>NC_142868.1:178042500-182880000 GCF_051225735.1 Oryctolagus cuniculus
TGAAATCTAAACACAGGGATGTTTCCTTCTTTTCAAATTAAGGTCTTTGAACATAGCAGTCCTTCCAGTAAGCATGAGAAAAGATGGGCTGGCTGAGTTTTAAATTAAATGAAGATATCAGAGAAGGAAACAACAGCAACAGTGAGACAGAAATAGATAGGATTTCAGTGCAATGGAAGATGCAACATGATGGGATGTCGAAATTCTTCCTACTCAAAGTGTAATCTACAGAGTGGCATTATTGGCTGCTCTTGAGGATTGGTGAAAAATGCAGAATTTCAGACCTAACCCCAGCCCTACAGAACCAAAATCTGTACTCTGGCAAGATTCCCAGGGTTGCAAAAAATGAGTCCAGATTCTTTGACTTTCCTCATTGGGAGATAATGGGCTCTATGGCTCTTTCCCCTTCAATCTGGGCAGTTTTGGACTGTTTGGAGCAACAGAGGATGGCAGAAGTGGCCTTTTTGTGAATATCATAGAAAACGTTGTGCAGCTTTTTCCTGAGATGCTTACTCCAGTGGAAGCCAGCCCCTGTGTGAGACGTCTGGGCAGCCTGAGATAACTGTGTACTTTATTCAGCTGTCCCAGCCTTTTTTTTTTTTTTTTTTTTTTTTTTTTTTGTAGCCCAGGCTCCTAGGCATCCTTACCAAATTACAAGGCATATGAGTGAAGCCACTTTGAACAGAAGAATAACCTAGACAAGCCTTGCCTGAATTTTGGGAACACAGTATTCATGAGATATAATCAATGACTTAAAAATGTTTTACATTAATTTATTTGAGGAGTAGAGAGAAGATAGACAGAGACATGGCTCCCTTCTGCTGATTCACTCCCCAAATGCCTTCAACAGCTGGGATCAAAGCCAAGAGCCAAGAACTCAATCCAGATCTCCCACTTGGGCAGCAGTGACATAATTACTTGAGACGTCACTGCTGCCTCCCAGGGTATACATTGGCAGGAAGCTGGAGTCAGTAGCTGGGAGCAGGTATCAGACCCAGGTGCTCTGATGTGGGTCATGGGCATCCTAACTGGTAGGCCAAATGCCTACCCCTGGTTATTGTTTTTGTTTGTTTGTTTTGACAGGCAGAGTGGACAGTGAGAGAGAGAGACAGAGAGAGAGGTCTTCTTTTGCCGTTGGTTCACTCTCCAATGGCCACCGCGGCCGGCGTGCTGCGGCCGGCGCACCGCACTGATCCGATGGCTGGAGCCAGGTACTTATCCTGGTCTCCCATGGGGTGCAGGGCCCAAGCACTTGGGCCATCCTCCACTGCACTCCTGGGCCACAGCAGAGAGCTGGCCTGGAAGAGGGGCAACCGGGACAGAATCCGGCGCCCCAACCGGGACTAGAACCCGGTGTGCCAGCGCCGCGAGGTGGAGGATTAGCCTAGTGAGCCGCAGTGCTGGCCTGGTTATTGTTTTAAGCCTCTAAATGTTGGGCATAGTTTGTCAGGCAGCAAGATACCTGGAACAGATAGTAGGTGAACTGTATGCTCAATAAAAACATGAAAAGTACCAGTTAAAATGACAATAATAAATCACCCAGGAAAGCATTGAAAGAAGTGTCCACAGAGTAGTCAGAGTGCTCATGTGGATCAAAATGTTCCTATTTTAAGTGGGAACGTTCCTCTTTGAGTCTTTCCGTTCTCGTTTTGATGATGTAAACTGTAGAAACCTCCCAGTAAGAATTTGAGAATTGATATCCACTATGTGTCTACTCTGCCAAGTGTTGAGCCAAGTACTATGCTGTGTTTTATCAGCTAATATTCCTAACAATACTCTGAGTGAGTTATAATTATTCCTATGTTGTTAATGATGGAACTGAGGCCAAAGGGGGTTATATAACTTGTCCAAAGAGCACCATCTGGAAGTTATAGTTCTGTTTGACTTGAATGCCTCTTTTCTTCAGGTTCTGATAGCACAGGGCTAAGATGCAGTTGCCCTCAGACCAGACAAGGTACTGTCAGCTTGGGGCACTCTTCTCTTCCCTCAGCAGAGGAAGCGACATGGCTGGTGCCATTGGCCTGAGTGCTGAGTTCCTTATATATATATATATATATATATATATATATATATATATATATATTATCTCTGATACAGGATGTAAAGAGTTGTAGGACCATGTGGGGAGCAACTCGGACTAGACTGTTACTGGAATTAAGACTTATTCTATACATCTGCTCTCCCACAATATGGTGCTGGGAGAGGAGTAAACAGCTTCTACGCAGCTGCCTCTCACCAACTTGAGTGATGACCTGCAGGAGCTGATCCTGCTCCTGATTGGAGGAGAGCAGCGTACTCGGCATGTGGGTAGCAGAGTTGGGATTGGTGGAAGAGGACTATAAAGGAGGAGAGAGACAACATGCACCAGGAACACCTGAGGAACACCTGTGCAGCCCCCGAGAGAGCCGGCCGGCGGTGTGCCGCTCCCCCGCAGAAGTGGGGAAAGTGGCAGGGGGAACCACCCTTCCACGGAGGTGGAAGGGTCGGTAGCCAACCCGGGAAGAACCAGCAGCAAACCCGGGGAGGGCCGAGCAGACAAAAGAACAGCGCAGGGTCCTGTGTCGTTCCTCCACGAAGAGGGGGAGCGACATAATGGTGCCGTGACTCGGATAGGAAACCTAGGCAGGGTTTAGTGTCGTTCCTCCACGAAGAGGGGGAGCGACAGGACCAAGGTACTGCACATATGTGATGGATTGTTCCTAGGCAACAGTCTGGAATATAATTAACTAAGCTAAGAGAATGATTTCCATTTACTTTTCAAGGAATGAGTGGGTCTGAGCCTAGATTTTACTCTCTTGAGTCTGAATTACTCAGCTATTTTGTGTTCATCTCCTGGGAGAGAAACGTCTTTCAATTCAACATCTTCTGTTGAGCATCACTATCAGTCTGGTGTGTTGCTAAAAACTGTTGAGGGGACAGGGATGCCGTGGTAGCCAAGGCACGATATCCACTCGTCATCATACACTGGTGGGCATCATGGAGAGGAGCCAGAGAATGGGGCATGTGGGTGGTTAGGGAAGGTTTTCTAGAGAAGTACTGTCAGCTTGGTGCACTCTTCCCTCAGGAGAGGAAGCGACATGGCTGGTGCCATTGGACAGAGATGTTAAGAGAATTCAGGCAGGGGATACTTAAAGACTTAGAGTGAGGAAAAGACCAGCTGTGGAGTGCTAGGCAGACCTCAGTAGCTACAGTTAACCCAGGCTTCTTTGGTGGGCAGTCATCTTGCAGACTTCCCCCTCTGGGCAGGGAAGGGTTTCCTCAATGCTTTCCTTTCTCCTTCCTCTCTCCCTCCCTCCCTCCTTTCCTTCTCCTCTTCCTCTCCTTCTTTCTCTCTTCCTCCTGCCCCCACCTTGTTTTAGTCTCTTCTTTTCTTCTGAAAAATTTCCCATCTAGATCAACATTAGTCTTGGGGGCTGCCGCTGTGGCACAGCGGGTTAAAAGCCCTGGCCTGAAGCACCGGCATCCCGTATGAACGCCAGTTTGAGACTCAGCTGCTCTACTTCCAATCCAGCTCTCTGCTATGGGCTGGGAAAGCAGTGGAAGATGGTCCAAGTCCTTGGGCCCCTGCCTCCACGTGGGAGACCCAGAAGAAGCTTTTGGCTCCTGGCTTTGGATCAGTGCAGCTCCGGCCATTGCGGCCAATTGGGGAGTGAACCAGCAGATGGAAGACCTCTCTTTCTCTGCCTTTCCTTCTCTGTGTGTGTAACTCTGACTTTCAAATAAATAAATAAATCTTTAATAAAAAATTAGTCTCTTTTTCATTGATAACCAAGAAAAAATGTTGAATATTAGGTAGACTTGCCAGATTTAGCAGATAAAAATACAAAATACTCAGTTAAGTTTGAATTTCAGACACACATATCCCTTGTTTACAATAGTTGAGATGTACCTGTCCTAAAATATTACTCATTGTTTATCTGAAATTCAGATTGAACTGGATGTCTGGGATTTTATCTGGCAGATGTAATATTGGGTAAATGTTACAGACCCTTTGACTTCTCATGTCTGTTCTGAAGGTGAAGTGAAGCCTCCTTGGTACTGTCTAGTTTTTATAAGTAAATGAAGTTTCAGCTAAACCAATGTGATAGTTTATGTTGAGATATTGTGTTTTATTAATGCAATATTTTTTCTATTTGTTCAATTTTATCTATTTATTTGAAAGGCAGAGTGACAGAGAGTGGATGAGGGGAGAGGCAGAGAGAAACAGAGATCTTCTATCCATGGTTCACTCCCCCAAAATGCTGCAAGAGTTGGGTCTGGTCCAGATTGAAGCCACGAGCCCAAAACTCTACCTGAATATTCCATGTGGGTGGCAGGAACCGAAGCACTTGGCTTATTCTCTGCTGATTTCCCAGGTGCACTAGCAGGGAGCTGGACCGAAAGCAGAGCAGCCACAACTAAAACCATCACTCTGATATAGGTTGCCAGCATTGCAAATGGCAGCTATACCACAATGCTGGTCCCTTTTTCTATTTTTTAAAAGATGACATATTTTAGTTTGCACTTGGTTTATTCATGTCTCCCTTTATTCTCTTGATTTTGATAGTTTCATGTCTGACAGCCATGGTTCTGGAAATTGTTCTGCATCAAACCAACTTTTGTTTGGAAAGGACACCTAACCCTTCTCAACCTTTTCCATTTCTTGACAAACTTAGAACTGATGAGGTCTGTTTAGATGACTTCGAATGGAATTCCTGTTTGCAGGTGGATGAGTTGGGTGTGGTGTGGGTCTTACCAAGCTGCAGAAGAGCTGAGGATCAGCAAGGGAAGGTGCAGTGAGAGAGGGCATTCCCCAGTCTGAGCACTCTGCTGGCTTGCTGGAGGAGGCACCGTGCAATTGTTTTTCCTCTCCAATCAGATGGGATTAGAACTTAGTAGTTCAGAGATTCAAGAGTAGATTCTGACATTCTGAATAGAAATGATAGTGATTCTGAGATTCAAGAGTAGGGAAAGTGGAAGAATATGGAAATGCAGTGAGAGCATGATTTATGTTGACTTGGAGGAGCGTGAGGACTTTAGAAATTTCATGGAGGAGGTGGCATCTCAGCAGAGCCTTAAACAGTTGAGTAGGACATTCACCCCATCCTTGCCTAGAGAATCTCATCTACTCTCCCAGAACCATCCAGTTCCTTTGTAAACAGCTCCTGGGAAGGCAGGGAGACAGCCAGCAGCCTGTTGTGTCTGGATGAACTAATGGGGGAGCCCACCCCAGGGACACAAAAGTTTGCCATGCCCAACAATGCCACCGTGCCCTTTGCTCCAAAGTCAGACCAATTCACCCCGTCCATCTTCCTTGCTTCCTGTAAGGCACAGAAATGCTCCTCTTTGAAATTTGGTGAAAGCACCAACCTGCCAATCAGAAGAGGAAAGATCATAATTAATGATAATAGCCTGGGTTTAATTATAGCTATTTAGCAAGTTAGCAGAACAATACCAGTAACACAGCTCGACACTGAATGGGTCGGGAGCAGCCTGCTGTTTCCCTCTGCATTCACAGGGCGCCCTGGAACTTTGCAAGGCTCAGCCCCTTGGACCTGGAGGAATGGAAGTGAGTGCTAAGCAGCCTGCACGCCCCCTTGCCAGCAAGGGTGTTCTTCCTTGCGTGGTTCCACACAATTTGCAGGTGCATCTGGCATGAGCCAGTCGTCCCTGAGGCTGCAAGGCTGAAGGTGCCCCAACATTCTGGAGGGGTAGAGGAGAGCCCTGGTATGTGTATCACAGTGAGGCCCCTAACTGAGCCATCAGCCCTTGGCTCATCTCTCTGTCGTGGCCAGATCTAGAATACTAGAAAGTTCACAGTGGAAGGAACTTTAGAGATCTTCTAATCCATGTCCTTTCAAGCTTTTTGAGAATCACTGCTCTCATTGAAGGGGAGGAGGGAGGAAAAGACCATAAAACATTTCATCCCAGCCTCCGTCTTGCCGATGGCTATAGCCCCACGGTTGCCCCCATTGGAAACCTTAGGATTCCTGGAAGGAGCAGCTCACCACCCTCGTTTTAAAGGTGTGGGCACTCAAGGCAATGTGTCTTTCCTACATCCCAGTAACTGGATATTGGGAGAATTCAAACCCAACTCTTTTCCCTCCCAGGCATGGGCCCTTCTAATAAGCCCATTAATAAGCAATAAGCTATTGTTTGAACACTGAAAGTCTGTAGATACCCAGAGACCTATAACATAAGGGCCTAGATAGATAGGTCTTGGGGTGAGGAAGAGCTGCCAAGCCAGTGAAATTTTGCATTGCTCCATAGCTAAGGGTCCATGGGCTTAATCTGCTTTTCAGCAGGACCCACGACCTGCCCCCAGTTACTCAGCAAGTCAGTGGTGTGGAGGAGGCGCTTTGCAAAGCCCAAACTCTTACTTTCTCCTGAGGTCAGATCATCACCACCCTCATCCCTGGGGCACCAGCTGGCTCTTCCTACATCGCAGCTCATTCTGAAATGAGCACAGACCCAGCCAAGATAGAACCTGTCCAGCTAAAAAGGCAGAGAACAGACTGGACAGGGGCAGGTTCGTCCCAAGGCAGCCAGGGGATTTTCCCTGAAAGATGACGGCATGGCCTTGTCACTGAAGAGACAGACATCTCTCCAAGGATGGGTTGGCAGAAGAGGTGGCATTTCCCCAATCCCTTTTTTGACAAAACAGGAGCCTTCAACAGATGCAGAAGAAATCTGTAAGGCAGGGTTTCTTGGATGTGCTTTAAATCCACCGTGGGACATGGGCAGTCAGAGACAATCATCCCAGGTGATGAAGAGGCAGCTCAGCGTCAGGTGACTGTGACTGGTGATTCATCCCGCTGCCGTGATGCAGGTGATCGCCTTTCTCTTTGACAGATCCGCCTGTGACATTTCTGCCTTGTTAGTTACCATATTTCCAGGAAAATCACTGGTTGCTTCTTACCATAGAGGAGTGAAGTTTTTCCCTAAAAAAAAAATTTGGGCCTTGCAGTCCTCCTTCCTCTTCTGAATCATACGTGATCATGCCCTTTCGTGTCCAGGGACAAGTCGTTCTGTTGTTTTGGGGTGCAAAAGGATAGAATAAGCCACCCTATGCTTTGAGTCCAACTGAGTGGGCCGTTGTCTAGGAGATGAGTCCTCAAGGCCCGACTTTCCCAAGTTGTCAGGTCCCCTGGAGACGTGAGTGGAATTGGAGTGGAATTGCAGATTTGGTTTGGAAGAGGGAGGGCATTAGAACAAGGAGCTGGAGCGGTATAGTGAGAAACATGTTGCCTGTGTTACTGAAAGCCCAGTCCCTGTCCCCAGAGCTAATGGAAATAAAGAAGACAAGGCTTTGGGGGTGAAGGACAGAGAGCATTTAACCTATTGACCGATGAGAGCATAGCAGTCTTCCATGTCTCAAGGAGGACTGTTAAATTAGGGTGTTTGGGGACTTACAAAGGGGCTACACAAGGAAGGGGGTGCTGGTTTGCAGGTGCCACAGCTTGCAGTTAGATAGATGACGGTGCACTCCTTCTCTGCTTTGTCATGGTGGTCCTTGAGGTCCATGCCTGGCAACACTGGATCTAGCATGACCAAGTTCCCCTGCTCTGGAAAAGAAGTTGACATAAGAAACAAGGCAATTTGTGCTTTAGGATATGGGCAAGCGGGAATCCAGCAATCCAGCCCTGAAGCATCAGCTTCTCAGCTTCACATTTAAGAAGTAAAAATTGTTTGCTTATGTTATCTTAAACCCAGTTCCACATTCACAGATAGTCATTGAGGGTCACTGATGAGATAAGAATTTTGCAACAGATATAAATCAACTCCACCACTCAATTCCCGGCTTAGTTCTATTGACATTTATTTCAGTGCAAGGCCTTCCTGAAGGAGGAAGCAGTGTGTTGCTGTGTGCTCAGGTGCATACTCCTTACCTCATCAGTAACCAGCAATTTGAGAAGCTCTGGTTTAAAAATCAGAGTATTTTAAGCTGCTCTATCTAAAGGCTGGAAGTTCTCCAGGCCTGATTCTCTCAGGATCCAGGAGAACTGAATAGAGGAAGGCTCTGTCCTCTGGCTCAGGTCTATGTGTTCCGGTGCTGCCATGCAGGCCCAGGTTGTGTTGGACGGTAGCCCTTCAGTCCCATGTGGGTGAGAGCTGAATTCCTTAGCTCATTGAATTTGAAGGTCGTGTGGCTCTGGAACAACAGACACTGGGTGGAATTCCCTTCCCTGGGGGGATCTCAGGCTCTCAGCATTATGCCCCGTGCACTTCTCCTGTTTCCTGCCTCCTTGCTGCCTGGCCTCCCACCTGGCCTCTCCTGGCTGGTTGATGCTTTATTTCTGTGCAGCTTTTACCCTGGCCTTTCAATAACCCCTGCCTTCTCCACTCTGGGTTCCTGGACAGTGTTGTCCCCTGATGTCATTTTCCTTAGACCTGGTAACCCTGTACCCCATACATCTGCCAACAGTAAGGTCTCTCAATCCATGAATCCCAACACCTACTGTACTTACTGCCACTGTGCTGGCCATACTCCTTGCTTTTGGATTCCCCTTGCTCTCTCACCCCATGAAAAGGAGTTCCTTCATCATAGTGGTTGACTGCTCATTCATTTTGTGGAGTAGACTGAAAAGTCCTAGACCCCCAGTAAGTGAACTGGACCAGTCTATTCTGGGTAAAATTGACTAGAACATGTTCCAGCAAGACAGGTCAGCATATTTGCCTACAAATGAATGATGAGCAGAGAACACAAAACTTAGGTGCAAGATTAAATCTGGGGCTGACAGTTTACCAGCTTCTGACAGTCAGGCAAGTCACATGACCTCTGAGCGTCAGTCTCCCAATTTGTAAATATGGATAACTGCAGGAATATGGGGAGTTAATAGATGCAGTTACTAGTCCAGTGCACTTAACACCAGGATTGGTTTATAACACCTCCCAGTGCTTTCACTCAACCTCCCAGATAATTTCCTAAAGGCCCATAACTTTCTTTTCGTGTCTTCTCTCTGATATTTGCATCTGTTTGCTTTTCCTTGGTGTATAGAACACTGTGACTCAAAGCTAATATGTCTCGGAGGCAATCAAATCCCTTTACAAATGGTAAACAGGTGGTTTCTTGGTAAATAAAAAGCTGTGTACTTGATTGATCCTTCAATTCAACAAAATGAAAAAGAGAGCTTTTTATTCTGTACAATAGCAGAAAAGTTATTCTTGCCAAACAATGTTCTACTTAGCTTGTCTCCCTAGTTGGGGTGGGTGGGAGAACGACCCTTACAGACTGTAGTAGGGGGGCAGGCCCACCACCCTCTAATCTGGGACAAGGGTAGGCTAGGCAGAAGAACGTGATTTCAACAAGCACACACTGCCTGGCAAGCCAGAGCAGGATGGACATGATGAACAGACAAGGCTGCGGAGGGCCAGGTCTGTGTTTGGGAGTGCTTTAAGTCAAGCTAAAAGTTCTCCTGGGCTAAGTTCTTGATGCCTTCTGAGAAGCCTGGCTAGACTGAGTGCTGCTGGTGTGAAGGGTGACGAGTAAGTTGTCTTGGGAAAAGAGCAGCTCCCAGCAGCCACATCCTGATGAATGAGGGGGTCACACCTTGTGGCTCCTGTGTTGGACAGAGCATCACAGGCCAGGAGCCAAGGCTGCAGGATGCCAATACCTAGCCTGGGCTGCTGGTAGGGAGTGAGTGGTTCGCCAGATGACCTCTGAGGCTGTGATTTTCACCACCTAGTGAGCTGCAGGTTTGGAAGCCCACTCAGCCAGGATGCTGGGCAGGGCAGCATTCAAGGTGTGTGACTTCACTTGGCAGCTTCCTGCTGAGCCTCATCCCAGCCTGGTCTCCCACAGTAGGAACCTGCATATCAGCCTTAGTTCTTTTGCCTCACCACAAAATATTCTTTATTTTCTTCAACCTGTATCCTTTGCATTCATTCTATCCCCACTTGGCTTGGTTCTGCTTGTGGCTTGCCTGGATGAGGCAGCAAATTCTTACTGCCCTCCCTGCCTCCAGGTCTGCCCTTTCTCACCAGTTCTCCAACTCCCCACAGCTCTGAGACTCCCCTTGCCAGTGAGATGGAGTTCAAGTGCTTCTGGGTGGCCTTCAAGGCCCTCCCTGATCTGACCTCTGCAAGCACATCTGCTGCCCCCCTCCTGCTCACGCGTTGCACCCCTAGCAGTTCTTCAGAGACGGTGAAATCCAGTCTGCCTGGAATGGCCTTGCTCTTCCACATCATCCAGGTTCTTATATTCAGTTGTTGGGGTCTCAATTGAGAGATCCTCACTCTGGGAAGACTTTATGACTCTTTCTTATATGCTTTAAGATTAGGGTAGGTACCTCCTGTCCTGCTGCCCTCGTGTACCCATAGTTCCCCGTGCTGTCACACGCAGAGTTCCTTTAATCATGCACTATCCTTGGATGTAATCTCTCTGTGTATTTTGGCCGTTTCAGTTCAGAGAATCTGGTTTAACCCCTGTGTCTGGATACAGGTTTTGTTGTGTATCAGTTATCCCCAAATTTAGCAGCATGTTGAAGCAACACACTAATTATCTCACTAAATTTTTAAGGGTTCAGAATCCAGGACTGGCCCAGTTGGGGGCTTCAGGTCTCTGTCAAGCTGCCAGCTAGGGCTGCAATCATCTCAAAACTGGGCCAGGGCTGGGGATCCCCTTGCAAGATGGCTGCCTCACATGGCTCTTGGCAGAAGGCCCAGTTTCTCACCACAGGGGTCTCTCCACTGGGCTGCTGACATGTCCACACCTGGATCAGGAGCAGGTTCAGAACTGGTTCCAATCCTGATCCTCACAACATGGCAGTTTGCTCCCCACAGTGTGAGTGACCCAAGATGATTAGAACAAGCCCGCAACAGCAATACTTCACTCTGTTCCCTTGGAACCTGTCCAGTCTAGCCCATAATTGGACGGAGGTGAATTGGGCTCTACCTCTTGATGGAAGGAAAATAAAATCACTACATCCATATACACTGGAATACTACACAGCCATAAAAAGAATGAAATTCTGTCTTTTCCAACAGAATGGATGCAGCTGGAAACCATTATGTTTAGTGAATAAGCCAGTCTCAAAAAGACAAAGATAACATCTTTTCTTTGCTATGTGGCAGTTAATACAGAATACAAAAAATATATAGAAATGAAATGGACATCTTGTGATAAGATTGTTGCTTTTAGCCATTGTTTTTACTTTTGTGGGACTGTGGTCTACTTGTTGAATATTATGCTTAGTGGTGAATTAAGCCTGTGATTATGGAGTGGATTAAAATTATGTCTTTGCAAAAATTAAAGAAAAAAAAAAGGAATGGGGGGTTGAGGAGGGGAAAGAAAGTACGGTCATCTTCTTAGAACTATGGTTATGAAATACATGAAGCCTATTCTGTTTATATGAATAAAAATTAAAGCGATCACTGCATCCAGCCCTGTGGCTCTGGGATGTGATCAAGAGGCTGGCTGGGGTTCCTGAGCTGCTCATTGCTTATTTCCAGCTCTGCTTGTTCATTTGCATACAAGGAAAGGCAACAATGAGCTGACCAAAGACTGAGTGGGGAGTCAGAAATAGGAAAAATACATGGGCCGTGCCCAAGAAATTTTGATTCAATTGATCTTTGGTGAGATATTATGTTGCTATGGTTATTTAAAAATTTGTTTTATTGTAGTAAAATATACATAACAAAATTTAACATTTTGACCAGTGCTACTGTCCATGGCATACTGTCTCATGTAAGGACTTCAGCCGTGACCCTTGCTAAAAATGTCTGCATTTTCATGTTGGTTTCTGAGTTCCTCTCAAGAGGGAGGAAAATGTCTGAATGTCTGATCTGATGTATCTGATATTTCACTTAGCCCCTTTGGGTTCAGCTTGTCATTGCTGAGGTTTATTTCAAGTATGTCAACCTTTGTCACATGAACAGAGCAGTTTTTCTTTTCTTTTCTTTTCTTTTTCTTTTTTCTTTTTTTTTGTATAGAGCTTAAGTTGACAGTTGTCAAGTGTTGTGTGGTCCTGGGAAGTAGGGATGAGGTGGGGACCAGTGAAGGACACCATAGAGAGGGAAATGATCTTGCAGTCCTTTGAAGTCACAAAAGCAATCGTGCCAACAGTGTTTCTGAGTGCATAAGTCGCTAGCCAATGAGACAAGAGGATCAGTAAATATGTTCATTTGCTTTGCTAGATTTGGTCAAGTTAATGGATGCTTTGATGGTGGAGACATTTTTACTTAGGATTGGAAGGTCCTTATAAGAATGCCCTTTGTGAAGCCAGTATTTCTTCCATTGCTAAATTTGGGTCACACTGAAAGAAACTGCTTCCACTACAAACCAGGTTCCCATGATGCACCAGGAACCTGCCTTATTGTCCAAGGGCTATCACTTTGTAAGGGGATGTTGAAAGGGCCCAAAAAGACTTTAGGACAGAGAGTAAAGGTGATTAAAAGGTGGTCATCATCTCTCAGTTAACACTACTACCTTGGACAATGAAGAAACAAAGAGTGTTCTGGTGAATTTTCCATGTCACAGGAGCCCAGGGAAGATGACTTCAGCTCCTTGCACCCCTGCTTTGCCCAGGAAGAGACCATTGTAAAGCATCTGCATCTTCCTGTTTGGCTTCCTTTAAGGTACTTCGTTGACTCGCTTTCTGGAATGTAACTGTAGGCACCTTCTGAATTCTACCCATGAGCAGATTTCCAGCATCGTCTTTTGCTCCATTGACTTTAGTTGTCCTGACACTTCCTGTCTCTCACCTGGAGCAAATCCTTAAGCACAGTCCTTCTTCCTGTCCTCCCATCACCATTGCTAGGGTCCCTGTTCCAGGGCTTGTAACGGCCAAATGGCACAATTCTGGCCCTGCCTCCGCTTCTGTTGCTCTCTTGGCAGGTGCTGACCTGCCTTCATGAGCCCTCTGTATCCTAGCATACAGCCTTACTTCCACCCCCTACAGAGGCCAAACTGGCTCTGGATATGGCATTTGTGAGTATTGTAGAGAACACACATCTGAAATCCAGCCTTCAGATTCAGGGCTTTTTATCATTAACCATGAGAAATGATACTTGGATTTCCTGCCTATTTGAAATGGGAGCCCATAGCACTGAGCTGTCACTGTGATGAAACATCAGTCAGAAGCAAGAACCACAGCCAGGATGGTCACCACTAGTGCCCTTGATTCTTGGAGGGAGTGTGGATGTGGTCACAGTAAGCTGAGGAGCTCACCCAGTCTCAGCCACTTCCAAAGAGGCTCTTGAGAATTCTCTGGGACTCTTCCGAGAAGAAATACTGTGCGTCTCTTAAACTGCTTACATTTTGACTGACAAATGTTCCAGCCAACTTGAAAATGAGAAGAGTTGCTTTTGACAGAATCTACAGCAGAGATGAGGAAGAAAGAATTTAAAGAAACATGTATGAGTTATAAGAGATGTTGGTGATAATGTTTTGTCTACTTGTCTTATCTGCTCATTAGATAGGGAAAATGAGACTTGGAAAGATTGCAGAATGTCCTCACTGTCAGCATTCCCTACCCAGCTCTATTCTTTTTTTTTTTTTAAAGATTTATTTATTTATTTGAAAAACAGAGCCACAGAGAGGCAGAGGCAGAGAGGTCTTCTATCAGCTGGCTCACTCCCCAAATGGCTGCAATGGCCTGAGCTGAGCTGATCTGAAGCTAAGAGCCAGGAGCCTCTTCTGGATCTCCCACGTGGGTGCATGAGCCAAAGGACTTGGGCCATCTTCCACTGCTTTCCCAGGCCACAGCAGAAAGCTGGATTGGAAGAGGATCAGCCAGGACCCGAATTGGTGCCCATATGGGGTGCCAGTACTGCTGGCAGTGGCCCTACCTGCTATACTACAGCGCCAGCACCCCCAGCTCTGTTCTTTTTTTTTTTTTTTTTTTTTTTTGACAGGCAGAGTGGACAGTGAGAGAGAAAGACAGAGAGAAAGGTCTTCCTTTGCCGTTGGTTCACCCTCCAATGGCCGCCGCGGCCAGCGTGCGGTGGCCGGTGCACCGCGCTGATCCGATGGCAGGAGCCAGGTACTTCTCCTGGTCTCCCATGGGGTGCAGGGCCCAAGTACTTGGGCCATCCTCCACTGCACTCCCTGGCCACAGCAGAGAGCTGGCCTGGAAGAGGGGCAACCGGGACAGAATCTGGTGCCCCGACCGGGACTGGAACCCAGTGTGCTGGCGCTGCTAGGCGGAGGATTAGCCTAGTGAGCCGCGGTGCCGGCCTCTAGCTCTGTTCTTAAATCTCTCAGATTTACAGGGTTCTAATTTCTTCTGACTGAAGGAAGTAGATCCATTTGGACAATGTCCTGTTGCTGTTCAGAGATTCTGGGGTCTCTTTCCTAACAGCATCCAGTGCTTAAACAGAATGAAAGGTAGGTAGGTTGTCATTGTGTACAGCATGCAGTGAGACCCTTATCAGCCTTGGGACTTAATGATACCCACTCTGGGACTTGGAGCACAAAGGCCAGTGGGGACATGTTAGAAGATCCACCTCTTGATCTACCTCTTGATCCACCCGTGAGGCAGGTGCTATCATCTTAATGTGTGGCTACTTCTTTAAAGCAAATAACAGACTTTTTATCAGAACTGGTCTAGAATATGCTGTGAACTAGCTGTGTGACCTTGGACAAGTAACTTTCCCCTCTCTGGACTTCAGTTATTCTCCTTTGTGCAACAAGGGCAGTGGCTGATATGTAAGGTCTTTGGGGCAGGAGGGACATCCATCATTCCATGACCCCTGTGATATTGGTAGCAATCACTGTTCAGCAGCGTTGATTTAAGCAAACCTTCAGGCCATTATATGTTTTGTGGGCTCCTTGTGGCTGAGAGTTGATTCTAGAACCTGAGGTTTATTTGTTCCTAGATTCTAGGCCTTCCTTTCATATTGCTTGTCTAATGGGTATGCGCTCCCACTGCTCCATGCTCAGATAATGTTCAGCTTTAAATTCTTATCTTATTGGTGACTGGGGTGGGGGGCAAGGGTCGGAAGACTCATAGGAAATGTAGTTGCTGATCCCATAAGCCATGTCTAGGTTATTACATCTGGTGGGATTCAAGGAGTCAGTGCAGGATAGTTGTATTTGTATATTATGGTCTGATTAGTACAGAATACCTGCACAGGTATACCAGTGCTGTTGAAAATAACCCAGAGGAGCTGGATTAGTTTAAATATAAACTTCTGCTGGGCCAGAGGATACCCTCACTGGTGGTTGGTCATAGGCTTATTCTCATTGGGATTCTCCTCTTTGCAGGTGGGTATCCTATCTCAACACTTGGCTTTCATCAACTTTCCTTAAAGGCCAATGGAGTTTACACCTGGTGCCACTCTGTTCCTACAAGGCACTTAAAAAGTAGCATAAAACACATCCATCCACAGAGTAAGGGCTGAGTCTGAAACAGCCCCAGATTGCTCACACTGGTTCACTTCTTCCTGTGGTGGTTAGCTGGACTGCCCTTTGGTCCTGCATGATGACTTCCTGGGGCAATGACAATTGCTCTTCAGCATAGCATGAAACACCTCACCCCTGCTCTAGGGAAATCTGGACCCAAATCTCCATCAGTCTTGCCCTGATTTATTTCCTAGAAAACTGAGTAAGGCATAAATGTATAAAATAGATAAAGAAATTCACTGCTAATCCATAGAGATAACTAGCACTGTTAGTTCGAGATGCATCTTCCTAGATTTTTCTCTTGTAGAAATATACATATATTTGCATATTTTTATTTACTTAAAATTGGATTACATTTTCCACATCATTAGAAACTCTTTGTAAACATGCTTTTAATACATACATAATATTTTCTAAAACAGATCTATCATAATTTGCTTAACTTTTTCTCCAATGATGGAAATTTAGCCTAAATCATTTTCAAGTTTTTCTTTTGTTTTGTTATTATATTATAGTGTCAACTTACCTCAAAGGTTTTTGGAATGTATACTTTCACCAGAAATATATGAGACTATTCAACTCAAAATACACTATTATTATCATTTTACCATTATTACAGATGCAGCTCACTATTACTTCATTATTATTTTAATTTGAAATTCTTTGGTAACTCATCAGGTTGATATTTGCTATTTGGATTTTCTCATTTTGAATTTTTCTGTTGTGTCCTTTGTTCATTAATAAATTGGAAATCTTAGTGCTTTTGTTTTATATGTTTGTTTTTTGATATTAGCTCATTGCTTATAATCTTTGTTGAGAATATTATTCCTAGTTCATTGTCTTTTAATATTGCTTGTGATTTTTGGCATGCAGTCCTATCTGTCAATATTTTCCTTTGCTTTCAACTTTGTAAAGCCTTTCCCTGAAAGAAATAAAATATACTGTTATCCATATTTTATCCACATTTTCTTCTTTTTCATTATTTTTCTATGCTAAATTTTTCATTCATATTGAATTTCTTTAAGTGTAGGGTCTAAATTCATTTTCTACATAGTTAACCAATTATTCCAGTGTCAATTTTTAAATATTTCTTCCCTTCTTGCTCATTTTTTTAATTATTTTTTTTTAACTTATTTGCCAAGTAGAGTTACAGACAGTGAGAGAAAGAGAGAGAGGGAGAGAGAGAGACAGAGAGAAAGGTCTTCTTCCATTGGTTCACTCCCCAAATGGCTGCCATGGCTGGCGCTGTGCTGATCCGAAGCCAGGAGCCAGGCGCCTCCTCCTAGTCTCCCACATGGGTGCAGGGACCCAAGTACTTGGGCTATCCTCCACTGCCTTCCCAGGCCACAGCAGAGAGCTGGACTGGAAGAGGAGCAACCGGGACTAGAATCCGGTGCCCATATAGGATGCCAGTGCCACAGGCAGAGGATTAACCAAGTGAGCCATGGCGCCGGCCCCAGCCTTGCTGATTTTTGATGCTTCCTTTAACTTACAATCAGATTTGTTTCTGGGCTTTTTGTTCTTTTTTGCTGGTCTCTGTTAGGGGTAATGTTGAGACTGTTAGGCAGATAAGGTCAAGGGACATAAAAACGCATTGATCTTACCTTAGCCTAACCGCCTCTCCTCCCAGTGAGGTGCCCACAGAAGGTATGTGCACATAAGGAACATGCAGTCAAGGTAACGTGATGTTATTAACTGGGATGGGGCTCTTCACTTTACTCTGAATGCTCCAGTCGTGTCTTGTTGTGTGACTGCATATCAAACCACTTGAACTTAGAGGCAGAAAACACCATCTTATTTTGCCCTTAGATTCCATGGGCCAGCAATTTGGAAAGGGCACAGTGAGGATGTCTAGTTCTGAGATTTTAGCTGGGAGTGACTTGGTGACTGGGGATTGGAATCTTCTGGGAGTTTGTTTACTTCCCTATCTACCGGTTGGTGATGTCTGTCAGCTGGGACCTCAGCTGGGCGATCAGCATGTGGGAAGTTGATTCCAAGAGCGACGTTTCCATGAGAACCAGGTAGTAGGTTTCCTTCGTTTCATGGCTTAGCATGGTCATGTAGGATCACTTTTGCCATCCTCTAAAATCTGTCTAGATTAAAGGTTAGGGAACAGTGACTCTTCCTCTTGAATGTCAAAGACACATTATAAGGAGAGCATGTGGCATGGGAGATATTGTGGCCGTTATTAGATGAAGGTACAGTTTGTTAGGTTGGGGAACTTTGACACTCTGAACTGGAGCATGAGCATGACTATTTGTCCTGCTTGCTACTTCCTTCCTCAAAATATCTGCAGGGCTCACAGCCTCCATAACTTCAGATCTTTACTAATGGCCGCCATCTCCTCTCCTCTATTTTAATTTGACTTCATCTACATCCTAGAACTCTGTATTACTCTTCCTTGCCTTATTTTTTTTTGCAATAATTGCTATCGTCATCTCATATGCAATAGAGCTGGGTGATTTATTTGTGTTCTTATTTATTGTCTATCCTCTGTAGCACAAAATCTCCACAGGGCAGAATCTTTGACTATGATGATCATGGATGTCTTCCAAGTGCTTAGACAGTGATTGGCACATAGTAGGTGCTCAGCTTCGTTGAATGAATCAGTGGATGAATGAAGTGCAAGGGTGCCTTATCCCCTCCTTTCTCCTGGTCATCTTCCTTCTTGGGTCTCCTTTGGAAGCCAGAAGAGAGAACCAGCCTGTCTACTCTCTTTATTCTTCCTTTTTCTGCTTCCCTCCCTTCCTTCTCCAATTCAATAACTTTCTGCTCCATATTTAATGGCCAGTGCTCCAGCTGAAGTAGGGATTCCTTTCCAGGCCCTGAAGTCTCCCTGGATTCACACACTTGCTTTTGTTACCTTGATCTCCACCCGATTCTGCAGGCCCCTGGTCATTTCAGTGGAAGTGAGGGTAAGGCTGTCAGGACAGCTGCCCATTCTTCCTGTCGTCACCACTGAGGCTATGTCGTCCTGTTCCACCACATCTCTCACCCAGGAAAAGCAGGATCCTGGGGAGTATGAAGGTCAAGTACAGAGGATTCCATTTGAGAGGAGGAAACTGAATAGCCCTGCAGTGATGGGGCTCGTTGGAGGTTTTGAAGAACTGCAGCTCAGGTCAGCTGCCCTGTGTGGAATCCATTGGTTTCCATTTTTATGCCTTACCTCCCTTCAGCTGAGATGCTGTGTTACTTTATGCTCTGGGCCGCTTCTCAGTCTCAGTCTTTCTGTGTTTGTTTCCCCAAAGGGAATTTTTTTAAAATTCCCAAGTTACAAGGCAATTGTCAGCCCTCAAGTTGTCAGGGACAAAAACAGCCTTGTTGCAATTCATGAATCAGTTGAATAGCATGAACATAGCAACCAAATGGCTGAATATCTCTTTGGGACAAGTGAACCTTGTAATTTGATCCAATTACCTTCCAGAAATACCATTCTGACTATTTTTAATACAGAAGTTACGTACTGAGCAAATGACTATTTTGGTTAGGATTCTTCTACTCCAGATACCTTCACTCTGGAGAACAATTTGAAAATCTCTTGATTTTTTTTAATGGACTAAACTTTCTTAGAGGAATGTGAGGACCCAGAAAATAACTTTATTCCAGCTTTTTTGTTATGCTCATTTGAATGCTGGCCTCCATGAAATGGGGATTATTTTCTAGAAAGTTCCCCTTAAACCTAGTATTCTACTATAGTGTAGTGGAGAGCCTTGCAGAGTGCGGAGTGGGCTGGAGGCTCTCTTTATGTAAATATATTAATCTTTCCACCACGCTGGAAGCTATCATCCAGTGCCAGGCAGATAATGAATTTGCCCTTCAAATATTGAACCAGTGTATATATTTCAGCCAAAAGGTAGAAACTTGCTTGTTTCTAAGTGGCGAGCAGGACTAGGTCTGCAAAGTTGTGACAGGTGCCCTGAGGTTGCAGTGTACATGGCAGTCTGTGAACCATAGATTAGGGAAAGCAGGGGCACAGCCACCAGGAGGGTTACTGGGGGTGCTTGCCCTGCTTGCAATTCTGATGCAAGAATTTCTGAGTTTCCAACAGGTGAATTTTACTCCACCTGGCTTATTTTCAATAGGCCTTTAAGGCCTTTTCAGTCACTTCTCTGTCTCAGTATCTCTTGGTCCCTTTAATCATGAAGTTCTTTTCATCTTCTAGCTGGTATTCCTTCTCATGTAGGTTTCTCTTGAGTCACTGCCAGTCCCTGGTAAATCTGCATATCAGTGATCAGCCTGGGGCAAAGGGAGAGAGTTCCTAAGTTGAGCTTGTAAACAGAACTAGAGTTAAAGCTCTTGATTACCATAGAAATTAAAAATGCTTCCACTCACACGTAAGTTCGGTCCTTAGACACAGGGAATACTAAACCTGCCAAGTCCTGGTGGGCTGTGAGGGCTTTGTGTTTGCCACACACCGAGCTGGCACTGGCTCTGAAAAGTACCAGACACCAGCTCGCCCTGCTCAGGCCCTCAGTGCAGTGTGTACTGTGCTGCCCCTGCTGCTCAGAGCACGGGGACTGGGCCAGTTCACCGCCTTTCCTTTGACTCCAAGTGGCAGAGCCAGCAGAAGGGAAGGGAGCTGTGTAGGGGATGAGGGGCACGGGGAGGAGGGAGACTCCCTCTCCTGAGGCACACAGGCAGGAGGCGCCCCCACTGGGCTGGAGGAGAGAGTACTTCTAGTTTTTCCTTGCTTTCCCCATGCCCTGTTTTCCTCCGCCATGTAGAGAGAGCTCCCACGATGTTGCTGGGGTTCTAGAAACAGTGGAGACTATTTTTAGCTTAGTTAAAAGAAATTAAAGAGCCTTCTTCCTGACTAGATGCCAGTAATGCAAGAGTTTTCAAAAAGTTCATGGATAATATACTTGGATTTCAAATGTTGCGTACCCAAATGAACTTATCTTTTAATTCCATTTTCTACAAGCTCCTTTCTACAAGTCTCCTCCTATCATGTGGAATAGCCTAGGCGCAGTGCTGCCTCCAGAGAGCCCTGGGCCTTTGGAGAAAGATCTTGAGCATCTGAAGTCCTAGTTTCAAACTCTGCCTCCTCTCTTCCTGGCACTGTGACTATGGGCAACAGAAACACTGTCAACAGCAATAGCAATAACAGTAATGAGAATTCCTTCCTCCCTTCCTCCCTTCCTCTCTCTCTCTCTCTCTCTCTTTCTCTCTCTTAAAAGGAATGTGTTTATTTGAAAGGCAGAGTTACAGACAGAGAGTGACAGAGGGAGTAAGATCTTCCATCCTCTGATTCACTCCCCAAATCGCCTCAATGGCCGGAGCTCGGCTAATCTGAAGCCAGGAGCCAGGAGTCTCTTCCGGGTCTCCCATGTGGGTGCAGGGGCCCAAGGACTTTGTGTTCTTTTGCTTTCTCAGACACATTAGCAGGGAGCTGGATCAGAAGAGGAGCAGCCGGGACTTGAACCAGCGCCCATAGGGTATGCCGATGCTTTAGGCAGCGGCCTTACCAGCTACACCACAGTGCCAGCCCCAATATTGATCATTTCTATGTCCCAGGCAGAATGCTAGGTGATTTCACACATATTACCTATGTATGTATATTTATCTTTTCAATTTCTAATTTCTTTGTACCACGAAGACTTTTTGTCAGCTCAGTGAGCTCTTCCTTTCCTAAAATCTATAGCTGCAGACCTTGTGGTCATGGTTGAGTGACCTAAGAATGGGGTCTCAGTTGTCTTCACAGAGGGAGGGAGGGGGCAGAGAAGGAGAGAGAGAAAAAGAAAGATCTAAGAGTGGGTGTCTGTTATTTGAGAGGAAAAGGTAGAAGAGAGATGGAGGGAGACAGAAAGAGAGAGAAGAAAGGAGAGAGAAAGCTCCCATCCACCAGTTCACTCCTCAAATAGCTACAAGGGTTGTGGCTGGACCCAGGGCGAAGCTAGGAGCCAGGAACTCAATCCAGGTCTTCCATGTGGGTAGTAGAGACCCAAGTACTTGAGCCATCACCCACTGCCTCCCAAGGTCTGCGTTAGCAGGCAGCTGGTACCAGGAGCCAGAGGTAGGGCACAAGGCCAGGCACTCTGATGTGGGCTACATGTGTGTTAACAGCTAGGCCAAATGCCTGCCCTGGGACAACAGTTCTTTACCCTGCAATTTGGGGAGTAGGAGTGAGTTGTGCTGGGAGAGACTGGGAATACTGTAAGTCTGAGTGACTAGATGTGCAGGCTGTTCCATGCAGCACTCAGGAGAGTAGAGGAGGCTGATCCATATATGAGGAACAAGTACAGCAGATTGGCAGCAAGGAGGAGACAAAAGGAGGTGATGGGCTTCTAGGGGCTTCCCAGGCCCAGGCTCCAGCATGCTCAGGGTGCCTGCTGTCTGCCTATTCTTGGGCTCTGTGAAATATCCTGTGTCCTGGCAAAATCCTCCCTTCTTGGCTGGAACTAGTATGAATTGGGTTTCTATCCACTATAACAAAAAGCCTAAATTATTTTGTGACAAGTGCAGGAGTTGTCAGAATTAAGTGAGAACAGGTATCTGAGGATGCTTTAGAAGTGGTTAGGGTTTATTTAAAATGTCAGTGATTACTGGTTGATGATGATGTGAAGCACAACAATTCTGAGGATCATAATTAATGTCCCCCACACCAATAGACAAGATAAGCCATCTGTAGGATTTGAGAGGGGGAGAATTCTCTAGTGAGGTCAAACAATGTTGGTGTCACATGCAGCTAGATTTGGATTTGGAGCTGAGCCCTGTTGCTTTCAAGATGGTTTTTCATTTAGAACTTCAAGCTCAGTGAAGATCGATTTGGGCCAGGGGAGCAACTGTATTTCTTCTTAGAAGAACCCTATGAAGTGTTGCCCTAAGTCTGCCAGAAAGGACTTCCCTGTCTCCCAAAATAGGATCCGTTTCTTCTTCCTGATCCTGGCAACCTTCAACCCAACTTCCTGTCCTGACCTTACTCCTGCCAGATGTTTGCTGAGAGCAGGGTGGTGAATAGCAGCCCCATGGAACATACATGCCCAGAGCAGGTCACCATAAGGTGGTAGCAAGGAGGTTGCTGCAATGTTGGGAAACCTTCATTAAACCAAACCACCCCAGCCACCAGACTGTTAGCAGCAGGATTCTGCCTTAGGCTGCTGGGGACAAACTCATTGAACCCAGTAGCATCAGGCCAGAGTGTGGCCGAGAGGCTTGGCTGGCATCTCTGACACCCTTGATGGATATCAGCCCTGCTTGACCTCCAGTGTCCTTCAGGGGTGAAGCTGAGCAGTGTTTGTCATCATGATGTGACTCGGTTGCTGAGCTGCTTGTCCCCTGCATCTCTCCTAGGAAAAACACTGCCATTTCTCCAAAAATGGGACATGTCCTTGCAGGCCGCAGACATACTCATCATCAGAGACAGCTGACATCATCAGAGGCCATTTTGGACATGTGGGGAGTGATCTTTTCCTGCCATCTGATAGATTTAATCTTTCTCTTTTCTTTTGTTTGTGTTCTTTTCCCGTGACTAAATGAGATAGCATATGTGGAGAAATATCATGCAAATGCATTCACTAGCCCCATCATTCATTTATTCAACAAATGTTTATTGACTGCTTGCCAAACACTGTACTAGGATTTCTTCCTACAATGGTAAAAGAGAAAGACGACTCGTGGTATCATGGGGCATGCATTCTAGGGGCAGAAAGAGATGAAAACACTAAACATAAAAGGAAATGATTGTGTATTGAAGTAAGTACTGCAGAGAAAATAGACCAGGGACAAAGATAGGGAAAAACAGAAAAGATGCACTTGATTAGGGAGGCCAAGCAGTGTTTTTCTGCTAAGACCCTAAGGAGAAGGAGTTGGTCTTTCAAGAGAAGAGCATTCTAGACCTTAGAAAGAGTATGGGCAGGGGCCAGCATTGTGGTACAATAGGTAAAGCCTCTGCCTGCCATGCTGGCATCCCATATGGTTCAAGTCCCGGCTGCTGCACTTCCCTGCTAACCTGCCTGGGAAAGCAGAGGAAGACGGCCCAAGTGCTTGGGCTCCCACCATACACATAGGAGCCCAAGCCAAACACTGGGAGACCTGGATGAAGCTTGTGGCTCCTGGCTTCAGCCTGGCCTGGTTTAAGCTGTTGTGGCCATTTGGAGAGTGAAGTATATGTTGGAAGATCTCTCTCTGTGTCTCTCTCTATCTCTGTAACTCTGCCTTTCAAATAAATAAATAAATCTTAACAAAAAAAATGAAAGAAAAAGAAACAATGTAGGCAAAGGCCCAGGGCAAAATTAACTGAGAGTCTTCCAGACTATAGAACACACTCACTGTGACCAGTGTCGTGATGAAGGGAGCAGTGGCAAGTGTGCGGAGCTGAGGGAAGAGTCACAGATGAGGCAGGTAGTTCTGGGTTTCATCTCAGCTCTGCCTATATACTGACTTGATGATGTTGGGCAAGCAGTTAACCACTCTATGTTTCAGTTTCCTTATCTGGAAAGTGGGGACAACAGTGCTTATATTTTGCATTATCATAATTATGACATGGGATAAAGTATTGTGTTAATCTAAGTATCTGAGCAGCAGGTGCCAAGATAAGATTAAATATGCCACAGATCTATTGGGAGAAATGCCTTGAAAGATAAAGGGGAAGAAACCAAAAAATAGGATAACCTTCAGGCCTAGCTGCAGGTCTGACTTAGGAAAGGGGACAGGAGGCTTTCCAAGAAAGAACTGTCCAGGCCCAGGGGGAGCCCTTGAGCCAGAGTTGCTTATGGGAGGAGTCTCACAGAATGCATCTACACTGGTTTCACTGCTGAGCTCAGTCATTGGCTGGGAGACATCAGGGAGTGGTGCTGTCTCAGTGGTGGGGCCAAAGGGATGGCTGCTGGGGCTGTCAGTCAGCTAGAGAGCTGCGCAGCAATTGAGGTATTTGGTGAGAAGATCCCTGGGTATATAATAGGCATTAACAGTAAAGTGTGGCTCTTGTTATTTCTATTACCAAGAAACTATTTTAAAAATTGTATTTCCTTGTATTTTTAATTGACAGATAAAAATTGTATGTATTTATGGTGTACAACAAGATATTTTGATATATGTATACACGGTGAGATAGATGAATCTAACTACTTAGCATATACATTAACTCATACATACTTAACATTTTTTATGAGTACACTTAAAAAATACTAGTACCAATTTTCAAGTGTATTGTTACTAACTGTAGTTGCCATGTTCTTTTGTAATAGACCTCTTGAACATATTTCTTCTAATTGAAATTTGGTATCCTTTGACCAACATCTCCTCAATTCTCTCCCATCTCCCCTCTCCCCAGTCCCTGTTAATCATATTTGAGTGAGATCATGGAGTATTTGTCTTTCTGTGCCTGGCTTATTGTACTTAGTATAATGTGCTCCAGATTCATCCATGTTACTGTAAACGATGAGATTTCCTTCCTTTATAAAGGATTAATACTATTCCATTGTGGGCACTTACCACATTTTCTTTATTCATTAATCAGCTGATGGACACATACATTGTATTCAGGTCTTGGATATTGGAAACAATGCTGCAGTTGACTTGGGAGTGCAGATATCTCCTGGATATATTGTTTGCATTTCCTTTGGCTTTGTACGGAGAAGTAGAGTTGCTAGGTCATATGGTAGATCAGTTTTTAATTTTTGGAGGAACCTCCATATTGTTTTGCTATAGTGGCTGTACTGAACTGCATTCTCACCAACAGTGCACAAGAATTCCTTTTCTCCACATACACCAATACTTGTTCTGTTTTACATTTTAATAATACTGTTAAATTTTGTCAAGTTTACCTAAAGCTGCTTGCATGCATGATTTAGGAATGACCTAAAGATGTCTCATGTATGGTGCACTGTCACCTAACTTGAGATGGAAACAGACTGTAACTTACCCTTATACCCACCAGCATTAAGCCAGCCAACTGTAGCAGCCAAGTTCCAGCCAAGCATAGGCAGCCAACGATTCAAGCCAGGTTTAAATAAGGCAAGCATCAATCTTTAACCACATCCAGCTGTCTTTGCACTTCACTTCCGTTTTCTGTCTATAAATATTATTCAGCCATGTAGCAGCCCCAGAGTTGCTGTGATCCTATTCTTGTTCTGGGAGCTGCCCAATACTGGAATTGTTCCAAGTTCAGTTAAACTGTTGAATTTAATGTCTAAGCGTTTTCATTCAACAATAGCTACCCTAACAGGTATGAAGTGATGTCTCACTTGGGGTTTAATATGAATTTCCTTGATGGTTAGTGCTGTTGAGCGTTTCTGCATGTATCTGTTAACCATTTGCATGTCTTTTGTTGTTGTTGTTGTTGTTGAGAAATGTCTTTTTAGGTTCTTTGACCATTTTTAAATTGGGTTGTTCTCTTGCTGTAAAGTTCTTAGGGTTCCTTCCATAGTTGGGTATTTAACCCTTATCAGCTGTTTGGTTTGCAAATACTTCCCACCATTCCATATGTTGCCTCTTCACAATGTTGGTTATTTCTTTTGCTGT
This sequence comes from Oryctolagus cuniculus, assembly GCF_051225735.1. Classification (NCBI taxonomy): domain Eukaryota; kingdom Metazoa; phylum Chordata; class Mammalia; order Lagomorpha; family Leporidae; genus Oryctolagus; species Oryctolagus cuniculus. Next base: position 178,068,284 of record NC_142868.1, read on the forward strand.
GCACAAGCTTTATAGTTTGATGCCATCCATTTGCCTATTTTTCGCTTTTGCTGTTTGTACTTTTCAGGTCATATATTTAAAATATTTGTTTAGATACACTTCTAGAAGCTTTCCCTCTATGCTTTCTTCTAGTAGTTTTGTAGTTATGAGTCTTACTTTTAAGTCTTTAATTTGTTTTGAGTTTTTTTTTTCACATTGGGAAGGTAAGGATGCGATGTCTTTGTTCTGCACTTTCCCTAACACAATTTACTGAAGAGACTGTTCTTTTCCCCTTTGTATGTTCTTGGCACCTGTGTTGAAAGTCTGTTGACCACAAATGTGAGGATTTATTTCTGGGATCTATGTATCTGTATCTGTTTTTTATTTTTCTTGTATCATGCTGTTTTGATTACTGTAACTTTGTAGTAGATTTTTAAAAAATATTTATTTTATTTATTTGAAAGATAGAGTTCCAGAGAGAGAGGTCTTCCGTCTGCTGGTTCACTCCTCAGATGGCTGCAACGGCCGGAGCTGTGCCAATCTGAAGTCAGGAGCCAGGAGCTTCTTTCGGGTCTCCAACATGGGTGCAGAGGCCCATGGACTTGGGCCATCTTCTACTGCTATCCCAGGCCATATCAGAGAGCTGGATCGGAAGAGGAGCACCCAGGACTAGAACCAGTGTCCATATGGGATGCTGGCACTTCAGGCCAGGGCTTTAACCTGCTGCGCCACAGTGCCGGCCCCTGTAGTAGATTTTGAGATCAGGTAGTGTGATGCATCCTGATTTGCTAATCGGAATCCTTTCTGATTCCATATGAATTTTAGAATTGATTTTCATGTTTCTGTGAAAAATGTCACTGGAATTTTGGTGGGGATTGCCTTAAATCTATAGATTGCTTTAGGTGGTATGAACATTTTAACAATACTAATTCTTCCAATCCACAAATATAGGCTATCTTTCCATTTATTTGTGTCTTAATTTCTTTCATCATTGTTTTACAGTGTACAGCTTTCTTTCCTCTTTGATTAAATTTACTGCTACGTGTTTGGTTTTTAATGTGTGTTCTTTTTGGATAGATGATTGTTCATATATAGCATTGCAACTGATTTTTAAATTTTTTTGTATCCTGCAACTCTACAATTTCACTGAATGCATTTATCAGTTCTTATTTTTTTAATGGAGTCTCTAGGGTTTTCTATAGTTGTATATAAAATCATGTCATCTGCAAACGGTGTCATTTTTGTCTCTTCTTTTCCTATTTAGGTGCTATTTATAGTATTTATGAATACCTTGTCTTTGTTTTCTATTTCTTTCTCCCATGCCTTACCTATCCCTTAGTCATCTGCTGGAGAGAGGGGGAGGGGGAGGAGAAGGGAGAGGAAAAAGGAGAGGAAGAGAGGAAGATGACTATTCCTCAGCCATCTGCTAGAACCTCTGTGACATTACCTAGCCTTAGGTTTGAACAAGGGTGTTGCCAATAAGAGCTGGAGTAGGCAGTTGCCATGTGGTTGGATTTGCGAGTGTATTAGTCAGCTTTTAGTCAGTATCACTGAAGTACCCAAGAGGAGCCACTTAGAAAAGAGGAAGATTTATTTTGGCTCACAGTTTGGAAGTTCACAGCCCAAGATTGGGCAACCATATTAGTCTGGCAATTGGTGGAGGCTGGCATTGGCAGAGCATGTGTGGAGGGACAATCACACCATGAGCCAGGAAGCAGACAGACACAGGAAGCCCACTCTTCCCATGCAGCCAACCCTCTAGTGAGAACTTCAGAAGGCAATGACCTACTGACCAAAGTTCTCCCACTAGGCCTACCTCTTAGACACGGTAATTAGCTGAAGTCTCCACCCTTAGTCCATCAGCATTAACATGAATTTATTAATGGCCATCTTAAAACTTTGGTGTTCAAGTGTCTGCTTGAGTTTGGGAGACCAAATCCTGTTTAAACCATAAATGAGAAATACTGATGAAGTTATCATTTCTTAAACAAACACCTATTGAGTTACTAGAAATTCCATCATTTAGAATTTCTTTCTTTCAGATAAGCCTCAGACCACAGCTTCCAAGGGGAAAGATGTTCAGGATACCTGAGCTTGTGTACCTTTCTCTATCTTTGGTTTCTTTTCCATTTGAAAACACTCAATACTGCTCAAACTCTCCTTGAAATTCTCCACTTCTCTCTCTCAGGTCTCTGCTGTGCTGGTTTATTCATTCATTCATTTGGAAGGTAGAGTTATACATAGAGAGAGGGAGAGACAGAGAGATAGAAAGAGAGATCTTTCATCCACTGGTTCGCTCTCCAAATGGTTGCCACAATAGGGGCTGGGTCAGGCTACAGCCAGCAGCCAGGAACTGCATCCAGATCTCCCACATGGTGGCAGGGGTCCAGGTATTTGGGCCATCATCTGCTGCTTTCCCAGGCACATTAGCAAGGACTGGAACTGTGTTCATATGGGATGCTGCCATTGCTGCTGGGCTGCAGTGCTGGCCCCTGATGTGCTGATTCTTGTCCCAACCTTCCACCCCTTACTTTAGTCCACAATGTATATTCCTTGTAAGCTCTCTTCTTCCTCCTGTCTTTTCAGAACCCTAAGGCTCCCTTCACATACTTTTCTTAGAAGTCTGCCATGACTTCAACTAGCAGCACAATTGCTAATCAGTAGGTCTAACTGTCATCTCTTCCAAGATTGTCCCACATTTCTCAACTTCCAATTGGGCTTTTCCTCCTGGAAGAAGCCATCTCAGGAATTTACTCTTAACAAAGCCAAACCATCTCCTCCTCCCCTGACTTTCTCCTGCTCTGCGTTTCCTGTTTGCCCAGGTTGGAAATCTGGGGTAGCTCTGTGGTTTTTCCCATTCTTTCTCCTCTGCTTCTCATCTCTCCTGAGTGAGTCTCTTCTATTTCTTTGTTTTTACAGCCACCTTTTTGTGCCGTTACCTTAATTCAGGGACTCTCTTCCACCTGTAGCCTCATCATTGCACTACTTGTTGCCTGTCCCCAGTCCCTGCATTTACCTCGAACCATCTGTTGAATCTTTAATGCACACAGGTGAAGGCAAGGTGATTTTTAAAGTTCTTAAGATGGCTTGTTTTCAGTAATGTCCGCCTCTTACAGTATTCTTTGCATCCAGCACTGGTGCATAGGTGTGGCTCTGAAGTAGGGGCAGAGGCCAGCTTGACTTCTCAGGTCTTTTATTTCCCAGGCCTGGTCTGACTCCCACCCCAGACCTGACCATTTGCCAAACAACTGCTCTCAGCCTGGCCTTTCAGACACTGCTATGCCTGTCATCTACAAGCAAGTCGTCTCTTCAATCTGTGCCCCTCCAGGAGAACAAACCCATTTCCTAGTCCCCACTCCCTCCACATATCCTGCCCCACCCACCAAGGTTTTTAAATAAGACAACATGGCCATTTCCTGAGAACTTCAGGAAGTTCAAAGGCATCAGACGAACTGTCCCTGTAGCCTGCTGTTATAGCACAAGAGATGCTTTGTAAGAGGGGTAATTCAACTTTTCAGTTTCAATTATCACCTCGAGGGATGTTCTTTGTCCTTAATTGCATGCTGTTATCCATAAAATGTTAGCGTACCTACGACTCCACTTATATAAAATTATGAAGTGACAAAATTATAGAGGTAGACAATAGATTAGTGGTTACTGGGTGTTAAGGAGGGGGTTGGGAGGAAGGTGAGTGTAGTTATAAACGGGCAGCATGTAGGTTCCTTCGGCGATGGAAATGTTCTGTATCTTGTCTGTGGTGGTGGATACAGAAACTGATGCATGAGATAAACTGCATAGAAGTAAACACACAAACATAAGGACAATCAAACTAAGGAAGTCTAAAGTAGGCTGTGGGATGTTATCAATGTGAGTATCCTGGTTGTGCTATTGCATTAAAGTTAATGAGATGTTACCCTTGGGGAAAAGTGGGGAAAAGGGACACCAGAGGATCTTAGAACTGCATATGTATCTACATTTACACAAAATAAGAGGTTTAATAGGATCCGGCAGGGTTTGGCCTAGTAATTAACATGCCAATTAAGATGCCCAGTCCCCATTGGAGTGCCTAGACGTGATACTCAGCTCTGGCTCCCTACTCCAGTTTCCAGCTGATGCTGACCCTGGGAAACTGGTGATGGCTCAGGTAATTGAGTTTCTGCCACTGCAGTGGGAGAGCCTGATTGAGTTACTGGTTCTTGGCTTTGGCTCTCTGGTTATTTGAGGAGAAAACCAGGAGGTGGGGTATCTCTCTCTTTTTCTCTCTCTCTTCCCCCCTCTCAGTCTGTTCCTTTGCCTCTCAAATACATAATTTTTAAAGCTTTAATAAAAAATGTTAGCACACTAGTTATATAATTAACTGGTATTTGTCTAGCTGAATTGTTTGTTTTCCCAGTTATTATCAATGGCTATCAGCTATTAGCCAGTATCATCTGAGTAATAGATTCCATGGGATTCCTGCTCACTTCATAAGAATATGTTTCTACCTCCTTTGCAAAATATAACTCTGGCTTCAGCTTCCATAGATCCTCCTTATTTTTGTTTTTATGGTTTTGCCCAGGGACTGCAGAATCCCAGTGATTTCAGGCCAGCCTCAGTGTACCTCTGGTTGTTTAGGCTGCTCCTCTCCAACTCCTCACCTGTGCGTTTTTGCTTTCTGAAGTCCCTGGCGTAAGGACCACACTCCAACACTGCCAGGGGTGACCACACCATGAGTTGGTGCAGTCAGAATGGGATCATCTGTTTGGTTTTTATTTTCCCTCTTTCTCCTTTTTTCCTCCCTTTCCAACATTTTTGAGCACAGAAACGCATTCAGTGGGAGCCTTTGGTGTTGAGCCTGGAAAGACTTTCAGGTGAATTCCCTAGGTCTTAACTGGGAACTTGGAGCTCTGAATCTTTTCAGTTGTAGAGAACGACCCTGCCGTCTTTCCTCACCGTTCACGTGATCTTATAGGCTTTTGCAGTTTCTTCTGTTTGCTAATTTGATAGCCAAAACAAATGAGCATCACCTGCAAAATCTGAAAGCCTATCTCACAGTCGTACTCTGGATAACTTAAAAACAAGGTAACCAAGTCTGGGTCCAGTTCCAACTCTTCAGACATGAGCAATCATCCTTCCAGATGTTTCCTACCTGCAGGTCAGAATCCTGTATTGACCGACCCCATCCCCAGCCCCCATTGCCTGACTAGCAAGCATAGTTGTGCATGGAAAACAAATAGTAACTTGACTAAAGCATAAGCCTAAGACCTTTGGAGTAACTGATTACAGAATCCTAGAGGCGGAAAAGCAGCTTGGTCACCTAAGTCAACACTGCACCTAACTCAGGAACTTCTTGCTGGAGATTTTCCCAGGATCACCCCACAGCTGATTGCCTTCTAGAGAGACAAGGGCCTGGTTCTTTCTCTTCCACCTTGTCTTCTTCCACGAATTGGAACCCCATATCCTTGGAGTTGCCTTCTCTGTCCCTTCAGCCTTTTTGTACATATTAAAGGCATTCAGAGGATACCACCATTGGACTCACTCACCTGTGTGTCCCAGAGGAGGTATGATTTCTGGAAAACAGCCTGTTGGTCAGGCTACATAGATCTGGGAGCAAGTATCTACTCTTGAGCTTTCTAACTGCATGGCCTCCCGCAAGTTACTAACTCAAACTCTCACCGGTTTCCTCCCTTGGAAAACCTGTCTCAAAAGGATGAGGTCAGTAGTGAAGTATGTAAAACACTGGGCACATAGTAGGTGCTTTCACTATGATGATTTATATCAGGGGCAGCTCTAGGAATGTCATTGAGTACTTTGCATGTAATGGTCACGTCCACTCCTCACAACAACTCTATTATAAAGGTTCTACTATTGTTTCCTACTTTACAGATGAGAGAGCTGGGACCTGGGTTAGTGCCTGGCCCCAGACCACAAAGCTGGGAAGCAGTGGAGCAAAACTCAACCCCAGGTTTTTCTGAAACTGACGGTGTGACTCCTAATCCCCCAGTTTTACACCATCTATTTTTCTCCTTCTAGCCTCAGGGAATCTCAACATATTAATCAGGCATTCACCTCACATCTTGGTTAAGAAGACACGGCATATCAGTAACAAGAATATGCATATTTCAACTGGAAGGATCCACAATGGATCGATGTTTGTGTAATTATCATGAATTTCAAATTAATGTCATCTGAATTAATGGGGTCACACATTAAAGAAACAAAACAGGATCTTTAGGGTACTTTTTGGTTTTAAAATTTGATGATTCTATATACAGGGCAAATTACAGGGGGAATAAACAACTAAATAATTGAAGAATGGAAAGACTACACAGAGGCGTGTTTTGATCAGGATCATTGTCAGAACTTGAAAGCCATGGCACTGCTAACACACTGTGGGCAGGGCCTCCTTCTGGCCAATCCTCTCCGACCTTGTGGTTCTAAAGCAAGAACCAGGACTTGTAAATTCTTATATTCACATCTTTAAGGGAGGCACAGAGACATTTGTCAGTGTGTTGATTCCTACTAATTAAGTTTAAGGAGCTCTCTATTAATTTTTCCTAAAGTTCAAGGGTGTAATCCTTGACTATTGACCAATTGATCAAAGGTTACGGATGAGCTTACTAATGAAGACTCACATTTTCACATCTCCACCTCCCCAGGGGTGTGAGGCAGTGATCCCTTGGTAGAAGGAACACTGGGATAACTCTTCTTGTGTCATTCCCAAGAAAAGAGTGTGGCAGGTCCCTTGTGCATCTGGGTAGCTGCATGTGCGCTAGGAACAGCATGTGCCTGAGAGTCACACTGACTCTGAAGTAAGTCTCTTAACCTAAGAGCTTTCCTGTCTTCAGCTAAAGGGAGGAAACAACAGTAATGTTGCCTTAGAGTGGCTGTGACGATACTGTATGTCAAAGGCCAGGTGCCTGCTCTTTTACTGGTTCATTCACCCCTTTATGAGTCAGCCCTCTCATTCACCAGGAGTTACATTCTTTTTTTTTTTTTTAAGATTTTATTTAAGGGCCTGTGCTGTGGCATAGTGGGTAAAGCTGCCGCCTGCAGTGCTGGCATCCCATTTGGGTAACAGTTCAAGTTCCGGCTGCTCCACTTCCAATCCAGCTCTCTGCTATGGCCTGGAAAAGCAGTGGAGGATGGCCTAAGCACTTGGACTCCTGCACCTGTGTGGGAGACTCAGAGGAAGCTCCTGGCTCCTGGCTTCAGATGGGCACTGCTCTGGTTATTTGGGCCAATTGGGGAATGAACCAACGGATGGAAGACCTCTCTCTCCCTCTGCCTCTCCTCTCTCTGTGTAACTCTGCCTGTCAAATAAATAAATAGATTGATTTATTTGACAGGCAGAGTTATAGACAGAGGGAGAGACAAAGAGAAAGATCTTTCTTCCTTTGGTTCACTCCCCAAATGGCCTCAACGGACGGAGCCATGCCGATCCGAAGGCAGGAGCCAGGTGCCTCCTTCTGGTCTCCCATGCGGGTGCAGGGGCCCAAGCACTTGGGCCATCCTCCACTGCCTTCCCAGGCCATCCGCAGAGATGTTGGGCTGGAAGAGGAGCAGCCGGGACTAGAACCGGCGCTTATATGGAATGCCGGTGCTGCAGGCAGAGGATTAACCTAGTGCGCCACAGCGCCGGGCCCACAAATAAATAAATCTTTTAAAAAAGATTTTATTTATTCGATAGGTAGAGTTACAGAGAGTGAGAAGGGGAGACAGAGGGAAAGGTCTTCCATCTGCTGGTTCACTCCCCAGATGGCAGCAACAGCCAGATCTGGGGAGCCAGGAGCTACTTCTAGGTCTCCCACATGGGTGCAGGGGCCTGAGCACCCAGGCTGCAGCACAGAGCTGGATCAGAAGAGGAGCAGCTGGGACACAAACCAGCACCGATACGGGATTGCTGGTGCCACAGGCAGAGGCCGCAGCCTTGGCCCCCAGGAGTTATATTCTCTGTAGGGGAAAAGAAAGTAGACATTGTTCCTTCTCTCACGGTGCTCACAGTCTCCTGGAGAAGATGCACACACACACACACACACACACACCTCCCAGAGATGACAGTTCATTGTGTGGTTAAAAATTTGGAAGTTAGGCACTTGGCAAAGTGTTAAGATACTGTTTGGGATGCTTGCACCCATATTGGGGTGCCTGGGTTTGAGTCCCAGCTCCACTTCTGACTCAAGCTTCCTGCTGATGTGCATACTGGAAGGTGGCAGTCATGGTGTGGGTGCTTGGGTCCATGCAGCCCACAGGCGTTAGCCTGGCCCAGCCTTGGCTGTTGTGGGCAATTGGGGAATGAACCAACAGATGGAAGATCTCTCTGTCTGTTTCTCTCTGTGTCTCCCTGCCTTCCAAATACATTAATAGATATAGGGGCTGGTGTTGTGGCACAGTGGGTAAAGCCTCCACCTGAGATACTGGCATCCCATATGGGTGGGTGCTGGTGCATGTCCCAGCTGCTCTACTTCCCAACCAGCTCTCTGATAACAGCTCGGGCAAAGTGGTGGTAGATGGCTAAAGTGTTTGGGCTCCTGCCACCGATGTGAGAACATGGATGAAGCTCCTGGCTCCTGGCTTCAGCCTGGCCCAACTCTGGCTGTTGCAGCCATCTGGGGAAGTGAACAAGCAAATGGAAGATTGACCTTTCTGTATCTCCCTCTCTCTCTCTGTAAATCTAACTTTGAAATAAATAAACAAAATTTATTTATTTATTTTAAAGATTTTAAAAATTAAAAATTTTCCAAGAGGGTAGTTCTCAAGAAAAAAAAAAGGCATATGTCATGTCAAGTGCTCTTACCACTTTAAAATAAATAAATACACAAACCAATAGCCTTATATATTTAATTATCATAAAAACTGCACACCCATTTGAATGAACTGATATTAGTGATATTAGTAAAGCATTTAGAATATTAGGTGTTACAGAAGAAGTATTGTGTAAGTATGTGCTCAATAAAAAATAAGTTCAGATATTAAGGATTTATTCCAAGGAAATAATTGTGAAATTCAGAAAGATACAATTTCAAGGATGTTCAACTCCAGGATTGTTAATCTAAAGCTGGAAACAAAGTAGATGTCTGGTAGTGGGTGATTGATGTGGTAAATTGGTCCAATAAAAATATCTAGGAGACAGTGTGGCAGGTAGTGTGCATCACAAAGGCCTCTGAGGAGGTGAAGGTGACAATGAAGTTGATCACCAAAGAGTGAGGAAGACCCATCCCCTACAGGATGGAGGAAGATGGCTAAAGGGAAACCTTTCCTGGCAGAGAAAACAGGAAGTGCAAAGACAGGGAGGAGAGGGGGGTCTTGGCAAGTCTGAGGGAGGAGCCCAGGTGAGGTGAGAACTGGAGGAGAAAGGGAGAGGCAGGACAGCCAGGTGGGGTCACATCTCGCAGGATCAGCCAGGCCATAGGAATGAGCATTGAATAAAGAGGTTCAATGATCTGATTTGCAGATCTGAAAAGACAGAAGACTGTTCTGACAGCTGTGGGGGGATGGAGGGCTAGAGCAGAGGTGGAACTAGGCCATCTGAGAGGTGAGCCATGGGTGGACACAGTTCAGGTGAGCCATGGGGCCACTGGCAGGCCTGGGAGAACTGGAGAGGCCAATGTGCCTGCCCGGTCTGGGATGCTTGGAGTCAGAATCAGCAGGGCTTGCTGATAAGTGCAGGTGAGGAATCCAGGTGAGAAAAGGTAAAGAATAAGGATGAAGCCTTTAAATAATAGAAGAATCACAGTATCATTTAATAAGATGGCGAGGACCAGTTTGTGGACTGAAACAAAGAGCCTGTCTCTAGACACGTTGGATTTGAGACACCTGAAAATTATTCAGATGGAGAGCTCCAACAGACTGTGGAGAAGTCGGGAATGGAGATACAGATTTGGAAATCATCAACCATACTGATGGTATTTAAAACCTGATCGATTAGGCTGCTTTTCTTTTCCCACATAATAATAGCAGCCGTGAGTTGGTGAGTGTTCTTTATGTTGTTCTTCATTTACAGCTGCTATCTTAGTTTAGGCTGGTATAAAAATCTGCAGTTCTGGAGACAGGAAAGTGCAAGGTCAAGGTGTCAGCAGATCCACCACTGATCCTGCCACTGATGTGAGAACATGGATGAAGGCTTCCTTCTGTCTGCAGGTGGCTGTCTTCTCACTGTATCCTCACCTGGCTGAAGCAAGAGGGAAGAGAGAGGGTGGGAGAATGAGAGAGAGAGAGAATGTGCACACACCCTCTGGTGTCTTCATTGTTTCATGAGGGCACTAATCCCATTCACAAGCTTTCCATCTTCACGACCTGGTTACCTCCAAAGACCTTACTTCCTAATACCATCACACTAGGGATTTAGACCTTATGTGTTTGGGGGGGGGGCATGCTTAGTCCATAGCATCAAACATTCAAACATCTAGAGTTTTAACTGTGTGACTTAGAACTGGGTGAGTGTTTGTAGGGGAGGATTCCAGAACTTTTGGAATTATTTGCTGGGAAGGCTGCTCCCCCAATTTGACCTCTGCAGCTGGGGCTTGAGAGATCTGTTCTGTGGAACAGAGAGACCTCCCCAATATCCCTGGAGGTACCATCAGCACCTGTCATATTCGTAGTTCTGGTTGGTGTGGACCTTCTTGGAGATGACAGTAGGTGGGACCGCTAAGCTGGTTTTGAGTCTGGAGGATCACACACATATCATGGCTGAGAAGAAGCCTCACAGCCTCTGCCTTACCACATCTACCCTCTGCCATCTGGTTGTTACCAGGAGGGACCATGAGGCCATGAATAGGTAAGAGGTGTGTGGTTTATTGGTTCATGCTGCCTCACTTGCCTTAACATGCCCTCCTCCAATGAATCAAATTTGGTGCCACAGGTCATGGTATAAATGCAACACCAGGGCCTACATTTCTTATTCCTGCACAGGCTACTAAGGGATCAGAAGAGAAAAATCAATAAGAGTTTTCCTTCTGTTCTCTCTTCCCCTGCAGGCTGCTGTGGCAGAACAGAGTAATAACATGAAAACAGTTCTCTTGGGCAGGAATGTACAGAGATGAGAGTTCTCTCTCTCACTTTACTGTCTGACCTTTCTCTGCAAGTCCACTGAGCATCCCAAATCTCAGCTGGGCCATCTCTGGAGCTGGAGTGATGTGCACTGGCTCTGCCCTTCTCCCAGAGCTGCTCCAAGGATCAAATGAAACAACAGGTGGAAAGTGCTTTGGTGCCATAGAAGTATGAGACATGTGTCTTTATTTGTTCACGCCACCTCCTTGTCCTCTTGGAAGTTGGTCTGGTGAGGAGAGAAATAAAGGGAACCTCGTGGTCTGGACCAATTGTTCCCCTGGAACTGGACAGGAAGTGACACTCTCGGAGCATGCCCCACACCTGCTGAAGCAGAAGTCCCACTGGGAGACTCTGATTCACACCCGAGTTTGAGAACCACTGGACTAGGCATTTAGCAAAGTGCTGCCTGAGCAAATGTCTTTAATAAAACCTAAGGAATCATCAGAAAGCACCAAAGAGGAGAGGAGCTTGGGGTGAAGAATACTATCCAGAGGAAGAGTCGAGTTGAAGAGAGAACGCTGCTTGGTTCTTTCGAGAAGCTGAAACACGCCCAGTGGTAGGAGCCCAGGAAGAGCAAGTCAGGCGGGGAACACCGTGAAGCAGCCAGGTGCGAAGGGCCTCGTAAGCTCAGGGGAGGGTTTCTCAGTTGATGCTCAGGTCGATTGGAAGCCATTTAAGGGTTTCGAGCAGGGAAGGGCTTTTTCTGGTCAATAACGTGCTATTGTAATTTTAAAACATTTCCCTACAATCCAATAAAGGCAGTTAATTGTCTTAATTAGAGCTCACACTCTAATTTGGGGAAAAGGCACAATATAACTGTTGGACCCGTCCATGAATATATATTAGACACTGATTATGTCTTTGGCCCCGTATTAGGCCTGAGTAGCTGGATGGGAAGAGAAGATGCAAGCGCATACGCAGCCACCTGAGTGCTGCCAGGCATCCTTGTGGTGAATTCCCAGGGCTTGGTTGGCTGAGGTGAGATTTCAGAGGCTGGGTAGTTAAACACATGACGGGGCAGGTAGACAGGCCAGCAGAGGAGGCACTGACTTGCAAGGAGGAGCTGGGATTCTCTGTATCCCAGGTGAACAAGCTTGCTGGGAGCCAACAATTCAGTTTGGGAAGTATTGAAAATTCACTGGGAGGAGCCAGGCTGAGGCCAGATGGTGCAACAGGCTCTGAGAGGAAGTCCCCCAACCTGGCCGTGCAGGCCTGACCATCCTGACCCCAAAGGAAAGCATTCTTGGGCGGTAGCCAAGGGAACTGCAGGGTACCCAGGGCCATTGTCTGCAATTGCTGCTGAAAAATCCCTTGTCCAGTCTGTTTCCCGTGTTCTGGAGCATCCGTAACAATTGATTTAGTTTGCACTTATTTTTAAATATTTTTATTGAGTATAATAATCATAGAAAAAAGTGCACAAATCTTAAGCACACAGTCCAAAACATTATGAATGCATTTGTGTTACTCCCACCATGGCCAACGAAGGACACTTCCAGCCTCCAGAGGACCCTCCCCTGCCACCACTCCCTTCCGAGTGTTTCCCTCCCCCGCAGATATCAGTACACTGACTTCTAACTTGCTTCTTGGCTTACTGCGTGGGTTCCTTTGTTCCTGACTTCCCAGCACTACATTTCTGAGATGTGTGCATCCACACAGTTGCCGTAGTTGTAGGTTATTTGGGCTCCTCCTTGTGTGGTATTCCGTCATGTGAATGCAGTTTATTTATCTGTTCTATGTTGGTGGACAGTTAGATAATTTCTTACTTGAGGCTATCATTTTGTTGCATTTTGACCCTGAACCTGGGTCTTCATTTTCATTTTGCCCAGATTTCCCTTATAGTCACTAAACTCACCACCTCCAAAACTTTGCTCTGATACATGTGTGTTTGGTAAATGAAACATTAAAGAGAGAATACTAAGTAAAAATTACCACCAAGAGATCCCCTTCCCCTTCCCTAGCCTCTTCTACCCACACTCTCCTCCTCCTTCCTCCTCTTCCCCGGAGGACCCAGCCTTGGGATCACTACTGCCGCCAACTCAAAGGTGCTGACAGCCAGGCACCAACCAAACTGGGCAAGGCAGCCAAGACCCATCCCCAATCTGAACACAAAATGGTGATCGCTTGAAGTGAGGAGGGGTAGGAGGGCATAGAGGGAGTTTGGACACTCAGAAATAGATCACAGGGCTAAATTCCTAGTGTTACATAGCACAGTGGGGAGACAGTAGATCACAGTAGTCTAGTCTACATTGTGTGTGCAAATAGAAGAAAGAAGCTCCAAGCCTCAAATCATGAAGTGCTGTCCAAGAAGGGGAAATGCTGGTTACCCTGTTTGATCAGTATACATGTATTGAAATGTCACACTGTAGACCATGAACATATACAATTATTGTTACTAAAATACATTTTAAAATGAGGAAGTGCCATAGGAGAGCAGATGCTGAGGCATCCCTGGCCCCAGGGTGGGTGGGTGGGTGGGGAAGCTTTGCAGAGGAGGTAAGACCTCCTGGAAGTGAGACTTTGAGGAAGGCAGCACTTAGGCAGCTCCTGCGAGGTGCCAGTGTCACTTGAGTCCCTTTCAGGGCAGGTGTGGGGAGGGAACGGGAGGGGCAGTGAGGCTGCTGGAGGAGGGGAGAGGAGCGGTGCATCCTGGTCATCCTGAGGACATCAGCTGGGGCGGATCAGCCGTCGTGTTGCTGGAACCCCTCTGGGGTCTCTGCAGCTGGGCCGCTCCTGGGTTTCATGGTGGAAGAATCGCTGTCCTCATGTCTTGTGCATTTCCTGTGAGCTCAACCCCCCTCAGTCAGTTAGTTTCCTAGGTCAGTTGCTGCCCACCACCCTCAGGACACAGCCTCTCTTGGTGCCTTCCCCTTGGAGCCACACTGCTGCCGCCTGACACCCACCTCAGGACCCAGCCCCAGGAAGCACAGAGCCAGCACCTGCTGGAGCTCTCCCTCCCTACAGACTTGCGAGCTTAACTGCTCTCCCCATCCTGGGTAACCCCCTGGAGAACACACAAATCCATTAACATTTGTTAGGGTTTCAGAGGCCAGGCAGAGAGGCCCTGCTGGCGAGTAGAGGCACTTCAAAATTCTCTGCTCATCCCTCTTCCACCACCAGGAGTTTGATGCTTGCAAGCAGGCATCTGCACACAGCTGTTCCTCCTCCTCGTTCTCTGAAGCCGAACTCGGGGATTCTCACACTGGCCCATGCAAAAGCCTTTCTGAGCAGGCGGGCAGCAAGCAGCACACAGGCTTCACTTTTCAGGCAGTGCAAGGAATTTCCGAGGATGGTTTTGAAACTATTCAATTTTTGCCTTTTTGCGCTAAATCCACAATTGAGTTCTCACTGTACTGCTGAGGTGGCTGGGGCGAAAAGCCTGCAGCCTGCCTCTCCCACTCTCACCCACTGTCCCCGTGAGGCCCCCGGGACCCTGGCAGCTGCATATCCAGCCTCGCCAGCAGCCGAGAGAAGACTTTTTGAAGACTTGGAAATCCCTGCCTCTTACAGGGACATTTCAGTCCGCTTGGCTCCAGAGCTGAGCCTGCATTTTGAAGACAGGAGGCTGAGGACAGTGGGCGCTTCAAGCAGCACTGGCTCCCTTTCTCCTCTACTCCTGCCTTCTGCCCCTTGCCACCGTCATCCTTTCCTCCTCCCCTTTCCTCCTCTTTCCTCCTCCTGTCTCTCTCCTTCCACCTTCCACTCCCACCCCCAGATTTCCATAGTGAGCAGGGAACACTGATGGAGTAAGTTGGCTACATCAATGGATGGATGCTCTTTTTTGCCTTCAGAAGAAAATTCTTTTTTCAATCAGAGGCACTTGGAACCAGATTGTCATGTTCACCTTCCTGTCTTTTTCATTATTCCCTGAAAGCACAAACTCAATTTAGGCTTTAGTGAAAAATGAAGAGCATTAGACCAACCTTTTAAAAGTGCTTGGTCAGTACTTCCTGCTTGCCTGTACTTCACAGCGCTGTCATCACTGGGTGATTATAACATTAAGTATGCACCTGATCAGCAAGTTGCTTTTAATTAAAATCCCCTGTTGGTTTCCTGGCACCTCCCAGCTCCCACAGCATTTGTTCATCTGACAGTTTCTGTTCCAGCGGGGTTAGGGTGCCGTCCAGAGGTCCTGGCTCCCTGGTTTTCCTAGTTGCATCACGCCAGCTGTGCAGTAGGTGGCTCTAGAGGAAGGGGCTGCCTGTCCAGAGACGCGGAGGCCCCCAGAATTGGGGCTTGTCTTGCCGATTCCTAAATCACGTCCAGCCCATGGTGAGACTCCGCTCTGATGCTGTGCCTGTGCTGGGGTCACTGGCCTCTTCCATGCTTCCTCACAGGGGAGAGGGCAATGGTGGCGGGGCTGTTATTCCCCTGTTCCCTTCGCTTGAACTTACAGGCTCCCCAGCTCAACAACACACAGGTTCTGTAGTCAGGCAGATCTTACGAACACTGGGAGCCACAGCCCTCACTTTTCTGAGCTTTGTTTCCTCATGTGTAAAATGGGACTTCCTGTGAGGAGTCCATGATTTCTTTGAGGGACTTCACATGTTTCTTGGCACATGGTAAATTCTCTATAAATGGATTCTGATATGAGGGGCTTTTCAAAGAGTTCGTGGAAAATCCATGTTATGAAAAACTAGGCATGGATTTCAAATTCTTTTGTACCAATATAAACTTCTCCTTTAATTCCATTTTCCATGATCTTTTTAAAAAGATTTATTTTATTTATTTGAAATGCAGATATACAGAAAGAGAGAGAGGAAGAGATGGAGAAAGAGATCTTCCACCTGCTGGTTTACTCCCCAGATGGCCACAATGACCAGGGCTGGGCCAGGCCAAAGCCAGGAGCTTCATCCCAGTCTCACCTATGGGTACAGGTGCTAAGGGCTTGGGACATCCTCTGTTGCTTTCCCAGGCACGTAGCAGGGAGCTGGATCAGAAGTGGAGCAGCCGGGACTTGAACCAGTGCCCCTATGGGATGCTGGCATTGCAGGAAACGGCTTATTTGGTTATGCCACAGCACTACCCCTCCATGAACTTCTTAAAATTCCTTCATACAAAATAGTAGCACTTCCTAAATACTACCCAATGAGGAAGATGCTTGACTTTTTTCTTTTTAAAATATTTATTTATTTGAGAGGCAGAGAGAGAGTGACAAAGAGCTCTCACCGACTAGATCACCCCCCAAATGCCTGCAACAGTTGGGGCTGGGCCAGGCTGAAGCTGGGATTTGGGAACTGAATCTAGGTTTTCTATATAGATGACGGGAACTCAGTTACTTGAGCCATTGCTGCTGCCACCAAGGGTCTGCATTGGTGAGAAACTGATCAGGTTGTGAAAAACATGAAATAGGGCAGTGGCACAGTAGGTGATTTGGAGAGGGGTACTAACTGAGTTCTAGTGGCTGATGAAAATGTCCAGCAGGCTGTGGAACTGAATTGCCCTTAGGACAAGGAATGGGCCAGTATAAATGAACCTGGTATGCTCAAGAAACAGGCATCCAGGGTTAGATTTCTTCTAATCATGGACCAAATGTATGGCCCAGACTATCAGCACTAAATTCAAGCGAGACCGTAGTAGAAGGCCTCCTGCAAGAGGCAGGATTTAATATGAAACCTGAATGGGCGATAGGTTGCACGTTGTGTTAATGAGAGCCCTGCCGTGAGCCAGGGCACAGATAAGTCTTAAGCATGCTTTGGAGGGTCACATTTCCATATTCTGACTTAGTGCACTGATGCTGAAAGGTACTCTTTTTTTTTTTTTTTTTTGACAGAGTTAGACAGTGAGAGAGAGAGAGAGAAAGAGACAGAGAGAAAGGTCTTCCTTTTCCGTTGGTTCACCCCCCAAATGGCCTCTACGGCCAGCGTGCTGCACCGATCCGAAGCCAGGAGCCAAGTGCTTCCTCCTGGTTTCCCATGTGGGTGCAGGGCTCAAGCACTTGGGCCATCCTCCACTGCCTTCCCAGGCCACAGCAGAGAGCTGGACTGGAAGAAGAGCCACTGGGACAGGACTGGCGCCCCAACCGGGACTAGAACCCGGGGTGCTGGCACCGCAGGTGGAGGATTAGCCTAGTGAGACGCGGCGCTGGCAGAAAGGTACTCTTCAAGCTCAAGTTTCTGGGAAAGTCTTCCAGGTGTTTGGGGGGAATTATAGACTAAATTTTGTTCTCTAAGATTAAAAGACGTCATTAGGGGTTGATGAAGTCTCACAGGAAAGACAGCTATTGCACATTTTGTAATCCAAAGTATCTCACATTTACTTGACCATGGAGCACTATTTATTTTCAGAACTTGTTTTATGCCATGGAATGAAAGTTCTGAGGAACACACTTTGGGAGGCACTGCTGAAGAAAAGTCCAGGGTGTGTGTAGGTCTGAAGACTGAGTCACGTCAGCCCTGGGTTCCCAGAGCAAGTGATTGAGCACTCGTGCCCATGATCTCCTCCAGTGACTCCAATCCCTGTCAACTGCCTCTGTTGGCTCTGATCTGCTTGCTTAATTTCCACGTAGCAAGACGAGGGAGTGCCTGGAGAGAGGCGGTGAACAGACACACATTTACAGCACCCTCAGACTCAGCTGGGGCTGAGCTGCTAATGAAAATACTCTTGGGCCTTAGGCAACAGGCCTGGGGACCCCTGGAGTCAATCTTCTCAAAGGACTGGCTTCCATAGCCTCTGAGGATCCTTTCTTTGGATGAGTAGAGTAGGGGTGGGGAAGGTAACACAGCATGGGTGATTGTGTTCTCAGCCCTGCTGTGCTGCTGCTGACATCAAACACATGTTTTCCAGCTTTCCTGCTGGTGACAGTGAACTTTGTTAGTCATTTGAATGGCTTTGGGTTGTTCTCATCCAGTCCACTCTGCCAACAAGAGTCAGGATCATGGACCTCTTTGAGGATCTAATCACAGCCATGGATCTAACTCCAAAGAGAACGCACAGATGGACATTCAAGGAACATTTCATTTACACTGGAGGCTTCCAGCCTTTTTTCATGCTTGACATACTTTACCTGTAATGTGTTCAGTAACCTTTCCTTGAATACCTATTTAAATCCCCTTCATTGATTCCCTTTACTTTTAGAATAATGTAAAACCATCTTACAAAACAGCACATGAGGCCTTGCATGGCTTGTCCCACAGACCACCACCGGCCTCTGGCACTACTCAGTCTCCCTGTACCCATTTGCTGCTCATCTCTAGGCTGCTACCCCACTCCCACCTGCAGGGTTCTGATGCTGTTCCTTGCTCCTGCTTTCCACAGGGCCTTTATGTATGCTGTTCATTCTTTCTAACATGTTTTCCTTCCTTGGGAGACACCCCTTCTTAGCCATTAGATAGCAGTTCAGGGATTACTTCCTCAAGGAAACTTCCTTGACCCTCCTATCAGATCCTATATGTCATATTACCCCCTTCTATTTTCATAGCACTGTGGAAGTTTCTAAAGTATATATTATGGTTGAATTTTTCCTATATTTGTGAGATTAATTGACTAATGTCTGGCTTCTCCACAAAGCAGTAAGTTTTGTAGTGATGGAGACTAGATCATCAGTGTCTAATGATGTGCTTGGCGCACAGTAGGCACTCAGCAGTAGCTGTGTGTAGGATGAATGGGTGATATTTGGTTGTGAGTCCTATAAAGAAATTCATTCAATGGATACAGAGCTTCTGTTGGCTTCTGATTTTGTTAAGTGATAATTCACTGCTTGTGTCTGCCATAATGAAAAATTACGAGAGGTTTTGTCCTCTAAGTAAATCATTGACTACTTCAGTCTTTGAAAAAGCTGTTGGCCAAGGATCTACAATATAAATTCTCTTCCATGAATATAGCCATAGGCAGAACTTGGACTTCACCCTGGACACCCTCAGGCTGTAGGAGTATATGATAACCACATCCATCAGCAGGTGGCCACACGATCACATTTGCATTTCCTTCTCTCCTTCCATCCCTCCAGCACAGACACTTGCATAAATACACTAAAAAGTTCCAGAAGTCAAGACTGTGAGCATATGCACACAACCCTCTTGAAGGAAATGGTACGTGCATGTGTGTGCCTGGTAAGTGGGGATATGTATAATGCAGGGCAGAATTTCAAAATTCCACTACCAATAATTGCAATTCATGGTGAAATAACTTCATGGTGGGAGGGCACCAAGACCCCTTCTAGCCCTTGAGCTCCTTTCTCTCCTCCTATTCCCTTTCCTCTTCTCTCCATCAGTTCAGCTTCACAATATTAGTATTATTCAGCTCTCACACCCTAATATCTGCGTCATCCAATCACCTTTGCCTGTGTCCTGCCCCACCACTTGGTCAGGCACTATCCTGAGCACTTCACACAGTGGGGAGAACTTCCTACCTCATAAGTAGTGGAAGCGTGGAGGCCTACTCCAGGCTGATTTCCTCTGTTGCTAATGCTAGAACATTTGCTCGAATGTCCCATCCCCTCATCATCCTGCCACCCAATAGCCAAGGCCTTTGAGCTCAGAGTCCCCCAGATTCAGTTCACTGCCCCATCTGCAAGAAAGGAATCTAGATAGAACTAGGTTTGGGAAGGGATTGTCCACTATACCAGGAGCCTGGCACAGTACTCTTATAGAGACTAAGCGGCTCAATGTAGGTTCTTAGCAAAGCTGCTCTAATGGAAATGCATCCTGACTGCTCAGGGTGTCATTCCCATGTCCCTCCCCTCAGTGTGTGGTCCATGCTGTGGGTCCATGCTGGAGGGTAGCATCAATCAACTGTTGCCTTACTGTTCTTGGAATGTCCAGAGTCTTCATTTATGACTATATATATTCAGCGCCCTGGGAGAGGTGCTAGCTAGATTCGTCTGGTTATAATGAACAGATTCAACTGAGGTACCTCACATAAGATGGGATTTAATGGAAGAAT
Organism: Oryctolagus cuniculus; assembly: GCF_051225735.1. Lineage (NCBI taxonomy): Eukaryota > Metazoa > Chordata > Mammalia > Lagomorpha > Leporidae > Oryctolagus > Oryctolagus cuniculus. Next base: position 178,088,171 of record NC_142868.1, read on the forward strand.
ATCTAAGCCTAGGAACCCAATAGCTCCCACCCCACCACCATACCTCAGGAAACCCAGGAACTCACCCCAGAGTTTGAATGACTGTCCTTGGAGAGTGGAATGGAAACTGATGCAGCAGGTGATACAGTCAGGTGAGAGAGATGACAGACATACGGATGTAGCTGCCCTCCTGGAGCAGGAGATGCTCAGTGAGCCCCCAACAGCCTCAGATTCAGATTCACTGTCAGTGCCAGGTTTTTCTGGGGTGTAGTGATGGAGGGTCTTGCGTTCCTACCCTCACATATCCTTTCATTAAGGTCACTCAAATGAATCTGTTCATTGCAACCACAAGAATCTAGATGAAACATTTCCTGGAGCCCTTAATATGTTTTTCTTTATAAAACAGTCATAAGTATATCTTCACATTTTATCTATCACATCATAGGCTCCTTAAAGTAGGTTCTAATTCAGACTCATATTTCTAGCTCCTTGTGAAACTATTAGAATGAAGGGGGCCGGCACTGCGGCTCAATAGGCTATTCCTCCGCCTGTGGCGCCGGCACACCGGGTTCTAGTCCCAGTCGGGGCACCAGATTCTGTCCCGGTTGCTCCTCTTCCAGTCCAGCTCTCTGCTGTGGCCTGGGAAGACAGTGGAGGATGGCCCAAGTCCTTGGGTCCCACGCCTGCATGGGAGACCAGGAGAAGCACCTGGCTCCTGGCTTTTGGCAGGGGGGTGGGGTGGGGGTGGTGAACCAATGAAAGGAAGACCTTTCTCTCTGTCTCTCTCTCTCTCTCTCACTGTCTAACTCTGCCTGGCCAAAAAAAAAAAAAAAAAGACTGAAGGAGACTTAGAGAAGGTCCGGGAGGGAGGGGTTGGAGGAGGAAGGAGGGAAAATGAGATTTTGAGGATGTACCCTGCATCACCTACAGGTTGTCATCCTTATGCCATGACTGAGGGAGAAGTCGGGGGCAAGGTGGGCTGAAATGGGGATAAAGGTGAAGGAACAGTTATTGCTTGAGGGTTTTTTTTTTTTTTTTTTTTTTTGTGGAGAAAGGGCAGACAAGTCCTTGATTCAGAGTGGGAGAGTTTTGTTTGGGGATAAACTAGCTTTGATGGATATTTTTGGAAGCAGAAAAAATGGAAGTTTGTTTCCCTGCCAAGTTGGCCTGTTTCAATTTGGCAAACACAGATTTCTTCACCCCCTCTCGTGTTTCTGACGGCACTGAAATGAGCAGCGCTGGCTGCTGCTCAGTGTAACTCCTCAGGACTGCGCGCAGCCCTCAGCAGAGGCTGCCTGCTATCACCCAGAGGGCCAATAGAGGGCTCCCGAGAACACCGAGCAAGTCGGGTGGACGTCACCACCGGGAGGTTCAACTCTAATGGCAGCGGTTATTGTGGTTGTCTAACAATCTAACAGAACCGAGTCACATGGCAAAGGTACGAAGGGAAGAGCACCTGTCATGAATGCAGCTTGAGGAAGCTCAGGTTAGATACACTTTAAGGTCCCTTCTGAACACAGACTAGTATTTTGGATTTTTTATTTATTTATTTGACAGGTAGAATTTCAGACAGTGAGAGCGAGCGACAGCGAGAAAGGTCTTCTTTCCGTTGGTTCACTCCCCAAATGGCCGCAACAGACAGAGCTGAGCCGATCCGAAGGCAGGAGCCAGGTGCCTCCTCCTGGTCTCCCATGAGGGTGCAGGGGCCTACGCACCTGGGTCATCCTCCATTGCTTTCCCAGGCCACAGCAGAGAGCTGGACTAGAAGAGGAGCAACCGGGACTAGTACCCAGTGCCCATATGGGATGACGGTGCCATAGGTGGAGGATTAGCCTAGTGTGCCACGGTGCTGGCCCCACAGGCCAGTATTTTGAAGTGAAATTTCACTTCTGGAATCAGTTGACAGAGTTTTACGAGACATTTGTATATTGGATATGTTAAAGCCTTGCTTCTGTTCAATATACTATCTTGTAAAAATTCATAATATCTCTAGGCATCAGTTTGTATTTAAAAGGTGATAGGATGATACTGGGGTGGTGGAAGTCTGGCTTTCTAAGACACATTAAGGCAGTACCTTCTATAACTACAACTTATAGCAACCCTATTCAGGGAAAATCTGAAAAAACACAGTCTACCCAGAAGGAAGAGGATTAATCCTGTCCCCAACACAGGCCTACCCAAATGGCTTGATTATGCACTTAGAGTAATAGTTGGAACAAGGGGTACACTCTTTTGATGACCAATGAGTTAAGACAGTGTGGTGTGCGTAAAAGATAAAAGTAACTGTAGCTAAAAGACTTAGATGGATATCTTAATTTTATTTACCAGCAAATCACTTTACCTTTCTGAGTCTCTGTTTCCTTATCTATAAAATTGGAAATTCCAAATTGCCTTGCTTACTCCCAAGTGTGGAGGTCAGATGAGATAATGCAATAGAAGTACTTTGCATACTACAGTGTGCCCTGCAAGTATTCAGCTGATACAGATTTAATGATTTAATGGCCCAGATTTTAGTGACAGAGCATGTATGAAGGTCTTAAATTCTCTCTTGCCTGAATTTAAGATCCCATGTAAACCATATTATAACCATAGTTTTTCGTTGTAATATTTCAGTGGAAAACACATGAGAAAAGAGATACAGAAATATTTCTGACATGGAGAGGGAAAGGATCTAAATTCCAAGATTGTAGAACAGAAGGGAATTCAAGACACTAAGTAAAACCAGATGATTTGTAGCCAATGTTGAGACAATGTTGTCTTTATTAATTTAGCTATTCTTTTTTCCCTTCAGTTGCTTCAAGTTCTAGGAATATAAATTTTGGAACTGGGAAAAGAATTTAAATCTTGCTATAGGATTGTCCATCTACCCATCTTGCCCGGCATATGTGTATATGTACTTATTTGCCAGATACCATATAAAATGAAGGGACAATAAAAGATGTATAAGGGACTATCTCTCCCTTGTTGGAACACAAAATATTCTGCCTCTCACATAGTATATGATTTAAAAGACAGAGTTTTTGTATGTGATATATTAATTTTCCTTGTCATATTGTGATTAGTTTGTAAAGGGTCAGTAAGGCCGTATGACAGAGTAGTTAAGAGTGAAAGTTGTGGGTGCAAGTGTTGTGCCACAGCAGATTTAGCTGCCACTTGGGACACGTGCTCTCATATTGGAGTGCTGGTCTGAGTTCCAGGTCTTCTGCTCCCAATCCAGCTTCCTGCTAATATATCCTTGGAGACAGCAGAAGATGACTAGAGTGCCACCCAAGTGGGAGATCAGGATGCAGTTCTGGGCTGCTGGCTTCAGCCAACTCTCTCTCACTCTCATTCTTGCTCTACCTTTCAAGTAGATGAAAATAAACAAATATAAACATTAAAAAAAAGTTGTGGAGTCAGAGAGCCTTGGGATCTAATTCCAGATCTGCTGAGTGGACTAACTTTGTATTGAGTAAGTGGTTTTACTTCTCTAAAGAATAGTTTCCTTTTTCTATAAATGGGTTAATGCTGCCTACATTGACGGGTAGCTATAAGGAGTAAATAAACTGGGGAGTTTGAGTGCTTGGCACTGTGATTAGCATGCAGTAAGCTCATACTTACTGTTGGTATCATCATTATTATGGACAGACACAATGCTAAATCATATTACACTTCACAGGAGAGACCCCAAGAACTATGGAGGTTCAGAGGAGTGAGCAATGAGAAAAAGCTTTGGGGGGAATAACCCTGGGAGCACTTGAAGGGGGAGAGGATTTTCCATTGGCAGAGATAAGGAAAAGTCATTCCAGAGGGCCACAGAGGGAGGGGCATCAGCAGAGTGGGGAAGCAGGAAAGGCTGCCGTGAGTGCTGGGAATGGTGAGACAACCATTTTGCCATGAACAAAAAGCTCGTGTTGTGATTTCCTTAATGTATTCATACTGACTTCAAAATTTCCATAAAGATATCTTGCCATGTCTCTCTCTGTAGGAAATTGCCTCAATTATCCTAATGCTTTGCTGGTCTGAATTGGAAGGCAGTTATGTAAAATCTTGAAGATGATGAAATTTGTTTTCTGGAATTCTCAGCTACTTGTCCTTCTACCAGTTTTCCATCCCATTGAGGCCTCCCACTCTGCCTGTTATCCAGGATCTCTATTAACTTAGAAAAAAAAAACCTTCATTTTTAAGTAATATTTTCTAGTTGAAGATAAATTAGATCACATAATAAGAAAAATTACCTCCTGGAACCCCCATGGTGTTGACCCAGCCATCCGCCCAAAACACAGTCTTGGAAAATTCGCACTGTGGCAGAAGAGTTTTCAATGTGACCTCATTTGAGAACACTTTACAGTCTGCCAGGCACTCAATTTCAGAGCGAATGAATGTAGAGATTTTAGGTGGAATTTCGGTATTAACAGACATATAGGGAAGTAATTTTGGGTAGTAAAAGAGATACCAGGGTGCCCTTAAAAAATGTACATTGTACATAAAGTGTCTTAGTCAACTTTGTGATGCTGCAACAAAGTACCTGAGACCTGGCAATTTATAAAGAATGAAAGTTTATTTGACTCCCAGACCTGAAGGCCAACGTGTCCTAAAGCATGGTACTGACACCTTCCTGGCATCTGGTAAAGGGCTTCTCGCTGTAACACAACACAGCAGAGGGTCTCACGTGGCAAGACAAAGCAAGCCTTCTGACTCCAGCCTCTCTCCGTCTTCTTTTAAGGCCACTGATGCCATCGGGGGGCTCTGCCTCATGACTTCGTGGCATCCACATCACCTCCCAAAGGCATCTACCACAAAATACTATGAGCTTGAATTTGAGGATTGAATTCTCAGCACGTGAATTTTTGGGGGAACACATGAAAACCATAGCAAAATGTCTGGGTTTAAAAAATAACTTTTATAACTTGTTATTGAAAAATAATAACATGAAAAATCTGCATCTTTTACATACAGTTGGATAACTTTTGACAATTTCATGCATCTGTACAGCCTTCTTTCTTAGTATGATACATAATATTTCCATCACTACAGAAACATCGTCATGCCCCTTGCCAGTAATCCCCTCTACAGAAGCAGTCTCTGCTCTCCTGTTCACTATAGATTTCTTTTGCCTATTTTAGAACTTCAGATAGTAAAATGATATGGTGTGTGCTTTTTGGGGGCTTCTTTGCTTCAGCAAAATATCTTAAGGATTCATATATGTTTTTGTGTGTATCAGTAGTTTATTCCTTTTTATTGCACAATAGTATTTGTATTGCACAATAGTATTTGTATTCTACAAATTTGTATAATGATGGTCATCTGGGTTATTTCTACTTATTAGCTATTAAGAATAAAGTTGGAGGCCGGCGCCGCGGCTCACTAGGCTAATCCTCCGCCACACCGGGTTCCAGTCCCGGTCGGGGCACCGGATTCTGTCCCGGTTGCCTCTCTTCCAGGCCAGCTCTCTGCTGTGGCCAGGGAGTACAGTGGAGGATGGCCCAAGTGCTTGGGCCCTGCACCCCATGGGAGATCGGATCAGCGCAGTGTGCCGGCCACAGTGTGCAGGCCACGGCAGCCATGGGAGGGTGAACCAACGGCAAAGGAAGACCTTTCTTTCTGTCTCTCTCTCTCACTGTCCACTCTGCCTGTCAAAAAATATTAAAAAAAAAAAGAATAAAGTTGGTATGGACGTTCTTTTTTTTTTTTTTAAGATTTATTTACTTTACTTGAAAGTCAGAGTTACTCAGAGAGAGAAAGGGAGGCAGAGAGAGAGAGAGAGAGAGAGAGAGGTCTTCCATCCGCTGGTTCACTCCTCAATTGCCTGCAACATCCAGAGCTACACCGATCCAAAGCCAGGAGCCAAGAGCTTCTTCTGGGTCTCCCACGTAGGTGCAGGGGCCCTAGGACTTGGGCCGTCTTCCACTGCATTCCCAGGCCAAATCAGAGAGCTGGATTGGAAGTGGAGCAGCCAGGTCTTGAACCGGCGCCCATATGGGATGCCGGTACTGCAGGTTGCAGCTTTACCCACCACGCCACAGTGCCAGCCCTGGTATGAACATTCTTATAGAAATCTTTTATCACTCTATCACTAGTGTTTAACAGTTTGATTATGACATGGCCTGATCTAACTGCCTTGGTATTTATCATACTTAGGTTTCGTTGAGTTTCTTAAGTATGCAAATTGTGCTTTTCAACAAATATGGAAAAATATTTGAATGTTATTTCTTCAAATACTTTTTTCTGACCAAACTTTTCCTCTCTTTCTATTGGACCACTTACATATGTTAGTTATACTGCTTAGTTTTTTCCCGTACATCACTGTGGCTCTGTTCATTTTTAATTTTCAACTTGTTTATCTCTACCCTTCAGTTTGCATAGTTCCTATTTCGTGGTTTTCAGGGTCACTGATTTTTTTCTTCTACAATGTATTTTATTGCTTAGCTTATGCAGTGAATTTTTCATTTCAGATATTATATTTCTCTGTTCTAGAATTGCAATTTGATTATTTTATTTACCATTTCTCTGTGATTTCTCCTTTGTTTCTTCATTGTGTTAATAATTTCCATTATATATTTGAACATATTTATATTACCATATTTTAAGGTCATTAGCTGCTAACTCATTCTTCCATACCACTTCTGATTTTACTCCTGGCATTGAATCACATGTTCTTGATTCTTTGTCCATCTGATAATTTTTTATTATAAGCTGGGCATTATTGTTGCTGAATTGCTGACTGGATTTTACTGTCTTCCTTCATAGGTGGTTCAGTTTTGTTCTAGCAGGCAGTTAATTTACTGGTGAATCAGTTTAATCCTTCTGAGGTTTATTTGTAAGATTTGTTAAGGATGGTCTAAGGTAGCTGTAACCTAGGACTGGCTTAGGCTTACTCTAGAGCGTGGACTTTCTGGAGTCTGTACTGAATTTATTAAAGATTGTCCATGGTGACTGGTGATATCTGTAATGTCTCCCAGGCCTGTGTCATCTCAGTAGATTGGGATACAACGTCTAGTAGATGCAGAAGCTGTTATCTTCTGGTAGTTCTTCCTTGTCTGGTAGGTATTATTTTCTTGGCCTTGTGAAGTCTTTCCCTTTACATATGTCACATAGCATTCAGCAAAAGTCTCAAGGGGATTCCAGTGCAAATTCGTGGATATCCTTTGTACAACATCCTTCTTTCTGTTACTGTATCCCATAAATTCCAGGCACCTCAGTAGCACTAAATCACTATGTTTCTCATCTGCCTCAGCAAGATCAGATTTTGGCTCCCTGTTGTGCCAAAGTCCAGCAATTGGCTCAACTACAGAAAACTGGGTCAGTTGTGTGGCTGACTTCATCTGTTTCTCTTTCTCAAGGATCACAGACTGTTGGTGCTTGATATCCAATGTCTGGAAACAATTATTTCACGTGTTTTTTTCTGGTTCTATAAATGTTTACATTAGACCATATAGCTCTGCATAGTTATTCTATCTTAACCATAGTGCAAGATCATATAAAGTATTTCTGTTAGTTTATTTTGCATATGGAGAAACCAAAGCACTGACTGAATCATCTAGGGTCTCCATATTATGGTAGAGCTGGAATAACAGCAACATTTTCCAGTTCTTGTTTTCTCCAGTAAACAGCATAATCTTTAGTAGAAAATATCTGTAGGTTGATTTTAGACATATAATGATATTCCTGGAAACCAGAGCAGCAGATCTCAGGGTTCTGGACTCTGATCTGCTGCAGGAATCATTAGTGAGATCTTTCCTTCTTCTGGGCCTACGATAGCACTGTGCTTCCTTTTAGTTGAATGAGGCCCTGTTCCAGTTGAGCTGAGTTCTAACACTAGTTCTTGCCAGTGAGTTGGAAGTGACAGTGTCAGTGCTGGCTGGGTGAACGCTTACTGCTGGCATGAACATACCATTCTCTCTTTTCATTCTGTCATGGTGACTAGCAGTGTTCAAGATGGCAACTCTGTCAGCCAGAGTCTCTGAATGACTTAAATGAGCCAAGACCCCTTCCCAACTAGTAATGGATAGTATGAACAAGAAATATTCTTTTGTTGTTTAAACCATTGAGATTTGAGGGCTTTTATGTTTTCACAATGTAACTTAGCCTATCCTGAATGATATGGATAAACCTGATAAACATTGATTGCCTTTGGTTGGTTCCTAGAAGCAGACCTGAGCTGAGGATTAGTGAACAAATTAGTGAACACATAACTTATTAAAGAAGGGGAGACTGGTAAAGTGGTGCAGACAGCAGGACGGGGAAGAAAAGTAGCTAAGATGTGATCTCAGGCAGAACGCCTTCAGATGGTATGTTGCAGGCTGATCTTGCAGGGGAACTCAACAGTATGAATTTCACACTGCTCTTGTGCCAAGTCAGGGAAAGAGAGTTGGGCTTTTTTTTAATGTCCACACATGTTCAGGTTTTTGGAAGGGAGACTGGTGCAGTGAGAATCACTAGAAAGTGATACCAAAGGATCTGCGTGAAGCAACCATGATCCACTACTGTGATCACGAGAGAGGAAGAAAATTCTTTGTACCTTCATTTTCAGTTCTGTGCAATGGAAAGGCCTATAAGTGCTCATCTCATGTAAGGGTGGAATGGAATAAAGGCACTGTAAATATATTTGGGGATAGACATGCTGGTGGCTGCAGTACTCTCAGGTGGAAAAGTCCTTTCTCCCTTATGTCATTGTCTTACTTGTTAATATAAGCTCTATAGTTTAGCTACTGAATTTTACTCCCAAACCTTTCTTGTTTTACTCTGCTTTCTCAGCCTCTGAATTAGCTTAGAGCAAAAGAGAGCTTTGAAATTTACCTTCAATTCTTGTTATTTATTATTTGCTAGCAGCCAGCAGGGTACTCAGACCCTTTTGCTACACAAAATACATGGATCAAAATTGCTGTTTCCTTGTCACCACTTGATTTACCTCCTCACCAGCTCAGCCTGAGTGATGGTTGCCTTTTTATTTGGCTTAGATTGCAAGGCTTTGGGGAGCTTGTCTAAGGGGGCGGTTTTCTTTACCAAGAGAGCTGAATGAGTTACACTACCTTTGTGCTCTTTTGAAAGGTAAAGCAAATGGAATTTTGCCTGCCCTGATGCGAAGTTGTGTTCCTCTTTTGTTGCATTGATGGTAGCTTTATTGCTGAAGGCAGATCAGACAACTGGTCTGTATGCATTTTGGTGTAGGTAATATGGAAAGCCATCTAAATTAGCTGTAGGGAATTAGGGAATATAGACCCATACTTCTCTTTTTCTCATCATCTCTCCTTCCCATATTCAAGCCCCTTTTATTTGTTGACATTTCTACACAAAGTATTTCCTATTGGAGTCTCAGTTAATCTTGATTTTTAACCTGATAGAATGTCTATAATATTGGCATTATAGCTTTTGTCTAAACTAACTTCGCTATTAGCTTTGAAAAATCTTTACTGTCCCCTCCCATGCTGTCTAGTTTCTTCATGTTAGGATTGCCATAATTGTTCAGAGTTGATCCTTTCCCTAGAATTTTCTGCCTCCAGCTCTGTCAACCCATTTACCAAAATAACCTGTCAAATAGGTTGAGAAAATTGACAAGATTGGCTACTTGGCATCATATCAAGTCTTCAAACCCAGCTAACTCAACTGAATTGTTCACTTTTTCACTAATTGGGTGAGTACCATGTAGGCAATAAATATACTGTGTATTTGGAGCTTCTGGGCAGAAATAAGCCTTCTTCTTCCATTATTGCCAAATTGCATTGTCTGAGAAGTCGATGACTTGACCTTACCAGATATATGATCTTGCTGGGCACATGATCTAATGTGACTTGCATTTTGTAGCCTCACACTCCTGATTTATATTTTATGATTATTTTAATAATGTATTGTTATGGTTAAAAAAGGATTTGGCTCCACAAACTCATGCAGACATTTAAATGCCAAAGTCTTATGTTAATGGCTAATAGATTAATGAATGCTGGAGGCCTGATCCAAGTATGCCAAGTGATTGGATTAGCTTGCCAGGTTGTGGCCATGATCAATTTATGATGTGTTATGCACTTATCAGATGCCAGATTAATGGGGTTGCCTGATCTTGCCCTGTGAACCTTCAAAACCTAGGCTGATATAAACCTTCTTCATTCCTAAGAGACTCTTCCCAGGTATTTTAATTAGAGTAATGAAAAGCTGGCTGAGACATATATGGGATATTTGTATGGCTCTTTGTAGTGTATGGGATGCTGCTGTGTAACTTCTCCCATCTCACCTGCCTGACCATGTGTGCTGTTGACTTTGCTGGATTAAACCATGTTTCCTAGCTTGAGAAAATGAGGGCTAGGGATGCAGTTGACATTGCTAATGACAAAATCTATAAGGGATCTTCAGAAACCATGTAAATAAGCTTCCAAGGACAATGGCATCAACACTTTCTACAGCTGGAGGTTGAGTTGTGTTTGTAATTTTTCAGGAAGAAAGATACGTGTGACTGAGGTATTACTCAAGGAGATATAACATAGACCTGGGGTCAAATTCTGAATCCAGTAGTTACTTTCTGTGTCCCCTGGGTAACTTCTACTTCTTGGAGTCTATTTTTCTCATTTGTAAAATAAGGGGTAAAATGCCATGCTTCACATGCTTGGTGCTTAGCATACTAGTGAGTGCTGGGTAAAATGCAACAGTTACTCTGTGTACTGAATGCTCCTTGCTATTGGGATTTCTTGATCATGTTTCATCATATCTCAGTCCTTTTCAGAAAGCTAAGAGTATAGAAAGTAAATGACTCTGACTTCCTCAGCTCAACCAGTAAAAATTCACACTGTAGAGCATGAGAGAGCATTGTGTGCACTTTGACAGGATAGCATGAAGACATCCAGGTATTTGTTCTTGCCTAATCTCTTCCAGATTCAGGACAAAGCCTCTAGGCCACTATGTTATGGATGTAAAATTGGCATTTTTTTTTAAAGATTTTTATTTATTTTATTCGATAGAGTTACAGACAGTGAGAGGAAGAGACAGAGAGAGATTTTCCTTCCACTGATTCACTCTCCAAATGGCTGCAACAGCCAGAGCTGTGCTGATCTGAAGCCAGGAGCCAGGAGCTTCTTCCTGGTCTCCCACGTGGGTGCAGGGGCCCAAGCACTTGGGCCACTCTCCAAATGGCTGCAATAGCCAGAGCTGTGCTGATCTGAAGCCAGGAGCCAGGAGCTTCTTCCTGGTCTCCCACGTGGGTGCAGGGGCCCAAGCACTTGGGCCATTCTCCACTGCTTTCCCAGGCCATAGCAGAGAGCTGGACTGGAAGTGGAGCAGCTGGGGCTAGAACCGGCACCCATATGGGATGCCGGTGCCACAGGCAGAGAACTAACCTACTGCGCCACAGTGCCAGCCCCTAGAGTTGGTCTTCACACAGGTGTTATGAGGGATGGTGAAGGAAGATACACAAGTAAAGATGCAGGATGTAGCTTCCTTCTCATTGCTAAGTGAGGCACCTGCAGAGATTCTGATGGAGGAGGAGAATAGGAAAAAGACTTAGGACCTTCTGGGCATGAGGACATTTTTTTTTTTAAAGATTTATTTATGTATTTGAAAGTCAGAGTTACACAGAGAGAGGAGGAGAGGGAGGGGGAGAGGGAGAGAAAGAGAGAGAGAGAGAGGTCTTCCATCCACTGGTTCACTCCTCAAATGACTGCAACGGCTGGAGCTGCGCTGATCTGGAGCCAGGAGCTTCTTCTGGGTCTCCCATACTGGTACTTGGGCCATCCTCTACTGCTTTCCCAGGTCACAACAGAGAGCTGGATCAGAAGTGGAGGAGCTAGGAGTCAAACCAGCATCCATATGGGCTGCCTGCACTACAGGTGGCGGCTTTACCTGCTACGCTGCAGTGCCAGCCCCATGAGGACTTCTGAGTGGCCAGAATACACGGCTCTTGTCTCTAACCAATCTCTCTGCCCTCTGCAGCATGAATCTACTTCCCAGCTTCAAGTGCTCCCTGTGCTCTCCACCCACCCACATTGGCTGTCTTTCTTGCCATGCTCCCTACCTCAGTTGAACATCCTCTTCCCACACCTTTTTGTCAAGTTAATTCCTATATATTCTTTAGCGCTCAGCTCAGTTTGCACTCTCCCAGAAAAGCAGGCTTTCCTGACTTCCTGATTACATCAATTACCTTTACATGCTTTTCTAGTGAAGTCATAGCTTTATGTGTTTTCTTGACCTATGTCCACTAGACTTTGATATCCATTAGGATAGAGAGCATATGCTTGATAATCATGTGGATGGATAAATAAATGGACGAGTGAATATTAGAAAGCAAGCACAATGGTCTATGACTGGCCCAATGTGATAGAGAAACAAGGACCCTTTTTTTTTTTAAGATTTATTTATTTATTTGAAAGAGTTACACAGAGAGAGGAGATGCAGAGAGAGAGAGAGGTCTTCCATCCACTGGTTCACTCCCCAGATGGCTGCAACGGTTGGAGCTGCACCGATCGGAAGTCAGGAGCCAGGAACTTCTTCCAGGTCTCCCACGCGAGTACAGGGGCCCATGGACTTGGGTCATCTTCTACTTCTTTCCCAGGCCATAGTAGAGAGCTATTGGATTGGAAGTGGAGCAGCCGGATCTTGAACTGGTGCCTATATGAGATGCCGGCGCTTCAGGCCAGGGTGTTAACCTGCTATGCCACAGTACTAACCCCAAGGACCCTTCCTAATGGCCTAGGTAGCTGTGCTCAGAAACTTTAGATTTCTGAGAAAAACACTGAAAATATGTAGTGTGTTAACAAGTGTCAGAGGAAAATAAGGTATTTTTGTAGGGTCTAGTATGTACATGACCTCACTCTTAAGTGCATTATACATACCTTCATCAACCTCCCAAAGGTAACACAGTTTGGGCTTCTTTGTTTTTTTTTTTAAGATTTATTTATTTATTTGAAAGGCAGAGGCAGAGAGAGAGAGAGAGAGAGAGAGAAAGTCTTCCATCTGCTGGTTCACTCCCCAAATGGCCAAAATGGCCAGAGCTGGGCTTATCTGAAGCCAGGAGCCAGGAGCTTCTTCCAGGTCTCCCAAGCAGGTGCAGTGGGCCAAGCAGTTGGGCCATCTTCTACTGCTTCCCCAGGCTGTAACAGAGAGCTGGATTGGAAGTGGAGCAGCCAGGACTTGAACTGGTGCCCATATGGGATGCCAGCACTGCAAGTGGTGGCTTAGCCTACTACACCACAGTACTGGCCCCACAGTTTGGGCTTCTTGATTGTTGTTTCTTGGCTTACCCTATTGTACAACTACTTCCTCTTTCAGTCACCTCAGTTCCTGATTCTGACACATTGGTCTCTGTGTCTGCTTCTTGAACATGTTCCTGCTCATGAGACCATCTGCCAGGGACCAGATTGATGGGATTTCCACTCCCAGATTTCTGAAATTGCTCATGCTTGCCTCATATGCTTTCTGGGTTTTCTACTGTCTCCTTTCATGTCACTAATGCAGAGCCCTATGGAATTGGTATCTGAGCATCCTGAATTCTAATCCAGTCTCTCTATGATGTTGAATATGATGTCCCACATTACTGTTCCTTGCTCGACAATTTCCATTGATTAATGACAATTTAGACAGGGGAACTCACCTCCCAGCCTCCTAGTGAAGACTTACCTTTAATCAAGATTCCTTCCTATAGAAGTTCTTCACAAAGCTTGTTAAGTATGGAAACCTTTGAATGATAGGACCTTACTCAGTTGGAGAGCATTGTGAGACTCCAACTTTTCTAACATTCTCAGAGTTATGTATGTAATGAAAATGGTTAGCCTATTCAGGAGATATCGGCCATTAACCCAGACAGATGCTCACAAATAATGCCTTGCACTCACTGTATAATAATGAGTGCCATTAAATATGAATGACCTCATTTGTCCTCCTGGCATGTGTGTCCCATAGAGAGTGACACATGCGTATATTGCCATTTAGCATCTGGGGAAACTATAGCCTAGACAGGTTAAATGATTTTTATCAAGTCCCAAGGCTAACTATTAGGTGTGGAACCTTGAGAAGGCATTGCATTTGGAGGACTTGCACTATAAAAGCTGTAAATTGAGTAAGGGTAGGATTAGAAGCCAAAATCTAGATACTGGCTTGAGTCAACAGTATTGGGGTAGGATGAGGCACAGTAGAAATAGTAAAAATAGGAGAGGAGTTGATATGGAACTGGGGGCCCAGCCTGTAGTGGAGTCATCATGCTTAAGTTCATAAGAGAAAGATCTAAAACGTGCTTCTCTAAGTTTAGCATATGAGCACATAGGCATCTTCTAGGGATGGAGTTAAAATGCAGTTTTGATTCAGTCTATCGGGGATGAGGCCAGAGAATCTGTATTTCTAACAAGCTCTCAAGTGAGGCTGATTTTATCAGGCACTCTATTATGCTGCATACTGAGTGCCAGGATGGGACTGGAGAAGACCCAGCACTAATAGGGCTTCTGCTAGACATCTTGTTCCAAATCCCCAGATCTGCTTCCTCCATGGGGTCTTCTTATGTCCCAGGAATCGGAAGGTGATGACTGTCAGTGGTAAGTATTGTGCTATGCCCAGGTCTTGGAAATTGATCAATAATTTTTCTCCTAGGATACATTAGCAACAACCCTAGTTTTTGAAGATTGGAAATGTTTTTTCCTCTGTGATGATTAATTCAATTGAAAAGAGAGTGGACTCTTTGCTGTTGGTGTCTTTGTGAAGGACAAAGCAAGTATTTGTTCATAGAGTTGAAAGAAATGATTGAAAATAAGTTTTCTGGAGGGTATTTACAGCCAAGAGCCTCACTAAAACATCCACTTCACATTGAATAGAGGGGGTGATAGGCTACGTAAATACTCTGTCTTCAGCAAGCTGGAGCCAAGTCAGCGTTAAACTTCTCAGCAGTCAGTGGCTCTGTGCCACTTCAGTTTGCCAATGGAGTGATGAAGGATGCCCAGACTGGAGAGCAAAACCTTGGGAGGGACAGGAAATTATGGCATCAACTTAATGGAAATCTCAAATCTTCACCCAGCGGCTGACAGCTTCTACACTTCTATCAGCCCAGAATGTTTTCAGAGACTGTAGTTACTGAAAAGAGAGATCAGAGTCCAGAAGGGAGAAACAGTCACACAGATCAGAGTCATGTCAGACTGAGGAATAGGTGCATTGACCCATAGTAGGCTTCAGGGAATCTGGGGCAGTCTTGCACTTGTACCCTTGGATCTTTCTAATACTGGTAGTAGATTTTTCTAACACCATCAGTGTATTTACTATTTGCTGAGAATCTGATGAATAACATACTTCTTAGGTGGAAATGATCTTACAGTGGACTCACTTCATTCACACAAATACAGACCTACTGTCTTAATCTGCATAACTTCTCTTCAATGAGGCAAGTGTTGTGGCATAGCAGTTAAGATGCTGCTTGGGATACTGGCACTCCATATCAGAGTCCCTGAATTTGAGTTCCAGCTCCATTTTCAATCCAGCTTCCTGCTAATGTACACTATGAGAAGTAGCATGGGAAATAGCAGGTAATGGCTCAAATATTTGGCTCCCTGTCACTGATGTGAGAGACCTTGGTGGAGTTCTGGGCTCCTGCCTGACGACCCAGCCTCAGCTTTTGCAGGCATCTAGGGAGTAAATAAGCAGATGGAAGGTCTGTCCTCTCTCCTTTTCTAATAAATGGAAATACAAAGGAAAACTTAACAAAAGATTCTAAAAAGAGTCTTTTTAAAGATTTATTTATTTGAAAGGCTGAGAGAGAGAATCTTCCATCCTCCAGCTCAGTCTCCAAATGGTCACAATGATTGAAGCTGGGCCAATCTGAAGCCAGGAGCCAGGAGCTTTCTCGGGGTCTCCCATGTGGGTTCAGGGGCTTAAGCACCTGGACCATCCTCTGCTACTTTTCCAGGCCATCAGCAGGGAGCTGGATTGGAAGTGGAGCAGCCAGGACTTGAACTGGAGCTCATATGGAGTGCCAGCACTGCAGATGGTGGTTTTACCTCTAAGTCACAGCACCAGCCCCTGTAAAAATAGAGTCTAAAAACATAAAATATAACTTGTCCTCCAAACATCTGCTGTGATAAGCCTAAAGCATATAAACTTACTTGGTCATAATCTGAGGCTCTATATAGGACTAAGAGTAAGGGATGTTCTCACTCTCTGCTCTTAGACACAACCACCTGGGCTGTTTCCCACCCAGCTCCCAGACATTGAGAGGGACATCAAAGTCTACAAGCTCAGGTCCAGAAGGCCCCAAGAATAGAGATGCATTAGTTTACCTACCTCTATTCTTTATTCCAAGTTCCCTTGCAAAGCCAGTGGTGGGAAGCTGTCTTGGGCTTAAACCAGTTTCTAAGCAGGAATATTAAATTACCTCATATAGGATTTAAGCCTGTGGATTGCATCCCTGATACTGCCCTTGGTCAATAGAGCTCACTAAGCAGATTGGACTAAGTTGGAGAAATAATAACCAGAAAGCACATCTCACATAGAAACTCTGCAAAGAACTCTTTGTTTGGTAGCAGCTTATAAACAGAGAAGACCAGTACATTTAGAGAACATCACATCATTACAGTGTTGTGATGATGTGAGAACATCACATCATTACAGGAAGCAAATGTGTTTCTTGTTGAAAATATTTGGCTTGCCCTTTCTTCTCTGAAGGTCAATAGGATTTTGCATTGGATGGTGAACCACAAATTAGGAACCCTGAAAGAATTCCCTAGCCTCTCTGGACCTTGATACTTCAGATATAAAACAATCTTAAAGGTTGCCCTTCCAGCTGTTATTTTCTGATTTGTGGGGAGGGGGTTGGAAATCTGCCTCTGAATTGTGTGTAGTTCTTTTACTATTACTTGATGTCTCTGAGCCTCTCTTTTCTCTCTAAGAATATTTACTACACCAAACGTCTTTTAATAATTGGTTAACAGATACATGATTGAGATCAACTTCTCTGTTGACCTTGGGTTTAGGGCCACACGTTTGGCAAACATTCTCCTATAAGGATAGGTAAAACTTTCTGAATGTTTCACCATTAATGTGCTACCCCAAATGGGTTTAAACTTTGACATTTGACTAATAGCAGCACAGCATATACTCATATGCTACAGAGGTGCCTGGAGAAATGTTGTCATGAGTTTACGTAAAAACATTCTGAGTACCAGTCCAATTCTCCGTTCCTTATGGCAAAGGAAGTAGATGATGCTCTTGTTTTTAGTACTCAGTCAATGCTTTGAGGTCCCAAGGAGGGGTGACAGATACTTGGGGAGTTTGAGATCTGATTTATTGCTCTGATTAATCATGGAGGGCAAGACAGCCATTGCTCTGTTGTTGGACTTTCTCCTGGGAAAGTGTAAGGACATTATTCTCCTCATTCCTTGCACACCAGGAACATTTGCTGCTGCTTGAAGCACAGAAAGGGTTGCATAAACATTTTAATATTGCATGAGGCTTGTATAAGACTGACTGAGTATGTGAATGCTAAACCCTGACAGAGAGAGAGAGAGAGAGAGAGAGAGAGAGAGAGAGAGAGAGATGGGGCAAGCACTGCTTAAGACATAAGATTGTCGTGTTTTGCCAGCTGGAGAAGCTGTCTGTAGTAACTCAGAATATTTTGAAGATTTTCATTGTAGAATTTCGTCATGGTGCTGTATCAAAGCTCATGACAGAGCAAACCCAAAATCCAAAAGCTACAGGCGTATTTCCTGTTTTTGCTTGATTTTTCATGCATAAAAAGGTCCTAAAATCACAGCCCTTTTTTTTTTTTCTCTGATCATTTGGAGATTTGCTTTTGGATTTGTTCTACTGAACCACATGGAAGCACCAGCTTCATGGAGATCTCCGAGTTGGATCTGTGTGTCCTTCCAACAGAACCATATAGGCTATGATCGAGATGCTGGGAGGGGGAGGTAGGATGGAGTAGTCACAGATCAGTACCTCTCCCCTGAAGGGGACCCAGGAGTGCAGTTGTGTAGGGGATTTTCTTGTTTGCTTTAGCATTCAGTGCATCACAAGACCAAGCCATGGGCTACCAGGTATGGTCTGTAATAACGTCACAGCCTCCAGAACACTTTTGTTGCCACAGTTTCTTCCAACTCACACCACTTGGGCAACTAATTGATCTTTTGTTGTTTTGATTCTGACTTCTAAATACTTTCCAGATGCTTTCATGTTTCTCCATCTCTACCCCAGTCCAAGTTCAAGTCATCTCCTGCCTGGACCTCTGCATTGGCCCCCTGGCTGGTTTCCTTTTTCCTCATCTAATATCTGATGCATTCTGGACTTAAAAATCATAAAATGATATTTTTGAGACACACATCTAATTATATCACAACTGTGCTTTTAAAAATCTCTAATTTCTTTTTACAGATAACACAGTCCTTAGCTGGAATGTTAAACCCTCCTATGTGCTTCCTGCCTCTTCCTCAACTTCAGCTGCCACTGTTCCCTACCTTGCATGCTGTGGTCCACACTACTGACTTTCTTTACATCCCTTGCATGTATCGGAGTCTCTCCTTACTCTGGGTCCTCACACGTACCTTCTGATATTCACTTCTCTGCCTGTTTTCCTTGATTGTAATTTCATTAGTACATGGACTGAACCATGCCCATTTGCTCACTGTTTTGCCACAGCACCTAACAGAGACTCTGACCACATAACAGGCACTCAATACATATGGAATGAATGAATGAGTGGACAGAGGGAGAAATGAAGTGAAGAAGGGAATACATGTCTAGATTAGCCTTTTTATACCATAGTTCCTTCCATGTAGAATCATTGAATTCAGACATAGAGGCTTGAGCTGAGAGCTTAAGGTAATATAATCAATAGCTTCACTTTATCGATGATGAGATCGAGGTTGTGAAAAATCAAGTGATTCACCCAATGGGAATAGAATCCAGCTCTCCTAATGCCTACTCCAATAATTCTCTTATATCCTTTGCTATGACCCCAGAGATTTGACATTTGTTGACTCTTAGAACTCTAGAAATGGAGGGACTCTTTTCATAATGTTATAGGGCTCTGTGAGACAGAAACTTTCTCCAGACTAGTTTCTGTGAACTTCCCGAGCCCTAGAGAGCAGAAACGGGTATCATCCACTCACACATAGCCTCTGTCAAGCTGAAGTGGGGCAGTCCATAGCCAATAAGCATATGATTTTTGACATATACAAGGCCAGGATGAGGCCCTCCAAATGGGCAGAATTCAGATTTGTCTATGCCAGTTCCACATTTCCTCTGCCCTCATCCCAAATGACAGCTACTTCCCCCTTTGCTTCCCTTCTGCCTGATTACCTGGCACTTTGGTTCCCAAGGTTGGTCCTGTCAACTGCCAGTGGGTTCTGCAGAGTGTTCCAAGACCAACCAGGCCTTTGGATTCCAGACTTCCCCCTTGAGCTGTGGGGAGACCTCAGATCATGTACTGATCTGTGCTTTGGTGCCTCTCTGGGCTGAATCAGGAGGCATCCACAGCCCGGCATCCATAGGGCCGATTTTACTGCAGTATTGGAGAGATGTGCCTAAATTGTTTGAACTCCTTAGAGAAAAGGAAATATACATTCTAGACATTGTTATTATCCCTTTCTAAGGCCTGATTGCAGGTTTAGAAATTAAGCAGACAGGGCCTGAGAAACTTCCTGAGATCCTTTTACCTCCTAAGAGGCCAGAACGAATGTCAGGAAAACATGTAGGATAACCACCTGGGGGTGGCCCATTAACCCCCAAATCCCTCACCTGTGCTTCTCTTCAGGCAGGCAACTATTGGGAAGGGCAATTCAGACAAGATTGATTTTCCACCTAACCGTGGCCGGCAGACAGGAGTTTGCGTTTCTCTTTCCTTCCCCCAGGCCTAAGGAATGGGAATAGCAGAGGGAGACCAGGACAATTCAATTTATGAAATGCATTCCAGAGGTCTTCCAATTAGTGCCAGGAAGATGCCAGGAGCCAAGTGGTCTGGAGTAACTGAATGGCCCAGAATGCCTACACATGTTCTTCATCAGGGGTCCGTGGGTGGCCGGGGCTGGGGGTGGTGTTGACATCCTTGCTATCACTTGTGGGGTTTCATTGCTCTTGGTTTTCCCTGGGCAGGAGGGTGAGTCTTAGGGATCAGAACTGCTCACCAGGAGGTGAGAGTCTCTTGATGCTCAAATTCAGGTCCCTCTTCATTTCGAATTTTATGCAAGCGAAACTTATCAAGATGAGTGCTTGTTGCTCCAGAGTCTTCCCAACAGTAGATCCCCGAGGGAGGTTGGAGACAGAGTACAGAAGAGAGAAATACCAACGTAATCCTAGTAGAGAAGAGGTCTCTTCCCTCTGGCTCTGGGATCCATCTCCTTAAAAAATTTGACATTGAAGGTGAGAGATGGTGGATAGTAGGGTGGGGAGAGCACACTCCATTATTTCCACCACCTGCCTCTTCTGTCTTTGGCACCAGTGGGTGGTATAAGAGAAGGTGGATTTCACAGGATGGCAACAACTGTCTCCAAGGCAAATATTTGGAAGTTAAAGGTTATGTGGGATCTGAGAATTAGGAACAAAGAAGGGAGGAGGGAGAGAGGGGAGACTATTGCAGGGAGTACAGCTCCAACCCGTTGAGTCCACTTGGCAAGTGCTGTTAGGTTTCCAACATCACATCATCTCTGTTCTTTTGAGAGGAAGATCAATTAAGAGACACATCCAAGGTCAGAAGGCCAGTATCAAACCTAGTACTTCTAGCAAGTTTCATGAGTCCTCATTATTTTTTCCCCTCTCGTGGCCTGGGGCTTAATTCTTTGTCAGCTGATTCTCTATCTTCTTAGATTGTTTCATATTGCTTGGACTTTCAGAAGACATCCAGTTGAGGTTTGCAAGGCCAGTGTACCAGTTAGCTACTGCTGCATGTCAGATTCCCCCAAAACTTAGTGGCTTAGAACTACTCTTCCTGTATCATATAGTTCTGGTGACCCAGGCATCTAGGAACAGCTTGGCTAATGGTTCTGGCTCAAGATCTTTCCTGAGTAGCAGTCCAGCTGTTGGGCAAGGCTGCAGAGCCCTGAGGATCTGTGTTCACAATGGTTCACTCACTTGGCCTCAGTTCCTCCTCACAGAGACCTTCCTGCAGTGCCTTCTAGAACACAACCCTTGAAGCCAGTTCCCCCGTACTCTGTGCATTTAGAGCCAGTCACTAGGTCTTACTCACGTTCGAGAAGACAGGAATTAAACACCATATCTTGAGAGGAATATCAAAGAATTTGCAGTAATATTTAAAAACTACCACAACCTTTCACCCAAGGCACTTCTATCTTAAGTATAGAAAATTTGCATGCTCATATCAATGAAAATTGGTGTTGGAATTGCATATTCTTCACCCGCACTGAGGCCCGACTCCAAGGAAAACACATTTCATTCTGGTCTACTGAAGGAGGTGCTTGGATCTGAGAGTGGGTGATGTAAGGCTGGCAATCACTGCTGGTAACACCTTTCAGTGCTTTCTCTGCTGACTGTGAGAGCCCAGAATAGGAGCTAGGGCTCTCACACTGGTTCTTTTACTGAAAAATAACAACAAAATATATCCAAATGCTCTGAGTTTATTTTAACCCTTTCCTAATGTTCTGACTTAAACTAATTTCCATTCAGTTAGTGAGATCAATTTGGTGAATATCTTTTTGTGGCGGTGAATTTTCTGCACAATGCAGGGATGCAGGCAGGAGTGAAGACAGCAGGTGCTCAGTCATCCCTCTCATAGTAATACTTAATAATGTTCTGCAAATGCACCTAATGCACCAGGCACTGTGTCAAGCAGTCTTAACTAATTCCCTTCCCACGCAAATCCTGTGAAAAGGGGTCTGATTCAGTCTATATAGACCAGGAAACTGAGACACGCAGAGGTTATGTAACTAAAGCATCCAACTTCAAACAGACAGCAGAGTATTGTTTTTGATGCATGCTGTACTGGCTGCAGGATGTGGGCTTAAGTCTTAGTGATCTACACATAGTCCTGGATGAATTAAAAAACAGGAATCAAACCATGTTTCTTGGTTGTTCAATGTGGATCTGAATCTGCTGACTTCTGGAGAAACCTGTTATGATGCAGATTCAGATTCAGTGGATTCCCATGGAGAGTCTGTGGGGGGGGTCTTCATTTTTTAACAGGTGCGCAGGTGAGACTGATGGGATGGAGGGTGGGCAGGGAAATACACAGCTGTCCCTTCCTTTCCCCAAAGGTACATCTTCCCCAGGGGGCAGTGATTCTTTAGAATTGTGGGTAGGGATGGAGTGGGGATGGGCATGTGAAAGAGAAAAAAAACTACTTCTGTCCACACTCCACCCTCAGGTTCTGACTCACCTGGCCTGGGGTATCTGTCTAGGGAAGAAGTCCCCAGGTGATCCTCAGCCTGGGCTGTAGAACCCAGGCCTTGGGTGTAAGTGTGCACATTGTGAAGAACATCCCTGCAGCCCCACCCTGTTCAAAACCAGCCAGTCCTAATTCCCATCGCTGAGCCACGGCCAGGGTGTTACCAAACCCCATCTCTGCAGCCAATCTGCTGGAAGCACTGGGGATAGGGAGCCCATTCCCCATGGAATGGCTTATTCTTGGAGTGCTAAGGGGCTGCCTTGCTTTGGGGATGAACAGCAGGCGCCGTGGATTCAGGCTCCAGAGCTGGGCCAGCCTGGAAACCTGCACTGCTCCCGGCCAGCGAGGCAGCATTGAGCATGCAGCTCACGTGCCACGCTGGGCTTTCTCTAACGTCTCATTTTGCATAACACTTTTTGTTTTCATTATGCCTAAATTTGGCCTGCCCAGAGAGCGTGATTAAAATGAAAACCTTATTCTAATAGAGCACGAGAGAGGGAAGAAGAAATCTAAAAATAGGCCACCGAAAAGGAAAAAAAGCTCAAATGGTATAATGACCGAGTTGGTTCAGACACACACACACACACTCGCAGTCCTTTGTCTTGGAGACAGAACACGGTGACATCCACGCAGGTGTTTGTATAATCCAGGTCACATCAAAACTTCTGTCTGTTTTACAAATTCAAAACTCTGGGAAAAATGGAAGCAAACAGTAATAGGACATAATAAGAGGAATAATAAGTCTGACTCCCTGCCTCGCACAGCGGAGTTCCGGAGCCAAGAGGGTATCTATGATGCACTTTGTTCTCTGCAGAGAAACGCTGGACGGTGAGAGGAAAAACACTTAATATTCTAATACAAAGCCTGGTGAGGCCTGGCCATAAGCACTTGGTATTGGGTTTTATTCCTTGCTTCCTCTATAATTAGATATCCAACCTTAAGAGCTTAGCTCAAACTTGACTTCCTGCAGAAGGCATCCTCTCATCTCCTGGCCTGAGTTCTCAGCATTCCCTCCATTCCCCCCACCCCCACCCCAAAGACTCTTTGCTCTTCCTTACGTTTGTTTAATCCGTGTTGGTTTAGCTCAGTGCTCTGTCTCCATGGGCTTGCACAATGCTTGGAAGGAGTGAATGAATGAATGCTTTGGAAAGTCCTTTAAGTTCTGCATGTTTCTGTCTCCATGTCAGTGAAATGATGGTGGAGAAGAGTGTGGGCAGGTGAGCTGCGAGGCACCCTTTCTCTCCCAATGATGATGATGAAGATTTGAGCTTTGCTATCCTACCGACCCCCTGCATCGGGACAAAGTGGTCAGCAGCACATGGTTCAGTGGTGTGGGAGCCAACAAGTGGGAGAAGACGTAGCCCAGCCTTCTTCCCAGAGCAACAGAGAAGGCCGACAGTAAAGATACCACCTTGCAGTCATGCTGCTTTTCCATCTCCTGCCTGTCTACCTACAGTGCCCACATGGTGGGATTTATAATTCATCCAGTTAAAACCGAGGTCCGGGAAAGCCAAGCTGTCCAGCTATAGCAGAAGAATTACTAAAAGGATTAGGGTCAGGAAGGGGACCCTTGTCCAGCATGACATACCTCACCTACTCTTTTCTATAAGCCTTAACTCCCACCTGGTATATCCCTAGGTAGAGCGGTCAGCGGCAGTGCTACATGGTGCTTGGGTGTTGAGTGTGCAGGCTCAAATCCCAGCTTACCAAGCTGCCTGACCTTGAGCAAGTTAGTACTTAACTCCCTGTCCCTCCATCTTACCCTGCAGAAGAAGGATAATTTTTCTACCTCAGAAGGTTGTTGTGAGGATGTAATGAGTTAATACATATAAAGCACTTAAAACAGGACCCAAAGTAGGCACTCAATAAATGTCAGCTCTTTTTATTACTCCCTCTCTCTTGCGTATTCCTGTCTCTGCTTCTGGGCCTTTATTCATGAGCTCCCACTTCTCTATTGAAATCTGATTCAGCTTTCAAGGCTCAGCCCCTCATAGACCATAGATCACAGCATGTCAGGCTGGGAGGAGCCATAGAGATAATTGAATCCAACCCCCTAATTTTACAGATGAGAAGTCAGAGGCACAGAGAGGCACAGCCAGTTGCTCAAGGTCACAGAGCTGGTTGGAGCAGAGCCAACCACAAACCCAGGACTGACCTTGCAGCCTGGCCTTTCCTTGTAACCCCATGCATTCTCCCTCACTGGAACTCAGATCTGCTAGTATACGCATCTTTACTCTGGTGGTCACTTTCTTATGAAGGCTTTTCATTTAGCTCTAATTAATCATCACTTTTAGAATAGCCTTCCTTGATGAATCTTGCATCCCTACCTACTAAGCGTGTTGTTTTGTCCAAAGAAGGCATGCAGTGGTAATAATGAGCTATATTGAATTAAGAGGTCATTGTTTCCAGAATACTTTCATATATATTACCATCTCATTGATACACCAAGGCCACGAGGCCAGGATTGTTTTGATCTTGAGAGAGGAGGTTTAGAAAAAGAAAGAAATTTGCTCAGAGACATCTGGTCAGCACAGAAGGGGAGCCCCTCTATCTGCTAATGCCCCAGCTAGTCCTGGCTGCCTGAATGAATGAACTGGTACTCAGTGTTTTATGGGAATTTGTCTAGTCTCCTTAACTAGAAGACTGAGCTATGTGTTAAGAATTCTTTGTTTTCTCAAAAAGTCTACAATAATCAGAGTAGGTTCATAATATGTGTTTATTGATGCCATTAGTCACAGTTCCCCACTGCTGCCTCCAACCCCGAGGACAGAGGGTCTGCCCAGACACATGTATATCCTTGACTGGCTTTAATTCATGTGCTTCCCTGTAAAATGTGGTGAAAGCGGCTTGAGATGATGCCTGAGACCATGCTGGTTCCTAGACACTTGTGGAGTCTTTAAACTGTGCAAACATAAAGCTGGAGGAAGGAGAGAGTATGGGAGCCTCAGAGGCTCAGTCTCGGGACAGAGTGCGTCAGGATTACATCAAGAAGCAGCAGTTTCAGGGGACATGGACAGGAAGTGGGAGGAGGCACCTGACTAACCCGCTCTCATTCTGTTTCCTCGACCTTTAATTACATCCTTATTTCATGAATTAATGATGTCACTACCGCCTTAATACAATTCATTAAAGCTGTTAATTCCAGGCAACCCCGCATGGCCTCCTCTGTGAATCCACAAAAGAGGCCTTTTTACATTCTAACAGCAAGAACCTCCCCTCTGTCAGAGAGGGGTCAATGGGAAAGGAGGCTGGTGCCAAGTCCAGTGCCTCCCTCACCTTCTGGGTTGCAACAACTAGATTTTAGATGGCAGTGCTTCAATTAAACACACAGTGGACTAGGAACAGTGGGGTGAGTCAAAGACTTTAACAAACAGTCCCTGCTCCTTCCCTTTATTTGTAAATAAATTAGGAAGGTTAGTGGTGACTCTATAAAAAAAATGCTAGGTCCTGAACTAAATATTCTCCAAACTTCAACTCTTCTCCTCATAATCCTGCAAGTTGGCTGTTTTTTATTTCTGTTTGACAGAGCAGAAAACAAAGACTAAGAAAACCTAAATAACGTACCCAACATCCCACACTTATTAAGTGCTAGAAGTTGTACTTGCCGGTGCTGCGGCTCAGTAGGCTAATCCTCCGCCTGAGGCGCCAGCACCCTGGGTTCTAGTCCCGGTTGGGGTGCCGGATTCTGTCCCGGTTGCTCCTCTTCCAGTCCAGCTCTCTACTGTGGCCCCAGAGTGCAGTGGAGGATGGACCAAATCTTTGGGCCCTGCACCCAAATGGGAGACCAGGAGAAACACCTGGATCCTGGCTTTGGATCAGCACGGTGTGCCGGCTGCAGGCGGCAGCCACTGGGGGGTGAACCAACGGAAAAGGAAGACCTTTCTCTCTCTCTCTCTCACTGTACACTCTGCCTGTTAAAAAGAAAAAAAAAGTTGTACTTAATCCCAATTTAGACTGCTGTGCCAGGAGAATCTGACAACTTGGGGGAAAAAAAAACCCTTTACAGATTATCTCCAAATAATGATGGTTTGACTTAAATGTTTTGGCTTGATGATGGTTTGAAAAGTGATATGCATTATGTAGAGATTTGACTTTGACTTTTGAATTCTGGTCCTTTCCCAGGCTAGCAATACACAGCCCAGCCCTCTTTTGAGATGCTAGACAGTAGCAACAAGCATAGCATCCATCCAGCCGTGCAATCATGAGGGTGAGCAACCGACATTCTGCAGTGTGCTCTGTTGCTGAGCTATAAGGTTTGAGAGGTTATATGTATTAAATGCATCCTGGCTTAGGGTATTTTCAACTTATGATAACCCTATCATAAACTGAGGGGCATCTGTACATGTCTGTGTTTCTCCACTAATAGCCTGCAACATACCAGAAACTAGATGTTACATGGAGGCTGGGTTCATTTCTTTGTCCTCCTTCCCTTCTCTTTCTTTCTTTTATTCCAGACTGGGGTAAAGGGTTTCTAAGACTTGACATTTGTTGATTCAGAGACACAACTATTACTCCTATTTTCACAAATATTCCATGCACTGAGAGCTTACTAGTTGCCATGTACTATTAAATGCATTTAATTGTGTGTTAACCATTCTACAGACGAGAAAACGGAGGCTCAGAGAAATAAAACAATTTTCTTAACCTCATGCAACTGACAGGACATACCCAGTACTTGGGCTGCCTCCTAACCCCTAAGGAGGGTTAGGGTGCAGAGTTTGAGAATGGGTGTTGTGTGCTCCCCTCAAACACATCTGGAAGAGTTCCACTGGACCAGCTGGTTGGAATCATAGCCCCACACAGCATAGTGTGAGCTGGGCAAGTCACTTAGACTTTCTGAGTCTCAGTGTCACATCTGTACACCTACCTCCTAGGGTTGTTGTTAACATATGTAGCATGTTCAGAAGAGCAGTGGATGCTTATTGAGGTGGTAGCTACCATTGCTCTTTTCTTTTTTGCATAACCCTGTGCCTGTGCTCTTATTCCCAGGGAGGCCAGCTGCTTGTCTCTACATTCTTTGTACTGTGTTGGGAGAACTGCCCCAGACTCCTGGAAAGAAGTTTAAGGAGACAGTTCCTCTGTTGTTACCAAAACATTAACTTATCCTTTCTTTCTTCCCTTCAGTTTCTTTCAGCCATGATGGCCACAGACTTAATAGAATTCAGTTCACTAAAGTTCTGTTAAAGTTCTGCTTGATATGAATTATGGAAGGAGCTTTCTCAGGAAGCTGCATGTGGGACTGAGTATAACAACCTCTGGCCACACAATTCTGGATTAAATGGTTCCACGTGGGGAGTACTGTTCCTTTGGATGAGCGTCTTGGAGAAAGCAGGTGTGGATGCTTTCTGAAGTTCAGCACCAGGTCTAAGTTATAAACTGGTGTTACTACAATGGGACATTATTTGTGCAGAGCCAGGAATCCCCTAAAAGTTCTGAGATTTATTTTTATATCTCTTTTTGCATCTAAGTAATGAATTCAGTGGATGGCCATGGGGAGACATGATCTCTCTGATTCTGGAGTTATGAGAATATGTATATAACCTCAGGCCCTTGACGGGGTTGTTGCCTTGCCCTGCTTTCGTTCCTCCTACTTCTCCTGCCCCTATTCCTTCACTCCTCTCTATCTCTGTCCTTAGTTCCCAAAGATTCTAGTTTGTGACATCTCCAGTGCACCCTCTGTGGGAGCTGACCGTCTATATAGCAATAGGTAATTGGCACCCTCACCAAAATAAAAGAAACAGCACGTGGATAAGAGAGTGAGCCATTTGGAAGAGGCATCTTTGTATCTCCTCCGAAGCCTGACACAATATGGAACTTAGTGGACTGTCTCTGGGTGCTTAGTGAATACTGCCTGGAGGAAGACCCAAGTGTGCTCTACTTGGTCAGTACCTATCACACTTACTGAGATATTTTCCCACTCTCCATCACTTCCTCTAGGAACTGTTTCCTAAAGGCATCTTCATGTAGATATAATGTCTTCCAAACTGAAATCCCATGGATTTACAAGAGCGCATCCTACATCTATTTATGTCATATCCAAGTCGTGGGTCCCTGGTGGGACTGTGAACATCTTCAAGTCAGGACCAGGTTGGCCTCATCTTTATCCTCTGTATCACCGAGTGCAGAGCCCATCAGTGAGAGGCATTTGGGCGTGTAAACTTGAACAGCATTTTTTCCATGAGGGTAGTCTGCATTGTAACTCCAAGTCTGTCTCTCCAACCAGACTGTGAGCTCCTCCGGGCCAGAAATGTGTCTAATTATCTTTGTCTCCCTAGCCCATAGCAAACCACATGCTCCACATACGGTCTGTGTTTATAGCCCCCTATGCGACTTTGCTTGTCATCTCTTTGAGGAATGCCCTCCTCCTGTTGTCAGCCAGTTCATTTTTACTCAGCTTTCAAGACACTCCTCAGTTGGCCCGTTTCCACTGGCAGTCGGTTTTTTAAAGATTTATTTATTTGAAAGAGACAGAAAAAGAGAGATACAAACAGAAGAGAACTCTTCCGTCTTCTGGTTACTCTCCAAATGGCCGAATGGCAGCAACTGCCGGGGCGGGGCCAGGCCAAAGCCAGGAGCCAGAAGCGCCATCCTGCTCCCCGACATGGGTGAAAGGAACTTGGGTCACCAAGCGCTGCCTGCCAGGCTCTTTTACAGGAAACTGGACTGGAAGCAGATGATCCAGGACTCGAACTGGCACACTGATATGGGATGTGGGCTTCCCAAGAGGTGGCTAAATGGACTACAACACAGTGCCCACTGTAGCATCAGCAATCAGTTCTGATCCACAGAAGAGTTGATTCCTACCTTACTCATACCATCACTATACCTGGTAGAAAACCTGCCTTATCATATCTGAACAAGGAGATTTCTGAATAAATAGTGTATGGCTGCACTTATTTATTTATTTAGAAACACACACACATTGTAGGGAGGGGTATGTGTCACCCATCTGTTGGTTTACCCCCTAGATCCTGCACCAACTCAGTCTGAGCCAAATTGGAGCTAGGAGTTGGGAACTCAATCTGGGTCTTCCACATGGGTGACAGGACAACGACTTTAGCTATCACTGCTGTCTCCTAGGGTATGCATTAGCAGGAAGCTGGAATCAAGAGTAGAGCCAAGACTTGAATCCAAGTACTCTGTTATGGGATGCAGACATCCCAAGCAGTGTCTTAACTGGTATGCCAAATGCTTGTGTTAGAACTGTACTTTATAAATATTCACAGAACAGGTGATAGACCTAGGTAGGAAGGAGACCAGACTTCATTATGTACTTGTTGTGCTATAATATTTTATGTCTATCTTCTTGCCTTTGTTGTATTTTGTGTGTGTGTGTGTGTGTGTGTGTTAGCCTCAGTGCACAGCTCAGTGCCTACCAATGATAAGTGATCCATAAGTAAATGTGAGTACATCAAACCCAGGCAGGTGATGGCATAGGAGTGGAAACAGCCCAGGGCAATGGGCTCTGTGGAAAACCACAGGGGGGTGGTCTCCCAATAGAGATGGTCCTTTCCTTCATGTAGCATCATTAGTCTCCCCTTGGCAGGACAAAATCAGATGTTTTTTGCGTCTCATTTGGCTTCCAATTCTTAGAACTAAGCACCATTTTGATGATACCAATACACTCACATATGTTTGGGTGAAGGCAAATGACATTTACCCTATAACACCATCATTTCAAAACAGGAATAGAAGCTCTATGTATCTGGAGTGATATGTGAATTCCTTAGGGTGAGGGCTACATAGAGAATACTCAGTAATTGTTATGGCCTAGTGTTTCCCTCTCCCAAGTGTTTTACTGGAATTTGTTCTCAAGGCCTCTGAGAGCCTCCAATATGTCTCTCTTCCCAAATGTTCAGTGACTGTTATTGGCAGCTAGAAACTGACAATGGTAGGAGTATTTCCACACAGAGATTGGCAGATACTACAGCACAGAGCTGACCTCATCTCTTAAGCCCTCCCCTCATTCTCCATCACACTGCTGCCCCCTGTCACTGCAGGCTTAGACTGGTGCACTTGGTGTTTCTGGGTGCCCCTGCAATGGACCCAGCATAGTGAGCTATTGAAGGAGAACTGGGTGAATGTGCACTGGGTTGGAGGACTGCATGTGAGATCCCATAGCCTTCTGGGTCTCTCCTTCTTCCTTCAGGCATCTGCGTCCCTATTGGGTTACTCCCAGTAGTCACAAGGAGGTGTGGAGGGCCTGAGTCACTGCCTTTTAAAGCAGGGTTTACTTTGTCATCTTTCGTATTTGTCTGTGATCTTTCCCTTTCAGTTTTCTTTCCCCTTTCATCCTCTACTCCATTTCCCCCAGGCTTTTATTCAATTTGTGCCATAGCTTTCCAACCACATTAGCATCACAACATCTGGGGACATTTGAACTGGAAGGGCCTTAGACATCATCTTGTGCCCAGAAAGGTAAATTGACTTTATTTTGTGTGCTAAATTCAACCCACTGACAAGGTTGTGAGTCTTTATGTGATCTTGGTGGGAATGAGAGCCAGGATTGGTTATTTATGTCTGCTAAGGGTGTGGGGCATCGGAAGCAGGAGTGACTGCACACGCTGTGTAGTTGCAGATCCTGAATTCAATCTTCCTCATGGAATAGGCATGAAAGTTGAGAATCAGAAGGGTTAAATGATTCGCCAGAGGTCACAAAGTTCAGGAGTGGCTAAGAATTCAAACCCAATCTTCCTCCAGTGCCTTACCCTGGATTTCATTTATGCAATGAACTATGCAGCCTTGAGGGGAGAGAAGAGAATGACCAATAACGTGACCTTTAAATCAGATCAGAACCAGGAAAAGAGAAGCAGAGAGATAGAAATCCGACGACTCAGTCCACCGCCCTTTGCTTCGTCAGCTGGCCTACGTGTCTGACTGCTTTTATGCTTTACATTCACTTTCTTAGAGTGCAGTCAGCTTGTGTTAAGAGAGGAACAGAAGAACAGAATATTTCCTGTGTGAAACAAACAATCAGTCCCATCTTACCCTCTTCAGTGAGTCACAAGCCTGAAGACTTGAAAGGTCTGTGCCTAGCTTTTGAAATCAGGGAACATCCAATTTGGACTATTAAATTTGATCTAATCCTCTTTTAAGAAATGATTCAACCTCACAATGACCCATGCAGATGCTATTTTAAAATACCTCACAGGTTGGTGTTCTCCACATTCTCTCTCTCTCTCTCTCTCTCCCTCTCTCCCTCTCTCTTCTCTTTCTCTCTTTTTTAGAGATTTATTTATTTGAAAGGCAGAGTTACAGAGAGAGAGAGACAGACAGACAGACAAACAGCTGGACTGATCTGAAGCCAAGAACCAGGAGCTTCTTCTGGGTCTTACATGTGGGTACACTTGGGCCATCATCCGCTGCTTTCCCAGACACATTAGCAAGGAACTGGATCAGAAGTAGAGCAGCCAGGACTTGAACCAGGGCCCATATGGGATGCCGGCACTGCAAGTGACAGCTTTACCTACTATATCACAGTGCCTGCCCCTCCACATCTCTTAAAAGTACTTGGTTGCCCCTCTTCCAGTCCAGCTCTCTGCTGTGGCCCAGGAAGGCAGTGGAGGATGGCCCAAGTGCTTGGGCCCTGCACCCGCATGGGAGACCAGGAGAAGCACCTGGCTCCTGCCTTCGGATCAGCGCAGTGTGCTGGCTGCAGCGTGCTGGCCGTGGCGGCCATTGGAGGTTGTGAACCAACGGCAAAGGAAGACCTTTCTCTCTGTCTCTCTCTCTCACTGTCCACTCTGCCTGTCCAAAAAAAAAAAAAAAAAGTGCTTATGGAAGGGATCTCAACCTCATCCTACTAAAGTTCCCTCCATTGTGTTTCCTTCTCAAGCAACTTCTGTGTCTCATGCTCTTAAGTTACAAAGGAGGAGCAAAAATCTGTCCTCTCTGCCTCTTGGTCACTTTTACAATCCAACTGTAGACCCCAGCCCTATACAAATATGAATGCTCCTCATTTGTGTGGCACTTGATAACTCCTGTTAAAACTCATCTTGGGGCTGGTGCTGTGGTTCAGTGGGTTAAAGCCCCAGCCTGCAGTGCTGGTGGCCCATATGGGTGCTGGTTTGAGTTCCAGCTGCTCCTCTTCTGATCCAGCTCTCTGCTATGGCCTGGGAAAGCACTACAAGATGGCCCAAGTCCTTGGGCCCCTGCATCTGTGTGGGAGACCTGGAAGAAGCTCCTGGCTCCTGGCTTTGGATCGGCGTAGCTCTGGCCGTTGTGGTCATTTGGGGAGTGAACCAGCAGAATGGAAGACCTCTCTCTCTCTCTGTCTCTGTCTCTCTGTCTCTGTTTCTCTCTCTCCCTATAACTATCTTTCAAATAAATAAAATAATTCTTTAAAAAAAAACTCATTTCTTTAAACTTTGTAGTAGTCTCCTTGGGCTGCCATGACATAATGACACAAACTAACTGGCTTAAACACAGCTGTTTATTTGCTCACACTTCTGGAAGCTAGAAATCCAACATCAAGGGCTGTTAGGATTGGTTTTGTGGAGGCCCTCCTCCCTGGCTCATGCTTGGCCACCATCTTGCTGTGTCCTCACATGGCTTTTCCTCTGTGAGTGGAGAGTACGTGGGGTGGGGGGGTGGGAGGGGACCGAGAGAGACAGAGTGGGAGAGGGAGTGGGAGAGAGAGAGTGTGTGTGGTATGTGTGTGTGTGAGAGAGAGAATGTGAACGAACACCAGAGCTCTAATATTCCTTCCTCTTATCAGGACACCAATCCTACCAGATTAGGGCTCCCACCATTTAACCTTAACTCCCTTCCTGAAGGTCCTGTCTCCAAATACAGTCGTATTGGAGGCTAAAGCTTCAACCTATGAATTTTGGGAGGAAACAGTTCAGTTTATAAAAGACCTTTACTATAAGGCCCAGGAGATGGTTATGGCCAGCGTCGTGATTGTCATTTTATTAATGGATCTGGGGCTCTGAAAGTTCACACAGCTTACACAAAGTTGCCAGGCTGGTGGTGAATGTTGAAACTAGGAATAGAACCTCAGTTTTCTGCCTCTTCCCCTAACCTCTTACCATTGTTCTCCCAGGGCCAATGGAAATCATCCCCAACTAGATAATAGTCTTTTCGCAGCCCTTACCTGTTTGACAACATTTGGTAACATTGATACATGCCCACTGATGTTTTTAACAATGACATCTCTGAGGATACAGAGGAAAAGCAAACTCAGTTTCTCTTATACTGTTACCCAGTGATCAACACGGAACACTTCTGTGACCTCTGGTCACCAAGATTTCTCCCCACTAGCATCAGTCAGTAAGCTGTGTGGTAGACACCAGCTGTGTGTCCTCTGATTCAGTTCAATTCTGACTGCGTCTACCCAGAGAGCATCAAACCGCAGGTTGAAGACTCAGTCTCACTAGACATCTCCCAGTTGTAAGCAATACTTTGTCACCTGTACTTCTTACTAAATGGCTATACTCTGGGGTTCCCACTACTCCCTCCTTGGGTTTGATTGATTTCCTACAGTAGCTCACAGAGCTCAGGGAGATACATTGCTTGTATTCACTGGTTTATTAAAAAGGGTTTTATGAAGGATAAAGATGAAGAAATGGAAAATATTCATGGGGCAATGCACATGGGAAGGGATGTGAAGCTGTGGTGCCATCCAGAAGCTCTTGAACTCTGTTTTTCTGAGTTGTTATTGGTGCTTCGTTACTCAGGCATTGTTGATTAAATCAGTGGTCAGTGTGATCGGCTCTCCTGCAGCCCTGTCGTCCTGAAGCGGGGGAGGGTGGGGCTGAAAGTCCCAAACTTCTAATCATGCCTTGGTCTTTCCAGTGACCAACCCCCATCCCAAAGCTGCCTAGGAACAGCCAGGCATCAGCCAGATCATTAGTGTACAAAACGACACTTAGAACTTTGGAGACTGCAAGCGTTTTAGGAGTTGTATGCCAGAAAGCTGCAGGAAGATCATCTTGACAGCATCACAGTTCTCCTTTTTGTCTGCATCACCTTTTAAAGAAAAACTTATTTATTTATTTGATAGGCAGAGTTATGGAGAAAGAGGGCGAGACAGAGGGAGAGAGAGAAGTGTCTGCTGGTTCACTCCCCAAATGGCCGCAACAACCGGGGCCAAACCAGGCCAAAGCTAGGAACCTGAAATTCCATCTTGGTCTCCAATGTGGGTGGCAGGGGAGCAAGTACTTGGATCATCTTTCACTGCTCTCTTAGGTGCATTAGGCAGGATCTGAATCAAAAGTGGGGTAGCTGAGACTCAAACTGGTGCTCATATGGGATGCTGGAATTGTAGGCTGTGGCTTAAACTACTGTGGCACAACACTGGCCCACTGTGTCACCTTTTTAACCCATATATACTCATTAGACTCAGTTTTAATGAGTACACTGGAATATAAAGTCCATGGACTTGCTAAGTTCTTCAAAATGTATGATTTGGGAGAATTCCAAAGGCGTGGGCAAAGATACTACAGGATATAAATAGGTAGCCTTCAGACTAATTCTTTCCCCATAAGGCTGGACTAACAGCACTTTGCTGCGCTCTTCACAAACAATTGGCCAAAGTTAATGCTCTTTGTAACTTATTGGCCTGATGTACTATGAAATAATCATTTAAATTCAGGACACAACAGCAAGAGATACATCAAAATCCTCACTGAGCCTGTGTTCTGACTGCAACTGCGGTGGAGGGATGGGTATCATTGGGATTTCACACACTTTTCCAAATGGCCTGCATCCCAAAATATCAAGAGAAAAGGCTGTTAGAAATTATGGTTCCAGTCAAATACATCAGCAAAAGGTAGCCTCCTCTTGCTCTTAAGCTTTCTCACTGAAAGGGAAGGTCTATAATGAAAATTAATAAATTCAGATCGGGGCCAGCACTGTGGCATAGTGAGTAAAGCTGCCACCTGCAGTGCTGGTATCCCATATATGTGTCAGTTCAAGTCCTGGCTGCTCCACTTCCAATCCAGCTCTCTGCTGTGGCCTGGGAAAGCAGTGGAAGATGGCCCACGTCCTTGGGCCCCTGCTCCCACATGGGAGACTCAGAGGAGGCTCTTCAGATCAGCACAGCTCTGACCGTTGTGGCCAGTTGTGGGGTGAACCAGCAGATGGAAGACCTCTCTCTCTCTCTCTCAGTGTCTCTCTCTCCCTCCCTCGCAGTAACTCTGCCTTTCAAATAAATAATCTTAAAAAATAATAAAGTCAGACTAAGTGTAGTTCACATGCAACTATTCCATGTAATCACTCATTCCTTCATATCTTCCTCATTCCAGAAAAACTTCAAAATGTCTTGGTGCTTTCCTGCTTGCCATTGGAGTGGCATTCAGCAAACCACTGATTCCTAATTCTCAGTCTAATGGAAATACTAACACCCACCTTGTAAGTCTGTTTGGTGGAGCAAAGAAGATACTACATGGAAAATCAAAGCACAACATGGCACATAGAGGGACCCAATTAGCAGTAGCCATTATTTTTTTAATATAATGTTATTATTATTTTTTTTGACAGGCAGAGTGGACAGTGAGAGAAAGAGACAGAGAGGAGAAAGGTCTTCCTTTGCCGTTGGTTCACCCTCCAGTGGCCGCCGCGGCCGGCGTGCTGCGGCTGGCGCACCGTGCTGATCCGAAGCCAGGGGCCAGGTGCTTCTCCTGGTCTCCCATGCGGGTGCAGGGCCCAAGCACTTGGGCCATCCTCCACTGCACTCCCTGGCCACAGCAGAGAGCTGGCCTGGAAGAGGGGCAACCAGGACAGAATCCAGTGCCCCAACCGGGACTAGAACCCAGTGTGCCGGTGCCGCAAGGCGGAGGATTAGCCTATTGAGCTGCAGCGCCGGCCAGTGGCCATTCTTTTAAAATGGGATTGTGCTGCATGATATGCTTGTGTTTATAGAACCCTGTAGAAGAAAATATCCCTCCTATATACGCTTTTACTTTAAAAGTCTCATGTTCTTGGGTGCAGTTCTGCTTCTATGTAAAGTTTGCACTTCGCTGGTGTCATCAATAAGGGACTCATTATTTCTTTGGTTTGGTGAAGCAATCCCTGGAAAGGCATTAGGATTTGGGAATGGCAGGTGATTATGGATGGAGCTAAATTATTTACTTCATCAAAGTGTCTCTGGGCTTTATCATGCAGGCCTGTCAGAGGAAGCTGTACATAAAGATGAATAATGGTCCCTTTAACTCAGGGATCTGAAAGGTCACTGGGGCCGTGGCAGACATATAAAGTTGTGTTTGCTGCATCCATCAAGATGCAATTGTGTATGGATGTGATGCATGGCAGGCAACACTGGAGTGGACTTCTGCTTTCCACTTTGTATTCTGTTCGTGCTGGGCTGCCATGTGCAGAGGCAGTGACCAGACCTCTGGAGGCCAGAATCCTGGTATTTACACCGCTATTTGCAGACACTCCCTCCTATGGGGGAGCACACGGGGCAGCAGTTTGGAGAGTGGACTGGTGGGTGGAGGGGAATTGTGTGTCTGTTTTTCCGGCTGATAGGTATCCTGCACCTGAGCTCACTCTTCATCTCCCTGGGATCTAGGAAATTGGTGGAACAAGAGAAAAAAATGAGGCAAAGTGACTAATGCCATGAGACACACCCCAGTGGGGGTCAGTTCACCTGGTTTCAGGTTTGTTGGCCTAAGAAGGAGGGACTGACTCCCACCAAGACCTTGGGGGTCCAGAGCCTCATAGAGGTCATGTGACTTCTCTGAGAGCCAGATGCCTTTTTGGATGAGACCACCTTTCTCCTCTCCTCCTTCATTGGAGACACCAGCCAAATGTGTGCCACTGTGGGTGACTCATTTCCTGATCTGGGCCCAATATCTCTGTAATCCAAACTCAAGTCACATTTGCCACATATTCATCACACATGGTTTTTTTTCTAAGAGGTACTTAGTAGTTTTTTCTCTTTCTTTTTTTTTAAGATTTATTTATTCATTTGAAAGTCAGAGTTACACAGAGAGAGAAGGAGAGGCAGAGAGGAGAGGCAGGGTCGGGGGGGTCTTCCATCTGCTGGTTCACTCCCCAGATGGCTGCAACAGCTGGGGCTGTGCCAATCGGAAACCAAGAGCCAGGAGCTTCTTCCAGGTCTCCCACGCAGGTGCAGGGGCCCAAGCACTTGGGCCATCTTGTACTGCTTTCCCAGGCCAGAGCAGAGAGTGGATCAGAAGTGGAGCAGCCGGGACTCGAACTGGCGCCCATATGGGATGCCGTCACTGGAGGCAGAGGCTTTAT
Source organism: Oryctolagus cuniculus (assembly GCF_051225735.1). NCBI lineage: Eukaryota > Metazoa > Chordata > Mammalia > Lagomorpha > Leporidae > Oryctolagus > Oryctolagus cuniculus. The sequence goes on from NC_142868.1 coordinate 178,125,624, forward strand.
CCACTATGTCACAGCACCAGCCCCAGTAGTCTTTTCAAATGGACTAATTTTTAAATTTCAGTCTATTTATTTTGAAAGAAGAAACCTTATATAGTTCTAGTAAATGAATGCAAGAAAAAAGAATGGGTAAAATGAAAACCAAACATTGAGATTAAATGCTTTCCTAGATGCTTTGGCTTAATCAATGTCCCTAAGCCTGAAGCTTGCCTTCTTTTTGTTCAATGTTAGGCAAGTGGCAGACAACTGGTAAAGACAACAGTAGCACCCAACTAAGACTTACTCTTTGAGGCACTCAGCAAGGTTTAAAGGAGCTGAAACAAAGAACATTCTGACAAAGTGATTTAATGTTATTTAATAATCCATCATTGTATCACCCAAAGTATTTCCTGGACCATCTAAAATCAGATGCTATACCAACCGTGGTATGAGTTTTATACTTTGGGGAAAACTACACTAGGAACCTTTATTATTATTCCTCATGATGACCCAGTCAACAATTTATATTTCCCTTTTCACTCCTATTACTTAGTTGGTGACCTGCATTAATCTGGTATTTATTTGAAACATCTAAACAGCACTTCAAAAAACTTCCAGGTGATGGGGCTGCTGCTTGTGACAGTAGCGTCCTATATTGGAGTCTTGGTTTGAGTGCCAGCTGCTCTGCCTCCTATCCAGCTCCATGCTTAGAAGCCTGGGAAATTAACAGATGATGGCCTAAGTGCTTGGGCACCTGCCACCCATGTGGAAGAACTGATAAGAATTCTTGGGTTCTGGCTTTGGTCTGGCCCAGCCCTGGCTATTGTGGTCATTTGAGGGATGAACCAGCGGATGGAAAGACACTCTCTCTCTGTCTCTCCTTATCTCCCAGTCACTCTGCCTTTCAAATAAACAAAAAAAATATCTTAGTTCCAGGTGCTAATTAAAAACCATTGACACTTTCACTCAGCAAATTACCAAAGTCTGGAGCCAGGCCAGTGAGCAAGTTCCTGAGACTCCCTCTGGCCACCCTCCTGGCACATGGTAAGCACTTGAGCACAGGGCCCTCCCTGGCGGAAGGAAGCCTCCTTGCTCTCTTCCGGAGGGTTGCCGCCATTCCAGTGAGTGATGCTTAGGGACAGATGCAAAATCGATAGCACAAGACTCACATGGCTCGGTTATCTTGAATTCTTTTTCATTCAGCCTCCCTTGATGCTTTCAGATGAGAGTCTGGGGAGAGATTCATCTCCTCCATTGTTTCTTATTATAGCACTGGTGTAGCCACAGGGACAAGGATGACAGATCTTTCTAGTTTGTTGTGGGATAGGAAAGATGAGCTCTTTGTAGCACCTGACAACGTGTTGTAAGGACCCAAAGTGCTATTTGTGGGTTTTAAAAAAAATCAAAGTTTTAATTGTCACCTCCAGTCTGCCCAATTGTAAATCCTTTCTGAGGATGGCTCCCAAGTGATGTTTGAAAGTGCTCTAAGTGGTAGGGTTTTCCGAGGTCTGTTTAATGAAGTTGGTGTGTGTGTGTGTGTGTGTGTGTGTTTTCCCTGGCAGTTGTGTAACACAGACTGAGATGATTTTCTTCCCGCATCTCTCCCACCTTGGAACTCAGAGACCATTTGTGACTCCCTCTTATGGTTTTCTGTTTTTAGTCATCCAGAAGTGACCCCTTTGTCATGCCTGGATATTCCCCATACAGTGAGAATAACTGTAGTGAATCTGACCTTTTTCATGATGTCACAGTTTCTCAGCATCCCCCTGGGAGACTTTAGGTTCACATCTCTCTTTTTTTCTACCAGCCCTGGTGTTCTGGGAAGGATCTAGAAGTGCTCATCTTGCTCAGATTAAAAATCCGTCAGATGAGGACATGGAAAAACAGCCTCATTTTAGACCTCAGTAAAATCATCTTCCCCTTCTCCACAGGAGTGTGTTCCAGGACTCCCAGTGAATTCCTACCTGGGAACAGGACTGAACCCATCATAAAATTTCAACTTCTCACTTAAAAGAAAGCATGTTACAGATTCCTCTTGGCCTATCCATGCCAGCATCATTGCTCTTTGACCTTTTGGACCATTATGAACTAAAACATAGATTACTTGAAACAAAGCACTAAGACACCAGGACAGTTGCTCTGATAACTAAGATGGCTACTAAGTGACTACCTAAGTAGGTAGTGCCTACAGCATGGATATTGTGGACAAAGGAATGATCCCTGTCCCAGGCAGGATGGAGTGGGGTGGCACAAGACTTCATCATACCACTCGGACAGTGTGAATTTAAAACTGGTTTATTTCTGAAATTTTCCATGTAGTATTTTTGGACTGTGGGTGACTGCAAGTAACTGAAACCATAGAAAGCAAAACCAGGACTAGGAGTAGATGACTGTACAGCCCTAAGTTTCCAGCCGCTCTGTAATCTTCAATGAAGTTTGTACTCGCCCCAAACAGCCTGAAGCTCATCTTCAAATTCTAAATTTTTTTTAAATATTTATTTTATTTATTTGAAAGAGTTACAGATAGAGGTAGAGGTAGAGAGAGAGAGAGGTCTTCCATCTGCTGGTTCACTCCCCAGATGGTCGCAACGGCCAGAGCTGTGCCGATCCAAAGCCAGAAGCCAGGAGCTTCTTCCGGGTCTACCACGTAGATGTAGGGGCCCAAGGACTTAGGCCATCTTGTACTGATTTCCCAGGCCATAGCAGAGAACTGGATCAGAAGAGGAGCAGCTGGGACTAGAACCGGCACTTCAGGCCAGGGCTTTAACCCACTGCACCACAGTGCCAGCCCCCAAATTCTGATTGTTTAACAGTAGGATCTACAGTCAGTTTCCATTTTTCTGTAGTGCCCCTTACATTCTGTCTCATCTTTTTTCTAAGTTATTTACTTCCTTTTCCTTTATTTTATATAAAACACTGTTAGTGTTTCTCGAGAGCTGTTAAGAAGCTGTTCTTGGGCCTTTGCCATTCCACTTTCCTCCTTCCAAGAGCAGCAAGAATGGATACAATGCCCATGTGACCAGGTGCTTTAAGCCATTTCATTCACCTTGCTCTAACTCTTTACCTTAGCCTTTAAACCTCCCTGAAGCATCAGGGCTTTCCATATGGTATCACAGCTGGAAGCCAAGGTGTAACAAGACCCTGGGATTTTTATTTAAATATCTGGATATTTAAAAGCTCCTCAAACTTTGCTACTTAAGCATGAAGTTATAGAGGTTCCTCTTTTTGCCTGTGTTGTCTCAGTGGGCATGTATGTGTGTGCATGCACACAGATACACACTGGCACCCCTCCGTTTCACCTTCTCACTCACATGGACATGCCTGTTCACTGTGCCCAGTTCCTTATCATTTGAGGTCTGTAACCTCATTTGGTATTTCTGTCCATGTAACCCAACAACATGAACATGGTGCTCATATTGGAGAGTGCATCAGAGATGAAGAGACAGGGACAGAGATGGGAGAGGCTAGCAGCCCAATATATAGTCAGGCCATCTGGGGGGTGGGGGAGGGTGGTCATAGGGATGAGCATGCTCTCGGAGTTGCTGCTTTATGTAGGGCTTTAGTCTCACTGCCCTTGATGTGGTGATGATGCCTTGACAGTTACTTCAGCTGCCCCAACACTGGGGTGGGCACTACATTGTCTTCATTTCAAACGTGATGAATCTAAAAAACAGAGAGGGTTAAGCCTATTTCCCATGTTGGGATTGGTGAGCCTGCACCCGTACCCCTAGCAGTACTTTAAACCAACACTGTTATGCCTCCAGAACATGGAAGGCAGCAGAGGTAGAGTGCCCCTGTTGGCCCCCAGGTAAGTGAGCTATTAGCTCCGTAGCCTCCCTGAACTTCTGTTGCTGTATCTGCTGCATGCAGACACCACCCTGGCCTTAACTTACAGGGTTATGGTCCTACGCTGCTCGTGAGGTGAGGGAATGAGAGTTTCTGTGATCTAAAGAACGCTAGACAAATGCAAGGCTTCAGAGACAAATCCATCCCCGACATTCAGGTCTGCTCTGGTTCTCGGAGATCTCATTAGTTTCTAGTAGAACACAGTGGCATCAAGGGGGACCGAGGGTGGCTGCCCCGTCCCCAGCTGAGACCTCCCTTTTCCTTGTCTGGGGGACCAGTGGCAGCAGGCAGGCACCTTTCACTTTCACTTGGAAATGCATCATTGGTCAGCTCTTGGTGGATGAGATTACTGGTCTGAAAATGTTCTAAATGCCAGCTTTACAGATAGGCAGTCTTTTACATTTTGTGAAGCAGTAATGAGGGGAAAAAAAGAGATTTAGTTTTCCTGGTTTGCCTCTGAGTATTGCCTAATTGTCTTGAAAAACAATTGACTTGGTGTTTCTTACTTGGCTTCTAATACTAAGCATACATATATTATGTCTCCCAGCTTACTTCTCTATTTACCATTGTTGCTTGGGGAAGGTTCATTTGTTCTCAGTCTACAAGTCAGTTGTTTTTTTCCCCACGAAAATTCTTCCTTTAAGGGACACTGAGGCTGAGCCCATATACACACAAGGGGAGATAGAGAACTGTGTGATTTACTGAGGCACAAACCCATCAAATAATTTCAACTCCACCCTCAGACCTCCAGGCTTGGAATCTCATTATCTATCTACATTATTGTCTTCAATCTACATTCACTATGTAGACGACCAAGACAATGTTTATTCTACACGAATAAATCAACCCTGGTGCAGTCAATTTATTTCCTTTAGTAGGATGAAAAGACAATTTCCCCTTGATGGATCTGACCAAACATCAGCAATCCAAATTAATGGTTAAGCAGGTGAGGACCAGCACCCTGATGGCCCAATGCTGTTTTTCTCTCTAAACAGACTCAGACATGGTTAAAACTTTCTATTCAATTTTCCACACCTTGACTATGAAGAATACCCCAAACATAATCATGGACTTGTGCAAACAACCAATTACTGTTTTACGAAGTTAATAACCAAGTGCTGGTCATTTAATTATTATTAAACCACCAGTTGAATTCAAGCAAATAAGAGTTTGCTTGACTATTTTCAGCTTTTCAATAATAGCTTGTGGGACTGCAATCTCTTTTGGCCTATTCCATGCCCAAATCTGCTGCCTAATGAGCTAAGTTGTTCAGATCTTCCTGCTAATGGAGTCGTGGCAATGGCAGATTCCTTTGGTCTCAGCTATGTGGACAATTGCCCAAATTACCACTTTGTTTTGCTGGCAGAGACCCAGCTCATTGAGAATGAGTATCTCCCTGAAGTTGCTTTAAAAAAAGATTTGGCATTTAATAAAGGCAATTCCTTACTGGTAACGGTTCAAGCCATTTAGATAATTAAGAAAGAATTCTTCTGAATGCATCTTAACTATTTTTCAGAGTTTCTTATATTTTTAAAATTTCATTTGGGTTATTCGCATATTTACAGGAAACAGAGAAACTGAATTTAGGCCAGAATATATGGTTTGAGGATCAGTGTAGAGGGAATGGCTGTAACTGTCTAAAATATGTCTTGGACTTTCATTTTGAAGTCCAACCTCTGCCTGCTTCTCCTCATTGTTGTTAAAATCCATAACTACTGGCTGGCGCCGTGGCTCAATAGGCTAATCCTCTGCCTGCGGCGCTGGGTCACCGGGTTCTAGTCCCGGTTGGGGCGCCGGATTCTGTCCCGGTTGCCCCTCTTCCAGGCCAGCTCTCTGCTGTGGCCAGGGAGTGCAGTGGAGGATGGCCCAAGTGCTTGGGCCCTGCACCTCATGGGAGACCAGGAGAAGCACCTGGCTCCTGGCTTCGCGGCGCGGCAGCCATTGGAGGGTGAACCAACGGCAAAGGAAGACCTTTCTCTCTGTCTCTCTCTCTCTCTCTCACTGTCCACTCTGCCTGTCCAAAAAAAAAAAAAAAAAAAAAAAAAACACAACTACTAAGCAAACAAATTAGTTCCAGTGTTTTTTTTTTTTTAAAGATTTATTTATTTATTTGGAAAATAGAGTTACAGAGAGAGAGAAGGAGATGTAGAGAGAGATTTTCCATCTGCTGGTTCACTCCCAAATGGCTGTAACAGCCAGGGCTGTGCCAGGAGGAAACCAGGAGCCAGGAGCTTCTTCCTGGTCTCCCACATGGGTGAAGGCTCAGGGACTTGAGCCATCTTCCGCTGCTTTCCCAGGCACAATAGCAGAGAGCCGGATTGGAAGTGGAGCAGCCAGGACTGGAACCAGCACCCACATGAGGTGCCAGCACTGCAGGCCACAGCTTAACCTGGTGCACCATAGTGCAGGCACCAGTTTCAGTGTTTTGTTTCACTACCCTTTTCTAGTGTAGGGACAAGGGAATAGAATAGTGTCTAAAAATCACATTGGCGGAGGGAGATGGGCAAACCCCAAATCCTAAGTATTCTACCAGCTAGGTAATCAGCCTCTGAATCCAGAATTGGTGGTTGAGGATTTTCCTCCTTTTCTCTCTCTGTAAGACCATGGAGTTCATGGACTGGCTCACTGAAATCAACTGTGAAGCTTTCTCCTGTAGTTCAATCTTCATACTTCACTGAGCTTAAGTGGGTGACTATTTTGGGAGACATGTGTGGGTTTCTTATGTGACTGAGCAAAACATATTTAATCTTAATTAGGCTTGGTGGATTTTATTTTTGTTTTGGCATTTAAATCAGCATTTGAACAGAACTATGTTCTTTGATAGTATAGTTTAATTTACATAACTTAAGGTAGGTTTTAAGTTGGAATCTGTTGTTATCATCATTAGCTTTATTATTTATGTACTTCTAAATCTAGGGGTTAAGAATTTGTTAACTCTCATTTCCCAAACTGATTTACCCCATGATTGCATTGCAGTGCTGTGCTGGATAGAATATTGATGCAGGAGTCAAGTGGCCTGGGATTCTAGATGGACTCTTCAATAAATAATTGTGATTCCATGCTGCGATTTCTCAGCCTTGATTTCAATATGAAATGGCGGATAATTCTCGATAATTTCTAGGGACTCCTGTAACTGGTAACTTTCATGGTTTGTATGCCCCTAGTAAATGAAGAGATTTATTTCTTTCTTCCTGGAAAAAGAAGGAAGTCAGCAGGGAGGCAGGAAGGGAAAAGAGAAGGCAAAAGCGAGGAATAGCAGCCAGTTTCTATTGAAGTAGTTGTGTGGCTCCTAGGATCCTTGAAAGACTGAAGGTAGCACAGTGATAGCATACACAACACACAGTGCTGGCAAAACCTGTGCATCTTGGAGCCGAATTCACAATCATTAAAAGCACATGAGGAAATGGAAGCGTTGCTCACTGCAGGTAGAAACTGGAATACTCTCATTTTTTAATGAAACAGTCTCTGGGACTGAGCGATAGATGACTAGTCATTGAGCTTAAAAAATTCTATGTGTTTTTCAAATTAGGTGCAATGAAGGGGAACTGCAAATTGGGAAAGCAAATGGCTTATTGTTTCCCATGTTTCTTGTTTTCTTCACTTACTCTTGGTGGGAGACATTTTGCCTATCATCTGCTGGCTATGATATACCATTTTTCGTTCCCCCCGCCCCCATCGGTCAGGTGGGGGAGGGGTATGCCTGGGCTCCATGATCTTCCCTTACTTGAAGCTTCTAACTAACTCTTTTGCCATCTGAAGCGGCCTTGGCACCTGCACTTCCCTGGGAAAAGAGAAAGCTGCATATACATTTAGAGGCTGCTCTGCCCTTGCTCTGATCTGGGCCTGCTTGATTTTGGTCAGGGGAACAGTGCACAGGGGAGCCATCAGGCAGGAGAGAAGAGCATGGGCACACCTTTGTCACCACACATTGGAGATGCCAAATGTCTAAGCTGGGAGTTACTCCAACCCCCAAAATTGTCTTGCTCAGGACCTAGGGGCCCCATACCATGGGGGAAGCTGGGGTTCTTTCTCTCTGCCTGTATTCCTTTGGGGTCAGAGAGGGTAGAGTTGAGCCTAATGGGCTCTCTTTGGGCCTCAAAGAGCCTGCTGATAAAGCTATGTAGGAAACCTGAATGCTTTCAGACCTTGGCCCTTCTGAAAGCTCTCCTTGTTGCCATCACTTCTCACCAGGAAAGCTGGGATCCCTAATCCCAGTTACTAAGGGGTAGGGAGGAAGGTGGTTGTAGAGGGTTGTAAGCCAGAAGTTGTCTGTCTCTGTCAACCAGCTGTTCCTAAGGAGAATCCTATTCTGCAGCAACATCTTTTCTGCAGACAGCTGAACTCTATCTCCAACTCACTTTTAGATAATCACTTTAGATGGCTTCTGCAATAAATAAAAGCAACGAATGGCTCAGGCTCCTTGCCTGAGCTCTAGAAAATGCTGGGGACAATGGAGGTACATGGAAAATCTTCTCTGCCCAGAGATTCGCGAAGGTCTGCCTAACCCTGGGACCCTTGCTTTGCCCAGCATGTTGGTGGCTGGACCTCCTCATGTTCTTCTGTGAACTAAATCCTGCTGCCTGTCAGCCGGGGTGCTCTGCGCCACCTCTCATCATTACACTCAGTGTAAGTATCACCTCTTTTGTGAGATGCCCCCATCCTGGGCTAACACCATCTGAGAGCGCTGAATGTACTACACTGAGCTGCAGTCACTGCTGTGTATAGTTCCTTCTCCTGTGTGGAGGCAGGGGCTTTGTCCTACCCCAGACCTTAATGGAGCTCAATGCCTGCACAGAGAGAAAATTCTGAACACAAATGCTCTGTCTGTTTAGATGAATGGATGAGATACTGGCCCTGGGCAAAGTTGGCATTGTGCTTTTGTGGGGGAGGGCATTTTTCACTTTCTCAGAAAAGCCAAATGTGATTTGTTGATTATAGCCCAACATTATATCTCTTTTTCACCTTGAAGTCTTTTTTATTATGATTTTAAAATCCATGTATTTATTACTTTAGCTCTTTTGGTAACTATTCACTCAAAGAAACTACCAAGGTTCTTAGAGTAATGCATGACCATTCTTTCCAACCTATCTCTTCCCTACAGCCCCATTCTGAACCATTGCAGTGTCCAACTGGTGCCCTGCATGGATATCAATGAATTATTCAGAGTTTTGTCTTTTACATTGGACGAGCAGTCCTTGAAAATGTGTCATCTTCAGTCAAAAAGAAGTAGGAAAAAATGATAGAGAATAATGCTATGGAAAGTCTTCTTGGTTTCTGGTAATCTGGCTGGTGAGAAAAACCACAGCAAAAAATACTGCATTGGTGCATCCATGGGGCCTGATTTCAGGCATTTTCAAGCCCCCACATCTCACTGATTTCTCACAACAGTTCTGTGCAGTAGGTGGAGCAAACTTCTATTCCCATTGAAAAGTAATAAAATGGAGACTCAGAAAGGTTCAACAGCTTATTCAGATTCTCCTGGGTGGTGAGTACTGGGGTAGAGATAGAGCCAGGCCCTCTGACTGAACAGTTTTCCAGCTGCTACACCAGATGGCCTCCCCTTTCTCTCCCTGTTTCCCTTTCTTTCAGGGAAACTCTCCAGAAAGGTCAGAATCTTTTATCTGTAAGACTTAGTTTTCAGTGTACACTTTAAAGTATTATTCTCCCTGGGAGTGGGAACAAAGGCTTCCCCACCTGAGTGGGATTGGGAAGATAAAAGGAGTCCTTGGGGTCGTTGTCTTCCTAATGTTCAATGTCCATGGAGGTAGGGCAGGTTCTATATTGTACATTAGCTAGCAACTTGTAAAACATGGTCAAGGACTGCCTTGCCATTCTTCCCCAGAGCTTCACCACATTCTTAATCTATGAAAGTACACTTGCTAGAAAGAGCTGGACATTAGAAGCAGGAATTCCTGTAGTTTGTAATGGGAAGATTAAATTCTCCATATGATCAGGTATTGCTTAACAATGTGAATATGTTCTAAAAAATGTGCCATTCAATGATTTTGCTGTTGTACGAACACAACAGAGTGCACTTACACGAACTAAGATGACTACACAATGTCAACACGCAATATAATCCAGTGAGAGCACTGTCACATACGTGATCCATCATTGACCAAGACACCACTGTGTAGCACATGTCTTTATTTTTTTAAAAGATTTATTTATTTTGCTTGAAAGCCAGAGTTACACAAAGAGAGAGGGAGAGGCAGAGAGAGAGAGAGAGAGAGAGAAAGGTCTTCCATCTGCTGGTTCACTCCCCAGATGGCTGCAACAGCCGGAACTGCCTGATCTGAAGCCAGGAGCCAGGAGCTTCCTCCAGGTCCCCCACACGGTTGCAGGGGCCCAAGGACCTGAGCCATCCTCTACTGCTTTCCAAGGCCACAGCAGAGAGCTGGATTGGAAGTGGAGCAGCCGGGACTCAAACTGGTGCCCACATGAGATGCTGGCACTCTAGGCAGCAGCATTACCCGCTACCCCACAGTGCCGGACCCCATGTCTTTATTTTCTATCCAGCATAGATTCTCTCCACCTCATGTGTACTTTCTAAATCTTGACGAATGACTCACATTGCAACAGTATTTGAAACTAGAAATTTCCAACCACATTGGAAAAGAATTCAAAATTCCTTAGGCTTCTCTTTGAGATGTACGTGAGTAATTTTGTCCCTGTGAGTGAATCTATAGCTGGAGGTACTTTGCTATCCTACAATGGAAAGAAACTGGTAAAGGTACTAATTTAATAACGGAGCACTTAAAATGCTTTCATACATATACTCAGAAAGGGAGTCATTGCCCAGGTATTGCCGAAATGATGGCAGTTGTTTCCCTTTTGGATTTAGACTTCTGGGTGTGTATAGTGATTAGCTAATGTGATAAAGGCCACTGATAAGTATGAAGAAACCACTCCTTGATAGCAACACCAATGCAGTGCTCACCTTTAAGATACCCAATCACTAACTCTTGGGCAGCTTGACCAGGCTCTAGGGCTTGCTTACTCATCAGGGAGACCTGGAGTCCTTGTCTGCCATCAGTGGCCCTACCCACTCATTTTTGTCTTCCCTTGCACCTTTTGGATGGCTATGGCTAAAGCTTTTACTTGACCTAAATTTTTGGGCCAGTGACTACATGAAAAATAAGTCTGGTGCTTTGGTGAAAGTTACAAACTGACATTTCTCTTTGTGTGTGTGTGTGTGAGTGTATTCACTCAACAACTGTTTGAGCACCTTCTTTTTTACATGTACATAGAGAATAGTAACAACAAAGCCCCAATTTAAGGAAATATAAAAAAAATCTAGTAGTAGACAAATAGCTAGGCAAAATATCAGTTTGTTCATTCAGCAGATACCTGGTGAGCACTATCTCTCTGCCTTAAGGGAGCCTACGGTCCAGAAGGGGAAAGAGACATTGAACAAGCAAATGACTAAGGAGTAATAAGTGGTTTTATAGGGGAAGAAGATACTCTGGGATCTTATAGCCAGGGTCACTGCTCTAATAGACTAGATCTTGAGGAAGATTCAAAGGTGATAAATATAATTGGGGATGGAAGAGCAGAGATTAGGGGATGCTTCAATGGAAAGAATATGAAGAATATATCTTTGAAAGATCAACACCAAAGAGCAGGGGAAGAACATTTTTAGTAGAGGAAATAGTGTAAGAAAGGCAAGGGAGTGGGAAGTATGGCGTGTGCTTAAGAAAGAGTGACCTGGACTGGTTGGAATGCACATGTAGGTAAAAGAGTTTAAAGAACGTATTAATAAAGAGTTTTAAATTTATTTCCAAAATCCTTAAAAAATGATTCAAATGTAAACGGATACTGATAGGTATGAAGAATTTGTCTGCTAGCCTGAAGAGATGTCAGATACTAATCTAAAGAGATGTTAACAGAACACTAGTGTATACCTCCATATGCCTTTCTAATTCTCAACATTTTGTCATTTTCTCTCTTGATAGAAATAGATAGTATATGTCTATATATGTAAAACAGGCCTCTGCAATTATTTTGCTATGTTGTATTTGAACCATTTGATAGTAAGATGTGGTCATCATGACCTGTATATCTACTAAAATCAAGCAAACAGGATTTTATTTGCATTCAACTCTAATACATAAAAGAAGACTAAAGGTAGCTCACCCCCAAGTTCCATTATCATGCACTGTGCCCCCCACCGGTAGTCCCATTTCCACCTGCATCTTTTGGAGCCTTGAAATGAACAGCTGCGGAATAGCCAGGTTGCTTGGAGAAGAGAAACAAGTTTAAACAACTCCAAAGTCATTCCCAGTCTCTGCTGGGTTGAAGCAGATAGGGCCATCTGTGCTTTCTGCTCATATCTCAGGACCTGAAAGAAAATATTCTCCGAGGCTTAGGAGAAAATGACATAAAATGAATCCATTCTGCTGTCAGAGATCATAATGAAACCAGAGACAAAGTACAAAATCAATTCATTCTTATTATAATTTTCAGATTGCCATCTTCCCGTTTGTTCAGATGCAGGTCTGATGGCTCAAATTGGTCTTTGGAATATTTAAGGAGCTTTTTTGGTTCCTTAATATTGGCTTATCAGTTTCAGTAATTTTACCACCCAGAGTGAAATTGGCTGCTAACGTTTGGAGGAAATCCTGGCTGTATTTTTTTGTAAGTTTTGCTGATCATCACTCACCAGGCTACAGTAAATGTGCCTCTGCCTTATTAGGAAGACTGCCGAGGAGACTGGACACTTTATCACAAACCACTGGTCCTTCTAGAAGCCTTTCCCCAACAGAGAGAGCCTTTGTGAGGCATTTATCTATTTTCTCCCTACATAATACCTTAGATCTCTTGTTTAGAGGAAGTCGTCTCATTTGGCTGTTAGGATAAAAGTGAAAACTCAGGCCTACAAGAGATTATTTTATTCCTCCTTAAAGGCCATGTGTGTCAGCCTCATAGAGAGAGATTAAGAAAGCAGAAAAAAAGGATGACTAAGTTTGAAGACAATTGTCAGCTTCATCCTATTATTCTTGTGTGCAAACAAATGGTGTATGCACCTATGATCCTTTTATAATGGTTTATTTTGGTTAAAAAGATAATATATATTGCTTTTAAGATAATTTAAAAGTACAGAAGAAAATACTTGTCCATAATTCTATCAACCAAAGATTACTATTAATAATTTCCTGTTTTTTAAAAAAATCAGTCTTTATGAGTTTAATACAGAGTTGAGAATATACTTCATATAAAACTTTTAGAATGATGTTTTCACTTAGCATTAAACTCCGCAAAATTATCTTTGCTAGAGGCAACAAGATAACCTATCTTGTGGATGTGCCATAATTTACTTTACCATTTCTTATTTCAGGCAGCTAGTTTGCTTCCTAGTTTTATTTGAGTTTTTTTTTTTTCTTATGAAGATTGTGGCAATGAATATGCTTATGTAAAAAAGCTTTTATGTGTAGACTAGATCATTTTCTTGGGATGGATTTCAATAAGTTAAATTCCTGGGTCAAAAGGTAGGCGCATTTTAAAGGCTATCTATATTTGCCTTCAGAGAGTTTTAAAAAAATGCTCTCCCAGAACAATTTATACTCCCACCAGCAGTGTATAAGAATGCTTATCTCACTGAACACTTGCCAGAACTGAATATTACTTTAAAAATATATTTTAATTTGATAGGTAAAGAAAAAATGTCATCTTATTTTAAATTGCAATTCTTTGCTTATAGTGAGATTGAGCAATTTTTCATGTTTGTCAGCCATTTGTGTGTGTGTGAATTTTCTGTTACTGTCTGTGGTCCTTTTACCTAATAATCTTAGTGTTTTTTTTTTTTTTTTCTAATTATTTGAGTGATAGGAGTAACCTGCTGTCTACTGTGGTTGTTTTAAGTTTTGCCTATATAAAATCTTTTGCAATATTTTAATGTGATGCTAATACTTCACCCAGCCACATTTTTCTCTCTTTGTCTTTTAACCCTTTTTATTGATTTTAAAAATATTCCTTTGAACAGCAAAGTGACAGAGAAGAGAAACAGAGAGACACAGATCTTCTATCCATTCAATCACTCTCTAAATAGCTCCAACAGCCAGGTTTGGGTCAGGGCAAAGATAAGAATGAGGAACTGTCACCCAAGTCTCCCACCTGGGTGACAGGGGCCCAAGTACTTGAGTCATCATCTGTTGCCTCTCCAGGCACATCAGCAGGAAGCTGGATATGAAGTGCAGCAGTTGGGACTCCAACCAGAGCTCTGATAAGGGAAGCCAGGGTCACAAGCAACTGCAGCTTTACCCACTGTGCCGCAGTGTTAGCCCCCTTTTATTGACTCTAATCTTGGAAAGTCCTTTCTTATTTAGAGATGTGTGAAATACCATTTGGTATTTCTGCTGAGTTTTGCAGTGGATTGGCTCTGTTCTATTTTGGTACATGCTTTGGTACATGCAAAAATGCATTTTTTCCCAGATAGTTGACCAGTGGCTATAGCAGTAATCAATATCAGTCCTCCCTGTGAAACTGAGATACTCCATTTATCACCTATCCATTTCTTATGTAGACCTGAGTCTGTTTCTCAAGTCCCTATTTGGTCCCACAGATTCATTTTTGTGTCAGCACAACACTTGTTAAGAATTAAAGCTTAGGCCGGTGCCGCGGCTCACTAGGCTAATCCTCCGCCTAGCGGCGCCGGCACACCGGGTTCTAGTCCCGGTTGGGGCGCCGGATTCTGTCCCGGTTGCCCCTCTTCCAGGCCAGCTCTCTGATGTGGCCAGGGAGTGCAGTGGAGGATGGCCCAAGTACTTGGGCCCTGCACCCCATGGGAGACCAGGAAAAGCACCTGGCTCCTGGCTCCTGCCATCAGATCAGTGCGGTGCGCCAGCCGCAGCGCACCGGCCATTGGAGGGTGAACCAACGGCAAAAGGAAGACCTTTCTCTCTGTCTCTCTCTCTCACTGTCCACTCTGCCTGTTAAAAAAAAAAAAAAAAAGAAAGAAAGAAAGAAAAATAATTCTAAAAAAAAAAAAGAATTAAAGCTTAATAAAGTACCCAGATGTATTATAAAAGAACCCCCATTCCTCCATTAATTTTATCAAGAAAGGTTAAAACTACTTTTTAACAATTTTTTGGTAACAGAGGAACTTTAGAACAATTTTTTAAGTTCTAAAGAAATCCTATTCATGGTTAGAACTGTTTAAACTTATACATGATCTCAATCTTTTCCAAGGCTACAACTTTTATTTCATGAGTCATGTTATCAAGATTTCTGATTCACATCCATGGAAAACACTACATACTGCTCTTCAGATCATTTAGTGCATCTGAACCACCCAGAGAGAATTCTGAAATGGAATGTTTCAGATTCCCTAGAATTTAAATTATTAAAGTATCATTAATGACAAATGGTCTCTGTGCCTATACTGGACAAAGCATAACAATCGGTTGAATATAAGTAAATGGATGGATGGGTGGATAAGATTCAAGCTGTACCCAGTCCAAGTCAGGTGAGGACCCTTGACAAACAAACGATCTAGCAAGAGACTTGTCCAGAGACCCTGGAGGTCTTCAGAGGTGGAGCCAGATCCAAATTCACATCTCTTGAGCTCTAGAGCCTTTGCCATAACTGGCTCCTACTCTGCAGAGGTCTAACATATAGGATCTTAAAGAAAGAAGATCATTTCTTCTATCCCAAAGGCAATGTGTCAGAAACAGCATAGACGACATTTAAGAAACAGAGTCCAGGCCGGCGCTGCGGCTCACTAGGCTAATCCTCCACCTTGCGGCGCCGGCACACTGGGTTCTAGTCCCAGTTGGGGCGCCGGATTCTGTCCCGGTTGCCCCTCTTCCAGGCCAGCTCTCTGCTGTGGCCAAGGAGTGCAGTGGAGGATGGCCCAAGTGCTTGGGCCCTGCACCCCATGGGAGACCAGGCTAAGTACCTGGCTCCGGCCATCGGATCAGCGCGGTGCGCTGGCCGCGGCAGCCATTGGAGGGTGAACCAATGGCAAAGGAAGACCTTTCTCTCTGTCTCTTTCTCTCACTGTCCACTCTGCCTGTCAAAAAAATAAAAATAATAATAATAAAAAGAAACAGAGTCCACTGATGATTATTTACCTTTGAAAAGATCCACAGGAATCATCTTTTCCCTATGTTCTCTAGAAGGAGTTTCACTGTCTTGGGACACAAAGGAGTCAACTGATATGGACTGAGGATAAGAGGGGTTCATACAGATGACTGTTTTTTGAAAAAAGGATCACTTATTAATTTGAAAGTGAGAAAGAGAGAGGGTAAGAGAGAGAGGGAGAGAGAGTGAGCCATCTTCCATTTGCTGGTTCACTCCCTGGATGGTAACATTCAGAGCTGAGGCAGGCCAAAGCCAATAGCCAGGAGCTTTATCCAGGTATCTCATGTGGGTGCAGGGGCACAAACATTTGGGCCATCTTCTGCTTTTCCAAGGCCGTTAGCAGGGAGCTGGATCAGAAGTGGAGCAGCTGGGACACCAACCATGCCCTTATGGGATGCCAGTGATACAGGTAGTGGCTTTACCCATTGTGCCACAGCACTAGCCCCTAGATTAACATCTTTAAGCCCAGTCCCTATCAAGTGAGATTGGATAGACATGTCTCTTGGAGTCTTGACCTTGCATCTACTCTGAACAAGAGCGATCCTGTTTGGATCTATTTTCCACTCAGCTACTTTCCATCCCTACAAGATAGTCTAATTATGGCTGATGCAGGGCTGTGAACTGTGGTTTACTCTTCTTTTAAAAAACGACATTCATGTTGCTGTAACAATTTCTTAGCTGCAAATATTAGAGATTCCTTCCCCAGAGCCCCAGACACTTTGCAAATATGATCTCATTAACCTACACACCAACCCTCTGTGGTAGGTCAGCCGTCTTGACGTTATTCAGTTATTGAATTATGCGACCAGAAAGTCATCTCTGCAGAGCTGCTCGCCAGCTGGGGATGGGCTCAGGATGAACATAGAATCTTAGAACTGGGCAAGGCCAAGCTCACCAGACTTGACATTCTCATTTCATAAACAGGAAACTGAGGCCTACAGTAGCCATGTTTAACCCCAAGGTTCTCAACCATGGCTATATGTTATTATTACCTGGGAAGCTTTTGAAAACATACCATTGTCCCAGCCCCATGCTAGGCTAATTTAATCAGAGTCTCTGAGATCTCCACGCATTGATGCTGTCGCTCCCCCTCTTCGTGGAGGAGCGACACTGAACCCTGCCTAGGCTTCATATCCGAGTCACGGCACCATTATGTCGCTCCCCCTCTTCATGGAGGAACGACACAGGACCCTGCGCTGTTCTTTTTGTCTGCTCGGCCCTCCCCGGGTTTGCTGCTGGTTCTTCCCGGGTTGGCTACCAACCCTTCCACCTCCGTGGAAGGGCGGTTCCCCCTAGCCACTTTCCCCACTTCCGCAGGGGAGCGGCACACCGCCGGCCGGCTCTCTCGGGGGCTGCACAGGTGTTCCTTCAGATAGATGTTCTCTCAGATGTTCCTGGTGCATGTTGTCTCTCTCCTCCTTTATAGTCCTCTTCCACCAGTCCCAACTCTGCTACCCACACGCCGAGTACGCTGCTCTCCTCCAATCAGGAGCAGCTCCTGCAGCTTGTCAAGTTGGTGAAAGGCAGCTGGGTAGAAGCTGTTTGCTCCTCTCCCAGCGCCATATTGCGGGAGAGCAGATGCATAGAATAAGTCTTAATTCCAGTAACTTAGTCTAGTCCGAGTTGCTCCCAGTTGCTCCCCACAGATGCCTTTATAGGCTTCTTAAGTGATTCTGATGTATAGCTGGATAAAGGCAGACCCAGAAACCTGTTTGTCTACCACTGCCTAGAGCTTTATCCACCGCTTCACATTATTATTCCCCATACAGTGTGATTTACATCAGGCGTTCTTGAGGTCTTAATCCAGCCAACATCTTTCATATAGGAAATTTTGAGGGGTGGGTACTTTCTTAGCTTTTCACTTCATTTCATCAGCAGAGGCACATTGTAAAGCAGTGGTTCACTCCCTGGATGTAACACGAGGGTGATGTTACTGGGTGATTCTGCCAAGCCAGTCAACTCGCTAGATCACTGGACAAAATCCATCAGATCAGTTGGTTGGCTGATTTAACCATTCCGGATATAATGGCCCACCTGGTTGGCCAAGTTTGGTCATTACTTTTCTAGACCTTGCCTTTTACAGGGAGGTGTGATGATACTTATTTTTTGTCATATGCTCAGTGCTAGGGCACACTAGAGAGACTGTCAACATTAGGTCTATATAAAATTATATGAAATCATGTCCTCTGGCATTATATGGATTAGACATTCTAGAGTTCCCTACAGTACAAGTGAGTGGGTGCTTGAGAAATGACACAAGTGATGGTCACACTGCCTTGGCATATTGCAGTGACCTAGACTCAGGTGAAACAGTTGGGTGTGTACACACACACACACACACTCAACGTGCCAGTATGGAGCATGGCTTTAGAGTTGGCTGTTCCCGGTTGCCCCCCTTCCAGGCCAGCTCTATGCTATGGCCCGGGAGTTCAGTGGAGGATGGCCCAAAGTCCTTGGGCCCTGCACCCCATGGGAGACCAGGAGAAGCACCTGGCTCCTGCTATCGGATCAGCGTGGTGCGCCGGCCACAGTGCGCCGGCTGCGGCGGCCATTGGAGGGTGAACCAACGGCAAAGGAAGACCTTTCTCTCTGTCTCTCTCTCTCACTGTCCACTCTGCCTGTCAAAAAAAAAAAATAGAGTTGGCTGTTTACAAAACTTGGCTAAAGTGGAGAGTTGGGGAAGAAATAACCAATCTATTCACCCTTTTACCTTCAGAAAAAAATAGCCAAGTAGAAAGTAGAATTGATCAGAGAACTAGAAACATAAATAATACAAAGCTTTGTCTGAGAATGTTACTTTTTAGGCTTTATATAAGGTACAGTTATCATGGATCTCTCAGCTCCTATTCCTTAGTCCTGTGGATCCTAGAGCTAACACCCTTTGATGCTGGAACTTGAGTTCACTAATGTCCCTCAGCTTGGGAGTTCTGTCTGCCCGCCCCCTTCAGCTCAATTACCTTTGATGATCAGTCAGTCACATCAGGGTCCTCTGAGGATCTTTGCTATGTTCCCAGTAATCTGAGTATGGCTCTGTTTGCCTCTGAAACTACTATCTCTTGTTCAGGTGCTGGATTCTTGCCTACCTCCCTCATTTTTTCCTTTTCTTACTCGTCCAAGCACCTGTACGAGCTCGAAGTTCTCCACGTGCCAGGAGTTCTGCTTCTGCATCACACAGGCAGTAAAAATGGAAAGAGAATGACAGTGATGGAACCTCCTATTCCTAATGGAAGGCTGTTAGGGTCTGTAGAGGCCTCTCCGGTTTTGGCACCTAGAAAGACTCTTTCCTTCCCTGACTAGGAATGCTGTGTTATTCATGCACTGGAACACCTCCCCACTTCCTGCCTTTCGTGAAATTCTAACCCTTCTTGTCAAGAAACCTGTCATGACAGGTGCTATGGCTACAAGGCCAGACCATGACCTACCTCACGAGATGCTCAGCAACTACTGCATGGCTCCTTTATCCAAACTGCTGCTCCAAAGCCAGATGGCTGCACAGGCTAACACAATTCTCTCTGTTGCCACTAAAGACAGGTCACAGGCTAAAGACCAGACAGAGGTTCTGAGGCAGGTCTCTTATCAACCATAATCACTGCATGCTTTCAAAAGCTCTCTTGATATTTTAGACAGCCTTGAAGCCTGAAGCAAATGATGATGTGTTTCCATTCCCACAACCATGCTTACATGCCATGCCTAGCCAGCATTTTAATAGACTAACGCTTTCAATAAATTCTAACAGATTCCAATCTCACTATAATGGGATCACTATTCACCGAGGAGTTCCAGGAGGATCACTGGTGATTCTGACTCCATTCTTTGGTCGGGGGCATTGTTGGTTATTTAGTCTCACCCATTTTTCAGCATCACTTCCTGCCTTACCCTCAAAGAACTACAAAAGGTTCTCCCTTATGGAACCCACCCTACTCACAGTTCTGTATTTGCACACTTGCTTCTTTCTCTCAGTGGAATGTCTTCCCCATTCTCTTTCTGACTATTCTCACTCACCTTTCAAAACTCCAACCATAGGTCAGCTTCCTGGTAAAGCCTTCCCCAAACCATCCTCTTTCTCTGTGTCTGAGTGCCTTTAGAATGCACCCTTCCTGCTGATCTGCTTATTGTGTTGCTTTGAGCTAGGAAAAAGCCTGCTGTGCACAGTATGGGTCCCTTGAACGTTTTGGCACAGTATATAAATTTGAAAGCAGGGGCTAGCGTTGTGGCATAGTGAGGAAAGTCACTTTCTGTCACACTGGTATCCCATATGGGTACCAGTTTGAATCTTGGCTGATCTACTTCCAATCCAGTTCCCTGCTTATAGCCTGGGAAATATCAGCAGAAGGTAGCCCAAGTGCTTGGGTGCTTGTCATCCATGTGGGAGACCCAAATGAAGCTCTAGGTTCCTAACTTTGACCTGGTTCAGCCCTGGCCATTGCAGCCACTTGGGAAGTAAATGTGCAAATGGAAGATCTCTCTCTCTCTCTCTCTCTCTCTCTCTGAAACTCTTTCAAATAAATAAATAAATATTTTTAAAAAATTTGAATGCAAAGTAGTGAACATGGGCCTTGGATTGTCCTGTTACTTTGGGCTCAATCATGCAAAAGAATGTTAAGTGTCCTGGGGAGGGAGGCCCTGATTAATTTATCTTCATACTCTTCACCCAGCACCTCACACTGTGTTTAGGACATAATGGGTACATAACGTTGTATGTGTATTCTACACTTATGAAGCTGGATTACAGTGGTGCTGATGTGCTTTACCTTAAAATGATTATTTGCTTGGGTTAGATGGAATCAGATAAAGAACAGGTAGGAAACTGGACTTCAGGAGAATTTTCTGCTGAGTGGGCTTCCACCCCCTTTTAACAGCTTCTAGGGGAAACCTCAGAGCGTCTGGATGTGCAAACTCAACAATGGGCTTTGGACTCCCAATATTGAGACTCTGATCTCTTCGGCTCTGGGACATGTGTAATTCACCTTTGTACTCTAGTTTCCTGGCCCAGTGCGGCACACAAGTGGTGCTGTATAAATATTTACTGGATGAATGACCATGTAGCAATCTCTACACCATCCAGAGAAGCCCTCAAGTACCATCTCTCTTAGCACACATTTTGGTTTAACATCGATCATTGTGGATGCCATCTCCTCTCTCAGAGAAGTTATTTGTTCAAATGCAACTAGTTTGCCTTTGGATTGTCCTCTAAAAAAGAATCCCTGATGGCTGTGCTGCTGCTTTGGTTAATGGAATAAGGTAGTTTCCATTTTCATATTGTTGGAAACTGCCACTTGTGTTGGTTCATGAGTAATGGTCACAGCTGAGGGAGGAGCCCTTGTCCTTTCAGGGCTGTGCAGATGTCTGATAATGTAAGGGGGAGAAATAAAAGATTGGATGGGAAAAGGTGGGGAAAAATCTAACCTAGCCAAAGAAAACGAATATGAAAAAATACTTCTCCAAGGGATATAAAAATCGTGGCATTCATCATTAAAAAGAAAAGCATCAATCATTCTCAGTCTCATTTTATTTTCATTGTGTGCATGAGTGAAGGCGCCAAGTGAAAATGACAATGGTGAATAACTTTTAAAAGCTACTTTATCCAGGAACAGTGAATAAGAAAGATATTTAGTTCCAACCTTGCAGATAGGGTGAAAAAAAAAAAAGACCCTATCAACTCTAAAACATTTTCCCCTGAGTGGATGCAATTTCTCTGAGTCTTTCCTATGCTTCTGAACATCAAGGGACTAGGAAAGGCAGTCAGAACTCACAGAGGAGGGACTGGAGACAGGCAGGGTGGGGCCGGGGGTGGTTCATGGCTTCAGATCTTACTAAAGTCATTTTTCTATTGTAGGAATCATTTTCGCCCCATCTGCTTTCTTTCTGCGTCTTTGTCTTGAAGCCTGTACAAATTTGCATGCTTTGCTTCTTGTTTTATACATCTTCCCAAATCACATGGACTACAACCTGTGTCCCTCTCTTCTGTTAATATAAGGTCGTGGGAAAGGTTATGGACAAATGGAACTTTTGTAAATCTAATCATATTTCACACATACTCAGAAGCTTTCTATTTAATAGAAGCCAGGCTTGAGTCTTGAGAAAAATGGAAAAGAGTAGCAATCTTACTCACATTTCAGTTTGTCTCCTCTGAAAGGTATTTTCTTTTAAATCTCCAATTTTCTTAAAGCGGAACCAGACTTTCCTGGGGCAGCAGCGTTGTGTCTGCAGTTGTAGGGCATCAGTGTACCTGCTGAAATGGCTCCCACCTGCCCACTCATTTACATCAGGAGAGGCCTGGGACAGAGCTGTCCCTTGCTTGCCCATTAGAGTGTTTTTAGGTAGAGCAGAGCCATGTGAGAAGGCTGGGGTCGGAGCCTAGGCCAGCTCTCCTGATGTCTAATCAGGTCCTTGTTCCTCTTTGTTACACCCACATCTCCACAGCAGGATCCATCCTAAAATGGGGTGCTTAGTGAATGATTGAAGGGAGTTCACTCTGGGCCTTTCCTTGTGTCAGAAGCACATTCAAAACTGCAATGGGGCCAGCGCCATGGTGTAGCGGGTAAAGCCGCTGTCTGTAGTGCCGGCATCCGATTTGGGCACCGGTTCGAGTCCCAGCTGCTCCACTTCCAATCGAGCTCTCTGCTGTGGCCTGGGAAAGTAGTAGAAGATGGTCCAAGTGCTTGAGCCCCTGCACCCACATGGGAAGACTCGGAGGAAGCTCCTGGCTCCTGGCTTTGGATGGGCACAGCTCCTGCTGTTGTGGCCAATTAGGGAGTAAACCAGCGGATGGAAGACCTCTCTCTCTCTCTCTCTCTGCCTCTCCTTCTCTCTGTGTGTAACTCTGACTTTCAAATAAATAAATACATCTTAAAAACTGCATCTGTGGGCTCTTCACAGCCCCTCTAGCTGAACTTTATAAATACACACAGTAAAGAGAACCAGATTGCTTGCAAATTACTGGAAAAAAGGTGTAGAATGTGGTATAACAAAGGGGAAAGCTGGATTTGGTTCTCAATCTCAACCATAGTTCAGTTATTAACAGTGTGAACTTGGACCAGTTTTTTTCTTTCAACTTCACCAAGTGTCAGGTTTCCCATGTAAAAATGAATGCAGTAATACCAACCTCAGAAAGCTGTGACTACTAGAGAAGATATATTTATAGCATGGTAAGTACTGAATAAATAGAAACCATCACTACTAGCAACTAAAGTTGTTTTCACTTTATCTTTGTTTTGTTCTCTCCTAGTAGTCGGTGTCCTTATTCTTCTCTTGTGATTATCCAAAGAGATCCTTTGCATTTTCTCTCTCCTCACTTCCTTCTTCCTCTCTACCTCTTATCTAATATTATGGAATTCCTTTTCTCTCTTCCATCTAAGAATCACAAAACTAAAATAGCCTTGGAAAGTCTCAGATCCAGCTCATGTGAGATAAAACAGGTGAAACCAAAGGAAACTGACACCTTTTCCAGGGTTACTAGTTAGTAGGCTCTTGAAGAACTAGGATCCATGCTCCGTCTACCTGCTCCACAACCACTCTCCCTGGGGTGACCATGTGAGGGATATCAGCCTCCTGGGAGCCTGGTGAAGAAAGAGGGTGTCATGTTCTCAGTCTCCCTAAAGGGTAGTGTTTTTCCTCTTTGTTTTCTAATCCCTCAGGAGCATTTTATATTTCAAAGATCTTTGATAAAACAGCTAAACCAGCTCATCTCCTGGGGCAGTAAAACTCAGCTGGGATTTCTTCTGAAATTCTCTTGTTAGAATGAACTGGGGATATTTTAAATTTTTTTTTCTATGAGAAAAAAAAAAAAAAAAAACCCCGCCAGTTGCTCAGCATGGATAGTACATCATGAATGGAAAGTAGTGAGCCTTTGATCTAATTTTTGTGTGAGTCTGATTTCTCAATAATAAATGGGCCTTTGTTATGAGACAGGTTGACACTTACTGAGTTTGCCTTTCATAGGTCCATGGTGAGTTGGGAGCCAGATGCAGATGTGTTCTCTTTTCTTAGTACTGTAGCAAAACTGTGACTTGACACACAATTGAAGATTGTTGCTTAGGTCTTTTCAATATTCCAAGCATGGAAGAGAGAAAATTGGGTCCCATCCAGGAAAATCACATCCACACTAAATGTCAGGTGACAATTTAGCATAGTTGTGACTGATAGGATCTGTCAAAAAAACACATGAACTATTGATTATGATGCTGATAAGAAAAACACATCCTAGAAAAAAGGTAGCAAAAAAAAAAACAAAAAAAAAAAAACCACCAGATAGTCTATCCTGTGGCCAGCTGTTTAAAGTCACTGCCCTTGAGTAATCATGAGTGCCTTGCACCAGCTCAGATTTCTTTGTCAGCTTAGAAATGGAGTCCAGTGCCTCTTCTATCAAAGGCAGGCCTTCTGTTAAGAAAGCTGTTTTCAGTAATGTTAATGAACAGCAGAATGGCTCACACAATAGGACCTCCTTGTTGAATGTGGTCAGAGGGCACTCTGCAGAAGGGCCTGGGGAGGAGGACTGGAGCAGAGAACTGACCTTAAACATGTCAAGGAGACTTGTTTGTGTGTGTGCTTGGAAAGGGGAGGTGAGAGGCAAAGGCACACTGGAGGCTGGCTCTAGGGAGTGATAATGGCATGTGGAGCCTTTCACGTCAGAGTAGGTCACTGGTTCGGTTCAAATCCTAACTGCTAGAGACTGTTACTGCTTGATGGCTGATGGGAACTTAGGTCCTGGCTTTCAGTCAGTTTCTTAAAAGTGTACAGTGTAATCGGTCTCCCTTCCTGGAAGACTGACAAAGGCTGGAGAGGACGACAAGTGCAGAACTGCTGTGATGCTAGAGGGGATTCTGCTGGGATGGGAGTGTGGAAATGCCGTGCAGGCACAGGGAGAAAAGGCAATGCAGTGATGGTGGTGCTTTTTGGGTAGGGCGGGGAGAAAAATGTTTGAGCTTTTTTTTTTCTTCCAATTCTCAAAGAGTAAAGGCTCTAGGGATCCTGGGGCCAGTCAGTAGGCAGACCAGTTTGGGTACCCTAGACAGAAAGTTGGGCTAAGTCTCATGAAGAAACTAATGCCTGGTTCTAAGGGATCCACAGGCTACTTGACCTTGCCTGTCGCCTGGTCCATCTCTGCCTCCCTGATTCAGAAGAATCCCATCTAATCTCGGGGCTGTATGGACGGACTTGTGAGCTATCTTCTACATCCCTTGTTTCAGAATTTAGCTTTTAAGGTCTTAGGCTACTTCAAGCCCCAAACTCTAGCAAAGCAAAGGCTTTGGTTGTTAGAATTCAACAACTATTCTTCGCTTTTCTACTGTTGTCACCTCTTCTCCTGAAACAATGAAATGGAGAAAGAATAGTGTCACTGGGAAACAGGAAATTTATAGAACAAAAAGCATAGCAGTTACTATCACTGGTAGCTTTGGGGTCTGCCAGGAGAGAAGCCCTACACTTCTGGGAATGGAGAGTCCCTACCTGCACTTCCGGGAACGAAAAGTCCTCGTCAAGGTCCCTGCGGGTGCCTAAAGGTCAACCATTGAGGATCAGACATGCCTCAACCTTTAACCCCCACGCTCTGTATCTATGAAAGTAGCCCTCCCTACCTCTGACTTCCCTGGCCCCCGCCCTGTTGGGATTGGGGAACCTTGCCCGGGAGCGGAATCCCAATAAAAGCCTGAATACTGATTCATCTGGCTGGGAAGATTTGTTACGCGCCAGACGCCTTGCAATCATCAACTGTTAATCCTGCTACACTTCATTACTTGCTTTTCTTTTGACACATACTCCACTCCTGGGCTTTTGAAGACTGCACTCAGGTCATCTGGTAGATCCATCTGTCATCCCAATGCTTCCTGTCAACACGCTTCCCTAACTCACAAATCTAAAAGTCCTTGGTGCAGTTAAGACAGTGGACACAAGAGACAGAGGAAAGAGCCCGAGAAGTACCTAGCTAGAGAGATTCTCCCCTGGTTCCCCCAACTTTCTCCTTTGCAGAATGGGGTTTGGCCATGTTGGATCCATGATGAACTCCTATTTGATAGCCTACAACTCTTTAGTCATAGGTTTAGGAGACAATAAATGGAAAAACCCAACACAGCTCACATCTATCACAGTGGGTATGCATTTTTATACAGGTGAATTTTTTTTTGCCTTGCATTTAGTGATGATTTGATGTCACTTTGCAGGTGATCTGTTTCTTAAAAAGTGTGCCTAGCATATTAGCTGTGAGGTCACAAGTGTGTTGTCTTTGCTACTTGGAGGGGTGGGGCCTTGTTTCTGATATGCAAGACCAACAGGCGTGTGGGGAAATTGGTGGTAGGGCTAGCATTACATCTGGGCAGAGACCAAGGAGTAGTTTGCACTCATTTTTGGAACATAGGGACTTGTGTAAAAGCTTAAATGCGAGATCCAGTTGTTTGAGGAGAATACTCTGCCAAGGCAGAGGATGGGCTAGGAAACAAAGCTGCTGTTTCCTGCTTCTACCCTAACAGATGCTGAGCTAGTAACATTCATGCTTGGTCTTGGAAGTGAGTGTGTTTTCAAAATGTGAAGGCTTTGTTGCTTTGTTTCCCACACCATCGAGGCGTGGGGCCTTTGGGCCGCCCGTGCTCTAGGCCTTTGCTTCTCTGACCCTGATAAGCTGCTAGTAGCTGCTCATAACCAAACGCTTGCTGCACGTGGCTCTTGTCCTGCTCTCTGGTTGATATGGATCTAGATTTCCCTTTTCTCTCTTAGATATATCCCTCCCTCTCCTATGCATTTCTCTCATGGAATAGAAAGCTGAAAAACTTAAAAAAAAAAGTGTTTCTCTTGCTACTCTTTAAACTCTTTGCAATGTCAGATTCATCTTTGT
Organism: Oryctolagus cuniculus; assembly: GCF_051225735.1. NCBI lineage: Eukaryota > Metazoa > Chordata > Mammalia > Lagomorpha > Leporidae > Oryctolagus > Oryctolagus cuniculus. The sequence continues at coordinate 178,152,352 of NC_142868.1, forward strand.
TCCCTTCATTCCTATAAACTGTCAGACATATAGTAAGTACACAGAAAATGTGTATTATAAGAATGAGTGAAAGGAGAGAAAGGAACTCAGGGTAGTTCTATTTTTTGTAAAGATGGGGCTTGGTTGGTTGCCTGAGCTTATTTTTAGTCTGTTTCTGCCTGGCCTATTCTTGAAGCTATACTTAAACATCTAGAAAGTCATCAAAGAACATTTTGCTGAGTAGGTAAGGAACACATCTTAAAAATTAGAACTAAGGCTACTACTTAATGAAAAGGCCAGAGCTTAGCCAACTGAAAAGGTCCTGAATGTATTTGAAGGCTTTTTTGCCAGCACGTTCCTTAACCAACACAGGCGCTTCACTGTGGGATACGTTCCCCCTCGACACTCCACGATATGTGCCAACATATCCTATCAACTTCAGAGCAACAGGGCTAGCACCGTGGTGCAGCAGGTTAAACCACCGTCTGCCATGCCAGCACCCCCTATGGGTACTGGTTTGAGTCCTAGCTGCTTTACTTCTATCCAGCTCCCTGCTAATGGCCCGGGAAAGCAGTGGAAGATGGCCCACGTGGGAGACCCGGAAGAAACTCCTGGCTCCTGGCTTCAGCCTGGCCCAGCCCTGGCCATTGCAGCCATTTAGGGAGTGAACCAGCATATGTATGATTTCTGTGTCTCTCTCCCCTCTCTCTGTAACTGACTTTCAAGTAAATAAATACATTTTTTTAAAGCAACTTCAGTGTAGGGCGCTGCTCAGACCTTCCTCTAGTGTTTAGGGAGTATCTTTCCCCACCTGGCTTCCTCCTGCAAGTTTCTAACTCTTTTTGACCCTGTCATGTTGCAGTTAGGCCAGATCAATAATCTTTTTAAATAAGCTTTGCCCTTTGAAAACCAGCCCTAAGCACTTTGCATTCCTTTCCTGTTTGAAAAGTTCAGTTTTTTTTTTCCTATGCTCAGCTCTAAAAATACTCTAGTGAGTGGGAAGTTCAAAGCTGTTCCGATAGGTGAGGGTCTCCTGGGTTTGACAACATGCTCATTTGGGTGAATTCTTCACCTTCACGCTCTCAGGAAATGGCCTCTGTTAAGACAGAGCAGGAATGTGAGCATTGTCACCTGGCAATTTCAGCTCCAGAGAAGAGAGGAGGGCTCCTTGCTTGAACTATGAGGCAGGCACCAAGATCCTGAGAGTTGTTGAGGTGCCCTAGTTGAAAATGACCATGCCATGTCTCAAAATTTTTTTTCTATTCAAGATGAATGCTGTGTGTAGACAGTATTGACTGCAAGTCAATTGATAATCTTCAGTCTGTGTGTTTGAGTGTGCATGTGGAAATCAGGAGTCAATATCCATTGTCTTCAGGGCTTGGTCCACAATTGATGCTGGTTATTTGTTTTTCAGCTTTTCCAAAAGCAACGAGTCTTGTTCCAAAGTTCCAAATGACTAGGTTTGGGTATGAGTGAAGTAATACCTTTTTTTTTTTAAAGATTTTATTTGCTTATTTGAGAGGTAGAGTTACAGACAGAGAGAGGGAGAGACAGAGAGAAAGTTCTTCCATCCGCTGGTTCACTCCCCAAATGGCCACAATCTCGGGGCTGTACGGATTGACTTGTGAGCTATTTTCTACACCCCTTGTTTCAGAATTTAGCTTTAGCTTTTAAGGTCTTAGGCTACTTCAGGGCCCAAACTCTAGCGAAGCAAAATCTTTGGTTGTTAGAATTCAACAACTATTCTTTGCTTTTCTACTGTTGTCACCTCCTCTCCTGAAACAATGAAATGGAGGAAGAATAGTGTCACTGGGAAACAGGAGGAAGGCTGGGCTGGTGTGTGGGGACAGTGAGCTAAGCAGGAGGCCTGCAAGGATGACCCTGGAGATTGTTGTTGTGCGAGTTGTTGACTGAGATAGTTCTAGGGCGAGCTCACAGGCTTGAGGAAGTCCACGCTGGAAGGATCGCTAGTCCCTGCCTACCCAAAGTGTGGTCCAGCGTCCAGGGATATCCATGTCATCCCTGAGCTTGGTAGAATAGGGCATCTGAGACCACAGCCTAGACATGCTGAGTCAAAAGTCTGCATCTTAACAGGATCCCCAGGTGGCCTACATATGTGTTAAATAGCAAGTTGGCCCATCCCTCACTTCATGGACTCTCCTAGTACCTGCCCTTCTGAGTTCTATTACACAGAGAAAATGCCCAGGTAGCAAAGGGAAAGGAAGCCACTGGGGATCTGAGGCATGGATTTCTGACTCCAGGGTCTCTGAGAAGCAGAGGGGCAGAGGTACCTAGCAACAGGCCAAAGAATAGACCGGTGGCATGTGGGAGCACAGAGGGATGATCTGAGTCAACACAGATTTTGCCAGCTTTGACATCCATTTCTCTTCTTCCCCACATACATTTTTCTTCCTCTCTGCTTCAGCTGCCACTGAACTCCCTTTAGGTGCCCACCTGTAGGCTGAGTGATGATTTTAAGAGGCCCAGGTTGCATTATGGTGTAGCAGGTTAAGCCACTGCCTGTGTCTCCAGCATCCCATATGGGCACTTGTTGGAGTCTCAGCTGCTCCATTTTGATCCAGCTGCCTGCTAATGCATATAGGAAAATAGCAAAAGATGGCCCAAGTACTTGGGTCCCTGCACCCATGTGGGAAACCTGGATGAAGCTGCTGGCCTTGATCTTGCCCAGCCATTTGGGGCATGAACCAGCAGATGGAAGATCTCTCTCTCTCTCTCTCTGTAAATTGACCTTTCAAATAAATAGATTATTAAAAATAAAGATTTAGTAACAAATAAAAAAAGAGGCTCTGACCCCTAAAAAGCTTACCATGTGTCCATTCTCTACTTCTGCCATCTAATTAAAAACGGAAGTTATTGTAAAGTATAAAAAGATGCAGTGGAATTCTAATTTTACCAAAGTGGTTTAGGAAATCAGAATTTTAAATAAAAGAGACAGGTGGAAGCTGGTTTCCCAAGGGCTATCCTCAGCTTATCTTCTACCACTGTTTGTTGCTCAACACTGAGTCAAGGTTGGGACTGGGAAGGAGTGAGCATGGGTTAGGAACCATTGATGTTTTTGGCTTTTCAATCGATTTTTGATGAATGTACTTCTCACCTGTGCTTAAAGGGCCAGTTTAATCACAGTTTTGCTGACAATTAGCTCTTGTTTCCAAAATTTCTTTGCATCTTTCTAAAGCTTAGTTACAAATACATATTGCTGTTATGTGTGCCAGGCTTCTTTGAGAAGGGTCTGAGTATAATTAAGCTTTGTGTTATGCCTAGCAAGGAGAAACTGATCAGCACATTTTTTGATAGTGTGGAGGGTTATATCAATGACATGGTTGGTGCTTCAAAAGTGGAAATTAGGAAATAGCTCTCCATGCTACTTCAGTGGGCCTGGGAGGTCCATGGGTCATGCCAGGTGGCTTTTTCATAATGATCAAGAAGTTGTAAAATGCTTATGATATCAACACTTTCCTTACTATAATCTTTATGTTCTCCTTCAGTACAACATTTTATCCTGAAAACTTTGAACTACAGCAATTGCTGATTCTATTATTGATTGGTTGGTTACTATCAACCACTGTGGTAAGCATTTTACCTAAACTAACTCATTTAGTCCTCACAATAGACTATGGACTAGTCGTATTATTGTTGCAATTTTATGGATTAAATAATTTTCCCTGGGTCATGCCCCTATTAAGTTTGGGTAGCAGGAATTTGAACCCAAAAATCTGTGTAGAAGAGACCAAGCTGTTAATGATCCACAACAGTATATCCACTGAAAGTATAAAGAGCTACTATCTCTTTTATCTCTACTTTGCTTTTTTTTTTCTTTGAAGGGGGTGGGAGAATATATCTTACATGATTGGAACAAGTTTCTGACTCAAGTTTGGGTATAACATCTCAGGCATCCATTACATGATATAGTCAGTAGTGATTTCCTTTTCTTCTGGTGGTGTACACGTCCCAAGCTCCTTTGGTGAGCAGAATCACAAGACTTCATTTTACTTTAGGTCAAGTGTTTGGTAGCCAAAATAGTCAGCTTCAGTGAAACATGACCCTGACTTCCAAGTTAGAGAATGGTTTGCTCAGAGTTAATCAAGACCTGAGAGTCGGAAGGTATTTTTAAAGGCCCTATTGTCCTAATTCCCATGTAATTCATGACTCTTTTTATAGCCTTCCACCAAGCATCACGTTGTGTTTTGGCTTATCTTTTAATAAATCAAAGGTGACTTTGTGCTTGTTGAAACTTCCAAAAATTAAATTAAGAAATTATTTTAATACATATATTTTGTATTATTCTGAGTCTTCAACCTGGCTTTCTTGTCTCCATCTTTTGTACTCTAAGAACTTACTTGTGTGCTTGATATGAGAATTCAGGTTAATTACAATCAAAAGAAATCCCATTTTTCAATTATAGAATGACTAACTATGTAAATTTAAATTAAATCATTCCTATGTCAGAATTTTGAAACCATCATTTCAGCAACTCTTTGGTAAAATTTGTTTCAGCTATTGATTTTGCTTGGAAGTATAATTATGGCATCAATTTTTACGGAGAGGCTATATGTACACAACAGATATTGTTTAATTACAGTCTTTGATTTCCATCCTTGTCTTCTCCACAGAGGAATGCCTTTTGCATTCTATTGGAAGAAGTTTCTCAGATGCATGACATTCTATTTTTACCTCTTAGGCCCAAGTCATACTCCAAATGTCAGCACTTTATGGAAAGAGTTCTGGGCTAGAAGCCAAAATAACCAGGTGGTTCCTGGGTTAGATTCTGCCCTGGGTCCTTGGTATTAACTTTTGGGGATCCTGGTTTCATCCTTAGGAAAATGGGGATTCTACCTGCTTTGCTCTGGTGATCGGTTATTGAGAGGATCAAAAAAGAGAATGTAGGTAAGATCATTTAGTAGTCTGTATGATACTGTAAGGTCAAAACTCTGGGTTCTCAGAGGGGTTATGAAGTGGGTAAGTGGGGAGCTACAGAGCAAAAGAATCCCAACTTTCAACCCCAGAGTTGATTCTTGTCTACACTTGATCTTAGCCAAAAGACCAAGAAGCGTTTGATTTTTGTCTATCCACAGTTTGTGCCTGCAGATGTCTGGGAGGAGTTGAGATTATGTTGCCTCAGAGCTAAGCACTCCTGTCAGTCAGAAGTGTGTTAGGGAGTTTCAAAGCATCAGGGGGGCAGAGAATGAGCTGTCAGTCATTTGTACAAATTTAATGAGCACTAATTAAGCATCCTGTTTGTAAATAGCACTGAAGATAGTATAATATAAATCTTACCTGAACCATTTCAGGAGGAGGCATTACGCAGAGCTGTCTTATTCCAGCCACCACTGTGCCTTACCTCTGATGGCTCTGAGCATGGCAGGTGCCTTATTTGTATCTTTTAGACATTTTCTTCAACAAGACTAGCTCTCCGTTGGATGCTATCCTACCAAATTATGTTCTCCATAATTTTTTATAAATGTGGTGCCATCCCAGTTATGAGACCGTCTGCTCAAAGAAGTCTTCACATTAAAGAAGCCCTCAGAGATCCTCTTCTTTCTCCATGTTCCCTTCAATATTCCAAATTAATCTCTTCTTTCTTTGAAGTCTTATTTCTATGATGCTTTTTGAAAAGAATAGAATTTCATGAGGCAATTCGTGAAGCAAAATTCACCCAAAATGCATATAATGCTTATAATATAATAAATATTTCAGTTATTTCCATCATCTCTCACAATGGGTGGATTTTTTTCCTTGCATTTCTCTGAAAAATAATGAGTCTGCAGTTATCAATAATTCTTAACTTTATACTATAGACGTCTGTAATTATCTAGTGAGTTTTGTCCTCTGTAGTCATCAACCCCAGTGCCTCTTAGGGAAACCCACCAAAGTTGCTAGTCTGCGAAGTCAGAGCTAAGAGCCTGCAATAGGGCCAGAGGCTTTTTCTTCTCAAGTAGCAGAGGAAGTCACTTCTAAGAACACAGGTCCCTAAGGGGTTATTTTGGCCACTTCTGTTGCCAGTCAGGAGGATTCCTCATGCTTTTCTCTGGGTACAGTGATATGCTGGAAAATGCTTAACAAGTGGCTCTCCGGAAGCCCAAATGTGTTGGTGTATATTCACTATATTTCTTACCTGGAAGACATGTAGTATACAATTTACAAATGATAATTTTTTTTTAGAAATTCACATTGATTTCTCACATATTGCTTTTGTTTATGTTACTGTAGATTTTATTTATAGTCAGCTTGTGGTAGTAATTAACAGATGAATGTAGATCCCACATTGATGTTTGTTGATATTTTTGTTTATTTTAATAAGTAAGACAAAAGTGAAACAACAAAGCTATATATGGTAACTCAAGCACACTGTTACGTGAGTCCCCTTTTCCTAGGGCTCTGAGGAAAGTTCTTCCTCCTATCTAACCCAGCGTCCTCATGTTCCATGTTAAACCAGTCTGCTGTGAGCATGGAAACAGGTAGGGGAAACTTGTATTTGTTGGAACCTCTGAGGAAGAGGGGGAAATTGAAGGACTGAGATTTTTTTTTAAGTGTGAATATTTCATCATTTCACACATGCTGATTAAAAGAAAAAACCACAAGATTTGTTTTGAGGAATAACAATCTTCTGCCTTTACCCTTCATTTTCTTTCACCAAAGTAACTGCCTTCAACTTTTCATCTGATTTTTGGGGCATACAGCTGAGTCTTTCTAAATCACTTGCTTATATGGCTAGTTCCTGCCTTAGGATTTTAAGCACTGTCTGTTGACCTCCCACTGTGGTCAGTAAGGAATTAATTCTCTCATGCCTCCCCCCACTACCTTCCAGCCCTCCACCATACATGCTAAGACATATCTTGCTTTTCCCTCCACTCTTCCAATACACTTACATGTTCAAATCAATATTCAGTGTTTATATTACATGACAACATGAATGATATTCATGAATAAGCCTTTACTTTTCCTTTCATACACTTTTTATTTTTCTAGAGGTTTTGTTTTTTTTTTTGGTATGTTGTTCATTTTGCATTTAGATTACATTGTAACCTTTAATAATGCTGAGTTTCTTCTGCATTTAGCACCGCTACAAAGCCCAGCTCTTTCTACCAGTCTCTCCTGCAGCTCTGCCCTGCTCCCATCGGGGTGGGTTACTTTCCAGTCTCCTGGGCCCTGCCTTCTTCCTCATCCCAGAAGTCCCCTTTGCCGAGCTTCTCTGTTAGACTTCTGTCTTCCAAATGTCACTGATAACAGAGGGGCACATCCTGGGGAAGCTTCTTGATGAAGAATATAGGGAAGATAAAACATTGGAGGCAGGGCATATCTAACAAAGGCATTATTTTACCTTCTATTTGATTGGTAGTTTCTTTGGGTATAGAATTCTGCGTTGGAAATCATTTCCCTTCAGATTTTTGAAGGTATCACTCCTTGGCGTTTTGGCTCCTGGCATTGCTACTGAAAAGTTCAAAGCCATTCAGATTCAGACTTTGGTGGAATGGGATCTGTTTTGTTTTTCTCTGTCTGGAAGCTTATTTGACTGTGCCTTTGTTCTCTGTGTTTTAAAATTTCATGACACTGTGCCTTGGTTTATTTCATCTGCCTTGTAGTGTAGGCACCTTTAATCTGGAAACTCAAGTCTTTCTGTTTAAGAACACTTCCTTGAATTATTTTGTGGTTAATTTCCTTTCCTTCTGTGTGTGTGTGTGTGAGAGAGAGAGAGAGAGAGAGAGAGAGAGAGAGAGAGAGATGGAATTCACTCTCCGTTTCTGTAACTCTTATTTGCATATGATGCATCCTGGAGTGGTCGTTTACTTTTCTTATTTTTCGTATCCTATTTTCCATCTCTTTATCTTGTAACCCTCTGTTGACTTTTTCCATTTCCACTATGGTATTTTTAATTTCACCAATCTTGTTTTGCTATCTTAATGTTTTTTTTTATATTATCCAGTTCTTGTTTTCATAAATGTAATGTATCTTCTTTTATATGTCTCAGGATATTAAATATACTCTGAATATAAAATGTTTTTCTTGCATAATTCCTATTAGGTTGCTTTTATCCTGTTTGATTTGATTTCCATATTTCATGTTAGAGAGTTTCCTCATATATCTGTGAACTCTAGTTTCTGCTCTTGGTAAGAGTAGGACATTAAAATGCTGTTTGGAAGCTCTGATCTTGCTATTGGGGCCTCATATCTGATTTCAATGTAGAGTGTGACTGAGTTATTTCGTTGCAAAACTCCCATGTTAATATCTTTAGATCTTTCCTCTTAAGATGATCAAATCCCCTTGGAAAAGCTCTCCCAGTTTCCCACTTGGAAGTATAGGTCTGGTGGCCACACTTCTGGAAACCCGATAGTGAAAGGGTGTTGAAAGTCTGTATTTAGGATACAAATACTCACTCCTCCCTGTGTTCTGCTCTTTCCTAACTTTGCAGAGTGTCCCCTGAACCAGGGAACCTCCATTTCTCCCATTCCAGAGAGTAAACAAATTTCTGGTTTCCTGCTGGGTGGTGAGATATTTATGGATCAACTTCTTGAATGGACTTTGATCAAGCCTTCCTTGCTTCCTTGCCTTCCCTTCCACACTCCCAGGGATGGACCACTGTATTCCTAGTGCTGTTCAGAGGTTCTGCTTGAAATAGGATTGCTTCTGGACCACCTACACTGTCACTTGAGGATGCAGTTTTCTGAGATCTCTTAAATTATTTGATGGTCAGTAGAATCATCCCTTTTCTGTTTGGTTTCCAAATCATTGTTACTGTTGTTTGCTTTCTCCTTCTTTATCCTTGTATGCTTATTCCCCCCTTTCTCTGGTAGTGTCACAGTGAATGTTTACTCCATGGCAGCTCTTTTTGTGTGATACAATTCATTGTAAATCAGTCTCAGCTTTCCTCTGAAGAGGGAACTCTGATGGAAGCAATGCACCACATGTTAGTTTCCCTCAGGACTTCTCAGGGAAAGATTGGCATGTGCTGGCTTGTAGTTCCCTTGATGCCAGTTCAGTGACCCAGCCAGGAACAGGCTCAGTGCTGAAGCTCAGACACTGTGGGGCCCAGTCTGTACCCACAAGGAGCTTCGGTTTGGGGGCTATTTTTCTTTTTCCAACCATAGGGAGTCTGGTTCTGACTGTTGGCATCTCAGTGGCCAAGAAAGAAGTGATGACTCTAATCACAAGCTTTTGCTGGTCTGTCTGTATCAGAAATACACGGAGGGAGATGACAGAAAGCTTAGAAGCAGTCACCCCACTCGACAGACTGGTGGGGAAGGAAAGAGCTGGGTGAAGACGAAAGTTCAGAGTCCAGTCACTTCCCATGTTCTTCTTTACCCTCTTTTATAGGAAACATTGTTTCCTTATTATGAGAACAATACAAGTTCAGTGTGAAATTTGAGAAGTAGAAATAAACAGCTTAGGCCCGTCGCTGGGGCTCAATAGGCTAATCCTCCGCTTGTGGCGCTGGCACACGGGGTTCTAGTCCTGGTCGGGGTGCCAGATTCTGTCCCGGTTGCCCCTCTTCCAGGCCAGCTCTCTGCTGTGGCCTGGGAGTGCAGTGGAGGATGGCCCAAGTACTTGGGCCCTGCACCCCATGGGAGACCAGGAGAAGTACCTGGCTCCTGCCATCGGATCAGTGCGGGGCCGCGGCAGCCATTGGAGGGTGAACCAACGGCAAGGGAAGACCTTTCTCTCTGTCTCTCTCTCTCACTGTCCACTCTGCCTGTCAAAAAAAAAAATTATTGATAATCCTGTCCCCTTTAAACATGATATCTATCTATTCAATCTGTCTATAAATACATCATATATACTCATTCTGTGATGACATTGGAATTTGGTTAAAACATCCCCCTCTTTTTTTAGATATTAACTAATTCTTTTTTGAGTTTTATTTGGAAGGCAGAATTACAGAGAGGCAGAGGCAGAGAAAGAGAGAGAGAGAGAGATCTTCCATCTGCTGGTTCACTCTCCAAATGGTATCTCTTTGATATATGTGTTCATCTTCTGATATACAGGAATTAAGAGAAATTAATAGATTTTTTATGTAATCAAAGCTACTCATGTTTCTTTGCCACATTTCTTGCTTTATACAAAGAAAGACTACTCAGATTTCTTGAGGAGGCTTATTTCTTGAAAAACCACCACTCTTCTTGAAATTGTTCATTGATCACTTATTAGGCTCCCATTTTGTGAGGATCTGAAGGCTGGTCCAGATGCTGGATGTGAAGACTGGTCCCTTTATGGTTCACTTTCTCTGCTAATCTGTCCATTTTCCCCTTGATCACTTTCACAAAGAGCATGGATGTGCGGGCTGCTGGCGGGACCACAGACATTGCCACAGCCGTCAGCAGATCTGTGAGCCACGAAGGTTCCCCAGGAGCTTCTTGGATTACTCCAGCCTATATCCACCTTAATGTTAACATCCTAGGATTCTCCCCAGAAGACTTGCTAAAACAAGAATAGCAGACTGCTCCAGGTGCCAACTGACAGGCAGATGGTAACAAGTCATTTTTCTCTCCCTGTAGCAACCTAATGAGTAATCATCATGACTTCCCCTATTCGAGTACTAGAAGATGGACAGTGTTCCTTAGAGTTATGTCCTTTCATGTTGCCTGTTTGACATCCCTGTTGTCAGGACAGGAGATGCAGGGCCAGATGGTGCTGGGCACATTATACAGATGAGTGGCAGGAGTCCAGGTGTGCCAAGAAGGGGGAGCAGGCAGGGGGAAACTGAGTATTCTGTCACTGGAGTGTACTAGAAAGAACAGTTCCAGCTGGGGTCTGTCTCTTCCTGAGAGCCTGAGTGATTGATGTTCTAAACAGATTCCAAAGTGCCTGTTTCACTACAGGCCCAGATGTGAATACACACATCCTGATAATTTCTTCTTCCGTTAGGTGATGAAAGGAAGTGGTGTTTGTGATAGAAATACCAGTATTCTAGGAGTCAGCAGCCCTGAATTCTCCACCTTCATAGGGTAGTCAACCATCCTGGTTTGTGTGGGACTGACGAGTTTCCCTAGACATGCATGTTTTGTTGTAAAGTCGTAATAGTTCTGGAAAAATTGTGGTTGTTGATCTCCTTATCTAGATATCTGGTTGAACCTCCAGTTCGTGGCATCCATCCTTGCTCTGACGTGAAAGAATTTAAATAATCATCACTAAGGTATTGGGAGGTACAGTAATTTATAAGTTGTGTGACCTTGATCAAGTAAGTTATTTAATCTCCTTAAGTCCGATCTTACTTTCTGGTCTCTATTACATTAGGGATGATACCAGTGAATGTTTCAACAGGTTATTGTGAGAAGCAAATGAAAAGTGAAAGTTAAATGTTAACTCTTGATCACAGTGCCTGGCACAGTGCCTGTTAAATTTTAGCTGTGATTCTCATTATCAATGCATCTAGAATATTGGCCGAATTAGACTACACTGATGGAAGAACCTTTGGAATTCTTTGGTTGGGGTTGCCCTTGTTCAGAGAAGCCAGGTAGATCTCTGAAGGCCAGCATATTCAGTGGCTTCTAGAAGAGCCTTCTGGTGGGTGGCCATGGCCGAGCTAGGAGCCATACTCAGAACCTGGCAATAAGGATCTTCTCTTCTGTCAGGGACAGTTCCATGGTTCTTGTTAGAAAGCAAATGCTGCAGAGGAGGCCAGGTGGAAAGATACGTAATGGATTTTGTTCAACAGTCATTCATTAAGCTTTAGCTCTGCTCCAGGATGATACAAATTGCTATAGATGTGAAGATGAGGAAGACTTAGTTACTATCATATCCTCAAGGGGGTCATGGACATTTGGAGGACAAATATGTGTGATTTTTAATCATAGATGTTGGGGCCGGCGCCGTGGCGCACTAGGTTAATCCTCCGCCTGCAGCACCAGCATCCCATATGGGTGCTGGTTCTAGTCCCGGCTGCTCCTCTTCCAGTCCAGCTCTCTGCTGTGTCATGGGAAAACAGTGGAGGTTGGCCCAAGTGCTTGGTCCCCTGCACCTGCATGGGAGACCAGGAAGAAGCTCCTGGCTCCTGGTTTTGGATTGGCTCAGCTGCGGCTGTAACGGCCATTTGGGGAGTGAACCAATGGAAGGAAGATCTTTTCTCTGTCTCTCTCTCTCACTGTCTGTAATTCTACCTGTAAAATAAATAAAAAAAATTATAGATGTTTAGTTTCTATAACAGAGGTGTGTGTGCAGTGCTGAGAGACTAAGGAAGGCATTCACTGCCCAGCATGTCTTAAAGAACGGCCAGGGAATGATGGAGAAGAGAAGGAGCTTTCAGAAATCAGAGAGACAGTGTGTGGAGACTTATGCAGATTTTGCAGTGATTTATAGTATCTTCGAGGAGAGAATGGAGCCATGCCATATAAGTTTAAATGTTGATTTGTAGGACTAGGAGATTCTGAGAAAGCCAAGGACACTGGATACTCTGAAGGAACTGAGGTTTGTGGATGATCCCAGGAGAGGCATGCCAGGTATTTAAGGAGATGAAAACCAAAGTTCTGAATTTGAACCATTGCTTTGTTTATACAGATTTAACTGCAATTATGTTCATCATAGCATTGTTTATACTAACAAAAATCAGACTTGTATGGGTTCTGATGAGTCAGTTATACATTGATACAACAGAATACTATGCAGCTATTTAAAATTATACAGTGGTGTATATTTATTGGCATGAAAAGACTTTAAAGAGAGAGGGTTATGAGATGTAGCATTTCCACATTTTATTTAAAAGTGTATGTGTATCTTACAGTGATGTGTTGTGCTCAGCTCCTATGAACTTGCAAGAACCAATTTGTTAGAATCTCTTTCCAAGTCTGTATTCAGTGACACTGTGTGTCAGTAGCCTGAAATCAGCCACATGGAAATGTTCATCATGGAAATTGGCAAATACTATAAATAAGGGATTTTTTAAAGTGTAGAACTATTTATTCAACATCTATCAGCACACTACTATGTTAAATATTCAGAAAAAACTCTGGGTGATGAAATTAGAGATGATTTTTTTTTGTTCATCCAAGTCTTTATCTCTAAGTATTTCTAAGTCTTTAATATTGCTAAGGTAATTTTTGTTTTTACATAAAAAGATAGGAAGTTTTTTAGGTAGCAGCATCATGATGTGGGCTGGGAGCAAGGATATCAATTAGGAGGTTATACCAGTAGTCCTGGGGAGAACTCATGAGTGCCTGTGATAGGGCACTGCTCAAGTGGGAAAGAGGAGGGAATACTTTAACATTTCTGAGAGGCCACCCTATAAACTTCAAAAACTTGTGGTCATTTTTAGGTGAGAAATCCATGGAGGATAGTTACTTGAGCAATATTTTCCATCCATGTCCAACACTAGACAGCCAGAAAGAGAGCTCATAAAAATAGAGCCTCTGTAAGCTTGAACATAGCACACCACTTTCATGCTAGTCCAGAATTTCAGATCCTCTCTCAACCTCATTATTATCAAAGCTGGCAACAAAAAGCACAGTGATATCTTTACTTTAGTAAGACCCTACCCACCCTACTGCCATATGTTAACTCCATGACAGAACAAAATACACATGTGAATGAGATTCCTTATTCATTTTCATATCTGTAGTCACTTGCATAGTGCTTGGCCCAGAGTGAATGCTCCAAGAATGCTTGATGAATGAATAAATAAAAGGTGAGCTACCTCAGTGGTATGCCAGTAAATGTTGAAAAAAATGTTGCTGATTTGTGATGTTCAGTGATATTTATGGCATAAAATACTCACACTGTGCTCGCTGAACTTGGTCTGAGACGGGATGAGGACAGTAGGCACTAGGGAGCCCGTAGGAGCGGTCTTCAATGCACCACTGGCGCCCTTGGTATTCAGACCTCCAGGTACCGCTCTGACTGGATGCATCCTCCCCTCAGTCACTTGAAGAGCTCTGCTCTGCACCAACCCTGCAGTCATCCCAAGACCTCAGCCTGAGCCCGTGGGCACTGGCAATGAATGCCATGGTTCCTGAAGAGTCCAGGTGACATTCAGGAGTTGACCTGGAGTAGGAAATACGCTGGAAATGTTGTATTACAGTTGATGGAAATCTGGGTTCTGGTCATGGGTGATTACAGTGAAGTCACAGGATACCTTTGGGGGCTCTGTCCTGTTGCCTCTTGGAGATTAGTGAACTGCATTTCCCAACATGGCTATGAGGGCAAAATAGAGTTATTAGAGAGTTTTAAAGATTACTGAACATGGAGGTGAGCCCTTGAAAATGCTGTTCCTTTCTCATCCCCTTTGCTTTTTATTCTTTCAGTTTGTCTCCCTCCCCAAATTGGCCTGGATCCTGCTGTATTATGTGGGCATAGGGGCCAACACTTCCTTTAAGTGTCCCGGGTTTGGCAGACATGAGTTAAGGTTTCAGCAATCATAGCGGTTGAGATAAACCATACATAACTTATGGAGCACTGCCCTCTAAAGTGATAGGAATGGGACAGCAGGAAAGCCCCCTCAATGCTTTTGTTATAGCTTGTGACCTGTCAGGTAGGGCCAACTGGGTTTCCTTCAGCAGATCTGCTCTGAGCTTCTCCAGAGGCAGCAAGGTTTCCAATAGCCCATAAATGTGGGGGCTGAGTCTGGTTTAATGGAGAAATACTTAATTTCCTGATTTATGAGGCACTCATTGTTTTTATTAACTGTCTTGTTTTATTAGGTCTCTTTCATGTCTTGGGAACAGCCCTACCATTGAGTCTTTCAATGCCAGGTTCTCCATCAAGGCAGAAAGATGCTTAAGGGTCACATACTTGGTAGAAAAGTCAACTCTCAAAGTAATTAGAACGAGAAAACTTGCCTTTATGTTGATTGTAATAATACTATTTGGATATTGCAGTAATACTATAGTGTATATATTACATATAGTATATACTAATATAGTACTGTGGATACCTATTACTATATGCAGTGTAATAATAGTGCTATTCCAACTTCTGGACTAATTCTCTCCTGGTACTTTCTATGTCATCTAATCCTCAAAGCAACCTTATTTGATGGATACTAGTATCCCCATATACAGATAAAGAACTTGAGGATTAGCAAAGGTAGGCAACTTGCCCAATATCACACTAAAAAGTGGTGGCACAAAGACCTATGCCTGAGTCATCAGACCTTTCTCTTAAAGAGACATTGCCATAGAGTCTGAAAGCAAGGGAGGGGCTCAGAGCTCTTCCCTGGCCTCCTGTGTGTCTGGGATGTCTTTAATTAGTTGCTTAAGTCTCCCTTATCCTCTTTTCCTCTTGTGTTTCACAGTTAGAAGTACAGTGGGATATGTCTGTGTCTCCAAGAGCTGCTATATTTTAAGAGATGACATCATCTCAGGAATAACCGAGTCCCAACCAATCTTCGGTTATTTATTTTTCTCTCCTGAGACATGGATCTGGCATGATTCTTTTCTCATGTCAGATGGACGGAGGGCTACAAGTGGTTTCCACAATATATGCTCACGGGGAGACTACAAAAAGCAACTCTCTGCTCAGCTATTAAAATAACCTTCCCTCTGTAATGGATTAGTTATTTCAGCAATGAGGCCCATTTGAAGGGAGATCATGAGATAATTGACTGTCAAACAGTTGAGCAATGTTAAGGTCAATTGTAGTAGAGGTCAATTCATTTGAACAATGGGCTTGCTTCTGACAGGCCTCATAATGTTGATAATAATAACTTGGGTTTAATGGAAGTGTTCAGTGGTGTTAGAGAAGAATGAACTATTAGGCGTTCAGATTAAGCATTGTCTAAACTCAGAAGGTTTTGGAGACAGTTTGGTCATGGCAAATGTAAAATCCTCGGCTAGGGAAAACGGGCTTTAAAGAACAGCTGGATTTAATGTCAGAGGCAAATGATTTTCTTTCCCCCTTTACCGATTGACTTGAATTTACACTGTGCAGACCGTGATTATTCCCCGACTCAGTATTTATAGCTTCTCATTTGCATTTTCCAGAATAATTAAGAATTTAACCTAGAATGGGCCATTTTTGAGTAGAGGTGAATGCTTTCTGATTTTTAAATGAACCATCTAAATTAGACACTAAATAGACATTGTATTCTCCTTGCCTCCTGCTTAAAGTCCTTCTAAACTTCCGAGCTCATTACTGCAACCCAAGGGGAGACATGACTGGCCCCACACAGAAGTCTGTGTTTATCCAGGAGAGTGACTCTTCATCTGCCAGGGGTGAGCCACTGCACAAGTGTGATCCTCTGCCTGGGGTTGTGTGGAGCCACTGGGCAAGCCGGTGGCCTCTTCAATGGGTGGACACTGAGGGACAGATAGCAGATAGCAGACAGGAAAATCAGCTCTATATTTTGCTTCACCTCCAGTGTACATCATTTCCAGTATGTTTTGTGTATGGGTGCTGCTTCTTCCTTTGTACTTCTCCAGGCAACATGTAATGCTGCACTCCCCCAGAGTAATGCTGCCCTCCAGGCTCAGCAGGGAAATGGGGCAGTCCTCAGGATTACCTGCGTCTTGGAGCAGAGCAAATTCATTCTCTGGTTACTGTCATGTAACACAGAACGGAGCCTCAAAGGCCAAGGACCATGCTGTGCATAATGGAGTGGTTAGAGTAGCTGAGAACAGTACCCACATCTACCTGCCTTAAGGTCTGTTTACTTTTCATCTCTACTTTGTTACTTCCCAAATTTGTAAGTAGCGTCTCTTAGTTCTTCAACAGTGGAGCCCATTTATGTTCCCTAAGCTCCTTCTCTGTTACTGCATCCGGGGCCTCTAAGGCCACATTGAGCCTGCCACTGCTGGATTATGCAATGTTGCAAGGTTAGTAAGAGAGCGGATATGTTCTCTCTGGAAATGTGAGCTCTGTGTACCCTTGTAGGGTTCCAGAGATGATTCTTCAGAGCTTCTTGGGAAACTGCAGCCACAGACAGTTGTTTCTTTCCTGGCGGCAGAAGTGAAGGGGAAGGAGGTAGAGCCTCATGAGGCTGTGGATGGGAGTGGGTATGGAAACATCCAGAAGTTCCTTCAGACCTGCAGGATGGGGGCAGAGTATGTTGAAATGAGTTGAGGACAACTTACCTGTTGTCACTGTAGGTTAATAAGTGTCTTCAGAATTCTCTACATATTCAGATACCAGGATCTCAAATCTCTTCTCCACTCTAGACAAAGTTAGCAGTGAACCCAACAATAATGTTTGCAATGACCATTGAAGGGGAGGAAACTGCTAGTCAAACAGGGTAACCCATAACCTCCTGGTACTCCCCTGGACCAGGCCACATATCAGACTATTTGGTAAAGATTGGCGCTTTATGGAATCTAATAGGTCCATTCTGATGTTGAGATCACTTGGAACAAATCAAAGAAAGGCAGGCGTTGGTGAGGTTCTGCCTTAGAGGAACTTAGCTGCTAATAATAGTAAAATAAAAATACTTGCACTTATTAAAAACTAT
The DNA here is from genome assembly GCF_051225735.1 of Oryctolagus cuniculus. Taxonomy (NCBI): domain Eukaryota; kingdom Metazoa; phylum Chordata; class Mammalia; order Lagomorpha; family Leporidae; genus Oryctolagus; species Oryctolagus cuniculus. Next base: position 178,169,714 of record NC_142868.1, read on the forward strand.
GCACCAAGTATAGCCAGGACTCTTACATGTATTTTCTCACTCTGTCCTTAACCTGGAAGGATGGATGTACTATAGTTATCTCCCCAATTATGAATAAAGACATCGAGACTCAGAGGGATTAAGTAGCTTCTCTTGAGGTGACCTGAAAGTGTTGGCACCTGGAGGCCCACCAAAACCAGTCAGGTAGAGAGAGGTGCAGCATAAGGAAAGGTTTGTACATCTGTGTAGCATGTGTTTGAGGTGCTGAAAGAGTGAGATTTTTTTTTCCCCTTCACATTTTGCCTGGAGTTGTGCTGACATTCTTGCGGCTATATATATGTGTGTGTATAGGGGAACTCCCCCAAACAGACTATATTTCCCACAATTTCTCTCTGCAATTAGGATATTGGACAAGATTTCTGGTTTAAATGGTGATCAGCCATTGCTATGTAGGCTTCTGTTTATCTAGAAGGCTTATATAAAATTCACAGCCAGAGTAAAGCAGTTATCAAAGGTAGTTCTGCAATATCCAGGTAGAAAAGTATAAAATCCTTACATGCTTAATATAACAGATTTTTCTTAAAGATCTTCTAAGTAATTCTTTAAAATTCATCCTCCCATTTTCTGGCTAGACAAAATGAGGCCAAGCTTCTTTTCTGACCTAAAAGCAAGAGTGAAATATTAACTGAGTAAAATACTTTTTGCTTAGTCACACTTGCTGTGACAGAAACAAAAACTAACTTTACCTCCGTGAGAATGATAGGCAGGGGTTTAAAAAAAATCCTGTAATACTTCCTTTGTTTTGGCTTCCAACATGCTGTTGATAGCAGCTGTTACCAGTGTACAGTGTGTTTATTGTTGAGTAATTATGTTTTGCTTTCATATTGGCAAAGCTATTATTTGCACCCTTAGGAGCAGCGGACATCTTGTGTGCACAAATGAATTAATGTGACAATGCCTTTCGACTTTGGAAGTGGTGACTTATTAATCTGCAGTGTTGTTAAATAAATACTCAGATCGGTTCATCATGGTGCCTATCACTAATGGGTTTCTCCAGCTACAAATTCCACAAGATCATGCAACCCATGTGCCTGGGTAAATAGAAAAAAAAAAGAAAAATTATGCACATCTCTCTTATGATGATTTTGAAACCTGCCCAAACACCAGAGTGCTTCTGATTTAAAACAATGAGAGTGGTCAAAGCCTGGCATTGGAAACTCCCTAGGGAGCATGTAAAGAGAAAGATTCCTGCACTGTCTGCTGTCCCTAGAAGGCTCGATCAAAACGATATCCCTCTTTCACCACCCTACACACACATAGGGATATGCATGCACATGCGTCCCCAGGGATCTTTGATTTTTCTAGAACTTCCTAAGTACTTAGTGGAAGTCTCAGATAATAAGATTGCTTGGCTGTGTTATTATTACTCACTACTTCCTGTATGCCAGGTAAAATATGGTTAGCTAAATCACCCACTGTATTGGCTAAATTGAAAGGCAGTCAGAAAACCTACCTTAGATGAAGGATGATGAATATTCTCCAGGAACAGGAAGGTGTAACAATGAAGAAAAAAGTATTGTGTAAGGATCTCATAGACTCACATTCAAATTGGTTAACTTCAGAAAAGAGGTAAGACACAGAAGGGATGAGCCAGCTTAGAGAGAAAAGAAACAGGAGTACAAGAGTTCCACTTAGCAAATATTCTTATGCCTTCATTATGTACCAAGTGAAGTGTAGACTACAAAAAAAAAAAAATCAGACCTGGCCATTAATCTTTGGAAAAGTCAAACTCTAGGACAACATACCTCAAAGCACAGAAAGAGACAGTGAGGATTGTGCAGGAAGGGGCTTGGTAGCACATGATGAGAACAAAAGAAAAGGCCTTGCCTCAGACACTCTTTAAGGCAAATTTGAAATGTTGATAGGAGAGGAAAATTGAAGGCCTGACAGAGGAGAGAATCCATTTTGGCTGAAAAGGTTTTAACTGGGAGAAGAAGGAGAGAGAGAGAGAAGTAGTAAGAGGCCAGTAAGGTCACCCATGGAGACAGGTGGCGAATAAGGCCAGAGCAGAGCCCAGACAGGGAGAAGAGCTGAGCAGAGTACCAGGGCCCTGAATTCAAATGCAGAGGGACAGGAAGTGGAGGCTTGGCCCACAGCATTCAAATCCTGTTTATCTCTGACACAGGTCATTGATGTGGAAACCCTGGGGTTACATCACCATCTGAGATGCCACTAGGACAAACCACGTCCTCAGAAAAGGCCTAGGTCGTGCCTTCTCAGTCAGGAAGTGGAGTTGCATGCACCATCATGCTAAAGTGAGTTCCAACTCTGAAGGCAGAAGGTGGCTGTCTTCTAGCCAGTGTTACATCTACTGTCACAGCCAGCCCCTCCAATAAATCTCCCAAATAAGAGTGTTGTTAGTTGTGAATACTATCTTTCAAGAATGTGTCAGAGTTTTCCTGGGTGCAGAGAACCAAGACCTGAGTCATATCATGTCCAGTACTCAGAACCTTCTAGCTTAGGAGTCAGAAACTGCATAACCTGAGTGCTAGAAATAATTTTTACATTTTCAAAACATTAGAAGCAACATCAGACACAAGTAAAGAATGTGCAACAGAGACTTTATATGGCTTGTGAAGTCTATAATATTGAATATGTCTCTTTACAGAACAAAAAGTTTGCTGACCTCTGCTCTGAAGGGTTCCTATCACTTTTAGTAAAAATCCAAGATTTACCATGGCTTATAGGTAACATTGACGTGCTTTCTTTAGTTTTATTTTATTTTTGATTGGAACATTATATAGATATATATATATATATATATCATGGGATATAGTGTAATATTTTGATCCATGTATATCATACTAGGGCAATTAGCTTATCCCTCACTTATAACATTTATCATTTCTTTGCGGCAAAACATTGAAAGTTTTCTCTTCTACCTATTTTGAAATATTCAGCCCATATGTTACCATTCACTGTAGTCACCCTACATTGCAGTAGAACACCAGAACTTGTTGTACCTATCTAACTGTGACCTTGTACCCGTTCACCAATCTCTCCCATGTTCTCCTCTCTCTCCCTCCCCAGCTTTTGGTAACCACTAGCCTACCCTCCACTGTTATGAGGTCAACTGTTTTAGATCCTGCGTATCTAAAACTGTATGTGAGATCATACAGTTTTTGTCTCTCTGTGCCTGGCTTATTTTACCTAAGAAAGTGTCTTCTGGGTTGACCCATGTTGTTGGAAATGACAGGATTTCACTCTTTTAGTGGCTGAATGTCCTTCCCTTGTGTATACATATTCCATGTTTCTCTTTTTCATTCATCTGCTGATGGCCACTTGGGTTGATTCTGTATCCCAGTTATTATAAGTAGTGACACAGTAAACATGGAAGTGCAGTTCTTTTGCTGACCTACTGATTTCATTTCCTTTGGATATATACCCCATAGTGGGATTACTGGATCATAGGGTAGCTCTATTTTTAATTGTTTTAAAAGATGTCAAACAATTTTATGCCAAAAAAATTTGCAACTTATATGAAATACACATACTTACTCAAAAAGTCAAATTCAGAAAACCAGAATAAAAAGAAAAAATTTTTTGAATAACCCTATCTGTATTTAAGAGATTAGATTCACTTAAAAAACTCTTTCCCCAGAGACAGCTAAAGGCTAAAATAATTTTGCTTTTAAATCCTACTAAGCATTTAAAGAAGAAACAATAGCAAAATAATGCGCACTTTCAGAAAATAGAGAAGGATGAAATTCTTTCCAACTCATTTTTTAAAGACGAACTTCACCTGATATTGAAACCTAGCTACTGCAAGAGAAAAATTACTGAACTTTAATCCTAATACATACAGGTGGGAAAAAATAAAAAACCGTCCACTACATACAAAGCAAATCAAATCTAGAAAAGAAAAAAAAAACAGAAATCATTAAATTTTTCTCTTTTGTGTATGTGCTGAACTGTTGCAATTTGTGTTATTGCATGTTTCACAGTGGTAGTTATTCTTTAAGTTCTGACCTTGGGCCTGTCTGGGGGTGATGAATTCCTTTAGTTTTTGCTTGTCATAGAGATTATTTTTTTCTCCATTTCTGAAAGATAACTTTGCTGGGTGTTGTATTCTTGGCTGGCAGTGGTTTTCTGTTCAGGACTTTAAATATTTCATCCCATACTCTCCTGGCCTATAAGTTTGCTACTGAGAAGTCTGCTATTAATCTGGTGGGTTTGTTTCTTTTCTCTTGCTGGTTTTCGAATTATCTCTTTTATATTCTTGATGATGTGATTATAATATGCCTTAGAAAAAGGGCTTTTGTTGGTTGAATCTCTTAGGGTTCCTTTACGCTTTTTGAACTTGGATGTTTGTGTTTCCCAAGATTTGTAAAGTTTTCCATGCCTTAGTCCTTCTCTTCTCTGTCTTGAACACTCATAAAATGAGTGTTTACTCACTTAACGTGTTCTGTAAATCTTGAAGACTTTCTTTATTTTTTCCTCTTTTTCTATTATTTTTTTTTTGGTTTGGGCTATTTTGAAAGCCTTTTCTTCAGAAATTCTTTCTTCCACATGCTCAGTTCTGATGTTGAGGCTCTCAACTGTATTTTAATGTCATTATTCAGTTCTTTAGCTCTAAGACTTCTGATTGGTTCTTCTTTGGTGACCTCCATCTCTGCTGAATTTCTCATTCATATCATGAATTATCTATCTGTGTTCTCTGTATCTCATTATTTTTTAAAAAGTCATTATTTTGAATTCTCTGCTGGGCAATGCTTTGATTTCCACTTCTTTGTGGTGTGTTACTGGAGAGTTATTGTGTTCATTTTACCTTGTTTTTTCATGTTTCTTGTGTGTATTCAGTTTTTGCATCTGGTGGGTCACTTGCTTCTGCCAATTATTTAGGGTGGCTTCCATGGTAAAAGACTTCCTATTAGTGATGTGCCCTATGGGTGGTCAGCTATGCTGCCTTGTCTTTGGCTCCAGGTAGGTACTTGTACTTTAGTGACTGTCCATATAACTGCATCAGTTGTAATCCATTTTGGGAGTATCTGAGGGTATCTCATTGGTCTAGGCTGCAAGGGTTGTGGATTGCACTAGTGGGTGAGATGCAAATTCTTTAGGTAGGACTAGTCTGCCAGCAGCTTCAGTGCAGGTGCACCTGGCTATAGCAGTAGGGTAGCCATCAGTGTCTGCAGGTTGTGTGAGGATAGATCTATTCTAGCGTAGTGACTGGCATATTTGAAGGTACAACAATCCATGGAAAACAGAATTAAAAGATACATTTATTTTGATGTAAACTTTTTTTTGCAATCTGCACATTTTTTCATAATATATATTTTCCATGAGCTTTTGGAAGACCCCTCATATTTGAAGAATAAATGGATGAATAAATGGTTTACTGTACTTCACTAAGGTGCTTGGTTCAGTCAGGTGGGTCTACTGTACTTCACTCCTGGTTAAGTGAGGTAGGATGATTGACTGTGTACTGGGGGCAGTGGTGGAGAAACAAATATGGCCCTTGGCCCTTCTGAATTTACAGCCTAGCTGGGAAGGCAGATATAAGACTAACACTGATGCAAGATGAACTATAAAATCTGAAAAATGCTTTAATGAAAGTCTTGGGGATCTTGAGAACATTTGTCATGGAGATCTGAGATCAAAGAACATATCTCTGATCTGAGCCATGTAATGACCAAAAGGTCGCCAGTGAAAAGGTGGAAGAGCATTGAAATCTGAGGGACTGCTTTGCAAGGCCTCAGGGTAGGACAAGCATAGCGTAGTCAGGGAGGAGAAAGGAGCCTAGAATCCTCAGGATGAGGGGTTAGAGTTGCTGTATCCAGAAACCTTGCTTTTGGTGGACGTATTTGTGGTGTTCTGGCCAGAGGCTTATGTTAGCACTATGGAGAGGGTCTGGGCTAATGGCAGCCTCCTTGCACATACTTTTCATACCATGTGTCTGTTGTCGTTTTTGCACTGATGGAAAGGGATGAACTGACAGGTCTGAAGACTGATCGGTGATGCAGCATAAATGCTGCAGAGGACCACAGTCCCCTTCATGGTGGCTTCCTTCTTGGTGGCGATAGCCCCGTGGAAATGGCACAGGCTGCAGGCCAGCCCCAGGTGCGCTATTTTTTTTTTAATTTATTTAATTATTTGAAAGAGTTACACAGAGAGAGGAGAGGCAGAGAGAGAGAGAGAGAGAGGGGTCTTCCATCCGCTGGTTCACTCCCCAGATGGCCGCAAAGGCCAGAGCTGCACCGATCTGAAACCAGGAGCCAGGAGCTTCTTCCGGGTCTCCCATGCCGGGGCAGGTGCCCAAGCACTTAGACCATCCTCCACTGCTTTCCCAGGCCATAACAGAGAGCTGGATTGGAAGTGGAGCAGCCAGGTCTCAAAACAGGTGCCCATATGGGATGCCAGAGCCTCAGGCCAGGGCATTAACCCTCTGCCACAGCGCCACTCTCCGCCGCCCCACCCCCCTTCACCAAGTGTGCTTCTAATGATACACTCTACAGGCTTTGGGAAAGTTAACTACCTTCTCTGAGCCTCAGCTTCCTCACTGCAAAATGGAGAGGTGGGCATTAATATGTGCCTTAATAAGTCAGTGAGAGAATTAAATGAGAAGGACCATAATGTGCTGAGTTTGTTGCCTAGTAGCACCAAGGAATGGTAAGATCTCGCCTCCTGTTTCCTCCCTTATCAGCCTTGCCTTCTACTTGGCAGGCTCTGATCTGAGAAGACTTGAGGTTAGCATTTTCCAATATGCGACTTTTGAAATCCCGATTTCCTGAGGTAGTCTGCAGAGAAATAGGAGCTGTAGTAAAGTAGGTTCGTTGGGAACTCTTCCCCTGAACCATAAGGTTCCTCCGGAAAGCGCCAACCAGGGGATGTTTCTCAGCACAGAGCCAAGGAGGTTTGAGTGTTTGGCACACTGACCTTCCTGACAAAGTCACTTTGTGATGCCACACAGGTCCCCATATAGGACTGCTCATCTGGGGGGTCCCAGGGGTTGAGTTTGAGGTGTTTCAGAGTGAAAAGAACTGGTGTCAGGGCTAAGAAACAGCCCACAGACTGCACCATTGGCCACCAGGTTTCAGAATGAAACCACCTCATTAAGGAAAACCACCAGAGGGTCCTCTCTGAACCCCACTCCCCCATCCCCATAATCTCTTTAGCTCCCCCCTCCCCAGCTAGTGCTCTTAGAGAAGCTGCTAGAGAAGAAACCTCGTGAGTGTTCCTCCCTGGGCAGCCAAGGTGACAATCAGCTGTTCATGGTACTGGGAGCCAGCTCTGGCACTGGAGTCTCGTGAGCAGGACGTCCCATCTGCGTGTCCCTGCCTGTTCCCTGTGTCTCCTGACGTGAGCCATTCTCTCCTGAGTGCATCTATACTGCCTTTTGTCAAGTGGACTTGGAAGCTGTATGATTAGGAAAATGCAATCCCTTGTGAAATGCTTTTTCTCATTGATAAATCATGATATGAGTATGACCAACTACCAAGGCACACAGGTTGACAAAAAGAGATCTTTTTTTCCAAACAGGGTGGCAACACTGCTTTAGGATCGTTGGGATTCCCTCACTACAGATGGAGATCCTGAGTCAGGGAGTGGGTAGTATGAGGCCCAACGTCAGTGAGGGTGGGCAGGGGCTGTGGTGTGCCAGTCATGGAGCCTGTGATGTGTGTCGCTCCTTAAACTGCTCAGTCCTCTTTCAGATACCCTTCTGTAGGGCAAAGTAGCCAGGGAAGAAAGAATGCAGCATTCTGCTTCCTGCTGAGCTTGCTCCTGGTCTCCATATAGCCTTGGGGACCTGCCTGTCTTATCTGGTGAAATGCTTCCTATGTTTGGGCAGGTGACATTCTGCAAATGCATGGTAGTGCAGAAAGATGCCCATTAGCACGTAACTTTGCAGGAAGCTGCCGGCCCAAACATGGGGATGAGTAGATGGAAGATCTCTCTCTCTCTTTCTCTCTCTCTGACTCTTTCTCTCTCTGTGTGTGTGTCTGCTTTGCATTGTCCTTGTGACTTGGGGTCATTCAACTTACTTTTTTTTTTTTTTAGTTTCAACCTTCACATCTGCCTTGCAGATTTTAAAGATGCTGTGAAATAACAAGGTGTAAAACACTTGGAACCATGTAAAACTGTTCAGCCAGACTCGGGCTACTGACAGTGCTTATTACCAAAGCAAATGTTTCCATTTTTTTTTTTCTGCATGTTTAGCAATAGCTTCCTGGTCTGGAATTATCAAAAACTGACCAGAAAAAGTTTCTTGGAATCTGTCAAGGGCACTCAGTTGTGGTTCAGTCGAGCTTAAACCTTGGGAAGTTGCAGAATGAAATTGGAAATTGCCCAGGGTAATGGGAGAGCCAAATTGGGCCTTAGAGCAGGTAGCAGGGTGACTTATTTTTTAATGTTCCCAACATGAAAGAACACAATTGATTTTTTTCCTCCTTAATCCCTCCAACTCCCTAGCTTTTATTGTTTCTAAAATAAGATAAACCAAGCAGGTGTTATTTCAGCTCTGTAAACAATCTTTATTTTTCTGGCCGATAGGAATAGAAATTGAGACGGAGACCAAGCTTACGAGAAGGGGAAGCCAGGCAATCAAGGAAATCATTGATCTTGACTTAGCTGGCTCCCACCGCTTCTGCAAGTGCTCCCCCCATAACTCACCCTTGGGTCTTTGTCGATACCTCGTGGAAGTGTGGAGCCTCTGGCGGAGGAATCGTCAGCTACTCTGGTCCTTGCATGGATCAAATCACACTTGTTATTTTTTAAGATTAGTGGCAGCTCCTGAAATGACTTCACATTCTTGATCCAGGCAAAAAGTTGTCAAATGATTTTATTTGAATGCTTCAGTGCTGTGAATGTTGGAGAGGTTTCTGCTTGATTGCACATTCTGAAGTTCCTGGCCTGGTTTCTCCTCCCTCTGTGTGCTTCTGCCACAGGCATAACCATGTTAACTTCAAAGGTCTTTTCTAGGCTTGTAGACAATCAGCAGGTTACAGATGGAGGAGAAATGAACAGGTCTTGCAAAGGAGTCTGGCACTTGATCCTGCGTTGGATATGAGTTGAAGGTTGAGACACACCCAGCCTTGCTCCTATATCAGCTGGATGTGAGGCATAGAAGATAGTCCCTTTGGCCCCACTCACAGGCCTGGAAGATGCCCCAGTAGCTGCTGCTGAAGTGTAGACCTCCATCCAACAAAGCCCCCATCCTGTGTACCAATGCCAAGTCTTGGATGTGTCCCTCATCTCCTTGGGAACGTGACTCAATTGGCAGAGTTGTTTTTCCTCCTTCCTGTGTTGAGTGCTATTCTGCCGTTTTGATGCAGTAGCAAGGGGAGAAACAATGGTGTGTGGGACATAGCTACTGTCTTTGGTGGCAGATAGACCCAGGTTAGATGAGAATAGCTTTGTGTATTACCTAAGCTTTCCAAGCCTTCAATTTTTATCTCTAAAATGGCATTAAAATACCTCAACCACTTGAGTCTCAAAAATGTTAGCTATGATGATCACCAGTGTTGCTTTACAATTATTATTAACAGTATTTTTAGGATCTACATGCAATTTCATCATCAAACATTAGCATGTGTAGTTGACAAGAGGACAAAAAATTGGAGATGGAAATTGTACTAAAAACAGCTAGAACTTGATCTGCTTCTGTCTCCCCTGGTGTCACATCACCTCAAATAAGATGGGTCACTGCCTGGAAATTGTCCCCAAGGTTAGGTCAGTCAAAGTCTCATGTAGGCAGCAGCCTGAGAATTGGGAGCCGAGCCTGCATCAGAAACCAATTGTCTGGTGTTACTTCATAGCTCAGAGCAGTATAAGACAAGAGGGGCAGAGAACAAAGTCAATACTTAGCAATAAAACCAGAATGCATGCGCCTCAATGTCTTCACCACCATGGAGTCCACAAGGCCAGGCTGAACCCCGGTCGGACTTCTGAGCCTCCGCTTCCCTCGTACTCACCCTCAGCTGACGTGCTGTCTGCCTGGGGCAGCTGTTCTCTGGCTGCTGCCTCTTCCCTGAAATACTTCTTCAGACTGTGTCTTTCTGGCAGGGATCTCTCCTTTCTTCTGGATAAAGTTGTCCTTGAGATATTAACAAGAATCTGATTTCAAGGGTCTGGGGCTGTTTTATAGGAGAGGGAACCACACTTCCTATTACTGCAGGTCCAAGAAGAATGTGTTCCTGTCCTTGAAACAAGAGGGCTCATTTCTCCTGTCCTTGTCTTGTGGAATCTCAGGAGGTGCTCAGCCAACTAACAAGTATCACCCTGGTTTCTGCACAGATATGCGGTTCTGCTAAGCTAAGGCTTCCCTTATGGAGGCTAACAAATGATGGGCTCAACCAGGTTGGAGGTGGTGTAGGCCATGGAGGAAGCCACGATCTCCCTTTCTTTGAGGACTGAGAAGGAGAATGGGGTTCTATCATCCTATGTAGGAGTTTTCTCACCACTCAACAATGGTTAGGTCTTTCCTTGGATTTGGGCCTGAGGATTAGAAGTAGAAGGCACATTGTGTCTGAGACCCCTGGGCCTGGTGAGTCCTACGTGTCTATCTGAGTTCCTGAGAATATTTATTTAGCTCTATTATCTACTCAGGATTACTAAAGGAGCTGTTTAAAAAGACAGCCACCAGCCCACACCCTTAAGGACACATTCTGATGAGGATGGATGGAAAAGCTCCTTTGATTTTAAAATGATTCATGTTTCACTAGATCAGTGGTTCTCCAAGTGTAGCCCCCTGACCAGCAACACCGGCAACACCTTGAAACTTGTTAGCAGTGTACCATCTTGGACCCTACTCTAGACGTGCTGAATCAGAAACTCTGGGGGAAGCACCTACCATTTTGTGGCCTGGCAAGCCCTCCAGGTGATTTTGAGGTGCTCTAAAGTTTGGGAGCCTCTTGTACTGAGTGATTTGGAGAAGTGGAAGCCACAAGAGTTGCCTCTTCCCTGTAATAGGCCATGGCGTACAGCCTCAACAAGATTTTCTATGTCAGTAGCTCCTTAAGCGTACCATCCACTAAACTCCTCTGTTGAATCTGCTGAGGGGAGGGGTAGCTTATTGAATATGTAGACCCTTAAATACTGTAGACCCACTTCAGATTTGCTGAATAAAACCCTTTGAAGCTGGTGGCCTGGGGTTGTGCCTGTTATAAATGGCTTATTGGGCTTCATATGCCCAGTACATTTGGGAATGAGCTCATTATTCAAAGGATGATCCTTGGACCACTGGCATGTTCATCACCTGGCAAAGATGATTAGAAATGCAGAATCTTAGTCCCCACCCAAGAGCCACTTATTCAGAACCTGTATTTACAACATAATTCCCGGGTGATTCATTTATGTGTTAACATTTGAGAAGTACTGCTTTGGACCATATTCTTGGAGTACCTGCTATGTTTGGGCAGCTGATTCATAGTTTAGTCAACAAAGCTATGAATGGAAAATGTCATTCTAGGATAAACCAAAGGCTTTTTATTTTTATTTTATTTGTTTTTGACAGGCAGAGTTAGACAGTGAGAGAGAGAGACACAGAGAGAAAGGTCTTCCTTTCCGCTGGTTCACCCCCCAAATGCCCACTATGGCCTGCACGCTGCACTGATCCTAAGCCAGGAGCCAGGTACTTCCTCCTGGTCTCCTGTATGGGTGCAGGGCCCAAGCACTTGAGCCATCCTCCACTGCCTTCCTGGGCCACAGCAGAGAGCTGGACTGGAAGATGAGCAACCGGGACATAATCTGGCGCCCCAACCAGGACTAGAACCCAGGGTGCCGTCACTGCAGGCAGAGGATTAGCCAAGTGAGCTGCGGTGCTTCTGCCACCCATATCCACACACAGACTATGAATAATAATGTTACTATCTCAAAAAAAATAATGTTACTATCAACCTTTCTTGCATCTCAAAAGAAAACGTACAAAGACTCCCTCTCAAATAAACAATCCTGGTCTCTCTCTGTCTCTCTCATACACACACACTCACAATAAATGGACAATGAATACTTCACAAAAGCTCAATTACAACATTATTCAAAGAAAAGCAAATGAAGACATTGAAATACTACTTTTTCATTGTTAAACTGGAGACTATTTAGAAATTCCAATACAATCCCATCAAGATTGGAGGGTGAACCAACGGCAAAGGAAGACCTTTCTCTCTGTCTCTCTTTCTCACTGTCCACTCTGCCTGTAAAAAAAAAAAAAAAAAAAAAAAAAAAAAAAAAAAGATTGCATGTACCAATGCCAGCTCACTAGTCCAAGAGATCAACTTCAGTTCACAATTGATCACACTGATAGGTCTAAGAGTCCAAGGGATCACACAAACAAGACTAGTGTCTGCGAATACTAACTGATAGAATAAAAAAGGGAGAGAACGATCCAACATGGGAAGCGAGATACACAGCAGACTCATAGAATGGCAGATGTCCTAAATAGCACTCTGGCCTCAGAATCAGCCCTTAAGGCATGTGGATCTGGCTGAAGAGCCCATGAGAGTATTTTAGGCATGGAAAGCCAAGACACTCTGGAAAAAAGAAAAAAGGAAGACCTAGATGAAATATCTCTGCGAGTGAGATGCCAGTGGAAAGAACGGACCATCAAAGAAGGAGGTACCTTTCTCTGAAGGGAGGAGAGAACTTCCACTTTGACTATGACCCTGTCGGAATAAGATCGAAGTCGGTGAACTCAAAAGGCTTCCATAGCCTTGGCAACTCATGACTAGAGCCTAGGGAGATTTCTGATGTCATAAACAAGAGTGTCAAATTGCTAAGTCAACAACAGGAGAGGAGTCACTGTGTACTTACTCCTCATGTGGGATCTGTCCTTAATGTGTTGTCCAATGTGAAGTAATACTATAACTAGTATTGAAACAGTATTTTTACACTTTGTGTTTCTGTTTGGGTACAAACTGATGAAATCTTTACTTAATATATACTGAATCGATCTTCTGTATATAAAGATAATTGAGAGTGAATCTTGATGTGAATGGAATGGGAGAGGGAGCGGGAGATGGGAGGGGTGCGAGTGGGAGGGAAATTATGGGGGAGGAAAGCCAGTGTGGTCCATGGACTGTGCTTTGGAAGTTTATATTTACTAAATTAAAAAAAAAATAAATAAAGAATACTATACGGCAGTAAAAAACAATGAAATCCGGTCATTTGCAACAAAATGGAGGAATCTGGAAAACATGCTGAGTGAAATAAGCCAGACCCAAAGGGACAAATATCATATGTTCTCCCTGATCGGTGACAACTGAGAAAAAAAAATAAATGAATCTTTAAGAAATACACAAAGGAAAGCACAAGGCTTTGGTATTAATGTGACCTCAAGTTACCTAAAGGTATCATAACTCAGAGCCAGGAGTATGCTAGAGGTGGCATAAGACTCAATTGCTACATTAACCCCATCACTGTGTAGAGAACTGAAAGCTTAGAATAATTTAGATTAAGTCATCCTCTTGCTTAAAAAGTCAAAGTAAAGCCAAACCTTGTTTCAACACTCCCTATTTGTATGCCAGAGATTCAAGAGCCTCATAAATACTTATATAGTTTTGCTATCTGTCACCAATACGCCTGGACCTGGCCTGAACACTAGCTTTCTGTCAGAGATGCATTGCCAATGATTCTGGTAAATAATGTTCTTTTTCCACTAAATGTCATTCTTTAAAGCTGATACCCAACTACATCCCCATTTTTTTAAAAAAAAAGAAAATCAAACTTCTAAAAGAACCCATAATTGACAGGGTTACATGATAGCTAAGAGAGTGGGCTATGATGTTAGACAGACATCCGTCAGAATTTTAGTTTTGCTTTGTTCTACCAGTCTTAAGTTATATATCCACTCTGACATCATTTATAAAGTGGAAATAATTCTAGCGTAAGAATACTTCCAGGGCCAACATTGTGGTGGAATGAGTACAGCCACCAGCCTCTAATGCTGACATCCCATATGGGCACTGGTTCAAGTCCTGGCTGCTCCACTTCTGATCCAGCTCCCTGCTAATGCACCTGGGAAAGCAGCAGAAGATGACTCAAGTCCTTGGGCCCTTGCACCCATGTAGGAGACCTGGAAGAAGCTCCTAGCTCCTGGTTTTGGTCTGGCCCAGCCTTGGGCATTGCAGCCATCTGGGGAGTGAACCAGGGGATGGAAGATCTATCTTTCTCTCTGTATCTCCCTCTCTCTGTAACTCTGCCTTTCAAATAAATAAAATAAATCTAAAAATACTTCAGAATATTTGTGAGAAACTGAAATTTAAATATGTTTATTTTGGTGCAAAATTTTAAAAAATCTGTGCATTTTTTCATTATATGTATTTTAATGGACTTTATGAAGATTCATAATATGCATGGATATCAAAATGTTTTTGCACCAAAATAAGCTTATCTTTTCATTCCATTTCCCATGAACTTTCTGAGGTACCCTTGTATTCTGTTTCAGGTTGTTGTAGAGATTGAGATAATAATTATAAAGCCCTAGCTGAGTGCCTAACTCATAGAAAGTAATGTTGAAATCTTTACTTAATATATACTAAATTGATCTTCTGTATATAAAGATAATTGGAAATGAATCTTGATGTGAATGGAATGGGAGAGGAAGCGGGAGATGGGAGGGCTGCGGGTGGGAGGGAAGTTGTGTTGGGGGGGAAGAAGCCACTTTAATCCATAAGCTGTACTTTGGAAATTTATATTTGTTAAATAAAAGTTAAAAAAAATTGATTCATTTTTTTAAAAAAAGAAAGTACTTCACTGAGATCACTATTATTTACCCATGTCTTCCATAGTGGGGCTTGAGGCCAAATCCTGTGGTCCTAGCATCCTGAGGTCAAGAGAAGAAGCTCTATTGATGGATTGAAGATTTTCAGAGTTTAAGATCATTCCTTCATTCAGTCATATGTTCATCTAACAAATGTTTGTTTGGCCAGGCACTATGGCAAGAGTCAGCCAATACACAAGTGACTAAACATAAGAAATTATAGATTAGGACAAACACAGTGAAGTGAGCAAACAGTGGACAGTAGTGGAACACAGCGGCATGGAGGAACCTCCTTGAAAGGGTATGCAAGGAAGGACTTTTTAAGGAGGTGACATTTAAGTCAGACCTAAGGACCTCTGATCCTTCCCATGGCACACAAGGTAGACACAATCCATCCAGATCGAAACCCTCAAGAAGTAGACCTTGCCAGCAACTGGGAGAGAGGTGCTGGCTAATTTTACTGTGTATTAAGGAGAGCTCAGTCACACCCAAGTCCTCTGGAATTTGGGATTTTTGGTTATATCGTACTGCCAGGATAGTTCCTGCCTGCTGCTTAGGAAGAGCGTCGTGAGGAAAGAGACAGTCTTTGGTTCCAGACCAGGGTGGAACCTGCCTGGCCACTTCCTAGCTGAGTGAGCTTAGGAAAATCAGCTCAGCTCTGAGCCTCGGTTTCATCATCTGTAAAATGTGAGTGCAACTTCTGTGGGTGTACGTATTGAAGTTGAACTGAGACTCCAGCTCTCTGCTGTGGCCCGGGAGGGCAGTGGAGGATGGCCCAAGTGTTTGGGCTCATGCTCTGCACGGGAGACCAGGAGGAAGCACCTGGCTCCTGGCTTTGGTTTGGCGCAGCATCAGCCGTAGCGGCCATTTAGGGAGTGAACCAATGGAAGGAAGACCTTTCTCCCTGTCTCTGTCTCTCACTGTCTATCACTCTACCTGTTAAATAAAAAAAAAAATAAATTGAACTGAGGCAATGCATACAGATCTTCCAATATAGTGCATGTATACATGGCAGATACAGTAATGCCAGCCTTCCTGTGGGGTTGCTTAAAATGGTGGAAACCTACACCCCGTTTTTCTATTCCATGTAATAGAAGTTTTGACATATGTAGTGACTTTAAAACATGTACACAAGTTCTTTGACAGTTTTTGCATCTCATCCAAAAGTAGAGTTTAATTCCCTTTTCCTTTAACATGGGCTTGCATAGGTGATTCATACTTATTAACAGAATGCAATAGAAATGACACTGAGGGAATGTTGGGAAAGGTAATGCAGTTTCTGTCTGGCTCGCTGTCATGGTATATTCCCTCTTGGAACTCTGCCACCATCCTGTGAAAAAAGCCAAGCAGCCACTCAGAAAGGCCACACATAGGATTACCAGCCACATGGTCAGATGAAGTCGCTACAAAGTCCCAGCATCAGGCACCAAACATGTGAGTGAATGAATGTGCCTTCAGATGATTCCAGCCCCCAGCCTTCGAATGTCACAGCTGCTCCTGCCAAGCCTTGCCCCAGCTGCAGATTAGCAAGCAACATAAATGTTATCATTGTTGTCAGCCCTAAGTATTGAATGGTTTGCTGCATAGCAACAGAGAACTGGAGGAGCACCCTTTCCTGTACTGGCTGGTCCACCCTGGCCCAGAGTAGTTGACTGTACTGCAGTGGGATCTTGTCTCTTGCACTAGTGTTCTGCTATTTTGGAACAGGTGGCTCCCCCTCTGGGGGGGCCTTATTTCCTTCCCATGTGTGATAGATTTGGATTAGAAACTCCTTTAGGCATCTGCTGGCTTCAAGGTCATGAAGGAAATTAATATGGAAATAAGAAGTTACCCATTTTAGGTATTGTGGATGGTAAACCTGTGTTTGGCATTTGATATGCAGTAGTATAAAAATCCAGTGTTCCCTGAGAGCCTTCTTCATGAATTTTCAATTAAAGAAAACATAGTCTGAACACTTTTGATTTGAGAGGCAAATTTTGCATGGCTTGAGACCTCCATGTGAACCATGAAATGAGTTTGTTTGGAACCTCACAGGCCTGTCTTGATCCAATTGTCTAGTAATTCTCAGGCAGTCCTTATTAGAATCTGTGCCCGAATGATGCCTGCAGTCCTGGGGGCCCTTTTTACACCTGCGGTTGTCTTAAAGTTTAAACAAAGACTGGCAGGCCATAGGCTAACAGAGTTTTAAGCCCCCATCTGTTGGGTGGCTTCTGGCCGATGGTCTCTAGAGGGTTGATGTGTGTTTTATCATTTCAGTTTCTTCTGAAGAAGGATTTAAAATCAATTTAGGGGTCATGTTCAGGGACTTTGTCAAAACTACAGGCTCCAAGTCAAACAGGAATTGATCCTTAGGGGCTCACTAATGACAAAGGGAAGGCAAACCGGGCTGTTCCACAAATCCTCGTGCTCATCCCCTTCCTTTGCTGATGCACTGGCTTTCCTTTTGAAGTCTGTTTCCTCCTTCATTTATTCTTTAATTTCATACCTGCAAGGTGAGGCTTGCTCTGTTTCACGTATGTAACCGACTGTCGTGGACTAGACTTCTCTGATGAACAAAGGCCAGCCCGAGAGGGGTTGCTTTGAAAACTAGGTTTCCAAGTGGAGCATTACGCCTCCAAGTGAAACAGGGAAATTCTTCACAGTAAAGGAAACTTCTAAGCAAGCTTCAGAGAGAAAAAAATAGAAGATTGGAGAGGTCTTTGAGATCTCAGGTAGTTTATGGAATATCAATATGGAAAAATGGATGGTTTGTTTTCCCACATCCTCCACCCTAGCTGTGGACAGGCAAATCATGTAACTCACTGTCAGAAAAAGTTAATACTAAGAGCTCAGCCAGGACACAGCTTGTTTTTCTTGGTCTGTTTAAGGCTGCTGAGATTGGATTATATCCCTGGAATATTGGGTTTTCTCTTCTCCTTCTGCCTGGA
This sequence comes from Oryctolagus cuniculus, assembly GCF_051225735.1. Lineage (NCBI taxonomy): Eukaryota > Metazoa > Chordata > Mammalia > Lagomorpha > Leporidae > Oryctolagus > Oryctolagus cuniculus. The sequence continues at coordinate 178,187,375 of NC_142868.1, forward strand.
GCTTAGCCATTATTATGATATTTGGGTGAGATGTTGCCAAAGTGCAAGAGGCATTTGTTGTTATGAGTCTTTAACTGAAGGATGGTCAACACACACAGAGCTCTCTATTCATCTGCTCACCTTTGTAGCAGTCACTTGGGTGCAAGCTGCCACCATGTGTAGGGAAGGCTCTTGCTCAGAGCTGCTCTATCTGACTTAAATCAAGGGAAAGGTATTGAAATAAGCTCCAGGATGGACTCTCAACTGAGAGTATGACCCAAGGGATCCTTGATCACCTGGCTACAACTGGAGATTCGGTTCAGGTTCAACATGCCAGAAGTCTACTGCCTGGAGGTCCCAGGCCTTAAACAGTGATTATTGGCTTCTGTTGGTTACAGCATTGGACTTATGGTTTAACATCCAGTGTCTAGAACCCGGGGTGCCAGCGCTGCAGGCAGAGGATTAGCCTAGTGAGCCACGGCGCCGGCCAAGTTTGAATTCTACGTCGGAGTCCAGCTGGAAGGCACCTTCATCTTACCCTGGAGACTTTTGTGGGGGGAAAGGAGGCCAAGGAGGGGAGGCTCTTGTCTTAGAAGAACCATCATGAATAATCCAGTGGAAAGAACGGGTCATCAAAGAAAGAGGTACCTTTCTCTGAAGGGAGGAGAGAACTTCCACTTTGACCATGGCCTTGTCTAAAAATTAAAATCACAGAGTCAGTGAACTCAGGGGGCTTCCATAGCCTTGACAGCTCATGACAAGAGCCTAGGTTGATTACTGATGCCATAAACAAGAGTGTCAATTTGTTAAGTCAACAACAGGAGTCACTGTGCACTTACTCCTCATGTAGGATCTTTGTCCTTAGTGTGCTGTACATTGAGATTTAATGCTATAACTAGTACTCAAACAGTATTTTTCACTTTATGTTTCTGTGTGGGAGCAAACTGTTGAAATCTTTACTTAATGTATGCTAAACTGATCTTCTGTATATAAAGAGAAACGAAAATGAATCTTGATGTGAATGGAAGGGGAGAGGGAGTGGGAAAGGGGAGGGTTGCAGTGGGGAGGGACGTTATGGGGGGAAGCCATTGTAATCCATAAGCTGTACTTTGGAAATTTATATTCATTAAATAAAAGTTAAAAAAAATAATTTTCTAATTCTAAGAGAAGGGTTGAGCTCGGTCACTGTCAGCTTCCTGTTGACTTGGGGGGGGGGGGAGGGATGTGGGAGTGTTAACTTTAACAACCAGAGCTCAACCTAAAAGCTCAGAAAAGATCTTACTTCTTTTTGGGATTTTTTTTTTTTTGGTGAAGATTGATTACCTTCAATATGCAGATTAGAGGAATTTTTATTTTAAAAATATGCTATTTTAGAGCAGTTTTAGGATCACAGCAAATCGAGTGGAAGATAAGAAATTTTTCATTTGCCCCCTTTCGCTAGTCCTGTGTAGCCTCCTCAGTTATCGCCATCTTACACCAGAAGTACATTTGTTACAACTGATTCACCTACACTGCCACATCATCATCACCGGAAGTCCATGGTTTATGCTAGAGTTCACTTTTGGTGTTGTGCATTCTCTGGATTTAGAAATATTCATCATGATGTGCACTAACCATTACAGTGTCACACAGAGTAGATTCACTGCCCCCCAGTCACCTGCTCATGCAGTCTCACCTCCTACCACACACACACACTCACACACACACACCCCTAGCCCTGGCAACTCTTGATCTTTTTGTCGTCTCCACAGCTTTCCCTTTTATACAAAGCCATATGGTTGGAATCATTCATTATGTAGTCTTTTCAGATTTTTTTTTCTCTTCATGATATGCATTTTAGTTTCATCCATGCTTTTTCATGATTTGATAGCTCATTTCTTTTTAGAGCTGAAAAATATTCTAGTCCTTGGATATACTATTATAGGAATTTTAAAAAATAAAGTATCATTATGTTAGTATGATTTGTCTGTTTTGACCTTAACACTGACACCATTTATTACCATTTAGAACCTAGTGCTTTCTCTCATTTTTAATATATTCTCATTTTAATAGCCCTGGGATTAGGTCAGAATTGCCATGGTCAAAAGATAAGGGAACAGGAAAATAACACTATGCCTTTCTGTGTGGCTTTCTCTCTGTGTGTGTCCTTTTTGTGTCTTTCTTTCTCCCGTTTATCTGTCTAACTCTCCCTCTTTCTGTCTTTTCCTCTTCCATCCCCTGTATTCTTCTTTTTTTCAACTGAATAAATATTCACTCTCATACTAAATAGAAAACATTTTTTTGTTTGTTTTTGTTTTTTTTTGTGAGTTAAGGAAGCTGATAGTACTCCTGTGTACCGTTGTGAGCTTAATCATCAAGTAAACTGGTCCTGCATTGTTGGGTTCAGAAAACTCCTCAGTGTCAGAATGAGAGATTTGAAATACTAGCCTCTGACCTCACATCACAATGCAGTAGCTCTCTGAAGTTCTTCTAGAGAATGAATATGTATGGCATAGGCATTCAATAAATGTTTGTTGAACTGAATGTAATAAAAATGATAAAAGTGATGTTACAAATGGATTTTTAAAACTTCATTATATGTACTAGATGTTGTTTTTGACATTTTATCTACATTCCTAGCTGTATGCCTAGTGTCCAGCAGATACTGTAGGGTCTCTCATTGCCCCACTAGGAATCACTGGCTGCAAAGTCAAAACCCATCCTTGCTTTCAATTACTTGATTCTAATGGAAGAGCAGTGAACTCATGTTAAAAAAAAAAAAGCCTTTGATACGTGCTTGGCATTCACTATATGTGTATCATAAAATCTCTTAAATGTTTATTTTACTTGAAAGAGTTACAGAGGGAGACACAGAAACAAACATGCACACACATGCTGTGACATTTGCCAAATGCCTGCAGCAGCCGAAGCCTGGCCAAGCCAAAACCAGCAGCCTGGAACTCAATCTAGGTCTTCCATGTGGGTGGCAAGGGCCCAAGTGTCTGAACTATCATCTGCTGTATCCCGTGATACATTAGCAGGAAGCTCGACTGTAAGCAGAAAAGCCAAGACTGAAACTGGAACTCAGAAATGGGATGTGGACATTCTAAATGACAGCTTAACCCATTACATCACAACACTCATCCCTTATATTTTAAACAATTATATAAGGCAGAATTTTCCTCCCCGTTACATTTTGTAACAGATGAGAAAAATGAGGCTCAGAAATGTTGATTAATCTGCACAATAATATATCTAGTAAGTGAAAGGTTGGAAATATAAATCCAGGTTTATCCATCTTTGCAAACCACACAACCATGTTCTTTCTAGGCATGTTGCTTTTGCGTATCCTGGAAGCCATACGCCACAGAAGCTGTCGATTAGCTATTTTTTGAGGATTTGGCTATCAGTAGCAAGTATTTTTGTATGTTCTAAGGTTCCATTTTGAGTCTCATGAAACTTTAGGCATAAGATTTCAAACCTCTAGACAGGGCAAATGGCTCATGGTGTTCCTGCGATGTCTTAACTTCAGTTCCTAACGTGGATAAACAAGTTTGAAATTTCAGTTCTTTGTTTGACACTCCTTCCCCATGTTGGAAAGCCTCAGAATCCTCTTGGTCTTAACAGCCTGGGCAGCCACCTCTGCGTGGGAGCAAGAATTAATTCACAGGCTGCACTATCACACTGTACCTCTAAAGTGACAACAAAGCTGTAAATGGCTGCATCAGAAAATTTGCCCAGTGGGCTCATACTGTAAATTACGCTATCAAAACCTAAATGTGAAAGGCTATTTGATTATAAAAAGTAATGATACATACAATATGAGCCTGATTCTTCTACAAAAGGAGCGTGCAAATTTGTAATGTGTTGTTTACTTTACAACAAGCTGCATTGGCTAGTTCTCCTTTGATGGCCCCAGACTCTAAGCTCCATGAGTGCCTGGGTTGCTTTGGTGCAGTAATCTGTTTTGTGAAACTTGGTGCAGCCCCAAGTTGCAATGCAGACACAGAACAAATACTAAGGTGGTATTTCATGGATACACGAACAAGTATAATATAACATGATCTCCTCCCCCAAAGCTGCTGCCAAAGCCATTTTTCTATATTGCTCTTGGTAGTGATTGCTCCCCCTCCTAACTCCTCCTGTGCCAGGATCTGGGTTTCAAGGCTCTCATCTCCTCTTATGCCTGCCTTCCTCCGTTTCACTGAAGCCCATTATGACCTTCCTGTCCTCCTAAATCTAATTGCAATCCAACTGAAGCCATTTGCCACCCTCCACACAGATGTACTGCATTATTCTGGAGGAACCGTCCTGGGATGTTTCCTAGTGATAGATCCTTGGGAAGGATTCTGTAAAAGAAAACGAACATGAAGTTGGGAAGGATGTTAGAGGTAAAGCTTCCCTGTAGACTCTCCTTTTCTGGGCAAGCCGTGTTCATGGCGGATGTCTCTGGCACCTGCTTGTTCTGCTCTACCTAGGTTGTCAGTTCTTTTCCTAAAACAATGCAAGAACTGAATGCAGTATTATGAATGTGGTTTGCCCTCTGTGGAGCCCAGGGGAGTCACTGATACACATAGTCTGGAGGTGTTGCTTCTCATGGTGTCACTTAAGATTGGAATGAATGTCTTTTTGCTGCCATGGGCATTGCTAACTATGCAAAGCTTGGAGCAATCATGCAGCCAGACCCCTTTTGTTTGATTTTTACATGAAATGTTGTGAAATCAGTACCAACTGAAATACCCCAAAACACATTCTACTGTTGCACAAAGAATGTATTTTTGCATTTGTTTTTCAAAGGTAATACAAATTAATCAGAACATAATGAAAAAAATACACTAAGCTACTCCTAATTATACCATGCAAAGATACCTTCTGCTATCATTTTAATGTATAGCCTTCAATCTGTTTTCCATGCATTTATCTCTAGCTCTCACATATAGATTTTAACCAAAGTAGGAGCACACTCTTTATATTGTTTTATAACTTACCCTGTTTGTTTAACATGTTATAAAATCTTTCAGTACTCCCAACTGAATTTCTACAGCATCCCTTTCTTGGGTAATACTCTATTTTAAGGATGCCCACAGTGTAATTCACCTATCTCTTTCTAATCTTTAGGTGTTACCAAGTACTGCAAGGAACATTTCTGGGACTACATCTTTGTGTACATTCTTAGTTATTTCTCTGAGATGTGTCTAGAATTAAAATTGACAATTCAATTGATAAAAACATGTTAACACTTTTGATACATAAAAATTGATACTTTGAGATCTTTGGTTGGTATTACATTTCATGGTGTTTATGAATTAGATAATTTCAAATCTTGATTCTGTTTTATGTGTTATTAGTCATTACTACATACTCAGTAAGCATTTCTTCCATTCCTTGTCATTGATTTAAACAAATCCTGAACCAGGGTAAGGTCATTGATTCTATAATATTAGTTAAAGCTTAGCACATGGCATAAGACACTTTGCCAAACACTGGGCTAAGGAGAATAGAAATTCAAGAGTGTACACACCTTAATCTTGATCTTCTTTTATTTGCTTAATGCAGGAAGCATGGCTCCATTAATAAACAGTTTGAGACTTTTTCTGTTAAAATGGTTCCCTTATTTCCATTTCTTAATGCACTGAAGTATAAGTTACTTTGTCAAATTTTAAAATACACTGTCAAAATGGAAATAAGGGTAATTTGGCATGAACATGACTTTTTTTCCATCCTAGATTTAAAAAAATGACACATGCTTATTTTAGTAAATTAGAAAAATTCAGAAAAGTATAAAGAAGAAAATAAATGACTCATAACCAGACCATTCAAAGACAATTACTGTTAATTGGTGTATTTCCTTCCAGGCATTTTCTTTGTATATTTTTCACATAGCTGAGATCATATTCACATATGCAATTTTCCAAGCATATAATATAAATATTTCCCTCTGTTATCAGAAAGTCTTTGAAAACATTATTTGTAATGGCTCTACAATATTCCAACATGGAAATGAATTAAATACATAGAGTTTGATGGTTAATATTGAAAGCGCTGAAGTAAGACTCTCTTGGTGCTCCCAAGGGTTTGCTTGTGATCTGGGGCAATTTTCTCAACTCTTCTGTGGCTCAGTTTCCCCATATGCAAAATGAGGATAATTACAATTTCTAGTCTGTAAAGATTCCATAAGGAATGCACGCGATAATGCAAGTAAAGCTAAAACCAGCACCCTACTAGTGGTCATGCAATAAAAGCTATTATTATTACTTCTCCTACTATTATTATTTTATTACTATACCATTTATAGATATTTAAGTTATTTCCAACTGAGATAACATTTCTTAGTACAAAATCACTGAAGATTGTAATTGTTTGCAAACACTATAACTGCTGACTATTTTCTTAGGAGAGCATCATAGTCAAAGGCAAGAGTACTCTTTTTAAGATTTATTCATTCATTCATTTGAGAGGCAGAGAGAGATCGAGAGACTGAGAGTGTGTGTGTGTGTAAGAGAGAGAGAGAGAGAGAGAGAGAAAATCCACCATCCACTGTTTCACTCCCCAAATGGTTGCAATGGCCGGAGCTGGGCTAATCCGAAACTAGGAGCCAGGAGTCAGGAGCTTCCTCTGGGTCTCCCATGTGGGTGCAGGGGCACAGGACCTGGGCCATCTTTCACTGCTTTCTCAGGTGATAGCAGAGGGCTGGATCAGAAGTGGAGCAACCAGGACCCAAACTGGTGCCCATATGGGATGCTGGCACTGCAGGTGGCAGTTTTGCCAGCTACACCATAGCTCCAGCCCCAAAAGCACTCATAAGACTCTGCATATTGCCAAAATTACTTATCTTTTCTTATTTACAGGATAGTGCAGTATTGTTACTCCAGATAAGTGGTTATGTCTGAATCAGAGTCACCTGAGGTATTTGTCACCTCTTGTCTCATCCTGTCTCTTTTCCATCCCCTTTGTCCCTCCCCCAGATGATGTGTAAGAATCAGAGATTCTGGGGCACTTGAGCATATTCACCTTTTTAATTTCTTCATATGCCAAATCAAAATATCAATACCTATTTCAAAGGATTGATGCAATAAATAAAATGATCCATGTTAATAGGAATTTACACATGATAATCACTGTTAGCCTTTATTACATTGTTCATAATAACATTAAATTTATAGCTTATGCTTCTATCAGGAATGTATAACATCTACCTCATTGTCCCTTGTTAGTGTTAAGCATATACATTTTAAAATGTATTCTAGGAGCATTTGGCCTAGTGGTTAAAATGCTTGTTAAGACACCCACCTTCCCTATCAGTGCCTAGATCTGAGTGCAGGCTATGTTCATGATTCCAGCTTTTTGCTAATGTGCACCCTGGGAAGCAGCAGGTGATGACTCAAGTTTCTAGGTCCTTGCTGCCCACGTGGGATACCTAGATTGCATTCTATGTTCTTGGCTTCAGCCTGACCCAGCCCTGGCTGGTGCAGGTATTTGGGAAGTGCGTCAGCTGATGGGGGTGCTCTCTCTCTCTCTCTTTTTCTCTCTCTCTGTCTGTGTGTGTCTGCCTCTGGTATAAAAAAATATCTTGAATGTACTTTAAATTTTATTTAAATTATTAAAGTTATTTAAAAATAGTCTCCAATTTATTTTTATTTTTTTAAAATTTTTATTTAGTAAATATAATTTTCCAAAGCACAGTTTATGGATTACAATGGCTTCCCCCCCCCATAACTTCCCTCCCATCTCCTGCTCCCTCTCCCATTCCATTCACATCAAGATTCACTCTCAATTATATTTATATACAGAAGATCGATTCAGTATATATTAAGTAAAGATTTCATAAGTTTGCACCCACACAGAACATAAAGTGTAAAATACTGTTTCAGTACTGGTTATATAGCATTAATTCAAATTGGACAACACATTAAGGACAGAGATCCCACATGAGGAGTAAGTGCACAGTGACTCCTGTTGTTGACTTAACAATTTGACACTCTTGTTTAAGGCGTCAGTAATCTCCCTAGGCTCTAGTCATGAGTTGCCAAGGCTATGGAAGCCTTTTGAGTTCGCCGACTTTGATCTTATTCCGACAGGGTCATAGTCAAAGTGGAAGTTCTCTCCTCCCTTCAGAGAAAGGTACCTCCTTCTTTGATGGCCCGTTCTTTCCAATGGCATCTCACTTGCAGAGATCTTTCATTTAGGTCTTCCTTTTTTTTTTTTTCCCAGAGTGTCTTGACTTTCCATGCCTAAAATACTCTCATGGGCTCTTCAGCCAGATCCGAATGCCTTAAGGGCTGATTCTGAGGCCAGAGTGCTATTTAGGACATCTGCCATTCTATGAGTCTGCTGTGTATCCCGCTTCCCATGTTGGATCGTTCTCTCCCTTTTTTATTCTATCAGTTAGTATTCGCAGACACTAGTCTTGTTTGTGTGATCCCTTGGACTCTTAGACCTATCAGTGTGATCAATTGTGAACTGAAGTTGATCACTTGGACTAGTGAGCTGGCATTGGTACATGCAATCGTGATGGGATTGTATTGGAATTTCTAAATAGTCTCCAGTTTAACAATGGAAAAGTAGTATTTCAATGTCTTCATTTGCTTTTCTTTGAATAATGTTGGAATTGTGCTTTTGTGAAGTATTCGTTGTCCATTTGTTGTGAGTGTGTGTGTATGAGAGAGACAGAGAGAGACCAGGATTGTTTATTTGAGAGGGAGTCTTTGTATGTTTTCTTTTGGGATGCAAGAAAGGTTGATAGTAACATTATTATTTTTTTTTGAGATAGTAACATTATTATTCATAGTCTGTGTGTGGATGTGGGTGGCAGAAGCACAAGTACTTTCTACTGAGCTAGTTTCATTTCCTTATGGTCAATATATGTTTCCAAAGGCTTCAGTGCCTTCCAGTTAATCCATTTTAGAATTTTGCCTGGAAGCATTGTTAAACTTCTGTCTGGGATCCTTGAAATCCATCGTATTTTCCTATTAAAATAACTGAAAACATCATCCAATCTTGTATCTCTTGAACAACTTGAAATCTCCACGATTACTCAGAGCTCTCACGAGGTGATGGATTGTCTTTATTACATTTTGTCAGGGCTCACATGTGGATGAAGTGTAATGAATACAAAAAGCACAGATTACCCAATTGCCAAGTCAATGAATCTTGGATACATGATTAGAAAGAGGCTGAGATCTGGACCCTGTATTGGTTATATTCCCAGTCTGCCTGCATGTTCTCCAGCTCCCCTAGTTGGATTCCTAATTTGTTTTTTCATGCCTGAGTTCTCCTCTTGGTAGTCTGGTTTATTCTTTACCAGCTCTCAGACTTAAAGTCTGTGTGATGCTCTCCATCCTTTATAATCACCACAACTCCAACTTCAGGCCATCTGTATTGTCCCCTCGGATACTGACCAATGTCCTTCTAGGATCTGCAAGCCACAACTCAGCAGACTCAAGCACCCATTTTCAGAGACAGCACCCCCAACTCCTGTCACTGCCTATGTAGCCCTGACAAACTGCTCGTCCCTCATAGGGACTGCACAACTCTTCCCTTAGACTTCTTAATCACTGGGCTCAAATTTTGCCCAACATTTCTTCTTTTTTAAAAAGAGATCTATTTTTTAAATAGAGGGAGAGAGAGAGACTGACTGAGACTTTCCATTGCTGGTTTACTCCCCAAATGGCCACAAATAGCCAGGGCTTGTGTGAGTGACAGAGGCACAAGTACTTGGACCGTCCTGCACTGTTCCTCCAGGCAGATTAGCAGGGAGCTAGATAGGAAGTAGATACTTGGGACTTGAACCAACACTGTTATATGAGTTGGTGTTGCAGGGGGCAGCTTAGTTCACTGCCACAGTGCTGCCCCCCCCAGCATTTCCTTTAATTACTATAACAATAATGAAATTATTATTTATGATACTATAAATTATATTCTCTGAACACTTACTCTGTGCTAGACATTGTGCTAAGAGTGCTTCATAAGCCCACTTATGGCATCTTGAAGGCAAGCATATAAGGTTTCTATTACTGATCTGATGTCACAAATGAGGAAAACAAGTCTTAGAGAAGTTAAGTAACTTGTGTGAGGTCACAGGTGCTTGTAAGTGGTGGAGCTATGAGTTGAATTTAGGCCAGTCTGATGTCTGAGGAGTGACAGAGTGGTACTATATTGGATTCTCCATCTGGCCTCCTTTTCCCTTTATCTAATTTACAGACCCCTTCATGAATTCTGCAGGTCTTGTCTCACATCTCTGTAAGCAGTGATCATGCAAAGCTGGAAGAGGCTCTGGTTGCCATCTGATTCTGCTGGGATGACAGCAGATTTTCTCCTCCCGGATCCCTCCCGTGTTTCCTGCAGAGTTCCAGGAGTTCCAGGGATCGTGGCTGGGTGACTCTTCTTCAGTGGCCCACCAGCATCTTTCCCTTTGGGATCAGGCTCTCCTGTTTGCTCTGCAAGTGGATTTCCTGATACTTCCTAGCTTCCTTCCTGCCTTCCCTGACAGGCTGCTTCACATTCCAGTGCTTGTGTCTGTTGGGTTTATGTCATTCCACTTAAATCTGAGTGGGTGTGGGAGGGCAGGTATGGGGGGAAGAACCACTATATTCCTAAAGTTGTACCTATGAAAATTGCATTCATTAAAATAAAAGCTTTTAAAAAATCCATTCTTGAAGCTCAGGAGCTCAATACTGTTATCTTTGGGATATCCCTGTCTTAATCTATTTAGTCTTTTATAGAAAGTACCATAGATGAGGTAGTTTATCAATAACAGAATTTATTTCTCACGGTTCTGGAGGCTGGCATGTTCAAAGCCAGGGTGTTGGCAGATTCTTTGTCTGGTTAGGGCCCCCTTCTTTGTTCATAGATGGTGCTTCTTGCCATTATCTTCACAAGAGGGATCTCTTTTGGGCTTTTCAAGATTTATTTATTTGAAAAGCAGAGTTGCAGAGAGGGAAGTGGGAGTAGGAGAGAGACAGGGTCAGGGAGAGGGAGAGGCAACAGTTAGGGCTGGACCAGGGGGAAACCAGAAGCCTGGAACGCCATCTGGATCTCCCATATGAGTGACAGTGGCCCAAGTACTTGGGCCATCATCCTCTGCTTTCCTAGGTGCATTAGCAGGGAGCTGGATCAAAAGCTTCTAGGTGGCAATTGTGAGTTCCCTTCCTGACTCCAACTGGTGCTCCAAAGTAGGATTCTGGCATTGCAAGCTATGGCTTAATTTTAACTCACCAGGCCACAATGTAGGCCCCTGGGCCTTTTTTTTTTTTTTTTTTTTTTTATAGAGGCACTAATCCCATTCATGAGGACTCTGCTAAAAGCTCAATGTCCCAAAGGCCCCACCTCCTAATTATATCATTCTAGGGATTCAGATGCAACGTTTAATTTTAAGGGAATTCAGTCCGTAGTACTTCCTGGCAATCAACAACCCATAAATATGCCTTCCTCAAGTATTTTCACCTCTAGGGTTAGTTAAACATATTATAGATATAATTGCTACTTTCCCCAGGCAGGGAAACTGTATGGATTTATAGGTACAATAAGGAATCTGTGGCTAGAACTTCTGGAGGGGATGCTGATACTTCTTGCCTTCCCAGGCCTGTTTCAACTCTGGGACCCTAACACAGGTGCAAAAGTAGCTTTTGTGTCTGGTTTTATTCCAATTTCATGTTCAGGCTACAGAAACATCTCAGTAATGGCAGATTTAATAAAGTTTCTACTGTTTGCAAGTGAATCTAAATTATATTTAAGAAATTGTCATTTTGCTGAGATAAGAATTTGAAAATCTCATGCTATGAGGGAGGGTGTGGTTGTTGAGTCACTTAGGCTTGTGAATGTTTTGTTATTTTCTGACTATTGTGACAAGGCATTTTATGAAAATGATGACATGCTACAGCAGTGTTCTTGAATGTGGGGATTCCAGAAGTCTCTGGATGCAGCCTGCACAAATATCAAGGGTTTAGTCTATTTTCAGGGCCAGAGACAAAGGGAGACCTTTCCTCCCAGTGCTGAGTGTGATAATTAGTAATGAATTGACTTCACCTTTTCATCTTTACAGACCACTATCAGAGCCTCCTGTGAAATCTGCACACCTATAAGCTATGAGTATAGGCAGTATTATCCAATTAGCATGTGTTTCTTTTACCTACTCCAAATATTTTTAATGCTTTTTCCAACTGTTTGTCTTGGACTGGATTGATATTATCCTGATGAGAATGGAAATCTTCAGTTTGCATTTAGAGATATTAGGGGATTTGAGGAAATATTTTCATTTTTCATCCAGAGGTTTAATGTTGTATAGACAGTGTCTGCCTGTGACCCATTCATATCTAGTTTAATCTTGTATCCAGCAGGCCAGTAGGTTTAGTTTCCTTTCCACCTGGTGCTAGCAGCCATTCTTTCCTGTGCTGCTGAGAATCTCCGAAGACAGCAAGACCCGGGAAGGTTGTGGGAAGATAGAGAGCCTTTTGTGGAAAAAGAGTCCATTATCTTGGAAGCCACTCCCGGAGTCACTGCCGAAAGCAATTTCTCAAAGTTTATGCTTAAACCTTAGAAGGCTTCTGCTGCCACTATGATTGAAGGGGAGAGGGAAGGAGCCAAGCCATCTTGGTCGACAAATGTCATCAGTCATGATGAGCCCCTAATCCTGATGAGACTTCTGATAAGACATTTGTATGATGACAGATGAGGCTACGCACAGCAGTTAACTCAGTCATTTGTAATCATTACTTTTTGGCCATTCAATAACCATCCTGTGGAATTTTTTTCCCCTGAATTTCTCTGAGTGGAGAAAGGAGCCAATTTTTTCCTTTTTTCTTTGGTAAAGGCTCTTAGCAATTACAAATTCTTGATGGGAACTTTCTAAGGCCCCATGGAGTCCACCTTTAGAGGCCTTATTCCCCTGTGTCACCTGCTTTGTGATGGTGAGCAACATTGCTCACATCTGCCCCTTGTCTGACTCTGGCTGCCCAGAGTGAGGCACAGCCATCTCCTGTGGCTAACAGGTCTGCTGTGTGGAGATTCCCATGACAAGACACAGCATAAAGGCACACCCCGTCATTTGTGACTGTGTGACTGTGGCCATGCCTCTGAACCAGGACTTCCTTCCCCCAGAAGTGTGCCATGGTCATGTTTGTGCTTCAGATGGCTAACAGATGTGCAGAGACACCAAACTATGGAGCCCCTTAGCACTCTGGGAGGATCAAGCCCTTGGGCCCGTTGCTTCTGACTGCAGGCAATCTCTTCTGTTTACCTTCGTGGGCCATACAACTATTATTTTTTGTATGTGTCGGGATGTGAAAATGGTTGGGAAGTGCTGATATAACCTCTCTGATTTTCATTTTTCACTTCTGTATGTTGAAACTATTTTTCGTATCTTAGGAAACCCTTAAGAGGATCAAAGGCTCAGGTGAAGGGGCTTGAAGAGCTATCAAGCACTTGAGGGGGTGTCACTGGCCGCAGAGAGAGGACTGTATATACAGTTTATCCTCACTGGCTGTCCCTTTGAGAGTGAGATGAAGTTCCACATTTTTATCCCTTCCAATCATAAAATCAATGTACTGCACCTGCCTTTTAGGGTCTAGCCCTGACTCGACTCATTTCCTGTGGTCTTCACTTCTGATAGCTTCTCTGAGGCACCCCCAGACACAAAGTGCTTACTGCTCCGCCTTCATACACTGAGGGTACAGACCACAGTGTATCTGTCTACCTCTTCCTGATCTCTGCTGCTTCCACCTTCCACTCGTCTCTCAAATCTACACAGGCCTGTCCTTCCTTCCCACGTCTGACCATTAGAGTCTGTGCCGCCTTACTTAATGGCAGGCCTTTGCCCAGGGCCAAGAACATCCCACATTTCTAAGCATGGTGCTCCAGGAGCTGGCTGGTGCTGACCCCTCAAGTGGTTCCAAAGGCTGACTTCTGTCAGCCCTGTAGACAGATCTCATGGGTGGAGGGGAACTCTCTGCTGTCCATCTCAGCTTACCCAGTTAAATGCTGCCTTGTTAGGTGAGTGAAAACCAAGTCACCAAACCATATACCATAAAATGTTAATGCTGGCTTCTTTGGATGCTGCAGGTATGGGTAATATTTATTTTCTTCTTTTAGGCCTTCCTGATTTTTTTTTCAGATTTTCTGTGGTGAAATTGAAAGTGTATTTTAGATTCTATTTCTGAAAGATGCACTCAAGATGTGCTGCATGAAGGCAAATCACAGCTCCGACATTCCTTCACACTTGCTGCTCCCAAATTACTGCCTCTGCTTTCAGAACCAGTCGATTCCGAGGGGGGTGGGAGCCAGGAGGGAGAAGGGAGGGGCAGCAGTGTGGGCCATTGAATTTCCTCTTTTCAGACATCGCTCTGGCAGCTAATTCCAGGGTGCTCATCTGTATGGCAGCAGCGTGACTTTCATGGTTTCCCCAAGGTGCTTTATGGCCTTTTTACAGTGGTACTTTGAATAACTTGCACTTGATAAGTTCGAATTAGTGAAAAATATCAGATGTGGCTCTCTCCCCCTCTCTACTTTGCTTCTTTTCCTCTTCTTATTTATTTATTTTTGGTCCTATTCCTTAATGCTAGTGTCCTTGCCTCACCGTCTCCTCCCTCACCTTCCTCCCTATTCATTTCTTGTTCTTCTAAGTGTCCCTTGTCCCTACCTTCTTGCTTCTCTTAACCTAATCTTTAAAGCAAAATAAAAGATGGTCGGGAAAGCAGGCTGTGGAGTTGTTGATCCGGGACATAGTGAAGGGAATACAAATCCAGGCTTATCGTTGGAACCTACATGGCTGCAAGAGTGATTCCAGAGGTAGTGTTAACCTTCAGTTTTCCAGAAGATAATTCCGGTTTCAGACCAAAATGAAAGGGTAAACCCTGGTGCCTGGACACTAGGCCCCCTCCCTACAGCAAACGTGGCCAGCAGACTGGGCATCAGAGAGAAGGCAGGAAGGTGACTCGGAACAGGTCAGTCCTGGCTTGGGGCTGGAACCGTTCTAGGTGGCAATTGTGAGTTCCTTTCCTGGATGACCCGAAGGGTTCTGCTATCTTAGTTAAGAGAATGCTTCAGATATATATGATCTGGTCAGTCTCTTTATACTGTATTTAATTTAATGTTCCTTACTCCAGAGCAATCAGTATCATTTCTAGAGGTTCTATGCTAGACAGTGGCATCCTGCTTAGCCCATACAGCAGGGTGCCTTAATAACATCCACCTTTCTTGGTGTGAGGGAGCAGGTAGTTTGGGCTGAGAGAGACTCCTACCCTCTCTGGCCTCCCACCGGACTGCACTCCCCTTGACTAGCCTACTCACCTAGTTTAGGGCCTCAGCTCAAGCACTAACTTCTCAGGTAATCCTTCCTTGGTCTTCATGATGAAGTTAAATCCTTCACACATCCCCATAAGGCCGGTCTGTCTCTCCTTCAGAACAAAACATGAACGTTGAGACGTTACACAGATCTCGGAGGTGGTTAGCTGCTCTCTGCTACCCTGCCACACTCTAAGCTCCTCGGACAAGATGTCTAAGAGGATACTGTTTGTTTCTGCTCAGTGATGTTTCCCAATTTCCCAGGGCAGAACTTGGCAAATGGGGAATGATCAGTAATTATTAGTTGAATGAATTAATCTTAGTTCCATCCTTGTTGACTCAAGTTACTTAACCTCTCTGAGTCTCAATATAGTCATTGGAAAAATGGAAATAATAATCCTCAACTCAGAAAATTATGGGACTTCTGTGAGACAGCAGTTGTAAAGTACCTAGCACAGAACCTGGCATGTGTGAAAGATACACATGAAGTATCAGCTTCAGCCATGGTTTTGTTTTATTTACTTTAATCCTAGAGTTTTATTGTGCTAAGCAATAATTCAAAGATTTAAAGAACAAAAACGAGTATATCCGTCCCCATGTCTTTGCCCTTTTCTTTTTTTACTCCTTCTTCCATGGTCGGGTGATACACCGAATGAGGGGGTCGAAAGATCAGATTCCTGATTTTTCACTAACAAGATGACCTTGGGCGAAGCATTTTCCCTTCCTATTTCCACTTCTTTGTATATGTGATGAGAAGACATAGACAAATAGTCTTTACAGTGCCTGCCTACTCTCATCTGAATCTCTGCATAGGGGTCAAGGGCGACACCGACCACTGTTGTTCACAGTGCAAGATGAATGGAAGCAAAAAGATGATACAGTGTCAGAGGAGCAAATTAGGCTATTGGCCTATCTATTTTAATACCGGCTGAGTTTATTTTAGTAATACAGGAGAAGAATATTTTAAAATGTAGCATCATGACCATGCCCCTTAGTAACAGCGCAAGAATTTCTAGTGTACCTTTCTTCAAAAGAGCCCGAGGGCTTTGTATATATGGTCTCATTAATTCTCTGAGCGTCCCTCAACTTGGATGGGAAAGCATGATGAATTCTGTTTTATATGCAAAGAAACAAAGCTTCAAAAAGGTTAAGCAGCTTACTCAAGGTTATGTTCAGTCATTGTTCCCAGGAACCCAGGTCTCTGTGCAGCACACCAGACCATTAGAACTGTCTGCTTCCAGTCTGTGGACATGAGCCCATCGATGGGTGACAGGTCCTGGGGCTGAGCAGTGTGAAATTCAGGGTTATGGCTTCTTGGAGTATATACTCTTCTTCCTGAAATGAGAGGAGTGGCAAATAGATAATCAAGGATTGAAAGGACTAGAAGTTAGTAAAAGTGTTCTGTCTCTCTTCCTCCCCTCACCCTAAACATCCTTTTCCTGGACTAACCAAGGCTCTGTTTCAAGAGCCCAGGTCTCAGGTTGGTTAGTGATTGCCATGGAAACAGTGCTGGCTGAGCCTGAGGCTCAGGAGAGCCAGCTGCCCTAACTGAAGGTGTGTGTCTCCAGATCACCTTCCTGGTTGGCCCGAGGGATCTGCTTCTTCAGGCATCTGTGATCTGATGGGTCTTCCTGTTGCCTTTAATTCACTGCTCTAGTTCTCTAGGGGAATCAATATTATCTGCAGGGGTTGGTATTGAAGGGTGACATTCCTAGCTGGTCCACATATGAGGGGTGTGCAATTGTTGGTCCTGTTCTGATCCTCACCAGATGTGTGGTCTTCTGTAGGGCAGTTGTGTTTTTTCAGCCTTGAACTCTTCATCGGTGAAAAAGATTAACAAAAAGGGTCATTGAAAGGATCATGAGTGGATGGCTCTGAACATCACCAGTGAATGCGAAAGTCTTAGTGAGTGTGAAAGGAATTGGTACCTGCTTTTCCATACTGGAGCTCCCCTCTTGAGAAAGTGAGCCACGCCCTCCCTACAGTGCTTGCTGAATAATCTCGGGGTTACCCTGGTAACTCTTATTTCCCAACTTGAAACATCAGGTCAAGAGAAGGGCCAATTGTTCTTGGAGAGCTTTTAGCCTCTTGTCCGGTATACCCAGAGACTGCTGGGCCTGCGAGTGGGTGATTATCCCTACAAGGACTCCCTTGCTCCAAAAGAGAAAGGTCTTTTGTTGATGGACTTGGATTTTCAGGCTGCCCCAACTTTGTGTCGCTTTCAGTACATTAATTATTTAGTGCCTGGAAAAGCTCTCTGAGATCACAAGATGAAAGGCCCAGTGGCAGTTCAAAGACTTTCTTTTGATTATTATTCTAGTCAACATATTTGGGGAGGGGGTATAAAATAGGCTTGAGATCACAGTGAAGTAAATTTCATAAAGAGGAGAGTACAAGCAAGTCACAGAAATGGCCCCAGAGCATTCATACAGTCATGTTGGCATGCTTATGGAAGCACTCAGGCCTTGCAAGGGTAAGGGTTAGGAGCAAGTGTTAAGATTCTAGGTTCCTGGAGATTGATACTGTCTCCATTGCCCTCCTGGGTTAGTGAAAATGCCAGCTGTCTTCACACTACAGAAAGGCAGTGAGTCTACCGTGCCAAGGTAGGTAGGACTAGTGAACAAGCCCAGCTGAAGCAGGGATTAATGGCAAGAGAAGACATTGCAGGGCTCATAGGCAAGTCCAAAGGGGCTTTCTCGTGTCACTGAGGTCATCTCCGGATGGGTCAACGGATAGAGACTTTGTGTTATCAAAGAGATTTGCAAATTCTGAAGGGAGAGCATCAAATGCCACAGTGCCTTCTTTATCTGACTTTGGCTGTGAATTATAAATCACTAGTGGCCTGGATAGACATGATATCTCAACTGATTAAATATGTTTGTGCCCCGGTCTACCCCTGCCCCTGGCCCTGAGAAGCATGTTCTCCAAGAAGGTTAACAATATCCGCCATGTGAAGTTTTTCTATATTTTTAAAATAAATCTGTGAGCAAAAATAACATAGGCAGTGAACCTGAGGCTTGAGATTTATGAATGAAATTAATATACTCTTGTAATTTGTTGTCATGAACAGCCAAGGTAGATGGAACAGCCTGTTTGATGAATAGCCTAATGCCACTGTGCAGTGAGCCATAAGAGGTTAAGGAGGCAGGGGGACCAGTTCAAATTTTGTTTTGGCGTAACTTGAATCCCAGCTCAATTGCTTTGGTAGAACCCAGCTCGGAAGATAGAGACCTGGGGCAGGAGAGATTGGGTTGGCCTGCCAAGAGAGGGTAAGATTCAGAAAAGCACTGGATGAGGAAAGACATTCTGGGCAGAAATTAGCTTGGGCAAAAGTTTGGAGACTGGGATGTAATGGGTACCATGGAATTTGAAAAGATTCTTACTGGAAAATAAAGCTGAAAAGGTAGGTAGTGACCAAGTCTACATGCCCCTTTGTGATTTACTTTCTGGGGTGTCTCTAAAATACCCTGCATGTAACCTACTGCCCGTGAGCAGGAGCTGTGCTGACAATTTCCTTTGTGTGATTGCCACCAGAATTCCCTAAAGCTGTGCCTGGGAAAGATGCTTGCATTCATCGACTAACAGATGTAGCTCACCACTGAATGAACTCAGTAGTTACACATGAGTTCTTATGGAATGGAGAAAGGCAAGAAAAATGTGTTAAATACCGTGCCTTTCAACAGCATAAGAAGATATTATGGGAGAGGACTTTTTGCTTCAGGATTGAGCTTCCCCCCAAGAAAGAGCACAGACATTCCTAGCGGGATGGGAGTGGGGCTTTGAGAGAGGTGGGGCAGAGTGGGGCTGTTTAATTCCATTTACATTCTGCCCCTGACACTAACAGCTCCTCTCTGAATGAGCCAGCTGGAAGAAAATGTGAAAGCAGGTTGTGGGGAACCAAATGTGTATGAATCGGAGGGGACCTCCACAAACAGCTAGGTCAACCCCCTCATTTCCCAGGCCTAGAGAAGGTGCAAGCAGTCTGTGTGTTTAGGACAAAAGGTGCATCTGCTAACTTTCCCTTTTCTTCCTCTGAAACAACCTTTTTGTTTTTCAGAATAAATTAACTGCGTGTTATAACTCCAACATCACTGCTAACTCTAGTCATGCAAATTGACTGAGGATGTTTGGCTGAACAGGTGTGAGTTCAGCCCAGTAAATACTCGGACCATTTCCCTTGGCCTGACAATACCCAATGAAGGCCTGCCCTGTGCTCCCTCCTGGCTGTTTGCTTACCAGTGTTTGACATCTGGACAACTGTTTATTTGACCACATTAAGATTTGCTTTGTGTGTACCAGAATCATTGTAAAATAATACATTATTAAGTGTGCTTTCAAATAATGGGAGGGGAAAACTAGCAGACTGTGACTGATTGTTTTATTGGTGGGAAGAAAATAAATAATTAAAAAGGGTACAGAGCGAGGTAGGAGCAGTTCCAAAGAGAGTCTAACATAGAAGCATTTGTTACATTTTATAGGCTTAGGTTTGTAAGGCATACTTGCTAGTGAACCCAGGGTGTTCATGTAAATAACCATCACACATGCATATAGCTCTTTATGATCTGTTTACTGTATTATGTACATTGGCTTAAGGATGAATAGACACACAGTGCGACATGTAAAAATAAAGATTGGAAATAGACCTTGCCAGTTGGCTTAAATTTGGGTAGTCAAGACAGTGGACAGTTGGCATATTCAATAATTAACTAGTGAACAATAGAGAAGTAACTCTTTGGGGGTACTTTTGGTTTCTGGACATTGTATTCATGGACACAAGATCCCCCAGATAGAGGAAAAGGACTAAGACTCCCATTTTGGATTCTAAAATAGAGGATGGAAGCATAAAATATTAATGGTAGTATGGCTGATATTTAAACAGTGTGTCACACATACACGTTGTCTAATCTGGCCCTTCTAGAACCATGAGAGTTTTGAGAGTGTGCATTATTATTATTATTACCATTTTTAGAGCTAAGAACTTTCACCAGAGCTCTTTCATTTGTTTGGCAAATACTAACTGAGTGGTTACTGTGTACCAGGCATAGAGGCATAGGAATGACAAGTGCAGGAGGTGCAAAATAAACAAATGAATCTACATGATACATACACATATATTTATGCATATATGTGTGTATACATACATATGCGTATGAAATTCAATAATGCAGGCAAGGGGATAGAGAATGGTTTATGATGAGAGCCATTTCCACTGGATGATTAGGGAAGCCCTTTACGGGGAGGCGACACTTTGTCTTGGACAAAGTGGAGAGGGAATGACCACACGCCTCTGAGAGGGAGGAGCTTTCTAGTCCAAGAACTGCTCCTGCAAAGGTTCTGAGGTGTGAATGTGCTTGGTGAGTCAGAAAATCACAGGAGACCTGAAGGACTAAGCTCCGTAAGTACAGGAAAATGGTTGGAAATTACGTTGGATAGAGAGCCAGATCCAGATCATGTTGGGCCCTTAAGGACTTGGCTATGGCAACAGATTTGAAAGCCAAGGGCCAAAGTGTCAGTATAACTGCTGTGTGAAGAACAGACTGAAAGAAGACCAGCCAAGAGCTTAGGGCAGTGCAAGATACTGGGAGAAAAGATGAGAAGGGGAAAAATTCAGGTAGAGCCATTACGATTTGTTGATGAATTGGTATGATGTATGGGAAAAAGAAAGAAGTCAAGGATTTCTCCGTGGTTTGTGGCTCAAGTACTTGGGTCCTGTCACCCATGTGAGATAATGTGAGATACTAGGATATAGTTCCTTGGCCCTGGCATTGCTTTGTCCTAGCCCAGACCTAGCTGTTGGGACCATTTGGATAGTGAATCAGCAGATGCATCTTTCTCTCTGTCACTCTGTCTTTCAAATAAACAATAAATTAATCTTTAAAAAGTTCCCTTTTTCATTGGTCAGCAAAGGTTTCATTGAGGCAGCAATGATCTGGTGTCTTGGGATGCTCTGGAATTCATGGCCATTGATCATCATCAGCTAATTAGAACTACTGTAGCAAAATTTCAGTATTCAACCATGAAATTTCCTAGGCAAGTGCTGCTGGCAAGTGGAGAATTTTCCTCTGGTATGGGCTGGGAATTGGGGAAGATCTGCAAAGGAGAATAAAGAGGACCTGCTACTGGGGATGGAGGGAGCCAAGGACCATGTGGCAACCAAAACATGAGGAGTCCAAGAAGCAGGGAGGGGCCGGTGGGGGGACATGCTGCTGGGAGGGCCACTAAGATCAGGACTGAGACTTGCCCGCTGTTTCTGCAGCCTGTGAGCCCTGGCGACTATGACCTGGAGAAGCTGAGACAGTCTTGACTTCATTAAGAGAAAGTGGGAGATAGAATGTGGAGAGGAGCAGGGACAAATCCTTGAAGAGATTTATCTGTAGATGGAAGCAGAGTTAATAGGGCAATGGCTGAAGAGGTCAGAGACTTCTTTCTCCTCTTTAAGTTGGTACATGTTTGCTGCAGTTGAGATTGACTTGTTAGAGGTGGAAAACTGTTGGTGCAGGAGAAAGGGGAGACAGCTATCACAGAAGATCCCTCAAGAAGGAACAAGATTAACACCTAAGTGGAGAGGCTGACACTGCTTAAGGGTGTAGACAGCTTTTATCCTTTAAAACAGGAAAGAAGAAAGTGGGTAGGTAGGTTTATCTGTAAGTGGGCGGATAGGTTTGCTTTTTTTTTTTTTTTGTCGGTGAAATATGAAGCAAGGTTATTCTCTGAGAATGTTGAGGGATGAGGGAATGGGAGGCTTGAGGAGGAGGAAGAGTAAGTTTTAAGATGGTTGTGCTGGAAAGAGGGGGCTGGATTGAGTGGGTCGTGGAGTGCAGCAGAATTCCTGCATGGTCCCTGGGGTCTTGTTGAGGTTTCTGGCTGTGACATGTGACTTGCTGGCCTCACTGTGTATTCCTCCTGCTCTCCTCTCCCAGGACTACATGCAGCTGCTTCACATTTGTGCAGGGGGAAGCTGGCAGAGGAGTTGGCATTGTGTACATGGGAATAATTATAGAGATGGACTCTGAAATCTAAGCTGAGGACACTCGGGGTGATTCAGTGCAGGTGTGGTGTTGTCCCTTTGCCTGTACACCCTGTAGTGCCTAGAAAGGGCTCAGGAAATCACTGTAAATACATAAACAGTCCTACTGGGAGCCAGCCAATAATGCCCTCAGTCCTGGTGCATTTCTTTTCTCTTTTTCTTTTTTCTCTCAGGCCATCGTTGATCTGCCCACTGGGTTACCTGGAAGCTCCTGCATCTGTTTCCTCCCATCTGTCTCTTCCAGGTCCAAGCTTCGCCCTACTTTCACCTTTGCCCCATAAGTCAGAACGGAGTGCCAAAAGACAAGCCTTTCTCTTGCTAACTGGATTTCTTCTCATGGCATGGCTTCTCCTGATGCTGGAGAACCTGCTTCCCACTAGGAGTGAGGGTGGAGAAGGATGAGGAGTGGAAGGGAACAGAGTGCCTCTTCACTCTGCACTTGTGAAATGTGCTTCTTCTCTATACCCTACCTTTAAGTATGTTCTGTCAGCACTGATTAGCATTCATTTCAGTCCTTCCAATTTTGGCAGAAAATTTTATTGGTTTTCTTGGTGTTTGTCGTTTTGGATTTGGAAACCCAATCTTTTGGTTGACCCCTCTGTTAGTCTCCTCAACCAACTAATCACTCTACCTACCCTTCTCTGAGGACCACACTGGGGATCTGTGAGGCCAGAATTCTTGCAGCTCCTCTAGGAGCAGGATAAAATTCCACTTCCTGTATTGTCTTCAACCATAAAGATGCCCAGTGACCTGTTAGCATTTTGGGATATAAAATGTTTTAAGCTTATGTCTTTAAGGATCACCCCCAGGGATGTCTGCATCCCCTTGCTGGGTCATGCTTTGACCCTCATAGACCTTTCTTTTGTATGCTTTCAGGTGTGTGTGTGTAAATAAAATCCCTGAAATATTACCTGGCCTCCATCCAGGTGAAAAGTCAGCTGGCTTCCTGTGCCCACTCATGGATTCATAAGTGCTTCCTGAAGTCTAACCCCATCTGCTTGGTTCTTCACATCCAGGAAGTCATCTGCCATTCTGTGCCCACTCACAGCTTCATAAGTGTTTCCTGAAGCCTAACCCCATCCGCCTTGCCTCTCACATCCAGGAAGAAGTTAATACCATTCCCAAACTGAATGGTTAACAAAAATGACATCACTCGGAAATAAGGAATATAGCTTCAGTTTTGTCTTCCTGTTACTTCAGAATTACTTAAAATTGAGCTAAGGTGATGACTCAGACATAGAAATGCCAATTTTTATTCACATGGGTATATTGTGGGGCCGGGGAGGGGAGTAGAGGCTTGCTTGTCAGGGTCTTCCAGTCCCTTGTCAATGTTGCCTTTTTCTGGAGCATGCACAGTGGTGCCAGCCAACCGTAGCCGTTGCCTTATGGAGCCTTGCAAGACCCCAAAGAGCACTGAGAACCACCCTGCACCAGTTTGTGGGCACCCCTGTAGGGTGCTGGAAGGAGCAGATGCTGTAGCTTTGGGGTGATCTGGTCTGTTGACTCTCTCATCTCGTACCTGCTGCTGTGACTGCCATCAAGACATCTGACCTCTTTAAACCTCGGTTTCTTCAGCTGCAAAATGAGGTCAAAGAATAGTACTTATTCACAGAGTTATTATAAGAAGTAAGTGAAATCACACATTTAAAGCACTTAGCACAGTGCCTGGCCCATATGTACTTAATACATATTAAAAAATCTGATAAACTTCACCTAGTTTAAAAAAATCCAAGTCATCTTGGCATTCACCCTCTTGAGCCCCATTGCCCATCTCTAAAACAGAGCTAATGTAGGGGTGAAATGAGATGGCATTTCTCTGCAAACTCACTAGTGTAGCTTCTGGGCTCTTTCAGTGCATTTCAAAAGCTCTGAGCCATTTTGTAAAAATGCTACAGAAAAATGTATCTGGTGCCAAGCAACTGAATCCTAATCTCTGTAGGTAAGAGGGGGAGGGAAGTTAAAAGCTCTTTTTGGGTGTCCAAGGAGCTAGCACTTCCTACTACACTCAATTGAAGGTAGATACATGAACATTTTTATTTTCTCTTTTTTGGGGGAAAGAGACTGTAGAGTGCCCATCTAGTTCCAGTGGCACATCATCTTGTGTTCAGCTTTAACCAAATGCAGCACCTGTAGAGAAAACAATAAGGGGTCAAAAGGCTAGGCGGGGCAGCCAGGCCAGAGATTTTCTTAGTGTGTGAAGTGGAGTTCATTGTAAAATGGAATTGGAGGTAGGAGGCTAGGACCTGGAGGCGTGTGGGCTAGGAGTGCTGTGGAAGGAACTGCTGCCAAGCAATAGGCTGGAAAAAACACTTCTGCTGACCCTGTGTCCTTCCCTTCTTTTTCTTCTTCCTCCACTTCCTTTTCAGAGTCACTCGAAAGAGACTCACTCGGGGTAGAACATGGTCTTTTGTTCTCAGGCAAGGTTGGACTCAGCTTCTGTTTCCATAACTTGGCCCTCTGAATCTCAGTTGTTGCATCCACCTAATGGAGATGCTAATTCCTGTCTCAGAGAGTCATTGTGCATACGATGTAACATTATGTGGATCAAGAGCTCAGCAACCTGCCCCTTGGAAACTGCAGAAGAAACTCTCATTCCCTTCCTTTCCTCTTCTCAGC
This sequence comes from Oryctolagus cuniculus, assembly GCF_051225735.1. NCBI lineage: Eukaryota > Metazoa > Chordata > Mammalia > Lagomorpha > Leporidae > Oryctolagus > Oryctolagus cuniculus. The sequence continues at coordinate 178,212,252 of NC_142868.1, forward strand.
ACTGCACTCAATATTGTTACACATCTATCTACTAAACAGAACACATTCACAGATTCCTCCTTCTTTAACAGGAAAAGCTTTGTCTGCCATGAAAACATTAGCAAATAGTGATTGAGTTGGGGATTTTCTGGGAAGAACTATGTAAGAGCATGCAGTGTGGGCTCATTTGATTTGTAGATATAGTATAATGACTTTTCAACACACAAAATCCACTTGAGGTTCTGTTAAGGAAGGGAATAATACAGCTTTGCTCCTTTTTTTTCTCAACCCTTCTTTCTCTCATGCAAATCAGAAACATTAATCATTTGTGGCTCTCTAGACTCTTGGATATGGGAAAACCCATCACCTCGCCTTTTTCCTCCTGAAAATAGCATAATAGTCAGTACTCATAACTTCTGAATGCAGTTTCAACCCTCTCATTGATAAGGCAATAACCCAAGCAAACAACATTAGATGAAGTTACAAGTCTGAATATAAAGCAGAGATGGAGATATTATTTGGACAAGATGAATTGAAGTTCTCTATAAAGTTGCACAAATTCTTATAGACAAAATAGACATTGAATAGAGCTGTTAGACTAAGCCATTAAGTGGTCTGGCTTCTAGTTCATCTTCCAGAGATTCTCAGCATGGCCTTGGCCACAGTGTTAGATCTTCTTAGATCTGGCTGCCGTTAGTGTAAAATGGGCATCAAGGTCCTGAGGTTAACTCTACCGACTAATGGCTCAGCCCTCTTTTCCATCATCTTTCCAATGAAAGTCATGAAAGCCCCTTGTGAGCTTTCTTTATGACTGAAACTGAATGACAGCTGGAAGACATATCTTAGGCACACGGGTCAGTGTTTTCTTCTTTGTTTTTATGTCCAGGTCCCAGCTCGTTGGAATCACCAACAAACAGGCCTTCTCCTCCTCCTGACTATTTCTCATGGAATCTGACCTGGATAATGAAAGATTCCTTCCCTTTCCTGTCCCATCGCAGCCGATATGGTAAGTACATTTTTGATAGTTATTTCTGATATGCCATCACTATGTCACCATCAAGGAAGCTGTGAGTTTCAGCTTTGAGATAAATGGTACTCCAGGGCTCCATCGGACCCCTGCATAAAAAGAATCATGCTGTGCTGTGTCCCAGTGGTGCCTCACTCCACCAGACCATTCCACCTAGACCAGTCCCACTGCACACTATAGCCTGGAGGAAGCCAAGAGATTTGTTTCTGCTGTATCTGTTCCCCCAGCCTTTATGGTATATGATATTTGCTGCATCCCTTTATCAATAATTAGGTGTGTTGCTTATTTGCATTTTGCATAAGGTTCTAGCCAACAGTGTTTCTAACAGTAGTGATCTTTTAAAAGAGGATTGTTGTGAGAGTCACAAGTCTTCCAGTGTCCCTTAAATGGCCGCCTCCCATCTACATGGTTCTCCTTAAAGTTTCTCAAACATGTTCTTCAATGTTATTTCAGTGCATTTGATTTCTACAACAGCCTCAGAGGTAGAGAGAACAGGTCCCATTCCATTTTTACAGCTGTAGAAACTGAGTTTAGTACGATCATGCAGAGTGGGTTATCTAGCTACAAAGCCAGAATTCTTGCCCTGGATTCAGTTTTGCTCTCAGGAGGCCACCTGTTCAGCCTGGCAGCTCTTGTCCTGGGAGCCCTCAGAAGGTCATAATCATATGGTGTTGGAATAATTGTCAGTGCTCATCTTAACAGCTCCTAGCAGCCATGCCTCTGCAGTGGAAAGAGTAGGTTTGGAGGAAAGTGGATGCATTTCCAAGAGAACAATTTTATTTCCTTTTTTTAAAAAGATTTATTTTATTTATTTGAAAGACAGAGTTACAGAGAGAGATAGAGACAGAGAGAGAGGTCTTCCATCTGCAGGTTCACTCCCCAGATGGCTGTAACGGCCAGAGCTGCGCCTATCTGAAGCCAGGAGCTGCTTCCAAGTCTCCCACATGGGTGCAGGGGCCCAAGGATTTGGCCCATCTTGTACTACTTTCTCAGGCCATAGCAGAGAACTAGATTGGAAGAGGAGCAGCTGGGACTAGAACTGGTGCCCATATGGGATGCCGGTGCTTCAGGCCAGGGTTTTAACCTGCTGCGCCACAGTGCCGGCCCCCAGTTTTCTTTCTTTTGAACTCATCCAGGATCTATCCCAGGAGGGAGGTAACCTGTGCATTGGCCACCACTTGATCCCATCCCATGGAAGACACTCAGAAAGATACCTTTGTGATGAGTGAATGCAAAAAGCCTCTAAAGATGGAATGTTCTCATCAAGCCTGATTCAATTAAGTATTTATGATCCCAATCCAGCACAGAGTTCTAGATTCCCTCTGGGTGTGTATTAACCTCCTCCTGCTATTCAGTGCGTGCTCTTGGGCCTGAGTTATTCAGAACGTATCTAATAGAGATGTTCCATTCAAGGTAGAAAAGTTCCCAACCCAAAGCCTGCTATCCTTCATCTATGGTTAGTCTTGGTTCATATTAATGGTACCTTTCATTTCAAACTTGAAAGTATAAATGCATAAAAAACCCTGGGGCAGTTAGAAATATACTTTGTGCTGTGATGTTCTCTGCCACTCGTAAACATCACCAGTGGGAAAGAAGAATCCGTGGTTCCCAGGAGATCTCCGATAAGAAGTACTTCTTGATTTTATGTAAGCCAGGCACTGAGTGTCATCTTATGATAAGAGCAAGTGTCTGTAAATAATTGAAATCTGGTCTTTTGTGTTTTTAATGCTTTGTAACCAGATTTGTGATACAACTGGTCTTCAGATAGCATTTTTGAATTTGCTCTTAAAAGTCATTCAGTATCTCCACAAGAGAACAACATTTATAAAATGCAGGAAGTCCCAAAATGTAGGTCTACTTCTTGTGTGTTGCACAGAACAACATACTTGTTCCCTGTGAACTGCCTTCAGAGAGGCTGTAGGTTGAAAGGAGACAACCCCTGGAGCTTAGGAAGCTTCTGCCTACCCACAGCATGGCCCTGTACACCCACTCCCCCTCTCTGGGCCAGGCGGCCCTCATCTGTCAAATGAGTGAGGAGTGATGTGCCCTAGAACAAAGGAGCAGATCTGGATGGTTCTTAAGATCCCTTTCACAGTCTCCTTGTGGCCTGGAATCCCCATGGTTTCCCTTCTTGGTGGTGGTGAGGACTCACACCGTTGGCCTTTTGTGGCCCAAATGCTGGATGAAGGTGCCAAAGTCAGCACCATCATTGCTGATTCATGGGGAACAGAACTGACTCCTGATTGGTGGCCCCTTGACTGGGTGTGATGGCAATTCTTTTTACCTTCCTGCCACAGGTAATTCAGCTGAGTCTGATGAAGAACCCACTCACCCCAACCCTCCAACCACCACCACCTCTGTGCCTGTCCCAGTGCCAAATGCCAAAGATAAAACAAATACAAGACTTGATCCTGCCTACTCAGAGCGCAGAGGCCATAGAAATACTGCTAGAGGAAGCCAGGTCGATTTCCATGAAGAGTGTTCCCCGTGGGCTGACCTCAGAGCATAGATGTTAAGGACTGTCACTGGGACCCAATGCAGGGCAAATGAAGGCAGAGTTAAGGGCAAGATTGATCCTCTTAAGGATGCTTGTGGGGACTCAGCCCGCATGTCCATGAACCAAAGAGACCAGCAGGCCCATGGGTGATAAATCTATACCTTTCAGCTGCCGAGAAAGACATTTTTTTTTTTTTTTTTTTTTTTTTTTTTTTTTTTTTTTGACAGGCAGAGTGGACAGTGAGAGAGAGACAGAGAGAGAAAGGTCTTCCTTTTGCCGTTGGTTCACCCTCCAATGGCCGCCGCTGCAGCCGGCGCACCGCGCTGATCCTGGCAGGAGCCAGGAGCCAGGTGCTTTTCCTGGTCTCCCATGGGGTGCAGGGCCCAAGCACCTGGGCCATCCTCCACTGCACTCCCTGGCCATAGCAGAGAGCTGGCCTGGAAGAGGGGCTACCGGGACAGAATCCGGCACCCCAACCGGGACTAGAACCCGGTGTGCCGGCGCCGCAAGGTGGAGGATTAGCCTATTGAGCCACGGCGCCGGCTGAGAAAGACATTTTAAGAAATGTTAACAACTTCATTAATTTTAAGACCTCAAACTTGGGCAGAGAAATTTGACTGGAAAATCACTGCCTGCAGGGATAGTTTTTCAGACAGTGTGGAGTCACGCGTCTCGGCAGGACCATCCTGGAGCTTCCTGCTCGGCTGCCTGGCTTCACCTGCATTCTGGTGGGGGCAGGAGGAAGGGCAATGAAAGTAGGCATCGGCAGCCCGACCACAGGCATTGTGATGGGCAGTGGGGGCCGGTGCCCCTCACACAAGCTGTCCGGTCTTGAATTGAATGTGGCTTTTTTCTTACCAGTGTTTTATGAGAAGAGACGAGGTGGAGAGAGGCTAATAAGATTTACTCACCCCCAGCCTGTAATTATCTGCTTGAGGAAAAAGTTTGACCTACCTTTTTGAAATCTCCCCATATTTCTTCTAATTTACGTTGGGGCCTTTCATGTTGTGTAAAATATATTCTCTTCAGTGGCAGTCAGTATCAGATTACATCTCTTTTCTCGTTTCTGTCTTCAACGATGAGCGCCCACTAATTTCATCACGAGCGAGCAGTGCATTCCTCCCCCAAGACTTTGCAAGGGGGAGGGCATCTAAAGGAAGATTGCTGTTTGTTTTTCCTTTTGTCATCAGCCCTGACATCTGTAGACTTCCTCACAGGCTTGGCTAAAGGATTAGGCTCTAACAGCTGAGATGAAAGTCTGTCCTGTCAGCACCCTGTGCTGAGGGATGGAGGTCCCCGGGGCTTCTGAAAGTCAGCGACACTCACCTTGAGTTCTAGAGCCAGGGACAGATGGCGTCTTCCAAATTCTCATTCATATTGTCCCACTCTGGGTACAGGGAGAACCAAATCACCATTTTAAAAAGAATGGCCAGAAGTTCTGCCCAAGAAGAGCAGGGGAAAGAGAATTTTCATTGCTTTTTTTTTTTTTTTCAAATGTGATACTTTGTAAAAACCTTTTTACATGCCCTTTTCTCATTTAGGTTGCATTAAAAAATTGTAGTGGATGGAAATTATTTTATATCTCATTTTTGCAGAAATGTAAATTGAGGGGAAAAAGAATTTGTTAATGTGCTCTCAAGTTGTAGAGCAGGTGAGCAATTAGAAAACAGTGAGCCCAGACTTTCTGACTCCAGCTGGAGCACTCTCACTGTCATATCACGCAGTGATTTCAAAGATGAGCTCCTCTCTGGTGAACACTCTCACTTCTTGGATGACCTTGTGTTGGGTCTGAATGATCAGTCTAGGGGTGTAAGACCTTGAGTAGCTATAGGACCAAAAACTGATGTCTTTAAACTGAGAGTCTCCCACTCCAGGCAATTCATCTCTTCCTAAACATGGGTTATAGATACCTTGCTACCATAAGTAGTCTTGCCTTCTCTTCCATCCTTTCTTCCCCACTTCAGAATATGAGCCATGCTGTGGATTGAATTATATCTCCCAAAAACATATTTTAAAGCCCTAACCCAAACCCCTATACCTATGAACCTGAGATTATTTAGAAATAGAATTTTTGCAGAAATACTCAAGTAAAAATTAGGCCATACTGGATCAGGGTGGACCCTAATTCAGTATGACTGGTCCTTTTAAGAAGAGAAAATGGGGGCCAGCATTGTGGCATAGTGGGTAAAGTCGCTGCCTGCTATGCTGGCATCCAACATGGGCACTGATTTGTGTCCTGGTGGCTCCACTTCTGATCCAGCTCCCTGCTAATGTGCCTGGTAAAGCAGTTGAGGATGGCCCAGGTATTTGGGGCCCTAAACCCATGGGAAAGACCAAGTAGAAACTCCTGGCTCCTGGCTTTGGCCTAGTTATCCCTGGCCATTGTGGCCACTTGAGGAGTGAACCAGGAGATGGAAGATCTCTCTCTCTCTCTCCCCCTCTCACTCTCCCTCTCCCTCTCTCTCCCACTCTCGCTCTCTCTCTTTCTCTCTCCCTGTGTGTGTGTGTGTGTGTGTGTAACTCTGACTTTCTAAATAATAAATCTTAAAAAAGGAGATGAAGAAGAGAAAACAGAGACAGATTGAACACCATGTGACCATGGGGTCAGAATAAAGTGTCTACTAGTGAAAGAACAGCAAGGATTGCTGGCAACACTAGAAGCTGAAAGAAAGTTGGGAACAGATTCTCCGCTAGAGCTTTAGAGGAGCATTGCCCTGCCAACACATTGAGTTTGAACTTCCGGCCCCTAGAACTGTGAGAAAATAAATTTCCATTGCTATAAGCCACCCAGTTTGTGGTACTTTGTCATGGCAGCCCTAAGAAAGTGATGCAAACCTTCAGATTTCTCCAGCCCCTCGATGTCCAGAACACTGACTCCCAGAAAAGAAAATATTCCTCCCAAAATCTCAACATCCAAGCACAACAAGGCCATTGTTGTACTTTGAATAAAAGTTCTATTAAAACTTTGTCTGCTTTCCAGTCCATGGGGACCTATCCAATTAAGGGGCTGCTGCTTTTGGAAAGAAAAAATTAGACTTTTTAATTACTTTGCTGCCACAGCCACCCCTACCCCTCACCCATCCTGTTAATGTATCAATTTCTTTGATTGAAAAGACTGAGTAAATTAAATATATCTCTCAAAAAAAATCCATCCTAACACAGACTCAAAAATGGAAAACAAAAGGGCCCTCCAGCCCCCTGTGGGATTTTCTGCATAGCTCTGGCAGGAAGTCCATTTGATCACATTTCTGAAAATACATATTTAATGTGGCTGGCCATGATCAGCCATTCCAGCCCTCAGGAGCCTGGCGTCAGTGGAAAGCAGCTTCCAGCTCCCTTGTGAACCATTGTCAAGACTGAAAGCTTCCTTATCAATTCCTCTGTGCCTGACAGGCCAGGTCCAGTGTGTGCGTGTGTGTGTGTGTGTGTGTGTGTGTTTGTTTGCTTTCCAGCTCTGCTCCAGTGAGCTAAGGAGTCAAGTCCTTTCCTAGCTCCTGCCTCTGTATTTTTATCTACAGCATGATAAGCAAAAGACCCGTGGATGCATTCGCCAAAAAACCTGAGTCCCAAAGGGAACAGTAATGCCTGCAGTCATACAGGACTCAGGAGCAGGAGCCATCTGCCACCTCTGAGGGCTGCTGACCTGCTAGGATCCTATGAACCCAGTCGTCCAAACTTCAGCAAAAAGCAGTTGACTTAAGTGTTTTGAGGAGAGATGTGTTTAACAACGCTCCTCGTGGTCATCTACCTTTAAAGCAGAGACATATAAAGCCACTCAACAAATCTGAACAGTTGATCTCCATTGTATTTTCAAGGTGAAGAAGAAAAGGCAGAAAGGAAAGGCTGAATAAGAATAAGAGAGTGATTAATCAACTGACATACAGGGGAGAAAAACAAATCAAAAGGGGTCCATTTAAAATAATTGCTACAGACAGAAGGGAAAGCACACTACAAAAGGGAAATAAAGAGACAATGATGGGACAAAGATGTAAAGAAATACGAACTGGAAGAGACAGATAACAGTGGAAAGCATCACTGGGTTGCCTTTCCATGTATTTGTTCTGTTGCTAACTTGGCTTCAACTCTCGCCCCTGGGCAGATGCCCCCATAATGTTGGCTCCAGTGTCCTCCTTTTTATGTCCTTCCTGTGGAATCTCTACCTGCCTGAATCATTTCCCACCTTAGTGTTTCTCCAGCAGCTACGAGGATGCAGAATAGCAATAAATGTGCATTGAACACCAGTGGTGCGCTTGGCGTGCTGTAGACAAGTCAGGGATAAAGACAAGTAGGGCACATTCCCTTCCCTGAAGGAGCTGTCAAGGGTGAGGCAAACATACTTTGTAGTAAGAGAGATAGGTTCAACGTTCCCTGGAACACAGAGGAGGAAGGGCCAACTCCACAGAGGTCTCAGCAATGTAGATGTTCTGGACATGAGGCCTGCTGAGCTGGGCCTTGGTCTCCAGGGAACACTGAGACCAGTGAGAGGGACATTCAGACAGAGGGGCTATTTGTACAAAGGCATGTTCAGAAGCTGCTCAGGCTCTGTGACACAGGAATTGGAGGACCCGGGAGAAATTTGCGAAGATGAGGCTGGATGAAGTTACTTTTGGGTGCCCTGGGTTGGAAGAGGAAGGGCAGTAGGAGAATCTGGGAGAGATTTTGGATATAGAGTGAGCATGACTTAGCTGCCTATTCAAGAAAGTCCAGCTCTTGAGTAATTCCTGGGTGTAGATGCTATTAACTAAAACAAGGACGAGGAGAAGCATTTAGCAAAGAGAGATGGTAACGAGAATACCCTGAGGGAGGAGAAAGCTAGCAAGATCCACATTGGAAATGTTATGCTTGAAATACCTGCAGGACATCTAGATGAGGATGGCCTGCAGAGAGCACCCTTGGCGTTGAGAAGAGAGATGGGGTGGAGAGTCATTAGCATTGAGACTGAAGCTGGAGGTTGGAGAATAAAGATGCAGAGGGCATCCAGGATGTTGCATTTGAGAGACCGAGGCGCAGAACTGGAGAAAAAGGAGAGAGGGGGAGAACTGGGAGGTCATACAGCCACAGAAAGCAAAGGAATAAAGAATTTTTAGATGAAGGAATCATTCATCAACAATATTGAAGCTGTCTAGAGTTCAAATAGACAGGAGTGTAAGAAGGCCTTTCCTCACCATGGTCAGTGCCTTTTATGTTTGACATCCTTCCTCCATTCTCCCATGTTTGTTCTCACTCCATTTTGTCCCCACTTATTTTCTCTTTCCTTGAACAAGATTTCCTAAACCCTACCTGCTCTATTTGGCAAAATTTAGCTGAGTTCCTGTCTATATTAAAGAGCTTTTCTTTAGTAGATAACCTACCCTAGTATCTCCTCCTTGGAATTTTTTAAATTGCTTATTTTCAACTACTGGAAAGGCAGAGTCACAGAAAGAGAAAGAAGGAGAGAGAGAGAGATCCATCTTCCACATGCTGATTCAGTCCCCAAATGGCCACAATGGCCAGGCCTGTGCCAGGCCAAAACCAGGAGCCTGGAACTCTGTCTAGGTCTCCCACATGGAGCTTGAGTTGTCATGTTGACTCCAAGAGTGCATCAGCAGGAAGCTGGATTGGAATCAGAGAAGCCTGGACTCAAACCAGGACTCTGCTATGGGATGTGGTATCCCAAACTGTGGCTTAACCCACTGTACAACACCCATCCCATCCTTGGAATTTCTTGATGGACAAATTTGTTGGAATTCTTTAATATCAATATCATTGCCTTTTAAAAATCTGAGAAAATTCCTTGGGGCCAGCACTGTGGCGCAGTAAGTTAATCATTTGCTTGTGGCACCAGAATCCCATATGGGCCCTAGTTCTAGTCCCAGCTGTTCCTCTTCTGATCCAACTCCCTGCTATGGCCTGGGAAAGCAGAAGATGTTCCCTGTGCTTGGGCCCCTGCACTCGCATGGGAGACCTGGAAGAAGCTCCTGGCTCCTGTCTTCGGATCGTCTCAGCTCTGGCCGTTGCAGCCATTTGGGGAGTGAACCAGCAGATGGAAGACCTCTCTCTCTGTTTCTCCCTCTCTCTGTCTGTAACTCTGACTCTCACATAAATAAAAAAAACTTTAAAAAAATCTGAAAAGATTCCAACTGATACAGAAAATAGTTATTTCTTCAGCATCCCAGTCTCCAAGTTTCCCATTGGATGATGCCCATCCTCACAAAATCTGGGCCTTCCCTGATATTTCCTTTCAACCCAATCATTTTCACAATTTCTATGAATTTCACAATTTCTATGAATGTCCCACCAACCAAATTATTCTAACCATATACCCAGAGGAGCTGGTTAAAGTTCTGTTGATATGAGATATCTTCTGACATAGTTTTGTATTTGAGGTTAAATATTTCATCTCTCTGGCTCTGATGACCCCTCAGCACCTATAAGGAAAGTTTGCTATCCTTTAGCAAAGACACGTCTGTCAAGTTCCATGGAACTTCTTTTAGGATACTGTATAGCAAGCACTCAGATCCAGCATCTGGTGCCCACATTATAACTCCTCAATTATAACAGCCTGGGAGGTTGTGGACCTCACTTTATCTCCATATTCTCATGGGGCAAGTTTGATAATGTCTCTCCACAAAGCTTCACACCCCTGATGTTCCTTGTGTCTTAGTTGTTTGTGGTCTCATCCTTCCTAGATGGCACATAATTAGAGATCAGGGAATTCACATGTTGTTCCCTTTTGCATCCACCTTTTTTTCCTTTAAAGATTTAATTATTTATTTGAAAGACAGAGTTAGAGAGAGAGAGAGAGAGAGAGAGAGAGAGAGAGAGAGGGAATCAGTCTTCTATCCACTGGTTCACTCCCCAAATGGCCACAATGGCTGGATCTGGACTAAGCCTCACACAGGTGCAGGGGCCCAAGGACTTGGGCCATCTTCCACTGCCTTCCAAGGCCATATCAGAGAGCTGGATTGGAAGAGGAGAACCTGGGACTCGCGTGGATGCCCATGAGGGATGCCGGGACTGCAAGTTGCAGCTTTACCCGCTAGGCCACAGCACTCACCTCAGTGTGTTGTACTCAGTCACATTCTCAATAAGTGTACATCAGAATATTTGCTGAACAGTCCTGGGGAAAGCAAGAAAGAGACTCACATTTCTCAATTTCTAGCCTAGACCTTTCCAATGTCTGAAATTCTAGTTCAGTGAAGGGTAGGGACATTCCCATCAGCTCCCTCCTGTCTGAGGTCATATTATTAGGGTTCATGAAAGAAATGTATCCAGGAGGAGGAGGATTTCTTGGCCTGGACTTACTTTGGTTTCAAATTCATAGCTGTGATTCTAACTACTTTGGGCAGGCTTATTTTTGTCTCTTCTCAACCTAGAAAAGCATATTCAGCAGACATGAGTGAGCTGAGGAATTTTTGTTTTGACAGCTTTGGGACATCTGAGATATTATATACAGAGCATCTCTAACCAACCTAGAAAGACATGTGTCCAAAACATATGCAGGGAAATGACTGATCAAGACTGGAAGAATGGGAGGAAATCTGTTAAAAGGCACTGTTTTGTCAGGAGCAACCTCCGGTGTGAAACTGTCAGAAGAGACCGTGGATTAACAGAACCTTAACCAGTCCATGTGGGTGTAGGACAAGAATAATTTGGTCTGGGAGAGACTCACAGACCTTGTGAGCTGCCAGGGCTCACTGGTGTCAAGTCAAATAGCCTCATCTTACAAGGAGACTGAGTTCTCAGAGCTCGGAGGTCTCCCCAGGACCAGTAGTGAGCAGCGATTCGGACCCTCTGCTCACCAGGCCCTGCCTGAGCTCCCTGCCACAGAGGCACAGCTTGATGGCTCAAGGTGCTCACAATACTCGGGGTCACAAAGTGTTTGCTCACAGGGTATTCCTGTCTCATCAGTGAATGCTTTGGGTCTCCATCAGCCCTGCAGATATGTACCAAGGACTGCAGCAGTGGGAGGGACAGTATCTGCCTGATGTGAATGAACCCTGGCCAGGCTCAGTCTGGTTACCTCTCACTCCCTGGAGAGTAGCTGAGCAACAAGATTTTGGAGGTCACTGGACTGCCAGGTTAGATATGGGAACTACAGATCTTTAGTCTCTGCATTGCCTGTTTAAATCATCTCTGTCACATTTGAGCAATGGGCTCCTAGTCTCTGCCTGAAGGCAAAGCACGGGATGGGGGTGGGGTCCTCAACTGGGCATCTGGGAGGTGGAATTCTTGTGACTTTGATTACCTTCGGTCACTACCCACTCTCTTTGGTTCTGTCATCTTTAAAATGGGAATGATCTTAATTCTTAATTGACAGCACTCGTGTGAGGACTGTGAGGAAAGATCTGAATGCGCCCCAGCACAGGTACTTCACTCATACTTTTTGAAGAGGAATGAGACCACTTCCTGTGAAGGGCCCATGCATGATTTTGGCAGCATGATCCTATTTGCTAGAAGGTTTTTCCTTAAAGCTTGTTAAATCCCTATTTTGCCCACTGGAACCTAAAACTTTTTTTTTTTTTTAACGACTAATCATGATACTATCCGAAGCAATCCAGATTCACAATTCATACAATTACATTCAATTAAACCACATTAGTTTCGCACCTGCCTGGAAGAATCTTATTCCCTCCTGTATTCTCAGCAAACTTCCTAGTTAAATCCTTACCTTCTCTCAAAACCCTCTTATTCTTCAAGACACAGTCTGGAAATTGGCTCCTTTGTGAGTCTCTGGTCCATCCAGGCAGAAAGTCTTCCTTGTTCTGGCCCCGTGGCCTCCTGGTATCTTCCTACTCTGAGAGTTAGGTATGGGCAAGTCCACCATCTATGCTAGACTGGGATTCCCTGAAGGGCACTAGGTCCATGCTAGGGCGAACTGGTAACTGCTTGCATTTCAAATTGTCAACAGCCAAGAACCTCATATTACCCCCCAAACCCAGGGGAACCTGTTCTTCAGAGACAGAAGAATGACTAAGGGGGATCATTTTGCATGTTCTGACCATCAAGCTCCTTCTCTTGTCTTGGTGCCACAGTCTCAGAGCTCTTCCTCAGTATTCCAGTTTCAGCAACGATCCCTTTTAGACAGAGGTCACATCAAGCAGTGCCTACAAACCGTTTTATTCTTAGAGATCCCCTTCCCCAATGTACATGCTAGCTGTGTGAATGAATCCTAGAAACTGGAAGGAAGAATTGTGCTAGAAATCCAATCTGGACTCTGATCTCAGCTCTCACACTTCTCCAGACCCAAGGGCACGCCATCTTGGCCAATCACTTCACCCACCTGAGCCCCAGTTTGCCCATGGATAAAGTGAGAAGACTGTTAATGCCAGAATGTTTGCCATTTTAGTTACTTTTAATTGAAGGTTAAGATCAGAGTCTTATTTTTTCTATGTGTAATGTTGTAATGGTCACAGATAGGAGAAGTGAGAATTAAGCTCCCTGTGCCTATCTCCCACCATTGTGTGCATGCCCCTTCCGAGGCTGTGTTTATGTAATTGAGTGAGGGAGACTTGGCCCTTCTTAGCTGCAGCTTGATTATAAGTGAGCTGAACAGATGTCTTGAATTGGGTGACTGGTTCCCAGATGCATTCCAGGGAGCAGGCTGGTGGGAAGGAAATGAATGATTTCAGGTTCTGGGGCCCCATGACAAATGAATAGTGGATGTGGGTGGGGACAGACGGGGGCCACATTTGATACGTAGTGTCCAGATGTTGATGGCAGCTGGTGGATTACTGTCCAAGGTGGGCTCAGTGCCCCTTTTGGAGATATTCTTGGAAGGGGGAGTAATAGTCACTAAATTATCAGCCTGGGCTGGAAGTCAGGACTCTTGGGTTGTTGCTGACCAGCTGTCCAGGACCACATTAAAGAGCTTGTTTTTGGCCACATGCCCGCAGGGGGTGATTAGTCTTCACATGGCAGAGGTGGAAGAGAACTGAGAATCATTTTATTCTGCCACTTCATTTTTCAGATCAGGAAGCAGGCCTAGGGAGATTAAATGACTTGCTTGAGTTATGTGACAGGACCAGGACTGGCACTCAGCTAGTCCTCCAAAGGGGAGCTTGGTATCCAATTGGAAGCTTGGTCAGTGCACTGCAAAGGGAAACCTGAGGAAGGAGTATGCATTTTCCAGTCACCTCTTTTGCTTTTAACCCTCTGGTTACAACAAGGGTCACCATAGTCAAAGCTGTCTACCTTCAGTGCTGGAATCCCTCTGTCTCCTCTGTCTCTTGCTCTCCCCTCAGCCACATGAAGTATAACGGTGATGATAGTCATTATTCAATAAGGCCAAACACTGTGTGAGTCAACACATGGGGTGCTCCACACATATAATATTGCATTTACGCCCCCTCACCATTCCATGGTGAGGTCCCTGCTTTAATCTCCAATTTATAGACAAAAATAATTGAGGCACAAGAATATTAAATAATTTGTCCTGAGATACACAGCTGGCAGATGTCAGAGCTAAGCTTTTGACTTGTGCAGTCTGAACTCATGCAGAATATATGCCCCTGCACTGCCTCCCCAGACATCTGTTGCCCTCTCTCCATTCCTGAAGTGTTGGTATAAAACAAGAAAAGATGGCCGGCGCCGCGGCTCAATAGGCTAATCCTCCGCCTAGCGGCGCCGGCACACCGGGTTCTAGTCCCGGTCGGGGCGCCGGATTCTGTCCCGGTTGCCCCTCTTCCAGGCCAGCTCTCTGCTGTGGCCAGGGAGTGCAGTGGAGGATGGCCCAGGTGCTTGGGCCCTGCACCCCATGGGAGACCAGGAAAAGCACCTGGCTCCTGGCTCCTGCCATCGGATCAGCGCGGTGCGCCGGCCGCAGCGCGCCGGCCGCGGCGGCCATTGGAGGGTGAACCAACGGCAAAAGGAAGACCTTTCTCTCTGTCTCTCTCTCTCACTGTCCACTCTGCCTGTCCAAAAAAAAAAAAAAAAAAAAAAAAAAAAAAAAAAAAAAATAAAACAAGAAAAGAGGAAAAGGACATTTGTTCTAATTGCCATTTTCTTGGGTCTTCCAAGGTCAACTAGGGTTCACCCATGGGTTCTAGGTGAAGTCGAGGCATGGGGAGACATAATGAGGGGTCTGCATCTCAGAGCCAACTCAGGAAGAACATCCTCTGATACAGAAACTTGTAGTGAAGAAAGCATGTCCATATTCATTACTGATTTGATTGTCACAGCAGTTACTGTTATTTTTACTTCATCATCATCATTAGTGTCATAATTCTCCCTGATTTATCCACGAAGAAACCAAGACTCAAGTGACTAAATGAACTGCCCAGAAGCACAAGGCTAATTAGCCCAGTGCTGGGAGGCTTTCCAAGAATTCTCCAGTGATCCTTCCCCTTCGCTCCTGGTCCAGAGCTTCCTGTCACCCTGTCACTGCGGCCCTGGCCTGTGAACAGACCTGCTCACCAGCAGAGAGCTTCCAACAACCATCAGAAAACAGTTTGTTGGCAGGAGAGGACATCCTGGATGAGGGAACCCAAAAAGCGTTATCAGAGTTTAGTGGAGCCATCCGGTTGTCAGGAGACATTTGAAACCTAGCCATGCATGTTTTTGCCAGCTTATTCCAGGAAAAACAGTCTGGGGTTTTGAGAATTTTCCTATTTGTTTTAGCATTGTTATTTGTTACCCATAGGTTTGGGTGATAGTTCTGATAATGATAATCATCATCACATCATCATTGTCATCATCACCACTGGATTAGGACCTAGATCTGAGTACCAGTTCAGTTCTGCACTGCCCCTCCCCCATCTACATCCTTTAGTAAGCCCCATCATGTCTGTGGCCTCAATTTCTGCAGCCCAGTAGGCTTCAGCATCCCTCATGATTCTGAAGGTCTGCGTTTGGGAAGTCCTTGCAAAAACCTTGAGAAAAGGAGACTCTGGCTCGGGTATCAAGATTGGTGGCTGCTGAGGGTGTTTTGTCAGCTTTGGTACAGTTCAGTCCTTATGGCCTTACGGGTTTTGAGAATGCTGCTTTCTGGGGCCCTATTTAATGAAAAGAGCTTCAAATATGGGCACTTCTAGAAGCCAGCTGTGAGAGAATTGCCACATATGCATGATGCTTCATGTGGTTCTTTTCTGAATACACAAATCAGGCTTATCTGGAATACACTGGTGCTTGTATCTGCCATGAAGCAGACCAGGCTCAGCTGGCTGTGCCACTAAGTGGAGCCCAAGGAAGTGAAAGCTGATGATTTGGTGACTTGACATTCAGTCTGGCACAGGCCTGGTGCTCTCTGGGGAGGTAGAAAGAGATTTGGAAAACCCTCACAATGAGGAGAAATGCTCTCCATGCTGTGTGTGAGGACTGTGTCCAGTGACCGGATCTGGTTCTATCTTTTCCCTTTGCCTGGGTCTTAAGTTTTTCACCTGTCCAGTGAGAGAAATGATTGACCTTGAATGTCAGTTCAAGTTCTAACAGCCTCTGGCTCAAATGCTAAGGAGTTGGTCATCTGCCCTCGCCTCCTTCATACTGACTGTAAATACAATTTCTCATGATAAACAGGAAACTGTGTTGAAAAAGGTCGTGGCTGTGCCAGTTCTGATTCAGTCAGTGTCAGTTGGGAATTTCTTCATTGCCAGCAAATGCATTGTCACTTTGAGCCCCTTCAGCAGTTCTAGGAAGTTGGTCTTATCACTGAGAATGAGAGAGTGCCTCACACTGTGTAGCTGAGAGGTGCCACAATTGGAGCCACATCAGTTGTGCTCTATCCCTATGAAGCCATCATGATGGTGTAAGGTCACTTCATAAGATACATGGACATGAACATGCAGGGAAAGATTATGGGGCTAGTTAGGACCATAGAGACCACCTTTCAACAAGTAAGGTCGGGTGGGCCTAATGCCAAGCTGTCTGAATCCTGACAGTTGAACATTAGGTCATGATAACTAAAGATAGAAAAGCCATTTTTTGGCAGGAAATAACCCCTAGACAAAAATCACAATCACACTGCCAGAGCTTAAACTAGTGACGACCCTGATAATTCTGTTTTCAGATGCAGATCCCATGGCTGTGAATCCAATGGAATGAACTCCCTTATGGACCCATTATGAACAACAGACACATCCTGATGGCCATAGATACCTTGCCCAGCCCACCCTCAATTCTCTCCCTGGGGCCCCCAGCCCAGCCCAAAAAGCATAACAGATATCCTAAAACATGTCAGAGAACCTAGATGGGAACTTTAAGTCCCAGGCTTAACTGTGCATGGCTTCCTGAGCCATATTCCCCCACAATTAACTCTTGGATCCTGGTAATGTATTCTCTGACTCAGTCCTCACCTGGGAATCCCAGGTCTGACATAAGGTGATATCAGGGCCTTCAAAGATCACTAAGATACTCCAGGTCCTGCCCTGCTAGAGAGCTTAGCCCTGCCTGTCCCTTTACAAGTCCAGGTCCTTTCCTATCTCATTGTAAGACTCTCATTGATAACTGTGACCCTGAACAAGCAAAGCCATTTCTGCTGCTTTTAAAATCCACAGCTCCTTGTTTGTAAGATACTGAAACCCAGACCTCAGGTGTCACAAGAAGGAACATGTCAGTGAAAGCCCACCCAGTCATCTCTTGAGTAACTTCAGATGTGGCTTCACTTCTCTGGCCCTAATGTCTTCATCTGTGAAAAGCAGTTAAGAGGAGCCAGTGTTGTGGTGTAGCAGGTAAAGCTGTGGCCCGTAGTGCTGGCATCACATATAGGCACTGGTTCAAGTCTCGGCTTTTCCACTTCCAGTCCAGCTCTCTGCTATGGCATTGGAAGGCAGTAGAAGATGGTCCAAGTCCTTGCACCCCTGTACATGCATGGCAGGGAGACCCGGAAGAAGCTCCTGGCTCCTGGCTTCAGATTGGCATAGCTCTAGCCATTGTGGGGATCTGGGGAGTGAACCAGTGGATGGAAGACCTCTCTCTCTCTCTCTGCCTTTGTATCTCTGTAACTCTGCCTTTCAAATAAATAAATAAATAAGTCTTAAAATAAGAATCGTGCCTAACTCATAGGAATTATAAGATATAAGACGTCAGGAAATGTTATCAATTAGGAATACACTTCCCACAAATCTTCATAGAGGTCCTCCCCATGGAGTCAGGGGTCTTCTATAAACCAAAGCCCCTGTGCTACTGGAGACAAGAACGTAAGTCAACCCTCAGCTTGAATTCTGAAACACTTGTAACAGAGACAAAATGAAGTCCTTAGGACTCTTCCTTTTGTGACTGCAGTATTTGCTTCCAGGTCTCATGTTAGGCCAAGCTGAGGGACAAGGCTCATGTGGACCCACCACAGAGGGGCCATTCTTTAAGGCCTCTGCCACCCTGTGGTTGTTACCTGGAAACTGGCTAATCTGAGGTAGAGGGTCTTGAAAACTAAAGGTGACTGCTGGCTACCAGCAACTTGAAACTGGCTTGAGCTAACTTGGGAAACAAGAGGGAGGTCTTTGGGTTTATGGGATCAGGAATAAGGTGGCTCAAAGGCCATTTTCTGTGCACACACACGCACACCCTGAAATGGTTATCTGTAAAATTTACCTGAGTTTTTCTTCTTCATTCCTCAAGAGGCTTAAGATAAACTGAGTCCCTCTTGCATGTGTTGCATGTCCAGCCTCCTTCAAGGGGAGTCTTCCTCCTGTGATGGCAACACTCCCCGAGTTCGGGGCAGCAGATCCTCTGGGGAGGCAGACTCAGTGAAAGTGAGCTTTGGATATGTCAGCCCAGGATGAGCTTCTTAGAGTCACTGATGTTCAGAGATGAGGGCCCTAAAGAGGAGGTTTGTTCCACTTATTTCAGTTGTCAAATGCAGAAAACCAGGCATGGGAAACGGCATGGACCTGTGGGGTCCCCCAGCTGCCATGTGCAGGACTTGGACCCATCCTCATCACTCCACTGAAGAACTTTTTCTTTATGCCCTTGCTGCTGCTCTCAGTAAGCAAAACGTTTCCAGAAGATCCCATTACCCTCTTCTTGATGAACATGACAACAAAGGGAGGAGCAGTGATTTTTTGCTATGTGATCAGCTGGTTCTGGAAAGTCTTTTTCTAATTATTGTTTTTCAATGATCTGATTCCCTGAGCCAAAATGAGTACATATAGTAAGACTGAGACCCCTGGACTATGACCTCTGAAGGTCATAGTCACTTTGCAAAATGAGTTTGTCCCTGAGAAAATACAGATCCATCTCCTATTGGTAGTGGAGAAGGCTTTGCAACTATCAGAATTTTGCAAACTTTGGGTCTGAGAATAACCAACATAAGACTTTTTGTAGGTTTGTTATATGTTATTTAGTTTAATTATTGGTCTTAGACTGAGATTCTGAGGCAGTAAACATTCTAGGCCTCAGTTTCCTCGTATTTAGAAAGAACACACCATCAACATATCATTGTTTGTATGTTTATTAAATGTGCTGATATAAGGTGTATACCTAGCTCAGGCCTTGGCAGAGCTGGGAGGGGCCCGGTGAAGTTATTTCTCACGCTTTGCCTTGAGTGTGGACCTGCCTCTCTTGATGGATATGTTACTACTGAATACTTCATGGAAGTCCTGATCCTTCTGAGTCCAATCTGTGACACAAACCCTACAATCCCTACTTCACAGGCCCGGAGTCAAAGGAGGGTTAACAGGAGACCTTAAAGAAGCACCTGTTGTCCAGAACCTCAGAAAAGGCCTAAGGAAAATGATACTTAACCTGGTGACATTAGATAAGATGACTACTCTGTAGTACTGACAGCCCATAATACACCAAGGATAGCTTGAGAGAATAAAATCCTGCATCTCAAGTTTTTAAAAAAATTAAATCAGAATATAGATAAGTCGAATTCAGTTCACCCAAAATGAGCAGTTGTGTTCACTCCATTCTGTTTAAAGTCAGAGAGTAGAACTTTGACAGCTACAAGGAAGCTGCCTCAGAGCAAGAATTTCAAAACACACTTATTTGATATCAGGGTATTTGCATGGCCTGTTTCATGAGGCAGGATCTGCTCTGAACACAGACAATCCTCATCCTCTCCAGAATTCAGAGTTCGCAGAACTGATGATGTTCGGTTCTGGAACTGTATATTCTGTTGTCTGTTTAATATGCACACAGAACGCATTTGCCAGGCAGTAAGCGAGGTGGCATACCACACATTATGTCTCAAATAGAAATAGGACATCTTTAATTGGAAGAGTTGAAGCTTCAGTAAAGTCATCAGAGGTTGTCAGTGTGGGATGGGGGTGTGGTCTGTTGGTTCTTCCATTTTCTGGTGTGTTCATTCACTGATGTGGATGAATCTCTTTGGCTTTCCCCAGAGGAGTCATGCTTAATTAGTTTTCTTCTTGTGTTCTATCAAAACCAGGTGTCTGGCAAGCAAGTCGTACAGAAAGAGGCAGCTCACAGTTCTTGGACACAAACCCAGCCCCCATAGGCAGGTAGAAAGTCTTCAGGGCTGGTAAAATATGTAGGCAGCAAGTAGCATGTCAACTCAAACAAGGAGAGATCTACCCAATTCAGCTTGCCATTATAAAGGTGAATTGTCTGAATCACAGAGGGGAGAGTGGTATTAACCTTAGGGCCAGAAGGAGGGCAGTTCCTGGAGAGCAACTGGGGAACATAAATCTCTACCAGCTGAGAGCAGAAAGATACTTAATAGAAGTGTAATTGAAGGATTTTTTTCCCTTCTTCTTTCAACTTAGTTTGGCTAGCTTCAATGGGAATTATTTTACTCCCACTCCAGGGCAGGGCCAGCTGCCTATGGACGTGATTGAAGGACCATCCGGTGACTGGCTGCCTGTGCCGGTATCAGGCCGATTCTCTGTTGCATTCTGAAATTCCCAGCACCAGAGTTGTCTTGGAGGTCACGGTGGTAGTGGCCCCAGAAGCAGCTGCTGAAAAGCACAAATGCTAATTGGGAGTGAGTACCCATTAACACCGGCACACAGATTAATTTATCAATTTCACTCTGACCCTTCTGAGAGAAAGAACTTCGGAATCTTGAGCCAGTTAAACCAACAAGGAACTTTAGAAAACATATGTTCTAGATTTTATATTTAACCAAAGTGGTTAACTGACTTACTCAAGGTCATCAGCAGATCAGTGGCAGAGCTGGAGCTGGAGCCTGGTTTTTCTCAGCAGCTGTTTCTGGGATTGTCAGAGACTGAACCCTAGGTGTACATAGCCAAGCCTGAACCCCGGCTGACTTCCCCGTACTCCCTGTCCTTCACGCCGGGTTCTCTTTTTCACAGCCCCACAGCTTAGGGGAGAGGAATAAGTAAGAGGTGGCTGGATGGCTGACATTTCAGCACAACTTTGTTAATACCTCAGTGCACTTTGAGAGCCTGATGCACACAAGGTGATTCATCCACCTGGGGCAAGGGACAATGAGAAAGCAAGGGAAAGGAGACAGAGTGGCCTGTGTACCCTGTACATGGGACAACCATGGGACGATTGCCCCTCTTCCAGGCCAGCTCTCTGCTGTGGCCTGGGAGTGCAGTGGAGGATGGCCCAAGTGCTTCAGCCCTGCACCTGTATGAGAGACCAGGAAAAGCACCTGGCTCCTGGCTTCAGATCAGCGCAGTGCACCAGCCGCAACGGGCATTGGAGGGTGAACCAACAGTAAAGGAAGACCTTTCTCTCTGGTCTCTCTCTCTCTCACTGTCCACTCTGCCTGTCAAAAAAAAAAAAAAAGAACACGGGAGTGACTTTCCCCATGGAAGCCCACAAAAAGCTCATCAGTGTCCTAGGGCATGGGCTGTTCCTGTTTCCTCCTCTCTCCCTCTCCCTACCTAGTGACTGTGCCCAGTCCTTCCCCAAGAGAGAATAAAGCCTCATTAATAACCATGGTGTTGGCCCACTTTTCTGGAGGGAAGGCAGAAGGTGAAATTGTAGGGCTGACAAAGCAGGGCTATGAGCAAAGCTTGAGTTCCCTTTGGCCTTTCTTTGCTCAGGGCAGGACCTCACTAGGGTTTCTCCTGAGCACCAGCTATGTAAGATAATACATTTTGCTACTAGTTCCTACACCAAACTGGAGAGGGAGATGTTACCATCCCCAGTGCACAGAGGAGGAAATGTGGGGCTAGCGAGGTTCGTTTTCTTACCTGTTGTCACCTGTTACTTGTCGGAGCCAGACTTAGATTCAGATCCATCTGATTGCACAGACAGGCCCAAGCCACCTGAGCTCAGACCCTCTCCCTATCACTGGGTAGCTTCACAGGCTGCCAAACTGTTCACCATGCAACGTGTTAGCTCTTTACACCCCCTTCTATAAAGACACCTCCCATAACGCCAGTGACAGAAATGACCCGTTTTCCTCCCTCTTCACTGCTCCAGAGCCCAGCCTTCTGTGGAATTGACAACAGGGTGAAGGCTGTGAAGGCATTGAAGGCCAGACTCCCAGTGCGTTGGGAGACAGTTTGTTCCACTGACCCTCGGCTGTCATTGCAGGTCTGGAGTGCAGCTTCGACTTCCCCTGTGAGCTGGAGTATTCGCCTCCACTGCACGACCTGAGGAACCAGAGCTGGTCGTGGCGCCGTGTCCCCTCTGAGGAGGCCTCCCAGATGGACTTTCTGGATGGACCCGAGGCAGAGCGCTCTAAGGAGAGGCCCAGAGGTAAGGGTAGAGGCCATCGGACAGTGTCCTGGATGGGCCACGGCTGGGCTGGAATGCCTATTTCTGTATGAAATGATGAGACATTTCCATCCTTGCACTGTCTTGTTTGCTTGAAGCCTAATTTCAGTGTCCATCCTCTCTGTGGCTTTTGGGGCCATGCAAAGAAGGAGAAGATGCAAGTCCAAGTTGAAGGTCAATCTAACAGTTTACTCTTTTACAAGTTGCAGAAATAGGATTTCATGACTCTCTTCCATGAAGAATTCTCAGAGTTAGATGTAGGAGAAAGTGCTGACCTGGTTGTCGATGCAGACTGGGGTTGCCACGTTGAATATGAGACACTAAGTTAAATTTGAATTTTAGATAAACAACAAACGATGTCTTCTAGTATATGTATGTCTCATGCATTAGTTGGAACATACTTATACTCACAGATTCTAATGTAATTGGATGTCTTATATTTTTATTTGCTGAATCTGGCTTTCTGAATTTCTAAGGTGTTGTAAGAGTTGGCCTGTTTGTTTCAGAGCTATTCATGAATATTTAGTCTGCATGTTTGCTTTGCATGCTGTTTCTCACAGTCCTGAGCTGTTTATGAATATCCCCTTCTGAATTATCAGGGCCTGGAAAAGGGAGGCTCTGAACAAATCATGGGTATTTGTTAAATATCTGCAATTTCTAAACAGAGATGTGGAAATACTAGCCTTCAGGTCTCCCCAAGCCAGCCTTAGGACTACCAATTCCTCATGTCCAGAAAACTCCACTGACCCAGGATTGGCAGCCTGTTTATAGGTTTTGTGAAGAAGTAATAATTGAAATGGTGCTGTGTGGACAGGGCACTCAGAGTGATCTTGTCACCTACCCTGTCTCACTAGGTTTGAATTTTGCAAGGGAGACAGGGTAGATGAACAAGCTAGGACTCAGAGTGGGAACGAGTGACCCAAGATCAAACAGCTTGTACTGGTGGGGGCAAGTCTAGATGCCTGTAGTGACAAGTCCTAGACAAGGACATCGTCTACCACATCAGTGTTTCTATCTCTGGAGCAGATCTATTACCAGAGCCTGCTTTGTGGCCAAGTTCTCGAAGGTTTCATCTCAGGCTTATCCAACCAGGGAGTCTAACAGAGACAGGACTCAGGTTTAGCTGATGGGGGAGGTTGGAAATGGTGCAAAAATAACTAATGCTTTCAGGCTTGTATTATACATAAACCTTGAACTCTGTCACAGCAATAGAACTGCGAGACACTTTCCCTTTCTACATTCCTGGGCTGACCTTTTCTGTTTTTATGACTCTCAGGAGATTGCTTGAACTTGATTTATATTTTGAATTGCTTTTGCCTTAGTATTGATGTGTTGTGTGTGTGTGTGTGTGTGTGTGTGTAGGTGGGTGGCTCATAGCCCAGTAATGCTTCCAAAGTTACAAAAAATGATATCTAGGCCCCCATAACCTGAGATTTCGATGAAATAGACCTAGGGTGGAGCCTAGGAATTTGCTTATTTAAAATTTTTGTTGAGATCTAACATGGTCAAAAATGTAGACATAACATACATACATGAATGAAGATTACAGTGAAACCAACACTTATGTTCTCACCACAGAGTTTAACAATTCCAGTGACATTAGTCCCTTTGCAGCCACTTCTGTTTCCTACTTGGGTCATGCATTTCTCTCTCCTCAGAGGAAACCACTGTTCTATATTATGTGTTAATAATTAATCTGCTTTTCTTTATGGCTTCTTCACTTAAATAGAATAGCCCCAGACCACATATTGATTAGGTTTTCATGTTTGCAATCCCTTATACAAATGAACTCATACTATTGTTCTGTGATTTGTCCATATTGGGTACATGTAACCTTGATTTATTTGTTCTAGTTCTGTATTGAATCCATTGCATGAAGGTACTACAATTTATCTCTTCTGTTATTAGACATTTGGGTTGTTTCCAGGTTTTTACTTTTATCAATAACACTTCTGTAAGCATTTTTTTCCCTCATGTCTCTTGCTGCACATGGCCAAGAGTTTCTTAGAACATATGGCTAAGGGTGGAACTGTGGGGTGATAGCGTCAGAACATCTTCCATTTCATTAAGTAATGCCAATCCATCTTCCGAAGTAGTTGTACCAGTTTATGCTCTCCTGCTAGTGATGTATTAGTGTTCCTCACTGTGACTCTGTAACCTCACCAATACCTGGTATTGTCACACTTGGTCATTTGGGTCCGTCTGGCAAATGAAATTCAGTAACTCATTGCAGCTTCAAGGTCCTTAGGAGTTGTTTTATTTCATTTTTGTAAGTTTTTTAGATTATTCTGAGTCACATTTAGCCTTGCTACACTGTTGACATGGACTCTTTCAGATTTGTTTCCATTTACCATACCCCTAGGGATATCTCTGAATTCTAGTACCCAACCTATAGAAATATGTATGTGTTTTTGAACCTTACAAATTAAAAAAAAAATTGTACTCTAGGGATTCAGTTGTGATCCCAGTTCAGTGAGATCGAGAGAGGGACAAGTGACAGTTGCCTTCTTTCTGAATTCCATAGACTTTGAGGAATTAGACACTATAACTTTGAAAGTTGGCGCTTTTAAAAAAATTTAAAATAATAACAATGCATTTTGGATCACCACTCTTTAACATATTTATCTTTTCCTATCTGCCATTTTGTGAAATCTGGCATTGTGTTGCACTGGGTACTGTGAGAAAAGAAATACTAAGGGAAGAAAAAGGAAAAAATGCTCATTTCTCAAATGTCCTTGAATGTGGAAATGTATTGATCTCTTTGCATTTTTATGAAGCTGGGTCCCAAGGCTCCATATATGCCCTGAATGCAAACCTTTTCCCATTAGATGAGTCAGTCTGGATTGGAATATCCATTTTTAGGTAAATATTGTCAACTTACATATCTCTGAAGTTGTTGCTCTTAGCATCACTAAGGGCAGTGGTTTGATCAAACAGCAAAAACCCCTGTGGATATACCAGCTGCTTTATCAAGATCTTTGTGAGACAGTACATCCAATCATAACTTTTGGGAGTCCCCCACCATCGGAAACTGTGCTTTTTTCTCTTGCATCTGATCAAGAGATCTGTACTCACAGAACTCAGATCAGTAACAGAAATAAGGGGACCAGCCTTTCCGCCATGATTGGGACTTCTGCTGCGGCGACCCTGAGAGCTGTTCAGAACTTTGAGTAGGGGTGGACATTGTAGTACAGCAGATAAAGCCACTGCCTGTGATACAGGCATCCCCTGTGGGTGCCAGTTCATGTCCTGGCTGCTCCATTTCTGATCCAGCTCCTTCCTTGCTAATGGCCTGAGAAAAGCAGCAGAAGAAGGTCCAAGTGTTTGTGCCTTTGCCACCTATGTGGCAGACCTGGATGAAGCTCCTGGCTCCTAGTTTCATTTGGCCCAGTGCTGTGGTGACCATCTAGACCATCTGGCGAGTGAACCAGCAGATGTGTGTGCGTGTGTGTGTGTGTGTGTGTGTGTATCTCCGTCTTTCCCTCTCTATAACTGTAACTTTCAAAATAAATAAATCTTAAGAAAAATAATTTCTGGTAATGACTTCTCATCACTTTTTGAGTCATTTATTGCATCACTTTGTTCCCTGAAGTAGGGTTTTTCCTCAAGTAGCAGGCTGATGTAATACTGTCCCTTGATCTTTAGGGAAGAAGATAAAGATGTGGCAAGGGAAAATGGCATGCCCACACTGCACAGTAGCAAAGCAAGAGTGTACACTCCAGTCCCTCTTCCAGATCATTACAGGCTCAGTTTCTCTGTCACTTTGGCAAAAAGGATGCTGGTGGTGCAGCTATGAACCAGTGCTAAGGTGCCTTTTAAGACAATATAGGCACTGTTTCCCACCCCCCCTCCCCCGCAAACTCAACATTAATTGGTTGGATGGTATTTAGACTCTATTGCAATATTTCTTGTCAGGGGATATAGAAGGGCCAGAAAAAAGTCAGAAAGATAATACCAATCACAAGTAATGAACTATAGGCATATAAATTCTGAATGATTTTAATTTATGGTCCCTGTAGCTGAGAATAATAAGAGAGACAATTCAGAGCAGCAAGATAATAAAAAGTGATCATTTTGATGTAACACAACATTATAAATTAATAAAATCTTGAGAAATCCTCAGGTTGAGGCATTCTGTGACTTTTTAAGAAGTGCCAGGGGCATGTTTGCTGTCTGCTACTTCCGATCCTTTGGAATGTAGTCAAAAGAACACATTTTTCTTCTCCAGCAAGACAGGAATTTGACCTCTAGCATGAACTCAAGCTTAAAAATGGAAAACAAATTGTCAGTTATTCCCAAAAGACCCCTCCCCTACCCTGACACTTAAGTATACACTGGAAGATTGAGCAGCTTTACAGTTTTCCTGTACAACTTAACCCTCTTCTAGGACAAGCCTTCACTTTATTTTATTGGAAGGCTTGGATGAACACTGTTCCAGAGAGTTTCTGTTCATCAAGATGACTTGGTTTTTAAAATATTGAGAAACACTGCCCTGGAGTCCAAGAATGAATAAAGATGCTTCCAAACTTGTCTAGATTATTGCAGCAACAGAATGGGGTTATGTAACCTCTCAGTCCACTCCTTTTGAACACTTGTGTGTTTCTTGTGGCTGCTGTAACAAATTTATACCACCCGGATGGCTTAAAACAGTAGAAATTTATTCTCTCCAAGTTCTGGAAGTAACTAGTATGAAATCAATGTGTCAGTATTGTTGACATCTTCTGGAAGCTTTGAAGTAAAATACATGCCATGTTTCTCCTTCTTCTGGGAGTTGCCCATAATCCTTGCATTTCTTGTTTTCAGATGTATCTCTCAAGTGTCTTCCTCTAAGATCATACAACATTTTCTTTGTGTCTCTGCTTCAAATCTGTTTGTCATCATCATCATCATTATTGAGAGAGAAAGAACCCATCAGGTAGGGCATCCATCCATTGGCTCACTCCTCAAATGCCTGCAACAGCCCAGGCCAAAGCCAGGGCCCAGGAACTCATGCCAGGTCTTCCACATGGGTGGCAGGGACCCAACTACTTGAGTTATCACCTGCTGCCTCCCAGGGTCTGGATCAGCAGGAAGCTGGAGTCATGAGCCAGGGCTGGAGCTCAAACCCAGCCACTTCAATAAGGATGCAGGCATCTTGACCATTAGGTCAAATGTCCACCCAGCAATATTCTAACTTCTGAGTCCCCAGAGCACTCTGAAGTAGACTGTATCCCTAAAGGAAGCAGGGATCTGTGCTATGTTTTGAGCTTTAAGTGTAGCATTGGTAGGGAGGTTCTCAGGATACAGCCATCTTTGTACCTGTAGTCATTGCAGGCTGCAGCTCTGTAGCTGGATTGGGTCTGAGTCTCAGTCTCTGACTATTCACTCCCGAGGAAAATGCTAAAAAATTGGAGTGATGAAAGTCTGCCTGGTATTTCCTCTTCTACCCACTGAAACTCACCGTTAGCCACCGACTTCTGCTTCAAGTTTCATTTGTTAATTGATTAGGACCTCATCAATTAGCCTCTTCAGCCATCGATACCTGCATGTGAGTGAGTTTGTTTGTTATGAATAGCAAGTTACATGGGTGAGGAAGAGGTACAGGTGTCATAGGTGAGGACAAGCCGTCCATAAGAGGGAGACAGGAAGAACTTCAGGACTGGTGAGTCATTGAGCTTTATCCTGGGAGCACTGCCCTTGCCCTTGTCCCATGGGGTGAAGTACGCTAATGTAGTTTCATATCTGATATTTATAGCCTACAAGTTTCAGTAGTCACCCTTAAGGTCACTTGGCTAATCAGATTCAGTAATTGCACCCTTCATTTTGTATGTGCAACTTTTAACAAAGACCTCTCATTTAAGGTGTTGAACCTGGGAGAGCATCAGGAGAGATAAGCAAACTGATATAGAAGAGAACACACATATGCACACACAGAATGGTGCTCCTTCCTTGTCCCTTGTTCCAGAATGGATGATCCAGACTACTTTTGTCCATGCTAGCTGTTCACAGACTCCAGATGCCTCAAGCCCCTTTCCTGTCTGTTCTGTCTACTGTCATGTTTCTGCTTCAGGGCAGTGGTGTCTACATTTTATTTTATTTTATTCCCCATCAGTGAAATAACTTTGAACATGTAATCCTACTAGGTATAGGTTCATGAATTATGTGTATGCATGTATGTGAGTCTAATTGTCTAGTATTAATTAATCTAATTGCAAAGGTTAGTTTCTTTCATACTTTTTTAGATGAAAAAGCATATAATTGTGGCCATTCTTTGGACACCAACACAGGAAGACATCAGTTTTCTATAAATGGAATCAGATTTTCTGACTTGCTAAAACATCTCACCCTGGCCCAAGAGTTCTTGCTGCCTCTGTCCCTTCTCCAGTTCTTTTCAGGAGCCCTTTGGTCCAGTTTCTGCCTGCCCACTCACCTTCCAACCCAAGCTGTTCTGACAAGGTATGCCTTTAACTAGAGGACCTCACAGACAGGTCTGGTCTCTGATTTTTCTTACATTTCCAACACCTTTAGTCTGCTTTCTCGGAATCTATATGGTTTGGGGAGGAAAGAGATAACTTCTAGGCTGAGTGCTTCTAACAATAATAACCCTCAAAAGTTGAAACAATCTTTCTCTGTAGAGAATCACAGTTCAATTTCAACTGAACACAGAATTGTAGCTGATTGTTTCCTACTGGCTCATCTGAAATAACTATTTTGATGGTATTTCTTATGATAACAAAAAATTAAAAATAATTTACATGTCCTTCATTAAGCAATTAGTGAAATAATATATAGCATACCTAAAATATTTTCCTGCCACTATGCTTACAATGTGTAAAAAATTAATAGTAGGGAAATATTCAAGGCCTGTTATTAGTTTTTATTTAAAAGCTGAACAATGTAATATAAACTGTCTGTAAAAGAAAGACTACCCATGTACATGAAGAGAAAAGTGTAAGAAACACACCAACGTAGTGGAAAAGGAGTTTCTAGATGACTGAGTTACTGATGGATTCTCATTTTCTTCTACATGCTTTTGGTATATTCCAATTTTAAGTCCATAAGCATGCATTCCTTTTATAAGATAAAATATGTTGTTCTTTTTAATATAAGGTTATTAAAAATTCTTATTTGAGACTATGCTACTGAACTACCTTAGGCTTTTGAGGGAAAAATGTTAATTATTTTGTAGCCAGGAAAGCCAGTGATACTGGTGGGGTGAGGTAGCCAAGCTGACAGACAGCTGGGTCGTCTTCCCCCTTGCTTGTGTATAGGGTGCAACACATCAGCAGTTGGCACTGGCTCACAATCCAGAGCATCCCCACTCCTGGTTTCTGCTTGACTTATCCTTGAATGGTGGGAAATGGTAATTGTGGAAACCAAATGTGCAGTAGGCCTAGGAGTATACTCAAGAACCAGTAGAGCATCTTGGTGTGAATGGCATCTACTGGTCCTACCTCAGTTCACCTGTTGCCCCTGCAGACTTATCAGAAGGACCCTGGGAGGCCATGCCTTTCATTTATGTATGACTCCTCATCATACTAGGGGCACTGGGTGGATGTGTACCTTTTCATCCTGCCCCTTTTCGACTGGCCCTCTAGTTTTGTTTGAAGAATTGTGTCCCTCACCTCTCAAACAATGAAGTCCCTGGGCCTGAAGCCCTGGCCATTGTGCAGTTGTGTCAGTAAGCTGTGATTGGTGACTCATTGGTATGCTGTTCTGACACTTGAGTTTCAGGGAGGGACTTGCCTTAATGAGCCAGTGTGCTTGCCTCAGAGCAGAGGTGTCTGATGAAGTTTATTTATTTATTTTATATAAAGAAACTTATTTAATATATTTCTTATACATAGTTTTTTAAAGATTTATTTACTTTTATTTGAAATTCAGAGTTACACAGAGAGAGGAGAGGCAGAGAAAGAGACAGGGTTTCCATCTGATGATTCACTCCCCATTTGGCTACAACGGTCAGAGCTATGCTGATCTGAAGCCAGGAGCCAGGAGCTTCTTCCAGGTCTCCCATGGGTGCAGGGGCCCAAGGACTTGGGCCATCTTCTACTGCTTTCCCAGACCACAACAGAGAGCTGGATGGGAAGTGGAGCAGCCAGGTCTCGAACCGTGCCCATATGGGATGCCAGTGCTTCAGGCCAGGGCATTAACCCACTGCGCCACAGCGTTGGCCCCCTCTTATATACAGTTTTAAGAACATAATGGTACTTCTCACCCTACTCTCCCTCCCTCCCTCCCTAGCTTCTTTCCTCCTCCTCCTTTTATTATTTTCCTTTTAATTTTTGCACTGACATAATTCCAATTTAATTTATAATTGCAAGTTTAATCCTCCACTAAATAAATGATTCAATAAGTAGAAAGTAGAATAAACATAAACACTGTTTCTCAGAAGCATAGACAAACTCTATAAACAATAATCAAGGCTCAAAATGTCAATTCCAATTATATACGTTACTTTTGTTTATACTCTATATATTAGTTATCACAAATCAGGGAAAACATGATATTTGTCTTTTTGGGACTAGATTATTTCACTAAGCATAATAAGTCTTCAGTTACATACATTTTGTTGAGAAAAGACAGGATTTTATTCTTTTTATGTCTGAGTGGTATTCCATTATGTATATAATCTGGTTATCAGCTGATGGATATCTGTGTTGATTCCATATCTTAGCTATCTTGAATTGAGCTGCTACAAGTGGTGTACAGATAACACGTTCATATGCTGATTTCATTTTGTTTGGTTAAAATCCCAGGAGTGGGATGGCTAGGGCATATGGTAGATCTCTTTTCAGATTTTTGAGGAACCTCCATACTGTTTTCCATAATGGTTGTACAAGTTTACATTCCCAACAAAAGTGTATTAAGGTACCTAATCTTCACTAGAATTTGTTATTTTGGATTTTTGGATGATAGTCATTCTAATTGGGGTGCAGTGAAATCTGTAGTGGTTTTTATTTGCATTTCCCTGATGGCTAATAATCCTGAGTATCTTTTCATATGTCAGTTAGCCATTTGTATTTCATCCTTTGAAAAATGCCTGTTCATATCCTTGACCCTTTTATTGACTGGATTGTTTGTTTTGGTATTCTTGATTTTCTTGAGCTCCTTTTATATTCTGGATACTAATCCTTTATCAGATATATAGTTTGCAAATTCTTTCTCCCATTCCATTGGTTGCCTTTTTATATTGTTGGGTGTTTCCTTTGCTGTGCAGAAGCTTCTTGGCTTGATGTAATCCTATTTGTCTATTTTTGTTTTTATTGCTTGTGTTTCTGGTATCTTGTCCAAGATGTTCTTGTCTATGTGAATGTCTTGAAGTGTTTCCCTTATGTTTTCCTCTAGTCTTGATGGCTTTAGGTTTTAGGTTTAGATCTTTGATTCATTGTGAGTTGATTTTTGTATAGGGTATAAGACAGGGGTCTTGTTTCATACTTATACATGCAGAGATCCAGTTTTCCAGCACCATTTGTTGAAGACTGTACTTTCTGTAGGGAGTGATTTTAGCAAATTGAGTATAGAAGGCACATACCTTAACACAATCAATGCAATATGACAGACCCACAGCAATCATCATATTGAATGGAGAAAAACTGGAAGCTTGCCAGTAAGATCCAAAACTGGACAAGGATGCCCACTCTTACCACTTCTATTCAGGATAGCTTTGGAAGTATTAGCCAGAATGATTAAACAAGAAAAAGAAATCAAAAGGATTCAAATGGAAAAGGAGGTGTCAAATTATCCCTTTTTGCAGATAACATGATCCTATAATACAGGGAAACCAAAAGATTCCAGTAAAAGATTGTTGGATCTCAAAAGAAATTTTGGCAAAATTTCAGGATATAAAACTAACATACAGATCAGTAGCATTTGTATACACAACAATGCCATGGCTGAGAAAGAACTTATAAGATCAATTGAATTCACAATAGTAAAAAAAATAAAAAACTTAATTACCTTGAGGTAAATTTAACCAAGGATATAGAAGATCTCTACAGTGAAAATTATAAAACTTTAAGGAAGAAAGAGAAGACACAATGGAGTGGAAGAATTAACATAATCAAAATGTCCATACTATCCAAAACAATTTACAGATTCAATGTGATCCCAATCAAAATACCAAAGACATTCCCAGATCTAAGATAAATGACCCTAAAATTTATATGGAATAACAAGAGACTGTGAATAGCTAAGACAATCTTTAACAATAAAAATAGAACTGGAAGTATCACAGTACCATATTTTAAGACATGTTATAGGACAGTTATAATCAAAACAGCCTGGTCCTGGCACAAGAATAGACATATGGATCAATGGAATAGATTAAAGACTCCAAAAATTAACATACACATCTACAACCAACTAGTCTTCGACCAAAAGTTAAAACCTGGGGAAGTATCATTGCTTCCCTGTCAGGATGGGCCTCCCTCCTGGAGTGTTCTCTCGTCTTCCTCCTCAGGGTAACCTCTTCATGAGGAGGGATGGATTATAGTGTCTATTGAACATTAGGTCCCTCCTTACCTGAACCTTAGAACCCCGTTCAGAGGACAGTGGGGTGGTAGGCATGTGGAGTATGGACAGAAGGATGGAAGTTGAGGGACAAGGGACATGGGCTCTGGTCCCAGCTCTGATGTTAAGGAAGCACTACCTGTCTGGGTCCTGGATTCCATATCCATAAGGTAAAAGTCTTAGACTACATAGTCAACAAGTCCATTTCTTGCTCTTACATAAGACAGGGGTTAAGTATATCCAGTACTAATGTGGCCAAATGCCCCATCACCAAGGTCTGGCCATTGTTTTTGGAATATTAGCATTCCTGTGGCTCAGACCACTTTGTGTACCACAATACCAAGATGGTGGCATTGTCTGTAGGAATCCATGTGGCATCCCAGCCAGGAGCAGAGAGGAGCTTCTAGGTCATCAGCGTGGCTGCATTTATCAGGTTAGCTACTCTAGGCTAAGGGACCTGGGGAGATGTCACAGGTTAGTTCTAAGGTCTAGTGTAATAAACACAAGGGATTTTGCAGATGAGATTGCTGTTGGTTATCCAGATTGACCCAATGGAATCACAGGCAACACAACAAGAGGGAAAAGAAAGCAGTCAAGTCACAGTCAGGGAAGGAGTGTGAAGATGGAAACAGATGTCAGAGAGAGACCTGTGGATGCTGCAGTGCTGGCTTCTATGACAGAGGATGAAGCCATGAAAGAAGGAATGCAGGAAGCCTCTAGAAGCTAGGAAAGAAAAGAAAATGGATTCTGCCCCCAAATATCATCCAGGAGGAACACAGCCTCTCTACCCGTGGGGTCTAAATGGCTGACCTCAAGAGAAATGTGTGTGGCTGTGAGCCACTGGGTTTCTGATCATTGGATGCAGCAGCAATAGGAAACTAATGTCCCTAGTCTTGACCAAATTAGGAGGGAAAGTGATATGCTCTTAGAGTCAGGGCTGGAGCTTACCTGGGGCAGCATTCTAGAAAGGGCAGCACTTTGAGGAGTGACCGAGCCTTACGGGAAAACTAACCAAGTTACTGTGAGGTTCCAGTGACTTATGAGTGTTTCTGGATGTGCACTGTTCCTGCGCCTTTCACTGTGAGCAGAGTCACCCTCTCTGCAGATCAGAATGGAGCAGGAGCTAGGCCAGAAATGGGTCAATGTATCTGGGCATCTGCAGGGTAAGAAGGCCTGAGAACACCCCCAAGTCGGGGCCTGGAGAAGGTGAGCTAAGCCACAGCATAAAGCTTGTTAAATGGACTCTGTGGTGGCGTAGCCGGTGTGAGAAAGTGGAATCAGGCTACTGCAACATGCTAGGGTGGTCATGACCCCCTGCCTTTTGAGGAGTGGATACTCTGCTGAGAGTCATCAGTGATGGGCCAGCCTCAGTTTTGTAATTGGTGAACTGAGTGGGTGGGACCAGATAATCTGTACAAGTTCATGGAGTTGTCTGTTTTTATTCTCTCACTTCTTATTAAGAAGTTTTCATTGGTGCTATCTGGATTTTTAGCCTCACTGGTTCTCGGATCAAATGGTTCAGATAAGACACATCCTAAAGAAATATGGTCTATGTTTAAGAAAAGCCATGAAGCACTCTGAATTTATGCTTGAAGAGATTGGAAGGAAAGCCAGGACCTTGCGAAGAAGAATAAAATAAAGTTCTCTTGAATGGGGATAACTACAGTGCAATTCTACTTAGAGTGGAAAGATAATCTTTATTCATTCAAGATAAAGACTGGCTCTGTGTAAATCTAAGGGAGATCTGGAGGTCATTTTACCTCTTTCCTGACTTGTTATCAAAGTTAATTGAAAAAAAAAAATGTACAAGAAACCACTCTCTAAACAGAAAAATGTGAATGCTATGTAACCTGTGGCCCAGGCTGGTAGCAGCTGTTCTCACCACAGCAGCATAAAGTAAGGGGAATGACTGTCTTGATTTAAGAATTTGACCCTAGGGGCCAGCACTGTGGCATAGTGGGTTATGCTGCCTGCCTGTAGCACCAGCATCCCATGTGGGCACTGTTTTGAGTCTTGGCTGCTCCACTTCTGATCCAACTCCCTGCTAATGTGCCTGGGAAAGCAGCAAAAAATGACCCAAGTACTTGGGCTCCTGCACCCATGTGGGAGATCCAGATGAAACTCCTGGCTCTTGGCTTCTGATCGGCTCAGCTCCAGACACTGAGACCATTTGGGGGTGAACCAGCAGATGGAAGATTCTCTCTGTCTCTCTGTCTCTCCTCTCTTCTTCCTCCTCCCTCCTCTCTCCTCTCTCCTCTCTTCACTCTTCCCTTCTCTGCCTCCCTCTCTCCCTCTCACTCTTTCTAACTCTGCCATGCAAATAAATAAATAAATCTTCAAAAAAATCACAACCCTAGAGAGCAGAATGCTAATTTTGCTTATGTATACATCCATGTGTAACACACCTAGGGTGTTGTTAAAGGCAAGACTGTATGGATAAGACAAAGAATTTGTTGCAAGTGACTGGGCCTGAACCCACTCTAATTACCATGCACAGTTACAAACAGAATTGCAACAGACTCCAAAGAATAGGCAGGGGTTTGGATTTCAGTGTCCAGCTCTCCTTGGTAAGTAATTGGTGAGAACTCTTAACCTGGTTTAGATTGCAAGCCAGGTTATTCTTTTATAAAATATTATAATTTATTTTGATTCTTTCTACTTTTTGTTTTAGGATTCTTAGTACAGTCATCCTTCCATCACCACAGGCTCTAAATTCAAGAATTCAGCCAACCATAGACATAAAAACATTTGAACAAAATAAATCTATCCCAAACATTTACAGACTTTTTTTTCATGTCTTTATTCCCTAAACAATTCAGTGTAATAACTGTTTACATAGCATTCACATTTTATCACCTATCAAAAATAAGGTAGAGGTGATTTAAGTATACAAGAGGATTTGAATAATAGACAAATATTTTGGCATTTTATATAGCAACTTGAGCTTCCTTGGATTCTGGTATCCTTTGGGGTTCTGGAACCAAATTCTCAGAGATAGCAAGAGACAACTGTATCAACTGTTAGTTATGCTTGATCAAAGTACACATCTTGGGTATCAAGTGTTTCTTGGTTGATTTTCACAGACACTGTTATTGGGAGATATGCTAGATACCAGTGGTACTTGTTATTGAACTGGCTGCCTATGCGCTGTTGCGGCTCCCTTCTTCATTCTGGAGTGCCCTGACCTGCATTCTGGTGTGACTGGCATTCTCTGTGCCTGGAAGCAATGGAAGAGGTATTGGAAATAAGGAAGTAAGATGCTTAAGATGAGAATAGTCTTTTGGTTGTATACAGCCATGCCACTAAAGTAGATAAACGTTAAATTCTCTTCTGCAGCAACAGCAGATCATGTCCCTGTTTCATGTCTTCTTTTCCAGTATTGCCTGGGCTACTTAAACATAAGTACTATGAAGCTATCATTCTTTAAATTAGATACCCCTTTGACTCTTAGTCCTTTCATTATGATCAATTGTGAACTGAAATTGATCACTTGGAGTAGTGAGATGGCATTGGCACATGCCACCTTGATGGTATTGAATTGGAATCCCCTGGTATGTTTCCAACTCTACCAATTGGGGCAAGTCAGCCCGAGCATGCCCCGAATTATACATCTCTTCCCTCTCTTATTCCCACTCTTATGTTTAACAGGGATCACATTTCAGTTAATTTTCAACACTTAAGAATAACTGTGTGATAATTACAGAATTAAACCAGTCATATTAAGTAGAATAGACAAAAAAAAAAATACTATGAGGGATAATGTATTAAGTTGTCCATTAGCAGTCAGGGCTATGCTGATCAAGTCACCATTTCTCATAGTGTCCATTTCACTTCAGGAGGTTTCCTTTTTGGTGTTCAGTCAGTTGTCACCGATCAGGGAGAACATATGGTATTTGTCCCTTTGGGACTGGCTTACTTCACTCAGCATGATGTGTTCCAGATTCCTCCATTTTGTTGCAAATGACTGGATTTCGTTGTTTCTTACTGCGGTATAGTATTCTAAAGAATACATATCCCATAATTATCAATTCCCAACTTGACTCTCACTGGGATTAAACATGACAATAGGTCTGATCTGATTTCATCATCATTTAAAAAAAATCATCTATTATTTTTCACTTTTTGTTTCTGTGTGGGAGCAAACTGTTGAAATCCTTACTTAAGGTATACTAAGCTGATCTTCTGTATATTAAGATAATCGAAAATGAATCTTGATGTGAATGGAAGGGGAGAGGGAGTGGGAAAGGGGAGAGTTGTGGGTGGGAGGGACGGTATGGGGGGGGAAGCCATTGTAACCCATGAGTCGTACTTTGGAAATTTATATTCATTAAATAAAAGATTAAAAAAAATTAGATACCCCTTCTCCCAATAATTATTTTTCTTCATATATTAACGTGATGTGTTTATACCACAAATGCATCCATTTCTATAATGATGTGTACTTCAGGGGTCTATGGGGGAAGACCCCCTTCCATCTCTAAGCTGTTTGTGCCTTTACTTAGGTCAAGTACATGAGAACGTACTTTAAAAGTTGAAACATCAAAATAACCAATGCTTCTAAAGTGAAGATTTTGAAGGAGGCAAGAGTCGCACTTCCTTAGGTGGGGAGATCCTCTCAAGGTCACCAAAACTGCCCAGGCCTTGCATGAGTGCTTCGTTCTTTTCTTGTTCTTGCTGTGTTTGCTTTGGCTTCTTAGTCTTCTGTCTCTGTTCTCTCTTTTCTTCTTCTGTCACTGGCTTCTTTCCCTTCAAAAGTCTAAAGCATCCTTCCTGTCTATGACCATTGAAGCAGAATATGCAGGACCAGCAGAGCCAGCTGGCACACAGGCTACCCTGGTTTTCTCTGAATAAAGACTAATTCAGATGCCTGATGGCCTTTTGTATGACATACACGTAAGGATAAATAGATGAAATTTTGTTTGCTAGAGAAACAAGCTAACTGATGGAAATAGAGGGAAATAATCAAAGAGCATAAGATTAATAAAGACCATTTTATGATGCTGTTGGGCTAACTCTTGGTAAGGGACTTACCCTGCACCTGAAAAGGGAAGGGGAGAAGAGAAGGAAGCAACAAGATCCAATACTCAGATAAATAGCTAGGCTATAAGGCTTCTCTGTGTGAATAAGAAAAAAATACTTTCTCAAAGCAGATGAATTAGGAAAACATACTTCTTCTGGATGGATACAGCCTACTGGCATGGCCTGACAGGTAGGGCATAAGCTGAATTTCAGCCCTGCTTTCTCCTCATCCATACATTTATGTAGGTTACAACCTGCCCCAAGGTGTGTGGTGACTCAAGTCCATATCACACATTGCTTTATATGATTCTCACAGCTCATAATGTAGTTTCATAAACATGGATATCCATGTTTGGGATTGATGGAATGAAACTCAAAGAAGTAAGGTAAGGCAGGACTTTCAGCTATGACCAACTATAAAACTGGACAAAATATATATAGTTTACCAACTATAAAACTGGACAAAATGGACAGAAACAACTATTTTAGTGCTCTGAAAATGTACCAAAGACATAAAATAATCTGAGAAGCATTTATGCTTGAAAACCTGCTGAATTTTAGGTAATTTTTTTTAAAGATTTATTTTATTGATTTGAAAGAGTTACAGAGAGAGGTAGAGACAGAGAGAAAGGTCTTCCATCCGCTGGTTCACTCCCCAGGTGGCTGCAACGGCCAGAGCTGTGCCAATCCAAAGCCAGGAGCCAGGAGCTTCTTCCAGGTCTCCCACGTGGGTGCAGGGGCCCAACAACTTGGGCCATCCTCCACTGCTATCCCTGGCCATATCAGAGAGCTGGATTGGAAAATGAGCATCTGGGACTAGAACCTGCACCCATATGGGATGCCGGCGCTTCAGGCCAGGGCTTTAACCCACTGTGCCACAGTGCTGGCCCCTGAATTTTAGGTAAGAATAGGGAATATTCTTGGTACTCTGACCTTGTTCTACTGCTATCTATCCAATTTAATCCTACTAAAGTAGAGTAGAGCATAAGGAACAGTAGCTTCTCTATAATAGTCAAAGGGGGACACTTGATTTGGTGGGACTGGGGGGACAGGGTATTGTAGGTAGAAGACTAGCTCAGTGGTTGATAGGTTGGGTTCAGGGTCGAGTAGAAAAGCTTTACTAGACTGAGGTTCTGGTTGGAATGGGCATGTAGAGGAGTTAGGGGCCGGTGCCACGGCTCACTAGGCTAATCCTCCGCCTTGCGGCGCCGGCACACCGGGTTCTAGTCCCAGTCGGGGCGCCGGATTCTGTCCCGGTTGCCCCTCTTCCAGGCCAGCTCTCTGCTGTGGCCAGGGAGTGCAGTGGAGGTTGGCCTGAGTACTTGGGCCCTGCACCCCATGGGAGACCAGGATAAGTACCTGGCTCCTGCCATCGGATCAGCGCGGTGCACTGGCCGCAGCGTGCTGGCCGCGGTGCGCTGGCCGCGGCGGCCATTGGAGGGTGAACCAATGGCAAAGGAAGACCTTTCTCTCTGTCTCTCTCTCTCACTGTCCATTCTGCCTGTCAAAAAATAAAAAAAAAAAATAAAGGAGTAAGGCTAGGTTCCCAATGAGTATGGGAAAGGGCTGAAGCTAGTCACAGTCTTTTAGCCAATCCTAAGGCATGTGCAGAGCAGACATAAACATTTAATGCATTCCTCTACTCACACACAGATCTGTCAGCAGATTATAGAAATCTTACTGACTCAAGGTGTTTAAGTATATCCTCTGTCCAAACATTGTCAGATCATTAAGCTGTAGAATAATACATAGGAAGTCAAGCTTCAAAATAAAAAC
Organism: Oryctolagus cuniculus; assembly: GCF_051225735.1. Taxonomy (NCBI): domain Eukaryota; kingdom Metazoa; phylum Chordata; class Mammalia; order Lagomorpha; family Leporidae; genus Oryctolagus; species Oryctolagus cuniculus. The sequence continues at coordinate 178,251,611 of NC_142868.1, forward strand.
AAGCACACACAAAAAGAATTAGCAGAGACACATCAACAGCCACATGCTGTAAGGGACATAGATTTTGTAGATAGCTTAGCCAAATTACTAAATAAGCTAAGAATAATAACAAGCAGAGAACTCGCAATAGTCTTTGTATGGTAAAATCAGGGTATAGAGTTGCAAGAAGATAAATGTAAAATGTGTAAAATGTCCAATTTTCAATAAAACTTAGGATATGTGCCAGGAAACAAGAAAATGTTGTTCATACTCAAGAAAAAAAATCCAGTATAAACTATTTCTGATTGTCATCAGATATTGGATTTAGAAAACAAAGCATTAAACCAGCCTTTGTAAATATATTCAAGAATAACCAAAAATGTGTTCAAAGAGTTAAGCTATGACAATGATCAACAATAATGAAGTAATTGAGAACTTGTCTAAATATATGAATTTGTTAACGATGGCGTTTGTGGACTCAAAAGGCTTCCATAGCCTTAGCAGCTCATGACAAGAACCTCAGGTGATCACTGATGTCGTAAATAAGAGTGTCAGTTGTTAAATCAGCAATGAGAGTCACTCACCTGCTCCCCATGTAGGACCTCTGTCCTTAATGAGTTATACTATGAGAATTAACAGTAAAACTTATCTTCAAACAGTACTTTATGCTTTGTATGTCTGTGTGGGTGCAAACTGTTGTAATCTTTACTTAGTATAAAGTTGATCTTCTATATACAAAGATAATTAAAAATGAATCTTAATGAAGAATGGGATAGGGGAGAGAGTAGGAGGTGGGAAGGAATGGGGGTGGGATGGTGAGTATGGGGGGAAGAACCGGTATATTCCAAAAGATGTACCTATTAAATTTATATTTATTAAATAAAAGCTTTCTAAATAAATAAATATATGAATTTGTTGTTTAAAATAAGATGAGAAAATATCAAGTTGGAAAGTACAATAACTAAAATAAAAAAAATCCTCCAGGTAGTCGAGGCTCAAAGGGAGATGTAAGAAGGCAGTTGAGAGAATTAAACAGTGTGAAGATAAATCAATTTAATTTTTTAAATAAAGGCAAAAATGCCATGTATTTCATATATACAGATTAAGGAACATAGTGATAGTTTCCATCCTACCCTCTCGCACACACGCACCCACCCTTACTCCTCTCTGCTCTCTTATTCCCTCTCTTAATTTTTATAATGATAAACTCACAAGATTAATCCAAGAGTTCAACAAATATAGTATGAAGAAAAAAACACTGTTCCCCAACAGTAGAAAAAAAAGCTGTAAACAATCATTAAATCTCAAAATGTCCATTTCACTCCTACACCTTACACTTTTTAGTACTTTATTAGTTACCACAGATCAGAGCAAACATATGGTATATGTCTTTTGGGGACTGGCTTATTTCACTACATAGAATGGTTTCCAGTTGCATTCATTTTGTTGTGAAAGACAAGATTTCACTCTTTTCATATGGCTGAGCGCATATATATATATGTATATATTATGTATATATATATATGAATTTCTTTATCCAGTCATCAGTTGATGGACATATGGGTTGATTCCATATCTTAGCCATTGTGAATTGAGCTGCTACAAACTGCAGTACAGATAACTCGTTCATATGCTGATTTAATTTTGTTTGGATAAATTCCCAGGAGTGAGATTGCTGGATCATCTGGTAGATCTAATTTCAGGTTTCTGAGGTATCTCCATACTGCTTTCCACAATGGCTGTACTAGTTTACATTCCAACCAGCAGTGGATCAGGGTACCTTTTTCCCACATCCTTGGCGGCATTTATTGTTTGTGGATTTTTGTATGAGAGCCATTCTAACTGGGGTGAGGTGAAACCTCATTGTGGCTTTTATTTGCATTTCCCTGCTGGCTAGTGATCCTGAGCATTTTTCATTTATCTGTTGGCCATTTAAACTTCCACTTTTAAAAATGCCTGTTCAAATCCTTTGCATGTTTCCTAACTGGGTTGTTTGTTTTGTTGCAGTTATTGTTGAGTTTCTTGAACTCTTTATAGATTCTGGATATTAATCCTGTATCAGCTGTGAAATTTGCAAATAATTTCTCCCATGTTGTTGGTTGCCTCGTCACTTTTCCAGACGTTTGCTTTGTAGCACAGAAGCTTCTCAGCTTGATGTAATCCCATTTGTATATTTTTGCTTTGATTGCCTGTGCTTATGGGGTCTTTTCCAAGAAGTCCTTGCCTTTACCAATGTCTTGAAGAGTTTCCCCAATGTTCCCCTCTAATAATTTGATGATAACAAGTCATAGATTTAGATGCTTGATCCAATTTGAGTTGATTTTTGTGTAAGGTATAAGGGGTCTTTCCGACTTCTGTATGCAAAGATCCAATTTTCTTAGCACCATTTTTTGAAGAGACTTCCCTTTCTCCATGGATTGATTTTAGCTCCTTTGTCAAAGGTTATTTGGTTGTAGCTGCATGAATTGATTTCTGGGGATAAATTCTGTTTCATTGGTCTGCATGTTTATTTTTGTGCCAGTACCAGGCTATTTTGAGTACAGCTGCCCTGTAGTATGTCTTGAAATCTTATTTTTGAAGCCTCTGAATTAGTTTTTGTTGTTTAAGGTTACTTTAGCTCTTCAGGGTCTCTTGTTTCCATATGAATTTTAGAAAATTTTCTAGATCTCAGATGAATGTCATTCATATTTTGACTGGTATTGCATTGAATCTGTAAGTTGCTTTTGGTACTATGGACATTTTGATAGTAATTATTCCAATCCACAAACATGGAAGAGTCTTCCATTTTATGTGTCTTATTTATTTATTTGATGTTTTCATAATTTTCATTACAGATCTTTCACCTTCTTGGTTAAATTTATTACTTGGTATATAAATTTTTCGTAGTTGTTGTGGATGTTATCGATATTACAAGTTCTTTATCAGCCATGGCATTGTCTGTGTATACAAAGGCTATTGATTTTTTGTATTGATTTTATATCCTGCAACTTTACCAAAGTGTGTAATGAGTTCCAATAGTCTCTTAGTGGGTCTTTTAGTTTATATATTTATTTTATCATGTTTTCTGCAAACAGGGATAATTTGACCTCTGCCTTTCCAATTTGTATCCCTTTGATTTCTTTTTCTTGCCTAATGGCTGTGGCTAGAACTTCCAGAACAGTATTGAATAGCAATGGTGAAAGCAGACAGTCTTGTCTGGTTCTGGATCTTAGTGTAAAGGCTTCCAGCATTTCCCCATTCAATACGAATGCTGGCTGTGGGTCTGTCATAATTGCCTTGATTGTGTTGAGGAATATCCTTTCTATATCCAATTCACTTAAGGTTTTTATTATGAAAGGATGTTGGATTTTATCAAATGCTTTCTCTGCATCTATTAAGATAATCATATAGGTTTTATTCTTCAGTTAGTTAATGTGATACATCACATTTATTGGTTGAGGATTTTTGCATCCATGTTCATCGGTGATATTGGTCTACAGTTCTCTTTCTTTGTTGTATCTCTTTCTGGTTTTGGAATTAGGGTGATGCTGGCCTCACAGAAGGAGTTTGGGAGGATTCACTCCCTTTTGATTGTGTTGAATAGCTTGAGAAGACTTGGAATTAGCTCTTCTTTAAAAGTCTGGAAGAGTTCAACAATGAAGCCACCAGGTCCTGGGCTTTTCCTTGTTAAGAGGATTTTTATTACTGATTCAGTTTCCATCTTGTTTTTGTTCTGTTTGGGTTTTCTATGTCTGAATGACTCAATTTTGGTAGATTTTATGTGTCTAGAAATCTATCCATTTCTTTTTTTTTTTTTTTAAGGGAAAGGGTTTATTGGGGAACACCCTACAGACCAGAGTGAAGGGGCTGAGAAGGAAAAAGAGAGAAAGAGAATATAAGAGAGAAACAGAGAGGAGAGGAGCTAGCAAGGAGAGAAGATAGAGCAGAGAAGAGGAAAGAGGAGAGCAGAGCCAAGAGACCAGAGGAGGAGGCTGGAGAGAGGAACTGAGAGAGAGAGCAGGAGAGAAGGGGCAAGAGAGCACATGTGCAGGAACGGGCCCTTTTAAAACTTTCCTGAGGGCGGGCAGGGAAGCAGGAGCAGCAAATCCCATTAGGATGGGGGTGGAGCCTGGCTCAGGTAGCTGGGCCATGCGGCCACCTGGCTACAACTGCGCCAGTTTCCTAACATTCCCCCCTTTTGTTTTTTATAAAGCAGGGTTTGTATGGGATTACATTAGTCCCAAAAGTCCAAGAGGGGTAGAGGGACGATGATCTGTCTTTAGAGCTACTTCCTGCTGACATGGGGCGATGATGTACTCTTCGCTGGCATGGGGTGATGTCTCAGGCCGCTGTCTCCTGGGTGGGAAGCCGAGTATATCCCTATAGCAGCATTTGGTTGACTGCCTGGTTGCTGAAGGCCTTCGTTTGTTTGTTCCATTATCACCTGCTGTAAACACTTAGACACTGTAGTATAGAAGACAGGGTGAGAATAGTAACCAATGATCCTAAGAATAGCATTAACCAGGTAATAAGAGGATTTTATAGAAAGGAAATGGAGGGGGTCTCTGGACCCTTGTGGGGACAGTTTGATGGATGTAGCTTAAAGCTGATTCCAGCCAAGACTGGGAGAAAGGCCACTAACATTTGCAGGTAGTGGGGTTTGTCTGTAGAGAAAGTCTGAACAATCCATTTCTTCTAGGTTTTCAAATTTGTTGGCATGTAGCTGTTTGTAGTAATGCCTGATGATTCTTTTTATTTCTGTTTATTTTTGTTCCATCTCCTTTTACATCTCTGATTTTATTAATTTGGGTCTTCTCCCTCTTTTTTTGGCTAGTTGGGCCAATGGTGTATCAATTTTGTTTATTCTTTCAAAAAACCAGCTCTTCATTCCTGGCCTTTGTATTGTATTGGTTTCAATTTTGTTTATTTCGTCTCTAATTTTAATAATTTTTTCCTACTAATTTTGAGTGTGGTTTGTTTTTTTCTATGTCCTTGAGATGTGTTGATATTTCATTTATTTGATGCCTTTCTGATTTCTTGATTTAAGCACCAATTGCCTAAAATTTCTTAACTCTTTTGTAGTATAGCATAAGATTTAATATGTTGTATTGTCATCTTCAATTGTTTCCAATAATTTTTTTAATTTCCCTTTAATTTCTTTTATGACCCACTATTCATTTAGTAGCATCTTGTTCAGTTCCCATGTGTTTGCATATTTTCTAGGGATTCTTAAGTTAATTTCTAGCTTCATTCCATTATGTTCAGAAAAGATATGTGGTATGATTTCAGGTTTTTTTAATTTGCTGAGTCTTGCTTTATGGCCTACCATATGGTCTATCCTGGAGAAAGTTCCAGGAACTGATGAAAAGAATGTATATTCTGCAACTGTAGGATGAAAGGTTCTGTAGGTGTAAGTTAGATCTATTTGATCCATATTGTAGATTAGCTCTGTTGTTTCTTTGTTGATTTTCTGTCTAGTTCATCTATCCAATGATGAAAGTGAGGTGTTGAAGTCCCCCATTACTGTTGTATTGGACTCTGTGTCTCCCTTTAGATCTGTTAATATTTATTTTAAATAACTATGCACCCTGGCATTAGGTGCATATAAATTTATTATAGTCACACTTTCCTGTTGAATTGATCCTTTAATCATTACATAATACCCTTGTCTTTATTAATAGTTTTTGTGTTTTTTAAAAAATATTTATTTTATTTATTTGAAAGACAGAGTTACAGAGAGAGGTAGAGACAGAGAGGTCTTCCATCTGCTGGTTCACTCCCCAGAGGGCCTCAATGGCCAGAGCTGCGCTGATCTGAAGCCAGGAGCCAAGAGCTTATTCTGGTTCTCCCATGTGGATGCAGGGGCCCAAGGACTTGGGCCATCCTCCACCACTTTCCCAGGCCACAGCAGAGAGCTGGATCGGAAGAGAAGCAGCCGGGACTAGAACCGGTGCCCATATGCGATGCTGGCACTTCAGTACAGGGCTTTAACCTGCTGTATCACAGTGCCCGCCCCAACAGTTTTTGTGTTAAAGTATATTTTGTCTGCTATTGGGATGACTACATCTGCTCCTTTTTGGTTTCCATTAGCATGGAATATCTTTTTCTATTTTTTCATTTTCAGTCTCCATGTATCTTAATTGATGAGGTGTGTTTCTTGTAGTTAGCAAATAGGTGGGTCTTATTTTTTAATCTGTTTGGCTAGTCTGTATATTTTAATTGGAGAATTTATTTCATTTACATTTAAGGTTACAATTGATAAGTAGTGACTCAACCCTGACATTTTTCTGTAAATATTCCTATTGTTTGCTTTGGATTTCCTTTTTATTTTTTCTGGAAGATTTTTTGCATTCACATTTTTTCCTAATGATGACTATCTTTCTGTGTTCCTGTATTTAGCACATCCTTAAGCATCATTTATAATTCTGGATTAGTGGTGACAAATTTTTTAAATTTCTATTTGTTATGGAAGGTCTTTATTTCTTTTTTTAACTTTTATTTAATAAATATAAATTTCCAAAGTACAACTTTTGGATTACAGTGGTTTTTCCCCCCATAACTTCTCTCCCACCCACAACCATCCCATCTCCTGCTCCCCCTCCCATTCGATTCACATCAAGATTCATTTTCAATTATCTTTATATCCAGAAGATCAATTTAGTATATATTAAGTGAAGATTTTAAACAGTTTGCACCCACACAGAAACACAAAGTGTAAAGTACTGTTTGAATACTAGTTATAGCATTAATTCACATTGTACAACACATTAAGGACAGAGATCCTACATGGGGAGTAAGTGCACAGTGACTCCTGTTGTTGATTTAACAATTGACACTCTTATGTATGGTGTCAGTAATCACCCTAGGCTCTTGTCATGAGTTGCCAAGGCTATGGAAGCCTCTGGAGTTTGCCAACTCTGATCTTATTTAGACAAGGTCATAGTCAAAGTGGAAGATCTCTCCTCCCTTCAGAAAAAGGTACCTCCTTCTTTCATGTGTGGCCTTTATTTCCTACGTGAAGGCATGGCCAGTATGTAAGATACTAACAAATATGATACAATAAGAAAGATTCAAGAGGATACACATTTATTTATCCAACATAGCTAATGTCCACCTGAGATAGCTTATTGTCCACAATGAAATGTGTAATGCAATCTTTTTACAATAATCTTTTTATAATCTACAACCCTCAGAATAGATTTGTGCTATGTTTTCTATAAGTTTTTAAAAATATCAGCCTTAGATTCAAAAAAAGCTAAATCACTGATCCTAACCCTATCCCTGCTTTCACCTCAGCTTACCCCGTATTACAACATGCCACTTGGTATACATACATCCCATATTGCAGTGTTTGGGCTCAACTGCTGGCTTTGCTCCTGATTCCAGATTTCTGCTAATGTGCACATTGGGAGGCAGCAGGTGACAGCTGAAGTAGTTGGTACCTGCCTCCCACATGGGAGACCTGAATTGAGTTCCTGATCTCCAGCTTCTGACTGGCCCTGGCTTTTCTGTTGTGGACATTGGAGAATGAATCAAATGGAAAATCAAGTTACTTTCTTTTCTCTCTCTCTCCATCCCTTTCAAGTAAATAAATAAATAATTAAAAATGTAATGAAAAATAATAATTCAAGGCTAAACATAGACTTAGAAAATTTAGTTCTAGCTGATGTGCTTTACAGTAAATATAAATGGTAGTCCTTTGGGCTGAAATGGACAATACCAGGAGATAATTTTAATCCACAGGAAAAAACAAGAACTAAAAGTAGTTAAAACATAGGTTAATTTTAATATAAACGCTCAAACGTACCTTTTCTCACCTTTTCTCTTAGCATCTTTTAAAGATATGATTATATAAATCCAGATTTATAATACTATATTTTTGGCTTAATAACATACATAGTTATACAGTATATAAGACAAAAATAGCACAGACTATGAAGAAGAGAGTGGAAATATATTTAGCAAAGATTCTAAATGTTACTAAAATTATGTTAGTGTAAATCTGAAGTAGACTGTAAAAAGCTAAGATATGTATTATAGTTCCTGGAGCCATCACTATGAAAATAATTTAAAAAGTAAAGCAAAAAATGAACAGAGGATTTCAAATGGTACACTGAAAAATATTTGACAGTCAAGAAGAAACAGAAGAGCAAAAGAGTAGAGGAACAAGAAAAACAGAAGACCACAGATTATCAGATCAGATAAAAAGCAATATCCAACTATGTGTTTTCCACAATAGGCAGATACTTAGAATAGAATATCAAACAAATTGAAAGTAAAATGATAGAAAAAGATGTACATTCAAGCAGTAAGAAACAATAAGAAAGTGATAACTATAAGAAAACTGGGGGCTGGTGCTGTGGTGGAGTAGGTTAACCCTCTGCCTCTGCCTACAATGCTGGCATTCCATGGGGCGTTCGTTCTAGTCTCAATGCTTCTCTTCCAATCCAGCTCCCTGCTATGGTCTGGGAAAGTAGTGGAAGATGGCCCCAGTCCTTGGGCCCCTGCACCCATGTGGGAGACCTAGAGGAAGCTCCTGGCTCCTGGCTTCAGATCAGCCCAGTTCCAGCTGTTGCGGCCATTTGTGGGGAGTGAACCAGTGGATGGAAGACCTCCCTCTCCCTCTCCCTCTCCCTCTCCCTCTCCCTCTCCCTCTCCCTCTCCCTCTCCCTCTCCACTTCCCTCTCTTTCTGTCACTCTCACTTTCTGTCTCTCTCTCTGTAGCTCTGCCTTTCAAATAAATAAATCTTAAAAAAAGAAACAAGAAACAGATGATTCAGCAATTATATTTAGAGATTTCAGTAATCCACTCACAAATGGCAGAAACAATGCTATCAACCATCTCAACCTAGCAGACAAATATAGAACATTTCACCCAATGACTGAAGAATACACAATCCTTTCAAGTGCATAAAGAACTTTGTCCAGTGTAGGCCATCTGCTAGGTCATGAAACAAGTCTTAATAACTTTACAAGAATTGAAATAATTCAAATTTCTCAACCACAGAGGAACAAATTAAATCACTAACAGAAGAAAATCTGAGAAACCTCCAAATAATAAGAAATTAACAAACTTTTGAATAACTCATGCATCAAAGAATAAATAAATGATGTGAGATATTAGAAAATATTTTAACTGAACAAAAATTAAAGTAAGACATATCAAAACTTAAGGGATGAAATGAAAAGTTGCTTAGAAAAAGTACAGCTTTGAATTTCTATATTGGAAAAAAAGAAAAGTATCAAATTCATAATTCAAGCTGCTTCTTTAAGAAATGGAAAAATCAATGAAAATCCAAAGCATAAAGAATAAAAGAAATAAAGATAAGAGTGGAGATCAATGAAATAGGAAATAGAAAAGCAATAGTGAGAATCAATAAAACTTAAGTTGGTTCTTTGAAACTACCAACAAAATTGACCAACTTTTTACTGCATTTACCAAGGAAAAGAGAGAAACACACAAATCATAAAGTCAGGAATGAAAGAACATTAAAGAATTTTAAAAGATTATAAGAAAATAAAAGATTCTAAATCATATCAAATAAAATAAGAGTGTAAGAGAGTATTTAAACATGTTTTGCCAAGAAACTTGACAACTTTGTTCAATGGGCTAATTCCTAGAAAAAGCCAAATTACCAGCACTAATTTATAATGAAATAAAAAAATCTACAGAAGATCAATTTAGTATATATTAAGTAAAGATTTCATCATTATGCCCCCCCCCAAGAACACAAAGTGCAAATTACCGCTTGAGCACTAGTCATGGCATTAATTCACATTGAACTACACATTAAGGACAGAGATCCCACATGAGGAGTAAGTGCACAGTGACTCCTGTTGTTGACTTAACAAATTGACATTCTTGTTTAAGGCGTCAGCAATCTCCCCAGGCTCTAGTCATGAGTTGCCAAGGCCATGGAAGGCCCCTGAGCTTGCTGACTTTGATCTTATTTCAACAAGGCCATAGTCAAAGTGGAAGTTCTATCCTCTATTCAGAGAAAGGTACCTCCTTCTTTGATGGCCCATTCTTTCTACTGGGATCTCACTTGCAGAGATCTTTCATTTAGGTTTATTTATTTTTATTTTTATTTTTTTTCCAGAGTGTCTTGGCTTTCCATGCCTAAAATACTCTCATGGGCTCTTCAGCCAGATCCAAATGCCTTAAGGGCTGATTCTGAGGCCAGAGTGCTGTTTAGGACATCTACCATTCTATAAGTCAGCTGTGTATCCTGCTTCCCATGTTGGATCATTCTCTCTCTTTTTAATTCTATCAGTTAGTATTCGCAGACACTAGTCTTGTTTATGTGATCTCTTTGACTCTTAGACCTATCATTCTGATCTATTGTGACCTGAAATTGTATTTATAAAGATAATTGAAAATGAATCTTGATGTGAATGGAATGGGAGAGGGAGCGGGAAATGGGAGGGTTGCGGGTGGGAGGGAAGTTATGGGGGGGGAGCCATAGTAATCCATAAACTGTACTTTGGAAATTTATATTTACTAAATAAAAGTTAAAAAAAATAAATTAAATACACAGAAAAAAAATAAAAAAAAATTCTGAGTAGACATATAACAAGGGGCTGGCATTGTGACACAGTGAGTTAAACTGTTCCCTGCAACACCCAAATTCCATTTGGGAGAGCTGGTTTGAGTCCGGGCTTTTCCACTTCTGATCCAGCTCCCTGCTAAAGCACCTGTGAAAGCAAGGGAAGATGGCCCAAGTGTTTGGGTCACTGCCACCCATGTGGGAGATGCAGTTGGAGTTCCAGGCCCCTGGCCTCAGCCTGGCCCAGTGCCTGCTGCTGTGGCCATTTGAGGACTGCACCAACAGATGGAAGATCTCTTTCTTCTCTGTGTCTCTCCCTCTCTCTATCATTCTGCCTTTCAAATAAATAGAATAAATCTTTAAAAAAATCCAAATAGACCTACAATAACTAAAGGACTTGAATTGATAATTAAAAATATTTCATAATGTCATTACCAAGAATGTCTTCATTTTGAATTCCACAAAATATTTAGAGAAAAAAATAATACCAATCCTTGACATATTCTTTCACAAGTAAAGGAATAAACACTTCCAGACTTGTTCTGTTTTGCTGGTACTAGAGCTAGAAAAAAGACACCATAAGGAAAGAAAGCCATCGATCAATATCCTTATAAACATAGATGCAGAAGTCTTTAGCAAAATATTAGTAAACCAAATCCAGCAACATATATAAAGGATGAGACACCATGACCAAGTAGGACTTATCTAAGAATGCAAAGTTGGAGGGCGATCCCAAAATTAATCAATATAACACATCATAATAGGATGAAGAACATAAACAATATGATTACCTCAATAGACACAGAAAAGGCATGTCATAAAATCTAACTTCCATTCAAGACAAAATCTCTACATACTTAGAAGGAAACTTCTTCAACCTGCTGAATGGCACCTATGAAAACCCCACACTTAACACTTGCTGATGAAAGATTGAGAACTTTTCCTCTACATTAGGAATAAGATAAGGATGCTTGCCCACTTCTATTACTTCTTTTTTTTTTCTTTTTAAAATGTATTTGTATGTATCTCATAAGTGCAGCATTTGGAACATAGTACTTCTTCCCACCGTACCTACCCTCACACCTACTCTACCACCCCTCTTCCACTTCCCTCTCCTGTGTAGTCCAAGAGAGAAAAAGAAAAAGAAAGAGAAGAAAATAAAATAAAATGAAAAAACTGGGAAAACTGTTCCTCAACAGTCCAGACAAGGGCTGGTCAAAGTTATTGCTTCTCAAAGGTGTTTTTGTATAGCCAGCATAATATGAAAGAAGAAAAGAGAGGAAAGGAAGGAATTAGAGACTTACAGATTAGAAAAGATACAGTTGTCTTTGTTAACAGGTGACATGGCCCTTAATGTGGACAATCCCAAAAGAAGTCACAAACAGATGAAAATGAACTGAACAAATAAATGGATTTAGCAAGGTTATAAATACAAAATCAATATACAGAAATTTCACTTGTATTCTTATATTCTATCAAAAAGTCATTCCCAAGAGAGAATTAAGGAAAAAAATGACAATAATATCTTCAAAAAGAAGACAGGAAGAAATTAACAAAATACACAAACCTTTAAATGGAAAATTATTGATCATTGCTGAAGTAAATTAAAGCTAATGCAAAAATGGGAGACATTGGGGCTGGCCTTTTGGTGTAGTGGGTTAAGCTGCTGCTTCTGATGCAGCATCCCAAATGAGCACTGCCTGGAGCCTTGGCTGCTTCACGTCTGATCTAGCTCCTTGCTATTGTATCCAGGAAAAGCGTGGATTGGATGATGGGCTGAGTGTTTAGGCCCCTACCACACATGTGGAGACCCCGCTGGAGTTCTGGGCTCCTGGCTTTGGCCTGACCCGAGAGCCCCAGCCTTTGTAGCCATTTGGGGAGTGAATCAGGGAATGGAAGATCTTGCTCATCTCTGTCTCTGTATCTCCCTTTCTCTCTGTAATCTGCCGGTTAAATAAATACATCTTAAAAGAGGGAGATATTATCTTTTTATGAATTGTAAGACTCAGTGATCACCCCAAAATGGTCTATAAATTCAATGAAACCTTGTCCAAATCCCAGTACGCTTTTTTGTTGTTGGATGTTGTAGCCTAAAATTTACATGGAAAAGCATATTACCTGTGATAGACATAATATTTTTTAAAAGAATTTTGAATTTGGAGGACCTATCCTACCAGATTTCAAAACTTCCTATCAAGCCAAATAATGAGGACATTGAAATATTAGGGACAGGAGAAGCATATCAATGGTTTATCAAGCTATATTAGGGCAGAGAGGTTTATCAGTGGAACAGAACTGGGAATTCAGAAGTAAGTCCTTATTTTATAATCAGTTGTTTTTTGACATAAGTGTTCATACCATTCCATGGTGTAAAAGATAGTCTTTTCAAAATATGATACTGGGATAATTGGATATCCATATACAAAAAATAGACTGATGCTCTTCCTCATACTAAACACAAAAATTAACTCAAAAATGTGCAGTAGTCCCAAATTTAAGAGCTAAAATATATATAAATTCTAGGCATGAAAAAAGCGAAAATCTTTGTGGAATTTTAGTTGAGAAAATTGTTATTAGATATAACAGTAAAACTAGGGGCAATAAAAGAAGAATTGATAAGTTATGCTCCATCAAAATTAAAAATTTTGTGCTTCAGAATACACCATTAAGAAAATAAGAAGCCACAAAACTGGGAGGAAATATTTGCAGATCATGTATCATCTGAAGAAGCTGTAAGCAGAATATATACATAATTCTTAGAATTCAATAACCTGATTCAAAAATGAGATTCATGCCACTTATCTTGAAGGGATTTAGTGAGAATGAAACAAGGTGATACCCTAAATCTTGCTCTGGCACAATGTTTGGCATACAATAAATACTCAAAAATGGCAGTCATATTCTGCTCAGAATGACTATCACTGTTTTATAAATAAATAAACAGAGCTGCAGAAAGATAAAGAATTTGTCCAAGGACATTCAGAGCTAAAGCAGCAGCATGGACCATGCTATAGCTTGCAGTATCTAAGGAGGATTTAGAAAATTTTGCTGTGGAAATTCACACTTAGTGAGCAGAAGATGCTCTGCTGGGCCATCCCATCCTCAAGGTGACTAGGAATCCCGCCCCCGCCCCCCACCTCTGCTCCAGTGTCCCTGTGCATCAAACTCAGCTGATAGAGGAGGTTGGGAGCAGAGTCCAAGGGGGAATCAGCCTGCCTTGGTGAGCAACTCTCATGGTCTTACAGTTCTCACTCTCTCCTTCGCTTGCCTTATAGTTTGTGTTTAAACACTGTTGTAGTTCATTGTCATTATTATTTTAATTAGAGAAAAATTTGAAGCTGCTTTAAATTTCAATCAAAAGGGGATTTACCAAATATAATTAGAATTTATCCATAACAAATATCATTACCAAACTAATACAAAAACAATTTAGATATATATTATGTATACTTACATGGAAATATATATATATATACAAGTATGCGCATTTTATATACATATGTATGTAAGTTATAAAGCAATAGGCATGTTACCAGCTCATTTTGGTTTTCATATGTTATTTAGGTACAGAAACTATCCCAGAGGCCTCTATATCAAAATATTATTGGGGCAGTCATTGTGGCATAACAGGTTTAGCCTCCACCTGCAATGCTGGCATCCCATGTGGGCACTGGCTTGTGTCCCAGCTGCTATTCTTCCAATCCAGCTCCTTGCTAATGGCCTGGGAAAGCATCGGAAGATACCTCAAGTGCTTGGGCCCCTATAACCCATGTAAGAGACCCACATGAAGCTCCTGGCACTTGGATTCACCCTGGCCCAGCCCTGGCCATTGTGACCAGTTGGGGAGTGAACCAGCCGATGGCAGGTATCTTTTCCTCTCTCCATCTCTCCCTCTATCTCTGTTACTCTGACTTACAAATAAATACATACATATTTTAAAATATATGATTTCCAGTTATATGTAGAGAATGGAATTTTGGCAGAAGAGCCAGAAGGAGAGCACACTTTGGTATTGGCAGTTTTCTTCACCTACTTTGTTTGAAATTAAAAACTGAAGTGAATCTACCATTCTTATTTATTTTATTCTAAAATTCTTACTTTCTTTAGGAGAAGAAATGAGATGACTTGCTGAAAGTCACACAGTGAGTAAGCTAGTAAATGATTTGTTCAGAATTTAAACTCAGATCTGTGCCTGCCTTCTCCATCATATCATCCTCTTCCAGATTGGACCTACAGAGAAATTAGGAAGTTCTTCCTATGCCAAAGGAGAAGAGCCATCGATTCAGCTGATAAAAGAGGTCTCAGAATCTCCTGTGTAGTAGACATTGCATGGTGGGAAGTGTTCTGAAATCGTTAAGGAAGATGACAAGAACATTGTAAAGAAACAGAGGCATTGACCAAGTGACTCCTCAGAGCCCTTTTCTTGTTCTTTTGCATTCCAGCAGAATAAGGAAATACCATTTTTGATACTTCAAATTAGGTAGCAAACTTTCAAAGTAGTGTAGAAAAAAGGCATCATAGAAACGACCATCTAGTAATCCAATCCCTGTTAATATAGTGGAACAAATATTAAGAGGAAAGAATACTATCTAGGATAATGGAATTATGAGCAATAAGCATTATGGGTTTTAAAAGAACAAATCATGCCAGACAAAGTTGATTGCTTTTTTGATTAGTAGACTAGGGGAATAGAGTAGATGTAATATATCTTGATTTTAGCAAAAGGTTTGATAGTGTCTCATGAAATTTTACTTGGGAAATTAATTGAAAATGGCCTAGAGATGAGCACTGTTGCGTGAACTTCAGCATGGTGGCAGTACAGCAGAAAGGGATGAGAAATGGCAATACATCAGAGAAGAGAGATGGTGGAGGGTGGCAGAGGGCTGGGAGTTTCAGGTCAGGGGTCAGTTCTATTTAATTATTTCATTACTCCTCAGGAAGGCTGCTCTTACGTGAGTGAAATTCATAGTGTATCTTATCTATGTGCTTTAATGAAGAAAAAAAATCCTTTGAAAGCCAGAAACTCCATGCGTTTTCCAGTCCCAGGTATAGCTTTGTTCTGGGTCTCAGAACCTCTGTTGATCCAGACACTATCAAGTGGGCCCAGAATTAACTTCAGCACTAATTCAGAATGATGAGGTTCAGGTGTTTTGGCCTTAGCCAAGAGCCTTCGGTACTGTTGTCACCACCATGACCTTATCCTACACTTCCTTCCCTCTCAGCCACAGCACCCAGGAGTCCTCTAGTACTTAACTCTATAATCAACTATTTATTACCAACTATGCTAGGCCCAGCGTAGACATAAGGCATAAAGTGGAATAGACATGTAAGACTTAAAGGATAACTTATGGTTTAGAGTAGGTGGCAGAGCCGTCGCTATGGCATACCAGGTAGAACTGCCACCTGCAGTGGCTGTTCCACTTCCTATCCAGCTCTCTGCTATGGTCTGGGAAAGCAGAAGATGGCCCAACTCTTTGGGCCCCTGCACCATGTAGGAGACCCAGAAGAAACTTCTGGCTCCTGGCTTTGGATCAATGCAGCTCTGGCTGTTATGGCCATCTGGGAGTGAATCAGTGGATGGAAGAGCACTCTTTCTTTCTCTCTGCCTCTGACTGTCTATAATTCTGCCTTTCAAATAAATAAATCTTTATAAAAAAAAAAGAGTAAGTGGGAGACACATTAATCTGACAGTAATCCTTGTTGTAATTTATTTTAAATATTCTATGAGAAACAGTGACTTGATCAGCCCTTGTCCTGACTGTTGATATACAATGTAATACTTTATCCATTTTAGTATTTTTTTGTTCTAGTTAATACTATTGGTTGAAATCTGTAATTAACACACAATTATTCTTAGGTGTTTAAATTTAACTGAAAAGTGATCCCTGTTAAATATAAGAGTGGGAATAAGAGAGGGAGGAGATGTACAATTTGGGACATGCACAATCGGACTTGCCCCAAATGGTGGAGTTAGAATCATGCCAGGGGATCCCAATACAATCCCTTCAAGGTTGCATGTACCAATGCTAGCTCACTAGTCCAAGTGATCAACTTCAGTTCACAATTGATCACACTGATAGGTTTAAGAGTCAAAGGGCTCATACAAACAAGACTAGTGTCTGCTAATACTAACTGATAGAATCAAAAAGGGAGAGAACGATCCATCATGGGAAGTGGGATACACAGTAGACTCATAGAATGGCAGATGTCCTAAACAGCACTCTGGCCTCTGAATCAGCCCTTAAGGCATTTGGATCTGGCTGAAGAGCCCATGAGAGTATTTTAGGCATGGAAAGCCAAGACACTCTGGGAAAAAGAAAAAAGGAAGACCTAAATGAAAGATCTCTGTGAGTGAGATGCCAGTGGAAAGAATGGGGCCATCAAAGAAGGAGGTACCTTTCTCTGAAGGGAGGAGAGAACTTCCACTTTGACTATGGCCTTGTTGAAATAAGATCAAAGTCAGCAAACTCAGGGGCCTTCCATGGCCTTGGCAACTCATGACTAGAGCCTGGGGAGATTGCTGACGCCTTAAACAAGAATGTCAATTTGTTAAGTCAACAACAGGAGTCACTGTGTACTTACTCCTCATGTGGGATCTCTGTCCTTATTGTGTTGTCCAATGTGAAGTAATGCTATAACTAGTACTGAAACAGTATTTTACACTTTATGTTCTGTGTGGGTGCAAACTGATGAAATCTTTACTTAATATATACTAAATCGATCTTCTGTATATAAAGAGAATTGAAAATTAATCTTGATGTGAATGGAATGGGAAAGGGCGCAGGAGATGGGAGGGGTACGAGTGGGAGGGAAATTATGGGGGGGAAGCCATTGTAACCCATAAACTCTACTTTGGAAATTTATACTTACTAAATAAACGTTTGAAAAAATACTATTCTGTAGAAAAACAGGAGGCTGAGTATGATTAAATGAAGGCTACAAGAGATTTGGAGAATCAGATGTTGCTGAGAGCAGCTTCAAAGAGGAGGTTATATTCGGACAGAATCTTACAGGAAGGACTGAATTCTATGCATGATAGGATTATCTAGCCAGAGGATGGAGACTAGTGATCAGCCATGGACAAATTATGACCCTGTAAATGATCTGCAAGGCTTTAACAGTAATCTTGTCAGCCCTACATGATGGTATTAAGAGTGAAGTGGTTTGGGCCCCTGCATCCGCGTGGGAGACCAGGAAGAAGCACCTGGCTCCTGGCTTTGAATCGGCATAGCGCAAGCCGTGGCGGCCATTTGGGGAGTGTATCAATGGAAGGAAGACCTTTCTCTCTGTCTCTCTCTCTCACACACTATCTATAACTCTACCTGTCAAATAAAAAAAAGTGAAGTGAACAGTTGTCTGTAGACCATAGCACCATACCACGCACTGTGTAAAGGCTCATTGGCTGGAATCCATTATGTTGTCACCACTGATGGGTAGGGACATCGGTCAAGGTGGAGTGGAATTGTGGTGGAACATGAGTATGGAAAGAAAGGTTAAGAATAAACTTGTGAAAAAAGATCTTAAAAGTCCTGAAAAAGTCCAGACTTCATTGGGCAGACAATAAGAGGACATTTTTAGGCTTATAAACAGGAATCACTCAGCTAAATCTTATTTTACCAAGATCACTCTGATAATGGAGGAAGAATATGAGAAAAGAATGTCCAAAAACAAGCCACGAAAGAAGCTTCTCAAGGGACAGATGAAGACCCAAACCTACTCCCAAGTAGAGGTGGAGAGAAAACTATGAAGCAGGTCTGTGATGGCAGCTAAGAAAAGTGTATTGATGTTAGCTATATAGTGTGGGTAACTGGATATTTAGTGTTACTGTTATTGAAGAAATGAAACTCAGCAACATAAGCAGCAGATTAAAGATTCGGTTTTTTATAATCCCCCAGAAAATTTCTAGAGCAGATTTATGCAACTATGGTTAGAATACCATTCTCATCAATACTACCTTCACTTTTAGATAAGATTTTTTTTAAAAAAATGATTTATTTATTTGAAACTCAAAATGAGAGAGAGAGAGAGATTGAAAGAGAGAGAAAGAGATTGAGAGAAAGAAGTCTTTCATCCACTGGTTCACTCTCCAAATGGCTACAATGGCTGGAGCAGAGCTGATCCAAAGCCAGGAGCCAGGAGCTTCTTATGGGTCTCCCACGTGGGTGCAACAACCTAAGGACTTGGACCATCTTCTACTGCTTTCCCAGGCACTTTAGCAGAGAGCTGGATCAGAAGTGGAGCATTCAGGACTAGAACCAGTGCCCATATGGGATGCTGGTGCTGCTGGCTCTGGCTTTAACTCACCACACCACAGCGTCAGCCCCTAGAAGTGAGATCTTAATAGGCTAAAACGAAGGCCATCTCTCCTGGCTGTTGGAGACATTGACAACAGAAGCAATGACATTTGTAGGGGAAAAAATCAGTAGGTTTTACCTGGGGAAGAATTGGAAAAGCTGTATTAATCAGAAAGGACAGAATGAGGAATCAATAAACCAAGGGGATTCCAAGAGATAGTAGCTTCATCTCTTCTTCTCTCATTCTGTTGTTCAAAATCACAAAGATTTTTCCCAAATTCCCCTCTGGGTGGGTTCAGCATATAGCTAGATATTTCTCTATTTTGCTACTTAACATGTAGAGATGGAGACATTATCTTTATCTTACATATATGACATTGTAGCCTAGACCTGTTAGTATTAGTTGACATAGAGATTTATTCACTTTGGGTATCAACAAATA
Organism: Oryctolagus cuniculus; assembly: GCF_051225735.1. NCBI lineage: Eukaryota > Metazoa > Chordata > Mammalia > Lagomorpha > Leporidae > Oryctolagus > Oryctolagus cuniculus. The sequence goes on from NC_142868.1 coordinate 178,270,852, forward strand.
ATCAGCCTCAGATGGGACTGCTTGAAGAAAAGGCTTACTTATTTGTGGGAAGTAAAGGAGAAAGTGGTAAGATGTCATTTTCTATAGAAACTGCCTTCCTGGGAAGCAGTTTTCTAAGGCGTTTATAGCAAGGGTTAGGAGAATGTCTACAATGTAGAAAAGGCAGGGCAGAGTGAAGGAGGCCCTTTCTTCTTGTGGTATTTGTCTTTTTTTAAACGTTTATTTAATAAATATAGATTTCCAAAGTACAACTTTTGGATTACAATGGCTTTTTCCCCCATAACCTCCCTCCCACCTGCAACCCTCCCATCTCCCGCTCCCTCTCCCATCCCATTCACATTAAGATTCATTTTCAATGATCTGTATATACAGAAGTTCAATTTAGTATATACTAAGTAAAGATTTAAACCATTTGTACCCACACAGAAACATGAAGTGTAAAGTACTGTTTGAGTACTAGTTATACTGTTAATTCACATAGTACAACACATTAAGGACAGAGATCCTACATGGGGAGTAAGTGCACAGTGACTCCTGTTGTTGATTTAACAATTGACACTCTTATGTATGGTGTCAGTAATCACCCTAGGCTCTTGTCATGAGTTGCCAAGGCTATGGAAGCCTCTTGAGTTTGCCAACTCTGATCTTATTTAGACAAGGCCATAGTCAAAGTGGAAGTTCTCTCCTTCCTTCAGAGAAAGGTACCTCCTTATTTGATGGCCCGTTCTTTCCGCTGGAATCTCACTCACAGAGGACAAATATCATATGTTCTCCCTGATTGGTGACAACTAACTGAGCACCTAAAAGGAAACCTGTTGAAGTGAAATGGAAACTATGAGAAACAATGAATTGATCAGCCCTTGTCCTGACTTTCGAGGAACAACTTACTATTTTATTCCTTTTAGTATTTTTTGTTCTACTTAATACCATTGGTTGAACTCTTTAATTAACACACAATTATTCTTAGGTGTTTAAATTTAACTGAAAAGTGATTCCTGTTAAATATAAGAGTGGGAATAAGAGAGGAGGAGATGTACAGTTCGGCACTTGCTCACGCGGACTTACCCCTAATGGTAGAGTTAGAAACATGCCAGGGAATTCCAATTCAATCCCATCGATGTGGCGTGTACCAATGCCATCTCACTAGTCAAAGTGATCAGTTTCAGTTCATAATTGATCATAATTATAGGATTAAGAGTCAAAAGAATCACGTAAACAAGACTAGTGTCTGCTAATACTGACTGATAGAATTAAAAAGGGGAGAACGATCCAACATGGGAAGCGGGATACACAGCAGACTCATAGAATGGCAGATATCCTAAACAGCACTCTGGCCTCAGAATCAGCCCTTAAGGCATTTGGATCTGGCTGAAGAGCCCATGAGAGTATTTTAGGCATAGAAAGCCAAGACACTGTGGCAAAATAAATAAATAAATAAATAAATAAATCCTAAATGAAAGATCTCTGTGAGTATTTGTCTTGATACATTGGACGTTTAAATCTGTGACTCAGGCCAGTTTCTTACAGCTTTCTCTATTCGTGGTTGTATGACTTGCTCTGTGTACAGAATTGAGAGAGAAGTTTTCCTGTATCATCCTCTTCAAAACAAGCTCAGGGCAGGTGTTTGGTCTAGCAGTTAAGACGCTGTATCCCATAATGAAATCCCTGAGTCTGAGTCCTGGCTTTGCTCATGATTCCAGCTTCTGGCTAATGGGCATCCTGGGAGGCATCAGATGATGACTCAAGAGGTTGGGTTCCTGTCACCCCTGTGGGAGACCTGGATTAAGTTTCTGGCTTCCGGTTTCATCCTGACCCAGCCCAGCTCCAACTCTTGCTGGCATTTGAAGAGTAAACCAGTGGATGCGAGGGATGTCTCTCTCTCTCTCTCTCTCTCTCTCTCTCTCTCTCTCCCCCTCCCTCTCTCTCTGCCTCCCTCCCTCTCTCTCTCTCTCCTTCTGTCACTGTGCTCAAGGGTGGGGGGTGGGGGAGAGGGAGGATGGCGGACATGCTCAAGAGAATAAACTGAGATTTTCTGCCTATGTTTCTTTTTTTTCTTCTTTCTTTCTTTCTTTCTTTCTTTCTTTCTTTTTTTTTTTTTAAACTTTTATTTAATGCATATAAATTTCCAAAGTACGACTTATGGATTACAATGGCTTCCCCCACATACCGTCCCTCCCACCCACAACCCTCCCCTTTCCCACTCCCTCTCCCCTTCCATTCACATCAAGATTCATTTTCGATTATCTTAATATACAGAAGATCAGCTTAGTATACATTAAGTATGGATTTCAACAGTTTGCTCCCACACAGAAACATAAAGTGAAAAATAATAGATGATTTTTTTAAATGATGATGAAATCAGAGCAGACCTATTGTCATGTTTAATCCCAGTGAGAGTCAAGTTGGGAATTGATAATTTCTTTCTTTTTTTTTTTTTTTTTTTACAGAGGATCAGTTTAGTATGCATTAAATAAGGATTTCAACAGTTTGCACCCCCATAGAAACACAAAGTGAAATATATTGTTTCAGTACTCGTTATAGCATTAAATCTCAATGTACAGCACATTAAGGATAGAGATCCTACATGAGGAGTAAGTGCACAGTGACTCCTGTTGTTGACTTTACCAATTGACACTCCTGTCTATGGCATCAGTAATCTCCCTATGCTCCAGTCATGAGTTTCCAAGGCTATGGAAGCCCTCTGAGTTCTCCGACTCTTATCTTGTTTAGACAAGGTCATAGTCAAAGTGGAGGTTCTCTCCTCCCTTCAGAGAAAGGTACCTCCTTCTTTGATGACCTGTTCTTTCCACTGGGATCTCACTCGCAGAGATCTTTTGCCAGAGTGTCTTGGCTTTCCATGCCTGAAATACTCTCATGAGCTTTTCAGCCAGCTCCGAATGCCTTTAGGGCTGTTTCTGAGGCCAGAGTGCTATTTAGGACATCTGCCATTCTATGAGTCTGCTGAGTATCTCACTTCCCATGTTGGATCACTCTCCCCTTTATTTACTCCATCAGTTAGCGTTAGCAGGTACTAGACTTGTCTATGTGCTCCCTTTGACTCCCAGTCCCTTCACCATGACCAACTGTGAACTGAAACTGATCACCTGGAACAGTGAGATGGCATTGGTACATGCCACCTCGATGGGATTGAATTGGAATCCCCTGGTATGCTTCCAACTCCACCACTTGGGGCATTTTTTTTTTTGACAGGCAGAGTGGACAATGAGAGAGAGTTGGTTCACCCTCCAATGGCCGCCACGGCTGGCGCGCTGCGGCCGGCGCACCGCGCTGATCCGAAGGCAGGAGCCAGGTGCTTCTCCTGGTCTCCCATGGGATGCAGGGCCCAAGCACTTGGGCCATCCTCCACTGTCTTCCCAGGCCACAGCAGAGAGCTGGCCTGGAAGAGGGGCAGCCGGGACAGAATCCGGCGCCCCTAGCAGGACTAGAACCCGGTGTGCCGGCGCTGCTAGGTGGAGGATTAGCCTATTGAGCCACGGCGCCGGCCATGCCTATGTTTCAGTGTCCCCTTTTGACTAAATCCTACACTCTTGGTTACATTAGGCATAATTTTCCTGCATTGTTACATGAAACAGAGTCTAAACTTTCACAACCTCTGACATCCACAGTTGCATTTCATTGTATGTTTTCTTTTAAACATTGAACAAAGGAGAACAAAAGCTAGTTGAAGATACTGCCTGATTCATTGCCTTTTGTGAGAAGATATTCAATACATCTTAGATATATAACACAGCTGTGAGTCACCCAAAATACCCAGTCCTCCTGAAATGATACTCGTGAGGTTAAAATCAATAGAGGGAAATTGCTCCAAGGATCTCATAGGTGCCATCACTGTTTGTACTCTTTATTCAGTAAAAGTTAGTGAAAGAATGGGGGAGGGAGTGAGGGAGGATGATGGGAAGGAGAAAGGGAGGGAGACCAATCATTTTTGGACCAAGAATTTTCTTTCAGTCTCTTCCTTTAAAGCTTTGACTGATTATGTTTACTTTGACTCACCTGAAGTGATTAATAAGAGTGTGGCTTCATGAAAGAATTTTGTGTCAGTGTAATCAAGGCATTTTTACTTAAACTTTTTTCAATGCCCCCAAGATATAATCACTAGGTCATTTTGGAATCATGTTTTATGGTTGCTCAGGAAGATGAATATTGTAAGTTTCAATGGTGATATTAGGCCCACACTTTAGTCTGCTCTGATTTATGAATTGCCCTTAAAGGATATATAGTGGTAGATGAACACAGGTTTCTGGGAAGTCAGTGTTCTTCTGAGAGTGTGTTCAGTGGAGGGAATGGCAGCCTAGCAGTTCGACTCAGCCATGAGTTAATGTGTGACTCGTCTCTAGTTTCCTGTGAGTCTCCACACAGCTCTTGAGCTCCTACTCTTTCCTGGGCTCTCCTAGGCATAGAGAGGGATACACAGCAGTGAGATAACTGTACTTGTTTCATGAAACCGACACTTTCAACAGAGTGGTAAGGCACAAACACGTATCAAGGGTTAAAAGTGTTCTATGATTTCCTCCAGGGAGGAAATGGTGTTTCTTTGAAAAAAAAAAAAAAACCGTCATATGAATTGTATGGGGACAGATGGCAGATCTGAAGTCATGAATGTCTCTATTTATTTGTAAAAATAATGAGAGAGAATTTCCTGAAAGAAGAGAGAGGGGATAGAGGCCCAATGAAGTTGTCTTTGATAGCCCCTACTACAGAAGTGTTCTAACTCTACGAGACAGTTCATTTTGAGGTTGTTAGTATTTTTCTGAATTCTTCCTCTGCCTTTATTTTGTGCCCCTTCCATCTCAAATCTTGCTGTAAATGTACAAATCCCAAGTCTTAAACACACAAATATTGCCTTGTATAAATAGCCTTTTGGCTGGATTTCAAAGAATGGGGCAGGTTTCACTTTTGGATCAACTTGATACAAACTGCATGTGAAATTTGCACAATTGAGATAGTTCAAGAATTTGAAATTGGAAGTGGCCAAGGGAACCTGAGAATTCTGGAAATCTTTTTTTTTTTTTTTTTTTTTTGACAGGCAGAGTGGACAGTGAGAGAGAGAGACAGAGAGGAGAAAGGTCTTCCTTTTCCGTTGGTTTACCCCACAATGGCCGCTGCGGCTGGCGCGCTGCAGCCGGCACACGGCGCTGATCTGAAGCCAGGAGCCAGGTGCTTCTCCTGGTCTCCCATGGGGTGCAGGGCCCAAGCACTTGGGCCATCCTCCACTGCATTCCTGGGCCACAGCAGAGAGCTGGCCTGGAAGAGGGGCAACCGGGACAGAATCTGGCGCCCCGAGCAGGACTAGAACCCAGTGTGCTGGCGCTGCAGGCGGAGGATTAGCCTAGTGAGCTGTGGCGCCGGCCTGATTTTGGAAATCTTAACAAGAATTTTGTACTTCCACAAAATACTGAACTGGAAATTTAGCTCATCTTTTCTAGGCCTTAGAGAGCAGGGAGTAAGGGCCCTACTCAACTTTTTTGTTCCATATATATTGAAAAGATATCAGTAAAAACACACAATTGTGTCCATAAACATAAGAGTTCAGCAGATCAGGACATTTCTTACACAGTCTTCTCTTGCACCTTAGTTTTCAGCTATGTAGATCCTAGATTGCGGGCTCATCCTATGATGCCGTGCCATCGGGGAGAGTGGGGCGACGGTGTTCTTCCTCAAGAAGCACCAGGGACAGGCTTCAGTGAACATGTTCACTTTAACAACCATGCACATCTTTCAAAAGGCAGGCAGAAAGGGTTTAACTAATTCAGGGCAACACTAACTATAGCACAGAACCAACACTGGCGCCAATATGACTCTCCAATCAGCTTGAAGGTCACGTAGTTAAGGTAGCTTTCCAGGTGGGCCTGGGCCACACCCCAGAGCAGTTTACCTCATTGGCAGAAAGCAGGGGTGGGGGAAATGTGCCTGGGGCTACTGCCACCTGCCAGCAGCCAGGCTGTGGGGTCCCTCCCAACCTCCTGCATGGGCAGGGCAGGAAGCTTCATGGTATCACCGAGACCAGATGACACAGGCCAGGCATTACAAGTAAGTGTACAAGTGGGGGACAGAGTAATTCTGAGGACCATGAGCTCACACTGCTTGAGTTCAAATCTTGCCTCCAGGTATATATATTTTTCTTTTGGCATTTTTTTTTATTTTTTTAAATTTTTTATTTAGTAAATATAAATTTTCAAAGTACAGTTAATGGATTACAATGGCTCCCCCCCATAATTCCCCTCCCACTCACGCCCCTCCCATCTCCCACTCCCTCTCCCCTTCCATTCACATCAAGATTCATTTTCAATGATCTTTATATACAAAAAATCAATTCAGTATATATTAAGTAAAGATTTCATCAGTTTGCACCCACACAGAAACACAAAAATGTAAAATACTGTTTCAGTACTAGTTATAGCATTACTTCACTTTGGACAACACACTAAGGACAGATCCCACATGAGAAGTAGGTACACAGTGACTCCTGTTGTTGACTTAACAATTTACACTCTTGTTTATGGCGTCAGTAATCTCCCTAGGCTCTAGTCATGAGTTGCCAAGGCTATGGAAGCCTTTTGAGTTCACCGACTTCAATCTTATTCCAACAGGGTCATAGTCAAAGTGGGAGTTCTCTCCCCCCTTCACAGAAAGGTACCTCCTTCTTTGATGGCCCCATTCTTTCCACTGGGATCTCACTCGCAGAGATCTTCCATTTAGGTCTTCCTTTTTTTTTTTTCCAGGGTGTTTTGGCTTTCCATGCCAAAAATACTCTCATGGGCTCTTCAGCCAGATCCAAATGCCTTAAGGGCTGATTCTGAGGCCAGAGTGCTGTTTAGGACATCTGCCATTCTATGAGTCTGCTGTGTATTCCTCTTCCCATGTTGGATCATTCTCTCCCTTTTTGATTCTATCAGTTAGTATTAGCAGACACTAGTCTTGTTTGTGTGATCCCTTTGACTCTTAGACCTATCAGTGTGATCAATTGTGAACTAAAATTGATTACTTGGACTAGTGAGCTGGCATTGGTACATGCAACCTTGAAGGGATTGTATTGGGATCCCCTGGCATGATTCTAACTCCACCATTTGGGGCAAGTCCGATTGTGCATGTCCCAAATTGTACATCTCCTCCCTCTCTTATTCCCACTCTTATATTTAACAGGGATCATTTTTTGGTTAAAATTTAAACACCTAAGAATAATTGTGTGTTAATCACAGAGTTCAACCAATAGTACTAGAACAAAACAAAGAGAAAATACTAAAATGGATAAAGTATTAAATTGTACATCAACAGTCAGGACAAGGGCTGATCAAGTCACTGTTTCTCATAGTGTCAATTTCACTTCAACAGGTTTCCCCTTTGCTGCTCAGTTAGTTGTCGCCGATCAGGGAGAACATATGATATTTGTCCCTTTGGGACTACCTCCAGGTATATTAACTACAATCTTTGGAAAGTTACTTTCTCTCTCATCATGCAATGCAAATGATAAGTCCTACTTTATAGAATTATTGTGATGAATAAATAAATAATATATGATAAAGCCGTATAATAGCACCTCTAAGACCCAAACAATCACATTCTTTCTCTTGTTAGAGCTCAGAGTGTTTTCACATTCATGTGTCTTCACAACGCTGCCATAAACTATTTTTATATCAACCATAGGATTTATTCCTTCAATGCAAATGTAATGAGAGGGTGTGGTGGGCCCTGGGGATAGGCCAGTTACAACTTACAGCAGAATTACAGTGCTCCTGTCTTCTGATCCTCTGAACTATTAAGCAGAGAGAAGAAGCAGGATCAAGCGGATGCACTAGAGAGTGTGACTTCCAGCCCATCTGCTCCCTGTAGCCGTGTGGCTTTAATTGAAGTACTTTTCTGAGTTTTGACTTTATTGTCTAGAAAATGGGAAAATAATATATTATAGGACTCTGATTAAATTTAAATAAGGAAGATCTCTGGAGTATTTGACTCTCAGTAGATATCGGTGTCTTCAGTCTTTCCAGGCTGTGCTGCATGCAGTCAGAGAGGAGTACAGGACTGGTAAATGCTTTTGATTGCCCAAGAAGCTGTCCAACAGGAGCACTTCATGGGAGCAGTTAAATGAGAAGGAGGGTGAACACTCTGGTTTCCCTGAGGTCAGCGTATAGTCTGCTTCTTCTGCGCCTTTGCAGCTAAAGCAGTGCTTCAAGGTAGGGTTGGGGAGGGCGGTGTAATCACACTCAGAAAGAGACATGAAATATCGGAGAGAATGGAAACCAAGAAAGTCTCAAAGGAAAGACAAGAGTGTCCTTTGCAGACACTCTCTCCTGGAAGGGAAGTTCCAGTCTCCCTTGGCTTTCTGCTTGCCTGCCTGCCACTATCCACCATTCCGACCTCTCTGGCCCTCCTCCCCATTTCACATGGCCCCTTTACTCTATTTCTCCTCTTCTCCTCCTTCCCAGTCTTTCCTGATCTTCCTCAGCCCCTTCTTCCCTCGCTTCCTCCTGTGTATCTTTCCTTCTTCCTGTCCTCATCACCTGCCACCCCCACCACCCCCTCTCTTTGGAAAGGAAAGAGCAAGCTGCAGTGAGCACTGGCAGAGGGGGGACGGAGCTGGATGCTTGGATCTGGGGTGTCTCCATCCCCACGAGCGACTTCCGACGAGAGCAACGTCCAGAGGGGGCTCTGAGCCTCAGCAGGAATTGCTCATCTGTCTTGGCCACTCAGCCTATTTGTTCCTGTCCTACTGAACACAATGGGTACAGATGATGGGAGCTTAAAAATATTCTTTGTTTTACTTCACAGTCAGTCCTTGTACTTTTGTTCTCTGGACCAGAGTTTAATTGCACAACCAATTAACACAGGGGTGGGGAATGTAAAAGAGGCAGCTGAATAAAACCCGTGAAATCATTTGGTCTGGTCCCGCCAAGGCAACTGCAGGCAGGACTCAAAATCCAATAAATCTATAGCAGGCCAATTCTTTTTTAATATTTATTTATTTATTTGAAAGAGTTACACAGAGAGAAAAGGAGAGGCAGAGAGAGAGAGAGGTCTTCCATCTGCTGGTTCACTCCCCAATTGGCCACAATGGCCAGAGCTGTGCTGATCTGAAACCAGGAGCCAGGAGCTTCTTCTGGGTTTCCCATGTGGGTGCAGGGGCCCAAGGACTTGGGCCATCTTCCACTACTTTCCCATGCCATAGCAGAGAGCTGGGTGAGAAGTGGAGCATCTGGGACTCAAACTGACCCATAAGGGATGCTGACACTGCAGGGGGTGGCTACGCCATAGCGTCATTGGGCCCCAGGCTAATTCTTAAGTTGATAATTTTGTGTGGCCTGTGAATGATATTATAAATATCCAAATAGCCCTTTGCTGAAAATCAGTGTTCCCCAGCCCTGATTTAGCATGTCTGGGAACCTGTGAGTATAGAGCCCTGGTTGGGCCCCAGAACCTAGAGGGACCATTCGGGACAGACTTTTAGCACCTCCATTGTCCACAGAACATCAGTGGTTTATTGCTAGAGACAAGGCTTCCTCCCCAAACTGTATACCTTAAAGGGCTGTTTCATTTTATGTCCTGAAACACAGGTGTCAATTTAAAAAAAAAAAGACATATCTGAGCTAATAACAGAGAAAAAAGATGTACAAGAAGGTGCCCTATGACAGCAAGGGCGAAGGAGGAAGAGAAGAGCTGTGAGAGAAGAGACCCAAAGAGAAGGCAGGAAAGAATGTTGAGCACAGCAGCCTGGGAGAGAGAGGCGGGGGAGGATGGAGGCCCCCAAGACACTGATCCCACTGCCTGTGTTACCATTTTATTTTACCAAGACCAAGACTTCAAAGTAAATGTACATACATACATTTATAAATTGAATTTGTAGACACTATTGCACTTTCTAAGTAAACACGCTGAGCTGGAATGGATCCTCAGAAATGCCTGGCCTCTAAGGGCAGTTACTGCAAATGTGAAGTTGGGCTGGTTTATGTGGTAGGCTGATTAGACTATTTGTTTGATATCTCAGGTCTAGACTCAGCCCTGGGAGGTTGGATGATGTACTTCATTTCTCTGAAAGTCAGTCCTGATATATAGACATGCTTAAAATGTCTCATCCCCCCCCCTCCCCTTTAAGGAGGCTGCTCTTAGAAAGTGTATGACCAGGTTCCTTGGGCAGTCCAGACCCTAGGCAGTGCTAAGTCACAGGAGGTGACTCGCCATGGAGCCCCTACGAATCTCCGCAGCCCACTTTTCCATGGCAGAGGAGCCCTCCCAGGTGTGGTGATGCCAGCTGTGCACACTTGCCTTCCAGCGAATCTCGCCTACTGATTTGCCACGGGATCTGAGATGCTGTCTGTGAAAGCAACACTTATTTCATTAAGTAGCATTGTTCCCAGTGAAATTGCAAATCTTCCTATCAGTCACTAATTCTTTTGTTTGAGTGGGTTTCCAGGATCCCAATCACTCCTACGAATTACCTTCAGATGGCTGACAGTGAAGATGAGTGTCGGGGAGTCAGGAGGAGAGGAAAGCCAGGCTGAGCATTAAAACAAGGACCTTAAATCCAGAGTCCCTTATTCCAAGGGAGGGGAGAGAGGATAATTCTGAAGGCCACGTGTTGTGTAGAGATTGGCTTAAGAAGATAGTGAGCCCTTCCCCAATTTGATTTCTTTTTCTTCTTTGCTGAAAATTTTATAATTTTGAATAAAATATATTTAAAAAGCAGTATCCAAACAGTAGCTTAGACAGGCTCAGTGTGGTTTATGAACCTATTTATTTTGGTCTTTTCTAGGTGTGAGTATGTAATAAATATTACATATGTGTGTTATATATTATGTAGCACACATAATTAAGAAAGTTTATGTCATGTAATCCCCCCCCCGAAAGTAAATATACTCGCATCAGTATGCATGCTGAGAAATGGCATTTATTGTATTACATATCTTTACAAAAGGTATAATACTCCAGAGGCCAGGTCAACTCTGTGTGGGTGTTTCATTCAAACATGTTTCAAGCCCAGCTCTCCCATCCCAGAACAAGGACTACTCGGGACACTGCTGTCTTTCTGAAAGAGCTGTACAGTATTATCTGCTGAACAGTTGACATTTCTCCCAGAAAGGATACATTTATTAACTCAGATTTCTTAATGCTAGAAAAGATACCAAATGAGCATCTTTCCATGCAGTAGGCAGTTCAGATGAACTAAGAAAAGCAACAGAGAGTTCAAGAACAGAGAGTTCAAGCAGCCTTCCCCTGCCTTTATAGCTAATCAGTGGAGAGGTGGTCCTGTCATCTGGACTGGGACTTCTGCAGAGTGACACGGTGCACACGGCACCATTTTCACTCTGCTTCTCATTCTACTGACACACTGAGGGAGGAAGCAATAACCTCATTTCTTTTCCTTTGTTTCTTGTGGAATTACAGTCCCATGGCCTGTCTTGACTAGAGAGGAGGCAGGAGGGGGCAAGAAAAATACCAGAAGCTCACGTGGCTTTTTCAGCCTTGTAGTTGGCTGCACCTCCTACTCCCAGCACAGGACATATGCCTGGCTGTACAGACGCCGGCCATCCCTCCAGCTGTTCAGTTGAGTGAGACAGATGCTCAGTCCAGTAAGTGACCTGAAGTGACTGGCAAAAATTAATTAACTTGCTGTGGAACTAATAATAAGCTGCTGGTTTGTTTTCTCTTTCCCTAACACCAGTTGCCAAAGAGTTTTTCATTAAGGGGCTGAATGCTTCCTTTGTAACCAGACAACCTCATTAGTTACAGTCCCATCACGGCTGGGACATCAGACAACAAATCCTTGTCTGCTCTGCAGCCACCATGACCTAACTCGTCATCTTTCATTGTCTCGCTGGGGGGAGTTTAACTCCACCCCCAACATGCTCCATTCTTTTTTGAAGGCCTCTTTCAGAAGTGACTTTCAGACATACTTACTCAGGGTCTTTTTCCTTGGCAGAGGAGCGAGTTTATGTTTGCTGACTCAGGCAGTTTTGGGAGAGACTAATCACGACAATTCCATGTCCTTATTCTCAACCTCCCCAGCTTCTTTGTCCAGGCACCTTTGGTTGGTGCTTCGCCTCTTTGCTATGTGCAGTACAGTATGCACATCAATTTCAAAAACAAGTCTTTGGTCTTCACAGCTACCTTCCTGTGCTATTCCCCATCTTACAGATGAAGTCACGGAGGCTCAAGAAAGTAACATATGTCGTCACGCTTTCTGTTGAAAGGAGCATGGTTGGCATTGAGACCAAGGCTTCAGACTCTAAATCAAGTGCTTTTTATAACTGACCATGGCTGCCTCTCAGCCCACTGTTTTCTCATGTTGCCTTTGCAGTCTAGACGCTACATTCCTCCTCGCTCTCTTTCACCTGAGACCCCTTGCCCTTTAAGACTTTGGGGTCCAACTGATTATATTAAAAAGTATTTATTTTGGAAGTCAGAGAGAGAGAAACAGAGGTATCTTCCATCTGTTGGTTCACTCCACAGATGGCTGCAAGAGCCAGTGCTAGGCCAGCCCAAAGCCAGGAACCAGGAGCTGCTTTTCCCAGGCCATTAGCAGGGGACTGGATTAGAAGTGGAGCAGCCAGGATATGAACCCAGTGCCCATGTTGAAATCTTTACTTAGTACAGAGTTGATATTCTGTATATAAAGATAATTAAAAATGAATCTTAATAAAGAATGGGATGCAAGAGGGAGTAGGAGGTGGGATGGTTTGGGGATGGGAGGGCAAGTATGGGCGGAAAAACCGCTATAATCAAAAAGTTGTACTTCCTAAATTTATATTTTCTAAAGAATTATTTTATTTACTTGAAAACAGAGTTACATAGAGAAGTAGAACCAGAGAGCTTCCTCCGGTCTCCCACGCGGGTGCAGGGGCCCAAGGACTTGGGCCATCTTCTACTGCTTTACCAGGCCATAGCAGAGAGCTGGATTGGAAGTGGAGCAGCTAGGACTTAAACCGGCACCCACATGGATGTCAGCACTGTAGACTGGGGCTTTAACCCACTGCACCATGGTGCTGTCCCCTAAACTCATATTTATTAATAAAAGTTTTCTATAAAAAAAAAGTTGCCACAGCAGCTCTACCCATTACACCACCATGCCGCAATGCTGCCCCCTCACACACAAAGGATTATCTTAAAGCCCCCCAAAAATAGGTGGCAGGGCAGGGCAGTAAATTTCAAAAGATCAATTCAGGTGGCTCATCCTCCTTGTAACTTCACAAACCTTGCTTCAAGCTGGAAAAATCCTTGAACTTATGCCCTAGTCCTTGACAAATATTTTGTGTGAGTGCTTGGTGAGGAGGCAGATGAGGGAGTTACACAAACAAGACTAGTGTCTGCTAATACTAACCAATAGAATAAAAAAGGGAGAGAATGATCCAACATGGGAAGCGAGATACACAGCAGACTCATAGAATGGCAGATGTCCTAAACAGCACTCTGGCCTCAGAATCAGCCCTTAAGGCATGTGGATCCGCCTGAAAAGCCCATGAGAGTATTTCAGGCATGGAACCCAAGACACTCTGTCAAAAAAAAAAAAAAATGACCTAAATGAAAGATCTCTGTGAGTGAGATCCCAGTGGAAAGAATGGGTCATCAAAGAAGTTACCTTTCTCTGAAGGGAGGAGAGAACTTCCACTTTGACTATGGCCTTGTTGAAATAAGATCAAAGTCCGCAAGCTCAGGAGCCTTCCATGGCCTTGGAAATTCATGACAAGAGCCTAGGGTGATTACTGACACCACAAATAAGAGTGTCAATTGTTAAATCAACAACAGGAGTCACTGTGCACTTACTCCTCATGTAGGATCTCTGTCCTTAATGTGCTGTACGTTGTGATTTAATGCTATAACGAGTACTCAAACAGTACTTTTCACTTTGTGTTTCTGTGTGGGTACAAACTGTTGAAATCTTTACTTAATATATGCTAAACTGATCTTCTGTGTATAAAGAGAATTGAAAATGAATCTTGATGTGAATGGAAGGGGAGAGGGAGCAGGAAAGGGGAGGGTTGCAGGTGGGAGGGAAGTTATTGGGGGGGAAAGCCATTGTAATCCATAAGTTGTACTTCGGAAATTCATTAAATTAAATTCATTAAATAAAAGGGAAAAAATTAAAAAATTAAAAATTAAAAAAATTATATCACCTCAAAAAGTGTTCATCATACCTCCTCTATGGCTTTGAATTTGTATATGTACTTATTCTCTTGACCCTCAGACAGAATTATAAATTGTTAGAGAAATAAGTCTATGCCTATAAATATAAACAGAGGTAGAGAAAGAGACCAAGAGATGACAGAGATAGAAACACAGACAGATACAGATTGTGGCATAGAGGCCTAACTCCTTTGAGCTGCACTCCAGATGGCATATGACCATATGCTAATCAGTAGAAAAATGCATGAGATATTGAGAAACTTGAGACTTAACTGGCATTTTTCCAAGATGTTTAAGCCTAATCCTTCAGAAAAAAATGAGTCTCTATGCTTTTTCCAATTTATTTTCTGAAGAGTGTCTAGAACATTTATAATTGTTGAAAGGCCATGCATGTTTCTAATAGGCCTGATTTCTGAAGTAAGGCTGGACTCTACCACTCTGGCGTAAGGGTGGTGGAATCCAGGTCTCAGGGGCCTGCAAACCTGAGGATTGACCTCTTGCCCTCTGTGGTTAGCAATGATCCTTTGCGGGCCTCATGGACTCAGCTCAGAAGGACTTCAGTTTCTCATGGAACCAGTTATAAATCAAATCTCAGAGTTAGTGTGGGACCTGCTAAAATACTGTAGATATTGGCTTGGAGAAGATGCTACAGAGAGTTGATATATTATCATTTATTATGCCATCAGACGTTTTGTTGGTATCTTTCCAAAACAATAAAGTACAAAAATTTAATTAGGTTCTCAAAGTATGCAGTTACCAGTTTCTCCAAACCTCTAGTTTATTAATGTCACCATATTCACACCTACCAGCATTGCTATAGGATCTTAACATTACCAAGTTTTCACCTACAAGAACATCCTTTCTCTAATCCAAATAGAGAAGCTTCCTAGGCTTTGAAGGTTGATAAATCAAAGAAAACCAGCTTATTTGTTGATTTTTTTTCATTCTTTGTTAGTATTTTTGGATAGTTCTCTAGTTTCTATTCCTAGAAACCAATATTTGATCTTCAGCAGCTTGGAATTATTCAGCTTTTTGAAGATATCTCTAATTGATGGAACAAAAGAAAGTGTTTTTGTAAGCTAGCAATGACAAAAGCAGCCAGTCCATCATCTTTTCTTTATTAACAGATGTCAGAGTAATTGATGAAGGCTTTTTTTCAACCTTTGATATATTTTTTTAAATGGATTGATTCTAGGGCATTTCAGTTCATTTACTGACAGTGTCTTAAGAAGTAGAATGTGACTGTAATCAATTTTCATTATCATTGTGTAGCTAATAGGGCTAAAAATAAGGACTCTTCATTTACTATGGCATGATTGATTACCCAAGAAGAATATGGAAATAACATCTTTTAATATGCCTAGAGAGTTACATTAGACCTTTAAAAATTTCATCTTCAAAGCATCATTTCCTGTAACTTTTCTGTCCACTAATAAAGCAACTCAGAATTCATAATATCACTTTCCTCTAGCTTCTAATCTTAATGGGTGTTGTCTAGTTGCAGTTTTCATATTCAGTATTTCCCTGTCCACCAAGCTTATGACCCAAGCTTTTTTTTTTCTCCAAAGATTCTCTCCATTCTTGTTTCTATGTAAATATTTTTTGGAAGCCATGCTGGACCTGGAAGGCTTAGAGCAGCTTTTTAGAGTACTGACTGCTGGTATAAATTTTCTCTAGATCAAAAGCAGATCATCTGGAGTATGGGACTCATGGCAGAGTCCCCAGGATGATATAGTAAAGACAGAAAATGGAAGGTAATGTTTGCACAGCTCCCTAAGTGAAGTGGTGGGCACTGAATAAGGAGACATTGAATCTAGCCCAACTGTACTCCATAACTTTGGCCAACTCTTAATTTGGATCCTCAACTTCCTTACCTGTGAAATCAATATCAATGCTTAGCCTATCACAAGGCTTTTCTAACATGCCTGTGATATAATGTGCACAAATTTTTAACTATGAGATTCTGCACATTATTTTTACTCTTCTTACACCCCCACTCTCCTTATTTTATGACATCTGCCCCTCACACTTTACATCCTACCCAGTTTCTTTACATTCTACTAAAATTTTGGTTACCCTTGGCTCCAGCCTAGGATTTACTGAGCACCTATATTGTGTGTGGTATTTTGAGGTATGTGGGGAAATTTAAACTTAATGATCACTCTGTGTACTACCTACTGCCATGATCCTTTCACTAAAGGAAACTAACGTTTAGATTCACTTAGTTAAGAGGCAGAGTTATGACTTGAGGTCCATCTGATTCTAGGTCACTGTTCCTCAGTGAAGTGCTTCTCTCTTAAAGTTATGTTTTCCCAGTTTGGTCAAATTAAAAGATGATATCTGATGTACTGAAAGGTAGAGCCAAATGAGTTGGAATTGGAGAAAAACCCAAATGAGTGAATTGGTGGCTTTCATCCCCATTAGCATCAGTGTACTTATGGCTTTTAAATTATCTGGGAAACTTTCATTCTAAAAGAAGGTAGCTCTCAATGGACACCTTTACCAATCGTCCCTTTGACTTTAAATCACTGTTGTACAAATAGAACTTCATTCTATTAGCCAATTTCATTCAGTTTTTACTCTATGATGGGCATGAGACCCTAAGCCAAGCATTCCCAATGTGAGGACTGTGATGCCTGTGGAGTTATGATAAGGTATCCTAGAATTGATCTATGGACTAAAAAGATAAAATGTCTGACACCTGTATGTGCTATTCTTAAACGTGTATAAAAGCAAAAGAGAAGAATAAAATACAAATTCATTTAAGAGCACCACTAAATTCACAAGACAGTAGAAGCCCTCTTAATTAACCTTCACTTTACCAACTCACTGTATTAGCTGTTCCCTCTGTAAAGTATCTTGATTGATGCCCATAGCAGCCCATACACTGGAGGTCAACCAGCTCTTCTGCAATGTACCTGCACAATTCTTCTGCCATCAGTTACCTTCCCAAGAGTGCCTTGTATTTGTTCTAAAAGATATTTATGGCAATTACAAATTCAATTGCAAGAGGTCTATTGTTTCTATAAAAATTCAGTTGAATGATTTTGGAAAGATCTAAGAATGGCAAGCCACTAATAAAGAAGTTGCTGCTGAATGAGGCAGGGCCTCTGAGAATGGCTCCGCAGGTTGTTACTGCACAACTCTGTGTGCTCTGCAGAAGGTGCCTCCTGGGGTTGTGGAGAGTGAACCTACCTGCAAGCAGTGCACAAAGGACCTTGACTGGGCTTGAGTGAGAAGACTGTAAAGTTTAGAAAGAAAGGTGCACTTAGACATCCCTGTTGAAAATGCTCTGCACATCTTTTTAGCTTTTTATTTCCCTTTACATAAATCCACCCTGGAACTTACAAACAATACATTAAAATTATGTAAATGTAAGGAAGACGACACACAGAGAACACAGGCCTTGGATTTTAGCCCTCCATCAAAATATTGGTATATGATTTATGTTTGTGTTTTCTATTTAAAATAGAATGTTGAAGTTCTCCTATTTTATGGTTCTTTTACTTAACTAGCTTTTTTTAAATTAACACTTGAAATACTGTTTCTTCGGGACACTAACTGTTGCTTGTTGTATGTGTTGTCAACCAGCAGCTACTCAAAGGACTGCTACTATCATGTCAGGAAGGGTGATCTGGATGTGAAAAGCTTTGAAGTTATGAGGGAGATTTCTTTTTGCCATGGCGCTCAGCTAGATCTTAACTGAGTACAGGGCTAGGTAATGCCATCATTGTCAGAGAGGGGGCCGAGATTCCTGAAAATTCCCAAATCAGTTTCTGTGCAGGCCACACTCCCTGAACAGCCCACACCACTGATGTTTCAAGAACTCCAAGTCACCATGAGGCGTCTAGCAGACTCTGCATTCTCCATAATTACACCCAATTTTCCAATTGAATTATCGCATGATTTAATTCGTTTGCTGCATCTGGAGAGCATCAGCATTGTGCAGCTGTTGCAGCTTCAAGAGCTAATTGTTGCTAAGCACATTAAAAGTAGCCCTATTGCAATGCACTGGAGTCAGAGAGGGGGTGAGGCAAACTTTCACTTCCCATTTTTCCCTTTGGTTGAATCATCACCCAAAGAGCCTGAGGGGTTAGCAAACATTTAAGCCCTGTTAACATGGAGACCTCATCGGGTATGGTTACTGTCACTGAATGAAAGCCCTCAAGTGATTCAGACGTATTCAGATACCAGAATATACAGAAACCTGAAGGCTGTATTTGGCATGTCTTAGAGAATCATGCCAACCAAGATTAGATTAGAAACTAAAGGCCATGCTGAAGAAGAGGTAATCAAAGAGTACTAGGAAGTCAGTTGTCAGAGAGGCAACATGACATCTGCACACCCGAAAATTTTACCAATAATGAGCAACCAGATACCTGCTACCCTACCCATAATTTGCAGTTCACCCTAATACATTTCAATGTGTGAATAATCCTTTGAAGGCCTGCTGCAATCTAAAATATGCTCCAGTATTCACCTTCAATCTCTTGTTATTTGATATATTAAGATCAAGGAGTCTGAAACTCTAGAAGGTATGGATTGGAAATGTCCCATTTTTTCTTCCCTTCCTTGTGATTCCAAATATGTGGAATTTGAATCCCAAAAGGTCTTTGTCCTCTGCATAGATTCAGAGGTCTACCCCTGTTTTCTATTTCTTATGTTAAAGATAAAAATGATGAGTTCATGGGAATAACATCAGAAGTATGAAATATCTGAGCTCAGGGCTATTGAAAGAAGAAAGCAGGTCATGGGGAGCCATCTTTAAGAAGTGGAGAAGTTGGTTAACTGAGGGAAAGAATAAAAGGACACAAAATGGAATATAAAGAGAGAGTATAGGATACAGGCAGAGGTGAGAATCCACTAACCACTTGGAGTCTGTGAGATTGTCTAGCCTGCTTCTCCTTCAGTTACAGAACAGTGCTGGTTAGACTTGTACCTTTCCACATGGGAAGGAACAATGAGAGTTACTCTTTGAGGAGACTGGCGATAAAAACACAATGTATTGACATTGGAGTTCTGCATGCAGTGGTTAGGTCCTGACCCAGTAACTTTCCTTTAAATTTTACACTGCGACAGGCTCATGAATGTAGAGATTTCAGTCAGCGTTTTGAGTTTCTTTGTTTGTTTTCGTGTTTTGTTTTGTTTTTAAGTTTCTCCCAGTCTTAAGAAAAGACAATGGAAGATCACCAGACATTTTGTGGTAGCAGTTTCCACAGAAAAGGTAGTGATGAACCCAAAAAGCAAATTAAAGCAAATGGCAGTGACAGATGAATGTCTCAGTCAATGCATGGAGCAGGAATAAATTTTAAACACACAAATACACACACACACACACACACACAAATAACCTCAGAAAGTGCCCATCACAATTTAATCCCAAAATATAAAAGGCCTACATAATATCACATAATTCTAAAATTTTAGAAAACTAGAAAAGAAAGAAAGAGGAAAGAAATTGCAGAGGAAAAAAATACATATCACATGAAAATTATGGGAATCAGAGTGGGCTCTGCATTTACATCTATGATTTTGGAATCTAAAAATCAGTTGATAAATATATTCAAAATCCCTATGGAAAATTCTTTCCCAGATAGAATTCCATACCCAGCCAAACTATCATTAACTGCAAAATTAAGTTGCTTTCATACACATGGTCTCAAAAAATATACCTCAAATGTACCTTTATTAAAAAGATACTGCAAAGTTTGACACACCAAAATAAAGGAACACATAAAGGAGTAGGAAAACAGGATGTAGAAGATCCATCCCAGAAGAGAAGAAAATTCTGGAATAATGGGAAAAGGAAGTCGTGACATGAATTTGAAGTGTAACGTGTTGGAACATGGATAGAGCTGGAAATATTTGTGTTAAGTGAAGTAGACCACTCAGAAAAATGCAGATACTCTATGATTTCACATACAGGAGCTACCTCAAGTGGTCACATTCATAGAGATAGCAAGGAGAATGGTGATTGCTAAAGACTGCATAGATGAGGAAGTGGGTTTAGTGTTTAATCCATACAGGGTTTGTGTTGGGAATATAACAAAAGTTCTGAATATGAGTAGCGGTGGTGGTGACTGCACAGCCATATAAAGGTATTTACTGCCATGGAGCTGCATTCTGAAAGTGGTTAAGATGGTAAGTTTTATGGTTTGTAGGATTTTTATCCCATTTTTTTTTTAATTGAAAGTGTTTGCTCTGGAGGAATGGAATTTAAAAGGAAGGCATAGCTGCTTTCCACTGCAAGACTAGAGTACTGATTAGCTTTTGAAACTATGTAAGGATTCTTCGAACAACTCATGGAAAACTTGTATTATGAAAATACTATGCATGGATTTCAAAACTTTTTGCACCAAATGAACTTAGCTTTTAATTCCATTTTCGATTACTTTTTTGAAGCATGCATATATATATGTATAATATTTTAATGAAAATTAAGAAAGTCCTAAAATTAAATTTTAATTTAAAAAATTTATATTTATGGTATTTAAGTTTCATATTTTTCGTACATACAGATTCAGGAACATAGTGATACTTCCCACTCCAACTTTTCTCCTTCCCATGCTCCCACCCTTCTTCCTCCTTCCTCTCTCGTTCCCATTCTTAACAAAGATCTATTTTCAATTTACTTTATACTCACAAAACTAGCCCTACACTAGACATTTCAGTCAAAGGGAACTACATTAACAATGTCAAGGAGGTGGGAGACAGCTTGGAGAGAACTTCAGCAGGTTCCATGTCCTGGAGGGCATTGAACCAGCCAGGCAAGGGAACTAGGACTTCGTTATCTAGGCCAATATGAGGAGTACTTTAAGATGAGCGCTGTGATCTTTGTCATTTGAGTAAGTTATATCCATGTAACTTCTCTTCATGACAAATGACACATTGTATAAACAGTTTATGGTAACAATAAAAGTAATTTAGATTCCCTAAACAAAAGTTTATGAAGGTGAGTGGATTTTAAGAAAAATGTTAGTGAATAATAATGAGAGGCACACAATTGTGGCAAAAAGGAAAAACAGTGAAGGAGGTGTGCATAATATCAAGATAGAGGAAGCACCTCTCTGGACAATAAGGGGTCTTTCATGGTTTCTGTGAACAGGGGCGTCCAGGCCAACTTTGTAGACTAGACTACTCAAGAGAATATGGAATGATATGGTTCTGGAGGCGTCTTCGGAAACTATCTTGACGTAGTAGGAAAGATGCATCTTTAGTTAGAAATGTTCTATTCATATGTATATATATATAAAGATTTTATTTATTTATTTATTTGACAGGTAGAGTTACAGACAGTGAGAGAGAGAGAAACAGAGAGAAAGGTCTTCCCTCTGTTGGTTCACTCCCCAAATGGCCGCAATGGCTGGAGCTGCACCAATCCGAAGCCAGGAGCCAGGAGCCAAGAGCCTCCTCCTGTTCTCCCATGTGGGTTAGGGGGTCCAGGGACCCAGGCCATCCTCCACTGCTATCCCAGGCCACAGCAGAGAGCTGGAAGAGAAGAGGAGCAGCAGGGACTAGAACCGGTGCCCATATGGGATGCCGGTGCAGCAGGCAGAGGATCAACCCACAACACCCCCGTGCTGGCCCCAGAAATGCTCTATTCTATACATGAGTCTGCCTGCAGTTACAAAGGGCTGGCCACTAAAAGTCAAAGAATGCAGACCACTGAGATAAATCATTCTGGTTGGGTGAGAGTTATGTAAGAAACATTAAGAATGGGGAGACCAACTGAAAAACTGCTGCAGGTGACCTACCACAAGGCTATGTAGACTTGATGTGGGACAATATGTATGGAGAAGAGGAGACAGATTAGGCACACAGAACTAATAACTGAAAGCGTGGAGTTCCACCTGGGGGTTAACTCACCTCATCTTCAAGTACAGCACTTATGAACAATTCAAAAGCTCTTCGAGAACAAATATTTTATGCCCAAATACAGAAATGATGGCAGAATTCATTGCCATATTGAATTCTCCAACATTAGTTCCATTATTAGGAGTACTGCTATAGAAACTGATTTTATAAAGTTGAGAGGAGTGTTAAACTGAAAGAGCAATCATGCAATGGAAGAAAATTAGGCTGAAAGTTTTTCACTTATTCATTCATACAGAAATTTATTTAACACATTTATTCAATGCAACAGTGTGAGAAACTGTTCTATACAGTGGAGACCCACCAGTGAATAGAACCAAAATCAACCCTTGCTCTCCTGGAGCCTATACACTCACAGAAAGAGATGGTAAAAATAAATAAGTAAACTATATGGTGTGTTGGAAGAAAATAAAAATATGAAAGAACAATAAAGCAAGCAAGGCAGGAGTGGTGGGTGCAATTTGTTTTTAAGTGTGATCAATTGAAGCCTTGTGTGAGCATAAGATTAGAGAAGACTTGAAGGAAGTAAAATAATGAACCATGCAACTGTCTCAGGTAAGAGCATACCGGTAAAAGGTACAGGAAGCACAAAATCCCCAAAGCATGAGAATGCCTAGAATATTCCCAAAGTAGCAAGGAGGTCAATGTAAGGCCAGAGGAGAGTGGTAGAAAAGGAAACCAGGAAGGTTTGGCTTCCATAAGATTTTTGGCTTATATTGTTAGAGAAATTGAGGCTTTTGTGGGGGTGGGGAGTGAAAGCAAAGGATGATATGCTCTGACAAGTGTTAAAATGACCCTTTAGCTGTCATTTCAAGACTATTATCGAACAATGGCTGAGGCATATAGTTGTAAAGAAGACATGGGGATAACTTGAGTCAGATGCTAAAGGGGCATGGTAAAAACTTGTCAGATTTCAGGTGTATTTTAATGGTATAGCCAATGATTGGGACATAGAATACAAGAGAAAGAGCAATCAAGGGTGACTGTGATGGTTTTGTCTTGGAAGGATGGAGTTACAGTTAATTGGAGTTAGGAGTACCCATGGGTAAATCACATTTACATGGGTGGATCATGAATTTAAGTTTTGCTATAGAAAAACTGAAACATTTGAATGCTAACAGTGTCCAGGTGGAGCTCTTAAGAAGGCAGGGAGAACAAAAGGCCCTGGAACTCAGAGGAATGGGCTGGGCTGAAAATACAACTCCCTAGTCTTCTAGGGAGATGCTGTTTGAATCCATGAGAATGGATGATATTTCCCACAGGAATGAGTGTTGCTAACCCAGAATAGAATCCAGAAGATGAGCCCTGGGGAACTCCAACGTTAAAACGCTGGAAAAATGAGGAGGAACCAATGAAAGAGATTAAAGAGAGGATGGGAAACCAAGAAGGTCCTAGCAAAAGTCAAATAAAGAAAGTGTGAAAGTGGGCCGGCGCTGTGGCTCAATAGGCTAATCCTCCACCTGCGGCGCCGGCACTCCAGGTTCTAGTCCTGGTCGGGGCGCCGGATTCTGTCCCGGTTGCCCCTCTTCCAGTCCAGCTCTCTGCTGTGGCCCAGGAGTGCAGTGGAGGATGGCCCAAGTGCTTGGGCCCTGTACCCACATGGGAGACCAGGAGAAGCACCTGGCTCCTGGCTTCGGATCAGCGTGGTGCGCCGGCCACGGCGGCCATTGGAGGGTGAACCAACGGAAAAAGGAAGACCTTTCTCTCTGCCTCTCTTTCTCTCACTGTCCACTCTGCCTGTCCAAAAAAAAAAAAAAAAAAAAAAAAAAAAAAGTGTGAAAGTGGAAGAGCTCAGTCTGGATGAATCCTATTGCAGCTCAAGGAAGTGTGTCTGAGGGCTACGATGATGGACCCCTGAGTTTAGCAACTTGATGGGGATAGCTGCTGTGGAGCAGGGGGCAAAAGTCTGATTGGAGTGACAATTGCTGGGCTCTGATTCATTTCCCTGACTCCCTGGCGACTCTGGATAAATCACACGGCAACTCTAGAGTCAGTTGCTCTCACATCATATTATGATGACTCTAGTGGAGCAGATTTTCATTCTTTTCATGAAACTGATAGTACAGAAGTACTTGGAGTCTGAAACTTGCAGGTGAGACTCCTCTGGAAGATATGAAGATGCAGGACATTCAGCAAGCTGGCCATTAGCTCTTAAGTGAAAGAAGCCAGGTTAGCACATAGTTCTAAGACAATTTAACATCCCCTCAAACATATTGTACACACAACGTGTAAATTATCTGACTCTGCATAAGGAAAGCCACCTCATTAATATTTGTATTTTTCTTTTTGTTCCATGTGTAATATTGATCCTGTTTAATTAAGATTTCCAGACTCTCATTAAACAGAATTTATTTTGGTAATTTCCTGAAACTGAGCCCTCACATTTGGATAACTCCAACCTTTCCCATGGATACACTTACCTACTACCACCTGGTGGTAGCAAAAATATTACAAAATAGAGCCAAAAGAGGAAAAGTAAAGACTGGCAGGTTTGGACCTGGGTGCTTTTGAGAAGTTTTCACTGTAAGACACCTCTAAAGCCTGTGGAGCCAAGGGACTTAAAGAACCCCCTAGAGAACTGACACATTATGCTAGTCTGTAGTCCTTACACCGAAAGCCAGTGACATCCAGACACACCAAATATTTACAAAATATTCCTGTGTCAATATAATAAGTAAGTCAGGGCCATTAAAATCAATCCAGGTTTTCTGAAACCACTTAATTGTCTATTTAAGAAATTATCTATGCACGAATTGCTTTTAAATTTACCTTTTGAATAAGTATTTTCATAAAATTGTTTGTAGTAGAAGTTATGTTTTTTGTTAAGATTTCCATCTTTGTCAGAAACAGACTATGAGTGTTTCTGGTTGCTAAGGGTATAAACTCCCCTAAATTATCAGCAAACAATGGCCAGCAATTGGATTCCCACATGAATGGGGAATATCCTATTTTCCCTAGAGAGTAGAGGGAAAAAACACCTTAATTTGAAAAAAAAAATATAGAATTTATTCTGCTGTTGTAAAGAAATACAGCTATGAGTATAATTTCTGTGTGTTTCTGAAACCACAGGGAGAGATAGAAGCAGCTCTAAGGGAGGAATAATAAAAGCTAACAGGAAACTGTTAGATTTCTATCTCTGCAGCACCCCCATCTCTTTCTTTCCTCAACCTGATTTCCTGAGCCAGCTTAGGTTATAAGCCAGAACCAGAGTAATGAATGACATAGAAGAAAAGAGGGCCTTTCCCCAATAATATGTTATTGTAAACAACTCTAGGACTTCAACACCAAATCAAATGAGCAAGATAAAGATATTGTGGTTTCTTTCAATAAAAGTGAGCAATTAAATGTCACATGAATTTAAGATTATTTAAAAGGATAACATTACTTGAATGTTTATTTCTTGAAATATGTCTGTATAAATGTATGAAATTTCAAAATTGTGGCACTGCATTTTGGGATTGAGTTCTGCTAATCATTGCAGAAAATGAGCGAAAATGGGTGAGAGCCAACTAATTATGGAGAGCTATACATTACTACAATCTAACTTTATAATTTGATATGGAAAGAAAAAAGAAGCCATTGGAAGCTTGAAATCATCCTAGTTGATGAACCAAGCAGGACAAATGAATGTAGTGGTACAGGTGTAAAATTATCATCAGTATGGAATTAGAAGGGAGAACATGAATCATCTTTGAGTAATGTCAGGGAGAGTACAGTAGCTGGTCTTTATATTCTCCTTTCTGTCAGAGTAGATAGATTCATAGGGTTAGAGACGGTGGATTTGTGGTTCACTTCTCTCCGCTTCAGATGCAAAGTCAAGGCCAGGAAAGTGGAATTATCTACTCAAAGACTCAAGGCAGTTGGTGCAGAACCAAGACCAGAATCTCGGCCTCTCAGTAGTTAAGCTAGTATTCTTCCCAGTGCATTGGTGGCATCTTTATCCCTCTAAAATGTAAGAATTCATCTCTGAATGAGATGCTTTGATAGAAAAGGGCAAGGAAAGCTGTTGTGAAGGGTGGATGGGTTGGGGGTGGGGCTAGGGCAGGCTATATAAGGAATCTATGGCTTCACTGGATTGGTTGTAGAACATCCAGCTAAACACTCTAAACACTGTGGGTGCTTCTCTCTTCCTTCTCTTTCTCCAGTCTAATCCAATCACACAGCCTCAACTCCCACCTCTAGGTTGTTGATCCACAAATAACTGCCTTCCTTCCATCTCTTTCAGTTTTTAAGTATGTATTCTTAGTTGACTGTTGGAATTAGCTCCTGAATTCCTAAAGGCATTTCATTTTGAAGATTCCCAAACTGAATTTACTGCCTTTACTTCAAAATGAGCTTCTTTGTTCCCTAATTGGTACCCTTACCCTCTCAGACACCCAGATCCAAACTTTAACATTGTTCTTACTTTAGCTTCCTTGCAAATCCCTAGTGAACTACAATCTAATCAGATACCAATCATAGAATCCTTTGTAGATGCCAATTAGTATCCCTTATAACTTCCTGCTTCCACCTCTCTACCCCATCCTTGCCACCTATTTACCTTCCACCAAGCCTTTACAATGCCCCTCCTCTAAGTTTTCATTTCCTCTAGTGTCCATTACTGTTTTGCCAAAATTTTCCTCCAAAAACTCAAGACTCAGCTCTATCATTCCTCTATTAAGAAAGCTTTTGGTAGGTCTTATTGCTTATAGAATAAAATTCAAATTTCTCAGCCTAAATTTAAAAACCTTCCACAATATTTCCAATATATTTTCAACTCCTTGTCTTAACAATTTGCACGCGCATACACACACACATACAGACACACACACACAAAAAAACTATTTGAGAACTGGTTTTACAGTGAACTCTCAATATAACTCATTGAGGACAGAGGTCCTGCATGGGGAGGTAGTGCACAGTGACTTTTTTTTTTTTTTTTTGCACAGTGACACTTATTGTTAAGTTAACAATTAACATTCTTATGTATGACATCAGTGACTAACCAAGGCTTTTGAAATGAGCTGCCTAGGCTATGGAAAACTTTTGAGTCCACAAACTTCATCAGCATTTGAACAGGGCCATAAGCAAAGTGGACGTTCTCTCTTCCCTTCAGAGAAAAGTACATCCTTCTTTGATGGCCACTTATTTCCACTGGGGTCTCTCTCACAGAGATTCTTCATGTAGAACATTTTTTTTTTTGCCACATTGTCTTGGCTTTCCATGCCTGAAACGCTCACATGGGCCTTTCAGCCAGACCAGGAAGCCTTAAGAGCTGATTCTGAGGTCAGAGTGTTACTTAAAGTGATTGGCATTCCATGAGTCTGCTGTGTGGACTGCTTTTCATATTGGACATTATCTCCTTTTAAATTCTATCTATTATTATTGCCAGACACTTGATCCTATTTGTATGATCTTTTTACCACTTAATCCTATCTATATGTTCAATTTGACACTTAATATGATCACTTTAAGAATTAACATGGCATTTTTACCACCAATTTTAGTGGGATTTAGAGTCCCATAACAAGTTTTTAAACTGTACCCTTAGAAGTAAGTCCATAGGAATGTATGCAGAACTATAAAGCTTTATAGTTACAAACTTCCTCCTCCCTCTCTTATTCCCACTCTTATTATTTACTGAGATCTATTTTCAATTGACTTCATACACATAAGATTAACTATATGTTAAGTAAAGAGTTCAACAAGTAGAATGAAGAAAAAATAAAGAAAACGAAACTGTTCCTTGGCAATCAAGACAAGGGCAGCTCAAGTCATCCTTCTCGAAGTGTCAATTTCACTCCTACAGATTTTAAGTGCTCTATTAGTTCTTACAGATCAGAGAGAAGATTTGGCATTTGTCGCTTTGGGACTGGCTTATTTCACTAAATATGATGTTTTCCAGATTCGTCCATTTTGTTGCAAATGACTGGATTTCTTTTTTTTTTTTACCACTGTGTAGTATTCCACAGCGTACATATCCCAGCATTTCTTTATCCTGTCTTTGGTTGATGGGTATTTAGGTTGATTCCATGTCTTAGCTAGTGTGAATTGAGCTGCAATAAACATGAAGGTGAAGATAGCTCTTTTATTTACTGATTTCATTTCCCTTGGGTAAATTCTCAGGAGTGGAATGGCTGGGTCATATGGTAGGTCTATATTGAGATTTTTGAGGTATCTCCATTCTGTCTTCCATAGAGGCTTTACCAGTTTAGATTCCCATCAACAGTGGATTAGGGTACTTTTTCCCCACATCCTCGCCAACATTTGTTGTTTGTTGATTTCTGTATGAAAGTCATTCTGTCATGTGGTTTTGGTTTGCATTTCCCTGACAGCTGGTGATCCTGAAGATTTTTTTCATGTGTCTGTTGGCCACTTGGATTTCCTCTTTTGAAAAATGTCTGTTTAAGTCCTTGGCCCTTCTCTTAACTGGGTTGTTTCTTTTGTTTTTGTGGAGTTTCTTGATCTCTTTGTAGATTCTGATTATTAATCCTTTATCAGTTGCATAGTTTGCAAATAATTTCTCCCGTTCTGTTGGTTGCCTCTTCACTTTCCTGACTGTTTCTTTAGCCATACAGAAGCTTCTCAATTTGAAATAATTCCATTTGTTAATTTTGGCTTTGACTGCCTGTTCCACTGGGATCTTTTCCAAGAAGTCTTTGTGCCAGTGTCTTGTAGGGTTTCCCCAATGTCCTCTATTAATTAAGATTTATTTATTTATTTATTTGAAAGGCTTAGTTACAGAGAGAGAGAGGGAAAGATTAAAGAGAGAGATCTTCCATCTACTGGCTCACTCCCCAAATGGCTGCAATGGCCAGAGCTGAACCAGGCCGAAGCCAGAAGCCAAGAGCATCTTCTGGGTCTCCCATGTGGGTACAGGGGCCCAAATACTGCTGGGACTCACACAGGCACCCATATGAGATTGCATATGGTGGCTTAGCCCACTATGCCACAGCACAGGCCCTGACAAATTAGATTTGAATGCAAGCACAGAAGTAATGATGAAGAGAGATTTGTAATTTATCCTTCAGTAGTGATGGTAGAATTTAAAACAGGGTTTTGTTTTGTTTTGTTTTTAGAGGAGCTGAGAAGGTGAGATCTAGATTTGAGACAGAAGGGAAACTGTGGATTGCAGCCCAAGATGAGAATGGCCCAGTGGAAAAGAAAGTTGAAAGGGAAGAGGATACACAATACCTCTGGGAAGAAATTTATGCAGACCAGATTTAAGTCAACCTCTGATTATCTACTTCTTATATATTTTTAAGAAATATGCACAAGATTTTAGTGCTTTCTTTTTTGTTTGTCTCCCAATATATGCATGAGCCAGCACAATTCAGGACTTGATTTACCTTTGCTGATTCGGCTTCTTTTCTGTAAGTCTTATTTATGGCTATGAGAGAGGCATTGTGTCCTTGCTGATAAAGGACGACCAATTGTATTCTTGGCTCGGGCTCCGAGTTGCTGTACAACTACTAGGAAGTTGGTTTCCTCTCTAGCTGCCAAGTTGTCCTGCACAAGCAGGTGAATTTTCATAAGCTTCCTTCCTCATTCTGATGTACACCTGGGCTCCAGAACACAGATTGGCCAGATCCCCTGTTAGGTGTGGCAAAACCAAGCCCCAAAGGCTACTTGAATTCCCTGTGGAAAGATTCTGTTGATATGAAAGGATTTTACTAAAAGAATAACCTCTACATATTTTGCTACTCTAAATTTTCTCTTTAAGACCACAGAAGTAACTGAATCCTGTATAAAATTTATTGTTTTGATATCTTCTAGCACAGAAAACCAATTTTTCTGCCTCTTTTAGAATGATAAATACTCCAGATTATTTTAGTTCCATCCTGATGGTAGGGGCTGGTGGTAGTGGTGGTGAGGAATGGCTATTAAGCAATTATGTTATTCAAACACATCATTATTATTATTACCAAAATGAGTGGGCTCATTATAATTGAACAATAAAAGCATGAATGACTTTGCATTGTTATTAGTGTCTGTCTCAGGGCTCTTGCTTTTCCCAGGGGCTATTGCGTTCAGCAGATATGATTCATAATGTACCGTACTTGCGGTGCTGAACTTGCAGGCTATTGACTTTCAGAATCCAACGTGGTCATCTTTTCTTCTCTGGGACTGACCTATTGTTCATTCTGGACTCTTCCCCCCAGATCCTAGGAAGACTGTGGTCCCCCTGACTCCACTACTATTGTCTTCCCACCCTGTTCTTGCACACAGCAGCTCATGATCATCACAGATGGGAACTGGTGTTGGAATTCACTTGCTTAACACCTGCCGGTGGCTGCCTGTTCCTTTTAGGATCAAATCCAGATGTTTGGCAAGGCTTCCCAGGCCCTTAATCAATTGTGCCACCTTTTCCTCAGCCTCTTTCTCAACCGTTCTCTCCCTGCCTCTCACCATACTGATCTCGTGTCTGGAGTGTTCTAACATCTTTCTCACTTAGGGGCGTTGAACATGTTCTTTTTCCTATTGAGAAGACTCTTTGCCAAGCTGTTTCCTCCTCATCCTTCATATCTCAGGGTAAATGTTTCTCAGAGAACTCTCCTTGACCATCAGACCAAGTCAACACCCCCTATTGATCCCATTCGAGAACACCTGGTACCTGTCCACTAGTAACAGTTCCTGTACGTGATTATAATACCTTTCTTCCCTAATAATGAGCCCCAGAAGTACATGCTGTTCTTTTGAAGCCAACTTCTCATTGTCCAACATATACCAGGCACTTAGAAGAATGCTTGATAGTTATTTGTTGGGGAATTAATGTAAGAATCCAGCAGGCTCATGGACCTGACACGTTGAATCACAGGGATATGGAGGAAGCAGAGACACTGGACCTCCACTGTCCAATTCCAGAGTCATGTGCTGAGTTTCTTCCATAGGCACGTCTTCCTCCAGCCCTCTAAAATAAGTTTAAAAATTGCAAGAATATCTGTTATCTCAAAATTGAACATCAAACCCAGCACATTTATTCTGTATTTCCTAGAATTACTGTCACAGTGTTACTCTGAGAGTGGGGGGGGGGGTGCATGCCTGAAGATCTTCAGCCCCCAGAAGTGTGTTTTGTGCAACTGGTATTGAGGATGCTGTTTACTACTGCACTCCATGCTCCATAGAAAGACATCCTGGAGAAATTTCTGTTTTAGACTTAAATGTCAAGAAGAGGTTTATTTCCCTGAGAAACCCATGAGTGTTTTCCTTATGAATTCATGTATCAGGTTTTTCCCTCTTAGCTTTGGCTGCCAGGAAGCTCAGAGTCACAGTCTCAGCTCCACTTTTCAGACTGTGGAAACCCTGTGACTCACATACCTGGCATTTTAACTTTGCCATGGTCTTGATTCTCTAGTGTAAGTCTATTTTCTGTGGGCTCAATTTACTAAATTGTGTAGAGTTTTCTGTTTTAGAGTACAGAAGGCTTGCAGGCTTCTTCAAATCCTTAGTGAAGCACAGCAAGGAGATCTACAAGATAAGAAAGAGAGAGAGAGAGAGAGAGAGAGAGAGAGAGAAGAAATTCATGAGACTTTGAGGTCCCTTTCCTTAAAAGTGCATAGGGCTCCTTTCTGCTGGTGGTACAGGCAGGAGCAGTGAACAGAGAGGTCTCCTGGCAAGGGTGTTCCCTAACCATGCCCAGACACGGCAGGGTTTCTAGGAGAGGAACCTTCAGGAACACCTCAGTGAGGTGATTCTATCCCTAAGCTCTGGACAGAGCCATACTCGAGTGACCAAGAAGCATAGGTGACTCTGCCTCTGGGGTCTGAATCCTCTTCAGGAGAGTGCCCTCCTTACATCTGTCCTGAAATTCTCAGTGAAAACTAGATTTCCTCCAGTGTGCGGTCTTCTATTGTAAGGGCAGAAATAGAGCGTTTCTGTGTGCAAGACTGTAATTTCACCCACTTTCCAATTCACCTTAGGTGTCCAGCATTGCTGTGGAAACCCCATTTACTTTGGAAAACCAGCATTCATTGCTCTCTAAGGGAAGCAGGAGCGAGCACAAGGTCCACCTGTACTGTGCGCCAGAGGCCCTGTGTGCCCCTCACAGGCTGATTTCACTTCCATAACGGCCCTGTGAGGGAGGCTCATTTTTTGCATTTTATATGTAGCTGAAACAAAGCCTTGGGAGAGAGCCTTGCCTGAGGTCCCTAGCTCAGGAGAGGTGGTGCCAGTGCCGGTGGTCCAACCTGATCTGTAGCCTGCTGGAAAGATCACGCGAGTGCAGAGAGACTAATAGGGTAAGAAGCAGGCCACTCCATGGGGGCGACAGAGAGCAGCCACGTGTGGCCCTGGGAGAATGTGCGGGGGCAGGTGGAAGCAAAGGGAAGAGACCATCCCAGGGAACCTCTCTTTCCTCAGTGCCCCTGCCAAGCACATGTCCGTCTCATCCTCTCTGGCATAAAGCTATGTGTGAACACCAGTTCTCTCTACTCACTTCGTTGACATGCACATTGGTTTTATGTCTCAAGTTTACTTTAAAAGTCTCTGTTGGCCGGCGCCATGGCTCACTTGGCTAATCCTCTGCCTGCAGTGCCAGCACCCTGGGTTCTAGTCTCATTAGGGGCGCCGGGTACTAGTCTCGGTTGCTCCTCTTCCAGTCCAGCTCTCTGCTGTGGCCCGGGAGGGCAGTGGAGGATGGCCCAAGTGCTTGGGTCCCTGCACCCACATGGGAGACCGGGAGGAAGTACCCAGCTCCTGGCTACGGATCGGCGTAGCGCCACCCGTAGCAGCTATTAGGGGAGTGAAACAACAGAAGGAAGACCTTTCTCTCTGTCTCAAAAAAAAAAAAGTCTCTGTTGGATTTAACTCCCATCTTAATCTTGTTAGTACTGACATACTTATATTTTACTTAAGCTTTTTATTATGAAATACTTTTAGATCCACATGCAGTTATAATATGTAGTAGGTTTTCTTTTCCCCTTTTTCTCAGTTTCTAGCATCATAGAAAATGAATGTCATAGCTGGGAGAGTGACGTTGACAAAGATAACAAATGTTTCCAGCACCTCACATTGCCCTTTACTGTTCACACCCACTTCCTCCTTCCTTTGACCCTGCATACTATGAGTCTGCTCCCCATTTGTCTAAGTTTCTAGTTTCAAGAATGCTGTACAAGTAGAATTTTATTACACATGAACTTTTAGGATTGGCTTTTTGTTTGTTTTTTTTTCTCACAATCCATAAACCTTTGAGAGTCATCCAAGTGTCAGTGGGTATCCGTAGCTTATTCTTTTTATTGCTGAGTTGTTCTCCTTGGCAGGGATGCACTACAGTTGATTTAACCAATTCACTTGTTGAAAAACATTGGGATTTCCGAGTCAGACCACCGTAAATGAAACTGCTTTAAACACTTGTGTACTGGTTTTTCTGTGACCTCTGCATGTCTCTGGGGTAAATTCCCACATGTGTAATTGCTTAGTCCTGTGGTAATTGCATGTTTGGTTTTCTTAAGACAGTCCAAGTGTTTTCCCGAATGTACCATTTTGCATTCCCACCAGTGATGTAGGAGTGATGTGCTTTCTCCACATCCTTTCCAGCATCTGATGGTATCACTTCTTTATTTTAGCCATTCTTTATTTTATTTTATTTTTTTTAACTTTTATTTAGTAAATATAAATTTCCAAAGTACAGTTTATGGATTACAATGGCTTTTTCCACCCCCCATAACTTCCCTCCCACTCACACCCCTCCCATCTCCTGCTCTCTCTCCCATTCCATTCACATCAAAATTCATTTTCAATTATCTTTATATACAGAAGATCAACTTAGTATGTATTAAGTAAAGATTTCATCAGTTTGCACGCACACAGAACATAAAGTGTAAAATACTGTTTGAGCACTAGTTATAGCATTAATTCACATTGTACAACACATTAAGGACAGAGATCCCACATGAGGAGTAAGTACACAGTGACTCCTGTTGTTGACTTAACAATATGACACTCTTGTTTATGGCATCAGTAATCTCCCTAGGCTCTTGTCATGAGCTGCCAAGGCTATGGAAGCCTTTTGAGTTCGCTGACTTCGATCTTATTCAGACAAGGTCATAGTCAAAGTGGAAGTTCTCTCCTCTTTTCAGGAAAAGGTACCTCCTTCTTTGATGGACCCTTCTTTCTACTGGGATCTCACTCGCAGAGATCTTTCATTTAGGTGGTTTGTGTTTTGTTTTGTTTTGTTTTTGCCGGAGTGTCTTGGCTTTCCATGCCTAAAATACTCTCATGGGCTCTTCAGCCAGATCCAAATGCCTTAAGGGCTGATTCTGAGGCCAGAATGCTATTTAGGACATCTGCCATTCTATGAGTCTGCTGTGTATTCCTCTTCCCATGTTGGATCATTCTCTCCCTTTTTGATTCTGTCAGTTAGTATTAGCAGACACTAGTCTTGTTTGTGTGATCCCTTTGACTCTTAGACCTATCAGTGTGATCAATTGTGAACTGAAATTGATCACTTGGACTAGTGAGATGGCATTGGTACATGCCACCTTGATGGGATTGTATTGGAATCCCCTGGCACATTTCTAACTCCACCATTTGGGGCAAGTCCGATTGAGCATGTCCCAAACTGTACATCTCCTCCCTCTCTTATTCCCACTCTTATATTTAACAGGGATCACTTCTCAGTTAAATTTAAACACCTAAGAATAATTGTGTGTTAATTACAGAGTTCAACCAATAGTATTAACTAGAACAAAAAAAATGCTAAAGGGGATAAAGTATTAAATTGTACATCAACAGTTTGGACAAGGGCTGATCAAGTCACTGTTTCTCATAGTGTCCATTTCACTTCAACAGGTTTCCTTTTTGGTGCTTGGTTATTTTAGCCATTGTGATACATGTGAAGTGATATCTAAATGTGGTTTTAATTTGCATTTCTCTAATCATTATTGATATTTAACATATTTGATTTACTTATTTGCTATCTGCATATCTCCTTTTCTGATCTATCTCTTCACTTTTTTTTTTTACCCATTTTCTAGTTGATCTCCTTTTTTTATTATTAAGTTTTGAGGTTCTGTATGCTAGTCTTTCCTCAGAAATGTGGTTTTCAATATTTTCTCCCACTCTTTAGATTTTCTTTTCATCTTTTTAACAGGATCTTTTGCAGAGCAAAAATTTATTTTTATGAAATCCAATTTACCAATTTTCCCTTTCCCATTTCCTTTTATAAGATAACACTTATAAGTTATAGGGATTTGAGCAGTCATTATTTATCCTATTACAAACCATAGTTAAATTTAAGGAAATTTTTTAAAAAATTATTTTATTTTATTTTATTTAAGTTGACATCTTTACTATATTGACATTTTCAGTCCATGAACTTAGTATGTCTTCCCATTTATTTAATTTTATTTTATTCCTTTTATCTGCATTTTGTAGTTTTTAGCATATATACTTTGTAAATTTTGCTATATTTAAACTTAAACTTTTATTTAGCTTCAAGTAATTATAAATGGTACTGTGTTTTTAATTTTGATGGCTTCATGTTATCTGCTGACATATAGAAATAAAATTGATTTTTGTTTGTTGATCTTTGTTCCTGCAACCTTGCTGATTTCACTTATTAGGTATTGATTCCTTGGGATCCCTGTATAGACAACTATGCCATTGGGAAATGGGGACAGTTTTACTTCATCCTTTCTGATACATGAGACTTACATTTTAATTTAATTTCATCTGTTGCCCTGACAGTAACATCTACTACTGTGTTGAATAGCAATGGTTAGAGTGGGCATCTTGCGTTCCATCTTAGGGAGAAAGCATTTGGTCTTTTACCATTAAGTATGATGTTAGCTATAATGGATATCTTTTGGTAGGTTGCTTTTATCAAATTGAAGAAATTTTCCTTATATCTCCTTTTCTGGGACTTATATCATAAATAGGTGTTGAACATATCTATTTGGATTTTTTCATCAGTTGATGTGATCCTATATTTTTCTTTACCCTCTCAATATAGTATAGTACATTGACTGAGTTTTAAATATAGAACCAACTTTGTGTCCTTGAAATAAATTCCACTTGGTCATGTATATGATTTTTATATATTTCTGTATTCTGTTTGACAATGTTTTGTTAAGGATTTTTGCATTTATACTCAGGAGGTATCTTGATCTTTAGTTTTTTTTTTTTTTTATTTTGTACTATTGCTCTGCAGTTTTGGTATCACAGTAATACTATATTCATAAAATTTGAAAGTATACCTCTTCTGTTTTCTGGGAGAGATTGTGTAGAATTGGTGCTAATTCTTAATATTTGGCAAACTTCTCCAATGAAACCATCTGGATCTGGAGATTTCTTTTTCTATGAATTTTTAAATGACATATTTAATTTTCCTAATAGTTATACAGCTATTTAAAATATCTGTTTGGGGCCAGTGCTGCGATGCAGCAGGTTAAAGCCCCAGCCTGCAGCGCCAGCATCCCATATGGGTGCCAGTTTGAGTTCTGGCTGCTCCACTTCCAATCCAGCTCTCTGCTATGGCCTGAGAAAGCAGTAGAAGATGGCCCAAGTCCTTGGGCCTCTGCACCCATATGGGAAACCCAGAAGAAGCTCCTGGCTCCTGGCTTCAGGAGTTCATTTGGGGAGTGAACCAGTGGAATGGAAGACCTCTCTCTTTCTCTCTGGCTCTACCTCTCTGTAACTCTTTCAAATAAATAATAAATCTTTGAAAAAAATATCTACTTCATCTTGAGTGGGTTGTGGTAGTTAGTGTTGTTCAGTGATTTAGGCCATTTTTTCTACACTGTTAAGTTATACATGTAAAGTTCTAGTATTCTCTCACTAACCTTTTAATGATTGAAGGCTGTGGAGTATCCCTTATTTCATTCATCATGGTAATTGGCTTCTTTTTATTTATTTATTTATTTATTTATTTATTTATTGACAGGCAGAGTGGACAGTGAGAGAGAGAGATGGAGAGAAAGGTCTTCCTTTTACCGTTGGTTCACCCTCCAATAGCCGCTGCGGCTGGCGCACTGTGGCCGGCGCACCACGCTGATCTGAAGCCAGGAGCCAGGTGCTTCTCCTGGTCTCCCATGCGGGTGCAGGGCCCAAGCACTTGGGCCATCCTCCACTGCACTTCCGGGCCACAGCAGAGAGTTGGACTGGAAGAGGGACAACCGGGACAGAATCCAGTGCCCCAACCGGGACTAGAACCCGGTGTGCCGGCGCCGCAGGCAGAGGATCAGCCTATTGAGCCACGGCGCTGGCCGGTAATTGGTTTCTTTGCCTTTTTCCTCTCTTAGGTTCTATGTTAATTTTATTGATCTTTTTAAAGAACTAGATCTTTAAAAATGATTTATTTGTCTACGAGAGAGAGAGAGAGAGGTAGAGAGAGTCTTTCATCCACTGGTTCACTCCCCATATGGCCTCAACAGGGTACGCTGGGCCAATACCAGGAGCTAGGTGTTTCTTCCAGGTCTTCCACCTGGATGACAGGGACCCAAACACCTGGGCCATCTTCCGCTGCTTTCCCAGGTACCTTACCAGGGATCTGAATAGGAAGTGAAGCATCTGAGACACAAACTTTTGCCCATATGTGATGTCAGTATTGCAGGCAGCGACTTAACCTACTACACCACAACACCAGCCCCCACCTCTATGTTTTATTGATTTATTCTATTGCTTCTCTTTTTAAATTCCATTGGTTTCTTCTCATGTATTTTTTGTCTGTTCTGCCTGCTATGAGTTTATATGTATTGCTTCTCTTTTTTCTGCTTTCTTGAGTTAGTATCAGATTCTTAATTTAAGAAATTGTATTCTGTTCTAATGTAAGCTTTGGCATTATGCATTTCTCCATATATAATGCCTTAGCTATATCCCACAATTTTGATATATGATATCTTTTCATTTTCATCTAGTTCAGTGTATTTTCCTTGAGACTGCTTTTGGGATCTGTGGGTAAGAGTTGACATGAATAATGCTATTCCATACCTCTTGAGCACATACCAAAAGTGGAGGCTCCTCAGCACGTTCTGAAGGTCATTTTTGCATGATCATTTTATGACTATGATGAAGCAGATAGCAACAGAGGAAGACATTAGAAAGAGGGGTCATTATGGCTGGGGTTCCCCACCAGCCCAAGGTGTGCTCTGCACCTCTGCTGTAATGGAGTGCTCAAACTACTATAACAATCACAGATGGGGTAGCTTAAACTATGCAGTCTAATTTTTATAGCTAATGGAGGCTGGAAATTCCAAATTATTATGCCAGTATGGCTCATTTCTGGTGAGGAATCTTGAGTTGCAGACAACTGGCCACCTTTTCCCTGTATCCTTACATGGCAGGGGAGGGAGAGAGAGAGAGAGGAGAGAGATGGAGAGGGGGAAAGAGAGAGAGAGAGGGAGAGAGAGGGAGAGAGAGAGAGAGAGACTCTTTCTCTTCCTTGTCTTATAAGACTTCTTTTTAAAACCCTTATCTATTTGATCTTGGTTTAACCTTATTTCCCTTAACCTTATATGACATTACTTTAACCACATCTCCTGAATTTAACCTTACTTACCTCCTAAATTTAACCCTAATTATCTCCTAAAAGCTGTATGTCCACGTAAAATCACATTGGGAATTAGAACTTGAAAACATGAATTTCAGGGCTGGTGCTGTGGCACAGCAGGTTAATCCTCCACCTGCAGCACCCGCATCCCATATGGGTGCTGATTCTAGTCCCAGCTGCTCCTCTTCCAGTCCAGCTCTCTGCTGTGGCCTGGGAAAGCAGTAGAAGATGGCCCAAATCCTTGGACCCCTGTACCTGCATGGGAAACCAGGAAGAAGCATCTGGCTCCTGCCTTCAGATTGGCAGAGCTCCGGCCATTGCAGCCATTTGGAGAGTGAACCAATGGAAGGAAGACTTTTCTCTCTGTCTCTCCCTCTCACGGTTTATAACTCTACCTCTCAAATAAATAAATAAATATATTTTAAAAAAGAAAGAAAGCATGAACTTGGTGTCCAGAGAGAGAGAAAGTTCAGCTGTAGCACCTGCACTCTCACTGAGCATCCTAAGATAAAAATCTGGCTCTTTCTTAGCCTCACAGGTCTAGTTCCATACCGGTTGCTTCAATTGTCTTCATACTCTGTGCAGAACTGCACCAATAGCATGGAGGCAGAGAGGGAGGAGTCTGTGCCCTATAGGACTTTGCCACCTGAGCTAGGGGAGAAAAATGCAGAAATTTTCTAAGTAAGACAGTGCAGAAACAGATATGAATGCATATCCTGGCTGTACCAGTTATGTTGTACCTGTGCAATTAACTTATTTCCCCTTTAATTGCTAATTAGGGACAATCCCTATTCTGTCTACCTCCAAGAGTTATGATGATCAAATATTATGTGCATAAAATGTTCATGTGCAACACAATAATGTGCAATGTTTAGTTGTTGTATGAGATAAAATGGTGATTTTATTTTTGTTACTGGACCAGAGGGTGTGTGGGTGTTGGGTATGTGGGATGGGACTGCATGGTGCAGGGCACAGAGGGCTGTGTTTCAAGATTTAATCTTTATTCTCTGGGTGGGTTAACTATGAAGTACCATGTCTATTGGTTTTATAGCTTTCAGGAAATCTTCACATCCATGTTTATCTGCTGTATAAAAGCTCTTTTGAATTGCATAGGGCAGGTAGTGTTTTCTTCATTTTGGAGATTTTTTTTTTAAATGAAGCCAAGAAAGATGAATTAATTTGCCAAGATTGCACAGCTTATTAC
Source organism: Oryctolagus cuniculus (assembly GCF_051225735.1). NCBI lineage: Eukaryota > Metazoa > Chordata > Mammalia > Lagomorpha > Leporidae > Oryctolagus > Oryctolagus cuniculus. The sequence continues at coordinate 178,310,526 of NC_142868.1, forward strand.
TGAGAGAGCTGGGATTTCTAATTCCTATCCCAGTACTTTGTCCACATCCCTGCCCAGCTGCTGTAGGCATGCACAAACAGTGCCTGGGTGGGACCTAGAATTAAAGCCCGTTTTCATGCTCACGAACCCACACGTATTAATAAAACCAGATGTGAAAACCCGCTTATGTCACAAGTGACCTTGGATTTTTTCTGTTTTATTCATTCATTTAAAATTTTTATTTATATTTTGAACTTAATACAGAAAGAACAGATTCAGTGTATTTCATAGATAAATTCTGAGACTATAATTATATTTACCTTTTTCCCTTTCACTGCCTCTCTCTCTCTTTTTTCTTCTTTTGTTTGTTTTTATATTTTTGAGATAACATTTTATTCATTTGGTATAGGAATTTTTTATTTATATAAACTGAACAAATTCTATGTTTCATAAATGCAGATTTAGGAGCACAGTGATACTTCTCACCCTATCCTTCCTCCCACCCATGCTCCCACCCTCCCTTCTCCTATCTTTTGATAACATATTTTTAAATATCCTTTATAGCCAAAGGCTTGATGTACCACTAAATAAAGAGTTCAACAAGGAAAAGTAGAAAGCTTGACCTGAGCTGTCTTAAATTTAGGAAGAGCTTACAGCTTCTAACTTGTGATGACAACAATTTCGGTTTCCTTTGACTTGTCAAGGCTTTACATAATTTGGACCATCCTCATTATGAGATATGGCCTATGGTCCAAAATCAGAACTTGTTTAATGGTGTATATTATTGAGGAATTTTATTAAATGAGTCACAAGAAGCAAAATCTATGACATATAATGCATTCACAAATTCTTCCTAAATCTTCAAATTCTATGATATAATGCTAAGAATTTCCTATTGCATCTATTTTAATTTTGTCTGTGAGTATTCATTTAGTGCAGTTTCACTTTGGTCATCTTATTTATGGATCAGTGAATTGGCTTTCTGATTAGAGTGTCTTGCATACGTACATTTCTAGATTCTTACCTTCCATGAAAAACCTACAGTACCATGTGCTGTACAAATAAACACATTAATCTTCAGGGGATTTAGCAATGGATTTTGATTAATGATGGCCAATATGATGCTGAAGTTTGTAAATCTTATCCACAAGAAGAAACAGAGAGCAGCAGGTAAGTAGGCCAAGAGTCTTGCAGAGTAAATGCCAGGGTTCCTCAAAGACATGACTAACCAAACTTTAAGACATAGCTGTGATGACTCTAGTTTCTATTTCCCATGAAAATGCCACTCTTCATTGAGATAGCAAAGCATTGATCTAGGAGGATTGTTAATATCTGCCTTATACAACATTTTATTCATAACCCCAAAAATAATATTTTAGAATTATTTTTAAATTATAAACAATTAGACACTGAGTTACTTAGTAATTCCCAACCTTGCTTCCTTCTCTGAATTTTTTTTTCCAAGTTTAACATTTTATCTCATTTTTAGTAGTTTTGGTGTCAAAAGCCCCTGGGCTTCCATGTAACTCTCTGGTGCTTGGAATTAAAGACTGTGTGGTTAGGCTTAATATCACTTGCAAAAAAGTGAAATAAAATTCCTTATCTATGATGGTTCTGTTAATACCAGAGAATCCCTGAGGTCACCTTTTAGCCATTCCTTTACTATCCTCTTTCTTGGCAGAGTGAGAAACTTATTTTCTCTATAGCTGCTTTGGTGGGGGCTAAAAGAGGACAAATATCCAGAATTAACTTTGGGCACCTCCTGGTACATCCACAATCATTGTTTGCCTACAGCTGTCCCTCTGCCTCACTTTCTTTCGTGCCAGTCCTCAATGCTTTTTTTAGATTTATTTTATTTATTTTGAAAGGCAGAGTTGAGAGAGAGAGAGAGAGAGAGAGAGAGAGAGAGAGAGAGAAAGGTCTTCCATCCACTGGTTCATTCCCCAAATGGCTGTGATGGCCAGGGCTGGGCCAAGCTGAAGCCAGGAGCTTCCTCCAGCTCTCCCATGTGGGTGCAGGGGCCCAAGGACTTGGACCATCCTCTGCTGGTTTCCCAGGAACAATAGCAGGGTGCTAGATGTAAAGTGGAGCAGCTGGGACTTGAACCTGAGCCCATATGGGATGCCAGCACAGCAGGTGGCAGCTTAAGCTGCTATGCCACAGTGCCGGCCCCATTTCCCAATGCTTTAAGGCACATATTGGCCCTTAGCTTTCAATCAAATTTCTGTTTAGACTCTGCTCTGTGATGCTCAAGGAAGGCAATGGACATGAACTATGTAAATAGTAACGTTTTACTGTTTAATATTAAAGTGCTTTCACGAGCAGTGGTGGGGAGTAGAATGGGGACTGTTTGGTCAGTGTACTGTTGCCCCTAGGATGTGCCCATCATTTTATAGGTCTAGGAAATATAAAGGTGATTGTTTCAAGTGGGCTGTGTCCACTTAGCTGAATTGTTAAAACCATGAACATGGAATCAAGCCAGTCTATATTCAAATCCTAATCTATCACCTGCCACAGTATGACTTATTGCCTCAGTCTGCAAAATGAAAAAAATACCAGTACTCATCACAGAGGGTTTTCAGGATTAACCAAGATCATTTATATAAAGGACTTAACATAGTACCTCACAACTCAATAATGTTAGATATTATTATTGTTGTTATAATTGAAAGATAAATGGTGGTTTCTAAGTGGACAGAAAATGCCTTGCATTATGATTTCTTGAAATTTGTAACAGAGTTATGAGAGCAATTCAAGATGATTCAATTTAAGGCTCTCCTATAAGCCTTAGCTTTAAACATCCTAAAAAGGAAACTCTGACTATAATGTAGGAAATTTCTGTATTCCATTGTAAGATTCAAATAAGTAAACTCCTGTATGCCAATTTGTGTCTGTTTACTGTCATAAATGTTGGCTTCAAGAAACACCTGTGGTTAGAAAACAATTTTTCATTTGTACAATTCTTTTCTCACAGTCTCAAGCCTTCCAGAATTTATATACAGTTACTTTGTAATATACAGTAGAGGTTTAAATATTTATTATTACAGGTTATTTTAATCATAGTTCATAGGCAGTAGTCCTTGAATGCGTGGCTTCCTAAGAACCCAGGTGTGCATGTGAGGGAGGAGACATTCCAAGGGATTTTGGGTCTAGATCTGACTCTACTGTTTTGATTTACACACAATTAGACAGAATGCTACCTGTTCTCTTTAAATAACAGTTTGCTGCTTAGCATAAAAAGCATGTAGCTTTGTCTGCTAAATATTTCCATGGCAGTGTTGGGCCCCATTTTTATTTTGGTTCCTTACATCTTCTCTACCTTAGAAAGGATGACTTGTCCAATGTATGGAATCATTTTCTTTTTGAGGGGTGGGGAGGATGTTCCATTTTCTGTGAAGAAAAAGAATCATGGTAGCCAATGCTGTGGTACAGTAGGTTAATCCTTCATTTGCGGCACCTGCATCCCATATGGGCACCAGTTCTAGTCCCGGCTGCACCTCTTCCATCCAGCCCTCTGCTATGTCCCGGAAAAGCAGTAGGAGATGGCCCAAGTGCTTGGGCCCCTGCACCTGAGTGGGAGACCTGGAAGAAGCTCCTGGCTCTTGGCTTTGAATAGGCCTAGTTCCAGCCATTGTGGCCACTTGGGCAGTGAACTAGTGGATGGAAGACCTTTCTCTCTTTCTCTCACTGTCTATAACTCTACCTGTCAAATAAATAATAAATAAAATATTTTTAAAAAGACAAAGAATCACGGGCTCTGGAGCATGAGATCTGAGATCTGTAGACTGCAGCTCTTTTTATCATGATCTATTTCTTTTTTAAATGGATTTATCTACTTTTGACAAGGTTCTTCTTAAAAAATGTAACTAGTTTAGAAGTTATTGCTAGTGAATTGCTTGGGACTACACATGAACTATTATAAACAGTTTTTGCAATCTGGTGTCTGCCAAAGACTTGGTTTTAATTATTAAGGTGGTTAGACATATTTTCTCACTCAAGCATTTTAAACAGAATCCCACTAAGTTTTATAACAGGGCTAAACACCAGGCTCTTTATAATACAACATAGGAAGTATTTGCTATGCAACGACAAAATTGCGGTGTAACACTTGTGAAGCAGTACAGCTGCTTTCTGTCCAAGAAATCTCCTCCATATGGTTCCTCCAGCTCCTAAGTTTGGCTGAAATCCTGAATCATTCTCCTGGTAATGATGGTGGCTTATACACTCAAGTCCCAAGGAGTCACAAAAAATTGCAGTAGGATGAAAATTAGCTATAGACCATGTTTTGATGGAGAATACATGTGATTCATCCTGAATTGCTAAGACTATATAGAATATTTGTAAATTTTACTTGTGGTTTGTGGGAGGATTTAATGCTCATGGATTGTGTGTTGACAAAGGTAATATGCTTGCAATGAATCATAAGAAGCCTAAATGGTGTTTTTATTGTATTTTGAGGTCTCAAGGAAACCTATCTGAGAAATTATAATGGAAGTCAAAGGGAAAAGAATGGAGCTTAATAGATACTTTTTGACTTTACACATAGCTGTTTAGGGACTGCATGAGATGCAAAAAGTAAGATCAAGCTTTATTGAATTTACCAATTCTTCATCTGAAGAATTCCTAAACTAAGCCCAGTTGATTTCTCAACTGAATGCTGAAAGAGAATTAATGATATTTCCCAAGCCAAATCAAGGTTTGATGTTCCAAAGCTTATTTCACTCCCCCCTCCCCTTTCAGCACTTTCTTTTAACTTGGGCCCTTTGCAGTGCCATCTAAAATGGAACACGCTAAACTTTCCTCTCTTTAAACACACAAGATCTCTTCTTGCTTAAATGGTAATGAATAAATTACTTTCTGCCGCCTGACAGAAAGATGAATTGTTTAACACTTATTATGCAGCCATCTACTTAAAGCCCAGATTACAGTTCAACTCATATTTGATTCATAGAACTTGAAGTATTCATCATTCCACCCCCTTCTCCTCTGCGAAAGGTCCTGGGACATCTTCCTGTTGTAACAAACAAGATGAGACTCACGCCTCCTCATTCTTCTCTTCCGCCAGGGTCTTCACAGTAGAGCAGCCAGAGGCACGTGTTTGAGAAATGAGACTTAAGTTGGATGAATCAGAGTTTCTCAATTCCCTGGCCCACTGCTGTTCACACAACACAAATACAATAATCATCTTCATAAGCTAAATTAGGGAGTGGAAATGGGCTACCAGCCATCTAATGCAGAAATTTGCAGCATCCACTGTAAGCGGTGTGTTGGAGGGAAAGGAGTAGGAGCAAGCAAATGCTCTTCCTTGCAGACAGCCCTGCCTTTTGAGTAGATGAAATGACTGTGTCGTCCTCTCTGGCACCTGGGTATACCTGTGGGTACAGGGCACCTGGGGCTGGACAACAGAGGAGAATTTTCTGTTCCAACTGTGCAAGAGAGAAATGTTTTACAAACCAGAACCGTGATGGTCTGGAAAAAGCTGCTGTCTGCCCTCCAGAGAGCATCTTGCCCAGCAGAGCCTCTGTGCCAGTCAGCCTTTGCAACGCATGGCATGAGCCATCGGGGCTGGTGAGCATGGTTACCTGACCCTTCCATCTCTGTCTTTGGGAAGCTTCAGCCAGGCTCCCAGAAGGAGATCTAATCACAACAGTGGGCAAATTTCAGATACTTTGGAGAAGCCTCTTGGTCCAGGGAAGTCTGATAGCTGGGGAAGGAATAAGAAGAGCTCTTCTTTTCACTGCAAACCTCTCCTGCTCATTTGGACCCATAATCCCTGAAGAGAAGGGGGTCTGTGTTTGCTAGAAGGCAGCCTGGGTGGTGGAGAAAGCAGACTCTTGATCTGCTCAGGCTGCTATGACAGAAGACCCTGGGCTAGTGGATCAAACAGCACACATTTGTTGCTTACAGTACTAGAGGCTGGGAAGTCCAAAGTCAAGGTGCCATCAGCTTTGGTTCCTAGTAAGGTTTCTTCCTTACTTGGTGATGACCACCTTCTTACTGTACCCTCACATGGCACCAAGAGAGTGGGAACTCTCACCACTTCCTCTTCTTATAAGGACACTGCTCCCACCATGGAAGCTCTACCTTTATAACCTCATTGAAACTAGATTACCTCCCAAGGACCTCGCCCCAAATGCCCTCACTTTGGGGGATAGTGCCATATCCTTTGAATATTGGGAGACATAATCATTCAGTCCATAACACAAACCATCAGCATTTCTTAGTGCCTTTGTGTTTTTTCCTACTTCTTCGTCTTTGCAGGGGCTGTTTCCTTAGTCTCTTGGTAAACCCATATTTTAAGACACAGTGCTAAGTGGACTTGAAGCCCTCCTCTACCATATTCTAACTCCCCAGGTATAGCATAAACTCTCAGTGCATGATTGTCCCAACAGCGCCACCCCATTACCTGATGCCTCCTCCCCATCCTAGTGGGATTCTTCTTTATGTCTCCAGAGCCTGGCTCAGTTCTTGGGTCAACAGCGGCAGTCAGAGAAGGTTTGCTAGAAGAGTGAAAGCAGCAAGCATGGGATTAACAGAAAAAATAGATTTACTCACTTGCTTTGTCACTTACTACTAACTACTTATGTCTGGTGTCTAGTTATCAGTTTTCCAATCTGTGAGATTGAAGTAATTTTAATTGCTACTTTGCAGTACTATTGAGAGAATCCACTTAATAAACACCTAGAGAGGAAGAACTGTGTAAATAGTAAAATATCACTTGAGTCCAATCCATTGGAAAGCTCTTTGGGAATATAGACATTTATGTATACCCATATATAACACATACCTGGGTGTTTTCTTTCTTTCTTATACTTACATGTTTTGAAATCAGACAATTAATTTGGAAATCTTTCTTCAGCCTCCTCTTTCCTGCCAGTCTGGAATGGAAACATAAGAAGAGCCCACCCCAGGCAGGCATATACTCTCTCATCACAACTCTCATTCCTGTTAGAATTTCTCACACTTATCTGTAGACAGCAAACTTCCATTTCTCTCTCACTCCTTCCCTCTTTCCCTCCCTCCCTCTCTCTTTCTCCCTCTCTTTCTTCCTCCCCTTCCCCCTCCCTCCTCCCTCTCCCTCTCACTCTGTCTCCCTCCTTCCTTCTCTCTATCTTTCTCAACACAGCAATATTCATACGTGAGAGCTCAAAGAATTCTGGGTGATTGATTTTGCTTTTATGAAGGCTCTCAAATCAGATTAACTTGGTAGAAACTTAAGGGTTCCCTTCCTTGAGCCCAAGAATAGCAAAACACTGCACTCCCTTCACCCAAGCAGTGCTCCCAGGACTTGGTTTGGGCTTCTAGCTCCAGCCAGAGCAGGGAAGAACCAGTGGGCATTTTCCTTTCTCCGCTCATGTGCTCTCCCTAAGGCAGCCTGCCCACCCTGCAGTGATCATATTTTATAGACTGGATACTCGCAGGACACAAGGTTTGACAAAGGAGTTTTTCCATGACTAGTGAATTGATGTCTTTTTATGAAGAGTATTGCTAGGATATAAACATCAAATCCCATATGTTACATAGTACAGTGAATACACTTTATTGAAAAAGAAAAAAAGTACATGAGCAGAAATACAATGTTATTGGCTGTGGTGCATCAGGTAACTTAGTATTTAAACATTTTCTTTCAAGACAATTCCAGAATGTTTAAACCACCAACTGTTGTAAACGTGCATCACAAGTAGACCTTTGAAGACAGATTTCAAAATTATGATTGCATTTGTCAAATTTTTATTAAAGTGCTGTTGTATAGGAAGTATGATTCCATTATAGAAAAGTTTATTTATGGAGGAAAAAATAAATTCATTTACATTTTTATAACCTTAAAGCATAATAGCAGTTGGTTTATGTTCTTCAAAACCCTACGTGAATTTTGTATCATCTAGTCTGTAGACAAAGACTATCTTGGGTTTGAATCTAAGCTGTTGTCACTTACTAGTTGTATAACTGAGGGTAAGTTATTTAACCTCTCTGTGTTTGCACCCATCATCTTTAAAATGGATATATTAACAGTACCTACCACATAAAATTTTTTAAGAACTGAGACTTAATATATGTGAAATATTAAAGGGAGCCAGTATATATGTGTTAACTATTTTTACCTTTTATTTTTATTTTTACATAGCTATTAGCATACTATATATATACATTTTACATAGTTTTCATTTAATGCTTTATCACATTTGTCATGAATTTTGTAGCCATGAATCTTAGTGGTCGCAAAACATCGCATTGCATAGCAGCCACTAGAATTTAACCATTCTTCTATAATTGGACATTTAAGTTCATTTGACATTTTATATATTTCATATTATCATAGAGCTTATTTTTTCATAGTTTCTATTATTTGCTTAGCATAGATTCCTAGAAGAATGTCAGGACCAAAGATTACAAAGTTGCTATTGCTAATTATACATTTTGCCAAATGGCATCCCAAGGACCTTCAGTCAACTTATATTTTCACCACAAGATGAGTGCTTTAACTCGCCTTTTCCAGAATTGAGTCTGACCGTTTTTTTGTTTGTTTGTTTGTTTGTTTGTTTGTTTTTGACAGGCAGAGTAGACAGTGAGAGAGAGAGACAGACAAAAAGGTCTTCCTTTTGCTGTTGGTTCACCCTCCAATGGCTGCCGCGGCCGGTGCGCTGCAGCCGGTGCACCGCGCTGATCCGAAGGCAGGAGTCAGGTGCTTCTCCTGGTCTCCCATGTGGGTGCAGGGCCCAAGAACTTGGGCCATCCTCCACTGCACTCCCGGGCCACAGCAGAGAGCTGGCCTGGAAGAGGGGCAACCGGGACAGAATCCGGCGTCCCGACCGGGACTAGAACCCGGTGTGCCGGCGCTGTAAGGCGGAGGATTAGCCTAGTGAGCCAGGGTGCCGGCAGAGTCTGACTGTTTTTTAATCAGCAAATTTAGCAAGTAAAAAGAATGGTTCAAGGAAAGACATCTGGCCTAGCAGCTGATTCCCTGGTTAAGTTGTCTGCATTGCACATTGGAGTACCTGGGTTCAATTCCAGACTCTGGCTCCTGACTCCAGCTCCCTGCCCTGGGAAGCACTGGTATAAAGCAGTTGGGTTCCTGCCACCCACATGGGAAATCTGGATTATGTTCCCAGCTCCTGGTTCTGGCCCTAGGCTTGACTCATCTGTGTACTGGGGAGTGGACCAGCAGACAGAAAGTGAGCTCTCTGTCTGTCTCTTTCTCTGTGTCTGTCTGCCTCTCAAGTAAACAGTAACAAAAATAATAAATAAGTCAATGGTTTCCTCACAGTGCGCATGGTTTAGCATCTCCTAGATTCCAGGGCCTGGGTCTCGCACTAGGGATGCTGTTGTGGAGACCACTAGGTCTGCCCATGCTCTAGGGGAAGAAGGGGGAAGCTGAGTGACAATGGTAATCAGTGTGGTTAAGTGCTACAGAGTGCAGGTACCTCCCCGGCAAGTCAGAGCAGGCTTCCTGGAAGGGCAGGCTTGAGCTTAGTCCCAGATGAAGAAGTGCTTATCTGTTGGAGAGTGTTTCCCTGCTGAGGGAACAGCATGTGCAGAGCAGGTGTGAGGTAACTGGCTCATTTGAGGAAATATAAGGAATTCAGGAAATATAAGAAATATAAGGTGTGTTTGAAGAAGTATTGAGAGATTAGGCTAGGGCCAGATCATGTAGAAAAGTGAGGTACTTTTAAAGCTATGATCTATAAAGTTTACTTTTTTATTTTTGGGTTGGTTGGTTGGTTGGTTAATTTTAATATTAAAAGCAGCCTCAGTAGAACCTGGCATATGATCAGATTTACCAACTGGGTCATGATATTAATTATTAAAATAAGTGAGCTGTATGAATGCTTCATCAAATAAAGTTAACCTGAAAACCAGTAGTATAGATGTTTCACTGAATGAGATTAACCAATATGGTACTCATTGGCAGTATAGGGAAGTAGGCAAAAAAGGGCTTTAAAATCTCCCATCCACCCAAGCTCGCATTTGTTTTGTTCCTGTACTTCATCTTACTCCAACAAAGGTTTGGAGACTAGCCCCACCCAGCCCCTCTCTAAATAGCCTCTCAGTACCATGGAGAAGGATGATTGGGACAAATTCATAAACATTTAGGTGCTGGTGATGGGTTGAGAGATCCAGGTGGGCCGGCACCACGGCTCAATAGGCTAATCCTCTGCCTGCGGCGCCGGCACCCCAGGTTCTAGTCCCAGTCGGGGCGCTGGATTCTGTCTCGGTTGCTCCTCTTCCAGTCCAGCTCTCTGCTATGGCCCGGGAGTGCAGTGGAGGATGGCCCAGGTCCTTGGGCCCTGCACCCGCATGGGAGACCAGGAGAAGCACCTGGCTCCCGGCTTCGGATCAGCGAAGAGTGCCAGCCGCGGCGGCCATTGGGGGGTGAACCAACGGCAAAGGAAGACCTTTCTCTCTGTCTCTCTCTCTCACTGTCTACTCTGCCTGTCAAAGAGAGAGAGAGAGAGAGAGAGAGAGAGAGAGAGAGAGATCCTGGCCCCATCTCTCTTTAGAAGCATTTGGATTTCATAGGTGGTCACTTGGAAACAGATATTCTTAGAACCTAGTTTTCAACAGTGGGATTTCAGGCCAGAAGGCCAGGGAGTAAAGGACTTGTTTTGGGTTGTGGTGGATAAACAGTGCCTTTTTGGCCCCTTCCACAGTCCAACATGGCGGAGAGACTTTGTGCAAGTCCTGATCTGGATGTAAACTTCGTCCCACTGCCTAAGCTTGGGCTTCAGCCCTGGAAATCCCTCTGTCATCTTGCCTTCTAGCCGATATATGGAGTTAGTGTCTCCAGGTAAACTGTGCATTGCCATTAGCTGTCCTTGAAAGCTGCTCAGAATCAGGACAATAACCAGTGGCGGGGAGGCAAGGACTTCTGTGAAGTAGCCACATTTCCATAATCTCAAACTCACCCACCTATCTTTTTAGCCCTCGAAGAAAAAAAGTTGATCTTTTCTACTCTGAAGATAGCAAAAGAAAAATCATCTAGGACAGCACTTTTTTTTTCTTACCTCAGGAAAACATTGTAATTCCCTCCCAGCAGATTTCCTAGATCTTAAATATCAGCTCAAACATTTATGCATGAAAAATTAGAAGGCATGAATGATGCATATATTCTGGAAACTCTGCTCATAAATCTCTTCTCCCTCCTTTGGAAAGTCCCAGGATGGCAGCCAAAGGCTCATTTCCAATGCCTATTTCAAAGCCACCTGAGATGATATTTCCTGTCTGTTTTCAACTCGCTCACCCTTTGCATATGCAGCCCTCCCTCGTGGCAGATCAGTCTGCTATTATCTTGGCTGAGATATTGTTCTTTTCCTTGACCAGATTATAGCGCAATTGTCAGTTTGCTCTTTAATAATACTACTTCACAGGGGATTTGTAAGGATTAATGAAATAATGTTTGAAAACCACTCTGAATTTGTGTGCACTCTTTATGCTGAGGCTCAGGGGTTATTATTTCTTAGTGTTTATACTGTATCTTCCATGTAAGACGTTTTAAATGCTTTGCAAACATTTGGAATGGTTTCCGTTGGATGATGGAGCTATTGCTGTCGGAGCTGGCAGGAACCTCTGGCACTGTCTAGTCCTGCCCTCAAGTTGAGCAGAGGAGCCTGAGACCTGGAGAGCTGAGTCCTTATGCCTAGAATTGTAGAGCCACATGATGGCAGAGCTAGGTCTAGAATCCATGTGCCGTAGCTCCTGGCTAAGTACTTCGAGTCTGTTATAGATTGAATTGTGTCCCTCTACGGTCCCCCAAAACTCCTATGCTAAAGTCTAACTTCTAGTACCTCAGAATATGCTGTGATCTGGAAATAGGGTAATTGCTGATGGAATTCAGTAAAATGAGGTCACATTGGAGGAGGGTAGGCCCTTATCCAGTACAACTGGTATCCTTCTACAAGGGGTAAGTTTGGACATACAGAGGGAATGCCCTGTGACCATGAAGATGGCCATATTTAAACCAAAGAGGTGCCTGGAGGTGATCTTCAACAGCCCTCACAAGAAACTAACCCTGCCAGCACCTTGATTTTGGAGTTTTTGCTCCCAGAACTGTGGGACAGTATTTTTTTTGTTGTTTAAGCTACACAGTGTATGTTCCTTCTTTATAGCAGTCCTGGAAAACTAATACAAATTCTTTCCTGCTTTGAACACTAATTATTGCCAGTTAGCAGACTAAGAGATCAAGGAAGTAAGAGAGCCATCGGGCCGGCGCCATGGCTCAATAGGCTAATCCTCCACCTTGCGGCGCCGGCACACCGAGTTCTAGTCCTGGTCGGGGCGCCGGATTCTGTCCCGGTTGCCCCTCTTCCAGGCCAGCTCTCTGCTGTGGCCTGGGAGTGCAGTGGAGGATGGCCCAGGTCCTTGGGCCCTGCACCCCGTGGGAGACCAGGATAAGTACCTGGCTCCGGCCATCAGATCAGCGTAGTACGCCGGCCGCGGTGGCCATTGGAGGGTGAACTAACGGCAAAGGAAGACCTTTCTCTCTCTCTCTCTCTCTCTCTCTCTCTCACTGTGCACTCTGCCTGTCAAAAAAAAAAAAAAAAAGCCATCAATACAAGGTGATAAGCCCACAGGAGAGCCAAGTAATGAGCCCAGAACCCTGAACCACTCATCTTCACCCTGCTCACACTTCCCTCTGGGCTGCTGGAGTTGGGCAGCACCAGCTGCATGTCCCTTGGAGGCTCTCACTTTGGGTTTGGGAGCCTGATGCAGTCCATGGTGATATCCCAGCACTCGATGGGCTGCTTCTTTGGCGTTCCTCCATCCTCTTCCCATCAGAATCAGGGATCCTTGTTACATGTTGTTTGACAACCCAGGAGAGATCTTCAACTACAGATAAATGCAGATGGGTTGTAGAATTCTCTCTGTAGAGATTTGGGGAACTCAAAAGCTGTTTTCCTGAAGTAAATCCATCCGAGTTAGGTTCCCCATCCTGTGCACAGGCTTTGTGGGCATGGAAGTCATATAGTTCTAGAAGGTGAGTCCTAGCAGTGCTGCTTGCTGTTTGGGAAGTCATGGGAACACTGACGTGGGCTCTTTCATAGAGCTGGCAGGCCAGCAGGCCAATTGTGGGGCATTGAAGGGAGAGCAGAAGTGAGGAATGGAGAACTCCCAGGCATGGCATACTCAGAAAAGGGAAGAGGAAACCAGGAAAACTAGAACTTGCAGGTTCAGCACACTCAAAGAACAGTTTGTGGAGGTTGTTTTTCCCCATGGAGGACACCTGAAAGCATTAAACAATCAGGAGAGGAGTCCTTGATGAAGCATAGATGATCCCAAAGGAGGCCTAGAGAGCTTAAGGGCCGGCGCCGCGACTCAATAGGCTAATCCTCCGCCTGCGGCGCCGGCACACCGGGTTCTAGTCCTGGTCGGGACGCCGGATTCTGTCCCGGTTGCCCCTCTTCCAGGCCAGCTCTCTGCTGTGGCCCGGGAGTGCAGTGGAGGATGGCCCAAGTGCTTGGGCCCTGCACCCCATGGGAGACCAGGAGAAACACCTGGCTCCCGGCTTCGGATCAGCGCGGTGTGCCAGTCGCAGCACCCCAGCCGCAGCGGCCATTGGAGGGTGAACCAACAGCAAAGGAAGACCTTTCTCTCTGTCTCTCTCTCTCTCACTGTCCACTCTACCTGTCAAAAAAAAAAAAAAAAAAAGAGAGAGAGAGAGAGAGCTTAAGGTACTTGCCTAAAGCCACACTGCAAGTGAGAAAGCGAGGAAAGCGAGGCATGCTGGCTGCAAGCCCAGGGCTCTGTACCGTGCAAAGATCACCCAAACTTCTGTCCATTGTTTCCAAAGCCATGTGTTGCTCCTTCTGTCATTTACTTGGTTTTACTGCAAGTCAATTAGCCTTTTAAAAGCAATGATTTAGCCTCTTCTAAAGCAATAATATCCACAAAATTATGTGTTTCATATGTTAGTTGTAAGTTATTTTCTTTTTTGTGTGTGGTTTTTCTTTTTTTAACTTTCATTTCATAAATATAAATTTCCAAATTACAACTTTTGGATTATTGTGGCTTTTTGCCCCCATAACCTCCCTCTCACCTGCAACCATCCCATCTCATGCTCCCTCTCCCATCCCATTCTTCATCAAGTTTCATTTTCAATTATCTTTATATACAGAAGATCAACTTAGTATATACTAAGTAAAGATTTCAACAGTTTGCACCCACACAGAAACGCAAAGTATAAAGTACTGTTTGAGTACGAGTTATACAGTTAATTTACATAGTACAACACATTAAGGACAGAGATCCTACATGGGGAGTGAGTAAGTGCACAGTGACTCCTGTTGTTGATTTAACAATTGACACTCTTGTTTATGGCGTCAGAAATCACCCGAGGCTCTTGTCATGAGCTTCCAAGGCTATGGAAGCCTCTTGAGTTTGCCAACTCTGATCTTATTTAGACAAGGCCATAGTCAAAGTGGAAGTTCTCTCCTCCCTTCAGAGAAAAGTACCTCCTTCTTTGATGGCCCATTCTTTCTGCTGGGATCTCACTCACAGAGATCTTTCATTTAGGTCATTTTTTTTTTTCCAGAGTGTCTTGGCTTTCCATGCCTAAAATACTCTCATGGGCATTTTAGCCAGATCTGAATGCCTTAAGGGCTGATTCTGAGGCCAGAGTGCTGTTTAGGACATCTGCCATTCTATGAGTCTGCTGTGTATTCCTCTTCCCATGTTGGATCGTTCGCTCCTTTTTAACTCTGTCAGTTAGTATTAGCAGACACTAGTCTTGTTTGTATGATCCCTTTGACTCTTAGACCTATCAGTGTGATCAATTGTGAACTCAAATTGATCACTTTGACTAGTGAGATGGCATTGGTACATGCCACATTGACGGAATTGAATTGGAATTCCCTGGCACATTTCTAACTCTACTATTGTGGTAAGTCCAAATGAGCATGTGCCTAACTGTACATCTCTTCCCTCTCTTATTCCCACTCTTATATTAACAGAATCACTTTTCAGTTAAATTTAAACACCTAAGGATAATTGTGTGTTAATTAAAGAGTTCAACCAATGGTATTAAGTAGAATAAAAAAATACAAAAAGGGATAAAGTATTACATTGTACATCAACAGTCAGGACAAGGGCTGATCAATTCATTGTTTCTCATAGTGTCCATTTCACTTCAACAGGTTTCCTTTTAGGTGCTCAGTTAGTTGTCACCAATAAGGGGGAACATATGATATTTGTCCCTTTGGGACTGGCTTATTTCACTCAGCATAATGTTTTCCAGATTCCTCCATTTTGTTGCAAATGACTGGATTTCATTTTTTTACTGCTGTATAGTATTCTATAGAGTACATATCCCATAGTTGCTTTATCCAGTCTTCTGTTGATGGGCATTTAGGTTGATTCCATATCTTAACTATTGTGAATTGAGCTGCAATATACATTGAGGTGCAGACAACTCTTTTATTTGCCAATTTAATTTCCTTTGGGTAAATTCCAAGGAGTGAGTTGGCTGGGTTGTATGGTAGGGTTATATTCAGGTTTCTGAAGAATCTCCAAACTGACTTCCATAGTGGCTTTACCAGTTTACATTCCCACCAAACGGTGGGTTAGTGTCCCTTTTCCCCCACATCCACCAGCATCTGTTGTTGGTAGATTTCTGTATGTAAGCCATTCTAACCAGGGTGAGGTGAAACCTCATTGTGGTTTTGATTTGCATCTCCCTGATTGCTAGTGATCCTGAGCATTTTTTCCATGTGCCTTTTGGCCATTTGGATTTCCTCTTTTGAAAAATATCTATTTAGGTCGTTGGACCATCTCTTAAGTGGGCTGTAATTATTTTCTTAATACGTGTGCAGAAAAATGCACAGAAATTTTTAAAGTGTTTTATTTTTTAATCACTTTCCGTATAATGAGTAGTAACCACCAATCTATAGTGTGGAACACTTTGAACAGAGAGTTGCAGGTGATGGGAAGAGGAGAACTTGGGGCAGGGTCTTCAAATCTGGAGGGTGAGGTGTGGACAGGCTGGGAGCCCAGGGAGAAGGGTTTGCTCTAGAGCAGAGTGAGGGTTCCTCTTCTCCCAGAATGAAGCCAAGGGAGTTCAGGGACAGAGCAGTATTGAAATGAACAGATGCCCACTGACCTTGATTTTTTAAAAAGATTATTATTTATTTGAAAGTCAGAGAGAAAGAGAGGCAGAGAGAGAGAGAGAGAGAGAGAGGTCTTCCATAAGCTGGTTCACTCCCCAAGTGGCCGCAACTGCTGGAGCTGAGCCAATTGGAAACCAGGAGCCAGGAGCTTCTTCCAGGTCTCACACGTAGGTGCAGGCGCCCAAGGACTTGGGCCATCTTCTACTGCTTTTCCAGGCCATAGGAGAGAGCTGGATCGGAAGTGGAGCAGCTGTGACTCAAACTGGTGCCCCTATGGGATGCAGGCATTGCAGGCAGTGGCTTTATCTGCTACGCCACAGCGTCGGCCCTGACCTTGATTTTTTTAACAAAACAGTACACCATACTGATGACGATCTAAAAGGAGCACTCGGTTTTAGATTTTAAATTAAAATTGTATCATAGTCATCAAACAAGCTCAACCTTTTTGTCAAAGGTCAGAGACTTGGCTGATTCTTTCAGGCAAAAAAAAAAAAAAAAGGTGGACTTTGAACCACAACTCTGTTCTTAAGACACTACTGTAATTGTGTCTGGACTGGATTTTGAGACTGACCTTTGATCCAAAACATTGGTTTTCTAAGTTGAGGTCTTTCCATGAATGAAGGCTGATTTCATTGCTCAAAACTGGGGTGAATGCTGGTCAGAAGCTGAGAGTAGCTTCTGAAGACCTGGCTCCATCACTTCCAGCAGTTCACAATACTGACCCTGAGGAAAGGCATTGAGAGAAGTGCTGAGACGGACACCTTAAGCCTTGGCCCCAGAGGGCCTGCCTGGAGTCACCACACAGAGCAAGGTCTCCCCACCTCAACTGTGATGCTGGGAAAGGGGTTCTCATATGAATGGGAAGTGCTGCCTTGTCCATCAGAAACTCCATCTGTAAATCTGACCTTATCTTGATCCTTGGAAGAGAGACAAAATAATGGTGATAATGATTGGCACGTGCTGTTAAAGTCGTCTGTCACTTGCTAAAATGACAGGAAAGACTTTATTCAAGACTATTTCACTCAGAGATAGAAGTTGGGCTCAAATTCTAAATATGAGAAGGGCAAGTGGAGATTTATAGCCAGGGAGCAGAAAAAGTGGGTAAGGGTTGGGGTATTCTTGCTACCCTGACTTAGCTGAATTCATGCTAAACTTGGGGTGGCCAGACCACAGAGAGGATTGAGAAGTTGAGGAGAGGGCTCAGAGAAACTCAAGTTTGGTCAGAAAGAGTCTGTAAATACAAAAGCTCAGTAGGTTCCAGGCACAAGGCTATACCCTTTGAAATGTAGTCCTCACCCCATCTTACGAAGCTGGAAGGCTTATTTCAGCATGGTGAAAGAGGAAACTGAGGCTTGGCCCTTGCCCAAGACCTATAGCCAATTACTCTCCAGAGCTGGATTTGATTTGAGGGTTCTCTGATCCCCAAGACCCAAATATTCCCACCACACTTGTGGACTTCTTCCCTCAGAGATGTTTGAAAAAAAAAAAAAGAGGATATATGTTTGGAATGGCACAGTCACCCCAGGACCTCACAGCACAATTTCCTCGCCTCTTCACCCTCTGGATTCTTAAATTGTAAATCGCCTTCCCACTGACTGTTGAGATCTCTATGGAAGTTTAAATGTTGAGCCTAAATTTAATTCCCAGATAGAAACTAAAGCAAAAATACACTCATATGGCTGTCCCTACCCTTTGCCCTCACTTTCTCTGCTTCTGATCCCCCTCCCTCTCTCCCAGCTGCCCATCCCTATAATGCCAACAGTAAAAATTCTTCTTCCTTCAAGTCCCAGCTCACGTGCCACCTCCTCCCACCTCCAAGTGGAGCATTCCCTTCCATCTTAGAGCTCCCATATCCTTCCCAATGCTCTGGAAGCCGTGGCCCTGTTCTATCTTGTGCCATAGCATTTGGCCAGGATTCCATGGAGGCCACTGTAGACAGGTCAGCACCATCAGGGCAGGGTCTGGATCTCTTATCTCTGATTCAATAAATCTCTGTGAGTCAAAGTGATTTAGGTGAGGGCCAGGCCCTGGCCCCTGGCTGGGAGACGTGGCCGTGCACTAAAGGAGATCTGGACGTACTGTATGGCTCAAAGTTGTCTGTCACATCTTCCTCAATATGAACTCACTTGATTTCCTGAGGTCAAATACAAAAGGTATCCCTAGTAGTTTAAACACTGTTTGAATATGCTTATTAAAACAAAATAAACTGCCTCAGAGGGCACATTAAAACTTTAGCAACCATAATACCTGCTGGGAACAATCCCATTATTAACCTTTTGTTACTGAGTACTGACTATGTGCCATGAAGATATGAATCTGAAAGAAAAATACGGAGAGGTATAAGACCCAGTCCTATTGTGGAGCCTCCTAGTGTAGTTTAGGCAGTGGTGGTGAGGTAAGAGTGACAGCTAGGAACAGGGCAGATAGTACTATTAAAGCAATAATTATAAAATGTGAGAATCACTCTGATAATGATAATGATAAAATATGTTGATTACTTGTTCTGAGTCTGCTGCTGTATCTTATCACTTAACAGAATAACTTCCTTAGTGCAACAACCCAGTAAAGCCTAAATTTAAAGGATGAGGTGTTGTTGGGTTCAGAGGATGTTGACTAATGTGTGGTGTTTATCACTCTCCAAGTCATTTGGAGTGGATGGCACACGTGTCAATCTACAGAGCATGGAGCTGTGAAGACAAGCTAGGTGAGTCTGTGAAGGGCAGGGCTGGAGAATAAAGACTAATGGAAACTAAGGATCTCAGAGCCATAACACTTGGCTCAGCATCATGTTAAGCACTAGAATAGGTTTAAAACTTTGTTGTGAGGTTGGGATTATTCTCCCTGTTGAACACATTGAACTTTAAGAGGTAAAGTGGTGCAGAACTGGCAAGTAGCAGAATGGGATTAGTGACCAGATCCCGCTGTTGCCAGCACCCATTCAAACCTGCTGCATGGAGTTGATCTCGAGGAGGATTTGGAAGGCAGGCAGCCTTGGTCAGCAGTCAGCAGGGATCTGAGGACCCAAGGGTCCATGAGAAGCAAAGTGTTTGTATATAGCAAGGAGCTACAGGAAGGGTGGAGGGAGACTGACTCCACTCCCAGCTCCTCACTTTTCCGGCCCTGACATTCCTGGTGAGTCCCCTGTCAAGCAGAGCTGCCTGGGCAGGATCAACATTAGTTGGAAACAAGATGATGGAGTTAGGGAGGAAACACTGGCTCCTGTTTTATTGCCCATTAGTCCCTGAGCTGCAGAGTTCACCTTTTTTCCTGACTTGCTGGGAGTGAATCTGTCTCTGCTTAGCCGGAGGGAAAAGCAAGTCCAGCTGAATCTGCAAAGCTAAGTAACCAAGTTACCGCAGGGCAAGAGTAAATCAATCTTGATAATCGCATTTGGCAGTATACGGAGCCATTTAGCTTGGACAGTACAAATTCATTTGATGGTATAAAATGCTGTTTATTTGTTATGGAAAAACACTGAACTCATCAGCTCACTCCCTGGTGTTCCCGATTCCTGTTCCATGAAGAACACTGTGTCACGTTCCTAGTGGAAGAGGTGGAAATGTGTACATTGCTGGTGCACCTGTGTGTGATAGGCGCCCTGGCTCAGGGTCCCATGTCAGCTGATTTGCTCAAGGAAGAACAATGCCTAGGTCAGTGTGATATGCTTCCATGTACAGTTGTGTTTCTAAAACTGAGTTTTTTAAGGAAGGGCGTGTGTCTTGAAAGGAAGTGTCAGCATCTGAAATGTTAGCTAATTTGATTTCCTGAGGAGAAATGCAAAATGGATTGAGGTGGTTTATTATGTTAAATCTCAAATAAACCTGGACAATTAAAAATGGAAAGGGAGCCAAAACTAATTAAAAGGAGGAGAGAATGAGAAATGCCAGACATCTGGGATAAATTTATTATCGCAGTTGAGCACTAAATTTAGCTCTAGCCTCCATGTGGCTCCAGCATTCAAAAAATAATTTGGGTTAATAAAGTTTTTTAAGTTCGTTTACAGAAAGCTACCGATGACTGCAATCATGGCAGGACACTTATGACTAAGCAATTAGCATGGGGATTAAAATGTAAATAGAATTCATGACGTTATTCTCAAAGGTTTCCTTTCTGCCAAAGCTCATGTTCAGTGTTGTACCTTCAGTCTGTCTACTCAGAGTACTCATTGCATGTGTATACCCAGAGCGAGAGAGGCAGTCATGGTCCCTAACTGTTGTGTTTGAGTCTTTCTTCCCAAACTGGCCCGGGGTGGTTCTGAGAAAGATGTGTAGTGTGGAACCCTTAAATTCCAAAGGAATTAGAGGAAGACAGGAGCAAAACTACCTCCTGCAGGATGAGCTCAGCTGCCGTTTCCTTCTCATTAAAGTTGACAGTCCACCCTCTCCATAAACACTGTGCGGCTCCCATTCCCACTCCTAGTTGCCATTACAGACGCCTCAATGGCAGGGAGTCCTTCAGGCTTGGGGTTGGATGACAAGAAAGAGAAATTCTAGCAGGTGTTTGGGGAACTCATGAGCAGGAACTCGAAAGAGGATGGCCAACAGGTAAGAGAGGACTCTCCTCCCAACAAGAGTTCTTCCCCATCAGTTGGCTCAGTGGTAGCTGATCTCACAGCCACTTTGGGAAGCAGAGAGAGACAGAGACTTTTCAAGGTTGAAGTAAAATTTCTAACTTATTTTTGGCATAGAACTCTGTGAACATAACTGCCAGGAAAGGGTGAGACCACGAAGACAGAGCAAAGTGAACCTTAGCAGGGACTTTAATGATCATCCAGATTAAAGATTCAAAATGGAAAAAAAACAGGCTTGCAGATAAAAGTGAAGGAAAGGGGATGCAAATCATATTTACAAAGCCTTAATATTTTAAATTTCTTAATTTTAAACATAGATGCTGGGAGAAGACTACAGAGATGGTGGCTGCAATGACACCTTATTAGCACAAAGGCATTCAGTAGACTATTAACGAGGAAGATGGGGGAGGTGGGGAAAGAGGAGACTGAAGCATTAGTCCTGGTGCCCACCCGGTACCAAGTCCCAGTTATGCCTCTCCCAGAGCCTATGATCTCAAGCAAGTTGCTGTGCCTGGATCTGCTCCTGTAGCGAGGTCTGTAGAAGAAGAACTTATTTGTGTATAGTTTAGTATTTATCTAGCTGCCATTGAGCACACTTTTAATGGCAAACAAACAAGCAAACAAAAGACCAGGGAATTCTGCCTTCACCCAGTGGTTACAGTAAGGATTATATGAATCACCGTTCACGGAAGTGTGTACTTTTTGACAAGCACATGGTAGATACTCAGTAAATGTTTGCTGGACCAAGGAGTTGAAGCATCATAGGTCTGCGCCCACACCTTCAGGAGAGCTCAAGAGAAATCTCTTGTTAGCCTCCTTTCCACTTGCATTGTCCGCATGACTTCCATCCCCTCAGTGCCTAGCACTCTGGTCATGATGCTCTTTGCAGCCGCTAACCTGCAGCCTAGCCATCCCTGGAAGCTGTCAGGTGAATCCCACTTGGTCTCATGAGTGGCACTTCTGTGTATGCCTGCCCATCTCCCATACTCTGCTGGTATTAGTGACCCAGGCAACATAAAGGAAACTTCTGCTGTAGGAGCTGGGGCCTAAGAAATGGGCTCCAAAAGGTATCCCAGAGAATCAATTAATGATCCCAGACACCTCTAATAAATTTTTCAGTGGGTTCTGGAAAAGTACAGTGTCAGCAACTCCAGGCTTATTTCAGTAAATGTGAGATGTATTCAAGTAGCAAAATTCACAAGCAGAACTAGAGCCTGATTTTTATCCAGAGTCATTTTTTTAATTATTGTTGAGAGGCAGAATCTGGTTACAGAGAAATGATTTGATGCTGATGCCCAGATTCTAGCTGTAGAATGAGATAGAGGGTAACATTTGCCCAGTGACCTTTTCCTTCCACAGGACAATTAATAGATGGTGTTTTTTTTAGAACTATGATCTTGTCAGTTTAAATCCAGCTTGCAGACCAAACTGGAGAGAAACCTTTGTCTCTAGCAGACCAAGTGCTCCCGTGTGTTGCTGCCTGAAATCGAATGTGCTGGCTGATGTGAGTAGAATTTTAGCTTTATCAGGCCAGCAGCCGAGTGGAAATAATAAACATGGAACTTGAACGAAGGGAAAGCAGAAAGTAGAACTCATCCAAGAAGAATGAAGCCCTTTAAATGAAAGTGCATCTTTCTCAATAATAAGAATTCTAATGTTCTCGGAGTCATTATTGTAATAGCTTTCCTAGAGTTTGAAATACATTAGGGAGTCCAAGTCAGAGCAAAGGATGAGCAGCCCCAAATCATCCGTCCACTGAGCCAAGGGTGAATCATCTCCCACCCATATGCCTTGGTTTCCCCATTCATACCCTGATCGTGGTGGTGCTTGGGGCTGCTATTACAGCTTGTGAACAGATAACAAAGATTTACTAGCCTATGTTTTCTGTAATAACCAACAAGTTATGCTGGTATCCAGGTCCAAAGTGAATGGAATAAATGCTCTTTTCTGTGTGCACAGGCCTACTCTAGGACAGACAATTAAGTGAAAAGTGGGATATACTTGGAATAGATGTCAAGGATAAAACCAGGGCCAATGTTTGGAGACTTTAGGAAGGTCGATTTTGGCTGAACCTAAGAACATTGTATGAGAGTAAATACACTGTTGATTAAGGGGCTTAAGTGAAAGTGTCACACATGCCATGGATGTTTTGGGGGTCACTACGTTGATGCAATAGGGTGAGACAGTATGACATTTTAGATCCTGGCAAATCCAATACCACTTCCAAAGTGGTATTTACATTGGATGTTTAGATGAAAGGGAGAAGATCTCTGAATAAGTTCTTAACGTTTCTTTAGGCCACCAGCTTTGGGTAGAGGTCTCAGAGTCCCTGCTACTTCCCACTTGCCATTTTCTCTTAGAATCTTCTTGACATGGGAAGAAGGCTTACAGAGCTCCGGAATAGACACCAGTGAGGGTAGGAAAAAATGGCTGTGCATCCAGATAAGGCATGGGCATTAAAAACTGGAAATACAGTTATGAAAGGCCAGCAAGCAGATATCTGGACACCTCACACACTACCCAAGGCACCCACCATTTAACAGTCATAGTTCAGAGAGTTGGGGGAAATGATTTTAAATGTGAGGAATAAATTGATTCCCTGTTGTAGAAGTTCTCTAAGATTTATACCTTAGGAAGGAATGATAACTATTTAAGGATAAACATCTTCATGGACTCCAAAGGTCATTATGAGCGTGGGATAAGCCATCACTTGGAACACCTGCATCCCATAATAAATGCCTGGAATCAAGTCCCACCTCTGCATCTGCTGCCAATCCAGTTTACTGCTAATGCACCTGGGAGACAACAGAGGATGGTTCCAGTACTGAGTTCCTGCCACTCACGTGGGAGACTTGGATAGAGTAACTGCTCCTGGCTTGGCCCAGGCTCATCTATTGCAGGTATTTGGGAATTAAATCAACAAATGGAAAAATCAATCTCTCTCTCCCTCTCTCTCTCTCTCCCACCCTCCCCCCATCTCTCCCTCTTTCTCTTTCAAGTAAATGAATATGAATAATATATTTTTAAGATTTATTTATTTATTTGAAGGGCTGATAGAGAAAAAATCTTCTACCCACTTTTTCAGATGGCTGCAATGGTCAGCGCTTGGCCAGGCTGAAGCCAGGAGCCTGGAACTGCCTACTTGATACCTCATATGGATGGCAGGGACCCAACTACTTGGGCCATCTGTTGCTTCCTTGCCAGGCACATTAGCAGGGAGCTGGATCAGAAGCAAAGCAGTTAGGACTCAAATTGGCACCCCACCTTTGTGTATCGGGGTTGCAGGCAGTTGATTAACCCACTGTACCACAGTGCCAGCCATCGAATAAACACTTTTTAAAGGGTCATTATGATGGTCATCATAAGTGGCAGTGGAAAGAGCCTGCCTAGAGGTCAAGGAGTACTTTGTCATTTTCCATTCAAAGTCAGTCTTCACTAAAATATTCCATGAGAGCATAAATGCAACCTGTGTCCACACCGTCCATCACAGTGCCTAGCACTTAGTAGAAATTCAGTAATAAACTAGAATTCTGCTACCAGCTCTGCCACTAACAACCCATGTGACTTGGGTTAAAATAAAACCAAACCTTAGCTCCCCCAGCTATGAAATTGAGATGACTCCTAGCCACACATCAGATAACTCATACCTCTGTCCATCCTAAAATAATTACTGAGTGCCTACTATGTGTCTTGAAGAGTTCTAGGCACCCCAGTTACAGCAGAGAATCAGATATTGCCTGCCTTTCAAAGCATATGTTCTAGCAAGGGGCTGCAGACAACTGACAGTAGATACAGAGGACATTAGATGGTGAACAGTGCCACAGTGAACAACTAGCACAGAAAAGGACACCTAAGAAGCAGGGACAAGGGCTGAGGGGGGTATTTGTACATTTATTTATAGAGTGGCCATGGAAGACCTCACAAACAGTGCAGTGGTTTCAGCCACCTGAAGGTCAAGCTCACCTTGATAAGAGCCTGACAAGAGTGGGTCCAAGGATGAAAAAGAAGGAGTTGGAGGAAATAAGCATAGGTCATGCTTAGCAGAAATGTGAGAGAAGTATCCCAGGTGGATTCCTGGGGAAAGAGCATCCCAGGCAATGGAGAGAGATAAAAATATGGGAGTTATCAACATCCACTTGTGTTTAAAGCCATGAGACAGGAAGAAATCACCAAGAGAAAGTGCTGGTAGAGAAAAGCACTTCAGTGAGGGCTTGGGGCACTCCAGCAGCTGGATGTCAGGGGGGGCGAGGGAGACCCAGACAACAGCTGAGGAGGAAATAGGAGGAGAACCAAGAGAGTGAGGTCCTGGAAGCCAGGGGAAGGGAATGTCCAGGGCAGAAGGTCATTATTTATGTAGAACACTCAGCAGTGACTGAACTTTGACAGTGCGTTCAGCCATCTGAAAGTCTAAGTGACCCTCACAAGAACCACTTCAGGGAGTAGAGGAGAAAGCCTGCTGGAGAGGATCTGAGCGAGAATAGGAAGAATGGGCTGGAGGAAATGAGTCCAGAGGATGCTTCTCAGGAGTTTTATTGTAAATGTTAGCAGAGACATGGGCGGTGGCTGGATGAGAGTGGGGCTCAAAGATGATTTTTTTGTTTGTTTTTTAAAGTAAAAACTACTCTGTTTTTGCACTGGTAGGAATGATCCAGTACAGAGGGAAAATAAGATGACCTTAGAGAGGATTTTCTGCCCCTCTGCAGGAGCTCCCCAATTCCTGTTGTTACCACCTCCTCAGAGAGGGAGGCACTGCTCCCCTCTTCCACTGTGGCCGAAAGGGAAAACCACAACCCTGTGCTCAGTTGTCTTCAGAAAAACTATCACTAGACAGGAAAATCTAAGCAAGGCCTGTCTGAAGGCTTAGAAAAAAAAATAGAAGGAAAATCAATTCAAAGAGCAGCAATAAGCAGGAAGATGGTGTTTCACCAAGTGTGTTCCGCATGCTCTCTGGAATGTTGATGGGGTCAGGAGAATCTGAGGACTACTGAGTTAAAGCACGTGTGAGGGCTGCAGGCCTTCTCAGAGTCTTTAGAGGCTGGTGAGCATCTCGTCTGAGGGATTGCCCCCAACACAGGATCAGTGCTGTAAGGTACACAACACAGAAAACAGTGAACTGCATCAGAGCTGACAGATTTTTCTGTGAAAGACCAGAGAGTAAATATTTCAGGTTTTGTGGACCATAGTGTCTGTTGCATATACTGAACTCTGCTATTGTAGCTAAAAAATAACTGTAGATAATAGGCAAACAGATGGAATGGCTTTGTTTCAATAAAGCTTTATTTGCAAAAACAGGGAACAGGAGAGGGCATTTGGTAGAGTGATGAAAATGCTACTTGGGATGTCGGCATTCCATATTGGAGTGCCTGGATTCTGCCTGTACTCCCAAGTTCAGCTTCCTGCTGCTGTAGACCCTAGGATGCACTGGGGATGGCTTGGGCAGTTGGGTCCCTGCCACCCATGTGGCAGATTCAGAGTGAGTTTTCAAGCTCTTGCTTTGGCCTGGCTCAGCCCTGGATATTAGAGGCATTTTGAGGAATGAATTGATAGGAGTTTCTCTGTCTCTCTCTTCCCGTACTCTCCCCACCCCCATCATGTGTGTGTGTGTGTGTGTGTGTGTGTGTGTTTGTGTCTGTCTGTCTGTCTGTATCTTCCCTTCAAATAAATTAACCAAATAAAAATTTAAAAATCAAAACAAAACAAAGGGAATAGTCCAAATTTGACCTGACAGCTATAGTAGTTTGCCAACCACTGAGCCACATGTTCTTCCCGAGAGATCTCCTCCAGTGATGCCTGGTCCCGTCTACTGGGATGTCCAGATTCACTTGTCTCTGCGGTTGCTTTCACCTTTCACTTAGGACACCATCAAGTACACTTACATCCTTCGACGTTCAGCATGGAGGCCCCAGATCTGGAGTGGCCCATTCAGCTGCCCCTTTGCCTTCTGTGGCCCAGCCCTTTATCATATGATTGACACTGGAGGTGACTGGTTGGGTTCAAGCTGAAAACAACTGCTAATGGCCCAGATTGTGGCTGATGCAGTAGGCCTTTTACTTACTTGTGTTGCCTCATTTCCTCATTCCTGCAAGGGAAACCAGGGAGGGGAAATGAAGTGAGCATCTACCACATCAGCTGCTTACTGTGTCTGTTGAAAAATTTACTGGAAAAACAAGACTTGGAACCATACCACTTGGAGAATGTTAGAAAATGTTAGCTTATCAGGTCTGGAAAAAGAAAACTGGTAAAATTATGGGGGGGGGTGTCACGATGGGGATGGGAGATGGAGACAGGTGGGATGCTTGTGAGACTGTTTCATTGGAAGATAAATTTAACTTTCCCGTGGGGCCCAAGGGATAGGACCATAAGGCCACACTTCCAGGGAGCAAACTGCAACTGATTATCAGCATGCACTTTGATTTTGTAGAGTGGCAGTGGGGTGGCATCCTGTGAGCATTCCAGCAGAGACTGTAGAAAGGGCACTTAAAATTCAGGTGCACTGTGGGCTAGTGTCTTAGCTTGGGCTGCTTTTTTTTTTTTTTTCAAAGATTTATTTATTTGAAAAGCAGAGTTTCAGAGAGGCAGAGAGAGAGAGAGAGAGAGGTCTTCCATTCTCTAGTTCATTCCCCAAATGGCTGCAATGGCCAGAGCTGAGCCTATCTGAAGATCCAGGAGCCAGGAGCTTCCTCCGGGTCTTCCAATGTGGGTGCAGGGGCCCAAGGACTTGTGCCATCTTCTACTACTTTTTCAGGCCATAGCAGAGAGCTGGATCAAAAGTAGAGCAGCCAGGACTTGAACTGGCACCCCTATGAGATACTGGCACTGCAGGTGATGGCTTTACCTGCTATGCCACAGTACAGACCTCTTATCTTGGGCTTCTAAAACAACATGCCATAAACTGGGCAGCAGATGGACTTCTCACAGTTCTGGAGGCTGGAGTCTCTGAGATCAAGGTGCCAGCATGGTCATGTTCTCTGTTCCTAACTTGCAGACTACCATCTTCTCTCTGTCTTCACATGACAAAGAATAAAGAAAGTTCTGGTTTACAGAAACAACACTGATCTCACATGAGGGGCCTATCCTCATGGCCTCATCTGAACCCAATTATCTTCCCAAGGCCCCACTTCTAAATATCACTTTACAGGGGTGTCGAGCTTCAACCTATGAATTTTGAGATCCAAACATTCAGTAAATACCAGCAGGACAGCCTTTAAAGTCCCCTCCCATCTTGAATGTGAGATTTAAGCTATCAGCTCAAGCAGAGTTTCCTTTGATGATAGATTGTTGTGTTTAGCATAGTATCCTAGCTACTGTGGCCTCTATTTCCCCCAAACGTCACCTATATTTATTAGTTGGAATAAAATATGCCAGAATATCCCAAGAAGAATATTTGAAGGGAGATTTCACCAACTTTCAGGAGACCTGAATTAACACCAGCATTGTTTCTTTTGTGTAGCTCTGGCTTGAGCCAGGTAAGCTGAAGCAAAGTCCGTTAATCCAAGGACAATTGTCAGCATGCGCTTGGAGCTTTGTGCCCATGTCAGAGATGTGAACAGCAACAAAAGCAAGACCTGAAAGTGGAGCACCGTGGTGTCAGAACAAGAAGGCCCTGGTTGTTGCATTTTGTAATGGAATGGGAGCCAAACTCAACCTCGGCACAAACAGAACACATTATTAGGCTGTTTTTAGTAGAAATGCTTTTATCCCTTGAAGTGGCTTTTTTTCAGGAAGGTGTTCAAAGTGGCTTTTAACAAAGCACCTTTTAACCCCAGTCTGCAGGATGTTTACCCATCATGGATATCTAGAAAACCTACTGAGGGACCAGGTTAGCTCCTGGGCTATGGAATCTAACCATGTAATCTTTGTTGCCAGTCTGGAGAAATGCAATAAGTAGAAACCCTGCAGGAGTTTGAAAGATCTGAGTTTAATCTCTGACACAGGTATGAACTTCAGCATGGCCCTTGTCTGCTCTTTCTCTCTGTGGTCACTGCTCAACTCTGCCATAGTAACATGAACACACCATAGACACTGTACAAATGGGTGAACATGGCTGTGACCCAGTAAAACTTTATATATGAACACAAATTTGAATTTCATACAATTTTCACATGTCATGAAACATTACTCTTTGGATTTGTTTTTCAACAGTTCAGACTTGTAATAAACCATTCTCAGTGTTTGGGTCATACAAAGGCAGGCAGCAGGCCAGATTTGGTCCCTAGGCTGTAGTTTGCTAACCCCCATGCTAGCTGGATCCCAGGTACCGAGAAGAGAACACAGTGAACGTGTTCCCAGCCTCATGCTACTTAGTTATGGGAGAAAGGAATATTAAATAATTGGAGGGATTTCATGTAATCATTAATTGCATAGGAAGGAAGACAAAGGATGTGGTTAGGAATTATAACAGGGAAATATTTAAATTGGGGAATCAGCAAGTCGGATGGGACTGCAGTTTAGGGATTTGGACAGGAAAGAGTGGATAGAAAAGGAAGTGTTCCAGGCAGAGAGGGAATCGTAGGCCCAAAGCAATCAACTGAGCAGTGGTTTTTTTCTTTTTTTTAATCCTTCACGGTTCCAACAGCCAAGTGCTTCAGGACATTTTCATCTTTCAAGAGAGACTTTCTGGTGCATGTGTGAGAGAATGGTCTTACCTCCAGATGTGGCAGTGGCCATGGTCCTGCCACAGGAAGGAAAGTTCCTTTATGGTGGGCATGGGTATATTCTTATGTTTTTCCACGTCCTTGTCTCACACAAAGATAGGGATTCTAAGTGGAGACATGGACCACATGCACAAAGCATTCACAAGATTTATTTAAAAGATGAGGAAGTGAATACACGCTCACATGTGAGTGTGGATTGACGCACATGGTGAAATACCCATGTAGTCCAGAGAGTTTCCCAAAGAAGAGGGAGAGAAAACCTTCAACCATAGTCCCTTGCAAAAGAGACAGTTCTCCCCTGTTGTTGGCTGTTTTATGAGGTGGGGGTAAGGCTGCTGCATCTGTAAAGCCACCTGGGAACTTATGCTACCCCTGTGAATTCTGTGTGAAGCTTAATTTTCATACTTTCATGGCATCCCCTCCTTTTAGGTCCTGGGTGAAACAAGTGCTTCCTGGGAAAGAGGGCATTTTGATTGACAGGTGAAGGAATAACAGTACAGGGCAGGGTTTGCAGGGACTTCCTAAACAGTCTATCTAGTCATAGCACGTCACCCTTAGTGCTCTTAGTGTCATTCTGAATTTTTACAGAGGTTTAGGCCTCTGCTTCCTACTCTTTATTACTATTACTCTGCTCCTGAGAGGTAGCTAGGGGTGATGTCATTATGAAGAAAAATCAGACTATGTATGAGTTGGAGTCAAGATCGCTGGCTCTAGATCCAGTTCTGCCACCACTTTATCCTGTGGTATTAGGCACATTTCTTGACTTTTCCTAAACTTAAAAATAAGGAGATTTCACATGTTAAGAATCTCAGTCATATGATCAGGTGGAACTCCAGGCTCCTTACATCAGTGCAGCCCCACTCGTATCTGTACATATTTTAGTTCCTCAAAATGTTCGCTGGGTTCAGCGGTTTCTGAGTCCTCCCCAGACCTGGCCCTCTGGTTCTATGGTTGCAGTGTCTTCTCCTTTCTGTCTATCTGGTAGATCCTAAGTTAGGTGTGAGGCCTTATTGGGACAAATGGACTGCGGGAGTGACTACCCAAGCTTTCTCTGCAATGAGAATTAAGTAAACTCAAGCCATGTTCCCCAGGAAAATTATAAATCCTATCCTTCCAGCAAAATATCTAGAAAACCCAAAAATGAGTGATCCATATTAAACTTGTCCAAGCTGGGGCCGGCGCTGTGGTGCAGTGGGTTAACACCCTGGCATGAGGCGCCAGCATCTCACATGGGTGCTGGTTCAAGACCTGGCTGCTCCACTTCCAATCCAGCTCTCTGTTGTGGCCTGGGAAAGCGGTAGAAGATGGCCCAAGTCTTTGGGCCCCTGCACCCACAAGGGAGACCTGGAGGAGGCTCCTAGCTCCTGGCTTTGAATTGGTGCATCTCTGGCTGTTGTGGCCAACTGGGGAGTGAACACTGGATGGAAGACATTGATCTCCCTCCCTGTCTCCCTCCCTCCCTCCCTCTCTCTCTCTCAATCCTCTCTCTGTGTAACTCTGACTTTCAAATAAATAAATAAATATTTTTTTAAAAAAAAGTTGTCCAAGCTTTCAATAGTCTCAGTGGTGCCACAGGCAGTTGGTGATGTAAACTGGGTGGCAACACTTTAACATCACACCAAATGAGCGTCCTACCCTGAGGCACTCACAGCCTGGGGATGCTGAGCCAAGCTGAGTTCCCGACCCTCTCACACCTTGAGATGTCCTTGAAGATAAACCCCGGGATCCCTTGGCTCCCATCAAAGCTTCTCCCTGCCCCTCAGTCCTCATGAGCCAGTAAGCCTCCTCCTGTGCCTAGTGAGGGGCATCCAGACAGTGAATGCCAGAAGGTCTGGACCTTCTGTGTTACTGTCTATCCAGTGTTTCAGAGTCTCCTGAGCCCCACATTGCTCCCCTGGGTGTGCTCTGCACCTGTTCCTTTGACTATCCTGCCTGCTTAGCCTCTTCAGGGGATCTCTTCCTACAGCTCACTTCACTCTGAAAAACTCACAGAAGCTGCATGAGCACCATCATCTGGCTGTGTCTCCTGTGTGCAGCCATCACACTGAGAAAAAACCCGTTGGTGATGCTGACCCTGGTGCTGAGATGAATGGAGTCATTCAGATCCAGGATGCAGGGTACGCCTGACCCTCTCACACTACCCTCAATCCTCCCCTGGTATCACAACTGTTGCTGAAGTTTCTGCTTCATATTCTTGCATTCAAAACTGAAGATGGCCCTAATAGATGGACAGAGGTGACATGATCACCTCCTGACACCTTGGGAAACTGGGACATTAGGATCAAAATGTTAGGTAAGGGTGGGCCAGCACTACTGCTCAGTCATGATTGAGTATGTTTTAAAGTTTTTATTTATTAAAGTGAACAAGTTTTAAGTATTTTATATATACAGACTTAGGGGCATAGTGATACATCCCACCCTCCCCTCCCGCCTATGCTCCCACTCTCCCACCTCCTTCTGTTCTTATTTTTTCTTTAAATTTTTAGAATGGTATACTTTCAGTTTACTTTATAATCATAAAATTAACCCCCATGAAGTAAAGAATTTAATAAATAGTAAAAAGAAAAAATTCACTATTCCTCAATCATAATATAGACAAGGGCTATGAAGAATAATAAAATCTCAAAATGTAAATTTTGCTCATATACATTACACGTTTTGTACTCTATTAGTTACCATGAATCAGAGGAAATATGATATTAGTCTTTTTGGGAGGGCTCAGTTTGCTAAGTACAATAGTTTCAGGTTTTATCCATTTTATTCTGGAAAATGGAGTTTCATTCTTTTTTATGGCTGAGTAGTAGCCTATACCATATATATATATATATATACCATATATATCACAGTTTCTTTATCTGGTCATCAATTGATGGACATCTGTGTTGATTCCATATCTTAGCTATTGGTAATTGAGCTGTAATAAGCATAGAAGTATAACTCTTTCATATGCTGATTTCATTTTGTTTGGGTAAATTCCCAGGGGTGGGATTGCTGGGTCATATGGTAGATCTATTTTCAGATTTCTGAGGAATTTCCATACTGTCTTCCATAATGGTTGTATTAGATTACATTCCCACCAACAGTGCATCAGGATACCTATTTGTCTACATACTCACCAGTATTTATTTGTTTATTTTATTTCTGAATGATAACCATTCTAAGGTGAGGTGAAACCTCTTTGTGATTTTGAGTTGCACTTCCCTAATGGCTAGTGATCCTGAGCATTTTTTCATTTGTCTGTTGGAAATTTGCATTTCATTCTTTGAAAAATGCCCATTCATGTTCTTTGCCCATTTCTAAACTGGAGTTTTTGTTTTGTTGTTGCGGAGTTTCTTGAGCTCTTTATGTACTCTGGATGTTAATACTGTATCAGTTGCATAGTTTACAGATATTTTCTCCATCCTGCCAGTTACCTATTCCCTTTGTTCAATGTTTCCTTTGAAGTGCTGAAGCTTCTTAGCTTGATGTAATCCCGTTTGTCTACTTTTTCTTTGATTGTCTGTGCTTCTGGGGTCTTCTCCAAGAAGTCTTTTCTTATGCCAAAGTCTTGCTTCCTCTGCATCTATTAAGATAATCATATATTCTTCAGTTAGTTAATGTGATGTATCACATTTATTGATTTGTATATGTTGAACCATCCCTGCAGACCAGGGATAAATTCCACTTGGTCTTGGTGAATGATCTTCTGATGAGCTATTGGATTTGATTAGCTAGTATTTTGTTGAGGATTTTTGCATCTATATCCATCAGTGATATTGCTCTACAGTTCTATTTCTTTGTTGTATCTTTTTCTGGTTTTGGAATTAAGGTGATTCTGGCCTCATATAAGGAATCTGGGAGAATTCCAAATGATTCTCTTGTGCACATTTTGGAATCTTTTCTTTATATTTTACTGTTGAAAGTTTGACTGCAATGTGTTGTAGTGAAGATCTTTTCTGTTCATGTGTATTAGGAGTTCTGTGGGCTTTCTATACTTGGATTTCTCTTTCTTTCTCCAAATTAGGGAAGTTTTCTGTTGTTATTTCACTCTTTAGTCCTTCTAATTCATTCTTTCTCTCTTTCCACATCTTTGGGAACTCCTAAGACCTGTATGTTAGGTTGTATGATAGTATCTCTTAAATCTTGAACACTAATTTTGGTTTTTCTCATTTTATTTCTTTTAAAATATGACTATTTCCAAAGATTTGTCTTCTAGCTTGGATATTCTTTCTTCTGCCTTACCAAGTCTGTTATTACATCTTTCCAATGTATTTTGTATTTGATATATTGATTTCTTCATTTCTAATATTTTGGTTTGATTTTTCTTTAATATTGCTATTTTATAGGAAAATTTTCCTTCCATGTCATGCATGGGTTTCTTTAAGTCATGAATTTGCTTTTCATTGTTTTTGAGTAACCTTATGATCATTCTTTTAAATTCCTTTCCAGGCATTCCATCAGTCTCTTTGTCTTCACATTTTAATATTGCTGTGTCCCTTTGGGAGAATCATATTTTCTTTCTTGTTCAGGTTTCTTGTATTTCTACATTTATGTTAGGTTTTTGTGGAACCACTTGTTGATTTTCTCCTCTGATGGCTCTTATCTTTGAAATATGCTTCTGTGGCTTAGTGGAGTGTTTGCTACTTCAGTGGATATTCAGAGGCCCCTCCTGGGTGGGAATATGGAGCTCTCATCAGTGCTCAGAGGTGGTGCAAGAATCCAGGGTGACATGGCTCACGTCGTCCATCTCCCAGCACACAGCAGTGCCTCTTCCTCTTGCTTCTTTTGCCAGTAGCTGCTTCTTTGACCTCTGCATTTTGTTTCCCACTTTTGCAGCCTTCACTTCCAGAATTTCTAAGCGTTTCTTTCTGGTAACCATTGCTTCTCATTCCATATCATCCTTTCTATGGATGCTATTACCTTCTTTATCTCTTTGAATTGCTTAAGGACACATATTTAAAAGCCCAATTAAGGTTGTGCTGTCCTCTCTGTTGCCCCACCCACCTTCCTGGATGGGAAGAATGGGTCTGAACCAGTCCTCCCTGGTGTGAACTCTGATTAAGTCATATAGAGGGGAAGGGAGCACCTCACAGGATTAAGTGGGCATCCAGGTCCCTGCCAACCCTCCCAGCCAGACTCAATGTCAGTGAGGGTCGGAGGTTTATCCCCCAGATCAATCCCCTAGTCATGCAAACATGATCCGAGCCGTGGCAGCCTGTACTCACCTTGTACAATGGCAGTTTCCCCCTGCTATTTACCAGGAGCCCTTGTGGGGGGGGGGGGATTGAAAATAGGCAATATGCTTTAGATTCCTTGGTTTAGGTGGGTAAACAGCCCCCCATAGTGATGCAGGCCAGACTCTAAAAGTCTATGTGGTCTACAAGGTTCTCCCTCAGGCAGTATCACCAGTGATATGGGATGTTGCGGTCTCATCTTATTTAT
Organism: Oryctolagus cuniculus; assembly: GCF_051225735.1. Classification (NCBI taxonomy): domain Eukaryota; kingdom Metazoa; phylum Chordata; class Mammalia; order Lagomorpha; family Leporidae; genus Oryctolagus; species Oryctolagus cuniculus. The sequence continues at coordinate 178,345,247 of NC_142868.1, forward strand.
CTTTAAGAAAGCGCCTCCAACTAATGCTGATTCTGATACTGGTGGGAGTGGAACAGAGGGGCACTGCTGACTTTTCGCTGCTGAGGATGGCACTCTGCAGGAGTGAGGGAGGAGAAGGAGGCAGGATGGCTTTACTGCTCCAATCCAACCCCAGTCAGCTCCCCAGGCAGAAGTAAAAGTCAGTGGGTGACTGTGGAATTCCCTCTCAGCTAAAACTGCAAGTGGCGGGCACGCAGCTGTTTCTTCCTGACTTGTCACGGTGGATGCCTGTGCAGAGCTGGCAGCTGGCAGGGCCCCACGGCTGCTGCTGCAGTATCTCTGTCTTCTCTCATGACTGAGTATTAAGTAAGTATTGGCAAAATGCAACTCTGGGCTCTTACTTCCTGGCTTACCCGATATTTTTGTGTTGTTCTCAGAGGCTACTTGCCAACCTCTGAATTGGCTAGCTTGAAATTGCTCTTAGAAAGGGCATCGGACAGAGAACATTTCTCTGTATAGGCAGAGCTATATGCAAAGGTAGTTCTTGTTATTTTGAGGTATTTTATAGTGAATTTGAACTCTAGAAAGGAATTGTAGAATATATGACAAACCCAATTCTGAAAAATTTAACACAATATACGCAGTGACCCAAGAAACCCCCGCCTTTCTACCGAGGCAGGTGGTTCTCCATTGTCGGCCTTTAGGAAGTTTGCCAGGAAGCCTCAGTTGAGACACTGGGTGCTTTCTTAGTCCTCCAAGCTAAGCTGCCTATTCCCAAATAGATGGCCTGGGTTCCTTCCTACCGCCCCATCCCCAAACTCACCACCATACTGCCTCTGCTCTACTTATTCTTGTCTTGCAGTTTATTTATAACTCCAGCTTTTAAAGTGCCCCATCCCTTCCCTTTGAATCATCTCATCCTAATTCTACCTTCCACAAACTTCAGCTTAGCCTGACTCCTCTGAGCTGTCAGCGTCACCACACACCATGCAACCAGCATGGGCCTCCGTCTGATGGCTCGCGTCGTCCATCTCCCAGCACACAGCAGTGCCTCTTCCTCTTGCTTCTCTTGCCAGTAGCTGCTTCTTTGACCTCTGCATTTTGTTTCCCACTTTTGCAGCCTTCACTTCCAAATTTCTAAGCGTTTCTTTCTGGTAACCATTGCTTCTCATTCCATATCATCCTTTCTATGGATGCTATTACCTTCTTTATCTCTTTGAATTTCTTAAGGACACGTATTTAAAAGCCCAATTAAGGTTGTGCTGTCCTCTCTGTTGCCCCACTCGCCTTCCTGGATGGGTGGAATGGGTCTGAACCAGTCCTCCCTGGTGTGAACTCTGAGCTTGGGTCTCTTGGAAGGGATTCTTTCCTCATTTGTACTCATCTATGTGAGTAATTTAGTACCACCCACCCTTGGGAAGATGGCAGGGATGGAAGAAATGGGGCTTAGTCCTCTGACTCCCATAAGTTTTATGACCCAGGCTCAATCTCCTGAGGTGGTCGTGGCAAAATCATTGGCACTTTGCCCAGTAGGAGTTCCCTTTTTCTCTCCTCTCATTTTTTGGGTATTTATGGAATTCCTAATTTTGGCCTTATGAGCCATCTTTCTTGCTTTTGAGTTTGGATGTACGAGGGTACTTCAGAAAGCTCATGAAAATGAAATTAAAAAATAAATGTATTTTGATGCAAAAAATTTTGAAATCTGTAACATTTTGTCAGAATCTGCATTTTTCCATTAACTTTTTGAAGACCCCTTGTATATATGTTAACTCTTGCTATACTTGAGTATCTCCCTTCCTTCTGTGTATGGTGTGGGACAATGAGATGTCGGCACATACACTTTTGCTATCTCGAACACAATGCTTAAAGTCAAGTTCAGATTCCATCCTTCCAGTCCTGGCAGCTTCCTGAGAACCTGCATTTTACTGCAGACAGTGCCCTGCTCACATTCTTGTACCATAAGAACAGAAGCACTCAAAATCTTCATTTCAAAGCCCCCTGGTCCTTCACAATCCCAGCCTCCAGCCTTCCTTAATTATGACTTCACGTCCCCTACTAAGGGATTTTTCAGCTTACAAGTGTGCTAACAAGTGTGAGAGCCACTGTCCTGCTCCTGGCAGTCAGTTCTTCATTGACTTTGAAACATTAAAAAGTACTTAAGAACTCACATTTTTATGTTATCACAACGGGATTGTACTTATACCAAGGATGTTCTTGTTACATCACAGGCTTTCAATTTCCTAGTACTCCTTTAGGACTGAGTATAATATAATTTTTTTTTGCAGAGTCAGATATTTAGGTGAATTTCACTGTCAGAATTTTTTTGTAGTCATTTTAAAGCCAGCCACTGATTGCTAAGCTACCTGTGAGGGTAACTTATCTATTGAGGATGCAGCTATATCTTTTTACAGTGTTCCACATCATACAGCTTAAGTGCCTGGACTTTATTGTTTTAAAGGAGGGAAATTTGTTTGGTCTGTGATTTTCCGATGTGTCCTTTTCATGTAGTTTTTGGGATGCTCGTGTATTTCGTAGTAAGGAATGAAAGACATGGCTTGTGATTTGAAATATAATATTTAGTTTATAATATAAATTGTTAATATTTATTTTTCTGTTATTACGAGTAATTCACACCCATTATAGAATATTCATCACATCTGCAAATGTATAAAATAAGGAAATAAAAATCATGGCAAGGGCAAGCCTTGTGCAGCAGTGTGTTAGTCGCTGCTTGTGACGCTCACATCCCCTATCTGAATGCCAGTTCCTTTCTGAGCTGCTCCGCTTCCAGTACAGCTTCCTGCTAATGCATGCTGAGCCAGTGGATAATGACTCAAGTGCATGGGCCCCTGCCACCCACATGGGAAACCTGGATGGCTCTTGGCTTTGCTGTTATGGGCATTTGGGGAGTGAAACAGCAGGTAGAAGGTTTTCTCTCTCTCTCTCTCTCTCTCTCTCTCTCTCTCTGCCTTTCAAGTAGATGGAAATACATAAATACACATTTACAGAAATCATCCATAAACTCATCATCAAGAGGCTCTTAATCACTATTAATATTGGAGCAAATCCTTTGAGTCTTTTCTCTACACATCACTCTGTGTGTGTGTGTGTGTTATAATGTGTTCCATAATTAAAATCTGGTTGTATATGGTTTTATAGCTCACTATCATCACTGAATGTCCTGTTATTTTAAAACCAGAGCCCAGTGCTCTTTGCTTATTAGGCTCACGGCTGCCTTTTCCTTCTTTATAAGATGATGAAGGCTCGAGCTTTTATGGCATCCCTATAAAAGGTGTTGGCTTACGGATGTTTTGCTTGATGATCATGTGGTGCCTTAGTGTCATGCCTAGTTTTCTAAAGTGGGTCCCGTAGTGCTAGTCCATGTGAAACAACCAAACAAGAAACCTGGTATTCTTTTTAAGAAGTCATCTCTGAATCTCTATTTTCTCTTCCGTAGAGTGAGAGGTAGAGCAGCTGGCAAAACCCAAGCAGAGCCTAGCCACATTGGCTCAGCCTCTCCTAGGGGTGCTGGCACCAGCCCACACTCTCCTCCCCAAAATGGTGCTGAGCCCTTCTCCTCTCCACCCTTCTGCAGTTCTTTCCCCTACCACCTCTGCCCTCCTCCACCCCTGAGCTCTTCTGTGTCTTCTTCCCTGCAAAGACAAGAGAGGTCTCACAAGGCTTTAATTAAACATGATGCCAGCCAAGCAGCATTACATATTAAAACTTTATTAAAAATGCTGCTAAGGTCCCACGTTAATCTGGAAGCCACATCTTCCCTTCCTGGACAGAATTACTCATTGGATCACTAGAACCAGTTGAGACCTCTTGCCTGTCAGAATTTTCCCCCAACTGTGGGATTCCTAAGAGTCACCTTCCATGTTAGGAATAATAGATGCATTGTTATTTGGATGGTTATGTGATTTTAAGGAAGGAACACCTAGATTTGTTGAAGAATTTCTGACAACTCCACAGCAAATGGAATGACTCGGCACCAAATTAGTGGTGTCAGTTCATATTCTTAGTTGATTTATCATCGTTCACAGGCTTTGAAGCATAGCAGATGTGAAGGATCTGAGAGTGAGCACTAAATCTTACCTTCCTCACCACTGTTGACAGCAGCCACTTAAGTGCAGTCTGATTTGTGAGACTGGCCAGCTGTGCTGTCTACTACTTGTGTTGGGGGGTTAAATTTGCAAAAGACTGTCCCATCTAAGAGACACAGGTACTGACTGCTCCGTGGGTACACAAACTCAAAGACCCATTGGTGTAGCCTGGAATGCTCCCTCTGGAGAGGAGTTCAGAACCAGGCATGGCCCATTTGTTTCTTACCAGAAGGGTAACGAAGGACCTTTTTAACCGTTTGATGAGTTCTGACCTCATTCAAGATGTAGTAGCCAGCATGCTCACCCACAGTGGTCCTGGAACCTTACCCACATGCTTTTAGTACTCCTTGTTAGGTGTTAGGACCTGCGCTAGCCTACCTGGGGAATTCTCATGTGGCCAGAGACCTTTGCTGTCAGCTAACCTTCCTTTACAATCTATTTTCTCCAAGACTGTTGTCTATAGACAGCCCTTTCTGGTAGGGCTCCACACTGGGTTTTATTTTTAAGTCATAAATCCTTAACATGACTCAAAGGCTCTCAGATTCTGGCCCTGCTCATCTCTCTCTTGTTCCCCTTTCTGTTCCCTCCTCTCTACCCTCGCCATTCTGAATTCCATCATTTCTTATAATGTCCTTATTCTCCTCTTGCCTTCAGACACACTGATCCCTCTTCCTGGAATATTTTCAGTTAGTGAAAGAGAGTTTGGTGAAAGACATTGTGAATTGTTTTAGACATTTTGAATGAAGGTGACAGTAAAACAATCAAGATTTCTATAGACTACTAAAAATACAGAATATGAAGAATGCAAGATATTGGGACATAAGCTATGGAAAGGGTCATTTTCAGTGAGGCAGTGATTGAAGCTATAAATGAACTATGGAGGTAAGTGCACAGGGCTGGAAACAGATTCTTTGCTGGGGCCTAGAAAGGAGCAGGAGTGTAGCAAAATGGCATGGTAAAAATAGGTCCAAATGGAGGAGATCCAACAAAAGAAGAAAGTAACAATGGTGTTTAACTGAAAGTAGGGGAGGGAAGCTAACATTTGCCAAGTATCTAGTAAGTGTCAACTCTGTATTAAGTTATTTATTTACATGTAGCTAGAATTCAAACTTAAAGTTTATATTATCTCCATCATACTATTTGAGATTATTCCAGTGTCAAATATTATGGAGAGATCAATAGGATGAAGATTGAAAGCATTCACTGAATCTAGTTAAAGGAAATCATTGATAATCGTTAACAGATAAGAAGCTGTTGAAATAAGGTTTAGTTTATTTATTTATTTTTTATTTTTTTATTTTTTGACAGGCAGAGTGGATAGTGAGAGAGAGAGAGACAGAGAGAAAGGTCTTCCTTTGCCATTGGTTCACCCTCCAATGGCCACTGCGGCTGGCGCACTGAGGCCGGCAAGCCGATCCAAAGCCAGGAGCCAGGTGCTTCCTCCTGGTCTCCCATGGGGTGCAGGGCCCAAGCACTTGGGCCATCCTCCACTGCACTCCCAGACCACAGCAAAGAGCTGGACTGGAAGAGGAGCAACCGGGACAGAATCTGGCACCCCGACCGGGACTAGAACCTGGTGTGCTGGCGCCACAGGAGGAGGATTAGCCTATTGAGCCATGGTGCCGGCCTAAGGTTTAGTTTTTAATATTAATATCTTGAGTATATTAGGAACAGCATTGGACTAGAACTACAGAAATTCTGTTTTGGGGGCTAGTGCTATGGCATAGGAAGCTAAGCCTCCACCTGTGGCATCAGCATCCTACATGGGCACCAGTTCTAGTCCCAGCTACTCCTCTTCCCATCCAGCTCTCTGCTATGGCCTAGGAGAGCAGTGGAGGATGGCCCAAGTGCTTGGGCCCCTGCACCTGCATGGGAGACCCGGAAGAAGCTCCTAGCTCCTAGCTTCAGATCAGCCCAGCTCTGGCTGTTGCAGCCATTTGGAGAGTAAACCAGTGAATGGAAGACCTTTCACTCTGTCTCTCCCTTTCTCAGTCTGCAACTTTACCTCTCAAATAATTATATAAAATCTTAAGGAAAAAGAAATGCCATTGTTAACTTTTCCATTAACTACCTGACTCACTAATGCACTTGACCTCAGTTTCTGTAACAGTAAAATCAGGTATATTATTAAAGGAGTTTTTCTGCCAGCTCTTACAGAAATCCATAATCAAATTACATGAATGTTGCTAGAAATCTGTATTTCTGACATAGTTCTAAAAGAAGCAGAATCACTGCCTGTTTTGTTCACTGTTATGTTCTAGAGTCTAGAACAATATCTGAAATATAGTAGATACAAAATATGTATCTGTTACATAAATACATAAACCCAATCATTTTTTTAAATGACAACAAAAGCATTGTCATATTGGGAACCTGGGTAGTTTAAGACAGTATATTCAAACCAGACTTCAAGAATAACAGAAGTAAAAAATGACCATTCTGAAATTCTTAAGATGAATATCCATATACAGTTTCCTTCTAGGTACAAAAGAATGTCAAATTAGAGTTTAAATTGAGGAGCTGGGACAAAGAATTGTGAAAATTATTGAATTAAATTGATCTGCCTTTGAGATATGGAACTCAGAAAGATGGAAGTCAATCTAAGTCTTTGCTAAGTATCTAAAATATTCATAGAAAGGGTACCTATGCAATAAAACTTTTAATAATAAACAAAACAAAACAAGGGCAGTTCTGTGCTGTGTTTTGAGCCAAATATTTTTAATTATACTACAACCTAAGTAGATATAGACCACATGTGGGTAGGTGGGTAGGTGGGTGAGTGGATGGATGGGATAGGATAAGATAGGATCGAATAGATGGATAGATACAGACAGACAAATACTTACTCTGTTTATCCTATCCTTTCAGAAAGAACTGGCTGTTTTCCTGGTTGCAAATTAGCCCTTTCTCATGGTAGAACATTTTTAACACAAAACTATAAAGGTGGGCATTTGGCCTGGCAGTTGAGATGCTGCTTTGGATCCCCACATCCTATAACACAGGGCCTGGCTTCAAGTCTCAGCTCCATTCCTAATTCCAGCTTCCTGCTAATGCACACCCTGCAGTAGGGGAAGGTGTCAGGAGTCAATGGCTCAAGTGCTTAGGATGTGAGAGACTTGGATTGAGTTCTAGGATCTAGCTTCATCCTAGAGTGGCTCTGGCTCCATGAGCATTTGGGGAGTGAACCAGTGCATGGAAAATTCTCTCTCTCTCTCTCTCTCTCTCTCTCTCTCACACACACACACACACACACACACACACTAAATAAAGCCGTATGTACATTCATAATATACCATAATACACACACACAGGACTATAGAAAGAGGAAAACAGAAACACCCATACCCCCAGTTAGTAGCAGTGCCATCATGCTATTTTGGAGTGATTTTTCCAATCCTTTCTTCTAGGATGCTAATTTTTACAGAAGTCCCTCAATCTGAAGCTGATTTAGCCATTGGCAGTAGACTGACAACTGAGAGGCTCAGGGATAACTTGTTAACTGTCTACACTCTACCTTTACCTCTGGGACAGGAGCCTGGACTCCATTGTCTGGGCTTCTGGGGTCTGAGCCAAAACTGCCTTGCTCATGCCTCCCCAGACATGGTCCCAGTCTGGTTTCCCCATTGTCAAGCCAGCTTGTTAGCACCTGGAGCACAAGATGCCTAATCGTCACCCGTATTTTATTTCTGCACTTCGTGGGGCTCTCCTGTGTTCTTCCTTCAGTCCTAGAACACTTTCAGCTCCAGAAAACTTTCCTCCTGTCCTGTGCATTCTACGTCACCACTTTGTCTCATTAGACTTGTTTGGTTCACTTACTTGATTTTAAAATTTATAAAATTCTTCCTTTACTTGAGAATGTTTTGTTTTTCTCTGTTTTCTCCTCTGTCCCCTTCCCTTTGTTTTTCTTATTGAGAGAGACTGTTTAAAGACTATTGGCACAAGGCAGAGTAATCTTTTTTTTTTTTTTAAAGATTTATTTTATTTATTTAAAAGATGGAGTTACAGAGAGAGGTAGAGCCAGAGAGAGGGAGAGGTCTTCCATCTGCTGGTTCACTCCCCAAATGATTGCAATGGCCAGAGTTGAGCTGATCCGAAGCCAGGAGCCAGGAGCTTCTTCCAGGTCTCCCACATGGGTGCAGGGGCCCAAGGAGTTGGACCACCTTCTACTGCTTTCCCAGGCCATAGCAGAGAGCCAAATTGGAAGAGGAGCAGCTGGGACTCGACATGGCACCCATATGGGATGCTGGCACTGCAATATGGGGCTTTAATCTGCTGTACCACAGTGCTGGCCCCAGGCATAGTAATCTTAAACTCTGTGTAAGACAAGAGAACAAGATAGCCACTACCTGTTGCCCAGGCTTCCAACTTGGATCACTATGAGACCAAGCACTACTTTAGCAAAAATGAAATTGTTTTCAAATATCTGAACAAGAAAAAAAAAGTGGGAAATTATCTTAATATTTCCTAATATTCATCTATTTGGCATTGCAAAGAAAAGACATCTGGGTGGAGGATTAACTTTTCACTTTCCACCCAGATTTTTTTTTAACAGGCAGAGTGGACAGAGAGAGAGAGAGAGAGAGACAGAGAGACAGAGAGAAAGGTCTTCCCTTGCCATTAGTTCACCCTCCAATGGCTGCCGCAGCTGGAGCACTGCGGCCAGCGCACCACGCCGATCCGAAGGCAGGAGCCAGGTACTTCTCCTGGTCTCCCATGGGGTGCAGGACTCAAGGACTGGGGCCATCCTCCACTGCACTCCCAGGCCACAGCAGAGAGCTGGCCTAGAAGAGGGGCAACTGGGACAGAATCCGGCGCCCCGACAGGGACTAGAACCCGGTGTGCCAGCGCCGCTAGGCGGAGGATTAGCCTATTGAGCCGCGGCACCGGCCCCATCCAGATGTTTTAATAATGTAAATAGATAGATTTAGATACATAACTTGCTTTCTTAGCATAGTTGATCTTCTGTATATAAAGATAATTAAAAAATGAATCTTAATGAAGAATGGGATGGGAGAGGGAGTAGGAGATGGGATGGTATGGGGGTGGGAGGGTGGTTATGGGGGAAGAACCACTATAATCCAGAAGTTGTACTTCAGAAATTTATATTTATTAAAAGTTTTCTATTAAAAATTGTTTCTTGTAAATGTCATATACTTTCTGTTCCTTCCTTTCGCATTTTTATCAAAGACCTAACAATCCTCCTTTGGCCCCGTTCTTTGCTTTTGTTTAGAAAAAGAGGTCTTTGATTCACTGAGTTTTTTGAGGGAAGTAAAAGTGAGAAAGAGAAACCTCCACCCACCTGCAGATACCCAAGCCCCTGTCTCCAGGGATATGCCATCAAGTGTGCACCAACGTGCTGGTTGTGGTGCTTGCCTTTTTCCATGGTGTCAGTAGCCTTGCCATGATCAACTTGAAGCTATTGACGTGATTTTACTGAATGTGAAATTGGAGAGATGCGTCACACCACTGCATATTTCCACCAGACAGGTACAATATCCATCTAAACTTATAACCTCAAAAACATACATACTAATAATAATTAGGAAATGATCAATTCTGAGTTATTTATTAGTTTTGTTTTAAAAATTTACTTTAAAATCAGCCTTGGTACTGCTGACATATGATGCTGGCCAATTCTTGGTTGTGGAGCCTGCTCTGTCATTGTGGAGTGTTTAGGCATCTATGGCCTCTACCCACTAGATACCAGTAGCATCCCCAGTGGTGACTACCAGTAGCCTCTCTAGATGTTGCCAAACGTTCCCTGGGGTATGAAATCACCCCCAGTGAGAAGCACTGGTTTAATTGGTTTTGTATGTCTTAAATTTTATAATGACTATATTTAACAACCTTCTTTCAAAATTCCTGAACATCTTACAGTCTGTTCTAAAGCTGGTACCATTAGCACCAGCATACCGCTCCGTACATCACCAGTAGAGAGGCTTGTCCTGAGAATTTTATGATTTGCCTTGGTCAAATAGTGTATTGGAGGAAATAAAAAGAAGAGGATTCTGCTACACTTTCTGAACTTCATGGCTTCTAAATTTAGCCACCAAGCTCATCCCATCTCTCTGCATGCAAAACAACATCTTTCTTTCATTGTGCTTTTGGTTTTCTTTGAATTAAGGAGTGTCTTGGCTCACGACCTCATTTCTTTCCAAAATGCACAGCCCCTGAGTTCCCTCCAAGGCAAATGTGCTATTTCTGCTCTGTCAAAGTTGAACACCTTCTGGAGGCCCTTACATGCTTCCCAGGAAACTGGCTTTGGAAGGGGGTGGGGTGCAGATGGAAAAGGGGTCTCTGAGGCAGTGTTGGGCGGTGATGTTGGTGAAGGAGGGACCATTCCCCTGCGATAGTTCAGCTATGATTTGAGTGCCCCTCTGGTTCATATGTTGACATTAAGCCCTCATCATGAGATATTATGAGGATCAATATTTAACCCAATTGTGCTGAGTCAAGGTGGGCCTGTGGGATGTTATTGGATTAAATAAGATCATTACATCATTACGGTAGAGACCATGATTGATTATTGGTAGCTACCTACATAAGAAGGGGGTGGGGAAGAGGGAGAGCAGAACTGGGAGGAAAGAAGGGAGGGTGGGAGAGAGAGAGAAACATGCATGTGAACACACACACACACACACACACAAAAACACACCTGTGCATGCTTCCTAACCCTAGCTATGTGATGCCCTAGGCCTGCTTGTATCTCCAGAACTGTGGAATAAATAAACCTCTTTTCGTTAAAACTTACCCAATCTGTGATACTGCGTTATTGGCAACAGAAAATGGACTAATAACAGAAAATGGTGCATAAGAGGGGGCTGTTGTGAATAACAAATACCTGAGTGTGGATGTGGCTTTGGAACTGGGTGATGAACGTAGGTTGTGGTTTGGAGGAGCAGGCTAGAAAAAGTTTAGACTGCAGCCGATCACAGTGATTCTGGTGAGAGCCCAGAAGAACACAGAGAAGGAAGATCCAGAATTAGATGAGTGATCCAGAATACTGGTGGAAATGAGGATCCTGTTGAAAATCGGAGAAAGGAACTAGCAAAGAACTCAGCTGGGCTATGTCCGTGTCCTAGGAGCTTCATGGAAGGCTGAACTTACGACTGGTAAAGTACTGGTGGAAGAGATTTCTAAACAAACGATAAAGTGGCCATATGGGTACTTTCGACTGCTTTCAGTGCAATTCAAGAGCAAAAGGAAACAGAGCAGAAAGATTGGAAAAATTTGCAGCCTGACCAGAAAAGAGATGAAGAAAAAGTGCACAAGGGTGCAGCTGAGCTGCTGCCTGCTCAAGAGATTCGCAGGAACAAATTGGGAGCCAATTGCTTTGCATTGGGACAATTGGAGAAGGGCCTTGAGGGCATCTCAGAATTTTTAAGGCCACCCCTGTGCTATTTTAGGGAAGAGCCTTGGGGTGCCCTCGGCAGGCTAGCTGCCCAGGGCCACCTTGGGACTCCACTGGGTCTCTACTCTTTGATATACTCTGTGGCTGCAGCTTTGCAAGTGAGCCTAGGCACAGCTCATGCTGGCAGCACACCTTGGCCTCCAAGTGCTGCTTGTTCTACAGGTGCACAGAATGCGAGAATCATGGGGTCAGGGCAGCTTCCACCAAGATGTCAAAGGAGGCTAGGCAGAAATTTTTCACTGAGTGGGAGCCGCAGCAGAGAGCTCCCAAAGGGGCAATGCATCGTGGAGTCATGGGAGTGGAACTGCTGCAGGAACTACAGCAAGAACTGCGAAAAACAGAGCCTCCCACCTGGGAAAGCTGCAGATGTCAGGGTGCCACCTGTGAGAGCAGCCATGTGGACCAGTAAAGCCACAGGGATGAGGCTTCCAAGGCTTTGAGGGGCAACCCCACACACCCCCTACTGCAGTGTGTACAGGATCCCAGACAGGGAGCTTTAAGGTTTAATGTCTCCTCTGCTGGGTTGGACTTGTTTGGGGCTGGTCACTCCATTCTACTTGTCTATTCCGCTCTTTGGTCCGGGAACACATACCCTGTGCTGATGTCAGCTTTGTGTGTTAGGCGTAGATAACTTGTTTTTACTTTCTAGGCCCACAACTAGGAGTTTGTCTTGAATCTCAGACGAGACGTTGGACTTGTAAACTGAGGCTAGTTTGAGTCAAGACTTTGAGACTGTTTAGGATGGAATGATTATATTTTGCTTGTGAGAAGGACATAATCCTTGGGCTGAGACAGAAGACTATGGTTTGGATAACAGTTTGAATAGTTCCTGTGTTGAAATTTAATGTCCACTGTGAGATAATAAGAGGGTGGACACTGTATCTGCTTGTGGTGTTTAGAGGGGCATCTCTGGGAGGGGATGAGGATTAGAAAGGCCTCCAGGGTGGAACCCCCATGATTGAAACCTGGCGGTTATGTAAGGAGAGAAAGACCAGAGTGTCACACACACACACACACACATGCTCCCTGTCTCTTGCCATGGGATGCCCCGTGCCACCATGGAACCCTGTCTCAAGAAGGCCATCACCAGATGAAGGCCTTGCACCCCCAGAAGTATAAGCTAAATTAACCTTTTTTCTTTAGAAAGTTACCCAACCTCAGGCATTTCATTATAATAACACAAAATGGACATATAATATATATCCCCCATATTCTCAAGGAAGCTATGTCCTAGGGCAAGAAACCCTAATCTGCCCCCACTCTCCACTTTCTGTTTCATTTATAGGCAGTGGCTTAGCCTTTGCAGATATTTGAAATGCCTCCAACTATTTTCCTCCTGGGCCTTCTCTGACCTCCTGTCGCCTGCTCTTTTATTCTTGCTAAATACCCAGTGCCCCTTCAGAGACCAGCGTTACCTGTGACTTTATCCAGAGCTCCTACTCCACATGCCAACCAGGCACTGTGGTGCCCTGACCTATGGCTGATTTCTCCTGACTTGTGAGGTCCAGTCCATGGCCTTCCATCCTATATGCGTCAACTAAAATATTCTGTTATGGATAGCATTAGCCTAGGGGCAGGTGCTAGCTTCCTAGGCCTGCCACAACAGATGATCACAAACTGGGTGGCCTAAAACCACAGAGATGTGCTCTCTCACAGGACTAGAGGCACAAAGTCCAAAATCAAGTTGTAGCAGAGCCCAGCTCCTTCCATAGATTCTGGGAAAGAAACAGTTTTTGCCTCCTCCAGCTTCTGGTGGCCCCTGAAGTTCCCTAGCTTGGGCAACATCGCTCTCATCCCTGTCTCCTGCTTTTCCTGCCCTTCTTTGCTGCATCCCTGTGTCACAGATCTCCTCCACTGTCTCTTGTAAGGATACCAGGCTTTGAATGTAGGGGCCATCTAAATTGTATCTGCAAAGATACTGCTATCAAATCAGGTCATCCTCACAGGTCCCAGGGTTTGGGACTGGTACCTACCTTTTTGAAGGACACTTGTCACCATTATTCAATCATCCAGTCACCCAACACTAGCACTCGTCTACAAATGAGGAGGCGACTTGTAACCTCCAGCTCTCCCTCTCCCCAGGGTTAAGGAGAGATTAAACCCTTTTTTATTCCTTCCTTCCACGAGATGCATTTTGGGGAGACAGTTCTGAGAACTTGGTCAAGAGGAATATTTTTCCAGCCCAAACAGCTTATTTATTCCAGAGCAGGGGATGGAGCAGAGAGGGCTTGTGGTGCTGACTCAGGCCTGAGGTGAGACAGAAGCAGAGGTGGATCCCAGGTTATACAGAGCTTTGTAAGCAAATGCTCAGAGCAGGCAAGGGGCAGGTGATGTGTCTGAGCCTGGGGCTAAGGGTGCAGCAGGAGCAAAAGATGAGGATTGGAAGGATCAGAAAGAGACCCAGAAGCATAAAGATGCACTGGGACACCTCCCAGGAGCCATCAACTGTTGGCAACTCAGAGGTCCGGGCCCCCTCTTCCCTCTCACTCTGATCTCTCAGACGCCCTGCTGAAGGGTTGTCATCTGAGTATTTGGAGTGCTGCTTCTCCAGTGACACTGTTGCCAGTCTCCAAGGATGGTGGCCTTGAGTTTGTACTGGAGACAGACAGCGATCTAATGAAGATTGGCAGACAGTGATCACATGCCAAAAAAGGATCAAGATAGACAGATGAGAAAGACAGTAGTAGAGTGAACCCAAGTACTGAAAAATGCTAGCAACAACCCAAAGGCTTCATTTTAGCTGCATAACAATGTAAGGGCACCAGCCACCACTCAGAGAAGATGATGTAATACAATACACATAATTAAGTTTTCATAAATAGATTATTTGGGACAAAAATCATTCTTTTTTTATTCCTTCTTTTACATCCTCTGCTTCCATTTCTCTCTCTTTGTCAACCCTGTTCTCATTCCTTGTCTCTCTATTCTCCCTGGCCTTTTAAGAAAAACCCAAAACAATCTCCTAAGGTGTTGCTTTGAAACTCTGTGTTTGTTTCTGTCTCTTTACGTCCTGGCAGAGTTGCTCCTGGTATTTTATATTCTTCCCTGCTTCTAGCCATCGACATTAATGTTTCACAGCTCGCAAGTGTAATTGAGGAGGCAGCCGTTCCCACTTGCTACCTCCAACCCTCCTGCCTGTTTCTTTGTGTTGCTTTCTGTGCTTTGGTTTGTTTACCATCCTGGCTGTGGCTGCCTGGATGCTTGGATAAGCCCAGTAGTCTTTGAGATCTCACATTTAAGAGGACTTTTAACTCTTTGAACTTCTTGCCAATGACACAAAAGAAATAGCAAAGAATGTGGCTTGTCAGCGTGAGGAAGTCTGAAGGACCTGGTAAATGAAGTTCCTTAGATGGCACTGGTGTTGTGTTTTAATGCAGGGATTACTATGTTAGTATGTTATTATTACAGTTATTCCAAGATATTTGTTACTGCCTAAGAAGGCAGTCTATTCAGGACCATCAGCATAGGGACAGTGACTCCCGACAAAGGGCTTGGAGAAATTTGGCTCAATTCCCAGTGTAGATTGAACCAATGGGGATTCCGGCTAAAGCGACCTACCAGGATTCTTGCTGAGGACAGGCCATAGCAATCAGATGTTTCCTGGGGATGGTGAAGAATCAGTTATTGAGGGCGATCAGATACTCAGAGTAGGGAGTTTTTGCCAAAACGAATTACCATTCTTGCTAAAATTGGATTTTACAAGAAAATACTCAGCTGGGCCTGACAGAAGGTTTGGTCAAGCAAGGTATCTTTGTCAACTGAACAGGAACATGAGTTACGATGTAAGAAAAATGTAACCTTAAAAATGACCAGCTGAAAACAAACCCCAGACCATTATGATTTGTATGTACCACTGCTAACCAATTAGCACCAAACAAATTAGGGATCAGTTGTCAAAGTATTAAAACATAAAACTAAATGATATTATGTTCGGAATAACCAAATGGTTTCAGGATTAAGAACAGCATTTGTTCTCTGCATGCCTTCGGGCCATAATTATGTGGATCGGTTACCATTGTCCTGTAGATCGCAAAAGCATTGGCTGCTGCAGTTCTTTTGATGACAGCCCTTCAGGCTGCTTTCCCTGTGGATGGACAGCCTTGCAGGGGCTACTTTTCCTTAAAGTGCTCAGTTCCTGTCTTATTCCCTGGCACACAAGGAGTTGCATGCAGTGAGCCCCAGAGTCCTTCCAGTCTGACAATTTGACAGGCACAGTAGAGGCTACTCACTGTTCACTTTGCATTCAGCCCAAGAGCTTCCATATGGCATCAGGATACCCACCTGTGGCAGTCGATTCAGACTTGTCTAGAAGTACATTATGCCAGTTCCTTGATAGTGATTAACACCTTTTGGTCTAGGTAATGATAATCTGAAAATATAGTTAATCATCTGTAAAATGAGGATAGTGCAACTTACCATTCTACTGTTGTGAATGAGAAGACCCCAACTCCACAACCCAGGTAGAGTTAGCCAGTGCCTTGGGATACTATCATGGTCTCAGCTTGAAGACTGGGCTGTGAGGTTTCTCTGAGACTCCTGATCCTGAAAGTTGTGTTTGTGGCAAAACCCACACATTTCAGGACTTAAATGATATGCTGTTTTCTCTCTCTCTCTCTTTTTTTTAAAGATTTATTTATTTATTTATTTGAAGGGCTGAGTTAGAGAGGCAGAGAGAGAGAGAGAGAGAGAGGTCTTCCATCCACTGGTTCACTCCCCAAATGTCCACAACAGCCGGAGCTGGGCTGATCTGAAGCCAGAAGCCTGGAGCTTCTTCCATGTCTCCTACATGGGTGCAGAGGCCCAAGCACTTGGGTCATCTTCTACTGCTTTCCCAGGCCATAGCAGAGAGCTGGATCAGAAGTGGAGCAGCTGGGACTCAAACCGGTGCCCATATGGTATGCCAGCACTGCAGGTGGAAGCTTTACCCACTATGCCACAGTGCCGGCCCTGATCTTCTGTTTTTAAGCTGTGCAGCCTTGAGCATGCTGCTTGGTCTCTGTATCCTGTTCTTCCTCACTGCGCAAGCTCAACACCATCATGCTTTTCCTGAACCCTTCCTGAGGGGCTGTTCTGATCTTTTCCCCATCTGATAAAGGCTGAAGGAGGACTAAGCCAGAGTTTCTCCACCTTCTTCAGACATGCAGATCTAGGGCATTATGGCAGTTCGTCCTGCCCATGACCCTCACCTGTCAATCACCCTGCAGCAAACCTCTGAAAGCAAATCCGAAGGCAAGTGAGGGAGAACAGCCTTGTGGTAGAGAGAGCATAGAACTGCTGTGACTTATAAATAGGCATAAATCACTTGTAGGCTTTGTTAGACCCTCGGAGTGAGGATGCTAACACGTCGAGATGCACACCCCAAAGACTCAGACTCCAGACCAGCTGATGCAAAAGCAAGAGGATTTATTCAGCATCTGCGCAGACGGGCCTCCTGAACTCGGGAGTCCAGAGAGCGCCCCCAGTACAAAGCCACACGGTTTATATACCCGCAGCGACCAATCAAAAGCACTATAGAGTCCATGCACACAGCAGTCCAATCCACGAGTTGTTCATGTGAAGGGCATGTGTCTTCTATCCAATCAGCTACGGGATCACATGGGAGGCATGCACCTCGTCGCCATTTTGTTGTTTACTTCTTTAGTAGTTCCTTTCCCTGCCAGCGCCATCTTGTTCACCCTGAGGGGGGACGACATCTCGCTCCCTTTGTTCCCCTTGTGGGAGAATGGCGTCCCGCTTCCCACACCGTTATTTGAGTATTAGGAGGCATATAAACTGGGTTAGGTCTTAGCACAGCCAGGCACAAGTGTTGCAGCTAGCTAAGCATAGGGTCCCTTATTTTATAACTGCACCTAATTTTAGCTTTGGGGGAAAAAGTTTAGGGCTGTAATTTTAAACTTTAGTTTTTATTTGGGGCAAAGGTGACTTCTTGTTTTTAATAGTGTTAGATTAATCACTCCATCTTGGTTTGATTTTTAAGGTTCTTCAGGCTTCGGCAGTTCATTATCAGTCACAAATTATTCGCAATCTATCTCACCTATCACTGCTCACTCCATTGTTGAAAATCATGCTCCACCTAGGGATGATACAGTCGCTTCCACCTCTGAAGTGCTCAGACCTCGTGTGCATGCTCAGGCTATATAAATGCAAATGTTGATGGCCATGGCACTCCTTGTACATCAAGTACATCTATCCCCTGGGAAGGCTCCTGGGGAAGCGGAGGGCTTGTCCACCAGCACCATTCATGAACCTGAAAAAACAGCGCAGCAGGGCAGCTACAACCTTCAGGCCAAAAGTGGCCCATGAGTTAATAATGGCTTCTACATTTTAAATGATTGGGAAAAGATCAAAAGAAGAAAACTATTTTGACAGATGAAAGTTACATGATATCCCAGTTTCTCTCTCTGCACATAAACTGTAGTTGGAACACAGCCAAGCTCATTTGTTTACACAAAAGTCTCTGACCACTTTCTCTACACCAGCCAAGCTAGAAGCTACAACAGAGCTTGTCTGGCCTGTGAAGCCTAACATGTTTACTCACTGGTCCTTGGAAGGAAAGAGGTTTGTCAGCCTCTGGATGCTGTGTGACTCATCTTACCTCAATTGCAAAATCTATAGGAAAAAAAAAAAGAGAGAGCCTAATATCCTTCTCATATTTTTTCTCCATGAATAAGTAGGGAGGTGTCAACTTTCTTTCCCAACTGAGAGCCTTTTGAGAGTCAAAGAAAACAATATGCATACACAGAGACAGTCCTGGGAAAGCTGAGACACAAAGTCACCCACCTATAGAATCCCCAGCATGAACAGGTCAAAGGCACTTTGTCCAGAATGGGGACCAAAGACTCTATGGGCCAAACACTGTGCATCTCTTCTCTGGCATCCTTACCTAGAAGAGGCATCTTGTGACCCAGTAATGGTGAAGAGGGCTGGATTCAAGGAGACTCAGCCTCCCCATCTGCTCCACCTGTCTACCTTCCTACCCAGTCTCTCATGTCTAATCAATATTTTGGTATTTCTGTACACTCTTGCTTTTAGAGGGATAAGCTGCTTTCTAGAAATGTTTATTTTTAGCACATAAATAAATATAACTGCCTGTCACCTGTATTTGTTTTTGGAAATTTATTAAAAGTAGACCCATCACCCAGGCTTTAGTTGTTTGTATGAAAGATAAGGAATCAAAGAAGTCAAAGAAAAAGAGGCAAAGCTGCTGAGAGTTAAATGTTCTCAAGAAAACCAAAAGCAAAATGCTGTTTGCTCCAGGCCAACCAATGGGCTCATTAACATGTGGAGGAACTGAAAAGGGAAGTGTGTTTTAGAGACTAGCAGCTTTGGATTCTCCAACTAGTTCATCTCAGAAAAAAACAAACATAAAAACAAAAATCACCTTGATTGCCTCGTGCAGGGGCAGTGATGTCTCAGAAGAGCAGGGCCCACATCACCTTGGGCTTTCTCCTTTCCTGTGAGATCATGCTTTGTGTTGCGCTGCAATTCCAGCTTGCAGCCTCAGTCAGTTGTGAAAGACAAATGTGGCTGACACACCTCAAGCAACAGCCAGGAATCACAGATCCGCTGCACTGTAAGTCCGGGGACTTTGTGTCTATGCCAAGGTTTGAAATAGGGAAGCATCCTTCCCTTCTTCCAAGTACAGGGGACCTATAAGAGGGGTCTTCAAAAAGTTCATGGAAAAATGCATTTTATGAAAAAATTTTCATGGATTCAAAAATTTTTATACCAAAATGTAATGAACCTCAATTCCATTTTCCACTAACTTTTTTTTTTTTTTTATCTTTTATTTAATGAATATAAATTTCCAAAGTACGTCTCATGGGTTACAATGGCTTTCACCCCCATACCGTCCCTCCCACCCACCACCCTCCCCTTTCCCACTCCCTCTCCCCTTCCATTCACATCAAGATTCATTTTCGATTATCTTAGTATACAGAAGATCAGCTTAGTATACCTTAAGTAAGGATTTCAACAGTTTGTTCCCACACAGAAACATAAAGTGAAAAATAATAGATGATTTTTTTTTAAATGATGATGAAATCAGATCAGACCTATTGTCATGTTTAATCCCAGTGAGAATCAAGTTGGGAATTGATAGTTTTTTTTTTTTTTTTGAAGTACCCTCATATATAGCATATGATTCCAATTTTGCAAAATAGAATCATACACTATATACAAATTTGTATCTTGTATACAAACATGAAATACCTCATTATCATAATATTGACAGTGTATAGTTTTCTCCAGGTGCTAGGATTAAAGGTGACTTTTATTTTCTGCTTTGCATCATCAATTAAAATGATCATTTCAAAATTTTAATTAGCTATTCATAGCCTCCTTTGTTCTAAAAAGAATTTAGTGTTGAAGACTATGAATGAATAATTGAGCAAGTTAAAAATGACAAAGATGAAGAACAGATCATGGATAAGAAAGTTACCATGGACCTCAGAATGTCTTCAATGTGAGAAACCGCGCCATGTAGTACAATACACCTGATAGAAGAAGCCACAGAAGTCTCTGTAGGCTTCCTAGCAGCAAGCATGAAGCACAGAGTGCTGTCTGGTACACACTTCACACTGTTGTTAAAGTAAAATCAAACCAGCAACTAACAAAAAGATGTGTGGTCTAAAACTGTGTGTTCTACATGGATCCTTAAAGAGAGGCCAGCATTCAACAGCTTCTGAGTCATGATCCTAACAATGCATCCTTGGCAGCATTGTTTACCATGAGCTCAATATATAGGCTGATGTCACCATACTAAGATGCAAATCTGAAAAGCATCCTGGTCATTTGACTAAGTCCAGAGGTAAAATGTAAACCACCCATTCTGGAATGAGTTCTGTAGATCCTCGGTTGCCAGTTTTCTCCATGAAGAGGGGAAGCCTTCTACAGTCACATGGATGGCAGGAAACCCTCCTATTCCATATGCCTCTCTGAGCGTCACAGCACACATTACCAAATCAGACTGTGTTAAATCCAAGATTTCCTACATTTGTTTCACTAATTTGCCTGCAAAATTTCTATTAAGATCCAGGTGAACCAACCATGAACTTTTCTCAGACTTTACTTTGGTAAAAACTCTCAAAAGACATTCATCATATTTAAAATTAGGGGAACCATCACTTAACAAAGGATGGAAGAAGCCCTGTGCCATAGAGTGAATGCCCTGGTTTCACTTCCTGTCACCTTGCCCTTGCCGGATTGGACTCAAGGATGGTTGAGGACTCCTTCTCACAGAGAACCTACTCAGATTTGATGGGGTGTTTCTAGTATGCTGGTTTTGGGGAATCTTTCTTTGAACTTCCACCCCTTTTATTCCTCCTCCAATTTGTCATTTTCTTTTGCTTTCTGCCTGTGAGTGCTCCAGAGCCAAGACCCAAGAAAGACAGAAACTGGGTCTGGCATTGTGGTATAGCAGATAAAGCCACCACCTGTGACACTGGCATCCCATATGGGTAATGGTTTATATCTTGGCTGCTCCACTTTCAGTCCAACTTCCTGCTAATGGCCTAAGAAAAGCAGTGGAAGATGACCCAAGTGTTTGGGCCCCTGCCACCCAAGTGGAAGGCCAGGATGAGGCTCCTTGCTCCTGGCTTTAGCATGGTCTACCACTGTCTTTCCTGGCCATCTGGAGTATGAACCAGTGGATGGAAAAACCTCTCTCTCTGTCTCTCTTTCCCTCTCTCTGTCTCTCTCTCTCTAATTCTGACTTTCAAGATATGTAAATGAAGTTTTTTAAAAAATGAAAGACAGAAGCTAATTTTTATTTCTTGACATGGCTAGAATGACTGGGATGCTGAGCTAAAGGAGGTGGTGACTGCTGATAGACATGGAGTAAATAAATTGGCCTCAAATTAAATTTACATGATAAATAAATAGATGGTCTCATTTATTTAGTAAACAAATTTAGGCAGATAATGAGATTTCAACTAGCAACTGTGCAATCCCCCAGCACATATGCCAACTGCTTGCCCTGTTTACATCCATGTTTTCTGTAGATGAGTTTATCTGTTTCATCAGATAGTTGTGTCTGCAAGATATGGGACAGGTGACCAAAAGCAAGAGAGAGAGGCTCCAGGACTCTGGACTGCCTTTACATCTATAGATTCAGCTCTACGGAAGGTAGAGAGAATAGAGCCCAAGAAAGGTGAGTTTTTGTTTGTTTGTTTGTTTAAGACAGGAAGCAAACAGGATTCTCCTGGCAATTAGAACCAGAGAAGGAAGGGAACAGATAGAGCCTATTTATCTTGATGTTGAAAATCAGGAAATTGAGGTCAAGAATGGTTGGAATTAAAATCAAGATGTGACTGACTGGAGGCCAATGTTGTGATGTAGAGGGTAAAACTGCTGCCTGTGACACTGGCATTCCACATGGGTGCCAGCTTGAGTCCCAGCTGCTCTACTTCCAACCCAGCTCCCTGCTGATGTGCCTGGGAAAGTAGTAAAGATGGCCTAAGTTCTTGGGCCCCTGCACAGGAGTTGAACCAGGAAAAAGCTCCTGGTCCCTGGCTTGGAACCAGCCCAGCTCCAGTTGTTGCAGCTATTTGGGGAGTGAACCAACAGAAGATTCTCTCCTTTTCTCTCTCTCTCTGTCTCTCTCTCTCCCTCTCTCTCTTCCTCTTTCCCTCTGTCTCCCTCCCCAGCTTTCTATCTCTCTGTAACTCTGCCTCTCAAATAAATAAATAATTTATTTATAAATAAATTTATTTATAAATAATTAATTTGAGAGGCAGAGTTACAGACAGTGAGAGGGAGAGAGAGAAAGGTCTTCCTTCCGTTGGTTCACTCCCCAAATGGCCGCAACAGCAGAGCTGTGCCGATCCGAAGCCAGGAGCCAGGAGCTTCTTCCAAGTCTCTCATGTGAGTTCAGGGGCCATCCTCTGCTGCTTTCCCAGGCCATAGCAGGGAGTTGGATTGGAAGAGGAGCAGCCAGGACTAGAACCGGTGTCCACATGGGATGCCGGTGTGGCAGGCAGAGGATTAACCTACTGCATCACAGCACTGGTCCCTCAAATAAGTACATCTTAAAGAGAGAGATGTAGCTGCCATGTTCTTGGTGACTCACTGCTTGGCTTTGACTGGGGGTTGAGCAGACAGCCAGAAGGTTTGGTTTCACCTGGGGAACTTTCCTGAGTTAATGGAGAGGAAGACTTCAGGGTCCTCCATTGACCGGTCAACTCACTGGAAACCATCCCGTGTCTGTGTGACTTGGTTTCTTCCTCTCTAAACAGACTGATAATGGTAAAAAGATTGCTGGATAACTGTGAGGCTAGAATGCTTTGAAATTAAAGCACAATGCAAATGTTCCGTTTCATTATATTATTATTAATAACAGCAGGATGCAAAGTACAGTGGAAAGACAATTTCTCTGGATTGAGAATGCCTAGTTGGAATTCTGGCTTTTCTTTCTTTTCCTTGTGTGAAGATGACATTGGAAAGATCTTGGCCTTCTCTTGTTCAGCCTCTGACTCTGTCTTCCTCTGCATCTGTGTCTCATGCTCTCTGATCCCCCTCGTCTACTTCTGTCTTTCTCTGTGACTGTCTATGAAACAAGGGTGGCCACTTCCTGGGAAGGAATCGTGATGGCAGACTTTGGAGAATCCTGTCCTTTAGAAGTACTGTGCAGCCGAATGTTCTTTAGAGCATCAACACAGAAACTGACAGAGTGAGGTGGCATCACAGAGCCCCTTTAATTTGCAGAAGCCTTGCAGAAGCCTGGCAGGTACAGCACAGGCGAGAATGTCCAGGACAAGGTGTCTGAGCAATCTGTCACATCCATGGCGCCACCCAATCCCAAGGCTCTGATTTTAGGTTCTAATCATTAGACTGGTCCTATGAGCTGCTGCCTCCAGGCCTTGTGAGAAAAATACAGAACAAAATCCATTCTGCACATGTAGAAATAAACCCAGAAGGCCCATTCTTCTTGGATTTGCAATGGAGCTCCTAAAATCTACTCGAAGAGTCCTTCCTCCATGTTGGTCTCAGCAACAAGGCCATTTTCCTCTGCCATGCCTGTTTCTGTTCCTCTTAGGAACTCCCAGTCCTATTCTATCCTCTGGATACTGTTCTGTGCAGTTCTCATCCTCCCTAATGAAGGTCAAAGACTAAGTGAGAGATATTTCTGGGTCTTCACAGCAGCACCAGCCTTGAGCCTGACACAGTCAGGGTTCAGCAGGTGCTGAGTGAGTGAGTGTTCAACATGAGTCTGCATGCAGGGCTGGGGCAGAGGCAGGGCTGCACTGTGACACTGCCCTGCAATCCATCCCACAGAAGCAGGAAAATGAGTGAAAATGGACATTTAAACCGTCACTGAACAAAAGCTTGGCAGGGTCAAATGCCCAGTCTCTTCAGGAATTATTCCAATTTGGAAAGAAAAAAATTTAAAAAAGAGAAAGAGAAAGAGAATCCTTGCTTTGGGCATCCAGAGGGCTGGTGGCCCTCATCTCCCTCACCACCCTGGTTATCCATGATGATCGTTACTTCCTGGGACTCTGGGTCTTGGTCCAAGTGACCCCTACTTGTCTAAACGTGACCTGCAAACCTGACCTCTAGGCACCCTAGACCACACTTCGCCATTTCAGCGCCTTCCCTCTCTAGTACACTGACAGTAGGGAATGTGAGAAGAGAGTGGTGGAAAGTGTGTACAGTGAGTGGTTCTTGGGGCTGGGGGGATCCCTTGGCTCTGGGGCTCTGGGTAGATTCTGGGGCTGGGGGATCCCTTGGCTCTGGGGCTCTGGGTAGATTCTGGGGCTTGGGGATCCCTTGGCTCTGGGGCTCTGGGTAGATTCCACCAGAAAAAGCCTGTCCCTTGAGCTGTTGCTTTGCACACTCTCTGTCCGCTGCAGTTCTTGGCAAAACCACACGAAGTGATCTTAGAGATGATTACAAGACCTTGACCTTGGGAAAAGAGACACCATATGTTCATCCTTACTGATTCTTCCCTTCTTTCTAGCCCTTAACACTTCTTTCTCTCTGCCTGAGACTGGAGAAACTGAGACGGGAAGGGCAGTCAAGCCATCACCCAGCAAACACTGACCGCTGCTGAGCCGGAGGCACGCACTTGCTGTTCGGCCTTTCTGACTCCCCGCCACTGGGCAGCCTGATGGTGTAAACAGCCCCAAACTGCATCAGGCCTGTCTTTATTCAAGCTGAACTAAACTGTCATATGGATGGCATCTTTCCCCTTCACATCTGTTTAGCGTAATTTAAAAATCACAGCCCTTGCACCTACACGATCGGCACCACATGTTGTTCATCTTCCTTATTATCCTAAATTAAAGTGTTGTGTGGTATCTGGGTTTTCTGTGTTGACTGCAATAAGGGAGCTCTAATATGACTCCCAAACAAAGTTTGGGAGAAAGCGTATTAAATCAGAAGAGGGTATGGAAACCTGATTTCCACACAGCAGGGAAAGGAGACCTTCCCTGTGGTTGGGCCTGAAATCCTCAGCTTTGGTTAAAATGACGTTCAGATGCCAGAGCTGGCCTTGCGCGTTGGCTCCCATGCGTGACAGAGAGAGCGAGCGGGAGTAAGAGAGGACACCGAAGCGAGTGCATCTGGGCTTCGTTAGTTGCAATGTAATTTACAAAAGGCAGCTTTTCAGATGTTGGGATAATCAGCAGGCTGTTATCGAGGTAGCGCACGGTAATCACTGGTTGACATGAGCAATCCATGCTCAGTGAGATAAATGGGTTTGACTGGCAGGGCAGCGGTTGGACTTTAATAAAAACCAAATTGAATTTTTTTTCCTGTGGCCTTAATATAAGAATCATCTGGACATATGCATAAAACCAACACAGTAGCAAAACCCCTGGCAGAAAGAAAATGCCACTGCTCCGTGTCTCAGGGCCAATTTCTATGTTATAAATTCTGTGACTATTTGGGCAGTAGTGGGAGCTTAGGTGGGTGGGGTGAGGAGAAGAAAGCAATGAAGGGACCTCTCAACCCAATCCCAGCATAAATCATCTAATAATGGACAAGTAATTTAATACTATTCTCAAGCCTCAGAGTGAATCATTGCTTTTTTCCTGCAACGAGTCCAGGCTGTGGTGGGTGAAGAACTTGAAGCTGTTGACTCCTAGAATTATGCCTTCTTTGGGAGTGATATATCCACGCGGCTGGCTTGGTCAAGACTAAAGTCTGCTGAGGGGCGCGTTAACCTTTCCTCTAGGTATGCAGTCTCTAAAGCACGTGGAACTGCCTTCAGCCTGCTGCACGTCCTCCCTCCACACCTGTAAGACCCCCGTGCCTCCCGCTCATCCCTCAGAGAAGCTATTTCGCAATCTGATGAGCTGACTACTTGCACAGTTTTTCAATCCAGGCACATAGTGGGTGCTCCTGGAGAAGCCTCAGACAGCTCCTCCATGCTGAGTTCATCTGCAGGGCATAGAAGAAAAGAAAAATACAGCAAAGTGTACAGAGGACATTGCCAAGGGTATGCAGGGAGGCTGTCAGGTATTTCTTTGTGTATAACCATATCATCAAAGTCTGGCTGAACCTTTTTTATCATGTCAGTCCCATGTGGACAAGAATCTCACCTTGTTTAAGGTCAAATTAAATAATCCATGAGAATCTTTAAAGTGCCTGAAGCTTGAGGGATAGAAATGAGAAGCAGATACCTATTTTTCATGGCAAGTTGATATAAAATACAGCCATTAGTACAAGGATGAGATCATCGTTAAAGATCAGAGGGAGCCTAGAATTCAAAAGCTGGAAAGAACCTTAGAGAAAAAGTCCCTTTATAGATAAGGTAATTAGAGACAAATTACTTGTCCAAGGTCGCATGATGAATTGGCTGCAGAGCTAGGGCTAGAGCCCTGGGCTTTGGGCTCTTTGCCTGGTAGTGCTTGGTGCACTTCGGTTTCCCAGATCCATCAGCAGGGCGGCCTACTGATGGTGAAGAAAGAACTTGGCAAATCTAGAACTCCCTAGAACATCACAGTGCACGTGGCTAGTACCTCTTCACCACTGTTTCAGCATTGCTGAGACCACCCAGCTCCCTCTCCTTACTCAGCAGTCCCTGTCTGTGCCGAGAGAGCACAGAGAGACCTCCCAGATTGCCTGAAGGGTAGCAGGTAGAGGGAGGGAAGGTGGGCCCTGAGGCAGAGGCAGGTCCAGGCTGGGATCTGCACTAACCAGCCGAGGCCCTTGGACAAGTCTCTCCAGTTCTCTGGTCCTTGGCTCCTTTGACTCTGACACATGGACATGGAATCAGCATGTGACAGTTTTTGTTTTCTCGCAGAGGAACCCTTTATTCCAAGTGAAGCCTTCATGACCACACACCAAAGGAGAGAAAGCAGGGCACAGAGTGGGTGTATTCTCATTGAGGACAGGGTGAGGCACCAGGTGCTGAGGCCCCTTCTCTAACCAGGACTCTACAGAGCACAGTTAGAAAAACATTGCGGAAAACTGTCTCAAAGGCCCTTTCAGCGTCAGCATTCTTATGATTCTCTTAATAGCCTGTACTCAGCTGACCGTGGAAATATAGGGTACATTAGAGATCATGATTCTCTCCTGGTCCACTGCCCAGAGGAAAGAGCCGAATGTAGCCAGGGTGTATCACCTCACCTGTCCAGTGCCTTTCTCTCGCGCCTTTCCTCTGATCCCAGAAACAGCCCAGGTCTAGGAACCAAAGACCCTATCTTGCAAGAAGAAATGCCTTGTTTGTCTTGAGAATTGACTTGGACTATCTGTTTAGATTGCTAGTAAAGACTCATGACCTAGCAATTCATGTGAGGACCAGGGCAGGGCTTTGCAAAGCTTCTGGTTTGCTCCCAGATGAGGTTGTAGGCCATCTTGGAAGTGAGGAAGCTGTGAAGAGACAGTCTTGTGTTTGCCGAGCTGTGGGAGATTGCTTGTGCTAGAAGGATGGGCCTGGGATAGACAGTGATGTATGGGGCATCTGCAGCATGCCCCGCCTCCTTTCTCTGCTGTTACCTGAAGTCTTCATTGTCAGGGCCCCAAATTCTCTCTCTTCTTCCCTCCCATGCAGCTATTATTATTATTGTGTTATTTAAGGCCAGCTAGACACTCTCCTGCCTTTTGTCATAGCTGGGGGAAGGGGCAGTATGGTTTATTATGTGAATACTGGGTATAGGGCATATTAGGACCATTACAAATGTCATCTGAAGGCAGAATCTCTATTTATTCCCAAATGAGGAAACTGAGGCACAGAGGGGTAAATGATTCAAAGATATTGAAGCCCACAATCTGAGCCCAAAAATAGTAGTTTATTGTATAACCTTTCAGTGTCACTTCCTGTAAGAATATGGATAGGTCTTGGCCTCCTGCCAAGGGTGACATGGGCTGAGAGGCAGCAGGAAGTCTTCATGAGGACCTGTTTGCTGGGGCTGTCGGGTACATCTGCAGTCTGCAGGTGGCTGCACCGAGAGCCCTGGGCAGGCACAGAAATGATCACCAAGCTGGCAGTGAGAGTTGAAGGGAAGCTGCCAAGCTAGCCTATGGTCAGAGGGCAGTGTGCGTGGTATTAGGAAGGGGTCAGAGGGCAGTGTGCGTGGTATTAGGAAGGGGTCAGAGGGCAGTGTGCGTGGTATTAGGAAGGGGTCAGAGGGCAGTGTGCATGGTATTAGGAAGGGGGCTGAGAGAAGGAAGTGTAGGGCACCACCCAGACTGAGGCCCACAGGATGGCCCTAGAGGAGGCAGGAAAGAGGGTTTGAGGTTTTCCTCCTGGTGTCTAAGAGCTGAAAGTGCAGGTGAGTTTGGGACAAAGCACACTGGTAAGCCTGCCTATTAATGTCTTGTGATTATTTGGGGGCATGCTTTTCAGCACATCATATTTCTCTGTTTTGTTCATTTTCCAGCATCTAAAATATACCTCTAATTCACTTCATACACCCTGAGCAGCAAATCAGTCAGCCTTAGTCCCTGCCTCCACCCGCCCATGCAGCTACCCTCTAAGCACAGCCCTCCTGCCCAAAGCTCTTCCTCATCCCATCCTGGGTGAGTCGGGAAGGAGCCTTTAGGTAGATCTCGACTGGGGAGGCTCAGGAGGTGCACAGCATGTTCTCAGATTAAAACATTTCCCCGGCTTCACTCAGTTTCAGAGTATGCCTTTCACAAGCGCATCAATCGCGTCCTGGTGTGAAGCCCCCTGCACGCCACTTGGTTGGCATGTTTGCTGACCCTGGCACATGTGGCCAACAGAAACACCATTCTGGGGCCACAGCACCACGGAAGAGCAGCCTTCTGACCAGAAACTTGCCAGAGGGCTGGGAACTCACTTATCTGCCGACCAAATTGCCACCTGGGGGATTCAGCGCTGCTTCTTCGCAAAAACAGGCGCTGAATTACCGTGCACTTAACAAATGGTTGCCCTGCTCTCCTAAAGCTGCCAACACAAATTGAATTGTGTTTTTTCATTGGTGTATACAGTGGGTGTGCTCTAGAGCCAGCACTAATTTCCCGCAAGCAAGATAAATGTGCAGACCTGAGCCCGCCTGCTTACATTCTGTCTCATTCTGGCAAATTAAAATGTCACAGAGCTACAGCGATCCTTTTAGGAGATGCAGTCAGACTGGGCGGGGGGCGGGGGCTGCAGTGGGGGCAGGGAGCCTGTCATTGGCTCTCATACCTCAGTTGTAACTTCAGATGATCAAGGGGAATGAAAACTGATAAAACTTGGTTAAAGCATTCAATGCTGGCTGTAAAATCAGAGTCCGTAGAAGGCATTGTGGATAGAATCTTGCAGGAAGCAAAAAGCTATTATTTGGGCAATTGCCTTAAAGGTGATTTTTACAGTACTGGGGTTTTCTCCTGTATCTCCACCTCCCCTCCTGTTCACTCTTAGAACCAACCACAGTCAGCTTGGTTTAATTGAATTCTATGAAAATTTTCACCTAGAGTGGCCACTTCATGAATCAAAAGTTCATCAGCACGCAAAGTTCGGGCAATCAGCAATGCAGTTTGGCATGGAGAGGCTCTCAGGAGGCAACTGTAGTCAGAAACGGAAAAGTGTTTGCAGTTGCAGTGCTGCTGGCTGCAAGTGCCTGAATTCTTTGAAGTTGCCAAAGAATGGTTAATTTTTATAAAGATTTATTTATTTATTTGAAAGAGTTACAGAGAGAGAAAGAGAGAGAGAGAGAATCTTCCATCTGCTGGTTCATTCCCAAGTGGCCACAATGGCCAGAACTGAACCAGGTTGAAGCCAGGATTGGAAGCTTCATCTGGGTCTCCCACTCAGGGGACCAAGCACTAGAACCATCTTCTGCTTCTTTTCCTAGGCACATTAGCAGGGAGCTGGATCAGAAGTGGAGCAGCTAAGACACAAATCGGTGCCCATATGGAATACTGGCATCAAAGGCTACAGCTTTACCAGCTAAGCCACTCCACAATGCCAGCCCTGAAGAATGGCTATTAACAATGTAACACCTGATTTCCACCATGCTCTTTCTAGTAGGCGTGGCCTAAGCATCATATGGCATTCGAGTAAACTCATTGTCCGTCATCCCAGAGACATCCCTTTTGGAAAGGGGGGTGTGTTGATCTGTGCCCCATCCCGTGTTCCAGAACAGACAAGACAGACTTAAGGCTGAACCTCCCAAACACCTGAGCAGTAGCTGAGAGAAGAGTTCAGAGCCACCTCCATTCCTCAACAGCAAAGTGGTAGAAACGTGGACCTGCAGGAGGCCATGGCCTCAGAGCATCTCTGGGGGACTTTGACCTCTTCCTGCCCACGTGCCCAGCAGTCAAGCTTGTGTATCCATTTCTTCATTAACAAGGGCTTGCCAGGAGGCACTTCGTGTGACACACAGGAGGGAAGACGTAGTTTGAAAGCTGAAATATGAGACTCCCAGGACATTTCCAAAGTTTATAGGGACAGCAGGACCAAATATATGAAATCAAGGCTGCCCCAGAAAATTCAGAATAAATGGTGGCTGACTCATGGGAGCTTAAAGTCAAAAGTAGAAAACTGTAGCACAAGCAGGGAGCGACCCACTATAATGACAGTTAACCCCCTCGTGTACTCTCTGTTCAGGATTTTACCCAGCACTCCGAGAGGTGGAATGGGAAAGGCCTCCTAACCCTGCTTTATAGGCAAGGAGGCTGAAGCCCAGAGAGACGCAGTGGCAAGAGCACATTCTCTTGCATGGCTGGAATCCAGACACAGGATTCTGCTACCAGGGTCATATGCTAACCACTACCCCTGAAGAATGACTCCTTCTGCATACAGAAGCAAATTACAGTACTGTGGAACTTGCTTACTCTCTTCCGGCATCAACAAGTGCTGCAAGAGAGTTTTTCAGGGAAAGGTTCTGGCCAAGGACTCTCCTCTCCCTCAGGATCTTGTACTTGTCCATGTGTATCCTTGCCTCTTCTTTACATCCTTCAGGGCTTGGCTCAAATGCTAATTCATCAGTGAGCTCTGTTCTCACCACTTAGCCTTCCCTGTGCCCACCATGTTTGTCCTTCTTGTCTTTATCTTCCCCTATTACAACATTTCTTATTTTTCACTTTGTTTTGTCTGTCTCCTTCATTTTTTTTTTAATCTTTTATTTAATGAATATAAATTTCCAAAGTACGACTCATGGGTTACAATGGCTTCCCCCCCCATACCGTCCCTCCCACCCACAACCCTCCCCTTTCCCACTCCCTCTCCCCTTCCATTCACATCAAGATTCATTTTCGATTATCTTAATATACAGAAGATCAGCTTAGTATACCTTAAGTAAGTATTTCAACAGTTTGCTCCCACACAGAAACATAAAGTGAAAAATAATAGATGATTTTTTTTAAATGATGATGAAATCAGATCAGACCTATTGTCATGTTTAATCCCAGTGAGAGTCAAGTTGGGAATTGATAATTTCTTTCTTTTTTTTTTTTTTTTTTTTTTTACAGAAGATCAGTTTAGTGTACATTAAGCAAAGATTTCAGTCGTTTGCACCCCCATAGAAACACATTGGTAAAGTCAACAACAGGAGTCACTGTGCACTTACTCCTCATGTAGGATCTCTGTCCTTAACGTGCTGTACACTGAGGCTTAATGCTATAACGAGTACTCAAACAGTATATTTCACTTTGTGTCTGTCTCCTTCATTAAGCCCAGTCTTGGGAGCTGGGACCTTGGCATGCTCCTTGTTCTGTCCCTAGTGTCTAGGTAGGAATTGACTGGTTCTGTAAAGGGCTGAGTATAACTATCGTCAGTTTTCTGGTCCACACACTCTGTTTTGCAGCTGTTCAACTGTTGTAGTAAGAAGGCATCCCCAGCCTTTGCATTTTCCTGATGGACACTGAAATCTGAATTTCAGATAATTTGTATGCATCACAAAATGTTCTTTTTTTATTTCTTGACTACTTAAAATGTGTAAAAAAATTCTGTTGTCTGTGTGGATTATACAGACATAGGTGTTGGGGCTGAATTTGGCCTTGGGGACATAGTTTGTAAAACTCTGATCTCAACCAGTGGCTGGCACAGAGTAAATATTCAGTAAACAGTTTTGAATGAGTGAATAAACAAATATGTAACTCAACTACATCATAAATTGCACCAAGCACCAGGGCATCAGGAGTGGATGTTCCTAAAGCAGCAAGGGGCCCTGAGAGCTGCTCTAGAGGCCAGCTGATTTTACATGTCAGGGGAGGGAGTGTGGGGAAGGAACCGTAGAAGTTCATTATTAGGAAAAAGGTAAGTCAGGGGATGACCTCTCATCTCTGAGCTTGCCCAGAGATTGGATCCTTTTTAATAAAAAAAAAAAAAAAACAAAAACAAAAAAAAAAAAAAAAACAAAAAACAACCCTGTGGTATTAAAGAGAGACAGGACAATGAACTCAGAATGACGTGGGGAGAGGGGTGCAGCACTGCCCAGGAGGCCTGGTGCTGCAGACACCGCAGAACACTTACTCCCAGAGATGCTTGCAGTCTGCAGCAAAGTGCAGCGGCATGCACTGGGCACAGCGGGAGGGCAGAGGAAGAGGTCCCTTCTACAGCTTGTAGTCATGGGCTGGATCAGAGACTCTTCCCCCAGGGGAAATATTGGAATGAAGATTTCATCCACACTTTCAGCTTCCATGTTTGAAGGCACTGGGATCAAATCTGAAGACAGGCAAGCGTGGTCCTTGCTCCTGAGACCTAACAGTGGAGAGACATTCAAAGATTCGAAGCATCATCTCATTCAATTTGTGATGGATGCTTTGGCATAGAAAAGGAGAGTGCTACGAGAATTAAGGTGCCAAGGACAAGGTAGGAAGGGCATGCATAAAGTCCCGGTGGCGTGAAGGAGCCAGGTGTGCTCAGAAGCAGCTGGAGATGTGAGCTGGGCACAGTGGGTACTGACAAGCGAATCTCAGCTCCTCTGGGTCTTTGTGCACCTGCCACACTGAGGAGTTTTAGTTCAATCCGAAGCCCAGAGTTTTTCATTTGAGTGGTGGCTGGCCACCTCTTGGAATGGCCTACAATCTCGAGTTCTCCATCAAGGACTCGAGACCCCTGAATAAATCTGTCTCACGGGCGATTTCCAGGAAGAGAGATCCCTGTTTTACTTACAGCTGAACAGATCCACAGTGGTTTTCAGTGACATCAACCAAGATGTTCTAAATAAAGTACCACAATTTGGGAAAGGAACTCTGAACGCAGGCCTATTTTTCTTTAAAATGTGGGGAGCCTCTGCCCACTCGCAGAATGAAGAGTGAAACACTGAGGGTGGAATCACTTTCCTGACTTTGGTTCTTGGCCTTTTATCCCTTTGTCTGACAAGGGCCAGCTCATTCTTCACCTGGGCTTTCTTTATGTTTCTGTGTACAAACCAGCTCTGTGTATGGCTAAGCCCTTCTCAGGGTGTTTCTGGGTACCTATGAATATTTGCCTCTCTATGATAATCCTTAAGCCTCCCTAGAACCCATGCCAGAACTGTTCATTCTCCTCTTTTGAGGAGGCGGGGCTGGGAGCACCTGATATGGTGCCCCCTCCCCTCCTGGGCCTGTGGGCTCATTCTCTGTTCCCTTATTTCTTTTTTTTCTTTTTCTTTTTCTTTTTTTTTTTTTTTTGACAGACAGAGTGGACAGTGAGAGAGAGAGAGAGACAGAGAGAAAGGTCTTCCTTTTGCCGTTGGTTCACCCTCCAATGGCTGCCGCGGCCGGCGCACCATGCTGATCCAATGGCAGGAGCCAGGTACTTATCCTGGTCTCCCATGGGGTGCAGGGCCCAAGCACTTGGGCCATCCTCCACTGCACTCCCGGGCCACAGCAGAGAGCTGGCCTGGAAGGGGGGCAACCGGGACAGAATCCGGCACCCCGACCGGGACTAGAACCTGGTGTGCCGGCGCCACTAGGTGGAGGATTAGCCTATTGAGCCGCAGCACCAGCGTTGTTCCCTTATTTCTATTTTTCTCTCATCCAATGCTGTCTTTCCCCTCCTTTGGCTCCTTCCCCTCTCCCTAAGTCTCTGTTTCTTGATTATCCATAATGTAAGCAGAAGATTTTATTGTTTAGTTGTCATTATTTGAAAAGATGTTATGCTTCCTGCTTCCAGTTCCAAAAGGCTGCTCAGAGAATAGCATTACATTCCTGTGTCAGAAACAGGTAAATATGATTTTTGTCATTGTTGAGGAGCCTGCACTGGGTTCAGAGTTCACCATCTGCCCTCTGCACAATGGTGGCCTCTGTCAAGGGAGCTCTGCTCCCTTCCGGCCTCTCCCGAGCAGCAACTTTTACTATGAAGGGCACAAGAGTCTAAAAAAGATAAAGGATGCCCGTCAGAGGCTCCGAGGAGCCTTACCCTGTGGCTGGCGTTTACAAGTTCTGAGAAGGTGATTTCTGCAAGGGCTCAGCCTTAGAAGCTGCTGCTGCTGGCAGCTCCCATCTCAGGGATAACCCTGTGATCCCTCGCAATCAAGGAGTCTAGGAACACTTGCCCACAACACACCCAGAGTTCTTGTATTTGGGTGCACCATCACTTCTACCTGGGCAAATTGGCCAAGGTTGCCAGGAAAAGAGATCCTGAAAATGAAGCCAGTTTCTTACGCCTAGATGACTTCACAGGTGTGTATCCATTCTTTTCCTAAAACACCATCTTACAGGTCTAGTGTCTGCGTAATATCTTAAAAATTGATCACTCCTAGTTGTTATCTCTTCCTTCTCTTTAGAAATCCATTAGAATCCTAGGTCTTAATAGTTGTTTCCTTGATATAAGGAGTTTAATTGTACAGCTCTTAGCATACCCCAGAGAGTCTAATGAGAAATAAATAATTCTAAGTAGCCTCCCTTGGGAATAAAGAATGAACTCTACACCAAGTCTCCATTGTTAAGATTCGCTAATTATTTCAACAGTATGGGGCTACTCCCCAATTAAGTAGGAGGTCCCTTCAGGGCTGGGGTCACTTCTTACCCTACTAGGAAATTGTCCAAGTCCCTAGCACAGAGCCTTGGCAACGAAGGAAGCAGGCACCCCCTGCTGAGTTAGGGTGCAGTGGTGCAGTCGGTGTGTCCTTGGACTTTGTTGGCCCCTTAGTTATCTGAGTGATAGTTAAAGAATCCTGTCGGCTTTCTGTACCCCTGTACTCTCAGATATGAAAAGAGACACTGTCTCTTGAGTTCATTTGGGGGAACAAAAGGGAAAGAAAGTCACAATTATTTAACATATGCTATGAGTTCTATCCTATGCTGGTAATTTCCCAGTTGTTGTTACTCCTTCCCTGCATACTACATTCTTCTCTCCACCCCATTTTACAGTCAGGCGAACTGAGACTCAGTAAGTGAGGCTAAGAGTTTTACCGAAGTAATGCACTTATTAAGTGACAGAGGTGATATTAAGTGACTTAATCCACGTAGGGACCTAGGATGGTGCTGGAAAGGCTCAGGGGGTGTTAATCATTGTAGCTACTCCAACAGCCTAGGTATAAGAAGCCAGGCCACTTGATTTCCAGGCCTGTGGTCTAAGGGCAAATGAGAGGAAGTCTGAAAAATTCACTGAAGCAGGTTGAGGATCCTTACAAGTTGCAGGCAGTTTAGGTCGTTTAAGCCATATGCAGGTTCAACTTGACAGGGCCCAAAGGCTTGCAGGCAGGCCAGCAAGGGAAGTCCTCTGGGTGCTCAGTGTCTGGCCTTCTTCCTTGGGTGGGAGGAGGGGTGCTACAGAGGGCCTAGGCTAAGGTCTGAAAGGAGGGCTCACTTCCTCCCATTGTGGGATGTGGAGGGACCCAGCATAACTTTGCAGAGTGCACTGTGGGCTGCTCCTGCAGACCACACACATGGCTGCACCCCTGCCAAGCAATTGCTTTTCCCACTAGCTCCTTGAGATAGTGCTGGACCCAGAAGGAAGATAAACATCCCTCAAATTCAGTTCAGCTCCTTCTCCCTCTTTTGAGCACCTGTTACCCAGGGGGCTTTTCTCATTCCTCCATCACTTTGGAGGCTTGTGGGATCAGTGAGCAGGTGGTGCAGGGGAGCTGAGGGGGGCAGCTTGGTGCCCAGTCCCTTCCCTCCCAGAGCGGCTGCATTGTGTCCAGACACCACCAAGGAAGCATTCCTTTGTAAATCTGGCCATACATATTTTGAGTCATTGCCTGCAGAGCACAGCACATGCTTGGAATTCCCAACTGAGACCAGTTCCCAATTAGGTTTTCTCTGCCCCTTCTCATTTCCCTGACTAGACATGGGCAGCGACACTTGTAGCTGGTACAAAACGTGGCAGTGGGAAAAAATGTCTCTATAGTGTTGACAAAAGAAGAGAAGCACTCTGTTCAATCAACTGTGAGAGAGACTGAATTATTTATACTGCCTTTGTCAGTCACTGTGAAAGGTAATTTCATTGCTGAATTTTAAGTTTTTCATTAATTAACCACTTTCTCAGTTCAGTGCTCCGCAGCTAGGCATTAACCCACTGCAGAGCGGTTGCTGAGGAGAACTGTGAGAGAGGGGGGTTGGCTGCAGCCCCGCTGTGCCCAGTGACATGTAGATGTTTCTGTGTTTTTGTTTTTTCTGTGGTTACTTTGGCTGTGTGCTGGTGCAGTTATTGGAGGTTTCATTTAAGACTCAGAGTCTCACCCAAACTGTGTGCAATTTAATATGTCACAATATAGACGTTGGTAAATCATCTCTGTGTCATCTTTCTCAACGTTGTGTTATTAAAGCCCATTTTTCACGGTAAAATATTCCTCCAAGAGACAGCATGAGGTGCGCACATCCCCAAGCCTAGTATTCAAGGCTAATAGACTGAGCCTTCTCTGAAACTAACCCTGGAATTGAGAAAATGCAGCAGAATGAATCAGGAAAACGCTTCCTTGGAAATGGAATGGGGTTCAGACCAGAACAGGGACTCAGAAGAAAGCTGACATTTTACCTGAACCCTGCAGGTAATTGCTTCATCTTTCCACTTCTTGTGGAAACTAGAAACCTGGCGAGACTTGCCCTGGGAATGCTTTCAGTGCATCTGTGTAATGATACCCACTAAGGAAGAAGCATGTAAAGTTTTCACAACTTTTCAAGTGTAGCAGTAAGTTAAGGTCCTGTGTGATTGTGAAACTTCTGCCTAAAGACAGTGTTTTTGGATAGGAATCTTTCAAATCTTTCTCCTGCTGGGTATAGAGAACAGATGGAAGCTGTGCTGATTCAAGGTTGAAACCTGAGTACCTGCTATGCACCACACCCAGGACAGGTTCTGGGTGTCTAGAGAAGGACACAGACTTGGCCCCGGCCCATTTCTGGGTGACTGTAGTGAAATAGAAAATGTTAGGGGCTGGCGCTGTGGCACAGTGGGTTAACGCCCTGTCCTGAAGCACCGGCATCCCATATGCACGCCGGTTGGAGACCCGGTTGTTCCACTTCCCATCCAGCTCTCTGCTATGGCCTGGGAAAGCAGTAGAAGATGGCCTAAGTCCTTGGGCCCCTGCACCCACCTGAGAAACCCGGAAGAAGCTCCTGGCTCCTGGCTTCGGATTGGCACAGCTCCGGCCATTGTGTCCAATTGGGGAGTGAACCATTGGATGGAAGACCACTCTCTCTTTCTGCCTTTCCTCTCTCTGTGTAACTCTGACTTTCAAATAAAAATAAATAAATCTTAAAAAAAAAAAAAAAGAAATGGAAAATGTTAGCAGATCCTGCTTCTTGCTTTTGGAAAAAGCCAGTCCTTCTGGGTTCTGGTTATGTGATCACACAGTATCAATAAGCCATAGGTAATCTGACAGCAAGGCTATACTGAGTGTCTAACAAGTATAACAAGTATTTAATGTTGTAAGAATACAGATACCCAGTAAGGCAACCAAGAAGTGTCATCTGGGGGCATGCATTATGCCACAGTGGGTTAAGCTGCTGCTCAGAACACAGGTATCCTATTTGGTAGTGCCGGTTTGAGTCCTGGCTGCTCTGTTTCTGATTCAGCTTCCTGCTACTATACCTGGGAATGCAGATAATGGCCCAAGTGCTTGGGTCCCTCCCTTTGCCTTTGTGGAAGACCCAAATAGAGTTCTGAGCTCCTGGCTTCAGCTTGGCCCAGTCCTGGCTGTTGTGGGCATTTGGGGAGTGAACCAACTGATGGAAGATCCTTTCTCTCTCTCTCTCTCTCTCTGTCTTTCAAATGAACGCATATATATATATATGTGTGTGTGTGTGTGTGTGTATATATATATATACATATATATTGGGAAAAAGACGTGTTATCTGGTCTCTGTTGCCTTTGGCCACCCGGGACAACTGACCTTTCCTAATGGCCCTTCCTGTATCATGACTTCTTTATTTATATAAAGTGCCACCTAGCATTCTCTCAAGCTTTAAAATCACTTATATAAAAATCACTTATATAATTTAGTTTGAGAAGAGTTGGGAAATAGACAGAAAAGTTACTCCTCGCTTGTGACTTAAAGAATGGCACAACTCATACTTTGGTCCATCACCACTCAACTTTTTTTCTTTTGCACATATTTATAGTTTACACAAAAGGACTTCAAAAAGTTCATGGAAAATGCATATTATGAGAAAAAGCTATAAATGGATTTCAAAATGTCTTCACAACAACATGTGTTTGTTCTTTAATTCTGTGTGTGCAGATTGCTTTGAAGGGCCCTCATATATCATACTGCAGTTCTGTTTTGTACTTTATTACATAGAAATATATCACAATCATCATCCAGGTCACTAACTGTTCTCCTTCAGTCTTATCTCCTATCTCCATTATATGCATGAGATACTTTATTTAACCATTCTCCTTTTTAACTTGTTTCTATTTTTATTTTTTGCCATTAAAACCAATGTTTCTCACAAAATTCTGGAAACTAAATTTTTACTAACCTCTGTGATCATCTCCACTAAACCAATTTTAAATTTTTGAATTGCTGGGATTAAGACTTTTGCCAAATCTTAAGATTTGTGATGAATTTTCCTCTAGAAATCTTCAACCAATGTATGTTCCTACCATCAATGCATGCAGCAACTTGCCCTTGATTCCTTTGACTCTCAAGGGTTGGGTTGACTTCTTCACAATATGTGAGTGTGCCCCCAAATACCATCAAAGCTCCCTGTAGATCTACAAATGTACACCCATAGCATCCTATTTCTTGTATTGGGATACAATGAGTTGATTTTGCCATTGTTGCTCGTGCATTACATTCAATGAATGACTCTAGCAAACCTTACTTGCAGCTCTAACAAACTCTTTGTATAAACCCAAGTGGTCCAAGCCAGGTGTAAAATAGCCAAATCATTTGAACCTTCTTAATGTGAGATTAGGACTCAGCTATGGTGAGTAGCCATAATCAACATGTAGGAATAAAGTGGATGACTCATAAAGATATCCAGGCAGGGGGACCTTGGCTCAGGACTTTTTCCTGATTGCTCCTCTCTGTATCCTTGGAGCTCAAGTTTATAGCTCAACCAGATTTAGCTTGGCATAAAGGACAGCTCGAGGTGGCACTCTCTAACTAGCCACCCTGGAAGAGTCACCCAAAGCAGAAAAACTGGGTGCTGTTGAAGAGTTTTGAGAGTTAATCATGGTCCCTCATAACCTGCTTATAGATTTTCTCTCTTTTCCTTTTTCCTCACTCCCTGTTTTTAACTGCTCTAATTTAATCTCACCAGTATCGAACTCATGTGTGAGAGGTAATAAAATCCTTTTAGGAGTAAAATAGAGTTTATGTTGAGAATAACAATCTATCAGTTTTGCAAGGTGCTATTAAACTGCTGCTCTGCAGTAGTGATTGGGTGAGGCGAGGCCGGCTTCCTTTGTCTTGTTTTCCTGCTTTCCACAGGGTAAGCCAAGCCCAGGGAAACATGGCTGCTGTTGATCAGGAGAGCTTGGCCATGGTGCTGGGAATTCCCCACTGCATATTCTGTTGGAGAGGTGGATCCCGAGGGCTTGCCTCATTTGTTTAGGCTTCAGTGTCTATCACATGTTCTACTTGCTTGATTTCTAACACTCTGTTTCTTGCCTTGCTTTGCTCTTGCCGCACTTTGCTTACTAACTGTGGGCTTCTCTTAGGCTTTGCTAAACAGATTGACAGGGTCTTGGACTATAGATATATTTATTTCCATTCCCTTCAGGGTTATTCATGCTCACTAGTAGGAACCCATATGCTAGTAAGACCCAGATTCAAATCTCAGTTCTACCATTTAGGGTCTTTGTGTCCTTGTATGAGGATTTTCTTAGCCTCAGTCTTGATATCTGTGCCCTTACCCCACCTCCCCAAAAAAGGTATAATGATCTTCTCTCTTATGGTTGATGTGAGGGTTAAATGGGACTATTAATCATCCTGCCACACAGCCACAGCAGTTCGTGATGACTCACATTGTCTTTCAGAGTGGTTTCATGCAGCAGTTTCTCATCTAGTTCTGTGCTTGGCACAGAGTAGTGATCAGTCAATTGGAACTGGTTATTCCTGTTGTTATATTTTTTTCTACTTCTTATGAAAACAGCTCAAATCATTGAACTATACTCTTAGCCTCCGAGGATATTCTGACAGATGCCCCTGGTTAGACAACTGTCCTGCAAGACTAGGGTCCCAGTGAGAGGCTAGCACCTGTCTCTGGAAAGATCCATGAGGGGCAGACCGGAAGTTTTCTCTTGCAAGGAAGAAAGCAGAGCATATCCAAGGGCTGCTCACGTGCCCAGTGCTCA
Organism: Oryctolagus cuniculus; assembly: GCF_051225735.1. Classification (NCBI taxonomy): domain Eukaryota; kingdom Metazoa; phylum Chordata; class Mammalia; order Lagomorpha; family Leporidae; genus Oryctolagus; species Oryctolagus cuniculus. The sequence continues at coordinate 178,385,805 of NC_142868.1, forward strand.
GGCAGAGCAGTCACATAGAAGTGCCGCCTCCACCTGTGAGACTCACACTGGCTCCTTGCTTCAGCAGCCCTACAACCCTGCCAGCAGCTCAGTGACAGTGCCTGGAGCCCTTTGGCCAGACACTGTGGTCAGAGTCTGCAACTGATCTAACCAGCGGAATCTTTTCTCCAAGCAGTGCTGTCCCGCACCTCATCCCCGTGGCCCCCAAACGTATTTGCACATTGGAATTTCCTTTTCATTCCAAAGCCCAGGTCCCATCCAGAACAATTCATCATGATGTTGAGTGTAGGACAGAGATGTCATCTTTGTGTTAGCCCCAAGAGGTCCCCACAACTGAGCAGTTTTGGAAACACTGGGCTAAGCAAAGGTAGAAAGGTCAAGGCTGAGTGTCTGGCAAGGTTCCCATCAGCCATTATCTGGTCCCCCTTAGCTCCTGTGTCAGGTTGCTGGGAGCTCTGCTGGGGAGATTTTCTTGTTTGACCAAAATGCAATTATGTCATTTTTGAGGCCACCTCGCCTCCACCGTACACACAGTACCTCATCTGTTTCTCTGAGAAGAACCCAGAGGGTGCTTTGCAAACATGACCAACAGAGCCCTGGGAGAAAGCAGACCAGAGTCAATCATTCTGCTCTCAGTAGGCAGGACTTCCTCTCCTGTTCTCTCTATAACAAAGCAAGAAAGGACAGGGTCCTCTCACATAAAATACCAGAAAATAACCACAAACTAGGCCAAATTATGACCGTGCAAACACACCAGAAGATAAAGCAGCAGCCCAAAGACGAAGCGTGCTCAGCCTGTCTCTGACTCATCCCGCCTCCATTCGTTGGACCTCTGTAGTGAACTCAGTGGCTCCTCTGGGTTCTGCCTTTCTGGGACTTTCCAAATAAGGGTGCTTTTTATTATTTTTGTTCATTTCCTTAGAGAGAAATGGAGAAAGGAGAATTAGCTTGAAGGACAGGCTGGCTGACTCAGTATGAGGCCTCTCCTCACAATGACCCCAGACAGGTGCTTTGCGGCACGGTCTCACCTGGACTAGGAAGCAGCATTTGTTCTGCTTTCTGGGGGGGGGGGGGATGGAGATCCTCTATGCCAGGCTCAGGGTTAGGCACTCTGTGCTCATTGACATTTGTTGGAAGAACCATTCAGCAGTGTCTGCAGTCCTGTTGATTTGACTTTGATTTTGATCGTTAAGACAGATAAGAAAACATACCTGTCACCCTTTGAGACTGGCCTTTGAGAGTCCAAGTTGAAATGGTCTGTTCATAGTATGCGAAAAGATTATCCATAGTGTGGATTATCCAAGAGAGTTGGGGAGAGGTAGCTCCCTACATCAGAAAGAGGCTGTTTGTTTCCCTGTTCCAAAATCATAAATTCCCCTCCTTCCCCTGGTATCTCTTGCAGCTTCTGCTATATCTGTCTGTAGAATTTGGTTGATATCAGGTAGAGGGCATGATCCACCTGATCCCTGTCAATGACAAGGAAATAGGTTTTGCAAAATGGTCCTTTTCTGTGAATATCCTCGGTTTCAGGCAGGAAGACCAACTATTCCTGGGTTTTTCTGGGACTTCACTGATCCTCTCCCCCTGCATCCCAGTGATACTTTCTGAAGAGTAATGGGCACTTCCTTTCCATTCTGCAATCCAAGTCACCCCATGGCAACAAATTGAAATCATTTATGTAATAACCATACGCAGAGGCACCCTACCCAGGTATCTAGCACAGATAATGAGTATTCAGTATACTTAAGTTGAATTTGAAATAAATTGTCTTTGGAGAGAGATGTAGATAATTAGGCTAGCAAATATGTTCTACCACAATCTGGGCCCTGTGCCAGCAGAGATGAATCCAACGTGGTCATGACTCTTTGGGGGGCCATGTTTTGAGAACAAAGCCATGTAAGTCCCAGCTTCAGCTTACAGCCCAGAATCTACATGGCCTCTCCAGGCAGAGGGTTTCTATTTGATCTAAGCTTAGATTTGAGAACCAAACCATTTTCCAAATCAGAATGTATCCGGGACCGGTGTTGTACATATCGAGTAAAGCCATTGCCTGTGGTGCCAGCATTCCATATAGGTGCTGGTTTGAGTCCTGGCCCCTCCACTTCCTATTCAGCTCCTTGCTCACCTGGAAAGCAGCAGGGAATGGCCCAAGTGCTTGGGCCTCTGCACCCACGTGGAGATCTGAAAGAAGCTCCTGGCTCCTGGCTTTGGTCTGGCACAGCTTTGGACATTGCAGCCATTTGGTGAGTGAACCAGCCAATGGAAGATCTTTGTCTCTCTCTTTCCGACCTTCCTTCTCTCTCATTCTCTAACTCTTTCAAATGAATAGCAATAAAAAAATCCAAATAGAATGTGCCCTACCTAGGATGGACCCAGCCCTTTCATATCTGCTAAAATTTTTGTTGAATGTTGTCATTTTGCCAGTGTTCTCAAACTTTGCTATCTGGAGAACCTGATGGAAATCTAGTAGTTAAGAAGTTGGAAAAATGAGAATACCTTTCACTGCCCACATTCTCTCCACTCTAGTAAAGTGGTCTGTATTCAGTTAAATGAGTATTTTGTGAAGGATTATATTCAAAAGTTAAAAGTTTATAAATGAAAAATTCCAGGAATCTAGCTTTCATACTCCCTCCCCCTTTCCCTCTCTTTCCAATTGTTCTGCTATAGAGCGAAAGCCATGTGGTGGTTGCATTACGGGGACTGTAATGGCCTTATCAAGGAATGTAATTGTCCTGTTGTACTGGCCCTGTGCAGGCACCATCTGGAGGATGAGCATTTGGAGGCACCACATTTTAAAGGGGAAATTGACAAAACTAGTGTGGGGAGAGGGTTACAGCCCTGGGAAGGGAGTCATGTGGCAAAGATCAAGGAGCTAGGCAAGTATATTCTAGAAAAGAGAGTCAAGTCTTGGTTATTGTTTTCAAAAGCTCTTGTGTGAGTAAAGGACATACTGCTCAGTCTCATCCAGATGGCAGGACCACGACCCATAGGTAGACATCAGAGAGCTGCAGGTTTGAGCTTGGAGTGGGAAAGATACATCTACTAAGTAAATGCCATCCACCATAGCAGGAGTCGCATTGTAAGCCACAGGGAGCACCTACCCCAGAGCTGTCCAGCAGCACCCAAGGAGAGCAGATGGGGATTCTGGGCCTTACTGGGAGGAAGACCATAAAGTTCGCCTGGCCTATAGGATTCTATGGTTCCTCCCTATCTGTTTTGTCCTCCTTTTCTTCCTAGTATTTCCAAGTCCCTTAAGTACCTGCTGAGCAAGCCTCTGAGTCTTTGATTCTCTTCAGAGTCAAGTTTGAAAACCTTTCACATCATTACTTAGACCTCATCCCAGACTGGTTAAATCAAAGTATCTTGGGATTGGACCCAGGAATTCATGTATTTAAAACCCTCGCTGCTCCTGAGTAATTTTCAGGAGAGCTAGGGCTGGACATCACTGGTTCAGACAAAGAAGAGAGTGCCAGAGTAACCCTGCTCCTCCCTTCCTGGTGACTAATATCTGTGCACTGAACGTGCTGTATGATAAATGTTTTAAAATAAAATTTGCTTTTGCTTCAATAAATCAGTAGCATTTAAACTTAGGTGCCCCTAGACAGTTTTAGTAGCTTATATTCTTACATTACTTTAGCGAGTGATACTGGCATTGAAAGAGATAAAGAGCATATGGGCATTTGGATATACAATGAACATGATCCATTTTTAGAGGTGATGGGTGCTCTGCTGACACTAAACTTGGCTTCCTTTTGTCCTCCTGTCCCTCACCTGGCAAAGGGCCAGCACCCATCTCCTCTGCCCTGCCCTCCACCCCTCCACCCTGCCCAGCTCAGACCAACACTGCTCACTGCTGTTCCACTCATCAGGGTGCTGTTGTCAGGGGCCAGAATAGCAGAAAACTGGACAATTTACTCCTCGTTTAGAGTCTTTCAATGATTTGATGATGCAAGCTGTCTGTTCCCTCTTCTGAGTCAAGAAGAAGAAGAAGACATTGTCTGAAATTGAGTGAGGTATGAGGAATGGTATCGTAGGGTAGCAGTATCTTCTAAAAGCTGTGCTGTCCTATGGAAATATAATGTGAGCTGCCTATGCAATTTGAAATTCTGTAGTAGTCACATTCATAAAGGTAAAAGTAAATGAATCAAATTAATTTTAATTTAAATTTACATTTTAATGGGAGGGTATTTAGCCTATTGGTTAAGATACCTGCATCCCACATTGGAGTGCCTGGGTCCCATTTCCATTTCTAGCTCCAGCTCCTGACTCTAGCTTCCTTTTAATGCATATCTTTGGAGGTAATGGTGATGGTTCAAGTAATTGGATTCCTGCCACCCACGTGGGAGACCTGGATCAAGTTCCTGGCTCCTAGCTCCTGGCTTTGGCCTCTGTCCATCCCTAGCTGTCGCAGGCATTTAGGGGGTGAACCAGTGGATGGAAATTCTCTGTCTCTGACATGGTCTCTGTCTCCCTGCCTCTCAAATAAATTTTAAAAAAACATATTTTATGTGATCCCATATATTCAAAGTATTACCATTTCAACCTATAAATAATGAAAAAAAATTAACTTAAAATTACACTAAGAGGGATGGCATTGGGGTGTTTGCAGGTAAAGCTGCCACCTGCGAAGCCAGCCTCCTATATGGGCACCACTTCCACTTCCAATTCAACTCCCTGCTAATGTGCCTGGGAAAGCAATCGAGGATGGCTGAAGTGCTTGGGCCCCTGTATCCACGTGGGACACCCTGAAGAAGCACCTGACACTCGGCTTCAGATTGATAAAACTCTGGCCATTGTGGCCATTTGCAGAATGAGCCAGTGGATGAAGGATCTCTCTCTTCCCCACTCACCCCCGTCTCTGCCTTAAACTCTGACTTTCAAATAAATAAATAAATCTTTAAAATTACATTAAGAATTGTTACATATAAATAAGTATAATTACATTTGAAATTACACTTAAATTTCTTACATATTAATAACATTGAATATAAACTACATACAGAGTTATTAACTTTAGATATAACATCTAATTATATTTAGTAAATGTGCAGAGCTCTGTGGTCATCACCATTATCTAATTTAAAAATAGTTCCATCTCGTCCCAAACCAGTCTTCACCCCATGCAAAATCACTGTCAATCTGCATCTCAAGCCCTAGGCAGCCGCTAATTTATTTCTTGTCTGTGTATCTGTAAAGGCAATCAAGAAGTGTGCAATTTTTTAAGTATGTAATTTTTTTCTGTCTGACTTCTTTCATTCAACATGTTTCTACCATTCACTCATGTTGTCGAACTATCAGTCCTTTGTCCTTTTTATTACTAAATAATATTCCATTTCATGGATATACCACACTGTTTATCCACTTGCCAGTTGGTGGATGTTTGAGTTGTTTCCACTTTTTGACTATTATTTACAAATAAAGCTGCTGTGAACATTCTTGTACAAATCTTTGTGTAAACATGTTGTGATTTCTCTTGGATAGTTAGCTGAGAATAGAATTGCTAGGACGTCGGACTTGTGGGGCAGGGGATCAGGCCGCAACTCATGACACCCACCACCTCCCATGTCTGAGTGCCAGTTAGAGTCCCAGCAGCTCAACTTTCGATCCATCTCCCTGCTAATGCATTCTGGGAGGCAGCAGATGATGGCTTGAGAGCTGGAGAGGCCCAGGTGGAATTCTGGCTCTCTGCTTTCAGCTGGATCCTGTTGTGGGCCTTTGGGGAGTAAACCAGTAAATGAAAGATCTCTCTCTCTCTCTCTCTCTCTCTCTCTCTCTCTGCCTTTCAACTAGGTGAAAATAAATGAGCATTTAAAAAATGGAATTGCTAGGCATATGTTAAATCCATGTTTAACATTTTAAAAGCTTCAAACCTGCTTTCTAAATAGTAAGAGAGTTTACATTAATTAAAAAAAAAAAAAAAACACTGTCTTCAAAATCTAGCACATGTCAGTTTGAACTAGCCACAGTCAAATATTCAATAGATACATGGAGCTGAGAACGACTGTATTGAATAATGTAGGCCAAGGAGTCCCTGCCCAGACATTCTGTTTGGAACTCCACATCAAGAGAATGTGTCTTGTGGACACACAGACACACACACACACACTTCCTTGTTCCTCCACCACACACACATCATAAATACTTTCACAACAGCTCTACTCTCATTACTCTTCATTTATGATTTATTCATTTGCCTTTACTGAATATTGCAATAATTAGATTGTGCTAAATAAATATGCTTTACAATAATTTATCCACATCTTGCTGAAACAAATTTCTCAAGGGACCAAAAGTGATAAATTAACAGAAATATACCCCCCAAAATGAAGATATAGAACCTCATTAAGGGCTGATAGCAAATATTACGAATATGGAGCGACAACAAAGATTAGAGAGCTAAACATATTAAAAATTGTGTCATAATTCTGAAGGTCTCTAAGCCTTGTCAATGTTGTATCACCCAGCCAGTGAGCCTCTACTGGGCATGAGTGTGCAGGTGCCTCTCTTAGCTGCTCCATCACCCCTACCCAGTTGTCCAAGACCCCAAGAGATCTGGTCTCATGGCTTTCTGGATCCCTTACAAACACACTTGGATGTAATTCTGAGTCTCCAGAACCACCTACAGAGTGATGGGACATCACATGGATCCCTTACACTACACAAATTCCTGGAAAGGTCAGTTCGGAGCTCTCTGTACCATTTCAGCTAAACTGCAGTTTTTCAAGTACTCTCTTTGCTACCCAGATCTGGGTAGACCTGTCTGAAGCCTTCAAGGTGTGTTGAGTACTTGATGCACATTGACTGAAATCCTTCAAGGTGCGTTGGGTACTGGATGATCAAAAGCTAGCCTGCCCATTTATGTATGTATATGTTAGTGTTTATGGACAGAAAATTATGGTATATTCTCTTACATCTTAAAATATGACATACTATAACAATCGATTGATTATTTTACATCTTTTTTTTTTTTTTTTGACAGGCAGAGTTAGACAGAGAGAGAGAGAGACAGAGAAAAGACTTCCTTTTTTTCCGTTGGTTCTCCCCCCATATGGCTACCATGGCCGGCACGCTGTGCCAATCCAAAGCCAGGAGCCAGGTGCTTCCTCCTGGTCTCCCATGCGGGTGCAGGGCCCAAGCATTTGGGCCATCCTCCACTGCCCTCCCAGGCCACAGCAGAGAGCTGGACTGGAAGAGGAGCAACCAGGACAGAATCCGGCGCCGCAACCGGGACTAGAACCCAGGGTTTCGGCACCGCAGGTGGAGGATTAGCCAAGTGAGCTGCGGCACTGGCCGTACATTTCTTTTTTTTTAAGATTTATTCATTTATTTGAATGTCAGAGTTACACAGAGAGAGGAGAGGCAGAGAGAGGTCTTCCATCCAATGGTTCACTCCTCAGATGGCCGCAATGGTCAAAGCTGCACCGATCCAAAGCCATGAGCCAGGAGGTTCTTCCAGGTCTCCCATGTGGGTGCAGGGGCCCAAGGACTTGGGCCATCCTCTACTGCTTTCCCAGGCCATAGCAGAGAGCTGGATTGGAAGAGGAGCAACCAGGACTAGAACCAGCGCCCATATGGGATGCCGGTGCTTCAGGCCAGGGCATTAACCTACTGAGCCACAGCATTGGCCCCTATTTTACATTTCTAAATGCACATCCCCTTGTAGTCAAACTTGGAAGTCATTTATATCTACTGTGTGCCAGGACAGGAGTAAATGCTGGGCGGGGAGGGGGATGAATTAATGAATCCCAGTTAATACCACTAGGCAGAACATAGACTAGCTGGAAAGCGGTACACAGTAATCACAATGTACTAAATTTTAGAAAATCTGATATGCAAAGAATGACTTAGAAAAGGAAAACAAGACCAACTTTGCTTGAGGAAACTGGAAAAGTCAACCCAGAGGAGGCAGCCCTTGAATGAATCTTGAAAATGAATAGGAGATCTAGTGGGAGTAGTGGAGAGGCAGAGGGGATGCTGTCTGCAAAGGCTTTGTGGCCTTGGAAAGAATGGCACCCTCAGTTAGCAGTGACTGTCCTGTGGGTTAGGGGGAAGATCACATAGCAAACTGAGGGCAGGGAACTCTAAAGACAATGTTGCACCAGACTAAAGAGTTGTAGCATTATGATGTAAGAAATGCTAAGAGCCAGGAAGCTCCTGGGAGACACAGTGAAGTCATTTTGCTAAGTACTAATCCTGAGGTAGACAGGAATGTGTCAGCAAGGAATTTGACATTTCCGATTTGTAGACTCCTTCTCAAGTCTAATGTTCTCTGATCCTATGAATGATCTCTTGCATTAAAGCACATGCCATAAATAAATGTGTTTCAAAATTAAGAGATAAGCATGATTAAGGACAGACAGGTAGTGTCTATAGAGATGCCAGAAAGAAGGGAAAACTTTTCAAAGCAGAATTGATTGGTGTTAATATTTTTCAACAGCCAAAAGAGTTTTGAAACAGAAGGAGTCAAACAAAGAACATGGTTTTGACATCACTGGTCAGGCATGGAAGAAGAGACAGCCTCTCGTCTCTTTAAAGGAGCTAAGACTCTTGGCCTAGAGGACCCCTTTGTGACCCGGAGGTCATTATGCCAAGTGAAATAAGCCAGTAACAAAAGACATATTACTGCATGATTGCACTTGTACAAGGGACCTAAAGTAGTCTGTATCATTGAGACAGAAAGTAGCATGGTGGTTACCAGAGGCTCAGAGGAGAAAGCAGTAGGAAGTTACTGTTTAATGGCTATGGAGTTTCAGTTTTACAAGATGAAAAGAGTTATGGAGTAGAATGGTGGTGACAGTTGCCAACATTATGAATGTATTTAATAATACTGAACTGTACATTTGAAAATCGTTGAGATAGTAAATTTTATGTTATGTATATTTTATCACAGTAAAAAATATTGTAAAGGAAGAAGAGCACATGGGTACAAGCTCAGACTTTTGGTAGGTCAACTTGGAGAAGTGGGGACTTATGCAAATGCCCATCCTTAACTCACCATGTAATCTATGATTCTATGGTTATTATTTGGCACCTATGACTTATCTGTGCCATGTGTTTTGTTCCTGCTTATCTTTGCATTATACTAAAGACTATGTTCTCTGAGGACAAGGAGTTGTATCTACTCCTTTATGAATACCTCAATCCATTCAGTGTAATGCTGAATTTAGCAGGTACTTAAAAATCAATTTCTTGACCTGTCAATGAGTGTTTCAAACAAAGGAGAATGCTTCATTTGGAGCTCTTGGTTTTGAGTTTGCTCTCATCCCAGCTGTTGGTTGAAGGGTCAAAGTAAAGGATACTGACCTACCTCTGCTACCTGGACCCTGCCAAGTGAGCTTCACTCTCTCTTGCTGAAAGCCCCAGAGATCAGAGGGCTGCAAGCCCTGAGCCCTGAGGATCTGACTGGAATGATTTCAAAAGTAATTCTCTGAGTGTCAGTATGCTTGATTAAGTAGGACATACCTACATTTCTCATGATCATTTGGTTCCTGAGAATCAAGCCCTTTCAATATGCCTTAGCATTTCCAAATGTGCTATTTGATGATCTGCTTTAGGCTACTTACGAACAGAACTCAGAGGCTAGGTCTCAGTTTCAGGGTGATGCTTAGTTCCCTTATTCCTTTTTTTTTCCATTAAAGAATTGTTGCATTTCCTTTCCTCAGTCATCAGTCAGTCAGTGAACAGCTATCTGTTTAGGACCTACATAGTACTTAGAGAAAATATATGTGATTTTATTACACATTTGTGTGACAAATGGTGCTATCCATAGAGCAGACCACATGCTTTATGAAACATTGTAGAAGAGAGTCCGATAATAAAACTGAAGTATTTGGAGAGGGTTTCTTTTTTGGTTTATGTAACCATGTACTAGTAAAAGAAGAAATCAAAATATAGAAATGTAATTTACTAAAAATTATCTGAAGGAGCAATATTTACACTTTACAGCAGTCTAAACAGTGACTTAACTCCAGATGGAAGTACCTCATGTTCTTTGAGGCCTCATAACAGGCCTTGAGAACCCTAGTGAATGTCATCAGTATCAACCCATGTAAGTATAATATTGATCAGAAAACCCCAAGCTAAATGTCACTTCCAGGTTTACACGAAACCTGGAGAGTTCTCACAGGCCCCACTGAAATCATTAGCTACTTGATAACTTTTGTATTTAGATAACAATGAATCTATGAAATCACAGTGGCTGCCTTTCTATTGCCCCTGCCTTACCTGCCACCCTCCAGGTCCCTATACAGTGGCTTTAAGAAATTGTTCCTGCTGCATTGTTTGAATCCGTTTTTATTGGAAGTTGTTTTGACAACACCATGGTTACTCCAAACAGTATTGCTTGTAATGGAAATGATTATTATGACAGTAATAATGAGGCAGAATAGTTATTGAGCTCAGCACTTCAATCTGTAAGAGGGTCCCATCACTGTTCCTATTTTGCATATGCTTTAGAGAAGCTGTGCACCTTGTCCCACAGCAAGAGCACGCAGCCAAGAACAGCAGAGCCAAGAACTGGCCCAGGTGGTCAAGGATGAAGGGAGTTTCCCTCTCTGAAGGTTCAACAATTGACTCTGATAAAATGAATTGATAAGAGAAAAGGCATACAAATTTATCATGTGCATGGGAATATCATATAATGAAAAAGTTTTAAAGTTTATATACCCTTTCCGTGGGGGAAAAGGGAAGGGGAGGATGTGGGCAATGCAGAGGGAAAATGAATGATTTTTAGGGGAGATCAGTTGTCCTGAATAGCAGACGATAGTCTAAGAGGAAGTTCATCTGGTCTCTGGGTGTAACGTCGATTCTAGAAAGGGGAGCTTCAGAGAAAGCCCCTTGTTTGTGCTTTGGGTGGAAGTAGAGGATGGAAGCAGAAGGTAGCGTGCTGGAAGATCAGAGACCTTGGTTTTCCTTTGGTTCAAAGTAGTCACCATGCCAGAGCATCAGACTTGGGATATCATTTTCTGGTCCCCAGCACTGCCTCAGCTTCCGCATTTCCCAGGTAGGGTAGGCCAGGGACCAGTTGGGCATTATAGATAGAAAGCCTTGATTCCATGTTCCACGTGGGGTCCATTTTGACCAACCCCTAACTCGTCACAGATGCAACTTCTCAGGATTCCAAATCCAGCCTCTCTGATGTTAGAAGCCTTTAGCCTGGCATTTCAGGCAGTTTCTTTCTGCACATATTATACCAAAGGATTCTGAAAAACCATTTTTCTTCCACTAATGGTGTTTTATTTTAGAAATCATTTTTATAAATATTTAACAGTTATCCTTTTCCTTTAGTCTTAACTGATCAATCTTTGGTCTTTTATTCCTGGTTATTTTTGAAACACAAACATTTCTGCTTTTCAAGGAAATTGAAAGTCTGCCTCTGTTTCTATATCATTATTACTGTGGCCATTAGGCCATAAGATATGAGACATCAAATGTATCGTCAGGCTGTTGCACTAGGAGTCATTTTACCATCACTTCTTCAGCTGTGCTTTAGTTTCAGAATTTCTGAAATTGAAGTCAATATAAATCATATTCATTAGATCCAAACCAAGGGAGGGAGAAGGAGAAAGAGGTGGCAGGTATGGTGGAGAGCAGACAGTAATTTCCACTTATAGAAATAGACAGATCAAATACTCACAGATTGAGTGTTCCCAGTTCAGAACTGGATTTACATTTAACCCCCACAGCTTTGTGATTGGAGAGCTTGCCTAGCAGATTTCAGCAGCGTGGTCTGATAGACTAAACAAAAATTCAGATGCTTAAAGCTGCCTGGTAGGTAAAGTAAATGAGTGAAATAAGCCAATGGTAAGATGATAAATGGGCATTAGCTTCAGTCTCAGTGATGGGGACACAAGAGAATAGCAGAGACTATGGGCAACTGGAGAGATATGGCCATCTGAGGGGGTATGCAATACACAAAGCCAGCCAGCTATTGATACCAAAAACCTAGTCTGGTGTTTCCAGTTCTTCCTCTACTTTCCCCACCCACAGCAAAAGGATACATCTGTGGCAAATCCAAATGTATAAGACCCAAGAATCCCGGGGCCAAATGAAGAACCACCCATGAACAATGGCTCTGAATGGCTGCAGATCGCCAAGTTCTTTTCTGAGCCACCTTATTCCCTATGCTATTTTTGTGTAATTTAGATTACTTCAAATTTGGGATTTTTTTCCCCTCCCTAATTCTAATAGCTGAGAAGTCCTGAAAAAAGCTCAAACATAATGCAAGTACAATGACTCTGCAATTAGGCTTTCCTTTTTGTTTTCACTTAATGATTTCCATGAATAATTTTCATCCAAAGACTTATAAAGCAATGCATGTGCCTTTTTTTAAAAGATATATTTTATTTATTTAAAAGGCAGAGTTGGGCTGGGGGAGACCGAGAGAGAGAGAAAATTTTCTGTCCACTGATTCACTCCCCAAATGGCCACAATGGCTGGGGCTGGGTCAGACTGAAGTCAGGAGCCCAGAGCTTCTTCCAAGTCTCACATGTGGCAGGGGCCCAAGGACATGGGGCATCTTCCGCTGTTTTCCCAGGCACATTAGCAGGGATTGGATCAGAAGTGGAGCAGCTGGGACTTGAACCAGCACCCATATGGGATGTTGGCACTGCAGATGGTGGTTTAACCCAGTGCACAACATTCTCCCCAGTTCCTATACTTTTAAAGTGATTATTCTGCTTGAATATTTTTGAAAGTAATACTATGGAAAAACATTAGGAAACACTCGTTCATAAAGTCAAATTGGTAAACTTTATATATAAGAATTAATAGTATAAAATTGTTCAAATTTTTAACATTAAAAACAAAATTAAGTTAAAGGACAAATTGGACTGATTTCTTTTAACAAATATAATAGACATACTCAGAGGAGTTAATGGCCTAGTTTTAAGAAGTTCTAACAAATCAATGAGGGAAACACTAAGCCTCAAATAAATAAGTGAGTATAAGAAATGAAAGACAAGTCACCAAAGAGAAATAACTAATTAAAGAACATATGGGGAAATGACTGAACCACATTAGTAATTGAAGTCATGTAGATTGTGACAATGAATATTATAATTCCCGGTTTGGACAAGGGCACAATGAAGCAGGTACCACCATGTATTACTGATAGACAAAATATAAAAACTCATTGGTAAGTCATTCATTAATATAACTCAAGAGTTCAGATCTGTTAAGCGATATTGAGCTTCTTCCATATGCTAGGAACTGAATAAATGCAAATGACAAAGACCTATCCCTGCTCTCAAGCGATGAGCATGTGCCCTGTGGGAGACAGGCACAGAGAACTCCATTATTAGGAGGTGAATGTCAGAGGCATCCACAGCATGTGGCAAATGCAGAAGTAAGACCAGAGCTCAGCCTAGGTGGATTGGAATGTGTCAGAGTCCATTTGTGCTACTCTAAAAAAATATGAGATTGAGTAGTTTGTAAAGAATAGAAAATTATTTCTCCTAGTTCTGCAGGTGGGTGGTCCAAGATCCAGGCTGTGGCAGGTCAGTGTCCAGTGAGGGATGCTCTCTGCTTTAAGGTAGCACCTTGATGCTGCATCCTCACGTGGAAGAAGGGATGGAAGAGCAGAGTCCTAATCTAATTCCCTCTGGCCCCTTTATAAGGCACTAATCCACTCATGAGTCTGGAGCCCTCATGACTTAATCACTCCCCCAAAGCCCCACCCTTTAATACCACCACATGAGTGTGAAATTTCAAAGTGGTCTTTGGAAGGCACACATTCAGATCATAGCAGGTTTATTTGAAGAAATAATCCTAATCTAAATTTGGAAATGTCGTTAGAATTTAGCTGGATGAAGAAGGGCAATGAGAAAAGAAAGAGGAAAGAAAAACATTCTCTACGTAAGATACAGTGTGACCAAAGGCATAGTATCTACAAGAAGTGTGGAGGGCCTCTGCACTCATGTGGGAGACCTAGAGGAAGCTCCTGACTCCTGGCTTCAGATTAGAGCAGCTCCAACCATTGTGGCCATCTGGGGAGTGAATCAGTGGATGGAAGACCTCTCTCTTTGTCTCTCTCTCTGACTCTCCTCTCTCTGTGTAACTGTGACATTCAAATAAATAAATAAAGCTGTAAAAAAAATTAACAGTTGAAAGCCAATAACCCAATTAAAAATGGGCAAAGGACTTCCACAGACATTTCTCCAATGAAAATATGCAAATTGCCAGTAAGCTCATGAAAAGACGCTCAGCCTCACCAGTCATTAGGAAAATGTCTATCAAAAACACAATCAGGGCCAGCGCCGCAGCTCACTTGGCTAATCCTCCACCTGCAGCGCTGGCATCCCTGGTTCTAGTCCCAGTTGGAGTGCTGGATTCTGTCCCAGTTGCCCCTCTTCCAGTCCAGCTCTCTACTGTGGCACGGGAAGGCAGTGGAGGATGGCCCAAATGCTTGGGCCCTGCACCCACATGGGAGACCAGGAGGAAGCACCTGGCTCCTGGCTTCGGATCGGTTCAGCACGCTGGCCATGGCAGCCATTTGGAGGGTGAACCAACGGAAGGAAGACCTTTCTCTCTGTCTCTCTCTCACTGTCAAACTCTGCCTGTCAAAAACACACACACACACACACACACACACACAATCAGATAACCAACATTTCATTCATTGGGGTGGCCATTCTTTTTTTTTTTAAAGTAGAATAACAAATGTTGTTGAGTATATATGTAGAGAAATTAGAAACCTTATACCTTACTGGTGGGCATGGATATATAAAGTAGTGTAGCTATTATGGAAAGAAGTTTGGCAGCTCTTCATAGGTTAAGCATAGAATCACCAAATGAGCCAGCAATTGTACTTCTAGGTGTATACTCAAAAGAATTGAGAGTGGGAACTCATACTTTCACACCAATCTTCATGACAGCATTATTCACGGTTGGCAAAAGTAGAAACCATGAAAACATCCATCAGCAGATGAATGAATAAACAAAATGCAGTATGCAGTGGACTAGTATTTGGCCTTAAAGAATGATGCATTTTACAAAATGGATCAAATTTGCAATTATTATGCTAAGTGAAATAAGCCTGAGGAAAAAGGACAAATATTGTCCCCCTATAGGAAACAGCTAGGATAGGCAAATTCATAGCAACATAGCAACAGAAAGTAATATAGTAGTTATCAAGGACTGAAGGAAAGGATTTATGGAGAGTTACTATTTAATGAGGGTTTTTGTTTGTTTAATGACCCAGTCCCAGCTGTTGTAGGCATTTGGGGAGTGAACTAGGGATGGGAGCTTTCCCTGTCTCTTTCTCTCTATCTACCTCTTGAATATATTTTTGTAGAGATTTTTAAAGCATAAATTTTATGTTATGTATATCTTATCAAAATAAAAAAATGAAGTAACAGATGCTTTAGAAAATCCAAAAAAATATAAATAAAAATATTCTACCACCCAGAGTTACCCATTTAACATTTTGGTGAATCATCTCAAGTGTTTTCTTATCCTATAAACATATTCATATATTTATTACATTTTGCTAAATTGAGGTCATGATAAATACAATATTTTATAACTGTCTTTTCTATCTAGTGATAGAATATGAACAATCTAGCCCTTTATACAGCATGGTGGTTAAGGGTATAAATTTGATCTATGGAGGGAGATCAGCTTTTGTCTTGTCTTGGTTCCATTGCTTACTCTGGTACGGCCCATGTGATCTTAGGAAGTCGTCTAGCCCTCTAACCTTGTTTCCTCATCTGTACAAAGGAGGTGATAATGCCAAACACATGGATTCTTAAGGATTAAATTAGGTCCTGGATATTTCCTGATGCTCAATAGAAGAAAAGTATTGTTACTACCATTAATAATCTTCACCTTCTTTTCAAGAAAACGTTTTGAATAGCTTCATGAAGTACAGCTATCCCCCAGTATCTGTGGAAGATTGGATATAGGACCCCCTGTGGATATTAAAATCCAAGGATGCTCAAATCCCTTATATAAAATGATGTATGTGGAGTATTTGCATATAACCTAGATACATCTGCCTGTATTCTTTAAATCCTCTCTACATTACTTATGCATACATACAAGGTAAATGCTATGTGAATAGTTGTTGGTCTCTCATTTAAGGAATAATGACAGAAAGAAGCCTGTATGGGCTGGCACGGAGGCTCATTTGGCTAATCCTCTGCCTGCAGCGCTGGCATCCTGGGTTCTAATCCCGGTTGGGGCGCCGGTTCTGTCCCGGTTGCTCCTCTTCTAGTCCAGCTCTCTGCTATGGCCCAGGAAGGCAGTGGAGGATAGCCCAAGTGCTTGGGCCCTGCACCCGCATGGGAGACCAGGAGAAGCACCTGGCTCCTGGCTTCGGATCCGCTCAGCGTGCTGGCCGTAGCAGCCACTTGGGGGGTGAACCAACGGAAGGAAGACCTTTCTCTCTGTCTCTTTCTCTCTCTCTCTCACTGTCTAACTCTGCCTGTCAAAGAAAAAAAAAAAGTCTGTATGTGTTTCTTGAGTACTTTCAGTCCACTGTGAGTTGAATTGGCAGATGCACTACGTACGGATCTGGAAAACTAACTGTACATGATCACATCATACCTTAACTAGTCTCCTGTGTTGAGTATTTTCTGTTATAAATGTTGGCTTCCACAAATAATACTGACAAACCTCGCAAATGAGTATTTCTAAACCCATTTCTTTAAAGGAGATTCCTAGAAAAAAAATTGTTAGGTCAAAGAATATGTGCAGTTTAACATTTGTGATACGTGTGGGTGGAGAACACTCTAGAAGAATGTAACATTCACAGAAGTAGGTGAGGAACTTCATCTACAATAGGGGAAAATTGGAAATAACTAATGATCTATGAGGCATGGGAAGCCTTTTATCTGCCAGGGGCCATTGGGATGGGTATAGTATCATTCGTGGGCCATACAAAATTATCCACTTAAAAATTAGCCTGCCTTAGACTTGATGCATTTCAAGTCCCTGTGATAGTTCAGCAGGGCCAGAACCACATGATTTTGCAGGCCTCATATGGCCCTCAGGCCCAGCGTCCCCCACCCCTGAAACTAAAGAAACAGCTTTGTCTACTTGTTGGCATATTATACAATTACTTATGAATGTGTCTGCAAATCCTCCATAAAAGCACAGAAAATGCTTATGACGTAATGTTAAGTGAAAGAGCAGAAGAAAAACACATTTAGTAAAATTATAAATTTTTAAAGGCCTGTGTATATAGAGGAACAGAACAAAAACATGTAAGTAGTCAGATTATAGATAGGTTTTTTGTCTTACCACTTTTTTATGAATCGGATTTAATGAATATAAATGATGTTTAAAACAAAAGAAAAATATTCCTAGTAAAGTATAATTTGTTCCTATTTGAAGGCTATTATTAAAATTTAGTCTCACGCTGCAAGTAGTTGTTTAAAGAAGCACTCATCATAATGAAGCCTAAATTTCAATTTTCTGGTTGGAAATTTTTCAGACACAAAGTCACCTTCTTGTGCCTTATCTATATATTCAAAGACTGTGGACCTTGGAGATTTCTGCTTTACAGTGTAGGAATCATACAGCAAGATCAGGCAGCTATTATTTCCCAAAGGAAATGAGTCTCACAGGCCTGCAGAGCTATAACTACATGCTACTGCCCAAACACAGTACTGCTGCTTCTTTAAGGGCCATGGTTCAGGGAGGGGCCCAGGCTATGTGGTTCTCCTGGGCACTGGGTCTCTCAGTCTGCACCACCTTGAGCTGACAGGCAAGACTCAGTTCTATCATCTAAATGTGGGTAAAATATTCATGTACCAAGTTTGCAGAGTTGCATCATCAAATGCAGTCAGCCTTAAAAAATGTTAATTGTGCCTAGGACATGGTAGACCCTTGATTTATGCTAGCAATCCTTATCATTGTTATCATCCTCTGGCTCACTCACTATTTTTAAAGATATGAACAGAAGGGCCTAGGGAGTTCTGACTTGTAGTTAAGTTAGAAGAGCCATGGATTTGAAGTGAAGTGACCTGGATTTTAATAGTGGTTGAAGCACTTACTCATCAGGTGGCCTAGGGCAAGATACTTAATCTGCAGAGCAGTACTGTCCAATGGAATTATAATATGAGCCAAAAATGTCATTTTGGATTTTCTAGAAACCAACTTAACAAAAGGCAGAAAAGAAACAGGTGACCTTAATTTTAACAATATATTTTATTTAACCCAGTATACTCAGGATTATCATTTGATGTGTAACCAAGCTAGAATTATTAACTATTGCATATAATATTTTTTGTACTAAATCTTTGGAGTCAAGCATGTGTTCTAAACCAATAACACATTTCAACGTGCAGGCTAGATTTTTTCATGGGAAACATTTGATCTGTATCATAAAATTTATAGTTGAAAAATTAGATTCATAAACTCAAATTGTTCCAAACATGTTTTTCTAATACCTGAATCCAGAATCAGTTTGTATATTTAAATGAATTAAAATGGAGTAAAACAAAGAATCCAGTCCCTCAATTGCATAAGCTGCATTTCAGGTATTCCTTGGCCACATGTGGCTAGTGGCTGCCACTACTACCACTGAAGAGAGAGTCTGTTTAACTGTTGTTGTGAGACTGTTTGTATGGAAGAATTTTATAAATCATGAAATGCTGTCAAAATAGATTACTTCTCCTCCCAAAGTCACCTGGCTAGTGAGAGGTAGCTCAGGGACTAGAATGGATCTAGCTTAATTTCTACAAATGGACTTTGAACAATACTAATCTTGAGACTGTTTTTTTATTTTTTAAACCGTGATCCATAGTAAGAAATACATTTTGCAGAACAACACAGGGTGCAGCAGGTGTTATTTCCCAAAGGAGCATTACAGTGAAGATACTTATAAATTTCATTCTGTTTCTTCCTCCTGCTGGCCTCCCCTTCCTCCTCGTCCACCTCCTCCTCCTCTTTTATTAATGCTGGTCATGACCCACTAAACTGATTTCATGGCCCACTAATGGGTTATAAACCACAATCTGGAGAACACTGATCTTAAAGAGTCCAAACTTCCAGGCATTAAGAAACTTCCAGGCTCAACAAAGCACAATAGGTGTGACTACAGATTTTCTAACTATAATGTATTGTATGGTGAGGTACTTCAAAATGTTCATAGAAAAATTGAGTTGTTGAATATTATGGTTAGTGGTGAATTAAGCCTGTAATTATAGAGTAGATTAAAATTATGTCTTTGCAAAAATTAAATTTAAAAAAAGGGAGGGAGGAGGGGGATTGAGGGAGGAAGAGAGGAGGTAGGGAAGTATGGTTATCTTCTTACAACTGTACCCATGAAATACATGAATTCTGTCCTTTAGATTAATAAAAATTTTTTAAAGAAAGCAAAAAGAGCTAAGTTTATTTTGATATCAAAAACTTTTTAAATCTCTGCATAGTTTTTTCACAACATGTGTTTTTCATGAATTTTTTGAATGTTCCGTGTATGCTTGGATTTTTAAAAAAATTCAGCACCAAAATAAACTTACCTTTAATTACATCTCCCATGAATTTTTGAATTATTCCTATATCTCAAAAAATTTTGAAGGATTTTGAATGTTTTCACCATAAAACAGTAATTTGTTTGGGGATCTAGATATACACACCCAGACTTGCACACTGCACAATGTATACATGTATTTTTTTAAAGATTTATTTATTTATTTGAAAGCATTATACAGAGAGAGAAGGAGAGGCAGAAAGAGAGAGAGAAAGAGAGAGGTCTTCCATCCTCTAGTTCACTTCCCAGTTGGCCACAATGGCCGGAGCTGTGCCAATTCAAAGCCAGGAGCCAAAGCCTCTTCTGGGTCTCCCATGCGGGTGCAGGGGCCCAAGGTCTTGGGCCATCTTCTACGGCTTTCCCAGGCCATAATAGAGAGCCGGATCAGAAGTGGTGCAGCCAGGACTCAAACCAGTGCCCATATGGGTGCCCGCACTGCAGGCGGTGGCTTTACTTGCTATGCCACAGTGCTGGCCCCAGTGTATACATGTACTTAAACATTGTAGGGCACCCCATTAAATATGTGCAATTTTATGCCCTTTTTAAAAAATCAATGTTTAAAGAAAGAGGAATCTAAAAAAGTGTTTGTAAAAAAATTGAGAGTAGGACAGTGGTTACCAAAGATTTGTGAGGGTAGGGGAAAGAGGAGTTGGGAAAAGATTAGTCAACAGGTGCAGTGTTAAACTTAAGAGGAATAAAGTCTGCTATTTTAGATGGCTCTACAGTTTATGTGTATATAAAGGAGGATCTTGAATGTTCTCAATTCAAAGAAAGGATAAATGGTAAAGGTGTAGATATGCTGATTTCCCTAGTTTTATCATTACATAATCTATGCATGTATCAACACATGACAGTGTGGCCCGTAAATATGTACAGTAATTATGTGCCATTCAGAAATAAAACTTATAGGCAAGCAGAGAGGAAGAAGTTGTTGGGAAACTGAATGAACTGATCTATGGAACCTACTATAGGTCAGTTCCCATTTGGCCTTTGATGTAGCTGGTAGAAGGAATTTGGATTTTCATCTATGGTTAGTGGGAAGCCACTGATGAGTCTAAATGAGAGAGATGAAATAAGTGATGTTTAAGAAAATGGTTCTGGCTTCTGTATGAAGAGTGTATGGGGTGGGTGGTAAACAGAAATACAAGGACAGTTAGAAGAAGCCTGGATCATTCTAGAGTCTTGGAGAACTCAGCGAGAACTCAGCCTCATTGTAGCTCCATGAAAACACCTCACCTTTCTGCAGAATGGTTTTCTCTTCTAAAAACTGGTCTCTGGTACCCGTGCAACTGACACATGGCAATGCCTTTCAGCTTTGGTCATTAACATTGGCCCATGTGTCACATTCCCTCAGCAGTGGGGTGTATGGAACGTCAGAGCTAACCATTATGAAACTGGGACTCAACAAGACTGTTGTGAGGAAATGGGCAAAAATCTTTTTTAAAATTTTTTTAATTAAAGAAAAATCAATAAAATGTGCAGAACAGGTAGTAAAGCCTGCTGCCTCTTAGCAAAAAATCTGCAAGAAAAAGGAAGATTTTTATCGCCTGGCTTCTGGGACTTAAGGCTAAAATTGAACAATGTGATTCCGGAGCTAAAAACCTAGGTGGAAAAGGGAAAAGTTGATTTTGTGTTTCTCTTGTCTCCAGAGTAGACTCTGCTCCACTGAAGGCATGCGGGCCCCTCCCGCCCTCCCTTCCTTACTCCTGCAGTGGATACTTTTATCTTGCCTTCCTCCCATTTCTCATTGGATCAAATCAATTGTTTCATTTCATTTCGTTCCCTTTCTCCATCTCGTCAGATCAAGCGCTTTGCTATTTTCCTTGAGGATTACCGAAATGAGCTCGTAGGGAACAAAAAGGTTTCTCAGCACTTTAGCTTCTGTTTCCTTCTATTTATTTGCTTTGCCTTTTATTACCTTTTTTGCTGACACCCTAGGACACACTTGCAGTATGTAGAGATTATTGGCTTTCCTCCTATTTCCTAAATGAAATCTGTTGAGTTTTAAAACCACCAGTGTGTCTCCCTTAGAGAAAGTTTATTCTTTTTAACAAGGTCAGAGATTTAAAAGGATTGTATGTACACATAGAGATATTTACATTTACACATATGTTTATTTGTATACAGATGTGTCCATCTATCCATCTCTGAATAAACACACACACACACACACACACAAATATACGTACACTTATTGCACAAGCTGCAGCACAAATGTATCTTAGCATTTCTTGGGAACTTTTTTTTTTTTTTTGCTTTTGTTGATTTGGATCTGAAAGGTCCTGCATATTCAATATATAGACATCCCTTAAATGTGCAAAGGTACTACTACTTCTAGGCTATAAGTGAACTCGTTGTATTAAGATTAATTGTACTTTCAAGAAAAATCAAATTCTTTTCCCTCCCTCCACGAACATACTTTTCTAATCATTTGATCTCAATAACTGATACCATCACTCTTCAAAATGCTTCCAAATGAAGGTGCAAAAAAGCAATACATTTACGTGCTAGTGCTGGAGGGTAGTGGAGCTAATTTCAAATATTTGACATCAAGACAAAGTGAGGCAGTAAAAATTCATGGGGGCCAGGCGGTAACACAGCTCAGCTACTGCAGAAGCCAGTCTTACCGCCTCACCCCACTGATTTCTCTCACTTGTGTGAAGATAGGGTTGGCCCGAACAATTTCCAGGAGCCTCCGGATCTTCAAAGTACCGTACTGCCACTACCCCACAAAGTGTGCCAGTGAACAAGATCCCACCAGATTCTCCTTAAATTTCAAAATCCTGCTCTGAAGCCCGAATTGAGGTTACATCACCTAGTAGAGTTTGAATTTGAGAGAACCATAAGGAGACTCCTTCAACAGTTCAAATTTTCTTTGGCTAATTCATAAAACCATGTGAATAGAACAGATCCTCAAATACTGTCCCCACCACCACCTTGGGGGGCCATTCCAAGCCTGAGTGATTTCAAAAGGAAGACCCATTTGTCTGGGTCCTGTCTGCCCCAGCTTTGGTCTGTGATCTCTGAGTTTGACAGCTTGAGAATCTGGGCCTGATCATCAGAGCTATGAGAATACAGAGAAAGGACAAGATGTCTGTGTACAAGTGGGGATCAAACCACAGGGCATTTGTTTGAAAACTTCATTATAGATTTCTGGCATGGGCCAGCAAATACTAGGTGTTCAACTAGAAGGGAGTTTGGAAACCTCCCTTCTAATCTCAGGTCCACCTCTAATATGCAGTATGACCTGGGGAAACTCCTGAACTTCTTTGTTCTTGGTTTTCTCCCCAGTCTGACAAGTGATTAAGCTGTGTGACCACCATGTTTCTTTCTAACCCTGACAGTCTCCAGTGCAGTAACTTGGAGGAATCTTTCCAGAAGTAAGCTTCTGCAACAAAGAAGTCAGATCTTAATGATAGGACAGGTTAAAAGACAGAACATTTTAGGAGCAGATATTTGTTGCGGCTGTAGGAATGCCACATGGGACACCTGCATCCCATATCAGAGTGTTTGGGTTCAAGTCCTGGCTCCTCCCATTTCCAATTCAGCTTCCATTAATGCATACCCTGGGAGGCACCACATAATGGCTCAAGTACTTGGGTCCCTGCTACCATTGTGGGAGAAACCTAGGTTGAGTTCTAGGCACTTGACTTCAGCCTGGCCAAGCCCTGGCTGTTGCAGGTAACTGGGAAGTAAACCAGTGGATATAAAATCTTTGTTACTGCATTTCAAATAAAATGAAAATAAATTTAAAAAAACCCAAAGTATTTAAGAGATAATATAGATATACATAAGGATATAGATAAGTAGATATAGCTACGGATATATATATATACTTTCCCCTCTGTTTTACTTTCTTTAAAAAAGATGTATTTATTTATTTGAAAGGCAGAGTTACAGAGAGAGAGAGAGCAAAAGAGAGAAAGAGAGAGGTCTTCCATCTGCTGGTTCACTTCCAAAATGGCTGCAACAGCCACGGCTGGAGCAGACTGAAGTCAGGAACCAGGACCTTCACTGGGTCTCCCATGTGAGTGCAAGAGCCCAAGCACTTAGACCATCTTCTGCTGCTCTTCCTGGCTGTTAGCAGGAAGCTAGCTCAGAAGTGGCGCAGCCAGGACACGAACCAGTGCCCACATGGGATGCCAGCATCACAGGTGACAGCTTTACATGCTACATCACAACACCAGTCTCACTTTACTGGTTTTTTTAAAATAATTTTTTATTCCTTCCTTCCCTTCTGCAAGTGGTCTCTGGAGCAGAAATTGTTGCAAGGAGGGCTTCCAAAGCATGCTCCATGATACGCTGTACACAGTGGCCAAAGGGTTCTGTGTCCAAAGGAGTTTGGGAAATGCTTCATTTTATATTAAATCTCTCTTGAAGAATCACAATTTATATGGCATATTAAGTTTCTGAGAGAGCCTTCAGTGAAAGAGCCTGTTTACTTTTGTTGAACCCCAAAATCCTCAAACTCATTGATCACCAAGCTTTCTCATGATTCCCGTTACCACCTTGTAGGGCTGGTGGAAGCTGGCACTGAGTACTGCCTGAAAGTGTGTCTAGGGGCCTCCTTGTGTGCGTCACACACTTCTGTCTGTATTCCAACCCATTAAACCTCTGCTGTCCCTTCATTTCCACCTGACATGAATGGTATCATGATCAACTGAATGAGAAGTAGCTTGCAATAATGATTTAATAGTTTACTGCATTATGGACAATTAGCCAATGGTGCTGAGTTCACATTGGATTTATTGAGATGGAAATCCATCCATCTGTGAATTTGTTTATTCATGTTCTTACTCAAAGAACGTGCTCAAGTCTTCTGATTCAGAAAGATAAAGCACATCTTTGCTGCCTTCTCTCCTGAGAACCCCCTGAAGTTATACCAAAGAATTCACGAAAGAATAAATGCTGAAGAACAACACAACACGAAGGGAGGCTTGAATGGTTTTTAGAGCATATGGGGAAACAGAAGCTGTTGGTGGGGGAAAGAGAGTGGCTTTCTCAAAAGGGAGAGGGAGCCCATCTGCTGAGAGCACAGCAGGGGTCCCCTGGGTGGAAGGGTGAGTGAGCGTAAGGAGGAAGAATGAAACTTTCAGTGTGGTTAACCTCAGCGGCCTCTGAATCTGTTTCAGTCTCATTTTTCCAGATCAGAAGGTGGCAGAATGCTTGATCACAGGGAGCTCTTCTCTAAAAATTCAAGAGGAGTGAAAGAATCAGGCCTGGCAGTGGGTGTATTCAAGTCTGGAGAGGCACACTCTTCATGCTAGCTTGGAGGAGCAAGCACCTGCAAATGGCCTGCTTCTGGCACTTGCCATCAAGCAGATTCTGCCATACAGAGTAAGCACCATCTACATCCATATAGTTCCCATCAGCCTTTCCAACCTCTGTGTTTAAATATAAGCAGCTGATTAAGAATCACTTAACTGGGGCCGGCTGCGTAGCTCACTTGGTTAATCCTCCGCCTGCAGCGCCGGCATCCCATATGGGCACCGGGTTCTAGTCCAGCCACTCCTCTTCCAGTCCAGCTCTCTGCTGTGGCCTGGGAAGGCAGTGGAGGATGGCCCAAGTGCTTGGACCCCTGCACCCGCATGGGAGCCCAGGAAGAAGCTCCTGGCTCCTGGCTTCGGATCGGCGCAGCACCTGCCGTGGCGGCCATTTGGGGAGTGAACCAATGGAAGGAAGACCTTTCTCTCTGTCTCTCTCTCTCACTGTCTATAACTCTGTCAAAAAAAAAAAAAAAAAAAAAAAAGAATCACTTAACTAACTGCAGGACAAAAAAGATCAGTGTAAAGAACAGATCCCAGAAAAAAAATACAAAGGCAAATCAGGTGAGGGAAGCTAACTTGAAAGATACATATCTTCAGAAAAATCCAAGACTGAGAATGGCATATGGTGGAAAGGGGAGATTAAATTTTCAGGGAAATAATGAAATGAGATTTTCCAGAGGCAGAAGAGAAATGTGTGTTCTGACTGCAGCAGCCAGTGAATGCCATTGGTGAATTTCTATGTGGACCTGTGCCTAGTTAGATTGTATTGACATTTCAGAAATTTAGAGTGAAAGAAAATTCCTAAAAGCTTCTGGACAGAAAAAAAAAAAAAAACATCAACTACAAAGTGATTATAAACAGAGCCAGCATCACACTTCTCCTCAGTTACACACAAACTAGAAAACTCTGAGGCTAGGCCTCATATGTCCAATACAGAATTCCTAATCTATAAACCATTGACAGATAACTGAAGACAGAAGTAAGCTATTTCAGATATTCAAAGAGTCACAAAGAAATTCCTTCTTAAGGGCATTTCCTGAGAATGACAGAACTAACATTAGGAATCCCAGTGGAAAGAAAATCTTGGAATAATAACTGTCCTGGAAGCCCAGAAAGCAATTGATAAAATTAAAAATTAGAAGACAAAGTCAATGTCTTCAAGAGGAGGGAGTGATTATTTTCCAAGGACTATATAACGTGTTAGTAATATATAATATACAAATATATTTTGTATAGATATATAATACAATGCATATTATATATTATAATATGTTATATAATATATTATAATATATTATGATATATAATATATATTACATATATTATATATAACATTTAAAATATATAATGTAATATATCTATACAAAATATATAATATATATGTATGTATGTATATTTTATATTATATAAATATGTATATATGTATAGTTTATATTATAATATATTATATAATACATATTATATATCTATACAAAATATATTTGCATATATATACAAATATATAATATACTATATATATACTATAAAAAAGCAATACGAAGAGTCTCAGGGAAGAGTTGGGGAGGAAACTACACAAGCTGGAGGGAGAGTGGACCTACGTGGAGGGTGAGGACACGCACTCTTCAGGACCCCAGCAGATGAGAGCCTCCACAACAGCTTTGGAGAGTGAAGTAAGAACAGACTGTAGCAGCCCAAGCCACTGGCAAAAAAGTTACAGGAAGAGCCTAGAGGGAATCTGGCTTGGAGTCCCATGGGGGATAGTGTCCCTGCCAAATTAGAGGAGAAAAAAGGGAGGGGCACATTTTTTTTCTCTCTCCGATCACCCTGCAACTGCATCTTATAACAAGCTGACAGAGAGCAGGCCCCATTTTGCACATACAGAACAGCTGCACCAGCTTGTATCTGCACCCTGCAACCAGCCAAGTGGAGACTCCTGAGTCTGGTAGGGAGAACGGACAGGGGGTTGGGTGCTCATGACTGTGGGAGGCTTGTGTGCCAGGAATGTAAAAACATTGAGGCTGCATGGAAAGACTCAGGGTGTGGCTAAAACTTTGGGCAGTCATGTGGGAGGCTCCACATGACCAGGGCTCCCTGGATACCTGGTAAAGGACATTTCTTGGGAATCTGAACTCATACTGAGGACTGCACAGATCATTTGTATGGTCCTTGTGGCAGAGTAGACAAATAATATACCACTGGGGCTAGCACCCAGGCACTGGTATCCTATGAGGAGAGGAGCTTAGTTGAATCTATGCCAACAGACAAGAACTAACTTACCTTCAGATGAAAAAAAGAGATTTACCATGCCAAACTTGGTGTGTCACCTCAGACACATCCTTCACCATGGAGCACTGAACAGAGCTCCTTGTCCACACCTACCACATGCCTCAGGTATTCCCTGAAAGCAGACACTCCACTAATCCACACAGACACAGTCCAAAGCTAAAAGCCACCACAGCAAAAAAGCGAAGAAGAAACTAATGAATATCCACAAATGCTGAATAACAAGCGCATAAATTCAAGAAACAAGAATAAGGAAGACAATATGATGCCCTCCAAAGAAAACAACACTTCAGTGCTAGAATATGAAGATGATGAGATTGAAAATGCCAGAAATGGAATTTTAAAAATTGATCATAGGATTACTTAGAAAGAATCAGAAGCAAATGCACAAACTACTGAAATGCACACATGAAAGGAAATTTCTCCCACGAAATTGAGATCTTAATGAGAAATCAAAATGAAATCCTGGAAATGAATAATTCAATAGAACAAATAAAAATGCTATGGATAGCCTTAAAAACAGAATCAGTGAAGCAGAAGAAAGAATATCCAACTTAGAAGACAAAGCACAGGAAATCATACAGTCAATCCAAACACAAGAAGAACTTAGAAAACTAAAAAACACTATTGGTAATCTACAGGATAATATCAAATGACCCAACATACAGGTTCTAGGAGTTCATGAAGGCATAGAGAGAAAGGATTAGAAGGCCTTTTTAATGAAACAATAACAGAAAATTTTCCTAATTTGGAGAAAGAATGGGACATCCAAGTACAGGAAGCACATAGAACTCCTAATACACATGACCAAAAAAGATCTTCACCATGAAACATTGTAATCAAACTCTCTACAGTAAAATATAAAGAAAATATTCTAATGTGTGTAAGAGAAATGCCAGTTTACTTTCAGGGGATCTAGAATTAGACTCACAGCAGACTTCTGATCAGAAACCCTACAGGCTAGGAGAAAATGGCAAGATATATTTCAAGTTTTTTTTTTTTTTTTTTGACAGGCAGAGTTGGACAGTGAGAGAGAGAGACACAGAGAGAAAGGTCTTCCTTTTCCATTGGTTCACCCCCCAAATGGCCAGTACGGCCAGCGCGCTGCACAGATCCAAAGCCAGGAGCCAGGTGCTTCCTCCTGGTCTCCCATGCAGGTGCAGGGCCAAATCACTTGGGCCACCCTCCACTGCCTTCCCAGGCCACAGCAGAGAGCTGGACTGGAAGAGGAGCAACCAGGACAGTATCCGGCACCCCAACAGGGACTAGAACCTGGGGTGCTGGTGCCGCAGGAGGAGGATTAGCCAAGTGAGCCACAGTACTGGCCAAGATATATTCCAAGTTTTAAAAGAAAAGAATTGTGAACCCAGAAAACTATATGCTGCAAAACCGTCATTTATGAAAAAAGGTGAAATAAAGACCTTCCATGAAAAAGAAATTGAAAGAATTTGTCACTACCCATCCAGCCCTGAAAAAGATGCTTTAAGATGTGCTGCACACAAAAACACAGAAATGTGGTCATCACTATGAAAGAAAGGTAAAGGAAGGAAATCTCTCAGTAAAATTACAAAGGAAATCCAAAGTAAAAAAATAGGAATATTTATGGAAAAATGTCAGGCAAAATGGTTATTTATCAATGGTCATATTGAATGTAAATGGCCTCAACTTTCCAGTTAAAAGATTCAGACTGACAGATTGTATTTAAAAATAAAAAAAACATATATTTGCTGCCTAAAAGAAACACATCTCACCAACAAAATGCATGCAGACTGAAAATGAAAGGATGGAAAAAGATAATCCGTGCTAACAGAAACCGAAAAAAGAGCTGGTGTGGCCATTCTAATATCAGACAAAATAGACTTTAACAGAAAAAAAAAAGACACAAAGAAGGGCACCATGTAATGATTAAGGGATCAATTCAACAGGAAGAAGTAACTATTATAAATGTTTATGAAACTAAATACAGGGCACCAAGCTATTTAAAAGAAATGTTAAAGGACCTAATAGAAGATAATGACTCAAATGGGGGATTTCAGTACCCCACTTTCAGCAATGTACAGCTCAACCAGACAGAAAATCAGCAAAGAAATAGCAAACTTAATCGGCACTGTAGACCAAATGGACCTCACAGAAATCTACAGAACCTTTCATCCTACAGTTGCAGAATACACATTTTTCTCAGCACTGCATGGAACTTTCTTTAGAATTGACCATATGCTAGGCCATAAAGCAAGTCTGAGTGAATTCAGATACATTGAAATCATACCATGCATCTTCTCAGGCCACAGTGCGAAGAAGCTGGAAATCAGTGACTCAGGAATCTATAGAACATACACAAACACATGGAGACTGAACAACATGCTCCTGAATAAACAGTGGGTCATAGAAGAACTCAAAAGAAAAATCAAAAAATTTCTGGAAACAAAAGAAGATGACAATACAACATATCAAAACTTACGAGGTACAGCAAAGGCAGTGTTAAGAGGAAAGTTTAAAGCAATTGGTGCCTACATCAAGAAATTGGAAAGGCACCAAATAAATAAGCTATCACGCATCTCAGGGATCTAGGAAAGCAACAGCAAACCAAACCCAAAACTAGTAGGAGAAAGAAAATAATTAAAATTACAGGAGAAATAAACAAAATTGAAACAACAACAAAAAAGTACAAAAGATCAGCAAAACCAAGAACTATTTTTTTGAAAAAATAAACAAAATAGACACACCGTTGGCCCAACTAACCAAAAAAAGGACAGAGATGACCCAATCAATAAAATTAGAGTTGAAAAAGGAAATGTAACAAGACACCACAGACATCACATTAACAAACTGAAGAACAAAAACTGTATGATTATCTCAATACATGCAGCGAAAGCATTTGATAAAAAACAGCACCCTTTCATGATGAAAACTCTAAGCAAATCTCATATAGAAGAACATTTCTCAACACAATCAAGGCAATTTATAACAAACCCACAGACAGCATCCTATTGAATAAGGAAAAGTTGGAAGCATTCCCACTGAGATCTGAAACCAGACAAGGATGCCCACTCTCACCACTGTTATTCAATATAGTCCTGGAAATTTTACCCAGAGCCATTGGGCAAGAAAAAGAAATCAAAGGATACAAATTTGGAAAGAGAAAGTCAAAGTACCCTATTTGCAGATGACATGATTCTATAAAGGGGATCCAAAAGACTCCACCAAGAGACTATTGGAACTCATAGAAGAGTTTGTTCAAGTAGCAGGATATAAAATCAATACACAGAAATCAACAGCCTTTGTATACACAGACAATTCCACAGCTGAGAAAGAACTTCTAATATCAATCCCATTCACAATAGCTACAAAAAAATCAAATACCTTAGAATAAATTTAACCAAGGTTGTCAAAGGTTGCTATGATGAGAATTATAAAACATTAAAGAAAGAAAGAGAAGATACAAAAAATGGAAAAATCTTCCATGTAAATGGATTGGAGGAAACAGTATCATCAAAAAGTCCATTCTTCTTTTTTTTTTTTTTTTTTTTAACTTTTATTTAATGAATATACGTTTCCAAAGTACGAATAATGGATTACTATGGCTTCCCCCCCATACCGTCCCACCCACAACCCTCCCCTTTCCCACTCCCTCTCCCCT
Source organism: Oryctolagus cuniculus (assembly GCF_051225735.1). Lineage (NCBI taxonomy): Eukaryota > Metazoa > Chordata > Mammalia > Lagomorpha > Leporidae > Oryctolagus > Oryctolagus cuniculus. The sequence goes on from NC_142868.1 coordinate 178,416,466, forward strand.
TCCATTCACATCAAGATTCATTTTCGATTATCTTAATATACAGAAGATCAGCTTAGTATACATTAAGTAAGGATTTCAACAGTTTGCTCCCACACAGAAACATAAAGTGAAAAATAATAGATGATTTTTTTTAAATGATGATGAAATCAGATCAGACCTATTGTCATGTTTAATCCCAGTGAGAGTCAAGTTGGGAGTTGATAGTTTCTTTTCTTTTTTTTTTTTTTTTTTTTTTACAGAGGATCAGTTTAGTATGCATTAAGTAAAGATTTCAACAGTTTGCACCCCCATAGAGACACAAAGTGAAATATATTATTTGAGTACTCATTATAGCATTAAATCTCAATGCACAGCACATTAAGGACAGAGATCCTACATGAGGAGTAAGTGCACAGTGACTCCTGTTGTTGACTTTACCAATTGACACTCCTGTCTATGGCATCAGTAATCTCCCTATGCTCCAGTCATGAGTTTCCAAGGCTATGGAAGCCCCTTGAGTTCTCCGACTCTTATCTTGTTTAGACAAGGTCATAGTCAAAGTGGAGGTTCTCTCCTCCCTTCAGAGAAAGGTACCTCCTTCTTTGAAGACCTGTTCTTTCCACTGAGATCTCACTCACAGAGATCTTTTGCCAGAGTGTCTTGGCTTTCCATGCCTGAAATACTCTCATGAGCTTTTCAGCCAGATCTGAATGCCTTTAGGGCTGATTCTGAGGCCAGAGTGCTATTTAGGGCATCTGCCATTCTATGAGTCTGCTGAGTATCTCACTTCCCATGTTGGATCACTCTCCCCTTTATTTATTCTATCGGTTAGTGTTAGCAGGTACTAGACTTGCTTATGTGCTCCCTTTGACTCTTAGTCCTTTCATTATGATCAATTGCGAACTGAAATTGATCACTTGGACTAGTGAGATGGCATTGGTACATGCCACCTTGATGGGATTAAATTGGAGTCCCCTGGTATGTTTCTAACTCTACCATTTGGGGCAAGTCAGCTTGAGCATGTCCCAAATTATATATCTCTTCCCTCTCTTATTCCTACTCTTATGTTTAACAGGGATCACATTTCAGTTAAATTTCAACACTTAAGAATAACTGTGTATTAATTACAGAATTGAATCAGTCATCTTAAGTAGAACAGACAAAAAAAACTACTAAGAGGGATAATGTATTAAGTTGTTCATTAACAGTCAGGGCTATGCTGATCAAGTCACCGTTTCCCATAGTGTCCCTTTCACTTCAACAAGTTTCCATTTTGGTGTTCAGTCAGTTGTCACCGATCAGGGAGAACATATGGTATTTGTCCCTTTGGGACTGGCTTATTTCACTCAGCATGATGTGTTCCAGATTCCTCCATTTTGTTGCAAATGACTGGATTTCGTTGTTTCTTACTGCAGTATAGTATTCTAAAGAGTACATATCCCACAATTTCTTTATCCAGTCTACCGTTGATGGGCATTTAGGTTGGTTCCAGGTCTTAGCTATTGTGAATTGTGCTGCAATAAACATTAGGCTGCAGACTGCTTTTTTGTTTGCCAATTTAAATTCCTTTGGGTAAATTCCAAGGAGTGGGATGGCTGGGTCGAACGGTAGGGTTATCTTCAGGTTTCTGAGGAATCTCCAGACTGATTTCCATAGTGGCTTAACCAGTTTGCATTCCCACCAACAGTGGGTTAGTGTCCCTTTTTCCCCACATCCTCGCCAGCATCTGTTGTTAGTAGATTTCTGAATGTGAGCCATTCTAACCGGGGTGAGGTGGAACCTCATTGTGGTTTTGATTTGCATTTCTCTGATTGCTAATGACCTTGAACATTTTTTCATGTGCCTGTTGGCCATTTGGATTTCCTCTTTTGAAAAATGTCTATTGAGGTTCTTGGCCCATCTCTTAATTGGGTTGTTGGTTTTGTTTTTGTGGAGTTTCTTGATCTCTTTGTAGATTCTGGTTATTAACCCTTTATCTGTTGCATAGTTTGCAAATATTTTTTCCCATTCTGACGGTTGTCTCTTCACTCTCCTGACTGTTTCTTTTGCAGTACAGAAACTTCTCAATTTGATGCAATCCCAATAGTTAATTTTGGCTTTGACTGCCTGTGCCTCCCGGGTCTTTTCCAGAAACTCTTTGCCTGTGCCAATATCTTGAAGGGTTTCTCCAATGTTCTCTAGTAACTTGATGGTGTCAGGTCGTAGATTTAGGTCTTTAATCCATGTTGAGTGGATTTTTGTGTAAGGTGTAAGGTAGGGGTCTTGCTTCATGATTCTGCACGTGGAAATCCAATTTTCCCAGCACCATTTATTGAATAGACTGTCCTTGCTCAAGGAATTAGTTTTAGATCCTTGATCAAATATAAGTTGGCTGTAGATGTTTGGGTTGATTTCTGGTATTTCAATTCTGTTCCATTGGTCTATCCTTCTGTTTCTGTACCAGTACCATGCTGTTTTGATTACAACTGCCCTGTAGTATGTCCTGAAATCTGGTATTGTGATGCCTCCGGCTTTGTTTTTGTTGTACAAGATTGCTTTAGCTATTCGAGGTCTCTTGTGCCTCCATATAAATTTCAGCACCAATTTTTCCAGATCTGAGAAGAAGGTCTTCGGTATCTTGATTGGTATTGCATTGAATCTATAAATTGCTTTTGGGAGAATGGACATTTTGATGATATTGATTCTTCCAATCCATGAGCATGGAAGATTTTTCCATTTCTTGGTATCCTCTTCTATTTCTTTCTTTAAGGTTTTGTAATTTTCATCGTAGAGATCTTTAACATCCTTGGTTAAGTTTATTCCAAGGTATTTGATTGTTTTTGTAGCTATTGTGAATGGGATTGATCTTAGAATTTCTTCCTCAGCCATGGCATTGTCTGTGTATACAAAGGCTGTTGATTTTTGTGCATTGATTTTATACCCTGCTACTTTGCCAAACTCTTCTATGAGTTCCAATAGTCTCTTGGTAGAGTTCTTTGGGTCCCCTAAATAAAGAATCATGTCATCTGCAAAGAGGGATAGTTTGAGTTCTTCCTTCCCAATTTGTATCCCTTTAATTTCTTTTCCTTGCCTAATAGCTCTGGCTAGAACCTCCAGAACTATATTGAATAGCAGTGGTGAGAGTGGACATCCCTGTCTGGTCCCAGATCTCAGTGGGAATGCTTCCAACTTTTCCCCATTCAATAGGATGTTGGCTGTGGGTTTTTCATAGATTGCTTTGATTGTATTGAGGAATGTTCCTTCCAAACCCAGTTTGCTTAGAGTTTTCATCATGAACGGGTGTTGTATTTTATCAAATGCTTTCTCGGCATCTATTGAGAGAATCATATGGTTTTTCTTCTGCAGTCTGTTAATGTGGTGTATCACATTGATTGTCTTGCGCACATTAAACCATCCTTGCATACCAGGGATAAATCCCACTTGGTCTGGGTGGATGATCTTTCTGATGTGTTGTTGCATTCTATTGGCGAGAATTTTATTGAGGATTTTTGCATCTATGTTCATCAGGGATATTGGTCTGTAATTCTCTTTCAGTGCTGCATCTTTTCCCGGCTTAGGAATTAAGGTGATGCTGGCTTCATAGAAAGAATTTGGGAGGATTCCCTCTTCTTCAATTGTTCTGAATAGTTTGAGAAGAATTGGAGTTAGTTCTTCTTTAAATGTCTGGTAGAATTCAGCAGTGAATCCATCTGGTCCTGGGCTTTTCTTTGTTGGGAGGGCCTTTATTACTGTTTCAATTTCTGTTTCAGTTATGGGTCTATTTAGGTTTTCGATGTCTTCCTGGTTCAATTTAGGTAGGTTGCATGTGTCCAGGAATCTATCCATTTCTGGTAGGTTTCCCTGTTTGCTGGCATACAAGTCCTTGTAGTAATTTCTGATGATTCTTTTTATTTCTGTGGTGTCTGTTGTTACATTTCCTTTTTCATCTCTGATTTTATTGATTTGGGTCTTTTCTCTTCTTTTTTTAGTTAGTTGGGCCAATGGGGTGTCAATTTTGTTTATTTTTTCAAAAAACCAGCTCCTCGTTTGGCTGATTTTTTGTAATGTTTTTCTTGATTCAATCCTGTTGATTTCTTCTCTGATTTTAATTATTTCTCTTCTCCTACTAGATTTGGGTCTGGTTTGCTGTAGGTTTTCTAGATCCTTGAGGTGAATAGAAAGCTCATCTATTTGGTGCCTTTCCAATTTCTTGATGTAGGCACCTATTGATATAAACTTTCCTCTTAACACTGCTTTTGCTGCGTCCCATAAGTTTTGGTATGTTGTGCTGTTATCCTCATTTACTTCCAGAAAGTTTTTGATTTCTCTTTTGATTTCTTCTATGACCCATTGTTCATTCAGGAGCATGTTGTTCAATCTCCATGTGTTTGCGTATGCTCTAGGGATTCCTGAGTTGTTCATTTCCAACTTCATTCCTTTATGGTCTGAGAAGCTGCATGGTATGATTCTAATTCTTTTGAATTTGCTGAGACTTGCTTTATGGCCTAGTATGTGGTCAATCCTAGAGAAGGTTCCATGTACTGCTGAGAAGAATGTATAATCTTTAGCTGTAGGATTGAAAGTTCTGTATATATCTGTTAGATCCATTTGGGCTATAGTGTCGTTTAAATCTACTGTATCCTTGTTGATCTTCTGTCCTATTGATCTGTCTATTTCTGAGAGTGGAGTATTGAAGTCCCCCAGTACTATTGTATTGGGGTCTAAGTCTCCCTTTAAGTCCGTTAACAAATCTTTTAGATAAACCGGTGCCCTGTAGTTAGGTGCATATACATTGATAATTGTTATATCTTCCTGTTGAATTGATCCCTTAATCATTATGTAGTGTCCCTCTTTGTCTCTCTTAATGGTTTTTGTGGTAAAGTTTATGATGTCTGATATTAAGATGGCTACGCCTGCTCTTTTTTCATTTCTGTTGGCATGGTATATCTTTTTCCAGCCTTTCACTTTCAGTCTGTATGGATCTTTGTTGGAAAGATGTGTTTCTTGTAAGCAGCAAATAGATGGGTTTTGTTTTTTAACCCAATCAGCCAAACGGTGTCTTTTAACTGGACAGTTCAGGCCATTCACGTTCAATGTGACTAATGATAAGTGGTAACTTTGCCCTGCCATTTGCCAAAGATAAGTTCTAATATATGCTTTGAATTCCCTGTGATCTTTTGCTGTGAGCTTTCCTTCCTTGGTTTCCTTCCTTTACCTTCTTTCATATTGATGACCGTGTTTCTTTGTTTCTGTGTGTAACACATCTTTAAGCATCTTTTGTAGGGCTGGACGAGTGGCAACAAATTCTTTCAATTTCTGTTTGTTATGAAAAGTCTTTATTTCACCTTCATTCACAAATGATAGCTTTGCAGGGTATAATATTCTGGGCTGGCAGTTGTTCTCTCTTAGTACCTGGGCTATATCTTGCCATTCCCTCCTAGCTTGTAGAGTTTCTGATGAGAAGTCAGCTGTGAGTCTGATTGGAGATCCTCTGAGAGTAATCTGACGTTTCTCTCTTGCACATTTTAGGATCTTTTCTTTATGTTTCACTGTGGAGAGTTTAATTACAACGTGCCGTGGTGAGGGTCTCTTTTGGTCGTGTTTATTAGGGGTTCTGTGAGCTTCCTGTACTAGGATTTCTCTGTCCTTCTCCAAACCTGGGAAATTTTCTGCTAATATCTCACTAAAAAGGCCTTCTAATCCTTTCTCCCTCTCCATGCCTTCAGGAACTCCTAGAACCCGAATGTTGGGTTTTTTAATAGTATCCTGAAGATTCCCGACAATATGTTTCAGATTTCTAATTTCCTCTTCTTTTCTTTGGTCTGACTGTATCCTTTCCTGTTCTCTGTCTTCTAAGTCCGAAATTCTCTCTTCTGCTTCTCCCATTCTGTTTGTAAGGCTCTCTATTGTGTTTTTCATTTGATCTATTGAATTCTTCACTTCAGTCACTATCCCAGTTTCCTGTTGTACTAGTTGTTTCGTTTCATTTTGATTCCTCCTTAATATTTCATTTTCACGAGAGAGATTTTCTATCTTGTCCATTAAGGATTTCTGTAGTTCAAGAATTTGTTTTTGAGAACTTCTTAATGTTCTTATCAATTTTTTGAGATCTGCTTCTTGCATTTCTTCTATGTCATCATCCTCATAATCTTGAATTGGGGTGTCTTTTTCATTTGAGGGCTTCATGGTGACTTCCTTGTTTTTATTACCTTGGTTTTTGCGTTTGTTATTTGTCATATTGGAGATATTTGGTTTCTTCACTGTGGTGCTTTTTCTTGTTATACTATGACTCTAGATTAAGTGGACTATCTGTTTTTGATGGAGCCTTAGGGCTTGAGATGGGTGTGGCCTGAGAGCTCTGTTTGGTGTGCCAAAGGTGACACTCCCAGGTTAGGCGTGGTAAACCTCTCTCTCTCTCTCTCTCTCTCTCTCTCTCTTTTTTTTTTGATTCAACAGGGAAGTTATTCTGCACAGCTGAACAAAGTTGGAGGTAGTTAGCAGGCAAATGATATACCCACAGGAGCCAGAGATCAGAAGCTCTTTCCCAAGGACCACACAGGGAATCTGTTCGGCCCTTAGAGTGGGCTCAAATTCTCCTTCAGTCTCCCACTGGGTTGCCAAAGTTACGGAATTGTAGCGTCTCTGGAGAGTGCTCACGTGAATTCCGTGAGTTCTCTCCCCCCCCCCCCGTCTCTTTTTTCACAGTCTCAGTTCAGTAGCACCATAAATTTACTAAGTCCTAATCTCCTGTTAATTCGCCCCACCCAGAGTCAGGTTTTACTGCTAGGCTCAGGGCTGGTGCAGACCTGAGGTCGCTCTGCTTATGACGTATGTCCAAGATGGCGCCTGCTCTTTGTCTTGCTCGCCCTTGAGAGGTGAGCGGAGAGAGAGAAACCCGTGTCCATACCAGTCACCTTTTTTTTTTTTCCCTCTCTCTCTCTTCCAGTTAGCTTGGTGAAGTCCCCCCCGCCCCGGGGGTCGTTCCCTCTAGTCTCCTCTCTCCGCTTGCCTGCCGGTGTCTCGGGTTATTGAGGTTCGGCTCACCTCGCGTTCCAGCGCTGGTGTGTTGAGTCTGCCGCTGATGTCCCGAACTGTGGGCTCCCACGTTCTCCACGCAGGTCTGCTCCCCTTCCAGCGCCGATGTGTGGACTCGGAGCCCTGGACTTCCCAAGTCTCCCCGCTGTTGCACTCCCCTTCGAGCACTTGCGCGCCGACCCTCAAAAAGTCCATTCTTCTGAAATCAATTTTACAGATTTAATGTGACACAAATCAAAATACGAAAGACATTCTTCTCAGATATAGAAAAAATGATGCTGAAATTCATATGGAAACACAGGAGACCTCGAATAGGTAAAACAATCTTATACAACAAAAACAAAGCCAGAGGCATCACAATACCAGATTTCAAGACATACTACAAGGCAGTTATAACCAAAACAGCCTGTTTCTGGTACAAATACGGATGGATAGACCAATGGAACAAAACAGAAACATCAGAAATCAATCCAAGCATCTACAACCAACTTCTATTTGACCAAGGAGCTACAACAAATGGTGCTGGGAAAACTGGATGAAGTATGTAGAAGTATGAATCAGAACCCCTACCTTACACCTTATAGAGAAATCTACTCAAAATGGATTAAAGACCTAAATCTACAACGTGATGCCATCAAATTATTAGAGAACATTGGGGAAACCCTGCAAGAGATTGGCACAGACAAAGACTTCTTGAAAAAGACCCCAGAGGCACAGGCATCAAAGCCAAAATTAACAAATGGGTTTACATCAAATTCAGAAGCTTCTGTACTGCAAAAGAAACACTCAGCAAATGTGAAGAGGCAACCAAGGGAATGGAGAAATTATTTGAAAACAATGCAACTGATAAAAGATTAATAGCCATAATATATAAAGAGATCAAGAAACTCCACAACAATAAAACAAACAACCTAGTGAAGAAATGGGCAAAGGACTTAAACACATTTTTCAGAGGAGGAAATCTAAAGGGCCAACAGACACATGAAAAATGCTCAGGATCACTAGCATAGAAATGTGACTCAAAACCACCGTGAGGTTTCACCTCATCCCAGTTAGAATGGCTTTCTAGCAGAAATCAACAAACAACAAATGCTGGCGAGGATGTAGGGGAAAAGGTACCTAATCCACTGTTGGTGGGAATGTAAACTGGTAAAACCACTATAGAGGACAGTATGGAGATACCTCAGAAGTCTGAATATTGACCGACTATATAATCCAGCCATCCCACTCCTTGGAATTTACCCAAGGGAAATGAAATTAGCAAACAAAAGAGTTATCTGCATTCCCATGTTTGTTGCAGCTCAATTCACAATAGGTAAGACATAGAGTCAACCCAAATGCCCATCAGCTGAAGACTGGATGAAGAAATTATGGGATATGTACTCTATGGAATGCTGCACAGCAGTAAAAATAAAAATTGAAATCCGGTCATTTGCAACAAAGTGGATGAACCTGGAAAACATCATATTTAGTGAAATAAGCCAGTCCCAAAGGGACAAATACCATATATTCTCCCTGATCTGTGGTAACTAATAGAGCACCTAACAGGAAATATGTAGAAATGAAATTGACACTTTGAGAAGCAATGACTTAAATAGCCTTTGTTTTGACTATCCAGGAATAGTTTTTTTTTCTTCCACGTACTATTTGTTGAACTCTTTAGTTAACATTTAGTTTATCATATGTGTATAAAGTCAATTGAAAATAGATCTCAGTAAAAAATAAGAGTGGGGAAAAAAGTGATGATAAATTCCTGGAAAAATAACCTTCATAAGAAAGTTCTGATTCAAATATAAGACAAATTTAAATATTCCATAATTTTAAAAATTATTTTTCCATTTACTTTAAAGGCAGAGAGAGAGAGAGACAATGAGAGAAAGAGGGAGAGACTGAATGACTGTGAATGAATTCCTGTGATTCTGATGCTGGAAACCTCCTTGGAGTGGAATATATTATTGGACATCTACAGAAGATTAAAAATATAAACCTTATTCATGGAAGTGAATAAAAAATAGACTCATCAGCTTATAAAATCTATTGATTGGTTTTCAACATTTGCCATCTACCTATGAAGAAAGCAAGAAAGACTTCATCATTCTTATACAACTCCAACAAATAAAGAAAACAAATCTAGGTGACTCAGTGCCTTGGGAGGTGGATGTGGAAGAGGAGCACAGGGAAGGGCAGGAAGATGAATAACCTCTTAGAATTAGAAGAGGCCAGCGATGTCTGAAGCTGATGGAAACAGTAATAAATACATCTACCTCATAGGAAGTGACAGAGGTGCGCAAGAAAAAAGTAAAGGTGACTTAAAAGTCAAGGTTTTAAAAATAAAGAAATTTTTCAATGTGAAAAGTCTGAAGTTGCTGCAAACATGAATAAGACCATGAAAGTATTTAGAACTACAAAGGCAGCCATTTGGGGAGTGAACCAACGGAAGGAAGACCTTTCTCTCTCTCTCTCTCTCTCTCTCTCTCTGACTATCTCTGCCTGTCAAAAAAAAAAAAAAGGAAAAAAGAACTTAGCAATCCTTAAAATTGTTCCTTTTAGTGTGTGGGACTTGGTCAAGGGGAGCAGAGTTTGGAATTAAAAAAAAAAAAAAAAACACTATTATTCTAAGCTGTTCTATGCAATTTGCTTCCTTGTCTTGTGTGTGTGTGTGTGTGTGTGTTACTTTGAGTTTTAAGACCATTGTGTATCTTTCATGTGGCAAACACTATGTTTAATACCAGGCACTTAGGGATGGTACCAGCCTTATGGCAGAAGCATCTACAGACACAATTGCTGCTGGGAGGAGCGCTTTCTAGAGACGCACTTGTGTACAGTGGGAAGAGGTGGCAGTGCAGCCAATCACAGTATACTGCTTGGCAGGAAAGTTCACCGAGTATTTGGACAGTTGATTGGAACTGTTGGTGCTGAACCCTCAGAGAGGTGAATTAGGAGAAGCGTTTAGGACTTGGGGGCTTGGAGACTTGACTTGAGTCCCTCAGATGATAATATTCTAGGCAGGCAGATAGAATTACTGAGAGTTTGAAACTGTAAGAATCCTTAGAGAGTCTGTATCCAATCCTTTCATTTTTTAAACAAAGGAGGTTTGGAGTGGCAAAGCTAGAGCTCAAATTCAGTCCCTCTGATTCCAAGTTTAACGCCAGATCAAAGGAGTTGCCGTCTAAGATACCCCTCAAAGCCAGCAACTGACATTTATCAGATACCTGCTATGGGCTAGGCACTGTCCTGGCCAGTTCTCTAATTGCATCCTCACAACAGCCATATGAGATTGGTTATACCCATTTTGAATTTGATTATGAGTTTAAATAATTTGTCTAAGGCTCACAACTGAAAGAAATCAGAGCCTGGATATGGAAGAGGCTGTCTGACCTCTAGGTTCATGACCCTCAGTCTCTGGCTCGGAATTAGAGCCCCAGGGGTCGAGATGAGAGCATCACATCCCTATACTGGTGAGCAGAGGTAAAAATAAAAACCATTATGTGTGTAATAATTGAACATACCAACACTCTCCGATTGTAAGGGAAGTATGATCCTGGCATTGGATCCACAGGGCTCTTTGATCTGCTTCTCCACTGCTCCCCTGTGGCCACGCTGGGTGAAGGTCTGTGTGCTGTGTGCCAGGCCATCTTCTTAATTAGAACGGACCCCAGGAGCCTTCACATAGCCCCAAGCCAATCCGGACAAAATAAACAGGAAACGGAAACGAAGGAGAGGAGCGATAGTTTCTCACTGACTTTAAAAGATTTATACTGACAATATCCCAAGGAGCTTATGAAATGTATTCCCTCCCCCTTTTTCTGGTAAGGGAAAGCTGCTGATGAAGAGATAGCTCTCAACCATAGAGTTTCATTGAGAGTGAAAATACTTTAAGCTCAGTTTCTTATTGATAGTCCAGTTGCACAAAATAAAATTCATATAAACATCATCTCACATATTAGAACTGGAAAAATAATCCATCTTCTAGTCAGCTTTGAAAGGGTCCCATTATTGAGGTACTGAATTATGGAAACAGAATTTACAGGCACATCCGTATCTGGGAAGAAGAGGGGAGTGGGAAGAGTACCCAGCTCCCTCACTCCAACACCTTCCACTTGATTTGAGGTTCCTGCGTGTGCACACACAGGCATAGCATCTTTTGCAGAGGAAAAGGGGCTTCTTCTTCATTTGGCCTGTGTTCTTTACTTCAGTCACTCAAAAAATGGCTGCTGGTTTCAATCCAACTTTCTACCAACTAGAAAATATCATAGAAAGATCTCAGACCAGGGCATAGTTGCTCTTTCCTGAGTATAAATTATGGGCTTGGCTTCATACTAACCTCAGACCATACTCTCAGCTTCTGGAGCAAGACTCTGCCCCCAGAGATACTTTCTGGACTCTCACCTGCCCTGGACAGACACACACTAACCAACTGGAAAGCCCAGTCATTCCCAGGCCATCTCCTGACACAGTGCCATTGCTTACAATAGTAAGTCAACACCTCAGCTCTGCATTTAGTCACAGCCTTGCCCTAGTGCAGACTAATGGTGCACAGTGAGGTTGAGTCAATTTTGGTCCCCCATTCTCCCTGCTTTATCAGATCAGTCCTGAAGCACCACCTTGATGTTGTCACTGTCCTGTTCAAAGTATTTGGCTCCTGTTATCCACACAATGAAGTTGGAAGCTGCAGCAGGAATGAAGCACTCTCTGTGCTGGTCCTAACACCTACCAGCCTTCCTTATTTCCCAGTCTTCTCTCCATGTATTGCACTCTGTAGGCAAACTCTTTTTTTCTGTTAGTTTATTTTCATTCTATTTGATAGGCAGAGAGACAGCCAGAGACAAGTCTTCCATCTGTTGGTTTACTTCCCAGATGCCCACAACAGCCGGGTTAGGTCAGGCCAAAGCCAGGAGCCTGAAATTTAATCCAGGTCTCCCACATGGGTGGCAGGGTCCCAAGTACTGAAGCCATTATTTGCTGCCTCCCAGAATGCACATTAGTAGGAAGCTGGACTACGAGCAGAGTTGTTGGGATTTGAACCAGGCTTTGCAATACAGGATGGCCCCAAGCAGTTACTTAACTGCTATTGCCAAACACCTACCCCCATGCAGCCAAAGATCTTCTTTCTTCCTCTTTTCTTCAACTTTCACCTCGCTGGCTCTGTCAATGTCTGTTTTTTTTTTTTTTTTCTCCCTTTAAGATCTAGCTCAAAGATCTTCTCTGTGAATCTATGTACCTAGACCTAATTTCTCCTGAGGCCCTCCAAAGTGTGTTACCTGATATGTTTGATTACAGATATCTCTTCTCCCCTATTGGCCTGGGATCTCCCCTTGAAAGGCAGGATCTGTGTTGGGTTCATGGTTGTGTCTCAAGGGCAGGGCCTGTCAAAGTAGGTATCTAACAAATGTATTTGAGAGCAGAAAGGAATAAGGAAGGGAGTGAATAAATGCATTGGATCCAGTGCCCATGCATCTCGCTTCCTCCCTCTCTGCCCTCCCTGAGTTCCTGAGCTATACAGCGTGACCATGAGGTACCTTAACCATATTTTAGGTTAGTGGACACAGTAGGCTAATGAGAAAAAGAAAGAAAAAAGAAAAGAGCACTGTTTAGGAATCCAGAGACCTGGAGTCTGATGGTGACTTTCAAACTCGGACTTTTAATTAGTCATTTCCCATCTCTAGAATAAAGTCAGGGCTGAAAAGTGAGGGATTGTGTTAGATGATCTTTCCCATTCTGAGCCTTTGGATACGATCCCTCTCCTTTTCCCTGTGCCTACGACAAGGGCACTATCACCCCCTACTGTAAAACAGGGTGATAATGTGATGGAGGGTTGTAGAGCGCTTTTCAAGGCCATAGGCCATACTGAAACCCCCCAACAAGTACAGGGGTTCAATTTCTAGAACTGCTCCTATGTCCCTAATCCAGCTCAGAAAGAGTCCTGCGCTCACTCCATCTTGATTTTAATGGGAAATCCTTTTATCTATTTTCGGAGTGTTGCAGAGCTCCAGTTTCTGGTGTAATACCTTCTCCTTGGAGAATGCTTTGCTTCTAGTAGGAATCCCTCACTTTCATCTGCATCATTCTTTATTGCAGGCTGCCAGTTAATTCCCCTATTTGGTAAATTGGGTTGTCTGTGTCAGGAGACCTTTTAAGTGCCGGGTGGGGGTGGTTTAAGAAGGCTGAGCACTCAGAAACTGATTCCCACTGAGGACATTGGGATCTTGTTGGGATAGCCGCACAGTGCAAAAGGAGCAATACATAATGGTTCAAAAGTTCGATGTAGAAGAGCAGCAAGTAAAATGAATGCATGGCAGGGAGTGCTTGGAACAACGAAATGGTGCTGATGGTAATGTCTGGGAATATTGGATTCTTGCAGGTCATTTGACCTGTGCTTCTGGAATCAGAGTCAACTTGTCCCAGAGGGAAACTTCCACAAGCATGGCACTCAGGAGGATTTGTAGGATTTTCTTCGTGGAGACTGGTTGTAAATTCACCCGACCCATAGATTCATGATCTCAGATACATCTTTGGAGATTATCAAGTTCAGCCAGCCCCTCTCACCCTATTTTATAAATGAAGATGCTTAAACCTAGGAAAGTTAGTGCTTTGCCAGCAAGCACTCAACTAGTAAGCAAAGGAGCAGGAGTCCTTTGAAAGATATTTTTATTACTGTTTCTCAGATGAAAAACATGAGGGACCTAGAGCTAGTAAATAGGAGAACCACGATTAGGGCCTTGGTCTGCCAGTTTATCGAGCCCATGTTCCCAGTCACAGTACACCTGCATCAGGTCACACTACAAAGAAAACTTGCCAGGGAAGGAAGAGGACTGGGTGTGAGCAAAGAAGTGGAGAAGGGCCTGCACGCATTCCCTGGCTTGGTTGCTGTTTGTTCTCTAAGTCCTGTCACAGAGCTGCCACTGCTCCCTCTGCCTGGACACACCTGCAGGATCACTTTTCCTGTCTTTCCAGGCTCTTTCCTCCTCCTCAACACCTCAGCAGACTCCAAACACACCATCCTGAGCCCGTGGATGAGGAGCAGCAGTGAGCACTGCACGCTGGCCGTCTCGGTGCACAGGCACCTGCAGCCCTCTGGGAGGTATGTGGCCCAGCTGCTGCCCCACAACAAGACTGGAAGAGAGATCCTCCTGGTGCCCACTCCAGGAAAGCATGGGTAAGTCCTTCCCATGTCTCAAATTAATTTTATAAAAGATGGCTGCTTGGTTTTTGGCTGTGGATTTCCAGGGTCGGTGATATCTACTTAAAATTCACAATTACCCTTTAGTGGATGCACACAGACTTAGCTGTTGCTGTTACCATTTGCCAGGAAGCATCTCAGGCATTGGCCGGTGGGTCCCTCTGACTGTCCTGGCTGTGGTCCTCCCAGCAACCAGAGGACTAGCTTTCAGAATGGCTATTTCATGGATGGACATTAAAGATACCCATTTTCCAAAGGCCAGGTAGAGCTGAGAACAAAACAGCCAAAAGGAGTATTCAAAGAACAAGATTAAAATAATTTAGTATGTTGCAAACTGGGTTTTACTAGCAGAATGTGGGCAGGAAGGAAAGGACAAAACATTGTGGCTCCTAAGCAGGTTGTACAAGAGGGTGATATCGCAGGGCAGAATTAATCAAGGGTGCTAGACCACTCTCAGCTCAGTAGAGACTGGAACAGAGCTTTGTCCTGGAACCTCCAAGGCATACGCAACACTGAAGTCACACTCAGTACTGTCAATGATGAAATCCCTCAAGCTTTCTGGAGTCACTCACTCAGTGGTTCCTTGGGTCTCTAGAGACAGTGACATTGGGAAGCAACCTTGAACTACAGCATCTCTGATTCTGCCTTTTTTCCCCATTCCATCAGTAAAAACACCATCACAAGCAAGACCCCAGCATTGAGGGGCCCCAGATCCGATCACTTTATAATCAGTGACGGTGTAGGACCCTTCTTGTTGACATCTTTACAGAAGTAAGACCAAGCACTTTTAGCTTGGTTTAGACTTGACTTCCTCCTAAGACAATACCTTTTCAGAGGATTCCCACCTGAACGATGACTATTACCTAGCAGTCATGGTGTGCCGAGGGACAGCTTGCCTATAGGTTTTCCAGTAAGGCCATTTCCAGGAAGGCTCTGCACTGTCTTCTCCTGACCCATCTGTATTTAGCTGTGCTTGGAAGAACTGTAAGCTGCTGCAGTCCCAGCAGGAGTGAAATCGCAGTATCGAGAAGGATGCTGTCCCTGTACCTAAGCTCCATACCCATCTTCTTGCCTATTGAATACCTCTTGTGCTGGCTGGTAGGGACCCAGCCACCAGGTACCTCTTGGCTGTGTCCACCCAGAAATCAGGAGGGTTGAGTGGCTGGGCTGCCCCATGTTTTGGCTGAGTTGTCCTCTGGTGCCCAGCCTGCCTCCAGCACGACCCCCCCTCCCCGGCCTTTCGTGGGAGAAGTCCAGCTGGTAAGGCCTTCTTCCAGGGGTTGGCCTCAGCTGTGGAACCACCATGCAGGCATTTGCCCAGCCTTATTATGTGTTTATTCTGAATTATACTCTCAAGTGTTCCCTCTCTGCCCAGCCTGGATGGAACCGAATAGTGCTGCTTGGGGCTGCAGAGCCTCAGGCCATCGGTCCCTGGGTAAGGAAATTCATGGGTGACAGAGGAAGAAATGAAGTTGGAGATCACCCTGAAAGGCCGGCGAAGAATGTATATTTGTGAGATGAAAGGTATGCATGGGGTTTCAGCATCTCCTGCGTGGCCTGCCTGTTTCCCACTATAGTTAAGTCAGGGAGACAGTGCTGCGTTGGGATGACAAACCATAGGAGATTACGAAGGATTTACCCTTCTGTAACTTCCCATGCTCAGAACATCCAAGTGAATGTCCATTTGACAGATGAGAAGAGGAAAAAGGAATGTGGCATGGTAGAAACTGAACTCCAGTTCTCCCCTGCCCTTTCCTCATTTGTGTTCTTTCCAGGAAACCCAAAGCCCCTCAACAGGAACTCAGGGAAGAAGGAAAGGGAAGGCGAAAAAACCCTAAAAAACAGATGATTTAGATTCTTTGGTGACTTTGATGATAAGTGAGCCCAGAGACATGTGATGGTAGAGCCTCCAGGGGCAACCTACTCTCTGCCATGTGTGGTAGGAACAAGGAGACCAAGGCTGTGTGACGTGGGCAGGTTCTGAGCTTCTTGTTGAGGCCACCCCACTGGCCAATACATCCTCTTCCAAAAGCAAGTTCTCTTCAGTCTTAGGAGTTGGTCTGCCCTCTGCAGGGGGTGAGCTGAGACAGGAGAAAGAGAACAAGATTATGTTGGGTTGAGGTGGAGATTTGATGGCAGTGCCTGGGGCTGACCCTTATGGCTAGAGAGGCTTTGCCTCAGGCTCTGGCTCCTGGCTTTCCAGGGTAGCTAAATATTCTTCCCTGGTGCTGGCTAAGCCATCTTGAGTTTAGTGATGAGCAGGACTGATTCCAAACTTATATTAAAGATGTCTGGGACAGCTTCCCCACCTCCAACATGATCAATGTGGTGAGGGTGGAAGGTGGCAGCTGAAGGAGCAATCAATAGACCACTCTACTGCATCGAGGCACTGTGCTCCCCTGGGCATCTGGGAAAGCTTCGAGACACAAGGTACTTGCCCAGCAAATCAGGGAGCTCTGGGTATTTGTGTAGAGTTTGTTCAGGATTTCCATTATTGACATTGTGAGAAGAACAGTTTCTTTTTTTTTTTTTTTTTTTTTTTTTTTTTTTGGCAGGGGGAGGGCAGGGGAGGGAGCTGTCCTGCACATCATCTCCAGCATTCTATGCCTCCACCCAACCAGATAGTAGTGGCATTTTCCCCAGTGAGACGATCAAAATTGCCAAATGTCTCATAGGGGGGAAAATCAATCCCACTGAGAACACCTGCGTTGCATGGAACATTTTACAGCTGGGAAGAACTACAGGATTTGGTTCAGCCTCCTAGGTTTACTGGTTTCGGAACTGAGGCCTGGGACTACCAGGTAGCAGGTCAGCACAAGTTTCATTTTTGGTAGGCCAGCAGCTGGAATGTTATGCTCAAGTGTATGTGCCAATCATAGTACTAGATCCTGGGTTTCAAAGACATCCCAGGCCCAGGCCCTACCCTTGAGCAATAGTAAGTATTGCTAGCATCTATTTAGCACTTTGCAGACACACTAGCCATCAATACTGTGTACCTTACATGCATTTTCATATTGAATACAACACAGTAAATTTGGTTCTTGTTATTAGCTCCAGTTCTACAGATGAGGAAACTCAATGAGATCAAATAATCTGCCTAGGGTCACAGTACAGGTGTTTTGAACCCACCCAACCAGACTTCAGACTATTTTTATCCATTACAGTAAGAGCTCAGTTAATTCACAGCAGAAAAAAAATATATATTCTGTGAATCAGAATCCCTGCATGTAAGTGCCAGTTCACTCTCCAGTTGCCAGTTCAATGAACCGTCGTTTGTTGAGTACTTTCTATTTTTTCAGACCATAGAGGTGCAGGGGACAGAAGGCTAGCCTCTCTACCAAAGGTGTTTCCTGAATGAGTTCTGTGGCTTTAGGCAAATCCCAGCCCTTCTCAAGACTCAGTTTCCCCATCTGTACAGTGGGATTGTGATGCTGGCTTGTTCACGTGCTGTCATGGGTCAGTTCAACAAAGGACAGAAGGCTTTGCCTGCAGGAATATAAGGCACATGTAAGGGGCCATGATTTAGTATCTGAGCCTTCCCTGCTCTGCTCAGAGCTTGGGATAACAAAGGAAGACATTTACCTTCTCTGATTATGGGGTTGCTACCAGTCTCAAGAATCCTTTGGATTTGAGATACTCAACAGTTTGCCTCTCTGAGAGCTCACTCTCTTTCAGAGATGCCGACGCCCTGAGTGGCACGGAGCAGTGAGGGGGACACCGTGATATCCTGATGATGTTGGCTGAGATGATAATGAGTGGGGCTGGCTTCCACTTGTAACAGGAGATGGTGGCTTGGGGACCATTATTTAGAAAAGAACACTCAGCGTTTGTAGTAACAAGGGAGGAAGTTGTAATAATAACACCGGCTGGGGAGAGCCTGACTCAGAGGAGTGAGCTGATACCACCTCATCCCCCAGAAGCACCCTGTCGGGAGCACCACGCCGTGCTGGCTGCCGTGCTGCGTCAAGTGGCAGTGGCAGCCTGCTTGCAGGCACTCGGAGGCAGACGCAAGGAGCTGGGGAGTCACCTGGAGCCCAGCAACGTGTGAGGTCTGATGAGTCACAGAGCATCTCCCAGGCAGCCTGGCTTTGGCAGGGGATTCTAGGGGACAAAGGAGTGTCCGGTCTGCTCATCTGCCTCGTTCGAATGGCCAGAGAAGCAAGGAAGCAGAGAAACTGGGGCTGACACAAAGGCAGGCCTGGCTGGCCACAGAATCAAATAGGCATGAGACATCTCGGCTAGAAATGAGTGTCCCCAGAGTCCCCATGAAGTGAAATGAATGTGACTGAAGTGGATACACAAACGCTAGACCCTTTTCAGTTCATGCAGTCAGTCATTCAACAACCATGGATTGAGGGTCTGCCCGTGGAATAGATGCCCAAGATGGCACAGCCAAAGATGACACGGTCACAGCTTTCAAGGAACAAACATCCAGGCCAGTAAAGATTAAAGTAAAATAGTAACAGTGCGTGCCCAAAGATATTAAGAGGTTCAACTAAGGTCACTGGCTGGCAGTGCCAGCATGGGCAGCCCTACTCCTGCCTGTGCCTAGTGGGCTGCCCGATGCACCACATTGTACCTCTGATGCGTTAGAAAGATGGGGCCAGCAGAAGTGGCTGTGTGAGGTTGGTGCCCTCCTGGATGCAGCAGCACAAGCTTAGGGCTTGGTGCTGTCCAGGGCTGTGGCAAAGACCCCGGCTGGCCCCTCAAGTCTTCCTTTCCAAGCACACAGCTTGCTCCTGCAGCTGCAGGTGTCTGGGGACTTTATTATGTGTGACCAGAGCTACGCAGTGTGTGCAGGGAAGAATTGGGCCCTGAGGGGATAGAAGTCGCCAATCATTTGAATTACTAATACTGGAAAAGATGTTTCCCATCTGAAGGATGTGCCGATGCTCAGGCTCGACTGAGCTGAGGCAACTGGGGCATTTCACAGCCCAAACGCTGCACAGGCGGGAGAGAACAGGAAGGCCCCTTGGTGCCAAGCCTCGCCTTCCTAACACCTTAACTCCTGCACCCAGACAACTCGTGAGTTCAGCCAGCCCAATCAGTTTTCTGCTGGGGAAGCTGAGGCCTGGGGGATTGATGTGATGTGAAGAAGGGTGTGCTGCCATCCGTGGCCCAGCCTGGGCCCAACTCCATGCCGGCGCAGAGTCCTGGCCCTCTGGCTCCTGTCTGTCTCCCGGATGGATGGCTGTGTCAAGAAACCCTCACACTCACTGCTGTCAAACAAAAATCTGCAGCCACCTTCCCCAAGCGCAGAAGACCCCCGCTCTGTGCTGGGAACCCACATTGGCAGCCACACTAGCTTAAGGCAGTCAGTTCTGACCAAGGCTCCCAGCTATCTAACCGGTCACGATGCTAACAGAAGACATGCCAAAGTAATCTAACACAGAGATATATTGATCTGTGGACAGCAGAGGGGCACTTCAGTCCTGGGCCTGTGGCTCATTTGCAGCCCAGCTGTGAGCAACCACAGCCTTTCCCAGCCTCAGTTGCACTCTGCTCCCCTCCTTCATCCCTGTCATGTTACCAGGGCTTGGAGAGCCACAATGATTCTCCCCACCTTGGACTTCTGTTCCTTGGGCTCTCTCCCACCCTGGCAAAGAGGCTAGATGCAGCTCGCTTACCCATAGAGACCAACTACTGCTCACAGAGGGAACCCCAAATTGTCCAGTAAATGCACACACACTTGGTGGTCTCAGCAGGTAGGCAGGGTGTGGTCTTAGGGTAGGGTGCAGGTAGGAAGATGCCACAAAGCATTTGCCTCTGAGAAGATACCTGATTGCTTTTCCCAGGCTGAGCTGGGTTTGACTTCTCTCAGCCCAGGGCCTTGTGGCAAGTCTGGCGCACACAGGGCAATCAGAGCCCGTGGCATTGAGCATACCAAGCCAAAGTTCTCGAATCCTGCCTGCATGATAAACGGGATCAGGAATAAAAAAGGTGATCATTTATTGAAATTGATGCCCTCGAGTGGCAGTGTCACAATGATTTAATTTCAGACCCAGCTTTTTCTCACTTTCAAAGTCATTCATAGTGTCAGCTTCTCTCTTTTTCCCCTTGGTCTGAATAACACACTAATAAATATACAATAAGGGCTTTAATGTCTGGGTGATTTACACTAAAAAGAGAGCGCCATTCAAAGGCTTTAAAGATAATTTTTAAAAGCCTTAAAACTCACATGCAGGCTTGTCAGGGACATATTTCCCGGACGCCCTGGCATGGGAACAGTTGTGCAGCCCTGAGTTCCCTGAGCACAGAGTGGCCATGAGACTTGGGGCCTAGGTCTTCTTGGAGGCAGCTCCCCAAGCATTATGTGAGTTTAGGCAAACCTCTGGAGCCCTGCAGGTCTCAGCTTGCTTCCTGCTCTGTAAAATGGGAATAATTTTTTTAAAAAATATTTATTTATTTATTTGAAAGGCAGAGTTACAGAGAGGCAGAGAGAGAGAGAGGGAGGTCTTCAATCTGCTGGTTCACTCCCCAGATGGCTGCAATAGCTGGAGCTGGGCCAATCCCAAGGCAGGAGCCATGAGCTTCCTCCGGGTGTCCCAGGCAGGTACAGGGGCCCAAGAACTTGGGCCTTCTTCTATTGCTTTCCTGGGCCATAGCAGAGAGCTGGATTGGAAGTGGAATAGCCAGGACTTGAACTGGCATCCATATGGGATGCCAGAACTTCTACGCCACATCACCAGCCCCCTCATGCAGTTTTTTGAAGGTTAAGTTAAATAAGATGCAGAGCAGGTTCTAAAGTGCCCCCTTGTCACTGCCTTCTCTGCTGTCCCTCTTAGGTGTCCAGGGCTGGTGCCAATGCTGTGGCACAGTGGGTTAGGCTGCCATCTGCAGTGCCTGCATCCCATATGGGTGCTGGTTCAAGTCCCAGCTGCTCTGCTTCCAAGCCAGCTCCCTGATAATGGCCTGGAAAAGCAGCAGAAGAAGGCCCAAGTACTTGGGCCCCTGCACCCAAATGGGAGGTCCAGAAGAAGCTCCTGGCTCTTGGATTAGGCCTGGCCCAGCCCCAACTGTTGCGGCCATTCGGGAGTGAACCAGCAGGTAGAAAATCTCTCCCTTTGTGTCTTCTCTTTGTCTGTCTGTCTGTTTGTCTAAGTCTGACTTTCAAATAAATAAATAAATCTCTAAAAACAAAAGCAAAAAAGAGGGCTCCAAGACCACCCTATATCCAGGCCAGCCACGGTTGGGGGAGTGGGCAGAAACAGAGTTAAGTTTAGAAAACTCACACCTTTTGTTCTTGGAGTAACCACCCATGTTCTCTGAGTTGAACCTTGAAGCACCAGTCCCACTAACTGTGCCTTGATTGGCCATATTCTTTACCCCTTTGGGTAGTGATACTGAAGCAGCCATTACAACACTAGTCCTCTCTGGCTTTCAACCATGAACATGGTGGGTCTCAAGCTTTGATGGTACAAATCAGAACCCCACATTTTACAAAATTCATATGGCTGAGCTCCATCCTCAGCCATTCTGGTTTTATTCATCTTGGGATGAGCCATGGGCATATGTGGCTTCAGAAGCTCCTTGGGATTCTCATATGCATCAAAAACTAAGAATCATGGCTAGCATCTCAGCCTGAGTTCGTTTATCACATAAGCTGGTGGCTTTTATATAATTTGAACACTAAGGGGAAAAGTGAAAAAGAAAGCAGGAAGAGGCCAGCCATTGTTTTGCAGTTAAGCATCTGCCTGTGACTCCGGAATCCTTTATGGGTGCTGGTTTAAGTCCTAGCTGTTCCATTTCCAATCCAGCTCCCTGCTAATGCACCTGAGAAAGCAGAGAAAGATGGCTCAAGTGCTTGGGCCCCTGCACCCATGTGGAGGACCCAGATGAGGCTCCTAGCATTGGCTTCGGCCTGGCCCAGCTCTGGTCACTGTGGTCATTTGGGAAGTGAAACAGTGGATGGAAGATCTCTCTCTCTTCTTCTAGCCTTCTCTCTCTCTCTGTAACTCTGCCTTTCAAATACATAAATAGAAATTTTTAAGAAAGCTTAGAGACATGAGATGAAGTGATGTACAGGGTGGATAGTCACTTTTTTCCCACTTGTTTGTGTACATGTTGGTGACCACATTACCCAGTTGTTGCTTTATCCTGTCTTTTGTTTGACAGTTTTTTGACAGGCAGAGTTAGACAGAGAGAGAGAGACAGAGAGAAAGGTCTTCCTTCCTTTGGTTCACCCCACAAATGGCCGCTACGGCCAGCTTGCTGAGCCGATCCAAAGCCAGGAGCCAGGTGCTTCCTCCTGGTCTCCCATGCGGGTGCAGGGCCCAAGCACTTGGGCCCTCCTCCACTGCTTTCCCGGGCCACAGCAGAGAGCTGGACTGGAAGAGGAGCAACCGGGACAGAACTGGTGCCCCAACTGGGACTAGAACCCGGGGTACCAGTGGAGGATGGAGGATTAGCCTAGTGAGTTGCGGCACCAGCCTTTTTTTTTTTTTTTTTTTTTTTTTGCCTTATCCTGTCTTTATAGCCCTCAAAATGGGGTAGCCAGGCTGCATCTGAAGTCATGTATGTTAATAGTCTCTACACATGTGTTATTCTTTCTCTAAAAGGAATGTCGTTTTTGAAGTCACAGGGGGTTGAGAAGAATGTATAGTAGGCTAGAGAGAAACCAGACATTTTAGAGTTGGAGTGAGCCTCCATCCACCCTTCTGCCCATCCTATTCATCCATCCATCTATCCAACTGTCTGGCCAATGTCTGCTCACATACGGATACATATGTACATTCATGCACATGTGCATCCTCCCATCCTCCCATCCATTCATCATCTTTTTACTTCAGAATGTCACACAGGGATCTCACAGAGCCACAGTTCTCCCATTTGTCTCAAGAATCAGACACTGTGTTGTTAATCTACATGGTGGATACCATATGTACAGTGCATGTTCAGTTTCCCAGGCACATCGACATCCATCAGTTCACTTCATCTTCAGTATGACCCATGTCACACATTACATGTTATTCTCATTTTACAGAGGAGTAAACTGAATCTCAGCGAGATGCAGTGATTTGTCTGTAGTCCTGGGCAACACAGGGGGACAAAAACCTTCTGGGTCAATTTTCTTCTCTCAGTTTCCCTGAGAGAGAGACTTGCTGCATCTGGTATCATGCCAGCTCTGAGGGAACAGAGCTGTTCTCATCCATCAGAAAAGCTCTTTTCAAGGAGATGCATCTGATGTTTGGCCATCTAATTCTAGTCCACAAGACTTGAAGGTAGAGACATTGGCTTGTACAGTGCCTAGCATGTAGTAGGTGTTCTAGTTTAGGTGAGTGGATACTGCATCAATTTAAGGTGGTTCTGTGATGCAGCTCCCTTGGAACCTAAGCTGTGGGTCTCAAAATTAAAGCTCAGTCTGAAATCACAGAAGAATCTCCAACCCATGAGAAATACTTTCTCCCTTCCCTCCACCCACCCCTGGAGAGAGAGATGTGTAGTCTCCCCTGAGGCTTAGGAAGCAGCTGTCAAAGTGCACCTCAACTGTGAAGGTTGCCACTGAGTACAAAGGACAGTTCATTTCCTGGCAGGTAGAACTTTTACTCACGATTGCTTTCATTGATGGGCGTCAAAAAAAATAAATGAAAAGACCATCAGCTTCTGCCAGCTTTGACCTTCGAGATTTGACAGCCGAAGGCTTGTAGAGGGGCTCTTTTGAGCTAGATGCTTTTGTTTTCCCACTTTGCACTGTATACTTGATGGATTGAACACCAGGAGGATGAGAGAATTGTGAGTATCTGTAACCCCTTGACTTGTCAGAATGGCATCTTGGCAAATCCCATAATGATAAATATATGTTGTATACAAAGAGAAGTCAAAATGAATAGAAGTAATCACTTCACATCTCGGAAGTGTTTCTTGAGGCTCACCATTTCCCAGTGGGGAGATATTAAAACAAGTAGAAGAATTTAGGTGATAACATACTGATATCAAGGAGTTCACTCATTTATTCATTTATGCATCCTGTCAACAAATGTTTTTGAGTCATGCTTAGTCCTAGGCACTGGTTGACAGGATAGTGATAAGCCACTCTGGTGTCTCATCCTGCTCTCAGGGAGCTCATGATGAGGTTTGGAATTATACAAGGGAAAAGGTGATGAGGAGTGTTTTGTGTGGGTACCACAGGAATGAGTGTAGGGGACCGTCAAGGTGGGTGGCCTAGAAAAGAGAACTTGAGCTGGCTCTGAAGGCAGGGGACGTTGGTCTGGGGGGACAACGAGAGACAGACATCCCATACAGAGAGTCCACACCTATAAAGGCCCGGCAGCCCACCAAAGGAGGTGATGCCCCAGAGCTGACAGGCTCCTTTAGCTCTGTCACTTGCTAAATTCCCTTCACCCCCATCCCCTATCCAGTCTCTCACTGTGTTCATCTTTTATGTGTCTATGCCTTGAGAGCCATCAAATGCCCCAAAGGCAGTCTCCAGACAGTGGGGTCACGTCTTTGGTCCTCACCATTTTACCACGTCTTCTTGTTGCAAATGTCCTGCTGCAAACATTCCAAAGACCTCCCCCGGGTCCATTGAGGTACATTCCTCACTCTCTCCTTCTCCCTGGTAGTATCTCCCTCCTCAGCGGGGACTCCCAGCATCTATGAGCAATTTGTGTTAGCAGCAGCATTTTACCAGGGACAAGTGGGTTTCAGACTACAAGCTGGGGATACTTTTTGTTTATTACTGGCTCTGATTCCAGGAGCTTCCTGTGGCTCTTTCCCGCCCTCTTTGGTGGGAAGAATAGTTAGGGTGTGCTATTCCTCATGGATTGCCTTTCGTCCCCTTTTACACTTGTGCATTTTCCAGTAACCAGTGCAATGTCTCCTTAGAAGAACACTTTCAGGATTTCCCAAATAGCCTTTAACATAAAACCTTGTGATGATCCAGTTACAAGCCAGTCTCTCCCAGTGACCTACAGGGATCTGTTGGTTCCTAAGTGTTGACACATAAAGGATAGGGGGAGGAGGCTCGTGGCTGAAGAAGACCAGGACTTGGAGCCTAAGTAGGAACTTACCTTCCCTCTTGCGTTCCTCTTAATTTGTATAAAGACAATGAGGTAGCAGAGAAGGGCTGCTTGGTCTCACTCTGTGGTGCCAGGCATTATTCTAACATACCCTGCTCACCCATAATCAGTGTCGCTGATGGTGTCTCTTTCTCAGTGAGGAAGCTGAGGCTTGGTGAGGTTAAGTGACCTGCCCAGAGTCACACAGCCAAGGAGCAGACTGGGCTTGAGCTGGGCAGCCCAGTGCCACAGAACATGTCTCCAGTCCCTGCCTCTACTACCAGCTGAGAATTCAGAATACATTGTTATGTATTGCTAGTCACTGTGGGGAGCAGCCGGACTGGACTAAGTTACTGAAATTAAGACTTATTCTATGCATCTGCTCTCCCACAATATGGCGCTGGGAGAGAAGTAAACAGCTTCCGCACAGCTGCCTCCAGTTCAACCAATTAACTGTAGGACTTGCTCCTGATTGGAGGAGAGCAGCGTACTCGGCGTGTGGGCAGCTGAGTTGGGATTGGCGGAGGAGGACTATAAAGGAGGAGAGAGACGGCATGCACAGGGAACATCTATGGGGAACATCTAGCTGAAGGAACACCTGTGCAGCCCCCGAGAAGAGCCGGCCGGCGGTGTGCCGCTCCCCTGCGGAAGTGGGGAATGCGGCCAGGGGGAACTGCCCTTCCACGGAGGTGGAAGGGATAGTAGCCAACCCAGGAAGAACCAGCAGCAAACCCGGGGAGGGCCGAGCAGACGAAAGAACAGCGCAGGGTCCTGTGTTGCTCCTCCACGAAGAGGGGGAGCGACATAATGGTGCCGTGACTCGGATATGAAGCCTAGGCAGGGCTTAGTGTCGTTCCTCCACGAAGAGGGGGAGCGACATAATGGTGCCGTGACTCGGATGGGAAACCTAGGACGGATAAGAAACTTAGGAGGGAAGAAACGGGAAGAACTGGGAAAATATCGGAGAGAGAAACTAGCAAACAGCCTAGGGAAATTACCGGAGAGAGAGACTAGCAAACAGCCTAGGGAAAAGCCGGACGAAAGAGGTGCCGGAGGAAGCTGTTGAAAGCCTAGGCATAGATTCAGATACGGACTACGGGGGGAAGCTGGGAGAAATCTCTAAGGTCGAAAGCGAAAGTGAAAGCTAGAACAAACAGACTCGGATGCGGACTGTGGGGAGAGGCCAGGAGAAATGAGGGAGGAATATTGTTGGAAGAAAACTTAGGGAAACATACCGGGTAGAGAAAAATGTTAGGGAAATTGAAGCCGCGGGGGGGCAGGCCAAGGCGGACACGAAAGCCACTTTGGGGTTCTCAAGTTAGCCCGGGAATAGGGGGCGAAAAGTTGAAACCAGAAGCTGAGACGCAAGCCAGATTGGGATCTGTCTGATTAGCCCGGGGAGCAAAGGACGGGAAGCCAAACCGTGGGGCGGAGACGTACGCTGGGTTGAATTCGCCAGGCTAGCCCGGGGAACTTAGATTGCATGCTAGTGGCGGACACGTAAGCTACGCTGTGTTACTCGCGGAAGCCGCCGCGTGCAGAGAGAGCACGGGGCGTGAATAGATAGGGAACGCTGGCGCGAGGCTGTGGTTCAGACGCGAAAGGGTTAAGCGTGGAGACCGCGGAGCGCGCGAAGCCAAGCCGCGCAAAGCCGGGAAGCTGCGCAGATGAGAGAGGCGCGCGGGCTGAAGCGGCGCAGAGCCGGGAAGCCGCGGGGATAAGAGAAACAGAAGTTTTAGAAGTAAAGTGAGAGAAATAGGAATGCTGGAAGATAGAAGTGGAATGGGAGAAATAGAAATGCCCGGAGACAGAGAAATAGAGAAAAATAAGGCCTCCCCTCAACATGGCAACGAGAAGGCTTGGATTCGGTCTGCCTAATCAAGTGAGGCGATGAGCACCTGCGGGCAGCTAGCAGCTTATGCGCCGCAGGTCACCGAAGACAGGCACGAATTAACATCAGTAAGGCTTCCCCACAATACAACAATATTAAGCTTGGATTCGGTCTGCCTGATTTAAGGCGGTAAGCGCCAGCAAGCAGCTCGACCAGAGTATGAGCTGCAGGTCACCGAAGACAGGCACGAATTAACATCAGTAAAGCTTCCCCACAATGCAACAATTAGGAGGCTTGGATTCGGTCTGCCTGATTTAAGGCGGTAAGCGCCAGCAAGCAGCTCGACCAGAGTATGAGCTGCAGGTCACCGAAGATAGGCACAAACCAACACTAATAAGTCTCCCCCACAATACGGCAATGAGAAGGCTTGGATTCGGTTTGCCCGATAGGTTTTGTAAACACCTGCAGGCAGTTCTAGCAGAGCAGAGCATGCGCTGCAGGGCACCGAACACAGGCACGCATCAGCGCCTAAAAACCTCCTCACAATGGCGAAGAGAGGACCCGGATTCGGTTTGCCTGATTGATAGGACTTGTAAGAGCCTGTGGCAACTCTAGCAAGTAGAGCAGAGTGTGTGCCGCGGGACACCGAAGACAGGCGCGTATCAACGCCAAAAATAAAAAGAAAGGGGGATCTGTGGGGAGCAGCCGGACTGGACTAAGTTACTGAAATTAAGACTTATTCTATGCATCTGCTCTCCCACAATATGGCGCTGGGAGAGAAGTAAACAGCTTCCGCACAGCTGCCTCCAGTTCAACCAATTAACTGTAGGACTTGCTCCTGATTGGAGGAGAGCAGCGTACTCGGCGTGTGGGCAGCCGAGTTGGGATTGGCGGAGGAGGACTATAAAGGAGGAGAGAGACGGCATACACAGGGAACATCTATGGGGAACATCTAGCTGAAGGAACACCTGTGCAGCCCCCGAGAAGAGCCGGCCGGCGGTGTGCCGCTCCCCTGCGGAAGTGGGGAATGCGGCCAGGGGGAACTGCCCTTCCACGGAGGTGGAAGGGATAGTAGCCAACCCAGGAAGAACCAGCAGCAAACCCGGGGAGGGCCGAGCAGACGAAAGAACAGCGCAGGGTCCTGTGTTGCTCCTCCACGAAGAGGGGGAGCGACATAATGGTGCCGTGACTCGGATATGAAGCCTAGGCAGGGTTTAGTGTCGTTCCTCCACGAAGAGGGGGAGCGACATAATGGTGCCGTGACTCGGATATGAAGCCTAGGCAGGGCTTAGTGTCGTTCCTCCACGAAGAGGGGGAGCGACAAGTCACCACTATTTACTCTCAATAAATGCTAAGCTTCACATCTTCTATGGTGTACATATAATCTCCAAGCAAAGTAGAAGGCAGTGTTCTAAGGGTTTGCCCCTCATAAAGTGGAGAGCAGACACTCCTGAGAATGGGTCTTAGGAAGCATTGTGCCCAGGGTGGCAGAAGATCACAGAAAGCCCATCCAGGGCACTGGGAAAAATCTGCCAGTGGCCAGGAGTCAGAATCAGGTGTAAGGGGGAAGTGTAGGCTCATGAGTGCTGATGGCCAAGTATAGAGAAACGCCAAGTCCTGCAGAGTAGCCCAGCTCTACCTGACATTCACACCCAGCTCCAGAGTAGAGCTCTTTGCTTCTTATTACCTGTCCTGCTTCAAAGCTTTCTCTTTCTCCTTCTGTTTGGTTTATGGTACCATACACACATGCTTAGCTAAATGACTTGCTTTTACAGAAGTGCATTATCTTATGGTTCAGAGCCTTAGTTAAGAGCTGTAGTAACTGTGGGATTTTGTATTTAAAAGGCTTCACCAATTCTACACATGGATCTGATGCAATGTCTATTCCAGTGAGAATCTTGTTTCAGTCAGTGAATGAGTGTTCCCACTGCCTTCAAATTACTGGCAGTTTTCCCTCTGCCAGTGAGTAGGTCTTATGGTGATAAAAAAGGGGAGTGCTTATTGGGAAGATCACAGCTGTTTAACTAACAGCAGGCTGAGCCTTGGGCCCCTGGATGGAGCTGGGATGTTTCCTGAGATCATTGACTCAAAGGCACCAGGTGGCTGAGGATCTGGGTCCTTTCTCCACCCCACACGATGACTCAGCTCAAATGCTTGGTGTGTGGTGAGTCTAAGGACAGGGCTGTGGGCTTTGGTATTCCCTCTTGGCCCTGTTTTTTGACTCAAACTGTCAGTTCATTGGAAGGAATGTGATGGAGAAACCACAGGCCCATTGTTCCTCCGTGTTGTACATGTATTAATTCTGTGAAATGCCCTTTTGAAGTCCTTGAAAATGATAACCTCAGGGACTCTTCCTGGGCATTAGGAAGTCCTCAAATGGAGCAAATCCATACCTTGGCAAGGGAGCCAGTAGGTGAATATTGTAGGCTATTAATCTTCTGCATCTGGTCCTTCAGTGGGTAGCTGTCCAGCCCAGCATTAAACCCAAACTCCTTATTAGCTGGCATTGCACATGAAGTCTGTGATCTGGCACCACCTCTCATGCTCCTGGCTTACTGTATTTCTTTGAAGTCAAAGTTCATTTGTATCAGCCTTCTCAAGGTTGCCTCAGGTAAAGCAAGCTATTTCAAACCCTCTTGCCTTCTCCCACCTCCCTGATCAGTAAGAACAATACTTCTCCTTCAAGAAAGAATCTCTGAACACCTCCTCCACGAAGACCACCCTGAGACCCAGACTCAGAGTACTGAGTACTCAGTACCACCCTTTGCATATCTCTGAGTTCTCACAGCACTGAGCCACATTTTCTCTTTTATGTGTCTTTCTCACCAATTAGACTCCTAAGATTAGGGATGGGCCTTATTTATCATTGTATCTCCAGGGCTGAACAACAGCATTTCATTTACAGTACACATTCAAAAAATGTTTATTAAATGAACAACTCCCCAATTTAATTGGATTGGACACTCATCAAAAATCTAGACATGGTTTTCAGAAATTAAAAAAAAAAGCATACAGAAAACTCTTGACCAAAATTTCATCCCTATTCTCCATGACAACTTACTTCCTCCTCCCCAATCGCAGACATAATGACCATCCTCAGCTTGTTTCATTTCCGTGTGCAGCCCTGACCTCCCCCACACTGGTGAGCAAACACTGGCCTATGTTGGCTTTGGGGATAAGATGATTCTGATGTGCTTAGATTGCCCTCTCTGTGTTCCTTTTAATTATTCCTGTTTTCCAAATTATTTCCTGTATGTTTCATGTTCTTTCACTCAAGACTTCTGATATTTTCCTCAATTTCACCATCTCCTTAGTTTACTAGACTTTTCATCATCACCTAACTACGCTGACTCCTGTTGAGGTTTTATTCCAATTGCATTCTCTCCAACTGTTTCTTAAATATTCTCTCCATTATTTTGTTTTGCTCTCCCAGAACTAAAATTCCTCTTGGCTTGCATGAAATTCTAATCAGCATTCTGTGGATGTTTACCTGCAGGCCTCAGAGTGACTCCTCTGTCTGCAGTTTATAGCCTTCCTCTTTTGGGGAGTCACTTAGGGTCATCCTCTCAGTAGAGGATTTCCATTCTAGAAGTCTGTCTCTGAACTTTCTTGATTAACCCCGTGCTACCTTGTCTAACTTAAGGATGTTCCCTGGGGTTTGGGAAGCTGATGGCAGTGTCATCATTGTGTATGGGATGTGAGCCAGAAAATTTGGAAGTTGACAAAACCAGAATTCCATTGGAAATAAAAACATCTGATCTGCATTTTACTGTATTTCCATAGTTCTTGGATCCCTGGCCTTCTTTTATGGCTGCTTCTCTGTTTCATATCTTTATGTAATTGTTGGTGTGAAGATAGTTTAAAGGCATAGCAGAAGTTGAAAATTATTTCAATCATAATCACCAAGCAGAAAAGAGCCTTAAAAGTAATTGAACTGGGCCTCTTTACCCCAACACCAAGCCAGTGTTCAAGAGCTCAATCTTACGAAGCTCATCTGGCTTCAAGTTGCCTGGCTCCAAGCAGTAGGATGCCTACTGTCTTCAGGGCAGACCACCTTATTTTGGGGTACTTCTGTCTTCTAGAAAGAACTTGCTAATGGCCCCTTAGCTTTGTGTCCTTGGAAAATTATGGATATATATAAAAAGTTATTTAGTATTTCTAAGCATCAAGTTTCTTGTACATAAAATGAGAAGAGTAAGAGCTGTCTTGGAGGATCTTTTTTTATAGTTATATTTTATTTTATTTAATGAACATAAATTTCCAAAGTACAGCTTATGGATTACAATAGCTCCCCCCCCCATAACTTCCCTCCCACCCACAACACTCCCCTCTCCCACTCACTCTCCCCTTCCATTCACATCAAGATTCATTTTCAATTATCTTTATATACAGAAGATCAGTTTAGCATATATTAAGTAAAGATTTCAACAGTTTGCACCCACACAGAAACACAAAGTGTAAAATACTATTTGAGTACTAGTGATAGCATTAATTAAATACCTAAAAGTAATTGTGTATTAATTACAGAGTTCAACCAATAGTTTTAAGTCGAGCATAAAAAATACTAAAAGGGTAAAGTATTAAGTTCTTTTTTTCTTTTTTTTGTTTGTTATATAGTTTTTGTTTTTATTTAATAAATGTGAATTTACAAAGTGCAACTTTTGTATTGTTGTGGCTTCCCCCCTCCAACCTCCTTCCCTCCCGTGGCCCTCCCCTCTCCCACTCCCTCTCCCATCCCGCCCTTCATCGAGTTTCATTTTCAGTTACCTTCATATACTGAAGATCAACTTAGTATATACTAAGCAAGGATTTCAACAGGCTGCACTCACACAACCACACAAGGTATAGGGTATTGTTCGACTAGTAGTGTTGTTTTTTAAGTTTCATAGTAGAACACATTAAGGACAGAGATCCTACGTGGGGAGCATGTACCCAGTGACTCCCATTGTTGATTTAACAATTGGCACTCTTATTTATGACGTCAGCAATCACTCGAGACTCTTGCTATGAGCTGTCTAGGCTATGGAAGCCCCTTGAGTTCCCCGACTCTGAACTTGTTTAGTCAAGGCCGTATCACAGTGGAGGTTCCTTCCTCCCTTCAGAGAAAGGCGCCTCTCTCCTTGATGGCCTGTTCCTTCTGCTGGGGTCTTGTTCACCAGGATCTTTCATTTAGATTGTTTTTTGCCATCGTGTCATGGATTTCCATGCCTGTGAGACTCTCATGGACCTTTTAGCCAGATCCAAATGTCCCAAGGGTTGATTCTGAGGCAGGAGTGCTGCCATTCTATGAGTCTGCTGTGTGTCCTGTTTCCCCCGCAGGATCATTCTCTCCCTTTTAATTCTATCCTTCATTAATTGCTTACACTGGTCTTATTTGTGAAATCTCATCGACACTTACCCTATCTTTTTGATCGGTTGTGTATTTATACTTATCACTTTACCAAGTGTGCTGGCATTGGGACCTGCCTTGGAGGATCTTTGTAGGTATATTGTTTTTAACAAAGATAGCCAACGTGTATTGTTTACTGTATGCCATGATTTCATTTAACATTACAATTTGCCTATGAAGCAGTACTGTAATAATGTGTAGCAGATACCTAGAATAATTGAATGCCTGTTATATGTGAACACCTTCTCCTGTTTCACCATTATATGACTGATCCTCCCTTTGTTCACTGGAGTTACATGGAACAAGCCTACTTTCTCCTAACTAAGCAGTTTTGTCCTCCCTTTTAGGGATTTTTTTAAAATATCTCTTCTCAACCTTTTTCCAGGCTAAATTATTTTAGTTTCTTTTATAGAATATTTTCCAAAGCTATATTTTCCAGATGTGTGCTTACCCACAAAGAGGCCAGGGGACCTGTTCTTTGATGATCTGGAACTTCCACCCAGTGATACAACCTTAAGCTTGACTCACTCTCTCACTAGCTGCATCCTGCCATTTGAACCCTAGCCACTGAGTTGTCAGCACTAGGAGCCAGAAGGCCTGCTAGACCATTTCATAGACAATGTACTCTTCCCAATGGAGAACCCTCAAGTTTATCTTGCAGTCCAAGAAGACTTGTCTTGTTTGCTATTGATTCCCCAAACTGTCTGATTCACAAAGAAATTTAATTCTGGCCCCAGCTTTCACGTCATCTAGCTGTGTTTGTCATCCCTGTAGTCTGCCAGCTTTGCCCCTTTCTTCCCCTAATTGCCACAGACATTTTTATACTGAGTAAATTGCATCAGGTTCATTGCAAAATGAATCAATTTGGGAAGAGTATGAGCTGCACTGTTGTCTTAAGTGTGCATTAACATTTAGATGCGATATTTAAAATGGGTCTGGGGTTAGAGCCAGAGAGACAGCCTCATGACTATTCTGACTCACTCCCTGCTGCTGGACTCCACAGAAAGGAGCTGGGGAACCCTGTAACCCATCACCAGCCCTGTTTTATTCTCCATCTCTCTCAGGAGGGCTTGAAATAGGTGAGATATTTTAGGAGCTCTGATGTGGGAACTTGATTGACAGACTGAGTTTGACTTGGTGACAGAGTAAAACAAAGGCAGGAGAAGGAAACAATGAAGAGGAGAGAATCTCTCTTTCAGTCTACATCATGTGCATACACATGAAATCTAGGTTTAAGTATGGATCATACATGCAGAAGCCATTGGGATTAAAACAAACATTTGCCAAGAAATAAGGTACCAGCCAGCCCTCCAGTTTAAAAATTAAACAATGTTCTGGAACTGGTGAAAAAGCAAAGCTGCAATCCAGGTGATCATGTGCTGATTCAGTGAGCTAATTCCTTTATCATCAACAGAGTCAGATAATATCTCCATTAGTAGCAGAAGGTTTAAAAATTAGAGAGAGTGGCAACACCATGACAATTGCCTGATTTATGCAATTTCAATCACCTGGGCTCGTGGCCTAAACTGGTAATGGACTCCATCCATCAAAAAATTATTCTATCTGGCATTCTGGGTTCTGAAGAAATCAGGATGTCCTCATAGAGAATTGGCTAAATGATTTAATGTGCGTGAAAGCTCTTAGCACAGTGCCTCAGTAAAAGCTGGTTGAATCTATTTGGTCTATTTTAATTATGTGCTCAGAGAAATGATGATTCATTAGATACACAAGAGAAATATAATATTCTTTGTGTAATGGAGATCCTGTGTAACGATGAGCAAGGTAAGGGTGACGCCTTTCCCCAGAAGTCCAAGGAGTCATGCTGATAGGTGAGTGAAAGTAGACAACAGATAAGGATATCTTACACATTGGTGCTGGCCAGGCCAAAAGCAGTAGGATCCCTGGTCAGAGACAGTAAATAAGTCATTCTCACTGCTAACCAAACTCATTGCTGCACTTGATCTTAACCAAAAGGCCGAGAAGCGATTACTCGTTGCTTTCAAGTAACAAAAGCTGCCACTTTCATAGCACTCCCTAAATGCTGAATGCTGTTCTAAATGTCTTTTACCTATTTTTGCCCATCTAATCTTAACCATGTCCCCATTTTATAGATGAAGAGACTGTGCTTGCTCGTGGTCACACAGCTATTAATGAACAAGACACACAACGTCTTGCTCCAGGACCCATATGGACAGCTTTGTGGAATTTAACCTCTTCAGAAGAGATGTAAAGAGGTGGTTCCTCTCCCATCAGGGGAGCTCACAGTGGCACTGTGCCATCCAGTGCATAGGGGCAAACACCAGAGTGAAGACACATTCTCCTCTACCTGTCCCACATGAAATAGCATCTCTGCCGTCTATACAGCGGCCCTGCGAATTTAGCTACCAGTGGGGCCAACTAAGCAGGCAGGGTCCTCTTATATATTTGGGAAGACCAACAGCGGAAGCATCACAGGCTCTCAGTGTGAGCAAGGATGATGTATCCTGCCCAGCCACGCTTCCTGGGGAAGTGGTGGTGGCCACTGGGAGGCAGAATCTACTCCACACTCCAGCCAGATACCCAGCAGCCCACAGAGCAAAGTTGTTTCATTCTGTTTCTGGGTGAAATTGAATGTGTACCTCATGCACCATTGGATAAACAGAGGCAAGATGGGAGTGACTAGATCCGCATGAATTACATCATTGTGAGGGAGCTCATGCCGAGCGTGACTCCAGACTCCAGCTCTGACTGCCTGAGCCCTCCCCGGACCCTGATCTCTTCCCGGCCCCACTCAGTCAAGCTTGAACTGACCTTTCACAGCTGTGTGAGAAGGATTTTCAAAAGCTCCAGAGAAAAGGGGGTGGAGGGAGATCTCTTGTCCAGTTGGCTTATGAAAATATTTTCCTCTCATTGAACTTTCCCCTTTTGCCTGTGCGTTTTGATGCCTGCACTTAATTGCTTTTAAACAGGCGACTTCTGTGATCAGAGAATTCAGTTACATCTTCTGTGTGGAAATGATTTTACCAGATTCTTCTAAAGCTGGTAAAGGTTGATTTTGATGAGAACAATGTAAGTCCCACCAGTGTTGCCATAATTAGTCTGCTTACAGGGCTGGGGAATGAAAATTGTTTGTTGATTCCCAACTCAAAAAGAAATTAACAAACACGTTTCCCACAGCTACCTGACACTGTTTGACCCCTCTGTTTGGCCAGATCTCACCCCACAGCCCTCTGCCCTCTTTTCGCACACCATCTGAGGTTGCCCCTTTCTTTGTTTTCCATTACTCTCTCATTTATTTCCCAAGTGTTTATTTCAATAAGCATTCCTCTGCCATGTCAAGGAGAATGTGTTAGATGGAAGAAAGAGACCTGGGGTAGGCAGAAATGATTCTGTCCTCAGGAAGTTTGCAATCTAGAGAGGGAAATGGGAATTACCTTGTAATCCCGTGTACAATCGTGCAGTTACTCTGGTGACTCATAGTGGAGGAGTACAGGCTTCCATGAGCTGCTTTTTTTTTTTTTTTTTTTTTTTTTTTTTTTTTTTTTGACAGGCAGAGTGGACAGTGAGAGAGAGAGACAGAGAGAAAGGTCTTCCTTTGCCGTTGGTTCACCCTCCAATGGCCACCGCGGCTGGCACGCTGCGGCCGGCGCACCGCGCTGATCTGATGGCAGGAGCCAGGTACTTATCCTGATCTCCCATGAGGTGCAGGGCCCAAGGACTTGGGCCACCCTCCACTGCACTCCCTGGCCACAGCAGAGAGCTAGCCTGGAAGAGGGGCAATTGGGACAGAATCCGGCGCCCCGACCGGGACTAGAACCGGGTGTGCCAGCGCCGCAAGGCAGAGGATTAGCCTAGTAAGCCGCGGCGCCGGCCTCCATGAGCTCTTAAAAGAGGGAGGCCTCACCCAGGCCAGGGGATCAGGGGAGCCTTTCCTGAGGCAGTGGCATTTGACAGGGATTCGGAAAGCGCTAGTGGATGATGTTTTGTGGGAGTAGGAGCAGCACGTGAAGGCCCCAA
Source organism: Oryctolagus cuniculus (assembly GCF_051225735.1). NCBI lineage: Eukaryota > Metazoa > Chordata > Mammalia > Lagomorpha > Leporidae > Oryctolagus > Oryctolagus cuniculus. Next base: position 178,452,852 of record NC_142868.1, read on the forward strand.
TGGAAGACATGGGGCAATTGGGGGGAGGGAAGGTCAAGGAAAACACATATTTGAGCCTGAAAGACAAAAGACTGGCTTGGGGGAAAGATAGGCAGAGGACTGATCAGAATATGTAGAGCCATCTTTATCATCAGAGGTTACACAGTTTTATTGATAAGACTTTGAGTGACTCCAGGTAGAGGTATGGAGATGTAGACCTTTGTGCTTAGAAACCTTGGTTTCCTGAAAGGGTGGGTAGTTCTGACTAGAGAGTGGGATACAGAGAGAAGTGTGATGAACAGGATTAGTGTTAGGTTGGATGCAGGTGATAGAGAGAGGAATGTATTTAGGGGGGTTGACCTATTGAGTGGGTGAAGCCATTCATTAAAGCAAGCAAAAAATGGAGGAGGCACAGATGTGCAGAGGGATATACAAAATTCATTTTGGAGATGTTGAGTTTTTAGGAGCTGATAAGCATCAAAGTATGTATAAAGAAGAACAAAACCTTAGGAGGTGTTGGTGTGTAACATGGCCTTAGAGCCATGGGAATGTATTTCAATATCTAGGAAATTAACTGGTAATGAGTCAGAGACCTAAACATAAAATCTAAAATGATAAAATTTCTAGAAGGAAACTGAAGAGAAAATCTTTTTTAAAAAAAAGGGTGAGAAAAGCTTTCTTAGCACCAAAAGCATAAACTATAAAAATATTAATCAATAGGAACTTACCAAAATTAACAACTTTTGCTCCTCAAAGAATTCCGTTTAAGAAATTAAAAACCAAGTCACAGGTTGGCAGAAAAATATTGGCTCTACATATATCTGAGAAATTACTTGTATCCACTCAAGAAATGCGAAGATTTTCATGGACACCACATAAAAGAAGATATACAAATGAACATTAAGCACATGAAAAGATGCTCAACATCACTAGTCATCCAGAAAATTAGAACTGTAACAATTGGAAAGATTGACCACACCAAGCATTAACAAGGGTGCAAAGGAAATGGAACTCTCATAGATTCTTGTGAGAATGGAAAAACGGTATACCCACTTTGCAAAACAGTTTGGACATTTCTTTCAAAATAAGACACGTGTCTACCATTCAAGCCAGCCATTCTACTCCTAACTATTTACTGAGGAGAACAAAAACATATATTCACACAAAAGCTTAACCCAATTGTCCATCTATAGGTGAGTGGATAAGGAAATTGAGGTTTATCTATACTATGAAACACTCTCCAGCAATACAGAGAAATGAACTACTGATACATACAACTGTGTGGATGAATCTCAAAATCCTTATGCTGAGAGAAAGAAGACAGGCACAAAGATCACAAAAGGTATACTCCCACTGATATGTGAACCCAGAAAATGCAAATATATTTATCTATAGTGACAGAAAGCAGGTCAGTGATTGCCTGGGGAGTGGTGCAGGACTGACTGCCAAGGGGCGAGAGAACTTTTGGGGGTGGAGAATGGTTGGAGATGATGGACATGGTCTTTGCTTTCAAAGTAATTGTGGTTGACTGGCGCCACGGCTCACTAGGCTAATCCTCCACCTGCGGTGCTGGCACTCCGGGTTCTAGTCCCAGTTGGGGCACCGGTTCTGTCCTGGTTGCTCCTCTTCCAGTCCAGCTCTCTGCTGTGGCCTGGGAAAGCAGTGGAGGCTGGCCCAAGTCCTTGGGCCCTGCACCCACCTGGGAGACCAGAAGGAAGTATCTGGCTCCTGGCTTCAGATCAGCGCAGCGTGCTGGCCGTAGCAGTCATTTCGGGGGTGAACCAACGGAAGGAGGACCTTTCTCTCTGTCCAACTCTGCCTGTCAAAAAAAGAAAAAAGAAAGAAAGTAGTTGTGGTTTCCTGGTGTAACAACTATTAAAATTCATCAGACTGTGTACTTTAAATGGTTGCCATTACACATCAGTACAGGGTTGGTTTTTTTTTTTTTTTTTTTTAAGATGCTTAGAATAGAGTGGGAAAACAGAAGAATTGAGAGTAAAATTAGTGAAAAGGAGACGGGGAAAGTGAGATGTGTGTTTTCAGAGCACATCAAGGATTTCCAATGTGATGGGTAGTAAGAGGGGTGAGGAGGCAGGGAGATCAAAGCTCACTCCATTTGTGGCCACCTGACCTTCATTGTGACTTGCATGGCTGAGATACAGCTAGACCAGGTAGAGCTGGTGTTCTTGGCTCCCTGACTCATGAATCACTTCCTTCATGAAGGCTTCTCAGGAGATATAAACCCACTCTGTTCTCTTCTCAATTCTGTAAAAACTGTCTAGACTATGAAATAACACTCTAGGGTCCCAACTGGTCAAATAAAGCCTGGAAGTTGCTACACCGCTCTCTTTCTTTCCTTAGTCTGTCAGCATCCTTCATGACCTTTGTCTACAAATTGTTTTGTGTAGGTGTTTTGGATCTCCCCAAAGAGACTCTTCTGCCAGTTGCTGAATTTTTGTTGTAAGCTAAACATGTTAAAAATAATCATACATCCTATGAATTCTTATGATATCCTATGAAGTGAATATTCATAAAGTCCACTTATGGGAAATAAAAATAAGACTCAGGGAAGTTAAGTAATTGACCAAAACAGGGCAAGTGAGATCTGAACTCAGGTCTTTCTGAGTTCTAAACTCTGTTCATCAGCATTGTAGAAACAGCCCCTTCTGGTGAGTGACCATGTTTTGTGGTTATTTTTGTACTCCTTTGCAATTGGTATGGCATGAAGCTACACTGCAGCTGCTAAGTCAATATTGATTTATTCATTGATTCTTTCAACTAATATTTTTATATTTAAAATAGCAACCACCTGCTACCAGGGGCTCTTAAGGGGCTTTAAAAATATCAGTTACAGGGACATTTCATCTTTGCCAGAGCAGATGAAGGAATTCATTAAAGGAGCCATAGGCTTTTTGTCACTGCCTGGGTGGGGAGGGAGAGACAGTTGGGCTTCCTTCTCTCTGCTGACCTAGCTGCCTTTCCATTTCTTCTGGAACTTCATCCCTGTACCTGTAAGCAAGCCATGAGAATGTTGCAGGACTGTGGCCACTATCGAATCACCTTGATGCAGACCCAATGTGGGAGATTCCATTTACCCTGACCTCATAGGGAAGCCTGGAGCAGAGGATGGAGACAAGCCACTGCTTGATCTTTGTCTGATTGCAGAGTAGCCAGTCCCAAACCTGAATCATGAAAGATCACAATTGCTAGATATAACAAGGACTCCTCAATTGCCTTGCAAATTCTCTTTCTCCCCTTTTAAATGTCTCTTCCCAAAGGATCCCAAAAGTCTGCATCGTAATTGTTTACCTAAAAGGTTTTTTCGGTTGTTGTTAACAGGCATTCTATTAGAAAGAAATCAGAACAACGAAAAAAGAGAGACATGTTAAGAAATCTAGATTCTAATTTATGAGTCCTTGATTTTTGCATAATTTAGGATGAGTCACTGTGCTTTGATGAACCAGTAGGGGATAAGGATTCATTCAAGAGTAAAGGTTTCCAAGGACTCCTGAGCACACAAAGTGAGATATTTGCCTTAAAGGTTGAAAAAGCATGGGAGAGGCTGTACAAGTGTGTACAGAGCTTTTGCTGATCTAATTTACTCTTAAACCAGCCTTCTCCATGGTTGAAGGAACCCCTGTTCTCCTTAAGCCTTTTTATCTGAGCTACGTCTTTTAAAAAATAAGCTTCTTTTAATGCATCAGGGGGAAAGCAGGGATGTATTGAAGATGCTTCCATGAGAGATGAAGCTGGAATCAGCAAGGCTGAAATAGATCAAAGCCCGAATTGTTATTTAAATGTTGAATATCTCCAAATTTACTACACATTGCTTATAAGCATCCACAAAAACCAATGCCCTTTTTCTCTAGAACCGTTCATTATGGGGAAGCTTCCTGCACGTGGGCACTGGGGTCTGGGAAAGGCGCAGACGCAAGAGCCACAAAAGATCATAATTGCTAAATAGTCGCTTCCCTGTCTGTCTCCAGGCGTGGGTACCTGCACACTCTACTTACATCCTATTCCTAGGCTTTGTTCCTTGTCATTAAAATAGAGATACTGAACCAGAATCATCCAGGGACGAGCCTGGGTGTCTAACAATGCATCCCTAGATGATCCCCAAGCCTGGACGTGCTTGGAAAACAATGAATTAGATGCTGGGGCAGAGCTGCTCAGTGTTTGTTGTGCTGGTGAATCATCCAGAGATCTAGTTAAAATGCAGATCCGGACTCAGTAGGTCAAGCAAGGGGCTGGAAGTCTGCATTCCTAACAAACTCCCAGCTGATACTGATGCTGATGCTGCTCTGACCAGACCACTTTGCATAGTGAGAGTCTAAATGAAGAAACGCATCTAACTGTCCACACAGAGATGTAAATCAAAGGAGAGGCCAAAGCAGTTCGAGAGGGACTGCATGGACATTCTGTTCTCCTTGTGCTGCTAAGGGGTGGGCTTCTGGCTCAGGGTTAAGATACCACTTGAGATGCCCACATCCCACTATAGGAGTGCCTGAGCTTGAGTCATGGCTGTGCTTCCAATGCTTCCTGTATCATGCTTCCAAGTGCTTGAGTCTGTGCTACCCATGTGGGAAACCCCTGGATTGAGTTCTAGGCTCCTGGGTTAAGCCTGATCCAGCCCCAGCTGTTGAAAGCATTTAGGGAGTGAAGCAACAAATGGAAGAGCACTGTCTCTGTGTATGTGTATATACACACCTTTCAAATTAAGAATAGCTTTAAATTAAAATAAATGAAAATTCATGGAAATGCATATTATGAAAAAACTATGCATGGATTTTTAAAATATGTAATAAAATTACCTCTTAGTTCCATTTCCCATTGACTTCTTCGAAGTACCCTTCTATACCCAGAAGTAGAATTACTGTATCATATGTTAATTCTGTTTTTAACTTTTTAAAAAATTCTTTTTAACTTTTAAGATAACATATTTTCAACTTACCTTAGAGTCAAAGACTTAATGCTCCACCAAATAAAGAATTCAGTAAGCAAAATGACCATAGTTCAAGAGGAACACAGGCAAGGGCCATATACAGCAACCAAATGAAAAGATAGCAAACTTCAAGATAGTCACAGATCACCAAAACTGTAGCAGTATGTAACTCCTAACAATTTCCTCAACGGAGATTCAAAATAAAAGTTGACAAAACACTCTATTTGCAGCAAAACTGATACACACTGGCATTTTTTTCTTTTCATTTTTGTTTTTCTTTTTTCATTTTAATTCCCACATATAAGGGAGAACAAGTGGGAGTTGTCTGTGTTCAGCTTATTGCACTCAATATGATGTCTTTCAGTTGCAACTCCTTTGATGCAAATGATAGAATGTCATTCTTTTTATAGCTGAATAATGTTCCATTTTGTGTGTGTGTGTGTGTGTGTGTGTATACACACATTTTCTTTATCCATTCGTCTGATGAGGGACCACTTGGTTGATTCCATATTTGAACTGTGCTGCTATAAACATGTTCATATCTTTTGGGTATATACCTACTAGTAGGACTGCTGAATCATATGGCAAGTCTATTTCTAGTCTATTAAGAAATCTCCATCCTGTTTTCCTCAGTAACTGCACTAATTTACATTCCCATCAACAGTGTATATTCCCCTTTGTCCACATCCTTGCCAGCATTTGTTACTCTTCTGTCCTTTTGATGAGAACCATTCAGACAGGGTTGAGTGATATCTCAGTGTGGCTTTGATTTGCATTTCCTTGATTTAATGATGTTGAGCAATTTTTCCTTTTTTTTTTTTTTTTTTGGCTATTTGTGTTTCTTCTGTTGAAAACTGTCTATTGAGGTCCTTTGCCCATTTCTTTTTTTTTTTTTTTTTTTTTTTTTTGACAGGCAGAGTGGACAGTGAGAGAGAGAGACAGAGAGAAAGGTCTTCCTTTGCCGTTGGTTCACCCTCCAATGGCCGCCGCGGCCGGCGCGCTGCGGCCGGCGCACCGCGCTGATCCGATGGCAGGAGCCAGGAGCCAGGTGCTTTTCCTGGTCTCCCATGGGGTGCAGGGCCCAAGCACCTGGGCCATCCTCCACTGCACTCCCTGGCCACAGCAGAGGGCTGGCCTGGAAGAGGGGCAACCGGGACAGAATCCGGCGCCCCGACCGGGACTAGAACCCGGTGTGCCGGCGCCGCTAGGCGGAGGATTAGCCTACTGAGCCGCGGCGCCGGCTCCTTTGCCCATTTCTTAACAGGACTTATTTTTTTATCACTGTTAAGTTTTTTGAGTTGTTGTATTTGGGGTATTAGTCCTTTGTTGCATAGGTAACTTGCAAATATATTTTCCCACTCTGTTGGATGTCTCTTCATTCTGTTGATTGTTTCCTTTGTTGTGCAGAAGCTTCTGGGTTTCCTGTCACCCAGCATATCTAGCTTTGCTTTTGTGCTCGTGCTTCAGGGGACTTACCTAAGAATTCATCACCTGCACCAATATCATGAAGTGTTTCCCCTGCATTTTCTTCCAGCAATTTTATAGTCTTAGATCTTAAATTTAGGACTTTGGTCAATATTCAGTCAATTTTTCTATATGATAGGAGGTAGGGATCTAATTTCATTCTTCTGCATATTGGCATCCAGTTTTCCCAGCACCGTGTATTGAACAGATTATCCTTCCTCCAGTATATGGTCTGGGCACTTTTGTCAAAAACCAGTTGGCTATACATACATGGATTTATTTCTGGACTCTATTCTGTTCCATTGATCCATGGGTTGGCTTTTATGCCAGTTCCATGCTGCTTTAATTACTATAGCTTTATAGTATGCTTTGAAGTCAGAGATTATGATGCCTCCAGCTCAGTTTGTTTTTTGTTTGTTCATTTGTTTCGTTTTGTTTTTGCTGAGGATCACTGTGGCTATTCTGTATCTTTTGTGATTCTGTATGAACTTTAGGATTTTTTTCTATTTCTGTAAAGATGTCATTGGTATTTTGATAGGGATTGTGTTGACTCTGTAGGTTGCTATTTCTGTGGTTGATATAGACATTTTATTATGTTAATTCTTTCAATCCACAATCAATATATACATTTCTATTTTTTGTGTCCCTGATGATTTCTTTCATAAATGTTCTATAATTTTCATTGTAGAGAACTTTTCATTTCTTTGGTTAAATTATTCCTAAATATTTGATTTGTTTGTGTGTGTGCATGTGTGTGTGTGTGGCTATTGTGAATGGGGTTTCTTTCTTGCTTTCTCTATCAGAAAGTTCATGACTATCATATTAAAAATCTACTGTTTCTTATATGTTGATTTTGTAACCTGCAAATTCGCTGAATTTTTTATTGTTGTTCTTTTTTTTTTTTTTTTTTTTTTTTTTTGACAGACAGAGTTAGACAGTGAGAGAGAGAGAGACAGAAAGAAAGGTCTTCCTTCCATTGGTTCACCCCCGCAAATGGCTGCTACAGCCAGCGCGCTGCGCCAATCCGAAGCCAGGAGCCAGGTGCTTCTTCCTGGTATCCCATGTGGGTGCAGGGCCAAGCACTTGGGCCATCCTCCACTGCCTTCCCAGGCCACAGGCCACAGCAGAGAGCTGGACTGGAAGAGGAGCAACCAGGACAGAATCCGGTGCCCCAACCAGGACTAGAACCCAGGGTGCCGGTGCCACAGGCGGAGGATTAGCCTAGTGAGCTGTGGCGCAGGCCGACTTCGCTGAACTTTTTAATCAGTCCTAACAGGTTTTTGGTGGAGTGCTTATGTTTTTCCACATACAACATCCCATGATCTGCAAACATGGGTATTTTTACTTCTTCCTTTCCAATGTTGATGCCTGTTATTTCTTTTTCCTCCCTGATTGCTCTTACCAATACTTCCAGTACTATATTGAATAAGAGTGGTGAAAGTGGATATGCTAGTCTTGTTCCAGATCTGAGAGGAAATGCTTTCGGCTTTTCTCCATTCAGTATAATGTTGACATTCAGCATGATGTCAATATATAGCCTTTATAATTTTGAGGAATGTTCCTTTTATACCTAATTTGTGGAGGGATTTTTATCATGAAGGGATGTTGAATCTTATCAAATGCTTTCTCTGCATCTATTGAGATGGTCATATGGTCTTTGTTCTTCATTGTGCAGATGTGATTTACAACGTTTACTGATGTGTGAATGTTGAAACTCCCTTGGATCTTTGGGATAAATCCAACTTGATTGTGACATATGATCTTTTTGATGTGGTTTTAGATTTGGTTAACTAGTATTTTGTTGAGAACTTTTGCATGTATGTCCATCAGGTATATGAGTGTGTAGTTTTCTTTTTTTTGTTATGTCTTTGTGACATTTTGTAAAAGAGTGATGCTGGCCTTGTAAAAAGGGTTTGGGAGAATTCCTGTCTGTTCAGTATTTTGGAATAGTTTGGAAAGTATTGGAGTTAAGGGCTTGCATTGTGATGCAGTGTGTTAAACTGCTGCCTGCATCAACTGCATCCCAAATGCGCACCAGTTCAAATCCTACTCTGCTTCTAATCCAGCTTTCTGCTAATGTACTTGGGAAAACAGCAGAAGATAGCCCAGGTCCTTAAGCTCCTGAACCCACATGGGAGACCTGAGTGGAATTCTAGGATCCTGGCTTCGGCCTGCACCAGCCCTGACTGTTGGCAGCTATTTGGGAAGTGAGGCAGCAGATTAAAAATCTCTCTCCCTTCACTCTCTCTCTCTCTCTCTGCCCATCTCCTTTCTGTAACTCTGCCTTTCAAATAAATAAATAAATAAATCTTTAAAAAAAGAAATAAATATATTGGAGTTAGTTCCTTTCAAATGTTTTGTAGAATTCAACAGTAAACCCATCAGGCCCTGGACTTTTCTTTGATGGAACACTTTTGATTACTGCCTCAGTCTCATTGCTTGTTATGGATATGTTTAGATTTTTTAATATCATCTTAATGTAATCTTGTAGGTTATATTTATCCAAGAATTTGGAGGTTTTCCAAGTTGTTAGCATATAGTTGTTCACAGTAGTTTCTTATTATCCATTGACTTCAGTTTTGTCAGTTGCAATATCTCTTTTTCACCTCTAATTTTATTAGAATTTCTCTTTTCGTTTTGTTAGTCTGCCTAAAGGTTTGTCTGTGCTGTTTTATGTTCACAAAATAAACCCAGTTTTTTATTTTGTTGATCTTTTGTGTGTTTTTTTTTAAGTTTCAATTTCTATTCTGATCATTATTTTTCACTTCCTGCTAATTTGCAGTTTGGCTTGTTGTTTTTCTAAATCCTTGAGATGCATCATTAGATCATTTACTTTAGACCTTTCTCTTTTTAATGTGATCACTTAATGCTATCAACTTCCTCTTTAATACTGCTTTTGTTTTATCTGACAGATTTTGATGCATTTTGTTTTCACTTTCATTTACTGCAAGAAAGTTTTTGATGTCCTTTTAAATGTGTCACTCAGTAGCATGTTGTTTAATTTCTTTGTAGTTATAAATGATCTATTGTTCTTGTTGATTTTGAGTTTTATTCCTGTGTGGTCTGAGAAGGTATGTGTTATTATTTCAATCTTTAAAGTTTACTGAGGCTTGATTTGTAGCCTAACATATGGTCTATCATAGAAAATGTTCCATGTGCTGATGAGAAGAGTGTGTGTTCTGTAGGTGTTGGGTAAATGTTTGTTAGGTTCATTTGCTCAATACTATGGTTCAACTCTGAAATATCTTTGTTGATTTTCTTTCTGGATAATCTCCCATTGATGATAGTGGGGTGTTGAATTCCGCTATTATAAATGTACTGGAGTTGCTCTTTTTAGGTCTAATAGTACTTGTTGCATATATCTGAATCGGGAAGGTCTTTATTGGGTGTGTATTTATTTATGATTGTTACATCTTCATGCTGAATCAATCCTTTTAGCATTATAAAATGTCCTTCTTAGTCTTCTTACAGATTTTGATTTAAATTCTATTTTATCTGATAGGAATAGAGGTATTCCTGCTTGGTGTGGTTTTCCATCTGCCTGGTAGATCTTTTCCAACCCTTCACTCTCAGTCTAGGTGTATCTTTGTGAAGTGAGTTTCTTGTAGGCAGAATGTAGCGGGGCTTGGTTGGCTGGGGAATTAACTTCATTTATATTCAGGATTAGAATTGATAGATGAGAACTAACTTCTGTCATTTTATTGATTGGTTACTGATTTTTACCTGCTCTGTTAGTGAATTTAGTATAAAGTATTTTCGCGATATGTAGTTCTGATGTAAGATTCACTTCAGAATTTCTTGTAAGGCTGGGCTGGTGGTGATGAATTCTCTCAGTTTTAGTTTATCTGGGAAATACCTTATTTTTCCGTCAGTTCTAAAGGATAGCTTCCAGGATTTAATATTCTTGGTGGGAAGCTTTTTTTCTTTTTAAGACCTTGAATATATCATCTCTCTGTCTTTTGACCTGTAGAGTTTCTGCTGAGAAGTCCTGCTGTTAGCCTAAGTGGTTTTTCTTTATATGTAATTTGATGCATTTCTCTCTGTCTTTAGGATTCTGTCCTCCTTCTTAACTTTTGACAATTTGACTACAATATGCCTTTGAGATCTTTGTTGGTTCAGTCTGCTGAGTCCTTTTAGCCTCCTGTATCTAGATGCACATGTCTCTTTCAAGAATTGGGAAATTTTCAGCTATTATGCCATTTTCCTTCTCTTCTCCTTGAGGGATCCCTGTAATATGAATATTTGGTTGCTTAATGGTATCCCGTATTTCACATAGACTGCTTCTTTTAAATTCTTTTTTCTTTATTTTTGTCTGATTGGGTTATTTCAAAAGTCTTGTCTGTCAGATCAGAAGTTGTGTCTTCCACTTGGTCTATTCTGCTGTTGAAGTTCTCAATTGTGTTTTTTATTTCAATGAAATTTCATCCCAAAATTTCTGTTTGGTTCTTAATAATTTCTCTGTTCTTGGTGAATTTTTCATTCATTTTTTAAAGCTGTCTATTTGTATTCCCTTTCATCACATTGAGTTTCCTGACAGTCACTATTTTGAATTCTATTTCTGACATTTCATAGATTTCCTTGAGTTCAGGATCTATTTCTGGAGAACTGTTGTATTCTTTTCAAGGTGTCTTGCTACTGTGCTTCTTCGTGTTTCCAGTATCACTATGTTGAGGTCTATACATCTGGTGTAATAGTTCCATCTTGTTTTTGGAACAAAAATCCCTAGTCCCAGACTGGGGGATGTGAACTGAACCTTGTTTCAGTCCTGTAGAGTGATTCAAGGTATACAGGTGTGGGTCTGGTGAGGTGAAATCAGAAGGTAGGTTCTTCTCTAGGTCCCACTGGATAGATTCCAATGGGTTTGAGGAAATCAATAGTGATGGTTACAGTCCTGGTGTTCAAGGATACGGTTGGGTCATTATCTATGCCTCCCAGGAGTGGAACTAGGCACTGGGGATGGTGGTGGCCACCTGCCAAAGCAGAACAATGCAGATAGAGCAACACTAGATACCGTGAATGAGTGCAAGTTGCTCCAAAGACTAAAACCAACAGCAACACTTCTGGCTTCATAAGACACAGTTGGAGCTGCCCCTCCCCTGTTCTCACACAGCATGCAAGGGTCATGCTGGACCTTGTGTCTGGGACTCCCAGCACTGTGAGCTAGGAAGTGCAGAGGGAACTTGCTCCGGTTGGATCAGGATTTTGTAAGGACGGCTGCTGGTTTTAGCTCCAAGAAGCTGAGGGAAATCCCCCTGGATGGTGGAGTCAGTGCACAGCTCCAGGGCTTGCACATAGAACTTCCACGGTTGCAAGATATAAGAGTCTCACTCTCCACTCTGCAAATTGCTCTAATTCTGGCTCCTATGGCTTCTGGCAACAGCATGACTGCTTGCTGTCTGCTGAATCAGAATCAGGTCTCCACTTAGCCAGTTGAGTTTGGCACTTCAAGGGGTGGGGAGAGGGAGATAGTGTGGCCTCCCCTCCTGGAGCACAGCAGTTTCCAACGCCCCAGTGAGCTCGCAGGCCAGAATAAAAGGCAGTGGAGGCAGGGGGCGGGCATAGAATTCTCCTGCAGTCAAAGCCCCTCAGTTGCACAGCACCGTGGTCAGGGCTCCGTGGCAACTTCTTCCTACTTTGTCTGAGGAAGATGGCGACTCCCAGCCAGGAGCAGCTGCATAGATGCAGGGTGTGGCTGGCAGTCTCTTCTCTCCTCACTGCCCCACAGACTCTCTGCTCTGTTTTGTTGCTTCTCTCAGTTAGCCCCCTGGAAATGCAGCCCTTCCTTTGTTTTTCTAGTGTTTTTTATAGCTGAGGATGGTATTGTTTTTCACTGTTCAGCCACCTTGGTTCTCCTGTTTCTAACTTTTGCAGAAGCCATCATACTGCTTCAGTACTGGATGTGCCATTTTACATTCCCACCAACAGTGTGCACAGTTTCCAATTTCTCCTCACCAGTACCTCTTCTTTCATACAACTTCCTCGGTTATAAACCATGCCATTGCTGCAGTGTCCCACCTGAAACATTCCTCTAGGCTTCTCTGTCCCTTCCAAGTAATGTTACTTCTAAAGCCAAGCCCCATATTTTCTAAAAGCCCAGATGAGCTCATCATGTCTATACCTGAGACCACTTATGTCTTACCTGTGATATGTTGAGAGGCTGGGCACACCTCACAGCCCTACGTGGATGCCCAGCCCCCTGTCAATCCTCCCAGCCAGACTCAAAGTCAGTGCAGAGTACAGATTTTTTCCTCTGGTAAAATCCCAGAATCATATGTATGCACAAGAGACGCTGACCACATCCCCTACTGATTGGAATCCATCCTTCCTTCCTTCCTTCCTTCCTTCCTTCCTTCCTCTCTCTCTCTCTCTTTCTCTCTCTCTTTTTCTCTTTCTTTCTTTCTTTCCTTCCTTCCTTCCATGATTTATTTTTTGCCACTGTAATTATTTTCCACAAATAAACCTTAAATTTAATGAGTGCAGATTTAACAAGTACAACTTTAGTAATGTAGTGATTCTTCCCAACCTACTTTCCCACCCCCACTTCCACCCCACCTCCTCCTCCCACTCCCATTCCTAGTCCCGTTCTCTTTTAAGATTCATTTTCAGTTAACTTAAACACAGAAGACCAACTCTATAGTAAGTAAAGATTGTAACAATATGCACACACACTCACAAAAAAAAGTTGTTTGAGAACAAGTTTTATACATAATACCCACAATACAACTCATTGAGGACAGAGACCCTGCATGGGAAATAAGTGCACAGCAACTCCTGTTGTTAATTTAACAATTAACACTCTTATATATGACATCAGTGATCAACCAAGGCTCTTAACATGAACTTCCATGATTATGGAAGCCTTTGGAATCCACAGTCTCTGACAGTATTTAGACAATGCCATAAGCAAAGTAGAAGTTCTCTCCTCCCTTCAGAGAAAGGTACATCCTTCTTTGATGGCTACTTCTTTCCACTGGGGTCTCACTCACAGATCCTTCATGTAGGACTTTTTTTTGCCACAGTGTCTTGGCTTTCCATGTCTAAAATGCTCTAATGGACTTTTCAGCCAGACCAGAATGCCTTAAGGGCTGATTCTGAAGTCAGAGTGCTATTTAAGGCGATTGTCATTCTGAGCCTGCTGCATGGACTGCTTCCCTTGTTGGAAAATTCTCTCCTTTTTAATTATATCTATTATTATTACCAGAAACTTGATATTATTTATATGACCCCTTTAACATTTAATCCTATCTATATGATCACTTAATATGATCACTTTAACAGTTAAGATGGCATTTTTAATGGGATCCCATGATCACTTTAAGAGCTAAGATCCCATTTTTAATGGAATTTCGGGCCCCATGGCAAGTTTTTGAACTGTACCCTTAGAAGTAGGTTCATAGGAATGTGCAGAACTATACATCTTACAGTTACAAACTTCCTCCTCCCTCTCATATTCCCACTTTTATTTTTTACTGAGATCTATTTTTCAATTGACTTTATACACATATGATTAACTCTATGTTAAGTAAAGAGTTAAACAAATAGGATAAAGAAGAAAAAAATGTCCCTCAACAATAAAGACAAGGGCTATTCAATTTATTGCTTCTCAAAGTGTCAAATCCGCTTCTACAGATTTTCTTTTAGGTTCTATATTAGTTATCACAGGTCAGGGAGAACATATGGTATTTGTACCTTTGAGAATGGCTTATTTCACTAAGTATGATGTTTTCCAGATTCATTCATTTTATTGCAAATGACCAGATGACATTTTTTACCACTGCATAGTATTCCATGGTGTACATATCCCATAATTTCTTTATCCAGCCTTCAGTTGACGTGCATTTAGGTTGATTCTATGTCTTAGCTATTGTGAATTGAGCTGCAATAAACATGGAGGTGCAATAACTCTTTTGTCTGCTGATTTCATTTCTCTTGTCAAATTTCCAGAAGTGGGATAGCTGGGTCATACAGTAGGTGTGTATTCAGATTTCTGAAATATGTTTGAACTGTCTTCCATAGCAGTTTTACCAGTTTTCATTCTGAACAACAGTAAATTAATGTACCTTTTTCTCCATATCCTTGTCAGCATTTGTTGTTTGTTGATTTCTGCATGAAAGCCATTGTAACAGATATGAGGTGAAACCTCATTGTGGTTTTGATTTGTGTTTCCCTGACAGCTAGTGATCCTGAACATTTTTTCATGTGTCTGTTGACCATTTGGATTTCCTTCTTTGAAAAATGTCTGTTTAAGTCCTTTACCCATTTCTTCACTGATCTATTTGTTTTGTTGTTGTGGAGTTTCTTTATCTCTTTATATATTGTGATTATTAATCCTTTATCAGTCGCATCGTTTTCAAATAATTTCTCCCATTCTGTTGGTCGCCTCTTCACTTTGCTGCGTGTTTCTTTGGCAGTACAGAAGCTTCTGGAATCGATGTAATCCCATTTGTTAATTTGGGCTTTGATTGCCTGTGCCTCTGGGGTCTTTTTCAAGAAGTTTTGTGCCAGTATCTTGCAGGGTTTCCCCAATGATATCTAATAATTTAATCATAGCCGGTCATAGATTTAGGCCTTTAATCCATTTTGGATTGATTTTTGTTTAAGGTATTAGGTAGGGGTCCTGTTTCATACTTCCGCATGTGGAAATCCACTATTCCCAGAACTTTTTGTTGAAGACACTGTCCTTGCTCCAGGGAGTGGTTGTAGCGTCTTGGTCAAATGTAAGTTGGTTGTAGATGCTTGGATTGATTTATGGCATTTCTATTCTGTTCTATTGGTCTATACATCTTTTTTTGTATCAGTACCAGGCTGTTTTGGTTATAACTGCCCTTTAGTATGTCTTGAAATCTGGTATTGTGATGCCTCTGGCTTTGTTTTTGTTGTATAAGATTGCTTTAGCTTTTCGAGATCTCCTCTGTTTCCACATGAATTTCAGCATCATTTTTTCTAGATCTGAAACAAATGCCTTTGTTATTTTGATTGGTATCACACTGAATCTGTAAAATTGCTTTTGGAAGAATGGACAATTGATTCTTCTAATCCATGAAAATGGAAGATTTTTCCATTTTTTTGTATCTTCTGTTTCTTTCATTAATGTTTTGTGATTTTCATTGTGGAGATCTTTGACAACCTTGGTTAAATTTATTCCAAGTATTTGATTTTTTTGTAGCTATTGTGAATGGGATTGATATTAGAAGTCTTTTCTCAGCTGTGGCATTGTCTGTGTATACAAAGGCTGTTGATTTCTGTGTATTGATTTTATATCCTACTACTTTAAGATCTTCTATGAGTTCTTTTTTCTTTTTTTTTTTCTTTTTTTTTCTTTTTTTTTTAACTTTTATTTAATGAATATAAATTTCCAAAGTACGACTTATGGATTACAATGGCTTCCCCCCCATACCGTCCTTCCCACCCACAACCCTCCCCTTTCCCACTCCCTCTCCCCTTCCATTCACATCAAGATTCATTTTTGATTATCTTAATATACAGAAGATCAGCTTAGTATACATTAAGTATGGATTTCAACAGTTTGCTCCCACACAGAAACATAAAGTGAAAAATAATAGATGATTTTTTTTAAATGATGATGAAATCAGTTCAGACCTATTGTCATGTTTAATCCCAGTGAGAGTCAAGTTGGGAATTGATAATTTCTTTTTTTTTTTTTTTTTTTTTTTTTACAGAGGATCAGTTTAGTATGCATTAAGTAAGGATTTCAACAGTTTGCACCCCCATAGAAACACAAGGTGAAATATATTGTTTGAGTACTCGTTATAGCATTAAATCTCAATGTACAGCACATTAAGAATAGAGATCCTACATGAGGAGTAAGTGCACAGTGACTCCTGTTGTTGACTTTACCAATTGACACTCCTGTCTATGGCATCAGTAATCTCCCTATGCTCCAGTCATGAGTTTCCAAGGCTATGGAAGCCCTCTGAGTTCTCCGACTCTTATCTTGTTTAGACAAGGTCATAGTCAAAGTGGAGGTTCTCTCCTCCCTTCAGAGAAAGGTACCTCCTTCTTTGAAGACCTGTTCTTTCCACTGGGATCTCACTCGCAGAGATCTTTTGCCAGAGTGTCTTGGCTTTCCATGCCTGAAATACTCTCATGATCTTTTCAGCCAGCTCCAAATGCCTTTAGGGCTGATTCTGAGGCCAGAGTGCTATTTAGGACATCTGCCATTCTATGAGTCTGCTGAGTATCTCACTTCCCATGTTGGATCACTCTCCCCTTTATTTACTCCATCGGTTAGCATTAGCAGGTACTAGACTTGTCTATGTGCTCCCTTTGACTCCCAGTCCCTCCACCATGACCAACTGTGAACTGAAATTGATCACCTGGAACAGTGAGATGGCATTGGTACATGCCACCTCGATGGGATTGAGTTCTAATAGTCTCTTGGTGGAGTCTTTTGGAGCTCCTGTATATACAATCATGTCATCTGTAAAAAAGAATAGTTTGACTTTCTCTTTCCCAATTTGTATCCCTTTGATTTCTGTTACTTGCCTAATGGCTCTGGCTAAAACTTCCAGGACTATATTGGACAGCAGTGGTGAGAGTGGGAATGCCTATTACTATTGCTCATTCAATAGGATGTTGGCTGTGTGTTCATCATAAATTGCCTTGATTATGTTGAGGAATGTTCCTTCTATAGCCAATTTGCTTAGAGTTCCATCATGTTGCATTTTATCAAGTGATTTCTCTGCATCCATTGAAATCATCATATATTTTTTGGTCTTCCATTTGTTAATGTGTTTATCACACTGATTGATTTGTGAATGTTGAACCATCCTTGCAAACCAGGGATAAATCCCACTTAGTCCAGGTGAATGATCTTCCTTTTCTTTTTTCTCTTTTCTTTTTTTTTTTTTTTTTTTTTGACAGGCAGTTAGTGAGAGAGAGAGAGACAGAGAGAAATGTCTTCCTTCTGTTGGTTCGCCCCCGAAGTGGCCGCTACAGCTGGTGTGCTGCACCTATCCAAAGCCAGGAGCCAGGTGCCTCCTCCTGGTCTCCCATGCAGGTGCAGGGCCCAAGCATTTGGGCCATCCTCCACTGCCTTCCTGGGCCACAGCAGAGAGCTGGACTGGAAGAGGAGCAACCGGGACAGAATCAGCACCCCAACAGGGCCTAGAATCCGGAGTGCCAGTGCCGCAGGCAGGGGGTTTAGTCTAGTGAGCCGTGGCACCAGCCCAGGTGAATGATCTTTCTAATGGTTGCTGGATTCGATTGGCCAGAATTTGTTGAGGATTTTTGCATCTATGTTCATCAGGGAAATTGGTCTGTAGTTCTCTTTCTATGTTAAATCTTTTCCGAGTTTAGGAATTAAGGTGATGCTGGCCTCATAGAAAGAATTTGGGAGCATTCCCTCCCTTTCAGTTGTTTGAATAATTTGAGAACAATTAGAGTTAGTTCTTCTTTAAATATCTGGTAGAATTTAGCAGTGAAGCCATCTGGTCCCGGTATTTTCTTTGTTGGGATAGTCTTTATTAGTGTTTCAGTTTCTGTCTTGATTATGGGTATTTTTAGGTTTTCTGTGTCTTCATGGCTCAATTTTGGTAGGTTGTATGTGTCAGAAATCTATCCATTTCTTCTAGGTTTCCATTTTGTTGGCATAGAGCTTTTTGTAGTAATTTTTGATGATTCTGTGTATTTCTGTGGTGTATGTTGTTATATTTCATTTTTCATTGCTAATTTTCTTGACTTGGGTGTTCTTTCTCCTTTTTTTGGTTAGTTTGGCCAATAGTGTGGCAATTTTCTTTATTAAAAAAAAAAAACAGCTGTTCATTTTGCTGATCGTTTGTATTGGGTTTTTTGGTTTCATTCTAACCGGGGTGAGGTGAAACCTCATTGTGGTTTTTATTTGCATTTCCCTGATTGCTAGTGATCTTGAACATTTTTTCATGTGTCTGTTGGCCATTTGGATTTCCTCTTTTGAAAAATGTCTATTGAGGTCCTTGGCCCATCTCTTAAGTGGGTTGTTTGTTTTGATGTTGTGGAGTTTCTTGATTTCTTTGTAGATTCTGGTTATCAACCCTTTATCTGTTGCATAGTTTGTGAATATTTTTTCCCATTCTGTTGGTTGCCTCTTCACTTTCCTGACTGTTTCTTTTGAATTACAGAAACTTCTCAATTTGATGCAATCCCAAATGTTAATTTTGGCTTTGACTGCCTGTGCTTCTGGGTTTTTTTCCAAGAAGTCTTTGCCAGTACCTATATCTTGCAGAGTTTCTCCAATGCTCTCTAATAATTTGATGGTGTCGGGTCGTAGATTTAAGTCTTTAATCCATGTTGAGTGAATTTTTGTGTAAGGTGAAAGGTAGGGGTCTTGCTTCATGGTTCTGCACGTGGAAATCCAATTTTCCCATCACCATTTATTGAATAGACTGTCCTTACTCCAGGGATTGGTTTTGGATCCTTGATCAAATATAAGTTGGCTGTAGATGTTTGGATTGATTTCTGGTGTTTCAATTCTGTTCCATTGGTCTATCCATGTGTTTCTGTACCAGTACCATGCTGTTTTGATAACAACTGCCCTGTAGTATGTCCTGAAATCTGGTTTTAATTTTGTTTATTTCATCTCTAATTTTAATTATTTCTTTTCTCCTACTAGTGTTGGGTTTGGTTTGCTGTTGTTTTTCTAGATCTTTGAGATGCATGGATAGCTTATTTATTTGGTGCCTTTCCAATTTCTTGATGTAGGCACTAATTGCTGTAAACCTTCCTCTTAACACTGCTTTTGCTGTATCCTGTAAGTTTTGATTTTTTGTCTTTTGTTTCCAGAAATTTTTTGATTTCCCTTTTGAGTTCTTCTATGACCCACTGTTCATTCAGGAGCATATTGTTCAGTCTCCATGTGTTTGCATATGCTCTAGAGATTCCTGAGCTGCTGATTTCCAGCTTCTTTGCCTTGTGGTCCGAGAAGATGCATGGTATGATTTTGATTTTTTTGAATTTGTTGAGACTTGCTTTATGGCCTAACATGTGGTCAATCCTAGAGACAGTTCCATGCAGTGGTAATAAGAATGTGTATTCTGCAACTGTAGGGTGAAAAGTTCTGTAGATATTTGTTAGGTCCATTTGGTCTATAGTGTCCCTAAGTTGTTTCACAATCACACCTTCTCCCCACTGATTGCCAGGCATGTACACGAGACTCTGCAGCCAGTACTGATATCAGAATGGCTCCTTCTGCCTGCCTGTTGCCAGGTGCACACACCTGAGCTGCTGTGACTGCTGTCAAGATGACACCTTTTCCCACCAATTGCTGGGTGCACCCACAAGAGGTGCCATCGCTGCAGCTTATGTCCAAACTGGTGCCTGCTCTATCAGCTAGTTGCCAGGTGCTGTAGGGAGGGGTTGGAAATGTGCCCCCTTTTCTTGGCAATGTTAGGGGGCATCCTATATCCCTCAGGGTTTAAGGCCAGACTCAAAGACAGCATAGTCTGCTAGGCTCTCTCTGGCTATATCACCAGCGGCATGGGCCGCTGCAGTCTGATATCGTCTGGCTCTCAAAAAACTGGCGCTTTCTCCAGCTCTCAGCTGCTGGGGTCGTGTGTTGCGTCCATGCTTGTTGCTATGCATCTGCACTTTCCACACAGATCCACGACACCCACTGCAGTTTTCTCTCCAATGCTCCCCTGAGAATGCAGTTTCTCTACTTTTTTTTTTTTTTTTTTTTTTTTTTTTACTATTTTTCCCTAGCTTTGAGAAGTATGCCCTTTCACTATTCCACCATCTTGGAATCTCTATGTTTTCCCTTGAGGATGAGTGTCTCATTCTCTAATCACCTCCTGTTACCTGCTGGAGGTCATATTCTATGTGTCTGGTTTTACCTACAATAAAAGCAATTGATATCTGTTGTAACTTGTTTGATAGGATAATACAAAGAAAAGCAAGAAGCATGCACAGTCAGAAAATAAAGGGTCAGATACCCAAAGCTCTTGTCTTACAATTCTGTATATGGAGAAAAATATCTTGTTGCTTCCAGAAAACTCTCTCTGGCAGAGGCTTATAACTAAGAGTCTCTGAGCCCACGTGTTCATAATCCTTCCCCTGGTCTTGATCACCTTGGAAAATCTGAACCTAAGATCCTTGGTTAAGAAGAGATGCTTCTCCAGAGAGAACTGGCTCTTGGAGGGCTTACCACAAATCTGTAGCAAACCAGAATTTACTAGTTCAGGGCATTGCTGTAGGAGTCCATGTGGGTTTTATTACAACATCTGCAGTCACTTAAATTACACGAAGGCCGAGTTTTCTTCTGCTTCCATATAGCCCACAGTGATTGCCAGTAAACAGCCCCAGTGGGGCTGCTGCTGGCTACTGAACCGGAGCAACGTTCCTTCTTTTCCCCAATTAATCTGCCCTATTTGAGTCTGAACTCCTCTCAACCTCATTATCTTTCTTCTTCTTCTTTTTTTTTTTTTTCTCATGAATCCTATAGTACCCTTTGGCTACTTTCTACTACAGAGAGAGCTGAAGAGTGTTGGTGTTGACCTTTTGGAATGATGATTTTTCTGCTATTCTGTGATTACTTTTGTGTGTGTGCAATGGCCACTGTGGTCCTTGGGCTGCTCTCCACCCACTTAACAATATGGGGCAACTCTTTGAAGTCTATACAAACAGGGCCTGGGACAGCCAATGGCCCAGTTCCAGTATCTTTTCAACCTCTTCCAACCAGAATGGGATTCCAGTCATGTCAGGAGTGCTTGGTCCGATAAAGAACTTCCCCCAAGCTCCCTGGAAACTGAAGGAAACTAGAAATTCTAGCAAGGAAGAGAGTTTTAGGACCACTAACACAACTGCCATCTGGTATTGAACTGTGCTGAGTATTTATCAGTCTATTTGAACTCAGGTGACAGGGAGCTCACTGTCCCCAAAGACCATTCAATCATCCTTAGACAGTGCACTCCTTCTGGAACTGTTGATGCCCTAAGAGGGTATGAATAGCAGGTCTCTAACCACCTTCCCCTCCTTTATATTCTTGGGAAAACATGCTAGAGGGCTGTGTGATGCCTCGGTGACACAGAGCGTTAGAAAAGTGTCATCAGGGTACCCTACTCATTGGGGAATTCATCAACCTGCCTGTCCCAGAATCTCAGAGCAGGGCCCAGCAGCCTGATGTCCCTGCCATATTACAAGCTTTCATCACGTCTTGTCTACTATTATAGCCACCCTGGGCTCCTCCTGCCTCCAGGTTCCTTGCCTCATCTCTCCACCCAGTTGGCAAAGTGTCCTTGAACAATGCCAGCCTTTCTGTATTACTCTGCTGGTCAGCACATTCAGAGGCTCCCTGTTTCTTTTGGAATCCAGCTTAACTTTGATGAAAGTCCCCAGTTCTCTCCAGTTTCTCCCTGTTACTCCACCCCAACTTCCCTCTCACCATTCAAGAATGACCTAGGCTGCAATTCTTCCTCATTCCTTCCCTTCACTCCCCATACCATTTCCACTGTGAGAGAAAACTGTCAATCCCACCTCCAAAATAATATTCACCCACTTACTCATTCTTTTCCCTACCACCCAGGTACACAGCACAATCCTCTCGCACCCAATACAGCAGCCACCTGCTAACTAGCCTTCTTGCTTCCACTTTTGCTCTCTTCCACTTCATTCTTTACATAGCAGCCAGAGTAAATGTTAAAAATATAAATCAAGGTTCTGGCTCTGTGGCGTAGTAGGCTAAGCCTCCACCCACTGCCAGAGGCCATATGGGTGCCAGCTCTTGTCCCGGCTGCTCCTTTTCTGATCCAACTCTCTTCTATGACCTGGGAAAGCAGTGGAAGATGGCCCACGTATTCGGGCCCCTGTTCTGCCATGGGAGACCAGAAGAAGCTCTTGGCTCTTGGCTCAGATCAGCTGAGCTCCAGTTGTTGCAGCCATCTGGGGAGTGAACTAGTGAATGGAACACCTCTCTCTCTCTGTGTCTCCTTCTCTCTGTCTGTAACTCTGCCTCTCATTTAAATAAAGTATATCTTAAATCATATATGTAAATATATGATTCTGCCAGAATGCCACTTCACTATGGAACCTGAAAATGGCTTCCCATTAGTCTCAGAATAAATCGTGGCACAAATCCTTGTCTGAGATGGATTTGCCTACCTCTCTGACCTTTTCTCATGCAGTTCTCCCTACAGGTAGCACCTACCTGTCTCTTCTGGCCACAGGCCCTTAGCACTTGCTGCTCACCCTACATGGAATACTCTTTCCTTGATTGTATGCTGTCATCTTGTGCATAGCCTTTGTATTTCAGCTAAAAAATTACCTCCTCAGGAATGTTCCCCACTTTTCTGTGTCTCAGTACTTCATTCAGCTCCTTTCATTAATGCCAGCAATCTACAATTAATATATTTGGTTTCTTGCTTATTGTAGGACTCTTCTTACTCTAAAGAAAGCTCCAGAAGTCAAAAACCCACCTATCTCTGTGGAATCGAGAATATCAAACTGTTCATAGGAACTGGTAGATGTGCCATAAATCTATTGACTGACTACTAAATGAACCTAGCTACTGATACTTCTCATCTTCCTCTTCTGCTGTTTCTCACCCCTCCACCTGCATCCTAGCCACCTTCACTGGAATGCACTGTTTTGCATCTTTGTGCCTTTGTGCATACCATTGGGCTGGGAGTCTTTAAGCCACTATGTCTCCTAGAAATCTCCGATGGCAGTATTCCCTTCTTCTCCAAAGTCTTTCCAAGTTCCCCAAGCAAAATGAATCCTCAGACCCCGATGTGACACCATTGCCTCCATTCTTGCTCTTGGAAGCTTGTTTGTAGTGATTCACTTTGTATCTGCATCCTATGTGAACTGTGCTATTCCTGAAGAAGGAGAGCATGCCTTCTTCATCTCCTACTAATTTGCATTCACAATCAAGTACAGATCCTGGAACAGCGTAGGTGCTCAACATGCACTGTATAAAAGATGAATGAATTAACTGGAAGATTAGTCGTTGAATATCAACTCAATAGAACACACTGCTAACCCCAGGTTATGAGTAAACTGAGTGACTCATAATCCAAATGTTCCAGTCCCTTCATCTGTAAAATGGGAATAATTCATTATTCATGTGTCTCATAAGCTTAGCTCAAGGATAAAATAGTAAACAAAATCAGTTTGAACAATTTGAGCAATCCATTCATTTCAAAAACATTTATTGAGTCTTCTGCTAAGGCATTCAAGTTACAAACAGGAAGACAGGTTCCTTTGAAGAGTCCTACTTCTTCAAGGTGGCATTATTCCTAATTAGTAAGTTGGCTCACCATGAAGCCATGCCTAGCTCCTATTGTCTTGGTTCTTGGTCTGCAGCAACTTTGTAGTAAACCTTGGCTTCTGGATTCATTGCACACCTGTATATGCTAGTGTTCCTGGAGGCCTTTGCATGCTTTCCAGCTGTAATCACGGCTGAGTGATTTCCTTGGCAATCCTAGTTCCACTTCAGAAAAACTGTCAGCACTATGCACAGCACTGGGCTCATCCATCTGTGTAAGAGATAATGTAATTCTAAGACAATATTTAACATTGTAGGATGAGGCATAAACTCAATATGTTTTCAGGCAGAGTAGAAAAAAATATGTGCCCCATCTCATTAATCACAATAACAATGAGGGATGGGGCAGATACTCAAGCTGGTGCTGTTCCCTTTAAGTTAATCTGTCTTAATACTGGGCCCTTGATCAAAAGAATGGCCATGCCATTGTTCTGCTTGTTCAATGGCAATTTACATCGGAAGGGGCGGGGGTGGGGATTTATAGGGTAACAAGAGCCTCTCAGGAATGAAAACTTGAGTGATCCATGCTGTGTTTAGAGGTAACTTCTGCTACAAACACTCTCTGGGGATGAAACTTTGAGAGAAGCATGTCAAGTTACACATTTATAAAGCTGATCTCTTTGCAAGTGTACATTGGGTTAGCTCATTCACTCACTCAACACATCTTTGCTGATACCAACTCTATGCCAGAGCTGTGTTGGGGATTTGGGAACCACCAAAGAAGCCAGAAATTATCTGTCTCCTCAGGAGACTCACATTAGGGAAGATGCAGCTCATACCCAACAGTGGAGGTGCTGTAGGGAAGGAAAGCCCACATGGGCAGGGCCAGGGTCAGTTGGAGTCTCTAGTGTGTGCTTGTGTCCATTACAGAGCCTGGCCCAGAGAAACTCACTGAAATTTTATTATGTAAATGTCCATTGACAGATGAGTGGATATGCAAAATGTAGTACAAATATACAGTGGAATACTATTCAGCCTTAAAAAGGAAGGAGATTCTGACACATACTACAGCATAGATGAACCTTGAAAACATGCTAAGTGAAAAGAACCTGTCACACTAAGACAAATACTGTATGATTCCACTCTACCTGGAGTTGTCAAATTCACAGAGGTAGAAAGTAGTGAAATGGTGGTTGCCAGGAGCTGGGGGAAGGAAGAAATGGAGAGATGCTTAACTGGTATGATGTTTCAGGACAAGATTTAAGAAGCTTTGGAGATGGTAGCCAGTGTTTGGTCTAGCAGTTAGGATTCCACATCTTAGTGCTTGGGTTTGATCCTGAACTCCAGCTCTTTAAGAGATTCCAGGGGCTAGTGATCTGACACAGTGGATTAGACCACAGCCTGCAATGCCAGTGTCCAATCCTGGGTGCCAGTTCAACTCCTGGCTGCTCTACTTTCTATCCATCTCCCTGCTAATGTGCCTGGGAAAGCAACAGAGGATGGTTCAAGTACTTGGGCTCCTGCACCCACATGGAAGACTTAGAAGAAACTCCTGGCTTCTGGCTTCAGCTTGGCCCAGACCCAGCCAGCCCTCTCTCTTCCCTCCTCCCTCTCTCCATAGCTGTCTCTTTGTCTCTGCAGCTCTCTGTCTCTTTTTTTCTCAAATAAGTAAAAATTTTAAAATAACAAATACATAATAATGTTGTGGAGACAGTGGTGATGGTTGCACAACCATGTGAGCATATTTAATGCCACTGAACCATCACTTAAAATGATTATTTTTGTTATATATATTTTATTGTGATAAAAAAAAATTAGAAAAAAGATAGCAAGAAATCCAGCAAAGGCTTGAGGGGAAAGATACAGTGGAGCTTTCTGCAGAGATGAGGCCATTGGGAGGAGTTGAGCTTTCCCAGGGGAGGAGGAGGAGGAGGGCAAGGAAAGTGCTGAGGAC
Source organism: Oryctolagus cuniculus (assembly GCF_051225735.1). NCBI lineage: Eukaryota > Metazoa > Chordata > Mammalia > Lagomorpha > Leporidae > Oryctolagus > Oryctolagus cuniculus. The sequence goes on from NC_142868.1 coordinate 178,478,388, forward strand.
ATACTCTGGGTGTCTTCCAAGGAGAGGAAGCCAAAGGAAGAGTGGCCATCGTTTTCAGGAGGATCAAGCCAGCTAAGAACCTGGAAAGGAAGGGTCAGAGAGTTCCAAGGAGTTTTGAGGATGACAGCAATGGACCAAAGTCCTTTGGATTTGACAACTGGGAAGTGATCAGTGTCCCCTGATAGAGCGTCTTCAGAAAACTGTGGGCATAAGGTGAGACTGCAGAGTCAAATGCTAAGTGAATGGAAATTAAGATGTTGACATTTGATAGTAAATGAAGGAGAATGATAGCAGAAAATTGAAGGGATCAGTGGAAGGGAGAGCAGGATGAAGATACTGAAAGAAAAGAAAGACATTCTAACTAGAATGGCTGGGAAGATGGGGGAGGTGTTAGGAAAAAATGAAGTGGAAAAGAGGGCATTGAAAGACACCTGGAAGATAGCCCAGTTTCCTTAAAGAGACAGGAAGCAAGACTAAATGCTGATAATGGGAAGACAAAAATACACCACTGAAGAGATGGAGGATTTAGAGCTGGAGCTATATGAAATGTGCTAGAGAACACATTGGAGATGAACAAAGCATTGGACCCAGATGCAATAGAACTACTGTGTGTATAAGGAAACCAGTGGACCCTGAAACATGGCAATGTTTGCCTACTGATGGCCTGAACAAAAGACAGAAAATGGGAGACCTGCCCACTTACAGATGGGTGATAAGAAGATTCCAGAGAGTGGTGACTGTTGGACAAGTGTGTTGAGAGGAAAGTGTCAGAACTCCAAGCGCCTGTGCAGCCAGTCACCCACTTCTGAACATAGAAGGTAGTGGGGAGGAGGCCAGAGGATAGCTCCACTGTTGGATTCTCAAGTACTGTGAAACCAGGTCAGCAAGCATGTCCCAGGAGTCAAGGATGCCCTTTTCCTACTTAGCAGGCCTGCCTATCAGCACCCCAGGGTTCTCATTCTGACTGCCCCCAGCCAGGTCCAGAAACTTAACTTTTAAGCCTTTGCATTTTTCAGAGAAGAAGTTTACTCTAAGTTTTGAACAACTTTCTGCAACAGTGGGGGATGTTTGGAGCAGGTGGGCTTCTAGCTTCAGAATACTGTGCTCATATGAGTCTGTGTCCTTGGCCTCTTCCTGCCATTGTTTCTGACTGTGCTCAATTACAGTGATGATCCAACTCTACATTCTCTCCACTGGTGGGAGGAATAGGCACTCATTAGGAGACAGCGAAAGCCCTTGGCTGAATAATAATGTCATTACGTACTTATCTCAATCAGGGCTGCTGCAAGCACAAACAGCTCTTGCAAATTAGCAAAAGCCCCCAGCTCTTGGCAGACAAATGAGCAAAGACAAATGAGCAAGAGGCCATGGCTTGGCAAGTGGAGCCCAGCAAGATTTGGGACCCTCCCTTCCCCTCCCCTTCACAGGGTACTCTCCAGTAGAGGATCCAAGGGGCACCACTGCAAGCACCACCCTGATGGCAACCCTCATGGACCAGATCTGTCACCGACAGGGGCATCAGTCTGCAGGAACTTCCCTACATCTACCCTCTACCTCACATACCATGAATGCTTTGGGTTCCTGAAAAGGGTCACATTTCAAAACTAGACTGTTTTCATTTTTGCCCATTTCTTTCAACAATTGTCTCTTCATGCCTAAAGGGCTAACGTCTGATGATGGATGGCTCCCCAGCCCCCAACCTGGTCACCGTGCCCCTCTCCCACTTTTCAAGCCATATTTGGACATAAATCATGTCACCCACAGTCAGAAATGCCATCTCATCTGGAAAGAAAATAGCTGCAGCATGAAGAGAGCAAGGAATAAATACTGAAACCCATAATTCTTTATCATTCTCTTAGCTGCTATATGCACTTACGGAAAATGCACTTGGTCAAATGGGGGAGGGGAGAAAAAAGAATTCTAAAGAAGTTGATAAGTAATGGCATAAGAAACTGCATTTTGACTTAGACTGTTACATATTAAAAGTGATAGTATTATAAAGATATTAGGAGCTCTCAATTAGTCTTGTGTTTTTTGGACTTAGAAGAAAGAAAAAAATTAATTTACCTTCTGGACCAGGAGAGCAATAATCATTTTATTACTGTATTCATTCTCTTAGCCTCAGATGGAAAAGGTGACCAGGGACTAGTTAGAACAAATGATTATATCTTAATTTTCAAGGGCTCTACATGACCAGAACAATGTGGTTTGTTGAGTTCTCATGGGAGAAAGGCACTGAACCTAAAAGAAAGAAAAAGAGTTTGTCTTCAAGGGATTTGCCCTCTTGATAGGAATGTAGGACCCCCACATGCAGCCGAGTTATATAAGTTTTACCAAGATCTACAAGTCACTATCAAGTGCTGATTAGTAGAGAGTAAAAGAGAATGTGTCTATGTGGAACTTTTCTGATCTTTAAAAAACTTATGTTACAAGCTGAGAGAAAGAGAGAGAGAGAGAGAGAGAGAGAGAGAGATCTCCCATCTTCTCATTCACCACCCCAATTGCCTGCTACAGCTGGGGCTGGGCCAGGCCAAAGTCAGGGGCCAGGAACACAATCCTAGTCTCTCATGTGGATGACAGACCCAAGTACTTGGGCTATAACTTCTGCTTTCCAGGATGTAATTAACAGGAAGCCAGACTCAAGAGTGGAACTGGAATTCAAACGCAGGCACTCCAGTGTGGGATGTGGGCATCTCAAATGGTGCGTTACCCACCAACCTAAATACCCACCCCATGTGGGGAGCTTATAGAGGAGAGACAAAGGTGAGTAATCTAAGCTCAGTGAAGACGTGAGTGGAGCTGGGCCCAAGTCGTTCTTGATTATAAGCAGTGCTTGCATAGACCAAGGCTCCATTAATATTTGATCAATGAGTTGAGGCAACACATAGGTTGATAGAGAGGGAGCCAGGTTTTGCCAACAGCGGAAATGGTATGCAGAGACATGGAGAACATTTGCAGAGCTCTGGTAAAAGTTGATTTCCTCGGCCGGTGCCGTGGCTCACTAGGCTAATCCTCCGCCTTGCGGCGCTGGCACACCAGGTTCTAGTCCCGGTCGGGGCGCTGGATTCTGTCCCGGTTGCCCCTCTTCCAGGCCAGCTCTCTGCTGTGGCCCGGGAGTGCAGTGGAGGATGGCCCAAGTGCTTGGACCCTGCACCCCATGGGAGACCAGGAGAAGCACCTGGCTCCTGCCATCGGATCAGTGCGGTGTGCCGGCCTCAGTGCGCCGGCTGCAGCGGCCATTGGAGGGTGAACCAACAGCAAAAGGAAGACCTTTCTCTCTGTCTCTCTCTCTCACTGTCCACTCTGCCTGTCAAAGAAAAAAAAAGTTTGATTTCCTCACCTAACAGCAATCATTGTCGCATTCCAGACACTGTAGATTCACCATCTGCAAACCCTTGTAACCTTCCTGGGCAGTGACAGCAATGAAGATCAGCCGGCCTGCCAGGCCCATTTGATTGGTGATAGTTGCCTGGCAAATGTGAGCTGCATTCAGGCTTAGTGAGGAAGGAGTGATGATGGTTACTGGAGTTTTCCAAGCAGACAGTGTGGTACCCATGGCAAATACTTGCCATCTCCATTCTAATCTAATCATAAATTAGATTATAAAAACCAGAGATAAGGAACTCATGTAGTTGCTTTTTTGTGAAGTTAGGAGAAGCCCTGGTATAACAAAGAGGTATCCCTTCCTCAAGCTCTTATATTTTCAGCTGTTGTAGAAGTGTCATAGTATGCCAATTTCAACAGAGCAAGCCAGTCTAATACCACCCTCTGGAAAATTGTCATGAAAAATAAAGATCTATACATCCATCATCTGAATGACTTAGATGTATGGGACACAGCCTCCATGAATGCCTGCAGTGGCCCCGAACCAAGATTTGAATCTAGGTTGTCTGCTTCAGTCCCACTACCCCCACACTGCCACAATGAAAAAGTCTGTGCATTGTACGGGAAAGGCTGTTTTGTTTTTGTTTTTTGTGGGACCCTGTACCTTTGTCTAAAGAGCTAGGAAGCAGTGTAATGAGCAAAAAGGCTGTTTGTAAGCGTAAGCTCCATAAATCAGGAATTTATGAGTTCAGTAGCTAAATGTTTTGCATTTTATTAAGCACATTTCACTTTTTAGAAATACTTCAGATACCTATTTCATTCGACCCTACATGTGGAATTGTGGCTGAGCAAGGGACTGGCATTGGGAGTTGGGGAGAGCAGGGAAGGGAAATCGGGTCTCAGAGGAGAAGTTATTTAAAGCTGCCCTATTAAGAAAGGAACATGAGAGTGTGCTCTTTTCCTCGACTGGGTTCGGATTCTCTTAACTGAAACAGAAACGTGCATTTCATTATTTAATTTATCAGCATCTAGAGTAGACTTGCTAAATCATAGCTCCATTCAATGGATGTGCCAGCATAATTAATTACACTGTGAAACGTCCTGACAGCACTTTCCTTGGGCTGCAGAGAGAGAGACTAAATATAAGAAAACAAAAAAATCTGGGTCAGTTCCTCTACATCCATCTTGGGCTTTCTCAGTTCGCACTCCGGCTTTCTCTCCAGTTGAGTAACCTTGGGCAAGTCATTTCCTGGATTTCCCCCTGTCAAAATGAGGAAATTGGAATAGATCCTCTTTATTGTTCAAGGTCCCAGGAGGAAAATGATGGCACATTCAAACCGGATAATTTCAAGTGAGTTTGGTTAAGGAGATTTGTTACAAAAGTGTGGGCAGGGTAAGAAAAGCACCAGGTGAACAAGCCTTTGGCAGACCAGGTTAATCCAGAGTTTGGCACGTCAGCATTCCGAATCAGAGTGCTAGTTCAAGTCCCAGCTACTCTGCATTTGATCCAGCCTCCTGCTAGTAACATCTTGGGCAACAACAGATAATAATGGGGAAACTGCTTGTTTTGTGGGAGCCCCAGACAGAGTTACAGGCTCCTGGATTCTGCCTGTCCAGCCCTGGCAAAGCACATTTGAAGAATGAACCAATGTGGAAGATATTCTCTCTCTCTCTCTCTGTCTCTCTATCTCTCTATCTCTCTGATTTTTCTGCAGATAAATAATAAATCTTAAAAATTGAAAATAAGGGGCCGACACCATGGCTCACTTGGTTAATCCTCTGCTTGCGATGCCAGCATCCCATATGGGCTCCAGTTCTAGTCCCGGTGGCTCCTCTTCCAGTCCAGCTCTCTGCTGTGGCCCAGGAAAGCAGTGGAGGATGGCCCAAGTGCTTGTGCCCCTGCACCAGGAGACCAGGAGGAAGCACCTGGCTCCTGGCTTCGGATCGGCGCTGCGCCGGTCATAGTGGCCATTTGGGGAATGAACCAACAGAAGGAAGACCTGTCTCTCTGTCTCTCTCTCACTGTCTATAACTCCACCTGTCGAATAAAAAAAAACTGAAAATAAATTTTAAGAAAACACCAGAGATAGAGCAATACACCAAGGCTAGTAAGCAGAAGCCATAGCTAGCCCCATGCTGACGAGGCGATGCAAGCATTTGGAGAGTGACAGTTGCATCGAGAAGGCTTCCTTCAGAAGGGCGATGACTTGTGCTCAGGAGCAAACTCGGTAGTGTCACGGAAGACAACTAGAGGAATACCCCACCACCATCCTCCTTCCTCCCTCTGATTTCCTGTGTGGCCTCTCATTAGCCAAACCCAAGTAGAAGTAACAGAGCAAGGGAGCTGGAGATGTGCCCATGCCGCTCAGCTTCCTGTGGAACGAAGCAGCAAGGAGCAAGGCCGAGAGTGGATCTCGGAGTGGGCTGGAAATATCTGGCAGATTCTCTACATCCACCCCAGCTCTCTTACCTTTTAAAATATACATTAACTACTTGGTCCTCTTCATTATGCCAAATGTTAGCTGTGTTAGAATTTCTTTTGAGTAGAAAACATCCTAGAAACTTGAAGGAATACATTACAACGTGTGGTCTTCCCCAGGAGGTGGGAGCAAAATGTATTTATAGTATGAAAAATAACCAGAGAAAAAGAATAGTTCCAACAGAGATCTACAACCAGGAACTATAAGACTCTACACCACACACACACACACACACACAGTCTCTGAAGAGCATTGAATTTCTTATGAATTTACTAGTGAGTCAATCTTGGGACTTCAGCCTTATGATAAACATCATTGAGGCATCTGAAGGATCTCAGGATCTGGAATGCAAGGATTTCATGTCTGGTAATGACTTGAGGGAGCAGCTAGTTAACCTCCCCCCCTCCCCCTTAGGTGCCACATTGTGTTACCTCAAGCCACAGAGGGGCATGACTTACCAGGCACACATGCAAATGGGAGGTTGGAGCCACACCCAACTCTTGATCCCCCACCAGCTCCTGTTTTTTAAATTTACTTGAGAGGCAGAGACACAGAGACAGCTTCTGTCCCCTTCTCAAATACCTGTGACAACCAGAGGTCCAGAGTCCAGAACTCAGTCCAAATCTCCCATGTGGATGGCAAGAACTCAAGTTCTTGAGCCATCACTTTCTGTCTCCCAGGGTCTGCATTGGCAGGAAGATGGATTGGGATCAGAGCTAGGACTTGAACCCAGGCACTTCGATATGAGATATGAGTATCTTAACCAGTAGGCCAAATGCTCCCCACCACCACCACCACCACTTACTCTTAGTATCCTGGACCTCATGAGTATGGAAAAGTTGTTGTTGTTGTTGTTAAAGCTCTCAAATCCCCCAACTCAGTGGGCCTTCTAAGGGTCCTCAGATTTATGGAGATCAGCATCCACTTCTTGTCGTGGCTTTCTCCCACAGCCTCTGCACAGGCTTTCTAAATTATACTCTCCCTCAACATTAACAGAGACCCTTAAACAGCACTAACAGCAGGTGGTGTGAACACTTCAAGACTTGGACTTCCCTCTTGATACTGTTGTTATCTAAATGATAAGAAACACTAAGCTGTCATTTATTCAGTGTTTCTGGGTGCTGGGCTCTGGTCCAGGCAATCTCTAATACTTGGTCATCTAACTCTCTGCAAGCCCATCAAGTTGGGGGTTCTGCTTCCTGCAGACTGATGAGAAAATTGCACAGCTATCTCCCTTAGACACTGAGCAAGCCACGAAAGGTTCCGTGACAAAGTAGTGGGAAGAGCATGTATCCTTCTTTCACCCACCTGATGCCTCCCTTCTGCTCTCAAAGAATCACAGACTTTCGAAGGCAGAATGGACATTCTAGTGCACTATGTTTGGAGCCATCTTATCCAGGCATTCTTGGCCTTGCAAAGAGGGCCTCACCCAGCTGCATCACTAACCAAGACCCATGGACTTTGCACCGAACCTTTTAGGGAGCCTATTCAGCCTGCTTGCAAAGCACTCCTCTAGACCTGGGTGCTGGGAGTCAGAATGGGATTCACCTTTACCAAAGGCCTTACTATGTGTTTGGTGCACTAGAAAGGCCACAGCACTTAATCCTCCTACTCTGTATTATACAGATGTGGAAACTGAGACCCAGCCAAGGAGCAAAGATGGGAATATGTTCTCTTTTGAAAGCTGATATTCCTCTCACTGCGTGCTGCTTCTGAGATGGGAAAGCTGCAGAGATCATCCTAACAACCTCTCCTTAACAGAGGAACTTTTTAGAAACAACCGAGGAAAGCCCCTCACTGCCCTTCCTGTGCAGCTTGTTCTGGATGAAACACCTGGAGAAAATGTCGTCCCTCACTCTGGTGTAAATGTCTTTGGCCCTGGGACTGGGAGACAGTTTGGGATTGAGGGGAAACCAGGGTCTGGAACAGAGGAATCATCAAGGCAACTGGAAATGCAAAAACCTCAGCTGTGAGCTAGCCAGGTGGAGCCATTTGATAGTCTGATTATTCTGTTGGATGAGAACAGTAGACAGGATGGGGCAGAGGACAAAGAGGCTCTAAGCCACACTGCTTGCTGTTGGAGCTTGAGTAACTGTAAATCCACTTAATACTGTTATCAACTAATCCACATCCATCTTATTGCTGGAAAGGATAGCAGGAGAGATTTCATCAAATGCTGAAATGAGATGCACGCTCTCCACTGCATCCCCAGCCGGCCAAGTGCCAAGCCTGTGGGAAGGGAAAATGAGATTGGTTTGCATGTCTGAGTCTGAGTTTACCCACAGTGGCTTTTCAGTGATCCTTGCATTCTTTTTTGAACACTCCGAAACCATCAGGTGGGAAATCTGTTTTTAAATTCGTCCAAGGATCTATGCCAGTGTTACCACTATGAAGTTGATTTTTAAAATCAGAACACTTACTTACCTACATCTGCAACTGATGTATGTGTAACTGCATACCCTTGGGTTACCTCCCTAACTTATGCAGCCACACCCTTGACAACCACATCTAGTCTGAAAATCATCCTTGAGAACCTTTATGAACAGTGGGAGTTAATTCCCCATCTGTGCTCGGGATTTCATTCTTATTGGGGAGAATCTTTGGCCCAAACGAAGTCATAAAAACTTGACTAAGTACCTACTTGCAGGGAACAGTGAGTGAGGCACTGAAGCTATCAAAAGTTAACAGGGTCTGGTCCGGGCCAACATAGACTCCCACCTTCATGCTCTGACTCTTTCTTCCCATCTCTAACGCTTTTTTCCTTCTCTTTCAAAGTGATTCTGAGTGAACCATTAAGGACCTCCACCTTGTCTCTTCACTCAAGGACGGGACTACTTTTTATTTCTCATTGCACTCCCAGGGGCTAATCCATGTCTTCCAGGGAAAGCACACTCAGACACATACTAATTACCATGATAACAATGTTGATGATGAGTTGTGACAAGAAGACACAGCCTAAAGATACATGAATTTCTGATTCAGAAGAAAAGGGTGTGAAAACACATTAAATATAGTATTGCCAAATAATATGATTATTAAAGCAGGCCTCACAATGCTGTAATTTGAAATAGTAACCATGGCATATTCTTCCAGTCAGACCAAGGGTGATATTTTACATGATTAGCTTTTGATTAACCCTACTAGATAGATATTTCATTTACAGACCATACTAAATTGTTCTTAAGGATTTAATTGATTGTACAATGTCTAAACATTAGAATTGTTATGTAAATGAATTTCCAGTTATTGTTGTTATGTAAATGAGTTTCCAGTATCCAGTTCACCTTTAAAGTAATTAAATTAAGTGTGGTTAGTTAAGAGCGTTAGACATCTATGGAAAGCCCCTGAGATAAGTTTGGTTTGCTCAGGAGAGAGGCATTCTATGTGCGTTCTATGTCTCACTTCCCTTGTATTGTGTTTCTCCCCTTTCTCTGTACCCCCTCTACATTTAGCATTAGTCCCTTGTTTTCTTCCCTCTCCTGCTGGCCCTAATTTGTCAATTAAAGAAGGATACATGTTGAGTGAAAGTAACAACCTGTTTCATAAACAAGCTCAGCTGTTTCCTAGAGATGCCAGAGGGACTTGTCTTCCTTGCTGAGACGCTGTTCTCCAGAATTTGTTGAATTGTTTTCCAATTTTGATGGAACAGTGTTGTTCATGATATGTGTGTTCAGCATCAGTTGTAGAACCAAAGCTCAGCTGTTGGGTCTAGCAGATCAGGGGGCTGAATATACCTTTTCCTGTCTGCTGGATGATGAAGAAGAAATGTCTGCTTTTAATAGTAGCACAGGGTAGATGGGGCAGCGGACAGAGGGTGAAGTTTTGAGGCAGATAGCCTTGCCTTTCATCCAGTCAAGTTCAGTTCATTCATTAATTTAGTCAATAAATACTTACTGAGTACACACTATGCACCCAGCTCTGTTCTAAGCACTGGAGAGACACTACTGGGTCAGACAGGAAACCTAATTCTACAGGGGCCCTGAACCTTCACCCCTTACCTTACTGGCTTTACTGTAAGATATTGGATATGTTTCTCCAGTTCTCTGAACCTCAGTTTCCACCATAATAAAATGAGAATAGTAATAAGAAAATCATTCTAAGATGATATTTATTAAGTCAATAGAAGAAGTCTTAATCCTAGGTCAATGGATCAGTTCTTAGAGGATCCTGGATAGATTTGAAGGAGTCTATGGACTTGGAGGGAAAGAAATTCCACTTCATTTTGACTACATCTTACTTAAATGTAGCAATTCTGTAATTTTAAATATAGGTAGAAAAGCTACCCCTGTAGTAAGTAGTCATCCATTTGATCTTGTCACCTGCAGAAATCACATGACAGCCGTTGCAGACATCTTGAAATACTGCTTAAGCTCATCACTCCTTCAGAATTGCGCATGTCATTATATCTGAGATATTATTATATATATCTGATACGTTATATGTGAGATGCTGTTATTTAATACATTAAGAACAAAGCACATACGTTACTTTGTTATAACATTTTATAACTGTACAGCAGTATAATTTCAGATAACCATATTTCATTCAGTATCATATCCTTTGTAGATCTATGTGTTTTAAAACATTACTCTAGAAAGAAATCTGCATCCTTCATCAAACTATCAGAGGGGTTCAAGACATCCACAGAAGCTGAGAACACCTGACTTAGATGCTGTCTACTGCAGCAATTCTCAAACTTGAGCATGTGCTGGAATCACTTGAAAGGTTCCTTAAAGTGCTGGAGCATTTAACCTAGCAGTTGAGATGCCTTAGTCCCACATCCAAGTGCTTGAATTCAGTTCCTGATGGCAGCTCTGGACTCCAGCTTCCTGCCATCAGGAACCCTGAGAGGCTGCAATGATTGGCTAATTGTGTTCCTGCCACCCACATGGGAGAACTGAGTTGTGTTTCTGGCTTCTGACTCCAGCTCTGGTTCAGCTCTGTCCATTGTGGACCTTTGGATATTAAACCAGCAGATGGGAAGATGGGAGCTCTCTTGTCCTCCTCTCTCTCTCTCTCTCTCTCTCTTTCAGTACATCCCTCCCAACACCACCACCAAGTTTCTGACTCAATAGATCTGGGACAAGGCCTGATCATTTGCACTTCTAACAAGTTCTTAGGTGGTGCTGATGCTGCTGATCCAGAGACCACATTTTGAGAACCCTGCCTTGAGTATTTAGTATATACACAGACTTGATTCATGAACACTTTCAGGTCACCAGAATGTCACCAAATGATCTGAGGTAACATTAATACCCTGTCAACTCTGCTAGCCAAGCCATACTGAACGTTACCCCGTCCTGTGCCCATAGCCAAGGTCATGGGACCCTGATGCTTGTCACTTCAACCCCTCTCCTGGAATTAGTTCTAATTCTGACTTCGGGGCAGTTTAGGGAACATTGAATATTCTGAGATTTAGAATCAAGGACTGGCTAAAAAACAGCCTGCAAAACTAAGAGAATCCAAGTCATTTAATCGTTTACGCAGGCACATATTAATAGCACCTGCAATGTCCAGAGACTAGTCCTGGAGTTCCCTAAAATTATATGTCAGCTGCTTCCTGCTGCTATGAAGTGGTGTCTACTAGGAAGGTGGAGGAGTGTTCATGAATGTCTATGTGTTCATGTATGTTTACATAATTTTCATGAATGCCTCTGACAGGAAAGAAAAAACGAGCTGAGCAGAGAATACCGAAATAACTCCAGCCACACTGAACACCTCTGCCTCTTCACATGGCTGAGCTACAGGAACAAGCATGGGATTGCAAGCAGCCTTGAGGGGCAGTCGCATGAACAATGGGGTCTTGGTCTGTGACCTTGATTCTTTCTCAGTAAAATAACACGTAGGTCATTAAATGGGCGGGAAATTAAGTGAAATCATGTTTAACACCTTGTAAGATGAGTGGTACAGAGTGGAATGAAATAAATATCTTCTCGTCTGTCATGTCATCTATATGTCATGTGAGGTAGAACCAAATAGATACCATTAAACCCATTTTTCAGTTGAAGAAATAGGTGAGTTTCCCAAGGCCGTAGGACTGTTAAGCTGCAGGGACAAGACTTCCAACCTTGAATCTGGTACTGTGTATACTGTACCATGTTGCCTCTCAGTTCAAATTTTCATGGATTAATGAACTCAAGAAGAGTCGTTTCTGCCATCCACGTTGGAGTTCATTAAAAAAGCAGTCTTGATCACCTTTCCTCAAAGTCTCAGTCGGGAACTTGGAAAAACAGTCCCACGTCATTGCTGCACCGTCACAGGTAGCTTATCTGGGGGTGTGGAAGGCCCCCCCCCCCGCTGTCCCTCCCACCTTGGGCTCAGCTGCTGGCCCGTATGCAGCACAGGTCTGGTGGAAAGTCTGTCCATAACGATCTGTTCATCTTAGTCCCTCCTCAGCAATGATCCCAAACTGGCAATTCTTAGAATCCAATTTGTGTCTCCTTTTTTTGATGACTCTGAAGTTCAGAAAGTCTGAGTATTGCTTTTTAATTAATTCTACTTTCCAGAAGCTCAAAACACATGCTCCTGCTTACTGAAGGATTCCAAACCCTCTAACTCTACTGAAAAATGAATATAGATCAGTTAGTTGACATTGTTTTTTGTCATTGTTATTCTCTTAGGACTCTACTTTAGAAAAACTTGCATTTTTGAAATTGTTGTCATTTAATTCCATAGGCAGTTGATTTAAACTTCACTTTTTCCATTAAATGAAAATTAAATTAAGCTCATTATTGTATTAGACAGTCATTGATTGTACACTCTTTGGTTTTAATTAAATGCTACTATTCATTATTTCCTCCTCTGTAGTGCTTTTAATTTTCTTTGGTATATAATTTGAGGTAACAACAGTATCAGTAAATTATCCTTCATAAATAATATTCAAAGAGAAAGACACACAAAACATACCGTGAAAGCAATTTGAAGGCACTTGCATATTGTTTTTAATTTACTGGTAGTGTATTTATCAGCAAATATTTTTCCATGTTGTTCCTTTTTGATAACGTGGGGCATGCCCATATCTCCCGTAAGCAGCTCTGACTTGTGCAGCTAATGGCTGACTTCAAGACGTCATTGATCTTAAGAATGTGCTGACTTTATTACAACACTGAAGTTATGGTCCAGGGGGTAGATGTTTGAATTTAAGTCTCAGAACATTATCACAAAGGTTCAAAAATATGCTCAGAGAAGCTTATTTCATTTTCTCTGTAATGTTCATGAAGCACTCAATTCATGCCAAACAGCCTCCGGGGTCCCGAAAATGCATATTATGGAGAACCACCGCTTCTGTCCTTCCAGGACTTGTGTTCGAGAGGGTAAGAGGTAACAGACATACACTGACCCCCACCCCAAGAAAACAAGATTTTCCCTCTGAGATGGTGACTGTGCCTGGGTCTTTTTTTTTTCTGTGAATCTAGACTTTGAGCTAAATGGGGTCCTTTGAGCTACCCTGCTCTAAACATATCACAATGATAGATAATGTAGGAGTGATATAACTGAGATCAACAATGCAGGTATCCAACCTCCATCTCTCAAAACCAGAACAGAAGTGGGAAGTGGTGAGCAGCTCTAGCTGTAGCCATGCTGGGAGGGGAGGGTGGAACACAGTCCACAGAACCAGGAATTTGGCTCCTGTGTGGTAAATTGTTTTAGTGGTGACCGGTCACCGTCAAAGTCCAGGGCCAAGCTTGCTGCTTGTGTCCAGCGTTTACATAGAATAAATCCCCAATCATAAAAAAGTGCCTTTGCAAAATATCACTGAAGCCAGTGGTTTTAGCAAGCTGCAGTTCTAGGAGCAAGATTTAGTGACCTGGACCAGAACCATACTAACCATACTGCCCAGGGATGGGGTCTACTCCTGGCCCTGAGGGAGAAGCCAGTAGATGAGCCACACACACCTAGACAGGGAGGGGTGAGGTTGGCTGGGAAGGGGAGGACACGTAAACCTGCACTTACCACACAAAATGAGCCTAGCCATCAATACAAAATTCTAACATGGAAAAACATGCCAAGGAAGAGAGCCAAACAGCAGTTATTAGAATAGGAATCTTCTTCATATTAAAAGAAATTTTCATACCACTCTGAACAGATTTTAAAATGAGTACAAGATGTAATCAAATAGCTGCATGAAGGAGCATTTGTGTTTTAAAAAGGGACCAGAGTTATGACCTGGCTGAGATGAAACAGGAACAGGTAGACAAAATCACTGCCAATTTATAAATATTCGAAGTAAAAAGATAGTCATTAAAATAAATTGTAAATAGATTTTAAGATAAAATTTAACATCCTGGTAGATGAGATAAACTGTGAAATGATCTAGTTCAAATGGGAAATTAAATGGATTAGATGTTGCATTCAGGGATTCAGACTGAATGCAACAGAGACAATGGGATTTTCTAAACTTTTGAAAAAGTGGTTTGGAGACATAGAAGATAGGCAGGCTCCTACATAGTCCAGCTGGTGTCAAAAAAAGAGAATGGAGGAAGTTGAGACGAATCAATAATTAGGAAATAAAGGATGAGGATTTTGGAGAACTGAAGCAAAGCAAAATTATTTAGATAAAAAGTTCACACTAAGTTTGTAACAGAGTTAACATACCTACTCTTAGACAATTTTATTGAAACTTCAGATTATCAAAGATAACAAAGAGAAAACATTTCAAAGCTACTAGACTACAGACTATTTTTACAAGGGATTATCTATAATCAGAACAACATCCAATTTAGAAAAAAAAAAAAGCCAGAAAATAGTAGACTAATACTTTCCAAGTGCTGAGGAAAGGTGATGTCAACCTAGAATTTTATAGCTATCTAAAATATCTTTAAGGAAGCAGGTAAAAATAAAGACATGTGCAGACTTAGAAGGACTAAGAGAGTTTACAATGCATGAATCTCATGAGAATATTAAAGGTTACAATTCCTCAAGAAAGAAAATAAATCTAGAGGGAAAGTATGCAATACAAGAAAGAATAGAAATTCACAAAATATGTCAGTAAGTACTAAAATATTACAATTAACTGTTGATTCTAAGAGCTAATTTAGGGTGTCTTTAAAAAGTAAAACTAAAACTCTAGCAAAAAGCAACATTGATGATAGTGCTCAGTGAGTATGAAAGCTTTCTAAGTTTTATGTTTTGTATAAAGAAGCATAGAAATGCTAAAAAGATTGAATTTACTTTCTCTTCAAAAATAACTATAGTTAAGTATGTTATAAATGTTGAAGACTAGAAAGATAATCTGTAGTTTCCAAATAAGCTAAGTATACAGGGAATAAAAAATGTATTTCTCTAAAAGAAAGCAAGGAGGAAAGCAAAAAAGAAGGAAATTGTAAGGAATTTCAAAAAATTATGATAGCAATTGGTAGAAATAGTTCAAAATCCTGGTAATCACACCAAAATGTAAATTGACTAAATTTACCCTTAGCTTGAATTAAAAAGATTAACAGAATTGAGTTAGCAACTTCTAACAAGAAATGTATCTAAAACAAAACTGTGCAGAAAGAACGAAAACAAGGAGATAGGGAAAGGTTTAGCATTCGACCAAAAGAAATGATTACTCTGAATTAAAATAGAATTTAGCAGCTAAAACTAATAAGGATGAGGGATGCAACAAAGTAATAAAGAATCCAGCATGAAGATCTAGCAATAACAAACTTTCATGCACTTAATGATACGGCCTTGTTACATATATATCAAGCAAAAGCTGACGGGAAGCAGAGTTGCTGACAAAGTCACTGTAACAGAGATTTGAAGATCAAATAGAATAATCATTAGCAGGGATATGGAAAATTTGAACAACAAAGCCAATCTGCAGCATCTTATTATGAATCCAAGAAGTCCACAGATACTCTGAATAGTTATAAACGTTGGTCACATTCTCCATCTGAAGGAAGTCATACGTCACAGCACTGATGCCATAGAAATCATAGTCTCAGACCACAGTGCAATTAAATTAAAAGTAATAATAGTAATAAAAGGTAGTTTAAAACAATAACAACATATGTTTGGAAACATAAAAATGCCCTTCTAGATAACGAATGGATCAAAGAGACAATTGTAATGGAAATTACTAGATATTTAGAACCAAGAGACAATAAAAGCACTAATCAAAATTGGTGAACTGCAGCTACAGTGAACTTTAAGGCCAAATTTATAGTAGTATGTAGACTTTTTTTTCCATTTATAAGATTCAGCTCAACAAACTACAAACATAAAACCTAACTAAACTTAAAAAAGCATAAAGAAAAAGTAATAAAGAGTTGTTTGCAAAACTAGTTCTTTGAAAAAAAGAAAAGTGAGTAGATCAGGCAAAAATGAAAAGACAGTAACTGCAGTCATAGGAGAACTTTTTTAATGAATGAATTAAAATAATGACTTCATGTCAAAAATTTTGAGAACAGATGAAATACATAATTCTCTAGAAATATAAATTGTAACAATGCCTCAAGATGAAATAGAAATCTGAATAACTGATAACCTCTAATAAGAAAAGAATCACTAGCCAACCATCTTCAGTGCCCTGCCAAAAACACAAAACCCAGATGGTTTTATAGGCAACCTTTACTAGTCCTCCAAGAAACAGTTCATAAATCCTTTCACAAACTACTTCAGAGAGTGGGAAGAACAGTAAAACTTCCCAACTCACTTAGTATAGCCAGCATTCTCTTGACCATTTCACATTATAAGCCCTAAGTAAAATGCTAGCAGCCATATCCTGCAATGCTTTAATAAAGGTATACATGGTATACATACATATGTACATCATGATCCCTTAGAATTTATGCCAAGAATTAAAGAATGGGTCAACAGTAGAAAACCTATTAAATAAGTAGTCATTCTATCTATCTATCTATCCAATTACCTACCTGTGTAATAACAGTGTAAAACAGATGAGATGGAAAAACGCCAAAGTCAGAATTGTAACTACATCTATGAGGAAAGTAAAAAGCATAGGATCCAGGAAGGATACTTAGGGAGGCGTCTACTTAAAAATGTGTTATTTCATTAAAGCAAAAATAGAGAAAGCAAACGATTTGACACGGCCAGATTGGGTACCCAAGTGGTAATTACATTATTCTCCGTGTGTTTCTGTATGTTAAAAGTATTTCACAACTAAAAACCAGATGTTATTTAGAGATCATCTGTTCTGGGACTTCTCAAATTTGGATGTGCACATGAATCATTTGAGAATTGTGTTAAAATGCAGGAGCAGGTCCTGAGATTCTGCATTTCTCGAAAGACCTTAGGTGATACTGCTGCTTCTGCTGTGTGGAGTGCAATTTGAGGAGTGAGAGTGGTTCTCAAGCCTGGGTAAACACTAGAATTAACTGGGGAGATTTAACAAGACTCTCTCACCTATGTCCCAACCCCCAAAGGTCCCAATTCATTTGGTCTGAGGTGGCACCTCAACACTGGTGTTTTTGAAGGCTTAGCAAGTGATATTACTATACCAGACATGGTTCAAAACCAATGAGCTAAACTATCCTCTCATTTTGTAGCCAAGAAAATGAAAACTCCAGGATAAGTCCTAATTACCCACATCATACTGGGGGCTGGAACCTACTCTTCCAACTTCCATCCCTGCTGTCTTTCAAGCGCAGATTTTTACTACAGTCTTTCCCAGGTTCCTGCCTTTTGGGTGCCTGTTCTAGGGCACCTGTTGCCCACAGTATTGGCAGTGCTTTAGTGAAAGGTAACGCACAGATCCAATGCAGGACTCCCTCAGGGCAGGCTGCCACTGGTGCTCTCAAGTCACTTCCTTTTCTTCTTTAGCCCATCCGCTCACAGCTCTCTTGGAAGGTTCCTGCCACTCATTAGAGTATTCCACAAACTCATCGTGGAATCTGAAGAACTTTGTTTTCCAAAGATCAATTCTTGGAGTATTTTTTGAAGTTGTGGCTGCTTCTCCCCCTGCCGATTCCCCTCCTCTCTCTCTTCCACAGTGCTCTCTTGTTCTCTCTTCAGTCCAAGACATTTGTAGCTCTTTCCATTGCACCATCAATTCTCATTTCTATGCAAAGGACCCATGAGCTATGTGCCACCAATAGCTGAAGAAGGCCTAAGTGCGAGGCCTCATACCACACCATCAGGTTGGTCAGATTAAAGCATTAGGTGACTTTTCCCAGGTGGTACCAGCTGTCAGACTTCTCTTGTAGGCTTGGCCTCATTAATCTACCCTCACTTGAAACCTCCTCCCTCAGATATAGTTTCCCCCTTAGTTCTTCTTTACCTTGAAGAAGTGGCACTTATGGTTGCTTTCCAAGTCCAACCTTCAGAATCCTAGAACTACACTAGACTAATCCTAGACTGCTACAGAGGCTGGAGCATCCTGCAGTTTAGCCTCTGTGTTATGAAATCTTAACCCTGAGTGGTGGAATAACTTCCCCCAGCATATGGCATGCTGTCCAGTAGTGTAGGTCGCCCTGAGCAATTGGACCCTACCCCAGAAATACCTTCCCAAGTCCAAAGAGAGGTTTTCTTCTCCAACACAACTGAAAGTCAACTCCCAATACAGGTCTCAAACCAGGCATGACTGGGGGAGGAGGCGATGGTAGGCAGAATTTATCCAGGGGGGTAGACTAAAGTTTTATGTTTTGTCTGCTGAGCCCTCTGGTCACAGGGCAGGAAGGGAAGGCCACAGTTGGCTTCACTGGGTTTTCTGACAGGCCCACCGCACTGATCATATTCTTTCTTTCAAGCCAAGATTGAACATGGCACAATTAATTACTTTCTTTGTGGGGAGAACGGAGGATTATGGGCCTTTGAAAATCAAACAGAAAGTCATTGTGTTGTTGAGTTTTAAATAGTACCTTGACCCTCTTCGCTGAATATAAAGTAGCCACTGTATCAATGGTCATGCTTTTCACTTATCACTTTCCTGGGCAGGAAAGCTGTGAACCATGTAAAGAGAGAACTGACAGCTGGCGAGAGGGATCCAGAAAGCCATATTTAAGGCATACAAAGAAGAAAACTTCATACTCTGAAACTATTAAAACTGAAAAGACCTTGAAGACAATGAGTCCAACACCATTTTTAGAAGAGAAAGATTGAAGCCCAGAGAAGAGAATTTGCCACAGTCAAGAGGTGTCAGAAAGCTCAGGAAAGACAGGAAACTAGGGTCTTGCAGGGCAGATTAACCAGATAAGGTGAATTTGTATTTATGCTGCATGTGTTGATAAGAATAGTCTGTGTAGGTTGATTTTTTTTTTGTAAAATCGAATTATATGTAAAGTCTATTACGGGAGCTTGTAGTTTACAGGGATCCTATGATAAAGCCTGAAAACAAATTTTCTCCCCTTCCACCATTGCTTTTCTAGTTTAAATTTGGATTTGTCTGCAGGGGAATTTCTTAAAGTGGCAGTTTGATGAATTCATGTTGTTCAGCTTCTTTTCTTGCTAAGATGAAGATGATGAAATAGTTAAAGCACTGAACTACAGACCAGGGACCCAAATACAAGTCCAGATCTGCCACTGACCAGCTCTCTGATGGGGTAGGGTGGCTGAACCTCCAAGGGCATCTTCTGCCTCACTTGCTATTCTAGAATGATAGCTCCAGCCTCCTTTCACTAAGTTTGAACATAGGAATGTGGGCCCCTGTTGGAGGAGTACACACATTTAATGTGTGGTCTAGCACAAAGGACCACACTGAATCTCTTTTTGGACCTCACAACTCAGTGTGATCCCTGGACCAGCAAAATTGGCATCACCTGGGAGTTTGTTAGAATGGCGAATCTTAGGCCTCTCAGATTTGCTGAATCAGAACCCAGGCCTCTAGGAGAGTCATGTATTTAATCTGCGAGTACTGGCTGAGGATACCTCATCCAGTTTCCCAGATGATCAATGATTTTTCTCTGAGATTTCACAGGTCCCACATTCGTACCTACCTGTGTGTTGCCAGAAAGTGCCTGTCGAGCTCTTGCCCAAGACAGCCAGCTCCCAAGAGCCAGATTGCTTCCTTCCCGTGTCCAGTCTCTCCCCTTGGCTGCTATGGAAAGTGAGTGGGTAGGTTAACTGACAACTGCAAGAAATGTCAACATGTCCCTGGGGCAGGTGACAATAAACAGCAGAAACAAGAAATATAAACAGACAACCACCTAGGACCATATAGTTTAGCAATAACAGTGCTAGACAACTCAGCAAGCTCTGAAAAATTTCACACCTCTGCTCGGCAAAACTGTATTTCATTTTTATCCTTTTAAAATAGTTTTAATTGTGTCATAAACATACATAAAATAGTAAAAGCAAACACCTACATACCTACTGCTTAGAACTAATAGCTGTTTCTATCATGCCCTATTGGCTCTTTTCCCTCTTTTTTCAGAGATAAAGGTAAAAGGCTCAGGCCTTTCTCCTGTCACCTTCTCCTGTCACTTTCCCAAGGTTGCTGGCTGCTATTCCACATGACACTTTGTGCTTTCCTGTAAATGTATGTGTCCCCAGTCAATGCATATTCTTGTTTATATCACACTGCATTTGGAAACTTCTGTTTCTTCTTTCACATTATGTCTTGTGGATTTTTCTGTGTTGAAATACATGGAGTTCATGTATTCTTTTTAAACTGCTGAATGAACAAAACACTGAGTGCCAGCTAGGTTGGAGGGAGTAAGAAGGGTTGTTTTAAAAAAGCTAATTTTAGTTTTGTGTCAGCCCATTTTAGGTAGATTTCCTGTACTGTATTCCAAAAGTCTATTGCCCTTTTCTGGATCTAAAACCCTCATTTATACCTGAAAACAATGCTGTCCTCCAGATTTTCCTGACTTCTCCCCAAGTCATTGCCACATCAGAGACCACACGTACTTCCATGTGGTAGTGGGAGCACAGGGACCCGCCACCCCCAGGACCCAAAGACAAGCTGCCTCGTGTACCCCTGAATGAGCCTGTAGTCTTCAAAGTGTCCAAAACTGGAATAGGCTCCACTCCCTGCACCCATCGACATGCGGAGAAAATGCAAACACTTTATTGCTACAATTTATCCTAAAGGAGATTTGCAAAGCCGCATGCCTGAGATTTACGGTGTGACAACCAGAGATTTCATGCACTGTATTTCTCATTTATGGGCTTCAATTTAGTTAAGAGAAAAGAAGCTTTCTAGAGCAAAAACACCCTAAAGCTTTGGTAAAATGGGCTATTTAATTAATTCCAAAATCACCAAGCGGGTAAAGAGTGAATTTCAGGCCTGTGTGTTCAAGCATCCCGTGGGCTCACATCTTAGCTCCCTCCAAGGTCTTGGCCACAGAGCGGTGCACCAGGAAAAACTGAGGCTGCGGTTAAGCACTCAGAGCCTGCAACTCTCTGTCTCTGCTGCCGCAAGCCTAGCAAGCACGGAGAAGGTCCTTCATGCAGCACAGTGTCGGGCTGCCTGCCATGGAGCCATCTCCCCACTCAGGAGCCATCACAGGTGATCTCTGGGACCTCTGGGTGGCCCCAGGCCCTGGAGCACTTTCTAATGTACCTGCTTCCTGCCCGGTGTGACCAGACTTCCTCTTAGACAGTAGATGAGCCATTCTTTCTTTCATCACTCACAGCCTGGGGCATTAGCACTCTGATGAGGAAGCAAGGCATCAAAGGCAGGGCCTCATTCGCCTGGGGAGTCCCCTGAGTCCAGGTTCCTACATTTTGCAGGGCCAGAAACAAGGCTCCTTTCAGTGTTCTTAAAAAAGATCTATCTCTGGATGCCTGCATCAAGGATAAACAGAGTCACAAGCCAGCTGTCATTTGCCCATGCCATTCCAGCAAGCTGGACATGTCCTTCTCCCTGACTGCTCTTCAGATAGACCAGCTTAAATGCTTAGGTCCTCCTCGAAGCCCCTTCTCAGACCACCCAAACTTTGCCCCCTTCCTTTGCTTATTTCTGGAGCTCATAGTTAATGCTCATTAAACATCTACCCTGGATAACCTTGTGGTGCAGATGAATTTGCATATGCAAAGGGCTCATTCCTAGTCAGTCCATAAGTGCCTTGAAAGCACAGAATCAGTTGTTTCTTCAGAACTTTCCTCGGGTTCAGCCCAAGGTAAGAGGGCAGAGGAAAGGAGGCATCAGCCGCCAGGGAGGTGGGTCCTCCTCCTGGCCAAGGTTCTGTGTTCACAGGCACACGGAGATGCGTGCATCTACCTTTCCTGGAGGGAACCTGAGTGACTCATGGGAGACGACGGATTGCAGGCTGCTTTGAGGCCACAAAGCACTTTATAAGAAATAAGGACCACTGTAGTCCTGTGGACAGTCAAGAGGGTTTGTCAATTGACTTGAAACAGAACAGAGAACGAGAGCTATCTCCCCCCAGAAATCACGGAGGCGAGACGTGGACTGTACTCATATGCATGTTGCTATCCACTTGTGTGTTTGTATTCGTATTCATGTTGTGCTTCCATGGCTGCTCTTATTTATATTTTGGGGGGCTGGAGCGAAATGCAGAGCACTCAGGGAGCTCCGAGCAGCTGAAAGTGAAGACCGTCTCTTCATTTTTTATGGATGGAGAAGCGTACATCAAGAGGGGCTGTGCTTCGCACAGCTTATCAATGTTGAATTCAGACTCGGGGAACTAGTATTTTTTCTTTTGGTTTCAAATCTATGTGTTATCTGCTGACAAAAGATCTTTTTTTGCCTTGTCTGCTTGCTCCCACACAGCACCTCCAGCTAGAACCCAAGCTCTGGTTCAGATTCAGATTCAGCTAACCTTTGCTGGATGCCAGGCTTGTGCTGGCTGGGCACAAAATCTGGCCCTAGTCATCCAGCCACATATGAAGTCCCTGCTCTTCTGGTTGGCCCCAAACACAAGGAGCCTCCACTTCGTCGTGTGTTCCTCTCCACCCGCTGTGCCTGCCAGCATGCAGCCCTGAAATCGGCAGGCACTGAGGAGGGCCTCTCACCCTCAGAACTGCCTCATCCCAGAGCAGGA
Source organism: Oryctolagus cuniculus (assembly GCF_051225735.1). Lineage (NCBI taxonomy): Eukaryota > Metazoa > Chordata > Mammalia > Lagomorpha > Leporidae > Oryctolagus > Oryctolagus cuniculus. The sequence goes on from NC_142868.1 coordinate 178,501,081, forward strand.
GGAGGTAGGAACTTTGAGTAGCCATCCCTGTGCACCACTCAGAGTTGTTACGAAGCCTAGTCAGTGATACCGCTAGCAAACCAGAGGGTGAGGCCTCACTGCCTTGCTTAGCTGGGAAGGAAGGAACGTTAGCATCCCTTGAACACACAATGTGTGCCAGCCACCCCACTAGGCAGCATTGCATTTCATGATAGGGTATCCCAGGAAGATTAAATACATGTGCCCAGACCACACTGGTGGCTTTCTCTTTTGCATGATGCTGCCTCTGAGGAGTGATGTGGGGTGGGAATAAGCATGTTAATGACAACTTTGTCATTTCTGGGTCTCCGTGTTCAGTCAAGTCTCAACCCAACAAGGAGTCATCTTCCTGTTCCTCTTCACGTACACAAACCTTGCCCACTCTGCACTGCTCAGCTCAGCTCTCACCTCTTCCTGTGACTGCCTCAACCTTGACCCTCCTGCATGCTCTGCCTACCAGGGGATAGGGGAGTCCACCTCCCCATACACGTACACAGAGCAGTGCCTGAATGCAGAGCACAGGGCCTGGAGGAAGCTTCAAGGGTGGGACCTGGTAGCAGCCATCAGGCCCTCTAATTGGCTGGGATTTCTCTGTTGGCATTTATTTATTTGGCTCAAGAGTTTATCATGACCAACAGGGTCACTCAGCTTTTTCAGGCTTTTCATCATTCTTTGATTCCACCTCATGGAAGCAGTTCCCATAAGGAAGGAAGAATCAGTATGAAGCCCTTCACAGTTGCTCCAGAACAATTAAAGGAATAATAGGGTGGGCATCAGGACATAATGGGTTAAGCCATGACTTGGGATGCCCACATCCTATATATCTGAGTTCTGGTTTGAGCCATGGTTACTACACTTCCAATGCAGCTTCCTAATAATGCATCTGGGGTGGCAGCAGATGATGGCTGAAGTTCCTGGGCCACTGCTACTCACGTGGGAGACACAGATAGAGTTCCAGGTTCCTGGCTTCAGCCTGGCCCAGCCATAGCTGTTGTACAGGTGTTTGGGGAATGAAAGAACAGATGGAAGCTATCTCTCTTTATCTCTTTTCTCTCTCTCCCTCTCACTCTTGCATTTTCTCTTTCAAATCAATTTTTTAAAAAAAGAAGAAGAGGGAAAGGTGAGAAAGGCCAAGGGTGACTTTGTGCATGTGTTAGGTTGGCCCCCGTGGGCCAGGCAGTCATTGACTGATTGGATAAGAATTCTACAATGGGAAAAGTAGAGAGTTCCCCAGAGCCATCTAGGCCTCTTCCCAAAAACTACAGGACAACACCCATAGTCCACAAGGGGCAGCCATTGTCTTTTTAAACAGGAATCTGGTTGTCACTCCCATGCTACACTCTTTAGTGCTCTTGGCCACAGCAGTCAGACCTCTATCTCAACAAGCACCAGTCTCATCCATGACATGTGTCCATTGACATGGGCAGATTTTGACGTTTCTTCCAAGCAATAAATAATTGTTTAGTGCTCACTACATTGCAGCCCCTTTAAGAACTGACTGAACAGTAATGTCCCAGCAATTTCTTCACTGATCCCAGTCTAATTATCCCTCCCCATGCTGAAACCCTGTGACGGTTCTTTCAATATTTGTCACCATGTGTAATTATTTGTCACCCCAATTAGACTGCCGGCTCCATGAGGGCAGGGAAAGTGTGTTCTCCACAGTGAAAGCATGTTGATTGCTTAACATATGGTATGGCATGTGCTAGGGGCTGAGGATATGACAGACACCAGGATAGGTTTGGCCTTGGCCTTGGAAAGAGTTAATCTGAGCAGGAAGGGCAGCAGGTCATGACGAATGGGACCTGGTTCCACCCTCTTCTGCTGTGCCCAGGAGTGAGCACAAGGTGTGTGTCTTCTCTGCTCCAGAGTTATCCACCTGGAAAAGGCAAGTCAGCCAGTGCTGGGAGAGTCATTAGCAGCAAATTATTAGCAGTGCATCTCACAGCTGATTTCTGCAGTGCGACACCCCAGCAGGAAAGGGGCAGGACAGGGCCTGAACTCTTCGCAGGGCCCACGGCTCCCTCACACTCTGCCTGACCTGTCTTAGTCTCTGCTCTCACCTCCTGCCTCAGCATCCCGACATATCCTGATCTCAGCACGCATGCGAGGCTACCTGGGGTGCACGACCCTCCCTTCCCACCCGGGAATCCCTCCTCTCTCTTCAGTGCTTCTACCCACCTTCTGTCTCGTCCCCAGCAGCCATCACGTGGGGAGAAAGAGCTTTGTCCATGCACTGAAACAGACATGGTGACTATCTCCGGAGGTGGGTTTTGTGTGCTTTTTATTTCCTTCTTGGTACTTTCATACATTTTCTATTTTTTCCTGTAATGTATCCTTCCTACAGTTATCAATATAAATGGGGGGAAAAGTTGAGATTTTAAGACGGTGGTGGCGATTTTGTCACTCATGTGCCCCCTCATCCCTCACTGACACACTGTGGGATCACCAGGGTCAGAATCCAGGTCTTTTCTGTTTTACCTTCAAAGCTGAATGGGAATTTAGAAACTATGGTGTGGTCATTATATGTCAGATGAATAAATGAGTGAACAAATGAGGGCATAGAGAGAAGAGGGCAGATTTGAGTTGGCAACTAAAGGTGTGGGTCTGACCTCAGTCTCATTATCTGTAAAATGGGTAATAAATCCTGCAGTCTCAGCATCATAAAGTGTTCTGGGGCGTCTCCTTGTGACAGCCCCCTCCGTCCCAGCATTTCAGCGCTGATGGGACGTGCTGCTCGGTGGCTGGGGTCTCTGCCATGCTGTCCCCACGCCAGCGGTCTGAAGGAGCCCCATGCAGGACGACCCAGGCTTTGGTTTCACTACAGTTGTGGGACTTGATGTCACCATGCATGTTTGCCGTTTGTCTGGGATTTTATAGACACGCTTTCTCTGTTTATTGTGATGTCAGTTTGCACAATTTCTCTTCGGGCGCTCAGAGCCTTTCAAGCATGAAGCTCCTGTAGATGAATGAGCCTTTATCAGGGGCTCGGCGCTCTCTTTACTCAGTGGAAGCCAGCTGTGCTCTCGGCTGTCTTAAATTTCCAGCCACATTTTCTAAACCTTTTACTGAGAAGCCAAGGCTGTATGGAGACTGGCCTCAGGGGCTCACCAGAGATTCAGCCACTCACTAAGGGGGAAAAGGTGAGGGAGGGCCTGGGATGGCCAGCGGCATTCCCTGGTGGGTGGACCTGGAGACTGGACGACCCCCTAGAAGGAGGGAGAGGCTCTGGGATAACGTGGCGGGGGACAGATTCTGCCACCCTCAGACTCTAGCCTTGGTGAGGGACCTGCTCTCGGCCCATTTCCTCATCTGTCAAATGGAAATAGCGTTACCTGAGGACAAGTGTGTGTGTAACAGTCGGTAAAAAGAAGCTTTTCTTTCGCAGCCCCGGTGAGCGCCCAGGTTCCCTGGCTCGTCCCAGAGACGAGGAAGCTCTAGGCCTGGCTCCCGGGCCTCTGGCCTCGCTGGCTGCCTTGCCTCATCATTTTTTTTCCTCTCTATCATTCAGGCTGAGGCTGTCATCCCATGTGAAACGTACGCAGGACGCAGGCTGAGGGGATCAGAGATTCATGAGGCCAAGCTGATGGCCGGGTGGCAGAGAGGAGATGAAGGAACCAAGAGCGGGGGACTCCAGATGAGATGGAGGAGCCAGGGCAGCTGCCTCCGCGGGAACTTCAAGGGGTCCCCTAAGGTCTGTCTTCAAAGTGATGCCAGAGCCCGGGCCTTGACAAGCGGCAGGCACAGTGGACAGACCCCAGCCAGCAAAGCACTTTGAGGAGATAATTAGTTGGGGCTTTTGTGCTCTTCTGTCTTGGCCTTTCAACTTGATCTGATGACTCACCCCCTGCACCCCTCCCACACACACACCTGTCTTTTTTTTTTCCCCAAAACCCTTTTTATTTCTTTAGAAACCCCATCTGAACTAAACTTGCCCAAATCCAACGGAATAAGAAATGAATTCAGGAGCATCTGTGCTGCAGCTCTGTCGTGAAAAAGTCTATTCCTGAATGCACGATCTTCTCCCAGAGGCTCTGTAGTCAGGTCCTGTTGCTGTGGAGTTAGTGGCAGGGGGAATGGGAACGCTGGACTTGACTGCTGCTGAGAGCCCACCGCTTGGGCGTCTGCAAGAAGCCAGACCCACGTGTCTGCCATGGATCAGAAAGCCATCAGCACCCCCAGCCACCCTTGGCATTTTTTCCTTCTCTTCATTATTTAAGCTCATTTAATGAAATATGCACACACTGAAAGCATTGTTTTTATCTTTCCTGTTGATTTTAGGAGTTCTTTATATATTCCAGACAGACGTCTTTTATAGCTGTATGCACTGTAAATATTGCAAATATTTTCTCCTGGCTTTTGTATTTCTTTATCTTTGGATAAGAAGTTTTTCCAACTTAGCAATTTTTTGTTCAATAAATCCTTATCTATCTCAATGGCATGCATATATTCTTCTATGTTATCTCTCAGAAGCTTTCTTGCTTTTTCTTTGACGTTGAGGGATTTCTTTCATTTGGAATGGATTTTTTGTGTACAGCATGAAATAAAAGTACAGGTTCATTTTTTTTTTTCATAGAGGGGTCCCATTGATCCAGTGCTGTCCACTCAGGCTAATTAGTCTCAATACAGGCTAGTTCAGACTCTCTCATCCTTGCGCTCCAAGAGTGAGCATCCTGAAAGAAAGCCAGGTAGACCCTGTACTGTCTTCTTGAATATGACCTTGAAATTCACACCACTGCATTCTGTTCAACAAAGGAATTCGCTGGCAGTGGTTTTCTTTCAGCACATTAAGTAGATCCCGTGTGCTCTTCTGGTCCTCACTGCCTCTGTTGAAGAGTCACTTCTCAGCTTTATGGATGCTTTTTAAAAATTTATTAATATTAATTTTATTCTAATATAATTTATTAATAGCCATCTTATTTATCATTTTTTGTTTTCGTCTCATAATTAGCCCATTTGAAGATTACTTTTATTTTTCCCCAGAAACCTTTTATTTAAGGAATACAAACTTCATACATTCCATAATTACAACTTCAGAAACATGGTGATTCTTCCACCGTGCTCACCCTCCCATCCACTCCCTCATCCCTCTTCCTCCTCCCTCTCCTATCCCATTCTTATTTTTTTACTAAGAACTATTTTCAGTTAGATTTATAAACATATGATTAACTCTATGTTAAGTAAAGATTTAACAAATAGTAAGGAAAAAGAACCGTTCCTCGACAGTTGAAACAAGGGCTGTTCAGAGTCATTGATTCTCAAAGTGTTAATTTTGCTTCTATAAATTACCTTTTAGGTGTTCTATTAGTTATAACAGGTCAGAGAGGACGTATGGTATTTGTCCTTTTGGAACTGGCTTGTTTCACTAAGTACGATGTTTTCCAGTTTCATCCATTTTGTGGCAAATGACTGCATTTCATCTTCTTTTTTTTACCACTGTGTAGTATTACATGGTGTACATATCCCATAATTTCTCTATCTATTTGTGTTTATTCCATATCTTAGTTATTGTGAATTGAGCTGCAATAAACATGGGAGTACAGATAACACTTTCATGTGCTGATTTCATTTCCCTTGAATAAATTCCTAGGATTGGGATGGCTGAATCATATGGTAGGTCTATATTCAGATTTCTGAGGTATCTCCATACAGTCTTCCACAGTGGCTGTACCAGTTTACATTCTTACCAACAGTGGATTAGGGTACCTTTTTCCCTACATACTCACCAGCATTTGCTGTTTGTTGATTTCTGTATGAAAGCCGTTCTAATGCAGATGAGGTGAAACCTCATTATGGTTTTGATTTGCATTTTCCTGACAGCTAGTGATCCTGAACATTTTTTCATGTGTCTGTTGGCCATTTGGATTTCCTCTTTTAAAAAATACCAGTTTAAGTCCTTTGCCCATTTCTTCACTGGGTTGTTTGTTTTGTTGTGGAGTTTCTTGAACTCTTCATATATTCTAGTAGTTAATCCTTTATCAGATACGTAGTTTCAAGTAGTTTCTCCCATTCTGCCAGTTGCCTCTTCACTTTCCTGAGTGTTTCTTTTGTACTACAGAAGCATTTCAATGTAATGTAATGTAATGTAATGTAATGTAATGTAATGTAATGTTGGCTTTGAATGCTGGTGCCTCTGGAGTCTTTTCCAAGAACTCTTAGCCTATGCCAATGTCTTGCAGGGTTTTCCCAACGTTCTCTAATAATATGAGAGTATCTGGTCATAGATTTAGATCTTTAATCCATTTTGAGGGGATTTTTGTGTAAGGTGTAAGGTAGGGGTCTTGCTTCATGCTTCTGCATGTGAAGAGCCAGTTTTTCAGCACCATTTGTTGAAGAGACTGTTCTTGCTTCTTTAGAGCCAACGTTTTAAAGATTTTGTTTTTGTCTTTGACCTTCAGCAGCTCTATGCTGATGTGACTAAGTATGATTTTCTTTATATTTATTCTGTTTGGTTTATGCAAAGAGGCTTGATATTTTTGTGATTTTGAGATATTCTCAGCCAGCATTTTTTTTTTCAAACATTGCCTGTCCTTTTCTCTCTTTCCTATTTTCTTTTTCTTTTCAAAAAACCTGTATTTTAAGCTGTTGCATTATGTCTTACATGTCTCTCGGATGCCTTCCTGCCTTTTCCATCATTTTTTTCCTTCTTCATAATCCACATGGGTATTTTCTACTGACCCTCTTTTCCAATTTACTAATTTTCTATCGTGCTATGTCCAACTTACTGTTAAACTCATCTATTGAATTGTTAATTTCAGGAGTAGTACTTTTCAATTCTAGAGTTTCCATTTGATTTCTAAGTAAAAGATTTGTGTTCCCTGATGAAATTCTTCATTTTCATCTATTTTTTAAATATACAAACCTTCTTATAACCATTAAATTATTAAATTATAATTACAGTCTATTCCTGATAAATGCAGTACCAGATCAAGGTCTATTTTTCTTCATCTTTTATCTTGGCTTTGGGTCATTTGGCCCTGTTTCTTGTAATTCCTGGCAATATTCTATCGAATTTCGGAAGCTCTGGATTATAATATCCTTCAGAGAGGCTTCGCTTTCTTTTGGCAGGCAGATCTTGTGATACAATCAGCATTAGATGAGCCAGGGCAATGGCGTCTCAATGAGAGACTCAGTAAAATTGGCAGAAATCAGAGACATCGAAAACTGTTGGAGGCTGAGAAAAAAGGAAAAGAGGTTAGCGAGAGAGAAGGAGAAGGCAGACACTCAAGCCGGTATCTCAGTGACAAGGATGAGGATGCCTGAAGAGAGCTAGAGAGAGGACCAAATCAGAGAGAGGGGGTTTGATGACACAGAGGCAGAGCATGCCTGTGAAAGGAAGCTGGAGCTGAACAGACTCGGGGATTCTACCTTTTTGAGAAAAGACAACATTGAATTACCTCTGTACAGATCTAAAATTTATCAAAGTGTCAAACTGTAATATCAGGACCAACTGCTACTTCCTAACTGGGTATTACTGTTGACATCCCTGCTTCTCAGAAATTGTCAGAGGGTAAGACAGAGTCAATCTGGCATGAGATAATGGCCAGTGATCGCCAATTTGGCTAATTTTTTATGTTGGCTTAACATAAGTACAAATGTGGAGTAGATCTGAACACCCATCTGGTAATTCTCTCATTGACCAGGTGCCGGCTTCTTCACTCACACTGGCCATAAGAGCAACTTCCTTTAGGAAACCTTCATGTATCACCTTTACCCTCTCAGGCCCCATTAGAACTGCCTACAGCCGGTGCCGCAGCTCACTAGGCTAATCCTCCACCTTGCGGCGCCGGCACACCGGATTCTAGTCCCGGTCAGGGTGCTGGATTCTGTCCCGGTTGCCCCTCTTCCAGGCCAGCTCTCTGCTGTGGCCAGGGAGTGCAGTGGACGATGGCCCAAGTGCTTGGGCCCTGCACCACATGGGAGATCAGGATAAGCACCTGGCTCCTGCCATCGGATCAGCTCAGTGCGCCGGCCGCAGCGCGCCGGCTGCGGTGGCCATTGGAGGGTGAACCAACGGCAAAGGAAGACCTTTCTCTCTCTCTCTCACTGTCCACTCTGCCTGTCAAAAAAAAAAGTACTGCCTACTTCTTTTTTTTATATTTATATTTTATTTTATTTAATGAACATAAATTTCCAAAGTACAGCTTATGGATTACAATAGCTTCCCCCCCCCCATAACTTCCCTCCCACCCACAACACTCCCCTCTCCCACTCCCTCTCCCCTTCCATTCACATCAAGATTCATTTTCAATTATCTTTATATACAGAAGATCAATTTAGCATATATTAAGTAAAGATTTCAACAGTTTGCACCCACACAGAAACACGAAGTGTAAAATACTATTTGAGTACTAGTTATAGCATTAATTAAACACCTAAGAGTAATTGTGTATTAATTACAGAAGAACTGCCTACTTCTAAGATAAATTGGTCTGTGCCATAAATGGTGAGTTTTGTGTCAATTAGGTTTGAAGCAGGAACTTTCCATGGAGACAGTTATAAAAGATAAATTAATGTCCATGAACTTATTTTGTGCCCACACCTCCAGTAAGCCTGCATTGTTCTAATCTGTACCTCCAGACTCTCCAGTTCCACCACCAAGTGTATCTGTCAAGCCCCAGATGCTCAGTGTTGGGCTGAGTCTAGGTTCATTTCAGAACTTCTTTATATTCTTAAAAATTATTTGATGATCCCTAAGAGTTTTGTTCATGTTTGTTCCATCTGATGATTTCATGATGTTTGATGTTCAACTGGAAAATGCAAAAATATTAATCTATTAATTCATCTGCAAATAATGATAAATCCGGTATCTACCATGTTAGGATAAATATCCCGTTTTGGTGAAATGCAACCATGTTTATCAAAACTAAAGCACATTTAGTGAAAAGAGTGGCACTTTTGTATATTTTTGTAAGTTTTCATGATGTCTGACTTAATATAATCATGTAGCCTCTGGAAAACTTTACATTCATGAGAGAATGTACACAGAAGAGGAAAATGTTGTCATAGTATTAGTATAAAAATGGTTTTTATCTTGGGGGCCCTCTGAAAGGGCATAGGGGACTCCAGAGGCCGCCAAGCCTCACTGCTTGGCAGGTGTTTACACCAGAAACTGAGTGGATTCAGACCTCTAGTTTCGGACCTGGCTCATCATTTTAATAGCACCCACCCCTTATCTGTGACAAAAGCCATGTACAGACTTTGCCAATATCCCCTGGGCAGGGAGATGGAGTGAGGGGGAATGTCCGTGTTGAGAACTACTGAATTCAGTCTAATCTGCTCTTAGGTCCATCCCGTATGCTGCTGACCTCAGCTATTTTCATTTAGCTCTTTTTCATTTGTCTCTTCATATGTTTGTCTTTACAGCAGTGAACAAAGTACAACAGAGGGGCTACTGGTCTACCATTTTTCTATAATGTAATTTTTATTTGAACAGAACAATGCCCATTTGCCAATATATGAGTATCATCATGCTGCAACAGCAGAGTCTAAGTAGCCTATGACCTGCAAAGCCTAAAATGTTTACATATTTTTACTCTATGGTTTACTGACCTGTTTATCATTTATGAGGTTTGTAACAGCTGTTTTAAGAAAATTGCCTATCAATTCTGCTATTGCTACCACTTCTGACTCTTTTCATTGACTGACTTTGGGTGATTATGGATGTTATTTTTTTCTTTGAATGCTAGGCAACTTTTGATTGGATACTGGATACTGCTCTTACATCAGATTTAGCTATGTTCCCTTAAAGAGCATTGTGTTTTATTCTGGCATGTGGTTAAGTGACTTGCAGATCAGCTTGATTCTTTCAAGGCTTGCTTTTTCGTTTTCTGTGTGAGCTTCAGAGTAATCTTTATTCTGGTACTCATTTAACCCTACCCCTTTCAGTGTGATTTTTCCCAAGTCTTTGCTGAGTGACCCATGAATTGCTAGATCTGTCTGCTCTGATTGGGACACAGATTATTCATAGCCTTGGCTACAGGAATTGTCCCGTTTACTGCCTGCTGGTGCTGCTTTCCTTGTCCTGGGGTAGTTTTCCTTCATGCATGTATGAATTAGTGTTCACCCAAAGACTCGTGGGGACTCCTCTGCAGATGTCCTCACCCCTGCCCAGATGCCTTCCCTGGGCACAGTCACTGTGCTGTGTGAGGCTTTCCTTTCTATGCTGCGCATGGACACTGCTTCCACACAATAATCTGAGGAAATTGCAAGGTCCTCATTTATTTCTGATCTCAGTCTTATGCTATCTGTTGTCAGTGGACGAAACCTACCATTTTATGTAGATTCCCAGTTTTCTAGTTATTTATGACAGGGGAGCAATCTCTGTGGCAGTTAATCTCTCTATGAGAAGCTTTGAAAAAAAAAAAAAAAGAAAGCAACAGCACCTTTTTTTCAGTATGAAAAATACCACCCCTACTATTGTGGATCTCTAAACAACGGTCATCCTTTTCCATGGTATTTCAAGTGAATAGACTATCAAGAATACTTCTGCTTGCTTCAAGAATCAGTCCAAAGAAAGTGAGTACATAAGTATTAATTTCCTTAGATATTTAACACATACAAGAGAAGCAGGTACCTATACTGTCCTGTAAAAATCCATCTAATGTCTAAAAGAAGCAAATCAAATTATCATTCATTACATGTTTTTGGCTTATTGTTCTTAGCATGTAAGTCTAGTCCAAATTTATGGCGTAGATTTTATGTTTACATGTTATATGACTACTTTGATTATATAATAAGCCCAAATGTGCTATAATATGTTCAATATATTTATTCCTCTTTTATAGGACTTGGATTATCATTTTATTATTTCAAATGATGTTGCATTTTGCTCTTGTGCCTTGTTTCTGGCTATATTTATAATTAATTTGCTCCTAAGTCTTTGGCTAGGAGTACAGTCCTTTTTATGACATGATTCCTATGGGAGAGATAGGAATCATTTTATAATGATTTGCTTTGTAACACTGTTTCAGTGACATATTGTAGCAAAAAGTAGCCATTGCTTTAAAAAGGAGTTAACTCTTGAATTTCTCTTCAGCATGGTAGATGTATATGCCTTATCTCCTTAACTGGATTAAAAAAAAAGTGCACCAAGAACAATAGCCAAGTATTGCATTCTTAGTACCTACAGTGCTTTACATATATGTGGAATGTATGCTATGACATAATGCTACTATTTTTCAAACTTAAGTACGTGGGTTTTTAATTTTTTTTTTTTTTTGAAAGGAGAGGGAGAGAAATGGAGAGAGAGAGACAGAGAAAAGTTCCATCTGCTGGCTTACTCCTCAAATGACGACAATGGCTGGGTCTTGGCCAGGCTAAAGCCAGGAGCCTGGAACTCCATTGGTGTCTCCCACATGTGCGTCAGAAGCCTAAGCACTTGAGCCACCTTCTGCTGCTTCCTCAGACATATTATCCGAAAGTTGAATGGGAAGCTAAACAGCCAGGACTAGAACGGGCACTTGTAAGGGATGTCAACATTGCAGGTAGTGGCTTACCCCTCTGTGCCACAACACTGGCCCCTCAAACTATTTTTTAAATATCAAAACCTTGACTTTAAATTATATCATAATGAGCCGGCACTGTGGCACAGCGGGTTAATGCCCTGGCCTGAGGCACCGGCATCCCATATGGGCGCTGGTTTGGGATCCAGCTGCTCCACTTCCAATCCAGCTCTCTGCTGTGGCTTGGGAAGGCAGTAGAGGATGGCCCAAGTCCTTGGGCCCCTGCACCCACGTGGGAGACCTGGAGGAGTCTCCTGGCTTCAGATGGGCGCAGCTCCGGCCGTTTCGGCCAATTGAAGAGTGAATCAGCAGATGGAAGATTCTCTCTCTCTCTCTCTCTCTCTCTCTGCCTCTCCTCTCTCTGTGTAACTCTGACTTTCAAATAAATAAATCTTTAAAAAAAATAAATTATATCATACATGAAAGCCCAATTTAGAAAACAAATGAACAAGAGTGCCTTAGGTGGAAGTGAGATCAGGAGTCCAGACTCCCCACTCCTGGGTTGTTTCTACTTGTATTCAGTGTGGCCATTAAAGCCCTTTCTTATAAAGACAGGCTCCAGAGTGGATGGGCTAGGATTCAGAGTCAATCAGAGTTCAAATCCAGGACCCGTTGTGTACTTGCTGCAAGATTTTGAGCAAGTACTTGATGTTCTAGAGGCTGTTTTCTACAAAACAAATATTCTTTTTATTATCATCATTTTACTTTCATATACAAAAAAAAATAAAGCTTGAAATAGTTCTAGATTTTCCCTCCTATTCCATAGGGGTGTGGCTGCTTCTTCACACAGGGGGGTAAAAACTACTTTCACATCAGTTTATTTGAGGACCCAGTGCAGAGTTCAAGCAGCAAAGCCCCAACTTAGCCAATCTAATTTCAAAGGTGACACTCGTTCCTAAAGTTATCACAGTAAAACGGAACAAAGACCCACTGCAAATGAATGAACTATGATACAATGTTTTTTCCAGAAGGTTTTCATTTTGCAACTGTAATTACACAGATGTCTGCTTTAGGCTATTTGCATGTGTATGCGTGAGTGTGTGTGTGTGTGTTTTATGTGTGTGTTTTATATGTGCAGGTATGTGTGTGTATGCTCACACTTTTCAAATCCAGATGGAGTAACAGCAACAAGCTTAAGTCTATACATACATATATATATATATATCCAAAACATGATACTTTAGGATAAGTTTTGTTAATCTAGTAGTACAAGCTATTTCTGTTCTACAGAATTTTTATTTTATAACTACAAGGATGAAAAATGACCCACTACCTTTACATCTCACATCTCCTGGCATACAAACAGTGCTTATCTGAATTTGAGCCAAAAACTACAGGTCTTCAGTTTTAGCACTTGCAAGAGCTCTCTCACTTCCACAGCCTGAACACATACACCAGTCACGTTTCCAGAGTTTGCAGTTACCCAGTGTTTTCAACAGAACAGGTGAATCCAGACTTGTAATTACAATTTTTATATACAAGTTAGATAACACAGTTCAAGAAGACCTAGCTATCTATCCTAAGCCCAGTGTACAAACATTAGCCACTAAGTTAGACAAGTCTTAGGGTTTTCCTTCTTTTCTTCCCTATGAATAATATACAAATATAAAAGTAACTGGTAAAAACTGATGCAGAAGATGGTAAATAAAAGGTGACACATCTGGTGGTTCCCAACTGCTCATGCACATTCTGCCTCCTGCTGTGTTCTTTACCTGTACGTGTGTGAAATGCACAAAGCTCTTTGCATAGGAATTGACAGCAAACTCAGTGTAAAAAAATATTTTAATATCATATTACCCCTATTTCAATTAAGAATTCTTTTCATTGAAAGTAACAGAGAAAACCTAATTTATAGTGACCTAAAAAAAAGAGAGATTTATTTTTCCTCCTTAAAACTAAGTACACGTTTATGCAGTTGCTGAGGGGTTTTTGTTGTTGTTGTTCAAATGTTCAATGATATTATTAGGAACCTCAGCTCTTTTTATCTTTCTGTCCCACCATATTTAGCATTTTGGCTTTCATCCTTATGCTTGTTGCTTCAAAGTCACAAAATAACTACTCGTTTATAAGTCTCAGAAAGAAAGAAGAATCAAAAGCATCTACCTGCAGAAGTTTTATTTTTAATTCAGCAAGGGAAATTCTACCCTAACACATGTCTTTTCATATCTCTGTAGCTAGAATGGGCTCATCCTTAGCCAGTCAATTGCCAGAAGTAATGAGTTTGGACCAATCAAAGATTTTCCCCTGAGGATGGGATAAGAGCTTTCATGTTTGCAAGCTTCCAGGAGTCTCAACCCCACCCTGAGCACATGAGAGTCCCATTGTCAGAAGACAGGACCAGACGAGGAATGTCCACCAATCCTGCCCTGTGAGGCCTCACACCTGCCTGTGAGGTTTGGAAGGCTGCTCTGTGCTTCAGATGAGAGTGTTTGTGAATGTGATTTTCAAGATGGATACGTGCCACAGAAATAAGATTTTTCTCTGTGTTAACTTTCGTTCAGGAGGAACGAAAGGGAAAATTCAAACCAAGAATAGGAATGGCTTGGAGTGGCTTACATCAATGATTATCAAATTACAACCCCACTAAGCCTAGATTAGAAAGCATCAGAAAGACTGATCATGTGAAATATACACTGAGACTATTGCAGTGGAATCTCTGGGTGAGTTTCAAGAACTTAACATTTGGGAACTTTGCCCCAGGGATCTTTATGCCCGTTAAAATGGAAACCTTGACTCTGCATGACTGGACACAACCCACTGAGGGAGAGCCGGGATGTGCCTATGGTGGGTGTTTTGGAGCACAAAAGAGGGGAACAGCAATCAGGACGGGAGTGTGTAGAGTCCCTTCTGTGTGGCACAGCCCCACACCCACTGTAAGCACTCAGTAATGTTGGCAACTTTTATGATTATTGACAATTTCTCCAGCACCAGGAGCCCTGGACCTTAATGGATGCTTCAGCCCTGGTTCAGTTGTTCAGTTACTGTCTGTGAAATGAAGCCCCTGACACCCAGGTCGGCTTGCGGTAGACTTCACTGAAGGCTCCTAATGCAATCCCCAGGGAGCAGCAGGAACTTTCCAATGCATTCTGTAGGTCAGTAGGAAATCTCAAGCCTCAAGTGTGTTTTTGAAGGCATTTTCAAGATTGATGCTGTACCTCTAAAGGGCCTTTCAGAAGAAAGACCACAGATTGAAGATGTAATGATTATTGTGATTGGTGGCATCTCCTTACCCCAGAGGTCAGGAAGGGCAGATGATAATTAACAGAATGTTTAAAAGTTCTGTGTAATGTAACAACATAACATGTGTGAGGCTAAGCAGCTGGGTTGATGAAGCAGATGTCTTCCCGGTTGATATTAGAAGAAATTCATCAAGTTATAGATGATCCAGGCCATGCTTCCTAAGTTTTATCATGGAACCTAAAATGATCGTCAAATGCAAAATTTACACACAGGCTCTTAATTTGTGAGTGTGTGTACGTGTTTGTGTATGTTTATAAGCATTATACATCCATTGTGGGAGCCACATTGTCAACATGTTTCTGAGTAAAAAGTAGATTGTGGGCCCAGCGTTGTGCTATAGCAGGTAGAACCACCGCCAGCGGCACCAGCATCCCATGTGGATGCCAGTTCCAGTCCTGGCTGATCTACTTCCCATCTAGCTCCCTGCTAATGGCCTGGGAAAGCAGTGGAGTACATAGCCCAAGCACTGGGGCCCTTGCACCCATTTCGGAGACCCAGAAGAAGCTCCTGGCTTCTGTCCCAGCTCTAGCTGTTGCAGTGATTTGAATGAAGCAGCAGATGGAAGGTTTTGTCTCTCCCCAACCCCCATAACCCTGCCTCTGAAATAAATAAATAGATCTTTTTTTTAAAAAAAAAGATGGTATATCTCTGCTTATCTTTGAGTTTTATTCCCTGCGAGCTAAGCACACTCACTAGGCTCAGGCAAGGCATTTGGTGATACTTTCTGTAACTTTCTAAAGTGTTGATAGCACTTTCAAGATGCTAAAAGTTGTGGTTATGCCTGGGGAAAGTACATGACTTTGGACAAGCTGCCTAACCTCTGTAGACTTTAGTTTCCTTTTCCATGAGATAGGAATAATAATACCAACGTCAAAGGCTTATTATAGAAATTGAATTAAATACTGCATATAAAGTACTTAGTGAGTATTGACTGCAGAGGAGGCCCTTCATGAACCACATTTATCTTTACTGTTATTTTTCTCTATACCTAGATGTGATAGGTTTGAAGAAATGATTGGAGTTCCAGCAGCCTGATCTTATTTGTAGTGCTGGAAGGCGCCATCTGAGAAGGAGGAACACAGTCAGGAAGAGCATAGAGTCCCAGCTCTGTCTAGTCAGGTGTGCAGGAGGGCTCAGGGCCTGGCAAAGGCTCATTCTGGGAGAGTTCTTTCTGTGGCCTCCAGGCTGCAACCTGTGCACACAGAGGCCACAGGGGCACCAAGCATTGAGTTTAGGAAAAGTCTTAGACAAACGCTTCTTCTCAGAAGCCGATTTGTGCCAATGACAGAAGCCATCCCCAACCCCACCTCAGGAACATGCCCCCTGGTTTACATCTTCACTCTGTTTCTGAGCCTCGGTGGCCGGATGCAGTGATTCCCTGTCCAGAAATACCATTTGGCCAGGTAGGTAGAGTCCAGCTCCCAAACGTAAACTGGTGTTGAATTGCTTGTTGGCCTAGTAGGGTGGATAGTAAAGAAAGACACTTGCCTTCACCCTTCAGCCCCAGAAATGCCCTTCCTCTCTTGCTTTGAATTCAACAGAAATTTGTGGTGGTCCCTAAGATGAGCCTTTTGCTTTCAATTTACTTCCAGTTGACTGTTTGTTAAGGTCTTGTTATGATTTGAATATGATTTGTCCTCCTAGAACTCATGCAGATATTTAATCCTGAAAGTCTGAGGTTTTACTTATTTGTTTGTACTTGGAAGGTGTAGTGATGGGGCGGGGAGGGAAGAGAGAGGAAAAATCTTCAGTCCCCAAAAGCCCCCAGAAGCCAGGGCTGCACCAGGCCAAAGTCAGGAGCCAGGAACTCCATCCAGGGCTCCCCTGTGAGTGGCAGGAGCCCAAGTGCTTGAACTATCACTTGCTGCCTCCCAGAGTGTGCATTAGCAAAAACCTGGATCATAAGCAGAAATAGGGATTCCATTCCAGGCACTCTGACATCGGATGCTGGTACCCCAAGCAGCAGTTTAACCTACTGAACCACAACACCATCTTCAATCCTCAAAGCCTTATGTTAATTTTGTTAAGAGGGTATAAATTTAATCTGACCCTGGTGCTTAGAGGTGAGAACTTCAGAAAGGGATTATATTAAATTAGACTGGGTAATTAGAGTGGAGTCCCCATGATTGAACATTAAAGGACAGAGACCAAATGCACAGACACTCGCTGTCTCTTGCCATGTGATGCAGTATGTGCCCCAGGGCTGTGGCAGCAAGAAGGCTAGTGCCAGATGCATCCCTAGACCTTGGGCCTCCAGAAACATAACCCAAACTAAACCTCTTGTCTTTAAAAGTTAGCCTACCTCAGACATTTCACTACAGAAACAAAAAGCTGACCAATACAGTGTATTGGAAGGAAGCAGGATCTCCAGGCTGACCCCTAATTCATTTCTTCCTTCTTTGCGTGTGGCCATCTTTGTGTAGAAAAGTTATTCTGCACCATTTTCAGGTGTGTGGCTGCTTTTCACTTACTTGCTCTTGACTGAGAAGGCAAGGAGGGACTCTGGGTAACTGGGTGTTCTGTAGAGAGAAGGAAATGGATATGTTTCAACATCTACTGTGTGATGGACATGATCCTACAGGTTTTCCATTTTATATCTCATTTCATCCTCAAAATAATCCCACAAGTCAAGTGGTAATACTCCCACTTATTGTGGCAAAATATACATTGTATAAAATTTACCATGTTAAGTGCAGTACACTTCAGTGACATGAAGGGCATCTGTGGTGGTGTGCAGCCACCACTGCCATCCATCTCTACTGGGTGAACAGTAACTTCTAATTCCACCTCCCTCCAGTGCCTGCCAACTGCTATTATTCTTTCTGTTTTCTGTGAATTTCACTACTCCCAATACCTCATAGAAATGGAATCATGTAATATTTGTCTTTTGTACCTGTTTTATTCTACTCAGTATAAAAGTCTTCAGTGTTCATCCATGCTGTAACATGTATCTGAATCCCCTTCCTTTTTAAGGCTAAATAATTTCCATTATATGTATAAAGGGTCTTCAAAATGTTCTTGGAAAATGTGTACTGTGAAAAAAAACTGCACCAAAATAAACATCTTTTAATTCCATTTTCCATGAATTTTTTGAAGTACCTTGTATGTACCACATTTCATTTAATTATTCATTTGTTAATGGACACTTAGATTTGTACCTTTTGGCTTCTGTTAATAATGCTGCTAGGAACATGGATGTACAGGTATCTGTTTGAGTCTCCATTTTCAATTCTGGGAATCAACCTGGGAATGGAATTCCTGGATCGTGTCGTAATTCTATCTTTTAAGGAACTGTCAGCCTGTTTTCCATAGCCGCTGTATCACTGCCCAGCAGCGAAGTCTCCACAACCTCACCAACACGGGTTATTTTCTCAGTGTTTGGTAACAGCCATGCTAATGGGTAGAAAGCAGTGTTCTCATCGTGCAGGTGACAAAGCTGAGATTCAAAAATGATAAGCAACTTGTGCAACATGAAGCTGTTGGTTAATCAGAGTAGGCTCTATTCTACTCTACAGCTGTTGTGCCTCAAACATTTTGCTTGCATGACCGTGATGGGAATGTGTGGGAAAACCACAGAGGAGAGAGGCAGTTCCAGAAGGCCGAGTCTGCTCTCGCTTCCAAGAGCCACCCAAGGATGCATAGGCTGTCTCTACAACATAATTGCTCGGTCAAGGGCACAGCTCAGAACTTCACATTCTACAGAGCCTTTTGAATTCCCCTTTCTCCGACTTCTCTCCGTCAGGCAAGTGGGTTTTGACCTTTTCTTTCTTGCAGCCAGACCAAGGTTTCCCCCCGGGGACATTGTGCCTGTTCCCTGCTGCAGCCAATTAGATCAGTTTGATTGTAGAGCTAACAAAACAGTTCTTATTTGAAAACTGAGAGTGAGAGAGAAACACACAGGCAAAAGGAGACAGAAATAGAAGCAGTGAGAGAGAAGGGAGAGGAAAAAGAAAAGATTGTGAAATCGATGTGATTAGTACAGCCCAGTGTTTTAGCCAATTAAATATCTACCCATTGATCTGTGGTATACAGTATAGCAGGAGTCTCGAAACTGGAGCGAGGCTTCCGGCCCTAGCTTACCCCTCTCCTGGGGTAGGAGAGGGCTTCCATCTCTGTGTTATCTTCCAGATGGCACAGCTAAGGCTCCAAAGGGCAAATGCCTTGACTGATCCCACAGCTAAAATAATGTGAGGCAAGAAACCCCCTCGTCTTCTGGCAGTACCTCTGGGCCTTCTGTACTCTTCTCTTATCAGTCTCCTGTCTGAGCTTCTTGTGACAAGAGGCCATGGCCAGGGACACATCCTCTTAAAGTCTAGTCTACCTCATTTATTATTAGCAATGTGAAAGATGGGGCAAAGAAATGAGGAGTCGGGTGAAATGATGTCCAGGACTCTTTGCAGAAGCGAGAATGAGACAGAGCTCGGTTTGAGTTTCTGGCTTCATGACTCCTGTTGTTCAGATTAGGGTCAGTGACATCACCTTTCTGAGTCTATTTTCTCAACTGGGAAACATATATCAACCTAACCTTGTGGGAGTTTTGATTGTGTACAACTAAGGGAATATGTAACTATATACTACTATAACTATATAACTATATTCTAGGTGTATGACTGGTGGTGGATACAGGAGACTCAAATAATGTTCATCAATGAAATATCCTTCTTTCTACTAGAAATACACCAAAAGGAAAAAGAAAGACACCCAGGCTTTGAGTCCTTTTTGTGTTCTTAGATGAGAGGACAGCTCAACATGTAATCGTTTGTATCCTGCAGTAGAAAACAAGTATGGTACTGAAGGCCGTCCCAGGGTGGGCTCTGTTTCACTGCATTAATCTTGCTCCAATTTCTTGCAGTCTATAGAGACTTACTTATGCAAGCTCCCAGGACCTAGGTCTTCCATTATGCTAGTTCCATCCAACTCCATTCAACCCCCAACCTTATCAGCCTGCCCACTGAAAGCCAGAGAATTCTCTTAGGATGCCATGGCATGTGTTAATCCAACCACTGTATTTAATTGAAGTTATTAACTGCAGCAGTGCAATTAAATGGAACTCAATAAATCACCTAGAATTTATCATTGGTGCTAGGTTCTGGGGACACAAAACTAAATAACCCCAGTCCTTGCTTTGGTGAGATCCCCATGCCTTTGAGTGTCCATGCCATGCTCTGGATACTCTGGGTGGGCCTTTTCTTTAAAGAACCTACTATGTTGTACGTCTTCAGGGGACACTCAAGTCTCCCGGAGTCCCACTGTCCTTCCCACACTTTCTTATTTCCCTCCTTCCGTACCTTTTCACCATTATCAGTTACTCGCCCTCTTTTCCAACCTCTCTTCTCAGCCTGCCTTCAATTCACAAATATTTATTTATAACTACTTTTCCTGCTCACAAGAAACTTACATTTAAAGAAAATCTTTTATTTTAAGACAAATGTTGACTTTAATAAGGAAAGTTACAAAAATAGTGGAGAAAGTGTCTATAAACTCATCACATGACTTCCCCTTATGCCAAAATCCTAACTAACCATGGCATAATTACTGAAAAGAGGAAAATAACATTGATTCATTTCTTCTTAGCTATCCTACAGATCTTATTAAAATTTTGCCGATTCCCCTACTCCTTTTTCTGGTTCTGGAGCCAGTTCAGGTTCTGTTATCCCGTGTAGTGATCATGTCTCCTCTTAGTCTCCTCCCATCTAGGACAATTCTGGAATCCATGCGTCTTTCATGTCTTTGACATTTTTGAAGAGACCTGCCAGGTATTTTGTAGAATTATCACCTCATTTGAGATTGTCCAACAATTTTCTCCTGCTTAGATTCTCCATATAATCACAAAAGCAGCATATCATCTCAGGGGGCTACCTGATGTCAAAATGTCTTATTCCTGGTGACATTAATGATTCTAGATGAAATTAACATTTGATGAGATAGGGGTCTGATGATTCTGACTTCTGTATACAGAAGTTATTTCCCTGTTAGAATTGATTAGTATCAGTGAGGAGAGACTTTGAGACTCAGGGAATATCCTGTTTCTCACTGTGCTTTCACCCGCTGCTTTCATTAGGCATTGTTTTCTTGAGCTCTTCTGACTCAAGAAGCTTACCTTTTATTAGAAGGAGTTAGACAGTGACAGAGTCGTGAAATTAATGAGATGGTTTTAGATGGTGAAAGTATTGTCAAAACAGTGCAAGATGGCGGAGTGGAGTGAGGGACTGAGAGATATCCGCTTTCAATGGCACCTCGGGGAATTCCTCTTTAAGGAAGTGACATGCAAGCTGAGACTGTAATGACAGAAAAAGCCACCTAGTGAGATCTGAGAGGAGAGCTCTCCAGGCAAAGCACATGGCAAGAACAGAAGCCTTGGCGCCAGAATGAGTCAGGCCTGTTTGAGGAGAGGAAATGGGCCAGGAAGGAGTGAGATGAATAAGGAGCCGAGTGATAGGAGGTGAGGGTGCAGCAGTGAGTGGGGAGAACCAGATCAGCCAGAGTCGAGTCGAGAAGTTTTCTAAGGGAAGTTCAGCTTCTTTTGTTAAATATGTCCTTTGCCTGTAATGGCAAATAGGATGGTCATTAGCCACATATGCTACTTAAACATAAATTTTAATTAACTAAAGTTAATTAATTAACACTAAAGATCAATTCTTTTGTCACACTAGCCACATTTTTATGCAACCAGTAGTCACTCTGTGGCCAGTGGCTACACCGCGGGACGACAAAAATGTAAAACATCTCCAGCACAGCGGAAAGTTCTATGGACACAGCTCTGTTATGTATGTCTCCTGCAGGCCATTCATTATGTGAGTTTCTGTGGGAAATACATGTCTGAGTGAGCATAGCCCTTGTTCTCCATAACGTCAAGGTTTCTAGATAAGTATGCAAATACAACACCATGCAGCATGTATTAAGAGCCATAGGCATGGTACACACACACACACACACACACAAGCTATAGGAATTGAATGAAGTACTGACAATTGATGGTCAAAAGAGGCGCCGTGGAGAATTGGCACATCCAAGTCTAGAAAGATGTCGAGAGTCTTTCAGGCTGAGATGAGAAAGTCATGCCTGTGAACGTCTGCTGAAGTTTTGGAGACAGCAAGTTCAAGAGAGGACAGCAAGTTGTCCAGATTGACTGGAGCCTGGGTGTGCGTGGAGAATGGGAGAGGCCAATGAGCAGGGAGGTAGGTAATACAGCGTGTGGGTCATGGAGCCAAACTGAAGAGAATTCTTTTCATCCCATAGGCAGAAGGGGGACTTTCAATGGTTTTTACCAAAGGAGTAATGTTCATCAGAAGTGTGCTTCTGAAAGATGGGTCAGTCCCCTTGGGGGGCACAGGTGGACGGTGCTTGGGGGAGACACCCTGCAGGGAGAAGTTTGGAAAGTATTTGCAGTAACACAGATGTGAGGTCATTCCTGTCCTTGAGTAGATTTTTCTGAAACCTAAAAGCATTCCTCAGTGCATAAGGCAGGCTGCTTGACATATGCCATTCAGAAACAAACCTTGAGACTTGAAATTCATATCTTACTCTTTATAGCAAGCAAACATCAGACCACATGATTTGATTAGGCTATTTGATTAACCATGTTCTCTGTTTATTCACTCAAGTCAATTAAAGCTTAAAAAACTTTAGTGCCCATCATAATCACTTTGGGCAACCTGCTACAAACCAGAGTCTTGGGCTCCACCCCTCTAACTTAATTCTGTGGGGATGAGGCCTACAAGTCTGCATTTTTAGAAGGATATACCATGAGTGGAATGGTCAGTGATCTGAGAAAAGACACATAAGAAACACTGGCCAGCCCTTGGTCTTTTTAAGCTTTCTCTCCTCAAGGTAACAGAGTCCCTTCTCATTATTTAGTTTTATCCCTGTAAATATAAGTTTTTTAAAAAGTTCCTTTCCCATTTTGCTTAGTTCTCTCATCTGTGTGAATTAGTAGGATTATAAGAACTGTAACATATTTCCTTCTACGATTTCTTACTTTATCCACTTAAAGTAGGCTTTAAGAATTATTCCTTCCTTTTCTCTTTTTTTCAGAGCTTAATCTGCCTACCCTTCATCCACTGATCCATGTAGTGAGCAAAATGCACACACCACACCAACAGTATCTACCCTGCATTCACTTGGGAGAATTTGGTTTTGCTTTGCCCTGTCTACCCTGAATAATTGAAAATTGTCTCTAAGGACAAGACCCTGGCTGGAGTCCCTGCCACAGTCCTCACAGGGCTCTACCAGGTGCCCTGGAAACACCCCAGTTAACACTGGTATGACCCTCAGAGCTCTGCTCAACTGCGACCCCAAGTGTCCTGATGGCCCTCTGAATTGGAGTTGTCTCCCAAGCCATTTCAGCGGATGAGACTGCCAGATCTCACGAATGCTAAGTGCATCCTCATGGGTACACGGGAAATATCTGATGGCTATGGAACTCAGTCTCAGAACCCAGCATCCCGCAGGTGTTGTCTTCAACCCTGTCGCTGAGGAAGAAACAGGACTTGCCAGCACTTCCTCCTTTGCCCTTGGGTTTTCCTTGCTGGTATCCACTCTGGCCCTCTGTTCCTACTTCTCCATTGCTGTATGCCCAGCACTAATTGGTACTAACAGGCAGCAGTTCCATTAGCTCAATCTCAGTACCAGCGTTCCCAATTCAGAGGTGCCTGGGGAGTCTAGACAGCAATAATTACAAACTTTTCCTCCACCTCCACACCTTTCACAACCCCTTTCTCCTAAGTGTATCACATTGCAGCAAACACTTGAGGAAGGAGCCTCAAGATTCCCTTTACCGGAGGGTGTCCTGGTGCCGCTGGTTAGGCCACTGCTTAGGCCACTGCTTGACACACCCGTATCTCATATTGCAGTGCTTGGGTTGGAGTCCTGCCTTTGCTTCCTATACTGCTCCCTGCTAATGTGTCTGGGAGGCATCAGATGTTGGCCCAAGTACTTGGATGCCTGCCACCCATGTAGGAGAACTGAATAGAGTTCCTGGCTCCCGGATTCGGCTTAGCCCAGCCTCAGCTGTTGCAAGCATTTGGGGAGAAAACCAGTGGTTGAAAGATATTCATCTCTCTCTCTCTCTCTCTCTCTCTCTCTCTCTCTCTCTATCTCTGTCTCCCATTCTTTCACTGTGACTTTCAAATACATAAATAAGACTTCAAAAAAAAAAAAAAAAAGATTTCCTTTGGCAACCCATGCCTCCACCTAACAGACTGAGGTTGAGGCCTCTCCCTAGACAGTTCTTACTGTCTGGGAAGTGAGCAAAGAGGGAAGTGACATTCCTGAGCCCTCTGCTCCCAGAGATAGGCCCTTCGGGGCATTTGTCCCTCCCAATGGCTTCCCTCCTCCAGGTGAAGCAAGGTAGGGCTGAGCTATATGTGGAAGTTGTATCCAGCAGAGCCTGCATTAGTGGAGACCCTAACACACTGCAGATCTCATAATGATAAATTTGCCAAGCAGCTTGAAGAAAAAGTAGGAAATAAATACACAGCCCCCAAGGTCCAAGAGCAGTGACCCTAGATGCATCCTCTGCTTCCCCTCATCCACCTGTCCCCCCACTAGGCAACACAGATGCTTTCCTTTAGACCCCAACAGGACCTCCTATAAGCCTTTACTCGCTACAAGGAATTCAAATTAGTTGTTAGATGTCTCAGTTTTGACTATACTGTAGGAGCACATCCCAGCTCTTGTCCACGTCACACTGCGTGTCCCTGGTTTCTGACATATAGAAGGTGCTTAATACACATTCAGCTAATGACTGAACGTGGCATGGCAGGGCATGACTGTTTTCTACACTATTAGAAGATTGTCCTGCAAAGAGAATTGTTTTCTTCCCCTATGCAGCAGTGGATAGAAAACTAGGCTCAAGCAGTGGCTGTTAGGATTTGACAACAAAGGCTAGGTGGGCTTGTTTTTGTTTTAACAATCTGGTCATTAAAAAATTGAGATCAGCTAACTGCCTTGAGAGAGGCAGTGAGAACCCCATTGTGGATGGGATTTAAACCAAAAACTAGAGGAGAATATGAAAGGTACTCCAAAGAGGATTGAAGCATGGGCATTTGGAGGGGTGGTAGTATGGACACCTCTATGGTTTCTTCCAACCCTGAGACTCTCTGCTTGCAGGATTTGTTTTTATTCACCTGTCTGGCTGCTTCATTGGTCTGAATATATATAGGGATATTTTTCATCGTCCAGAGTAATCCAAAGGCAGCCTCTCCACTTACCTAAGGAGCTTTTGGTGGGAACTATGGATTGACTTATAGTGGGGCTGACTTGTATGTTGCATGATTCACGGTGCTCTATTGGTGCCCCCAAACACGTATATCATTGTGTCTGCTGTTCCAAGATGACACTGTTATTTCCCCCACCTGTGCAAATGCAGCTGTAAAAAATGATGCATGGCCAGCCATCCCTTCCCCAGAGTGTAGACAGAGAACACACACCACACACCCGCTGGCTTAACACACCTGCGATGTTCACACACCCTTTTCTGGATTCCAACACTCATTTTCAAGTCTGTTAAGAAGAGAATTGCAAATGAACTCACATTACTGGTAAAACCAAGCCAGCCTCCCTCCTAAATTACTGCATGTATTAAGTCTACGATCTACAAGAGTCCCTGCACCCTCTGTGGCTTCCTGGAAAAATCAAAAAGGTTTCCAGCAGTTTCGGCAAACAAGCAGGCTCTGAGCCTTCTCTCTTTGTTAGAGATTTGATTCAAACTGTGCCTGCTAGCAGGGAAGTACAAAAGGAAAAAAAAAGTTTGTATGGTATAGCTTTGAAATTTTTTAGCAAGCGCCACAAGAAAGAATAATAAACCATAAATTGCTGCATCTGGCCTTAAATTTATAAAGAAAACAATAATGCAAGAAACGAAGAAAAATGTTACTCTCCTTTGTCATTTAAAAAGATAGCTTCCACTCTTCATCACTTTTTGTTCACCCTTTTACTTCACCAATTGTGAAATTGAATCCAAAGCAGCATCACTTTGTTTCCCACCCCACCATTAAGCAATAAACTTTTGCTCAATAATTCACAAAAACTCAGGTAGCAAAGAGACAGGAAAGTTGAGAGTTCTAGAAAGCCGCCCACCCCAAAACAAGATGTGCGGGTGCATTTCTGGTCAGAATACAAAGCCAGAAGCTTACCCAGCGCGCCTGTGTGCTGACCCTGAGATCGCAAGTGGCCATCTGGGTTCAGGGTGAAATCCCTCCACCCCTTCCTCAGCCACTCTTTAGCACCCAAGGTGCTGCTGAGTTGTGTCAGCCTCTAATAAAAACAGGCTGCAGAGAGCAGAATGGATCCTGACTCCATTTTCTTTTCTTTTATGTGTGCTCAGCAAGATAGGACCAATGAATGCTATTATATTTTGTTCATTTGGGGCAGCCATCTTGGACTGCATTATAATAAATATGTAAGATCCATCTGCCCCACCCCTGGTCACTGCTTCCTGTGCTGCTCAGAATCATTTTCCCGGCATGTCAGTCGACCTGCTGTGTGGGCACTCTGTCCCTGTCCTACCCAGAGGCCGTGCTGGCTTCCCATGAATGTGTCCTGCGCCGGTGCTGCTCTACCTGCCAGGGAGATTTCTGCAAGAACTCCTCAGGGCAAGACTGGTGAACAGCAACACGTAACCTTGAGGAAGTCAGAGAGCTGCCCTAGCCAGGGTTCAGCGACGCTCTGTGCCTCTCCTGCTCTTTCAGCCCAGGGCAGGAGGCAGGAGGTAGCTGGACGGGGCCTCAGCACCACAGCTCTGCTATCGAGATGGAGAATGAACCAAACAGGGGACATCTTGGTGGCAGTCATTGGCCACAGAGGGTCTCAGGCACAGCCAGAGAGGCCCGGCTCACCTCTGTGCAGCCTGGCTCCACCAGGGTGTATGAAAGAGTTGGTGCCTGGGCCTCACCCCATGGAATTGGTCAGGATGGAGCCCATGCATGGTCTGTTTCAGATCTCCCCAGGTGATTTTAGGGTACAGCCTCTTGCCCAGTCTCTAGAGGAATGTAAGTGCTTGTGCATAGCCTCACACGGATAACTTATGCACTTAATGTGCTCTCCTTAACAATTATTATCATTAATCCAAAAGCTGGTTGCACATTCTGGTAGTGTCCAACTGTAATTCCCCAGAGGAAATGACCCTGTCTTAGAACATTGGTGTCCCCTAACTAGCTCCACCCCAGAGTAGACTCTACACAGTGAACACAGCCTAACTTACTACAGTGACCCCTAGGAAGCTGATCAACTTAATTTTTTCTTCCCAGGCCCATGGTCCAATGACTGTGAACCACAACCACAGTCTGTTTGTTATAAGGAGTCATGGAGTTCAGTCTGGACACTTGGGGTTCTTGCTCTTGCTCTACCACCTTGGACAAGTCCCTTCCCTTCTCCCGGCCTCAGTTTAACAATTTGTAGAACAAGGGTGTTAGATTACATGATGGATCATGAAAACCGACCTGCTTTAACTTTATATGACTTCAGAAGATTGAATCAACTAAACATCTCTGTCTACTAACAGGAGAGCCAGGAACAATGATGTAATACTCTTTGGTATTTGTGAGATAAGAAACATCAGAGGCACAGAGAAGGGGAAGGGGGGAAATTTCCAGGTGGGCTTGGAAAAAAGCTCAATACTGCATACTGAGTTCCTGGGAAAGTAGAGGTGATGAGAGGAGGAAGGAGAAAATCTGGAAAACTCTCTGTTGGGTATTGGTTACAGAGGATCTTGAGCATCCTGACCAGGTGTTTGAACTTAGTTCAAAATGGTATCAGGCTCCCTCCATGAATATTTTCCTGGAGATTGATGCCCCAGCTGTGTTTCAGCAGCTGCCTCTGGCAGCCACCTTGCCAGAGAAGTCCTTAAGGAAGAGCTTGTACCTTCCCTTCCAATGCATAAGTGGCTGACAGCATCATTGATGGGTAATTGATGAATAAAAGACTTTGCTTAACTGATGTCAGATAGCCCAGTGAAAACTGAAAAAGAATACCAAGTGCACAGCTGATAAGCTACATGCGAAACGCCAGGTTCCATGACATCCGTATTTTTTGAACATCTGGAAGGATGACTGAAATCTAAAATAATCTTCCTGATTCTCGTGGCGATATAAACAGCCTTTGGCCACCAGATTTTTCTAAGCCAACACAGGGACATTATTTGCACATTATTTTGCATGAAATGTAGTCATTTACATACATTTGCATAGTGCTTTCCAAAACCCTTAATTCCAAGTATGTCAAATAAAATAAAACAAATTAGTGTAATCTACTACTATTGTGTGGCAGCCCAGCTTGGGGATCCTGGTGGGGATGGGCCAATGGATAGAAGAGCCAAGAGGCAGCTTTTAAGAAGCTCTGACCACCCCCGGCTCAGTGTGTCCAGACACCGCTGACCCTGAGAACAGGGAACTCTTTGGGCAAGGTAAAATCTCAAGCATCTAGACAGCACCCTGTAGTTCATAAACCTCACATACATCCCTGTTTCTTTTAAACCTCACAAAAATCTGTGTGCTTGGTAGGACTGGGATTATTATAAACATTTGAATAAAGGGATTAGAGAGAGGTTAAGTGACTTGCTCAGTTACAGACCAGTAAATGGTCTTGCCTAGGTGCAACCTAAGCCTGTTTCAAATCCAGTCCTCTTGGACGTCAGAGGCTTGATGCTCTGAGAATTGATCCAGAATTGCTTTGAGAAGAGGTAAATGTCCCCATATATCGCCCTCTGAGGCTCTCCTCTTTAAATACCACACTGCCATTGCAAAGCAGTATGCAGGAACTCCCCTGGATGGTACGGGGGGGTGTCACCCAGCCTGAGATGCATCTGGCCCTAAGTAATTGCCCGTTTATCGTTTGAGACAGTTATTTGGAAGTTATGGTAATGGGGTGAAAATATAAGCAGCTTAGAGTTTACTAGAACATTAATCCTCTGGAGATGATTTCTTTTTTCCTCTGTGCATCTCTGTGACACCGTTTCCATTGCATTATATGGAATTTATTTTTAGACTTTTCTCCCTATGATCTACTGTCTCTTATCCATCTTTGCCTAATTATTAATTTCTGTATTTGCAAAGAGACACATAAAGGTTTCTAGTACAAGTCCCAGATAGGAAGGGGTCTGGCCTGGAGAAGTGCTGTTTAGCGGCAGCCCAGGGGAGATCCTCAATGGGAAGTATTAGTCCAGGCATTGGCTTTGGAGGCAGACAGAGATATGTGCAAATCTTGGCTCCTCCATCTTTGACAACTTGACCATAGCCTCTCTGATACTCAGTTTCTTAACTATAAAGGCAGTCATGTGTCTGCACCTCCCAGATGCTCAAACGGATGTTTTGAGGCTGATATATTAACTTGTGTGAGTCTAGCCTGGGCAGCCTTGAGCAGATCAGAGGGTCAGCTACTGCAGCTAGCAGCACTAGGATGCAGAAGGTACCCATTTGCTCATGAGGAATAAGAGGCACAGTGTCTAGGCCCCACCCTACTTTTGTGGCCCCAAGTGAAATTTTTTAACTATTTGTTTGAGATATAAGAGATAAAAACAAATAGAAAGAGAAACACACACACACACACACACATACACATACATATACACACACACACACGGTGGGGGAGGGGGAGAGACAGAGACAAGATCTCATCTGCTGTTTTGCTCTACAAATGCCCACAGTGGCCGGGGCTCAAGTTGGGTTCTAGGAACTCTATCCATGTCTCTCATGTGTATGGCAGAGACCCAACTATTTGAGCTATCATTGCTGCCTCCCAAGGTTGTACGTTAACAGGAAGTTGAAGTCAGGAGTGGAACTGAGACTCAAATCCAGATACTCTGATATGGGATTCAGGTGTCTTGGTCAACAGGCTAAATGCTCATCCTGATTTTTTTAAAGATTTTATTTTTTTATTTATTTAAGAGACAGAGTTACACAGAGAAGTAGAGACAGAGAGAGAGGTATTCCATCCGCTGGTTCACTCCCCAAATGGCCGCAACGGCTAGAGCTGCACTGACCCAAAGCCAAGAGCCAGGAGCTTCTTCTGGGTCTTCTACATGGGTGCAGGGGCCAGGGACCTGGGCTATCTTCTGCTTTCCCAGGCCATAGCAGAGAGCTGGTTCGGAAGAGGAGCAGCCGGGACTAGAACTTGTACCCATATGGTATGCTGGCACTTCAGGCCAGGGTATTAACCCTCTGCACCACAGCACCACCTCCTACCCCCCGATTTTTAATTTTCTTTTAAAATCAGAATAAAATATATTTGTCTTTGTACCAGTGCAGTTATAAAGTGACACATTTAATATATTCTTAATATTTCTTAGATGAAGGGTGTCATGAAGACAAAAGTACCTGGAACTCCCCAAAGTCATCAACATCCTTGGATGCTCCTATCCAGTCCCCTGTTATCTGTTGGACACACACTCTTCAGCCAGTCTTCATCTGCTCATGGAGACATGAGCATCTAAATCAGTCCACTGTGGGCTGAGCTAACCTCCAATACCTCAAATGTCCAGGGACAACCCACCCTTCCAAGAAAGTCATTTTTATCAAGATGACCTCTGGTTCGTCCAGATTGGCCGCCTGCTCCAGCCAGTATAATTCCACATTCCTGTTTCCCTCATGGTCCTGCCCACCACCTCGGAACTACTTCAAGACAAACAACAGAAGAGAGGAGATAGGTGGCACATTACTAGCACCTCCAACTCAATAATCTGTTGTGTTCCCCTCTCCCAGAGCCTCTCCATTTGGGAACTACTGGGCCAGGTTAAATAAGGATTTCATTGGCAATTACACTGTTCTTTACTATAGTTTATTTGCAATAAATAGTTGAGAAAAATAGTAGAACCAATGCCAATTCATGTTGTGACTTCCTCTGCCTCAGTTTGTCCATCTGCAAATTGGATCTAATAAGAACAGCCTCATAATAGCAATGGAAAGAAGAATAAAATGATGGATGCAAAAGTTCAGAATACCCTTTAGAAGAAACATTCTAGCTATGCTTGAATTTATTAACATGATTTTCCATAAACTTAAGCCTCTTGGAGTGCTAGGGCACAAGGACTTCCTGTGATAATAGGGCTAACATCTTTTCCTTCCTTCCTGAACCCTCATCAGTTATTGTCATCGCTGCTAAAAGTGCCTGATTTTCGTAATTCTCAGTCCACACTCACGACCTAGGAAAGGCCAGGGGGCCCAGCCTTCGGTTCAGTGTGGGAGAGACTAACCCATTCCCAGTTACTACTGCAGACCTGCAGTCTAACATGTGAGGAAATGGAAGCAAGAAGAGAAGTCAGTGGGTGGAAAAAGACGGAGGCAAGCAACGAGAAAGAAGGGAAGTACGAGAAGAGAACAGATAGGTTAGAATGTCACAGCACCAGGAAAGGACACCCTCAGCCATGTAGTGTCACTCAAGACCTCTGCTCTTGTTCTCCATTCCGTGGGTGTCCTTTCATCAGGACATTCAGGAAACACTGCCAGGCCCCAAAATTCTTGTCACAATGCAGTCACCGTGTGACAATTAACCTAGCCAGTAGTAGAGTTATACTTTGGCCCTTCCATGTTTTGAGTTCGAATCAGAGGGCATTGGCCTTGGAGGGATATTGAGAATAATTCGCCAATCACAGTCTTTTTAACAAATTTATTTTGTATACTTGTCCAACAAATTGATAGGAATTATATTCCACTATACTTTGCCAGTTGTGACTATGTTAAGATTTATTTTCTTGGGGCCAGCATTGTGGTGCAGTGGGATAAAGCCCTGGCGTTCAGTGTCAACATCCCATATGGGCGCCAGTCAAGTCCCGACTTCTCCACTTCATATACAGCTCTCTGCTTTGGCCTTCTTCTTCAGTAGAAGATGGCCTAAGTGCTTGGTCCCCCGCACCTGTGTAGGAGACCCAGAAGAAGCTCCTGGCTGCTGGCTTCAGATCAGTTCAGCTCTGGCTTTTGAGGCCATTTGGGGAGTGAGCCAGCAGATGGAAGACTCTCTCTCTCTGGCTCTACCTCTCTATGTAACTCTGTCTTTCAGATAAATAAAATAAGTCTTTTTAAAAAAATTTACCTCCTGATCAAGTCACCGTTTCTCATAGTGTTCATTTCACTTTAACAGGTTTCCTTTTTGGTCCTCAGTTAGTTGTCACCGATCAGGGAGAACATATGGTATTTGTCCCTTTGGGACTGGCTTATTTCACTCAGCATAATGCCTTCCAGATTCCTAACAGGGATCACTTTTCAGTTAAAATTTAAACACCTAAGAATAATTGTGTGTTAATTACAGAGTTCAACCAATAGTACTAGAACAAAAAAAATACTAAAATGGATAAAGTATTACATTGTACATCAACAGTCAGGACAAGAGCTGATCAAGTCACTGTTTCTCATAGTATCCATTTCACTTCAACAAGTTTCCCCTTTGGTGCTCAGTTAGTTGTCGCCGATCAGGGAGAACATATGATATTTGTCCCTTTGGGACTGGCTTAATTCACTCAGCATGATGTTTTCCAAATTCCTCCATCTTGTTGCAAATGACCGGGTTTCATTGTTTTTGACTGCTGTATAGTATTCTATAGAGTACGTGTCTCATAATTTCTTTATCCAGTCTACTGTTGATGGGCATTTGGGTTGGTTCCAGGTCTTAGCTATTGTGAATTGAGCTGCAATAAACATTAAGATGCAGACATCTTTTTTGTTTGCCAATTTAATTTCCTTTGGGTAAATTCCAAGGAGTGGGATGGCTGGGTTGAATGGTAGGGTTATATTCAGGTTTCTGAGGCATCTCCAGACTGACTTCCATAGTGGCTTAACCAGTTTGCATTCCCACCAACAGTGGGTTAGTGTCCCTTTTTCCTCACATCCTCTCCAGCATCTATTGTTGGTAGATTTCTGAATGTGAGCCATTCTAATCGGGGCGAGGTGAAACCTCATTGTGGTTTTGATTTGCATTTCCCTAATTGCTAGTGATCTTGAACATTTTTTCATGTTCCTGTTGGCCATTTGGATTTCCTCTTTTGAAAAATGTCTATTGAGGTCCTTGGCCCATCTCTTAAGTGGGTTGTTTGTTTTGATGTTGTGGAGTTTCTTGATTTCTTTGTAGATTCTGGTTATCAACCCTTTATCTGTTGCATAGTTTGCAAATATTTTTCCCATTCTGTTGGTTGCCTCTTCACTTACCTGACTGTAAGTACAGAAACTTCTCAATTTGATGCAATCCCAAATGTTAATTTTGGTTTTGACTGCCTGTGCTTCTGGGGTATTTTCCAAGAAGTCTTTGCCAGTACCTATATCTTGCAGAGTTTCTCTAATGCTCTCTAGTAATTTGATGGTGTCGGGTCGTAGATTTAAGTCTTTAATCCATGTTGAGTGAATTTTTGTGTAAGGTGAAAGGTAGGGGTCTTGCTTCATGATTCTGCACGTGGAAATCCAGTTTTCCCAGCACCATTTATTGAATAGACTGTCCTTACTCCAGGGATTGGTTTTGTATCCTTGATCAAATATGAGTTGGCTGCAGATGTTTGCATTGATTTCTGGTGTTTCTATTCTGTTCCATTGGTCTATCCATGTGTTTCTGTACCAGTACCATGCTGTTTTGATAACAACTGCCCTGTAGTATGTCCTGAAATCTGGTATTGTGATGCCTCTGGCTTTGTTTTTGTTGTACAAGATTGCTTTAGCTATTCAAGGTCTCCTGTGTCTCCATATGAATTTCAGCATCATTTTTTCCAAATCTGAGAAGAAGGTCTTCGGTATCTTGATTGGTATTGCATTGAATCTGTAAATTGCTTTTGGGAGAATGGACATTTTGATGATATTGATTCTTCCCATCCATGAGCATGGAAGATTTTTCCATTTTTTGGTATCCTCTTCTATTTCTTTCTTTAAGGTTTTGTAATTTTCATCATAGAGATCTTTAACGTCCTTGGTTAAGTTTATTCCAAGGTATTTGATTGTTTTTGTAGCTATTGTGAATGGGATTGATCTTAGCAGTTCTTTCTCAGTCATGGCATTGCTTGTGTATACAAAGGCTGTTGATTTTTGTGCATTGATTTTATATCCTGCTACTTTGCCAAACTCTTCTGTGAGTTCCAATACTCTCTTAGTAGAGTTCTTTGGGTCCCCTAAGTAAAGAATCATATCATCTGTAAAGAGGGATAGTTTGAGTTCTTCTTTCCCAATTTGTATCCCTTTAATTTCTTTGCCCTGACTGTTGATGAGCAACTTACTATGTTATCCCTCTTAGTTTTTTTTTTTGTTTGTTTGTTTGTTCTACTTAATACTTTTGGTTGAATACTGTAATCAATACACAGTTATTCTCAAGTGTAGAAACTTAACTGAAAAGTGATCGCTGTTAAATATAAGAGTGGGAATAAGAGAGGGAAGAGATGTGCAATTCGGGACATGTTCAAGGTGACTTACCTCAAACGGTAGAGTTAGAAACATACCAGGGGATTCCAATTCAATCCCATCAAGGTGGCATGTACCAATGCCATCTCACTTGTCCCAGTGATCAATTTCTGTTCACAATTGATCATAATCATAGGACTAGGACTAGGAGCCAAAGGGAGCACATAAACAAGACTAGTGTCTACAAATACTAACCGATAGAATAAAAAAGGGAAAGAACGATCCAATATGGGAAGCGAGATACACAGCAGACCCATAGAATGGCAGATGTCCTAAACAGCACTCTGGCCTCAGAATCAGCCCTTAAGGCATGCGGATCTGGCTGAAAAGCCCATGAGAGTATTTCAGGCATGGAAAGCCAAAACACTCTGGCAAAAGAAAAAAAAAAAAAACCTAAATGAAAGATCTCCGCGAGTGAGATCCCAGTGAAAAGAACAGGTCATCAGAGAAGGAGGTACCTTTCTCTGAAGGGAGGAGAGAACTTCCACTTTGACTACGACCTTGACTAAATATGATCAGAGTTGGTGAACTCAAAAGGCTTCCATAGCCTTGGCGAATCATGAGAAGAGCCTAGGGTGATTACTGATGCCATAAACAAGTGTCGCTCCCCCTCTTCGTGGAAGAACGACACAGGACCCTGCACTGTTCTTTTTGTCTGCTCGGCCCTCCCCGGGTTTGCTGCTGGTTCTTCCTGGGTTGGCTACCGACCCTTCCACCTCCGTGGAAGGGCGGTTCCCCCTAGCCACTTTCCCCACTTCCGCGGGGGAGCGGCATACTGCCGGCCGGTTCTCTCGGGGGCTGCACAGGTGTTCCTCTTAGATGTTCCTGTTGCATGTTGTCTCTCTCCTCCTGTATAGTCCTCTTCCGCCAATCCCAACTCTGCTACCCACACGCCGAGTACGCTGCTCTCCTCCAATCAGGAGCAGGTCCTGCAGCTTGTCAAGTTGGTGAAAGGCAGCTGTGTAGAAGCTGTTTCCTCCTCTCCCAGCGCCATATTGTGGGAGAGCAGATGCATAGAATAAGTCTTAATTCGAGTAACAGTCTAGTCCGAGTTGCTCCCCACAACAAGAGTGTCAATTTGTTAAGTCAACAACAGGAGTCACTGTTCACTTACTCCTCATGTAGGATCTCTGTCCTTAATGTGCTGTACGTTGTGATTTAATGCTATAACTAGTACTCAAACAGTATTTTTCACTTTGTGTTTCTATGTGGGTGCAAACTGTTGAAATCTTTACTTAATATATACTAAACTGATCTTCTGTGTATAAAGAGAATTGAAAATGAATCTTGATGTGAATGGAAGGGGGTAGGGAGAGGGAAAGGGGAGGATTGCAGGTGGGAGGGAAGCTATGGGGGAGAAGCATTGTAATCCATAAGCTGTAGTTTGGAAATTTATATTCATTAAATAAAAGTTTAAAAAATTTATAAAAAAATTTACCTTCTTTTTTATAATTTATTTATATATTTTCCCCCAAAGAAAACTTTTATTTAGACTTCATGCATTTCATAGGTACCACTTCAGGAGTGTGATTCTTCCTACCATACCTGCCCTTCCACCAACTCTCCCACTCTTCCTTCTCCTCCCTCTCCCATTTTCAGTCCCTTTACCGATTAAGATCCGTTTTTGATTAACTTTATACACAGAAACTCAACTCTATACTAACTAAAGAGTTTAACAATTTGCATGGAAAAAACAAAACAAAACAAACTGTTCCTCAACAGTGGAGACAAGAGCTGTTCATCTTGAAGTTAATTTCACTTCTTTTTTTGGTGTTTATAAAATTAACTTAAGAAACACCCAAGAATGATATACCTTTTGTGAGCACTTAGAAATAATTATAATACAACTCTTTGAGGACAGAGGTTCTGCACGGGAAGTTAGTGCACAGTGACTCTTGTTATTAATTTAACAACTAACACTCTTATGTGTGATATCAGTGGTCACCTGAAGCTCGACATTAGCTGCCTAGGCTATTGAGAAACTTTTGAATTCAAAAATTCCATCAGTATTCAGACAGGGGCATAGGCAAAGTAGAAGTTCTCTCCTCCCTTCAGAGAAAAATACCTCCTTCTTTGATGACCACTTCTTTGCACTGGGGTTTCACCCACCAAGGTCCTTCATGTAGGAAATTTTTTGCCACAGTGACTTGGCTTTCCATGCCTGAAATGCTCTCGTGGACTTTTCAGCCAGCCCAGAATGCCTTAAGGGTTGATTCTGAGGCCAGAGTGGTATTTAAAATGATTGCCATTCTATGAGTCTGCTGTATGGACTGCTTCCAGTGTTGGAGCATTGACTCCTTTTTAATTCCATCTATTATTATTACCAGACCCTTAATCCTATCCATATGATCACTTTAACACTTGAGGTAGTATTTTTACCACCCAGCTGAAGGGGATATGGGGGTCCCATGGCAACTTATGAAACTGTTACCCTTTGAGTAAGTCCATAGGAATGTATGAACAACTATACAGCTTTACAGTTGTAAACTTCATAATTACAACTTTAGGAACATGCTGATTTTTCCCACCATGCCCACCCTCCCACCCATACTTCCAGCCCATCTTCCTCCTCCCTCTGTTATTCCCACTGTTATTTTTTACTGAGATCTATTTTCAATTGACTTTATACACATGTTTAACTCTAGGTTAAGTAGAGTTCAACAAATAGTATATTAAAAACTGTTCCTCAACAGTCAAGACAAAAACTGTTTAAGTCATTGCTTCTCAAATGGTCAATTTCACTATTACAAATTGCCTTCTAGGTATTCTGTTAGTTTTCACAGGTCAAGAAAAATATGTGCTATTTGTCCCTTTGGGACTGGCTTATTTAACTGTGATGTTTCCAGTTTCATTCCTTTTGTTGTAAATGACCAGATATCATTTTTTACTGATGTGTAGTATCCCATAGTGTACATATCCCATAATTTCTTTTTACAGTCTTCAGTTGATGGGCATTTAGGTTGATTCCATGTCTTAGCTATTGTGAATTGAGCTGCAATAAATATGGGAAGCAGATAACTCTTTTATTTGCTGATTTCATTTCCCTTGGGTAAATTTTCAGGAGTGGGATGTCTGGGTCATATGGTAAGTCTATATTCAGATTTCTAAAATATCTCTATTCTGTCTTCCATAGTGGCTTTACCAGTTTACATTCCCACCAACAGTGGATTAGGGTACCTTTTTCCCAACATCCTCAGCAGCATTTGTTGTTTGTTGATTTCTGTATGAAAGCCATTCTAACTGGGGTCAGGTGAATGACTCCTTTTTAATTTCATCTATTATTATTACCAGACCCTTAATCCTATCCATATGATCACTTTAACACTTTAACCACTCATTGTGGTTTTGATTTGAATTTCCCTGACAGTGATCTTGAGCATTTTTTCATGTGTCTGTTGGCCATTTGGATTTCCTCTTTTGAAAAATGTCTGTATAAGCCCTTTGCCCATTTCATCACCAGGTTGTTTGTTTTGTTGTTGTGGAGTTTCTTGATCTCTTTATATATTCTGGTTATTAATCCTTTATCAGTTGCATGGTTTGCAAATAATTTCTCCCATTTTGTCTATTGCCTCATCACTTTGCTGAATGTGTCTTTTGCAGTAAAGAAGCATTTCAATTTGAAGTAATCCATCCCATTTGTGAATTTTGGCTTTGATTGCTGGTGCCTCTAGAGTCTTTTCCAAGAACTCTTAGTCTATGCCAATGTCTTGCAGGGTTTTCCCAATGTTCTCTAATAATATCTGGTCATAGATTTAGATATTTAATCCATTTTGAGTGGATTTTTGTGTAAGGTGTAAGGTAAGGGTCTTCCTTCATACTTCTGCATTTGGAAATCCAGTTTTCCTGGCACTGTTTGTTGAAGACACTGTCCTTGCTCCAGGGATTGGTTTAAGCGCCTTTGTCAAATATAAGTTGGATTTAGATACTTGGATTGATTTCTGACATTTCTATTCTGCTCCATTGGTCTATCCATCTGTTTTTGTATCAGTACCATGCTGTTTTGATTATAACTGCCTTGTAGTATGACTTGAAATCTGGTATTGTGATGCCTCTGGCTTTGTTTTTGTTGTGTAAGATTGCTTTAGCTATTTGAGGTCTCCTTTGTTTCCATATGAATTTCAGCATCATTTTTTTGATATCTGAGAAGAATGTCCTTGGTATTTTTATTGGTATTGCATTGAATCTGTAAATTGCTTTTGGAAGTATGGATATTTTGATGATATTGATTGTTACAATCCATGAACATGGAAGAGTTTTCCATTTTTTGTGTTTTCTTCTATTTCTTTTTTTAATGTTTTGCAATTCTCATGGTAATTCTCATGTAATTCTCATGACATCCCTGAGAAATTTATTCCAAAGTATTTGATTCTTTTATAGCTATTGTGAATGGGATTGATCTTAGAAGTTCCTTCTCAGCCATGGCATTGTCTGTGTATACAAAAGTTGTTGATTTTTGTGTATTGATTTTATATCCTGCAACTTTACCAAACTCTTCGATAGGTTCCAATAGTCTCTTGGTGGAATCTTTTGGTTCCCCTATATAAAGAATCATGTCATCTGCAAATAGGGATAGTTTGATTTCCTCCTTCCCAATTTGTATTTTTTTAATTTCTTTTACTTGCCTAATGATTCTGGATAAAACTTCCAATACCATATTGAATAGCAATGGTGAGAATGGGCATCCTTGTCTGGTTCTGGATCTCAGTGGGAATGCTTCCAACTTTTCCCCATTCGATAGGATGTGGGCTTTTCTTAAACTGCCTTGATTGTGTTGAGGAATGTTCCTTCTATATCCAATTTGCTTAGGGTTTTCTTCATGAAAGAGTATTGTATTTTATCAAATGCTTTCAGCATCGGGATAATCAACATGGTTTTTGTTCTTCAATTTGCTAATGTGATGTATCACATTGATTGATTTGCGAATGTTGAACCATCCCTGCATACCAAAGATATATCCCACTTGGTCCAAATGAGTGATCTTTCTGATTGCTTTTGGATTTGATTGGCTAGAATTTCATTGAGGAATTTTGGATCTTTGTTCATCAGGGAAAATGGTCTGTAGTTCTCTTTCTCAGTCGCATCTTTTTAATGTTTAGGAATTAAGGTGATGCTGGCTTCATAGAAAGAATTTGTAAGGATTCTGTCCCTTTCAGTTGTTTTGAATAGCTTGAGAAGAAGTGGAGTTAATTCTTTAAATGTCTGGTAGAATTCAGTAGTGAAGCCATCTGGACCTAGGCTTTCTTTGTTACGAGGGTCTTTATTACTGATTTAATTACCCTCTTGGTTATGGGTCTGTTTAGGTTCTCTGTGTCTTCATGGCTCAATTTACGTGGGTTGTATTTGTGTAGGGATCTATCTATTTCTTCTAGGTTTCCCGTTTTGCTGGCATACAGCTCTTTGTAGTACTTTCTTATGATTCATTTTATTTCTGTGGTGTCTATTGTTATATTTCCTTTTTCAAACCTAATGCTATTAATTTGGGTCTTTCCTTTTTTTGGTTAGTTGGGCTAATTGTGTGCAAATTTTGTTTATTTTTTCAAAAAACCAGCTCTTTGTTTTGCTGATCTTTGTTTTTGGTTTGTTTGTTTCAATTTTGTTTACTTTTCTCTAATTTTAATTATTTCTTTTCTCCTACTAGTTTTGGGATTGGTTGCTGTTGTTTTTCTAGATCCTTGAGATGCATTGATAGCTTATTTATTCAGTGCCTTTCCAATTTCTTGAATAGGCACCAATTGCTATAAACTCTCCTCTTCACACTGCTTTTGCTGTATCCCATGGGTTTTGATATGTTGTATTGCCATCTTCATTTGTTTCCAGAAATTTTTGATTTCTCTTTTGATTTCTTCAGTTACCCATTGCTCATTCAGGAGCATGTTGTCAGTGTCCATGTGTTTTTGCATGTTCTAGTGATTTCCTGAGATTTTGATTTCTAGCTTCATTCCATTATGGTTCAAGAAGATGCATGGTATGATTTCAATTTTTTTTTAATTTGCTGAGACTTGCTTTATGGCCTAGCATGTGGTTGATCCTAGAGAAAGTTCCATGCACTGCAGAGAAGAATGTATATTCTGCAACTGTAAGATGGTAGTTCTGTAGATATGTTAGGTCCATTTAGTTTGTAGTGTCAATTAACTATGTTGTTTCCTTGCTGATTTGCTGTCTGTTTGATCTGATCATTGCTGAAAGTGGGGTATTGAAATCCTGCATTACTATTGTATTTGAGTCTATATCTCCCTTTAGGTCCCTTAACATTTCTTTTAAGGAGCCAGTTGTCCTGTAATTAGGTGCATATACATTTATAATAGTTGGATTGATCTCTTAATCATTACATGCCCTTTGTCTCTTTTAACAGTTTTTGTGTTGAAGTCTATTTTGGCTGATATTAGGATGGCTACAGCAGTTCTTTTTTGGTTTCTGTTAGTATGGAATATCTTTTTCCATCCTTTTACTTTCAGTCTGCATGGATCTTTGTTGGTGAGATGTGTTTCTTATAGGCAGCAAATAGATGGGTTTTGTTTTTTAATCCATTCAGCCAGACTGTGTGTTTTAACTGGAGAGTTGAGGCCATTTACATTCAAAGTGACTATTGATAAGTAACAACTTTTCCCCTGTCATTATATATTCCTATTTTTACATTGGATTTCCTTTGTACTTCTACTAGGAGATTTGCTTCCTTTACCTTCTTTCATATTGTTTCTGTTTCTGTCTGCAGCACATCCTTAAGCATCTTTTGCAATGCTAGACGGGTGGTCACAAAAATCATTTCTGTTTGTTATGAAATGGCTTTATTTTACCTTAATTCATAAATGAGAGCTTTTCAGGGTACAGTATTCTGGGTTGACAGTTCTTTTCTCTTAAAACTTGGAATATATCTTGCAATTCTCTCCTAGCCTGTAGAGTTTCTGATGAGAAGTCCACTATGAGTCTAATTGGAGATCCTCTGACAGTAATCTGGCATTTCTCTCGCACACATTTTTAGAATCTTTTCTTTATGTTTTACTATAGAAAGTTTGATTACAATGTGTTGTGGTGAAGATATTTTCTGGTCATGTCTATTAGGAATTCTGTGTGCTTCCTGAAAGGATGTCCCTTTCTTTCTCCAAATTAGGGAAGTTTTCTGTTATTATTTCACTAAAAAGGTCTTCTAATCCTTTCTCTCTTTTCCACACTCCTAGAGCTTGTATGTTGGGTTGTTTGATAGTATCCTGTAGATTCCCAATGGTGTTTTTTAGGTTTCTGATTTCCTCTTCTTATTTTTTGTCTGACTATATAATTTCCTGTGATTTGTCTTGTAAGTTGGATATTCTTTCTTCTGCTTCACCAATTGTGTTGTTAAGGCTTTCTACTGCATTTTTTATTTATTCTATTGAATTCTTCATTTCTAAGATTTCATTTTGCTTTCTCTCTAAGGTCTCAATTTCGTGAGAAAAAATTTCTTTCATTTCATGTATGGATTTCATTATTTCATGCATTGGCTTCTGATTGATTCTAATTAATCCTATGATCAATTTTTTGAATTCCATTTGTGGCATTTCTTCAAACTCTTCATCTTCACAATCTAGTATTGAAGTGTTGTCTTTTTTGGGGGGCTTCATGTTGTGTTCACTTATTCTTGTTTCTTGAATTGGTGCATTTATTATTCAGCATTTGTGGAGATACTCGGTTTCTTCTTTGATTTTTGTTGTTGTTGTTTTGTTTTTGTGGTATTTTTGTGTTTTGTGGTGGCTTTTATCTTTGGACTACATCTGTGTGGATTAGTGGAGCATGTGCTTTCAGGGAATACCTAGAGGTGTGTGGTGGGAGTAGGCAGGGAGCTCTGTTCAGTGCTTCAGGGTGCTGGGAGTATTAAGGTTACACCCAGATTGGGCATGATAAATCTCCTCTTTTTTTTTAATCAGAGGGGAGGTTTTTCTGTTCTGTTGGGGTAGACTCAGCTCATTTCCTCTTCTCAAAGGATTTAAGTGCCTGGGCACTAGTCCCAGTGGGTATAATATTCATCCGCAGTTCCAGAGGACCACACAAAGGATCTGTGCAGTCCTCCGTGTAGGCAGACACCCCAGCAATGTCTCTCACCAGGGAACCAGGAATCCTTGAGCTTGTGGAGCCTCCCACAGTGACTGTCCAAAATCATAGCCACACCTGAGCCTCCCCACACAGCCTCAGTGTTTTCACAGTCCTGGCACACAAGCCGCCCACAGTCATGAGCACCCAGCACCCCCATCAGTTCTCCCTGCCAGAATCAGGAGTCTCTGCTCAGTTAATTTCTGAGCGTGGACATGAGCAACTGCA
This sequence comes from Oryctolagus cuniculus, assembly GCF_051225735.1. Taxonomy (NCBI): domain Eukaryota; kingdom Metazoa; phylum Chordata; class Mammalia; order Lagomorpha; family Leporidae; genus Oryctolagus; species Oryctolagus cuniculus. The sequence continues at coordinate 178,543,493 of NC_142868.1, forward strand.
GCTGTTACATATGCCCAAAATGGTGCCTGCTTGTCTATTGGACAGGATGCTGTTGCTGGATGACTGGGAAGAGAAAATTGTGCCCCCAGTTTGTTTTTTCTCCTCTAGTTTGGCAGGTACACCATCCCCCACAGAACTCCAAGCTGGATTCCCTCCAGGCTTTTCGTGCAGCTTTATTGCCAATGGCTCAGGTTGCTGTAGTCTGGTCTCACCTCTCTCCAAATCTGGTGCATGGGCTCTTGGCTGCTGGGGTCTGATTTGTGCATGCCCACATGATCTATGTAGGTCCTCTGTGTCCCTCTAATTTGCATAGAGTTTCCTCTGCCATTTTCTCCCTAAGTCTTTCCTGAGAGTGCACTCTTGCCACTTTTTTTAAACTATCTTCTCTTTGACTAGAGCAGTAAGCTCCCTCCCTGCTCCACCATCTTAATCCAGTCCAGCCCAAGATTTACTTTCTATGAGTGAAGTCGAACATCTTCTCCATTGATCTGTTTTGCTGCTGGATTATGGTCTTTTTACTATTGTTTGTTGAGCCCTTTATTTAGTGGAGCCAAGAAGCCATTGACTATGATGTAAATAAAAATGTTATCTCAAAAAATAATAAAGAACATATATTAAAGAAAAACATAAAGAAGAAAGCAAGGAGTTCACACAGTATAGAAGTCAGGACTAATCCACAGGTCTTCTGGGGCACAGGCCAGTGATCAGTAGCACATAAAATCTTCAGGACTGTGTGTGCATGCATGTATGTAACCATTTCCACGTGCATGGGTATATGTGTACTTTCATGTTCAATATTTTATTCATCTTTGTGCTAATAAGGCATGGGAAATGACTGGTGCATCGCAGTTGTTATCAGTGAAGAAGCTAAGGCACAGAGACAGTAAAGGAGAGTATTCAAGATAACCCAGGTCACTGCAGCAAAGCTGATATGAAACCCCAATGCCAACTGCCCAACAGTGCACACTCCATCACCCTGCACTGCCTCAGAGCCAGCTTCCCAGTGCTTTGTGTTATGAATGTTATGAAGGAACCAGGATTCCATCCATATTTGTATGGCTCAACTGCATTCATGCCTAGAAGTCTCAACATTTTTCTTAATTTATCAGAGGAAAGAAAGCAACAATGGACTTGATGGGCAATTTGTGTAATGAACACCCCGAAGCTCCTCATTCTATGAGGCTTTTGGATTCAGTGCATCCTCTCTACAGATGCTCTTTTTACTGGTCAAGTGGCATTATCATGAGGACTATAATGGAGTGGGGGGAACACCTGCCAGGGCAAAGCAAAAAACAGGCATGATTTGAGTTTGTCATTAGTGAGCTTAGGTAGGCTCCGTGTACCTAGGAGACTGCCCCCTGTGAAGATTTGAATGATGAAACCAGCAAGTCCAGAGAAGGAGTTGGACATCTGTTTCTCAATTAGTGTTAATTTAGCTTGTTTGTAAATGATTTGTGCCTCTACAAGACAGCATAACTGAAAGTTGTTTTCTTTCCTGTGACCATAACTTTTTACTCTTCTTACAATGGGCCAGATGGAAGCATTAGAAGGGTGTTGCTGGGCTGCAGAAAAATTATGGCTATGACTGCTCTTGCCAGTGTTAGGAAAGGCATTGTTATGCCTTAATCTGGGTGCAATCGTAATACTCAAATCAAGATACTGAGAAATGTCCAGCCCCTTCCAGAACACTTCTTAGAAGCACATAATTGGCCCTTCTTTGGTTACCATATTAGGGCTGATGATCAGGTGGAATACATTACTGCAGTCATGTTGGTTATTGAAACAATGACATGGTTGCAGAGCAGTTGGAAAATAGCTGGATCTCCAAGCCTTGCAAATGCCCTGTCACTTCCCTAGCTTCCCCAGACCCAGAGAGCCCAGATAAGCACTAATAAGAGCTACTCTGTCACCCAAGAACTCATCAACCTTCCAGTCAGGCCCCCATGGCCACTGCATGCCTGTCCCATTTCTGCATGTCCCCAGCCAAATCAGGCCCTGTCTTGCTGAGAGGGAGATAGCAACCCTTACAGTTAAACCAGCCCTCAGCAGGTCAATAAATGCCACTCTGTGCTTCCCCCAAGAGGGTCCCTGAGAGATTGGTGGCCAAATAATTTTACTATCACATTCCATCTTTGAATTTCTAGTGCAATACAGGGAGACCCATGCTATGCAAAAGGGCCTATGTAGATGAGTGTACTCCTGTGTCTATGAAAATGGTGCATGTCCTAAGATTTGGCCCTGACCTGGAGCTGGGTGTACCAGCACTGCCTCTTACAGTGGTCCAGATAGCAGTACTATCTGCAAGGTCAAGCTGGATCAAGTGTGATGGGAAGTAGAAGTCCAAGCTTAGCTATTAAATTCAGAGGATCTTGATCCATGAATTGCCAGCCAGGATCCAGAGCCAAGCAGCGGACAGAGAACTCAGGAAGAAAAGATGGAATGAGGCCAGCACCGTGGCTCACTTGGCTAATCCTCCACCTGTGGCGCTGGCACCCCAGGTTCTAGTCCCAGTTGGGGCACCGGTTCTGTCCTGGTTGCTCCTCTTCCAGTCCAGTTCTCTGCTGTGGTCCGGGAAGGCAGTGGAGGATGGCCCAAGTGCTTGGGCCTTGCACCCGCATGGTTGACCAGGAGGAAGCACTTGGCTCCCAGCTTCAGCTCGGCCCAGCACGCCGGCCCCAGCGCGTCAGCCATAGTGGCCATTTAGGGGATGAACCAATGGAAAAAAGGAAGACCTTTCTCTCTGGCTCTCTCTCTGTGTCTAACTGCCTGTCAAAAAAAAAAAAAAAGCAAAGAAAATATGGAATGAAAAATGGGTAAAATACAGATATTTTTGCCTCTCAAGTCAGAGTCCATAGATACACAAGGTCTGTGAATTCCCTACAGTAGTTTAAATGATTTCATTTTGTTGATAATCTAAAGAAAGACATTCTTCACCTTTGCTTTTGAGTTTGTGTTTTCAATCAATGTGGTAACCAAGAGTGCTAAATAATAATTGTCACAATACATGAAAAAGTGAGGGATACTTGGTGAAGGTACATGTCCTTGAAGACCAGATGCCTGCCAGGGACCTGACAGGAGAAGGAGTAGGGGTGTGTAACAGTTGGCATACTGTTTAACGCATGTAATATGGGCATGTCCACCTGCAAAGCTCATGTGAGTTTTCTAGGGCTGCTGCAACCAAACAATACCAGCTTACGCTGTCACAGTCCTGGAGGCCATAGGTCCAAAATGTCAGCCAGGCAGTGCTTCCACTGAGACTCTGGGTGGAATCTTCTTTTTTTTAAACCTCTTTTCATTTTGGGGCTCAACCGCATTCTTGCTTAGAAGTCTCAGTGTTATTTTTCTTTTAATTTATCAGAGGAAAGAAAGTACAGTGTAGCTGATGGGCAATTTATGTAACGAATGCCCCAGAGCTCCTAGTACTATAAGGGTTTTGGATTCAGTGCCCTTCCCAGCTCCTATTGCTGGCTGTCGATCTTTGGCATTCCCTAGCTTGCAGCACATCACTGCAATCTCTCCCTCTGCCTCTATCATTGCAGGGCCTTCTCTCAGTGTGTCTCTCATCATTTTCTTATGAGGATATATGTCGTGTTGGACTAGGGAACACCCTAATGACCTCCTACTAACTGTATTACACCTGTGAAGCCCCAAAGAGTGGTCACAGGTACCAGAAGTTAGGATTTCAATCTATCTTTTTGGAGGACACAGTTGAATCCATTACAGAATCTGAGTGGGGATGACCTGTACTCTATTTATCCAGTGAGCAGTGATACTTCAATGCATTGAATTGATTTGTTGATTTGAACTGCACAGTTTTTGTACATTCATGTGTGACTTTGTGTTAAGTAATTATTGAATTGTTCTCATTTGGTTTTAATGTAATAGAAGAGCTATAAGCATGAGGAGTTTATACCCATTTTTACGCTGCATATTTTAAAATAACATGCAATATAATTTGTCAGCTCAGGTAGTCCTTGACAGTTTTCAGCTGTTCTATTTAAAGTAACTGCATGTTGTTTCAGCACTGCAGCTCTGGGGATATAGATGAATCCCAGATGTAGGAGGAGACTATGCCTTTCCAAAGCTGGTATGTGTGAGCAGGTCTGTTAAATAGAACTTGGAAGGGCAAATGGTCAAATTTCAAGTGGCCTAAAGGCCTGTATATTTCCATGACTAGCAAATGCCACTGGGTAAATGTTGGGCTTTGGAATGGCAGGGAGCCAGTGTTGGTTCTGGGACTGCTAGCACCCGTTACTCCCATGTCATTCAGCAGGAATCCCTGAGCTAGAAATGGGTAAGGTTCTGGGCTGGAGTTCCATGGTTGGTCAGGAGATAGGCAAGTTCTAGAAAGCTTGCTGGTCCCTAGAGCCCTAGGGAAGAACTGATATTTAGGACAAGTCTAGGGTTGCCTTTTCCCTAAACCAGTGAGAACTCCAGGGGTCATTGTAACCCACTCTTTTGATCCTTGTGGTCCTTAGGACAAGTTTGCCTTTAGCACCCTAACAAGATAGCCTGAAAGTCAATACAAATTATCTGCTTCATGTCCCTTGATCCAGATATGGATGCATGGAAATTAGTGAGACTTCTGAGTTTTATCTGTGTATCCCTAAATGTAGATCCCCAGAGAGTTGGGGTGGGTTTGGGAGTATAGCCTTAAGCCACTTGCAAGAAATAACTGCAAATATCTTTGCTTTGTCATATTTCTTTCAGTCCTGGTTCAGTATCAAAATTTCTAAACTTTATGTTTTAAACAAATGTTAAACCAATTTGTTTCCTTAAAAGTATTTTATTTAAAATTATGCTTCTGAAAGATATTCTAGGTTTCTCTCATATCATGGTGCCTACCACCAATTTCATTCCCTTCTCACCTACAGGCTCCAGTTTATTAAGCACTAAATAAGAGTCAAGATGAAAAATACTGAATGTATAACAAAATGACTTGAATCCAACCCTGATTCTAATAAATTCTAATAGAGGATTAACTTACATAACCCATATAACCATTGGTATAATAATCCCTGTTAATCTTTCTATGTTTCATGTTTCCATGAAAATTAAGATAATTTGTGTAGAAACCTCCTATAATACACATTGTCTTTGAATATGAGTTATTTTGCTCCTTAGCATTGTCCTTCAGCCAATGGTGATCCAGAAACACCCATGTAGTTAGACAACTTGAGTTTATTACTAGCTATGGCACAGGAAAATAAATACATGGAATGGCTCAGTGAGAAGGTGTTAGAACTTACACGGAATTTGGTCTTTGGTTGGAAAATTTGGGGGAGATCCCAGGGAAGCAGGGGTTTGCTCTAAATTGTATATTCTCAAAAAGTGGGGGCAATTGTAGGATTAGTATTTCAAGAAATCTTCTGTTTTGGGAAAGCAGCCTAAAATGAGAATAAAGCTGTAATTGGTAGAGAAACAGGAATAACTCTGTTGAGAGAAGACAATGTTTGGTATTTGTAAGTAGCACAGTGATCTTGTTTTGTTCTATACTTAGAAGTGGCCTTGCATTGTATTTTATCATGACCTCAGAGTAACATTTTCTGAGCTCCATGTTCTGCTCATGTCTAATAGGAGAACCACATGGTTATGCTGTGAGTGCCAAGTCAGCTTCTGAACACCACGGGCTGCTTTTTCTTCTTTCTCTTGTTACACCAGCAGATTCTCTGTAGAGCCATGGACCTACATGGAGTTTCAAAAGTACACGTACTCAGGAAGATAAATTAGAGAAGAAGAAACTTAAAGGGGAAGAGAATTTGTGTGTCCAAAGTCTGTTTGAGTGTCTACCAAGTTTCTTCACCATTAGGGGGCAGCATCAAATGGTCAGCTGAGAAAAATGTCAACACGGATTCCCTTAAGGTCATTACTTTAATCAAATCCTGGGATGGGTTATGAATTTGACCTCTGTTGCAAACCTAAATACCTCTCCTACTCTCAGTGAATTCCGTGTTACGTGGATCTCAGAGTCTGTGGTTCCTAAATGGTTTGAGAAAAAGGACTCCAGAGCCATTTTCTCCTCTGGCTGGTCTGTGATCAAAGTGCACAGATGTTTCATAAAACTTAAAATGACTAAGCCATTTGCCTCAGGTGGCTAATCAAGCAGCTTTAAAAAATTCCAAGGTATCAAGGAACCACAAGTGCAGAGTGGAAATTGAATTGCGGTCACAGATACGGTTTGGCCATTAAAAGCTGAACTTGATGGGCTAATAGAGAGTTATCAGCTGATGGAGAACATCAGCATGATAGCAACAAAATTGGCTTCTGTTGAAAGGGGCTTTTCTCAAAGACCTCATGATACCCAGTGGAAGATGAACTCTTGATACCTGCCATATCTCAGTTAATAGCCCTAGTTGAATCAGATTAATTTAAAGGGGCTAATGAAAATTATGTAGGAGAAGAGTTTGAAGGCAATAATTTGATATTGAGAGATCAGTGGAAAGCTGATGACATTATAAAACCAGTCCCCTGGGGAACAGACAGAGACCTGGGAAGTGATACGGAAGCAGAGGGTTCCTGTTCTTACAGGTTCCTACCTCTTTCTGTCAGTCCCATGCCTCCTTCAGACAAGAAAATGTAGCAAAATCAGTTGGCATTTATCAGCAACATCTTAAATGACTATCTGATTTCAACAGAGTTCAAGTCCTACTGGTGGTTTTATAATATGCATTTCCTGCATTTCTCTCAGGGAAATTTCTCTGGCTGTGCCTGCTATTCCTTATTTCTTTCTATCAAGAGTTTCTTCCTGTCAGTTCTTGGACTAAAGTTAGTCAAGGTCAATCTTGGTGTTATCAAGGCCCTGTCTCATACACACAAAAACATCTAAGATTAGGGTGGAAAATGACATGGTAAGCAAGAGGAGGGAAAGAATGGCAAGATGGATTCCACCTTTACTTCCTTCTTTCTTTTTTTAAAAAAGATTCATTTTATCTTATTATTTGAAAGGCAGAGTTATAGAGAAAGGGAGAGGGAGAGAGAGGGAGAGAGAGACTGAGACTTCCATCTATTGGCTCACTCTCCAAATGGCCAATACAGCCAGAGCTAGCCCAGGCCAAAGCCGGTCTCCAAGCCCATACAGGATGCCAGCATCACCAGTTGTGGTTTGACCCACTATGCCATAATGCTCTGCCCCTCCCTCCTTTGCTACTTTAAGGTTCAAGGTTGCCGAGGTCTGTCTAGCTGACTGCTCTTGACACAGTTCCTCACTAATACTCTATTGGCACAGAGAGAAATGCTTGTGCTGCCTCTGGAGTCCAATTTACCTGTGTTCAAATCTTGGCTCCAGCTTTGATTACCACTGTGACTTTGGACTGACTTCAGGAAACAGTTCCAAACTTCTGTATTCTTATGTTTTCGAGAAAATATGGAGGGAGAGTGCAGTTCTTCACTGTGTAACTGCCAGAACTAGTGAGAACTTGGATATGAAAGCACTTGGCACTGCACTTGGATGTTCATAAAGTGTTTTAATAGTATGCTTTTCTTAGGTATCCTCTTGTTTATAGCATCTGCCAGGCCAGTTCTAACAGATGAAGAAAGGCATTACCCTTGGGTCGACTCAACAGAGTGGACCTTGGGGTGTGAAGACTCCTGTGAGTCTTTCTATAGAAAAATAAGTTTGCAGTTCGAGGTAGGAGAGGTCTGTGATTCCTTGAGGATTTAATCATTTGAGATTCTGGCATGCAGCAGGTTCAATGAATGAACGTGTAAGGAATGAGTGTCAAGTGGTACTCTTGTTTCCTTTAATTGATTGGTTCATTCACACTGTGTTTTGGGTCAGACACAAGAATACAGCAGTAGAAATCGTAATGGCTGACTAAACTATAAGATCCCAAGGGCTTGGCTTGATGCAGATCAGGTACTTTTTGAACTTCACTGACCTAACAATCGGGAGCTGTAGGTGTTTTAAATAATTATGCACCTTGGGCAAATCAGTTCAATTTTCTAGATCTCCATTTGCTTATCTAACAGATAAGACAACTCTTATTATTCTAACTTTGAGCTAGAAGGTTTGTATTACTTCTTTCAGTCCTAATGATCTGTGATCCAAAATTGACTATTCCCTCGCAAACGCATTCCCTACTAACCTAATGGGAAAAGGCACAATTGCCTCATCACTCAGCCATGAACCCAGCAATGTCTATTAGAATTGGAAGCTGAGCTTCCATTGTAAGTGGTTCCTATATACGTACGTGTTGGAACTCATCAGTGCCTTCCTTTGTGGCTGAAGTGTTATTTTTGATAAAGATCTATCTTATGAATTTAAATCATGTGGATTGCTGGCACTCTTCAAACTCTAAAGACCAATCCATTGTTATTACTTATTGGCTGATTTAGAGCCAGGTCAAAGAAACAAGTACCAAACATTGGCAGCTGAAATATTTATGATGCAACTAGCATTGCTTCCAAGTAATGCACACTATATTCAGGAGGAAACACATTATGGCAAGCCAGAGCCTAAATTGATGAACATGTTCCCATTTTAGCTATGCAAATAATTCACCACGGAGTAATCAATATGAATGTGACGGTCCCAGGAGACAAAGCAGGGATTGGGGTGGGCCTCAGGGCTGACGCTGCTTTCCCTCTTTCAGAAAGAGAACGAGTTGCCCCTAGTGTCCTACCCAACTTCAATCCTGTTTTCATCCTTTTTTAAAGGATACTATACCCCCTTTGTATGTGTAATAGAGATGCATAAGGTTGAGATTAAGATGGGGCTGGCTGTGGCATAGGGGGTAAATCCGCCACCTGCAGTGCCGGCATCCCATATGGGTGCTGGTTTGACTCCTGACTGTTCCACTTCTGGTATAGCTCTCTGCTATGGCCTGGGAAAGCAATAGAGGATGCCGTTAGGTCTTTGGGCCCCTGTACCCATGTGGGAGACCTGGAAGAAGCTCTTGGCTCCTGGATTCAGACTGGCCCAGCTCTGGCTGTTGCTGCCATCTGAGGAATGAACCAGCATATGGAAGACTCTCTCTCTCTCCCTCCCTCTCTCTCTCTCTTTCTCTTTCTCTTTTCCACCCTTTCTCTCCTTCTCCATTCCTCCCCCCACCCTGCCAATGCCTCTGCCTCTCTATAACTCTGCCTTTCAAATAAATAAATAAATTTTTATAAAGATTGAGATTAAGAGATTTTGAATTATTCAATTAAAAACCTATGCACTCCCTTTCTAACCAAAGATAGCATAGGACAGATTCTTGTACGGGTGCAAATGATGAAGTGATATGGAAAGCATCTTTTATAAAAATTTCAGTCACAAGGATGCTACCATTGCCCATCTCTTCTCCACATTTTGTTTTTACTTTATCGGTGCTTGGTGGCTGTCTCCAGTTGTTGGGAGGTTGAGGAAAAAGAAGCTCTGAATTTTCAAATATCTTGTTGTAGTTTAAAATATTAAACTTGGCCTGAAGATTGAAAAAGTTTTAATTGTAGGCAGCATGAGGTATGATATAACAGGCAGGGGAAACCATTTGGACTGTATTGCCCTCAGTGGTTAAAAGGAAACAGATGTGTTTTTCTTTTAACTGTTAGCAAAAGAGCAAAATCAATCAGTGATCAATCACTTGGCTATGCACCTCCTTTGAGCAAAGATTCTGGGAATAAGCAGTTGGAATGAAATACAAATTAGTTGAAATTTTTTTTAAACTTTTATTTAATGCATATAAATTTCCAAAGTACGACTTATGGATTACAATGGCTTCCCCCCCATACCGTCCCTCCCACCCACAACCCTCCCCTTTCCCACTCCCTCTCCCCTTCCATTCACATCAAGATTCATTTTCGATTATCTTAATATACAGAAGATCAGCTTAGTATACATTAAGTATGGATTTCAACAGTTTGCTCCCACACAGAAACATAAAGTGAAAAATAATAGATGATTTTTTTAAATGATGATGAAATCAGATCAGACCTATTGTCATGTTTAATCCCAGTGAGAGTCAAGTTGGGAATTGATAATTTTTTTTTTACAGAGGATCAGTTTAGTATGCATTAAGTAAGGATTTCAACAGTTTGCACCCCCATAGAAACACAAAGTGAAATATATTGTTTGAGTACTCGTTATAGCATTAAATCTCAATGTACAACACATGAAGGATAGAGATCCTACATGAGGAGTAAGTGCACAGTGACTCCTGTTGTTGACTTTACCAATTGACACTCTTGCTTATGGCATCAGTAATCTCCCTATGCTCCAGTCATGAGTTTCCAAGGCTATGGAAGCCCTCTGAGTTCTCCGACTCTTATCTTGTTTAGACAAGGTCATAGTCAAAGTGGAGGTTCTCTCCTCCCTTCAGAGAAAGGTACCTCCTTCTTTGATGACCTGTTCTTTCCACTGGGATCTCACTCGCAGAGATCTTTTGCCAGAGTGTCTTGGCTTTCCATGCCTGAAATACTCTCATGAGCTTTTCAGCCAGCTCCGAATGCCTTTAGGGCTGATTCTGAGGCCAGAGTGCTATTTAGGACATCTGCCATTCTATGAGTCTGCTGAGTATCTCACTTCCCATGTTGGATCACTCTCCCCTTTATTTACTCCATCGGTTAGCGTTAGCAGGTACTAGACTTGTCTATGTGCTCCCTTTGACTCCCAGTCCCTTCACCATGACCAACTGTGAACTGAAACTGATCACCTGGAACAGTGAGATGGCATTGGTACATGCCACCTCAATGGGATTGAATTGGAATCCCCTGGTATGCTTCCAACTCCACCACTTGGGGCAAGTCAGCCTGAGCATGTCCCAAATTATACATCTCTTCCCTCTCCCATTCCCACCACCATGTTCAACAGGGATCACATTTCAGTTAATTTTCAACACTTAAGAATAACTGTGCATCAATTACAGATCTAAACCAGTCATATTAAGTAGAACAGATAAAAAAAACTACTAAGAGGGATAATGTATTTAGCTGTTCATTAACAGTCAGGGCTATGCTGATCAAGCCACCATTTCCCATAGTGTCCACCTCACTCCAACAGGTTTCCCTCTTGGTGTTCAGTCAGTCATCACCGATCAGGGAGAACATATGGTATTTGTCCCTTTGGGACTGGCTTATTTCACTCAGCATGATGTGTTCCAGATTCCTCCATTTTGTTGCAAATGACTGGATTTCATTGTTTCTTACTGCGGTATAGTATTCTAAAGAGTACATATCCCATAATTTCTTTATCCAGTCTATCGTTGATGGGCATTTAGGTTGGTTCCAGGTCTTAGCTATTGTGAATTGAGCTATAATAAACATTAGGCTGCAGACCTCTTTTTTGTTTGCCAATTTAAATTCCTTTGGGTAAATTCCAAGGAATGGGATGGCTGGGTCAAACGGTAGGGTTATCTTCAGGTTTCTGAGGAATCTCCAGACTGACTTCCATAGTGGCTTGACCAGTTTGCATTCCCACCAACAGTGCGTTAGTGTCCTTTTTTCCCCACATCCTCGCCAGCATCTGTTGTTGGTAGATTTCTGCATGTGAGCCATTCTAACCGGGGTGAGGTGAAACCTCATTGTGGTTTTGATTTGCATTTCCCTGATTGCTAATGACCTTGAACATTTTTTCATGTGCCTGTTGGCCATTTGGATTTCCTCTTTTGAAAAATGTCTATTGAGGTCCTTGGCCCATCTCTTAAGTGGGTTGTTGGTTTTGTTTTTTTTGGAGTTTCTTGATCTCTTTGTAGATTCTGGTTATTAACCCTTTGTCTGTTGCATAGTTTGCAAATATTTTTTCCCATTCTGTCGGTTGTCTTTTCACTCTCCTGACTGTTTCTTTTGCAGTACAGAAACTTCTCTATTTGATGCAATCCCAATAGTTGATTTTGGCTTTGACTGCCTGGGCCTCCCGGGTCTTTTCCAGAAATTCTTTGCCTGTGCCAATATCTTGAAGGGTTTCTCCAATGTTCTCTAGTAACTTGATGGTGTCAGGTCGTAGATTTAGGTCTTTAATCCATGTTGAGTGGATTTTTGTGTAAGGTGTAAGGTAGGGGTCTTGCTTCATGATTCTCCACGTGGAAATCCAATTTTCCCAGCACCATTTATTGAATAGACTGTCCTTGCTCCAGGAATTAGTTTTAGATCCTTGATCAAATATAAGTTGGCTGTAGATGTTTGGGTTGATTTCTGGTGTTTCAATTCTGTTCCATTGGTCTATCCATCTGTTTCTGTACCAGTACCATGCTGTTTTAATTACAACTGCCCTGTAGTATGTCCTGAAATCTGGTATTGTGATGCCTCCGACTTTGTTTTTGTTGTACAAGATTGCTTTAGCTATTCGAGGTCTCTTGTGCCTCCATATAAATTTCAGCACCATTTTTTCCAGATCTGAGAAGAAGGTCTTCGGTATCTTGATTGGTATTGCATTGAATCTGTAAATTGCTTTTGGGAGAATGGACATTTTGATGATATTGATTCTTCCAATCCATGAGCATGGAAGATTTTATATTTTCTCATATATTATCAAGCCTCCCTATACTGTTTCTTCTTCAAAACCTTCTATAACAATGCTTTTTTTTTTTTTGCCAGAGTTAGACAATGAGAGACAGAGAGAGAGTTATAGACAATGAGAGAGAGACAGAGAGAAAGGTCTTCCTTCCATTGGTTCATTCCCCTAATGGCTGCTATGGCCAGCACTGCGCTGATCTGAAGCCAGGAGCCAGGTACTTCCTCCCGGACTCCCATGCGGGTGCAGGGACCCAAGCACTTGGGCCATCCTCCACTGTCCTCCTGGGCCACAGCAGAGAGCTGGACTGGAAGAGGAGCAACCAGGACTAGAACTCAGGGTGCCGGCACTGCAGGTGGAGAATTAGCCAAGTGAGCCACAGCACCGGCCTAGAACAATGATTTTCAAAATGTGGTCAACATCTGTATTAACTGGAGTTTACTAGAAATATAGAAACTCCAGTCCCGCTTGAGACCTACTGAATCAGAGTCTGCATTTTAACAAAATCCTTCTGTCACTCACATGCATGTTAAAGTTTGAGACACAAGGCTGCAGACCACAGGGGTCTGAGAAGCAATCACTTAGCCAATCAAGAGAGTTCACAGGGAGTATCTTGAAGTCCTTACCACATGTCCAATATTTCCCTAGCAGCCCTCTGTGTCAATAAACATTGCCTGGGCACTTTGGAAATAATTAGGGATTCTCTCTAAGCTTTTAAAAAGGACATCCTTGTTTATGATGGGAAATCATGGTTACTATAGCTTGGGAGGCCTCCCCTGACTACTTGTTTCCTTCTGATACAGATAAGGAAACTCAGGGCAGGGTATGGTCAATGGCTTATAGCTACTAAGCAGAGGAGCTGGAGGTAGAACTGAGGTTTCTGAACTTATTATATAGTGCTGCTTCTCCTCCATTTCACTGAGAAATGAAGACAGAGGCTGAAGGGTGTGTCTAGATGAATCACTTACAAATCAACCAATGTGCAAAGCATCACACAGATCAATCAATAAAAAATGACTACATCTAATTTACCATTGGATGATCCATTGCTTAGAGTCAAATTCTCAAAGGGAGAAAAATTAGATCATAGAGACATAGCCAATGTGTACTAAAAGTTGGTGTCACAGCATGACTCATGGGTAGTGTGGCGATTGACCAAGTTTAATGATCAAATAAATGACCTAGCTATCATACAAACCCAAGGTAACTCACCCCCTCATGACACCTAGGAATAGAAGTCAGAGACCTACCTATAATCTAGGCCTCAAGAGATTGAGGGGGGTTTTGTGCCAGAATGTCCTCCTTCAAGCCCCATACATCAAGGGTCACCTAAAATACTGGGAATGGAATGGGAAACACTCTCCTTGACTGGCCTGGGAGCTTCAGAATGTACGTCTGATCCATATCTGGGTCCCCAAAGTGCCTAATACCTAGCAGGCTCTCAATCCTGTTTTTTGAGAGGGATCTTTCACAATTCATACACTGACTCAGCCTCCATCGCAATAGTGACTGTAGGAACTTTGAGGAAGCCAAACCTGCTGACAGCCATCCCCGGGGTTCAGACTTACCTGAACGCCTCTGTAGTCCCTGTTGCAATTCTTGGTTGAAGTTGGCAATGGTATATACACCTGACACCCTGACCTCCACCGAGTCAGGGAACAAAGCAGGAAGTTTGCACAGAATCCTGAGCAAAAAGAAAGGCTGGACCAAATTGATTTGTCAGTCCTTATGCCTAAAATAAGGCATTATAAATGAGAAAATAAATCACATCTGTGATCTTACTTGTGATTTAGTTTTGGCTAAAATTCAGAATCAGTCAGCCACAGGAGTCAAGACTGACTCCCATCTCCCACTTAATCCATTATCCCGAATGTTCTGCCTTGCACACTGTTGCCTTCTGTCTTGTAGACACAGCCTTAAATACACTTTAATGACTCTTGGGGGATACAACCTGAGAGCATGTTATCTTCCCATATTTATCATTTGGTTTGATTTTCCAGCCTCCTGGGTCCCTTTGTGTCCTATATCAGAAATCATTTGATTGAATCACCTAAATCAATTTTCCTTTACTTTCATCTAACTTGCTGTTGTCCTTTCTGGCTTGTGTCTGGCATTTGCAAATCTGTCTTTTGTAGAAGTGACTGTTTCCAAGAACTCTTAGTCTTATCCCTGAGTTAGAGACAAAAAATCTCCTTTTGGCAGTGCAGCCTCCTTGTCCTCAGCTTGCATTTCAGCCCAGCTGCATTCAATCCAGAATGTTGATGCACTGAACCAGGACTGCCTGGCTGGGCTGTTTTCTTCCTGAAATTCTCAAACAAGGTGCCCTGCCTGAAACATAGGGTGTCAGGAGATTTGAGTGAAATCTGGAATGCCAGAGAATACACAGCAAATTGTGCACAACGTGTGGCTTATGCATAGCCCGATTCATTTCTCGGTTTATTCATTAAACAGTGTTCATTAATTGCTCTCTCCATGCCAGGCAGTAACCAACTATCACAGTCTAGGTATACCCATTGATTCCATTTCATCTACAGAATTGGCTTATTAACTGTGTCTCACTGTTTTACTTTTTAAGAGTAAATCCAGGCCAGCGCCGCGGCTCACTAGGCTAATCCTCCGCCTAGCGGCGCCGGCACACCGGGTTCTAGTCCCGGTTGGGGCGCCGGATTCTGTCCCGGTTGCCCCTCTTCCAGGCCAGCTCTCTGCTGTGGCCCAGGAGTGCAGTGGAGGATGGCCCAGGTGCTTGGGCCCTGCACCCCATGGGAGACCAGGAAAAGCACCTGGCTCCTGGCTCCTGCCATCGGATCAGCGCAGTGCGCCGGCCGCAGCGCGCCAGCCGCGGCGGCCATTGGAGGGTGAACCAACGGCAAAAGGAAGACCTTTCTCTCTGTCTCTCTCTCTCACTGTCCACTCTGCCTGTCAAAAAAATAAATAAAAAAATAAAAAAAAGAGTAAATCCAGGGGCCAGCACTGTGATGTAGCAGGTAAAGCCGCTGCCTGCAGTGCAATGGGTGCTAGTTCGAGTCCCAGCTGCTCCACTTCCTATCCAGCTCTCTGCTTATGGCCTGGGAAAGCAGTAGAAGATGGCCCAAGTACTCAGGCCCCTGCACCTGCATGGGAGACCTAGAAGAAGCTCCTGGTTCCTGGCTTCCAATTGGCGCAGCTCTGGCCGTTGTGACCAATTGGGAAGTGAACCAGCAGATGGAAGACCTCTCTCTGTCTCTCTCTCGCTCTCTCTCTGCCCCCTCTCTCTCTCTTTGCCTCTCCTTCTCTCTGTGTGTAACTCTGAATTTCAAATAAATAAATAAATTTTTTAAAAAAATAGAGTTAATCCAAGGCACAGGTTGGCAAACTATGGCTTCCAGGACCACTAGCCATTTTGTAAATGAAATTCTATTGGAACACGGCCATGCATATCCGTTTTGGTTGTTCTTATGCTACTGTGGGACTGTAAGGTAGCTTCACTAGAGACAAACCTGAAATACTTAGCATATGTTTAACAGAAAAAGTCTCCCTACCATTGTGTATCCCTTGCACATTTTTTGAAGATTTATTTATTTATTTATTTGAAAGGCAGAGTTGCAGAGAGAGAGAGAGAGAGAGTCTTCCATCTGCTGGATCACTCCCCCGATGGCTGCAATGGCCAGAGCTAAGCCAATCAAAAGCCAGGAGCCTGGAGTTTCTTCCAGATCTCCCACATGGGTGCAGGGACCCAAGGACTTGGGCCATCTTCTACTGTTTTCCCAGGCCATAACCAAGAGCTGAATCAGAAGTGGAGCAGCCGGGACTCAAACCGATACCCATATGGGATGCCAGCACTGCAGGTAGAAAGAGGCTTTTATTTTTTTAAAG
The DNA here is from genome assembly GCF_051225735.1 of Oryctolagus cuniculus. Lineage (NCBI taxonomy): Eukaryota > Metazoa > Chordata > Mammalia > Lagomorpha > Leporidae > Oryctolagus > Oryctolagus cuniculus. The sequence goes on from NC_142868.1 coordinate 178,559,769, forward strand.
ATTTTATTTATTAAGCCGGCACCACAGCTCACTAGGCTAATCCTCCGCCTTGCGGCGCTGGCACACCGGGTTCTAGTCCCGGTCGGGGTGCCGGATTCTGTCCCGGTTGCCCCTCTTCCAGGCCAGCTCTATGCTGGGGCCCGGGAGTGCAGTGGAGGATGGCCCAAGTCCTTGGGAGACCAGGAGAAGTACCTGGCTCCTGCTTTCGGATCAGCACGGTGCGCCGGCCGCAGCGTGCTGGCCGCGGCAGCCATTGGAGGGTGAACCAACGGCAAAGGAAGACCTTTCTCTCTGTCTCTCTCTCTCACTGTCCACTCTGCTTGTCAAAAAAAAAAAAAAATTTTTTATTTATTTAAAGATTTTATTTATTTATTCGAAAGTCAGAGTTACACAGAGAGAGGAGAAGCAGAAGAGAGGTCGAGAGAGAGAGAGGTCGAGAGAGAGGTCTTCCATCCACTGGTTTACTCCCCAGTTGGCCACAACAGCCCGAGCTGTGCCGATCCAAAGCCAGGAGCCAGGAGCTTCTAGGTCTCCCATGCGGGTGCAGGAGCCCAAGGACTTGGGCCATCTTCCACAGCAGAGAGCTGGATAGGAAGTGGAGCAGCCAGGTCTCCAGGGTGTTAACCTGCTGCACCACAGTGCCAACCCCTGCACATCATTTGATTTAGTTATTTGTGTTAATTATTGAGTTGTAAGAATTTTTATATACTCTAGATACAATCCCCTGATACATGAATGAAAATGTGTTTTCTCATTCTGTGAGTTGTCTTCACTTCATAGTATCCTTTGTACCAAAATTTTAAGTTTTTATGAATTCCAATTTTCCTATTATTTTTTATTTTCTTACATGAAGATTTAACTCTTTGTTTCCTTCAAAGGGTTTTATTGTTCTAATTTTTATATTTAAACCTTTGGCAATTTTGAATTAATTTTATATGTTATGAGGCAGGAGTCCAGCTTCAGTCTTTTGAATATTTTTTGAAGACTGTTATTTCTCTCACTGAATTGTCTTGATACCTTGTCAATATATCTGTCAGCCATAGTGTGAGGGTTTATTTCAATGCTATTCCATTGAGCTGTGTGTCTATCCTTATGCCAGTGTCACATTGTCTTGAATGTGGTTGCACTGTGGCAAATTTTGAAATCAGAAAGTGTGAGTCCTCCTAGTTTCTTCTTTTTCTTAAAATTCTTCATGGCTATTCAGGGTACCTTGAAATTTCATATGAATTTTAGGATCATTTTAGCAATTTCTACTAAAACATGACCTGGGGTTTTCATAGGGGTTGCACTTAATCTGTAGGTCAACTTGGGGATTGTTTCCATTTTAACAATATTAAGTCTTCTGATCCATGACCCTAGGGTTTTTTTGTTTATTTAGATATTCTTTAATTTATCTCAGTGATGTTTCATAGTGTTTCAGAGTACAAGTTTTGCACTTCTTTTGTACAATTTCTTTCTAATGATTTTATTCTTTTTTGACAATGTTATAAATATTGTATCCTTCATTATATTTTTGAACTTCACATTTGCAGCTGTGCAGAAATACAATGAATTTTGTACCCTGCTAACTTGCTAAACTTGATTATTGGTTCTAATACTGTTTTAGAGAATTCCTTAGGACTTTTTATGGACAAGATCATGTCATTTGCAAATAAAGAGTCATTCTTCTGCCTTTCCAATCCTGATCCCATCTTTTTCTTATACTGATTAAAACTTCCAGTATAATGTTGAATTAAGTGGCCTGAACTGATATTCTTATCTTGTTCAAGATCTCATAGGAACATGTTCCGTCTTTCACAGTTAAGTATGATTTAGCTGTGGGGGTTTTATGCATTTCCTTTATACCTTCAGGAAGTTGATTATTACTATTTGTTGAGTATTATATTGAAAAGGAGTATTGGATTTTTGCCAACTGCTCTTTCTGTATTTATTGAGATGATCCTGTGATTTTAATTTTATTCCACTGAGATGATATATTACATTAAATAATTATCAGATATTAAGCCAATCAAAATAAATCCAATTTCTTCATGGTATATAATCCTTTTTATATGTTGATGGATTTATTTTGTTAGTGTATTGTTGAAGATAACTGTGTGTATCTATAAACTATTGGTCTATCGTTCCCCCTCATTGTGATGTCTTTGTCTGACTGGCATAAGAGTAATACTGGTCTCATAGAATGATTCAAGAAGTATTACCTTCTCATATTTTTTGGCAGAGTTGGTGAACATTAGTATTATTTCTTTAGGTATTAATAAAATTCAGCAGTGAATGAAGGCATCTGGGCCTGGGATTTTCTTTGCAGGTAATGTTTTAGTTATTAATTTAATCTCTTGCTACATATCTGTTCAGATTCTCTATTTCTTCTTGAGCTGGTTTCAGTATTGTGTTGAAGAATTTGTCTAGTTCATCTAAATCACCTAAATTATTGGCACACTTTAAAATAATAGTCCATTATAATGCTGTTCCTATAGATTTGTTAGTCAAGTCTTCATTTCACTTTGATTTTAGACATTAAAATCTTTCCCCCATATTCTTGGTCAACCTAACTAAGTTTATCAATTTTGTTAATCTTTGCAAAGAACCAACATTGATTTCATTGATTTTCTCCATTTTTTCCATCTCAGTTGTATGAATTTCTGCTCTAATCTCTATTATTTCCTCCCTGTACTTTTTCACTTCTATTTCTGATGTTTTAAGGGAGGGCTGAGGTTACTGCTTTGAAATCTTTGCTATTTACTAATATAGGCATTTACAGTTATGAATTTCCCTCTAAACATTATTTTAGCTGCTTCCTATAAATATTGGTGTTGTAGCTTCATTTATTTTCCTGTTGATATAGTTCTATTATTTCCCTTTTGACTTATAAGTGTGTTTCTTAAAAAATTTTCTTCCACATATTTGTGAATTTCCCAAATGTGTTTCTGCTGTCTATTTCTAATTTGATTCTATTGTGGTCAGAGAAAATTATTTCCATGAATTTTTTAAAATGTATTGAGGCTTGGTTTATGGCCCAGAATATGGCCTATATTATAGAGTGTTTTAGGTACCCCTGATAATAATTTTTATACAAGGTTTATTGATATATCTTTTTCCCTTTAAGTCGGATGATCTCTATCTTTTTACTGGATGTTTAATGCATTCATATTTAACGTATTGATATGCATACACTTATACCAGAATTTTTTCTTTTTTCTGTATGTCTCATGTCTTGTTTGTTCTTTTTATCTCATACTTTCTTCTCTTTTTAATTAAGTGAATATTTTCTCAAGTAACAATTTATCTGGTGATTTCGTTCTCTATATTATTTTGAATTATTTTCTTAATACTTGCTCTAGGACTTACCACATATATCATAATGAACAGACTCTGCTTCAGATTTAAAGTAACATCATTTCAGTAACATATAGAAATGTGACTTTCATATAGCTATATTCTTCACTTTTTTTAGTTTGAAAGTTAGAGGTAGAAGTGGTGAGGGAAAGGGAGAGGGAGAGATCCATATCTCTTCACTTCCCAAATGCCTGTCACAGCCAGAGCTGAGCCAAGTTAAAGCAAGAAGCCAGGATTTCAGTATGGGTCTCCCACATGAGTGGCAGGGATCCAATTTCTTGAGCCATCATTTTTTACCTCCTAGGGTTCATATTAGCATGATGCTAGAATTGGGAGCAGTGCCAGGATTCAAACCCAGGTACCCCATATGGAATGCAGGCATCCTGGGTGGCATTTTAACTGTTGCATCAAACACCCATTCCTCTCTGTTTAATTTTAAAATGCTATTACTATATGTACACATTACAAAGATATATATATATATATAAAACAAACCCTTTAGTAAATATATTATAATTAATTCTTTGTGTAATTTTTTTTTAAATTAAGCTGGGAGTAAAGCAAAGGAGAGCAAGTGTATATTTATAGTGTTAATTATATTATCCTTCTTATTTACTATTTCTCTTAATTGTTCCTATGGAATAAAATTAATATCTTGTGTCCTTTCCTTTCTGCAGTACAACTTTGCTGCCTCAACATCCTTTGCGCTGTTATTATCAAATGTATTTCTATACATTATAGACCCAGTAGTACAATTAGATACATTTTTATACAGCTACCTTTTAAATCTGTTAGGAGAAGGAAGAAGAAATATGCATTGAAGCTATCTTTTATGATTACATAAGGAGCAGGTATTCAGCATAATTGCTAAGATGCCACTTGAACTCTGATGTCCCACATCAAAACTTTTGAGTTCACTGTAGCTCTACTCTTGACTCTGGCTTCCTGCTAATGTGCACCTTGGAATGATGGCTCAAGTAGCTGCATCTTTGGCACCTGGTTTGTGCTTGGCCTGTTCCTGTGTGTTGCAGGCATTTTGGGGGAGTAACTCAGAACTTGGCATTTCTCTCTTTCCCTCCTCTCTCTCTCCCTCCCTTTGTCTCTCCTGTCTGCCTTTCCAATGAAAATAAATAAATACATTAGCAGTTACCTTCACTAGTAACTGCTCCACTTCACACTGTGTGCTGTGGAGGTGGTGGGTGGAATTACTGTCTGGTGCTAGAAACTCAGCCTGAAGAATCCCCTTTAGAATTGCTTGGAAAGCAAATCTGCTAGCAACAGAGTCTCTCAGATCTCACTGATTTGAGAATGTGTTCATTTAACCTTCATTTTGGAAGTGACTCATAGCTCACTGTCTAGACTCCTAAGATTCTCGGCTGGAAGAGGTTTCTCCTTCAGTATTTTGAATGTGCCATCCCATTGCCTTCTGGCCTCCATTGTTTGGGATGAGAAGACAGCTGTTCATCTTTGAGGTTGCTTTGTACGGGATGAGTCATTTTTCTCTTGCTGCTTTCAAGATTCTCTTTTTATCTTTGCCACTCAGCATTTTTACTATGATGAGTCTCTGTATGTATGAAAGTTATGGGTTGAATTGTGTCTCCCAAAAATATGTGTTGAAGTTCTGGCCCCCAATACCTGTGAGTGTGACCTTGCTTGGCTTATTGAAGTCTATTTCTCCTGAAACACAGAGCCTTTACTGTCTCTCAGGAACACAGCTTCGGTTATGTCAACCCTTGGGTCATCTTTGCAGGGTTCTCTGTTAAATTGCCTGCTATGGTTGGTACCACACACAGCTGCTGGTGTCCCCTAAATGTCAGCAATTGTTTTTGGTAAGCTTCATGGCATTTATTGCTCCACAGTCTGATCCAATTAAATGTGAGTCCATTTGTAGGGGTCGTTCGTGAAGCCAGTTTTTGAAGTTGTTCTTTAAAAAAAAAAAAAAAGATTTATTTATTTATTTATTTGAGAGGCAGAGTTATAGGCAGAGAGGGAAAGATAGAGAGAGAGATCTTCCATCTGTTGGTTCACTACCCAAATGGCCACAATGGCTGGAGCTGGGCCAATCCACAGCCAGGAGCCAGCAGCTTCTTCCAGGTCTCTCATGTGGGTGCAGGGGCCCAAGCACTTGGGCCATCTTCTGCTGCTTTCCCAAGCCATTAGCAGGGAGCTGAAGTGGAGCAGCTGGGACTTGAACTGGCACCCATGTGGGATTTGGCACTGCAGGCAGAGGCTTAACCTGCTACACCACAGTGCCAGCCCCAAAGTTGTTTTTTTTTTTCCCCTTGTCCCAAGCTGGCTCCTCTTGGTTGTCTCTCATGGTTCTCACAGGTAAAACCATCTGGCCTACTGTTTAATGTGTTGCTGTCATGATCTACCCATCTCCTCTCGATAGTTCACCACCACAATCACCCTCATTTTTGAGAGTGTCCCTAGGCTTGAATGCCTCCACACTCTTTTTCAGATAAGTCCCATTTCTCTGGGGATAACTTTGGGGATCACTGTTCTTGTGACCTACCTCTCTCCCTGGGCAAAACCCGTGAGCCACAGCTCTGGATCTGGGGACAGGGGATTACGGGCCCACTCTCTCTTCCTCTCATCTTGCATTTTCCCCAGTTTAAAACTTTCATCCTACAAATGAGCCATGGTGAAGGCGATCATGGCTCCAGTATTCCCAGCATCTTGTGCCTGAGATAGAGCCACCACTCTGAGTGGATGGAGTAAGGGGCCTCTTGGCCACACTCCGCTGGAATTTAGCCTCTGCCATGTGTGGCTGGGAAAGATGGGAAATGTTAGTAGTTGGTCAGGGGTACTAGGTGACCATGCATGGTGAGCTCAGGGAAAAGGAACTCTCTCTTCTAGGCTGAACCTGCCTGGGATGGAGTTTCTATCACACTGAGCTGGGAGGTAGAAGGAAGAAACAGGTCATGGTTCACACAGCACAGATTCTCACTGTTCTTACTGAGTTTTCGTGTTTTCTTGAATAAATGTTTTTAATTTGCTGAGTTCCCCTAAGATAATTTACAAAAACTTTTAAGTGATTGTGTTTTTTTTCTATTTTTTTATTTTATTTTATGAACATAAATTTCCAAAGTACAGCTTATGGATTACAATAGCTTCCCCCCCATAACTTCTCTCCCACCTACAACACTCCCCTCTCCCCTTCCATTCACATCAAGATTAATTTTCAATTATCTTTATATACAGAAGATCAATTTAGCATACATTAAGTAAGGATTTCAACAGTTTGCACCCACACAGAAACACAAAGTGTAAAATACTATTTGAGTACTAGTTATAGCATTAATTAAACACCTAAGAGTAATTGTGTATTAATTACAGAATTCAACCAATAGTTTTAAGTAGAACATAAAAAATGCTAAAAGGGTAAAGTATTAAGTTCTTTTTTTTCTTTTTTTTTTTTTGTTTGTTATATAGGTTTTTTTTATTTAATAAATGTGAATTTACAAAGTACAACTTTTGTATTGTTGTGACTCCCCCCCCCAACCTCCCTCCCTCCCGTGGCCCTCCCCTCTCCCATAAGTGATCGTGTTTTTAAAAATAATGATTGCCCGCCTCACTTGTTCCAGTGAAGCAGGTCTGCAGAGCTCCTCATGCCACCATTCCGAAAGCAGAAGCCCTCTGCAATTGTTTCTTTCCCTTTCCTCTCCCCCTTACCAGATGGTAAGCTCCTTCAGAATGGGGGGTGGGATTTCTGCCTGCATTTACTCTGTACCAGGAACTGTGCCAGGCGCTCTGTGGCAAGGTTGGCTACAATCACCATTCCAAAGGTCAAGACACTGTGTCTTAGAGGTTAAATGACTTGCCTGGAATCTTACCATTAGTCAATGTGGGAGCCAAGAATCCAAACTAAGGCTCTCTTGCTCTCTCTCTCTCTCTCTCTCTCTCTAAAGCCCATGGTCTTCCTAGTCCACCAAGCTGGCATTGTGGTTCTAGAATCTGGCATAGTGCTTGGGATACAGGTGCTAACTGAATGAATAAAAAAAAATTGTAAGTAAATGAAAAAAATTAATTGAAGCCTTAGCACAAGCATATCAGCACATGGCTACCCTCACCCTTTTCATATTTTGCTTTCAGGGTGACTGGTGTTTCTTCACTCCAACCTCCTTGACTTTGCTAATTTGTTCCTTTGCCTTAATGGTAATTATAATATTTAAGAACAACCTTAATCCTGAACTCACTTAATTAAATCAGTGGATATTATATAACCACAGTATTCAGGAAGTATCATGTTAACCTCCCTAAAACTTGGGAGGGGGAATCTTCCCCTTGAGTTTATTTCAGTGCCAGATTGTAGTAAGATTTTTTATGCTACTTGACTTTTGCATAATTTGTCGGTTTGGCTGTTTTTAGATTGGTTATAGTTAATGTGGCATCGCTGAACTCAGATCAGCTACACCATTCATAGGATATTTGTGCCTGAGTCTATCACTGACAAGTAGGTCGATCTGTTGAGCATCATGAAAGTTGAATGGATACCATCATCCCCAAAGCCAGCTTTATTTTTTTTAATATTTATTTATTTCCTTGAGAGGTAGAGTTACAGACAGAGAGAAGGAGAGACAGAGAGAGAGGTCTTCCATTCACTGGTCCACTCTCATAATGGCCACAATGGCCAGAGCTGTGCCAATCCGAAGCCAGGAGCCAGGAGCTTCTTCCAGGTCCCCTAGGTGGATGCAGGGGCCTAAGCACTTAAGCTACCTTCTACTGCCTTCCTAGGCCATCAGCACAGAGCTGGATTTGAAGTGGAGCAGCTGGAACTAGAACCAGCGCCCATATGTGATGCCAGCGCCACAGGCAAATGTTTAACCTACTACACCACAGCACCGGCCCCGCCAGCTTTGTTTTTAAAGTCCTACTTTATCATTCTTTTTTTCTTCTTTCTTGTTTAGAATTAAATTTTCATTACTCAGGTAACATGTAAATTTATTATCCTTGTGGAAATGTCTATGAATACATATTCATATGTATGTGGCCCATGAAAAAAAAAGCCTGAGAAGAAATATTCTGAACTTAATATAATGGTTACCTCTCGGGATGGAAATGGAAAGGGATGTGAAAAGAGATGCTGGACAAAAAAATGCTCAGCCTATCTGCAGTGTTTAATATTTTCAAGGAGCATCTGCCTTCCTCTTTGTGCTTCCTTTTTTCAGTGTAATTCTTAGTGCAAACAGGAGACTATGTATAGACCCACATGGTGCAAGGCAGACTGATTCAGAATCTCCCAATGAGGAGGCTCCCTAAGTGTCCTGAGGAGTCACCAACCCCTTCTGAATGTTTCCGTCTTGAGATGCAGAGATGGGATATTACTCTCCCTGTCTGGGTCTTTTTCATGCACACTGTGCATTTTCTATTAGCTGGGTCTGTTACACTTTATGATAGTTTTATTGCTTAGATTATTTTCCCAGTAAACACCAGCTTGATCATGAGGAAACAGAGAAAATGGAAAATGCCTTCTAAAGGCATATTCTGTTACCAGTAGCAAGTCACTTCTTCACTTCAATATTCAAGCTGTGGGACAATGCAGCCATTCCTTCTGAGTGTCTCCCAGTTGGCACAGGTTGCTGCGTGGTCCTCAAAGGACCCCCACGTTGGTCAGCTCATGCAATGTGGTGGAAAGAGCGAGGACTTCGGGGTTTCAATTCTGGTACAAATCCCAGTTTCATCTCACTTTAGTCAAAGGGCTCACAGACAAGTCATGGGCTTTTTCTAGTTAGTCTCAGTTTCTTCTTCTGTACCCTCCTCCCTCTTTTTCATTTAGAATTAAATGAAATGACATAGGAAAGACCGAGTTCTGTGATCTCTGAAGCATGTAGGAGGTGTTCTGAGCCTGACTGCCAGTTTGCTTTCCATCCTTCAAGACAGAAAAAAAAATATTTCTACTTCCTCTAGTGTTATTGTTCCCTTTGCTTCTCCATTAAAAAACGCAAAGAGGGACAGTCATTTGATGAAGCAGTTAAGACGCTGCTTGGGACACCTGCATCCCGTATTGGAATGCCTGGGGTGAAGTCCTCACTCCACTCTCGACTCCAGCTTCCAGCTACTACACATACTAAGAGGCAACAGGTGATGGCCTGAGTAGTTAGGTCCCTGCTATCCATGAGGGGTATCTAGATTGGATTCCCAGCTCCTGGCTTTAGATTGGTCCAGCCTTGGCTGGTGCAGGTATTTGAGGATTGAACTACTGGATAGAAGATTGATCTCTTTCTCCCTCTCCCTCTCCCTCTCTCTGACTTTCTAATAATAAGTAGACAAATAAAAATTTCAAAAGATTGGGAGCAATCCCCCACCTATACCCATCTTCCCTGCCATTGTTGGTGACACTCGTACCTTAGGCTGAACGGAGTTCCTGCACAGATAAAACCGTATGCTGAGGCTGGCACTGTGGCATAGTGGGTGAAGCCGCCACCTGTGGTGCCAGCATCCCATGTGGGCGCCCGTTTGAGGCCCGGCTGCTCCGCTTCTGATCCAGCTCTCTGCTGTGGCTTGGGAGGGCAGTGGATGATGGCTTGGGTTCTTGGGCCCCTGCACCCGCGTTGGGGACCCAGAGGAAGCTCCTGGCTCCTGGCTTTGGATTGGCTCAGCTCCGGCCATTGCAACCATCTGGGGAGTGAACCAGCAGATAGAAGATCTCTCTCTCTCTCTCTCTCTCTCTCTCTCTCTCTTTCTCTCTGCCTTTCAAATAAAATAAATAAATCTTTAAAAACAAAAACAAATATAAATACAAATACCAAAAAAAGACAGTATGCCAAATGCAGTTCTGATTGAGGCTTGGAATTGTCATAGATCAGACACTACTTCTGAAACAGTTCCTGAAAGAGCTTTTAAGATGAAAGATTTCCAGTCTCTGCAGGAAGAGTAAGAACTGGGTCTCTTGAGGAACAATAACCCTAGGCCATGCCACATGCTGCCATCCTCTCGACGGAGGCTCTTGAAAAGATGGAACAGCTGGCAGGAGATGTCATTGGCATTTATTTCCATATGATAAGCTTGGTGCACAAGGATATGTAATAAGTCAAAGTAGGGGAGGGTGCAGATTCTCGAGCTACATGTTGCTTTACCAGGCATTTCAAATCTCCGAGCTAATTGACAGAGAAACTGCATAAGAGATTGTGGGCAGCACATCTGAGCACCACAGGGAGCACTCTGCTCACTTCCAAGGAACCCTCATCGCTTGTGGTAAGAAACCTGGGACCAAGGAGGCCTCTTGCAGGGTCAGGGATGAAGTTTCCTCTGAGCGAGTTGATTCCCGCTGGCATGGAGCCAACCCTAAGGCCATCCCTCTGGCAGGTGTGTCAAGATCCCATTGACCCTCTTGGATCTCACCCAGTTCTGTTGAGTATCTTTGGGTTCTTCCAAAAAAGAACCTGACTGTCATTCAAGTGCTGTCAGACTCATGATTCTGGCTCAGAGGGGCAGAGCCACTGCTACCTTCCCTACTGGCCCCTAAGTGACAACTTTGATTTTTGCTCTCCAGACTCTTCTTCCTGGGCTTCTCATGAACAAAGGCCATGGAGCCTCCAGAGGTCTTATCAAAATGCAGCTGTCTGGGGAAATTTCAGAATGGAATCAGCCTAGATGCTAATCCCAAGCACTCTTGGAGGTTAAGAAAAAGAGGTTAGCTATGAAATGAATTGCGTGTCTGGAATGTCTACCAAACAAAGGCTCTTTCTCAAGATAATACAGTGAGGTACACTATAATTCATGATTTGCAGGATGGGGCCCTAGAAAGAGGTTCAAATATAAGGGCTCCTCCTGAGCCTCACTGTTCTGTGATCTGGGCAGAGATACTCAAGATCTTGTCTGCCTCAGAGGCTCTGGTCTCTCTGAGATACATGAGGCAGGCAGGCTGAACATGAAACACTGAATTGGAAGTCACCCCTCTAATCTGATGCTCATCTGTGGTGGGGTCAGAGACAAATCACAGTTTCTTTTCTTTTCTTTTTTTTTTTTTTATTTGAGAGGTAGAGTTAGTTACAGTGAGAGGGAGAGACACAGAGAAAGGTCTTCCTTCTATTGATTCACTCCCCATATAGCCGCAATGGCCAAAGCTGCACTGATCCGAAGCCAGGAATCAAGTGCTTCTTCCTGGTCTCCCTTGAGGGTGCAGAGGCCCAAGTACTTGGAACATCTTCTACTGCCTTCCCTGGCCATAGCAGAGAGCTGGATTGGAAGAGGAGCAGCCCAGACTGGAACTGGGACCCATATGGGGTTCTGGTGCCACAGGCAGAGGATTAACCTATTGTGCCACAGTGCTGGCCCCCAATCACAGTTTCTTAGACTGTTAGAATGGGAAGTGGCCTTAGGAATAACGTCTGTGATCACACTGTTAAAGGAAACATGTCCAGAGAGATGGAATGGCTTTCTAGACGCCAGTTCTGTTGGTATGTTTCTCAAGGGTCTTATTTATCTTCATGTTCTCAGCCACCAGCATGCCTCCTAATAGGTACACAACATTGAATGATATGGTAACTCAGTGGTAGAACTACAATTAGTAAGTGGGACTCTTTTCTACCCCTTTCATTCAATAGCACTCAGCACTATTTTGCACATTCAAACACAGGCGCTTGGAGCTTAAGTCAGGCTCAGGAAAGGTGGCCTCCTGCCTGCACTCAATCTGGACAGCTTTTCCTTTCACTGCTGTGCTGACCTCTGCCTTGAAGGGGCCAGCAGCTTCCAGTGCCAGCAGAGGACATCCGCTGTCTTAGGGAATGGACTGGAGCCAGCTTCCCCTTTGGAAGCCAGGACGGAGGGAACCAGCAGTGCTGTTGTGCCACAGCCATCCTGGGCTGAACACAGACTAACAGTGTGGAGACAAGAGGGGTCACGAGCCACCAGCAGCCCCTCGGCCATTGCTTTCCCTGCCAAGTACAGTGACAGTGGAGAGCGTCCAGCCTGCCTAGCGGATTCTGCTGCCTCTGCTGCAGTTCTGGGCATGTCATTGGCAAGTGTGGAGCATAAAAGCAAGGCCTGGCCCACATTCTGCTTCTCCAGGCTTTCTTCATAATAGGGTGCAGAGCTAGCTTTTCTCCTCTCTGTGGTTGCTATCTCTTTGTTTTTGCAAAGCAGGACGTTCCCATGAAGGGCGCTGGGCCTGTAAGGAGGGTCATAAAGGGTACAAAGCAGAAAAAAGAGCTGCCTGCAGTGCCTCTGCTGGCTGTTCACTCTGCCTGGTTATTCACCCGCACAGAGGAGTCGCAGGCCTCACTCTTAAATGGCTTCATTCATGATGATGGACTTCGGAGATTCGCTGGTGCCTTTTACAGAATGTTAAGCAGGAAAAGATTTTTCCATCCTTTGAAACAGTGATGTTTCACATGCCTGGGGATGGGGGGAAGCTGGAAGAAAGAATCAGCCTCAGCTGGAATGTGTTCTTGAAATGAGAGTAACCACTGCCCTAAGGTGGTAATGAACCCGGAAGCAATGCCATCAGGCTGAAGTTGATGCTTCCAGGTGCCCACGTATTTTTATGACCAATGTTAAGCAGCTTCTAAAGCCTTGAGATACCAGTAAAAGTTTGTGTATTATGATAGCATCCCTTCCATCCACTGACTACCTCTTTCTCTAGATTACAGAAATTGGGAAGATCGGAACTGAATTATTATTCAAATTTAGTGTCTGCTGTGTTTGTGCGGTGCCTTGGACCATTCAGATGTGGTCCCCACACCTCCCTAGGGAAACTGTTGGCACTGTGGTCCAAACCCTCTCCTCAAACTTGACTCTTACAGTAGCTTTCCAGTGTGGCTCTCTTGCCATTCGTCATGGCACTGTCATCCCTGAACACCATTATTGCTAACGCCAAAATCTTTTTCCTGTGGACCACTTTATTTATATCACACTCCTGTGAGAAGCACTTATAAGCTTCCCCATGACTCTCAAATAAAAGGCAGACTCCTTCATAGTTAAGGCCCTTGCTAAAGGACCAGGACCAGTATGACTTACTACCATGCAGATACACTCCAACCAAGCAGGTTCAATCTCTGTTTATAGCCGGTCTCCACACCTTCCAAACCCTGCAGCCTCCCCTGATGCTTGCTGCCCTGCCTGGAAGACCCTTACTTCCCAACTCTGCCAAGTCATGCTTCAGGAATACTTCATTGAGAACTCCTACTCGGGAACTCTCTGCATTATAAGCACATAAGTAAATAATACAGGCTTATTGAGTCTTCCCCACTAGAATATAGGTTATTGGCAGCAGGGACCATATTTTTTGTATTTTCATCCTACCACCTCACCTAGAAACCTACTGCTTTGTGTATCACACACACACACACACACACACACACTTTTAAAATAGTCATATAAAGATGAATGTAAATATAAGTAAATGAGTGATCAATAAATTGATTTATTATTATGGTCATTGCTTCCCCTAATCCTTAGTGTCTATTTTCTTACACTACCCAATGCAAAAAAAAAAAAAAAAAAAAGCAAACAGGAAAACTTACCTCTTGGTACATGCTGCTTTTCTTGTTTTTCCTCTAGATTCATTGATTGCAAAAAATACTTAATGAGAGTAGTGCATACAAAGTTGGCCTAAGGGCTAGGTTTTCTGGTCCTAGGAATCTCCAAGGAGTGCTGAGGTGCAGAGATCAGAAAACATCAGAAATGAGACCAGCGGGAGCATGCAAGTGGTTGACTGCTTTCCGTTCTAAGTGAATATTTTTTAATTGTTGAGTTTATTCAGAATTTAGAGGTCACAGATGGGAACCCTAGCTCTCTGTGGTGTTCCTCAAATCAAAATAGTAAGGGATTAATCAAAGCAAACTGCTTTTTGTAGGTTATAAATATAGTTTAAGAGAAAGAAGCCAGGAGGCAGCCAGGGTTGCAGTTTTCCAGGGTTGTGAATCTTGTCTCTTCTGTTAATTTTCACAAAAAGAATGAAAACTATACTTGTTAAAAAATAAACCCATATAATAAATATGATCACAGCATACAGTCTACAAAGTCAACCATGGGGATAAGTACATTCTTGTTCTAAAGCTTGTACCTGGACAGTCAGACTTTGGATATACAGTAATAGAACCCAGCAATTCTGGTCCTTATGCAAAAGGGATGGGGTAGCCTTGTGGAAGAATATCTCTGCCTGATGCCATATCTCTTCTTTGTTAAAAAAAAAATTAGAGTTACAGATTAGCCAGTTGATGATCACAGGAAGTTGGCTAGAAGCTGTGTCATCTATAGAAACAGCTATCCCTTGGAATGAGCACTCTGTCACTCACTAGCTGTGTGATCTTGAGCGAGTCATAGCCTTCCCCATCAGTATCTACATGGTGAATTAAGAGATTAGAACAGGGTCCCAAGTCTCCTTTCAACCCTACAGCTCTCTCTCGTGGATGAAATTCTGTGAGTCTATGAATCTTTCTTCTTTATAGCATCTGTAGGACTATTACCGTGAAATACAAGTTTGACCCTTGGAATATCTCAAAAACAGGTTCATTAATTTTGAGGATAGGAAGGAGAAAATATTTCATAAACTTATTGGTAAAGAAAAGAAAGGTGGTAACATATATTGGCCTGCTAGTATGTTTAAAATGCCCAAGCAGTTCAGTCATTTCCTTTACAAGCAAATATTTACTGACTCTATACCACAGGGCAGGTATTGAGCCAGGTGGTGGAGGTATAACAAGGAGCTTTCCATCAAATTCCATTTTCCAGATGGAGACATTGAAGTTTAGTGGGTTATGTAGTTGGCACAGGTCATGCCGCTATCGGTGAGTGAATCAAGATTTGCACCTGTATTTCTGTGCATCATACTAGGTTACTTCAAAAAATGTTGGCAAATAGGATTAATGGTTATAAGTTTATTTTGGTGCAAATAAATTATATAAATAAAAATTTTTGAAATCTATGCATACAAAGGATCTTTCAAAAGTCCATGGAAAATGCGTAGTATGAAAAAATTATGCCTGAATTTTAACTTTTTTTTACCAAAATAAGATTATCTTTTAATTTCATTTTCCATATACCTTTTGAAGTACTTCTGGGAATTGAGCCAAAGGAGCCAAAAGGAGAACTGTCTGAAGCCTGAGCCTGGATCCTTGAGACATTCACATTGAAAGGCAGAAAGAGAGAGAGAGAGAGAGAGAAATCTTCCATTCTCTGGTTCACTCCCCAAATGACTACAACGGCCAGTGCTGGGCCAGGCAGAAGCCAGGATACTGAAGTTTCCTCCAGGTCTCCCAGGTGCATTAGCCTGGTGCATGGGCCCAATGATTTGGGCCATCCTCCACTGCCCTCCCAGGTGCATTAGCAGGGTGCTGGATGGGAAGTGGAGCAGCTTGAACCAGTGCCCATATGAAAAACCAGAACTGCAGCTGGAGGCCTAACCCTCTACACCATAACACCAACCTCAGGATTCTTTTTTTGGAGCCACTGAATGAAAAGTGTTGTGCTTCCTAAAACTATCCACACAGTCTGATGGCCTTTGAAAACCCTTGCTCCCTTTTGTTAATTTTGTAGATGGCATCTGTTAATCATGTTAACCCTTGGAAAGTCAATTCTGGAAAACACTAGATCTCTAAAGCCTGGGTTTTGGATATCATATTTGATATTTCCAGAAGCTAAAAGGGAACTTATCCAATTTCAAATGTGAATCAGGTATGTGAAGATGTCTATCCTGCACTTCGGGGTTTCATTCCCTAATCTCCCAGATACGCTGGCTTCTTGTTGGATTTGCATGCAGGCATTCAGAGAGTGATAGGGATAAGAAAGACCCACTGAAATGTTTCTGTGCTCATGCCATCCTCCAGCCCCTTCTTACCTACAGCTTCCGGGCCAGTGTCATTGTATGAATCCAGTTTATCCAGAGTAGAACTCATGGGAGAGACAGGGGCTAGCATTGTGGCACAGTGGGTTAAGACACGACTTGAGACACTGACATACCGTATTGCAGTAACAGTTAAGTCCCAGCTACTCTGCTTCTGATCCAGTGCGCTCGCTCTCTCTCTCGCTCTCTCTCTCTCTCTCTCTCCCCCCTCCTGATCAATAAATGTTTTAAAAAAAGAGAAAGGAGAGAGAAATTTTATTGTGGAAATTGGATCACATGATTATAGAGAAGTCCCATAATATGTTGTCTGCAAGCTGGAAAGCCAGGAATTCTGATAGTACAAGTTCACTTGGGGTCTGAAGGCCTGGTAACCAGGGAAGTGTTGGTGTAACCACTTGTTCAAGGCTGAGCACCTGAAAACCATGTGAGGGGTGGGTGGGTGTTACTGTTGGCTTAAGTCTTGAGGACCAAAGCCCCCTAGGAGCTTCGATCTCAAAAGGTAGAAGATGGATGTTCCAGTTCAAGAAAAGAGAACATTTTCCCTTCTGCCTTTTTATTTGGTTCTGGTTCCTCAATAGATTGCAAGATACCTGCCCATATTGGCAAGGGCAGACCTTCTTCACTCAGTCTACTGACTCAAATGTGAATGTCTTTCAAAAGCACCCTCATACCAGAAATAGCGTTTTACCAGCTCCCAGGGCATCACTTAGCCCAGTCAAACTACCACATAAAATCAGCCACCAGAGACCTTAACACAGTGGTTCTCACTAGGAAGGCTGCTGATTCCAAATCTAAGGCAACTCTACCCACTCTCTTCTGGAGAGCTGGAGGGACAGAGATTTGAAGGATCAAACAAATTACACAGTGACCAGAACAAGGCTAATGATCTGAGCCTAGATTCTGGTTGTGTTGAAAGGATAAGAAGAGTTCTTGAGTAAAGCTCACCAAGCTAGGGGTCCAAATAGAACATCGGCCAAAAAAAACTGGATGGGAGTGAAGAACGTGCTGTGGGTACAGGAAGGAAAGAGAATGGCTTGAGTGCCAGCTCTGCCTGCTGACCGTGAACCTTGGTCTCCAGGCGTCATGTCTTCCTCCATGGAATGGGGATAATAATGCCTCCTTTGGAAGATCATTGCTAATACAAAGCAAAAGACTGGTTTCTAATAAAGGGTACCTGCTGTTACTTTTGCTTTATTTGCATTAACCATCATGAATACAAGATTTCAGATCAGCACCTTCTAGATGCACACTTGTTAATGAGGAAGGGAAAGGTTAACTGTGGACAGAAGCATGTGTGTGTTACCTGTGTGGCTGTGTATCTGTATATATGTGCATGCATGCATGTGTGCACATGTGCTGTGCATCTTTGCATGCATGTGCGTACGCCTCGACCTGGAACTACACCATCATGTGACATTTCCCAGAGTGACTGGGAGTTCTGACAACCTCCCGTCTTCAGCAGTCTCCTTTGAATGTGGCAGTTTGAGGATCCCAATTATAGACTCTGATCTCAGAGCAGCCTGGAAAACATAAAGACAAGTCTCACAAACATTGTCTCATTAGTGCAGTAAAACCTTGCTAATTTACCCTAATTGTGGGGAAGGATCATTTGCATGCAGGAAAGGGGCTGGCTTTAATAAATAGACAGGACTTATTTGTAATTAGTGGAGCCACTATCACACAAACAATCAATGTACTCAAGTTCTTAAAAACAGTTTGTTCAGCTAAGTGGGTTGCACCTTTCCAACGTCAATGCTAATGCAAGGAATGACCTGGGAGCAGGGTCCTTGCTTTACTTTCTTACTTACAAATAAAGCACCATTTTGCAGATGGCTGGGGTGGGAGTGGGGATTGAACTAGGGTCTACTTACAGAGAGAGAAGAGACAATAAAGGCAAGGCGGGGACTTTGGGTAAGAGGCAGAAGGCAAAAGATCTAAATTCTTATCCTGGCTCAATCCCCAGGCTGTCAACTTTATCTTTGATGGGTCTGTTTCTCTCAATGAAAGAATTTAGCAAAATGGTGTTCCAGTGTTTTTAAATCATAGCATTTCAGAGCCATAAGAGATCCTAGAAATCATCCAATTCAGCCCTCTTGATCTATCTGAGAGATGGTAAATACTTCCAATACTATGCTCCTCTGAGATTCCTGAACATATGAGAATTGATGTGTTTAGTAATATATGTGATTGAGAGAAGGCTCAACCTAGGGAACTGGAAGAACTTGACCCTGTTCAAAATGTCCAAGCAGAGAACAGATGAACAGCCAGCATGGCACACTGCAAGTGAGCAACCAGGAAAGACCGACATGGGCACTATGGGCAATGGAGTAGAGAAGCAGGCAGAAGAACCCCAAGTTCAAAAAGAAAAATGGGTCTGGGGTCATCAGTGGAAGAAGAAGACAAGTGGGAAGCCCAATAGGAATCGAGGACACAGTTAAGAGTCTTAGCAAAGAAAAGCAAAACTTGGCAAAGATATTGTGCCGGGGCCCCAGTTCCTCAAAGAAAACGATGAGGTGTGATGGAGAGGCTTCAAGGTGATAATGATAAGCCTGCATGTCCAAAGGTATCAAGTCTGATTGAAGGTGATCAGGGAAACCCTGAGCTTGTGAATTGCTTCCTCCCAGCTAGAAACAAGAAGAGTCGTGGATAGAGGGGCTAACTCACTGACGGAAGGGAGCTTGGCAGGACAGTGGGGAATCCAGGTAGAAATGGCACAGAGAGACAGGAAATGCAGTGAGTAAGCCTTCAGACCAGAGCTGGAGCAGAAGATTTGAGAATCCTCTCACAGAAGGCAGCACCAAGCCTGTGAGAATGGACGAGCCATCTGCAGAGTAAGCTGGGGAAAGAAACAGAGAGGTCAAAGACTATTTTAAAGAACATTCCCCACTTCTGGATGGGTAAATAAATTTAAGCATGACCCGTCCTTTTACCTTACTGGAAGCTAACCGTGAAGTATATATTGAGGACAGCTGGGGACAGGACATGCTGCATGTCTGGGCTTACCTCCTTGGCTTCCGTGTTATCAGTCGCCCATCTGCATCTCGGCTCCACTTATTGTACTGTTCACTGATGAGATGGCATCTCCATTGTCTCCGGAATGCAAACTACCACAAAGCCAGTCTTCTGTTTTCTTCCCTTTAGAAAAGTGTGGGTTGGGTGTGGAAGCCACAACAATAAATCAGCCTCTGGATACGTATGTTTGTATATGGATGTTTTCTCTGGGCAATTCTGTTCCAGAGAAAAATCAGCACTTCCTGCTCTTTTCTTGACTGGGCTTTCTAACTGGGCATTCTCAAGCTTGAGACCTTGTGACCTTGAGGCTGCCAGCCAGAACGGCAATCCTAGAGAGGTCTGCCTGCCTGGCACATGGCTCCCTTCTCAGCCTGAACTTCACAGAACTAAAAATTCTCATCTACTGCCCCCCTCTTTGGTAAGCATGAAGAACCAGTGTGCAGAGGTGAAATGGGCTTGCTCAAGGTCATTAGTGCATACAATGGAGTAGACAACCTTTCTCAAATCATAATATTATATGAGCTTCTTTCAAAACAGGAAAGGAGATTTTGAGTCCCTGGAACGTTCTCTTAGACCTCCAGAGAATCCCAGCCTCCAGGTTAAGCATCTGGAGAGAAGAAATGATTTCCTGGAGGGCCCAGCTGTTGTGTCTAACAAGCCTCTCAGCCACTTGTCAGCAGCCTAAGCTCCACGGGGATTCAGTGACCTTCAGGGCCCACTCCCATCGTGAGCTCCTGGCAGGCCCAATAGAAAGGAATCTTCTCTGCCTTATTTTGCCTTCAGGAATCTCCCAGGCCCTACCTAGTGTCCTACTCGTCTTTTCTCCTTTGACCTTGGTGATATTTCTTTCTCTGCTTCGACTCACAGGGTCTCCAGCAATTTCTTAGCTTACAAAGCCACCCCCTAAGAATTGACCTTTGCCTTACTTCCTCTCTCATATCCCTACTCATCCAGAAGGTAATGTAGGGAAATATGGAGGAGTTTTCCAGGTTATGATGGCTGGCTAGACCAGAACTTGATGCATGGAGGAAATGTATGTGGTCCAGGAGGAAGAGGGCTCAGTCCCAGGAAGCTTGAGATGGAATGTGAGGTAGAAATGGGCCGAAGATGGTCCAGCACTGTGGCCTAGTGGGTAAAGCTGCCATCTGCATCCTACATGGGTGCATGGTTGAGTCCTGGCTGCTCCACTTCCAGTTCAGCTCCCTGCTAATGCACCTGGGAAAGCAGTGGAAGATGGCCTAAGTGCTTGGGCCCCTGCACCCACCTGGGAGACCCAGAAGAAGCTCTTGGCTCCTGGCTTTGGCCTGACCCAGCCCTGGCCTTGTGGCCCTTTGTGGGAGTGAACCAGCAGATGGAAGATCTCTCTCTCTCTCTCTCTCCCTCTCTCTCTCTCTCTTTGTAACTCTTGTCTCCCTTTCTGTAACTGTAAATAAATAATAAATAAATCTTAGAAGAGCCAAAGAGTGTGTGGGGAATTGCTCCACAGCATATGAAACTTGCCCTTATTTTATATATAAAGAGAGTTCCAGACCCCCACAGGGATTACCCTGGTTCAGTGTGGATTAGGAGACAGTACAAGACTATAGACAAAAGCAGTGGTTGTGAAGTGAGACAGGCCCAGGACCTGAGTGCAAACTCCAGCTCTGTTACTAGCCATTTGAGCCCCAGCAAGTCACCTAACTTCTCCGGCCTTCTGTATCCTTATCATGACAGACCTACTTCCTGTGATTGTGAAGGAAGTTGAATGCAATAATGGCTACGAAGTGCTTAACACAGTGCCTGACACATACTAAGAGCCAAGTAAATGTTAGCTGTGACTAGCAACAAAGATGGAATTAGAAATCCAGGTTGCCTGAAGCCTTCATCCAGATGTTGTACATCTCATGTATAGGAAACAAATTCCATTCATGGGTTTTTTGTTTGTTTGTTTTCATGATTGAAGCTGGTGGAAAACATGCTTTACTAAGAAGATGAAGATCAGATCGGGGAGTTACAAATTCTAGGCAGTTAGTGCTTGCTGGAGAGCTGAGGGACAGTTCTATCAGCCCAAGATGCAGGGCAGATCACAAGAGATGTGCATGGATTTAATGCATACGATAAGATTGCCGCTGATGGGGATGGACAGAGCTAGAATGTACTCTCTGCCTCCAGATCATTATTCAGGCTAATTCTTTCCTGGAAATTCTGACTGCTTTAACTTCCTGATATAGAGGGCCCATGAATTGGGCATTTCACAATTCCAGATAGACCCTGCAAACAAGTGCAGGTGCCACCAATAATTAGTAAGTTTGAATTCAGCAGAATGAGGTCTCAGGCTGAGGCTCTGAGCCTAAGAGGGACCTCGTGTGTGCTGAAGGCAAATCTGAAGCGAGGCTGGCAGTAACTCCTCTCATCATCTCACAGATTCTCAATCCACCTCAAATCCTAATGAATGCTTATGCAGAGCAGTTCCAGGGAGAAGGAATAGAGATGCACAGGCCTAGAATGGGAGGAGAGAGGCTTTGGGATCCAAAAATCCCTAGGGAAGCCACGGGGTGGCAGAGCTGGTGGAATGATGCACACCTTTGGTCTTTCTGTAGAAGATGCCCAGCCTTCCCTGCACTGCATCCAAGTGGAACACTAGGGGTTGACTTGTCCCAAGGTCACACTCATCAGAGACAGGGATGGGGAAATGCCACTCTGGGCCTTGTTGGCTCTGCAGAAATTCAAATGCTTTGCTTATTATACAATCACAGCTCCTTGTTCTCATTATTGGCAGCGTCAACATCATCTATTAATGGGCTTTGAACTCCTTTGGGTTTACAGCATTGTACAAGATGCTAAAAGGTGCCAAACACAGACTCAGAAGATGAAAGGGAAAAAAGGGCAGAAAGCAAACCAAACTGGCACCATTCTGAGTAGCAAGATCTAAATCAGCCTGAATCCATCTGTGTGAGCTAGTCTTAAAGGGCCGGGGCCCCTAAGTTCCAGAAGGACATTAATTATTCCTGGGTCTTCTTTATCAATCCTGTCTACATTATTTCAGCTGTCTATTTTAACTAGAAGTATTTAAACTTCCATTCGTTTTCCTTTTATCCCTTTTCTTAAGTAAACTTTCTTGTTATCGCCTCTCGTTATCCCCATGTGGCTATCTGCAGGGTAGACAACTAGCAGAAATATGTTAGAACAAAATAAATAGGCTAAAAAGGACTTGCCTCCAATTTGGCCAGACCTCGCTGTGTCTGCACAGTGACGCCTTGATACCTGGTGCTTCTACTTGATGGTAGCTTAGGACTCAACACAAAGTGGGGAGACACACTTTGCTGAAAATGCCCGTCACCCCAGCATGAGCCGTGCTCAGCCCTCTGCAGAGCTCCAAACAGCTGCTCTGCCTCCTTTCATGCATGTGCTTTTCAGCTGCTGGGGGGGAGACAGCATGCCAGAAACGTCTCAAGTTTCCACCTAAGATGTATTGTGGGTTAGAAGGCAGCCGGCTGCTGTTGTACTGCAAACCTGCTCATCAGAGTCGCTGAAAGAACAGATATGAAAGGTTCAAATGACCCCTTCAGGCTTTCTCCGTCTAACCAGGCCTTAAGCTCTGCCTCTCATTAATCTTTAATAAACAACAAAGAAAATGTGTCGCTAGCTAATTATTGTGTAAGGTGGCAGATGCTTAGCAAGGAAAAGTCCCTAGAGTCCCATCATTTAAAGGGATACTGTCAAAGAAGAAGTCTTATTTTGAAACAGATCCTCTGACCTGTAACATTCTCTGTTTCTTTTGAGCTTGAACTACTCTCCTGTCTCTTGAGAAGAGTACCAGTGTCTCTGTCTGGGGCATTTGAACTTTGAAGGTCTGGAGCAGTGACATGGTGGAATCCCACATGTGTGCCTCCCTCCCCCCAGGAAATTCTCAGGCCTCCATCTCTGGTCTCTGGAGTTGGTGGAAAACTGATGGCTGCTCTCCTTCCTGTCCTGGTGCCTGCCCCGAACCTTCTCCTGCCTCTACTTTTTCAGTGTGCTCTTTCCCTAGGGAATGAGTTAACCCTGTCCATGCTGGTCTGGGTCTCCCTTTCTTAGATTTTTCTCAGCTTTTAAGCAGCATCTATGTGGAAACTGCTGAAACTTAACTCCCCCAGGGCAGGGCTGTGTCTCATCACCTACACCCCATTGCCACCACACACACACCGAGCCATGCACACATTGTACTCAAGAGATGTTTGCCTAATTAAGTGAAGTTGCTTCTGTGCACCTTGGGCTGGCCTGCTTTGTGTCACACTACTCTTCAGTCCTAACAACTCAAAATTCCTAGCGGGAATCGTTCTTTCATTTGTCCTTTGTCCTCCTGCTAGAATACTGTCTTGAGATTTATGTAACAGGTTCCCCCACATGCTGGATGGGCAATTTTTCTAAAAAATAAAATAAAATAAAATAAAATGAATTTATTTATTTATTTCAAGGTCAGAGTTACAAAGAGAGAGAGAGACAGAGAGAGAGAGAGACAGAGAGAGAGACATTCTATCCACTGATTCACTCCCCAAGTGTCCACAATAGCCAGGGCTGAGCCAGGGCAAAGCCAGGAGCCAGGGTCTTCTTCTGGGTCTCCCACATGGGTGCAGGGACCCAAGGACTTGGGCCGTCTTCTGCTGCTTTTAGAGGCCACTGACAGGGAGCTGGATCAGAAGTGGAGCAGCTGGGACATGAACTTTTGCCCATATGAGATGCCGACCTTGCAGGCAGAGGCTTCATCTGCTATGCCACAACACCAGCCCTGGATGGCCGGATGGCCTTGTTAATTGTGTTTAAAGTCATTTTCTTAAAATGTCAACCCAATATGCATCTTGAGGTGTTGTGTTTGAGTAAATATTTATATGTTCTCAATTTAAGAGGAAACTATGCTAGCATGATTAGATTTCCTATTAATAGACGTTTTTAATTTTAGATTTAAATGAAAGGATCTCAGTGCTATATTTGTAGGGTTCTAGTTACTTCAGAAGTCAATCAAAAATATTTTTTCAATTTAAAAATATTATCCCCCAGTAAAATTCTAAACAAATTGCTGAAGAAGTAGGTTTTGAACCTTTAAAAACGAATGTGAAAGACTGGGAGAGTCCACATAGGCTCACCTAGAAGATGTTCTTTGCCAACACCTTCTTCAGTAGGGTAATGAGCTTGGTAGAACAGGGGACTGGGACGGATGCAGAGTACCCTGATCTAGACAATGCATGTGACAAATGTTCTCCTTGGTACTCTGATACATAGATGTGCAGCCAATTGAGTACTTTTAATTCACAGAGGCTTAGAGAATGAGTCTTGTCCATCTGGAAACCATCTCCAATAACAACTCTACCTTGGCCCTTGGTTCTTTGTCTTTTTAACATGTGGCTAAGGTGGTGGAAGGAAAAGAAGGAAGCTGACGTTTGTTCAGCACCTCCCACATTCCGGGCATGACACTAGAGACAGTAGGTCCATTATTTGGTAGGAGGCCTAGTCTGTTGGTGACTCAAAGCTTTGGGGAAGAGAGCTGATACTGTAGACGATGGGCTGTAAATTCTGGAAACCATTCCAGTGAAAATTTGCTGCAGGAAGTGTCATGGTCCCCCACTTCAGGTTCAGAACAACCAGCTGCTTTCAGCCACAGCCTATGGGATCGAGACAATCTGATTTGGTAACAGTTTGTGGGGAAAGAATTGGAAGAAATGTGGAGAGGAATGGGGAGAAGAAAGGATGTGAAGTCGTGACAAGTGAGCATAAAGAGATGATGGTGTATTGGACATGCCTGGAAAGCCAGTGCTCTAAGAGGCCCCATTGGCAGAGCCCAAATCCCATGGAGAACTGGTCCTAATACTCCCTGCACTGGCCAGACTAGGACAAGGCAGCCAGAAGCAGAAAGGAGCTTCTAGGAGCCTTCTAGCTCTGTGTCTTGTCACCAACGTTTGAGGCAGCAGACTTAAAGTAAAGTAAGCCCAGAGAATGACTCTATCAAAGTGTGCCCTGGAAACCAAAATGATAGAAACCTGCTGCAACATGTATTTTCAGAACATTCTCTTCCACATTCTACCATTGTCCTGCCAGCATTCCTGGGAGAAAGTAGATAAAACAGAAGAACCGTGAGAAAAGAAGTAGAGTGACTTGCCCGAAGCCACCAGCCAGTAGAGAGGATGGCCCTAGGCTGGCACTCTAGATTCTCAATCCAGAGCTCTTCTGTGCCATCTGCTTCTCTCTGCTCACCCTGGGGCAGGTGCCAGGAGGCTTCAGAGCTGTGGGGAAGTTGATCTGGAGGCCCACAGAAGCCCAGAGGAGGCCAGAGGGCTGCAAGTTTCCACATCCCATGGACTGCCCACGCCTCAGCCAGTCCCCAGCTCCCTGAAGACTGGCCAGAGGAGCTGTGTAATTGGCACAGTCTGTCTACGCCTCTGGCTTTCAGCAGAGCTTGTACTGGGGTTTGCTAGGGAATGGCTGGGTCAGCCTTTCATTCAACAGCCCCTGCCAAGTCTGTTTTCCCCTCCTCTCCTGATCTCTTGTGAAGTGAGGGATGTAAAACACAAGCAAATGCTAACCTGCATTCCCCTCGTCCCTCAGAGCTGCCCCTGCTCCCAGAAACAATACCCTGATTATCATTCATTATTTCTACTTCTTAGTATTAAAGCCTTTTTAATATGGCATTGAAGACCATTGGGGAGTTTTAAATTTCATGTCAGTCCAGGATTTATGGGCCAGTTCTGAAATTTTACCTCTGGGCTCGATAATTGCAATTCCCTCTTAATCGCTCTCTTAGACACCTCTGTTAAAAGACTTCAATTATTTCTACACAACGGCCCCCGGGACTTGGCCAATCTGAATACACAACTTGTCTCACCTCCATTTGGAGGCCAGCATGTGAGGCTCTAGCCTGCAGCCTGGTTTGGAGATACCAGGTCTGATGTGCAAAACCCACTGAGGTGCCTCAGAAATTTTGGGAAAAGAGTCTCCCCTTATGAGTAGTAACTTTAGGGATCTAGTGCCCATCCACCCCAACCTTCCCACTCCCCAGTAGGAGGCAAGAAACAGATGCGTTAGGATGTGCATGCTTACCCGTGCTTATTTTGAAAGCTGTGCAGTTCTGTGAACATGCAAATGCATGTTGGGAATCCTTCCCTAGGAATTAGCTTCAAGGAATATGATGCAAGGAGGCAGGGAGAAGACAGATCCTTCAGCTGAGCACTGGAGAGCCCCATCATGCTCTTGGAGAGTAAAAGCAGGTGCTCTCTGAGGGGCCTGTAGAGTATTGGGAAAGGACAACACCTCCGCCACCCCCAAGGACACAGAGAGGTCACAGGAGCAGGAACAGCTTGCAGAAGGTAGCTGTGTCCCAAGTGGGGGAAAGGGGAGAAGTGTTTGGGTGACAGCAAGCTGCGTTTCTGTTCCCTGAAGACCCAGCTGGATCAGGGTGTGGGGAGGAGGCTAAGACAGGATTCTGGGGGTTGGAGTAGCCAGAGAGCCTCCTCAAGGGTGTCATTTAGGGCTTTGTATCAGGTGACAGCAATTTATATGGCAGAAATGTATCCAGAGTCGCTTATGACTGACAGAAGGTCTAATTGTGGGCCCAAACCATCTGCTGCTGTGGGGAGAGTGGACTGGCAGTGGACGGAGCCCAGGCATGGAAAGGGAATCCCATCAGTGAGGCTAGGGGGAAAAACGCAAGCCAGAAGCAAGGACTCATGCACATTCATAACCAAGTCCTGCCTTTGGGTAGAGGCAGCCAAGAGGGAATGAGATGGCCCAGCCTTGGTGAGGAGGGGTCCACAGGCTCCTGAGAAGCTCTCCTGCACAGTGACATAAGGGACTGCCCCTGCCATCAGTGGACTGGACAAAAGCAAGAAGGGTTTTGTCACACAGGACGTGGATCATCTACTATGGCAGTGGAATGAGCTGGTACAGCTTGAAACAGAGCTTAGCCACCTGGGAACCTGCAAAACTGCTCACTTGGTTCTATTAATGTAGCTTCTTATAGGAATATCGATTACTTCTTTTAAAATAAAATATTGCACTTTACTAATATTTAATATCAGACTCACAGGAGTCCATGTGGATGCTCAAAAGATTTTTATTACAGAGGAAAGCAACCAATAACATCTTTAAATTAGATGGTACACTCAACACCAAAGGAGTCAGAGACATGTGATTCAGCTCAACATGAGGCTACAGCCCGTGGCCCACCCGCAAGTGTGCCTACCCACGAGCATACACAGAACCAAGTTGTCACCTGTGAGGACTGAAGGGCCCTCAGGTGACTTTTCTAAGTGCAGTAGGAGGCTATGAAGAACTTGCACCAGACACTGGCCCTAAGATCCTCGTGGCTGGGTTCTTTCCCTGCTCACAAACTGGAGTTCCATCCCTTCTATTATCCATGCCTATTTTCTCTTCTGCAAAATGGGAAGAGGCATGCATTATTCCCATCCTGCAAGAACCCGAGGTCTGTTTTCACCCATGTGAAAGTGCCAGGGAAGAAGGAGACCCTGGCTCAGCCCCCGCCCCCTGCTCCCATACATACTCCTGTCATCTCCCTATCAGGGGATATCCCTGGAAACAGGACAGACATCACTGATCAGGCTCTGAACCAACACCAGACAGACAATGCAGCATCCAGTCCTAGCTATGTGACCAGGGAGGTTAAGGGCACCCTTGTACCTGACTCCCAGAATGGCTGTGAGAATCAGAGAGAGTAGTGTTAAGTGAAGAAACACAGAACCCACCCAGATGGGAGTGAGAGTGAGTGTGCCCACCTGAGGGTCCCATGGCTGTCCTAGGGAGCACTGTGAAACTGAATTTGAAACAGGGACTCCTCCTCTGCCCTCAGCCTCTCAGGCTAAAAACCACTGATACCCATAGCAAGGACTGTGAGCTGTACACTGTGGGGCTCAAGAAGCTACTGTTATCCCAGCCATCTCTGGGATCCCTCCTAGAATCTCTGAGTAGCTGAGGTCATGCTCAGGGCACATCCTTCTCCCATCCCAGGTCGCAGTCTGCCTCTGTGGGAGGCTAGGACACACAGAAACGGCTGTGGATGTGGAGTCTGACGGGTCTAGGTTGGATTCTCTGCTCTGTTACTTACTAAACCTAGAACAAGCTGATTCATCACTTGGGATCTGTTTTCTTATCTACAAAATGGGGGCAACAGGTAATACCTCTTACAGGATAACTGTGAAGGGAATGGGTGTTTGGCACAGGGGTTAAAATGCCACTTCGAATGCCTACATCCCAGCCCATTTCCAATTCCAGCTTCTCATGGGAGACTGTGATTGAGTTCTGGGCTCCTGGCTTAGGCCTGAACCAGCCCTGACTGTTATGGTCATCTGGGGAGTTAACTAGCATATGGAAGATGTATATCTCTATCTCTATCTTTTGTCTCTGTCTCTATACCTATCTCTATCTCTACCTCTATTTCTGTCTCTATCTCTGTCTCCTCTCCCTCACTTCAAGTAAATAAAAAAAGTAAAAACTAAGATCTCATTGTGAAGAATTCCACAATACCTGAACCAGAGTTAGTATCCAAGGAGTGGGAGACACCACGGTGGTTCTCATCTACTGTCGACGTAACATTTAATACCATCACTAGTTGGACAGCACCACCAGCAGGTTTTCAAAGCCAGACACTCTTGTAGACCAAATATCCCTTCCACAGCTTTCAGATCCACCCACAGTAGCACCTGCTACACAAAACCCACCCTGTGACCGTGAGGAGCCTGAGCTGGGTGTCAACTGCCTGCCTTGGTGCAGAGGTCCCTGGTCTTTGAGCCGAAGACTCAGCACTGTTCTGAAAGGTGGGAGAACCTGCTGCACCCTACACCAGAGCTCTGGAGCTGCCCACAGAGCTCACAGGAGGCAGCAGCTCATGTCTCAGGCTCTGTCTTCCCGGCCCTTGCAATGGCTCATCCTGGGTCCTCTAGGGATGCCATAGACTGGGAAGGGGAAGGGGCATCTGCTGTCCCTCTCAGCTTCCATGAGAAATGTACCAAATGACCGATGGACACCATGCTCCATGATGCAGCAGTGAAAGTCCTGGGCAGAGAGATGGGTTGTGCAGCCTCATCCCAGGAGCCAGTTTTTATGGCCTCCTTGAAGGTTTCTGCTTGGTTTGTTTGACAAACTGCATTTGGGCTCACCAGTGACTATGGTGACATTTCTGAGACAATGGGGATCCAGTCAGTCCTCTCTATGTGCGTACCTCTTGGGAGGCAGGTAAAGGAAAATGGGCTATTCCGGGCTTGTAGCTGAGCATTCTCCAAGCCTCTGTCAATTAATTCTTACTGGAGGACTGAACCAGCAGAAACCCAGGAGTCTGCCCTTTCTGGAAAATTGCAGCTTCCAGTTTATAGGGCCAGGGACAGTGTCAGAGGCGTCTGAGTGTCCGTGGCTTTATTACTGTAAGTATTCAAAGTCTGCAAGGATCAGAAGACAGGAGGAAAGGCTGGCCCCATGCCTGGGGATTCCCGCCCATCCCAGCCGCAGTCCAGATCTTTCTGGCTCCTTCATGTGCCTCTGCTTCTAGTGCAGGCTCAGCATCCCTTTAAAGATCCAGGTCACAATTGTAAGCTGACCCTGTAAAGTCCTATGAAAATTGGTTGTGGCAGTTCCAATCCAGAAATTGGCTCCCAGGTGAACACACTGTTGGCGCAATCCCGGGGCCTCTCAAGCAGTTGTGTTTGTGGTGTGCTGGACAGGTCCCATGTGGCTGACTCGGTAGAAGCCTAGAGTCCAAATTCCATTAGTTTCTTCAAGCATGGCTCTTCAAGCATGGCTTAAAGGTGTGAGCACTACCCCAGGCGGATCTAACAGGCTCGTGATTACTGGGTTATCAGCTAGGGCTTTCCCGTGTCTTTGTACAGAGTGGCCTCCCTGAAGCCAGTGGTGACATGCTGGCCATCTGGGAGGCACAGGGAGATGCCCTGTGCCATTTCTGGCCCTAAGGAAAAAGAGGTAGGTTTCAGGTGACACCATCCATCCACAGGCTGCTAAAGTGCTTTCCAGTGTGTTTCTCCAGTAAATGGGGATGGTTTGAACCATCCACCTGTGTAAGTCTCATGAGGGCTGCCGTAACAGGTGCCACCATCAGGTGCCTTAAATGACTGACCTTCACCATCGCACATTTCTGGAAGTTAGAAGCCCGAGACACAGGAGTCTGCAGGGTTGATTGCTTCTGAGGCCTGTGACAAGAGTCCATTCCGTTCTTCCCTCCCAGCGTCTGGTGGCTCGCTGGCGACGTTTGGCATTCCTTGGGTCACACAGGCATTGCCCCGGCCCTGCCTTCATGGTGTTCTCCCTGCATGCGTGACTCTGCCACCAGACTCCCCTGACTGTAAGAACGTAGTCATTTTGTATTAGGGTACACCCTCATGACCACATTCTGTTCTGATTACCTTTATAAATATCCTCTTTCCAAATAAGATCACATTCCAAGGCTCTAGGGGTTAAGGCTTCCTTGTTTGGGGTCGGGGGATGTGAAATAATTCAACTAATGACACCACCCTCCCATCCACCTTATTAGAAGCAAGGGAAGCCAACCAATGAGATCAAGTGTTAGCTCCTCCAGGAAGCTTTTCCAAAAACTTCTCAGGCAGCTGACACTTCTTGCCCTTATTGCCATACATCACTCTTCTGCTCCAACCTTGGGACTATATTCCTGGAGGATTCCAAGCTGAACTTTGACTGATGAAGAGCAGCACAGTAGATAAAACAGAGAAAAGGATTCTGGGCATAGGGACCACCATGGGCAAAATGGAGAGGCATGAAAGGGCAGCGAGCCAGAGGCAGGACCCAAGGGCATGTCTGAATTTTGAAGAGATCATTCCAGATACAAGGAATAGAATGGAACCCTCCTCTGGCTGCAGAGTGGAAGTGGAAGTGTAACTGGGGCTTAGTCCTTCTGTGGCACATGAGAGGATCAGACAGGTGGCTTCCAAGATTCACGCCAGTCAACAGCTGTCAGCCCTGTGTAGGGAAGAAGAAAAATGTCCTCTGTACCCTCTGAAGGTTTGCTGGAATAAATGACAAAGACAGATTGAGTATGAGGGAAGGTATACAAGCTTATTAATGAGCAAAAGAGAAAAAAGACCACAGCACAGGGGACAGTCACAGGAGTGTGGTCACCCAGCAGCACACTATGGTACCAAAACCCATTCCACACAGGAGAGGTACACTGGGGAATGTCAGGGGGATAGTAAATGATTTTAGGGGAACTCAGTGGGTTTGGAGAACATAAAATGGCCTGGGTCAAATTCCCTTGGGCCCTTAGAATAAACAATGGATTATAAATGATTCTCCATGGGATTGAAATAGAGAACAATGGTGTGTGACTAAAGTCTGTTCCGGAGTGTGACAGATTTCAGTGTCTCCTCCTAGGATGTGACTTTAGTCTTCTCTGGCTAATGACATTTCCATAAGAAAACTGAAGGTAATTGTGTTCTTCCATAGGCAAATCTGGGCAGGTAGATAAGGGAACCTTCCAGAAGCATCTCACTGCTCTGGGAAGGGGTCAAACAAGGATGGTTGGAGGGACCTGGATTCTCAGGTTGGCTGTGAGGCCTCTCATCCTGTCAGAGCGCCAGCCTCTGGGGCGTGATCTTCTGAGCCCCAACACCTGCAGTTATGTCAGCATCCACATCCTTACCTTGGTACCCACAGGCACTGTAGCAGAGCTCGTGCGTCTGTCTCCACCAAGGCACTGCCACCACTAGGTATCCAAGACCCTGGCAATGACCGGCCCATCCTGGATGGCCACCCCAGTGAAGTGACAGGGCAGCAGCAATGTGTGGAAGGAGGGATCGTCCTGGCAGGGTCAAGTTTGTGGGCTGTCCACACCCCACTTCACCAGGCCCCTCTAGTCTAGGCTGACCACTTATCCTGGCCCCAGGATTTGCTTACAGGACCACAGCTAATGGCCAGGGCCAAGCTGCCTATAAAGTCTCATCACAGGGACTTGCTGTGGCCAGATATTTCTCATTGAAATGGAGATTCTGAGCTTGGTTGTCAGCATTTTACTTGACTCTGAGGCTTGCTTTGGAATTAAAACCAATTGATACGTTAAAGCATTAAGTGGCATTTAAACTGCCTCTCTAGGGAGCATGATGGGCCTCTGGGTACCTTCTGAACAAGGACAGGGAGGGCTGCTTCCAGGCTAGGGAAGTCCTGGGAGTCAAACTTGGTGGCCGGGGCTCACTTAGGATACAGGACTCAACCTGGAGCCAGATCAGACTGAAGGAGGAACCCTTCGAATGGCTACCTTTCAGGTTTCAGTGTTGTCTTTATCCTTTTGGGTGATGATGGATTTTAAAATAAATATATGTGTAAGCTAAAAGAACCTACAGTGCTGATTTGGCTCATAAAAAGAATTGTGTATCTGAAATGAACAGATGGTGCTAAAAAGTTATTGGAAGGAAGAGAGGGTTGGGAAACCAAATTGAGATTCCCACTGGCCACTGGTGGGTGATATGCCTGCACCTCCTCACAGAAAGAGTTAGAAAGGCAAAGTGATCAGCTGGGACTGTAATCAGGGAAAATCCATCACCACCTGCCAGAAACATTGGCTGGCAAGTTTGTGGAGTGGGAAACCCCACTGGGATCCCCTCTTGTGTTCCTTTCTGTAATTCTAAGTGGTTTCTGGGATGCCAGCCCCAAACTAACTGTCTCCTCTCACTTCCTGGGCCCAGAACCCAGCTGAGTCTGCTCTCCAGCTCTCTGATGAGGAATGTTCACCAAATGCCGGAGGAGGTAGCTTGCATGGGACCTAATCCAAAAGTTAGAAAGATGGGAAGAGGAACGTCAGGATCCTCAAGACCACTACTCTTGATTGGAAGACATTTTCTCACTGATTTTTTACATGGATAATCAGTATTCCTTCTTGAAAAAGAATAAAATGCCAGTACATCCTCTATGCATTTCTTTATACAAACCAGAGCAAAGAAAAATCCCTCTCAGAAAGTAAGACAAGCACCAGCAGTTGCCTGGGTATCAATTTACATCCTAACACAAATGCATACTCATTCTCCACTTCTTGATGTAGGGCCAAGGCCTTTGCTTCCAGTGTAGTCTTTTGATTGGATATCTGCATTGTCTTTCACACAAATCACATTCATGATACCTTGTCCATAATGTTCAGTTTCACTTTGTCTAAAGTAGAAAATAATTTTTTTAAATGTGAGAAGTTTTCTGGAGGCTTTCTTTATGTTTAAATTTATTGTCTGGTCTTTCCTTTTGCCCCATTCACACCTAATTCAACAGCAGTTATTCATGGTAACTTACCACTACCCTTCCAAAGAATTCACAGTTTTCTCCCATATGTTGCTTTAGCTTGATGAGTATAAGTGGCATAAACAAGTCTGGAGGCAGCATAACTTACTCTCCATGGGTATCTAACTCAAATGATGAGAGCAGAGAGTACAGGGGTACTAAAGAGTAACCTTGGAGACTCTGTAACCATGAACATTCAGATAGCACAAAGTGTTTCACTCAATGTTAGATGAAAAGTTTGGGGGCTGGCATTGTGGCATAACAGGTAAAGCTGCCACATGTGGTGCCGGCATCCCGTTTGGGCTCCAGTTCGTGTCCTAGCTGTTCCACTTCCCATCTAGCTCCTTTCTGATGGCCTGGGAAAAGCAGTGGGAAATGGCCCATGTACTTGGCCCCTGGCACCCACATGAGAGATCCAGGTGATTTTCCTGGTTCCTGGCTTCAGCCATCTGGAGATCCATTGAACCAGCAAATGGAATGTCTCTTTCTCTGTCTCTCCCTCTCTCTCTGTAACTCTAACTTTAAAATAAATAAATAAATCTATTAAAGAAATTGTCAGCTGAAGGCCAATTTAAAACACTTCTGTAATTTTTCCTTACAACCATGGCTATGGAATTCAGGCACAGAGAGGTTGGTTTAGGTGGCTCACCAGAGGTCACACAGCCATTAACAGGCAGAACTGAGATAAGATGACACGAAGTCTGGTCCCAAAGCTTCTGCTCTTAATCAGAATACTCATGTTTCTCTTGTAGACAGGAAGGAAAAAAGAAGAGAGAGTAAGAAGAAAGAGGGGAGGGACAGAGAGAGAGGAGATAACAGGAAGTAGATGAAGAGATGTCAAGAAAGAGCTGAAGACTGTTCATTTTTCCTCTTTGGCACAGCATGAGAGAGGACCCAGGAAGTGCAGTTTGAAACATCTTCTCAGCCCTACCCCAGGAAAGCGAGGCCACCTCCCAGGTCCATCACTCACACAACATCTCTCAATCCAGTCACCCTGTGGCCCCTGAGAGCCCATCCTGCCTGGGCACCACCTTGCCCAGCCACCCCCAGCCTTAAAGCAGCTCTCCTGCACCAGGGCGGTGATTGGAGGTCAGAGCCTGACTCAACCCCAAACCTCATGTCCATCCATCTGGCTTGTGGGAAACCTGAAGGGCAAATGATTAACAAAGTGTAGACCATTTGGATAAAAAGACCCTGAAGACCCTGTGCCCCTGGCCACGTGTTGTTACAGGAAATTAACAAGCAACAAAGAACTTCACTCTAACATTTACATTGATCTGGCATTTTCCCCCCTGCTACCTCCCATAAAAATGCTTTAAATGCAGGCTGATTTAGTGGAAACGATAAAAAAAATTGTGCTGAATGGTTTATATTTGCTGCAGAATAACTACAAAGTATATTTTAAGGAAAACTTAAAAGTTATGTGTGTTTTCTTCCTGTAGGAATAAGATTAGGGAGAGAGGTCCAGTTGACTTTTATCTTTTTTCCCGTATTCATCTGGACAAGCTGCCACAGGCTGTTTTTCGTTTCTAGCAAATCTTCACACCTTCACACCTCGTCCGGACACTTGTCAAGAGAGAGTCTTAGGAAGGACACTCTGGAGGAATGTCAACAGTGCACCCTGAGCCTTGACGGGGGGACATTTGATAATAGTAGTAATCACGTGTCTGAATTCTAAGTGACAGGGACTTGGCTGGCTGTCTGATTTGTGTAGCTTCTGTCATCCTCAATGTGACCCAAGAGTTTGACTGTCCCAGCTCGGGGGTTAGTGAGCACCTGGATGACTTGGCTGTCACGACCAGTACGGAATGTGAGAATGGCCATATATTGTGGCTTCAGGCCCCTAGCTGAACCAGAAACAGAACCAGAACCAGAAATTGAAACGAAACCCCATGAAGACAGTTTCCAACCTCAAGAAGCTCAAAAGAGCAAGAGTAAGATGGTGTTCAGACACTGTGGAGTCACACTAACCTGGGTTTAGAATAGACCTTCGATGGATGTTAGCTGTTGTTGATCCTGCTGTTAGGGTTAGTATTGGTGTTGGTGTGGTAATATTCATACTGACTTGGTCCAAGCCGACCTGCATTGTAAGGAAGATTTACGAATCAGCTGGCAACGCCTCCAGCAGAGAACTCAGGTGCCCTCTGGTTCCCAATTACCATAATCCTCTGGTTCCTTCTGATTCACTTGTGGCAAGTGCAGAGCCAAGAGCTTTGTGATGAGCCATGTGCTAATACTACCTGCTTCCTGCAACAGCCACACTTTCCCAGTCTTTTGATTCCTCCTAACAGGGAAGGCATCATTATCCCTTAAATGGATGGCAGCCAAAGTTAATGAATTCGCATGAACTTTTATGTTAACCGAACTCCACTGTCCCATAATTTTAGCCAAGAATGTCAGACATCTTGTCTGATTTAATAGAAACCTCTTCATGCATTTATTTTCTCATGCAGCAAATATTTGTTATGCATCTATGACAATAAGACACTGGAGACACAGTGATGAATGATTCACTACCCTAGTATTAAGGAAGGAGGAGGTGAGACACAGGTTATCCTACCTTGTAGAAGCCAGTGAAAAACATTGACTCGACCCCTATTCATGTGCTCATGCCCATCTCTCTTTTTGCATTGCCCTTTTCCAAATTCTTCTCCCTCTTCACAATTCAGCTTCAAGTTGCACTTGTCCTGATCGTCCAATCTGAGGCAACATTTTGCCCTCTATGTGGCAACAGCACACAGTGCCTGCATCATTCACCTAGCTCCCACATACTCCAGTACATGTTTCAGTACATGTTCTCGTTCTTTCTCTCCAGTCTGTAAGCTCTTGGGAGCAGTGCTAAATCCTAAACCCTCAGTATTCCTAGAATATTTAATACAATATCTAGTGCACAGCTAAGCAGCAGAAATTACTTGGGAAATGCAATGTAACCCAACACATTCTAACCAAGAACTTGACACAGGCATCTTTGCACGTGCTACAAGAAAATGCAAAAGTATAGATGGTGATAGGGGCTGATGGAGGGTTCTGAGTAGAAGGTTGATCTGCTATCAATAGTCCAGTTCTGACTTGTATATCTGGTAGTGGTGTGCCAACATGATTTCCTGGCATTGTGCTTTTCATGGGAAGTTCCATTAGCTAAATTTCATTTTTTGTTTGTTTAGACAGATATGGTAGCTGCTACTCATAAATTGCACAGGCCATTTCCACTCTCTTTTACCTACATTCCCATCTCCTAAATGAATTGAGATAAAGATATTTGCATGGATCCCTGCCACTCCCTGAAGGAAGCTGTGGTCTTTTGTAATTAGCTCTCTTTATTGAGCACCTGCTGTGTGCTAAGAGCTCTTCTACTTACTTTGCATACACCCTTCTAACAATCCAGCAAGCTAGACATTACAACCTCTGTCTTAAAAGTCAAGAAACTGAAGCTCAGGGAAGCTAACGCTTTTGCCTTAGGTTGCTTGACTGAGTAGATGGTGGAGCTGCAAGAACTGAGTATAGGTCTCGCCTCGTGCCTTTGCAGCTGCTAAAACCATCTCAGTAGGGCACCCTCTTGCATTGCTCATAGCAGTTGAAGGCTCATTCTGTAAACCCTGCATCACTAGTTTGCCTACTGGGATATTGCGTAACAGCAACTGCTATCCATGGCCCTCACATGCTGTCACAAAGAGCCCTCCACTCTGGGTTTAAAATAACTTGATGCCTTCACCCTCTTGAGTCACAGCTGTCAACCCTTCAGTCTCATCAGCAGCTCGCCCTGCATCAGACATGCCAGATTCCTTTAAACCTTGGAGACCAACCTGGTAGGGGAGCAGTGGGAACCTTAGAAATTCCTTTTGTTTCCATGTCAACACTTCTTACACATTTTTTGTGGATTCTCTGACAGTGTATTTCACTGTCTGGTTGCTGTGTCTGTGCTCAAAACCCACATCCATGGTCCCTCCGGTGATGCTAAGGAGACATATCCTTTGCCATCTCTGTGATTTTAGCAATTTGAAATGCAACTGACTGTATAGACTGATCCCTAGACTGCATTGTCTCTGGTTATTGCAGTCTAAGAGAAATGCTGGATTTTAATCTTGGGTCTGCAAATAACCCAGTGTGTGACCTTGGACAAATCTCCATTTCTCCAAGAAGGGTGAGCCTGAGGCTCTGCAAAAACAGATCCAAGATTGTATGACTAATCACTGTGTTGCCACCACTATGGGAAATTATCTGTCAATTTCAGCTTTCAGGGCTTTCGTAAAATAGTTTGTCACTAGGACTTCTGCCGTCTCCTAGAGAAGTATAGGCATCAGATCAATACATGTCCTTAGAGAACTTTTACTACAATATCTGTACTTTGCTAATGAAGAATTAAAACCCAAAGCTGTGCTTGCCCAAGCTCATGCAAATCCAGGAACAGGTCCCAGAACACAGTTTCCAATTCAGTGAACTTTCTATGTACTATCTCTAGGTCATAATATTAGTATTCGCAAACGAACCCTCCTTCCTTTTTTGGTACATTTTAATTTATTCATTATGGTGTAGTCACTCAGCAAAGGTGGGTGGTTAGTCTTTTTTTTCAGAAACACTTTCTCTAGTTGAGAATACAATTGATCAAAAAACATCCACAATTTCAGGCATTTGTAGAAAAGTGCCTTGTTCAAAGTCATCAGGCAAATGAGGAACAGAGCCAGCCCAGAACTGGAGAGCTCCAGAGAGACACCAGGAAGATAATGGATTGTGACAGGCTGACCAGACAGGCCTTCTGGCTTCCTAAAGTCCAGATGGACACCCCACACTGTCAAATTGATTGATTGAAGCCCCAGTGTTAGGAAGTCACGAATCCCCAGCACATGGATAGAGCTGCACGTTTGTTTCTAGGGGGCTGTAGGTCAGAACATAACCTTCACCCTTGCAAGAACAGCCAGAGTAGCCACCAGCCAAAGCAACGAAAACAGGACCCTAATGAGCAAGCTTTGTGACCACTGGGATATAAGCAAAGAAAATGGAGGCAGACAGAGAGGAGAGGTTGGATTTGTTTTTCGTTGGTTTTTTTGGCTGTCTCTTAAACAAATCTGACCCTAGGTATAAGTTTGCCCTTTGCTAGTCCCAACTTCCCTGAATATAAAACACATATTTGGCAACTGCCCCAAAAGTTATTAAAGTTGCAGCAGTAAACTATGGGAGGCCAGAGAATTTCAGACAAAAGTTATTGCATCAGTAACTCAGAAACTAATTCCTAAAACTCTTGACACATTCATCCAGAGGGCCGGTGCCAACATAGAAGTGGAAATCATTGTCCAGGGCCACTGTGTACCTGGAATTAAAATCCCTCATTCCTCAGCGCACAGAGCCACGGTGTTGGCAGAATATGAATGCTCATGCCTTTCACCACTATCCTCCCTCCGAAATAGGATGCTTTATTTTTCAGAAGAAACAGAAAGATCCTACTCTCTCTGTTGTTGTTGTTGTTGTTTCCCTTAAGAAGCCCTCATTTGCATTTCCTTTCCAAATATTTCTTTCTTTGACAGACTCTCATTTAAACCAAAAGGCCTCCTTTTCCTTATTCAATTGCCCCAGTTTTATTTTGGACAGAAATCCTGCTGGGTACAGTAACAGAACAAACTTTACAGCAGCAATAATCCCTGCCACAGCATCTATTGTGAGGGAATGTAATACACTTTTATTAAATGGCTGAGGAATTGGCTCCAGTGATCTGGATTAACTACAGAAGAGCATAGGTAGGGAATAAAACTAAGCCCTTCATTCAGTAGACACCGACTGCATGCCCAAGCCACATGCCAGGGACCAGAGATACAAAACAGGAGCACCCTCTTGAAAAAGGTTGTTGACTGCCTTTAGCAGCGCCTTCTGCTCCAAAAGTTAGCAAAGACAGAAAAGATTTAATGGGATCCAGCACAAGCAAACATAGAAATGCTGTCCCTGACTCACTGTGGAAGGATGAGCGCTGTGTCACAGAGTTTTAGATATACAAGTACATTGGCTTGGAGTCTAAGAATTTGACTCAAAGCAGCATTGACTCAAGTCTATGGAGTTTTTCTTTCAGCATGATAATGATACTGAGAAAAATCAGAAGTAATGCAGAAATTGTTAAAATTCTAGTGTTGAAATGACCTTGCAATCTGTGTTCAAGGCCTGGTGACATGCCACTGGGCACGTGCCATCACAGAGCAGCACATTTACTCTGCCCTCATGTGTGTAAGTGACAGCTGAAAGGTATCCCCACTCATTATCACTGAACAGTGGTGTTCTGGTGCAAGTGCCGGCTACTCAGGTCCCCATCCAGCTCCTGGGAGGCAGCAGATGATGGCTCAAGGCCCCGCCACCCAAGTGAGAAACACAAATGGAGTTCCAGGCTCCTGGCTTCAGCCTAGCCTAGCCCCAGCTGTTGCAGCCATTTGAGTAGTAAACCAGCAGATGGAAGATCTCCCTCTAATAAAATGAAAATTTTACAAAATTTTAAAAAGAGAGAAAACAGGTGAAAAAGACTCATGGATACCAACAAAGAGATAAACCAAAACCAAAAAAAAAGAAAGAAAGCTAATTTTTATCTAAATGTTTTATCACTTACAATGTCATATGCAAGCACAACCTAGAAATAAGAAAATGTAGAATATTATGATGGTTTCAGGGTGTTATCTGTAAATCAAAACTAACCAACATATATATACTTTAATTAATCCAATGATAAGTTTTAGTACATGCAACTTATCGTATATTCATTATACTTCAATTAAATTGGGCTTAAAAGGAAAGAAAATATGAAATAGTCCAGGTAATTTCCATTCTACACACACACACACACACACACACATACACACACATCTGAATCAATGTTGGAAAGTAAATTTGATGTTCCAATCAATGACAGGAGGCTATTCCAAGAGGTTAATAGCATGAGCAAGGTGTAAAAATGTTCATTTAGCTTATTCTCTGGTCTCTCACAGTGTCAGTGTCCCTGAGTATAGATGGACACAGAGCTCACCATTTGACCTGCTTCCATCGTCTTCTGTTTGCACTTTTTTTGCAAAGTCCACGTCAATCTTAGGTACCTTTTACCCCAAAATGCATGCTTCAGTGCACTTTAATTTTCCTGAAGTAAATAAATAGCTCTTGCTAGTTTCCCTGAAGTAACTCTGTAGCAAGCCAGAGGGTTCTGAGACTTTGATATCAGATAAAATTCCAAAACCAAGCATTCTTTCCAGAAGTAATTATAAATAGACTGATAAATGTTTTTGAAGACTTTTCCTGGATTCTGCTTCCAACTTTTCTCACATATTGATATTCATATCCTATGAATACTAGCTAGTGAAATGGTCCAAAGATCTGCAGTTGCCTCAAAGAAAGAAATAAAGAGAAAAAGGGAATGCCCGTGGCCAGAGTGGGTTTGAGAATTGACTCTGAGTCTGCTGAGAAAAAGGGAACAGTGTTTGCCTCTTGCTCAGGACACTCCTGGTGCCCGGAAAGAAGGGAGCCCTGGAGTCAGTGCAGGTCGTGACCCTCTGTGCAGCAATTCTCACCACTGTTTTTCTGTGCTTTCCACCAGGTGGACAGTGCTGCAGGGAAGAATTGGGCGCCCAGAGAACCCATTCCGAGTGGCCCTGGAATACATCTCCAGTGGGAACCGAAGCTTGTCTGCGGTGGACTTCTTTGCCCTGAAGAACTGCAGTGAAGGTATCTGAATCCGGCTTTGCCTGCTCCCTCCCTGGTCACTTGTTGTGTTAGGTGTGTCAACAACCCGCCACCATACTTAGCAAGGAATCTGCAGACTCCTCTAGAAAAGTCTACAGCACTCAGGGCATGATCCAAGATGCTATCAAGAGCTGCCTGGCCCAGGCAATCAAGTTCCAAAGACCCAATGTAAAACTGCATCTACTTAACAATACAGTCATATCTAACTATATCTACTTAACAAAACTTTGTCAAATAGGAGATGGTCTTTGTGAGAAAACATATTGACTTAGCTTTCCTGGCTGTTAAATGCTTTAAGCTATTTTTTTAAAAAAATATATTTATTGAAAATTTCAAGTTCATACTAAGCAAATAGAATAAGAGAATGAAACCCTATGTGCCTTTATCCCAACTTAGTAATTGTCAGTATTCCACCATTTCGGTTCATCCACTCCTCACCCTCCTCCCAAGTTGATGGTGATCATTGCTTAACTTTTTTTTCCCTGAGGTACAATTTTCAGGTAAGTACTTTTACTGATTTTATTTAGGTTATTGTTTAGGGATAACATAGGTAATAGTTATATATAAAATTTTTATTTTATTTTGTAAAATCCTTTAGGGTATAGTTCCTTTTGCAGAAAGTCCCACATTATAAATTTATTTTTAGTATTTATTGTCACAAAAATTATATCTCCCTATCTCTCCTGGAGAACAAAGTTATTTTCCTTTTTGCCTTTGCTGCTAGGAAATTCTGAATTAAACACAGTACTCCATCATAATAATTATGTCTGTGCTGATTTTTGATAGGCTTTCCCCCTCCTTCCAAACTTTGCCTTAAATCTGATTGCTGTGAAGATGAAGTTATCCTCAACAGATTTGTGAGGTTGGGGTAGGTGTTTGATGCAGCAGTTAAGATGTCACACTTAAGATGCTACTGGGGCCTGCGCTGCAGCTCACTTGCCTAATCCTCCGCCTGTGGCGCTGGCACCCCAGGGTTCTAGTCCTGGCTGGGGCTCTGGATTCTGTCCCGGTTGCTCCCCTTCCAGTCCAGCTCTCTGCTGTGGTCCTGGAGTGCAGTGGAGGATGGCCCAAGTGCTTGGGCCCTGCACCTGCATGGGAGACCAGGAGAAGCACCTGGCTCCTGGCTTTGGATCAGTGCAGCGCTGGCCGTGGCGGCCATTTGGGGGGTGAACCAACAGAAAAAGGAAGACCTTTTTCTCTGTCTCTCTCTCTCTCTCACTGTCTAGCTCTGTCAAAAAAAAAAAAAAAAAAAAAAAAAGACGCTACTGGAATGTTCACATCCCATACTGGAGTTCCTAGTTCAAGCCCTTTCTCTGCTTCCTACTCCATCTTCCTACTAATGCACACCCTGCGAGGCAGCAGGTGAGAACGCAGTACCTGGGGCCCTGCCACCCTGCAGGGAACCCAAATTGAGTTCCAGGCTCATGGCTTCAGCCTGGCCCGACCCTGGCCATCAGAGGCTTTGGAGAGGGAACCAAGCAAACTAAATAGACAAATAAATAGACAAAAGTGATTTTTTTTAAATAGATATATGAGGTTGGCCTTTCCTTGATTCTTCAGAAGGCCCAGGATTATAGTTATAAGCATTCTTTATTATTTCTCCAATGGAGAGGGTGTAGAGATGGGTTTGAACTGTACAAAACTTAAGGAAGAAATGTCTTTCATTGCTGCTGTTCTCCTGTTATACCGGACTCTGCACAGAGGCTCACTGGAAAGGGCACTCTTCATCTGTGCATGGATTTTGTGGTCTGAGAGGCCTGTGAATGAAGTGTAGACAGGAAGGAAGCCTGGAGCACTCCTGGACCTAAATTCTCCATTTAGGCTTTCCATGAATGGCCATGAAGGCCCGTGTAACACTAGTCATCTGTTGCATGTAGAGGCCTAATTCTTAACCTTGTGCCTTTTCAAGGTAGCATATGACAGTCACTCCCTCGGGTAGGGAGCTCCAGGGACCACCCAGCTCCTTAGGCTGCTGTGGCTCTTCATGCATTGTTAGCCTTGC
Organism: Oryctolagus cuniculus; assembly: GCF_051225735.1. Lineage (NCBI taxonomy): Eukaryota > Metazoa > Chordata > Mammalia > Lagomorpha > Leporidae > Oryctolagus > Oryctolagus cuniculus. The sequence continues at coordinate 178,602,851 of NC_142868.1, forward strand.
AAGAACCTTCCCAAAGTGTGTTTTGTTGTCGTTTTTGTTGTTTTAATCAAAACTGGTTTATGTGTGCGAGAAAAGAAAAATCACCATAATGTGATAGATTGAACTTCAGTTCAAGTTGAAAATGTGGCTAACCTGTGGTTTGAGGCAATGTACAAGAAGCATGTGGTTTGGGAGCAAGCCAGGAGCTTGTACAACTATTTCCACACTCATGAACTGAGAGATTTGTGAATGTCTGTGGACATCATCAATCCTCACAGATGTCAGGGCTCTATGTGCTGTCCAAAAGAGGCCATCTGTTGAGAGGGAACCAGTTAATAGAAGGGAGGGTTCAGTTCCCAGAATTGGCCTCATCTCACTAGAACAACATCAGGAAACAGGAATAAGAGACCAGAAAACACCAGCTATCTGGTCTAGCACTACTACTACAAAATTGTCTTACCTACAAGAATTCTTTGCAGATTCAAGTCAGGGATCTAACTAATGGCACAGATGTTTCCCCCATTACCATGCAGCTCCCCATCTCACCTACAAAATTCTTGTGGCTTTTGCTGCATTTGTAGTGAGTCTGTTGCACATTTTAAGGGCCTGTTTCTTGTCTTGTTCTCTACCCTCAATGAAACCAGTATGGTTGACCTCCTTAACCTTTCTCTGATGATCTAGAAGGTTTCTGTCAGCTGGATACCTTCTTACAAGAGAAAGAAGACAAGTCTCCCACTGAGTCCCTAGGGAAGGTGGCCTGGGGAAATCCACATGGCCTGGCCAGCTTCCTTCAGAGGCTCCAGTTCGAAGACCAGATGGTCTCCGTGGAAAAGCAGATGTCCCTCCGCACCCCTTCTCTTGCTCAGACCACCTGTAGCCACCAAAGAGTGTGGAGGGGTTGGTGGAATGTGTAAGAAAACAACCACAGAAGGACAAATTAACTTCAGAATTTTCTTAAAATTGCCAGCTCTTCCTCTGTGTAAGCCTGCTTTCTGTTGCCATAACAAAAACCCTAAACCTTACAAAGAAAAGTAATTCGTTTACCTTATAGTTTTGAAGGCTAAAAAGACCAGGATCGGGTGACTCTGTTGATTTGGCCTCTGGTAAACACCTCAGCAGATGGCATCACCCTGCCAGAAACAAGTGAGGGAGGAAGCCAGAGACCGGGGAGGGACCAGTCTTGCTCTTTTATAACAGCCCCTCCTTTCAAGAACAAACTCATCCCACAAGACCAGCATTAATCCCTTCCAAGGGCAGCTCCTCCAGGAACCTAATTATCTTCCATGAAGCCCCACCATTTAAAGGTCCCACCACTTCTTAATGCCACCATATTATGGACCAGGCTTCCAACACGTGACTCTCTTGGGACAAATCACATCCAAACCATAGCACCCTCCGATAGCAGAACAAATTCAGGCAACATCAGTTGACATAGGAAAGTTTTAATGCTAGAAAGCATCCTGAAACTACACTTACATATTTAAAGGGAAGGAGTTTCTTTGGTTTTTGTCATTGCTGTTGTTGTAGAAATACTCAAGGTCTATTTTATATAAGTAAATATCTGTGTTTGCTGGGGTCAATGCTATGGTTAGGTTATGAAGGCAAAGATAAAAGGGGGAAGAGGTGATGTCTTTGAATGGTGAACGTGCTAGCTGATGACGTGCTAGCCAGCATTACAGATAGGTCTGTAGGGTACCTGGTCTATTTGTGAGAGCAATTCAGTCCTCTCATGAAAAGACACTTATAGAACATGAGGAAAAACACAACTGGAGAACTCTACAGCTCTTCCTTGGTCCATATGAAGAAAGGCGCCACTTAGTTCATCTGGCGAAGTCTTCTAGAGAATGCTAGAACAATTCTCCCTGCAGAGAGGCAGTATCTATCTGTGAGTGTTATGAGAACTTGCCTCTTGATCTCTTCAAATCCTTACACCTATCACAGTAACACTCAGTAGATGCTCAGTTCATGGGAGCTCATAGCCCCAGTCAAAGCTAATGTTGCTGGATCATTCATTATTTGCAAATACAAGTGTTCACCTGGTTGCATCTGGTACCTCACACAAGCTTTGCAATTCCGCTATAAAGCAGTGACTGTCATCCTCATTTTACAGATGGTAGAACTAAAGCTTACAGAAAATTTCTAAACTCACTGAAGTCGATCAGCTACTGAAAGATGGAACCAAAGTCTGTCCCCAGTTGAGCAGACCACAAACCCAGCGTTTCTGTTGGCCACACTCTACTGCCTCTGGGGAATGTACAGAGACTGGGGTTTTATTTATTATTGAAAACATTAGAATCATCTTTGACTCTTCCTATTCCTCTTCTCCCTACTCCCAAATTCCCAGAACCTTTAAACCTGGACTCATTGCTGCCTGGGAGCCTATCCATTATTGTCTCTAGAATTCGCTTTTTTTTTTTTTTTTTTTTTTTTGACAGGCAGAGTGGACAGTGAGAGAGAGAGACAGAGAGAAAGGTCTTCCTTTGCCATTGGTTCACCCTCCAATGGCCGCCGCGGCCGGCGCACTGCACTAATCCGATGGCAGGAGCCAGGTGCTTCTCCTGGTCTCCCATGGGGTGCAGGGCCCAAGCACTTTGGGCCATCCTCCACTGCACTCTCTGGCCACAGCAGACAGCTGGCCTGGAAGAGGGGCAACCGGGACAGAATCTGGCGCCCCGACCGGGACTAGAACCCGGTGTGCTGGCACCGCAAGGCAGAGGATTAGCCTAGTGAGCTGCGGTGCCAGCCTAGAATTCACTCTTATGCCTTCAGTTTCTTAACCATGTGCCTTATTCTTCTGATATTATTCGTACATGAAGACTTGGACTTTGGCAGCAACCAGCTGGTCTCCCTGACACCATGCCCATCTTATACACATTGCTAGACAAATCTCCCCATATCTCCTTTCCTTATGGCACTTTCTTGAGATGTAACTTCTATCAGTCCTCACATAAGAAGATTATGAAATATGGGGTCTCAGTGGGACTACCTCATTCATTTGCTGGGGTCAAGAAACTTCATTTGCACTACAGAAATTCTGCTTGGGAAGATGTGGCTCTGTGCATCTAAATTTAGCAACTGTCTTATAGTCAGTTCCCAATTAGTCATCCTGAGACCCTTACTTGAGGTTTGGGATCTTGTTCTATATTTCTCCAGGGAGCAGTTAGCACAGTGCTAAACACATAGGCAACATCACATAAATACTTGCTGACTGATTGGTTAATCAATCAATTGATACATGCTGTTCCTGCTTGTATAGCTTTGGGCTATTACCCTACTCCTTCCAAAAGAAAGTAGCTGTGAGTGGAAATTGCTTTGGAATAAGTTTTTCCCTGAAAATCCAGTGAAAAAGCAGTTTGTATTTCTACGCATACGGAAGGAATGTCAGCCCCAGAGACACACGTGCCTGGGCTCCCCGGGAACCCTGAGTCCATTCACAAAAACTTTCTTCAGCAGACAACTCAGAGCAATGGGATCATGCAGAACACTCATCGAGACCCCACAGGTTCAGGGATGCTGATGGAGAAACAAAGCCAGAATGAGCAAGACTGGCTTCTTCAGAAAGACCTGAAAGCATCAGGATGCCTCTGAGCAGCTCATGGTGGTGCTTGTCACCGCAAACCCTCTCCAGTCCTTCCATGGCCCAAACCTGCTCTAATATTAACTCACTTCATCTTTGTAGCAGTGGTACGAGGTATGTATAGTTGCCACCATCTCATTGTACGGATGTGGTCATCAAGACACAGAGATCCGAGTGATATCTCACAGCTGAAATTGGAATCCATGCTCCTATCACCCATTGATGCCTTCTGTCGAAGGCAAGGGACCCCAGCAGGCGTTTCCGCTGCCTCCCGCACCACATGGAAATGTGATGATTAAAGACACAATTTTTCCTTGAAAAACAGCATACTAAATTTCTGACCAGCCCTCCTGTGGTTGTCAAGTCCAAGTTTTTCTAAGAGACCAATTCAGCATTTCCCTGTCCCTGAACAAGTTAATCAAAGGCAGCCAAGATGGACCACTGCCCGCTGGCCAGCATGCAAACAAGGAGCTGTGAGTGACTCCTGTGTGAGCACAAATGTGTGTTATCACAGACAGCCACAGTTTCCTTTCTCTTTCATGAACCTGTAAGAACCACATCTGAGATTTGCCAGGCCCACATTCAGCTCACCTAACAGATTTCTCAACAAGAAGTAATTTGGTCCCTTATGCTAGTGAAGTGCTGTCATACACATTACCTCTGACCCATCCATCAGAGAGGGCGTCGTAATCCTAAGATTCCCCTTAAGGAGTGGTTTCACTGACTTCTGTGGCTGCAGAAGAGGGAAGAACCCACCGTGTCCAGTGCAGTGCCACTACCACTGAAGCCTTGATGTGTGTGTTCCCAAGATTGGAGATGCACGTTCAGCCCCTCTCTGGGACCAAAACGGGGGTGTTTGGAGGTTATACACATAATAGAGTCTTATGTAGCAGTCAAGGTTGTGAAATTATACAAGTACCAGGAGACTTCAAAAAGCACATGAAAAATGGAATGAAATAGATGTTGGTACCAAAAGAATTTTGTAATACATGTAGTTTTTTCATGATATGAATTTTCCATGAATTTCTGAAGACCCCTTTAAGACTGCCTTAAAGAAGTGAGGGTGGGGAGCTCAGAACCCATTGCTGCACAGCACTTCACATTTCCCCACAGCAGGGCTTTGTGAGATACAGTTTGAGAACTACCAGTTGGGAGCCACAGTCTGATTTTCAGCTCACCTGTTCATCAATATGTTTGATCCTGTGATTCTTTACTTACTTAAAAAGTAAAAGCCAAAAATAATTATGTTAACTCCACCTTCTTTAGAATATTCAGACTAAGCACAACTATTCTACTTTGAATATGGGCCATTTTCACAGGGCAAATTCGTGGCCAGCTGGGCCCTGGTCTTGAGATGCTGGGTATGAAGTTAGTTTGAGTGTTCCCAGTACAAAAGGGGTAGCATCTCCCAGACACGTCCCTTCTCTCTCCTATTCCACCTAAAACAGTGATGGGCAGTGGGACATCTCCCTTTTAGGCTGAGAGAGAACAAGAAAAAATGAGAGATGCCAAACAGAGTGTAATCCTTGACCAGCCATGTGGAACCAGTCATTATCCAGAGTAGTCTTAGAATCCAGCTGGGTAAAATGAAGGATTACTTCGTGGGCTCTTGGCAGCCTGGCCCCAGCTGGCATTTCCTGTTCCAACAGCAAGCAGTGCCCCAGCGGGACCCTCGGCCTGTGCCTGTAAGTGGAGATTACAGTGGCACTCTGCTTGTGGGATGCCAGTAGAAAACCCTCTTTATGTGGCAGACCCATCTACTCACCCGTTCATTCAACAGACACTGACCGAGGAGACACCAAGCCGAGCACATCCTGACGCTACTATGAAATTGTGTCTGTTTTAGGACTGGATTTTGGGGTGGTGGCTTTAAGAGCTGCACTCCACTTTGCACAGAAACTGCTCCCTAGAGGGCATTCCTGACTTGCGTTTGATTTGCACCAGAGGTGTGGAGTAAATGCTCCATTCACAGATACGTCTTCTTCCAAACTTCTTCCAAATTCTAAAGTTCATTTCTCAAAAGAAGTGCAGAACGAGCACTGAGCTGCCCAGAAAACTCCAGATTTAAGGCGCCTCTCCTCCCCTTAATATAGGGAAGGCAATTCCTTGGATCAGAAAGGATATCACAAGCTTTCCCAAGAAATATCTGCTTTTTAGTTTAAGATAGGAATAGCCCTTGGTTAGTGGTTGTCCTGGATTTGACTTCATTGTGAGGGTCAACAAGAAGATGGCTGCTGGAGCTGCGATGTGGAATGGGGATGGTGCTATGGGCCAGCTCACCTCTCTGGGCCTCACCGTGCCTGATGAAGCCTTTTTAAACCTAAGCTGTTCCCTTGGAGCTGCTCACTTTCTCATGGGAAAACGACCATTCATGGAAACAGATCTGCCCCTGGGATGCCTCCTGCAAAGCTGTGTGATGTTGAGTAGTGGCCAAATACCAAGTGGGTGATGAGAGCCACACACCGCCAACCCGAGTGGTGCCACCGTGCGGTTCAGTCACTTTAAGGGACGTTGCTTGGAAGTGGAGGCTGGGAAGAAATGGCAGTCACAACCTGGGTATCCTCACTTACGCCTGTGCTTAACCCCGGCTGAGGACGGCAGGCTCCAGTTTCCAAATCCTCTCCTTAACTCCCTGTTCTCGGCCCTTAATTTATCTATGAAACGAACCTTCAAAGAGATGAGCATTAAAAGAATGGTTTCATCCAACCACTGAGATCTGTTCCTCTTCCTCCAAACACAACTCCCCAGCTCGGGCTTCTTTTCCATTTGGGCCCCTTGAGGTGCACGATGTTTCAAAGTCCCATGCTTCATTCAAATCTCAGCCCAAATTCTATTTTCCCTGAGAAGCCGCCGTTCAGAACGATGTTTCTATATATATATATATCTCTTCTAGGACTCTCTCCTTCTCTACAGCTATTTATGTGACTTACTCAATAGATGCTAAGTTCTAGCATCAAAGATTATCTTTTCTTTATCTCTATATCCCAATTAACAACTAAGAGTGCATTTTTCATGGCATGCTCTCAGTAAAGGTTTGCTCATTCTCATGTAGTAGACAAAGCGTGGGCTTTAAAATCTGGCTGAATGAGTGTGGTATTCCAGCTCCAGTGCTTATCAATTTTTTGTTAAGTTGAAGGAGTTTCCTAAATGTATGAGTTTTGTTTTCTCATTAGTAAATAGGCTACTGATACATACTTACAGGGATTTTTTAGAAATTAAAAAAGATGTGTGCAGAGCCCCTAGCACAGGGCCTGGCCTGATAAATACTATCTCCACCTCTCTGTCTCTGTGTGTGTGTGTGTGTGTGTGTGTATCCCTTGACTAAGCTGAATCTCCTTATTGGAACCACAGCTGAATAATTCTGCACCACTGTCCCAGGGTATTCACAGAATCATACCCACCTTTCACTTTCCATCTGCACTTTGTCTAAGCAGTGGGTTGCAGGGAGAGGTTACCGCGTTTCCAGCAGTGACTCTGATAGTCCAGGTCTGCTTTCTGATACAGACAATGGCTGCTTCTCTTCCCCACTCAGTCTGTGCTTTTACCCCTGATGAAATCATTTTCTGTCTTCGGGACGGGGCGCACAGAGTTCTTTGTGCCACAAAGGGGTGACACCGTGTAATCCTGTGGCAGTGGTTGTGGGTTGGGATGAGCCACAGTGCCCACTGGCATACTGAGCCCACCTCCTTCCTCCAGGCAGACTGGAATCCAAAACAACCAGACCTGAGCAGTAGAACCAGGAAGGACTTTTGGTGACCCCTCCTCCCCAGAATTTGCCCAGAAATTTACTTATTTGGAATGGCTAATTCATAATCACTAATAATACCAATTAAAAATGCCCTGCAAAGTGCTTAGCAGCAATCAAGACTGTTTGGGTGACTATTTTAAATATTTGGCCACTGGAATTCTGGAAATGAGGGCACACACAAAAGGTTTTCAAATATAAATAAATAAGAAATGAGTGTGCTGAGGTCATTGTACTCCCAGAAGAAAATTACTTCCAAATTACAACTACATAAAAGAAATAATTGAAAAGATTAATCACACTCAAATAATAGGTCTATTTTACAAGTAATTTGGTGCAATATTCAGTCATTGACATCAATGTCTAGTAGTAAAATAGTAATGAATTTCATTCTCTGACTAATGTATTTATTTTATTAATGGTACTAAATGGTGTTGTTAGCGCTTATAAATATTTCATAACTTTTAATTCATTAAAATGTTCAAGGAATTTCCAAAAGTATTTATTAGTTTTAAATCATCCTTAGTATTCAATATGCAATTGCCACTCTGCCTGGGTAATTAGAAAAATTATTATTTAGAGTAATGGAAGTTTCATTGAATGTGGAGAATTAAGGTCCAGTTATTAATGAGACCAGTGCTCCAACTGGTGATGAACTCAAAGCATGGGAAGTTGCTTTCTCCTTAGATTGCTCAAGACCCTTTGGAGCCATTCCTTAAAATCAGTGATTGTAAGGCAAAAAGGGTGGATTCAGATGAATTAATCCCAGAGATGATAAAGGAAATGTCAGTTTAGACATTGGTTCCAATCTGCCCCTCTCCTGCTCTCCGTCGCCCTGAAACAGCTGAGAGTAGGATTCAAACATTCCAGCCCTACCTCCTCTCTCTGTTTCTCTGATAGGGGTCATGAGTGAAATGGCCAAAAACGGCCAAAAAGATGGCAACAGAAAGAAAAGCAGGGGCATAGCAGCTTGGGCAGTGGATAAGAAAAACAAGGATTTGAATCCTAACTAACTCATTTGGATGCTTTGTGTCCATTGTATCAGACAGTACTAGATACTTTGTGTGTAGATGAAGATAGTGATAACTACCCCGGGGTCTATATAAGAATTAAATGTGTGCCCTCCCAGCACACATAAACACTTACAGTTCCTGAAACCTAGTAGAAAATCAAACTAGGCTAGTTCCACTCCTGCCTATTTCCAAAGAGCTTACTGTGGTACTGTTGACCCAGTGGTGTTTGCATCTCTTACTAAGTATTTGTCATCAAGAAAAAGTGTACCAGGGCCGGTGCCATGGCTCACTTGGTTAATCCTCCGCCTGTGGTGCCAGCATCCCTTATGGGCTCCAGTTCTAGTCCCGGTTGCTCCTCTTCCAGGCCAGCTCTCTGCTGTGGCCCGGGAGTGTAGTGGAGGATGGCCCAAGAGCTTGGGCCCCTGTACCCGCATGGGAGACCAGGAAGAAGCACCTGGCTCCTGGCTTCTGATTGGTGCAGCGCCGGCCATGGTGGCCATTTGGGGAGTGAACCAACGGAAGGAAGACCTTTCTCTCTCTCTCTCTCTCTCTCTCTCTCTCTCATTGTCTATAACTCTACCTGTCAAAGAAAAGAAAAGAAAAGAAAAGAAAAGAAAAGAAAAGAAAAAAGAAAAGAAAAGAAAAAGTAGACCAAGTCAATTAGGACAACTCAGGGGACTAGCTGATTCAGCTCTCATTGCTTTGCCTGGTAGGTCTGAGAATAAGTTGGCTATATTGTTTGTGGGCCTTTGTCCACAAGGAATAATAGCTAAAGACATTTGGCTGTGGGCAGATTGGGAGGGGCCAACAAGTTGATTGGCATAAACTAGGGCCAGGACTTCTCACACTTGGATGCTTATACCTGCAGGATGTATAGTAGTGTTATTAAAGTATGCAAGTACACATTATTGACATGGCACATCTTTCCAAAGCCTCTGTTTTACCAAAAGATTGGAATGGAGGAACATTTTTATATTACAACTACCGAGACTATGCATTGGGTTCTAGTACAAACTACACATAAATGTTAGCTGAAATGTGAGTTTTCAAAGACTTTTCCTGCTTGTAGTGATCCCCTAGGCTCTGGGTTGTGACATCCTCTTTCTCTTCCATTTGGCACATCAGAGGGACATTGATGAAACATCACTCTTAGGGGCATGAGAACATGAATGGAAGCTGGGGGCACACAGACCTGGGATCACCAGCTGAAGAATCAGAGGGTAAGGCGTCCTCTGGTGCAGAGTATAGTGGGTAGACATTGGACAGTATCCCAAGATGACACTGAAGACTAGCAGTGGAACATAGGCACCTAAATCAGGCAGGAAAGGGCTCAGTTCCTAAAGCTGGCATATCAGGTCAGAGCGACTCACCAAATATTTGATTTTAAAGTGTGTTGGTCTAGAGTCTTAAATTTCCCCAACGACAGAATTTATCTTGTTGCTGGTTTGGTTGATGGGTGGGTTGGATGGTTAGTTGACTGTTGATTTGGTGGGTGGATGATGGGTTGACTGGTTGGTTGGTTGGTCGAGGTGGAGGAGGATGGTCTAAACCTTTATCTAAAGATATGGAGGTGTTTTATTTCCTTTCTTCTCAAGCACCTGGACATTGTTGTTCATATCAGTAGGAAAACTATAACTATACATTAAAGTCCTCCAGAGTGGAGGACCTTTGTGCATGGAGGGAGAGAGCCTTTTGCTAGCTGATAGACATAGCCTAGGAGCTTAGAGAGTGAACTGCTGGGTTTTGAGAATTTTTCTCCTTTTATTTACAGTTATTTTAGGTTTTGGCCTTCTCTGTTTTCGAGTCTGCTGAGAGCATGGTTTTTGTGGAACTTCTTCTTGCCCTTCTTGTTGCAGTTTGGTTTGGGAGGAAACACTAGGAGATAATAGCTGGGCAGCTGCCCAGAAGGTCCTTCATGCAGTTTGCAAACCACAGAGCACATGGTCTCTGAGGTCTCTTCTCCTGGCTCCAACATTCTGGGAGTCTGTGATCAGCATCTGTAGGTGGATGTAGAATCTTTTGGCTTTTGCTGCTTCTGTGTCTTCTCTTAGCACTTATTCAGCATTTTGTGTCTATAAAGTGATTAACAAACATTGACTAATTACCCCTCATTAATCATTCATGCAACTGGTAGAACCGGGTCTTATCAATTCCTTCAAGAACACGACTGTAATATCCTTTCTAGATTCCGAGTCCCATGCGTGGGAGGTGTGGGGCCATCATGGCAGCTGGGGGAGCTCACTGGGGGAGTCTGCCGGAAGATGGACACTGGCACCGGGAGACTGTAACCCCACTCAGATGCCTTTTCTGCTCTAATTAGCAGGAAGGACAAGTAGGAAGGCTGGCCAATGGCAGCCAAAAGGCAATAAGCTTTAATTAGAGGCTTCTTCCTGGAAATTCACAGGGATGTAATAAGTCCATTGTCTTAAAAGGCCCAGAGAGTTTGGACACCTCAACTTTCTTTCACTTTTATGAGTGATCATCTCAATTATTTGTGAAACTTAATGAAATGAAGCAGCACCATGGCTCTGATCCGCTCCCCAGTGCTGTGTAGGAACAGGCAGCCCAAATCCAGGACCAGGAAGGCAGCCTATCTACCATTGTAGACTGCTATAGGCTTATAGTTCAGAACCACACAAGCTGCTGTGGGTGGGAACAACAGCAGGGCTGTCCTGGAGAGAAGGCCAATTTGTCCCTGGGAGGGCTGGCCAGCATGCTAGCCCTTTGTACCCCAATTTCCAGAGGTAGAGGAGACCCCTCCAGTGGCTCAGCGCCTCAGTCCTCTAGACTTGGGCGTGAGTGTGTAAAGCTGGGGTAAGGAATTCCTAGAATTACATTTATGTGAATTGGAACAGAATGCAGAAGGTTACAAAGAGATGGTCTGTGTGCTCCTTCTTACTCTCTTGGGGCCTGAATCTTTATTGTTTCATGCACAGAAACAAATTCGCACCTGATCACTTGCATGCATTCTCTCTGGTATGTCCACAGTACATGTGTACATGCCAATGTGCGAGCGCTGTCCTCCTGCCCATTCTCTGTCATTGTGCCCCTGATGTGGCCTTTTCTCCCCATTACTTTCTCCCCGTTCCTTTATCGGTGACTGTGTGTAATCCCAGAGCATCCACTCCATTCAAGTCATATCACTTGTTCACTCTGTTTGATAATAAACAAATGCAGACAGGTCATTTTCCATCTCAGCTGTTTTGTCATTTCATGGATAACCTTTCCCTGCATCTCCCTACCCTCAGCCTCCCACTGGTGTGTCTCTCCCAGATTCTAGATGTCTTTGTCTTTTTTCTTATCAATTAACTCACTCACTCTCATTCTTTTTGTGAGAGATAGAAAACTAGACTGGAAGGGAAAGAGGAAGGAGAAAGAGAAGCAAGCTACCTCAGATGATATCCGAATATTATATTTTGAATCATAATTGTCATAATTATGATAACATGATCATATTATCACATCTCCTGACTACAGCTGTACATCTATGCCTGCAGCTAATCACTGGAGACAGGTATCATTGCCTCTTTTTAAAGATCTTTGTGGAGAGAGTTTTTACAACAATTATGATGAGTGACAGACTCAAAATATTTTGAAGTTGTAAGATATTCCATCAAATACCCACTCCTTTGGGGTATTAATTTTAGTCATTGGTCAGGTTTAGAGCCCATAGAATTATATGTAAAACTTTTTTTTGCTTATACTATATTCTGCCCTGGCAAAAGATGAATAACTAAGACAGGATCCAGCCTGTGTTGTTATAGTGAGATTCATTGTGTGAAAGCACCGCTTAGGTCTTTTCCTTCTCGAGGGTCCTGTCACCAACAGAGTAAGCTCAAAGGCCTTCTTTCCCTGGCCTCAACCTACCTGCTCACCCTTCCCCATGACCTCTCGCAGAAGCCCAGCCAGGTCAGTGAACAGGCCGAGATGGCAGTCCTGCTCATCCAAATCCCGCCTGTTCATCAAGGACCATGGCAAAGCTCACTTAAACCTCCCCCTTCCCCTAGCGGCACCCATGAGCGCTTCTTACAGCAGCATCTTTCCCATTCTGAATCTGTGTTTATAGCCCATAAGAATGAGAGACTTGGAGGGTGGGTGACATGTTCAAGGGCTTAGACTGATTTCAGCGAGACCACTGGAGAGTTTCATAATCTCACTCCCAAAATGGGAGGCAGAAGGAAGCTTCGTAGGGGACAGGTGCGACTTCATGCCAGCATCACCCCAGTCCCCAGATAAGGTTTTATACTCGCCTCATGCCTTTCACAGGTTGCAGTCTGAACTCCTCAATATACTTCTTAATAACTTTTCTGAAGAGACAACTGCTCCTGAATTGTTGACTCAAGTTGTACCAGCTTTCCAAGAATCTTGCTTTCAGCAGGAGGAATGATGAATTAAAGAGTTATTTGTTTGGATTTTAAAAATGTGTCCATCACGAGGCCCCTGTGCGTGTGTACAAAGATTAAAAGACACAATTCCCTGAGAAAAATAGACCAAGCAACCTGTAAGTAAGCCAAGCCAACTGCACGCCAGACAACCGCATAGTCCTGCCCTTGGAGTCCAGCAAGCTTGCATAACTAGAGACGCGTCACAGAACAAGTGAAAGCTTCACAGGGGGGTAAGAGATGAGGCCAGCGGATTCGCACCTGCACTTCTAAGTCAAGAGACTCAGCTCTTTGGGACTGGGTGGTATAACAGCAGGGACATACCACTCCATGGAAAGGGGCGTGGCTCCCGTGCCCTGCATGTGCTGTTACCCAGGAGAGAACCCAGCAGTCCTGGATGAAGGGCCAAGGTGATCCTGTGCTCACAAGGAAGACATTCCCAGGAGCCCTGTGATTGATTCCGTAGTGTGGACCTCAGGCTCTGCCTGAGAACAGATTCCTGAGACCCCACATTCCTAGGAAGGGGTTCTAGATAGCCGTTTTTAGAAGGAAAATGAGGTTAATCCAGCCCTCCCGAGAACCGTTGCAAAGTGGAGGACTCAGGTACAAAAGAAAGGGAAAGGAAAGAAAATGGAAAGGGAAGACAGGCCAGGCCAGGCCAGACAGGGGCACTGGTAAATGCCTTCAGAGAATCAGCTTCCCATTCTTTCATACAAAATGGTGGGGGTGTGAGGGAACTCCTGGGAGGTAGTTACTTGTAGTAGTAACCCGTGTCAGCAGAAGAGGAATTATGCATGGCCCACACTTTGTTCAATGCTGTTATTTTTGTTTGTTTACCAAGGGGTGTTTTTTTGCATCTGGCTATTTGTTGACACTGAGCTAGAGGCAATTAAAGCATGTTTCCTGTCCATAAATAGCTCAACCCAGTGAAGACCAACATGTAAGGGAGTAGTTACAATACCGTGAGATAAATAATGTAGATAAATGGGGTCAGGGGCTGTGGAGACGTGCAGGAGGACGTGGCCCCTGGGAGGAGGATAACACAGCCAAGCTCCAGAGAGTGAGTTGCAGATGAATAGAAGAGCCCAGGAATTCCACGTCTCCAGAGCCCCTTCCTCTCCCCAGCAGGCTTGATCCATTCTCCCGACTATGCACAGCCCCCCGATGGGATTGTTTTCCACACCTTGTCACGCATTATACACTGCCTGCCTCTCATGTACTGTCAACCAGTGGCTTGCAAGGACCATGTTTTATTCATGTTTGCCTCTTTAGCACCTAGAATATGGGTGTTGAATATTGTGTGTCAGATTATGGGTTGCTGATAAGTGTTTGTTGGAGGGAGGTAGGCAAAGGGGGAGGGAGGGAGAGAGGGAGGGAGGGGTTCCTTAAAAATGTAGCACTTATTTATATAACTTCCAGTCTTTCTTCCAATATTGCCCCCCCTTTTTCTTCCTTGCAATAGCTCTTTCTCCAGTTCTGCCCTTCTTCCCTTCTATTCTCGTCAATTCCCCTCCCACCCCCCACCCCACACCACCATCACTGCCTGCTAGCAGGTGCCTGACTCCTGCCTTTCCCTCCCCTTCCACCCTGCCTCGGGGCAAGTCTTCCTCTCTTTGTTTCCCCCTCTATTCCCTGCCCTCTTCCCACTTCCTATTTTACTTGCCAGGTCCTTGGATCCTTATCTCCCTAGTTTCCCATTCCTGTAGCAGGTCAGGGATCTGCGATGGCTAATGAGGAACAGTGAAGTGTAGGAAAGGACAGGCATGTGATCATTTGTTTCAAAGGCAGACAATCTCCTTGGGCCTTAGGTCAGTGATGAGCAAAGGTCCCAATGTCTCCGAACAGGCAGTGGATAATAGGCCACTTTATACAAGGAGCCTGTGGCCATTCAGCTCTGAGAGTTTCCAACCCATGCCCTGATGAAAAAGAGGCTGCACAGTGACCTTAAATAGCAGATCCCACGGGGATCCCCTATCCCAGCCTCCTCACTTACAGCTTAGGAGAGGACGGCACCAGAGAGATTCAATGACTTACCCAAGGTCACACAGCAAGTCGTGGCTGAGTCAAAACCAGAGCTGGGCCTCTCGCCTGCTTACGCAGTGTTTCCCACGCTCTAATGCACCGCTCCCAGCTCCGGCAAGCCGTCTCCTACGTGCCAGGACTGATGCGGTTAACACACAGGGAGCCGTTCTTCCTGCTGAGAACTGCATCCAGTTATGGGGAGGGAGGTGACAGCTGTTTAATAGCAGCTCCGTGGGATGGTTCAGGACTTCGACTGTGGAGTATTATCTCCTGCCAGGGCGTCAGAGGAGACGAGGGGAAACAGAATGTAATTACCCGACGGCTGTTTTTCCCGGATACCAAAACAAATTCTCCCACTCTGGTGAATAATGCCGAGGGGTCTTTAACAATTGGTTTATGCCTCCATCTGAAAGCTGTCACCACTCCTAATAGCACGGGGACCTGTTTTGCCAATCAGGGGTATCGATTTGAGACTGCCTTGGAGATGGGCATGCGGACTCATCAGCTTCCTGTGGGCCCCTGAGAGTCTGTCCGACAGGAAGGACCGGGGGAGCTTGAGTGCTGAGCTGCTGTCAGTGTGGCCACGGGGGCCTGCCTCAGAGGTGGCCGCTCTCCCCTGCCTCTCCTCCTGAGCCCCCGGCAGCCTGTTTGATTCCAGGCTCCAGTGACTGGGAACAAGGGACCAGGGCCAGGGTGGGGATGGGTGAGGCTCTAGAAAGATGTCCCATTCTCCGATGAGCCAGGAACAACAAGGCATCCCCACCACTCATCTTTAAACAAAGCTCATACACAACCACTAACTTTAAAGCACATAAATTAAGCATAATTCATTCATCTCATCAACCTAGAAAGAGCTTCTCTCAACATCTGTAGGCTTTTATTTTGGACGCCATTATGGCACTTAGGTTTTGCCACAATTCCTAGTTATTTGTGCTCCTGTCACCTCTGCCCTAGGTTTGCAGCTTTTTTTTTTTTTTTTTTTTGGACAGGCAGAGTTAAACAGTGAGAGAGAGAGACAGAGAAAAACATCTTCGTTCTGTTGGTTCACCCCCCAAATGGCCGCTACGGCCAGCGCATGGCGCCGATCGAAGCCAGGAACCAGAGGCTTCCTCCTGGTCTCCCATGCGGGTGCAGGGACCAAGCACTTGGGCCATCCAGAGAGCTGGACTGGAAGAGGAGCAACAGGTACAGAATCCAGTGCCCTGACCGGGACTGGAACCCCGGGTGCCGGCACCGCAGGCAGAGGATTAGCCTAGTGAGCCGCGGCGCTGGCCGAGATTGCAGCTCTTTGAGGACAAGGGTCGATGAATCATTTCTGTGTTGCATAACACCTGATGCCTAGCACAGGGCCTTACACACAGAAGATGCCCAAGAAATAAAACCTCAGCGTGAGGCAGTTGACAAACACGTTTACCAAGTGGTATTGAGGAAGGTGTCCATTGTGTGGCTTGTGGAGGAAGCTCTGAGGCTGCTGTCTTCCCTTTGTATGTCCTGCTCTCCGGAGGCCACAAGGTGACACAGAGGGTGAGACCTGGGAATGGGGAGGAGTGACTGGCCAAGCTCAGGAGAGAGCAGAGGAACTCACAGTGGTGTATGGTCCAAAAAGAAAGAAAACAGAGCCCGCTCAGACCAAGAGAGCCTGGGACCAGGAAGCCACGCTCCAGAAAGGCCAGCTAAGCCCGAAGAGCCGTGAATTATGTCCTGTAAATCTGGTTGGGGCTTTCAGTGTCCTGGGTATGAGCCGGAAGTTGCTGTGCGGGGCTTCTTCCTCACAGTGGGGGTGGAACATTGGGAGCAAGACCACCAAGCCTGAGGCCCACCAAAGGGCCATACTGTTAAACAGAATTATCTTCAAGATGAGGTGAAGAGGAGGGGGGACCACCAAGCCAGGCCCCTGCTCATGAGCGTTTCAGTTTGGAGACAACTGGATGGTGCTGCTGCCACTTGTGGGGGGCGAGCTGGCTGAAGCAGTCCACCAATGGGATGTTGGGAGCCTTTCTGGACTGCATGTCTGGAAGTCCAACTAGAGCGTATATTGATCCCAAAGTCACCCTCAGGTGGGACAGCCGTAAATCAGTGTCAGCCTGCAGCATGTGGGAGACCTTCGCCTTCTGAGAGTCCAGCTTGCTCCCTGTATTGTCCTACTGAAGCACGTGAGCTGCCCCGGTCTCAGGAAAGCACCCAAGTGAAGAAGGAACAGGATTTCTGAGCAGGTTCACTGAGCTCCTCACTGGGGAGGCAGGAAGCTCCCCTGGGCGGGGGACGACCTGAAAACAGAGCGGCATGGCTTTCCATGGAGCTTGTGGAGCGGGAGAGGAGGAGGAGGAGATGCAGAGGTGAACTGGGCCGGCCTCCACAATGCCTTCTTCAAGGGCGGGGAGTCGGCTGCGGTGCAAACATTTTCTTGGTGGGGGATGACACCAGTCCCGGTTGGGATGTGTGCGAATGCTGCTGTGCCAGTTGGAAGGCGTCTTTGAATTTCCAGTTGGTCACCTAGATACACCTGGCATAACCCTTTATTTTTATTATTTTTGCCTCACACTTAACAGGAGATATACCTTCTTAACAGAATGTTTATTGTATGGTGTAGTACCGTTAACCATATGCAGTGGTGTACAGCAGATCTCTAGGTATACCTAGAACATTCTTTATTTTTTAATTGATACATAATAATTGGACTTGCTTATAGCATACAGTATGATGTTTTGATACATGTATAAATTGTGTAATGATCAAATCAAGATAATTAGCATATCCATCACTTCAAATATTTCTCATTTTTTTCTGAATGTTTTTCGTGTTTTTTATTTGAGAAGGAAGTACACACACACACACACAGAGAGAGAGAGAGAGAGAGAGAGAGAGAGAGAGAGGTCTTCTTCCATCTGCTGGTTTACTCCACAAATGGCCACAACAGCTAAGCTGAGCCAGCCCAAAATAGTCCAGAACTCAATCCTGGTTTCCCATATAGGTAACAGGGACCCAAAGTACTTGAGCCATTACTGCTGTCTCCTAGGGTGTGCATTAAAGGGAAGCTGGAATTAAAAGCAGAGCTGCTGGGGCCAATGCTGTGGCATAGTGGGTTAAGTTACTGCCTGCAGTGCTGGCATCCCACATAGGCACCAGTTTGAGTCCTAGCTGCTCTACTTCTGATCCAGCTCCCTGCTAATGTGCCTGGGAAAGCAACGGAAGATGGCCCAAGTGCTTGGGCCCCTGCACCCACGTGGGAGACCCAGAGGATGCTCCTGGCTCCTGGCTTTGGATTGGCCCAGCTCTGGTCATTGTGGCCAGTTGGGAACTGAATCAGCAGATGGGAGACTCTCTCTCTCTCTCTCTCTCTCTCTCTCTCTCTCTCTTTCAAATAAATGAATCCTTAAAAAAAAAGCTGAACTCAAGCCCCCAACTCTCTGATATGGGATGCTGGTGTCCCAAGAGGTGTCTTAGCCATTATGCCAAGAACCTACCCCAAACATTCATCATTTTTTATGATGACAACATTCAAATCTTCTGTTGTACGTGTTTGGAAATATATGAGAGTACTTCAAAAAATTCATTGGAAATTTACATTATCATTTTTGGTTTGTTTGAGGAACAGAGAGACAGAGTGAGAGAGACAGAGAGCGAGCAAACTGTCATTCATTGGTTCACTCCAAAATAAAGTCAGGAGCCAGCAATGCAAACCAGATCTCCCAGGCGGGTGGCAGGAACCCAGGTGCTTGAGCCATCACTGCTGCCTCCCAGGGTCTGTATAGCAGAAAGCTGAAGTCGTTAACCGGAGCTGAGAATCAAACCCAGGTACTCTGGCGTGGAATGCAGGTATTCGTGGCTGGGCTAAATGCCCTCTTCTGCATTATCTTTTAACTCCATTTCCACAGACTTTCTGAAGTGCCCTTGTGCCTGACATTGTTAATGATGGCCACCAAAAGTGCAGAACACCAGAACTCGTTCCTCCTCTCCAACTGTAACTTTGGACCCCGTGACCACATTCTGCCCACCTGCCCCACTTCCCTTACCCTCCCCAGCCTCTGGTAACCCCTATTCTGCTCTATTCTGTGAGATTAGGGTTTTTAGATTCCTCAAGTGAGAAAGATCATGCGCAGAATATTCTTAATTGCACATCCTTAGTGGGAAAAGCCCCATACCAGAGCCAGTTATTGATTAATCCACTAAACACATTTTAATAGTGTACAGTGTGCATAGGAAGGAATGGCCAGCCCTCGCAGAGCTGATGAGGTAGTAAAGGAGAAGGATATATGACAACTCATTATAGGGAAATTAAGGGCCCCCATGGAGGACGCTGAGGAAGCACGGAACGAGCAGGTGATACAGGTGGGAGAAGCTGCGGCAGTGCCTGCCACTCTCTGAGCCCGCAGCTTGTTTTCTGGAGCTCAGTGAGAAGCTGTACAGAAAGGTGGACACCCACGGATGGAGGAAATCCACATTCAGGTAGAACTGGGGAACCGTCAACCTTCCTGAAGCCCGAGTAAACTTAGCACTAACAGCTTCCTCGGGAGCACTTGGAGAATCTGCTGTGAACCAGCCTGTGTCCTGGGGGCCGTGTGCCAGGAGAGATTAGAGACAAGCAGGATGGTGAGACCTAGACAGAAGCAGGCTGAATCCCCAGCATCTGGGCAAGGCTCAGACGTTTGTCTGATATTTTCTCCATCTTTCCTTGTATCTGATGTTTTCTTCATCTTCTCACCTGAGACCAGAATATTTATTAAAAAATATAGAATTTGATCAGCCCTATCAATCAACATTCAGAGAGTTATATTTCCAAATAAATAAGATAAAATATCTTAGGAGGACATCATTGCTTATTCCCTAGAGCAGTGCCTATCTCAGTGTAGTCATTGTTTCCTTTTGATACATTTGCAGTTTTCCTTGGATGTATCTCTCATGACACAAACCTGCAACATTCACTGCTCTGGACTCTGATCTTCTGGGCACAAGTCTCCACCCCACTGTTTACAGCAGTGTGAGCTTAGCCAAACCTTGCTTCTCTTAACAGGTGGGCTAAATAAGATCAGTATGTGTACACAGGTAGATTGTACTTTGGGGCTAGGAACAGACCTAGCCATTGAGATAACACTGAGCATCTCAGAAACCGTGAGTCCAATTGTTGAGATAAACCCAAGAGCTGACTAGGCCATAAAGGCTCCTGACCTCGTGAATGGAATAAGGCACCCTAACACAGGGAGTTTCTCAATTCTTGCCTCCTTTAAAAAAATTTTATTTATTTATTTGAAAGTCAGAGTTACACAAAGAGCGAAGGAGAGGCAGAGAGAGAGGTCTTCCATCCAATGGATCACTCCCCAGTTGGCCAAAATGGCCTGAGCTGCACAGATCCGAAGCCAGGAGCCAGGAGCCTCTTCCAGGTCTCCCACACAAGTGCAGGGGCCCAAGGACTTGGGCCGTCTTCCACTGCTTTCCCAGGCCATAGCAGAGAGCTGGATCAGAAGTGGAGCAGCTGGATCTCAAACCGGCACCCATTTGGGGTGCTGGCACTGCAGGCGGCAGCTCCACCCACTATGCCACAGCGCCGGCCCCATCCCTTCTTGCCCTTCAGCCGTCCATCATGTGAGGACACAGTAGGAAAGCCCTCACCTTGTTCTTGGACCTCCCAGCTTGCAGAAACGGGAGAGATAAACTTCTGTTCTTTATAAATTACCCAGTCTTAGGTTTTCTGTTATCGTAGCACAAAATGTACTAAGACACAGGTCCTTGTGGGAGGCTGGAATTTGTGCAGAGGGCTTTAGGGTGCAGTTCAGATGCTGGGGCCATGAGAACAGTGGTGAGGAGAAAGCGGTGGCAAGGCCCTAAGTAGCATCTGCATTCTTGCCCCTGACCGTTGCTGACACACATTGATTCCGGTCAGGTGCCAGGCTTCCTGTCAGCACTGGAAATGGGTGGTCTCATACCATGCACACGTGGGAGCTCTTCTCCCCAGTCCACGGCCTTTGGTTCTAGCTCATCTGCGAGAGCCATGGCCAGACTGAATGTTTTCACCCAACCTCAGGGGGAAAGCCTGGGATGTGTGCAGGAAACTGTGAGTAGTGTGGTGTGGCCGAAGCTCCAGAGAGGCAACCTGGGAGTCATTGAGCAAACGCGGATCTGGGTGGGGAAGGGGCCAGCCACCGATGGGTTTCAGTTTATACCCAGGGCCCTGGAGGATGCTGTAACCTCAGCCGAACTTGGCTCTCTCCTCCTCAGCCCAGAATAAACAGCACGCCCAACAGCCGCACGGAACCCATGCTGTGGGAATGGCCCAGATGGCGACCTTGATTTCTCGATTGATTTAGATGTCATTGTCAGCATGATTGAGTGATTGGGTCTGCTCCGTCTCTTGTCCCAGAATCAGACAGGAGGAGTGGAACAAGTTTGAGATTCTTGAAGTGTAGTCCTCAACTGCTGATTGAGTCAACTCTGAGTGAGCAGCCCCAACTACATTTCAGAAGCAACAGCCGCAGGGAACACCCAGCTCCCTGGAATAGCACTATAGTGCAAATGTTACTTCATCTTCTAGCCTTCTTATGCCTGAGAACTTTTGTTCCAAATTCAGTCTGATATGGAGAAATGATGTAGTGTAGAGGCTCAGATCGTGGGTGAAGAGTCAGGCTGCCTGAATTCAAATCCCTGTGCCGCCCTCACTAGCTGTGTGACCTGGGATGAGTGACTTAACCTTTCTGACCCTCATTCTCCTCATCTACAAAAAAAAGGCAGTTAATACTACTGCCTACTCTTACAGCTGTAAGGAAATAAAATGAGTTAATACTTGGAAAGCCTTGGCCCAGAATTTGGCATATATTTAGTGCTTTGTGAAGGTCAGCTGTTAGTACTCTTTGGGACAGACAAAGGCAGGGTTGTCCAGGTTACATCACGACCAAATGACCTGTGGTCTTGCCCTTTCAACCTCACCCACACTCCCCAGGCAGTCTTATAGGGCCCCTGGGCAGTGGTGTGCTGGCAGGTGTTTAACAAGTGGCTCTCCTGAGGGGAGGAAGGAGACTTGATTTTACCATCACTAGCACTGTGAGGGCACTGAAATTGGAATTGGGAAGCAGCATACACAACTGACTCCAGTGTGCCATTGCCCCTAAGAGCCAAGTGCAGATCCACAGTATCCTGGAGCCCTGGCTCTGTAGAGCCCAACTCGGTGTAGCCTTGACTTTGAAGTTGAGCTCCTCCAGATATTGGGCAGACATAAACTAACAGGCAGAGTATGGAGCAAGAAGGAAAGAGTTCGGAGATTTCAGGGTATTAATGTTTGAATGCCTAATCCACAAGGCAGCACGTCTGACAGTTCAGTGACTCTTAATTAGATGAGATTGAATCAGCAGAACTTGCTTCCTATAGCTAAAGGCTTTCTCTGGGAGGGCAGATGTTCAATTACTGCTAGGGCCCATCGGGCAACACGCCTCAGCTGAGGGGTGGGTTAGTGGCCTAAGGACGTGCATAGCAGAGACCTTCAGGGATGAGCGGGGAGAGAGAGAGAGAGAGATAATGTGGGAAAGAACTGTCCAGAATGGGCTGAGAGTGCTGGGTTTACTTAGAAACCCAGGAGTTATCCTTGTAGAAGGTAGACAAGAGCCGCAGAGCTTACAAAGAAAAATCACTGGACTGGGAATTCAGGGGACCAGTGCTGTGTGACTTTGTTTACCCCTCTGGGAATATGGAAATTGTGGTGCCCATCGTGGCTTCTCTGCAGTGATGTTACAGGATCAAGAGAGTTCATATCTGTGGCAGCCCCATAAAGAGGTCAGTGGTTAAGCCATACTCGACAGAGAAGTGGCTTAGCATCTGTGAGTTGGCCAAAGGCCTCCAAAACCAAGCCGTTGCTAGGGCAGGTGTCAGCACTGATCTCATTTTCAGACTAAGAAAAGTAGGCACATCATAAGGCTGTCGGTGACCTGGCACTAGAACCAGAAAGCCTTGGGCACCAAGGAAGCAGCTCTTCATTCTGTTCCTCAAGGGAGAGGTGAGAGCCCCTCATCTCTGCTTTTGTGTGTTAGGGTATTAATTAAAGCTGCCGAGTTTTAGCTTCTCTGTCTCTCTAACTTCAGTAATGAGGATACGGATGGAGAGTAAGCACGGTCCCCCATGCATGGCGTTTGGCTTCTGTTGGGTGCTGCTCAGCTTAACTACCCTGTGCTAGTGCACTGCCTCTGAACCTCAACTAGCACTTGGCCCATAGGTGCCATCTCAGCCCCCAAATCCACCCAGAACCTCTCAGCACAGTCGCCGCAGCCGGCCAGTGCTGTCTCAGTTTCAAACTCTAAAGGAAGGAATTTGTTTGACCCAGACCAGACTTTGGAGCCAAGTCAAGTCATATACCTCATGGGCCATTGGCCAACCTGAAGAAGCTACCCTTTCCTAGGAAGGCGCCTCACGGTACAGAGGGAACAGGACAGACTCCTTTAGAGCCAGAACAGGGAGAAACAGGGAGCAGGCTGGAGCTGGCCTCCTTGGAACCCCTGTCTTCTTTTTTTTTTTTTTAAGATTTATTTATTTATTTGAGAGTTAGAGTTACAGACAGTGAGAGGGAGAGACACAGAGAAAGGTCTTCCTTCCATTGGTTCACTGCCCAAATGGCCGCAACGGTCGCAACAGTCAGAGCTGTGCCGTTCTGAAGCCAGGAGCTTCTTCCTGGTCTCCCATGGGGTGCAGGGGCCCAAGGACTTGAGCCATCTTCTACTGCTCTTCCAGGCCACACCAGAGAGCTGGATTGGAAGAGGAGCAGCCAGGACTAGAACCGGTGCCCATATGGGATGCTGGTGCCACAGGCGGAGGATTAACCTACTGTGCCAAGGCACTGGCCCCTGGAACTCCTGTCTTCCCTGGACTAGTCTCTGGTCTTTCCTGAAGACCTGTGGCCAGCGCAGAAGGCCACATGGAAGGTCATACAAAAGATACAAAGGTTGGCAAGGGGACAGTCTGTGGCGCTGAGCTGCGAAGTGATGCAAGTACCTCGGTGTCAGAGTTAGGTCTCTCCCTAAGTAGGGCCCAGTGGGCTGTCCTGTGTTCTAAGTGTCAGCATTATGCCATCTGTGCCCTTGAGTCTCCTTATCCTCATGCTCAGGCTCCCCTGTAGCACGTCCCTGAGCAATTCCGCAGAGACCAAATGCATTAGGTTGACTCACACAAAACAGCCGTTTTTGCAGGTCCAAAATAGTCGCGTGTCGCCAGTTTCATCTGGTTCAACCTAATAGGAAGCTTTCAATAAATACTTTTCCTCTAGTCCATCGCTCCTCCGTGACCTGCTGCTCCAGTAGGAAATATTGAAACCTCAACACACTGCCTCTGGGTCATTTACAGCTCAACACAAGGGTAATGGATAAAACACCTCTCCCAGGTACACAGATAGGAGCAGGCGTTAGCTCCGACACCACCTTGTAATTTCCCTGGCCTCTGCCCTGGAGAGATGGAGACTTGTTGTGCACGGGGCCAGACCCAGACTTGGTAACACAACGGAAACTCTCTGTTCTTGGCCTGGAAAATTCCAGAGAAGACTCTTGAGTTCCAGCAAAAGAGAATGTGGGTGGGGAAGAACAATGCACCAAGCTTATCCTCTCTTGGAGAAGCCCATGGACAGCTCTGTGGGGCCCAGGGGAAAGGTGGGGATGAGAGACGGGAAGGGGGTGAGGCAGAACCCAGAGGACGCTGGCCTGGAAGCTGAGTCAGCCGCCAGCACCTGGGGACTCTAGACCGGTCCCTTCTCTCACTGGGCCTGAGTCTTCATCTGCAAAGTGGAAAATCAGTCAGGGGTCCTCCCACTGCCATTTAGCACCATAGATCCCTGGGATGTGGGTGTCCACAGCCCAGATAGCCTTAGAATGAGAAGGGGCAGCCCAGGAGCACCCTGAGCCAGCTGTGATGGGAAATGAGTGGTCCCTGCCCATTCACTCCCATTCCCCTGAGCCCTTCTGGACTCTGCCCTCTCCCACACTCTCTTCCTGACTACCCCTCATCCTCCACCCTCTAGCCCCTCCTTTCCTCTCCCCCATCACAGTCTACTAGTCTTGGGGCCTCTCATCTGTAGCCAGAGCCGCAGGTCCTGACTTGCTGACCGCTGAGGAATGCATCCATACCACAATGTCACATGGATCCTCTGGGCCTTGGTTTTCCCGTCTGCCAAGTGTGAGAACTGGAAGTTAATTCTCTGAAGGCCCCTGAGCTCTGAGAGTCTGTCCTTGGCACCTCGGCTTCAGCAAGTTCACTACCAGCACCAGGCAGTGATGTGACGTTCAGTGGGTGGTGCAGGACAGCAAGGCTGGGGAGGGCCTTGAGCAGTGGCCCTACAAGTGTACTTCCTTCATGGCCACACAATCCTCATCAGCTTAGGCCTAGCCCGGGGTTCCCCCCAACCTCACTGACTCCCACGACAGCTCCTAAAGGCATCTCCACTTCTCCTCCTTACCTCCTTTCCCACAGCTAATAGCGGTAATAAATCTGTGCCACCCATGACAGTTTACAAAGGGCTTTCACACACCATATCTCATTTGCTCTTGCTCGCAATCTCTGTTCTCTCCAGTTCATCAGCAAAATATAGGGTGCAGCCCAGATGGGAAGTGGTGGAACTAACTATTAGCACAACTGGAAGAAACCAGAGCCCAGACTGCTGCTCCCAGCCCAAGGCCCTCTCCACAGTAGTGCACCTCCCCGCTCTGAGACTGTCCTCATTTCCTACTCCTCACACCAGGGCAGCAGCAAGAAGAGACAGTGGCTTCCAAGACTAGGGGTGATGATAGAGTTGACTTCACTGAGGCCAGTACCCCACAGCAAAGTTCTGGGACCTTATAGCCAACATCCTGCCCTTCCTGTAGCTCAGCCCCAGTTGAGAGCTACTCCTCTTTTGGGTTCTTCTTCCACTGGTATCCTGTGCTTAGAACTGTCTGGCCTCTGCCTCACCCCCGAGCTCCTACTCAGCTAACCAAATTACACCTGGCCCACCATGACCTCACAGCCTGACTCCAGTTCAAGGCCTTTCTCTGCCTTGAACACTTTATTGTCACTATAAATCATCTGGCCTTGTGTTTGATAAGATTTATCAAGTGGAGAATCTGATTGCTGTCATTCATCCCTTGGGGCAGGACCACCCAAGTGACAGGTTGTGGCCAGTCTAGGAATTGTTTGTCCCTGGCTTGGTCAGTTGTGGTGAGAGCCAGTGTTGTACAGAGATGGCCATCCGGGACATGGGGACTCTGGAAAGTGAGGGCATCCAGCATGGGCACTGTTACTCACAGCCCGCCTTTGCCTGGCATTGCATCATCAAGTGGTGCCTGCTGACCCGTACGGCCCCATCCAGTGTAGACTCCCTGGTGATGCCTTCAGTGAGAGTGAGCCAATCCTCCCTCAAAGCTTGCAGACATCTCGCCTCAGTTCCCACATAGGCCTGGCCCCTCACAAAATAAGTAGGATACCAGAAGTGTTTTTCAGCTCTCTTCAGTAATTTCATAGTTAATTAAAAATGGAGTCCATGAGGTCACTCGGTGTTTCCCGGCGCTGTTGTGTGGTGAGAAGGTGCACCATGTTCTAGTGAGCGTAATGGGCACTGGGTTTGAGAAGAATGTTGCCTCAGTCTGTCCAGGGCAGGGCTTCTCAGAGCCTGCTGACACGTAGTGTCCCTTCCCAAGAGAAAAGCCGACATGTAGCCTTTTTGTACCCACTGCCATGAAATCACCCTCTGAGGAAGCACCAAAATCTGCTCCCAGAGCCAATCTGCTTTTGGCAGAAAACAATTCAGGAGACACCAATGTAGCCGAAGCTGCCTAGACCCAGGTGTGGCTAAGCCATAGATTAAACTTGGCTCAGCAGCCCCAGGCAAGCCACCCACCCTCTCTGTGCCAGGGTTTCTCTATCCTTAAGCAAATATGATAACATAGTGTTGGTAAAGAGACAAATGAGACTGTATCCAAAGTGACTGGAAGTGAGTAGAGGCTCACTATATAGTCCCTGTTGGTTTCTCAGTACCCGTCCATGGCCAAGTTTACCCCAGAGCAGGTACTCAGCAGGTGCCAGTCAGAAGCATTGTACCATGGGGAAGCCTGGAAGGCACCTGGTAGCAATAGAACCCATCAAGGCCAAGGCAGCTAGCCTCATGGGACAAGCTGACCCGGACATTCAGCTGAGTGGAGGGATCTCCTTCCCAGGATGTCCACCCCTGCCTATCCCCCTCCAGATCCAGTGGCCCACTGGAATCACCAAAGGGACCATCAGCCCCTCGCAGTCCTGATGCCGTTTTCACCCAGCCTGCCAAACCCACACATGCCAGTGCCTGCAGGTGCACATGGAGCTCTTCTTTATGACTCCCATCTCGTTACTTCCCCGTGTCCCACAGACCTCGTACAGAATGCCCTGGAGTTAAGTAACAGGATTGTTCTGATCCCAATATCCCGGCAGGCTAGACAGGACAGGAATTATTTATACCCATTTTACAGAGAAGAAAAGTAAGACCTGGAAAGACTAAGCTGGCTGCCTGAGCCTTTGCCCAAAAACAGTTCATCAGCCTGCCTGCTAAAGGTGCTCTTAGTGATGGTCAGTCGCTCTCCAGGGTCCTAGGTGCTTCCTTCCACCTTGAGTGGAGAGTGACTTCTCCCTTGCCTGGGCCACACTTCCTAGCCAGGTCCCTCCTGAGCTCCCTGTGGAGCCCTCTCTGTCCATCTGAGACAGGGACCCAACAGACCTTGGTTCGGTGTGCCCAGTCCAGAGCCTTCCCTACAGGCCGCACTGTACATGCCGGCTGTTCTTTCCTGAACGTGGCTTATGCCCAGGCATTGAATATTTAATCCATGACCCCACCTCCCTGCCAGCTCACAGGGCCCCTCGCCATGAGCTGTCACATGACCACCCTCTGCACATCCTTCCTGCCCCCTGCAGGGTGCTCCTCAAGAGCTGGAAATAATGAAAGGAGAGCCCCCCACCAGGGTCGAGGCTGCCCCCTGATTTGGGGCTGAGGCTTTGAAATGGCCCAGGTGCAGAGGAAAGCTGCTTCCTGGATGCAGAGGCGTTTTGTGTCTGAATAAGCCTCTCTCTCTCCAGCCACGGCCGCCTACCCTGGTGGATGCCCTGCCAATTGCCGTAGCTTGATGCCCTGTGATTTTCCCACTGAGATTCGTCACGGACTATTAAGCCAGTGTTGCCCCATGCATCTCAGCCTACAAGGCATCCATCACAATTTGAAACAAGTTTCTGGGGATGAGGCTGCAAACAAACAGGGGCCAAAACCCAGGCTAAGGCTTATCATCAGGAACAGTAGCCAGAGAGAGATCAAGAATGACAGGCCGGGCCACCCCACAGGCCAGGGAGATCACTGCCTTCCAGCCCTCAGGACCCAGCAAACGCCATAAAGAGGGCTGGCTCTGCTGCTGTCTATTGTCAGCCCGTGAAGAGGGGGCACCCACCAGCTGTGCCAGCAGGGCAGTGAGGGTCACGTGACTGACTGGCGTTCCCCCAGCCTTGCTCTGTCTGCACCCCTGGGAGCTTGATGGACACGGACTCAGAAGGCCAGTTAAAAAGAGTGCTCTTATTATCCCCATTAGACAGAAATTGAGTGTGGAGAGGATCAAGTCCTTGCCCAGGCTTACAGAACAGTGTGTGATGCAGCCAAGAGTCTAACTCAGGCAGTGCTCCAGAGTCCTGTCTAAAGTCAGGCTGTCTTGAAGCACTGAAGAGCCCATTTGAATCTGGGTCCCATTCACGGAGGCTCCCCAGGAGAACCATCAGCACAGCGGAGTCTTTGTTTAGGAGCCCTGTGGATAAGCCACAGAGGTGGTCCACAGAAGGACCCGGGAAGCCTTCAGTCCTGCCTGCTGCTTCCTTGGGATCTGGACAAGAACCAAACCTCTCAGTGGCTTCATGGCGACCTCCAAGAACTGTTGCAGAGATTACGTATCCTCATATGTGCCAAAGTGCTTCCTAAGCTGTGACATTTACTGGGGGGCCAATAGTAGTACTCCCACTTGGTCCTGCCACTCACTAGCTAATTCAGACAGCCCAATGGACATCACAAACTGGTGTCTCTGCCTCAGCTTTTACAACACAAAATGACACACTTAATACCTGGCTGCCTTCTCACCTTGCACTTGGCCGCTGACTTGCTTGTCCAAGTGCGGGTAGAGCCCCAGTGAGCCTGCGTGCCCCAAGAGGCCCAGCACACCATGTGAGAGGCACGCGTTTATGATGACAGTAATTGTGGTGAGATGCCCTCTCCAGAGAGCTGCCAGAACTTTGCAGACACAGTTCATTCATCCTCAGAAGCAGACCCAGATGGACCACCCCGGAGGACCATCTGGCCTGGTAGACTATGCTGAGTCTGCCTGGGAGAGCTAGAGAGACACTTAGGCTCCCTTGGGTAGGAGCAGAAACTCACAACTCACACTTGTAACCCCTGTCCAAGCAGGTGGGCACAGACCCATGGTGCCTTGGAGAGAAGGAAGCAACTCCTCCAGCCCCACATTTTGCCTTGTTGCTAGGGACCAGTTCCTCCACCCATATCAAGTTGACAGGAAGCCTCCATGGAGATATAGCCAACCCCTACAGCTGTCTGTGACCTTCAGGCCCTCACAGCAGGGTCTCTCAAGGTGCAGGCCCAGGACAAGCACCGTCAGGATTTGCATAATTGGAAATGCAAGTCACCAGACTGGACCCTAGACCTGTGGAATCAGAAGATCCAGGCATTTAAAGAGGTGCCTTTGATGCATGCTGAACTGGGAGAAGCCCACCCTTAGAGTACTCCCAGTTACAGGTGCCAGGGACCACTGTGGCTCAAAGAAGACACTTGCTGCAGCTGTGGAGGGAGGGCTAACTCCGCGGCAGCACATTTCCTGAGCAGGCCTTAGTTCCAGGCTGGAGCCCGAAAGGCAGTGGAGGTTAAAGTCCCCACCTGGTAGCTCCCCAGCCTTCCACTTCACTGCCCAAGGAGCCCCAACACCTTAGGAGTGGATAGGGCCACACAGCCAGTTCTTTCCTAATCAAAAAGATATGAAAGGAAACACACATCCCACATTCTTTGACAGCCTAGAGTTGAAAGTGCAAATCTGCACCCTGTCCTCTAATAAAGGGCTGGAGGTCTCAGCTAGAGGTTGACCTCAGCAGCTCAGAGCATCCGCCCTGTCGCTCCCTCCTCACTCCATCCAAACCACGTGATTGTAGCGGTCCTCCCCAGTCTCGTGGAAATGCTGCACCTCCCATCGCTAAGCAGGTGGCCCTAGGTGAGTGGACAGCCATGCTGTGCTCAGAAACCACCAGGCAAGAGTGTCTGTGTGCCTGGCATCCCCTAATATGGTGGCACACGTGATTTGAGAACCTCAGGGCCATTTACCTCACTACTCCCACATGGCATACAGAGGATGCTCTGTCATTGTTCAGAACTGGGGGGAAGATGCCTGGGATCCCCTGGGATTGACGTCAGCAGAGCTGGGGTGAGGGGCGAAAGAGTGCCGCTGGTGCCACACTACACATGCAACCCCATGACTGGTGGGCAGCAGCCCCAGAAGGGTTGGGGTTTGCCTGGGGGGACAGGGAACTGACTCCTGATGCAGGTCAAGGCAAACAGGAATCAGATTCAGATGGCAGCCTGAGACTGGCCTGGGGCCTGGGACAAGTAGAAAATGCTACCAAGGAAACAGGGTTGGTTGGAGTACAGTCTAAGGGACCGAAGGGGAAAGTGAGAGATGCAACGTCTGGTGTATCTCTGGAGTACAGACCTCACAGTCACCCCCACTCAAGCAGGGGACCTAGGGGAGCTTGGGCCACATTCACTTGCCCTCATAGAGACTCTGGATGCCCAGGGGGCCCTTCAGTCCAGAGGCCTCAGGCCGGGGACCCTAAGAACATTCAGTGGAGGGTCCAGGACTCACGGAGCTGTGGAGCATCCCTGGCCTCTCTTGTTTTCTCTTATGAGAGGGTAGGGCCAGAGCTGTGTTTTCAGCATGGCTATGAAGTGTGTGTGCATGTGTGTGTGAGTGCGTGTGTGTGTGTGTAGCTGTAACTGGGGAGGGCATGGGCCACAGGAAAGAACCCATTGCTGTCCTCGCCATGTCCATCATTTATCCGAGCCTTTCTGCCCATCAGAGGCCCATGGTGAGGCCCTGGAGATGCTACTAGGCTAAGGGAGTAAGCCAGACACAGAAAGGCAAACAATGCAGGATTTCACTTATGTAGGTGTCTAGAATTTTACCGTAGTTAAGAACTGTTTCAGTGTTCACAAGCAGGAGGAGGCACCAGCTGCCTGGCAAGGAGTCACAGGGTCTGTGCACCAGCACAGGAACTCACCAGGAAACCCAGCTTCTAAGCAGAAGGAGGTACCAGGGCTTCAGAGGAAAGTGCAGGGTCAGAGACACCCCCTTAGAATGTTCTGGAAGGAGCACTAGACTGGCACCAGGGAACCATGATTCTAGGCCCTTTTGACCCCTGACCACCTGTCTGACCTTGAGCCGGTTTCCTCATCTGTAAAGTGGGGGGAAGGGGGTGGCAGTATCGTACCACAGGGTTATTGTCAGGATTCAGTGAAGTCGCTTTGTTTTATTGAACTTAAGAAACAGAGAATGCTGAGCAAATGAGATCTTTATTATTCCGCGTCGCTGCTCCGCAAGGAAGACAAGCGAGATCAGGGAAGCAGATGGAGACTATCAGGGCAAGAAATTATGAGTGAAATCGTCCCAGAGATTGGAACAGGGACCCAGGAAGCGTGCTGCAGAATGAATGGCCAGCTCCCGGGGACTGCCCGCACAGTTCAGCTGCCTCTGCCCCGTTCGTCTCCTCCCAGTTCAGAGACTCTGACAGATGGACACAGGAATTGCCTCTGAGTTCAGCCGGCAAAACGGACGCCACGCATAGTTTACAGTTTCCCCCTGAGCCAGTAAATCCGAGCTCCTCTGCATTGTGTTGTGCCTGGAACGCATTAAATCTGGCAGAAGATGAGACATAAAACATATCGGTGTTTAGTTGATTTGTTAATTTAGCTGTCAATGGAAATCAGATGTAGAGATTCACTGCAGAGTGAAGTAGCAATTTGTGCCTCTGTCAAAAGTTCTGGTCTGCGCTGTGATTTAGAAACCTCAGCCCAGCACCATGGGCGTTTCGGGGCTGCTGTGGCCCTGGGAGATGCTGCGGGCTTGGCGGTCCAGGCGACAGGGTCAGAGCCGTCTCCCCATCGACGTGGCCGCCCTTACTGTACCCACTCTGATTCTGCAGGTTGCTCTCAGGAGCAGATCCAGAATATGAATATGGTGTGGAGTCCTGGAAATAAAGCAGAGACTCCCCTCAAATGGTGCTTTCCTGGGGATCCTTGCCCTGCCTGCCTCTTGGATTGAGAATCTCATGAGGTGGAGGACATGAGAGTGGTCTGAAGAGCTTCATGGAAAGAAACCCAGCGGTGAATTGGTGTCCTTAGAACATAAGCATGAGTTTTAGAAGGAAGAGTGAAGGAGCAACTTGTTCATGCTTCCTTGAGAATAACCTTACTCTCTTTTTCTGGTTATACAAGTTATGTGTGCCCATTACAGATGCATGCAGATTCAGAAAGGCATAAGAAAGAAAACTCAAAAGCACTTGTAACTCTCCAGCTCAGAGGTAGCTTTGGCCAACAATTCTGTTTATTCTTTCTACTTCTTCTGGGCAAAGAAATGGATTCTGCTAGGCTGTTCCAACAGGCTTATATACCGGTGGGCTTTGGGATGCTGTCAGTGAATATAGCACGGAAATTTGCTCATCTTAGTACCAGCTCCTCACCAACAGGTCCTTCCGTGATGCACGCTTGCCAGCTTGGCTTACACTCTTTCCCTGTCGTGGGACTTCTTGTCTCTCTGTTTTTGCTTTCACACTCTTCTGATCTGCTGTGGGTAAATCTCTGTTTCCTCGAGGCTGTCTAAGAGTCGGAATGAGGTTTAAGATTCTGAAAATATGTTGCTAAACTTTTCCAGAAATGGTCTGTGAGTTTGCATCTTCACTAATAGTACAGATGCTCCCCGAACTTAAGGAGACTCGACTTACTATTTTTAAAAATTTATGATGGTGCAAGAGCAGTGCACATTCCATACCGGCTCTGCTTGGAATTTGGATCCTTCCTCCAGCTAGCAGTATGCAGTCCGTTCCCTTCCCAGTGCTGAGCAGCAGCTGGGAGCTGTGGCCACGTGATCCCGTGGGCAAACAACTGGTGCTCCCTGTGAACTGTGTGCTATGCCACGATGATTGGCAGATTTTCAATTGCCAATCTCAGGATCTAGCCCCAACACAATAAGCCAAGGACTACTTACATATAAAAATCCCTAGCTCACTACATCCTTTGTAGCACTGTGTATGGCTTTCAACTCTCTGCAAATCTGATACAGAACAATCTTTTTAAAGACCCTAATTCTCAGCTGACTCATATCTCAGATACTGCCTTGTAATAAATAGCTAAATGAACATGTCATTGTTTTTGTTTTAAAGATTACTGTTGGATTTTTTTAAAAGATTTTTATTTTGAAAGTCAGAGTTACAAAGAGGGGAGTAGACACACACACACACACACAGAGAGAGAGAGAGACAGAGAGAGACAGAGAGATCTTCCATCCACTGGTTCATTCCCCAGATGGCTGCAATGGCCTGCCCTCTCCCATTCCCAGCCTCCATTGGCAGGAGACCTCAGAGTTTGATGTGACCATTGCAGGATGCTCTTAGTCCAGGGCCACTCTATGCCCAGGCGTCTTCTTCACAGAGCCTCCTCCTGACATGAGACATCCAAGCTAGCAGATCTGGCCTTGCCGATGGTTCCAATGTTTCCCAGTCAGTGACACTGGCAGTGCTGGTCCTTGACATGGAGTCTCCGACAGGCAAGGAAACTGCTTCTGCCAGCACACCGGTCCACAAACGGCTCTGCTACTGCTTCTTGTTCAGGGCTCAGACTGCAGAATAGCCCAAACCCGATGGTCTGAGCCAGCATCCTGCTCCACCTGGCATGTTCCTGTCCCCCTTCGGCATGCCAAGCATGTCAGCAGAGAACCATGAAGGGGAGTCAGCATGGAGGCAGCCCCCTCGGAAGCCAGGGCCCACAGTCGTCCAACAAGAGGCAGGTGTGTGCCAGGGAGAGGACGGAGGGGTCTGCCATCCACCTGAAGAGCTCAGCCAACAAGGCAAGCCAGTGGCTGCTAGTCAGAGCGCAGGACAGAGCTGCCCGCCCATTTTCCTTGTTGGTAAGATAGCAGTCGAGGCGGGAAGACTGGACACAGCTTCTTTCACGTGGCTGCTTTCCTAAACTGTACTTAATCTTTACAATTACATGCAGGGAAAAAAAAAAAAAAGATCCTCGCCCCACTCCACAGAGAGGGAAATTCAGTCTTGAAGATGGGGCACACCCAAGGTCAACACAACAGGTAGAGGTGCCCCGCAGCCCAGCTGCTGAAGTCTCATGTCATCCTGTCTTTCTGCCGCCGGCATCTCACAGTCCTGTCCTTACTTCTACCCTAGGAACACCTCTTACCAGCAGGCCCCTGCCCCGCTCAGAGCCGTGACCTGCCTTGGGCCTCCCTGGATGCCTGCCATGCTCAACCACCAGCATCTCCATCCCCTTCCCTCTGTACCCTCCAAGACGGCTCCTAATCCTGGTTCCTGATCTGATCCTGTCCTTTCTGAAAGTAATGTAGATTCCACTGCCCCTGGATGGGACTTCCGGTCCATAACACTCCCTCTCGTTTGTTCTTGGGGCTTCTTTTCATTATAGGTGGTTTTTTTTTTTTTTTATTAGATGTATTTATTTGTTTGAAAGGCAGAGTTATATATAGAGAGAAGGAGATAGAGATCTTCCATCCGTAGGTTCACTCTTCAAATGGCCACAACAGCAAGAGCTAGGCCAGGCTGAAGCCAGGAGCCAGGAGCCTCTTCTGGCTCTCCCACATGGGTGCAGGGGCCCAAGCACTTGGGCCATCTTCTGCTGTTTTCCCAGATGCATTAGCAGGAAGATGGATCAGAAGAGAAGCAGCCAGAACTGGAACCGGAACCCCCGTGGGATGCTAGCACAGCACTGCAGGCAGTGGCTCTACCATGACGCCCCAGCGCCGGCCCTCCTGCGGCTTCTTACCTGGCCTCTCCCACCCTGGTGGGTGCAGCATTTTGCTAAGAGCATGTGCTTCTGTGTCAGGGAGATCTGTTAAGGCTCTGGCTCTGCCAAGGATACTCTGTGATCTTGGGAATGACTTCACAAAGCCTTGGATCACAGTTCCCTTCTCAGTAAAATGGAGTTGGTGACAACTTCCTAATAGAGTTGCTGTGCTGTGTACCTAAGATGGTTGACATCAAGTCTGAAGTCTGAGCTTGTTGGTCAGTCCTCCGTGGCTTTTGTGAATGGGTTCGTGCATGTTTTTCCAGCTTGTTCTGCATCCCTGCCCTGCTCATCCTACAGTCACATGGACAGTTTGCTCCTTCCTGGGCATGCTGCCCTCTGTCCCTGGGGCCGCTTGTCCCTCCCCCTTGTTTGATGAACTCCTATCCATTCCTTGCAGATCACTCATGTGTTGCCCCTTTTCTAGAGCCTTCCTGTGCCCTGTTGTTCCACCCTCTTCCCTGGGAGCCTGTGAGGCATACACCCGGGTTACAACATCTGACTAGGAAGCACTCCAAAGCACTGTGGCTTAAAACAGCCCCATTTCACCACGGCTCACAGCTGCGCAGGGCAAGAATTGGACAGGTATCAACTAGATAAGTTTTTTGTAACCACAGGGCGCAGTCAGAGGTCACCCTGGGAGGGTCCAGGATGACTTTGCTTGATGTCCATTGACTTGGCAATGATGGAAGGAAGGCCGGGTTCAGATGGGACTCCCACCAGAGGACCTGTGCTTGATCTCTCCAGCACAACAGTCTTGGGGAAGTCAGACTTTGTGCATCGATGCTGCAGGTGCCGGGCCAAATGTAGCCATGAGCGAGGTGGAAACTGCATGTCCTCTGACAATCCAACCTCAAGGCACGTGGTGGTGTCCATCATACGCAACTCATCCACATACTCACAGCTGGCCACACTCCAGGGGAGCAGTCAGAGGGTCCCACCTGTCAGCACTCTCTCAGGAGCTTGCAGGTGAGGTTTACCACAGCCACGGCACACACGCTGTTGTGGTACTAACCATATTGTCCCTGTTTGCCCACGTATCTGCCCCAGCACATGAGATGGTCTCTAGACTGTGAACGGGCTTCTTCATCATCTGTCACTTATTGAACACCTACTATGTTCTGGGCACTGGGACTCACTTGTAGTTTTTCTAAACCTTGAAACAACCATCTGAGATAGATGTCAAGGCTCAAGGCAGCTCAGTGCTTTGTTCAAGACCGAGTGGTAAATTTATATCAGGTCCACTTCAAATTCATTGTCTTTCAACTGCCAATGGCTCTCCTCCCAGGACCCTTCCTAAATGGAGAGGACACACGTGTCCATGCCCCTGAAACTCAGCAGACAGGCAGGAAAGCTCCCTGTGGGTGTCCTCACAGACCTAGCTCAGCGAGTCTTGTCTGTTTTCTCTAAAGGAAATTGTAACTGCTGTTCAGTAGCATTTCGGACCTGGGTGTTTCGGAAATTCTCATGGAAGTGGGAATGGAGCCCTGGGTGCCTGGGGGACCTGCTGGGTCCGAAGCATCCCTGTGCATGACATGCCCCATATCTAACAGAAAGAGCAGGACCGAGAAGACTCTAGCTAAGCTGGAGCCTCCCTTGTAATCCACTCGAATCACCATGGCCAGCCCACTCCTCCACTATCTGAGATCTCTTCACTGTTCCCTGTTGGCTGAGACCATGACTCACAATAGGAGAAGACAGACACTTTGGAGCCCACCTGATCCAGCTCTGTCATTCCACAGATAAGCAGACTTGGAATGAGAGAAACAAATACCTAGTCCAAGGTCACATGACAGCATCAGGTTATCTGAGACCTCCTCACTGCCAGTCCCAGCTCTGGCCACTGCCAGCATATTCCACTGAAAGCAACCAGAGGGGGATTTGGTAGAAGAAAGAGAAGAAATAAAAAAGAGCTTGAACGCCTTCCACAGCCACAGCAACAGGCTTTTCTCAGTAGTCATCTAAATTAAGGCTTATTTTTAAGGCCAATATAAGCAGTCATTTTAAAAAAATGAGGCAAAATGCATATAACTTAAAATTTACTATAATAACCATTTCTAAGCATAGAGTTCAGGAATATTTAAATGTATTCAGCAGCATAGTGCAACTAATTTTCAGAACTTTTTCATCTTCCCAAACCCAAACTCCACACCCATTAGACAATTCCTCAGTGCCCCCATTCTTCAGACCCTGCAGCTACCATTCCACTTCCTGTCTCTATGAATTTGACTGTTCTCAGTAGCCCCTATATGTGAAATCATCCATTTGTCTTTTTGCTGCTGGCTTTTTTAACTTGGCCTTACAGCCTCACGATTCATCTGTGCTGTAGCGTATAGCAGAACTCCCTTCCTTTTTAAGGCTAAGTGGAATTCCACTGTGGGCATCCACATCCTTCCACTGGTGGCAATGTCGGTCGCCTCCACCTTTTGGCAATCGTGAATGATGCTGCTGTGAACAGGAGTGCACAAACATCTCTCCAAGCCTCTGCTTTCTGCTTCTGCATATATCACTGGAGGTAGAATTGCTGGATCATATGATAATTCTGTTTTTAATTTTCTCAGGGATTACCATACTGTTTTCCAAAGTAGCTCCATCTTACGTCCCCACCAACAATGCAGAAGCACCAATTTCTCCCCATCCTCAGCAACACTTGCTGTTTTTCACTGCTTTGTCCATTCAAGGAATCAAGTAAAAGCTAACACATGGGGAAATGGCTGATACACTCCAAGTTCTCATTGAATATTATTCCTTCTCACTCTTACTATTTATCCTTCCTGCCTGCCTGTCACCCACCCATTTCTTTCTCATTAGGTCTCTCCCAGTTGTGTGGTTCTGAGGTCGCACCCTCCCATGCGTCTTACTAGTGCAGTGAGGGTCTTGGCTACCAGCCAAACCACATGACCTTGATTTTTCCACGGGAGACTCCTGGCCTCTTTCTGGATGCCTTTGCCCTTGGCTGTGCCCATTGCATTGAATGACACTGAAATTCTTCACATCCCCTCCAAGGAAACCTTGCCTCCTCTTGACCCTGGATGGAAGGATGGCCCATCCAGACACACTGCTAGCCTGGGGCCTGGTGCCTCCTGGTTTGGGGCCTGGAGTGGGAGGCACTTTCTGACCATCTCCTAGCCTCTCATGACTTCCTGTGACTTGGCCATCACTCCCCTGTGTGTGCTGTGGTTCCCAGCAGCTGCAGCTGCAGCGGCAATAACTGCATTGACCCCCAGTCAGTGCTCACAGGTACGCGGGTACAGCTGTCATCATGAATGGAGTTGGTGGCACTGAGCGAGGTCTTTAGCAAATGCAATGCCCCTCTTACGTGATTTCTCTTTATGCAGACACATCCCAGTGCTGTGCACCTGCAGCCACGGGGATCAAGTCCTCCTCAGTGAAATGCCTTTTCTCTGAACTCGCAATTCTAAATCGTGACTAAAGCACAAATCCTGTTTCTGAATCCATTACCCAAAGTTACTTATTGAAGGGCGTTATTCACTTACTCTTTCAACAAACTTTTATTGAGCTCCCACTCTGTGCCAGGCTTTGTTCTAGGCCCCGAGGAGCCAGCAGCGAAAGCACACCAGGCTGTCAGCCCCTGACTGCTAGTCCTGGGTAAGACCAGCCACAGAACTGATCAGGAAACTCTGTGTCTTGCCCAGCGGTAAACAGCGGGGAAGGGAGCCGGCAGTGTCTGTGATTCAGGCTGGGGCAGGGGAAAGATGTCACACGAAGTCACCAGGGAAATCTCCAGTGTGAAGGTAGCGTTTTAGTAAAGATGGAGATGGGGGAGCTAGCATCCAATGGACGTAGTGAAACTGGGTATAACTGTCATGTGGTTAGTTTTAAAAATAAAGTCCTAATTATCTGCTGGCACTAGGTGATTTTAAAAGCACTTTTCCATGATTATCTGCTTTGACCCCGGCAAACTCTGATGGAGACAAGAGTGTTGCCGTTTGTGTAAATACTGGTGTTCAGGTCACATCTTGTTCCCCTGGCCTGGGCCTGGATTTAGTATCTCCTTGGGATATTGTTTTTCTAAAACCGTTCCTGCCAGCCCTTTGAGAGACTGGAATCTTGCTCCAGGATCCCAGCCAGCCTCAGCCTCCAGCCCATCCTTCCCCCGGCTCCTGGGGACCGCCAGCTTGCCTGCCATGCTTTGTCTCTCTGTCCCTGCCACGTCCAGGTTCACAGGCCTCCTTCTTGTATCCCTGGGGCTCTGAGAATGGCCTTTTC
The DNA here is from genome assembly GCF_051225735.1 of Oryctolagus cuniculus. Lineage (NCBI taxonomy): Eukaryota > Metazoa > Chordata > Mammalia > Lagomorpha > Leporidae > Oryctolagus > Oryctolagus cuniculus. Next base: position 178,641,876 of record NC_142868.1, read on the forward strand.
CACCCTGGTGGCTCTGCATATTGTTAAAGACCACGGGAATCCACGTCAGGCAGACATGAAATCCTAGCTCTGCCAAAGCCCTGTGACCGGAGGGTGGGGGTGGGGGCGGGGGGGGGGTGGTCCTAGTTTCCTTCTCAGTCAAAAGAGATATGAACAAGGCCGGCGCCACAGTTAACAAGCTAATCCTCCGCCTAGCGGCGCCGGCACACCAGGTTCTAGTCCCGGTCGGGGCGCCGGATTCTGTCCCGGTTGTCCCTCTTCCAGGCCAGCTCTCTGCTGTGGCCCGGGAAGGCAGTGGAGGATGGCCCAGGTGCTTGGGCCCTGCACCCCATAGGAGACCAGGAGAAACACCTGGCTCCTGGCTTCGGATCAGCGCGGTGCGCCGGCCACAGCGCGCCGGCTGCGGCGGCCATTGGAGGGTGAACCAACAGTAAAGGAAGACCTTTCTCTGTCTCTCTCTCTCGCTGTCCACTCTGCCTGTCAAAAAAAAAAAAAGAGAGAGAGAGAGAGATATGAACAAGAACTTCACACGGTGCAGCACGTTCTAAATAATGCCTGAGAAGCCTGTAGGACAGCGCCTAGAGCCTGAGCACTCAGTCCGTGGTGAGGGGATGGTGATTGTCACCGTGACGGACGTGTGCAGCAGCACCCAGTGGCTACCTTGTCTGTTCAGCAAGCAGACAGCCCTTCCGCCATGGCTACATGGGTCCAGTGGGGGCAGGACGAACTCTCGTCTCCTCGATGCTCCAGCTCCCTCCACTGGAGACGCCTCAGGAGGGCAGCATGAGCCCGGCCAGCAGGCAGCCCTGTCCCTGTCCCTCCAGGCTGAAAGACCCCTGCCCGCCTTGACTGTCCCCCTCCCAGCAGCCTGCTCTGTGGCAGCCCCAGGCCCGGTGCCTGCAGCAGGCTCAGCTTTGGCTGTAATTTGTTTGTGATTATTATTAATTCTCCAAGGTACAATTGGAATTGCTCCTTATTTACTGAACAAACAAGAGAAGAAAGCGACATAGTTTATGGGGCGCTCCAGTGCAGAATGGTTAAATGTCACCACTTTTCAAGGAGATTAATGGGAAAATGTACATGGAGGTCATTTATAATATTAAAAATAAAAATTATTGGTGTGTCTTTTCAGCAAAAGCAATGAAGATTAATGTTGAATAGGGAAACCTTAGGAAAAAGACCATGCGACAAAATTAAGGAGCTGTTGGGGATACAAAGGAATAAGAAAAATTTAATTTCTTCAGAGAGCTCAACCGCGAAAATGAAACACATTCTGCCTTCCTGCGAACGCTGTGTGGTTCTCAGTGAACGCATGTGGAGACTGGCCTTGTCCGGGGACCCGGGATTTTAGAAGAAGCCCTGAGTGGCTCTGTCGTGTCAGCTGGCAGCCTGGGTCACAGCCTAGAGCTATCTTCTTGCTGCTCTCTCACCCTCACCTCCAGGCCACCAGCCCGTCATGTTGGGGTCACTTCCAAGACCCCTGCTCACTGCCCCCAGCTCCAGAGTCGTCCCCAGCCTCATCCCAGCTGCCTCTGCAACTCTCCGCTGACTGCTTTGCCCACTTCCGGTGCCCTCTCCGGTCCATCTCCCTGAAGCACCCAGAATGATCTCTTTAACAACTTACTGAGTCTTTTCAGTCTCTCGTCTAAACTCCTTAAATACAATCCATGTGCCTTACCACAGCCCTCGGGGTCCTGCCTGCTTGGGCCTCTGTCACCTTCCACCACCTCGTGACCTGTGACCCTCTGTGACGCTCCTGAGCCCTGCTGGCCTCTTCTCTGTTTCCCGGGAGCATCCTTTCCCATCCCAAGCCTCGCAGTTCCTGCTCGTCCACAGCCATCTCTTCCTCCTCCGCTAATCACTCATACATCAGCTCCCCAGAGACGACTCCAGTGACTCACCCTCCCGAGCTAGGCCTCCCATGTTACTCCGTCTTCGCTGCTCACCCCAGTGCCAGGCACATGGCAGAAATTCTGAAAGTAGCCATTAAGGAAACCAAAGATTGAATGGGATGGGGGTGGAATGGATGGCATTCCGGCAGTATAACCCAAAGGAGCCCGCAATTCTAGCAACACCAGGGAACTCCACCTGACAGCCTTCTTCCATGGAAACTCAGGGATCTGTTGTCTAACTCCTCCCATGCACACTCATGAGCACTTGCTGTGTGCTTGACGCTCTAGATGAAACATGTGAGGTGGACCCTCTGTCTCAAGGAACTTGGAGTTTAGGGGAGAAGCTAGCAATGTGGACAGAAAGACTCCACAGAGTAAGTGGGGGCACAGGTAAAGGCACGTGGCCAATTCCAGGTCCCCCCAATCCCCGCCATCCGCAAGGGAAATGCATGTCTCTCTTCAAGGGAGAAGAGCCAGTAATTGGGGAAAGTGGTGTCTGAGTTCCTTAGCTGACGATGCAGCCAGATAGGTTTGAGAAGGTTGGAGAAGTGGCCCGTGCCACACGTGCAAAGCCTCCATTCAGAGCACTTGTGGAAATCAGGCAGCTGAGGCCCGGCAGAGCTGGGACTCGCTCACAGTCCCAGAGCACTAGTGGTAAGTGCAGGGCTGGAGCCAGCCCTCCAGGTACCCAGAAAGGTGCTTTCCTACCCAGCCCTCCGGAAGCCACCCACAGCTCTCTCCTCGCCGATTTACATTTTGAGTAGGAAACCAGGGTGCCAGCTGTTTAATGAGGTTGTCCACACTACAATTTATGAGACCCAAAGCCCTCGGCAGGGCTGGTCTCTGCCAGGCTTAATTTATACAGTTCCCAGGCCTTCCAACACCCCCATTAACGTCAGCAAGGCAAGTGTGGCTGTTAGCCTGTGTTCGCTGCTGGACTACATCCTCATCATGTCACCATCCATTTTCACGTCTCTGGCTTGTTTACCCTTGAGCACCTGATTCTCCCAGTCCCAGGAAATATTAGGTTTCCATTCAGCCTCGGGATCCCAGCCCAGGCCTGACCCCGCCGTCTCCCCCAGATGCTGGGCTCCTCCCTGCGTCGTCTCCCCTAAGCTTTCATTTAAGAGCAAGACCCCCTTCTCACTGAAGCGGTACTCAATTTCCCCGCCTTTAACGAGCGTCATTGGTTAGGCAAGAGCAAGCAGGTGGGAGACAGCCAGAAAGCTGAGACAAATGTGCCTTTTTTAAGGCCACATAAATCACTTTAATTAAAAATTAATTAAGTGCCCTAAAATTTGACATTCATTTTAAAAAAGAAATTTGAGTTTGGAGAGTGGTGTGGATTCTGTAGCATCAGATCTCCAAGACACAATCAAAGGAGGAGGGCATGGATGGGTTCCTGTCTGGAATGCACAATTAGGTAAATGGAATCCTTCTCAGCCAGGAAACCCAGCAAGTCACCTGCAGTGTAGAACAGCGACTCAGGTAGCTTACCTGAGCTGCACAGGTCTCCAGTGCCAATCTGGGCTAATTTCTGTTGCATCTGGAGAGGAGACAAATAGGCTAGCAGGTGTGGCATGCTGTTTGAGGAGCTGTGTTCCAGGATGCAAAGTGGCAGGTGACTGAGACAGAAGATGCCAGCATGAGCAAGCTTGCTGGTGAGTGGCTCAGTAAAGAGGCCTAAGAAGCCGGAGGGCTTCAGGAGAGACTCGTTAACAATGGCCAGCAGTCGCAAAGTTGGCCCTGACTGGGGCAGCATTGTGGTGCTGCAGGTTAAGCTGCCACTTGCTCTGCTGGCATCCCATCATCAGAGCACCGGCTCAAGTCCTGGCTGCTCTGCTTCCAATCCAGCTGCCTGCTAATGTACCTGGGAAGGCAGCAGAAGACGGCCTAGGTGCTTGGGACTGTGCTACCCATGTGGAAGACCAGCTTGGCGTACCTGACTCCTGGCTTCAGCCTGACCCAGTCTGGGCCGTTGCAGCCATTTGAGGAGTGAACCAGTGGAAAGATTCTCTCTCTCTCTTTCTCTCTCTCTCTATCTCTCTCTCTCTCTGTCACTCTGCCTTTCAAATCAATAAATCTTAAAAAGTCATTTTTAAAAGTTGGTACTGACTGTATCAACTTCACGAACATAGCCGCCAACAGCCACTGCCCAGAGCCCCAGCATCAGGCCATCGGAGGTGGAAGGGGTCTTGGAGATAGGATTTGAAGTGAACGTCCTCACTGTATCCAGCAGCAGTGGTGACCAAGGTGCAGATCTTCAGCAGATCCTCAGCCCTCCAAGGAAGTGATACTCAATTGTGTGCGCCGAGGATCACGGGGGAGCTATGAAAACTGCCAGTGCCCCTGGCCTGTCCTCCAGGGATGCTGACTTCTTTGGTCCAGGTAGAACCTGCTGACTGTCCCGTCCCCAGGGCCTCCCATGGACAGTCGGGGCTTGTCTCCTAGAGGACCGTCTGGTCTGTGTGTCGGGGGACAGGTGTTGCCCCTGGGATCCCCTGGCCGGACCCCAGGCCCAGCACACGGTTAGGTCGCCGGCTGTTTAGAGAGAATTTTTTTTTTTTTGACAGGCAGAGTGGACAGTGAGAGAGAGAGACAGAGAGAAAGGTCTTCCTTTGCCGTTGGTTCACCCTCCAATGGCCGCCGCGGCCGGCGCGCTGCGGCCAGCGCACCGCGCTGATCTGATGGCAGGAGCCAGGAGCCAGGTGCTTTTCCTGGTCTCCCATGGGGTGCAGGGCCCAAGCACCTGGGCCATCCTCCACTGCACTCCCTGGCCACAGCAGAGGGCTGGCCTGGAAGAGGGGCAACCGGGACAGAATCCGGCGCCCCAACCGGGACTAGAACCCGGTGTGCCGGCGCCGCTAGGCGGAGGATTAGCCTAGTGAGCCGCGGCGCCGGCCTAGAGAGAATTTCTCTGTACTTAGTTTAGGCTCTTGAATCCTCAGTCTTCTGATTAGTCAAGTGGGAATAATAACTGTTCTGCCAGTTTTTTATGAGGTTCGAGCACGGAAGGATAGGAAGGCGCATTGGAAGCTGTCAGGATGCTATGTAGAGGTAAGGAATGACGACAGCGTGCCATCCCCGGTGGCTTGCATCCTGGGTCTGGGAAGAGCTGCTGTTTAAAGACTAATAAGCAAATTTCCACAGAGAAAACATTTATGGAGTAAAAGCTCCCAAGCCCCGGCTCTACCCAGAGCGACTTGGTACCAGCACTCTCTTACCTTCCTGCGATTAGGGCTCATGGGTGTTTGAGGGGTGACCAGGAACCCCCAGCACCCATGGGCAGGATGTGCCGGAAGTGCATGCGGGAAAGGGCTGGCTGTCCACGCCCACCCGGGTCCCTTCCCAGCTGCTCTGGAGGCTGACTGTGACAGTCCATGCCTCGGCCTCCCCTACCTGCAGACCAGAAGAGTCACTGCACAACCAAGAGAGGATGCTGTTTGGGAAACTCAAGCCCTCGATTAGAACCACTCACCAAGGGTACTTCCCACCTTGGAATTTATGGACCCCATAAAAAGAGAACTTGAGAAGACAGAGCAGTTGTTTTTGGTTGCGCCTCATTAGTTTTGAGTTTGGGCTGGCCGTGCGTCCATCTAATTGAATCTCTCATAGGCAGAAAGCTCCCCATGGTACAGAGGAGGCTCTGCTGCGGAGCTTGGAATTCTCCAACTGGGGAAAGGAGATGGGGAGGAGTTGGTAGAGGCGAGGTATGGGCTACGGCTGTGCTTCAGCCAGGAGGAGAGGTCCTGGGGATAAAACCCATCCCCTGGAGAGTGAGAGCAGCAGTGCCCTCCCTCCTGTACACCTTCCTTGGTCAGGCTTGTGGATCAACTTCCGCCCTCCATCCCCACTGTCCACTTGGATGATCCCCACAGACAGACACGGCGCAAAGGACAGAGAGCAAAGTGTCAAACACGGTGGGTTTCTACCAGCTCTTCTGCAAGCCTTTTGATTGCTCCAGGCCTTTGTATTCTCCACCATAAAATGGGCGTAATAATACCTGCCTCAGCTGATGTGGGGAGCAACTTGGACTAGACTGTTACTCGAATTAAGACTTATTCTATGCATCTGCTCTCCCACAATATGGCGCTGGGAGAGGAGTAAACAGCTTCTACGCAGCTGCCTCTCGCCAACTTGAGTGATGACCTGCAGGAGCTGATCTTGCTCCTGATTGGAGGAGAGCAGCGTACTCGGCGTGTGGGTAGCAGAGTTGGGATTGGTGGAAGAGGACTATAAAGGAGGAGAGAGACAACATGCACGAGGAACATCTAAGAGGAACACCTGAGGAACATCTGAGCAGCCCCCGAGAGAGCTGGCCGGCGGTGTGCCGCTCCCCCGCGGAAGTGGGGAAAGTGGCAGGGGGAACCGCCCTTCCACGGAGGTGGAAGGGTCGGTAGCCAACCCGGGAAGAACCAGCAGCAAACCCGGGGAGGGCCGAGCAGACAAAAGAACAGCACAGGGTCCTATGTCGTTCCTCCACGAAGAGGGGGAGCGACATAATGGTGCCGTGACTTGGATAGGAAACTTAGGAGGCATAATGGTGCCGTGACTTGGATAGGAAACCTAGGCAGGGTTTAGTGTCGTTCCTCCACGAAGAGGGGGAGCGACAAGCTGATACACAGGATCCGTTCAGTTCCCAACTATTGGGCTGGAGGGATCTGTATATACAGGCACGGTTGCAGGCTCAGGAAGATGAAGCTGGGTCCCTCCTTTCATGGGCCCGACGATTTTATGAGGAAGACAGGCATGCAAGTAGCTAGTAACAAGGGAGGGGCAGGGCTACCATGTTCACTGTGGGCGGAAACATGCCATAGAAGCCCAGGTAAAGAACCGTCTGGAGGGGTAGAATGGTAGAACCTACACAGACGTCACAGACAAGTGAGGAATTGGCGGCAGGCATTCCCAGGGGAGAGGACAGGCAGCACCGTGAAGAGTGACCCCCTTGTTACCTTCTAAGCCCACAGGGAGCAAACTCTCCGAGCACCAAAGAAAAGGAAGAAACCACCGAGGAAAATATGGATGGGCTTGGATTGCCTGAAAATATAAAATGCTGGTATATAGACATACATCATAAATAGAATGAAAATATACAGGAGTTACTGGGGAAATCTGACAAACCCATAACAAAAGTTTTACACCCTGTTAATGATTTCATGCAACTCCATGTGAAACCACGAAGAACTTAACAGACAAGTTAGCAAAAGGAAGTGGCCAATTCCCTAAAAACTGAAGTTGGAAAGAACAAAAGAAAGCTGGTAACATGTTGGGGGGGTGGGGGGAACAACTTCACTATCAAAGAAATTCAAAATAAAACAGCAGGAGCCAGTGCTGTGGCTTAGTGGGTAAAGCTGCCACCTGCAGTGTCAGCATCCCCTGTAGGCGCCCGTTCAAGTCCCAGCTGCCTCACTTCTGATCCAGCTCTCTGCTATGGCCTGGGAAAGCAGTAGAAGATGGCCTAAGTCCTTGGGCCCCTGCTCCCACATGGGAGACCTGGAAGAAGCTCCTGGCTCCTGGCTTCAGATCAGTGCAGCTCTGGCCATTGCCACCAATTGGGGAGTGAACCAGCGGATGGAGAACCTCTCTCTCTCTCTCTTTTTTTTTTTTCCCCTCTCTCTCTCTCCTTCTCTCTCTATGTAACTTTGACTTTCAAATAAATAAATAAATAAATCTTAAAAATAAATAAAACAGGGAGATGCCTTTAGTTAAAAATTAGTGCTCAGGAAGTGGCAGGATGGACATGCATGTATGAACACAGCTGTGGAGGAAGGTAAATTGGATTAACTTCTAGAAACCAATTTGGCAATATGTATAAAGAGCCTTTAAAATGTTTATACCTTTTGATTCAGTAATTCCACTTCTGGGAATCTAGCCTATGAAAATAATCTGAAATGCCTGCAAAGGTTTATGCTCAAAGATATTCTTCAAAGTGTTATTATAAACACACTAGCAGGCCAATCGTTAAATAATGTTCAAATAAATGATGCAACATATCACGTAGCATTGTAACCATTAAAAATATTCTTATGGGAATTTTTAAGGCCTTCGGAAAACCTTGTGTTGCCAGCTTAATTATTTTAAGATCTGTTTACATATGACATGAATGCACACACTTTTGAAGCATAGGTGGGAAAAAAAACTAAGCTAAAGAAAAAAATCTACAAAGCTGTTAAAAAATGGTGGCCTCCGGGTGGTGGGATCCTGGGTGTTATTTTTTGTTCCTTTGACCCTTCTTTCCAACTTCAGACAATGGGCGTATGCCAGTATTTTTAGAAGGAAGGAAAGTAAAAGAAGCTGCAAGTCCTGTTCAGGGAATGACAGGTATTTGGTGTGTGAAGCACTCGAGGGTTCACGGAGGCACACACTGAGATGCAAGGTGTGCACAAAGCACAGCCCAGCTTAGATGGGTGCCAGAGATGAGGGAGACCTCACAGGTTGTTGAGTTTGCTAATGTTGTCTGTGATAGGGCTAAGAATGACAGTAATAGATCCTAACTGTATTTAATGATCACCCGTGATAAGACATAGGGGAAAAGTGCTTGGAAATGAAATCATCAAGCACAGGGGAAGAACTTTTCTTATTACCTGAATTGTCTCACCCTGCAAGAGTGGCAGAGAGAGCAGACAGTGTCATGGGACTTAGAAATCCAGGCACCACTCTGTCCTGGTTGTTATAAGGCCATGTGAGCCGACAGGTACAGTGAACCTGTTCCTGGGCACCCCGCAGATGCCCCCATCAACCCTGAGGTCAGTGCAGTGACTCCCACCCCCTCCTCTCTGTGGGGGAGACTGCACCTGCCACAGACCAGCACCCCCTTGCTGAGAAAGCGTTTCACTTGCCAGCTCCCAGGAGGACATGATTGACAAGTGAAGAGCTGATGCACAGAATGAAAGCTCCAAGGTGAATTTGGCATTTACCTTTTAAAATGAACACTGTCTCGTTCTGCCTTTCCCTTGGTGTTTTGGCCCTGGGAGTTTCTCTGAGAATATCTGGGACTGGGGAGGGTTTGAAGGGTGGGGGTGGATTTTGTGTTGCCCTTCACTTGGAATGCAGAAGGTATTTGGGAGAAGCCTTGTCTGAGGCCCAGGAACAGATGGGGTGGCCTTTCTTCCCCTTCTCTGTAAGGAAGAATGAGGTAGAGGCGACTCGGCCAGGGAACCACAAACATTTTGTCACAAAAAAACAAGCCAAAGAACTGAGCCATTGACCTTAAGCTGTGGCGGGTTTCTGATGACCAGAGCCCAGCTGACGCAGCCTCTGATTTCAGCTGGAATTGGGTTTGGATGTGCATTAATCTTCCATGGCTGCTGTAACAAACTACCACAAACTTAATGGCTTAAAACAGCCAAATTTATTCACTTTTATGGTTCTGGAGGGCAGAAATCCATTTCTCTGGGCTGAAGCCATTCTGTTGGGCGGGGCTGGTTCCTCCCGGAGGCTCCAAGAGAGAATCTGTTCCCTTGCTTTTTCCAGCTCCTCATGGCTGCCTGCACTCCTTTGGGCCTGGCCCCTTCCTCCCATTATTCCATATTCTTGCTTCCATCATCACATCTATTTTTTTAAAGAATTCAATATCTTCTTTTTAAAACTAATTTATGTGAAAGGCACAGTAATAGAGAGACAGAGCTCTTCCATCCACAAATTCACTTTGCAAATGCCTGCCACAGCCAGGCCTGGGCCAAACCAAAGCCAGGAGCCTGGAACTCCATCCAGCTCTACCCCGTGGAAGGCAGATATTCAAGTTCTTGAGCCATCATCTGCTCCCTATCCAGGAACATTAGCAGGAAGCTGGATCAGAAGCATGGAGTAGCGGGACTCAAACCAGCACTCCCATTTGGGATGCGGGTGTCTTAGGCAGAGACTCAACCTGCTATGCCACAACATCCGCCCCACACATCTCTTCCTTCTTCCTTTCACTTTCTTGCTTCTTTTTCATGAGGATCTGTGTGGTCATCTTGGACCCACCTGGGTAATCTTTTTCATGAGGATCTTTGTGGTCATCTTGGACCCACCTGGGTAATCCAGAAGAATCTTTCCTCTGAAGACCTGAATCACATCAGCAAAGTCCCTTTAACCATGTAAGGCAAGACGTTATTCCAGGAGATAGGATGTCACATTATTCAGCCATGGATAGCTAACCAAATGTTCAGACTATTCATGAACCCTGGTGGGGTAGACACTGGCTAGAGCTGGAGGAACCTCGAGGCTCAAACAACCAGTTGGAGATGATGAGGACTTGCACACATGTTCTACAGCCAGGTAGTCTGGAACCATGGCCAAGTGAGGGTGGGGAGCTGTGAAGATTGTCACAGGCTGTGTCTGTGGACCTGGACAGATAGCAAGTGTACCATCACATGAATGTTGCGTGGCCCTGCAGCCTGGGTGTACATGGAGACAGAGACAGTGAGACAGCAAAGGAATCAGGCCCAGATCACAGGAGGCCTTGAATAGCAAGCTAAAGGGCTCAGATGTGATTTTTTGGAAGGAAGTGGGACTGTTTTCTCATGCTGTGGAGCAGAATACCTGGCCAGGCTGGAGGCCAGTCTGACAGCATCAGGTGCCTACCTGCTGTCATCTGACAAGCTGAGCCTCCTCTGGGCTAGCCTGGAAAAGAGGGCACAGGGCCACCTCCCACATTGTCCCTCTATGAGATGGAAAGGCAGCTTTACAGTCCGACAGGCTGGGCCTGAGGTCCAGTGCTAGCTGTGTGACCTTAAACAAGTCGCCAAACCTCTTGACCTCTATTTCCCTGTTGCCACTAGGACTTGCCTAGCTTCCTCACAGAGCCAGAAGTGCTAAGGTAGACAGAAGAATTCTAGAAGTGAACTGGCTAGAGTTGGCATTGATTTCAGTGCTGTTTGGGACAGTCCGGTGAATGGAAGATCATGAGATTTTTAGGGATTGAAGGTTATCTAACTTGAAGAGCCCCACATCAGAATCAGCTGAGTCATGCAGCCGGGCTTGGAGAAGCCCATGCAGACATGAGGCTCAGGGACACTGGGGATTTGCCCTTCCTGGCTCATCCTCTGCCCTTCCAGCTGAGCACTGAGGTGTGTGGGGATAGAAATGGGAGACTGTTGTGGCACCAGGTACCACGGTGATGGGGCCAGAAAGCCAGGCAGAAGGCAAGGCAGCCACACTTGGGGGTCAACCCCAGTGGGCTCTGCCTGCTCATCTCCGCAGGGACCAGAAAATCCCAAGTAGCAGAAGACAGCCCCAGGCCTTGCTGGAGGATCCCAGGCAAAGCCATTCATCCGTAAAAGAGGCTAGGCCAAGCCAGCCCTCTCCCTGTAGTCTGAATCTCTGGGGCCTACAGATACCTGAGTGGCCATAGGTTAATTCAATATCATAGTGCTTCATTCTGAGTACAGAAACTAATACTGCTAATGTGTTCACTGTAAACTGCCCCTTCTCCCACTCAATAATGTGATTTCTCTAAGAATTTCAGAACTGGAGCAGATGTTAAAGATATAGTCAAAATCCCTCCAGACAGAGGTGGGACATGGTCAGCCTCACACAGCCAGTCTTGGAGGAGCCAGGTCTGGGCCCAGGGCCCAGGCTCTCAAACAGTGCTGTTCTTCACAACGGGAAGTGCTATATGTTTCTAGAATCTACTCAACAAATGGTAGAATCTGAGGTCCAGAACATGGTTGGTAGGGTGTATTGGACAACATATGCTAGCGGTACCCCAGAAGTGACCTTGAGGATAGAGTTGTCTGTGCAAACGAGACTCCACCTGTAGGCTGTCCACCTGGCACGCTAAAGCCATGGGTTTGGGAACCCTTGAATGTTTGGGGAATGTGGAAAAACCTCAGCTACTCTGCCTGTTACCCACCATCATGAGAGTGTGAGATCCCCAGCAGGATGAGGGCAGAAGAAGGGCTTGGACTTTCTCTCAGCCTGCTGGAGTTGGCCCCGGTTGTGGCCAGATTGACAGGAGGTTGCTTCGGTCATCCCTCGGGATGGACACAGCAGGGCAGGTTAATGCTGTCCCCGCAGCCTTCCCACAGGGCTGATCAGTCAGGCCAGAGGGTGCCTAGAGCCACCCAGACTGACCATGGTGTGTGTCTTTGTGCTCTCCAGGGACATCCCCAGGCTCCAAGATGGCCCTGCAGAGTTCCTTCACTTGTTGGAACGGGACAGTTCTCCAGCTTGGGCGGGCCTGCGACTTCCACCAGGACTGCGCCCAGGGAGAAGACGAGGGCCAGCTGTGCAGTGAGTAACAGGGGCTGCTGCCAACATGCCCCAGCCCAGCTCATGCCCTGCTACCCCATTACCCCAGGCACACAAGCTTGGACAGCCCTCCTGACCCCAGGGGCACTTGTGACTGCACTAGAACAGCACAGTCTTCCATGGTCTGCAGCCACATGAGTTAAAACCAAAGATCTTGTAAGCTGTGCTGGCAGCATCCTGGGGCACAGAGAAACTGTGCAGGATGCAGCCCACCCCCATAATGGGACGTGCAGGACACAGCCCACCCCCATAACAGGACTTGCAGGACACAGCCCACCTCCATAACAGGACGTGCAGGACGCAGCCCACCCCCATAACAGGATGTGCAGGATGCAGCCCACCCCCATAACAGGACGTGCAGGATGCAGCCCACCCCGTAACAGGACATGCAGGACGCAGCCTACCCCGTAACAGGACGTGCAGGACACAGCCCACCTCCGTAACAGGACGTGCAGGACGCAGCCCACCCCCGTAACAGGATGTGCAGGATGCAGCCCACCCCCATAACAGGATGTGCAGGACGCAGCCCACCCCCGTAACAGGACGTGCAGGACTCAGCCCACCCCCATAACAGGACGTGCAGGACGCAGCCCACCCCCGTAACAGGACGTTAGAAGCTCTGCACGCTGGGACTCCTCTTCCTTTCCAAGCCTTGTCTTTCATGACCCACCTGCCTTTCTCCTCCTCCCCGTCTTCTGTGTGCCCCTGCTCCAGCAACATCACTCGTCTGTGTGGCTTCCAACTGCCTTTGGGAAGTTGTCTGATGCCTGCATCCCAGCCGGGATGCAGGTTGAGCAGGCTGTGCCCTGATTTACAATTGGGAAAATGAAGGTGCAGAAACGGTCATTGATTTGTTCAGGGTCACACAGCCTCTCAGGGACACAGCTGTGGCCAGAGCACCAAGCCCAGGGCATTTTTCCATCACTCCAGAACTTTCTATGATGGGTTTCCAGGGGATGTTCTGAGCATTTGTAAAGCAAATTCGTGGATGGCAGTGATCACCCTCCTCCATCCCTCAAGTAAATAGAGAAAGAAAATTTTTAGAAAACGAGCCCTACTAGCCAGTGACTAAGCAGTGACTCAGACTCTGTCTGACTCCAGAGCCCACACCGTGAACCCCTGAGATGGAACTCACTTGTTTTATGGGGTTCTAGCATTTGGTTGTGCTAAGCCGTGCACCTAGGAGAAGCTAAGGAGGTACGGGGTTCTGCCTGCACCCTCTGAGGAAGGGGGAGTTGGCCCACTGGCCTCCACCCTCTGGGTCTCAGCTTCTTCATCTCTAGCATGACACCTGCTGATGACTGACGTCTGAGAAGCACATGGTCATGTCAGCCAGCCTTCGCAGTGGTGGTGGTGGTGTCTTCACGCAACAGAACCCACACCCATGTGATAGGAAAGTGCTCTCGACTACACTTGATCTTTCCCAATTGACCTGGGACCTAATCAAGCATTTTCTCTGAGCTAGTGTCCTCAGGCGGCATCTCTGTCGGGGATGGCCAAGTTCTCTAAGGAAGCCTCATGAGGGTCACTAATCTTGGGCCAGCACAGTTGGCCAAACCCTGTCATGATTGGAATTTGGAGGAGGAAGGTAGGCTGTATTCAGTCAGCTCTTCCTATTCAAGGGGCAGCTCAACTCCCCACACCTCCCTTCGAGGGAATCCCGTGCACACTCCAGGCTCGCAGGCAAACTCTCAGGCTAGCCCCATGCACCACTACTGGATCTTCATTCTATAGCCCTCAAAACTAGGAGCTGTCTCCATTGCCTAAGATGGGGGTGGCACCCCTTGCCCTTCTCTGGCCAATCCTGGCACACTGATACCCCTTGATGCCCACTGATACCCCTTCCTCCAAACCCACACTCTTGCAAGCCCTTCTCCTCCCTCCTCCAACACTGCCACCCCCACATTTCCAAGGAAACATTGCCACACCCAAGTGAGCCATCCCCAGATGCTGTATTGCATTGCAGAGTGTCTGATGCATTTCCTGTGTGTCCCAGCCAATGGCCTCCATGGCATGTGGTCCCCCACTCCGTTCCCTCTGCGGGTCACTCACCCATTGGGTGTTGCATGCTGACCACTTCCCCTCCACCAAATCAATGATCTCCTCTATTGAGGGAGGGCAATACTCTTGCTGCCAGGCAAAGAGTTTTTGGAAAGTTTATTCTTTTATCATAAAATAAAACATGCTCTCTGTAAAATACTTGGGAAAATCTAGAAACAGGCACAGGAGAAAATAACTGTTGCCTGTAATCCCGCTTCTCAGGCATTCAGAGATAACCATAATATTTTGATGTATTTCCTCTAGCATTTTTCCCATGACTCCATATTTTCAAGAAAATGTATAGCACTTATTTATCAAAAATGTTAACAGAGTTGTCACAGGAAGGAAAAAAAAAAAAGTAGTGTCATTTGGCCTGGAGTTTATGCTTGGCAGCTCCTGCGGTTGGGGCTGAGGTCACATCTCTGTGACTGTGCCAATCTGTCTCTCTTAGAGGGGAATCAGGTGTCGTAATTGCCAAATGTTGCAGGATTGATTGACCCACACTGGGCCCTAGGTGACCAGCCAGCCAGGGAAATGGCTGGCTGCAGCCCAAGAAGGGGGCCGGGTAGAACAATGCTTCTTAGACGTTGAGATGCACAGGACTTACCTGGAGAGCTTGTGAAAAATGCCAATCCTGACTCAGTGGGCTGGGCTGGAGCCAGAGAGTCTGCACGTGTAGCAGTGGCACAGGTGATGCACATACAGGTGGTTGTCCCGAACCTCGATTTGAATAGCAAGAAGTTGGAGGAGAGAACCTGCTCCCATTTCGTTCAGCAAATAAGTGTTAGCATCCTGCCTTGTGCCAAGTGCTCAGGAGGTGCTTGAGGTGATGGGAAGAGAAAAGGGTGGGTGACACCCTTAGATGCAAGCCCTGAGAGCCAACCTTTTGCCCAGAAGGTGGCCTCAGCAGGCATTTCCTACCCTGCCCTGAGGGCTTTGATGCCCGCAGCACCCCTCTCCACACCCTGGCTTCCCAGGGAGTGACTTCTTGCTGGGCACACTGCCCTGATGTGCTTACAACCATGGAAATCCTCATAGCTCCCCTTCCTCCCTTCAAAGTTTTGATCGTCATGTGACTTGCCCACTGACCTGTCTTGCCGCTATACCTGCCTCTTCTCCCTTACTTGACAAGGCAAAAAGAAGTGGGGCTTCCAATCCCAGCTCACACCATGTCCCCACTTTTTATTTGCACAACTCTGGCTGTGTGCAAAGTGTTTCCATGCCCTCTCCCTTGCTGGGTCCTCAGACAGACTCTGTGAAATCGAGTTACCCATTTTGCAGATGAGGAGCCTGAGGCAAGCAAGCAGGAAAGAAGTGACTTGCCTAAAGTCACATAGCAGGCCCCAAGCACAGGGTTCCAGCTTCCAGTGCTGTCCAGGTGCCAGTACCCTCAAGCAAGGCTCAGCTATCTTCCTCCACTTCCTGAAAAGGTCAGGAGGGCGTGGCAGGCTGTGCAGCACCAGCCCTGCCCTGCCCCTCCCTCGTCTGCCAGGAGCCCTCCACAGGGGTCCAGGGTTTCCAAGGCATGCATGTGAAGAATGCCCCACAGGGTCCACTTGCAGCCAGCCACCAGTTGGTTTGTGCAGAAGGAAGAAGGTGTGGAATCCCTTGAGGGGCGGGTGAAAAATGAAACGGATCTCCTTGGCTTTTGGATTTTTAATCAGAGGCACACGTGGGGCTTGAGGGAAATGATTTCTTTAGGGGGGTATAAATGGGAAGAGAGGCTCAAAGTCGGTGATGGGCTGCTTTAATTTATAATTCTGCCTCTGTGTGAAACACGCAGCGAATCGGGGAGGTGAGGAATCAGTCACCGAGGCTCTGTCATAGCCAGGAAGCATCTGGGCCCTCTTTGTCAGCCTGCTGCTGCCAGGAAGACTGAGACAGAGAAAGGAGCAAAGTGCTGGGGTCTGGGCTGCAGAGCCCCCTGCCTCCTCGGGGCTTGGCCCGGGGCAGCCTGCTAACTCCTTGGAGCTGAGTCTTCCTGGGGACATTCTCAGAGTCAGCTGGAGAGAGTGAGCCCTGTCCAGCCCTCTTCTCCTTCCCTCCTCTTTCTGTGGGCAGCTGGGAAGTACATGGTCTAGAAAGCGGACCAAGGCCTGCTGGTGTGCAGAAAAGCATTGTGGGCCCTTTCTGCCCGGCCAACATAGGCTATCAGGAGGCCTGAGTGGCTGGGGTTGTTTGATCACGTTAGGCTGGATGGGCTGCAGTGTGGACCATCCCACCATGTCAGGGCATTGGGGTTGCACTTGCATTGCCTTCCATAAGGGCTGGAGGGAGAGGGGCTCTGTCAGGGATGCAGGCTGGCAGGGGCTGCAGCGTCTGTACGGCAGTGCCCTCAGGAGGAAGAACTCTCCTTGGCTGCTCCAGCAAGCAAGGAAGGAGACGGTGACTTCCACAGGGCTTTCTGCAGCCTCCATTCCAGTGAGACAGCACCACTTCCACGCCAGCTTCTCTTGCCAGAACCAGTGGATGGCTTCACCTGACTGCAAAGGAGCAGGGAAATAAAGGGGAGGCGGCAGAACATGCCAAGCACAGATGTGTCTGCGGATAGGGAGCTGAGGGACACAACCCACCCGGGCCCATCCCGCCGCCGCCCCTGCCCCCAGCACACGCTTGCCATTATGCACACTGCTGGAAACGTGTGCTAGTGAGTTACACGTTGACTGTTCCTGGGGCCACACCCACAGAATTTAGAAGCAGAAGATCTGGGCTGGAGTCCCAGCTGGGTCCCTGCTGGCTGTATGACCTTGATCAGGTTGACCTTTCTGAGGCTCTGCTTTGTCATCTATCGACCTAGGCTAGCAGTACCCATGCTGCGGGGTTATTAGTGTTACTGCTTTATTTTCCAAAGCTCAGAAAATGGTACAGCAGCGTGTGCACGCATTAGGGCTGGGTGGGGGGCGGGGCTTCTCACCCTTACAGGCAGGATCCTCTGGACCTCAGTTGTTCTGGCCAGTGAGGACGGTGTGGCCATACCTGACTAATTTGCTGTGATGTTGGCAAATTTTACCTCTAGTGGAAATGACTGCACCCCTGGGCCCTCTCCACAGGTAAACTCCCTGCTGGCTTTTACTGCAACTTCGAGGATGGCTTGTGTGGCTGGACCCAAGGCGTACTCTCATCCCGTGTGCCTCGGTGGCAGGTCAGGACCCTGAAGGATGCCTGGTCCCAGGACCACCAAGGTACTAACCCCCTTCCCTTCTCCCTGATGCCCAGGTGGACAGATGAGAGACTTAGGGCCCCACCCCAGAACAAGTGGGCCTCACTCCATGCTGCAGTGCAAGCCCGGGTGCCTGCCCAAACCTTGCACGGTGCTCACCCACAATTCTGGAGCTTCAGAGCAATGAAACCTGGTCAAGGCCGATGGCACCTTTTACTGCCTAAAATGAGGACCTTGAGGAAAGACTGGCTGAGGTTACAGCCACAGCAGTGATAATCCACTTTTTGAACACAGTCGGCTGAGGTCCAACTGTGTGGCAGGCACATAATTCGTTGTAGGCAGGAAAAGCCACAGCCCCTTTTATGACTGGGGAGACTGAGGCAGGGGGAGGCCTTGTGTCAGTTGTCCCATTTGTGCCCTGGGAACCTTGGCCCACATCTGCCTACTTCCTGTAGCCCAGCCTTCTCAGCCCTGTTCCCACGTCCAACCCAAAGATGTTGGCAACCCCTGCCCTTCCCACAACCCCTGCTTGACTGTCAGAGGAGGTAGGGGTCTCCACATACCCAGGAGATGGCCATCGAGGCCGGAGGGAGCCACCTCTGGACTCAGGGACCCTGTTCCAGGCAGGGCATGGGAGCAGAGAAGGTCTGGGAAATGAGCAGGACTGCCAAGGCCAGGCTGCCAGGCAGGCTGGGCCCTCACCCATGGCTCCATCCCAGGGTTACTCCTCGGCAGGCCCTGGTTCCCAGCTCTCTGCAGGTCAGGGCTGGTGGAGGCGTCTCTCTCCTTCTTTTCTCCCCTTCATTCGCCTTCTCTTTCTGCAACTAAAGACCCGCATCCCCAAATCCCCCTTTTCAAGCAAATATTCGGCATTCTATGGATCACTTAAAGAAATAACAATAATAATTAATAGAGAAGACAACAACCAGATCAACCGTGAAGGACCCCAGAGCCCAGGCAGCTCTGTTCTTGGTTTTCAGAGCTCGCTGCATTACAGTGACTCACCACTGGGCTAGGACACTCTCCCAGGGCCCCTTTGGAGAGAAGGCTGAATTACCAAAGCCAGAGACGGTTCTGCAGGGACCCCCCCTATTCCCATATGGAGGACCCGGGGCTCCTCGTCCTGGCCTCCTTGCTCACGCGTCCTCCTGAGCACCCTGTCTGTAGAAGGAACACAAGTGAAGAAAGGTCTGCTCTGGACGTCCCTGCCCTTGGGGTAGTCAGTCATTCCCCTCACAGCAGCTATGGCCTTGTTGAATACCTCTAGTTACAGGGCTCTCGCTGCCTCCTGGAGTGGCTCATGTCCGTGTCTCACAGCTCCGAATCCCAGACCTGTTTCCCTCATGAGGAAAGCTGCATCTCTTCACAAATTGACCATGTATTTTGTCTCCTGGGGCCCAGAGAACCAAACCACCCCCTACCCCACAAAAGCAGCCCTTCAAGCATTTGTGAACAAAAATTGTGACCCATTGAACCACTAGGGGGTTTGTCTGTCCCCAGTCACATAATGCAGCTCCTTGAATCTGCCCTGAGCTTGCCCAGCTTTCTGGCCTGCACTGCTGACTGCACCCTGCACTTGGATTTGTTCCTTGGCTGCAACTCAGTAATAGACTTGACCAAAAGATGAAGAGAGGTAGAAATAAATGGCTACGTCATGCTTGAGGCTCTGTAGGTCCCTACAAAGTTGTGAGCTCACCTCGGCTCCCTTCTCCACTGCACTGACCATCTCCAAATGCTGTGCAGTTCTTCAATGCTTACAGATGCTTCTTCTCACCACCACAGAGGGGTGCAGACTCATGGCCTGCTAGGTTCCCTGGCAGAACGGTGCTGGGAAAACACAAGAAATGAGTCTCCCTGCATAGAGTCTGGGTACAGGTTTACTTGGGCTCCAGAGCAAAGAAAAAGGAGTGAAGGTCATAGAGACCATTGGAGGGCAGAGTGCTGGCATATGTGGCAGTGGGTTTAGCTCCTGGGCTGTGTGCTAAGGCTGGTGACCTGGGGAGATCAGGGATGTAGTGGCCAGATGTGTGGTGCTGGAACCTTGCAGGCAGTTTGCAATAAAAATCCTTTGCCAGAGCCAGGTTTTGGTGACAATGACAAGTGTGCTTTCTTATCCTTACAAGCCAGAAACCAAAGTCTTGAAAGATGTTAGAGGCCAGATAAGAACTGTGCATTGTCCACTATCCCTGCCCCACCTTAGACCCCTCATTTCACGCTGAAGGTGTTTGCCACTCCGGTCCTCTCTCCCCAGGCCACGCCCTGCTGCTCAGCACCACCGACGCCCCCTCATCTGAAAGCGCTACCATGACCAGTGTTACGTTTCCCGCACCAATGAAGAACTCTCCCTGTGAGGTGAGTCTCGGGGACCCTCCGGCCCTGTCCTCTTCTCCCACTCCTTGGTCACCTCCAGATAAACCCACACAGATTAAGGAAATAGTCTGGATGGCCAGGCTGGTTGCTCCACTGCGAGGAGGAAAAAAAGGCCATGTTTGCCATCTTGTAGACAGAGTGCATCCACCAACATGGTAAGGACCCATCTGCAGAGAATCTTATTCAGTGCACTGAACTGTTTGCAGTGGGACCTACATTAAACAAACCCAAGAAACTATTTCCCAGGGGAATCCTTTTCAGAACTACAACTCTTAGAATCTTTTCAACAATTTGATTTATGTAAATTTCAATGAGACAGCAATGGCATTTAGTGACGTGCCTCCAAAGCCACTTACCCAAATGGCTCTTGAAGCTGTTATCTCCTTCTGAGGACTGAAAGACTGGCACTATGTTCCTTAGCATACAGTCATAGTCTCTAAGGGGGTGGAAGGGAGGGCTTCAGACCCCAACATGGCACATGATTAAGCTCATGGACTCTGGAGTCAACTACCTGAATACAAGCCAGGTTCTACCACTGACTGGCTGCACAATGCCTTTGGGATTGAGTTGTTTAGATTCACAGGGCTTCAATTTCTTCACCTGGAAAGTGGAGACACTGTATTTGAACCTGCTACAAAGCAATAAGGTTTATGTAGGTTAGTGATGGAGAGGGCTCGGCAGCCACCCAGAAGAGGAGGCACTGCAGTAGGAAGCCAACAGTGCATACCAGCATTCGAAAGGAGATGGCAGGAAGAGGGAGGGACTGCAGCCAAAACCCAGACTCTGAGCTCTGCTTTGTGCTCTGCCATGCTTTGTGCTGCATCGCACTCCTGGTGGCATCTGTGCCAACACCTTGCACAGAGGAGAAAGCCAGCAGAGTTGAGATCTGGCCAGTGTTCTCTTCCTGGAAATTCACAGGAAAAAAATCCTATCTGGCTTAGTAGCTATGCGCCCTCCGAGCAGCTTATTTCAAGTTGTGGATGTTTTGCAACTGACCGGGTTCACAACCCCTCTTTTGACTGAGAGCAGTTCCTGGGAGGAGGAGCTCTGGCTGGAGGAGGCATAGACAGTGGGATTCTCCCCATTAAGGGAGGCAGTTCAAGCCTTCCAGGTTTCTTGTGCAGTAAAAACTCACTGACATAAAACATGGGACTGGAGAGAATGGAAAAACGATGATTTCTTTCAGTTGGAGGAGTGGTTTACCTGCAGCCTAGGCTCCCGGCGTGGTGAGCAGATAGGACTCTGTGATGCGTGGTTTGTAGTGGTCTGGTTTTATCACTCCACCTTTGCCCCATCTCTCTCGCCCTCATCTAGTTTACGTCCTCTTTCTAGATTTTATGTCTCTCTGTGAGCCACTTTAAATCCTTTCTGGAAGAAGTCTGGGCACAAATAAAGAGATGCAGTCAATTAAATTGTATTTGGGAAACCATGCTGTCTGATGCAGATGGTGGAACTGCACGGTCATTTCTGGTGTTGCTCAGATGCCTCGGAGCAGCACCGAGAAAGGAAGGCTTCCTAACAGACGACCTAAATGGGGACAGATGGCTGGCCCACCTGAGAGGACGGAGGAGCCTCGAGAGCCTGGGCTCTTTTAATTCGCTGTTCGCTGGCTGTCACCCAAGCCCACTTTCAGAAACAGAAATGTCAAGGTGAAAGCGATCTTTTTCTAATATTTCATCATTTCTCTAATAACCTTTGAGTTGATCAATAGCCTAAACAGCTGCTTTGTTTACTGGTCTGTTTTACTTTTCCTCCAGTCGAATGTGCTCTGGGCGATTTCTGCTATTTCCTGCCCTTTTCCCAAACCGGCTCGGGAGGCGTCATGGAGGGAAACGAGTGGGTCCATTCCACATTCACCTTATTTATACTTATATAACTAATACATATTAAATGTATTCACATTATTTCACAACCAGATTTTCAGGCCATCTGTCTAACGCTGGCGGGGCAGGGGTGGAGGCAGGAAGTCTTCGAATCCCCAATGTCAGGAGAAATGTTTTGATGTGAAACACAAATAAGCAACCTAGAAATATACATTTGCAGCTTTGCAAACGCTACTGTTCATCATACTCTCACCCCTGGTGCTGGGGGGGGGAGTTGATTTCCTTCTCCCAGGCCGGCTGAGCTCCGGGGGCAGGGAAACGGAAATTGCACTGCTCTGGGAGACTGTGTGAGATGATCACTGGGGCCTTCAGACCCTCACAGCCCTAGAGGGGCCTGCATTGGCCGTGCGGCCTCCAGGCACGGAGCCACCAGGGACGGTCCCGGATGAGTGTCAGGCCCACTACCCTCGATGGCATTTTCTCTAAACCCAGGCAATCCTGGTCTGCAGGAAGTTGAGTGACTGCAAAGTGTCTGGAAATGCTCCCTTAAAAACTCCACAGCCATCCGTGGATTCTCACGGGAGAACGGCTCACGTCTCTGATGGATTTCCTTCAAGAATGAGAAATGAGCTAACTAGGAGGTCTGCATTTCCCCACCGGCAGTCACCTGGGGATGTAATAAATGTAGATTCTTGGACCCTACCCTGGACCCCCTGAGTGGGGCCTGGGATTTCAAACCCTACCCGCAGTGCTCTGGATTCTCACTGCAACTTGGGAGTCACTGACCGGAGGTGTGCAGCCAGTTGTGCCTGAAATTCATCCTAAGCCCACGCAGAGAGTTTCCCTCTGCTGCCCTGGGCGTGATGCAACTCGCATAATAGATGAGTCGGAGAAGGGGCGGGAAGTGAACCTTTGGCAACAGAGACAGAGGGACGGGAGGGGTTGGGAGAGCTTGTGGCACCAGGTGAGATGCCCACCAATGATGGAGATGTAGCCGGGTACCACTTTTGTGCCGATCCAACCTCCAGGGCATTCCAGAACCACACCAGCTGCCACCACCCCTCTCCAGACGCCTGCAGCCACCAGCGCCACCTCTCAGTGGGGAGCCTTGGCTGCAGGCACTGCCTCCTCCCTCTCTCTGCACAGTGTTCAGGGGACCATGGATATTTCAAGACCTCTGCATGGCACAGCCACAAACAAGAGAGAGCCTCATGGTTTTCCCGGTGCCCCCTCCCTGCCACGAGCCATTCTCTGCAGGAAACCAGGGGAGCCACTAAGAGCATCATACTGACATTATTTTATTTTTATTTATTTTCATTTTGCCGGGCTCCAGTTCAAATAATGCAAGCTGCCATGGGGGAGGGGAGCCTTGCGGTGGCTTGCGTGTGCTGCCTCCCTGTCCTCCTTGGCTCTGAGGCGCTCACGGATGTGTCTGGCACGGCAGCTGCGGCTAATAAAGCGGACGGGAGAGCGGCAAGGCTGGTCTCCGCCCCTCCCCCTGCCTTCGCACATCCTAGCAGCCTGAATGTCTCAACAAGCCCCGTGTGGTTTGAAATTCTATTTTATTTGAATAGCCTGCCTGTGACTAGAATAATTTAGAGCAAGGCCTGGCAGGAAAAAAAAAAAAAAAAAGAAATGGGCTTCCCTTGTTGTCTCGACCATCTGAATCGTGGACGCAGCTTTCCTTCTGTGAGCTGCAGGAGGGCCAGGGGCCGCTGGGAGAGGGTGTGGCCCACCCTCCAGTTTGGACTGGTCACTTCCTGGCTACTGGGTTTCCGACTTTCCTGTGGCTGCACCTCAATCCCCTCCCTACGCACACACCTACGTGCACACGCAGACACACACACACACACACACGCACGCATGCACATGCACATGCCGGGATCCTGAAATACAAGCTGGGACCTAGTGATAAGGAGTTGGCTTTGAGATGCTGCCCGGGGCTACTGAGATCAGGGTGAGAGATGACCAGAGGGGTTCCCCCCTACCCGGTCTCCCTGGGTAGGCTGGCCTGCAGGGAAGGAGATGCACACTGGGTGATCTTAGAAACAGCCCGCGTGGTCCTGGGAGTTGTAGGGAAGGAGACTGACCTCTGGAGTTGCCCTCTGCTGTCCATCACGTTCTGCTCAGTGCCACACTGAGAAGGAGTCTCCTCCAAGGCAGGCAGGGCCGGAAGGCTTGAGACCAGGGGATTCCTCAGCAAATTACTCCCCGATGGATTCTGCAAGACTTCAGGGCACTGGCAACCGTCCTTTGCCTCCAGCCTCACCCTGGAGGTCAGAAAATCAGGCGAGGCTCTTGGCTGTGTTGATGGAGCTTATTCAGACACTCCCCTGCCTCTACCCTGCAGACAGATCCCTGGAACCGTCAGGGTGGGGAAGAGAGGAACTCTTCTGATTGCGGTGGTTTTCGAGTTGGTTAAGCTCAATGGCACAGTCACCTGTGGAGAGACAAGACAAGAAGTCTTGAGGTGGAGGAAATGACAAACACAGAAGTCCCCCCCCCCAGTCCTCATCAAGATAGGGAGTTCATGGTTCGGGAAAGTTCTGTTCAGCCTATGTGATGGAGCAGATCCTGAGTGTCAGGGGCCTCTCTGCCCATGAACTGGGTTGGGGGCCTGCAGGGCTGCCTAGGAAAGGGGAGTCACCTTTCTCAACCTGGCAGGAAAGGAATGCACCTGAAGACCACCCGGTAAATGCCAGACCAAACCCCAGCCTCACGCTCGTTCTCTCACACTGCTCTGCCCAGACAAGCAGTGCCTTCTCCGCTTCGGGGGGACTGCTGTGAGCATCAAAAGCATCAAGGCTGGCCTGGCTCTCACCTGACTCAAGCCCCACCACTCACCACGACTCCCTCACCTTCGGACATGGAAAAGAAGACCACCCCAGTATTCTACTTAGACTCTCTTCGGTGGGACTAGTCCCTGAGTCACCAAGGCAACATTGCTGCTGACCCACGGGACTCACGCCGTTTGTCCATTGCATGTGCCCCGTGCTCCACCGCAGGACCGGCAAGAGAAGCCGGTGACGCCAGGCATCAAGGTGCCCGGCCTGGACCCAGACACAACCAGTGCTTAATTAAGGTGCAGGTGGCTTCTGCTACTGTGCTGCTGCTGTTACTCTGATTATCTGACTTCTGTGCCAATGCCAAGATCAAGCCTGAGGCCGGCCCTCTCCAGGGAGGCTGAATCTGAAGAACATGGCCTCCCTCTGCCCACGGGATAGCCTGGCAACAGCAGGGCGGGGAGGTGCTGCCCTGCTCGATGGCTGGGGTCTGAGGAAGCGGAAGATGGGTCCCAGGCACCATCTCCACACCCGCAGCAGGTGCCCAAAGAGAACAGTGACCCTCACGCTTACAGAGCCCAGTGTGCACCCTTGAGGGGAGATAGTACTGTCGCCCTTTCACACATGGGGAGAGGAAGGCTCCAGGAGGGAGCCTTGATCATGCACGGCTGGCCCAACGATGCAGGCTGGCCCTGCTTTCCCCAGGAGGCGGCCTGTGGCTCAGATTGCTGCAGGAACCGAGGCACTGGCCGCAGAAAGGAGCAGAAGCCCAGACAGCAGGGACCAAGGCCAGGAGGAAGTCCGACAGAGCAGCCCGAGCGGAACAACACAAGCCCCACTTTGCTTTTTAAAATCTTTTTTTAATCAGTTCTGTATTTTTCCCTCCCGTGCCTCTTTGTTTGGATACAAAAGCATGACTCACGACTTACTAGTCCATGGCTAGGGCTTTGGAAAGATGCACCCTGTGGGGAGCAACTGGGAGCAACTCGGACTAGACTGTTACTGGAATTAAGACTTATTCTATGCATCTGCTCTCCCACAATATGGCGCTGAGAAGGGAGAAACAGCTTCTACACAGCTGCCTCCAGTTCAACCAATAAACTGTAGGACCTGCTCCTGATTGGAGGAGAGCAGCGTACTCGGCGTGTGGGTAGCAGAGTTGGGATTGGTGGAAGAGGACTATAAAGGAGGAGAGAGACAACATGCACCAGGAACATCTAAGAGGAACACCTGTGCAGCCCCCGAGAGAGCCGGCCGGAGGTGTGCCGCTCCCCCGCGGAAGTGGGGAAAGTGGCCAGGGGGAACCGCCCTTCCACGGAGGTGGAAGGGACAGTAGCCAACCCGGGAAGAACCAGCAGCAAACCCGGGAAGGGCCGAGCAGACGAAAGAACAGCGCAGGGTCCTGTGTCGTTCCTCCACGAAGACGGGGAGCGACATAATGGTGCCGTGACTCGGATATGAAGCCTAGGCAGGGCTTAGTGTCGTTCCTCCACGGAGAGGGGGAGCGACAGCACCCCTGTTATCTTGAGGCTTTGGGACCCTTGAAGAGACCTGGGAGGAAGCAGGACCCCGTTTAAGAAACAAGAGGAAGAGCTGCAGCCCCCACTGCCTTTTCCTGAAACCCTCGGGCCACCCTGCCCCCAACAATGGTGACTGAGGCCATGGATTACCTTCTAGAGCACCCGTGCTGCCCCCGTCGTCCCTGAAGCCAGCCTCGACTGTGGCTGTCCCTGTCCTGCCCTGAAGATCACCCTGAGGCTGACAGCATGTCTGAAACCCCAGCAGAGCTGAGGCGGCCTCCGACACCCCAGTGACGGAGACAATAAACACAAAAACGCCTTTAACGAGGGGCCTGGGCTTACGCCACTTGACACTGGAAGGGCAGCAGGAGGAGTGGGAGCTGTTCTGAAGACATTGCTTTTCCAAGTGGGTTCTTTTTTAAAGATTTATTTATTTGAAAGAGTTACACAGAGAGAGGCAAGGCAGAGAAAGAGAGAGAGCAAGGTCTTCCATCCGATGGTTCACTCTCCAATTGGTCCCAATGGCCAGAGCTGTGCTGATCCAAAGCCAGGAGCCAGGAGCTTCTTCTGGGTCTCCCATGCGGGAGCAGGGGCTCAAGGATTTGGGCCATCTTCTTCTGCTTGCCTAGGCGCCGCCCCCTCCAGTGGTTTTTTACAAAGACCCACTGCAGGAGTGAGGCACCTGCTCCCTGCCTCAGGTCCTAAGGATAGCCACCCCATCCAAGTGTGCCCTGCTCTGATCACTCACACTGTATACATGCATTAAGATGATATAATTAAGCCCATAAACACCTGCAATTACTGTTAATAGTTTAAAAAAAAAAGAATCCCCCATGCGCCAAAGATTAGAGCCAGCCACTCCACCTCGCCCCTCCAGTCATCCTAAACCCGGGCCTGGACTGTCTGGGATGAGCCCACAGGTGCTTGGCAGCAGAGGCACAGAGAGGCCTCAGGAGGAGGATGAACCAGCAGGTCCAGCCAGGCGGGGGAGACGGACCGCAGGAAGTTGGGATCTTGTTGAGGTTTTTTGAACTTACTTTCTGTATGAAAGGCTCCAGTCTTCGGATCATTTACATGTGATGGCCGTGAGACATTTTCCCAGCCAAAGTCATTTCCACTGGAACTTTCCAGCACCCCAACTAACCCTTTGTTCCCCAGAAGAAAGAGCTTCCCCTTGGGCTGGGGCTCTGGGAAGGGCCCGGCAGGGCCTATGTTAAAATGTCGATCCCTTAGCATGAGGCTGGCTGAGCTGAGTGTTTTCCCTTCATTACCTCCTCAACACAGACGTGTCAGGAGTTGTTACCCTGTTGACCAATGCAGAAACTGGGGTCTGGGGAGCTTATGCGGTTTGCCACAGGTCCCCCTGCTCGTAATGGCAACGCCACGAATCAACCAGGCCTTCCAATTCTAAAACCATCACAGGTCGCTGGATTTGACGTGGGCCACCCGAGTTTTTAGTTCAGACTGTACCCTCCTTATAAGCAAGACGGCTCAAAGCAGGTTGCATCCTCTAATTGGGGTGACAGTGCCTGAGCTCGTGAGCAGCATCAGCTGGAAATGTGATTAAAACCCTGTGTTAGGGCTGCAGTACTGCACGAAGGGCAGCCCTCTTACTCTGCTCAGGCATGAGGAAGTCGCTGTCACGTGAGTTCAGCCGTTGTGTGTGTTCTTGTCTCACCTGGGCAGGTCGGAACCCGGTCTCGTGCAGCACCCAGCAGTAGCACCAGGAGGACTCACCCAGTAAACCCACCCAGTGAATAATTCCTTGATTGTATAATGCCTTAGCTATAGGCAGGTCCAGGATAAACCATGAAAACCAGACTCTTCCTTCAATCAGAGGCACCTAACAAATGACGCCCTGGTGAGGTTTCTAAGCCGAATTTAACAAATGATGCCCTAGTGAGGTTTCTAAGCCGAATTTAACAAATGACACCCTAGTGAGGTTTCTAAGCCGAAATAATCCATGCCTGAGCCCCTAGAGCTATAGGCGGCTGGAGCCCAGCGTCCTGTCACCACTCGTGTTGTGACTGACCCTGTAGGATTACGTGCTCCCTGGCTAAAGGAGTCAACAGCAATGTAATTGCTGTCGGACATAATTAATTGAATACCTTAGAGCCGTTCAAACTGAGTACCTCGCCCATTACGTGATGAAACTGAGGCATGTGAACAATTGCTGTCGAGTAAAATCTTCCTGGGCATTTGGCACAGATTGGGGTCCCAATCAAAAGCTGTGTATGCTAATCACAGGCCCTCCCCGTGGCTCCCCGGGGTGATCATTCTACCACATTGAGCAGTCTGTGAGCGCGCAGGCTCTGCCCAGCTACCGGGGGACAAACACTCCCGCCGCTGCACACACTTCGTGCCACCAG
The DNA here is from genome assembly GCF_051225735.1 of Oryctolagus cuniculus. NCBI lineage: Eukaryota > Metazoa > Chordata > Mammalia > Lagomorpha > Leporidae > Oryctolagus > Oryctolagus cuniculus. Next base: position 178,670,066 of record NC_142868.1, read on the forward strand.
CCCGTTCTCCCTCCAGCGGCCGTCCAGGAAGACCATAGGAATTCCACTGCAGAGTCGGCCCTGTTCCCCAGCAAGAGGCTCACAGAGCAACTGTGCAACATCGTCTCCACTCCACACAGAGAAACGGAGGCACAGAGGAGGCTGTGCGCTCCTGGTTACACCGTTACAGTGTGAAGAAAGATCATCTTTTCCCTCCCCTAAGACAGGAAAGATAATTCTCTGGGGAACCTGGAAAATAAGAAAAACTAGCCTGAGCTTTTGAACGCATTGCCCTTCCCCCTTTACTCTCCTGGTATGTGTGTGTGTGTGCATTTCTTTCCAACATGGAACTAGCATTATCAGATGTCATTGCTGAAATAGGCCCTGGGCTCATACAATCTTATTAAAGCCCCAGAGTAAACCTCTAAGGAGAGTCCTGTTGGCTCCATTTTACAGATTAATGCACTGAGGCTTGAGATGTTGTGTAAGTAAAACACAAACCACTCTTACTCCAGAGCTCCGTCCACAGCACTCTACCGTCTCGTTCCCTGGACCTCCCTGGCAAAGCCCACAGGGCAGGCGAAAGAACTGGATCCTTCCTACAAAGGTGGCACTACCTTTTCCTCCTCCTTTCTTGTGACATCAGGACCCCACTTGCTGCCTTTTAAATATAGGATTGTTTGGCTTTTATTGATTATAAAAGTACAGTAGAAGATACAGTAAAGTGTGATGGAGACAACTCGAGTTGCTCACACCCCTGCGCCAGCCCTGTGAGCAGCCCTGTACACCTCCTTCCAGACAGAGACAGAGACGTGAGCACAGCTGTCGTTAGAGGCTGGCATGGATTTGGCATCACACCATCTAAGTCTCTGTGCCTTCTTTCTTTAGTTAATGTTATATTTTCCTAGATCAAAATTATTCTTCATAGACATGCTTTTAATACCCACAAACTCTTACTGTTTATCTTTTAGTTATCACAAGTCACAGATGTCCAAGGGGGGAATAAATGGAAAAGAAAGAAAAGACCAAGGAAGAAAAAAAACAAATGCTTTTAACTGCGTAATGTCACCAGGCAGGGATCCCAAGGTTATGATTTTTACATGTAACCTTCACATTGTCCACCCACGTTCTCACAAAGAGGACATATGGGTGTCCCTGGATGGGTGTCACTCACTGGCTTTGATGTGATCCCTCAGAAAGACAGACAGACGTGGTGGCTTCAGGCGGGATCCTGGTCATGGATGTCTCCTGCGTGACCAGGAATCCAGTGTTCTGTAAGTCTGGTACTTGCCAGCAGCTCATTTTATTTGCTTGTTACCAGAAATCTGCATCTGGACAGCTTCTTACTGCATTTGGCTGATTTTTTCATTCAGCTATTTATAGCCAGAGAGTTGCTGTTTATTTTTCCAGGTGAATTAGAAGATGGCGAACAAAAACACTGGATTTTCCAGTGTGTCGATACTCCCTGCTGGAGTTAATGAGATAGGGTGTTAAAAATGAGAAACTCTTAAAATTGCAAGTTCACACCCAGAATCACAACCGGGTGGCCCCTTAGGTTGAGGAAGACCTGAACCCCCATCAGGAGTTTGCTGGATGACCCCAGTGTGGGGGAGACTGGGGAGGGCACACCCCACCAAATCCCTTCATCATGGAGCGTCTCTGTCTATTAAAACGTTTCCTGCAGCAGAAGTGAAACACACACTGGAGCATCCCTCTTTGGTTTTGTCCCCACTACTGGAATTCGTACAGCCCTTCAGGAGGTTAGAGAAAGATAACACCTCCCGCTGTAGCCTTTCCCACCTTTGGGGATGTTGCATGCGGACTGGACATCATGTGGTATTATGGAGTCTCTTTTGTCTCACTTCAGCCTGAATTTCATTATTGTGTTTTTTTTTTTAATATGAGTTCAAGAGACTGTTCTGAACTGCCACGAGGTATGCATAGCAAACATGGGGCATATTCTAGACACAAAATTGCAGTAATTACCTCTGGAGGAGGAAAGGGCCATGAGAGAACTAATAACATTAGGCCTGGCCACAGCACTGCTCCTGCTTTACATACAGGACTTTAATTAATAAAGTGACAAACACTGGTACCACATAATTGGGAAGTCTATCAGGCCCCACCAAGAGGCAGGGAAAAAGGCCCCGGTGAGAGGCCGGCTGGGCCTGCAGACATAATTGCTCGTGGCGTGCTCCTGGTGTTGTCTCTTTTCACTGGTTTCATTTGCTGCTGCATATAAAAGAGTTTATTAGTCAAAAGCTGCCATTTAAAACCTATATCTATTAGGATGCGTCCAGAAGGATCAAAAAGTTTATTGTTACAGGATCTAACAAGTGTTATTTCCCATAAATGTGATTTCCCATTTGTAAGAGAAGCTTGATTTGTGTGAACACACACACACACACACACACACACACACCCTGCTAGCTGTCTGCCAGGGATAACTATAAACTCTGATTCATCAAGTTGACGTGGGGTGGGGCCTGGGACTCTGCCTTTCTAGCAAGCTCCCTGGTGGTGCCCACACGGCTGATCCACGACCCACACCCTGAGCAACAAAGATGTAGAAAACCTTCACAATATGTCCCCAAAGCTTGAGGGACGGCCATAACATTTTACATGTACGTAGCACTGGAGGTGTGGTAGAAAGAGCACAGTGCTGAGTGTGGACTCCACGGAGCCCACGACTTAACCCCTCTAAGCCTCAGACTCTGTGTCTGAAAAATGGGTGAAGTAATGAATGCAGTGCTGGAAATAGAAAACAGGACAGCAGCCAAGCAGGTGCCCAGGGCGGCTTTCAGAGACTCAGTGAAGAGTCTGTTAACAAAAGACTCCCAACCACACAGGCCACTCAAATAGCAATAGGTCTTAAGATCAAATTCCAAGAGTGATTTTTACCCATTCTAGGCACCAGAACTAGGCTGTCAAGAGCAAGCTGGGTGTACTTGGTATGGTATCTGCATGCAGTGGTCTATGAGGGGAGCCAGGTGCGTTCTCCAACGTAGAACTAGGCAGGAGAAATGGAAGTCTTTGAGAGGGAGCGAGTCTGCGCTCTGCTCTGGGAACCACGCACAGTGCTCTATACTCCTAGACGCGGCCGTAATAAGAATATTCAGGAAGAGGTGACCTCAGTCCTCCAGTTCTGAGAAACTGGTGAGAACCTCTCTGCAGGGCCCAGAGGGGAGTGCTGGCCCCATCTGCATCCTCAGATCATTCCTGCTTCACAATCGGCCTTTGCCTGGAGGGATATGGCCGCCCCAGGAAGGCCCTGTGCTGAGAGCTGGGTCCTCCCTCTGCACCGTGCTGATGGTGGGCACATTTTAAGGTATTTTTTTTTCATGATTGAGAATTGGCTCTTACTCAAAGTCCAAGATGAAGATGGGCCCCTCACTGAGAGAACCAGGCTGCTTCCTGCCCTAAGTAGCCCCATCTCCCCAGTGGTCTCAACCCAGGCTGCACTTTACAGTCACCTGGAGAGATGTTAAAGCCTGCTGATGCCCAGGACCTACCTGAGGCCACTTAAATCAGAATCTCTGGGAAGCAGCCCAGACATTGGTAGTTTGGAAAGCTTCCCAGCTGATTCTAGTTATCAGCACGGGTTGAAAACCACCATTTTCCCCAGGCCTTTCACATCATGTGGACTCCATCTCTACTCCTTTATGGCACTCATTGTTTATAACCACCTTTTAAGGTAGGCAGGGAAGGGATGGTTATTATCACCTGGTCTTCTAATTTTTAAAAAAAAAAACAGAGTCCCAGAAGAGGTAAGAGGTTTGCTTCAAGGACACACGGTAAATACGCTTAGACTTTGGAGCACAGCCTCCCAGGTATGCCGTGGTCGGTAAGTAAGGAAGCAAGGACAGTGTGAGAAGCCACCGGAGAATGCATGCTGATACACAGGTAGTTGCTTTCAGGGCATTCCGGAAAGGCAGTGGGATAAGTCAGAGTCGCCTAGGGGCAGGGTCCGGGGAGCTGCTGTCTATCTTACTGCTTCTCTACAGATTCACTAGGTCCAGGCCAGATTCTGCGCTCTAACAAGTTCCTAGTGATACTGATGGACCAATCTGAGGACCGCACACTAAGCAGCCAAGCACTGCCGACTCCTAGGGGCAGAATCTGAAGTCCCTGAGGCTGTCACTACTGGGGAGAAGTAGGGCACAGGCAGGACAGTAGGCTCTGGACTGCTTGTATCTTGCAGAAAAAGAAATCTGCCTGGATCTGACACCCTACTAAAGACTCTGCACAAAAAAGTCATGGGCCCAAAACACATCTGCTAGCTGCTCACTGGCCGCCAATTTGTAGTCTTATTCTGAGGCCTTACCATCAGTTCCTGAACTGGGCATTGTTGAATGTCAGACAGTGTATGCTTTGGCTTGAGTTGTCACTCTATATAGGTGTTTTCTGCTGTCTGTAACGTAAGTGATACCATTATAAGGTGAAAGAAAATTTCATCTTAAAATTCCCCAATTTATTCATAACTCTGAACAGCTGGGTCAAGCAGCTGTCTCAGCCTAAGCCTTGTGGTTGTGTGATTATAGGGAACTTGCCTGGACCCTCTTGCAACTTAGTTCTTGACTTTCAGGTGGCTCCAATAACTTCACCTTCTGCTACACTCAGCACACTTGTAATCTTTCACTTAAATTCTGACTCCCTGGCTATACAATAAGGTCCCTGAGGCAGGGAAGATATGCACAGTATCCAGGTAGGTAGCAAGTGTTTGTAAAGGGATAGATGATTATCCCCTCAAGGATCGATACCAAGACAGATCCCAAAAGGGTAAGGATGCCATAGCCTTACCATTGTCCCTTGGTGGCTGGTGCAGTTCCATGTCTCCTGCCCTGACTGGCTAATATACAGTGCAGGAAGATGGACAAAGCTCAGCATCCAGCTGGCCCGTGGCTCTAGTGTAGATGTAACAGGACTGTGTCTCACTGACATGCTCATGTCACCAGCAGCATCTTCTTCAAACTCAAAATCTCCAAAGATAGCAGAACTGGGCAGTTTAGAATATAGCCATGTAGCTGGGAAGTGGGCCGTCCTCTCTCCCCGGCCTTGGAACCTGACCCCTAGGGTACAGGTAAGTGAAAGAGCTTCATGGAGTAGAAAGCTGATTTGCTATCTCTGGGAGGGGGACCTGGCAAAAACAGCAGTGGCTGCCTGTACACAGGAACATTTTTATTCATTCTGACATGGATTGGCTCCTACCTTGTGCCCTCCCTTAGCAACTACTGTGAATACAAGATAAGCAAGATAGACCCTGCCTGAAGGCACTTGAAGTACAAGGAGCATGGAGGGGCAGGAGAGAGGGAGGGCAAGACAGCAGGGCTGCAGCCCACGGTGGTCCCAGTCGGCTCAGTGATAAGATTTCAGAGCAGGGGGAGATCATTTCTGAGAGGGGTGATAAGAAAAGGCTTCTTGGAAAGCAAACAGATTCCACTGAAGTAGAAAGGAGGAAAGAGCTGGTAGGTGCAATGAACAGACGAAAAGCACAGATGAGAAAAAACGCAAGGCAGACGTGAATCTGGCGGGTAGACTGGTGTGAGGGTGTCTGGGAGCCTTGTCCACTGAGCTCCCAGGTGCAGGCTACTGGGTGAAACCTGTGGCAGGCCCCACTACTCCTGCAGCCATTCTTCCATCGCCTCAAAACAAAAGCACAGGCTTCTCAGTAATCCGAATGCCCAATCAGGCAAAACTTCAGCCTGGCTTGAAAGCCAGGGCTGCTTTTTCTCCCCTTCCCCCACTGCCCTTGGATCTATTGCAGATGGAGAGCCCAAAATGAGGGGAAAGGTCAGTGACCTCTCTGGCTCTCAACCAAACTTCTCTTCTGCCATCTTGCTGACTTATGACCCTTTGGGATTGTGAGAATAGGGAGAGACAGGAGGTGAAGAATGCTCGTGCTTCACGGGGTTGGTTGCAAGGAGCTGGCATTGGCGTTCTCTGAGTGTGACAAGTGCTTGAGGCTTATAGACATTTGCTAGTTCCCTTGCAGATCTACCTTTTGCTGGCTTCCTCCACCGTGGCTGGGAAGCTTTCCTCTTGACTGGGGCTACTGGCGCTCTATTTCAAGTGGTCGCTTCTGCCTCCCTCTGCCCTTTGCATCTCAAGATACTGGCAGCTTCATTTCTGCTTACTCTGTTTACTCTTCCACACAGCCCTCTTAAGCAAGATCTAAAACCCCACATGGCTCCCTTGTGTACAGTTCCCCTCTAGTCTTCATGCAACATTCTCCCAGTAAACTCTGGGAGTGCAAGCCATCCAATGCAACCACTTGCTCTCGTGTTCTGCCACATCAGAGCTGCTAACCAGCCCCTAGTTCAAACTTTAGGTTTTGCAGGTAGGAGATAGACCCTAATCTACTGTGCATCCCAAACAACATGGGGTTAAGATTGAGGGTTCCTTGTGGCATAAAAACCACTCCTTCTGATTTTAGATGAAAAGAGAACCTTCCCCTTCCCTCCTCCTTAGAAGGGGAGGTAGAACTCGTGATGTGCCAAATGCTGAATCCAAAAACTCTCTGCTAATAGACAACCACCAGCTTTTTTATATCCAGCGTGTGGGTGAGAGGTTAAAATCATGTCACCCCTTCTCATTCACTTCTCTCCAAAGTCACGTATTGCATCCCTGTGCTCGCCCACTTCCCCGAGGCATGTACTATCTGCTGCCTCCCTGGTTCAGCCACAGTTCCTTCTTAACACTTTGTTACGTTGTCATCTCACAGTAGTCACTGTCAGCCTATCAAATAGAACTATTGCCATCTTGTAGAATAGGAAACTGAGCTTCAAAATGATTAAACAATGTGACCAAAGTGACAAGGACAGGTTTTCAATCCAGATCCTTCTGATTCTAGAGCTCTTTGACCATTCTGAATTGGAGGATACATGTGGCTTAACTTTTGAATGATTTTAAAGTTGATTTCCTTAGATTATAGAGGAATCTGAGCCCTTTTTTTCTATATGGAATGAGAAGCCGTTGAAAATTGTTGAACTCCGAGTTACAGATGTCATGATAAACAGGAAACTGGCAGAGATCTATGGGAGAATTGGAGAGGGAGAGGAAATTCAGGAGACTATGGGAAGAATGCAAGAGTAGGTGTTAGAGGATATGTTGAGAGTTACTTTGTTAGAGTAATGATGACATGAGGATAGAAGCCAGGTTGAAAGAATATAAAGAGCAAGGTAAATAAAGCAGAAGTTACAAGTTGTTAGCAGCTGAGTGGATGCACAGAAGTGGATGGCAAGCCAGAGGAACCAGCAGAATCGGAGGATTTTTTTTTCATCATGGGTGAAATCTGATCTTTATAGACAGAGGAGCCAGAAGGCAGAGAGACTGAAGTTGCTGGAGGAAGGGCTGCGACTAAAATAGCAAGGGCCAGGGAACAGTGAATGGGACAGGGTTCACAGGATTGAATGAAGGATACATCATCCTGTAGGACAGGGAAGGAAGAGGAACTATGGGTAAATACTTAATAGACACGCTGCAACAGGGCGGGGGGTAGGGCAGGCACTAAAGGAGGTCATCCCCAAGGTGGTAGTCCATTCCTAGTAAAGTAGTCCAAGTTAGTGGATCAGGAGTGGGGAAGCAGGAGGTGACAGCATCAGCACTGAGGGAGAGTTTGGAATACCCATTATGCTACGTGCATCCAGAAATCAACTGTAAAAATCCAAAGAGAATGAATAAGTCCCACCAGCCTATCATCCAGAGCCTTGAGGTTCAGTAGCCTGAATTCATAGAAATCCAAGTCAGCGATATTCTGTGGTCAAGGAGCAAGAAGAGAAATCATGTGTCTATCATGATCCTGAGTTGGACATCGCGTGGCATGGACTGAGGACTGAGACAGTTTAGAGTTAGCAAGGGTAGCTGGCACAGAAAGTAAGAAAATCAATTGGATAACGAAAAAAAAATTAAATCCATTCAATTCTCTTGGGAGGTCTCTGTGGAGACAAGTATTTGCTACCTTGGTTATAGGGAAATGGGCAAGGCATAGGTGAAGAGGCTGTGGGTATAGACCAGGCTTACTGGGTAGATCATTTCTATGGAACCCAACCTTGTGAGAGAAGGGTTTGAAGCTAAGAGAGCACTGGCTGCCGTGCCTCACAGTACTTATCCTCTTTAATCAAATTGTGAGAGGTTGAGAGATAAAAGAATATCAAAGGAGATGCATGGCTGATGAAAATGCTTGTTCTAGAACCCATTTTACCCTTCTACAATGGGCATTTCATTACCAGAGCTGAAAAGAAATATTTTGGGCAATGATATGATGAAGTTGTTCTAAGTGTTACTTAAGTGTTAAGTTATTTAAGTGTGGTAGATTGTAGAGAGTTCTTACCAAACCTACAACCTCTATTGTTTTAAACACAAAGATCAGAGACCTTATTTATGGTATAACCACTTCTGGCCGTGACTGTACTTTCAAATGTCTAGGGAACAATACCATAGAAACCTTGAATAAAGACACAAATGGAAACATGGCGATTGTAGCAAAGTGGGCCTCATCATTCTGAATGACAACCATAATAAAAGGTCTGGGTAGATAGTTTTTGTCTGACTTTTGTCTACGAGTAACCAAAAATATCAAGTCATAGGATCTTCAGTTAGCTTACTCATGACACAGCACCATTCAAATAAGATTCTAGACTCTTGTGGGAAGGAATAAATATATAGTATACCTGAAAGAAACTAAGTCACAAAATCACTTGCCCAAGATCACAAAGTGAATTGTGGCCTCAGACAATGCTCTCCAGCTACTCTTTAATAAGTTCATTTAATACCCCATTGATCTTGGTATCCCCTTGGAGGCAGAATCTTGTAAAATTTAGGATGATGTTATCAACCTGAACAAAGTTCCAAAACTGTCCCTTGGTTGTTCTTGCTCAGCTCCTTGAACTTTAATGAAAGCTGCTGTGGGAGACAGTGAGTGAGCAGGTGTCCAGCTGGCCTCACTGAGCCAACCTTGGCTGAGTCTCCCACAACATCTTTAGGCTTCAGTTGAGAGTTCCGGGAAAGGGACCTGATGTTTCCTTTCACCACTAACACTTGTCCTCTGGCTCCTCTCTCGCCCACAGCTCCGAATGGCCTGGCTCATCCGTGGAGTCTTGAGGGGAAACGTGTCCTTGGTGCTGGTGGAGAATAAGACTGGGAGGGAACAAAGCAGGATCCTCTGGCACGGTGCTCCCGGTGATGGCCTGAGCCTGTGGCAGTGGGCAGTGTTGCCGCTCCTCGACGTGTCTGACAGGTGGGCCTCTACCATCCCTACCCCTCCCTTAACCCCCGTCACCAGAACGCAGAAAAGGGCTCTGATTTTCCTCCTCCCTAGCCCTTTACCCAAGACACCCCTGCAGATGCGCATGCCCATACGTGTACGCACACATGTTCACATGCACACACCTTCTGCAGGTTACGAGGAGCTAGAGAAGTCTCCACAGGTTTTCGATGCTCATGAGCACTCATCTCCCACCTCTCTGCTCTGGTCCAGTTGACTGTCTCTGTTATCCATAGAAAGAAAACGCAACAACCCACATTAGCCCTGAATAACAGTCAGGCTTTATTTTTTTTTTTTTTTCTGACAGGCAGAGTTAGACAGTGAGAGAGAGAGAGAGAGACAGAGAGAAAAGTCTTCCTTTTTCCATTGGTTCACCCCCCAAATGGCTGCCACGGCTGGCACGCTGCACCGATCCGAAGCCAGGAGCCAGGTGTTTCCTCCTGGTCTCCCATGTGGGTGCAGGGCCCAAGCACCTGGGCCATCCTCCACTGCCCTCCCAGGCCACAGCAGAGAACTGGACTGGAAGAGGAGCAACTGGGACAGAATCCAGCACCCCAACTGGGACTAGAACCCGGTGTGCCGGCGCCGCAGGTGGAGGATTAGTCTAGTGAGCCGCAGCGCTGGCCCAGGCTGTATATGTTTGTAGCATTCCCTCTTGATGGATTTTGTCTTACCTTCTCATTTGACATTTATTTTTGCTTATTAACAAGAAAACCTGCAGGATGGGTAAGATGGGACTTATTATCATCATCCTCCATTCCTGGCTTTTTACAAGGAGAGAAATTGAAAATCAAAGAGGTAAAATGCTGGCAAAATGGCATCCATCAGGACTGGTGCCCAGGTCCCACTCATACCCAGTTCTCTATTGAGGGTAATCCTGAAGCAAGTTGATAAAGTGGATGACAAATCCTTCGGTAAACAGAGGGAGTCTGGTTCCTATTTGGAGTCTGCACCAGTGACCTCTGTGACCTTGGTTTGTCCTCGGTTTCCTCACCTTTAAGCTGAGAGTACTGGCCCAGCAGCTCCCTAACTCTGCCTGGCTCTGAAATAGAGCAGCAGCCCCTGGAGTTCTGCTGCCACTGGTCTTCCCAGGATGGCTCCGCTCTGCCACCTGTCGGCCTGAAGCAGGCAGTGCTTGAATGAAGACGGCCTGACTCAGCAGCAGCCCATGATCCTGCCATGAGTACTCAGCACAACACATGGTCCTGCCATGTGTACTCAGCACAGCAGTGGTCCTGCCGTGTGTACTCAGCAGCACATGGTCCTGCCGTGTGTACTCAGCACAGCAGTGATCCTGCCATGTTTACTCAGCAAAGCACGTGCTCCTGCCGCGTGTACTCAGCACAGCAGTGATCCTGCCATGTGTACTCAGCACAGCAGTGATCCTGCTATGTGTACTCAGCACAGCAGTGATCCTGCCACATGTACTGAGCACAGCAGTGATCCTGCCGTGTGTACTCAGCACAGCAGTGATCCTGCCGCGTGTACTGAGCACAGCAGTGGTCCTGCCATGTATACTCAGCTGCACGTGGTCCCACCGTGTGTACTCAGCACAGCAGAGATCCTGCCGCGTATACTGAGCACAGCAGTGGTCCTGCCGCATGTACTGAGCACAGCAGTGGTCCTGCCATGTGTACTCAGCACAGCAGTAATCCTGCTGCATGTACTCAGCACAGCAGTGATCCTGCCGCATGTACTGAGCACAGCAGTGATCTTGCCGTGTGTACTCAGCAAAGCACGTGGTCCTGCCGTGTGTACTGAGCACAGCAGTGATCCTGCTGTGTGTACTCAGCAAAGCACGTGGTCCTGCAGTGTGTACTCAGCACAGCAGTGATCCTGCCGCATGTACTGAGCACAGCAGTGGTCCTGCCATGTGTACTCAGCAGCACGTGGTCCCACCGTGTGTACTCAGCACAGCAGTGATTCTGCCGGGTGTACTGAGCACAGCAGTGATCCTGCCGCGTATACTGAGCACAGCAGTGGTCCTGCCATGTGTACTCAGCAGCACGTGGTTCCACCGTGTGTACTCAGCACAGCAGAGATCCTGCCACATGTACTGAGCACAGCAGTGATCCTGCCGCATGTACTGAGCACAGCAGTGATCCTGCCGCGTGTACTGAGCACAGCAGTGGTCCTGCCATGTGTACTCAGCAGCACGTGGTTCCACCGTGTGTACTCAGCACAGCAGTGATCCTGCCGCGTGTACTGAGCACAGCAGTGATCCTGCCGCATGTACTGAGCACAGCAGTGGTCCTGCCATGTGTACTGAGCAGCACGTGGTCCCACCATGTGTACTCAGCACAGCAGTGATTCTTCCGGGTGTACTGAGCACAGCAGTGATCCTGCCGCGTGTACTGAGCACAGCAGTGGTCCTGCCATGTGTACTCAGCAGCACGTGGTTCCACCGTGTGTACTCAGCACAGCAGAGATCCTGCCGCATGTACTGAGCACAGCAGTGATCCTGCCATGTGTACTCAGCACAGCAGTGATCCTGCCGCGTGTACTGAGCACAGCAGTGATCCTGCCGCATGTACTGAGCACAGCAGTGGTCCTGCCGCGTGTACTGAGCACAGCAGTGATCCTGCCATGTGTACTCAGCACAGCAGTGATCCTGCCGTGTGTACTGAGCACAGCAGTGATCCTGCCACGTGTACTGAGCACAGCAGTGGTCCTGCCATGTGTACTGAGCACAGCAGTGATCCTGCCGCATGTACTGAGCACAGCAGTGGTCCTGCCATTTGTACTCAGCAGCACGTGGTCCCACCGTGTGTACTCAGCACAGCAGTGATCCTGCCGCGTGTACTGAGCACAGCAGTGATCCTGCCGCGTGTACTCAGCACAACAGTGATCCTGCTGCGTGTACTGAGCACAGCAGTGATCCTGCCGTGTGTACTCAGCACAGCAGTGATCCTGCCGCGTGTACTGAGCACAGCAGAGATCCTGCCATGTGTACTCAGCAGCACGTGGTCCCACCGTGTGTACTCAGCACAGCAGTGATCCTGCCGGGTGTACTGGGCTTTCAGTGGTTGGTGCGATCTGTCCCAGACCAAAAGGGAACAGGAATTGTTTCTAAAAGGGGGCAAGCAAATGGATCTGGAGCAGAAAAGCTACCTTTTATAGACTAAATGTCAAACTCTACAATCCACATTCTCCTCACACATATTTAAATTGCCATCTTGGTGGATCCACTTCTGAAAAACAAGGGCCAGAGGCTCAAGGTAAGATGAACGGTGACGCCAGTTGGCATGCGGCTTTGTAAGCATTGACCTGGGGCTTCGGGTCCTTCACCCAGACCCCTGAATCTGCCGTTTACAAGAGCTCATAGCTGGAGTTTGCTGTCACAGAAAGGAGATGTTGCCCTCACTCTGAGCACCAGCTAGCAACTCCTTCAGGTGTAGGTGGGTTAAAGATCTCAGGTCACAGATATTCTGAGGCTCAGTGACCCCAGGACTAGTAGTTTTAATTAAACTAGAGGAAGAGGAAGTGTAGGCACTGCCCACCATGGACTAGTGTTTTGTCCTTTGGGGTTATGGGGGCTGTGCATAGGGATCAGAGAATGGGAGGGTGATGCTAGGGACCTCCACCTGGGAGATAAAAATTAATTCAAATGAATCAGATTGCTTCTTCTTCGATCCAGCAGATTCTCTCTCTTTCACAGCCACTCCAGATTTAAAGCAAGTGAGGTGTTGACTCTGTTAACTGCCGTCCACTAGCAATTCATTTGAAGGAGACTTTGTTCTCAGCCTCCCTCCTCCCTGTTGAAGGCCATTTACCACACTGACATTTCCAATACCGATACTGAGACCAAAACTGTCCAGTGGGATTCAGACAAAGGCCAGGTCAGTTTGATGACAACTTATGACCTAATAAGAGTGCAATTACAGCCAACAAGAGTGCCACCGTTCTCTGAGCCCTGCACACCCTGGCATGCTCTGGTGCTGGAAGCTACCCTCCCAGAGCTAGAGAAGCATAGGAGACGGAAGACTCAAGGCAGATCTGCAGAAGAATGAGTTTGCCCCTGCTAAATTTAGACAAGACTGTAGATGTGAAGTAACTGGCTCATAAAACTGAAGACGCTCTCCAAATGAAAGAACATGGGCTTCCGAATCTGTCCCAAATTTATAAACTGGCTCAGCCACTTACTAATTGTGTCACCTCTGCCAATTATTTGACCTCTCTGAGCCATGGCATCTGAATCTGTAAAATGGGGATTATCATAGTACAGCTTCACAGGATTGCTATGAAACTAAAGTGGCTCAAAAGAAACTCTGCATAGTAGCCTACCAATGAGTTCTATTGCCTTCCTCTTCTATACTCACCTTTAGTTATTTTATCCCAATAATCATTTATGGAGCAACTAGCAGAAATCACAACCACCACACTTCCAAGTCAACCCATACTCAGTGAAAGAGAGATAATAGAGTCTCCTCTTAGGCTTAGAGAAGTAGAGTGCCTGGCAAACTGCCTGCCCCACACTAAATGTTTTGTCAATAATAACTACTAATAAAAACTATAATTTAACAGTGACACTATCAGGAGAGTCTGGGGTGGCCGATTTAGCATTACAGCCAATCATGAACCTTAAGATAAAGGGATGTGTGCTTTGCCATCAATGTTCTGTTGACTCTCTGTAAGGAGAAGTTCTGATGAAACAAGAATCACCCTGAGAGAGCTAGAGCTTCCTGGATTGTCAAAAAAATGAAAAATAGAGAAGGAAGAAGGGAGAGGGAGAGGATAAATAGGGTAGGGGAAAAGTAAATGGGTAAAAGGTGAAGAAAGACCAATCGGCCGGTGCTGCGGCTCAATAGGCTTATCCTCCGCCTTGCGGCGCCAGCACACCGGGTTCTAGTCCCGGTCGGGGCGCCGGATTCTGTCCCGGTTGCCCCTCTTCCAGGCCAGCTCTCTGCTGTGGCCAGGGAGTGCAGTGGAGGATGGCCCATGTCCTTGGGCCCTACACCCCATGGGAGACCAGGAGAAGCACCTGGTTCCCAGCTTTGGATCAGCGCAGTGCGCTGGCCGCGGCGGCCATTGGAGGGTGAACCAACGGCAAAAGGAAGACCTTTCTCTCTGTCTCTCTCTCTCTCACTGTCCACTCTGCCTGTCAAAAAAAATTTTTTTAAATAAATAAAAAGACCAACTCCCTTTTCCCGGCCCCTGAGGGAGACGCTAGCACCTTGCGCCACCTGCCCGCTTCCGATGATGCTCCCTTAGGTGGCTGCTGGCTTATTCTTCAGCACCTGGCTTGTGGACAGCGCCCAAACGTGAACCTTCAGGGTGGGGAACACTTCATTTTCTAAGCTGCCTCAGTTCACTTGTTACCACGTATTGCAAATTTCTTCAAAGCAACTTTACTGGGGTGAGCCCTAGAAAGCCCCTGGGTTATAGACACTGGTCATAGCCCCTGGGCATTACATTAGTAAACTTTCTAAGCATAAATCTAGTAATCATCTCCCAGTTTAGAAAATCTTTCCATGGCTTCCTGTGGTTTGTAGAGTGCCAAAGACCTTTATTTAGACCCATGTGTGATCTCCCCAACTCACACTTTGCCAGCCCTTTCTTCCTCTCTACTCTACCCAGTACCCACACTGCTCAGTTGTTCCAAGCTGAATTCTTACCTCCAGGCTGTTGCATCTGCCATCCTCTTCATCTCCTTGCTCTTCTTTCGCCTTCTCTCTATATATGCCCCTCTTCCTCTGGTTTTTAAAGAAATCTGTCCACACCTATGGACCATGTATGGACCTACAGTATAATCCTATGGCTCTTAAAACATTCCTGTAGTAATTTGTAGCTCTTTATTGTCTTTTTAAATTTTTATTTATGTTTTTAGTATCTTAACATACACAATGATGGAGAGGTGATTATGTCTGATAAATATGTACTTTCCTGAATCTTGTACCATGCCTAACACATAGTATGCCCACTAAATACGTGTTGACAGAATGAAGTAGTGAGGTAAATTGCACGTATTTCCAAGTTCCAGCTGAATGAACTGAGAATTTGACTTGAAATCCATATAATATCCTATCACTGTTCAACCTGTGTCTAACAAAACAGATAAAATCACTTTTTAATAAATACTGCAAAGTGTTCTGTATATCAAAGCAACACCTGTGTCCCATCAGATGAACCAAAACAGCATTTGTTACTCTTGTGATGAGTAATTCTCTTTATAGACTTTCCTTGTGCCCATGCTTTCTTTGTGTATGGTCACTGTCTTGTCAAAATCATTTTGTAAGAAAGACTTTGATCTTAATTGTGTGCCCTGGTCCTTGTGAGTAGAGAGAGCTAGAGCTGAGCGCTTGAGACAAAAGAGCTCTTGCCACACAGTAGTCCTGCAAAGACTTGGGGAAGTGTCATAGGTATAAAAAGGCTGGTGACAGTGAGACATCGACCCACAGAATGATGTTTCTTCTGTCTGGTTACAAACATGTGAAGTGCTGGACGTAATGTAATGGTCTTTCATCATTATGAAATTAAGTTAACTGTGCAGTCATACTGTAAAGAATAACAAGAAAAATCTGCAGCAGCAATGCCCCAGATGTTCTGAGCATTAGCTACATCCCTGGAATACGGATATGCACTCTCAAGGTAATTTTGAAGGACATCGATTCATATGTTGGCGAGACACATGCTTAGAAGTTAGCTCTTTACTTACATTCAGGTAACTACTTTTCTCACTCTCCCCAACTCATCAGCCCCCTCCACTTTCCAATTGCTACACTTTCTATTGGAATTAATTCTACCTTTTCTCAAAGTGAAAGAAAGGCAAGTTCTCTCGTCTGTATTCTAATTGTCAGCCTTGCAGGGATAGAGCCCTAGTTTTCCTCCTTATAATCATTTATCTCATTCAATGAAACACAAGTTCCCCCGCCATCCTAAGCCTTGACATGCTTAGTGAACCGAAGCAGTGCTAAGTTAACTATTATGAGATGGATTTGGAAACCACATGGCTCAAACAAATCATGTCCCTCAAATCACTGCAATTGTGCAGATAGAAAGTGCATAGCTTATCACACCTGTGTAGGCTCCACTCCCCAGCACTGTCATTAGAAAGGCTTTTAACCATATACTTTTAGTCTAACTAGGAAAAACATTCCCTCTAGAGACACTTAGATTTCCTGTTCCTTCTGTCTCCTTTGTCCTAAACAAGACTTGTGTGTCACAAATAGATCTTTTAAGTGAGATCAGTTAAATTGAGGGTTATGTCTTCACAGATTTAGACCAGAAACCTCAGAGAGCCAAGATATTTTCCCCCTAGTCAACTCATCATCCACAGAATCCCTGTTTCGTTTGGGTTCTATTAGTAACAGTACTCTCCCTTTGTGTGGCATTTTTCCGTGATGAGGAAGGCATTAGAGTGGTGCTTCCACTTGTCCTTACCTGTGTAGAGAAGTAAATCCTAGTGAGTGGAAATCCAGAGATTTCAGGACTAGACAACCCTCAAAAAAGTTGTTTAATTCACAATTTTAGAAACTGAATCACAACTTCTTAGAGCAATGGAGGAGTTTAAAATGATAGTAAGTAGGGCTGGCATTTGCTGAGTGCATACTGCGTGCCAGCCATTGCAACAAGCACATGATGTGCAGTGTGTGTCTTCATCCTAAAAATACAGGCAGGTGTTGCAGCGTACGGGGTTAAGCTGCTGTCTGAGCACCTACTTTCCACATTGGAGTGCTAGGTCAAGTCCCAGCTACCCTGCTTCCGATCCAGCTCTGTGCTAATACATCCTGGGTGCCAGAAGAGGGTGGCCCAAGTGTGCAGACCCCAGCCACCCATGTGGGAGACCAGGATGGATTTCCAGACTCCTGGCTTCAGCCTGGCCTATACCCATTCCTGCAGGCATCGGAGGAAGTGAACCAGCAGGTGGAAGATCTCTCTCGGTGTGTCACTCTGCCTTTTAAGTAGATGAAGATAAATAAATTAAATTTATAATATAAAATAAATAAAATTATTATTATAAAAACTATTATAAAATTAAATACATAAAAGAGTCCCTTGGGGTAGATACTATAATTAAGGCTCTTTCTTACAGGAGGCCTCTGAGGGCTAAAGAGGCTGAATAACTTTCCCGCAGCCCTCAGGCTAGTCTTCTTCCTCTGTACTGCCTGAGGAAGTGATGCATAGTGCTAGGCCTGTAGGAACCCTGATAAATGGTAGCCATTGTTCTTAACAAAATATTTTGGTTCTGGATTATTTTTAGGCCATATCTCTTATTCATGTTGAATTAATTTACTGTTTTTCTTTAGCTTCATCTACCCCCTGAAATCCATCATCTTCTTTACCACCACCACCTCCTACGAAAAGCCACTGATGGCCCCACCCTACTCTGCCTGCTGGTCATGCTCTCATGCCCGCAGTGGGGACTGCATACCACACAGGGGGATTCACCCTGTTCCTTCCAGGCCATGGTGCCCCTCCCAGTGTGGCTTTTCAGGTCACTGCTTTAGCATTCCTGTGTCTGTCCCCATACCATGTGTCCTCATTCAAAACCCAGGCATAGGATCTGATAAACATTTCTTTCTTAGCAAATGTGTTAATATGCCACATCTAACAAAGGCATAAAGAGAAGACATTTAGTTATTCATGTAGCAGATTGCACTGTAGCTGAGAATGAAGTTTTAGTGACACAGGCCATCCAGCCCGAGGGTTGGGGCACTGTACTCAATAGAGCCCTTCCCTGACCCAAGGAGGACATGGCAGAAGGGGCAGGTTCTGTGCCCCTTTTTCCCCTGCTGTTTGTCTGCCCCCTCTACAAGTTTCTATTGTAACTGCTGTGCCTGCCCTGGCGATTCCCCAGGGAGTCATGAGGCAGGGGTGTCACACCCTTGGAAGCCCCCACAAGCCAGCGCCTGCCGCTGCTTTGCTGGACAGGCTGCTGCCGCTGCCGTGGAGGCTCCTGCACCGCCAGCACTCTCCCGTGCACCTGCCCCTGAGCCTGCTTACTCCTCACAACACAGGGCGCCCACTCTGTCCCACACCTCTGGACAGGAAGGGCAGACGTCATCCCCTGTTTTCGGGTGAGAAGACTGAAGCCCTGAAGGGTTCAGTTAACGCACTCAAGGTTCCTACAGGTCATTCAACACAGAGGCCCCTCGGGAGAGGTCCTGCTTCCATATCCTTCCACTTGCCAGGCAGCATCCAGTGAAGATTCTCAAGCATGAAATGGTACTAATCTTCGCAGTCATCCAGGCATCATGTACGTGTTTATCCAGCCTACATTGACTGCACTATTTCATGCCAGGTCACGGGCTTACCTGGGTAAGTGATGCAGCCCCGGCAATTAAGGAATGCCATCTTACAGTCAGGGGCTGGCAGGAAGGCAAGCCTGTGGCCTCCCAGAGCCTGAATGCCTAGGGAGAGAGAGGTTCAGAATACTGAGCAGCATGAGGCCCAGGGAAGCCACAGCTGTTGGGCTCCTCGCATTCCAACAGGCTCCTCTCTGGGATCCTCCTCTTCTGGACGAGGAACAAGAACAGAGAGTAGTGGCTCTCCCCTTAGGTGAGCCTGCATTTGTCCATTCATTCACTGTCAGCAGACACGCAGTGGGAACTTCACCCCGAATAGCCCCACAGGCTGCAGAGTGGGAGGTGGGGCAGCAGAAAGGGGATCCTCTCACCTGCCCCTCCTGGAGCGAGTCTGAATTCTCTGAGTCCATTCCTTCTACACAGTCAGTGAAGAACATGAGAGGTGTTGTCCACTCCAAACCTGCTCTCCACGCAAGTGTCCCTTCCCAGAGCTATAGAGGCTGGGTTTTTTCTGCTTGTTGACGTTAGACTGGGTTGGTGCTTTGAACTGGGGAAAAATGGTGGTTTCAGGGTGAATTTTAGGCCAACTTGGATAAAGCCCTCCAAGAGCACACTCAACTGTACCCTCCAAAGGAGGTGGAAGCAGTCCCAGCTTCTCCGGTGGCCTACAAGGCTGAGGGGACGTGGGCAAGGCTGGGCTCTCCTTGAGCCTTTGTCCTGTGCCTTTTGGGCCTTTGACAGGAGGCAGGAGAAAGAGGGAGTGTGTCGTCACCAAGCCAAGCATATGTGCCCATTTGTCCTCGTCATCCTAGGTTAGATTCCGCTGCTCACAAGTTGTCAATGAGAGATGGTGGCTCACAATTAGGGAGCAGCAGAGTCGTGATTTGAGACAAAACGTTGTAGCACCCTCTTCGGAAGACAGCACCATCATGATCAAAAAGCTTCTCTGAATCTCAGTGACGACAGGCTGATGCATGGGAGCTCACGACAGCTGCTGATATGAGAGCTCTGACAACAGAGCCTGGACCAGGGCCACCTGGACACTCTGCCAGAGAGATGCCAGCCAGGACCAGCAGAGCCCATCCACTCAGTGATGTCCAGAGAACT
Source organism: Oryctolagus cuniculus (assembly GCF_051225735.1). Classification (NCBI taxonomy): domain Eukaryota; kingdom Metazoa; phylum Chordata; class Mammalia; order Lagomorpha; family Leporidae; genus Oryctolagus; species Oryctolagus cuniculus. Next base: position 178,689,659 of record NC_142868.1, read on the forward strand.
CTGGCCAGGCATGACCTTGGTGGAACTGGACTGCCAGATGGGTCATCCAGACATGACCATGGGCAAGTGGTAGGACACGCGTAAAGGGCTGGGGCCAGCAGGAGCATGACAGTGACCCCAAAGCATGGGTACACAGCGCAGCGGAGCATTAGACCACTCTCCCTCAATGCACCGTCCTCGCTCAGCCCTGTCCCTGGTCCTGGAGCAGTCAGAAAGGAGGTGATGGTGAGGAAGGGGATTGCAGAGTCCTGCAGTCAGTCTAGGGCACAGTTTACCCACCACCTCCAATGCCACGAGTAGGGCAGTTGTCAGCCCAACCACACCAGATGCCTTGAACATGCCTAAGGACCTAAGCTTGCGCTACACTCTATGTTACTGAGGTGACATTACCTGAAGTTAACAGTAAACCTCCAATAATCAGAGCTGTATGAAAATGAAATGAAATGAAAGACAGATGTTTTCTGGGGGTCCAAAAATTGCTAAGCTATGCCAGAGGGCTCGGAGCCCTCTACTTGGGAGAGGGTGAATGTGAGCATCAGACCAAGTGTTGTGGATGTTGAGCTGTGGGTCAGGGAGATGGGCTAGGGCATGGGGGATACAGAGCTTGCAGACCGCTGGGGCTCTTGTGAGGGACCAGCTGTGAAATGATGAGAGCCTCAGAGGAAGGGTCAGAAAGGAAGAATGGGGGATCTGGAGTAGAGGCCCCTTCCTGCACTGCCTTCCTAGTGGTACCATCAGCCCAGGACAGCTGTGGAGCAGCCCTGAAAGAAGAGAGGGAGAAATGTGGTAATGGCTGAGTGTGCAGTGAGCAACCAGGCATCAATATATGCAGACGGAACACTGTGATTCTGCCAGGATCTGGCCCTGTTTCTTTCTCACAAAACAGCTCAGATCATTGCAGCAAGAAGTAGATTAGCGATTCTGAGCTTTAAATCCTATTTCTAACACTGATTTACTGTGACGTTTAGGACAAGGTTTTGCCTTTGATTGCTACGTTTCCACAATCAAGAGTGCAAAGCAGTGAGACAGGTCCAGCCCGTGAGTCTGGTGTAAGAGGCAGTGGCTCATAATGGCACTAAGTGAACCCCTTTAGAATAACAGGATGTTTGGACATGATCAAGATTTTCTTGATAACATCCATGGCTCAGTTTACAAGGCAATGGATGTGCATGTTTTTCATAACTCTTAATGCTTCTGAAAATGCAGCCCTTTGTTCTCAGCCCCTTCTCTCCCTGGGCACAAAGTCTGCAGTTTAGGGGATAACTGAGCTTCTGGTATTTGAAGCATAACAGAATCCGTTTCTCCCCATGCTGCCCTCCAGGAACCTCATCAACCCTCGACTCCCACCCTCTCTTCCATGCCAGTGACTCATACATCTTTATTTCCCCTCCTCCCCCCGAGTCCCGTAGCTGGCTTTCTGGCTGCCTAGTTGGTATCCCATCCCCACCTTCAGTATGGCCCCCACCAGTGCAGCCTGAAGAGTGATGCTTCTGCGATAGCTCTACCATTCTGGACCTGCAGTTCTTCAAGGTCTTTCTTGGCTTCACCTCTCTCACTGCCCAGAGTTAGTGTTTCCCAGCCCAGGTTATATATGTTCTAGCTCTGTAGGGGAAGAACAAAAGGAACTTCAGAAACCCCTTACTCAGTAAATAATGGGAATTACACCACTGTTCAGAATCCTCAAAGGCAAGGTCCACGCCTTAGCCATTGCTGTGCTAACAGCAGGCATAAGTTTCTGCCTTGTGTTAGGAGCTCATATAAGCATTGCTGAAAGAGAAGGATATGTGTAATTTATAACAGTGTCTGAGGAAGTTCAGGTTTCTAATAAAAATATACTATAAAGTGAGAACAATGAATTTGAATCTCTCATGCTAACGGAAAGCTTCCCCTGTGAAAATGCTCATTTTTAAAAACCAAGATGGCAGCTAAAAAGTTTCAGTGACTTGAGTGACTTGTCCCATTAATCCGCAGCCGTCGTTGCTCCTTCCTGCTGTTTGAGACCCGGCCTCACCAAGCAGAAAAGGCAGCTCATGAGGATGGTCTTGTCGGGGAGAAAGGAGCTGGAAGCCACCCTGTTTCTGGGTCTTCTCACTGCTGGGGGTGCCCCCATCCCCGGTGCCATCTCAGCCCTGCAAACCACAAGCCAGCACCACCACAGAGGGCAGAGGAAAAGGCCAGTAGTGGGGAAGCTGCGTGTTCTGAGAAACAGGGAGGGGGCGTCCCAGGCTTCTGAGAAGAATGGAGGCGGGGGCGGTCTGGCTCTAGGCAGTCCTCCCTGTCCCTGGTTGTCCCAAGGTGCTTGTTGTATACCGCATATGAGATTGAGGCAGAGTAGAGAAGTCACATGACTCTGCAGGGGATGGCAGAAAAAGTGGCCTGGACAGCAGGAGTCTGAGTTCCCAGCTTGCCTCTGCTCCTTCCCCAGGTAACTGTGCAACTTGGCGTCTTGGGTGCTCCTCTTTCTTTCTCTCTCCCTTTATCTCTTTCTTCCTCCTCCTCCCACCCGCAACACCACCACCAATCCTTCCAGTGCACTGGGCAATTCAAGCCTGCTGGTCAGGTCTTTATGGGCACAAGCACCTCCCGTGCTGGGCCAGGGATACATAGAAGCCTTTCCCCCTCAAAGCCCAGGGCCCAGAAAGAGCTGAATAGACACAGATAGAAAGAATGAAAGAGCAAACCGGGAACTTGCTAGGGATGGGCTTCCCCTGCTCTGCAGCCTGGTGGTGCATCCTTGTGGCTCGCCTTTGCATGTGTGACGTGCCAGAGCCCACACTCGGGCTGGGAGCCTCTGCTTGCAGCCCCCAACAGTGAGCCCCACAGCCAGCTCCTGGAATCTCCAAGGGCCTGAGTGGTTCGCCAGGCCTTCTCAGCCTCTGTGAAAATTCATTTCCTCTCCTGGTTCCAGGGGGCCTCCCTCATGAAGCCAGAGTCATCGTGAGCGAGCTCCAGGACCGTTCTCAGAGCCCAGAGAAGAAATCAAGTCAGGAGGTGGTAAATTACCTCTGAGAGTCGGACTGAGTGCAGAGTGGTGCTTCCCACTCCTGAAGGTGGCTGTGAATGTCACCTCACCCCCACTTCACTAAGCAGAAGCCAAAGGCCCCCAGAGTCAGGACACACATGGCCAGCCTTGGCCGTGTCCACCCCAGTCAGGTCTGCTCCCACAAACCCAAAACTGTCCACGAGCCCTTCGTCTTCAGCCAGTAACTGAAGTCAGTTACGTGGACAGTAGGATGGAGGTGGCCGGGCTTTTTCATCACATGCATTATTTGAATAGAAATGCATACCGCGACCTGAGCCTCCTGACAGTCCATTTTAGAAGATTTTTGCCGAGCAAATCAACCGCACAGTGATAAATTGGAGAGAGAGCTTTTCCTCGGCAGTATCTGCCAGCTCCATCCTAAGCAGCCAGAGCCCGTGTGAGCCCCAGCTGCGAGAAGGGATGCAGAGCTCCGCTGCTCCCAAGTCCACGGAGTCTCTGACACCGTCCATCGTTAAATGCTCTGACGCAGTGCAGCCTTTCCGTCCTGCTCTCTCTCCAAGGCGTTGCTATTCCCTGGTCCACATTCAGACAGACACCTTTTTGTCAGCTACTTAAAATCATTAAGTGAGCTTAATTAGGTTTGTCAATCCCTAAGGCTGGCAGGGAGGCAAGGAAGGCATTCTATCCACTGCCCATTAACAGTCTGCTGCCTGCGCGAAGTGGTGCCCCAATGGCATCAGCATTTCCTGAGCAGGGATCTGCCCATGGGTCTAGGAGGCACCCAGTTCCAAAGCTGCCCCCTCTCCACTTGGTCCATAGCCCAGATGGCCACCCCCCAGAGTCGCCTGGGCCAGTTTTCAACAGGCTTCTCTGTAAAGCTGAGCAAAGCAAGGCAGGGCGGACGCATTCATTATGCAAAGCCAGGCTCCAGCCAAGATCTCTAGCCAAGTCTGTTTGAGCAACAAGCTCCAAACCCCACTGGCTAGAAAAAGTGACAACAACCCACGCCATCAAAGGCATCGACTTTGGAGAAGCAGAGCTGAGCAAGTAGAAGCAGGGAGCAAAGTCCCCGCTGCTAAGTAAAGAAGCGCACCTGCCTTGTTCTTCAATAACACAGATCAGTGAGAGAGAGGGAGGAGCCCCAGAGAGCTAATTCATTCCTGATCCTTGGCCAGGCTGTGTGCAGACAGGAAGGGGAAGACTCAATCCTTCCCCAGCCAGGCAAAGGTTCTAGGCTAGGGGAAGAATAAGAACCACTGTGTTCACCAGAAACACCTGCAATCCGGGCAGCCGTGTGGCATGGACCTTGCTTTTCCTCAGTCCCAGAAGAGTCCACCCGGTGAGTGCCGGAAGGTTCCCTCAGCCCTCGACTGGCCCACCTGGTCCATGCCAGAACTTCCCCTCAGGTCCAGAGTAAGCCACCTGCTGAATGGTAGAAAGCAAGGCCTGAGGCTGACTCTGGACAGTGACTTGGGATCTGCACTTTTGAGGGACTCAGAAGAAAAGAGAGGTTGGCCGGAAAGACAGAGACTTGCTCTCGCTTGTGTCTAGCAGAGTGTGAGGGGAACCGGGAGCAAACTCTTCACCTGAGGCTCAGGTAAAGGCACACAGCCAGGTACTGTCCAGAGTAGAGGAGCCTGAATTTAGATGGTCCTGGTGCCCAGCTGCTCCCTTGGCTGGTACCCCACAGAAAATAAACTCCAAGACTGATCCTGCCGCACCTTCTCTGCTCCATCGCCTGCTGCCCCAGACCCCACTCCCAAAATACCTGCGCGTCACCCCCGCCTTCCACACCCTGCCGTGGGCCACCTTCATGCCACCTTGCCACACCTGTCCCTTCCGTGCACCTCTGGAGCGAGTCTGGTGCACTTGGGAAAGGGTAGGCCGTGCGGCCCCTGTTGGACCAAGGTGGCATCATGGGCTTTCATGTTGCCTTCTGATTAAGTCTCCGTTGATTGTTGTGAGTGTTCCTGACTCAAAATATGTGCAATTCCCAGTGTCAATCAAAGTCTTTTAGACAGCAGCTGCCACTGCCGTTGCCTCGCAGAGCACTTTAGAAACTCTTCTATTTAGAAACCGTTCCAGGCCCAGCTTGCATCATCCCATCCATGCTAAGAGGCCCCATGGCTGTGAGCAAACTTTGCAGCTCTAGGCTCTCAGGAGTGAAGAAGGAAGGCAGAGAGAGGGGAGGGGAGAGCAGAAAGGGGGAGCTTCCTGCAGCTTTCCTGGAAGGACTCCTTCAGGGGACAGCAGGGACCCTGGCCCTCATTTACCTGCTCAGGCACCGCAGGCCCTCCTGGAATGTATACCCCAGATGTGGCCCAACGTGGAAATCAGCGCCCCATCTGGCTCCTCAGCCTGTGGAGGATGGACTGGGAGGTGTGCACTGGGGTGGAGAACGGGAACATGGGCAGCTTTGGACCCTTGCCGGCTGTGGTGCAGTCAGGTCGCTGTGCCTTCCTGATGTTTCCACCCAGAAACAGAGTTCTCTCTTGCCACCCTTTTATTGCAGAACACCCCAAATTAGTTTCAGTTGTTGGTATCGAATCCCCAAATTCGGATCAGCTCACCCAACGTGCAGAAAGCCAGTCACTGACTTCAGGGTGGTAGAAGAAAGTAGGTGTATATTTGCGAAGTTCAGAGCAAGGAGTGAGGCAGCCATGGCTTAATTCCCTGGCTCCTGGAGGAGCTGGGGGCAAAGGTTCTTCTAGATTGAAATTGGGGCCAAGAGGTGCATGCTCAGCTCCTGTCCAAGCTCCTGGTTGCTCCGTGTTGCTCAAGACCTTCTTTTGATGGGTCAGTGATGCCATGCCCTTGGGGAGTTTTTATGATGGCCAAATGGGCTTCAGTTGTCCTGGGAGAGTTACATGTAAGTGGCAGTTATCTCGTGCTGCAGACCTGGAATTTCTCTGTCCAGACCTGGAATTCCCTAAACAAACCCCTCCAGACAACACTGGCCATCAGGGTTTATGCATCGAAGAAGCAAATGACTTCTTGAGTATAGTGATTAGAACTGTGTCCAGCCAGCTGTACCACCTCCCTAATTCAATGAATTCCCTTTGGTCTTAAAGGTCAATCAAGGACACTTTGGGCTAAGGGTGGGAGTCTGGGTCCAGTGATATCTTCCCTATGCTTTTAGGGACCCTTGAATAGAGGTTTGGTTTCACCTTGCTGTAGCTCCAAGCACTTTGGGGAGTGGCATTTCTCCAACCTTTCCATCTCCTTTAAAAAGAACAGGGCCTGCCAGTCCAGTTGAGAATCCCAGCCTAGGTCTTGTCCTGGGTTACACAGGCTCCAACCAGGAGCTCACCTGTATACAGTGTCCCCTGCAGGGACCTTGGAGACAGCCAAGACTCACAGAGCAACCTAGCGAAGGCATGGGGCACCCGGGTAAGAATCATGAGGAGCAGGGCATCTCACACACTCACCCCTGCCCTGTCTCTGCTTCCTCCAGTTTCCCTGATCTGCTTACCGGTTCCACTGTAATTATCCTAACACAAGTATTTGATTTGGCCACTGTTGTGTTGGCAACCTGCTGTGGCTCCCCGTTTTCAATGAAATGGCAGTAGAAATTCTTCAGCCTGGCTCTCACGTGACCCCACCATCCTGACTTCCTCCCCTACCTCTCACACCAAATGGGTCCTGTCCCCAACAGTGCATCACTTACACTAGCTCCTCCTCCTCCTCCTCACTCCGCTCCACCCCCACACCCACATCCCTGAGTCCTCCTCTGCCTTCAAAACCAATGGAAAAGCCACTTGCTCCGTGAGGCACCCAGTTTCCCCAGGCTGCTGTCATTCTTCTTCCCTGGGCTCTGACAGCACTTGGGTGCACCTCCTGTGGCACCAGCCCCCTTCTGCTCTATTGGACACTGACATAGACACGCCCCATCTCTCCACTGGACAGTAAGCAGTGTGAATGCAGTTTTCCCCTCTGATTCCTCCTAGAACCCTCCCTTCACCCCTAGGCCTAAGGCAGGCCCTAATATCTGACAACTTTATGTGAAATAGAAACCGGTGCTTATCGGGGCCATGAAGAAAGATATCTCGCAAGTGCATGCCCAAGGTCATGGGTGGCTGAGTTCGTGTGTTGTCCATCGTCTCACACACATGCACCCAGCATGCCCAGGTGTCCCCCCACACAGGCCCTGGGGCTTCTCTGCTGCCACTCCTCGCACATCCAGCCAACCACCAGTCTTCTGTGCTGGACTGAGAGACCATGTGGACCCTATCGTGGGGAATGTGACTGGGCTTGGCCATGGCCTCGCCAGATTCAGGCATTGCTTCTTTAAAGCCAGACAGATTCGGATCCTCAGACAGAAAGCATTATTTGTGAATGACCAGATTTCACAAGCCGGGTGAATGCACAGGAAGATTTAGAGTAGTTCAGTTAAGAAGAATCGATGCCAGGCGTGCCGTCCAGATAAGTTTGCCTTTGATTTCAAGGCTTTCCTCCACAGAGAGAGTCCTTGTTCTCTGACCACGATAGCTCAGCCAGCGTCTGCCTCTTCTGCATGCTGCCAGAGGTCTCCTTCTCATGCCTAATGGGCTCCCAGCCCCTGCTGCTGCTGACTCCCTGGCTGGAGCCTGGCTGCCTCTCTGCAAACCCACCTGAGCACATGTTCTACCCCTGCCTGTTTCTACATGTGCCTTTCCCTCTCGGTCAGCTTCTGCTCTCGTCATCCATGCGCCCTCCGTGCTGCTTTCTCCAGTCTCAGTTCTGCCCTGGCTGCTCCACGCTGCCAGTGATCTTGGGGTTCACATTCCCTTCTTCCTCCTCTCTCCTCTCCTCTTCTCTCCTCCCCTCCTCTCACCTCCCCTCCCCTCTCCTCTCTTCTCCTCTCCTTTTCTTTACTTTTCTCTCTCTCTCCTTCTCCCTTGTCTCTCCTCTAACAGCTTTATCAAGCTATTATTTACATTGCATAAAGCTCACCTGTTGTAAGTCACTTAGCAAATCTGCAGAGTTCTGCAAAGAGCATCACGGTCCCATGTGAGGACGTCTTCATCACCCACAGACGCCTATTCTAGATATTTCCTGTACCTGGACTCATTCACCAAGAAGTCTTCACTTATTTATTGTCAGGCTTCCTGAACTTAGCGTACTATTTCTGAGGTCCACTCCCCTGCTATCTTATCTCCTGGTCCATTCTGTTTCATTGCAGAGTAGCATCCTGCTGTATGGCTGGGGAGCATGTGGTTCATCCAGTCACCCACTGATGGGCGTGGGTTCTCCATCAGTGTTTTAACATCCACATTGGAGCAGGTGCACTGTTCTTCAGGTCACTCTTAATCGGCATTCTGAAGGGTGGAAGGGTTTTTAAGGTCTCCAGGAGGCCGGCACCGCGGCTCACTAGGCTAATCCTCCGCTTTGCGGATTCTAGTCCCAGTCGGGGCGCCAGATTCTGTCCCAGTTGTCCCTCTTCCAGGCCAGCTCTCTGCTGTGGCCAGGGAGTGCAGTGGAGGATGGCCCAAGTGCTTGGGCCCTGCACCCCATGGGAGACCAGGAGAAGTACCTGGCTTCGGATCAGCGCCGGCCGCAGCGCGCCGGCCGCGGCGGCCATTGGAGGGTGAACCAACGGTAAAGGAAGACCTTTCTCTCTGTCTCTCTCTCACTGTCCACTCTGCCTGTCAAAAAAAATAAAATTTAAAAAAATTTAAAAAAAGGTCTCCAGGAAACCCTCCCCCTTATAGCAGAAAAGAGTGGATGGATAGCATTCCAGGAAGAGATTTCCCAGGAAACAAATGAACCAAAGGTATTTTTTTGGTCTGGTTTGTCTCATTCTAAAGCCTTTCCTAGCCACAGTCTGAGGACCTGGGCCTCCGAGAATCTGAAACAGCCTAGAAGAAACACTATGTCAATGGATTTACCGTTAGCACTTTACAACCCACTCTGAGATGGTTACAAACACTCCCAGGGCTCACGGTCAAGTCATTTAATCCTTCACAACCAGTCAGGCAACCACAGCTGATGCTGGACAAGACCTGGGATGCTTGAGACCCTGCTGGGTAAGAGATTAATCCTCTGGTTGCTGTAATGGGGCAATGCAGGGGTGCTAGGAAGGAGCCAGATTGTCTGAAGCAGCAAGCCCAAGGCACTTCAGGACAGCAGTTCTGTGAGCCGGCACAGATGCATTCCAATGTCTTGGTAATGATGTCAGCCCCTCGGATGAGCACCCACTGTATTTCAGGCCTGACCATTTCCATCCTTTACACCCGGAAAGCAAAAGAGATCCTCTCAGAGGAACAGAGAGCCCTGGTCCCAGGCCCACGTGCCCCGTCGGGTTTAAGGGCCAGGTGTCAGGTGCCTTCAGAAAGGCAAGTCCTCTGTGTGAGTGAGGTTGGGGAGAGGCTGTCCTCCATCCTCTTGCTGTCACTCTGGGGTTAGCTGAGACTGAAAAGCCGGTGATGAGCACACATCTGCTGGATTCTGCTGCCTGGGACACCAGCCATCCCGTCTGGTCTTCACATGCATTTCTCTCAATGCGTGCAGGTTCTGGCTCCAGATGGTCGCGTGGTGGGAACAAGGATCCAGAGCCACGGTGGCCTTCGACAACATCTCCATCAGCCTGGACTGCTACCTCACCAGTGAGTTCACCCTGCCCCTGCCACTTAACCCCCCACAGCCTCACTGTCCCCTCTAACCTGTGCCCAGCTGTCTCTCCCACCTGCCCGAAAGTGAACTCAGCTACCTGAACCTGAGAACCAGCTAAACCAGCCCCTGGGCTTTTCTCTATTCCAGTCAGTGGAGAGGACAAAACTCTACAGAGCACGGAACCCAGATCAAGAAATCTGTTTGATGGTAGCCCAAACAAGGAGTCGAAACCCAGGGAGGCCACACCAAGGACCCCCACCTTTGACCCTACAGGTAAGGGCTCAGCCCCCAGATCCAAGCAGGCTGATTTCTTGTTGCAAAAGGCAGGAGGCTCCATGCTGCGACTAGGGTGTGAAGTTGCATTTAAACAAGGAAACGACCTGTAGAAGGGGCATCCCCTACACTCTGGCTTCTGGGGCTCCAAAAGAAGGCTTTTTGGTTTTCACGACCTGGACAAAGGAAGCTTCCAGAAGCTGTGCCAAGGAGAAGCTTCCTTCTGTGTTTTGGGGAGGCTCAGACCCCCCACACACCAGAGGACCACTCTGATAGTCTCTCCCCACCTCCTGAACAAAGCAAATCTTACACAGATTTCTTCTCCTCATGGAAAGGGTTTGGGCCCAAGGCCAAGGTTACTGTTGCACAAAGCAGGCTACCCCAAAGCTTCCAGTTGGACAGATTCTCTCCAGAGCTCCCCTCAAACAGTTCTGTTCAGCACATTGCACAGTGGGAGACTTCTCACGGAGCTGTTGGCCTCCAGCCTCTGGCCATCAACTGTAGGTGTGGATTCTCAACCACTGATCATGTCAGGGCGAGGCTCTCAGAACCCAATGTGATCTTCCTGGTGGTTACAGGTCAGAGACACTAATGGGCCTGCCTGTGTCTCCCACTCCCACAAGCCAAGGGGTTCCCCAGGTGGGCCTCGGGGCCTGGGCACTTGATGCTGCTTCTGCCACGAGTAACCTGGAGAGGCTGATACACAGCATACAGTCCGCCCATGCTGTTTCTTATAGAAGATAAGTCTTTATAAAAGAGAGGCACGGATAAATGATAAATCTCTCATTGCTACTTATAAAATCCTTGTGCAAAGTCCAAAAAAGTAGAGACTTAGCCTTTTTTTTTTTTTTTGACATTGAATTCATTGGCTCGCAACTCATTAAACATGAGGAGAGAGCATTGCTTTTCTCCTCTCCCCACCTCTTCCCTTCCTTAGGACTTCAGGACACCTGCCCACGCCCACTTTTCCATCTGGAGGAGAACCTGGCCTGCTGCAATGGCTCCCCACTTCCCTCATTAGCCTCATGGCTCCTGAACCGATCTAGCCTGAAGGGGCAGCCCTGCCTGCCCCCCGCCCCAAAGCCCCACTGATCCACCACCTTTGACTTCTTGGCCCTTGGTCAGCTACCACCTCCTTGTGTGAAAGTTAGGAAACTGACAAAGTTATAAATTCAGGAGGGAGGTGAGGCTTCCCCTTCTGATGTGCAAACTGAACGTGGCTGCAAGCCCCCTGCCCTGGCCCAAGCACCAGCGCTGGCGATATAGCAGAGACTCGAGAAGCACCTGCCGATCGATCGACTGGTGGGCAGCAGCAGGCTCCAGCTAGCTCCTGGGCAGCAGTGTTTAGGAAACAGCCACTGGCCCTGCCTGACTCCAGGTTTATTGCCACCCACTCCCACAGCCCCTAACAGGCTGCTCAGCGAGGGCCTGCCCAGTGGCCACTCTGATGAGGTCACGTGGCTGCAGCCCAGGAGGCAGGAGACCACGGCAGCTGGAACACCAGCCTCCCGCACTGAGCAGCTGTACTCCTAATTCAGGGCTGGGGAACCTTTTTTCTGCCCAGGGCCATTTGGATATTTATAACAATATTCGCAGGCCCTACAAAATTATCCAAATTCGCCTGCTATGGATTTATTGACTTTCGTGTCCTGCCTGCGGTTGCCTCGGCAGGGCCAGACCACGTGATTTCCTGGGCCTTCCACGGCCCACGGGCCAGACATTCCCCACCCCTGCCTGAATTCCTCTGCAAGGGTCTGTGTGTCGGTGTTCCCTCTCCCTTCCCGAATGACCTGAACGCTGGTGGGCCCAGCATGTCCCTGGGCAGCCTCAGGAGTACACCAGCCACCTGGCACTCTGGGAAAGCTCTAGAACAGACCCTCTGCTTGCCCAGGAGCCCCTTGGTGCAGGGAAGAGAAGCTCCAGTGAGGAAGAAGCTGGGCCAGGCTTCCAATACCGCTTCTCCTCCTGGGACCCAAGCAGGGGGCACCTCGGGTCCTGATCAGGTCCCCCAGACCTGCCTTGCTGCAGACCCCTGCGAGTACATGGCGTGAGTGTCTCTGTTTCCTCTGGGAGGATCTCCCTGGGGCAGAACCGCCCTTCCCCATCACCCACAGCAGTATCCCCTGAGCCCCTGGACTCAGCTCCTTTTTTTTTTTTTTTTAAGATTTATTGTATTTCTTTGAAAGGCAGAGTTAGAGAGAGGGAGAAAGAGAGATGCAGAGAAAGGGATCTTCCATCCATTGGTTCACTCCCCAAGTGGCCACAATGGCCTGGACTTGGTCAGGCCAAAGCCAGGAGCCAGGAGCCTCATCCAGGCTTCCCACAGGGGTACAGGGGCCCAAGGACGTGGGCCATCCTCTGCTGCTTTCCAAGGCACATTAGCAGGGAGCTGGATAAGAAGTGGGGCAGCCAGGACTTGAACTGATGCCACAACCCCAGTCCCTAGACTCAGCTTCTGCTCAGGGAGAACAGGCCATACCCTGGCCCTGGCCTCACCTGGCTTTCAGGTAGACCCACCTCCAGTCCTTGTACACTTCCTCTGTGGCCAGTTCTGTGTTCAGTGATGCTAGGCAATACAAGAGCCAGGTCAAGAACTCAAAAGAACTTCCCATGTAGATGAGGATCATGTAAGCAGTTAGTATGATGTCCCTGCAGCAAGAGAGGTTTATGTGGACTCAGGTAGGCCAAGGCCATGGCTGCACTCACTCAGCAATAGTCACCCAGCCAACGTGGGCCCAGCCCCTCCCCTGTGGCTACGGCAAGGAGGGATGACCCAGTCCTCACAGTGCTGGAGCTGCTGGCCCAGGGGAGGAGAGTGGCGGTGGCGTGAAACCAAGCCAGAGCTCAGAGCCTCTATATGAGAGCGCCCCCTGGAGGTGAATAGTGGGAAGGCAAAGGAAACAGACAAGGAGTAAGCTTGACTCCTGTCTCAGGAGTGGACCAGCCTTCGCACTGGCCCCAGGACAGTCACTGTGGCTGCCCTTGGTGGGAGGAGAAGTAAAGAATCTTGCAGCTGGTGGGGAGCAGTCCAGGATATGAACCTGAAGTCTACATTTTTTCCCTAGCTAAGCTACTTGGAAGTATCAAAGTCTCCAATCAGAGATAAACACTAAAAATAGAAGAGCGGCAGGGAGAGCATCCCAGACCAGAGCCCCTGCATGAACAGCAAACAAATCAGCTCCCAACGCTTTGACAAAGAATTGAGGAGACAAGATAATAAGATTTTCTTTGCAAAGTTCAGGGCTGTCAGTTTCTACTGGGCTGGAACAGGGGTGGCTGGTGGCATTTCAGCTCCGCAGCAAGCAAGCCTGAGAGCAACACTGAGCAACACAAAGGCCAAATCGGGTCTTCAGAAAATAGCTACTCCCCGGGTCCCTGCAGCCAGTCCGTCCCGCCCTAGGGGTACCCTCTCCTCCCGGCCCACGGGGCAGAGTGGAATCGCGAAGCGTCCAGGCAGGGCTGTGCAGGTGCATCCCGCACGCCGCATTCTCGGAAGCCGTGAGTCACTTTAGGTAATCAGATGAAGAGGCTGAAAGAGAAAACGGGGCAAGTATTAAGTCCAGGAAAATTACATTTGTCAGCTTTGCACATGCAATTACGCTAACCAAATGGTTGGAATAATGCAATCACAGGGCAACGAAGCTGTCTCTCTCTCTCTCTGTCTCTCTCCCTCAGCTCCCTCTCAGCAATAGTGAAGATTGGGGTGAGATTGGGGTGAGGGGATGCAAGCAGGCTCTGCCACCTTCTCAGGGAAGCCCTGGAGAGGGAACCAGGCCCCCACAGCGCAATGGTTCTTCCTGCCTTAGCCCATGTCTGCGTGGAGTTCAGAAGCAGGAGAGAAGGGCCGAGGGATGCAGCTCAGTCCCAAACACGGTCCCGCTTCGTGGGTCATGGCATCAAAACCACAGCCTCGCCTCTGATATTATTTTATGGGAACAGTTGGTTTGCTAGTTTTTGAGTGTGCATTTCTGCTGGGGGTGGGGGTCAGGGAAGTAAAAGTCATTTAAAATATGTAGAATCGTGGGCAGTTGACTGAATAAGGAGTCAGAAAACCTTGCACCAGCAAGCCTTGGTGCTGGGCTGTTCTGGGACTGGTCCTCCCTCCTGGGACAAGTTAGCAAACCTGTGACAGCACTTGTGTTAGGAGGGTAACACAGATCCAGGAAGAGAAATGCTATTTGGAAAAAGTCAAGGTTGGGAAGTTCACAGTCTCCAAGTCCCCTGCTGTGCCCAGTTCCATGATCCTAAGGTCTAAAGGGATGTGGCATTAGGGAGCCCGCACTTCTGTGGCTCATCTCTCCAGTTAGCCCCTGGCAGCGCTCGTGTGCCCAGGAGTGAGGCTGGCAGACGGTCCATTGCCACACATGACTCAAGAACAGATGCCAATTCCAATGAGAAAGTTTTATGTGTTTCGTATAAATTGATTGAGTCTATTTCTGCTAAATGCATTATCCATTCACCACAGAACAACTATTAGAGTTAATAGAATTTGTAGCTACAGCCATTATACTCCAAGCACACCCTTCTGGGATGACGGCATGGCTGGAAGGCAGGCTTCTCCAGGGCCCCGGCCCCTGCTCACATTTGTCCTCCCACTCGCTGGGGGCCTTTGTGTCCCTCCACCCTTCCACCCTCAGGCCCTGCAAGCCTAGCCATGCCCACTTCTGTGCTGACCTCTTTGCCTTGAATTCACCCAAAATAAATAGCGCCTTCTCGTCCCCACCCCCAGAAACCTGTCATCTTATGCTCACTGGGGATGCAGACAACCCCATTCCAGGCTGGGAGTGGGAGGAAACCCAGACCCCTTCTTAGCTGTCGCTCTTAAGCATGGCAGCCTGGGAGGCAAGGGGCCCAAGATGTGAGAGGTTAGGGGACAAGGCAGGGTAACCAGAAGGTTTCCTGGGGGCTTGGATTAAACTCCGGGGTTAATCATGCCATCAGCAGCTTTCCCCAGAACTGCTCAGCATGTGCCTAATCCAGGACTTCAGAAGGTAGCCGGCAGCTGGTCAGCCCCCTGGGAACACTGGACACAGCCCAGAGTGTCCCCTGTGTGGCTGTGTCCCAAGTCGGGGGAGGGGCGCCTGGGAGTGCTGCTCATTAACAATGCAGATTCGTGGGCCCCTCTAGCAAGCTGTCGGGAAAGTCTGATTAGCACCAAAGCTTGGGGAGCCAGAACTACAGCGCCAGCTCCTCATTACAGCCGAGGAGCCCGGGGCCGGGGGAAGGTGCTGAGTTACGCTCAGAGCCACACAGCCCTCCTGAGCTTCCACCTTGCAGACAGCACGTGCAAAGCCTTGAGTTGCATTCTTGCCACCCTCACTGCACGTTACTGAGCGCCAGGAGCGGTGCTGCGCTCTCAGTGGCATGATCTCATTTCTGGGGGCTGCAGTATGAGTCCGCGTTTCCAGAGGAGGAGAATGAGGCCCAGAGAGTAACTTGCCCTGAGTTATACGCCTTGTGTAAGAGGCTGAGGAGTGAGCTTCTTAACAATCGCACAGAAAGTACTCTTCTCAGCCAGGTAGCATCTGTTAGCACCAACTTAGGACAGAGGCACCTTAGAGGGATCCCAGCGTTGGATGGGTCCTCTGAAGGAACCTCTCCTCTGAACACTCTGCTTCTTATGTTAGTTTTTGCTTAAACGGCACATCTGCATCTTCACTCACATTCAAGACAGTGCACGAGGCAGGCCAGTGCCTCCATGCACATGTAAGAAAGCTGATAATTGCAACTAATCGGCATTCCGCCTTGCTCCCCAGCGTTCGCGGATGCCCAGCCACTGGAGAGAACAGTTCTTTAGAGGGTGGCTGGCTTGCAGCCCTACATACAACTCGGGGGAGCCAGAGACTGCACTGCCGTTTCCTGCTCACTGCACTGCTGCGTGGTCGCCCTTTTACTAGTCTCAGGTTATCGCCTATTGATGGCCGGCACACTAGTGATGACACATGAAGCATGAGCCGTGACAAGGCTCGCGGGCCCCCAGGCACTGCCACAGGTTGGCCTCCTCCCCGTTAGGTTGTCAGTCTTCATTTGGGTGTGCCTGCCCTCACTGGGAGCAAGCAGGCTGTGGAATTAATTCGTGATTCATGATCCCCGTCACTGATAGTACAGGGTCCCTTCCCGCAAGGGAAGTGGCTTGGTCCAAAGGAGAGCCAGTCGGCACCCCCCAGAGGTGGCCACCACTGAGGACCAGCTAAGGGGGAGAAAGCACTTCCCCCAGTAACCCTGGGGGCAGTGACAGAGCGGAAGTGAAGCCGGGGTTGAGGGCAGAGTGCCCACCAGCTACAGAGCTCCCCAGTGTGTGTCCCAGCATTTGTAGCATCCGTCCAGTTGTACATGGGACGGCAGGTGCTAAGCACATTCAGTCTCCTGCAGACCTCCTGAGTTTAGACATCACCACAAGGAAGCAATGCAGTGTCTTTCTTTTAAACTATTCTTAAATTTTTAATTGACCTATAATAATTTCATGTATGTATGGGGCAGAGTGTGATATTTCAATCCATGCACACGATTGTAATAATCAGATCAGAGTAACTGGAGTTCTCAGCATGGCTTTTTTTTTTTTTTTTTTTTTTTTTGACAGGCAGAGTGGACAGTGAGAGAGAGAGACAGAGAGAAAGGTCTTCCTTTGCCATTGGTTCACCCTCCAATGACCGCCACGGCTGGCGTGCTGAGGCCAGCGCACCTCGCTGATCCGATGGCAGGAGCCAGGTACTTCTCCTGGTCTCCCATGGGATGCAGGGCCCAAGTACTTGGGCCATCTTCCACTGCACTCCCTGGCCACAGCAGAGAGCTGGCCTGGAAGAGGGGCAACTGGGACAGAATCCGGCACCCCGACCGGGACTAGAACCCGGTGTGCCGGCGCTGCTAGGCGGAGGATTAGCCTAGTGAGCCATGGCGCCGGCCCTAGCATGGTCTTAACAAATGCAGATGACCTGTGTCCAAATCCCAGCTCCACTGCTCACTGTCAGCATCTCTGTGCCTTTGCTTCCTCACATCAGAACTAGGGCTTATCTGATTAATGCTCACATCACACAGGTGAGGAGCACACAATGCGTGTCCAGGGCTGGAAGAGGCCTCTGATACATGGTGGATTATCAATTCTCCCCACTTTAGAGTTGAGAAAGCAAAGGATCAGAAAGGTTGTGTGACTTGCCCCCCAACCCAGTACAGAGCCAGGGTTCAAAGCCAAGCCGGCTCACTCCAAAGTAGGGACACCACCAAATACCGCCCGGCTGCAGACCAGCGTCAAGGCTGTAATTCTTGCTGCCTCCAGATCAGCTGTTTTCTCTTTCCACCCAGGAGGTCCAGCTTAGTGCTCAAGACAGGCCACATGGCTTCTTTCCCCAAATCCCAGTCCTTACGAAAAACACTCATATGGTGTCAGTTCCATTTACCAAGCTTGTGTTTGGGTGCCTTGTCTGTGCCAAAGCCTGTGCTGGCCACCTCACGGCCTGCAGCTATGAACAAACCAAAGTGCTTGCCTTGGAAAATGCCTCCTGCTGAGTTTTGCCTGTATCAGCCCCAGATGAAGCCCCTGTTATGCCGGCTCCCTTTTCAGCTTCCAGTTCTGATCACACCTGGAATGTGAACAGGGCCCTGCATGAGGTGGCGCGTTGTAAAATGCGCTGAACCCATCCTCATTCGGGGGAAGAAACCCGGAGTCCTGGGCACTGGAGCCCCAGATCTTACCACTCAGCTTGGATGGACTCAAAATCGCCTTGTGACCCCCGCCCGCAACTGACACCATGTGATGTCTGGGATTATGGCGAAGCTGCCAACGGGGCACCTTAGTGCCACACTGATACTGCTGCTCCCCCGAGTAGCAGACAAGAGCCATCGCCTTTCTTTCTGCCCGCTGGCCTGAGAAAACATGTTGTTTTTTCCCATTTGTTTCGGTGGAGGGTTACGTAAGTGGGAGACAATAAATGATCCAGGCTCTCTGGGCTCAGCATGGCTTGATTAAGATCATTTAGCTCAAAGACTAGTGGAACACAGAAGGCCCCTCCATCAGGGCAAGCGCATTAAGCACTTGTTGTTTGGGAAGGCCACTTTTAATTATCCCTCTTCTCCCAGACTTGCTCCTCCTGCCTGTAAAATAACCCTGCATCCCCTCTGAGCCTATTCAGCTCTCTGCTTGCCGCAGCAAAGCTTGGGGATCTTGGACAGAGAAGTGTTTTGCTTTGTTTGTGTTTTAATCACCTGAGCCCAGAGCTGGACAGGAGAAAGCAGGAGAAAGCAGGAGAAAGGCGAACATGCTGACTCTTAACCACAAAAGGGGTCTTTCCTGCCTGCCCCTCTTCCCTACCGGGAGAAAGAAAAGCAAGAGTTGGAACTGCCACTGACTCAGGGAGGAGAGAAAGCACAAGGCTGAACCCAGCCCAGGCAGGTCCCTCCCTCTGGGTGTTCACACAGAAGACGAGGAGGCCAAGAAAAGCACTTGCCACAGGATTGGGCTCTGGGTGGCTGGTAGTTATCTCTTGCACAGTAGCATGGTGGCTCCAAACAACACATGTTTGTTGTAGCAGCTCCTCCAGGCACAATTCAGCTGCTTGTCCTGTCTCATAGTCTCACAGAAGGTGACAGGCAAGCTGCCAGCCAAGGTCAAGGTCTCGTCCAAAGCTTGGTTGGAGTATCATTCATTGCTAAGCCCACATGGTCACTGACAGTTCTTGAAGAGTGGTTGGCTTAGGGCCTCTGTTCCTGAGTGACTGGAGGTCACCCTCAGTTCTCCTTCCCCATAGCAGCTTGAGTTATGAAAGCCAGTCAAGAGAGACACAGTCCACTAGCAGGACAGAAGTTATAGTCTAACAGTCATGAAGATGCCGTCCCATCACCTTGGCTAGGTGCTGTGGGTTACAAGCAGCTCCCAGGTGTCACCCATACTCAGAGGCAGGGCATTACACAAGGGCACAGGTATCAGGAAATGGGCATCGCTGGCCATGTGAGAGCCTACTGGCATTGGCTTTGGGGTGCCAGTAATCAGCCTATTACAAGGAAGCTCTGGGAGCCTACCACAGGCTCTGATGGGCAGAAGTCCTCGAATCAATCTTAAGCTCATCTGTTCAATATTCCACAAAGATGTAAATATTCACAAAGCAACTTCTGAGTGCCAGGCAATAGGGTGATGGTAAGGGGTCGGCAGAGAATCCTAGAGACCAGCGTTCTCCCTGTGCACCTAAGGAGAGTCAGGCTGGGCCTCAGTTCCTGAATCCATGAAGCAGGGACAATAGTTACTCGCCACAGTTCTTTCTCAGAGCTGGCTATTGTGAGATCTTTTCCAATACTCTTTCAAAGGTACAGAACAGTATACTGATAGAAACTGTTGTGATGTGGCTAAAATATGGAACCAAAGAGATTAGACAAAGCCACTCACTCTCATATGTAGCCTTCTGTAAATATTCAACAAAATTGTGGTGGGCCCCCTCCTCTGAGCTGCTCATTGGTTTATGCATACACACAAGTATACATTTGGGTACACTTTCCTCAATTTTTTTGCAAAAGTGCCAAGCAAATTCTAGTTTATGGCCTAGACACGTTACAGAAGGAGGAAGGATAGTATTTTGCATTTGGGATCCTCTCAATCGGTTTCCCCAATGCAATCAATCAGCCCTTTGCAAGTGAATCCCTCAAACTCCACTCACTTGGGATAAATAAATGACGTGTGTGGATGCGGAGAATTTCCCCACTCATCAATATCCATTGAAAAGGGTCTTTAGTTTCTAAAGTTTATCAAGGTCTCAAAGCTGGAGGTTCCAGAATCTTCTCCATGGAAACTTTTTCAAACAAATCTCATGTGATTAGAGAGGCCTTGTTTTTCTAGAGAATAGTGAAAGTGACTTCATGTAAGGTGAGAGCAAATTTTATGCATCTAATTGCTACTATTATGTAGTAAGTGGCTGATAGATTTGATGATGACATGCCAGAATTACGGTAGCAAGGTAAGGATAATAAAGTACAGCCTAGGTTTGTCTAGCAACTTACCTGAGAATCAGAAATACCTGGGCTACAGAATAGCTCCCTGGAAAACAATCTATTACTTTCCTCTCAGCCAGCTTTATGATTTTTTAAAAAAGGTTTATTTTATTTATTTGAAAGTGAGAGGGATGGGGAGGGGGTGGCCATGGGGAGACACAGAGAGAAAGATCTTCCACTGATTCTCTCCCCAAACAGCCACACAGCATAGGCTGGGCCAGGCTGGAACTAGAAGCCAGGGACTCCATCTGGGTCTCCCCCATGAGTGTCCAGGGCCCAAGTACTTGGGCTATCTTCTGCTGCCTCCCAGGCACATTAGCGGAGAACTAGATCAGAAGTGGGGCACAGAAGTGCAGTGGAGGATGGCCCAAGTGCTTGGGCCCTGCACCTGCAAGGGAGACCAGGAGAAGCACCTGGCTCCTGGCTTTGGATCAGCGTGGTGCGCCAGCCACAGTGCGCCAGCCGCAGCGGCCACTGGGGGGTGAACCAACGGAAAAAGGAAGACCTTTCTCTCTGTCTCTTTCTCTCTCATTGTCCACTCTGCCTGTCAAAAAAAAAATAAAATAAAATAAAAAAAATAATAAAAAAGAAGTGGGGCAGCCAAGATTCAAACAGGTGCTCTGATAT
Source organism: Oryctolagus cuniculus (assembly GCF_051225735.1). Taxonomy (NCBI): domain Eukaryota; kingdom Metazoa; phylum Chordata; class Mammalia; order Lagomorpha; family Leporidae; genus Oryctolagus; species Oryctolagus cuniculus. The sequence goes on from NC_142868.1 coordinate 178,710,105, forward strand.
GGAATGACGGCATAACAGGCAGTGGCTTAACCCTCTGTGCCACGACACTGGCCCTCAACTGATTGCATGATTTTGATGCTACTAGCTAGTCTGGTCTGTCATCCATTCACTTCCATCATCCATCAGATCTGGTGAACCCCATCGTGTGTTGCTTTAGCACTAATACACAAGCTCCAAAGGGTCAAAAGTGTCCCCCTGTCCACGCACAGTACCCCCAGGACGCAGGGCCTCCCCTTTCTGACTGTTCCAGTGGGTTGGAGGCTATCTGGCCTATTCTTTTTAGTTGAGGTCTTGTTTTGCATCTCACAAAGGTTTATTTACCACCATTTGTGTGACTGACACACATCTGGGATCCCGGACACAAAAGGGTGAACCAAATAGATGAAGTCCTTCCTCCTGAGCACAGGCGCTAGTGGGGAGACAGACAGCAAGCAGGTGTGCAGATGGTACACACGCTTCCATACAGGGACGGACAATGTAAGAATGGAAACAAGTTAAGGGGCCGGCAGAGACAATGGCAGAGGCTGTGTGGAGTGCACACATGTTCTGTGATGATGGGGTGCAGAGCCAGAAAACTTCAGGGTTCCAGGGTGTCAGAGCAGAACCAGGAAAACACAGTGGTGCCTAACACCAAGACCCGACTTTTTACTCTCAGGGTGGTGTGGCCTGGGCCACCTTCACAACGTAGATGCAGCAAACACAGTGCTAAGGCCCTGATGGTGAAATGTGCTGAGGTACAGCGCAAGTGGGTGACGAAAGAGGAGCTACCTCAGCTGAGCACTCCAGGCCAGGGAACGTGGCTCAGGCACCTGGCAGCATCTAAACCTGCTCCAGATCCACGCACAGGGCTGTTTGCAGGACAGCATCAGGATTCTCCAGGTCATCGGTGTTTGCTTTACAAGTAGGTGGGAGTCTCCTCCTGGTTGAAGCAGGACCCCCGTGGAGTCCACTTCCATGACAAAGATTTATTTTATAGGTGACTGCTGAGACTAATTCAGCAGCCCTGTGGGTGATCCTGTCATAAGTCTGGCGCCTGTGGTTGTCAGGACTCAACCTGCAACCTCTTGGCCTTCCGCTCACACTTGTTGCCTCGCGCTTACAAAATGCTGTTGCATCTCCAGCCACCATGACTGCACTGCAAAGAGAAATGTCCCTTCTTCCCTCCCTTCCTCCGGCCCTCCAGTCTGGTGTTCTTTGCCTTCTCTCACGGGTCCTAACGCTCACTGACTGCTCCCTCTCTAACTCTGATGTTTGGATGTTCACCCTGTCATGTTCTCAACTCATCTCAGAGGGTCTGGGGCCCAGTCCCAGTAGCCGGGACACGTGTCCCTCATGACTCCAAATCTCCTGCCTCGTTGGGCTGCCTGCACTTCCGTCTGCCCATCTTTTAGCTGTTAACCATGCCAAGGGCCTTGAAAGGATTTCACTGGTTATGAAGAAGCAAACTAAGAATAGAGCAGTGAGAAGCTGTGACCTCCTGCTCTGTTGCCTCGCTCTCAGGAGCTGGTGAATTTACAGCAGGAGGCGGCAAATCCTAATCCCACAACCCCTATATTGATGCGCTCCATCAAGTCCTCCCTCCTGGAAGAGATCCTTGACTCTTGGGACCTGAGTGTGGCGGGGCTGGTACACGAACCACCACCACTTCCCACTTAAGCCACCAGATCCATTATGTGTAACCCGCAGATGGGTGAGGCCTCAGTACCCATGTCAATAACAAATACTTTATTAGCACAGCTCTGGCCTGAAGCCAGCTTGGGAATAACCAAATTAGCCCTGAGGCCTCCCTTAACTTAATTTTGACAGCTCTGCTTTCGGGACTGTGTTTCCCGGCGACCTTTCCCGTCTCCCGTGTGTGTTACTGCCTTTCCCCTGGGGAGCCGGGGGTGACTGAGAACGCAGCACAGCAACCATTGCAGGGGCCATTAAAGCTCCCACCAATTGCTGGGCGTCAAAGCTGTTTAGGGAAATTCGGTCGTAAAAGCAGCTTTTATCTCAGTAGCCCTGACTCACTGCCCCATGGGTGGAGAGCTCGCTTCCTCGGAGGCCCCTTCTGAGACACGGGGTCCTCCCTGTCGGCAGGGAGGGACATGGGCCCCTCTCTGGTCTTTGATCCCTGGGACGCCTGCCCGTCAAGGGGAACTGTGTGGGAAACAAAGGAGACTAAAATGTCAAAGTAAAAATGAGATGGTGTGAGTGAGCGTATCTAGTATAAGGCAGGGCTGATGTTTTAACTGTTAGTGTCACCATTGTAATTTCTCATCATCGAAAGAGAATAGCATGCCCATGTCCCACACCGGAGTTCCTGGGTTCAGGTCCGAGCACTACTCTCAGATTCTAGCTTCCGGTTAGTACAGACCTTAGGAGGCAACAGGGATGACTCAAGTAGTTGGGTCTCTGCCACCCTGGATTGAGTTCCCAGCTCCTAGCTTTGGCACAACCCAGTTCTGGCCATTGCAGGCATTTGAAAGAGTGAATGGGAGCTCACTCTGTCTTCCTCTCTCTCTCAGACTCTCAACAACAAAGGGGGAGAGAGAGAGCAAGAGAGAGAGAAATAGCATAAAACTTTGTATGAACAAAATGTGTATGTGTATGTATGTATGCACAGAAGCATGTATGTATGCACGTATATGAAACACACACGTGTGTGTGTGTGTGTGCCCATACGTGAAAAATAAACTCAATGTGAGAAACTAACTAGAAGAGCAGCATGGAAAATTCATCAACTGAAAGCAATTTGTGTTGTACAAAGAGTAAATGCAATCCCTTTTAGCCTCAGGTTTGCTCTGTAATCATGAGCCATTTGTTTAAGTTTTCTACATGATTGACTATATTATGAGATAAAAGTAACAATTCTTTCCCAGTCCCCATCTACCGACCTAACACGATTGTAAGGAGCTAATCTCATTGGAGAATGCAGATGCTACAGTAATTATATACATTGAAATTGAAACCCTGCTCATTCAGAATCATAGTAACATCCATTTATCTGAGGGTAGACTTCCAGGACTTTCCACCAGCCCCCAAGTGGGAATACCAAAATGTAAATATGCTCCAAAACTGTGAAGTAAAGGCTGGCTGCCCCTCAGCCTGATACACCCCCTCATGCCCTTAATGACACTGGGTATAAAATACGATTGCACGGAGGAGAGCGCGCTGAAGTGCTGGGAAAGCAGACACAGCCGCAGAGAGAGAACTGGCTCGTAGAACACATGTCCCTGAAGAACACCGCGAGTCCTGCAACACTACCACGAAAAGGCTGAATCCTGCTTCGTAGGCTGCACCCTGCAAACGTAGAACGTGATGTGGCAGCAGGTTCTACACCAGCGTCATTGGAGCTATCCCGGAGGAGTCGGAATGCAGGGGAGGGACCCGGGCCAGCAGCTGGTGCAAAGGGGCCCATCCCAGCCAGTGAGCACAAGTGATTCTTGCCCAGCATTTATTTTAAAAATCATGGAAAGATGGCAGCAATTGTGGTACCAGCACCATTCTTTAAATCTCTCCGAGTCCCTGTATAAAAACAGTACATGTGTATAACAAAACGGAAAACCCACAGGTAACATTTACAATAAAATCTCATGATGAGATGTTCCCCTCCAAGCCCCAAAATACAAGTGAGAACCAGGCACCCACAAGCACAGACCTGTCCAGTGTCGTCTGTGCAAAAGGAAGGGGAGGAACGCAGCAAGCTGTCTTGTGAGGCTGAGTGGGAGAACCACGACGACCGAGAGACGGCACTGGGAGGAATACAGTGTCACCCTGAGAACAGCTGCGATGCTGGGAGAGGCACTGCCCACTGCGGTGGTGTGTGCGTGCCGGGGGCCTGTGCAGTGAACCGGACGAGCTAGAAGAGTGTCTCACCAGCCCTCCTTTCCGGGAAGGCACTCACACAGAGAAGAAATTCCTGGGAGTGAAGTCAACGTGGTGTGGGACGAGGATAACAGAGACAAGAAAATAAATAAATAAATAAGAGAATTTCCAGGTAAAAGTAGGGGGGAGAAACTTTAGAGAGAAAACTGCCCTGTTTCTAAACACATTTTTTAAAAGAGTAAAAGAAGCTCTGTGCAGTTAGAAAAACTCCTGAACCCTAAAAATTCAGGCAAAACTAATTTCACAAAGGAATGCGGAGCTACCGAAAACAAAGCTCCTGCAGCTTCACAGTGCGGGACCGAGGGTATGGAAGGCAGCCCGGCCCCTCTGCAGAAGACGAAGGCAGGCCTGGAAGATGTGTGCACACAGCAGGTCCAAATGCAAACTCCTATTCCAAAATAAGCTAAGAGGCATGAGGACAATAATATAAGACATGAAAAAACAGACTAAGCTCAGAAAATAGATCATAGAACTCAGAAAAGAATCTTAAATATAAGATATTTTCAGAAATGGGCCGGCGCCGCGGCTCACTAGGCTAATCCTCCACCTTGCGGCGCCGGCACACCAGGTTCTAGTCCCGGTCGGGGCACCAGATTCTGTCCCGGTTGCTCCTCTTCCAGTCCAGCTCTCTGCTGTGGCCCGGGAGTGCAGTGGAGGATGGCCCAGGTGCTTGGGCCCTGCACCCCATGGGAGACCAGGAGAAGCACCTGGTTCCCAGCTTTGGATCAGCACAGTGCGCCAGCTGCAGCACGCCAGCCGCGGCGGCCATTGGAGAGTGAACCAACTTTTGTAAAGGAAGACCTTTCTCTCTGTCTCTCTCTCTCTATCCACTCTGCCTGTAAAAAAAAAAAAAAAAAAAGATATTTTCAGAAATGAACTTTAAACCGAAGGAAGAACAAATGAGGATTAATGCCTCATGAGAAACTGGAGATGAAAACAGGGCGTTCTTAAAAATGAGAAAGCAGGAGTCAAAGACACACAGAGGATATCCAACGTAAGACAGCACTGATACCGGAAAGAGAGAAGCAAAGAGCTGGAGCAAAATGAATACTTAAAGCTATAAACTAAGAAAAATTTCTCTATCAAAACTACTTAATAAAGGAGTACACTGTACACCTGAGAATATTGACCCAGAATGAACAATAAAAAAGCATGTTCTGGTAAAACTGCTGAACTTTCAAGAAAAAAACACTTTGAGCACCTAAGGAAAACATTAACTGATCTATTAGAGAAGTAAATTTAGATCATCAGAATTTTTAGAGTAGTAATTTATATCAGAAGAAAATGAAATTGCACATTTAATAGAATCTGGAGAACAATATATTATCAACATCCACGAATCCAAGGAATATTACCCCTTTGAGCCCTTTCTGCCCTTAGAAAGCATACTTTAAAACAAGCTTCAGACAACAAAAATAACTCGAGAACTATCAACATAACGATTAGAGTGAGCATTAAACACACTGTAGCTGCAGAACTAAGACTCCATGGGGGTTGGGAGAGGAGAGGATATGTAATGTCTGTCTACCCAGTGTAGATATAGTACAAGAAATGATGGGGGAATGGAATCCACATCTCTGCTACAAAGTACTTACTTCTCATTTTTATGTTCATAATGGTGCTAATGTATAAGTACTGTTACTCTGATGCGGTTGTATGTATAAGGAAAGATAATGTAAGTTTGTAATTACAGGGACTTTAATTCCATTACCGCCTGTGTTCTTGAGAAACATGATTCTCACTGTGGAGAAAGAAATTCAGATGTAATACAGAAGAAGTTACATAAAAATCTCTGTAGTCTCAAATTTGAACTGGACTACATGAGTTATTTTATCAGACACATAAGTATATGTATTTCATATGCATCTATGCTGACACTGATAGACATGTGTGAACATATAATTTCTAGCTCTGTTCCCTAAAGAAGACTAGAAACAGTCACTGACCCAGTAGCAATGAGCTTCCATGGCACTCCGATTCTGTCATTAAAATTCCTTTAACTTCTAAAAGAAACCAGAGCTTTTGGGGAATGTGTGATTCCAGGTCTGGGGAAGCAACTTTTTGTCACACCATTCAGCAAGGAAGCTTTCAAGTCTACTCAGCTCATGACAGAAGGTCTCAGGGCAAAGATGTGATTGCTTCAGCTTCCCAAGGATAATAATTATGAGTAAATAAAAGAATTCTCAATGACTTATGACATGCAAACAAGAAATCGACCTCTTCAGATGATAGAGAACCAATTCAGTATCTTGAAAGTTGTAAAGGAAGAAGAACTGAGCATTTACTCTGCCTTTCCTATTTGGCCTATTTTACTGACTAATCAAGTCCCACATGGGGGGGAGCATCTCTTTATTATATTCCAGTTAATAAATGAAATAATGACACAATTAGAATAGCATTGTTTCACAGCTCCTGATAAATAAATGGATATAGGTATGGAGCTTCAGCAAACAGAAAACAAAAGGACCAATAGTCAGACATTAAGTGATTCCTCATGAAAGATTTCAGCTGTAGCCTTGCAGAAGGATCTCGTCAGCAATTGGGAGGACAGATGAACATGTTGAGGTGCACCCGAGAGATGCAGCCAGCAAGCTCTAGACTCTAGGGACTGCCCCGGGACAGATGGTCCAGATTCTCCAAAAGATAAAATAAGGAGCAAGAAGGAGTAGAAGATTCTGCAGATTTAAATAAGCAAACCAAAGCATTCTGACGGGCAAGAGTAGAGAACAGTGCCTAGGGGTGGTGTGCATTTGAGTGATGAAACTATTAACTTCGAGGAAGTAACTATTATGCAATCCAAGATAACTATTCCTTGTAGGACTGATGGAACGGGTGAGACTGGAGAGGCCATTGAAGGCCTCCTGATGTGGCTGGCAAGATCATATTTCTTGGCCTGGCCAGTGGCGAACCTTTGCTTTATAATGAGTAGTTAGGTATACATTTGCCTTGTGGGGCTTTCATATCTGTGTTAAGAGCCTTTATTGTTTTCTCACTGTTGAAGGGTCTCAGGTAATCATACCATTAACCAGTGGATTTGTTGAATTGGCTGGTGCACAAAAAGGTTTTCTGATCTTTTGTTTGTTTTTGGTTTTTTGTCTGTTTGTTTTGGTCTTGGTTTTTGTGTTTTTTTTTTTTTGCACTTACAACAGATCAAAAAATAAGCCAGGACTTTAAACCAAAAGTATTTTTATAATAATATATACCAAGTGATCTCTCAGTAAGTCCATATTTCATCTTCAGTTGTTGGTGAGTTGCCTAGGTAACTGCAGAGCCAGTATCAATCTGATTATATGTCTATATGGGGACGTTGCTCCATTGTTCAAAGAGCTGAAATAGGTGGTAGAAATGTTTTAATTTCACAGTGGCTACAATATGTACCTTATTTTCATTTTGCTCTCATAAGAAAACAACTTATTTTTTTCAAGTATGCAAGAAAAAGTTTACTTTTTCCAATATATTAAAGAATGGTGTTACATGCATTTATGGATGGGTAAATGATTAGATATACTTCAATACTGGTCATGATTCTTATTTAATGGGATTTACGGTGCTTCTCACAATGTTACAGGAGAGGATATTCAGCCTAGTGGTTAAGGAGCTGGTTAAGATGCCCAAGCCCTATATCAGAGAGTACCTGGGTTGGATATCTGGCTCTGGCTCCTGTCTCTGGCTGTCTGTTAATGCAAGCACTGAGAGACAGCCAGAATAGCCCAAGTAATTGGATTCCTGCCACCCCTATAGGAAACCTGGATTGAGTTCCTGGCTCCCAACTTTGTCTTGGAGCCCAACATTTGAGGAATGAACCAATAAATTGGCTCTCACTCTCACTCTCGCTCTCTCTCTCTCTCCCCCTCCCTCTTCCTTTCCCTCTCCCTCTCTCTCCCTCTCCAGCTCTATCTCCCCTTCTCTTTGTCTCTTCTTCTCAAAAATAAAAGTTTCAGTATGCCGCAGCTTCCACGAAGTTTAGCTCAGTCAGTGCATATGAATAAAATTCAGTTCTATGGATCAGAATCACAATGGCACAGTTGATCCTATGGCATAGCACACATAGGCCATCCACCCTAGGCAGGTCCATATTATTGTGATTAATAGTGATGGTTGGAAGCTTATTTTATTTTGCATTATGCTTTATTTCTTTGCCTTGAATTGAGCAGACGATAAGGCTTAGCAACAATCATAAAACCAGCACAATCACCATCTAGCTTATTTTTTTTGCATTGAGCTATATATTACTAATTGATTTGTTTCTTTATGAAGTATTCTGCCATATACTTAAAATGAAACCCAGTGCTCAATGGGTTTTTCTTGACTCACTGTCTATAACCAGTCAGCATTTTCATGTTTGCGAGTTCCATATACAATTTAGATCGGAGTGAATATTAAACTATGTTCCCAGTGTGTGATGTGTGCAAGAGCAAGATGAAACTGTTCTCTTTTTTCCTTCATAAATGACTTTTAGTAAAATGGGTTTTATTCTGTTTGCATATTTGCTTTCTTATGTAAGAAAAGGCTTCCTCTTTGTCCTACTCCCCATCCCCCAATAAAAACCTGTAGTAAGGGAACATGAGGACCTTTGTACCCTCAGACTGGTGGCTCAACATCAAACTCAGCATCACTACCAGTTCACTGTGACCTTGATCGTCTCTCCATAAACCCAAGTTTTGCCTTGTTGCTTGAGACGTAGTCCCTTTCTTGGCCTTGTAAGTATCCTCACTCCTGGATTTCCCTTTGACATCACCTGGTTTCCCATGGTCTTTCTGGGGACCAGAGCCCTGACTGAGCACCTGCTTTCCTTGGCAGGTGCCCCATGACCCTGGAAAGTCCACACTCCACTAGGCTAAACTACTTGGAGGCCACTGTTCCAGGACTGTGGGCCCACCCCTTATGGTATCCTGATCAGATTCTCACCTGGGACCCTAAGATTCTGAGCAACTTTAGAATGGTCTGTCCCTGGCTTTAACTGAGCCCTATGTTCAGATCTAGAAGAAAACTAACACTCTGAAAAAGTCCAAGGGAATTTCTTAGTGATTCTGGATACTTTTCAGGCTTTGAACTTGGCTTGACAGAAGAACTGTGTTTAATTCCCGGCTTGACCAATTATCCACTGTGTATGCTGCAGACGAATCACTCAGCTCCTCTGAACTTGAATATCCTGATTTTCAGAGGGGAAACTGCAGCTCTGCCTTCAGCAAGTTTTAAAACATTTAATGCATGTATAGAGGCACACCGCCTGACTTGCAGTGGGTGCACAGGATACTGAGAAGGTTTTTCCCACTTTGTGAGTGGAGTTTACCTCTCGAGTATCTAAGGTCCAGCCCCTCCACCACAAGCACTGTCGCTCAGAAGGGAGGATAAAGCAGCTCAGGAAGCAAAGAGCTTCTATGTGAGGATCAAAACTCACTGTGACTTCCCCTGCCCTTGGGAGCCACTATGCTAACTCCCCTTCTTCTCCATTTCTGGACCTGCCACATCTTTGATCCACAAGGCTGTGCCCAGTGCCTTCTGCTCCAATGACACCCCTGAAAATCACACTCACCTGGCTCTAACTCTGCCTGCCTTAGCTAGAACTGATCTCATGCCCACCAAGCCTGAAGTACCTTGTCAAATCCTTCCTGCTTCCAGAAAAGAAGCAACCCCCCACACACACACACACAACACACCCACCAAGATATGTCCTGCGGGCCCCTCCAGGCTCCCCAGAGGCAATTCTACCAGGCTCAGAGCAATAAGCTAGGATTTAGAAATTGCTGGCGTCTGTTAGCAGCAAGCACCTTCAGAAGGACACGAGAAGCAAAGCAGAATGGCAGGTGTTCCCTCGACAGAGGCGCAGGCACCCTCACTTCCATCTTCAGAAGCAGATTCTAGCACTAGAGGGGATTCTGAAAAAGACAGAGGATCAGGGACTCATTTAGGCACACTATGAAAAGGCTGCAAGCCTTCAAGGCAGAAAGCTAGGGGTTGTTTGATCACGCCAAAGAACTCCTGGACAGAGAAAGAGGAACCTTCCATATTTTTCCTCTTCTGGTGTTGATAGGCTCAGAAAAGTATCTTCTTCCTCTCCCCCCCCCTTTTTTTTTTTGAGGGAAAGGGTTTATTGGGGGAAACCCGAAAGAGCAGAGGGAAGGGGCAAAGAAGGAATAGAGAGGGAGAAGGAGAGCATAAGAGAGAGATCATGACAGATCGAGAGAGCAAGGGAGAGAGAGATCAAGAGACAGAGACAGAGAGAGGGAGAGTGACAGGGAGATGGAGAGAGAGCCACATGTTCAAGAACAGGTCCTGTTAAACCTTTGCTGGGGGGCAGGCAGGGAAGTAAGAGCAGTGACTCCCTTTAGGGTCGGGGTGGAGCTGACGCTGGTGGTTGGGCCGCGGGGACACCTGGCTTCCAGCCATGGTGGTGGGGCTAGCGCCTAGGATGGTGTCCAGGGTGTAGATTGCACCATAGATAAGACCGCACCATTATACTAACATTCTCCCCGCCTTTTGTTTTTTTATAAGGCAGTTCTATGGGATTACATTAGCCCCAAAAGTCCAGGAGAGGTAGAGGGGCAATGATCTGTCTTTAGAGCTACTTCCTGCTGACATGGGGTGATGTCTCAAGCCGCTGTCTCCTGGGTCAGGAGCTGAGTATATCCCTGTAGCAGCATTTGGTTGGCCTCCTGCCTTGGTTCATTCCATTATCAACTCCTGTAAACACTTAAACAGACACAGTAGTATAAAAGGCAGGGTGAGAATAGCAACTAATGATGCTAAGAGTGGCATTAATCAAGTAATGAGAGGATTTCATATAGGAAAGGAAAGGGGGGGTGGTGTCTGGATTCTTGTAGAGACTGTTTGATGGATGTGGTTTAAACTGATATCAACCAAGACTGGGAGAAAGGCCACTCATCTTTTGTGAGTAGAGGGGTTTGTCTGAAGAGAAATTCTGAACAATCATACAACATTAAGTGGGAGAGAGGATCTTCCTCTCTTTAGAATGCTTTTTTGCTCATTTAGACAATGAGGTAGGTGGGGCTAGGATACAAGTCTGAGTATCAGGTTCTCTTGGGAAAAGTTTCACATCATGCAAGTATGGCCTCCCTGTCCCCACTCGGAAGCTACTGACTCTCAGTCCCCAGGGCCCTGGGATCTGTGTTTTGAAGTTCTCAGATGGCTTGGGACCCACTGAGTTTGGTGATCTCCAAGGTCCCACCTTGCTGTGACATGCTATGAGTCCAGCAGATTCCAGACAGCATACACCACAGGAAGCAGCAGGCCAAAACTTGAGGAAGGCAAGTGCACACACATGGGAACTGGCCAGCCCTTGCCCGGTGAGCGATGAGCTGAGAAACTCCATGCCCCAAGAGGTGGAGCTTGGGGGAAGCATAAATTGATTCCAAACAAAGTGGGGCAGATTTATGAGGGGCAGAGCCATCCAAGGGAGCAGGGGGACCACCATGCCTCAAAGGCTGCTGGGAGCGTGAATTATGGTTGGACGAATCATGGGTCTGACCTGGGATGGCAAATTCTCTGTTCCCACGGAGTCCACTTTAGAAACAGGTCCCTCTCTGGGCCTTGCCGTCTGAATGGCTACAAATGAAAACAAAATTTTGAGTAGAGAAACCACCTGAGACTAATATCTGTCCACTGAATCGGGGAAATACCAGTCCCTTTATTGAGAAATGGCCCTAGAGTCCTTCCTGTATGGAGTAGAGGAAATAAATCTTGAGATGGGGTATGTGCTTCCCGCAGGGAAAACATGAATATGAAGTCACCCCTTTTTAAAACGTATTCACCATGCATCTCTAACGCCAGCTTTTGTGCTAAGCATTTTCCTGGGATCACCATCTTATTTTTGCAGAAAGTCTAAGTAGTAGGTTTTTTTAATCTCCATTTGTTCATGTTAAAAAATGGAGGTCCAGAGAGGCTATCGATTCTAACCTGCGTGTCACAGCTAACTCGGGAGCACATTCTAGGATGAGAAAAACCTGGCCCATCTGAATCCAAAGCCCATGCCTTCCTCCTGCTTCACCAGATGGCCAGTGGCCAGGAAGGAGAAGTCCAAATCTCTGGGAAGGACTCAGACCCTTCAGAACACTGTTGACCTTGGCCGCAGTTTAGAAGTGAGGCCCCCTGAAGGCGAGAAGCTCAGGTAGGGTGCCAAGCACACACGGTCAGCTCTCTGCCCCAGAACACTCTCAAAGGAAGACTACAGAACTCTTATTTCATTTTCAGGCTTGAATTCACTAAATGAACACCCATGCATCTTCCCCGAGGTGGACTAGGCTGCTCCAAACCTCAGCTGCCTGCTTAGGCACAGACTGGGTGTGCAGAGTCAGCCTTGTGCTGGATATAGTGGGAGGGGTGGGTTTTTCAGCTCCCTTTCTGAGTTTTTCCTGTTCTCCCTGCCCCCATCCTCATCGCCACCCTCACTGAGTTTAAATTCCCAAGTGGTGCTGACCTGGGATCGTGTTAACAGAAATTGCTCTGGCCACACCTCCCCCTGGTTAGGGACAGCACCAGCCTTGAGTATAGGCAGACACTGTAGGCACCACTCACAGTTTGAGAGTTTGGGGCTTTGCAGTGAGCTCTTGTACACACTGGCATCTTTTGATTTTCTAACCCAGCCCCTCTTACAGACAAGGAAGTAGGTTAAGGTCTGATAATCCATCACTGATGAGACTCCCCCAAATGCACATGTTTTATTGATTTCCAAACCTATCTTCTTTCCACATCACCCCTCAGGCACAGCCCACATGTGTATGATTTGGGCTGTGGAACAGGTAAAAGGGCACCTGGCCAAACAGCTCCGCTAAAATACCTTCTGTGCCGAGTTAGTTCTTTGAATCAATAACGCAAATAGATCCAAAAATTCACCATCAGCCACTCACACCAAAGGGAAGCAATTCCTTACCTTTGGACCCTTGAAATGTCCTTCAGAAAACAAATGGAACTCAACTCTGAGAACAGTGAAACTCAGTGTTGACCACCTGTATGCCATAGAACCCACCAGAACTTCCAGCCCCCAGGGCCAGGACAGCGCCTGCAAGCCTCCACAAGTGACCCAGTGTTCAGATTACCAAGCTGCCTTCCCCCAAGTCTCCATCTTATTGCTTATAATTGGCAACCCAAATTAACCTCTCACATTTGAATCCTTAAATTAGTCTGGATTCTTCCAAAATGTTTCAGCTTAATGTTTCAGTGAACAAAGCTGTGTACATGCAAATAAACACTTCTATCATTTTCTGTAGGTAGAATTCAAGTTAATCTCTCCTTAAAAAGAAATAATTTCTACAGCCCAGTGAGGTTTTTTTGCTTTTTAAGTAAAAGTAAATAATCAATAATAAGCTCTTAGGTTTCTACTGGTTATGAAACTAGCAGAATTCTGGCCAAAAACATAGCTGACAACTCTGAAAGGGATGGCCTGACCCAAGTATAGAAAGTTTTGAAGGAAAAAGTCCAGTGAGGAGAAGGGGATAAGGGAAGGGGCTGCACTTAGTGTTCGGTGGGGTCCCAGGAAGGCCGCCTAAGGCCGCTGAGCAGGCCAGAACACACCGCAAAGAGGTGAGGGCCTAGGAAAGGGAGGGCTGTTGGCTAACGGCAAAGTTGCTCTGTTCCATTTTGTTCCTCTCTGTTGCATAAAGAACCTAAAAGCGGCAGTCATTGCATTTCCAACCACAATTTGCCTAAATAGGGAGACGGATGCCTGCCCACCGTACAGGCTATTAGGGAGTGCCTAACAGAACCATAGACGGCAGGTGCAAGGCTTCCTGCTCCAACTTCTTCTCTGTGTCCCTGGGCCAATAGTGGGGTCATGAAGCTGATATGTGTCCAATGTATTCTTCCAGTCTTCGCTAAACTCAGAGGCTCCTATATGCCAGTATCAAACCTGTGGGATCTGGTTAGATGGCCTCCCAGTAGCACAGGTTGAGCACCTGTGCTGGCTGTGCTGGACTGTGAGAGACCAAGAGCCTCAGCGGCTGCACGCGCCTTTCCCACCTGAAAGGGGCCCCTCTCCCTTCTCAGAACTCCCCACCTCCTATGGCTTGTGCCCCACTCCTGTCCTGTACTGAGGGTGGTTGCATCCCCGTCAATTTCTTCTCAGGAGCTATAAGCTTCTGAAGCCGAGAGTGTCTTTCCCCTGGTCTCCGACACAGAGAGTGATGCATAGTAGACTTTCCCAACCTTGGTGCCGTCATAGAGTAGAGATTTGAGCCCACAGCGCACACAACTTGGAGGCAGCCCAGAGAGGCTGTGGAGGAGGGAGGGCCCAGCCAAGTGAGTGACTGCCTCTCCTCTTCTGCCACAGTTCACTGGCTGTTCACGACGTGCGGGGCCAGCGGGCCCCATGGCCCCACGCAGGCCCAGTGCAACAACGCCTACCAGAACTCCAACCAGAGCGTGGTGGTGGGGAGCGAAGGCCCCCTGAAGGGCATCCAGATCTGGACAGTGCCAGCCACCGACACCTACAGGTGCGTATGGGCAAGGGGAGGCCGAGGGACAGAAGTGCCTTCCAGAAGGGGACTGGAGTTCAGCCTGCAGTGCATGACCCCAAGGTGCCCAAGCCTGCCCAGGTTCAAGGGTGACTGACTGTAGACCATAGGAGGGTGTAAGGGCTGGAGATGGGGAGACACAGCAACCGAGGAAGATGTGTCCTTTGTCTTCAAGGAGGCATGCATAAGGAAGCTTCTGGATTGTTACTAGTAATGCTAATTATGGCAGACTGTTCTCTGACTATTACTCGATTCTCTTCAAATGAGGCGGTGCATGTAAAAGTGTTTGGGAAACAGGAGTTGGATGCACACCAAAGCTGATGTCTTTCTCCTTGGGGCCTTCACCACTCACAAGTAAAGCAGCTGTTCTCAAACACTCATCCACACCCAACCCCAGCCTCACGTATGCCAGTAAATAGAACAAGGCCTGACTCCACTGCGCCACCTGGAGGCCAGGGTACTAAGTGAAGGGAGGAGGGCTGGTTCAACACAGATTGCCAGGCCCCAGGCCACCTCATCTGCAGGGCCAGGGATGTCTGAGAATGTGGATTTCTTCTTTTTTTATATATATAGAGGTCATCTTTTGATTTTTCACTAGATATTTTTATTTTTGGAATGCAGTTTTTTAAAGATTTATTTATTTATGTATTTATTTGAAAGGCAGTGTTACAGAGAGGCAGAGAGAGAGGTCTTCCATCAGCTGGTTCACTCTCCAAATGGCCTCAATAGTTGGAACTTGACTGACCCAAAGCCAGGAGCCAGGAGCTTCTTCCAGGTCTCCCACATAGGTGCAGGGGCCCAAGGACTTGGGCCATCTTCCACTGCTTTCCCAGGCCACAGCAAAGAGCTGGATCGGAAGTGGATTAGCTGGGACTCGAACCAGCGCCCATATGGGATGTCAGCACCGCGGGTGGTGGCTTTACCCACTACGCCACAGCGCTGGCCCCAAGAGAATGTGGATTTCTAGCAAGCTCCCAGGGATGCTGACACAGCCTCTGAGAACACTGAGCTTCATGGAACCCTGGGTGCAGATGCGCCTGGGAGGTCCTCTACAGTGTGACAGCTGGGCCACTGCTGCCTTCCTCGTTTTACCAGCAAGGAAACCGAGGCCCAGAAAGCCTGGAACCCCTGCAGTTACACAATCCAGAGACCACTTCCCACCCTGTGGCTGAGGCCGCCCCACCCCGCAGCTCAGGCGCAGAGCACAGGGTGGTCGGGCTCTTTAGCGGAGCTCCTGGTCAGGACGCAGTGGTTGGTGTGAGTGCACCCAGGGCCCAAACACGGGGCATATGTGGTCTCCCCCTCCCCAGCCCCCACCAAGGCCTCAGCCACACTCCTTCCCCACTGGACGGGGTTCTCAGGTTGCCCTAGCCTCTCTGCCCAGCGTAAGGTTTCCTGGGGCAGCCCCCTCCCGGGGCAGACACATGCCGGGAGAGCCCTAAGTGCTTCCTAAGTGACATTCTGGGCAGCAATGCAGTAACAAGGTTTGGCTGCAATCAGATCAGCTGCTCCAGGTCCCGCGCCACTCCAGCGTCAATGCCCCAAGGACTTCCACCCCTCCCAGCCCCCCACTGGGGGCAAGACAGAGCTGCCCTTGCTGCTGAACAGCTCCCAGAGCAGGGAGGAGAGGACTCCCGGGGCAAGGGGTGACCGCTGGGCGAGGGCCCAGCAGGCGTTCTCCTGCTTTGAGCAGTGAGGGAGTGGCACTAGATACCGCCATGCTTTCCTGCGAGAAAACCCGAGTCGTCTCGAGCCGCACAGCCCATGACAGAGCTGGGATTTCAGCCCAGGGCCCTCTGGCCCAGAGTCTGTGCTTTCACCGCTGACGCCCACAGCTGGACTCTGGAGAGGCGTGCAGCGGGCAGAAGGAGAAGGCACGTTCACCACCCACCTCCTAGAAGCCTTTGGAAATGAGAGCCCAGGAAGGGTGGCCCAACCACCTGACAGGAGCCAGCCCAGCACACCCCACGCGGGGAGAGCAATGTAAAGAAGGTGGTGCCGAAATGAACAGGGCTTTTGGCTCCATTCTTCCATTGGCGCCCCCTAGTACCTGCAGGTGTTCCATAAACATTCACTGGAAATTAACCAGTAAATACATAAAGGACCAAGTCACAAGGTACCCTGTAGGGGGGGTCTAGTGGGCTGCCGTCCCCGAAAGCACCAGGAGCGGGGCATAGTTCATCCCTGTCACCAAGCCAGCTGCCATGAAGGGGACACACAAGGGCCAGCCCCATGCCTGTGCGTGGTCAGTGTCGGCTGGCCCTTGGGTGGAGGAATCTACAGCTGTGTCCACCACAGCAGCAGCAGCACCGGGCAGGCCCCAGGCAGCACCTGCAGGAACAGAGACTCCCGCCAGCAGTTCCTGACTCCTCTGTTTCCAGGAACTTTTTTTCTCACTTCCTCAGATGGGCCCTGTGTTGTGAGACACTTGGCCCACCTCAAGAACTTCACTTATTAGATAATACTTAATTCATTTTCCCATTTATTATTCGCCACAGCCGTATCAGAGTCATGCAGGTTTCTGATCTGCATGGCGTGCCCCGGTGTTACCGTACTGCATTGAAGTAATCTCAGCCAAGATGGGAGCACTGGCTCCATGCGACCCTTAGAGATTCGGGGTCTATCTCACGGCCCTCGGTTCTGCCTGGCGGTGGCCTCGTCAGAAGCTTACACAAAGAGCCACATTCCTGTTGAAACAGGACGTGGCATCCAGGCTGCTAACAGGGACATTCTGATCAGGCCCACAAAAGCACCCTATCAAAAGGGAAGAATCAAAGCCGGAGAACACTGAGTTTGGGTTTTGTTGTTGGCTACTTGTGTTGTAACCACATAAAGGCCCTGACAGATCTGATCCTGACCTCAGCCTTGACCCTGGAGGAGACTCGGGACTGGGGTGGCAATGTCAGTCACGTAACTTAGTAATCACAGAGACAGATGTTAGTGATTTGCCTTTGAGACCATGTCAGGATGTCCCCAAGTCAGGTGCCCCTTGCTGGAGGATGTTTTCTCTGCAATATTTTTTCCTACATGCAGTTCCTCTGGTGAGGAAGACAGGGGACCAGCAAAGGATGTGAGGGGAAAGGCCTGGGAAGCAGAAAGGGTGGGAGCCCCACCCTGGGGCATTCATCCCGCCAGTGTGGCGCTCAGCTAGCACTGTCTGGCTGCCACCCGTGGCCTGGGACCATGACCGCTGCTGGCCTCTCTGTGTGCCTCTCAGATGCCAGCATGGACCTCCACAGGGTGTAGACTGTTGGAAGCACTCCCAGCTCCTAGCTGGTCATTTGTCCTGGGCTGATCTCCCATGCTCTGTCCCTCTCTCACCACCTCGGAGGAGGCTCAGAAAGCAGAGACAGAAAGGGGGACCTGGGGCCAGCTGCACCTCCAAACTCCACATCTCCCCCTCCACTTTCCCAGCCACTTCCTCTGTCAACAGTGACGGCTGACAAGGTCCCTCCCTCCAAGTCCATGTGACTTGGATTTGTCTGGACTTGTCTCTCTTCTGTTTTGCAAAGCTCAGAGAAGCATTTCTCGCACCTGCAAGGTGCCTGACACCCAGTGTGCTGCTGTCTGCAGCCAGGAGAAAGGCGTCTCACTCAGCAGACAGACACCTGAGCTGAGAGTCACCTGCACAGAGGCGGGGAGTGGAGGGCCTTTCTGATGGGAGTAGCACAGGGGCCAGCACCTGCTGCTGGCACAAGTCAGGGCAGCCAGAACGCCACCCAGGGGCAAGGCCAAGGGCGGCCTGCACAGCTCAGGCTGCAAGTGGCAGGACCCAGGCCAGGGCTGAAGCCTCACCTCCCAAATGCCTTTAGCTCCCTCTGCTGACGGCATGAGGCTGGGAGTAATGGAAACAAGGCTGCAGGCAGGGCGAGCCCAGGGCTGGGGTTGGGGGGCGGAACAGAGCGGGAGGAGGCTGCAGGGCCAAGTGGGGTTTGGGAGGTCAGACCGACAATTCCCAGGACGCCCCTGGCTTGAAGGGCTGGGGAAGCAGGAACAGTGAGTGGCAGATGCTCTCTTAGGAGCTGGACTGAGAAGGAAAGACAATGGTTAGGGCAGTAGGGAGGGGCATGCTTCTGTGTGACGACAACATCTAGAGTGTGCTCAGGGGGGTGGGTGGCCACGGTGGACGTGGGAGGGTGGGAGATCATTGTCTCCAAGAGAGCATGGATTATGGGGTCCGTGCTGGGCGGGGAGACCACGATGAGCACCACTGGGGGACTGAGACCCCAGTGTGCAAGGCACCCCTGTCAGCAGAGCCAGCGCGCAGTGGGTATCGGCCTCCACCTCTCACTCTCCCCAACCTCTCCCCTTCTTCATCCACCCCTCCAGCCTCTGTGTCCTTCCCAGCCCTCACCCCCACTACACACACACCGGAGATGACACAGAAAGACACTTGCCACACACGGCCCGGTCACTCACTCTTCAGACACAATGCGCCAGGGGCCCAGGCCCCAGCTGGAGCCGTTGACCTGGGCCCCAGCTGTGTGTACGACCTCCATCAGTGGCACTCATTTTCTCGCCTGGCTTGGGGGAGCAGTGCGTGCCACTGGATGGCACTGTCATTCAATCCAGCGCGCAAACCGCCTGGAGTCCCCACTGTGCGTCATCACCGGGGAGGGGCTGCAGGACTTGTGCAAAGGGTGGAGACTCGGGCCCCGTGGTCTCTGGACAGAGGGCAGGGGTTTCCAGCACTCTCCAGTGCCCATCAAGGTGCAGAGCACAGCAGAAGATGCCACGGGCAGGTGGATGGCCACGCAGTGTACCAAGAGCCGGCCCTCAGAAGGGAAGCGGGACGCAGGCCAGGGGGTTAGGCTGCAGGCAGAATGTGGCATTGGGTTAGCTTCTGCCACCAGGGCACCGTGTGACCTTGGAAGCTGCCATCGCTGCTCTCGATGGCTCTGTCTGCAGAGTGAAGTCGCTGAGACCCCTGCCAATTCTGCTGTGCTGGGTACCTGGGCTGTACTGGCCAGGCAGGCACGGAGGGAGGGTCTGGACTGTGAACCCTGCTCATTGAGGCAACCGGGATGGAACCTGGGACTGCAACTGCCCCTTGGATGCTGCCCCCAGGGGGGCCACCTGAGGGCTCCAGGGGCCCATCTGGATGAGATTTCCTACTGACCAAGCCCCGTGCACCCTCATACTCTGCGAATGTTCTCACGGTACCCCTGCAGGATGGGCAGGGTGGATCTTACTATCCCCGTATCACAGATGAGGAGTTGAAGCCCGGAGAAAGGAGGGACCGTAGCCAAAGTCCCAGGGGGAGTGAGAGGCAGAGCACAGAGAGGCTGCTGGTCTCTCTCTTCTGTGTGGAACAGGCGAGAAGTGTGGTGCTCTGTGTTTCTCTGAGCAGGGGGCCCGTGCTCTCCTGCCCCTCCCAGGCGGGTGTGGATGCCGCCAGCAGGCTGCACACCAGCTGTGCTGTCATTTCAAGATCCAGCAGGCAGCCGCTTTGATTTGCTGCTAATTCTTTATTTAAAAAAGATTCACAACTCAATTACATCAGGTAACAATAGCTCACAGTCAATAATACAAAACGCAAACCCAATAAACATCCATTCTGACCAGGGGACATGGATTTAGATGAGGAAAAACAAAAAAATTACAGCATCAGCTCGTCGAGAACGGTATCTTGTAATTTCCAGTAAATTGGAGTCGCAGCGAGTCATTTTCCCCACTTGAGTGGCAGGTATATTAATTTCTTGTCATTTGTCAACCATCAAAAATAAATTGTTTACACGAGATGGGGAGAAGGTTTGAGACAGTAGGTCTGAGGGTGATATTCTGGCGAGATCCACAGGGTCCAGGGGGCCTCAGAAGTGCCACAGCTGCCTGGCGCGCCCACTGGCTCCCTGCAGAGGTGGGCCCTGCGTGGGACAGGGCACTCTCTACCCTACATGCCTCGGGCCATGCCCTGATCCACCTGTGACCCTGTTCTCATTCATTCTCCTCCTGCTGCCTCCAGAAGTCACTCCAGGGGAAGGAATGGACAGGCTCGTCCACAGAGGTGCATCCTGCAAGCAGCCACCATGCGTCTCTCTCTGGCGTCCGGTCACTGAATTAGGTCCCCTCCTAGACAGCGTCTCAATGAATTCTCATAGCAGCCTTTCAAGGCAGTGGTAGCATTGCTGCCCTTACGCAGTGCAAATGAGGAAACGGGCTCAGAGAGGGTGAGCGATACAGCTGGTGAGGAGCGTTGGCAGGACCAGGAGTGGGCAGGGCTGCCTCAGCACCGCTGGCACACCATTCAAGGGGGTGCTGGCTCTCAGGGTCGGTGCAGTGAACGGTCAGCATCTGGGGGGAGGCACCTGGCCCTGGATGGAAGAGCTGGGTTTGGGTCCAGGTGTGCCTGCATTAAGCCTTGCTTTGTTTTCTACAGCACACCCAAGCCAACTCATCAGCCTTGTAGCGGCCACTAGATGCTTCCAAAAGAGTGAAGCGCTAAGAGTGGAATCTCAGGCCTGCCCCACAACAAATAGCCCAGGCAGGCAGCTGCCTTCTCCCCACCACTTCAGGCCACTCCCTAGGTCGGGTTGGAAATGTGGGGCCGAGGCCACCATGCGGGGGAGTCAAGCCTAGCCACTGTCGCTGGGTTGCCATCTAGTTTGTAACTTGGAGCCGAGTGCAGCCCAGAGCCCTGCCCCATGCTTTGCCATCAGTTTGTAATCTGTTCAGATCCTCTCTTGATCCCCCATGAGGGCAGGGGTCCGTTGCTCATTTTCTGCCTCCATCGTGGAAGCTGAGGCCCCGAGAGGTTGACAAGTCGCCTTGAGACGCACAGCCGCCAGAGCAAGGACCAGAACCGGCCCAGGACTTAGAGCTTGGGCTCTTTCCATCCCATCTCACCGCCAAGAACAAGGTCAAGACATGGAGGGAGCTGGCGTTCAGATTGGGTTGAGGGGCAGGAGAATTAGGAAAGAAGGCTTAGGGAGGGGGAAAAAAAAAACCAAGGCAGGAGCAGATGGTTTGCAACGTGGGAAAGCATTCAGTGACTTGGAATGGCTGCAGACTGGGGCAAATGAATTACTATGCAAAGGCTGCAAAGATGCACATGAGGCAGACCCACACAAGCAGGAGCAGGAAGAAGTTGCCCAAGCAAACCACAAGTCCAGGTTGAAGTGGCTGTTTTGTGCAGCCTGACCAAGCCCCAGCAGCCTGGAGCCATGAGCTGGCAGAGGTAGGGCCTGTCCACATTGCTATCCCTTGACTACTGCCTCGGGAGGGCAGCCCCAGTCCCCAACACCCTCCCTCTTCCAGGCTAAATAGCCCAGCTCTTCCTCTTCCTGGGCCTTGTAATGGTTCTTGTCCCCTCGTCCATGTCTGTTGGGTCAGGAATGAGAGTGGCTGAGGGCCTGAGGGAACCGGGATGGACCAGGACTTCCTGTTTGTGCATCCGTGTAAGCTTCCCAGCAGAGCAGAGAAGGGGACACGGCCTGTTGGGAGGGGAGATGGGTGGGGTTGAAGCACAGGCTGCCACTGGCCAGCTGTGAGGCCTCACATGCTGGCTCCATCCTGTGTGCCTCAGTTTCTTCATCTGTCAAATGGGATGAGTAGCATCAATTCTATGGCTCCTGGGGTTACCCATATGCATGTCAGCGAGCACCATGCTGGGGATATGGGAGGATGCTCGAAGATTGGCCCCTCCTTCCCCGTCCACACCTCCAGGACCCCTGCCTCACCCCTGCCACTCACTCCAGTCAAGCACCCCTTGGACTTCCTGCCGCTTCACTTCCGGTCACACAAGCCCTGACTCCCACCCTTCACTGCTGTCTGCCTGTCTCAGAGAGAAATACCTGTCAGCTGTACCATGAGGCCGACCTCCGTGGTGACTGCCATCACCTCCACACCCCAGAGCCAGCTGTGGCCTCCAGCTGCTGGCATGCCCCTGCCCTGCACCTCGCTGCTGGCCCTGGGCACCTGGTGACCCTCGCTTGGGGCAGAGACTTGCCGCTTTTCTGGGGTGCTCGCCCCAGTCTCCTCTAGGAGTTCAGGAAGGAAGACTTTGTTCTTCGTTGCACTCTTGGAAGCAGCTGGGCCTCTGAGAGGGTGAGCAGGCAGGAAACCGTGCACTCTGGCCGGGGGACCCCAGAATCTCCTCTGCTTTGCCTCCTCTGGGTAGCAATGAGGTTTCTCTTGTTATTCCAAGTGTCTCCCCGGTTTCTTCGGAAGCCCCTCCAGGTCCTGGAGCCTGTTTCAGTCTCCTCTTGCCTACACAGCCTGAGGCCATTCTGATGCTTGATAGCTCAAGTCAGTACCCTGGGCACCTGCACCAGGGCAGTGGGCACCAGATTCTCCATTTGGCTTCCAAGAGAACTCAGTCCCTTCCCTGTCACATGAGCAAACCGCCAACCCCCACCCCACCCCGGGCTTGATTCTGCAGAAAGCATGTGAGCGCAACATGGAACATTTCCTAGAACTACAGATGAGAAGCCACTGTGCGTGCACATGGGCAAAGCTGTCTTGCTGCTCCTCCTAGTTCTTCATAAAGGACCTTGGATGCAAGTACAAAGGACATGGAAATCCCCCAGAGTGCCTCTCCCTGGCAGCTGGTCTCCGGAGAAGCATTTGTTAGCTGGGACACGAACTGTCTTCAAAGCACGCCACGCTTCTGACACGGTTCACGAATTGAGTTCTGTTCTTCCCAATCCTTGCTTGATTTCATCCTGACAGCCTCCAGCACAGCAGAAGCCCTGCCTCAACCACACAGCCTGTTTCTGTCTGCATCGTGATGGGCTGTTTGTTGTCTGCACACACACTGCTCCAGAAGGCGTGGCTGGTGGGGTGGGAGAGGCAGTCTGCGCTGGGAAACCCTGCTGTCCTCCATCAAGCCTCCCTCTGGACCTCACGGCTGTGGCTTCCACTGATAATGATGGTGATGATGGTGATGATGATGATGGACATAAATCCTTCTTGAGTGCTTATTACGTGTCAGCCACAATCTAATGTGCACGTCTGAATTCCCTTCCTCGTCCTACACATGTTCCCTTATCCCCAGGGTGCACATGTGGGGCGGCGGGGGACAGGAGGGTCATGTATCTAAGATCACATGAGTCCTTTGGTCTTGGACAGGAAAACCCACACTGGGGAAACCTAGGTATTCATGATGCTGTTATCCCATCACTCCCTATTAATGTGGAATCTCCCTCTCTCTCCCTCCTTCTCTCTCCCACACCCCTTACTAGTCCTTACTAGGCTGAGACACTTCCTGTCCCCCTCTGAACTGGCCTGTCCTCTGCTGACAGCGTCCTCTCCTGCTGGCTCCCAGGGCCGCTGCGGGCAAGGACCCTCAGACATGGTGGGATGACATGATGCCCCAGAAGCTGCTGGGTCAGCAGGAAGAGGGGCTGTCTCCATCTCCGTCATCTCCACTCAGTGGCAGGGGCCCGTGTGCTTTGTCCCATTGCAGCATCTCGGGCTATGGAGCCGCTGGCGGGAAAGGCGGGAAGAACACCATGATGCGGTCCCATGGCGTGTCTGTGCTAGGCATCTTCAACCTGGAGAAGGACGACATGCTCTACATCCTGGTTGGGCAGCAGGGCGAGGACGCCTGCCCCAGCGTAAGTGTCCCAAGCGGGGGTTTCTCCCTAACACTCACCAGGACCAGGGGCGACCCCTTGGAGGGCACCTACATCTGACCTGCTTCCCTGGGTCTGCCTACCAGTGCCCCTCCCATCCTGGGCAGATGCCATGTGGCCTGGGAGGCCCACGTCCCCATGGGGACCATGGCCCAGGCTGGGTTTGCTGAGTGACCCTCAACACTGAAAGACTGAATCCTGCTTGGGTATGGTCAGTGGTCATTCTTCTCCGCACTAGTGTGAGAGCCCAGGTCCTGAGCATTCATGCAAGGGTGCTGTCTTCTTTAGCTGTCTTACTATCAACAGGAAAATGCCAGCTTCAACATTTCTTGTTCGGCTCAAAAGTCGGACTCACGGCTACGTGCAGATGTAGATCAAAGCCCAGAGAAAGTTCTGGAAGACGCAGATGACTAAATTATACAGATAACCAATTGGGAGGGCTTTATCAGTAATGCCTGCAGCTGTTACAAAGAGTGTATCTGTACACTAGTCATCATTTGTGCGATTAAGCTAAACAATAATAATACTAATAAGGCATAGACTGATAACTGGAATTCCTTGTGGCCCTCCTTGCTCACTTAACGATGAGGAAAATGGAGGCCACAGTGGAAAGGGGCATGACCAAGGTCACTCACAACGTAGTGCAAAGCAGAGACCTGCACCCTGTACTTCACTGGGCCTGGGTTTCAGCTGCCTCTTCCCCAGTTCTGCTTGCAGCCACTACTGGGCAAGGCTCTGCAGCCCCCAAAAAGCACCCCTTTTCTGACCCCTCTACAGTGTCGAGAAAGCCCAGACTGGCCTGACACTACCAGGAGAATGAGATGGTGGGGACTAATTCCTCAGCAGTCGGACCAATTCCACACACCCCAGTGATTGTATCTTGCCTGCCACAGGGGGTTCAGGGCCCTGGCAGTGCTGGTTGTCCCTGGGGGCTGGTCTCCAGGTCACCTGAGCACAGCTTTTGCTGGAAGCAAGGCGGGCTACCCTAGGACTGTGTTCAGCACTCAGGACAGCTCCTCCTCTGAGCGCGTCTTTGAGGAATTGATTGCCCTGGAGGTCAGATGTGGGAACCAGGGCTACTGAGAAAGCAATTCAGTTCCACAAAATAAACTTTGGCTCCTAAGAACCAGGCTGGGGAGCCCAGGAAACAGCAAGAATAAAGTTCAGGCCTCCTCCCTCACCCCACCCCCTTCCAGGGCTAGGCAACAGCAATACACTTCGAAGGCATAGCCTTCCGTGGGAGAAATGTCTCCACTCCAACTTTTATTTAGTAACAATAATCAGGACTTTCCAACCTGTTCTAATATATTAAGTCATTAAATTACAGGCTGCTGTAATTTCCCAGGAATTTATTGAGTGCTAATGTAATTCTTTCATCTAAGCAGAACGGTTGCATCGACTTCTACAGAGGACTTTTACTTGATTGGATTGTAATCAGTTATGTCTTTTCACAGGACCACGTGTGCTTTTTTTTAATTCAATTGTAATCTACTTGTTCCTCTGGGTTGCTGCACTTTATCATTTTTATTAATCAACCTACTTACTCTCCAACTTTGTAGATGGGTTGTAGAGTCCCACAGCCAGCAAGAGAAGTAATTCTCAGCCAGGGGTGAGGACAGCCCCCTCTGCTGGTGGGACCGAGCATAGCTCGGGCGCATGGGGGAAGGAACTGGTCTTCCACAGCTTGCTCTGCACCTCTCCCGTGAGGAGTCACCAGCACAGGGAGAACAGACCGTGGTCAGGCACCATCCCCCCACCAGTTGTCCCTGGGCGGAAAAACGAAGACTATGCAAGAGAACAGAGTGGACTCTAAGCGTTACACGGCTTTGCTGGTTCATCTGCCCTTTTGTGGCCAGTTGCTCCTCCTGTGTGCCTGGCCACAACATGTCAGCTCCTGGTGCCTGGAGTGGGCGCTGGCTGCTGGAAGCGTCCACACCTCTCAGCCCAGACCTGTCCTGGTGGCGTGGGTCTAAATCAAGGCCTCTGGACTGTGCCTCTGCACGCACGTGCAGCAGATAACTCCCCGTGGCTGTGCTGTGCCTTGCAGGGCGGCTGGCAGTGTCCCTGTCGGTGTCCCTGTCTGTGTCTGTGTAGTATCACCCCCTTCCTCCAAGGAAGGACAATCAGAAATGCCTCCAGACAGCTCCACATGTCCCCAGGGAGAGCAACACCCTCACCCTCAGGGCCAGTACCCTGAAGGGCCAGCCCACGACCCACAGTGCTCGCCACTTACTCAGATTGATTCAACAAATGTTTACTGAGTACCTACTACAGGGCATCACTGTCCTGGAAACTTGGGATGTATCCATGAAAAAATGGAAGAAAGAAAGAAAGAAAGGTCTTTGCTCTCAAGGAAATTACTTCTGAGCAGGGGAAGGAGGGATGGACAGACCATAAGAAGCAAGCATAAGTCCTGAGAATGTCCAGAGGAAAACTCTATCTGCAGAAGGGAGGCTGGACTTGGGCAGCAGGTGGCTTTTTTTTAAAAGGATTTTATTTACTTATTGATCTGAGAGGTAGAATTACAGATATAGAGAGAGACACAGAGAGAGGTCTTCCATCCACTGGTTCACTTCCCAGATGGCCACAGTGGCCAGAGCTGGGCTAATCCAAAGCCAGGAGCCAGGAGCTTCTTCCAGGTCTCCCATGTGGGTGCAGGGGCCCAAGCAGAGAGCTGAATTGGAAGAGGAGCAGCTGGGATTAGAACCGGTACCCATATGGGATACTGGCGCCACAAGCAGAGGCTTAGCCCACTACACCACAGCACTGGCCGAGCAGGCAGCTTTAAGTAGGGTGCTCAAGGGAAGCCTATTGAAAAAGTGATAGCTATGTCAAGTCAAGGATACTACCTGGATAAAGAGTGACCAGGCAAAGGTCACGTACCCAAGGTGGGGGGAGTGCATGTGTGCTCACAGCAGCACCAGTGGAGGGAGCAGAGAGGATGGGTGGGATTGGGCCGCTGTGAGGATCTGACAAGGGGGCAAGGCCAGCGGGGTGAGCTGCCTCACCCAGCGTGGCCCAGCAGATCTCTGGCAGAGCCAGCAGGATCTCTGCCTGGATCCCATACCCTGTGCTCTGCCCAGCTGATAGCCCACAGCCTCCCTGGGCCCACCAGACAGGCCCCAGGGTGTGCCCCTCTCGGCTCCCAATGGCCCCAGGCTGCTGGGGGCAGGGTTCCCTCCCAGCAGAGAGCAACGCTGCACTAACCAGCAAGAAATGGCAGCTCGCTACAAGAGCGATTTACAGCCTTCCACCCACACTAAATCCACTCTAAAAAATATCAAATTATTTCCATCATTAAATCCAAAATGCCATAAAACAGATTGCATCTCAGCTATTTATCTGGAAATTTCTCCAGTACTCACTGCCAATACCCCTGAATGCGTTAGCGTAAGGAGGGGCTCAAGATGAATTGCCATGTCCACTGGCTGGTTACACAGCAGTATTCAATGGAAATGTGATGTTTTATTGGCTTTTTTTTTCTATTGAGTAAAAGAGAAGTCATTTCCCTCTGAGGTCAGGCTTCTGTTTGGAGAACTTTTCAAAGCCGTGGTGACTGACAGCTGGGCGTGGCTGTTCTTGATGCACTGCTCTCCTTGTCTGGGGCTGGCAGGGTTCTGAAGCAGAAGCTTCCAGCCCGGTCCAGAGGCGCTGAGACCCCTGAATCCCCACCAGGAGTGCAAGAGCACCTCGAAAAGGTCCTTGGGAAATTGAAATTTGAAAAGCAAGCTTATTCATATTTTTGTGCACAAAGATTTGGAGATCCACGTGGAGCTTTTTCGTAAAATAAGCATGTTTTCCTGAACTTTTCAAAGAGCCCTCATAGACGTGAATTTCAGAAATGATTCTGCACGAAAACAAGCTCATCTTTTCATTCCATTTTCCGCAAACTTCTTGAAGTCACCTCCTGGGCGTGGGCTCAGAAGGTCAGCAGCCGCCCACTTGCTGCCTGGCAGGAGGGAGACCTGGAGCCGGACACAACCTCGGCCTGCCCCGCAGCCTGTGGTCGCCACTCCCACTCCCCACTGGGGGGCCAGGGATGAGTGTCCCCTCAATACTCACCCCAGGGCAGGCAGGGCAGCCAGACCCTCTGATTCCAGGGTCCCCATGGCAGACCCTGGAGCTCTGTGTGGGGCTCTACCAGGGATTCCCAGAGGCAAGAAATGGGACGTGAATGGGAGGAGTGAGACGTCCAAACAGCGGAGCTGGGAAAATCCGAATCTGGTCTCTCTCTGTTCTGCTGGTTTTTCCCATGATGCTCAGAACTGTAATGTGCACAAAGCGCTCATGGCCCTCCACTGCCTAGGTGATGAAGTCCTGCTCCAGCCGTGAGCTGGCTGTCCAGGAGAACTCCCTCCGCCTGCCCTGGTGGGCACCCTCCAGCCCTGTCTCAGCACATACAACCTTTGTCCCCTCCGCTTCTGAGTCCACAGGACCCTAACAGTTCCTCCTGGACCATCCCTCTGTCCTACAATGGATTTTTCCAAGCCAAAGAGACTGGTGCTTTTCCCCAAAACCCCACTCACCTTCCCTCTGGGCTCATGCTGCTTTCTCTTCTCTCTTCGTAGTGTCTTCACCTTCCCCCACTCCATGCTGAAACGTATCCCTAGCCTTTGGAGCCCAACCAAAAGCCACCTCCTGCAGGCAGTCCTCCCTGATCACTAGTCAGCAATAAAGGCCCACTCGCCCTCTCTTAGCTTCTCTGAGCATTAGTACCTACAGCATTCCTGTGGTTCTTCCCCAAAACCATTATTTGTGTGTATTTCTGCCCTTCTAACATCAATTGTAAGCTATTTGAGAAATAGTCAGATCCCATCTTTAGGTGTAGAACGTCTGTCTTCTGCAATGTGGAGAACTCCAGCTTGGGCACAAACCCAATGTGCTTATTGTTTCTACAGACAAACCAGTTAATTCAGAAAGTCTGCATTGGCGAGAATAACGTGATAGAGGAAGAGATCCGTGTGAACAGAAGCGTGCACGAGTGGGCAGGAGGAGGAGGAGGGGGCGGTGGAGCCACCTACGTGTTTAAGGTAAGGTCTGCTCTGCTGGGTTCCCAAGGGCGGGGATTTCTGTGCACTGGAGCCTGGGATAGAAACCACCCCCCCCCCTTACCCCATTCTAAGGTGAGCAGACTGAGAGCCAGTGGGAAGCAGGGTCTGCGTGGCCCAGGAAGGGTGGCCCTTCTCTTGCTGATTGGCCGCTCGGTTCCCCCGCGCTGGGCCTCTGCCACCCAGGTGTCCAGCTCCAGAGGCCTCCTGTGCCCCCTGGGTCAGCTCTCGGGGCTGCATGGACTCTTCTGACATCGTCACAGCCAGGCCAGAAACTAAAGGCAGAGGCCGCCTGCTAAGTCTTCCTCCGACAACAGTGATGCTCAAGGCTTCCCCTTGAGCCCCAAGTGTGGGGAGGGAGGAGAGAGCAGAGAGACCTCTCTAATCACCCGCCTCCAAGACCCCTCACCCAGGCTCATCTCAGGAGCTTCGGGAAAGGGGCCGAGGCGGGCAGCCCCTAAGATCGATCCCCACCTCCTAGTATTGACAGACGAGGGGTCTTCAACAAGTTCATGGGAAATGTGCATCCTGAAAAAGCTATGCCTGGATTTCAATTTTCTTGCACCAAAATAGACATCTTTTATTCTATTTTCATGAACTTTTGGAAGTCCCCTTGTATGTATAATTTATGCATCACTCATGTATTATTTACGGCATATGTTAGCATGTGTATACAAACACATGCCCTGGTGGTTTTGTGCCTCTGGCTGAACCCGGGATGGCAGAGAAGATGGTCGGAGGGGGGGCCCATGGGTCCTCGCCACAGCAGTGCAGAGCACGCCACCACCAAGAGGTCAGCCCACTGCCTGACGCTGAGCCAGGCATCTACACCAAGACCTGGGCTCAGGGGCCCCCCGAGAGGAAGGCCAGCTCTGTGTCTCAGTTTCTGACTGTGTGCCCCGGCCAGATGAAGGATGGCGTGCCCGTGCCCCTGATCATTGCGGCCGGCGGTGGCGGCAGGGCCTATGGGGCCAAGACAGACACCTTCCACCCAGAGAGACTGGAAAATAACTCCTCGGTCCTGGGGCTGAACGGCAACTCCGGAGCCGCAGGTAAAGCCCCCTGAACCCGTCCCTCCCCTCTCCCTCCCCCCACCAGACCAGCTCACAGGGACTGTATGGGCTTCAGCGCAGGCCCAGGACGTTCCACACCAGAATGTGGCTTGGTCACGGGGCCCACAGCTGGGAGCTCTGAGTTCGGGGCCAAGATCGATGCAGGGAGAACAGGCGGCATCCTGGAGTCCCTGGAGGCCTCTTGGCTGACCTGGGGCTTGGACTTGCACAAGGTCCCCGAGAAAAAGGCACAGGGTCAGCCAGCCAGACCCTCAGCAATTGCTAAGGCCTCCCCTGAGGCGCCCCCTTCCTCCAGGGGCATAGGGCCCCCTCCTTAGGGGTGAATGGATGAGAGAAATCTGAGCCAGGTCGGGCCTCCCAGACTCCCTATGCTATGGACCCCCAGGCCCCAGGCTGCCAGCCACAAACATACCCATGGGCCCCTGCTCCCTTGATGGGAGCCAGTGACCAAACCAGGGGGGGGCCGTGAAGTCTCCGAGGCAGCCGTCACTAGAGAGAGCACATGCGATTCCCTTTTGCATTTGCTCCTTTCTACAACCAGCCTGAGGGAGCATCTTTGAAAACATTTAGGATCTAGACTTAATTTAAACAAATGCTCAAACTATCCCTCCAGTGGAGAGATGGCTAGAGAGAGAAGAAAGAGCAGAACCTGTCCCAGGGTGCCCAGGACTGTTGTGAGGCCACCGTTTGCAGTGTAGAGGATTTATTTTGGCTAACATGTTTCTGAGTGTCAAGAGCATGGCACCGGCGTCTTCTCAGCTTCTGGTGAGGCCCCAGGCTGCTCCGTGCCCGCCAGGAAAGCAGAAGGGGAGGCAGGCACAGGCGAGGAGGGGGAGGCGGAGGAGCTGGCCCACTGCCTCATGACTGGTTCTCCCAGGAAGAAGACTTCCCCAGAGTGAGCTGACCCCATGAGGGCCCCACCTCCCAACACCACTACTTTGGCATCCAAGTTCCAGCAGAAGCTTTGCTGGGGCCAAACCTCATGCCAGCCATACTCGTGAGCTACACAGTGCCCCTTGCCCCTACGTCGCTGAGTACGCTTACACGCTCACTGTGCTCAAGTCCTGCCCAGCCGCCAGAGGCCACATCAGGTCCCTATCAGAACAGAGAGGTGTCCTCCTGCAGTGACATCAACAGCCTTCACAGACCCCGCCCTGTGGAACCCACATCTGTCACCCAGCCCTGAGTTGACCGAGTCCCTCCACCTGCCTGCAGGCCCAGCTCCGCCTGTCCCTGTCGTACGACCGAGCTTGATCCTGATCTCAGCTTGGATTTGAACCCTAGCAGAGTAGCCACCTCCACCAGAGCTCCCACCACCTCCGTGTCCCTCTGCTAACCCCCTCTGGGTTGGGGGAAACTCAGCAGCTGAAGATTCTTCCCGGACCCAGTTAACTCAGGTCCAGCCGTCCCGCACACTACTGTTTCGGTTCCTTCTGCGTCGGCCTCCAGGGCCCCCCACCACTGTCATCTGCTGAAGCAGGAAGGCCTCCCAGGAGGGTGTTGGGGGTGGATGCTTGTTGCAAGGTCATAGGGAACAATGTTGGAGTGGTGGATAATCCTGGATTCTCAAGGGCCAGCGGGGGCAGAGCGGCAGGGGGAGAATCCCTGGGGTCCTCCCATGGCCACATCCAACCTCAGCTCGGCAGACATCTGCTCTGCAAGAGTTCAGAGCACCTCACACGTGGGGAAGCCCCTCCCCAGTGGCTGCCATGGTTGCCCCGATGTCCCCCACCCCTGCCTCTCCTCCACTCCTGACCTCTGAGCAGCCCAGAGCAGCACAAGCCGAGTGTGAGGCCCTCCACGTGCCTGCGTCCTGCCTGACCAGCTCCCGTGATCCTCACACGTGGCTGGGTGTAAGGATTTCACACACTCACCGTCTCCTTTGACCCTAACGTCAACCCCAAGGATGGGTCTTCATTATCCCAAGGAGACAGATGAAGAAGCTGAGGCTCCACCCGTGGTTTCCAGTCACTGACAGTAATGCCCTCTGGGCTTGAGTGCAGAGGCCGCCCCAAGATTGGCGGCTCCAGTTCTTGCCGGGACAGGAAGAGGTTTGAGGAAACAATGAGAATGGAGGCCCAGTGCTTTCAGGGGCTGGCAGGCACGAGGAGAAGCAGAGGAGCCGGCTCGGCGTCCTGCTGCCCCGCCCCCTGTCCCATCCTGCTTCTGTGCCAGGGAGCAGACAGGCAGCAGAGGCACAAGGCACGCTGTCCTCCCTGGGGCCAATGGCACACCCCCTGGCTATCCAGATGCGGGCTCCAAAGCCCCTGGGCCCCCCCCCGCTGGAGAGAGTCCTGGGCACTGGCATGGGTGGGGGCTCCCCTCAAAGTGCGCCTGTCCCACTGCCTTCCCCAGGGCGGGCTGAGCCGAGCCACCAATGACCTCACGACCTCATGGTGTCCTCTGGTCTCTCCCCGCAGGCGGCGGAGGTGGCTGGAATGATAACACTTCCTTGCTCTGGGCTGGAAAGTCTTTGCTGGAGGGAGCCACCGGAGGACATTCCTGCCCCCAGGCCATGAAGAAGTGGGGGTGGGAGACAAGAGGGGGTTTCGGAGGGGGTGGAGGGGGGTGCTCCTCCGGTGGAGGAGGCGGAGGATACATAGGTAAAGATGATTCGTGTTCAAGGTGTCACTCCCTCCCCCTCTTAGTCCTAGGCACCTCACCTCCCTGTCTGCTCCCGCCCTTCCCCCCCTCCCCGGCCGCCCCAGTGGGTGTGGGCCATGATGTCACTGCACGCCACCCCCAGCCAGAGGCAGCGTGTTGGCTTCCAAGCGAGCACCCTGCCTCCAGGCTGCCCTAGAGTCAGCATCAAGATCCCTCAGGATCCTTGATCTCCCCCAAAGCCAACCATCAAGGGGCTTTGGCTTCCCGGGTGCTTCTCGGAGCCACCTGTAAGGACTCGCTGGCCTGAGCACCTCAGAGCCCGGATGGCCCATCCCCAGGCCTCCCTCTGGATGGCTGGGCCGTGCCAGCTCCTTCAGGGACCAGCTGCGGTGGCCCAGACCCCTCCTTCTCCCTCCCCCGCTCCAGCCACCAGCTGCCAGGAAGGCGCAGCTCGCTTGCTCACCAAAGGGAGCTACTCTGAGGGCCACTGCGGGCAGCCGCAGCCCAGCCCCCAGCAAGCAGCCGGCCACTGGCCCAGCTGTGTCCTAGCGCCTTCCAGAGCTGAGAGGCTGGGAGGCCGAGTCCCGCCCCCCAGACTAGGACACAATGCATGCCCGCACTGTGACGTTCGTGTCTGTGTTTGGCTTTGATGCTGTCTTACCCACATGCTGTTCCTCTCCAAGCCCCAGAGGGAGGGCGGGAGGGAGTCCCTGGGGGGGAGTCCCAAGATCACCCAACCCCAGATGAATGGAGGGACGGGAGCCTCCAGGCACAGAGCTCATGGCCCCACGGCCAAACCCTGACCCCCTGAGACTGGAGAGCAGCCCCTTAGCTATTCTCTCCTGCCCCTGCCTGAAGTGGGTGCCGAGGGTGCATCCCCACCTGGGCACTCGAGAACTTTCCAGACTGCTAGTCACACTGACTCCTTCCTAGGGGGACTCCAGCAGAGTGGTGGAGACCCTCCCACCCCCGTTGGAGCAGGCCACAGCCTGGAGGGAAACATGGTCCATGCCTCTCCAAGCCTCTCCCAGCCGCTCCCAGCCCTCGTCCCAAGGCAGCATCTGTGCCCTGAGCCTCCCTTCCCTCCCACCTCGCCTGCCCCTGAGCCCCCAGGGACCCCTGGCCTGGGCAAAGCTGCACGCCCCGCTTCTGCGCATGTGTGTGGAGGTTGTGACGCCCACCCCTTTGTGTTAAACTCTGCCCTGGTTTGCCACAGGCGGCAACGCAGCCTCAAACAATGACCCTGAGATGGATGGGGAAGATGGGATTTCATTTATCAGTCCACTGGGCATCCTGTACACCCCAGCTTTGAAAGGTACCCCTCTGTGTGGGTCCCCCAGCAAGGTGACACCCCAGGGTCCCTCTGAGCCCAGGATACAAAGGACAACAAGGGGTCTCTCACAGACAAGACTTCCTGCCCCGGGCTTCTGGGGGTCAGATTGTGTGGTTTAATGCAGACAGGGAGGCAGAATACTGTCCCCTAGACACTCCCAGAAAATGCAGCGGGGACAGCCCATGTCCCTGTCCCAGCCCACCTCAGAGGCACGCATGAGGACTCTCCCATGTCACATAAAACTGCTCGTGTCCCTGGACACCCACCTGCCCTCTGTCCAAGCGCCACACTCCAGATGCACTGGAAGACTGCCCCAGACAGAGCGGTGCTCCCAGTGGCAGTGGGACTGGGACTGGGAACCAAAGAATCACCCCCCCCCCCGAGACCCCTAGAGACAGAGCCCAGGGCTGGGCATGGGTGCAAGGTGCACTCCCCAGGTTCAGCCAAGACTGACCCTGCCTCCTTGTCACAGTGATGGAGGGCCATGGGGAAGTGAATATTAAACATTACCTAAACTGCAGTCACTGTGAGGTAGACGAATGTCACATGGACCCGGAGACCCACAAGGTCATCTGCTTCTGTGACCACGGAACGGTGCTGGCCCAGGACGGCGTCTCCTGTGTTGGTAAGAGGGTGGGGCCAGGGGAGGGGAGGGCCCAGAGCTGAGCTTTGCACACTGCTCCAGTTGGTTCTAGGACTCGGTTTTGTGAGCATCCTGTCCCTGCCTGGCCTGTGCAGCGTGGTGTTCTGAGGACGGGGGCAGGAGGGGCTGAACAGGAAATGTGTTGAAGACATGGAAACGTCATCTGGCCCCGCTCCTGGCCCAGGGCCTAGCCCCCCGCCATCGCCCTGCTCATCCCACCTCCACCGGAACACCCCGGTGACAGGGACCTCAGGACTCCTAAGTCAGTCTGCTCAGAGCCAGGACTCTGTTCCTCTCACAGCTTTCCCTGCTGGTCTCAGACATGCGCGTGCTTCTCTCTCCTCCAAGTCTTAGTCCAGACTAAGTCACACAATTGTTTTGAGTGGTTCAGGAAGATACGCTTCCATGTCTCCTCCCCACCCTACTGCCCCTCTTCTGGGTGTGATCCAGCTGCCAGGGCCCCCTTTGAAGTGTGGTGTCTGGAATACCAGCACCAGGCAGTCTGACTAGCAGGGGCACATAGGACCACACCCCGCTATGGGCCCTGCTCCTGGTACCCAGAGGTTGTCACTGGCCGCATGCTCTGTTCCGTCATACAGAGCCCAAGGCCGCGGAGCCTGTGCCATCCCCACTGTGGCTTCACGTCCGTCCTCATCCTCTAGGTACAGTGATGTTGTGGCCCAGCATCCAGAAGCTGACACACATCTCCGTTCAGTCCCCACCCCCACCCAAAAGCTGCAAGGCTGTAAAGCTGGGATGAGCCCGCTTCCCTGAAAGGGAGGCTGTGACAGGGTCTCTGGGAGTGGAAGGGAGCAAGCAGCTGTTGTCTTAGCTGGGGAGGGTGCTTCTGATGTGGGACCAGTCCCCAGGAGAGCGAGCACGGTTGTCATGCCCCATGGGCAACTGTCTTCCAGTGTCACCCACTGCGGAGCCCCACCTGCCGCTGTCGCTGATCCTCTCTGTGGTCACCTCTGCCCTAGTGGCCGCCCTGGTCCTGGCTTTCTCAGGCATCATGGTCGGTGAGTGCCCCAGAGCCCCCTGGGATTTCCGGGGGAGGGGGACGTGGGTCTGGGGCAACTGAGCAGCGTCTCAGGCTACACCACGGAAGCCCAGATGCCACTGTGTCCTGCTAGGCCCTAGAGTAGTGGCAGGTGGTGATGAGGGCAGCCCCAGCTAAGCCAGGATGGCAGCTCCCAGACCTCCACCCACCAGAGCGGCAGCAGCCCCAGATTTGGAAGCTCAGCCCCCTGTGTGGCCTCCTGGCTGCTCAGGGGGGTAGGGAACCTCGTTGGTGGCTGCCTGATGGATGAAGCTCTCCCCACCAGAGCCCTCCGTAGCCTCCTGTGCTGCAGTGGGCGCAGCTCCCTCCGTAATGCTCAAGCCCTCTCTCCCCAGAGCCTCCCACTCGAGCAAAGGGAAGGGAGAGTCCATTTGTGAGTGTGTTTCCATTCCACCCATGAGCCAAGGTGAACGGGGCTGCAGGGCACAGAGGGCTCAGTGTGGTGCAGCCAGGCTCTCGCTGATGCCCAGGACAGATGGCAGAGGGAGAGGCACCCAGCCGCACTCAGAGCGAGGGGATGGCAACACGTGCCTGTCCCCATACGGTGCCATCCTTCAAAGGGTAATAAGAGCCGGCACTTAATGCCTGCTGCCTGCGTGCCTGGCATTTTATACCCTGCAGTGCCTTCAGTCCTCAGGTGCCCCCCAGCCATGGCTGACCCATTCCATCAGAGAGGAAACATCCCAGGCCAGCGCTGAGCCTGCCCCTGACGCAGGACACCCCCTCTGAGTCCCAGTCTCTCCTACGGGACAGCCTCCGTGTGGCAGTGGTGGCTGAGGATGCCACCCTAGGGAGTGGGGAGTGGGGGACCTAGGAAAGCAGGACAGGAGTTGCTGTCCTGCCTTCAGGGAGGGGAACCCAGGTCCAAAGAGGTCACATGACCTGGCCCACTCCGCCTGTAAGGAAAAGAGGTGGAATTAGAGCCCAGGTTCTCAGACCTCGCCACAGCCAACCAGGACCCCAGGCACCCCTGCCCAGCGACCAAGCACAGCAGCGGGCCAACGCAGGTCCCTTTCTGAGGGACACAGAAGTCCTCTGATGGCCAGTTGTGGGTCCTGGACTGCGCAGCAGCCGTGCCGGGACCTCCTCAGGCTGCTTGTGCCCATCTTGGCTGCCTGGCTTCCCCACGCAGGGTTGGATCGGCAGGGTCTGGTGGTTTTCCCCATCCCCCCCCCTTTCCCCATCCTTTCCCAGATAGAATCCTGGCACGTCTCACCCCACCGTGGGGCTGCTTGTTGGAGGACCCCCGCTAACACGACTCTGCCCTGTCTGAGAGAATAGAATCATTTCTATCTTGATGACTTGAAGCTTTGCATTTGCCTTGAATGGTGCTTCTTCACATCCATGGCCATTTTATTCTTAACGCTAAGTGCGATGGAACAGTTCTGAGCCGAGGAGGGGAGGTGGCGATCCAGAGGGGCTTCCTGCAGGAGGCGGCCTGGGCTGGGCATCCCTGCTCTGGGCCATGTTGCAGCTCTCCCGTCTGTCCTCAGTGTACCGCCGGAAGCACCAGGAGCTGCAGGCCATGCAGATGGAACTGCAGAGCCCCGAGTACAAGCTGAGCAAGCTCCGAACCGCGACCATCATGACCGACTACAACCCCAACTACTGCTTCGCCGGCAAGACCTCCTCCATCAGCGACCTGAAGGAGGTGCCCCGGAAGAACATCACCCTCATTCGGTCAGTGCTGCTGCGTCCTGGGCGGGCGGAGAGGCTGGGTGTCGTCCCACACATGAGGCCAGCAGGGCCACCCCTGGGGTCCCCAGCCCACAGGCAGAAGGCCTGATGCTTAGGGCCCTGAGAGGTGTTTGCTCGCTTCATCACCCCTTCCATTCACGGAACTCGTGTCCACTGCAGGTGGGGGCCAAGTGTCCCTCTGGCATGTGTGTGCATCACCCACTCAGCATGGTGCTGAGCCCCAAGGGCCCCCCTCTATCCTGGTCCCCTTGCCTCTGCCTCAGCTTGTCTCCTCTGTGCAGGGGCCTGGGCCACGGCGCGTTTGGGGAGGTGTACGAAGGCCAGGTGTCCGGAATGCCCAACGACCCGAGCCCCCTGCAGGTGGCTGTGAAGGTAAGAGGGGGCTCTGTCTGGAGGCTGACCTTGGCCCGCCGGCGGTGTGGGCTGCAGCCCTCAGCCCACGGCCTCGTCCTCCTTCTCGCCCTCTCCTGTGCACAGACCCTGCCTGAGGTGTGTTCAGAACAGGACGAGCTGGATTTCCTCATGGAGGCCCTGATCATCAGGTAAAGCCGCAGAGACCCCCACCCCCCGCCTCACCCCCGCAAACAAGGCGGAGACCCTTCCAGCAGTCAGGCGTCCCCATTACATCCCCTCCTCCCCAGGGGGAGCCTCTCAAGCACTCTCCACACTTTTGTTCTAAAGATTTATTTATTTGAAGGGCAGAGTTACACAGGGAGAGGAAGAGACACACACACACACACACACACACACACACACACAGAGAGAGAGAGAGAGGTCTTCCATCTGCTGGTTCACTCCCCAAATGGCCACAATGGCCAAGGATGGGCCAGTCTGAAGCCAGCAGCCAGGAGCTTCTTCCGAGTCTCCCACATAGATGCAGCCACCTTCTGCTGCTTTCCCAGGTGTATTAACAGGGAGCTGGGTTGGAAGAGGAGCAGCTGGGATTCAAACCAGTATCCATATGGGATGCCGGTACCAAAGGGAATGTGCCTCTCTGGGGCTGGGAGGCTGCCCCTCCCTGGGTTCTCCTCAGTGGAGCCAGGGCCCCAGCTGGCCTGCACCTCTTAACTGATAGCTCCAGGGCCTGGGCTTAAGCTGGGGATCTCAGTGCCCTGACAACAGCACCCCTTCCTAGCCACCTGTTGCTCTGGAGGCCTCCAAGAGTCCCGAGGGGTTGTGCTGTGGTGGATGTGATGGGGGAGCAGTCAGGGGGGTGTGCATGGTGTGCCTGGGGTTCTGCAGCCACAGGACGACACACAGCGAGGTCAGCTCCTTGCTTAAAAATAACATGTATTTTCTGATCATGCATATAATACAAGTATTGAATGAAACATTGAACATGGAAGTCAGAGACCCAAATCTCTCCATCTCACTGCTGGGTGATAATTAACCGTTATATTTCAGTGCATGGTTCCCCTGTATTTCAATTCTCTCTGTGTGTATATATATGTATGTGTGCCATTGTGACGTTCTCTAGCCCCACAACCCCGTATGTCCTAATAGGATCACATTAAGAAGAAAACCCAAGTCGCGGGCCTTTTGCCCCAACTCAGTCTGTGCCCACAAAGGAGTCCGCAGGAGACTGCATGTGCCCTGTTCCTGGCCCTCCTTCTCACCCTGTCACCTGGCAGGTCTCACACAGCCCCTCTTGAGGGTTCCTTCAACTTCTGCCCTCAGACCTTCCTCAGAGTACTCGACCCTGGTTCCAGTACCCTGTCCATGCACCCACTCTCCTGCCCGCACCCATTCTGCTATTTTGGTCATGTGCCAGGGCAGCTTCCTACCACCTCCAACCCAGTGCCCTGCTGCCCACTGAGCCTGCCCCCCCCCACTGAGCCTGTAGCCCCCACCCACTGAGCCTGTAGCCCCCACCCACTGAGCCTGCCCCCCACCCACTGAGCCTGCCCCCCCACCCACTGAGCCTGCCCCCCCACCCACTGAGCCTGCCCCCCACCCACTGAGCCTGTCCCCACCCACTGAGCCTGTCCCCCACCCACTGAGCCTGTACCTCCCACCCACTGAGCCTGTCCCCCCACCCACTGAGCCTGTCCCCACCCACTGAGCCTGTCCCCCACCCACTGAGCCTGTACCTCCCACCCACTGAGCCTGTCCCCCCACCCACTGAGCCTGTCCCCACCCACTGAGCCTGCCCCCCGCCCACTGAGCCTGTCCTCCTGCCCACTGAGCCTGTCCCCCCACCCACTGAGCCTGTCCTCCTGCCCACTGAGCCTGTCCCCCCACCCACTGAGCCTGTCCTCCTGCCCACTGAGCCTGTCCCTGCCCACTGAGCCTGTCCTCCTGCCCACTGAGCCTGCCCCCGCCCACTGAGCCTGTCCCCCACCCACTGAGCCTGTCCTCCTGCCCACTGAGCCTGTCCCTGCCCACTGAGCCTGCTCCCCCACCCACTGAGCCTGCCCTCCTGCCCAGCTGCTCAGCAGGGAGATTCTCAGGTGCCCACATTCACAGTACGCACTGACATGAGAAGGCAGCTAAAAATGTGACTTTGCGTCCTGCTCCCAACTTAAGCTGTCCCAGACTCCACTCGGCTCAGCCACACCCCTCTGCTCTGCAGCAAATTCAACCACCAGAACATCGTGCGCTGCATCGGCGTCAGTCTTCAGGCCCTGCCCCGGTTCATCCTGCTGGAGCTCATGGCGGGAGGAGACCTCAAGTCCTTCCTGCGGGAGACCCGCCCTCGCCCGGTGAGTGGCAGCC
The DNA here is from genome assembly GCF_051225735.1 of Oryctolagus cuniculus. NCBI lineage: Eukaryota > Metazoa > Chordata > Mammalia > Lagomorpha > Leporidae > Oryctolagus > Oryctolagus cuniculus. Next base: position 178,750,190 of record NC_142868.1, read on the forward strand.
AGCCTTGCTCCAGCGTTTGCGCCAAGGACGGGAGCAGGGGCCAGGACGAGCAGGAGGGGTGGCCTGGGACCCGAGGAGGTAGCCCCTAGGCTGCGGGATGGGGAATGGCCAGGAGAGAGTGGACAGAAGTGAGGTGTTCCCCAGCCCCAAGGAGCTTGTGTGAGGCTTGGTGCAATGCACTCATCATTCAGACTCCGTTTCCCTGGCCGCTGACTCTGCAAAGCTGAATGAAAAGGGACCTCCATGCTGGCCATGGCGCTAACTCAGGTGACACTCGGATGGCCTCCTCTCTGAAATACAAATAATGAACACTCAGACATCCCACGCTTGTGGTTTGGCTATGAAACCAAAGGGCTGAAATATTTTTAGGAAGATGCTGCATACACGTTTTGGTTAAGAGGGTAGAGCTTGGGAAGAAACCAGACCTAGAGTGGGCCCAGGAATCCCAAGAAAATCAACATGTGTTTTGCTGAAGCGCGAGGCAAGAAAGTGCAGTGCGCGCACAGGAATGAGATCTTGCAAACAGAGTCCCTGCGGCCCAGCTCCGACCGCTCTCAGCCCGCACTGACATGACCCCAGGGCCAGGGAACCCTCCTTTCCGCTGAGGGCCACTTGGATATTTATGCCATCATGTGCAGGCCACACAAAATTGTCAGCTACAAGAATTAGGCTGCTTTGAATCTACCAAATGCTGCCTGCGGTTACCTTGGCAGTGCCAGACCTAATGAATCCCGGGCCGGAAGTTCCCCACCCCTGGAAGGGATACCCACAACAGGGAGGTGGCCCACCCCTGGGAGAGCTGCAGGGGCAGGGCCCCACCCCCCAAGTCGGCTCTTCTATCTCTTGACCCTACCTGTGCCAGCCATGCACCCATGTCTCCCTGAGCCCACACCGGTAGCACCCCAGTCATCCTCCTTGCCTCCCCAGACACCCACCTGTCCCGGGTAACCCAGTCCTTCCTCAGATGCCTGGCACAGGAGGGGGTGCTTTCTCATGCCCGACAAGGGCCCCCCAGTGACCTTGTTCTAATGTGTTTGTGGTGGCAGCTTCCCGGGGGAGGGGTGAGGGGGCACATTGTTGAGCTTCCCACATGGATTCTCTGAGCCACAAAATCCAGTTTGGCAAGAGGAGGTTGGAATGTCATTCCCAGGGGACAGAGGGGGTGAATAAAGAACAGCGAGGAGGGAGCTGGCCAAGGGACAGCAGGGAGGGGGAAGCCCATGCCCCTGGGAGAAGGTGGGTAGAATTGTGCTTCCAGGTTCTGAGATGCACTGGCTCCAAAGGTGTGGAATCCGCCTGGGTCTCCTGCTGCAATCACCTGCAGACTCCCAGGGGCTACCTCCTGTGTGCAGAGTCGCAAGGGCATGGTCCTCCCTTCCCACCAGCCCTGACACCCACAGACCATAGACAAGGATCAGAGGCCCCTGGACATGGCCCCGGGTCACAGGTACGCAGACGTGGCATGGAGGACAGGTGCAGACTCGCCAAGCAGCATGGAAGCCCACACCAACCTCGTCTGCCCTAGAAATGAAATTCACGGGTACAGGTTGAAAAGACAGCTCAACCTTAGGACTTCGTCTCTTGAAGAACATCCTCTCTTAATGTCAAAATAATTTTTGCAGCTGCAACGTTAATTCAGAAGATTTGTGTCGAGAGCTTTGAGGTGCCAGGGGCAGGTGATAGCTGTCTTCCAGTACCCACCAACAATGCAGGCCATAATGACAAAAGCCACTGAGGAGTCAGTCACCTCTCTTTTAAAGGGGCCTGCACCTACTTGGAGTTGGTGCCGCCATGGGCGATGGCTCCACTGACGGTGCTCAGTGCACAGGTTGCTTCTTGGATCCTAGACACCTGCAATCTATGGGTGAGGCCATCCCGGTGGGACTAACACTCAGCTTTAAGTCCTCGGCTCTGGCTTTGACAGCACCAGTGCTGGTGCCTGGGAAAGCAGCAGAAGATGGCCCAAGTCCTTGGGCCCCTGCACCCACATGGGAGACTTTGGAAGGAGTTCCTGGCTCCTCGTCGGGAGGCAGGAGCTTCAAGGGTCCAGGGCCCTTACATCACGCCACTTTCACGATGGCTTTGGCTGCCTTCTTAGGTTTTGCGATTCCTGTCTGCAGCCTTTCCCTCTCATCTTTCCAAGCACTGGTCTACAAAATCTCCCTATTCTGTTGCTCCCCAATCAGTCTCTACCCTTGTCCCATGATCCCTCATCTCCAAATAGCTGAGGAGAAGCCGCCTCAGAAAGGGAGGGAGAGAGGGAGAGAGGGAGAGAGGGAGAGAGAGAGAGAGAGAGGGAGAGATCTCATTCCACCTTTTATGTTAGGATCATTATCTTTTAGGAACAGCCCCTCCGACGCTGGACACCACACAGGTCTGTACAAGCAGGACACCGGCCTGAGCAGGGTCCCTAGAGGAACACCAGTGCCCTACGTTGCTCCACACCCACACCCAAGAAAGACAGCGGGGGTCACCCACCCTCGGTGCCCGTGCCCACTCCCCTCTTCCTGATTCTCAGCACACGTTAGCATGGAGACTCAGGTCATTGTTGTCACAGAGAAACCTGCCTAACCAGGATGCCCACGCCTGCCTGACCTCCCACACCCATCCCACAGCCCCGCCTGGGGCACGCTGGACCCTCTCCCAGTGCCCGCAGCAGGTGTCTGTGGCCATGGCCGTGGGCAGAATATCAGGATGACAGAGGAAGCACCACACAACAGGGAAGGTGAGGGTGAAATTCTGATTCCAGGCCATTCTGTGCCCCAGAATGGGTACACATGGCACCGGGCACATGGCCAGCTCCACAGCCTCCACTGCTGTGTAAGTGTTGGCTTTGCCACAGTGTCCACACCTCATCCTATCCCCTCATACATACATCCTCCACACAAACACTGCACACACACACACACACACATACATACCGTGCACACATGCCAGGCAGACCCCACACGTAAATGCATGTACCCACACCCAGACACACCACATATATGTACCACACACTACACTCAAAAGACACACACCACACACATGCACACTGCACACATACCAGACCCCCACAGACACAAATACACCAGACATACAGATACCAAACACCCAGATGCACCACATATACACACCCCACACCACACTCAGCACACACACATACACACTGCACACATACCAGACAGCCCAGACACAGGCACCATGTGTGCCTGGCACACTCCACGCACACACCCCACAGCATGCACACTGCACACCTAAGGTTGCCAACTGCCCACTTCTGGGCTTGGAGCACGGGTTTTCTGTGAGTGGCCAGACAGGGAGGCCAGAGAAATGTAGCCCCGAGGGGCAGAGCCAGGACACAGAGACTCGCGGGAAGAGGACCCGGTTCTCTTGGGCAGAAGCAGAAAACAAGAAGACACTGTGACACCTTGGCAAAATGAGTGACCGCTTCCCTCAAGAATTCCTTGCTGCTGTTCCCAGACACTGGGCAGCCTCCCTCAGAGCCTTGGGAGAAACCAAACCCAGCATCCGCCTCTGAGATCCCCGCAGCCTCCCACACCACAGCCCAGCAATGGCTATGGCCCCCTTCGAAGTGTTGCCATGCTGCTTCTTGGTGAGGCCCCTGCCAGGCCCGCGAGGCTGACGGCAGCAAGCCACATGCACAGACCAAGGGGAGCTGTGGTGCCAAGAGCGGCCGAGCAGCCAGCCCCAGGCCGGGGCCGTGTGACACACGTGTGGACCCACACGTGTCAGTGCAGCCAGCCACTGCGTTGATGGGTGGTGCTGACTTCTGTTTCCCCGGCATACTGTGCAGTGTGTCCATGGACACGCCTATGAAGCTCAACTCTGACTGCATGAACCTTGCCTCCCCCCGATCCGGATTCCTCAAGACCAGTTCTGGGGACTGGTGATGTGGTGTAGCAGGTAAAGCCACCACCTGCAGTGCCGGCATCCCATATGGGCGCCGGTTCGAGTCTCAGCTGCTCCACTTCCCATCCAGCTCTCTGCTATGGCCTGGGAAAGCAGTAGAGGATGGCCCAAGTCCTTGGGTCCCTGCACCCACGTGGGAGACCCCGGAGGAAGCTCCTGGCTCCTGGCTTCAGATCAGCGCAGCTCCGGCTGATGCAATCATCTGTGGAGTGAACCAGTGGATGGTTCTCTCTCTCTCTGCCTCTCCTTCTCTCTCTGTGTAATTCTGACTTTCAAATAAATAAATAAATCTTTAAAAAAAAGACCAGTTCTGGGCAGTGCTGGCTCCCCCTGTTTCAGCTGTGTGACCTGGGGAGAGTCACTTAGTGTCTCTGAGCCCTCAGCATTTGCAGCTTTAATGTGGAGATGCTCATCTCTCACAGACCCTGGCATCACAGGGCACCACGCCATTGGAAGTGAGGTGCCGGCACGCGACACGGCCCTCCCGGAGCACTCGCCCCAGAGTGGGTGCCTGGCCTGGAGAAGCAGGACCCTTTCTGCCTCCCCAGACCCATGCCATTGCCATGAGGGGTCCGGAGCCCTGATCTCAAGCCCAGAAGGCCCCAGCAGGCTGAGCCTTGGTGACGCTGCTGTCACCTGGGGGAGTGGCTTCCCTGTGGGCAGTCAGAACGAGGGAGCCCAGATCTTGGGTCACTCGGAAGGCAGTGCACTCAAGGGTACAGAACTCTGGATTTCTTAGAAGGCACAGCAGAACAGGAAAGCCGCAGGCACCCGTCTCCTGCAGGAAGTGTGGTTAAGTCACCATCTGCTCCCCTTCCTGGGGCTGACGCCATCCCACACCACCCACAGGCGGCTGTTTGCCCGCCCAGCTGCGCTGTCTTGAAACACAACCTTTAGATAAATCCTGGTCCACAGCGCCAGTGAGCAAGCCAGCCCCTGGCACTTCCCGACCACCCAGAGTGTGCACAAGTGCCGTTCTAGCTACTGAGAAAGGGTTTCCAAAGTGCCCTGGGGACACAGGGGCTCACAGAGCAGCAGGGGGAATCCAGCGCTGCCGCACACGGGGATTCAGGGATCAAAGGAGAGCCGGAGACAGGATGAGGCCTTCGGAAGACATCACCTGGGCGCCCAGTGAGGCTGTCCCAGGAGCCAGGCCATGGGTGCCCCAGAGGTGGGCATGGCTGCTGCGTGAAAAACACCCGCTCTGACAGCCAAGTCGCTCCCCTGCCCAGCCCTCTCCAGAAGCCTGTCTTTCTCACTCACCTTCCGCTTGGATTTTCCTGGAGAAACGTGCATCTTTACAAAACCGTTCATACATTTAAAGAGGGGGGTAGAGTTACAGACAGAGAAGGAGAGACAGAGAGAAAGGTCTTCCATCTGCTAATTCACTTCCCAAATGGCTGCAATGGCCAGGAGCCAGGAGCTTCTTTTGGGTCTCCCATATGGGGGCAGGGCCCCAAACACTTGGGCCATCCTCTACTGCTTTCCCAGGCCATAGCAGAGAGCTGGATTGGAAGTGGAGCAGCCGGGACTCGAACCGGCGCCCATATGGGATGCCAGCACTGCAGGCAGAGGCTTAGCCCACTACGCCACAGGGCCACCCTAAAGAGAGGACTTGTGAAGCAACAATATTCCCGGTTGGTTTCCCCCATGGTTTGCTTATCACTTGGGGGTAGTCAGCGGCTCAGGGAGGCTGCAGTGGACGCAGGTGCAGAAGAAATCAGGGCAGGGAGCCCTGGCCCGTCCTAGATCCTGTCATTCAGGCCTTCCAGCCCTGGCTGCTTGTTCCAGTCGAAGCTCTCGTGCACGGCCGCAGTGCCCACCCCCAGAGAGCCAATCCTTGGTCTGGGTCGGGGCCCAGGTGATGTCTTTTCAGTGCCTCCAGGTGGCTGCAGCCAGGGCTGCGACCCCTGCAGGAGCAGCGCCCTCTTGTGGGCGGGCACTTGAAGCCAGGCTTTCCCACTTTGCCCTCCCTCCGAGAGCTTCCTGGCAGTGACGGCTTCTGTCTCCCCCAGAATCAGCCCTCCTCCCTGGCCATGCTGGACCTGCTGCACGTGGCTCGGGACATTGCCTGCGGCTGTCAGTATCTAGAGGAAAACCATTTCATCCACCGGTGAGTCCCCGGGGCCCTGCCCTGCCCACTGCCTTCTGTCCGCGTCCCTGCGTGGCTCAAGGGCCCAGGTCTCCCCGCAGCTGTCGGGAAAACGCAACCTTGTTTGTCCTCACTTAACTCTACCGGGGCTCCACTTGTCCCATCAGTCAAATGGGTAGGTGAGACTATGCACTGCTAGTGCTGGGCGCCTAGAAGTTGTTCTGGACGTTGAAGTCCTGGGTCACTAAGGTTCTCCCACCTAGAACACGGGACTCCCGCGTGGGAAGTTAGAGGAGTTCATACTTCCACATGTTCAGCAATAAGTAATTCGAAGACAAGGACTCTGTTAATGTATCTTCCGATCCCTGACATATAAGGAGGGCACAATAAATGTCAGATAAATTAGCGTTTCCCAGAATTTTCTTCATAATGAGTATTTTTTTCTACTTTTACACGTTGTGTCTTCCACTATATATTTGTGGTTAAGTACTGGACAAGGCGTCACATCCACCCTTGATTCTGTTCTGTCCTTGGGGATATCCGTGACTGTCTCAGCTTACATCTTGATTCCGAAACCTGAAAAGTAAAAAAAAAAAAAAAAAATTTGTTAGGCTCTTTGCAAACTTCTTCCTAGTGATTTGCTTCTAATTTAGTAATAAATAATAGCTTGCAGAGCTCACCCTCATTTTTTAACCTGTGTCTTCAAACAGTGTAAGGCATGTTCATGATAATTAGCAGTACAGAGTAGAAAACGAGAGATGCCAAATGACGTTAGAAACGGCAAGTCTGTGAGTGCACAGCAAGCCACACGCTCTCCCTAATAAAAATGCAGAAAGGCAATCAGGAAGTATGCTGGCCATAGTGCAAGCCCCTCTAGTCCCCTCCCGCTGTCCCGGCCCTGCCCTGCCCGGCCCTGGAGAGCCACAGTCACCCATACACAGCCCCTCACCAGAGCCATGCGCTCCCACTCTCTGTCATTCCATCTGTCTCCTTTGAACAGGGCTTACTGCCGCCTCAAGAATTACGCAACACGCCACAGTTCGTGGTGTGTTCTGTGATACGACATTTACTTTCTTGCCATTAAATTCAGGATGACTTTTTTCAACAACCACTCCATACCTAAAGGCCTTTCTGGAGCCATAAATACTGTTCCTGGCCTGCTACAGTCTATTTCTCTTGAGAATTAATGACTATGTATGCAACTGTTTTTCTTCATTTTAATGTCATACATTTTATGGTTTTTTTTAAGATTTATTTATTTATGCGAGAGGCAGAGTTACAGAGAGAGAGAGACATAGAGAGATCTTCCATCCCTGGTTCACTCCCTAGATGGCCACAACAGCCAGAGCTGGGCTGATCCAAAGCCAGGAGCCAGGAGCTTTTTCTGGAACCCCCACGTAGGTGCAGGGGCCCAAGGACCCAGGCCATCCTCCCAGGCACATTAGCAGGAAGCCAGATAGGAAGTGGAGCAGCCAGGACTTGAACTGGTGCCCGTATAGGATGCCGGTACTGCAGACTGGGGCGTGACCTACTACGCCAGAGCACCAGCCCCCATTTTTGTGCTTTCTTTGAAGCATTTTATGCACCACTGCCCCTCAAAATTCAACTTAAACCTCTGGATCAGGTCAGTGGCTCTAATCACATCTGAGCCTGCTGTTCTGGAACTTCAAGCCACGATCCCCAGTCTTGTGCTTTTTTATTTTTTTAATATTAGCCAGTTGTGTATTCTGCAAAATCTGTCTCAGCCAAGGCTCAGAACCTTAATGACACTAGCTGCAAATGTGAAAACACCACCGGTGCTCCCTCGGTGCTTGTTTTTCTGCACAAGACTGGAGTGTGGCTAGAGACCTGCCCCAGGCTCCCGCCGCGGCCTCCAGCCCCACATGCATGTCAGTGGGTGAGCAGCGGAGGGGTCGTGAGAAGCTGTAGATCTTGCCTCCCAGGCACAGGGTGCCTGCAGCCTCACAGCACAGAAAACAGCTGTATAGCCGGAAAGCAGCGACTCTTCAGCCATGCACCATAGCACAAGGTTTAACAAGGCAATTTCTTAAAAAGCAAACAAATGAAAAAAGACAGCTAAAAGTATTGGGGAATATCTTAACCGACTTCAATTTGTTGTCATGGAAGCCATATGGTTCTAGAACATTCCTTCAAACAGCTGGCAGAAACCAGTCAGTAGTCTATTCAGGGCAGGAGCTGGGTGGGCATATGGCCTAGCAGTGAAGATGCTGGTTAAGACACCCACGTCAGAGTGCGTGCATTGGAGTCTCAGTTCCACTCCCAATTCCAGCTCCTGCTAATGAAGACTCCAGGAGACGCAGTGATGGCTCAAGGATTCGGGTCCCTGCCACCCACACAGGAGTCCTGCATTGAGTTCCCAGCTCCTGGCTTCCTGGCTTCAGCCTGGCCAACCCTGGCTCTGCTGTGGGCCCTTGGGAAATAAACCAATGGATGAGGGAGTTTTCTCTCTCTCTCTCTCTCTCTCTCTCTCCCTCCCCTCTTCTGGAATAATTTCTAATTTTTTAAAACAACAGCCAAAACTCAAACTATATTTCTTATGCCCTTCCTTGTATTAGATCTGCTTTTGCCTTAATTTTTTAACAAAATAGGATGATAATAGCTCCCTGTTTCTTATAGAGTTGTTGTGAGAATTAGATTTGACGCACTTAGAACAATGCTTAGTACATAGTAAAAAAAAAAAAAAGCCAATAAATTCTAGTTGCTATTATAGTCATTTTCACTATTACTGTCTCATTAAGCATTGTCAATCATTTCCCCTAATCCTTTTCCATTTTCCTGATAGGTCTGAGGTCTAGAATTGGCATAGCTATTTCATACTAAAGTATAATGTAACAGAAGAAATATCAAGTAGAAGAGGGACCTATGTGAACTTCAGATTGGAAGTGAAATTCCTACTGATGGATGTTATGCCTTTCTCTTCCCAGGACAAGATTAGCAAATGCAATCTCTCATTTTTTCTCTCCCTAGGGACATTGCTGCCAGGAACTGCCTCTTGACCTGTCCAGGCACGGGAAGAGTGGCCAAGATCGGAGACTTTGGAATGGCCCGAGACATCTACAGGTGAGGCTGCTATTGCCCATGGAAGCCCATCTCCCAGCCTCATCCCCTCGAGTGAATGGGATGTGGCCACTCCATGAACCTTACGAACCTTATCGCTCCTGGCCCCTTACCAGCTTTCAACCTGGAATTCCATTCAGTTCACTTCAGAATATGGGGAGCCTTAATTAGTTCCCCTGCCTGAAGGTCTGTCTACTTCTAGGATCACACTGCCCGCAATAATCGACACCAAGTTCTTAATTAGGGCGTCTTTCTGGTTCCAATGCGCTCATCCTGCCATATTCTGAGACTCTAAATAATTTGGACCCTTGAAATGGAAAAAGCTTTGAAATAAATGTTAACTTCCTCAACCCCTGTCCTCAATAGGCAGAAATTCTTGGCAGACGGCCATAGCTTCCATGAGCCGAGGCATGAGCACCCCAGAACCGAGTGGACAGTGGGCTCAGCTCATGGGTCTGCCTTGTCCACAGCAGGAAGCATGCGAGGGCATCTCAGGACCCGTAGGTACTTAGCTCTGCCTCATTTCTTTTTCCCTGTCATATTCTTAGGGATATATTTAAAATAAAAAGTTTAATTTTTTTAAAAAAAGCTTCCCTTATACTTTCTCTCACACTGCTCTTCCCAGTGCCCAATTTCATCTTTTTCTAAGTATTTCCAACAGGGACCTGCTATGTGAGCTGAGCGTGTCACTCCTCGGCATGGTCCCTAGTGACCCCTTCCCTAGCCCCCAGGGGTAGAGTGAGGAGAGATGGTTAGGGAGAGCTCTAACTCTGGAGAATCCGTGAGATTGATGCAGGCACCTTGAAGGCTATGTCAGAACTGGTGACAGTCTCCAGAGGAACATTGCCATCGGGTAGCAGCACCTGGAAGACTGAGTTAGGGACCAGCCTCCTGGAGTTGTCTACCGCTGCTGCTGTCACCATAACTCCTTGTGCTGCACTTGACCCTCTGCTGCCCAGGTCCCAGCCGTCCTCACCCTCCATTCTCAGAATCCCTCAGACCGCCTCTGATTTAAGGTGCACGAGCCACAACATGACTTACAGAGCCCCTTCCTGCCTAGCCTCAGCTCTGACAGCACCCCAGTGCTAGGCTTCAGCCCCCATAGCATACCTATGGCCCCACACTGTTCCCCACACACCCAGCCAACCTCAGGGCTCAGCAGGAGTCTTCTGAGAGAGCTCCTTGGTCACTCAGCCCCATCATGCCCCTCTGTGGAGTTTCCCCCGCCTCCCAGCCCTGCCTCGCATGGAGGGAGTCAGTTCTTTCTATGCATTACTGAGCTGTGTACAGTCCCATGCTATTGCCAGTGCTCATCTGTGCTCCAACCGCAGGTGTGTTTCCTCCACCGAACTGCATCCTGGGAGACGGAGACCCTGACTTATTTATGTCCTCGGCACATGGCAGAGTACCTGATCCATACTAAATACTCAGTACCTATTTATTGAAGTAATTAGTTAATGTAGGTGGCTGGCGGGGAGCTGACTCCGGTAACACATCCAGACGGGAGAATACGGGGCGAGGCATGGCGTTCCCTTAAAAGGCAGCTGAGTTCATTTATGAGTTTCTATCAGCACCGTCACTAATGCAGTTCACTGTGTGTCAGGGGAGGCAGCTTCCCACAGCTGTCTGGATGATTTGCTGAGTGCCTGCATGGAACTGAAGACCACACGAGCGCCACAGAGGCTCCAAAGTGACTAAGACATGAGCCCGGCTCTCCATGTCCCCATTGTGGATCTTGTGTCCCTGCAGGTCCCCGGCAACACTGTACGCAGAAGGCTGGAGTGATGTTATTCATGGGGAGTTACAATGAAGCAAACCCCAGCTGGGAGATCTGAGCCTCTGCTGGCGGGTGTCTTAGTCATCGCACAGATCTTTCTCTTCATGCCTCCAGCGGGCTGTGTTGTCTCCCATTAAATTACACCGAAGTTCTTAACCACAGGATCTGTCCTCCCCCCGCCCCGCTTGCCTCCTGAGCCACGGGGGACCCGTCTGCCCTTTCATGGAAGACTTTGCTGTCGCTGCTTTCACAAGTGTCCCACGGGCTTCTGCTTCGTGCCACCCCCAGGTCCAAGCTTGGTTTCCTCTTCTTCCCCACAGAGCGAGCTACTACAGGAAGGGAGGCTGTGCAATGCTGCCAGTTAAGTGGATGCCCCCGGAGGCCTTCATGGAGGGAATATTTACCTCCAAAACAGACACGTGGTAAGGCCCTCTGCTGCCCTCCTCAGGCAGCTCTGTGGACTTGACTGCTTCTGAGCCAGGTGACCCACACTCGCTGCAGGGAGAGCCTGGGCTGGGAGGGAGGGAGACGCGAAGAATCAGATCCCTCCCCATGGCGGTTCTCAAGCGTTGGCGAGCAGCGGAATGGTCAGCAAGGCTTCTTAAAACACAGATCGTCAGACCCCGCCCGAGGGTCCATGATCCAGAGGCCCCAGGGTCCAGCCGAGAAGTCGCATTTCTGCAAGGTTCCCCAGTAATGCTGACATTGCTGTGTGGGGGACCACACACTGAGAGGCACGTATCAGCACGTGTCATTTTAAACAGCAGATTGAATGTATGCTCCCTTACATGCACGCACACACGCGTGCACACATGTCAATATAGGCATCCTTCATTGCATTCAACTCCACAAGGACAAAGAGACAGCACTGGCAAAGTCTGGGAGATGAGAAGGTGTGTGGCTAAGTGGCCCCTTAGGGGGAGAGAAGGTTGCTGTCTGCATCAACAGCCGAGGCCCAGGAGCAGGCTGTTCCCTCTGCCTGAGAGCCCAAGGCCCAGGAGGTGCAGGCGTCATCGGTGCAGCCAGCTGGGCTCAGCTGAAGATCTCAGGAAGTCACAGAGTAGTCCCACCCTGGGCCTGGCCCCACGGAACTGTCGGCTGTCTCTCCGCCGGGGTCTAGACCGGGGTCTCCTCTCTAAAGACACCCAACTAAAGCCACTCTGGTCTTGGGGACAGAGACCCCACCAAGCGTGAGCTGCTGTGCTACAAGCAGGGGTTATTTTTTAAAGCCTACCTCCTTAAGACTGTATGGGGGATCAGCACTGTGGTGCACCGGGTTAGAGCCCTGGCTTGCAGTCCCAGCATCCCATGGGGACGCCAGTTCAAGTCCTGGCTGCTCCACTTCCAATCTACCTCTCTGCTGTGGCCTGGGAAAGCAGTAGAAGATGGTGCCAGTCCTTGGGCCCCTGTACCCACATGGGAGACCCAGAAGAAGCTCCTAGCCCCTGGCTTTGGATCAGCTCAGCTCTGACCATTGTGGTCATTTGGAGAGTGAACCAGCAGATGGAAGACCTCTCTCTCTCTCTGGCTCTACTTCTCTCTGTAACTCTTGTCTTTCAAATAAATAAAATAAATCTTAAAAAAAAAAAAGACTGCATGGTCCCCCTGTCCCTCCAGCACCAAGAACCCTGGCAGTCAGGCAAGAGATTTGAGAATCCCTCTCCTGGAGGAACTGATCAATGAAGAATAAAACAGAACATGTGGGATTTCCCAGGATATGGGCTAGATAATGCCTCCCCCCCAAAATAAAACTACTAGATCTAAACCCAGAAGCTGATAAGTGTTATCTTATAAGAAAAAAGTAAAAAGGTCTTTGCAGGTGTAGTTAAGTTGAGGATGTGAAGGTAGGGGGCCATCCTGGATTCTCTGGGTGGGCCTTGAATGCCATCACACGTGTGCCTGCAAGGGGGAGGGAGCAGGAGATTTCCCATGAAGAGGAGGCAGAGATCGGAGCGATACAGCCACCAGCCAAGGGATTCCAGCAGCCACTAGAAGCTGGAAGCAGCAAGGAAAAAAACTCTCACCTCCAGAATCTTTTAAGCCCCCAGGTGTGTGGTAATTTGTCACAGCAGCCATGGAAAATGCGTGCAATGAAACAATCAGGTTAGCTGACCACCAGCCAGCAAAGCTCACTTACGCTGAGCTTCCTGTGGCTTTTTCATGTCCCAGTCCTAATGTGTGAACAAACCACCAAGAAGCAACACACATTTGAGAAGAGATTCTGAGCTGAAGAAAACAAACATACGGAAAAGAACTTGGAAGAAGAAAAATGTGGATCGCTTATGAAAACTTTTTTCTAACTGTGATAACGGAGCAGGTGTTTGGCACAGCACTGATTGTGGGTTGAGTCCCGGCTCCCCCTGTCTGACCTGGCTTCCTGCTAATGTGCAGCATGGAAGGCGACAGGTGAGGGCTCAAGTGCTCGGATCCCCATCACCCGCGTGAGACCCAGGCTGAGTCCAGCCTCCTGGCTCTGACCCGGCCCAGCACTAGCTTTTGTGGGCTTTGGGAAGTGAACCAGCAGATGAAATTCGCAGCCTCTCTCTCTCTCTTTCATCTTTCTTCCTTTCAAATAAAAGTAAGCCAATAAAAATTAAAAGAAAAATTAAAGACTAGACTATCCCCAGAAAGGTAAGAAAATCTATTGCAACCATAATGAAGAACAATGGGTTATTTAAACAAAAGGCTTTTAGCTGGGAAAAAAAAGGCTCACAGAAATAAAAATATGATAGCAGCCCTCAAGGAGACAGAGCGTAACCCCCAAAGCACACGTGGGCTCATGTGGCAACTCCCTTCCAAAGAGCCAAACATGGGGAGACGAGGAAAGAGAAACTTGACAATGGAGAAAGCTGACAAGCAAGACCTCAGCCAGGGGACCAAGGTCAACTCAGGCTGACAGCCTGCACCCTTTCGATGCTGTGATTAAAGAGCACTTTGCCTCCCAGAGCTCCACAACCCCAACCTAACCATGAGAGGAATGGACACATCCCAACCCAGGAATATTCTGTAAAATCCCTGACCGGCCCTCCTCACACCCGCCAGGGTCATCAAAAACGGGAGAAGTCTGAGCAGTTGTCACAGACAGGAGGAGTCTCAGGAAACAGGACAAGTCAGTACGTTGGGAGATTCTAATGGGATTATGGAATAGAAAAGAAAAATCAGTAAAAACTAAGGATGTCTGAGTAAAGAATGGCTTTCTAGCTAATAATGCCTAGTGTTGGGGCATTAATTGTAGCAAATGCACCATAGCAATGTGATGCTAAAAATAGCAGGAACCGAGTGTGGGGTGTACGGGAACTCCTCCTGCCCAGTTCCTCCAATTTTTTTTTTGTTATATGTGATGACAGAAATGTAAAAGGAATAGAAAGGCTTGAGTATAGGGGTAAATAAATCTTCAAGAACATAAAGCAACTCTAAGGAGATGGGCTATATGGGAAAGGTGGGAAAATTAAGGTGATTAGACCAATAGATCTAATTAGGTGACAAAATACGAGTCCTTGGAGGAAAGAAGAGAGGAGATGAAGAGGATGCAAGTCTGAAAATTTCAGGATTTCCCAGAACAGGACATAAATCTGCAGGATGAAAGCCTCCAAGTGCCAAGCACCAAGGACAAAAAGAGCCACGCAGGAGCACATCACCAGGAAATTTCACACCACTGGCAACGTTCCTCAAGCTTCCAAGGAGGAAACGCAAATAATAAATAGTAAGAAAATAAAATAATCAATCTCCAAAAGTGGTCAGAGAGAAAAGACAGGGAATCCAGACCACACGGAATATGTTATTTTTTAAAAAGATTTATTCATTTGAAAGGCAGAGTTAGAGAGAGGCAGAGAGAGAGTCTTCTACCCACTGGTTCACTCCCCAAATGGCCGCAACAGCAGGAGCTGAGCTGATCTGAAGCCAGGTGCCAGGAGCCTCCTCAGATCTCCCATGTGGGTGCAGGGGCCCAAGGACTTGGACCATCTTCTGCTTTCCCAGGCAGGCACATTAGCTGAGAGCTGGATTGGAAGTGGAGCAGCCAGGACTTGAACCGGCACCCATAGGGGATGCCGGAACTGCAGGCTTTACCCACTACGCCACAGCGCCAGCCCTGGAATGTGTTAACAGCAACACAGGAGACACAAGGAGATGACAGGTGCCTGTGCTCTAAGCAGAAAGCCTGAGGATTGCGTCCTGAGCAGCACAGCCACCTGCTGGAGCCTCTTTCTGGGCCCCATCCATGTGAGCAAGAGCCACTGTTGCTGGCGAGCCAATGAGACGTGGCTTAATCCAGCCCAGTGGATCATAAGTGTGATCTGTGGGCAGCAGCTGCAGCCACTCTGCAGTTCTCAGCCCCACCTCGGGCCTGAACAGACACCACAGTGGTTTGCTGTAATCCGCCCTCCAGATGGCTCAGGGCTGCGCCAGCACCCTAACCCAGCAGGCGGGGAGCAGTGGAACAATGGCGTCATTGTTCTAAACACACCTGGAGCCATCAGCTCTGCTTTGAAGGATCTACACTAGAGAGAGGCTGATGCAGACCCAGGTGGGCAAGGATGTTCATCGGCAACACCTTACAGTCGAGAAAAAGCGAAACCAGCCTATCCTGCAAGTAAGGGATGAGAAAACATACTTTGATTTAGTTTTAGCATAGGAAACAAACAGTGTAAAAATACACTAGGCCTACATGTATCAACTTGGATAAATCTCAAAAAAAAATATTAAGGGGCAGGTGCTGTGGCATAGTGGGTAAAGCTGCCAACTGCAGTGCTGGCATCCCATGGAGTGCCCATTCAAGTCCTAGCTGCTACTCTTCCGATCCAGCTCTTTGCTTTGGCCTGGGAAAGCAGTAGAGGATGGTCCAAGCCCTTGGGCTCCTGCATCTACATGGAAGACTTGGAGGAAGCTTCTGGCTCGTGGCTTCAGATCAGCTCATGTCTGGCCATTGAGGCCATTTGTGGAGTAAACCGTGGATGGAAGACTTTCTCTCTCTCTCTCTCTTTCTCTCTTTCTGCCTCTGCCTCTCTAACTCTGACTTTCAAATAAAATAAAATAAATCTAAAAAAATTTAAGTGGGAAAAAAGCAAGTTACAGAAAGGAGTATGGTATCATTTATGTATAATTTTACATTATCAAAAATAAGTATATATAGATTCATTATTGCTTTTTATGCTTTCATGTATTATCTTAAAATGTGAAAACACACGAACAAAAACATATTCTAATTTCAATGGAGAGGAGAAGAGGAGGGAGGCGTGGCGGTAGAGCTCATGCATCTATTTTATTTCCTCAAAAACAAAGGGAGGGGCTGGTGCTGTGTGGCACAGCAGGTTAAGCTGCTGCTTGTGATGCCAGCACCCCTGGGAATCCTGGTTTGAGTCCCAGCTGCTCTGGGATTGGGCTTCCAATCCAGCTTCCAGCTCATGCCCCTGGGAGAGCAGTGGATGATAGCCCAAATACATGGGCCCTTGCCGCCCACGTGAGAAATCCAGATGGAGTTCTAGGCTCCTGGCTTCAGCCTGGCTGTTGTGGTCACGGGGTTAGTAAGCCAGAAGAGGAGGATGGCTTTCTGCTGGCCCTCCCTCTCTGTTAACTTGCCTTTCAAATAAATAAAATAAATCGTTTTTTTTTTTTTTTTAAGTTGGGGAGGGGGCAGTTCTGATTAAATGAAGCAAGGTAGTAACACCTGGATTCTCTCCAAAGACAGGGACGGTATGTGCCAGGCAATTTATAGGTAGCAAAATCGGCTGTGTTCCGGCCTGTGTTGGGTTAGTTAGGTAATCGCCATGTCTTCAGCCTCGTCACTGAGAAGCATGAAAGTCCTCGTGTTCTAGAAGATGGGGAAGCTGCAAGTCCTCTGCGAGTTGTGTCGTGGCTTCTGCCAACATGGGACAACCACAGCCAGGCACCAAAACAAAGACGGTCGCCTCTGGTGAAAAACGAACCAGTACACTAAGGGTTCAGCATTCAGGTTTCCTTCACATGCCAAGGGAGATTGTTTGGGTACATGATGAAAATCATCCTGAAGTTCAGTTACAGCAAACTGAATGGCAGGTTAAGCTGCCGCTTGGGACGTCCACATGTCACAAGGAACCTGGGTTTGGGTCCCAGCTCTGCTTCTGATCCAGCTTCCTGCTAAGGCACACCTTGGGAGACAGAAGGTGATGACTCGAGTACTTGGGTCCCTGCCACCCATGTGGGGGACCCAGACTGAGGTCTGGGCCCCTGACTTCCACCTGAACCAGCCCTGGCTATTGCAGACATTTGTGGAGTAAACCAACAATTGGAGATGTTTCTCTCTCTCTCTCTCTCTCTCTCTCTCTCTCTCTCTCTCTCCTGTTCTCTGTCTTCTAAATAAATAATAAAAATTTTAAAAAGCAAATAAAAGTGAGAAATCAAATTTATTTTTAAAAGAAGAATAAGAGAAAATATACTACCAGATATTAAGACAAATTTTAAACAGAATGGTATGAGTTTAAGAGGCAGACAGAAAATAGACCCATTTTGAATCATAAATCAATAGGTAAGTGGAAAACTATTCTATGAATAATGTTGCAAGAAGAATTGTTCAAAAAATCAAGTCAGTTTAGATCCTTACCTCACACTATATACAAAATTAAATTCCAAGTGAATTTGAGAGATGAGAAAAACATAACTAGAAGAAATAGCAAATATTTGTCTAATCTTTGGTTAAGGCAAGATGGCATAGCTATAAAATAAATGGAGGAAATCATAATTTTTAAAAAAATAGATTTCACTTTAAAATTTTTTAAAGATTTATTATTCGAAAGTCAGAGCTACACAGAGAGGAGAGGCAGAGAGAGAGAGAGAGAGAGGTCTTCCATCTGCTGGTTCACTCCCCAGATGGCTGCAACAGCCGGAGCTGCGCTGATCCGAAGCCAGGAGCCAGGAGCTTCTTTTCCAGGTCTCCCTGGCAGGTGCAGGGACCCAAGCACTTGGACCATCTTCTACTGCTTTCCCAGGCCATAGCAGAGAGCTGGATCAGAAGAGGAACAGCCAGGACTAGAACCGGTGCCCATATGGGATGGCGGTGCTTCAGGCCAGGGCGTTAACCTGCTGCACCACAGCGCTGGCCCCACGTATGCAGTTGTTTTTTTGTTTGTTTGTTTTTGTTTTTGTTTTTTTTGACAGGCAGAGTGGACAGTGAGAGAGACAGAGAGAAAGGTCTTCCTTTGCCGTTGGTTCACCCTCCAATGGCCACCGCGGCTGATGCACCGCGCTGATCCGATGGCAGGAGCCAGGTGCTTCTCCTGGTCTCCCACGGGGTGCAGGGCCCAAGTACTTGGGCCATCCTCCACTGCCTTCCCGGGCCACAGCAGAGAGCTGGCCTGGAAGAGGGGCAACCGGGACAGAATCCGGCGCCCCGACCGGGACTAGAACCTGGTGTGCCGGCGCCGCTAGGTGGAGGATTAGCCTAGTGAGCCGCGGCGCTGGCTACATATGTAGTTTTGTTTTTTTTTTTTTTTTTTTTTTTTTGACAGGCAGAGTGGACAGTGAGAGAGAGAGACAGAGAGAAAGGTCTTCCTTTTTGCCGTTGGTTCACCCTCCAATGGCCGCCGCGGCCGGCGCGTTGCGGCCGGCACACCGCGCTGATCCGATGGCAGGAGCCAGGAGCCAGGTGCTTTTCCTGGTCTCCCATGGGGTGCAGGGCCCAAGCACCTGGGCCATCCTCCACTGCACTCCCTGGCCACAGCAGAGGGCTGGCCTGGAAGAGGGGCAACCGGGACAGAATCCGGCGCCCTGACCGGGACTAGAATCCGGTGTGCCAGCGCCGCTAGGCGGAGGATTAGCCTAGTGAGCCGCGGCGCCGGCCTACATATGTAGTTTTAAGAGCACCATACTTCCCGCCTCACTCAAGTCCTTGGGCTCCTGCACCCGCATGGGAGACCGGGAAGAAGCTCCTGGCTCCTGGCTTCGGATCCGCGCAGTTCTGGCCGTTGTGGCCAACTGGGCAACTGGGGAGTGAGCCAGTGGATGGAAGACCTCTTTCTCTCTCTGCCTTTCCTCTCTCTCTGTGTTAACTCTGACTTTCAAATAAATAAATAAATCATTAAAAAATGCATACGTGAAATTTGTTTCCTTTATATAAAATTTTAAAAATAATAAGAGATGTGAACAGGCAGTTTATAGGAAGAAAAGAACTGAAGGGGCGCAGGCAGATTGGGCCTGGTGGTTAGGAGGTCCCCATGCAGTATCAGAGCAGCTGGAATTGAGACGCCGCGCTGGCTCTGGCTCCAGTTTCCTGCCAGTGTGGATCCTGGGGGCAATGATGATAGCGCAAGCAACTGGGTTCCTGCCACCCACACAAGAGACCTGGACTGAATTCCCAGCTCCCGCTCCTGGCTTCAGCCTGGTGCAGCCACAGGCACTCCAGGCATCTGGGCAGTGAACCAGTGTATGGAGGCTTCCTCTCTCTCTCCTCTCTCTCTCTCTCCTCTCTCTCTCTCCCTCTCTCTCTCTCTGTGTGTGTGTGTCTCTTCCTCCCTCCCTCCCTCCCTCTTAAATAAATAATAGTTTTTAAATGAAGTGCACTAAAAAACAGGAAAACATTCAACCTTGTTAATTATCAACTCAACAAACATAAGTACTCCACCATTTTTTGTTTTAAAATCAGCAAAAGTTTTAATTATTTTTAAAAAAAGAGAGAGTGTGTCTACTCTTGCACATGCTGCCTGATTAACAGAGTGATATATTTGGAAATCAAACCAATAATATATACCAAGAATTTTTCAGTGTCCATATTCTGTTCATTTAAAGGCTTATTTATTTGAAAGCCAGAGTTACAGAGGGGGAGAGGGAGAGGGAGAGAGAGAGAGAGAGAGGTCTTCCATCTGCTGGTTCACTCCCCAGATGGTTGCAATGGCTGGAGCTTTGCTGATCTGAAACCAGGAGCCAGGAGCTTCTTCCAGGTCTCCCACATGAGTACAGGAGCCCAAGGACTTGGGCCATCTTTCACTGCTTTCCCAGGCCGTAGCAGAGAGCTGGATCAGAAGTGGAGCAGCCAAGACTCGAACCGACGTCCATATGGGATGCCAGCACTGCAAGTAGTGGCTTTACTCGCTATGCAACAACGCCACCCCCCCTCAATGTCCATATTCTTTTGATCTAGTTATACTACTAAAACTATCCTAGATTTTACTGGATTATCCTAATCTAGTAATCCAGAGAACCTAGCTAAAGGAAATCTTCCTTTGAAAAAAATGCACAAAAAATGTTCATCATAGTACTTGAAATATTTGGAAAATTGAAAATACATGGAAATGATAAGGCAAATTATCACACAACTGCTCCATGGAATGGTTTGTAGCCAATTCAAATTCTCCTCATAACACGTGTTAAATGGGAAGTTTTACTCCATAATGGAATGTGTCAAAAAATTCCAGATTCAAAACCACCTAGTGACTACACATTTGATTATGGTAAAAATTAAGCTCAGAAACTTGCCTGAAACAAAAACTAACACGCTAACTGTGGTTATCTCCTCATGGGTACCACATCAGTACTTTCTCATTCTTGCTCTGCGTGTTAAGAGCTCTCTCTTATGGAAAAAGGTATGGGGGGGGATGAAAATTGCGTGTGTGTGCACGCACGTGTGTGTCCCCACCCCAATCCGTGTCTTCTGTGCGCAGGTCCTTCGGAGTGCTGCTCTGGGAAATATTCTCTCTCGGATACATGCCGTACCCCAGCAAAAGCAACCAGGAGGTCCTGGAGTTCGTCACCAGCGGAGGCCGGATGGACCCGCCCAAGAACTGCCCGGGGCCTGTGTATGACGCGTTCAGGATCATGGCCACTAGTTACCACCCGCAGAGTCTCTTGTCATAAAGTGTCTGGAGCCACGAGTGCTCTTGGCAATGCAGGGGCAGATGGCTGCCCTCAGCCAGTACCCCCCCCCCCCCCCGAGACAGGGTGTGGTCTGTCATTTGCATAGGTGGGCTAGTCGCCCCGCCCCAGAAAAGGACCCACTGCCTGGCTCAAAGTTGGGTTCTCACCAGTCCATAATCTTCAAGCCCCTCCTGGGAGCTGGTGTTCCCGACTGCCCCCGCTACCAGATGCCAGATGCCTGAGTCTCCCTTATATGTGTCCATTCCCTGAGTTTTCTGCTGTGTGGTCTGGCAGCTCACTCCCTTCTCTCCAGCAAGGCAGATGGGAGGTATAATAAGTGTATACACTGGCAGCAGTGGCTTTAATTTGGGAATGGATCGAGGAGAGCAATATTTAACATGAACACCAGGATGTCAGTGAGCTTTTGTAAGCCTCTCACAATACCTTCAGTCCTTGGAGCGCTATTCCCAGCTCCATCAACAGGGGGCAGCATCTGCCAACCAGGATGCCTAATGGCCCACACAGATGGGTGCCACCCCGGGGCCCATGTGGAATGCTGGGGAGATATGGATTATTCACCTGTGTACTTCTGATTTTAATCCATGTGCTTACTCTTTTAGATACCGGATAATGACTCAGTGCTGGCAACATCAACCAGAAGACAGGCCCAACTTCGCCATAATATTGGAGAGGATTGAATATTGCACCCAGGTATAAACATTGTCTCCCCTTGACATGTACTCATTCTGTCTGGAAAAGTCTTCAAGGTGGCAAAAACCAGACCATGAAACAAAGTTAAACTGGTCGGAGAATAAGATACATGAACTTGTCACTGTGTATACAATGAAATGGTGGCGTCCTGGTTTACCCATTCATAAAATCCATACTGGTAAACTTCTACCTTCTTCACCAGCTTGTGACTCGTGGCCACGCAGGACAGCTGGGCGTCAGTTCAGTTCACAGCTGTTGACGCAGTCTCTCCTGGGTGCCTGATTAAACAGAAGTGGAGCTTCGGAGCGGGATGGAGCACAGCGGCTCCCGTAGTTTATAACTAGTTAACAGTATACAGGATAAGGTGCATGCCCAAGCGTATACGGCAGAGGCATTGAGGGACCACAGAGTGAGATAATCTGGAGAAACACTAACGTCACCCGCAGCATTTGCATAGCATTTTCACAACATGAATCACTTTTCATATAACTCAGTTCGTCCTCATTGGGCTATATAAAATATTCCCAGCTCACAGGTGAGGAGTGAGGGCTCGGAGAGCGGCCACCGAGTGGCAGCGCCCGGCGACCCTGCAGGCCCCTGGGCGGACCCCTCGCCAGCCCCTGCCGTGGCCACGTGGCTTTCCCTGCTCCGTCACCTGCGGCAGGCTGTGCCTCCTACCGCATCGGGTGTAGAATCCCACTTCCTGCCCAGACAGGCCTCCGCCTCTTGCTCCCCAAGGCCACCTCCTCTTCAGGGCTGGCCCCCACCCACAGCCCTCGGGGGGCTTTATTTGTCCTCCCTGCTGTGCTGTCTCTCCTCCTGCCCCGCTCTGCTTCTGCCAGGCTCTCTCACTCCCAGAGTCACCACCTCCCTGCCCTCCCTCTTAACTCCTGTTACCATGGACATGGCTCCATCTGGACTCATTATCGAGATTTTGGGGTCCTTTCAGAGAACCCTGCTTGGTGACATTTTAGGTTGCTGTGTTGTCATGTGGACGGGATATACAGGGAACTTCCAAAAGTTCGTGGAAAATGGAAGTGAAGTTTTCTCTGGTGCCTGAAACTGAAACCCATGCAATACAGTTGTCCTTAATATGAATTTTCCATAAGTCTTTTGAAGACCCCTCAGATGCCTTTTTTGGGTGGTTTTCCTACAGAATATAATATCCAGAGCAGACAGTTTTACATAACCATGTTTTAAATGGCTCACTGTGGGAAATGACGGATAAACAGGGAAGATATTTATT
Organism: Oryctolagus cuniculus; assembly: GCF_051225735.1. NCBI lineage: Eukaryota > Metazoa > Chordata > Mammalia > Lagomorpha > Leporidae > Oryctolagus > Oryctolagus cuniculus. The sequence goes on from NC_142868.1 coordinate 178,772,828, forward strand.
AAAAAAAAAAAAAGTAGTATCAGAAAGCAGTTACTTTTTTTCTAAGGTTTATGTGATTTTTTTAAAGAGTTGCAGAGAGAGAAGAGAGACAGAGAGGTCTTCCATCTGCTAGTTTACTCCCCAGAAGGCCACAACAGCAGGGGCTGAGCCAGGCCGAAGCCAGGAGCCAGGAGCTTCCTCCGTGTCTCCCACGTGGGTGCAGGAGCCCAAGGACCTGGGCCATTCTCTGCCGCTTTCTCAGGCCATTAGCAGGGAGCTGGGTCGGAAGTGGAGCAGCAGGACAGGCACTGGTGCCCACATGGGATGCCGGTGTCACAGGTGGCGACTTTTACCTGCTGTGCCACAGCACCGGCCCCTATTAAACTCTTACTGATGAGTACAGGACCAGTGTGCTATTCCTCTTAAACTCAAGCAATGGGAGTCTTTCCCCAGTTTGCATAAAATACAACTCAACTTCCCACATTCAAGTTTCTTTCCTTCAATCTGCGGTAACTGCTCCTGCTTCTCTGTTCACAGTCGGTCGTGTAAAAGCGAGTGAGTGCACGGTGGCACCAGCCCGCCAGTAGTTCCCTCCCCTCCGAACAGGAGAGCCCGACCCTGTGCCTTATGTCACGTGTGGGGGTGTAGTGTGACGGGACTGCACACGTGTGGAAGCCACCCACACACGGGGCACATGAGGGCAGCCAGGAAGGCTCTGTGCCCACGCCTGCCTTCCCCTCCACCTGCACCCCCTACCCACCCCACCTCCACACTGAACATCAAACACCCACAGACTTTATTTCTTTTAATTGATTTGGGGAATACACTGGAATAAAAATGGATTTTTATTGTTTCTGTTTCATCCATTAATCTATAAAACGTAGCCAGCGGTCTTCTGCCCTGTTCCAGGCAGCTGGGTGCACCCCAGCCCCGGACGCCAGTGCCCTGGGCACGCGCCCATGCACGGCCCCTCCTCCGAGGTCCTGTCCATGGGGACGCCGTCCCTTTGGGTTCCTGATCCCCAGGGCCTGTGTTAATGTAGTCTTCATGAACACTGGGTTGGCCCTCTGCAGGATGCATTCAAATGAGATTATGTGAGACAGGCATCTTGATCCAACTCTGAGTCAAACCTGTCATCAACTCCTTTCTCCCACCGCAGGACCCAGACGTCATCAACACTGCCCTGCCCATAGAATATGGGCCCCTGGTGGAAGAGGAGGAAAAGGTGCCCATGCGGCCCAAGGACCCCGAGGGGGTCCCTCCGCTGCTGGTGGCTCCAGCGCAGGCCAAGCGGGAGGAGGCGCCCGTCGCAGCCGCGCCCGCCGCCCTGCCCGCCGCTTCGTCTGGCAAAGCCGTGAAGAAGCCCGAAGCCGCCGCCCAGGCCCCCGCGCGCGCCCGCCGAGGCCCCGCCGTGGGAGGGGGACACGTGAACGTGGCCTTTGCGCAGTCCAACCCGCCATCGGAGATGCACAAGGGCCAGGGGTCCAGAAACAAGCCGACCAGCCTATGGAACCCGACGTACGGCTCGTGGTTCACGGAGAAACCCGCCAGAAAGAACAATGCCCCGGCCAAGAAGGAGCCCCTCGACACCAGGGGGCACGTGGGGCGCGCGGCCGGCTGTACTGTCCCGCCCGGGGTGGCGCCCGGCCGCCTGGCGGGGGCCTCGCTGCTGCTCGAGCCGTCGGCGCTCACCGCCGGCATGAAGGAGGTGCCGCTGTTCCGGCTGCGCCACTTCCCCTGTGGGAACGTCAACTACGGTTACCAGCAGCAGGGCCTGCCCCTGGAGGCCACGGCGGCCCCTGGCGCCGGCCATTACGAGGACACCATCCTGAAAACCAAGGGCAGCGGCAAGCAGCCCGGGCCCTGAGCGCGCCGCGCGCCCCTGCGCGCTCTCCCTCCCTCGGGCGCCCCCACGCCCGTGGAGCGGCGAGGGGGGCGCGCAGCTCCTCCACCCAAAGACCGGACGTCACTTTTCATCTCGTGCCAACTTGTTCTGAAGTGCCACATCAAAAGCTGTACTTTCCAAATGCTTAAGAAAGGTTTTTGCGCATGGGCCCGTCTCCTATCCATTCCGAAGAAGAAAACAGAAACACGAGGCCCCGGATTGGGTTGCCTGAGGCTTCCATGCATGGTTGTTGTACACTCCCTTCCGCCTCTTCCAAACTGTGTGTGCTCAGCTTCACTGTAGTCCCACTTAGCTCTTCTGTGTCCCATAGTTGGAGTCCTAGATGTTTCCTTCCCTGGGTGATGCGGACGTGAGCCATTGGAGGGGAGAGGGAACAGAAATAAAGGAGTTATTCCGAATGGTTCAGCATGGGGAAAGACATTCTTTACTTGGGAAAGGAAAAACCGTAGGCAGCGGAGCGCCCCCTGCTGGTGACGGTTAGATGCTGCCCTTGGCGCAGGTTCTAACGTCGTCGTAAATAGTCCCGGTCGTGGTAGACAGAACATATAGGTGTGTATATTCCATGCCCAGTGCTGTGGCTACAAAACATCAGTGTAGATCCAGATTCCAGCATCTTAATAATATACCTCATGCCTTAAGAGAATCCTCCTGCTAAAAGTGAAAAGCTCAGTGTGAGGTTGAATCTCAATTCAGGTAAGGCCTGATCTTAAAACTTGCCACTGATGGTACTAAACTCAATCCATTTCAAAACAACAAAACTTTTAAGCAGCAGTGCTGAGGTCAGGTAGACAGCACAGAACACTCTCTGTTTGTGGACATAAGCGGTGGCTCGTCCTAAGCCAGAACCTTGCCAACAGCGTCAGTCCTGGAGCCTACAGAACTGGAGCAACCATCTGAAAGGTCTCTGGGGACCACAGACTCCAGTGCTCCTCAGGCGAGGCTCAAGTGCAGGCTCCTCCTTCCACCGTTCACCTGAGGTTTCGCTCCCTTGATCCTGGGATCCCGCCATGCCCCGGGGGGGGGGGACAGATCTGCTGAAACGGTCACAGCATCACTGGTAGGCTATGGCACACACACAATGAAGAGGTTTTCCTCTAGGTGGCAATGCAGCGGGAAACCCAGGACAGCGTGGAGAGTCCAGGTGGACTGATGTGTCACAGTGGGAGTGCCGAGCTCGGTTTTCCCCGATGAAATGTCTTCCACCTAACAAAGTCAGGAATCGGTCAGATTTCACACACGCATGTTTAGGCAATGCTGTTCTGCTGGCACGTTTCCACTTGGTTCTCTCTTTCTGCGTCTCCACTGTTCTCATGGCCCGTTTCTTTCCTGGTGGTCGCCGTGCCAAGGTGTCTTTCTCTTTAGGAGAAAGCATTTCTAGCGCTCACTAGGTATTAAGCGTTCCCAAACGAAAGGGCTGTGTGCACATGCGACACGTGTGTGTGTCTGCCCAACTTCTCAGTTCCACCTCGGTCCACAGCATCACTTTGAAGGAAGGAGAGCCACTACGTTGTAAGCCGGCTCTAGACAGTGGTTCATTTCTCCGAGGCGGTTGCCTTATGCTAGAGTTGGAAGTTCTGTGCACCTGTAGATGGCCTGGTACCCTGGGGACTGCGTTTCTTTATGTCCTTGATGGCCAGCAGTGCTCTCATCAGACACATAGGCAGAGATGTTTCTTCAGTGAACTGATCTCTGAATAGCCATCCCAGTATTGCCCTAGTTACACAAGCACTATTCCAACTCCCGAACCACCAAGGGACTCGAGTCTCCCTGTGGGACGCACTCCCCTAAAGGATGCAGACAGAGGAGCTGTGACGACACTCTCATCTTTGTCACATTGGTAACCAGTTAAGCAGGGAGCATGGAACACGGTTAAATGGCCAACTCTTTATTGTCATTCACAGAGAGAAATCTAACCCCTTTCCATTAAAAAAAAAAAAAAAAACTACAAATCCATTACATTTTCAGGTTGTGCCTTACTATCACTAAGATTGGTTTGTCGATATTCTCCAATTGTCTTTACTGGTATCAATTTTCATGTAAATGATAGTCAAATCATAAAAGCCTGTATCCATGGATAAGTAAATAAACAACTCCACACTGAGATATGATGACCTCAAGGTGTTTTCATTTCAGTCGGCATAGCACTCAGGGGTCTGTGTATCAAACTCGGCTGATGTCCACTCTACTGCTGCTCCAGCCGTGTGGCTCCAGCAGTTCACATAGATGCTGTGGACCCCAATGAATTCACCGACTCTGCCAGAAGCTCCCGCCGAGAAGGTGAGTGGGCACAGGTAAAGTGTGCAGAAGGGCTGTGAATGAAGCCGCGCTACTATGATCATTTCTATCCCGTGTCTATAAAAAGCCTATCAAAGGCGTACAGGGATTCCACTGGGAAAGCGTCCATTTGTGGGAAACAATCAGTTAACATGTGGCAGCGCACCATCCCAGTGAATCCAAACAGCAGGCATAAGCTTGGTAGTTCTAGGAGTACGCTCTACTCAGTAGTTAAAAGGCTGGGTTGTCTGACTTGCTGGTACCTCGATGAGGGGACAACAGCTCTTTCCTGTGCTTTCACCCTCTGGGCGAGCACAGGCTGAAGGAATGCCCACGGAGCCCGCCAACCCTCGTTCACCTCAGTGGCCCGAGGGAAGGTGCGCTGGGTGTGGACATCGGTGCCTAGGCTCAGCTGTGTGTGGCTCCTGTGTCACCCTCTTAGGTCTCCCATGGCCTCATTTTACTTCATCTGTCACTGCCTTAATGACAGTAGCAAAAGTCCTCCTGGGACCCAGTCCTTTCCAGCTCAAAACAATACTCCAGCAAAACTAAATTCTAAGTGTTAAAAAGCACCAGAAACAAAAAGCTATTTACTCAGTGTATTTTTTTTTTTTTTTACATTTTGTTATCTCCATCCAGTGCTTGGTAAACCCTGTGGCTGTATTATATAACCACAGATCGACGTCCTGCTGTAAAATGCGGACCTTCAATTCCAAGTTCACAGGGCACATCACAAGGAACTGTCATGACTTAGTTATCCTAATGCATTTTCTCCGGAAACAGCAGCATTAAAACTCATAATGAGCTTTGCAGACCTAAAATAAGATGCCTGTGAATTCAGACTCCTCCAAACATGATGAGATTCATCAAAGTGGGTGCAGTGTGTTGTCAGTCTATTTACACTGATTTTTTTTTCCCAGTTGGTCCCAAGAGGACACACAATTTGACTCCTAAATTCACTGCAGCAGATGGCTCCCTGCGGCTGTGTGAACACGCAAAACAAAACTTGCGTTCCAGTACCCTACTATAGGCGATAATTACTGAGCACAGACAGTAAGGTCTCTACCAGGATTGTATTTTCCTTCCGTATCTTGAGTAGGTGTGCTACAGTTTTTAATGCACTGTTCAAGTACAACTCTATTTTTTAGCTCTAGCTCAGCAACTTGAAAACACTGGGAAGGTTTAAGAACAATTACATCCCTTGGGACCCATGCTATGGCGCAGTGGGTAAAGCCACCACCTGCAGTGCTGCATTGCTGGCATCCCATATGAGCGCTGGTTTGAGTCCCAGTTGCTCCACTTCCGATCCAGCTCTCTGCTGTGGCCTGGGAAATCAGTAGAAGATGGCCCAAGTCCTTGGGCCCTTGAACCCATGTGGGAGACCAAGAAGAAGCTCCTGGCTCCTGGCTTTGGATTGGCACAGCTCCGGCGGTTGCCGCCATCTGGGGAGCGAACCAATGGATGGAAGACCTCTCTCTCTACCACTCTGCCTCTGCCTCTCTGTAACTCTGCCTTTCAAATGAATAAATAAATCTTAAAAAAAAAAAAAAAAAGAACAGTTACATCCCACTAGTGGAGGGTAAGGGCAGGAAGTTAAATGAACTCCAACCACAAAATTAATGGACAACTTCCCTCTCCCCAGCATTTGGCCAATGGGAAACAAACGGGCTACCCTTCCCACGGCCAGATGGCACCACCGGTCTAACCCCAGTTGGACTGCAAGTACCGACGTTTGACACACCCTCAAGCCTCCCTTCCCTGCGCTCTGCAGCGAGTACCACCACGGTTACCCTCCCCACCGCCGTCACTCACGTGGCAGGCTCACGGCAGCCACTGCTAATGGAAAGCTGGTCTTACTACACTAACCCACACTAAGCCTCGAAGCCTCGGCAAGCAGGGAGTTAACTCTCCCTCCAATACTCGCGTGTATGTTTTGAGAGAGGTCCTTTGCCAACACGGATAAGTAGCAGCTGGCAGGATTTCCGACGACATCAGCCGGCGTGGTTCCGCGCTCTTCACTTCCTTGGGAAACAGCAAGCAGCCTGGGCGGGAGCTGAGACCAGGACCAGGCTGCGGGTACCGCGGAAGTGGCTCAGGCAAGTTACGGAGACTCTCATGTCCTCACTTTAGAAAATGAAGGCTTTGGTCTCCAAGTCCCCTTCCACCTCGGAAGTGTGTGGCTCTGAATGAAGTCACCGAGAAGAACACGACCAGGGTGCGGGGGGTCGGGGGGAGTGAGTGTTTCCTTGACCCCGGCTCTTAATTTAGAGCCAAAGCCAATTAATCCAGTGCACAATCCCAGTGAGCCAAATTACATGTAGTCGGTATGCAGAAGTACACTAGAGAGTCTAGCATCAGCTCAGTTTAACCCTTTCTATTCGAAAAGCTCCTCAGCGAATCATAAAACCATGACCATGACAAGTGATGGCCTTAACCCACAGTCATTCCCACAGCAAAGTGGGATTAGTAAGCGATGGCTTCCTGCCAACAGGACAGGGTCAGGTCCATTTAGCACCCTCCATGCCTCCACTCACATCAGGGCAGGTTCACGGCACAGGAGAACCACGAAGCCTCTCTCCCCACCTCATTCCGGGTGATGTAGCTGATGCGCTCTCTCTTTGTCGTCAGTTTGCACCTCTCGGAGTCCACTGCTGAAGCAAGGTAGCAAGGCTGAGAACGGGCCCGACGCTGGGGACCAGGAAGTGTGTGTGGATTCTGGCCCTCCTCCACAAGTGTGTCCAGGTGCCATTACCAGGGAGAATTCATAGTCTCCTCTACCAATCCCCATAGAACTGGAGACTCCCCCGTTTCAGGACCAGGGAGCTAGCCACTGCCGCTGGTTGGCAATTTGGCGAAGCCTGTTGTGAACAATATAGCTTTTCGGCTTATCTAGGAACAGGGAATCCAAAGGACAGCAAATGCAGGCATCCCGCAAAGATAACACTGTGAGAACTGCAGGTGATCTTCCTGTATCTGATAGCTGTGGGGAGGAGTTGATTCCGCATTATTTCTCAGTCCTCAGAAATAAAGTAATTGTACAGACAGAAACGCTCCCCCACCCCTGCATGTACCAGTGAGCAGCTGGTGCTGCTTCATTAACAAGTAAGAAACCAAAGCAGAACACAGCCCGGGGTTCCCCTTTGTCACACCTAAGGACACCGTGAGCTGGGGCCGCAGGAGCCTGCAGCTGCTTCTCAACCCCAAACTCGGCTCCCTTCCCCAGAGAGAGAAGAGCATTTGAGGAAATGACAGTGTTGTTAACGGATGTGTATAATCCACCGGAATTCTTATTAGAAACCCATTTTTATTAGCAGGTTCAATAAAAGTGACCGTAACTTCTCCCTTTACTCTTTGATGACGCTCTTACCTGGGCATTGCCTACAGTGCAAAACCCACTTCCCCACCACCAATCTGAGACGTTCTATTAAAACTCACTTTTGGCCGGTGCCGCGGCTCAATAGGCTAATCCTCCACCTAGCGGCACCAGCACACCGGGTTCTAGTCCCGGTCGGGGCGCCAGATTCTTTCCCAGTTGCCCCTCTTCCAGGCCAGCTCTCTGCTGTGGCCCAGGAAGGCAGTGGAGGATGGCCCAAGTGCTTGGGCCCTGCACCCCATGGGAGACCAGGAGAAGCACCTGGCTCCTGCCTTCAGATCAGCGCAGGGCGCTGGCCGCTGGCCGCTGGCCGCTGGCCGCAGTGTGCCAGCCGTGGCGGCCAGTGGAGGGTGAACCAACGGCAAAAGGAAGACCTTTCTCTCTGTCTCTCTCACTATCCACTCTGTCAAAAAAAAAAAAACAACTCACTTTTAAATCCACCATATGATGTTTCCCCCAGAGACACTGGACGGTCACCTATACCCTTAGAGTTGGCAGGGGCAGCCAGTGTCGTACACAGCCAGCTGCGTTTGCAGTGGAATCTCAGAAGTTCTCTTAGAGAAAGAATGAAAAAGGACTTGAGTCTGTGCCTATGACTTTACCACGACTCATTGCCACGCCAGTCTGATCTGTCATGTGCAAAACAATCACAAGTCCAGTCTTCAGTCGGTGAGCTCTGCTGAGAGCAAACCTAGAAAAGGCAGCTGGGCTGCAGCCGAGAGCACCTATGCTCTGTGCGACTGACACAGGCTAGGGAGGACACGGACACTGGGGAGGACACGGCATTCGGAGAGGTAAACTGTCTGTGCTCTAGAAACGCCTCCTCCGTCCGGTTCAGGAGGGCGAAGGTAGACTTCTGAGGCTCCCCTGTTTGATTTCTCTCAGCCACTAGGACTAGAAAAACAGCCCTAAGATCAAACTCCTCCAGGCGAGGAGCTGCTGGGGTGTGTGTGCGTGCCAGTGTCTACGGGAGTAACACGCTCGTGCATGTGGGATCACTCAGGATTCCCAGAGCTGACTTAAATAAGACACCAGTGATCCTTGGGAACCGGTTGTATTTTTAGCAAACAGCATCACTTAGAACACTTCAAATACCCATCCCTGGTCCTCTTCAGCGCCGCCCGGCTGCCACAGTTGCTACTGGACAGAGCTGATGCCAAGGCTGGTCATTAGAAGACCCTGTGGAAAAGAGAGAGGAAGCAGGGCTCTCCCCGACCCGTGGGCGAGGGCTGGGGATCCCAGCAGCGGCATTTGCATCAGGCACAAGGGGACTGGATCCGTCAGCAAGGTGTGCCACTGCTCCCTTCTGCCACAGACGCCCTCCCTCCTGGGAAAGGGTCAGCAGCGAAACTTGAGCCGGGAGAACGCTGCCTGCCCGTGCGAAGGCATCACCTCTCGCCTGTGACGCCATCGCGACACGCCCGCAAGCTGAGACTTGTCCAGCCTGTACCCAACCCTCATCAGGAGCCAGTGTGGTTTCTCCTGGCCGCTGTGTGACAGCATTTGTACATAAGGGCCTCTGTGCCCAGGGAGACCGGCAAACTGCTGCTAAAAATAGATGTGCCGGTGCGAGTTTTCTATCTGCCGCTGTATTTGTAATTAAAAATAAACATAGGGGCTGATGCTGTGGGTAAAGCCACTGCCTGCAGTGCCGGCATCCCATATGGGTGCTGGTTTGAGTCCCGGCTGCTCCACTTCCGATACAGCTCTCTGCTATGGCCTGGGAAAGCAGTGGAAGATGGCCCAAGTCCTTGGGCCCCTGCACACGTGTGGAAGACCCAGAAGAGGCTCCTGGCTCCTGGCTTCAGATCAGTGCAGCTCCGGCTGTTGCAGCCATCTGGGCAGTGAACCAGCAGATGGAAGTCAGTCTCTCTTTCTTTCTCTCTCTCTCTCTCTCTGCCTGTCCTCATTCTGTAACTCTTTCAAATAAATAAATAAATCTTAAAAAAAAAAACATACCTTCACTTGTTGAGACAACGCATGAACCTTTTTTAGATTCTACAGGGACAGGATGAGACAAATCCAAGCCAGTACTCTGAGGACAAACAAAATGCAAAGCTTAGGCCCTCTGAGTCTCTGAGGAGGGGAGTTGCAGGTGAGGTAAATAACAAGATTCCAAAACCAGACAGCTTCCCTTTTTATTAATGCGCAAGTGAATTCTGAATGACACTCAGTAAGCAAAACACAAGTAAAAACACCCAATTTGTATGTAACCTGTAAGCTTAACATGTTGTATGGGTTTAAAAGACACAATTCTTCAACTTCAAAAATAAATCCAGTGTTGGCATGACTGTCTAACTTAGAGTGTTTTATAATTAACAATGAATTATAGACACCCAAGTTCAGCGTGGTAATGGATTTCATGTTAAGATATAAACAGATTTTGGAGAAATAATCTATATAATAAAATAAGTTTACTTTTTGAATTGCAGTACAATCATTTTCTTCAATCAATAAAAATATTCCTTGATTATAAAGCAGCCTTATTTTGCAAACGTCTTTCAGGAAAATAGCTCTAGCAATATTTTAAATACCATACTTTTTTTAAAGGCAGCAAAGTGACAGAAGTTAGATTTAAAATAGTACATTGCAAAATAGTTCAATATTATTTCTAAGCACAAAGCAAGCCCCATTCTAAAGGATACCTTTAATCTTAGGAAGCAAACCGTTCCAGTATTTCTGCAGTAGTTTAAATACTTACAATAAATGATACACCTTTACAGCTGTAGGACATCAATTTCAATGTGTGCCCACAATACAAACATTTTCCAGGTTGCCTCGGATGCTTATGAAGCTGTTTGTTAACATGGGCCACAGAAGGGAAATAAAAACATACAATTCTGCAGCTTTGTAAATACAACAACTGGAAATATGCAAACTGTAACCATAGCAAACGCAACACCAGCTCTGGGGAGTAAAAGAAAACAAACGAACAAACAAAAACCCACAAGTCGGAAACATGTAAGTGAGTCACACACTTCTAACACATCTTGACTTGCTCTCTTCGGTTAAACGCATTCTCATAATCTTTCACATCCCAGGAGGAAAAGACGGCAAACCGTCCACAAACATGAAAGTGCTTTGTGTTTTAAAAGTGCTTTGTGTGTGTGGCGGGGGGCGGGGGCGGGGGGGTACATATATACCCAAAAACAGAGGCTAAGCAGGGATGTGCAAAAAATTCCAATGATAACTAAAATTCATAAACCTTAATCATGGGCCGTATTTCAGCTCATCCCTACAAGGCAGCCGAGCTGCAGGAGCAAAATCTGACAGCACATGCTTTGCAGAGAGGAGAGGGCACTGGGGCACAGGTCAGGAGACCCAGGTTCCACTCCTGCCCCTGCTGGCCTTGCGTGGGAGAAGCTGCTGGTTCCGCGCATGGCCCTGGCACCTGTCCAGCCGCAGAGCGCTGCCATAGCTCCAGAGGAGGCGTTGCCCAAAAGGCAAAGAGCTTTGCCCCAAAATATAAGAAATACACTAGTCATCTAGCTATGCTTCTCTTGCTGTGCCTAGAAGTGACAAAGCACAGGAAGAAAGGGAAACTCCCACGCTGCTCACAATCACGGCGCCGTGGGAAATCCGCTGGGGACAGAACAGGACGAGCCAAGCCACGCAGCCGCTGCTCACCTAAGGACACACTCTCCGCTCAGTCCCGCAGCTCCTCGGAACCGAGAGCTTCCCAAAGGACTTATTTTGACCACGATCCCCAGCGTTCGCGCCCATGGCTTTTTAAAGAAGTCTCTTGAATGGCTCTAATGGACTGTATGGAGGTCACTACAGCATATCGTCAAGATTTCAAGAATGGCTACGTAAAGTAAACCATTTGCCGTGGACGCTTTATTGTATGCCGTAGATGTGCGCAGTGTGTCTAGGAGCTCACCGAGGGCTCGAGGAGCTTCGTTCAACAGTTTTCACCCACAAGCTTTGAGCCGTTTATGCCCCGGTAGGTCACTCTGCTGGGCCTCACCAGGACGCCGTGGTTCGGCTTACAGGTGAAGTAGCGCCTGTCACCCACCGCTCCGTCATTCTTGCCCCTGGCGCTTCGGAGCTCCAGGCCGAGCCACATGCCGGAAGCAAAGTCCGTGGGGCCCACGTACCTGACCGTACACATCTCGTTGGAGCTTGTGAGCAGGACCTGGGACCCCTCGTGCAGCCTCACGCTCCCTTCCAGGCCACCCCCAGAGGTGGACGTGCTCCAGCTGCGGCGCAGAGCCGTCTTGGACCTGTTCGGGGGCGGGGGAGAAACGAAGAAAAAGCCTCAGGCGTGAGGGCCACACAGCACGAGGTCTCATGCTCAACCCCACGGCCGCGCTCAGAAGGCATCATCTTCATCGGCGAAAGGGAACCATTTAGATACTTCGCACATGTAAAGGTGGTGTTTGCTTTCGGCTATCGCAGTGCTGTCTGATATGGATTTAAGACTTCCCTGGCGATTTATGAAGATGTATGTGTTGCAATGCACACACATGCACCCACACGGGTGCTTCCAGTAAAATAACACTGACAGAACATGGCGGTGAGGGGCCAGCGTTGTGGCACAGTGGGCTGCACTGGCGTCCCGTATCACTGCGCCAGTTCAAACCCCAGCTACTCTGCTTCTGATCCAGCTCCCTGCTAATGTGCAAAGCAAGGGGAGATGGCCAAGTGCTTGGGCCCCTGCCACCAACAGGGAGACCTGGATACAGTTCTAGGCTCCTGGCCTTAGGCCTGGCCCAGCCCGGCTGCTGCAGCCACCTGGGGAGTGAACCAGCAGATGGAAGATCTCTTTCTGTGTCTTTCTCTCTCTCTCTCTCCTTATTAAATAAACAAATCTTTTTTAACATGATAGAAGTGGGGTGTCTGCTGTGTGGTCGAGATGCTGCACCCTGGGAGGCAGCAGACCACACTGAGTCCCAGGGACCTGGCTTTGCCTGGCCCAGCCCTAGGTGTTGCAAGCATTTGGGGAGTGAACCAGCAGATGGAAGGTCGAGTGGAAGCTTTTCAGAAGAGCAGACGAGTCTACCGCTCAAGCACTCTGACCCACGCACTCGCAAGAAACCGGAAACGCAAACACCAGGGGTGCACACAGTGATCACTTCACCTGGTGACGGAAATGCACACCTTTATCTGCATTTAATTTTTCTTCATTATTAAAATATATATTACACAATCAGTTTTCAGGATGAACGCTGTTAAGGAAGAAATGAGTACTAAATGAATTCAATATCTACACCAAAATTAATAATTTAAGGGCAGGCATTTGGTGCATCCAAGACACCTGTATCCCATATTGGGGTGCCTGGGTTTGAATCCTGGCTCTGCTCCGAATTCCAGTTTCCTGCTAACGCATAACCTGGGGAGGCAGCAGGTGATAGCTCAGGTGCTTGGGTCCCTGCCACCCATGTGGGAAACCTGCTTTGGGTTCCTGGCTCCTGGCTTCTACCTGGCCCAGCCCTACCCATCACAGCCATTCAGGGAATGAACCAGAAGATGGTTCTCTTTCTCTGCCTCTCAGACAAAATTACTTTATAAAATTTTACTTTAAAAGATTAATGGTTTAAGTAAACATTCTAGTTAAGAATGATCTGATTCGGGGCTGGCACTGTGGCACAGTGGGTTAAAGCCCTGGCCTGAAGCGCCGGCATCCCATATGGCCACCGGTTCAAGAGCCGGCTGCTCCACTTCCAATCCTGCTATCTGCTATGGCCTGGGAAAGCAGTGGAAGATGGCCCAAGTCCTTGGGCCCCTGCACCCACGTGGGAGACCCAGAGGAAGCTCCTGGCTCCTGGCTTCAGATCGGCGCAGCTCCAACCATTGTATCCACTTGGGGAGTGAACCATCAGATGAAAGACCTCTCTCTCTCTCTCTCTGCCTCTCCTCTCTCTCTGTAACTCTGACTTCCAAGTAAATAAATAAATCTTTATGAAAAAAAAAAAGAATAATGATCTGATTCAAGTTATGTTACAGCTTAAAAGCCCAGGGAAAGTTGCAGTATGAGCGACAGCTGTTCACTCTTCCATGTCTTAGCCACCTAGGAAATGGCAGGAGTGGGGCTGGGCCCTGGGAACCTGCACATCACAGAGAGTACGATGTGGTAAATACTGCAATAGAGTCTGTGTACGGTGCAGGAAAGCTCTGGGGTCTCAGGGGAGCCACTGCAGTGTGGAAGTAACCCTCGAGCTAACCCAAGGGATCAGCACACAGAAGCGTGCAGGCACAGGTCCTTCTGGGAGCAAAGGGCATTTATTACTTATTGTTTTGAAAGACACAGAGAGAGGCCGGTACTGTGGTGTAGCAGGTAAAGCCACCGCCTGCAGTGCTGGCATCCCATATGGGCGTCAGTTCGAGTCCCGGCTGCTCCCCTTCTGATCCAGCTCCCAGCTATGGCCTGGGAAAGCAGTAGAAGATGGCCCAAGTCCTTGGGCCCCTGCACCGGGCATGGGAGACCCAGAAGAAGCCCCAGGTTCCTGGCTTCAAATTGGCACAGCTCAGGCTGTTGTGGCTATCTGGGGAGTGAAGCAGCCCACAGCACGGGTTCCACAGATGGGCCCAAGGGAGACTCAGGCTGTCGTGGGGGGAAGCTGTGCTAAGCTCCTTACGATGGGGCCAGAGGCAGCCCCCAGGTCGGCTGGGCAGGGAGGATGGGCTCCCTGCTCCTGTCAGCTCTCGGTCACAGCTGGGTAGAAACCTCAAGTTCATTTTCTTCATCACTCCCATTCCAGGCATTAGACAGAGACCAAGCTGGAAGACGCAGCGATCGCTGCTTTTCTTTCTGCGACCTTTCTTTCTGAATGAAATGCACTCATCACCACCATCCCCATGCCTGACCTGGAAAAACAGATCCTGTTCTGCAACAATGCCACAGCGGGTGGCTGCCACCCTGCCCCACGCTTGCACACTCACGAGAGCCAATGTGGCCCCTGCCCTGGGTCCTTCCGGTTTCTCACCCAAGACTGCACCACCTCCACTTTCCACGCCCTTCTGGAAGTCTGTTTCCATATAAACAAGCCCGGTGTGTCTCAGCGCCCTGTCTCTCCTCACGTTCTCCAGCACACCCTGCTCCTGGACCAGCAGCAGCCGCCACGCCACCAGCCCGCCCCTGGGCACGCAGTGGCCCAGGCACTGCACTCTCTCTGCAACCCCTGAGTTCAGGGCCTGCTTTCCCAGCACCTGCAAGCACCTCAAAGTCTGATTTTTTCCAAAAAAAAAAAAAAAAAAAAAAAAAAAACCAGCAATCGCCAAATATTTCGCTTGTGTATTCTGTAAGTAAAGCTAAATCAGCGGTATAAAACACAGATTACATATTTGCTATAAAAGTTCATTTCTTTTCTTTTCTTTTTTTTTTTTTTTTTTTTGACAGGCAGAGTGGACAGTGAAAGAGAGAGCCCTCCAATGGCCGCTGCGGCGGTGCGCTGCGACCAGCACATCGCGCTGATCTGAAGGCAGGAGCCAGGTGCTTCTCCTGGTCTCCCATGGGGTGTAGGGCCCAAGCACTTGGGCCATCCTCCACTGCACTCTCGGGCCACAGCAGAGAGCTGGCCTGGAAGAGGGGCAACCGGGACAGAATCTGGTGCCCCAACTGGGACTAGAACCCGGTGTGCCGCAAGGCAGAGGATTAGCCTAGAGAGCCGCGGCGCCAGCCAAAAGTTCATTTCTTTTAAGCAGGTCCTGCCTATGTGGGTCCCTCAAGTATCAGTAAGATTCCTGTCTCGCCGAGCGTGACCACACCTCCTGTGTCACTCCCAGGGCCGGCTCTTACTCCTTCCCTGGCTGTCTGGGTCCTGTTCTTCCACTCAGCGCCACACTGAGCCTGACCCCTTGCCCCCGTCCCTCTGTTTCCTGGTGGTCTCTGTTTGGTGACTTCCTCCAGTCTGTCTAAGGCGGCTCCAACAGCTTCAGGACGTCGGAGCATAAACTGACTGCCCTCGAACTCTTTCAGCTCTGCAAGCAAGGAGACCGATTTCAAAATGCTCAAAATTGGTGATGATTTGGAGGAAGAAAAATGAAAAAAAGAAAGAAAACCACAAAACCTCAGCCAGCTCTGTAAACGGCACCTCGTGGGCTCTCAAGGCAAGTCGGAGCACTCAGGGGAACCTCCACCCGTGCACAGCGCTGTGCGGATTCCCTGCGCCCATGCTCAGCTGAGCACCAAGCGCAGTGCTGGGCTCCCGCTGCCGGGAGTCCAGGGCCTGGCTGCCCGTCGCTGCTTGGCCAGCTCTCCTTCCCAGGGCCTGGGGCACAGCCTAACCGGCAGACTTCTACAAAGGAATCACCTCTTCACTCAGTCTCGGAGAGCCTCACACTCCTCCAAAGGTGCAAGAGCTTCGGGAACTTTCTGAGAACTGTTAGCAGCAGTGAGACGCACGTGGAGAAATAAATGCAAGTGAAAGCAGACAAGGGCATTCTCTCTACAAAGACTCAACAAGCGGATGCGAGACCACAATCAAAATAACTGCCTATGGGGACTGCATTGTGGGCAGCAGGTAAAGCTGCCCTTGCAACACCAGCATCCCATACAGCACTGGCTCAAGCCCTGGCTGCTCCACTTCCCATCCAGCTTCCTGCTAATGTGCATGGGAAGGCAGCAGAAGATGGCCCAAGAGCTTGGGCCCCTGCACTCACATGCGAGACCCAGAAGCTCCTGGCTTCAGATCGGCTCAGCTCTGGCGGTTGAGGCCATTTGGGGAGTGAACCAGAAAATGGAAGACCTCTCTCTGTCTCTGTCTCTCCCTCTCTCTGTAACTCTGCCTCTCAAATAAATCTTACCAAAAAAAATCTCTAAATAAGGAGAATTTAAAATCAACCCACCCTACTCAAATGAAAACACAAAAATGTGAATTCCTCCAACTTTTATTAACAGCACTAACCTCTTTGAAGAGAAAATATATGCAGCGCGCTATTTCTCGCCACTGATGACATTTTTCATTGAGCTTGCAAAGGAGGGAGAAAAAAACTCCAGGCACCCAGCCACGCCTTCCCTCTTAAGTGCTACGATTCTACCAAGCGGGGCATAAGATACAAAACTCCACTGCTCCTCCTTCACAGAGTCCCCGGCACGTTCATCCTGAACGGGGTTTTTCTAAATCTTCTTAATACTCACTTGGCGAAAGCATTTCTTCTGCTGACCTCCTTCTGGGAAGAAGCGGAAGTTGTGCTGAAGCTTCTCCGGAAACCTGAATGGGGAGGTGAAGATCAGAGGAGGGAGTCAACCACACACTTCCAGTCCTCGCTACACCTTCTCTTCCGCCGCTTCTGCTACAAACGTCTACTGTAGCAAACAAAGCAAACGTAAATAAATTCAGAATACAGGGGCCAGCACTATGGCGTGGTAGGTTAAGCTGCTGCCTGCGATGCCAGCATCTCATACGGGTCCGAGTCCCAGCTGTTCCATATCTGATCCAGCTCCCTGCTAATGCACCTGGGGAGGCAGTGGAGGGTGGCCCAAGTGCTTGGGGCCCTGGACCCACATGGGAGACCTGGAAGAAGCTCCTGGCTTTGGCCTAGCCCCGCCCTGGCCATTGCAGCCATCTGGGGAGTGAAGCAGCAGATGAAGCTCGCTCTCTCTCTCTCTCTCTCCCTCTCCCTCTCTGTAACTCTGCCTTTCAAATACATATTTAAATATATATGTGTATATATATTCAGAATATGATCATAGTTTAGAATTCACTAATTGTTATCTTTATTTTCCTGCTCAAACCATGAACAAGTACAAGTAAGGTAAGACTGTGACCTTTCTTCTGGAGGTTTTTATTACAAGACTCCTTAAAAAAAAAAAAACACACAAAAATTACACATTGATAAGATTGACTCTTTTTACTATCAAGTGTTATCATCTGGATAATACTAAAAAATGGTTCAAAATCTTATTATTAAAGATATTCCATTTATAAACATTGAAAAATGCTTTAGACCTTATGATTATCAGCACCTCCAATTAACAGAGTAAAAAAACAAAACACTAAGACTTCATAAAGACATAAAAAATATGCTTTCGAAAAGAATAGGATTTCCAGTTCTGGTCATTTTGCCAAATCAGATGTGCTGAATCAATCTCTTGACTACAGCAACTCTAGTTTAAAACAACTGGAATTTTCTTATAAATTTTTTTACCTACTTGAAAGTCAGAGCAACTAAGACAGAGAGAGAGAGATTGATCTGCCTTCCATCCGCTGGCTCACTCCCCAAATGCCCACGATGGCCAGGGCCAAACCAGGCCAAAGCTGGAAGCCCAGAGCTCCATCTGGGTCTCTCACATGGGTGCAGGGGTCCAAGCACTTGGGCCACACTCCGCTGCTGTCCCAGGCCGTCAGCAGGGAGCTGGACCGGAAGTGGCCCAGCCGGGCCTCTACATGTGCTCTGTATGGACGCAGGTGTCCCAGGCAGCAGCTTACCCCGTGGTGCCATCGCACCTGTCCTATAACTTATTATTAAAATACTGTCGATCTCACAAAAAGAGGAACTACAAGAGGTTACTAATCACCCCAAGAATCCACCACCTTGTCTCATAAGGGTCTCCACAGACTCCCAGAGAACAGGGGCTCCCACCAGACTGGCTGTAAGGAGATGCGAAGGAGACGGCCCGGGAGTGGCCGAACGAGGGTTCCCCTGGCCAAAAGGAGGAGCCTGCACAGCCCACACTCAGGGCGAGGTTCACCCAGAGCGGAAGGGGACGCCGTCGGGGCGCAGGGCAACGCGGCCTGTGGGACCGCCAGGAGTCGCCCTCATTTTGTCCCCAAGGCACAGGAAGACATGGCAGGGATTACAAGGTAAAAGCAGTCCCCAGGCGGCAGCACCTGCAAGCACCTGGCAGAACTAAACAGAATCGTCCCCAAGGCCGCAACCCAGGATTCGAAGAGGAAACGACCCAGGACTCATCCGAGTAAAATAAGCATCTCGCAAGTTACGAAACTCACAAGGAAGGAGGCACCACCACGCAGGCTCGACAAAAATCAGACTCACAGAAGCGAGCTGCTCGGCCATTTAACACAGGATTTCAAACAGTGAAAGATGTCAGGGGAAAACTTG
The DNA here is from genome assembly GCF_051225735.1 of Oryctolagus cuniculus. Lineage (NCBI taxonomy): Eukaryota > Metazoa > Chordata > Mammalia > Lagomorpha > Leporidae > Oryctolagus > Oryctolagus cuniculus. Next base: position 178,791,364 of record NC_142868.1, read on the forward strand.
AAAACCCAGGGACGGTATGAGCACCGTGAGTGACCACCATGCAGATTTGAACAGAGCTGGGTAAAGCGCCAGGCTCGAGAGAGCTGGAGAGAGAACCGGGAAACTTGCAGGCAGAGTGGACGGCGCCCAGGGACAACAGTGAGGGGCTCAGCCGTGCGAGGGAAAGCCAGAGAGCAGCCAGCCGAGCCAAAGAGCTGAAGGTAGAGTGTCACAGAGCCCACCGAACGCATCGGTCCCCGAACCCCTGGGGACCGCGGACCGCAGCCACACAGGGGCATCTCCACCCAGACAAGAAAGGAAGCGGCGCCTTCGCCTGAAACCTTGGGCTCAGGAAGGAGACAAAGGACGCGGAGGGTGTTCGCCACCCACAGCCTCCTTCACAGACAGCGGAAAGGCTGTGCACAGGTAAGAAGGAAACAGCCCAAGTGCAGGTCCTGGGGATCCGTGAGTAAACACGTGAGGGGCCCACCCTGCAGAGGCGAACACAGACGCCGGCGCCTCAGCCTCCAAGAACTTTCTGGTAAAAACTTTAGGCTTTTCTAAGCATGTAATTTAAGTAATTTCAAAACAGCAATTTAAGACGTGTATTCACGGAGCGTATCTTCCATACAAACAGGGGGCAAGTCGAATGGAAAAAAAGAGGATCTAAGGAGAGAACTAGGGGTCGGCGTTGTGGCGAAGTGGGTAACGCCACTGCCTGCAACAGCACCATCCCACGGGGTGCCAGTGCACATCCCGGCTGCTCCACTTCTGATCCAGCTGACAGCCCCGGAAAAGCAGCAGAAGGTGGCCCAAGTGCTTGGGGCCCTGCACCCACATGAGAGACCCAGAAGAAGCTCCTGGCTCCTAGCTTTGGATAAGCCCAGCTACAACCATTGTAGCCATTTGGGAATGAACCAGCGGATGTAAGATTCTCTCTCTCCACCCAACTACCCTTGTAACTGCCGTTCAAATAGGTAAATAAATCTTTAAAAAACAACAAAAAAAAGTTATGCCATTTACCTTAACACCAAAAATGTAAGTATATAGTTATAAATCTTACAAAACACATACAAAATATCTGAGGAAACCTACAAACTTCTGATGAAAGAGATAAAAAAAGAAAGTCTCCCCTTATCTGTAAGGGATGCGTTCCTGATGGCTGCCCAAAACGAGGACAGTACCCTACCATATCCCATACTTGTCTGCTCTGATCATACACTGTTACAGTTTCACCTTTCCACTTAGAGGAGGCATTTTGCAACTTCTCTTTGGTGCATCTGAGTTGTCAGCATCACTACTCTGTGCTTAGGGGCCATTGCTAAGTAAAATAAGGGTTACTTGACCACAAGCAATACCACGACAGTCAACCTGATAACCCAGACAGCTCCTGGAGACAAGCACACATGTGCAGTGTGGAAATGCTGGGAACAGAATGATTTCATCCCTCAAGAGATGCGGCAGAACCACGAGCAAACTCATCATACTACTCAGGACGGCAGGCAATCTAAAACCTATGAATTATTTCTGGAATTTTCCATTTAATATTTTTTGGACCCACAGTTCACTGCAGACAATTGAAATTAAAAAAAAAAACAGAAATGGGGGAAGTACTGTAAATAAATGGAGAGACAGTCCAAGTTCATTAACGGAGAGACTCAGTGTGAAGATATCAGTTCCCCCCAAACTCGACCTGTACATTCTGGGCAATCCCAATCAAACTCCCAGCTGGTTATTTTGCGGATAGCAACAAACAGTAGAGCGTACATGGAAAGGAAACAGGCCTAGAATAACCAGCGCTATGGCAAAGGAGAGGCTCTAAGTCAGAGGCTGGACGTTACTCAACTGGAAGAGCTACGGAAGAACCACAATGATCCAGACACTGTGATGCTGGCAAAGGAACAAGCAGATGAAAGGAACAGAACAGAACCCTGAAAGAGACCCACAGATGCGGTCGACTGACCTCTGATGAAGGAGCAAAGGTGGTTCAATGGGGCAGGGGTGGTCCTTCCAACAGGGAACAACCGGACACGCACAATCAAACAACACATCCGGACACAGACCTTCCATCTTTCACAAAAAGTAACTCAAAACAGAACACAGACCTGCTTGTAAAGTACAAAATTACACAACTCCTAGAAGATAACCTGGGGGCCAAAACTCAGGGTGACCTTGGGGTTGGTAATGAGTTTTTTAGATACAACACCAACAGCATGATCCATGAAAGAAAAACACTGATTAACGTGGGACTTCATTAAAATTAAAAACTTCTGGTCTGTGAAAGGCACTGTGAAGAGAACAAAAAGACAAGTCACAGACTGAGAAAAAAATATTTTCAAAACACATATCTGGGAGCTAGCGCTTTTTGGCATAGTTTAACCTCTTCCTGGAGTGCTGGCATCCCATATGGACACTGGTTCAAGTCCTGACTGCTCCATTTCTGTTCCAGCTCCCTGCTAACAGCCTGGGAAGGCAGTGGAAGATGGCCCCAGTGCTTGGGCCCTCGCACCTGCATGGAAGACCTGGAAGAAGCTCCTGGCTCCTGATGGACCCAGCTCTAGATGTTGTGGTCATTTGGGGAGTGAACCAGTGGATAGAAGATATCTCTCTCCCTCCCTCCCTCCATTTGTAATTCTGCCTCTCAAATAAATAAATAAATCTTTAAAAAAAAAACCACACATATCTGAAAAGGTCTGGGAATCAAATATATTAAGAACTCAATAATAAGAAAGCAACAAATACAATATTAAATGGGTAAAAGATGAAACATGCCAGGGGACAGGACAGAAATAGGACTCATCAATCAAGCCCCTCCAGACCTGACATCATCCAGCTCCAGCTCCAAAACCATCAGGAGCAAGGAGCTCCCAGACCCCAGCAGGGACTTCCCCAAGCGGCATGCATGCTCCCTCAGAGCAGCCCAGTGTGACTGCACGTGACCTTCCCTGGCTGGCGGAGGTGGGCAAGGCCACCATAGAAAGAACCTCACTGGCACCTTGGCGGAACACCAAGCCAGTGCAAACCAAAGTGCCACGTGCCCAGGGGAAACCACTCCCCTCCACCTGATGGAGTCTGGGGCTCCTGGCTTCAGCCTGGCCCAGCCCCAACTGTCTGCAGGCATGTGGGAGTGAACTAGCAGATGGAAGATCAATCAATCTCTCTCTCTCTCTCTCTCTCTCAAGTAGATTAAAATAAACAAACATTTTTTGAAAAAAAAAATCACAGATTGCAAATAAACACAAGAAAGGGTGCTCCACATCTGTTATGAGCTGAATTGTGTTCCCACAAAAGTCACACACTGAAGTCCTAACCCCTCAGAATGTGACTGGGTTTGGAAACAGGGTCTCCAGAGAGGTCACTAAGGGAGGTCATATGAGTGCCCAATCCAATGGGACTCTAAGAGGAGACTGAGATGAAGACACACACAGCGGGAAAGACCCACAAAGACAACAGAGGGGGCCGCAACCTGCAGGCCAAGGACAGGGCCTGTGGAACTGCAAGACAGTAACTTTCTATTGCTTCAACTCCCCAGACTTAGCAAATGAACACAGCATCATACATCATCACTAGGGAGGTCCTAATTAGAACAGTACCCTATCAGAATGTCAGAAATCCGTAGGTCATAAAGTTAACCTCAACAAACATCTAATGACAGGCATTATGGAAATCAGTCTTTCACGGATGGCCATCCACATGGCAATGAAAATGAGAGCCTTACAGGACATGAAATTACCTCCAGGTAAACAGACACACAGCAAACTCAAGAATAGAAACCTTTCTGAAAGCAATACAGGAAGATATCCTTATGATTCCTATTTGAGGAGAAGATTTCTTAAGATAAACAATACCAACTCTGGTTTGCTATTTTGACTACATAAAACTTGTGTTCATCGACAGATACCCACAAAAATCAGGGGAAGTGGAACAAGTGACAAACTGAGCAAGATATCTTAACACACACATAAAGACAAGCCACCCAAAAGAGAAATGGGCAAGAAACTTGAATAGGCACTTCACACAAGAGGAAAGGTACAGAGCCCATGGGCACCAAGAGATATCATTTAAGTCAAACGGGACTAGCTTTGAGGTGTACTCTGTAGATGGGAATGTGCATTGCAAGGGGCTGGTGTTACAGGAAGGGGAAGAGGTGCACATCCCACTGCAGAAACAGCTGCACTTGGGTGCACCAGTAGAGTCTGTAATAGGAAAAAATGGGACAGGATGCAAAGAACCATTAACTGTACACAAATCATGTGTTCAATGGAATGCTAAATAAGAACTAAACATATATTATTTATGGGTGTATCTATATATGGGTGACAAAAATATAAAGACAATCAAGGAATAATTAATATAAAACTCAAAACTCATAATCTTTGAATGAGGTGTATGAAGAGGGAGGCAGATGATGGCGAGTGGGGATCAGGGCTTTCCATGGCACAGTAAGTTATACTCTTCAGATGAGGGCAGGTGACAGGTGTTTGCTCTGTAAGTCCTCAAACTATACAAATACTTTTTTATGAGAAGCCTTCAGAAAATTGATACTATGAAAACTATGCATGGATTTCAATTTTTTTGCATCAAAATAAATGTTATCTTTAATTCATTTTTCCCACATGCTTTCTTACATACCCAAGTCTACTCTTTAATACACACACATGCTCCATAATAAAAAATTTTTTCAGTAAGTGGAAAGCAAAGGAATAATTATTAAAAAAGCAAAATTGTATGATCTTACCAGGATAAGAATGATTCTGTTTATTTGAAGAAATTTCTGAAAGAGTATCCAGGGAATCTGTTATTCTGTGAATAAAACAAACAAAGTGTACCTCATTAGACACAGCTGGTCTTCAGACCTAAGACTTGCTCTCAGCTAAGCTTTCACAACTGTTATTTGTCATTCATTCAACATTTACTTAGCACCTATGAGCCAGGCATGAGCTTTAATCTAGCATGGGAAATAGGCAATAATCAAATAAAAGAATTACTCACTATCTAAGGAACACTAGCATGGAAAAATTCAACTTAAAGTGAATTCACTTAAAATAGGACATGGGGTGGGTCTTTTACAGCAGTAAAACTGCTTGGAACACCTGTACCCCGTATCAGAATGCTTGGTTAAGAGTCCCTGTCCCTCCATTTCCCACCTAGCTTCCTACTGATGCACACCCAGGGAGCCAGCACATGATGGCTCCAGTATTTGGATCCCTGACACCAACGTGGGGAACCCAGCTGGAATTCTGGGCTCCCGAATTTGGCCTGGTCCAGCCCTGGTTGCTGTAGGCATTTGGGGAGTGAAGCAGCTGATGGAAGAGTTATGCCTGTGTCTCTGTCTCCTGTCTGTCAACAGGAGTGAAAAATAAATTTAAAAAGTAAAAGGGATCTTTAACTTAACTTCAAGGTGTGGAATTAAAAATTATGAAAATAGGGGCCAGCGCCGTGGCTCACTTGATTAATCCTGCACCTGCGGTGCCGGCATCCCATATGGGTGCTGGGTTCTAGTCCCGGCTGCTCCTCTTCCAGTCTAGCTCTCTACTGTGGCCCGGGAGTGCAGTGGAGGATGGCCCAAGGGCTTGGGCCCCTGCACCCGCATGGGAGACCAGGAGGAGGCACCTGACTCCTGGCTTCGGATCGGCGCAGTGCCGGCCGTGGCGGCCATTTGGGGAGTGAACCAATGGAAGGAAGACCTTTCTCTCTGTCTCTCTCCCACTGTCTATAACTCTACCTGTCAAAAAATAAATTTAAAAAATTATGAAAATAAGCTTGTTTATATTAAATTCAATAAATGTTAGGCTAAAGTTGTAAAACTATCACTAATTCTTAGGTCGGGAACAGTGTTTATTGGTTGTGTAATGTGTAACTTTTCTGATAAAACTGCATGGTTGATACAATTCAACGTCCCTTACTCGACACAGTCACAAAGGCCCGGTTCCTGATGGGTTTCTCTTTATTTTTTGATACTCAAATCATTACTTTTAAAAAGCTAATTCTGACAGCCTCATTTTCTTGCACCTGTTTACTGACCTAAATCTGCAAGGCCTTCGTCTGTCAATCACTTCGTTACCAGCAAGGAATCCTGCAGCTCCTGCAACACTTGCAGTTTCATCTCCCGAATCCTATGCCTCATTTCCCATGGTGTGCAACACACAGCAATCAATGAGAGACTGATGGACACAGGCAATACGGCTCAGTGAACAGGACAGAGGTGAATGAAGTGCTGACGGACAGCTCAGGGGAACTGGATTCTAGATGTGATCAGCTCATGAGTAATAAGTACCTGGCGGTGAGAACTCAGCAAACAAATACGATGCCAATAACCCTCACGGGCACAGGCATGTGAGATTAGGTTCGATTTCACCACTGAGTTGTCTTGGAGTTTGCTACAGAAACACTGATCGACTTATACACTAACTGCAGAAATTAGCTAAGTGGAAACGGAGTGGCAGCAGGCAGGTCTGCACAGCCATCCAAGCAGAGTGATACCATATGCAAAGATGGGAGGTGACATTTTCAAAATGGGAAGAGTGGGACAGGTGCTGTGGTGTATCTGGTAAAGCCTCCACCTACAGTGCCGGCATCCCATATGGGTGCCAGTTCGAGTCCCGGCTGCTCTGCTTCCTATCCGGCTCTCTGCTGTGGCCTGGGAAAGCAGTGGAAAACGGCCCAAGTGCCTGGGCCCCTGCACCTACATGCGAGATCCAGAGGAAGCTCCTGGTTCCTGGCTCCTGGCTTCAGATTGGTGCAGCTCTGGCTGTTGCAGCCAGCTGGGAAATGAACCAGCAGATATGAAAGGCCTCTAGATAGATAGATAGATAGATAGATCTGCCTCTGCCTTTCTATAACTCTTCCTTTCAAATAAATGGATAAGTCTTTAAAAAAAAAAAATGGAAAGAGGGCCGCGGAGGCCAGCTCTGGTCCCTAGGCCATGCGAGCTGGGGTTGGGACAGGTCGCCACCTGGTTCAGGTGGTTCACAAGTCGCCCTGAGCACAAAATGCCCCACATGAAGAACAGTGGGTCTGCAGAGAGCTCCAAGCTGGCTTAGATTAGGAGCGCCTGCGAATCAGGGACTACGTCTGTTTTACTTGCTTACAGAATGCCTAGCACAGCACAAAGCGCTAAAAGACACTTAATAGTATTTATGGTGGTGAATGAGACAATCAGAGGAAGACAGGAAGACAGCTGGATGGAGGCAGCAGTTCATTCACACAGAGCCCTGGTTCTTTTAAGAGAAGGGGGCTGCTTTTAAACACACCACCTTACAGAAGACCAAACCGAAGGCAAGCAGAAAAACAAAGCACAAGCCCCACGCTCCATCAACAAAGCGAGGAAAACACAGAAGCTGTAAGGAAGTGGCTGCACCCTGGTAAGCAGAGGGAACAGCCGTAGCAGCGTGAAAAGCAACGAACCCAGGAATCAGATGTGATCAATATTCACTGTGCCTGGCCGGCGCTGCGGCTCACTAGGCTAATCCTCCGCCTGCAGCGCTGGCACCCCAGGTTCTAGCCCTGGTTGGGGTGCCAGTTCTGTCCCAGTCACTCCTCTTCCAGGCCAGCTCTCTGCTGTGGCCCAGGAAGGCAGTGGAGGATGGCCCAAGTGCTTGGGCCCTGCACCCGCAAGGGAGACCAGGAGGAAGCACCTGGCTCCTGGCTTTAGATCTACGCAGCGCGCCAGCATTTGGGGGGTGAACCAATGGAAAAAAGAAGACCTGCCTTTCAAGTAAATAAATAAATCTAAAAAAAAAAAGAGAGAGAGAGAGAGACAGCAGCAGTGGGTCAGTGAAGACACTAGGAGGACAGGGACTGCAACGGCGACTCAGCACAGATCGGTCATTTGTGAGACAGAGGTCCTGTCCTGAGGACAGTCGCTGGGGCTCCTGTCGCCGGTGCCCAGGTTCTGGTGCCAGATGGCCTGGGCTCAGCTCCCCACGTGACCTCTCTGTGAAACAGGGACACCCACAGAGCTGCTGTAGAGGCGGAACGGGGAGCACTCCGGGAGCACTGCAGACAGAGCCCAGCACGCCCAGGTGCCAGTCATGGCTATCCAGTGTTCTCTGTTCACAGGGTGGCTACACAAAAGAGCAAACTGCCCAGCAGGAGCTCAGGAAAAACAACAACAACAAAATAACACAGCAGGCGGCGTTGGGCTCTGCTGTGAACTAACCAGCTCTGTGACTGTGCCTAAACCTAAATCTCTTGATACTTACTTCACCTGCCAAACAGGAAAGATCCTAAGAGCCTGCAGCAACGTGGGCTCAGGGGACTAAGGGGAGAGGCGCCACGGAGCCCACCACTCACTCAGTGCTCAACACGTGTCTGCAGCCACGGCTGCTGCTGCCCGGCTTCCGTGGCCACGTACTGACCAGGATGAAACAGAATAACATCTACGTGAAGATGCTGCATAAACTGCCAGGGAATGTGTGCTAAATGCTATATGATCGTAAATAGAAAGGGCAGAATTATATCAAGTATGGCCAGCGCCGTGGCTCACTAGGCTAATCCTCCGCCTTGCGGCGCCGGCACACCGGGTTCTAGTCCCAGTCGGGGCACTGGATTCTGTCCCGGTTGCCCCTCTTCCAGGCCAGCTCTCTGCTGTGGCCCAGGAGTGCAGTGGAGGATGGCCCAAGTGCTTGGGCCCTGCACCCATGGGAGACCAGGAGAAGCACCTGGCTCCTGCCTTCGGATCAGCGTGGTGCGCCAGCTGCAGCGCACCGGCTGCAGCAGCCATTGGAGGGTGAACCAACAGCAAAGGAAGACCTTTCTCTCTGTCTCTCTCTCTCACTGTCCACTCTGCCTATCAAAAAAAAAAAAAGAATTATATCAAGTACATCAGAGAAGGAGATCGACACAAAAATCATAATGGAACTATAGAGTAAGAAAAATACCCGGCGGAAGAAAGTGGATATAAAAAGCTCAGTTTGCCAAAAGGCAGGCGCAGACTCAGGCTAGCTGTCGGGGAACCAGACGGCAGCTCCGCTCACAAATGTGGTTACACCGTACACGTTCTCTCTCATCTGAGGAGCACCGTCTCGTGTCCTGTCCACTGAGAGGCAGACCGCGCCAGCGTGCTCAGCACACAAGAGAAGCCCTTCCGCTTGGAACTGCACGAGGATGTGCTTCTGCTCGAGTGAGTCTGGGAAGGCAGAGCGAGGTGGGACACAAGTGTGCTGTGTTGGGGAAGCACAGCCAGGAGGTGTGTTGCAAATAAAATCCTGGAGGCTCCGCGTTCCTCCAACGTCGGCTGCCTATCTATTTTTGAAAACTAAAGAAATCAGAGGGAAAAAGCCATTTTGGTTGCATTAGGTTTGCAGGAGAATGAATGGGGTGCCTGCTGGCAGGAAATTTAATGTAGTTAGGATGTGACTGAGGCAATCAGAGAGCATTTTTACTTTTGTTTGCACGACAGATTAAGCTCGCAGCTCTCGCTGTTCTTCGCGGCAAGCGCCACCGCTAATAGCCTCCACATACTCATAGGGTTTGCAAATGAGGGATACAGGAGGTTTATAAAATTGCAAATCCTCAGCAAAGCAAATTTAGCTTTCCACAAGCCTTCGCGCTGAAGAAGGTGGCCGGTTAACCCCTTGAAAGGAGACAGGAGCTGCAGCCGACACGCGTCTCCAGTGTTAAATGAGATTCACCGTGTATCACGGCAAATCACAACAGGTTCCTGGCAATAAATGCACATTTCCTTTGTCTCACCTTTGCACCCTGGATGGGGGAGCAAATATTCCATATCTTGGAGAACAACTAAAATACTGCACACCTCCGACGGAGCCGTCATTCTTGCCGTGAGGTTTTTCCAGCTCTATTCCGTACCAATATCCTGGAACATGAACACTGCATTTTAGAAGCATCCGCACTTTGTTCAAAATCATTATGCTACATTATATTATAGGAGCCCAAAGTCTGGATGGCTTAACATTTTCACAAATGACCGAAATGATGGTATATCATTTCGGATGATAAAATTACAAAATTGGAAAAGTGGGGAGAATCGTCACACAAGCCTAATTGCACAGCAGTGCGTTAAGGGAGGAAAATGAAATAAAATAAACAGAAACTTGGCGAGGATTGGGTATTATGCAAGAAGTAGATGCCCAAAATACATTCAAAATTACAATGAGTAATAAAGTGTCCTTGACTCAGTGGCAGAGTGTGTCCCGGTGACAGAAACACAGCACAATAGTGAGATGTATAAATCAGAAAAGGGGCATGCGAGCCTCTCATCTCACTCTCCCAACACTAGAACATCAGAGCAGCTCTTGAATAATTAAAGGAGGACAGAAAGAACACAGGGACTGCCACCAGACTCCACGGTGACTCTGCTTTCTCTTCTTTCAACCCGAGATGAAAAGAAAAATTACTTTTAACCTAGATGAAGACTTAGGCTGACTGATGAGAATTTTCTCAAATGCTTTCAGTTTTAAAAGGGCCCTTTCTGAGGGAAATAATGGGATTTCCTCAACTGTAGAGCCTAAAATTAAAGTCGGGAAATTGATTTTTTTTTTTTTTTTTTTTTACAGGCAGAGTGGACAGTGAGAGAGAGAGACAGAGAGAAAGGTCTTCCTTTGCCGTTGGTTCACCCTCCAATGGCCACCGTGGCCGGCACACCGCGCTGATCCGATGGCAGGAGCCAGGTGCTTCTCCTGGTCTCCCATGGGGTGCAGGGCCCAAGCACTTGGGCCATCCTGCACTGCACTCCCTGGCCACAGCAGAGAGCTGGCCTGGAAGAGGGGCAACCGGGACAGAATCCGGCACCCCGACTGGGACTAGAACCCGGTGTGCCAGCGCCGCAAGGCGGAGGATTAGCCTAGTGATCCACAGCGCCGGCCGGGAAATTGATTTTAATACGTCCCCACCTATATAAGGAAAAAGGACACACAACCCTGGAGCGAGGACTGTCCCTCTCTGAGGGTGCTGAGAGACCACTCCTCTATGATTTAAAAGGGGGGAACGGCAGGAATGGTATTTGATCTCGCACCATCAGTTATCAGGTGCAAAACAAACACGTATACATCAAGACGCACATGGCAAATCACAAAACACAAAAGCACTGTTCTTCCAGCTTCCGAGTGCAGAGCTGACTGCTAAGTCAGCCTACAAGTGCTTGATGCTTGCTCCTCGCTCACGCTCACAGAGATGGCGCACGCGCGTCTACCTGCAGAGACCAGGGTCCGAGCTGTTGAAAAGGTCCCTGTGTGACCAGAACCTCTGACACTCACAGGGCCCTGCGACACAACGTGAGGACTGGCTAGGGGTGGGCCTGGGGCACGGCAGTTAAGACGCCACTTGTGCTGCCTGGGGTTCCAGTGCCAGTTCAGCTTCCTGCTCATGTGTACTGGGAGGTAACGGGCGACGGCTCAAGTATTCAGGTCCCTGTCACCCATGTAGGAGATCCAGGTGGAGTTCTGGGTTCCTGGCTTCAGCCTGGTCCAGCCAGAGATATTGCAGGCACCTGGGGAGTGAACCAGCAGACGGGAGGTCTCTTTCTCTTTCTCAAATAAAGCAAATAAATTAAAATGCAAAATAATTTAGAATTTTTTAAAGGGGGAAGTGAGTGGGCAGGCATGGTGGTGCAGTGAGTTAATAAGCTGCATCCCACATCCGAGTGCCCGGTTCGAGTCCCAGCTACGCCACTTCCAATCCAGCTTCCTGCAGATAAGATCCTGGGAGGCAGCAGGTGATGGCTCAGGTGACGGGGTCCCTGCCACCCGTGTGGGAGATCCAGATGAAGTTCTGGGCTCCTGGTTTCAGCCTGACCCAGCCCCAGCTGTTGCAGATGGGGGAGTGAACCAGCAGATGGAAGCTCGCTCTCTTTATCTCTCTCTTCCTCCCTATCATTTTCCCTCCCTTCCTCTCTCTAGGCCTGTCTTTCAAATAAAAAGAAAGGAAAAGAAATGCCTACACACGTGACGTCTGGCCACACGAAGGCTCAGAACCGGGCCGGCACGCTTCTGAGCGTCCTGAGCCAAGTCAGCCAGGCCGCCACTACTACTTCCCTGAACCCCACACTAGGAATTTGCCAGATTTTACTCCTTCTGCCTCCTGTGCTTTCCTCCTTAGCTTTTGCATTTCCCACTTTAATTTGCCACGTGACTGCTGCATGCTTACATATAACTGGAAAACGTGTTATAGCAGAAATACATTGAGACAAGCCTCGGCAGCAGGGACTGCGCGCTCTCTAGAAGCAGTGCATGTGGAGAGCTTCCCATTTAAATGTCAATTCTCTTTGCGAGGGTGGCACAGATAAAAATCCTGAAGAGGCTAAAAATGGGCTCGCTCTCAGCTCCAGGCCTTAGAAAAGTCTGCTGCTGTTTTGCCAAAAGCACTGATCCGACCTAAACTTTTGACGCCACAAGAAATACAGGGCACCCCCCCCCCCAACTCCCTGATAGGCAGGATGACTTTAACAACAAAGTTTCCAAGATTTTTAATACTGGCTTTTACTACCCGAATTTCAAATTGCTTCACATTAAGAATTTTAAAAATTAAAAGTCTACCCAAAACAATGAACTGCATCCAAAGAATCGAAGTAACATAATCAAGGAGAACTCGGAGACACAGGTAACGGTGAAAAACAACCTGCCGTGGAATTCCTAAGCTTTTATTGGGTGACTGCATTGGGCACAACGTAACTAATTTCTATTACTCCCTGGAGACCTAACGGAGCCAGGCATGATGAAGACATAGAACCCATCTCAAATCGGCTAGTTGGCCGACCACGAAGAGCGGCATTCGTGAGCAGCCGGCACCATGGGACAGCAGGTGAGGCCACTGCACACAATGCTAACTGCCCAGATCAGAGCTCTGCTCTGAGTCCCGGCTGCTCCACTTCTGACTCAACTCCCTGTGAATGTGCCCGGGACAGCAGTGGAGGATGGCCCGAACGCTCGGGCCCTGCTGCCCATGTGGGAGATCTGGAGGCACCTCCTGGGTCCTGGTTTCAATCTGGCTCAGCCCCAGCTATTGCAGCCATTTGAGGAGTGAACCAGTAAATGGAAATGGAAGACATTCATTCTCTCTCTCTCTCTCTCTCTCTGCCTTTCAAATAAGTAAATAAAATCTTTAAAAAAAAAAAAAAAAAAAGTGGTGGCCGGCGCTGCGGCTCAGTGGGCTAATCCTCCACCTTGCAGCGCCGGCACACCGGGTTCTAGTCCCGGTCGGGGCGCCGGATTCTGTCCCGGTTGTCCCTCTTCCAGGCCAGCTCTCTGCTGTGGCCAGGGAGGGCAGTGGAGAATGGCCCAAGTGCTTGGGCCCTGCGCCCCATGGGAGACCAGGAGAAGCACCTGGCTCCTGCCTTCGGATCAGCGCAGTGCACCGGCCGCAGTGCGCCGGCCACAGCGGCCATTGGGGGGTGAACCAATGGAAAAAGGAAGACCTTTCTCTCTGTCTCTCTCTCTCTCATTGTCTAACTCTGCCTGTCAAAAAAAAAAGTGGTAGTAATGAAACAAGCATGTGTTGGGAGTGAGTGCCCCTCAGCGCCCTGCTTCTGCCCATCTGGTGAGCAGAGGCACTGGCTGCCTTGGTTCCAGACTCTGCACAGACATTGTGTAGGGGGACAGCCTCGGGGGAGAGAGTCTCCCCCAGGAGCAAATGCTCAGTGTGCTGGTGCAGACTCCTTCCCCAGGCTCCTCTCCAGAAACAACAATGGGAGTGTGGGTATCACCCGGCCCTGGCAGCCTCAGCCTGGGAACTGGGGCTCAGGGAACAGTGCGGGGACTCTGGTCCCTGCTGTTACTGGGAGTTGTGGAGCCCTTCATCTCTGCCCCAGGATTCTCACAGTCTTCCACCAACACCTAGGAAGCTGGCTGGCTACCTTGTTGGCTTGAAAATCAGTAAAGTCAAACCTTGGTGTAGTTCTCAGCAGATTAACACAAACTTTTCTTTAAAAAAAAAAAAATCAATGTTCTAGCTAATCTTCCTATAACGCTGCAATGCCACCAAGTGTTAAAGCAGGATATTGCTTTCAGAAACACACAAGCGAGATTCCATTCAACTGGCTTCTACTGAAAATTACAGGGGCTGGGAGTCCAGGCCACTCGGAACTCCTGCATCCCAGCCGGCTTGGCGCCCTAGCTCCGTCTCCGATTCCAGCTTCCTGGGAGGCAGCAGGTGACGGCTCAAGTGCTTGGGTCCCTGCCACCCACAAGGGAGAGCCAGACCGAGTGCCAGGCTCCTAGAGCTGTTGTGAGCGTGTGGCAAGTGAGCGAGTGAGCAGAAGAGACTGCTTTCTGTTTCTGTTCTTTCATCTTGAAAATAAATTTTTAAATAATTTTTTAAAAATAATGTAAATGAAAAGCGCCGAAAATGCAAAAGTTAATAATCTTTTTACTTCAGGGAACACAGCACTGACTGCTGATTGGACATGAAGACGTAAGCACAAAGATGTACTTTCAAGGCTCCAGGGCACACAGAAGCTTTCTCGCCGTCCTCTGAACCCTTTTGCTTTTTCTTCTCTATACCGGTCTGATGAAATCTAAAGAGTTCACTCATTATCGGCTCGTCTTAAAGATTATCCTTGGCAAAACTCCAGTCCTGAGACGTCCTCTGTCACTGAGCTCACCGGCGCTGAGTGAGAGGAGACGCGCAGTGTGACAGCTCGCGCTAACACGGGACAACTTACAGCGGGCGGCACAGGAGCAGCAGGAGTCACCCTGAGGGGACACAGCTGCATTCCACCATCCTTTCACAGCGCCTGGGCCACGGCCACTGTGCACAGGAGCTCTCTACAATTGGGTTTCCTTTACACGTAAAGCTGTCAACCCCGCTGTATTCTGAAGCATCGAATGCAGCAAAGAACGGACAGCTGAGTTACCTGGAGCAAAGTTCGTTGTTCCGAAGAACCGGACGGTACCGACTCTCTGGCCTACGACCAACACTCTGTCCCCAAGCTGGAGCTCCCCCTCTCGGCAGGAACTATTTGCTACAGATGTTGCTGAGGAGTTCAAACCTGCAGAGGTGGGGGCCGGGGGGTGGGGGGTGGGGGGCAGGGAGAGAGGAAAGAAAAGAAAGGGGAAAAGACTCAAAAAGCACATTAGCCCAAAAAAAAATTCACTGCATATTCTAACTAGTGTAGTTAGTTGGAGGTAGGTTTTGGTATTTGGCGACTTATTTTATATGCACCTGCAGTTGTTTCTCTCACGTGAGGTCCAGATGGTGACAAGGAAGGTGAAGGACCCCGAGAAATGATTGCCATGGGACATCGACTCTTCCAGGACTTCCTGGTACTTAGGACGGGCCAGCAGGCCTCTTTGTAAAGGGCTAGGAAGTACTTTAGACTTTGCAAATCACGCCATAACGATCACAGCTACTCTGCTCTGCTGTCACCAGCATGAAGCGGACACAGACAATACATTAAAAAATGTGCACAACCATGTGCCAATAAAACTTTATTGACAAAAGTGGGTGGGTAGGTCAGCTATGGCCCATGGGTCATAGCCTCCCAATTCCTTTTCTTGTAAAATTCTACAAAGCTATAGTTCCCCTGGACTTAGTGTATATGATACATACAGGACTGTGATTTCAAGGTGAAATTGCTGTAAGGTGCCAATAACCCCAAAATGACTTCCTCATTAAACAGGATTACTGCCCACTCAGCTTGATCCAAACTAAACTGTGGAATGCCCAACAGTAAACATCACAAGTCCCAGAGAAACCCTATTGAGACAGCTGTTAGGCGAGCACACCTGCAGGAAAAGAGGTGGCCCAGAGTCCTGGCCCATCGGGACCCCCGTGGGATTGACAGAACTGTCTGCCGAGGTCTACACAGCCAAGAGTGAAGGGGTCCCAGCCCACAGCGGAGGGATGTCTGGGTCGAGGGTGCCACTCGCCAAGTCCTCGGCCCCCAGAGTCACTAATACTGGTATTCCCAGCATTTCACACCCCACAAAGTGCTTTTCATAAAAATTAGACTCATAAATAATAACTCGGGAATTCCTATGGTGCTGCGCTCACAGCTAGCAGGTGGCAAACCAAGACTGAAACCCACAACCTGTGGCCAGAAATTCCCTGTCTGTTCCCATGCTGCCAGCTGACAGTGGCCCACGCACGGACAGCAAGTTCACCCGGGGGGATCCGAGCGGGCCGAGGCCCTGAACGTAGGTGTGCTCCCCATCTCTCCCATTCTCCTGAGACTGACTTTCTTCCTCTGTCTCTAATTCTTTAACCCGATGCTCAGCCACCGTCCACAGCGTCCTCAAACGCATCATCTACGGGGAAGGTTGGGTGTCTACTCACTCCAGGACAACGTCCCGGGGAAACGTCTCTAGCGCTGCAGACAAGGTCTCCCTCCTGAATGCCTCCCATCCTCCGCCCTCCCTGTTCCCAGAACCCTCGTCACCCGAACTAGTATGGCTACGCAGCCCTCACGTTTACGAAAAGGAAAACAGGGGATGTATGTAGCCACACATAACTCTTTCTCATAAAAATTTTTAAAAAAGATAATCCCATGCCAACCTATAAACTTTTTTAAATCAAGTCAATGTCAAAAGTCCAAATGTTAAACACAGCAGCCCTTAAAACATAAATAAAATGAGGATAAAAAGGACTGCTGCATCCCAAAAAGACAGATATCAGGGGGCAGCACAGTGGCATAGCAGGGTAGAGCTGCCACCTGCAGTGCCGGCATCCCATATGGGCGCCAGTTTGAGTCCCAGCTGTTCCACTTCAGATCTAGCTCTACAATGGCCTGGGATAGCTGTGGAAGATGGCCCAAGTTCTTGGGCCCCTACACCTGCATGAAAGACCTGGAGGAAGCTCTTGGCTCCTGGCTTCAGATCAGCTCAGCTCCGGCCATTGTGGCCATTTGGGGAGTGAACCAGCGGATAGAAGACCAACCTCCCTCCCTCCCTCCCTCCCTCCCTCTTTTTGCCTCTCTGCCTTTCTACCTCTCTGTAACTCTGCCTTTCCAATAAATAAATAACAATATTTTTAGAAAAACCAGCTATCATGTTTCCCCTGATCCAAGGCAACTAACATAGTACCTGAAATGTAATGTATTGGAATGAAATGGACATTTTGAGATTCAATGATTATTTACAGCCCTTGTCTCTTCCATTGAGGAACAGTGTGTTCTTCCTCTTCATACTATTTATTGAACTCTTATACTGGGAGTAGCGCTCACTATATGATCATTAAGTATACTGAAAACAGATCTTTGTAAAAATTAAGAGTGGGAATCTGAGAGGGAGGGGAAGGAAGGATTGGACTGTGGGCAGGGGTGGGGGGGAGTGCTACTATGTTCCTAAAATCTGTATATATGAAACTTGTATACCTTCAATACAATTTTTAAAAATGTAAAAAAAAAAAGGCTTGCTGCCTCACTACACCTGCCCAACACATGTTCCTCACTGCATTAAGGAGAACTGGGGTGTGTGGGGGGGGGGGGGTCGTTCAGAGACTAAATACCCCAGGTCAACCATTTCAGGCATGATTTCCAGGTCTCCTACTTTTAGGTTCCCAAAGTTTACACTGATTACATCATTGTTGTGGCTGAGGGCATGGGTTTCCCTCACGCCTTCTGGAAGAGTATTTTGACAAAGGAAAAACTCCTGCCCTGAACATTTTCTATGGTAAAATATTGGTTCATATAATTATTAGAAACGTGAGTAAGAGAACCTGGCAGTTAATATGAGGTTTATTCTGAACCATTTCTGCCTGCATGCCTTCATTCCTTCCTGGGTCAGTTCACCCCACAGATAACTCAGCGAGCACGTGTGGATTCGGCAGAAGCCTGGGAGTGTTTGGTGCACCCTCCCATGGAACCACAGACGTGGGGGCCACAGCGGGCAGGCCACCAGCGACCACCTGGAACTGGTCGCCCTCCTATGTGGCCTTAAACAATGACTCGAGTGAAAGCAAACTGCTTTTTAAATATGGAGATGACACAAAGGCATGGGAAGAAGTTTGTGTGCAGGAGATGGAGTTAAGATGGGCTTAAACCACCGAGAGTGAGCCTGGGGACAATCAGTGGCGAGCCTTGCACCCGAGAGCGACAGGCAGAGCCCTGGCTCCCGGCTCGCGGCCCGGGGAGGTGGGGACGAGAGCACACAGCTCAGTCTGACTGCAGTAAAGGGTTCCTTCTACACATTTAAAAACAGCAAATCTACTTACAAAGAAACCAAGATAAAAAACACCAAGAAAGCCAGGTTGAAAAAGCCATAGATACCAGCACTGGCTCGCGAGGACAGAGAGGGGCTTTTGCTCATTGTCTTCTTGGTGCTGCCGCTGGCACTCAGTTTCTTGGCGTTGCTCTGTTTGTGCTCCAGAGAAGAAGTGGAGGAGGAGCTGCTGGCGGATCCGAGCGTGGGACCTGCCACGGGCGAGGAGAAAGGACGCATCAGAGCACGGAAAAGAGCCGGTGCACAGTACGGGGCGGTTCCAGGCAAGCCCTCCCGGAACGCTCCACTCGGCTTCCGTGGCTGTGGATTATCTTCGTGCCAGGTTAAATGCCTGAGCTCGCCCAAATGCAACGTAGCTTCCACGTGCACGATTTTACAACACAGGCAATGGCACTCCAAGGTCGGGATCTCATACAGGAGGTGCTGCCACGGCAAACCACGTAAGCTGACTTCTAATCTCACCACCAATCACTCACCTCCCACTGCAGATGGGACAGTAGAGTCCCATCTGATTCAGACAGAAACCAAAACACTTGCTATTGCTAGGTCCTAAGGTAACAAAACTTTAGTATTAAAATGCTTGCGGGATACGTGCCATGGCACAGTAGGTTAATCCTCCACCTGTGGTGCCGGCATCCCATATGGGAATCAGTTCTAGTCCCGGCTGCTCCTCTTCCAATCCAGCTCTCTGCTGTGGCCTGGGAAAGCAGTAGAGGATGGCCCAAGTGCTTGGACCCCTGCACCCGCATAGGAGATCGGGAAAAAGCACCTGGCTCCTGGCTTCGGATCGGCGCAGCTCCGGCAGTTGCGGCCATCTGGGGAGTGAACCAGTGGGAGGAAGACCTCTCTCTGTCTCTCCCTCTCACTGTCTGTAACTCTACCTCTCAAATAAATAAATAAAATCTTTAAAAAAAATGCTTGTGGATAAACTTAAGGCAAACAAGAACAGTCATGTTTGGTTCACCTAACAACCTGACAGCTAAAGGCAGCCTGCATATTTTCGCCAAGGCATCTGGACTACAGAATTTTCTTTTATTCCTTCTTTTCATCTAGCCCAGTAGTTCTGACATGTACTTAAGAATCAAAGTAGGGGCAAGGGCTAGCGCTGTGGTGTGGCGGGTGGAGCCGCCACCTGCAGTGCTGGCATCCCACACGGGCACCAGTTTGAGACCTGGCTGGTCCACTTCCGATCCAGCTCTCTGCTATGGCCTGGGAAAGCAGTAGAAGATGGCCAAGCCCTTGGGCCCCTGCACCCACGTGGGAGACCCGGAGGAAGCTCCTGGCTCCTGGCTTCAGATGGGTGCAGCTTCGGCTGTTGTAGCCAGCTGGGAATTGAACCAGCAGATGGAAGACTTCTTTCTCTCTCTCTCTCTCTCTACTTCTCTGTAATTCTGCCTTTCAAATAAATAAATAAAAATCTTTAAAAAAAAAAAAAGCAAAGTAGAAGATTTTTTTAAAGAATGTATACATGCTATTACCAGCTTCTTAGGGGATTTCCAAAGGTAATCGCTACTAGAATGAGTTTCTCCTACCAATTTAACCTCCAAGTAAGCTGCTTTTCTACTGTTCATTTTAAAGTCCTAGCAGTGAATCGTATTTTGAGAAACAGATGTTATAAACTGTATTACCATCTTTCTCTATTACGGTTTTCAATTCTTCACCAGGAGGCAATGAAAGTGTGGATTCAGAAGTAATATCTTTCTTTGATGTCATCAGTCCTAGGACACAGAAGCAAAAACACTTTTTCCAAGAGCCAATTTCGTTTGACATTAAACATAAAAAAATGTTTAAGTGCATGCATCCCTCATTATCAAAATCTTACCCACTTCTGAAAACATGCTGGATAGTAAATTCACAGCAGGGGTCAACATTTTACTTAAAGGAAAAAAAAAAGGAATGCGCTCCCATCTGAAAATCTCCATTTCTCCAAACATCACCACATTTTTAACTTACGTAACAGTCCACCAAGGATTTCTAAATAATATGAGACTTTTAAAGCACCTTGCCTAATTGTTTGACACTCGCTAATTGCACTCATTAGTGAGTGTGTTTGCACCATCCCAGCAGGTAAGGCAAACCCTATTACAGCTGAGATAGAGCTGCCGCACACTCGCCAGGAACTGTGAATAATTTACATTATTGCACTGGTGTGTGCACGCCAACTCATTTCAGCAAATTTTCTATGTAGACAATGAATGCGCAGCAAAACTGTTTGCCTACTGGCACAGCTACTGTTCATTTTAAGGGAAAGTTCAGGCAGTGAGAGGTCCTGCAGGGTCTGCCAGGGGGACAGCCAGTGGTGGGACCACCCCTCTGGGCATTCCCAACTCCCACAAAAATCACAAGGAAAAGAAAAAAAAGAAAAAGGTTTTGAACCATTGTCAGCCTTCCTAAGACTTCTACTTTCGGTTGTACAAAACTACATTAGCTATGTGAGAACTGTAGTGGACTACAGCCACTTATAAACCCCACTGGCCACCCATTCCAATCCCACTCACTTACAAAGCATTTTGGGTAAAGAATTGTGCGTGACGCACTGAGCATGAACAAGACTTAACGTGTGCCCCAGCGGCAGGCCTTTTCAGTTTAGAATCACAGGCACACAGGGAGCTCAAGCATAGTAGGACAAGGTGGCAATGGCGACAAGACAGATCAAGATGGCACTCTGGGCTGGATCCTCAGGGTGGCGCACGGGTCTTCCAGGGAACAGGAGAGGGTGGGGATTCTGGGTGGATCAAAGAGAGCCCTAAACGGGGATGCAGAGAACAGCGAGGAGTGGCTTCCCTGGAACAGGGTCCCTGGGAATGGGGGGGGGGGGGTGTCAAATGACACACAGGTGATGGTGACACCACAGGGCCACAGAGCCAGATTAGAGCCCTCTGCTGTGCTGAGGGGGCGGAGTGGGACCGACAGTTCCGGTTCAGCACACTCCTGCGACAGCATGGTCTGGAAGTACATGGCCAGGGGGTCCCTTTCTTGAGCCCCCTCCCTGCTTGGTGATCTGCTGAGACATTCATCAGGGAGAAGACGCCCCTTCTCGGAGTTCCAAGTAGAACCTGGGGGCTTTAGCTTCCCTGCTCTGGCACTCAACCCCCGGGGGCCGCGCAGTGAGAACACAGAAGGAAATCTACCAGGGACTCCACCCATGTGCCCATACTCTCTGCCCAGGGACAAGAGTTCCCCAAACTCAGGGTTTGAGGTGCCTGCCCCCCTCTGCTGCTGTTGCAGCAACAGGACTGCCTAGCAGCTGGGGGTGGGGAGGGGGCAGGCAAGACAGAAACCATGGTTCCCTCCTGGTGGTCTCTCATGAGAGGCCCTTCTCCCACTCCTCAGACCAGAAACAGAGAGCTTCTTGGGGGAGCTTTCTGTCCAAACCCACTGTGCACACCCAGGCTCCAGGTTAAAAGGATCAAAGCAACACTGCACCTGGAGAGAGACCTAACCACACAGGCACTGCTGTAAATACCTCTAGAAAAAATCACGCTGTCTTGAGACATTTTTGAAGGATCGAATTAAACGAAAGCTATGTAAAGTTCATAATTAAAAGACTGACTATGATAAAGATGTCAGTTCTTTCCAGAATGATTTAAGGTTTAAACGCAGTGCCAATTAAAACCTCGACAAAGTTTTTAGAAAGACACTTAACAGCTTATTCTAAAATTTATATGGGAGTGTGATTTATCCAGGCTGAGGAGCAGGCAAGACAATTTTCATGAATGAGGCAGGAAGTTTTCCTTGATAGCAAGATTTATTTTTTTTTAATCTGTAGAAATTATGGACTGCAAAGTTGATACATGGATATTCAAGCAGCCCACAGGAACAGAAGAGAAACGCCAACCAACTTTTGGACATGATCCTTTCATTGTGCCAGAGGCCTGTCTGCTTCAATTATTGATGAGTTAATGAGTATTTGTTGAGAATCTGTTTTGTGCTATGTGCTAGAGTTCCAAAGCAGAAAACATTCTCACGGCCCATGTAAAGTTTAAAAGTTTGCTGAGAGAATGAAAGATTTGCACAAGTAAAGCCGAGGACAAAGCCCAAGATAACAACTGAGTGGCATGGATTTTTTTTTAAAAAAATGTACAGAGAGTTAGAGAGTGAAGAAATTAAAATGAGCCGGGATAATCAGGGGCGCGTTCGGGAAGAGACAGGATCCCAGCACAGAGTGGCAGCGCCACCAGAGGCACAAGTCGAATTCTGCGCCCAGAGAAAGGCCACGAGACAAAGTGTGGAGGGAGGAGAGAGAACAGCGGAGGCAAACACGGGGCGCCACACTCAGACCCACAGTTTAGTGGTGGAGGCAGGAGGTGACTGCATCAAAGGAAGGCCTGTGACTGCCGGTGATGGCAGGCAGGACTTCGTCTGATTAGAAAAGGAAAAGTCACCAAACGTCCTCGAATGAAGGAAGCTGGCTGCACTTCACAAGATTTACTGGAGACACAGAACCAGCTGTAAGGTCGGACTGTGGGGCGATAAAGACGCAGAGACAGGAGGGGAGAACGGGAAGGGACAAGTTCCCTGAAACGACCCTTGTCACAGACAGGCCGGTCACCAACACAGAAGTTTAGAACACGAGACGCAAGCGCCTGCGTACACTCAGGTCTCACACAGGTCAGGGGAAGGAAGAATAAGGCAATCCCTGTGTTGGAAATGCCACCAAAGCAAGCAGAGACCCCAAAGAAGACGGGGAACCCTGGGGGGTGACCCACCAGTATTCACTTTGGACGTGATGTGAGCGACTTCAATCTTCTGGGACCGGATGAGAGGGATGGCTTTGGTGGAAGGACCATGTACTACATTCTTCCTTCGATCTTTCGCTTTACTTATCTTTGAAAGAGGTGCAAAGATACCTAAGGGGGAACACAGAATTTAAGTTAGTGCTGGACAACGAAAGCATTTCAAATAAAAGGGCAAGTACAGTCGCTTTGTGATATATAAATCTTCAAGTTCTTTTGTTCTAGTGTCTCCTGTGCTTGCCTTCACAGAGCTTACAATCTAGCTGTCAATGTAACAACACAGGTAATAGTCCAAGAACCACAGGAAAGATACAAGGTAACAGTTCTCTATTCTTTCCAAGCTACTGGCAAACAGCAATGTCCCACACAGTTAAAAGCCCAGTCTTCTGCATCACTTTATGTCTCCTTCAGGACTTGGATTTTCCCCCATGCTATAGCTTTCTATATCGTGTCTTCTCTCTCCCTTCCAGACCGCATGCCTTTCAGAGGCAGAATGCAAGCACCACCATCACTGTCCTCTGCCACTCTAACACAGCACCTTATACGACACAGAGACACAGCAAGCTCTGTGACCACAAAATCTAACACTTCCAAAGGGCCTCACCCTCAGTGCCCGAGGATTAGAAGCAACACAGTGCATGCTGGGAGGAGAGGCTGGGACAGAGGGAGGTGGTCGCCCACGGCAGCTGGGAGGACACGGTTCCACAGAAAAAGAACTTATCCAGGCGGCAGAACATGCAATATCCATTAGGACAGACAGACATTACAGAGAGTAAGTGTGCACTGTAAACACCAAGTCTGTCTGGCTAAGACATCTAAAAACAGAAAATGAAGCGCTAATAAGCAAACAAGGAGTCTCCCAAAAACTGATGGAAAATGTACACTCTCTGTTCATTCCATTTTTCCACGGATGTCTTGAAGTGCCCTGCTACCACACTCCTGCACTGAGTGTATACAAACAGCACGCACACGTCACGGCCAAAGCTTAACATGTTAAAAACAGCTTGCTTCAGAGCAGGCTCCATCAAAAGGGAGCGCTTCGTTAAAGCTGAAACATACTGGCTACAGCATCTTCCTGCTCATCCAGGGGTGCTTCCCTCCCGACTTTGGCCCCATTCTCCTCCCTCTGCTATCTGACTTATTTGCAATGTTCTTTTCTCTCCTGGCTCCTCCCTAGGAGGCTCTCCTTGACTTTCTATTGTTTTCCCTAAATTCTTTGGACATTCTCAGTCTCTGTCTGTCTCTGTCTGTCTCTGTCTCTCTCTCTCTCTCTCTCCAGCGTGATGGCAGTGCTGGTGAGGTGACAGCGATGATGCCTGCTATTGCAGGTTTGAAGAGAGAGATTATTTTATATTCTGGGAACATAAATTTGCATAGCCTTTCTGCAACACGGAACTCCTCACCCAATCCCCTTTATGCAATCAATTAATTATAAGGAAAGAATTATGCCGAGAGGTACACACAAAGCTTGTAAGTTTCCAATTGATTTTAAGATAGATTTCAAGAGCCAAAGCAATTTCTGATTTATCAGAATGTCCCCATTTCTATCTCACTACTATGCCACTGTCATACTTCTGGAAACAAATGATCAGAAAACGATCCAAGCGGAAGGAGAAGGTGGCACACCTGAACGTGGCACCAGTGCCACCCTGCTCCTACGTGTGAAGAAAACATCAGAGCGCAGCAGCGGATGGGTGAGTTATCGGCATCTATGAACTACTGTACCACTATTGATGAGCAAAGCAATAAAGGTTACAGAGCAATATAGAAAGGCGTGGAAAGTCAATCTAGAAAATAAAACTTCAGTTAGACATGGGAGGGCATTGTTACATCTGTGGAAAATGGTACGTGTGACATATGGAGACATGCTCAAAAACTGAAAACCACATTTTCTGAGGATGGCCAGACTATGATTTTGCTTGACTTTGGTCATTAATGAACAATGATGTTCAACAATATATTTTTTTCCTAATCTGAGGGGGAGGGTGGTATTTATTGCAAGATCTATCCAGAAAATTCCCCCGTGACCCAATGTATCGGCTGTATCTGTTTAAGACTGGGTGGTGCGCAGGGCACCTGGCTGCTCCATTATTTGTGCTAATCCAAGAGCTGACAGCACTTTTCTCAGATCCTAACAAACACCTGTATGCCTTAACTAAAAATAAATACACAAAGATGAATTACTTTTAAGAGAGCAATGACTTTCCAGATAAACAGGGCCCATTTTAACATACGGGTTCCACTCCAATTCTCCCCAGAATGTCACTGAAAGAAGCAATAAAAATGGTATATGCTCTAAAGAAAAAAAAAAACAGTAATAAAAAAGAAGAAAAATGCTAAAAGCTTTCAAGGAGGGGAAAAGACGGAAGCTCTGAGTTAGCAACGCTGGGAAGACCAACAAGGTGGCAGTGCCGAGAGACGCTTCCCACCGCTCGCACGCACACGCCCTGTGGCTGCTCAGCACCACTGCGCCCAGTGGGGTGGGCACCGCACAGACTCAGAGCTCCCCAAGCCTAACACGGTCCCTCTCAGGCCCTTCCCAGGGCAGCTTCGCCAAACTCTGGGGCAGGCAACAGCCTGTCAGCCTGTCACCTTCAGAGCACTGGGCGAGGGGTGGGCACAGTTTGGGGCACCTGCATCCCACATCCAAGTGCCTGGGTTCGAGTCCCAGCTCCATTCCCAATGCCAGCTTCTTCCTAACACGCACCCTGGGAGGCAGCAGCTGATGGCTCGCGTGGCTGGGTCCCTGCCACCCATGCGGGAATCCTGGATGGGGTTCCTGGCCCCCAGCTTTTTAAAAGTGTGGGTCCCATAGCTGGGGGTTGGCAAGGTGCTTCTGCCCGAGCAGTCAGAGCAAGGCTCACACCCTTCCCCTCACTGCTGCCCTCCAGGCTGGAAGATGTGCAACCAGGGAAAGGATGGCTCCAGGAGACTTTTCATCCCCCGGGAACACAGCAGAGTAAGGGACAAAGGCAGCCTGGATGCATATATCAGGGTGTGCTGCGTGCAGCACGCGCACGCACGTGTGAGAATGAGTTCCACTAGACAGGCGTCTGCGAGAAAGTGAAAGCATTGCCCCAGTCACGAAGGTGGCCTCACTCAGGATTTGTCAACTTCTGTGCAACGTCCAGAGCTCAGCGTTTCTGTGGAGGCAAAGTCTCTGCCTCTGGAGCTACCGTGGCTGAGGGCGGCGGACAGACACCTTCTCCCAGTCACCATCCTGCTCACGGCAAGGACCTCGGGCAGCCCACAGCGAGGGAGGGCTTCACTGACCAGACATCCGTCCCCGCTGTCGTCATCACTGGCCCCTCTCCCACCGCCTTCTGAGCTGGCCATGTTCTGTTCACACTGCCCTCACAGAGCACCTCACACCTGCTTTCTCCCCAAACCCCCAACCACCCTTCCCTCCCCTAATGTCGGCTGGCATCCTCAGGACCTCACTTTTAGCTGCTGAGAAAATACAAACCATCAAAAGGAAATTGCACACCTCCCCATCAAGTCTCTCCTTATGGTGGGGTGAGCCCTAACCAAGGCTAGCCTGGACGCAGAGTTCCATGCCCGCCCGCCCTCACTCCCTCTCTCCCTCCCTCTCTCTCTCCCTCTCTCTCCCTCTCCTCTCTCCCTCTCTCATCACTCTCAGCAGCACAGAGAAACACGCCATAACACTTCCTGTCTGTAAAACGCCCTCCCTAAATCCATATACCCTCATTGATCACATAAGCAACCAGGAGAAAAGTTTTATTTTAAGAACCATAAACAGAGTACAATGTGGTTATTTTCAATGAATTCTTGTTAAGTCAAAAAGTAGCCGCCTTACCATATTTGGGGGCACATTTAAAGTACTGGACTTTTCCAACACTTCCATTGTTTTTTCCTTCTGGTTCATCCAATTCAATGCCTGCCCACTGCCCACTTGCAAACTCAGTTTTTCCACAAAATCTTAATGTCCCAACCTAAAGAAAACATATCAGAATAGCTTTTTAGATTATTAGTAATTCCAAGTGTCCTATTCTTACAACTTTACCATAGAAGTTTAAAAAAAAAAAAAAAAACTATTCTCCCAAAGTAGACATCAGAAGGAGGAACATTAGCAAGAATAAAAAGGGACGTTAGATAATGATAAAGGAACAATTCATCAAGAAGACAAAAGGATCCTAAATGTGTATGCACTCAACAAGTGAGCCTCAAAACACATGGAGGAAAACCCATAGAAGTGAAAGGAGAATAAACAAATCCATAGATTACAGTGGAGATTTAAATACAGCTTCTCTCAGTAACTGACAGACCAAGGAGACAGAAAATCAGTGAGGATATAGAAAAACTGAAACCATCAGAAACCCACTTGACCTGCCATTAATAGAGTGTTAGCCATTCTACAACTGGTGACACTCCACCCAACACAGAATAAAAGCGTCAAACAATAAAAATCATACTAAACTAAAATCATACTAAAATTAAACTAGAAGTTATTAACAGAAATATATGGAAAGCTCCCAAATATTGGAAATTAAACAATACAATTCTAAATAACCCATGGGTGAAAGAGAAAAAAAATCATAAGGGAAATTAGAAAATATTTTCAACTGAGTGAGAATGGTAACGTGTCAAAATCTGTGGGATGCAGAAAAAGAAATGTTTAGAGACAAATTTATAGCATTATATGTTTGTATTAGAAAAGATCTCAAATCAATGACCTAAATGTCTACCTTAAGAAACTAGAAAGTTGGGCCGGACCTATGGAACAGTGGGTAAAGCTGTTGCCTGCAGTGCCAGCATCTCACGTGTGTGCCAGTTCAAGTCCCGGCTGCTCCACTTCTGATCCAGCTCTCTGCTATGGCCCGAGAAAGCAGTGGAAGATGGCCCAAGTCCTTGGGCCTCTGCGCCCTTGTGGGAGACCAAGAAGAAGCTCCTGGCTCCTGGCTTTGGATCGGCCCAGCTCCTGCCATTGCAACCATCTGAAGAGTGAACCAGTGGATGGAAGACTGTCTGTCTGTCTGTCTCTCTCTCTCTCTCTCTCTGCCTCTCTGTAACTCTGCCTTTTAAATAAGTAAATAAATCTTTTAAAAAAAAAAAAGGAATAGAAACTAGAAAGTGAAGCAAAAGGAGATAAATAATAAAGAAGTTGTAACAGAAAAACAGGAAGAGTGGAGAAAAAGCAATGAAACCAAAAAGAGATTCTTTCGCCAGAATAAAGATACATACACTTGCAGCTGGAGACCACAGAGGAAATTAAAGGAAGGAAGACACAAATCTAACGTCCATGAATGAAAGGGGGCCATTACTGTAGACTTCAGTCATTTCAAAAGTCAGTAAGAAAACACTATGAATGGGAGTGGGCATTTAGCCTAGGGGCTAAAACATCCATCTCCAACATCAGAATGCCTGGGTTCAATTCCCAGCTCTGACTCTTCACTCCAGCTTCCTGCCAAGGCAGATTCTGGGAGGTATCAGTGATGGCTCAAGTCACTGGGCTCCTGCCACCCACAAAGGAGACCTGGACTGTGCTCCCAGCTGCCGGCTTCAGCCCCATCCCAGCACCAACTGTTGCAGGCATTTGGGAAGTGATCCAGTAGACAGGAACACTCACGTGCTTCCCTCTTCTCTCTCTCTCTCTCTCCCCCTCTCACCCTCACCCTCACCCTCGCTCCCTCTCAAATATTTTTAAAATAAAATACTATGAAAAATTCTCTGCATAAATTTGACAAATGGGATGAAGTATTCCAATTCCTTCAAAGATCAAACTGTCAAAGCTCACAGCTGAATTGAATATTAAAAAATCTCAAAAACTAAAACTCCAGGCCCAGATGCCTTCACCAGTGAAGTCTATCAAGGAATTTAAGGGAAAAATTGTATCAATTCTATACAAACTCCTCTAGAACATAAAAGCGGAGAGACTGATTCCCAACTTATTTTATGAAATCAGTATCACCTTGATACCAACACCAAAGACATTATAAAAAAAAAGAAAGCTAAAGACCAGTTATCACTCACGAATACAGACACAAGTCTTCACAAAACACAGCAAGTCAAAGCCAGCAACACATAGAAAGGATAACACAACACGTCCAAGTGAGGTTTAAAATGGGACTGCGAGGCTAGATGCGATTTGCCCTATCAACAGACTGAAGGGGGGAAGGACTCACTAAAGTCTCTAGCAATTCTAACATTCTTTCTTTTTTTGCATAAATACATCTTGTATTTATTTCATCTGAAAGGCAGAGTTACAGAGAGAGAGGGAGACACAGAGCTGCAGTGATGGATCCCACGATAATTTTTTAAATTACTCTCAGCAAACCAGAACTAGTTGGGGGGCCGGCACTGTGGCGCAGTGGGTTAAACCTCTGGTCTGAAGCACCGGCATCCCATATGGGCACCAGTTTGAGTCCCGGCTGCCCTACATCCCATCCAGCTCTCTGCTATGGCCTGGGGAAGCAGTAGAAGATGGTCCTGGTCCTTGGGCCCCAGCACCCGCATGGGAGACCAGGAGGAAGCTCCTGGCCCCTGGCTTCAGATTGGCACAGCTCTGTCCATTGTGGCCAATTGAGGAGTGAACCAGCGGATAGAAGACCTTTCTCTCTTTCTTTCTCTCTTTCTCTCTCTCTTTCTCTCTCTCTCTCTCTCTCTCTCTCTGCCTCTCCTCTCTCTGTGTAACTCTGACTTTCGAATAAATAAATAAATCTTTAAAAAATAAGAAGAACTAGTTGGGGACGTCCTCGACTTGATCGAGGACATCTGTACAAAACCTACAGCTCACAAATATCAGTCATGAGGATGGGTACCAGGCCAGCACTTCAGCTCTTGGGTCTCATATTCAGTGTCATGCTGAAGATAATGAAATAAGGCAAGAAAAATGCATAAAGCACATAGAGATTGAAAAGAAAGATTTAAAACTGCCTCACTTCACAGACCATGAGAGTTTACACAGGATACCCCAGTGAGTGCACAAAAGAAAAAAGCCAACAGACTAATAAATCTATCAAGGTTTCAGGGCACATGATCAATATAAAAAGATCAGCCATATTTCTATATACTAGCAATGAACAACTGGAAATTGACATATCAACATCACCATTTACTCGGACCCCCAAAAGTCGTGAGAATTGTAGGTGTAAATCTAACATAGCATGTGCAATATCTGTATGTGTAAAACCACAAGATCCTGGTGAAATAAGCCGAAGAAGTGTAGAGACATACTATGTTTGTGATTCAAAACACCTGGTACTTTTAGGACAGCAATTCTCCCCAACCTGTCCACAGATTCAACCCAGCACAAGTCAGAATCCCAGTAGGGTTTTGTATGAAAATATACAGACTGATTTTTAAACACGCAAGGAAAGGCAAAGGAACTAGAATAGTCAAAACAATTTTTGAAAAAGAAAACTACAGGCCTAACGCTCTTTAAGACTTAACTACAAAGCAACAGAAATTATGGCAGTGCTGAAGAAATGATAGTCATAAAATCAATGGAGCAAGACAGAATACAGAAATAGACTGACACACACCTGGCTTACTGAATTTTGAAAAAGGTACAAGGGCCATTCAATGGAAAACAAATAGTCTTTTCAAAGAATGGTGTTGAAAAATAGAGGACCACATGCAAAATAAAAACCCTCAATCTCCATCTAATACTCTATGCATAAACTACTCAAAAGTAAGTGGGAATTAAATGTAAATCTAAACATTAAACAAGGATATTTCTTAGATATGAACTAAATACATAATCCATAGAAGAAAAATGTTGATAAATTGGACTTCACCAAAATTTAAAATTTATACACTTTAAAAAAATACTTTTAAGAGAATTATGGCCGGCGCTGCGGCTCACTAGGCTAACCCTCTGCCTACGGCGCTGACACCCCGGGTTCTAGTCCCAGTTGGGGCGCCAGATTCTGTCCCGGTTGCTCCTCTTCCAGTCCAGCTCTCCGCTGTGGCCCGGGAAGGCAGTGGAGGATGGCCCAAGTGCTTGGGCCCTGTACCTGCATGGGAGACCAGGAGGAAGCACCTGGCTCCTGGCTTTGGATCGGCACAGCGCGCCGGCCCTAGCAGCCATTTGAGGGGTGCACCAATGGAAGGAAGACCTTTCTCTTTGTCTCCCTCTCTCTCTCTGCCCGTCCAAAAAAAAAAAGAGAGAGAGAGAGAGAGAGAATTAAAAGACAAGCAACAGACTGAGAGCAAATACAAAGGAAACAAGATTGGTTGTAAATTGATAAAGTTAAACCTAGTTGATTCGTTTATGCATATTCATTATATATGTTTCTACTACTTGTATTTAGCTAAAATTACTCAAAATACAAAATAAAATAAAAACAACAAAATAACTCTTAAAAGTCCTATCTTAGACACAGTACAGGAAAACTACAGAAGTCAACTGCTAATCCTAAATTTAAAGAAAAGGGTTGGGGGGAACATTTATAATTTCTTGGTATTTTAACTCCACAGACAGAGAATGGAGAACTCACAAACGTCCTAGGAATGCATTGTGAGCACGCTTGCTTTTAGCTCTGTTTCCTTTAGGAAGCCATTTTCTCAGTCAATCGCTGCTCTAGATCTCAGTGTTTCCTGACAAATCTCATCAACTTCCCCACAAACTCACCCAACTATCGAGACACAACCACACAGGGAAATTCAACATCCAAGCAAGAGCCCCCTGCTCTGCTCCGGGCCGCCTGTTACCCTCGGCAGTAAGAACAGAGACAAAAGCCCACATGAGGCGTTAAGAGGAGCAAAGTGGCTGCAAGGGAACCGCACGTGGAAACTGAAGCCTTGCACGAGGTGTGTGTGGCAGGGTGGGACACAGGGGGCGTGCCAGGAGCCCCCTCCTCCACCCACATCTCCAACACCCGGTCTCTACACTACCCGAGGCTCTCGAAGCCACGACCCCACGACCGTGTCCAGCCCTGGCCATGTGGGGGCCCTGCCCTGGGGGAACCCCCCAGCCTGGCCACGTTCTCAGCCCCATGCCAGGAACTCGCGCCACCTGCTCCTCTCCTCCACGTTCAGAGTTTATACTCTCAAACTGTACTTTATAATAAACTCACGTCAAAACGTCACGTTTCCTGTTGAGCAACTTTCCACCTGCTTGTTAAGCTTTTAAGATAAAGAAAGAAAAAAGCACTCAAGACTCTGACCGTGCTTCCAGTACCCCTCGGACATAGGCCGTGGCTACTCCAGTACCTTCTGTCCTGCGATGACCACACGATCCCCCAACTTCAGGCCGAGTGACGTGAGCATCGCCTTGCCAGGGGCGGCGGCACCATTGGGAAGCAGGGCCTTGGGGACGCTACAGGACAGCGGCGCCGCCGCCAAGAGCATCTGCCGGATCTCCTTGGCAGTGGCCGCCGCATCGGCCATCTCCAGGGGCATGTCCACTGGGTCCGGGACAACATCGGCGGCCATCTGTCCTTTGTCATTCTGCGAATGAAGAGGAAACATGGGGCAGGGACACAAAAATCACTGGTGAAAGTCACCCAGCATCCAGCCACTTGAAAACAGTTACTCGACGCGTCCTCCACGCCAGACGCGTGCTGCGTGCCGAAGCTTTCACAGGAAGAAAGCGGAAAGCCCGGGCACAGGGAGGGCTCCTGACAACACGGCTCACGCACTGACAGGAGGGCAGCCTTGAGGCAGGAAGGGCCGGGCCGGGCACTGGCTGGGAGCCACCTGGCTACACCGGTGCAGAGCAGAAACAGAAGACGAGGGGCCGACTCGCTTCCCCACCCCAGACCCAAGCACCCCACAGCTGCCGCCTCGGTTGCCGGGGCCTCGGCCCCTCTGGCCACTCCGGGAGTGGCTCCGATTTCTGAAACACAAACTCGAATTCCACTACGTCCGCCTCTGGGGCTGCGGTTAGGAAGTCAGCCCTGCGTCACCGTGATGGAGACAGAGCCTGCTGCAACTCATCCCGTGACAAGGCAACATGGTAGGAAGACAAGTAATCAGGTTTCGGGAGTGATGGTGGACTATTTTAATTCCATATTTCAAAGAAAAAATGCAAAATATAATAAACAAACATACAGCACTAATGCATATTCTCTAGAGAATAGAGATAAGGGAAACATTTTCTTAAAAAATTCTTTTAAACCTGCTCGGATAAGCTGCAAGCTGTATCTGCAAATGGTATTTGACTTCAGGCTCGTGTTATGTCCTCAGGTTTTAGAGCCAGTTTCTGTTAATCTCCTAAAATTCAGAAACCAAAACTTCTATTAAGGAACCTAAAAAAGAGTAATCATAATAAAAACAACAACAACGATGAAAACATAAGCAGGCTTTTCGTGATTAGCTGTGGCATTCCATTTTCTTTTGAAGTAGGGGCTATCAAAGCGTGGTCCAACGGCTACCGCTGCTGACCCGACGTGGCAACAATATCCAAGGCCAGCTCTCTACCAGGAGAAAGACTTTTCAATATTTTGCAGTCTTAATGAAACCTCTTACCCTAAATGCGGGATTTGCTCCGTGCTCCAATAAGCATCTTACAGCACCTGCACACAAATTATATGCGGCAATATGCAGAGCCGTTCCAAAATCAAAGTCACTGCAAGTGGCATCCACATCTGCAATAAACATCACAAGAATGTCAACTAAAAGTTTAAATTTAACCCTTATAATTTAAAAGGAGACAAGGGGTTTTTTGGGAGGGAGAGAAGGGATTTATTTTTAGCCATGGGTAAGACATAAATCAACCCACCAGCAGCACTATTTCACAGTAAGACAAAATCCTTAGATTTTTAACCCTGTTAAAAAGAATCAATCTATATTCATAATACAACAAAATTCTTTGTAAAATGGAGTGATACCATGGCTTTTCCACTATCACAAACAAAGCCACACGAAATGCAAGTGATGGCAATAATTTATATTTGCAATAACCGGCTCACCAGAACCTCGTTGAATCTCTTGCATATGTGACACACTTGCCATGCCATCTATGGTGAGCAGTGGGGTTGAGGCCAGAGATCAGCACACTGTGACCCAGTCTGTTTCTGGAAAGTGTTCTCAGGACACAGGCACAGCCATTCACTGACACCCTCTATGGCTAGTTAATGCTACCTTGAGGGGACTGAGAAGTTACAAAATTGATCAATAGTCAAAACCTCTAAATATCTACTATCTGGTCTTGTGCAGAGAAAGGCTGACAGTCTCTGGTTGGTAAATCAGAACATCCAAACCAGATGAAGATTAATTAGACATATAAACACTATCTATCAACAGACAGATAAAGAGATTCTACTCAACGAATCTGGACTCCACGGTGAGAAAAGGGATCTTTTGCAATTTTCTAAGGATACTTTAATAACTTTCAATAAGTCATTATCATGTCATACTTAAACACAGGAAATCCCCCAGATCTGGAAATCCCATTTTGAATGTTTTCTGTAACAAGTGTTTACTATTCCTCTGATTTCACAAACCTGACTTTTCCCTAAAGGACACCATACACACATACATACACCACACACACATACCACACTCACACCCACACACACCACACTCATACCCACACACACACCACATTCACACACACATTCATACACATACCACACACACACATTCACGCACACACACCACATTCACACACACATTCATACACATACCACACACACACATTCACGCACACACACCACATTCACACACACATACCACACTCACACACATTCACACACACCACACTCCCCCACACACACCACTCACACACACACCATTCACACATACAACACTCACACACACACCACACTCACACACTACACCACACACACACACTACACCACACATACACCACACTAACACACATTTACACACACCACACACACACTCACACATACCCCACATTCACACACATACCACACTCACACACACACATACCACACTCACACACACCACACACACGTTCACACACGCATACCATCTCACACACACACCACACTCACACACACCACACTCACACACATACCACACTCACACACATTCATACACATACCACACTCACACACACCATACACATACACACTCACACACACACTTACACCACATTCACACACACACACCACACTCACACACACCACAAACATTCACACACACATACCACACTCACACACCCCACATTCACATACATATACCACACTCACACATTCACACACATACCACACACACACATTCACACACACCGTTCTCACCTACCACACATACACACCACACACACACCACACTCACACACACACCACACTCACACACCACATTCACACACACATACCACACTCACACACACATTCATATACATACCACACTCACACACACACCACATACACACATATACACCACAATCATACACACACACACACACCACACTTACACCACATTCACACACACACATACCACACTCACATACACACCACATTCACACACATACCATCACACACACCACACTCACACACACACATACCACACTCACACACCCCACATTCACACACATATACCACACTCACACACACCACACACACACCATACTCATACACACATTCATACACACACATACCACACTCACACACCACACTCACACACACTCACACACCACATTCACACACACACACCACACTCACACACACACATTCACACACACACACCACACTCACACACACATTCACACACACACACCACACTCATACACATTCACACACACACACCCTACTCACACCTACACACCACACACACACACCATACCGAGAACTGGAAACAACCCAGACACACTCAGAGCAAACTGTCTTGAATTATTAAAAACCTGGTACCATCAACAGAAGCTTCCTTCCCAACATCACTCAGAAAGGGAAAAGGTGGGATTTAAAGGAGCAAGTGGACAAACAAGAAAATCAGAGGTTAGGAGTGAGCACTCTGGGAAATTATCCACTGACTCTACAACGTGTCTCCCACAGTGGAGGAAACACCACACCATCTTAACTGAAAGCAGTACTACTCCCTTGTTCTCACATTTTTCTCAAAAGAAAACCGACCCTCAAGAAAGGAACTACAGAGAAAGTCCAAACACCAGGCTGGCGCTTCCGACGTTTTGAGCTTCACCTTTAGGCTGCCCCCGTTGAGATGGGGGAAAACCACCCCACCTCCACCTGCCAGCTCATCCTGCAAGTGGAACCGCGGAATTCCAGAAACAAAGTCCTCTGCGGCGCTTCCCCGCCCAGCTCTCGAGGCTGCACCGCCCTGCTCCTGGCTACCCAGCAAGCCCAGAGAACTACGACGCTCCCACAATCAGGGACACGTAAGAGCCGTGTGAATGCCGGAGGACTGCAGAGACCTGCGAACTCCGAGAACCCTTTCGTCTTTTTGTTATCTTTGTACTAAGCCTTTTGGGAAAGGACAGTAATTCCTCTCCAATAAAGAAAAGTTTAAACTGTCTCAGACGTAAAACGGGGCGGGAAGACACACGAAACAAGATGGACCGGAAGGAAGAGCCCCCTGGGACCTGGGTTTGCACGCGGCGGCCGGCGCGGCTGAGGCCTGGCCTGGCACGGCGTTCTGAGAAGTACTTGCCTTTCGGGCCCGACGCCTTCAGCACCACTCTGATCAGCTCGGGGACGTCAAAATACGCAGCGTAGTGCAAGGCGTTCATGTCGGTCCAGCGGCTCCGCAAGCTGACATCCGCCCCCAGCTCCAGAAGCCGTCCGGCAAACTTCACGGCTGTCTCAACGTCACCTGAAGGAGAGTCCCTGAATCAGGCTTCTTGCTGCACCCTGAGTTTACACCTGTGCCTCAAAAATTCCCCGCTGAGGAGCCGACTCCCAGAAAATGATCCCTCTCGGGGATGCAGACACTGAGCCGGAAAGTTGTTCATCATCCATGGTTTGCTGTGAATAAAATCCTCAAGCAGCCTGAAAGCACACTGCTCACGGCTGGTGGAACACAGTGACGCCCTCTCAGGGCCCACTACGAGCCAGGGAGGCTCCAGGCGTGTCAGCGTCAGCCCCAACCTGCCGTCTGGACTGCTCTTTTTCCCCTATCTAACGTTTCTTCTTGTTATGCTAATTTAAATGTCATTTTATGCCTTTTGAAAAAATCTGGGGCTTATATTTTATGTCTTTGTTTCATTTTTGTCTTACAAATTTATTTTTGCTTACTTTATAAGACTACTGGTCCTTGATGGATTGTGAAGACATAACAACAGGGGCCGGCATTACAGCACAGCAGGTTATGCCTCCGCCCGTGATGCCAGCATCCCATATGGGTGCCGGTTCAAGTCCCGCCTGCTCCACTCCTGATGCAGCTCCCTGCTGATGTGCCTGGGCAAGCAGTGGAGGACGGCCTGAGTGTTTGGGCCCCTGCATCCACATAAGAGACCCGGAAGAAGCTCCTGACTCCTGGCTTCAGCCTGGCCCAGCCCTGGCCATTGTAGCCATCTGGGGAGTAAACCAGCAGATGGAAGATTTCTCTCTCTGTCTCTCTGTTTGTGTGTCTCTCTCTCTGCCTCTCCTTCTCCCTAACTCTGACTTTAAAATTAAAAAAAAGAAAAAGAAACAACAAAAGGAAAAACAGGGCGCCATCACCATCAATAGTTTAAGAAGCACTGTATCAGATGATGGAAACGGAGAGAAAATCAGAACACAGAAACGCATGAGAGGAGGGCTTCTCAGATGGCAGAACTCAGGAGGAACCCCACGTACAAGACACACGTGCACCACAAGGGCCTCCAGTCTGCTGGGAACAGTGTGCCAGGAACACTGAACCTGGGCTGCCAAGCCCGCTGTCCACCTCAGGATGTTTCTGGGGTGCCGTCTGTCAATCACTCTCACCCAGTGAGCAATCTGGCATGGAGCCTGCTCTGGGAAACTTGAGGGGGACCAGGAGGGTACAAATCCCTCCCTGAGAAAGGGAACAGGTCTTAGAAGGCTCTGAATCCTCACTTGCTGGGACACTGTTCTCATAGGCAGCTGGGTGCCCTCCCAGGGACTTGGACTGGCACACAGGGAGACCATACAAGCACAGACGTAGGGGAGCTAAGCTGCGCACAGACTCGCCCCACACTTACCAATGCCGTGAGCTCCAGATTTGCAGGTATAGTGCAGAAGAGTCATATCTGTCAACCCATCTCTATCATTCACGTTGCAACCTCTCTTAAGAATCTGAGGAAGCGAGGGAAAACAGAATCACAATGTGGACCACCTAAGCACCAATTACCTTCAATGCAGCGCTGAGAATCAAGCCAGTCTACTTATCTGAATTGTTTTACTCTCAGCAGTCGCCACAGACAGGACTGACTTCCCTTTAGGGTGAATTTTAAATCTGCACTCAGCAACGGTAATGAAAATTGTACTTGTCACCGCACTGGAGGAAACTCTTAAAGATTACTCCAAGGTAATCTGGCAATCCAAATTGTACGCTTGTCCCAAACGCAAGCCCGGTATTCTTTCTCCTGAGTACCATGCTATTAGGGAGAAGGGCTTAGTGCTCTCTTTACACAGTTTGATAGCACCCTCGTCAGGGAAGCTTCCCTCTCAAAAACCAAATATTGTTTTAAAATTATACTGATGCCTCGATCTTTATGAAGCCACCCCGAAGTGTGGATATAATGTGATGGCAATCAAATCCCTTCACCAAGTGCACAGATGTTTAGCAAATGAATTGCCACAGAGCAGGAAGCAGGGCAGGTGTCGCTGCCTCAGATTTGAGAACGCTGAGGGCTCTCTGCTCTGAGGCACACGACCCAAGGGGAGTGTTCTCTCTCCCCATTTCACAGGGACAAACAGCTCGCCCTGAACCTAGCAAGCCTGCAAGGTCAGAACTCCAGGTGCAAGAACGCGCGGAGCAAGAGGAAACAGCAAGCAGAACGCACAGCCTGGACTCCCAGCCCCACGAAAAGCCGGGACGCACAGATGCCAACAGCAGACGCTCTGCTCCACCGCGCTCTGACAGCGCAGAACCCAAGCTGCCGTGACTCCTCACCTCATTTCCGATAACGTCAATGTTTTGCTGGACTTGAGGGACCCACTGTCTTAAAATGGCAAACAATTCTGAGACCGACGTCTTGGGATCGAAGAGGATCTCCTGGCACGAGGCATCGTTAGGATCAAAGAAAGAAAACTCTGTTGGAGATTTAAAAAAAAAATGTGAATTAAAGCTTTGGGTTTTTTTAAGATTTATTTATTTGAAAGAGCTACACAGAGCGAGGAGAGGCAGAGAGAAAGAGAGAGAGAGAGAGAGAGAGAGAGAGAGAGGTCTTCCATCCGCTAGTTCACTCCCAAATTGACCACAACAGCTGGAGCTGCGCTGATCTGAAGCCAGGAGCCAGGAACTTCCTCCAGGTCTCTCCCGCGGGTGCAGGGGCCCAAGGACTTGGGTCATCAACCGCAGCTTTCCCAGGCCACAGCAGAGAGCTGGATTGGAAGTGGAGCAGCCGGGACTCAAACCGGCACCCATATGGGATGCCGGTGCTTCAGGCCAGGGTATTAATCCGCTGCGCCACAGCACCAGCCCCGTGAATTAAAGCTTTAAAAATATATATGCTGAAAATAATCAGCACTAAGATCAAGGCTCAAAGGCTGGTGCTGCGGCTCACTAGGCTAATCCTCCACCTGCAGCACTGGCACACCAGGTTCTAGTCCCGGTTGGGGCGCCGGATTCTGTCCCGGTTGCCCCTCTTCCAGTCCAGCTCTCTGCTGTGGCCAGGGAGTGCAGTGGAGGATGGCCCAAGTGCTTGGGCCCTGCACCCCATGGGAGACCAGGAGAAGCACCTGGCTCCTGCCTTTGGATAAGCGTGGTGCGCTGGCTGCAGCACACCGGCCACGGTGGCCATTGGAGGGTGAACCAACAGCAAAGGAAGACCTTTCTCTCTGTCTCTCTCTCACTGCCCACTCTGCCTGTAAAAAAAAAAAAAATCAAGGCTCAAGGGGTGCAAATACTTTTAGGTGCTGGAAAAAGTAGGTTCACCTTAAGCAATTCTCAAACCAAAGCCAGGACCCTCAGAAATGAGGTGTGTCTCAATGACTGTGACCATGAGATTTCCACGCATTGGATTACATTTCATTTTAGAGGAAAACAAATGCAAGTACACAGATCTCAGATCCTAAATCTTTCCAGCATTACTTCTAAGGCACAGAAAGCTGTTGTCAAGTTTTACTGACATTCCTGCCTCTCAAAACACACATCTTCAATAGCAGATTCACACATATGAGTAACAGAACATTAAAACAGAAATATGCCCAAGTAGCAAGAGTACCAGAGAAAGAGAGAAACAGATGAACAGAGAGCGTTCCCAATCACTGGTTCTCTCCCCGAGAGGGGCTGGGCTGGGCTGAAGCCAGGAGCCAGGACCTCACTCCAGGTCTCCCATGTGGGTGGCACCGACCCAGTCCTCGGCAGCCAGCACCACCACCTCCCAGAGTCTTGATTATCGAGAAGCAAGACGGAGGCGGTGCGGCCAGTTACGGAACCCAGGCACTCCGGTGTGGGATGTGGGCAGCTGCACCAGCATCTGAGCCACCAGGCAAGCGTCCACCCCACACTGTGGACATTAAATGTCCTTGCTACTGCTGTGCAGTTTCCCAAAGTTCCACGAGAAACGAGCGAGGAACCTGAGGGGAAATGCTACTCCAACAATAAACACCTAAATAAAAGAAGTAACATCTCACAACATGCAAGTCAAAGAAGCCCACGGAGAACACGTCTGGGTTACTGTGGAAGCTGTATTAGTAAGGACACTGAACATGTGAGCTAAATAGTTCTTAAAACGTCTTCCTTGCGATTTAAAGAAAAAATAGATATTGTTCTATGATTAGAGGGAAAAAAAGAGAATGACTTGTGAAGGAAATAAAACAAAGAAAAGAAAACAAGATTCTGTTGTCTTGAACAATCAAAACAGGCAGGGAATAGAGACAAGAAGGACCTAAAAATAGAAACACTAG
Source organism: Oryctolagus cuniculus (assembly GCF_051225735.1). Lineage (NCBI taxonomy): Eukaryota > Metazoa > Chordata > Mammalia > Lagomorpha > Leporidae > Oryctolagus > Oryctolagus cuniculus. The sequence goes on from NC_142868.1 coordinate 178,832,095, forward strand.
GGAGCTAACATTTGCTGAGCACTCCCAATGCAGCAAACACTCTGAGAGCCCTCACCCACACCTTAGATGGCAGGGGTTCGTCTCCCTTTGCCTAAGAGGAAATCAAAGCTCAGACAAAATGATACAAAGTCACATAACTAGGTGCCAAAAGTGGGGCAGACGCCCAGTTGGTCTCTAAAGTGTCTCTGTTAGACCACTTCACTAAGATAACTCACTACTGAGCTCAGATTGGAATGACATACTTATGCAGTAAGATGCATGGGGCCGGCGCTATGGCATAGGTTAATCTCTGCCTGCAGGGCTGGCCTCTCATATGGGCTCCTGTTCGAGTCCTGGCTGTTCCACTTCCAATCCAGCTCCCTGCTAATGTGCCTGGGAAAGCAGCAGAAGATGGCCCAAGTGCTTGGGCCCCTGCACCCAGGTTCCTGGCTTTGGCTTGGCCCAGCCCTGGCTGTTGCAGCCATTTGGGGAGTGAATCAGTGGATGGAAGCTCTATTTATCTCTCTCCATCTATCTCCTCCCTCCCTCCATCCCTCTCTCTCTCTCTCCCCTTCTTGCTAATAAATACATTATTTATTATATCTCTCAAATCTTTTTTTAAAAAAAGTAGTAAGATTCATGTGGTTTTTTGTAATTTTTTATTTGAGAGACAGGCATCTGCTGGATCACTCCTAAAATGCTCACAAAGGCCAGGACGGGGTCAGGCTACCACCCAGAACAGGAAACTCAACCCAGGTTTCTCACATGGATGGAAAGGACCCAATCACTGGAGCTACCACCGCTGCCTCCCAAGGTCTGCACTGGGACCAGGGTTTGCTGGGAGCTGGAGCCAGGAGCCGGAGCCGGGAACTGAACCCAGGCACTCTGATGTGGGACAGAGGCATCTCAGCCACTTGGCCAAATGCCCACTCAGTGGCATTTTCTTCTTCTCTGTATTTTTACATATTTCTCAGAATTAGGCTATGCACATATAACGCTTACTTTCAGAGCTGGGAACAACTAAAAGATAGAGGGGAGGCACCGCGCCGAGGACGCGGATCAAAGCAGAGCAGCAGTGTGTTGAGGAGAAGTGGCTCTCGGGCTCTGCTGAGCGGCCTCTGTCGAAGCATCTCTGTGGTCACCCTCTTCTGTTCAAAAGGGAAGCAGGAGAAACCTGGGACTTCCTGCGTCTGAGAGCAGCTGATGAAAAGTCCCCTCAAAGTCGAGGTCGCTCAGAGAATAGAATACGCAGATCCAGCAGCATTGGATGGTTGGCTCCATCGCTCTGGCCCCTGGCTGCGGCCTCCTGCCAGTGCAGGCCCTGGAAGGCAGTGGTGCTGGCCCAGGTGGCTGAGTGTCGTGCCACCCACGTGACAGACTTGGCCAACCGGGGTGACCTCCACTGGCTCCATCTGCAAGGCTCTGCTTGGACTCGGCTTCCCTTGTAAACTACTAAGCTTTGTATTATTGTACCTGACACACGGCTGAACTTGGAAAGAAAGCTGCAAGCTTTCTCTTGGTGTCTGCCTGTATGTTTCTGTATATTTATATGTTAAATAGATGTAAGGAAAAACAAGTATTTATATAAGAATTTCTAAAACTCTCAGAAAAATACTATTAACATAAATCCTTTTCAAGTTCCTGTGCCTTGGGTAAACTTATGTAAATATTGTCGGTTTAGTTAAAAATAAAAGGCCATGCCTTCAGACTTGTCAGCAGAAATTATAATGCAGACACACCACTTTCATTTTGCCTAGGCTTATCAGTCAAGTAAGCTCACGCTATCTCCATGGTACAAAATTTCTCAGCAAGAAAAGCAACATAAGGTGATGGTTAACTTAGTGTCTCGTAGAATTTTCATGAATAGTCCAAGCATAATTGTTACAAACAAGTGAATTAAACTGAGTTAATAATTTGCTTTCTTTTGTTTACATACACACACACACACACACACACAAACTGCCTTGTATTAGCTACCTAACACTGTAAGAGACCCACCATACATGGAAGTTTACAGATAACATTGCCTCCAGAAAGGATATGGGCTCATGCTTATCTTGGTCTAAGTAATCCTGGCGTGGATCAATACTTAGGCACTAATGCAGCATGCGAGATATATTTCCACCAGGTCTAAGAAGCCTTCCCCAATCTGCTTCCAGAGGACAGCAAAGCCCCCATACGTTAGAACCTGGAGACTTAGGTTACTGAGAAAGACACTAATGAAAGATTGCACTTGAGCCTCCACGGAAGGCACCTTAGCTACTGCAAAACCTCTACAATTACAGCAAGAATTGATAAACTCATTAGCCAGAGTCGTAGTAGACCATCACACAGCCTTGCACTATGTATGTACTGGCTGATCAAGGAGGAATCTGTGTTATTACTTAAAACAGCTGCTGCAGCCGTGTAAATAACTCGGGAACACTGAAACCCAATTACAGGTTACCCAGAAAAACCATACAGATCGAACTGGAAAAGAAGACCTGGACCTGAAAAGACCACTGGGTCTTTTCAGCTGGCTGAGTCTGGCCGGGCGGCCACAGTGCCTTTGGGCATCGCCTTGCACCCTCGGCATAAGCTTCCTGACAGTGGTGCTCTCCATCTCTCTTGTGTGTTTTATCCTCTTGGGTCTGAAATGTTTTCAAGCAGCCACTGACTTGGCGATGACCTCCATGATAATCAAACAACAAAAACAGCATGAACAAGGATCAGAAGAACCTACGGGGGTTCTAGTTTGCTGGCCTTCGGATGTCAACGGGAGAAGGGACAGCATGTGGTGAGCAAGAATGACACTCTCAATTCAACTGAGAACAACAAAAAAAATCAGAACCCAACGTGGAGAAGCACCTGAAACGGTATCTTGAACACAGATGAGGATGTGTTTCTTTAAAAAAAAAAAATGATTGATTGATTGATTTATTTGAAAGGCAGAGTTACAGAGAGGCAGAGACAGAGAGAGAGAGAGGTCTTCCATCCACTGGTTCACTCCCCAGATGGCTGCAACAGCCAGAGCCAGGAGCCAGGAGCTTCTTCTGGGTCTCCCACATGGGTGCAGAGGCCTAAGTGCTTGGGCCATATTCCATTGCTTTCCTCGGGCTGTAGGAGAGAGCTGGATCAGAAGTGAGCAGCCAGGACTCAAACCGGCACCCACATGCGATGCCGGCGCTGCAGGCCACAGCCTGAACCCGCTACAGCACAGCGCCGGCCCCGAGGGTGTGTTTCTTATAAACAGAGTTAACGGTTTTCCTTTTGTCCTAATCCATTCACCCATCCACTATTTCATCACTTCTCTAGGCACTGGGAATTTCTAGTGAAGAGATGTATCCCAACAGACTTTTCTGTAGGTGTCCATGAGGAGGCCCTACAAGAAAGCACTTATCCTAGCCTTGGTTATAATAGGGGAAGTGGAAAACTGAAGGGTCTCTCCGTAGGACAGACAGAAGGTAGCACACTCATCAAGTGAGCCGATGCTTATTGACTACACGTGGGCTCAGCATCTAAGCTGCACATCAGTGAGAACAGGCTTCACGCCCTGGTTGCCACATCTACTGCGAGAACAAAGAACTTCTCTGCACTCGGACTGCCCGTGCTCCAAAGAAGCGAAGGGGTGCGCAGTTACAGTGAGGGTCCCCAGAGGAACCTACACAGAAGGCAGGACTCAGCCTCCCTGGAAAGAAAAGGAAGGGGCTCGGGCTGAAAAGCAGTGGGGAACTGGGAAGGACCTGGTGACCACGTGCCCTGTCTGGGGGCACACGGACAGGACCGAGGGGTTACGCCGGCTTCCCTTAGCTGAGGTCTGTGCTGGTCACTTCCCCACCCACCTGGTTAGGTGGGAGAACAGGTCCCTTGTTGAAATCCAAAGTTTCTTGGGCGAAAAGTGTATCTGCCGGGTTCACATGGCCCAGGAGTTGCCTGTTCAGCACCCCAAAGCCCAGAGAGATGAATTAGTCCTTGAAGGAACTGACCTTGAATTTGTTTCAAATTCAGCAGCTTTGGCCGGCGCCGCGGCTCACTAGGCTAATCCGCCGCCTAGCGGCGCCGGCACACCGGGTTCTAGTCCCGGTCGGGGCGCCGGATTCTGTCCCGGTTGCCCCTCTTCCAGGCCAGCCCTCTGCTGTGGCCAGGGAGTGCAGTGGAGGATGGCCCAAGTGCTTGGGCCCTGCACCCCATGGGAGACCAGGAAAAGCACCTGGCTCCTGGCTCCTGCCATCGGATCAGCGCGGTGCGCCGGCCGCAGCGCGCCGGCCGCGGCGGCCATTGGAGGGTGAACCAACGGCAAAGGAAGACCTTTCTCTCTGTCTCTCTCTCTCACTGTCCACTCTGCCTGTCAAAAAAAAAAAAATTAAAAAAAAATTAAAAAATTAAAAAAAATCAAATTCAGCAGCTTTGAGTCAGCAGGCGACAACAGTCAGAAACAACGATGTCAGAAAGACCTGTGGATGGCATCCACGTCTCTGAAAAAGGAAGAGTTCAGGCTGGTGCTGCGGCCCGGAGGGTTGAGCCAGCATTAGGGCACCAGTTCCAGTCCTGGCTGTTCCACTTCCAATCCAGCTCCCTGCTAATGCACCACCTGGGAAAGATCCAGCTCCCTGCTAATGTGCCTGGGAAAGGATGAGCCAAGTGCTTGAGTCCCTGCCATCCATATGGGAGACCCAGGTGAAGCTCCTGGCTCCTGGCTCCAGCCTGACCCAGCCCTGGCCATGGCGACCAACTAGGGAATGAACCAGAGGGTGGAAGATCTCTCTCTTCTCTTCTCTCTCTCTCTCTCTCTCTCTTCTCTCTCTCTCTCTGTCCTTTTCTCTCTGTAATTCTACCTTTCAAATAAATAAATAAACAAATAAATAAATCTTTAAGAGAGAGAGAGAATGGTTCAGCAGGCTAATGAGTAAGATTTGTGAGTTGTCCAGCTACAGAAACAAGAACCTGGATTATAAGTCTAATTGCAGTATTTTAATAATGCAATAAAAGATCTGATATAAAAAACAGATTTCAAGAAATATTTGAGTGCAAAAACAAAAGTTGCAGGGTGACATATACAATATCTATCATTTACATAAAAATGGAAATACATAAACACTGTATACGACTGACAGACCCTCCTATGAGGAATACTCACATAGATGTCAGAAGCAGTTACCTCTGAGAAGCAAAGGCAGTGACTAGGAAGGAAAACGGAGGAGAAACTGGTGCATGGCACAGTGCCCCAGCCCCGGCCGCTGCAGGCATCTGGGGAGTGAATCAGCGGATGGATACCTCTTTCTCTCTTTCTCTCCCCCCCCCCCGCCCCAGAATCTGTACCTCTGCCTTTCTGGTAAATGAATGAATCTTAATTAAAAAATGAAAATGGAGGAAACGTCAACTCTAAGGCTTTATTTCATTGCACTAGAAAAGCTAAACATGCTGAAATGCCACTACTGGTTCACGCTGCTGGTGAATATGTTTGATGTATGTGTTGTGATTGCTGTTTTTCCTGCGTTTTAAATGTTTTTTTCTTATTTAAGAAAAAAAATAGGCAACGTGAGAAAAAAGATCCCGCACACAATAACAACAACATTTCAATCAATGCGTGAGGCTCATTGAACAGGAAACTGGAGGAGTGGAGCAGGAAGCAGATGAAAAGAGACACATTATGTTCCTCGATTGGAAGCGATAACATGAAGCTGCCAATTCTCCTAAGATTAATCAATTCAGTTAAATAATTTCAGCTGAATCAAAGCTTCATTAGGAGTTTTTTTGTGAGAGGAAGTCAGAGAAAATTATCCTCTTGTTCATCCGTACCAGGGCTCCTCACTCATGAATGTGAACGGGGAGCCCCTAGGGGGCTGTTACAATGTGGATTCTGACCCAGTCTCAGTGAACCTCAGGTTGCATTTCCAACAAGATCCATGACGCCAGCACTGCGACACCATGCCACACTCTGGCAAAGATCTAGAAGAGAAATAAGAATTCCAGAGCAGAAGAAAAATGCCCAGGGAAGGACGTCTGCCCAGCAAATAATAAAATATGTGACAATGCTTTAGTAACTAAATGCTGACACAATGGCAAAACAGCAGACGGTGCATCTAAATATTAATGACAAAGAGGCAGTGCTTAGATGCTTACTAGGTGCCACGGACTGTTCTAGAAACTTTGTTAACTCATTTAAACCCCACAACAACCCTATGAGGTAGGTAGATACTGTTACCATCCTGGTTTTATTAAAGAAGGAACAAAGGGGTAGAGGAAATAGGCAATTTGCTCAAGACCACACGGCTGACAAGCGGGTGAGCAGGGGTCAGAGCCAGAACGACCCATGACTTCACGTCCATGCTGTCGTGCAGCAATGCACACACCTAACTGCATGCAAATCTGAAGCTCCCACCAAAAAAAGAATGGTTTGCGATCAAGAGAAAAGGGGGTACAGACAGAAGACGTGGAAGATGCCTGCTTTAAGCCAAGCTGGAGCAATGGCAGCCATGTTTACCCTCCCCCTGAAATAACCACAGAGGAATAAACAATGGTTTTCAAGACTCTGGACTTTGGACAAGGAAACACCACCATCGTGGGGGACGGGATGCAACAAGGGCCTTGGGAGTCTCTCACAAGTGCCCACAGTGCAATGAGGGGGGACCAAGAAAAAGCCAGGAGACTCCTTGAGCTGAGTCAGGGCTGAGAGTCCAGGGAAATCAAGGTGACTGTGGGTCACAGGCAGAGCCCCAGAGAGGACAGGGATGCACTGAGAGAGGACCCCACCCCAGGTCTGCACGTGGTGATGAGATACGCGAGAACCAATAACACAGAAAGAAAGGATTTCAGTGATTGGAAGAAACAGTCCTCCTAAGTCACTCAACAGTGGGACAAGGAGCCCAGACCCACCTAACAAGCCAGAAAAACAAGACCTCAGAAGGCCAAACCACTGCATCACAGAACAAAGCTCACAAACATCAACAAGAATACACAAATACCCAGCCCCCATGGTAAAACTCACAATGTCTGGCATCCAGTGAAAATTACCAGGAATGCAAAGGCAGGGGAAAACAGGACCCACAGTCAAGGGAATAATAAATCGAGACAGACCTAGGGCTGACAGACACACAACTAACTGATAGAAAAGCACATGAAAACAGCCATTACAACTGTGTTCTAAATGTTCAAAGGCTAAGAAGAGACATCTATATCATTCTTAAAAAAAAAAAAAAAAAAAGACCCAGTTCAACTTTAAGATGAACACTCCATCGGAAATGAGAATTGCACAGGATTAATTAGACACTGTAAAAGAGAAGACTTATGAAAGTGAAGACACTGCAATAGAAGCTGCCCACAATGAACACAGCAGGGAAAGGACTCTTTTAAATGAGAAACAAGCATCAGTGAGCTGGGAGACAACTTCAAGTCGTCCGACACCTGTGTAACTGCAGGCTTTGAGAAGGAGGAAAAGCAGAAAAAATATTTGAAATAACCATTTCCCGAACTTGAAAACTGGCATCCCCCAGATCCAAGCAGTTCCACAGGCCCCCAAGCACAAAAACACAGAGAAAATTATACTCAGATACGTCGCAGTAAAATTGCTCAAAAACAATAATAAAATCTTAAAAGCAGCCGGGGGAAAAAGTAAAAACACTTTATGTACAGAGGAAAGAAACACGACAGTAAATTTCCCATCAGAAACAACACACATGGGAAGACAGGCAACATTTTTGAAGTACTAAAAGAAAATGACTATCAGAGCTGGTACTGTGGCACAGTAGGTTAAGCCACAGCTTACAATGCTCACATCCCATATCAGACTGCCAGTCCAAGTCCCAGCTGCACTGCTTCTGGTCTAACTTCCTGCTGATGCACCCAGGAATGCAGTGGAAGATGGCCCAAGTACTTGGACCCCTGCCACCCACATGGGAGACCCAGATGGAGTTCCTGGTTCCAGGTTCCAACCTGGCACAAGCAGGTATTTGGAAAGGAAATCAGCAGACAGGAGACATATGTCTTTTTCTTCTCCCTTCTTCCCAATAAAATAAATTTAAAATTTTTTAAAAACAACTATCAATCCAGAATTCCATAGCCAGAAAGTACATTTTTCCAAAAGAGCTGAAATAAAGATGTTTTCAGACATAAAGTGGCTGAAAGGATTCATCACTGGCAGAGTTTCTGTATAAGAAACTTTATAGACAGCCCTTCAGGCTGAAGGACGATGATGTGCATGGAATTCCACATCCAAATGAGTGAAGAGCACTAGCAACGGAAACAAATCTCAAGTGTCTATTATTATGTAAACTTCTTCAAAAATTCACTCCTTAGGCAAAAACAATGATAAGGTACTATGGAGTTTATAACTTATATGTAACATGCTTGTATGTGCCCTGTATGAATGGGCTTCAAGGCATTTCAATGCAGAAGCCATATACATACATATGTACACACACACACACACACACACACACACACTATCCTGAAGAGCTACAGTCTAGGAAAGGAAATAAAGCCACTGTAACTCAAGATAAAGTGAGTGTCACAAGCAAGGTATAATGTGCTTTGATCCAAGGTTTCCCTTGCATAACTGATCTTGTTATATATGAAAATAAACCCAGAAAATTTTTGGAAAAGCTGCAAATAACTCCTAGGATCAAGGTACAGGTTTTAAGTGAAACTTCAGATGATTGCTACAGGTGAGCAACTACAGAATCTCAACACCGAAACACAGACACTGACACATGAAGATTTATGAGAGTGGAAATGACTAAGATAAATTCCCAATTCAACAACTTTGTACTTACTAATGTTTTAAAACCATATTACCTCTACCTCCAAAGACAATTTAAATGATGGCCCAATATTTTATTTGAAAAACTCTAATTACATTGGAAATATAACAATTCTATCAAATTTATCTCCTGGTTTTCTTTTATTCATTTACCAACTATCTGATAAAATATCATCCTGAGGAAAAAATTTACATAAATAAAAACTAGAATGCTTCTGACTTAACATTTTACAGAAGAGATTTAAATCACCCAATTTAAACATGAACCAATTTCACTCCACATCTCAGAGGTAGGCTTCCTTCCCTCACTGCCGAAGTACATGACATTCTAGCAAGTCAGTACGCTTAGCCAAAATAAAAGCATAATAGCAGAATAATCTGAAATGTCTAACCACCATTTCATTCCAAAAATAAAATCTTCTCAATCCATCATCATGCTTAAAATGAACATTTTTACATAATAAAAATGCTGACAGCAGAAATAAGGCATTTAGCTTAAGAGGCAGAAAAAAAGCATTAAGCAATTGTATTTTTAAAAAGGAAAACTTTGACAATTTTGTAAAAATCATAACTAATAGTTTTAGGAAAAATTACAACTGCAAAAAGGGCAAAAGACAGAAGTCGCCGGTTCAGGGCCCAGCATGGTGGTGTGGGAGTTAAGCCGTCACTTGCAGCACTAGCATCCACATCAGAGCGCCGGTTCACCCCATCCACTCTGCTCTGGATCCGGCTCCCTGCTCATGTGCCTGCGAGGGCAGCAGAAGACGGCCCCCCAGTGCCTGGGCTGCTGCCACTCATGTGGGAGACACCAGGATGGAGTTTCTGGTTCTTGCCTTCGGCCTGGCCCAGCCCTGGCTGCTGGGTGTGAACAGCAGATGGAAAATCTTTTCTTTCTCTGCCAACCCCCATTCCGCCTTTACAATAAGTAAATAAAATCTAAAACACACACACACAGAAGTCACCAGGTGAGGACAGAAGCAGAGGGAGTCGACATACCACAGTCGGAAGGCATTGGTGCTGCAGAGATGGAGAAGATAACCGGCGCTTCGGAGCCTGGAAACAGAAACGGGTATCTTCCGATCAGAGGGTTTCCTTCTAGTGGGAACTCTGGGAGGTCCTCTATGGTCATCTTCTAGACAGCCACCTAGGGTGAGGAAGGGGAAAGAGGCGTTTCTTCTTTGTACGCAGGCAACTCAGAGGACAGCCCTGCCTCCATCACAAAGACGTCCAACCCACTGACATTTCCAACTTCAAGCTTCAAGAGTCTCTTTTTTCTTTTTATTTGGCAGGTAGAGATACAGACAGTGAGAGAGAGAGAGACAGAGAGAAAGGTCTTCCTTCCATTGGCACTGTGCCAATCTGAATCCAGGAGCCAGGTGCTTCTTCCTGGTCTCCCATGTGGGTGCAGGGGCCCAAGTACTTGGGCCATCCTCTACTGTCTTTCCCGGCCACAGCAGAGAGCTGGACTGGAAGAGGTGCAACCGGGACAAGAACCGGCACCCATATGGGATGCTGGCGCCGCAGGCAGAGGATTAGCCAAGTGAGCCACACCACTGGCCCCTCAAGAGTCTCTTTTATGGGAGGAATAAAGTTCCTTTTAGCAAACTATTATCAAGAAATACACATTGCTGGGGCTGTTGTTGTGGCACAGAGGTTAAGCCTCCACCTGCAGTGCCATCATCCCATATGGATGCCAGTTCAAGTCCAGCTCCCTACTAATGTGCCTGGGAAAGCAGCGGTTGATGGCCCAAGTGCTTGGGCCCCTGCACCCATGTGGGAAACCCCAAAGAAGCTCCTGGCTTCTGGCTTCAGCCTGGCCCAGCCCTGGCCGTTGTGGCCATATGGGGAGTGAACCAGCTGATGGACGATTTTTCTCTCTCTTCTTCTATTTCTTTCAAATAAATAAATAAAACCTTGAGAGAGAGAGAAAGAAATACACATTGCTTCACACAATCTCTTCACAGTGAGCAGAGCATAGAATCTTCCCAAAGTTCAGGGTTAATAAATCTTAACAAACGTTTATTTCCCAATAATAGGTGAGAATGGGGCTTGAGTTGTGGCATAGTGGGTAAAGCTGCCACCTGCAATGCTAGCATCCCATTTGGGCACCAATTCCTGTCCCAGCTGCTCCACTTCCCATTTAGCTCCCCGCTAACAGACTGGGAAGGCAATGGAGGATGGCCCAAGAGCTTGGGCCCCTCCATGCATGATGGAGATCTGGAAAACATTCCTGGCTCCTGGCTTCAGAATGACCTGGCTGTTGTGGCCATATGGGGAGTGAACAAGAGGACGGAAGGTCCTGCGCATGCAATCTCTCTCTTTCTCTCTCTCTCTCTCCCCACCCCCATGTAACTCTTTCAAGTAAATAGATCTCTTAAAATTTTTAAAAATAAATAAGTGAGGACATTTTCAAATGCTGAGCGGATCTAAATGGGTGGCATCTGCTTACTCACAGTCACAAACCAGGACAGGCACACGACCCCAGTGGATGGGTCCTGAACATCTCATAATGCTAACACTGGTGACATCATCTGTCATTCAGTAGCTTAGGCCATGTACTCATCACATGAAAATAATCTAGCTGAAAACACCTCCATTATTTTCTGACACTCCAGTAAACGTGACTGCAAATTAATCATGCCACTCTCATAAATCTAAGAGTTTACTGGGACAGTTCCACTTAATGCACAAGCTCTGTTTGTCCTCTCCCAGCAGATATGGAAGGCCAGGCCTTTCAAAGCATATCATTCCTATTTACCTCTTTCCCAGAAAGCGTGAACACCTACCATAAATCTGCACTAAATTAGACTTACGCTGCTGCATCCTCACATCTCAGAAAAGACAAAGACGGCGAAGAAAATGCTAGGTAAAACACTAAGTTATGATGCTAAAAACCTTCCAGTTTCTTGAAAGCCTGTAGGATTATGAATCCTTATGTCTGTTTCTAGACATAAATCAGAATATATTATATAACCAAATACAATTTATTTTAGACTTTTCAGTAGAAAGAATAAGTAACAAGTGGTTAACTGATAGCTTGTAACCAGTTGCCAGTAGATGAGGTCATGCAGATGTTACTCAATGCGTGTTCTGTTACATTTCTTTAACTTGCCGGTTCTGTTACACTTGTTTAACTTACCCTGTGCCAGCCTAACTATCTTGACCTTGCCACTGCACTCCAAGGAGAGTCACCCCTCTGAACGAATTCCTTTCTTCCCAACTCAATTCACGTGTTTTAAATTCTATCAGAAACTGGGTAAACAGTCACATGCTTGCTTCTCAAAAAGTGTGCATTCATGTGGCATGGATATTCTAGACCAGATACCGAATCCAGTTGTTACTATCTTGAAAACATTCAAATTTTCTCAGATGCTAAAACTACTGCCACCCAACACTCTGCATCCTCTTCTCATTAACCTTGTCACATAGAGAGAACTGGCAAGGTCAAGCAATGGGCATTACCTAGCAGTGGCAATCTTCCTCAAATGATCTCCATTTCAATCAGCCAGGCCCGCCACAGAGACAGCAATCCTGCAACACTGGAGCGCCTCCCCCCCTCACAAGTCCTGCCTCTTGGCCCTTACTTGCTGGGCAGTAAATCTGGGCAGATAGCCTATATAGGGGGTGAGGCTGCCTGCAGAGCCAGAGAAGAGAAATAAAATGTTGGGGGCATGTGGTGTTTCAAGCAAACCCACCACTTGGGACCACAGTATTCCTTATCACAGTGCAGAATTCTAGTCCCAGCTCCTTGGTGTTTCCAATCCAGCTTCCTGCCAGTGCACACCCTGGGAGGCAGCAAATGATGGCTCAAGTACTTGAGTGCCCACCTGGAAAACCCAGAAGACATTCTAGTCTCCTGGCTTTGGCCTGACCAAGCCCTGGTTGTTGTGGGCATTTGGGGAATGAACCAGTGGATGGAAGGTACATCTGTCTTTCAAAACTCTTTCTTTCGAGGCCAGCACTGTGGTGTAGCTGGTGAAGTCGCCGCCTGCAGTGTCAGCATCCCATATGGGTGCCAATTCATTTCCTGGCTGCTCCACTTCCAATCCAGCTCTCTGCTATGGCCTGGGAAAACAGCGGAGGATGGCCAAAGTGCTTTGGCCCCTGCTCCCACATGGGAGATCCAGAAGAAGCTCCTGGCTCCTGGCTTTGGATTGGTGCAGCCCTGGCCATTGCAGCCATCTAGCGAGTAAACCAGCAGATGGAAGATCCCTCTCTCTCTCTCTCTCTCTCTCTCTCTTTCTCTCTCACTGCCTCTGCCCCTCTGTAACTCTGCCTTTCAAATACATAAAATAAATCTTAAAAAAAACACACACTCTTTCTTTCAAAAGCTTTCAAAAACTCTCTGCCTTTCAAAATAAAATGAAATTTTAAAAAATATATTTAAAGAAAACTTAGTATCTATTAAGGAACCACCACACACAAAGCACTATTCCAGCTGCTTCTGAGAATACGAAAGTGAGTAACTGATGGCCCGTGTTTGCTAGGCAGCTATAGACTACGCTACAGAACGGGATCTGTTCTATCACAAAGGACCAGGGACAGCTGCCGGGAGCTTCTAAGAGTCTGAAGCAGTGCAGTAAAGAAAGCAGCACCTGACACAGGTCCTGAAAGACAGGCAGACACTGGGGTAGAAATGTCAAAGGGACAGAGTGCTGGGAAAGCAGGAAGCAGCAGGGCTGTCAGTCACGGGCTTCCAGGGCTATGCCAAGAAGTACTGAAACACCTGGCCAAAGACCAGACCTCTGGGTTCCAGGGACACTGGGAAATCGTGCTCCTGAAGCTGTGTTTTGGGAGGCCGGTGCTGTGGCATAGCAGGTTAAGCAGCTGCCTGCAGTAACGGCATCCCACATGGGCACCAGTTCACATCCCAGCTGCTCCACTTCCAATCCAGCTCCCTGCTAAGGAGCCTGGGAAGACAGATGAAGATGGCCCAAGTGATGGGGCCCCTGCACCCACACAGGAGACTGGGAAGAAGCTCCTGGCTCTGGATCAACTCAACTTCTGCCATTGCAGCCACTTGGGGACTGAACTAATACATGAAAGAATCAATCTCTCTCTCTCTCTCTCTCTCTCTCTCTCTCTCTCTCTTTCAAATTAATGTCTTTAAAAAGAAAGAAAGAAAGAAGTCCTAATTAATTGTGTCTGGAATAGAAGCCATCATGGTTACATCAAATTCCCCCAAGACTGACTTCTCCAGGAATTGTATCCGTCTCCAGCACCCCAAGCTAGCTCTGAGCAGGAGCATCCTGTAACACGGTTCTAACATCTTGTGAGTTTCCAAGGACTCCTGGTCCCCGCATTAACACAGAGCAGTGAGAAGCGGAGACGACCACTTCTTCACAGCAGCTCAGCACCCCCCAAACGAGCCTCCCTGAACCCAGAGCAGTGCCCTGGAGCTGCTCAACCACCAGAATCCCCTGCCATGTCCCCTCACCACACCCATGGGGCCCCTCCTTCCGCCTCCTATTCTACCACGTCATGGGTCTCAATTTTCAGGAGATTCCAAAACAAGTTTTACCTTTTATCTGCTACCAACATAGTATCTGTTCAGTCACCAAACAAGTACAAATACCTATAAACAGTACTGGACATGAGTCAGCCCGAGCCCCTAGAGCGAATGTCAAGGGGAAGGCACCTGTCCTCAAGGATGGAGTTTCAGGCTCCTGACTTCAGCCCAGCCCAGCCCTAGCTGATGTGGGCACTTGGAGAGTGAACCAGTGGATGAGGCTCTCTCTTTCTCTCTCTCTCTCTCTCTCTCTCTCTCTCTCTCTCTCTCTTTCCTCTCTCTCTCTCCCTCCCTCTCCCTCTCTCTCTTTTGTGTGTGTGTGTGTCATTCTGCCTTTAAAACAGATGAACATAAACATTTTTTAAAAGAAGTTCATTTATGCATTCAACAAGTATTTATTGAATGTTCATTACTAAGTCTGAAGCTGGGCATAAGCAAAGGGGAAAAAAAATGACAGGGGTCAGCACTGTGGCCCAGCGGGTTACGCCAACACCTGCAATGCCAGCATCTCATATGGGGACCGGTTTGAGTCCCAGCTCCTCCACTTCCAACCCAGCTCCCTGCTGATGCACCTGGGAAAGCAGCAGAAGATGGCCCAAGTGCTTGGGCCCCTGCAGTCACATGGGAGAGCCAGATGAAGTTGCTGGCTCCTGGCTTCCACCTGGCCCAGCCCTGGCTGTTGGGACTATTTGGGGATTGAACTATCAGAGGGAAGATCTCTCTGTCTCTCCCTCTCTCTGTGTAACTCTGCCTTTCAAATAAATAAATAAATGTATTAAAAAAGAAAAAAGGCATGCCCTAGTCCTCATATAGATTGTAGTCAAGTGTTGCATCCCTACAAGCAAGCTGCAGTTAATGTATAACAGCATTAAGTGTATTAAGTGCTGTAACTGACAGCTGGGTACCAGGAGAGGCCAGATTGAAGACAGTGTGGAGCTGGTATTTAGCTCAGTGGTTAAGACACCCACATCCCATATTGGAGTAGTACTTGAGTTCAACACCCAGCTCTGGATCCCAACTCCAGCTTCCTGCTAATGCACACCCTGGGAGGCAGGGATGACTCGAGTGGCTGGGATCCTGCCACCCATGTGGGAAAAACTTGGAGAGTTCCTGGCTCCTGACTTCTGCCCAGCCTAACACAGTCCCAGCCACTGCAGGTGTCTGGGGGAGTGAATCAGCACATGCGGGAGCACTCTCCTCTTCTTCTTCCTCCCCCAACCTTTGTCTTTGTCTTCGTTCTCTCTCTCTCTCTCACCCCTCCACTTCTCAAATATAAATTTTACAAATATATATACAACTCAGTGAAGGCTTCCCCAGGAGCCAATAATTTAACACTGTGATGCCCCATTGGGTAGCTACACACCACATATGACTATTCCAATTTAAAATCCATTTCTTGCATTGCTTTGGCCCCATTCAAGCGCTCAGGAGCTGTCTGGGGCTGTGTCTGCACAACACAGAAGGAATACTCCCTGGCCACAAAAAGCTGTGCTGAACAGCACCGACGGAGAACAGGACAGCCCATTCTCTGGATAAGCAAACAGCACGCCGACGCCTGGAACAACAAGTACTGACACAGGCCCAGTCGATAAGCAAGCCTGTGCAAGCAGCTCACTATAAACGACTCACAAAGGAACAGCAGCTTTAAAGTAGCCAGCTGTGTGTCTGTCAGTCTGAACAGGGAGAGGGCAGGAAGCTGTCTTCCAGACATCATCAGTCTCTGTTTCCAAATGGGAATCGTTACAAGTAATGAGACCATATAAAGAGACCGTATAAAGACCATATAAGAGGCTGGCGCCACGGCTCACTAGGCTAATCCTCCACCTTGTGGCGCCGACACACCGGGTTCTAGTCCCGGTTGGGGCACCGGATTCTGTCCCGGTTGCCCCTCTTCCAGGCCAGCCCTCTGCTGTGGCCAGGGAGTGCAGTGGAGGATGGCCCAAGTGCTTGGGCCCTGCACCCCATGGGAGACCAGGATAAGTACCTGGCTCCTGCCATCGGATCAGCGCGGTGCGCTGGCTGGCCGCAGTGCGCCGGCTGCAGCAGCCATTGGAGGGTGAACCAACGGAAAAGGAAGACCTTTCTCTCTGTCTCTCTCTCCCACTGTCCACTCTGCCTGTCAAAAAAAAATAATAAATAAATAAAAAAGACCATATAGGAGACCATATAAACATCACTTTTTGAAAAGATCTCATTGTAGGGCCATATCTGGTACACCGGAAATCAATCCTACACGTTGCAGGCATGAGCTAAGGCTCCCACACAGCAACAAGCGTGACACTCATTGCGTTTCAGGGCTCACTCTTACAGCGCAGAGAGCCGGAACAAACATGACTCTGTGTGGAAGAGTCTCGGTGACAAATGTCAGCGCAAATGTAAAGTACAGTTAAAGTACCTGGAGGTGTTACTTTATCGACATAGTTCAAAGGCAGTCTTTTATCCCGTGATGTTGCTACACTGCGAACCACAGGAGTGGGCACCTGACACCTAACTCAACCCGAGCGCCAGCACTGCGCGCCCGTCCTGCGACCCGCAGGGGTGCGCGGCAGGGCGCGTCTCTGTGTAGGGCGGGTCCCGGCGCTGCGCCCCCGACCGCCCTGCCCCCAGCAGACGGTGCAGAGTTCAGGAGTCTCGGGGTGGTGAAGGGCAGGTCGTTCGCTGTGGCTCTGAGCACAACTTAATCGGCAAGGGGAGGCGTGGGAGGTATCTGAAGCGGGCCGCGTCTGCAAACCCCCGGCGCGCAGTGCGCAGCACAGCTCTGCGCAGGGGACGCCCGGGATGTCCGCGGCGGTCACCGCGGGCGCGGGCCAGAACCAGCCGCGCGCACCTCGCCGCACCTGCTCCTAAAGGGAACCGCGCGCCAGCAACGGAAACGACAAACCCACGTCCCCACCCCGCAGACCGCGCCACCCCTGGGAGGCCTTCCCACGGCCGGCCGGCCGGCCAGCGATACTGGCGCCCGGGGGAAGGTGGCCGCCGGGCTTCCGGAGCCGCCAGCGCCTCCACGCTGCCCTCCCCGAACCGCCAACGACCTCCGGGCCCTCGCCCCGCCGCCCGCCACTGCCCAGAGCCCGCCCGCCCGCCTGCAGCGGCCCGGGAGGCCCGTGCGCCCGCGCCCCACCTGCCTCCTCCGGGTCCTGTCGGAGCGGCCGGCTGGGGACGCGGGGCGCGGAGGAAAGGCGGAGGCGCGCTACCCGCCAGGCGCCGGTCTCCCGTGCCCGCCGCCGAGCCTCCCGCCGCGCCGAGGCCGACCTCGTCCGGGCCCCTCCCGCCCGCCGCCTCCGCACCGCGCGCCGGAGCCGGGCCCCACGCGGGGTCGGCGCGCGCGCAGTGCAGGCGCCCGGGCTGCGCGCAGGCCTCGGCCTCGGCCTCGCGCACGCGCTGGGGAGTGGGGCCCGGAGACCCGCAGCGCGCGCCTGCCCTTGCTCGCCTGCAGCCGGCACCCCTGCGCCCCGCAGGCAGTGGAAGATCAGCCGCCTCCAGCGCTGCAGCGCCCGGCTGGGCTTTGCGGATTGCCCTTGTTGGGGGGTGGCGCCGTGCAGATGTTTGCAGCGCGGCGGGGCAGGCAGTGGAGAAACCCTCCTCGCGCGGACTGGAACGTGGGACAGCTGCCCAAGGCCCGCCGCGCGTAGGGTCCCCCTGGAAACCCCAGGCCAGCTTGCCCTTGTCTCACGACCTGCGCTGGAGGCGCTGCTGGCCATGCGTGGCTCCAGTGGGCTCCTCAGCCCGGTGCCTGTTTGCAGACTGCCGTGAGAAGCCTGGGCGATGCCGTGCCCAAGCTGCCAAGTGTCAGGTGGAGGCAGAAGGGAGAAGTGAGCGGTTGTCGCAGGGGTCCCCTCCTCACGCACCCTCCCTCCTGAGCCCCTGCCCCATCTCCTAACAACAGGAAGGAGATGACACCGTGGCCCCTACCATATCGGCACTGACATCCTGGTCCTCCGTCCTCTAGCGAGAAGGGTGTTTGACGCCTAATGCGGCCACTAGACTCAGAGTCGTGAGCTCTGAGCTTTGCAACCCTGAGTCAGTCCTGTGCTCCCCTAACAGCTATCCGCCAGGCGGGCCCAGACCATGTGCTGAACTTCCCTGCTCACGCAGTACAGTGCCTGGCAGCTGCAGACACGAACGAACGAACGAATGAATGAACGAACGAACGACTGTGCAAGAGCAGAGTGATTGCTCCCCCCACACCAGAGCATTCTTTCCCGTTAGAAACATTGGTTCCAGGCACTAGAAAAAGACCCCTTCCAGTTGCTTCACTCCCTCTTACAAGGCCCTCTCACCACGTGGCCACGTTTGAACCTCTCCAGCGACAAGGAACTCACCGCCTCTTAAGGTAGCCCCTTTGCCTTTGATCAGGCTTTTGAAAAAATGTCTCCCCTACATCTCCTCCTCATTGAGTTCTCTTTCTACCCCCGGAGGATTCTCAAATGAAATCGGACTCCAAGGAATCCGGACAAGCTTTCTCTGTCCCGTGGGCCGCTCCTTAGAGGCCAAGGTTACAGCCCCACTCACCAGCATGTTGAGGGATTGGAGGATGCCTCCTGGAGAGCTCTCAAGTCTGATCTCAGGAGGGAATGAGTGGCCTCTCGGGTGCACCTCTCCAAGCCCTATGCTTCTGGGAACTTGGCTCAAGATACCAACATAGTTGTCTGTTGCAGTCACATCATGTTGTTGAGTCGGGTGGGGCACGCTGTCAACTCAAACCCACAGTGCTTATGCAATATTTAAATACCGTGACCATCCCACGTCCCTGGTTGGCTGCCAGTTTCTGTCCCTGCAGCTTTGGCGTCTTCACGCACTCTCGGAGGTGATACTATGATGCAATGCTTCTTCCTCCCTATGGGAACTTCACCTCTCTTTCCCTGCTTTCCTCACACCCTGTTCATGCCCACTCCTTTCTCTGGTCAACAGAAGGAAGGCGATCTGCCTTTGGTTAGAGGCGAGCACCTGGAAATGAGATCCAGTGCCACAGAGCCACAGAAACTCAGGAAGATCTGTGTGTAGCAGAAGGAGCCACTGGTGAAGTGTCCACAGGTACACGGTTCAGTTTTGTTGCTGATTTAAATTTTCCCTCGACAACTACTAGGAGGTGCCAGGGTGTGACTAGCTGAGTAATGTTCTTGGCTAAAATAAAGGTCTCTGTGGGAACCAGCCAGGCCACTGGCTTTTTCTGCTACACCCAAACACCATACAGTAAATGGGCAAATTCTCAGGATGTCGAGCCACCAGGGAACCCTAACTGCCTCAGAAAACAGAGGTTACCCCCTCAGCCACTGTCAAGAATGCCAGCACTCACTCACGAGAGCCAGGCTTCCTGGAACACCAGCCTCCGCACCAGGTATTTCCCAGTTAACAAGGGTGGGACTGGATAGTGACATGGGACCAGCACTTGGAACTTGAACACTCCATTGGCACAGAAAGGCATATGGGATGTGGTACAGCTGTAGATGCTGAGATTCAGTTGTATCTGAAGGCACGAGGTTCTGGAACAATGCAGCAAGAAACCGCACTGCCAGAAAGTGAACAGCACAGGTGGCCAGTGTCACAGTATGGAAATGGGAGGTACTGAGTGGCCCCTGTGTGGGGACCTAAGGATCTCACTTCACTTCATTTAACAAATGAAGAAGCAGAATCCTGGAGGCTGTATCTTGGGTGCAGAAATAAGACTTGAACAGCAGCCACCTGGTCTGAAGACCTGTGTTGATCCATTCATTTGCATCACTTACATGGGAAGTTCCTTGGGGAAATCAAGGACCAAGAACAGGCTGCACAGGGCAGCAGGGACAGAGATCCAGGTGATCAGTCAGCATCTGGAAGGTCTATCAGTAGTTACCAGGACTCCAAATCATGAACAAATAGTACTGGGCAGGGTATCAATCCCAGGGGAGGAAGACAAGGACTTGGTCTCTGCAGTGTGTGTGCATAGAGAAATTAAGACTTTAGGCCCACAAGAGACACTCAGCGACCAGCACTGGGGCACCAGATTGAAACTCCACTAGCAGCCACAGTTAAGGGCAGAGTATCAGAGCACTGGGCAGAGCCCCTCACGTCTTCCTGGCTCTCATGTTTGCTGACAATATGCTCATCAGCATAGAAAACCCAGCAGAATCAATAAACTATTCGAAGTCATATTAGTTCTGCAAGATAGCCAACTACAAGATCAGTTTCTAAAAATCAACAGCCTCCCCTACATTAGCAGCAAGCAACCAGGAAATGGAATGGACAGTAGGAGGCTATTCACTGTAGCAATAAAACTCTGAAGCATGATCTCCAGGAGTTAACCTAACAACTTACAAGAACTCTATGGAGAAAATTTTGGGATATAAAATAAGACTGACTAAATGAAGAGATATGCCCAGGATAAGATGACTTTACATTATAAAAATGCCAGTGTGAGCTCTAAATTCAAGATTATGCCAAGCAAAATTCCAACAGGGACCAACATTTTAAGGGACTCAATAAACATATAAAATATATCAAGGAAAATAAAATTTGTAACCATGAAATCTATTTTGAAAAGCAATAGCAAAGAGAGGAGACTATGTTATTAGCACATAGTGAAAGGTGTAGTTTGGTGCCACCAATGGAAGGGAAAAGAGCAGTGTCACAGAAGGAGGACTCAGAAGAGGATTCACATATGAATGGGACCTCCATACACATAAGAGTGGTACCACAAGCCAGTGAGAAAGTGTGAGTTATTTGGAAGATGGTGTTGGGGGAAACTGGAGTAGTTTATAAAGAAAAATGAAGTCAAGTGACCGGCATCCACCAGAGACAAAAATGAAGTCCAGATAAATAGGAGGCCTGCATAACAAAGCTAGACAAGAATGTGTAGAAGATGAGCTCTACAGATAAGGGGTCAGAATTTACGTCAGGGCCAATGTGGTGGTGGAGTAGGTAACACCATTGTCTACAATGCCTCCATGCCATATGGGCACCAGTTCATGTCCCAGCTGCTCCACTTCTGACCCAGAACCCTGCTAATGGCCTGGGAAAACAGCAGAAGATGGCCCAAATGTTTGGGTCCCCGTCACCCAGGTGGGAGACCCAGAAGTTGTTCCTGGCTCCTGGCTTCCACGTGACCCAACCCTGGCCATTGCAGCCACGTGGGGAGTGAACCAACGGCTGGAAGATCTCTCTATATAGTCTCTCCCCTTCTCTCTCTCTCTGTAGATCTTTCAAAATAAATAAAAAAGTCTTTAAAACAAGACTGTATAAGCACAAACCATAAAGGGAAGATTGCAGATTTAACTACTTCACAATTAAGTTTCTCTTCAATTAAGAATATCAGAGGGTGGGCGGTGCGGCATAGAGGGTTAAGCCACCACTTGGGACTTCCCCATCCCATATCAGGATGGAGGTTCAAGCACAGCTGGCTCTGCTCTGCTCCAACCTAGCTCCTTGCTGATGCCTGGGAAAGTAGCAGATGATGGCCCACGTACTTGAGTCCTGCCACCCATGTGGGAGACCAAGATGGAGTTTCTGGCCCCTGGCTTCAGCCTGGCCCAGCCTGGATGTTGCAGTCATCTGGGGGAGTGAACCAGCAGATGGAAGATTCCTCTCTCTCTCTCTCTCTCGCTCGCTCGCTCCCTCTCTCCTTTCATCCCCTCCCCATAACTCTGTTTTTCAAATAAATAAATATGGGCTGGTGCTGTGGTGTAGTAGGTTAAGCCTCCACCTGCAGTGCTGGCAACCCATATGGGTGCTGGTTCAAGTCCTGGTTGCTCCATTTCCAATCTAGCTCCCTGATAATGGAAACAGTGGAAGACGGCCCAAGTGCTTGGGCCCCTACACCTGCGTGAGAGACCCAGAAGACGCTCTTGGCTCCTGATTTCAGTTCAGCCCAGCTGCACAGTTGCGGCCACTTAGAGAGTGGACCAGCAGATGGAAAACCTTTCTCTCTGTCTCTCCCTTTCTCTATCTATAACTCTGCCTCTCAAATGAATAAATCTTAAAAAGTAAATAAAATAAAACAAATAATCTTTCTAAAAAGCAACTAGGGGTTGCTATCTAAAATATGTAAGAAACATTTTGCGAATCAACAAAACAAAGTCAGAAAACCAATTCTAAAAATGAGAAAGGGCTGGGAATAGACAATTTGTAGAGGGAAAAGCCAGAATGGTCAGCAAACACGGGGCAGACACTCAGACTGGTTAGGAATCAGGGAATGGAAGTGCAAACAGCGTGATGCTACTCACAGCCACTGTACACCGGGCTACATTTTAGAATCAGCCCTCCAGAAGGAGGTGGGAATCCTAACGGGTGCCATTTGGTGATTGCCAAGGTGCAAATACTGTCACCACCGCAGATTTCAAGCCACCTGTGTGCCATCATTGAATAAAACACCTCCATGAGCCAGCTCCAATACACCATGGCTTTCCCCACCAGCACAACAAAAATCAGGAAAATAATCCCAAATACGGGCAAAAAATAGGGAAATGGGGAACTTCGGACACTGCTGGGGGAGCTTAGGCAGGCAAATACTTTCTGGGGAGCAGCCTGGAGTATTTGGGGGGTGGGGAATCATCCGTACGCTTCACTACTCCAGTCCTGCTCTAGGGATACCTCAAAAGCCCCCGGCAGCATTAGTGGATGCCACTTCCTCCTGTGCTTCACAGAGGTCACTCTGCTGGCTGGTCACTCAGTCACCAGTGCCTTGCCCAGTTCCTGGCCTTAAATGCCACCTCTATTTTCATGATTTTCATAATTCCCAAATCTGTATCTCCAGCCCTAAACTTCAAACATACAAGGGTACTTCAGAAACTTCATGGAATATGGATGTTTATTTTGGAGAAAAACAAAAACATTGAAATCCATGCATGCAAGGAGTCTTCAAAATGTTCGTGGAAATGCCCTTTATGAAAATTCTCAGCATGGATTACAAAAAGCATTGTCCCCAGAGTTACTTATCTTTTTTAAAAAAGATTTTATTCATTTATTTGAGAGGTAGAGTTACAGACAGTGAGAGGGAGAAACAGAGAGAAAGGTTTTCCATCCGCTGGTTCACTCCCCAAATGGCCGCAACGGCCAGAGCTACGCCAATCCAAAGCCAGGAGCCAGGTGCTTCTTCCGGGTCTCTCATGCAGGTGCAGGGGCCCAAGCACTTGGGCCATCCTCTACTGCTTTCCCAGGCCACAGCAGAGAGCTGGATGGGAAGAAGAGCAGCCGGGACTAGAACCGGCATCCATATGGGATGCTGGCGCCGCAGGCGGAGGATTAACTTACTGCGCCACAGCGCCGGCCCCAAGTAATTTATCTTTTAATTCCACTCTACCCCAAGATTTCTGAGTTACCCCCAAATATCCAGCTGCCTACTCACTACCTACTTCACAGCAAACAACACACATCTCCAATGTAACACATTTGAATCAGAACCCTTCCCCATAACCTTTCTCATCTCAATAAACTAAATGGCAACTCTGTGTGCTCAGTGGGGTCATCCCTCCTTCTCTCACATTTCTGGATTCCCCCAACCAAAGTGCTTGTCCTTAATCTTTAAAAGGTTTATGACAGAGACAGCTGTACTCCTATGTTCATTTCAGCACCATTCTCAATAGCTAAGATATGGAACCAACCTAGGTATCCATCCAGGGATGAATGCATAGAGAAAATGTGGTGTATTTACACAATGGAAAATTAGTCAACCAGAAAAAGAAGGAAATCCTGTCATTTGCAGCTACATGGATGGACCTGGAGGATGCCATGTTAAGTGAAATAAGACAGGCACAGAAAGACAAAGATAGCATGTTCTCACTTATATGTGGAAGCTAAGCAAGTTGATTTTATAGAAATAGGAAGTAAAATAGTAGTTATCAGAGGCCAGGAAGTTAGGACAGAGAGAGGAGAGTGAGAGACTGGTTATTGGGAACAAACATGAAGTTAGACAGGAAAGTAAGCTCTAGTGTCCTATAGCACAGTGGGGTGATTATAGTTGACAATAACTTATTGTGTAATTCAAAGTAGCTAGAAGAAACAATTCTGAATGTTCCCAACATGCTTTCAGTGAGAGCAATGCTAATTGCCTTGGCTGAACATCGTGCATTGTATACATGTATTGAAACACCACATTGTTCTCCACATATGTAATATTATTATGTGCCAATTAAAAATAAAAAGCTCGAGGCAGGCATTTGACCTATCAGGTAAGATGTGCTCATCCTACACTGCAGTGCCTGGGTTCAGCTCCCTACTTTGGTTGCGATTCCAGCTTCCTGCTAATGCACACCCTGGGAGGCAGCAGGTGATGGCCACTCATAGGGGAGACCTGGATTGAGTTCTCAGCTCCTGGCTCTGGCATTTGGGAGTGAACCAGTGGATGGGAGTGTGTACTCTCTCCCTATCTCTTGAATAAACAAATTTTTTGAAGATATTATCTTTTTTGGAAAAAAAATGTGACATCATCTATGGAGGAAATTCATTAGTGCTACAGGTATTCTTAGAAACTGACAGCCCCCAAGCCGGCGCCGCGGCTCACTAGGCTAATCCTCCGCCTAGCGGCGCCGGCACACCGGGTTCTAGTCCCGGTTGGGGCGCCGGATTCTGTCCCGGTTGCCCTCTTCCAGGCCAGCCCTCTGCTGTGGCCAGGGAGTGCAGTGGAGGATGGCCCAGGTGCTTGGGCCCTGCACCCCATGGGAGACCAGGAAAAGCACCTGGCTCCTGGCTCCTGCCATCGGATCAGCGCGGTGTGCCGGCCGCAGCGCGCCAGCCGCGGCGGCCATTGGAGGGTGAACCAACGGCAAAGGAAGACCTTTGTCTCTCTCTCTCACTGTCCACTCTGCCTGTCAAAAAAAAAAAAAAAAAAAAAAAAAAAAAAAAAAAAAACTGACAGCCCCTGGAGCCAGGAACTCTGTACTGTTTCTTTTTGGGTTTGCCTTCTGTGGACCTGTCTCCACTCTGTCTCAAGGCTGCAAGTGTTGCCCACCAGCTGAAGGGGACAAAAAGCTGAAGAGGACTCAGCTGAACTGCACAAGCCTCATCACCAAGTGGGTGCTTCTCATTCCTGGTTGCACATTCAAATCACCTGTATATATGTTACAAACTAAGTCCTGCAGACACCATCACATATCCTAATGCAGTGGTCTAACCTAGAATCATGCTAGCCTCTAACTGTTCTTTCTTTGGCAGACCAAGTTCCCAAGAAAACACCAACAATTGAATTTTCAAATCCAGCTGGTTCCCAGGCGCTCCAGTGGGGCCACTCCCAAGCAGCACATGACACAGCCCCTTGCAAACATCTTTGTAGGCCAACAGAAAGGAAAAAGAAACAAAGGGAGTGTTTCATGACATCAAAATCAAAACTGCCACTGTGGCCCAAGAGCCGAGGGTTCCACATTGACCACCCAAGTACGTGGCCACCAAACACCTCCAGAAGCATCTCTGGAATACAAAGTTTCATCCACTCAATTCCCATGCAGATGTCATTCCAGTAATTCCCCTCCCATTGATCAAGCTCCTCAATGGAACTATCATTTTATAAAAAACGTGCAGCATAAAGGATTGGCATTAAAAGCTACCAGGAGGATACAGTCAGCCGCATCCAAACAGTAGGACCCCTGCAGGACAAAGAACCTGACTCTGACAAGCACAGAAACTAGCCCAGGGGAAACGTTACAGGTCAGAGGCACACAGCGCGCTATCCAGAGCCCATACCTTGCTTGGATCTGGACTCACACAAAGAAATGTTTAAAAATTCTTGGGTAAATTTTCACCAGGGGGGCCGCCACTGTGGCGTAACGGGTAAAGTCACTGCCTTCAGTGCTGGCATCCCATATGGGTGTTGGTTCGAGTCCCGGCTGCTCCACTTCTGATCCAGCTCCATACTATGGCCTGGGAAAGCAGTAGAAGATGGCCCAAGTCCTTGGGCTCCTGAACCCGCACGGGAGACCCGGAAGAAGCTCCTGGCTCCTGGCTTCGGATTGGCGCATCTCCAGCCATTGTGGCCAACTGTGGAGTGAACCAGCGGATGGAAGACCTCTCTCTCTCTCTCTCTCTCTCTCTCTATCTGACTCTCCTTCTCTATGTAACTCTGACTTTCAAGTAAATAAATAAACCTTTTAAAAAATTGTTAACCAGGAGTAGATATTAAGTGAAATTAAGAAATGTTTGTTCATTGTGTTAGGTATGATAATAATATTAATTATGTCTTTATTAAAAATTCTCACCAGAGATTCATATGGAAGTATGCTTCATGAGATTTTTTTAATCACTTATTTATTTGAAAGAGAGAGAGTGTGAGAGAGAGAGATCTCCATCTGCTCATTTACTCCCCAAATACCAGCTTAAAATCAGGAGTCAGAAACTCAATCCAAGTCTCCCACATGGGTGGCAGGGACACAACTCCCTACGTCATCCGCCACTCCCTCCCAGAGTGTGCACGGTCAGGAGGCTGGAATGAAGAGCGCAGCCAGGACTCTGTCCCGGGCACTCAGCTACGGAGCGCAGGTATCCCAACAGGCGGCTTAACTGCTGTGCAAACACCCACCCCTGCTCAAAGATCTGAAATCTGAGATTGCTTTAAAGTGCCCCATTAAAAATAAGTATATGATGGGGGCATAAATGAAAAAAAAAAACAAAAATATTGATAACTTCTGAAAGCAGATGGATATGTTACTGTTCCTTCTTTTGCATAAGTTTGAAATGTTTTCCAAGATAAAAAAAAATTGGTCTAAAAAAAGAAGCCCCAAAAAGATGGGAATTTTAGCCTATTTTTATCACTGCTAGATCCCAAGTACATAGAAGAGCATCCAAAGGGTAGTAAAAGATTCAACAAATACATTGTGAGCGAGCGGGTCAGGCTCTCGGGATTTCAGTCTGGGTAAGGTAGAATGTTACGTCCAAGGAACTGGGAAACCACAGAAGCTGACTTTGTATCACACGCCTGCACACAGTGGAAATGCAAAGCTTCCACATCGCCTAAGCCCCATCGAGTCACCTCACAGAACCCGTGTGGTTCTGACCCGGTTCACTGTGAACCATCAGCAGCTTTAACAACGTCTTGATTAAGGGGTTGAGAGAATGTCAGACCCACTGGAGCTGCCAGCAACTGGGCAGAAAGCAGCTGGCACCTTGTCAACCAGGGATCACATGACTCACCTAACCAAAGAGAACCCTGGACAGCCCAATTAGCCGCTACCGAATCCCAAGGAACTCTCCTTTGTGGCAAAAGCAGCATTGATAATAAGATCGGTTCTGACATTCCTCATCTAAACCGTATTTGAAACAGCAGGGAACAGTCGAGGCGAAAATCAATGCAAGTTGCTTAAGAGCCACCTGGGGTCCAACCAAGAAGAGTAAGTTATAGATTATCTGTTTAAGGCCCATCCGAATGTATCATGCAATATGGTTATTATCCTCAAGATAATCACAGCCACAAGACACCGAATGGCACTAGTCGGACAACAAAATTGCACACTGGTCCATCAGATCACCAGAAACGCGCTCAGTGCCTCCTACGTGAAGGGCAGCGTGGAAGCTGTAACCGGGCGTGAGCCTATGCCTCGTTTGCGGGGAGAGGAAGCAGAGGGTCGTGCCGGCAGCGGTGGGAAGCCCTGAGTCATCCCTCACTGGCTCTGCAGCCCTATGACTGAATTTCGAGCCTCAGTGGCTCTGCGGTAAAATGAGCCGAAGGACACCTGCGTCAGGGTGTTGTACACCCAGAACAGGCCTGCCTCCACGCAGGTGCTCAACAAACAGCCGTGGTCCCAAATCACTGGAGAAAAGGAACCAACCACCGGCAGAAGAAACGGCCCGTACCCAGGATTTCCCGGGGCGAGGTGGCTGGGAAAGGCCTCAAGGAAGAGACGTGTTTTGAGCTGCACTGAGACAGAAGATCTAGTACGCAAGGAGATGGCGTCCACTGGGTGCTTACTACGTGCTGTCCATGTATGCCTCTGCAAGATAAACATCATGCTGCTTTCACTTTTCCAGTCAGAGAACCAAGGCTCAGAGCAGAGAGATGGCTGGCCCAAGACCGCACAGTAACTCACAGAACTGGGATTTGAACCTGGGCCGTCTGGTTCCAGAGATAAACTCATGAGCATGATGATTTGCAAGAGAAAAGGCTTGGCAGCGTGCGTAGTGGCTGGTCGGGCAGAGCCTCTCAGGCCATCCGGCCGCTCTAACAGAATGCGGTAGACCAGCTGGCGCATACGCTGCAGAAATCCACTCCTGCAGGCGGAAGTCCCAGACCCAGGAGCTGGCTGAGCCCCCTTCCTGTTCCTGGGGAAGCCAAGGAGCGCTCCTTGGGAAAGGAGGGAAAGGAGCCGGCCAGCCCCTAAGCCTCGCACCCCACGCCTGTGGCTCCACGTAGGGGCCCATAAAAGACTTCGAGCGTTTTGGGGTGGAATTTATCAGCTGAAAAAGTCGCCTTGAGATCCTGCCCTTACCAATTCAACCTAGAGCTTCTCAAGATAGACAGTGATTTGTACAAGTGATTTCCCCACAAACACCGTAGCTTCTGTCTTCAACGCGCGCTCAGCAAGAGTCTGCATCCAAAATGAAGTTGGGAGGAGTTCCAGAGGCGTTGGGGGTGGGGGGACACTCTTGCTTCTGCCTATACCATCACACCTCATTAACTGCTTTATCACATAGCAATAACACCCACCTGTCAACACGTTAGCTTCTTGGTTACTACATAATCCTGTAATGATACATCGTCTTTGGGAAGTGTGCCCATTGACAGAGGCAGGTCCCAGCAAAGAAACAATGGCCATGCAGCCTGCTGGGATGCTGTCCTACCCAGCTTGCCACTCTTGCTCAGCTTCTCTGGGCACCTTAGCTTCTAAAATGTTTTGTTGTTGTTCATTTTTGTTTGTTTTGAGAGGCAGAGAGAAAGAGAGAGAGAGAGCGAGCGAGTGAGCTCCCATTTCTTGGTTCACTCCCCAAATGCTCACAACAGCTGGGACTAGGCCCAGCAAAAGCCAGGAGCCAGAAATTCAATCCAGGCCTCCCACTGAGTGGTAGGAACCCAAGAACTTGAGCTATCCCCGCTACCCCCCAAAGTCTGCATGGGTAGGAAACTAAAATCGGGATCTGAAGCCAGGTTTCAAACCAGGTACTGGGGTGTGGGATGCGGGCGTCTGAACCACCAGGCCTCACCCCGCCTTCTGTTTCTCTAGCGTCAGCAGTGCCCGAATTCCGACTCCACAGCAGGGAGTCACTCAAGTCCAGTTGGTCGAGTGAGACACCACACACCTACTCGGGAGCTGGTTTTCACCAATTCAGGGGCACTGTTGCTGGGAGCAAGAGCCTGGCACCTTTGCAAACAGTACCCAGGGCCTCTATTGCAAAGGCCTGTGTGGGTCTCAGCTGAGATGGGCCACCCTCAGCATGCTGGCCACATAGTCCTCAGCTTCTGCAACCCAAAGAGACCCAGGAAAAAAAGGTATGGGAATGACTGGCATTGTGGCATAGCAGGTTAAGCCACTGCCTATGACACTGGCATCCCATAGGGGTGCCCGTTTGAGGCCTGGCTGCTCCACTTCCGATCCAGCTCTCAGCTGATGTGCCTGCCTGGGAAAGCAGTAGAAGATGGCCCAATCACTTGGGCCCCTGCACCCTTGTGGGAGACCAGGAGGAAGCTCCTGGTTCCTGCTTTGGTCTGGCCCAGCCCTGGCCTTTGTGGCTATTTGGGGAGTGAATCCGTAGATGGAAGATATTTCCCTCTCCCTCTCCCTCTCTCTCCTTCTAACTCTGCCTTTCAAATAAATAAGAATAAATCTTAAAAAAAGAGAAAAAGAGAGATGTGGGTGGTGAGGGAGGCTCTGACTCCTGTTTGTGAAACACGTACTAAGTAATTTTCAGTGTTAGTAAGTACCATTAGCTACATCCCTCTCCTTAAGGACTCTATAACCTTTGTAAATTTTATTATATTTTAGTTTTGTAAACATTTATTTATTTAAAAGAGTTATGAGAGAGAGGGAGACAGAGAGAGAGAGAGAGACATCCTCCATCTGTTGATTCACTCCCCAGATGGCCACAACAGCCAGGGTGGGGACAGGCTGAAGCCAGGAGCTTCTTCCAGGTCTCCCACGCAGGTGCAAGGGCCCAATCACTTGGACTCATCCTCCACTGCTTTTCCCAGGCCATCAGCAGGGAGCTAGATGGGAAGTAGAGCAGCTAGAACGTGAACCAGCACCCATATGGGATGCTGGTGCCGCAGGTGGCAGCTTCACCCACTACATCACAGCTCTAGCCCCAAGAACCTGAGGTTTTAAAGTCAGGACTGAGAGATTTCCTGGAAGGGGGTCTAAGCTTTAAAAACAGAACAGTAGGGGCCGGCGCTGTGGCGCAATGGGTTAACACCCTGGTCTGAAGTGCTGGCATCCCATATTGGCGCCTGTTCTAGTCCCGGCTGCTCCACTTCCGATCCAGCTCTCTGCTATGGCCTGGGAAAGCAGTAGAAGATAGCTCAAGTCCTTGGGGCCCTGCACCTGCATGGGAGACCCAGAAGAAGCTCCTGGTTCTGGCCATTGAGGCCAATTGGGGAGTGAACCATTGGATGGAAGACCTCTCTCTCTCTCTCTCTCTCTCTCTCTCTCTCTCTGCCTCTCCTCTCTCTGTGTAACTCTGACTCTCAAGTAAAAAATAAATAAATCTTAAAAAAAAAAAAAAAAGAACAGTGCCAGGCAAACTGGATCTAATTGGTCGCCTTACAGGCAGACTGAAGTTCAAGTTCATAATTAGCTTTGGGGCATAAATAAATAAAATTAAATAACCTGGCCTCTCAGAAACTCAGCTCCTGTATTATAAAATGGGTATCATAGTAGTTTATCTCATGTTTCTTGTAAGAATTCAATGAGATGGTATGTGAAAATAACTTAGCACAGGGCCTGATACTAATTGCTCAAAAAGAGTAATTAACACATGCACATAATTGCTAAATACAAGACATATCATTTAGGGGCCAGTGCTGTGGTGCAGCAGGTTAAGCAGCCACCTGCAATGCCAGCATCCCATATGAGCACAAGTTCAAGTCCCAGCTGCTGCACCTCCAGTCTAGCTCCCTGCTAATTCCTGGGAGGTTGGCCCAAGTGCTTGGGCCCCTGCACCCATGTGGGAAACCCAGATGGAGCTCCAGGCTCCTGGCTTCAGACTAGCCATTGCAGCCATCTGGGGAATGAACCAGCAGATAGAAGATCTTTCTCTCTCTCTCTCTCTCTCTCTCTCTCTGTCTCTCTCTCTCTCTCTCTGTTTCTCATTCTCTCTGTGTCACTCTGCCTTTCAAATACATAATTTTATTTTTTTAAAGATTTATTTTATTTATTTGAAAGACAGAGTTACAGCGAGAGGTAGAGACAGAGAGGGAGGTCTTCCATCCGCTGGTTCACTCCCCAGGTGGCCCCAACAGCCAGAGCTGCGCCGATCTGAAGCCAGGAGCCAGGAGCTTCCTCCAGGTCTCCCACGCGGGTGCAGGGGCCCAAGGACCTGAGCCATCTTCTACTGCTTTCCCAGGCCATAGCAGAGAGCTGTATTGGAAGAGGAGCAGCTGGGACTAGAACCAGTGCCCATATGGGATGCCAGCGTTTCAGGCCAGGGCTTTAACCCGCTGTGCCACAGCGCCAGTTCCTCAAATACATAATTTAAAAAAAAAGTTTCCATAGAAGTAGAATTGACAGATAAATATATGTTGCCAAATAAACTTAAAATTCATACAAACAAGTAATTTTTGTACCAGTATGTCCCATATTTTTAAAATTTTCATCTCACATTAAAATTTAACCAGGTAGCTGATATTTTTGTTCCCCAAAAGTGTCAGCCTATGTAGAAAAGGTAGAACTTACATTAGAGGAAACAAAAAATGCTGCAAAGATAGCTATGAAAGCGTTGTAACGTTTGAGAAGGAACACCTGAGATCCAGCCCAGCGCATCCAGGTGTGATGCAGAGTACACGGGAGGGGGCGGCGCTGTGGTGAAGCAGGTAAAGCCGCTGCCTGCAATGCCGGCGTCCAATACAGGCACTCTCCTGGCTGCTCTCCTTTCCATCCAGCTCCCTACTAATGGCCTGGAAAAAGCAGCGAAAATGGCCCAAGTGTTTGGGCCCCTGCCGCTCACTTGGGAGGCCTGGAGGAAGCTCCTGGCTTTGGCCTGGCCAAGCCCTGGCCATTGGGGCCATTTGGGGAGGGAACCAGCCAATGGAAGATCTCTCTCCCTCTCTCTCTCTCCCTCTCCCTCTCTCTCTCTCTCTCTGTCTCTCTCTCTCTCTCCCTCCCTGCCTCTCTCCCCCTCTCTTTGTGTAACTCTGACTTTCAAATAAATAAATATTTTTTAAAAAGAAGGATATGCCGGAGAGTCAGAAACAAGGTGCTGAGTTCCTGGGGTAAGGCAGGAATCAAAGGCAGAGACGCTTGGAGAAAAGGAAGAGCCTGGATCTACACCTCCACCGGGCCCCGTCCCTGTGAGAGGGATGACAGCCAGGGAGATCCGTGTGCAGCTGCCGCCAGAGGGTGGGGGCCAGAGCCGTGGAGAAGGAAGGTGTGTTGTGGGGAAGGCGTGGCCACGGTTCTGAAGGGGAGCTGTCCGTCACATCAGGACGTCCCCAGGTCCCTGCAGCCTCCTCAGTGATGACCAGAGTGAGCAAGTGGTATGGATCTGCAGAGGCCTCTTGATGGGGCTTAGCTAAGTCCACAGGGAAAGGTGGGCACTTAAGGCCCGCCCGCCCTCCTCCAGCAGTGAGAAGACACTGAAGTCACGGGATTCCTTCAGTCCCCCCAGCGCTTTCCCCACTCCTGAGGGTCCCCACAGGGTCCTTCCGCCCTCCAGAAACAACAAAGCTCTTGAAAGACAGCGATTCCAGTGCACACAGAGGGCTTGGGACCTCAGGGCAACTTCCCTGTGGGGTCTGTGTTGCTGTTTTTGACCTCCCACACTCATTGCTTTCTTCCTCGTGTGTGTGCACAAAACCTTACTCGTGTGACAGATGAAAAAGCCAGGGCCCCGCGTGGCAGCTCTCCCCCAGCAGGGCAGCTCCTCTCTAGAAACACTCCCCAGCAGGAATCTTCCAGTTTGATCCAAAACAGCAACTGGTGCAGAACATCTGCTAATCCAAAAAAATGAAAATAAAAATTCCAAATTCTTTGGACTTTGGTATTTTCAGTTGGGCTCCTGGAAATATCAAAGGATATATGTCTCTCAACTTGTAGGGATACCAACTAATCAGGCTTTTTGGATTATATTACATTGTATTACATTATATTATATTGTCAAGATGTGAAGTGGTACTAAAGTTTAAGTTATGAAAATGTAAAATGCTACTGATACAAATGTCCAAAAGTTAAAGTCTAATGATCTTATGTTACCAGGCATGATGGTTATTTAATGAGAAGGCCCAGAGGCCTAAAAGGGATAAGTGCTTTTTTAAATCTTACCATAGGGGCCGGCGCTGTGGTATAGTGGGTAAAGCCGCTGCCTACAGTGCAGGCATCCCATATGGGTGCTGGTTCAAGACCCAGCTGCTCCACTTCTGATCCAGCTCTCCTATGGCCTGGGAAAGCAGTGGAAGATGGCCCAAGTCCTTGGGTCCCTGCATCTGCATGGGAGAACTGGAGGACACTCCTGGCTCCTGGCTTTGAATCTGCACAGCTCTGGCCGTTGCGGCCGTGTGGGGAGTGAACCATTGGATGGAAGACCTCTCTCTCTCTCTCTCTCTCTCTCTCTCTCTCTCTCTCTCTGCCTCTCCTTCTCTCTCTGTGTAACTCTGCCTTTCAAATAAATAAATAAATCTTTTAAAAAAAATCCTTCCAGGCCGGTGCCGCAGCTCACTTAGCTAATACTCCGCCTGCAGCGCCGGCACCCCGGGTTCTAGTCCCAGTTGAGGCTCCGGATTCTGTCCTGGTTGCCCCTCTTCCAGTCCAGCTCTCTGCTGTGGCCCGGGAAGGCAGTGGAGGATGGCCCAAGTGCTTGGGCCCTGCACCCGCATGGGAGACCAGGAGGAAGCACCTGGCTCCTGCCTTTGGATCGGCACAGCACGCCGGCCGCAACGCGCGGGCCGTAGCGGCCACTTCGGGGGTGAACCAATGGAAAAAGGAAGACTTTTCTCTCTGTCTCTCTCTCTCTCTCTCTCTCTCTCTCACTGTCTAACTCTGCCTGCCCAAAAAAAAAATCCTTCCATAGACTTCTAGTTTAGACCATCAAAGATCAGAGATGGGACTCGAGCACCCCTTGACTTGCATCCTCTTAAAAGTTTCCTCTTAAACCTCCTGACGTGAAATGGACACTATGGGAAACGGTGACTTGATCAGCATAGCCCTGACTGTTAACAAACAACTTAATACATTATCCCTCTTAGTAGTTTTTTTTTTTTTTTGTCTGTTCTACTTAATATGACTGGTTTAATTCTGTAATTAATACACAGTTATTCTTAAGTGTTGAA
Source organism: Oryctolagus cuniculus (assembly GCF_051225735.1). NCBI lineage: Eukaryota > Metazoa > Chordata > Mammalia > Lagomorpha > Leporidae > Oryctolagus > Oryctolagus cuniculus. The sequence continues at coordinate 178,866,688 of NC_142868.1, forward strand.
AATTAACTGAAATGTGATCCCTGTTAAACATAAGAGTGGGAATAAGAGAGGGAAGAGATGTATAATTTGGGACATGCTCAAGCTGACTTGCCCCAAATGGTAGAGTTAGAAACATACCAGGGGATTCCAATTCAATCCCATCAAGGTGGCATGTACCAATGCCATCTCACTATTCCAAGTGATCAATTTCAGTTCACAATTGATCATAATGAAAGGACTAAGAGTCAAAGGGAGCACATAAACATGTCTAGTACCTGCTAACACTAACCAATAGAATAAATAAAGGGGAGAGTGATCCAACATGGGAAGTGAGATACTCAGCAGACTCATAGAATGGCGGATGTCCTAAATAGCACTCTGGCCTCAGAATCAGCCCTAAAGGCATTCGGATCTGGCTGAAAAGCCCATGAGAGTATTTCAGGCATGGAAAGCCAAGACACTCTGGCAAAAGATCTCTGTGAGTGAGATCCCAGTGGAAAGAACAGGTCTTCAAAGAAGGAGGTACCTTTCTCTGAAGGGAGGAGAGAACCTCCACTTTGACTATGACCTTGTCTAAACAAGATAAGAATCGGAGAACTCAGAGGGCTTCCATAGCCTTGGAAACTCATGACTGGAGCATAGGGAGATTACTGATGCCATAGACAGGAGTGTCAATTGGTAAAGTCAACAACAGGAGTCACTGTGCACTTACTCCTCATGTAGGATCTCTGTCCTTAATGTGCTGTGCATTGAGATTTAATGCTATAACGAGTACTCAAACAATATATTTCACTTTGTGTTTCTATGGGGGTGCAAACTGTTGAAATCTTTACTTAATGCATACTAAACTGATCCTCTGTTAAAAAAAAAAAAAAAGAAAGAAAGAAAGAAATTATCAACTCCCAACTTGACTCTCACTGGGATTAAACATGACAATAGGTCTGATCTGATTTCATCATCATTTTAAAAAAATCATCTATTATTTTTCACTTTATGTTTCTGTGTGGGAGCAAACTGTTGAAATCCTTACTTAATGTATAGTAAGCTGATCTTCTGTATATTAAGATAATCGAAAATGAATCTTGATGTGAATGGAAGGGGAGAGGGAGTGGGAAAGGGGAGGGTTGCGGGTGGGAGGGACGGTATGGGGGGGAAGCCATTGTAATCCATAAATCGTACTTTGGAAATTTATATTCATTAAATAAAAGTTAAAAAAATAAAATAAAATAAAAAAATAATAGATGTGTCACACTTATGCACAATATCAATAGTAGAGCAAACTGTGAAGAGGGACTTACAGGGACTGTCTATACCATCTACATTTTCCTATAGGCCTGACAAATAAGTCTACGGACTTTAAAAATGTCTAACATCTATTCCTGAGTTCCTCTCTTTTGAGAGACAGAAGGTAACAAAGTGAGAAAAAGGCAAAGAAGGCCTTCTGTAAGTGGACGGGTCTACAAGAATCCATTGCTTTCAACAGACAGCAACAAACAGTTTAAAACTAAAAACATAATACATTTATATTAGCACCAAAAAGAGGAAGACATGTATAAGTCTAACAATATATGTACATATTTACATGAGGAAAACTATAAAATATTGATGAAAGACCCAAAGCTCTAAATGAATGGAGATATTATACAATGTATGCATATATCATATAGTATCCTGTAAATATGTACAATTTTATATGTCTGTTAGAAAGCGGTTCTTTTTGAGATTTATTTCATATATTTGAAAGGCAGAGTAACGGGGGGTGGGGGGAGATACAGAGAGAGAGAGAGAAGGAGAAGGGGGAATGGGGCGAGAGAGATCTTTCATCTACTTGTTCACTCCCCAAATGGCCACAGTGGCCAGAGCTCTGGGCCAAACCAAAGCCAGGATCTGTGGGGAGTGTGAGCCTAAGGACTTAGGCCATCTTCTGCTGCCTCCCCAGGTGCATTAGCAGGGAGCTAGACAGAAGTGGAACAGCTGGGAGTCAAACTGGCACTCTCAGGCAGTGGCTTAACCCACTGGGTCACAATGCCAGTCCCTGTTAAAAAGTTTTAAGGTGAAAATTCTAATGAAAATAATCAATAAATGGAGAGATCTTCCATGTTTGTAGACAGGAAGACTCAATATTGGTAAGATGTTAGCTATTCCCAACTCTGTAGATTCAATGCAATCCCACTCAAAATCCCAGGCAACTGTTTAGTAGAGATTGACAAGCCAATTCTGAAGTTTATGTGGAAAGACAGAAAGTAGCCAACACAATTTTAAAGGAGAGGAACCAGTTCAGAGGATTGACACCACTGGGCATAAAGATATCAAGACAGTGTGGCCCTGGCAAAAAAGAGACAAAGAAACCAAAGGAACAGAACAGAGAGCCCAGACACAGACCCACAGGAGCACAGCCAGTGGATGTCTAACAAAGGGCCAAAGGCAACTCAGTGGGGAAAGGGGGGACGATGAGACAGCCACAGCAAAGAGATGAGTCCAGATAGAGACCTCACACCTTCCACAAAAGTAAACTCAAAACGAATCACAGACATAAATGCAAAAGCCAAAGCTGTAAAACTTCTGGGAGATAACATAAGGTAAAATTTAGGTGACTGGGTATAGTGGTGACTTTTTAGATAGGATGGACACCAAAGGCATAATCCATGAAAGACTGAACTGATAAATTATACTTCATTAGAATTAAAAACTTCCACTCTGTAAAAGACCCTGTGAAGGTAATGAAAAGGTAAGACAAAGAGGAAAATTCTTATAAAACACACATCTGATGAAGGACTGTTATCCAAAATTATACAAAGAACTCCTAAAATTCAAAACTTTTTGCTCAGTTTTTAAAAATGAACAAAAGACCTAAAAAGACACTTGGTCAGAGAAGATTTACAGTTAGTAAATAAGCAAATGAAAAAGTATTCACATCATATGTCATTAAGGAATTGCAAATTTAAAAAAACAATGAGATATTACTGCATACCATTAAAATGGCTCAAATCCTAAACACTGACAACACCAAACACTTGTAAGGATGTGACCCAATAGGCGCTCTCATTCGTTGATGATAGGAATGCAAAATGGCACAGTCACTCTGGGACAGTTGTGCAGTTTCTTATAAGGCTAAACACAGTGGTACCAAATGATCCAATAATCACTCCTTGGCATTTAACCAAGTGAATTGGAAATTTAGGTCCACACAAAAGTCTACAGATGAATAGCATCTTTATTCATAATTTCCCCAAGCTGGAAGTAACCAAGACCTCCCTTAACGGGTAGATAACTGGTACATATATACAATGGGATAATATGCAGTGACAAGAAGTACTGTGCTCTCAAGCCATGAAGAGACATGGAGAAACCTTAAATGCTTAAATGTTAAGTGAAAGAAACCTGTCTGAAAAGGCTACATACCATATGATTCCAATTATACAGCATTCTAGAAAGAGCAAAGCTATGGTGACCGTTAAATAATCAGTGGCTGCAGGGACTGGAGAAAGGAGGGAAGGGGGAGTAGATGACGCACAAGAGGTTTCTCAGGGCAGTGAAACGGTTCTGCACAATCCTATAGTGGTGGATTCGTGGCCCCAGGCACATCATTTGTCAAAACCCACAGAGCGAACACCACCAAGAGTGAATCCTAACATAGGCTATGGGTTTTAGTTAGTAAGAACCTATCAGATGGATCCATTGATTATCACAAGGAAAACATGTGGACTGTGGAACATTTTTAACAGCTTTGTAGCACTGACCTGACTCTCTGGTCAGGCTATTATCTATAAAAGGACGAATTTCTGTAAAACACAAACAAAATGAACATGGCTGAGACTCACGTTCATTTGCCTAAGACCACACAGCGCTTCATGAGGATACTCGGCACTGCCCTAGCAGGAGTGAGTTCCACCAGGGGGCTGGGTGGGCAGGTTTTATAGTGAGACTTACCCAAATCTCGCGACTGTCTCCTCAGTGTCGTCAAGGAAAAGGATGTTCAATCCCTCATTCGGTGAGAGTACTAGTTGTTTAGAGTGTTGTCTGGTGTACGGGAGTGTGTGGTGTTTACATCACGGGCTCCCTGGGGCCCCTGTGCAGATTCCAATCACAAAAGGCCAGGGTGGTGATGGCAACTTTGGCTGGCTCCCTCTGGTGGAGTTCTCCTTCCAAGTGCACCAGCCAGTGTTCCTACAGACACCAAATACATAATAATGACGCGAGCTCTGGCGCTATGGATACCGGATTTAAAGGGCCAGAGACTGTTCATTATAACCCTACTCTACCTTGTAGAGCGCCAGTAGCAATGGCAAAAGAAGAGGAATCATCAATGGGGTCTGGCCTCTTCCCTCTACAGTAAGGAAGAAGCCCAGAAAGCTCTAAAAGATGTCTCCAAGTCACTAGCAAGCCGTTAGGGACCTTGGTCAACCTGAATCCCAATCCAGGGCTCTTTCCATGTCAGCTTTCCTGAAGCTTTGCCAACTTCTTCTTCAAGTGGGAGAAGCAAAGATTGGTTCCAAAGTTGGAAGCACCATTAAGACATAAGCTCCAATCATGTGCTGGAGCCTATAGGACACAGATTGCATCTCATGTCATGACATCCGGGAAGGTAATAACTGAGGGAGTGACGGCCCACCAGAGATATGAAGGCACTTCAAAAACGGGGGTGGGGGGGCTGTGTTGTGGTGCACTGGGTTAAGCTACCACCTACGATGTCAGCATCTGTGTGAGTGACAGTTTGAGTCCCAGTTGCTCCACTTCCAATCCAGCTCCCTGATAACATGCCTGGGAAAGCAACTGAAGAGGGCCCAAACTTGGGTCCCTGCCACCCACATAGAAGACCCAGGTAGAGTTCCAAGCTCCTGGCTTTGGACTGGCCCAATCCTGGCCATTTGGGGAGTGAACCAGGGGATGGAAGATCTCTGTGTGTGTGTGTGTGTGTGTCTCTCCCTCTCTCTCTGCAATCTGTCTTTCAAATAAATAAATAAATAAGACAACTATTTTTAAAAAGTCCATGGAAACGTAAAATTAAAAGATATGTTTATGAGGCCAGCACTGTGGCATAAAAGGTTAACTCTCCACCTGTAGTTCCGGCATCCCATATAGGCCCTGGTTCGAGTCCTGGCTGCTCCACTTCCTATCTAATGTGCCTGGGAAAGCAATGGAAAATGGCCCAAGTCTTTGGGCCCCTGTTTCCACACGGGAGATCCAGAAGAAGCTCCTGGCTCCTGGCTTCAGATCAGCCCATCTCTGGCCATTACAGCATTTGGGGAGTGAACCAGTAGATGGAAGATTCTCTCTCTCCCCTCTCTCTGTCTCTTTCTGTATCTCTGCCTTTCAAATAATTAAATATACCTTTTTAAAACAAAGATATTTATTTTGGTGCAAAAAGTTTTTGAAACCCATGCATGGTTGTCTCTTAGTATGAATTTTCCATGTACATTTTGAAGACCCCACATACGCATGGATCTCAAAATGTTTTGTGTCGCTCCCCCTCTTCGTGGAGGAACGACACAGGACCCTGCGCTGTTCTTTTGTCTGCTCGGCCCTCCCCGGGTTTGCTGCTGGTTCTTCCCGGGTTGGCTACCGTCCCTTCCACCTCCGTGGAAGGGCGGTTCCCCCTGCCACATTCCCCACTTCTGCGGGGGAGCGGCACACCGCCGGCCGGCTCTCTCGGGGGCTGCACAGGTGTTCCTCAGGTATTCCCCTTAGATGTTCCTGGTGCATGTTGTCTCTCTCCTCCTTTATAGTCCTCCTCCGCCAATCCTAACTCGGCTGCCCACACGCCGAGTATGCTGCTCTCCTCCAATCAGGAGCAGGATCAGCTCCTGGAGGTCATCACTCAAGTTGGCAAGAGGCAGCTGCGTAGAAGCTGTTTTCTCCTCTCCCAGCGCCATATTGTGGGAGAGCAGATGCATAGAATAAGTCTTAATTCCAGTAACTCAGTCCAGTCCGGGTTGCTCCCCACAGTTTTGCACCAAAAACAAATGTCTCCAGGCCAGCGCTGTGGCATAGGTATACAGCTGCGGCCTGCAGTGCTGGCATCCCACATGAGCACTGGTTTGAGAGCTGGCTGTTCCACTTCTGATCCCGCTCTCTGCTATGGCCAGAGAAAGCAGTGAAAAATGGCCCAAGTCCTTGGGCTCCTGTACCCACGTGGGAGACCTGGAAGAAGCTCCTGGCTCCTGGCTTCAGATCGGCCCAGCTCTGGCCATTGTGGCCATTTGGGTAGTGAACCAGTGGGTGGAAGATCTCTCTCTCTCTGTGTCTCTCTCTGCCTCTCTATAACTCTGCCTTTCAAATAAATACATAAATAATTTTTTAAATGTCTTTTAATGCTATTTTCTGTGAACTCTTTGAAGAACCCTCATAACTAAGTGGTTTTGGCTATTGGAATTGTCACTACCAAGGCTCCATTTTGGAGGCCAAGTTGCCACATGAGCCAGGACAACACTGCAGGAATTCTCTGGCTAACGAGAGACATGTGGCCCCGTGTGCTTTCAAACTGCTCTCTGTTCCTACACCCTTAGGAACAGAGGGCAGCCGCAGAAATGCTGAGTCACTCTTTAGTTTCTCTTCTGCAAATACACCAGCCGTCACTTCATGCCCAAAGAAAGAACAGCTTTGTGATGCCAAGGCCTGGAGCACCTCGGTTTGCGGTGAGTCTCTGGAAAGAGAAAGTCCAACTGCCTTCATTTTAGCTAAGGGTAACCTGCAGTAGCATTTTTCTAGTCTCCATACTATAAAAGTAAGACAGAACCACTTAGCTCAGTGCATGGCTCCAGCTCTTCATAAACTGCAAGTCTTTTTGACCCCCAGCTGTTTCTGCCCAGTTTCCAGGAGGAAGCTCCAGTTGTCAGAATCACATATTTGTTTAAAAATAAAAAGTGCCGTGTTAACGGCGTAAGGCACATTGAAGCAGCTGAGCTGTGTCACTGTGTCGGGCATAGGTGAGGGAGGCTGGAGCTGCAGGGAGCCCAAACCCGATACCATTGGCTGGGAGCTTGGAGAGGATCACTGTTCCTACCGAAATAACACGGCTGGCTGTGACAGAATAGGAGCTGCAGGTGCCAAGGGCTTCTCCCTCCCCCGTTGCAACCTGATCTTGAATTCTGAGCCTTTGTCTCTATAATAAAAATCCTTAATATAGAAGAGTAACACTCACTCTTAAAAAAATTAGCCAACCTATAGTCTCTAGGATTCTCAGTTATGCTTTTTTATACAGATAGCAATAATTTCTATTTGTAATGAAGACCCTAAAGAGTTCATCTCAAAGTATATTCACAATTATGCACACACACACACACACACACACACACGAATGCTGGAGCGTGTACTAGACCAGGATGTCGCATAAGAACTCCTGAGTCCTCTCACTCAGGGCTGCTGACTCAACTGGGAGAAGGAGATAGATTCTCTGCTCTACAGATGACTCACTTCTCCATATCCATGCACGCAGCACAGATCTTTCTAGAATGGTCCCCAGTACATCAGTCAAGAACATCAAAGCAGACTCAGCAGGCAGTTAGAGAAGAGTTCAACAAAGGCATGACTTTCAAGGGTGTGGGCAGAGCTCAAGGAGACCCCAAGGGCAAGGGCAGTGCTCCTTGGCAGTGTTAACAGCACGTTACCACCCCAGCCTGCGAGTGAGAGGAGAGAGCTATGTCAGAGCGTGGGGAGGGTGGGTATGTGCAGAGGGGTCCCTGGCGGGAGCTGTGGTCATCCACGAGGCCAGGGTAGAGAGGATGTGGGAATCAACATCCTAATCACTCCCGCCCACCTGGTGATGCCCTCTGCTTACCACAATGAAATACCTGGCACAGCGACTTACAAAGAGAAGAGAGGCGTACTTGGTTCCCAGTTTGGGAGGTTTAGGAGCATGGGAGTGACGTCAGCTCAGAGCTGGCGAGGACCTCACAACATATGATGGGCGGTGGGGAGCCGTGGGGGGGGAGCCCATGTCAGGGCAGCAGGTCACGTCTCACACCAGGAGCCAGACTCGCTCCTTCGATGACAGCCCTCTCTCCAGAACGGCCAAGGGCTGCACAGGAAACAGCTTCACGTCTCCAAAGACCGAAGGATCTGCCACTTGGCCCCATCTCCCAAAGTTCCCACTACTACTCAGTGTGGCCAGCTGGGGACTAAACCTGGGCACTCTTGAAGGATGCGAAACGTATTTGATGTACAGCTCCACCCACACGGATCTGCTCCCAGGACACAGATACGCGTGGGGACATGGGTGTGGAGGGCAGGGCTACAGGGGCAGAGAAGAAATCCCACGTCCAGAGTCATCACGATGTTCCCCCTTCTGGTCCTAGGGTTAGGACCTGGGTCAGATCTCTCAGAGCACGGACAAATGTGCTCTCTCCTTCTCCCAAGGCTGGACCTTGCTCTCTGACACAAGAGAACATTTTCAGCAAGAATGTGAATGGTCTCATCATGATTTCTGATGATAAGACATTATGTTGACCTCTTGAGCCCCCGCCACCGATCAGGTAATAGCTTGGAAGAACAGCACATAATAACTCCTGGGTCTAGAATGAGGTTTTACTGACACCTGGCTGCCTATAATTATTGGAGCCGGTTATAAATTTCACAGTCACCGACTTGAGTGTGCAAAAATGTAATTTTCTCCATTCTCCTGTAATTGAGTGTAATTTCCGCCTTGAGCCTCCATTCTGCCTCAAAGCAGAGAAAATTTAATCGAGTCACTTTCAGATAAACTCATTCAAATTCAGTCTTTTCTTAGTCAATTCCAGTTTATAATTCAGCCACAATTGAGTTTAAAACTCTCTTTTTCTGTCCCCTTATCCCTTTTTTCTCCCCTGAAATTCAATCTAAGCTCTCCAGGGCCTAGCCAAGAGGTCCGTCCACTTCTCAGTCCTAATTTGTCCTCTCTGGCTCTGAGTACCATGGATGTCAGGTGCTCCACTAAAAGTGGGTGGCCCGTGGCATACAAAGGGGTTCTCAACTTCTCTCTAGTGAGAGTGCAGCGCTGTCCTTCTCTGCTTCGCACACCTCACCCTGGGCCAGCTCACCGGCTCTCCCGCGCCTCACCTTGGGCCAGCTCACCGGCTCTCCCACGCCTCGTCCTGGGCCAGCTCACTGGCTCTCCCGCGCTGTCTGCTGAGGTCTATGCTGCGTGGCAGCCTTCAGGACACTGCAGGTGCCCTCTCGTGCCACCATGCCCTGTGGGGTCTGCAGCAGGCACTCTCACTCCACCGTATCCAGATGATGTGGGAAACGGGGCAGGCAGCTTGGCTCACTCACACTGGGCTTTGGAATGCCTGGGTTCAAGTCCACATCCAGCTCCTGCAGGTGCACAGGCCTGCAAGGCAGCAGGTGATCACGGCCCAAGCACTTGGGTCCCTGCTGCTCACACGGGAGACCTGAATTGAGTTCTTGGCTCCTGACTTCAACTTGGCCCAGCCCTTGCCTTTGTGAACGTTTGGGGAGTGAACCCACAGGTGGAAGATCTTTCTGTGTGTGTGTGTGTGTGTGTCTGCCTTTTCTATTAAATTAAATTTAAAAAAAAAAAAAAAAAAAAAAAAGAAGACATGAGGGGCTGGCGCTTTGACTCAGCAGGTTAACAGCCTGGCCTCAAGCACCGGCATCCCATGTGGGTGCCGGTTCAAGACTTGGCTGCTCCACTTCCGATCCAGCTCTCTGCTATGGCCTGGGAAAGCAGTAGAAGATGGCCCAAGTCCATGGGCCCCTGCACCTGCATGGGAGACCTGGAAGAAGTTCCTGGCTCCTGGCTTTGGATCAGTGCAGCTCCAGCCATTGCAGCCAACTGGGGAGTAAACCACTGGATGGAAGACCTCTCTCTCTCTCTCTCTGCCTCTCTTCTTCACACCCAGGTAGGAGCCTCCAGCTGCTCTCCTCTTTCCCCTCTCCCAGGGTTCTGCCTGCTCCTGTCCCCTTGCACCTCTACCCAGTCTCGTACTAAGGGCAGCCCTCGGCTGTGGAAGTCGGTGATTCTTTGAGTGGCTTCTGCCGACAACGGTGGCCGCCATGGCTGTGAGGAAAGGCCCTAGAGGCACATGGAAGACATCTGAGGAGTCCGATGAGAAGGAAAACAGGTCCACCAACCTTCCCCACCCTGCCTCGGGGTGGGGCATCCGCTCATCCCCATTTCCTGTGTCACCTTGTGAGCTACAACTAAGAACCAGCCTCGTATGGTTTCACCACTGAAACCAGCTCACACCGGCTTGGTGACATGAGTGCTCACTGCCACCCCTGCTGCCCTCCCTCCTCACCTCCCGCTGGGCACGTGGATGGCAAGACACTGGGCAAAGGTGGCAAAGTTTCAGTCAGACTGAGCGCCCACACACAGCATGGTGAGTGGAGCTAACGTGCTGCGTCCGCGAAAATCCCTGAGATCAGATCATAAATGTTCTCACCCCAAAGAACAATAAGTACATGAGGAGACGAGTGTGCTAATTAGGCTGATGTGGTCATTTCACAAGGTATGCATGTACCAAAGCATCACACCGAGGGTGGGCATTGTGGCATAGCTCATCAAGCCCGCACGTAGGACAGCAAAATCCCATACCTGAGTGTCAAGGCCGGGCTGCTCCGCTTCCCCTCCCTGGGAAAGCAGCAGCAGATGGCCCAAGTGCACCCATGTGGGAGACCCAGGTGGAGTTCCAGGCTCCTGGCTTTGGCCATGAGTGGTGTGGCCATTTGGGCAGTGAACCAGCAGATAGAAGATTGATTTCTCTCCCTCTCTCTGTGACTCTGCCTTTCAAATATGTACTTAAATAAATCTTAAAAAAAAAAAAAAAGTACTAGTAACACATTGGCCAAAATGTTAATATTCTGAAAATTAATAAACATCCCAATTTTTAAAAATGTATTGGAAATCCTTGAGAGAAAAATGCAAATGATCAACAAAACATATATCTATATGATCAAATATGTTTAAGATGTATTTATTTGTTTATTTGAAAGGCAGAGCGACAGTGAAAGGAAAAGACAGAGAGAGAGCAATCTTCCATCTCCTGGTTCACTCCCCAAATGACTAAAACAGCCAGGTCCAGGGGCCAGGCCACAGCCAGGGGCCAGGCATTGCATCTGGGTCTTCCACGTGGGTGGCAGGGGCCCAAGTACCTGAGCCGTCATCCACTGCCTTCCCAGGTGCGTTAGCTAGAAGCTGGCTCAGAAGTGGAGCAGCTGGGACTTGAATCTGAACTCCAATCTGGGAGTGCAGAAAGCAATGGCTTAACTGGCTGTTGGCATCAAAACATATACTTATACATCACAACATATACATTTTTTAAATATACAAACTCAAATAAACCAGTGGTTGCAAATTTTAATGAGATGTCATTTTCCTTTTTCAAATCAGCAGGGAAGTTTTTAAAGGACAGCATCCAATACTCACAAGCCTGCCATCAAGTGGGTATGTTTTCACACGGCTGCTTTGAGCAAAAACTCATCTAATCTTTCTGGAGAACAATGACACAATTTGCAGCAAAAGCATCAAAAATGGCTGTGTTCAGGGGAGCATAACTCGCACTCCTCATGTGTGGCTGCACACACAGCGGCGTACAGTCTGAGGAGGGGCGGAGCCTCTCCTTGGCTGGGCACCCTGACGAGCAGCAGGTGACCAAAGCCAACAGCAACAGTCGTCAATCACTGACTGTGGGCACCCTTGAGATCAGCTTCTGGAGATGGCACGTGACCCCTCCCAGGCCCGTTACCCAGTCTAGTTGTGAGAGAATGTCCCAGTGGAGGACATGCTATAAGACACCTGACCACTATTCCTCAAAATATCCAAGATACAGACTAAGGACATCTGAATAAAGCAGGGACTTCAGTTAATAATTGTGTTCAACACTGGCTCATGAGCGGTGACAAATGCCCTCTCATAATGGAAGCTGTGAATAATAGAGGCATCAGGCAGGGGTGGCGGGGGTGGGAGGTGTTGGGAACTCTGCTCAATTTTTCTGTTCATAAAATATAAAATGTTAGCAATTTTTCATATGTTTACAGTTTTTCACTAAGCAATTCTGCATCCCAGAATTTGTCCTGAGAAAACAATGACAATAGTGAGCAAAGATTTACCTACAAGAATATTGTAGTATATTTATAGTAGCTATAACCTTAATGTTCACTAATAAGTGTCTTGCCAAAGAAACTTATCTTTCCTTAAGAGATGGAATATTGTGGCCATTAAGAATGTTGGAAAGAATGCTTGAAGATATGAATATAAATTACAATACATTGAGAGAAAAATCAGGTTACAAATTATGTGTCCAGCATTGAGGCAGAAACAGATTCATTTTTATTTTCCTTTGAGCTTATTTTGATTTATATTTCTTACATAGTATATTTTTGCTTTTTATTGTGATCAAGTGCACACAACGAAAATTTACCATTTTAACCATTTTCTTTCTTTCTTTTTTTTTTTTTTTTTGGACAGGCAGAGTTAGACAGTGAGAGAGAAAGACAGAGAGAAAGGTCTTCCTTCCATTGGTTCACCCCCAAAATGGCCACTACGCTGGCACGCTGTGCTGATCCGAAGCCAGGAGCCAGGAGCTTTTTCCGGGTCCCCCATGCGGGTGCAGGGCCCAAGCACTTGGGCCATCCTCCACTGCACTCCCGGGCCACAGCAGAGAGCTGGACTGGAAGAGGAGCAACTGGGACAGAATCCGGCACCCCGACGAGGACTAGAACCCAGGGTACCGGCTCTGCAGGCAGAGGATTAGCCTAGTGAGCTGCAGCGCCAGCCTATTCTAACCATTTTCAAGTATACATTTCTATGGCATTTAGTATATTCATGATGTTTAACAGCCAAAACCTCTGTTGGGTTCTGGAACATTCTCAGTACCACAAAAGGAAACCTCATACCCATCAGCAGGGACTCTCCCACCGGCCCAGTCACTGACAAGCCCAGATCTGCCTCCGCCTCCATTCTGGGCATTGCATAGAAATTAAAGTTTGTGGTGGTGACATTTTGTGTCCGGCTTATTTCCCTTAACGTTGTATTTTCGAGGTTCATCCATGTCGGAGCTCCGTCCCGTTAAGGCTGCGTTATCCGCCATTGTATTGCACATCTGGTAATCCGCACATCAGTGAACGTTTGGGGTGTTTCCATCATTATCTGTTGTGAACTGTGCAGCTATGAGCATTCATATACAAGTTTCTATTTGAATATAATGCCTCTCCAATTTAAAGAGAAACACTGTTCCTAAAAGATGATATCTAAATAAGTTATCCTCACTTAATCTCCTGTCTGTATCAGTACTCACTCCCTCAGAAATCTCCTAAATGTATTTACTTGTGTTCAAGGACCCAATCTTGAAGGCGCCAGGTGTCCAGCATCTGATGTCTTCTGGTACCAAAGGTTTCCTTAATGTTCAATCAACACAACCCACACATCTTTACGTTACTTTTACTGCTTGAGGTTTTACATTTTTAGAACACCCCCCGTGTCACAGTGGGAGACCGAGATGGAGTTCCTGGCTCCTGGCTTCAGCTTGGCCCGGTCCCAGCTATCACAGCAATTTGGGAAGTGAACAAGCAGATGGAAGATTCTCTCTCTCTCTCTCTCTAACTCTGCCTTTCAAATAAGTAAATAAATCTTTTAAAAAATATTTTTTAAAAAAGCAAAAGAAATGAGATTTGAATGATATCTTTTCCATTCACAACCATACAAAGTGACTTAGATAAGGTTTTGCAAGATTTGGTACAATACGGGGATGGCGCTGTGGCATGGTGGTGAAGTCACCGCCTGTAGTGCCAGCATCCCATATGTGTGCCGGTTCTAGTCCCGGCTGCTCTACTTCTGATCCAGCTCTCTGCTGTGGCCTGGGAAAGCAGTAGAAGACGGCCCTGGTCCTTGGGCCCCTGCACCCGTGTGGGAGACCCGGAGAAAGCTCCTAGTTCCTGGCTTCAGATTGGCCCAGCTTCAGCCATTGCAGCCATTTGGGGAGTGAGCCAGCAGATGGAAGACTTCTCTCTCTGCTTCTCCTTCGTTCTCTGTGTAACTCTGACTTTCAAATAAATAAATAAAAATCTTTTTAAAAAGATTTGGTACAATAATATTTGATATTAGCTAACGTTTTGCACTTCCCTTTGGCTAGTTTGGAGGGGAAAGGTGATTTTTATAATTTCACCCACTATTACTGAAGTTCTACATAACATTTTGTGTCATGTTGGCAGTGACAAAGAACAGAAAATTTGCATCTAACTCTCTCTTGTTAACAGGGTGGTATTCAAAGCTGGTGGGCAGTGCTAGAGGTAGGCTGGCTCATTCTTTACTCTAGATTGCCTGGAAGTGGGACAAAGCCTCTTAGAAGTGTCAAGCTGTTAATCTAAGGCTAATCAGGGGTGGGTGAGCCTAGTGGTAAGGATGCCAGTTAAGAAACCTGCATCCCATATTGGAGTACCTGGGTTTGAGTCCCAGCCCCAGCTCTTGATTCCAGCTTCCTGCTAGTGTAGACCCTGGAAGGCAGCAGGGGATGGCTGAAGCTGGCCCAGCTCCAACAATAGTTGGCATTTGGGGAGTGAGCCAGTTAATGAAAGTGTTCTCTCTCTTTCCCTCTTAATAATAAAAGATTTTAAATGCTAATCATGAGAGAATACTACTCGACAATAATAAAGTATGAACTATCAATCCACAGAACATGAATAACTCAGTACAACCATGTTGAAAGAAAGAAGCTAAACTAAAAATCAAGTACTATATGATCTATGTAAACTTCTATGTAAAATTCTAGAAAATGCTTACATGACTCCCAGTATTGGATCAGAATTGATAATGCACTGTAACCACCTTTTGGGAATCATTTAGTTCAGGGCTACATGAAACAAAGTGGAAAGGGATTTATTTAACCCACTGAAGGGCAAGAAGTGACAAACCAGTGTTTGCTAACATTACTATGTTTTGGGTGTCATGCTTTGACCGTTGATGTGTCCATATTGGATTGACTTTGGTGACTTTTTGAAGGTGGAGTCTCACCCTGTCTCCCTGAGAGCGACCATCCCTAGTGACTGGCTTCCAAAGAACGGAATGTGGAGACAGTAAAGAAAAGTGTGGGGTTTCTCAGATGAGCTCATGTGTGATGTTTCCCTTGGGCTAGTTTGCAAGGAAAGGATGATTTTTATAATTTCTCCAATTATTACTGCTGTCTGCATAGTATTTGCATCATATAGATGATGATAAAGAAGATAAGAATTGCGTTTAACTCTCTGATAACAGGGCTGCATGCATAGCTGGCGGTGAGCACTAGGAGCGGAGCAGGTCCTCCCTTAGAGTGGTGGGAGCCGGACAAATCCTCTTAGCAGTGTCGCACTTCCTTGCTGTCTCTCGGAGCCTCACTCTGGGGGAAGCCAGCTGCCAGGTATGAAGGACGTTCAAGCAGTGCTACGGCGACGGGGAGAGGCCCACATGGGGAGGAGCTGGGGCCTTCCAGAGACAAGCATGGGAAAGGCATACCTGGGAGCCGCTCAGCCAGCCCCTGGCAACCCCGGCAGCTCTCGACTGCACCCCCAAGCTCCTGGGCACAGACCCTGCGAGGCGATGCTTGCTACGTCTGCTGCTGACTTCTGCGCTGATCTCTGCAACCGCACACAGCAGCATGGACGCCCTTTCCCAAGACCGACAGCAGTGTGGTTGGGACTCTGCCGGGCACAAAGCAAAGAATAAAATGCTGCACCTTTGTTAGGCTCTGTGTGTGTGTGTGTGTGTGTGTGTGTTGTATTTAACATATATAAAATGCACAACCTGATTTTGTAGCTCAAGGAATTTATCCATAAATACATAAGCTTTGCATGCACAACCAGCACACAAGTGTACATACCTTCACACACACACATGGATAAAGACAACCAGCACACAAGTCAAATATTAAACTTTCCAGTGACCTCAGAAATTCTTTCACATCAAAAATCTGTCAATAACTCTTCCCAACTCACTTTCATGAGTTCTGCAACTATAGATTATTTTTGCCTGTTCTTGGACTTCGTATAAATGGAATCTTTCAGTATATACCCTGGATGTCCAGCTTCTTTCACTTATCATAATAATTTTTACACTTATTCCTGTTGTTATGTAGTTTGCTAGTTTGTTCCTTTTATTGCTGGGTAGTAGTCCACGATATGATTATATTGAATTTATTTCCCAATTGATAGACATTTAGATCATTTCTAATTTAAAACTATTATGAAGAGAGTTCCTATGAAACTATTCTTGGAACACTTTCTTTGCAGACGTCTGTATTTAATTCTCTTGTGTATTTGATTCTCTCTTATGTATTTAATTCTCTCAAGAGTAGGATGGATGGCTCATAGCAGAATGTTTGAATAGTAGTTTTCCAAAGCAATTGTACCATTTCATGTCCCCATGCAAAATAGTGTTTGTTTGAAAAAAAAAAACCCCAGTCTAAAAAAGAAAGCAAAACAAAAGTTGACTTCAATGAAAAATGAATGGCAGGGACTAAGCAACCTGAGGTTATTGGGAATAGTCCAGAAAGCCAGTCTCCGAGGCCCAGAGCTGTCTGACCGTGGGGGCTCCACGCTACTATTTTAATTGTGATCATTGGTTCGGAAATAATTTCAGCCACTTAGATCAAAGGTTTACCCAAAGATGAGCCAAGCAGGGGCCCAAATCCTGGAGGGAGAAACATTTACATAAATCATCCTGCAGACGAGCGTCTCGCTCTGACTGAAGGGGAAAGAAGTCTTCCCAGGCAGTGCCTTGTTCGTGGGCCAGCCCAGGGCTGTGACAAACGGAACAGCACCAAGCTGCCTGGCACAGCTCGCCCCCAGGCCCTGAGTCAGCCTGTGTCTCCCCTGGGTTCTGCTTCAAATAAACAGAGCGGGAGCTCTGTATTAATAACGCACTCGGGGGCGTCAGGCGGCGGGGGTACCAGCTCTGCACGCAGCCCCAGCAGCGCAGGAGGCAGCTCGAGTCCACTCGTGTCTGACACATCCTGAGCCCCCTAGGGTCATTCCCACTTGTTGTGCTGAAGGAACAAATGAAGACTCTGAAAACAGACCATCAACTCCAAACTCCGCAACTTTAGGAGATGCCCAGAGACGCTCAGTGCAATGTTTGTCTCTATTTGGAACTCTTTAAATTGGCACCAACCAGGACGTCCAAAAATGAGAAATGATGAAATGAAAGCCTCTCTTCCTCCTTCAAACAGCAGGAATCTCTCTGTTTAATGAAATTTTTTTTATTTGACAGATAGAGTTAGACAGTGAGAGAGAGAGACAGAGAGAAAGGTCTTCCCTCCATTGGTTCACCCCCCAAATGGCTGCTGCAGATGACATGCTGCACCGATCCAAAGCCAGGAGCCAGGTGCTTCCTCCTGGTCTCCCATGGGGTGCAGGGACCCAAGCACTTGGGCCATCCTTCACTGCCCTCCTGGGCCACAGCAGAGAGCTGGCCTGGAAGAGGAGCAACCAGGACTAGAACCGGGCACCCATATGGGATGCCGGCACCGCAGGCCGAGGATTAACCTAGTGTGCCACAGCGCCGGCCTTAATGAAGTTTTACAATGAGGCCTTGGAGTTCCTACTGAGTGCCAGGCACCAGACTAAGCAGTTCCAACGGTTCATCGACTTCATCCCCTCGACATCTTGGTGAGCCAGGAGCCACTGTCTGCATGTCAGAGGAGACCTCTGCCTCAGTGGAGTCAAAAAGGCGTTCAAAGTTTCTCCCACTAAAAGGAGCAGGAGCCAGCATCTGAACTCCATTCTCCCTGCTCCGGGCCCTTGCTCTAGATGTTGCTGGCAGCAAAGGGCGTATAAAGGGAGCGTGTGTATGGGTGGCTGCTACTCATGCAAGAGTGCTGCTTCAGTGCTGTCTGGGGAGCCCTGGGTCCTTTGGACAACATCCAAGCCCATACACCCCCTGCAGGCTTGCCCTTGCTAGACCGGGGAGGGCGCTTCCCTCCTGGGGTCTGTAACTGGCCAGCCCAAGCCTCTCCCCTACAAATGCATCTCTTCGGGATCCTTTGCAATCACGGCTTATTTCTCTAGGTTTCCCATGGCAGGCGTCTGAACAGAATTAAAAGCATGAGCACGTGCAGACATAATCCGCTTCCCAAGATAGTAAATGCTGAGAAGTTCTGTATTAGAACACACTGTGGGTGCTGACTGGCTGGGGCGTGATTAACCTAATAGGCTTAAACTCCACTCGCCGTCCGCATCTGTCAGGACACAGGCAAAACACAGGCCTGTACCTGCTCACTAACAGCAGAGGCTTCGAAACTCAGAAAGACAACAGGATGCCAGGCCCCGGCCCCTCCGCACAGAGGGTCACAGGAGTAAAG
Organism: Oryctolagus cuniculus; assembly: GCF_051225735.1. NCBI lineage: Eukaryota > Metazoa > Chordata > Mammalia > Lagomorpha > Leporidae > Oryctolagus > Oryctolagus cuniculus. Next base: position 178,884,930 of record NC_142868.1, read on the forward strand.
AAGCCTGGCTCCAAGCGCACGACGCTGCACAGGAACTGCAAAGGACTCCAGTCTGGACCGGCCCAGGTGGACTAGCTACCCACTTCCTTTTGCTCCTGCTTCAAATAGGACCCTGAAGCCCGTGAAGGTTGGGGGTGGAGGATGACTTCAAGCTGAAACCATGGGCTGCACACCTTCACACACACACATTGTAAACAGCGTGGCAAAGAGTGGCATCCAGTTTTTGAAAAAGCCCAAAGGCATTTTGCCAGGACGCCAGGGAGACAGTGAAAGAGGCTCCATCCCTTTGCTGGTGAGAAGTTCCACCTGCTATGACTCTGGGGGGGACCTGTCCTGCCGACCAACGCTGGCAGAGGCGCAGCCGAAACACAGGACACAAACCACGGCTCAAGGTCAGTTCATGAGAGACCCTGCTTCAGGCAACAGGAAAGATAAGGCAGAACTGATCCCAGGCGGCCAAAGCTCCCCAGCCCAGCTGAACAAAGCCCAAAGCCACGTGGCTAGAGACGGCTCATTCCAGACACCAGCCTGCCACGGGATGCAAGGTGGGGACAATGAGAGAAGTGCTACTCAGGAGACCACCGAATGGGAAAAGAAGCTAAAATGCCACGGGTCCAGCAAACAGGGCCCTGGCTGCCAACCCATCCCGCCTGCTCCTGGGTGGGCAGGCAAAGTGGACTTCCCCGAGCCCCTGGTGAAGGCCCACCAGCACGCCTACGCCTACCTGCACCACAGCCTCTCCAAGTACGAGGCCATCGTGTGCCTGGTGCAGCGGGCCACCCAGACCCGGGAGCTGCTGCAGCCCCTGCTCGGCTTCCTGCTGCGGTGCTTCGAGGAGGTCAGCCAGCTCCTGGGGGAGATTGCCAAGGGCGGAGAGGAGCTCCTCCAGGAAGTCCGGGAGGACCTGGCGTGGCCGCTGGGGAAGGGAGAGCCCCGGGAGCAGCCAGATCTCCTGCAGCAGCTGCTGCAGTACACGGTGGGCCGGCTGCAGGCGCTCCACGGCACGGTGGCCTCGCTCACCGGCAGCTCCCTGGAGGGCTGCCACCACTCCCTACACTCCACGGCAAGCCACCTGGAAACCAAGCTGAGCACCAAGAGGGGGGTGGAGGAACGCCTGCTGAGGGCTCTGGGGCAACTGGAGAGCCTGGCCGGTGGCCGTGGAGACCCTGGGCTGCAGGGTCTACCCCTGTGCTCCGAGGACAGCGGCATCGGCGGCGACAGTGAGTCAGTGCATTCCGTGGACAAGCTGGGCAGGCAAGGCAGCTGGGACTTGACGCCAGAGCCTGCAGAATGGAAGTCCAGGATCTTACCCCAGACGGAGGCCAGGCTGCCGGGACAAGCCTGGCAGCAAAACCCCTGCTGGGTGGGCTCAGACAGACCCCAGGACTGCCCACTCTCAACACCAACTAGGGCAAAGATTCAGCCAGCTGCCCAGCGAGAAGCAAGCAGCCCTGCGCCCTGCAGCACAAGCCTGGGAAAGAGCAGCCCCAGGCATCTGGAGCCAGGCAAGAGCAGGCTGGGCAAGCCCCCCAGGGGTGAGGGCCCAGCAGAAGCACATCCGTCCAAGGGCTGGGAGTGGACAGCTCCAGCCCTTAGCGAGCCTGAGGACAGCAGCCCAGAGGAGGAGGAGGAAGTGGGCGGCACGATTCCGTGCACGTGGCAGGAAAAGGCTCCACCGTCAAGGCCACGGTCATCACCTGCTAGCCCGAAAAGCCCCTTTCAGCCACACTGCAGGAGGCTTAGGAGCCCCCAGGCCCAGGAAATGATTCTGAAGATGAAGGAAGCCATCAGTGAGAGGATCAAGTTTGTCCCTGTGCCCTCTGCCCACCAGGACTGGGCTGAGGAGGAAGACGAGGCGACAGCGGTCCCACCAAGGCCTAACACGGTCAGTGGCAGCAGGAGGGCCCCCGAGAGGCAGCGGAGGTCCCAGTCGGATGCTTGTCTCAAGAATCCCATGGAGGACCCCACCCTCCAGGAGCTGCGCAGGATCCAGTGGGACCTCGGCCAGAGGCTGGAGGCCTTTTATGCCTTGGGCGCCGAGCAGCAGGGTCACAGCAAGGGGCGGGTTCTGCCACCCAGAGCAGCAGTGCTGCGGCCCGGCGACAGCTGCAGGGTCAGCCCCAGCACCACCAGCAGCAAGCTCAAGGCCTCCCTCACCAAGAACTTCAGCATCCTGCCGAGCCAGGACAAGAGCATTGTACAGAGGTGCAGCCCCCACCCCGAGGCGGACCAGCCGTGGCAGAGGAAAGCCGAGAAGCTTCCAAACGCCACCGGGTCCAGCGAGAGGGACCACGAGGCCCCGGGGCCCAGGGACTGGAATGCCAGGGGCTGTGCCTCCAGGACATCGGTCAAGAAACTCATTGAGACTTTCAGTGCCACCGAGAGTCTGAGGCCCCCGGGGGACAGCAAGAGCCCTGGGTCTAGCCCCTTCCTCAGGAAGTGGGGGGTCCCCATCATGCCTCCTAGATTTCCCATCTACAGGGGTCTTGCCCCTTTGTATCCTAAACCTCAAATTTCTCCAGCAGCAGGCAGAGACTCTCTTGGAGTGGGCATGGCCTGGAGGCCCCTCGCACCTGCCCTTCCCCCTCTGCCTCCAGCGGAAGAACCCAACAGCGAGGACGTGAGCTGGGAGGGCGAGGGGGACCCAGAGCCTCTCCCCCCACCACCCCTGGAAATCCTGATGGACACATCATTCGCTTCTCTGGAGCCCCCAGGGAGCGCTGTGCCTGCAGGCAGCTCCCCCACAGAGCCCCGGGGAACAGGGCTAGGAAGGGCCTGCCCTCCAGGAGGGACGTGCACTTCCCCGAAGCTAAGAGCCTCCATGGGCCCCAGGGACGTGCTGCCTAGCAAGAGCACGGTCAGCCCCTCCAGGCCCCGCAGCACGGGGCCAGCAGGCAGCAAGGTGAGCTGCAGTCCCAGAAGGCCCGCCTTGGACCTGCACCACCCGCCAGCACCCAAGCCAAACCCAGAGGGAGCCAGCGGGGCCCAGAGTCACGCACAAGCAGAGAAGGCTGCAAGCCTCGCCAAGCACCCCCAGAAGGCCAGCGCCTGGCACCGCTCCAGCCCCACGTCTGGGCAAAACAGGACCTCAGAACCCAGCCTGGCCAGACCACCACGAGGACCACGATCTGCTGAGGCCCCGAGGCCGGGCCGAGAGAGAAGCCCCGCGGTGGTCAGGAAGACCTCTCCCCCTAGGGCCCACTGGGCACCCCAAGCAGACAAGAAGCACCGGAGCCTGCCTGCCTCTCACAGGCCTGCCCAGAGTCCCCCCGCGGCGCACAGCTCCCCCAGCCCACCACTCAGCCCTGCAGCTCCCAGCCCTCCGGTGAGCCCCAGGGTGCTGAGCCCACCCCCAACAAAGAGGCGAACCTCCCCCCTACCCCCGCACAAGCTGCCCAGCCCTCCCCCAGCGAGCCCCCCCACGCAGCACCCAGAAGCCAACTCCCCGTCCTCGGCCCCCTCCCCGTCGCCCCCAGGGTCCCCCTCTCAGGGGCACAAGGAAAGGGGAGACTCTGAAGGCAGTCAAGCAGCCACGGCCGAAGCACCAGGCAACGCACGTTCCATCTTCTGCCCGGCCACCTCCTCCCTGTTTGAAGCTAGATCACCTCTCTCAACAGCCCACCTGCTCGCCCCACCATCACTGCCACCAGGATGCTCGGGGTCCCAGAGGAGAATGGCTCTGTGTGCCCTCAATCCCCAGCCTTTCATCAGAAGGCCCGCTGCCCACCGCCAGCCAGGGCTCCAGCTCCAGCTGCCTGGCTCCAGCCCCACCGGCACCCCCTGGGATTCCCAGCTCAGCCAGAGCAGGTAAGGAGCAGCCTGGGTCCCTGCCCTTCAGGTCCTTGGAACGGAGCAGAGCGAATGGGTCCTGAGCAGCTGGGGGGCCAGCAGTTTCCAAGAGAGGAGGTGATGGGGGTGGGGGAGAGGTGTGGGGAAGGGAGGGGATCCCAGTGCCCTCCCTCACTCCGAGCCACTGAGCTCTCTGCCACCCACGTGGGCGCCTGAAGATGAGCTCCATGGGAAGGAAGCCCTGCTCTGTGCAGAAACAAAGTTTGCAATGATCCAGGCCCCTTAACTGGCAAGTGGGGAGCCCTGGGGGGAGGACTTGCCCCGCCCTGCCCCGTCTGGAGCCCGCAGGCTGCTGGGTCACTGCCGAGGGCCAGCCCCCCCCCCCGGGGGGGGGGTTCTCAAACTCTGGTCCTTAAAGAGTGCTGAGAACCCAAAAAAACCTCTGTGTGGGCTCTATCTACCAATTTTTGCATAGGAGAAATTAAAACTGAGAAATGTGTAGAAATATTTTTTTTTAAAAAATATGCCCATTCTACGCTGACACGCACTACACTCCCAGGAAAAGCGTATTTCCACATCAGCGATTTTGTGACGAGCGGCCCTGGTGCAAGTCCGGGTTACTAGAAAGATCATTCTCAGCTCTCCTCTGTCACCAGGCCGAGGCGGCCTCGGGCATCAGCCAGACGTGGGAAGCCACCCCACAGCCACAGAGAATAATGAAAGGGCGAGAAACATCTTAGCCTTGTGGGGGAAGGGCTGTGAGCTCAGGGGAGCCCTGAAAGGGGCTCGCAGACGCCCAGGGGTCCGCAGAGCAGGCCTTGGGGGCGGCTGGTCCTGGACGTGCGGCACGTGAGCGAGGCGCTGCCTCCACTCCGCCTCCACGCAAACACTGAGCGCCGAGCCTGCCGTGTGTGCCTTGCCGTGAGCGGCGAGCCACTGGCCTCAGCAGGGCCTGGACACACAGGTGCCGGGGCGCTGAGAGAAGCACTCGTCCCCGCCAGCGTGTATCTTACAGAACACACAGGGACATGGGCCTGTTCTAGAACGCTGACATGGGAGAAAATGTAAACCTGGTGCCTAACAGAGACGAACTCTTATCAACGTGTCTTGATAGCAGAGCAGACAAAGCTCAGCCAACCCAGGCCCTGCTCCTCAGCGTTGCCGGCTGAGAGTTCTCATTTCTGCCAGGCTGACACGTGACTGCAGGCTTCAAAATCTGTCCAGGCGTACGGGGCACTTTTTTTTTACAAAGTACGCAGCAGTCAATTTTAAATAAAGATACTATCTCAGGAAAGCTGCGCCTTCTAATAGTTATATAAACTTCCCCGGCCAATTGAAAGAAATGAAATATTGATTATTTTTTTGCAAGAATCTTAATGTAGCACTGCTCTTTTCTTAAATCTAAAATGAGCTTCCTACAGCACGGTGGCTTCCGTGTAAGAACCTCTATAAATGTTAATGCATTATTCCTCACACTAGCCACTTATTCAGTTATTAGATTTCTAAAACTGTGCCCTTCAGGAGAAGAGCGTGCGAGAACAGGGACAATAAAATGGCATTAATTAAAAACACTAACATTTTAAAACAGCAGGAACAATAATAAAGTAACATAAAATTGTTCAAGAAGAAAATAATGCCCTTTCTTCAGGCTTCTCCTCGGAACACAGCAGCCTAAAAGGTTGTTTTATGTCCTAAATTACAATACTTGGGGGCGGGGGGCTCGTGGCTTGAAAGAAAGAGGAGGATTCATAAGCAGGAGCCCTCCCAAGGTCGCGTGCAAGGTCATCTAATGACTCACCCCCATTCCCCTGCCGTTGGCACTACCACATCTCTAAGCCATTCCGAACTGTGAGCAAGTAATGGGAAATGTTCAGGCGTAAAGTGGGCGTCCGAGAGCAGGAGAGCCCCAGCCACAGGGGCACGAGCCCCTGCACAGGGCCCACTGCTTTGTCTGCCAGCCTGCTCCCCAGGAAACAGCACTAGGGAGCTGTGCCTGGGAGCCAGAGGCTGCCCAGAATGGGCCGTTTCCCAAGTAGGGACTTGCAGGGACACAGCCACACCCACCGCGTCTTGCAGCCACGGCAGCCTTGCAGGTGAACTGGCCTGCACGCAGCCTTGACTTCCTTCTGGTCACCCCACCCTCGGCCCAAGGCCCCTTTGTAGAAAAGAGCCTGATGCTTGTTTTTGTTTTTAAGATTCGTTTATTTATTTGAAAGACAGAGTTAGAGAGAGAGGTAGAGACAGAGAGAGAGGTCTTCCATCCGCTGGTTCACTCCCCAGATGTCCGCAATGGCCGGAGCTGTGCCGATCTGAAGCCAGGAGCTTCTTCCGGGTCTCCCATGCGGGTACAGGGGCCCAAGCACTTGGGCCATTGTCTACTGCTTTCCCAGGCCACAGCAGAGAGCTGGATAGGAAGAGGAGCAGGCGGGACTAGGACTGGCACCCATATGGGATGCTGGTGTTTCAGGCCAGGGCTTTAACCTGCTGTGCCACAGTGGTGGCCCCCTGATGTTTGTTTATACCCTCCTGATCTCAGGGCCCTGGGGATGGAGAATGGTCCCCAGGAAGCTCAGCTGCAAGCTCCAACAGTGGTGCGTGCACTGGATCCCTGAGTACAGATGCCAGTCTCGAGGTTCCGAATGCTGTGTGTAGTCATGGAGGGCCCAGACCCAAGCCCCAAACGCAGAGCGTCTGGTCTTTGCCTGGCCTGCACTGCAGTCCCCGCTCTGTCGCCTGGGCCAGGCTGCCCAGTGACCAGCAGGGCAGCAGAGGGGCAGCCTGCCTCCCCAGCTGTGCCAGCAAGAGGTGGAAACATAGCCATGTGCTGACAACTGGGACTCAGCCTGCTGGGCCAAGCTGCACACAGATGCAACCCCTGACAGGGGTTGGGGGAGCTGCAGTTCTAGGCTGCGGGTATGCACCTCTGCTTCCCACAAACCGCTCCGGCTGGGGAGAAGCAAAGAGCCAGGTCGTGGAAAAAATGCTTTTCCCTGCTCCACAGGGGCTCCAGGAGAAATAAGTACGGTGGGGTCTGTGGCCCACAAATCGCTGTGGCCCTCGAACACCTTCAGGGATCTGGGATGGGGCCAGAAGCTGATGTGGATGAGACTGGTCCTCCCTGGACAGCCGTGACATGTGCTGGTCCCAGATCTTGTTCAGATCCAAATGCAAATTTGCCCTCCTGCTGGGGCGGCGCCCCAGGTAAGCCCACCTGCGCAGAGCTGGGCCCACTGGCTGTAAAGCTCATGCCATGGGCAAGACCGTGCTATCAGAGGAGAGAGACAGGCCTTCTGGTCCAGGATGGGGGGAGCGAGGCTCCTGGCCTGGGCCTGAGGCAAGCAAGCTCTGTAATGGAGGCCCAGCTCTCCAAGCCCCGGTGCCCACCTGTGGTGCAATGGAGGGGTCCCAGTTCATCCTGCAAAGCAGCACCAGGGTTCAGTTGGCTGCTTCCTGGCACGCTGCAGCCAGTATGGATGCCTGTGAGCGCCCTACGAGATGGGTGCCACGATTATTTCCGTGCTACAAAGAAGGGCACTGAGACTCAGAGGGATTCTGACAAGCTGCAGGGCACACAACTGGCCTTTGGAAAGGCCATAGGCAGCTAGACTCAGGCAGTTAGACTCCAGCCTCCACCCAGGAACCAAGGCTAGCCTGCAAAGCTTACAGCCAGCATGGTCCCCCTTCTAGCCGAGGCTTAACCTGTGCTTGTGACAACCCTCCTTGCTAAGCTCCCAAAGCATGCGCGGTCACACTGACGACCACACGGGGGCCCCTCCGCACTCACAGCCCCCCTTGCCCGCGGCCACCCAGCAGCTGGGGCGTTTCACTCCAGCCAAATACTGGGCTGAGGCTGGGCCAAGCGGCTTCTATTTGGCTGTGTGCAGGAAAAGCGTGGCAGCTGGCAGAGCTGGCTTGGTCTTCGCCATTTCTCGTTGTTGTTTTTCATCCAACCAGCTAAGCTCAGCCCTTTATTAAACAAGAAGCGCTTTAGAGACAGAACCAAAGTAAGAGCCCGGCTCCGGAGCTCCTGAACAAGTTGCTTTATTCAGGGCAGCAGGGTACAGGACCCCACCTGTCAGCCCGAGCACCAGAGCCCAGAGCTCGGTTCCCACGGTGCCCAACCTCTGCCGGCCTGATAGGACAGGTGCCTGGGAGGGTGGGGAGGGAGGGGGAGGAGCCAGGAGGACCAGCAGAGCAGCGTCTGATCGGTCCTCGTCCTTTCTCTCTGCAGCAGCGGTGAGGAGAGCCCCAAGCAGGACGCAGAGCCTTGGGGCGGCCCCTGTGGCCCAGAACTGCAGGGCGGTGGCAGCAGGCGTGCATCTCCCCCAGAGCTCTGTGTGCTGGGCCACGGGCTGCAGCCGGAGACCCGCACCGGCCGTGTCCAGGACAAACCCCAGCCGGAGCCACAACCCCAGGCAGAAGGAGATGTCCCGACGGGCTGGCCAGTGGGGTCACACTGATGCCAGTCACCCCAGGCGGCAGAGATGGTGGGTGGACAGCTCCCCCTGAGGGGTCCTGGCACGGCCTCGCAGGGGCGCTGCCCGGTTTTAAACAATCGCCATCTTCAGACTGAGATCCCGGCCTGCCTTGGGGTGCAGAAGTCCAGCAGAACTTTGGACCCTGCCGCGAAAACTCTTTAATGCCTCAAGTGCCAGCCTTCCTTTGGGGGGAGGGGTCATTTATTGCACACTTGATCGGCACACTTGATTGGGGGTTGGGCTAGCTCCATGGAATTATTAAATCCTCACAACGCTGAATGAGCTAGACCACATTCCCCAGTTTTGCAGATAAGGAAGCTGAAGATTCTTGGGGGTGGGGCTCCCCCGAGAGTCCTGCCTGAGGTCATACGGCTGAGAAGACGTGGAGCAAAACCATGCGTGGGTGTATCTGGAATCGATGCTCTTTTCAGTACGTTTCATTGCCCATGGTTATCCCATCACTCCATCTGCCAAAGCACACCCAGTTGCACAAATGGCTGGAAGGTTTTGTGTTTTTAAGGTTAAATCAGGGCACAGCATGACAGGCTCGTTAAGATCTTGGTTTAGAAGCTAATTGGCGGCCGGCGCCGTGGCTCAATAGGCTACTCCTCCGTCTTGCGGCACCTGCACACCGGGTTCTAGTCCCGGTCGGGGCGCCGGATTCTGTCCCCATTGCCCCTCTTCCAGGCCAGCTCTCTGCTGTGGCCCGGGAGTGCAGTGGAGGATGGCCCAAGTGCTTGGGCCCTGCACCCATGGGAGACCAGGAGAAGCACCTGGCTCCTGCCATCGGATCAGCGCAACGCGCTGGCCGCAGCTGCAACGCGCCGGCCGCAGCGGCCATTTGAGGGTGAACCAACGGCAAAAGGAAGACCTTTCTCTGTCTCTCTCTCTGTCCACTCTGCCTGTCAAAAAAAAAAAAAAAGCTAATTGGCTAGTAGCTCCGGACACAAGAGACTGGGTGGCGATGAGAACACTGGGACTCCCCCTTCTTCCCCTCTTGCTTCCCAAAGCCAGCCCTGCTGTTAACGACAGAAAGCTTCCAGCCCACGGGAGGCTGCAGCCTGCAGCCCCAGCGCCGTCCTACACATCCACATGTTTCTCTGCTGAGTGGGTAAAGTAAGCCTCCCAGACAGGCTGGCCTGGTCCCCGCACCCTGTAGGCGTCGGAGCCCACACGAACTCGCTTGGCTGCCTCCCCGCTCCCCGCCCCCGGGGCTTCTTGGCCAAGCGTGCTCCCAGGTCATCAGCAGAACTTCTGCTAGAGTTGATTTTAAAACGAAGAAGGGTCGTTCATGCCAAAAACCTGCTTCCGCCAAAGAGCTCGACATTCGCTGCAGCTCTTGCAATGTTTCCATGGGAGGCTGTGGAGTGCTTTCTGTTTGGGAAAGAATTTGCAGTAATTGGGTGATTCAGTGCCCGCTCAGTGGGTTGTCAAAAGACGAGAATTCTCACCCACCGGCATGGAGTAGGACCTCCAGATCTGCTGCAAAGCAGACTTCTTGAACTTGGGAAATGACAGGCCTCAAATCCTTTCTTTTCAAATACATCATGGGCTCAAGAACATGGAACCTTGGGTCCCAGGCACTCAGGCTCCCTCCCCCAGGAGGGAGTAAATGAATCCTACCCTGGCTTGTCCAGTTATCAAAATGGGGGTGAAGGCACCCAAAGTATAGCTGGTTAAACAACCAAGAGGGGCCACAACCCATGGCTCCTAGGGGAAACATCTATATATACCCAGCCACATGCTCACGTTCACTTCCGGGGCTGCCCTGACTTCAGCCAGGCCAGCAGGTGCAGCAGCTGGGGACCACTGGGCTGCGGCCACCGAGGTGGGACGGGGGTGAGGCAAGTGTGTGGCAGTAAGCCAGGCTCAGGAAACTTACTTGATGGCTGTCTGGTGCTCTCCCTAAATGGGGGATTTGACGGCGTGGGTAGCACAGGGAGGACCCTGGGGGAGCCAGCAGGAGGCAAGCAGCATGGGTAGTTTTGAGCTCCAGCTCACAGGTAGCCGGCTCTGCGGCAGACTGGAAGCGGACCCTGACCTGTGCTACGGTTTAGGAGCATAATCCTTGGTGGCCCAAAGCAGCACGGTAGCCCTCAGCTGCAGGGAAACAGGACAAAGGGGATGAAAGTGGGGGTGCCTGGGGGGTGTCACCATGGGGGTGACCAGGCTATGAGGCAGAGTGGATGAGCCCTGGGTGGAGGCGAGCCGAGTCACCAAGGAGGCCTCCCTCCTTAGAGGGCCTCGTGCACAGGGCGGGGCTGGGTTGAGGGGGCTGAGTGCCCCCTGCGGGGGCAATGGAAGCTGGAGGTGGCACCTGGAAACCAGTAGCTGTTCCCACATAGAGGGGTCAGAGACAACTCCTGGAAGAGTCTGGATGGACCGCTGCTGCCCCCAAGGACTCTGCGTGGCAGGAGGCCCCCGGTACTAGAAGTCACCTGTCCTGCAGGCTAGGCCAGGAAGCAGCAGCACACACGCCCCCGGCCATGGTGCAGGCGACAGGAGGGGACAGCAGCACCCTGGGCGACTGCCCTCAGCTTGGGGCAGCCCAGGAGGCCTCCTTACCCCTCTACATCCACCGAGAGCGTCCCTGCACGTGACGTCATGAGAGGCCCAGGCCGCAATCAGCCAATGTGGCCATTGTGTGGCCCAGTGACCCAAGAGCTGTGGGAATCTCTCGTCAGCTTCCGGGAGCAGGGCAGATGGGGTGGGGTCACGCAGGCCAAGGAGCTGGGGGCAACGAAAGGCAAAGGGAAGGCAGCGCTGAGCTGGCACAGGAGCGGTGGGTCAAGGGTGCGCTTTGTGACTGCTGCACTAGCCACCAGGCTTAGCTGAAGTCCCATGGGACTTGGACTACGTGCAAAAGAAATGAAACCACCAAACGGACAGTTTGTGGCACCTGGCGATGGCTCTGCCTTGGAAGGCGCGTGGCTGGTGGCCACGTGCTCGAGCTCCGTTCCACAGCCTCTCAGGTGGCCCCTCCTGCCCACTGTCCCCCCGTCCACCCAAGAACCTGATCCTTGCTGGCCACTCCACTCCCTCAGCTCAGGGGCGAAGGGAGGACAGCTCTTGTCTTTATGGCTGCTGCTATCGTTAATTAAGGCAACACCATGGAGCCATGAAGGACGTGGGGCTGTACATTGTGTTCACAGAGTTAGAAACCCAGAAGGAGTGTGGGGCGTAAGACGAGGTGGAGATCCCACAGCTCAGTCCGAGGGGTGCCGTGACTCCCACTTGGTGTTTGGACCAAAGCCTTCCCGGGAGTGTGGAGCCTTCCATTCACCCTCCGTATCCACGTGGACCCCAGGGCTATGGGGGCAAGGGGGATAGGAGCCCAGCCTCCCCCCACCCCAGCACATCAGTAATGTAGCAAACAGATCGGCCCCATGAGGAAAACACAATTTTCTGGTTCCATCAAAAGGATCCATGGAGAAAAAAAAATCTAATATTGTGGCAGAACAGTGATAGTTTTTTGCAAGTATAAATACAGTCTCCCAGATGAAATGCAGCCTGGCTCGGTGCCATTGTTTATGCTGAGCGGTGTCTCTTGTCCTTCTTGCATCACCTGCCCGGTTTAGAACCTAGAAAAATCCACGCTGATAGAACACGCAGGGCAGACAGACCAAAGAGGCTTTCCTTTCGTTGTGAAGGGCTAACGTTTGATGAGACTTGGTTCATAAATCCTGCAATGTGGATGAAGGGGATTTGGAGAAATATTCCTTTTCTAAAATAAGCCAGTGTTTTGCATATATCGTGGGAGTGAATTTTACGTGTTGTGGTGTTTGTCGGTTGAGTGTTTACAGACTGCCGAGCACCCACTCCACCTTCCAAAGAAATCTTTTTAAAGGTAATATATTTTTAAGCAGCCCCACATCAAGGATGCTGTGGAATTGCCATAAAGGAAATGCGCCCTCAGCCTGTATTAACAGAACATGTTACGCTGCACTATCATCCACTCCCTGTGCCTACCTAAAGTTTAAATAAAGTTCCATCAATCCATCCAGACGTTTTTATGAAAGGTAATTAAAGATGCATTGCACACCAAGAGGAGTAAACAGTTAATCCGCTCAGCACTCTAATTCAATTTTATGGAGGGCTCTGGGTGCTTCGGCTTGATTAAACCCGTGGACTTCAGAAAGTAACTTCACCAATAGTCGGTGGGCCCTGCATGGGACGGCTGTGGCGTGCTGCTGGTCTAGCCCCGCCCCAGGTTCTGAATGATGTCACCCCAGACACGCTGGAAGCCTAGCTCACCAGCCAGCAACCCATTCCGGCTGCAGGAGTAGCGTGGACAGGACTCAGCCCTATCCTCAGACAAAACTGAAAAGCTGATGTTGGAGGAAAGAGAACAAAAGACAGGAAGAGGAAGAAAGGAGGCCTGGGTGAAGGTGCCACTGCCCACTGGCTGTCAGAGGCGGCCACACCCCTGGTGGGCGGAACCGGGGCACGGGAGCCTGAGTCCTGACACCTGTGCCACCTGTAAGGCGGTGCCAGTCATGCCGGCCTGCTTACCCTGTCATCCACAAGACAATGCACACCTGTCCCTCCCCAGCCATCCCCGTGGGCCCTCGTGGAGAGCTGAACTCACTACCTCGTTAAACGTTCAGCTCCGCACTTTAAGATTCTGATAAAGAGAGGAGTCGGTAGTGTTTCCCCTCATTTCAGAGCTGGGCCTTGATCCGTAGCGGAAGCTGAAAGCAGCTGTCAGAGTCACCACGGAATCGACTTCCTGCTTTGAAGGTTTCTGTGTCTTCCGAAGTGAAAAGAAAAGACTTTAAACATTTTGCTTGCAATCACAAGTACAGATGCCAAGTGCACTGAATGGGAAAAACACACATAAAGCCGGAGTCTCACCCGTTCCCACACTGAGTCAGAGGCCGTCTGTCAGTGGGACAGGTGCTCAGCGCCGACTCTCAGTGGCTCCTGAAAACTCAGGCCATGGCCAGGGTCAAGGGCGATGCTGCCTTTTCTCTCTAGGTAACCCTCTACTCTTTCAGAACAGAATTATCTACATTGTTTCATTGAATATTCAAGGGGGAAATTCAGTGATATTATGAACAAAGCAAGTATTACTTTAGTACTGTTTACAAAGGAAAAATGAGGCTGGGAGATGGTAAATGCATTTCTCCGAAGCATCGCCAGCTAATGCCAGCACAGGCCTGCGAGCCCTCGGCCATTCTTAGTGCCAACACCTGCTGCAAGCAGTCTCTGAATGACTCCAGAGAGACCGCCCTACACGGAGACACCACAGTCCTCTTTGGGAAAACTTCCCCCATTTTCCCCAGCATTTACAAATAGGAGGTTCTTTTTCATGTCCAAACGAAGACTAGCTGCAATTTTCTCCACTCCTCCTAAACAAGTTTGGAAAGAAACTCAAAATGCCCAAAGTAACCTTTAAAAACAATAATCCTGGGGCCAGTGTCGGAACACCAGCATTCCACATGGGCACCAGTTGTGTCCTAGCTGCTCCACTTCCAATCCAGCTTCCTGTTATTTCGCCTGGGATGGGAAAGCAGCAGAGGATGGCCCAAGTCCTTGGCTCCCTGCCATCCACATGGGAGTCCCGGAAGAAGTCCCTGGTTTCATTCTGGCCCAGGCCTGGCCATTGTAGACATTTGGGGAGTGAACCAGTGTATGGATGATCTCTCTTTGTCTCTCCCTCTCTCTCTCAGTAACTCTGACTTCCAAATAAACAAATAGCTCTTTTAAAAAAAATCCTTAATGTGGGGAGCAATCCGGACTGGACTGAGTTACTGGAATTAGGACTTATTCTATGCATCTGCTCTCCCACAATATGGCGCTGGGAGAGAAGTAAACAGCTTCCGCACAGCTGCCTCCAGTTCAACTAATAAACTGTAGGACTTGCTCCTGATTGGAGGAGAGCAGCGTACTCGGCGTGTGGGCAGCCGAGTTGGGATTGGCGGAGGAGGACTATAAAGGAGGAGAGAGACGGCATGCACGAGGAACATCTATGGGGAACATCTAGCTGAAGGAACACCTGTGCAGCCCCCGAGAAGAGCCGGCCGGCGGTGTGCCGCTCCCCTGCGGAAGTGGGGAATGCGGCCAGGGGGAACTGCCCTTCCACGGAGGTGGAAGGGATAGTAGCCAACCCGGGAAGAACCAGCAGCAAACCCGGGGAGGGCCGAGCAGACGAAAGAACAGCGCAGGGTCCTGTGTTGCTCCTCCACGAAGAGGGGGAGCGACATAATGGTGCCGTGACTCGGATATGAAGCCTAGGCAGGATTTAGTGTCGTTCCTCCATGAAGAGGGGGAGCGACATAATGGTGCCGTGACTCGGATATGAAGCCTAGGCAGGGCTTAGTGTCGTTCCTCCATGAAGAGGGGGAGCGACATAATGGTGCCGTGACTCGGATAGGAAACCTAGCTCGGATAGGAAACTTAGGACGGATAGGAAACTTAGGAGGGAAGAAACGGGAAGAACTGGGAAAATACCGGAGAGAGAGATTAGCAAACAGCCTAGGGAAAAGCCGGACGAAAAGGGTGCCGGAAGAAGCTATTGAAAGCCTAGGCATAGACTCGGATACGGACTACGGGGGGAAGCTGGGAGAAATCTCTAAGGTCGAAAGCGAAAGTGAAAGCTAGAACAAACAGACTCAGATGCGGACTGTGGGGAGAGGCCAGGAGAAATGAGGGAGGAATATTGTTGGAGGAAAGCTTGGGGAAACATACCGGGTAGAGAAAAGTGTTAGGGAAATTGAAGCCGTGGGGGGCAGGCCAAGGCGGACACGAAAGCCACTTTGGGATTCTCAAGTTAGCCCGGGAATAGGGGGCGAAAAGTTGAAACCAGAAGCTGAGACGTAAGCCAGATTGGGATCCGTCTGATTAGCCCGGGGAGCAAAGGACGGGAAGCCAAATCATGGGGCGGAGACGTACGCTGGGTTGAATTCGCCAGGCTAGCCCGGGGAACTTAGATTGAATGCTAGTGGCGGACACGTGAGCTACGCTGTGTTACTCGCGGAAGCCGCCGCGTGCAGAGAGAGCACGGGGCGTGAATAGATAGGGAACGGGCTGGCGTAGGCCGTGGTTCAGACGCGAAAGGGTTAAGCGTGGAGACCGCGGAGCGCACGAAGCCAAGCCGCGCAAAGCCGAGCCGCGCAGATGAGGCGCGGGCTGAAGCGGCGCAGAGCCGGGAACCCGCCGGCAGGGCGAGGCGCCGGAAAGCCGCAGGGATAAGAGAAACAGAAGTTTTAGAAGTAAAGTGAGAAAAATAGGAATGCTGGAAGATAGAAGTAAAATGGGAGAAATAGGAATGCCCGGAGATAGAGAAATAGAGAAATAAAAAGGCCTCCCTACAACACTGCAATGTGAGAGCTTGGATTCGGTCTGCCTAATCAAGTGAGGCGATGAGCACCTGCGGGCAGCTAGCAGCTTATGCGCCGCAGGTCACCGAAGACAGGCACGAATTAACATCAGTAAGGCTTCCCCACAATACAACAATATTAAGCTTGGATTCGGTCTGCCTGATTTAAGGCGGTAAGCGCCAGCAAGCAGCTCGACCAGAGTATGAGCTGCAGGTCACCGAAGATAGGCACAAACCAACACTAATAAGTCTCCCCCACAATAAGGCAATGAGAAGGCTTGGATTCGGTTTGCCTGATAGGTCTTGTAAGTCCCCTGCAGGCAGAGCAGAGCATGCGCTGCAGGGCACCGAACACAGGCACGCATCAGCGCCTAAAAACCTCCTCACAACATGGCGAAGAGAGGACCCGGATTCGGTTTGCCTGATAGGACTTGTAAGAGCCTGTGGCAACTCTAGCAAGTAGAGCAGAGTGTGTGCCGCGGGACACCGAAGACAGGCGCGTATCAACGCCAAAAAATAAAAAGAAAGGGGGATCTGTGGGGAGCAATCCGGACTGGACTGAGTTACTGGAATTAGGACTTATTCTATGCATCTGCTCTCCCACAATATGGCGCTGGGAGAGAAGTAAACAGCTTCTGCACAGCTGCCTCCAGTTCAACTAATAAACTGTAGGACTTGCTCCTGATTGGAGGAGAGCAGCGTACTCGGCGTGTGGGCAGCCGAGTTGGGATTGGCGGAGGAGGACTATAAAGGAGGAGAGAGACGGCATGCACGAGGAACATCTATGGGGAACATCTAGCTGAAGGAACACCTGTGCAGCCCCCGAGAAGAGCCGGCCGGCGGTGTGCCGCTCCCCTGCGGAAGTGGGGAATGCGGCCAGGGGGAACTGCCCTTCCACGGAGGTGGAAGGGATAGTAGCCAACCCGGGAAGAACCAGCAGCAAACCCGGGGAGGGCCGAGCAGACGAAAGAACAGCGCAGGGTCCTGTGTTGCTCCTCCACGAAGAGGGGGAGCGACATAATGGTGCCGTGACTCGGATATGAAGCCTAGGCAGGATTTAGTGTCGTTCCCCCATGAAGACGGGGAGCGACACCTTAAAAATAAATTAAAAATAATAATAATCCTCTCCATAAAATTCAACTACTCCTCCACCACACACCACACACATACTGCTATTTCTAACACTAAGACGAGGGGCCGGCAGTGTGGCACAGTAGGTGAAGCTGCTGCCTGTGACAGCAGCATCCCCTGTCAGATCACCGGTTCGAGTCCCAGCTGCTCTGCCTCCAATTCCACTCCCTGCTAACGAGCCTGGGCAAAGCAGCAGAAGGTGGCCCTGCCATCCATGTGAGAGACCCTGATGGAGTTCCTGTTTTCTGGTTTCGGCCTGGCCCAACCCCAACCGTTGTAGCTATTTGGGGAGTGAACCAGCAGATGGAAGATCTCTTTCTCTCTCCCTCTCTCTTTGTAACTCCGCCGTTCAAATAAAGATAAATCTTTAAAACGTTTTTAAAAATAAACACTTTGCAAAAAACTCTTTGCTCCTCATTGCCACCAACCTTTGAAGTGGGCTTCCAGGCGCGGGTGCCGCTGGAGCGGGCACAGCTCTTTCGGGAAACAGCTCTTCATTTCAGAGCCCCCAAGCGTGAACCCCCATGGCTGAGAAAGAAATGACGCAGTCCCGGGGAGCGAACTGCCTGGACGAGAATTATTTAGCTGGCACTTGTTTTCTGCTTTGCAAAAGGACAGGATCGGCTGTGTTGATGAAGCCTGGTGGCTTTTTAAAGCTATTGTTTAGTTCTTAGCTTCCGACACAGATCACTCTCTGGATGTAAAAACTGTCAAGGAGAACTCAAGGTAATGCTAATAGCAGCTGTCAACCCACAGAGAGGTAATTACCAAGCCGTGGTTAAAACAAAACAAACCTTCAAACATTACAGCTTTCTGGTCCAAAACACCAGGCGACCGCCCACAGCCACGCCGGAACAGTCCCTGAAATAACCCCAGAGGCCAGCTCCAAACAGGAGCCCAGCTGGGAACACTTCTTCTCCCACCTGCTGCAGCTTAGCAGTCATGAGGCTGTGTGATGACTGACAGATGTCCTGGCCCCCGTCTCCCCAGGCAAATGCACTGCTGAGACCAGAAAGCTGAGGTTTTAACAAGCGCCTGTCCCTGTCTCCCTGTCCCCCCCCACCACCACCACTTTCCCCAAGCAAGTCTTCTCACCGACAACATGGGTGATGCCGATTCCCAGGTATGAGCCAAACAGGGCCCCTCACAACCACTGAGACTGCGGCACAGGGTCTCAGTGGTGGCTGCTAAGAGCGGCTGAGGTTCTGACTTGGAAACCCGCGCCTTCACCCGGTAGCTGGTGCTGCTATCAGCGGCCCCAGTCCACGCTTTGTGCCTGCACCTTCCCTGCAGCCTCCAATCCTGCATACCTGACGCCATTTTAACCACCTACGCGGCAGTACTCCCCTCTCTGCCTGCCTTTGGGTCTCTGTTAAAACACACGCTGCCAGGCTGCTGCCTCGCTGCAGCAGCCGTGGGAGGTCTGTGCTTTGCTCCTGCGGCTGTGCCCACAGCAGGTCGTGATGGTCACACCCCACCAAACACACCCTCTGTGCCTTGGGACCAGCCTGCGGCCGGGGAGCTGTGGGATTCAGGCTGGTCCTCTCACAGGGGCAGAGTGCCCCAGGGGAGTAACCATCTGGGAGCCATAGAGCATCCCAGGTAGGAAGGTCAGGGTTTTGAGGTCTAACAGACCTGAGCCCCCAGCCCCAGCCCTCTTCCAGCTGTGTCTTAGGTCTGACTTCCAGGATGTGCGCCCTGCAACAGCGACATCACCTGGAGCTTTCTGGAAATGCAGGCCCACCTGCTCGCTAGGAAGGTGCCCTTCACCCAGGACTCCAGGTGACCCTGCCCACTGGCCAGGGCCGCTCACCACACCCCTCCGAGGCCAGGTTTCCCCCATCAGGAAATAGAAGAAACACTGCTTTCCCTATAAGACGTCGAGAAGAATGACAGACCAGGAACTGCGTAGACACTGACCTTGGAGACTGCCTCCCCTCCTTCTTCTCTTCCTGGGCCTCCATCTTCTCTCCACCCAGGAGGACGATTCGCCCTCACCATCGCCCCCTTCCCTTCCTGTGGCAGCACTGAGCCGCAGTGCAGGGGAAAGGCCCCCGGCAGGAGGCAGCTCTGCTCCCCGATAGTCACCCTGCCTCCTGCAGGGCAAGTGGAAGCAGGAGGGGAGAGGAGCAGGCAGCATGGAGTAGCCTTGCAGGGAGAGGAGCATCCGGGTTTTCTCCTGCGGTGGGACAGGCACCTGCTCCAAAGGGGAGACCCCAGCCCTCAGGTCCCAGAGGAGAGCAGCCAGCACAGGCTGAGCCAGGCTCTGCTCCAAGAACCCCAGCTTGTTCCCTCCCTTCCCGACGCCGGAGGCGGCAGAGCCCACACAAGCCCCGCTGCTAACAGCTCCTAAAGCGATGGCCACAAAACCTTGCGGCCAGCACTGACCTGGGGCTCCCTGCGCCCTTGGCCTTGTGCTAGGGACTTCCCAAGAGTTCTCTCAGCCTTCACGGCAGCCAGGCTGAGGCGCAGCAAGGCCCCGCCCCACACAGGCTCCATAAGCATGGTGAGAATCAGGCAGGTGCACAGAGGATCCAAAGCCAACACCACCTGCCAGGCCTTCCTGAACTCGGTGCTGGGTTTGTGCCCCAGGCCCTGTCCTAACCCAGGACAGCCCGGAGCTGCGGGGAGGGGAGCTGGTGGGCCAGGAGCCCCGTTTTCCTGTGGTTTCTGAATCTAGCCACCTGTTGGAATCACCCAAAGGCTTTTTTTTTTTTTTTAAGTTTTTAAGAAAGAAATAGCTGCCTATGCCCACCCTCAACCAATTGAATTAAAATCCCTTGGGAGAATGGCCTGATAAGAGTACTTTTTTTTTTAAAATCTTGCCAGCTGATTCCAAAGCGCAGAGAATAGAAGAACTGTTATTATCTTGGAAGGAAGGAAATGAAAAACAGAAAATCAGATAAGAGGCAGGGCCCGCAGGCAGAGTTTGCTGAAATCTCAGAAACTCGGCTCCATGCTTTCCAGGATTCTGGCTGGGGGGTGGGGGTGGGGAATCCCAGGGGAGGCCGAACTCCTACCCCAAACCCCAGCTTCCAGAGAGCAGGTCCTGGTACACACACACAGCCAAGGACAGGATGGGGTGGCCCAGCCGCAGCGCAGCCTGGCTCTGGGAACGAGCTTCCCCAGCAGGCCCAGACAAGGTCACTCCTGCGCCGCCCCCCTTTTTTTTTTTTTTTTTTGACAGGCAGAGTGGACAGTGAGAGAGAGACAGAGAAAGGTCTTCATTTTTCATTGGTTCACCCCCCAGTGGCCGCTGCGGTTGGCGCGCTGCAGCTGGCGCACCGCGCTGATCTGAAGCCAGGAGCCAGGTGCTTCTCCTGGTCTCCCATGCAGGTGCAGGGCCCAAGGACTTGGGCCATCCTCCACTGCACTCCTGGGCCACAGCAGAGAGCTGGCCTGGAAGAGGGGCAACCGGGACAGAACCCAGCGCCCGGACCGGGACTAGAACCTGGTGTGCCGGCGCCGCAGGGGAGGATTAGCCAAGTGAGCCGCGGCGCCGCCGGCCCTCTCCCCTTTTCTGAGCCTGGCGCTCCCCGAAGGTGCAGCAGGACCACCCACATCCTCCCCAGCCACACAGCGCCAGGTGTGTGTGTGGGGGGGGGGGGGGGCCGGCAAAGCCCTCAGCTGCCCAGCCCTAGAGGAAAACTTGAGATAAGGAGAACGGGACAATGCAAAGATTCATCCTCTGCTTTTCCACCCTCAACCCCTCCACCCATGAAGCTGGCCACAGATGCCTCGGGCTGGGAAGCTCTGGGCTTCAGGCTGGGCGTGGAAGGCAGGAACTGGGCGTGGAAGACCACAGAACTGAGCTTAAGGTGCACTTGCAAAATCCCCGCCAAGCTCTAGGTCCCAGGGTCCCTGAGGTTCTAAAAAGAACCGTGAAATATTCTGATCCATTCTAGCATCTTAACAAGCACAGAATGTAAGCCTCCCAACCAAGCCAGTTTGCCGGGAGAGAAAACACAACCAGTTAAACAGTGTAAAACTTTACCAACTTTTAATAGCCGTCTCCCGGGCATCTTTGGATGAGTCCCTGTCTCGAAGGCCTTTAACCGGCTTCAGTCAAATCAACAAGGAGCAGGTGACCGTGGGGCAGCCCCTGCCGGGGTCACAGTCAGGTGAGAAGCAGCTCACACCGGGCTGGAATTACTCAAAATCACACTTAAGCCACCTATTAAAAGCCCAGGCTCCAGGATGACTCGGCAGGGCTGGGTGTCACACCAGGGCACAGGGAGGGGCCTGGCCTGGCTTCACAGGCCACACAGACAGTGGGCAGTGGCTTCCTCAGATGTGGGCACTCACAAGGAGTAAATGAGGGTCTCGAAAAAGTTCAAGGAAAATGCATTTTATGAAAAAAAAAAAACACACACAAATCTCAAAAGGGTTTGCACCAACATAAACTTATCTCTTCTTTTGAAAATGCTTATTTATGGGGCCGGCACTGTGGCCTAGTAGGTTAATTCTCTGCAGCGGCGGCATCCCGTACGGGAGCCAGTTCAAGTCCCACTGCCCCACTTCTGATCCAGCTCCCTGCTAATGGCCTGGGAAATCAGTAGAGGATGGCCCAGGTGCCTGGGCCCCTGCACCTGTATGGGAGACCTGGAAGAAGCTCCTGGCTCCTGGCTTTGGATCAGCCCAGCTCCAGCCATTGTGGCCATTTGAAGAGTGAATGGAAGACCTCTTTCTGTCTCTCCCTCTCTCTTTCTGTAATTCTGTCTCTCAAGTGCAAAAGATAAATCTTTTTTAAGAAATCTTATTTATTTTAATCTGCTTGAAAGGCAGAAACAGAGTGAGAGCAAGAGCGAGAGATATCTTCCATTGCTATTCACTGACCAAATGGCCGCAATGGCCAGGGTTGGGCCAGAGACCTTTATCCAGGTCTCCCACATGGGTGTCAGGCACCCAAGTACTTGAGCCATCGTCTGCTCCCCCAGAATGCATTAGCAGGAAGCTGGATCAGAAGCAGAGCAGCCAGGACTCAAACTGACACTAATATGGGATGCTGGCGTCGCAAACGGCCGCAGCTTAACACGCTGCACCGTAACAACTGCCCCTAAACTTAACTGAACTGCGTTTTCCCACAGACCTTTTGTAGTGTCTTTGTAGTTGGACTTCCTCAGGGGAGGCTCAGAACAGTGACATAGAGCTGATGTCACAGCTCGGGGACGAGTGACCACGGAGCAGGGGTGGAGACGGCCGGAGAACTCACTGTGTCTGTCACCAAATGGGGCAGTTTCCTTGGCAAGGACAAGGCGCTGTCCTGGGAGCCATCGCCTTACCAGGCCTGCCTGTGTGTCTGCAGAACCGCTGAGTTCCAATCATCTCTGGTCACATGGCTGTTAACCCATCACTGGCCCCCGCCCAGGCAAAGCCACCACTACTGTGTCCATACCTGAGCCCCAGACCTCCAGTGCCCCGCAAGGCCCCATCCCCCTGGCTGCTACCCCAGCAGCCGGCACCTCCTCCCTGCTTCCCCACACTGTACCCCCTCCCCTCCAGTGTTGCATCACGGCCGACTTAAGCAGCCCATGCAAATGCAGGGTCCGTGTGATGTCTGTATACCGCCTAGCAGCTCAAGAGCCACTGAGTGCTTCCACTTAGGGTGTTCCAAGGGTGAAGCGACCTCTGGTCCTTTCAGAACCAGCCAGAATGGCAACTTCCAGAGCCAGGAGGCGGCATTCAGCCAGACAGCATCAACGGCCCTGTGTCTCCGGCTGAGCCCGCAGCTCCCTGCAGGCGGCTGCCACAGCACCAGGCTGCTGCACTGCGGAGTTGGCAAGGCACAAGCACGGTGTCCCCAGGGATGTCTGGTGTGCTCACTTCTGATCAGGCACTGACTTGATGACAGCTCAGAAGCCTGGGGCCCCCGGAGAGCCATCCCATGCCCACAGACGGGGGACTCGGCCCCAAAATGCAGTGCAATGGGTGGATCTACGCAACCCTTTTCTTCCACAGCTCTCATCTCCATCTCCCCCATAACCAGCGTTGCCGTTTTTGTATTTCATTATGTTGGCGCCCAACCCAGCTACTGGAAATTTCTCTGAGGTTAAAAAGGTACAAGATAGGGGCCGGCGCCCTGGCTCACTTGGTTAATTCTCCACCTGCGGTGCCGGCATCCCGTACGGGCACCAGTTCTAGCCCCGGTTGCTCCTCTTCCAGTCCAGCTCTCTGCTGTGGCATGGGAGGGCGGTGGAGGATGGCCCAAGTGCTTGGGCCCCTGCACCCGCATAGGATACCGGGAGGAAGCACCTGGCTCCTGGCTTCGGATCTACCCAGCTCTGGCTGTTGCGGCCACCTGGGGAGTGAACCAATGGAGGGAAGACCTTTCTCTCTGTCTCTCTCTCTAACTCTGTCAAAAAAAAAAAAAAAAAAAAGGTACAAGATAAGAGTGGCTATTTCCCTAACAGTTAAGATGCCCAGACTACCTGGCTTTGATTCCTGCCTCTGGCTCCTGAATCCTGTTTCCTGCTCTGCAGACCCTGGGAGGCAGCGGTGACTGTTCAAGTAACTGGGTTCACCCTTGTGGGAGACCTGGATGGGTGCCTGGCTCCCAGCATTGCAGTTCCCAGACCCAGCCACTACAGGCATTTGAGGACTGAACCAACAGATGGAAGGGTCCTCCCCCTCCCCCTCCCTCTCCCTCTCTTACTCTTGCTGGAGGGTGAATCAGTGATGCAAACACTGTGTGAGAGAAAGACAGAGATTCTGTGTCTCCAATATGTGAATAAATATTGTTTCCAGTGCAAGATAATAAAACCTTAGAAAAATAGCATTTCTTTTATTTCTACTTCAAAATATACTGTATACATCTGGAACTCTAAGGGGGAAGGTAGGCCGGGAGATGATGACATCAGAAAAATAAAATAAGATAAAAATATTAATCGCCCGTTTCAGACCCATCTCTCCCGCAGCTGGAAGGGCCGTCAGCTGCCCGTTGCCTTGCCGCCGAGTGG
Organism: Oryctolagus cuniculus; assembly: GCF_051225735.1. Classification (NCBI taxonomy): domain Eukaryota; kingdom Metazoa; phylum Chordata; class Mammalia; order Lagomorpha; family Leporidae; genus Oryctolagus; species Oryctolagus cuniculus. Next base: position 178,908,605 of record NC_142868.1, read on the forward strand.
CAGCTCTCTGCTGGCGACCCTGCCGCTGCCTGCCGTGGGGGTCGCATCCAGGAGGTGCTGCAGCATTTTGAAGACGTGCTCTGGCTGCCCGGCGGCCAAGTCCTGCAGGCGGGAGCCCATCTGCTCCCGCAGGCTCCCAGTGAGCCGGCACACCACCGCGCCAACGCTGCCGCCGTGCCTGGGCAGGACGCTGCTCCCCGGCACACTGTTCAAGAAGTGCCAGAGGACAGGAAGCACGTGCCGCTCCACAGCCTGCGGCTTCCGAGGGTAAACCGAGGCCACCAGCGCTGTCGGGCAGAAGAGAGGGATGGTCACTTGAGCAGGGCGCACTCTTCTCCCACTGCCGTCTCCCCAGCCGCCAGCTCTGCCTCTGGGAGCCCGAGGAGGAAGGTGTGCACACAGGCAGAAGCACACACTGCCCAGGGAGATCACAATGGGTCCCTGCAGCCCAGGGCAGAGGAAAGAGGCAGCCACGCCCGGTGACAACCCTGGCTCTGCTGCCTACCAGCTGCAAGAGCCAGAGAAAGCCAGCCCACCTTTCTGAGCCTTTTCCAAAGCTGCAAAGAAAGAACAACCCTCCTGAACCAAGCCCTGAAGATTTTTAAAGATTCAATAAAAAACACAGAGGAGCATACTTCAAAAAGTTTGTGGCACTTAGCCCGGAAGTTCAGGCAGCCATGTCCCACATCCAAGCAGCTGGGTTCAAGTCCTGGCTCCAGCTTCCTGCTACTGCAGACCCTGGGAGGCAGTAGTGTCAGCACAAGTGTCCTGGCTCCCAGCTTCAACTGCTGCTCTCCCACGCCCGGCCACTGTGGGCATTTGAGGAAATTTCAATTAAAATAGAAGTTTATTTTGGATACAAAAATTGAAATCCATGCATAATAAATAATAACAAATATTTCTCATATCCTTTTTGAAGACTCATTACACATGGATTTCAAATTTTTTTGCATCAAAATAAGCTTTTATATATAAAGATTTATTTATTTACTTGAAAGGCAGAGTTACGAGAGATACAAGGAGAGACAGAGATCTTCCATCTGCTGTTTCATCTGCAATGGCCAGGGCTGGGCCAGTAGGAAGCCAGGAGCTTCTTCCAAGTCTGCCACGTGGGTGCAGGGGCCCAAGCACCTCGGCCATTGTGGGGAGCAACTGAGACTAGACTAAGTTACTGGAATTAAGACTTATTCTATGCATCTGCTCTCCCACAATATGGCGCTGGGGAGGAGTAAACTTCTACGCAGCTGCCTCTCGCCAGTTTGACTGATGAGCTGCAGGAGCTGATCCTGCTCCTGATTGGAGGAGAGCAGCGTGCTCGGCGTGTGGGCAGCAGAGTTGGGATTGGTGGAAGAGGACTATAAAGGAGGAGAGAGACAACATGCACTGGGAACATCTGAAGGAACACCTGAGCAGCCCCCAAGAGAGTCGGCCGGTGGTGTGCCGCTCCTCCGCGGAAGCGGGGAAAGTGGCAGGGGGAGCCGCCCCTCCACGGAGGTGGAGGGGTCGGCAGCCAACCCGGGAAGGACCAGCAGCAAACCCGGGAAGGGCCGAGCAGACAAAAGAACAGCGCAGGGTCCTGTGTCGTTCCTCCGCAAATGGGGGAGTGACATAATGGTGCCGTGACTTGGATATGAGCCTAGGAGGGATAATGGTGCCGTGACTCAGATAGGAAACCTAGGAGGGAAGAAGCAGGAAAATACCGGAGAGAGAGACTAGCAAAGAGCCTAGGGAAAAGCCGGACGGAAAAAGTGCCAGGAGAAATCTAGGGTTGAAAGTGAAAGTGAAAGCTAGAAGAAACTTAGACTCGGATACGGACTGTGGGGAGAAGCCAGGAGAAATGAGAGAAATATTGTTGGAAGAAACTTAGGAAAAGTACCGGGTAGAGAAAAATATAAGCTAGGGAAAGTGAAGCCACGGGGGTAGGCCGAAGCGGAGACGTAAGCTAGGTTGGGATCCGTCAGATTAGCCCAGGGAGCAAAAGACAGGAAGCCAAACCAAAAAGCGGAGACGTAAGCTAGGTTGGAATTCGTCAGGTTAGCCCGGGGAACTTAGACTGAAAACTAAACCAAAAGCAGAAACGTGAGCTAGGCCGTGATTCGCGGAAGCCGCCGAGCGCAGAGAGCGTGCGGGGCAGGAGCGGAGAGAGCGCACGGGGCACAAGTAGATAGGAGAGCTTGGGGCTGGCGCGGAGGCCGTGGTGCAGGCGCAAAGGGCGGGGAGACCCCGGAGTGCGCGCGAAGCTGGGAAGCCACGCAGAGGAGAGAAGTGCGGGCTGAAGCCGCGCAGAGCTGGGAAGCTGCCTCGGGGCGAGGCGCCGGGAAGCCGCGGGGATAAGAGAAACAGAAGTATAGAAGTAAAATGAGAGAAATAGGAATGCTGGCAGATAGAAGTAAAATAGGAGAGATAGGAATACCTGGAGATAGAGAAATAGAGAAAAATAAGGCCTCCCCACAACACGGCGATGAGAAGGCTTGGATTCGGTCTGCCTGATTAGTAAGGCGGTAAACACCTGCGGGTGGCTAGCAGCTTATGCACTGCAGGTCACCGAAGACAGGCACGTTATCAACACCAATAAGTCTCCCCACAATATGGCAATGAGAAGGCTCGGATTCGGTCTGCCTGATTAGTAAGGTGGTAAGCACCTGTGGGCAGGCAGAGCAGAGTGTGTGCTGCAGGGCACCGAACACAGGCACGCATCAGCGCCTAAAAACCTCCTCACAACATGGTGAAGAGAGGACCCGGATTCGGTTTGCCTGATTGGTAGGGCTTGTAAGCACCTGTGGGCAACTCTAGCAAGCAGAGCAGAGTGTGTGCTGCGGGGCACCGAAGACAGGCGCGTATCAACGCCAAAGAATAAAAAGAAAGGGGGAACTGTGGGGAGCAACTGAGACTAGACTAAGTTACTGGAATTAAGACTTATTCTATGCATCTGCTCTCCCACAATATGGCGCTGGGGAGGAGTAAACTTCTACGCAGCTGCCTCTCGCCAGTTTGACTGATGAGCTGCAGGAGCTGATCCTGCTCCTGATTGGAGGAGAGCAGCGTGCTCGGCGTGTGGGCAGCAGAGTTGGGATTGGTGGAAGAGGACTATAAAGGAGGAGAGAAACAATATGCACTGGGAACATCTGAAGGAACACCTGAGCAGCCCCCGAGACAGCCGGCCGGCAGTGTGCCGCTCCTCCGCGGAAGCGGGGAAAGTGGCAGGGGGAGCCACCCCTCCACGGAGGTGGAGGGGTCGGCAGCCAACCCGGGAAGGACCAGCAGCAAACCCGGGAAGGGCCGAGCAGACAAAAGAACAGCGCAGGGTCCAGTGTCGTTCCTCCACGAAGAGGGGGAGCGACAGGCCATCTTCTGCTGCTTTCCCAGGTGCATCACCAGGTAGCTGGACCACAAGTGGAGCAGCCGGGACTCAAACCAGTGCCTCTGTGGGATGCCAGTGCTGCAGGCGGTAGCTCCACCAGCTATGCCACAGCACCAGCCTCAATAAGCTTATATTTTGATTCCACTCCTCTGTGAGTTTTTGGAGTCCTGTCTTCTGTGTGTGTTATGTACGTTCAGGTAGTGTTAGTATTGAAAGAATCCACAGCCCCTCCTGGGAAAGGCCACCCAAGCACAGAAAAGCTGTTGTGCAGGGGGAAGTCAAGACTCTCTCAAGGGAAGCTTTGTGGCAGATAAAACAGCTGGCGGGGAACGAAACCATCACAGGCCTCCCAGCATCTGGGTGCCCGAACTCACGATGAGACCAGCAGCCCTGCACGAGGCACGAATGTGCAGACCCTCCGTGCCCGTGATAACCCCCAAGGGCTGGTTATGCAAGGGCTATTCAACCCTCTGCAAACTCAAGAGAACCCAGCAGGCAGCTCCACCTGCCAGCCAGCTCTCCATCCCCAGAGCTGCAGCCAACATCGCAGGCTATCCCAGGTCACGGCACAGAGTTGCTCCGGCCATGGGCAGGTTGCCCTAAGTGCATTCGCGCAAACTGCGCTTGTTTGCCAAGCAGCCCCCTCTGCCCACGGTCCTGCCAAGGACAGGGCTGAAGGTGAAGGCAAATGAGACTGAGAGTGGAGCTATGTGACTGACAGCCAGAGGAACCGGAAGGGCTTGTGCCCCGGAAGCTATGGGGACCCAGGGCTTAGAGCTTCTCCCCCGCCCACCGTGCCTCCAGCTCCAGCTCAGAGCACACCCCTGAGAGGCAGGGTGCACGTCCACTTCCCAGGGGAGCAAAGTGAGGCTTGGCTCAAGACCCTGCCTGGTTGAGGACAGGGGCCGAAGTTCACAGTCCTCCCAACACCCCTTGTCCCTCTGAGCCCCGGGGAGTTCCTCATTCAGGGGCCGGTCTGCAGCTTTGCTTTACTTTTAATGGAACCCCCAATTTGCCTTCCCTCCTCAGCATAACGTCATCCAACCCACCAGGAGTCCCCAGGGTCCCCTCAGATTTCAGAGCCAGCCTGAAGTATTGAGAATCACAGCCGACCTGGGCCCCTGTGAGCAGACAGCCCAGCCCAGTGCTGTCTCCGAGGTGTTTTCTAGGGAGTACACATGTTGGCTGCCAGGCCACACCCTCAAGGTTCCTGCAGCCCAATCTACACAGCCTCCCCTGGGGATCAGCGAGTGTTACAAACCTCCCCCCGCCCAGAAGTCAAGGTGTTCTGATCACTCTTACCATGCCTCCTCCCTGAGCCCGCTCCAGCCCCCAGGAAGCTTCCTCCCACCCCAGGATCCGCCTCTGCCCTGCACAGAGCTCGGGCCACCTCAGCTGCACTGCCAGGTGCAGGGACATGAGGTCACCTGGCTGGCAGGGGTCTCGGAAGCTGGCCAAGGCCACAGAGGCCCTTCTGGGAGCGACTGTGGAACAGCCAACCCCACGAAACTGGAGTGAAGAGGCAGAGAGGTAATCAGCCGAAGATCGACTCCTACCAAGCTGCACCTGGCACTGAGGGACATGCTCTTCTTGGTGCCTGGCCAATGCCACGTTAGCCAAAGAGCTACCGGGAAACCAGCATTTTAGAGAGGTCTTGGAAACAAATGTGGGATCTGCGATGAGCGAGCAGTCCCCAGTGAGGCCCATGCATTTCCCCGTAAGGACAGGCGGCGGCCTCACTCAGAGATGGCTGAGCGTGAGCACACAAAGGAGCTCCTGTGTCCTCTCAGGGCCGGCTGAGTGCGTGCCTGCATCCTCACGCCCGGCCACCCCAGCCCTGCCTGCCCTGGGAAGGCCCGGCACCTGGACGGGAGGAGTGAGCCACGCCAGGCACACCCGGAGCACTGCACCAGGATGCAGGCAAGGCCGGGAGAGAGAGAAGCAGCAGAGAAGATGCCAGAAGGAGCTGCGGTACCGAGAGCCTGCACCAGGCCAGGTGCCGAGCAACCCGGGTGCCGTGGTGCAAGGGGCTGGGGGACAGGCCAATGCCTCCATGCGGTGTGCTCTGGAGACGTGCACGGGGCCAGGGGGACACAGGAGGTGATGACAGGGCCAGAGAGCATTGCCCAGTGGAGGAAGAGCATGGCGCAGAGCTTTGCGGACAGGGGAGCCACGCACGGGTGTGAGTGGTGGGAGAGCAGCGAGGGCTGCCCGCTGGTGCCCAGCAGGCAGAGGGACCCCCCCAGGGCCTCGGCAGAGCACAGCTTTGCAGCCAGGCTCCTGGGTCACATCCTGCATTGCTCCTAGCCTCAGGGACATTTCTAAGCTCTGTTCTTACCGCCATACAAAGGACGGCTGTGGAGCCCACACCCTCCCTGTGGGGTATTAGGAGGACGGCAGGGCCCAGCGCGTGTGAGCTGGGGTGGGAAGAAAGGGCCCAGGGCCTGTGTGCCCCTGCAGGGGTCTCGGACGCTGTCCTGAGGGCAGCGCAGGAGCCAGGCAAGGATTCCAACAGGGGCGTGGTGTGACCTGTCTGTTTCAGGGGGCCTGTCTGGAGCCTGGGAACAGACTCAGCCTGCCTGAGGCCTCCTGAGCCGGGTCCTTCTGCGATCGGGCAGGAGGGGCTGCTTTGGGCAAGCGAGGACGAGGATGAAACTACGGCAGGGAACTGCCCGCGGTCAGAGCTGCTGGTGGTCTCCGTGCTGCTGCCTGTGGTCACAGGCCCACGACAGCGTCTTCAAAACTGCCTGGGCTACGTACAAATCCCTCCCCCCAACCCAGTTTTTACCAAAACAAAGATTTGCTTCTGGCAATGTGGCGATTGTCACCAATAAAAAAAAGCCGACATTGGGGTGGGTGTTTAGCCTAGCAGTTAAGATGCTCACGTCCCTCCTTGCAGTACCTGGATTCCACCCAGGGCTCGGGCTCCTGACTCCAGCTTCCTGCTAATGCAGTGGGGACAGCTCAGGTAACTGGGCTCCTGCCACCCATGGGGAGACCTGACGGAGTTTCTGGCTCTCGGCTTCTGTCTAGCCCAGTGCTAGCCATTTCAGACAGTAGGGGCGTGATATCTCTCTCTCTCTCTCTCTCTCTCTCTCAAGTAAACATAAACTTTAAAAGCAGATTGTCAAATGTTAAATGGTCTGTGGGGATTATTTGAGATCTAATGCAAGTTGGTGGTTTGACCTCATGCCAAAGAAGAGAAGTGGACCGGAAGTTTGGGGTCAGGGTAGGCTGGGGCGCTCACCCGACAGGCGATCTGTGACGTCCAGCAGCGCACGGCCACTCAGGAAACGCGCCCGCCCTGCAAACGCTTGCAGGAGGCAAAGGGGGTCTGAAAGAAAGAGAGAGAATCAGTGGCCGTGAGGCTGTGCTCATGGTGCCAGGCCCCACAGGCTGCATCGGGAAGAGGCCCACTGGGGAGCAGAATTATTTCTCCATGTCACAATGGAGCCACGTTGTGCAGCGAATGTATATGTGGTGTCTGGGGAAGAGTGAGCGAGCTGAAATGAGCCGGTTCCCAAGCAGGCCTCATGGACTCCCACGCATCTGAGTCCTCCTGTCTCTGCTCCTCAAAGCCGCCATGAAGTCTGCGGCAAGAGGGTAGATGGGTGATACACAGAAAGAGAGAGAGAGATGGAAGGGAGGGAGGGAGGGAGGGAGGGAGGGAGAGGGGGGTGTAAATGGATGATGGATGGATAAGAGAGATGGATGATTGACAAAGAGAGAGATGGAGGGAGGCGTGGATGAACCTGTACATATACAGACGTAGTTTCAAGGGAAATCGAGGCACCGAGCCGTGGTAGGGCTGGAGTTAGAACTGAGAAGTAATGACTCCCCTCCAAGCCTGACCTCGCACTCTAACAACAGGACAGGACCACACCAAGTAGTCACTTACTCTCGCTCTGAACTTACCCACATCCCCCGCGTCACCGGCATGGAGCTGGGAACTACACAAAACACGGTCCTCCCCACCCATCAAGAGGCTCCTTTGACAGGGGACAGACATCGAACCAGGTGACCACTGACCACAGGTGGGAGCCACGGTGCTCAGGAAACCAGAGCCTGGGGCCTGGAGCCAGGGCGGCGACTCCTGGTCTGCCCGGCCTTCAGCCCTTTCTGTCCCGCGTCCCAGGACGGCAGCTCATCCTATTGGGAGCAGAAGCGCCCCAGCCCAGGGTGGAGTGGGGGCGGTCAGAGGGGGCAGTCGTGTGCTGAGGGCGTCCATTACTTCCCAGTGTAGGCACAACCTCCCCACCTGGCCTGCTTCCTTTGGCTTTTTTTTTTTTTTTTTCCATTTCGTTTCTTTTTTCTGAAAGGTGCAGTCACAGAGAGAGAGGGAAAGGCAGAGAAAGAGGTCCTCCATCTGCTGGTTCACTCCCCAAATGGCCACAACAGCCAGGGCTGAGCCAGACAGAAGCCAGGAGCCAGGAGCTTCCTCCAGGTCTCCAACATGGGTGCAGGGGCCCAAGCACTTGGGCCATCCCCCAGGCACATTAGCAGGGAGCTGGATTAGAAGTGGAGCAGCCGGACCCGCACCAGCATCTGTAACACCAGGACTCGAACCCAAACCCCGCACGCCATAATGCCGGCCCCTTTCCTGTGGCTTTTAACCCCAAGCAGTCCGATACCCAGGTCCGGCATGAACACACCTCAGACAGCAAAGTTCTCCCTCCACGTGCCCCATTCACGTTTTAAAAGGTTGGAGTGATGTTTACACTCTTCCTTAATTGTTCCTGAGCCTTCTCACCCTCCCCCAGCCCCAGGAGCACAGCTCCCCCAGCTACCCAGCCACACCCACGGGTGAAGCACCCAGACTGAGCAGCTCCCTATTCGTATCTTGAAAGAACTGAAGTGGTAGGAGTGCTCATTCCAGAGAGGAACCACCAACCGGGAGGCCACAATCCAAGAGGGTGGGGACATTCCAGGGGCTGAGAGACCTCCAGCTTCCTGGATGCATTTCCAAAGCCAGCCATGCAGGACCCCACCTGCACGGAACTGCAAAGCTGCCCGCTCCTCCCCACGTTTTGTCCAACGCTTAAACTTGAAGCCCTGCGTTCATCACAAAGATACCCGTGGCCCTTTCCCAGGCAAGATGAGCTAACCTAGGAAATGCACAAGATCAGATCATTCTCCTTGGACCTCCAGATCACCTGACTCGTGGGGCCCCCACCCACCCAGCCGCCCACATTCGCGCAGTCCCAGCAGTCAGAGGCAGAACAAGTCAGAGAATGCAGTTTTTCAGGGACGGGGCTATGCGGTCTGCCTGCACCTGCCAGGGAGAGGAGCCTGGGAGACTGCACAGGCGTCACCGTAGCAGCACCAGCCACAGTGCCCTGTGTCTCAGTCTGTCCTCTGCTGCTATAACGCACACCACAGACTGGGCGACTTACAACCCATAGACGTTTGCCCGGCTTCAGGGTTCTGGAGGCTGGGACATCAAGGGCACGGTGCTGGGCCCTTGTGCTGCCCTAGCCCATGGCAGAAGGCAGAGGGCAAGGAAGAGCGTGTAACCGAGACAGCAAGGAGCCAAACTCATCCTTTCAATGAGGAACCACTCCTGTGACACCAACCTTCTCACCCGGTAACAGCCTGAATCCATTAGTGAGGATGGAGCCCTCGTGACCTAATCGCCTCAGTACTGTCACACTGGCACCTGGACTTCAACATGAGACATTCAACAAGGAGACATTCAAACCACAGCTCCTGGCATCCAGGAGCAGACTGCTCAAGGCCAGACCCCTCTTTGCAGGGGACAGAGTTTAGAGACCTGCCTGACGAAGTCTTTCCAGATGGTTTCACTTTTCCAACCCAGAGCCCAGAACTCCCTAGATGTGCACCCATCGCTTTGCCTTTCCCATCAAGCAACAAGCCTAGAAAGAGCTCAAGCCTCCTTCCCTCGTCCCCCTCCTGAGGGCTGGGAGGGATACAGCAGAGAAAACCCATGCAGCTCATTCCTGCTGTTCGCACAGGTAAGCTAAGGCAGAGCCTTTACATGAATTCACCCTGGGAGACTGAGTCGCCAGCACCTAGGATACTGCAGTTGGCAAGAAGTAGTCTCAGGGCATCCAGGCAAGGTTGTGATAGTGTGAGAACAAGTGTTTCCATCAGCATCACCTGTATAGTGTCCAGCCGCTCTATTTGTCCCACCCCAATATCCGCCATGAGACCATATTTAAAGGCATGGACTTCCCTTTGTTGGTCACCTCCTGCAATGCTCAGTGTAGGACCCTTCCTGGTCACAGCTGGGGTTCCCCACTCCTGGCCTCTGACACGGCCTCCTGGAGCCACAAAGAAGTGAACTCGGGGAACACCTGAAATGGACACCCAAAGATACCTGCACCAAACTGTGCTCCCGTGGGGCATAGCACACAATAGGTGCTCAATAAATGCTCGTGGAGTACAGTGCAATGTCAAGACAGAGACGCAGCTTGCCCAAGCTGGTTTATGAACCCTAGAGCACTAGGACTGGGCTCTAGGCACTTTCATAGTGAAGGCTCCCCTTTGGGGTCACTCTCAAGCTGAATGACAGATAATACAGCACAGTGGTTAAGTGTGGGAGCTGAGGGTGTGGATCGCCTATGTCTCAATCCTGGTCTTCCACATTGTTTCTGGGTAACGTTGGACCAGCCACCTGTCCTCCTTCTGCCTACCTCAGTTTGCTCATCTATGAAACAGGGGTGGTACTAATACCTTTGTCACATGGTTGTGATAAAGATTAAATGAGCGGGGCTGGCGCTGTGGCATAGCAGGTAAAGCCACTCCCTCAGTGCCGGCATCCCATATGGGTGCTAGTTCGAGACCCGGCTGCTCCACTTCCAATCCAGCTCTCTGTTAAGGCCTGGGAAAGCAGTAGAAGATGGTCCAAGTCCTTGGGCCCCTGCACCCATGTGGGAGACCTGGAAGAGGTTCCTGGCTCCTGACTTCAGATCAGTGCAGCTCCAACCATGGCTGCCATCTAGGGAGTGAAACAGCGGATGGAAGACCTCTCTCTCTCTGTGTAGCTCTGCCTTTCAAATAAATAAATAAATATTTTTTTAAAAAAAAAGATTAAATAGCTATTGCAGCTCAGTTTACAAGAGCTAAGACATGGAATCAACCCAAATGTCCATCAACTGAGAACCAGATAAAAAAAAAAAAAGGTATGGGATTATGTACACCATGGAATACTACATAGTGGTAAAAAAAAGGGGGGGGCAGCGCCACGGCTCAATAGGCTAATCCTCCACCTGCGGTGCCAGCATCCCAGGTTCTAGTCCCGGTCGGGGCACCGGATTCTGTCTCAGTTGCCCCTCTTCCAGGCCAGCTCTCTGCCCTGGCCCAGGAGTGCAGTGGAGGATGGCCCAAGTGCTTGGGCCCTGCACCCCTTGGGAGACCAGGAGAAGTACCTGGCTCCTGGCTTCGGATCAGCAAGATGGCGCTGGCCGCAGCGACCATTGGAGGGTGAACCAACGTCAAAGGAAGACCTTTCTCTGTCTGTCTCTCTCACTGTCCACTCTGCCTGTCAAAAAAAAAAAAAAAAAAAAAAGAAAGAAAAGAAAAGAAAAAGAAAAAAGAAATCTTTCTGTTTGCAACAAAATGGATGCAACTGGAAAATATTATGCTTAGTGAAATAAGCCAGTTCCAAAAAGACAAATACCATATGTTCTCTGAACTGTGCTAACTAACAGAGCACCTAAAAGGTAATCAACAGAAGTGAAATTGATACTTGGAGATGCAATGACTTTGAATAGCACTCCTCTCGACTGTTGAGGAACAGGTTTTTTTCCCCATACAATTTCTTGAACTCTTTACTTAGTGTAGGGTTAATTATATGTGTATAAAGTTAATTGAAAAATGGGACTAGAAGGAGAAGGAAGGGGGCGGGAGTGTGGGTGGGAGGGAAGATAGGGTGGGAGGAATCATTATGTTCCTAGATTTGTATTTATGAAATGCATGAAGTTTGTATACTTTCAAATAAAAGAAAAAATAAATAAAGACTAAGTAAGGTAACATAACGGTGTAAATGATGCCTGTGTTAAGTAGCAGCAATTGTTACTATGATTACCCCCAGATCGCCCTGAAGGCCAGCAACCTTCATGGCAGAGAGAACCAAGAGGCTGGACTCTAACTGTGGACAGTCAAAGGCGCTGCTCCCTCAGCCTTGCCTGGAGTGTCCATAGGCTCCTCTTCTGCACCAGGTCAGCCTCGCAAGGAAGAGCTTGTTTTCAGTCATGCAGTGGGGAGCAAGCGGTCACCACCAGCTGGCAGGCCAGAGACCCCAGCTGCCCTGCACAGGGCAGGGTCCATGGGGCTTCACACCTGTCCCACTCAGCCAAGCTCTCAGGTCACCAGGCCATGCTACCCTCAGGCTACAGGGAAGCGGAAGCAAGAGATGAGGTTTTAAGAAAGTGTGAAAGTCAAGTATGGTGGCAACGAGATGCAAGAGTCAAACTGGAACTCCTGACAACAAGCAAGGGACTCTGAAAGTTACAATGGCACCACAGCCAGATTCCCCGCGGCTGCCCAAACTGTGCATCTCAAGGCGAAAGCGGGAATGCACCTGCCCTGAGAGGTGTGAGTTCTGGTGCAGCCATGTGATGGGGTTGTTAAAAATGACTCAAGTGAGGCCGGTGCCACAGCTCACTAGGCTAATCCTCCGCCTGAGTCGCCGGCACCCCAGGTTCTAGTTCCGGTGGGGGCACCGGATTCTGTCCCGGTTGCTCCTCTTCCAGGCCAGCTCTCTGCTGTGGCCAGGGAGTGCAGTGGAGGATGGCCCAAGTGCTTGGGCCCTGCACCCCATGGGAGACCAGGAAAAGCACCTGGCTCCTGGCTTCGGATCAGCGTGGTGCACCGGCTGCAGCGTGCCAGCCGCAACGGCCATTGGGGAATGAACCAATGGAAAAGGAAGACCTTTCTCTCTGTCTCTCTCTCTCACTGTCCACTCTGCCTGTCAAAAAAAAAACAAAAACAAAAAAAGTGACTCAAGTGTACAGTCACATGTAAATGCCCGTGCTCTGATTTTTTTTAAAGCAGGATTCAAATTCAGATGACTAATACAATCACAACTATGTGCACCAATAAGCAGAGAAAACATTTTCAATGACAAATGAGGGCAGGCATCAGGCCCAGCAATTAGAACACGGGTAAGCCCCTCTCCCATGTCAGAGCGCCTGGGTTCAGGATCCCGCTCAGCTCCTCGTTCCAGCTTCCTGCTGATGCAGACCCTGGGACAGCAGTGACGGCTCCAGTGATGGGGCTCCTGCCTCACGTGGGGCACCTGGACTGAGTCCCCAGCTCCCAGCCTTGGCCCCTGGCCTGGCCCAGGGCTGCTGTGGGCATTTGGGGAATAAAACAGCAGACAGGAACCACCCAGGCCTTCTGCCTCTACACTTAAAAAAAAAAAAAAACTTAAAAAGATAATATATAAATTTTTAAAATTCTAATCACAAAATTAATAATTGTTTTTAAGGAATTGGAAGTCACTATCAGAAAGGGCTTTTCAAATACTTTGTATTTGCCATTTTCTCAATAATTAGTAAGCATGACTTTTATAGTAAGGAAAGTAAACTCTGTATTTCTGAGTTGGTTAACTTTTTAAAAGACTACATGGTGGCATGTGAAAGATTGTATAATACCTGGGAAACCAGATAGTGTTAAATGAAAGAAGCAAAGTCAAAATTGTATGTACATTATGATTTTTAGCTAGGGAAATTTGTATGCATATAGATAAAAAATAGAAAATAACATTTCTAAGCAGTTGATATACTGGAGAGGTATCACGGATGGGTTTTTAAATTCTCCTAACAATGTGATGTTGATAATATGATTCATATTAGGCAATGAATTTAAAGTCAGCCAGCAGAACAGTGAAATTGGATCTGCAGCCACCCCCACTGCAAGCTTATCTCCTCTCCCCAGCACGGGCCGGGAGCTGGGCTGAATTGGGAGCGCTCCTTGCGGCCCGAGGAGCCTGAATACAGAGCTGTGACCCGGTGGGGACGTGCTGTCAGAGCCCGATGTTTTCATTACTGGGGGTCTGTATAACTCACCCAGAACAGAGCCCATCCACCCGCCAGGAACTCACTCCATCCCCAGGTCCTGCTGCTGAGAACAGAAGACGCCCCGGAGCCTCGTCCCCAGAGAGCCCCCACTGCAGGCAGCGACAGGTGGCACGCTCCTTCCTCATCAACGTGTCTCCTTCCTCATCGCCCCCAAAAGGGGGCACGGGCAGAAGCCCCCACCTACTCTGCTGACAAAGACAACACTCAACTTCACCCATGCTGGACTCCGAGAAGATGACTTGGGCGAATGGTCTACCACCGCATTCCACAACCAGGAGGGACCCAGAGGTCCCCCAAATAGCCAACTTCCAGGTCTGTCTGCGCCATCTGAGAGCCCCAGGCACGATTCTTGATCCCTGTGGCCCTGCAGTTAGCAGGAAACACGGTGACACGCCAAGCAGTCGCTCTGTGGCTTTCCACATTAAAGTATTTCACGGTTCCCCGTGGAGTTCCACAGGAATTCCAGCAGGGCCTGAAAACATAAGCTTTGGAGAGAGTTCCCTCTCACCAAGGGCTCCAAGCCACTTCCAGGAGGGGCCCGGGATACTAAAGGCCCCCCAAGGAACCATTGGGACCCGCAGCTCAACATGGGTGGTTTGGAGAGCCCACTGCCCCTTCTCTTCTATCCCCCTGCTCCAGTCTCTGCCACCCCACCCACCCAGTCCCCTGCATAGCTGGAGATTCTGTTACTTGCACCTGTTTTGCCCTTTGCAGGCCAGGCTCCGACCATGCCCGGCGGGTGAGAGCCATTCCTGGAGGGCCCTTGCTGCGACCTTGGGCATCCCCCAGCAATGGCGAATTCTCCCTCTGGCTCTGACCTGCATGGCTGTAGAAATCAGCTGTCATTTCCTAGGGCCTAAGACTTTCAACACCGAAGTAGCTGGCTGAGCTGAGAGGGTGTGGCCCACGGGAAAGCCTCCTGGCCCACACAGCTCATTATCACTCCTGCCAGAAGTTACGTGGCGCCCAGGCAGTGGATTTACTCCTGCTATCAGACTCCAGTCATCCCTTGGAGACCAAGGCCACCATTCCCTTCCAGCCCGAGCATGGACCTAAGCATCAGGCAGGAAGACAGTCCCCCGTACCTGCACCACAGCTCCTGGCAGGTGGACCAGGAGGGGCCGTCATCAGCCATGTCCAAGGAGACCCCGACCCCCAAGGGAGGAAGCACCTCAGGCATCGTCCTGGGGGCTGTGGCCCCATCTGAGGTGCAGTCAGATCCCCAAAGCAGGCCACTGTAGCTTGGATGTGTTTTGTTCTTCCAAGGTCCATGTGTTGGACGCTTGGTCCCCAGTGTGGCGGTATTGGGAGGTGGCAGAACCTTTAAGAGGTGGGGCCTGGCGGGAGGTGATTAGGTCACTGGGGACCTCGCTCACCGAAGGGTCACTGCTGGACTCTGCGAGTCCGTTCCCAGACTGGCCCCTTCGGGGTCTCCGGGTTCCTGTCTGCCACAAGATCTCTCCGCATACCGTCCAGCCCCCTTGGAGCCCCCGCTGGGGCCAAGCAGACATGAGTGTCACGTCCTGCCACCTCTTTTCTCTGGAAAGGGCTCCGTCTCGGGTACTGTGTTACAGCTGCAGATGAGGGACTGGCATCCCAGCCCCCACCCTTTCCACATGCAGGGGACCCGACTTTCCGGGCAATGGGAGACACCAGCTCTGCTGCCCAAACCTCCTGACACCCCACGGTGCTCAAGGAGAAATCAGAACCTGAAACAGCTGGAGGAGGAAGGGTTAGGAAAAAAACCTCTCCCCAGGTGTGAGTGCTTATCCTCTTCAAATAGCTAAAGCCCGTTCTGCTTGGTGCAGGTTTTCCCAATAAATCCAGGGCCCGCAGTGATTTACCAAGAGCCTTGGTTATTGGCAACAGCAATCTCGCTTCCCCAGGCCGCGCAGAGAACAAGCTGTAATTTAGAGCGGGATTTATATTGTTTGTTCTACAGCAACAAACTCAGCAAATCATAAATTCCCTCTGAGATGAAACGCGGAAATTGACAATATTTATGAACTCCAGAAGCAGAGAAGGGCTTGGCCAGGCCTTTGATTTGTAACCGAAACTTCACCTGGAGGCTCCAGCCAAGGACAGGGCGGCTGTCCCAGCCTCGGGGAGCTGGGCTGGGCCTCGGCAGCGGGAGGGGAGGGGGGGAGGAGAGCTTGCCAGGCCGTGTTCCCGGCATCCCCGGGCGATGCTTGCAGGTGCTAAAGGCAAGACACGGCCTGTGCTCATCAGAATGTGCCCAACGAGGCAAACCAAGGCGGTTGTCAGGCAGGAACCTCCTCACTTGCTCGTGAAAGCTCATCACTCCACTGCTACAGCAGCACAGCCCAAGTTCTGAACTTGCACTTGCATCTGTGAGTGGATATGCCAAGCATCACCTCCTCACCGTCCCGGAAAGGAATGGGAGAGGGGCCAGTGTCACGGCGTAAGCTGCACCTGCACCTCCAGCGTCCCATATGAGGCTGCTCAGCTTCTGACCTGGCTCCCTGCTGATGTGCCTGGGAAAGCAGCGGAAGATGGCCCAAGTCCTTGAGCCCCCGCCACCCATGCAGGAGACCTGGATGGCATTCTGGGCTCCTGGTTTGGGCCTGGCCCAGCCCCAGCCATAGCAGCCATTTGGAGAGTGAACCAGCAGATGGAAGACATTTTCTCTTTCTCTCTCTCTCACCCCCTCTCTCTCCATCACTCTGCATTTCAAATAAATAATATAAATATTTGGGAAAACAAGTGGAGGTGTTTCCTTCAGAACAACAGTATAAAAAAAGGTTTTTAAAAAGGGAATGATAGAAGTAGGTGTAGCAAAACCTCCCCCTAATGCCCAAGAAGCTGAGACACCACAAGGCACATAAGGCACAGGAATGCCCTCGCCTCTCCTGACCTCCACCCCCTCTGCCCTCCCCACCCCTCCCCACTAACCCTGCACCCCACGCCCTGGCCCGGTTTAGGCCTTCCCAGCACTCCTGACTCAAACATCAGTGTTGTGTGGCCCTTGGCGGGCCATCTCCACATCACCTCCACCTCCGTGTTCTTTGGACACCGGGGTAGGCTGAGCAGGGAAAACCCCGCCGGCCAGGAGCCTTGTGAGCCCTGGGGTCCCAGGGAACTGCTTGGCTTGAGAGCTGCCCAGGGCTGTTTGCCACTCTGCTGAGGGAGGGCGTGGGAGCCGGGAGCCCTCCCCCCGCTGATGCTCACCCAGGTGCTGCATCATGGCATCCAGCACGGAGGCGGCGGCGGCAGAGATCCCCGCGCTCCTGGAGTTGAGGTTGTCTGCAACAGCGACGATGACGGACAGCAGCATGGGCTGCAAGCTTTCTTTGAGGAAGGGGATCATCTCGGCAAGGGACTCCAGCGCCCACTGGTTCACCTTCTTGTTGGAATCCTGAAGCCTTGGCGTGAAAGCATCGAAGACCTTTTAAGGGAACAGAAACCAAAAGCCCATGGAAACCCAAGCGGGGCAGGTGTCCCACAGCGCCGGGGACCTCAGAGCCTACCCAGCCCTGCCAAGCGCCTCCTGCGTCCTGGCTAGGAGTCGTCCAGTGTGTCCCAGAACAGTCCCGGTGATGGACAGCTCACTTCCTCAATAGGGGCAGCGGGCAAGAGGGAGGAACAGACCCGCATCAAGCTCCCGCTGCGTCCAGAGCGTCATGTTCACGTTAGGCACTCTGCAGCCTTGTCCTGAACGAGCTTAACCAGGAGGCCCGAGTTACCAGCCCCGCCTCCCCACAAACAACAACTGAGGCACAGAGAGGTTAAACGACTTGGCTCAGATCACACAGCCAGCAAGAGACTGGGATGGGCACCCGGGTCTGCGCACTCCGCACCAGTCCTCTCCCTCACAACATGGCTGTCGGTAGCCTCGCTCCAGGAAGAGGCAGGCACCTGCCCGGAGGTTCAGGCTGTGAAAGGCTATTCCAACTCCTAACCCACCTCTCCAGGCATCACAGCCCCTCACCTGTCCGACCAAGCATTATGCAGGTAACCAACCAGAGGCACCCAAGGGCCCAGCCAAGCACCCTCCACCTCCATCTTCCATCAGTCCTCCCGAGGGATGAGAGGTTCAGAACATCTCAGAGGTTTCCACAGTGCCCAGTGGGAAGCAATGCCCTGGCCCCTTGGTTGCCTCAGATAGTCTTTAAAATATGTATATATATACATATACATATATATATATATATAGAGAGAGAGAGAGAGAGAGAGAGAGAGAGTTACAGAGAGAGAGAAAGAGAGAGAGGTCTTCCTTCCACTGGTTCACTCCCCAGAAGGCAGCACTACCAGGGCTGGGTCAGGCTGAAGCCAGAAGCCAAGAACTTCCAGGACTCCCACTCAGGTAGCAAGGGCCCAAATCTTCCACTGCTTTTCCCAAGCCATTAGCAGGGAGCTGGATCAGAAGTGGAGCAGCAGGGACTCGAACTGGCACCCATATGGGACGCCAGCATTCCATAGGTAGCTTTACCTGCTATGCCACAGCGCCGGCCCCCTCAGGTACTCTTTTGGCATCACAAGGGCCAACGGGAAAGAACGCACTTACTGAGCTCCTTACATCTCAAGAGACCAGCACAATGCCCAACCCTCCTCTGAGTCTTTCAAATTGAAGTTGCACCCACGGGAGAGAGACGAGGGGCGGGTGGCACCCACCTGGACCAGGCTGGCGGTGATGAGCTCTGGCTTGGTCTTACAGTGCTCAAGGAGCCGCCCCACGCCTTCCATCCGAGACTGGTACTCCTTGGACTCCAGCAGCCGCGTCAGCTCCCGTAGCTGCTCCACCCGCTCCGTGCCGCCCCTCAGAGAGGAACGCGGCCCCACCAGTCGCGGGCCATTGGAGCTGAGCCTGTGTGGAGGAAGCGTCTGACCCCTGGGGAAGAGACCCAGAGGATGAAGACGCCTCTTGTCCCACGGCCCCTCCCACATGCAGGAGAGGCAGACACAACAGTGTCACCTGCAGTGTAGTCCACCCCCAACTTCTCCTCCTACTGCTTGGAGGCGCTGGAAGTCCCCCTTGGAAGCTCTGGACGTCTCTGGAAGCCAGGGGACAAGATGACGGCCTGGGGACCTATCCCCTGGTCACGGGACAGGGCTTGCTCCCTGCCTCGTCTCGCCCCTTTGCAGAAGACACCGGAAGAATGAGAGGGACGGGGGGCGTGCGGGGCGTGGAGCTCATGCCCACCTTCCTGCCTGGTGCTCACCTCTGCCTGAGCCAGGGAGCAAGGCCCCGCTCACACTCCTCCCGTAACTGGGGCAGCGTGGAGAAGCCTGTTCCTCTTGTGTTTGGCTCGCATGCCCATCCAGCCAGGGTGAGGGCAGCTCCACCTGGACCCCTACAGAGCAGTCCCACCCCCAGCTAGAGCCTGGGTCATGAGCTGGTGCCCTGCCCCCAGGCCCGAGGGACAGAGCTCATCACCATGCGCTGTGTCAATCACTCCGAGTCCACTCTCAGCCTCCTGAGTGCCGAGAGCTGTGCTGGGCAGAGAGCAATGAGATGCGGAGCACGGGCTTTGCCTTACAGGTGCACAGACCGATGGGAGGCAGAGAAGTAGAGGGGCTGATGGGGGTATGAAGAGCAGGGGCAGCATGCCCACCCTGAGACCAGGGGAGCTTCTGGGAGAAAGGGGGGGGCACTGGGTCTTGCAGACTCAACAGGCGTGTTCTAGGCATAGAAGGCACGGCAGGGAGAGAGCATGTGGAGGGGCAGGGAACGCGACTGGGGAGATCGGGAGATTCTACTGCAAGGGAGGATGGAGGGCTCCCCTGGCGTCCTGCCAGGGAGTGCAGATTTGATCCTCCTGGGACACTACAGAAGGGTTTGAGTTTCCAGCCCCAGAGTGACTGTGGGACTCCCATTTGCTTTCCAACTTAGTCCCTGCCTTCCCACCTGCCTTAGCTCCAGCACTGCCTCTGAACTTGTCCTAAGCTGGCCACCATGGTGGTGAAAGAATCTGCCGGGAAAAGTGAGTGGAGAGATGCTCCACTCACACAAAGGCCCAACAGACAGTGCGCCCTGCCCATAGGAGCGGAATCCCACCCCCTCGGCCAGCTCGGCAGGAACCGGCTTCTGCTGGCAGGTGCGCCTCAACCCTCAGTTTGGCTTCCTTGAGACGTGGTTGGGAACGGCAGACCCAACCGGGTCTCAGCTACCACACAGATTCACACAGCCACTCTAGAGCCAGCGCTGGCCATGGGCAAGCCCACTGCCTCCGTCGGCTGCATCCTGCACACGGAGCCTGGAGAGACAAGAGTAGCCATACCCCTCCTCGCCGGGCAGCCCGTTCTCAGACACCACCAGGCTCCGGCACACCTTGTGGCCTTTGGCAGCTGGAAGTTCATCATTATCTTCTGTTCCCTTGAAAAATGCAGACAGAACATGAACCAAAAGGAGCAGCCCCTGGGGACAGCCCCTCCCACCTGGTCAAAATTCCCACGTAACAGACGGAGGTAGAGGCCCAGGGAGGCTCAAGGAACAGAAGCAATGAGGAGCAGGCCAAGTGTGCACACAGGGGACAGAAGCCACACTTGTCCCGGCAGTCAGGAGTGGCAGACAAAGTCAAAGCCATCTGGGACCCACTCAACGGCTGCCAGGCCTGGCTCTGATGCACCGAGCCCAAGAGACGGCCACCCCACACACCCCGCCCACCCCCAATCACACCCCACTACTCATACCCCACCCAATCACACCCCACCCCACCCCCACTCACCCGCTGTTTGATGGCCGTCATGACCTTCCGCAGGTCGTGGGACGGGAGCGACTGTTTCAGAAATGCATCGAACTTAGCGTTTGCCATCAAGATGTTCACCATCTTCCGACCGTAGAACCTGCCATCGGAGAGAGAGCAAGAGCAAACAGCCACCAGATGCACAGCAGATGCGCTCCCAGTTACAGCAAGGGAGTCTGGGAGGCTGCTTCAGGCCTTCCGTTGCAGATCAGCCCTGCAAGAACGGAATCACCCACAACCCCATTACCCAGACAGTCTACGCACGTTCCATTTTAGCTGAGATCAGAATGCATCTACAGGTAGCTTCTCCTTGCTTCATTATTAACCATCCCCTCACACCATGTAAAGCTCTTTGGAACCATCCTTTATTTTTATTTATTTTATTTATGTATTTATTTGAAAGGCAGAGAGACAGACAGAGAGAGATTTTCCACTTGCTGGGTCATTGCCCCAGCAGGCAGAGTTGGGCAGGGAACTGAGAACTCGATCCAGGTTTCCCGCACGGGCGGCAGAGACCCAAGTACTTGAGCCCCCATCTGCCGCTTCCCAGCGTGCACATCAGAAGGAAGCCGGAGGCAGGAGTGGAACCAGAACCCTGGCATCCCAGTCAGAGATCCGACTGCTATGCCAAATGACCACCCCGTAAGCATCCTTGTTAATGGCTACACAGTGTTTCGTGGAATGGCTATACCAAAATGTACTGACCTTTTTCTGGTGTGGGACACTTGGAGGTCTGAGGAAGGGTGCAACTGGACAGCAGCACAGGAGGGAGAGGTCAACTCTCCCCAAGAACAGTGGTGGGCGGGGGAGGAAATCCAGGAGGGCTTCATAACAGAGGTGGGCCTTGCATTGGGACTCAAACGATGAGCAGGAGTTTGCCTCACTGATGTCTAATGGCGCTCACTGCTGTGTCCCTGCTTTTTTCTCAGATGCAGTAACCTTCATTTCAACACCAGGTAATAGTGTAATATTAATGAGACATTTTAAACAGCAGACTCAGCCGTTCTCCACAGAGCATGCAAAATGACTTCTTAAACCAAAAGTTGACAAGCAAAGGCTCATAGTACAGTTCCCTCAATGCGAACTTCAATTCAGAAGTTTATACTATGAGCAACAATGACCGAGTGTGCAAATATGCCCATAGTTAAGCCCAAATTACAGTGGCTGCCCACACAGCAGCAACTGAGATGCCTCTGATTGCAAGATACACGCTGACTTCAAAAATACGCGCTTGGGGCTGACCCTGTGGTATAGTGGGTAAAGCTGCCGCCTGTAGTGCCAGCATCCCATACGGGCACAGGTTCAAGTCCTGGCTGCTCCACTTCTGATTCAGCTCTCTGCTATGGCCTGGGAAAGCAGTAGAAGATGGCCCAAGTCCTTGGGCTCCTGCACCTGCATGAGAGACCCAGAAGAAACTCCTGGCTCCTGGCTTTGGATCAACACAGCTCCGGCAGTTGCAGACAATTGGGGAGTGAACCAGCAGATGGAAGACCTCTCTCTCTCTGCCTCTCCTTCTGTCTGTGTAACTCTGAATTTCAAATAAATAAATAAATCTTTTTTAAAAAACATGCACTTGTCTTAGACTCCCTAAAGTGTGGGAATGCCCACTTAGCATCCTGGGTGACTTGGTAATTAACGCTGCCTTCAAGCAAGGCAAGGGTTTCCTTTAGGGGACGCTTTACTCTGTACATGACTGTAGGACATCTGCTGACGGGTCCCGTGGAGGTGTGAAAGATAAGGCACTGATGCCCAAGTGAGGGTCTGAGCTGCAGGGAGAGGCTGGCGGGCATCAGAGCCCACCCGTGGCTGGAGCCACGGCAAGTTAAAGGCGTGCGGGCAGCCACCTCCACGCAGACCACAGGCAGGTGGAGAGATGAAATGGCCCCAGAGGGATAAAGAGGGCCAGGAGGTGCAGTCGTGGTAACAGGAAGCACTGGGTTCCAAGAAGGGAAAGGAAGTGTAGCCAGTGTCACCGAAAGGGAGGGAAGATCAGACTGGAGGCAGACGCTACGCCCGGAGAGACGGAAGATCCCGACTTCCGTCCCCCTGCTAAAAACGACAAAGCAGCCAGGCGGCTTCCCCACCGACGCCGCTCCTTTCTGCTCCCACTGGGGTTGGTTGCAAAACCTGAGTCCTCTTTGAAACCCTCCTCACCCGCATCCTGTTGGCTGTGTCTTCAAAACACACCCAAAGCCACCTGGTACCCTCCTCCCCGTCGGAGCGCCAGCCCCTGCCCCTCCCCCACCCGCCGGCCTCCCCTGGGCAGCCAGAGATTGCTTTTTAATCAAAAGGTTGATCAGCAGAGACAGAAACACTGGCAGGGTGAAGGTACTTGGACACAACACTGAGCCAGCACTTGTACCCGTCATGTAGTAGAGAGCGCCACGTGGTGGCAGGGTGGTGGGGATGGAGGGGCCTGGGTCCCACGCTGGATCTGGGCTTACTGCCAAGACCTCCCCACTGGGTCGGGGGCACAGATGGGAGGTTCTGCACACACCCTCTGGGAGCACCTGCAGGCGTGAGGGCAGGTGGGTGTGGCCCCTGGAGCCCGGCCGGGTTCTCTCTGCCCCCAGCAGTGGTACAGATGGAGCAAGAGCCTCACTCGCATCCAAACAGATGCCCAAATCCGACAGTGGGAGCAGGCCCTCGGAGCCCTCCACGTTGTGGGTGCACCTGCCACTCTCCCGCATCCCACTGCTCCGTCCCCGCACTGACCTGCTCCTTGGACAAGCTTGTCCCCATCCAGGGGTCACTGTGCCACCTCCTTTGCCTGGGATCTCACACCCAAATTCTCTTCTCAACTCAAGCATCATTCTTTCAAAAAGTTCTGCCAGGCTCCCATCCCATTCATCACTGCACCCTGGCTTTTTCCTCCAGATCTCTTATCTGTATCTAAAATTATCCTAACCACTTCTTTATGTCCTGTCTCCTCCAGCTAGGAGGCAAGCTCCAAGATAACAGGGGAGCTAGTCTTTCTCACTCACTCTGGTAGTGAGAATAGCAAAGAGAATGCTCATTAAATCAATTTCTCTAAGACTGGCAGGTCGTGGCACTGGCTGGGGGAGAGGAGAGCCACACTGCAGCGGGTGGAGGGGAATGGAAGGCACGTGCAGGCAGGGCGTACGGGACCCTCCCTGAACAGGACCTTAGAGAGAGATGGATGACAGCTGGAGAAGACACAGTTCCTGTCCCTCTGACGGTCCCTGCACAGATAGGGGGAGCTGGACTGCACAGGGCTGCCTGTTGCCTTATCTGCCCCCAGGCCCCGGGCCTGCCCTACCTGGTGTCCTGGTTGGAGTCCTGGGCCAGCCTCACCAGGTTGTGCACCAGCGTGTCCGTGCTGTCCCTGGTCCCCGACAGAAGCTTCTCAGCGCCTATCTGCTCCAGGACGGCGGAGAGGTGCTCAGCGGTGCACTTCCGGACTAAGGGGTTTCGGTGGCTGAAAGCAAGCGTCACCACGGCCAAGGGTCAGGCGTGGGAGGGGGGTGGGGGTCCCCAGAGTGGCACACGTGGACCCACAATCACAGGCCCACGTTCCGTGCCGGCCATGAGCTCTGAAATCTGTCCTGGGAAGGCTGAAGGGGGATCCCCAAGGAAGGAGCCCTCCCTGCCTAAGAGGAGAGGAGAGCAGCAGCGAGGGCGGGAAGAACAGCGGCGACCCGAGACGCGGCCGTCCTCCGCGCCCCGAGGCCCCCTGGGCACGCATCTTCCTCTTGTCCACCTGCGCGTCCCTGTCCTTCCTCCACCTACAAACTTCCTACTCACTCAACACCTCCTCTCCCGTCCCCGGCCCCAGGCGCGGCATCAGATGTTCCCCTGGGACAGCACAGCCTTTGGCCCTGGGGAGTCCAGCTGCACCAGGCTGCCTGCTCCCTGGGAGCTCCTGTTGCACCCCTAGAGCCCCACACGTGCCCCCCCCTCAGCAGGCACTTGCTGTGTTTCTGCTGAGCTGAATTGAAACAAGGAAGGGAGAGGGGCTGACGGGTGACTGATCACCTTCACAGTGCCCCCTGGGCTCTGATAAGAGAAACCCATCAGGGTCACCTCCTTCCAACAGGGCCTCTCCATCACAGCCCCCAGCCAGGTGGAGCACAGAAGGGCATCAGAGCTCTCCGTACTCAGCGCCGCCTGGGGGCCAGCAGAGTGGCATCTGAGCCAGGACCCCTGCAGACTCCAGTGCAGGCCCCTGCCCCTGGTCGGCTGCCTCGTCCTCCCCCGTGCCAGGCACTGACCCCAGCCCACTATCTTACATCAGCCCCATGAGCTACTGTGGTGCCATAATTTTGCAGGTGAGGAAGCAGAGGCCAAGGGAAGAACCCAGAGGAAAAGGAGGGTGAACCGCTCCCAAGAGGGTCACAGCCACAGGAGCACCCAGTGAATGCTGGGCAGACCTGTTCCAAGGGCTCTTTCACCAATCCATTCACCGACTCCTCCCATCAGTGTGCCCATTATACAGGTGGGGAAACTGAGGCGCAAGGCTGTGAAGGAACAGTCTAGGCTGTGAACCCAGGTGGTGTAGTGTAGTTCTAGAGCTCTCCCCCTTCCACCCATCAGCCAGGCTCTGCTGACAGGCCCTGGGGTCTGCTGAGCCGCCTCGGGCCTCGGGACGGTGGCTGCCTGCTCAGGGTGGACGGGTGGAGAAAGGCAAGCCGCAGCCTAAGGGTTAAATCTTTGCACCTTGCTCGCCTCACCAGCCCCGATTTCATCAGAAAGAAGTGGGGCTCCCCTGGGAGGGGAGGAGCCCCACAGCCCTGTCCCTGGGTGGCCGCTGCTACAGCCACTTCCTGCGCTCCCTGGCACATAAAACGGGGGGTCCTGGTGAGGAAGCCTGGGGGGGCGGGGGACGCACCTCCTGCACTCCGACCCCTGGGACCCTGCGCAGCCGCTCGCCCCTCCTCCTCTCACACTCCCACCCCGGGGGCTGCAGCAGCCCGTACTAGATGCCCGCAGAGGTGAGGGCCCCCAGGGCACGGGCCGGGGTCACGCTCTCCACCATGGCCCCCAGGGAGCGGTTGGCAGCTCTCTGGATGAACTCGCTGGTGTGCCCCATCTTCTGCAGCAGGCAGCGGGCCACCTCCTCAGCCTCCTGGTCCATATTCTTCTTCAAGGCCCGGAAGAGGTCCCCCAGGGTGCTGATGGCCAGGCGGGACACCTTGGAGCGGAGGTTGGTGACCTTGGAGAGAGGAGGGAGCTCTCCGTGACCCACCTGGCCAGGGGCTCAGGAGCTGCGCCGCCTCCTCCCACCACGCCTCCCACAGCCCAGGCCCAGAAGTGAGTCCCACAGCCGCGGGGGAGAGCAGCTGCCTGCACCATCAGCACAGTCGCGACTCCCACCATATCAATAACCGCAGGAAACGCGGCTACGCATAGGCTGCCGAGAGCTTCTGCAAAAAACGCCCCACTGGAGCTTCCCAGCTGTCCTGAGGAGTGGAGAGCGGGCATCCAGAGCCATGGGGGAGCCGCCCCGGCCGGGTGTCAGCACGTGCCACTCCCCAGCCGAGCACTGATGGAATGAGTCAGGTGCCTCGTGCTGCCTCTCCTGGCCCAGCCCCGGCCAGCCCTGGCGAGTGAAAGGCCTTGGGAAATGCACCTGGCCCAGGACACACCACCCCCCTCCCCTCCCCGGGGGGTAAGAGGTGGTACAGACAGAGAAGCAGCACACTCTGTCTCAGACCCCGAAGATTACAAATAAGGAAAACCTAGCCCTCAGTGGTTGGGTCTGGGAAATGGGTGGTTACCTCTCACCCAGAAATAAGCAAGGATGCCCGGGTTCCAGGGAACAACTGGGCCCTCCATGGCTGCCAAGTGACGCACGGCAGCTGGGAGGGGCAGCGGCAGGGCGGGGACGGACGGGGGCGCGGTGCACAGGCTGCGCAGAGGCCTCACCTCCCCCGTCACCGCCAGGGACACGTCGTGCAGCCTCCCAGCCAGGACGTCGGGGTGACAG
This sequence comes from Oryctolagus cuniculus, assembly GCF_051225735.1. Lineage (NCBI taxonomy): Eukaryota > Metazoa > Chordata > Mammalia > Lagomorpha > Leporidae > Oryctolagus > Oryctolagus cuniculus. Next base: position 178,934,660 of record NC_142868.1, read on the forward strand.
GCCGCCAGGCGCCGGACGCTCAGCAGGCCCTTCTCTTTCACCTGCCTGAGAAGCAAGGCCGGTGGGCAGGGAGGGACCCACGCCCTCTGCAGGCCGGGGCACCTGCTCCTCACCCTCCCCGCCTCTGCCTCCCCCTCGGCCCACAGCAGGGTGGGGGGTCCCGGCCTCGGAGGCAAGGCCTCCTGGGGTAACCCTGTCCTGAAGCCATAACGGCTCAGAAAACGGCCCTCCATGGAGCCCACCCCAGGACGTGCTTGGGGCCTTGACACAAAGTTGTGCCTTGGAGAGAAGGAGCGTGAACGGGGGGATGGAGGGTGCTCCCACACACTTGCTGCTTTGTTCCTGGCTAAGGTCATGTGCCCCTCCCCGCCCCCAGCTCAGAGCAGATTCCTGTGATTTACAGAAATAAGGGGCTGTGAGCTCGCTTAGGCCCCAGGTCCTGGAGTGGAATTCTCACGTGTCATGTCTGGCACTGGCACGGCCAGCACAGGGCTCAGGGCTCACATGGGAGCTGGAGACATCCCACACATGTGCACGTGCACACACACACACACACACACACACACTCATCCCTCCATGGTACAAGAGCCCAGGCTGGGAGAGGAGGGAGCCGGCGGGGGCTGGGGGCAGGAGTGCGCGTGGACGGAGCCGGGTCCAGTCCTCACCAGTCACTGCTACCGAGGCACTGCAGCGCGTCCGTCAAACCCAGCTCAGGATTGGAGAGAGGCCGCAGCTCCCTGAGGGCTCCACCATCCACGTCCTCCTCCTCTTCCTCCCACTCGGGAGACCCCAGAGTGAGCACCGCGGGCAGGGAATTGGCTGCAGTGACAGAGCAGAGAGAACCAGCAGGCTTCGCCCAGGTAGAGAGGCGAGCGCCCCAGCGGCCGCCCCGTCCAGGCCTTCCCAGCCCTCCACGCTGAGACCAGCCCGCGGCACTGAGCCCGACAGCACAGGCACCACCCGATGCTGGGCCTTTTGTGGACTTTCTCCACTCCCGCTACTGCCGGCCCAACTATTATGAGCGAACTGGCCAGGGTCCACCTCCAGTCCTGCCCTATCTGTGGCAAGGGTGAGGCCAAGAGAGCAAGTCACGAAAGCCCTCCCTACTCACCGCCCTCCCACCCGGAACCCGTGTTACCAGCCTCTCCCCCTCCTCCTACTCCCCATCCTTCCACGTGAACAGGGAAGGGCTCCACAGGACAATAGAGCTGCTATTCAAAACTCGGACCAGGGAGCCTGCACTTAGCCTGGTTAAGACACCTGCACCCTTGGGCCGGTGCTGCGGCTCACTAGGCTAATCCTCCACCTTGCGGCGCCAGCACACCGGGTTCTAGTCCTGGTCGGGGTGCCGGATTCTGTCCTGGCTGCCCCTCTTCCAGGCCAGCTCTCTGCTGTGGCCAGGGAGTGCAGTGGAGGATGGCTCAAGTCCTTGGGCCCTGCACCCCACGGGAGACCAGGATAAGTTACTGGCTCCTGCCATCGGATCAGCGCGGTGCGCCAGCTACAGCGCACCAGCTGTGGCGGCCATTAGGAGGGTGAACCAATGGCAAAGGAAGACCTGTCTCTCTCTCTCTCATCACTGTCCACTCTGCCTGTCCAAAAAAAAAGACACCTGCAGCACCCCCCCCCCCACTTAGAGCGCCGGGGTCCAGTTCCTGGCTCTGGTCCTGCTGTGCAGACCCCGGGAGGCCGTGGTGATGCCTCCAGTAACTGGGTTCCCGCCACCACGTGGGAGACCTGGGTTGAGTTCCCAGCTCCTGGATCCAGACCCCTGACCTCTGACCCTGGCCATCCCAGGCGTTTGGGAAGTAAAGCCATGGATAGGGAATCTCTCTCTAGTAAACAGTCAGGAGAAGAAGAGGAAGATAGGCAGATTCAAATCCAGCTTCCGGGGAGGGGGTAAGAGTTTGAGAATGCTGGATTTTTTTCTTATCTCCTACAACCTAACCTGTCTGAGACCTGACCTTTTTTTTTTTTTTTTTTTTTTTTTTTTTTTTTTTTTGACAGGCAGAGTGTACAGTGAGAGAGAGACAGAGAGACAGGTCTTCCTTTCCGTTGGTTCACCCCCCAGTGGCTGCTGCAGACGGAGCACCGCGCTGATTCGAAGCCAGGAGCCAGGTGCTTCCTCCTGGTCTCCCAGGGCCCAAGCAGGACCATCCTCCACTGCCTTCCTGGGCCACAGCAGAGAGCTGGCCTGGAAGAGGGGCAGCCGGGACAGAATCCGGCACCCCAACCGGGACTAGAATCCGGTGTGCCGGCACCGCAAGGTGGAGGATTAGCCTAGTGAGCCACGGTGCCGGCTGAGACCCGACTTCTCTGCACTCACCCACCCACCAAACACACTTGGTTTTAACTATGAGACACGGGTAACAGACAACACCCGCTCAAGAGCCATCAGCCAAAGCCTTAGTTGCCACGGCCACCTCCACCCTGGGTGACCCTGGGTGACCCTGGGTGAGCCTGTGTCTCTGGGTCTCAGCTCTGCGGCCTGCAGAATCAGTGGGTGGAGATAGAGCAGTATTTCCCAGGATCAGTCGTTCAGCTCCCACTCTCACAACTGCCTTCTGCCAGCTCTCTACCTTTCAAATCCTAAATAAACTTATTTTCAAGGGAACTGGATGTCACTGCCGTAACTGGTAGACTAATATTATCTGTCACTGAGTATGGGAGAAATTTACACTCACAATGAAACACTCTAGCAATGAATGACAGCCAGCTCCCCGGGGCGTTGTTAGAAGATATCAGCACACAGGAAAGACTTTCTGCCTAGCGCTGTCTAAAGGACAGAAGGGCTGGAAAAGGAAGTGAGTGGATATTAGGGACGGTGCCAAAAATCATGCTCTGCTCGGCCACCGATGTCCACCACATCCCGCTCTCAACTAGGTGGACGGTTTTCCAAAGTTTTCCAGGGACCGGCGCTGTGGCACTGTGGGTTAACGCCCTGGCCTGAAGCACCGGCATCCCATCGCCAGAGACCTGGCTGCTCCACTTCCTGTCCAGCTCTCTGCTGTGGCCTGGGAAAGCACTGGAAGATGGCCTAAGTCCTTGGGCCCCTGCACCTACATGGGAGACCAGGAGGAAGCTCCTGGCTCCTGGCTTCGGATCGGCGCAGCTCCAGCCGTTGCGGCCAATTGGAGAGTGAACCAGCAGATGGAAGACCTCTCTCTCTCTCTCTCTCTTTCTTCCTCTTCTGTCTCTCTGTAACTCTGACTTTCAAGTAAAATAAATAAATCTTAAAAAAAAAAAAAAAGTTTTACAGTAGCAAAATCTTTTCACATGAAATCTTGCATGTATGCCCAGGGTATAAAAAGGTAAGACAAAATAGAAGTTCCTCTGGTGGACAGGGAACAGGGTCCCCACTTTGTCCCTTGGCACTTCCCCTGAGGTGCCCCCATGGAACTGTAGGACCCTCCAATGCCAGGCTATGAGCAGCCCCACCCAGCCCCACACACTACAAAGCAACAGGTGGGAAATAAAGGTCTGCCCAGACCCCTCCCTTCTTCTTCTCAATGTCACCCAAGGTCACCCAAGGTGGAGGTGGCCATGGCGACTAAGGCTTTGGCTGATGGCTCTCGAGCGGGTGTTGTCTGTCATCTGTGTCTCGTAGTTAAAACCGAGCATGTTTGGTGGGTGGGTGAGTGAGTGCATAGAAGTCAGGTCTCAGACAGGTTAGGTTGTAGGAGATAAGAAAAAATCCAGCATTCGCAAACTCTCACCACCTCCCCGGAAGCTGGATTTGAATCTGCCTGTCTTCCTCTTCTTCTCCTGACGGTCAACAAAGAATTACTTAAAAAATCATCTATTTACCCGAGAGAGATTCCCTATGCATGCTATTTTCTGCGGACGACTCTAGGACGTGCCGCACCAGCCGGCCACGCCTGCCAGCCACCCACGATTCCAGGCGTGATGTCCTGGGTCCCCAGCCTGGTCCCCAGATGAGCCTGAGCCTCAGTCCTCTTTCTGGCAAGGTGACCACCAGCTCGGGTTGTTGCCTACTCCAACACAGGCTACAGGCAGAAGCAGAGCAGCCCAGGGCAGCCCAGGCAGAGGGATCGCGTCCAGCCAGCCGGTCTGGGTCCCACCTGAAGCGTGGCGGGCGAAGCTGGGCTCCTGCTTGCTGACCAGGATGCTGGGCAGTGAGGACCGGTTGGCCCGCTTCCTCAGGGCGATGCCCATGTTTCTGTATGCACTGCTCATCCCAGCAGGCACGGACTGCGTCCGGCTGCCCCGGAGTGGAAGGAGGCCTGTGGAGGCAGAGAGAGTCCTGAGCTACTTCGGCCCGCCCCAGCCCCGGAGGCCCCTTGGAGACACAGCCCCATCAGCAGGCTCCGGGAGAGCAAACGCAGCTCCCTGTCCAGTCTCAGGATGGGAAGGTGAGGAGCTGTAGGCGGCCTTGTCTTGAAGGACAGAGCCCTCAACCTCCGAGGTTGGCCAAGCAGGGGTAGGCATTTTGTGCAATGGTTAAACCTCGCCTTGGCACAGCCCCATCCCATGGTGGAGTGCCTGGTTCAAGTCCCAGCTGCTCCACTCCCTGTGTCCAGCTTCCTGCAAATACACACACTGGGAGGCAGTGGTGATGGTTCAAATACTTGGGTCCCTGCCACACACGTGGGAGACTCAGATGGAGTTCCAAGTTTCTGGCTTTGGCCTGGCCCAATCTTGGCTGTTGGGGGCAGGCATTTGAGGAGTAAGTCCAGAGGATGGACGATAAAATAAAATTTAAAAACAATAGGTTACAACACATGACACACCTGGCTAAGCCACTGCCTACAACACCAGCATCCCGTATTGGGCCAGTTCAACTCCCGGTTGCTCCATTTCTGACGGAGCTCCCTGCCAATGGTCAGGGAAAACAGCAGAAGATGGTCTAAGTGCTTGGGCCCCTGCACCCACATAGAAGAAATGGATGGCGTTCCTGGCTCCTGGCTTCAGCCCGGACCAGCTCTTTTGTGGAAATGAACCAGCAGATGGACGATCCCCCCCCACCCCCGCCACCGTCTCTCTCTCTCTCTCTGCCTTTCAAAGAAATAAAGCAAATCCTTAAATAATGCTAATAATTAATTTTAAAAAGAAGTTGGCCAGGCAGTGTCCACAGCCGAGGGACCCCGCCCCAGCCCCAGTACCTTCCTTCACTGCGGTGCCCCGGGAACCCAGGCTCTGGGACGCCAGCGCCCGTTCCGGCTCCGGCTCCTTGGCCCTCCGCAACGCCTCCGCCTCCTTCATCTGCTTCAGCCGCATCTTCTCCTGGGCAGACTTGGAGATGGTGACGTGGATCTGGCACAAGGTCAAGGCCGTTAGCCTTAGGGACCCACCTATTCTCCCTCTTCGAGGACTGAGGACTGAGATTCGGGAATGTGAAGGTCATGGTGACCTCGGCGGGCGCAGTTTCAGTGGGGATTGGGCCCTGCTGGAGTGGACTCCGGAGAGGATGTGAAGGGGGACGTGGCACGAGTTTGGTTTCCGGGGCCGGCGCTGCGGTGTAGTAGGTTAAGCATCCGCCTTCAGTGCCGGCATCCCATATGGGCACCAGTTTAAGTCCCAGCTGCTCCTCTTTCAATCTAGCTCTCTGCTATGGCCTGGGAAAGCAGTAGAAGATGGCCCAAGTGCTTGGGCCCCTGCACCTGTGTGGGAGGCCAGGAAGAAGATCCTGGCTCCTGGCTTCAGACCAACCCAACTCCAGCCTTTGCAGCCATTTTGGGAGTGGACCAGTGGATGGAAGACCTCTCTCTGTCTCTGCTCTCACTGTAACTCTATCTCTCAAATAGATAAATAAAAAACAAATCTTTTAAAAAAAAAAAAGAATTTCCTTAAGATGAAAGACAGCTAATAACAAACGGGAAGTTGGAGGCTGAGCTGCAGGGGGTGTGGAGGGGGTGGCAGGAGGTCCGGAATCTGCCCACATTGGGGAGGGGGCTGGGGGGGAGCTGCAAGGAGCTTTATTGTTATGCCAGGATCTGATGCCCTCACTGAGCCTGTCTCCAACACAGTGCACGCGCGGGGCAGGCCTCTGGGCATCTCTGCCCCCAAGACCGGGCAAGGCGCCCCACAGAAGACACTGTCCAGGCTCCACTGGATTCACCCCAACCCAGGGAGGAAGCCACCCCCGAGGTCACCTTAGAAGCTCCAGGGATCTGTCAGCCTCCCGGGCTCCGGCTGCCACCGGTGTCAACTCAAGGTCACCTAACCCCCTAGCCGTCCCCACACCTGCTTCCTTCTGACCCCAGTGTCACCGCCTCCAGCCTTCCTCCTCCCCCTCCCCGCCCCTCAGCAACCCTCGGGCTCCTCCCTTCACCCAGCCCCACCCCACCCCCATCCAGGCTTCTCTTCCCTTCCTCAAACCCCACCCCAAATCCCTCCGCAGGGTCTGGGCCGTAAGTACTTGAGGAGGCTGCCTTGGCTCTCCTTGCTCAACTCCCTTTGTCCACTAGGGGGCGCCACACCTGCGTATTTTAAAAACTTGCTGGTGTTCAGCAGGGGTCCACTCAGACCCCGCCTTCCTCTTCCCCTGGCCTCCCAGGTACCTTAGTGCTGGTCTCCTTGGGGTCCTCCTGTTTCCGCAGGGGGTGGGCTTCTTTGGCATAGCTGAAGGAGAAGCCTGTCAGCGCGGGAGCAGACTGCGATGAAGTCAAGGCCGGCTTCTGAGAGGCGGTGGCTGACCCGTCTCTGATGGGTGGGGCCAAAGCTTTGGGTACTGAGGAGACAAGAGCAGGAAGGGAGCTGAGGACCCCCAGCGCCCCCGGGGCTGGCCCTGCACCCTGTGCCTGCTGCAGCTTAACCGCCTAAGGCCTCAGCCCTCACTTCTGCCCAGCGCTTCCCTGGTGGGGAAAGACGGGGCTCCACGGGCTCCACAGGACAGCAGGGCAGGCGGGAACCGGGCTGTGTGAGGCCCGACGCCCTCCTCCTGCCAGACGGGGGGGGGGGGGGGGGGGGGGGGGGCGCCTGGACGGGACGCCGGCAGAGCGGTCACCTGGGAGCGTCTGGCTGCTTCCTGGGACCCTAACGCGGACTGCAAGCTACGCAGAGCAGTCGGGGGCCCACGGGGCGTTTTATACCAGGCTGGGCCTGGGAGAAAGAGCAGAGCTGAAGGGAGCCAGAGAAGGCACCAGTACTTGTCCAAGTCGCTCGCTCGTGTCACAGGGGGCAGCTTTTGTGATGCAGAAAATGCCAACTCCCTGCCAGAGCAGCCACGCTACCGCCCCCTGTTGGTGCAGCTCCCAATCCCGGCGGCTGAAAGGTGCTGTCCTTAAACTCCTTCATTTTCTCCGCTCGCTAAGTTTGGAGCTCACCTTCCTAGGGTGAAATTGCACACCAGAGTCCCCTGGGATGGGGGCCATGCTCGGGGGCTGCAGGAGGCTGGGGTCCTGCAGAGCAGGGAAGGAGGCTTGGAACCCCCCAGAAGCAGGGCAGAGGGCACAGACCACCGGGGGCCAATCGGCCAGGGCCAGGACTTGAGGACTGCTACAGACTGGGGGTGCCCCAGCTGCAGACCCTCCCACGAGAGCCCTTCCTGTGTACAGCCTGCCCCGTCCCCAGCACCTGGTGATGGTGTCCACCTGCCCAAACTCAGGCTCTTAGGTTTAGCTCTTCAAGGACATGTCAGGTGCCAGCGTGTGTCACCCCGGGAGCAGCACACAAGCAGCTGCCACAGCCTCCGTGCCAGGCCTGCCTGCGCCCAGCTTCCTGCCCTGATCCCGGGGCCCATGGGCTGCAGCCTCCCCCGTGGCCAACTGGTCCACTGCTGGGATGATTGCCCGGAAGTCGGCCCTGCGCGTCCGCCCCTCCTGCAGTACAGCAGCCGGGGCTCAGGGTCCTGGGCTCCCCCAGTCTGGGAACAGGTGCAGCCCTGGCCAGGTGCAAGGCTCAGCTTCCACTCCCCCCACCCAGCCCCCTCTCCACGGAGTTAGATCATCACACCCAGAAGGGGTGGCTCGGCCCTTCTTAAAAGCCTCTTGCCCCGCCCACCAGCCTTGCTTCCTACCCTGGTTGGCCCTGTTTCCCGCCATTTAAACCGCATCCATGGGAGGAGACGGCACCATCTCTCATCTAGGCATCCTGATGGCTGCTTCTCTCCGCTCCCGCCCCGCCCCCAGCCTGCTGCCGCCCCCAGCGCAGGAGGGCTGGTGAAACAGGGGGTCTTGGACACCAGCGCTCAGCTCTCCTGGGGTCTCCTACTCCACGACACAGGGCAGGATGGAGGATACATACCCAGAGACTTGGGGGTCTTCTCCTGGGGCCCATCCTCCAGAACCAATCTGAAAAGCACAGAGGAGAAGAAAGTTCTATGAGAAACAGCAAAAGCTGGCGGGGGGGGGGGGGGGGGTGAGGAGCCCAGGCGGCTCCCCCGCAGGGAGGCACCACCATGGGGACACAGGTGGCTGCTGTCCCTGGATCACAGCCAGGGCTCAGTGCTACAGGACACACAGCTCCTTCTGCAAACCGTACGGAGCTCCATTGTCTGCCTCTGGGGCCCGCCTACTCCCCAGGCTGCCTTTCCTAGAGAAAGCCCCACCCAGCCACCCCCACTGGGACTTCTCAGGCCTGCACAGAGCGCCCAGCTGCAGCAGAGGTGGGAAAATTGCCCCCCAGGTTGCAACACCGGGTTCAGGTTCAGCAAGCCGCCTTACCCTGCAGGGGCTCCGGGACCCCGACACAGTCCTCCTCCTCCTCCTGATGACAGCCCCACCCTGCCCCGCCCCCTGCTGTGATGGGAAATCACTGCTTCGTTCTGGAACTCAGTCCCAGTGCAGGAAGGGAGGGGGACCTTCCTGGCACTGGCTGGAACTATGATTGTTGAGGTGACAAGCGCCACTGACTCATTCCACAGCGCAGTACGAGGCCCCGTGTGGGCGAGACTCTGAGGAGCTTAGGTCTCCAGGAAGACCAGCTCTGCGGGCCGGGGACCCACACGGGGACGGAGTAGCAAGGCCACAGCCAAGGGCCCCGAACACAACCTCCTGCGGTCTGGCCTGGACACTCGCAGAATAGCCAGCAAGACCCTGATCCTAGGGGGCTGTGGAGGTCAGGGAACCCCAGGTACACTGAGGCACTGAGCTTCAGACGGGGCCTGGGCAGCCAGGACTCGGGGCCACCCTTGGAAAAGGCACAGCCTCTTGGGTATGGCTCCCCTGACCTAGGTCTGGGCCACGGAAACTTGCCCCTGCCCACCGTGCTAACAGGACTGGCTGGGGAGGGGGACCAAGGAGCTGGAGCTGGGGAGCCCCTGTGCGTACCCTGGCCCCTGTGGCCTCATGGAGCAGGGCTCAGACAGCCGACAGTGAGCCCCTCCTCCTAGGTGCGGCCCCTTCCTCCCGCTTTGAGGAAGCCCCTCACTGCCCCTTCCCTGGAGACAACTCAGAGCGACCCTGGCCATCAGAGCCTCTGAGTTCTCCACGCCGAGGTCCAGCCCCTCCCCCCCGCCCCCCGGGAGAACTGCACAGAAGCTCTACGCCTCTTCCCCAGCCCAGGGAGCCAGGGTGCAGCAGCCGAGCCAGTTTCCAGCCAGAGCCCCTCCTGCGCCAGCCAACCAGCTGTCATGTCCATGCCCAGGGCCCCACGAGCTGCACCCGCCCAGCAGTGGCCTCCCCGCAGCCCCCACCCCTCTCCCTGTCTCCATGGAGGTCCCAGAACCTGTGTAGCTGCTGATGCAGGAGCCCCAGCATGGTGCCCAGCACCCCCACTCAGCTGGGCCAGGCCCCACCCACCCCTCCTCACCACTGCGACCCCCTGCCTCTGTCTTAATCGGACCCAGGGTTTCTCTCCTGGGTTCCTGCAACCACCCCCACCTCAACGATCCTGGCCCAAGCCACTCCGTAGTCCCCAAAGTGGCCTGTCTAGATCTGATCTGATGCCACTGCCACGCCAAAAAGCCCGTGGTGGTACATTCCCTTGGGACAAAGCTCATGGTCAGCTGAGTACACGAGGCCCTCGGCCCTGCTTGCCTCACAGTGCCTCACACATAGATACAGGCTCACAGGCACCCCCTGGCAGATACAGGCACACGGGCACACCCTATAGATACAGGCACACGGACACCCCCCTGCAGATACAGGCGCATAGGCACCCCCTACAGATACAGGTGCACAGGCACCCCCTGCAGATACAGGCACATGGACACCCCCCTGCAGATACAGATACATGGGCACACCCTACAGATACAGGCACATGGGCACCCCCTGTAGATACAGGCACATGGACACCCCCTGTAGATACAGGCACATGGACACCCCCCTGCAGATACAGGCGCACGGGCACTCCCCTGCAGATACAGGCACATGGACACCCCCTGTAGATACAGGCACATGGACACCCCCCTGCAGATACAGGTGCACGGACACCCCCCTGCAGATACAGGCACACGGACACCCCCCTGCAGATACAGGCACATAGGCACCCCCTACAGATACAGGCACATGGACACCCCCCTGCAGATACAGGCACACGGGCACCCCCTGCAGATACAGGTGCACGGGCACCCACATCAGTTCCTGGAGGGCCTCAGCCTCTTCTCTCTCTGTCTCTCCCTCTTCTGAGTCTCACAGACTCTCCTTCAGCCTTCAGAACTCCTCTGAGAAGGGGCGGGCATCTGGCCTAGCAGTAAGATGGCACTTGGGGTGCCCACGCCCCACACTGGAGTGCCTGGGTTGGAGTTCCAGCTTCACTCCCCAATCCGGATTCTTGCCAGTGCAGACCCTGGGAGACTCGAGATGGCTCAAGTAGTCAGGTCCCTGCACCTACGTGGGAGACCTGGAATTGAGTCCCCCATTCCCATATCCAGGCTGGCCCAGATCAGGCTGACGTGAGCCAGGGAGAACCACAGGATGGGAGCTCTCTCTCTCTCTCTCTCCTCTCTCCTCTCCTCACCTCTCTCCTCTCTCCTCTCTCCTCTTTCCTCTCTCTCTCTCTCTGCCTCTCAAATAAATAAAAAATATTTTTTACAAACTCCTCCGAGAAGCCTTCCCAGCATGACGCAGGCCATTTCCCACCAGGCTTCCCTCCAGGACGGGCAAGAGCCTCCCATCCCACGCTCCCCACTGGACTGGGCTCAGTCTGCTACTTGTAAATCTCTGTGCGCTCCAAGAGCACAGATGGGGTATTTTGGCTTTGTTTCCATAGCACCTGGCACATAGTGGGTGCTTAGTAGCTTTTAAGTGAATAGATGGGGGGATAAATGAATGAACGAAATGGTAACAGAGCATCCTTCTCAGCTGTTTGCTGGGAGAAACCCGTGCCGTGGTCAGACAGCAAATGGGCAGATGTTTGCAGTGGAACCAGGCCATGCCAGCACCAGGCTGGGCACTGCAGGAGCACACAGATTCTTGGGTACGGCCCCTGTCCTATTACACTCTAGGTAAAGGAAGGGAATGAGGTTTAAACATGGCAGAATAACAAAAAAAAAAAAAAATGTAGGGGCCGGCATTGTGGCATAGAGGGTAAAGCCACCACCTGCAGTGCCGGCATCCCATATGAGTGCCGGTTCAAGTCCCAGCTGTTCCACTTCTGATCCAGCTCTCTGCTATGGCCTGGGATTGCAGTGGAAGATGGCCCAGGTCCTTGAGCCCCTGCACCCATGTGGGAGACCTGGAAGAAGCTCCTGGCTCCTGGCTTCAGATCGGCACAGCTCTGGCTGTTGCGGTCATCTGGAGAGTGAACCAGTGGATGGAAGACCTTTCTCTCTGTTTCTCTTTGCCTCAGCCTCTCTGTAACTCTGACTTTCAAATAAATAAGCAAATCTTTTAAAAATGCAAAAACAAGAGAGTGCATGCAAATAACTAAAGCTCATTGATTCAAATTTAAATAAAATAATGGAGGGGTCTGAGCAGGTGGTCCAGAGGCTGGACGTGGTGGGGACTGTGCAGACCCAGCCCCGTCCCCTGCTGCCACCCTTGTGCCAGTGTGGCTGTGCAACAGTCAAGACAGAATGGCCAGGTCAAGGGGTGCAAGGCTCACACTGGGGATGCAAGGATGGGCAGGGGCCATGCTCAGGCCAGGACGCATCCTAGGGGTCTGGAGGTGCAGGCTCCTGCAGAGAAGCCAGGAGGGAGAGTGCAGAGGGGTAGCCTGGGCTGAGCTGAAGGTCAGACTAAGGCGACTCCTCCTTCAGCTGCCCGCCCCGGGGGTCAGTCCAGGGATGGGAACACGTCCCAGGATGGGCAGCCATGGAAAGGCCGACCACTGAGGGCCTGCAAGGGGAGGAGCAGGTGCAAAGCCAGGAGGGAAGGAGGCGTCTAGGCAAGGCAAGGGTCCAGACGGGAGATGCAGGAGAGGCGCCCTGCCACGACCTGTGTGGAGGTGAGGGAGGGGTAGGGAGGCGAGGGCGGTGGAGAGATCGTTCACCCAGGAGCAGGTGCACACACCCAGCTACGCTGGAGAACACAGGCATGCACCTGGACAGAGCGAAAGCAGCAGGGGAGTCAGAGAGGGAGGAGGATGGGGAGAAGTGGGACGACTCGGCAAGGCAGTCCCCCAAGAAGTAGGACGGCTGCGCCGTGTGCCTGCATCCCTTATGCTCGCAGGCTGGAGTCCCGGCCGCTCCACTTCCAGTCCAGCTCTCTGGGCCCCGGCACCCATGTAGGAGACCCAGATGGAGCTCCTGGCTCCCGCCTTCAACTTGGCCCAGCCCTGGTCATTGCAGCTATCTGGGGAGTGAACCAGCCAATGGGAGATCTGTGTGTGGGGTGTGTGTGTGTGTGTGTGTGTGTGCGTGTGTGTGTGTCTCCCTCTGTGTAACTCTGCCTTGCAAATAAATTAAAACAACAACAACAACACAGGACCGTAAAGTGGCTGTAGGACCCTGACCGTGACCACACTGACCGAGCAGGGTCAGAGGCTGCGAGCACCTGTGCACACCTCTCTCATGCACCCACTCACACACCTGCCCCAGCGTCAGCGCAGCCTGACAGCAGTGTGATGCCTGCCCCACTTACAGCCCCGCAGCCAGGGCTGCTACCCCATCACTCCCCAGGCCTCCCTGGTGACAAGGACCGCTTTATAAGTTCAGACCTGGTACAGCCAACCCCTTGCCCGCACAGACGGAAACAGGGGTTAGTAATAACAGACAGCGGCCATGCTATGCATGTGTGCTTTCCCCATTACTCCAGCCATCACATGCGTCATCCGGAACCCGGGAGAAGACAGAGGCTTGAGACACTGTTGGCTGCTGCCAGGACACCCAGCACGCGGGAGCCAAGCGTCAAAGAAGCACTCCCTACCCCAAGGCTGTGGGCTCCCAGGTTCCTGCCCTTCCCACGCCCGGCGCCCCACAGTCTGGCCCTAGCATGGAGTTGAGCCACGATGAGCAAAAGCGGGTCTTGTTGGACAGAGGGAGAGACGACAGCAAGGGCAGCTGGATGGGGGGCTCTTACCGGGTGCGTGGGGCCCCCAGCCCCACGAGGACAGCCTGGCCTGGGGACAAGGGGCCAGGAAGGGAGCCCAGCGTGGAGGAGGAGGCCCTGGCAGGCAGCCCAGCCTTCGGGATGGGTGGCATCACAGCGCCTGCCGTCGACGTCCGCATTTTCTCATCCTTGCAATGCAGGTACTGCGGGGACATCTGCACCTGGGGGCGGGGAGAGGCGAGAGCTGTGGGCTGCATGCTCACCTCCCAGGCACCTCTCCAGGGTGGCACCTTCTCCCAGGAGCCCCCCGGGGGCAGGGTGCTGGCAGGGGTCCCCCGGCTTCTCTTTCCAGGCCTATAGCCCCGAGACACCTGAAAACACCTCACTTCCTCGCCACTCCAGAGGAGAAGACTGGTTGGCCCTTTTGTTGTTAGCAATTGTTTTTCCATTCCTCTTATTCCAGAAAAATCCTAGGACCTTCAACCACGTGGTCCAAACCTCTAGTCTTATAGAGGCGTAAACTAGGGCCCAGAGAGGGAAGTAACTGCTCGGGGCCACACAGCCAGGGAGGGCCCGAGCAGAAACCAGGGCCCCTGTCTTGGTCTCAACCCAGCACACTTTCCTCTCTGCCACCCTCACTGGCTTACAGTGCAGAAGGCCCAAAGCAGGTGGAATTCTGGGGCATTTATACCAGAGGAGGCCTAGGGACCACCGAGCCTGAGACAGGCTGGTTGTGCAGCCCCTCCCCGCCGGGCAGCCTCCCAGCCCAGCTCAGAGGTCCTGGACCTTGTGGGGTGAAAAGCCGCAGGGCAGGCTGAGAGCAGGGGAACCACCTTACCTCCGGGGCACCCTGGCAGCTCCGCGGCGGGTCCAGCTCCCTCTCCTTGGCCTCAGGCGTGGTGGGAATGCTCTGGATGGGAGGCATCGGCCTGGGCACCCTCAGCAGCCTCTGACCGGTGGCACGCGGGATGGTGCTCCTCAGGGGAACGCCCCCAGGGTCCAGGGAGGCTGCTCGGGGGTGGGGGTGGGGGTGGGGAATGAGTTAGTCCTAGGAGGTAGAGAAAGGAGGGAGTCCAATGATGGCAGCAGGGCACGGGTGCTGGGGCGGGCAGACGAGAGAGAGGCCTCCCTCCCACCTGCACCCCCACCCCAGAAGTACCAAGCATCCTTTCCCATTGCTGGGAAATCTAGGAGCAGGAACCAATCAGTCACCACTGAAAATTCAGAGGCCAGGGCGCAACAGTGAGGATGCTGGCCTGGTTGCCCACAGCCTGCGGTGAGTGCCTGTTCAGCTCCTGGCTCCATTCTGACTCCAGCTTCCTGCTGCTGCAGGCCCTGGGAAGCAGCAGAGGACGGCTCCAGTGGCTGGGTCCCTGCCACCCTTGTGGAAAACCTGGAGTGTGCCCCGTGAGCCCAGCCCTGTGTGCATTTGAGGAGTGAACCAGTAGATGGAAGATCTCCCTCTCTATCTCTCTCACTCTCTCACTCTCTCTCTCTCCCTTTCAAATACAGTGAAAATAAATAAATAAAACCTTTTTGAAAAAAGCAATCAAGAGAAAGCTCAGAAGCAATGTGAGTGGGAAGAGAAATCCAAAGTCAGCGCTAGATTGGGAGTGAGGTGACAGGTGCAGGCCCTGGCCAGGACCTGTGTGACCCTGGCCCGCCACGCTCTCTCTCTCTCTCTGCTCCCATGCACTCTTCTGCAGAATGGATCTGCACAGAGTCAATGGCAGAACTTGCACAGAATGCACACAAGTGCCCAGCACACGACAGGGGCCAGCAGATCCCCCTCTTCCTCTTCAGCTGGTGACTGGGGTGCTGCTACCTTGACACAGGGGACACCTTTGGCATCTTCTCAAACACAGGCCACCACACTTGCAGTTCTCCCTGACCCAGCCCCAGCCCATCTCACAGGGCAGCCTCACCCAGGCCGTCAGAGGGCGGGAGGCCCAGGGGATTATATTTGCAAATATCGGTGCTGATGGGGGGAAAATGATACTGTTGCTTTTTTTTTTAAAAGCAGAGACAGGGGCTGGTGCTGTGGCATAGCAGATAAAGCCACTGCCTGCAGCACCAGCATCCCATATGGGTGCCGGTTTGAGACCCGGCTGTTCCACTTCCAATCCAGCTCTCTGCTGTGGCCTGGGAAAGCAGTAGAAGATGGCCCAAGTGCATAGGCCCCTGCACCCATGTGAGAGACCCGGAAGAAGCTCCTGGCTCCTGGCTTTGGATGGGTGCAGCTCTGGCCATTGCAGCCAACTGGGAAGTGAACCAGCAGATGGAAGACACCTCTCTCTCTCTCCCTCCCTCTCTCTCTCTCCCTCTCTCTCTCTCTCTCTGTGTGCATGTAACTGTGACTTTCAAGTAAAATAAATAAATCTTAAAAAAAAAAAAAAGAAAAAGAGACAGTTCCCAACCCCCAAATGCCTGCAATGGGCCCAGGTCAGGGATTCAAGCCAGGAGCAGGGAACTTAACCCAGGTCTCCCAGGAGGGTGGCAGGAATCCAATTATGTGAGCCATCACCACTGCCTCCCAGGTCAGCTTCCTCCAGGAGGGTGGTGACGGCAGCAGCACCTGTACTAAGGGCCAAGACACCTGCCCTCCACACACACCGAGGGACCTGCCAGTCCTGGGGAAGCCATAGCCCCTTCCCACCCGCACGTGGGGCTGGCCCACCCCAGTTCTTTGTAAACTTTGGAACTTTGGGAAAAGAAACAGAATGTCCAGAAAAAAGCCTTGGACGTGTCCTTGAAAAGTTCACGGAAAATGCATATTAGGAAAAATTGTGCATGGATTTCAAAGTCTCTGCCCCAAACAAAGCTCTTTTTTTGGATAGAGAACAAGAAATCCCAAGTGTCCGCAACAGCCAGGACTGAGCCGAGCTAGTCCAGAACCAGGAGGGCCCCGAACTCAACCCAGATCTCCCACATGGGTGGCAGGAACTCAAGCACTCGAGCCGTCACTACCGCTTCTGAGGGTCTGCATGAGCAGGAGGCTGGAGTCAGGAGGGGCAGCCAGGAATCGACCCCAGGTGCTCTGATTGGGACACCTTGTACACAGGGCTCGGGTGGGGGTGGGGGCTCAGCCACGCACTGGGGGTCTTGAAACACACCCTTCAAGGATAAGGGGAGACTTCTGTATCCCCATTTCACAGAGGAGGAAACTGAGGCTTGCAGGCTTACTGTCTGGCTCAGAGCCCCGGAGCCCGTGAGTATCAGGGCTAAGACTGAGCATGGCGCTGACTGGTTTGTCCCCCGGCTGAAGACGAGAGAGAAGTGCACGGTGTACAGCAGCTGCTGCTCAATTCTTTGCTCATCTATGCAACAACCAGGTCGTGGGAGCCTGCTGGGTGCCACGCAGCTGTGCCTCACCCTGGCCCTGCCCTCCTGGAGGTTAAGGTCAAGTGCACGATTCAGGTTTCAACTCAAGTGCACACACACACAAATGCCAACCGTGCCGAGAACTGAAGGAGAGCGAGAGGACATCAGGTGGGACAAATTCAGACTTGGGGGGAGGGGCCGGGGGACCCACTCAGGGAGGCTTTTGAGCCTCTTGGAAGGAGGATAGGTGGGGGTCAGTGGGGTGGGGAATGGAGGGGGTGGGGAGCAGCAGGTTCTAAACCCCAGGCTGGAAAGAGCCCACGTGCTCCAAAGACTGGACGGTCCGCATGTCCACAGAGTAAGAGGCCACAGGGAGAAAGTGGCACAGACGCGCGTGAGGCTGGGGGCCTGGTCCTCCGAAGCCGTGGGTGGTTTGCAGCACACTCAGAGGGAGTGGCAGAGGAGGGTTTGTTTCAGAAGAGTCCCCAGGGAGCAGAGAGGGGACCAGGGTGGTGAGGAGGGGAGCTGACTGGGAGCTGCTGCGGTGACCCAGAAGGCCAGCCCGCCACAGAGAAGGTGCCCACTGACCGACCCCGGAGGTCCTAGCACGCCCTCAGGTCACCTGCTGTCACCTGGGATCCCCGACCTGGGGCGGGTGGGCAGGGGCCAGGGCTCACCTTGGGAAGACGCTGCCAGGCCCTCCGACAGGCGCCTCTTCTTGAGCTTGTCCTTGATCTGGGTGGTGTCCCGGGCCACACTGCTGGCCTCTGAATCCAGCGAGGGCAGAGGCGCCAGGGGATGAGGCCCCAAAGGCAGGCCCCCGAGGCTCTGGGGGTGACCGTTCCTGGCCTGCCAGCCCTGTGAGGGGGTGTCCAGTTTGAGGCTGCCTGGGTCCGCAGGTCCACTCCGGAGCTGTGATGGCTTCCCGCTGCTGGGCAAGACGCTGGGCACGGGCTGCAGGGCGGCTGAGGGAGACAGCGGCATGGAGGCCTGGGGTGGCACTGACACCAGCGCCCTCTGCTGCCTGCCTGGTGGACCCCAGTCCTCTACTCCTGGAGCTGATTCATTGTCTCAAGGGGTCTGTGGAGGCCTAACCTGAACAATGCCCGCCTTTCAGGGGCTCAAGGGACCAAAAGTGGAGCGAGCACAGAGGGAGGCCGTCAACACTCAGGAGGCCCCTGCCCAGGGACCACATCGCCAGTCGCCGGGACCCAGCCTGTCCGTGGAGCGCTCCTGGCACCTGGGAGATTCCAGACAGACTGGAGAGAGCAGTGCAGGCCATCAGGGCAGACCCCTCTCAGGTGGACTCAAGTCCATCCAAGACCTCGTTCAACACGCATTTGCAAGCATCCACCAGTGGCCAGGCCTGCACAGGCAGAGGGGAGTCAGAGCTGAGGCAGGCACACTCTGTTATCAAGGGACTGTCAATGCAGGAAAGGAATAAGGCTGGGCAGTTCAGTGCAAGGCCTGCCTGAGATATGCTGTACGAGAGTGACAAGCCCACGCTCCGGGCACCGGCAGGGGAAGGAGGGCGTGGGAGGCCCTTGTGCAGTGGTGGTGTTTGAGCTGGGCCCAAGGGGTCCTGGGAAAAGGAACAGCAGGAGGACTTGACCAGCAGCTCACACACAGCTCTTCCTGGACGCCCCGCACGTAAGCTCTGAGACCCTGGGGCCCCGGCCGCAGAGAATGAACTGCAGCTGGCACCAGTCCCAAGGAAAGCCGGACTCTGGGCCAGCCGCAGGCCCATAAGGAGGCTGGCAGGAAACAGGGCCAGGGAGGGAACCAACAGGTTCTCCAGCCAGGGCCAGGGCACCACAGCTCTGCAAAGCCAAAGAGAAAGTCACGGAGTGGAACGAGGCGTGAAGCGAGGCTGGATGCCCTCCCAGGCCCTGCCCTGCAGAGCCTGGCGCGTGCTGACAGGCCCACTGCCTGCTCCCCGGGGCCTCCCTCTGTCCACCCCTACTCCTGAAGTGGAGAGTTGGAAGCACCTGCTGAAAGCCACCCAGAGCTCTCACCCACCGTGGCCTGAGAAGCCCTGGCCTCCGACACTCAGCTCCTCCCCTAGGATGAGGCTCCCCCATGACCATGGCCCTGGCTGGGCAGTGGCCAGCTGGAGCCCCATCCTCTTCCCAAGGCCCCCAGAGAGCCTCGGGCCTCGGCGAGCCACTGTCTCACCTTCTCCAAGAGCAGGCAGGCAGGGGTTGGCGCCTCCAAGCGGCAGCACGTGAGGCCCGGCGCTGGTCCGAGGGACGCTGCCACAGTACACGGCCACAGGAGCCACAACCTTGGCTGTGGACAGAGCCACGGGGCAGCCGCACCTCAGAGCCCGCCCAGGCCAGGGCGAGGGAACAGACTGAGTTGCCAATGCTGTCACCCCAGAGCCCTCTGCCCCTCGGGGTCTCTGGCCCAAGGTCCAAGCGCCTGCAGTGGCCCCCCGCCGCTCCAGGGCTCAGCAGCTCTGCAGTCCACAGCACGCTGTCCGTCAAGGCAGGGCCCAGGCCCTCCCTTCCCAGGTGACACTCAAGACCCACAAGGGCAGGGCCAGGCCTGGAGTCCCGGCTGCTGATGCTAAGGGGCCGCTGGCCGCCTGCATGGGCCAAAGAAATGAGACCGCCACCCTGCCCCAGCCCCAGCCCTCATGGTCTGCCCAGGCACACACCCCTGGCCCCAGAACGGCACCAGTCCTGTGAGAAGCCAGCACACCCTGCCCCTGCGAGTAGAGGCAAAGCTCAGGCCAAGTTGCTAGAATGCTCCAAGCCCCGCCCCAGGCCAGGGAGCCATGTGACTACAGGCTCCTCCCCCAGACAGAGCCTGGGTCCTAAGGGTGAAGACCCTCCACCTGGAACACACCAGCAAGCGGGTCCCCTCGGCACCCTTACCCGGGGAGGCATCGTCACGGGTACCCATGTCCAGGGTGGCGAAGGCGCCTGCGGGGCTGTACAGGGGCAGCCGCTGTTGTGTGACCACAGTCGTTGCAGGTCCAGAGGGCTGTGCCCTGTGACATCCAGGGACCTGTGGGGAGGCCAGAGAGAAGTCAAAACAAAGCGTTTGAAGGCGCTCCGCGGGGACACATGGGAGCCCCGGACTCTCCCATCTGCCTCCAGCCTTCGAAGGAAGAGTCAGGTACAAGGGTGTCAGTGTCAGTGAGACCTCCCCCCACTCCTCGCCACTGGGCTGCGGGCACCACGGTGTCAGGGAAGGCGGGACTCGGGGTGTTGTCTGCATCAGTGTCTGCTCTCCAAAGCCTCTCCCCCTCCCCACACTGACTGCCCTGAAGTCCCACGAGGAACTCTGAGTGACATGGGCTCCCCTGATTTCCTTCGGGGTGCACCTGCCTTGGCCTGCGTGAAGTCCATGGCCCTCACTCTCAGCTGGGCAAACAAGCGCGCCTCTGACCCCCTCGGCTGTCTCGGGGTCCTGTGGCTGAGGCTTGACCCCTGCCAGCCTCTTCCGAGGCCCCCTCGAGCCTACAGGGACAGCTGTCAGCTCTTGCCCGGGGCCTCGCTTCCTTTCTCCTGTGACTTGGCTGAGGGTAAAGGTGACTCCTTTGTTCTCACAGGTCAGAGCCGATCGGTGGTGAAGTCAGAGGCAGAGGACAGGTGTTTGGTACAGCATTTATTACGTCACTGTTCGGGATGTCTGCATCCCATATCGATGTGCCTGATTCGAATGCCGGCCCCTCCACTTCTTTTTTTTATTATTATTATTTTTATTTTCAGACAGGCAGAGTTAGACAGTGAGAGAGAGAGAGACAGAGAGAAAGGTCTTCCTTCCATTGGTTCAGTCCCCTAAAGGCCACCACGGCCGGCACTGCACTGATCCGAAGCCAGGAGCCAGGTGCTTCTTCCTGGTCTCCCATGGGGTGCAGGGCCCAAGCACGTGGGCCATCCTCCACTGCACTCCCGGGCCACAGCAGAGAGCTGGCCTGGAAGAGGGGCAACCGGGACAGAATCTGGCGCCCCAACCGGGGCTAGAACCCGGGGTGCCGGCGCCGCAGGAGGAGGATTAGCCTAGTGAGCCACAGCGCCGGCTGCTCCTCCACTTCTGACCCAGCTTCCTGCTCATGCGCACCCTGGGAGGCAGCAGAGGGGGCTCAGGTACTTGGGTCCCTGCCACCCTTGTGGAGACTGACTTTTGCAGGCCTTTGGGGAGTGAACCAGCAGGTGGCAGATCTCTCTCTATCTCTCTGTTTCTCTGCCTTTCAAATAAAATGGAAAAAAATAAAATCAGGAGTAGAGCCCGTATTTCTAGCCCCTGGCAGCTCCCTGGGGACAGGGCAGGATGTGTGCCAACTCCCTTTGGCTGAGCAACAAATCCCAGCTCAGGAACTGAGAGAACCTGTCTCCCTCTGGAAGCCAGCCTGCCACTGTCCCCACCCAGGCCCCAGAAGGCAGCAGCTGGGACTCAACCCCACTGCCCCAGTCTGGCTTGGCCCTGGCTCATATCATTGCTGATGATGTCCTTGTCTGGGGATTTCGCTACGGGGGGGGGGGGTGTCGCTCCCCCTCTTCGTGGAGGAGCAACACAGGACCCTGCGCTGTTCTTTCGTCTGCTCGGCCCTCCCCGGGTTTGCTGCTGGTTCTTCCCGGGTTGGCTACTATCCCTTCCACCTCCGTGGAAGGGCAGTTCCCCCTGGCCGCATTCCCCACTTCCGCAGGGGAGCGGCACTCCGCCGGCCGGCTCTCTGGGGGGCTGCACAGGCGTTCCCCTTAGATGTTCCCCATAGATGTTCTCGGTGCATGCCGTCTCTCTCCTCCTTTATAGTCCTCCTCCGCCAATCCCAACTCGGCTGCCCAAACGCCGAGTACGCTGCTCTCCAATCAGGAGCAAGTCCTACAGTTAATTGGTTGAACTGGAGGCAGCTGTGCGGAAGCTGTTTACTTCTCTCCCAGCGCCATATTGTGGGAGAGCAGATGCACAGAATAAGTCCTAATTTCAGTAACTCAGTCCAGTCCGGATTGCTCCCCACAGGGGGGGGAGTGAAAAGTGGCCGTGAATGTCCATATGTCCATGAGACCCAGCAGCTCGGGCAGGCAAGGTGCGGAGGAGGAGGCTGCTAAGGACACCCAACCTTCACCCAGGCAACGGGAAGAGACTCCTGCCTGGCCACGCCCAGCGGGCAGCACCCAGGCAAGACAGCCCTTCCACAGCGGCACTGCAGAGAACAATCTGGGGTCCGAACCGTGGGAGCCGCAAGCAGTGCAGGCCCCACCTGCTACCCTGTCTCTAAACACAGGTATACGTTGTAGGGAAATTACAGGGAGAAGCAAGGCTATTGATTTTTTAAAGGTAGATAGATTGATTGATTTGCAAGGCAGAGCGACAGAGAGAGGGAGACACATAGAGAGATAGTCCATCTGTTGGTTCACTCCCCAGATAACTGCAACAGCCAGGGCTGGACCAGACAAAAGCCAGGAACTCCATCCAGATCTACCATGTGGGTCCAGGGCCCCAAGCACGTGGGCCATCCTCCACTGCCTTCCCAGGTGCATTAGCAGGGAGCTGGATCAGAAGCCAAACATCCAGGACTTGAACCAGCACTCCAATATGAGAGGCCAGCTTCTCACAGGTGGCTTCACCCACTGTGCCGCAACACCAGTCCAACACGTGCTTGTTCAGCTCCATCCCTGTTCTCAGCCTTGGCTGCAGATCAGAACTGCCTGGAGACCCGTGAACGTGGCAGACTCCAAGGCCCTGCTCAGACCCCGCATGAACTGGTGTCTTCTAGGGGAGCAGTCCCCGGGATCTGACTGTATTTTTTCCTGAATTCCTAAGTGATGGTGATACTCAAACAGGATTGGTGCACATAGTTCAGATCCTCTCCTAGGACGAGCTCAGGGCTGATTCTCACTGCAAGGCGTAAGGTGTGTCCTGCTGCCTCCATTTCCCAAAAAGGGTCCCTCTCCAGGAGGCTCTGCCAGGTCTGGGGGAGCTTGCTTTCTGCCAAGGACCACTTAGATATTTATAACATCCATTTGTGGGCCATACAAAATTATCAGCCCAAAAAGTAGCCACTATAGATATGTATTAAGATTTATTTATTTTTATTTGAAAGTCAGAGTTACACAGAGAAAGAAGGAGAGGCAGAGAGAGAGAGAGAGAGAGAGAGAGAGAGAGAGAGGTCTTTCCAATCACTGGTTCACTCCCCAATTGGCCGCAATGACCAGAGCTACACCCATCCAAAGCCAGGAGCCAGGAGCTTCCTCTGGGTCTCCCATATGGGTGCAGGGGCCCAAGGACTTGGGCCATCTTCTACTGCTTTCCCAGGCCATATCAGAGAGCTGGAAGTGGAGCAGACGGGACTTGAACCGGTGCCCATATGGGATGCCGGCACTGCAGGCAGCGGCTTAACCACTACGCCACAGCGCCGGCCTCCTATAGATACGTATTGAAGTTCAAGTCCCACCTGCAGTTGCCTTGGCAGCACCAGACTGAATGATTTCATGGGCCCTGCATGGCCAGCTGGCCAGAGGGTCCCCACCCCTGCTAGAGGCCTGGAGCTACCCGCGTTCGGCAGCCCCTCTGCTGCTCTGGGCTCAGACTCCCCCGACAGCCTCCATGTCAGTGAAAGCATCAACTGCCCAAGCCCAGGGCCCTCCGTGTCCTCAGAGACACGGGCAGTACGGAAAGGAAGCCCAAAGCCTGTCCAGGACTTGTTACGGCATCGCAGGGGGCACAGCCACTTTGAGGCCCCTCCGAGGGATGCACAGCAGGGTGTCCTCAGTGCCCACTTAGGGCCACGCAACCCTGGCTTCTGTGACAACCAGGAGAGGCAGCTTTCTGGGATAATTCCCAGGTCCAGGGCCTGGAGGGAACTTAAAGATGCACACCCAAACTCTAAAAAGCAGCCGCAGGGTGGGCGTTGTGGCACGGTGGGTCGAGCCGCCACAGGGGATGCCCATATCCCATACCAGAGTGCCTCGTTCAAGCTCTCAGAAGGAGAAATCCAGCATGAATGTGGACAAAGCCCCAGGGGGTAGCATGGACACCACCTGGCATCTGATCACAAGGCACCCGGCTCCGTCACTCTCCCTGTTAGAACAGCCCACCTTGACCCAAAGTGCTGCACAGGCCCGTGGGTCCTGCCGACCTGGATTCTGTCCTCACTCCTGTGATCTGCACTGACACCAGTGACTGACACCTCCACCCCCAGCCTCAGCCTGCCAGCTCAGGGCATGGGGTGGCCCAAGGTGAGAGACTGTTGTCCACTCCTGCCACTTACGGTGTGGTTTCAGGGAAGGGGGTGGCCCAAGGTGACAGTTGGCCACTCCTTCCACTTCCACTGTAGTTACAAAGGCTCCACGGTGACCAGCACCACAGCAATGAAGACGGTGACAGAAGGGACTCAGGTTCTCAAGTTTCAAGTGGAAAAAAAACTAAAGCCAGGATTGGCCCTGTACAGTGTCAGCCCCAAGGACAGAATCCCAGCTGCCCCTGGGCCTGGCACAGCCCACAGTAGGGAGTCAGTGCCCGGTCTGTGTCCACCCTGCTCCCAAGCGAGCTGGCAGAGACTTATCCCCGAGGGAGCAGCACGAGGAGGGCCGGGGAGAGGCCCTGAGCAGAGAGGGCAGGCCCAGGGCAGGCCCAGGGTGGGCCCAGGACCCCCTCCCCACCCTGCTCCCAGGGCTGCCACACCCACGCTCCCCTTGCTGCCTTGTGATCCACCCCTTCCCCTTTTAGACTCTAGCTCGGATGGACGCGGTGGGGACAATGGTGCCCAGGCCAAGAGAGTGGAGAGCGGAAGGAAGGACGACCACGGTGAGGGAGGGCGGCAGAGTCTACAAACGAGCGCGACTGCACTACTCTCTGCAGACAGATGCAGGCCCCTCCCACCCCAGAGCCCATGCCCCAGGAGGCCCCTGCTCCGGGTGCCACTGGGACACCTGGGCCGTTGGCCTGCGAGTCAGACACCGCTGGTTGGGATCCTGCCCTTGCGCCCTTGTATTAACTTGGGAAAGGTATTGAATTCCTCTGAGCTTCAGTCTCTTCATCTTAAAAAATAGTCCTAAAACATTTTTTATTATGATTGAAGTAATATACAGAAAGAATGTAGTGCCATTACTGATATATTCCAGTGGCTCAGTAGTGTCGGATCTGAACCCTCCGCCTCCTTCCCTGGGGAGAACAACCACACACACACACACACACACACACACACACACACACAGAGTCACACAGGGCACACACATGCATATATGTACACATGTGCATATGTGCCATACATACTTGTACACACATGCCCTGCATAGGTACATGCACACACATGAACATGCATGACCATATAGCCATCATATCTTTAAACTTACGATGAGCCAGACCCCCATCCGTACAAGACACACCAGGTTGCACAGATACCCTCCCGTGGGAGGAGACAGATGTGTTCAGCGAGTAAAAGGCTGAAACTAGATGGTGCCATTGACCCCTCAAGTTCACGTCTATGAGTTCGTGCTTCTGAGTGAATGGTCAGGGTGACTCTGCAGGATCAGTGGACACCACTGTGACCCCAGGCAGGGTGAGAGGACCCTCCCCGACCCTGCCTGTCACTCCAGGCAGAACAAATGAATGCCCACTGTCACCCCAGGCGGGGCCATGCATTGTCCCCCAGCTCCTCCATGGAGCCACCTCTGTCCTCACCAGGCACAAAACCAAGGGGCCTAAAAACAAAACTCCCCCTCCTGAGTAGCTTGTCTCAGGTCTGCAGGTACAGTAAGGAGAAGCTGACAGAGGCAGGGAAGCCATAGGGAGAAAGAGCAAGGACACTTGGGGAGGCCAGAGGAGTCGTGCCCGGCAAGCCACAAGAGAGGGATCGGAAGAACGTGGGGCTGGCCCTGTGGCGGAGCAGGTTAAACCTCTGCCTGCAGCGCCAGCATCCCATGTGGGCGCCAGTTCAAGTCCCAGCTGCTCCACTTCCCATCCAGCTCACTGTTAAGGGCCTGGGAAAGCAGTAGAAGATGGCCCAAGTGTTTGGGCCCCTGCACCCACATGGGAGACCCAGAACAAGCTCCTGGTTCCTGGCTTTGGATCAGCCCAGCTCTGGCCATTGCAGCCATTTCGGGAGTGAACCAGTGAATGGAAGATCTCTGTCTCTCCCTCTCTCTCTGTCAATCTGCTTTTCAAATAATTAAACCAATATTTTTTTTAAAAGTTAAAGCCCTCTCTACACACAGTCTTGTTGAGCAGAAATGAGGTGCAGGCAGTTAACATTCCTGAGATCCAGGGTGCCCTGTCCCAGCACTGCTCTGTATGATTCCAGATCCCATGCTGCTTAACTAAAAAAAGTAGATAGCATTGTCCTCGCTTTGTAGGTAAGAGATTGAGGCCCAGAGAGGTTAACGACCTCTATCAAGGTCACACAGAGCCTGGCAGAGTCAGGCCATGGTGTCTGTTCATCACCGAGCATGTCAGAGTGTATGTGCAGGGATCAGCAAGCATGGATTCGAACCCACGCCTGTCAGCTGTGTGGCCTGGGACACGCGGCTGAACGTCCTGAGCCTCTGTTCATGTGCAAAATGGAAATAATACCTGTCCCACGAGGTTACTGAGAAAAGTCAACGAAATAGGAAAAGCATTTCAGGCTGTGGCTGGCCCCGAGCAGGTGCTCACTGGACAGTGGCTGTTAGAACCCTTGTTTGCTGAGTCATTGTTTTGCTGTGTTCAGAGGCTCACAGAAAGGGGACTGTCCCCTGTGCAAGTCTCTGGAGGCTACGGAGGCCAGGCTGGGGCTGGGTGGCAAGTTCATGGCCTCGTGGCACAGGATGGCCTTTATTGCTTGAGTATTCTGGACCGAGAGGAGGTGGTGGGCGGGCCAGGGCGGACACTGGGAGAGCAGGTCAGGCTGGGAAACGCTGGGAAGAGACCCCTCCCCAGCAGAACAGAGGCGGGGAAGCAGGCTGAGCACCTCTTAGTGACCTCAGGACACAGCGGGCGGGCAGCAGCCCTGGGCAGACAGGGCCTCCCCGACATTCGTGTGCTCCACACAGCTACGGATCACAGCAGCCCAGGGCGTGTGTTGGGGGAGGACAGTGGGGAATGGGTGGGCGGGGGAGAAGAAGGGGAGCGTCCTCCCAGCCCCAGGGGATTCTGCTGAGACGCTGGTCTGTGAGTTGCAGTTTCACTTAGCGCTCATGTGGAGCACTGCCCAAGGCTGTCATTATTAAGGGGGCGCCTTTCACACTGCACACACTGCAACGCTGCACTTTTCAGTCTTTTTCTGATGACTGGAAGTAAAGAGTCTGGAGGAAGAAGCGTCCTTTGGGGGCCGGCACCATGGCACAGCAGGTTAAGCTGCCATGGGTGATGCTGGCATTCTACATCTGAGCGCCAGTTCCATTCCCAGCTGTTCCTCTTCCAATCCAGCTCCCTGCTGATGGCCTGGGAAAGGAACTGAAGTTGGCTCAAGTGCTTGGGCCCTGCACCCTTGTGGGAGGCCAGGATGAAGCTCCTGGCTTCTGGCTTCGGCCTGGCCCAGCCCCAGCTGTTGGGTATGCAAGGTCTCTCCCTCTCCCTCTCCCTCTCCCTCTCCCTCTCCCTCTCCCTCTCCCTGTTTCTCTGCCTTTCAAGTACATAAATCTTTTTTTAAAAAGCATGTTTTTCTAATACTCAGAAGGAACAGTCTGAGCCCACCATGGCCCTGGTGACAAAGGGTCCGTAATTGGTACATAAATCTATAAAACCCAAAATCCCCCACACCTGTCCCCGCCTTCGTGTATCGTGTTGATGCAGACAGGAACTGAGATGAATCAAAGCGCCCACTGGTAATTTAACACAAGTGCCCGTACCTGCTTCCCCCGTAGCTACAGTTCGGGCTGGACAGTTCCTAACGACTCAGCTAGTGTCCTCGCTGGCGGGTGAAGGGTTCGTGGGAGGCCCCGAGCACCTGCAGAACCAAACCTGAGCCCTCCTGGGCCGACGTGACCAACCACAGCGGCTGGGCGGCTCACATGACAGAACCGGGGCTCCCGGTCCTGGGGGCTGAACTGGGATCCCTGTAAGGACTCCTGGCTGTGGTGGCTTTCTCCCCACACCCTCCACGGAAAAGGGGGGCGCTATCTGGCCATTAGCCCATCACAGGGGCCCACCCCATGGCCTCACCTATCCCTAATGACTTCCCACAGGCCCCACCCACCAAGACAAACACCCTGGGGACAGGGCTTCAACACGCGCCTCCCTTGGGCCCGCAACACGCCACGCACCCAAGGCCATCAGGAGCCAGCGCCTGCCCAGGGCATCACAGTGGCCAGCAGCCACCAAGCCTTCTGCGGGGCTGGGAGCAGAGCTGCCTTTTCCAGCTGCCCACCAAGGCCCCTGACAACGCCCGCCTCGGCCCTCCAGGCCCTGGGCAGAGCCCATATTCCCGTGGGGCTGGGAGCCATTGCAGCAAATCCCGCCGGAAGCGCCAGGGCGATGCGCAATGGGGCCGGGGACTCGGCAGCCTCTGTCCTCCCCTTGAGATTGCCACCCTCGAGGCAGCGCCCGAGTGCTTGGTCTAGGTCACGGGGTCTTGAAGGAAAAAGGGCGTGGCCAGGGCTCCAGGAACGCCAGGTGCCCCTGCTCGGCGCGGGAGCTCCTGTCTTCCAGCCAGGGTCTGTGAGCTCTGGCAGGGACCCGGGCGTGGGAGCGACGGGGAAGAAACCCAACGCCCTTTCCAACGACAGTCCCGGCGCAGGCGTCCTGACCTGGACTCTGGCATCCGGCTGTCACGTGCCGTGAGAGGGTGGGCTGTCCTGGAACAGGGGTCAGGCTTCTGCCTGTGCCTGTCCAGGCCACGGGGCTGGGCTGGGCTCGGCCTCAGAAACGTTCAATGGCTTCTGCCGGAAACCAAGGTCCAGGTGGTGATGGGAGGTGGGCCAAAGTGGAAATCTGGGGGCTGCAGGCAGGAGGCTACGTCTGTAGCTCACGGACCAGTGACAGAGAAGTAACAGACGAGCGTAGCCCGCCGCGGAGAAGAGAAAGGGAGAGGGGGCAGCGGGGGCAGCGAGCGGGGGAAGGGAGGCGCTCAGGGAAGGAAAAGCAGAGGGGAGAAGAGGCCGGGCCGGGGGCTCAGGCTCCTGGTGCAAGGCAAAGGGCCACCACTCCGCCAAATCAGCCCCGGGCACAGTGAGCGGTGAGTCCACGTGTGGAGGTGTGCTCGGGGCGGGGGGCCCCAGGCCGGGCTGGCAGGGGCGGGGAAGCTTCGTCTACCAGGCTACAGATGCACAGACCCCAGGGCTGGCAGTTCCGCTCCCCTAGGTAGGCACCCTGAGACGATCTCCCACACTCGATCCAGGAAAAGATGCCCAAGAATGTGGCCAGCAAGCATCTGGAGAGAGGCCCAAAGCCAGAGCCCGGCCCAGATGTCCAACAGAAGAACAGGGGCGTGCGACGCGGTGTGTGTCCCGTCCCAGCTGGCTCACGGCTGTGGGGACAGCCCCCGCCCCCTAGGTGTCCCCCAGGGCTCAGGCTGACAGCACCCCTCCCCCACGGCCGCAGCATGCCTCTTCAGCTCTCCCTGGACGGAAACCAGCCAAGCCAGCCTGGGCCGCAGAGGCTGCAGGGGACATGCCCGGCTCGGGTGTCTCCACTCCCAGAGAGGACTCACTGACCCCACTTTACAGATGAGGAACTGAGGCTGAGAGGCCAGCAAGAGCGTCAGTGGCTGGTGTTAGAGTCCAAACTCAACGCTTTAACTGGGTCCCCCCCGTGCCCCACTGTCCCTTGGGACACCACCGCCCTCGCGCTCCCTGGAGCCCTGGCCACGGGCGAGGTGGAGCACCGCCCACCTGCACAGGTCATAAGCCGGGACCTGGGCAGTGCCTCCTGCCCAGAGAGCAGGGAGTCCCACCTCCCCCGCCGGAGTTGCACAGAAGTCTAGAGAGGGGCCGGCCGCTCCGTGGTCACACAGCCCCCAGGTCACGATGGCACGGTGCCTCTCACCACAGCCGTGTGCTTGCTCCAAGTCCGGTCCCTGTCTGTTCCCTCCAAGGACTTCAGGGCCCTGACCACCCCC
Organism: Oryctolagus cuniculus; assembly: GCF_051225735.1. NCBI lineage: Eukaryota > Metazoa > Chordata > Mammalia > Lagomorpha > Leporidae > Oryctolagus > Oryctolagus cuniculus. The sequence continues at coordinate 178,964,297 of NC_142868.1, forward strand.
CGCCCCTTCCCGTGCCAGTGGGGTGGTGGACCCGCAACCGCTCACCTCTCTGTCCAGATGCCAAACCCCTGCCGCCAGGGGAATTCAGGGTCCTTGGTCCCTCCAAAGTCAATGCTGCTGTGGACCCCAGGAGGGAGTGGGCAAGGACCGGGCAGCCCCCAGCCTGGCCCGCCTTGGCCCCCGCCCAGTCCACTGGGCCACAGCCTCCTGTCCAGGCAGGCGCTGGGGCGGCCGTGGCGGCGGGCGGCAGGTGACTTGCTGCTCTGGGCTCTCCTTGGATAAACAAGGCTGCATAGCAACCGCTCTCTGTGTGCCGCAGCCAGAGCCAGGAGACTGGTCCTCTGTGGCCTCTGTGGCTCGCCCGGGTGCTGGGCACTCCCCAGTGACTCACCTGTTCCCTGGGGCTGGGGATGCCAGAGAGCGAGACAGAGTGATGGTCACAGCAAGGAAGCCTTGGGGCAGGGCTGTTGGCATTGAGCCCCTGGTTTTGCTCACTTGGCTGCTGGGCCCAGTTGGGGCCAGCTCACTAGCTGCTTTGAAAGGCAGAGGGGCAGACAGAGGGAGCAGCCAGGCCTCAATAGCAGGCAGAGCTGGGTCTGAATCCTGCCCCCAGTACGTAACCTTTCTTGGCCTCAGTTTCCTCATCTATAAAATGGGTATAATGGTGCTGACTTGCTAGAGCTGCTGGAAATATTAAATAGGCCCAGGTAACAGGCTTGTGACTTTGTCTAGCGCATAGTAGGCCTTTCCATTTCTCCCCCAGAAGCACTTACATAGCAAGAAGACTGTGGCCTCCCCCCAACCAGGTGCCTCCACCCCAACTTTTTTAAAAACATGAACCTCTCAGCCATGTGTGCTTCCTCAGTGAGTCCAGGCCCCTGGCCAGAAATCCACACAACAGCCATCATTCCACACCCTACCCTATCCTAACCCTCGCTGTCCAATCCACGCAGCCTTGCTGAGAGCAGAGAGCCCAGAGACACCAAGGGTGTTTCCAGGCCGGGCTCCTGTTCTTCAGGAGGGCCGAGCAGGGAGGCCTGGGGCTCTGCTCCTCCCTGACAGCCACTGAGGCCCTGGGGGAGGAGCAGCTGTTGTCCAGCCAGCTGCAGCAGGGCGGAGGCGCACCAGCAGGCAAGGACAGAGAGCAAGGCCCCTGCATGCAAGGCAGGGCGGCCGGGGGAGGGAGCCAGCAGGGGACCCGAGCTCCGACTTCCCCGCAGAGGCCTGGGAGAGAGGCGTTTCCTGCAGCCTGGGAAGGGGGGTCACGGGCATGAGACGGCCCCTGGGAGACAGGGATGAAGAGTCCCAGGGCCAGGTGGGAACATGAGTCCGGCAGAGCAAGGCCTCGCCCCAGGTACACAGCTCAGGAGTGAGAGTGAGTTCTCAGTGGTGAGACCAGGAGACAAGAGACTTGTGTTCAGCCCTGATGCTGTCACCAACTTCCCTCTGTGGCCTCCAACAAGCCCCTGCCTGCCCTGGGTTTCCAAGCTGTAGTTTGCGACAGGGGGGATCAGAGACTGCGTGACCTCCAGGTCTCAGAGCCCGGTGCCCTGAAGTCTGGGACCTGCCCCAGCCTGGAAGCCCCCTCCCTTCCAGGAGGTAGGCTGGCACCGTCTCTGGACAGGCACTGTCTCCGCACAGGCACTCTGCAAGGGCTGACTCATCCTCTCAGTCCAGTGCACCTGCTCTACCCCAGCCTGGAGGGCTGGGAGGCACTAATTGTCCGAGAACTTGGCGGGAGGGTGGCGCTCAGGCACTGCCAAGGACCCAGAACCGTCCTCACCCAGCTGCACTTCCCTCTGCTTGACTTGTTCCCTGGGAAGCTCCAAATCATTACAAGCAACATAAGCCGAAACCAGAGAGCACCAACCAAACCTTTCACATCATGGATGAGGAGAACTGAGGCCCAGAGGCCCACATACAGTCAGTGGTTGTGATAGGTCCCTCAGGCCCAAGGCCACCTGACTTTGCTGCTTCTGAGCCCAGCTGTCTCTCAGTGGCTTCACCCAAAAAAATCCAACTGCTCACCCCACACGGGCTATGCCCCTCCCACCCTCCTCTCCCATTCCCAAAAAAGGAAGTGTCAGAGAAGAGCAGCTTACACCCCACAGCCACAGAGAACTGGAGGGAGGACACCGTTCTTTCAACAGTGGATGGAAGGATGGATGGGAAGATGGAAGGATGGAAGGATGGAAGGATGGGGGATGGATGGGTGGATGGATGGATGGATAGGAGGATGGAAGGATGGATGGATGGATGGATGGGTGGATGGGAAGAGGGATGGATGGGAAGAGGGATGGATGGGAAGATGGAAGGATGGATGGATGGGAGGATGGATGGATGGATGGATAGGAGGATGGATGGATGGGAGGATGGATGGATGGATGGATAGGAGGATGGATGGATGGGAGGATGGATGGATGGATAGATGGATGGGAAGAGGGATGGGAAGATGGAAGGATGGATGGATGGATGGATGGAAGGATGATGGGAATATGGGTGAATGGGAGGATGAGTGGAGGAATGAATGGATGGATGGGAGGAAAAAGGAAGGATGGAGGAAAATGAGTGTGAATAGATCAATGAATTCATTAATTTAATTAAAGAGAGAATATAAATAAAAAGATGGAGAGAGAAGGAACCAACAGGTGAGGAAAGATCTGGCAGCCAGTAGAGAAAAGGTATTTGATTCATTTTTATAACAGCATACAAAAAATAAGACACTTCCTAAAGTGCTCCCACATCTCCACCTATAAAAACCCATCATGCTTTGGATGGCATTTGGGACGGCAGTTAGATGCTGCTTGCGACACCCTCAACCCATCTCAGAGCGCCGGTGTGCGTCCCAGCTCTGCATCCAATCCAGCCTCTGCTAATGCGCACGCTGGGAGGCAGCAGGTGATGACCCAAGTACCTGGGTTCCTGCCGCCCACATGGGAGAGCCGGGCTGGCTTCCAGGCTCTTGGCTTCAGCTCCCATTAAGGGCCATTTCAGGCATTTGGGGAGTGAACCAGAGGATGGGCGATCTCTCCTTCTTCCTCTCTCTCTCTCTCTGTGCCTTTCGAATAAAAGAAAAGAATGGCTAAGGGAAGTTCTCCAACAGGAGGAAATGATAGCAGAAGGAAATGTGCAACCCTAGGAGTGGAGAAAGGACAGCAGGCACAGCACAGGGGTGAATTTAATAGGCTATTCCTCCCTCCCCGGAGCAGGGCAGGTACACAGGGTGAAACAGAGCGTCCGAAAGCCCCAGAAAACCCCGAGCACAGCTCACACAATTGGACACCCTCAAGGGACCATGTCCAGGAGCGTATCTGGGGGGTTTGGAGCAACATCTGGGGATCAAGCAACTTTCCAGCCCCACTGCTGAATGCCACCCCGTGCCAAGGCCCCTGATGGCTGAAGGCACTCCAGGGAGGTTTCCTGTCCCTTCAAGCTGACAATGCACTCACTGCCACTCCACTGGGTCAGAGGCTCGCAAAGCCTCGCACGCCTGGGAGGGGAGGACAAGTCAAGTCCATGGGGCGGCCTCCAAGCACCTTCCCCAACACAGAAGAGCAGCTGCCCTCGGAGGAGGCCGGCAGGAGGGCAGCCCCGCCCCCAGCGCCTGTGGCGAGAGGCGAGGCCGCGTTCCCACCCACTCCTCATCGCCTGTGGGAAGAACACGAGCAAGTCACAGCCTGTGCGGGGGGGTGGTGGTGGTGGAGGACAAGGAGGGGCTGGGGCCGCGTCACTTCAACAGCGGTGAATTCACAGAGGGGACCCGTGCCCGAGCAGCTGGCCGACTGGGCTTGGCCACCGGCTCCAGGGCTCAGGCGCTACCTCACGGTGTGCCAGGGGTAAGCTTATCAGCAACTGGCTTCCGCGATGGCAGTGAATTCTCTGGCTCAGAGGTGCTCAAGAAGCCAGAGAGTGGCCTTCCGGGGCGTTTCTTAGGGACATCAGTCTCCTCCTGCCCCGACCCTCCCCCACAGACGCCTGTATGTTCCAGCTCAGTGGTCCTGGAACATGGGCGAGGCAGAAGCAGTCCCTGGGGTCCAGGTGGGTCCTGTGTGTTAATCCAGCTGCAGTCTGGAGTTATGCCCTTGCCCAACCCTGCCCAGGGCATCTCCCCCCGGCCACTCCCCAGGTGCAGTGTGGGACACCACGTGAATGGGAAGAAGAAGAAAGCTCCCACGGCAAAGGAAGCATGGGAAGCGCCGGCTTACAGAACGCTGAGGCGGCCCCTGCACAGCCCCCACCTCAGCGTCTTCAGCAGCCGCATGCAATGCAACGCTCCGGTAAGGGGCCGGGTGGGAGGCCGCTTCCAGGCCTGTGAGCCCGCAAAGACCCGTTTGTTCATGAAATATTTCTGAAGACCAGAATTTTTAAAACACATAGTCCAAAATTCTGCTGTAATCTGAAGTTGCCAAGGTAACGAGGCCAGAACTTGAGCAGAATCCAATAACAAGTTTATCATTCCATTCAAAGACTATTTTGCTTCCTGGGACCATGGAGAAAAAGCAGACCTCAAGAAAGGTGTGCGATGGTCAGGTGCATCTCTCTCCGCAGCCCATCCAGGGACCCTCCAGGGAAGGCATCAGAAACCAAAAGAGAGGGGAAAGCATGTGCAGAAAAACACACGGCAGCAAAGCTGGGATCCCAGGGGCGGAGGGCAGCGGGAGAGGACCTGTCTCCCACCGCAGAACTGACGTGCGCTCCCACACGCCCCACCACCAATCCCTTCTCAGGAAACGGAACCACCACCAGTCCAAGGCCAGGCCCCCTCCAGAGTGTGCCTGGCAACCAGACCCCCGGCATCCCACCTGCTAGCTGAGAAGCCAGGTTTCAGGAGAGCCCCCTCGGCTGGGCGGTCCCGAGGCTGGGTCTGTGGTCTCCAGGCCCGCTGGGCCCTGCAGGGGGCGAGGCAAAAGGAAGGAGACCCTCACATCCTCCCAGGGTGGACAAGCCAGGGCCAGCCAGAGGACGGCCAGGCCCGCTGGGCTCTGGGCACTGGCTCTGTTTGATGTCAGTGGGAGGAGGACTCCTGCTTCTTGCCGTTCCCTGGGTGACAGTTGCCATGGATATAAATCAATTTTTGGTGACTGCGTGTCGCCAGTTGAATATCAAGAGTATGTTCCTGGGAACCACAGCCGGACAGAGACACACACGGGGACGGGGCGACAGCACGCTTGGGCCTGGATACCAGCAGGTGCCTAGCTCCAGGGAGCCCAGCCTGGCTCCAGCAGCACGGATTCACGTGCCATGGAGCAGTAACCGGAGACTCGGGTGAGCCCCCCTCCCCCTACAGCAGCATGCAGGGAATGTCCACCAACCAGCCCCCGGAAGGAGGTCTGCCAGTCTAAGCACTTCCCACGCCAACTCCGCCATCCTCACAACAACCTACGGGGGGGGGGGGGGGGGATGTTCTCATTGTTCTCCTTCTACAGATCAGGGGACTGAGGCTCAGAGATGGCCGCTCAGCTACTAGTGGTAAGGCCAGGATTCAAACACTTGGGCGTGGGCCGTCCCTGCACTTTGTGGTCATCTGGGGAGTGAGCCAGTGGATAGAAGATCCATCTCTCTCTCTCAAATAAATAAGTAAATAAATATTTCAAAACCCTGTCCAAACCTTAATCTAATCAAACCTGAAGCTCTGTGCTGTCCCACACCCTGGCCATGGCTACTTACATGTAAATTAATGAAACCTGCACAGAACCAGAAGTTCGGTTCCTCAGCCCCCCTGGCCTCATTTTAACCGCATGCGGAGTAACTCCCACACGGGACAGCACAGCAACACTTCCATCATCACACAGCTTCAGCCACCGCAGAGAGAGCTGACAGAACTCCCGGACATCAGAGGACACAGAAGACAGAGTGGGTGCTGAGCCCACAGCAGGGAGGCCAGCAGGCCGGGCCTTGGCTCCTCCATGACACCTGCTGGCCTGCTCCTGGCCAATGAGGACACCAGCAGGAGCGGAGAAGACAGGACAAACAAACCAAGGACGAAGCCGACCAGACCCTCCCTGACTCGGGGTGAAAAAAGTCACCCAAAACACACCCTTTGGGGACACTGGGAAACACATGACAGGCGTTGGATATTCTACATTGGGAAATTATTGTCGGGGTTGTTATTATAATAATGCTATTGTGGTTATGGTGGAGACCATGATTTTTAGGGACTTCACACTGAAGTATTCAGGAGTAAGGTGGCAGGAGCTCTTCAGCCTCTGTTCTAACAGGTCAGCAAAAACGAACATAAAGGAGGCAAAAGACAGCAAAACAGTAACCACTCACTTCAAGGGGCCTGCATCTAGGTAGCTAACTATTCTTTTAATTCTTCTGTAGATTTGAAATGTTCTTAAGTTGGGGAAAATAAATGAAAAACAAAATCCTGTCCCCCTCCTCTGCGATCGACAAGATGCAGATGGATGCTGCTCGCAGACAAAGCCCACAGGGACGGTCCAGCAGGGGCCCATCTGGTCCAGCTTCCTGTGCCCAGCAGGCCGGCACTCCACAGGTGAGGCCCACAGGGCGGGCGGCAGGTCCAGGAAGGTTCAGGGGACCAGCAGTCTGCCCCCGGGTCGCGCTGCCCCCACCCGAAGCCAGACACCCTCACTGCTAAGCTGGAGGTTCCTGGGCTCTGCTCCGGGACCCGCAGGTCAGAAAAGAAAGGGCCGGGAGCCCTGCGGAGCTCCGCAGAAAACTCAGATCCACACCCTCCGTGGGAGCTGGCCCAGGAAGCGGTGGTCTATCACAGCTACTCTGGAAGGTATCCAGGCCTGCATAAGAAATTTGCACAAAGCAAGCCTGGCACCTAGTGGTCATGTTTATGTTAACATTCGTGCAGCCTGGGCGGTCTGCAGGGATGACCGGGTAGGGAGGCATAGGAAGGTGCAATAGTTGCACTCGGGCTCTAACCACTTCAGACAGTGGTGATGAGGGACACACATGTGTGCACTATAAAAGCCAAAGGCAGGGGCTGGCGCTGTGGCACAGTGGGTTCAGCCTCCACCTGCAGTGCTGGCATCCCATATGGACAACGGTTCAAGTCATGGCTGCTCCACTTTCAATCCCGCACCCTGCTAATGGCCTAGGAAAGCAGTGGAAGATGGCCCAAGTCCTTGGGTCCCTGCACCTACGTAGGAGACCCAGAAAAAGCTCCTGGCTCCTGGCTCCATATCAGGCCAGCTCTGGCCATTGCAGCCATTTGGAGAATGAACCAGTAGACAGAAGATCTCTGTATCTCTCCCTCTCTGTGTAACTCTGCCTTTCAAAGCAATAAATAAATCTTTCTTTAAAAATAAATTAGCATGGCCATCCCACTAGGCTATGTGGCAGAACCTGTAGCCAGTGACTGGAATCCACCCCCAGACCCCCCGGGACAACCCCGACACAGGTGCATGGATCCCTGACACAGGTGCACGGAGCCCCGACAGAAGCTGGAAACAGTGTGCTGTCAGACAACAGCTCCCCGGCCTGAATCTGCACCAGTGGCTCTCAAAAGTGTCACACAACAGTAGCAGCCACAGTGTCACCCAAGGAACTTGGAAACACACGCTCCTGCCCAACCAAGTCAGCACGGGGTGGGGTGCGGGGGGGCAAAGCTATGTGCTCTCCGCAGCCCTGTGACTACCCTGATGTAAATAGATGGGGGCTTCACTGTGACTGGCTTGTCAACAGCTCCAGAATACATCAGCACACTGCAGCCTGGACACGGTCAGTGGGGTGGGTGGACAACGCACTTGTTTCCTGAGGGCGCATCTGGGCGTGTGCGGATTCACAGGGACAGCTCTGGAGGACAGTCAGACGGAGAGGGAGTGGGCACCAGCGGGAGGACGCAGTCTCAGCAAACCTGTAACACGGTCACATTTTCACACAAAAATGTTTCCATAGCCCTACACCAGGAACCAAAGCGTACTTCTTACCAGGACACACGGAGAGGTCAAATTCTGGGAGGTGGAAGGGAGAGGGGTGCAGGGCCGGGGCGGCGGGGGGGAGAGGGGGGGATGGCTGCACGGCTTGAGGTTACTTCCTGCCACCAAACTGTGGGGACACTGCTGAACATGGTGAAAACGGTCAATTTTACATGAGATATATTTTATCACAATGCTTTTAAAAATAAATTAAAAAGAAAAAAAGAAAAAAAAAACCTTAACAGGGACATTAGCCGTGAGAAAGACCAGCTCCACTGCCAGTGCAGCCACTTTGGGCCTGAAGACTGCGCCCTTCCCAGGGTGAGTTCCCGGCAGCGCTCAGCGAGGCTCGACCCTGCCCGGGCACGGGTGGCCACAACCACAGCACCTCGCACAGCCTCGGCCAGAGCCGGGGTTGGGGCCGGCTGAGCTCCAGCTCCAGCAGGAAACCGCACATGCACAGGGCGGCTGAGCTAAGCCCTGAAAGGCCTCCCTGCAAAGGCGCAGGGGAAACCAATCGGGGAGGGAGAGGCAGGCCACAGCCCTGCACCTGCCCAACCACGGGCCCACACTGGGAGCTCACCTGCCTCCCTCCCACCAGCAATCTGTTCAGAGCGCTGGCGCTGTGGGTGGGGTCCGAGCTCCAAGGGCGCAGAGCACAGGGAGGTGCAGGGCAGGTATCCAGGGGCTGTGGAGAAACGCGGCTCTCAGGCTTCAGCCTGGCGCCCGGGGACAGTCAGGCCACCCAGGACAGAGGACGGGAGGCTCCGCGCTCCCACCAGGCAGCCTTCCCGGTGCAGCTCTTCCGGCCTGGGTGCCTGAGGGTCTGGGAAACCTTACACTTGTTTAGCTTAAGCTGCCCCCCACCCCAAGGAATCTTCCGCTTTATGATGTAGAAAGATGAAAGCCGCAGAAAACACAGAACAAGTCAAAGCTCCTGGCTTCTGCCTGGCCCCACTCTGACTGCTGCAGCCATCTGGGGAGTGAACCAGCAGACGGAAGACCTCTCTCTCTCTGCCTCTCAAATAAACAAATCTTTAAAAAAAAATGATGGAAAAAAAAAAAAACAATGATGGAACTGAACATGAAAGCAAGAGTTGAACGCAGACTCATGATGAAATGGAAATAAAACACGGCTGGCAGAACTGGAAACTGAACCTTTCGGGGAGTAACGTGACCCACTTCTCAGTCTTAGGAGAATATTCATGTCATTTCACTCGGTAGTATTACTCCTGGACACGTCTCCTATGAATATATTTTAAGGAAAATCTGTCCAAGAATCACTCACTATAGCATTCCTTAAAACAAGAGAACGGTTAAAGTGTACATGGGTGGAACAGTTAGAGCCACAAATATCCTTTCAAGATAATTAGCAACATGACACTAGGTGAAAAGTCATAAAATGAATATTCCAATTTTACACAAAATCTGTGTGTGTTCATGCAAAGGACACAACAGACCAAGACAAATGGTTAGCCTCATATTACTTTATTACCTTTTATACCTTCCAGTATTTGCCAAGATTTCTTCAGTGAACATAGCATTTTTAAAAAAAAATTTATTTGAAAGGCAGAGTTACAGAGGCAGACACAGAGAGGTCTTCCATCCGCTGGCCCACTCCCCAAATGGCCACAGCAGCCAGAGCTGGGCCAATCAGAAGCCAGGAGCCAGGAGCTTCCTCTGGGTCTCCCATGTGGGTGCAGGGGCCCAAGGACTTGAGCCATCTTCTACTGCTTTCTCAGGCACATTAGCCAGGAGCTGGATAGGAAGTGCAACAGCCGGGACTCGAACTGGTGCCCATATGGGAGGCCAGCACTGCAGGCCCAGACTTTAACCCACTGCACCACAGCATCAGCCTCTGCAGAAGGATTTCAACCAGTGCTCATATGAGATGTTGGCATTGATAAGGGATGGCTTAGCCCACTGCACCACATGCCAGTCCCATCAAATGCATTTGAGTTTTATATATATATATATATATATCTCACATACATATATATATAGATAGATTTATTTGAAAGTCAGAGTTACACAGAGAGAGAAGGAGAGGCATGGAGAGGTCTTCCATCTGCTGGTTCACTCCCCAGATGGCCACAACAGCCAGAGCTGCGCTGATCTGAAGCCAGGAACCAGGAGCTTCTTCCAGATCACCCACGCGGGTGCAGGGGCCCAACCACTTGCGCCATCTTCCACTGCTTTCCCAGGACATAGCAGAGAGCTGGATGGGAAGTGGAGCAGCCGGGACTTGAACCAACGCCCATGTGGGATGCAGGCACTGCAGGCGGTGGCCTTTCCTGCTATGCCACAGCGCTGGCCCCCTTGAGTTATATTTTCAAATTACAACAGGTTGGGATGTAACCCCATGCAAAGTCAAGGAGCACCTGTCTGCCTTCCCAACCTCCTTTACCTGAGCCTTTTACAAAGGACATCAGCTGACTTGCCATTTGCACAATGAACTGTACACCTAAAAATGGCTAGAACAGTGATTTTTGTTAGATAATAAACCAAGTCAACGTTTGCATAAATGTAACAAGTTTGTTTCTTGGGCATAACCATGGTCACCAACCATCTAAATGATCAGCACACACCCCAGTCAGCAGCCTTTAGTGGTGTCTGAGACCTGAAATACCCACGCTCAATGTCACTCACCGCTCAATGTCACTCACCGTCCTGGTGACAAAGGAGCAGAGAAGAGTCAGGGTGCGTGGAGGGAGCTGGCACGACAGGAAGTGCATGTAGCAAGCCAGCGCCATCCAGACAGTGCTGTCACCTCCAGCTCTTCTTACCCCACTTGCACCTCTGGTTCCAAAGCCACCTTCCAATCATAAACCGGGGCAGAGACTGTCTCCATCCAGCGAGCACACTCTGCCCGCAGGAGAGGTGTTTCTCGCAGTGAAGAAACCCATCATGCAGACAATTCAATGACAGGAGCGTGGGAAACTGCATGAGCTCCAAGATACAGCCAAATCCCGCTTCTGAGCCTGCACAGCCCTGCCCAGCTTTGCCGCATCCTGAGCACAGGGAACCAACTCCCAGGGCCACACACTCCCAGCTCCGGCCTCAGTGGCTACACGTGCGTGCCAGGCGGCCCTGCTCTCCCCACCCCCAGCCCGAGCTCCAGGGGACTCTAACTGCAATAAACCAAAGGACAGTAGGGCAAGCCCAGGACAAAACATTTTCATTACCTTTTGCAGTCATTATTACCGAGAAAGAATATGGCAGGCACTTATTTATCTTTTAGATGTATTTATTTGAAAAGTAGAGCAAAACAGATTTTCCATCTGCTGGTTCATTCCTCAAATGGCCACAACAATTAGGGTTGGGCCAGGCTGAAGCCCAAAGCCAGGAACGCCATCCGGGTTCCCCACATGGGTGGCAGGGGCCCAAGCACTTGGGCCATGTTCTATTGCTTCCTTGGGGGCATTAGTAGACAAGCTGGCTTGCAAGTGGAGCAGCTGGGATGTGAACCAGTGCTCCGATATGGGACATCAGCATCACAAGTAGGAGCTTAACCTGTTGTGCAAACCGGGCATATTGCTAAAACTTTTTCTTTGAAAGGCAGAAAGACAGAGGGAGGGAGGTATCTTCCGTCAGCTGGTTCATTCCCCAGATGCTCAGAACAGCTGGAGCCGTGAGTGAGGAACTACTCCACGTCTCCCAAGTACATCATTTGCTGTCTCTCATGCGCATGAGCAGGAAACTGGAAAGCAAGTGAGGTGCTGGGACTTGAACCAGGCACTCTGATAAGGAATATGGCTGTTCCAAGCAGCAGTTTAGGCATTGCACCACAATGCCTTGGCCCTAGCAGACAATTTTTAAGTATTTATTGTTACAGATTTATTTATTTTAAAAAAGAGAGTGTCGCTTCCCCTTTCGCAGAGGAATGACACTAGACCCTGTGCTGTTCTTTCGTCTGCTCGGCCCTTCCCGGGTTTGCTGCTGGTCCTTCCCGGGTTGGCTGCCGGCCCCTCCACCTCCGTGGAAGGGTGGTTCCCCCTGGTCACTTTCCCCACTTCTGCAGGGGAGCGGCACACCGCCGGCCGGCTCTCTCGGGGGCTGCACAGGTGTTCCCCTTAGATGTTCCTGGTGCATGTTGTCTCTCTCCTCCTTTATAGTCCTCTTCCACCAATCCCAACTCTGCTGCCCACACGCCGAGCACGCTGCTCTCCTCCAATCAGGGGCAGGATCAGCTCCTGCAGCTTATCAGTCAAATTGGCGAGAGGCAGCTGCGTAGAAGTTTACTCCTCCCCAGCGCCATATTGTGGGAGAGCAGATGCATAGAATAAGTCTTAATTCCAGTAACTTAGTCTAGTCTCAGTTGCTCCCCACAAGAGAGGTCTTCCATCTGCTGGTTCACTCCCCAGATAGCTGCAACAGCCAGAGCTTGGCCAGGCCAAAGCCAGGGGCCAGGGGCTTCATCCAGGTCTTCCACGTGGGTACAGGGGCCCAAGCACTTGGACCATCCTCTGCTGCTCTTCCCAAGCCATGAGCAAGGAGTTGAAGCAGAAGTGGAGCAGCCGGGACACAAGCCGGTACCCACATGGGACACCGGCGTCACCTGCTACACAACACCAGCTCCGACTTTCAGACTTGTCGCTTCACACCCCTCCCCTCCCGAAGCGAGACAGACTGCAACCAAGCAGACGGCACCCTGCACGGCCCTCCAGGCACTGACTTCCGATTGCTGTTCCTCCCCACAGCACCCCTGGGAGCGCGGCCCATGGAGCTCCATCACTTGAGCCAGCTGGCACCATTGGCCCGAGCACCAGCCACGCCACGCCTTCTCCCAGGGTCCCCAGCGTGAACACTGCTGCTGATCCGTCTACACACACTACTCAGGCCCCTCATTCTGCTGCTCTGTCAGCACCAGAGTGCTGAGGGGCCATAGAAGCTAAGATCGCCACATGAGAGTAAAAGAAAATCTAATTTTATGCCTGAGCTGCCTTCAAAGGAAGGATCAACAAATGACCACATGCAGGGCACCATAAAAACCAGGGCCTTCTGGGCTGTGCGTTCCACACCAGCCCCTCCCACCCCCCGTCCCTCTTTCTGGGTGCCCCCCTGTTCCTGCCCTGCTCCATCCGGGAGACCCAGGCCTGGGGGCTCCTCTCTGCTGACACCACTCCCTTGGGAAGCTCCCCGGTCTCGGGGCTTTCCCGCCACATCCACGTGAGCAGCAACCTGCAGTCTCCAGCCCACGTGCAACCTAGCGGGACTCAGCAGTTCAATACATGCCAGACTCGATGCCCGATCTCCCCTTCACCCCACTACAGCGTCCAGGCGCTCTGGCTGGGAACACCTGGGGATCATACCCAGGTCCTCTTGTTCCACTCCCATGGGAAATCCCGTCAGCTCCACACCCAAACAACCCCAGAACCAACCAAGTCTCACCGTTACCACCTCCCGGGCCAGGCCGTCTGCCCTCCCCTGGATGGCCACAGCTTTCCCTCCAACTTTCCTCAACACAGCAGGGAAGGCAACACTGAATCCTCAGCGCAGAGGCCAGACCGCATCGCTCTGCAGCTCAGACGCCCAGCAACACGCCAGCCCCCCTACGACTCGGACCTTTCAGTCTCCCTCAGAGCACAGGCAAACATCACCAGGACCCAGCCTCACGCGCCCAGCTCAAGGTTTACCTGCCCTCCCCTTGGGGTGCCTAAAGGAACTCGCTCACCTGAGAGGTGCAGCTGGCCCTACCCGGTTCTTCTCCAAAGGATCCGAACCTGCTGGCCCGTACCGTCCAGGGGGACCTGATGGGCAGACACAACTACCACCTGCACGGACGGCCCAGACTTACTGAAGTCCTACTTACTTACTGAAGTTACTGGAACACCATCACGTTTCTCTGAAGAGTACAGCACCACTGGCCAAACCAGGACTCGGACACGCCCTGAACACGCCCCTCTCAGCCCCAACTTCCCTAGAACCTTCACCCTAACTCCGCGGGGAGCCCAGGGAATGAAGCCGCAGCTGCCGGCTCCTGGCTCTGCGCTTCGCAAATAGACACTTGCTTTCTGCCACCACCCCAAAGTCGGCTAATGGGCTTTCTGCCCGCTGGGCGGGTGCACCCAGGCCTGGAGACACTGCTCTGCAACCTCTCAACCCACCTCCCAGGATGCAACACACCACCCAACGCTGGCCTCGGGCCTCCGCCTACAACTCCTCCCCACATGTCCCTTGCCTAACACTTCTGCTCTGTGCTACCATCTCTACTTCTCAGTAGGCCCTACCTGATTCAATACGTAATTCCGTACCCTGCATAGCCAGGCCACATAATTGTTTCTTTCCCCCTTAACAGTTACCATCTTCTAACACACGATGGCGAGCCTACTTAGTCGTGATGCATTGCTGGCATCTGTCACTAACTCCTCCAGGGCAGATGAATGGATTTTTAGAAGAAAAAAAAAATAGATTTTATTTGAAAGGCAGAGTAACTGAGAGGGAGGGACAGAGATCTTCCATCCATTGGTTTACCCCTCAAATGGCTACAACAGCCAGAGGTTGGCCAGGCCAAAGCCAGGACCCTGACAATCCTAGGTCTCCCATACGGGTGGCAGGGGCCCAAAAACTCGGGCCATCTTCCATTCCAGGAGTTGGGTAGGAAGCAGAGCAGCTGGGACTTGAACAGGGGTTCATTTGGGATGTCCACGGCTCAACCCACTGCGCCACAACACTGACGTATCAAGCAACCGAACAATACCTTGCAAGATAGGCAATCACTAAAAACCATCTGTAAAATGAATGAATACAGACTGCTTACATTACTCTCCCTGTCAGATTCTAACAACCTGAGTCACATCAACGCAGCAGCCTTCACCCTACAAGACCCCACGTCTGCCCCTCAAATGCTTCTTTGCACCAAAGTTTCAAAAATTCCCCACTTTGATGTTTACTTCCATCAAAACATACTCATAGGCTCATCTGTACCTACAGGATTACGTTTCACAAGTTCATTTCACATCCCACGACCCACTGAAGCCATACTCCAGTCACTGGGGCGCAGCCGAGAACAGAGGATGAAGAGCAGCCTCACCTGAGAGCTCGCAGGAACATCAGGATCGAGACACACGCGGACAAGATGGCGGAGGGGGAGTGATACGGACGGACTGAGCAGCACGACACCCAAATACGTGTGATCCCTGCCTTCAGTGTGGTGGAGAGTTTTCAAAGCCGTAAATTGGGAAGAAAAATCTCAAACTTGAAAACGTACACACAAAACATTGTTGTCTGAATCAGGAGTAGAACAAGACAGTGAAAAACCCTGAAACTAGAAAATCCTTCTTTAACAGCCTAATTCTGGGCTTTTCTAAAGCAGAAAGTAATTAGTAAAAACTCCCCAGATGTTGGACAGCTACTTAAGTTGGGTGTGGGACATGTGACCCTCTAGGTGCTGGGTGCTGGTTACAGGGACATGATGGGACACGCAGACACACGTTGCCCCTTCACTGTCACGGTGGCTGTGAGCCGTGGAGTCACAGCCCAGCCAAGGGGCCGCCTCAAAACCGCCAGCTGTGATTGACACTCGACTAAGACCGTCTCTGCTTCTTTCCCTTCCCTAAGCTCCTGGTGACCGCACAAGCCTGGAAAGACTGACCTGCGAAGGCTGGCGGAGTACAACTACTTTGTAAAAGTCAAGCCACAGCCTCTGCACACACCACAAGACAAGCACCGTGTAAAGATGAGTATTTATTCACTTTACAAAGAGAATGGTATGAAATCGCCATAAACAGCTCCATTTATAGACAAGTGTAACTGTACATGGCACCAGCAGCTCCAGCTGGCCTTCCCAAGGTGCTCTCACGGCTCCAGCTCAGTCACTCGAGCCCGGAACCCGCTGTTCTGCCGCTGATGCTACGAAGTCCCTCCGAGATGATGGTTCTGTTTTACATATTCACAGGTGGGAGGAAATAAATCCATCTGCCCAGCCCTCGCTAAGAGAGGAGCTTCATCTGCATGTCCCCCAGTGAGCACGAAGCAAATACCGCTCACTCTTTAACAGACAAAGCAGAAACCAAATTACTGATCCTTTGAAAAGGCTTCTGTAGCACACCAAAATACTTGTATTTATACACACGTAAAAATCTCGAGTCAGATTTATTATTTTAAGGATAAACAGATACCCTAACACTGCCCAGGGTGGGTAATGAAAAGGAAGATAAACATTAAATTATTGAATTATAAAAATATTTTCTTTGGAAAAAACTTCCAGCAAGGTCATCGTTAATATCTAAAACCAAAGAGAAAAAATAAACAATTGTTCTTTGATCCATTAGTAATTTAAATAAAAATGAAAACCTCTTCAAAAGCAGCAATGACTCAGTTTTTAAAAAGTTGCAGGTCATGAGCACTTCTAGATCTATACACTGATGCATCTTTACAGGCAACCGGCAGTCGAGAAAAATCTGTAATATGGCTAATTCTTTTGTTTTTAGTATCATAATTTTTGTTTTGTTCTAAAAAAATATTCCACATGACAGCTTAAAAAATAAGTGGCCACTTTGGGGAAGCACTCAACTGTCCCATCTGACTCAAGCCAGAGGACCACAGCTAGGAGACCGCAAGGGATACTGGTGATTTTTTTTTTAAATCACAATCATTTCTACTCCAGTTTAGTTACCCCTTCATAATTTATGAACAAATTAAAGATTTCACTAGTGCTGTCCTGCACCTGATTTGCTGAGAGAAGAGCTGGCACTCTCACAACAGTCCAGCTCCTGAACCCCTACGCATGGGGCTTTAAGCCAGTTCTGGACACAACCAATTGTACTAGGATATATTATAAAAATATACCATATATTGGACACTCGTGTCAGTACATTGCAGAAAATGTGTCTATTTACTGTGTAAAGTTTATTAACATTTGAATGAAACACTCTTATTTACACAGTGAAAGTCTGTGGCGAGGGGCTCACCGGCACGCACGGCCTTGCAGAGGCCCCGGGGGGCCTGGCACAGCGACCCCCTCCCCAGAACTGCAGCTCAGCACGAGGCGGGCTGGCGGACACACACGGTCCAGGGGGCTTGCGTCTGCGTCTTCATTCTTCCTCGCTCTCATTCTCGGGATCTACGTCAGAATCTCCGTTTAATTCTTTTTCACTTGCCACATCTCTGTCCTCACCATTTTCTTCACCATCCTCATCTTCCTGTCCGTTCTCTTCGTCAACATCCTCATCAGTCTCAGTTTCTTTCTCCTCCTCATCTTCATCCCAATTATCCTGGTAGGAACAGCAAGCAGGAAAACGTTCATCAGGTCTCATTCTGACAAGGCATGGGGTAGAAAGGTGGATGTTCACACCAAGGGAAAGAAAAACACTCACATCAGAATCCTTGTCTGGCACTTCATCATCAGATTCCTCTTCTGAAGATTCTGTAGCAGGGGGAAAAACACTCAGCACTGATTTTGTGAACACAGGGCACAGCCTGAAATCTCACCAGCGAGATTCCTGAATGTGCTGCTAGAAACATTTACACTCAGCTATCATCCCTAAGAGCCAACATAGACATTCTTCTCATCTACATACACCAGCCAGGACTCGAACCAGCTCCTACATGGGAGGCACCACAGGTAGCAGCTTTACCTGTGACGCCACAGTGTCAGCTACATCGCGGGTTCAAGTCTCAGCTGCTCCACTTGGGATCCAGCTCCCTGCTAATGGCCTGGGAACACAGTGGAGGATAGGATGGTCCAGTGCTCAAGCCCCTGCACCCGTGTGGAGAACCTGATGAAGCTCCTTGCTTCTGGCTTCAGATCAGCCCAGGTCAGGCTGCTGCGGCCATTTGGGGAGTGAATGGAAGATCTCTCTGTCTCTGTCTCTCCCTCTTTCTGTCTTTAACTCTGTCTTTCAAATAAACAATTTTTAAAAATAAATAAATAAAATAAACCACTATCCACAGATAGAGTCCCCTTGCCTGCTCATCTTCCTAAGGCCCTTCCCTCACAGCAAACACCATCCTGAATTTCTCATTCCTGTGCGTGATGTAATGTGATGAAGCCTCATGAGCCCATAACTACAGAAACAAACTCATGAAGAAATACAGGCTGAGCATCTCCTGGTCCTAAAATCCAAAATCTTGGG
This sequence comes from Oryctolagus cuniculus, assembly GCF_051225735.1. NCBI lineage: Eukaryota > Metazoa > Chordata > Mammalia > Lagomorpha > Leporidae > Oryctolagus > Oryctolagus cuniculus. Next base: position 178,982,265 of record NC_142868.1, read on the forward strand.
AAATTGGCATTTGGGATTTCGAGATTAGGAACACTCGAACCCTAAAGTCTATGCAAATCCTGCATAACTGAAAACTCCAAGAGCTGAAAACACTTCAGAGGACCAGATGTTTTAGATAAGGTGCTCAACAGACGAGCTGCTACCTGGGTGCTTAAATGTTCTCTGTGTTTATACGCACACATGCAATCACACAGTGTACAGAAGACAGCACCATGACTTGATTTTGTGATCAAATTTATCTATGTTGATAATGTAGACCTCCATTTGACACGTTCTGGTTAATGCAGTGTGTGCAGAGGGAATGAACTAATTTAAACACTGTTCCCCCTTGTGAAGAATATTGTTATTTACAAAATTTTTCTGTTCATTTTAAACAGGAACAAGATTAACATAATTAACAATTCTCCTTGCATACCTATTTTTTCTTAAGGTTTATTTATTTGATAGGCAGAGTTACAGACAGTGAGAGAGAGAGAGAGACAGAGAGAAAGGTCTTCCTTCCATTGGTTCACTCCCCAAATGGCTGCAACGGCCGGCGCTGCACCGATCTGAAGCCAGGAGTTAGGTGCTTCTCCTGATCTCCCATGCGGGTACAGGGGACCAAGCACTTGGGCCATCCTCCACTGCCTTCTCGGGCCACAGCAGAGAGCTGGACTGGAAGAGGAGCAACTGGGATTAGAAACAGCGCCCACATGGGATGCTGGTGCTGTAGGTGGAGGATTAACCTAGTGCGTCATGGCACCAGTCCCTTGCATACCTGTTTTAAAGTCATAGTCCTCAAGCTTTTTGGTCATAAAAACATGAGAGGGGCCAGCGCTGTGGTGTAGCAGGTTAAGCTGCCGCCTGTAGTGCCAGCATCCCATATGGGCACCAGTTTAAGTCTCAGCTGTTCTACTTCCAATCCAGTTCTCTGCTGTGGCCTGGGATAGCAGTGGAGGATGGCCCAAGTTCTTGGGCCCCTGCACCTTCATGGGAGACCTGGAAGAAGCTCCTGGTTCCTGGCTTCAGATCGGCCATTGTGGCCAACTGGGGAGTGAACCAGCAAATGGAAGACTCTCTCTCTCTCTCTCTCTCTCTCTCTGTTTGTATGTGTAACTCTTTCAAATAAATACATAAATCTTAAAAAAAAAAAAAGAAAGAAAGAAAGAAAGAAAAAACCCTGAGAGCCCCAGAAAGCCTTCTTTTCCATGGAATAAGTCTATCAACACTGATCACATGAGGCAGGCATTTAGGCTTGCAGTTAGGTGGTCGTTAAGGCACCCGTACCCCACTCCAGAGTGCCGGGGTTCTGCTAGCGCATGCCCTGGAAGACAGCAGTGACAGCTCAAGGATCCTGCCACCCCACAGGGGAGACCTGCATAGCGTGCTCAGCTCCTGGCTCTGGCCCCAGCCCTGGCCATTGCAGGCATTTTAGAGAGAGTCAGTGGACACGAGGTCCAACTCTTGGACTCTCAAATAAATAAAAGGCAACTCACTAAATGTTAACATAAGTACATATTTAAAAAAAAAAATAATATATTTTCCAAAACATTTTACTGAATGGCACTGTTTTTACACTTTGACAAACTTCTCTTATTTGCTTCTGCATCCTATTTTTTGGATACGGTGACGTTTTTGAACAATATGAAGAAAGCCCAGCCTCAAATGGTTAGTAACAAACAAGACATCATGGACCTCTGACAGGATCCGAGTCTCCACGGTCCTCTGGCCTCACTGTGGGAAGGGCCAGTTACAAGTGCACACTCCCAGAAACACCTATGACAAACGGAAGGATGTTTTCCACCCTGAGATTACCAAGTAGCAACGCTTTTAATCCTCATCACAAAGAGAACACACACGAACTTCCAACACGGCATATGGACAGGCATTTCTCTAAATTTTTGCCAAAACCTATTTTCTGAGCCAATTACCAAATTTTATTTTCCCAGAAATCTTTTATTTAAAGAATACAAACTTCATACACTTCCTAAATACAACTTAAAGAACAAAATGATTCTTCCCACTGTACCCGCCGTCCCACCCCTCTTCCTCCTCCCTATCCTATTCCCATTCTTATTTCTTACTAAGATCTATTTCTAATTAACTTTATACACATACGATTAACTTCATACTAAGAGTTCAACAAACTGTATGGGAAAAAACTGTTCTGCAACAGTTGAGACAAGGGCTGTTCAAAGTCATTCCATCTCGAAGTGTTAATTTTACTTCTACAGATTTCCTTTTAGGTGCTCTATTAGTTATTACAGATCAGGGAGAACATTCGGTATTTGTCCTTTTAGGACTGGCTTATTTCATTAAGTATGATATTTCTCACCATAGGAAATCTTATCTCACTGGGGTTTTCATTTGCATTTTCCTAAAATGCTATATTTTTATGTTTATTACTCATTTGCTTCTTCCCCCAGAAAATCACCAACAGAGCCTATGTTTATCTAGACACTTTCCTCTAATGATAAATTTTCCTTTTACTACATAAGTGTATGTAAGGAAACTTAGTGATGTGTCACATGACACAGGCAGGTAGAGCATGTTTCCTATGAGGCACTGGTGCATCTAGCGATTTAGATTTACTGAACAAGCTCTCTTCTCCAGGCTCCATGACCTGCCACCATGTATTCTTCCCTGAGAAGCACAGAGGCAGAGAGCGCCATCTGTTGGCTCACTCTCCAAAAGCCTGCAACAGCCAGAGTTGTGCTGCTCCTCATCTCCCACACGGGTAGCAGGAACCCAACCACTCGAGATGTCACTGGCTGCCTTTCCAGGGTGTGCATGACCAGGAAGCTGGGATTGGCAGCAGAGTGGAACTCTAGCCCAGGTACTCCAATATGGGACCCAACTGTCCCAGGTGGCACCACGACCACTGTGCCACACAACTGCAACAGGTGTGTGAATCCACAGTTGTACATACAGGGTTTCAGGTTTGATGGTCCTTGTGTTCCTGCACCTAGCTGTCCTTACCGCATTCACCTCAATCACTCCAGGTTCTTCCTTCTCCCCGACAGGAAGTACTAAATTCACACACCAAGCTGGAGGTGACTGGCAATATTCTAACCTGGAATCTTCCCTTCTGTCAGGACTGACAGATGTGTAAATTCATGCAGATGTGCTTCTGTGTCCTTCAAGGTTCTGTAATTTCCTCTATAAAGGTTTTGCTTCCTATTATAGACATAGTGCCAGGTCCTCATAGTTTGGATCGTTGGAGTGAATGAGATCTTTTCCCCTCACACGTCTTCAGACAAGTGATTACTGTTATATAAAAATGCCAGGAATTCCCTTTTTGCTGATCCTGGTGCCTAGCAAGCTTGCTTTTCTACATAGCCCCTTTTCCTAATAGTGCAGCTATACATTTCTGTGTAAGGAAGAGCAATAAGTAGAAAGGTCAAAGCTCTAGAATTCACTTCTCAGGGCCAGAGTTGTGGCATAGTAGGTCAAGCCACTACCTGCGATGCAGGCATTACATATGGGCACTGGTTGGAGTCCTGATTGCTGCACCTCCTGGATCTCAAACTGGTACCCATATGGAATGCCAGCACCGAAGGCAGCAGCTTAACCCACTACGCCACAATGCCAGTCCCTGTTCCTGGAAATGCTTTCAAAGCTTTCGTTTATATTTGATTTTGTTAAAAAGATTTATTTATTTGAAAGCAGCATTACAGAGAGAGGTAGAGAGACAGAGACAGAGACAGAGACAGAGAGTGAGGGAGGGAGGGAGAGAGAGACACAGACAGAGAGAGACATCGTCCATCTGCTGGTTCACTCCCCAAACGGCTGCAACAGCCACAGCTGAGCTGATCTGAAGCCAGGAGATTCTTCTGGGTCTCCCACATGCTTAGAGGGACCGAAGCACTTGGGCCATCCCCTGCTGCTTTCTCAGGCATGTTAGCAGGGAGCTGGATCAGAATAGAGCAGCGCCCATATGGGATGCCGGTGCTGTAGGCCAAGGCTTTAACTCACTGCCCCACAGCAGCAACCCCTTGGTGTAGGTTTTCCTAAGTTAAAGGAATTCTCTTAAATTCCTTAGCTATTTAGATTATTTGAGATGTGAAAAGGCTAATATTACTAAATTATTTTTCTATACTACTAAGCTAATCTAGTGTTTCCCAATTGATGTTAATATGATCATTACATTAACAGATTTCTTAATGCCATCTTATAATCACTCATAATCTTTAAATTCTCCTTAGTAATGGCATATTATTTTACTTACACAATTCCACAATCAGTTTACTTAATAGGATGTTTGAAGAAGGTCAAATGTTCCTTTCTTGCTCATCTGTCTTTAACAAGGTTACCATTGTATTTAACTAATGAAACATCTAAATTGTTTACATGACAAAAATTACCTGTTCCTTGAAGGCTTTATGAAATAAGCCACAAAACCTCCCAGGCTGGGTAGCTTGTGAGAGGTTTTGATTAAATCCATTTTAGAACTATGGGTTTTTGAAGCTGATTTTGGTCATTAAAGTTCCCTGAAAAATTTCAGTATTACCCAGGTTTTGAAATGCACTGTCATAAAAGCCATTCATAGTGTTGCTTTATTTAAATCTGTTCCTCATCTAATGCCTTTTTGCTAATGAACAGCACTTGGGTCTTTTCTTCTATGACCCATATCTTCATGTATTTTTGCCACACAGGTTTGCCTGCTTTCAGAGGTCTTCCAAAGCAAGACCTTACATCATGCTGTCAACATAGGTGACCACAGTCACTGTGAGAAGCCAAATGCTTCAATTCTGCACTTAACCCCACCGCAACATTTACCTTCTTCATACACCACTTTTGCCTTCTGATCTGGGGAAGCTGCACCCTTCGTCTTCTCCGATGCTGTAACCTGAAAGGTGAGGCAGCACCATTAGCAAGCAGAGCACACACACGACGAGCACACAAACACTCCCCCACCCCTGCAATCAATGACTTCAAAACGAAGTGGATCAAGCTCCCAAAAAAATCTCTTCAAATACAGAAGGAAAGAATTACTCTGTCAAGTTGGAAAACCTCTGGGGCGATCTTTCTGTGCCAGGATTTCCACTGTATAAACACCTTGTAACGTGTTCAGTTACCCTGCAGCCGATCTGCGCTAACAACCACACTCTAACTGTGGGGCGACTGAGTGTAAAGTTAACAGGCAGTTCTTCCCATTAAGCAGTTAACATTTCCGACTTAGACTGGGTCTTCATTTACCAAGTTCTGACTGAAGCAAGGAGCTCTCAAGGTTCAAGGTAAACAATCCTCACTCTTCTATTTCTATCACATCCACCAGCTGTTGCCACACCGACGTTTTACTCACTTGCGTGATGAGAAGGATCAGCTTCCCATGAAGATGTGAGAGTTTCTGGAAAGTTTTGACTCGGCTCTCCATTAGCTGGTAGAGTGTCCCCAGCTGGGGCACCAGGTCAGGCAACTAAGAAGAAAGGGCATTTAACACCATCATCACACTCCAGAAACAACCACACAGCTACGTCTCACGGTCAAGTGCTGCACCACAAGCACCTGCTCATAAGTACTTCCTTGGCTGTGTGGGACATGGCCCGGCAACATAACAAATGTTCACAGAAGGCCCCCATTACCCTAACAGGAAGAAATGACAACTTTCAAATAATGATGCAAAGTGAGGAGTGAGAAATCACAAAGCAGGACAAAATGCAGGGTGGGCCCTGTGAGTCTGTGCTGCTCAACTGTTTCAGACAAGATCAACACAAAGTAGACACTAACTAAAGAATACCCCACCACGCGCCTGCAGGGCAAAGGGGCTTTCCTCTGAATTTTCCCTCTGATGAAGGTTTCTACCACGGGCCCAAACAGCTTCCCCCAGTTCCCAGGGACTAGGAAGACAATTACCAAGTTGATTTTATATAGCATTTTTAGAACTGTTATTTGAAAGAGAGACAAAGAAACAGAGATCTTCCATCTGCTGCTTCATTCATCAAATGCCCGGGAAGGTCAGGCCAAAGCATGGGGCTGGGAACTCAGTCTGGGTTTCCCACATGGGTAGCAGGTTCCGAACTATTGGAGCCTTCACCTGCTGCCTCCAGGGTGCACATTAGCAGGAAGTGGAATGAGGAGCAGAGCTGAGTCTCAAATCCAGGCATTTCAATATGGAAAAAGTATGCCCCAAGTGGTATCTTAGCCACTCACTAAATGTTTGGCCCTATATACCACTTTAAACACAATCTGTTAATGAATCCTAAAATTCACGCTTAAGAAAGTAAAGAAACCGTTTACTAATTCCCCTAGAGAGCTCTTTAATTAGCCATAACTTGCCCTATTTTTAAAGACTTATTTATTTTAAAAGCCAGAGTTAGAGAGAGAGAGAGAGATCGATCTTCCATCCACTGCTTAAAACAGCCAAGGCTGCACCGGGCCAAAGCCAGAAGCCAGAAACTCCATCTGGGACTCCTGAGCGGACGGAAAAGGGTCCAGGCACTTGGGCCATCTTTTTTTTTTTTTTTTTTTTTTTTTTGTTTTGTTTGTTTGTTTGTTTTTTGTTTTTTGTTTTTTGACAGGCAGAGTGGACAGTGAGAGAGAGAGACAGAGAGAAAGGTCTTCCTTTGCCTTTGGTTCACCCTCCAATGGCCGCCGTGGCCGGCGCACCGCGCTGATCCGATGGCAGGAGCCAGGTGCTTCTCCTGGTCTCCCATGGGGTGCAGGGCCCAAGCACTTGGGCCATCCTCCACTGCACTCCCTGGCCACAGCAGAGAGCTGGCCTGGAAGAGGGGCAACCGGGACTCCGGAGACTTGGGCCATCTTCCACTGCTCTTCCAGGCCATCAGCAGGGAGCTGGATCAGAAATGAACAGCTGGGACTTGAACCAGCGCCCACATGGGACGCCGGCATCGCAGGTGGCGGCTTTACCTGCTCCGCCACTATGCTGGCCCCTTGCCCTCCTCTATTTCTGACACTGCAGTGTAGAGTATTTCATTTAAAAGCTGACCAACTTTAAACAGCAGACACACAAGGATGCTAACTGATTGCCCTTCAGCTTACCATCACCTCTCAATTACGTGTCCCCATTCAAACTGGGAACTCAAGAATGGGGGTCAGCTGCCTAGCACAGTCCTCAGCTTAAAAGGCTGCCAGTAAAGACATCTGAGGAAGGAGGACCACCATGTTCTCAGAGAGGGGCCCCCCTGCGCCGCTGCTACTGCAGGAGTGCCTCCTCAGGAACTGGTACCAGAACAGCATCACTACCAAGCCCTCCTGGGCCTCCTCACTCTTCTGAGCAAGCATAACTGAGGCCACAAAATGAGTCACTCTGCTCTCCAGCCATTGGCTGAAACTGGATGCTTGTGGTTATCATCCAGTGCCCTAGCCCATTGCCCCTCAGTCACTGCACACATGCATGCACCCCCCCACACACACACACACACCCTGCCCCACTGCCGCAGTTCACTTCCTGACACGCCTGCTGGCTGGGAAACCCAGTGCATCCTCACTGCTGCTTGTCTCTCCAACACAGACAAAGCAGCATCCAGCAGCGCCAGTATCCCATATGGGCGCCGGTTCGTATCCCGGCTGCTGCTCTTCCAATTCAGCTCCTGCTTATGGCCCAGGAAAGCAGTGGAAGATAGCTCAGGTACTTGGACCACTGCCCCCATCTAGAAGACCTGGAAGAAGCTCTTCGCTCAGCTCCAGCCATTGCAGCCATTTGGGGAATGAACCAGCAGAGAGATCTCTCTCTCTCTCTAACTCTACCTCTCAAATAAATAAAATCTAAAGAAAAAAAAATTATGCATAGATTTCAAACATCATTTAATTCTATCCTTTTAGTAGCATTTTGAAGTTCACAGAACTATTCTCTTATGACATTGCTTCAAGATTTTATGCTACCCCTCCTCCAAAAACTTATGATTTAATAAATTAAAAATTCTGAAGGGGGAGAAGATTTTATGCTCCCACTCTTATTTGCATAAATAACCAACAGCTGATAGCAACTCCAGCAAAATGGCAGGTATTAAATATTTAATCTGTGTCATTTTTATTTCCTGTGACAAGGCAGTATACAAGTTAGTATATACAAAAATGTAAAAGGGAAAACAAAAGATATATACAACAAAGACAATTGTATTGAGGAGAATAGGTGTACAGAAAGACAGCTGAAGACTAATGTACTAATATGTACCTTTTTCATTTCTGTATATTTTTTAAGATTTATTTATTTGAGAGTTACAGACAGAAGCCAGGAGCCAGGAGCTTCTTCCAGGTCCCCCACGTGGGTGCACGGCGCTAGCACTTAGGCCATCCTCTACTGCCATTAGCAGGGAGCTGGATTGAAAGTGGAGCAGCCAGGACTCAAACCAGTGCCCATATAGGATGCTGGCACTGAAGGCAGAAGCTTAACCCACTGCCACAGTGCTAGCCTTTCTATACTTTTTTAAGTTCTCTATAAATAATATACATAAATCACTTTCAAAATTGGAGACTGAAGGGTACAGGCATTTGGTCTAAGGCTTAAAATGTTGGTACAATGCCATGTCCTAAATCAAAGAACCTGAGTTCAATGCGCAGCTCTGACTAACGCAGACCCTGGGAAGCCGTGGTGACGGTGCACACGACGAGACTAAAGTCCTGGTTCCCAGGTCTGGCCCAGCCCGGGGCATTTGGTGAAGAAGCCAGTGGACAGGAGCTCTGCCTCTATGTGTCTCTCTGCCTCTCAAAAAAATAAATTCAATTTTAAAAACTAAAAAAATGCAATGAGATAAAATCTCCAGAAGGGAAGACCAATGTAGACAGGGTGCTACCAGTGACATGATGTCACTGCGCTTGGGGAAAACCACAATCTGTACAGGAAGTCCCTAAGGTTGAAGGACAGGGGAGGTGGGTTGTGCTGCCACCTTATCAGTCTACAGTCCTCATCGGAGCCCAAGGACTTGCACTCAGCTACTCCAGCTGATAACACTTACTGTGGATAGGTATGAAGCATGAATCGTTAACACACACTTCAGCCACTGAACCATTAAGACAGCGCTGGAAAAAAGAAAACATCCAAGTAAACATCTTCACAAATTCAAAAGCAAGTGAAGATGTACAAATTGTGCTGTGAAGATGACTATGCATTTTAAGGTCCTTTCATTAACACAGTAATCCAGCGAGGATGAGGGAGGCTGGAAAACAGGATGAGAACGCCTCCCTCTAAAACAACCAAAACCAAAACCCACTTTCTAACTAAACGATGCCAATGCAGGAATCATCCATCCAAACTGACTTTGTATTTTAAGGTCATGATATTTGAACCCATCATCTCATTCACATTCAGGGACATACAGCAAGTCTTCCACACTATATAAAGATCAAAAATATGTGAGCCAGTCCTATTTAATAACCTGTTCAGCTTTTCTCTTGTCTGAGCTCAGAAAGCTGATGAGATCTATCAAGGAAAAAAGCTGAGACAAGAGCAACTGTGGACTACAGACACTGATAATATTCTGCAAGCTGAGGATCGCTGAGATATCATCTTCCTACTTAAATGTTTAATCATAAATTAAAATAAAGACCCAGAAAAATCAGTCTCTTAGCTGAAATATTTCTTTAGTATCTTCAGGTACCAAAGGTTGGGCAAATTTCACAAATGGCAATTTTATATATAATAATTAAGACAAAATTAAATAAGACTAATCCATTTAATGACCTGATAAAAATATACATTTTCTGAAAGAAAAGAAAGCAATAAGAATCATTTAACTTAAAATAAAGAAGGGGTAATACCTGACACTTAAAACATTGTCAGTTACAATCTGGGGCTACCTAGTATTGCATGTCGCACGGTTAGGCACCGGTGTCTTCCAGTCACCTCTGATCTAGCTGTAAACACAAAGCAATTGACACTGCCCCAGCATCTTACCTATTGGGATGTCCTTGCAACCTCTTTGTAAGCTGAGGGAGAGAAAAACACTGTTAGTAACACACTTCCAATCTGTCCCATCTCTATCAGTTCCCAGGCCACAGAGACCGTACTAGGAAGTCATTATTCCATTTTCCAGTCTATTTTAAGCCAACATAACATATGCAAACATTCCCATGGCAAGAGGAATGACCTGAGAACAATCTGGGCTGGCACTGCCATGAGTCAACGTGCAGAAAGCAAAGCCAGGGAACAGCACTCAGGTGAGTGAGCTCCAGCAACACGGGAGAAGGAGAACAGAGGGTGAAGGCTAACGGATACGGATTTCTGTGTGGTGGATGGCAGGACATCCTGGGAACACACACACTAACATGACTGTACACACTAAGAAGAGGAATCTATGGTAAGTGACTTATATTTCAATTTCTGAGAGAGAGGGAGGGGAGGAAAAATGGAAGGGAGGGAGGGAGGGAGGAAGGGAGGAAGAGAGGGAGAGAGGAAGGGAGGAAAGCATGGCTAGGTAAACTTTGTTTTTTAGAGTAGATAAACTATTTTAGAAGTATGACTGCACTTTAACATATGACACTGCTCTTTGAAATACGGAGGTTTCCCTACCAGTAACAGTAAACCAGCACACACTGTCATTACCCAAAGCTCTCACAAAATGCTTCAGAATGTACAACAAATGCATTGCAAGCGTAATGTCCAATGACAACTGTTCTTTTAGGACAGGCTTCAGTGTCATTATGTATACTTTTAAAGAAACAAGATTTCCCTTAATGGAAGTAATGACTAGAAAACTGAGTTCAGGGGTCAGCACTGTGCTGTAGCAGGCTAACCACCGCCTGCAGCACCAGCATCCCATATGGGAGCTGTTTCGTGTCCTGGCTGTTCCACTTCTGATCCAGCTCTCTGCTATGGCCTGAGAAAGCAATGGTGGATGGCCCAAGTGCTTAGGCCCCTGCACCTGTGTGGGAGACCCAGAAGAAGCTCCGGACTCCTGGCTTCAGATCAGCCCAGCTCCAGCTGTTGTGGTCATCGGGCAGTGAACCAGCAGATGGAAGATCTTTTTGTTTCTCCCTGTCTATAACTCTACTTCTTAAATAAATATTTTTTTAAAAACTTAAAAAAAAATAAAGCCTGAGTTCAACATATGGCACACCAGTGACCTGCACCTTCACTCGTGCCAAGAGTGGCTCCACACCTCGGGGGCTCTCAGGCCCCTTCTAGCTCAGCTGCCACTCAACCCTTCACACGGTTCAGCAGACTCAGCAAGCAAAGACAGAACTCACACGTCGGAAACGGGCAAGTTCCCTCTGGTGCAGGTCTTGGTGACCTCTGCAATCTCACACTAGCAGGCATGGAGATCAACAGCTCATGTGCAGCAACTGGACAGAAGTGGCTCTAGTATTTGGCTCAGGTAGCTCACAGAACAAAGCGGGAAAAGTGAAAAAGAGACTCTAGGAGCTCCGTGGAGAGGACCTCCCACACACACAGCACGCTGCGGCTCGTGCCAATGGCATGTCCTGTCACCGCTTCAAGATCATCTACCTCACTTTTCTATATGAAGACGTTTCTCTTATTCATCTACCACCCCTCTCCAAATGCCACGTGTCTTTGCATCCTACAAATCTGTTTTTCTAAATACTGGATTCTTCCTTTAAGCCACAGCATTAGGACCTTAAAATTAAACAAGCAGCCAGTTACCTCTTGTAACAACGGAATAACAGCATGCAAGGGCATCCTTAACACAGTCTTCTTTATTAGGTTTAAATTCCTAGTTTGAAGGACTTTCTGTGAGAAAATAAAATGATTATTAAGATAAGCATATCCACAAGCTAAGGGCACTACAGGAAAAGCTGTAAAATTGACTCACAACAGACCAAGGCAATAAACTATCATCTGAAATTTAGCAAAGGCTGGAGGAGCTGAGCAGAGAATGCACATCAAATCCTGTGGCTGTCAGAAAAGCACAGTCTTTAGCAATCAGGAAATTCACTTCCTTAAACAGTTTTCTTACCAGTGTTTTGTATTCAGCGCAAAGGAACACCTCTGGGCATTTACGTAGATACACAACCCTTGAGAGGTGCACCCAGACCCCACTGTAAGAACTACAGCTGTACCCACACAAGAGTGAGCAGAACAGCAAAACCACACCAACGAAGCAAGAAACCCATTTAAATTTAGTGTCAACTTCTTGATAAAATTTCAGCCAATCAGAAAAATCATAAGGAGTCCTTCACACAAACTCCTCAAAGCTGCCGGTCTCCCTCCGCACTGCAGAAGAGGCACCGTGGACCAGCCCGAGCCAGGCCCTCACTCTGCTGCTGCCCAGGCAGCCCACTCCACTGTGAGGCTCAGAGAGAGTCCTTACAGCTCTCCGACTCCCCTTGTTCTTCCATACTTGAAATACGCCCTCTTTCCCAAGGGTTTACTCCTCGATCTGCCCTAGTGGTGCGTGCACACTGTGGTGGTGGCTACTGCTCTGTCATGCTCAGAACATAAATGACAGAGGTACGCAAGAGCAAACATACACAAAGTTGGTCTCCAACCTAGTTTAACATTCTCTACGTACCTTTTCAGAAAACCCCATCAACTTTATTTGGTTGTAAAACTACCTCTACGCTAAACTCTTCTAAATCCATCAAGTACTATTTTAAAATTACCACTTACATAATTATATAGTTTCTTATCTAAGGAGATAGAACATTTTATAGTCACTGGAGAACTGAGGAATGGACTGTCCTAATTTTAAGTTTCAATTAACCTAAATATTCATTTTCCTATACCCAGAATGTAAGATTTAAAGCAAAATATGTTGGTCATAACTTCAACAATTCAGAAGGTGTTTAATGCTACTAAACATTCCTCAAATTACTTCTTTATTACAAATGTCAGTTATCATAAAGTTCCAATGATACAGAGAAGCTAGAGAAAACATCTGTCTGAACTAGTCTACAAATTATTTTTTGAAAGACAACATGCCTTTTAAATTTTCCTAAGATGTTCACCCACACCACCAGGCTTCATTATCTTAAATGGTCAAGTGCAGGCAACACCTCAGGTCCAAGAGCGCAACATGCTGTACTGCCGTCAGTTACACCAGTTGCGGTTCAGATCCCATGCAGGACTATTAGACAAGTGATTCATGGCATCTGCTCATTCTAATTATAGAGGAATGACCATACACTTTGTTGCCAAAATAAGGACACTTCTGTGAATGGAGGGAGTCACTATACTACTCTAAGACGAGAGGTGAGAACCCGAGCTGTCACAGGCAAGTATGACCTAACTACTCTGAAGTTATCCCAAACTACAGGGCAAGAGAAGTTTTAACAAACTCTTGCCACTCCATATGCCCAGTAAAGACAGAATTTCTATGGTAATAATTTTTAAATCTAAAACAAGCAAATAAAAAATGTTCTGAGCCACATAATGGACAGAGGAATCAGTATCATTAACTTCTTCCAAGGAAGAACAACCTATAAACCACCCTACAAACCACAGCTGCTATTACCACAAAGATGACACAAGATATTTTTCTTTTACAGTCTTACTGCAGTATAACTGCTGCCTAACAAATAGAAACTATCTCAAGCGCACTATCTGATCAGTTTGACAAACACATTTATCCATGAAATAAACACTATGATAAAAGTGAATATTCCAGGGGCCAGCATTGTGGTGCAGCGGGTTAAGCCAGAGCCTGCGAATGCCAGTGTTCCATATGGGCGCCGGTTCGAGACCAGACTGCTCTACTTCTGATCCCATTCCTTGCTGATGCACCTAGGAAAGCAACGAAGGACAGCCCAAGTGCTTAGGCCCCTGCACCCATGTGGGAGACATGGAAGAAGCTTCCTGGCTCCTGGCTTCTGCCTAGCATAGTCCCAGCCATTGTGGCCATTTAATGAGTAAACCAGTAGATTTAAGATCTCTCTCTCTCTCTCCCCACAACTCTTCAAATAAAAAAGTGATTATTATAGCCTCAGGCTGCATAACAATCTGTCCCTCCTTCTACCCCCAACTCTAGGCAGCCACTGAACTAGATATTGGTCTACATTTTCTAGAATTTTCATATAAAGAAACCATACAGTATTGTCTTGTTCACAATTTTTGGTGATAGGTTGGTGGTAGTCCAAGGTGCTATTCTAAATTTTTTAAATGTTTCTTAGTAAAAATGAAAACACTGTACCAGATTCACTTGTACCTATTGAGGGAGGCTTCAAAGCATAGCTACATAGACAATGATGGCTGGTGAGTTATGTGACATTCCAAAAATATCATCAGTTGTTTTCTTTAGCATCTTTTTCACCCACCCCCAACCCAGGTTCCTACACCCTGATAAACTAAAATCCACCTTCCAAAATACATGACTTAGCAAACTGTTTTAAAATAATGTTAGATTTTTAGACCTGTTGGTTTCTTCTTATTTCTTAAAAATCATCTTAGACACAAATATAAAATATTCCCATTGAGATCAAATAAAACCAGAGACAACATTAACAGATTAGATATAGCTATGCTGTATTATGAAAACATAATATCACTAAATCATTAAGAATAAATGTAAATTTCTTTTATCTGATAAGGCAGGGCTTCAATAAAATTGCTTCTCACATTTCAACTTTCATTATATAGGCCATTGTTGAATTGTGAAATTTAAGAGAAGCAAACTAAGTAACTTCATACAAGCAGTCACCAACTTACACAGAAAATCTATCTCGCTTTATTTAAAGTTTTAAGTACTTTTACTGCTAAATATTTTACAACATAACCCCCAACCCTCTTTAACTTTTCCCCCAAACCTCCTACCCATTGCCAAGGTTCCACCTCACCGCCCCCTCTCACGGCCAGGGGGAAATAAGTTTCTGGAATCCAGAGTAAAAACTCAGGAACGCATTTTCCTACAGAAAAAAATATAAATTGTGATCTAGAATGCTGAGTATTATCGATCAGCTACACTATGTTTACAAAGGCTTTGGTGAACTTAAAGCCTAAGAACCTAATGATTCAGAACCATATTTCTATGAGAAAATGCATTCCAGGTTCACAAGAATTCAACTTAAGCCCTTTGTAGGTTGGTGACTGCCTATATAATGCCACCAGGTGATACACATTTGACTAAAGTCACAAAACAATTTCAAACACTAAACATCATTATTCACAGACTGAATATGCTACATCAACTGCTAAGAAAGAATTAACTTAATTCCTTTAGAAGCTGCGTAATACTTACATTTAGCATATCAAAGTCGTTACTTTCCAGCCCTTGTGTGAGAAGAACTGGAAAGCTATTGGTCTGCAGATCATCCTTCCCTTTTTTGGCATCTATATCCATGGCCCCCAGGCGTTCTTCAATGCTAACCTGCAGAGCAGAAATCAGCTGTTATTTTCACCGCAGGTCTCAAGTAGACAAAAAAGTTTAATTCACACCTCAACTCATTCTCATTCCAGCAGAATCTCATTCCCACAAGGCCAATGCTGGAGATCAGTGAAGCATCTGCAGCCCACGCAGCACATAATCGGAAAATGCAGCACATAATCGGAAAATGTAATCCACAAAAAAAAAAAAAAAAAAAAAAAAAATCCCTCCACACACAGACTCAGAAAAGGGGCAGGGGCAGGGACAGGGGCAGGGTAGGGTGGGATGGGATGCGACGGGGAGAAACAAGGGGCTAAGGTGCAGCAGGCTAAGCCACTGCCTGAGATGCGCAACTGCGACATCAGAGCGCCAGTTCAAGTCTGGCTCCTCTCCTGACCCAGCTTCCTGCTAATGAATCCTGGGAGGCAGCAGATGACGGCTAAGTGCTCAGGCCCCATCACCCACGAAGGAGACCTAGATGGGGCCTCAAGCTTCAGCCTGGGTCAGGCCTGGCAGTGTGCAGGCATTTAGGAAATAAATCAGCAGAGAGAAAACGCATCTCTTTTTCCTCTGTCACTCTGCCTTTCAAGTAGATGAAAATAAACTTTAAAGACACTTTAAAAAATAAATAAAAATAGCTTTAAAAAAAAAAAAGAAAGAAAATAACAGAAAAGGCAAGGACTTGTCATGTGATTACTAGAGACCTATTTTTGCAGAAGTCTCCCCCACTAGAACTAGTCCTTGGCATCAACTTCAGATGTGTACAACGGAAACAGGGTAATACCTAAGGAGTATCAAAGCCATCTTCCCAAAATAATTTCTAAAATATTTTTAATTGAACTGCAAATGATTAATCAGCTAGAATATGCTATACTACAGAGTGTCTTTGATAAACACTTAATATTTAATTATAGAGGGGCCAGCGCAGTGGCGCAGCAGGTTAGCACCCTGGCCTGAAGCGTCAACATCCCATATGGGCACCGGTTCTAGTCCTGGCTGCTCCTCTTCCAATCCAGCTCTCTGCTGTGGCATGGGAAAGCAGTGGAAGATGGCCCAAGTCCTTGGGCCCCTGCACCCGCATGGGAGACCTGGAAGAAGCTCCTGGCTCCAGATCGGCGCAGCTCCGGCTGTTGAGGCCATCTGGAGAGTGAACCAGCGGATGGAAGACCTCTCTTTCTGCCTCTCCTCTCTCTGTGTAACTCTGACTTTCAAGTAAATAAATAAATCTTAATAAAAAAATTTAATTGTAGGGGCCAGCGCCTGCATTTGCGGGCATCCCATATGGGTGCCGGTTTAAGTTCCAGCCGCTCCACTTCCGATTCAGCTCTCTGCTGTGGCCTGGGAAAACAGTAGAAGATGGCCCAAGTCCTTGGGCCCCTGCACCCACATGGGAGACCTGGAAGAAGCTCCTGGCTTCGGATCAGTGCAGCTCCAGCACTGCAGCCAACTGAGGAATGAATCAGTGGATGTTAGACTTCTCTCTCTCTCTCTCTGCCTTTCCTTTTCTGTGTAACTTTCAAATAAATAAATAAATAATTTTTAATGAAAAAATTTAATTGTAATTTACAATGGCCAAGATATGGGATCAATCTAAGAGCCCACAAGAAATGAACAGACACAGAAAATATACTTGTACACAATGGAATACTATTGAGCCATAAAAAATGAAATTCTGTCATTATGCAGCAATATGATGAACCTGGAAGGCATTATATCAAGGGAAATAAGCCAAGCACAGAGCATAGAAAGACAAATACCACAAGATCTCTCACACCTGGAATCTAAGAGACAGTCTCACAGAAGTAAAGAGCAGAACAGTGGTTCCCAGAAAGGGGACTGGTCAGTGGCTACAAAGTTGCAGTGAGCAAGCAGGCGCAAGTTCTAGCACTCCACTGCACAGCAGGGAGGCTGCAGTTAACAACTCCACATTTCCCAACAGCTGGAAGAGAGCCCTGAGTGTCCTTACCACGAAGCAAAGAAAAATGCTGAAAAATGCTATCTGTTGACAGATACACTAACACCCTGATTACTACACAGTTTACAGGTGCTGAAGCTTCACACTGTACCCCATAAATATGTACAATTATGATGAGCCAATTTAAAAAAGGGCTTTTAAAATCCTAAAATTTAAGTGTATATCACAGAATTTGCTGTACAAAAACCCAACTGTAGAGAACTGATCTGTGAATAAAGCAAGGCTAACAAACCGCACCCCACCAGCCCGCAGGTAAGTAAGCCAAATCAGACGTCCTTCCTGTGGTGACAGCGGGAACCCTTGTGCCCTGGTGAAGCCCCCTGTATGGGTCATCCTAACATATGAAAAACAATTTACTTCAAAAAAAAAAAAAAAAAAAAAAGGCAGACACACACACAAAGCAAAGAGATGAAGGAGTAGAGTCTGGCCTAAGCTAAATAAAGTTGGCAGTTTATTTTTAAAGCCACATAACCCCTTATTGGAGAACAATTTTCCTGAACAGCTATGTTGTCGCCAACCCCAAAAACGTAAGTTATTTAAAACTCACTAAAGCAGCAGCATCTTTCTGTAAGGATAAAACAGCTCGAATCCTGAGGAGTGGGGGCTGCTGGAAGACGAAGAGAGCACTCTGCAGACACAGGCAGTAAGCACACGGGGGCTGGGGAGCCGAGGAAAAGTGGGATTTAAGAGATTCCACTTCCAGAGATCCCAGGGCCTACCATTGTAAGGACCGATTGGTCCTAGAAGAGCGAGGACTGCTCAGACAGCCAAGAGAGGACGCATCACTGGGGCTCAGCAACATGCGAAACCCAACGGAAGTCATCACGGCAAGTCCCAGCTCAGTGCACTCAGCGTCGCGTCATCCAGCTGCTACAATGGCCTAAACAGCGCCCTCTGCAGGTAATAAGAGCTCCATCTGCTCAACAGTGAGTACAGTGGCCAACTGTTTGACAGAAGTGCCACTTTAGAAGTTGGGGATCCACAAGGAGTGTACAAGAAGGTCATGGAAAATGCGTATGATGAAAGTCTACACACAGACCTGAAAAATTCCACTTCAGCACCAGTTTTCAGAGCTGCTCTCCTATGTGTGGAGGCAGCGACCACAGCCAGCTGCGCAAACCCCCAGCACGCAGGTGAGGATCTCCCAAGTCCTCTTCAGTCAGAATCCACACCCGTGCAAAGCAGCTGCATTACCTCATTCCCCGTTAACTTCCTCTTGCTCTCCTTGCCCTCCGCTGGTGGAGGAGCAGGCTTGATGGCCGCATGATGCCCTGGAAGCCCGGGCACCAGAACTTTCGCTTCTGCATTCATCACTGGGGTCCGCACCTGTCACGTGGGAATGGCAGAAGGTGGAAAAGGAAATTACACCTTAGTCCTCAGGAATTCTTAATGGGAAACGAACAACTCTGAGAAGGCCTTCTTTTTGGAAAAGTCAGTATCATTAACTTATTTTGCTTGATAGGAGCAAAAAATAAATTTTAATTGAATATTGGCAAATAAATTGTTATATGATAATCTGAAAAATCAGGGCTTTAGAGACTGCAATACTACCTAAAAATACAAACTCCAGATTACACAAGGGCACATGGTTTCAGAACATGGTAAAGGAAACTGAACTTTGCCCGAAATGCTCAGACAGCCAAGAGAAAGGTGTCATCTCTGAAACTCAGCCAGAAGCGAAACCATATGGATGTCATCATAGCATATCCTGGCTTCCTCTTCCAATGAAACTGCCAAACACACAGCTCCTGCATGCAAACATCACATTCCATTCAAAAGAGAGCACCACAGAGACGCTCCTACGTAAGGTATCAACTCCAGTCTCGTAGAGCGTCCCCTCCAAGTACTGGTAATATCATTTGTTGACCATCTGAGGATGCCATTTATTCTTGTACACTTCCTTGTCTGGGGGGTTAGGCTGGTCGTCAGGGAAGACCTAAATCTAAGGTCTTCAGCTGCTAATCGCCCATCCACTCACTGATTCAACAGACCAAGAGTACAGACATGAAGCTCCATCACCTTGACAACTAAGACCAGAATCTCACAATGTCAGGACAAGATCATAAAGAGGAGGTTAAAGAATAAAAGTGTAAGTGAAGTACTATGTAACAATTCAATTCATGCCAACCTTTTTTTCTTCATTTCAAACATGCAATATACTTACCTTTGTTATAGCCGTTTCTACTTTTGGGGCCCAGCAGTTTGAAATATCTCTTACTAAACACATATGAGTTTCTTTGGAATTTAAAGCCTGGGAATATATTTTTAAAAGAGAAAAAAAGAGAAAGCGTCAAAGTCAATGGGAATTAGAATAAAATGAACAATGACTGAGCTTTTTGATACAAGGATCACACTCTGACTGGTGGCCACTGAGGAAAATGAAGACACTGGGTACATTGGGGGCTTTCCTCAGTTATGAACTGCTTAAAATTTTCAGTTATAGTCTTAAATGGTCAAGTGATTTTTTTTTAAACATAAGAAGTTCTAAATAAATTGTATTAGTTCATCATCCTTATAAAGAGTAATGCAGGGGCTGGTGCTGTGGCGCAGCAGGTTAAAGCGCCAGCCTGCAGAGCCGGCATCCCATATGGGCACCGGTTCAAGTCCCACCTGCTCCACTTCCAGTCCAGCTCAATGCTAATGTGTCTGGGAAAGCAGCAGAAGACAGCCCCAAATGCTTGGGTCTCTGCACCCACTGGCTTCAGATCAGCTCAGTCCCAGCCACTGTGGCCATTTGAGGAGTGAACCAGCAGATGGAAGACCTCTCTCTCCCCATCACTCGTCTCTACCTCTCTCTGTAACTCTTTCAAATATAATAAATCTTTAAAAAAAAAAAAAAAAAACCTCAGCGAAAAAAAAAAAGCAATGCAAAAAAAAAGCAATGCATACTGAAAATTAACAATCCTACACTAAACTTTCCCACAGTTACCCAGGCCACAGCAAGTCAAAAGCAGTACTGCTGAGGGACAAACTGCTTGGAGGTGGCTCTGGAGGTCCTGACACACTAAACTGGGGGACTAAGGTCGGGGATACAGTCCACGTGCAGTCAATTCCCACATATCAATAAAGGTTTAAGGTTATCTGCTGTTATACATGCCAATGGACTCAGTCAACAAAGCAAACAGGTAACAGCAGCTGCATCCAGAGGGGACACATGTATGGCAAGGATGCATGTTTCCAACATCACACTTTTCCTTTTTAATTAAATAACATGCAGGTATTAAAAGCTTTTTTTAAAAAATAAAGTCACCTAGAGCTTGCTTGAGCATGTAATATTCTTGTCATGGTCTCATATTCCTAAGTAAAAGTACTCGAATTTAATTGCATACTTAAGATAAATCACCTGTTGGACATGCTCACTGCAAGTCTTCCAAGAAACTTCTACAGTAAAAGCTGTTAAATCACTGTACTGCCTGCTACATTTTCACAGAAAACTCAACAGTTGCTATCACTAAGGGCTCTTACTACAAAGATTCAGCCTTTGTGTAACTGGGCTAATCCAATCTAAGATGATTAAGTGTTAACTGCACACCAGCTTCTCGGGGGGTAATGGGCAACTAGGGCACAGTACGTGCATGTGTGTAAGTTGAGCTATTACTTATCTATAACTCTTCATATCAACATATTAAAATAACACTTTGGAATATGAAAGGTCCTTGAATTAAAGAATACATTATTTTTAATGTATTAAAATAAAATACACTGTATTACAGTGAGAGGCCATTGCATGGTTCTTAAAATGATCCTTTTCCATGGCCATGTTGATGCTGTGGGGTTTACTCCAGAGTAGCATCTACGTACCACTCGCTCAATAGCAGGCTGAAACCAATTGCCATATACAAGCAACAATGACATTTTGTCTGAGCAAAAACCAGCTGCAAGAATAGGAATGGGTTTTGGTGTTGACTTCTTGCCTTTCCCAGGTGATGCTATCTGAATTGTGCAGTTGGAACTCAAAGGCTTCTTGCAGTATCTAGGAATGGGGGAAAAATAAGATTAGAGAATTTGAAAGAACACCTCTTTCTAAACCTCTAAGGTCACAAAACACAACTGTCCTCCCGGGGCCACACTACCACCAGCAGTGACCAGAGTCCGTAGAGCACAAGTGCTCCTCTCAAGATACTACCAAACCCCATCTATACCCCAAACCTCACCACGATCAGCCTTGAGGCCCACCTGCCTCAGTGCAGCATTCTGTCACCCCAAGGAGACCCAAAATCCCAAACGATCTCTCACAGCCCTGCGCTTCACACCATAGGGTTCCGAGCATGTCCTACCTCAGCCAGCCCCGGCTTCCCCACTGCCTAGGCCCCAAAGCTTCACCATCAAGCCCTAACACAACTGCAATGGCGATGCCTTGCACAAGTCTGCTCTACTCTGCCTCAGCCCTGCAGCCCTCCCAAGAGAGGTTCTTTCTTCTCTCACACTTTGTTCCAGGGGCCCCCAACGTGATTAAAGTACACTTCTTGCTCTTCACTGATACAAACCATCATCTTTGCATCTTTCATCCCTAAAAACCCTTGAATTGTCCCCAGTTACCAGCTACTGCTCCTTCCTACCACTACCAAACCATATCTGACTGACTCTCACATTTCTTAAAAACACCAGTGGCTCACTATTCCTCCAAGTCCTTTCTAAGTGGTTTCAAGACGCAACATTAAGGTTGATGATCTTTCTGATGGAATATTCTGTTCTCAGTCCCTTCCTCCAATAATCATGCCCATCATGGTGTCCATTTACAAACTTCTCACACCCTAGACATTGAGAACCATTTATTCCCTAAGTACACACCCTACATCTTATCAACTTTAAGCATCCCACCATCTCTATCATTACAACTCCTAGTACCCTGACTCCACAAGTATCTCCAAACCCAGGATCTAGGTCCCTGTTTTGGCCTTTACCCATCTGCAGTCTATTGTCAGCATATCAAAAGGAATGAGTATCTTAAAATTAGAGTCAGAATGCATCAGTCCTCAGCTTAAAATCCTTCAGTAACTGATGGGACCCAAGGAGAAGTGTCCAAGTCCTCACCAGGGCCCTTCAGGGTCTCAATATTCCAGGTATACCTATCTATCTAAATACATTGAAACGCTAAAAATTATCTCTAGGAATTCAATGGAGCAACACTCAAAATTTATAATCAATTGTCTATACATTCTGAACATTTTTAAAGTAACAGAATGGGGGCCAGCATAGTGTGCAGCAGGTTAAGCCACCACCTGCCATGCAGGCATCCCATCTGGAGAGCTGGTGCAAGTAACAGCTGCTCCACTTCCAAGCCAGTTCCCTGCTAATGCACCTGGGAAAGCAGCAGAAGATGGCCCAACTACTTGGGCACCTGCCATTCATGTAGGTCACCTGGGTGGGCTTCTGGGCTCCTGGCTTAGGCCTGGCCCAGCCCTAGTCATTGCAGCCATTTAAGGAGTAAATCAGCAGATGGAAGATCTCTCTCTCTCTCTCAAGTAGTCTTTTTTTTTTTTTTTTTTTTTTTTTTTTTTGACAGGCAGAGTGGACAGTGAGAGAGACAGAGAGAAAGAGAAAGGTCTTCCTTTGCCGTTGGTTCACCCTCCAATGGCTGCCAAGGCTGGCGCACCGCGCTGATCTGATGGCAGGAGCCAGGTACTTATCCTGGTCTCCCATGGGGTGCAGGGCCCAAGCACTTGGCCCATCCTCCACTGCACTCCCTGGCCACAGCAGAGAGCTGGCCTGGAAGAGGGGCAACCAGGACAGAATCCGGTGCCCCGACCAGGACTAGAACCCGGTGTGCCGGCGCCACAAGGCGGAGGATTAGCCTAGTGAGCCGCGGCACCGGCCCTCAAGTAGTCTTTTCAAATAAAGTAAATCTTTAAAAATAAAATAAAGTAACAGAATAGGTGCTTGGTCTAACAGTTCAGGCATTCCTTGGGGTGTCCACATTACATATCAGAGCTATAAAGTCCAAGTTCTGCTTCCACTTCTAATCCAGCTTCCTGCTAATGCAAACTCAGGGAGGCAGAAGTGATGGCTCAAGTACCTGGGTCCCTTCTACCCACGTGGGAGACCTGGATTGAGTTCCTGGACTTCAGCCCAGGCCAGACCCAGCTGTTATGCGCATTTGAGGGAGTGAACCAGCAGACAAATCTGTCTCTGTCACTGTCTCTCCACCTTTCAAATAAAATGAAAATTTTTTTAAATAATAAAAATAAGTAAATCTTGCTTTCATAATTAGTTTATATTTAAATAATTCTTATGCTAGTGTTTTAAAAGGATACCAACTGCCAATGAAAGATTAAAATTTCCTTAAACTTTAACATAATTAAGCACACACAATGAGCCTCAGACCATGTTTACGGTGTGTGATGAGGTTTGATAAACATTCTGTAAAGGGCTAGGTAGTATTTCAGGGATTTCTGGCCAAATGTGTTCTCTTACTGGATTTGGCCTAAAGATCACATTTTGCTAAACCCCGGCATATGACTACAACAAAATCGTCCAACATTCTCCCCCCTCTGTCCATCAAAACAACAGCATTGTCATGCTTTAGTCACTCATGTACAGGTAAGCAAGAGGAAGTAAAGCACTAAATCTTGCCAAACAAGACACTTTCTTTGAAAATTCATAATTATAACTAGCAACATTTGCTAAGCATACATCATAACAAGTCATTTCCCATACACAAATAAACTAATGATCCATGACTCCAAAAACTTAAGTTCTTATTGGGAATGCATGTACTCATATGGATAGATAAAGAATAAGGAATGATTCTGAAACAATCGACCTGAATAATAATACAGGCAAAGAATAATGAGGTAGAAATATGAAAAAGTAATGAGAGGGAAAGAAAAATTCCTGACTTGAAAAAGCTTCTTACTTACCCATTTAATATGTGTTCAAAAAGATGGACTTGGCCATCTCTGCAAACAACAGCCAGCTTGACAGGCTGAAAGAAGAAACACGACTGATTAGTATGTAAGTAGCATAATTCAGCACCCTAGTCTAACTTGGGAAAACTTCTCCCTGGCCCCCTGCTGAACAACCAGAGAAAAAGTTAAAACAGCAAGGCAGCATTTAAAACAATTACCTCTGTCAAAATAATTAGTGATCTTGTTGTCGAGATTCTAAGTGAATGCTTGAGACAAGAAGGTAATACAGGCAAAGAAGACAGTCTCAAAGCTGGATGAGCAAAGGTACTGCCCAGTATAGAGGCTCTGGATGTCAGAGCAGTCAGGGCTGCTGAAGATGCCAATAAGCATAGGTGGCTAGAAAGGGGTGGGGGTGCAGTTCCAAGTCCTCCTCACCTCTCTTCCTGCTGTCTATCTTCAATTCTAGTTGCTTCTCTGGCTGGATGTTCCCATCCATCATACTCTTGAAAAAATTATTTATTTGAAAGGCAGAGTTAGAGAAGCAGAGAGAGAGCAAGTGAGCGACCGAGAGAGGTCTTCCATCCCCTAGTTCACTTCCCAATTGGCCGCAACAGCCAGAGCTGCACCAATCTGAAGCCAGAAGCCTCTTCCAGGTCTCCCATGCAGATGCAGGCACCCATGGACCTGAACTATTTTCTACTGCTTTCCCAGGCTGTAGCAGAGAGCTGGATTGGAAGTGGAGCAGCAAGGACTCGAACCGCCGCCCATATGGAATGTCGGCACTGCAGGCGGAGGCTTTACCGATTACACTACAGAGCCGGCCCCCATCACACTTATTATTTGCCTCCTACCCCAAGGATCTATGCAGCAACTTTTTAAAATTTCTGACGCTTTCTTAAAGAAAGTTTAACTGAATAGTTAGCAGTTCCAAAAAAGTTACTATCTTTATTCTAAGTTATAATTCTAATGGGAGAATTTAAGGAGTAGCCAATACATTGAAGAAAATGAACCATGTAAAATGTTCAAGAATGACTTGGGGGACCAGCGCTGTGCCGTAGAGGGTAAAGCCACTGCCTGCAGTGCCAGCATGCCATATGGGTTCCAGTTTGATATCCGGCTGCTCCATTTCTGATGCAGCTCTCTGCTGTGGCCTGGGATAGCAGTGGAGGATGGCCCACATCCTTGGGCCCCTGCGCCCACGTGGGAGACCTGGAAGAAGCACCTGGCTCTTGGCTTCGGATTGGCGCAGCTCCGGCTGTTGCAGCCATCTGGGGAGTGAACCAGTGGATGAAAGACCTCTCTCTCTCTCTCTCTGCCTCTGCATTTCAAATAAATAAATCTTTAAAAAAAAAAAAAAAAAAGTCACCAAGGCAGAGACCATTTCTGCCCAAATTTTATAGCTCTTTTCTACAATTCTGACAGCAGCCAAACTTAACTTTAAACCATCTAGAGATAGGCATATATTTTAAGAAAACATGAGAATATTCTCCATTCCAGAATCAAGGGTTTGTTTTGGAATTTTATTGTTTTTAAAACAGATTTTTAATTATTTGGAAGGCAGAACAACAGAGAAAGATGGAGTCACAGAGAGACCTTCCATCCACTGGTTTACTTCCCAATGGTTGCAATGGCAGGGGCTGGGCCAGGCTGAATCCAGGAACCTGGATGCCCATCCGGGTCTCCTACATGGGTAGCAGGGTTCCAAGCACTTGGGCCATCTTGTGCTGCTTTCCTAGGCACATTAGCTGGGAACTGCATGGAAAGCAGAGAAGCCAGAATGCGAACTGGCGCTCTGATATTGGATGTTGATGTCACAAGTAGTAGCTTAACCTGCTGTGCTACAACACAGGCCCTGGAATTTTACTTTGTAAATTACTGTAACTATAATTTTATACCAAGTATAAATAAAAACTTGGTTTCCCAAGCTATCACTTACTTTAATATCTTTAAAATATCTTAAAAAGAAACAGAAGTTCCACTCCCTCCTTTATTATACGATTGATCTTTTTTTAAAAAAAAAGATTTATTTAGGAGTTGGCAATGTGGCATGGTAGGCTAAGCCTCCCTCTGCGGTGCCAGCATCCCATATGGGCACCAGTTCCAGTACCAGTTGCTCCTCTTCCGATCCAGCTCTCTGCTGATGCCCTGGGGAAGCAGTGGAAGATGGTGCAAGTACACAAGTTCTTGCACCCACTTGGGAGACCGGGAGACTTGGGAAACCTGGCTTCGGATCTGCTCCAGCTATTGCAGCCATTTGGGGAGTGAACCACCGGATGGAAGGACTCCCTCTCGGTCTCTCCCTTTCTCTGTAACGGCCTCTCAAATAAATAAATCTTTTTTAAAAACTATTTATGTGAAAAAGTCACACAGATTATGAGATATCTTCCATCTGCTGGTTCACTCCCCAGATGCTGGCAACAGCCAAGGCTGGGCAAGGCCAGGGCCAGGAGCCAAGAGTTTCATCCAAGTCTCCCACGTGAATGGAAATGGCCCAATCACTTGGGCCATCTTCTGCTGCTTTTCCCAGGCCATTAGCAGGGAGCTGGATTGGAAGTAGAGCAGCCAGGACTCAAACTGGCACCCACACGGGATGCCAACGTCATGGGTGGCAGCTTAACCCACTATGAGACAGCACCAGCCCCATTATTTATCATTTTAAATATGCCAAAATTAGTCCAAGATAAAAGAAATTAAGCCTAAAACTGTATCTAAAAGTAGTAAAAGAATTCAACCAGAAAAGGCAAAACCAGGGGCCAGTGCTGTGGTGCAGGAGGTTAAGCCGCAGCCTGAGACACCCACTGTCTCTAAGTACCAGTTTGAGTTGCTGCCACCACTTGGAAGACCCAGATGGAGTTCCAGGCTCCTGGCTTCAACCTGACCCAGCCATCCTCTCACTCTGTCACTTTGCCTTTCAAAAAATAAATTTTTTAAAAAGTAAACAGGGCATGCATGGTGACATGGTAGGTTAAGCTGCCACCTGCTACATCAGCATCGCAAATGGGTGCCTTACTAATGTGTCTGGGAAGGCAACAGCAAATGGCCCAAGTGCTTGTGCCCCTGCCTCCCATGTGGGAGACCCAGAAGAAGCTCCTGGCTCTGGCCTGGTCCAGCCCTGGCCATTGTAAACATTTCGGGAGTGAACCAGTGGATGGAAGATCTATCTCTCTACCTCTCCCTCCCTCTAACTCGGCCTTCCAAATAAATCAGTAACTTAATCTAGCCATTGCGGTTGGCTGGGGAGTGAACCTTCTCTCTCTGTGCCTCTCCTTTTCTCTCTGTGTAACTCTAACTTTCAAATAAATAAATATCTTAAAAATTTAAAAAAAAAACTTAAAAAATAGGATTCCCACTCTAGTTTTCTAAAATTACATAAACTAACTTGTGAGTCTCATTACTACACATTCCTGATTTGGATACATGAACAGACAAAAGCCCTTACAGGGAATCATCAATCTGATCAGCAGTGGCTGCACACTGTACTTCTTATAAGAAAGTCAAATTTGTTAGTAGTAGAATCAATATTTAAAGCAGAATCTTAGCATTTAAAAACACTTTTCAAAAATATTACATTGATTAAAACTTCCAAATTGTCTTGAAACCCTAGTTCGAAATTTATGCACATATGTGCCACAAAGCACAATTTTTGATGGGGCAGGTGTTTGGTGTAGTTTTAAGACACCGCTGGGCCAACGCCACGGCTCAATAGGCTAATCCGCCTGTGGCACCTGCACACCGGGTTCTAGTCCCGGTCGCCCCTCTTCCAATCCAGCTCTCTGCTGTGGTCCGGGAGGGCAGTGGAGGTTGGCCCAAGTGCTTGGGCCCTGCACCCACATGGGAGACCAGGAGAAGCACCTCGCTCCTGGCTTCAGATCAGCGCGGTGTACCGACCACAGTGGCCATTAGAGGGTGAACCAACAGTAAAGGAAGATCTCTCTCTGTCTCTCTCTCTCTCTCTCACGGTCCACTCTGTCAAACAAACAAACAAACAAAAAAGACACCCCGGAGACACCTATATCCCACATGGGAATCGGGATTCAATTTCCAGTTCTGTTCCTAATTCCAGCTTCTTGCTAAAGCACACATGGGGAAACAGTGGGTGATTACTCAGACAGTCGGATCCTTGCTCCCAACACTGGAGACCCGGACTGCCTCCAGCTCCTAGCTTCAACCTGGTCCAACTCCAGGTGCTGTGAGCATTTAGGGAGTGAAACAAAGAATGACAGATACTCTGTAAATCTGTCTATATGTCTGTCTTTCAAATAAATCATATTGTTTAATGCTGCTCCTTAAAACACACACACACAAAAACTAGATTGAATTGAAAGTGATAACCTTAGTTACTTTTCATTAAAAAAGCAAGATTCTATCCAAATTTAAATCCTACAAAGCTCTAATCAAATGGACACATGAATATTAAGTACTTCGTTCACTGATAAACTCATCAAATCCCTAATTTTTAATATGAAAGATTCTAAAGTACAAAAAATTAGCAAACAAGATAGTATCACTCTTTAACAGAATAATCTTTATTAGGACAAATAAAAGAAATATTGTATAGAAAAAAAAAAAAAGAAAGAAAAGAAAACCACTGGCCAGAGGAATTGTATCTATGAGGATACTTCAAAAAAGTTCATGGAAGGCTAGTGCTGTGGCTTAGCACGTTAAGCCTTCAATGCCCATATCCCCATATGGGTACCAGTCAAGTTGCAACTGCTCCACTTCCAATCCAGCTCCCCGATACTGAGCCTTGGAAAGCAGCAGCAGATGGTCCAGGTGTTTGGGCCCCTGCACCTACATGGGAGACCTGGAGGAAGCTCCTGGGTCCTGGCTTTGGTCAGGCCTAGACCTGGCATTGTGGCCATTTGAGAAGTAAACCAGTCAGTGAACAGAAGATCTCTCTGTTTCTTCCTCTAATAATTCTGCCTTTCAAACAAATAATAAATATTTTTTTAAAATAAATAAATAAAAAAGGTAAGTTGGGGAAGGAATTTGGTAAAATAGTTAATTTGCTGCTTGGTGGTATACCAAGTATACCATAGTATAGTATACCATAGTAGAGTGCCTGAGTTAAGTCCTGGCTCTCCATTCCAGCTTCTTGCTACTGTGCAGACTGGGAGGTAACAGGTAATGGCTCAAGTAGTTGGGTCACTGCCACCCACGTGGAAGCCCCCAACTGACTACTCACATATTGCCTTTGGCACAGCCCAGCCCTGACTATCTTTGAGCATTCCGGGAGTGAACCAGTGGATGGGAGACTTCTGTATCTTCGTCTTTCTTTCAAATAAATAAGTAAAATTCACACACAAAAAAGAGAGACCAAGTTTATTTTGGTGCAAAAAATACTGAAATACATGATAACTTTTTCATTAATAAGTATGTTTCTGAAGACCCCTCATTTAAATCCATTTCAAAAACTTTCATACCAAAATAAAAATGTTTTAATTTCACTTTTCCACAAACTTTTCAAAGTATCCTCATGATTATTCTTAACAAAATTCACCTCCAGAATGTACTGCTGCCTTTGTATGTAAAATATTCCTTCCCCTCTTAAGAGTTCAGCCTAGTGACTTACTAGTTACTTAGAAAGCCTTAAAAATTGTTACATTTCATTGTTACTCCCTCCTGTCTCCTCCTTCCCAGGTCATTAAATCATCAAAACATACACTAATTTGAAAAATAACTGAAATGCAAAAGCAAATTTTCAAGAACAGAGTCATTACCTCTTCTTTGTTTTCTGACAAGGTCAAGTCAATATAGACAGGCTCGTCTGTAACTGTGAAAGACATAACTGCGTTCTTTTCTTTGTTTTCTGACCGGACCTGCCTAGAAATGAAACCAGCGATTAGAAAAAAGGATAGTTTAAAAAATAAATAAATAAATAAAAGCACCTAAAGGAAGAATCACAGAACGAACAGCTCTTTCATCTTTTGAAAGCTAAATAAGGTAACTACAGATCAAAGCAAGGGAAGCGTTCAGGCCACTGCCATTTAACATGTTGCCTGGCAAAAGAAAAAGCATTAATATATTAATGGCATATTTGAACAATAAGGAACATTCTTACCCTTTTCATTGATCTATTTGTCTATCTGATGCCAATACCATATTTTCTTGATTGCCAACCTTGACAGTATAGTCTTGAGATCAGACATATTTGTTAGTCCTCTTTTTTTTTTTTTTTCTAAGTCATTTTGGTCATTCTATGTCATTTTCCATTTTAATTTTTCAGTTTGTCAATCTTAAAAAAGCCTACTGGGATTCTGAATTAGTCTGTTTTTAAGCTATAGGGCAAACTGGGGGAGAATTAACATTGTAAGAATGCTGAAAAAATAGTGTTTGTGGATACCTTATCTGTAAATTTGCCTAGTTTTTAAAGTTTATTTTTAACTCCCAAACCACTGTACATGCTCAGTCATGTACAGACCAGTGAAAACCTACGCCATGGTGCTTTACAATTCTGTACACATTGATGGTGACTTTAAAACGGCTTCAAGCACTGTTATGAAGTGATTAATGTCGCTAAGCACAAGAAAGCTGTAATGTGCTTCACATGCTTTATAGCAAAAATATGTGTCAGATAAGCTTCAGTTACCGTGCTGAGTTCAGAATTAGTGATTATATACATATTAATAAGGTATCTAACAGAAACACCAATAAGGTTATATAATGATATATTCCCTACACTTCCTCCAAGTAGTAACAGTTCAGTATTCACTAAATCAGTGTTCACAGGTATTTTACAGAAGAGTAACTATGAATAAAAACTGATTGTACATGTATAATTGTGTAACTGATTGTATATGTATAACATATAATTATATATGTATAACTGATTGAACATGTATATTATGTATATACATATACATATGCAAAACCAAATCCATTGAGATGGTCTTTTCAACAATGGTATTGGAATCACTGAAATCATAATGCAAAAACATGAATCTCAACATCACTAGTCATTAGGGAAATGCAATTTAACAGTGATCTGCTACCACCAACCTATTGGAATGGCTAAAATTAAATCTTGTACCAAGTGTTGTGAGGATATGAAGGAATCTGCACTCTAATACACTACTGGTAAGACTGTAACATGGTAAAATACTTTCTTCTCTCCATTATTCTGCTTTTCTAATAATCTTTGAAAAGCAATAATAACAAAAACCTGGCATTTTTTAAAAGATTTATTTATTATATGTTAGAGGCAGAGTTACAGAGAGAGAGAGAGAGAGAGAGAGAGAGAGAAAGGTCTTCCATCACTGATTCACTAATGGCCACAACAACCGGAGCTGAGCCCATCTGAAGCCAGGAGTTTCTACCAGGTCTCCCACATGGGTGCAGGGGCCCAAGGACTTGGGTCATCTTCTACTGCTTTCCCAGGCCATAGCAGAGAGCTGGATCAGAAGTGGAGCAGTTTTAAGCTTATTCCTCTATTACCAAGAAGAGTGAAGACACACTTTCAAGATGTTAACAGAAGTCAATTTTTGTTTCAAAGTTAACCTGGGATACATCTTCGAAAGCCAAGCTCCACAATGAAATAAATTAAACTCAACAAAACTACCACACAAAAGAGTAGGTATTCTCAGACACAGTCAAGGAATGTTGCATCCTGAATGAACCATCAATAAACAGACCTCACTACATTAACACAGCAGTGCCATCCACTTCAATGAAACCAAAGGTCTCCCCGCAAAAAATTTGTTTTAGAAATTATTTTTAAATTGCTCAGCCACAAAATATTAAGTCCCGTGCACCTCTAAACAGAGAGGCACTTCCAACTGTGTAAGCTTGTAAGTCCCTCATTGTCAGTCCATGTAATTCATACAATCAAGCAGGTCTCCCACTCATCATTTATATAATTTGCTATGACAAAGTCTTATCTTCCAAACCCAAAAGAACTACGTACCAGACATTAAGTAACCGGTCATGCACTGCTCCAGATAAGAAATAAAGACCTGTAATTCCATCAAAGGGCTGGCTCTCATTAGGAGGTCTGATAGTGGTGAACTTAAGTGACGACACTGGCGTCGCATGTCCTGTGAAGTGCTGGAGAAAGGGAAGTCTCATTACGGAGAGAATGAGTTCAAAATGGCACAAATATTAAGAATCCCCATGCATCACAATGTGCATATCTGAAAGCCAGGCTCCATGATGACGTAAATTAAATTTAACTCTAAGTAGCTGGGATTAGTTGCACTATAATCGTCTCGCTTCTTGTAACATTCACCTGAAAATTAAGATGTTCTCATAACACAACCACTATTTCTTCCATTTTTGAATTAAAGATCCATTTAATTCTATCCATTTTGGAAGGGGTGCTTAGGTGCTCAGACACAGCCAAGGAATTGTAGGTCTTCATTTTGCTCTCAGTGAGTCGAAACCACAATTTTAAGGCATCATCACAGCACCAAACGTTCAGTAACCCCTGGGCGTACCAGTTTTTTCCTCCTCAAAAAACATACTAAATCTCCCAGTAAAATATTCTAAGTGGACTAAATGCTGACTGCAAGCGAGCAAGTTACCACAATCAGCACGTAACAGAATAAGATTCCTACTACACATTCTATTTATTCTTTTCTCCAAGACATTTGAAGTAGACATCTCTAACCTTTTACATCAACACATCAGATTTGGAGTCTAACTTTTGTTTATTAATTCTACTATTCAGTGTGCTTGACAACAAAGTCTGTATTCTTTAAAGTAGCACTGTATGGCTCAAATGTGTTGTTCTCCAAGCTTCCTCAATACAACTGTTAGGCTTACAAATAGTTTGATTCACTTACTCTGTAAACTTCTTTGGTCTCCAAAACCCAGAGTTTGATTGTTCGACCAGCAGAAAGCAACATCTTTCCATCTGGGCTGATACATAGGGAACTGACGCTGCTATTGTCACCTTTCCATTTGCTGTAATGTGAACAAAAGCAAAACAACTCAACAAATGGGGAAACCTTTAGTCAGATCAGAAAATAAACAACAAAAAGTACCATCCAAGCTCCTATGTCAATTGCACTCCCTAAAAAGGTTGTGTCTGACCTTGAACTTACTATTAAAGTAAGTCAATCCTGGGGGCCAGTGTTGTGGCACAGCAGGTAAAGCTGCCACCCGCAGTGCTGGCATCCCATATGGGCGCCAGTTCATGTCCTAGCTGCCCCACTTCCCATCCAGATCCTTGCTAACGTGCTTCAGAAAGCAGCAGAAGATGACCCACATGCTTGGGCCCCTGCACCCACTTGGCAGACCTGGATGAAGCTCCTCGCTTCTGACTTCATCCTGGAGAGTGAACCAACAGATGCAAGATTTCTGTCTCTTCCTCTCTTCATAATTGACTTTTTTTTTTTTTTAATTTTTTTTGACAGGCAGAGTTAGACAGTGAGAGAGACAGAGAGAAAGGTCTTCCTTCCGTTGGTACACTCCCCAAATGGCTGCTACAGCTGGCGCACTGCGCTGATCCGAAGCCAGGAGCGAGGTGCTTCTCCTGGTCTCCCATGCAGGTGCAGGGCCCAAGCACTTGGGCCATCCTCCACTGCCTTCCCGGGCCACAGCAGAGTGCTGGACTGGAAGAGGAACAACTGGGACAGAATCCAGCACCCCGTAATTCTGACTTTCTAATAAATAAATCTTTAAAATTAAAATTAAATAAAAAATAAAGCCTCCCCAACAGAATCCTCTCAACATATCATGGCAGACACAGGATAGAGTCATAAGAATGTCAACCCTTAAGTTGTGCATCTTGTGACCTGTATCTGGGCTGGGTCAACGCCCAAGAACGGTTCACAATAGCTGGACCTCCACAAGCCCATCCTACCCCTTCACGGTTCTTAGCAATATGTATGATTTCTCAAGCTACATCCCAAAACGGTATTTATATTCCAAATTCACAATGACGAACTCCCATCTGATAGCTAAAATAAATCAGGTATAAATGATTCCTTTCTAATACTTCAAATATCATTATAATTATCAGTATTTGTAGTTTGCTGTACACTTGAATGCTGCTACAGGCAATAGACAACTTGGCTATTCACATATAAAACGAAGGAATCTTACTACCAAACTAAATTCTAAAACAGAAAACATTACTTTCTGCCAGTCTCATTGAAGTACGGCAAATTAGGCACTGGGATAAACAAAATTAGGTCTCTATGCTGCAATATATATACACACAAATTATGATTAAAAAGTATTAAGATAAAGTATGAGAATGTTTTTATAATTCCAGGGTTAGGAAAAGCCTTCCAAAGCAATTGTAAACAAGAAATCACAAAGGAAAAACCAACCTGATTTAGTCACATGAAACTTTAACATTATAAAATAAATCATAAAACTAATGTAAAACTTAGGGGAAAAATGCTACAGACAAAGGATTAAAGTACTCAGAATAGCTTCTTCAGATCAATAAGAAAAATAACTCAAAAATTGAAAAGGGATGTAGCAGACAATTCACAGGAGACATATACCTTGTGGATAAACCTGAAACACTGGACACACAATCAGTCATGGAATTTCAGAAACCACAAGAGAACTTTCCCTTTACCCTCACCAGCTTCTAAAAGTTTTGCCCATCTTTTATCCATTCCCATAGTGTCAACACTTGTTTATATTCACTATTCAACATGTATTCATTAAGTTGACACATATAAAGAAGACGTGATTGCCACCTTGCCTTGAGGAGCTGACAAGCATTGTGAATTGAATTCCCTGCTCAGCCAAGAAAATGCCAGCACAGGCTAATACCACCACCACTGTACCCTCCCCAGTCTCTACCTCCTTAAGAGCTTCGCAACTCAAAATGCAATCCTCTCACACCAACACCTCCTGGGAACCTGCTAGACTTACAGACTCCTAAGTCCCAATTTTGCTAGCCCTGCTAAATCAGATCATATGTACAGGTAATGCACAGTTGACCCTTGAACAAGGTAGAGGGTATGGCACTGGCCCCCATGAAGTGAAAAGTCTGCCTATAGCTGTTGAGTCACTGAAAAGAACAAGAGGTAGCTATGAAATTATGGCAGTAGCACAGTATTACAACAGTGAAATTCTATGCAATCATGAATGAATCCTGCATCTCTGTGTCTGTTTACATTTCTCAATTGCAAATGGTGCCAGGTGTGATCCCAAAGACTTTGTCTGAGTTCTGATAAATTTTAACCTTTTTGTAATAGATTTGTACATATTTTATGGTAGTGAATGATAGACTATTATCTATATATATTTTATATATTAATGACATACCTAACTTTGTGTTAATTTCTTCTATATTTTTAAGCTACATAGTTCACCTGCAAGTCTTTTCTAAATTATTGCAAATCTCCCCGCCAAAAGCAAAGCCCATGTATAGGTGGACCTGTGCTTTTCAAACCTCTGTTATTCAAGGGTCAACCGTCTATGAGCATGCAAGTTTAAAATGCACTAGATTAGAAGATCCTTCTCTAGGAAGTGCAACGGGTTCCAGCAGTAATCCACAGGTACTGACGTCAGAAAGCTGCCCAGTCACCACATGTGAAGTCCTACAACTGAAGAGCCACACACCACTGCACAGCCTTCCACCCAGCTTTGCAATAGGGAGCATGGATCTCGGGTAATTTTGAAAGTGTGTTCAACATGAAAGAGTAAATTAAACAAATTAAAACACATCTTCAACAGAATGGATGTAAGGAGCAAAAATTTTAAATCCTCTATGTAGTTATCTCAAGAGAGTCAGAAAGAAGCATGATGCAATAAAAAGCAAACAAAACCAAAAATAGCCCCTTAAGGTCGAAAGTATATTAAGAGGGGCCGGCACTGTGGTAAAGCAGGTAAAGCCACCGCCTGAGGTGCCGGCATCCCATATGGGATGCTCCACTTCAAATCCAGTTCTCTGCTATGGCCGGAGAAAGCAGAAGATGGCCCAAGTGTTTGGGCCCCTGCACCTGCATGGCAGACCCAGAAGAAGCTCCTGGCTCCTGGCTTCG
Organism: Oryctolagus cuniculus; assembly: GCF_051225735.1. NCBI lineage: Eukaryota > Metazoa > Chordata > Mammalia > Lagomorpha > Leporidae > Oryctolagus > Oryctolagus cuniculus. The sequence goes on from NC_142868.1 coordinate 179,018,233, forward strand.
GATCGGCACAGCTCTAGCGGTTGCAGCCATCTGGGGAGTGAACCAGCAGATGGAAGACCTATCTACCTATTTCCCTCTGCCTCTCTGCAAATCTGCCTTTCAAACAAATAAATAAATCTTTCTTTAAAAACAAAAAAAAAAAAAACAAAAAACAAAAACAAAACTCCTGGGAAATGGAATTAAAAGATTCATTTAAAAAAACACAGAATACTAAGAAAATTTTAAGCGTTCAATAGGAGTTTTAGAAAAAGAAACTGGAGGGGCCGGCACCGTGGCGCAGCAGGTTCACGCCCTGGCCTGGAGGGCCGGCATCCCATGTGGGCGCCAGTTCGAGTCCCAGCTGCTCCTCTTCCAGTCCAGCCCTCCGCTGTGGCCCGGGAAGTGCTTGGGCCCTGCACCTGCATGGGAGACCAGGAGAAGCACCTCGCTCCTAGCTTCGGATCAGCGCAGTGCGCCAGCTGTAGCAGCCATTTGGGGAGTGACCCAGCGGACGGAGAACCTCTCCCTCTCTCTCTCTCTCTCTCTCTGTGTGTGTGTGTGTGTAACTCTGACTTTCAACTAAATAAATATTTAAAAAAAAAAAAAAAAAAAAGAAAGAAACTGGAGAGGCCAGTGCTGTGGTGTAGGCTACCCAATATGGGCACCGGTCGGAGTCCCAGTCATTCCACTTCCAATCCAGCTCCCTGCTGGTGTGCTTGGGAAAGCAGCAGAGGATGGTCCAACTGCTTGGTACCCTGCACCTACATGGGAGACCCAGAAAGAGATCCTGGCTCATGGCTTTGACCTGACCCAGCCCTGGCCACTGTGGCCATTTGGACAGTGAACCAGCAGATGGAAGACTGATTTCTCTCCTATCTCTGCCTTTTAAATAAATAAATAAATCTTAAAAAATAAAATAAAATAAAATAAAATAAAAGCTGGGGGAAAAAACGGTAACAAAAGATAGGTACAAAGCAAAAAATAAAGAGAAAAATAGTCAAGAAATTTCAAGGACCAGTCCAGGAAATGCAACACCTGGGTAATAGCAGATAGTACCAGAGAAATATTAGAAAAAGCAGAAATGAAATAACCCAACAGTACCCTCCCCAGAAAAAAACTGTAGCACATGAAGTCCCAGGATAAACGGTGCCATCAAGTACCAGTATAACTTCTGCTTTCTTTATTTTTGTTTATTTGGCGCTGCGGCTCACTTGGCTAATCCTCCGCCTGCGGCGCTGGCACCCCGGGTTCTTGTCCCAGTCCGGGCGCCAGATTTTGTCCCGGTTGCTCCTCTTCCAGTCCAGCTCTCTGCTGTGGCCCGGGAAGGCAGTGGAGGATGACCCAGGTCCTTGGGCCCTGCACCCGCATGGGAGACCAGGAGGAAGAACCAGGCTCCTGGCTTCGGATCAGCGCAGCGCGCCAGCCACAACCCACCAGCCATAACGGCCACTTGGTGGGTGAACCAACAGAAAAAAGAAGACCTTTCTCTCTGTCTCTCTCTCTCTCACACTAACTCTGCCTGTCAAAAAAATAAAAATAAAAATAAATTTAAAAAAAAAAAAAAAAAGGCGGAGAGACAGATTTTCCATCCACTGATTCACTCCCAAGATGTCCACAAAAATTAGCTAGGGCTGTGTTAGGAACCTGGAACTCAATCCAGGTCTCTTACATGGGCAGCAGGGATGCAGGCACTTGGGCCATCACTGCTGCCTCCCAGAGCGCACATAATGGTTTAAAGAAATAAGCATGGGGGACCAGTGTTGGCACAGTGGGTTAAGCCGCCACCTGAGAAGCCGGTTTTCCATAGAAGCACTGGTACAAGGCCTGGCTGTTCCACTTCTAATCCAGCTCCCTGATAATACACCTGGGAAAGCAGCAGCAGATACCCCAGGTACTTAGGCCCCTTCCACTAGCATGGGAGACCCAGATAGAATTCCTGGCTCCTGGCTTTGGCCTGGCCCACCCTGGCTGTTGTGGCCTTTCAAATAAGCCAATAGAATGGCAGGCAGGAGAAAGGAAGGATGAACATGGAAAACTGTAGAATACTAAACATAATTTACACTAAAAAGCTAAAAAAATAAACAATGGAATGCCTTTAACATTCCTAAGGGAAAATAATTCCAACCTAAAACTCTATGTCCTCAAACCAGCAAGCTACTGTGAGGACAGGACTATTGGAAAACAAGCAAAATTTCCAATTTATCGCTCACGCACACTTAGGGAACTCGCTACCAAAATGACAGGCCCTGCCCCCGGGGCAAACCTACAAAGGGGCAAAAGGACCCAGGGACCGGCAGCTCTGTCCAACAAAAGATCACCTTCAGGATGATGGTGAAAGGAAACTCTAGGACATTCACTATTCAGCAGACTTTGGACAACAGGGAAGCCCTCCAAGAAATAAAATGGGTCTGAGTAATTGTGTCTAAGAATATCTGAAGATTTACACTATTTTCCCTACATAGCAGGGAAAGCCACCGCCTGCAGTGCTGGCATCCCATATGGGTGCCAGTTCGAGTCCCAGCTGCTCCACTTCCGATCCACCTCCCTGCAAATGTGCCTGGGAAAGCAGCAGAAGATGGTCCAAGTGCTTGGGCCTCTGCACCCACATGGGAGACCTGGAAGAAGCTCCTGGCTCCTGGCTTCAGGTCAGTCCAGCTCTGGCCATTGCAGACATTTGAGTAATGAACCAATGAATGGAAGACCTCTCTCTCTTTCTCTCTCTCTCTCTCTCTGCCTCTCCAATAAATAAGTAAATCTTTAAAAAAAAAAAAAAGTGTATACACTTTCACCTATATTTTAAAAAGATTTACACTATTAAAGGATTAATGATAGGTATACACAAAGCTAGGAAAATGAAAAGTAAGACAATTATAAACCTCTCAAAAAAACTAAATTTTATATGAAAAGGAAAATATAAACCTAGGACAGTCTAAGACTCAGCTGTGACAATATTTAACTAATCACAAAGTAAGCAATGAAGACTGCTTAATCAAACGGGGCAATGTAACAATATTAGGACAACAAGGAGGGAGAGAAGCGCAGCTAGGTCCTCATCCTCCACAGCAGGATATCAGCAGGCAGTATCTAAGGAAACAACATCAATTAGCAGCCTAAGAAGGCGAAGAATGACCCTGGAAACACATTAAGAGAGAGCAGCTTACTGCACAAGAGACTGGACTCAATCAACATACTTTTCCACTATAAAACAGAGAAACAGCCCATCTGACAAGGCTATGACTGAACACAATAATGTGCCCAGTGTGCTCAACAGTGCCCCCAACTCTGCCAACCCCTACGCTAGGCCATACGCGACCCCATGGTCTCTCATCCAGGACAGAGCAGCACAAGCCCCACTCGAGAAAGACCCGATCAGAAGCTCTGCAGGTCATCCGTGCAGAACGACCACTGCAGGCAAAACAGTGCAGAGCTCGCCGGCTCTCCGGGCAGGGGACACCCCACCTGCACCTCCAGCCCCAAACCTTTCCTGAAATTCCACGCATCTCTCACCACACCTGCTGGAGTCTTGCCTTTCACATGTCAGTTCAAATTAAACATATCCAAAAACCTCAAAATCATGACCCTCTTCTACCATTATTTGTACTAACCGAAGGACATACCATCCATCCTCTACCACACATTATCTCTTAAGATGCACTTCCTCTAAATTCCTGTCTCCGAACTTTTGCCATCTCCCATCCTTCCTTCCCCAACCCGTGCGAGGAATCCCCACCCTGCTCTAACCACACCTTACCTAACCTAAGGGCCAACTGGCATCCCCTCGCTTCTTCCAGGCCTGCCCAACACCACCCTACCCATCAGAGAAGTAACCACAGCTACCTCATTACATCCCTGTACAGTTATTTACTCTCGACCACCATCTAGCTTTTATGTAGTAAAGCCCTGCAGGTCCCACTTGGTTAAAAGTTCCTTGAGACTGGAGTCGTTAATACTAACATCTAATACTCCCCACTGTCCAGGACAACTAATCAAACTCTAACACATTTCCCCAGTACCTGAGTCACCCCCTAGGAGCACACAGCTGTCAGCAGTACTCACCACTTCACTTTGCATGTCTGTACGTTCCATTCCACAATGTGTTTATCATCTGAACAACTATACAAACAGCCACTGTCTTGATGCCACTGTATGCAATTGACTCTGTTGTCATGTCCACCACTCTGCAGGTTAAAACAAAATAATAATAAAGAAAAATGCATCTTACATGAGAATATGAAACCTGGAGTCAAAACCAAATAGTTAGCTAAAATGTTTTTAGGCCGCAACTAAACTTTCGACTACAATCTTCCAATTTAGTTTTCCAATGTCAAAACTGAAGTAAATCAGCTAGAACCTTATGAAAACTTTAACTCTATTCTCTGTAGGAAAACTCTACTTCTACAGCCCAAGAATACTAGTTTTGAATGTCATTTGGTTTTTTTTTTTTTTTTTTTTTGACAGGCAGAGTGGACAGTGAGAGAGAGAGACAGAGAGAAAGGTCTTCCTTTGCCGTTGGTTCACCCTCCAATGGACGCCGCGGCCAGCGCGCTGTGGCCAGCGCACCGCGTTGATCTGATGGCAGAAGCCAGGTGCTTCTCCTGGTCTCCCATGGGGTGCAGGGCCCAAGCACTTGGGCCATCCTCCACTGCACTCCTGGGCCATAGCAGAGAGCTGGCCTGGAAGAGGGGCAACTGGGACAGAATCCGGCGCCCCGACCGGGACTAGAACCCGGTGTGCCAGCGCCGCAAGGCGGAGGATTAGCCTACTGAGCCACAGTGCCGGCCATCATTTGGTTTTGAAAAGTGCCAGGGGCTGGCACTGTGGCGCAGTGGGTTAACACCCTGGCCTGATGCGCCGGCATCCCATATGGACGCTGGTTCACTTCTCATCCAGCTCTCTGCTGTGGTCTGGGAAAGCAGTACAAGATGGCCCAAGCCCTTGGGCCCCTGCACCCGCGTGGGAGACCTGGAATAAGCTCCTGGCTCCTGGCTTTGGATCGGTGCAGCTCTGGCCATTGCAGCCAACTGGGGAGTGAAGTCTCTCTCTCTCTCTGCCTCTCCTCTTTCCGTGTAACTCTGACTTTCAAATAAATCAATAAATAAATCTTAAAAAAAAAAAAAAAAGAATTCCAGCTCTAAGCATGACAAAATACTCTATGAACGATGGCAAGAAGTTTGACACTCGAGTGAACTACTGATTTCAAACAGCAGAGCTCCAAATCATGCTTAAGGTAAAAAAATCAAGTTTGCTAAAAATATGCACTTGAAAATACTCCCCCTTTTTAGATTTTTTTAAAAATTTATTTGAAAGGCAAAGCTACAGAGAGAGGAGGAGAGACAGAAAGAGATCTTCCATCTGCAGGTTCACTCCCAAAATGGCCACAACTGCTGGGGATGGGCCAGGCTGAAGCCAGGAGCTTCTTCCAGGTCTTCCACATGGGTGCAGGGCCCCAACACTTGGGCCATCTTCCACTGCTTCCCCAAGCACATTAGCAGGGAGCTAGATCAGAAATGGAGCAGCCAAGACTCAAACAAGCACCATCTGGGATGACTATGTGACAGGCAGAGGCTTAATCTACTACTCCAAAATGCCTAGCCCTGGCCAGCGCCACAGCTCACTAGGCTAATCCTCCGCCTGAGGCACTGGCACCCCGGGTTCTAGTCCTGGTTGGGGTGCCGGTTCTGTCCCGGTTGCTCCTCTTCCAGTCCAGCTCTCTGCTGTGGCCCGGGAAGGCAATGGAGGATGGCCCAAGTGCTTGGGCCCTGCACCCGCATGGGAAACCAGGAGGAAGCACCTGGCTCCTGGCTTCAGATGGGCGCAGTGCGCCGGCCGTAGCGGCCATTTGGGGGGTGAACCAACAGAAGGAAGACCTTTCTCTCTGTCTCTCTCTCTAACTCTGCCTGTCAATAAATGAATAAATAAATAAATAAATAAATAAATAAATAAATAAAATGTCCAGCCCTGAAAATCCCTTTTAAAATAAGTGCCAGGGTCAGCCATTTAGCCTAGTGGGTAAGATGTCCTCCTGGGATACCTGTACCCCATTCAAGAGTGCCTGGGTTTGAATCCTAGTTATACTACAGGTTCCATCTCCTGCTAAGACATATCCTAGGAGGTAGTTATAGCTCAAGTACCATGCCACCCAAGTGCCTTGTGTACAACACTTTAAATATGTATATGTATATGTATATGATAGCAAGCTACTAGCTTCCAACCTAGCTCCCTGCTAATGTGCCTAAGAAACTAGCAGATGGTCTAAGTGCTTGGGCCTCCGACACCCACATGGGAGTTCTAGGCTCCTCCTGGGTTTGGCCTAGGCCAGCCCTGGTTGGTGTGGGTATTTGGGATATGAACCAGAAGATGAAAGATCTCTGTCTCTCTTCCTTACAAATAACAAATGAAAAAAAAAAAATTTTAAGAACTAAGTTCTATGTTACACACACAAACAGATAAATTCCAAATAATAAAGTTAAAAAAAAAATCAACCTTGGGGCCAGCATTAGGGCATAGTGCATAATCCCGCTGCCTGCAGTACCGACATCCCACATGGGCGCCAGTTCATTTCCCAGCTGCTCCACTTCCTATCCAGCTCCCTGCTAATGGCCTGGATAAAGCAGCTGATAATGGCCCAAGCACTTGGGCCCCTGCCCCCACTGGATGAAGCTCCTGGCTCCTGGTTCCTGGCTTCAGCCTGGCCTAGCCCTGGCCATTGTGGACATCTGGGGAGTGAGCCAGCAGATGGAAGCTCTCTCTTCTTTCTTCCTCTCTGTAACTCTTTCAAATAAATAAATAAATAAATCTTTTTTAAAAAATCAACATTGTTACTAATCAAAGAAATACGGAAAGAAAAACCAAAACAAAGTAGCACTTTTGGTCTGTTCACCTACCAATCTTTATCACTGTACTGTTCAGGCTGGTGAGGTTATAGTAAAAACGTGTAGTACATAGATCATATACTGCGAGGAGCAATGAACACTAACATATCCTTCTAGACAGCAATCTGGCAATGTGTCCACTCACTCACTCACTCACTAACCATCTACTAAATAGCAAATAGCTTCAGTATCATGTCTAAGTCTAAACAGTCACCTGAGATACGCTGTGTAACACCCTTAAGATCACAGAAAAGAGCAGGATTCCACCTCAGGACACACTAGCTCCAAAGCCTCAAAGCCTGGTCCCTTTCTGCTCCACTATATCTTACCAACACCCCTACCTGACACCCACATGGGAGTTCCTTCTGGATAAATTCATGCCCCTTAAAGATGCATGTATAGTCCTATCAAGTAGCAAAATGATCCAAAAAGGAGTTCTGGGTTCCACCAGCATCATGGAGCTGAGAAAGCCACCCCACACTGCACAGAATGCAGGGCACAGCCAACCACAGAAGACCAATCAAATGCAAAGACGAGCTCCGCCTCCAGCGGGGTAAAGGGCTCAGATGAGGAACACACTAGACATATGGGGCAGGAGAGAACAGAGTTCTTTCTTGCCATATGGATCTAAGTGCTTTATATTTTTTAACAGTTGTATGTTAGCCTTATAACTTTAATATGCAAAAATAAGTAATATATTTCTAGATATAAATTACAAATCAGATAAGCTTTCCATCCATCAAGCCGCTGTTTTCCATCTTCACTGTTGCTGCTGTTTTAATGGGCTACTCAGCGGCAGTAATCATGCTACTGAAAGCAGGTACCATCCCTCCACTGCTGACCTAAGCACAAGCCAGGGAAACTCTTCTGGAAAGTGTTTCCGTACTGTGTACAAAAAGCCCCGATAATGACACACTTCTACTCACTATTACAAGTTAGTAATTCTGGAAATCCCTAAGAAAATTTTTTATTGCTTAACAACAAAAACTTGGAAACTCCTAAATGGTACTTAACAAAAGTTAAGTACAAATGAACTACTCAAGTCGGTGGGATTCTCGGCAGTCATTAATGCTTATAACTGGTCTTGACAAATATGAGAATTGCTTATATTGTTTATTTAAGGAAAAAAACCAGGACAGGCCGGCGCCGCGGCTCACTAGGCTAATCCTCCGCCTAGCGGCGCCGGCACACCGGGTTCTAGTCCCGGTTGGGGCGCCGGATTCTGTCCCGGTTGCCCCTCTTCCAGGCCAGCTCTCTGCTGTGGCCCGGGAGTGCAGTGGAGGATGGCCCAGGTGCTTGGGCCCTGCACCCCATGGGAGACCAGGAAAAGCACCTGGCTCCTGGCTCCTGCCATCGGATCAGCGCGGTGCGCCGGCCGCAGCGCGCCAGCCGCGGCGGCCATTGGAGGGTGAACCAACGGCAAAGGAAGACCTTTCTCTCTGTCTCTCTCTCTCACTGTCCACTCTGCCTGTCAAAAAAAAAAAAAAAAAAAATCAAAAAAAAAAAAAAAAAAAAAAAAACCAGGACATACAATAGAGCCAACTGTACTCCTCAAATACATACATAAAGCAAAGAAACTGTTAACAGATGTCTCGACAGATGAGGGTATTTTCCCACTTCTCAACATTACATAGTCCCAAATTTCCTGACGTTATTTAAAGGGAAAACTTGTTTGATTCATACATACAGAAAGCTTTCCTATGCACAGGAGTCCAATGGCAAAAGAAACACAGTGTGACTGGTATTCTCAAACAAATTATGCCAGTTAACTGGGGAAAGCAGCAGAAGATAGCCCAAATGCTTGGGCCCCTGCACCCACATGGGAGACCCAGAAGCTTCAGCCTGGCTCAGCCCTGGCCAATGCAGCCATCTGGAGGGTGAATTAGAGGACAGAAGACCTCTCTCCCCACCCTACCCCCAACTCTGACTTTCAGAATAAATAAATAAATATTTTTTTAAAAAATTATGCCAATTAAGGAACTGTCTCCCAGAGCCAAACCCACCCTTCCATACTCCAGTGCTGGTACCAGGCTCTGCAAACTCTGCTGCTCTGAGAGCTGGATGACAGGCTCTGCCAACAGGACACACTAGAGGGAGGCCTGGCCTGAGAGGGAACCAGGGCTCTACCTTCCGGCCTCCTGGCCTGTACCACGCCAGCCCCAGCGGCAGCAATCCTCCCAGGAGCAGCAGAACCCAATACGCAGTTTTCCCAACTCGGGGAGACCCAGCACCAGGCAGCTGCAGCCCTCCTCAGAGTTCTGGACCCTAGGTCCGCGGGGCCTCTCCTCCTCCAGGGACAGCAGCGGCAACAGAGCCACAGCCACTCCTCAAAGCTCTCGGCCTCAGAGCTATGCCTGCCTTTGGCGCGCTGCTCTCCTGAGGCAGCTGCCTGGGATCTCCAGGTTTCTGGACCTTTTCTGACTTTAGATCCAGTCCACACTTCCTCAGACACTAACCCACATGAAGGCAAGGATACCATTGCAGCTTTGCATCAAACATCACGTCATTTTTAAATGTAGAAGGGGGCCGGCGCCACGGCTCAATAGGCTAATCCTCAGCCTGCGGCACTGGCACACCAGGTTCTAGTCCCGGTCGGGGCGCCGGATTCTGTCCCGGTTGCCCCTCTTCCAGTTCAGCTCTCTGCTGTGGCCCGGGAGTGCAGTGGAGGATGGGCCAAGTGCTTGGGCCCTGCACCCGCATGGGAGACCAAGGGAAGCACCTGGCTCCTGGCTTCGGATCAGCACGGTGCACTGGCCGCAGTGGCCATTGGGGGGTGAAGCAACGGAAAAAGGAAGACCTTTCTCTGTCTCTCTCTCTCACTGTCCACTCTGCCTGTCAAAAAAAAAAAAAAAAGTAGAAGGGACAGAAAACTGCCCCTCAAGCAATGACCCCAACACATACCTTCAAGAGTTTTGTTCTTAATAACTTCTAATAACTCCCTGTTCTTTTATGTGACACATACATGTATCCACTTACTGTTAATTTACTGTGCAATTCTCCTTTGACTGTACTGTATAATAAGATGCTACCAACTGTTGTACCAAGAGCCAATAAGTCCGTCTGGTTACTTGTTCCTAAAGCTTCTGATTTCCTTTTTTTCCGCTGAGGACTTTCCTGGAAAAAGAAAAACAATGTTTATATTTAGTATTTCAAACACTAAAACATCATTAATGCCCACTAGCTCACAAAACACACCTTTAAAGGGGAAGACCACTCTAAGATGATGTCTACTAAAATAAAAAAATCACTCCAATGGGAAGAGTTGATAATTCTCCGCCCTTGCCCCCCTCCAAAGGAAGCAAACAGGACACCTGGATAACACCCATTAACATCACCTGTAAAACTCAAGCCAAACGGTAGCGACTAGTGGGGCAGCAGAGGACACAACAGAGATTGCTCCAGTGACGGATCCAGGGCTGGGCTGACAGCTCCAGACTGGCACAGTGATTCTAATGGCTTACAAGGTACAAGTTTCACCAGTGCTATGGCATAGTGGGTTAAGCTGCCACCTGCAGAGCTAACATCCTATATGGGCTGCTCCACTTCCGATCCAGATCCCTGCTAATGCACCTGGGAAAGAAGCAGAAGACAGCCCAAGTCCTTGGGCCCCTGCACCCATGTGGGAGAACTGGATGAAGCTCCTGGCTCCTGGCATGGGTCCAGCCCAGCCTTGGCATTGTGGCCATTTGGGGAGTGAAGTAGTGAACCAGCGAATGGATGACTTCTCTCTCGGCTTTTGCCTCTCCCTCTCCGTAACTCCATCTTTCAAATAAATAAGGTAAATCTCAAAAAAAATTTAAAAAAAAAAGGCACAAGTTTGAATCTCATGGCAAATGCTACAACTTTGTTGAATTATTCAAATATGAACAGTTCATGTCTGTCCATCAAAGACAATCAATGGTTACAACTTAAAAGTATGTGGGGAGGCCAGCACTGTGGCATAGCGGGCAGTGCTGGCATCCCATATGGGTGCCGGTTCGAGTCCCAAAAATCCAGCTCTGCTATAGCCTGCGAAAGCAGTAGAAGATGGCCCAAGTCCTTGGGTCCCTGCACCTGTGTGGGAAACCCAGAAGAAGCTCCTGGATCTTGGCTTCAGATCGGCGCAGCTCCAGCCAACTGGGGAATGAACCAATGGATGAAAGATATCTCTCTCTCTTTGCCTCTGCCTCTCTGTAACTCTGCCTTTCAAATAAATAAATCTTAAAAAAAAAAAAAAAAAGGATGTGTGTTTAAAATGCTAAACAATTATGATTTCAGAGCTTTTCTTATGCTTTAATTAGAGCTCACCAGTCTGTGTATTTTAGCATGAACTAGCTCAGAAAACTCCATCCTTTCAATGCAGGTTGAATATTCCTTATGCAAAAATCCTGGGGTAAGAAGAATTTCAGATTTCCAGTTTTTTCAGATTTTGGAGTATGTGTATGCATGTATATGTGTGTGTGTAAAAAGAGATCTTGGGCATGGAACCCATGTCTACACACAGAATTCATTTATGCTCCATGTGCATCTTATATGCACGGCTGGAGAATAACTTTATACAATATTCTAAGTGGCTGTGTTTTGACTGCAACCCCTCACATGGGGTCAGGTACACAACTTGCCACTTGTTGGCATCATGTCAGTGCTCAAAATATTCAGATTTTAGAGTATCTCAGATAAGCAGTGCTCAACCTGTATAGAATGATCAATACCATCGAAAAGGAAACCTTAACATAAGATCCTTGTTCTATGGCACAGAAAAAGGAAGTCCAGGACCTATAAAAATCTACCCAATTCAAGAACCACCAGTGAAAAGTACAATGTTACCAGTGCATAAAGAATACCAAGGAGTAGATGTGGAAAGCATTTTCTTTGTGCGTGGGAGTGAAGGGGCCTTTTACTCAGACACATCTGAAGAATAATTCACTGGACACACTTAGACAAACAAAAAGCAAAAAGATTTAATCAAAGAATGTGACTTTTTATTTAACAGGAAAAAATACAAATGTGCAAATCCTTAAAAATGTATCTACATAAAAAGCCCAAAAAAGGAGTTACATCTAAAAGCAGGTGGTCTCCTTAGTAACATTTAATTTACAGGAAACACTGAAACCTTTGTCTGAGGAGTGTCCCAGGTCCCACCTTCAGTTACATGAATTTCTGGCTCTACCTTTGAAGGCTTCCAGAGGGCAAATGCAGTTCCCACCCACAGCAAGGACAGTGGAGGCCCAACGCATTCATCTACTACTAACTCTGTGCTGAAAGCTTCCAGGAGACAGTTCTGCTCTTGGCTTCCCAAAATCAGACTGAAACTACCTACACACCGAGGTTTCTCAATGTGTAAAGTAAAGGTTGGCCCAAAATGTGTATGCTTCAGCAGATTTGAACTTCTACTGAAAAGCACAAAGAAATATTAGAAATTAAAGATTAACACACTCAAAACCCTGTTTTCCCTATCTAAAGAATCCCAATCATTTCTGGGAGCAGCAAGCAGAGACAGGTAGAAGCAGTAGCCACACCATTTATGTTCAACTTTGAGGATCACTGATCTAAGCCTAAATAATTCAACCAATTAATTTAATCTCAATCAGCTAGATTTTTTAGGGTTGGATACTTTTCAAAATAACTTAGCAGGATGAGCATGTCCAAACAGGTAACACAGAGACCTTATCAGAGGTTGATATAAACAGCATACATTTTTGTGAAATATTTTAAGTATTAACTCATACTAAGAATTTCTGAAACCTAGAGTTGAGTGCTATTGATGATTGTACACTATGACAGCCATTGGTTGCCATGGACTGTCTGAACATGCTACTGCTGTGATCAAAGAGTAAATCCACAGAAACAGCTCTGTGGCATTCAGAAGCAGCCAGGCTGGCCTTCACCTCACCGTTTCAGCCTCACCTGGAACCCCCTGTTTACAGTACACTTCCTAAACAGGCACATACTCTCTCATTTTGCTTTTGCTTTTCCCTTCACCTGTAGGGGCCTCTTCCGATTCATCTCCAGTTTCATGGCTTAAATCTTAGCCACACTTCAAGATCTACAGAAATCTCTTCTTTCTCTCAAGATACTCATTACAGACACAGTAAATCTGTCTTTTACATCTTCGTCATACTCAGTTTTGCTACCACTGAAGTGCCCAGCAGAATGCCAGGTGCACACATTTACATTCAAACCTGTAAATCTAAGGTGCCGTAACAGGCAGACTGAGAAGTCAGCTCACATACTTGTAACTGAAAAATTCTCAGCTCCTGAAAGCAAAAGGAGTGAAGGCCTGAAGGATGTGACTCCTTAGATGAAGGAGCCTTCCAACACGAAGGGCAGCCTGAGCGATCAATAAACACCAGGCACCTGTCTGATGAAGACAGCCATCAGCATGGGAGTCTGAATGGCACACCTGTGTGACTTATAAAGCCTAGAGCAGGGATGAGGAGAGGAGAGAGGAAAAGTACATCTAGGAGGAGTCTGGCTTTCATCAGTCACTAAGCAACGACTTCTCAGACGGAGGTCCCACAGCAGGAGCTGACATGCACATGGAGAGCCAGAACACACCCATAAAAACACGGACATGGAAGTGAGACAGTTCCACAGAGGAATATCCTTACCAGGAGCAATACACTGCTATTTTCCATTCTATTTCAGTTTTTCTAATGCTGTCACAACCCACTTTATCTACTTCAAAATTAACTGATGGATCAAAACCTACTTCTGAAAAATACAGGGGCTGATGCTATGGCGCAGCGGGTTAAAGCCCTGGCCTGAAGCGCTGGCATTCCATATGGGTGCCAGTTCTAGTCCCAGCTGCTCCTCTTCCGATCCAGCTCTCTGCTATGGCCTGGGATAGCAGTGGAAGATGGCCCAAGTGCTTGGGCCCCTGCAATTGTGTGGGAGACCCAGAAGAAGCTCCTGGCTCCTGGCTTTGGATCAGTGCGGCCCTGGCTGTTGCGGCCAATTGGGGAGTGAACCAGCGGAAGGAATACTTCTCTCTCTGTCTCTACGTCTCTCTTTAACTCTTTCAAATAAATAAAATAAATCTTTAAAAAAAATGAAAAAAAAACTGAACTCTCTATACTGAAAATTATGCCCCAAGTTTTAAGTTTCATCGTGTAAGTAAATCTCCTGTCCCATTTCTTGGCCCATCTTACTGCCACTTACTCTGGCAAGTGGTAAAAAAAAATGTGTATATTTTACCTAAAATTACCAAGTGTTTACATCGAAACACTAAATTATAATACACAGAAACGTCTATTTCTGCCAAGTGGATCTAACGTCAAGCTTCTGTCTTCTTCCACACTGTACGGGAACCTAGCTGAACCGAGCCACAGCCCTGAGGGATGGCGATGGGGAGACTCGGCTCAGACTTCTAGGAACACCCTCAGCACGACCGTGCTGACCCGGCCAGTGCTGCCACACTGCGGGCCCACTATGGGTCCCAAGCGGGGCGGGGTCTCCTCGCTGCAGGGGCAGCTACCATGACGGCTGGCAGAGCACAGCCCTCTTTCTGCAGAGCTCTCCAGCAGTCAGGGAAGGGAAGGTGTGCAAGTCTGGAGAATTTCAGAGGAGCCAACAAATCCGCAGGTTCCACGGGGCTCAGCCACTCTCTGTCACAGTTTACACACAGAAACCCGAGCAACTCTAAAAGGAGCACCCAGCCAGAGCCCATCACCCTGCTTCTTTGCGCCTGCCCAGAGTACTTCCTTCCCTCATGAGAGCTCTCCTACCTCCGGGCCGCATCAAACGAATGATCAGCTATATCATGTGTGTAAAGATCCTCTTTACTATATCGTGGCGTAACTGCAAGGTATTACAACCAACCTGTGAGGAAAACAAGTGGCAATCTAGTTTTTCTAAACATTTATGTACTAACTTTAACCTGTTACCCAAAAAAACCAGCATAAACTCATCTTTCTCCACTGACAAGAGTCCCATCACCACACTTGGTAAGTCCTGGGGTGGCAAGCTGCCAATTACTAAACCAAACCCAGGATGCTCCCACAAACTGATTTATACTGGGGAATGCAGCGTGAAATGATAAAAAGCAGCCAGCAGCCAGCAGCTCACCGATTCATTTACTGAGCACTTATGATGTACCAGTCCTATACACTGTCCCCTTTTAGCCCTGTGAGGACCCTGAAAGGTGTCCGATGTCTCTTTTCACCTCCAAAGTCCATCATGTGCCAGGACCTCAACAAAATGTTGGGACATGGTTTGGAATAACATCCTTTTTATGTCCCACCCTGTTAAGCCACAAAGATGTAAAATAAAGAGTTTAGTAGGGGCAACTTAAATGACAAGGAACATAAGCCAGGGACCTGGGAGCAGTGGTTGCAGCAGCTCTTACAAATGACTTCCTTTTCCATCTGTAACTATGTGACTTTCAAATTCTACACCTAACATTTGTGTGAAGTGTTTTCACAGAGGAAAACACTCTGCCCCCGCCCCCTCTCACTTTCAACACTGAGGGTCCAAGAGGACACCCACTCTACCAGGGAGGTACTTTTATCCCCATTTTAAAAACAGAGGACTAGAGGCACAACTACCACCATGAAGTGATGGCCGGCTTCCAACACAGGCAGTGCAGCCCGGGTCCGAGCGCCAACCAAACCGCTGCTCCGTGTTTCTCAGCACGGGCATGATGAGCGCTGCCACCACGGTTCAGAACAGCTCAATCAAAAACGGAGAACAATGCCGAAAAGGAAAAACACGCAGAGTGCTGTAATGTTACCAACAAATACAGTATCTTCAAAGTTCACGTTCTGTGATTCCCTTATGGGGCCTGACAGGTCTCCTCACAGGTCAGCAGCACCAACTATGAAAAGATGACCCCAAATCTGAAATACACATATAAACCCACCCACCCCAAAAAACACAAGTTAGATATATCTCTGCTTCCAACTCCAAAACGTAGTAGACAGTTCCCACGGGTCATCAGACGGAGTAAGAAACAGCCCAAGTGCAAACTCAAGAGTCAGGGCTAAACTTCCGATGCTTACAGGTCGGGCTGGGGCGACTGGGTCCGGCTTCTTTCTAACCGCGGCAACCACGTGCGTGAGAGTTAGACCAACAGCGAATGGCATTTACCTGACAGTGAAAACCCTTCCCTAACTGGGCAATCCCCCATCGAAGGGAAACTTTACCTGCACGGATCTCCAGTCCAGCCACTACTCCACTTCACCTCCACACCCTAATGCCAACTGGAAGCTTGGAGGGCTAAGGCAGTGACGGGGGGAGGGGGGGGTCCGCGGGGGGGGGGGGGGTAAATGTTTGAAAATCAAGAAGGTTGGAAAGGCTGAGAATGAAGATTCACTAGAAACGTCACGAGTTTCAAGAGCGAGAGTGCCCCAGCCTGACATGGAAGGGAACACGTGTTGAGTCTGCACCCAAGGGGCAAGGGGAGGGGGGTGTCCCGGAAGCAAGAGATAGACCTGTCCATCCCAACTGCCCAGGGCAAAGCGGACGGGCTGGATCAGGGACAGAGAAGGACAGAGAACCGTCGTATGGTCCCATGGCGGGGCTCTGTCAAAAGTCAGGGGTCCGATGAGCGCAAGCTGATGAGAGAGGCCCAGCAGAAGGAAGCTGCCCCAAGGGGGCCGGGGACCTCGGTGAACATGGCGGCCGGGAGACGGTGGGGAGCACACCGCATGGAGCCTGCCGGCAGGGCTCGAGTCCACGGTCCACGCGATCGAGCCGCGCCCTCGCTCACTGCCCTCTGGACAGGCCGCGCACCGGGCTGGCGGCGTGGGCCCCATGCGCGCCGCCGCCGCGCTCTGCGCCTCCTTAACCCGCGGAGCCGAGGGCCACGCGCGCGCCGTACCGCGCGCCGCCTAGCCCAGGGGCGCCCAAGCCGAGCCTGGGCAGAAGCCCGCCCCGCACCGTCCCGCTGGCATTACCTTGGCCTGCAGCCTCACCGGCGCCCAGGCCAGGCAGGTGCAGGTACCGCTGAGGTGCGCGGAAGGCACGTACTCCTGGTGCAGCCGGTTGTTGGCTGTCTCCCACACTCGCAGGTGCCCATCGGTAGAAGCCAAAGCGAAGTAGGCCTGCCCGTGCGGGGAGAAGGCGCAGGGGACCCCCGCCGGGGCCAGGGGGTCGCCGCTACCGCCGCCGCCCGCCGCCATTGCTGCTCTGGCTCCGCGGTAGCCACGTGTTCGTCCGTGCGCAGGCGCAGCGGTCGAGGGCGGGGCCTGGAGGGAGGAAGTGGGGCGGAGTGGCTCTGCGCGACGCCGCGGAGCGTTGGGCGGGGCCGTCCTGTGGACGGTGGCCCGGTGGGGCCCGTCGCTGCCTCGTTCTGAGGCAGACGAGAGCGCGTTAGGGAACGTGACTGGAGAAGGGCGAGCAAGGTCCGTTGCTTAAGGGAAAATAAAGAAATTCGTATAAGGTGGTTGGACGAGACATTTAAAAGAAATAAGTGGAGGGGGCGGCTAAAACACCAGTTAGGGGCCTGCAACCCAGAAGTGGGTTCGAATCCCGACTCTTCCTTCTGCACACCCAGAGAGGCAGCTGACGATGGCTCCAGTAATTGGATCCCTATCACCCACGTGGGAGATCTGGATTGAGATCCACGCTCCTGGCTTCGACCTGGTCCAACCCTAGCTGTTGATGGGGAGTGAAACAGCCAACGGGAGATCTCTCTCTCTCTCTCTCTGGGTTTCAAATAAAATTAAAAAAAAAAATTCTTCACTTATCCCTGATTGTAACAACTGTTTCTGTTTTCTCCCATTCCCTTCCGGGCTGTAATCACGTACACAGATAATAATTTCTTCAATCATAATACCTTAAAAATAATGGTGAGAGCAGCTACTCGCTCTTATTTCTCCAGGATTTATCCTATGTTGTACATCAAATAGACTTTTTTATGGTGGCACTATTTCTCCAAACCGATGCATTCTAATTCAGGTACTGTGCAGCTCAAGCCACGTTTATTGCCTACCAGGAAAGAAAATTTACCACCTTCTATTGAAAAGCACAAAGAAATATTAGAAAGGAGGAGCAATACCACTGTCGGCGAAGACGGAGGCTTTTACAACTGCAGAATGGCATGGTGAGGTTTGCATTTTAGAAAGACTTTGGGCAGCAGTGTGATGACTGTATTGGAAGGTTGGGATCACAGGTGGAGATGGTTGTGACTTCAGGGAAAACGCAGTGGAGACAAACAGCTTCGAAAGATGTTTGTCAGGGGCATGGTGTTGTGGTGCAGGGAGCTAAGCCACCATTTGAGATGCCAGCATCCAATTTCAGAGCACCATTTCAAGTCCTGGCTGCTCTGCTTCTGACCCAACGTCCTGCTAATGTGCCTGGGAAGGCAGCAGATGGTGGCTCCCATACGGGAGACACAGATGGGAGTTCCTGGCTCCTGACTTTGGCCTGGCCCAGTCTTGGCTGTTGCAGCCATTGGGGAATGAACCAGTGCATGGAAGAACCATATCTCTCTCTCTCTCTCTCTCTCTTTCTCTCTCTCTCTTTCAGAGCCAAGGACTCGGGCCATTTTCTGCTTCCCCAGGCTATAGAGAGAGCTGGATTGGAAGCAGAGCAGCTGAGACCTGAACCTGCACCCCCATGGGATGCCGGCACTGCAGACAGCAACCTTGCCCATTATGCCACAGTGCCAGCCTCCAAATGAATCATTTTTGAAAGAGATGTTTATTAAACGCGATGAAGAGAATTTGAAGTGGCAAGTAAGGCAGAGGAGAGGCCAAGGATAACTCCTTGAGCTTTTACACCATGGGATTGCTCAGGGCTCCAGTTCACACAGGATAGTGAGTCCGAGAGGAGCAGCTGTCTGGGAAGGGTGATGTTGTCTTTAGTCTGGAAACGGACTCATTCAGCCACCGAAACGAGCTGAATGTCTGCTGTGTGCCCAACACTGTCCTAAGTGTCAAGAATAGGTCCGTTATTATGGGATTCAGGATTCCTGCTCCCATAAAGCTTACATTCTGGACAGGGAAGCAGGAAATAAACACGGAAGTAAATAAATCCCTATTTTGGATAGCGCAAGCTGCTGTAAAAAAAAAATAAATCAGAGGAAGGTGAAACAGACTTTATTGTTGGAAGAAATGGATTTTTGATAGGAAAGCGTCTCTCAAACCAGGCAAGGTCAGAAGGAAGAGCAGCTGATGCACAGAGAACATCAAGCGCAGAGATTCTAAGACTATGAAGACCTTGACAGGTGGAAAGAAAAGTCTTTGAAGAAGCCCAGAGCAAATGGTGAGAACTGGAAGAATCAAGAGTGAGAGTTGAGTTCAGAAGGAGTCAAATTAGAGCCTTGTCCACTGTAGAAAAGTGTTTGGATGTTACTCCAAGAATGATAGAAATAAGCCACTGGATAATTTTGAACATTGGGATGACATGAGCTGATCTAGATTTTTTAAATTTCCTGACTGCTAGAGTCTGTAGAAGGGCAAACACGAGAGCAGAGAGATGAGGTAGATGGCTGTTGACTAGTATTTGGCAATGAGGACAGTGGTGTGTAGAATTCTGATGGAAGTAATGGATGTGGTGAGAAGAGAAGTGGTCAGACTCCAACAGTGTCTGCAGTTAGAGCCAACAGAACTTGCCAACGGGTGGGTTGTGGAGAGTGAGGAGAGGAGAGGAGTGAAGAATGACTCTAGGGCCTCAGCGATTCAGTGGATGGCCATATACCATTAGCTAAATTGGAGAAACAGGTTTGGGTGGGGTGGAAATTAAGTGTTCTGCTTCTTGTGTTTAAGTTGGATATCCTTATTATATATCAAAGTAGAGTTGTTTGGTAGGAAGTTGGCTCCTGGAGAAAAGATCCCACGCAGGGAGAGAAATTTTAGAAGTATTAGCATACAGATGCTGCTTGAAACTATGGAACTGGAAAGCTCACATTGGGCGTGGGTGCAGATGAAGACAACTTAGCCGCAAGCCATGCCAATCTTTAGAGGTCAGGAAGAGGAAGGGGATCCAGGAACAGATATTGGGAAGCAGCAATAGTGAGGCAGGACAAAAGCCCAGGAGAAAGAGGTGTCCTTAAACCAAATGTGTGTGAGAATGTCAGAAGCGAGGCCTAATAAAGCCGTGCCAAACGCTACACGACGAAGACGGGGCCAGCGTTAAGGCGTAGCAGGTAAAGCTGCTGCCTGCACCGCCAGCATCCCGTATGGAATCCAGTTTGTGTCCTCGGTCCTCCACTTCCGATCCAGCTCCAGGGAAAAAAGCAGAAAATGGCCCAAGTGCTTGGGCCCCTGAACCCACATGGGAGACCTGGAAGAAGCTTCTGGCTCCTGGCCCAGTGCTGGCTCTTGTGGCCATCTGAGGAGTGAACCAGCAGATGGAAGATTCTCTCTCTCTCTCTCTCTCTCTCTCTCTGCATTTTAAATATTTTTTTTTTAATTTAGCCAGCAGTTAAGATGCTTATGACCTACAGAGCACCTAGGTTCCATTCTTAGTCCTGGCTTCTAACTCCAGCTTCCTGCCAACGTAGACCCTGGGAAGCGGCAGTGATAGTTCCAAAAGTTGGGCCCCTGCCTCCCATGTGGGAGACCTCACTGTGTCCCAGCCTCCCAGTTTTGGCTCCCGCTAGTCCTTATAGGCATTCGGATGGGAGCACTCTTTAAGAGATAAGAAAAGATATTGCATTACTGAAATAAAAACAGAATGTGATTTTTTTTAAGGTTTATTTATTTATTTGAAAGTCAGAGTTACACAGAGAAAGGAGAGGGAGAGAGAGAGAGAGAGGCCTTCCATCTAATGATTCACTCCCCAATTGGCCGCAATGGCCGGAGCTGCACCGATCCAAAGGCAGGAGATAGGAGCCTCCTCCAGGCCTCCCACATGGGTGCAGGGGCCCAAGGACCCGGGCCATCCTCCACTGCTCACCTGGGCCATAGCAGAGAGCTGGATCAGAAGTGGAGCAGCTGAGTCCCAAACCGGCACTCATATGGGATGCCGGCAATGCAGGCAGCAGCCTTACCCACTACACCACAGCACCGGCACCAATGTGATTTTTTAAAATTACAATTCAAGAGACAGAAGTTTGGTGCAATTATTAAGATACAACTCTGGGCACCTGCATCTCATATTGGAGTGCCAGAGCTTGAGTCCTTGCTCTACTTCCAACTTCCTTCTGATGTGCATCCTGGAAGACAGCAAGTGACAGCTCAAGTATGTGTGTCCCTGCCACCCACACAGGAGACTTGGGATGAGTTCTGAGCTCCTGGCCTCCTGCTTAGCCCAGCCTTGGCTATTGTGGGCACAGGGGGAGTGAACAAGCAGATGGAAGATCCCTCTCTGACTCCGTCTCTCTTTCAAATAAATAAAAATAATTAAATGGCCAAAAAAAAAAAAATCAGGGAACCTTTCCAGATGGCCCCCACCTAAATAATAGAAAGAACAGAAAAGAGAAAAGAAAATGTCAAAGCAATAGTTCAGGAAAGGGTCTCTAGACCTGGAGGATACTGAAAAAGCCCACAAAAAATTGCAATTAAAAAATAGGCAAACGGAAGCAGGTATTTAGCCAGATGGGTAAGATATCCACAGCCTGAATCAGGGTTCCTGGCTTTGATTCCATGCTCAGGTTCCCGGCAGCTCCCTGCCAATACAGACCTTGGGAGGCAGCGGTCATGGCTCAAGTGATTGGGTTCCTGCCACCCACGTGGGAGATCTGGATTGAGCTCCCAGCTTCTGGCCTCACCTCCAGCCCAGCCCCTGCCATTGTGGACATTTGGGAAGTGAACAAGCAGATGGAGTGCTCGCTCGCTCTCTTTCTCTCAAATAAATAGTTAAATGATTTTTCAATAGGCAAAGGACTTAAATAGATATTTCTCCAAAGAAGATATACAAGTGGCCAGTAGGAATCTAAAAGGATGCTCAACATTACCAATCACAGAGAAATGCAAATCAAAACCATGAGGACCCTGCTCTAGGAAACACTTGTCAGCTTAATCCTTGGCCCCTTGGCAGCACATTCAGTGGGTGAGACAACAGGCCACGGTGTCGTCACCCAGCACCAACTCCACGTCTGTTCTTGGACAGCCTCTCCCCCTGCAGCCCACTGCTCTAGAATGACACAAGTAACACCTATTCATAGAAATCAGTCTCTTTGGTTTGTATTATACTGAACATTAAAAATCTAAATAGAAAGAATATACAGTTTTGAATCTAAAATAATTCGCTATTTTGATTCTTCAGAGAATACTACTAATAAAAATCTAAAAGGTGGAAAAAAAAAAACATGAGGAGACATAACCCCACCCCAGTTAGCATAGCTGTTATAAAAAATAAAATACAGGGAGCCAGCGCTGTGGCGTAACAGGTAAAGCTGCCGCCTGCAGTGCTAGGATCCTGTATGGGTGCCGGTTCAAGTCCTGGCTGCTCCTCTTCTGATCCAGCTCTCTGCTATGGCCTGGGAAAGTAGTAGAATATGGCCCAAGTCCTTGGGCCCCTGCATCCACGTGGGAGACCTGGAAGAAGCTCCTGGCTCCTGGCTTTGGATTGGCTTAGTTCCGGCCAATACTGTCATTTGGGGATTGAACCAGCAGACAGAAGGTTTCTCTCTCTGTCTCTCTGTGTCTCTGCCCCTCTGTAACTCTGCCTTTCAAGTAAATAAATAAATCTTTTAAAAAATAAAATAAAATATAACAAATACTGACAAGGATGTGAAGAAAAGGAAATCCTTGTACATGGTTGGTGGGAGTGCACGTTATTACAACCATTTATGGAAAACAGTATGAAGCTCTTCAAAAAGTAAAAAATAAAAATACAACTACCATACAATCCAGCAATCCCACCTCTAGGTATGTATCAGAAAGAATATATGTCAGATCTCAAAGAGATAGCTGCACTTCCATGTTCATTGCAGCGTTATTCAAAAAAGCCAAGATACAGAAACAACCTAATGTTCACGATGGATGAATGGATAAAGAAAGTGTGGGATATACCTACAATGGGCTGTTACTCAGCCTTTACAAGGGGCAGTGTGCGTCCCGCCCTCTGTGACAGTATGGATGAATCATGAAGACATTGTGTTAAGTGAAATAAGCCAGGCATAAAAGGACAAATACTGCGTGATCTCACTTACATGACTTATCTAAAATAATCAGAGTTATAGAAAAAGGGCCAATTGGTCGTTGCTAGAGATGGGAGAGGAGGAAGTATAGTAAAAGAAGAAAAAGTCCACAAATGCTGAACATGGAGGATAAGATTAGACTCAAAGAAAATCGCTGTAAATGATTCAGAATAAAGAGAAAAGGCAATGAAAAGATCCTACAGGCGTCCAGAGAGAAAGCAACTGGCCACATACAAAAGGTCAGGCATCAGAGAGAATCTGCGTGACCAACAACAAAGGAAGACAGCAGTCAATGAGGCAGGGCCCCTCTGAGTGTGTGCTGTGAGGGGCACTGTCCTTAAAGTACCGCGGTGCATTGCAATAATCTGTCCCAGAGTCCAGCATTCCAGGGCATACCTAGCTTACCTAGCACCTGAGTGGGTCACTTATTTATTTATAGACCTCTTATTTATTTATTTGAGAGAGAGAGAGAGAGAGAGAGAGAGAGAGAGGCTTCCATCCTTTGTTTCAATCCCCAAATAGCCACAACAGCCAAGGCTGAGCCAGGAGCCAGGAACTCCATCCTGGTATCCCACATGGGTGGCAAAGGATTGGGCCATCTTCCACTGGTTTCCCAGGTCCATTAGCAGAGCTCCAGTATGGGACGCCACCATCCCAAGTGGTGGTTCAACTCACTATGTCACTGAGTCAGCCCCATGAGTGGATCACTTTTAAAACATCAACCTTATTTCCTATGGCCAAATACTTTTTAGTAAGAATAATGAAATGAGGGGCTGGCACTGTGGTGTAGCAGGTTAAGCCTCTGCCTGCAGTGCTGGCATTCTATATGGGTGCTGGTTTGAGCCCCAGCTGCTCCACTTCTGATCCAGCTCCCTGCTAATGTCCTGAGAAAGCAGTAGAATGGCCCAAGTGCTTGGCCCCCTGCATTCACATGGGAACCCAGAAGAGGCTTCTGGCTCCTGGCTTCAGATCAGCCCAGCTCTGGCTATTGCAGCCATTTAGGGAGTGAACCAGCTGGTGGAAGACATCTCTCTGTCTCTCCCTCTCTCTGTCTATAACTCTGTCTTTCAAATAAATAAATATTTAAAAAAAAGAATGAAACAAAACAAATGATAACAAAGGCCTTAAAGAAAAACACTTGTAATTTTTTTTCATTGAACTTCAAATATGTAATCCTTCTGGTTAGAACAGATAAATGACTAAATTATGTAAGAAATCTTATAGTACAAAAATGGGAAGAAGTTATGGATTAATATTTTGTAATCACACTGAAGCACATTCTGAAGGAGAGAGAGGGCTTGCCTACATATTGATTTGTTGCAGTAATGAATGCTAACGTTAGTTTTGCTTTCCAGTCTTTAACTTCTGTGGATTAGTGAATGACTTTGGCAGGACTGATCTTTACCTCCTCCTGTTCAGTAGTCAGTACTGTGGCTCTGTTCATCTGTGTGTGCCCACAGCTGCAAGGCAACACTTTGCATTCATTTTAAGTTTGAACAGTTTCTTTCACATGAAACAATGTAGGCAGGCACTCTGAAAAGTTTGTGGAAGTCAAAGGTAGGTTTATTTTGGCAAAAACCTTAAAATACTGTCTGGGGGGGGGGCCTCCAAAAGTTCATGGAAGTGTGTATAGGGAGGCCAGTGCCATGGCGCAGTAGGTTAATCCTCCACCTGCAGTGCCAGCATCCTATATGGATGTCGGTTCTAGTCCCAGCTGCTCCTCTTCCAATCCAGCTCTCTGTTGGAAATTAAAAACTTCCTTTAGGGGTTGGCGCTGTGGCTTAGCAGGTAAAGCTGCTGCCTGCAGTGCCAGCATCCCAAATGGGCACCAGTTTGAGGCCTGGCTTCACCTCTGATCCAGCTCTCTGCTATGGCCTGGGAAAGTGGTAGAAAGTGGCCCAAGTCCTTGGGCCCCTGTGCTCATGTGGGAGACCTGGAAGAGGCACCTGGCTCCCGGCTTCGGACCAGGGCAGCTCCAGCCATTACAGCCATCTGGGGAGTGAAAACCTTCCTCTCTGTCTCTTCCTCTCACTGTAACTCCACTTCTCAAATGAATAAATAAAAAAAAATCTTTAAAAAAAGTGTGTATAGGAAAAGACTATGCATGTGATTCAAATTTTTTGCACCAAAATAAACTTACCATTTTAAACAAAACTTTTATGTATTTATTTTCATTTTTTTATTGTTTTATTTGACAGAGTTAGACAGTGAGGGAGAGAGACAGAGAGAAAGGTCTTCCTTCCATTGGTTCACCCCCCAAATGGCCGCTACAGCCGGAGCTATGCCGATCCTCCAGAAGCCAGGTGCTTCCTCCTGGTCTCGCACGCAGGTGCAGGGCCCAAGCACTTGAGCCATCCTCCACTGCCTTCCCGGGCCACAGCAGAGAGCTGGACTGGAAGAGGAGCAACCAGGACAGAACCAGCGCTCATATGGGATGCCGGCGCCTCAGGCGGAGGATTAATCAAGTGAGCCATGGCACCGGCCTACTTTCATTTTATTTGCAAGGCACAGAGGCACTTGAAGAGATCTTCCATCCGTTAGAAGCAGGTGATGGCTCACGTACCTGGACCCCTGCCACCCACGGAGTAAACCCTGATGAGTTCCAGGTGCCCCGCTTCAGCCCGATGCCACTCTCAATGTTCTGGGCACTTGAGGAGTGAATGAGCAGATGGAAGATCTCTCTTTCTTTCTGCCCTTCAACCTTCAAATGAATGAAATAGGTTTTGTAAACTTTTTTAAAAAGTGTGTATTTATTTATTTGAAAGAGTTACAGAGGGAAGGAGGGACAGAAAGAGAGAAATCTTCCATTTGTCAATTCACTTCCCAAAAGGCCACAAGCCATTTTTGGCCTTTGGGTCAGGCCAGAGCTAGGAGCCAGGAGTTTCTTCTGGGTCCCACATGGGTGACAGATGCCTAGGGACTTGGGCTATCTTCCACTGCTTTCCCAGGCACATTAACAGGGAGTGGAGGGGAAGTGGACAGCCAGGACTCGAACTGGTGCCCATATGGGTCTCCAGCACTATAGGCAGCTGCTTAACCTGCTGAGCCACAGCACTAGCCTCATTTTGTAAACTTAAAAAAAAAAAATTAACATGGGGCTGACCTTGTGATGTAGCATGGAAAACCATTGCCTGTGGCACTGGCACCTTATATGAGTGACAGTTTGAGTCACTGCTGCTCCACTTCTGGTCCAGCTCCCTGCTAATGTGCCTCGGAAAGCAATGGAAGATGGCCCAAGTGCTTGGGCCCCTGCACCCATGTGGGAGATCCAGAAGGAGCTCCTGGCTCCTGGCTTCAGCCTGGCACAGCCTGGGGCCATCATAGCCATTTGAGGAGTGAACCAGTGGATGGAACATCTCTCTCTGTATAACTCTGAATTAATTTCTTTCTTTCTTTCTTTCTTTTTTTTTTTTTTTTTTTTTTTTGGACAGGTAGAGTTATAGACAGTGAGAGAGAGACAGAAAGAAAGGTCCTCCTTCCATTGGCTCACTCCCCAAATGGCTGCTACGGCGGGCACTGCGCCAATCTGAAGCCAGGAGCCAGGTGCTTCCTCCTGGTCTCCCATGCGGGTGCAGGGACCCAAGCACCTGGGCCATCCTCCACTGCCTTCCTGGGCCACAGCAGAGAGCTGGACTGGAAGAGGAGCAACTTGGACCAGAACCTGGAGACCATATGGGAGGCTGGTGCCGCAGACGGAGGATTAACCAAGTGAGCCATGGCGACAGCTCCAACTCTGAATTTCAAATAAATAAATTTTTTAAAAGAAATAAGACCGCTGAAGTTACTTTAGTGCTAAATAGGCTTTTGAATAGACCTGGAAACATAACCTCTATTTTCAACAGATTGTAATTATCCTATTTCCCACCAAGTTCGGGGAATATAACACACTTATTAAATGAGGTTTGCCTAGATTAGCTAGTGAGAACCTGTGAGAGCAAATGCTAGCTGTCCCCAAACCCCTTCCTCCCTCTTCAGTAGCAATCATACAACTTCATATTTTATATTATTTTTTTATTTTATTTTTATTTTATTTTTTGACAGGCAGAGTGGACAGTGAGAGAGAGAGACAGAGAGAAAGGTCTTCCTTTTGCCATTGGTTCACCCTCCAATGGCTGCCGCGGCCGGCGCGCTGTGGCTGGCGCACCGTGCTGATCCGATGGCAGGAGCCAGGTGCTTCTCCTGGTCTCCCATGGGGTGCAGGGCCCAAGGACTTGGGCCATCCTCCACTGCCTTCCCAGGCCATCGCAGAGAGCTGGCCTGGAAGAGGGGCAACCGGGACAGAATCCGGCGCCCCGACCGGGGCTAGAACCCGGTGGCCTGGCGCCGCAAGGCGGAGGATTAGCCTAGTGAGCCGCGGCGCCGGCCTTCATATTTTATATTCTAATTTCATATTTCATATTCGTAGCTGGCTTTTGTCCAGCTGTAATGAAGACTGAGTTTCCCAGCCTCTCTCATAGCTAGATGCGGCATGTGCTTGAGTCTTTGTCAATGAGGTGTAAGCAGAATAGGTAAATTTTTAGTACAGTTTTTTTTTTTTTTTTTTAAACAGGGAATGATTTTTCCCCCTTCTTACTGTCTGGGATTAAACTGTGATGGCTTCAGCATAAGCAGCCCTATTGAGCTATGAGGTCAGCTGTGGCACAGAAACCACATCTGACACTTTAATATAGACCATCTTTAGCCCACTTTCATGTGCAGCCAAACTATAACTAACACACAAAGTTATCAAGGATTAGACCTTACAGAGCACAAGAAGTCACTTAATTTCAGAAGATTTCTTTTTAAAAAGATTTATTTATTTATTTGAAAGGCAGAGTTACAGAGAGGCAGAGGCAGAGAGAGAGATAGAGACACAGAGAGAGAGACAGAGAGGACTTCTATCCACTGGTTCACTCCCCAAATGGCCACAACGGAGCTGCGCTGATATGAAGCTAGGAGCCAGGAGCTTCTTCTGGGTCTTCCATGTGGGTGCAGGGTTCCAAGACCTTGGGCCATTTTCCACTGCTTTCCCAGGCCACAGCAGAGAGCTGGATCAGAAGTAGAGCAGCCAGGACTTGAACCAGCGCCCATATGGGATGCTGGCACTGCAAGCGGCGGCTTTACCTGTTATGCCACAGTGCCAACAATGGTATTCCTTAACTTGTGAAATAAACAGAGATTTCCAGACAATAGAGCATGAGTGATGCCAAGTCTGTAGTCAGGGCCTGGAGCTGGCTCTGTGGTGTAGTGAGTTTAGCTGCTGCCTGCCATACCAGCACCCAATATGGGTGCCAGTTCGAATTCTGGTTGCTACACTTCTGATCCAGCTCCCTGCTAATGTTCCTGGGAGAGCAGCGGTGGACGGCCCAAGTGCTTGGGCCCCTTCATCTACGTGGGAGACCAGAAGAGGCTCCTGGCTCCTGGCTTTGCTCTGACTCAGCCCTAGCCATTGTGGCCATTTGAGGAGTGAACCAGTGCATGGAAGACTTCTCGCTCTCTGCCACCTTTCCCTCTCTGTGACTTATCTTTCAAATGAATAAATAAATAAATCTTAAAAGAAAGTACAAATGAGAGGAACTCCTCCAAGTCTGGAATCGGCACAAGCCTCCCTCTGCTGGAAACGTGAGGCTGACACACGAAGCACAAAGGGAAGCTACACAAGACAGAGGGGGCACTTGCAGACAGCTGGAGGAGGGCGTCTGTGGACAAGAACTGCTGCTCTAGTTTGCTTGGACGCTTAGAAAGCTCAGCAGTCATCCATAGGATTTCTTGGCAGCTGTTTGGACTTCAAGGCAACTGCTTGACTAAAGGTCACTGGACAACAACGCCTTTCTTCATCTTATATCATAATGTGAACATGATGAGCAGGTGACGACTCATTCAAAGAACAGTTTCATCGTGCAGGTTGGCAAGTTCATAGGAGAGACAGAAGGAAGGGGTGAGTGCGGTGGTGAGCGAGCTAAGCCTCCGCCTATGGCACTGGCATCCCACATGGGTGCTGGTTCAAGTTCAACTGCTACACTTCTGATCCACCTCCCTGCTAATGGCCTAGGAAATCAGTGGAAAATGGCCAAGTGCTTGAGCCCCTGTACTCACATGGGAGACTCAGAAGAAGCTCCTGGCTTCAGATCAGCCCAGCCCCAGCCATTGTGGCCATTTGGGGAGTGAATCAGCAGATGAAGACCTCTCTCTCTGCCTCTCAAATAAATCAATCCTTAAAAATAAAAGATAGGGGCGGGCGCTGTGGCATAGGAAGTAAGGCTGCCACCTGCAGTGCCAACATCCCATATAGGTGCTGGTTCAAGTCCCAGCTGCTCCAATTCTGATCCAGCTCTCTGCTATGGCCTGGGAAAGCAGAAGATGGCCCAAGTCCTTGGGCCCCTGCATCCATATGGGAGACCTGGAAGAAGTTCCTGGCTCTGGATTGGCACAGCACTGGCTGCTGTGGCCATCTGGGCAGTGAACCAGCAGATGGAAGATTCCTCTCTCTCTCTCTCTTTCTGTAATTCCTTCAAATAAATAAATGTTTTTTTAAAAAAGAAAATGAGTTGAGAGAAAAAGAAAGGCACACAGTGACTTTTTTGCTTCAATGCTCGAAAAGATCATGCACAAATACGGTATAATTATATTCTTCAAAACGTATCAATGTATTTCATTAGATGTGTATATTACAAAAAGGAACATTGTGTCTGTTATTCAAACAACAGAAAGGATGCCATTTTGTTTCTAGTTTATTAAAAAGTCATGTTACTTAAATTTGCTTTCTGTATTTTGTCCATCTACTTTTTTCCTGTTCCTTTTAAAATAAGTATCATTTAATAATAGTTAAAAGATAATAAAGTCGGACTTATAAATTTAAAACCATCATGGGCTCCGAATTCAGAAGCTCCAACTCAGATCCATATTGCAATGATAACCTTTAATTTCAAGAATATTTATTTAGTTATTTGAAAAGCAGAGGAAAGAATAGTGAGTGACTGAATGAGTGAGTGAGTGAGTGAGTGAGTGAGTACACTATCTTCCCTCTACTCGTTCACTCCCCAAATGCCCACGCCAGCCGGGGCTGGAACTCAGGTACTCTGATTTCCAGTATGAGCATTCCAAGCAGTGTCTTACCAGTCGTCCCAAATGCGTCGCTTGTTGGTTGGTTTGTTTTCCTAAGAAAAGTTCTTACATAGCCAATCTCTTCCAGGATCAAAGGACTTTTCTCACTACCTGTTCTTATTTTAGCCTTCCTTAGAGAAAAAGTCATTCTTGGATATAAAGTTCTTGGAATTGGGGCAAGCCTTTGGCACTGCTTGGGATACCTGCATCTCACGTGGGAGTGCCTGATTCAAGTCCTGGCTCCCCCACTCCGGATCCAACTTCCTGCTAATGTGCAGCTTGGGTATTTGGGTCTCAAGTATTTGGGTCTCTGCCACCCCTGCGGGAGACTATGATGGAGTCTTAGGTTTCTGCTTCCTTGTAGGCATTTGCAGAGTGATCCACGGATACAGAAGACTGATTCATTCCCCCCCACACACACTGGCTTTCAAATTAAATGAAAATAAGTAAAAACTTAGAAAAAGCACCACAAAACCTGCAACGTGAGACATTCAGGCAGAGTGGGGAGGGAGCAGTTTCTTTACTCCTTTTTAGGATTAACAAAGAGAAATCCTGATGGTGGACCTTATGGTGGCTGACGCTCTAGAAAGCACAGATGAGGTAAAAATTAGGTCTTAGATTCTAGCAAGATTTCCTTTATGAAAGCTAAACCGAGTTCTTTTGAATTCACATCCCTGTGAGCTGATTCTGGTTTCCAAAGGGTGTTAGTGTACAAAGAGCACAGGCTGCTCAACCAGGTGACCAAGACGGGGAGCTCCACCACGCACGTGTCAGGTCATTTTACCTGCCTGGGTCCATTTTCTCAGGCATACAACATGAATATTTCTTTTTTTTTTTTTTTTAAGAATTATTTATTTATTTGAAAGTCAGAGTTACACAGAGGGAGAGAGAAGGAGAGGCAGAGGCAGAGGCAGAGGCAGAGAGAGAGAGAGAGAGAGGTCTTCCATCTGCTGTTTCACACCCCAGATGGCCGCAATGGTCAGAGTTGCGGCGATCCGAAGCCAGGAGCCAAGAGCTTCCTCCAGGTCTGCACGCGGGTGCAGGGGCCCAAGGACCTGGGCCATCTTCTACTGCTTTCCCAGGCCATAGCATAGAGCTGGATCGGAAGAGGAGCAGCTGGGACCCAAACCGGCGCCCATATGGGATGCTGGCACTGCAGGCGGCGGCTTTACCTGCTGTGCCATAGCACCGGCTCTCTTCTTTTTTTAATCAAAAAAATTTAAGGTGCACACATTTCATGTATTTCCTATAAGCAGAGTCAGGAACACACTCCCACCCTTCTTCCTCCTCCCTCTCCTAGTTCCACGCTTAGTTTTTAGAAGGATCTAGTTCCAGTTCACTTTATACTCCTAAGATTAACCCTACACTCAGTAAAAAGTTCAATGAGCAGCATGAAGGAAAAAACAACAAAACACTGTTCCTCAGCATAGAGACGAGGGCTGTAAGCAACCATGGGATCCCAAAATGTTTATTTCATTCCTACACATTACATTCCAGGTGCTCTATTATCTCAGGTCAGGAAGAACAAACGGTATTTGTCCTTTGGGGACCGGCTTATTTCACTAAGTGTGATGGTTTCCAGGTTTTGTGTTTTTTGTTTGTTTGTTTTTTAACCGTTGAGTAGCTGTGAACTAAGTAATTCCTAACGTGCCTGGTAAGGCCAGACTGAAAAAGCTTTTTCCAGGTGAACTTCAGCAAACGAGGTCGTGATAGTTGCTGTTAAATAACTCTCGCCTCCAAAGATACTTTCCCGTCTTAAGACGCTTGGTTCACCAAGTACTGTAATTATTTTGCAAAAGTCTTCTAAGTGAATTCTGACAGTGGCGCCTGCCGCTAGAATCGGCTTTCCCTCACTCCGCGGCTCCGCAGGGGAAGGCGCCGGCAGGTGGTCACAGCCAGGCCCAGGCGCCCCGCGCCCCGCACCGCCCGTCAAACGCATCCAAGGTGCCGGTGACGTCAGCGCCGACGGGGAGCCCCCGCAGCTCTCGCCCCTCCCCCGGGAGAAGCTGCCGGAGAATTACCAGCGCTGCACTCCCCACGCGCCCGCAGTCCCAGGAGGAGACAGCCGGGAGGAAGACCTGCTCCGCATTCAGTTACTCACAGGCAGCCGCCCCGCCCTCCCGCGCCCCAGGCTCCGCACGCAGGCGCGGTCACGCGGTAAGCCCGAGCGAGGCGTCGGCGCGCCGGGCAGCGAGGGGCGGGGCGGAGCCTGCGCGTCACTCGCCTGCGCCGGCGCGTGCGCAGGACTGCCTGTCGGCGCCCGGTGAGGTCCGGCTAGGGCTGTGGCGGCGCCGGAGCGTGCTGGGACTCGGGACCAGATCGTGCCTGCGCGGCCTTGGATGAGAGCCCTTGGGGGAAGCTCGGCTCCTGTATTCCGAGTCTTCCAGAGACGCACGAGATGGAAAAAGGCAAAGCGAGGTGGTACGGAGAGCCGCAGGCGCAGTCTTCCCCGTCTCGCCCTCTGCAGCGTCCCGGGCGTTGGCACCCGATGTCTTCCGTCGCTGGAAAGGCTCAGGCCGCCGACGAGGCGGGAGGACTGGAGCGCGGAGGCCAGGGCCGGAGGTCTGCTCCTTCGATGCCGGCCCTCGCCCTGTCCGCGACCGAGGTCGAAGAGCTTCGCGACTCCGCATTGTCGCCCGACTCCCAGAGAGGGACCCTTTCGGGCAGGGCAGCTGAATGTAGCTGAGTCTGGGCAAAGAGAAGCACAATTTAAAAAATTGTTTGGGTAGACCGAGGGGGCAGTCCGGGTCCGCAAGATCTGGGGGCGTTCCCGGCCAGACGCGGCCGAGGCCCGCCTGCAAGCGTTCACCCGAGGAGGCGGGCGTTGGAAGGTGATGTGTTGCTGACGCAGGGGGCCTGCCATCGCCGAGGGTATGCGATGGGCATCAGGTGCGTGTTGGTCCCAGGAAGGGCAGTGACAGGTGCAGGACCACATAGCACAGTTTAGTGCGCTCAAAGCCTGTCTCAAGGACGTTTGAATTTTTCATCCTTGTCTACCGTTATGTGTGTGTATATGATATATATGAATGGATTTGACTTTTACATTTCTTAGGATGAAGTTCTCGCAAAATTGGCATCTTGTTTATTTGGGGAGGGAATAGCCAGATTTTTATTTTAATTTTGGAACTGCCAGTCCCTTATGGGTTAAATGAAGACTATATCCATTTACTGTTAAGAGTGGTGTGGACCTACTAGGCACATAATAAGAACTTGTATTTGTTTCCCTTTTTTTTTTTAAGATTTATTCTTGAAAGGCGGAGTCACACAGGGGAGGCAGACGCAGAGGCAGAGAGAGAGAGAAAGGTCTTCCATCCACTGGTTCACTCCCCAAATGGCTGCAATGGCCAGGCCTGGGCCAGGCTGAAGCCAGGAACCAGGAGCTCCTTTTGGGTCTTCCAAGTAGGTGCAGGGGCCCAAGTACTTGAGCCATCTTCCACTGCTTTCCCAGGCCACTAGCAGAGAGCTGGACCGGAAGTGGAGCAGCAGGGACCCAAACCAGTGCACCTATGGGTTGCCGGTCCTGTGGACAGCAGCGTAACCTGCTAAGCCACAGCTCCGGCCTCTTCCTGTTATTCTTCAGTTTGCAAGTTCAGTGCTCAAGAGAATGTTGAGTTTTGGGGGGACGAATTTTGTTTATGGTAGTCTTTTAATCATATTTAATAAGATGTTCTAGTGGAGGTGTATTTTATCCACAACAGATATAATCTTCTCTATTTAGAAAAAAAAGCAGTTTTGTATTAAAATTGCCAACATTCAACACTAAACCTGAAATAAGTATTCATTTAAGTTAACTGCCTGGTTCCCAGTTTGAATCTTACACCAGTCATCCATTGCTGGTGGTTTATGGTTTACTTCATTCCTCAGTCAGTTACAGCCCTCAAGTAGAATGTTCCTTTGTAAAGACAACTGCTGCTCCTTTCCCTAGATGAGGCTTTATTCAGCAAACACCTGACTGCCTTCTCTGGTCAAGGCACTGTTTTAGGAAGGTCCAGTGTTGGACCACCAGCGTGTTCTCCACTCAGACCTTATGTTCTAGAAGGGGGTGACAACAAGCAAGCAAATGAAAGACCAGGCCATTGCAGGTGGTGCTAAGGGCCATGAAGACAGTAGATTCCCAGTGACCTTGGGATGGGCGGCTGGGAAGGAGAGTACTTTATGTCAGGTGGTTAAGATCTCCCAGGAGGTCATTTGTTAGGAAGCCTACACAGGGAAGAGCCAAGCTTGCAAAGACCCAGTAGAGTGTTCCTTCAGAGGGAGGAGCATTGCAGAGCTCCTAAAGTGGCCTGAGTGAGTCCGCGAGGGACCTGGTAGGAGAGGTGGTTGGCAGATTTTATTCCACTGCCACTGGAAGGTTCTAAGTAGGCACCTAATCTAATCTCTATTTTAAAAGGTCTAGGCAGGGGCGAGCACTGTGGCATAGTAGGCTAAGCCTCCACCTGCAGCACCAGCATCTCGTATGGGTACTAGTTCACGTTCCAGCCGCTCTACTTCCAATCCAGCTCTCTGTTAATGGCCTGGGAAAGCAGTGGAGGATGGCCCAAGTGGTTGGGTTCCTGCTCCTGAGACCCAGAAGAAGCTCCTGGCTCCTGGCTTTCAACTGGTGCCCCTTCAGCCATTGTGGCCGACTGGGCAGTGAACCAGTGGGATAGAAGACCTTTCTCTGTCTCTCCCTCTGTCTGTAACTACCTCTCAAATAAATAAATAAATAAATAAAATCTTTAAAAAAAAAAAACCAAAAAGGTCTACCCAAAGACTAAGAAAACGTTCCCCAGGGTCCTTTCTTTTTTAAACATTTATTTATTTATTTGAAAGTCAGTTACAGAGAAAGATCTTTCATCTGCTGGTTCACTCCCTAGATGGCCACAACAGCCAGAGCTGGGCCAGGCAGGAGCCAGGAGCCAGGAGCTTCTTCCAGGTCTCCCACGTTGGTGGCAGGGGCCCAAACACTTGGGCCATCTTCTGCTGCCCTTTCCAGGCTGTCAGCAGGGAGCTGGATGGGAAGTGGAACAGCCAGGACTCCGATGCCCATATGGGATGCCATGTTGCAGGCAGTGGCTTTACCTGCTATGCCACAATGCCAGCCTCTTAACAGAGCTTTCATCGTCTTTTTTTTTTTTTTAACTGCCTCACTTCTCTTTCCTCTCTTGTCCATTCAAACCAAATAAGTAATAAAAAACTTTGGTAATTTCTGTCGCTCCCCTACTCGTGGAGGAACGACACTGGACGCTGTTTTCTTTCCCTGGTCCTTCCCGGAGCTCTCCGACCGACTCGAAGGGGCCCCGCATGTTTTCTTTCTCCCCCTTTTATAGTCCTCTCCCACCAATCCGTGCTCTGCCGGCGTTCTCTCTCCACGTGCCGAGCATGCTTGCTGTTCTCCTCCAATCAGAGGTTGGATCAGGAATCAGCTAATTGAGGAAGCAGCTGTGTAAGATTTGTTTACTCCCTCTCAGCACCATATGTTGGGAGATCAGACGCATAGAGTTAGTTTCAGTCCACAGTCTCAGTACTTGTTTGTCTCCCAGGCACCCCACCATGTTGCGGGAGACCGACCCTGCTCCCCACAATTTCATGCTTCTTCCGTATGTCTTTTGTCTTTTCACGAGACAAATTCAAGGGAGACTAGAGAGATCTTTAGTACAGGTTTTGCTTTTCCATTTGTCACAGATAAAAGTAACAGTTTTCTACTCTAAGGAGAATGTAGAAAAACCACATTCAACAAGTGTCAGCTTATTTTGTTCCCCAAGTAGTGCCTGCAGGAAATTTGATTTCCACCTTTACAACTTCAAACTGCTTTTTAAGGATAAGCCCCAACTGACTTTTTAAAAGCAGCTCTCCTGAATCATGTAAATTTCATCTTAATATTAAAAATAGTCTGTGGGAATATTTTAAAGTCAACTTCCTAACAGAGTCTTGGGTGATGCCAGTGTATGTTGTCAGTGTGAGGACTTTGGCTTTGGAGTAGAAGTACAAAATGGCAACAATTCTTATTTTGTAACTTTTGCTGACTTGCATGGATTTGAGGATAGCTGAGTGGTAGAAATTGTTGCCACTTACAGCTAAAGTACAGCTCAATTATTGAAACCTTAGGCAGAGGATTATATTTATATTATTGAATTAGGAAAAAGATTAGAATTCTTGTTGAGAAAAAGATATATAAGTCTAAAAGCGTTTGAAAGCCTCAGTTTTTAAAATTAGAAAACTCAATAGTGGAAGGATTATTTCATAACTTTGGAGGAGTATCTTAGCATTCTTAAATGCTTTTGGGAAGAGGCAGGGAAATAAATAAATGCCAAAGTTTCACGCACATTTTGGGTCGAAATTGCTAAGAGGGAAAGGGAGAGAGACTGAGAGAAAGAGCTCCCATCTGCTGGTTTTCTTCCCCAAATGCCTGTAGCGCCCAGGACTGGGCCAGGTTGAATCCAGGAACCAGCAACTCAATCCAGGTCTCCCATGTGGGTGGCAGGAACCCAACCACTGGAGTCATCAGCACTGCCTCTCAGGTATGCATTAGCAAAAAGCTAGAGTCAGGAGCAGAGTGAGGTATGAAACCTAGGCATTCCGATTTGGGTCATGGGTGTCTTATTTATTTTAAGTTTTATTTATTTACTTATTTGAAAGAGAACGTATATCTGCTAGTTCTCTCAGATTGCTGCAACAGCTAGGTCTGGGCCTGGCCAAAGCCAGGAGCCTGAAATGCCATCTGGATTGCCCACATGGGTGGGAGGGACTCAAGAACTTGGGCTGTCATCTGCTGCCTTCCCAGGTGTATTAGCAGGAAGCTGGATGAGAAGTGGAGTAATCAGGACTCAAACTGGCACTTGGATCTGCTATATGCTTGTCCCAAGAGCTGTGCCAAAACTCTGCCCCTTGGGTGTCTTAACTGCTAGGCTTATCACTTGCTCCTGAAAAGTGTTTCATTCATGATTTCGTTATGACTGGACAGATAGATCCTTGACACCATCTTCTGTTTAGAATTTTCACAAGTAGCTTTTCTCAGATAAAAAAAAACAGCAAAAACTTACCAGATATGCTGTTTAATGGCAAGTTTGAAAAGTTTGGTATTGGGAGAATGTTACTATACAATGCTGACATTTAAAATTGCATAATGGTCAACAGGTCATCTGTGGAGTTCAACATCTCTTCTCCTGACTTTCCCATGTAATTCATGGCACTATGATCTTAGACAAATGACTTAACCTCTGGTTTCTCATCTTTACAATGTAGATAATGGCATTTTTCTCATTTTTTTTGTTTAAACAAGGTATATATGAAAGCAGTTTTCACAGTTACAGAAGTCTAGAATGTGCTAAAGCTTCAATGAACGGCACTTCTTACTATTATCCTTACATTCCTGTTCTCTCTCCCTCTCTCTCTGTCTTTTTTAAAGGTTTATTTATTTATTTGAGAGGCAAAGTTGCAGATAGAGGGAGAGACAGAAAAAGGTCTTCCATCTGCTGGTTCACTCCCCAGATGGCTGTAATGGCCAGAGCTGGGCCAATCTGAAGCCAGGAGCCAGGCGCTGCTTCTGCATCTCCCATGCACAAACAGTGACCCAAGGACTGGGGCCATCTTCCACTGCTTTCCCAGGCCATAGCAGAGAGCTGGATCAGAAGAGGAGCAACCAGGACATGAACCAGTGCCCAAATGGGATTCAGGCACCACAGGCAGAGGCTTAGCCTACCATGTCAAAATGCCAGCCCCTCTTGTTAAGAAAAACATTTCTAGTGTCAGGGCAGTGGCATAGCGCGTTAAGCCACCACCTGTGGTGCCAGCATCCCATACGGGCACTGGTTTGAGTCTTGGCTGTTTCATTTTGGATCCTGATCCCTGCTAATGGACCCGGGAAGGCAGCAGATGGGGTGGCCCAAGTGCTTGGAGCCCTGTGCCCACTGGGAAGACCCAGAATAAGCTTCTGGCTTCGGATTGGGCCAAGGCCTAGCTGTTGCTGCCATTTGGGGAGTGAACCAGTAGATGGAAGATCTCTATCTCTAACTCTGGCTTAAAAATAATTAAGTCAGGGCCAGCGCTGTGGCATAGCAGGTAAAGCCACTGCCTGCAGTGCCAGCATCCCATATGGGCACTGTTTCAAGTCCCTGCTGCTCCACTTACGATCCAGTTACCTGCTATGGCCTGGGAAAGCAGTAGAAGATGGTCCAAGTCCTTGGGCCCTGCACCCACATAGGAAGACCCAGAAGAAGCTCCTGGCTTCGGGTTGGCGCAGCTCCGCCTGTTGCAGCCAACTGGGGAGTGAACCACCAGATGGAAGACCTCTCTCTTTCTTCCTCTCCTCTCTCTGTGTAACTCTGACTTTCAAATAAATAAAAAAAACTTTGAATAAATAAAGTCTTAGAGGAAAAAGATCATCATTTCTTGCAGAGATGTATACAATTTTTTAAAAAATTATTATTTGAGTCTGCTAATAATAATTCACAGAATTAAAAAGGCGAGAACAATTCAACATAGGAAGCAGGATACACAGCAGACTCGCAGAATGACAAATGCCCTAAACAGCACTTTGACCTCAGAATCAGCCCTTAAAGCATTCAGAACTGGCTAAAAAGACCATGAGAGTATTTCAGGCATGGAAAGCCAAGGCACTATGGCAAAAAGGACCTACATGAAAGATCTCTGAGATCCTGGTGGAAAGAAGGGGCCATCAAAGAAAGAGGTACCTTTCTCTGAAGGGAGGAGAGAACTTCCACTTTGCTTATGGCCTTGTCTAAATAATGTCGGGGTTTGGGGCTGGCGCTGTGGCACAACAGGTTAAAGTCCTGGTCTGAAGCGCTGGCATCCTATATGGGCGCAAGTTCTAGTCCCGGCTGCTCCTCTTCCGATCCAGCTCTCTGCTATGGCCTGGGAAAGCAGTAGAAGACGGCCCAAGTCCTTGGGCCCCTGCACCCCCATGGGGGACCCAGAAGAAGCTCCTGGCTTCGGATTGGCACAGCTCCAGCCGTTGTAGCCATCTAGGGGTGTGAACCAGTGGATGGAAGACCCTTCTCTGTAACTCTGTCTTTCAAATAAATAAAATAAATCTTATTAAAAAAAATAATGTCGGAGTTTGTGAACTCAAGAGGCTTCCATAGCCTTGGCAGCTCATGGCAAGAGACTAGGGTGATTACTGACATCATAAATAAGAGTGTCAGTTGTTAAATCAACAACAGGAGTCACTGTGCACTTGCTTCCCATGTATTGTGCTATGAGAATTAATGGTGAAACTAATCTTCAAACAGTACTTTATACTTTGTGTGTGTCTGTGTGGGTGCAAACTGTTGAAATTTTTACTTAGTATAGAATTGATCTGTATGTAAAGATAATTAAAAATGAATCTTAATGAAGAATGGGATGGGAGAGGGAGTAGGAGATGGGATGGTTTGTGGGTGGGAGGGTGGTTATGGGGGGAAAAAGTCACTATAAACCAAAAGTTATACTCTTGAAATTTATTAAAAGTTTTCTATAAAAATAATGATAAAAGGATTATTATTTGAAAGGCAGGGTTACAGAGAGAGGGAGAAGGAGAGACAGAGAGAGATCCGTCTGCTGGTTCACTCCCCAAATAGCTACAATGGCCAGGGCTGGGCCAGGCTGAAGCCAGGAGTTTCTTCCCACATGAGTAGTAGAGGCCCAAGCTCATGGGCCATCCTCTGCTGCTTTCCCAGGCCCATTAGGAGGGCGCTGGATCAGAAGTGGAGCACCCAGGACTCAAATCAGCGCCCATGAGTTGGCTGCATCACAGGTAGTGGCTTAATCTGCTACACCATGATGCTGGCCCTATACAACTTCTTAACTAGTCTGTCTTTCTGCCTTTTATTTTTCTTTAGTACATCCTGTATTGCCCTGCCAGATAAATCTTAATGAAATATCACTTTTATTGCCTCAGTGACGTGCCTCAGCTGCTTACCAGGCAAAGTTCAGATGACTCAGACAGGCATTTAAGTCTTTCCTTCTTTCTCTTGACATGGGCAAACTGTCTTTAGTCTACCTCTGCTTTGTTTAAAGCGGTCCTGTCTTGTGCTTCTTTCCTTAAATTCTCCAATGTTTATCTTTAAGCTAGGGGAATCCATTGCTTTCTCCTTTCTCTGAACTGTTACTGTATTTACTGTCCATAATTTCAGTTTTCCTCATCTTTTTCTTTTTGAAGCAGAGAGAAAGACAGAGGTCTCCCATCCAGTGGCTTTATTCCCCAGTTGTCCACAGCAGCCAGAGCTGGGCCAGGCTTAGGGATGGGGAAACTCAATCCAGGTCACCCACATGGGACCAGGGATCCACCGCCTGAATCATCACATGCTGCTCCCGGGGGTGCACAGCAGCAGGAAGCCGGAATCAAGACGGGGGCTCAAGCACTGTGATGTGGGATGCAGGTGTCCCTAGGGGCATCTCCACCACTACGCCTAATGCTAGTTTAGTATTATTCTGTAGTGCTGTCTTATTTGATAATTGGTCCTTAAATAATCTCTCCCTCTCTCTTTAATTTAAAGGACAGAAAGCTATTTGTCATGGTTGTAGGGGTCAAGGTCCTGGCAGGTTTAGAGGCTTGGCCTCTTCCAAGATAGGCCTTGTCTGCTGCATTCTTTGGAGGGGAGGAACGCTGTATCACATGGCAGAAGAGCAGCTCTCTTATTTCTTTTTCTTTTTTTTTTTTTTATTTAAAGATTTACTTATTTACTTTTTAAAGATTTACTTATTTGAAAGAGTTACACAGAGAGGGGGGGGGGAGAGAGAGAGAGAGAGAGAGAGAGAGAGAATGAGGTTTTCTATCCCCTGGTTCACTCCCTAATTGGCTACAACGGCTGGAGCTGTGCCGATCCAAAGCCAGGAGCCAGAAGCTTTTTCTGGGTCTCCCACGTGGGTGCAGGGGCCCAAGGACTTGGACCATCTTTTAATGCTTCCCCAGGTCACAGCAGAGAGCTGGATCAGAAGTGGAGCAGCCAGGTCTCGAACCAGAGCCCATATGGGATACCGGCACTTCAGGCCAGGGCATTAACCAGCTGTACCACAGCACCGGCCCCACAGCTATCTTACTTCATCAAGTAAATTATATATAAATCCTTTGTAGGGCCTAATCCTTTTTTCCACACTCCTTTTTTCTGTGTTCAACATAGTGTGAGATAAGAGTCGGCGCTCTGTACATGTGTATCAGCCGGTGAGTCACCTGTACAGTGTTTGAGCCCTAGGCTCAGTATGAGACTGTTGGTGAGGAATGTCAGCCCAGGTGACATTGTTTTGTAAGTGGAACCAGGCTCTGGTGCAATGAGCTTATACTTGTCAAAAGCAGATAAGAGATTGCGATAAGTGAGCTAGATTGAGATAAGAAAGCATTCAAATCTTTCATAATAAAGAGATAAAGATCTTTGGGAAATCCCTGTGAGAGAGCATTTTCCTTGAAACCAAATGTAAGCAGCTACTTTGTTTTGCACATTTATGCCAGTCTTTCTTTTCTTGCTCGCTCTCTTTCCTCAGTCCCAGCATCCCACATGGGTGCCAGTTCATGTTCCAGCTGCTCCATTTCTGATCCAGCTCTCTGCTGATGTGCCTGGGAAAGCAGCAAAAGATGGTCCACATGCTTGGGCCCTGCCACCCCTGTGGAAGACCAGGATGAAGTTCCAGGCTCCTGGCTTTGGCCTGGCCCAGGCCCTGCTGTTGTGGCCATTTGCAGAGTGAAAAATCTCTGTCTCCTCTTCCCCCACTCTGTCACTCTGCATTTCAAATAAATATTTTAAAAAAGAAAAATACATAGATCCTGAGTGTATGCCACAATGAATTTTTACATGGTAGCCATATTTCTAAATTTGTAATATCAGAAGAGTGTCATAGCATTGAAAAATCACAAACTGGAGTGGCCAAGAAATACTGCCATTCATCTTTGGGATAGATATTTTCTCCTCCGTAATTTTCCTTTTCAGTTTTTTAGCTTGTGCTACTATTAATGTTCATTTGTCCCCTGAGAATATGAGCTGCCTGGAGTTACAGTCCAAAAGACATCTTATCTTGGAGTGTAAATTTTTCATTAGTAAATTATAAATTGATCTCAGATAGCCTCCAGATGGCGTCAAATGACCACAGATACACATAGGTGGACAATTAATTGCCTTAAATTAACATATGGTGGGGCCCGGCACTGTGGCGTAGTAGACTAAGCTTCCACCTGCAGCTCCAGCATCCTATATGGGTGCCAGTTCATGTCCCAGCTGCTCCTCTTCCCGTCCAGCTCTCTGCTGTGGCCTGGGAAAACAGTAGTAGAAGATGGCCCAAGTGCTTGGGCCCTTACAACCACGTGGGAGACCTGGAAGAAGCTCCTGCTCCTGGCTTCAGCTCAGCTCAGCTCCAGCTGTTGTGGCCATTTGAGAAGTGAACCAGCAGATGAAAGACCTTTCTCTCTGTCTTTAACTCTACCTCTCAAATCAATCAATAAAAAATCTTTTTTTTAAAAAAGTTAACATATGGAATTCCTCTCTGGAGTTGCATTATTACTATGTTAAACAGTTTGAAAGTTCTTTAGATAGGCATAAAAATACAGATACCTTTTAAATATATGAAAGGTTCAGTCCCATCCATATAAAAGAAATGCAAATTAAAACTACAGTGATGGGGTGGACATTTGGCCTAGCAGGTAAGCAACCCAGTACCTGGGTTCCACTCCAGATTCCAGCTTCCTACATCAAAATGGTTGGCTCCCTGACACACGTCGGGAGACCTGAGTTGAGTTCCTGGCTTCCAGCTTCAGTCTCCTACCCCTCAAGCTGTTGTAGGCATCTGGGAAGTGAGCCAACAAATGGGATCTCTGTGTCTCTCAGATAAATAAAGAATAAATAAACTACAATGATAAACTCCATTCGTTTTTTAGATGGACACAGATAAAAGGTTTAATGGGGGGGGGGGGGGCGGGCAGCACTGTGGTGCAGTGGGCTAACGTCCTGGCCTGAAGCACCAGCATCCCATATGGGCGCCAGTTTGAGACCCAGCTGTTCCACTTTGATCCAGCTCTCTGCTATGGTCTGGGAAATCAGTAGAAGATGGCCCAAGTCCTTGGGCTCCTGCACCCACGTGGGAGACCCAGAAGAAGCTCCTGGCTCCTGGCTTTGGAACGGCACAGCTCCAGCTGTTGCAGCCATCTGAGGAGTGAACCATTGGATAGAAGACCTCTCTGTCTCTACCTCTCTCTTTAATTCTTTCAAATAAATAAAATAAATCTTTAAAAAAAAAGGTTTAATAGCGCTTTGTTGGGGAGAGTATGGAGAAATAGGCACTCTAATGCATAGCTTCTGGAATTATAAATTGTTACCACTTTTTTTGGAGGACAATATAGTATTTTTCAAAATAAAAAATTCACAAGCCCCTTCAGCCAGCAATTCCATTTTAGGACTTTATCCTCTAGTGATTTACTGGCTGTTGGTAAAAAACTTATTCACAGGTATTTCCATTGTAGTTGTAGTTGTATTAACATAAGGCTTAGAAACAAGCAAAATGTTCATCAGTTAGTGACTAATGATAGCATAGCCATCCCATGGAATATAGTAGCTGTTAAAAGGAATGCAGTGCATCCATGGTCACTGAAATGACATTGGTGTAAGAGGGAAGGTCCAGGACAGTGTGTGTGAACAGGGAGGGAGGCCAGCTTCGTGGCACAGCGGGTTAAGCCACTAAAGTTGAGCAACTGGGACTCAAACAGGCACTCATGGGATGCCAGTATCACATGTGGCATCTTAACCTGATAGAGGCATCTTTAGATTGTAAAGTTAGGATTAGAGAAGTGCGTCCAGTAAAGCTGATAGGATAAAAGTGTTTATCATGAACAAACTCCAGAAGGCAAAGTAGAGGGATTTGTGAGAAGGGGAACACTGAGGAGTTGAGCTAGGGAGAAGCAGCAATGTCAAGATAAAGGAATGATGACAAGGAGGATGATTGAGCCAGCAGGGTGGTGTAGTAGGCTAAGCCTCCGTCTGCAGCACTAGCATTCTATATGGTTGCCAGTTCGTGTCCCGGCTGCTTTTCTTCTAACCTGGCTCTCTGCTATGGCCTGGGAAAGCAGTGGGAAGTGGTGCAGTGCTTGGGCCCCTACACCCATGTGGGAGACCTGAAAGAAGCTCCTGGCTCCTGGTTTCAGATCAGCTCAGCTCCGGCTGCTGTGGCCATTTGGGGAGTGAACCAGTGGATGGAAGATTTTTTTTTTTTAAAGATTTATTTATTTATTTATTTGAAAGTCAGAGTTACACAGAGAGGAGAGGCAGAGAGAGAGAGATAGGTCTTCCATCTGATGGTTCACTCCCTAATTGGCCACAACGGCCAGAACTGCACCGATCCGAAGCCAGGAGCCAGGAGCTTCTTCCAGGTCTCCCACGTGGGTGCAGGGGCCCAAGGACTTGGGCCACCTTCTACTGCTTTCCCAGGCCATAGCAGAGAGCTGAATCAGAAGTGGAGCAACCAAGACTAGAACCAGTGCCCATAAGGGATGCCGGTGCTTCAGGCCAGGGTATTAACCCACTGAGCTACAGCGCCAGCCCCCTGGAAGATATTTCTATCTTTTCCTCTCTCTGTCTGTAACTCTGCCTCTAAAAATCTTTTATTTTCTTTCTTTCTTTTCTTTTTTTTTTTTTTTTAGGAGGATTGGGGCCATTACTGTGGCATAGCAGATAAGGCCACCGCCTGCAGTGCCAGCATCCCATATGGGTGCTGGTTCGAGTCCTGGCTGCTCCACTTCCTATCCAGTTCTCTGCTATAGCCTGGGAAAGCAGTAGAAGATGGCCCAAGTCCTTGGGCCCCTGCACCCATGTGGGAGACCCGGAAGAAGCTCCTGGCTCCTGACTTTGGATCGGCACAGCTCCATCCATTGCGGCCAATTGAGGAGTGAACCAATGGATGGAAGACCACTGCTTCTCCTTCTCTCTCTGTGTAACTCTGACTTTCAAATAAATAAATAAATCTTTAAAAAAGATGATATATTTAGCTATAACCAAACATGGTGGAGATGTGGGACATGGAGGTAATACTAGCTTCAGA
Organism: Oryctolagus cuniculus; assembly: GCF_051225735.1. Classification (NCBI taxonomy): domain Eukaryota; kingdom Metazoa; phylum Chordata; class Mammalia; order Lagomorpha; family Leporidae; genus Oryctolagus; species Oryctolagus cuniculus. The sequence continues at coordinate 179,063,170 of NC_142868.1, forward strand.
GTTTTAGAATGCTACCATAAGTTGCCTTATCATTGGTGATGCTACTTAACACCTCATACTTGACACTGTGGACTAAGGCCTGTGGAAGGAGTCTTCCTGGTTTCCCTAACTGGCCTCTGAAGGTTAGATTATGTGAGAGGAGATGAAACAGAATTCATGCAAGAGGAGAGGGGATGATTTGTATCTGCACTGGTTCCTCTCTGTAACGTAACTAAAGCCTATAGTTTTAGTGGCACAGTTTGTTGGACACAAGACCACAGTTATTTTTCCTTATCTTTATTTAATTTGCATATTACAGCTCAATAAGCAGAGATGGATTGACTTAGACCATCTGTAGGAATGTCAAAAATACCTGGGAGATTAGTTGGTCAGCAGAATTTTGCTTGTTGAGCATAAAACAAAACAAAAGGACTTTAACAATGTTATTGGAGCTTTGTGGAAACCTGCTGAACTGTCCCTGACCTAAAAAGAATACTACTTACTCGGGTTTTTCAGTTGAATCTCTCATGAATAATAATGCCAGATGGGAAGTTAGTATAGGAGAATATAGAAGGTCAAGGGATCTCAGCTGCTGGGGAAGAGGTATACATTCTTAGGGCCAAAGAACTATTGTTGATATTCATAAATAAATCATGATACAGAACTACCAAGTTAAAGTTAGATCACAAAGAATTTTATTTCTACAGGAAAGTCTTGAAAAAAAATTTCAGCTAGTAAAAGTATTGCTTGAAGGTGGGTGCCTGGTCAAAAATCAAAACATTTATTTCACATAAATTTTTTCAATAAAGATTTAATTATTTGAAAGGCAGAATTGCAGAGAGAGGAGAGATCTTCCATTTGCTGGTTCACTCCCTAAATGGCCACAACTGCCAGGTCTGGGCCAGGCTGAAGTCAGGAGCCAGGAGCTCCACCCTGGCCTCCCACAGGTGTCAGGGGCCCACATATTTGGGCTATTTTATGCTGCCTTTCCAGGTGCATTAGCAGGAAGCCAGATTGGAACTGGAGTAGCAGGGACTCAAACCGACACTCCCATTTGGGATGCTGGCATCACAGACTGTGGCTTTAACCTGCTGTGTCACAACACTGTCCCCACATTTTTTTCATGTTTTCACTACTTTTCTGGTTACTATTTTCCTAAGTGCTTATTGCCCTCTTTGATTACTTAATGCCTCCTAGCTGTTATTTTTACACCCCACCCCCGGCCTTCCTTCCTCTAATCCATCCTTCATATCTCCAGAATATTCTCCCTAAAATATATATTTCTGATACTCACTTGCTGAAAAACCATTCTTAAGCTTTCATTCTAAGACTTTCAGTGTCCTTTGGAGTCTCTCTCAACGTTTCTTCCTTCCTTCCTGCCTGCCTGCCTGCCTTCCTTCCTCCCTTCCTCCCTTTCAACCTGCCTTTCTATATTCCTGCCAACCAAAGTGATGGTAAATGAATGAAAAGGGTGTTAAGGAGCTAGCATGTGGCACAGTGGATTGAGCCACCTACTTGCAACACTCATACAAAAACTCAGGGTGATTGTTAAGTCTCAGCTGTTCACTTCTGATTCAAGCTTCCTGCTAATGTGCTTGGGAAGGCATCAGAGGATGGCCCAAGTACTTGTGACCCTGCCACTCATGCGGGAGACCTGGATGGAGTTCTTGGCTCCTGGATTTGGCTAGTCCAATTCTGGCTATTACAGCCATTTGGGGAGTAATCCAGCAGAGGGAAGATCTCTTTCTCTGTCTCTGTGTCTTATGCTTTTAAGTAAATAAATTTTTGAATATATATTTATAGTATATATTAAATATATTTAATATCTAATATATTAGATATATAGTACATGCTGATATATTTAATATACATTATTATATTATATATTAATATATTAAATATATACTATAAATATATATTTATAATTATCTTAATTATAATAAAAGGATACAACCCTGCAGCAAGCAAATTTGAATTCTGTTTTTTTTTTTTTAAAGATTTATTTATTTATTTGAGACTCAGAGTTATACAGAGAGAGAGAGGTCTTCCATCCAATGGTTCACTCCTCTATTGGCTGCAATGGCCAGAGCTGCACTGATCCGAAGCCAGGAGCTAGGAGCTTCCTCATGGTCTCCCATGCGGGAGGACTTGGGCCATCTTCCACTGCTTTCCCAGGCCACAGCAGAGAGCTGGATCAGAAGTGGAGCAACCAGGTCTCAAACTGGCACCTATATGGGATGCCAGTGCTTCAGGCCAGGGCTTTAACCTGCTGCACCACAGTGCCAGCTCAGCAAATTTGAATTCTTACAATTAATGTTTATAGGCATTTTTCTTCCCCAAACAGGAAACAGTGAAAGTGGGAAATAAGACTTTAAGACCATATGCCTGAATGTTAAAATCATCTTCATGTGGTAGTTATATATATTTATAATTTTTATAAATTTCTAAATATATTTATACATATTTATTTGAAAGGCAGAGTTACACAGAAAGGGAGAGTCAGAGAGAGATGTCTCCAATCTGCTGATTCACTCAAATGGCTGCAACAGCTGGGGCCAACCTAGGCCAAAGTCAGGAGTCAGGAGCCAGGAGCTTTATGTGGGCCTCCCACGTGGGTGGCAAGGGTTAAGGACCTGGGCCATCCTCTGCTGCTTTCCCAGACTCATTAGCAGGGAGCTTGATCAGAAGTGAAGCAGCTGGGACTCAAACCGGTGCCCACATGGGATGCCAGCACCGCAGGCACAGCACCAGTCCCATTAAAAAAAGATTATTTAGTAGAAATATAAAGTACATTTTTCACTTTTCTAAAAGCATCACATAGGCTACTGAATCTTTAAAAGGAATTTGCATGTGTGAACTTGCTTTTGTGTGGAAAGTAAGGCCACTGTCAAGAGATGGGTTGGTTTGCTTTGCGGAACAGAAAAATAAAATTTTAGCTTACAAAGTAAAACTTAAATCAACACAGATGTTGAATTGCATTATGAAAAGAAAATTGGAGGGCCGGTGTTGTGATGTAGTGGGTTAAGCTGCTGTCTGTGACACTGCATCCCATATGGATGCTGATTCATGTCCTGGCTATTCCTCTTCCGATTCAGCTCCCTACTAATGCGCTTGGGTCCCTGCACCCACATGGGAGACCTGGATGATGATCCTGGCTGGGGCCAGGCCCAAACCTAGCTGTTGAGGTCATTTGGGGAGTGAACCAGCGGATGGAAGATATTGGTTTCTTTCTCTGTGTAACTGTGCCTTTCAAATGAATCAGTCTTTAAAAAAGAAAAAAAATTGGAGTTGAAGGTGAGATGTTTCAAGGGAATGACTATGATGGGCTTCAATTTTATTTTGCCCATCTGTTTGTAGTAAGTGGAGAATGTGTTCTTGAGTATATTAACTAATAGGGTAATAAAAATATTCCTCAGGGATCTTGTTCCCTATAGAAATGGAAAAGGTATTTATTCTGTTAAAATTTTTTGTAAACAAGTTTTTAAAATATTTATTTGAAAGGCAGAGTTACAGAGAGAGAGAGGTCCTCCATCTGCAGATTCACTCCCCAAATGGCTGGCTGCATCAGCTTGGGGCTGTGCTAGGCAGAAGCCAGGAGCCAGGTGCTTCTTCCAGGTCTCCCATGTGATGCAGGGGCCCAAGGACTTGGGCCATGCTTTGCTTCCTTCACAGGCTCATTAATAGAGAGCTGGATTGGAGTGGAGCAGCTGAGACTGGAACTGGCAATCATATGGGTGCCAGCCCAAGTTGTTTTTAAAGATTTATTTATTTGAAAGGCAGAGTGACCTGGAGGGAGAGACAGAAAGAGATTTCCATCCTCAAATGGCTGCAGCGGCTGGGGCTAGTCCAGGCTGAAGCCAGGAGCCCAGGACTCCAACTGGAGTCTCCCATATGGGTGGCAGGGGCCCAAGTACTTGAGCCATTGTCTGCCACTTTCCCAGATGCATTAGCAGGGAGCTGGATTGGAAATGAAGCTGGGACTCGAACCAGTGCTCTGATAGGGGATGCCAGAGTTGTAGGCAGTGACTCAACCTGCTGTGCCCCAACACCAATCCTTATTCCATTAAAATATCTAAGGGACAGAATAATGACTTCTCTTACCTTTAGGGAAAACTCTGGTATCTTTGAAGAATTTAGCTTGTTAGTCTATTTGTATTTTATTTATCACAAGAACCTTGATTTGAGAGACAGAGAAAGAGAGAGAGAATCAGAAGCTCCCATCTACTGGTTCACTCCCTAAATGTCTGAAACAGGTGGGGCTGGGCCAGGACTGAAGCTGGGATCTAGGAACTCAATCCAGGTCTCCCAGGTGAATGGCAGGAATCCAATTATTTGAGGTAAAATGGGCTGCCTCCCGGAGTCTGCATTAGCAAGAAGCTAGAGTCAGGAGCTAGAGCCAGGCATGTAGGTATGTTAACCACTAAGCTAATCACCCACTCTTTGTCTTTTAAATTTAGATCAATGATTATTACTGCAGGGAATGAATTTAATATGGCCAGATATGCATGTATTCTCAAATGTAACTTCTAAGATGTTGCTGGAATTCTGCAAAGAACTAGCTTAGGTCTTGCTGAATGTACATATTATTTAGGCCATCAACAAGTTTTCCAGCATCCACTGATTCATGATATGACCTTATTCATTTGTTTCTAAAACCATGTATAATTATCAAGTAATCATTCACAAATCGTTTCAATACCTAACTGGCAGAATAGTGCCAAAACAAATGCTAGTTATGGTAAAGGGACAGTAATTTATATTTAATATTTATATAAATATTATCTGTATTTTAAGCTTTGTGAGGTATTTTATGTAATTTTTAGTACATATTTTGTTCTAAATAGAAGAATCATATTCTGATTTTCCATATGTATCATTTCTCTATATGGCTAGACTTCTTCACTGGTAAACTGGTCACACAGGTAAGTAATGTTTTGAGCCATATCAAATGGTGTTTTCTAATCAATGTAACAACTTTATTTTTTCCTTCATTAAATTAGCTTTTCTTTAGGCAGGCACTGTAGGTTTAGCCTCCACCTGCAGCGCTGGCATCCCATATGGGTGCTGGTTTGAGTCCCAGCTGCTCTGCTTCTGATCCAGCTCCCTGGTATGGCCTGGCAAAGGCAATAGAAGATGGCCCAAGTCTTGGGCCCCTGCACCCACGTGGGAGACCCAGAAGAAGCTCCTGGCTCCTGGCTTCAGATGGGCCCACCTCCAGCCATTGTGGCCATTTGGGGAGTGAACCAGTGGATGGAAGACTAAAGCCCTCTCTCTGTCTGTAACTGCTTCTCAAAAAAATAAAAGAGAAAAAAAAATTAGCTTTTTTTGTCAAGTTAAGGATGTTCAAACCACAGCTTATCTGAGTACCCAGAAGACAGCAACTGATTTGAAGATGGAAACGTAATGAAATAGAACTTTATTTGCAAATCACTACTTTCATAGATTAGTATTTTTACTATTACTATGATTTGTATAACTTTTACATATAATTTTGAAAAATAACAAAAGCTAAAGAAAGATGTGTAATACTTCAAAACTGCTCTAAATGTCCCTTTTTGACACTTGTCTTGTAGTTAGTTTGACATTTTGTAGTTAGTGATTCCAAGTTGCCTTAGTTGAGCTACCTCATTCTTCACTTCCTGTAAACCATTGCATGGATTTGTCTTCCTTCATGAAATTGGTTTCATTTCCTTTGTTTGATGGATGGTCATTGGCTATGGAAATAAAATATGCATCTTAAGATAACTTTTACATATCCATAAATTTTAAATACATATTTTAATGGCTTGTATGTATCTTCAAAAATAATAAATTTGGGTTATAGTAACTCATAGGGAAAAACTGGTAAGAATGTATAATGACCTTAAAAATTGTAACCAAAGATGTAACAATTCTTGAAGCTCTTCTATCCCCCTCAAAATCTTTTTTTTTAAAGTTTGTTATTACATATTTGAAAGGCAAAATTAGAGAGCTCTTTTATCCTCTGTTTACTCCCCAAATGCCAGTTAACAGCTGGGACTAGGCCAGGACAAAGCCAGGAGGCAGAGACCCCATCCGGGTCTTTCACGTGGGTGGCAGGGACCCACTTGAGCACCCACTTGTCTGCTGCCTCCCAGGGTTGCAGAAAAGCTGAACAGGAAATGGAGGTGGGAATCCATTCTAGGTACTCTGATACTCCCAAGCAGTGGCTTAACCTTTTGTGCCACAATACCCTCTGAGAATCTTCTTAACTTGAAAGAACATAAGAGTTGTTGAACGTAAATAAAATTTTGGGAAGATTTACCTTAGAAGCAAGAGTTAATTAGGAATAGGACTTATTCAAAATACCAGTTACTTAGCATTTACTATGTATCATACATTGTTTTAAGAATTTATTTATTTATTTGACAGGCAGAGTGGATAGTGAGAGAGAGACAGAGAGAAAGGTCTTCCTTTTGCCATTGGTTCACCCTCCAATGGCTGCCACGGCTGGCGCGCTGCAGCCGGTGCACCTTGCTGATCCGAAGGCAGGAGCCAGACACTTATCTTGGTCTCCCATGGGGTGCAGGGCCCAAGCACTTGGGCCATCCTCCACTGCCTTCCCGGGCCATAGCAGAGAGCTGGCCTGGAAGAGGAGCAACTGGGACAGAATCCGGCGCCCCGATCGGGACTAGAACCCGGTGTGCCTGCGCCGCTAGGTGGAGGATTAGCCTAGTGAGCCACGGCACCGGCCTGTTTTAAGAATTTTATAGGGACCTGTGCTGTGGAATAATAGGCTAAGCCTGTGCTTGCTGTGCCGGCATACCATATAGGTGTTGGTTTGTGTCCTGGTTGCTGCTCTTCTGATCCAGCTCTCTGCTTATGGCCTGGAAATGTAGTAGAGGAAGGCCCAAGTTCTTGGGCACCTGAACCCAAGTGGGAGACCCAGAAGAAGCTCCTGGTTCCTGGTTTTGGATCAGCCTAGCTCTGGCATTTGGGGAGTGAACCAGCAGATGAAAGATCTTTCTCTGTCTCTCCCTTTCTCTGTATGTAACTCTACCTCTCAAAGAAATAAATAAAATCTTTTTAAAAAAGTATTTCATATAGGGCCGGTGCCATGGCTCAATAGGCTAATCCTCTGCCTGCGGCGCTGGCACACCGATTCCAGTCCTGGTCAGGGCGCCAGATTCTGTCCCGGTTGTTCCTCTTCCGGTCCAGCTCTCTGCTGTGGCCCGGGAAGGCAGTGGAGGATGGCCCAAGTACTTGGGCCCTGCACCCACATGGGAGACCAGAAGAAACACCTGGCTCCTGGCTTCGGATCAGCGCAGTGCGCCAGCTGCAGCGGCCATTGAGGGGTGAACCAATGGAAAAAAGGAAGACCTTTCTCTCTATCTCTCTCTCTCACTATCTACTCTGCCTGTCCAAAAAAAAAAGAATTTTATATATTCGTTTAATATGTGCAACACATCTTTAATGTCATCTATATTTTACAGATAAACAGTCTTGGAGTGTTTAGGTTGTTTAAATAAACATATATATATATATATATATAAAGATTTATTTTATTTACTTGAAAGCAGAGAGAGAGAGATCTTCTATCTGCTGGTTCACTCCCCAAATGGCCACAAGGGCCAAGCCAAAGCCAGGAGCCAGGAGCTTCTTTGGGGTCTCCCACGTGGGTGGCAGGGACCAAGGACTTGGGCCATGTTCTACTGCTTTTCTACATGCATTAGCAGGGAGCTGGATCAGAAGTGGAGCAGCTGGGACTCAAACTGGTGCCTTAATGGGATACTGGCACTGCAGGTGGTAGTTTAACCCACTACACCACAGCACCAGCTCCCAATGTATATGTTTTATAGGTCTTAATGTCATAATGTCTGGAAGGATAAATGCTGCTTATCCTAGATTTATCCCTTAGGCTAAGACTATTTATTTATTTGAAAGGCTGAGATAGAGCAAGCTAGCGAGCAAGAGAGAGCTCTTCCATCCTCTGGTTAACTCCCCAAATGCACACGACAGCTGGAGGTGGGCCAGGCTGAAGCCAGGAGACAGAAACTCAATTAGGGTCTCACACAGGTGGCAGGGACCTAAACACTTGAGCCATCCCTTGCTGCCTTTCAGGGTATGCATTATCTGGAAGGAAGGCTGGAAGCGGAGTTCAAACTCAGGCACTCCAATATGGGATGCAGTCCCTCCAAGCAGCAGGTTTTTTTTTTTTTTTTTTTTAATATTTATTTATTTATTTGAAAGGCAAAGTTACAGAGAAAGAGGCAGAGAAAGAGAAGTCATCCATCCACTGGTTCACTCTCCAGATGGCCACAACAGCCAGAGTTGGGCCAATCCGAAGCCAGGAGCTTTTCCCAGGTCTCCCACGCAGAGAGCTGAATCAGAAGTAGAGCAGCCGGGACTCGAACCTTACCAGTTATCCACAGCACCAAGCAGCATCTTGACTGCTGTGCCAAATGCTAGGATTATTTAACATTATATGTATGTGTATGTAAATATTTTTATAATATCTTACAGAAGAATGTGGGGAATTTAAACCTAAAGTTTCTGCTTTTTTAGAATTTACAATCTATGGTAGAGCTCATCAGAGCATAAATAAAAACTTGAAAAATAATCACACAAATATATACCTAAAACTGTTGTAGGTTCTCCAAAGAGATGCATGGCGCTATGATTAGCCCTACCGGGGCTTTGCTTTAGTAAGTGACGACTGAGCTGAGACCTGAATGATAAATAGGAATTACCTGCAGCAGGGAAAGTGAGAAAAAAGGTCAGTGGTGCTGCGGTTGAGTAAGAGACTAAACAGAGAGATAGGCGTCAAAGCCATGCAGGATCTTCAAGGCCTGGGAAAGAGTTTGTCCTCAGAAAAATGTGATTCCTTTGAAGGTTGTGATTAAGTAAAGGGATAACATGCTTAGCTTCGTGTTTTGAAAAAATTACTCTGGCCATGTATGAGGAACTGATTGGATCAGGAGGAGCATATTCTTCTGGTGTTATATTTCTGTATTATAACTTTCATTTTGAATGTTCATTACATGTTAGACTCTAATTGTTTGCTTTGAAAAGGGGCTGCTGGAGGGGCCTGCGCCGAGGTACAGTAGGTTAATCCTCTGCCTGCGGCGCCAGCATCCCAGCTACTCCACTTCCAATCCAGCTCTCTGCTATGGCCTGGGAAAGCAGTGGAGGATGGTCCAAGTCCTTGGGCCCCTGCACCTGCATGGGAGACCGGGAAGAAGCTCTTGACTCCTGGCTTCGGATTGGTGCAGCTCTGGCCATTGTGGCCATTTGGGGAGTGAACCAATGGAAGGAAGACCTTTCTCTCTGTCTCTTCTTTTCACTGTCCGTAACTACCTCTCAAATAAATAAATAAAATCTTAAAAAGGGGGGGGAGGCTGCTGTCTTAAGAGAAAAAAAAAGACCTTTTTCATGTAGAATACTTAGTTCTGTTCAGCACATTGTGCCCAATAGATATTAAACTAAGAGCTGTCTAACCATGTCCATTCTAATTTTAAGTTGAATCAAAGACAACAAATCACTATTTATTCATATAATCAAGGCACAGCTTAAGTCCTTTCTTCTGAACACTAATTACGTTGACAGTTTCACTGATGGGACCGAAACCTTCTAATGTTAGCTTTCTATGTCCACATGTGGCTCTCTTTTGTCATACTATAAACTGCTAGAAATGTGGGACTGACCTAGTACTTTCATCCCAGTGCCATCCAGAGGCCCTGCCCCACCTTTTCCATCCAATATTATCAGGGATGGGGAACTTTTTTTCTGCAAAGGGCCATTTGGATATTTAAAACATCATTCATTCACAGGCCATACAAAATTATCAGCTTAAAAATTAGCCTGCTAAAGATTTAGTGAATCTCAGGTCCTGCTTCTGGTTGCCCTGGCAAGGCTGGACGTTCCTCACCTCTGAAGTAAATGGTCAATGTTTGCTGATGGCTTTAAGCCTACCCAGGGCCAAGTACTGTTTCATTTGGTGACTAGATGTTCTAGGGGGGAGATTTAAGTATACAGCTCTTGTACTGTGGACAGCTTTGATTTTGAACTTTTAATTTCAGAGACAGTGGCAACTTCCAAAGATACCATAGTCATGTAAAAGGAGATGTTTTAACAAAGTTAATCTTAGTGGTGTCTATGAGTATTTAAAGGGAGGAAAAACTGTTATGTCAGAAATTTCATAGTAATACATATATGGGGTAATTAATAGTAGAAAAGGGGATGTAAAACATACTGTGAAAGGACCAGATACAGGGGCCAGTGTTGGGGTATAGTGGGTTAAGCTGCCACCTGCTATGCTGACATCCTATATGGGTGCCAGTTAGAGATCTTTCTGATCCACCTCTGATCCAGCTCCCTGATAATGCACCTGGGAAAGCAGGCTTAGTATGGCCCAAGTGCTTGGGCCCCTGTTCCCATGTGGGAGACCTGGAAGAGGCTCTGGGCTCCTGGCTTTGGCCTGGCACAGCTCCAGCCATTGTGACCAGTTAGGGAGTGAACCAACAGATAAAAGATGTCACACTCTCTGTCTCGCCCTCTATCTCTTTCAAATAAAAAAATTTTTTAAAGATTTTTATTTATTGGCCGGTGCCGCGGCTCAGTAGGCTAATCCTCCACCTGCGGCGCTGGCACACCGGGTTCTAGTCCCGGTCAGGATGCCAGATTCTGTCCCAGTTGCTCCTCTTCCAGGCCAGCTCTCTGCTGTGGCCCGGGAGTGCAGTGGAGGATGGCCCAAGTCCTGGGGACCTGTACCCACATGGGAGACAAGGAGAAGCACCTGACTCCGGGCTTCGGATCAGCATGATGCGTCGGCCGCAGCGGCCATTGCGGGGTGAACCAAAGGAAAAAGACCTTTCTCTCTCTCTCTCTCTCTCTCTCTCTCACTGTCCACTCTGCCTGTCAAAAAAAATGTTTAAAAAAAGATTTTTATTTATTTATTTGAAAGTCAGAGTTACATAGAGAGAGAAGGAGAGGCAGAGGCAGAGACAGAGAAAGAGAGATCTTCCATTCGCTGGTTCACTCCCTAATTGGCTGCAACGGCCGGAGCTGCACCCATCTGAAGCCAGGAGCCAGGAGCCAGGAGCTTCTTCTGGGTCTCCCATGTGGGTGCAGGGGCCCAAGGGCTTGGACCATCTTCTACTGCTTTCCCAGGCCATAGCAGAGCTGGACTGGAAGTGGAGCAGCCGGGACTTGAACCAGCGCCCATATGGGATGCTGACACTGCAGGCAGTGGCTTTACCTGCTATGCCACAGGGCCAGCCCCTCAAATACATTTTAAAAATTAAAAATAAAAAAATGACCAGATATAGTCATGAATTATTGGATGTGGAGGGAGGGAGGAGGGAATCTATGTATTTTTGAACTTCTGTTATTCAGAAGCCCTTTCCCTTCTTTTTGAAGATTTATTATTTGAAAGGCAGAGTTACAAAGAGAGAGAGAGAGAGGGAGAGAGGAAGAGAGAGAAAGGGAGAAGGAGAGAGGGAGAGAGGGAGAGAGGGAGAGAGAGAGAGAGAGGGAGAGAGAGGGAGAGAGGGAGAGAGAGCGCTTCCATCTGCTGGTCCGCTACCCAATGGCCACAACAGATGAGGCTCAGCCAGGCTGAAGCCAGGAGGCAGGAGCTTCTTCTGAGTCTCCAACATGGGTGCAGAGGCCCAAGCACTTGGGCCATCCTCCACTGCTTCCCAGGTGCATTAGCAGAGAGCCAGATTAGAAGTGAAGCAGCATGGACTCAAACCAGTGCCCATATGGGATGCTGGCACTGCAGGCAGGGGCTAAACTTGCTATGCCACAATGCTGGCCCCCTTTCCCTTATTTTTCTAAGCAAACAGAACTCATTCAATGTCCAGGTCATATACTTTACTTCTTCTTAAAAGGCTTTACCACACAGAAGTTAATTCTGATATCTCTTGTGCTCCTCACTGTTAATCATCTAGTTAGCTTAGTCCTTATTACTTTATCAGTTACATTATCAATTCATATGCTGTGATTCTGCTTATTCTTTATTAGGTGTTAAGGATTTGAATCCTGGATGACTAGAACACTGGCAATGAAAAAAATATATATAGGCTTGGTGTTTTTTTTCCCCCTTTGGCATTACTCTAAAATCACAGGGTCTTCAGATAATATATATTGTACATACTCATGTTTTATTTGGACCACCCTAGATTTCATAAGGCTTAGATAGCAAAAGTTAAAGAGAAATAACAGTAGTTAGTATAAAATATAGTATGTATTCAGATAGAACTGAATTTTTTTTATGTTACCTAGTAACTAACTATTCTGAGTTTTTTTTTTTTTTTTTTTTTTTCCCCCCAAAGGTAAACAGGAGCCAGTGCTCTGGTGTAGGCTAAGCTTCCACATGCAATGGCAGCATCCTATATGGGCACCAGCTTCAATCTCGGCTGCTGCACTTCCTGTCCAGCTCCCTGGTAGCAGCGGAAGATGGCCCAAGTGCTTGGGCCATAACCATGTGAGAGATCCAGAAGAGTTTCCTGGCTCTTGGCTCCTGCTTGGCTCAGTCCAGGCATTGTGGCCATTTGTGAACCAATGGACAGAAGCTCTCTCTCTCTCTCTCCTCCCTTTTCTCTATATATCTGCCTTTCAAATAAATAAATAAACAAATCTTTAAAAACAAGCAAAAGGGGCCAGCACTGTGGCATAGCGGATAAAGCCACAGCCTGTGCCCACATGGGAGACCCGGAGGAAGCTCTTGGCTCTTGGCTTCGGATCAGCGCAGCTCTGGCCGTTGTGGTCAATTGGAGAATGAGCCAGCAGATGGAAGACCTCTCTTTCTCTCTGCCTATTTTCAAATAAATAAATAAATCTTAAAAAATAAATAAATAAAAATAAGCAAAAACTGTGGGGAGCAACTGGGAGCAACTCGGACTAGACTAAGTTACTGGAATTAAGACTTATTCTATGCATCTGCTCTCCCACAATATGGCGCTGGGAGAGGAGGAAACAGCTTCTACACAGCTGCCTGCAGTTCAACCAATAAACAGCAGGACCTGCTCCTGATTGGAGGAGAGCAGCGTACTCGGCGTGTGGGTAGCAGAGTTGGGATTGGTGGAAGAGGACTATAAAGGAGGAGAGAGACAACATGCACCAGGAACATCTATCTGAAGGAACACCTGAGCAGCCCCCGAGAGAGCCGGCCGGCGGTGTGCCGCTCCCCCGCGGAAGTGGGGAAAGTGGCAGGGGGAACCGCCCTTCCACGGAGGTGGAAGGGACGGTAGCCAACCCGGGAAGAACCAGCAGCAAACCCGGGGAGGGCCGAGCAGACAAAAGAACAGCGCAGGGTCCTGTGTCGTTCCTCCACGAAGAGGGGGAGCGACAAAAACAAAAGTAAAACAAATATATCAGTTCAAGATTTCTTGAAGTGGGAAGGGTGGATGTTAAATGAGATTACTTTTATAAAAGCCCTAGCACATGATTGGTGATTGTGATGTATGTAAATTTGTAAAGAATGCCTGATCTATCCCTCCCTCTAAAATGGAATGTTTTGACAGTGTTTTTACCCACTCTATCAAACTGAAAAACATTTTTTCTTAATAAATGTCATAAACATGTTTGTGTAAAACTTGCTTTTTGAACATGTTATTTTTCAGAAAAAAATTAGAGGCAGAAATCATGGTTTTGTCTGAAAATTGAGAAGTTGCTTGCTTTTGTTTGAAAGCAAGGTGGAAGCACTGATGACTGTATTACACTGAAACCTAAAGGCAGAGCGTCAGCTCTTTGTGCCTTTATTGGAGAGTGCTACATTGAGTTTTCTGTCACTACAAACTATCAAGTGATTCTAATCTTAAGTGGACCAGAGGAGAGAACTTCTACTAGCAGAGGACACTACTGTGAATCAGCAGCTGCTTAAGTCGTGAAAGATGGCCCCTTCTACTGGTAATATTATATGTTCCTATTACCCTACAATCCTCCTGCACCCCCTGCCACACCCCCAAGGTAGTTCACTCTCAGTTGTTGGAAGAAAATGAATCTAAATTTTCTAGTCAAATGTGTTTGCAATCAGTAATTTTTCATTGTATTGCCTACTCTGTGACATTGTGAAACAGAGTTTTATAATTAACCTTAATACTCAGAACAGAAGTGCTGGTTTCTTCTGAGTTAGGACCTGTACAGCAGGGCTTTCATCTAGAGACACAAGGAAAGTAGTTCTTTCTATAATTCCTTTAAATCAGTATCCCACTTTTCCTCCATAATCCCTCATGATTTCTTTCTTTCAAAACACACTGACAAGTGGAGCCTGGATGTGTTGTTGAGACGTCAAAACCTAGAATATAGAGTGTACTGCTGTTAGTATCTAGAGGGGGCTTCTCTGAATAAATGGAACTTTCTCCCGCTTCTGCTCTTATTGTCATAGGAATTCTGTCCCAACTCAGTCCATTCAACCTTTCATCAAGCATGTGGTTCTTACTGCTTTCACTACTTCCTTAGTAGTCTGCAGGAAGGCTTCCATGGTAGCTCATTTTCATTGTAAAATATAGGATTTTATCAAGGGACAGTAGAGTGTGACAGGAATTCAAGCCCTGGTCTAGGGTCAGAGACCTTGGTTCAAATGTCACTCCACCACCTACGGCAAATTATTTAACTTCTCTTAAGTCTGTTTCTTATCTGCCAAGTGGAGATAGCGGTATTTACCTTAAGTTGAATTAAATGATATTATGTACATAAAATACATTACCTGGAACATTTTAAAACATCATGAAAATCTTACCTATTATACAGACCAAAGAATATAAAGGTAAAAGGAGCTGGGAGACAGGGAAGTAAGCTAAAGGTAATTCCTAAATTTAGCATATAGTGGACCCTATTTACCTTCAAATATGACTAGAAAAATAAAAATTACGCTTTGAGGTTTTGAAAGGGAAGAGAACATACTGCCAGATTTGTTGAGAAATTACTATGGTAGGGAATGGAACCATGATTGAGCCGCAGTCCCTACTTTCAAGAGTCCTAGAGTCCAGTTTCTTTAGTATAGCTTTAGTAGCCACTGTTACTCTCATAAGGGATGTGGGGAAAATAAATAGGTGAAATTCTAAAGTAATATGTGTCTGTTAATTTCTCATAATGAATTAGAAGGGAATCATAAGAAATCTGTCCTATCTTCAGATGGGTAAAATCTGAAACAGAAGTTTTATAAGAAATAGAAAGGATCACTATAGTAAAATATTCTAGTACTGTTCCAAATCTAAAATAGAGACGTTGAAGAAATATTATGTAAAAAAAAAAACTTGCCACCTCTTTGGGCTTGAAGACATACACCTTTGGAAAGTTCATATCCACTTCATAGTCATACTACTACCTCCATGAGCTGCTGCAGACTAAACAATTATGGCACTGATGGCAGCTGAAGAAATCACTAGAGGTTACACTTATGAGCTCACCTAGAACCAACGCCGAAGCAACTAACCAGTTGACACTCATATCCATATAAACAAAGATTCCTTTCCAATGAAAGCTCCATAAAGAAGCAGCACTTATTTTACCAGATGTACAGACATCAAAGTAGGAACACAGGAAACATGAAGAAGGAAGCATGACACTTCCATAAGAACACAACCGTTCTCCAGCAACAGAATCTAGTTTGAAGTAAATCAATGAACTTTATGAAAATGAATTCAAAATAATAGTCCTAAAGAAACTCAATGAGATGCAAAAGAACACAGAATAGACAAATCAAAGAAATGATGAAAACATTGCATGATATGAATGAGATACTGAGATAGGAATTATTAAAAAGAACCAATCAGAAATGTCAAAACTGAAAACTTCAGTCAATGAAATAAAAAATATAATTCATAGCGTCAACACTAGAATGGACCAAGCAGAAGAAAGAATTTCTGATCTTGAAAGTAAAACTTTTTTTTTTTTTTTTTGGACAGGCAGAGTTAGACAGTGAGAGTGAGAGTGAGAGAGAGAGAGAGAGAGAGAGAGAGAGAGAAAGGGCTTCCTTCCGTTGGTTCATCCCCCAAGTGGCCGCTACGGCTGGCGCGTTGCTCTGATCTGAAGCCAGGAGCCAGGTGCTTCCTCCTGGTCTCCCATGCGGGTGCAGGCCCAAGCACTTGGGCCATCCTCCACTGCTCTCCTGGGCCACAGCAGAGAGCTGGACTGGAAGAGGAGCAACCGGGACAGAATCTGGCACCCCATCTGGGACTAAAACCCGGAGTGCCGGTGCTGCAGGCGGAGGATTAGCCTAGTGAGCCGCAGCACCAGCCGAAGGTAAAACTTTTGAAATAACAAAATCAGACAAAAACAAAAGAATTAAAAAGAATAAAGAATCCCCAAGAGATATACAGGATACCATTAAGTGAATAAATTTTCAGATTGTAGGGATACCTGAAGGAAAAAGGCATTGAGAACCAATCTGATGAAATAATAGTTGAACACTTCCCAAGTTTTAAAATAGATAAGGACATCTGTTTATACACAGGAAAGCTCAAAGGACCCTAACCAGACTCAACCTAAAAAGATCCTCTCCAAGGCATATTATAGTCAAATTGTCAAAAGTAAAGATAAAGAGAGAGTATTAGACAGAGAAAGACATAAAGTTACATTTAAAGGAAAACCCATTAGACTAAAAGCAGACTTCTTAGCAGAAACCATACAGGCCAGAAGAGAATGTGATAATATATTCAAAGTCTTGAAAGAAAAGAACATCCAATCATGATACTATTTCCAGAAAAGCTATCCTTTAGAAGTGAAAGAGAAATAAAACTATTTCCAGACAAGTAA
Source organism: Oryctolagus cuniculus (assembly GCF_051225735.1). Classification (NCBI taxonomy): domain Eukaryota; kingdom Metazoa; phylum Chordata; class Mammalia; order Lagomorpha; family Leporidae; genus Oryctolagus; species Oryctolagus cuniculus. The sequence continues at coordinate 179,079,868 of NC_142868.1, forward strand.
AAACAGGATTCATCACCACTAGACAAGCCCTACAAGAAATTCTTAAGGGAGTCCTATATTAGAAGTAAATCAACAAAGATGCAGAGTTGACATATTATGAACCTGACATTTATAGAACATTTCATCCAACAGGTACAGATTACACATTCTCATCAGCACATGGAATATTTTCCAGGATAGATGACATATTAGATCACAAATCAAGCCTTAGTAAATCACTTTTTTAAAGATTTATTTATTTGAAAGTCAAAATTACACACAGAGAGGAGAGGAGGAGAGGAGGAGAGGGTGAGAGGGCGAGAGGAAGAGAGACAGAGATGGGCGGCGGCGGGGGGGGTGGTGTCTTCCATCCACTGGTTCACTCCCCAATTGGCTGCAATAGCCAGAGCTGCGCTGATCCGAAGCCAGGAGCCAGGAGCTTCTTCCCTGCCCCCATTGTTGGTGCAGGGGCCCAAGCATTTGGGCCATCTTCTACTGCCTTTCCAGGCTGTAGCAGAGAGCTGGATTGGAAGTGGAACAGTTGGGACACGAACTGGTGCCCATATGGTCTGTTGGCACTGCAGGCTGTAGCTTTACCTGCTATGCCACAGTGCGGTGCCCCCAGTAAATTTTTTTTTTTTTTTTTTTTTTTTACAGATAGAGTTATAGACAGTGAGAGAGAGAGACAGAGAGAAATGTCTTCCTTCTGTTGGTTCACTCTCAAATGGCTGCTATGGCTGGTGCTGCTCTGATCTGAAGCCAGGAGCCAGATGCTTCCTCCTGGTCTCCCATGAGGGTGCAGGGGCCCAAGCACTTGGGCCATCCTCCATTGCTCTCCTGGGCCACAGCAGAGAGCTGGACTGGAAGAGGAGTAACCGGGACCAGAACCCACGGCACTGGCCCCCCCAGTAAATCTTCAAAAACTGAAATCATACGGGGCCGATGCCGTGGCTCACTTGGCTAATCCTCCGCCTGCAGCATCGGCATCCCATAGGGGCGCCGGGTTCTGGTCCCGGTTACTCCTCTTCCAGTCCAGCTCTCTGCTGTGGCACTGCACCTGCATGGGAGACCATGAGGAAGCACCTGGCTCCTGGCTTCGGATTGGCGCAGCGTGCTGGCCATAGTGGCCATTTGGGGGGTGAACCAATGGAAGGAAGGCCTTTCTCTCTCTCTCTCTCACTAACTCTGCCTGTCAAAAAGAAAAAGAAAAAAAAAAGAAATAAAAACCTAAACACTGCACCAAAAAGCTGTTAGAACTGATAAACCAATTCAGTAAAGTTGTAGGACACAAAACCAACATACAAAAGCAATAGCATTTTTATACACCAATAATGATCTTGCTGAAAAGGAAACCAAGAAATTGCATTCACAACAGCTACAAAAATTATCTATTTGGGAATGAATTTAACTAAAGAAGTGAAATATCTTACAGTGAAAATTATAAAACACTGATGAAAGAAATCATCAAAGGGGCAAGCGCTGAAGCAATAGCGGGTGAAGCCACCATATGGGATCCCATATGGGTGCCGGTTAGAATCCTGGCTGCTCCACTTCTGATCCAGCTCCCTGCTAATGTGCATAGGAAAGCAGTGGAAGATGGCCCAAGTACTTGGGACCTTGCACCCCCAAGGGAGACCTAGAAGAAGCTCCTGGATCATGGCTTCAGATGGGCCCATTTGGCAATTTGGGGAGTAAACCAGTGGATGAAAGATTTCTTTCTCTCTCTTTCCCTCTCTCTTTAACTCTGCCTTTCAAGTAAATTAATCTTTAAAAAAAATCATCATGGACACACAAAAAAATGGGAAAGATTCGTCATTCATGGGTTAGGAGAATTAATATTAACATGCCATACCACCTAAACTAATCTACAGATTCAATGCAATCCTTATCAAAATACCAATGACGTTCTTCACAGAAATAGAAAAAGACAATTCTAAAATTTATATATAACCATGAGAAAGACCGAGAATAGCCAAAGTGAACCTGAGTGAAAAAATAAAGCTCCAGGCATCATGCTACTTGATTTCAAAGCAGACTACAAAAGTACTGTAATTAAAATAGCATGGTACTGGCATAAAAACTGACACACTGATCAGTGGGACAGAATAGAGAACCCAGAACTTAATCCATTTACGTATAGTGAACTGATTTTTGACAAAGGCACAAAGAATACAGATGGGAGAAAGAATTATCTTTTCAATAAATGATGCTGGCAAAACTGGATATAGATATCTATATCTATCTATCTATCTATCTATCTATCTGAAAGAATGAAATTAAATCACCACCTCTCATCATATATAAAAATCAAGTCAAAATGGATCAAAGACCTAAGACATAGAACTATGAAGTTGCTAGAAAAAAACATAGGGAAACTACTTCAAGACATTTGGTGAAGGCAGTGATTTTTTTTTTGAGAGATTCTAAAAGCATAAACAACAAAAGCAAAATTAGACAAATGGGATTACATCAAACTCAGAAGTTCCTGGACAGCAAAGGAAACAATCAAAAGTGAAGAGGCATCTGACAGAATCAGAGAAAATATTTGCAAGCTACTTATCTGACAAAGGATTAATATCTAGACAATATCAAGAACTCAAAAAACAACAAAACCCAATCTAGCTAAGAAATGTACAAAGGACTTTAGGGGCTGGCGCTGTGATGCAGACGGTTTAGCCATTGTCTGCAGTGCTGGCATCCCATATGGGCACCAGTTTGAGTCTTGGCTGTTCCTCTTCTGATCCAGTTCTCTGCTAATGCACCTGAGAAATCAACAGAAGATGATCCAAGTGCACTCACATGGGAGACCAGGAAGAAGCTCCTGGCTTCTGGCTCCGACCTGGCCCAACCCTGACTCTTGGAGCTGTTTGGGGAGTGAACCAGCAGATGGAGGATATCTCTGTCTCTCCTTCTAACTCTGCCTTTCAAATAAATAAATCTAAAGAAAGAAATGGACAAAGGACCTGAATAGTCCTTCAAAGAAACACAAATGGTCAACAAATATCTGAAAAAGTGCTATTACTGGCCATCAGGGAAATACAAATCAAAACCATAACAATACCTCACCTCCCTTCGAATGGCTATTATCAAAAAGAAAGTAACAAATACTGGCAAGGATATGGAGAAAGGGTAAGTGTTATACATTGTTCTTACGAATTTAAATTAGTACAGCCACTATGGAAAACAGTATGGAGATGCTTTTTAAAAATTAGATGTAGAACTACCACTACTGGATGTGTATCCAAAAGGAAAGAAAATCAGTCTGTCAAGGAGATACCTGGACTTCCATGTTCATTGCAGCACTATTTGCAATAGTGAAGATATGGAATCAACCAAGATGTTCATCATCAGAGGAATACATAAAAAAGTAATCTATACAGAATATTATTCAGCTGTAAAAAAAGAATGAAATCCTTTCATTTGCAGCAAAATGGATGAAACTGGAGGATATCATGTTAAGCAAAATAAGCCAGACACAGAAAGACAAATACTACATGTTCTCCCTCATTTGTGCAAACTAAAAACAAATTCAATTTGAACACAGAATGGTGATTACTAGAGCTAATTACTGGGGTAGGAGGAGGGACAAGAGGGAGTCTGGTTAATAGGGACCAAATCAGAGTTAGATCAATGGAATAAGTTCCTAGTGTTCTATAGCATAGTGGGGAGAATACAGTTCACAATAACCCAGTATATATTATATGAACAATTAGAAGAAGCAGCTCCAAGCCTCCAATCATAAAGTCAAAGAAGACGCAATGTTTATTATCCTAAGTACACACTGTATACATGTATTGAAATATTACATTGTAGCCCTAAATATGTACAATTGTCATTAATATTTTTTTAAAAATTACTTGAATGAGAATGATGTTATGGTTATATTCCCAGTTAGTATGATTTACTTTTTATTTGAGAGGCAGTCAGAGAGAGAGAGAGGGAGAGATGGAGGGAGAGGCCTTCCATGCGCTGTTTCACTCCCCAAATGGCTGCAATGGCCAGAACTGGAGCCAGGAGCCAGGAGCCTCTTCTGGGTCTCCCACATGGGTGCAGGAGCTCAAGCACTCAGGCCATCTTTCACTGCTTTCCAAGGCCACAGCAAAGAGCTGGATTAGAAGAGGAGCAGCTGGGACATGAATCAGTGCTCAAATGGGATGCTAGCGCTACAGGTAGAAGCTTAACCTACTAAACCACAGCACCAGCTCCCCCATATGATTATTTTCCAACTAATAAAAGATACCATTGTTGAGTCACTTAAATCCCAATGAAAATGAAATATGTAAATAAACTGATACTTCCACCATGTCAAGATTAAAAATCAGGTTTCAAAGTCTCAATAACAATAAATGGGAAAGAGTTTTATGATAAATGAAAAAAGCAGGCCTAGATTAGTATGGTTCCAATTTTGTTAGAAAATATATAGAACGAAACATATAATTGGATGATGAGATTACAGGTAAATTTATTTTCATCTTGAAATCCTTTTTGAATAAAATAAACAGTCCAAAACAATGGTTTAGGCTCTAAAACTTGAATCTCATGGTGCATTAGGTTTCACTTTTGCAGTAAAAAAAAAAAAAATCCTTTAGTTAGGCCAATAAAGATAGGGACACAAGACAAAATGTGTGGTCACCGAAAGGGGGAAAACATTCAATACTAACGTAACTTACTGTTGTAGTATATAAATATGCTCTCTGTGGGAACTGACTAGAGCTCAATAAATAATATGTATAGATCTAATTCTGGCAGGTAACTAAATCATACCTTGAGAATAGTTATATGCTTGAGAAGGATCAGCTGTTATACTCATTGATAATGAGTTATGTGATTCCTGAGAATGTTTCTCCATCTCGACTGTATCACTGGATGAAGATGATGTTGAAGACAATCCTAGTCTAACGTATCTTCCTTTTTTACCACACAGTGAACAATCTACTGGCGTGGCACTAGGTCCCCTGGGCAGTTGAACTTCATCTCTGTTGTAGTTTCTGACAGCTCCACTGTGATGCACAGAACGTTCTCGTTGCCAGATATAATGGGTTGGTGCAATGGCCATAACCTACAGTGGAAATCTTATTTTTAGAATTTTATATTTTAAAACTTAGCAAAGTATAAAATTATAACTCAAGAAGAGCTGTCCCTAAAAGTGAGATAAAACTCTAATTTATTTATTTATTCATCAGAGAGAGAGAGTGAGCTCCCATCTGCTGCTTCACTCCTCAAATGCCTACAATAGCCAAGACTGGATGTGGATGAAGCTGGGAGCCAAGAACACATCCAGCTCTCCCATGTGAGCCATCACTGCTGCCTCCTTGGGCCTGCATTCGTAGGAAACTGTGGTCAAGAGTCAGAGCCTGGAATCCAACCCAGGCACTTCAATATGAGACTTCAGCATCCTAACCAGTGTCTTAATCTCTAGGTCAAATGTCCATCCCCAAATTAACCAATTTAAGACAACAACAAATCACCCTTCGATAAGGCAATCTTAGTATAAAGTGATTGATTGCTTGTATCATTAAGGTAATAACTGGCAAAGTACTTAATTATTTCAAACAGTAAAAGAGGACTGAAGCAACCTTCCAGGTTGTCAGATTACTTATTAATTCTGAATATTCTAAATTTGTTAGAGATAGTATAATTAGCCAAAAACAAGACACAATTCTTAACTTTGAAATATGTTGGGTTAAACATTTTTAAAAACTGTTGTTCCCGACTATTAATCTTAAAATGTTTGCGGTTGTGGCAAAGTGTATGGTGAATAAGAACACAGGTAAGTTACTTAACCTGTGTTCCTCGGTTTCTCACCTGTAATATGGGGATAATAGGAGTGTAATTTACAGAATTGTGAGGACTAGATGAGGTACTGTTCACGAAGTACTGAAGTCTTCACCACCTGTCAGGCACTGTTCTATAAGGTTTACTAAGACCTGAGCTTTAGAGTTGATACACTTAGTTTCTTATCCTGGCTCTGCCACTTACTAGCTCTGTGATACTGGGAAGGTTACCTGTCTTTATTTATTTTTGTTTTATCTGAAAGTCAGAGAGTCAGTCAGAGATCTTCCATCCACTGATTCAATTTCCAAAGTCCCACAACAGCCAGTGATAGGTCAGACTGAAGCCAAGAGCCAGGAACACAATCTACATCTCCCACATAGGTAGGAACCCAAGTACTTGAACCATGTCCTGCCGCCTCCCAGGGTGCACATAAGCAGAAAGCTGGAATCAGAAATGTAACTGAGACCTGAACCCAGGCACTCTGATGTGTGACACGGGCATCTCAAGCAGCACAGATAAAGTAATCTTCCCAGTATTATACAGCTAGCAGGTAAGTGTCTCACCTGTCACAACAAATGCCCATCAAGGCAAGTAACCTTTCTGAAGCTCAATTTCTTCATCTCTAACATGGGGATACTATCTACCTCACAGGATTGTTCTGAAAATTACATGAGATACCCCTATGTAAAACCCTTATCACATAGTAAGCATCTGGCAATTTAAGAAGTCAAAGTAGGAGAAGTATACTTTGTGTTGACTTCACGAAATCTAAAACTTTTAAGCAAAAATCTCTAGTTGCAGTATAAACTACCCAAAGTAAATGAGAACTGTAGCATGTGAGAGCTAAACATAAACCTTATTAATTTTCTAGACTGACAAATTTCAAACTGCTCTGAAAGCCTTGAGGTTTTGGAGAGGTGTATTAGTAGCTCCAGGAAGGGCAAAGGGAAAACATAGTAGATAGAGCTCAGTTTTGGGAACTGTATCAAGTTTTATTTGGAGGGAAAGAAGGATTTTTACTGTAAGACATAAAAACTTAAAGAAAAAAAAAACAGATTTGGACTAGTTCCCTCAGAATACAGGATTACTATGGCCTCTTCCAACATAATAGCACAAAGAGTATTTTTTTTTTTTTTTTTTGACAGGCAGAGTGGACAGTGAGAGAGAGAGACAGAGAGAGAAAGGTCTTCCTTTGCCGTTGGTTCACCCTCCAATGGCCGCCGCTGCAGCGGGCGCACCGCGCTGATCCGATGGCAGGAGCCAGGATCCAGGTGCTTTTCCTGGTCTCCCATGGGGTGCAGGGCCCAAGCACCTGGGCCATCCTCCACTGCACTCCCTGGCCATAGCAGAGAGCTGGCCTGGAAGAGGGGCAACCGGGACAGAATCCGGCGCCCCGACCGGGACTAGAACCCGGTGTGCCGGCGCCGCAAGGTGGAGGATTAGCCTATTGAGCCACGGCGCCGGCTCAAAGAGTATTATTTTTAAAGTATATTTTAAGATTGAATTTGTTTTATAATCTACTTCTTAAATCCTTCAGAAGTTTCCAACCAATGACACATAATAAACTTACATAAAGAGTAGAACCAAATAAAGATGTTTACTCTAACTATAAACATTTCCTTAACAAGTTAAACCGATTAAAGTCTTCCTAAGGTGAAGGAGTAGAATATTAGAATTTATTTCTTGTATTTTTCTTCAATACTTCTGTACTTTTATCTGTTTCTCATGTCTGTGATGTCTTCTCCATGTGTCTTAGTATTGCTTTTCCCTAGAGCTCCAGCTCAAGCCCTATATTTCTAAAAATTCCAGCTTAAATATTTTCATGTCTTATTGTTTATACTATTTTTTTACTTTTTAACTTTTATTTAATAAATATAAATTTTCAAAGTACAACTTTTGGATTATAGCGATTCCCCCCCCATAACCTCCCTCCCACCTGCAACCATCCCAACTCCCACTCCCTCTCCCATCCCATTCTTCATCAAGATTCATTTTCACTTATCTTTATATACAGATCTACTTAGTATTTACTAAGTAAAGATTTCAAAAGTTTGCACCCACACAGAAACACAAAGTATAAAGTACTGTTTGAGTACTAGTTTTACAGTTAATTCACATAGTACAACACATTAAGGACAGAGATCCTACATGGGGAGTAAGTGCACAGTGACTCCTGTTGTTGATTTAACAATTGACACTCTAATTATGACGTCAGTAATCACCCAAGGCTCTAGTCATGAGCTGCCAAGGCTATGGAAGCCTCTTGAGTTCGCCAACTCCAATCTTATTTAGACAAGGCCATAGTCAAGGAAGTTCTCTCCTCCCTTCAGAGAAAGGTACCTCCTTCTTTGATGGCCCGTTCTTTCCGTTGGGATCTCACTCACAATTTTTTTTTTTTTTGCCACAGTGACTTGGCTTTCCATGCCTAAAATACTATCAAATACTATCATGGGCTTTTTAGCCAGATCTGAATGCCTTAAGGGCTGATTCTGAGGCCAGAGTGCTGCTTAGGACATCTGCCATTCTGAGTCCGCTGTGTATCCCACTTCCCATGTTGGATCATTCTCTCCTTTTTAATTCTATCAGTTAGCAGACATTAGTCTTGTTGTGTGATCCCTATGACACTTAATCCTATCATTATGATCAATTATGGACTGAAACTGATCATTTTGACTAGTGAGATGGCATTGCTACATGCCACCTTGATGGGATTAAATTGGAATCCCCTGGCACGTTTCTAACTCTACCATTAAGGGGTAAGTTGATTGAGCATGTGCCAATCTGTCTATTGCTGAAAGTGGAGTATTGAAGTCCCCCAATACTATTGTATTGGAGTCTAAGTCTCCCTTTAAGTTCCTTAACATATCTTTTAAATAACCCGGTGCCCTGTAATTAGGTGCATATACATTTATAATAGTTACATCTTCCTGTTGAATTGATCCCTTAATCATTATATAGTGCCCCTATACCTATTAGATAGCTCCCTCTCCAGTATGTCCTAAATCCAACTGGTTACTAAGTAATGGTAACTTTTTAGTACTTCTATTTCAGTCTCATTAGCACTGCTATCAATCTGAATCTCATGCTTGTCTCCTCAGCTACAGAAACTCCTGAGCAGTTTCCATGATGTTTCTGATAATGGCTTTCTTCTGCATATGGTTATTTGATTATTCTGTCCAAAAACACTGATTATTTTGCATCACTGCTTTTGAAATTCTAATCTGGAGCCGGCGCCGCGGCTCACTAGGCTAATCCTCCGCCTTTTGGCGCCGGCACACCGGGTTCTAGTCCCGGTTGGGGCGCCGGGTTCTGTCCCAGTTGCCCCTCTTCCAGGCCAGCTCTCTGCTATGGCCAGGGAGTGCAGTGGAGGATGGCCCAAGTGCTTGGGCCCTGCACCCCATGGGAGACCAGGATAAGTACCTGGCTCCTGCCTTCGGATCAGTGTGGTGTGCCGGCCGCAGCGCGCCAGCCGCGGCGGCCATTGGAGGGTGAACCAACGGCAAAGAAAGACCTTTCTCCCTGTCTCTCTCTCTCACTGTCCACTCTGCCTATCAAAAAAAAAAAAAAAAAAAGGAAATTCTAATCTGGAATCAAGTAATAGCTAACACAAAACTCAGCTATGAAGATAATGTAGCATCTAAGAGCACAAAACCTGAATAGAGAAGAGCTTTCTCAATTTTTTATCTCCTACGATACATAAAGGGGTTGGAGTTGGAATCCAATACTCTCACTGAATAGTCACACTCTCTTATCCTGTGAATCTGACTAGAAATTAAGTCATGACCAACAAAAATAAATTTAACTCAAAGAAGCTGAATTCCAAAAGGTAACCTTATCATAAGAAGATAGTTAAGATCAAGGTAAGTAGTAAAATAGCATTTACTTCTTTTAATACATGGTTTTCAAGTTAACCATAAACTATTTCTTTTCAAAAAACAGATTTGAGGTAGCTGAGAAAAAGGAGAAAAATCCATTAAACTGAGACCCAAAGGGAAAACTGGGGTTAAGGGTGCAAGCACACTGGTAATAAAATTGTACTAGAGTTAATGTGGCTCAGGATAATTACCTGGCTCTTAACTTCTTTGTAATCAACATTGAACAAAGGAGAGAAACAAATTATACAGCTCATTATCTCAAAGAGAAGCCTCTGTTTTTTGGACAGTGGTAGATAATGAAAAGAGTTTAAGTGTAACTAGCTCTGTCACTTAGAAACTTTATGCTGGTAGACAAATCACAGTCTAGGACAGTTTTTCATTTGTGAAATGGAAAGAATATGTATGCTATTTAATTCCTAAAATAAGATAAAGATACATTTTATAAACTACCCAAATATGAGTAGTTTATTGGAGGCTAGATGTCAAAGAGAAAACAGAACCCTGGGAAGTCGTTAGATGTGAAGTCAAATTCTGGCCTGCCACTTATTTGCATGACCTTGAGTAAATCCAAACCTCCTTGCTCCTGCAATTTTGTCAACTGCAAAATGATAATTACAACACTCCTACAGGTATTTTTGTGAGACTAATAACTTATATGAACATTTATAATTTATAAAGCACTATGCAATCAAGTGTTACTACTGCAAGCTAGTTTGTAGCTACTATCCTGAGTTTTAGACAATAGGACTAAAGAGATGTTTTGTTTGGCAATATGTCAGTACCAAGCTTTCAAGAATAAGTGCATGGAATGCTTAACTAAATTTCTAACACATGTCTTGGTACTTCAGCAAATGTTAGGGCAGGGATGATGTAATTCTTAATAAATAACCCCCATACACTGAATTTGTTCTGTTACTCAAAAACTAACTGATGAATGAACACTTAATTGAACAGGATAAAGTCTAGGCAGCTGTCTTTTCTATGCATCAATATGATTCAAGCATACCTAGTTGGAACAGCAGAAAGACATCTCATCTATATGCCACTGGGGAAACGGGCAGTGCAACGCGAGTGCAATGAAGAATTATAGTTGTTCTACTTCATGGATAAGTAGGTACAAAAAGTGGTGGAAAGGCTTAAGTTTCAAATATTTATTGAGTGCCTACTACATGTCAGGCACTGTTCTATGTACTTGAGATGCAATGAGAACAATGACCTTGCCCTCTTGGAATTTATATTTTAATGGGAGAAATAGACATTTGCAACACAAATAAATAAAAGTATATTATATGGTGGTTGAGTGCTATGATGAAAATTAGAACTGAGAAATTAAGAGTAATAGCAAGATATACTACTTTTAACAGCTTTATTGAGATAGAATTCAAAACCATACAATTCACCCATATAAAATGTACACTTCCAAGACTTTCTGCATACTGAGTTATATAATGGTTATCACAATTTCATTATCCCATAAAGCAAGCAGTCATTCCTCATTTCTCCTCCTGCCCCACTCAGCATCTGACAACCATTTAAAAAAAAATTTTTTTTTTGACAGGCAGAGTGGACGGTGAGAGACAGAGAGAAAGGTCTTCCTTTGCCGTTGGTTCACCCTCCAATGGCTGCCAAGGCCGGCGCACCGCACTGATCCGAAGGCAGGAGCCAGGTGCTTCTCCTGGTCTCCCATGGGATGCAGGGCCCAAATACTTGGGCCATCCTCCACTGCACTCCCTGGCCACAGCAGAGAGCTGGCCTGGAAGAGGGGTAACCGGGACAGAATCCAGCACCCCGATCGGGACTAGAACCCGGTGTGCTGGCGCCGCAGGTGGAGGATTAGCCTAGCGAGCCATGGCGCTGGCCCAACCACTAATTTTTTTTGTAAATTTATTTTATTTATTTGAAAGAGTTACAGAGAGAGGTAGAGCCAGAGAGAGAGGTCTTCCATCCGCTGGTTCATTCCCCAAATAACCACAACAGCCAGAGCTGAGCTGATCTGAAGCCAGGAGCCAGGAGCTTCTTTAGGGTCTCCCATGCAGGTACAGGGGCCCAAGGAATTGGATCATCTTCTACTGCTTTCCCCAGGCCATAGCAGAGAGCTGGATCAGAAGTGGAGCAGCCGGGACACAAACTGGCACCCACATGGGATGCTGGCACTGCAGGCTGCAGCTTTAACCCACCATAGCACCATAGCGCTGGCCCCGACAACCACTAATTTGCCTTTTGTCTCTTTGGATTTACCAATTCTGGACATTCCATATAAATAGAAATCATACAACGTGTGATCCTTTGTAACTGACTTCACTTAATGTTTTCAAGGTTTGTCCACATGGCAGCTTTTTTAAAATTATTATTAAAGTCAGAATTAGAGAGGGAGACAGAGATCCTCTATCTGCTACTTCAGTCCCCAAGATGGCTGCAACAGCTGGAGCTGGGCCAGGCTGAAACCTTCATTTTCAGGCTCTCCCATGTGGGACCAGGGGTCCAGGTATCTGGGCTGTCTTCTGCCGCTTTTCCCAGGCCATTAGCAGGGAGCTGGATGGGAAGTGGAGCAGCTGGGACTCAAACCAGTTCCCACATGGAATGCTGGCAGGTTGCAGCTTACACCAAACCAGCCCCAACATGGTAGCTTTTATCAGTATTTCATTCCTTTTAATTGCAAAGAAATATTCTATTGTATGAATATAGTATATTTTGTTTAGCCATTCATTGGTTGACAGACATTTGGGCTGCTTACACTCTTGGTTATTATGAATAATACTATTATGAACATCTGTGTTTTATGTGGACATAATTTTCATTTATTTTTGGTATAATGGAATTGTTGGGTCATATAGTAATTCTATTTTTAATTCTTTTGAGGAACTGTCAAACTATTATCCAAAGCAACTACACCATTTCATACTTCTGCCAGAAGTATATATGGGTTCTAGAATCTCCACATCAATGCAAATATTCTTTTTAGTCCTAGTCATCACAGTAAGTGTGAAATAATTTCTCATTACGGTTTTAATTTGAATTTTCCTGATGGATGGTACTGAAGATCTTTTTAAGAGCTTTGTAGCCATTTGTGTAACTTCTTTGAAGAAATATCTATTCAGATCCTCTGCTCACTTTTTTTTTTTAATTCAAAAGGCAGAGTTAGACAGAGTGAGTGAGAGATTGATTGTCCATCCATTGGTTCACTTCCCAGATGGCTGGAACAGTGGGGGCTATGCTAGGCCAAAGCCAGGAGTCTGTAGCTTCTTCCAGATCTCCTATATGAGTGTAGGGGCCCAAGGACTTGGGCCATCTTCTGCCTTCCCAGGCACATTAGCAAGGAGCTGGACCAGAAGCAAGCAGCCAGGTCTCAAACTGGCAGCCATATGGGATGCTGGCATCACACGTGGTGCTTTTACCCTCTATGTCACAACACTGGCCCTATAAAAATTAATTTGAAAGGCATATTTACAGAGAGGGAAAAAGAGTCTTCTGCCCATTAAAATTTTTGATTTGTAAGAGCTTTGTGTTCTAGATACAAGTCCATTCTCTAGTTCATTTTGCAAAGAATTTTCTCCTAGTTTGTGGGTTTTCTCTTCACTTGGTATCCATGAAGGACAAGTTTTCAATTTTGTGATGTTCACTTTATATTTTCTTTTGTTGCATTTTTTGTTATCCTACTTAAAAAAATCATTTAGTATCATAAAGATTTACTCCTATGTTTTCTAAGAATTTTAGCTTTAAGTCTTATATTTAGATCTTTTATCCATTTTAATTTGTACATACAATGTAATAGGAATCTAGCTTTATTCTTTGCATTCAGATATCAAGTTGTCTCAGCATTGTTTGTTGAAAAGGCTATACCTTTACTCAATTTTCTTGGCACACTTATCAAAATTATATTAATCATAATTTTGAGAATTTACTTCAGAACACTTCTATTCCACTGAGGTTAATATTTACATATGATGGTAAGGAAAGGTCTTTGAGGCAATATTTAAACAAAATCCTGAATGTAGTGAAGAGTAAAGAATACTAATACCTGGGGGAAGACTGTTTCAGGTTTTGGGAATGGCAAGTAAAAAGACCAAGGTAAGAACGTGCTTGGTGGAACAGTGTAACTGGAATGGACTGAGCAATGATGGGAGATGAGGTCAAAGCCATAAGGGAGGAGAGTTGGTGAACCATGTAGAACTATGATAAAGACTTTGCCTTATTCTACGTCAGGTGATCTTTTGAATAGAGGACTCATGTTTGACTTATTTAAAAAAAGATTTACTCAGTTGTTGTATATAGAGGGGGGTTAAAAAAGAATAGAGGGGGAGGAGGATTATAAAATAGATTATTTGGAAGGTTATGGTGACAACTGTAACAACAGTTGGCAAATTCAGGTGTTAGTGATTGAGGTGATGAGAAATGGTAGGATTCTGACTATTTTTCAAGGTACAGGTGTATAAAAAAAGTCAAAGGTTAACAGGTTTTTTTTTTTTTTTTTTTTTTTTTTTGCTTGAGTAACTAAAAAAATAGAGTTGCTTTTTATTAACAGGTAGGAGATTACAGAAGGAGCAGTTTTGGAGTTGTTTGGGAGAATTAGGAATTCAATTTAGGCATGTTCAATTTAGGCACTGTCTAGTTGAGGTAGCAACTAGACAGTGAAATATGAACAGTTTGATATGCAGATCTAGAATTGGCAGATATCTGTTAGCTATATTAAAGCCTTGAGTGAACAAGAACATGTAGTAAGGCGAGAAGATCTAAGACGAAGCCCTGGGGCACTCTTAATGAGGATGGTGAGGTAGAAATGAGCAGCAAACAAAAAAACATGGTGTCCTTGAAACTGAGTGAAGAGTGTTTAAGGAAAAAATGAGGGATTGTGTCAACTGCTGCAGCTCTTTGTGTAAAGTGGGGACTAAGGACTAATCTTTGGATGACAGAGATGTGACAAGTTTCTAGGAGATAAGAGAAAATATATACATAATTGGTACAAGGACAATTGGGAAAAAAGGAAGTGGAAATAGTATAGACAACTCTTTAAGGGGTTTAGTTATAAGAAAGGACAGGGAAATGTGGTGGTAGCTGGGAGATGAATTTTTTTAAATGATGGAGATCTTAGATCAATTTTGTATTCTGATGGCATGATCCAGTAAGTAGAAGACACGAAATGCTAGAAATGGGGCAATTACTGGAGTGATATCCTTGAGGGCAAGAAAAGATGAGATCTAGTGCATAAGCAGAGAAAATGAACTAGGATAGGAGCAAAGATAGCTCTTTCACAGTACCAAAGTGACAGCAGAATATACAGGTCCATGTGCTGCTAGGCTGGTAGATGTGATGGGAGCATGTTGACATTCTTTCCTGACTGCTTCTGTTTTCTCAGTGACAGAATGCATTATTGTTATCCACAGATAGTTAGGACAGGGATGGGAGATATTGCAAGGACACTAGATGTTTGACTTCATTAAATTTAGCTTATAAACTGTAAATAGGAGGCAAATAAATAAATTTCAGTTTTGTACAAGGAAACAAAAAAAGGTATAGTGACAGAGAATAAAAGGATTAAATTCACTTAAATCATGAGATAAAAGTTCCATTATCTTTTAAGGAGTATTGAAAAGCTTGAAAGTTATATATATAAAAGGAATATAACAAACATTTGTGTCCCTAACAACTGGAATTAAAAGATGTTAATAATGCTGCATTTGCTTCAAGCTTTTTTTAAGTTAAGAGAAATAACAGTTTGGTAAATATTAAGTACTCATTAATTAATATGTATTTAATGAATGATTACATTCTATAAATGTTAAGGAACACCCAGGTTATCCTGCAAGAGGCAGTAAAAACTTATATAACTTTGAACTCAAAATTTAGACTTGGAATAAATTTTAGTGGCAGTCTAATTTGTTTACCTGAATCTCCTATATGACATAAACAGCTGTTTTTTTAAAGATTTATTTACTTATTTGAAAAGAGAGGGAGGCAGAGAGATTTTCCATCTGCTGGTTCATTCCCCAAATGGCCACAACAGCTAGGGCTGGGGTAGGCTGAAACCAGAAGTCAGAAACTCCATCCTGATCTTTCATATGGATGGCAGGGGCCCAAATATTTGGGGCATCTTCTGAGGCCTTCCCAGGCACAATAGCAGATCAGAAGTGGAGTAGCCACAACTCAAACTAGTGTTCTGATATGGGATGCAATTGTTGCAGCTGGCAGCTAAACCCCTCTGCACCACAATGCCAGCCCCATAGCTGACTATTTTTTAAAATTCACTACTGACAGGAATCACTGCCTCTAGAAGAGTCTATCTATTTCGGATAGTTGTTAGAGTAATATTCTTCATGTTGAGATACTTTAGTTTGCCTTTTTGTTTTTCTATTCACAGATCTTAGTTCTCTTCTTTATAGTCATAAAAGATAAATGAAATATTCTGTGATTTTTAAAATATTTGAAAACATCTAGCAAGCTTCCTGAAACTTTTCATTATATCCTAATCCCTTGTATTATTCCAGATGACATTTTTCTTTTGTGACCTTCCTCTATTCATGTTGCTGTCCTCTGGATATTCAGTTGTTTGCTTGTGTTCGTCTTCAAGTGTGACATTCCAAAGTCAATGCCATGCTTTAGGTGTAATGTGATTATTACCTCCTCTTTTCTGCAGTCTAAGTCTAAACTTTTGTGTAAGTCCCATCATACAACTGAATTTACAGCTTCTAAAACTTTTCAGTCTTTTGCACATATGCTATTTTTTTTTTTTGGACAGGTAGAGTGGACAGTGAGAGAGAGAGACAGAGAGAAAGGCCTTCCTTTGCCGTTGGTTCATCCTCCAATGGCCGCCGCGGCCGGCGTGCTGCGGCCAGCGCACTGCGATGATCCGATGGCAGGAGCCAGGTACTTATCCTGGTCTCCCATGGGGTGCAGGGCCCAAATACTTGGGCCATCCTCCACTGCACTCCCTGGCCATAGCAGAGAGCTGGCCTGGAAGAGGGGCAACCGGGACAGAACCCGGCACCCCGACTGGGACTAGAACCCGGTGTGCCAGCACCGCAAGGCGGAGGATTAGCCTAGTGAGCCGCGGCGCTGGCTGCACATATGCTATTAAATCACATCATTCTCTCTGGCTCTTTCATAATCTAGTGCCAGCAGCTGAGGTAATTCTGGGTCCAAAAGCACACATTAATATTGTTGTATTAAAATGTTAGTCATAGTATCTTGAGAGTGGACAGGCTGTCTGCCATTAGATAAGCCACTGCCATTCCTCTGCCCTCTTGCTTTTGGTATACAATCCATCTTAGCTGACTGTTCCACGATGCTTGAAACATTTATTTATCTATAAGATTTATTTATTTACTTGAGGAGCAAAGTTATATAAAGAGGGAGAGACAGAGAGAGAGGTCTTCCATCCACTGGTTCACTCCCCAAATGGCCGCAAAAGCTGGCTGATCTGAAACCAGGAGTTTCTTCTGGGTCTCCCACACAGGTGCAGGGGCTCAAAAGCACTTGGGCCATCTTCTAGTTCTTTCCCAGGCCAACAGTAGGGAGCCAGATTGGAAGAGCAGCAGCTGGGACTGGAAACTGGTTCCCATATGGGATGCCAGTGCAGCAGGCTGATGCTTAACCTACTATGCCACAGCACCTGCCCCTTGAAACAGTTGTTTTTTTTTTTTTTTTTTTTTTAAATTAGAGTGTTTGAATATGGCTCACCATCATATCCAAGGACAATAGCAGGTATACAAATTATTCACTCCTTTCCTGAGGAAATGGTGACCAAAAATATATACATTACAGAACTCTTTCAATTCCTTGTAATTGTAATGAATCCCGTTTAAATACTTCAGTGAGAGCCCATTAATTTGGGTGGGGCTTATACAACCAACTTTTCATCTTTTTCTGTCGAATTTAATCTTGTAAACATTCAGTCGATTGTAGTTGCTGTCTTTTTTTTTTAATGGTGTTTTGAATTTTGTTTAAGATTTATTTTATTTATTTGAAAGGCAGAGTGACAGAGAGAGAGAGAGAGAAAGAAAGAGAGAAAGAGAGAAAGAGAGAGAGAGAGAGAGACCGACCTTCCATCTGCTGGTTCACTCCCCAAATGGCTACAACTGCTGGGGCTGGGCCACGCCTGAGCCTGGAACTTCTTCCAGATCTCCCACATGGGTGGCAGGGGCCCAAGTACTAGCGTCACCTTCTGCTGTTTTCCCAGGGGTGTTAACAGCAAGTTAGATAGGAAGTGGAGCAGTAAGGATTTAAACTTGAACTCCAGTAAGGGATATGGTGTCACAGGCATGGCTTGAGCTGCTACATCACAACACTGGCCCATTGCATAGTCAGAAAGTTATTGCTTAATTCTTGTAGTGGCCCCAACAATAATCCTCCTAATTAACAAATATGCATATTTGCTCTCTTCATGTTGTTAGTAAATACAATAAATAAGGTTAGTTATGGGCAGCATTCTGTAACATACCACTGAAGTCTTCCCTCAGTCAAATTCAGGTTTGACAGTAATCCATTCACTGGTTCTTCTGAACCATAGTTACTTAACTAGATAGGATTTCATTTAATTAGAGCATTATTTAACTCACAATTACCAACATTTCTGAATTAGTACTAGAGCTTACAGTGATTAATGCTTTCCATTTAATTTTTCACTCTAGAATTTTTCTTTAATTTGAAACATTAGCTTTCTTTATGTAAAACCAGAACACTTGATAAAATAACATAACAAAATTGTTAATGTTCTGCTGTTTTTTTCTTGATAAAATTTGGAATTAAGTACATTTACTTAATGTATTTCATGTGAAAAGAGGTATGGTTTTTAAACATTTAAATTACATTGATTTCATGCTGCTGATACTTTAATCTTGGGAACTTGAAATTTCACATACTTCAGTGAAAATTATTATTGAACTCCAATATTATTGCCACCCTTAAGATATTTTGGCGGCCGGCGCCGCGGCTCACTAGGCTAATCCTCCGCCTAGCGGCGCCGGCACACCGGGTTCTAGTCCCGGTCAGGGCGCCGGATTCTGTCCCGGTTGCCCCTCTTCCAGGCCAGCCCTCTGCTGTGGCCAGGGAGTGCAGTGGAGGATGGCCCAGGTGCTTGGGCCCTGCACCCCATGGGAGACCAGGAAAAGCACCTGGCTCCTGGCTCCTGCCATCGGATCAGCGCGGCGCGCCGGCCGCAGCGCGCTGGCCGCGGCGGCCATTGGAGGGTGAACCAACGGCAAAAAGGAAGACCTTTCTCTCTGTCTCTCTCTCTCACTGTCCACTCTGCCTGTCAAAAAAAAAAAAAAAAAGATATTTTGGCATAATCATATGACCTGTTCCAATATATTAGTAATTGTTCAGATAGGAGAAACACATTAAAATCAAAATACTTACTATAGAAGTAGGCTGCTCTGAAAAGCACCAATGATAATTTTTAATTATTGTATTACAGAATTCAAACAGCAACATGGTAATGTACACACTGTATTCACAGTAATGATCAGGTTAATGGTCTACCCTTACGTATACCAAAAAACAAAACAAAACAGAAACCAAGATCCAAAACTTAGACACATGTTAAAAAGAAAAGTTAGATAAACAGAATGCAAAGATTACATATATATAAGTACTTAAGAATCCTTACCTCCTCACAGCATCGCCTGCTTACAATAGCCCTATAGTCAATTCTATCCCAGAGCTGGTCCCTTAACTTTAAGAAATTTGGGAACAATTTTCTCCAGTTTTTCCCTAAAGCCCAGGGAAAAATTTCATACTTGGACTCTTCTTCATCTTCTTCAACTGTGTTAGCCAGGTACCTAATAAAGAAGACCAACAACTCAAAAAAGAAATGGGTAAAAGGACAGGCAAAAGTAGTTAACCAAAAATAAATGAACACATTAAAGACGTTCAACCATACTCGTAATTAAAGGAATGCAGATTAAAAATATATAAGTTTTACAAATACTGAATTTTGTTCTAGAATGAAGTTACCTGGAAACAGTCTGATCTTTCAGGTATCACTTTCACGATTTGTTAGGTGATCTGGAGCAATGTTCAGTCTGGAACTAATTATTCCTCACTACTAAGGCAAGACCTTTCTGAGTACTCTTCTTAACACCCCATGAATTATAAGTTTTCACAGTCTGGCTGGTGGGAATAGGCTTACTTCTAGTCCTTTATGAATGTAGGCCCTGTTCTTCCTAGTCTTTTCTTATCATCTTCCCACACACTTGAGTAGTTTCCTTATACACTTCTGGAAATCGGAATTCTGTTGAATATTTGAGGAGAACCAGGCATGCAAGGAAGCAAGAAAATACAACTGATAATAATAAGTATAATCACTCAAGCTAAACCAATTCAAAAGTGACACACATGGTAGACATAGCAAAGACATCAAAACAGTTATAACTGGACCAGCGCCATGGCGCACTAGGTTAATCCTGTGCCTGCGGGGCCGGCATCCCATATGGGTGCCGGTTCTAGTCCCGGTTGCTCCTTTTCCAGTCCAGCTCTCTGCTGTGGCCCGGGAAGGCAGTGGAGGATGGCCCAAATGCTTGGACCCCTGCATCCGCATGAGCTTATGGCCATTGTGGCCATCTGGGGAGTGAAGCAACAGAAGGAAGTCCTTCCTCTGTCTCTCTCTCTCACTGTCTGTAACTCTACCTGTCAAATAAATAAATAAAATCTTTAAAAAAAAAAGTTTTAACTATCCCATAAGCTCAAAAAGTACACACATTGAAGATACACCTGTAGAGACAAACACAATATGTACAATGAAAAATACAGACTAGAATTAATGATAGATTGAATATTGTATATTGTGAATTATAGACAGCAATAAAAACTATCCAAAATGAAAACATACAGAGGAAAAAAAAGACACAAAAATCACAAACAGCATCATTTAGCTATGGAATAACTTCAAAAAACCCAGTAAGGGTAAAATTGGAGTCTCTAAAAGGCAGCAGGCAGATAGAAAAATATTTGAAGAAACAATGGTTGAAAATTTTTCAAAACTTAATGAAAATTATACACCCACAAAAAGCTCAATGAAATCCAAAGCACAACAAAGATGAGGAAAATTACACTAAGATACATCACAGTCAAATTGCTCAAAACTAATAATAGAGAAAAATCTTAAAAGTACTCAGGGAAAAAAAGGTAACACAGGAACAAAGATAATGATGGAGCAGATTTCCCATGAGAAATAATGCAAGCCAGGGCTGGTATTGTGGCATAGTTGTAATGCTGCTGTCTGGATGCCAGTATCCCATATGGGTGCCAGTCCAAGTCCTGGCCACTCCACCTTTGATTCAGCTCCCTGCTAATGGTCTGGGAAAAGCAGAGGAAGAGGGTCCAAGTGTTTGGGTCCCTGCCACCCATGTGGGAGACCCAGATGAAGCTCCTGGCTTCAGCCTCGCCCAGCCCTGCCCACTGTGGCCATCTCGAGAATGAATCAGTGGATGGAAGATCTCTCTCTTTCCATCTCTCTCTCTCTAACCTTGAGTTTCAAATAAATAAATAAAATTAAAAAGAAAGAGGGGGGAGAGCAAGAGAGAGAGGAGGAGAGAGAATGTAAGCCCCATAGATGCCTTTCCAAGAAAAATGGAAAACTTACAATAAAAACATTACAAAACACATAAAGGAACAAAGCACTATGAACAGAAACAGATCCTAAAGTCTTAAGATATTGCAATCAATATATCAGAATGTCTAATATGGTAAAAAAAAAAAAAATCTTGTAAGTACCTTGATAACATATAGGCATAAGTACACTTGAAAAATAAGAAAATAGAACACCTATAAATGAACATATAATTAAATTAATTAGCATACTAGACATAGCTGAAGATTAGTGAACCAAAAGATAAATCGAGAGCCTTGTTTGAGTGCTGACTACTCGGCACTTTTGATCCTGCTAAATGTGTCGAGGAAGCAGCAGATGATGGCCCAAGTACTTGGGTTCCTGCCATTCGTGTAGGAGACAAATGGAGCTCCTGGTTCCTGGCTTTTGTCTAGCCCAGCTCCAGCTTTTGCAGGCATTTGGAAAGTAAACCAGCTAATGCAAGATCTGTCTCTGCCTTTCAAATACATACATACATACATACATACAACTCAATCTATTAAAAATATAGCCCAGAGAAACAAAGATAGGAAATGTTAAAGTGAAATAGAACATGGATTGAGTTATAACATGTTTAATTGGTTTCAAAAGGAGGAGATGGGGGAGAGGAATATTTGAAGATACAGTGATCAAAATTTTCTAAGAATTGCTTCAGCTTTTGAACAACTCATCAATCTTCATATTCAGGAAGCTCATCAAATCCCAAGCAGGTTATATAAAGGAAACCAGTGCCAAATACCAAAGAAAGAGGTTTATTATGTTTAAAATTTTTTAAATATTTTTATTTATTGGAGAGGAAATGGGAGTGAAGAGGGAGAGAGCACACACACCACACTGAAGCCAGGAGCTGGGAGTACAATCCAAATCTCTTCCATGGGATGCAGGAACCTGACTACATGAGCCATCGCCTGCTGCCTCCCAGAGTCTACATTAGGAGGAAGCTAGAATTGGGTATGGAGGTGGGAGTTGAACCCAGGCATTTTGATAGGGGATACAGGCATTCCAAGTGGTCCCAGTAAGTTTTAAAAACAGTCAGAAATGAAAGTAAATAATCCCAAGTGGATTCTTGAAGTGCAAGAATAAATAGTAAGCAAAGATATAAATATGTGGGCAAATTTGAGCAAATTTTGAAATGTATAAAAAATGTCTAATTTGTAGGAGGGCGACAGGCAGAACTATAGAACTACAAAACAAGACTATTAGGTAGCAGGGGATTAGAGTTAAAATGACTCAGTTTGGGTGGATGTTTAGCCTGGCTGGAAAAACTGCTGTTATGAGGCACATATCCAATACTTGAATAACCTGGTTTTGACACTCACCTCTGGCTCCTGATTCCACCTTTCTGCTTGCTAAAACAGACTATGAAAGGCAGTGGAGATGAGTCAGGTAACTGGGTTCCTGACATCCACACTGGAGATCTAGATTGAGTTCCTGGCTTTGGCCTGGCCCAGCCTTGGGTAGGCATTTGAGGAGTGAACCAGCATATGAGCATAAGGAGGGAGTGAGCTAGCTAGCTAGTTCTCTCTCTCTCTCAAAAAAAAAAAAAAAAAAAAAAAAAAAAGAGAGAGAGAGAAATATACAATGCACTACAATAGACTAAAATGCTATACCAGAGCTACATCATGAGTCTGTTTTTCAGGCTCAGCTCAATTAGACAAAATATATTTATCATATACATGGAAGTTGTTCTCTATTTAAATTTTTTTATTTATTTAAATTTAAAATCTATTTGAAAGTCAACAAACTACAATTAAGTGAATAATAGTTTAATTTAATTTATGGATCAATGGCTGAATTTTGCATTGGTAAAGAGCATTTGAATTTCCATCCCAGCTCCACTGCTTACTAGCTTTTGTAATCATGGAAAGTACTTAATCATCCTAAGTTTCAGTTTCCTTATTTATAAAGTGGAGATAATAAAAAAATGTATTTCATAGGGAAGATTAAACAAGTTAACACATAAAAAAATTGTGGTGTCTTCCACATAATATTCAGTATTAGCTAATACTATTATATTCTTCCAATTTAGTAATTATCACCAAATTTTAAATTTTCATTTTCCCTATGTATTGGAAAATGTATCTCTTTAATACATGTGGAGATCAGTTACTTCTATTCTTATTTCTTTAATAACTTTTTGAATCTGAATTAAATAAAAAAATGAGTAAATATTTATTCTTAAGGGCTAACATCTATTATGGTATTCAATTTTTAAATATTTGTATAGGTAGTTCCAAGTTAAATATTTAAAATTATATTCAGGAGCCGAAGCTGTGGGGTAGCGGGTAAAGCCGCCGCTTGCAGTGCCAGCATCCCACATGGGTACTGGTTCGAGTCCTGGCAGCTTCACTTCCAATCCAGCTCTCTACTATGGCTGGGAAAGCAGTAGATGATGACGCAAGTCCTTGGGCCCCTGCACTCACATGGGAGACCTGGAAGAAGCTCCAGGCTCCTGGCTTCGGATCAGCCCAGTTCCGGCTGTTGTGGCCATTTGGGGAGTGAACCAGGGAATTGGAGACTTCACTTTTTCTGCTTCTGCCTCTCTGTACCTCTTTGAAGTAAATAAATAAACCTTTAAAATAATTAATGAATTAAATTAGATTCATATACTGCCATCTATAGCATTATATCCAGGTATAGGGTGGAAAAGGAAATGCATTTAATTACATTGATTCCAGCTGAACTGAGCTATATAATGGAAAATCATGTCATTGAAACCATTTAACAGATTACAAAGCTCATATGAACTATCTGAGGTCTGTGAAAAAACTAGAAAACAATTTCCTTTGTCATGTTCAGGCATTCCAAGTGGTCACTAAAACAGTCAGTGGATGCTAAAGGTATCAAATATAAATAACTCCTAAGTTATAGACATAGCTCCACAAACAGTATATGTAGAATATTTTCCACAAGCTAGTCGATGTAAAAGGGCAATAATGATGATATAGTTCCTTTACCAACTGGAAATTTCAGAGAATATTTTAGCATTAAAAATATCTAAGTCAAAAAGGAGAGAATTTGAGATAATTTATATGGAAGCACTCTGAAAAATGTAAAAGGAACAATAAATATTAGGTAGGTAGTGCAATAAGTTCAGTGAAAAGAAAATAAAAATATCCTATTAAGGTAAAAATGAATAGCTTTTATACAAGAAGACCTATTCAAAAATATATATAAAGTTTTAAACAGCCTATGTTTTAGTGATACAGCATATGTATTATAAATAACTAATGCAAAAATCACTTGGTGATTAGATACTTACAAAGCAATAAAGAAATTTATCCTGGTATGTTCATTTATAGCAAATTTAGCCCTCTTGAAATAAACAAAGGTCATAGCCAAAAGATACTATAAAGAAAAAAGTTAAAAATTAACACTTTGCTTTCATACACTGCTTTAAAATAGCTTTCAAAATTTCTCATAAGCTATAACAATATGTATCCTTACTAAGAATTACCTATTTTAATATTTTTTGCTTTATCTAACCAATACATTTGAGCACTGAGAAATAGTTCTTGACCATTTATGATTAATTTCAGAAATTATTATTATAGCTAATATTTTTAAATACCAGTTTTTCAAACTTAAATTTCAAACCTATAGACATTGAAAAAACATACATCCTTTACTGAGGTTCACCAGTTAATATTTTGCCACACTTGCTTGACATTTCTATTTGTATGAATGTATATCTAATTTGTTTCTGAACCCTTTGAGTTTCTTATAGAAACCATCCTCTACTTTTTAAAACAACCTTTATGAATGATTTTTAGGGGCCCATGTTGTAGTGCAGCAGGTTAAACCGCTGCTTCCAACACCGGTATCCCACACCAGTTTGAGTCCTGGCTGCTCTACTTCTGCTCCAGCTCCCTGCCAATGCATGTGGGAAAGTAGCAGATGGCCCATGTGTTTGGGCCCCTGACACCAATGTGGGCAACACAGAGGGAGTTCTGGGCTCCTAGCCTCAAACTAAATGCAATTAAATGACTTCTAAATAAACTATCTTTAGATATAAAAATAACATGGTTCTATTTCTGGGTGGAGTTCCAGACTCCTAGCTTTGGCCTGGCTAAGTCTTGGCTGTTGTGTCCACTTAGGGAGTGAACTAGTAGATGGACAATCTCTTTGTAACTCTGCCTTTCAAATAAAATAAATCTTTTTTTTTTTTTTTTTTTTTTTTTTTTTGACAGGCAGAGTTAGAGAGACAGACAGAGAGAAAGGTCTTTCTTCCGTTGGTTCCCCCCTCAAAAT
Source organism: Oryctolagus cuniculus (assembly GCF_051225735.1). Classification (NCBI taxonomy): domain Eukaryota; kingdom Metazoa; phylum Chordata; class Mammalia; order Lagomorpha; family Leporidae; genus Oryctolagus; species Oryctolagus cuniculus. Next base: position 179,105,329 of record NC_142868.1, read on the forward strand.
GGCCGCTATGGCCGGCGTGCTGCACCGTTCCGAAGCCAGGAACCAGGTGCTTCCTCCTGGTCTCCCATGCGGGTGCAGGGCCCAAGCACTTGAGCCATCCTCCACTGCCTTCCTGGGCCACAGCAGAGAGCTGGACTGGAGAGGAACAACTGGGACAGAATCTGGCGCCCCAACCGGGACTAGAACCCCGGGGTGCCGGTGATAGAGGCGGAGGATTAGCCAAGTGAGCCACGGCGCCGGCCAAATAAAATAAATCTTAAAAAAAAAAAAAAAGATACATGCCTAGATAATATTAGAGCATATAACAGATTCTAGTAAATAAGCATAGTATTCTAACACATTTATCCTATTATCAAAGGATTGATCACAAACGTGATTCCAAGTTTTCAGGGTAACGTCCAGTATAAAGAACTGTTGAAATGATAACAAATTCCTGGTTAGTTTCTTTTCTAACACTGCCCCCTGCTGTACAACAATTTTAATCCACTTAAAACTGGACATCTTAAAAACTTCACAACTCCACAGAAACTGGATCTTTTACACAAATATTTTTTTAATTGTTAAAAGTGTTAGTAACATTGTAATTATGTCAAAAATAGCCCTTGGGGCCAGCATTGTGGCATAACTGGTAAAGCCACTGCCTGCAGTTCTGGCATCCCATATAGGTGCTGATTCAAGTCCTGGCTGCTCCACTTCTGATCTAGCACTCTGCTGTGGCCTGGGAAAGCAGTGGAAGATGGCCCAAGTCCTTGGGCCTGCGCACCCACGTGGGAGACCCAGAAGCTCCTGGCTCCTGATTGGCTCAGCTCTGGCTGCTATGGCCATTTGGGGAGTGAATCAGCAGATGGAAGACCTCTCATTCTCTCTCTGCCTCTGTAACTCTGCCTTAAAAAAAAAAAAAAAACAAACACACACACACACAAAAACAACAAAAAAAAACTCAACCTTAAAAAAACAAACAGCTCTTGTATTTTACAGATGCATCATTAAATAGTTATTGATAAAATGTTAGGATGACTGAGATTTGCTTCAAAATAAACCAGTCTTTGATGGGGAAGAGGGTTAAAGAAATAAGAATAGTCATGAGTTTATTGTAGGCTTTTGAGACTGGAAAAGTGGGCCTTTGTTCTATTCTATGTTGTACATGTTTGAAATTTAACATTCTTTGTCATCTTAAACTTCAAGGAAGAATTTTTTTTTTTGACAGGCAGAGTTGGGGGGGGGGGGGAAGAAAGGTCTTCCTTTTTCCGTTAGTTCATCCCCCAAGTGGCCGCTACAGCTGGTGTGTTGTGGCTGGCACGCTGCGCCGATCCGAAGCCAGGAGCCAGGTGCTTCCTCCTGGTCTCCCATGTGGGTGCAGGGCCCAAGGACCTCGGCCATCCTCCACATGCACTCCTGGGCCACAGCAGAGAGCTGGACTTGAAGAGGAGCAACCAGGACAGAATCTAGTGCCCCGACTGGGACTAGAACCCAGGGTGCCGGCACCGCAGGCGGAGGATTAACCTAGTGAGCTGCGGCACTGGCCCAAGAAAGAATTTTAACAGAGGGGCTGCTGTTGTGGCATGGTGCAGGTTAAGTCACTGCTTTCGACAACAGCAATCCCATACGGGTGCTGGTTGGAGTCCTGGCTGTTCCACTTTGGATTCAGATCCCTGCTAATGTGCCTGGGAAGGCAGAAGATGATGGTAAAAATGCCTGGGCCCCTGCCACCCACATGGGAAATCTGGATGGAGTTCCAGGTTCTTGGCTTTGGTCTGGCTCAGTCCTGGCCATTAGGGGAGTGAACCAACAGATGGATGACCTCTTTTTAACTCTGCCTTTCAAATAAATACAAATCTTTTTTTAAAAAAATGTTCACACTGGCCGGCGCCGTGGCTCACTAGGCTAATCCTCCACCTTGCGGCGCCGGCACACCGGGTTCTAGTCCCGGTCGGGGCACCGGATTCTGTCCCGGTTGCCCCTCTTCCAGGCCAGCTCTCTGCTATGGCCAGGGAGTGCAGTGGAGGATGGCCCAGGTGCTTGGGCCCTGCACCCCATGGGAAACCAGGAAAAGCACCTGGATCCTGGCTCCTGCCATCGGATCAGCGCGGTGCGCCGGCTGCAGCGGCGGCCATTGGAGGGTGAACCAACGGCAAAAAAGGAAGACCTTTCTCTCTCTGTCTCTCTCTCTAACTGTCCACTCTGCCTGTCAAAAATAAAAAAAAAAAAAAAAAAAAAAAAAAAAAAAAAAAAAAAAAAAAAAAAAATGTTCACATCAGGGGTAGGAGTTGTGGTACAGTGGGTTAAGCTGATGCCTGGGATGCCCACATCCCATACTGGAGTGCTAGAATTAAGTCCCACCTCTACTTCCAATCCAGTTTCCTACTGTTGCAACTGGAATGCAGCAGATGATGATCCAAGTACTTGGGTTCATGCCACCCATGTGAGAGAGCCAGGTGGAGTTCTTGGATCCTGGTTTTGGCCTGACCCAGCCCTGGCTGTTGCCAGCATTTGAGGAGTAAACCAGCCATAGAAGGATCTTTTTCTCTCTCATCACTTTGCCTTTCAAATAAATAAATCTTTTTAAAAATGTCCTCATCGGTTGGCACCATAGCTCACTAGGCTAATCCTCCGCCTGCAGTGCTGGCACCCTGGGTTCTAGTCCTGGTTGGGGTGCCGGATTCTGTCCCAGTTTCTCCTCTTCCAGTCCAGCTCTCTGCTCTGGCCCAGCAGGGCAGTGAAGGATGGCCCAAGTGCTTGGGTCCTGCACCTGCATGGGAAACCAGGAAGAAACACCTGGCTCCTGGCTTCGGATCGGCGCAGCGCCGGCCGTAGCAGCCATTTGGGGGGGTGAACCAGCAGAAAAAGGAAGACCTTTCTCTGTCTCTAACTCTGCCTGTCAAAAAAAAAAAAAAAAAAAAAAAAAGTACAAAAAATGTCCTCATCAATATTAACTTAGTGGGTATTTAATGTTTTAAAAAAATATTTGGTGATTTTATTTATTTTCCTATCAGCATTTTTAAAATTTATTTATTTGAAAATCAGAGCTACACAGAGAGAGAAGGAGAGGCAGAGAGAGAGGTCTTCCATCTGCTGGTTCACTCCCCAGTTGGCCGCAACAGCCAGAGCTGCGCCAATCCTAAGCCAGGAACCAAGAGCTTCTTCCAGGTCTCCCAACAGGTGCAGGGGCCCAAGGACTTGGGCCATCTTGTACTGCTTTCCCAGGCCATAGCAAAGAGCTGGATAGGAAATGGAACAGCTGGGACTCGAACTGGCACCTATATGGGATGCTGGCATTGCAGACGATGGCTTTACCCACTATGTCACAGCACTGGCCCCGGGTATTTAATCTTGAAATTAACCAATTCATCTTTTTTGTTGGCTCACATGTTATTTTAAGTGTGATGTGAACCTATGCTGAATTTTCTATAGGACTGGTAAGTCTAAACGGCATTGCCAAAGCAGAAATCATTACTATTCATAAAAAGCACAGAAACAACACTGTTCCTAGTATGTAAGTTAGATATTCTTTCCTGAAACATTAGTTCCAAAATAAATATTAAACTAATTTTAGCCTACAAGATTATTTGGATTTATCTGAATTACTACAAAATAAGATTTTCCAAGTACAGTGAATCTCGGAATTTTTTTCTACACAGCCTGATAAAAGGTAGTAATTCTGATCACAGGAGTAAGTTGAGGCTGGAGATTTGATGCAGCTGGTTAAGCTGCCATTCCACATCAGAGTGCTGGTTCTTGTCCTGGCTGCTCTGCTTCTGATCCAGCTCACTGCTAATAATGTGCCTGGGAAGTCAGTGGAAGATGGCCTTGCCACCCATGTGGGAGAACCAGATAGAAGTTCTTGGCTTCTAGTTTCAGCCTACCCTAGCACTGACTGCTGCTGCCATTTGGGGAGTAAACCAATGGATAGAACATCTTTCAAATAAATAAAATAAATCATTAAAAAAAAGCCATTAAAAATTGGATTAGGTCCATATTGATTCTTATTTTCAGATGGACAGAGTCATTTAAATCTAATCAGCAATATTCAATGAATCTATGCTGTATGCTAATTCCAAAGTTGAATGCGTAAGGATTCTGCCTTCAAAGCACAATATAGGCTAGCCCCTTTCCAAACCTTAATAAAGCAGAAAATTCTCACAAAATTCTCTAATGATCATGTAACATAAAAATGCTAACGTTTATATCATTATCAAATTTACCTTGTCTGCAATTTTACAGCAGCAGTCCATCCACAAGAAATCTTGAATTAAATCGTCATCTACAACAAAAGATAGCTATGACTTGTCTTTTAAAAATAGAACATTTCCTCTTGAAGAACTGCTACATAAGATTATAAATGAGGCTTAGAAAGCAAACAAAAATGGCTGGACCATTTTAGCATTGTTTAAGGTGTAGTTTCCAGTCCTTTGATATATTTACCACTGCAAGGACTGTACAAAACCTACTGCCTAATTGTTCAGCTTCCCATTTGATTTAACTGAAATACAGCTCAGGAAGGAAATGGAATGATGGAAGTGTCTGGGTTACTGAACATCTAATAGCACTTTGTGAAACAAGTCTTGGGTAACTCTGGCTCTTCTTTCCTTTCCAAAATCAATCTTAACAGGGGGAAATGAAATCTGATAATAATCAGTTTTTAAGAAACAATGACTTAATATTCTGATTCCTAAATGTTTTAAAATGTATTCTAAATATGTTTTTCTATTACTTTCTCCTTAGATTTTAAGGTATTTTTTAGCTTTGAATTCTTCTTTTTTGTCTTATTTACCTAAATTATTCAAATACATATGAAAATATCTACATAAAAACTCATTTAGAATTAACATTTAATTTTGGAAAAAAGCTGAATATTAGAAAAAATATAAATAAACAAAAACACTGTAGAGGGGCTGGTACTGTGGCATACTGGATTAAGCTGCCACTTCAATGATGGCATCCCATATGGGTGCTGGTTCGAGCTCCAGCTGCTCTACTTCCAATCCAGTTCCCTGCTAATGTGCATGGGAAAGCAGCAGTAAATGGCCCAAGTCCCTGGGCCCCTGCTATCCACATGGGAGACTCAGATGAAGCTCTTGGCTCCTGCCTGCCCAAGCTCTGGCTGTTGTAGCCATTTGGGGAGTGAAACAGTGGATGAAGATCTCTTTCTGTTTCTCCTTCTATCTGCAACTTTACCTTTCAAATAAATAAATCTTAAAAAAAAAAAAAGAAACTCATCTTTTCATTTTATTTTTTCTTACATATTAATCAGCTTTAATGTACCTGGCCTTCCTGTAAACAAGGAAGTCTGTTCCCTGGATCTACTAGGCCCTGTAATCTACTTGACTTGATTCATTCCCACAGATACTTATCTAACTACCTTCTTTTCTGCCCCTGCCCCCAATAGATACCTTCTCTTTCTTGGCTAGTAGAAGTGCCATGCAGAAGTTTCTTTTTGTCTAATTGTTATGAAATGTTGTCAGCAAAGTACTGTTGCCTCATGATCTGAACAAGCTCTATTTCATTATATGAACATGCTGATAAGGCACAGTTAAATTTTTAACATTCCCAAAACATGACTCTAAAACTTCTCTAGGAGAGCAACTTTCCCAGTATGCTTGGTTTTAGCAGTCAAAGCCCTGGGATACCCCTCAAGGCCAGTTAAACTGGGTTAGTAGCTCACCTAAGTCTTGTCTTTAGGGCAAATGAAACTCAGGCTATGAACCTGAATTGCCTAGATTTACATTTGACACTTGTATTTAATTCACCTAAAAGGTAGAGGAGTCTGAATTTTTAATTCATAAGCAAGCAAGCAAGCAAAAAACAAAAACACCAACATTAAAAAACTCAGGTAATGGCCGGCGCCACGGCTCACTAGACTAATCCTCCGCCTTGCGGCGCAGGCACACTGGGTTCTAGTCCCGGTCGGGGCGCCGGATTCTGTCCCGGTTGCCCCTCTTCCAGGCCAGCTCTCTGCTGTGGCCAGGGAGTGCAGTGGAGGATGGCCCAAGTGCTTGGGCCCTGCACCCCATGGGAGACCAGGATAAGTACCTGGCTCCTGACATCGGATCAGCGTGCTGCGCCGGCCCCGGCAGCCATTGGAGGGTGAAAAGGAAGACCTTTCTCTGTCTCTCTCTGTCCACTCTGCCTGTCAAAAAATTAAAAAAACTTAGGTAAAACAAAAATTTGGTTGTAGATGGGAAATTTGACCCAGAAATCAGCAATCTCTCTGATCATTTTGGAAATGATAAAATGTTTGCATTCTAGCTTTTAAATGTAATTGCACTGTAAACCTACCAAATAATTTAAAGAAAGCAGTCATTTCCTGACGCCGTATAACTAGGCAAGGACCTTTGGGGCGTTTAGATTTGTTGCTATTATGTGCATTTTTTTCAGATGCTTGCCAACTATCTTTAAAAATAGGACGCTTCAGATTCATGGATTTTTTGGGTTGATGTGATCTACTTGGTCCTGATTTTACATGAATAGTTACAGTAGGTGGTGTCTCACAACACATCTGATTGTGCCTCATATTGGTTTCCCAAGAATCTGTAAAAACAAAACATACAATTAGTTATCACATTCATTTCTATATAAAAACAACTAAATGGATGATACTACCAGAGGTAGTCATATAAAACGTAACTAAACTTGCTATTAAAATGTTATTTGTGGGCCGGCGCCATGGCTCACTTGGTTAATCCTCCGCCTGTGGTGCCAGCATCCCATATGGGCACCAGTTCTAGTCCTGGTTGCTCCTCTTCCGGTCCAGCTCTCTGCTGTGGCCTGGGAAGGGAGTGGAGGATGGCCCAAGTGCTTGGGCGCATGTACCCGTGTGGAAGACCAGGAAGAAGTACCTGGCTCCTGGCTTCGGATCAGCGTAGCTCCGGCCTTAGCGGCCATTTGCGGGGTGAACCAACGGAAGGAAGACCTTTCTCTGTGTCTCTCTCCCTCACTGTCTAACTCTGTCAAATAAATAAAAAAAAAATGTTATTTGTTACAGTGTTAGAAGTTGCTTTTTGAATTCATTACTAGCTATACTTCCTTTACATTTCCTCTGCTCAAATAAGATAGTACATATTATTTTGCCTTGGCTATTAGGGAACCCCAAACAAATGTGAAAGTTAATTTTAGAAATTATATTGAGTTTATCATGTATTTGCGGTGTTTTCTTCCTGATAATTTATATCACATGGTTGTTATATGCCACTTCCAATTTTTATAAAACAAGGAAAACTATTTCCAGAACTAAATTATTATCAATGTCAAGTGCTACATTAAAAAGCAACCTCTTTCCCCCAAAAAACTCCACAAATCTTTGTATTAGTAAATTCTTTGACATATTACAAAATTTATTTAACAAGCATATTTTGGTGTTCATTAAAAAGTTGAAAACAAAGAAATGTATGGTACAGGAAGGATTTTCTTAAGTTGGTATCCCTACTTTTTAAAGTTGTGAATGAGTATATGGCCATGCTATTTGAGTGGCTCTTTATAAATGTATGTGAATATACAGTGTTATAGTATGATAAAATCTGAATCGAAGTTAAACCATCAATACTTAACAATATGCATACTAATTACCTTGTTGGTACTAATTCATAAGCATGATTAGTACAGCTAATACCATTTATGTGGTCAAAGTACTTCTAGGGAAATGGGAGACACAAATAGGCAAAGCAGGAAACTACTCTAAGAACCTAATGAAAACCTATGCATCCATAACTCAGTGGCCCAGCAGCCATGCCTCCCCTCATATTCAGGGAGGTAGGTACACATTCTTCTTCCTGACCCTCAGACCCTTCCCCACTGAAGGAAGGACTGTAAAATAAAATTGGGTGTAGTGAGACTGGAGTATCACTATTCAGTATAACATGAGCCACACTTGTAGCTGTATATATTTTTTAAAAGATTTATTTATTTGAAAGGCAGAGTTACACCGAGAGGGAGAGGGAGAGGGGGAGGGGGAAGAGAAGAAGGGAGAGGGGGAAAGGGGGAGAAGGAGAGGAGGAGAGGGAGGGGGGGAGAGGGAGAAGGAGAGGGGGAGAAGGAGAGGGGGAGGAGGAGATGGGGAGGAGGAGATGGGGAGAGGGGGAGGGAGAGGCCTTCCATCCACTGGTTCACTCCCCAAATGGCCTCAATGGCTGGAGCTGCACCAATCCAAAGCAGGAGCCTGGAGCTTTCTCTGGGTCTCCCACGTGGGTGCAGGGACCCAAGGACTTGGGCCATCTTCCACTGCTTTCCCAGGCTATAGCAGAGAGCTGGATCAGAAGTGGAGCAGCTGGGTTTCGAACTGGTGCCCATATGGGATGCCAGCGCTGCAAGGCAGTAGCTTAACCCACTACTCCACAGTGCCGGCCCCAATAGCTGTATATTTTTTAAAAGCCACATTTTTTTTTAAAAGGGAAGCTTTAATATAATTATGCAAAACATACTCAAAATATAATTTAATAATACAATCAACACAGAAATTAGTGAGGTATTTTATACCCTGAGTCTTTGAAACCTGGTGGGTATTTTATATTTATAGCATATTTCAATTCCGAAGCTAGTTTTTTAAAAAAGATTTATTTATTTATTGAAAGGAGAGAGAGAGAGGAGAGGGAGAGACAGAAAAATCTTCCATCCACTGGTTCACTCCCAAAATGGCTGCAACAGCTGGAGCTGGGCTACTATGAAGCCAGGAGCCTGGAGCCAAGAGCTTCTTTCAGGTTTCCCATGTGGGTGGCAGGGGCCCAGGGATTTGAGCCATATTCCACTGCTTCCCCAGGGGCACTAATCGGGAGCTGGATCAGAAGTGGAACATGGGCTGGCGCTATGGCAATAATGGATAAAGCTGCCACCTACAGTGCTGGCATCCCATAAAGGGCCGGTTCAAGTCCTGGCTGCTCCACTTCCAATCCAGCTCTCTGCTATGGCCTGGGAAAGCAGTACAAGATGGCCCAAGTCCTTGGGACCCTGCACCTGTTGGGAGACCCAGAAGCTCCTGGCTGCTGGCTTCGGATTGGCGCAGCTCTGGTCGTTGGGGCCAACTGGGGAGTGAACCAGCGGATGGAAGACCTCTCTTTCCCTCTTTCCCTCCCTCCCTCCCTCCTTCCCCCCCCCCCCGCCTGTGTAACTCTTTCAAATAAATAAATAAATATTTTAAAAAAATGTGGAGCAGCTGGTACTCATCCTGTTAGGGGTGCAGGTGCTGCAGGTGGTGGCTTTACCCACTACCCATAGTGCCGGCCCCTCTGTGGCTAATTTTTCAACAAAGTGAAATGCAGTCCTACCAAGAAAATGAAGTTGTGTAAAGTGGGAAATTGTTTATACTGCACCAGTTCTTAAACTAAATAAAAATTAAATCTTCAGTTGCATCACTCACATTTCAAGTATTTAATAGCCACATGTGGCTAGTAGCTACTGTATTATACAGTGCAGGACTAGATTAGGAAGAAGAAATGATACTTTATCAATTCTACAAATACTTCTCCCATCTTTCTTTCTGGATCCTAAGGTCCAAAGAGAAGGAAATTATGGAGTTGGAGCATGGGTGCTATAAACTCTACGGAAAGATAAGTAAGTGATCAGTTGAGCCTTCAGTTTGTGTGAGAACTTTCTGCTCTGAACAGGTGGAGGCTTCATCTACATCTTTTTTTCCAAATAAGAGCAGACTTATATCTAGATGGAAAAAATTAGGCTTCTCAAATTGGGTCGTTGGGCTAGGCAATATACCAGAACACAGAACAACTGTGGCACATCTTCTAGGACTAAATTTTACTGAATGGTAAGCAACTTTAATTAGTATTTTAATATTTTAAAAAATGGGTATGTCATGAGATGAAATGAAATTTTCCTACCAAATGGACAAAATATTATGCTCACAGTAGGTCTCTTTATTCCACTAAACCCTAATGTTCATTTTAGGGTATATCATAAGAGATTTGAAACAAATTAAAAGAACATAAAATGTCTGAAAATCTCCAGAGATTCACTTAAGTTAATCAGCAAACTTTGGCAGGAAGGCTGTAGAGAAGAAGCTCAAGGAGAGAAGTGATCAATGCTACAGTTTTGGTCATATTCCACCTTGAAGTAGCTTTTAATTTTGTTCTTTGTTTAGATAAACTAACTGAACAAGAGTTCTGATGGCAGGCAGAAGGAAAGGAATGAAAGAAAAATTAAAATATGGGTCATTTCAGACAGGGTAAGAGACAGGGAAAGGGAGTGAAGTAGGAGAAACTGAACTGATAATGGTAAAATCCTTTACTGGATTTTTACCTGGAATCATCAACATTCAAAACAACCAAGCTGGGGTTGTCATGGTGCAATGGGTTAAGACACCACCTGTGGTGCCAGCATCCCTTAAGTGTGACAGTTGAGTCCCTGCTGCTCCCCTTCTGATCACTGCTAATGTGCCGGGAAAGCCCAAGTACTTGGGCCCCTGCCACCCACGTGGGAAACCCAGAATTCCAGGCTCCTGGCTTCAGCCTAGCCCAGCCCCAGCCAGCTTTTGTGGCCATTTGGGGAGTGAACCAGTAAATGGAAAATCTCTTTGTTTCTCCCTCTCTTTCTGTATCTCTGCCTTTCAAAAAAGTAATTTTTTCAATCAAGCCAAAACTCACACTTTAACAGGATATCTAGGAATAATTTGTATTTATTTATTTATTTTTAGTAATTACACCATATTAATTCTCTGCATATTTGAAATAATTTCTCTCTGAGGTAAAGTAAACGGTAATGCTTCACAGAATCACAAAACTGAAGCAAAAGTAATCTGGAGATTCATTTGCCTATACTAAAAACCTAACAGCAAAGCCAGCATTGTGGAGTAAAAGGTAAAGCATCCTCTTGGGATGCCAGCATCCTACATGGGCACTAGTGTGTGTTTCAGCTGCTCCAATTCTGTTCCAGCTCTCTGCTAATGGCCTAGGAAAGGCAGTAGAAAATGGCCCACCATGTTTGGGTCCCTGCCACCCATGTTGGAGACCTGGATGAACCTCCCGGCTTTGGCATCCCCCAGCTCTGGCTGTTGTGGCCATCTAGGAAATGAACCAGCAGATGGAAGTGCTCTCTCTCTCTCGTGCTCTCCTCTAACTCTTTCAAAATATATAAATCCTTAAATAATGATAATAATAAAATCCTAACAGCAATATTCATTGGCAACTCAGCCTTCTTTATAATTGCCATCACATACTGAACACTTACTATGAGCCAATGTAATAACACTATGTGCCACATTTTACATGCATTATCTCATTAACTTCAAGATGAATGAGTTATTTTATTCTTACTTTATAGATAACAAATTGAGGCTTAGAGAAGAAATTTGCTCATAGCCACAAAATTAGTAAATGATAAAGCTAACATTTGAATTCCAGGACTATTTCATAACAAAGTTCCATAATCTTTAACCACTAAAGAATTGTTTTAAATATTAAATGAAATCATGTGTAAAATACTTGCCACATAATAAATACTTCAATATTACTTATTGTAACCTTGTCAGGAAAAGAAACCCAGCTATAAATCTCTTTATATAAATTTAATTCTATCATTTGTAATGTAAATATGCTTGATAAACTGTGACTTGATGGCTTAAAGAAGCATTGCTATAGAGAAGAAAGTTTATTACCTTTTTGCTAAAATGAAGTAACTCTTAAAAAGGAATCCTTATTGGGGCCGGTGTTGTGGCGTAGTAGGTAAGCCACTGCCTGCAATTCCGGCATCCCATAGGAGCACCAGTTCGAGGCCGGGCTGCTCCACTTCTGATCCAGCTCCCTAATGTCCTTGGGAGAGCAGAAGAAGATGGCCGAAGTCCTTGGGGCCCTGCCACCCACATGGGAGGCTGAGATGAAGTTTCAGGCTCCTGGCTTTGGCCTGGCCCAGCCCCCAGCCATTGTAGCCATTTGGGGAGTGAACCAACAGATGAAAGCTCTCTTTCCCTCCTCCCTACAAGTCTGCCTTTCAAATAAATAAATAAATCTTCCAAAAAAAACTTTATTGAAATGACTACCGCCATTTCTACCATAACCTGCACATCTAACTACTGAAAAACAACACAGCAAATTGGAAAAGTATTCTGGCAAAACTGCTAGAAGCTTTGCTTGGGTTATTATCGAATCCCCACAATTATGAGGTTTTAAAGATCTTTTCCAAAAATGTAATTTCATATAATGGCTACAAAAAAACTTATTAGAAAGGCAGAGTTAGAAAGAGTGAGAAAGATTCTGCATCTGCTGTCTCTCCCAAATGGCTGCAACAGGAAGCCAGCCAGGAGCCTGGAATTCCATCTGTGCCTCCTACATGGGTGGAGGGGCCCAAGCACTTGGGCGATCTTGCCCTGTTCTCCCAGGCACGTTAGCAGGGAGCTGGATGGGGAGAGCAGCAGCACGGCCTGGTGCTCATACGGTATGCCCATACGGTTGCCCGTGTTGCAGGCGGCGGCTTAATGCTTTTGATCTGGCCAAATGCTAGGCGAGCGTGCATGGCTGTTCGATACGTTCAAATCGGATTAGAAATCTCATCCATTCGTGCGTAAGCGCGTCATATATAATACACTTCCTTGAAGTGGTAGGAATCAAAGGAAACCAAATGAAAATATCAAATTATGTGCTAGAAAATGGGGAGGAGGTGTGAACAAAACCATCCCTGCCGCCACCCTGGGTCTGCATTAGCCAGGTGGGAACGGAACCCGGGAGCTCCAGCATGAGACGTCGGCACCTTCCCCGCCGTCCAAACTTCCACCACCCGTGGACCCTTAACGCGGCAGCTAGTAGAAGAAAGAAAACCAACAGCAGGCAGAGGCTCCGGGGGGCGGCCCCGGGGGCTGCGAGGGGAGGGCTCTCGCGCTTTGAGAAGCAGGCCCGGGCCCGGCCCCGAGACGCCGGCGCGGACGCCCCCGGGACCACCGCCCCGCTCCGGCAGTCGGGGCCCCCGGGGCGCTCACGGCCTCGGGAGCTGGCCGCGCCCCGTCCCCGACCCCTCCCGCGTCGCCCCACAGCCCGCGCCTTCGCCCCCGGGCGCCGGAGTGTGCGTGCTCGTTACCGCGAAGGCATCTGAGGGGATTCGCGAGGGGAAGCGCGCGGGGCGGGGCTGTGGCGTCGGCAAGGGGCAGGGACGCCGCCACCTGCTCACACGAATGGGCCGCGGGGTGGCAGCCGGAGGGAGCGGAGGGGCCGGGTGCAACCGGAGACTGGCACGCGAGGCCCGACCCCGGCTGCGGGCGAAGGTACCTACAAGCACCCAGGACTGCGTGAAAATCCCCGCAGCCGTCAGCCTCTACCACAGCGTTCCGGGCCTCAGACGGTTGCTCTCTGGGGCCGCGCCCACAACACCTCCTATTCGAACCCTCGCGCCCGGCCTTGAGACCAATCAACGAGCAGAGCCGGCCTCTGGGGGCGGGACTTCCGGGCCCCGCGCACTGGCACGGGGCCGCGGTTGGCAAGAGGCCTCCTACGGTTACACGGCGAGATTTCTCGAGCTACAAAGCGCAGGCAAAGCTCACACGAGCTGCCTCAGTTGACCTCTTCCCCTTGGACGCTTCACACCGCCAGTCCTGCGTGGAGCATTTGACTTTTCCTCTAGTGAGGCCGCAGGCCTGTCCTCAGCCTGATCCCGCAGTACCGGCCGGCGCCCCGCACGCACGCGCGGTGACCGAGGCGGGAGTCGGAACCGGCCTTTGGCGCGGTGGTTGTCCTGTCCGTGAAGTCGCAGAGTTAGGGCTCTCTATACTAAAGGCGAGAGCGTGAAGGCCGCGCTGTTGTGAGGGGATCCGTTGTAACGGTTATTCTAAGCCGGCATCTTTGTGGTTTCATCCGAGCCCTCGGCCAGGTGCCTGGGATGCAGTAGGTGCTTCCTCAGTGAATAAAAAGGGTTCTCTACAGGTTTTAAATTCTTGTCTTGATAGCCCTTCCTCTTCACATTCCTTCTACCTGATGTGTAATTTTGTTGCTGCCAATACATTGCTAGTGTTTGTAATTTGAAAGGTAGAGGGAGAAACCGACATCCGGTCCGGTCCCCAAGTGCCTCCCAAGCCACTACATCCGGGTCTTCCTAGCGGGTGGTAGGGGCCCAGAGAACTTGGGCCATCTTTGGCTGCTTTCCCAGGTGCACTAGCAAGGCTCTGGATCAGAAATGGAGCAGCCGGGACTCCAACCTGCGCTCCCATGGGATACTGGCCACAATGCTGGCCCCTGAAATCATCTTTAATAACTTGCATACTATTCCAGAGTGGTTGGGCCACTTTTAAATCATTTTGTTATTTGGGTTGCTTCCAGATTTTTCAGCTACAACGATTGCCCTTAAAAACAAGTTGGCTTTGCCTGTTTGTGTGGCTACTTCCCCACAAGTTCCTCCATCATCCTGATAACAAACATATCAATTCCCTTCTTTCTGGGACTCCTATGCAGCAAGATGGCAAAATCGTGTCAGGAAATGAGGGCCACCTAATAACTAACTTTTCTTTATGGATGTCTCTGACATCTTCTCAACTCTTTTTTTATTTTTTTTTTATTTTTTTTTTTATTTTTATTTTTGACAGGCAGAGTGGACAGTGAGAGAGAGAGACAGAGAGAAAGGTCTTCCTTTTGCAGTTGGTTCACCCTCCAATGGCCGCCGCGCTGCGGCCGGCGCACCGCGCTGATCCGATGGCAGGAGCCAGGAGCCAGGTGCTTTTCCTGGTCTCCCATGGGGTGCAGGGCCCAAGCACCTGGGCCATCCTCCACTGCACTCCCTAGCCACAGCAGAGGGCTGGCCTGGAAGAGGGGCAACCGGGACAGAATCCGGCGCCCCGACCGGGACTAGAACCCGGTGTGCCGGCGCCGCTAGGCGGAGGATTAGCCTAGTGAGCCGCGGCGCCGGCCTTCTTCTCAACTCTTAAGAGGCACCAACTGGTTATGAAAATCTTCAGGAAAATGCTTCAAGCTTCAACCCCGTGTTTTCCTGAGGATTCTTCCCTGCTTTGCCTGGTCTCTTGCAAAGCATCAGGGACTCCTGTGATCACTGATTCCTAGCCTTGACTATGAGATACTTACCGAACAATGAATGTATACTGTATGAACAGTTGTTATACTATAGGAGGCAGAGAGGGCCAGTGTTGTGGCTTAATGGGTTAAGCCACGCCCTGCGGTGCTGGCATCCCATATGGGCGCCAGTTCAAGTCCTGGCTGCTCCACTTCCAATCCAGCTCTCTGCTTATGTGCCTGGAAAAGCAGCATTAGATGGCCCAGACTCCTGGGCCCCCGCCACCCACAAGAGACCTCGAAGAAGCTCCTGGCTCCTAGCTTTGGCCTGGCCCAGTTTTGGCCATTGTGGCCATTTGGGGAGTGAACCAGTGGATGGAAGACCTCTAACTCTTTCAAATAAATCAATCTCAGAAGAAAAAAGGGAGGCAGAGAAAGCAGCACAATGAATACACCATGGCACCACCCTCATAGAACTTCCAGGCAGACACACACACTACTAGAACACGAGGCACAATGAGTTGTGCATGAGGGAGACACATTTTCACCAGAAATTACGGGATTAGGTAAAAGTTAAACAGTGAAAAGGGGGGAAAGCCGAGGATGGCCGTGTGTAAGATGGAGAAGGTGGAGGAGGAGCCCCTTCCAGCTCTGGGTTCTATGATGAGATGGAGGGAAGATGTTGTTGCCTTGCCAGAGTGGCAGAAACAAACCACTAAGCTCCAAGTCCTCTGAAGGCAGGGGTCAGGACTGTCTTAATCACTCTTGTGTAATCAGCACCTAATTACTTGCTTAACAGGAAACATCTGTTGAAAAAATGACTGGGGGAGAGGGGAAGATTTTGCTACATAGCAGTCAGTGATCGAGGGCAAGAAGGAAGCAAACTAGAATCCGAGGAAGGGGGGTACCGATGGTGATGGGAAGGAGATAGCATCTCTGTCAGACTGAACTGTTACAGTGTCAACACCTTTAGCTTAGTACAATCAAGCCTGGGTTGCAAGGCTACAGTAGTACAGAGAAGGGCCAAGGCTCACCAGCAGTACAACAGGGTGAATAAGGCCCAAGATGTCACTGCAGCACACCAAATCCATGCGAGCATTTCCTCTGATGAGAGGCCCAAGTCCTCTAACTCCAGTCTTCATACTGGAACCTAGCACCTTCACAGACCTTCTCCGGGAACCACTGCTGGCTCCCCTGGGTCTCCGCAGCTTTCACCACTCCTGTAAATCCCACTGGACCTGCCTTAAGCTCACTGGAAACCCTTTACAGCCAGCGGGAAAGCTTAGCAGCAGCAGGTACTTGGCCATCTTGATGGGGCCCCAGGACCAGGGAGCAGCAGAAAACAGGAAAGCCCTGCAGGTGGCTCTGGGAATGCCCACCAGGCTGGGAAAGGCAGCCAATGGGAACCCAGGCAGCGGGGCTGTTTCCCCCAGCACAGTGATGAGCGGAGCCTGCTGCTTGTATATACTGCAAATGGAGTAGCTGGAAAGTACTCCTTAGGATCCTCAAATCGTCACAAGTGAATCTGTGTTAAGTAGAATCTGCATATAAAGTCAGTAGATAGGCATGTACGTTAATGGTCTTGGGGAAGTAGCATATTGCCTACATCTTGGTTTCAAATTAAAGATTACTACCAGCAGGACCTCATCAGTGTTCTCATTACTGATTCCCTCCACCCCCACCCCTTGTTGGTGTGTGAAATGAAGACACTTTATGATCACTCACCTGGTTTGAATTCAGACACCACCATTTTATTAGCTATCATATGGGGGCAAATTACTTTGCCTTGTAAAGGCATGTGTAGAAGCAGCTGAACACACCTCATATTGTAGGGCAGACTGTCTTAGCAGTAGACTACAGCACATGTTAGCTTTCTTCTTGCTTCCACTTAATCTGGGACTTGGATAACACATTAGGCATTTAATTGATTAGCCTGAACTAGTGCCTGAAGTCCTTTCCCTTTTCTTATGCAGTCTACCGTCTCATCACATGGCGGTTACTCCCTTACTGAAAACCACTGACTGGCTGTAACAGGCTCTCCCGCCCTGTCTGCAGTGCTTCATCTGTCACTATTTTACTGTCCTCAATGTTATCTTTATTATCCAATAAAAATCTGCTCCCACATATACCAATATGCTTTTCACTGAACATGTCTTGAATTTTCTTTTTGACCTTGCATTTAATGAGCTCTCTTCATCATCCTAATTCTGTTTATCTGGTATCCGTGAAGATCCAGCATTATCAGCCCATCATCATTTGAATGCTAAGTGCAGGATGCTGAGATACTCTTGAATTTCCGTAGCATTTTCTGAAGTTCTCATTTATGTTTTTTTTTTTTTTTTTTTTTGGACAGGCAGAGTGGACAGTGAGAGAGAGAGAGACAGAAAGAAAGGTCTTCCTTTTTGCCGTTGGTTCACCCTCCAATGGCCGCCGCAGCTGGTGCATCGCGCTGATCCGAAGCCAGGAGCCAGGTGCTTCTCCTGGTCTCCCATGCGGGTGCAGGGCCCAAGCACTTGGGCCATCCTCCACTGCCCTCCTGGGCCACAGCAGAGAGCTGAACTGGAAGAGGGGCAACCGGGACAGAATCCGGCGCCCCGACCGGGACTAGAACCCGGTGTGCCGGCGCCGCAGGCGGAGGATTAGCCTATTGAGCCGCAGCGCTGGCCCCTCATTTATGTAATCTCACCAACTGGATATCTTTAAAAAAAAAATCCTTGTGTTTACAGACACAATTTGACATAAATGGGATCATATACATACTTTTAAAAAGGAAATCTATGCACAGAAGAATACATATAGCAAGTAGAAACGCCGAAACATAAAACCCTAGACCTTGTGAAGCCACCACTCACCAAAAACATGAGTCTTACACCCAAGAACCAGCAACGTCAACAATACTGTTGGGTCTGTATGCACCCCCTACTCCCATTCCGGAACCCCCGAGGCAACTGCTTTTCCTATTCCCTTGCTTTTCTTTATTCTATATATAATTTTTTTTTAAATTTTTAAAATTTGAGAGGTAGTGTTAGAGACAGAGAGAAAGGTCTTCCATCTACTGGTTCATTCCCCAGATGGCCACAAGAGCCAGAGCTGGGCCGATCTAAAGCCAGGAGCTTCCTCAGGGTCTCCCACGTGGGTGCAGGGGCCCAAGCGCTTGGGCCATCTTCTATTGCTTTCCTAAGCCATAGCAGAGAGCTGGACTGGAAGAGGAACAGCCAGGACACAAACTAGCGCCCATATGGGATACTGGTGCCACAGGCAGAGGCTTAGAGCACTACACCACAGTGCTGCCTCTATTCTATGTGTCTTAATACCCAAGTTTTGTTTGTGAATTTAAATACTCAAACTTTGTCTTCGGAGTTCACCATGCTAGTGCATTATACTCTGAATCATTTTCATTGTCATATTCTGTCCTAAATGTACCAATACCCCCGACACTGGGCGTTTGGGTCCTCTTTACACTCCTATGAATGCCAGGAACATTCTTGTATATTGACCTGGTCATGAGCTGCAATGCCTCTGAAGGCTTTAATGGTTGTTTATAGCTAGCGTATGTTCTGATTCACTGGTAGTCAGACTGCCCAGTGCCCATAGAAGTCACACGCTTTGAATATTACTGCTTGTACATGCCCCCATGGTGCAGTGCACACATGAAGCTCTACTATAAATGTTTAAAAGTGAAATAGGTTATGGTAAACACGTGTTTAACTCTACAAGGTTATGAACACTACATTCACTTTTCAAGTAGTTTTATCAATTTAAAGAGTTCTATTTCTTACCTATTTTGTATTTTCAGGTGTTTTATGATTTTTCTTGTAAAGTTTGTCTTAGAAGACAATTTGGATTTTGTTTTCAGCACCCTCTTTCTAGAAAGTGTTACCCAAACTCCCAGACCATTTGGGTTGAGGGGCAGCAGCTGTGTTCATGCAATATCCCTCCCCTTTCACTTCCTAGGAGTCATGAGGGCCCTTGATTCAGGCAGGGCCAAATTCCTTCAGTAGAATCTTACAATGGAATAAGAAAATTCAGCCTGGTCGACTGCTTTTTGAAATGGAAGAGAGATAAATGCTGAGAAGAATCAGCAATAATCAATCTAACAAGTAAATTTCTTTAAAAACTATTTTTTCCATTGTACCCCTATATTCCTTACTGAAAATTTGTTGTTCTTTCCACATACTTGCTTCTGCCTATGACATAATCCCCATTTGTTAAAAGAGGCACTCACAAGTTTTGATTCCTGATTTTAAGTGCTCAGACCTGTTTTACTGGGTGAACTCTGAAAGACAAAATATTACACAAATTACACCGCTTTCCAATACATATTTGAAGTGGCTCACTGGAAAGGCGACTTTAAGACCAATAAAACCACCTGGACTACAGAAAGGGGGAAAAAAATAAGTATGTTGGAACACTGAACAACTTCAATGTGTCCCCTCAAGTGCTGGTTATAAAATGTTCTTTCAAATAACTGATAAGTGAACTTATATTTACCAATATTTTATAAAATAAGGACCACAGTTTTGACAATGAACCATTTATTTTTTGGCAGGACAGACTCAAATCAATTTTCTCTGGAGACTACTCCAGCATTCTTGTTTTAAGAGACAACGGCATTACATGAGGCTATATGAAAATTGGAATTGTATCATTTATGGCAAATGTTTTGGAAGGTTGGTGTCAAAACAGTAATACAAGTAGCCATTTTTGAAACTTGGTTGCCATTTATCAAACAAATATCTCCATGCCTACTTTGTGACAGGCACCAATAGGAGGTAATCAGTGAACAAATGAGGAAAAAAGAACCTCTGCCCATATGAGCTTACATTCTAGTCACACACAATGAGACTGATCTAGACCTGAAGGTTTTTAGGGCTAAATATAACAACCTGATGTAAAGAATAGATGTTCTATTAAAAATGCAATGGAGGCCGGCGCCGCGGCTCACCAGGCTAATCCTCCACCTTGCAGCGCCAGCACACCGGGTTCTAGTCCCGGTCGGAGCACCGGATTCTGTCCCGGTTGCCCCTCTTCCAGGCCAGCTCTCTGCTGTGGCCAGGGAGTGCAGTGGAGGATGGCCCAAGTGTTTGGGCCCTGCACCCCATGGGAGACCAGGAGAAGCACCTGGCTCCTGCCATTGGATCAGCGCGGTGCGCAGGCTGCAGAGCACCAGCCGCGGCGGCCATTGGAGGGTGAACCAACTGCAAAAGGAAGACCTTTCTCTCTGTCTCTCTCTCTCACTGTCCACTCTGCCTGTCAAAAAAAAAAAAAAAAAAAAAAAAGCAATGGATGGGGCCGTATCAGAGCACTCCGTCTCCTATCCAGTTTGCTGCTAAGGTGCCTGGGAAAGTAGCAGCAGATGATCCCAAGCACCTGGGGGGCCCATCACTCACATGGGAGAAGCAGATGGGTTCCTGGTTCCTGGCTCCGGCCTGAACCAGCCCCAGGCACTGTAGGCATTCGAGGAGTGAAGCAGCAGATCTAAGAGATGTCTTTACCTGTCACTCTGCCTTAGTAAGTCTTTCAAAAAAAAAAAAAAAAAAAAAGAAAAAACAACAACAACAAAAAAAAAAACAAAAAAAAAAGGAATGGATTACAATTTGCGTTAATTTGCCAGTGAGCACACTGAGTTTAGGGAAGTCACCTGCTAAGAGATCAGGGACTCTCACCAAATAGGCTTTACAGTAGAGTAACAGGAAAGATTATCCTTTGACTGAATTAACTTCAGTGGGGTTACTAGGTCTCCATTAGAAAAGGGCTACAAAACCTAAGGCAATTATCCTAGCAATCAGTTTTGTGTTTCTACAACTTTTTTTTTTTTTTTTTAAAGATTTATTTGACAGGTAGAGTTACAGACAGTGAGAGAGAGACAGAGAGAAAGGTCTTCCTTCCATTGGTTCACTCTCCAATTGGCTGCAATGGCCAGAGGTGTGCTGATCTGAAGCCAGGAGCCAGTTTCTTCCAACAGACTAAAATTGTTGCTCCATTTTTAAGTTTAGCTTCTGTTGAAGAAACTTTATAAACAGGATAAAGGTAATACTCTAGTGTATACTTACATGGAACCAATTTATTTCTCATTTAACTAGTAACTGTTCATTTTGCAAGGTATGCTATTTTTAAAATTCCTTTAACTTTTTAGCTGTTTTAAAAAGGTACAAAACATTGAGATCTACAGGCAAAACGGGCAACCTGTTTCTAAGTGGATGCCACTAGACAGGCTTATTTATTTATATTCAATGTCTTCTCAGGTGCACACTTGACTCACAAAGAAAAGAAAAGGTGCATTAGGTTGGCTATCAAAAGCAATTTCCATCTAATCATATTACTTTTCTAAACACATTTTAGCATAAAGATGTCAAAAATTATGGTTGCTATGAAGATAATGGAACATACCTGAACTTTTAAACCCAGACATATTTCATTTCCTTGATTCAATGTAATATACTTTGATAGTCTCAAGAGACACATGTCTCTTACGATGTTTATAGTTTTGCTTGGATAAAATTCTTTTTTTGAAGGGCTTATTTCCTCTGATCATATTTCTACTTCAAATTATCTACTTTAAAAAAAAATATATCAGCTGATTTTATCTGGGCAAAGTAATGCTTCATGCATCAGGCAGCACCCTGAACCAATAAAGGTGATCAGGCAGGATTTATAGACAGAAAAAAGGACTGACAAATGGAGACAGCCTGATCAGTTCGCCGTTGACCTTATATGAACAAGTTCTGGCTGTCTGCAGCTGGGACTGGCTGAAAGCTCTGCTGCAAATCTGTCTGAGATTCAGCTGCTTGTCTGAAAAATGGATACTCCTCAACTTGCCGTGGGGTCCCATCCTCCAGCAACCCCACTCAAAAGGTGAAAACATCACAAGCCGAAAATGCACTGAAATACACCTAATGCACACCCTGGCTGAGTGACATGGTTCAGCACAGTCTCAGCAGTTTCCCTCACGACCAGCTGACTGCTGCCTAGCAACATGCCTGTATTGGACTGCATTGTGCTAGCTGGCGAAAAGAGTCAAATTCAAAATCTGGTGTGTGGTTTTCACTGAATACACAGTTTTGGCACCATTGAAAAGCTGAGAAATTCTAAGTGGAACCACTGTATGGCAGGCACCATCTGAACACGCACTCAAGCTCTAGTCTGTTAAGTGTGGAGGGAGCCTGAGACCAAGTTTAATTTAACAATTCCTCCCTTCTAGTCAAGCGTCTCAAAATCAACAAAAACCTTGGGCTCTGACAACACTTTATCACCACCTCAATGGACCTGTCTGGTCTCAATATGGAATTCACAGTATCAAATTAGGCTTTTTAAAATTTTTTTATGCTATCTCCACATTTCTGTTATTCTAACTGTAACAAGACTATTTTCATGTACAAAGGATGGCTGCATTCTACCTATGTTAAGATTCTTCTTGCTGGCATTTTCCAGTTAAAATAACTATCTTCAGGAACATTTAGGTTCTCTTCAGAGTGAAGGGAGATGAGAATGTGGCTACAGAGTCCTTATTAGGTGCTACGTACAAACCAGTCCTGTGCTAATGATCACAACTGGTCCTTGGGGGTACATTCAGGCTAGCAGTTCAGACATGCACATCCTGCAACACAGTGCCTGGGTTTGACTGCCCTATTCCAGCTTAGCTGCCAGTGCAGACCAGGGAGACAGTGGGGCTCCAGCTATTGGATCCCTACAGTCACATAGGCGATCTGGTTCCCAGCTTAGCCTTGGCTTAGTCCCGGAAGCTGCAGACATCTGAGGAGTGAACTAACAGATGGGAGCTCTTCTCTCTCTGCCTCTCATTTAAAAAAAAAAAAAAAAAAAAAAAAAAAAAAAAAAAGGCTGCTGTTGGGCAAAGAAGAAACAATGTTAGCAGCAATAAATACAAATTTAGTGAACACATTACCTACATATGACTATAAGCAGTTAAAATGGTTTAAAGAGTTACTACATAATTTAAAAATATGGTAAATTTTCATTCTTTAATGATTAATATTAATTTGCCTAATTAGTGACTTATTCCACATTTGATTTTTTTAAAGATTTATTTATTTATTTGAAAGGCAGGGTTATAGAGAGGCAGAGGCAGAGAGAGGTCTTCTATCCAATGGTTCACTCCCCAGGTGGCCGCCAATGGCTGGAGTTGCACTGATCCGAAGCCAGGAGCCAGGAGCTTCTTCCCAGTCTCCCATGTGGGTGCAGGGGCCCAAGGACTTGGGCCATCTTCTACTGCTTTCCCAGGCCATAGCAGAAAGCTGGATTGGAAGTGGAGCAGCTGGGATTCGAACAGGCGCCCACATGGAATGCCAACACTGCAGGTACAGACCCTCCCATATGTGGTTTTTATCTGGATGAATTTCTAAATAATTTCCTACTGACCAAAAAATCAATAGAATCCAGATTAATGTGGTTTAACTAATACTGAGATTAATAAAGACTGCCCTTTCCCCGCCACAGGCTTCAATATGACTTCTAGAAGAATCTATCTAAAATTCTATTTAGAAACTGCTCAACTTATACTTCAACCAAGAAGCTGTTTAAGTCAAAACTGATAGTGTGTGTGTGTCCTAATCTAGCATACCAAAAGCAATTCATGAATATTTTCAGAAAAGAAATCAATTCAATGTCAGAAACATAGTGTCATTCTGAATAAAATGTATGTTTAAATGTGTCGCTCTGAAGAAAAAAGCAATAAAATAATCAGTCAGGCTTCATATCAATTAGACAACTTTTACTAAATGAGAAAACTACATTTAAAATGTGCTTTAAAACAAAATAGAATTAGAAAAAAAAAGACATATGCAGTTTAAGGAAACTTTGCACTGTGCTGAAAATCAAATATTTCTTGCAGTAATACAATGCGCCAATTCATAAACTGTAAGTTAACAGAATTCTCATTTTAACATTTTCAAAGACAATATTAAGGTCAAGAATTTCACATCTATGGTAGCACATATAGAAGGGCATTATAAATGTGATGTCCATCCCTATGAAGCTTACAAATTTGACAATGCTCAATAAAAGCTTTTAGAGTCACATCCAATAGTGTCACATCCAAACAATCACAAATCTGTGCTCTGTAAGTTCTCCTTCTAAAATCTTAATGGTGACTTTTCTATTCCTTGCCATGTTAATGCTAACCCTTAAAAAAAGAGAGAACAGGAAAAGAAATGCTGCAATAAACTCTTGATCACATACAGAAATTATTGCTACTATAGTTCACTACAAAGCATATCTATACAGTATCATATGAACTTTGATTACGAAAAATCAGAATAAAAATCTTTAGTGACATAAGCCTTACAATCGTATACAACATTCACATGGCAATATTAGACAGTTAAGCACCCAATACCCATAGTTGACAAAATGTCCCACTGACCAGCATTCAATTAAATACATCCTTCGTATAAAGGGAGAAAAAAAGAGATAGTGTCAGCTTTCCAAGGCTTGTCAAAAAAGGATTCTCATGTTTTGTGGATCTAAAAACAAAACCAACAACAACAGCAACAACAAAAATCCCAAAAAACAAAACCAATGCAGGTGAGGGTGTTACCAGAAAGTTAAGCATGCCAAAAGGTGTTTCGTGCGAATTAAAACCTAAAGCCAAGGTACCACATAATCACATTACCAACTATTTGGGTAATACTATATGAGCCTTACATTAAAGTTAAATGAAATGCTACTGCACAATAGAGCATTAATAAGTTAAAAATTAGAGTGCACAAATTCAAATCAGTGGCAATTTCTGAATAAAGCAAAATATTCACTATCAGCTGTAAAGTTTGCCCAGTCAAACTGATTAAAACCAATGAATTGGACAGTCTGCATATTTTTAAAAACTATCACTCTCTAAAATTCCTTTTTAATGTAATGAGGAATAAATTTTCTTAAGATCAAACAGGTATATAAGTAGATAAGCAAAAGAAAGTAACAGTTGGTGAATGTCTTTAAAGCTCTTCCCATATTTCACTTTTTAAAATGTTTAGGGAAAAAATATTGCCATTATTCTAGCAAAAACAAACAAAACAAAACAAAACAAGCCCAAAATAATTAAACAACCAAGCAACACTAAAACCACATTACACAGATGGATCATCATGCTTTCATCTGGTTTAATTATCACATCTAGTTTAACTGGGATGCTTTTCAACTTTAAAAATTGTGATACGTGAAGATGTAACCTGAATGGATAATTTTGAATTTGGATTTAACTTTGTTGAATATAACAGAATATACTTATTACAATACAGTGTAGCACATCTTTCTATTAGAAAAAAATTTAAGATCCTTTACCCGTCTCCTTAAGTTAAAGGTGTGACATCATAAAGGGTGTCAAATGGCTGGATGGTTTTACAGTGCACACTTATATATATTATGAAGTATGTCCTTAACAAATCTGGTGGTTTCTTTATAGAATTCCTTCTTCACCTTTTCTTCGGTGGATTAGCTGTTCGAGGTGGAGTGACAGGGCGTCCAGAATTCAGTCCACCATACTGGTATTTAGCTTTCTTTTCAGATGGTTTCAATATCTTAAAGTAAATAATAAATGAATAAGCAGTGTTACTCTTTCAAATGCAGCAAGCTTAAGAAAACTGATAGGGTGGGTCTTTTTTTCAATAAGGGGCATACAAATTGAGAAAAAGGACAACACAAATGCAGAACAGCAAAATTCCACCAACATTTCTTATTTAAAGAGAGTACACATGTGTGAACACTATTATTTATCATCCCATTAATATATTTTAGTTAATAAAAATTTCAGTAAAATTTTTTCCAAATTTATCTCTGGTGAGGAAAAGAACACCAGTTTAAGAATCAAAAGATGTAGGTTTTCATCATAATTCTGACATATTTACTTAGTAGGGCAATTAACCTTCAACATGTCACAAACGCTTCAGGCCTTATTTTTTTGTGTACAAATAAATATCGATATATTTTATTACAAACCTTAGAGCTCAACTATTTAAAATGTACAAGTCAACAGTTTTTAGTGTATATATATTCATCCAAACAATTATCATAATTTAAATTTAGCACATTTTTGTTACCCCAAAACAATCTTTGTTCCTGTTATCAATCATTTCTCATTCCTGCTCTCTACCTTTCCATAACCCCTCCAACTCTAAAAAGTACTAACTTACCTGATATCTCTACAGATTTGCCTATTTTGGACTTAATTGTTAAGACCTTCCAGTCTTTTTCTTCTTCTTTTTTTTTTTTTTTTGTGACAGGCAGAGTTAGAGACAGAGAGAAAGGTCTTCCTTCCGTTGGTTCTTCCCCCAAATGGCTGCTACGGCCAGAGCGCTGTGCCGATCCGAAGCCAGGAGCCAGGTGCTTCCTCCTGGTCTCCCATGCAAGTGCAGGGCCCAAGCACTTGGGCCACCCTCCACTGCCTTCCCGGGCCACAGCAGAGAGCTGGACTGGAAGAGGAGCAACCAGGACAGAACCCGGTGCCCTAACCAGGAATAGAACCTGGGGTGCCAGCGCCGCAGGCGGATTAGCAGCCTAGTGAGCCATAGCACCAGCCTTCTTCCTCTTTTTTTTAAAAAGATTTATTTGAAACAGTTACACAGAGAGGAAGAGACAGATCTTCTATCCACCAGTTCACTCCCCAGATGTCGGAAGCTTCTTCCAGATCTTCCACATGAGTGCAGGGGCCCAAGCACTGGGCCATCTTCTGCTGCCTTAGCAGCAGGGTGCATTAGCAGGGAGCTAGTTTGGAAATGGAGCAGCAGGGTCTTGAACCAGTGCCCCTATGGTATGCTGGCATTGCAGGTGGTGGCTTTACCCACTATGCCACAATGCCAGCCCCAAGACATTTCAGTCCTAACACTGCACTACCTGGTCTGATCGTCAGCTCCAGCTCCTGACTCCAGCTTCCTGCCACTGGAGAGAGAAAACACTTATCTGTAAATGCATACTTTAAAATTCTTTGGAAAGATTTTTATTTAGGTAAATGTTCTGTTTTTTTTTTCTTCATTGTATTTATACTGTTTTCTTTCCCCAGTGCCCATCCCAGGTAAGTCACTACCTTACAGGTCACACTCAGTCAAGGATGAGTTCCCTAAAATTCAAATATTTGATGGGTACCAAAAGTTAGAAATTTTTGTGATGAAAAACAGAAATCTCTAATGAGTGCCAATGATAATCATTTCCTAATTAAAATTTCAATAAACCTAAAAGTAAAATTGTACTGACAATAGTTTTAAATAGATTTCTAGTTGTTACAAATTTAGATCTATATCATACCTGAAATGAACACATCAAAGTCTCATCCACACTCATCATTCCACCAGCATTATCAAACTCGCCACAGTAATTTGGGGCTGAAAATAGGGTTACCAATTGTCGCTTAGCAAAAAATTCATATCCATCTTCCACCACCTGTCAAAGGAGAAAGAAAACGGCATTTATTAGCAGGCAATTGTCAGCTATCTATATTAATTAAGATTAATAGGTAATGGCCTAAAAAAACACTTGTTTTGTTTTGGAAGTTTTGATATCTATTCTTAAACTTTGCTTAGAACATTAAATTGGTGTGCCTTTTCTGTAAAATGGCAGAGATTAAGCTTAAATGGAATAATAGGTTTGTAATTACTAAAAAGCATATTTCCAAGGCTTCCCATGAGACAAAAATGAAATACCCTAATGTGTACAGTAACCACAGGGACCTGGGACATGAGGTGGGACTCTGATGACAGCATATAATCCCACTATAGAACCCTTCAATGAGTAACAACCAGGCCACAAAAAACTTCCCCACAAACTTTTTGCTTGCTTTGCTTTTAAACTTCATATCAGTGGTATATACCTACAAACTGAAAACATTACTAACTTGAGTTTCATTTATACAGATCAGGCTCCTTAAGTTAAATGATTATAGGCTGAAGTTTTATACCACATGTAATTTTTTTCCTTAATGTTTTAAATTTCTAGACTCTATTGTCAATTCCTGAGTTATTTGAACAGCTTATATTTCTCAGCTTATGACTCTAACTTTTGGGTTTATGAGAGGTAAACAAAAACATGTAAACAGTTTATATTTATCTACAAAAACCAAGATTACTTTTTTTTCTTAAAGATTTTATTTATTTATTCGATAGGAAGAATTACAGATAGTGAGAGAGAAACAGAGAGAAAGGTCTTCCTTCCGTTGGTTCACCCCCTATATGGTCGCTACGGCCGGCGCTACACCGATCCAAAGCCAGGAGCCAGGTGCTTCCTCCCAGTCTCCCATGCGAGTGCAGGGCCCAAGCACTTGGGCCATCCTCCACTGCCTTCCCAGGCCACAGCAGAAAGCTGGACTGGAAGAGGAACAACTGGGACTAGAACCCGGTGCCCATATAGGATGCAGCACCACCACAGATGGAGGATTAACCAAAGGAGCCACAGCGCCGGCCCATCCAAGATTGCTTTTTTTTTTTTTTTTTTTTTTTTTTTAACAAGCAGAGTTAGACAGAAAGAGCGAGACAGAGAGAAAGGTCTTCCTTCCATTGGTTCAACCCCAAAATGGCCGCTACAGCCAGCGCGCTGAGCCGATCCGAAGCCAGGAGCCAGGTGCTTCCTCCAGGTCTCCCATGTAGGTGCAAGGCTCAAAGACTTGGGCCATCCTCCACTGCCCTCCCAGGCCACAGCAGAGAGCTGGACTGGAAGAGAAGCAACCAGGACAGACCTGGCGCCCCAACCAGGACTAGAACCCGGAGTGCCGGCGCCGCAGGAGGAGGATTAGCCTAGTGAGCTGTGGCGCCAGCCTCTAAGATTACTTGTTAAAGTCTATTTTGGCCGGCACCGTGGCTCAATAGGCTAATCCTCCGCCTTGTGGCGCCGGCACATCGGGTTCTAGTCCTGGTTGGGGAGCTGGATTCTGTCCCAGTTGCCCCTCTTCCAGGCCAGCTCTCTGCTGTGGCCAGGGAGTGCAGTGGAGGATGGCCCAGGTGCTTGGGCCCTGCACCCCATGGGAGACCAGGAGAAGTACCTGGCTCCTTCCTGCCTTCAGATCAGCGCAATGCGCTGGCCGCAGCGGCCATTGGAGGGTGAACCAACGGCAAAGGAAGACCTTTCTCTCTGTCTCTCTCTCTCACTGTCTACCTCTGCCTGTCAAAAAAAAAAAAAAAAAAAAAAAAAAAAAAAAAAGTCTATTTTAGGGGCGGCACTATGGCATTAACAGGTAAAGCTGCTTCCGGCAGTGCTTGCATCCCATATGGGTGCCACTTGGAAGTTCCAGCTGCTCCTCTTCCAATCCGCTGTCAGGGCCTGGGAAAGCAGAAGACAGCCCAAGTCCTTGGGCCCCTGTCCCTGAGTGGGAGATCTGGAAGAAGCTCCTGGCTCCTGGCATTGCGGCCAATTGGGGAGTGAACCAGTGGATGGTTCTCTCTGCCTCTCTTTCTCTGTGTAACTCTTTCAAATAAATAAATAAATAAATCTTAAAGTAAGTCTATTTTAGGTATCCTTTTTGATAAGCAAAATTATCCTATAATACTTCCATAGAATTACAATTATTTACTTTTTAAAATAAATCATACCTCACTGCTGGGAATGTGCCTCTGTTGAAATTTACCTCACAGCACAATTTAGATATTAATCTTTTTGGTTAAGACTGCAACACTTTATCTATGGTTTCTAGTTTTCAGTTTTTGTTCATTCTTTCAAACACTCTTTTTAAAGATTTATTTATTTCCAAGTCAGTTACAGAGAGAGGTAGAGCAGAGAGATCTTCCATCGCTGGTTCATTCCTCAGATGGCCTCAAGGACCCAGGTGCTTCATCTGGGTCTCCCACACAGGTGGCAGGGGCCTGAACACTTGGGCCACCTTCTGCTGCTCTTCCCTAGCCATTAGTAGGGAGCTGGATTTGAAGTGCGCAAATGGGAACCAGTGTCACAGGCAGCCAGTCCCCTTAAATTTTTTTTTTTTTTTTTTTTTTTTTTGACAGGCAGAGTGGACAGTGTGAGAGAGAGACAGAGAGAAAGGTCTTCCTTTGCCGTTGGTGTACCCTCCAATGGCCGCCGCGGCCAGCGCGCTGCGGCCGGCGTACCGCGCTGATCCGATGGCAGGAGCCAGGAGCCAGGTGCTTTTCCTGGTCTCCCATGGGGTGCAGGGCCCAAGCACCTGGGCCATCCTCCACTGCACTCCCTAGCCACAGCAGAGAGCTGGCCTGGAAGAGGGGCAACCGGGACAGAATCCGGCGCCCCGACCGGGACTAGAACCCGGTGTGCCGGCGCCGCTAGGCGGAGGATTAGCCTAGTGAGCCGCGGCGCCGACCCCCTTAAATTTTTTAAAAAGGAAATATTAGTAGTTTGTGTTGTTTCCTACTGTTAAATCTCATAATTTTAGAGATAACATGTTTGAAAATAAAAACAATAGAGGGGCCAGTGCTGTGGCATAGAGGGTTAAAGCCCCGGCCTGTAGTGCCAGCATCCTATATGGATGCCAGTTTGAGTCCGGCTGCTCCACTTTTAATCCAGCTCTCTGCTATGGCCTGGGAAAGCAGTAAAAGATGGCCCAAGTCTTTTGGCCCCTGCATCCGCGTGGGAGACTCGGAAAAGCTCCTGGCTCCTGTCTTCGGACGAGTGCAGCTCTCGCCATTGCAGCCATCTGGGTAGTCAGCAGCAGATGGAAGACTTTTCTTTGCCTCTGCCTCTCTCTAACTCTGCCTTTCAAATAAGTAAGTAAATTTAAAAAAAAAATAAAGTAAACATAGAATTCTGGAAGTTCCTGGAAAAGTCCACATACATAAACTAAGTTACTTTAGTAACTTCACATTTTAAAATCATCACCTATTTTTGAAAAGACCAATGAATGGAGATCTATGGCTGAAACAACTTAACCAAGGGGATTTCAGTTAGGTAACTTATTAGCAACCCTGCTCTTTTATCAAAATCATAAACATGATAAGTACTGATTAGAAGACAAATTTGCTAACAGTAAAGGCTTTAGGAACGTAACTTCATTTCAACTGCGTGACAGGAGAGAAGCACGTAGTACCTAACGTGCAGCGGGTGGGAAGCCAATCATTTTTATGAGTTAGGATCACAGCACTCAAGTGTCATAGGGAATAAAGCTTCAGACAAAATGGAAGTAATTTCTAACACAACATGATTAACTTAACATATCTTGCTTTAAAAATAATAAAGAATCACTAATATAATCTTTAAAGTAGCCAAAAATTATTTTTAAAAATTAAAGTGATTGAAAAGTGTATCAGTTATGTTTTAGAGAGTGTTTCTGGAAAAATATGAAGTATTCTTAAATAATAATAATGGTTTTATCACAGCTGAGATAACGATACAACGCAGTCTGTAGTCAAATCCCCCAATGGACTCAAAAATGCCTTCTTAAAGAGCATTTTGATTTTATCAAACTCCAAACAATATCCATACAATGACTGATAATATGGGACTGTTACCCATTATAGATCATATAAAAAAAAATCTAGATTATGTCTAGAAAGCTTCAGAAAAGCACTAAAAATTTTTCTAGAGTTGCACACATTATTCAATATATCCTTTTGAAACATTTCTTCTTGTACAGTGAGAAAAGGTTAACAAAGCATTTGTTTTTGTTAATTAAAGATTATCTATTTGAAGGAGTTACAGACTGAGGGAGAGACAGAGAGCGATCTTCCATCTGCTCATTCACTCCCCAGATGGTTACAACGGCTAGGGCGGGAGCAGGCCAATCCCAGGAGCCAGGAACTTCTTTCAGGTCTCCTATGTGGGTAGTAGGGACCCAAGCACCTGGGCCATCTTCCTCAGCTTTTCCCAGGACATTAGCAGGGAGCTGGATCAAAAGTGGAGCAGCCGGAACTTGAACTGGCACCCATTTGGGATGCCGGCTTTGAAGGCTGAGGCTTTACCCACAATGCCACAACGCTGGCTCCAAAGCATTTACAATGGTACAATCTAGGTAATGGCTTTGTCTCTCCCACTGCCTTCTTTACACAAGTCATTCAGATGTCTCAAAAATAAAATGAGAGGGACTGTGTGAAGTTAACAAATATTAAGCTATCCACAACTCTTATAGTTCATACCTGATGAGCTCGACAAATCAGGTCTAAATCATGACGATTCAGAAATTTACTGACTACATCAGCGCCAAAAGTGAAGGAAACACCACGGTCATTTTCTCCCCAGCCTTGCACGTCCTTGTCTGGGTCAGACCACAGTAAATCACAGAGCAAACCTTTAAAGAACAGAAATACAGCAATGAAAAAGAAAAAAAGGAAAAATAAAACACAAAAACTTCGACTAAAGGACATCTACATCACATCTCTTTTCCTGCCCTCTTACCCTTCAATAAACAATGGTAATTATTTGCCCCCAAGTATCTCAGCCTAGCTAACTCATTCAACAAGACTGCCTGGCCTCTTAAGAGAAGTACTGGAACCAGTCCTACAGAGAGGAAATCTGTACGACATGCTCTAAGTTCATTTTTTCTGAATTTTTACACACGAATAAATGATTGACTCAGTAGCATTTTTTTTCTTTTTTCAGGATATTCATTTATTTATTTATTATCTGAAAGGCAGTAAGAGAGAGAAGGAGAGACACAGAGATCTTCCATCTGCTGGTTCACTCCCCAAATGGCCGCAAAGACTGGGGCTGTGCCAGGCGTAAGCTGGGAGCTTCATCTGGGTCTCCCATTGAGTGCAAGAGCCTAAGGGCTTGGGCCAACCTCACTTGCCTTCCCAGGCACAACTGTAGGGAGCTGGGTTAGAAGTGGAGCAGCTGGGGCTCTAGCACTGCAGGCCACAGCTTTAACTTGCTGAGCCACAGTGCTGGCCCCTGTAGCATTTTTCATCCCTTCCTTATGGAGTTACGCTGTTACTGAGCACTATAATCTACTCCACTAGACTATTTATCCCCGAGCCCATAACACACCAGAGGTTTTCAGTAAGTCTTTATAAAAAGCTCATGGGGCTAGTATCCCCACATTTTTCTCTCTTCAGGACTGTCTTGGTTATTTTGACTCCTTTGTTCTTCCACATAAAGTTCAGAACCAGCTTGCTTAAGTCCATGAAAACTCAACTGTAATATCACTGGGATTGCATTTAACCTACGGACCAATCTGAGGAAAGAAAAATATCTTCTCCTTAGATCTGAAGGATTTAAAAGGAAAGTATGGTGGAACAAAATCAGACTAATCCTGAACTTTAGTAATGTTTTGGTCAAAAGAGGTCAGAACTGGGACTGGCACAGTGGCGTAGTAGGTTAATCCTCCGCCTGCGGTGCTGGCATCCCACATGGGTGCTGGTTCTAGTCCCGGCTGCTCCTCTTCCAACCCAGCTCTCTGCTATGGCCTGGGAAAGCAGCAGAAGACGGCCCAAGTCCTTGGGCCCCTGCACCCATGTGGGAGACTGGGAAGAAGCTCCTGGGTCCTGGCTTCAGATCAGCGCAGCTCCGGCCATTGTGGCCATTTGGGGAGTGAACCAATGGACAGAAGACCTTTCTCTCTCTCTCTCTCTCTCACGGTCTATAACTCTACCTCTCAAATAAAATAAATAAAAATCTTTAAATAAATAAATAAAAAAAAGAGGTCAGAACTAGAAATACTTATCTTAGCATCTTCAATAGATAAAGAGTAATGGAAATCTTAGAATTCAAACCACCTTGAAACCATAAAGTGAGAAGACCGGGGAATGAGCAAAGAAATAGTGAGGAGGAATGATCAAAATAAACAACAACAAAAACAATTGGCAAAGATTTCCTAAAAGGATAAAGAATTGTCTAGAAGTTGGAAATGGTTAAGTTTCAATGCCACAAATATATGGAGTAAGACAAAGAACAAATATAGGCCAATTATAGTAAATTATCAGACCTTAATGAAAGTAGATTCAATGGTTCAGGGTAGGATACTTAAGTAAAAGTTGAACTGTAGTGACATCAGGAGTGGACAATGAAATGGTGATATTAAATAATTTTTTAAGAATTACAATGGCTAATGAAGTTTTTAACCATTGGACCAAATGTCTGCCCCAGGGAAGGTGTTTTTAATACAATGAGATGGTTTAAGATTTTTAAAATTTATTATCTTTTATTCTTAAAAAAATTTAGTTATATTTATTTGAAAGACAAACAGATTATCTTTCATCTGTTGGTTTACTCTTCAAATGCCCAAAACAGCTGGGGCTAGTCCAGGCTAAAGCCAGGAGCTGGGAACTCAATTTGGGTCTACCACATGGGTGGCAGGATCCAAGCCCCAAGACCATCATCGGCTGCCTCCCAGAGTGCAACTTAGCAGGAAGCTGAAATCAGAAGCAGGGTCAGGACTCGAACCCAGGCACTTGAATAAGGAACATGGGCATCCTGGGTGATGTCTTAACCACTGCATCAAACTCCGTATTACAGCTTATCCTGAAAGATCTCCATAGGAGAATTATCTAAAATACAACAGAATTAATGGCAATGTATTAAATTTCCATCATCGATATTTCCTAAACTCCTGCTATTATGTTTTAAGGAATTCGCCAACACAAAAAATCCACTGGAATATGTAGTCTCAATTCATAAGCCCTTTCTGGTTGAAGCTCTTCACATATCTCCAGCACTCTTTAATGCTTCCCACTTTCCAGTCTGATCCTTGAGATGAAAGCAGTGAGCAGAAAGCCAAGATACTGCGGCCAGCATGGCAGTGAGCTAAGCTGCTGCCTACAATGCTGGCGTCCTATAACAGAGGGCTGGTTTGAGCTCTGGCTGCTCTATTTCCCATCTGCTCCCTACTGATGGTCTTGGGAAAGCAGCAGAGGACAGATCAAGTATTTAAGCCTCTGTCACTCACGTGAGAGACCCACCGGGATGGAGTTTTTAACTCCTAGCTTCAGCCTAGACATCCCAGCCTTGGAAATCATCTGGGGAGAGTGAACCAGCACACAGGAAAATGTTCTCTCTCTCCCTGTCTCTCAGCAACACTCTGCCTTTCAAATAAATCTTTAAAAACAAAAAAAAGGCACCAAGATACTAAGACTCTATAATTTCAGTGACAACCTGTAAAACCACAAAGTAGCTGGCTTCAAGATTTTTGAGTGTGGATGCATACAATATAAAATAATAACAGCAACAACAATCTGGAATTCCGCAACCTTAATGGAGTCAGATAAGAATTTCAGAGTCAAGATTCAATGTTTAAAGAACAAGCATTGAATTAATTTGGCTACTGTTTCAAAGATTACATTAATTTATAAATTAAATTTCTATGTGTTATACAGAACAAGATCAAAACTATTAACATTTCAGAAATTTCCCATTACGACATGCTGAAAACAGAAACCTTACATGTCACTCTCAAAACTGAACTGTACACAGAAACTTTAAACAGTGAATATATATTTTATACCTTATTTTAAGTACTGAGGTTGGCACTGTGGTATAGTGGATGAAAATGCCTTGTGACACCAGCATCCCATGTGGGGGCTGGTTCATGTCTTGGCTGCTCCACTTTCAATCCAGGTTCCTGATAATGGCCCAGGAAAAGCAGTGGAAGACGGCCAAAGTATTTGGGACCCTGTCACCCATGCATGAGACCTGGCATGAAGCTCTTGATTCCTGGCTTCGGCCTGGCCCAGTCCTGCCTGGTACAGCCATCTAGGGAGTGAACCAGTGAATAGAAGCTCTCTCTTTTTTTCTCTCTGCCCCTCTCATTCTCTCCCTCTACTGTACCTTTGGAAATAAATAAGTTTTAGGTACTAGTTTCTATTATATTGGGTCAAATATATTTTATAATTAAAATTAAAAGCCAGGGTGGGATGGGTGCAGTAGGTTAAGCTGCTACTTACAATGCCAGCATCCCATACTGAAGTGACAATTCCAATCCTGCTCCCTGCTAATGCACCTGGGAAGGCAGCAAATGATGGCCCAAGTTCTGGGTCCCTGTCACCCATATGGGAGACTAGAATGGAGTTCTGGAGTTCCTAGCTCGGGCTTTGACTTGGCCCAGCCCTGGCTGTTGCAGGCACCTGAGGAGTCAATCAGTGGATGGGACATCTCTTTCAAATAAAGAAGTTATGGCAAAAATCTCCGCTTTCTTACCTTTTATATTTGCCAAAAATCAGTTGTGTTACCTGAGAAGTTCTGGGGCAACTTATTACTACAATACAGTGTTAAGAGCAGGCTGACACCAGAGGATCTACACAGCTATTTCCAATGGTTAATATACAGTCATGAGGAGCATTCAAAGTGACATTACCAGACTTTCAGTACAGTGAGCAAAATAATTCAATGACACTTGAAAGAAAGCAATCCCAGGGATGGCACTGTGATGTAGTGGGTGATGCCAGCATCCCCTGAGTGCCAGTTTGAGTCCTGGCTGGTCCATTGTTGATCCAGTCCCTGTTAATGAACCTGGGAAAGCAGCAGAAGAAAGATGGCACAAATACTTGGGCCTCTGCCACTCATGTGGGAAACATGGCTGTAGTTCCAGGCTCCTGGCTTTGGTCTGGTCCAAGCCTGGCTTTTGGAGCCATTTAGGGAGTGAACCCGGGGATGGAAGCATTCATTCTCTCTCTCTCTCAAGTAAGAATCTTAAAAATAGAAGAGGGGGAAGGCAGTGCTGTGGCACTGTGGGTTAAAGCCCCAGCCCATTGTGCTGACATCCTATATGGGCACCAGTTAGTGTCCTGGCTGCTCAGCTTCCAATCCAGCTCCTTGCTAATGCACCTGGAAAGCAGTAGAAGATGGCCCAAGTCCTTGGGGCCCTGCACCCACATGGGAGACCTAGCAGAAGCTCCTGGCTTAGAATCAGCTCAGCTCTGGCAACTGTGTCCATTTGGGGAGTAAACCAGTGGATAGAAAACCTCTCTGTTTCTACATCTTTCAGTAACTCTTAAAATAAATTCCGCACTGGGTCATGAATAGTATTCAATGTTTATCCAACGAAACTTTATAGGTAATGGGAAACGAATTCACCCATAATCCACTCCAATACTTTAAAAAAAAAAGACTTACTTAATTATTTGAATGGCAGAGTTGCAGAGTTGCAGAGAGGCAGAGGCAGAGGCAGAGGCAGAGGCAGAGAAAGAGAAAGAGAGAAAGAGAAAGAGAGAAAGAGAGAAAGAGAGAAAGAGAGAGAAGTGTCTCCCATTTGCTGGTTCACTCCCAGGTCAGGAACCAGGAGCTTCTTCCAGGTGCAGGGGCCCAAAGATCTGGGCCATCTTCCACTGCTTTCCCAGGCCATAGCAAAGAGCTGGATCGGAAATGAAGCAGCCAGAACTCAAACTAGTACCCATGTGATGCCAACCCTGCAGGTGGTGGCTTTACCCACTATGCCACAGTGCTGGCCCCTCCAATACTTATTTAATGAATAATCAATTTCCTTTTAACAATAAGCAATCT
Source organism: Oryctolagus cuniculus (assembly GCF_051225735.1). Lineage (NCBI taxonomy): Eukaryota > Metazoa > Chordata > Mammalia > Lagomorpha > Leporidae > Oryctolagus > Oryctolagus cuniculus. The sequence continues at coordinate 179,142,573 of NC_142868.1, forward strand.
TCTTATCAGTAACTAAAGTCCCCCCCATATGTATTTTGTTCACAATATGTAACAGGATTTCTGGATCCTATGTCATGCCTGAGAATCTCCATTGTTAACACATGTAAATTTGCTGGGAACTGATGAGTATAGTATGTATAAGGGTGTATCTGATTACACAAATAACACTGGGACAATCTATCCAAAAAGGTGAGCTCTTTTTTTTTTTTATTTGACAGGTAGAGTTACAGACAGTGAGAGGGAGAGACAGAGAGAAAGGTCTTCCTTCTGTTGGTTCACTCCCCAAATGGCTGCAACAGCCAGCGCTGCACCGATCTGAAGCCAGGAGTTAGGTGCTTCTTCCCGGTCTCCCATTCGGGTATAGGGGCCCAAGCATTTGGGCCATCCTCCACTGCCCTCCCGGGCTATAGCAGAGAACTGGATTGGAAGAGGAGCAACAGGGACTAGAACCTGGCACCCATACGGATGCAATGCTGTAGGCGGAGGATTAACCAAGTGAACCACGGCACCGGCCCGAGTCTCTTTTTTAAGATAAATTTTTTGGCAGGAAAAAGAGAAAGAGTAGTTTTGCTTATGTTAATGTTTTTAACAGTATGAACATGTGTAATATAATAAAAAATATATTTGGTCTTTGTAACTGTTCTGTCCTGGCTCCCAAAATTCTTGCAATTTCCTGAAAGATAGTAATGTCTTTTGTTATTCATAATGGGCTCCTTTCTACCACCAACTGAGCCTGTAGTAAAGAAGCAATTCAAGGCTTCAAGATAGAGCTATTCACCACAAAGACCAAACATCTGAGCAGACAGTTAGAATTTTCATACCTGTCTTTCCCCTCATTTATTGGTGATCATGGTGCTAAATATGAATTTCTATTAAAAACAACAACTCTTGGGGCCAGCACTGTGGCACAGCAGTTAAAGCTGCTGCTTGTGCCACCGGCATCCTGTAAGCGCACTGGTTCGAGTCTTGGCTGCTCCACTTCTGATCCAGCTCCCTGCTTTGGCCTGGGAAAGCAGTAGAAAACAGCCTAAGTCCTTGAGCACCTACATGGGAGACTCAGAAGAAGTTCCTGGCTCCTGGCTTTGGATTGGCACAACTCTGGCCATTGTGGCCATTTGGGGAAATGAACCAGTGGGTGGAAGACCTTTCTCTCTGTAATTCTACCTCTCAGATAAATAAATCTTCAAACAAACAAACAAAAAACTACTACTCCTGACTGTGATTTGGAGAGGTTCCAGTTCAGAGAGGGCATGGAGTTCTGGGCTAACATTTCCATCCCCAGTACCTTCCTCTACGTATAGCTTTCACTTGGCTATTCCTGAGTTATGTTTTTAATCACTTTTTTTATTATGATTTTTTAAAGCATTATTTTATTTATTTGAAAAAGTTACATAGAGAGAGGAGGAGAGGCAGAGAGGTCTTCCATTCTGCTGGTTCACTCCCCTAATGACTGCAATGGCCAGAGAGGGGCTGATTCAAAGCCAAGAGCCAAGGGCTTCCTCCAGGTCTCCTATGCGGGTGCAGGGGCCCAAGGACTTGGGCCATCTTCTACTGCTTCCCAGGCCATAGCAGAGAGTAGGAGCAGAAGAGGAGCAGCCAGGACTCAAACCGGAGCCCATATGGGTTGCCGGCACTGCAGGCTGGGGCTTTAACCTGCTATGCCACAGCACCAGCCCCCCCCCCCTTTTTTTTTTTTAATATTTTATTTTATTTGAAAGAGTCTCAAAGAGAGAAGGAGGGGCAAAGGAGAAAGATCGATCTCCTATCCGTTGGTTTACTTCCCAAATGGACGCAAATGGCTGAGGCTGGGCAAGGCCAAAGTCAGTATCCAGGAGCTTCACCCATGTCTCCCATGTGGGTAGAAGGGCCCAAGCACTTAGGGCACTCTCCACTGCCTTCCCAGGCGCATTAGCAGGGAGATGGATCAGATGTGGAGCAACCGGGACTTCAACTGGCACTCATATGGGATGCTGGCACTGTAGGTATGGGGCTTTACATGCTAGGCCATAGCACTGGCCCCAAGTTACATCCTTTGTAACAAATGAATAAATGTGGGTAAATCACCAAGGAGGGGGTTGTGAAACCTCCCCACTTGTAGGTGGCTGGGCAGATCTTACTTGTATCAGTAATGTAGAATGGAGCCTTTAGTCTGAGCACTCTGTGGTAATTTCAGGAGCCAGTGTCAGATTTGAATCAGACACTTACCTAGTGTCAGAATTGGTTGTTGTGTGGAAAAAGCACACATATTTGGTATCAGAAAACACCACAAAGAAAGTACTGATTTTTAGGCAAAAGGAAGCAAAGCAACCTGCCTATACATAATGACATTTATGTTATAAATGTCATGATTAGATACTTCAGAATATATGCTAGTACTGAAATAGGAGTAATAACATTTACAAAAACTTATTTTCACTTTATTTAAAAGTAGAGATTTCCCATTCACTCCCCAGATGCCTGTGTGTGCTGGGGCTGGGCCTGGCTAAAGCCAGGAGCCAGAACTTAATGCAGGTTTCCCACACAAATAGCAGAGACTCAAGCAGTTGAACCATCATCTGCTGCTTCCTGGGTGCACATTAGTGGGAAGCTGGATCAGAAGTAAGGAAGGGCCAGTGCTGTGGCCTAGTGGGTAAAGCCGCCGCCTGCAGTGCCGGTAACCCATATGGGTGTCGGTTCGTGTCCTGGCTGCTCCACTTCCGATCCAGCTCTCTGCTATGGCCTGGGAAAGCAGCGGAAGATGGCCCAAGTCCTTGGACCCCTGCATCCACATGGGAGACCCAGAAGAAGCTCCTGGCTTCAGATTGGCCCAACTCTGGCCATCAGGGAAAGAACCAGTGGATGTAACACTTCTCTCTCTCTCTCTCTCTGCCTCTGCCTCTCAAATAAGTAAGTCTTAAAAAGAAAAAAAAAAAAAGATGCTTAAAAAAAAAAAAAAAAGGCAAAGAAGCTGCAACTCAAACTAAGCACTCTGATATAAGATACAGGTGTCCCAACCAGCATCTTAACTGCTACACCAAATGCCTGCCCCAGGGAAAAACATTTTAAAGCCAATAGAAAGGTCAGGGTAAGTGACAGCTGTGTCTACTATTTACATACAAAATTACATCAGGATTCACTGTTATCAATTCACATTTTATCTTCAACCAGAATGTATTGCCCTCCCCCCTCTTTTGACAGGCAGAGTTAAACAGTGAGAGAGAGAAAGACAGAGAGAAAGGTCTTCCTTCCGTTGGTTCACCCCCCAAATGGCCGCTACAGCCGGCGCTCTTTGCCGATCTGAAGCCAGGAGCCAGGTGCTTCTTCCTGGTCTCCCATGCGGGTGCAGGGCCCAAGCACTTGGGCCATCCTCCACTGTCTTCCCAGGCCACAGAAGAGAGCTGGACTGGAAGAGGAGCAACCGGGACAGAACCAGCGCCCCAACTGGGACTAGAACTCAGAGTGCCGGTGCCGCAGGACGAGGATTATCCTAGTGAGCCGTGGTGCCGGCCCTGCCTATTATTTTGACTTGCTTAGCCAACTTAAGAGACAGTTTTACTGTCTAAATAGCCAATTTTCATTTTTTCATGTATTTTGCAGAATTTCATAAAATCAGCCACATCTCTAGAAACTTAAGAGCTCTTAAACTCTAAAGACAGATACTGAAAATAATGGAGAACTAGTAGATAATTTTTTTTTATTTTATTTATTTTTTTTGACAGGCAGAGTGGACAGTGAGAGAGAGACAGAGAGAAAGGTCTTCCTTTGCCGTTGGTTCACCCTCCAATGGCCGCTGCGGCCAGCGCGCTGTGGCCGGCGCACCGCACTGATCCGATGGCAGGAGCCAGGTGCTCCTCCTGGTCTCCCATGGGGTGCAGGGCCCAAGGACTTGGGCCATCCTCCACTGCACTCCCGGGCCACAGCAGAGAGCTGGCCTGGAAGAGGGGCAACCGGGACAGAATCCAGCGCCCCGACCGGGACTAGAACCCGGTGTGCTGGCGCCGCAAGGTGGAGGATTAACCTAGTCAGCCGTGGCGCCGGCCAATAGTAGATAATTTTTAAAGAAGGTAATTATATTCTTTGCTAAGAAACAGAATAATTTTAAAAACGTTTGGACAAATCCAACAGTTTTTTTTAAAGATATAATCATGCCAATATGAACGAAAGAATTAAAAAATAGAAAGGTAAAGGGAATCAACAGCAAGATCTTTTTTTGTGATAAAATAAGTTTAACAGAACCCTATTATGGTTGCACATAAAACCTCACAGTTCCATGTTTTGTGGAATAATTAGCACAAAGTGAAATACAATACTGCAAATAAAGTAATAGAGTTAGTTGGTTTACTATACAAGGGGCTCTATTATATATATTAGATGAATCAATCTTATTTCCACTAAAGATAATTAAGCTGAAATACATTAACACATAAAAATAATTAAATTTCTCTCTATACTTACCTGTATCAGGGACATCAGTGGGTCTCATAATTCTCCGAATCTGCTCCATAGATTGTAGGTCTGGTGACAGTCCTACAAATAAACAGATGAGACTTAGTCTTCATATCTATAAAATTTCAAGTCAATAAAAAAGTATTTGATCAACACAGATTCACTACATGAAATTAAAATCCTCAGAAGTGGTCTTTTTAATGTCATCTTAAGAGATCATTTATTGAACTTTTATGAATTCCCCTATACTGTATCATGATTACATCACCCTCTCCATTTTTCCCTACCAGGGAAATGATATCCCCTTATATTTCAGAAGATTTTCCACAGATGGGAGCTACAGCAATCTTTCTGTCCAATCATTCCCTGCCCTTCACAGGAACATGCCCAGTTACAAACTTTCCCACCGCTACTGTCATTTCTCACCACCTGATCTAAAAATTTTTACTTCCAAGTTAAAATGCTTCGGTTGGTCCTCTAAGCCATTCTCACATCCCACTTAAACTGGCTCACTACCTTCATCAAAGTACAAATTCTTAGCCACAAAGATAAAGAAGAAAGCACATAAAAACACTTTGCAATCTTTAAAGTGGTACATTAAAATGTAAGCTTTTATTTCCTTTTGTTAGGTAATCCAACTATCATCACAAGGAGCAGAACTAAACATTATTTCATAAAGCTGTATTTCTATTCTTAGCTATACTGTATAAGAACTACAATTCCTCTGGTGTTTAATATATACTGAAAAACAAGTTTCCATTTATATGGTGAATTATGTTGTCAGAAAATGAGCCACTAGGGGCCAGCGCTGTGGTGCAGCGGGTTAATGCCCCGGCCTGAAGTGCTGGCATCCTATATGGGAGGCTGGTTCTAGTCCTGGCTGCTCCACTTCCGATCCAGCTCTCTGCTGTGGCCTGGGAAAGTAGTAGAAAATGGCCCAAGTCCTTGGGCCCTTGCACCTAGGTAGGAGACCTGGAGGAGGCTCCTGGCTCCTGACTTCAGATCGGTGCAGCTTCAGCTGTTGCAGCCAGTTGGGGAGCGAACCAGTGAATGGAATACCTCTCTCTCTCTGCCTCTCCTCTCTCTGTGTAACTCTTTCAAATAAATCTTAAAAAAAAAAAAAAAGAGAAAGAAAATGAGCCACTTATTAGCTCAGATGTAGGTAAATGCATCTAACCTTTCCATGTTTCTCCATTTGAATTCTTCCTGTATGTTGATAAAAATCTAATTTTCTTACGTTATTTCCATTAATTTCTAATAACCCAAAACAATTATTAGAGCATTCATCAATTTCCTTTGCTCAGTATTCAATTCTCTATATATGACAGTCAATTCTTGCATGTTCCTAAAACTGCACAACATACGAAGATTGTCTCAAGTCCCTTTTAATGCTCCAAAGTCTATTTTTCCCCTAAAACCCATGCTTCCATCAATATTTGTCCAACAATTCTCCTTTTTTGGACTTTTCAATAATTATTTTCTCTAGAAGTACCAACATAATCAAGTCTCTTATTAGTCATATCTGTTTCTGTTTCATACATCTATTTTATTAGCAGATTTTTAAATTCATTAAGATTATCAGATCACATACTATACATATTTGCAAGGCATCTAGCCAACTGCTAACTTTTATGTCTTCAATTTTTTTTCCCACAAATCATACAGAACTTACCATTGTATGAAAAGTTATTTTTAGGAATAAAGCAGACACATTGCATGAAGCCAACTCTTGACAAATGTTAAGATATGTATCAATCACATCTGGATGCTGATGAAAGATTTTGTTATAGGCAGGAAATGAGCCTCTCATTTTAGTATTTTTAATAATAGCAAAAGTTTTAATCACTTGAGTTCTCATAAAAGCACTGCTTTGTTTCCCCACAGCATCTTATTGTAGACCTTTTCTGAATAACAGTAAGGCAAATTCATTAAAAATTTACTGGTCTACCTCCATGACAACAGAAGATCTTCTCATCCACAATGGCAGCTATAGGCAGACAGTTAAAGCAGTCAGTGAAGGTCTTCCACAATTTAATATTAAACCTTCGCTTGCCTATAAAAAGAACAAGCAGACAGAATTTTAAAAAATATAAAACTGTTTATATTGGTTATTTAAATCCACATTATGATTTTAATTTCCTTTATGCTTATTGAGCACTTCATTTTTTATGTGTTATTTGTATACTTTAGAAAAAGTAATAGATAAAAAATATTCAGCACCTTCAGTAAAGTTGCAAGTAATTTCAAAGACTGTGCTAGGTGTTTTATGAGACAAATATATTAAACAATTTTGTCTTTTAAAGATCAGTGTAATATAGCAACTTTGAAATAGTTTAACAGGCTAGCAGCTCACTTTGAGTTTAACACCTAGCCAAATAAGCCAACAGAAGCAAAAGGGTTGCTTCCCTCTGAAGACTTTGTTTTTTAACTCTAATGCCTTGAGCAACTACAGCTTACTGCCAAGAAAGAAAATTTCGAAGTGCTCAACTGGTCGTCGCTTTTGAGCAAATTACAATTTGGCACTAGAACAAGTATAAATAAGGATACGAAGTCTGTAATTTTTCTGTAGCCTAGCATAAACAGCTATACCTTTACAGAGTTACTCTTAAATTTGCCAAGTTGCAACTAAGCCAGGAAAAACATATAAATACTAATTCTCTATGCTTCTACGCTATAGCCCATCTCTTAACTCAAAGCTCTGTTTACAAGCTGCTCTCCCATACTTAATGTCACTTAATGTCATTTCTATACAAGAGTATTCAGAACCTTATTTTATTCTTTTTTTTTTTTTTTTTAAGATTTATTTATAGGGCTGGTGCTGTAGCGTAGTAGGTAAAGCCACTACGTGCAGTGTTGTTATTCCCATATGGGTGCCAGCTGGGAGTCCTGGATGCTCCACTTCCAGCTCCCAGCTAACATACATGGGAAAGTAGTGGAGGACAGAGGATGGAGGATGGAGGACTGAGGGTGGCACAGGTTCTTGGGCCCCTGTACCCACATGGGAGAGCCAGATGAAGCTCCTGGTTCCTGACTTCAGACTGGCCCAGCTCTGGTTGTTGCAGCCATTTGGGGAGTGGGGAGTGAACCAGTGGATCGAAGATCTCTCTGACTCTTCCTCTCTAACTCGGCCTTTCAAATAAATAAATAAATCTTGAAAAAAAAAAAAAGTTGTTTATTTGAAAATCAGAGTTACAGAGAAAAAAGAGATAGAGATATTGCATCTGCTGGTTCATTCCTTGCATGGCTGCAACAGCTGGGACTGGGCCAAGCTGAAGTCAGGACCTTCTTCCTGGTCTCCTACATGGGTATGGTGGCCCATCTTCTACTGCTTTTCCCAGGCCATTAGTAGGGAGATAGATCAGAAGTGGAGCAGCAGGGACTTGAATTGGTGCTCCTATGGGATGCCACAATCACAAGTGGTGGCTCTACCTGCTCCGCCACAATGCCAGCCGCCCCTCCTTAGTTTAGTCTTTAGTTTGATGTACCGTTGGCCCCCTGAATCCATACCTGAGGGCTCCATAACCACAGATTCAATCAACCATAAATGGAAACAAAAACAAAAACAATCTATGTCAGTTACTGTCATTATTCCCTAAATAATACAGTGTAGTAACTGATAACAGAGCACTGACACTATATAAGTAATTTAGAGATGACTTAAAGTATACAGGAGAACGTGCATAAGTTATATGCAAATCCCATAAACAAAGATCTTAAGTATCCACAGATTTTGGCATGTTTCCTGGAGGTTCTAGAACTAGTCTCCCAGAGTTACTGAGGGACACTGTATTCCAACTCACTCACTCTGAGCTACTGGTGTGTTTTAAGCAATTTAAGCTGTATTTATTACATTTCAGAAATAAAAATGCAATATAAAATCAGATACAGAATCATTCCCACTGGGGTATAAGTGTTACAAGAACAGGTAAGTTTTACATTCTGATGCATTCCCGGCGTTTAGTGAGAAGAGTGACTAACATACATAACACATTCTCAAAGTTTTGTCAAATCATTATATGAATTAAGGAGATACAAATTTGAGAAGAATTTAAGGATGGAAAAAAGTAAAAGAAGATTATAATGGCAAATTCAGGAGTAAAAAATAAATTCAATTTCAAAATAACTGATTCTAAATGTTAATTAGTGAATTAACACACTTGTTCCCATACTTAATCTAACAAAACCGCAAGACCAAATGTATATTTAGAAATTCAGTAATAACACTTAGAAACACTATTACACAATAGTAAATCTGTGTTTTCCTATTGATAAAATATAATAAAATATGGATAACCCAAAATATTCAGTATCCTGGTATTTCTAGATCTGTACATATAGATTAAAATTCTAATAATAAACCAGTTCCACCGAACTTTTCAATAGTTCTTATGACACATTATCATTACTATTATTTTTTAAAGATTTATTTATTTATTTGAAAGAGTTACACAGGGGAGGGAGGGGCAGGGGAGAGAGGGGGAGAGAGAGAGAGAGAGAAAGGTCTTCTATTCACTGGTTCATTCCCCAATTGGCCATGAATGCTGCAGTTGCGCTGATGCAAAGCCAGGAGCCAGGAGCTTCTTCTGGGTCTCCCACATGGGTGCAGCGACCCAACAATTTGGCCATCTTCTACTGCTTTCCCAGGCCATAGCAGAGAGCTGGATCAGAAGAGGAGCAGCTGGGACTCAAACCGGTGCCCATATGGGATGCTGGCACTGCAAGTGGCGGCTTTACTCTACATCACAGTGCCAGCCCCCCAACACATTCTTATTAAGGGCTTCTGATACACCACAAGAATGCAGGGAATTAAAACTCTAACTGATGCTGGAAAACCAGAAGCCACTATTTACAGTGACCTCTGTTTCACTTGATATTTTAGTAGAAAAACTAATTAAAAGAGGAACTCTCCAGACTAGGATGCTGTTGTCAGTCTAAAACAACATGACGAAGAAGTGCTCAAGGAATCAATTTAATTAGTAACGTTTTTCAGCTGCAGATTCCTCCACCCATGTGGGAACCCGGAACAAACTCCTGGCTTCACATCAGCCCAGCTCTGGACGTTGTAGCCATCTGGGGAGTGAACCAGTGGATGGAAGATTTCTGTCTCTGCCTCTCTCTCTTTCTCTGGATCTCTTTTGCCTTTAATAAATAAATCTTAAAAAAAAAATACTGAATTAAAAAACCCCTTTGACTAGAAAACTATTATGAAATGTTTTCATTAATTAAATAATTTTTATTTTCACTTACATTCATCATAGAATCCATAAATGCGATTGATGCTAGCACACTCATGGTTTCCTCTTAAGAGAAAGAAGTTCTCTGGATATTTGATTTTGTAAGCCAATAGCAAACAAATGGTTTCCAAAGACTGTTTTCCTCTATCCACATAATCTCCTAAGAAAAGATAGTTGGCTTCTGGTGGGAAACCTCCATACTCAAATAATCTCAGTAAATCTGTATACTGTCCATGAATATCTCCTAAAAAATAGAAAAAGTCAGTTTTAGAGAAATTGATGACTAAACAGCTTCTACTAAAACTTGCTGTTAATGTAAGCAGTTGCGAGTGTTCAGGACCTTATGCAATCCCCTCCCCTGGAGTGAGGGTTACACCTAGTGACTTGTTACTAATACGATGTAGCAAAAGTCAGATGGGCTGTCACTTTCAAGATAAGGTTAAAAGACTGTGACTTCTGTCTTGCTGGCACTCTCTCACCTTCTTCAGTGCTCACTGCGAAAGCCAACTGCTTCACCTGCAAAGAAGGTGGCCTCTGGCCAGTACTCATTTTGAAGAGGTTCTCAGTCCATTCAGGGCATGAGAAACTGAATCCTTCCACGGCTGAGCCTTCAGATAGATGACTACAGCCCCAGATTACGCTTTGACTAGACAAAGTGTGACAGCCCCAGAACTAGAGGACACAGATAAGCTGTGCCTGAATTCCTGACCCTCAGAAACTTGAGAATGGTAAACTAATGTTGCTGTAAGCCAGTTTTAGGGATAATTTGTCAATATAATAATAATATAAATAATAAAACAATCATATATAATGTAATTATACTTAGCAAGAATAATAAAAATAATAATATAATAGATTACACAGGTACTCTTAGCATTTTAGTGGCTTAGGGCACTTTGTTAACAAACACAGGAAAAATGGCAAGACTTTAGGAATATGTACTATAAGTAACTATTACCTTGAAGTTATTTTCATATTAAAAATTCTAAAGAAAAGTACCACAGACACTCTCTAACTTATGACAGTTAAATCTATGATTCTTCCATTTCATGGTGGCATAAAAATGATATATATTCAGTAGAAATCATACTTTAATTTTCATCTTTTCCTGATAGTGATACATGGTCTGATACTCTCTTGGCATGTTGGGCAGTGGCACTCAGCCCTGGCTCTTGGTCAGCCACAAGACCATGAGGGTAATAAACTGATACTATACAGCAGGGGTAGGGAGCCTTTTTTCTGCCAAGGGTCACTTGGGTATTTATAACATCATTCACAGACCATACAAAATTATCAATTTACACTGGCATCATTTAAATTCTTAGAAAGGATCGATCATTTCCAAAAAGTCTAAACTACTACCTCTTGAAGGTGATATTCAATAAATATTTGCCTTAGCTAATATCTCTATTATTTGCATGGTGCTGTACAAAGGAGTACCAAGCAAATGATTTAATAAGCCACATGAATAAAAGGAAATGAGAAATATTTAAAGACACACTGAGCATCTGCAGATTACATGGTATGAATACAGATCACTGAGAATCATGCAGAAGACTTTGAGTAAAAGTTGATGATAAGTCCAAAAGCTATCTATAAACACTAATAACTGAAGAACACCTAATTATCAAATCAAAAGCCAGCATGATACATTATTTATATCATTTTGCACTGTCATGTGAACTACAGAAAAATGTTACTTTCCATGCAACAATTTTTCTGATCATCAACTCAACTTACAAACTTTTGCTTCTGGTCAACACCATACGACTTAAAAAAAAAAAAAAAGAAATTGTGAAATAATCTAGTATTCAAAATAAATTTAACCATCACAACAAAGTTAGAAGACCACAGATATTACTATATTGACCACCAAAATTTGTATCTATGCTTTCTAGCCAGTGTACTGGAATGGCTATTTCTCCATACCCTTGACAATAGTAAACACTAATCCTTGATTTTTTTTTTTTCTGTAATCTGATAAAGTTGGGGACTTACTTTAAATTGCATTTCAGTCATTCCTGGAGAGGATGAGGACCTTACATTTACTGGTCACTTGAATTTCTTCTAAGAGCTAACACTTCTTCATTTTGTAATGTATTATCTTTTTCTTACTTATTTCTAAGAACTCATATATTATGAACAGCAAACTTTTCATCAGTTATATATGTGGCAAACACTTGTTTTATATAACAAAATGTCATTCTTACGGAAGTTTAATGTTTATAATTTTATTTAATATATCGATCTCTTTTATATAAACTGTGACTCAGAAGAGTTGTTTCCAACTTTACCCATTTACATACCACAAATTTTCAGTGGTGCTTCCAATTCCAAGAGAATAGGCTGGCTGAGGAAGATCTCCCGAGACTTGATACAAAGGCCCCGCACTTCCGCTTCAGTCATTTGCACAATCTTTCCTGGACGACATCCTCGTACTGAAAAACAACAAATATGCTGGTCAGTTTTCTAAAACTTACCCATAAAACAATAATTCTTTAAGAAGAGCTCATTTTAAAGTAGAAAAATCACACAGGCATCAAATTATTCTGTTGGGTCCTAAAACAAACATTCAAGTTATTCCAATGACTTCTGGCTTCTATCTCCACTGTTGCTGGTCCTTGATGATGCTCCTCAAGTCTGCTGTCGATGAAATACAGTCCTCATCTTTGCTCTCCAATGGCCAACTGGTCCAATAGTCCTGGAGACCTAAAAGGTTCCAAGGACAACACCCTTGAGGGTCTGGCCTACTATTCCACCAAAACAAATCTTCAAAGTAGGAGGCTAGTATAATTTTTCTAAGACACCAACAGCTATGAAGAAAGGGAAATTAAAAACTTCCTTTAGGGGCTGGCGCTGTGGCTTAGCAGGTAAAGCTGCCACCTGCAGTGCCAGCATCCCATATGGGCACCAGTGACAACAATCCCATGAGGCCTGGCTGCTCCAGCTCTCTGCTATGGCCCGGGAAAGCAGTACAAGATGGCCCAAGTCCTTGGGCCCCTGCACCCGCGTGGGAGACCTGGAAGAAGCTCCTGGCTCTGGATTGGCCCAGTTCTGGCCACTGCGATCATTTGGGGAGTAACCAGCGGATGGAAGATCTCTCTCTTTCTCTCTGCCTCTGCCTCTCTGTAACTGTGCCTTTCAAATAAATACATAAATCTTTTAAAAAAAATTCCTTTAATAAAATCAGCAGTCTTGGACAGCGCCGTGGATCACTAGGCTAATCCTCCGCCTGTGGCGCCAGCACTTCAGGTTTGAGTCCCAGTTTGGGGTGCCGGATTCTGTCCCGGTTGCTCCTCTTCCAGTCCAGCTCTTTGCTGTGGCATGGGAAGGCAGTGGAGGACTGCCCAAGTGCTTGGGCCCTGCACTTGCATGGGAGACCAGGAGGAAGCACCTGGCTCCTGGCTTCAGATTGGCGCAGCACGCCGGCCTTGGCGGCCAACCAACTGAAGGAAGACCTTTCTCTCTGTCTCTCTTCCTCACTGTCTAACTCTGCCTGTCCAAAAATAAAAAATAAATAAAAAAAATAAATCAGTAGTCTCAAGAACTTTGGCAATTACCACCCCCATTTTCTGATCGCCACAAATACTTAAAAAGTGGAAGATATTTATTAAATGTTATTATATTCATAATAAGGCATTTTAGGAAAACCTCTAAATGCTATTTAAATGGAATAAAGCATTTTTCACATGAATGAGCAATAAAAATTCATAAATACGATTTTCAGTAACTTCTGGGATGAGGTAGAGTAGGAGAGTGAGTGGGGAGAGGGGAGTCCCTGATTTGCCCAATGAACTGAACTTGTATTCATCATTATCTTCACTGTTTTCCCTTTAATCTTTAAATACACTGGTAAGCTCTCAATTAGGCTTAATTGAAAAGATACATAAAGAACACAGATTATCTTTCTACAGCCCCTACTACTTCCCACTTACAACTAAGTCCACACATTTCTTGCTAAAAATCACAGATTATTTTGTAAGGTCAACAAGAAAGGCTTATAGGAGAAAAAAAGTCACAGGAGATGAAAGAAGAAACAAACAACATTCAAGTATGTGCTACCAAATATGCCAGTTAATAACTATCCCTGAAATTCAAGACAATGATCAGCAAAACCACTATTATGGGAACTTAACACAGCTCCCAAACATTAATTATCCACTTCTGATGCATATCTGGGCTTTTATAATACCTTCAATTAAGTATCTAGACTACTCACTTAGATTGAGGAACAATTCTTAATCTTGACACCAGGGTTTTTTCTAAAGACAAATTTATTTGAAAGGTGTCAGCACTGTGGCTTAGTGAACTATGCTGCCACCTGCAACACTGGTATCCCATATTGGAGCACTGGTTCAAGTCCTGACTGCTCTATTTCTCATCCAGCTCCCTGTTAATGTGTTTGGGAAGGCAGTGGAAGATGGCCCAAGTACCGGGACCCTTGCCGCCACATGAGACCCAGACAGAGCTCTGGGCTCCTGGCCTCAGCCTGGAACACACCCAGCCATTGTGGCTATTTGGGGAAAGAACCAGCAGATGGAGGATATTTCCTCCATCCCCTACAACCTCATGTGCAGGCAATCACTGCCTTTCAAATAAATTAATTTTAAAAATTTTATTTGAAAGGCAGAGAAACAGCTAATCCATTTGGCCCTTATAAAAATTTTTCACAATTTATGTTGTGATTTGATAGTAATAAAACCCTGGGTGGGTCACCAAAATTTGGATATAACTTAATCCAATCATTATGAAGCCAAAGACAGGTATGGGTCACTTTAATGTGCCAATTCAAAGTGTCTAAATTACAGCAGTCAATCTTTTACCACATATTTATTTTCTCTGTAAATTACATGTCTACATAATTCCCAAGTAACTGTAACATTCTAAATTGCTATAAAAATGTTTCAACTTATCAGTAATGCCAATCCAGAGAAACTAAAAATTTACCAAAAACCAAAATCATACCACAAAAAAATCCTACATTTCCCTGATTCTAAGATGCAGTTTGGGAGGATAAATAGATACCCAGGACAATTCAGCTGTCCTCTAATTCAAAGACTTGCTCCCTTATGAACTCCCAGATTTCCAAGAACCCTTCTTATATAAAATACTACCATTCAGATGAAGATACAGAAGGCTTCCAGCAACCCTGAAGACTCCTGTGTAAACTAACCAATGACATTCTGCCCAGGTTACTATTCTTATTTCTTTCACTATCAATTAACTTTCCTTGCTTTTGAATTTCAGATAAATAGAAAAAGTGTGTACAAACACACACAAACCCTAAGAAAATGTGGAAAATAAGTACTATGAAAAAATCATATATGGATTTCAATTTTTTTTGCATAAAATAAACTTATCTTTTATCTCTATTTTCCATGAACTTTTGCGTTCTGATTTGCTTGTAAATTTGAGGAAAAGAGACAGAAAGAGAGCTCCCATCCCCTGGTTCACTCCTCACATGCCCACCAATGCCCAAGACTGGGCCAGGCAGAAGCTGGAAGCCAGGAATTGAATTGAAATCATGACTTGAAACCAGGTATTGGATGTGGATGTGGGCATCCTATTCACTACGTTAAATGCCTGCCTTTTAATGTGCTTAACAAACCACCTGGCTATCCTTTTACGGACAAGCTCATTTTGAACTGTCCGTCCATTTTTGAACACTGGGTTATCTTTTTTCTGTCTCTTAATGCTGTCTTGCGATGAACAGATAGCTATTAATGAATTTAAATCCAAAATAACCTCAACTAAATTTAATCAATCTTTTCTTTCTTTGGTTATATTTTTAAAAACTTCATTTTATAAGCAAGGCAAACAGCACCTCTTCTATCAGCTGGCTCATTCCTCAAATGCCTGTAACAATTGAGGCAAGGGCCGGCACCACGGCTCACTAGGCTAATCCTCCGCCTGCAGCACCGGCACTCCGGGTTCTAGTACCGGTTCTGGACCCTCTTCCAGTCCAGCTCTCCTCTATGGCCCGGGGAAGGCAGTGGAGGATGGCCCAAGTGCTTGGGCCCTGCACCCGTATGGGAGACCAGGAGGAAGCACCTGGCTCCTGGCTTCAGGTCGGTGCAGCTCGCCGGCTGTAGCGGCCTTTTGGGGAGTAAACTAACAGAAGGAAGACCTCTCTCTCTAACTCTGTCAAAAAAACCAAAACACATTGAGGCTGGGCCAGGCCAAAGCCAGGAACTCAATTCAGGTCTCTTATGTGGGTGTCAGGGACCCAGGTCATCACCTGCTGCACCCTAGATGCAGGCAGCTGGAATCAGAAATGGAGCCCAGCACTGGAACCCAGACACCCCAGTATTTGTCTTTTTATTTTTCTTTAAAGATTTATTTATGGGGGCCAGCGCTAAGGCGCAGCAGGTTAAAACCCTGGCCTGAAGCACTGGCATCTGATATGAGTACCAGTTCAAGTCCTGGCTGCTTCACTTCTGATCCAGCTCTTCGCTATGGCCTGGGAAAGCAGAAAATGGCCCAAGTCCTTGGGCCCCTGCACCTGCATGGGAGACCCAGAAGAAGCTCCTGGCTCCTGGCTTTGTATCGGTGCAGCTCCAGCCCTTGTGGCCATCTGGGGAGTGAACCAGAGGATGGAAGAACCCCACCCTCTGCCTCTCTTCTCTCTGTGTAACTCTTTCAAATAAATCAATAAATTTTTTATTAATTTATTGAAAGAGTTACACAGAGAGGAGGAGAGGCAGAGAGAGAGAGAGAGAGAGAGAGAGAGAGAGAGAGAAAGAGAGAAAGAGAGAAAGAGAGAGAGAGAGAGAGGTCTTCCATCTCCTGGTTCACTCCCCAGCTGGCTGCAAAGGCCAGAGCTGTGCCGATCTGAAGCCAGGAGCCAGGAGCTTCTTTCAGGTCTCCCACGCAGGTGCAGGGGCCAAGGACTTGGGCCATCTTCTACAGCTTTCCCAGGCCATAGCAGAGAGCTGGATCGGAAATGGAGCAGCCGGTACTTGAATTGGTGCCCATATGGGATGCCGGCACTGCAGGTGGCAGCTTAACCTGCTACACCACAGTGCCCAGCCCTCCAGGGTTTCCTACAGGTGTGTCCTAAGCAGCACTTAACAGTTGCACAAAAACACTTGTCCTGCCTTGTACGGGTTTTAACTGGAGATAAATAAGTATCAGAAGAACTGACATTTTAACAATTTTAAGTCTTCAAATCTATCATGATTTCTCCTTTTATTTGTCATTTCCCTCAGCAATTTATCACAGTTTTCAGTGTGGATGTCTTAAACATTTTTCAAATTGATTTTGGGGCTGCTATTGTAAATCTATGTTTTCCTATTTCATTCCCAATTGTGTGATGTTAATATACAGAAATATAATTTGGCGCAGGCAATTGGTAAAGCAGTTAAGTTGCCATCTGGGATACCTGCATCCCATACCAGAGTGCCTGGTTCAAGTTCTGGCTCCTCCACTTCCCACCCAGCTTCCTATTAATGTGCTTCCTGGGAAGAAGTAGATGACGGTTCAGGTACTGGGGATCAGGACACCACATGGGAAATCAGCAAATGGAAGGTCTCTTTCAAATAAAATGAGAAAAATGGGGCCAGTGCTGTGGCGTAGCAGGCAAGGCCTCCAACTGTTGTACTGACATCCCATATAGGTGCCCGTTTGAGGCCTGGCCACTCCACTTCTGAATCAGCTCTCTGCTTGGCCTGGGAAAGCAACAGAAGATGGCCCAAGTACTTGGGCCCCTGTACCAGTGTGGGAGATGCAGAGGAAGCTCCTGGCTCCTGGCTTCGGATTGGCCCAGTTCTGGCCGTTGCAGCCATTTGGGGCACGAACCAGTTAATGAAAGACCTCTCTCTCTGCCTCTCTATAACGTTGCCTTTCAAATAAATAAATCTTTTTTAAAAAATGAAAATAAGAAAAAATGTCTTATAAACAAGTGGTTTGCAAATACTGATTTTTTTTTTTTTTTTTTTTGACAGGCAGAGTTGACAGTGAGAGACAGAGAGAAAGGTCTTCCTTTTCTGTTGGTTCACCCTCCAATGGCCGCCGCGGCCGGCCAAACACACTGATCCAAAGCCAGGAGCCAGGTGCTTCTCTTGGTCTCCCATGCAGGTGCAGGGCCCAAGGACCTGGGCCATCCTCCACTGCACTCCCAGGCCATAGCAGAGAGCTGGACTGGAAGAGGAACGACCGGGTCAGAATCTGGCACCCTGACCGGGATAGAACCTGGTGTGCCGGGCAGAGGATTAGCCTATTGAGCCGTGGCACTGGCCACAAATACTGATTTTGTAACATAATCTAATATTTTGTAGATTCCTTTACATTTTCCAACTATACAACTGTTTTACTCATGAAAACAGCTCTACTTCTTTCCTAATATTTTTAACTTTTATTTTTCTTCCTCATTGAATTGGTGAGGACATCTAAGACAATGCTGAGTAGCAATGGCACTAGTGGCTTTACCTGTCTTGTTCCTGAATTGGAGGGTAAGGCACCCAATATTTTAGAACTAAGTATGACAGATACCAGCTGTGTTCATCTTGGCATGTTGAGGAAATTACCTCCTATTACTAGTTTACTAAGAACTTTTATCACAAAGGGTGTACCAAAATTTATCAATATCTTTTCTCATCTACTGAGATAATCATGATTTTCTTCCCTTTTATTCTGCTAATGTCATTTAACTTGATTGATTTCTGAGCTAATCTTAGATTCTCAGAATAAACCCCACCACTTTACGACTATCTTTCTTACAGGCTATACAATACCATCACACTTACTAGAATTATCATCAAGATTTTTATGGCTGTATTCATGAGAGATAAAGGTCAGTAACTTCCTTCCCTTATTATTTATTAGTCAGATTTTGGTATACAGGTTATGTTGGCAAGCAGAGAAGTGTTCTATTTCTGTTTTCTGTAGGGGACTGTATAAAACTGGCATATTTCTTTAAATATTTAAGATAACCAGAGACTCACCTGGGCCTGGAATTTTCTTTTTGATAAGTATTTCAATACAAACTCATTTTAATGAATGTGACTATTTGAGTTTTCTTCTACTTTTTGGGGGTTAGTTAAAATCAGGAGGGAGGAACCTTTTTCTGTCAAGGGCCATTTAGATAGTTACAACATCATTCTCAGGCCACACAAAATTATCAACTTAGGCCAATGCTATGGCTTAGCAGATTACGCCTCAACACCAGCATCCCATATGGGTGATGGTTCGTGTCCCAGCTGCTCTACTTCTGATCCAGCTCCCTGTTAATTCACCTGGGAAAGCAGCAGAAGATGGCCCAAGTGCTTGGACCTCTGCAACCATGTGGGAGACCTGGATCAAGCTGCTGACTTCAGTCTAGCCCAGCCTTGGCTAATGTGGCCATTTGGTGAGTGAACCAGTAGATGGAAGATCTTTCTGTCTCTTCCTCTAACTCTGCCTTCCAAATAAAATGAATAAATCTTTTAAAAAATTATCAACTTAAAAATTACCCTGCTATAGATTTACTGATTTTTGATTTCTGATTGCAGTTGCCTTGGCAGGGCCAAATCAAATTATTTCACAGGCCTTATATGGTCCACAGGTTGGATGTTCCCAACTCCTGAGCTAAACTGTCAAATTTATTAGCATCTTTACTTATAACAACTTATTATCCTTTATGAATGTACATTTTTCTCCCTCTGAACCACCTGAGAGTAGATTGCACACATCAGGCCCTCAGTAAACCAGTACATATTTCCTAAAAATATTCTCTTACACAGCCACAGCACAAGTTCTCAGATTCAGGGAATGTAACATTGACACAAATCTTTAAAGAATACACTGCAAGGACTGGCACTGTGGCCAAGCAGGTTAAAGCCCTGGCCTGCAGCGCTGCATCCCAAATGGGCGTTGGTATGTGTCCCAGCTACTCTACTTCCAATCCAGCTGCCTGCTAATGCAACTTAGAAAGCAGCAGAAGATGTCCCAATTGCTCTGGCCTCTGCACCCATGTGGGAGACCTGGAAGCAGCTCCTGGCTCCTGGCTTCAGCCAGGCCAGCTGTGGTTATTGTGGCCATTTGAAGAGTGAACCAGCAGACAGAAGACCTCTCTCTTGTTAACTCTGCCTTTCAAATAAACAAACAAAAATCTTAAAAAAAAAAAAATTTATTAAGAACATACAATTCATTAACTGTCCCAATTATGTCCTCCGTAGCACTTTCTCTCTAGTACAAAAGTCAACCTGGGGGGCCAGTGCTGTGGCGCAGGGGGTTAAGCCCTGGCCTGAAGTGCCAGCATCCTATATGGGCGCCAGTTCGAGTTCCAGGTGCTCCTTTTCTGATCCAGCTCTCTGCTATGGCCTGGGAAAGCAGCAGAGGATGGCCCAAGTCCTTGGGCACATGCATCCACGTGGGAGACCCAGAAGCTCCTGGCTCCTGGCTTTGGGTCGGCACAGCTCCGGCTGCTGTGGCCATCTGGGGAGTGAACCAGCGGATGGAAGACCTCTCTGTAACTCTGTCTTTCGAATAAATAAAATAAATCTTAAAAAAAAAAAAGTCAACCTGGGATTATGCATTACATTTATTTGTCCCATCTCTTGTCTACTTTATCCTTCTTGATATTGAAAATTTATTTTCTATTTTTTACATTATCAGTTTTTCTACAGGTTTATCAATTATTAATCTTTCATGATTTCATTTGAAAAACCATGCGAGTACTTCAAAAAGTTCATGGAAATGGAATTAAAAGGTAAATTTATTTTGGTGTCAAAATTTTAAAATCCATGCACATCTGCCCTTTTTTGATTTTTGTACTTTAATATTTTATTGTTTCAAAACAGAGCTTAATGTTCAGTGGGGTTTTTTTCTTTTTATTTAAAAAAAAAATTTTTTTTTTCACAGATTAAGAGTTAGCAGTGAGAGAGAGAGACAGAGAGAAAGGTCTTCCTTCCGTTGGTTCACCCCCCAAATGGCCACTATGGCTGGAGCTACAGGGATCTGAAGCCAGGAGCCAGGTTCCTCCTCCTGGTTTCCCATGCGGGTGCAGGGGACCAAGCACTTGGGCCATCCTCCACTGCCTTCCCGGGCCCCTGCAGAGAGCTGGACTGGAAGAGGAGCAACTGGGACTAGAACCTGGTGCCCACATGGGATGGCCAGTGCCGCAGGGAGAGGATTAGCCAAGTGAGCCATGGCACCGGCCCCAGTATTTTTTTTTTTTCTAAAAAGACATATAAAGTTAAACACTCTAAGCACTGTTTTTAGCTGCAATTGCACATTTTTACACATATTTTCATTACCCTTCAGTTGAAAATACTTCATAATTTTTGTTGCTAGTTCTTCTTTGGTTCATAAAAGATATAAAATAGATCATGCTTAATTTCCAACTGAGGATTTCCAATTTTGTTTCCAACTTCTAGTTTATTACCACTGAAGTCAAAATATCTGATTTCCTTTCTTCCAAATATACGAAGTTTGCTTTATGGTACAGCATATAGTATACTTTTATAAATGTTCCATACATATTTTAAAGATTATTGATTTGAAAGGCAGAGTGACAGAGGGAGAGGGATGTTCCATCTGCTGGTTTACTACCCAAACGGCTGCAACAGCCAGGTCTAACTGAGCTAAAAGCCAGGAGCCAGGAACTTCATCCAGGTCCTCCACATAGGTGACAGGGTTCCAGGCAGTTGCACACCTTCCTGTTGAATTTGTCCTCTTGGCATTATACAATGCCTTTCTTTACCTCTAGTGATACTTCCTGCCTTACCGCTTTTCCCAACATAAATACAGTCAAGTTTCACTTGCTTAATGGGGCCTGATTTATTCTTCCCTGTTTTACTTCTCTATGTCTTCAAACTTAAAACAAGTCCCTTGCAAATGTTATATGGTTAGGTCCTCTGAGCTTTGTTTAATTTCAATGTTTGCTCTTTTTGCATTTACTTTAAATACTAACCAGGATGACTGCAAGTCTACCATTCTGTCACTTGTTTCCCTAATCTTTATTTCTCTTTTCTTTCATTTTTGAGTCATCAGTTTTTAATATTCTTCCGTTTTCTCCTCTCAGCTTTATTCTTTTACTTTTCATTTAGTAATAATTCTAGAGACTGCAAATGTTCTTTTGACTTATTACCACTCTCCAGCTTTTTGTTCTACCACTGCATACACTGTTGCCACACATTTTAAACCCCATAAGCCAAAATTATTTTTCTTTTATTTGAAAGAAAGACAGAGATCTTCAATTTGCTGGTTCACTTCTCAAATCCCTGCCTTATTAATGGGGCTGAGCCAGGGTGAAGCCAGCAGCCAAGAACTCAATTTGGGTCTCCCATGTTCATGGTAGGAACCCAGCAACTTGAGCCATCACCTGCTGCCGCTGCAGGATGCAACAGGAAGCTGGATCAGAAGTGGAGTAGCCCAGACTTGAACCTGGTACTTTGATATGGGAAGTGCTGGTGGCACAAGTAGGAACTTAAGTAGCTGCACCAAAATTCCACCCCCTATTTTAAACAGTCAGAATTAATTGATATTTACTCACATTTACCATTTCTTTCTGCAGTTCTCTGCTTTTATCTGGCATCATTTTCTTTCAACATGAATAATTTCCTTTAGTATTTTCTAGTGCCCATCTATTAGCAATAAATTTTCTCAGTTTTAATTTGGCTTTACTTTTGAAGAATATGCTCACCGGATTTAGAATTTGTGTGTGTGTCTTTTTTTTTTTCCTCTTTCTTCCAGGGCTTTATAGGTTCTGGCTTCTGTGGTCTCAGGTGACAGATAACCATTATTCCTACTGTTCCCTGACAGTAATAACCTCTTTCCTATGGCAGCTTTAAGATTTTACCTTTCGGGGCCAGTGCTGTGGTATAGTACGTTAATCCTATGCCTGTGGTGCCAGCAGCCCATATGGGAAGAAAAAAAAAGCACATATCTGATTATTGAGTACACACTAGAAACGTAGGTGATTACATAAAGAATTTTGAAGAATACCTTGGCAAGGATTATAACCATGGGCTTAAATCCCATTATTTTACCTGACTTACACAATTTTGGTAGGAGCCCCAAGGTTTTCTTACTTCTAGTAAGATTATCATTCTACACAACCATGTTTACTTCAGAAAGGTAGAGTTTTACTAAAACACAACTGTTCTCATTTGTTCACATATCATCATGGTTCACTCTATAACAGCAGAGTTTCACAGATACGAGACACCAGGTTTGGTACTCTCATTGCTTCATATTACAATTACATCACAGCATCTTTTAAAAATATTACTTATTTGAAAAAAGCAGAGCTACAAAGTGGGAGAGGCAGAGGCAGAGAGAGAGCTCTTCCACCCACTGGTTCACTCCCAAAAATGGCTGTAATGTCCAGGGCTGAGCCAGGCCAAAGCCAGAAGCCAGGAGCTTCTTCCATGTCTCCCACTTGGTTGGAGGGGCCCACGCACTTGGGTCATCTTATGCTTTCCCAGGTGTACTGGCAGAGAGTTGGATTTGAGGTAGAGCACCTGGGACTCAAATTGGCACCTACATGGGATGCTGTGTTGCAGGCAGTGGCTTTACCTGCTATACCACTGTCACAGCCACTGTCACAGCATCTTAAACAGTATGTTATCACTGTACTGTGATTTTATTTTACTTTTATTATAAGTGCACACTTATCATATGAAAGCAAGAAAAGTAGGCTCTGAATGTTGTACTTCGAAGACACTATACCATGTGGATTATTTTCTTATTAATTAGGTGGCTCGGCATTGTATTTATTAAGTAATGATCATAGCTATGCCAAAATAACAGAATTTATGTTGATATTACTAGTCTAAGTAGTTATCCTAATATTCCCAATTCACAGAAAAGCAACAGTAAGAAAATTCTGAAAAAAATTAAAACAGTACATCTCATCACAGAATCCCTTCACAAAAATAAGAGTCTGCAACTAAAGAAGTTTCCAACTAGCTTATTGTTACCCAACAGAAGTCAGTCACTTTACTAGTGTGGGTGTTAAATTGTGTCTGCGCTGGCACTTCGGGTTCTAGTCCCAGTTGGGGCGCCAGTTCTGTCCTGGTTGCCCCTCTTCCAGGCCAGCTCTCTGCTGTGGCCCAGGAGTGCAGTGGAGGATGGCCCAAGTGCTTGGGCCCTGCACCCCATTGGAGACCAGGAGGAAGCACCTGGCTCCTGGCTTTGGATCCGCGCAGCGCGCTGGCTGTAGCAGCCATTTGTGGGGTGAACCAACAGAAGGAATACCTTTTTCTCTGTCTCTAACTCTGTCAAAAAAAAAAAAAAAAAAAAGAGAGAGAGAGAGAGAAAAGAAAAAGAAAAAGATGGGATGGCAACACTTCAGGCCAGGGTGTTAACCCACTGTGCCATGGTGCCAGCCCTTGAGTGCCTTTTCTTGGCTTCTGCTAAATTGGCCAATGTCATCAATACTTGTAAGCTGTCAATCCTAAATCTGAGGTGACTGGAAAGCCAGGCTCTATGAATAGCCTGCGAGGAACAACTAAAGGCAAGAATATTTTCAAAGTAGCTGAGAGAAACTAACTTAGTACGACCTGATAGGAAACCTGCTAAGACATGTTATGTCTGATTACAGAAAACACACAAGAGCAGAAAAAAATTAGTTGGACAATTCTACAAAGGCTGTAAAAAAGTGTAAGGTGTTTGAAGTCTACGGTGCAGTTATTCGGAGGAAAAGTTTATTGATTTATCATATATTACTGAACTTCAATCTATCATGTATCAGTGAACTTTGCTCTCACAAACACAGTTTTGTGAACACTTATCAATAAAAGCACCTGAATATCCTGACTTGCCTTACCACACAAGAGTTTACTGGCTTAGCAGTGATAATTTTTTGTTTTGGCTTAATATCTATTTATTTCAAAGGCAGAGCAAGAGAGAGAGAGAGAGACAGACAGACAGACAGAGACAGAGAGAGTCAGAGAGATCTTCCACTCATTGGTTCATTCCCCAAATGGTCACAACAGCCAGCCCTGGGCCAGGCTGAAGTCAGAAGCCTAGAATCCAACCTGGTCTCCCAAATGAGTGGCAGGGGCCAAACACTTGGACCATCCTCTGCTGCCAGATCTGGACAAAGTGGGGCAGTCAGGACTCCAACTGGCGCTCCAACACAGATGGTGGATTCACAAGCAGTGGTTAATCTGCTGACCACAACCGCAGTCTCAGCAGTGATAGCTTGTGATTTGTGTTTGAGCTCAGGGTTAATAACAAAATTTTACTGAATGAGAAGAAATCACTCTTAATCAGGACTACCAAACACAGAACAGTTTTAGAAACTAGATTTTGGGGGCCAGCGCTGTGGCACAGTGGGTTAAAGACCTGGCCTGAAGCACCGGTATCCCATATTGGTGCCAGTTTAAGTCCCAGCTGCTCTACTTCCAATCCAGCTTTCTGCTATGGGCTGGGAAAGCAGTAGAAGATGGCCCAAGTCCTTGGACCCCTGCACCTGGGTTGGAGACCCGGAAGAAGCTCTTGGCTCCTGGCTTCAGATTGGCACAGCTCTGGCTGTTGCGGCCAATTGGGGAGTGAACCATCAGATAGAAGACCTCTCTCTCTCTCTCTGTGTGTAACTCTGCCTTTCAAATAAATAATTTTTTTTTTTAAATAAAGATTTACAAAGAAGGAGGTACCTTTCTCTGAAGGGAGGAGAGAACTTCCACTTTGACTATGACCTTGTCTAAATAAGATTGGAGTCGGCAAACTCAAAAGGCTTCCATAGCCTTGGAAACTGATGACAAGAGCCTAGGATGATTACTGACACCATAAACAAGAGTGTCAATTTGTTAAGTCAACAACAGGAGTCACTGTGCACTTATTCCTCATTTAGGATCTCTGTCCTTAACGTGTTGTACAATGTGAATTAATGTTATAACTAGTACTCAAACAGTACTTTACACTTTGTGTTTCTGTGTGGCTACAAACTGTTGAAATCTTTTTAATATATACTAAATTGATCTTCTTTTTTTTTTTTTTTTTTGACAGGCAGAGTGGACAGTGAGAGAGAGAGACAGAGAGAAAGGTCTTCCTTTGCCGTTGGTTCACCCTCCAATGGACGCCGCGGCCGGCGCGCTGAGGCCGGCGCACCGCGCTGATCCGACGGCAGGAGCCAGGAGCCAGGTGCTTTTCCTGGTCTCCCATGGGGTGCAGGGCCCAAGCACCTGGGCCATCCTCCACTGCACTCCAGGGCCACAGCAGAGGGCTGGCCTGGAAGAGGGGCAACCGGGACAGAATCCGGCGCCCCGACCGGGACTAGAACCCGGTGTGCCGGCGCCGCTAGGTGGAGGATTAGCCTAGTGAGCCGCGGCGCCGGCCTAAATTGATCTTCTGTATATAAAGATAATTGAAAATGAATCTTGATTTGAGTGGAATGGGAGAGGGAGCGGGAAAGGGGAGGGTTGCGGGTGGGAGGGAAGTTATGGGGGGAAAAAGCCACTGTAGGCTGGCGCCGTGGCTCAACAGGCTAATCCTCCACCTAGCGGCGCCAGCTTCTGTCCCGGTTGCCCCTCTTCCAGCCCAGCTCTCTGCTGTGGCCCAGGAGTGCAGTGGAGGATGGCCCAAGTGCTTGGGCCCTGCACCCCATGGGAGACCAGGAGGAAGCACCTGGCTCCTACCATCGGATCAGCGTGGTGCGCCGGCCGCAGCGGCCATTGGAGGGTGAACCAACAGCAAAAGGAAGACCTTTCTCTCTGTCTCTCTCTCACTGTCCACTCTGTCAAAAAAAAAAAAAAAAAAAAAAAAAAAAAAGCCACTGTAATCCATAAGCTGTACTTTGGAAATTTATATTTGTTAAATAAAAGTTAAAAAAATTTAAAAAAAAATGTTTTTATTTATTTGAAAGGTAGAGTTACAGAGAAGCAGAAGTAGAGAAAGAGAGGTCTTCCATCTGCTGGTTCACTTCACTTCCCAAATGGCTGCAATGGCCCAAGCTGAGCCAATCCAAAGCCAGGAACCAGCAGCATCTTCTGGGTCCTTTATGCTGGTACAGGGGCCCAAGGACTTGGGCCATCTTCCACTTTCACAGGCCCTAGTAGAGAGCTAGAACTGAAGTAAAATGGCTGGGACTCAAACCCCACCCATATGGGATGCTGGCACTGCAGGCAGCGACTTCACCCACTACACCACAGTTGCCAGTTCCTCCATCATTCTTTCAAATAAATAGAATAAACTTAAAAAAAAAATAGCTAAAACAAGCGAGATCTTCAGTCCTACACAAATCTGCAGCAAATTTCCAAACTCAAACTACAGCATTCTTCAGACAGCAACCTAAGTACAAAAGAAACTTCCATATATCAAACTGATGAGACTGTGTGTATGAGGGGCTTACACCCAAGTTTCTATTGAAAGTTGCTACTCTGCCGTGTAATGACATGCTTCAGGCAAATATCAAGAGAATTTTATTTATAAATGCTTTAATACAATCAACTAAAATCACACGCTTCTGAACAGACATTAGTACCTGGCAGTACCTGTCTGAAGACGTTTTCCAAGATGAAATACATAAAATCTCATTACAGATCAGCATCAGATGATCAACTGCAATCAATTTTGATGGTAGAGAACACTAACTTTAAACCTCAATTACGCAAAATGTTAAGAATCTCTTTCCTCTCATTATTGAAAGAACTGTACTCAATTTCAAATTTTTTATTTGTGTAAAAATTTTTTCAATGTAGGTTTCTTTTAAAATTACCAGCGGTAATTTATATATGTATATATGTCTATGTATGTGTCCCACATTTTATCTTTTATTAGCCATCTGTTTTTTCCAGTAAGTTTATAATTGCTTTCTGTAAAGGAGAAAAGATGGAAGAAAAATAACATGTTCTACCAATTATACATGTCTGTTACATGAACTCTTAATTATATTTATTAATCATCGGTATTTTCTTACTTAAAAAAATTTTATTTGAAAGGCAGAGTTACAGAGAAAGAGGCAGAGAGATCTTCCACCTGCTGGTTCACTCCCAACGGCCACAATGGCCAGGCTGAAGCCAGAAGCCAGGAACTCAAGCTGGATCTCCAAGTGGATGGCAGGGTCGCAAGCACTTGGGCCATCTTCTGCTGCTTTCCCAGGTGCAGTGGCAGGGAGCTACATCAGAAGTGGAGCAGCTGGGGCTTGAACAGGCTGCCATAGAGGATGCTGGTGTTGCAGGTGCCAGAACAACCATTGATATTTTCACTCTCACTCTACATCCTCCACCCTAAGATTCACTCAATGTTATATACTAATTAAATACTAATTAACAGCAATGTTAATGTAATTTCCTAAATTATTTCCTGGCAATTTTCCCCCCAAATTTAACACAAATTCTGCCTTTAAGCAAAAGCAAACAGCAAAAATGAAAACACACGGTTGTAACAACTAAGATGGGCATTTCTGGATTTAGGTAGCTACCATACTTTAAACTGATAGGAACTGATTCATATGGATTCAAACCCACAGATGGCCCTGACGAATTCTGTATCATACTTCAAATTGTGACACTTTTATCTACATGGGTATTTTTCTGTGAAGGCCTGTGGCCTTCTCAAATTCTCAAAGGGGTCTATGGCTCACGGTAAGTAGTAACTCTTTCCAGGTGCACTAGCAAACAAATAGCCACTTATAATGAGAAAAGAAGAAAGTGACAAATACTTTTTAGGAATAGAACAAAGCGTGCTCTAACCCAACAGTTCTCAAAGTATGAGCTTCCTGTTCACCGTGTTGACATCTCACTGATGGTGCAAAAGCAATGGCGGGTAAAACTGTTGGTGCCTTATAACAGACTGAGTCTGTTTTAATATGTCCTGGAAGTCACTGAGTTGTGCACTGCCACCACACACCTGCAGTTATCACATATAATCCATTTTATTATATCTCAATCCTTGACTAAAATATCTTTTTAATATTCCATGTGACTGAATGGAAAATACCCACAAAGCACTTTTACTGCATACCAAAGCACAATGGTTGTCTTAAAGAAAAGCACTTTTCTGTTTAATTTCAAGCTGATCTAGCAATTTCCCACAAACACCTTCTTACTGGAAAGCACAATTTATAAACTATGGTTATTCATACTTAATCCACAGACACCTCAAAAAGTAGCAAAGTGAGTCTGTCCTTTCAAGGAAAACTGACAGTGTTTGTTGTCAATGATAAAGCTTTCAAGTGAAAATTAAAATTTGGGAAACCTTGTATCCAGAACCACAAATCTGATAGCTCCTCAATACTCAAGGATTCTTTGAGGAGATCATGATATAACACTAACAATGTGATTGGGGTGAGAGTTGGGGGAAAACTCAGTTACTGTGTAGTAAAAACACCACACAGTTCAGCTGAACCAGTATTTTCCAAATGACTAATGCATGTTCCAAAGTCATGAGTAAGATCCATTTACAGTACAAGACAGAGCAATGGGTTTTAAGAGAACAACAAAAAATTTCAGATATAATTTCAGATTACACAGTGCAAGTAGCCTTTAAAATTAAACTTACCACTGATTTTTGGCATAATATTCAGAGAATATCCACAATTAGCTAAAGAGACTATGAAAATACACCTTCCTTTCCCAACTACCTGCTTATATGAATATAGATTTTCTTCGTATACTGAAGCAAAGTAGAGATGAGAATTCAATTGCTTTCTAACAAAGACATTAAAAAGATTAGCCTAAAGGTAAAACAATGATGCACTCTTCTCATCAATTTTGTATAGAAAACTTTTTCATAAAAACATTATGCTGAAATGCAATAGTAAAGTTGCTTTAAATCAGTTAAGGACTTCCAAGCGCAGGTTTGAGTCTGAGCTGCTCTGCTTCTGATCCAGCTCTTCGCTAATGTGAGTGGGAAAGCGGCACAAGAAGGCCCAAGTACCTAGGCCCCTGCCGCCCACATGGGAGGCCTGGATGGAGTTCCAGGCTCCTGGCTTCAGCCTGGGTCCACCCCACCCATTGCAGTCATTTGGGGAGTGAACCAGCACAACTCAATCTCAATCTCTGCTTTTCAAGTAAGTTAAAAAAAAAAGTTAAGAAATTTTAGAATTCTCATTTTCAATTTCTAACACAGTATTTATAAGTAGCCCATAAATAAAAGTTTTTGTCCTCAATTATTTTAAAAAATGTGAGAAAGTTGTGTGTAAATGGTGTCCACACTCAAAGCCTGAGATCCACTATCCTAGTTCACAGCCAAAAGAAAAGCATATGACAGATCTCCCAAAATCACTTTTCACCACTTTATTCTGGCTAGAAATACCTCCTAGCAAGCTGGCTCTGTGGCGCAGGTTAATCCTCTGCGTGGGGCACTGGCATCCCATGTGGGCACCAGTTCTAGTCCTGGCTGCTCCTCTTCTGATCCAGCTATGCCCTAGGAAAGCAGTAGAAGATGGCCCACGTGCTTGGGCCCCTGCACTCACGTGGGAGACCTGGAAGAAGCTCCTGGTTCCTGGCTGCAGAGCGGCTCCAATCCAACTGTTGTGGTCATCTGCGGAGTGACCCAGCGGATGGAAGACCTCTCTGTCTCTCCCTCTCACTGTAACTCTACCTCTCAAATAAACAACATCTTAAAAAAAAAAATACATTTGAATATGTAGAACTGTGTTAAAAAAAAAAGAAATATCTGCTAGCACCAACATTATATGTATATCAAACAATAAAGTCTGGATAATGGAAAAACAACAGAAATTTTTAAATACACATAGATATGAGAATGCTGACTGTTACCGTAAGTAGGAAGTACAGGACACAGTATCTGTTAGGTACCCACAAGGACATGTCTGCTCAAAAAATTAGCATGGGCAGGCAGGCATTTGATCTAGTGATCAAGATGCCTGCACCCCATACTGGAGTGCCTGATTTGATAATTGGCTCCTGGCTCCAGCTTCCTGCTAATGCAGACCATGAAAGGTAGCAGTGATGGCTCAAGCGACTGAGTCCCTGCCACCCATGTGGAAAATCTGGACTGAGTTCAGCCCCCACCACTGGCCTAGGGTCATTGTGGGCATTTGGGGAAACGAACAAGTGGAAGGCAGCTTTGTGTGTCTCTCTGCCTCTCATTTGAAAAAGAGAGGGGAGGGCCCACCTAGACCAAGGACCGATTTCTTCCACGAAACCAGGAAAAGGCTAGCTACTGGTTATTTATACTTAACTAGCTTCAAGTTGAATTTTATTTTAATCTTCTAATTGCAGAATAAAGACTCTGTCTTCAAAAATATGTTCATCTTTTCAATCAGATGGAAAGTTCCTGATGTTGGATATATTTCAGAGGATGAGGTGTAAAAAAATTACATTTCACCTATTAATAACCACAACTTCAGGGGTAATCTGATACAATCTTGGAAGTTAAAGTGCGTGTGTGTGTGAGAGAGAGAAGGGGCTACAGGAAAAAGAGCTGTGACCTTGATCTCATTCTCCCTTCGTCTCACTATCCTCCATTTTTCCAGGAAGAGTAATCACTGAACTGGCTATTCACAGCTGTTAGAACACTGCTCACTGCCTGAGGGTATAAATTTGGAGCAAACCAAAACTCACTCAGGAGGCTCCCTTGGGAGTCCCCATCACATCACCACAAAGCCTACTGACGTTTACAAATTATTTCTTTCCTTTATCTTCCTACATCTCAAGACTTCCAGAATACTCTTGTTTCAGAAACACATAAACAGGATTTCAATCAATATTTCCAACTAGCCTGACATTCCTAAACACTGATATTATTTTACCTCTGTTACAACACTGGAATGCACAATCTGTTAAATGATAAATATGGATAATAAAAGTATGAGAAAAAACTATGCATGCAATTTACTATCTTCATCACTAATTCTATAGATAACTCTATATCTAGATTCAAATTTAAATTTCTAAATCCCAGTGAATTCTTTTCTTGGATTTAAACTTGTAGCAGAAAAGCTCCAGTTCTGCATTCAAATAATCAAACAAAAACATCTCTGGAGTTTCCCTCACACTGCTGGAACTAATTAAGGAGGGACCCTCCCCCACCCAGTTCTGATCAGTCAAAAAATATGCCTCCTCCAGCCCCTCCTGGAGAAGCATCAATAGAGAAGACCCTTCAGGCGACCTCCCCTCTGGTCCCACTCGCTCTTTTCCAACAAGTCTGGCCCTTGGATCTGTACCAACATTGCTCCTGTGGAAGTCGAGGCTGCCAGGAACAACTAGCACTTCCTTCAAACTGCCTAACCTCTAGATGGCTGGGCTAAAATCCAACAGTTTAACCAGTTCTCAAAAGGCTAAAGAGAGTTACCATATGACCCAGCAATTTCACTCCCATATACATTCTCTCTCTGGAATAAAAAGCATAGCCCACACAAAAACTTAAATACAAATGTTGAGGCCAGCACTACTTACAACAGCCAAAAAGGCAAAACATTCAAATATTCGTCAATTGATGGACACATTAAAAATATGGTAAATACATACCATGGGATATTACACAGCCACACACACACAAAAAATGAAGTGCATGTTACAACATGTACAAACCCGGAAACACAGAAAAACAGTGACAAACACCACACACTGCACAACTTCATTTATGTGAAAAGCGCAGCAGCGGCAAATCTATAGCGACAAAACAGATTAATGGCTGCCTTAGTTAGGGTTGGAGGGAGGGAGAAGGGGAGTGCCTGCTACTGGGAACAGGACTTTTTGAGGTGCAAGTGTGAGAAAGAGAGGGACAGAGAAAATGTTCCAAGTTGACTGTGGTGATGGCGGCAGAGCTTTGTGGCTACACTTAAAAAACATTGAATCACAAGCACACTTCAAATAGGTAAACTGCGTGGTCTGTGCATTACACAGCAATAAAGCTGTCATTGAAGAGGGGGGGTGGATTCACTGGCCTTATTAATTCAGTTCATTTTTCAGGTGTGCTCCTTCATTTTTAACCTTCAAAAGGACAAAAAAGAAGAAAATTTCCTATTTGCTTGGTCAATCCAACTAAATTTTAACAAGTACATGGTCCACAAGTAGGGAAAGGGAAAGCTCACTAAGTTATTAGAGCAGTTCACAAACTCAATCATCTGACAGGTCAAAATCAAGTGAAAAATGGATTACTAAAATAAGTACACATTCTAAGATTTTCATAAAGCCATCAGTGGCCCCAAAACAAACCTGATCACACTTTGTCACAGGAGTTTATACAATGCTAATAGTCTATTACCCTTTGTGACAAAAAAGGACAACTAAAGAAAACTGCTCTATCACACAAATAGCTTTTGAGATATTTCTCACGGTATTTCAATGACAAAGGGAAACGTTCATGATGAAAAATTAAAGCTATACAAGGAATATTCTAATTCTACAAAGTATGTGAACATAAAACTGTCAAAATTTCATCACTGCAATTATGGGAGTTTTTTTTTTCTTTTATGCTTCTCTGTATCACAAGGTTTCTACAATATCTTACTTTTATAATCAGAAAAAAGCAAAAGCTAAACACAGTTCATATGAATTACCAAATATATGATACATAATAACTACACATTATTATCAACTGGTACAGCAGTTTTTAAATATTTGTATCAAGTCTATGGGAACAGGGCTGACACCAGAACATATATTGGCAGAACATACATAATCCAAACAGTGCTCAAATTGTTTTACATTAAATAATAGCATAAATTGTCCTAAAAGCTCTCCAAAAATACAAATAAAACAGCAATGATGTGCCCACCTAAAAAGAAACACACTAAACAACTCATACAATGTAGCTACTGAAAGCATGTATAAGCTGATTGGCAATTTGATATGGGAAAAAGAATCAGGAGTATGCTGTCCAGCCAAAAGAGATCAGGTCTTGCTGAATCCCCCTCCCCAGAGACAAGTTTAACTGGCAGGTAAAAAACGATCCTGTTTTGAAGTGCACATGGTTGTGGAATGGCCACATCTAACCAATAAATGCAACAGAGTTACCATTTCTGTGAGGGCAGCATGTATCTTCTTCACATATTTCAAGAATACAGTATCACCCTTAGCTAAATAGTTACTTTACTGTACAATGAATTATTTGAAATTTATTCCTCCTGACTATAATTATTATCCTTTGCTGGCAAAATCCCGACTTGCAATTTTAATTAAATGAAAACAAACAAACAAAAAAATCCCACAAAAAAATCATAGCTGTTCTGCTAGGCAGCTTTATAAAATAACATCACTTAAATTTGAGTTAAATTTAATTGCAGGTAAATAACACTGAAATGCAAGGCAGACAAGAAGGACTTTCCTTGAAGACTAAAAATTCCAACTCTGCCGTTGGTAAGTTATTGAACAAGACTAGACTGAGGAAGGAGGAGGAAGAACCAGGAATATTTAAGATCCCAGGGAGGCACTGTTGAACTCAATCTACTTCCTCAAGGTTCAGAAGTAATGAAACTCTTGACTGACACAGAGTGTGCTGAATTGAGAAACCGACAGGAGGCAGGAAAAGGCCCGAAAGCCACTTGCTTCACTCAGAACTCAACTGTCTTATCTTTGCATTCCTGGTGACTGGCAGCGGGGTCAGCAAACACCTACCTAAGTGAAAGAAGAAAACATGACTGGACTACAATTCTTACCAAAAAAAGGAAAAAACTGTCCAAAAACTTCAACTAAAATGTAGCCAGAATTTACAAGACAACTTTCCCCAGCATCCTCTTCTCCAGTAACGTTGAACAATCTACAAGTGGGTTTCTTGTGATATGTAATCATAAAAACAAAAACGAAACAAAACACATTGCATCTGACTTAAAATATTCCAGCCAGAACATTTAAAAAGCTCCTGAAATCTACTGTGTATTACGCCTAGAAAGCACATCAACATATGCAAAACAAAATCTGAACGTGCGATACAAATATCATTTTAAAAATGTAGAAATTTACAAGCTAAATTTAAAATACATAAAAAATAATGGTGGCAGGCCCAAAATGTTTCCCAAGATCTAACAAACAGAAAATTTTAATAATATGATTTTCTAATGGAGAAAATTCACAATTACAGAAACATAATTTTTTCAAAGCAATTTTCCTGTGCCCTGGCCAAGATGTTCACATCTGTTACAAGACCACAGAATCCCAGGCCGCGAATGCGACGTCAGCACCAGGGGCCGCCCGGGAACGACGCGATCAGTGAAGAACAGGTAAGTAAGAGTTCTGCCGAAATGTTTGCTCCCAAGCTGGAAGGCTCTCCGGGCTGCAGCAAGTACACTGTATTTACCCAACAGGTACACTCAGAACTGATGTTTCAGAGAGCGACGCCGCGGCAGCAGGAGCAGGAACTGATCCTCCCTCACCCCAATCACACAATCTGCTGATTTTCCAAAATAAGTACACTACACTGCTTCCTTGTAGTAAACAATTACCTTCAGGTAATCGCAACAATAGTAGCAGCGCACATGCAATCCTTCACACGGTGTCGGACACGGGTACTCTCAATTGTTAAAAGGCCTAAATTTCTCCCTACACACCAAACAATTGCTGTCGACACACATTTTAGGGTAAAAGGGACGACGATGGACGTCGACCGATATCCTGCAATGAATCAATTCTTCCAACTCCCGGCCTCCACCTCTTCCCCGCCTCACCACCACCACAAAACCACTCCAAATAAAAAGACTCAGAGACTTCAAACGCTGCGAGGATCTGTGTGAGGCTTTGCAACAGCCCTGTCCGAAGTTTGTGCAGAACCTACTAAAATCCTAAACCCAGACGCCAACCCCTTCAGCAAGCGCCATCCATGTATTTCCTATTTCTCACGGGCATCTTCAGTCCTACCCAAGATTTGGTTGTCCTACCCCTTTCTGTTCGCCTAATAATGAATACTAAGTAAACTGTGGCTAATTTTGTCCTCAAAGGCTTAGGAGAGTCCGTTCCAGGGCATCGTGTGGAAATGTAGAGCAGATCAAACAGTCCAGCCGAATGGGTTTTTTTTTTTTTTAATAAAAAATAAAATAAAATGCACTCCCGCAACAGCAGTCGGCGGCGGCCAAGGGCAATGCACAAAGAGCGCCGAGGAGACGCGCACCTGTCCAGGACACACCAGGCCGGTGCAGGCATCCTCGCCCGGGCCCCTCGCGGAGGCCGCCTCCCGCACGCCGGCCCCCCACGCCCCGGGAGCCCGCCGCCCGCGCCCACCAGCCGCTCGCCCCCTCCTCGGCTCCCGGGGGCCCGCCTCGGGGCGGGCGGGGGTCGCCGGCGCCCGCGCCCGACTCACCCTCCAGCAGGCGGGTGATGAGGCTGTCCACGTTCAGCTCCCCGTCCGCCATCTTGTCGGCTCCAGACGCTCCTTCCCCGCAGCGGGAACAAGGGCTTGGCGGCGGCGGCGGCGGCTCGGCGTTCTCTCACCTACGAGTCACGCGGCGTTTCGAACCCGGCTCCAACTCCCCCAGGTCCCGGGCCCTCCCCCCACCCCCTCCCCGCGAGGAGCGGGAGCGCGCGCGCACTCGGAGGGACCCACAATAAATAAATAAATAAACAAGCGAGGCCCCCACGAACCGGGCCGCGTCAGACCCAGGCCGCACCACCTCCTCCTCCTCCTCCTCCTCCTCCACCACCACCTCCTCCTCCTCGGCACCGCCCAGCTCCGCAAAGCTCACCAGCGCCGCCGACGGCCCCACCCGCAGCGCCACTCACTCGGCACGGCCCCTGCCCGCCGCCGCGCCACGCAGCCCTTTGCGCAGGCGCACCGCGCGCTCCCTGGCGCGTCCTCTCCGACGCCCCCCGCCGCGCCGCACCGGCCTCCGCGCAGGCGCGCTGGGCGCCGTTCTCCCGCCGCCGCCCTCGCGCAGGTGCCGGGTCCTGCCTCTCGGCGCGCACTGCGCCGACTCCCCACGGCGGCGCAGGCGCCCGGGAGGGGCCCGGGCTTGGCCGTGCCGAAGGGGCTGCCGTCACGCAGAGCGCGCGTAGCGGGGCGGGCCTTGGCCTTGCCCTGTTCAGTGGGTTCCCGCCGCCCGACCGACGTAGTCCTTGCGCCCTCCGCGCCTCCCTTCTCTTTTCTTGGCTTCGCTGTGGGTTTGCAAGCCGCTCACGTTTCCGTTAACCGGGGAATCCGGGCTGCAGGGGCCGGTGTTTGACAGGCGGGTCTGCCCGTGGAGGAGGCGAGGGTTACTTAGGCTGGATAAGTTTGACATTGCTAAAAAGGGTTTTATACCCTACCGTCCCGTAAGGCGGGTTCCCCACTGTCCCTAGGTGGAAGATGCGTTCACGTGGGTCCGGGAAGGGCCAGAGGTCTTGAAACTGTGCCTGCCTAGCCCTCTCCTCCTGTCTGGTTAGTCTCCATAGACAGCCTGGAGATTGCTTTTCCACAGGGGCTTTTCATCCATACCTCCTTCCAGTGCTTACTCATCCTACTTTGTGACTGCATCTGTCTCCCACACTCGACTCAGCTCCTAGGGGACAGAAGCGCGGCCCCCGTCGAGTGTCTGGCACGGAGGAGGGAGGGAAGTGTGGGGCCCCGGAAAGGTTGTCACCCGGCTTCCTTCCAGCCACGGAAGGGAGAGAGGGTCACGCCAAAGGGTAGGCAGGCTGGAACTGCTTTAAATGTTATGCACGTATTTCCTCATGCAGTCTACAACAGCCCTATTAGGTAGGTGTTAGTTTGCCTTGTGGATGGTATTAATTGAGGCATTGGATACCTGGCCCCAGACACACACGGGAGCCGTGGAGCTGGGATTCAAACTCAGACATCCGGCCCCAGAATCTGTACTTTCCATGTATGTGCGTGCTCTGCCTCCATGCATGAGTGGAGAGACGTACACGTGTTGCAGAATAGGAACTGTGGCTCTGTAAGGGGAGAGAACCATTGTCCAACCAAGTACCTTTTAATGCCCGGCTGACTTACAGAGCTAATGCTTTCTTTCTTTCTTTCTTTCTTTCTTTTTTTTTTTTTTCCTAGTTCACTCTTCATTTCAGGATATAGCTTGTAGATTGATGGTGAACATAAAACAAATTACAAGCTATACTACTGGTCCTGTTGCACTGAATTTTTTTTTTTTTTGAAGATTTATTTATTTGTTTGAAAGGCAGAGTTACAGAGAGGCAGAAGCAGAAAGAGAGAGAGTCAGGTCTTGCATCTGCTGGTTCACTCCCCAAATGGCCACAACAGCCAGAGCTGGGCAGATCTGAAGCCAGAAGCCTGGAGCTTTTTCCAGGTCTCCCACGCTAGTGCAGGGGCCCAAGGACTTAGGCCACCTTCTACTGCTGCCCCAAGCTGTAGCAGAGAGCTGGATCAGAAGATCAGCAGCTGGGACTCGAACCAGCATCCATATGGGATGCCAGCCCTGCAGGTGGCAGCTTTACCCACCACTACACCACAGCACCGGCCCCCACACTGAAGTTTTGGCAGATTTCTGCCAGTTTATCTCAGAGCCTTAAGGGTGAAGAGATGGCTTATCATTGCCCTTTCATATTTTGTTAATGTGTGTTCATCTATACTACTCTGCTTTATTCCAAAAGAAATGATCTAAAACATTTTACGTAAGTGCGTGCAGTGAGGTAAATTACAAGTGAGTATGGGGCAAGTGTTTGGCTTAGTGGTTGAGACTCCAGTTAAGACACCATGTCCCATATTGGAGTGCCCGGGTACCATTCCTCTCTCTCTCTCTCTCTCTCTCTCTCTCTCTCTCTCTCTCTCTCTCTCTCCCAGTTCCAGTTTCCTGCCAGTGCAGACTCTGGAAGGCAGCAGGTGAGTCCCTCCTGCCACAGGGAGACCTGGATTGAGTTGCAAAACCAGGACTCTTGTTGCTGGGTTTTGGAAGTAAATCAGTGGATAGGAGTTCTCTCTGTTCTCCCCCTCCCCTCCCCCCTCCCCTTCTTGAGTAAATGATTAAAAGTACAGAGAAAAGCAGGATCTCTCCTCCCATAGAGTGAAAAACATGCAATTAAATGAGTAGAATCAGGTACTGCCCTGCTGGTTTTTTAGAGACAGGTCACAAATATGACACTCAGCTTTCTAGCAACTGAGGAAAAGATCAGTTACAAGTGGAGTGGGGGTTTTGGCTGACCTGGGACTGGTGCTGGAATACACAGCCTGTGGAGTTGTGTGCTACTTCCTCAGATCTCTTCCACGAGCCTTTTTAGGGGGGACGGACTGCTTGCCAGCTCTCAAATAGGTGTCTGCTTATCCTCCAGTTTTTACAGGGCCCATGAAGTCCATGGAATTTGAACCCTGTCCAGGATTAGGGTTCAAGTATATGCAGACATGTTTAAAGAGCAAGAGACACCCAAAGGAAACTGGGTCACACAGAGAAGTGATTGTTGGTGGTGGTGGGGGGGGTTTGCTGTGAGTAGGGCAGGGAGAGGCCAGTCTTGGGAGAACTCTAGTGGCCAGAAGAGACTGGAGTGGCTGGCTGGGAGTACTGCCTGCTGCTGTCACTGTCTCCATGCCCACCAGGTTTCCCAGGGCCTTGGAATCCTGGGAAAGAATGGGCCACAATAAAAACAAGACAGTTTTATAATTCAGGTCCCAACCAACATTTTTGGTGGAGTCTCCTTCTAAAAGAATTATGGAAGAATTAAGAATCTGTCAGATTTTAAAGTCAAACTGATGCATATCCTGTATGTTACTTAACACTCAACAGCTCCTGGTCTGGTTTCCCATAATCCCAGCCATCATAGGAATGTTCACAGCATATAAGATAAAGACCACATGTCAGTCACAGCCACATGTCAATTCACGTCAGACCTGCCACCAAAGTAGCCCACTCTCTTTTCCAGAGTAAAATGTGTTTATTGACAGAAACTTGGAAACGAAGAAAATATAAAAAGCACCCATAATCTCAACAGCCATCACTAACCACTTTGCAATCTTATTTCTGAATAGTGGTTGTTAAACAACTGTCAACAGATCACTAGGTTTAGGGAGACGTCTGGGTCACTGTGTCACCGTTCATGAGTGGTGCCAGAAATACCTGTGAGGGAAAGGCCCTGGTCTTTACGTGGACTTCCTGATTGCTAGAGGCTCGAGGCGTCATGATGTGGGGGTCTTATTAAAGCTGTGACCCTATGTTTACTTAACTAGCAGGTGCTGCCTGGGACACCCGAGTGCTGCAGCCCCAACCATCACTGTGTGAGACCAGGGAGATGTCCCTGTGGATTGGCCTCAGAGAAGGCCGGGTGGGACACAATGAGTACAGCTTTGCAACTCCTGAAAGTAAATGCAGCAAAAACTCCAGCGAGGGATGTTTTTCTTCTGTGACTCTCATTATTGGCCAATAGCTAATATGGTGTGAAAATGAGGAGGTTTAGGTAGCAAAATGAGGAGGTTGTGATGTACTGTAAAGTTCCTTGCTGCCCTGATTAGTCCAAAATAGCTTTCAAATGAATGAATCGATGTTCTGTCTGGGCTGTTTTTCCATTTATAAGATTCTCTCAATCATGTCTTCCATAAGTCATAAGTGGAAGTTAGTTTAAATTTTACTAGGTATACTTGGAGGGCAGTTGTACTTTATATCAAATATCCTAAGGCTTTGGTAGTCAATTCAACTCAAGAAACTTGACAAACCAGACAAGGGTAGGAGGCCACCTCTGTCAAGCCTAGATGATACACCAGGCAGAATCAAGATTTTTTCCTTAAGATTTAGCCATGGTTTCATTTCGGTATATATGTGAGGGAACAATGAGGGTGCCAAAGTTGTCAGCTGAGCCAGAGGGCATGTTCTGTCATTGTAGCCCCAAAACTTACAAAATGAACATAACCAAATGCCTCTTT
Organism: Oryctolagus cuniculus; assembly: GCF_051225735.1. Lineage (NCBI taxonomy): Eukaryota > Metazoa > Chordata > Mammalia > Lagomorpha > Leporidae > Oryctolagus > Oryctolagus cuniculus. The sequence goes on from NC_142868.1 coordinate 179,182,853, forward strand.
TCCTGCCCTTGGCAAATTGCTTTCCTGGGCTCCCGGCTGCCAACACACACACACACACACACACACACACACTCACACTCAAGTGGAGCATTTTAACTTGAATTCTCAAGAATACCCTTCAAAATAAACTATTTGCAAAATAAATGCCTAGTAACTGAAGGAGTTCACTGGCTATGTAGAACTAACTGTAAGGCAATTAAAGTTGGTTGAACAGGGGCCAATGTTGTGGTATAGCAGGTTAAGCCACCACTCTGGCATCCCATATAAGTGCCAGGTCAAGTCACAGCTGCTCTACTTCCAATCCAGCTCCTTGTTTTTTTGTTTTTGTTTGTTTGTTTGTTTGTTTTTTTGTTTTTTGACAGGCAGAGTGGACAGTAAGAGAGAGAGACAGAGAGAAAGGTCTTCCTTTGCCGTTGGTTCACCCTCCAATGGCCGCGGCTGGCGCACCACGCTGATCTGATGGCAGGAGCCAGGTGCTTTTCCTGGTCTCCCATGGGGTGCAGGGCCCAAGCACCTGGGCCATCCTCCACTGCCCTCCCTGGCCACAGCAGAGAGCTGGGCTGGAAGAGGGGCAACCGGGACAGAATCCAGCGCCCCGACTGGGACTATAACCTGGTGTGCTGGCGCCGCAAGGCGGAGGATTAGCCTAGTGAGCTGCAGCGCCGGCTCCAGCTCCTTGTTAATGTGCCTGAGAAAGCATAGGAAGATGGTTGTGGCTGAGTGCTTGGGTCCCTGCCACTTCGTGGGCAACCCTGACGTAGTTCTAGGCTCCTGGGTTAGGCCTGGCCCAGCCCTGGCCATTGCAGCCCTTTCGGGGTGAACCAGCAGTGGAAGATTTGTTTCTGTCTCTGTCTTTCAAATAAATAAAATCTTAAAAAAAAATAAAGTTGAATGAACAGCTATTACAAATGATGACTATTAAATTGTTGAAGAGTTAATCTGTGTCCCTTTTTCTTTCTTATAATTAGATTACAGGGCCAGTTGTCTATGTAGGTCAGTCCTGGTTTGTTACAATAAAACCACGTTGTCCACATATGTAACAATATTTCTCTTTCAACCACTTTCCTGTTCTGCTTATTCAAACAGGATTCCAGGAAATAACTATTGTTTGCTGGTGAAGAAAAGTATACAAAATGTGAAAGTTTGTTTCAAATACAACAAGGTAAATGTTTTGTTTCTAATGACAGCTGTTTTCTCACATGGTATATCCAAATTATGTATGATTCACCTTTTTTTTTTTTTGGTTGGAGAAGGTTTACTTACCAACAGTTTCATGTCTTTTTCAGTTGGTTTGGCAAATAAAACAGAAAGCACTGTTTCCCAATGTAGTTGCTCAATGAGTATCTCCTCTGTAAGAACACATTACAATGAGAAACATATATCTCCTAAAGCTAAAATGAAATGTAGCCATAAGCTATGAAAACTATTCCCCAGCCTTACATCCCCCACCAGCAGGTAATTTTACCTAGAAAACACAGGTGAGATAGGCTATTTATGAATTATTTAAATCTTGATTTAAGCCAGTTCCGGTCTATTGTGAATACATTCTGAATTGAAATGTCCTATGGAAATGGCACTTGTTATTTGGGGAAATCTCACAGTGAATAATCCTCTGTAGCAAAATGAATAATGAACCAGTTAGGCATATTTGAAATAACATGTCTGAACCTACACCAAAGAAGGCATGGCTTCCCCACTTTCAAGTAGTTTAATAACTATGTGGGACAATGACCACAAAATGATCTGGATGGTGGGAAAGTCATTGGTCTGGAGTAGGAAGCCAAAGCAGCTGAGTAACCTCAGCCAAATCTCTGATTACTGGTTCTGTTACTTACAGAATGTGTCCATTAACAAATTATCTCCACAGTTCTCTGTAGCTCTCACAAGTCTCTGATTATAAGACACACAAATGAAGTGCAAAATGTAACATAATACTGTACAAGCCGTGCCCAACTTAGGAACTGGATCAACTCCAAAAGGTCAATTGTTTGGAACACAGAATATATTTTCCCACAGAGACCATGGTACAAATGGTGGTTAAATTCCCAGATCAGTCTGCAAAATCAATTTAATCCTTAATGCAACTGTATACAAGTATCCATGGTAATATGGGCTCCAACCACCAATTATAGCAAAGTTTGTGGACAAAACCCTTAGAGGATTCTAACTGACAAGGCAGAAAATACCTCCCAGATCTTTTTACTGCTCTGAGCAACAGGCATAAAGACAATCCCAGTTCCAAATCACAGGCACTCCTAGGCCTACCATGGGAGACAAACACTGAATCAGGAGCCTAGAGAGTATGGGGGTGTGTGTGTTCTGATACCACTGAATCCCCAGGGGGGCTGGGAGGGCTGAGCACAGTTTCTGGTATCTGGAGCTTGGTTATCAGGAAGGGGTTGGCTTCAGAATCAAAGGATAGGGAATGGAGGGACAGAAGGGGAAAAGGGAGTGAACAGGCCAAGTTGGGAACTTTTTAAAAAATGATACAATTGCTTTAAATCTCATTCATTCTGCAGTTGAGGAAATTGAGATTTAAAAGGGTTAAATTGCATTAACCAAATAGCAGAAATATGACTTGAAAATATCCACCTCTCTCTCTCTCTCTCTCTCTCTCTCTCTCTCTCTCCTCTCTGGATTTTACTTGAAAGCCTCACACTATGCAAGAAACTACTCTTTTCTCCTGATTCCCACCTGCCAGGAACCCCCTGGAACCCAGCATCCTCTATCCATCCTTACTCTTTTCTCCTCCAGTGCAACTGGGTCAGTAGCTAGCACCACGTTTCTCTGTCTTGCCCCATGTTTCAACAGTGCCACCAGCTCGCAGAATGATTTCCTAGTGGCTAAAAAAAGAGGTTGCTATGGCCTCTCATTCTAGTTCCAGTACAGGTTTGAACAAACAGAATGTGGTTGAGTGAATCCTAACTCTAATAATGTTAGGGTATTTCTAGTAGTTGATCTTGTTAAGACAACCAAAGGAAGGGCTTGTGTCCCAATACCCAGTAACAACAGTAACAAGTATTACTCTCTTTCTTTCTCTTTCTTTCTTTCTTTCTTTCTTTCTTTCTTTCTTTCTTTCTTTCTTTCTTTCTTTCTTTCTCTCTTTCTCTCTTTCTCTCTTTCTCTCTTTCTCTCTTTCTCTCTTTCTCTCTTTCTCTCTTTCTCTCTCTTTCTCTCTCTCTTTCTCTCTCTTTCTCTCTTTCTCTCTTTCTCTCTCTTTCTCTCTTTCTCTCTCTTTCTCTCTCTTTCTCTCTCTTTCTCTTTCTCTTTCTCTCTCTTTCTCTCGTTCTCTCTCTTTCTCTCTCTTCCTTCCTTCCTTTATTTTCCTTCCTTCCTTCCTTCCTTCCTTCCTTCCTTCCTTCCTTCTTTCCTTCCTTCCTTCCTTCCTTCCTTCCTTCCTTCCTTCCTTCCTTCCTTCCTTTTCCTTCCTTCCTTCCTTCCTTCCTTCCTTCCTTCCTTCCTTCCTTCCTTCCTTCCTTCCTTCCTTCCTTCCTTCCTTCCTTCTATTTGAAAGGCAGAGCAACACAGAGAGAGACAGATCTTCCATCTGCTGGTTCACTCCCCTGGGGCTAGGCCAGTCCCAAACCAGGAGCCTGAAATTCCATCAAGGTCTCACATGTGGGTGGCTGGGGTCCAGTTACTGCGGCCACCTTCCACTGCTTTCCCAGGTGTATTAGCAGGAAGCTGGATTGGAAGTGGAGCAGCCGGGACTCATACTGGTGCTTCAATATGGAATGCCAGTGTCGCAAACAGTGGTTTAATCTGCTGTGACACTTTGCCAGCTCCAGATATTGCTCCTTTGTCAAAAAGGCTCCTGGCTGGAGGCTCCTAAGTGTGCCTATGCTTGGAATTGTAACTGACATGCTTATATTGAATCCCTCTGAAAATTCCACCCAATAAGTCATTTATCTTTTATAGATGTGGGAATGAAGGCTGAACACTTGTCTCTGGTCACTGGGGTAGTCTGATTTCAAAGCCCTGGCTGGGGCACCCAGACAGCGCGACTTAGAGGTTAGCTTGCCCAGGTAAGGTAGGTGGACTGTCTCTGGGACCCTGTTGTGCAAGAAAGTGAAAAGAAGTGAGTGGGGGCAGGGGATGGTGAGTGACAAAATGTGCTTTGCTGCAAGGATCCTCAGGGCATAGCAGGCATGTGGGGGATGGAGGCAGATGAGGGTGATCTGGGCAGTGGGGTAGAGCTGTTGAGAATGAAGGAATGAGAAATCACCCTCAACTACCTCCGGGCAGAGGCTGGGTGATGCCTGCCCTGCATACCTGAGGCCAGGCAAACATCGAAGAAGCCACCCTGATTTGTCTATGGATCTTGTGTCAGGCCTGCATAGCCCCTGTCTGGTGGTGTGGTTCAGATCCTGAGCTTTCCAGAATTCCAAAGACAGGGAGGACTGAGCAGTCAGGCTCGGCTTTCCTAACAGGGACACCCTGGAAGGGTTGAGCATGGGGTTGTGGGGTATTGTGGGATTTAGATCAGTGAGTTTCAGTGAAAGTGGCTGTGTGTTTGCTGTCAGAATCACCTAGGGAACTTTTTTTTTTTTTTAAACTCCATGTTTGATTTTCCTCCCATCCCAGGAACATCATATCTAATTCTCGCATTGGGAGTAGAGGAGTCATATTTTGAAACAGTGCCCCAGGGCCTTCTGATGGTGACCCACGCATCCCTCCCCCACTTTCCACCGATAGAGATCTCAAACAATAAAGCAAATCAGGTCAAAGGCAGCAGGGAGGGCTCTTCTTGTGAAGGGACTGTTTCTGGTTAGGTGTGTGAAAGAGTGGGGAGACCGGGATGCCTGGAGCAGGGGGAGCATCAGAGGGAGCAGGAGGGAGTGGGGTGGGTGATTAGCACGGGGCACCCAGGAACTGGAAGCCTGGAGGAGGGTTTAACTCGGATGCTGTTTGAAGCAGGAAATGGTTCCCAGATTCATTCATTCATCAAATAATTACTGAGCATTCATTCCATGCTGGGACTGTGTCACATCCTGGGGATATAGCAGAGAACAAAATAAAGTCCTTTCCCTCATCCAGTGATATTCTGTAGGAGAGGGTTGGGGAGATCAGGGCTAGGAGACCAGTTGGCCTGGCACTTCTGTTTGGATGTCTTTTAAAAAAATTTATTTATTTATTTGAAAGGCAGAGAGAGAGAGAGGGAGGTCTTCCATCTGCTGGTTCACTCCCCATATGGCTGCAATGCCTGGAGCTGGACTGATCTGAAGCCAGGAGCTTCTTCCAGATCTCCCATGTGGGTGCAGGGACTCAAGCACTTGGGCCATTCTCCACTGCTTTCCCAGGCCATAGCAGAGAGCTGGATCAGAAGAGGGGGCAGCCAGGACTCAAACCAGTGCCCATATGGAATGGTGGCACTACAGGCTGCAGCTTTACCTGCAACACCACAGTGCTGGCCCCTGGATGGGTTTTTTAGCACCAATAACATCCAGTTTAGCACCCAATTTGCCTGAGTTTCAGCACTGAAAATCTTCCTAGAAATTTCCCGGGCAGACCAAGAAGGTTGATTCTCTAATAGAATGGGTGTTTATGTGTTTCCAGTGCTAAGGGCCACAAAGACAAATAAATCAGAATAAGAAGGGCTAAAGAAGAATGCTAGGTAGGACTGTTAGGAAAGATCCTAATCCACGCGTGAGTGCAGAGCCCCCAGGACCTAATCAGCTCTCACAGGCCCCACCTCTCAGTGCTGTTGCCTTGGGGATCAAATTTCCAACACTTGAACTTGGGGGGGGGGGTGTGCATGTTCAAGGGAGTGAGAGTCAAGCTTTTCTTCAAGTTTGAAATCCTCACTCAGTGTCACCATCCAAACTTCATGGAGGAAAAGAGTGTGTGGTGCTCTTTCCCACAATTGAGCCATGAGACCAGGAAGCTGGGATTGTACAGACCAAGGCTCATACTCGAGCTCCAGCAGCTGCAAGCCACGTGCCTCAGGCAGCTCTCTGAAGCTCTGGGGATCTTCATGTCCTTACTCGTGGTGCCAAGCTGGTAGAGTTGTGAACTCTGAGCGAGAGACCATGGAGAGGAACCTAGGGCAGGACGTGGTACACGCTCAGTTTGAGTTCGGATTCTCTGTGTGTTTTCCTTGGTGGTCAATGTCGAATCTGTCGTTTTGAACTTCCACTCCCTGCCCACTTACTCCATAAATACCTTTCTGTGTGTGGATAGGGCCCACACTGTGGTCCTTCCCTTCACCTTCTCTGGGCCTGTTCAAACCTGTCTTCTTTCCCACCCGCAGGTCATACTTCAGCAGAATAACATGATTACACCACTATCTGCTTACGTACCCCAGGTCTCTGCATCAGTCTCAGGATAAAATCTATTGCCCTGAGCTAGAGTCCAGGCCTTGCATAATCCATGCCCGCTCCTCACAGATTTCCTCCCACCTCTGGCCCGCCCCTCCCCCTCCGCCCCTGCCAAGTTCACAGACGCATTCTTGGTGCTCCTGTGGTGCTCTGACCTCCTGCTGCTTATATCCTGGTCACCTCTGCACAGAATGAACAAGGTATCGCGTGCAGGGGTTGAGAAGTCAGGCTCTGGAGCTACCCACTCTGCATCGCAGTCCCAACTCTGCTACTCCTTTGCCAGCTGGGCTTAATAATTAGTAGTTAATTAAGTAAACTATGGGGGCCAGTGCCATGGCACACTAGGTTAATCCTCCGCCTGTGGTGCCAGCATCCCATATGGGCACTGGTTCTAGTCCGGGTTGCTCCTCTTCCAGGCCAGCTCTCTGCTGTGGCCTGGGAAGGCAGTGGAGGATGGCCCAGGTGCCTGGGCCCCTGCACCTGCATGGGAGACCAGGAGGAAGCACCTGGCTCCTGGCTTCGGATCGGCACAAGTGTGCCAGCCGTAGCATTTGGGGGGTGAACCAACGGAAAGAAGACCTTTCTCTCTGTCTCTCTCTCACTGTAACTCTACCTGTCAAACAAATAAATAACAATCTTTAAAAAAAATTAAGTAAACTATGATACTTCCCTCCTCCAAAATACTACAACTTTGAGCAAATTAGTTTATCCTCATGTTTCAGATGTGATAGTAACTACCTCCTCACAGGAGTGAGTATTAAAAGCTAATACATGTAAAATGCCCAAATAGTACCTCCTACGTAGTCAGCCCTCCGGAAACATTGCCTGCAATTATTACATCTATCTGCCTGAGTGTGAGCTCCTTGAAAGATGAGATTATATTTATTCTTAAAAAAAAAAAAAAATCCCCTTATCTCCTCTTAATAGTCACTTAAATATTTGAACAAAGACCTGAGTAAATCTTCTTTTAAAGGTCTGTTTTTTAATTCACTCATTAAAAATATAGAAGGATGAGTTTTTTACTAACTCATATCAAAAGACTGAGTTTTTCTTTTTTTAGTCATCTGTTTTCTTAGCTATTTAAAAGAAAAAAAAAACATTTATTTAAGAGGCAGAGGCCGAGAGAGCTCCCATCCGCTTGTTCACTCCCCACTTGCCTGCCGTGACCACGGCTGGGCTGCAGCGAGGAACTGGGAACTCAGACCAGTTCTCCCACAGGAGCGGTAGGGACCCGAGCCATCACTGCTGCTTCCTAGGTGCTCATTAGCAGGAAGCTGGAATTGGGGGCAGAGCCGGGACTCAAACCCAAACACTCTGATGTGGAGGGTGGGTATCTTAACTGGCAGGCTGAGCACCTGCTGCTGCCCACCTATTTCTTGCTTGTAACATTTGGACTCTTCAAAATCTTGCTCATAAAAATAATAATATTTTTGTAAAATTTTAAGTTTTAATTTGCATTTTCCTTGGAGTGTATGGCTGTTTCTAAAAATAGAATCATCAGGTAATGGCAAAGGTAATTTTATGCTCTTTTGTACCTATTCACAGATTGTTCCTTATTAAAATTTTCCCAATCAACTTATATGCTCAGCTATAGGAAACTAGTTAAAGGATGCTATTTTTTTTATAGCTGAATAAGATGCAACCAGTAGATATCATGCTTCTCCAGAGTTTAGCTATTACTGTTTCTTTCTCATTTCTATTTATTTTTGCTAATTTAATAAATGTGTAGTGATGAAATTAATGTCATTTTAATTTCCATTTCAAATGAATTTTTCCATTTTTCATATGGTGAAAATAATAATAAAATATACATTTCCCATTAATTTTCCTTGATTATTTATGGGATCTAATTGTATGGTGAGTGAACACATTTGAATCTATATGTTTATATCATTTTCTTTCAATATGCTTTGGACAGGAAGCTCCTATTTAATGTTTAGCACATATAATTTTGTTCAATTTTTTTGATGTATTTTATTTGTTTGAATTTATCTACTTTGTCTCTTCCAAGAGCCTTCATTAAGGAAAATAGTGGAATGGTAGAGCTTAGGGGAACTTTGACCTCATTACCTTCATTCTTTTCCAATGTTTTGTTGTTATTTTCAAATACTTGAAAGAGTGACAGAGAGAGAGAGTGAGAGAGAGAGAGAAATATTCCATTTACCAGTTCACTCCCCAAATGCCCCCAACACTCAGAGCTGGGTCAGGTAGAAGCCAGGGGCTCAGTCTCCCACATGGCTGGCAGGGGCTTAAGCACTTGAGCTATCATTGCTGCCTCCCAGGATACATCAGCGGGAAGCTGGATCAAAAGCAGAGAAGCCAGAACATGAACTAGCATTCCAATATGGGAGGTGGGTATTTGCAACTAGAGGCCTAACTTGCTGCACCAATACACCTGCCCCTTATTCTTTTTACAAATGAAGAAACTGAGAGTCTGAGAATCTGACTTAATGCATTCTTTTGTTCCTTGAAACAAATTTTCTCCTGTAGCTGGGATGAACAGAATATTTTCTATTTTTGTTAAATCTGAATTTTCTTGTATAGAATGAGATATGTTTATGCCATGAGACAAAGCATAATGTAATGTTCAAACTACTCAAATTCTTGAGAATTTGTACTCAGTACAAAAACAGGTAGAGTACTGTGTTGTGTGTATTTGAGTGTGTGTTGATGGGTGTCTGAACCTAGTAGGAGAGGAGAGACCTGTCTCTTTTTGAAAATCCCTTATATGCAGCAATACACTTCCTAATATGACCTATGATTAGAAATAACTTAATTGGGCCGGCGCCGTGGCTCACTAGGCTAATCCTCCGCCTAGCGGCGCCGGCACACCGGGTTCTAGTCCCGGTTGGGGCGCCGGATTCTGTCCCGGTTGCCCCTCTTCCAGGCCAGCTCTCTGCTGTGGCCAGGGAGTGCAGTGGAGGATGGCCCAGGTGCTTGGGCCCTGCACCCCATGGGAGACCAGGAGAAGCACCTGGCTCCTGGCTCCTGGCTCCTGCCATCAGATCAGCGCAGTGCGCCGGCCGCAGCGCGCCGGCCGCGGCGGCCATTGGAGGGTGAACCAAAGGCAAAGGAAGACCTTTCTCTCTGTCTCTCTCTCTCACTGTCCACTCTGCCTGTCAAAAAAATAAAAAAAAATAAAATAAAATAAAAAAATAAGAAATAACTTAATTGACCGGCGCCGTGGCTCAATAGGCTAATCCTCTGCCTTGTGGCGCCGGCACACCGGGTTCTAGTCCCGGTCAGGGCGCCGGATTCTGTCCCGCTAGCCCCTCTTCCAGGCCAGCTCTCTGCTATGGCCCAGGAGTGCAGTGGAGGATGGCCCAAGTCCTTGGGCCCTGCACCCGCATGGGAGACCAGGAGAAGCACCTGGCTCCTGGCTTCGGAACAGCACGATGCGCCGGCTGCAGCGCGCTGGCCGTGGCGGCCATTGGAGGGTGAACCAACGGCAAAAGGAAGACCTTTCTCTCTTTCTCTCTGTCTCTCTCTCTCTCACTGTCCACTCTGCCTGTTAAAAAGAAAAAAAAAAAGAAATAACTTAATTGCCTAATGCTTAGGGATCAGCTAAAGGAACTCTCATACTTACACATAGTGCAATACCATGTAGTCATTTCAAATATTATAGAAGAACATTTAATGAAAATGACAGATCCACCTAAATGTTGCTAAGCAAAAAAAAAAAAAAAAAATTAAACTATAATTAAAGAAGACCTAAATAAAAGGCATGCATAAAATGTAATGATAGTTTTTAAAAAAATTAAAGATTTGTTTATTTGAAAGGAAAAGTGGCAGAGACTGAGAATGAGAGACAGAGAGAGAGCTTTTGTCCACTGGTTTACTCCCCCAAATGGCCAAAATAGGGCTAGGCCAGGCTGAAGCCAGAAGCCAGGAACTACGTCCTAGTCTCCCATATGGGTGGCAGGGGCCCAAGTACTGGGTCATCTGCTGCCTTCCCAGGAACATTAACATGGAGCTGGATCAGACACAGAGTAGCTGGGGCTCAAACCAGTGTTCCAGTACGGCATGTGCATGTTCCAAGCAACAGCTTAACACACTGGGCCACAACCCAGTCCTCCCCTGCCAGTTTTATTTTTAATGACAAAATTTAAAAACAAGTTAAATATCCCTCCATGGGAAATTGCTGAATTGTATAATTTTACACAGCAAAAAACCACCTCAAAACTCATCTACTACAACATACAACTCCATGGATATGTCTTACACAAATTATAATGAATGGAAAAAAAGACATGAAAAGTATGTGGTGTTTGACTATATTTATATGAAATCTAAAAATAGGTAAAGCTAATTAAAATCAATAACTTCGGGATAGGATTTACCTCCGGGGCACAGGATATTGATTGGGAAGGAACTAGTGAGAACTTTCTGGAATGGTTTATGTTGATCTAACTGGTAGTTAAATAGATTTATACTTACATAAAAGTGTGCCAAAATGTACATTTTAGATTATTTCACTTTGCTATATACATTATACCTCTAGAAAGAATGTTACAGGAAATTTTCATTTTCTTCTTTTTGCTATGATTTCTAAATATTCTCCCCTTTTTCTTGACTATGTTTTTCATAAAGTCTAAAATGAAGGCATGCACATTTTAATAAGAGGGAAAACAATGAAGTTAATATATTCTAAAAACCTAGAGCTGACTCTTCACCTCTAGACTTATTGGCCTGAGCCCCGGACCCAGCTAAAAATAGTTCAAAGACTGCCAGCTGGGAGCTGGGCTATGTTTAGCAGAATCGGGCAGATGAGGGAGTGGAATGGGGTGGAGCCCCGTGCACGCTCTGGGTCTGGTAGGGATGGCTCTCTCAGCAGGCCTTTTAGGTCACACCTGTCATCAATAACTCGGGCTGTTTCCTCCATGGCAGGCCAACAGCAGGTGTATTGGGAAGTGGAGATGAGAGGGAAGGACGAATGTCTGTAGAGAAGCAGCCTGGACACAAAGGCGCTCAGAGTAGCTGGACCCCGGCTAATCGCCGCATGTACCTTCCTTTTCTCTTCACCAGGTGAGACTTTCAGTCTTTACTTTTATAAAAAAGGATTCATTTCCCAACAACTGGGTTTTAAATGTCATTGGCTGCCTTTCGGGAAACCAGGTGCAGACGTATTTAGATCGAAAGGCTGAAAACTTCCCTGAGTGGTTTTCCTGCTGACTCAGCCCAAGGTGGGGAATTAGCTTGTCTTAACTTCTGCATCCTTTACTGTGCCCGTCTAAGAGGTGGGAAGAGCTGGTATAATTATCCACGTCACAGGGGTGCTTTGAGGCTTAATTAATGATCACAAGTCACTTTGAAGTTATTCAGATGAAGAGACAGTTGATAGGAAGGGTGTTCTTCCATGATCCACTTACCGACTCTAGCAAGGTAGGAAGCACCATGTGTGTTGTGTGCTCCACTTCCAGTGTCCTAGCGTGGCACCTACAAGATTGTTCCCATTATCATTGGAAAGGCTGTCACTCAGCCAAATGAGCAGACTGCGCTTCCACATGTTGTTGTTCCTTTTTAAAAGGAAAGTGTAAATAGGAGGTAAGTCGTTAACAGGTGGCAGACGGTGTCTGGAAGAGTGACTGAACAAGTTAGCATGTTGCAGTTGTCAGTAGCTAGAAAACTTTTAGCCCCAAAGTAGGATACAACCCAATTTTTAAGACAGGGCAAAAACGTGCCAAATTCTGAGATCAAAGGTTAGCATCAAGCCAAATGTTGTGGCAGCCATTAGAAATTCCTGAAAACAAATCCATCCTGTTGCGTGAGTTTGGAATGGCTTAGGATATCATCTTTTACATCCAGGAGAAGCAGAAACTTGGAAATATCACCAACAAAAGCAATCTGGGAGATCGCATTAAGACTCTGTCAATGTGTGGCCTCCCTTAAGACAATAACTAATCAATTTGGCTGTGCTTGGTTTAAAAAATCCAATCCATGAACAAACAGGAACGTGGTGGCTTGCACAATGATAATGAAGATGATGATGGTAACAGTGGTAATAAAAATAGCCGGGATGTGTTGAGGACTTAGTAGCACTAGACGCTGTTCTAAGGACTTTACATGTCTTGGCTCATCTGATCCCTGCAATAACTCTGGGCTATAGAACCTGTTATTATCCCTGCTTTACAGACAAAGCCACTGAGGCTTGGAGAATTCAGTAACTAGCTTGTTTGAGGTTATATAGCGTAGCAACTATCAGTAGTTTTTAAAACGTTAGTGTGCATGAAAGTCCTCTAGAAAACTAGCTAAAAATCATACTCCCAGCCCAAGGCCAGAAATTCTGATTCAGGGGCCGGCATTCTGGTGCAAGGGGTTAAGCCTCCACTTGCGACACAGCATCTCATACCAGAGTGGAGGTTTGAGTACCGGCTGCTCCCCTCCCATCCAGCTCCCTGGTAATGCACCTGGGAAAGCAGCAGAAGATGGCACAAGTTGGGTCTCTGTCACCCATGTGGGAGATCTGGATGCAGTTCTAGGCTCCTGCTTCAGCCTGGCTCATTCCCAGCCATTGCAACCATTTGGAGAGTGAAACAATGGATCTCTCTCTCTCTCTCTCTCTCCCTCTCTTCCTCTCTCCCCCATCCCTGCCACTGCCTTTCAAGTAAATAACAAATAAATCTTTTAAAAAAGTGATCAATCTCAAAAAATAAAATGCAAAAGAAATTCTGATTCAGAGGTGTGATATGGGGTCTAGAAAAATCCATTAAAATTGCTGATTTGTTTCGTCCTCTTAAAAGGCAGAATGAGAGAGATAGAGACAGAGAAAGATTGTGCACTGACTCCCTCCACAAATGCCCACAACAGCTGGGGCTTGACCAGGCCAATCTATTTCTTAAATAGATTGTCCTACCAGGAGCCATCTGGATTTCCCTCATGGGTGGTAGGTGCTGCCTCCCCTGTGGGCACCTTAAGCAGCAACTTAACCTGCTACATACACCACAATGACCACCCCAGAAAAATGCATTTTTATTTAATAAATATGCAAAGATCACTCTTTGGGAAATAGTGGTCCAGACCTAGAAAAAGGAAAGGCTGGGGACAAGAACCGGCCAGTATTTCTATAGCACTGGCCTTCTTTGTCCAGCCTGATGGTAGTAGATCTTCTCTGCCCAACTGGGACTGTGTGTCCTTGTGGTAAAAAAAGGCGACTCCAGTGTTCCACTGCTTACTGAAAATAGCCCTCCAAAATTCCCAACTTGATGTGTTCAGCTCCCATATTTAACATTTTAACCTTCTAACTGTATCTTGGTTTCTTAAATAGTTTGTCCTACCAGGAAGAGTACGTGCTGACCAACAGCTGTGCATTTTAGTGTGGTAGCTCTTATGCTCACAGGTAAGGAATACCTGGCATTGTTCCATATTCATCAATCCGTTCTAACTCTGATTAATGTGAATTCATTCCCCGGAGCCAGCTCTCCACTAAATGCACTGAGAACAACAAATATCTGAGTCTGCAAATCTCAGGGCCGTGATGTTTCAAGGCCTGGGTTTTCCCTCCCTTGGTTCACACACATCAGCTAGCTGGAAGTGACATTTGGAGACTCAGAATTCTGACCCCTTGGTCCTTCCAAAAGGGCAAGTTGATCAAGTTTAATAAAATATCATAACAAGTCATTCACCTGCGTCCCACTCTTCCACTAACACACGCGACCTCTGCGATACTGAGCAGCATGGTGATACATTTCTCAATTCCTTGCTCTTTTGCTCTTTTCAAATGCTACTTGTCTGCTTTGGTGTATGGGGTACCTAGTAAATAGAGAAAAACAGAAACTTGAATTTGGTCGAAGACAGCGCCGTAGAGACTGAACTGACACATATTACACACCCACCTTTCCTTATTGTGTATTTTTATTTTTTTAAAGATTTATTTATTTATTTGAAAGAATTACAGAGGGAGAGGGAGAGACAGGGAGAGGGTGGGAGAAGAGAGAGAGAGAGAGAGAGAGAGAGAAGAGAAATCTCCCATCTGCTAGTTCACTCCCCAAATGGCCACAAGAGCCAGGACTGGGCCAGGTTGAAGCTAGGAGCCTGGAATTCCATCCAGGCTCCCACATGGGTCAGGGGCCCAAGCACTTCTGCTGTCTTCCCAGGCATGTTAGCAGGGAGCTGGATTTGAAATGGAGCAGCCGGGACTCAAACCAGTGCTCATATGGGATGCTAGCATCACAGGTGACGGTTTACCTGGTTGTGCTACAATACCAGCCCCCGCCCCCCCCCCCTTATTATACGTATTTTAAGTAAAGCAAAATCCCATGATCTCTTAGGAAATTATCAAAGTACTTGGCATCACCCACGCTTCTGATGGACACATTCTCATGGCTGCTCCTCCCCTTGCCCGCCGCCCTCAAGCCTCCCTTCCCTCCTGGCATGCCCCAGCCTGTTCCTGCTTTGGGCCTTTGTCTCAGCCTGGTTCTAATGCATTCTCTCCCTGCTTCCTGGGACTGGCTCCTTCCTGTCTCTCAGAGCTCCACTAAAACGTCACCCTTCAGAGAGGTTTTAACTGATGGCCCCACCCCATACCGCCTAAAGTAATCACCTTCTGTAAAATTATTCAATTTTATTCTCTGCATAGCCCTTACCAATTGCTGGAATTTTCTTTTTCTTTATTATTATTTTTAATAATCTGTCTCTTGCAATAGAACGCGAGCCCCCGGAGGGTAGGCTCTTATTACATTACATTTACACTTTCTAAAACCGTGCCTTTGGGGAGATGCTCTATACCTGTTTGGGAGTGTGGAGAAAGGAGGGAAGGAAGGAAGAGAGAAAGGGGGCAGGGAGGGAGAGAGGGAGCAATTAAAGAGCGAAAGGAAGAGAGTGGAGAAGCTGTCTCTGACCTGAGGCTGCTGTTGGCGGCATCTGGCTGGGTATGTCTTTGTTTAATAGTACTTTTCTTACTTTTATTTTTGCCCAGCTCCTCTGAAAACAAATCAGAGACCTTAAGGATGTGTTGACTTTAATACATCTGACCATTTAACAGTGGTTTAAGAACACGGACGGGTTACACCGAGAGTCTTTTCTAGATCCTCGTCAGCTTAGCTCAGCCTCACAAGTTATCACAACAGGAAACCCGGAAGCTGCCTACATGCTTCAACTCAGGTAGCTGCACACCGAAGGATCATAGAAACCGTAGCACCAAGGGATGCCGGGCCTTGGCTAGTGCAGGCGTTTGGGGAGTGAAAGGACTCTCTCTCTCTCTGCCCCCATCCCCGCCTTCCAAATAAAGACAAGGAAATCTTACAAACACAAATGGTGTCCCAAGCCTAAAAATTTTTAAAAACAAAACAAAACCAAAAAACAGTAGCACTGAAAGTTTTCTTTCAAAAGAGCTCTCACCTACTTTATTGGCAGTACATGAGGGACAATAGTAAAGTAGCTACCGAAAATCTAAAAATAGGAGATAAAATTGTCTTCTCTCTTTAATTATTTTTACTTTAATTTTATTTGAGAGAGAGAGAGAGAGAGAGACGTAGATAGATCTTCCATCTACGAGTCACTCCTCAAACGCCTGCAACAGCCCAGGCTAAGCCAGGCCAAGTCAGGAACCAAGGACTCCATCTGAGTGGCAGGGGCCCCCAACTCGGGCCCTCATCAGCTGCCTTCTCAGGGTCTGCATCAGCAAGAAGCTGGATCAGAAGCAGAGCCTGGACTCCAACATGGGATGTGGGCATCCCAAGTGGCATCTTAACCACTGTCCCGAGGTTGTCTTCTGTGAATAGGATCGATGAGAGGCACATGTGAGCACGTGCATGCTGGGCCTTGGGTGTGCACACACAGAGGTCAGGATAAACTGAAAGGTCACCAGTGTGCAACCAAAGGCCTTGGGAACTCCTCTAACTCCAGTCAAGGTGCCCTGGGAGTGTTCTCAAATTCACCAAGTAACCTACATGATGGTGGAGGAAAGAGGAGAGGCCAGGGTGTGCTCTGGCTGGACTCACCCGCAAGAACCCACGTGGCCCCGGCAGGTGAGGTAGGAGTGCTCTGGTCCATGGATCAGCAAACTTTCCTGGAAAGGGCCAGATAATGAATACACTAACGCTTTGCAGGCCATACACAGTCTCTATTACGTATGTGTCAACGTCTTCTTGATTTTTTTTTTTTTGACAGGCAGAGTGGACAGTGAGAGAGAGACAGACAGAGAGAAAGGTCTTCCTTTGCCATTGGTTCACCCTCCAATGGCCGCCGCAGCTGGCACACCGCGCTGATCCAGTGGCAGGAGCCAGGTGCTTCTCCTGGTCTCCCATGGGGTGCAGGGCCCAAGCACTTGGGCCATCCTCCACTGCACTCCCTGGCCACAGCAGAGAGCTGGCCTGGAAGAGGGGCAACCGGGACAGAATCCGGCGCCCCGACCGGGACTAGAACCCGGTGTGCTGGCGCCGCAAGGCGGAGGATTAGCCTAGTGAGCCACGGCGCCAGCCCTTCTTGATTTTTAAAACAATCCTTTAACAAAATAAAGTGTTCTTTGCTCCTGGCACAAAAACCAAGAGTTGGCAAGAGTTGGCCTTAGGAGCGTGGCTTACTAACCCTTGTTCTGGTTCGGAACTGGCCATTCATTAAAGGCGGGGGGGAGGGGGGGTTGAGTGGGAAGGGCTGATATAAGATGCATCAACTGGTTTATTCATAAACAAACAAGCAAGTGGTGAGTTTGTAACCTGCCCAAGGAGACACACCGGTCCAGGAGGGGCTAGAGGAGAGCTGCTGTCTCCCAGCACGCCTGGAGAATAAGGATTGTCTAAAACAAAGTCTCAATGGAAGATGAGACTTCCTACAGGAAGCCAAGGAGAGACTGCCCTAGGCCAGAAATGAGCTGAGCTCAGGTAATTGGTGGAAAATACCAAGCCCGGGGGATCCCTGCGACAGTTCTCAAGGGCCTCCAAGCTTCCTGCTTCTCCTTCTGTGGCTTTATAACTGCCTAGATCTGCTGTCTGATTTCTACCGTGTGTCCCAGTGAATGGTGCTTCTCCACGATCCAGACAACACACCCAGATTGCACCTCAGAGCATGGACACTGCTGGACACTGGATCTGCCAGGGCCCAGCTATAGCTGAACACACGTTTTCTTGAGGGGCAAACAAGACTTCCAGAAAGAATTCTATTTTAATCAAATTTCTGGATTTTTTTTTGGAGGGGGAAAGTGTAGCAGACAATCTAAACATCATTTTTATAAGAATTTTTCATTATATGTATTCCATTGTTTGAAATTTAAATCACTTTATATTTTATTTATCTAAATTCAAAATATGCACATGAACAGATTTCTGGAATCGGCTAGAAGGTAATTCAAGATTACAGAGCAGGTGGGGAGTGGGAGACAGAAATGTGAATGGAACCTTGAGCCCAGGTTCTCACTTCCTATGTCCACTATTGCACACTGGGATGGGGGCAGGATTGTGTGGGGGGATACTGTGCAGTTTGAAAAAGCCATCAACTCTCTCATTCCCAACTGAAATTTGCTCATCTACAAGTCATCTCGTTTTGCTTTGAATCTTTGTGAAACATCTTCAGACAAAACAAAACAAAAGACCTTTACAACTCAAGAGAATGGTTCTACCTATTTAGAGTTGCTAGCCCAGGGGCTGTGCTGTACCTTAGAGGGTAAAGCCACTGCCTGCAGAGCTGGCATCCCATATCGGCACCAGTTCCAGTCCTGGCTGCTCCCCTTCTGATCCAGCTCTCTGCTGTGGCCTGGGAAAGCAGCAGAGAATGGCTCAAGTGCTTGGACCCCTGTACCCATGTGGGAGACCCAGATGAAGCTCTTGGCTCCTGGTTTTGGCCTGGCCCAGTCCTGGCCTTTGTGGCTATTTGGGGAGTGAGTCAGCAGGTGGAAGACTGCCCCATCCCCCATCCTTGCCCACCCTCTCTGCCTTGCCCTCTCTGTAACTCTGACTTCCAAATAAAAAAATAAATCTTAAAAAAAAAAAAAGTGGCCAGCAGAAGAGCCGTGGGCAGCAGAGTGATTCTTGAATCAGCAAAGCAGAGCTTGAATGAACCACCATGAGGCTATGGCTGGGACTGAAATCATTCACTAGCAAGAAGCCATCCGAGAAATCATAAGATAGACCTTTTTCTCCCCCCAGATAGATCATTTTTTCCAAAATAGAAGAGAAGAAAGTGTCTCAGAATCATTGTGTTCATGTGAAAGGATCAAGGACAAGTCAATTCTATTAGCGTTTGAATCTGTGCCCAGGAAGTACCTTGAGTAGGTGACAAAGCCATTCTCCACCATGTGAGTAGATGGAAGGGAAGGTTACACCCTGAAAGCATGCCCACTATGACACCCTTCCCCAGTGAAGACAGGGTCAGTGTAGGGTTCTAAGTCGGCGATTAGCAGGGAGAAAACATTAAGAGGTACCCAGAAGAAACAAAGATTTGTTCTGGCATCAACATTATAGAAATGCTGTTGCTGCATTTGGTGTGGCTATTAGACACCTTTTCTGGAACAATGTGAAACCTAGAGCCGTAAAGGACAACTGTATGCCTTTTAGTTTGGAGGGACCCCAGAGAAACTGTTCAGATGGAAAAACTGAATCCCTGCTCTGGACTCAAAACTCATGGACTAGACTGGACCAGGGACCTGGCGTGTGCCTCCCCCGTGGCACAGAGCATAGACTGTGGGGAGCAACCCGGACTGGACTGAGTTACTGGAATTAAGACTTATTCTATGCATCTGCTCTCCCACAATATGGCGCTGGGAGAGGAGGCAACAGCTTCTACCCAGCTGCCTCTCACCAACTTGACAAGCTGCAGGACCTGCTCCTGATTGGAGGAGAGCAGCGTACTCGGCGTGTGGGTAGCAGAGTTGGGATTGGTGGAAGAGGACTATAAAGGAGGAGAGAGATGGCATGCACGAGGAACATCTAGGGGGAACATCTGAAGGAACACCTGTGCAGCCCCCGAGAGAGCCGGCCGGCGGTGTGCCGCTCCCCCGCGGAAGTGGGGAAAGTGGCCAGGGGGAACCGCCCTTCCACGGAGGTGGAAGGGACGGTAGCCAACCCGGGAAGGACCAGCAGCCAACCCGGGAAGGACCAGCAGCCAACCCGGGAAGAACCAGCAGCAAACCCAGGAGGGCCGAGCAGACGAAAGAACAACACAGGGTCCTGTGTCGTTCCTCCACGAAGAGGAGGAGTGACATAATGGTGCCGTGACTCGGATATGAAGCCTAGGCAGGGTTTAGTGTCGTTCCTCCACGAAGAGGGGGAGCGACAATAGACAGCAAGGATACCATTCCTGCCGTCTGGATCCTCTACCCTAGGCCGCTTGACCCCAGAGGCTGTGATTTTCAAAAAGATTTATTTATTTGTTTGAAAGACAGAGTCACACATACAAAGACAGAGAGACAGAAGGGGAGGGGGGAGATAGAGAGATCTACTATCTGTTGGTTTCCTCTGCACATGGCCCTAACAGCCTGGTCTAAGCCAGACCCAGTCCTGTAGTTTGGAACTCCATTTGGATCTCACACATGGGAGGCAGGGGCCATCACCCACTGCCTCCCCAGGAACATTAGCAGGAAGCTGGATTGCAAGCAGAGCAGTTAGGACTGGAACAGCTGTTCCAATACAGGATGCTGGCGTTGCCAGCAGTGGCTTACCCTGAGGGGCCACAACAGTCCAGGGACTGTCATTTTTATCTTTCACATCCTAACTTCCAGTACAGCGTCTGGCACTTAGTAAGTGTTCGATAATGTTTGTTCTATCGATCGGAAGAACCAAGAATGCACATCTTAGGGGATTTGGAAAAATATTTCAGAGGAAAAAACTCGTATTTCCCAGGGCAAAACTGCCCAGAGAGCGAAAGTGAGCGTGAGCTCTGTGCTTCTTCCTTGGGGCAGATTCCCCAAGTCACAGGTAAGCATGCGGCAGGCTGCCCCCAGCTATCACGCCCACCTTGTCATTACCAACATTGGAGAATTCGAATGAGTTCATTCATAATTAAGTTCCCCTGTTTAATTAACCAGAATAATGGAGAGAAAATGACTTTCATTCAAGTGTTTCAGCAGTGTTTTACTTTTGAAGTGTGAAGTATTAAGGGTAGATAAAAACAGCATCTTGTTTGAAGTTGAAAGTACAGATTATCTCATCATGGAAAAAGATTAAATGTAATTCTATTTACGTTATGATTATAATAGTTCATCAGATTTAGGAACTGTTGGGAAACAATCATATCTTTTCTAAATCTAAGTTATTTGATTCTTTGCCTTGGAAAGACAAAAGATGCTGTGAACCCTTCATTGCAATTGAACTGTGCGTTGCATGTTTATAAATCAGCCACAGGACAAAGAGAAGTGATGGGGAATTAAATGTTACAGTCCATTAAGAAATATTTTATTTCAGCATGACATGAATATCTTTGTGGTTTTCCATTTTCTTTTTAAAACCAAGTAACCCTATGACATTTCCAAGTGAAATAACTATACACAACATCTTTATACAGAGGCAAGGATCATTTTTTTTAGAACAAGTACACACACAGCACGTTATTCATGGGCCTCTGACCTTTGTCATTTCGTTTCATATTCTGAAAATGTTTGCTTCTAAATGTAGTCAGGGAAATGAGGTAATGTCAAGACTGCTTTATCGGCCAGCCATTATAGTAGAGTGTACCTAGAATACTGTTCAAATGTGGGTGTTGAAAAATATGTATTGTTTGTGTGCTTTGGCACATGGAAGGTTTGCTAGAAGCCAAGTGATTTATCAGAGAGATCCCCATCCGAGGGCCTGAAAAATTGTGATGTAAAGCACAGTGCCTGGTGGAGTCAAGGAGAGGAACACACCCAACTGGAGAGGGTTCAAGGACCAGAGGCTGCTGCACACTGAAGGTGCTGGCCGAAGTTCCCTGTTGCCTCTCCTCTCCCAGCGCCTCCAGAGACCATAATGTGGCTGGCTCCGCACAGGAGTTTAAACAAGATACAAGACGTAAAGTTGAAGGGGCCAGCGTTGTGGCACAGTGCTTCGTTTGCATCCTGGTTGCTCCTCTTCTGATCCAGCTCCCTGCATAATGTACCTGAGAATCAACAGAAGATGACCCAAGTCCTTGGCCGCCTGCTTCCAGGAGACCTGGATGGAATTCTTGGCTCCTGGCTTTGGCTTGGCCCAGCCGTGGTTGACATTGTGGCCTTTAGGGGAGTGAATCAGTAGATGGAAGACTTCTGTCTGTTTCTCCATCTCCCTCTCTGTAACTCTGCCTTTTAAATAAATAATCTTCAAAACAAAATGTAAAGTACTATAATCTCTTTTTCTAAAATGAGAATATGTTCAGCGCTGTGGTGTAGCAGGTGAAGCCACTGCCTGCAGTGCCGGCATCCCACAACGGCACTGGTTCAAGTCCCGGCTGCTCCACTTCCCATCCAGCTCTCTGCTATGGCCTGGGAAAGCAGTAGAAGATGAACCAAATCATTGGGCCCCTGCACCCGCCTGGGAGACTTGGAAGAAACTCCTGGCTCCTGGCTTCGGATCAGCACAGCTCCGGTCGTTGTGGCTATCTGGGGAGTGAACCAGCAGATGGAAGACCTTTCTCTCTCTCTCTCTCTCTCTCTCTCTCTCTCTCCACACCTCTGCCTCTCTGTAGCTCTGCCTTCAAATAAATAAAGAAATCTTTAAAAATAACTAAAATAAAATAAAAACTGACATTTAAAAAATAAAGTGAAAATAAGCACAAAAACAAAAGCAAAATGCCTCACTACACAGTGAGCCCAAAGCTCCTGCTGTGGTTGATGTGTGGCTCGTGGGTGGGTGCTGGAGGCCCCTCAGGGGAGCCTAGAGGTAGGTAGACCAGAGTCCCGGTGCCTCTGTGCTAGTATGACCATCGCTGCCCAGGTCAGAGCCACATGTGCATAGCGCAGGTGCCCAGCCAAGCGACCACTTGGCACTGACGCTGACGCCTGTTGCCAAGCGCAGCTCCCTGGCCGGGGCTGGTTCTCTAAGAGGAAAGGGCGCCTTTTTGTGTTTTGCCTGCTTTGAGGGAATGTCAGCTAGCACTGAGTGGCAGGAACTAGCAAGGCCCAGGCCCAAGGCTGTGATGTTCCGGGGAAGGCTTCTGACCCCATGTCTACCCCACTTCTGGGCCTCGTGTCCCAGGGGCTGGCCATTCTCCCGGCAGCGTGAGTGTCCCTGAGATCAGGGTGAGGTGCAGCGTCACCTCCGTGGTCAGGTCCCCGGGGGACTTCACTTGGGCGGAGGGAGGAGAGTGGCCGCCTCGGTCTCAGTGGGAGGTCTTGGCCAGGGGTCCCTTTCCTGCCTTGGTCTGCAGAACTCAGACGCAGACCGAGCTTATTCCTGGACTTCCTCCCCCTCTGTTCAAGGAAATGAACCTGACACAGCTCCATTCTAAGACTTGGGGGCTGGATTCATTTTCCCTCTTAGGTGAATTTGGATATTTTTAAATTTGAGAGGGAGAGAGGAGAGAGAGAGAGAGAGAGAGATCTTTCATTTGCTGGTTCTCTCCCGGAAGAAGCTCCTGGCTCCTGGCTTTGGATCAGCACAGCTCCAGCCATTGCAGCCAATTGGGGAGTGACCCAGCAGGTGGAGGACCTCTCTCTCTCTCTCTCTTTCTATCTCTCTCTCTCTCTGTGTAACTCTCTGACTTTCAAGTAAATAAAATAAATCTTTAAAAAAAATGGGATTGCAATCATTTAATTAATATAAATATATTTCAAAAGACAATCAAATATGCATAAAGTTACATTTAAAAGTTCACCTTAGGGATAGGTACTTGATACAACTGTTAAGATCCTACTTGTAATGCTCTAATCCCATATCAGAGTGTGCAGTTTAAGCTCTGCTTCTGACCCAGCTTTCTGCTAACGTGAACCCTGGGAGGCAGGAGGTGATGGCTCAAGTAGCTGGGTCCCCACCACCCATGTGGGAGACCTGGATTCAGTTCCTGGCTCCTGGCTTTGACCTGGTCCAGGCTGGCTATTTCCGGCATTTGGGGACTGAAGAATCAGTGGTGTCTCATTCTATGTGTACATTTACATATTTATTTTGAAAGCACAATAGGCCTCTTATCCTTAGAGGGGATTCATTCCAAGACCCCCAGTGGAAATCTAAAACCTTGGATAGTACAGAACCTTATATATACTGTTTTTTTTTCTATGCATACATACATACATACTTATGCTAAGGTTTAATTTGTAAATTAGGTGAAGAGATGAGCAATAACTAATAATAAAATAGAATTATTATGCGGCTCACTAGGCTAATCCTCCGCCTTGCGGCGCCGGCACACCGGGTTCTAGTCCCGGTAGGGGCACCGGATTCTGTCCCGGTTGCCCCTCTTCCAGGCCAGCCCTCTGCTGTGGCCAGGGAGTGCAGTGGAGGATGGCCCAGGTGCTTGGGCCCTGCACCCCATGGGAGACCAGGAAAAGCACCTGGCTCCTGGCTCCTGCCATCGGATCAGCGCGGTGCGCCGGCCGCAGCGCACCGGCCGCGGCGGCCATTGGAGGGTGAACCAACGGCAAAAGGAAGACCTTTCTCTCTGTCTCTCTCTCTCACTGTCCACCCTGCCTGTCAAAAAAAAAAAATAGAATTATTATAATAATATACATAATAAACTCCATCCACAACTTATCACTTGTTTATCTCTGGAACTTCCTATGTAATGTTTTTGGACCACAGAAAGTGAAAGCGCAAACAAGGTGGACTACTGCACTAAGAATCATTTGCTGTTGCAAAATCTCTCCAGTCACCACCGAGAAGGCCATCAAATTCCCAAGCACCTCCAGGACTGTGATTTGGAACACACCAAGAAGCAGTAACTCCTGGCTAACGATTCTTTGTTATGCAAGAATCTATTACATTCATACCCTCTGAGAGGAAGGTTTTGCCAACTTGTCTTTTCTTACCTAAGAGCTTTCACCCATAAATTCCTCCCTGGTTTTTCTTTCTTTTGAAATTTTTTTTATTTTATTTGAAGGGCAGAGAGAGAGGGAGAGAGACAGGCAGAGAGAAAAGTAGAGATCTGTCATCCTCCAGTTCACTCCCCAGATGCCTGTAACGGCCAGGGTTTGGCCAAGCTGGCACCAGGAGCTCAGTCTGGATCTCCCACGTCGGTGGCAGGGACTCAAGTTCTTGGGTTATCACCTATTTTTTTTTTAAAGATTTACTTTATTTATTTGAAAGGCAGAGTTACAGAGAGAGAAGGAGAGACAGAAAAATCTTCCATCCCCTGGTTTACTACCCGAATGGCCCCAACAGCCAGGGCTGGGCCAGGCTAAAGCCAGGAGCCAGGAGCTTTTTCCAGGTCTCCCACGTGGGTGAAGGGGACCCAGCACTTGGGCCATCCTCTGCTGCTTTCCCAGATGCATTAGCAGGGAGCTGAATGGGAAGTGGAGCCCATATGAGATGCCAGCCCTGCAGGTGGAGGCTTTACCTGCTGTGCCACAGCACTGGCCCCAGGGCATCACCTGTTGCTTCCCAGGCTGCACATTAGCTGGAAGCTTGAACCCAGGCACTCTGATTCGGAATGCGGGAATTCCAAGCGGCATTTAGACCGTTACAGCAAGTGCCTACCCCAGCAATTTTTATTTTTCACAGTGGCAACACTATTCAACCTTCTTTCATTCTGTAGACACAGCTCAAGCGAGGCAGAATGTTTCTGGGAATCCTGGGTGGTGTTGCCTCCAGAGGAGCTGCTTGAGGTCATGACCTTCCCTGTCAGAATACAGGAGTAGACATTTACATGGAAGAGATGCCGCTCTAATGAGCACATTACAAGTCACGCTGAAATCTCAATGCTCATTTCGCCCTTGGAGAAGTTCTTTTCTTTTTCCTTCTCCCCTTCCTTCACGCTCTCATTCCCCACCCTACTCTACCCAGAAGTCAATTGCTGCCAGAACTAACTCTCTCTCTCTCTCTCTCTGATAACAGCCTTATTAGGATGTAACTCATTCACGGTACATCGCACCCCTTTCAGGCGTGTGTGTCAACAGTATTTGGTGTGTTCACAGAGTCTACAACCATCACCACAGCCAACTTTAGAATCTTTCCATCGGCCCCAAAGGGAGCCCTGGGGCCATGCGTGGTCACTTCCATTTCCTCTCCACGCCCCAGTCCACCTTAGACGACCACTCTCTGCTGCTATAAATGTCTCTATTCTGGATACTTCATATAATTGACACCACCCAATGTGGGCTTTTTTGTAACTGGCTTCTCTTACTTGCAACATTGTGGTAGCCTTTTCGCTGTTGAATAATATCCCATTGTGTAGCTATACCACATTTGTGTATCCATCTAAAAGCCAATAGATATTCAAATTGTGTCCTTTTTATTGCCTGTTCTGAATAATGCCTGTTGTGACCCTTCTCATGCATGCTTTTATGTGGACACATTTTTGCTTTTCTTGGTAGATTCCTAGGCTGAGTCTATGGGACCTCGACGTTTAACCTTTTGAGGGACTGCCAATCTGTTTTCCCATGCAGCTGCACCATTTTATACCCCTGCCAGCAGCTCTTGTGGGTTCTGATGGCTCCACATCCTCACCGACACTTGTGAACACTGTCTTTTTCATCAGTGGATGGGAAGAGGTATCTCCTTGGGGTTTTGATTTGCGTTTCCCTAATGGCTAATGCCAATAGATCTTCTTCAACTGGCTTTTGCAGAGGGGGAGAAAGAACAAAGATGTCTGTGCACATCCCCCTTGAGTGCTGTGTGCACAGTATTTAGAGAAAGACCAGGAGGGGTCGCGCTCTGGACAGGAGCCTGCTTTATAACACAGCGCACCTGCACAGCTTGGTGCTCACTCCTACTTGTCAAAAAATTCTGACCATTAGTGAGATTTTTATTTTAATCTGAAATGTACAGCCACTAGATTAAGCTTTGCAAAGCTCTCCCCTCACCCCGCTGCTCCACAGGCCTGAACTCACCTGTATATTTTTAAAGACAAGCTTTGGTAGTGTACACACTTGCTGCCTTTCCCCTTTCCCTTCTGAGGCGGTGAAAACAGCCTGCAGCTGGTACGCAGTCCTGGACTCCCCGACCAGGCTGCGCTAACTTGGCGGGGGTTCTCCAGGAGGGCGCAGCCCAAAATCCAGGCAGAGGGGACACAGGTAACTTAAGGAAACATGTTCGGAAATCACCTGACCTGGTTTGTTTTGAAGCTGCGCATCCTTTTAAAGAGGGTTTGTGGTTGTGTGTGTGATGACAGGGAACACATGCTCAGATGTGAAGAATGAGGTCTATCAGAGCAGGGGCTCTGCATTCCTGCTTGGTATCCCGCACAAAGACACACACAGCTCATTTCCCTCAACCTGACACGCTCTGCAAAAGCCACCTGTTCTTGCAGCCTATGTAGGGTTGCCTGTGTGTGCCTGTCTGGGTGTCAGCACCAGTCTGTCCATCGCCCCGTCTTCCACGAACTTGGTCTTCTGCCTCTGACTCACCCTGTCTCAAACCTCTAACCAAAGAGGATTCTGTCCAGTGTTTTTTCAGACTCTGGAATCCCCGCTGACCTCCTCTCTGTTCTCTCAAACCGTCCTCCTACATCGAGAAGAATCTCTCTCTTACTGTGGACAAAGTGCCTTTTACCCTAAGTTTGTTTCTCTTATTTCGTATTTCTGACTCTCCATTCCTCCTCATCCAAACTAATGGTTTCCCCTCGAAGATCCCACTCCCCTTTCCTACCTGCTGTTCCCCCAAGCCCTTGGCACTGGTCTAGGTGCCGTCTAGGTGGGATGCTCTTGCAGCCACGTGCCCCTGGGCTCCCTCCCTTTCGGTTCTCAGATTTCAGCTGGGGTGACCTGCCCCGATGGCCGTTGACCAGAGCTCCGTGGCAGTGGGGGTTTCTGTGTGCTTTGCTCATGTAGCATTCCCAGCACTAGAACCACGCCAGGCCGTTGCTTGCTGCGTGATCCCGTAAAGCTGCTCTGTAGAAAGTACCTGGCTGCCTCATGGCTGCCGTTTTGTGTTGGACAAGAAACGCCCTGGGGGATGAGCAAGAAAGGAGGAGCAGATGAGAGAAGGGGAAAGAGCTCCTTGCAGAGCAGGGGTGGAGTTAGACAGAGGGAAAGAGACTAGGGACAAGGTTTAAGGCCCGTTCTGCACTTCCCCTGATGTGACGAGAGCAAAACCCGGCTTCACTTGAAGCACATTCCCAAAGAAACCAGAAAAGCGGACAATTCTTCCCCATCCCGCCATCCCTCCAGCACCCCACTCCCCTACCCCCAGCTTCCGGTTTTCATCAGCAAAAGAAACAAGGGTTGGGTCAGAGTCCAGACTCACCACGTGTTAGACAGTCACCTGGTTATGTTAGTGTAAATGAGATCGAGATTCAGGGGACACGATTGTGTCTGAAAGCAGAATAGCAAGCCCTTCGCCACCGCACTGTTTGCTTAGACTTTCTGGCTAAGCTGTTCCATTCGCAAGTGAGTGAGTGACCTGTCGTGGTAGCAACGGACATCCCCAGCGCAGGTGCCCATTGAGCAACCATGCTTGGTTTCCTTTGCCAAACTGGATCTTCTGCTCCCTTTGCCAACGGCAAGCACATGTGTTGGGTCACAGCCCTGCTGCGAATGAGTTTCCACACTTGTTTTTTTCTCCTTTTTTACCCCCTGTCCATTCCACATAACAAATCAGATTGTAATTATGAAACTGAGGGACTCGGGCAGCTTGCATGCCTGCCGAGGCTGAGCAATGCTGCTGGTATTGTTTCGATTGCTTGGTGACAGCCAGAGGGTGCTTGTCACATGACTGTTGGGAATGTGCAATCCACAGAGGTGAAAATGACATCACCAGAGTGCCTTACACTGGAATTTAGCAAATCTGCGATGCGGGATTTGCAAGGGAAAGCAAGCTATCAGCTTTTTTTATTTTTTAATTCCTTCCATCCCCCATGTGATCAGTGATATTTTTCTAGTGGTGTTTGTTTTATGCTGAAGAGGAAGCTCATCCGGTTCTACTATCTGATACCTCCGAAGTTGCAGAGACACAGTGTTACCACTGAGAATGTTTTCCTTTTTCTTCTCCATATCATTGAATGGGTGTGACCTCTGATGGTGTGAAGCCTCTCTCACTGCTCTGGCCTTGGGTGTGGGACTTTCTCTGTCTGGCACAACCTTCTTGCTGGTCCTCTCCCTTCTGCCCCATTGGTCTGAGGAATGCCACTCATTCATTAAGACAGTCTCTCCTGTGGCACCGGCATCCCATATGGGTGCGTGTTTGAGTCCCATCTGCTCCGCTTCCGATCCAGCTCTCTGCTATAGCCTGGGAAAGCTGGAGAAGATGGTCCAAGTTCTTGGGCCCCTGCACCTATGTGGGAGACCCAGAAGAAGCTCCTGTTTCCTGGCTTTGGATTGGCCCAGCTCCAGCCATTGAGGCCATTTGGGGAGTGAACCAGTGGATAGAAGACCTTTCTCTCTGTCTCTGCCTCTCTCTGTAACTCTGCCTCTCAAACAAATAAATAAAAATCTTAAAAAAAAAGGCCACTTCAAATCGACGTCTCCTAAGTGAGTTTTCTTTTACCTCTCACTATCCTGACTCAGCGAGTCCTTCCTCTCTTCCCTGGCCCTGTCTTGTACAGCCCACTATGGTTCCCTTTATCGCACTATGTGTCCATTATTCTCGTAGTGCAGTTTCACAAGGGCAGAGACCATGTCTCCATGTCCTCGTTTCCCCAGCGTTTGGTGCAGTCTTGGCAGTTATGAAGCCCTCAGCACGGGCTGCTGCCTTTTCCCCTTCCTCCCTCAATGATTTTTCTTCATCGCCATGTATGTTTTCAATTTGAAGCATGATGAAGGTTTTATCAATTATTATATACTTTGAAGATATTTTATTAAGTATGAATAAATTTAGAGTTCTTATATCAGTGATACATTAAAACTTTTATTAAAAATAACATTAAAATATGGTGATTTACTTTACCCTCAATAATGATTTTTTTAACTAATTTGATGTTAATAATAGCTAGATTAGCTGTTTTGAGGTATGTATCAGCTTTTTTTTAATACTTCTATCTTCTGTCATCCTGGATCCTTATAGTTTTGCAAGCTTCTTAAAAAATAGAAATCTGGGTTTCTAATATTGTTGTATCCAATACTTTTGCATTTTAATCCATTTATATTTATTGTGATTACCGATATTTGGATTTATTGCTATACTCTCCTTTTGTGCATTGTATCTGTACTGGTTTTTTTTTCTGTGCTTCTTTCTCTCCCATTTTTTTTTTTTTTAATGTTGGAACAAACTTGAACTTTGTGGTTCTTCCTTTTCCATAAACAAGTTTAACTTGCTGCTGATAATGGGAGGACTGGTCTGGCAAGTTTCTGTCTTCTTGTTTCTTAAAGTTTCTTCTTTTAACTCAGAAAATGAGAAGATTTCAAAGGATATTTACAACCATGCATCACGTCATCAAGAAAGAATAATAATAAAGAAGAGACTCAGGCAAGAATTTATTTCTTAGCATTTCTCACTGGGGACTAAGGCAGTTTAACAGCCAAGTCACTGGTTCTCAAAGCCATGAGTCACCATGTTGGGCAACGCTGGCTATAGAAAGATGGCAGCTGTGTAATGTGTCTGCTCCCAGGGCCAGGACGGCACCCGAGGGAAGGCCCTGGGGGCTCCTTGTCGTGTGACTTCACGAGGAAGCAATGCACCCGTGACTCGCCTCCTGTTCCCTCAGCAGCAAAGCCTTTATTCATTCAGCCAGCCGTGACGGGGTGTGGCCTTCTCTTGGCCAGAGGTGGACCACAAATGCAAAAGGCGCCGTTAAACAGTGTGACACTGCCTGGCGATCCAGAATACACTTTAAGTTGTTACTTAAATAAATGCCTAATTTTAACTTTCTCACGGAATACTGCTTTGTGGTCTCTTTTTTGGATTCTCCTTTTTCTCCTATGGAAAAACAAGAATATCACAGCAGTGACCAACTTGGAATCGGGTTTCAAATAGCCTGGCTTTGGAATCTTGATGATGCCGTGTGTGATCTAGGGCAAGCTACTAATCAAGCCAAACCTCTAAGTGGGACTGAATCTACACATGGCATTGCCACGAGAATCTAATACATTGGGACATATAAGCCTGTGGCCTAAGCTTAGTACTCAAAAAGCAAACACAGTGCAGTGGCTGGTCTAATTTTTCTTTTTTATGAATTAGAAGCTTCTTGAAGTGATCCTTCTGACACCCCTCCTCCCCTTCAACATATACCCTTGGCATAGTAGTAGGCAGAGAAAAAAGATCTCGAGACAGGATGGGGACTGGCTGAAGGCTGATCTCTTTGCTTCAGGGATTTAACAGCTGAATATAGTGGAAATCCCTTCATACTTTATATCCTCAAGTGTGATGTCCGGAGCCAGTAGATGCCAGGGTTGCAGGCAAACTTGCTTCAGCAGGCACGACCCCTTTGATGGGGCTGGCTCAGCCCTACACTCTCAAGTCCTGACCTCTGCAAACCCAGTTAGAAGGTGTCAGGTGCCAGAGTGCTGCTAACGTCATGTTTGAGAACCCTTCCTTCCCAGGCTAGGGCAATCATGTCCTGGCGTGCTGACCTGGAATTGGGGGTGCATTTTCCCATGTGAAGGTGAAGATTTGTAGGTGGTATGTACCTCTGGAGCCAGCACTGTTCCCAGTAGGTAAAAGAGGGCTTTAGGACCCAGCATGTGATCCTAACTTCTTTCAATAACATGTTTCTTCATGTGAAACGTGTTCTCAGTTCCAAATAATTGATTTGCAAGTAAGATGTTGAAACATAAGCCATTAGGAACATGGAGCTATACTTCTTCATGTCTGCAGTGCGGCAAGCAGGAGGGAGATTCTGCAGATCCCCCCAGAACTGTAGCAATGGGCAGAGGTTTGCTGCAGCAAGGTGAGGCCATCACTTAGGATGTCCACTTTAACCAAGTGCCCGGGGTCGCGTCCCAGCTCCACTTTCGATCCAGCTTCCTGCTAATGGGCACCCTGAGGGGCAGCAGGTGATGGTTCAAGTACTTGGGTCCCTGCCACCCCTATGGGAGACCCGGATGAGTTCCTGGAGACAGGCTTCAGACTGGCCCAGACTTGGCTGTTGCAGGCGTTTGGGGAGTATATCATCAGATGGAAGACCTCTCTCTGTCTCTTTGTCTTTCTGCCTTTCAAGTAAAACTTAAAAAGAAAGAAAAAACAATAGGAACATGTGGGTACTGTACATTTTTCTAACCCAGAGGTTAGCCAGGGCAACAGAACAGCTGTTTGTGGCAAAGAACAATACTGGCTCCTTAGTGATCACCAAAGATAGGGACATTGAGTTAGATTCCATCCCATGGCCACCCCTGTGTCTTTATCTGGGTGCCTCTTTATCCCTGGGCAGGGAGGGGGGAGTTCTCCTGGGAGGAGAGAAGGCCACGTTACTGCCCAGGCTAACTGAGTGCTGACCAGAGGGGGCTTGTGTGCCCATACTCCCTTCCCCTGAGACAGCCTGGCAGTGAGCAGCCCCCAAACTCTCTGCCAGATCCCTCTCCCACTCCCTTCCTTCTCCTCTCTTCACTGCCCAGACATGGGCTCTCCCATCTGTCCATTAACATGGGGGTGCTGAGTCTAAACTGTTACCTAGGCTCTGTGAGAGAACAGGAAAGAAAAGCTCCAAATCTTCACTCTCCAGAAATTTATAAACTAGGTCGGAAAGTGAGTATCTGTTTATGGGATTCGAGTCGGCCAACTCTAACCTAAATCTACCATTTCTTAACTTATAGTCTTGAAGTCTCAGTGCTTCCATCTGTAAAATGGGACTGAGGAAAGCAACTGTCTCATAGGTCTGTCAAGCGGATTGTGCCGCAAGATTCTCAGCACTGCCTGCACATGGGAAGTGCTCGATGAATGCTAGCGACCGTTACTATCATTATGCAGGAGGCCTGAGAGGGGAAATCCACTGGTCTGGGCTGCGTGCGAGCCAAATAACACTTCCCCCAACACTCTCCTTAGTCTTTTTTATTATTTTTTTACAGGCAGAGTAGGCAGTGAGAGAGAGAGACAGAGAGAAAGGTCTTCCTTTGCCGTTGGTTCACCCTCCAATGGCCGCCATGGTCGGAGCACCGCGCTGGTCCGATGGCAGGAGCCAGGTACTTATCCTGGTCTCCCATGGGGTGCAGGGCCCAAGCACTTGGGCCATCCTCCACTGCACTCCCGGGCCATAGCAGAGAGCTGGCCTGGAAGAGGGGCAACCGGGACAGAATCTGGTGCCCCGACCGGGACTAGAACCCCGTGTGCCGGCGCCGCTAGGTGGAGGATTAGCCTAGTGAGCCGCGGGTGCTGGCCTCCTTAGTCTTTTTGACCTGGGAGAGGGAGCACTGCGCTCTGGGTCACAGAAACATACAGTAACACACTGGTGTGAGAAGGGCTTCGGGGATGCATTAGGGGCTGGCGAAGGCAGTCTGCCTGTCTGGGCTCACATCTACCCTGCACGTCTGGTTGGGTTTGTAAGCCAAATGATTGAAACTCCTTCTGTGTTGAAGAATTTATCAGTTAGGTGGGGATTCAAGACATACACATGAGATGTAGTCTTCACAAAATAAAGCAGTTTATTAATCCACTAGAATAAAAATGATATGTAAAAACTTCATATACCTATGGTAAATGTTTAGTCAAGAGACACTTATTGCTGGGGCTGGCATTGTGACACAGCAGGTTAAGCTGCCACCTGCAACACCTGCATCTCCTTTGGGCGCCAGTTCAAGTCCAGGCTGCTCCACTTCTAATCCAGCTCCCTGCTAATGGCCTGGGAAAGAAGCAGAAGATGGCCCAAGTGGGAGACCTGGATGAAGCTTCTGGCTCCTGGCTTTGGCCTGGCCCCACCCTGGCCATTATGGCCATTTAGGGAGTGAACCAGTGGAAGGAAGATCTCTCTGTCTCTGCCTCTGTCTGTAACCCTGCTTTTCAAATAAACATATAAATATTTTTTTTTTAAAAAAGGAGCGCTTATTGTTAGGTCCAAACTTTGGACTCTGGGTACAATTCTGTGGATACCAGAATTCTGTGGGTACCAGCAGAGCTTGGCGACAATAACGGCAGGGGGCAGGGGAGCTTTTCTTGCCCCTACTCACCCTGCCTCTTTGTCCACTACACCTGCTTCTCTCCCCTGACATACTGCAGCCTGGACCAGTGAGGGAAACGTGGTGCCAACTCCTGCCCGGGCCTTCAGGGCTTTGGGGAACAGGGTCAGGGCCTGGGGCACCCACCCTTGGTTCACGTTCTCAAGTGGGTGCTGGTGGGGCTATGGATGCTGGAAGCGCCCGGTTGGCTCTGGGTGGCTGCTAGCTTGGGCTTTTGCTGCGCCCAGTGTTTACTTGGGAGGATTAATGACAGGACTGGCTTGCTGGGAGTGTTGCAATGGAAGAGATGCAGACCGGGGCCACCGCCGGCCTCCTCCCTGGCCAGGCTGCCCCAGCTGGCAGCTGCCAAGCAGTTCCCCAGAGCGTGGGGTCTGAGTGTGCCACACAGGGCTTGTCAGAAGATTTTTGGCCGCGTGTCTGTGTGGTTTTGCTCTCTGGATAAATGGCTGGGTTCAGCAGCAGTCATGGCTCCTGGCCTCGTTCTCTTAGTTGATGATGTGACTGCGAGAAGAAAAGCAAAAACCAAAGGAAAACACGGCGGCAATGCTATCTGAGTTTAAAATATCCTTCTGGAACAGGAAGCGTCCATCAAACAGCCCTCCATGGGAAAAGCTGGAACCCAGCGCAGGGAAGCCCCTTGCTGAGATCCTACAGCAGGGCTGGGACTGAAAGCCCGAGTTCTGGGTTCGTGATCCTCTTCTCTTTCCCTGGTTTCCCTGGTTTCTCAGCGGTTGTCCGCAACCAGTGAGAGTCCCCCACCCTCTTCTGTTAGAATCTGCTTTCTTCCCAAAGCCTAAAAGGCACCAAGATGATCCAGGAAATTGACGGCATCCCAGTTCCCTTCCACGGGCAGGCTGTGGCCTGTGGGCCGGGCTGTATGGTTCGCTGTTCCAGTCAGTTTCTGGGCATTTCATCTGAAAGCGTGCAGATTCCCCATGGATTCTAAACCCATCCATTGGGGGGTATTCAGGGCTTATAAAGACAGAGACTTGCTTTCCCTCGCATTCTCTCTCTTCCCCCTGCCTTTCTTCCATCCACCCACCTCTGTTAAGAGGCATTTTTAAAAAGATGTGACTTAGGACATATATTTTGGTAAAATCCTTTATGATTATATCTGCTGTCTCAGTTTGTATGTTATCATGCCTTCTAATAGTTTATATTGTGCCAATTTCTTTATGCATTTGTTTGGCAGTGTGACCCTCTCAAGGTGTCCCGTGAGGAGGGGAAGGAGGGGCCGACAGGACTAGGTAGAGACTTTGAAAACATGGGCACGGTGCTGTGGCTGTTTGGGCAGTGGAATATTTATGCAGGGCTGTGGGTGTTTTGAACTGTCTGGAAACTAATAAGCAAGCTGCACACAGAAACTCGATGGAAGTCCTCCAAACTTCGGACAACACAGGGGCCTTTCAGGAGTCTGAACCGCGTCCAAGTCAAATTATAGCCCAGTGCCCTTGTGCGGATGGAGGCCGAGGAGCCCACAGGGGAGGGGGCGGGGCCCGGACCCCGGGAGACCCAGGGGCCTGCTGCTGGTTCTACCGCTAGTGGTAGTCTGCAAAAAGGTGTAATAATAGTTTCAACTTCATGGAGCTGCTTTGGTTATAAAAATAAAATCCTGTGTGCCAAGTGCTGAGCACGCTGCCTGGCGCACATAGGCACTGCTAACGTACGAGATCCCAATGTCAGGGGAAAACACGCGGAAACTGACCGCTGGTCAAGCAGAGGAGGTCCTGCCTGGCAGGGAGGCGCCAGGGTCATGGGCACAGACTTGGAAGTTAGAGCTGCCTTTAGATCCCAGGTCTAGCCGTTTCTAGCTCTGTGACTGTGGGCAGTTAGAAAAGCTGCCTCACTTTTTGTCACCTTTTTATTTTCTTTTGGCTTTAAGACTCATCTTCTAGAGTTATTGTCTTGGTGACTGATGTAGCCGTGTGAAGCCCCTGGCTCAGTAGTAGGTGCTGGATCAGTGGTGGCTGGTGATCCAGGTCCTTAGGAAGAAGCCAGAGCAGTGAGGCAGGGAAGACAGTGAGTGGGGAGACTGATGAGGTGAGAGCAAGGGCAGCCCCTCTGCGGCCTGAGGAGTTTTCTGTGGGTGCTATGACACATGACCACAAACACAGCGGCATGAAACAGCAGCAGTGGATTCTCTCACGGTGCCAGATGGTTCAACATCATCCGCATCCCTGGGTCGAAAGCAAGGTGCTGACGTCTTAACACTGCCATCCTCCCTGCAGTGCTAAGGAGAAGACCTGTTCCTTTGCCTTTTCTGGTTTCTGGTGGCTGTTGGCATTCCTGGTCTTGTGGTCACAGAACTCCAGTCTCTCTGTCTCTGGCTCCCTGTCACCTTTGTCCCATCCATCCATCCATCCATCCATCCATCCTCTATCTAAATTCACTCATTCTCTGGCCCAAAGGGACAGCTGGGATACACTCGGGATCCACCTGTATAATCGAGAATAACATTTTCTTCTCTGCATCCCTCACTTAACCGAGCCTATCGCCATGCTGCCTGCTGCAGGCCCAGCGCACCAGCGGTGAGGAGAAGATGCCAGTTCGCCTTTCTCCAGAGGGACCCGGCAGGGTGGGAGTGTGGTGAGAGCTGTCCCTGGGACATGGGCAAAGTCAAGCCTAAGCTGGCCTGTGTGGCTGGGGAGGAAGCGGCACAGCTCAGACTGCGGGGACCCACGAGGCCGGATGATGTGTGGCAGAGTAGAGCTCAGCACAGTCTCTGGTCAGGGCAGTGACCTCCAGGAAAGGGTGGGAAAGGGAGAGACGCCGGCCTGCCTGACTGCACCAGAGGGGTTCAGAGCCAAGGCAGAGTGCACTGAGAGCCTTGGGCCCACCGGCCCTTGCCTACTCTTCCTAAGCTAGCCTGGCTGGGCACAGTCCTCGTCCCCGACGTCTCTCTCAGAGGCTTCTTCGGGGGAGGAAGTATAATAACGAAAGGGAAATCATCTCAAAGCCCCGTGCTCTGGTAACTGTTAGCTTCCTGTCTTCCTCCTGTGTCAGGCAGCTCACTGGAGGACCTCGCCCAGCTTGCAAGGGACAACAGTGTGACCCACGCGTGTCCAGGACATC
Source organism: Oryctolagus cuniculus (assembly GCF_051225735.1). NCBI lineage: Eukaryota > Metazoa > Chordata > Mammalia > Lagomorpha > Leporidae > Oryctolagus > Oryctolagus cuniculus. Next base: position 179,219,249 of record NC_142868.1, read on the forward strand.
CACCTTACCAGGAAGTGGGCCTAGGCAGGAGCTGCAGCAGGAGGAGGATGGCGTGTGGGGCACGAGAGAACCTGGATCCAGGTCTCGGCTCTGCCATTTAACTCCTAAGGCCTCAATTCCTTTCTGGACACAAAGCAGTAATGACAGCATGCACTTCACAGGGAATGCTATGAGGACTGAATCTGGTGCTTGCCGGTGACTCAGCACAGGGCAGGGCTGCTATGAACTAGTTTAAAAGGGGAGGAGTAGGAAAAGAAAGAAGCAAACAGCATTCAGAAAGCCAGGAGCAGAGGAAGTGGTCAAACTGCATTTCCCACTGTTGCGTGATTTCCAGTGACAGGGCGTGCCAGGGATGACCCCTTGCAGGCTGTGAGAGGCTGGGAGGGCTCCTGATGAAGGCCCCTTCCCAAATTCGTGTTCTTAGAGGGCCCAGGGGAGCCGCAAAGGCCAACCCTGGAAGCCCATTCTCTTGACCAAAGCCTGAAGTCTCTACAGAGAGGTCACACATTGAATCATTAACAGTCTTGCTCAAAATGCTGAACATCTCACAGGCCCTGATGCAATGAAGCCCAGGACGGGCACAGTTTGACAGGGGAGGTTAGCGGTTGCATAGTGGCCCTCAAAGGGTCGGTCTACATCGCAGAAACTGTTGACTTGACCTAGAGATGAGATCATCCTGGATTGTTTGTGTGGGTCCCACATGTAATGCCAAGTATCCTTATAAGAGACCCACAGAGGAGGGACACATGGAGAAGAGGAGGAGGCTCTGGGAGGAAACAGCCCTTGGAAGACGGAGGCAGAGATGGGCAAGAGGCGACCTCGCGCAGAAGCAGGCTTGGAGCCACCAGGAGCTGGAAGGGCAAGGAGGGAGTGAGGCCCGCTGGCGCTGTGCCGTCAGCCCCGTCCCTGAGACTTCAACGTCTGGCTCCAGAATTGTGCAAGAATACATCCTGCCACTTTAAGCCACTCAGTGTGCGGTCATTTGTAACGGCAACTACAGGAAACTAATTCAAGGTCACTTCAGAAAGTTTGCGGATGAATGGAAGGAAACGTTCCTTTTGGAGGTGGGTGTTTGATGCAGTGGTTAAGATGCTGCTCAGGGTCCCCACATCCCAGAGTGGAGCCTTGGGTTTGAGGTCTGGCTCCACTTCTGACGCCAGCGTCCTGTCAATGCACAGCCTGGGAGACAGCAGGTGATGGCTCCAGCGCTGCCCGCTCCCCTCACCTCGTCCATCCACCTGTCACAAGGACAACTAGTGTTTCCGTAGACCTCAGACTGTGTGCGTGCCAAACCTGTGCCAGGCTCTGAGCACGTGGCCATGAGCAGGGGGTGGGGCGGTGTGGAGGACCCAGGCTAGCTGGCAGCCTGTCTCTCACTTGGATTTGCCAGACGGGTTGCCACTGTGTCCTGACCTTAACCTGCTCTTGTTAGGCTTGTTTTCAGCTGTGGCTGATTCCCGGTCCCGGCTCCTCCTCATCTGTTCCCCTCCCTCTGCAGGTCGGGCAGTTGGCCGCTGCTGTATGCCTGGCCCGGTCTGGCGCTTCTGGGTCAGCCAGCCCGGCCTCGGGGAACCTCATCCATAATTTTCGGCTCTATTGTCTGTTCTCCTCGCTGAATTTAACTACTGCTCTTGCTTTCCTGGTGCTGACAGTGAATCCAAAGTGCTGTAAGTGATTCCCAGCTCATGCCCTGCGTCACCTCCCTGGCCCTAGGAGGAGAAGGTCACCCAAGGGCAGGTTACAGAGGGCCATGACGAGCGTGACAAGACTTCTCGGTCACTGTGATCTTCAGATGGACGTCAGCCACACCATGTGACCGTTCACTTGTCACGGAGCTTCCCTAGAAGCTCAGGTCAGCTCACAATCCCACTTTGCAAGCTGCAAACAGTCTCTTTGTTCAAAGCACTCTTTATTTTGGTGTGTCTCCTACAACGAACATCACGTGCCACGCTCCACAGCTTTCTCTTCATTTATCTTTTATTTTCACTCTGTCTTCCCTTTCCTAGCAATGAATAGAAAGGGAGAGGGGCTGGTGCTGTGGTGTAACAGGTAAAGCCGCCACCTGCAGTGCTGACATTCCACATGGGTGACGGTTCGAGTCCATGCTGCTCCATTTCTGATCCAGCTCTCTGCTGTGGCCTAGGAAAGCAGTAGAAGGTGGCCCAAGTCCTTGGGGCCCTGCACCCACATGGGAGACCTTGAAGAAGCTCCTGGCTCCTGGTTTTGGATCAGCTTAGTTCTGGCCATTGCTGCTGTTTGGGGATTGAACCAGAAGATGGAAAACCTTTCTCTCTCTCTCTCTCTCTGCCTCTCCTTCTCTCTCTCTGTAATTCTGACCTTCAAGTAAATAAATAAATCTTTAAAAAAAGAAAAGAAAAAGGGAGAAACTGAGCATCTGAAGTCTTTAAACAAAAAGAACGTGTGCCTGATTTTTATTGATCAAATGCATGTGTTTTTTTTTTTTTTTTTTTTTTTTTTACAGGCAGAGTGGACAGTGAGAGAGAGAGACAGAGAGAAAGGTCTTCCTTTTGCCATTGGTTCACCCTCCAATGGCGTTGCGGCCGGTGCATCATGCTGATCCGAAGCCAGGAGCCAGGTGCTTCTCCTGGTCTCCCGTGCGGGTGCAGGGCCCAAGGACTTGAGCCATCCTCCACTGCACTCCCGGGCCATAGCAGAGAACTGGCCTGGAAGAGGGGCAACCTGGATAGAATCCGGCACCCTGACCGGGACTAGAACCCAGTGTGCCGGCACTGCAAGGCAGAGGATTAGCCTATTGAGCAGTGGCACCGGCCCAAGTGTATGTCTTTTTAGAACAGGAGGTACTAGACAGCAGTAGTCTATCTTTCTTTTTCTTATTTTAAAGATTTATTTATTTGAAAGACAGAGTTACAGAGAGGCAGAGGCAGAAAAGAGAGAGAAGTCGTCCATCCTCTGTTTCACTCCCCAAATGGCCTCAACAGCCAGAGCTGGGCTGATCCAAAGCCAGGATCCAAAAGCTTCTTCCGATTTCCCACATGGGTGCATGGGCCCAAGGACTTGGGCCATCTTCTACTGCTTTCCCAGGCCATAGCAGAGAGCTGGATCAGAAGTGGAGCAGCTGGGACTCAAACTGGTGCCCATATGGGATGCCGGCACTGCAGGCAGCGGCTTTACCCGCCACGCCACAGAGCCAGACCCTTTCTGTTTCTTTACAAGGCAATGTAGCAAAGGTTTGGGAACGTGGGATAGGAAGAGAGATGGGATCTTGCTTTGACTGGGTATCTCTAAGGACTAGACGTGGACACAGGTGCTTGCAAATATTATCTCATTTAAGGTTCACAACAATCCCTGGAGTTAACAACCATGAACTCATTTTACAGATGAGACAGAAATTTTGGAAGACCTGCCCAGGGTCATGAAGCTGGGATTTGAACCCCTATGCTAAGTGGCATAATAACAACAAAGTAGTTTTTAGAAGTCAGCTAGAAATGTCACTTAAACTGTCATCCAAACACTGAGGCATGTGACCTCTTTGCTAGAAGAAAGGCTGGCATGGGCTGCAGAAATGAGTTCTTTCTTAATGGAGGCTTCTAAGTACAAGAGGAGTGGAAATAGTGGCTGGAGGTTGCCACCTGCAAAGCTGCTTTTTTAGACAGTGTCTGGCATTAATGAACATTTCCAAGGCTCTTTGAGATATGAAGATAAGAGATGTCACAGGCATGACGAGTGTGACTATGATACTGCCCCGAAGGCAGGGAGGCATCCCTGGGTCATCACCAGGGCCTGGCTGATGTTCAGGAGGGGCCCCGTGGCCTGCATGGCAGAGCTTCTCCCGGGAAGATCCTGCACTGGGAAGCAGGCACCCACCCTGTGGAGATGCACTAAGTGAAATTACCGTGAGATATCGTGGAGGTGTTGTGGTTATCTGTCACTGCCTCCTGGGTGGGAAGGAATTTCAGATTCTGTCTGGAGACTGCGTTAGGGTAAAGAGAGAGAACACCGGGGGGAGGAGGGAGAGGACAGCCCCAGCAGGCCAGGAACCGCTGCCAAGCTCCACCCAAATCACTGATTGGCTTGGGTCGGTCCTTGGGACAAGGTGGTGTTTAATTCTCGATGTGTAGGCATGGACCTAGTCCCTCACAGAGCCGAGACCGGAGCCACAGAAATGGATGGAAGCTTCCAGGGAAAGAGAAGCCACACAAAGGGTGAGCAAAGGGCAGAAAGGGTGTCGCAGGTTGAGATCAAGATGATTCCCCATGGGAGTGAAGACAGGGAGCCTGAGACAGCAGTCAGAGCTCCACACACAGGGGGCAGAAGGTTAGAGCCTCCTTAATTATGTAAAATTGTTATTTATTTATTTTCATTTTATTTGAAAGAGAGGATGGGAGAGAAACAGAGAGATCTTCCATCTACTGGTTCATTCCCCAAGGCTGGGCCAGACTAAAACTAGGAGCCAGGAAGTCATCACAGGCCTCTCATGTGGGTGTCAGGGGACAAATACTTTAGCGATCACCTGCTGTCTCCCAGAGTGCACATGGTCAGGAAGCTGCGTTGGAAGCAGAGTAGCCAGGACTTGAACCAGGCACTCTGACTTGAGATGTTGGTGCCTCAAGCGGAATCTTAAATGCTGTGCCAACCACCTATCCCCATCTAACTTTACTTGTCAATTATTTAATTATTTATTTGAGAGAGAGAGAGAGAGAGAGTTAGGGTTAGGATTATCCACTGGTTGACTTTCCAGATGCCAGCAACAGCTGGGGCTTGGCTGGGCAGAAGCCAGGAGCTGGGAATTCAAGCCAGGTCTCCCATGTGGGTTGCACTTGAGTCATTACTTACTCATTCCCAGGGTCTGCATTAGCAGGAAGCAAGAGTTAGGAGCCAGAGATGGGTACTGAACCCAGGTGCTCCAATATGGAATGAGGCATCGTCATTGCTAGGCCAAATGCCCGCCCCATCTAAGGGTTTTTTTTGTTGTTTCTATCACACACAGAAGGTGTGCTGTCTTGTTTTCACCTTGATAGCTTTACACTGTTGCTGTGAGGACACAGCAACCCTCAGATGTGGGTGTAAGCACCCATTTTTCACGGGGAAGCTGAGATTCGGAGAGAAGTAGCACGTCCCAGGTCTTGTAGTTAGCACCCGGAATCCAGGTGCTCTGGCTCCAATCCCACCAGGCCTCAGCTGCCTCCCCCATGCAGCATCATCGAGGCTTCAAGGAACCAAGAGAGAGGAACAGCTGCCCAGGAAAAAGAACCCGAGCTGCATGTCCAGCAGATCCGAGTTTGAATCTTGGCTCCAGCGCTCAATTGCTGTGTGGCCTTCGACAAGCATTCGACCGCCTTCAGCCTCATTTTCCCGACCACTCATCTCACGCCTGGAGCAGAAAGTGCAGATGACGGTGACAGTGGTGGAAATCATACTAGTTGACACTTGTAAAGAAGTTACCGAGTGCCAGACATGGTTCTGAGTAAATCCCGGGAGTTACTTAATCCTATGACAAGTTTGCTAGAGATCATCCCCAGATAAGGAAACCGAGGCACAGGCAGGCTAAGGCCCCCCTGGATATTGAGTGGGGCAGTTACACTCAGAGAGATCTGGGACCGGGGCAGAGCCCGCCGTGTGCCTCCCCTGCCCCTTCCCTGTGCTCAGAGTGGAAGCACAACCGGGAGTGGTTGCCGTGACCCACTTCCTCCTCCAGGCCCTGCCCGCAGGGGCCATCCCACCCCAGAGACTTCTGCCTCTGGCCTTGATTTGCTCCTCGCCGTTTTGTTGTTGTAGCCTTGGTGACTCAGTGCACTTGTCCTGTCAAGCTTCCCCTCCCCAGGTCTCCCTGCACCGCCCCGTTTTTCAGTGGTGGTAAAACACATGTAGAATTTACCATCTTGGCCGTTTGGATGGGTACAGCTCAGGGCACCGACTGCACCGCTGCAACTCTTCACCTTGTCAACCGGAAACTGTGGCCCACTAAACATCACTCCCCACCTCTCCATCCCGCCTTTCCTGGGCACCCACTCTTCCACTTTCTGTCTCTCTGATTTTGACTACTCTGAACACCTCAATGAGTGGGATCATAAGTGTTTTGTGTGACTGGCTTATTTCACTGAAGGTAACGTTCTCATGCCCCATCCACGTTGTAACATGTCAGAATTTCCTTCTTTTTTTTTTTTTTTGACAGGCAGAGTGGACAGTGAGAGAGAGAGAGAGAGACAGAGAGAAAGGTCTTCCTTTGCCGTTGGTTCACCCTCCAATGGCCGCCGCGGCCGGTGCGCTGCGGCCGGCGCACCGCGCTGATCTGATGGCAGGAGCCAGGAGCCAGGTGCTTCTCCTGGTCTCCCATGGTGTGCAGGGCCCAAGCACTTGGGCCATCCTCCACTGCACTCCCTGGCCACAGCAGAGAGCTGGCCTGGAAGAGGGGCAACCGGGACAGAATCCGGTGCCCCAACCGGGACTAGAACCCGGTGTGCCGGCGCCGCTAGGCGGAGGATTAGCCTAGTGAGCCGCGGCGCCGGCCTTCTTTTTGTTTTAAACACTTATTTATTTTGAAAGTCGGAGTTACAGAAAGGGGTGGGGAGAGGGAGAAAGAGAAAGAGAGAGAGAGAGATCTTCCATCCATTGGTTCTCTCCCCAGTTGGAAGGAGCTGGGCCAGGCTGCAGCCAGGAGCCAGGAGCTTCATCTGGGTCTCCCACATAGGTGGCAGGGGCCCTGTCACTTGGGCCATCTTCCACTGCTTTACCCAGGCCATTAGCAGGGAGCTGTACCTGAAGTAGAGCAGCCGGGACACAAACCAGTGCCCATAAAGGAATGCCAACATCACAGGTGGTGGCTTTACCCTCCATGCCACGACACTGGCCCCAGAATTTCCTTGTTTTTAAGACTGAATAGTGGGGCCGGTGCTGTGGCATAGTGAATTGGGCCTCTGCCTGCAGTGCTGGCATCCTGTATGGGCGCCACTTCGAGTCCTGGCTGTTACGCTTCCGATCCAGCTCCCTGCTGATGGCCTGGGAGAGCAGTAGAGGACAGCCCAAGTCCTTGGGCCCCTGCACCCACATGGGAAACCTTGAAGAAGCTCCTGGGTCCTGGCTTTGGATTGGTCCAGCTCTGGCCATTGTGGCCATTTTCAGAGCGAACCAAAGGATGGAAGACCTCTCTCTCTGACGCTCTTTCTCTGTCTGTGACTCTGCCTCTTGGATAAATGGATCAATCTTTTTTTTTTTTTAAAGGTTGAATAGTGTTCTAATGTGTGCCTATATCACATGTTACTTCTCCATTCATTGGTTGATGGGCGCGTGGGTGGCTTCCGTGTTTCAGCTGTTGTGAATGGTGTTGTTATGAACACCAGGGTACAAATCTCTTTGAGACGTTGCTTTCAATTACTTTGCATTCATACCCAGAAGTGGCACTGCTGGATCACGTGGCAGTTCTGCTACCAGCTGGAGGAGCCGACACACTGATTTCCACCACAGTGGGACCATCTCAGTCAGGTCTCAGCTTTGCTCCTCACCAGCGCCCAGCCCCGCAGGCTGATGCACGGAGCCCCGTTCCTATCTCTGACTCCCCTGGCTTCTCTATTTTGGGCCACCCCATCACCTTCCTATTCTGATTTCTCAGAGTCTGATCCCGGGAGGGGACTTGTGCTGTGTTCAGCTCTCTAAACCTTTGCCTCGGGGAGCACTTGGCGCACTGGGACCTGGCAGAGACTGTAGTGACGTCGTGCGTCAGACCAGAAGGTGGGAGGTTGATGTGGTTGACCTTTAAAACTTCTCTGTCTCCAAGCAACTATTATAAAGCAAACACACAAGCTCATGCGCACTAGGCCTAATATGGGGAAACACAGTTGAGGGAATGTGTACCTGCAGGCTCCCAGCCACACGCAGTCTCCAGCACTGGGCACATAGGCCATGCGGCTTCACCTGGGAGTTCCCCGGGGACAAAGCCGTCTCCAGAAGGTGGAAAGCGGGAGTTAGCTCCCATTCCCAGGCATCTGGCTGCAAGGCCGCTCTCCCCACCCCCATTATTATCCGCATTTGTTTAAGAAGCTACAGGTGGTCCTATGAAGTCAAGTCCTTTGATTAAAAAGAAAAAGCCATTTTGGTTGCAGAGGGCAAACCTGGAATAGTGGTGAGCCAGAAAAATCCACAGTCTAAACACACATTTGAGGAATGCTTGGAACTTGCAGCCCTGAATAGCAGAATCATGCTGTGCTAGCTGGCCTGGGAGTGGGTGCCCAGCAGCCCGGCCGCAACTGGTGGTAAAGGACGAGGGTGCGCCCGGCGCGCCTGCTGCCTACCAAGGCGCAGGCTGCTCTGAGCTCTGTTCCATCCCGGCTCGCCCCTGCCCGGGCCGTGAAGCCCTTCTCCCTGCGGTGGCGCTGTGTGGTGTGGACCCTTGGGCCCTTCCTGGAGCTGCAGCCGCCTCTACCCCCACAGCGCTGCACAGGGCTTAGCGCTCTGGGCCTGGAGGAGGGAGCTACTGATCCCACTCACCTCCCCCAAAGCTCCTTTTAGCCAGTGCAGGCTGTTCCACTTCCCCTGTAGCTTAGCAACCTGTGCCCCTGACAACTGATTTATTGGAAAAAAGCTTGACTTTCCCCAAGCAGGTTTGTTTTTTCCCCCACTCTTCCCTCTCTCTCACTCCTTTTCTTCCTCTCTCTCTCTCTTTTTTCTCTCTCACAAATAGTTAGGCCTTGCCTGTGATGATGTTCTGGCAATGGTTTAAATGTGTTTACAGAAGTTCACGGGCTGAAGATCTGATCCCCAGTGCAATGGTTTGGGGCCTAAGGAGAAGTAATTCGGCTACGAAGGCAGGTGGAATGGATCGGCTGTAAGGAATCAATCTCTGTTCTTTTTAAATTACCCATGCTTCTCAGTTGATGGCGGGTTGCTTCCTGATGAGCCTATTGCAAGTTGAAAATACTGTATTAAAAAACACAGGGAGCACACTGGACATCTGAGCTTCGCAACACAGCACGCTGTGGAGCGACTGCAGGGCTGACTGGTAAAGTGACAACGTCACACTGCACATTGCTGGCCCAGGAAAAGAACACAATTCGGAATTTGAAGTATGGTTTCTACTGAAGGTGTAATCGCTTTTGCACCATCATAAAATCAAACTCTCATAACTCAGGGACTATCTGTGATCTGTTATGGAGCACAAAATAGACTAAGACAACCTCGCCCACCCATGTTCAGTACGATCAGCACTGGCTTCAACATGATTAGCACAAACACACATCACGTGACCTGGCAGTAATGCCTTGCACAGACCCGACTCCTGCTCCACTGCTTGCCAGCCAGGTGGGCTTAGGCAAATCACTTAATTTCTCATTTTCTTCATTTGTAAATTGGAATAATAAATACCTGACTTAGAGAGTTCCCAGTTGTACCTTATAAGGTGTCAACAAAAGGGCACAATTATTATTATTATTACTATTTATTATTTGGGAACTCTTGGCATTGATCTCAAAGCTGCAAGTGAGAGGGTACAGAGATGAATTGGATCTTGTTGGCGCTCTAAGAGGCTGGCAGTTTACAGCAGGAATGTGCAGACCACTGCCTGGGTCGATGCTGGCCCAGGGCCTGGTTTTGTAAGTAAAGTTTTATCCGTTCATTTTCATGTTGTTTGGGCTGCCTTCTTGCTGTAGCTGTGGAACTGAATAGTTGCAACAGAAGCCACGTGACCTACAGAGCCCCAAATATTTATTATCTGATTCTTTATAGAGAAAGTTTCCTGGCCTCTGGCCTGCAGGGGAAGATATACTATCAGGATGAAGCCAGTGGGAGAGATGTAGATCATCTCTAACGGAGGCCCAGTAGGGGAATTGAGTCTGACCTGAGTGTGCCTCAGGGTTTTAGCCAGGCCATGAGGGCTGAGGAGGAACTTGGGCCCCCAGACCCCATGAGTAGGACAGGGGTGGGAAGGGGAATGCTAAGCTGGACCACAGGATTTTTAAGGGATATAATGTCCCTGACAATGGAAGAGACTGGAGATTAATCGGCCAGTCTAAAGTCAAGCAACTTTGGAGTCAGAACTTGAACCTGGCTCAGTGCCTTGCACAACTGTCATGACTTTGTATCGCTAAATCATTTCATTGAATACAAACACATTAGCACCTAGGAGGGTTCAAAAAGTCTGTGGAAACATGGAATTAAAAATGCTATAATTTGAACATGATTTGGCTTCTGAACCCATGCAAGAATTTAACTTCCAAAGTCATCAGTTAAGGGTGCCAAGAGGGTGGGGATTTAATCCAATTACAGTGTTTAGGAGATGGGCCTGAGGGCCTTAGGCCATGGGGTGGGGAGCATGCCCTTGGAAGGCAATTCTCGAGAGAGGGTTGGCTTTAGACACCTGAACCTGGCCCCGCCCTGCTGTCTGCTCCCTGGTTGGCTACTTGGTCCTTTATCCTCACCTGCCCCACCACTGCCATCCTCCAGTCTCACAGAGGCCAAACCGATGGGACCACCTGATCTTGGACTTGAGCTCCAAAACCATGTGCTAAATAAACCTTTTGTCTTTATTAAGTTAGTGAAGAAAAGCTGACTAGCACAAAAAGAAATACATTCATTTAGTATAAAAAAAAATCTTTGGCAATCCGTGCATTTTTAAAATCATATGCATTTCCATGAGCTTTTTAAAGACTGCTGTTCACTCTTATCGAATCCTCACAACCACCCTCCCAGAGGTAGGTGTTGCTAACCTTACTTTAAATATGAGGTAAAGCGTCATTCGATTGGGCAGCGGCATTGTTGGGCCCTGAGTCCAGGGTTGGGGCCTCTGACCATGGCAAGGCCACGCAGTCCTTGCACTTCCAAACTCTGTCGTGCGAATAGTGCTGGCTGCCCCGTTCTTCACTTCTCCGTGCTTCCTTCAGGATAACGAGCAAGCCTCAAGCTGAGAGGCTGTAGAGTGGCTACGAGTGTTTCAGGTTCTCTGGGTTCAAACCGCTGCCCTGACACTAATCATTGTGTGATCTTGGGCAGGCTGGATAATCTTTCTGTGCCGTAGAGTCCTCGTCTATCAAGTGGGTGTGGTCATGGCCAGACTGTGTGATCATGGTCATTACCTTACAGGGTTATAAAGAACAAAGGCAAAACTCTGAGGACAAAGCACAGATTAGTGTCTCCTATCCGGCAAACACTCAATGAAAAGTCAGCTGCAGCCATTGCTGGTGGCATGGCGTCCCTCAGTGCGTGCCGTCGCACTCTGCCTGGTTTCTCCATACAGGCCTCCCCACTCAGGCCTGCTCCTGGCCCCTTATTAACTGTGCACCCTTTCTCCCTCTGGAGCCGCCCCTTCTCCTCCTGACCACCTGTTCAGCAGGTGCTACTGGGGCACCTGTTCCCTCTCGTTGAAGTCCCCAACACTCAGCCTGGACCTCTCTGCTGCTGCAGACCATCCCTGGACATCCATGGCCACCCATTCCCAGGGGCAGAGGTTCTGGGCTCCCCTAGTCCTTACCTTTAATTTCACACACAGCACGCAGGCAGGTACTCACCCAGTCTGTGTCCATTCACTGAGCCGCTGCCACCTGCAGGGATCTTGGCCAGACTCTGGGGATAGAGGATGGACGAGCCCCATCTCTTCCTCACAGTGTGGGGGAGCACAGACTCAGGAGCCAAGCCTCAGGACTAGAAGGGAAATAGGACAAAGCCCGGGAAAGCCCCGGAGGCGCTGGGTAATGGGGGTGTGAGGAACGTGTGAGGGTGGTGGGAGAGAAGAGTGAGAGCCCAGAGGGATTACCCAGAGAGCGGGTTAGGGCTGCCGCGCACAGGCAGCCCTGTGAGAACAAGCGCCTGCTGCAGGGGCTGGGCCGCCCTGGCCTCAGCCTGTAGACGGCCCAGGATGGCAGGGAGCCCAAGTCTGAGGCTGGCAAACAGCAAGAAGTTTGGAAGCCAGGGAAGAGGGTGCTCGTGTGCCTGGCACTGGGGGAGGTGACTGAGGAAGATGGGCGGATGGCAGGCGTGACAGGGCGAGCGAGCCTCCGGGGGTGGATTCGGAGAGGGCCCACTCCACGGGTGCCTCTCCACAGCTGGAGGCTGCGGGGGTGTTTCCATTGGCCCCATTTGCACCAGGCAGTGTTGTTGGCAGAAGTAGGGGCTGGCGCTGTGGTGCAACGGGTAAAGCTGCCACCTGCGGTCTCAGCATACCATATGGGAGTGGGTTTGAGTCCTGGCTGCTCCACTTCCAATCCAGCTCCCTGCTAATGTGCCTGGGAAAGCAGCAGAGGATGGTCCAAGTGTTTGGGCTCCTGCCACCCACATGGGAGACCCAGATGGAGTTCCTGACTCCTGGCTTCAGATTGGCCCAGCTCCGGCCATTGGGGTTACATGGGGAGTGAACCAGTGGATGGAAGATCCCTCTCTCCTTTCCTCCCTCTCTCTCAGCTTTTCAAATAAATAAATAAATAAATAATAATAAATAGGGGAGTACAGGAAGAGTGAACTTTTGTTATTATGCTTATGCTTGCAAAGGGAATTCTGGCATTTGGGGTGACAGCATGCTGGCTCCCAGATGCTGACCGTAGGCCAAGCTCCAGGGCCAGGAGGGCAGCTGGGACACAAGAACTTGAGTTTTGGAGTTTGGGGTCCATGACCTTGAAGAGATGGTGGAAGCTGTGAGCCCATCCTCTAAAGATGCAGGATGGTGATGATGGGAGAGAGGCTTAAGCTCAGGGAGTTTCCAAGTAAACCAGGTGGGCGAGGCCGGGCCTGGGAGCAGTGTGACGAGGGACCCCAAGTACAAATCACAGGGAAGACAAGGCAGTGGATGGGGCGGGCAGGGAGGGGGAGGTGGCGGGTGGACCAGGAACATGTCCCGGAGGGAAAGGGCATTTCAGGCTGACCTGAACATGTGGGCAAGATTTCAACACGGAGCCATGGCAGAGTGTTCCAGAAGGGACCAGCATGAATCCTGGGGGTGGGACTGGAAAGGCCGCAGGAGTCAGATACCCTGCTGAGCAGGTGGAGTAGGAGCTGGCAGTGAGAAGTGGCGGCCAGAGTGACACTGACGTGATTCCAACTGACGTTTAGAGAGCTCGGGCTAGAACTCCTACCTGGTGTGGACGAAAGTAGAGTGCCCCTGGCACCAGAGACACCCCCTGGAAGGCAGCAGCTACAGTCAGCCTGAGCGGCCCATTTTTCCGGGAGGAACCCTTGAACCCTCTTCCCAGCCTCCTGGCTGGGCTGTCACTCACCGCGCCAGACAGGGCTTCTGATAGAGGACTGGCGGCCGGGTTACAGGGGCCAGTTGGGAGGGAGGTCAGTCACAGATAAGCGGGGATCTTCTCTCATGTTTGAAGTTATCCAAGGCCAAGTTCTTTGGGGGTGGGGCGAGAGGATCAAATAGCTGCACCTGGCTCCGCCCTCGCCAGCGGGGGGGGGGGGGGGCCTCTGCTCCCTAACCAAGGTGTTTGGTGAATGCTGTGTGGTCTAGGGTTTCAGCCTCCTTTCCCAAGACCTGTTCCTCTGTATTCACCACAGTTTCTCTACAATCTTTACTCTTTTGTCTTAGAAGCTGCTGTGAAGTCAACAATTGCGTCTTCTCCAACGTTGTATACGCTACACTATCTATGGCACGCAGTAGACAGGCGACACTTTTGCAACTTAATTAAACAAACTCTCCCTGCCTTCCTATCCCTCATCTCCGCCTCCAGAATTGTTCAGCTCTGCCTTGGAGGTGCCCCCACAGATCCTCACCCTGGCTTAGTAGTGCTATGGGACCCCATCAAGCAGGGACGGGGGAATAACCAAATAAAAGCATTCCCTGGCATCAGCACTTTGCAAGGAGAGAACAAGAGCTGTTCTGCCCTGTAGGGCTTTGTCAAGGTAGGCAAAGAGTTAATTACATGCCAGCCCACAGGACTTGGCCATATAAAGGCATTCCACCCCGAAGGAATGTGGGAGTCGTGCTGGGAAGCAGGTTTCTCTCCAGGCTCCAGGGCCTGCTTGGCTGTGCCAAGGCCAAGGTCTGGGGCTGTGCACACGCAGGGGGACACAGGTCGCTGGGGCCCCTGAGCATGGTGTCACATGGTGTCAAGGGCCCCGAATGGCGACCTGGCTGCTGAGTGGGAGAAGCACTGAACTTGCAATGCTCATGACAACAGCGGCTCTCCGTGTATGACCTCATGTCCACCCCTCACCCAGGGGGCCACTGACTCTTGAGGACATTGGCCTTGGCATCCACCTGGCCACAGGCATGACTGACGCTCATGGAGGGAGGTCTACAAGCCAGGCTCTGCATGGGCTTTGCCTCGTTGTCTCCATATGACCACTTTTGGGATAGGTGCTTTGGTCTCCAGTTTTTAGCTTAGGAAATGGAGGTTCTCAGAGGGTAGGTAATTTGTTGCTAAGATTACACAAGTTAGTGGCACCATCAGGACTCCAGTTCAGGGATGGAGGCTGATGCCCTTAGCTGTTTTACTACGTGAGTCCTTCAGTGACCAAGGCCAGTCTGGTCCTTGGACTCCACGTACAAAGAGCCCAGTTTGCACTGGGGCCCGCTGATGGAGGGACGGTGATTCTCAGAGTCTGATACGATCCAGGGTTGTGGTCATCCTCCAGTAGCTAAAGGCAGAGTTAGGAACTTTTTTTTAAAAAAAATTTATTTATTTGAGAGGTAGCATTAAAGACAGTGAGAGGGAGAGACAGAGAGAGAGAGAGAGAGAGAGAGAGAGAGGTCTTCCATCCACTGCTTCACTCCCCAGATGGCTGCAATGGCCTGAGCTGGGCCTTCTGAAGCCAGGTGCCAGGAGCTTCCTCTGGGTCTCCCACGCGGGTGCAGGAGCCCAAGGACCTGAGCCATCTTCTACTGCTTTCCCAGTCCATAGCAGAGAGCTGGATTGGAAGTGGAGCAGCTGGGTCTCGAACTGGTGCCCATTTGGGATGCCGGCTCTGCAGATGGCAGCTTTACCCACTACACCGCAGCACTCGCCCCCAGAGTTAGGAACTGCTTAGCCTAAGCTGTTTCTCAAGAATAGCTACCACACTGCACTTCCACTCTGCCCCCGTGAGACCCACTTCATCTTGTGATTTTTGTTTTGTTTTTAAAGATGTATTTATTTACTTGAAAGTCAGAATCACAGAGAAGGAGGGAGGGAGAGAGAGAGGAAGAGTGAGAGAGCGAGCAAGCGAGCGCGCAATCTTCCATCCGCTGGTTCACTCCCCAGGTGGCTGTGACTTCCAGGGCTTCTTCAGATGTTTCTGGAGGAGCAAGGGACACTGACCCTGGGGCGCTTGGCAAACCTCACCTGCTGCTCCGGCTGCGTCATGTGCTGTCCTTGAGCAGAAGAATGTGGAAGCCCCTGCGAGGGGTCTGTGCCCCTGGCCCCTGCCCACGGCCAGACCTTTGTATGCAGCTCCTTCTTCTGTGGTTAGCCACAGAGTTGAACAAAGTCAAAACTCATCCATCCTCATGTCGCTTGGCCTCAGGGCCTGGCTGGATGGTGGGGAGGCAGCCACATGTCCACTTCCTGTGGCCTCTGGCCTCTCGGCCTCTTCCTGTTCTAGGCCTGCTGTTTACCTTCAGTGACTGTTTTACTCTTGGCACCAGGCACACAGCAGGTGCTCAAGCATGAATGCGTTCTGTTGTCCTGCCTTTCACTGGAACATGGAAGGAACCACTTGCTCCCTTCCCTCAATTTCCCAGGCCCTGCGGAGGGCGTGGTGATCCCTGGGCAGAAATACCCACCCCCTCTCTCCTCTCTCAGTGGTGACTTGCTGCAAGGCCTCTGGAAATTCTGTGTAGCCTCACTCGATCCACTATCGGCTCTCCCTCGATCCGCACATGTGTTCATAGAGACCGTCCTATGGTGCAGACATGGCTACAAAATGGTTTTTGTATGAATCCAAGTTGGTTTTTCTCTCCAAGTATTTCGTTCCCCTGTGCTGCCCTTCCCCACAGCGGCCAGGGGTCTGTGGCCTCAGGGGAGCCATGGGCCAGGGCTCCAGGAGCAGCATAGGGGCCTCCCTGGGGCAGGAGAAGGGATCTGGTCCAGCGCTTACACTGTTGACTTGGTGCAACTGTGACAAATGACAAGGAGCTGTTATTTAATCATCTCTGACTTTTTTTTTTTTTTGGACAGGCAGAGTGGACAGTGAGAGAGAGACAGAGAGAAAGGTCTTCCTTTCGCCGTTGGTTCACCCTCCAATGGCTGCCGCAGCTGGCGCGCTGCGGCCGGCACACCGCGCTGATCCGAAGGCAGGAGCCAGGTACTTCTCCTGGTCTCCCATGGGGTTCAGGGCCCAAGCACTTGGGCCATCCTCCACTGTACTCCCGGGCCACAGCAGAGAGCTGGCCTGGAAGAGGGGCAACCGGGACAGAATCTGGCGCCCCAACCGGGACTAGAACCCAGTGTGCCGGCATCGCTAGGCGGAGGATTAGCCTAGTTAGCCACGGTGCCAGCTAATCATCTCTGACTTTTAATGATGACAAAAGCTGCAAGGACAGTGGGCCAGACACAGACCCGCTGGGGCGTGGGCTGCTCCCCCACGCAATGGCCACAGAGTGCACTGCTTTAGGTTTTTAATGAAAAAGTAGATGTTTATTGTCGCTCCCCCTCTTTGTGGAGGAGCAACACAGGACCCTGCGCTGTTCTTTCGTCTGCTCGGCCCTCCCCGGGTTTGCTGCTGGTTCTTCCCGGGTTGGCTACTATCCCTTCCACCTCCGTGGAAGGGCAGTTCCCCCTGGCCGCATTCCCCACTTCCGCAGGGGAGCGGCACACCGCCGGCCGGCTTTCTCGGGGGCTGCACGGGTGTTCCTTCAGCTAGATGTTCCCCTTAGATGTTCCCGGTGCATGCCGCCTCTCTCCTCCTTTATAGTCCTCCTCCGCCAATCCTAACTCGGCTGCCCACACGCCGAGTACACTGCTCTCCAATCAGGAGCAAGTCCTACAGTTTATTGGTTGAACTGGAGGCAGCTGTGCGGAAGCTGTTTTCTCCTCTCCCAGCGCCATATTGTGGGAGAGCAGATGCATAGAATAAGTCTTAATTCCAGTAACTCAGTCCAGTCCGGGCTGCTCCCCACATTTATTACCATCGTGCAAACAGTCGCCAGTGCCCCCGACCTGGCCGAGTTGCTGAGGGGGTTCAGCGGGACCCTGCACACACAGCACCAGGTCCTGTGCCACGCTCAGAGCAAGTGCTTCCAATGGTTGTTTCTGTCTCTTTCTCCCCCTATTTTTCGAGGGGCTAGGGTAGTTAGGAAAACTCAAAAAGCAGGCGGCCAGACTTTTCCTCCAACCCTGCAAGGGGTGGCACACCTGGCATCTGCCCTCACCAGTAGCGAGACTGACCAAGTGTGCAGAGGGACGTGAAAAGTCCTCAGCCCCATCTGGGTCACAGGCGGGCAGGCTCTCGTTTGAGAGTCGGCGTATCATGTTCGCCAGACATGATCCACGGCGTCAATATTTGATGAGGCCCTGGGGGTGCAGTGTGGCTGCCGGCCAGCTCTGCTGTCCTGTGCCCAGTGTGGCTTGCCAAAGCCCCGTGTCCCCAGGGAAGGAGCAGTGGGTTGTTCTCCAGGGGTGACAGCAGGGCTAGGTTGGCCCCGAATCGGCCTTTCTCTTTTTCCTGCTCTCCCATTTGACAGAAGAATACTACCGAGGCCTCCTTGCAGCTGAGTGCTTAGTCTGCGCCCGGCACTTCGCAGGTGCTGCCCCCGTTAGGCGTATTTGAGGAAATTGTTGAGAAAACTGAGGCCTGGGAGAGGAAGACCAGTTATGTGAGAATCAGCGTGTGAGGTCTTCAGAGGCGAGGTTGTCACAAGCCGGAAGCTGTGAAGCACTGCATTACTTTGGGGAAAACAGCCAACAGCCGGGAGATGGGCCCGCAAGCCTCCTTCAGCTTGAGTGGGGGTGGGGAGAGAAGTCCGTTGAGTGCAGGATGGGGCACTCTGGGGCCAGTGCTCTCCGTGTGGAGTAAAGAAGGCGAGAATTCCGAATCCCGGCCTGGCCTTCAGGATCGTCGGGCATGGACTTGTATCTGTGTCAACACAGAGGAGTCGAATGTATTTTATTTGTTTGTTAGATTGACCTGGTATTTAAAAATGTTAGACCTAGGTATGTGGGCCTCTACTGGTGCTCTGTGCTAGGTCCCACGAATGTTAGAGGCACCTGTGTTGTGGAGAGCTGTCATGAAAGTCCCAGGGAGGTGATTTGCTTTTTCAATGAGATATTTTTAGTCTGGAAGTCTCTATTATTTTTTTTCACATGTATTAAGCCATGAGCTCATAGGACACTGGTCCCAGCAGCTCAAGCTCCTTCATTGATTCCAACAAAGTGGGCTCCTCTGGGTGGCGCAGGCTGGCGCCTCGGTTGAACCCAGGTTCCTATCACTTTGGCTTCCTTTTTTTCCTTCCACACGTTTCAGGAAGCTCTCTGGGCTCTCCGAGTGCTGAGTGCGCTCACTACCCACAGCTGTCTTCTTGGCCAGGATCTTGCCTGTTTGTTTTCCAAAGTGCCGAGAGCGTGCTGGGTCACTCTGCAGACCCTGCCGGCTGGGCCGTGGTGCCATTCGCGGGCGTTCCTTTCCCAACAGCACCCGTGCCCTCCATGTGTGCAATAGCACCTTGCTGGTACTCACGCAGGTGCGAGGCCACAGGGACAGCTCCGCGTTCTCGAGGAGGCTGGAGAACCTGTACCGCGTGCCTCTCTTCTTTCCCTCTGTCTTCTCCATCTTGGCGAATTACTGGACGCTGGCGGGTCCAGCCAGGAGGCCCGAGGTGGGTGCTGATTAACAAGACGGGGAACCACTTGCTGGGATGCTGAGTGGTTCATTTTCCCAGCGTCCTGTGAAGATTCAAACCCATCAAGAAGCAGAAGCAGTAGTGACGTGGGCGGGCTTAAGCGAGGGCTAAAGACCCAGCTGTGCTGTTGTGATTGCCTGATCTGCTCTTGGAAAGAGATGACCCTTTGACCTTTAGATGGATTTGATATGAACACCGCAGGAACTATTTGGAAATGCTGTGAAGGGTTCACTTTCGGGCATTCGCCTGGACCAGGGAGCGCTTTCTCCAGGCAGTTGGCTGTCTCTGTCTTTCTCCTCCCCAGGGTTGTTTCTCAGGCTCCCGGGGAAGGCATGGGTGCCCGGGGAAAGGATCTGGTGAGCGCCTTCCTCCCCCCAGAAAGAAGCCCTTCTCTGTGGCCCTGCAGTTTGTCCAGAAGGCTGGGGCAGCTGCTGGGCCATAGCCCCCACCCTGCGCTGTGAGGTGATCGTGGCCTTGGTGCTGAGCCTGCATGGCCAAGGTTCATAGGAAGCTACACCCTGGGCTATTGTGCTGCCCTCCCTGAAGGCAAACCTCCTTCCCTTCCCACGAATGGCACCTTCCGCCATCTCTAGGTATTGTCTCGCTCCCCGTCCAGTTCCCAGAACTCCCCGGAGGATTCTCGTCCAGTTCCTAGAACTCCCTGGAGGATTCTGGAGCCTCAAACAATGAGGCATCTCACTCGGGGCAAAAGCAGGAGCACAGGAGGCCCCAGAGCCCACGGGGACCTGATCCCATGAGTGCCCTTAATAGGGCTGTGACTGTGACTGCCCATGTCTGAACCAAAGCTGCCCTGGGTTCTGACCATGTTGCCAAAAAGAGGGGTGGGCGGTGCTGTGCAGGTGCATTGGGTGCTGATCGGGGCCTCGTCTTAGAGGCGTGGCAGGGTGCTGGGACTCCTCCTGTGCTGTTACACACTCCCCTTTTCCTCTGTAGGCTAAGCTGCAAGGCTGCCTTTCACCAGGGTTCTGAGGTCAGGCAAGCTGGTGTGGGCACACGCCCTCCACACACCTCTTCCTCCTGCACCCCGATGAGGCCCTGATGTCCTGGCCTCCGATTCATCATCTGGGTCTCCCAGCTCTCTGGGGACTAAGTGTGGGCTTCCCAGGAGGGTTCTACCATGCTGCCCTTCCCTGCTGTGCCCTCGAGTTCACACACACACTCGTGCATCGGCTGAGTGTGTGTATGCACGCACACACACGTATACTCTCATTCATGCACACACACACACACTCTTCACTGATTGGTGTTTTATTTCTCCAAAGCCAGCTTCTATCTGCTAACGGGAGGCCGAGGAAGAGTGAGCCTTCCCTTCCAGGTAGCATTTCTCCATCTAAACCCTAATGAGTTGTTTCCTAACTTCAGAGGGATGGTAGGCAACCCAGAAGAACCAGAGTACCCTCCCTCGGGGCAGGTACAGGCTTCAGGGGGTGGAATCCGGGTTGGATCGAGCTCCTGCTTGCTCCTTGCCTGGAGACCCTGTGTTGTGAGCTGTCTCACGTTGGAACACACTCTGGAGGAGTGAGTCTAACGGGAATGGCGCTAGCCAGGCAGGAGGCACAGGTCTGGGGGACAGGGGCAGAATTGTAGTGCCCACAGGTAACCCCAGTAGGTGTCTGTGTGTCTCATCTCCTCTGGAGGGTGCCTCCCCGACTCAGCAGGATTAATGGCTGGGAGCCCTTGGGAAGGGCCCGGAGCACCGAGGAGCACAGGTGCCCAGTGCTGTGGTTGCGATGTGGTTTGTCCCTGTTGGAATTTGATGGCCACGGTGATAGTGTTGGGAGATGAGGCCTATACAAGGTGATTGGGTTGTTAAGAGGGACTAATTCCTTTATTGCTGGATGGAATTAGCTACTCCAGAGGCAGGTTGTCACTAAAGGAAGCCGCTCCTGCACTCTGGCCCCCCGACATGTGCTGGTTGCCTTTCCGCCCTCTGCCGCCAGGCCCTCACCAGATGCTGGCTCGTGGACTCCCCAGCCCTCCCAGCCCCCAGAGCCATGAGCCAAAATTAACTTCTCTCCTTTGTAAGTGACCAAGTCTCATGTATACTGTCACAGGAGCAGGAAAGGAGCCAAGACACCCAGCGTGCGTGGGCCTTTCCAGCAGGCTGTATTTTTAGAAACATGACCTCATTTGGTCATTCGATCAATCGTGGCTGACCTGTGTCAGCTCTGGGAAGTGGAAGGGAAAGATGAGTATACCCGTGTCGCCAGATGAGGATACAGAGTCAGAGGCTGACGTGACCACGGTCACCTCGGCACTGTGGTTCTCTGGTTTTGCCCGTTTGACAGCTGTGCCACGTTGCCTCCTACCACACATTCCCAAAGTCCAGTTTTAATTTTCTACAATTTACAAATCTGGAAGAGGTCCTTTATGACTCTATAAAGACCATTTTCCCGACATGTTCTCCTGTGTCACATCAGCCACTTGGACTGGATTTTTCTGCATGGCATCCGCCTCCCACTTAATGCTTTTTGGAGAGGCCGTTGGTTTTCAAGCAGCCTGGGGTGTTGGCAGGGCAGGTATTCTGTGCACTCCAGAGGAGCCCATGGGAGTTCCCAACTCACACACCTGGTTTGGGACCAGCATCCAGGTCTTCTCATTTTTTAAAAAAGATTTATTAGTTTATTTGAAAGGCAGAGTTACAGAGAGGAAGAGGCAGAGAGAGAGAATCTTCTATCTGCTGGTTCACCCCCTAAATGGCCACAACGGCTGGAGCAGGGCTGATCTAAAGCCAGGAGCCAGGCACTTCTTCCAGGTCTCCCATGTGGGTGCGGGGGCCCAGTGATTTGGGCCATCTTCTGCTGCTTTCCCAGGCACATTAGCAGAGAGCTGGATCAAAAGTAGAGCAGCCGGGACTTGAACTGGTGCCCATGTGGGATGCTGGCACTGCAGGCGACAGCTTTACCTGCTACACCACGGCGCTGGCCCCCGGGGTCTTCTCATCTTTAAGTCCTGCGAGGTCTCAGTGGCATCAGGCTGCCCCTTCCCAAGGGGGCTCAGGAAGCACAAGCAAGTGCGACAGGAGCTGTTCACTTGTCTACGGCCACACAGAGCTTCCGGGGAGCCGACTCCATGGAAACAGCAGAGAGGGGCTGTGTGTGTGAAATTCCTTCCGGACCTGTTATAGTTCTCAGTAGACGCTGATGAGCCACTGCCTGTTTTCATGGTGGGCCAGTCTTTATCATCTGCATCCTATTCAGAGAGACCAGAACAACTGAATCACAGAACAGCAGAAACAGAGAACCACAGAGTCTTCCTTCTAATTGAGCAGGAAATGGCTTGAGCGGGCTCAGTGACCTGCTCAGGGCCTCCCGCCTCGTGATGGGGAGAGAGGAGGTTCTACAGCCTCACGGTGAAGTTGTGGGCTTGGTTTTTGACCACGCACATCCACAGTCTGGAGCTTGGACCCCCTACGAGGGGAATGGTGTTGTCCCTTCAGTCCTCTGTTCTACTCTGAAGGAGACCCTGTGGGTGACAGTGAGGAAAGTAAAACAAAGTTGGCATCATGTTGGTTGCTCTCAACATAAAATCTGGGTTCCATTAGCTCCCCCCGATTCACTATAACCTGGAAAGAAAAAAAATCTCTACACTGCCCTTGACGGCTCTGTGTCCTCGCCCAGTGCACTCCATACATTGCAAGTTCCCATTTTTTCCGGGGAGCAGCTACTCCCTCCAAACACATTTTCTTTTCTTTTCAATGTCTTACTTATTTATTTATACTAGAGAGAGGGAGAGATACACAGAGAGAGATCTTCCATCTGCTGGTTCACTACCCAAACGGCCACAACAGCCAGGTCTGGGACAGGTCGAAGCAGCAGCCAGGAACTCCATCTGGCCCTCTGACACGGATGCAGGGGCCCAAGCCATTGGTCCATCTTCTGTTCCTTTCCCAAACACATAAGCAGGAAGCTGGATCTGAAGTGGAGTAGCTGGGACTTGAGCCAAGCACTCCAATATGGGATGCTGGTGTCCCAAGCGGCAGTTTAACCCGTTGTACCACAATGCCAGCACCCCACCCCAACACACACATTTTCTGAGCACCTGTTTCATCCCTCGGCCTGGGCTTGGCCAAGCCCTGCTCATCAAAGCAGCACAGATACCACTCCAGTTCTCAGAAAGCAGGTGGGTCGCTTCAAATGCTCACTCTTAGAATCCATTAATCCTGGTGAGTCCTAGGGATGTCCTAGAATCAGGTTCCCCCCGTCTTGTTCTGGATCCTGAGCTAAACTTCCCCAGCCTCCAAGCCTGAAGACCATTGCCTTCTTGTTTCCAGATGCCCACCGTGGCCTTCAAATCTTGATGCATGAGAGCCTACGTGGTAGAGCCCATCCTTGTATTCTCCTGCCTGACTTGAGCACCTAACTTTATCCTGTATGGGGACAGGAAGCTGAATCATCAGACATCACCTCTGCTCTCAGGAATGCAGCTGGCTCCCAGCCTCTGCTCCCTGGCCGGGCCTAGCATGGTTTTCCCCGTTCACTTGGAACTGCCTTGGCTCTCTAAGTCTTATGCTTGTCTTTGCTTTGATGTCATGTCAGTGTCTGCCTTTGACACTGACCCTTGGGTTCATGGTAGCTGCATGTTTTCTTCCTTGAGAAACTGCCTTTCAGCTGCAGTCTTGGGCATGGCCACTTCCTGCCACTGTGCCAACCTGTCCCAACCCCTAGTTCTGCCTTTTCCTGGTCAACTTTGTCCAAGACAACCCATGGCCTGGAGTTCACCCATCACCCATACCAGGCCTTCGATAAATATTTGTGAAGTTGAATCAACTCAGGAGTGGTTCAGAAATTCCAGGAGAAAGAATCCAGAGGAGTTGGCTGCGGTCGAATGGCACTTGCTAAGTTGACAATACTTCTGTTTTAGTCCTGTGCTTCTCTGGGCTCTATAAGTTTACAAGGAAGCTCACGGTCTCACAATGGATGAGTCAGGCTGGGGAAGGGAGCAGCTCTTCACACAGGACTTGTGTCTCTAGGAATTGTTGGCAGCCTCAAGCCCAGCCCTCTGGGAGGCTTGGTAGGCCTGGCTATTGGAGGTGCTGGGAAGAGGCCCTGCCTGCTACTGACCTGCCCAACAGGCTCTGCTCATGCAGAGAGCAGAAATGCACCTGCCTGTGAGGTGCTTTGTTCTTTGTGAGTGCCTCTCTGGATGCTTGAAGCATGGGCTGTCCACTCTGGACGGGAAACCTCTGATGGGCATACGTGAGCTGCTTCATCCCACGCGGTCGGTAAAGACAGCTCCCCCAGGGCTCCGCAGCCAAAGCCTTGTGAAGCAGGTGACCGAGCCCCTGCCGAGTGAGGGGCAGCTATTGGCCATTG
Source organism: Oryctolagus cuniculus (assembly GCF_051225735.1). NCBI lineage: Eukaryota > Metazoa > Chordata > Mammalia > Lagomorpha > Leporidae > Oryctolagus > Oryctolagus cuniculus. Next base: position 179,243,303 of record NC_142868.1, read on the forward strand.
TGCAGCCATCTGTTCAACTTAGCCACTGCGTCACTGACACGCGCACACCCTGGTCCCTGACTAAAATGAGCTGAGCGCTTGTCCCAAATTCTTTTGCGTCTTGCTGATTTCACTCCAAGAATGTAAGATTTTGCCTTCTCAAAGAAGCCTGATGGGCAGCCTAAGATGGCCTCCAGTGGCCCTCACCTCCCGGGATTCGCATTCCGGTGTAACCCTCTCCCCTTGAGTTACTCAGCTGTTCTGACAAATAGAACAGCACAGAGAAGGGGATGTGGTCATGGGGACTGTGGCATCCGTATGAGGCATCCATTCTGCTGCTTCTCCCCTCCCCTCCTCTTCCACCCCTTCCCTCCCCTCCCCTCCCCTTTCTTGCTCTATCTTCCCCTCCCCCTCTTTCTCTCTTTCCCGCATCCCGCACTTTGGGAGAAGCTGTGTTGTGAGCAAGTCTTTGGAGAGGCCCACACAGCCTGGTGAGGAACGGAGACCCCCATCCCCATGGCCTGGGAGGAAGCAGACCCTAGCTACTCCCGGTGAGTAAGCTTGGAAGTGGACCCTTGAGCCCCCGCTGAGCCTCAAGGTGACTATGGCTGCTGGCCAAGGGCTTGACTGTAGTGTTCTGAGGAACCCTGAGCCCGGACCACTCAGCTCAACTGCGCCTGGATTCCCCACAGAACTGTGAGGTCCTAAATGTTTGCTGTTTAAACTGATAAATGATATATATCCCCGCGTAGGGGCTGCATACACATGGCTTTTGTTTCTTTTCTAGCCACTCATTCATAAACTTCTTGCCATAGGCCTTCTCCCCTCATCAAGGCTGCTGCTAGTCTATATGGCATCTTTGTGCTGGGTAAGAAAAGGGACCCATTTTTTTAAAAAGATTTATTATTTATTTGAAAGGCAGAGTTACAGAGAGGCAGATGCAGAGAGAGAGAGAGAGAGAGAGGTCTTTCATCCGCTGGTTTATTCCCCAAATGGTCACAATGATGGAAGCTGGACCAGTCTGAAGCCAGGAGCTAGGAACTTCTTCCAGGTCTTCCGTGTGGGTACAGGGGCCCAAGCACTTGGGCCATCCTCCATTGCTTTTCCAGGCCATAGCAGAGAGCTGGATCAGAAGAGGACCAGCCAGGACTCAAACCGTTGCCCATATGGGATGCCAGCACTGCAGGTGGGGGCTTTACCTGCTGCACCACGGCGCCAGCCCTGTGGGACCCATTCTTTAAGACATTTGGCTGGGAAACTGTCATAAGCACCTCATCTGTGACAACGAGGAAGCAGGTGGTGTGCTGTGGATGTGCTGCCTCTGTGCAGTGCACAATCTGAATCACTGTGTGTGGCCACCAGGCCCCTGCTCCTGCAGGAAGTTCCCCTCCCCGTGTCAGGGGTCACTCGCTGCTCCGCAGGCCTGCTCACCTTTCGCTGGTTCTGCTTTTCTTTGATCTATCAGCTGCACTTGACTCTGACCCAGCCCCTCATCCTAAGAACTCTCTATGTAGGATTATAGGAGACAGGACTGAGACAGAACAAGAACACACATGGCAGGTGGCTGAAAGGACCAACTGACTGTTAACAACAGTCAGCACAGCTAGCGAACCCTTTGTGGCAGCGGCATTGTGTGTCTTCTGCCTCTCTAACAGTGTCAACAGTTGGGATGGTAGTTTGGGTGTCCTTCCAAGGCCCATGTGTTAAGGGCTTGATCCCCGGAGTCTGTGTTAACGGATTAAGGATGAAACTTAATCCAATTATTGTGTCTGAAGGTGGGGCTCTGGAAAGTGAGCAGGCTGGGTTAGGTTGTCAGGGTGGAGTGCCCGTGATGAGTCACAGCTGCTTTGTAAGGAAGACACGGAGGGAGACGCCCAGCCAGCTCCCTGCCTCAGCGCCTGCTCCTTCCTCTGCACCCCGTCCACCGTCCACCACCCTCATCAGACACCAGACCAAGGGGGCGAAAATCCAAAACCACGAGCCAACACACACCCTCCTTCCTAAGTCCTCCTCTCAGGTGTTTTGGTTATAGTGACGAAAAGCTGACGGATGTTAACAGAATACAACAGACTGGGTGATTTGTGAAAACGGAAGTTTGTTTGGCTCATGGCTCTGGAGGCGGAGCAGTTCAAGGGGCTGGTGCTGCCCGGGGTGTGCCCTCCTTCAGGCTGCATCTCAAAGTGGTAGAAGGGCAGGCAGGCACAGGCGAGATGGAAGAAACAGGGCTACCCTCCTCCTCCTTATCAGGAACCCACTCCCAGGGAGCGACCCTACTCCTGTGGTGATGGCACTAATCCATTAGGAGCTCAGAGTCCTCATGGCCCAATCACCTTAATACCACCACAGTGACAATTAAATGCCAACATGAGTTTTGGAGGGGCATTCCAAGCGGAGCAGTACTCTACTCGGATGCCGCCCAAGGTCTTCCTTCTCATTGCAATTTCCTTTCACCCATGAGCTCTGGTTCTCAGTGTTTTATTTTTTGAAGATTTATTTACTTATTTGAAAGGCAGAGTTGCAGGGAGAGAGAGAGAGATGTCTTCCAACTACTGGTTTATTTCCCAAATGGCCTCAATCAGGAGCCAGGAGCTTTTTCCAGGTCTCCCACGCAGGTGCAGGGCCCAAGGACTTGGGCCATCTTCTACTGCTTTCCCAGGCCATAGCAGAGAGCTGGATGGGAAATGGAGCAGTCAGGACTCAAACTGTTGCCCATATGGGACGCCGGCAACTGCAGGCGGGGGCTTTACCCGCTACACCACAGCGCTGGCCCCCATCTTCTTTTATTACTATCCTGGTGTTGGACCAACATGGAAGTTGCCCAACTCCTTACTTTTACCCAAACCTCCCTGCTTTTATAGAGTTTCAGGAGACAGAAGGGGTGCATTTGCACTATAGACTTGCGAGGAAGACTGCCAGAAGTTCTTCTGGCGACTCTGCCCGCTCCGTTCTCCCGCCCCTGGGCCCACGCAGCTCCAGGTAGCTTTCTCTTCCATCAGTCTGACTCCCTGGAGCCCAAGCTTCCGGCCTCACCTGACTCAAGACACCTTGCATTGGGAAAATAGCTCTGTCTCTCAGAGGGATTCTGTTTCCAGACATTAAGCTAAGTTGTTTTTCAAATTTTTTTCTGTGCCTCAATTAGTTCTTAAAATGATCACGGCTGGATTGTGTGTTAAATGCCACTTCTGCAAGGGAACTCCAAGTGGGCGGGGTAGCTGTTTGGGACAGTGAAGCTTCTTTCTTCACACCCCTCCTGTCGGGGCCATCTTGTAACTCTGCCTTGGCGTCTCCCCAGCGTGCGCAAGCACCTTTTATTCTGCATTGCTGAGTTTCTTCTGTAGCTCGACAAATCTTTTCCGCTTTAGCGGACTCCTCACTGCACTGCCCGCAGGCAGCCTTGGGCTTCGACAACCGTGGCAGCAGAACAGATGCCCGAGTGTTCCTGCAGGCCCTGTCTTGTTGGACATGACGCATTCGTGGCCAGCTTTGAAAAATCCTTTCCATGGCCACCCTGCAGTTTCAGGCTTGCATGCAGGGCGACCTCGGAGACTCTTGTTATCTAAACAGCTTGGTGAGAGTCGCTGACCGCTTTCTCTCTTTTCTAGCATCGCTGCTTCCTGCAAGTTTGCTAATTATGCCAGAAATGGTTTTCTCCTTGCTTTTGTGACATAAAATCTCTCCTTTTTCTCTTTCCACCTCATATCACTGCTCTTTTTTCATTTTTTATTTACTTGAGAGAGAGAGAGAGAGAATGAATGGGTGCTCTCCTCTCTGCTTGGTTCACTCCCTAAATGCTTCATCAGATCCCAGACCAATCGGGCCACCCAATCTTGGACTGGATGGAATACCACAGGCTGGGTAATTTATAAGCAATAGAAGTTTATTTGGCTCATGTCCTAGAGACTGGGAAAACCATCTCTTTCTCTCTTTGACTTTTATTTGAGAAACACACACACACACACATATATGAGAGAGAGAGAGTGTGGGGAGCAGCCCGGACTGGACTGAGTTACTGGAATTAAGACTTATTCTATGCATCTGCTCTCCCACAATATGGCTCTGGGAGAGAAGTAAACAGCTTCTGCACAGCTGCCTCCAGTTCAACCAATAAACTGTGGGGCTTGCTACTGATTGGAGGAGAGCAGCATACTCGGCGTATGGGCAGCCGAGTTGGGATTGGCGGAGGAGGACTATAAAGGAGGAGAGAGACGGCATGCACCAGGAACATCTAAGGGGAACATCTAAGGGGAACATCTATCTGAAGGAATACCTGTGCAGCCCCCGAGAGAGCCGGCCGGCGGTGTGCCGCTCCCCTGCGGAAGTGGGGAATGTGGCCAGGGGGAACCGCCCTTCCACGGAGGTGGAAGGGATAGTAGCCAACCCGGGAAGAACCAGCAGCAAACCCGGGGAGGGCCGAGCAGACAGAAAGAACAGCGCAGGGTCCTGTGTCATTCCTCCACGAAGAGGGGGAGCGACAAGAGAGAGAGAGAGAGAGAGAGAGAGTGAGTCTGTTGGCTCACTCCCCAAATGCCCATAATGACTGAGGCTAAGCTGAGGCCAAAGCTGGGAGTTGGGAACACAATCCAAGTCTCCCACATGGGTGGCAGGGACCTGAATACTTGAGCCACCATTGCTACCACCCAGGGTGTACACTAACAGGAAGCTGGAGTGAGGACGGAGGTGGGTCTTGAACCCAGGCACTCTGAAGTAGGACCTGAGCTTGTTAACCACTAGGCCAAATGGCTGTGGCATCTTTCTTTGGATCCACTTTGTTCTACCTCCAAGGGGAGCCCTTCCAAGCTCACTTTCCCCTCTCTCTCTGGAAGCCTCATCTACTTTTGGGATTTCAGATATTACTATTTTTAAGCTACTAAATATTTTCTTTATTTACTCATATATATGTATGCATTTGTTTTCACCATCTTAATCATTAAATTAAAAATTATTTTTATTTTATTTGGAAGGCAGAGAGACAGATACATGGAGAGAGATCCTCTTACCTGCTGGTTCACTCCACAGGAGCTGCAACAGCCAGGGCTGGTTCAGGCTGAAGCCAGGAGTCCAGAACTCAATCCAAGGTGACACATGGGTGACAGAGACCTGGACCAGGCACTCTGATATGGGATGCAGGCATCCCAAGCAGCACCTTAACTCTTGTGTCAAACGCCTGCCCCTTAGCCATCTTTAAGTGCATGGTTCCATGGCACGGACACATTCACATGGCTGGGGGTCCATCACCACCATCCATCGCCAGGACTCTTCAGCTTGCACAATGGAAACTGTACCCATTACCCGTCTCCCTCCTGCCCCTGCCCTGGTCTCCACCATCATGTTTTCTGTCTCCGTGAATTCGATGACTGTGGACGCCTCCCAGGAGTGGGATCACGCAGTGTCTGTGCCTCTGTGACAGGTTATTTCATGTAGTACAATGCTGCCAAGGTCTGGCCACGTTGGAGTGAGTCAGCTGTTACTTTTACATGAGAGACTCGGAGGCCGGAGTTCTGGGTCCCTCCTCCCTCTCAGGGTCCCTCCTCCCTCTCAGGGTCCCACCTCCCTCTCAGGGTCTCACCCCCTTCTCAGGGTCCCTCCTCCCTCTCAGGGTCCCTCCTCCCTCTCAGGGTCTCACCCCCTTCTCAGGGTCCCTCCTCCCTCTCAGGGTCCCACCTCCCTCTCAGGGTCCCTCCTCCCTCTCAGGGTCCCACCTCCCTCTCAGGGCCCCACCACCCTCTCAGGGTCCCTCCTCTCTCTCAGGGTCCCACCTCCCTCTCAGGGTCCCACCTCCCTCTCAGGGCCCCACCACCCTCTCAGGGTCCCTCCTCCCTCTCAGGGTCTCACCCCCTTCTCAGGGTCCCTCCTCCCTCTCGGGATCCCTCCTCCCTCTCAGGTTCCTCCTCTCTCTCAGGGTCCCCCCTCCCTCTCAGGGTCCCTCCTCCCTCTCAGGGTCCCATCTCCCTCTCAGGTCCCTCCTCTCTCTCAGGGTCCCTCCTCCCTATCAGGTTCCTCCTCTCTCTCAGGGTCCCTCCTCCCTCTCAGGGTCCCTCCTCCCTCTCAGGTCCCTCCTCTCTCTCAGGGTCCCTCCTCCCTCTCATGGTCCCACCTCCTCTCACCGTTGGCCGTGTCTTAGGTGAGCTAAAGCGCTCTCAGGTCTTCTTGTACGGGCGTTGTCTCACTAAGGCCCCACCTCTTTCTCAGGAGTCCCCTCTGCTCTCCAGCTGCCTTGTGGATTCCTTACATGGATGAATTGCATTTGCTGCAAAGTCCACAGATCTGAAACCACGCTCGCCACCCTTCCCTCTGAATCCGAGTTCATCGGACTACCCCAGTCTCTTGAAATTTTGGTCCATTTCTATTCCTTTTTTCTCTCCACATCAAGTTACTCTGTATCTATAAACTATCCTTACTGCCTATAAAGTCCAAAGTCCTTAGGCCACTTAAAGTCTAGCCTTGAATTAGCTGAGATTATGTTCAGTCATTATGTTTATCAGAAAACGGAAAATAGTGGACTAAATGTGGTGCCAAATTCACTTTATCTTACGTTAATTAATTATGAGAACAGCCCAGTTCTGCGGCAAAAGCTCCACACAGCTGTGAGCTATTGAGACCCACCCCCCACCCCCCCCACACCCCCCGCTCTATTGTCTCGAGAACATTGCTATCATCCTAGCTTAAAGATGCAGCTGGAGTGCTAGCCATCACATCTGAGTTCTGGGCAGCTGGGTGGAGGGAGGGGCGGCACAGAGCTATGCCACTTGCTGTTTAAGATCTCCTGGAAGCAGCCCTCCACCACTCCCAGTTACATCGAAACTACTGGCCAAAAACTAAGTCACATGGTCACATCTCCCTGCTAGGGAAAAAAAGAAATATAATCTCTGTTCTAGATGGATCTATGGAGTTCCATTACTAAGGAAGAAGGGAGAACAGTTCCTGGGCAGGAGTCGGACTTCTCTGCTTCAGGGCGCCCTGGGCACGCCCTCCCATCAGTCACCATGTGTGGCTGGGATGAGATCACTCTGACACCTGCCACGACTCCCAGCAGGCTGGTGGCTCTTTGGTGCTGAGTCTTGTCTTCCTCAAATGTGGACTGTGTTATTTTGTGCAGTGCCTGGCGAGGAGAAGGGGCCCCACAGGTGTGTGATGTATAAGCAGACACCACTGGAAACATTTCTGAGAGCCAGTGGCCCAGGAGAATGGAGAAGCTGTTTTGGGGTCAGTCATCCTGCTCTAGAAAAAAAACAATGCAAACCAATGGCAGCTTGCAGCACCGTGGTACCATTTGTGATGACTTTGGAAGTTCAGCGGGGCAGACGGTTTTCCTCTTACGGAAGAAGCCACAGGCTGAGTGATGTTCTGAGACTCCTGGAGGGCGCACGGCCAGTGGGGCAGGGGCAGGGGCAGGGGCAGGGGCAGCGGCAGCCCTGAGCCTGCGTTCCTTCACTCTGAGCCCAGCGTTGCTCTCCAGAAAGCCGGAGGCCAGGGCAGGCTGCCTCAACTCCAGTGTGCGAAGCCCTCCACCCCATCCTCTGCTTTGTCCACACACGGAGGCCCAGAGGCTTCCGGAAGAAATGGCAATTCCAGGGGAGGCCCCCAAAGGGACTTGAGGGCCTGTCTTCCCCAGGCGGGGCTGCCCCCATCAGGGTCCGCCAGCCACCAGCCTTGTAAGGCACAGGACGCCGAGAACCTGGAATCGGCGGCTGCACGGATCTCAGTAAGAAATTTGTCTTGGGGCCCGTCCCATGTGGTGGGGTGTTGAAGCACCAGGAAGATCTCGTTTGATTGTTGACCGCGAGTTGTTGCTTCCCCTAGCAGAAACTCAAGGACAATGTTGCCACCAGGCCTCTGATCCAGGTGAATGGTGTCTTGGCTGGGATGAGGGGGTAGGGCTGTTCTCTTCTCTCTGCGTTCTTCCCGGGCTGCTGGCAGTTGAGTTTTGTTGGCAGGTGACCGTTGGCCGTGCCTTAGGTGAGCTAAAGCGCTCTCAAGTGTTCTCTTGTATGAGCGTTGTCTTGCTGGGGTCCCAGTTCCAGCCGTATCGGCATCCCCTAGGGACCTGTTAGAAAAGCAAGCTCCTAGACCTGCTCTGTTAGGCGCCGCCCAGCACGCTGCGTTTCAATGAGTCTTCCAGGTGATCCTGCAGACCACACTCCTGTGGGCACCCAGGTGAGCTTGCACCAGCAGGTTCTCTGGGCTGCAGTGGGGGAGACTACGAGGGTGTCCTCAGCCTATCTGGGGTGCCGGCTTTGAGTGGTGCCCAGGCATCATTCCACTGCCCTCTACTCCCTGGGAGGAGAAAGCCCACTGCAGGAGAAGCTGGGACAGCCAGAGGCAGCAGGTAGGGAAACCAGGGGGCCCACCAGGCGGGGATGGGCTGGCTCAGTTAGCCTGGTCAGTACTCAGCACACGGGTGGGGCTGGGGCGGAGACCTGTCTCTTGGCCAGCTTGTGTTTTTGGGGACAGGCCCGAGCTTCCAGGCTGACCGGCTGCCAGTGAGTTACTGATTCCTGCCCCGTTGTTTGGCAATGACCTTCACAGCTGTCTTGCATGAGCAAACACGGCCAACAAACCACTGTGGTTTCCCCTGCTCCACGATACACCCAGCACCTCTTATCCCACCACGGCTTGCCGCGGCTGTGCAGGACAGGACGCTGTCCTAGGCCAGGAGCACCATGCACAGGCTGGGATTTGAGGCTTTGGTTTCACATTCATGCCCCCTGGTGCATTTCACTCTGGTGACTGGAAGATGAATGAAATGTCCACGTGATGTGGAGAGGGGAAACACCCCTAGTGGGTGTGTCCCATTCAAGTCAATAAATCATTTTATAAAAAGCTACAGGGAGAAACCATGAGTTGTTCCAGCGCTGTGGTTACATCCTTTAATTTCATTTTTATGGCCAGGCAGAGAAAGTTCTATCTGCCTGTCCGTGTTTCTGCTACATGGTGCCTCGGTCCTCTGTGTCACGGGCCCTGCGCCTGCCCTCTGAACAGGCGTGGCCCAGAGAGGCCAAGCTGGAATGTGTCTAAGTGGTGGGGGTGGGGGTGGGGCAAGAGGCAGGTGCTGGAGGGAGAAGGCACCGCCCGTTTGGGAGTTGGACTCAGAGGGAGGTGGCCAAGCACTTGCCATGCTCACATCAGTTTGACAAATGGTGTGGATTTACAGGGCGTGGGAACGGGACTCTTGGTGCTGGTGAGAAGCAAGGGTAGGTGGGTAGCCACGTGCAAGTCCATCAGATCTGGAGCTGGGTAGGGCTAGGGCAAAGCTTTCCATCAGGGCCAGCCCAATAGGCGGTGGCTCCAGGCCTAGGAGAGGGAGCCACCCAGGACCTCAGGTGGTGACTGGGCACAGTGCAGGAAGGTTGGCGCACACGTGGGTGTCTGTTGTGACAGATATGCAGCTGGAAAGGTAACGCCAGGGCCCACACCTGGCTGCACACCTGCCCAGGGTTGGCTCGGGGCCAGGAAAGATGCGTCAGGTCCTGTGGGAGGTAGGACGACTAATGCCTGAGCCCCTGTTCCATGGCTGGCAAACAGTTTCTGAGGCCGTCACGCATTTTCCAAGCTCTAATTACAAGTCTCCCTTCCACACGGACAGCCCCGCCCCTGCCTCCCTGGAGGAGGCTTCTGGAGTTCTGTTGGCTTCCTGAGTGCAGCAAGTTGTCCTGTGATCTGCTTTGGAACCCGGACAACTAGGCTCTGGATCCTGGCTTTGCAATGTGAATTTGGGTATTTCCAGGGAATGTCTGTCTTGCTGAGCTTCCGTTCCCTCATCCGTGAAGGGGTTTCGCCACGCCTTCCTCACACGTATCGCCTCAATGATGAGGATGAAGGCCGTCAAACACACGCCTGGTCGCGGAGAAGGCTGGGGATCCGCACCACTCGTTCTCCTCCAGCCCACACGCATTCCAGAGAGCTGGAGCCCTGCTCTCATTCTGAAAGTCCAGTGCCTTGCGGTGAACACACACCAGTCCATCCACGCGAGCTTAGTTGTAAACGGGGGCCAGCGACAGGGGCTCTGTTCCTTTCTCTTGGAGAGCCAGAGGTATTTTCTTTCTGTCCTCTGAGTAAGATGGAATTCGCTTCAAGATATTCTATCCTAGAGATCAAGTTCAGTCCCCTGGCACATGATAGCCACTGTAACTACAGGGAACCTGGGATCCGGGTCTCATCCACAACACTGATCATGGACAGGGTGCAGCCTTGGTTTCATGTCGGGGGCTTGAGAGAGCTCAGACACGCGGGCAGGCCATCGGCTCTGGTGCTGCCAGTTTGGGAGAACTCCATAGTTTATTCCCCTCTGTAGGAATTTCTAAATCTCCTTCCTCCGAGCCAGGATGTGAATTGCGATTACATGTCTTCAAACAGCTGTGCTTGCGATCGCCTCTGCTCTCACTGGGCTTTGAGCTGTGTTTGCTGCCTTTAGCAGAATCTGCCAGAGGAAGGGGCGGGCCTTGACCTTGAAAATGCAAACCAGCTGCAGTGCTGTCTGGCCCAGCAGAGCTCTGAGGCTGCCTTCAATCTTCCTGGAGCAGAGCAGCTGGAGGCCTCCCAGCCTCCTGGCGCCTGTGGGCGGATGATTGGCTCGCCCCAACTATGCATTTGAGTGAAGAGTGTTTGGAAGGAAGCGGCAGCCTTGCAAAGCTACAGAGGATCCCAAGTGCAGTGTGCAAGGGTCGCGCAATGTGTGTAGGTCGTCCTGCTCTAAATGAACTCCGAGGAGCTGTTGGTCCCCAGTGGTTTTTTTGCTGCATAGACTGGTAGAAGGCACGTGGAAATTTGGGGAAGAAATGTGGGGGAGGGGAGGCAGGAAAAGAGGCCTCTCTGGGATGGGACAATTCAGGAGGGAGGAAGAGGGAAAGGAGAGAAGGCAGAGGGGCAGCCAGAAAGAGGGAGCCACAGCGTCGCAATTCAGTGCCACATGCAGTGTGCTCTGTGCAGGCTGTGAACTCCGCTCCACCAGATGCCAGCGCCCACAGCCTCCAGCACCCTCTGTGCTCTGGGCTCAACAGCAAGGTGCGGTAGAGTCGGGAAGATGCCATGGTGAGTGCCCAGTGCTGTGGGCGTCTCCCCAAGTGCAAGCAGGGAAGCATCTGCCCTGGTAGACTGGCCATGACTGTGGCCTTGGCTTCCACTCCTTTCGAAGACTTCACCTCGGGCTGGGAGAGGACCTGGGTTGTGTGGATGCAAAGCTCAGCCCAGGTGAGGTGTGCGGTAAATGCAGGCAGGGGTATTCAGCTGAACGTTGTGCAAAAGTGGGCAGAGACCAAGGAGGGACTTTCAGGCCCACCACAGCACATGGCATGGGTGTGTTTGCACTTCACTGCGCCTTGTAATCTGAGGATCTGGGTAAAACCCCACATGGGCCTCACCTGGGAGGCTGTTGGGAAGGCTGAAGCCTGCTTCACCTGCAAGGAGAAGGTTACAAGTTGGAGGTCGCACGTGGAGGCCCCAGCCGCTCTGCAGCCTGCTGAGCTGTGTGGTCCCGAGATCCAGCCCTGGGCAGGAAGAGGAGGTGGCACCCCTGCAGCAGAGAGGCTGGTGTGTTGCAGGCCTCTCTGAGCACCTCTGTGACCGAGGCCTTCCTCCGCTCCCGGAAGGTGGTCAGTAGGATCCCATGGGCATGGGAGGCCACAGAGCACTTTGTTAGGTGGTCCCGGCCCTCGGAGGTTCAAGGCTCTCTCTCTCCGGGATGTTAAATATGGTGACTTGGGACAGATTCGGTTACTCTCCTCTGGACTGTAACCCCAGCTGGCCACCACTCCCAGCTCCGTGGCTCCAATTCTCTCCTATCACCATCAGCACTGCTGCTGTCACCGCCCCGCCTCTAGCTGGCACCCATCCAGTGCTTCGGCAGTTTTTGTGTGTTGTCACGTGACTCCATGAGGTAAGGAGACGATATCCATTTCAAGGAAGTGTAAGGGCCAGAGAAACCACGTCCTGTGTGTGAGGTCTCAGGCCAGCAAGGGGGCAGGGCTGTGACTCCTAGGCAAGCCTCCTCCCCGTGAGCAGGTACTGCAGCTGTTGTCCTAGGGTCTCCTTGGAGGGTCCTCAGTCTCCTTCCACCATGCTCTCCTTGCCAGTCCTTGGCTCATGCGATGACCTTTTCTCGGGCAGGGCAGACCCCTCCTTCCCTGGGTGCTGCTCTCAGTCGGAGAGGACACTCGGATCTGTCCAGGGCCAACCCTGCCTCAGTACAGCCACGTTGCAGGGCCAAAGCAGCCAGCGACATGGGCTACCTTGAGTTCCTGCTTTCTTTTTTTGTTTCAAAAAGATTTGAGAGGCAGAGTTATAGACAGAAAGGTCTTCCATCTGCTGGTTCATTCCCCAAATGGCTGCAACGGCTGGAGCTGGGCTGATCTGAAGCCAGGAGCTGCTTCTGGGTCTCCCACGCAGGTGCAGGGGCTTAAGCACTTGGGCCATCCTCCACTGCTCTCCCAGGCCATTAGTGGGGAGCTGGATTGGAAAAGGAGCAGCTGAGGGTCTGGCGCTGGGGTGTGGGCTAAGCCTCTCCCTGTGGCACCAGCATCCCATATGGGCACCAGTTCTAGTCCCAGCTGCTGCTCTTCTGATCCAGCTCTGTGCTATGGCCTCGGAAAGCAGCAGAAGATGGCCCAAGTGCTTGGGCCCCTGCACCTGCGAGGGAGACCAGAAGAAGCTCCTGACTCTTGGCTTTGGATCAGCTCTGCTCTGGCCATTGCAGCCATTTGGGGAGTGAACCAGTGGATGGAAGGCCTTTCTCTCTGTCTCTGCCTCTCTCTGTAACTCTACCTCTCAAATAAAAATCTTTAAAAAAAAAAAAAAACTGGAACATGAACCGCCATCTATATGGGATGCCAGTGCTGCAGGTGGAGGATTAACCTTTATACCACAGTGCCAGCCCTCACCTTGAACTTTTAATTCAATGATGGGATGGACGGGGGATGTCACCAGGGTGTCATTACCACTTCCTAACTTCGGTGTGTAGAGCCTACCTTTGAAAGATACTTGTGTCTCTAAAAAAGGCAGCAATCCCCTTACCCTACACCCCCACCCGAAGCCTGTAATGTGGGCAGAAAGACGTGCCGCCTAAGGCACTTCCTATGAAAGCCGTGCACAATGGGGGAATGTGTGCTTCCAAAGGGCCCAGGGTGCTCATTTCCTCTTCATCCTCCAGTGCCTCCTTTCAAGTTTGGCCAGACAGGTGCTGTTGTTCTCACTTTATAGATGGGAGCCTTGAGGCTTCAAGAGGTTGAGGCACCTGCTCAAGGTCACCACAGATCCAGGTCAAGAATGCAAATGGTTCGCTCTGATTCTGGACATGCTGTCCTGGTCGTCTGCCTGGGACACACAGCATCACCCTCCAGCAGAGACTCCATCCAAGCCCTAACTGATTTATGGCTGACCACTTGTCATGGTTTGTTTTATGACCAAAAAATGTAAGCCTTTAGAAATACATCTGAGAACTAACCGCAAAGTACTCTGGGAGCTGAGTTGGCATTTGAGTGAGAACATGGGCAGGGGTGCGCCAGATGGGAAGAGCACAGCGCAGGGACCCAGGGAGGGCTGCCGTGGGGGGCCATGGGCAGAGGGTGCCAACTGGCAGCCAGGATCAGGGCTGGAGGAGACTGGAAGGAGGCAAGTTAGATCCAGAGGCTGGACTGAAGAAGCCAGGCTTAGAACTCGAGAGGAGAAATGGCCGGGAACCCATGTCTGGAAAGAAAAAGGAGTCTGGGCAGGAAGCCAAGAACACCAAGAATGGAGCGTGATATGAGCTAAGGGTCACACGGAGCACGGGCTGTTTTTAGACTTCCTGTCCAAGAGAGAACGAGGGATAAGTGTTTAGGTTGGCCTGAGCGCAGGGGAAGGGCCAGCAGTTCAGGGCGCGGGAGCAGGAGGCTGAGAGAGTTCAGCACAGATGGTTTTTGTCGAGTTGTTTCCCAAGCTGACATCTTGCAGATCACTGCCTCGTAGGATGGCTGAGGGCAGCGAGAAGGGGCTGAGCTGGGCACAGGAGGGAAACACTGGATCCTATGAAGCTTGGCAGATTTCTTTATTACAGGAATTCCCAGCACCTTAAGCAGGGATACAAGGTGTATTTCCAGGTGAGAATTATTGAAAGCAGGGTTTCTTCATGACTTTGGCCTTGGCACACATGTTAACATCTCCTGGGACACAGTTTGGGAAACAGTCCAACCCTTCCTTGGCTGAGCCAACGGCAGGAGATAACATTCCTACCTTTATCACCCAAATGAGCTGGAAGCAGAAGGTGGACAGAGGGCAGCTAGACTCTTGTTCTTCTGGGTCAGTCATCCCATGTATGACTGTACCCACCTGGGTGACACTCCCAAGTCTTTGATGAGTCTGTTCGCATCCAGTTTCTACCTCATCCCTTCTGTGCCAGAGAGGGCCTTGCTGGTCATAGGTCTATGGGTGTGCACACTTGGGTGTGCTTTTGAAAACAGAGCACTGGGTCCTGTCTTCAGATTCTCTCATTGAATACAAGGGCATGCCAAAAAGTTCATGGAAAATGTACTTTAAACATTTTGCACAAGAGAATCCTTTAAGATTTATTTACTTATTTGAAAGGGAGGGATAGAGTTTCTTCAATCCACTGGTTTACTCCTCCAGTGGCTGCAACAGCAAGAACTGGTCCAGACAAGCCAGGAGCAGCTTCTGGGTCTCCTTCATGGGTGCAGGGAACCAAGCACTTGGGCCGTCTTCTGCTGCTTTCCCAGCTGCATTAGCAGAGAGCTGAATCAGAAGTGGAGCAGCTGGGACTCGAACCCAGTGCCCATATGGGATGCTAGCATCGCAGGTGACAGCTTAATCCACCAGGCTACAATGCCAGCCCCAGTGCAAAATTTTTTGAAATCTATGTATTTTTTTTTCATAGTACACATTTTCCATGAACTTTCTGAAGACCCGAGGTTGATTTGGGATGAGACCTTGGAGTTTATGTTTCTAGTAAGTTCCCATGTGAGTCTGTTTGGTCTGAAGACCACACTTTGAGATTTACTGGCCTATAGTTTCTAAACCTAAAGGGGTTGGGAAGCTGGGTGTTTTCGGAGGATTTCTGGTGCTCACCTCACATCTGCTGACTCGAAACTGCCAGGGGTCAATGATTCTGGTCTGCCTCTTTGCAGCCTGGCCCTCTGCATATCTCTCTCCTCTCCTGTGCCAAATAGAGGTGTGGTAACGCTTGCCCCTCCTCAAGTGCCCATTGCCATGGAAACCTATCACCTGCCAGTGACTGGGAAAAATCAGAAGGACTTCTTCTACACACCATCTGATTGGTTGAAGAAAGTCCCTATTTAAGTACATTTTCCCGTCGAACAGAAATGAAAACTATCCTCATTATGCTTACAGTTTGGCAAGTGTTGATTTGCTTTTTCAAATAAAGACTTACATATTTATTTGAAATGCAGAGTCATAGATTGGAATCATCCATCTGGTGGTTCAGTCCCCAAATGGCTGTGATGGACAGGGCTGAGCCATGCTGAAATTGGGAATCCGAAACTCCATCCAGGTCTCCCATGTTGGTGGTAGGGACCCAAGCACTTGGGCCATCTTCCACTGCTTTCCCAGGTGCATTAATGGTGGGCTGGATTGGAAATGGAGCATCCAGGACTTGAACTGGCCCTCATATGGGATGGCACCATTGCAGGTGGTGGCTTAACTTGCACCACAACGTTGGCCCCAAGTGTTGATCTTTAGCAACCCTGTGTGGTATCATGAGCCCCATTTTATACATGAAAATGCTGTGCCCCCCTAGCGTTTAAGAAATTTGCTAATGAGTTCCGCTAGTTTCCCATTCTCCAGTTCTTACAGACATCCTGATGTGGAGATTAAATTATTCCCCTCCACCTGGTGTGAGTGTGTGGGGTGAGGGGACAAGGGTCCCCCAGATCATGAGCACCACTGTATTGAGCCTGCAGGCATCACAATGTACCTGTACAAACAAGAATCTTCATTTGAAAGACAGATAGAGGTCTCCCATCCACTGGTTTGCTCCCCAAATGCCCTCAACAGCTGGAGCTGGACAAGGCTGAAACCAGGAGTTAGGAACCAGATCTTCCACATGGGTGTCAGGGACCCATCTATTTGAACCATTACCTGCTTCTTCCCAGGGTTTGCTTTTTTTTTTATTTTATTTTTTATTTTTTTTGACAGGCAGAGTGGACAGTGAGAGAGAGAGAGACAGAGAGAAAGGTCTTCCTTTGCCGTTGGTTCACCCTCCAATGGCCGCCGCGGTCAGTGCGCTGTGGCCGGCGCACCGCGCTGATCCGATGGCAGGAGCCAGGAGCCAGGTGCTTTTCCTGGTCTCCCATGGGGTGCAGGGCCCAAGCACCTGGGCCATCCTCCACTGCACTCCCTGGCCACAGCAGAGAGCTGGCCTGGAAGAGGGGCAACCGGGACAGAATCCGGCACCCCGACCGGGACTAGAACCAGGGGTGCCGGCGCCACTAGGCGGAGGATTAGCCTAGTGAGCCGCGGCGCTGGCCCCAGGGTTTGCTTTAGCAGGAGGCTGGAATTGGAAGCAGAGTGAAGACTCCAGCACAGGCACTCAGACGTGGGTGCAGGAGTCCCAGCTGTGGCTAAATGCCTGCACCTATCTTAATGCAGCATTTACCTGAGAACTTTACACAAAGGAATTGAGATTGTGCAGTGTAGATGTAGTTAGGAATGCTAAGCTGTTAGATGAACATGTGGTTATTGTCACTGGTCATGTAAAGCCCTATTATATGAATTTTCATTTTAAAAATGAAGAAACTGATTGAATAGGATCAGATGATTTTTCCATGGCTATATGGTTAGCAAGTGGCAGAACTAGAATTTGAAAGTTTGATTATAAAATATGCTCTTGAAACTAAATGGACTAACAATAAAAACAATAACAAGTGTTGGTGAGAGCATGGGAAACTAGAACCTTCCTACTGTGGATGGGCGTGGACAATGGCACAACGACCGTGGGAAACAGAGGTTGCAGTTTCTCCTAAACTTAATTTTTTATTTAAAATTTTCCTCCAGAAACCTTTTATTTAAGGAATACAAACTTCACCATGTTTCTAAAGTTGTAAGTAAAATGCATGATTATTCCTGCCATATCCAACCTCCCACCCCTCTTCCTCCTTCCTCCTATTCCTGTTCTTATTTTTCACTAAGATCTGTTTTCAATTAACTTTATACACATATAAATAACTCTGTTAAGAGTTCAACAAAAAGTATGAGGAAAAAAAGGACTATTCCTCAACAATTGAGACAATGGCTGTTCAAAGTCATTGCCCTCAAAGTGTCAATTTCACTTCTATAGATTGCCTTTTAGGTGCTCTACTAGTTATCGAAGGTCAGAGAGAACACAAGGTATTTGTCCTTTTGGGACTGGCTTACTAAGTAAACTGTTTTCCAGTGTCATCCAATTTGTTGTAAATGACTGGATTTCTTTCTTTTCTTTTTTTTTAAACGCTGGGTAGTATTCCATGGTGTACATATCCCATAATTTTTTATCCAGTCTTTGGTTGACAGGCATTTGGGTTGATTCCATAGCTTGGCTATTATAAATTGAGCTACAATAAACATGGGGACGCAGATAACACTTTCAAATGCTGATTTTATTTCCCTTGGGTAAATTCCCAGGAGTGGGATGGCTGGGTCATATGGTAGGTCTGTACTCAGATATCCAAGGTATTATATACATAGTGGTTTTACCAGTTTAAATTCGCACCAACAGTGGATTAAGGTACCTTTTTCCTCACATCCTCACCAGCATTTGTTGCTTGTTGATTTCAGAGTGAAAGCCTTCTAACTGGGGTGAGGTGAAGCCTCATTGTGGTTTTGACTTGCATTTCCCTGATGGCTAGTGATCCTGAACATTTTTCATGTATCTGTTGACCATTTGCATTTCCTCTTTTGAAAAATGCCCATTTAAGTCCTTTGCCCACTTATTAAGTGGGTTGATTGTTTTGTTGTTTGAGTTTTTTGAGCTCTTTATATATTCTGGTTATTATTCCTTTATCAGTTGCATAGTTTGCAAATAATTTCTCCCATTTTATCAGTTGCCTCTTAAACTTTGATAAGTGTTTCTTTTCTAGTACAGAAGCTTCTCAATTTGATGTAATCCCATTTGTGAATTTTGTCTCTGCCTGTGCCTCTGGGGTCTTTTCCAAGAACTCTGTCTACACAAATATCTTTCAGGGTTTCCCCAATGGTCTCTAATAATTTGAAGGTATTGGGTTGCAGATTTAGGTTTTAATGCATCTTAAGTGGATTTTTGTGTAAGGTATAAGGTAGGGTTCTTGCTTCATACTTCTGTATGTGGAGATCCATTTTACTCAGCACCATTTGTTGAAGAGACTGTTTGCCCCATGGATGGATTTGAGCTCCTTTGTCAAAGATAAGTTGGTTGTAGATGTGTGGATTGATTTCTGGCATTTCTATTCTTTTCCATTGGTCTATCCATCTGTTTCTGGGCCTGTACCAGGCAGTTTTCATTATAACTGCCATGTAGTATGTCTTAAAATCTGGTATTGTGATACCTCCAGCTTTTTTTTTGTTGTATAAAATTGCTTTAGCTATTCAAGGTCTCCTATGTTTCCATA
Organism: Oryctolagus cuniculus; assembly: GCF_051225735.1. Taxonomy (NCBI): domain Eukaryota; kingdom Metazoa; phylum Chordata; class Mammalia; order Lagomorpha; family Leporidae; genus Oryctolagus; species Oryctolagus cuniculus. The sequence continues at coordinate 179,261,845 of NC_142868.1, forward strand.
CGAATTTCAGGATCATTTTTTCTAGATCTGAGAAGAATGTCTTTTGTATTTTGATTGGTATTGCATTAGATCTGTAAATTGCTTTCGGTATTATGGACATTTTAATGATATTGATTATTCCAATCCAAGAACATGGAAGATTTTTCCATTTTTTTCTATCTTCTATTTCTTTAAAGTTTTATAATTCTCATCCCACAGAACTTTGACATCTTGGTTACATTTATTCCAAGGTGATTGATTTTTTTTGTAGCTACTATGAATGGGATTGATCTTAGAAGTTCTTTCTCAGCCGTGACATTGTGTAAACAAAAGCTGTTGATTTTTGTGTGTTGATTTTATATCCTGCAACTTTACCAAACTCTTCTATGAGTTCCAATAGTTTCTTTGGGAGTATTTTAGATCCCCTATTTATAGAATCATGTCATCTGCAAATAGGGATAGTTTGACTTCCTCCTTCCCAATTGGTATCCATTTGATTTCTTTTTCTTGCCTAATGGCTCTCGCTAAAATTTCATGGACTATATTGAATAGCAATGGTGAGACTGCACATCCTTGTCTGGTTCTGGATCTCAGTGGGAATGCTTCCAACTTTTCCCCATTCAATAGGATGCTGGCCATGGGTTTGTCATAAATTGCCTTGATTGTGTTGAGGAATGCTCTTTGTATACCCAATTTTCTTAGAATTTTCATCTTGAAAGCATATTGTATTTTATCAAATGCTTTCTCTGCATCTATTGAGATAACCATATGATTTTTGTTCTTCAGTTCATTAATGTGATGTATTACATTTATTTGCAAGTGTTAAGCCATCCCTGAATACCTTAGACAAGTTCCACTTGGTCTGAGTGAATGATCTTTTTGATGTATTGTTAGATTCAATTGGCTAGTTTTTTTTTTTTTTTTGAGGATTTTTGCATCTTGGTTCATCAGGGAAACTGGCCTGTAGTTCTTTCTCTGCTGTATCTTTTTTCAGGTTTAGGGATAAAGGTGATGCTGGCTCCATAGAGAGTTTGGGAGGATTCTCTACCTTTCAATTGTTTTGAATAGATTAAGAAAAATTGGGGTTCTTTAAATGTTTGACAGAATCCAGCAGTGAGGCCATCTAGTCCTGGCTTTCCTTTTTTTTTTTTTTTCCTGGGAGGGTCTTTATTATTGATTCAGTTTTTTTCTTGGTTATTGCTCTGTTTAGGTTTTCTGTGTCTTCGTGGCTCAATTTAGGTAGGTTGTATGTGTCCAGGAATCAATCCATATCTTCTAGGTTTCCTGATTTGTTGGCATATAGTTCTTTGTAGTAATTTCTCATGATTCTTTTTATTTCTGTGGTGTCTATTTTACATTTTCTTTTTCATCTCTAATTTTATTAATTTGGGTCTTCTCCCTCCCTTTTTTTTTGGTTGGTCCAGTGATGTATCTATCCTGTTTATTTAAAAAAAAAAAAAAGCTCTTCATTTTGCTATTTTGTATTGTGTTGTTTGGGTTCAGTTTGTTTATTCTCTAATTTTAATTCTTTTCTCCTACTAGTTTTTCATTTGGTTTGCTGTTGTTTTTCTAGGTCCTTGAGATTCATTGATAGCTCATTTATTTGGTGCCTTTCCAATTTCTTGATGTAGGTACTAATTGCTATAAACTTTCCTCTTAACACTGCTTTTGCCCTATCCCATAAGTTTTGATATGTTGTATTGTCATCTTCATTTGTTTTCACATATTTTTTATTTCTCTTTTGATTTCTTCAGTGACCCACTGTGATTTAGGAGCACGTTGTTCAGTCTCCATGTGTTTGCATGTGGTCTAGATACTCCTCAGTTCTTGATTTCCAGCTTCATTCCATTGTGGCCCAAGAAGATGCATGGGATGATTTTGGCTATTTTTTAATTTGGTGAGACTTGCTTTGTGGCCTAGTGTGTGGTCAATCCTAGAGAAAGGTCCATGCACTGGTGAGAAAAATGTATATTCTACATCTGTAGGATGGAAAATTCTATGGATATGTTAGGTCCATTTGGTATGTAGTGTCAATTAACTCTACTGTTTCCTTGCTGATTTTCTGTCTGGGTGATCAGTCCATTGCTGAAAGTGGAGTACTGAAGTCCTCCATTACTATGGATTTAGACTCTACATCTCCTTTTAGATCCCTTGACATTTCTTTTAAATAGCCAGGTGTCCTGTAATTAGGTGCATACACATTTATAATAGTCATATCTTCCTGCTGCATTGATCTCTTAATCATTACATGTGCCCTTCTTTGTCTCTTTGACAGTTTATGTGTTAAAGTCTATTTTGTCTGATATTAGGATGGCTATACCAGCTCTGTTTTGGTTTCTGTTAGCATGGAGTAACTTTTCCCATCTTTTGACTTTTGGTCTGCATGTATCTTTGTTGGTGAGATGTGCTTCTTGTAGGCAGCAAATAGTTGAGTTTTATTTTTGAATCCATTCAGCCAGTCTGTGTCTTTTTTTATTGGAGAGTTAGCCCACTAAGCCACAGTGCCAGCCCCATCCAATGCTGTTTTTTAGTTTTCTAATTTCTTCTTTTTGGTCTGACTGTAAAATTTCCAGAGACTTATCATCTAACTTGGCTATTCTTTCTTCTGCTCACCGAGTCTGTTGTTAAGGCTTTCTACCACATTTTTAAATTTGTTCTATTGAATTCATTTCCATTATTTCATTTTTGTTTCTCTTTAAAATCTCAATGGCATGGGAGAAATTTTCTTTCATGTTATATATGGATTTCATTACTTTATGGATTTGCTTCTTGTTAGTTCTAAGTAATCCTGTGATCAATTATTTGAATTTCATTTCTGGCATTTCTTCAGTCTCTTCATCTTCATATTCTGGTACTGAAGTGTTCTTTTCTGGGTATCATATTATTTTCCTTATTGTTCAATTGCTGCATTTATTATTAGGCACTTGAGATACCCCCCCCCGCCATGTGATGATTTTTATCTTTGGACTATGCCTCTGTGGAGCTGCTTTGGGGGTCTCCCATGCAGATGCAGGGGCCCTTGCGCTTGGACCATCTTCTACTGCTTTCCCAGGCCATAGCCGAGAGCTGGATCAGAAGCAGAGCAGCCGGGTCTCGAACCAGCGCCCACATGAGAATCTAGCACTGCAGATGGCAGCTTTATTCACTACACCACAGTGCCAGCCCCTAAACATGCATTTTTTTTTTTTTTTCAAGAAAAAGGTGAAACAGCTTGCCCCTGATGACACAACCAGAAAGCAGTGGTGTGTGGGGGCTGGAACTGGTAAGCTTGCTTGGGAACCTGTCTCCCTAACAGCCAAGCCGTGTGGGAGTTGGACCTCCTTTCTCTTCTCGATCTTGGGCTGACGTCTGCCCTGGCTCCTTTTCTGGCTTCCTCTGCCCTCTGGGGAGGGGGTGTCCTCTTACTCAGATCTGTTTGAGCCAGGTTTGCTCCCTGCTGCAAGTAACTCAGTTCCCTGTGAGGCTGACACCATGAGGACAGTTCTGTCTTGATTGACCTCTTTAATCTCACTTGGCGCTCGCTCTCTGCGTGCCCTTCTGCTCTCTCCAGGCTTCTAATGCTCCTGCTTGCTCTCCTCAACCCAGTCCCTGCTTCCCTTCGCTCTATCCACTCCCTGCTTGGGCGGGAGCTTCCTGTTAAGTTGTGGTTCTCACCCGAAACATTATCTTTGGTGAGGAAACTGATAGATCTGGCTGCCTTAGGAGGGGCAGATAAAAGATGGCAAGATGCCCAGATACATGTGAGTTTCAGATAAGCAACAAATAAATTCTTAAGGTAAGTATGTCTCAAATATTGCGTAGGACATACTTATACACAAAACTTGCTTGTTGATGAGCTGAAATTCACATGTAACTGAGTGTGCTGTGCTTTCCCTGGCGACTGGCCCCTCTTGTCTGCTATCACATTGGTGACGAAGGATAGAACTTGGGTAGGGTCTCCACAGAAACGGCTTCCCTGGGAAGCAAACTAAGACTGGCCCTTCTGGGTCTCCGCACTCTTGTGTCCACCACGAGTCTTATTGGTTTAAGCCTCCGTCCCAGGGACTTCCATTTGGTTGTTGTCCTTTTATCTCCTCGAGGACAAGGTGCTGCCACCTCTCCTGTCTTCTGCTTCTCATTCCCTGGTGCTCTGTGTCATGCTGCTTGCACCAGCGTCTCCAGCCCTGCACTTGTCCCTCTGCAACTTCTCAACTTGCCTTTGCTCCGGGTACAGACCCTGCCCAATCTGGCTAGACCCCAGGTTCCCGTTGTTAAGATCAGAGTCCTCGGGCGTTCAAGACATCACTGCATTCCGTGCCACGCTGGGTCATAGCAGAGGCACCTAACTGGGAGCCTTTGCTCTCCCATCCGTCTAGACAGACTATGTGTGAGTTATTTGAGTAGACGCAAGTTCATTGCCAGCGTTGGAACTGGACAGCTCTCTGGTCTGCTAAAGGACTTAGAACTTTTGCCAAGGGCAAAAAGGGGCTACATTTAGTTTATGTTCGTAAAATTGTGATTTTTTTTTTTTTCAGGCAAGAAACAAAGAGAAATCTGGTATTAAGCTACCTGGAGAGGTGTTTCTCAGTTCCCTTTGAGGTTTTGCAGGCTTCACACACAGGTCAACCACTTGGTCTTTGGAAAGCAAAGTGAGAAGCTGCCTGGGGAACAACAGATTGGTGTATGGGTGGGGAACCTTCTTTCTGCCAAGGGTCATTTGGAGGTTTATAACACTCATGGGCCACACAAAAATTAGCTTGTTGGGGCCCAGTGCTGTAGCATAATGGACTAAGCCTCCACCTGCAGCACTGGCATCCCATATGGGCACTGGTTCAAGTCCCGGCTGCTGCTCTTCCAATCTAGCTCTCTGTTATGGCCTGGGAAAAAACAGTAGAAGATGGCCCAAGTCCTTGGGCTTCTGCACCCATGTGGGAGACCCAAAGGAGGCTCCTGGCTCCTGGCCTCAGATCAGCCCAGTTCCGGCTGTTGCTGCCATTTGGAGAGTGAACCAGTGAATGGAAGACATCTCTGTCTTTCCCTGCAATTCTGCCTCTCAAATAAATCTTTAGAAAATTAGCTTGCTACAGATTCATTGAGTTTTAAGTCTCGCCTGCAGTAGGCTTGGCAGAGCCAGACCAAATGATTTTGTGGGCCTTCCATGGCCCATGACCTGGACTTTCCTCATGGCTGTGTGGCTATAGTGGTTTTTGTTTGCTTTTTTTATTTAAAGATTTATTTATTTGAAAGGCAGAACTAGAGGGGTGGGGAGGGAAAGACTGGGACCTTCCACCAACTGGTTCACATCTGAGCTGGGCCAGGCTAAAGAAAGAGCTTCATCCAGGTTTCCCACATGAGTGGTAGAGGCCCAAGCACTTGGGCCTTTTGCTGCCTTCCCAGGTGCATTGGCAGGGAGCTGGACCGGAAGTGGAGCAGCTGAGACTTGAACCAGTGCCCAAATGTAATTGTGGCACTACAGCTGGTAGCTTTATCTGATATGCCACAGCACTGGCCCTCTGGCTACAGTGTTTTAAAGAGACCAAGCATCCAGACTTGTTTTGGGGTGGTCTGAAGGTAGAGGCAGGATCAGTTCCTCTGCTTAGCATCACTACCCTGTAAGAGCAATAGTGAGAAAACCACCTGCTAAATTTCAGGAAAGACGCACAAAGCAGACAGGACCATGCTGTATGTGGCGTCACGGAGTTGTTCATGCGCAGTTGGGGTAATGAGCATGTCCCAAGGCTGGAAAGAGCTCGGTGGGTCCTGGCTGGGATGGGATGGAGAGGAAGCAAAGGGACGGTGGTGCCTGAGATTGGATGGGAGTGGCTGAAAAGCTGGTGGATGCCAGGGCTTGCAGGATGTGGCCCCTGGGGACCTGGCCTTCATCCCAGGGGTGCACAGCAGAGGTCACAGTGCCGATGGCCTTGACATTGCTCCTGGCTTGGGCTCCACTGGAGGGGGTCTCTGAGGGCGACCTTGGAGAGGTATGTGGGGGCATCTCCAACGTGTGCCTGAATCATTTCGGGGCGGGGACGTGGCAGTGGGCTGAGAGTAATTCAGGGAAAACAATTTAGCTGCAGAGTCAGCTCGAATATAGTCAGCTGTCTGTGTGCACCCCCAGAAACTCTGGTTCTGAAGTTCTGGGGTGCAGCCCAGCACGAGCTCTGCAGGTGACCTTGGATTGCGTGTGAGTGCACACTCGGCAAGGCCATGCGAGCTCTCTAATGCTGCCATGCACCTGCTGCGGCAGGTCCTCTCCCTGCCTGTAGAACTGTGGGATGCAGCCTGGGCCGGGGCCGACTCTGCAGCACGGTTTCCAGACCCGAGTCCTGAGGAGGTCCGCAGTAGGACATGCTTTCCCACCACAGAACTAAACCACCCCCAAGCCTCTCTTAAGAAAATACTGCAGGCTGGCGCCGCAGCTCAATAGGTTTATCCTCTGCTTAGCGGCGCTGGCACACCGGGTTCTAGTCCCGGTCGGGGTGCCGGATTCTGTCCCGGTTGCCCGTCTTCCAGGCCAGCTCTCTGCTGTGGCCAGGGAGTGCAGTGGAGGATGGCCCAAATACTTGGGCCCTGCACCCCATGGGAGACCAGGAAAAGCACCTGGCTCTTGCCATCAGATCAGCACGGTGCGCCGGTCGCAGTGCGCTGACTGCGGCAGCCATTGGAGGGTGAACCAACGGCAAAGGAAGACCTTTCTCTGTCTCTTTCTCTTACTGTCCACTCTACCTGTCAAAAAAAAAAAAAAAAAAAAACTGCACAATGCGACCATGAGACAGGCGCATCCTGGGACCTAATAGAAAGCAGCTTCCCCACTTCTGATCGGCGCTGTCTCGGGATTCCCCAGTGTTTCCTGTTCACCCACTCCTCTGTGCTGTGGCTGAGGCTGTAATCTTGGCCCCAGTTGTTCTGTCGCCCTCCTGTTGAAATTCCAGCCATTTTCAAAGCTCAGTTCAAAGTCTCTGTCACCTCCACCATGAAGTTTTCATGGATTTCTCCTTACTCTGTCTCGTGACTCCCCATAGGTGCCTTTGTCGTGGCATCCACGGCCTCTGTCAGTTTTCCCATCCAGCTCGGAAGTTCTCAACTGTTTGTGGCCACCTGGGACAGGTGCACCCTCTCCCCTCCTCCTTGGGGACACAGCCATGGTTCTGTGAGGTGAGCCAGAGTCCAGAGACAGGCTCTAACTTGAGAGGTTGGGCTGCACAAGGGTCAGATGGACAGATTGTAGCAATGACTGTGCCGCTTTGCTACCTTGTTCCCTGGGACACGATACATTTCTGTGAAGAACTCGTTTCGGATTGGAAGTATGCAGGATGATCCACTGGGGTGTGGGGGAAAGTATTACGTTTTCTACATGCATGCATTTTTAAAAAGATTTATTTCAAAGGCAGAGTTAGAGATTTTCTGCTGGTTCACTCCCCCCAGTGTCTGCAGGGGCCATAGGGCTGGGCCAGGCTGGAGCCAGGGGCTGGAGCTCCATCTGGGTCTCCTGCGTGGGTGGCAAGGACTTGAGCATTTGGCCATCTCCTGCTCTCTCGGCACATTAGCAGGGAGCTGGATAGGAAGTGGAGCAGCAGGACTCGAACCAGTGCTTATATGGGATGGTGGTGTGGCAGGCAGCCGCATAACCTGCTGAACCACAGCACTGGCCCCACATGAATGCACTTTTAAATCACAAAACAAGGAATAGTGAGGCTTCCTAGTGTGTTATCTGGGGGTGGGCTCTGGTGTTTTCACTTACTCGTCGCAAGTCACGTACCATAGGAATGGTTTCCTGAGTGTGAATGGGGCAGACCCAGCACAGAGGGACTGAAGGTGGCCTTCTGCCTTTAGCACACTGTGATATGTATCTTCTAAGATCATGTCTGACAGCCAGTTGCCAGGTACATTAAAGCAATAAAACATGGCAGAGCTGACAGTCCTCTGAGAGCTGGCCTCATAGCCACTTCATGAAATAAAAACTATGATCTGATCAGACCTGATAAGAGGGTACAATGCTGAAATGATCAAGGGGTCGAAATTGAATGTGGATTTACACATCTTCCCTAAGTGCAGGTGTAAGCTGAAACGAAGCAACTCAGCTTAGCAAGACGTTTGAAACCCAAGCATTTGGTCTACGTGGACAATCCACTGCCCTTGTATTTATTTATCTGAACGGCAGGGTGACGGTGGGCTGGGGAGAGGCAGATCTTCCATCTGCTGGTTCACTCCTCAAACTGCTGTGACAGCCAGGGCTGGGGCAGGCTGAAACCAGAAACCTGGAACTCCATCTGGCCTCCCACGTGGGTGGCAGGGGCTCAAGTACTTGGCCATCGCCCGCTGCCTTCCCGAGGTGCATTAGCAAAGGAGCTGTCTCGGAAATGGAGCAGCCTGGTAGCCACCTGGCCACCCGATATGGGATGCCAGTGTCACAAACGGTGGCTTAGCCTGCTATGCCACGATACCGGCCCTCTCCGGTGCTTTTGCAAGACAGTGTTTGAAATTATAGGGTTCCTAATTCAATGCTTCAGGCTTTTTTTAAAAGAGGGTTTTTTTTTTTTTCCCAATTATTATAGGCAAGGAGCTACATAACACAGTGACTGAAATGAGGGAAAGCCCAGAGCAGTGCAGAGCCTGGGTACTTGTCTGTGCGCTCTGTGCAAGATACATAAGGAATGTTGCCAGGTGTTAGAAGCAAGGGGGACACACTGATCAGCTGCAGAAAATGTGGATCCCTGGAGAAGTGTTAACCGATGGTGGTTGTTAGACTGTTACAAAATGCAGAGCTGCTCTGTGTGTGTGTATGTGTGCCATTAAAGATAGTTATCCATGAAGATAGATCCTCAGTAGAAAAAAATTTTTTTTAAAGATTTATGTATTTGAAAGGCAGAATCAGAGAAAGCAGGGGAAGAGTGTGGAGAGATCTTCAACTGCTGATTCACTTCCCAAATAGCTACATTGGCCAGGGCTGGGCCAGGCTGAAGCCAGGAGCTGGGAGCCTCATCCGGGTCTCCCACATAGCAGCAGGGAACCAGGGGCTTAGGCATCTTCTGTTGTCCTCTCAGGTGTGGAAGCCGGCAGCTGGATTGGAAGCAGAGCAGCCAGGACTTGAATTGGTGCCTACGTGGGCTGCCGGCACTGCTTAACCCGCTGCATCGCAGCACCAGCCCGAGAAAATTATTTCTCTAATAAAAACAGTGTTTTGGAAAAACCAAAGCATAAAGTCTGGCTTTGACAGAAATAGAAAGATTATTGGGTTAGAATGCAAATATAGGACCATAAGCTATTAGTGTATAATATATGATGGGATATCATCAATGTAATTATTACACAATCTTTAAGTACAACAGAATTCTTAAAATATATTTATTTGAACAGCAGAGTTAGGAGGGGGAAGAGAGTGAGCGAGCTTCCATCTGCTGGTTTATTCCCCAAACAACTGCAATGGCTATGGTGGATTACACTGAAGCCAGGCGCCTGGACCTCCGTCCTGGGTCTCCCATGTGGGTGCAGGGCCCAAGGACTTGGGCCATCTTCTGCTTTCCCAAGTGCATTAGCAGGGAGCTGGATTGGAAGTGGAGCATTGAACCAGCAACAGTGAGGACTGGCCTAGGCCAAAATCAGGAGCCAATAACTCACCTGGGTCTCCCCCGTGGTGGCAGTGACCCAGATAGTTGAACTGTCACTTGCTGCCCTCCTGGGTATGCATTAGCAGGAAGCTGGAATCGGGACTGGAGTCGGCACTCTAATATGGGAACAGGTGTCCCACACAGCATCTGCCCCAAACTCATGCTTATAATCCATTTTCTGTGTACTTTTGGATGTCTTTCTCATAACTCATAAATGTCTCTCTATTGGGGCACCTGTGCTAATATTCTGTATTGGCACAAATTCATAAAAAAGCACCAGTCCCTATAGTGGACTGGGAAACCCTGGGAGGTGGGCCTGGTCTTCCCCCTTGGTGTTTCTCAGGGATCTGCCCAGGGTCTGTGAGATGGACTCTCAGCTCTGCCAGCTGGTTGACTGAAGGAAAGGAGCCCCAGGATGGCATGGGGTGTCTGTCACAGGAGCAACATAGCAGCTCACGGGCAAAAAACACAGAATAAACAAACGTCTGGCAGAGGCACAGAGCAATCAAATGCGATATAAAAACAGGCGCTTTGCATGCTGTATGCCAATCATAGGTAAAGCTAGCACTTGCTAGGTGCCAGGCAGTGCATAGTGAGGTCCCCACCTGGGCGCCATCTCCCCAAATGCACACAACAGCCTTACAAGGCCTGAGTAGGGTTGGGGTAGCCCCAGGTTGGTTCCTGGGTGTCTGTGATGCCTTCTGGAAGGAGGGCGCCCTGGGGATGTGGCTTTCCAGGGACTCTCAGACCCAGGGAGATCCTTGCCCTGGGCCTCACTGTGAGATGATTTACAAAAGTAGAATCAAAAAAGAGGCCGGAATTGAGCCTGCAAACATGACTTTCTCATCCATCTGCTGGTCCCAGGTGATGTGTGCTTGGAGCTGTTTTCCCAGCAGCTGGAAAAACCGAACTGTCCTGCAGGTCCTTCCTGGACGGGCACCCTGACCTCTGCCCTGTGGCCCCTTCCTCTCCGGGTGAGCCTCCTTTTTCTTGCCCATGGAGGCCGGAGGTTTCTCTGGCACACAACGATGTAGGCAGGGCTGGCTTCGTGGCTGAGGGACTTGTGAGTCGCACAGGATCTCGCTGTCAGAAGGTGCCATGTGCTTGGTTTAATGCTCTGTTGTTGCTGCCTTAAAGTTCTTGGTGTTTGACAAAGGGCCCAGTGTTTTAATTTTCCTCTGGACCATTGCCAGTTATGTAGCTAGTCCTGAGTGCAGGCAGGGCACCCCTGGTCCTTTGCCACCTTTGAAATCAAGGCTAGAACTAAACTTCAGGCCAGACTTTGGTTATATTACAAGGTACCCTGGTAGAGAGGGCAGTGGCCTCCCTGGCTGATTTAGGGCTGGGCGTGAGAGGCTGCACTCCCTTTATTCCTGGGCCTGGATGTGCTACCCAAGGTTAGGCCCATCCAAGATGCTAGTATGTTGAGGCTGCACTATCAGCATCTTCCATTGGCCTTGTGGGACAAAACAATTCAACAGTTAATTTTTTTTAAAAGATTTATTTATTTATTTCAAAGGCAGAGTTAGGGAGAGAGAGGTCTTTCATGCACTGGTTAACTCCCCAAATGGTCGCAATGGCTGGAGCTGGGCCAGGCCAAAGCCAGGAGCTTCTTCTAAGTCTGCCATATGGGTGCAGGGGCCCAAGGACTTGGACCATCTTCTGCTTTCCCAGGCCATAGCACAGAGCTGGATCGGAAGTGGAGCAGCTAGGACTAGAACCGGCGTCCATGTGGGATGCGGGCACTGCAGGTAGCAGCTTTACTTGCTACACCAAAATGCTGGCCCCCAGATTTTTTTGTTATTTTAATTATTGGGTATGGTGTGACAGGTCAATATGGGTCAATGTGTGAGGATCACAACAGATTAGTTAACATTTCCCTTTCTTTCTGAGAGGCAGAGAGAGAGCCCTCCCATCTCCTGGTTCACTCTCCAAATGCCCATAGCAGCCAGGACTGAGCCAGGAAGTGTGGAACTTCATCTGGGTCTCCTGTGTTAGGGCAAGGACCCAGGGGCCTGAGCCATCACCTGCTGCCTCCTAGGGTATGCATTAGCAGGAAGTTGGAGTGGAGAGAAGAGCTGGAACTTGAACCTAGGCACTCTGATACAGGATGTGGGTGTCCCAGGTAGCGTCTGAACTTCTAGGCCAAACACTAGTCCCAGCATTTCTCTCACTTCCCAGCATTTCTCTCTCTTAAGTGTTAAAGTTTTTGAATACTTAATAATTGCACAGTGTGATATTTCAATAAATGCCTATAATGTGCATGGATAAAATCAGGGTAGCTAATGTTTCCCTCTCCTTATCATTACTTGGAGGTTTCAAGTTTCCCTCTTCTGTGTATTCATAAAATATATAACAGCTTATCAGGTATTGTATTCCCCGTGGTGCTGGGGAAACCCAGAACATATTCCTTTTGTCTGTGTTTTGTTACCCATTTCCCAAACTTCCTTCATTCTCCTTCCCAGCTTCCAGTACTCAATCTTCTTAGTTCAGATTTATTTTTTTTTTTAAAAAAACACTTCTACATATTAGACAGAAATGGGTGTCATTTGTCTTTCGGTGTCTGGCTTGTTTCGTGTAACACAGTGACCTCCAGTTACATTCATTTTTCTGCGGATGTCAGGATTTCATTCCTTTTTATTACTGAATAAAATAGCCCCTCGTGTGTATGTGCCAAATTCTCTTTTTCTGTTGATGGACATCGAGGTTGAGTCCACACCTTGGCGGTTGTGGTAGTGCTGCCATGAGTGTGGGAATACACGCATTTCTCTCAATTGCGGATTTCAGTTTCTTTGGATAGGTACCCAGAAGTGGGATCAGTGGGTCGTGTGGTAGATCTAGTTTCAGTTTTTTTGGGGGGAGCCTCCATGCTGTTCTCCATAAGGGCTGTACTAATTTGCATTACCATAGTGAAAAAATGTTCCGTTCCTCCATACCTGTGCCAGTATTTTTTTTTCCAGTCTTTTTTGTAATAGCCATTCTAACTGATGATACTTCATCATGGTTTTGAATTATATTTCCCTAAAGGCTGGTGATATTGAGCATTTTTGCATACTTTGTTGGCCATTTGCATTCCTTTTGAGAAATGTCTATTTAGATCTTTGCCCATTTAACTGTATTTTTTTAAAGATTTATTTATTTATTTGAAAGAGTTACACAGAGAAGGAGAAGCAGAGAGGCAGTGGCGGCAGCGGAGCGGGTGGTGGTGGTGGTCTTCCATCCGCTGGTTCACTCCCCAGTTGGCTGCAATGGCCGGAGCTGTGCTGATCTGAAGCCAGGAGCTTGCATTTCTATGATATTCTGCTTGTTAATCCTTTGTCATACAAATAGCATTCTGTCAGATGTCTTCTTTCTCTGTTGATGGCTTCTTTTGCTATGTGGAGGTTTCGTAGTTGGATGTAATCTCATTTGTCTGGTTGTTTTTGCTTTTGCTGCCTGTACTTTGGGGTCTTAGCCAAAAGATTGTTGCCTATACCAACATCTTGAGGAGTTTCTAGTAGGAAGCTCATAGTTCTCAGTATTCCATGTAGATCTCAAATGCATTTTGAGTTGGTTTTTGTGTAGGGTGAGAGGGAGCAAGTTTCAATCTTTCACTTGTGAATATGCAGTTTTCCTGCACTCCTTCTTGACCAGACTATCCTTTCTCAAGTGTGTGTGTTTTGGTGCCTTTGTCAAAGATCAGTTGGCCGTGGCTGCCTGGATTCCTTATTCTAAGGTCTCTGTTCCATTGATTTGTTGTCTTTTTCTTTTCCATTTCTGTTTCTCTTTCTGATTTTTTTTTAAACAAATTATTGGAAAGGCAGAGTTATACAGAGGGAGGAAGACAGAGATTGGTTTTTCCATCCACTGATTGACTATCCAGAAGGACACAATGGCCAGATCCGGGCCAGGCCAAAGCAGGGAACCTGGAACTCTATTCTTATCTCCCACATAGGTGGTAGGGGCCCAAGCCTGTGGGCTGTCTTCTGCCACTTTTGCCAAGCCCATTAGCAGGGAGTTGGCTTGGAAGTGGAGCAGCTGGGGCTTGAACTGGTGTCCGTATGGAAGGCTGACATTGCAGATGGCTGCCTAACTCTTTGTCACAATGCTGACCCCATGTGTGTCTGTCTTTATGCCAGTACCATGCTGCTTTGCTTAAATGGCTCTGTAATATGTCCTGAAATCTGGTACTGTGATGCCTCCAGCTATAGCCTTTTTGGTCAAGATTGCTTTGGCTATTCAGGGGCTTTTGTGCCTCCATATGAATTTTTGGGTTGTGCCTTCCAGTTCTCTAAAGAATGTCCTTGGTATTTTGGTGGGGATTGTATTGAGTCTGTAAATCACTTTGGGTAGTGTGCACATTTTAATATTTTTCGTATTTTATATTTATGAATGAGGGGGTGCTTCCTTATTTGGTACCTTCTTCCATTTCTTTCATTAATGTCTTTGTCTTTTGTTTTTTTGACAGGCAGAGTTAGACAGTGAGAGAGAGAAAGGTCTTCCTTCCATTGGTTCACCCACCCAAATGGCCGCTACGGCTGGCACGCTGCACCAATCTGAAGCCAGAAGCCAGGTGCTTCCTCCTGGTCTCCCATGCAGGTGCAGGGCCCAAGCACTTGGGCCATCCTCTACTGCCTTCCTGGGCCACAGCAGAGAACTGGACTGGAAGAGGAGCAACCAGGACAGAACTGGGACTAGAACCTGGAGTGCCGGCGCCACAGGCTGAGGATTAGCCTAGTGAGCCACGGCACCAGCCTCATTAATGTCTTGTAATTTACATTGTAGACATCTTCCATATCTTTGTTTAAATCTATTCTAGAGTACTTTTTGTAGCTATCGTGCACAAGGTTGGTCTTATAATTTCTTGTGAGTTCATTCTTGGTGTGTAAAATTGCCACTGATGCTTGTATGTTGATTTGTGTGTGTGTGCTGTTCTTTTTTTTTTTTTTTTAAAGAAGGCTTTTATTTAATGACTACAAATTTCATAGGTACAGCTTTCAGGAATATAGTGGTTCTTCTCCCCCATTCCCACCCTCCCACCCCCTCTCCTATCCCACCTCCTACTCCTCTCCCATCCCATTTTTCATTAAAGTTCATTTTTAATTATCTTTATATACAGAAGACCAACTCTATACTAAGATTGCATGTTTGCACCCACATAGACACACAAAGTATAAAGTACAGTTTGAGGACAAGTTTTACCATTAATTCTCATAGTACAATTCATTAAGGACAGAGGTTCAAATGGGGAGTAAGTGCCCAGTGACTCCAGTTGTTGATTTAACAATTAACGCTCTTATTTTTTATGTCAGTGACCACCCGAGGCTCTTGACAGGAGCTGCCTAGGCTATGGAAGCCTTTTGAGTCCACAGACTCTGTTGGTATTTAGACAAGGCCACAAGCCAAGTGGAAGTTCTCTCCTCCCTTCAGAGAAAGGTACCTCCTTCTTTGATGGCCCCTTCATTCCACTGGGGTCTCACTCAGAGACTGTTCATGCAGAACATTTTTTTTTGCAACAGTGTCATGGCTTTCCATGCCTGAAATGCTCTTATGGGCTTTTCAGCCAGATCCAAATGCCTTAGGGGCTGATTCTGAGGCCAGAGAGCTATTTAGGGTGTTTGTCGTTCTATGAGTCTGCTGTATGAACTGCTCTGACAGCTAGTGATTCTGAGCAATTTTCATGTGTCTGTTGGCCATTTGGATTTCCTCTTTTGAGAAAATTTCTGTTTAAGTCCTTTGTCCATTTCTTGACTGGGTTGTTTTGTTATTGAATTTCTTTTATTTATTATTTGACAGGTAGAGTTATAGACACAGAGAGAGAGAGGTCCTCCATCCGTTGGTTTACTCCCCAAATGGCCGCTATGGCCGGTGCTGTGCCGATCCGAAGCCAGGAGCCAGGTGCTTCCTCCTGGTCTCCCATGTGGGTGCAGGAGCCCAAACACATGGGCCATCCTCCACTGCCCTCCCGGGCCACAGCAGAGCAACCGGGACTAGAACCTGGTGCCCATATGGGATGCTTGCACTGCAGGCAGAGGATTAACCAAGTGAGCCACGGCGCCAGCCCCTATTGAATTTCTTGAGCTCTTCATATACTCTGGTTATTAATCCTTTATCAGTTATATAGTTTGCAAATAATTTCTCCCAATATTTCAGTTGCCTCTTCACTTTCCTGACTGTTTCTTTTGCAGTACAGAAGCTTCTCAATCTGATATAATCTCATTTGTTGATTTTGGCTTTAATGCCTGTGCCTCTGGGGTCTTTTCCAGGAACTCTTTGCCTAAGCCAATGTCTTGCAGGGTTTTCCAAATGCTCTCTAGTAATTTGATGGTATAGGATCACAGATTTAAGTCTTTAATCCATTTTGAATGGATTTTTGTGTAAGGTGTAAGGTAGGGGTCCTGCTTCATACTTCTGCATGTGGAAATCCAGTTTTTTCCGGCACTATTTGTTGAAGAGAGTGTCCTTGTTCCAGGGAATGGTTTTAGCTCCTTGGTCAAATATAAGTTGGTTGTAGATGCTTGGATTGATTTCTGGCATTTCTATTATGTTCCGTTGGTCTAGCCATCTGTTTTTGTATAAGTACCAGGCTGTTTTGATTATAATTGCCTTGTATTATGTCTTGAAATCTGGCATTATGATGCTTCCAGCTTTGTTTTTGTTGTATAAAATTGCTTTAGCTATTCATGGTCTCCTGCGTTTCCAAGTGAATTTAAGCATCATCTTTTTCTAGATCTGAGAAGAATGTCTTTGGTATTTTGATATTGCATTGAATCTGTAAATTACTTTCAGAAGAATGGACAGTTTGATGATAGTGATTCTTACAACCCATGAACATGGAAATTTTTTCTATTTTGTGTTTTCTATTTCTTTAATGTTTTGTAATTATCATAGTAGAGATCTTTGACATACTTGGTTAAATTTATTCCAAGTTGTTGTTGTTGTTGTTTTTTGCTATTGTGAATGGGATTGAGGTTAGAAATTCTTTCTCAGCTGTGGTATTTCCTGTGTATACAAAGGCTGTTGATTTTTGTGTATTGATTTTATATCCTGCTATTTTACCAGTAGTTTCCTAGTAGAGTCTTTTGGGTTCTCTCTATATAGAATTATCATCTGCAAATAGGGATAATTTGACTTCATCTTTACCAATTTGAATCCCTTTTATTTCTGTTTCTTGCTTGATGGCTCTGGCTAAAACTTCTAGGACTATATTGAATAGCAGTGGTGAGAGTGGGCATCCTTGTCTGGTTCTGGATCTCAATGGAAATGCTTCCAACTTTTCCCCATTATTAGACACTGGCCATAGGTTTGTCATATTGCCTTGATTGTGTTGAGGAGTGCTCCTTCTAAACCCAATTTGCTTAGAGTTTTCATCATGAAAGGGTGTTGTATTTTGTCAAATGGTTTCTCTGCATCTATTGAGATAACCATATGGCTTTTGTTCTTCAATTTGTTAATGTGACATTTCACATTGATTTGCAAATGCTGACCCATCTCTGCATACCAGGGATAAATCCCACTTGATCTGGATGGAGGATCTTTCTGATGTGTTGTTGGATGGGATTAGCCCGAATTTTGAGGATTTTTGTGTCTATGTTCATCAGGGAAATTGGTATGTAGTTTTTTCTCTGTTGCATCTTTTCTGGATTTAGGGATTAAGGTGATGCTGGCTATATAGAAAGAATTTGAGGGGATTCACTCCCTTTCAGATACTTTGAATAACTTGAGAAGAATTGGAGTTCTTATTTAAATGTCTGGTAGAACTCACCAGTGAGACTATCTGGTCCTGGGCTTTTCTTTGTTGGGAGGGCATATCCTGATTCAATTTCTGTCTTGGTTATGGGTCTGTTTAGGCTTTCTATTTCTTCATGGCCCAGTTTAGTTAGGTTGTATGTGTCTCGGAATCTATCCATTTCTTCTAGGTTTCCCAGTTTGTTGCCATACAGCTCTTTGTAGTAATTTCTGATGATTCTTTTTATTTCTGTGGTGTCTGTTGTTACATTTCCTTTTTCATCTCTAATTTTATTGATTGGGGTCTTCTCTCTCTCCTCCTTTTGGTTAGTTGAGCCGATTGTGTGTCAATTTTGTTTGTTTTTTTGAAAAAACAGCTATTCATTTTGCTGATCTTTTGTATTTTTTGTTTTAATTTTGTTCTCTAATTTTAATTCTTTGCACCTACTAGTTTTGGGTTTGGTTTGCTGCTGTTTTTCTAGGTCCTTGAGATGCTTTAATAGCTCATCTATTTGGTGCCTTTCCAATTTCTTGGTGAAGGCACCAATAGCTATTAACTTTCCTCCTAACACTGCTTTTGCTATATCCCACAAATTTTGGTATGTTATATTGTCTTCATTTGTTTCCAGAAATTTTTTGATTTTTTTTTCTTCTATGACCCACTGTTCTTTCAGGAACATGTTGTTCATTCTCCATGTGTTTGCATATGATGTAGAGATTCCTAAGTTGTTAATTTCCAGCTTCATTGGATTGTGGTCTGAGAAGATGCATGGTATGATTTCAATTATTTTGAATTTTCTGAGACTTGCTTTATGGCCTAGCATGTGGCCAATCCTAGAGAAAGTTCCATGCACTGGAGAGAAAAATGTGTACTCTGTGGCTGTAGGGATGAAGGTTCTGTAGATATCTGGTCTATTTGGTCTACGGTGTTGATAAATCAATAAGGAAACAGAGTTATTCTGTCTAGTTGATCTGTCCATTGCTAAAAGTGGGATATTAAAATCCCCCATCATTATTGTATTTGAGTCTATATCTCCTTTTAGATCCCTTAACATTTCTTCTAGATAGCCAAGTGCCCTGTAAATAGATACATATACATTTATAAAGTCACTTCTTATTCTTAAATTGATCCTTTAATTATTTTGTAAGTGTCCTTGTCTCTTTAACAGTTTTTGTGTTAAAGTCTATTTTGTCTGAGGTTAGGATGGCCACATCAGCTCATTTTTGGTTTCTGTTAGCATGAACTATCTTTTTCCATCCTTCACTGTAATTCTGCATGCATCTTTGTTGGTAAGATGTCTCTTGTAGGCAGCAAATAGATGTTTTCTTTATTAATCCATTCAGCCAGCTTGTCTCTTAACAGAGAGATGAGACCATTTACATTTACTGTAACTATTGTTAAGTACTGACTTTGCCCTGCCATGTTTCCATAAATAGTCCTGTTGATGTATTTTGGATTTCATTTTTACTTCTGCTCGGTTGTTTCCTGCATTTGTCTACTTTTGTGGTGATGTTCCTGTTTCTGTTTCTGTGTGTAGCACATCCTTGAGCATCTTTTGTAAGGCTGGGTGAGTAGTTAGAAATTTTTTTCAATTTCTGTTTGTTGTGAAAAATCCTTATTTCTCCTTCATTCATAAATGAGAGTTTTGCAGGGTACAGTATTCTGAGTTGACAGGTTTTTTCTCTTAGGACTTAGAATATGTCTCTCCATTCTCTCCTTGCCTGTAGGGTTTGTGATGAGAAGTCTGAATTGAGTCTAAGTGGGTTTCCTCTGAATGTGACTTGTCATTTCTCACCTGCACATTTTAAGATCTTTTCTTTATGTTTTACTGAGGAGAGTTTTGCTACAACATGTTGTGGTGAAGATCTTTTCTGGTCGTGCCTGGTGAGAATTCTGTGCACTTCTATGCTTGGATTTCTCTTTCTCCAGATTGGGGAAGTTCTCTGTTATTATTTCATTAAAAAGGCCTCTAATCCTTTCTCTCTTTCCATACCTTCTGAAATTCCTAGGATCCATATGTTTGTTGGTTGATAGAATCTTGTAGATCTCCAACTGTGTTTTTAATTTTCTAATTTCTTCTTTTATTTAGTCTGACTGTATTATTTCCAGAAATTTGTCTTCTGGTTCTGATATTCTTTCTTTTGTCTCACTCTATTCTATTTTTTTTTTTTTTTTTTTTTTTTTTTACCAGGCAGAGTGGACAGTGAGAGAGAGAGAGAGAGAAAGGTCTTCCTTTGCCGTTGGTTCACCCTCCAATGGCCGCCGCGGCCGGTGTGCTGCGGCCGGCGCACCGCGCTGATCCGATGGCAGGAGCCAGGAGCCAGGTGCTTTTCCTGGTCTCCCATGGGGTGCAGGGCCCAAGCACCTGGGCCATCCTCCACTGCACTCCCTGGCCACAGCAGAGAGCTGGCCTGGAAGAGGGGCAACCGGGACAGAATCCGGCGCCCCGACCAGGACTAGAACCCGGTGTGCCGGCGCCGCTAGCCGGAGGATTAGCCTAGTGAGCCGTGGCGCCGGCCATACTCTATTCTATTGTTAAGGCTTTCCACTGCATTTTTTATTTGATCTATTGAATTCTTCATTTCTAATATTTCATTCTTTTTTTAAAAAAGATTTATTTGAAAGAGTTACACAGAGAGAGGAGAGGCAGGGAGAGAGAGAGACAGAGAAGTCTTCCATCCAATGGTTCATTCCCCAATTGGCTGCAACAGCCAGAGCTGCACCAATCCGAAGCCAGGAGTTTCTTCCAGGTCTCCCACATGGGTACAGGGGCCCAAGCACTGAGGCCATCTTCTACTGCTTTCTCAGGCCATAGCAGAGAGCTGGATTGGAAGTGGAGCAGTCGAGCCTCGAACCGGTGCTCATCTGGGATGCCGGCACTTCAGGCCAGGGCATTAACCCACTGTGCCATAACGCTGGCCCCTAGCATTTCATTCTGACTTCTTTTCAGTATCTTAATTTATTGGGAACACTTTTCATTCATTTATTTTTTTTTTTTTCAAAAGAAGACATTGCAAGAATTTTTTTTTTTTTTGACAGGCAGAGTGGACAGTGAGAGAGAGAGAGAAAGGTCTTCCTTTGCCGTTGGTTAACCCCCCAATGGCCGCTGCCGCCGGCGCACCGCACTGATCCAAAAGCAGGAGCCAGGTACTTATTCTGGTCTCCCACGGGGTGCAGGGCCCAAGCACTTGGGCCATCCTCCACTGCACTCCCTGGCCACAGCAGAGAACTGGCCTGGAAGAGGAGCAACCGGGACAGAACCTGGTGCCCCAACTGGGACTAGAACCCGGGGTGCCGGTGCTGCAAGGCAGAGGATTAGCCTATTGAGCCACAGTGCCGGCTGAGCAAGAATTTTTTTTAAAACACTTATTTAATAAATATAAATTTTGAAAGTACAACTTTTTTCCCCTCCATAACCACACTCCCACCTGCAAACCATCCCATCTCCTACTCCCTCTCCTATCCCATTCTTCCTTAAAATTCATTTTTAATTATCTTTATATACAGAAGATCAACTCAGTATATACTAAGTAAAGATTTCAACAGATTACACCCACACAGACACTCAAAGTATAAAGAACTCTTTGAAGACTAGTTTTACTATTAATTCACACAGTACAACACATTAAGGACAGAGATCCTACATGTGGAATAAGTGCACAGTGACTCCTATTGATTTAACAATTGACACTCTTATTTATGACATAGGTAATCACCCGAGGCTCTTGTCATGAGATGCCAAGGCTATGGAAGCTTCTTGAGTTCACAAACTCCAACCTCATTTAGACAAGGCCATAGTCAAAGTGGAAGTTCTCTCCTCCCTTCAGAGAAAGGTACCTCCTCCTTTGATGGCCCGTTCTTTCCACTGGGATCTCACAGGATTTTTCATTTAGGTCATTTTTTGCCACAGTGTCTTGGCTTTCCATGCCTGAGAAACTCTCCTGGGATTTTTAGCCAGATCTGAATGCCTTACGGGCTGATTCTGAGGCCAGAGTGCTGTTTAGGATATTTTCCATTCTATGAGTATGCTGTGTATCCTGCTTTCCGTGTTGGATTATTCTTTTTAATTCTATCAGTTATTTTTAGCAGACACTGGTCTTATTTATGTGATCCCTTTGACACTTAATCCTATCTTTATGATCAATTATGAACTTAAACTGATCACTTTAACTAGTAAGATGGCATTGGTACCTGCCAATTTAATGGGATTTGGAGTCCCATGGCACGTTTCTAGCTCTACCGTTGGGGTACGTCCGAGTGAGCATGTGCCGAACTATACATCTCCTCCCCCTCTTATTTCCACTCTTATTTTTAATAGGGATCAATTTTCAGTTAAATTTACACACCTAAGACTAATTGTGTGTTAAAGAGTTCAACCAATGGTATTAAACAGAAAAATAAAATCTAAAAAGAATAAAGTAGTAAGCTGTTCCTCAATAGTCAGGACAGGGCTGATTAAGTCATTGTTTCTCATGGTGTCAGTTTCACTTCTACAGTTTTCCTTCTAGGTGCTCAGTTAGTTGTCACAGATCAGAGAGAACATATGGTATTTGTCCCTTTGGGACTGGCTTATTTCACTCAGCATGATGTTTTCCAGATTCCTCCATTTTGTTGCGAATGACCAGATTCCCCCCCCCCCTTTTTTTTTAAACCACTGTGTAGTATTCTATAGAATACATATCCCATAATTTCTTTATCCAGTCTTCTTTTGATGGACATTTAGGTTGATTCCATGCCTTAGCTATTGTGAATTGAGCTGCAATAAACATGGAGGTGCAGATAGCTGTTTTATTTGCCAATTTAGTTTCTCTTGAGTAAATTCCAAGGAGTGGGATGGCTGGGTCGTGTGGTAGAGCTATATTCAGGTTTCTGAGGAATCTCCAAACTGACTTCCATAGTGGCTTTACCAGTTTGCATTCCCACCAACAGTGGATTAGTGTGCCTTTTTCCCTATATCCTCGCCAGCATCTGTTGTTAGTTGATTTATGTATGAGGGCCATTCTAATGGGTGAGGTGAAACCTCATTGTGGTTTTGATTTGCGTTTCCCTGATTGCTAGTGATCCTGAACATTTTTTCATGTGTCTGTTGGCCGTTTGATTTTCTTTTGAAAAGTGTCTATTGAGGTCCTTGGCCCATCTCTTAAGTGGGTTGTTTGTTTTGATGTTGTGGAGTTTCTTGATCTCTTTGTAGATTCTGGTTATTAATCCTTTATCAGTTGCATACTGATTTTGTCGGTTGCCTCTTCACTTTCCTGACTGTTTCTTTTGCAGTACAGACACTTATCAATTTGACGTCATCCCAATTGTTAATTTTGGCTTTGACTGCCTGTGCCTCTGGTGTCTTTTCCAAGAAGTCTTTGCCTGTGTCTATATCTTGCAGGGTTTTCCCGATGTTCTCTAATAATTTGATGGTGTCAGGTCATAGATTTAGATCTTTCATCCATGTTGAGTGGATTTCTGTTTAAGGTGTAAGGTAGAGTTCTTGCTTCATACTTCTGCATGTGGAAATCCAGTTTTCCCAGCACCATTTGTTGAATAGACTGTCCTTGCTCCAGGAATTGGTTTTAGCTGTTTGATCAAATATAAGTTGGTTGCACTTTTCGTTTAGATCATGAATCTGATTATTAATTTTCTGAAATCCTTTTCTGGCATATCCTCGATCTCTTCTTCAGCTTCTATTATTGAAGAGTTGATAGTGTTCCTTTGGTGGGTTCATAGTGTCTTCCTTATTCTTATTTAGGATTTTTCCTTTGATTTTTGGCATTTCTGGTTGCTTTTCCTCTTTAATTTGTGTCTTTATGCTTGTGGTGCGATTTCCCTCTGCTGTGTCTGTGCATTGCAAGTGGAAGCCACAGCCCCACCTCCTGGAGTCCTGCTCACTTCTTGATGGTGATGGGGGTGGGTATGAGAGCTCTGGTGCACTAAGCCCCACCTACCGGGGCCAGGCTCCATTCTTACTGGTGTGTGAAACGGACTCAAGTTTTCTATATTTAGGACTTTTCTTGTACAGTTGCATGGTGGGGAGGAAGTTGCTCTGAAATGTTGTGATCCTCATTCCCTGGTGGGTTGTGAAGTGGCCCCCACAATTGATGGGCATGTGCATGGCGGCACATGCGGTAGCCCCTTGCTTCTTTGTAAAAATGTGAACAATCAATTTGGCTTCCCCAGTCAGCTGCAGGTCCAGGTTGGGGAAGGAAGGAGATGTAGATGGACAGGAGCATGCCCAACCTCTCCGTTTGTTCCCTTAAACCTTCTCTCTTCCCAGTTGGAATTTCAAACGCAGTTCACCAGGCTCCTCTGGCTGCTGCTATCTGCAGCTCCATCTCACCTGGTCCTCTGGGGGAAGTGGTGCCAGTCTCCCTGTTTGGCATCTCCACCTTGCCTCCACCAATTTTCTTTTCTGCTCCCTTAGCGTGGACCTGCCCAGTCTCTGTTGGACTCCTTGGCTTCTCTGCATGAATTTCTCATGGCTCTTTCGCTGGCTTGTATCCCCTCTCCTTATTAACCATCTATTTTGCCCCATGTGACTTAGAATATCCTATTGCTATACCACCATCTTGGCCCCTCAAAAATTTTAAATTGCTGATTTAATATCACTGCTCACTATTGGTCTGTTCAGGTTGCCTGTCTTCATGGTTCAATTTTGGTTAGTTATATGGATCCAGAAATTTATCCAATTTGTTGACATGTAGTTGTTCATGATAGTCCCTACTTATCCTTTGTATTTCTTTTTTTTTTAAGATTTATTTATTTATTTGAAAGAGTTAAACAGAGAAGGAGAGGTAGGGAGAGAAGGAGAGAGGGAGGGAGGGAGAGGGAGAGGTAGGAAGGGAGAGGGAGAGGTAGAGAGGGAGAGGGAGGGAGAGGTAGAGAGGGAGAGGGAGGGAGAGGGAGGGAGAGGTGGAGAGGGAGGGAGAGGGAGGGAGAGGGAGGGAGAGGTGGAGAGGGAGAGGGAGGGAGAGGTAGAGAGGGAGAGGGAGAGGGAGGGAGAGAGGGAGAGGGAGAGGGAGGGAGAGGGAGAGAGAATATGAGAATGAGAGTTCCCTAAATGCTGGCAGTGGGACTGGGTGGGATTGGGCAGGACTGGGCTGGGCTGAAGCTGGGAACCAGGAACTCACTGCAGATCTCCTGTGTGAGTGGTGGAAACCCCCTTACTTGAGCTGTCACCATTGCCTCCCAAGGTCTGTATTAGCAGAGAGTTGGAGTCAGGAGTCAGACCTGGGCATTGAACCCAAGCACTCTGATAGGGAGCATGGGTGTCCCAATGGTATCTCAACCACCAGGCAGAGGCTGGTACCTGTGGTCCCTTGTATGTTTATTATATCAATTCTATTCACTTCTTTTTATAATTTTGAGTCCTCTCTGTTTTTCCCTAGAAATCTAGCTAAGGGTTTTTTGATTTTTATCTTTTCAGAAAACTAACTCTTCATAGATGTGTGTGTGTGTGTGTGTGTTTAAAGTTGCTACTTCACTTATTTGTGTTCTGATCTTTTTCTATTTCTATTCCCCTAATAACTTTGGGGCAGATTTGTTCTTGTTTTTCTAGACCCTTGATGTATCGTTTGATTACTTATTTGATATCTTTCTATTTTTGATACAGGTGCTTATTGTAGTAAACTTCTCTTCTAGAACTAAGTTTGCTGCATCCTATATTTTTGTATGTTTCCATTTTCATTAATTTCAAGGATTTAAAAAATTTTGATTTCTTCAATAACCCATTGTTCATTCAGGAGTGTGTTGGTCAATCTCTATTTGTATAATTTTTAGAGTTTTGTTTTTTGTTTTACTACATTATGGGTAGAAATGATCCAAGCTATGATTTCAATTTTTTGAGTTTAAGACTTGCTTCTTGGCCTAAAATATAACATCTCCTAGAGAACATTTCATATGCTGTTGAAAGAAGGTGTGTTTATCAGTCCCATTGAATTTCTAGACATGTCTATTAGGTCCAATTGGCCTTAGTTTAATATAACTTTAATGTTTGATATTTTTGGGGGGTTGGATGATCTGCCCATTGAGAGTAAAGTGTTGAAGTCCCCTGCTATTATTGTATTGGAATGTCTCTCTCTTTAGGTAAAAGAGTATTTTATGAAATTGGGTGCAGATATATTTCCAGTCACCACATCTTTTTGTAGAATTGATCCCTTGATCATTATACAGAGATCTTCATTGTCTCTTCTTAATTTTTGTCTTAAAACTCATTTTGTCTAAATATAGCTATTCTTGCTTCCCTTTGGTTTTAATTTGCATAGAATATCTTTTTCTATCCTTTCACTTTCAGTCTGTGCTGCCTTTACTGGTGAAGTGAGCTTCTGGTATGAGCATATAACAGGACTTTTTTTTTTTTTTAATTTGTTTTCACTTAACCTGTCTATATTTTTTTAAAAGATTTATTTATTTATTTGAAAGTCAGAATTATACAGAGAGAGGAGAGGCAGAGAGAGAGAGAGAGGTCTTCCATCCACTGGTTCACTCCCCAATTGGCCCCAACGAAGGGAGCTGCGCTGATCCAAAGCCAGGAGCCAGGAGCCGGTCTCTCACGTGGGTGCAGGGGTCCAAGGACTTGGGCCATCTTCTACTGCTTTCCCAGGCTATAGCAGAGAGCTGGATTGGAACTGGAGCATCCGGGCCTCAAAATGACACCCATATGGGATGCCAGCGTCCCAGGCCAGGGTGTTAACCTGCTGCACCACAGAGCTGGCCCCCAGTCTATATCTTTTAATTGGGGAAATTTATCCTATTTACATTCAAAGTTATCATTGATAAGTAATGTCTTAGTTTGATTTTTTTGGTAATTTCTTCTGTTTATTGACGATAGCCTTTGTTTTTCTAATATCTTTATGCATTTATGTTTTCATGATGGTAGTTATCCTTTTTGTTTTTGAATGTATAGCAATTTATTTTTTTCATAAATACAACTTTAGGAATATAGTGATTCTACCCATCCTCCCACCCACACTCCCACCAATCTTCCTCCTCCCTTGCCTATTCTCTTTCTTATGTTTTACTAAGATCTATTTTCAACCAACTCAATACACATATGATTAACTCTATACTAAGTAAAGAGTTCCACAAATTGTATGGGGGGGGGGAATATTGTTCCTCAATAGTCAAGTCAAGGGCTCTTCAAAGTCATTGCTTCTCAAAGTGTTAATTTAACTTCTATAGATTTCCTTTCAGGTGCTCTACAATCCACTTTTTCCAGCACCATTTGTTGAAGAGCGTGTCCTTGCTCCAGAGAATGGTTTTAACTCTTTAGTCAAAGATAAGTTGATTGTAGATGCTTGGGTTGACTTCTGGCATTTCTGTTCTGTTCCATGGGTCTACCCATCTATTTTTGTGCCTGCACTGACTGTTTTGATTATAATTGCCCTGTAGTATGTCTTGAAATCTGGTATTGTGATGCCTCTGGCTTTGTTTTTGTTGTATATTATTTGGGGTCTCTTGTGTTTCCATATGAATTTCAGCATCATTTTTTCTAGATCTGAGAAGAAAGTCCTTGGTATTTTGATTGGTATCACGTTGAATCTGTAAATTGCTTTCAGTAGTATGGACATTATGATATGGACTCTTCCAATCCATGAACATGGAATATTTTTCCATTTTTTGTTTCTCCTTCTTTCTCAGCAATGACATTGTCTGTGTAAACAACAGCTGTTGATTTTTGTGTGTTGATTTTATATCTTGCAACTCTACCAAATTCTTCTGAGTTCCAGTAGTCTTAGGGAAGTCTTTTGAATCCCTTATGGATGTAAAGAATCAAGTCATGTGCAAATAGGGATGGTTTGACTTCCTCCTACCCAATTTGTATCCCTTTAATGTCTTTTTCTTGCCTAGTGGCTCTGGCTAAAACTCTCAGGACTACATTGAATAGCAATTGTGAGAGTGAGCATCCTTGTCTGGTTCCAGATATTGGTGGGGATGTTTCCATTTTTTTCCCATTCAATAGGATGCTGGCCATGGGCTTGTCATAAATTGCTTTGTTTGTGTTGAGCAATGTTCCTTCTATACCCAATTTGCCTAAAGTTTTCATTATGGAAGGGTGAGGGTGTTGTATTTTATCAAATGCTTTCTCTGCATCTATTGAGAAAATCATATGGTTTTTGTTCTTCAGTTTGCTAATGTGATGTATCACATTGATTTGTGGATGATGAACCATCTCTGCATACCTGTGGTAATCCCACTTGGTCTGGGTGAATGATCTTTCTGATGTGTTGTTGGATGTGATTGGCTAGGATTTGGTTGAGGATTTTTGCATGTGTCTTCATCAGGGCAATTGGTCTGTAGTTGTCACTCTCCTTTGCTTTTTTTCAGGTTTATGAACTAAGGTGATGCTTGCTTCATAGGAAGAATTTGGGAAGATTCCCTCCCTGTCAATTGTTTTGAATAGCTTGAGCAGAATTAGAGTTCTTGTATAAATGTCTGGTAGAACTCACCAGTGAGGCCATCCTGTCTTGGGCATTTCTTTGCTGGGAGGGTCTTTATTATTGATTCAATTTCTGTCTTAGTTATGGGTTTGCTTAGGTGTTCTATATCTTTATGGCTCCATTTAGTAGGTTTTATGTGTCCAGGAATCTATCCATTTCTTCTAGGTTTCTCAACTGTTGGCTACAGGTCACTGTAGTAATTTCTGATGATTCTTTTTATTTCTGTGGTGTCTGTTACATTTCCTTTTTTAACTCAATTTTATTGATTTGGGTCTTCTCTCTCTCTCTCTCTCTCTCTCTCTCTTTTTTTTTTTTTGTTAGTTGGGCCAATGCTGTGTCAGTTTTGTTTATACTTTCAAAGACAAGCTTTTCATTTTGTGATCTTTGGTATTTTTTGTTTCAATTTTGGTTTTTTTCTAATTTTAACTATTACTCATTTTGGGTTTGGTTTGGTGTTTTCTAGATCTCTGAGATACTTTGATAGCTCATTTACTTGGTGCCTTTCCAAATTCTAGATGTTGGCACCAATTGCTATAAACTTTCCTCTTAACACTGCTTTTGCTGCGTACGATTTGATATGTTGTATTCATTTGTTTCCACAAAATTTATTTCTTTTGATTTCTTCTATGACCTGTTCATTCAGAAGCATGTTGTTTAGTCTCCATATATGTTCTAGAGATTCCTGAGTTGTTGATTTCCAGCTTCATTGCATTGTGGTCTGAGAAGATGCATAGTATGATATTGGATGTTTTTGAATTTGCTGAGACTTGCATTATGGCCTAGCATGTAGTCAATCCTAGAAGAAGTTCTGAGCACTGGTGAGAAGAAGTGTATTCTGCACCTGTAGGATGAAAAGTTCTGTAGATATCTATTAGGTCCATTTGGTCTATAGTGTCTATTACATATGTTATTTCCTTGCTGGTTTTTCTGATTTGTTTGTCCATTGCTGAAAGTGGGTTATTGAAGTCTCCATTACTATTGTATAGGAATCTTTGTCTCCCTTTAGATCTCTTAACATTTCTTTTAAGTAGCCAGGTGCCCTGCATTTAGGTGCGTACACATTTATAATAGTCATGTCTTCCGGCCGGCTCCGCGGCTCACTAGGTTAATCCTCCACCTTGCGGCGCCGGCACACCGGGTTCTAGTCCCGGTCGGGGCGCCGGATTCTGTCCTGGTTGCCCCTCTTCCAGGCCAGCTCTCTGCTGTGGCCAGGGAGTGCAGTGGAGGATGGCCCAGGTGCTTGGGCCCTGCACCCCGTGGGAGACCAGGAGAAGCACCTGGCTCCTGCCATCGGATCAGTGTGGTGCGCCGGCCGCAGCGCGCCGGCCATGGCGGCCATTGGAGGGTGAACCAACGGCAAAGGAAGACCTTTCTCTCTCTCTCTCACTGTCCACTCTGCCTGTAAAAAAAATAAAAAAAAATAGTCATGTCTTCCTGTTGAATTGATCCCTTAGTCATTACATGTGCCCTTCTTTGTCTCTTCAACAGTTTTTGTGTTAAAATCTATTTTATCTGCTATTAGGATGGTTACACCAGCTCTTTTTTGGTTTCTTTTAGCATGGAATATCTTTTTCCATTCTTTCACTTTCAGTCTGCATGTATCTTTGTTGGTGAGATGTGTTTCTTGTAGGCAGCAAATAGATTTTTTTAGTCCACTCAGCCAGTTTGTATCTTTGAACTGGGACATTGAGGCCATTTACTTTTTTTTTTTTTTTTTTTTTTTTTTTTTTTTTTTTTTTTTTACAGGCAGAGTGGACAGTGAGAGAGAGAGACAGAGAAAAAGGTCTTCCTTTTGCTGTTGGTTCACCCTCCAATGGCCACCGTGGCCGGCGCACTGAGGCCGGCGCACCGCGCTGATCTGAAGCCAGGAGCCAGGTGCTTCCTCCTGGTCTCCCATGGGGTGCAGGGCCCAAGCACTTGGGCCATCCTCCACTGCACTCTCTAGCCACAGCAGAGAGCTGGCCTGGAAGAGGGGCAACTGGGACAGAATCCGGCGTCCCGACTGGGACTAGAACCCGGTATGCTGGCGCCGCAAGGCGGAGGATTAGTCTATTGAGCTGCGGCACTGGCCGCCATTTACATTTAAGGTGACTATTGATAATTAATGACTTGGCTCTGCCATTTTTCCATAAATATTCCTATTTTTTACTTTGGATTTCTTTGTACTTTTACTGGGAGATTTCTGCCTATACTTCCTTTCATAGTGATAATCATGTTTCTGTGTTTATGCGTATAACACTTCCTTAAGCATCTTCTGTAAGGTTGGATGAGTGTTGACAAATTCTTTCAATTTCCCTTTGTTATGCAAGGTCTTTATTTCACCTTCATCCACAAATGAGCTTTTCAGGTGTACAGATTTCTGGGTTGACAGTTTTTTTCTCTTAAGTCTGGAATATGTCTTGCCATTCTCTCCTAGCCTGTAGGATTTCTGATGAGAAGTCAGCTGTGAGTCTAATTGGAGATGTTTTGATAGTAATCTGGTATTTCTCTCATGCACATTTTAGAATCTGTTTTACTGTGGAGAGTTTTACTGCAATGTGTCATGGTGAAGATTCTCTGGTCATATCTATTAGGAGTTCTAAGTGCTTCATGTACTTGGCTGTCTCTTTCTTTCTCCAAATTAGGTAAGTTTTCTGTAATTATTTCACTGAATAGGCCTTCTAGTCCATTCTCTTTCCATGCCTTCAGGAATTCCTAAGACCCATATGTTGTGTAGTTTGAAAGTATCTCATAGATCTCGAACACTGTTTTTCAGTTTTCTAATTTCTTCTTCTTTGTGGTCTGACTGTAAAACTACCAGAGATTTGTCTTCTAATTCAGATATTCTTTCTTCTGCCTCACTGAGTCTGTTCTTAAAAGGCTTTCCATGGTATTTTTATTTGTTCTATTGAATTCTTCATTTCCAGTATTTCATTTTGATTTCTCTTTAAAATCTCAATTTCATGGGAAAAATTTTCATTCATTTCATGTATGAATTTCTTTAATGAGTTTGCTTCTGATTACTTAGAAGTAATCCTTTTTTTTTTTTAATTCTATTTCTGGCATTTCATTGATCTCTTCATCTTCCAATTCTAGTAATGAAGTATTCTCTCTCTCTTTTTTTTAAAGATTTGTTTATTTATTTGAAAGTCAATTATAAGAGAGAAGGGGAGGCAGGGGGAGGGATGGAGGGAGAGGGATCTTCCATCCACTGGTTCATTCCCCAATTGGCTACAATGGCTGGAGCTGCGCCAATTCGGAGCCAGGAGCCAGGAGCTTTTCTGGATCTTCCCAAGCAGGTGCAGGGGCCCAAGGACTTGGACCATCTCCTGCTACTTTTCCAGGCCATAGTAGAGAGCTGGATGGGAAGTGGAGCAGCTGGGTCTTGAAATGGTGCCCATATGGGATGTCAGCACTGAAGGTGGCAGCTTTACCCACTATGCCAAAGCACCGGCCCTGAAGTATTGTATTCTTTTGAGGGCATCATGTTGTCTTCCTTATTCTTGTTTCTTGAATTGTTGCATTTATTATTAAGCATTTATAGTGACACTTGTTCCCCGCCGCCCCCCCCCCCCCCCCCCGCCGCCATGATGGCTTTTATTTTTGGACTATACCTCTGTGGCTTAGTGGAGTGTCTGCTCTTTCAGTGAATACCCAGAAGCATGTGCTGGGAGTGTGGAAGGAGCTCTGCTCAGTGCTCCAGGGTGAAGGGAGTGTCCAAGGGGACACCCAAGTTGAGCATGCTAAATCTCCTCTTTTATTATTACTATTTCTTTTAAAGATTTATTTGAAAGTCAGAGTTACAAAGAGAGAAGAGAGGCAGAGAGAGAGGTTTTCCATCCAATGGTTCATTCCCCAGGTGGCCACAATGGCCGGAGCTGTGCCAATCCAAAGCCAAGAGCCAGGAGCTTCTTCTAGGTCTCCCACATGGGTGCAGGGGCCCAAGGACTCGGGCCATCTTCTGCTTTCTCAGGCCATAGCAGAGAACTGGATCATAAGTGGAGCAGCCAGGTCTTGAATTGGTGCTCATATAGGATGCTGGTGCTTCAGGCCAGGGCGTAAACTCTCTGGGCCACAGTGCCAGCCCCTTAATACTATATTTTAATCAGAGGGGAGGTTTGTTCTGCTCTGTTGGCATATTCTTACGCTCACTTCCTCTCCTCAAAGGAGACCAATGCCTGGACACTAGCCCCAGTGGGTATAATTCTCATCTGCACTGCCAGAACCACACAAAAGATCTATGCAGTCCTCAGTGTGAATTCAGATCCTGCAGCAATGACCCTCACCAGGGAATCAGGGAGTCCTGAGCACGTGCAGCTGCCTGCAGTGACTGCCCAAAGTCCCAGCCACATCCTGCGCCCTCCCACACAGCCACAGTGTTTTCATAGTCCCAGCACACAAGGCTCCCACAGTCATGAGCTCCCAGCCCTCTGTCAATTCTCTCAGCCAGACTCGGGTGTCTCCTTTCAGCTGGTTGCTGGGCCCGCAGACAATATCCAAAATGGCTCCCAGCCTCATCTAGTTATAGGATGCTGGTGCCACATGGTCGGGGAGAGAGAAATAGACCCCCTTTTTTCCCTCTAGGTTAGTAGGTACACTTTCCCCCACAGGGCTCCAATCTGGGCCCACGCCAGGCTCATCTCTCAGCTTTATTGCCAGTGGCATGGGCTGCTGCAGCCTGGTCTTGCCTCACTCCAAAACTGGTGCAGAGGCTCTCAGCTGCTGGGGTCCCCATCTGTATACATCCACCCCCTCCACGTAGTTCTGTAGAGGCCCCCAGTTTGTGTGGAGCTTCCTCTGCCATTCTCCCTAACCCTTCCCTGAGATTGCACTCCCCCACTCTTTAATCTTTCCTTCCCTAGACTAGAGCAGTAAGCTCCCTCCCTAAGCCACCATCTTGAACTTCGTTATCCTTTTTAATGAATTTATTTATGTGAACAAGTTACAGAGAAAGGGAGAGACAGAGAAATCTTCCTGCTGGTTCACTCCCCAGATGGCTGCAAGGGCCCAGCACAAGTCAGGAGCTTCATCCGGGACTCCTATATGGGTCAGGGGCCCAATCACGTGGGGCTTTTCTTCTGCTTTTCCTAGTCCACAGCTGGGAGCTGGATTGCAAATGGAGCATCCGGGACACAAACCAATGCCCATTAGGGATGGCAGCATCAAAGGTGGTGGCTTTATCTACTATGTCTCGTCACTGGCTCCTTTAATTTTTAATTTTTTCTTTTTTGCTATCCTTCCTTGTATCTGTATATAGGTCTCCCTTACCTATCTTTCTGGTAAGGCTGGTCTAGTGGTGGTGAATTCCCTGAACTTCTGCTTGTCTTGGAAAACAGTCCTCTGGGCCCTTGCAGGAGAGCAGGACAGACACACACCCAGGCTGCACTAGGGATGGGACTAAGTACCTAGCCCCTGCTCTGGGCCAGACCCCGCAGACATTTTATCATTTAATCCAGGAACAGCCTTTCTGGGTGTAGGGATCGCAGCATTCTGTTGCAAAGAGATGAGATCAGAGATAAGGACACTCCTGATAAGAAGCTGCTTTTTGCTCCCGTGGAATCCCCAACCCCCTACTCCCTGGGGAATGTGGACTCTCCCACCAGGGAGCCTGGTCGTGCTGAGGTTGTAAATGATCTTGAGGAATGGCATTCAGATGCCTAAAGCACTGTCCCTGTGGAATGTACTTAGGGGCCGCCTGCTCCTTCTCTGCTCTCCTCCCTTTTCCCTGCCTGCTCCCCCCGCACTGCTTGAAATTCCTCTGAAAGCAGCACACTTGTTGCTGGATGACACAGCCATGCCCAATAGCGGTGGACCCTGGGCCGGTCCAGCAGGGCGAAGAGGCCCGGGTTCCGGGTTGGCTGCCGTGCCAGCTGACAGAGCAATGGGGCAGGCTAGGGAGAGCCTTGGGAACATGGCACCAAGATGCAGCTGGCCCGCATTTGAGTGGTCTCCATTTGCTGAATTCTGGCAAGCTGAGCCGTTTTTGCTAATAGGTACAAAACTGGGAAATGTCTCATAGGCCATACAACTGTGACCTTGAGGTTATCTTTGTACAAATCAGAAATCCACAAGTCAATATAGTCACTTGGCAGAAATCAAATGATAAAAAGCAAATCAAACAGGTGCATCCTAGGTAGTTATTTCTTAGATGAGCTGGCCAACACCATTGATGGGACATGGAGGCACAATCTGTGCGACTCTGGGATACGTTTCCTGAACAGTACTGGGCGTTTATAAGCTTGTGATGTGGATCGAGTGAGAATGTGTTAAAGTGCTTTGTGAACTGTAAGCTGCCAAATATGTTTCAATTATTATTTTACAAAATCCCCAAACCACACACTGGAATCAATACTAACATGGGAAGGAGGGAGGGAGAGCTAAGTACTGATGATCTCTTTTTAAGCTACTGTTTTGATCTCATTTAATTCATACAAAAAGACCGAAAAGGCAAACTCCACTCCAGTTCTTCCATAAGCTCAGGATGATAATCCTGTCTGCTTCACTGAGCTATCGTTAAAATTCAGGAGTAATGCAGGCTCACTGCCTGGTACACAGCAAGACGTGTGGGTTCTCTAAGTGCCCAACCTGCTGTCGGAACACACTTGCGGAAGCTTATTTTCTTTAATAAGAATGTTTCTCTTTCGAAAAAATATTTATGTATTTGAAAGGTAGAAAGAGAATGAGCGAGAGTGAGCAAACGATATCTTCCATCTAATGGTCCACTCCCCCAAATGGCCAGGTTTAGGTCAGTCTGAAACTAGGCCTCCCCCTGGGTGCAGGGCCTGGGTACTGGGGCCATCTCCTGCTGCCTTCCCAGATGCATTAGCAGGAAGCTGGACCAGAAGTGGAGCGGCTGGGACTTGAACTGGCACCCATATGGGATGCCAGCGTCACAAGTGGCAGCTTAGCCACAGTGCCAGCCCCAGTAATTCAGAATAGGCTTCGTTTCTGGAAGTTCTACTTGGTTCACAGTTCTTTCAACCTCCTCCTTTTAAATAATGTCTTGTTCTTGTCTTGTGTTCTAAGTTCATCTTTAATCTTTCTAAACATATGCGGAGTCTTCAAAGAAAGTTCTTAGAAATGCATATTGTGAGAAATCCATGGATTTCAAAATGTTTTGGCACTGAAATCTTTTAATTCCAGTTCCCCACAAAACTTCTTGAAGTTCCCTTATTTTTACTTATGGTCTTTCTTCATTGCTGCTGTGCAGAATATTACGGGTCTAATTTTGTCAATGGAGATGTCTGATTCTCTCGGATTTTTTTAAATTAAAAGATTAACTGTTGTAACTTCACATTTTCCTATTAGCAAAATATCTTTGTCCCTCCAGTTAACTTTAAAATCACAGATCACTGACTAGCCATGACCAAGATCTTCGGGCCCACGGAAGCAGAGGGATGATGGGACATCTCGTCAGTGTGTGAAGACCGTGTCCCCTTCTCCAGATTTCAATTTCATGCCCCCTTTATGTGCAGTTTGGCCCACCTCATTGCTGGAATCAGTTGTTCTTTTATAATTTTTAGTTACTCCCTACCTTGATACTAGGGGTTATTTTGATCAACCTGCTGTTATGTAATCAAGGTGTCACTCTGAGTGTCACTCTGAGTCTTGGCTCCCCTCTTTGTGCAAAGGGGATGCCAGGGTGCCTGTCCTGGTGCAAGCCTTGTCAACTTGTATCAGTATTTTTCTTCATTCTATTCTTTTCCCAATAATATTTCCAAATCAAAGTAGCCTGAGATGACATCCCAACCATCATAAGCATGGAATCACTGTTAACTCCTTGCTGTTTCTGTAACGTGCCCCTAATGTCTGACCACCCGACTCCTCCATCCTCATTTTTTTCCCCTTTCTTATTGTCCATAGCCCCTACCATGGTCATTCCTCTGTGTGTCTAGGTCGACTTTGACCAAATCACCTCCCCATCTTTGAGAGCTCAGAGAAAGTTCAAGTCCTTTCTGAAGGTGTTGGATCAAGTGCAATGCAGCCTCCGCTGTTTCTGAATCTGAGCAAGTCCTTGTGGGGCGTGGGGCTTCCTCAGGACTTGGTGGCTTTGTTCATGGCATGGCTGCGGCGCCACCCTCATTATGCTGTTTCTCTAGAGGGAGGGAACGTGGCACATATCCAGGGCTGAGTATGCCGTATTGGAAATGCTTGCGATCAGAAGGGTTTTGGACTTCAGATTTTTGGAATGCTTGCATCTACATAACGAGATCTTGAGGGTGGAACTAAAGTCAAACAATTCATTCGTTTCACAAACACCTTACGAAGCTAACCTTATGTCATATGACACAAGAGATCTTCAAACATGGGAAATTCTGAAAAAAAAAATTGCCAGGGTTTCGAAGCTTTTTGCACTTAATTTATCTTTTGATGTCATCAATCTTCCATGAGCTTTTGGAAGCACTTTGGGTTTTTTGTGCACCTGCATCTTGACAGGTCAGGTGTAGATGTTTCCACCGCGTCTCCTGTTGGTGCTGAAAAAGCTTCTGATTGGAGTTTGCAGGTTCAGGATGCTCAACATATATGACACCACCTGTCTCAAGCACATCTCAGCGCTTTTAGCCCTTGGCTCTTTAGTGTTTGTTTGGGATTTTGGGGTCTGGTTCAGGGTCAAGTCCTTCTAGTTAGGATTTCTGTTTCTGCCAAGTGGTCTTTGGTTCATTTCAGCCTGGATCACTTTGGTAGTTGTAAATTCTAACCACCAGCCCAAGGGAGGGGAGGCTGTGGCTATGAACCCCAGGCAGGCGTATTTGAGATGGGAGCTATGGGAAGAATGGAAAGTTGCAGGAGTCGGGACAGGGGACAGGGTGGGGTTTGGAACTCTTGGATTTAGTGGGTTATCGTTGTTGTGCTGCTGTAAACCAGGAGGCCAAGCTGGAATGTGACTTAGTCGCCATGTTTCTCAGCCCCCAGGAGGAAGTGGGAGAAGACGTGCTGTGCTCATAGGACAGGAAACAAGTTTGAAGCCCCGAGGAACACTGGGTCCTCTGGGGAGTCTTCTTTGGCCAGAAAGATGTGATGACGAACCCCCATGAGAGGGGGCAGGCGGTCTTCATCCGAGAATTATGGTCGCATTTCTCCATACCCATCTTTGGGCCGCTCTTCCTCCCCAGCAGCCCGGGCTCTCTCCCAACTCTATTTTTAAAGGCTGATTTATTTGAAAGGCAGAGTTACAGAGGAAGGGACAGAGAAAGGGAGACCTGTCCGCTGGTTCACTCCCCAAATGGCTACAGTGGCCGGGGCTGGGCCAAGCCGAAGCCAGGAACTCCATCCGCCTGTCCCAAGTCTTCATGGAAGACACTCTCATTTGTGCAATATTTTAGAATCACAGAGCACTTATACGCACAGCTTTTTTTTTTTTTTCCTTTTTAATAGCAGTGCTGTAAGAATGGGTGCTTTCATTGCAGTTTTTCCCAAATAGGGAATCTGAGAAAAGGACCCAGAGCAGGTGTGTGCTCCAGGACCAAGCATGCCGGGGGTGCATGTGGGATTCGAACTCAAGCTCTTAGTCTTCCACGGTTTTGTGGTGGGAGAGATGCTAAGGTGCAGAGGCCCATGTCTGCCTCCTTGATGCGTGTTTGTTACGGGCAGCCTGTGTCCTCAGACCCCTTCCAGTTTCCCTTTACAACCCAGCAATGCAGAAATGGCTGCTCATTCCCAGATCTGGCACCTTGACAAAAGTGCCTCCTGCATCCTCAACCTGCTTATGTCCCCACTGCTTTTTCCAAATGACAATGTCAAAATTCTCCTCTTCCAGGAAACTCTGCCTAAGGAACCCCTGTTTTCTAAGGCAGTCAGATGTATTTAGCTACTGACGCCCAGCACGTCATTCCACAGTGTCGTGTGGCCAGCCAGCTGCACGGCTCCAGCCACCACCTGGCAGCCTTCCCGATCTCCCAGAAAGTGTGGTTTGGGTGAGTGCGGTGCTGAGATGGACCCGCCAGGGCCAGGCTGGGCGCTGGCCCACCATCCCTGAACCTAATAGCCCCTCCCCCCACACATACACCTGCATGTGTAACCACAGACTATGAGTGTCGCAGGCAGGCTCACTCAGGAATAGAACATGTTCGGCTTTTTATTTAAGTTTGCCAATCCCAGGAGCATTGACCTGGGAGAAGCCCAGGCCCCAAGAAGTCCTGACTGTCCCTTTGGCTGCTGTGTCTCAGGTGTAGAAGCAGGTTCTGCCCGTGGTGGCCACAGGTGGCTGAGGTAGAAGGGCCAGGTTGGAGTGTGGCCGGGACCTTCCGGGTGAGGACCACACACATGGGCCTAGAGGCCTGTGCTCAGGCTCAGCGGGGGGTCCTCCCGCGGGCGACAGCGCATGCCTCTCCCTGCCACCATGGCGAGGATGCCGATGAGAAGGCCGGCTCCTGCTGCCACCGGCACTGCCCAGTAGAGCACCGTGGGGTCTGCCTCAGCCTGGTCGGGGAGTAGCCGGCTGTTCCGGAGGGTGTAGAGGTACGGGCTGTCCTGGAGGGCACGAGAGGAGGGTCAGGGGCTCAGGGCCTCCGTCACTGCTCCCCTGCTCGTGCAGCTCCCTCTGTGCCAACCTCTGTGCGAAGACGGTGGCCCCAGCTGGGACCGCCCTTTGGTTTTTTCACTAGCACCCCAACCTGAAGTTGACCTTGACAGTGGCAGCTGACAGTGATCGCTGGAAGAGGGTCCTTGGGAAGCTGGCGGAGCTCCCAGCTGTTTCCTCCAGGTCACTGCTGGTCAACGCTGCCCAGCCTCCCATCCCCCCACTTCCCAGGGCTTCAGGAAAGGCGGGTGTGGAAGGACAGCTAAAGAACTGACAATGACTCGGGGTCTGGCCCCCTCCTCTCTGCTGTCAGTGATCCCTACTGTGTGCCTGCTGCCCCAGGCCCCAGGCTAGGAGCTCTGATGAGGATCTTCTCTTTGCCCAGCAGGGAGATGAGACCATGTGCAGACACAATCGTGTTATAAGGGAGGAAGGGAGGATGGGCCATGACTCGGGAGAGGCTCAGACAGGAGAGCGCCACCCGGGTGTGTCTAAGAGCAGCCAGGACCCTAGGCCAGAGAGGGCGGAGTCTGGGGCTGCAGGGAGGCGACTGTTTTCACTGGCAGAGATGGGGAACGTGGCGTGAACAACAGAGCAGTCAGCCTCCCTCCCGGACTCTGGCTACTGGGCAGTGGGGCCCAGGCCTGGACAAGACTGAGTCACTCCCAGGAGGGCTGAGTGGTATCTGGCAGTGAGTGTAGGAGCGATGGAGGAGAGGAGGGGCCAGGAGGGTACTGGGTATACAAGGGGTCATGGGCTCTGGGAACAGACCCTGCGTCTCATTTCTCTCTGCCTCCCTGTCCCCAGTTCCTGGTATCCTACTCAGAGTCCCCAGAAGCGATGGGTGCCTCGGGTCCTCCAGCCAGCACTTGCTGGTCTTGCCTCCCTGAGCCATTCACACCTGCGGAGGAGCTGTGGGATTCTCCCTGCGCCCTCTGCTTGCCCACACCCCGAGCGGCTGGTGAGGAGCGGTGAGGGGTGATGAGGATGGGAGCGAGTGAAGGTGCCCGTGCTAGCCCCACGGGACTCCCCTGTGCCTCCAGGCAGCAGACAGGCAGGGCATTTACTCACGGGAGAGGGGCACTTGAGTTTGGTTCGGCTGTAGGTGAAGTTGTTGGAGGTTGTCTTGTGGCCCACTGGCTCCAGCTGGAGAGAGAAAGGACACCTTGGTTCTCACCGAAGCTGGGGGGGGGGGGGACTTGACTTTGAGAGGGGCAATTGAACCCAGAGCAGTGAGACCCACGGTCCCAGCCTGGAACTCGCTTCAGAGCAGGACAGGACCCTGAATCTGGCCCTGGATTCACCCAGAAGGATGCCAAGGCCCAGGAGAGCCTGGCCAGTCCCAAGTCCACAGGGTGCAGCAGGGCCGGGGCCGGAGCCTGGATGGGGACAGCTGTGGGTGCAGACGCTGTGTTTCCAACTTTATAAAATGGTGATGATCATACTTACTGGCTCCTCCAAGTGCGTGGGCACAGCCAACCTGACAAACCTTGCAAACACATCAGTCACTATGACGTCATCACTACGCTTGGCTTGGCAACCTTAAGAAATGGGAGTCTGCT
Organism: Oryctolagus cuniculus; assembly: GCF_051225735.1. Taxonomy (NCBI): domain Eukaryota; kingdom Metazoa; phylum Chordata; class Mammalia; order Lagomorpha; family Leporidae; genus Oryctolagus; species Oryctolagus cuniculus. Next base: position 179,301,606 of record NC_142868.1, read on the forward strand.
TGTTTGGTGCTGCTTTGTGGGTTTTTCACATGGATAGAGCAATGTACTTGAACCCTGATTCATGTGCTGCCAGACACTTTCCATCTTGGGACCGGCAGAGAATGAACTGGAAGCTGCTGCATCTTTAGCCAGTAGCCTGCCCCTGGCCGTGGCCAGAGCCAAGAGGCAGGGGCCCCAGCACTTTCACTGGTAAACATCCCGGCCAGCAGGGACCACCAGGAAGGGCAGTAGCCACTCCCCCCCCCCCCCCCCGGCCATGGTCTCGCTTTGGTGTCGTGAGGCTTTTACACCCATTTCTTAGGAACACCATGAGAGGAGGAAGGGTGGCCTTGACCCTGTGAGGGACACCATGATGACTGCCACACACGGCACGGCGTGGGCAGGTCGCCGGGGTCCCGGCTCCACCTGTAATGACTGGGCGGTGCTGCGCGGGCCACTGAACTTCCCCAGGGCCAGCTGCTGGTGTAGTGGGTTGTGGCAGGCATCAAATGAGGGAACAGGAGGTGTGTAACACAGGGGTGCTTATATGTGCAAGGTGAGGCATTTCTTGCAGGTCAGAGAGGAGGAAACTTCAGCAGAGAGGAAGGGAGCTAGTTAGTGGCAGAACAGGCGTCACAGTTGGACTCCCAGCGATGGTCCAGGAGCTGAGAGGCACAGGAGGGTCACGGCCACACGTCTCTGTCTGAAGCTCCCTCCCCCGGGCACGCAGCCTGCTGCTCGCTCTCCCTCCAGCCCCACCTGCCCTCTGCTGCCCTGGCTCTGCCTCCCCACAGCTCCTGGGGTCGCCGGGGGTCACGGCTGCACTGCCCATCCCGGCCAGCCTGCAGTTCCATCGCTCGGTGGACGCTCTGGCCAAGACCACCCCTGGGCTCCGCCCAGCCAGACCCAGCGGTCACTCTGTGTCCTGCCTGGCTTCTCTGCAGTGTTGGTCAAAGTCGATGCCTCTCTTGTGACCTGGGCTTCCCTGGCTCCCTGGACACCACGCCCTTCTCCTTTGCTCGTCGTGTGGCCTCAGGAGCCGCGATGAGGGCCCGGAGCGTGGCAGCTGACCGTTCGCTCTTTCCTTCCTACCTGCTCTTGCAGGAGCACTCGGGCCGCGGCGGGGAGGACCATAGCTGCCCCACTCGCATTTCCCGGGTCTCCAGCCTGACCTCTGACCTCTGACCTCCCACTTCTATATTTAACCGCTGATCTGTGCCTCTGGATGCCTGGAAGGCGGCTCACTCACACTTAGCACGTCCGAGAGGGAACTTTTGATTTTCTCTGCCAGCCCCACCCCCCACCCAGTTTCTTAGACCCCATTCCACCCTGGCTTCCTTCCAGGCCACAGCAGGTCCCTCCCCTGCTTACAGCCCTCCATGGACCTGGCCTCGCCCGTCACTTGGACCTTGTCATGCTGACTTTTACTTTCCGATGCTTCAAGCTCCCTCTTGACTGGGGCCCGTGTGGGTCTCTTCCGTGCCTGGAACACTCTGGCCCTGGACCTGACACTCAGTTCTCGAGCCACTGCTTTAGGGAGGCTATTACTCCCATCACCCCTTAAACGAAGCCCTGAATGTGGACAGCCAGGACCTTGTTGACTTATTCGTCTACTTCTTATCTACCTTTTCCTCACTCCCCTGTACGCGCCACAAGAGCAGGGACAGCTTTCTCCCTACAACAGTCCCCAGCACATGGACAGCTGTTGATGAATGGGTGCACGGATCCGGATGGCCAAGACCTAAAGGGAGAAGGCCCAGGGCTGGCACTGTGGATATCAATGAGGTAGCAAATGACAGGACCAGGCAGGGTGCAGTGGAGTGTGGTGGCCCCTGCCTGCCTGGGCTAAGTGGTGAGGGGCAAAGAGGGCAGGGGGCCGTTGGAGATAAGAGGAAGAGCAAGTGCCAGAAACCACAGGACCCACTCGCCGGATTGCAAAGTACATGGAGAGGCGGCCAGAGGGCGACTGGAGGTCCAGTCCCTGCAGGTCTCACGTGCTGGGCATGGGAGTGACAGGGGCACGTGCTTGTTTACACACTGTACGTAGTGGCCCTGAGGCGAACAGACCAAAGCAGTGGTTCCTAAGCCCTGCATAATGAAGTCTTCTGGGAACTAAGAAAACAGCCTGAGTCCAAGTCCCACTCGAGGCCCCTTAAGTGAGAATCTCTGTGGATAAGCCAGCCAGGTACTAGCTTTTTTTTTTTTTTTTTTTTTTTTTTGACAGGCAGAGTGGACAGTGAGACAGAGAGAAAGGTCTTCCTTTGCCGTTAGTTCACCCTCCAATGGCCGCCGCAGCAGGCGTGCTGCGCCAATCAATGGCAGGAGCCAGGTACTTCTCCTGGTCTCCCATGGGGTGCAGGGCCCAAACGCTTGGGCCATCCTCCACTGCACTCCCTGGCCACAGCAGAGAGCTGGCCTGGAAGAGGGGCAACCGGGACAGCATCTGGCGCCCCGACTGGGACTAGAACCTGGTGTGCCGGCGCTGCAAGGCAAAGGATTAGCCTAGTGAGCCGCGGCGCCGGCCTAAAGTAGACTTATTTTTAAAAGACATGTTTCTATTTTTTTTAAAAATGGACTTCCTATGACACTTCACTCCCCGAATGTCCACCATGGCCAGGGCTGGGCCAGGCTGCAGCTGGGAACTTCATCCAGGTCTCCCACACGGGTGGCAGGGACCTCACCATTTGAACTGGTGCTTGGGTATGAGTCTGAGCAGGAAGCTGGAATTGGGGGTGGAGCTAGGACTTGCATCCGGGCTCTCCAGTGTGGGACGTGGTGGCCCAGCACCTCTTAAGTAAGCTTAGTGAACTAACACCTGGGGACAAGTCACAGCAGCTGGTGGACCTTGATGACCACATACCCCATCCAGATAGAGAAACGGGGCACCATGCCCCTGAAGCCCCCTTCCCACTTTCCCCAGTACCATCATGCTCCTATTGCTTGCTGTAGAAGTTGCTTTATTCTCACTGAGTAAGGCATGCCCTGGAAAGAACATACCACAGCTTATTCTTGCCACTGTTGGTGGACAGTGGCAGTGCTGCTTTTGGGGCTATTAGGAATGCTGGTATGTGAGAGTGAGGGCGAGGTGTGTGTTGCCCCAGGGTGCCCTGGGAACACTCACCAGGGCCTACAGACGCTGCGTCACAGGACTCTGAATACGAGACAGGAAGTCACGGCTTACACATGTGCTTATCAGGTTGGCAGCAGCGGGGGAGGGTGAGGGTGTGGCCACGGCAGCCAGCGGGACGGGATATGGAGAACGCGGACTTTAGTTCCCATTGTGCTGCTAACCTCTAAGATGCTGGGTCTCGGGTCACAGAAGGTTCTGGCTGCCTACGGTTTACTTTATGTCACTGCAGGGCTAAGACTCCAGTAAGATAATCTGAAATGTTAGCACGAGGCCGGCTACAGCTTTAACTGAAGCAGTGCTGGATGAAACGTTACTGATGTCCCCCAAGTTCCACGGAGCAGGATAAACTCTGTGATTCCAGCTTTGTTACTGGAAATCTGGGGGCTGCTGGGGAGCCGTGGACCAGCCGGCTCCAGCAGCGCTCCCGCCCTTTGTTCCCCCATCTCTGCCCTTCCCTTGCCTTTATGAAGTAAAAGCCTCTCGCTTGGGTGAATGGGAAAAGCCACCGAGCTGTTTGGAAGAAAAGACCAGAACATTGTCAATTCACGCAGAAGGAGACCAACGGGGCGTGTCGGGTGTGAGTCACCCTCATCCCTGCAGGCGCCCGGGAGGTGCCCAGTGGGGAGAAAACACAGCCCGGGCTTGGCTTCCCGGGAGTCTGGGGTGGGAGGTTGGGAAGAGGAGTGGCTACGCAGTCCGGTAAAAGAAATGAAGGCAGGGCACAGTGACCTCTGCGGCGAAATCCACGACTTGCGGGAGTCGCATGGCTCAAACTGATTTAAAAACTTCTGCTGGCAGGGTTGGGGGGTGCGTGCATGTATGAGGGAGGGAGGAGCTCAAAGATGCCTTCAGCGCAGTCCAGAGTCCGGTGGGATGGAAGTGTTAGGAGTGGCCACGTATGTAGTGTCCCTGGGAGGGAATACCCAGGACCCCAAACGCACAGGAAGCTGAGTGAGTGCGAGTCAAGAGGCTGTGGGGGAAAGCCTGCCGTGCAGGAGGAAGGGGCTGGACACATGGGGTGACTGACAGGCATAGGGGTGTCTGTGCCACGGGCCTGGAACTGCAGCCACACAAGGGAGCAGCAGGCATGCGCAGGTTGGGTGGGGACTGGGTCACAGCAGCTGCGTGTAGGGAAGGCACGCGTGCGCTCTGTGCAAGGGGATATAGCCCATGGCAGGTCAGGCTCTGATGGTTGGCGCTGAGTGGCGGGGCACTTGGCCAGGGCTCCCTGGGGCCCCAGGGCTCTCTGCTCATCTCCCTAAGACCCCTTTCCCTTCCGCAGAAAGGGCTGCCATAGGTGGCAGCCTGGGCGAGCGGGCAGTGCTGAGGTTTACTTAGCTGTAAAGAAACAGCAGAGTGCTGGAAGGGGCGTTGAGGGCCAGTTACGTGCCTGGTGCTGTGCACACACTGACGCAAGTTCTGAAATCTGGGTCAGTTTCACTGGTTTGCAAACGATTTTTTTTTTAATGGCTAGTGAGATCATTTGCCCCAGGTCACACAGTAAGGGGTTGAAGCTGTCGTCTGATCCAGTCTGATCCCTTAGGAGCTGCTGGAGAACAAGGTGGGTGGATGGAGGAGGGTGCAGCAAGCAGCTTACAGAGAACAGCAATTAGAAGACAACCTCAGGGCTGGCGTTGGGCACGGCGGTTAAGATGCTGATTGGGAGGCCTGCATCCCTGGGTTCAAGTTCAGGCTCTGCTCAAGTTTCAGCGTCCTGCTAATGCTCACCTGGGGAGGCAGCAGCTGATGGCTCAAGTCGTTGAGTCCCTGACACTTATGTGGGAGACTGGAATTGAGTCTCTCCTGGCCCCAGGAATCTGAGTGAATTAGCAAGTAGTGCTCTTAAAAATTTTTTTTGATAGAGGGAGAGAATGATCTTCAATCTGCTGGCTACTCCCTCAAATGGCCCAGGCCAAAGCCAGGAGCCTGGAACTCCATCCTGGTCTCCCATAGGGGCGTCAGGGCCCTGAGCACTTGGGCCATGTGCTGCTGCTTTCTCAGGTGCATCAGCAGGGAGCGGCACTCTAACATGGGAGGCTAGCATCACAGACATTGGCCTTAACCTGCTACACCACCGTGCTAACCCCCAGGTGACTTTATTTGGTAAAAGCAGTTTTTTCACAATACATTTTCTGTGAACTTTTTGGAGAGCCCTTATCTACCCTCTGTGTGTATGCGCACAGGAAGATGGTATGCTGCCATTTTGAGCTTTGTCGCCATGGGACTCAGCAGCCCTATCCTCGGATCCCCCCATGCCCCAGCCCGCCGGGCTGTCGGCCACTCACCATGTTGTTCCAGAGGGCAATGGCCATCTCGGCATGACCGCGCTCTGAGAAGTGGAAGCAGTCGTCAGAGAAGAAGGTGAGGTCAGTGTCCCCTCTCTGCAAACGAAGGCACGGGGCTCAGCACCCTGGGCCAAGGATGCAGCTACCTGCACCCACCCCACCCCAGCAGGTGCACGGACTTTGCTCTTCTCATCCTCCAACTCCCCGGCACTGGCCTGTGGATTCCCTTCTATCGCCATGAGGCAGCTAGCGGGGCCAGGCCCCGGGGGGGGACTTGGTCACTGCTGAGTCCCTCCTTTTCTTTGCAAGTGCATCTAAGTTCCAATCATGCTTTTGGAAAAAAATAAAACAAAAACACCCTGGGGAGCCCTTTTGGAGAGAGATGCTAAAAAGGCATTTAGAGAAGGAAGCCTCAAAATGTTCATGGAAACACTGAATTAAAAGATAAGTTTATTTTAGTGTGAAATCCAGGCCCTCCCCACCAGTATGCATCTTTTAAACGCTCCATTCCCTGAGCCACCACCCACCCCCCCAGCTCACCCCGTTCAGTGGGACGAGAGTGTTCTGGAAGAAAGGCTGCACAACGACGGCGAAGTCCTCACGCTGCACGTACTGGTGTGAGTAGGAGAGCCTGGAGAGGCCGCTCTGGGGAGGGGAGGAGCTTGCTCAAGCATCTGGGCAGGGCGGGGCGGGGCCGCTCCTGCTGCCTTGTGGGTTGAGATGGAGTCAACCCATTGACGAATGGTGACTGCAGGGGGCTGGCTTGCTAACGGGACCCACGTGTGCCTTCGTCCCGCACCTCACCGTGAGCAGCTGCGTCTGGAGGCCCTGTGTTGGTTCTCAGGGGCACGGCGGGGCTGGCCCCCGAGACCCTTGGTGGAAGCAACTCCCCACCTGCACAGCTCCTGGACCAAAGGCTGCCCTGCTTCCTGATGGCTTGAAGAGGTCAGGTCAAATCCAGGCTCCAGATCAGCTCCAATGAGGATGACCTCATACACCAGCACCCCAAAGCACCCATGGACTTGGGGGGTGACAGTGCATAGTCATTGGATTTATTAAATGCCAAAAACATGGGCTGTAAAGGGAACCCACTAGAAGTACTTGCCCTCAAGGGACCTGTCATGCACAGAAGAGGAGACAAGATGCAAACGCCCGAGAACCGTCTATGGCCCCCGAGTCCAGTGAGTGCAGACTGACTCTGAGCTGGGAGCTGTCTTGCTTTTTAAGTGAAGATGGGTTCATTCGCAGAGGGACTCGGGTGGACGTGGAGGGATGTGAGTAGCAGAGGGGGGTGGGGAGAGGAAGAAGAACTGGGCTAGAAGTGAGGACAGAGGGGCTGAGCCTTAAAGAGGGAGGCAGAGGAGATGAGGCCAGGGACTGCCACTCCTTTCCCGAGCTGGGGCCCGTAATACAGGGTGCTGGGTGGAGGATGGACTCCAGCCCGCAGTTTCCTCCAGGAGCCAAGTGCTGCTCAGGCTGGGGCTGGAGGGGTGGGGTTCTTCCGACTTCCTCTTTGGGATCTCTCCCTCCCCTCCCTGACCTTGGTTCTCAAGTTGCCTACTTAACCATCCTGGGGGTGGGACCTGTTCTCAGCCAACCCTTGCTAAACTCGTGACTTCTGGGTTCCCACCTGGGGCAGAGAAGGGAGGGCTACAGGGCGTACCTGGAGGTTCCAGTTCACTTTCTTCAGTTCTTGCATCTCCACTGAGCTCTGAGAGTATTTGAAGCAGGTGCAGTGGCTCCTGTGAGACAAGAACTCATGCGTGAGCTTCAGTTCCCTGGGCTTGGTCCTCCCAGGAGGCTGACTCTGCCATACACAGGAAGTGGCCTCCCACAGTGCCCCGCAGTGTGACCCAGAGCATCAGATGGTGGGCATGGTGTCCGCAAGGCACTTGTTCAGAGAGAAGGGAGGAGTCAGTGGTGGATGCCTCGCCCCTGTGGCCTTTCTCTAGAGAAGGAATGGGTAGGGAGGAGGCCAGAGTTGTGGGAAGATGGCAACAATGGCTCTGTCCCCACACTACTGGGACCTCTGAGCTCTGCCAGCGGTTCAGGGCCTTAACGAGGAGGAATGCAGCATCCAGAGTCCAGTCCTTGGCCGGGCCACCTGAGGGCCCAGCGCCTAGCCAAGAGGGGGAACCAGCTGGTCACCTGCACAACAAACCCATTCACCCCAAACTGGACTCCTCCCCCGGCAGCATCAGTCACACACACACTCTGAAAGCCCCTCTGGCCTCAGCAGGTGCCAATTTCTAGCCAGGGTCCCACTGAGGTTAAATGAGCTGGGGGTGTCCCAACAGGGCTTCGGCCCCTCGGCACCTGGCCTCCAAGCCCGGATCTGATCAGTAAAGGACAGAATAAAACTAGAGCTTCCTGGGAGGCTGTCCCAGGTGGGCCAGGTGCCCTACGTGTGTTTCCTTTCAACCCCTCGTCTACCTTACAAGAAAGGTGCGGGTGTTATCCTCACGTTCCGGGACAGGTGTCCCACACAGCAGGATGGGAGGCTGGATGCAAGCCCACCCCCCTGGACTCCTCAACAGGGAGCAGCTCACTGAGGCTGGGTGTCAGCGGAGCCAGGTCAGGGAGGCCTAAGGGGCCATTTGGTCCTGGTCTCCCTTTATAGGAAAACAAACGGGTGCAGAGCACTTCAGGGACTCCCGTGTAGTAGGTCTGCAAGGATGGACGGGTGCTTCCCTCTGCTCCGGTCTCCTCCTCGGGCGTCTGAGTCCCGCCCTCCCCAGGGTCCACACCCTCGGGACCCTGACCCGTCCACTTACTGAGCTGCCAGCAGTGTGGCACATCTCCCGCCTTGGTCCTGGTGCAGGCCGGCCAGCTCCATGACCTCCACCACATTGACAAAAGTCCTCGGAAGCTGTGGAGAGCCGGGGCGGGGGGGGGGGGGGAGGTGCATGAGTCTCCTGGCACTCTGGTGGGAGACGTGGGCACTGCTGGAAGGGGGGACGGGGGGACGTCTGCCCCAGTTTTACCACTGAGGAAACTGAGGCCCAGGACCTCACGGCTGGGCGGTGACTTGTACGATTTCACTAAGCCGTCTTCGGTGCCCACCCCCACCATTCAAGTGCCACCCACGGAGCGGGGAGGGCTCTGCTCAGGGTGCAGCCCGGGAGAGTGCCCCCAGTGCATGGCAGGCAGGCAGGTTGCCTGCAGGCCCCAATCTTTCCTACCTCCTCGTACAGGACGTCCAGGGCCTGCTGGATGTGCTGGACGTACTCCCCCTCGGAGCTGCCCTCCTGAGAAGAGAAAAGCGGCTCTCGCCAGCCCCTGGAGTCCCCCAAGAGAGGAACCCACAGCACAGGAGGGCTCCTGGGGCCCAGGCGGGGAAGCCCAGTCCCGGTTGCTGGTTGGCAGATTCACCCACAGGAAGCCCTGTCGGGACACCTGCCAGACCCCAGGAGTGACCACATCCCTGCTCCAAGGCAGCCTCGGCCACATCCACCACATGGGTCACCATGGCCCTCTGTCCTGCAGGCGTGGGCACGACTTGGAGCTATTTGATTTCCACCATCCCTCATGACCCAGCCCAAGGGGCATTGACCCAGCTCCCCAGCTGGAGGCAGCCGGGTGGAGGGTTGAGGTAAACAGCAGGTGCTCAGTGAATGCTTGCTGACCGAATCCCGTGCTTGGCTTTATACTGTGAGGAAGGGACTTTGGGATATGACTCATTAGAAGGTATCAGAATAGGAGACTGATACAGAGGGTGGCAGTGACTCGAAGCACTCATACTAAACACAGGAACACGTGTGTGGGTGGGCTCACGCTGAACATGGAAGCGGCATTCTCCCTTGGACAGGAGTGGAGCTCTAGCAGCCCGTGACACCTGCATCCCATAGGGATGCCGGTTCAAGTCCCGGCTGCTCCAGCTCCCAACTAATGGCCTGGGAAAAGCAGTGGAAGACAGCCCAAGTGCTTGGGCCCCTGCACCCATGTGGGAGACCCAGATGGAGCTGTGGGCTCCTGGCTTCGGCCTGGACCAGCCCTGACTTGGCAACCATGTGGAATAATGAACCAGTGGATGGAAGATTTCTCTCCCTGCTTGTCAAATCTCTTCATAACTTAAAGTTACAGGAAAGTTTTTAAAAGTAGTCATGGAAAATATTTTAGATTTTCTGGAAACCCTGATAAGACTTTGACCCTTGCTTGGGAATACAGGAGCCAATGCAGCTGTTCTCCCAGGGACCTCTCTGAGCATGCGTGAACGAGGGGCCGCCTGGGAGACCAGGCAAGTGTGACCCTGGAGAGGGTGGGGAGGCAGGCTCGGGGCCTGCACAAGGATACGACAGAGCTCAGCATCTCTCTCCTCCGGTCCCCTGAGGGCCGGGTCAGGGGCCTACCGGATTCTCGCAGAAGTGACACAGGTCATTGCCCCCCACGAAGAGTGTGACCAGCTTCCAGTCCTTCTCCAGGTCGATCTCCTGAGGGCACAGACATCCCAGGTGAGGCCCACCCTCTGCCTTTCACCCTCTCTTTGGGCCACCCCGCAGGGGGACTGGCTGTATCCGGGCATTTGCTCAGATGTAGGGGAGGGCCCACTTCCCCACTTCCTCAGGCTTGTGGAAGGCTGAGTGGATTAACACTCTGGAAATGTGAGCCGAGGGCCAAAGCTGCAGCTAGAAGCCAAGGCCCAGGGCTGCCCTGGGAAGAACTCCTCGAGCCTCCCTATGGGCAGGGGGCACTGGAGGAAGAGCCCAGTGTGGCCCGAGCGGTCAGGCAGGGGCTGGGAGGCCCTCAGAGGAGCTGCCCCCTGAGCTCCCGCCGTAACAGGAATCTTGCCAGCAGCTGGATTCCAAGGCACAGGCACGCAGTGTTGCAAGCAAAGTGGCGGTTTGAAGTTCTGATGGGGCCGGGGGAGCGAGGAGGAAGGATTGGAATGAGAAGCCTATTTTTAGGACCTTGCGTTTGAATACTGGGGCTCTGGGAAGCCAGCGCTGGGGTAAGGTGGGAGCTGCCCGAGGCCAGGATCTCGGCCAACTCTGCCCCCGTCCCTCCCGCAGCTGCTCCAGGCCGTGCCCGTGGGAAAGCCCGCTTTCGTGGATCCTGCGGCCCCTCTTAAAGACAGGCTGGTAGCAGGAGCCACTGCGGTCCAGAGGGGGTCCTGGAGGGACTGCTGTAGCCTCCCCAGCTTTTCTGGCGTAGGCCGGCAGCCTGTACTCACAGGGCTGTTTCTCATTCGCTCCACCAGGTCCCGGGCTTGGGCTGGCATGTCCCTAGGATGGAGAGGAGATGGGGGCATTAGAGTTGCTTAGGAGCAAGGTAGACCTAGGAAGACGAAGGCCAGCCCGGGTTACCATTTCACAACGTAGGAAAAGCCTCCCATTCTTAGCACATCTCAGCCTGGGTATAGTCCAGGAGTTGGCCATGGGCTTCCTCCTTGCCTGGCTGAAGGACACCTTGACCTTGACTTCTAGGCCCCAACCCTGCTCCTTTACGCTTCCCTTCTCTGTGGTGACCTCCGGCGACTCCACCATCCCTCGTCTCCTTGCAACAACCCAGGATGGGGGAGTTGTACAGGCACGATTATTCTCCTTTAGCCCCGTCTGCCATAAATAAAATGACGAACGACAGGTATCTGGGTCTGTGGTACAGTAGCCAGCAACGAAACGGAGTAGATGCTTGGTAGACCCAACACTGTGGATGAACCTCAGAATTTTGCTGGATAAAAGTTGATCACGTGGGAGACGCAGACGCTGCTCCTGGCTTCGGATCAGCTCAGCTCTGGCCCTTGTGGCCATTTGGGAAGAGCACACCAGCGCCTGGAAGACCTATTTCCCCTCTCTGTAACTCTGCCTTTCAAATAAATCAAACACACAAAAAGAGGATGTGCTCTGTGCTCTCACTTAAAGTTTTAGAATATTCAAACAAACCTACAGGATGGAAAGTAGGTTAGTGGTTACCTGGAGAGACAGGAAGGGGTGGGAGGGAGAGATGACAACGGGGCAGGAGGCAGCTGTGGGGATGAGCAGGGTTGTCATCTTGACAGTGATGATGGCTTCACAGGTGTATACGGATGACAGAATTTACCAAATCCTATACTTTTGTAAAGTTTATTGCATGTCAATTAGACCTCAATAAAGTTGTTTCTATAGATGCACAGCGTGTGTGTGTGAGAGAGAGGGCAGCAAAGGGCACGTAACCAAACTATTGTGCAAGAAGTCACAAAAGCAGTAGCCAGCACCGGCTGGGCCCCTTCCAATCTTTGCCTGTCTGCAGGCAGCTGGGCCCGTGGTCAAGCACACACAGCCCCACCCCTGCCCTTGTACTCATCGAGGTGAATCTACACATCTCGGATCACACCCCTACCTTATAGCTGGTGATGAGCCCATCAGAACGCCAGGAGGAAAGCCTGCCTGGTTAAAGGTGACCACAGACGTGCCCATCACTTTGACAGGTTCACGATGTGCCCCAGAGGATTCCTGGGTGGTAAGCCCTCACCGGTCGCCAGGGAAGGAAGGCAGGCAGGCCCGCAGCCACCTCCCGCCTCGCTCCAGGCCCGAATTGAGTCAAACCTTTCCTCTGAGCCCGTTCACATCCCCTCTACCTCCTTTTTAACTCCAGGGACCAGGGCTTCCACCTGCAGCTCTGCTGTTAACTTGCTGTGGGCGCTGCTTGCATGAGTGCCTGAATCCCGCTAGGGCCAACTCCATTTCTAAGGGAAGAGGTCGCACTGGAGGATGACGGGGTCTGTGTCTATGTTTAGAGGGCCCAGCTGCTACTTGATACTGTTCCGTTCCCCTAGCTGCGCTCCACGACCAAGCACAGGAGGCTTCGGGCAGCGAGTCTTCCACACACACAACGCTGTCTTTTTTCCAGAAGCGATTTCCCCATGGCTCACTCTCCTCAACCAGACCGCGAGCTCTCCAGGCACAGGGGACTCGCCTTTTGGGGTCCACCTCGGGCCCAGTCCTTTGCAGCAACTGAACAAATCCTTGCTCATCGCTGAAGGTTAGACCTGGAATAAAACTTTGATTTCCTAATAACACCAACACTTCTGTGTGCTTGCATATTCTGTGCTGTGCTAAATAGACTATTTAACCTCAGTTCCCCCTATGCCTACACTGAGGGGGTACTTTTGTTATCTCCATCTACAGATGACACAAAGAAGACTCAGGCCAGGAAACTTGCCCACGTTCCCCCAGCTGGCAAGCCTTAGAGCTGGGACATAGACACAGCCACTCTAAACCCCTAGACCTCATCATCTTAGGTGCCGGGCTGTGCAGTTTATCTCTGTCCGCAGGTGAACTCGGTCTCGTCCACAGTGTTGTGAATGACAGAGTGGTGATAGAGTCCCCGAACAATTCCACAACCTTGCTTCAGTCAAGGGCTTGCTCTCCTCTCTCTAATGCTGGACATCAGCTGCTGCAGTTCCCAGCTCCTCTGGCAGAGAGGCTCAGCAGCACGAGACAGACAAAAGGGAGAGAAAGGGGGGAGGGCTTCAGCGCCCGCAGACCAAGACACAAACCCCTGCTTCTCGAAGCCTGCGCTATGGAAATTACAATGACTACAGTGATCTGACGTTGGCACCATGGCTCTGCAAAGCCCAGTATTTTTGCAGAAAAATAACTTCTTCCTGCTTGTGACGTTGAGGAACTGACAACGCTTCCTGTGGCTCAGACTTACAAACCCAGCCAAGGGCCCAGGTGAGGGCTGCTGGGGGGAGCGGGGAGCAGTCCCTGTAAACAGTGAGTCACGCAGCCGCGTTTCCCTGGTGACCTCCACGCAGCAGTCCTCCTACAAAGCAAACACCCAGCACAGCACGCTCCCTGCAGAAAACCAATGAGCTGGGTCAGGCGCCTCGGCTTTTGGCTTTCACGATCTGGATTGTTGTCAACAACAAAAATCCCCATGAAAACAAACAAGCCCCAGGCTGTCGGAGGGGCCCTGACACCTACTCACCCGCCCGCCCTCCCTCCAGAGTCCAGGCACAAAGGGAGGAGAGGTATGGGGGCCCCTACAGAGCCCAAGCTGAGCTCTGTTCTTGGGTGTAGAGATCCTCCCTGCAGGACTGACCAGAGTCCCTGCAGAGCCCTGGCCGGCAGCGGCAGCACCACGGGCAGTGCAAAGGCCCTAGATGTAGCCAGGATCTGATCCTGGTTCCTGGGTGGCTGTGGCTGTTCAGGAAGCTTTCTGAGCCCCTGTCCTCCTCATGGTGCCCACGTCCAAGGCTGGGAGGCTCACAGGAGACAACCCTCACACAGGGTCACATGCAGAAAGTGCTCCATGCACAGCTGTCAAGTCCACCTGGGCCCGGGCTCCCAGACACCATCCATCTCCCACCTCCATCTCCAGGCCCTGCCCTCCCGTCTCCCTCCCCAGGTGGCGTCTACTCACTGAGCTCTGGCCCCTTGCACTGCTACGTTGAGTCCCATGGTTCCCTCCAAGGTTCCAGTAGAAAACCCCAGGATGGAAGGGTTGAACTTCTTCAGAATGTCTGAAGAGAGACGGGGCAGAGCGCCCCCGTGGCACCTGAGCACGGGGTTCAGGTCTTACCAGAATTGGCTGACTTCCTCCCTTGCAGACAACCTCCCCTGCCCCGGGGGAAGGCCATGGCCACAGGGTGGTTCTTCCCCTGCTCCTACTTACTGGGCAGTGTGGTGTGAGTCTCCAAGGCCCCGTCCCCACCAATGCTGGAGAGGAGGAAGGATGTCTGTTAGAATCACTCAGACCTGCTGTTGTGTGTACTGTTGCATGGACAGGCCGGAACCGGGAACTCTGAGCCCGGGGCATGGGGTCAGCACTGGGCCGTGGGGTGCAGACCTCATCCTTGTGGCGTGGCGTGGAGAAGCACAGCACGCACGCCTCTTTCAGGAAGAGTTGGCAACAGAATAAGTCAAACGCATCCTCACCTCCAGGAGAGGCCCCTCCAGAACATGGGTGGGTCACTGGAGTTGCTTGGTCGAGCGCCCATGGCCAGCTGTGAAAGGCAAAGGGGAGGTTCCGGGCCCTGCTCCTCTGAGCGCATCTCTCTCCTCGCCTCCCCTGGCTCTGACCCTTCAGCGAGTCCAAGCCGAGCCCCGCGCCAGGGTTCCAAGCGTAACGCACCCGGCTTCCACACCATCTGTACCTTCCAGCTATACCATCAGGTCTAAGCAAATGGATCCCTCTCGAGTGCCAAAGCACGAGGGTCTTGGGCCAGGCTGTCCCGTTACCCACACCCCATCCCTTCCTGGAACACTGAACTCCCTCCTTCCCAGTTGCTTAAACCCCCAATTCATTCTCCAAGGCCTCATCAGTTCCCATCTCCTGTATAAAATTTTCTCTAATTTCCTGTCTTAGCAAAACAGGGGGAGCGCTGCCTGCAGGGCCAGCATCCCATAGGAGCACCGGTTCAAGTCTTGGCTGCTCTGCTTCCACTCCGACTCCCTGTCAATGGCAGTAGAAGATGGCCCTGCCACCCATATGGGGGACCCAGCTGGAGCTCCTGGCTCCTGGCTTTGGCCTGGCCCAGCCCTGATCAGTGTGGTCATTGGGGAAGTGAACTTTTGGATGGAAGATCTTTAGTTCTCCTCTGTCTGCCACTCTTTCAAATAAATGAAAATAAAAACTTTTTCAAAAAGAATTGTCTCCTTGAAATTTACAAAAGTAACGCATAGCTGTCTCAACTGTTGAAATAACACAAGGACTTTAAACAATGAGTCACATACACACAGCACCAAGGCTAACTCCTGCCTCTCGCCTGGCGTGTGCCCTTCTACAGCTCTGCGTTCAGACCAAGATGAAGACTCATCGCACACCCGGGGTGGTGGTGGTTTCTACAGAAGTGAATACATTCTTCGGAAAGTCCTGGGAGTCACCTGTATCCGTATCCATCTCCTCCCGCGGAACTTGTTTTCCTAGCTGCAGGGCCTCTGGAGGGCCAGGATGGGGTCTCACGCTCTCTCTGGCTCGGCATTGCCCATGCCCATTGCACATGGCGACTGCTAAGCTGTTGGCTGATGCAGTTCATCTGGGGGGACTCTGCTACGTGCAGGGAGTTGGGTTCCCTCTGCCTCAAACAACGGGCCCTTCAGTGGGCAGTGGGTGGAGAAGTCTTTCCTCTCCGGATCTAGGGGGACGGAGAAGAGCTCCCTGACCGTGGAGGCAGACTTGGACAACTTGCCTGGGAACAGTGGGGAAGGGGGGCTACTTCACCCCGGCGCCGGAGGGGCAGCCGCAAGAAGAGGTGATGTCTGAGCTGGACTGGGCGAGACGGAAGGCAGGGCGTATACGGCGTCTGATGTGGGCAGGCGGTCAGTCTGGGGCCCATGTCAAGGAGGAGCCGATCCTGCACAGGCCCTGGCTGCGCACGAGGGGCCCCCCGGCCCCCGGCTCAGTACTCACCGTCAGCGAGTCACCCAGGGCAGCTACGACTTTGATATCTCCTGGTTGGAGCTCATGGACTAGGGGAGACAAGAGATGGCCGTGGTGGGGGTGGGGGACATCGCCTCTTCAAGCAGAAGCATACCAGGGTCTGTGAGTCTGCCCTGGTCCCCCGGTCCCCAAGGCACTCATTTCCAGCCTCAGGCTTTAGCAATTTTGCCTCTTCCATTCATTTGAAGCAACCGAGGCACTGAAGGTTCCAGGCTTAGGGCCGTCGTCCAGCTGAGAGGAGCCCAGTTCTCACGGGGTGGTCCAGAAAAGCCCCCATTACAGACATGCAGGACCCAGCCCTGGGCAGGGAGGCCGGAGGGGCTACCACTGGGACCACAAGGAGACTCGAAGTGTGATTCGGTGGAGGGGACTGTGCCCCTTCACCCCTGGGGGCCCCCCGGGTCCTGGTCTGCATCGCACGGAAACCAGCTAGAATGCAAGCTTCCTGCTCGAAGCTCCGGGGTGCATCTGCAGGGCCTCCCCCAACCCCACTCCACCCCGAGCGGACACTCCGCAAGACTCCTTGCTGCAGCAGGGGATGGTGTTTTCACTCACCTGAGTTCGGAACACCCCTGGAAGCATTCCACGCGGTGCACAGGAAGTCACTGCCCCAGTTCTAAATCAACCAGAGGAGAGACAATGCCAACACTCACTGTGCAGGAAGGTGAGCTTCAGCCCAGGAAGTTTTGGAGGGAGCTAGAGATCTAGGGGACCACGGGAGGGTAGGGCTGCCAGCAGTGGGTGGGCTGCGAGAGAACTCAGAGGGGAGGCCCAGTTGTCTGCCTGCACAATGCACGGTGCACATGCACACGGCATGTCCCATCCCAACTTAGCCACACCCTCGAGTGGAGCCGGCAGCTGCCCCCAAGCAGGGGAGGCTACAAGAACCCATACAACAGGTGGTCTTCCTAAGGAACACAGATTCAGATCCTCGCATAAGAGAGTATAGGTGTGTTTTGGTTGTGTTTAGCAGTGAGCCCAATTGACAGCAATGATAGTGCAAGAGCACAAACAATCATCAAAACACTTTCAGGAAAACATGGAACTTCCAGAGCTGCAAAGCTCCCGGGTTTCCCGCGTCCTCCTCCTGCGTGATGTTTAGCATGTGCTGTTTAACTGCTGAGCTACCGCGTCCTCGCAGGAGTACACACCAAAGCTTGCCACTCTGGGTTCTTTCAGTCACCTTTCCTTGTCTCTGGAGCACAGAGCACAGTTTCCAGGTGGGGCACAGAGGGCACAGAATGGACTGGTTCTAGAAAGCTGGGGAGGAGGACATCTCTTCCCACAGCCCCAGCTACCCGCCTGCCGGGGGCACAGCCAGGCTCCACCGACTGACTGCCCGGGCTCTGAAGGCCCACCTGCTCTGCCAGTCACATGAAAAGGAAGTCAGACCTCGTCAGAACCTCCTTATGGTGACGGAGCTTCGGCCACACTTCGTCTAAGTAGTGCTGCCTTAACCCAGGGGACTTTACTTGGCTCCAAGGGATGGCGTCACTCCTCACCCCGACAGAGTTATGTTTGGGAAGTTTTACTGAAATCAAGGACATGCTTGTGTGCAGAGGACACAAGTCCTTGGGGGAAAATACAATTTAAAAACCATATTAAAAAACGCGATTAAAAACCTATGCAGCCAGCGCCGCGGCTCAATAGGCTAATCCTCCTTTTGCGGCGCCAGCACACCGGGTTCTAGTCCTGGTCGGGGCACCGGATTCTGTCCCGGTTGCCCCTCTTCCAGGCCAGCTCTCTGCTGTGGCCAGGGAGTGCAGTGGAGGATGGCCCAAGTGCTTGGGCCCTGCACCCCATGGGAGACCAGGAGAAGCACCTGGCTCCTGCCTTCGGATCAGCGTGGTGTGCTGACCATGGCGGCCATTGGAGGGTGAACCAACCAATGGCAAAAGGAAGACCTTTCTTTCTCTCTGTCTCTCTCTCTCTCTGTCCACTCTGCCTGTAAAAAAAAAAAAACAAAAAAACAAAACAAAACAAAAACAAACAAAAACAAACCTATGCAGCCCCCTGCAGATGACACAGCTCAGGCAGACCGTGAGTTGGAGGCGGTGCGTTCGGGGTGCACCGACAGACACGGCCTGGGACTTGGGCATGCTCATCTCTCACAAGGGAAGACCCACGTGCTGCATTCTACACGGGGACACTGGAGCTCGTTAAACTGCAGTCTGGGGTGGGGCCCAGGACTCTGCATTCTGAGCAAGCTTCCGGGGAGCGTTGATGTAGGCGGAGAGCTGTGGAAACACGCACTCTCCTAGCCCTGGGCTTTCTCAACTCTTCCAACAGCAGAAGCAAAGACTTGTAATCCAAGAGGGCAGGCGCATACCTCTGTCCGCTGCCCCTGCTCCACCTGGGCATCCAATAAAAACGTGGGAAATCAATAAACAAATGCCTGATGGACAAGACGCAGCAGATATTTCTAATAGGATGCAACTTGGTCACCAGGTCAACAGGCACAAGCTTCCACTGGGCTGCCGTGAGCTGAGAGAACCCAGAGTGGAGGGAGACCTGCAGCCCGCAAGTTCTCACCGCTCCTCAGTAATCCCATGGAGGTCTCGACTCCCTGGTGCGCTTACAAAAGGTCTTTCCCCAACCACTCCTGCTGGTCTCCACTCCCCCCACCCCTCACCCCCCAATCTGGGAGATCTTTTCAAGATCTGAGCCCGACCATGTCACCATGCCCTAAAACCACCAAGGCCTTTCCACCTATCTCCACTTGAAATCCAGCCTTCTGACTCAGGGGTTCAGGCTTGGGTGGTCCGGCCCCCAGAAACCCCTCGGACCTCCTCTTCCTTGCTCTCCGTTCTGTTTATGCTCCCCAGCCACTCTGACGTCCTGTCTCTTCCTCCAATTCCACGGACTCAGCCCGAGCCAGAGCCTTTGCATTCCCTGGGACTCTGTTTCTGGCCTCCCATGGGGCTGGCATCTTTCTGTCATGCGTATCTCAGTTCAGGCCTCCCTCAGAGAGGCCTGGCTTGGCCCACACAGCTCTCTCATCCTGTGCTGCTGGCGTTCAGCTACTCACTGGATGCCTCCTGCACAACACTGCAAGCTTCGGAGGCCTGGGACCTCCCTGGTTTCCTCCCCCTCTCCCTGGGACAGTGCCTCGCACATAGTAGATGCGCAGTGAGCAGCCGGGAGTCTAGTAACTCCCCCAGGTGAGAAGCCTGTCGATACTTCTCAGGACCCCTTCTAGCTCCCAGCATAAGGCTGGACCCAAAATCAGGTCTTTTCCGATTCCAGACCCACCATAGGTGTGAAGCTTAGCTGGGGGTTGAGCCCCTGTCTTGGTGGCCTCCTGCAGGGTTTAACAAGGTCCTGGATTCCACAGGCCATCTTTGGAGCAGCAGTCCCTACAGCCATGGGCTGTGAATCCTCCGAGCTAGAACGGCTAACTCAAGCCCAGCAATGCCCGGGGTGCACAGGGACAACTGAGGCTCCTTCACAGGTGGCTTCCACCTTCCAGGGAGCCCACGGCACCTCATACTCACTGCTCCCCTCCTCATCCCTTCCCAAAAGGCTGCGCGACCCCATCAGAAACGGAGGCGGTGAGCACAGGACGCAAAGCTCAGAGAAAACTGGCCCAGGGCACTGCCCCCAACCTGAGAAACTGTTAAGACAGCCCTGGGCTTCCTGCCTGAGTCTTATGTTCCCACCCCCTGTATGTCATAAGGGGTCATCCTGCTGGAGCCTGCACCGCGCCGCAGGCCCCTGGCAGCTGCAGGTGGTGAGCGTTACCTCGACGGCTGGCCTGCTGGGGTAGGTGTAGTCACTGTTCCGGAAGGTTCTCAGGAAAGGCTCGTTCTGAGAGAGAAAAGAAACCACGCGAGGAGGTGAGCTGGCAGCTTGCGCTCCTGCATTTAAATAGGAGGATGATCCAAACCGCTTTTCCTTCATTCCCGAGGATTTTTACATAACAGGATTGGCACCGGCTTAAAAGGGATTCCATACATTCTCCAGTCCCGCTAGCTCCCTGCTTGTTTTCACCTTAGCAACGGGAACTCCGCCTCCCCAGTCCAGACCTACACATTCGCTTTGCTTCGCAATGTCTCTAGCAAGGGTTTCACAGTTCAGCATTTTTTTTTTCTCTTCCAAGAAGTGTTCTGGTTCTGAACATATTTGAATATCTGCTATTTATTCTCTTCTCTCTCTTGAACACTATGTCACATCCCCTTTAGTCTGCCTTCCTATATTTTGGTCATTTATGAGTTCTTGGGGCAAGACCTACCTCTACCTCACAACCAGGTTTGCTACAAGCCCAGCCAGGAATCCAAGTCCACCGATTGTCGGTGATGAGTTCATTAAAGAAGGAAGTAGACAAGGGAGAAACAGAGAATAGCAAGTGAACAAGAAACTGTGAAAATGAAAGCAAAACAAGACGCAGTAAGTGAGATGCCAATCAGGAAGCAAGTGGGCCCAGGGCTGGGAAGCCGCTCACAAAACGCGCTCATGGAGGACTTGGGAAAAGGGAATAAGGAAGGAAAACCACCATGCCGAAGAAGGGGAATTAAAGATTCGGGGGCCAGCACTGTGGCATAGCGGGTGAAGACGCCGCCTATGATGCCAGCATCTCATATGGGCACCAATTCGAGTCCCAGCTGCTCCACTTCTGATCCAGCTCCCTGCTAATGTGCCTGGGAAAGCAGGGGAAAACAGCCGCACGGGAGACCTGGAAGCAGCTCCTGGTTCCCAGCTCCTGCCTGGCCCAGCCACAGCCCCGCCATGGCAGCCATCTGGGGAATGAACCGACAGACGGGCGCTCTCTGCCACTCTGACTTTTAAATACTGTTATTAAGTCTTTAAAGACCAGCTCCAGGGTTGGAGATTGACTGCTCACAGCCTGAATCCAGCCAGGAGACGCTTTGTTTTGTTGTTCTTTATTTTGGCCCATCTGGTGGCCCAGCAAGGGGAGGAAGAGGCCCTCCAGGCTCTCAGGAGGGCCGTACACGGCTCAGTTCTGGCCGTAACCACTTCCTCTTGTCTCATACTAACCCTGTGCACACATTCGGGCTCCTGTCTGGCGTTGCAGACATCCGACGCCGCAACCCCTAGACCCTCCCGTTTTACAGAGAGCAGGGAAAGGATGGGTTTCAGGTTAGAGAGCGAGTAAGAAGCTCAGAGCTGGGGCCAGACCCAACCTGGCAGGCTCACACCAGGGTCCGGCCCACAAAAGACCCCGCTGGGAGGGCGAGGGGGAAGGGGCTCCCCCGAGGTCTAGGGGGCACAGCCTCACACGTAAACCTCTCAGCCCAGACCCTTTCTCCTGCAAGCCAGTGTTCCTTGCACAGGAAGCAGGCCCTGCACTAACAGCACAAGACAGCGAGAGCTTGGGACGCCTGCCACCGTCGCCAACTGTGCTGGCTCCAACCACAACGGTTTAGCAGGGCCAGAAGGGTCACCCCCACCGAGGGCACGCTGGGAGCAGCCTGACAGTGACCGACCTATGTCTGCTGAGCAGCCCTTGCCTGCAGAGCACTGTTCCAGGAGCCGGCATGAGGGGAGGGCTCCCAGGCTCACCCACAGCCTGGTAGGGGGCAGTTAACGACTTCTCCCCCCACCTTCAAAGGAGCCCTAACTGGACCTAGGGGTCTAGGGCTGGAGCAAGTCCCAGAGTGATGGGCACAGGAGGAAGCAGAGGACAAGGACTAACCCTACCCTTTCAGGAGCGCTGCCAGGAACACTAGAGTCTATTGGGTCATAGCTCATCATGGAACCCATGGGGGAAGACAGTGCTACAGGGGTCGGGGTCGGGGTCAAGGTCAAGGCCACCTGGAATGTGGTAGAGAGGGCAGGAGCAAGGAGAATAGGCCCCGGGCAGTGAGCCGGGGTGCTCAGGCCTTGCTTTTGTTGACTGTGGCTCTTGCGTGAGTGGCAGTCGTTTGAAGGCCTGGACTCAAACAGGTTTCACGAGAAGAGGAATTTGATCCAGTCCGATTGGCTCTGGGGGCTGGGTTTGGAGCACCCAGAAAGTCAGTCAAAAGTGAAGGCGGCTTGATGGCAGGTGGAGGAGGGTTCCCACCCGGGGCCTGCTGGGGAGGCAGAGCCTGGCCAAGCCCTGATGGGAGCCAGCATCGGGCGAGTCTGCGGGGACTGGGGGCTGGGCCTTCCGGCTGCGTGGCAAGAGTCAGACCTCCCTGGGAAGCAGCAGGGCTTCCTCGGTGCTGGCTGTACCAAGCCGGAGGGTGCAGTTGCCAGCTGGAAGGTGACCACGTTCCAGGGAGAGGGAGCTTCAGGAGCCAGGCTTTGGGCGGCACGGTGAAGAAGAGGGGGAGTAAGGAGGGGTCGTAGAAGCAGTCCTTGGAGAGCCCCGTCCTGTCCAGTCTTCTATCCCACCCCATTCCAGCATGCTGGTCCTTTACCACGCTGATGTCACAGCCTGTTAAAAGGGGGCCACCTGGAAAGCACGCCTGGGGAGGACGTAGGCATTTCAGCACAGGCTAAAGTGACACCTAGGGGGAGACACGGTGTCATAATCCAGGGAGAGCCTGCATCAGGGGGACTCCAAGGCCCTCCAGTGAGACCCAGGGCCATGGCACCAGTCTCTGTTGTTTGACAGGGCAGCATGGCAGGCTGACCTCTCGCACACACACCGACCACGTCCAAGCTGGTGGCTGTGGACATGGTTGGGGAGGGGGCAGGTGGCGGCACCGGAAGGATCCTATCCCCTAGGGTGCCCGACGTGTCCTGCCCACAGTGCTTGAAAACCCCCGTAACAATGACAGAAACAGGGGCGTCTGGAGGAGCAGAGACTTCCGGAAAACAAATATCTCGCTACTGTCTAGTCGCTCTTGGAGGGGGTGGTGGGCTGGGGGCAGGATGGGGTTTAGAAGCTCTGAGCATTCAGAAGATAACCGTGTCGCTCCTTTGCAAGGCAGGATCGAGGCTCTGCTAAACAGGGAAGAGTGAGGGAATCCCATACACTTTTGCTTTTTCTCTTGATAAAAGGTGAAATAGATGACATTATTCAGCCCCTCTCCCCTGCCTACCCTCCCTCTTCCCTGGCTTCTCTGGTCATATTGAGACAGGAGGCAGAGCTAGCAGTCAGCCACTTGGGTATAGTTCTTATCACCGCAACACCTATGGGATATGGATTTGTTTCCTCTTGTTCTGGAGATACGCACCCCCCTGCCTGGACCACGCTCCTACCAGCTCAGGGGACCAAAGTGACCTACAGCTCATTATATTGGCATGCAAAACGACACACCTACCAGCCACCGTGATAGGATACATCAGACCATATAAGGAGCCAAAAGGGATGGCAGCTAGATTCCAGGAAGTCTCCACCTACTTCCAGAAAAACTGACTATTCCTACGTTTTATTAGAATGCACCACCCCCGTCATTAAACAACCCGTATACCGTTACACACGGTCCAGAAAACAGCAGGCCCACTTGGACTGTGAAGCATGCATCTTTGCGGCTCGCTATTTGCTATTCTCCTGAATTCCTTCTGGAAGCAAAGACAAGGAACTGGATACAGGGCAGCCCTTGCTGTCCAGTGCCAATATATTTAGCCTGCCTTTTGGGTAACCTTACACCTTATAGGGCATCCAAGGGGAAAGCTATTTTAAGGGTTGGAAACATAGGATTGGAGTTTGAGAAAGAAAAAATGAAGACACCAAATGAGAGAATGAAGAATCAGTGCAAAGACATCTACCAGGAAATCCTGGAGACAGAAAAGCCTCCAAGGGAGGGGATGTGCAGAGAGAGAGACTGGTGCATCAGAGTTGGAGAATGGTTGAAGTTGAGAAGGCAAAGGGTCATTAGAAGAGATAAAAGTGGAAGAAAACTGAAAAGTGGACAACTCAAGGCGCTTTAGCGTCCACACCCCCAAGGGGCAGGTGGTTAACTTGGACATGTACTTCAGAGAGGTCCCAAAGGAACAAAAGCTGAGGACATGCACAGCTGCTCTTCCAGGAGGTTCAGCCAGCTGCCCCTGGGTTGGGGAAGGGGTGGGCACTGGCGCCCCCCAAGGAAGGGAGGGAAGAAGAGTCGCAGCCAATCAAAGGTTGGCTGTCAGTAACTTGCCCAAGCTGAGGGCACAACAGATAACCTGTGAACTTGCGCCCCCTGGCTGTGCCAAATATCCCAGCAGCCCGACCGGGGCTGGGGGAGGGGCGGGAAGTGGTGGAGCCCCAGAAACCACCCCCCCACCCCAAACCCCGGGAGGCTTCCACCCAGCTGGGCCTCCTCTCCCAGTGACCTGCCTGTCACCTGTGCTTGCCAGTGGTACAGCTGAGCTGGCTGACAGATGGACCCTTGGGGAACAGGCTCCAGGGGTGCTTAGCAGCAGCCTCTGGGCGCCCGCGGGTTCCAGGAGGCTGGGCTTGCCCTCTGCTCAGCACTGGCTCCGTCGGCTCTGTCCAGCAGGGAGGAGCTGCAGCTGAGCCCGCTGAGCCTGACGTGCTGGGAGGGGAGTGTGCCAGACTTCGGGGCAGAGATGGGCAGAAGGTGCCTTGAACACTAGCAGCTGGGGGGACTGACAGTCATACCTTATGGCCAGGTAGGTTGTTTGAAACATTGAAATACTCACAGTATTGGTTGATACCCATTGCTCCAAGTCCCCAAATACCCTTTATCACCCAAGTTGCCTGATTGCCCTTCTATTACCCCTGCAGTGCGCTCGGGACCTAGCACTCAGACGGTTACGGCCGGCACAGCAGAGGCCTGGCCCTGGCCCTGGCCCTCTGGCTGGCACTTGGCCCTTTTGCCCTGGAGGCATCCGTGCCACTACCTTCACTTCCCATGCCTCTTCCTGCTGGTCTCATTCTCCTGGTGCGGCTGATGGTACACAAGGCTGAGCCAGGGCCTGGGCAGGGGTGCCCACTCTCGGGAGCCCCAGCAGACACACGGGGGAGCTGCAGGTCCATCCCCGCTGCTGCTTGGCTGGAAGAGGGGGAGAGGGTGGTGCGGCCCCACCCAGGAGCAAGACCCAGCCTCCCAGACTGGGTCAGGCTGTCTGCTTTTATTGCCACTGCGGGCTCTCTGGCCTTGGCCTTATTTGGTTAAAAAGGCAAAAGACAGGCCCTGGAAAGTGGAACTGAAGGCAATGGCAACACGAACCTGCCCCCACCCATAGCCTGAAATCAAGTTTAACAACCACTTACATATTCCTCCTTACAAGGAACCCAGGCTGCTCTTGCCGGCCCTCCCAGCCCCCTGCACACGGCCTCCGGCTCCCCTCTGATCCTCTCCTCGCTGGAAACTCCCAGTCCTGGCTCCGCTCTCCAGCTATCACTCCTGAGCCCGCCTGGACCTCGCTTGGCCCCGCAGCCTGCAGTCAGACCACAAGAGCGCCTGGCCGCACACCAACGACCCTTTCCCCTCTCTCTGCTTGGGCCCAGCCATGTCTCCCACTCCCAGAGAAAAAAACTGCTCTGTGCTCTTGTCCACCCTGTCCATCCTCAGCCTCCAGCTCAGACCCACCCCAGGCCAGGGGAAAGCGGGGCTGGTGGCAGCCAAGCGCCAGGCCCAGGCTAAGCTCTGGTTGCCAAGAGGAGCAAGGCCGGCCCTCTCTGGTTACCTGAGTGGGGCAGGTGAGGGTGATGGCCGCCGTCAGGTCCAGTGCATCCGTTTTCCCTCCCAGGGGCTCCAGCTGATATGGGAAGGAGAGAGAGACACACAGGTGCACTAACCGAATTCTGCAGAAACAAGCCCACCCTGGCGCCTCCTGCAGTGGGGAGAGCTCAGAAGTCAGTTTCAGAGGGCTTGGCTTCCTCTCCTGCCTGGCCAGCTGCCAGCCGTGGGGTCCTGGGCGAGCGGCTTTGCTTTGCTGGGGTTCACTTCCTTAGAAACTCATCAAGTGGTCTCGTGGGGCACCCAGGGCTGCAAAGGGCTCAAACGGGCTGATGCGGCTTAAACTGCCCGGCATGGCTGCGGGCATGTGGAAAACGCCTCATCACAGTCGCCAGAGTGGAGGAGGCGGTGCGGCCAGAGCTGGGCCACGCAGCCCTTTTAGGACCCTGATCTGCAATTTGATGGGTTTCCACCGAGGCGCCCACCCTGCTCTTCTGTCTCTGGCCTGGAGGGAGCCCACGGGCGAGGCGCCACGGTTTCAGGAGGCTGGTGCTTTGCCGTCTCCTGGAACCCAGGGCACCAGGGACGCCTCGCTCTTCTTACCATATTGCGCCAGAGGGCTCTGGAGAGCTGGGAGTGGAACTTCTGATTTGGGTGGACGCAGTCTGGGGCGAAGAAAGACGTGTCCAGGCGCCCGTCCTGGGGGAGATGAGAGACTTCCTCAGGCTCCTGCTGGCCGGCCCTACCCCTGGGACTGACCTGTCACCCCACCCCACCCCCCCGCCCGAGTCACCTTGAGAGGGAGAGCAGAGCACTCTCACAGGTGAACAGCTTTGGGTGAGCGCAGACCCGCCCACTTCCTGCCCCACAATTCCTTATTATTTAGTTTAAAAAATAAAAAGTGCTTTGTCTGTCTGTGGGCTCATTAGTCTATAACCTTAGCATCAGTGGGACCAAGCGCCCAGACTCAGAGGGAGTCGGGCTGCTCAGCCAGCAAATACCACTGCTGACCAGCCCCTCAGATGGGTTTTCACAGTCCTGGGGGGGTGTGCAGAGCCCATGGGGCGGAGTGACTTGATGCCAGCTCCTCTGTCTCGGGGCAGCTGGGGTCACAAAGCTGTCCTCCAGTCAGGCCAGGGCCTCAGCACGGACACCCAGGTCCACTTGTCGGCCTCTGAGTGGCAGTGCCCAGCAGATGCACGGGCAGAGTGGAAAGAGGTGACACCCAGAGCCATGTGTGGGAGAGGAGATCACACATGGGGGCTTCGTGCTCTGCAGCAGGTGCCTTCAGATTCTGCCGTGACAAGGACGACTGGGACCTCCCGCGGCATCTGCAGAGCCAGCGTGTGGGTCCTGCCTGGTGTACGTGCCATAGAAGCACTTGCTGCTTCTCTCCCGAGCGGCCCCCCGGCTGGCGCAGGGCAGCAGGGACCGTACCTGCAGGACGGGGAGCTGGATGCTGTGGAAGAAGGGCTGCAGCACCACAGAGAAGTCCTCCCGCGTGTCGTAGCGGCCGGACTCCACCAGCTCCCGCAGGCTGCTCTGGGGACACACACACACACACACGGGGCCTCAGCACAGGCCCAGGACTGCCAAGCGCTCAGTGGCGGGAGGGCCGAGGGCCGGCTGTGGGGCCGCGTCCCTGTGCCCATCTCCCTGAGCGTGGGATGGTAAATTTGCAGACAGGTTGGAACGCCCTTTGTTGGGGTTCTAAGTGGACTGAAACCTCTGTGTGCTGGGGAGTCACAGAAGCCTCCTGCCTGCCCCCTCCCTTGTGGCCCGCCTGTGAGGGCAGGTGGGAGGGTGGGGCTTGAGGTTGTCGGGCAGGGGATGGGATGGGGGGCAGCTCTGTGGGAGGGGGGTCTGGCAAGGAAGGAAAAAGTGATCTCGCAGGGCACCCAGGGCTAGTGGCCCAGAGATGGGGGTAAGTCCCCTGGGGGCAGCTCAGCCAGCAATACTGAGTCCTCTCCAACCACCTAAGACCCCAGCCAGGCAGAAGAAGGGCCCCAGGGGAGGCGATGGCTCCACTCAGGCCCCTAGCATTTCTTCCCTGTCCTAGGCACCTGCCCTGGTGGGTCTGAGAGTGGGTGGGGAGAGGACACGAGATGGTGGCCTTCTTGGTCTCACCTGGTAGGCTTGTGCGAGGGCCTCCAACCGGGCCAGCTCATAGGAGTTTTCCCGGGGGCTCAAGACGCAGTTACACAGGGCGCTGCACGGGGAAAGACGACCCAGCGTGAACCCCAGCTCAGGCGTGGGTCCTTGGGGCCTGAGGTGCGCTCGGGGGCAGTTTGAGGCCAGACACAGGTGACAGAAGAAATCCCCTTTGAGACCCTCTCATAAAACAGAGGACACAGAGTGGACGGCAGGTGCCGGGCCTGCCACAAATCATGCTGAGCAGAGGATACCGTAAAGCAAACACCACATGGGATTAGCAAAACAAAAGGGCTTCCTCGATACCTCCGAGCTGGTACTTGGGGGCCTGATGCCACGGCCTCGGTCACCGCCTGTGATCCCATCAGGGCCACACATGGATCGCTCGCCCACAGCGTGCACCGAGCACTAAAGGGTTCTCTGCCCAGGGCCCAGAGCCGGGGCTGGTGCACAGTAAGTTCCGAGAGACGCGTGCAATAAATCGGCCCTCGTGGCAGGTTTGCTGAACACGAAACTGCACGCCCACGGGCCTGTCGTCCGCTTTCAGCAACAAAACGCTCCCGCTGTGAACTTGCCCTGCGTCCCCTCCCGGTTTCCTTTGTCCCCATGAAGGTCATGGAATTCTGAGTCCTTCCCTTGCTTCCTGGTAACGATCTGACCACGTGCACATTGAGGGGCACTTCAAAAAGTTCGTGGAAAAATGGAGTCAAGAGATAAGTTTATTCTAGTGCAAACATTTTAAAAAAATCTATATAATTTTTTCTTGATAATAAGCATTTTTCACAAACTTTCTGAAGGCCTGTTGTTCAAAGACCCTCCCCCCTTACACACACGCTACCCCCTTCCTCGGTCAAGGTTACGTTGTCATCAGGATTCTAGCTCCTGTGTTTCTCCAGGGTCACCAGCTTAGCACCTTTTTAAAAAGAATTTTGTTTTCATTTCATTTAAAAGCCAGAGACAGAGACAGAGGAGACCTTGGTTCACCTTCCAATGCCCACCATGGCCAGGGCTGAGCCAGGTCAAAACCCAGGAACTTGAAACTCAACCCAGGACTCTCACATGGGTGGCAGGGACCCAAGCACTTGAGCCATCCTCTGCCGCCTCTTAGGGCGCACATCAGCAGGAGGCGGAGGCAAGACTCAAACCCAGGCTTTCCACCGTGTCCTTGGCCAGCCCAGGGTGAAGGTGTCTCCAGCCTGGGGGGAGTCAGCACCTGCCTACCTGGCCTGCTGCACTGGGCACTTGTCGGGGTTCCCCAGGAACACCTGTCGTGTGACACTTGGGTTCATGAAGTCCACGAGGTTGACCAGAGCTCTGGGCACCTAAGGGCAAGGCTGTAGGTGAGTGGGGCTCCAGAGGCTCCTTCCTGGGGGCCCCGAGAAGTGAGAATTGGCCAGACGGTCTCCTTAGAATTGCTGGGATGGCAATTGACCAGATGGGATTGCCAGAGTCCCTTTAGAATTGCGTGGACGGCCCCTGGAGTGGCATCTGGAGAGATCTCTCTAAGGGCAGGTGCACAGGGCCCCAGAGGCCAGGCAGCTCACAACTCCTCCTGGGGTGGGGATGCTGCCCACACAGGCTGTGGCAAGAACCTCTCAGAGGCGGGGTCAGCTCCACTCAGTCATCATTTCATGAGCCCGAATAACTGGCCTCACATTTGGTGAGACTGGACACCTCCTTACCAGGTCCTGAGCCCCGTCCAGGTCCCTCCAGCCTCATCTGCTAATTGCTGGGTGGGTAGGTAGGGCCGCAGCCACCCAGCAGGTTACCTGGGGCTCAGAGCACTCTCTCGGGAGCAATCCGCCTGTGCTGCCGACTCGGGCATGCGCCCTGCTGCGTGTGGGCCCTGACTTGCTCTAGGCACACCCTGTAGCTCAGCACACAGTCCTCAGCCTGGGGGCCACCTGGCTGCGGCCAACAGGAATGTCCCAGGTAGTGGTAAGAGGACAAACGGACAGCACATTGCCTTCCCTGCTTCAAACCCAAGACCCTCCAAGGCAGATTCCAAATGGAAAGACTTCCATGGGGACAGACCCCAACCTCTGGGGAGGGAAGGAGACCCTGCCCTCGACCCTGCCCTTGAGAGGAGGGGCTCTTCCAGCATTCTTTCCCCCAGCCCACCTGCACCCCAACCAGCTTGTGGCAGCCCCACCTACCTCTCTGTGGAGGGCGTCCAAGGCGTCTCGGAGATGGTCGTAAAAGTTGGCTGCAGAATACAGGTTCTGGGGGAGGAGGAGCTGTGTAAGGTGGGGAGGCAGTGGGGGCACAGTGGAAGGGTCTCCTGCCGCTGCAGCCCCGAGGGCTTGCACTCCCTCTGGCCTCAGCTGTGACCAGCTCCTGGTGTCACAGTCTGGGATGAACAGCTGTCACAGGTAGGCCAGCGGGAACCCTGGAGCCTTCGGGCAGGGCTTGAGTCAGGCATAGGCAATAGAAAGGGGTCTGCTTGGCCTCTGGGGCCCTGTGCACCAGCCCTGTCGAGAGACCCCCCACCCCAGATGCCACTGCTTGGGGTCTACGGTCTCTGTTCTTTCTGAATTCTTGGGAGTTACAAGTGAGAGGACTAGAACCACCATGTATCTGCCACCTGCTGTCTCACCATTGTGCATGTGCAGATGGTGCCAGGAACCTGAGGGGCGCAGGGTCGTCAGTGAGGGAGGGAGAGAGAGCAGGGGACACGCCTGTGTGCACACGTAGGTGGTATAGTCAGATAGTCAGGGCTGGCTCTAAGCACTGCTTTTAGGGAGGGTCTCCAAGGTCTACTGGTCAAGGTCAGGGGCCTGGACCCCGCCCCCATTACCGAATCCGTGCAGTAGTCACACAAGTCACTGGCTCCGATCTGCACCGTGATGACCTTCCAGTCTTCTTGGAAATTTACTCTCTACACGAAGGGAGGAAAATGTTTGATGATTTCTGAGAAACAAAAAGGCTACAGCTATGTAAACCCACATGACCCCCACAGCCTCCTTGCCCGCGGGTAAGGATCTCCGAGCAGAAGGAATCTTGGAGGTTTATTTATAGCCCACAGAGGTCAGGGTGACCAGCAACACACTTCTCCCCATTCCCATAATCTCCTCGCCGGGCTGGGCCTCTGGCAGGGGGCTGTCCCAGCACTGCCTGCACGCCTCTAGGGATAGGGCGCTCGCTGCTTGCCTTGGAGACAGTTCCATCTGGGGACAGCTATGCGAGGTTAGACAACGCATGTTTATACCGAACCATCAATCCGACTCACATGGTCGTCCTTCATCCTCTGAACCAGAGTCTGCACTTGGCTCATAAGATCCCTGAGAAAGAGAGAAAATCAATCATGGTGAGCAACAGTGCCATACTTTTCCTCCTAAAGGACCTGAACCAGAAGTTTCCATGGCCTCCCCTCCCCCCCAATGCATGAGCTGCTGGAGACCCCGAGACTCGGAGGCAAGCAGCGGCTCGCCTCTCCTGGAAAGAGAGAGAGAGCAGTCTTTGGAAAGCTCACTACATGCTCATTCCAAAGCTGCCGTCCAAGGTCCCGCCCATCCCACTGGCTGCCCGCTCTCCCCTCTCCAGGACTCATTCAGGATTCCATGCTAGGAAACCACTTGTCTTTCTTTCCTTCTTTCCTTCTTTCCTTCTTTCCTTCTTTCCTTCTTTCCTTCTTTCCTTCTTTCCTTCTTTCCTTCTTTCCTTCTTTCCTTCTTTCCTTCTTTCCTTCTTTCCTTCTTTCCTTCTTTCCTTCTTTCCTTCTTTCCTTCTTTCCTTCCTTCCTTCCTTCCTTCCTTCCTTCCTTCCTTCCTTCCTTTCTTTCTTTCTGACAGAGTGGACAATGAGAGAGAGAGAGAGAGAGAAAGGTCTTCCTTTGCCGTTGGTTCACCCTCCAATGGCTGCCGCGCTGTGGCCGGCGCACAGCGCTGATCCAATGGCAGGAGCCAGGTGCTTATCCTGGTCTCCCATGGGGTGCAGGGCCCAAGCACTTGGGCCATCCTCCACTGTACTCCCTGGCCACAGCAGAGAGCTGGCCTGGAAGAGGGGCAACCGGGACAGAATCCAGTGCCCCGACCAGGACTAGAACCTGGTGTGCCGGCACCGCAAGGCAGAGGATTAGCCTAGTGAGCCGCGGCGCCGGCCTCACTTGTCTCTTTTCAAGATGGGCACAGGTCCTGAAATTCGACCTGGCCGCCAGGAAGCTGAAAGTGTGATATTCAAACACAAGTGCCCTACAAACGCTCACATACGCACATCGACTCCTCCTCATCTCCCTCGGCGACCAAGCCTTTTCTTCCCGGTGCACATGTTACTCTTCCTAAGCTTGTCTACACGCTTATTTCAGAAGGCGGTGAGGAAGAAATTCACCTTCTCTACCTGCCTGGAATAATTCATGGAGGATCGGAGCCTCCAGAACCCAAGCTCTCTGCTTATTCAGCCTGGGGGAGACAGATCCACAGCATGGTGGCCCCGACATGGGAGGGGGAGCAGCTGTCAGAAGCTATGTCTGTTACCAGGAAGTGTCTTCCCTTTGCAGGCTGAGAGGCCTGGTTTGGGGGCCACGCCCAGTAAGGATGGGCATGAGGGTGTGGCCTGAACCTGGAGAGGCAACATGGCAGAGGCTCAGGATGTTGGGCCAGGTGCTGCGTGGAGCAGGGTGAGCGCCCCCTTGCGCGACCACCCTGGGAGGCTGGGCAGTTCTGCTTCGGCTGCTTCTGGGATTCTCCATTTCATTTCTCGTGGGCTCCATCTCAGAGCTGGGTGGCAGCAGGACTGGCCGCCCGCACAGCTCCAAGACTGGACGTTGTATCTCGCGCACCCACTTGGCTGGCGCCCCTCATCTTTTTGGGCATTGCCACATGTGACACTCTGGGGAAAGTGGATCCTTCCAGCACCCTTGTGCTAGGGTCAGTTTTAAGAGTTGGAGGAGGGGCCGGTGCTGTGGCATAGCGGGTAAAGTTGGTTCAAGTCCCGGCTGCTCCACTTCTAATCCAGCTCTCTGTTATGGCCTCGGAAAGCAGTACAAGGTGGCCCAAGTCCTTGGGCCCCTGCACCCACGTGGGAGTCCCAAAAGAAGCTCCTGGCTTTGGATCAGCCCAGCTCTGGCCATTGCAGCCATTTGGGGAATGAACCAGTAGATGGAAGACCTCTCTCTCTCTGCCTCTGCTTCTAACTATGCCTTTCAAATAAAAAATAAGTAAATCTTTTAAAACAATGTTGGATGAAGGGGGTCAGTAGGTGCAGTTATGAGAACAGGCTGCACACAAGAGCAAGGTCCCGGGGCACTGGCTGTGGGGATGTCGCTGCTCAATGAGGCCCTCCTCTCCCACCCTTCCTGGACCCCCGCTACAGCCTCAGACATGGGGGCAGCCTGAGCCTGCCCAGTCGCTGCCACAGATGGAGAGTGCTAGCTCACACAGGGTCAGTACTGGGGTCTCCAGGGGGACTTTGTGCTCTCGTACCCTACCCCACAGGCCCACCCACCCCCAGGTGTCGTACCTCGCCTTTGCTCCGGGAACAGCCTGGTTGAAGAAAGCATTGGTGCCACTGGCATCACCAGTGCCCACGGCGAAGCCCATGAGGTTGCTGTTGAACTGCCGGAGGATATCTGGAAGAGGAGGGGAGTGTGGTGGTGCGCTCGGGGCGAGGCCAGGCAGGGCGTCTGCTCTGGCACTGCGGGGCCTGGGTCCCCACACTTCCTGCACAGAGCCACGGGGTGTGCCCGGCATCACTGAATTCAGGGACCCCAGGACAGGCCGGGCCAGAACAGCAAGAGCCTCTCACCTAACAAAAATATTTCGATGGGGCTGGTGTTGTGGTGCAGTGAGCTAAGCTTCTGCCTACAACACCAGCAGCCTGTATCGGAACACGGGTTCGAGTCCCAGTTGCTGCTACTGATCCAGCTCCCTGCTAATGTGCCTGAGAGGCAGTGGGAAGATGGCCCAAGTGCTTGGGCCCCTGCTGCCCACGTGGAAGTCCCAGATGGCGTTCCAGGTTCCTGGCCTCCTAGTCCAGCCCCAGCCGCTGTGTCCACTTTGGGAATGAACCAGTGAATAAAGATGTCTCTTTCTATCTCTTAGCTTCCCCTGTCCCTCTGCCTTTCAAATAAATATAGAAACATTGTTTACAATTTGTGGTGAAGAGTCACCATCCAATCTGTCTCTGCACCCCCCAGGCCAGTTGAAAACACCAGAGGTTCAGACTGTTCCCTAACTTGCCCTAGGTCAGCCCACAGGCACAGAGAGGGGCAGGGCTCGAACTCAGGTCTCCAGGCTCCAAATCCAGCATTTAGGGCACAGTCTTCGGCTGCCTGTCCACGGCCTCCCCTCCTATCTCGGTGGTGACTGGGGAGGTTCCTCCATCACCTGGGAGGCACTCTCAAGGGGCCTCGGGCTCAGACAGAATGAGGGACACAGCCAAGTCCCCGAGGGTTACTCACTGGGCAAGGTGGTCACGTTGTCCAGGGAGCCGTCCCCTCCTGAACTGCATGGAGGGAGCGAGAGAGAGACTAAATCAGTACGTACACCTGACACAGGGAGCCCCCCGCCCTTCTTTGTGCACATCGGCTCCTGCCAGGTATGCCAGACCCATCTCTGTGTTTGAGGAATCTGAGACGTGTTCAGTTCCCTGGTGGATCTGTTCCCTGAAAATCCAGGATTTGAAGACAGGAGGGAGCCATTTTCTTCACCAGCTCCGGAGGGAGAACACTGAGCTGGGTGCACACGGGGTGCCAGCCGCGCTCCAGGTCTGTCACCTCACGTCTCCCACCACTCTCAGGAGGGCGCTGTGACCATCTCCCCCTTACCAAGTAGGACACAGAGGTACACAGAGGGAACTAAAACCCGGACTGAGCTGGAAACCTGTAGGAAATGTGTGGCTTCTCTCTGCCCAGCAGGCAGGCGAGCTGCCCTGGTGGGTTAGGGGCTGCCTCTCACTGCCTTCCAAAGCCCCCATCGGATGTCATCCACTCCAACCTCAGGACACACAGGGGATGCCATGTGCTGAAACTGAGCATGGCTTTGGGAGGCGAGGAGAGACGCGTCCCCACTTTCACAAAGGCTGTGCCTTGAACAGCACTGACCGTGACCGTCCCTCCGTGCCCCTTCCCTCAATCCCAGCACGTTGGTCCCGGCTGAGAAATTTTAGTAACACGTCCTCGGGAGCAGCCTCTGGCCCAGCGGGCAAGACTCTCACTAAGATGCCCACGTTCCACAATGGAGCGCCTGGGTTTGATATCCGGCTCTGGCTCTGGCTCTGGCTCCAGCTTCCTGCTAATGCCGACCCTGGGAGGCAGCAATGATGGCTCAAGTGATTGGATTCCCTGGATTCCGTGGTATCCCTGCATCAAGCACTTGGATTTGGCATAGCGCAGGGCTGTTCTGAGTACCTGCGCAGTGACACAGCCTATGGGAGCTTTCTCTCACTGCCTCTCAGATTCAAAATCAGAAACACAGACACCATGTAAACACACACACATGTTGCACTGTACTTTCTATGTTAAACATATCTTTGTTCTAAAACCACCATGGCAATTGACCAACAACCTATGGAAATCTCTCCCTGACATTTTGGAGCACAAATTTCTGAGAGGATTACAGAGATACATATGGAGGAATGAAACTATGCGAGCCTTCATTCTGATCAGGCCAACGTGAAGCACAAAGGACTTAGACCCCGGCTGGACAGCTGGTCTACCTTAGAGCCCTCAATGAATGAGGTTTAGATTTTATCAAGAGCTCAGTGCCCGGGCTTTGTTCATCTGTTGTCATCCAGGATATACAGATGAATACCCTTGGTGGAAGGAGTTTCTGTAATAAGACATCAAACTCCTCCTAATTAATAAAGAAATGCATTTCTTGGTAAGCCAATTTTATCTGGGTCCCAAACAAGTGATCCCAAACAAGCTCACTTCAATGGAAGCAAAGGCTCTCGAGAGCTGGTTGAGCTGCCGAGGCTGGAACCTGCATCCCACCTGTGACCTCACCGTCAGGCCCTGGCAGTGCTCACAGCCAAAGTGGCTCAGCAGCTCCTGCCCGCAGTCACTGCCCCCAAGAATTCGGGGGCCCCTGTCCCCCCAACTCCATGAGGTTGTCTCCTGCAGGGGGCAGAACCTCAGGCTGCATCCTGAATTGACCTAGCCTCAGGAACTGCCCGGGGCTTCCAACCTGGAGGCTCCCACGCCTCCAGAAAACTGCTCTGCTCGGATGGCGGTGGTACCACGTGTCACCTCCCGAGGGGTGACAACTGGCATTACAAAGAGCTGTGGGAGGAAGGGAAGCGCTGGATTGAACACGATTTAAAGATTTCTGCACTGCACGGCTTCTCAGAGCCTTGCATACGTTCACACGCATGTCAAGTCCCCAGAGGAAGGACACAGGTGTTCACGTGGCCCCAGAAAGCACCAAGCACGCTCCCTTCTGCTGGAGCTCCTGCTCCAGGGCGCACCCGGAGCAGCTCAGGTGGGGCAACCTGCCTGGTGTCCTGTGGGCTCCCTCACCCTGATCTGGAGAGTCCCGTCTTGAACCCCTGAGCATTTAAGACTTGGGACAGACCAAGGGCATAAAGGGAGAGACGCCATGGGACGTGAAGCCCTGGAGCCTAGCAGACTCCACCTGGAGAAGATGCAGAGAACGGCTGTGTCTCCATCCACAGAGCCATGCTCTGGCCAGAGGTTGGCCCAGCCGTCAGTCCCTGGGGGGTTGGCCAGCTGAGGCACCTGGAAGTGGACAGACCGCCCTGTGAACCCATGTGGCTCTACCAGGACCATGTTGCGTGGCTTGTCACCTGCACATCCTCTGTCCCTGCACCCTGCAGTGTGGGATCACTGTGTCCCTTGGTGAAGGCCAAGGGCAGCCATCTCCCCTTCCTGCATTTTCTCGCTCAGAGTAAGCTCTGCTGTTTCTCTCCCTCGGGTCTCTCTCGCAGCCTCAGGGACAGAGTGGTGAGTTAGTGAGGCTCTGCTTCGTCCCACGCAGTCTGTTACAGACTGAGCACACATGGAAACTCGGGGACCGCAGAACCAGGGGGCATTAACCTCTGCTGGGGGAGGGGCTGTGTCCTCCCTGGAGGTGGAGACGCCTCTCTTGCATCCTTAGAAGGGACCCTGCAGGACCCTCCTGGGCCTGCCACAGTCCTGAGCACCAGACCCTGTGCCCTCTCACTTTCTCGGTGCCGTCCAAGGAATTCTGAGTGACGGGCGGGCGGGCGGGCGGGCAGGGAGCGAGCCGCCGGTGGCTCTCGCACTGCGGCTGCTCAGCAGCACTCTGCCCCCTCATGGCTGCCTTCCTTCTGCTTGCTCTCCCAGGCAACGCCCCCAGCTCCTTGCCAATCACTTGGAAGCAGAGCCAACCATGAACTTTATTAGGAAAGAAACTTGAGAACACGCCCACCCAGCTGCTCACGGACACGGGAGCTGTTCAAGGCTCAGCCGGGCACCCCCTGTCCGGGAAGCCCTCCAACCCCTGCCGATCGGGCCCTCTTCTCTACCCCGTAGCGCTCAGATGCCTGGTGTTTAAACAGCATCGCCGGTTGAGCACGTGCTTCCCCTCTGCTGCCCTCATCTCCTAACACACAGGGAGAGCCGGGGGACGCCCGCCGGCACATGGTTTTGTGTCCATCACCTCCTCCCAGGGTATGTGTTGGGTTTCCGAGCTGTCTGCAAACAGGTGTGTGCACACACAGACATGCAGGCAGAAGACACGAAGACACACAGATGGTAAACAGAGGCACAGGAGCACGGCCAGGGCCCTGGGCCATGCAAGCGGGCAGGTGAAGTCTTAGGGATTTGGTGCTTTTTGAGTGCATTTCGTGCTGGATTTGCTGCCCCGGGAGTCTGAGGAGAACCTTGGTTTACCTTCTCTGCACAATTGAAAAAAAGGGAGGTCAGCAGGAAGATATCCTGTCCACATGCTGCAGAAACGGAGAGGGTTTCCTCCT
The DNA here is from genome assembly GCF_051225735.1 of Oryctolagus cuniculus. NCBI lineage: Eukaryota > Metazoa > Chordata > Mammalia > Lagomorpha > Leporidae > Oryctolagus > Oryctolagus cuniculus. The sequence goes on from NC_142868.1 coordinate 179,338,925, forward strand.
GCCCCTTCCAGACCTCATCCTTGCTTCTCGGGATGGAAGCACTTGCAGGAGATGGGCCCCCAGCCTGTCTCTGGAGGTGAGCCTGTGGGTGACATTACCTATATGACAGTCCCCGATACTGAGTGGTGCCATCTGAGAGGTCATTTGGTTTGGAGCCAATTCCAATGCCAGCCTGTGAAAACATCCGGTCCACAGGAAAATCAGCAAGTTGGAAGAAAGGTAGGTTGTGTTCACAGGGCTTCCCCAGTGCCCTCGATTATAGAGACAGCGCAGGGGGCAGAGGGCAGAGCACAGGCCCAGGGCCAGGAGCTGCCTTCCTGGCTGGGTGTGTCTTCTCCGCCTCGACTGCCATCTCCTTGTTGTACCAAGCGCAAGCCCTGCTCTTCTCTTAGGGGGTTGTGGGGGACCAGCGTGGTCCCAGTGGCAAAAACTGTTTCTGAAAACTCTCGAAGGGCTGGCATGGCGGTGCAGAGGGCTAAGCCGCCTGCTGCGATGCTGGCATCCCATGTGGGTACCAGTTTGAATCCCAGCTGCTCTACTTCTACTTCAACTCCCTGCTAATGGCCCGGGGAAGCAGCAGAGGATGGCCCAAGAGCTTGAGCCCCTGTACCCATGTTAGAGATCCGGAAGAAGCTCCTGGCTCCAGCCTGGCCTAAGCCATGGCCGTTGTGGCTGTTTGGAGGGTGAACCAGCAGATGGAAGACCTCTCTATCACTCTGTCTTCCAAGTAAATAAACCTCAAATAAAAAAGGGGACACTATGAAGTTTAAAAAAACCCAAATTCTCAAGAGCTCACAGATGCGAGACTGCTGATAATATCGTGACCAGCATCAGGCCCTCCATTTTTTATGCACACAAAGCAGCTCAGAGATCTGAGCGACTGTGGTGGACAGAGTCCTCACCAAGTTCCCGCCTCTCTTCTCTCCCTGCACGAGGCGTTTGGAAGGTCTGGGAGGTGTGGCCCGAGATTGGTGATGGGGATAGAGAGATAGCCCCCTTTCTTAGGGGTTAGGAGCAGAGCTTTATCCGCAACTAAGGAGCTTATGCCATGCAGGTGCAAAGAGGGAGCAGGTGCGAGGCTCTGAGCTGACTCTGAAGCTTCATCTAAAAGGAAGACAGCACGCACACTGACAGGCTTAGATTTTGAGTCAGATGACGCAGCTTCACACGCGCTCGCTAAGTGCCACTGGGTGGTCACGATCTCCATGATCTGAGACGGTTCAGTTTGCTCTGGGAAAAGAGCTCGTTGGCACACACCTGCTTGAGAATGTGCCGCAAAACCAAATCATTGCCGTGCTCTTGGGTCGGGGAGCTAGGATAGAGGGGCGAGAGAACACGAGGACAGGGGTGCAGGCCCGCGGTCAGGATAGGAATTAGCCCGGCTGTGCCCAACCCACCCGGGGCCCAGGGGTCCTTACAGTTAGAGAATCTCCCAGAGCAGCCACAACTTGGATATCTGCGGGTCTCAGGGCGTGCACTAGAAGACAAGCGGACGTGCTCGAGTCAGGGGCAGGGAGCGGCCGGCAGAATCTAGCGTTTCTTGCTTCCAGTGAGACCAGAATTAACATGCATGTGTGTTTGGGCCATGCAGGACTGGGAGTGCACAGTGCCACAGGGACACAGGTTATACGAGGAGACTTTAACAAACGCACAAACAGAAGAGATGTGTTTATTTCGATGGTAAACAAATTGTGAGATCCCTTCCTAGTGTTTGCATTGTCCATGAACTTGGCGAAATTGCTTGCGTGAAGACACTTTCCCCATCAGAGGCACGGACGGCAGTCCCGGACTTACAGGGAGAGGAGGAGGAGCAGGAGGAAATGGAGAGAGGGTAGGGGGATCCTGTCAGTCTAGCACAGCAGTCACCCAAGGTGCCATGGCTGGGGCCATCTGGGATGAGGTGCAGGGCCTGACGCTCAGCCCGCTAAGAGCTGGGGGCTGGATTTCTTCCAAGGTCTGAGAAGTAATTCTGTGTTTTTCCCTGCCCCCCAGGTCTCGTCTGAAGATCCCAGGAAAACTTCTAGGCCCTTCTACAGAGATTGTAGAGCCCGGGGCCAACAGAACCCCCCCTCCCCCACATACACACCCAGGAATAGCCTCCTGGGGATCCCCTGGCCTACTGCCCACCTCTGGGCTCCCTGCACCAAGGGCTGTGCCACCCACGCAGGAGCCCACAGGTGCCTTCCCTTGGGCCCCCTCTAGACACTGAAGCAGGAGGTCCTGAAGCAAACAGCTCCTGGGCCCAGATGCCATGGGACCTGCTGGGCCTGACATCACCAGGAGCCAGGGTGGGTCAGAGCCCAAGAGAGGAAGAAGCAGTGGTCAAAACCGTGGTGTGCTGTTGGCCTGAAAAGTCCTGGCAGGGTACTCCCTAGCACAGAAGTCCTTGTTGTGGGGTCTTGGGCTGGGGGCTTACCTGAGGTGGGGGGCGAGGCAGATGGGGATCTGTCTCTGCACGGCAGCCAGGTCCCAAAACCCTAAAGGACATAGAATGAATCCCAAGGTCTCAGGGCTGAAAGGGGCCCAAGAAGCTGGCTGGGCACCAGACTCACCGGGGAGCTTTGAGAAACATGGGTTCCTGGGTTCTCCCTGGGGCGGGGCCCCTAGAGGGCATTTGAGGGTGGCTTCCCGGATGGTTGTATCAGCCAGGGGTGAGGTCTGTTCATTTCACACAGATCCCTCCTCCATCCAATACTGGACTAGGGGGTCAATAAAGTGGCCCCAACCTGTGCCCATCCCGCCCCAACTCTGCTCCAGCCTCATGAGGATATTAAGTCTACACAGAGCTGTGTGATGCCACGGGATGGAGGGGTGCACGGCCAGCTGCTAGCCATGTGGTTTCCTCTGCCAGCTGCCTCGCCTGAAGGTGTGGACAGGCCAATGATCTTAATAAGAGCGTGAACCCCCTAGGCTGTCCATCCAGAACGCTTGCCCACCAGGCCAATCCCAGCCCAGAAGTCACCCCCCCGACACACACACCACCTGGTGAGCCAAAAGGAAGCAATTGGCAGATACCTGCACGCTGTTCTTGTAGGTACTCAGAAACGGCCAGACCTGGGAGAAGATGGCATGAGCAATGGCAGCAACGTTAGCTCGCTTCTGTGTGGGCCAACCCCCAACAGGTACCCACCTGGGCACCTGCACCTCTGGCCTCTCCTGCTCCTCCCTCCCTAGCCCAGCCCCTCCCTCCCAGGAGTACCTGGGCCTTGGCTGCAACCCAAACCCAGCACCAGAACGCAGGATCAACCCTGAAGGGGCTCCCAGGAGTGCACACGTCCTCCCCCACTGCCCACTCTGCTGGCCGCGGAAGGCCATGTGGCCTCTCTCGCCACTCCAGCCCCTCTCGACGGTTTACCTCTTCTCACTAGGAAGAGCCATGTCTGCACCCCTAGGCTCCTCTGCCACCCACGCCCACCCCCTGCAGCTCCCCGAGCGCCTTCCCTGCCCGGGCGAGAAGTCAGACTGTTTTGGTCCTGCCCCTTGTAAGCCTGCACAGTGGCTCCCTTCAGTTCAGGGACAATGGCAGCAGCTGTGAGTTAAAACAAGGTCTTGCCCAGCTTTGCCTTCCTGGTAAACGCCTACTTCCCTCACTCCAGCTTCCGGTTTGCCACAGCATCCTCCACCCAACTCGACACCATCCTTGGTCTCAGTCCCTCACTCAGGAGGCTGCAGCTACGTGAAGACAGTCTCCGCCCGCCCCATCTGCCCTCGGGTTCCCTCCACCCCGAGAGCTGGAGGCGGGCACCGTGCTTCTCTTGTTGGCTTGAAAGACCTGTCAGGGCTTCCTGCCACAGCGATGGGCAAGTGTGCCAGGGCCTTGGGTCACTGGGGGTCACTGTTCTGTAAGCCTGCCCGATGGTTATGTGGTTAACCTGGCGTATGGAATGGGGCGGGCAGGTGGTCTAGGGTGAAATGAATCGAGATGCCTACTGAGGGGCGGAGCCTGAGTCACAGGGCTTTAGACAGAGGCGTTGCAAGGGCGGCCTTTACACCCTACCTGGTTTGGACACGTAATGTTGACTGCTTCTTCAAAATCATTGTGTGTTGTCTTCTGGCCAACAGGTTCCAGCTAAGCCAAGAAGCAGGAGGACAGGGAGTAAAGTGGCAGTGGGCAGGATGGAAAGGTTGGGGGGAAAGGGAGGGCAGGACCAGGACTCCGGGGGCATCCCACAGCCCTGGGGTGGCCTTGAGGTCCTTGCGCATCTCTTGCCACCAGGAGGAGGGTGGTTCTCCCATCCCAGCCTCTCACCATGTTGTTCCAGAGGGCGCTGGCTGCGCGCGCGTGGGCCTTGCTGCTGAAGTGGAAGCAGTCGGGCGCGAAGAAAGAGTTGTCGGGTAGCCCGTCCTAGCCAGAGACCAGCATGCCCAGTTAGAGGGACGGCGCTCGCACGCACACCCCGAAACAGCGGCACGCTGCCGGCACCAGCCCTCCACCCGCCGCCAGCCGCTTGCTCTCCTCACCTGGGTCTTTGGCATGTTCACTTTTTCAAAGAACGGCTGCAAAACCACCGTGAAGTCGTCCCTCGTGTCGTATCGCCCGCTGTCAATCAGCTGCTGGGTCCTCTCCTGCGAGAGGACAAGGGCACAGGCGTCAGGTGGACCTGGTCCTCTCTGCACCTGCGCAGTCCAAGTTCCTTCCCATGCTCGGGCACGGGAGCAAGCGGGGTCTGACTGCTGAGTGAACTCGGCCTTCAGCAAAATTGCAGCTTGCCAGGAGCCAGCTGTCACTTCTCAGGTCAGCCGCAGTCTCAACAGCTGGCCCCAACCTCTGCTGCAACCACTCATGCTTGACCCAGGCTGCCACAGAGGGAAGGAAACACCTGACCCTGTCAGCTTGACCCCAGGGTAACGGAGCCATGGCCATCACAGCTTCTGCCATGGTCATTTCCAGAAAAACCAGTTCCTCCGGATCTGGTGCCCACTCTGACCAGGCCAGACCACTTCACCACTCAGCAGGGTCTCGAGCACTTGGGGCCAGCTCTCTGGCTACAAAGGGAAGTCAGGTGTACCCATCGGGGAGCATTAATGGGGTCAGTGCAGAGACACAGACCCTGGCTCTTCCTGGGGTCAGCCAGAAAGAGAGCCCTTCCACCTGGGATGCCTTGTGTGCGGCTGTCCTCGCCGGTCTCCTCCAGGCACAGACAGAGGCCTGAGCAAGGCATGGGGGCAGGGAGGCCAGGGCCTCTTCAAAGAGGAGAGGAAGGCACAACACTATTAGCTCGCTGTGTGACTGCCAGCAAGCAGTGGCTCTCTCTGGGCAGGGCCTGCGTCATGTCGCCAGCCCCTTCCAATGCTCTCAGTTACCTTGGGATGGAGGGGGGAGCAGCCAGGAGGGCTCGCGGTGGAACCACACACAGTTGAGAGGAGTGGCAAGTGAAGCTGCTGGCTCGTGGTAAGTTCTACATTAATGACTACAGTTATGAACGGTCGGAGCCACCTCTGGGAGAGCGAGGGGAGCCATGGCTTTTGCAGGAAGCAGATGATTCATTGGGGGACATGATGGCCTCACACGGCCATGAACGAGGGAGTGCCTCCAGGACACCGGATCGGGGCCTCCGTGGTGAGCGAGATTGGGTCTGGGAATGGCTGGTGTGTCTACAGCAGTCCACAAAGGCACTTGGGGGTTGGTGCCAGGATCCCCTGTGCACACCAGGGTCTGTGGGTGCTCGAGTCCCTGACACAAGATGGCATGGCACCTGCACAGAACCTTTACGCACCTCCTGGACACTTGCAGCCACCTCGCCACCACCTACAATGCCCAGCACGGTGCAAACGCCACCGAGGCAGACGTGGTACTGCAGTGTGCGGGAAGTCTGCACGCGCTCACTACAGGTGCACCCTTTCTTCCTGCGTGTTCCTGACCTATGGATGCTTGCATCCGTGAACATGGAGGTGGACTGTGGCTTCCTTCTCTTTGGCTCCTCAGCCCCTGGATCCACTTCCTGTTTGAAGTCGCCCTATGTATGGGGAGCAGCCTGCTTTCCACGGGAGAAGCTGAGGAGGACGGAGGCTCCACCCCCGGCTCGTTTGCTGCTAAGGGAGGGTCCCTGACTGAGTGACAGTCTCAGTGCAGAACACCAGCTCCCAGCCGCAGTGTGACGGCAGTGTCTGTGATGGCTTGCCTGGACTTGGTCTGCAGCCTGGTATTAACTGATCCTTAGGGCATGGCCCACAGAACGCCATGAACCCTGGTGGCTTGGCCTCTGACCTCAGCTCTACCAGAAATCCCACTTCAAGATATCTTAAGTCTGCTTAGATTAGCCCAAGAGTGCCGGAGCTTTCGTTGTTGTACCCAAGAACCCTCTGGGAAATAGGGCTGCTCTCTTGGCCATACCCTCCGTGCCTTCCCTGTCCTGGGGCGGGGCGTGCACAGACGCACTGCAGCCACTGGTGCCTGCTCAGGACAGAGGTGCAGAGGGGGAGCCCTCTAGGGGACAGGCGGTGGCGATAGGGTCTGCCAAATGCAGCGGCCTCACTCTGAGCCCCTGACATGCCCGGCAGGCACGGCTGCCCCCACAGAGTCTGCAGGAAGTGGTTCTGCAGCCCTTCAAAGGCGCATTCACGCTGCTGGCATCCACAGCCCATGCTGGAAGGAAGGCTACCATTGTCCTCGGGATGGGGGACACTAGAGAGGGCTGAGGGAGGCAGCTGAGGCTTGACGGAGAAAGGACTAAAATGAGCAGCCTGTGAAAGAGAGGCCCACTGCTCATGTTCTTTCTCCTCCTGCGCCCTGTGACACCTGTTGCCACGGGCAGGGAGGGTGGAGGAACACAAGTAAGGGAGGGAGCCTCAGCCTCTGTTTCTCACCCAGGAGTTGGGAGCTCTGACAAGTCTCATGGCCCAAGGTCACACGGGAGGTGTGCACTCGTTCTAGACACAGCCACCATGAAGCTTCTTGCCATGATAGACATGGCCAAAGGCCAGGGCTGGGCCAGGCTGGAGCCAGGATCTTCTTTTGGGTCTCCCATGTGGGTGCAGGGGCCCAAGGACTTGGTCTATCCTCTGCTGCTTTCCCAGGTGCATTACCAGGGAGCTGGATTGGAAGTAGAGCAGCCAGGACTCAAACTGATGCCCGTATGGATCCCAGCACTGTAGGTGGCATTTGCTTCTGTGTAAAGGCCAGGAACTGAGAGTAGGTGAGGGGTTCAGGGACTTTGTAGCTTAATTCAGCTACATGAAGCCACACCCCTTGCTGCTTCCTTGGGGTGTCTTTAAATTGGCAACCTAGGGGTGGGCCTTTGGCACAGTGGCTGAGCCACTTGGGATGCCTGCTTTCCACGTCAGGGTGCCTGCTAGAACCTGAGCTACTCTGCTTCTGATCCAGCTTCCTGTTGGGAGGCAGTGGGTGATGGTCCAAGTACTTGGGTCCCTGGTACCCATGTGGCAGAGCTGCATTGAGTTCAGGGCTCTTGGCTTCAGCCTGGTCCATGCCTGGGATGTGGACCAGAGATGAAAGCTCTCTCTTTCTCTGTGATGTTTAAATAAAATGAGAATAAATTAAAAGCCAACTTTTTTTTTTTTTAAACTGGCAAACTATTCAGTGCTGATTGCCTGCCCAGTGGGGGTCAGAACTGCCTCAGTCTGCACACAGGGCAATCACTCCAGACAGCAGCCCCGTGTGGTCGCAGAGCACAGGCCGGCTCACCTGATACTCCTTGATCGTTTCGATGAGGGAGGCAATTTCTGTGGAGTTGTCATCGAACTTCAGGACACAGGGACACAGAGACCTGTGGACGACACCGGGCAGCCCCCGCCCCAAGTCCCCTCCTGAGCGAGCAGGGCAGAGGCTTTGGCTTTGGCCTCGGGATCTGGCCCTTCTAACTCGGAGGGACCCCGAATCTGCGCTGGGGCCAGTGTGGCAGTGCAGCGGGTTAGGCTGCCACCTGCCCGTCAGCATCCCACATCAGAGCGTGGCTTTGAGTCCCGGCAGCTCCACTTCCCATCCTGCTCCCTGCTACTGCTCCTGGGAAGGCAGTGGAAGATGGCCCAAGTGTTTGGGCCCCTGTGCCTAGATGGGAGACCCTTGATGAGGTTCCAGGCTCCTGGCTTCAGCCTCATCCAGCCCCTGCTGTTGGGGTCATTTGGGAAGTGAACCAGCAGATGGACAGTCTCTCCTCCTTCTCTCTTACTCTATCACTCTGCCTTTCAAATAAATAAATCTTTAATTTTTTAAAGATTTTAAGATTTTTTTAAAGATTTATTTATTTGAGAGGCAGAGGCAGAAAGAGAGGTCTTCCATTTGCTGGTTCACTCCCCAGATGGCCACAATGGCTGGAGCTGGGGCAGTCCAAAGCCAGGAGCTTCTTCTGGGTCTCCCACATGGGTGCAGAGGACCAAGCACTTGGCCTATTTTCCACTGCTTTCCCAGGAGTAGTAACAGGGAGCAGGATTGGAAGTGGAGCAGCCAGGACTTGAACTGGTACCCACATGGGATGCTGGTACTGTAGGCAGTGGCTTTACCTGCTATGCAACAGTACTGGCCCTAATAAATAAATCTTAATAAACTAAGATCTGTGCTAATGGAGGACCTGGCTGGCTAACCAGTTCACTGCACCAAATGAAACTGAGACAAGGTCGTAGGCCCGGATTTGCACTTGGGAATGAAATGGGCATCTGCAGGAGGGGCTTACTGAGCAGTAGCCTGAGGTTGTTGGAAGGCAGAGCGGTGCAGGTGGAGTACGGCTCCTTCTAAATCATAACCACAACCACCATGCCGCAAATGGCATTAATGTTACCTGTGCTGAGTGCCGGGACGAGGGCTTTCCAGGTGTTAACCTGTGGGGCCCTCCCGGCCAGTCCAGAAGCTGTGCCATCACGACCTCCATTTTATTTATTTATTTATTTTTTGACAGGCAGAGTGGACAGTGAGAGAGAGAGACAGAGAGAAAGGTCTTCCTTTTTTTGCCATTGGTTCACCCTCCAGTGGCCGTCGCGGCCGGCGCTGTGGCAGGCGTACCACGCTGATCCAATGGCAGGAGCCAGGTGCTTTTCCTGGTCTCCCATGGGGTGCAGGGCCCAAGCACTTGGGCCATCCTCCACTGCACTCCCTGGCCACAGCAGAGAGCTGGCCTGGAAGAGGGGCAACCGGGACAGAATCCGGCGCCCCGACCAGGACTAGAACCCGGTGTGCCGGCGCCGCAAGGCGGAGGATTAGCCTAGTGAGCTGCGGCGCTGGCCTACGACCTCCATTTTATAGATGAGAACACTGAGGCACCTTCTCAAGGCCACATGGAGGCTGAGTGTGGAGCCAGCGCCCGAACCTGCTCCTGCACAGCCTGTGGCTCTGAGCAGGCTGGACATCTGGCAAATCCGGGCTTCGGGCACGGGGGTGAGCGGATAACAGTGGACGGCTCAGCGGGGACTCAGCACTGCTGTGGAGAGGGAGGGAAGGAAAGGCGGGGAGCGCAGAGCAGCACAGTGGGGCAGGGCAGGGTGACCCTGACGTTCGGGCACTTGGCCACTTCAGATCCGTGAACGGACCTGGCATAGACCTCCTCTGCCGCTTCCACATTAAAGGTCTAAGAACCCCTGCTGTGGTCAGCAGCAAAGCCTTTTTGGAGAGGGGCTCTGAGCTGCTGCAGCCTGTACGGCCCAGGACCTGGAGAAGGTGGGGGCCGGGGGCAAGTCAGCGGTTGAAAAATAGCACAGCCGACAGCGGCTGTGTTGACAGACACCTGTCACCCGCAGCCATCCTGTCTGCTCACAGCACCCCAAGGCCTTCTCCAGGGCACCTGGGCAGTCTGGACCCCTCCCCCAGGAAACCTTGGGCATGGATCTTCACGGGGAGCAGCCAGTGTACCCCTTAATTTCCCAGAGCATGAGTTATTCAGTCAGTAATTCTGCAGACAGCTGCTGAGTCCCTGCGCTGTGCCGGCCGTGGCTCAGTGCTCACCGGAGGGCGAGATGGGCAGCAGCACGTAATGACCCCATGATGTGCTCAGGGCTATGGAGGGGCCGTTCAGAGCCACAGCCTGGGGTGGGGGCGGGGGGGCAGCTGTGAGATGGGACATAGCAGAGGGGCTCTGAGGGATGAAGCCACCTCTTGGGGCCTTCTCGGGACCAGGGTCCTCTGTCCTCTGGACTCTGCCATCCCTGATTTGGCCCTCTCTCCCTCTAGCAGGTGACAGTGGCCCTAGATTTGTGAATGTGCAGCCTGGAGCCCCCATGCCAAGCGGGGCCTCCAGGCAGGGGTGGGGACACTCTGGCAGCTGTCCAGGATGTCTCTGTGGTGGCCTGAGCAACCCCCTCCTTTTTTTTTTTTAGACAGGCAGAGTTAGACAGTGAGAGACAGAGAGACAGGTCTTCCTTTTTCTGTTGGTTCACCCCCCAGATGGCCGCTACGGCCAGCACATTGCGCCGATCTGAAGTCAGGAGCCAGGTGCCTCCTCCTGGTCTCCCATGGGGGTGCAGGGTTCAAGCACTTGGGCCATCCTCCATTGCCTTTCCAGGCCACAGCAGAGAGCTGAACTGGAAGAGGAGCAACCGGAACAGAACTGGTGCCCCAGCTGGGACTAGAACCAGGGGTGCCTGTGCCGCAGGCGGAGGATTAGCCAAGTGAGCCGTGGCGCCAGCCCTGAGCAACCCATGAGCCATCCTCTTCCCTCCTGGAGGACTGAAGGCATCCCATGGCTGCCATGGCAACAGCGGCATGCCAGGGGGGAGCAGCGGAGGTCCACACTGGGGTGGAAACCCTGGGATGTCCCCCTTTAGACCTTTTCAGGCTATAAAATGGGGTGGGGGGACTCCCAGTGCTCCTCATGGCCCTACTCTCTGGTTTCCTTCTTCTAGGAACGGGGGGCTGTGGGGGGCAGTTTCCATCTCACCTGAGGATCATCCTGGGGCAGCTCACTTTAGTCTCCTGGTACAGCTCTCTCAGCTTGGAGATCTCAAGCACCTTCACCAGGTTCACAAAGGCCCGGGGAATCTGCGGAAAGGCCGGGTCTGGGGCTTCTACTCAGGGTCCCCCAGCTGGCCCCAGGCACCTGCTTCACTGCTCTCTCCTCCCCTCCCCTCCCCCCCCCCACCCCCCGACACCTGTGTGTTCGAGTTGCTCAGGAGCCAGTGAAGGTGCCCCACCAGGGTGAGAGCTGGAGGAGCCGGCGTACCTCAGCGTGGAGGATGTCCAGGGCCGTCCCGATGTTGTCCGTGAAGTTCTGGGGGGAGTAGCGCACCTGCAGGGAGAAGGCCATCTCTAGAGCACCACTCACTGCCGCCATCGCTGCATACCCAGCTGTGTTCCCTCCAGGTCAGAGCGGGTGATACGAGATAGGCTTGACCTGGGGTCCCAGATGCATCCCCTGGGCTTTTCACAGCTGTGACTCTCAGGAAAATATGCTTGCTGTACCCTGGGTCTACTGGGGAGCAGCCAGATGCATGCCTCCCACTGCCACACCCTCTAACGCTGGGGGCTGGAGCAGATGTGGCTAAGCTCTCCTGCAACTTTATCGTCTCTGCTCCCAGGGCCTCGTAGATCCTGCTTGCGGCCTGAACTGTCTGGGGCGCCACACCTCCCCCAACCCCCTCAAGGAGGTAATGCAGTGGGGGGAGGAGCGTCTTGTGAAGCCCAACTGCACCCCAAGAGTAAGCACATCCTCAGTTATTCCTCCAGATAATATTTTTGGTTTTTAAAGTTTTTTTTGTGTGTGAAGCCAGGAGACTCTTTCTCTGAAATGGAACCCAGATCCCTGCTCTACAACAATGAGCAGTGTGGCGTCACTGGGGGGAGGAGGGGGAGGGCCACGGCCCCAGCCCCTCGCCTGCTCCCAGCGGTCCCGAGGCCTCCTGTGGGTCCTTCCCATCCTAGCTCCAGGAGCCCGACCTTGGGCAGGCCATGAAGGGGCCTGGGGACAGGTCACAACTCCAGCAAGGTCACTTCCTGCCCCTCACTCTGCGGGCCCCCTCCTCCTGAAGAAGGCACTGGTGTTCTAGCCACAGGTAGGAAGTCTCCCGCTCCGCCCCCGCCCCCAGCCGGCTGCACCCGGCTGCACAGTGACTCTGACTTCAGGCTGGCTTCCTGGGGCAGCCCTGGAGCCCGGCCCACGCTGCAGCATCTGTGTCTGGGTGGGTGGGAGGGGTGGGGGGGGGGGCGTTCCTTTAGGACAGAGCCTGCATCTGGGTTGGATACGAGGCAGCATGGCCTGTGGGGTCTTCTTTCAGCTCAGAGACTCGGGGGTTCTGGAGAAGCACAGCCCCCACAGAGCAGCAGCCTTGAACTTATGCTTCCCCTCAGCCCACGGACGCGGTTCTGAACCTGGCCTAAATGCCATCACAGGAAATCCACTTTCCCCACGAGTCACCCCACAAAGGTGGGCCTGCAAAGGCCAGCGAATCCTGGAGAAAGGAGAGACTCTTCCAGGTCCCTGGGATGCTAGCTTGGCTTCCAGAACGATACGATCAGGCTCCCTTCGTAGGAAATGCGGGATCAGTCCTGCTTGTCCTGTTCATGTCCCCCAGCACTGAACGTGCTCTTGGTCTCAGGTTACTCCCAGGCTGGGTCCCAGCAGCCATGGAAAAATCCTTCCCCTGGGGTGGGTCTGGGGCGATGGACCCGGGGGACGTACCGGGTCATTGCAGAAATCACAGAGGTCGTTGCCTCCAATAAACACGGTTATTATCTTCCAATCCTCCTGAAAATTTATCCTCTGGAACGAACAGGAAAGAAACAAGTAAGTGCCTGTCTCAGGGTCAAGTCCACGAAAACAGTGTCGAGCGAAGGGCTGGGTCCCCGCACATCCTAGCAGGTGTCTGCGTTTTCTGCTTTGGTTCTGGGGTCCTGAGTACCAGGTGCTATATGGCGCTCTTCTCTGGGGTGGGGTCACTGGATTCCCACGCAGCTGTGTCCACACACAGTCAACCACAGCTCACACTTTTCATGTGTCCTGGGGTAGCAGGCACAGAATTCTGAGCTTTGGTCCTACATCTGTGTCTAGCATTGCAAGACAGTAGGCGGGGACTAGGGAAGCTGGCCCTGGTTGTGGGAAAGGAACGTTTGTTCTAGGATCTTCTAGAAATCTGGAATTTGAATTTCAAGTTAAGGGAGAAAAGATTGTCTCTCATCAAGCAGGAGTTCTCCAAACCAACATCGCTGCACAAGTCAAAGCTGCACACAAACAAACTGAGCTGCTGAGGCTGGTTAGAGCCAGTGGCAGCCGTCAGCTCAGGCTCTGGCAGGACTGCCTTCTCCAAGAGGGACTGGGAGACCCCCCGGCATTTGGGGTCGTGTGGCTGGGGGGAGGGGGCGGCCACACACATAAACTGTGGCCCCAGGACACCTGGAGCCCTCACAGCCTTTCAAATTGTCCCAGGCCTACGGAGCTTTGCTTCTCTGACCTGTGCTTTCAAAAGGGAGTGGAAAGAGAAATGTGGGGGAAAAATCCAGAAAAGTTCGCTGTTCAGTGCAAAAACACCTTAAACACCCGCCCGATAACCGACTTTGGAGTCTGTTAAATTATACATAAAACAACAACTCCAAATCACCCTCTTGGCTATTATCCACCCGGAAACAGCTCCACAAACACCCTCACCTTCGTCTTTCAGAAGGAGGCTCAGCCATCTGCACACACTTGTCCCCAGCAGGTGGCCCGCTCCTTCCCCCAGACCCTACTGTCCCAGACTGACTGCGTTCCCAGCCCCAGGCCGGACTTGGGATAGAAGTGGAATTTGACAGCTGACTGACAGGACGATAGGAATGAGCAGATGGATGGGAAGCCCCTGTTCAGAGGGGCGGAGCTTCAGGCCAGGCACCCACCCACCACTCACCCTCCCCCCAGCGGCCTCCTCTGTGTCTGGATCTCTCTTGCCCACTTCCTGTGCCTGAGCCCCCGCCCCCACCCTGGCACTCACCGTGTCATTCTTCATCAGGGCCACCAGCCGCTGGGCCTGGGGAATTAACCCACTGTGGGAACACACAGGAGGGAGTTGTGTGAGGAGTCAGGATGGGCAAACTTGGAACGGGAATCAGAATCACAACAGGGCAAGGCCCAGGGTGGGCCTCCTGCAGGAAAGCCGGGCTCACGGCGCTGGCCCAGACCCCCTGCCCTGTTCAGGCTCCGCTGGGTGCAAGGGTGGGGAGAGGGGTGGCGCGTGGGAAGGGCAGAGCCTGTCCACCCAAGGGGATGCCCCACAGGCTGACTGTCCTCCAAGGTGCGTGTCTGGTGATGGACTTCTCTTTCTGTCCTGGGGCGGGCTGTGCGGGGCAGACAGAGGGTTGCCTGCCTGTGAGTGTCCGCGTCCTGGGGGGCTAAGCGTACGCCCGTCTCAGCCTCCTCACTGTCAAGGTGACCTGGTTGAGTCAGAGGCACCTGGGCTGACATTTATGGCCTCTGCTTAATTGTGGGAACATGAAGTAACTTCTTAGTTTAAAAGCCCTGCAAAATAGATACACCCCCATCTCAGAGGGCCACTGGGAGCAGAGACCAAGGTGGGCAGAGCACCCCTGGGGCTACACTGCACCCCTGCTCCTCCCACTCGGCTCTGGGACCTCAGCCAAGCACTTCACCCTGCAAACCTCGTCTTTCCCTCTGTGTAGTGGGGACAGGGAGCAGCGCCTTCTTCATGCAGCTGTGGGAGGACTTAACCAAGGAGCCACACTGAGAACTTAGAACAGGGCATGGCCCACGACAAGTTACAGCCACTGAGTGTACCGTCACCTCCTCCATCACCATCAGTGAAGCCCCTGCCCCAGTGTCCAGCAGGAAATCGTAGCTGTCACCCTCTTCCCCTCTGCACTGTCACTCCCGCTGGCCTGTTGTAGTCATCATGCACCCAGCCGGGACAAGCTCTCCTGGGTGGGGGCTGTGGGGAAGGCTCTTCCCTGCCCTGAGCCGGTTTTCTCATCTGCAAACCTGCAGCTGTCAGGGCAGGAGCGTCCCCGGCCCTCGGCTGTATCCATCTCAGGGTGATGCATGAACACTGCACCCTGCTGCCCTGTGAGAGGAGCGGAGACCTGGCTTGGAAGAAAGCGCTCAGGGCACAGTGGGCGCAGGCTGTGTGGTCAAGCCGCTGCTCTTGCCCAGGCCCTGCAGCTCTGTCATCCGTGACATGGGAATCGTTATCCATGGCACCCCCCTACCCCATCCCCTGGATTGTGCTGGGATCCCTCGTGTCACAGGGCGTCCAGGCCTTGGGCAAAGCAGAGACAGAAATCTGGGGCCAGATCACACACTTCAGGTCACTTTTATGCTTTCAATTCTCCACCTTCATTCTAGCTGTCCCCTGACCTGGTCATGCCTACGACGCCTCTCCAAGCACACAGTCAGCCAGTGCACACGTGGAAAAGGCAAAACCACGGTGCTACTGAACCACACTGACCAGCCCACTCCCGGGGAGCAGCCAATCGGGGCGTATGGACGGAGACATGGTGGTCTCCATGCTCACTGCAGTGGACCACAGAGACCCCCATCTGGACCCCACATGTGTGTTTTCTTTAAAGCTCCCCTGAGCTTACACCTACCACGGTGTCTGTACCTCCCAGCCACCCAATGGGAGAGAGCTAAGGGGGAAGCTGGGACACATAACCAGGACTCGAGGCTCTGGAAGACTACAGAGCCCAAGGGCTGGGAAGGCCACTCGAGGGAGGCGGCACCGTGGGACAACAGCAGGCATCCGGGGGCCCCTCGCCCAGCCCCTGTCTCCCGTGGGTGTGAGATCCACACAGGACTCCCAGGACTCTCTCAAAGCGCCCGTCCAGCATCGCTGTGACTAGTTTCTGCCTGAGCGGGAACAGGTCGACAAAGGACACCCGCAACAGAGCCCAGGCCAAGCTTCAGCCACGAACCCCGGCCTGGGCCAGACCCTCCTCTACTCACTCGGCTCGGGCGCCCGCCACTGCCTGGTTGAAGAAGGCTTGGGAAGTGGTCTCTCTCCCGGTGCCGACGGAGAAGCCCTGCAGGGAAGGGTTGAATTCCCGGAGGATGTCTAGCGAGACAAAAAGGGAGATACTTCGTGACCACCCCGAGTGACTAGTGATGTTTAGGGGACCAAAGGGGGCCGGGGGAAGCAAAGTCGCCCCTCCCCCACTCCCTCACCCCCAGCCCAGATGCAGGAGGTTGAAGCAGGCTGAAGCTTGGCCACAGGTGCAGCATGCACCAGCTACTCAATGAGTGAAGTGTTTCTCCTGCATTTTCCTTTTTTCCAAATATACAAGCAGTCTTCAAAATGTTCATGGAAATGCACATTACGAGAAAAACTACAAGTTTTTTTGCACTAAAAAAAACTTAGCTTTGAATTCCACTTTCCATGAACTTTTTGAAGTGCCTTTGTACTTATTTTTCCATTCTGCTCTCTTGACAGATAATTCACATACCACACAAGTCGCCAAGGTACAGGTGTGTTCATGGCTTGAGGCGACTCTCACCACAATCGACTCTGAAACATTCGCCCGGCCCCACAGACAGTGCCTGTGCCCCTCAGCCATTCCCACCCCACAAGCACAGCTCCGTCTCTGTAGGCTTCCGTGTTCCAGACACCTCACGTAAGTGAAATCATGCAACACTTTTGTGCCTGGCTTCTTTCACTTAGCCTCCCACATTCACCCACGTGGTGACGTGCGTTAGAACTTCCCCCTTTTCCTCGCTGAATAGTATTCCAGCGTGTGGCTTTACCATACTTCATGTATCCACTCTTCAGCTGTTGCATTGGGGCTGTTTCCACTTTTTGTCTATGGTAAGTAATACTGCAGTGAACATTTGCGTACAAATATTTATGTGGATTTTTCTTGTATATAGCCTTTTTTTTTTTTTTGATAGGCAGAGTGGACAGTGAGAGAGAGAGACAGAGAGAAAGGTCTTCCTTTGCCGTTGGTTCACCCTCCAATGGCCGCCGCGGCCAGCGTGCTGCGGCCGGCACACCGCGCTGATCCGATGGCAGGAGCCAGGTGCTTCTCCTGGTCTCCCATGGGGTGCAGGGCCCAAGGACTTGGGCCATCCTCCACTGCACTCCCTGGCCACAGCAGAGAGCTGGCCTGGAAGAGGGGCAACCGGGACAGAATCCGGCGCCCCGACCGGGACTAGAACCCGGGGTGCCGGCGCTGCAAGGTGGAGGATTAGCCTAGTAAGCCGCGGCGCCGGCCTTGTATATAGTCTTTTTTTTTTTTTTTTTTTTTTTTTTTTTTTTTTTTTTTTGGACAGGCAGAGTGGACAGTGAGAGAGAGAGACAGAGAGAAAGGTCTTCCTTTGCCGTTGGTTCACCCTCCAATGGCCGCCGCGGTCGGTGCGCTGCGGCCGGCGCACCGCGCTGATCCGATGGCAGGAGCCAGGAGCCAGGTGCTTTTCCTGGTCTCCCATGGGGTGCAGGGCCCAAGCACCTGGGCCATCCTCCACTGCACTCCCTGGCCACAGCAGAGGGCTGGCCTGGAAGAGGGGCAACCGGGACAGAATCCGGCGCCCCGACCGGGACTAGAACCCGGTGTGCCGGCGCCGCTAGGCGGAGGATTAGCCTAGTGAGCCGCGGCGCCGGCCTGTATATAGTCTTAAGAATGGAATTGCTGGGGCTGGCACTGTGGTGTAGCAGGTTAAGCTGCCACTTGCGATGGCTGGCATCCCATAGGGACCGCGGTTTGAGTCCCAGATGCTCCATTTCCCATCCAGCTCCCTGCTAATGCACCTGGGAAATCAGGGTGCTTGGGCCCCTGCACCCACATGGGAGGCATGGAGGAAGTTCCTGGCTTCAGCTTTGCCCAGCCCCTGCCAGCCATAGTGACCATTTGGGGGAGTGAACCAGGTGATGGAAGACACCTCCCTTCCTCCCTCCTTCTCCCTCTGGAACTCTGCCTTTCAAATAAAAAAAAATTAAAATTTTTTAAAAGGTGGAATTTCTGTATCTGTATCGTATGGCAACTCTATTTAACTTTTTGAGGACATGACAGGCCTCTTGCTCAAAAGAAGTGCAGCATTCACATTCCACCCCCAGCGGCCTCAGAGCAGGGCTCAGTTCCCCACAGCCTCACCAACGCTACGACCTCATCATCCTGAGGGTGACGGCGGTATCTCACTGTGGTTCTGATCGGCACCGAGAGCTACTGAGGTTGAGCATTTTTTCTTATGGGCCATTTGTTTATCTTCGTTGGAGAAATGACTATTCACATCCTTTGTCCAGTTTTGGTTTTAATTATTGAGTTGTAGAAGTTCTTTCTAATTTCTAGATTCAAGTTTTTCATTATGTAAACACTGGCAAGTGTCTTCTCCCACCCTTTGGGTCGTCTTCACTTCCTTGCGAGCATTCTTTGAAACACAACTTTTTCTTTTTTTCCTTTTGCCACTTCTGTTTTCGGTAGCAAATCTAAGGAGACATTAATAACCCCAGGTCGTGGAGATCTGCTCCTGTAGTTCTCCTCAGCGTTAGGCTCAGCTCTTCCGTTTGGTCGATGATCAGTGTCGAGCGACTCTCGGGAAAGGGTGCGAGGAACGAGTCCAGCTTCCTTCTCTGCGTGTGACCGTGCGACGGCCCCGGCACCATGTGTCACAAAGGTGGTTCTTTCTCTGCTGGATGACTTTGGAACCCTTGTTGAAAAAGGGTTCAGCACAAATCGGAAGGTCTGTTTCTGACTCTAGGCGCCACAATTCTCTGTGTCTGTCCTCATGCCAGGACCACGCTGTCCTGATTGCTGGAACTTTCGCCGGAGTTTTGCAAATAAGGAGTAAGAGTCCTCTAAATGTGTTCATCCTTGACAAGGCTGCCTTGGCTATTTTGGGCCCTTAGGTTTCCACATGCGTTTCAGGATCTGCCTGCCACCTTCTGCCAAGAAGCCAGCTGGAATTTTGATAGGATCACACTGAATCTTTAGATTCATTTAGGAAAGTGTTGCTATCCTAACAAAAGTAAATCGGAGCCACAAATATGGGATGTCTTCATTTTTTTTTAAGCATTGCGGGATGATCTTAAAAGTATGAGATACACTTACTTCAGTAAGTTCATTCCCAAGCATTTCATTCTTTTTGGTTCTGCTGTAATTATTTAATTTCATTTTCAGAGTAATTGCTAGTGTACAACACAAATATAATTGCTTTTTGTATATCAACTTTTAGTCTGCAACTTGGCCACATCCATTTATTAATTCTAATAATTGTAATAGATTACTTAGGACTTTTTTTTTAAAGGTTTATTTCAAAGGCAGAGTGATGGGGAGTAGAAGAGGGAGAGGAAGATGTTCTACCTACTGGTTCATGTCTCACATGGCTGCAATAGCCAAGGTCAAAGCCAGGGTCCAGGAACTTCATCCGGGTCTTCCATGTGGGTGGCAAGGCCCCAAGCACTCTGGCCATCATTTGCTGCCTTCCCAGGTGCGCTAGCAGATCAGCTAGAACCGGATCAGAAGCAGAGCAGCTAGAACTCAGACTGGTGCTCTGATATGCGACGCTGGCATGGCAAGCGGTAGCTTCAAGCACTGCGACCCAGTGCCGGCTCCCTTAGGGCTTTCTGTGTACCAGGTCGTGTCATCTTCAGAGACACACAGTTTAATTTCATTTCCAATCTTGATGTGTTTTTTCTTTCATTTTCTCGCCCAGCTGCTAGGGCTGGAATCTCTGGTATGCTGCTGAACACAAGCGGCGAGCAGACAACCTTGTCTCAGCCCCGGGCCTGGGGGCAAGGCGGCAGCCATCTCTGCAGGCCACCAGCTTGTAGGACACACCATCAGGCCAGGCATCCTTCTGCCAGCTTGGTCTGTGTGTTTGTGAGGAAGAGCTGTTGGATTTTGTACAAACGCCTTTTCTCATCCATTCAGATGGCTGTGTGGTTCTTGTACTTTATTGTATTGATATAGTATATTACATTAATTGATTTTAGAAGGTTTTAAATGTTGTTGGATTGGATTTGCTAGTGCTCTGTTGGGAAGTCATGTCTACATCCATGAGAGATATTGGGAGCAGTTTTCTTGCCTGTGATGCCTTTACCTTATTTTGGTAACAGAATAAAACGCACAGAGTTTGTTGGGAAGTGTCCCCTCCGCTATTTTTGGGAGGCGTTTGTAAAGAATTGCTGGACTCTGTTACTAATGTTTGATAGAATTCACCAGTGATAGTAGAAAAGCCCCAGCTTTTTATTGGTGGAGTTTTTAAATTTTAAGCTAATTTATCTGCTTGTTATTAAATCTGTTCTGATTTTCTATTCTTCAGTTTGAGTAGCTTGTGACTTTCTAGGAATTTGTCCATTTCTTCTGTAAGTTACCTAATTTACCCACAGGGCTATTTCTCACAATAGTATTTTCACAAGGCCAGTGGTGTCTCCTCCCTCACTCCTGGTTCTGAGCCACCTCCCCTCACCCAGTCCGTCTGAGTTAAGGCTTCGCTAGTTTGCTTGATTTTTTTCCCATCTCATGTGTTTTCATGTCTTTCCTACACTGGATATACATTTGACTTTTCACTTTCCACTTCCCCAAGTTAGCTATGAACTCCAGAAAGCAAAGTCTGTAGGTGCATCAGGGCCTTATAAAACGCTCAATAAATGTTTATGGACTGAATAAAACAAAGTTCAGACAGGTTAGGAAAACCGTTCACAGCCACATAGCCGCCGAGAACGGAAGCCCAGGCTAGAGCACCCGGCGTCTGGCTCCAGCCCCGGGCCTCCCCCGTGCCTGTCTGCTGGGACCCGCGGGAGGAACGAGCCGGGCGGTGGGCAGGACTTCAGGGGTCTCTGTCGTCCATGAGCGCGTTCCCAGACCCCAGCACCGCAGCAGGTCTTCTCCATAGAGCCGCCCTGGACACGCCCTGAGGCTCTGGGGGCACTGGGCCAGCAGAATCACATCACCCCAACAGCAGGAGGGGCTTTGAAATCGGCAGCGCTGTCTGCAAATGGGGCCTCTGGTCCTAGGAGGTGGTGGGCTCCAGCATCGGCCCGCACCGGGCTGGCCGAGAACTTGCCGAGCACGCGGCCGTCTCTGCTGTAGACACTCCATCCGGTTTCCTTGCCTGGTGTCGTCCATTCTTTTCAGAGAGTAGAGTTAGCGGCCTTCTCGTTTCCCCCTAAACTTTGTAAACGGCTGTAACGATCGGTTCACATGTCTGTCTTTAAGGAGACAAATTCCCAAAGAGACGGAGACGTGGTGGTCATCCGCACCTCATTCTATTTCCGCTGTGGAGGCTCTGTTCCGACCTTGTGTTCTAAGCTTTCTAACGCATTTTCCTGTGGTTCCCCCACTGCATTATCCAGCCCTACAAACTGTTCTCACATCTTGCTAGGGAAAACCTGATCAACCAACATCCCATTTCCAGGAGTGACCCCCAGGACTCGGCCCCACGGGGCCTCCCAGACCCAGCTCTGCTTCGGGCAAGCAAAGCAGGCAGGCGCTTCCTCCTCCTCCCTTTGGACTTGCACTAGAATTTGGCGCGAGCTCGCTCTTCCTCTCTTCTGTTCTTGGACAAAAGGTAATGTCTTGCCGGCGCCCCTGGACCCTGGCTGAGGCTTCCCGGAGTGCACGGCAGCCTCAGGGCAGCAGCGCCCCCTGCCGCCCAGGGCTGAGCCTCACTGCTCGCGCCTCCCTCCGCCCGCGTCCCCGACGCCTCCAGGGGGCGCGGCGGCAGTGCCCGAGGCGAGGCGTACTCACTGGCCAGGGTGGTGACGGTGCTGATGTTCTGATCGCCCCCGACGCTGCGTGGGAGAGACAGACAAGGTTTCAGAGGCCAGACCGGCAACCCTCCCGCGTCCACGAAGCCGCAGCCCCGGGGCTCGCAGCGAGCCCTTCCCCCTTGCAGACCCCTCCCCTCGCCCGCGCTCGGGATCGCCCCGACGGAACCCAGACTAGAACCAGCACCGATGCCGATTTTGTTGCGTTCCAGTTAAACCTCGAGCCCCACGTAGGGGCGGACACTTAAATGGACCCAGGGAAAGCGGCCGCCCTGGGCGACCCCTGCAGCTGTGCATTGAACGTTATTACTCAAACCACAGAAAAAGAAAAAACCCTGCCCCATCTTTCCCTTCCTGTTGGCCGCAGTACTGTTTTTAAAAGGGGCATCCTCGGGAGGGTGAGCCGTCTCCCGAGCCAGATCTAAAATTCCGAGCAGATTAAGCGAATCGACATTCCAGAGTAGTCTGGATTCCCCGCTTTGCCAAGCACGCCTGGCAATACCTAACAGGCTCTTGAAACCCTGGGGCCAGGCTGCAGAACCCCCAGATCTGCCCCGCCCAGCCTCTCGGGGGCCAGAAGTTGGGTTGGAGCCTTGCTCCTGGAAGCCAGGTCCGGGGAGAGCAGAATGCACCTGTGCCAGGCAGCCCGTGAGGGGACGATGCTGGCTTAGGGGTCACAAAGCACCTGCTGCGATTCTGGCACTCTTCCGGCCCTGGACTGGCTGTTGTCTCCCCCACCCCCCAACGCTGTGAGGTGAAGGGCCCTTCTAGGAGGCCAGTGAAATTCCCTCTCAGCCTCAAGGTGTTAGTGTCCCTGCATCCTGGCCCAGAGGGGACGCACAGAGCTGGCAGCTGGGCTCCAGGTCCAACTGCAGTGCCTCACAAGGCCACCTTCTCGGATGACATCACAGGGGACACGTGGAAGATGGAGAAGCATTTCCCACCCAGACCCTCATGTGAGCTACTGCCCTGAGCTCTCTGCACCTCGGATCCCGGCTGCTGTTTGGGAGAGCTGACAGATGCCTTCCTCAAACTGAACGCAGAAATCTGTCTTGGAAAAGCACTAGCTGGCCCATCCCCTGCTGGAACAATGGTTTTCTAGAATGTTCCTGGTCACGCCCCCTGCTCACCTCCAGGAGAGGCCTCGGTACTGAGTAAAGACATCCAGGATGTTCCCGGGCTGGGACCCGGCCCCGTTGCCTGCCTGGAAGGGACAAGAAGGGTGAGTTTTCCTGCTTTCCCCTCCCTGGCCCCCTGGCTGCCCACTGCAATAGGGTTTTTGTGTTTATCCTGGCCAGGGCCGCTGGGGGGCGAGGTCCCTAGAACCTGGAGTGCAGACAGTGGCAGCTCAGCACGCACCCCTCCTTTCCATGGGGGCACCCACAGTGCTGCCTCCTTCTAAGAAACCTGCCCTGGGGTCCAGTGAGGCCAGCACCAGTGCTCTGGGGCTAGCGTGCCGAGGGACGTGTTTCAGGGTCCTGTCTTCCTGGTTTTGCTTTTTCAGTTGTGAAATGTATCCTAAAACAAAGCAGCATAACCCTCTTGTAGCCATACATCTCACACACGTGCCACTTAAACACGAGTAATGACTGAAATCCCACAGGCAAGGGCTACAGCTGGGTAGGAGCAATAATTTCTGTTCTGCGGCACAGAATGGTAATCGTGGTCAACAATAATTAATTGACTGTTTCACATGAGCTAGTAGAGAAGATTTTAAATGTTCCCAACACGAGGAAGTAGTAAATCTCTTAGGCGACAAACATGCTGAATACCCGATTGTTGCAGTATTCACATATTGACATGGATGCCCTGTAACATGTACTAATACCATGTGTCCATTCAAATAAAAAGCAAAACAAAACAGCACATGGACTCCCACTTACTACCAGCCAGCTGAAGAGGGAGCAAGGGCTTTAAAACCACCATGTGCACGCACTCCGCAGGTGCACGTTCGCGCCTTGTCTGAAGTGTGTCGTCTCTGGGCAGAGTTGCATGCCGAGGGCAGGCTGGAGGCAGGCCCCCTGGCAGCCAGGCCAAGGCTGACCTCCAAGGACTGTGGTCTCCATGCCCTGGGACCCAATTCCTCTGCCAGCTTTGTCAAAGTGCTGCCTCCCCCACGAAGTCCCGAGCTGCTGGGCTGATTCTTGATAGCTCCTTATCCTTAGGACATCTTCAGGCAGAACAGGGGACTGGGAGGGGGGGGTCTGAGACCCCACCGGGCAGGAAGGGATTGGGACAAATGGTGTGTGAAGGTGCTAAGGAGCGTCAGTCCCTGGACGGTTACGAGCAGCAGGGCTCTGGCGTAAGGAGTCACTGAAGCACCGTGGAGAGGGCCACCAGAGGACAGGGTCCCTGCATGGCAGTCCTGGCCCCGGCACTTACAGCCTGTGTGGCCTGGGCACTCCCTTCTCCTCGCCTGGCCTAACCTTCCTCACGGGTTGCATTTAAGGAAAGCCA
Organism: Oryctolagus cuniculus; assembly: GCF_051225735.1. NCBI lineage: Eukaryota > Metazoa > Chordata > Mammalia > Lagomorpha > Leporidae > Oryctolagus > Oryctolagus cuniculus. The sequence goes on from NC_142868.1 coordinate 179,362,940, forward strand.
CAGTGGCCAGGGTTTCGTCACGGGGCGACTGAACAAGATACATTGTGAGAGGCCGCAGACGTGCCAGGTGCCAGCTGGTCCCTGGGGGATGTTCAGCTGGAGACTAGGGACCAGCAGCTGAACTCCATTTGGGTCTGGGGACCTCCAGGCTCCCCAAGGCCCGATCTTACTTCTCATGGGTATCTTTGCGGGGTCTGGGGCTTCACTGTGGGGCAGCTGCCGAGGTGTCACCTTCGGTACCCTGCCTCCTCCACTGGCTCCCCTTCTCTCACCCCTCCACCCCTAGCACTTGCTCCCGTCTTGTCCTCTCCACGCCTCGCTCCTTGGTACTTGCCCTTGGCTTTCCTACTGGACCTCTGAAGGTGTTCTAGACCATGCCCAGGAGACCCGGCCCCACCCTGCCCAGTGCTGACAGGCTGTGCGACCTTGGGACAGGTCACTTCTGTCATCCCTGCTCCCTCTGGGCCCCTCCGCTTCCTGCTGTCTCCTTCACTCTAGCACTGGGAGAGAGCGGTGGGGAAGGAACGCTGGGGGAGGTGGGGGGGAACAGGAGTTCAGGGCCAGCGCTGGGAGACCTTCTGCACCCACTTCCCCCTCCAGGTCTCAGGTTGGTCATCTCTCCTCTCCCACCCCTTCCTCCCACATCCAGGCAACTCACCGTGAGGGAGTCACCCATGGCACCTATGACCTTGATGTCGGCGGGCTTCAGCCTGTGAACTGAGCAGACAAGCAAGAGTGAACAGACCAGGAGATTTTCCCAGAAGGCATGGGACCCATCTCCCCTGCAGACAAATGAACACTTTCTGGGAGCCAGGCGAGGAAGCTAGCTTCTGATCGTCACACCCACCCCTTGGACAAAGCATCAGACAAGCCTGGCCTTGAACATGGGGTCGGCAAGACCAGGCACGGAGCCCAGCAGGGGCAGGAGCAGAAAGGGGCACCTGGATTTACAGGGGGATGCACCTGCAAGCATTTGGTGAGACCCTGATGCAACGGGGTGAGCAGGCGAGGGCGCAAGGAAGGAGGGGTGGTGGGGACATAATTCACAGGCTACTCAAGGACCCCGGGGATTTGGGACACAAAGAGGGAAATACTGTTATACCACTGAATACTTTTTAAATTGGGGCAAAATTTGCATAATATAAACTTAACTGCCTGGAAATGAGCACTTTGGTGGCATTTAGTGCATTTGCAAAGTCTTGCCATCATCTTCTCCATCTGGTTCCAAAAGATTTTCAGTTCCTCAAAAGGAAGCTCTGTCTCCATTAAGTACCTGCCACTCCCCCACCCCCTCAGTCCCTGGTAACCAGCGATCGGTTTTCTGTTTCTGGATTTACTTAGTCTGTGCTATATACACAGAGCCCTATGCTACGTTGACCACACATTTCTAGTTTCTTCTGCTTTGCTTCCTGTTATCAAGGCTCAACCATGTTGTGGCATGTATCACTAATTCACTCCCTTTATATGGTTGAATAATATTCTACCATGCGGAAATATCATAGTTTGTTTATCCACTCATCTGTTGATAGGCATTTGCTGCCATGAACATTTGTATGCATTTGATTGAAGGCTACCTCTTAATTGGGTATATGCCTAGGAATGGAACTGGGGGAGTCATCTGACAGCCCTACGACAACCCCACGTTTAACTTCCTGAGACTCTGTTTTAAAGTTCTTGAGTACAGGTGCAGGCTGTGGTGTGGGGAAGGAGCTACAAGCTCTTGTGACCAGCACACCGAACAGGCAGTGGCTGTTCAGAAACGGAGAAGGCCTTCCTGAAGCCGCAGGGCCAAGGAGAAGATGGGAAGCAGCCTAAAAATAATCACTCAAAAGAGAAAGACACGGTAGGAAGTCTCAGATGATACAAAGGTGCATGGGTGCACGGCTGCACGAGGCTCCCCCCGTGGAGCTGTGGCGAGTGTGGGAGCAGGCTCCCTGGGGCGGGGGGCATTTGGATTAAGCCCAGGAAGTGGAAAGATGAGAGAGGTGGGGCGGGGGCGGAGAAAAACAAAGGCTGACCCGTGCAGTGGGGAAGCCCTGACGCCTGTCCAGCAGAGCAAGTCCCACATTTGGCTTTCGGGTACGTGAAGGCGACTCTGGAGGTCCCACTGTAAAGGCAGGTTAGGGTGCAAGCCTTCCACGCCCGGCTAGCCAGCGAGGAGGCTAACACGGACGGCTGCTTTCTGAGTATAGGTCATTCCTTGCATACACACCCTGGCACTGCACCCATCTCTTCACACCTGGGAATCTGTATGCCCTAGGCAGGAACTTCAAAAAATTGGAGGAAAAAGTAATGAAAAGGTGGAATTATTTTGATGCAAAAATTTTCAACTCCATGCAGAGTTTTCCATATTATACACTTTTCCTGAACTTTTGGAAGCTCTCTCATATTCATGGATTTCATTTTTTTGTATCAAAGTAAATTTTGTATTTTAATTCCATTTTACACCAACTCTGTGAAGGATCCTTCCATGCGGCTCAGTCCTTCAGGTCACAAGCTGCACCGCCCCCAGTGGTCTCACTCCCAAAGGTGCCCGGACTCGGCCAGGGCTCCAGCTGTGCTCCCAGGTGTGCCTGCTGTCGCCACAGGCAGGGCGATGCTGCCGCTGCACCGCAGCGTGCAAACAGCGCTCACGGACCACGGAGAAGCCCCGCTCCTGCAGGCGGCCTTGACAGCCTACAAACCCCGCAGTGAGAGAGGACGAGCTGCTTTCCACACAGCGACTACCTCTGATTTCCAGCGCCCACCAGCGCCCAAAGCCCGACCGTGTAAGGAGCCCCGTGCCGGAAGCCGCGGCAGCGCTCAGCGGGAGGATGCTCAGAGGGGTCGCCGGCTCTCCCTTCCATGGGGTCACCTCTTCCACCTTCTCTGGCCCACCGACGGAGAACTGCCGCTCGCTCCGAGGACGCGCTCCCAACAGGGAAGTGCCTGCACCTTTCTACGACAGGGTGCAAACCAACGCATGCGCAGTTGTGAACATGTGTACAAACCATAAAAGCGACCAGTCATCAAGCTAGGGCTGGCCTCAGAACCAGCTGGGGCGCTTGCTAGCCCACGATGGCTGGGCACCACCCTCCGTCTCCCATTCAGTAGACCTGGACGGGCATTCAGGGCATTCAGTAGACCAAGGACGGGCATTTTCAATGCATTCCCATGTAAAGCCGATACTGCCGTGTGCCAGGGTTCCACTCTCTGAGAACTACTAACACACTTCTCTTTTACGATCTTGGCAGCCATCCTCTTCTGCATTTGCAGCTCAAAGGGCAGAACCACTTTTCCTGCACGTACGCAGAAACTTCCTCTTGGCTGTCACTGCTGTTGCAAAGCCGGAAGGCAGTTCTGCAGCTCTGCCGCTTAGTCTCCAGCTCCGCTTCGGAGCCCCCCCCCCCTTCTTGCTCACCATGACGGGAATGCCCCCTTCCCCATGACCACAGCCCGCTCGGCCCTGCCCGTCTTTCCACAGCTATGCCATGCAGTTACAAGAACAATATCAAATCACAAAGCCAGCTGCACACATTAGCACATGTCCACAGGGCTGAGCGTGAGAACTTGAAAATGACCTCTTCTTAAAGAAATCAGGCTATGGGTAAAAAAGGCTACAGAACAGAAAATAAAACCCCTCCCCTCAACTCTAGAGTGGTTTATTTTTTGCTGCTGCTAATGATCGCCAATCACTACATTCTTGCTGCCATAATGCATAATCGAGTTGAATTCTATGAGCACTAGTTAGCGTGCAAAGGTTAGGAGAAATCTTTGAAGCTGGTAAAATGTGGAAGGGATGGACAGATTTGCTTCAAAAGCTTTATTACTACCTATTGCTAGAGACGCAACTGAAGTGGACTCCATCTTTGAAATGTGTCGTGGGCAGAAAGGAAACACACACGTGCGTGTGTGTGTGTGTGTGTGTGTACGGATGGAGAGAGAGGTGGATCGACTGACTGTTGGAGGAGGGATTCCTCCAATTAATCACTCACAAGGATTCTTAGCAAGAGACAATAAGCCAAATGAGTGCAGCAAGCCTCATGGGGAGAATTGACCTGAGATTTTCTTGTTAAGATAGAGCCCAACTCACTTCACTGGTTTAATATTTTGCAGACCTCGATTTGAGGTTTGTTAATGTCATCATCTACAACGAAAACACAGCCTGGAAATACAGCAAAGCACTTGAGCAATGGCTCTCCTTGGCAAAAAAAAAAAAAAAAAAAAAAAAAAAAAAAATTAGAGATAAGATTAAACTTGCGTGGGCCAATTGGCTAAGCATTATCTGGTACAGACTGTCCACCACCTTGAAAGAAATTGATAAACACATCATTAACTCATCACGATTTCTACAGAGCAGCCTCTTATCGAAGGCCATCCAAGCTCTGATTAAGTATCACGATTAGCAAGGAAACTGTCCACTATCCCCAGCACACTGCACTCAGGAGAACGGCTGGGCACACTGGTGCTTGCTCTCACGTAACCCAACAAACCAAACTCCCTGGGACCACGATCTGATAAAACCGGATTTCAGCTGTCAGCTAGGACTTCGCTGCCCATTTGCTCTCTGATCTTAGGGACTGATGCAAACACTTCCACGATTGGGGCATCCTGCTGGCACGAGACAGGAGCCATGCTTCTGCCCTTGGAGTCTTCGGTATGAACTTTCACGTGTACCGTGCACACAGTAGGAACTCAAGAAACGTGTTAACTTGAATGAAAGCTCAATGGCTCCAGGACAGCGACTTTACAGCTCTTAAAGCTTTAAAACATGAAGCCCTGTGGTCAGGGGAACATTTACCCGCCGTGGGTCGCAGCTGAATGTGAACATATTCCGTTCACTTGGTCATACCTGTGGCCAAGCAGGCCGTCACTCCCTGGAGGACCTCACTGCTTCCTGATTCCAGGCTAGGTCAAGGCACATGCCTCATGAGCAGGTGGTAACCATAGAAACAGCCTCAGGTCACCCAGTGCATGTTGGCTCATAATGAGGTAAAACCTCTGAGGAATATGGCATCTAGTGCTACAATCTGGGAATTTTTAAATACCAGCTTTTGAAGAACTCTTCTCAGCTAAATGGGCCAAACAGATAACCTCACGGGCTTTAAAGGAATCAATGGCTCAGGATCAGTGAATGAACCGTTGTGGCCCACTCCCTCGGTGACAGCAGCATGCAATTAGCTTTGTGGGTCCTCATTTTCAGAGGCTGTGCATGGATCTCAAGCTTGACCTCAAGATGGCCAACTTCAACAGCCAGCCAAGTCACCCCCGCCGACTCCTGTTGCCCCTCCATCTGCATAAACTCACTCCCTTTCTCACCGGGAAAACCTGAAGTCCGCTCCTAGGCCTGATACGTGTTTCCTAGGGAGCGGGCCATGGCGTAGCAGACAATGACGCGAGCTGTCCAGTGTGGAGGCGGCAGCACGCAGACTGCACGTGTACACTGATGACCACCAGCTTTTTATAGGGGCTACAAATGCCAATTCCTTATCTCAGGCCAATTCCTTACCTCTTTTTTTGTGGAAAAAAAAAAGATTTGAAAGGCAGAGATACAGAGAGACGGGGTGAGGGGGCTGGGGGAGCTTCTGTCTACTGGTTCACTCCACAATTGGCCGCAATGGCTGGGGCTGGGCCAGGCCAAAGGCAGGGGCCTGAAATACTCTCCAGGTCTCCCACGTGGGTTGGCAGAAGCCCAAGCACTTGGGTCATCTTCAGCTGTGTTCCCAGGCGCATTAGCAGGGAGCTGGATCAGAAATGGAGCAGTCAGGACTCAAACCAGTGCTCATATGGGATGCCATGTCACAGCTCACCATTCTGGCGCTGACTTCTTGTATCTTTTCCCAAAGTCCCATAGATCAGTGGGTGAGATTCATCAGCCAGGAGCTCCGAGTGCTGTGAGGAACACGGCCTGGTCGCATCAGGCGGTACTCGATTATGAAACCTCACTCTTGTTGATGTCCACATGCATGCATCTTTGTGGACTGAGAGAAACACCGGGAAAGAAGACTACAACAAACGTTTTTTTAAATAACTCTGAAAGCAGAATAGTTAAGATAATTTTAGTGAAAACTGATTTTAGTGGAAGATGCTTTGGTCTGGTTAATTTAAAAAATCCTTTCCAACCCTGAGAACTGTTGATTTGCTGAGTTAGAAATACTCAGTCATCTAGACTGGTTCAACACTGGGCTCCTGCCGTGGGCCGAGGCATACAGATCAGATGATCCATTCTTACAAGATCGTGCCAGAACGCTGGGCACTGGGACTTGGTGACTTAGACACTTGGAATGCCTGCGTCCCTCCCTGGGCTGTCAGTGCTGCTCCACTTCCTAGCCAGCTTCCTGCTAACGCACCCTGGGAGGCAGCAAACACCAGGTAGCTCAAGTGCACAGGCCCCTGGCCTCAGCCTGGTCTAGAGCCAGCTGTTGCAGGTGGGGGAGGAGCGAGCCAGCAGATGGAAGATCTCTCTTCCTCTCTCTCTCTCTCTCTCTCTCTCTCTCTCTGCCTTTCACATAGATGGAAAATAAATATTTAAAAAACATAGTGTATCAAGGGGCCTTCATTTCCATTAGAAATTGCAAACATGACGTCCAGCATGAATGATCCTCCCCCAAGACACAATAATTACCAAGGGCAGGTCCAGTGTGGCTCTGAGCTGTGACATTGCCACACGCGTGGCGAGGATGTGCAATCACCACACAATGGCACAATCACACATGCATTTTCATGACCGTGAAGTCACTTGTGGCCATTTTTCTCAATGAAATGTTCCGGCAGGACCAGAAGTGCAGGCCAGCACTCACCTAGGCGGCCCCGGGTGGAGAGAGTGAGAGGCTCGGTACAGGTCCCAGGCCTCTATCTATCTGTTCATGCAAACGACGCCTATTACCACATTATCTCAGGTCGACAGGGCTCCAGATTTCTTGCTTCTACATCTTCAAGCGCTGATAAACACAGGGACAGGAACAAGCAGAGATCCACATTTTATCTGGCTTTTAGCTGTGTTCTAATGGAGGAGTCATCGTTGCCATGATAGCAATGTAATCTAGACAGATTACAAAATGCTTTCTAGGTCATTTTTTTTTCTGAGTGATAAGATTAAAAAGGGATGATATTTTTTTCTCTGTGAAGAGTATGGCTATCAAAACATTCAGATTGATAGCCTCTCTATCTAGACGTACACATATCTGTACTTAAATCTTTGAGTGGGGGTTTTTGTTGTTTGGTTTTTTACTGTAGGAGGGCCTATATATGAAGCTGATCGTCTGGCTAGGAACAGGTTACCACTCGCAGGGGAAGAAGGGAGAGGCTACCGGTGAGAGTTGTCAGAGCCGCATCGCTGCTCTGGTTTGACAAGGTTTATCCTGCAAAGGCTCCAGTGCTGGAGGCCCGGGCCCCCATGCAATCGTGTTGAGGTGAGAGAACCCTTAAGAGATGTGGCCCAGCCCGAGGTCGCTGGAGGTGCTGCCCCAGGAGGGGCTGATGGTGGTCTCGAGGAGCGAATGAGAACGGGTTGGTATAAGCAAGGCCGCCCCACACACTTGCCCCTGTGCACACACAGTCAGTTCCCTTCCTGCTTTTCCACCACCCTGGGACCCAGCCAAGGAGGACCTCACCACAGCCTGAACAGAAATTGGACTTTCAGCTCCAAAACTGGGAGCCTCATAAACCTCTTTCCTGTGTAAGCCCCGAGCCGCAGGTACTTTGCCGTCACAACAGAAAAGGGACAGTTACAACCACTGATTCCCATTGTTTTGCAACTTGGAACAGGAATCTGTTCTATTTCCAGGTTGTGGCAAGAAGATTTTTAAATTGACGTTGACTTCATTTGAGTGTGCAAAGCTCTGACACATGTGGAAGGCAGGCTAAGTCACAGTATTTATCTGCTCAACTAACAGAAAGAGAGAAAGAGAAAAATCTGACCACAAAGATTTGCATCTCTGGAAGATTCCTTCTAGACACTGTAACGGTTTCACTTAAGGATAACCTTGAAGCCATGAGCAGATCAACTAGAATGTAAACTTCTGGAAGGCTCATCGGAGGCCTCGACAAGGCTCTAATCGATGGATGGACACATCCAGGCACCCTGCTGGACCAAGCATGGGACCAACACAAGCACAGGTGGCCCTGGGTCACCACAGGACCCTCCCAGAACTTCCCAAGTTCACGTACACAAAGCTGTCACTCCCAGGCTGCCTCGCCCAGCAGCAGAAGCATAGTCTTTAGATTGTCCCTTTTTTGAGGCTGACTGCTGACAACTGCCTAGAACATTCCATTCTCATTTTCAGGGCCCAGCAACAGATGTTTTAGAAGTGCAAAGAGGCAGGGGAAATGGCACGTGTGTGAGACGGCACGCTTCCCCGTCCCGTGGTGCTCGAACGTAGTCTGCGTTATCCCACAGGGACCGGGGACTGGCCACATTTGCTTTCAGACTGAGGGCAGTTTTGCTTTTCTTTTTTTGCAGAACAAATTCACCCATCGAGGCTTCAAGGGCAGGGACAGTGGCAGGACATCAACGCGTCCGCTAACGCTGGGCCGTTTGCAGAACATGGGCCAGCAGCGGGCCGACGCTCACAAAAGGCTCGCCGACACTGATGCTGTCCTGTTCTCGAAGACCCCCCCACACACACACAGTCGCCTGTCGCCCCTGCAACCCGCTCGGGGAAGCCCCTGCGTTCGGAAGGCCTCGAGGCCGTGTGAGCACCACTGGCCCCACGCCACGTACCTGAGGTGGGAACCGAGTCGGAGGGGTCCTTGTCGGGACAGCGGATTTCCGTCCCTTCTCTCACCTGCAACGAGACACACAGGGCGATGAGAAGAAGTGGGTACTGCTACGTGGGGAGGGAGGCTTCACCTTGGGAACATCTCTCTTAAGGTAAAATAAAATCTTGTTGTCTTAGGATTTCTGTTTCCTTCAGCCTGGACACCCACCTGTCCACGCACGATGTTCCCTGGTGCTCGCCAAGCTCCCTCCCTCAGCCTGAGGCCGGGCCTTTGTTTCTTGCAGGTGCATTGTGGCCCTGGCTCTCCCCAGCCCCAATCCGTTTCCCCAATCCCTTCCAGGCGCTTTCTCAACACCACCCAGCCCCGTGGCTCCCTGCGCCCCCATCTCAGGGAGGGCCTGGAGTTTGATCCGTGTCATCCATTTACTGGGTCCCTGGACCCTAGAACTCCGTGTGGCACCACAGATACTCAGCAAACACCTACTGCTTAGATACACAAAGTACCCCGCTGCCTTCAGTTCGGCTTGAGGGCCCTTCTCCCCAGCAGGCCAAACAGGCCTCGGACGCCCTAAAGTTCCAGTCTTGGGCAAAGTCTCTGTACTCTCCCAGGCTCCGAGGTGGGTGGGAGAGATGGATCTCCTGCCCACTGGTACACTTCCCAAATGCCTGTAACAGAATCCAAGCCAGGCCTCCCAGTGAACACCTGCTGCCCCCCAGGCTGCGTCAGCAGGAGCTGGGTCAGACGCAGAGGCAGGACTCGATCCCAGGGACTCCCATATGCCACACGGGCATCGTGCACCTGCCCTGACTCCATGCCTTGCCTGAGCAGGTGCCTCTCCCCTCCCTAGGCCTGGCCTCCTTGGAAATTTGTCCTCTTTGGAAAGCCTTCTGGAACTTTCTCTCATCTAAGTGTCTCTTCCTCCACTTCAAAAAGTTCATGGAAAAATGGAATGAAAAGATACATCTTGACACAAAAACCTTTGAAATTCATGTTTTTAAATACATATTTGTCATGAAAGTTTAAAAGATTCTCTTACATAGGATTTCAAAATTATTATATCAATAAACTCATATTTAATTCCATTTTCCATAAACTCTTTGAAGAACATTCATAGGTTCCTAGAACACCCCATGAAAGCTTGACTTACAACACTTGCTGCATTGTGCTATAATTTCTGTTTAACTTACCTGTGTCTATACCAGCCTGAGTCCCTTAGCACGATTTATTTATATTTGTAGATCCCATGCCTGGTCTCCCATCTAGCCATCCATTTATTCATTCAACATGTAATTGTTGGGTACCCACCCTCAGTTCCTGCTTTCATTGAACTTGCATGTAGGGGTACACAGCAGGCATTCAATAAGTGCATCCTGAAGGAATGTATCGCTGCCAGACTACAAAAGCAACAATACAAAATCTGGCATGCTACATCGCGTAGTGCTTTATACTTTTTAAGCGACTGTAGTTGAGTAAGTCTATGAGGTCAGCCGGCACCGTGGCTCAATAGGCTAATCCTCCGCCTGCGGCACCGGCACACTGGGTTCTAGTCCTGGTTGGGGCGCCGGGTTCTGTCCCGGTTGCCCCTCTTCCAGGCCAGCTCTCTGCTGTAGCCAGGGAGTGCAGTGGAGGATGTCCCAAGTCCTTGGGCCCTGCACCTGCATGGGAGACCAGGAGGAAGCACCTGGCTCCTGGCTTCAGATCAGCGCAATGTGTTGGCCACAGCGCGCCAGCCGCAGCGGCCATTGGAGGGTGAACCAACGGCAAAGGAAGACCTTTCTCTCTCTCTCTCTCTCTCTCACTATCCACTCTGCCTGTAAAAAAAAAGTCTATGAGGTCAGACTATTACTGTTACTTTTTCCCAGAATGAAAGCCAAGGCCCAAGGGGATAGTGTGATGTCTTGTGACACTGACATTGACATCCCACATCCAGTGCCAACTGAAGTCCCAGACGCTCCATTTCTGATCCAGCTTCCTGCTTGTGTGCCTGGGAAAGCAGCAGAATGTGGCCCGAGTACCCGGGTCCCTGCCACCCACATGGGCCACCTGGCTGGAGTTCCTGTCTCCAGGTTTTGGCCTGGCACAGACCTGGTCATTTGGGGAGGGAACCGGTGGATGGAAGAGGGTTTTCTTTCTCTCTGTCACTCTGCCTTTCAAATGAATCAAGCTTAAGTAAACAGACAAAATAAGGTCTAGAGAGGTTAAGCACCTGCTCAATGACTTAGGCAGGGGTGGGGAATGCCCAGGCCACTGGCCGTATAAGGTCCACAAAATCCTTTGGTCCGACCCTGCCAGGGCAACCACAGGTGGGGCTTGAAATTCACTAAATCTGTAGCAGGCTTACTTCGACGCTGATAACTGTGAATGGGCCAAGTGCTAGAGATCCAAATGGTCCTTGGTGGGGGAAAAAGGTCCCAACCCCCGCCTTGGAGTCAGTCTGAGCCCAGGACCAGCGTCTTCCCGCTGTGCAGCGGAGGAAGGCAGCGTTTTGCATGCCGGGCCGCTCAGCGAGGCATGGCTCGAGAACAAAGGCGTCACCCTCGGTGTTTCTCAGCTCCCCAGAGAAGCCCGGTGTGCTGGTGTCCCGTCTCACCTCCCCAGGAGCATGGCAAAGGGACTGCAGAGGAGAGCCCCGGGCAGGGAGGTGGAACCTGTGGCGGCCACGCGGCCGGGCTTCAGACTTCGCCACTTTTCTCTGCATTTCCTCTTCGAAGAGGAGCTCAAGTTCAGAGAACTTGTCGAGTTTGGGAAATTACAACAGACTGAGAGCAGGCAGGGCCAGCGCCCCCACGAGGCTGGGGGGAGACCGGCTTCGGGCACCACAGCAGCGGACGCACACACAATCCTTCCACCTGCCCTGCCGGCCTTGCAGATGTTTGTGGCAGCCTCTGGCACCAGGCAGCCCTCGGGGTACCCAGAGGCAGATGGAGTTCCAGGCCCTAAAGAACCACGCGGAAAGTTCCAAAGGTTCAGCAAGGGGGCCAGGTGCCGCCCTGTTGGCTTGTGGGCTGTCAGTCCCAGAAGACCTCCGCTTACCTCGAGCTTCCCCTGGGGCTGTGACACCCTGGTCAGCTGGCCGCTGTTCCTGTAGGTGAATAGGTAGGGGCTCTCCTGCAGAGAAAGCACATTGTGACAGTGACCCAGGGCTCATTGCCCAGCGATACCTTCGGCCAGTTTGGAACGCTACGGTCACCTTTCGGTGACGGCCAGAGCGTTCACTGGCTCTTTTCTGGACTGCCCATTCATGCTCTGATAGGTCCAATTTGCAAGACCAAGCTCTCTATCCCAGAGGTCTGTGATACTGGGCTGAGTACATGCATCTCAAGGACAAGAGAATGTAAGCTTCCTGACAGCCAATGCAAAGAGGGAAATGGGATGAATGAAACACTTCTCATTGCCTAGTAACAAAAACCCAACCCACTGAGAAAGTCAAACATTGCCACAGCACAGCGGGGAGGCTGTGGTTCTTAACAAGGGATTACAAACTGTCTAAGGACGGGGAGAGAAGTGCTGGCAGGTGCCAGACACAAAGGTGAGAAAAGGAAGTGGAAGGGCCAGTTGTCTGATTTGACTCATTTACGTCTGAATGGAAATATCGCACTGCATCCATAAAAATGCATGTTAACAAAAAATTTTTAAAAATAGAAAAAGTTTTCAAAGTCTGTCAAAATGCTAACTAGCATTAAACGACAGAAGGGCTCTCATTCGTTTACCCGCAGTATTTTCTCATGCACTGGCTCAGTAACCAGGTACCTCTCATATTAGGCTAATGAGCAATAGCCCACGCTCAGGCACTCCTCAGCCCTGCCTCCTCCTCACTCCGGGGCAGAGGGAGGCCCAGGAAAGGGGGCGAGAGCAGCGTCTGGGCTCAGGCGAGCCCCGCCGGTGTGGAGGAGCTCACTTCTGCCCAAAGTGCTCTCGTGGCCCCAGGAGCCGGCCTCTGCACATCCACCCGCACACGCTGTGCTCACGTCCAGGAGGACAGAGCCAAGACTCAGGACAGGGGCCACCGACGGCTCAGTCAGGTAAGACCCCACGGCCCAGCAAAGTCCACCGGCCGCCCCCGCCTTCCTCGTGGTTCCGCAGGAGCCCCTCCCCTCGCGTCGCCCTACCTGTGTGGGGCATCTCAGTGGCTTCCTCTCCTTCTCACTGAACGGCTCTTCTTTGCGCCCTATGGGCTCCATCTGGAGAGGGAGGGGCGCTTTAGAACAGAACAGTCTAGCACAGGGACCAGCCTCTGGGGCTCCTCCGAGGAACTCGGTGGACCAGCACCTCTCAGTGTCGGATGCCCCGGGCCTCACCACCCGCCCCCTGCCCCTCCAACCTCCTTGCAAAACACACAAACTTCCAGGACCTGCTGACTCGGGAACTCTGGGTTGAGACAGCCGCCTGTGCGTCAGCGAGCCCTCCATCCACACCCAGGTTTGGTTTGGGAGCTGCTGCCTGCGAGGACTCCCTGTGCTCCCAGCCCACCTGCTCCCTGACGTTTCACGAGAGAAACCAAATGCCAGAGAGGCCAAGGCGGGTCCAGCTAGCCAGGGCAGCCCCGGGCTCCAGCAGGTGCCAGGCGCCACGGGCACCTTTGTCCCTCACCTCTCCTGCCATGGACTCTGGTAAGGGATGCAGAAGACTGGTGGATGGGGCACCGGCCTGGCTCGGTCCCAGGTTCTCAGTGCTATCTTATCCCAAGATCTGTGCCCCAAGAGGCAAGCAGCCAGGGGAGAACTTTACCCTTCTTGGGCTCTTAACCAAATGGCAGGAGAGCCTGATAAGCAGGTACAATTCGTGTTTGGCAAAGGAATGGCAGGTCTTTAGCATAAGGGCTGGGGAGGAGTGGGCCCTCATGTCTCTCTCAGTTTTGTTCTCGCAGTGGCTGCTCCTAGGGATAGGAGGTTCCACCCCGGACATTCAGGGCTGCTCTCAAAAGCAGGTTCCGTGAGCCTGGGTGAGTGGCCAGGTGTGGATCCACTTTGCCTTCTTTCTCTTCCCCCATCTTTAAAGAAATTAATCCGTAATAGAATCAGGAAAGAAACCTTGAGGGAGTAAGGGATTCTGGGGGGATGGACAGCAGAGTCTGTATTTTAAGGATCTCAGAGAATGACAATTCAGAGGTCTTCTCGGTAATCCCACTGTCATGAAGACCTCTGTCCTGGGGGTGGGTGTCTGCACATAGGGTGCTGGGGGGTTCAAGTCCCAGCTCCACCCTGAACTCTGGCTTCCTGCTAACGTGCACCCCGGAGGTAGTTGGCAATGGCTCAAGTACCTGCGTCCCTGCCACCAAGTAGGAGACCTGGATTGAGTTTCTGGCTCTAGGTTTCAGCCTGGCCCAGCCCTGGCCATTGCGGGCACTTGGGCATTGAACAGGTAGATGGGAGATCTCGGTCTCTTAACTAAGTCTTTTTTTTAAATTTTGGAAAAGAACTTTTGCCCGTCTCTTGTTGCCACCTGTCTCCTTCTGGCTGCTTCAAACCACACTGCCCAGGGCCCTGTGGTCCCCTGCCCCTGTGCCGGGCACAGAGGCACACACACTGCTGCTTTCTCCAGGGATAAGCAGTGCAGGGCCATGGGTTTACTCCGCTCTCTGATCCGTTCGTTGCTTGCACGTCCTCGGCATTGCTTTCCCACCACCAGGAAATGAACTGAGTGTGGGAGCAATGGGGAATGGCTTTAAAAGCCCCATGAGCAAGTCCTTGGTTCCTCGCAGGGCTTGGCATAAGGAAGGGTTGGTGGGTGGGATCAGTGATGGCTGAAGGGGTCTGGGACCCAAGTTCCCTAGAAATGGTGCCTTCAGCACTCACTCAGAGCATCCCCAGCAGACCGGGCCTTTCCCTTCGCTGGCTCTGGGGATCTGCACCCCGCCTGGGGCTTGGTCAGCAAGGGCAGGGATGGACGTGGCCCAGCACAGCACTTGCAGCTCTGTGGGCTGCAAAGCAGAGTCCCCCGCCCCCTGCTGTGCCCTGACCCTGATCACAGTGGCGACTCTGCCAGGCCCTCTCTGCTCCCCCATGGGAGAGCAGCCCTCATGTGGGCTGCATATGGCTGAGTGTGGGCATGGGGCAGGCACAGCCAGCTTTTCCATTGGTGACACCCAGCACAGCAGAGAGCCAGGGGACGAGAGGCAGAGACTTGGCCCTCTGTGGACCCCGGGGAGTGAAGGCGCTTGATTGCTTGCGAGCCCTCTGAGCTGGCTGAGGGTCACCATGCCCCTTAGCAAGGTGGAGAAAATGTAGGCCCAGAGACCACAGGACCTGCCTTAGGTAACAACCGAGACAGACTGGAGCCAGAGCCCGGGTGCTCCGACTCCTTATCCAGCACCCTTTGCCCTGCGCTGTTGCGTTGCTAACGTCTCTGGATTGAGCCTGGTCTGTGGGCCCAGCCGCGCACGTGGCCTCTTTGCATGCCTGGGGATATCAGCGTCCCAGGGAAGGTTAGCACCCTGCTGCAGCTGACACCAAGGACAATCAACAGCAAGATGCAAGGAGCAAGGAAAGACCGCAGCCCTGCCCTCTCCACCACTGTTCCAGGGCTCCCCCTGTCCTCGGGCCACCCCATCCCCAGGCTCCTTCCTGTCTCCAGGCCCTCTGCTCACAAAGGCCCTCACCTGCTTGGGAGCACCTTCTCCAGCCTCCTCCAACAGTGCTTCCAAGCCACTCCCAATCCCGGCCATGTGGCCTGTCTGGCCTTGTCGTGCTATTGTGTTTGGGGGCGCAGCCGGGCACACCCCCACCACTCAGGTGCCTGTGTTCTCCTGTCCCTTTGCTCACTTGACCCTCCCCAGCCACACCTCAATTCCCACAAAGAGGCCATACTGGGCACAGACGGGGCATGTGGTAGGGGTGCCCTCTTGTTGGTTGGGAGAGAGAAGGTGGCAGGAGGGGTCAGGCTCCATTCTCTGCCCCACATGGGAGATCAGCAGCAAAGGGGCATGGGGGGAAGAGTCCCAACCAAGATCAGCCCTGTAAAGAAGTCAAAGTCCTTCTCCAAAGGAGAGCGAGACTCCACGGAGAGGGGCTGTCCCCTCCCGCCCCGCTCTGCCTTACACGGGCGGGCTAATTAACGTGGGCCCATGTGCAGCAGCTCGAGGCACTTGGCACAGCACATCAGCCGGGGAGACGGAGAGAGGGTTTGCTAATCCAAAGCAGAGGAAAAGCTCATTTCTGGCACCGGGATTCTAAAAATAGGACTACAGACCACCTGGGAGGGAGAAGCAAACGACCAACAAAGTCCCTGTCTATTGCCCTGAAAAGGCTCCAAAGGCTGGACGTTGCATTCCAGCCACTGACCAACCCCTGCCCCCGACCCCCAGGGGAGTCCTGGGAGCTGGGGAGGGCCTGTCATTACCATGGTGGAACGGGCAGGTGCAGTCGGCACTGTGGCCTGGGGTCAGCAGTTACCATCTGGGTTTGCAGAAAGGGAGTTGAGGCCCTGAATCCACAGAGGAGTGAGAAGTGGGACTAGGACTGGACCCCGACCTGAAGTTCATGTCAGTCCCAGGCACCACCCAGGACTGCAAACCTGCAGACGTCGCCTACATGTGAGTGGAGGCTAGGCAGGGCCGGCCAGGAGCCGGGTGCTGCCCGGGTCAGGAGGCGAGACTCCCAGTGGGAGGGGTGAGAAGCATCTGTTCTCACCCCGGAGCCCCTCCTCAGCGGGCGCAGACCCCCGCACGCCACTCACCATTCTGTTCCAGAGACTCAGGGCCAGTGTGGTGGGGTCCTGGAGTGGGGGCTCCGCCTGGAAGAGAAGCCAGTAAGAAAAGAGCTGCTCTGTGCCCCTACGGATGCAATGGCCCCACCACCGCCGCCGTCCTGGCATGGAGACAGCAGCCCTGATCCGTCCGGACTCTCTCCATCAGTCCCTGCCCCCTACAGCAAGGGCGGGCATTTGCAGGCCTGCTGTCTGGGGTCAGGGCTCTGAGGTCAGGACCAGCCTGGTCCTTCAGGTTGCCAGGGTTCCCTGTAACTGATGTGAGCAGCAGAGGGACCGGCAACAGAGAAGCGATTTGGGTGCAGTCTGAGTAGGCGGAGCTAATATTCCTGCTCCTCTTAAATCATTGCTTTGAACATGGTGTCAGTCCTGGCTGTGCCACAGGGATGCCCACAGGCAGGAGCCGGAGCCCTAAGGGAATAACAGTGCCCAGGCCCTGCCCTGAATGTGGGCTACCCAACATCCCCCACCCCCAACAGTGCTGTCCATCTAGCTAGTCCTTCACCCAGTGACCTGGGGGAGGGGCAGCTCCGACTCTGCCCCCACGCACTCCAGGGATGGATATAGAGGAGCATGGGGCCGGGGAGGGAGTGCAGGGTGACAGCTGGGGGCCCTGGGAATTCTCTCCTGGATAAGCACAGTGGCCAGGAGACACCGCGAGCTTCCTAAGCCCTGCTCTGATCTTACCGGGCACTCGGGCCACACGCCTTGCCCAGGTGGCACAGCCGGGGATCCTGGCTCTGCCCAGCGAGGGGGGACCAGGCTCCCGTGGGAGGAGCGTGGAGCATCTGTGCGGCCCTCACTCACCAACAGCGCCGACAGCGAGCTCTCGTAGAAGAAAGGCTGGAAGACCACCGCGAAGGACTCCTGTGTGTTGTACTTGCTGGACGCCAGGAGGCTGTCCCAGGCTTCCTGCAGGAGGGGGCAGAGGCGAGCACATCAGGCAGCAGCCCCCACCAGGGAGTCCCCAGAGCCCCCTGTCACCGTCACCCATCGCCCTGAGCAAGCGCTCCTCACAAGCTCCTCCGTCTCCCACCCCAGGGCTCTCGGATGAACCCAGCCGAGTTTTCACCTCCAAGGCCCCAGCGTCAGGGAACACCAGAGTAGGCCTCAAGCATACTCTCTGGAAGTCAAAGAGGTGCCAGCCAGCGAGCACGCCACTGGGCCCCAGGTTCCCTCCCGGGCCACGTGCTGCAGAGGCACGTACATGCCATAAACCATGCAAGAAACGTCCTGGGGGCAGGCGTTGGCCTAGGGGTTAGGACACCTGTGTCCCATTGGAGATGCAGCTCCGGCTCCTGCCTCCAGCTTCCCGCAAATGCCCTGGGAGGCAGCTCAAGCGATTGGGGTCCTGCTGCCCTCGTGGGAGACCCGGACTGACTTCCCAGCTTCTAGCCTCTCCTGGCCCAGCCCCGGCCGTTGTAGGCACGTGGGAACTCTCTGCGTCTGTTGATCTCTCTGTACTGCTTTTACTTGTTTACTCGCTGTCACTTCTGGAGTAAGAGGTGTGCCCTTCAACTTGAAATACAGCTTTCTTCTTAGACACGTGTTGGTGGAACTGTGCGCTGAGCTGTTGCCTGAGGAGCACCGGGCCCCTCACGCTTGCCTGGGGCCTCCTCTGGTCAGAACGCACGTCTGTGGGAGCCCTGGCTGACCGTGGGCGGCAGTCTGAGGCACAGGCACAGCTCTGTAGCCACAGAGCCAGCCGCTGATCACAGACCTTCCAGAAGGAATTTGCAAAGTTCTTCACTATCTCCCCACCCACCCTGGCGTCACCCCCACGCTCCCTGACTCCAACTCCCGCGGCCACCCTGCTGGTGTGGCCGACCCCAGGTCACACCCAGGATGGGGCAGTGACCTAGGGTGTTGACTTTAGTCCTCCAGTGCTGAATGCAGCCAGAGAAGCCCCAAGCCAGCAAATGTGACTTGTTGCTCCCATCCCAGCTCCTCCGAGACCACCCGCCCCCAGGGCCCAAAGCCCAGGCTCCCTAGTGGGCTCACCAGGTAGGACCACTGCGTCAGGACCTTGGTCAGCTGGGAGGTTTCCCTTAAGCACCTGCAGGGCTCGGCTGCTGGGCTGCAGGTAGCAACAAAGGGGAAATGAGAGCTGGAGTAGTGGGGGCGGGGCTGCTGCTGGGGCCTGGGGTCACACAAGGAGAGGGGAAGGAGAAGCTGGAGTTTTAGAGGGTGAAGGAGAAGGGGGGGAGGCGGATATCAGGGGGAACAAAGGACAGGGTGCCCTACGGAGCCCCCAGTCCCCAGCTGCCCCTTCTGGTGAGCAGTGAGAGGACACAGGGCTCTTCCCCCCGCTCCATCTCCACCCTCTTTGGTTCCTCTCACTTCCCACTCCTCCTCCCCCTGGCCTTCCCTCCTCTCCCCTTCCTCCCTCTCTCCCTCTCCCCCACCATCTCCTTTCTCTGATTCTCCTTGCCCCAACTCTTCCATGTGAACAACTTCTCTGGCTTCAAAGCCAGAATTTGTAGGATTTGGGTCCAAAAGGTTTAAATTCTCTGAAAATTTTCAGGAACACTTGGATACTAAGTTCCATGAAGTTAAACTTATTTCAACCCCATCCTCTTCTGGCCCCTCTGCAGAAATAACACGTCTTGGCTCAGCGATGCTTTGCCAAGCCTTTCTCATGACTCTCATGTCACCCTGGTGGGGTTAGCGCCTCTGGAGTGACATCGTCCACACTGACTGTTGCTGCACCCTATACGTCAGTCCCCAGAGCAATAGCTGGTGGGGGACCCGCTCCACCGGCGTGTGGGCTCAGACACAGGACCTGGCCCCTCAGCCTCCATCTCTGGGCTCTCTCGTCGGGTGGATGCACCTGCAGTGCCCACCCAGCAGGTGTGGCTCCCTGCCCACCTCCCCTTTACCTGAGCTGAGCCCCCTGACGCCAGCGAGAGAATGCTGCCAACTCCGAGAGATCCACCAGGTTGACGAACGCTTTGGGGACCTAGGGGGACACACAGGGGAAGAAGGTGAGTGTCGGCCGAGTCACTGTGGCTGCCCGGGGAGTCTCTCCGGGGGCCCAGGTTTGGGTCCACTGCAGGTCTAGAGTAGCGGGCTGGGCTTGGTGAATGCAAGCACCAAGCTCTTGGGGGAGATGCTTGGGTGGGGTGGGCCCAAAGCTGCCATCCCAGAAACGTACCCTTAGCCATCTGCTGGTGGCCAGGGCACCTCGCCCCACCAGGCCAGCCGGGGAGCTGCTGCAGGGGAGGCAAGCATCACCAGAGCCCCTCAGGTCTTAGCGCTGGCTCAAGCTAGGGTGCCCCACCCCTCTGGCCCACCACTGTCCAGACTCAGAAAGGGCAGGGCCTCCAAGTGGCCAGGGAGGGGCCGAGCGACTCTGAAGAGGGAGTGTTCTACCAGCTCCTGTGCTGCCGGCTGGCTCTCGGGCAAGAACCCCAGCTCCTCATCCTTGCAGGAGGCCACGCCCCCACCCTGGAGGTAAACCAGGACCCACCCCACAGGTCCTCAGCAGGGCAGCTTCCTGGAGCTGTGGGAGGCCCAGCCGAGGTCTCCCCAGGCCAGCGAGCCCATCTTACCTCCTGCTGCAGGTAGTCCAGGGTCCTTGTCAGCTTGTCCATGCCCCCCAGCACGAGCCCCTTCTGTGAGAAGACAGCTGCGCTGAGCAGGAGTGGTGGGGGGAGGCACCTAGACTCATGTGGGCCAGCCCTGCTCCCCCTACCCCACCCCACTGGGCCTGATCACAGGCACAGGACCCATCCAGACACCATCGCGGAAGTGAGCGTGAATACCCAGAGTACCCCCAACCCAACATCCCCCTGGGGATTCCCCCCACCACCAGGAGTTCTCTATGGAGGGGCAGACTCAGAACTGCAGCAGAGTGAGTGAGACCCCTGCATGTGCTGAGGCTCAGACTGGGAGGCCGCTCCCTCCCCACAGCTGATGGACTCCACCCAGGTCTGCGGGACACGACTGATCCTGGGCTTAAGGCCCCAGATGGCCTGGGGACTTCCACGTGGGGCCACACTAGCTCCAAGGAAGGGAGGGGCTCCCAGAGGAAGCAGAGAGGCCCCTGTCCCCCAAGGGTCCACACATCTCCTACCTGGCACACACCCCACCCCTTCCTGCGGGGAGCGAAAACAAATCCAACATCGACTCTGTCCTACCCTTCCTGTGTGACGAATAAGATGTACAAGACAAGACCCTGCACTGCCTGCAACTGGCTGTCCCCCGAGGGGACGTGGCTTAGACAGGAGGACAAGGCAGGCGGGGGGGCGGTTCTGTTTCCTACAGGGACACAGGCAGCGACTCTGGAGACAGCTGCCAATCACGGGTGCCTGCTGTGGGAGGAATGGCGTGGCTCCGGCTCTCCACTGCCTGTCCCTGCTTTGGCTCAGCCCGGCCCCTGGGAAGCTGGTTCAGCCCGGTCTGTGGCTAGGGCAGCAAGGGCTGCTCTCCGGTTTCCTTCCACGTCTCTTTGAGGTGGACGTTAGGTATCACGCATGCCCCTGGTAGGCTCTGTCTGGAACTAGCCCGGCCGCCACCTGCACCACACTCAGGACATGTAATCCTGCAGGAGGCCGGGAGTTCTCCCTGGAGTGTGAACCCCACTTTAGAGACTCGAGGTGCTTGCTTGCAGCTGCCGACGAAACTGGAGCCAGGCCGTCATTCCAGGCTCTGAATGGATGCCACTTGGGCCACCAGCTGGTCCTACTCCTTAGTGGACGCCATCATGTTCCTGTAACAAGTTCCCCTTCTACACAACCTCCATGACAAACTCCTCCCTGAGCCCAAGCCATGAACAACCTTGTTTGTCAAAGGGATAGGTGCTTTTCCACTGATATCTTGCCCCAAGATTCAGAAGAATGTCTGTGGTCAAACACGTGCCGAGAGCAAACTTGACTTTTTCTACTACGTTATTTAAGGGTATTCAATCAGAAGACAGGAACAATTTTGGGTCCCCTGAACCTTGGTCACACTGCAGGTGCACCCTCCAAAATGCTGACACGGCTCTCTAATGGCATTGGCAATGAATAAATATGGATGAGGGACCCCAAAATGTCCAGGGAAAACTAGAACTAAGAGACAAGTTTATTTTGGTGCAAAAATGTTAAAATCCATACAAACTTTTTAAAAATTCCATGTATGTTTTCTCCCTCCTTCTGGTTCCTTTTTAAAGTCTTACTTGCTAATACAATCAGGCTTTAACTCGAGAGCAGCGAACAGCACGCAATTACTAAAAGTACTGTGTTCCTGGAAGAGCTGGGTACCATCGACCTCTGGAGCACTGGTCTTAGAACAGCTAACATCTTAGCATAGCTACAAGGCCACATAACTGCCTAACGCACAGTTCCTGATTTTACTCTTATGGCTTTGGTCTTAAGAAACTGCCGAAGAACAAATGTGGACACAAGCCCTCGTCAGTTTCTCATTAAAGGAATCCAGGTAGTTTAACATCTCCTGTTAACACGGAACATCTTTTGTAGGAATCTTCTGACATGACCGATAAAGGAAGAGCTCTTCTTTGAATCTGGGTGGGGCTTGGAGCCACCTTCTTAGTCTCTGTCCTCAGAGGCACCCCAGTGCCCCCAGAGTGTACTGTGACAACCACTGAGGGGAGCCCATACTGGGACGTGCTTGGAGCAATGGAAAAATGCCATAGAGGGCATTTGTGATGAATGAACACATAGGGATTTCTCAATGGGGAGGTAACGTAAAGAGGGAGGCATGGCTGGAGGTACCACCAGGAAGACTAGGGACAGAGTCCAGGTCTGGTTATAGAAGCGTAGATCAAGGAGCCAACAGGATGGGCCAAGGGGGTCAAGAGAGTCAGACATAGGGCTCATAAAGACCTTGGGGGGTAAATGGGATGGAGTAGGTTTGTTCTAGGATCCAAAAGGAAACTCAAGGGCGAGTGTTTGGCCTAGTGGTTAAGACACGGGTTAGGACATCCACTTCCTTGTTGAAATGGCCCCATCTGATATTCTGCTGCAGCTCCTGACTCTGGCTTCCTGCCAATGCACACCCTGGGAGGCAGAGGGTGATGATCAAGTAGCTGGGTCCCTGCCACCCACATGGGAGACCCGGATTGAGGTCTAGCCCGGTCCCAGCCATTGTGGGCACTCGGAGAGTGAACTAGAGCATGGGAGTGCATGTGTGTTCTAACAAAAAGAAAAAAAAGAGAGAAGCTTAAAAGAAAAGGAAAAGCAAAAAGAAAAATGCAACCAGAGGGTGTCTGGGTGTCTGCTAGCAAGCGTTGCTACACTGAGCTAAATTTATGGAGATTAAGTCAGTGGCTTGCAGCCATTTAAACTAAGAGTGAGGCATGGTTACTTTCGTCACATGTTTGCAACCAATTACAAGTGTGAGGTTCTAAGTGTGAAGAAACTTAATCCTTGGATATCAACATGACGAGATCTTGAGGGAGTTTCACATCTTAACGAAAAGCATTGATTTTTTTTTTTTTTTTTTTTTTTTTTTTTTTTTTACAGGCAGAGTGGACAGTGAGAGAGAGAGACAGAGAGAAAGGTCTTCCTTTTTGCCGTTGGTTCACCCTCCAATGGCCGCCGCGGCCGGCACGCTGCAGCCGGCGCACCACACCGATCCGATGGCAGGAGCCAGGTACTTCTCCTGGTCCCATGGGGTGCAGGGCCCAAGCACCTGGGCCATCCTCCACTGCACTCCCTGGCCACAGCAGAGAGCTGGCCTGGAAGAGGGGCAACCAGGACAGAATCCGGCGCCCCGACCGGGACTAGAACCTGGTGTGCCGGCGCCGCTAGGCGGAGGATTAGCCTACTGAGCTGCGGCGCCAGCCGAAAATCATTGATCTTGATGACAACCAATGTCTGAAGCACTATGGGGATAGGGGCTCTCGCCCACTGGTGGGATATAAATGAGTCTAGCTACTGCAGAGGGCACCTGGGCAAACTATTAAGTACACATATCTGAGGCCCAGCAATTCTGTGCTTAAGAACCTGGTGTAGGCATTTTTCTTCACTATCCACAGAACAGAACCAGACATTTTCAAGGGGGCCAGGGTTGTGGTGCAGTGGGTTAAGCTGCAGCCCGAGATGCCAGCATCCCATACTGGAACTCTGGTTCAAGTTCTGGCTGCTCTGCTAATGCACCAAGAAGGCACCAGAAGATGGCGAGAGCGCTAGGGCCCCGGTTGCCTACGTGGAGGACCAGGATGGCTTGCCTGGCTCCTGGCTTCGGTCTAGCCCAGCCTCAGCTCTTGCAGCCATCTGCGGAGTGAACCAGTGATGATAGCCCTTTCCTCTCCTCTCCCTTAGTCACTCTGTCTTTAAAATAAGCAAAGAAAATTCTTAAAACAATTTTTTTCATGAACCACATTTACTTTACTACATACAATGAACTCAAAACCATTGTAGTTTCTTATATTCTAACTTTTGGTTAAGTGCTTCAAGGTGAATCTGTGCACACAGGAATGCATCGTGCATTGACAGAAGAATGCTTGGAGTGAGCATTGATGTAGGCTTGGGACGCCTGTATCCCATACTGAAGTTCAAACCTAGCTCTGCTTTTGATTCCGCCTTCCTGCTAATGCAGATCCTGGGAGGCAGCAGGTGATGGCTCAAGTACTTGGATCTCAACTACCCACATGGGAGACCTAGACTGAGCTCCCAGCTCCTGGTTTCAGCCTGACCCAGCCCTGGCTATGTAGCCATTTGTGGAGTGAACCAGCAGATGGAAGCCCTCTGTCTCAGTCTCTGTATTTCAAATAAAATAGATAAAAATTTTTAAAAATGCTTGAAGAAGTACATGAAATAATCCAAGAATTCATGTGGGAATTCTTGCATACAAGATAGGGTATATGTTGGCTGGCGCCGCAGCTCACTATGCTAATCCTCCGCCTGCGGCGCCGGCACACCGGGTTCTAGTCCCGGTCGGGGCACCGGATTCTGTCCTGGTTGCCCCTCTTCCAGGCCAGCTCTCTGCTGTGGCCCGGGTGTGCAGTGGAGGATGGCCCAAGTGCTTGGGCCCTGCACCCCATGGGAGACCAGGAGGAAATACCTGGCTCCTGGCTTCCGATCGTTGCAGTGTGTCGACTGTAGCAGCCACTTGGTGGGTGAACCAACGAAAAAAGGAAGACCTTTCTCTCTCTCTCTTTCACTGTCTAACTCTGCCTGTCAAAAAAAAAAAAAAAAATATATATATATATATATATATATATGGTATATGAAAGAAATCATGAATGAGTGTAAGGACCCATGAATGTATAACCATTATTTTAAAATCACAGGGTTGGCTTTGTCATATAGCAGGTGAAGCCGCCACCTGCGATGCCAGCATCCCACATGGGTGCCAATTTGTGTCCTGGCTGCTCCACTTCCAATCCAGCTTCTTGCTGATGGCCTGGGAAAAGCAGTGGAAGATGGCCCAAGTACTTGGCCCTTGCCATCCATATAGGAAACCCAGATGAAACTTCTGGCTTTGGCTTGGCCTAGCCCTGGTCGTTGGGGCCATCTGGGGAGTGAACCAGTGGATGGAGGAGACTCTCCCTCTCTGTAACTCTTTCAAATAAATAAATAAATCTTTAAAAATATATATCAAATGCTAGCATGAACAAACTCAGATACAACAGCATGTCTCTGTAGGTAAGAAGAGAGAATTTATACAGACTATGCTAATTTACAGATGGATGACTCGGTGAGTGGTTATTTAGAGAAACGCAGCAGTGCCTAAGTGCTGGTGTGCATGCATTCCTGAATCAATGTTTGTTTGCATGATGCCTAAAAAGAGGTATGTGGCCAAGAACAAACAGGCCACGTAAATATCACTTGACCTTGAAGAAAAGAGAGCAAACTGGAATAGTAAATCATTTTCTATACACTGTGGCCCAGCAGATCTGCAGGAATAGGGGTCCGTGGAGCTGGGCAGGGAGGGGGTATTTCAACCAGCATCCTCGCAGGACCCAGCACCACTATAGGATGGGGGGTTTTGGTGGTGGGCCAGGAGTCAGGGGGAGCGTAGGGCATTTGAAGGCAGGCAGGAGCCAGGTTTTTGCAGAAGGACATAAAGGGGGACATCAAGAAACAGCCATGCTTCTGCTGCAGCCTGGGGCGGTCCAGGGAGCAGACCACAGGGCTGCCCAAAGCGTCAAGGCCAGCTTGGCAGCAAGCAGGCTTCCCGCTGCTGAAGAAGACCCAGGCGCCACTTCTGTCACTGGGGCTGTGGTTGGCTGGACACTCCCTACAACTTTCAACTGACCCTAACCTGGATGATCTTCAATAAAGCCTCACATCACCACGTCCACGGTCACCTACCTGCCTAAATGATAAAGGGCAGCCCCATGCTTCGTGCTCCGTTCCCAGGAAAGCTGAGGAGCCTGGGACATGCTGTCCACAGTCCCTCAGCTCAGCAGCAACCTCTCCACGACCAGCAGGATGCAGGGGCAAAGGGGTGACCACAGGGCTTGCTTTATTTCCCAAGTTAGAAACTTGCGTGAAATCGAAATTAGAAGAGGCCAAATAATTTTTAACTAGGAAGCCGATTATCCCGGGTTGCATGTCAACCATTGGACTCCGCTTATCTACGCCTCTATTTCTGTTTCCTGAGGTGAGGGATGGGCAGTGATAATCAGCCACTGCCTGTGCCAGCTGACGCACGGCTCCGCGCACGCCATCGTGAGCATGTGTGTCACCACTGGGCTTACACGTACAATGCCGAGAAGACCAGCCTTGCGCCATGTGTACTTAACAACAATAACGGAAGCAGACTATACTAACACCTATCTGCGTTTAAGGGTACTTCAAAAAGCTCATGGAAAGTGGAGTTAAGATTTTTTAAAATTTAAATTCACACATAGCTTTTAAAATAATTTCCGTGAACTTTTTGAAAACCCCTCAGATTTCAATCTTTTTGCACCAATATAAACTATCTTTTATTTCCATTTTCTATGAACTTTTTGAAATAGGCTGTTTCCTTGAGCATCCAGCCACCCATCCATCCACTCATCCCCCCACCCATCCATTTACCCATCCATTCACCCACCCATGCACTCACCCCCACCCACCCACCCAGGCACTCACCCATCTACTCACCCACTATCCATCTACCCACTGGAATTCTGATGGGTGGCATCAGCCCCAATCTGACAAGTGTGGATCTGGCAGGATTTGTTCACACCCCCACCCAAGCATTTGTAAACCTTCCCAGCCTCCCAACGTCCAATTTACCTGTTGAGCAGAGGGACACGGGAAACACTGGCTTGTGTTACTGAAGAACACGTTGATGAGCTTCCAGTCATGTTCAAAGTCAAGTTGCTAAAGAAAAGGACAACAGCATGAAAGAGACAGCAGTAAGATCTGAAGCCAAAAGGACTTCCTCCTTGTCGCGTCTTTTAATCTCACACACCCACCCGCTTAAAATCACATTTATGGGTCTTTTTAATTTTTTTGTCAAAAGGAGTATGTGGTGAGAGTTTAAAGTAGCAGAATTGCTCTAGAAAGCAATTTGGCAAACTATCTAAAAACCAATTTTTATAAAAGGGTTTACTTTTTAATCCAATAATTCTATTTCCCAAAAATGTAGTTTAAGGAAATCATGAAAGATTTAGCTACAGTGATGAAGCCTTGTGCATAAGAATGAAAAACTGGAAACATAAATGCTTAAAACATTAATGTGCAAATCGTGGAACGCTCATGAGATGAGATACTATGCAGTTATTAAAATGAAGCTGAAGTTATTAAATTGTCACAGGAAGTAATATATCCTAAAAAGTAGGTTATCAAATTATCTGTATCCAGGAACATGCCTGCTTTATAAAATACACGCAGATACGCGTGCTTAGAGAAAACACGGCAGAACCACACACCACGTTATTAGCAGTCATCACTGCACAGTGGGTTTAAGGATGCTTTAATATTTGTTCATGTTGCCCGATTTTTCTATAAAAAACATGTGTTACTTGTGTTTCAGAAAACCAAGTTTTTTTTTAAGGAGGCAGCCCGGTGTAGCTGAGGAACTTTGCACTGCTAATGAGGCATTTCAGATTTTAGCTGTAACCAGCCGTGTCGCCCTGGACGGGCCATTTGACTTCTTGAACTTCAGTTGCCTCATCTGTAAGTCTGCTGGGCTGGCCTCAGGACCTCCCAGCTATTTTGCAGAATCACATTATTGTTGTTGTTTCAGAAATTTTGTAAGTCCCCTGTTAGGGGAAACCAACTGTTCCTGGGGCAGCTCCTGCGTGCGTCAGCCCCGGATGACCAGGAAGGACTGTGCTTGCTTCGATCAGCTATTTAATGCCTGTAAGGCTGAGACAGCGGCGTCCCCAGGCCCAGCATGGCGGCCAGCTCGCCTTGGTGGGATGCTCGCCCGGAAGGACGGCACAAAAGGCCAGGGGACGCGTCTGTGACTCCTGAACTGCTAGGAGAGCGAGAGCAGGGCCCCCAGCAGGTGCACTACAGCGGCCCTGCCACGAGAGGGAAACCACAGGTGGTAATCGCCAACAGCAGTCATCACCACTCCAACCATCACGACGGCTTTGGTCTGTGAGCCTTGACTCTGCCAGGCAAATTCAACGCCTCATTTAATCCTCCCTGAACCCTACAGTTTGACTCTTGTCACCCCCAGTTCATGACCTGAAGCTTGGGGAGGTTCAGTATCCAACCCAGCATCACACAGCTAACAGGTGGAGGCTCAGGATTCAAACTCAAACTGCTCCTACTCGGGGACCCAAGCCCTCGGCCACCCGTCTACATGAGATGTCACGCAGTGCATCTGCCAACGCTCGGTAGGACCACATAGAAATCCATCCTGAACGAAAGGATCAGTCCTTTTTAAACATGACCTCCAGAGGAGCACCAAAGGGCACAGATGCAGGGCCCTGGCATTGCTAGTCGCCACATCCACGGCAAGATGGAGCCACAGACACCCGACCCGGTACGTTTGGCCCTAGCCAATGCCGGCAGCCCAATCGCACCAGCATTACTTGACTTCTTACCGGGTTCTCTCTCATGCTTCTCACCAGCTCTGTAGCCTGCATCCACAAGTCTCTGCAAAAAGGAAAGGAAACAGAAAAATCGGCTCAATATTATTGTGTTGAGGCCGGAAGCGTGGCCCTCAGCCCAGACCAGGAGTCTGGCTCTGAGCCTGAGGCTACACGCAACCAGCCCTGGTTCTAGGGGCAGACAGTGACCTGGATTTTTAAAATTAGACCCATCAGGCCAGCTGACATTAGCACGGGAGAGGCATCCTAATGTACACCTCTATTTTTAAGCCTCTGACTTTGCCAGCTCCGGCGAATCCTCCCACGTGCGTGCCCCAGGCCTGCAGGAAAACACACCCGGAGGGAGACAGCAGAGGAACTTACTCAGCACCTCCACGAGGTACAAGTCTTGTCTCAGGACACAGCGGCATCAGAGCAGAAGGACTGAAACGGCCGATGATGTCTGAAAGGACTGGGGAGGGGGCCGGGTTGAGGCCCTGGGCTCAGCATCTGGGCATCCCCTGGAGGGCGGGGGCGGAGACCCCCATTCCACGGCACAACCATCACACCCTGCCCTTGGCCGTGGGCTTAACCTTGAGCATCCATCAAGGGCTTGGCCAGACCACACACGGAGCGCTTACCTCGCCCCCAGGAATGAGCCCCTGGCAGAATGACTTCCTATAACATTAGGGGAAACTGAGGCCGAGAGATGCCCTGCAGGCTGCCCCCGTCACCCAAATGGCACAACTTCTAACTGCCTGGGCTGCTTTCCTGTCCTCCTCTCTCCTCCCGAGAGCGACAGCAGGGCGGGACAGCTCCGGGGAACACACAGAGAACATGTCCCAGAGCTGACAGCCTGGGGACTGCTAAAAATAGTGCTGTCAGCAGCAGTTAAGTGGCATCCTGTTCCTGAGAGAGGAGAGGGCAGAGTG
Source organism: Oryctolagus cuniculus (assembly GCF_051225735.1). Taxonomy (NCBI): domain Eukaryota; kingdom Metazoa; phylum Chordata; class Mammalia; order Lagomorpha; family Leporidae; genus Oryctolagus; species Oryctolagus cuniculus. Next base: position 179,392,199 of record NC_142868.1, read on the forward strand.
GGGAGGGGGTCACGGGAGGGAGACGCTGCCTCCCTCTCCTCAGCCCCTCTTCCCTCCTACCGCCACCCAGCAGGGCCTCGGGGCCCCCAGGGGCGGGATCTAGAAGGTGGCCTCACACAGGCTCCCGGGGAAGGTTGCCGACACCGTGCAGAGGAAGCAGGCAGGAGAGCTGGGCGCAAGCCAGGAGCTCGTTACCTGGCTTTGTGATTTCCAACAGCCACCCAACACGTGTGTGACTCAGTTTCCCCCATCCTTAATCCAAAAGGGCGAGCTTCACTCTCTAACCCCTGACCAGCTGCAGAAGGAACCTGTCTCCCATATGTGATGGGCAAACAGGAAGCTCTGAGCCAAGTCAGAGGTGACAGGGACAGCATGTGTGCGTGCACTGCTGGAGGGGACGGGCCACTGTCCCTGTCACAGGAGCACAAAGCACAGCTTTCCGGCGCTAGGTAGCAGGAAGATATTTGCCTGCCAGGTTCAAGGTATCTGTATTCTAATGTTCCTTTACAATCAAAGACCACCTCAGATCTTTGCACATAAACTTGCCTAACCCTGCGGTGTGCCTGGCTCTGTCCTCACGCTGCCCATCTGGGCTCCCTGGAGGCAGCGGGATCAGAACAAAGGGAGCAGGCTGTGGGCTGGACCACACAGGTTCTCACGGCCTCGGTCATTTACTGCCTATGTGACCTTAGAGGTCTGTTTACCCCTCTAACACTCAGTTCTCCTGTCTGCAAACTGGCCACGAGCAAGGCGTGGCTGGTGCTGGAGCTCACCACGTTCGGGTCCTGAAGGCCAGGAGGGCCAGGTCCACCCAGTCCCTGAGACCCCAAAGGGGTCCGGGTATCCCAAGAACACTTTCCTGGGCACCTGCCAGGCACCCAGGTGTGGCACACACTCCCCGCACCCTTCCTCTCCAGGCATGCTCTCAGTCATCAGCATCTGCTTCAAGTCCTGCCTCTGATCAGCCCTCCCACTGCCTTCCACAGCCAGCTGGGGGCCCTGGCCTTGCTGCGCTCGAAGCTGGGTGGCCCAACTCGCTACAGGGCCAGGGAGGGAAGAACGAGGTGCACAGAGGAGTCGGGTGAAGGGGCCGCTGCCACGTGGCTTCAGGACCCAGGCTGCACGGCTCTCCCCAGGTGCCCCCAATATGCTGCTTCATTTTTCTTTTCCTACCTCTTAGAGGTAAACAGGCTCAGGCCCAGCGACCAGGCAGCAGTGGGCTTCCTTGTGGCAAATGCTTTGCCCACCCGTCCCCTCTCGCCTGTCAATCAGATCCTGGAGGGCGGATCTTGAGTTCTGAAGGCGGCACCAGCGTCCTCTTCATCCCCATCCTTCCTGGGAGCTCAGTGCTCGCAGGCTCTTGGTGTCAACTCGCTGGCTGGATTGCCAGGGCCCCAGCTGCGCCCCGGGTGTCAGCCCTGCCGAGCGTTTGCCTCGCAGTCTAAGTCTGCTTGTCTTAATTGTGGAGCCCTAGGCGCTCCCCCGCCCTCCATCCGTGAGCACAGGCATAGGAGACTGCAGCTGGCTGCAGAAGGCGGTGGGTGGGAGGGCCGATCAGAGGCAGGACTTGAAGTAGATGCTGATGATGCGAGTGTGCCTGCCTGGGACTAACGGGACTAACTCGGCTGGGGTCTTAGGATAACTTAATGGAGGCACGGAGCACCTCCCACGGTAGATGTATTAGCTGCCCGGGTGACAGACGCACAGGCGCATGCGTTGACAGAAAGGCCAGAGCGTTAGCAACAATGACCTCCTAAGAGTGGGGTTACGCTTGACTTTTATTTTCTTCATTTCATTTCCCTGAACCCAAGTGACAGATTTATTTTACAAGCGGGAGAGAGGTGGCCATGTGAAGTGGGCTGGTCCAGCCCTGGGGTCCTGGCGGCCCAGCTGGCTCCAGACCCCTCTCCTATGTCCCTTAATTTTCACCCACAGCCTCCTGGCTTCTCTCTGCCCAGAAACCGTAGGAGGTGCTCCTCACACCCTCCAGTCACCCTGGCTCCTTTATGGGTCCCCTCAGAACACCTCCCCTTTTCCCACGCGCTGGTGATGAGGTAGCCAATCGGCAACAATGTTGCTGTGTCGGGAGGGATGGGAGCACCAAGCATCTGGCCGTGAAAACCGGAAAGGCCCTACTCACCGGTCACCACGCCCATGCACGCCTGCTCTGGCCTCTTCTCCGTCCTGCAAGAAGCAGCAAGCACGTGGGTGCCTCCCTGAGCCCGTCCTTGCCAACAGCCCTTTCCCTCGGCCGCTCTGGTCCATTTCACAGAAGCTTTGCCCCAGCCTCACTCTGGGCCTGGGAGGCATCCCTCAGACGGCAACAGCGTGGCTGGAATGGGGCTGACAGCTCCTTCTGGATCTCTTCCCTTTCTTCCCAGCTCTCTGGTCTGGCCCAAAGCCAGAAAGGGCAGCTGGGCCCAGTGCAGAGCGACCCTGGCCTTGCCTCTTTGTGAGCCCCTCAGAGCAGAGGCAGGAGAGCCCGGGGGCAGCAAGCAGGAACGCCAGCACTCCCCGTCTGCCTTCCCTCCCTGCTCGCTCTGGAGAGCCGCAGGGACTCACGGGCCCTGGGAGTGTCAGGCTGGGAGGCAGGAGGCTGGGTACCGGGTCTTCAGCTCAGCTCCGAGGGTGCCTTGAGCCTACCCCTGTGCCCTTAGCCCTCGGTTTGCCCTGTCAATGAAGCCCAGCGCGTCCCTGCTCCGGGATCCCGGGACGCTTACCCGTCTTGCTCCTCTAGGTCGTCCGCCCCTGAGTCTGGAGCCTGGAAAAGACACAAGGGGTTGACACCAGCATCTCCTGGAGCCCCACACGCCTGTCACAGCTGCCCGTCTTCCCCAGGAGGAGGGAGCCTCTGGGTCCCGGGGAAGGGCAGACCCTCCCACGAGTGCTTTCCCGGGAGGGAAGACATCAGTCACACTGGAGCACGGGAGTGGGAGTGCTCTGCTCGGGGCTTAAACGTTGCCTGGACTCCCAGCAGCTTCTGTGCAGACACGAGAGGCTGCCGACTGTGACCTTCTGGAAGCCAGAACATAGCTTCACCGATCGCTTCCCTGGCTGTCGTGTAGAGGCCACGAGGGAGGGGCTCCGACTGTTCTACCCTCCACTGTGTTCCCTGGGCCTGCGACAGCGCCTGCCGCGTTGTCAGTGCAGTCGTCCCTCGAGGTCCACAGGGAGGTGGCCCCAGCACCCTTCAGATACCCGGATGTGGGGGTGCTCTGGCTCCTTATATCAAACAGTGTAGTATTTGCACAGAACCTCCCCCCATCCCCTCGTATTTCAAGTTGCTTAAATACCTGATACAACATAGACGTTCTGTAAGCCATGCTTGAAATGCATGTGTCATTTATAATACATCAGCTTGGGAATAAGGAGAACAAAGTCCATCCAATTATAGTGCACACACAATGATCTGGTGAATTTTTCAACAAATCCTGGCACAGAACTGACAGATGCAGGGGACTGACTAATCAACGAATATCTAGTTTTATCTAATATTTAATAATTACATTTATCTTGAAGGAACAAAATAAGCTTCCGAGTTTCCCCTTGGGACAATGCCAGATGACCCCAGGCGCTTCCTGTGGGAGAAGTCCCCTAAGCTCGCTGCTGGTCAGACTTGGGACCTCCCCTCGCCCAGCCCCGGCCTGGGAGTCACATCCTTGGCAACTCCTAGGATGCCTGGATTCGCGCCCAGGGCAGGAACCTGCTCAGCAAGCCCAGCTGTGGCTGGCTGCATCGTCTCCAGTTTGACACCAGTGCTTCCCCTTAGAATTCCTAGACGACAGTACGCCCAGGTCTGTGGTGATGGTGGATGGCCCCACGTCGCCTGCCCCCAGCCCACTGCCGCCTAGTGTTAAACAGCCAGGCTGGGGCAGGCTGGCCATGAGAGCCTCTGACCAGGGACACGCTCCCTTGCACTATGACACTAAACACAAAAGTCCCACCAAGACCCAAGTCAGGGACCACGAACAGTCTAGACGATGAGGGGAACTGTTTAAAGGGACAGAAACTCAAAGAAAAAGCAGGAGTGTCCGGGGCTTTTTTTCTTCTTGCATTCTGTCTCCCACTGTTTTTCTCTGCTCTGTTTCTGTGATGTGGAAGCCAAGCTGAGTGGACAGTGGTCCTGTCTCTCCACGCAGGGGCTGGATAGCTACAGGGAGCTGTGGTTTCAGGGCTGACCCTGAAGGCCACGGTGCCCAGCAGTAGGCTGGTAATGACCGTGGGGCTGGAGAGCAGCCTGGGCTGAGCTGTACCCAGTCTCAGGAGGCCATGGGCTCACCCAGGGAGACGGGCAGCTTGGAGGGCAGCAGAACTGTCAGACCCGAGAGCCCTCAGATGAAACCAAAGGCAGAAGTCACAAGCAGGCTTAGCTTTATTTTTTCCAAAGGTGGCTGGTCTGTCTCTCTTTCTGTCAGCTATAGAGACAGACATCTTCCATCTGATGGTTCATTCCCCAAATGCCTGCACCAGCTGAGGCTGGGCTGGGCCAAGAACTCAGTCCAGTCCTCCCACATGAGTGGCAGGGACTTGAGCCAACACCTGCTGCCTCCCAAGGAGCACATTAGCAGGAATCAGGGACTCACACCCAGCTACTCCAAGATGGGATGCAGGTGTCCCAAGCAGCATCTTAACCGCTGCATTAAACCCTAATAGGTTTACCTTTAGAATGCTGACTTTGGGGGTAATTTTCCTGCTTGCAGTGGGCGAATCTGAGCCGGCCATCCTCCCAGGCCCTGGAGCGTCAGGATCGCTCTGTGTGGATGCACAGACCCTCAGCAGCGTCGGCCGCTATCGGGGATGCTAGACCTCATCTCTCATTTATTTCCATCTCCCCGGGGCAAACTCCTCCCTGACTCCCATCAACACGGGTATGGTCACACAGGCCTGGATGGAATCGGGCCAGGAGGGGAGGCCCCGCCTGCCAGGTTCCACTGGGTCCCGATCCGCCTCCCAAGGCTACAGCTCTGTGCGGAGGTACAGTAGGGCCCAGGGCATGGCAGAGACCTGGGAAGAAGTGCTCTATTCCTCTGGGACAGCTGGGCCGTGAGCGCTGCCAGGTTCGGTCGAGAGCAGGCAGGCGACGAGGAGAGAGGACGGAGTGGGAGGCTTGCTGCTCTCCGCCTCTTCTCGCCAGGAGCCTCGTTCTCTGCTCACCCCTTTCTTTTCATGTTTTCCTTTTTATGGCTTTCTTTCTCCATTACCTAAGCCCATAAAATATACCCCTTGGGGTAGGGGCTTGGTGTAGCGATTAAGGTGGCTGAGGGGGACCACAGCCCATAGTGGAGTGCCCAGGCTCTGCTGCTGACCCAGCTGCCTGCTGTGGAGTGCCCTGGGAGGCAGCGGGTGAGGGCTCACACAGTGGGGTCCTTGCCGCCCACATGGAGTCCTGCACGGAGTTCCTGGCTCCTGTCTTGGGCCCAGCCTGGCCTAGCCTTGGTCACTGCAGGCATTTGGGGAATAAGACAACAGATGGGACTTGTCTTTGTGTGTGTCTCTCTCTGCCTTTCAAGTAAAACAGATACTTTTAAAAAATGATTAAGATGATACATTTTATACTACAATTAAAAATAATTTTTATATTTGCAAAGCAGATAATTTCTCTTATGTAGAAAGTTTGAAAGATCCCTTTTAAGAATTTTATTGATTTGTCAAGGGATTTATTTATTTATTAATTAGAAACTAGAAAAGTTTTTTCACCCTGATGTAAAGTTAGGCATGCATTTGGTTGGGGAAAAACAGGAAAGGGATGGAGTTGTTGCTGTGGATTCGTTCTGAGAGGAGAAGTGCGGTGGGGGCAAGAGGCACGGAGTCACCACACAGACCCCGGGAGCCAGGTGAAAGCAGGCCAGAGGTGAGCAGCCCGCAGACTCATTTATTTCAGTTGGTACAGCAGCTTATATAGCTGAGGCAGCCAATCCACTCAAGGGGCGGTTTATGCCCTAACCAATCACAGCCTGTTGCCAGGCAGTTTCCAAAGCCATCCAATCACAGCCTTCTGTCAGGCAGGCTGCTTTGCCAGAGGCCATCTTGGCATGGCCTTCTCATTCCACCACATGGAGTGATCAGACCCTCAGAGATTTTAGAATTTCTTCAACTCCTATGATGTTGTCTCCTAAAATGAAGCATTGGCCTAGTGACCAGGAGCTCAGCTGGGTGCTCACCAGGGCCAAGCCCTGTCTCCTACCACAGGTTACTTTAAATACTCACAGTTTCCACATTGCCAATGGCTGCAACAAATTTAATGTCAGAAGGCCTCAGAGAGTGAACTGTGAAGACAGGAAACCAGGTAGGAGGTCACATTTACATCCCCACAGTGCAGGCCAAGGTTGTCACATGGGGGACAGACCCCCTCCACCCCCCGAGCAGCGGCTGAGGTCAAGACCATTGGCTATGGGAGCAGGAAGCAGCTTAAGACCACGCACAGCAGGAACCCTAGGAATCCTGCTCAAAAGAGGCTTGTTCTTCTGGAGGCCCCCATGCTAGCTGGACTTGGGTGCTCCAAACGCACGTCCCATGGACGATCACTCGGGGCCTGTGTTTTTCTGTCACGCCTGGCCCTCTCTCTGCCTCTTACACCCCCCACCCCCATCCCATGGCTCCACATTACTGGGCCAACGTTAGTAAGTAAGAGGGCAACACATTAAGTAAAAATCACTTGGGTACCCAAAGGATATCTTTAGCTTGGAGTTTGCCAGAGAACAGCGAAATCTATGAATGCACACAAACATCAGATGCAAATTACATGCAAATGACACACACGGAAATCTCCCTGGAAACCACCGGCCCTGCTCCACTGGTTATGGTGAAGGGGCCATTTCCTAACAAGTGCATCCATTTCTTTTTCTATCTAAACCCTTATCTAACAGAATTGGAAGCAAAGCATGCTGACCTGGAAACCCTGACCAAATTAGGACCATGCAAATACTAAACTATGAAGCCCAGTTTATAGCACAGCCACTTGATATGCGAAAGCCAGGGAAGATGACCAGCTCAAGAGCAGCTTCATCACATTGAACAAACCTGGCTCATTCATCAGAGGGGAAATGGGGTGCAGTGGCCCCTGTGGCTACATTACAGGAAGAAGGAAGGCACGTGAGCAGCCAGCCCCCAACCCACACCTCCCACAACACTGTCCACCCACAGGGAGGTGAGATGCTGGAGGTCACCCTTGTCCAGGGAAGCCACCTGGGCCAGATGGGTTTTGTTACCAGGTGGTGTTGGGCTACATCCCCTCCATAGAAACCACTGAGGGGCAGAAACAGAGAGGGTGTGAGGGCTGGAGGATGAGGAAGAGGGAGACCCAAATGGCCAAGAGGCCCGGGGGAGCAAGGCTGGAGGCTCTGCTCCAGAGAGAGGGTGCTGGACCTTTCCTGTCCATGGCCTTGAACCACGTACCTGACTCAGAGGGCACGCTCTCTGCTAACGTCTTTGGGTCGCATGGGAATGGAAAAGTCTTCAGGCTCTGGAATCAAAAGCAAACATCAGAAACATCCACTCCTCCTAGGAAAATATCACACACCCTGAAAACTCGGCACGGAAATGGCCGTGTGCTTGTTCTTTCTGGGCTCTAAACCCTGGGGACAGGGATTGTCCATAGTCATGGGCTCCCAACTTGGCTCCTAACGAAGGGGCACGTGCCCGGGTGTCCATAGCAGGTGGCGAAGCAAGAAGTCTCAGAACAGTGGGATGGAGCAGGGAAATGGTGGAGGAGAATAAAAATCAATTATCTGGGGGCCGGGACTGTTGTGTAGCAGGCTAAGCCTCTGCCTGTGGCATCCCACATGGCCGCTGGTTTGTAATCTGGCTGCTCCACTTCTGATCCAGCTCTCTGCTATGGCCTGGGAAAGCAGTGGAAGATGGTCCAAGTGCTTGAGCCCTGCACACACATGGGAGATCTGGAAGAAGCTCCTGGCTTCAGATCTGCCCAGCTCCAGCAGTTGTGGCCATTTGGGGAGTGAACCAGCAGATGGAAGACCTTTCTCTCTGCCTCTCAAATAGATAAATAAATCATTAAAAAAAAAATCAATTATCTGGATGATGAAAAAGCTCTGGAAATGGACAGTAGTGCAACTTCCACAGTGTGAACGTAACTAATTCCACTGAGTACACATCGAGCAGTTAAAATGGTAACTCATGTTCTGTGTGTTTTACCACAATAAGAAAAGCAATCAAAGAGACCCAGTAGCCTTAGCCTAAAAGAAGCTTAACTCCGTGTTATTTTTATTTGTACTGGCTCTGTTCCTTTTTACCCCAAGAGCAGGCACACTTGGGTGCTACAACTATTTGCTGCTGAAAACCAGGTTAACTTGAAACTAGGAGACTCACATCTTCACCTGAGCCCAGATGGTCCGAGAGCAGACGAGGGACACACTGAGCCCTGCTCAGGTGCCCAAGACCACTTGGGGTCCCGCGGAGCAACTTTCTCTGTGAATAGCATGGAAGACTGGGAAGAGAGAGCCCGCATCTTCTCTCCAAAATTCAAAGTGGACGGGAAAATGCTACGTGCAGTCAGTGGGGCGCTTGACCACATCCTTGCTCGCAAGACGCAGGTTAATTTCTCTGGAATGTCCGATTACAGTAAGAGATCTGCGTTTACTCTCAACTCTTATCTCGTGGGTGTTCTGGGAAGACTTCACCCGGATGCCTTCAGATAACTCCGAAGGGCAGCTTCAAGGGTCACGCAGATAAATGCATTTGGAACCTGCTCCGGACACTTCTGGGAAACACCCACTCAGTCTGCAGGGACCACGCGCCCCAAAGCCCTGGAGACCCAGCTACGCTCTGCCAGCCCGTTTCCCAGGGGGCCTCGGGGAGGGGCGTGCCGACCTCCATCCAAGCTTGGCTTCACCCATTAGAAGACTCCCCCACTGCTCCCCCTGCCACTCCCACTCGGCAAAGCCCTCACCTCTGGCCAGAGCTGCCCTTCCAATGTGTTCTTTCCAGAAGAGGTTTGGATCTGATCTGCACCTAAAAATAAAAAATAAATTAAAAGTTCTGATTATTTTGCTGGGATTAACTCCACCCCAAATTTGTGGCCTCACGGCCTCTCCACGTGCCCCGCTCAGTCCTGTGCCTCGTGTTAGGAAAGGCCGCATTCCGTTCCTCCGCCCTTCAGGACTCTGCGCTTCCATTAGTGCAGCCCAGTAGGGCAGAATCCCCAGGCTGAACGCAGAAATGTTACCCGAGAGCTATCAGCAATCACGCTTTGCCGTGCACGCGTCTGTTATAGGGTTCACAAAGGGCAGAATCCGCCAGGAAGGGGGGGGGGGGGTTGGTCAGTTGATGCTGTTTGGGGACCATGACTAAGCAGGGAAGAAGGCAAAGGACATTCCAGAATAGTCCGGAGGGAGCATGACCTTAAGAAAGTTGGGCACGGGGCTCCTAGCAGCCATCACGGTACAAAGTGCGGAGTGTGTCCAGGGGCCTCGCCCAGTGGGGGAAAAGGCAGGGACAGAGAAGGCAAAGACACTCCCCTTGTTCCAATTTACTCTGGACCGGTCTTTTACATTTACTTTTTTTTCCTTCATGTTTTAGCAGTCAAGGGTTCCCATAAAACATCAAGTTAAAAAATAGTAATAGCAGCAGCACCCTAATAGAGGAAGCAAGCCAACAATTACCCCCAAGGCTGCTACTTCTACCGTCACATGCGATTTCATTGGCTCACATTCCGGCGCCCACAGTCAGGCTGACTGCCCGTTCTGCTGTAACCGTGTCCCCATATGCGTGTGAATGGGCATCCACCCTGCAGTGTCTCACCATGAGCTCTCTTCCTGTGTTGTACAATCTGGATCCTTAATTCAGAGGCTCCATGGAGACGTTCACGGACAATGGGATTAAACGGTGTTTATCTTGGTGCGAAATGTTTTAATCCACACCTTGTTTTTTTTTCCCCCCAGCAGGCAGTTTTCATGAACTTTCTTGTTTATGATGGTAGTATTTAATCAGAGACATAGGCTCCTTGCTTTCTCTGACTTCTCCCTACCTGGTTCTCTGCCCAGGGTATGCACTCCTGCTGAGAGCAGACAATGCGAGAAGCCCCGGAGTGCATGAGGCCACTCAAGGGGAAGCCTCACTCGAGGGCAAGGCCTCAGTCTCTCTGCCACCCCGGCCTTCCTCTGCAGCTTTCCTTTTAGATCCTGAAAATTGCTGCTCTCAAGATCCACAAGGAGCACCCGTGTCTCTCCACTTCCTGCCCACGGTGAGATCAGGCCCCGAATTCCGTGGTGAGGAACGACGGCTGTAACTTGCCTCCTGATCTGTGACCCTTTTGAAGTTCCCAGAAGCAAGCTTTCTGGGCAGTCACATCATGGGCATGCGGAGAGGTGTAGACCAGTTCGGAGCGCCGGCAAAGGCTGGGACACGGCATTTGGAACTGGTGGGCAGGGCAGAAGAGGCCACGCGGACTGACAGGAGCCAGGCTCTGCAGCTGCACAGGCCAGGCAGTGGAGGGGTGGACGATGAGCAGGACAGATTTAAGATTGCCTTGGGGGCTGGCGCCGCGGCTCACTAGGCTAATCCTCCGCCTTGCGGTACCGGCACACCGGGTTCAAGTCCTGGTCGGGGCGCCGGATTCTGTCCCGGTTGCCCCTCTTCCAGTCCAGCTCTCTGCTGTGGCCCAGGAGTGCAGTGGAGGATGGCCCAAGTGCTTGGGCCCTGCACCCCATGGGAGACCAGGAGAAGCACCTGGCTCCTGCCTTCGGATCAGCGCCGTGTACTGGCCGCAGCGCGCCAGCTGCGGCGGCCATTGGAGAGTGAACCAACAGCAAAGGAAGACCCTTCTCTCTCTCTCTCTCACTGTCCACTCTGTCCAAAAAAAAAAAAAAAAGACTGCTTCGGCAGTGTTCACTAAGCAGGGATTGAGGTGGAAAGGGCAGTCAACAGCACTCACAGCTGTTCTCGGCACCTCCACAGATGACTCATTCAGTCCTCGCAGCTCTGACATAAATCACATCATCCCCACTTTACAGACAGGAGAACGAGACAGACACACGGATGCTCCTTGTGAATCTCAAGGGCTGAGTGGCATTTTCAAGGGGACCCAGCTAGCCAAGGGCGACGGCTGGACTCAGAGATAGGTGGTCTGGCTCCTTGGTCTGTGCTTGTGCCAAACAAGCTGAGTGTGCGGTGAGCCACGTGCCAAGATCCAGACCAGGGCCAGCGGACTTCGCTTGCGAAAGGCCCAACGACTCTGTATTTCAGGGTTTGCAGGCTAACGAAGCTCAGTTGTACTGCTCAGTTCTGCGGCCGAGGTGTGAAAGTAGTTGCAGAGGAGTAAACAAGCTATCTTTATTGACACAGGCCAAAATTCAAATTCATGCATTTTCCATGACAAAATATTCCTCTTCTTTTGGTTCTCCCAACTGTCTAGCAATGTGGAAACCCTTGTGTTTATCAACAAGCAGATTCTAAAGTTTGCACGGAGATAAAGGAGCCAGCATAGTCAATACAGTCTCGGAAGAGCAAAGTCAGAGGACTGGCCCTACCTGGCTCTAACTCACGACTCAGCTACAGTCCCCAGGACAGCGTGCTGATGGCAACATGTAGACAAACAGATCAGTGGAACAGAAGAGAGAACCAGGAAATGGGTCCACATACAGGAAGTCAACTGATCTTTGACAAAGAAGCAAATGCAGGCAGTGGGGCAGGGCGTTTGGTCTAGGGGTCAAGACGCCTGCATCCCATATCCAAGTGCCTGGGTTCAAGCCTCAGCTCCTCTCTCAGTTCCACTTTCCCGCTAATGCACAGCCCAGGAGGCAGCAGTACCTGGGTCCCTGCCACCTGTCACAGACCTAGATTGAGCTCCTGGCTCCGGCTTGGCCCGGCCTCGCTGCTGTGGGCACTTCGGGGAGTGAACCCGTGGATGGGTTCTCTGTTGCTCTCGCACACTTGACTCTGTCCTCTGTCTCCCTGCCTTTCAAAACAACAAACAAAACAGGCAGCAGGCTGACTTTGGCCCACAGGCTCCAGTTTGCCAACTGACCCCCAGTCCAGACTGGTACCAAGAGACTGTCAAGGTGAATGGGAGAGGGCAGGCAGGGTGGGACAGAGCTGAAGGAGTAAGGAAAGTTAACCTAAAGAAGGCAAGCAAGGCGGGCGAGAGAGCACAGAACGGGTGTGTAAGAGTCAGCTGTCACAATTTTTTTGTTTGACAGACAGTGAGAGAGAGAGAGACAGAAAGGTCTTCCTTCCATTGGTTCACCCCCAAAATGGCTGCTACGGCTGGAGCTGTGCCAATCCAAAGCCAGGAGCCAGGAGCTTCCTCCTGGTCTCCCATGCGGGTGCAGGGGCCCAAGCACTTGGGCCATCCTGCACTCTCCTCCCGGGCCACAGAGAGCTGGACTGGAAGAGGAGCAACCGGGACTGGAACCTGGTGTCCATATGGGATGCTGGTGCCGCAGGCGGAGGATTAACCAAGTGAGCCACAGCACCGGCCCCAGATGTCGCATTTAAACACAGAGGGAAGACCAGTACAGAGGGTTTACAAGGACGTCCTTCACTGTCAGAAGTGCTCGAGCCCAGGGCCGCTGGCCCTGTTCCATGTGACCTATACCCAAGACTAGAATGGGGAAGTCGGTGGCCCTTGGGAAAAGAGCTGGCACTACCTAACCAAGAGTGACTGCCCAGGGCACTGGTCCACACAGAGGCTGAGGGTCACGGTGGACTCATACACACACGCCAAGCAGAGATTGAGCGCTGGGTCCCTTGGTCTGCCAGCCTCTCCGAGGCTCCGTGTCCTTGCAAGGTGAAGTTGCTAACACCTGCCTCACACGGTTGCTCTGAGGATTAAATGCATATAAACCTGCAGCAAGGGCTGGTGCTCTGCACAGCAGGTTAAGGTGCCGCCCGTGCTGCTGGTACCTGATACTGGAGCGCTAGTTTGTGTCTTAGCTGCTCCACTTCTGATCCAGCTCCCCACTAATGCACCTGGGAGAGCAGCAGATATAACCCAAGTACTCGAGCCCCTGTCACCCAAATAGGAGACCTGGATGGATAAAGATCCTGGCTCTGGCCTGGCCCAGCGCTGGCCAATGTGGCTATTTGGGGAGCAAATCAGTAGATGGATGGTCTCTATCTCACTTCTCTGTCACTCTGTTTTTCATATAAATAAATAGATCTTTAAAAATGACAACCAGGGGGTGGTGCTGTGGTATGGTAGGTTAAGCCTCTGCCTCCAGCACTGACATCTCATATGGGTGCTGGTTCAAGTCCTGGCTGCTCCACTTCCGATCCAGCTCTCTGCTGGTGGCCTGGGAAAGTAGTAGAAGATGGCCCAAGTGCTTGGGCCCCTGTACCTGCGTGGGAGACCCAGAAGGAGCTCCTGGCTTCAGATCGGCCCAGCTCTGTTCATTGCAGCCATTTGAGGAGTGAACTACTGGATGAAAGACCTTTATCTCTACTTCTCAAATCTTTAAAAACAAATAAAAAACAACCAGAAATGCAGCACAATGTCTGATGCGTGGTCAGGGTGTGGGAGCCACTGGTTACAATGATGACAGTTTTATTACCAGAGTGATAGATGGCACCGGCTCTCTTTCGGATACTTTCAATTTCAGTACTCTAGGCTTTCCATATCTACCTAAATGCTTGAGAGTTCATGGTTTTAACTTGATGTGAGTCATTCATGTGCACTGGGGCGTCACACCAAGGGCCACACCTGGAACCTAAACACTAAGTGTCCACACCCAAGAACCTGACGGACGCACGAGGCCCTGCCATCCTTTGCCCCCTGAGTCTTGGGGGTACCTGGGTCCCACTTCCTGTCTCTGCCTCCTACCAGGTACAGAAAAGAGAAATCTTGGCCCGTTGTTCCTCCCCAAGGCAATGGGCTAAATTGCCAAAGCCCCTGTGGCACCCTTGAACCCCAGTCACAGAATCCCTAGGGAACTTTCCCAGTGGGAAAGTTGGTTGGACAACATCAAGCTCCTGGATCTGTGAAAGGCTTTGAGCTCCCCGAAAAAACTCCCACCTCAGTAAGGTCAGCAAAGGGACAAAAACACGTATTTTCCCACCTTGATGAGACTGAAAGGGAAACAACTTCGCACGCTCACAGCAACAGGTTTGACCGAGATCAGTCAGCCAAGCTGGACACAGCCACGACCTCGGAGCTCCAGCAGTGACATGCTGTCGGCATACCAGGCCTCGCTGGTTCAGTCCCAGGCTCCCGCCTTCTGGAATCACCTTCTGAAATGCAGTCCACCCTCTGCCCCGGCCCCCACGCGCAGAGTCAGGTTGGAGCTGCGTGGGTGGGGCTGGGGGACACTGGGCGTCAGCAGGTTTTAGAAGCCCCTTGGGTGGTACTCATGTCCTTCCAAGGTTAAGAGATCAACTCTGCAAGGAAACCCCCAGCGTGTCAGCCCATCAGCTGGCCAGAGGCAGGTGGAGTGATCCCCAAAGCAAAGATGAAACCACGCATGCCCTGGATGTACGGGCCTCTGTGACGCTTGTCCACTTACACTGCATCTGGAGCAGACCCTGCCCCCATCCCCATCCCTTCCTCGAGGGAAAAACAGCCACTTGGTGGCCTTGATCAAATGTTTAATCTCTGAAACCCGACTTCCTCAACCATAAAATAGGAGTAAGACTCGCTTCCCTACCTTCTTCTTGGGGCTGTCATGTGGATCAAAGAACAGGAGGGGAGGGCGGGGCACTGGCAGACGCCTGCCCGATCTCCCTTACAAAAGGAAGGGGCCTCCTGGTCACGCCTGGGCTTGTGTTACTTCCTCAGGCCCTTTGAAGAGCTGTGTCCTCACAGGAACCCTGGAGGCATTTTTATGGGCTCGGAGAGGCCACAGCTCCTACAGAGCACACAGGCCAGGGGAGGACAGGCCTTGGGTCAGCACTGCCATCCAGCCAGCCAAAGCTATGCTGGAAGGCTGGGGCGGAGCAGGGGTTGGAGCTGGCCGGCGCTGTCCCACGCACCATCTGGGGCTGTGGGCAGGTCTCCGAGCGGCTGTCAGCTGTCCTCCTAGGCAGCACGGAGTCCTACTTGTACCCAGGGCTTGGCAGACACCGCTGTGCACCTGCACGCAGGCATGGTCTGTGGCTGCCTGGGGGAAGCGTCAGAACCGCGAGTCATGCCTGGCTGCTGCTCCAGGCTTGGAGCGCCGGGTGCTCAGAAGGGCACGGGTGTTAGCAGTGTCCTCTGGCCAGCGTGATGCTCGCCACGGCCAGTGGAAGGTGACACCGAGCACCAGAGAGCCTTCTGGCAGCAGCCGTGTTGGCCTCGGGATGTTTGTTGCAGAATTCTAGCAAGGTTGAAATGAGACCACCTCACAAACACAGGAAACGGAGACCCAGGGAGGTTAGAAACCCACCAAAGCAAGCTCAGCGAGTCCTAAGAGGGACGTGGAACTCTGGGCTCTATCGTCAGGGCTGGCACGCTTTCCTGGGAGAAAGTCTGTTTCGGAAGCCCATAATAAATCTGGTCCTGTGTACTGTCTTCTGCCCTGAGCTCCCAGCTATGGAACGTTCTTTTGCTATAGCTACAAGACCAGTTGTTAGTGGACTTGACCCACAGGCCATTTAGGTACACCATGAGGACGGCCACAGGATGCTGTAGGAAGGGCAGATGAACCCCTATCTGACCAGGCTACAGAAGGCACTACAGATGGCTTGAAAAGTCTCAACCACCGCTCCCTGATGGTCACGGGGACACACCAGCAGGGGCGACAGACTGGTGCACCCTCCTGTCTCCAGGCCCTGATGCCTACCCAACACTCATGTCACATACCCTGTGCTGGAAGACAGAAGAGTTTCAGGCTTCAGCCTGGCCCAGCCCTGGCCACGTGGCCATTTGGGGAGAGAATCAGAGAGAACCAGATCTCGCTCTCCCAGTCCCTGCCCCTCAATCTGTCTTTCATACAAAATAAATAAGTCTTTAACAAAGAGAGAGAGAGAGGGAGGGAGGGAAGGAGGGAGGGGAAATGATGCCCAAGCCAAGAGCAGGGCTCCCACCGTACCCAGAGCCCTGCCCACCCCCTGGAGGGCCTGTCCCGCCCTGCCCCAGCCAGGAGCCTCGGCCACCTCAGGACCTTTCACATCTGAAGCTGCAGGCTCATCGCACCTCCCGCCCTCCCCACTCCCCACAGCAAATCCAGATGCTGGGCTTGCTGCGTGACTTTGAGCAAGGCATTCAACTTGAGGGGCTCCGGTTTTGTAAACATAAAAGTCAGAGATTTGGATTCCACCACTTTAGAAGTCTCTTTAAGCCAAATGGCACCGAGATCATAAAAAAAAAAATATGGTTCTTCTCCTGGGATTCCCAGGTCCTCTTGTATCCAGTTCTTCCTTCCCCTAACTCCCAGCCCACACCCCTGCTCAGCCCACCCTGCTCCCCATGCCTGGTCCCACGGAGGAAGCCCCCTGCCCCCCAGGGCCCTGCCATGCAGCCCTCTCTGCTTATCTTGGTCCCTCCCTCCTCACAGCAGTCTAGAGCCTCATCTCCCACGGGAGGCGTCTGCAGCCCACGCCCCTCCGAGCTCTCGGAATCCTGGCATTACAGCTACTTGCACCTATGCTGGTGCTTAATTCTTCCCCCCGATTTTATGCAGTCTCTCTCCCTGGAGGGTTCCTTACACTTGGTTTGGTGCAGCCAGCCAGACTCAGCCCACCCTGGCTTCTTGGAAGGCTGCTCAGACAGTTAATTGACAGCAGCAAAAACCTGGGGAAAACGATGATTGACAATGAAGTCCTAAAAACCTGCAAGGCACAGACGACACTCCAAAAGAGTCAAACTCCTGAGCTCCCCCCCTGGAGAAAAATCCCATAGCCGAGCTTGCTGTTCCAAGCAGGCAGGCGGGGGATGGGGCAGGAAACTGAGAGAGCTTGGTGTGGAGGCGACAGTGGGACAGCAGAGTCCCGGATGGCTCCGATCTGCCCTGGCCCCTCCCCCTCCCATCAGCAGTTTGAAGGACTGGGGCCCCCAGATGAGGGTTCCAATGTCTCTTTCCGCTCTTCCTTGGAAAGACAGCTTTTCCAGCAGGCTGGGAGGCACCTCCTCCAGGAAGGACCTGGGGCTCCTGGGAGCTTTGCTGACCGGCTCTCCCCACTCCCACACCTTGTTCCTTTGCTCTCGCAGAGTTCACTCAGCTCTCACCTTTGGCTTTGCACTGACAGGTCTGTCCTGGGTGCGTCACCAAGACGACAGAGGTTTAAGTTCACGGGCATGACAGCCTCCTGGGGAATGTCTGACCCACTGAGAGAAACTGGAATTCCAGCAGATATTGCATCTTATCAGCTACAGGGGTGTCTCGCCGGGTGGCTTTTGCTCGTTGCGATTTTGAGATTGGGATATTTCAGGAGCCTGAATCCACGTGCATCAAGCCCATTTCAAAGACCGAACCAAAACCGGGTTTCGCTCCAGGCTCAGACTCGGCTCTGAATTCAGGCTCCTGACCTTATCGGCAGGGTGGCCTCAGCACATCATTTAACATCTCAGTTTTCTCATCACTAAAATGCAAATGATGACACATGCACAGGCCATCTTAAAGGCCAGCTGTTGTGTATGGTCAGCCCTTGTGCCTGGACTTGGCTGGTGAGTTCAACCAAAACTATGGAGACAAAATTTCTGAAAAAATTTTTACATCTGTAAAAAAGAAGTCCAAACATGCACAGGTGTTTTGAGTCCCAGCTCCACTCCTGATCTAGCTTCCTTCAAATGGGCACCCTTGGGGGCAGCAGGTAATGGGTCAAGTACTTGGGTTCCTGCCACCCGCACGGGAGATTAGTTGGGGTGCTGGGTTCCTGGCTTCGGCCTGGTCCAGCCCCAGCTGATGTGGGTATTCGGGGAGTGAGTCAGCAGATGGAAGATCTGTCTCTCTGACTTAACAAAAAATTCAAGTGTAGGGGAGGTTTTACACAAATACCGTGCCATTTTACGTAAGGGACACGAGCACCTGCAGAGGTTGTATTCGCAGAGGGTGCTGTAACCCATGCACGGCTGCACAGACAGGGTTTAGCAGGGGGCTTGGCTCTTGTAGGGAGACTCTCAATGAATTCAGTTGGAAGGGATCTTGGGGGGTGATGTCGCCAGTGCCTGCAAAAACAAACACTTGTATCTTCTCTAAAAATGTCACCTTCATCCTAGGCTTTAATCAAGATGCTCCAGGATGCAACCTCAAGCGTTTCCGCACACAATAAAAAGATGACCAACTCCACGAGCGAGCAAGGTGCGCGTGGGCAAGAGTCAGCAGAGCAAGCAGAGCAGAAACGGGCCAGAGAAGCTGGATACTGAAACATCCGACGGGAATTACAGAACTGCTACGTTTGGAAAATAAGGCTTGGCCAGCGCCGCTGCTCACTAGGCTAATCCTCCGCCTGCGGCACCAGCACGCCGGGTTCTAGTCCTGGTTGGGGCGTCGGATTCTGTCCCGGTTGTTCCTCTTGCAGTCCAGCTCTCTGCTGTGGCCAGGGAAGGCAGTGGAGGATGGCCCAAGTGCTTGGGCCCTGCACCCCATGGGAGACCAGGAAAAGCACCTGGCTCCTGGCTTCGGATCAGTGTAGCGCGCTGGCCGCAACAACCATTTGGGGGGGGGGGGTGGTGAACCAACGGAAGGAAGACCTTTCTCTCTGTCTCTCGCTCAAAAAAAAAAAAAAAAAAAAAAAGGAAGAAAGATAAGAAAAATAAGACAAGGTTTTTATAGGATCCCAAAACTATTTTTTAAAGTTGCAAATTTGGTAAAGAACATAAATTTGAAAAACAAAAGCATTAATTTTTTAAAGTCCTCAGTGACTGGCTATAACAGCAAGGTGGATACTACTGAACAAGGATGAATAAAGGAGATGTGTCATGATTTAGAACGCAGTACAGGAAGAAGACAAAAAGGTGGCAAAGCTGGGAGAGAGACAGAGATGAAGAGATGAGAGATGAAGTGAGAACAGCAAACGAACATCTCTTAGCCGTCCAGAAGACAAATAATGGAGCAGAGGCAACATTGCAACCGACATTGGCTGAGCTTTGATCAATTTAAAAAAATTATCTCAAGCACAGACTCAGGATACACTACAAACACCGTATCAGGTAAGTTCAGGGAAATTAATCAATGAGAAACCAAACACACAGCATAGACTGCGGTGTACTTTTCCCAAAGACAGCCACGGCACGGCCTCCCATCCTGCGTGTCCTTCTCGTAATGACATTCATCACTCCTTCCCCCTTGAATCTAGGCTGGTCCTGACGCCCGCAGGGACCAGCAGAAGCAGCAGAAACAGCTTCCAGCCCTGGGCACCAGAAGGCCTGCAGCTTCCGTTTGTGTTTTGGTGACTTGAGTCATGATGTCAAGTCTCAACTGTTCTACTTCCAATCCAGCTCTCTGCTATGGCCTGGGTAAGAGAAGACTGCCCAAGTCCTTGGGCCCCTGCACCCACCTGGGAGACCCGGAAGAAGCTTCTGGCTCCGGATCGGCTCAGCTCTAGCCGTTGCGGCCATTTGAGGAGTGAAACAGTGGATGGAAGACCTCCCCCCACCTCAAAAACATGAATTCTGAGCTGATATAGTGATATACAACTAAGTAAAAAAAAAAATCAAGATGCAAAAGAAGTATGTAGAAGGTTATCTTTTGTGTATGAAAAAAGAATATAGTTTCCAAAAGACACAGAAAGGATAGGAAGCTAAGGACATCGGTTACCTTCAGGGGTGACAGAAGTGGGTAGGAGGACTAGGAAAATGGAATAGGACTGCCCAGCACATCTTTTTATACAGACATGACTTTTGAACCACGTTAATAATTTCATGTGATCAAAAATAAACAGGAAGAGGAGAAACACCAAACTGAATATAAATGGACAAGCTATTTGTCAAATTGTATAATCACACACACACACACACACACACACACACAAAGATCAATCCAAGTGATTTGGGCATGGTATTTTGATCATACACCCTGAATGTATAAATTCCGCACTTCAGGAGTTAGTGGTGGTGGAGGTGTTGTCACGGCAGTTCCAATACTGTCTCCATTACAGGATCCAGCAGGTAAACTCGTGGATGTACTTGTAACCTGAATTTGGACTGTGGGGGAAGGGCCATGCAAATGTGGAGATGAGAAAGCCCAATTCTAATTAAAGACTGTGTACACATGCGTCTATATGCATACACACATGCAGATGTGATTTGTTTTCTGTAAAGAGCTGTATTTCTGTCACTGACACAGTCGGGCAGCGGCACAGCCGCCAGCACACAGACCCTGGTTTGTAAGTAACGTCCACCAACCATCGGAACCGCAGAGAAACACCAGAGTGGGACCGGGGAAACAGGAGGCCTTCCTAGATATCTGTAGCATGAAGTTTAAAACTGCTTTAAAGTTGATAGGGCTGCAAGAGCCACCACCTTGCAGGGCTGTCACTGGCCAAGTCTGGTCACTGAGGCATCAGGATGAGCAGCGACAGGCCTGGACCACACACACTAAGAGGTTTGATACGTCCATTTTACATGAAGATAAAACATGAATATGGGAGTTCAATTAAAATTGTTTAAAGTGGGGGAGAGGGCCGGCGCTGTGGCATAGCGGGTAAGGCTGCTACCTGCAGTGCTGGCATCCATATGGGCGCCGGTTCAAGTCCTGGCTGCTCCACTTCAATGCAGCTCTCTACTATGGCCTAGGAAAGCCCAAGTCCTTGGGCTCCTGCACCCTCATGGGAGACCTAGAAGAAACTGCTGGCTTCAGATTGGCACAGCTCCGGCAGCTGCAGCCAACTGGGGAGTGAACCAGTGGACAGAAGACCCCTCTCTCTCCCCCTGCCTCTAACTCTGCCTTTCAAATAAATAAATGAATCTTAAAAAAAAAATAAAGTAGGGGAGAGAATATAATCTCTTATGGAGGAAAGTCAAATGACAATAGAAGGTACATGGAATATTAGGGGAAAAAAAATCACTGTTTTATGCCCACCATGGTAGTAATTCAGGTAGAAGCTCAATGGACACTAAACCTGAGAAAAAGGAGTCACATGGTCCCCCTTACTGCTCGAGGCGGTCACCATGACAAGGGAGAAATCTGACAAACGCCACCTTAACCAAGTTATCAAATCTAACATCACCAATTCAGGGATTTGCCAGTATCACTTGTGTTCCCCAATGTGAGGCACCAAGGACACATTTGTGTTGTATTTCTGCCAAAAGGGATTAATCCAGGGCTGGTGCTGTGGCACAGCGGGTTAACGCCCTGGCCTGCAGTGCCTTCATCCCATATGGGCACCGGTTCACGACCCAGCTGCTTCTCTCCTCATCCAGCTCTCTATGGCCTGGGAAAGCAGTAGAAGATGGCCCAAGTCCTTGGTTCCCTGTACCCATGTGGGAGACCCAGAAGAAGCTCCTGGCTCCTGGCTTTGGATCAGTGAAGCTCTGGCCGTTGCAGCCAATTGAGGAGTGAACCAGTGGATGGAAGACCACTGCCTCTCCTTCCCTCTCTGTGTAACTCTAACTTTCAAATAAATAAATAAATCTTAAAAAAATTAAAAGGGGATTAATCCAACTCTAGCTATAAAGAAACCATTTTCCTGAGTCCGAATTGATGTGTGCCTGCACGTGCAGTCACATGCGTGCCTGAATATTTCAAGGACTCGAAATAAAAAGGCTAAAACTGCTCTAGATTAAAGTGACTGGAGAGACAGGACAAATAAACACATCATGCCGTCTTCCATGAAGCCATGAAGTAATGACTGATCAAAGAACACATCAGCAGCTAATTTGCTTCATCAGCAGATTAAAGGAATAAGTCACACAATCTCATCCCAATAAGGGCAGAAAAAGCATTCAGTAAAATTCAACATTCACTCATGATTTTAGAAAAGCTTTTGGCAAATTGGGAATAAGTTAGAATTTTCTTAGTCTCACTATTAAAAAAAAAAAAACACCTCTGTAGTAAACACCATCCTTGGCAATCAAAACTTGAAACACTTTCCTTTCGATCTTGGGACTAAGGTAAAGATTCGTCCAGCCAGGTCTGTGAAAATTGCAGTACAAACACCAGGTAGCCATCAGATGAGCAAATGTAGATTGGAAAGGAAGCAATAATGCTGCCACTATTGTTAGAACTGTGCATACACAGAAAATCCAAAGACTTCGGGTAAGTTACTAGCATTTGTAAGAGTTCAGCTGGATTTAAAGTCAACACATAGAGATCAATTTTATTCCTATAAACCAATGAACATTTTCTAATTTTAGAATCCACTCGCTATACAACAAAAATGTCATAACTAGAAATAGATTCAATAAAAATGTGTATGAGACCTCAAAGAAAACTCAGAGATCTCAAAAAAGACCCAAGTTCATGGTCATGGTTTGGAAGACTCATCATTGCAAAGATGTCCCATCCCCCCACTTGAGTGATAGAATTTAAAGCAACCTCTATTGAAATAATGACATATTTTCTTCAGTGTAAATTAACAAGCTAATAGTAAAATTTGTGAGGAATTTCCAAGTCCAGGTGCCTTTTTTTTTTTTTTTTTTTTTTTTTTTTTTTGACAGGCAGAGTGGACAGTGAGAGAGAGAGACAGAGAGAAAGGTCTTCCTTTTCCATTGGTTCACCCCACAATGGCCACTGCAGCCGGCAAACCACGCATATCCAAAGACAGGAGCCAGGTGTTTCTCCTGGTCTCCCATGGGGTGCAGGGCCCAAGCACTTGGGCCATCCTCCACTGCACTCCCTGGCCACAGCAGAGAGCTGGACTGGAAGAGGAGCAACCGGGACAGAATCCGGCGCCCCGACCAGGACTAGAACCCAGTGTGCCAGCGCCACAGGCAGAAGATTAGCCTATTGAACCGCGGCATCAGCCTCAGATGCTTCTTAAGAAAGCCGCCTGTACAGCTATAGGATGAAGACAACGTGTTATTCGCACAGTTAGTCTTATGGAGAGTAGAACCAAAGTGGGTTCTCTGGGGAAGACCATCCATGGATCCTCAGCACATGGGCAGAAGTGGGTCTTCAGAGCCATGGGGAAACAGTTGACTTTTCAAAAAAAATGGTGCTGAGCTCACTGGATATCTGCATACTACATGTAATTGGGTCCTGTCCTACACTAGTCACTCAACTCAATCAGAGACGACTGGGATTGACCAAAATGACAAAGCTTGGAGAAGGAAGTGCAGGTCTCTTCATGACCCCAGGGTTGGAGGGGGGTTCTTAAACAAGGCACAAAGGACACAAGTCCTAAAGGAAAAGTGGAGGAACAGAGAACCCAGGTGCCCCCAGATCCATGGGGATATATCTCAAGACCCTCAGTGCATGCCCGACACCATGGCTAGTGCCAAACATTTCATATATGGTGTCCTGTTTCCTCCTCTACCTAAATACCTCTGGTAAAGTTTAGTTCACAAATTCGGAACAGTAAGAGATCAATACTAACTGATAAAATGCAAGTCACAAAGATATACTGCAATAAAAGTTATTAAAACTTATAAATTATTTGTTTCTAGACTTTTCCATGTAGTAATTTTGGACCTTGATCGATTGTGGATAACTGAAACCTCGGAAAAGGGAGCGGTAGATAAGGGGACTCCTGTACAGAGATGGACAGTGGCCAGCCTGCATATGCTGAACTGTGATGCACCGTCTGCAGCGCCCAGCACAGGAAGCCCTACAAGTGCTGTGGCACTCAGCCCAGCCTGGTCAGGAACAGGTTAATCGCATCTTCTCTATTTTATGCCCCTGAGTTGAAAAACTCAGCAGCAACCTGAGAAAGCCAACTATGCTCCCCAAATGAATCACTGAAGATGCCCCAGCCACCCCATGCCAAAAACCTCCAATCTGAGCAGACCCCAAACCTTCCTTTTGTCCTTACAAAGCCTCCCTCTCCCCTGGCTGCCTTTGAGGCTCTGCTCACAGGTTACAGCTCGCCGTCGCCAGCTCTGAACACACAGTCTCCGTTCGTCCTCATCTGGGGGGCTTTCACTTAGGGGGAGTCTTCAAAAAGCTCACGGAATACGAATATTCCAGAAAAAGCATGCCTGATTTCAAATTGTTTTGCCCCAAAATAAACTCACCTTTTAATTCTCTTTTCCATTCCTTTTTGAAATATCCCATATTTCCATGAAATTAAGAATTTTGTTCATCAAAAGTCTCCATAAAGACGAGCTTTGGAGTGAGGAAAGTTATTTGCCATGCATACAAGGAGACGCCAGAAAGCTCATGAAAGAGCAACATAAAAGACAGGCTTATTTTAGCACTAAAAAACCAACCAACCAACCAACCAGATGTGGAAAGTCATGAAGAGAGATCGTCCACACGTTCCTGAAAAATGTGCATTATGAAAAAGCTATGCAGAGCATATACGGGCAACTCCTAAAAGCCAACGGGGAAAAACAAGCGCTTCACAAAACAGAATCTGAGCGATCAGAGTCACGAAAACAACTCGGCCTTATTAGTAATCAGGAAAATGCAGCTGCCCTGTGTGGCAGGCGTAGCAGGTGTTGTCCAGTGCCCGCCATGGCTCAGCGGGTGATTGGCCCCAGGTGAGCACAGGCAGGGCTCAGCCCACCCCTCATTTCCCTGGGGAGACTCCAGGGTCAGTACCTGTGGGCCCCAGGCCCAAGCCCCCAAGCATCTGGAGTCTGCCTTCAGCTCTCGGTCTAAAAGGTCCTGCTTTCCTAAACAAGGGCAGAACGGGGGTGAGGGGACCTGGGGCAGGGAGGGGCTGAGGCAGAGGCCCATCATGGCCACGGTCATCAGCACCAGGGGACTGCAAAGCTGGCGCTGGAAGCCCACTCAGCCCATGCGGCTCAGCAAACAATATGCGGTCCGTGCAGATCCATCAATCTGCCTCCCTCTGTCCTCGCAGCAAAAATCCCAAAACCCATAAATAGTCATAGCGACGGCCAGATGTGCTTAGCCGGAGTAGTATTTCCATCTGAAGGATGAGAAAACTCAGGGTCCAGAGAGGCAGACAGACTTGCCCAAGGCCACAGAGCACAAAGACCGGAATCCAGCTTTGGTGACTCTACACCATGGCTTTCCTCCCCACCGAGGTGCTGCTGCCTGAGGCCACCTTTCCCCTCTCCCAAGAGCGGCCTCAGCCCTCAGCCAGGCTGTGGGCATTTTCTGCTGTCCAGCAGGAGGCAGACCAGCCCTCCCGTGTCTGAGCTGCACCTTCTGGGCTCCATCTCACCAAAAGGACACCTTCTTCTCCCGAGCACCTGGCCCCCGCAACACAGGCAGAGCCAGCGGTCGTCCTCCAAGCAGAGGCCACACTTACCTCGCCCCAGGAGCGGCAGCAGCCCCAGGAGGAAGACGCTCGGCCACAGAGCCATGCCTGGACGCTGCAGGTGCCTCGGGACAACCTCCTGCGCAGACGACGGGCGAGCACGCTTTCTCCTGCTTTTATGCGCCTCTGGGCTGATAGCGTACTTGTCATAAATCTTGCTGTGTTCACCTTTGAAAGGGGGCAGTGGCTGGCTGTAAATGATAAATATTAACATTTAGGCAGAAGAGTTCTTAAGGCAGATGGGTCAACGATGGACAGCATGGCCCGGTCACAGACTCTGGAACGCCAGGACCACACACGGCTGCCTTCTCACAGTCTTCCATGGCGGTGGCGCCTGGAGACTCCAGCTTTCTGGGCAGAGCGCAGGCCTGGGAATCCCAGGTGTGGGGCTCAAATTGCAAACCCACGACAGCTGTGGGAACTTGGGCGCATCCCATCACTCAGCCTCAGCTTTCTCTGCTGGGGGCCAGGAGATTTAAAAACAAAAAAATAGGAAGAAAAGATATTTTGTAATAACTTTAAGCTATGAAGCCACCTCCCCAATGGGGTTCTCTTCTTAGCCTGAAAGACGTCCCCCACCATGTCTCAGGAGCACCAAAGGGGTCCCTGGTGGGCCTGATGCAGACAGGGTTGCTTCTGTCCCCCACCCCCCCTCCAAGCCCATGGTGGCCACAGGTGGGGCTGACGTGCCCACTGCACGTTTTTGATCTTCGTGTCAAATTGAGAGGTGGAAGGCAGAGAGGTGAGCTGGGGAACCAAATGTCTTGGGCAGGATCAGCAATTTCTTTTGAGCAAATGAAGTTGGCAATGCTGGACAAGGCCTCAGCAGGGCAGACAGAGCTGGGATTTAAAATCCAAGTGACAAAATACCCTTGAGGGTAACATTTACATTTTTCTTTCCAATATCAAAAAGCAATTGCTTTGGTTAATACATGCGTACTTCAAAAAGTTCGTGGAAAATGAAATTAAGTTTATTTTGGTGCCACAAAAATTTGAAATCTGCATACATGAGGGGTCTTTAAAAAGTCCATGTAATGGGGGCCAGCACTGTAGCACAACGGGTTAAGCCACCACCTCCAGTGCCGGCATCCCATATGGACAAAATCCTGGCTATTCCTCTTGCAATCCAGCTCCCTGCTAATGTGCTTGGGACAGCAGCAGAGAATGGCCCAAGTGCTTGGGCTCCTGCACCCACGTGGGAGATGGGAAGAAGCTCCTGGCTCCTGGCTTTGGGTTGTTGCAGCCCTAGCCATTGCTGCCATTTGGGGAATGACCCAGCAGAAGGAAGATCTCTTTCTCTTTCACTCTGCTTTTCTAATAAATAAATAAATCTATTTTTTAAAAAAAAGTTCATGTAAGTATATATTATTTTAAAAAAACTGTTTGAATTTCAAATTTTTTGTACCAAAACAAACTCATCTTTCAGTTCCACTTCCATGAGCTTTTAGAAATAGCCTCATTTGGACAAATAAATATATTTAAATGGTCCTAGAATTTGGCCACCCTTTGGACAGCAGAGCCAAGAGTCTGGAGCTCATTTTCACTATCCAGCCTCAGCTCTTGCTCTCCTGGCTGATATGAACATTTTTCTCATATTTTTAACATCACATGGAACCAATATTGTGGCATAGCAGGTCAAGCTATTGCTTGTGATGTGGACATCCCATATTGAGTCCCAACAGCTTCCTGCTAATGAGCCTAGGGGGGCAGAAAAGATGGCCCCAAGTGCTTGGGCCCCGGCCACCCTTGTGGGAGACAAGGATGGAGCTCCTGGCTCCTGGCCTTGGCCTGACCCAGCCCTGGCTGTTGCGGCCATGTGGGGACTGAACCGGTGAATGGCTCATGCTCTTGTTCTTTCTCTCTCTCTTTCTCCATCTCACTCTGCTTTCAAATAAATGAATAAGTCCTTTTTAAAAAAATAAAATAAAATCATAGCTATAGCTTTGCAATCTTGAGTCTAATCTTGAAGACTAAATAGGCTTCCCTTTGTTCCTGGCTCCCTGATTTTGGGGTGTGCCTTCTTTCTCAAAGGCTCAGAAAAATGTGACATGTGGATGACCCCGAGTTAGCAATGCCAAAGGCTTAGCTCAGCACCAGGACTGCACAGGGGCCTTAGGGCACACCTGAAGTGTACAGGCACTGACACACTCACCTCGCCACTGGCCAGAAGAGAGAGGACACACAGCCAAGGAAGGAGACGATATGCCCAAGGCCACGGTCTACAGAGCTGTTTGAGCACAGATGCCCCTGAACATTCATCATCCTCACTGAGCTTCCCCCAAGTTCAATGAGGACCCCAAGGTGCGGGTCCACCGCTGAGGACAGCAGGAGGCCACTGCCCTGCTCTGTGCTCTCGGCATTGTGAAACCTGGTCTCTGCCATGCTCAGCCCAGCTGGAGGTGAGGCATGAGGGTGGCCTGGGTCTACTCTCCAGGTATTCACTCCCACCCTTGTGTCTCTGTACAACCACCATGGCCCAGCTGGGCTGGCCCACACATCCTCCTCGGATGGCTTTTACAGTTAGAAACATTGATAAATGACTTTAGAAATCTCCAATCTCAGGGAGGAATTTGGGTACAGGACAGAATTTCCTCGTAGACTGGAGACGAGTGAGCCCCATCCATGCATCGCGGACTCCTTACAGCTACGAGGCGGAGGGGTCGCAACATTTCCTGGGCACTCGTTCCAAGCACTGTGGTGCCCTCTTCACATGTGTTGGCTTGGCTGGCACCTGCTCTCTGGGCACTGTCTGAACAGCTGTGAAAACAAGGTGGGGGGGGGGTGCTCAGCATCTAAAGACCGAGCAAGCTCCACCGCCCGCTTGTAAACTTTGCTGTCCACTCGTGCGGACGGGACGTGTCTTGGAGGAGGAGGATGCTCCACTTCAGATTTTAGCGACAGTCGGCAGCTGTTCCTTTTGGGACAGGCACAGGCCCATATGTCATATCTGTTAGAGATGATAGCGACACCTTGCTCAAAAAGCTCGGCGACTGAAAAAGCTGAGCATTTGCAACTGTTCAAGAATCCACAAGGGGGTGCTAGACCAAGCCTCGGGCCCAGGGTCCATGCGCACTAAAGCATTCTGGCCTAGCCCTCTGTAAGACCAGGGCATTTACGTACAAGGTGTCCTTCAATGCTTGCTAGTATGGCCAAAATAGGGATTTATTTTGGTCACTCTCACTGGCATGGAATAACCACTCCTTTTCTAGGGTTAGCTACTTCCTTTACTTCTCAAATTCTTTGAACACCTTATAAAAAATGACTAACATGGAGGACCATTGCAATGAAAAAGAGAAAAGGAACTGCTTCTCAATCCCTTTCCCAGTACTTACAACCTTCATTTCTTAATTTCTGGCCTTAATTTCTGGGCTGTAGTGTCGCCCCTGTGGATCTTAAAACTCTTTGCTACCTCCCCGTCGCAGTAATCCAACTGTGACTGACAGCAGCTGCCTTCTTTGGGCCACTGATCAAACTCATACGTAACTAATCCCGCCCAACCTGGGGAGACCAGGCCAGGTCTGCATGGAGCTGGTGAGCTGAGTTTAGCTTTTGTGTGTACACATCAATGATGTGTAACTTCTGCGATATTTATTCTAAATGCATGAAGAAATCCAAGTAAAACTTCCTGAAACAAACAAACAAAATGTATTCAGAAAGTGAGATCATAATTCATTATTATTACATGAACTTATTTGGTAAATAATCAGCCCATTTAAAATGAAATCGAATATAAAATAATTAAAAGCATTGCATATAGTAATGGTAAGTATTGTACTGGGGAAACATGTTTCCATATGTGTAGTGATGTAACTAACATGTGTTTCCTAATGTGAGTCAGAGTTAGTGAAAATTGAGGGACAGATATTTGGTGCCAGGGATAAGATGCAACGTGGGACATCTGCATCCCATATCAGAGTACCTGAGTTTGAGTCCTGGCTCTACTTCCGATTCCAGCTTCCTGCTAATGCACACCCTGGGAGGCATTCCTGTGGGGGAGCCTGGGCCTTTCTCTTCCTGCCATCTCGCTGCCCTCAAACTGCTCCCCCTGGAGCAACGGTCCCCGGGCAGCACCCGCTCAGGGAATCTCCTCGCATGGGCTGAGTGTCCCCCAGGGGCACAGAGGCAAGCTAAACTCATCAGGCCTGTGCATTCCATGGCCCGTCCCAGCCACAGCAAAGAGGCTGGCATTGGGCCCTGCTGACCTGGTATGTCATGCAGGTCAGCCAGGCCAGCCAGCTGCCAGCTGCAGCGCACCCCTAGGTTTCCAACACCAGACCTAGATGCACCGGGAGGCAAATGATGCTCAGTGCAGGTAACTGGGCTGACTTAGCTCCCAGGGGCAGAGGCTTTGTTTAAAATCAGGACACCGAAGACACAAAGAACTTAATTAAAGAGTGAAGAAGGAAAAGAGAAAGTGGAGACGAAATCCATTTCTTGGCGGGGGGGTGGTGGTGGTGGTGGTGGTGGTGGCATAAAAACACTTTTCAAACGTCACCATCTTCTTAATGAAAGAGAAAGGCGGACAGGTGCACCCTGGCAGAACATGCACCCCATGCAGAGGGTCTGGCCTGCTGTGTCCTGGGCGAGGGCCCCAACAGTGGGCCCGCACAGGCAGAGCTGGCAGCTCTTACGCGTCAGCCAAAGGAAGAAGTGGACGAGAGTCAGAATGAGAGAGACCAAGACTACTGCAAAGAGATCAGCTCGACGGAAGAGGGTAGTAAAGACCAGAGGGACACAAGCCGTGCCTGAGGACAGAGGACCGAGGCAAGCCCCCGGGCCCTGAAGCATGATGGGAGAAGTGACTTTGAAGTTCAGGGCTCACGGCTCTTGCCCACTGTCGCACTGTTGTTCTCTGCTGAACTGCTTCTCAACCCGGACTGCAAGGGCTTTATTCTGATACCTGGAGACGCCCAAGCGCCAGGCGCCAGGCTGTACAGGCTGAAGTCCCAGGTGTGCCCTGACACCACCACTCCCCACCTGCAGTCGGCTCCTCTTGCCCATGTCTGCTCTCCTCCAGTTCTCCAACATGCAGAGAGCACCACGAGCAGGGGGGAGGGGTGAGAGGAGCCCCCCCACACACTAGTGCCAGCCACTGGCTCAGAGCAGGGCACCTCGCTGGCTGATCACCCTTTACAGAGGCAGGGGCGGAAGGCCCCCACAGCACGAGCCCTGCCTTCTCGCACGGCCCCTCTGCCTGGGGGCGCTTCCTCTCTCCTGTCCCCACTTCTCCAGATTCTGAGGGCCCTTCAGACACCCCGGGAGCCCTGCTGGGGCTGGCTGTGAGTTTTACTAGAGCTGTGCTTTCCAACCTGTCTTCCTGGCAGAACGCGAAGGTGGGGAGAACTGCACAACCCGGGGCGGGGCCACGCAGGGAAGGCTTACCTGAGATGCTCAGCTGGAGGCTTTGCAGAACCCCAAGTGCCCCCTGGTGGCCCTGAAAGTACCCCAGGGGTGCACCTTCATCCAGGTTCAGATTCAAATTGCATCAATTGGGCACCTGCTAGGTGGCAGGAATCTTGTGTATTCGTATTTATTTACTACATTCCGCATGCAGTTAAAAGTCTCCATAAGGTCACCCAACTGGTAAGCTTAAACGAGGCTCTAGCTTCACATCCACTCGCTTCTCCCCAACATGACTTGGAGCTGTGCCTGGTGAGATGGCTTTAACCTGCCCTTCAGGAGGGAAACCCAGGGGTGCACTTGACTCTGAGCTGGTGGGGGGCAGCCCTCGGCTGTGGGGGGGGGGATCCTGGCAGGGGGACCTCCCCCTGGATGCTGAGTCTGAGTGGGCCATTTAGCCCCGACAACACACAGCCCTGGCACTGGGGCACTCACACAGCTGGGAAGGAGGCACCACTTCTCCTGCTGGAATCCCGAGAAACCACTTCCTCATTACTGTCTCACGAGGACCAGAGAACCAAACACGATCCTCTGATGCACGACAGCTGGAGAGGTGCTCAACTCCGTCCCCCTTCCCTCTTCTTGGGGAGAGTCCCAGAAACCCAGCACCAGGAGAGCAGCAGAGGGGCTGGCGCTGTGGTGCAGTGGGTTCAGCCACCGTCTACAATGCTGGCATCCCCTGTGGGCGCCGGTTCACATCCCAGCTGCTCCACTTCCAATCCAGCTCCCTGCTAATGCACCTGGGAAAGCAGCGGAAGATGGCCCAAGTGCTTGGGCCCCTGCCACCCACGGGAGACCTGGCCTTTCCTCATGGGAGACCAGGAAGCTCCTGGCCTCTGGCTTCAGCCTGGCCCAGTCCTGGCTGTTGTGGCAATTTGAGGAGTGGACCCATGGATGGAAGACCTCTTTCTCCTTCTCTCTCTGTAACTCTGACTTTCAAATTCATAAAATAAAATTTTTTAAAGCAACAGAGACTAGATCAGAACTGCTCAGAGAGCACCTGGACCTGAGCAGTCACCTGATCCATCCCCCTGCCCCCTGCCCCCGCCCCCACTGTACGGGGTGGGGGAGGGGAATGGAGGCCAAGAACAAGGCAGGGCTGGTCTGTGACTCAGGGCCTGACCTGCTTTTGAACTCCCTTCCTCAAGTCCAGTGTCTTTTCCAGCTGACCACGCAGGGCCAAGTCACCATGGCCACTTGTGGCGATGGAATGTTTCAGTCATTTTATAGAGAAGAAACTTAAAACTCAGAGAGGATTAGTGACTTACCCAAGGTTGCCTAGCTGCTCAGGGCAGAACTCTTGCATCACCACAACCTGAGAACTGGAGATGAGCGCGGGCTCTGGGCTAGCAGAGAGCACCCACCCCATCTCCATCCCTGGGAGCCGGGCTGGTGCGGCTCGGGGAAGCTCCTCCCTGGAACTGCCCAGGCTGGGGAGGGCCCTGGGGCAGCAGGGATGAGACTCGAGTGCTCAGCCACCAGGCAGCCCTGCAGGAGCTGTGCTTGGCAGCCCATCGTCCCACACTCATCTCTAGTCTGGGGGCTAGGGCCCATCTTTCTGATCCAGCAGGCATAACCAAAGACCCCAGAATGCACTGGGAGGCTCTTGGCTCCCATAGCCCCAAGCACCCTGCCCTGATGCCGGCCTCCCTGGCCTCCTTGCACAGCCGAGCACCTGTCCAAGAAAGCACCTGCCCGGGATAGGCAGAGAAGCTCGCTGGCCCTGGCTGGGGCAGCTTACCCACCGGGACGTCCCTCCGCCTGCAGTGCACGGCTGCTTCCGAGCGTGGCCTCTGGGCCTTTGGCTGTAGGGTAAGTGATTTGTGTTGTATGATGTCATCAGTGTGGTACCAGGGCTGAGCTGCCAACGCCACGGGCGCCGTGGGTGTTAATAACCTTAGCGATGAGATGCGAGCTTGTTTGTGCAGCCAGCTCCCTTGCAGGCCCACTGTTTACCTTTGATGGCACAGAGAGTGGGCGGGGAGAGGGTGAGGTGAGACTGGCCTCCTGTCCCCAGGGCCTTGATGTACAGCAGCCCTGGGACCTGGCCAGGCAGACACAGAGCTGCAGCCACTGGGACATCCCTGCTGGAATGGACACAGCACTGAGCACCTGGCGGCCCCCGGTCCCATTTCTCAGCGAGCGACAGCCACGCCCTCTGCCTCCAGGCCCTGCCGCTGACACCACCCCTTTCTTGTTCACAGACTCGGGAAGGGCCCATTCGCAAGGGGAAGCTTAGCCCCAGAGGAAGTCTGCAGTTTCCTGCTAGAATGTTTCTGAAAAGCCAAGAAATGCTGCAGCCAGATTGCCAATCCTGGCTTCTCTGCCCCAAGGGCCAGGTCTCTTAGCATTACCCCCAGTGCTTCCTCCCTGTGATCACTTGGGTTGACTCCTTAATCAACGCTCGGGGCCTAGGAACACACAGACGGTACTGCATCTGCAGCAACCCTGGGAGCCTCCTAACCCCGCTCGCTGCCTTCTGGGCTTCTGGGACGCAGCCGCCCTCGGCCATCTCCAGTAGGTTCCCCGTGGACACTGAGATCCGGGCTTGCTCGGGATGCTCCAGCCCGGGTGTGTTAATGCCCCATGCCTGGCTTTACTGCCCCATGCCTGGCTTTACTGCCCCACGCCTGGCTTTCCATAACTGCTCTCCCTTGGGCTCTCTCCCCCAACCCCCTACCTTTCACTCGCTTGTCCCTGTCCTCAGTGTGCCTCCCCCTTCCACCACGCCACCAGAATGGCTCTAAGATCCACAGCGTGTCCAACCCTCAGCCCTCGTCTTAGCCGACGTCTCAGCAGCAATCCAGCACTGGCCTCTCCCCCGCCCCTGGCCCCCATGCCTCCGGCTTCCCGGTTTTTTCTCGCTGGCTGCTCCATCTCAGCCTCCTGCACCAGCTCCTCCTGGGCTGCTAGAATTTCTCACGGACTCTGGCCTGGCTCCTCCCCTCTAGGCCCATCTCTCAAGGCGCTGGCACACAGCCCACGGCTTCATTAACAATCTGTGCGTCCACCCCAACCCCCAACCCCAAACCCCCACTTCTGCTTCCAGCCCAACCTCTGCTCGGAGCTGCACCCCCCATAAACTCCTTCACTGACTCAGCATCTCCACTTTGATGCTTCACGGGCACCGCAGACTCAAGCAGTAGAGACGCCTTCCTTCACACCTTTGGGTCCCTTTAAGGAAACTGCACGGCAGGTGCAGCCAAGGCCAGGAATGATCTTTGCCAGTTCCCTGTGAGGGTTTCCCAGTGCCGTTTGGACAGAGCCCACTGGCTCAGGAGGGCTCACACAGCCTGGTGCCCGCCTCTGCCGCCCCAGGCCTCGCTCTCCCCATCTCCTCCTGCCCCAGGCTTGCTGGAGCTCCCTCTCGCCCCTGCATATAGCGTCCGCTCTGGCCTCTCAGAGCCTTAGCACATGCTGATCCCTCTGCCTGGAACCCTCAGCACACACCGGTTCCCTCCCCACCCCTGGGTCTCCCGAATTCCCCCGGAGGCCCCAGTTCAAGTACTTCTTCCTATAATCGGCCTCTGGGTCCGGTCAAGGAAAGGCTCCCTGTCTCATCGCACCCTCCAAGACCCCCCTCTGACCCTCGGCACACTCGTTCTTGCCTCTTCAAGCTCTGTCCCATTGGCCTCTGAGCTCCGGGAAAGGAAGGACCGTGTTGTTCCCTGCTGGGTCCCCAGCACCTAGCGCAGAGCACGGCCCCAGCAAGGGCTCCCTAACTGCTGCGTCCGTGAGTAAAATCCACACATGCTCCAGGCACTCCAGGGTGTGGGAAACAGGATGTCTGCCTCCCTCCTGCTCTCGCTGCCAGTTTGCTTAGCTCCATTGCATTTTGTTTGCCTCATCAGGGAGCCAAAGATGGCTAACGAGGGCCAAACACTTCTCTGGAAAGGCTGGAGCCCACATTTCATTCATCTTTGCAGCTCCCTGTGCTGTCCCTGACACAGCGGCTCTGCACACAGTAGGGAGCCATGCCCCAGGGACTAAGAGCAGCACCTTGCTATGCAAGGGAAGAGACCCCTCTTGGCTCCTGCCTGGCCCAAACAGCACCCTACCACCCCCAGCGTTAGGGAGTCTCCTGGAGGCTGGTGCCGTGGCACCGCAGGTTAAGCCACCGGAGACGTCAGCATCCTATATGAGCACCGGTTCCGGTTCCGGTCCCAGCTGCTCCACTTCCTACCTAGCTCCTTGCTGATACACATGGGGAAGTAGCAGAAGATGGCCCAAGTGCGTGTGCCCCGGCACCCATACGGAGTACCAGACGGAGTCCAGTTCCAGTCTGTACCAGCCCAGCCATTGAGCCATGTAGGGAGTGAACTAACAGAAGGAAGATCTCTCTCTCTCTCTCTCTCTCTCTCTCTCTCTCTCTCTCTCTTCCCTTTTCCCTCCCTTTCTCTAACTCTGACTTTCAAACAAATAAATTTTTAAAAGCAATAAATGCACCTTTTCTTTAGGAAAATAAAACATTCTTCAGGAAAACCGGAAGACTTCCCCAGTCGTGTAAAATACAGATGCCGAGCCAATCAGGAAAGCTAACTGTTCTCGAAGGTCAGCAAGCACCCCCCACCGCCCCAGCTCCCGCCCTCGTCCTGGGTGTGCCAGCCAGAGCCGGTTCAGGTTTTCTCCTTTTCTTCCTCTGTCCTCAGACAGCTCTGAATCCCTGCAGGTGGTTCCCTGGGAGCCACGGTGTATAAATAAACAGCTCTTGCTAATTTTGTCCTGGGCTTGGTTCTTTTTTTGACTATAACCTTGGTGCTCTGACTCAAATCTGGCCTGGCCTGCTTGTCACTTACGGACCCTGGCTCTTGACCAGGTGTAGAGGTCCCAGAGCCCTTGAGCCTCTCTGCTCGTGGAACACCTGCCCATGTCAACAAGCAATTCTGTGTGGGGCCCCAACCCCCACTCTCTTGGCACTGAGTCCTTGGCTATTTTATTTACCTGTTAAATCTGGGTATTTCTATTCGGTTCTTCTAAATCTTGGTATCTCTGTGTCCTGGGTGATTTGCTTCCACCTGTCCTTCCTTCTGCCCTGTGTCCTTAAGTGTTATTTTGCCACGAGGAGAAGGATCATGGAGCAGCACACAGGCATGACCCTGGAAGTCGACTGCCTGCGTGGGCCAGGGGACTGGAGAGCTGTCAGCTCTCTCTCGGCCAGCACCCCCTGAGGACAAGCTTTGCTGGGGGTCGCCCACCAAACCAGACAGGCTCGGCCCCTCCTCCTGGCACTTCGTCCTGACAGCAAGGTTTTGATCTGGAGGCACTGTTCTGTCTGACATAGTCCACCTGCTGGGGACTCTGCTGGCTGGGTCTGTGCTGGGAGGCAGCTGACCACCATTAGCTCAGGAGCCCAGGACACAAAGCTGCACGAGCACCTTCAACTGGCAGTAGCGGGCGCTTTCCCAGCGTAGCCTTCTCCCTGCGTCCTGCAGGCAGTCACATTCCCACTGGAATTCACCTCTCCCTAAAAGGCAGGGTTTCCCTGGAACTACCCTTGGAACACAAACAGAAGAAAATTCTTTGGGCCCAGCGAGCAACATTTTTTTTGGGTGGGTACACTAACAATTCTAAATGCAAACCTAATTCTAAAATTGCTTCTTTAAAGAATTGCTCAGTCAAGGCGGACAAAGAATTTGAAGAGTTGAAGTGTAAAGCTGTCTCTGATAAAAACTTTTCCCCCTGTTAAGTCTGCACCCACCAGGGCCCTTCCTCTTAGTACATCCTGCTCCTCCACGAGAATCTGATCCCAACCCCTCTGTCTCCCACCTGTTCTCTGCCTGTCTGGATCCCTCACCTTTCCATAAGATACTCCAAAATATCAACTTCCTTTACAACGACTCCGTGTTCAACAGCCCTGAACAGACACAACACTCGTATAAAGAAGAACAAAGCCAGAGAACTCGAACTTCCTTATTTCAAAACTTCCTACAAAGCTAAAGTAGTCAAAACAGTGTGGCACTGGTATAAAGTCAGACCTATAGGCCAGTGGACTAGAATAGAGAGCCCAGAAACAAACCCTCACATATATGGTCAAATGGTTTTCAACAAGGGTATCAGGACCGTTCCATTAAATGGGGGGAAAGATAGGCTTTTTGGCAACAGTGCTGAGAATCTGGAAATCCACATGTAAAAGAATGGTGGGGGACCTTACCTAACACCACTGACAAACATGAACTGAAATCAGTCCAAAGCCCGAATGTAAGACCAAAAACTTACAGTTTTAGAAGAAAGAACGTGGTAAAAGCTTTATGACATTAGATCTGGCTGTGAATTCTTGGCTATGACACCCAAGGCATAGCCAACAAGGGAAAATAGACAAATTGGATTGTTGTCATTTAAACATGATGAACTCCAAAGTCTGGGTTGATGGATTAAGGATGGAAGCTGGGTCCAACTATGGTATCTGCAGTTGCGGACCTGGGAAGCCATTGGGTTGGATTAGGTTGTCGG
The DNA here is from genome assembly GCF_051225735.1 of Oryctolagus cuniculus. NCBI lineage: Eukaryota > Metazoa > Chordata > Mammalia > Lagomorpha > Leporidae > Oryctolagus > Oryctolagus cuniculus. Next base: position 179,429,246 of record NC_142868.1, read on the forward strand.
GTACAGCCCCATGACCATGGCTTTATAAGAGACCACACAGATGCAGAAGAACAAGTGTGCTCCCTGCCTCTTCTTTCCTGGCCCAACATCTGATCCTCCCTCCCCAAATGTTTCACCATCCACTTCCGTCTTTAGACACCCAACTAATGGGGCTGTCTAATCTTAGACTGTGAACTGCCAAAACTGTAAGCCCAAATCAACCTTCCTTCATAAGTATCTTCTTTCAGGTGTTAGTTACAACAATGCAAAACTAACCAATACATGGACTTCATTAGAATTAAAAAAAATTTTTGTGCCTCAAGAGATACTATCAACAGAATAAAAAAGCAACCCACAAAATGGGAGAAAATATTTGCAAATCAGCCAGTGCCGCGGCTCACTAGGCTAATCCTCCACCTTGTGGCGCCGGCTCACCGGATTCTAGTCCCGATTGCCCCTCTTCCAGGCCAGCTCTCTGCTGTGGCCAGGGAGTGCAGTGGAGGATGGCCCAAGTACTTGGGCCCTGCACCCATGGGAGACCAGGATAAGTACCTGGCTCCTGCCATCGGATCAGCGCGGTGCGCCAGCCACAGCGTGCCGGCCGCAGCGGCCATTGGAGGGTGAACCAATGGCAAAGGAAGACCTTTCTCTCTGTCTCTCTCTCTCACTGTCCACTCTGCCTGTCAAAAAAATAAAAAAGAAAGAAAGAAAGAAAGAAAGAAAGAAAGAAAGAAAATATTTGCAAATAATATATCTGATAAGAGGTTGATTTCCAGATTATATAGAGATCTCCTAAATCTCACAACAACAAAAAATAAATAATCCAACTAAAAAACGGGCAAAGACTTGAATGGACACTTTTCCAAAGAAAATATACAAATACCAATAAGCATGTGCAAAGAAACTCAGCATCACTAATAATTAGAGAAATACAAGTCAAATTGTAATAAGATACAATCTCATGTCTATTAGGACAGCCACTATCAAAAACATAAAAAATAACAAATGTTGGTGAAAATATGGAGAGATTGGGACCCTTGTGCACTATTGGTAGGAAAGTAAATGGCACAGATCCCATAAGACAGTACAGTAATTCCACAGAAAGTTAAAAATAGAATTATCATGTGATCTAGCAATTCCACTTGTCCCAAAGTATTAGAATCAGGGTCTTAAAGAGATATTTGTACCCCTATGTTCATAGCAGCCTTATTCACAATAGCTAAGAGGTAGAAACCCAAGTGGCCATGGATGGATGAATGGATAAGAAAATGTGGTCCATACATACAATGGAAAATTATTCAGTCTTGAAAGGGAAGGAAATTCTCACATAGGCCACAATATGGATGAAACTTGATGACATTATGTTAAGTGAGACAAGGCAGTCATAAAAGGACAGATACTGCATGATTCCACTTACATGAGGTGCTTAGAGTAGTCAAAATCAGACAGACAGGAAGTAGGACTATGGTTGCCAGGGGCTGGAGGGTGGAAGGAATTGGGGGGGGGGGTTGTTGTTTGGTGGATGCAGAGTCAGTTTTACAGGATGAAAACCCTTATGGAGGCGGGTGATGGCGACACAACTGATGCACGTATTTAATACCCCTGAACTGCACACTTAAAATTGGCTAAGATGATAGAGTGCATATCGCTTGGATTTTTAACACAACAACAATTTTTAAAATTCCATCTTCTTAGAGAATCAGACAAGCCTCTGCCATAGAGTTTAAGCCCTGGTCCAAGAGTTACAGTTTGTTAAAGACGTCCCCAAACCCTGACAAGCACCTCTTAAATTCAGGTAACTCTTAAATTCAGAATCTCCCAAGGGCCTATCATCCAAGCTAGCCAGATTTCTCCCAACGAGATCACATGTTCACAAGAACACCAAGATGCTAAATTATCAAATTACCAACGGAAAAAGCAGAATAGAGCAATCCAGGGTCAGATTTAAGGGATCCTGGCTTGACTAGAGCCCAGGAAATAGGTCAAAATTTATCAAAACAATTTTCTGAGGCCTTCTCTGTAAAACTGAATTGGACTTTGATTCACTTTTGTAAGCAGAGAAAAAAATGAACCAATAGGAGATTTTAGGAACAGACATTACCTTCCAATTAGACACAGGAGTCTGACTCAGCAACCAAACAGAAGCCCTCCCATGTCACGCGGTAAATGGGGTTCAACCTGAAATTGAGCTCGAGTTGGCAAGCAGAATGTGGAATGGGAGACAGTCCCACAGTCTGAGCCACACCTACAGGAATCTGCACAGGTTGTTGCCAAGTTGATTTGGATGCAAAACTCAAGATAAATGTCTGACTCGGCGGATAAAACAGCATGGTGATCCTAACTCTACTAATCTGCCTATGGGCACAGCTGCCCATAGATATTGTAAAAAGAAGAGACCTTGGGACAAAGACTGGGTTTATGCCACCTTGTCTTGTTTGGGGACATCTCCTTCCTGGTAGCTAATGTGGCTGCCTAGGGGGCAACCTGTCCCCAAGTGACAGCTGCCTACCTTGGATTCTCTGCAGCTCAGCTCAGACGACTTGACCAGAATCTGCCACCCTCTCTTAACGTGTCTGGGGCCAACCATTGCCTAAATTATGAGGAGACCCATCACCCCCCAGAGGCTGGGCCTCACCAGCCCTGCCAATCTCCTGCCACTCTCTTCTGGGCTTGCTACATCCATGACCTGGGCCAAACCACTGTGCCTCCCCAGCTACCCTGCACTGCCCCAGGGAATCATCCTGGCTTGCACCTGAGCCCTTAGGCACACTCCACCTATAAAACCCCCTGCTCAGCATTGGTTGGCCAGTGGTCAGTATGGAAACAGGATGGGCACGGGAAATTAGAGTTACACAGAGCTTAGAGGATCTAGTCTTCTACCCAAAATACGTTTCAGGAGCAGCAACACTGGTATCATCTGGCAGCTTGTTAGAAATGTAGGGTCTCAGGGCTGGCACTGTGGCATCCCATAGGAGCACCAGTTTGATTCCCTGCTGCTCCACTTCTGGTCCAGCCTCCTGCTTATGCACCTGTAAAAGCAACAGAGGATGGCCCAAGAGCTTGGACCCCTGCATCCATGTGGGAGACCTGGAAGAAGCTCCTGGCTCCTGGCTATTGCAATCAGTTGTTTTGAGTGCACACCCAAGTTTGAGAAGTCCTAGCCTGCAACAGCTCACACTAAAATTGCCTGGGGTGCTTTCAAACACTCCTGATCAAAGAGTCCCTATCCCAGCCCCACTGAGTCAGAAACTCTAGGAGAGGGCCCAGGCCCTGGCTTGGTGGTGGCGATTTTTTTGTTTATTCAGAGCGCCCCGGGGAAGTCAGATGAGCACCAGGATGAGAAGAACCATTGACCTCACAACCCCTTTTGCTTCAAAGAAAGAGAAACTGAGGCAAGTGGCTCAGTTTCTGCACCAGCCCACCCAGGGCACCCCCCCAACTTCTCGTGTGGAACCTGCCCCCTCCACCTGATCTTCTCCTCACTCACAGGTACGTCTCCCCAGAGACCCGCTTCTTCACCAGCCCCCCCGCCCAGTGTAGAATCCCGCCACCCCTTTAACAATGCATGTGTTGTCTGAAATACTGGAAATGACTTAGTTGTTCACCCATAAGGATGACCCCGAGTGGATGCCTGAAACCAGAGATAGTACTAAATCCTACAGCTGCTCTGCCTGTTCCCAAGTGTACATGCCTATACTAAAGCATAATTCATAAACTAGGCAAGTAAGAGATGAACAATAGCTGATAATAAAATACAGCAATTATACTATCCACAGGTTAAGGTGTGACAGCAAAACAAGTATAAATATAGTTTTCCTTTCTCACAATTTCACAGACAGACAGTTGTCCTTACCACGGGTCTCAGGAACCTCAGCCTGTGATTTTTTCCTTTCTTTGGAGAACCAAGAACTTTCTCCTTTTCACTTAAAGGGAGCACTTCACGGCCTCTCATGGGGATCTCCAAATTGAAGGATTCCTACTCTTCTGCTTTGGGGGTATTGCTGAGTACAATAAGGGTGCACAAGTGCTGGGATACCGTGACAGCCCATCTGATAAACAAGACGGCTACTGGGGGCTGGCAACCCAGATGGCTACGAAGTAACAAGCAGGCGGGTAGCATTTATGCCATGGATACGCTGGACAGAGGGATAGCTCACATCCTGGACAGGGTGGAGATTCCATCACGCTACTCAGATCGCCAAGCTACTCACAACTTACGAGTTGTTTCTACCTGAAAATTTTCCTTTAATGTTGTCAGACCACTGTTGAGCGTGGGTGACAAGCAAAACCACAGATAATGGTGACTACTGTACACATATATGTAAGTGTGGGCGTGTGTAATAAATACAGAGGAAAAGTCTTAAAAAATCATGTGATGGTTACCAGATTACCCTGCCTGGGGATTGGGGAGTCCCAGGAGTGTTCAGCCTTATCATTAAGGTTTCTTATTTTTAATTGGGAGAACATATTCCAGTATTACTCGTGTAACTAGAGTTTTTTTTTTAAAGGAGGAAAGAGAACAAGAAGGATCTGCTAGGCAGTGTGGTGATATGCTGATTGCCTTGGCTGATACCCAGTTCTGCCACTTACACTGTGAGTCATTTGCCTTGGGGAGCTTCAGTTTTCTCCTAACATGGGACTGACACCCTCCCCCCAGCATCACTGGAACACTCAGGTGATGGTGTGAGACCACCCTCTGCAGGACCAAGGGGCCTGTAAATATCAGGTCGGTGTCCTCCCACGAGCTTCCATCCATTCCTCTTCCCGATTCTGCCTGCTCCCCCGTGCTCTGAATGCTGACCCTGGACTTGCCTTTCTGTCCTGCCCCTTCTCTTCTACACATCCCTGTCTCCTGTGGCATCCCCAAAACAGCAGGATGATGGTACCTCTGGCTGTGTCTTGGCATCTGCGCAGAGCCCCCAGTGGCCTGAAGCAATCCCATAGTTGCCTCCTGCATTGGGGTGCTGGGCCCTGTGCTGTGAGAAGAAGTCCAGCAGCTAATTCTGCAAACTCAGCCAGGTCCTATGGGTCCACCCCCCACCTCCCATTCTTGGGGAGATGACAGTGGCACCTGTGAGGGTTTCTCTGAAGGGAAGTGATTGGTGGACTGTAGGGGATCTCGGAGAATTTGATGGGTAGTCCCAGGAACCGGAGGAGCACGGGAATTGGTGTCCTTCCATCCCTTGCAAAGGAGCTGTGTGCAAGGGACCAGCTGGGTGAGGAGGCCTGTCTTGGGAGAGCTGTCCTGCCAGGGCTGCTGGACCAAGGCTGGGTGTGAGGGCAGTTATGGAGCTGGCAGAAGATGCTGGGGGTGAGCTGAGGACCGGTGGGAGCCTGACATCCTGCAAGGCCAGGCCCAGGAGGCACACATGTGTAAGGCGGGGATCAAAGGACCTGAGATGGGAGAGGAGCCAGAGAAACCGCAGGAGCCCCCCACGAGGCGGGGGGGTGGGGGGCAGAACCTCACTCTGTAATCTGCCGCCCCGAGGGCACTAATGCCAGGGGCAGCAGCACTAAGTCCACCCAGGGGGAAGGGGAGGTGAAGAGAGAGGTGAGAGAAGTCCACCTTTCTCCTCCCTGCCTGCAGCTGTCCCAGTCTGAACCGGGCAGGCGGGTGGAACTTGCAGTTCTCACCTCCTATGGGGCAAGATGTTTTACTACATGGCTCCGACCAGAAAAGCCACGGGGCTGCCTGGGGCCTCACTGCAGGCGAGAACGGACGCAGACGAGGTTTGCTGGTGCGGGAGAACGTGCTGCTGTCTGCTTGCGTCATGTGTGGTTCCTTCGGGCGGGTGGTTACCTGTGTCTTCACCTGCATAGGTGGGTTAGCATCCTACGCTTGGGCAGACATGAGACGAGCCTCTGCCAGGTGCCAAGCCTGGGGCCTCTCTTTATCTCTCTCGGTTTCGTGCTGCAGCCCAGCCTGTCTGATCTGGCACTTTCCCTTGCCCCACTAGAAGATTTGAGAACATAGGGATCACAAAAGCTCTTCCCCAGAGCCCCAAATCAGCCTGGTGCCAGCTCCTATGTGCCAGCCCCACCTAGGAGCCCGGCTAACCTGGAATACCACAGGTGGCTAGAGACCTCCCTTGGGGTCTCCGAGATCCCCCACCCCAGCTGTGCTGTGCCACGTTGGTCCCTCTCAGCTCCTGCCAGCAAGACAGAAAGGCTGTCAGAGAAGCTATGCGTCTCCCTGTCGTCGTCCCGGGAAGTGGGCATCTTGAAAAAGGTGGGGTCCCAAATGCATGGTAGTCACTTAAAGAGAATAGAAGAGCACTGGGGACAGAGCCCCAAGGGCCTCTCCTGCCCCGCATGCCCATCCTTCCTCGTAGAACAGGAAATGAAACAGTTCTCCCCCCAGTGCAAGGCTGGGTCCCCAACACATTGCCTCTCCCCTGCGACCTTCTCCTAGAGCCTTGTGCTCCAGCCCCCCCCCCCCGCCCCCCGCCCCGGGCCTCTGATGCTGCGCTCCAGGCTCTCTGACCTCACCCAGTGCGCAGGGACAGCCTGTGCCTGCTCTGCACGGCTTTGGTGGCTGAACCCAGAGATGTCCTCCCCGAGAGGGAGGAGCCAGGTGTGGCCCCTGATCTCACGGAACTTCTATCTAAGCAGGGTAGAGAGGCGTTCATTAAACAGTTTCGTGAATGTGAAATGACAGTATACATAGCCTCTCCTGGGCTCAGTTCCCAGCTCTGCGAGGAGCAGGGAAGTCTTGGGGAAAGGCCAGAGGAGACGCAGGCAGGGTGCAGAGAGGCTGAGGCAGGGAGGGCTGGCAGGGGCTCCCCCGGCTTTGGTAGCAGCTGGGCCTAAGAGAAACAAGGAGAAGGGGCCGGCGCTGTGGCACAGCAGGTAAAGCCACCGCCTGCAATGCAGGCATCCCATCAGGGCACTGGTTCGAGTGCCAGCTGCTCTGCTTCCAATCTAGCTCCCTGCTAACGCACCTGGGAAAAGCAGCAGAGGATGGCCCAAGTGCTTGGGTCCCTGCACCCACATGGGAGACCCGGATGAAGCTCCTGGCTCCAGGCTGGCCAGCCCTGGTCATTGCCGCCATTTGGAGAGTGAACTAGAAGATGGAAGATTCTCTCTCTCTACTTCTGCCTTTCAAATAAATGAGAGAGAGAGAGAGAGAGAGAGAGAGATAAAGGCAGTGGGCAAGGGGCAGGACCTGCTTCTTGTCTTTGAAAGCTGCCTGCTGGCTGGGTAGCATGGATGGTGGGGAGGAACGGACAGAAGCCAGGAGCTGTTACCCACAAGCAAGCGGAGGGAAGGAGGGCAGGAGATGTTCGGGAAGAAGACGGATGGATCGATTCTGCGTGGAGGGAGAGGAAGGACTCTGGCCTGGGCGCCAGCACGGCTGGTGGCTCACGCCCTGAGGAGGGGTCACTGAAATGGCGGGGGGTGGGGGGCAGAGTAGAAATTCAGGTTCGGGCTGGCGCCGCGGCTCACTAGGCTAATCCTTCACCTTGCGGCGCCAGTACACGGGGTTCTAGTCCAGGTCGGGGCGCCGGATTCTGTCCCGGTTGCCCCTCTTCCAGGCCAGCTCTCTGCTGTGGCCCAGGAGTGCAGTGGAGGATGGCCCAAGTGCTTGGGCCCTGCACCCCATGGGAGACCAGGAGAAGCACCTGGCTCCTGCCATCGGATCAGCGCGGTGCGCCGGCCGCAGCGCGCCAGCCGCGGCGGCCATTGGAGGGTGAACCAACGGCAAAAAGGAAGACCTTCCTCTCTGTCTCTCTCTCTCACTGTCCACTCTGCCTGTCAAAAAAAAAAAAAAAAGAAGAAGAAGAAGAAGAAGAAGAAATTCAGGTTCGGACCCATTGAGTGGGCAGCACCTTTAGAGACGCACTCAAGAGATGTCCCACGGGCATGTGGACATATGGGTCAGGAACTCCGGAAGGTTCTGGGCCAGAGCTCCTTGGTGCTGGGTGCAGTCATGGAAGCTGTGGTGTGGATGCACCTGCCTAAGAAGAGGGAGAGGAGGAGGAGAAGGAAAAAACTTCAACAATTGCAAAGAAACCCCCCACCAAGCAGGCAGCAGGGGAGGGGTGAGCGAAGTCGGAGGTTTGTGCCGGGAGAAAGATGGCTTCCAAAAGGGGGCCACAGCTGAGAAGCCAAGATCTGAAGACTGGGTTTTGCTGACCCGGGTGGGGCTCCCCCACTCACTTGTTCCCCATCTGGGACTTCTGCTTGTCCTCCAGGCTGTCACCACAGTGCTGAGATCAAGGCAGAGATGTGTCCCAGCCCCTGAGCCCTGAGTCGCCCCACACTGGGTGTGTCCCAGAGCACGGAGCCCATGGCGGGGGGGGGGGGGGGGGTAGGAGGGAATCCCCTCATCCAACACTCTCGGAGTGCTGGGCCTTCTGCGGGTGGAACCACTTTCAGATGGAAGACAAAGCAACATACAAGACATGGTCCTGACCCCCAAAGACCTTGCCATCTGCCCGCGGAGACAAGATAAACACACAGAAAATCAGAAAGTCAGAACGTGGACGTGCGTCCAGTTCCAAGCGCAGAGCACCCGAGGGAAAGCTGCTGGGAGGAGCGAACTCCGAGCCAAGTTTCCAGGCAGCGAGGTATTCTGCTGGGAGGAGCGTGAGCAGACGTGGATTTCAGCCACGGCAGAGAGATACGGGTTGACCTGGCAGGTCTGACCGGATAGAGATGGAGACTCCCAGAGCTGGGGCCATGTAGGTGAGGCTGCCTCCTTCCGTGCCCAAAGACGAGGGCCAAGAAGACAGCAAGCACCCAAGTCCATCGCCGTATGGGACGGAGATTACTCCGTAGAACTCGTGCCCCCAAGAGGGTCACCTGGGCCCTGGCGAAGACGCACATGCGCACAGCCCGGCTGCGCCTCACAGCCGGGCGCGGACGCCGGTTCTCGGCAGACCTGCGCTCTGCATCTCCTGGTCCACGTGGACAGAGGGCTGCTCCTCACCTTGACCGGCCGTGAGTCCCTCGCTTCCTCTTCCCCGAGACCTCCGAGCTGACCTCGCGCTCTCTTCCTGGGGACCTGCCTGTTGCACCTGCAGCCCAGGACTGGCTTCTCTGGGCGGTTCTCCCTCAAGAATGCACCCACATGAGAGAGGCCCCGCCCTCGCCCTCCACCCATCCCCCCACCCCCACCTCACTTCCCGCATCCTCTCCCTTGGCTTCTTCCCTTCTCTGGCATCCCTGCCACCTCGCTTCAGCTTGGGGTTTCTCCCCAGGGCTGCGAAGTGGGGCCTCTTCCCTCCTTCCATGATACCTGCAGCCTTGGAAGGGGCACAAGGCCCTCCCCCTGACCCCCCGAAGGCCTCCCACAGTGAGCCCCAACTTCCCCTTAGAAGACCCTCACTGAGGCCGGCGCCACGGCTCACTAGGCTAATCCTCTGCCTAGCGGCGCCGGCACACCGGGTTCTAGTCCCGGTCGGGGCGCCAGATTCTGTCCCGGTTGCCCCTCTTCCAGGCCAGCCCTCTGCTGTGGCCAGGGAGTGCAGTGGAGGATGGCCCAGGTGCTTGGGCCCTGCACCCCATGGGAGACCAGGAAAAGCACCTGGCTCCTGGCTCCTGCCATCGGATCAGCACGGTTTGCCGGCCGCAGTGCGCCGGCCGTGGCGGCCATTGGAGGGTGAACCAATGGCAAAAGGAAGACCTTTCTCTCTGTCTCTCTCTCTCACTGTCCACTCTGCCTGTCAAAAGAAAAAAAAAAAAAAAGAAAAAAAAAAAAAGAAGACCCTCACTGAGCTAACCGCCCAGGTCTGGGACCATCCTGTCTCTGTGTCTCCAGCTGCCACTTCCTCCCGCCCTTCAGGTCACCCCCACCCCTCACCTGTCTCAGGTGGCCACAAAGCAAGGTGAGGTCAAGGACTACTGCAGGCAGTCCCTGCCTGGCCACTTTCCAGTATGCACACCTGGACACATCACTTGCTGTCCGCTGAGCCTGTTTGCCAAATAGAAAGGAGAGAACAAGCCCTACCTCGGGGAGGTGAGGGTAAACTGAGGTCAGGCGTCTGGAGTACTCAGCCTGGCTCTGGCTCCTGGTGGCCTCTGGAACTTCCTGGGGGCCGGGGGGGGGGGGCACCGTGGGCCTTGTCTCCAGCCGCCTCTCACCAACAGGAGTATGCGCTCCTTGGAAGCTTGGGGAAGGCTTGGACCTGGGGCGGCCCCAACATGGGCCATCTGTCAGAAGCAGCGGAGCCCTCCCAAGCAGGGACTGACTGTGCTCAAACGCTGGCCCTGCACGGAAGGTACCTGTTGAATGGAAAGGAGGAGTGCCCTGTATCAGGAAGAACAGACACCTGCCCTGTGCCTGGAGACGCTCCCAAGCCAGCACCTGACGTCCGGCCAAGACCTTGCCCTGTCCTCGTGCCTCTGCGTTCCACCACTGCGACCTCTTCCTGGCTCCTCCTGCCCCTCCAGCACAACGCCCTTGGTGTGGATGCGCCTGGCTGGGCAGAGAGGACCCCTAACAATGGCCAAAGCAGCAGCCATGTGCCACATAACCAGTAAGTCAGGCCTCACCGGCTCAGCCCCGCCACCTGCCCAAGCCCGTGTGCCGTGAACTTTAAATAGTGCCCGAAGCCCATGGGGCAGACGGACACACACGGCGACAGGCCAGGGAGCCTAAGTGTCCACGGCCGAGATCGTGAGCCTGTCTGTAAGTGATGAACAGCAAAACGAAACCCACCCTACCCAAGTGCTGTCTGTATTTCTTCACACACAGAGCAAACCTCTGCAAGGTTCTCCTCCCACTGCTAACGCGGCTATCCCCGAAAGCAGGAACGAGGAGAGCCAAGGGGGTACTTTTTCTTGCTTTCTAGAATCCTGCGTTATTTACATTTTTTCAAAGGGATGTAATGTGTTTTGAAAAAAATGTAAAGAAAAAAAAACACAAAGAGTCAATAAAGAAACCAGTGGCTTTAGCTTAGACTCTGTATGAATTTGCTCCTCCATGAACCCAGCCTCCCCCTTGGGACACAATATAAAGGGTCCACAGTCATCATCCCACATGGGCACCGGTTCGAGTCCCAGCTGCTCCACTTCTGATCCAGCTCTTTGCTGTGGCCTGGGAAAGCAGTGGAGGATGGCCCAAATCCTTGGGCCATGTGGGCTCCCACATGGGAGACCCAGAGAAAGCTCCTGGCTCCTGGCTCCTGGCTCCTGGCTTTGGATCGGCGCAGCTCCGGCCATTGCGGCCATCTGGGGAGTGAACCAGCAGATGGAAGACCTCTCTCTCTCTCCTCCCAGCCCCACCTCTGCCTGTGTGTAACTTTGCCTTTCAAATAAATGAAAATAAGTATAAAAAAAGAACAAAGAACACTGGATGGTGGGTCCCTGGGAGGAGCTGTGAAGTCAGACTCGGGGCCATCCCTGCTGCCTCCTGTCCTCATGACCACACCTGCTGTCTGCCCGGCTGCCACCCCCTCCCCCACAAAGACCAAGAAGGAAGAGGAGCCCTGGCCTCCAGCACACTTGGTCACCCTGAGCCTGGGCCGTGCCAAGGGCCCTGCGTCAGCCCCTCCCACGCTCAGCTGCCTTCCCAGGGCCCCTGCCGTCCCCTCCCACCCACTGAGCTCAGATGCGGCTGCCTCCACCCATTCCACACGCTAGCATGCGTGGTTTCTGAGGAGCAGACGAGGGGCTCAGAGGCAGCTCAGGGCCACCGTGCGGCTCTCAGCTCTGCCTACGAAGGCTCATATGAGGAGGACGGTCCCCAGGGGGCTCGCCACACCTGTCCTTCCCCTATGAAAGCTGGGGTCTATCACAGGTGTCCACACAACTCACAGCAAAAAGAACCTGCTCAGCGTGGTGAGCGGTCTCCCCGACTCAGGCCCTCCCTGTAGGCTGAGAGACTCTGATGCGGGGAGTGACCAGGTGTCATCCACACACCACGGTCAGGGTGAGCCCCCCCCCCCCCAGGGGACAGGGCCCTCATGGAAGCTCAGCGGCTGGGGGCAGGGGTGGGGTTACATTTGTCCAGCAGCCTCCGCAAGCTAGAGGAGTCCCCAAAGCCCCGAGACAGATGCAAAGGACGTCCCAAGCCTCCCCCCCTTGTGCCCATCACCCCTATGGCACCCCAGTGCTACCAAATACTCCAAGCGTTCTCATTTGTGAGCCTCCGTGTGGGATGTTGCCCCATCAGACACCGCCCCCTCCCTCCCTCCCTCCCTCCCCACCTGGAAAATACCTCGTGGGATGTTTTCCCAGCAGACACCTGCCCCTCCTCCCTCCCTCCCCACCTGGGTAACACTGAGTGGGGTGTTCCCCCAGCAGACATCTCCCCCATCCCTCCCTTCCTCCCCACCTGGGTAACACTGAGTGGGGTGTTCCCCCAGCAGACATCTCCCCCATCCCTCCCTCCCTCCCTCCCCACCTAGGTAACACTGAGTGGGGTGTTCCCCCAGCAGACACCTGCCCCTCCTCCCTCCCTCCCCACCTGGGTAACACTGAGTAGGGTATTCCCCCAGCAGACATCTCCCCCATCCCTCCCTCCCCACCTGGGTAACACTGAGTGGGGTGTTCCCCCAGCAGATGCCTGTCCCTCCTCCCTCCCTCCCCACCTGGGTAACACTGAGTGGGGTGTTCCCCCAGCAGATGCCTGTCCCTCCTCCCTCCCTCCCCACCTGGGTAACACTGAGTGGGGTATTCCCCCAGCAGACACCTGCCCCTCCTCCCTCCCTCCCCACCTGGGTAACACTGAGTGGGGTGTTCCCCCAGCAGACACCTGCCCCTCCTCCCTCCCTCCCCACCTGGGTAACACTGAGTGGGGTGTTCCCCCAGCAGACACCTGCCCCTCCTCCCTCCCTCCCCACCTGGGTAACACTGAGTAGGGTATTCCCCCAGCAGACATCTCCCCCATCCCTCCCTCCCCACCTGGGTAACACTGAGTGGGGTGTTCCCCCAGCAGATGCCTGTCCCTCCTCCCTCCCTCCCCACCTGGGTAACACTGAGTGGGGTGTTCCTCCAGCAGATGCCTGTCCCTCCTCCCTCCCTCCCCACCTGGGTAACACTGAGTGGGGTGTTCCCCAGCAGACACCTGCCCCTCCCCCCTCCCTCCCAACCTGGGTAACACTGAGTGGGGTATTCCCCCAGCAGATGCCTGCCCCTCCTTCCTCCCTCCCTCCCAACCTGGGTAACACTGAGTGGGGTATTCCCCCAGCAGATGCCTGCCCCTCCTCCCTCCCTCCCTCCCCACCTGGGTAACACTGAGTGGGGTATTCCCCCAGCAGACATCTCCCCCATCCCTCCCTCCCCACCTGGGTAACACTGAGTGGGGTGTTCCCCCAGCAGATGCCTGCCCCTCCTCCCTCCCTCCCTCCCCACCTGGGTAACACTGAGTGGGGTGTTCCTCCAGCAGACACCTGCCCCTCCTCCCTCCCTCCCCATCTGGGTAACACTGAGTGGGGTGTTCCCCCAGCAGACGCCTCCCCCCATCTTCCTCACCCGGATAATGCCTGCTTCATCTTCAAGTGGCAGGCCGCACCCCTGAGAAAGCACCTGCCACTTCCCCACCCTCCTGCACCCCTCACCCTCAGAACAGCCAGCACTCCTCTCTGGTCTCTGATCACAGGCCTGACTCAGCACAGACAGAGCTCACCAAGGTCTTTGCCCCGTGGTGGCCCATTGCCAGCACATCCTGGTACATAGTAGGTGCTCGGTAAGACTATGCTGCAGGAAACAAAGTCATGGGCCGTGATTTGAATACGGTTTGGTCCCTACCACTCTGCCCCAAACTCATGGAACAGCTGGATCTTCAAAACCCTCTGGAGAGGCGTGAAGAGGGTGGAAAGTTGATCCACCATGGCATTTCGAGGTGGGGCCGTGGGGAGTGATAAGGATCAGATGAGGTTGTCTGATGACTCCCGGTGGCTTTATAAGGTGGGAGAGAGAAACTACAGATACAGTCACGTGTGCTCCCCTGTCCCTTGCCATGTGATGCTTGGGGCCACCACCTTAGGACTTTGCCCAGCAAAAGGCCACAACCAGATGAGATCCTTTGCAGCTGCAGAACTGTGCACCCAAACAAACCCCTTTGCTTTAAAGCAGCCCGCCTCAGGCACTTCATTATGGCACCAGCACAGACAAGTAGAATGCAGTTTGAGACCCAGAGCTGAGACTGCCCCTCGGGGAGAGGAAGAAGGCAGCAGCTTCCTCTCCCAAATCCGTCTGAGAGTCTCGGTTCTCATTTTCCGGGCCCCACGTCTCCATCGCCTGGCTCCTCCCCTTCCTGCCCTTCTCCTCCAGAGAGCTGTTCTGAGCTGCAGACCCTTATTGCCTGTGCCCTCCCCCTGCACTTGATCGGTCCTGCTTTAGTTCCCAGCTATGAGTCCTCTCTCCATCCGGGACCGTGCACTCCAAAAAGCAGCCCGCCCGGGCCTGGCTCCCTTGCATCCTGCAAGGAAGAGGTGCAGGGTGTGGGCCGAAGTAAATGAAGAGGAGGAAGGAGATGACTGACTGTGGCTTCATTTCCCAGCAGGGCTCCGTGGGCTCCAGCGGGCCCCTCGTACCTCCTCCAGGCAGGTGGCACATGTGAGAGCCTCCCCACTCCCTCAGCGTGCACTGGGCCCTGGGTGCCCCACTTCCTCACGCCTTCCGAGCGCCCACGGCTCCCGCTCCAGGTACCCTTGTTTTTGTCACGTCCCCAGCGTAGGAGACAGAACTTAGGAGCCGAGCGTGGGAGCCCAATGTCACAACAGCTCTGGCGTCCACTTGCTGGGAGGCCTGGCTAAATTTGCCCCGCCTTTCTGTGCTGACGTGGTTTCTCCTTCTTTGTCCCTTTATCGTTACCATAAAACACAGGTGTCCGCCCAGCATATAAAAGGTGTTCTCTATGGTCTCTGCTTTCCCTCATAGTTACAAAATGGCTGCCAAGCATCCGCTGTGATCTAACAGTGACAACAGTGTCCAAAATCAGGGAGAAAATACAGGCCCCCCCCCCCCCCATATCTTTCTCTTTTTGGCAGAAAAGAAATCTTTCCTGGAAGTGGACTTCCCCTCAGATCTCATTGGGCAGAACTGAATCACATGACTACTCCTTAACCAATCACTGGCAAAGGAGGTGGGATTTCCTTCAGTCCCTTAGATGCCTGGGTGGGCCCCTCCTGCCCTGAGCACACCGCTGAGTGACAGCTGAACACCCTTGGGATCTACTTACCAGGCAGAAAGACGCAATGGCTGATGGCAAGGCAGCCAGCCGGGTCTCCCCCACGTCTCACCTCTCGTGCCAGACAGACTTCATCCGACTCGGAGGAGAATAAACCCTGCTCAGTGGGGACCAGGCAGCGTGAGAGATGCATTCTGTAAACCTTGTCCATTTTAAAGTGCCCATAACTGAAGATGACCCTGACAGTGTCTGATGGTGCTTTCTGATATACATCTGAAGTTGTATCGCCAAGCTCCAATAACGTGGACTGCTTGTAGTTCATCCGGCCTGCCAGATTTTAAATTATGCAATTTGTAAAGAATTTCTACCACTTATGGGGACTTATGTCAGTTCACCTGGTGCCCATAATTGAGGCTTCATTCATATTTTGAAACAAAACCATATTTTAAAAATTATTAGTAGTTTATGGGAATCTTCTAATGTGCTCACGGGAGAGTAGGTGGGAGGCGGTGAGGGGCGGTTGTGACTGATTTTGCCAACGCACTGGGCAAATCACCTGAATTAGTAGAGAAGCCAGTGAAGCAGTGGAGAAAAATGCAAATTACCCTCTGCCTCAGTTTACCTCCTTTGTCCAGCTAGCTGGACGGGAGTCTGCAGTCACTTAGGGAGCTGGAGGCTGGGGAGAGACACAGCTCCCTCCTCATCCTCCCAGCAGGTGGACTCCCTCCAAAGCTGACTCCCATGCAGTAGTCCGGCTCCAGTGGCTCTGTGCACCTGCCAGGAGAGCACAGTGTGAGACGCAGGCAGCATCCCCCTGGCTCTTCAGACAACGTAGCTGGTCCCCAGATTTGGCTCTGGCTGCCACAGTGATCAGACACCTGAGTAAAAGCAGGGCGCACTGTCACAGGTGCCACCCAGACAGGCCTCCCAGCTCTGCAGGGACAGAGCAGAGCCCTCAAAGGAGATCTTAGCGTCGCTGCATTTTCCTTTAGCCTGGACGCTGGACCCACATGATGTTTCGAGAAAGCTGTGAATTAGTTGGCATTTTTTATTTATTTGAAAGGCAGAGTCACAGAGGAGAGAGAGAGGCAGAGAGAAACAGAGATCCTGCATCTGCTAGTTCACTCCCCAGGTGGCCACAGCAGCCAGGTCTGGGCCAGGCCAAAAGCAGGAGTCAGGAACTCCATCCAAGTCTCCCACGTGGGTGGCAGGGGCCCCAGCACTTGGGCCATCCTCTGCTGCTTTGCCAGGTGCATTAGCAGGGAGCTGGATCAGAAGTGGAGCAGCCGGGACTAGAACCGCGCTCATGTGGGACAGCGGCATTGCAAGCAGCTTCGTAAACCTGTTGCGCCACACACCAGCTCCTACGGCATTTCAAAGTGGGATTATTCTGTATTTTAAAATGTAGGCTTCTGGCTTCTTTCAAAAATGTGGACAAACTAGAAATAGCGCTTGGCTATGATGGGCTGGAGCAGAGTAAATGGTCCTCCCCTTAGGTGGAGGAGGCTCTGCCCGAGCCCGCCACAGGCCCCACCTCTCCCTCTTGTCTCCCGGATAGCGATGCTGAGGGTTTCCCAGCCCCTGCAGCTTTCACAACTGAGACTCCCCGGTACAGCCAGGGGGTGCTCGGCTGCCTGCACTCTCCCTCCTTCTGCAGGCTCGACTTCTTCCTGAAAGCGTGTGGCGTTCCCCGGGGAGTGCGTTCCGCAGTGGCAACGCTGCCATTGCCCCTTGCCTCCCTCTGCCTGCTCTGACGGGGCCCATTCATAACCCCGGGCAGGGGTCTGAGCTGCCCGGCACCCGGCTCCCGGCGGGTGACAGTCTCCCCGACTCTGCTCTCGCGGGCAGAGACTGGACACCACAGAGGCACAGCTAAGGGGGCGGTCCTGTCAAGTGATCCTTAGGCCTCACTCACTCGCCCGCCCATGACACACCGTGGCCCAAAGAGCTTAACTTCAGGGGCCTCCCGCCGGGACGGAGTGTGGGTAGAGTCAGGCAGGGCGCCCTACAGCTCCTGCCTGCGCCTCCCTGGGGACAGACGCCCTGGGGTCCTCAGCTGTGGGAGAGGCTCCTGCGGCCCCCTGCTGCTCACTGCCCCAGGAGAGTGAGACCAACCGACTGGGGCTAATCGGCTTACCTGGAGAGAGTGGGGTTTTTCAAACAGGTTAGAACCCATTAGGGGGTGATGTCATCAGTTTACCTGGTTGTAACTAGCATTAAAAAAAAAAAAAAAAGAAACTATCAGAACACATCACAGGTAATTAAAGCACAAATTGCTTCATTATGCTTTATATTAATGCGGCGTGGCTGTAAAAAAGGTCATCAAAAGGTTCACGAAAATGTGAATTATGAATGAACTGCGCATGCCTTTTGAAATTATTTTGCACCAAAATCAGCTTATCTTTTCATTTTGTTTTTCCACAAACTTTTGCCAGGGCCGTCATACCCATCGTATTTGTGTGTGCACTGAGCCGTGACAACACGCTGGGGAAAAGAACGTTTGAAAGCGGCCGGATCAGAGACGTGGGGGGAGGAGCCTGCTGTGTGGGTCAAGTCCTGGCCTGGGGCAGCCTCTGGTGGGCTCTGTTCCCAGGTGGAGGAGGCACAGGAAGACCCCATCGATCCTGGCTGGGATGTGCGAGGCGTGTCCCCCGGGGCCACAGCTCCGGGATGATGGCTGCCACCCTGACCCCTCGGTACTGAGCACGCTCACCAAGGGGAAGCAGAGGCTGCTGTGCGCCCAGGTCTGTCCCCTGGATCCTCTGTCTCAGCCCAAGGACCTCTCCCCGGGCCTCGCCTGGGGGCCGGGGGACGGCAGGAGAGGGGGGCAGAGCCCCTCCAGACTCCCCTGGCACAGGATCCTTGAGCAGGATCTGCCGACCACAGGGACTGACGGAATCGGCGCAGCAGCTGGGGTGAGGGAGGAGCTGAGGCTCCCTCTGTCCTGGGCCAGGCTCCTGGCCTGCCCCCGTCTGGACCCCTCACTCATTCTCCCTCAGGTGCCCCCTCCTCTGAAATATGGTGTGACTTCTCCCAGTGTCAAAACCCGAGGTTTCTCTTGCCTTCCCATCCCTATCCAGCTCCAACCCCACTTTTCTACTCTTGTTGATGTTAAAATTCGTCAAGGGGCCGGCGCTGTGGTGCAGCAGGTAAAGCCACCACCTGCAGTGCCAGCATCCCATATGGGCGCTGGTTTGAGCCTCAGCTGCTCCTCTTCCCATCCAGCTCTCTGCTATGGCCTGGGAAAGCAGTGGAAGGTGGCCCAAGTCCTGGGGCCCCTGCACCTGCGTGGAAGACCCAGAAGAAGTTCCTGGCTCCTGGCTTTGGATCGGCACAGCTTGGGCCATTGCAGCCATCTGGGGAGTGAACCAGCAGATGGAAGACCGACTGATCGATTAATCGATCTATCTAAAATCTATCTATCTATCTATCTATCTGCCTCTGTCTCTCTGTAACTCTGCCTTTCAAATAAATAAATAAATCTTTAAAATTCTTTGAAAGATTTCTCCATACTCCTGGACTCGATTCTACTCAGTTCTACGTCCAGGGCACCACATAAGCTCCTCCTTGTAGGACCCCTGCAGATGACAGCTATAGAGAGCAGGAGGAGACAGTCTCCTGGGGGAACTCACCACTGGGACAGATGGAATGCACGGAATGAGCTCCTTGTTTTTTTAATGGCTGCTAGCCTGCAGGCAGGCCACGCTGGGGTCACCCGGGGCAGATGCCATGAGGAGGGACACCTGCAGTCCCAGGCTGAAGGATCAAAGGACAAGCTCTGAGACAGACACAGCCATTGCCACGTAGGGGGCGGGGTTGGGAGTCCCTGAAAATCAAGACCCAGAAAAGAGGAACCACAGGTTCTGTGCATAGACGCAGCCCACGCTTGGGGCCGGTTCCCGGGCCATGCCGATAAGAACAAACAAACTGAGCTGTGATGGGAGCTGTTGCCTAAGAGACGGTTTACAGTTTGATCCTACCAAGTTAATTGCCTGCTACCGCAAAACACAACAAGAAATTTTGGCAGCATTTTCAGGGAGCTGCCTCACGGCACCCAGAGTGACCACAATGCAGCTGCAGCCATGATGTTTGAAGTGTGAACCACTCCCAAGAGAAAAGACAAGCAGGAGAGAGTCCAGAGACGGTCCAGGAGTGGGACCGGGTGGGTCAGCATCTGAAAGAGGAGGGAGTCGCGTGCTCTAGCAAATGGAGAGATAGGCAAACTCAGCGGGGAAACCAACTCCAGCTGATAGAAATAGAAGTTCTAGAAAAAAATGTACGACTTGAAATAAAAAAAATTCACCATATTGGCTTCAGAATAGAGGGAGGAAATGGCAGGAAGAGCCAGTGACCCTGGATTAGACCCACACAGAGGATTCTATCTGGAGAAGAGAGGGAGAAAAGATGGAGAGAAATGGATTGGAGCCTCAGACGCCTGAAAACCTGCGTCAAAATGTCGAGCACCTGTAATTGTAATCCCAGAAGAAAGGGGAGAAAGCTCAGGACAGGCAAAACAATATTTGGAATGTTGAGAATATTCCCTAATTTAATGAAAGACACACATTTACAGATTCAAGAAAGGTAGTGGGACTGGCACTGTGGTGTAGCAGGTTAAGCCGCTGCTGGCATCCCATACAGGTGCCAGTTGAAGTCCCGGTTGCTCTGCTTCTGATCCAGCTCTCTGCTATGGCCTGGGAAAGCAGAAGAAGATGGCCCAAGTCCTTGGGCCCCTGCACCTGCATGGGAGACCTGGAAGAAGCTCCTGGCTCAGATCTAGCCGTTGTGGTCATTTGGGGAGTGAACCAGTGGATGGAGGACTCTCTCTCTCTCTCTCTCTCTCTCTCCATAGCTCTGCCTTCCAAATAAAGAAATAAATCTTAAAAAAAAAAAAAAAAAAAGGAAATGTAGTATGCCCCAAGCAGGGTGAATTCAAAGAAAACTTTCCTTAGCCACATCAAAATCAGATTGGTGAGAAGCGAGGATGAAGATGAAGAGAGAAAACACATAGAATACAGGGGCGAAGCAGGTGAATCACAGGCCACTTCTCATCCAAAACAGTGCAGGCCACAGCCAGGATCCAGGACTTCAAAGAACGCAAGGTCCAGGATCCTACAGCCGGCAAAAATCCCCCCAGAAACGAAGGCGAAATGAAGACATCCAGAGAAAAACAGGGAACTGAAAGCAGAGCTGCACTAAAGGAAAGCTAAAGACGATCCTCGGGCTGAGAGACACTTGTGCGGGAGAATAGGATTGTAAAACCGAATAAAGAGCAGGGAAATGGGAAATGGCGAAGTAAAAACAAAACCAAACACTGATGGCCACCGACACCTGCTTTCCTCCTAGGCGCCTTATCTCCCTGATGGAAACGCCGTCCTCACGTCGCCCACGCAGGGAGCCACGCATTCATTCGCCCCCTCTCACACCCAGCCAGGATCTTTGGCTCTGCCTTCAAATCAAAACACTTCTCTCTACCTCCATCTGCTTCCTGGTGCACGCCCGGCTTCCTGCAGTTGCCTATTAACCCATCGGCTTACCTCCACCGTGGATTTTTCCACGCAGCTCGAAGGGAACTTCCACTAACCTGCATTGAGTCCTGTCACTCTCCTGCCCAGTGTTACACATCCCCAGTCTGGCTTCAGTTTCCTTCCTGACATTCACTGCTTTTCTATTGAACTACATCTTTGTTGAATGAATGAATGACACCCGTATCTACAATGCAGTGCTCCAAGTTCAGGTAGCTGGAGAGAAGGAGTCTATTCCCTGATGGGCAGTCCCCATCCCCCTGTGCGGTTGCCCATGTCATATTACTTCATCTGCATTGCCATCCTGTTGAGTAATTCATTGCCATTCATTATAAGGAGATGCTTACGTAGTTTGCCAAGCTCACGTAACTAGTAAATGACGGCGGCGGAATTCAGACATTGACTTAGCAGTTCCATTTCCATATTCATTGCATCACACTGCATCCACGACTCCACCTGGCTCAGGTGAGGGATGAAAGGGGGGTATCTGGGAAGACTTTCTGGAGAAGGTGGTGTTTGTAGTTCCCAACAAATAAGGTGTAAAGCTGGAGTCATTGTAATCTCTGACTTCAAAACATACTACAAAGCTATAGAAATCAAAACAGCATGAGGGAGTGGGGGCAAGGGGATGATGCTGTGGCACAGTGGGTTAAAGCCTTGGCCTTCAGCACCAGAGTCCCATATGGGCTCTGGTTAGAGTTCTGGCTGCTCCACTTCCAATCCAGCTCCCTGCTAATGTGCCTGGGAAAGCAGCGGAGGGTGGCCCAACTCCTTGGGCCCCTGTGCCCATGTGGGAGACACAGAAGAAGCTCCTGGCTCTGGATCAGCTCAGCTTTGGTTGTTACAGCCATTTGGGGACTAAACCAGCAGATGGAAGACCTCTCTCTTTGTCTCTACCTCTCTCTGTAACTCTGTCTTCCAAATAAATAAAATAAATATTTAAAAAAAAAGAACAGCATTGGACTGGCATAAAAACAGACATATGGGCCAATGGGACAAAATAGAAAATCTAGAAATTGATTCATATATTTAAAATCAGCAGCTTTTTGATGAAGGTACCAAGAACCTGCATTCTCTTCAACGAATGGTGCTGGAGAAACGGGGTACACACACGCAGAATGAGCCTAGAACCCTCCCACCACCACCTCCTCTCACCATATATAAAAGTCAACTCAAAATGGATCAAGGGCCTAAATATAAGACCTGAGAATACGGAACCACTAGAGGAAACCATAGGAGAAATACTTTCAGATATTAGGACAGGGGCTGGCACTATGGCATAGCAAGTAAAGTCCCTGCCTGAGATGCTGGTATCCCACATGGGCGCTGGTTTTAGTACTGGCTGCTCCGGTTCTGACCCAGCTCCCTGCTAATGGCCTGGAAAAAGCAGAGGAAAATAGTCCAAGTGTTTGGGTCCCTGCCACCCACGAGGAGGACCTGGAAGAAGCTCTTGGCTCCGGGCTTCAGCCTGGCCCAGCCCCAGCCGTTGTTGCTATCTGTGGAGTGAACCAGCAGATGGAAGATCTCTCTCTCTCTCTCTCTCTCTCTCCCCTAAATTTCATTTTCAAATAAATAAATAAATCTTTTTTAAAAACTATATTAAAGGGCCGGTGCTGTGTCACAGCAGGTTAACGCCCTGGCCTAAAGGGCCAGCATCCCATATGGGTGCCAGTTCAAGACCCAGTTGCTCTGCTTCCAATCCAGCTCTCTGCTATGGCCTGGGAAAGCAGTAGAAGGTGACCCAAGTCCTTGGGCCCCTGCACCCACATGGGAGACCCAGAAGAAGCTCCTGGCTCCTGGCTTTGGATCGGCATAGCTCCGGCCATTGCAGCCATTTGGGGAGTGAACCATCAGATGGAAGACCTCTCTCTCTCTCTCTCTGCCTCTCCTTCTCTCTGTGTGTAACTCTGCCTTTCAAATAAATCTTTAAAAAATTATATTAAGACAACAAAAGCTAAACTAGACAAGTAGGATTACATCAAGCTAAGAAAATTCTGCTCAGCAAAGGAAACAATAAATACAAGAGACATCCTACAGGGCGGAAGAAAATTTTTGTAAACTATGCATCAGACAAGGGGTTAATATCAGGAACATAAAGGAACTCGAACAACTTAACAGCAAAAACCACAAATAATCCCATTTTGAAATGAACAAATGACCTGACTGGGCATTTCTCAAAAGAAGATATATAAATGGCCAACAGGTATATGAGATAATGTTGGCTGTCACTCATCGCCAGATAAGTGCCAATCAAAACTACAATGAGGTACCATCTCATTCCAGTGAGAATGGCTGTTATCTCGACAGGAAATGGCAAAGATACAGAGCTAGGGGGTCCTTTCTCATGGCTGGAGTGACGTCAGTTAGTACAGAGATTATGGAAAACAGTGTGAAGATTCCTTAAAAGGCTGGAAATAGAACTATCACGTGACTGAGCAAGATGTACAAGATGTACAAGACATCTTCAAAAAACTCATGGGAATGTGCTCCACTTCTGATCCACCTCCCTGCTAATGTCCTGGGAAGGCAGTGGAGGATGGCCCAAGTCCTTGGGCCCCTGCACCCACGTGGGAGACCCGGAAGAAGATCCTGGCTCCTGGCTTCGGATCAGTGCAGCTCCGCCGTTGCAGCCAATTGGGGAGTGAACCAGCAGATGGAAGACCCCTCTCTCTCTCTCCCTCTCTCTCTCTCTCTCTCTCTGCCTCTCCTCTCTGTGTAACTCTTTCAAATAAATAAATCTTTAAAAACAATTTTAAAAAGATCATTCTCTCTTTTATAAAAAAAAAAAAAAAAAACAAGCCAGACACAGACGGACAAATGCAGCACGTGGCCACTCATGTGCTGCTAAAAACGTTGATCACAGGGAAGTCAAGGGTGGAACAGAGGCTGGGACAGAAGGAACAGAACAAGAGATAGAGGGAGGGTGGCTGATGGTTATCAACACGCAGCTGAAGGGGGCAAGCAGTTTTCACGCTCTACAGCTCCACAGCGCGACTCTGGTCTACAGCAATGGATCACACGTTTAAGTAGAAGGGAGAGTTGGGAGGTTCCAGACTGATTAGAAGCGGTAACATTTGAGATGGAAATGGTGATTTTGTACATTTCATCATTGCAGAGTATGCTTGTATCAAATGACAATACGGTGCCCCATAAATAAGTCCAAATGTCGTACGTCGTGTTGTAAACAGATATGGGCAGGAGGTTAACACTGGCCAAGACAACAAGGGGTTGGGATGAAGTATGGAGTTGCTAAAAAGAGGGGGACACACCAAGATATACAAGGGGACTTCAAAAAATCTGTGGAAAATGGCATTAAGATATTTAATTGGCACAAAAAATTTGGAAACTCATCCACAGCATTTTCATAATAGGCATTTTTCATGACCTTTTAAGTTTATTTATTTATTTGAGAGACAGAAAAAGAGAGAAACAAAGAGCGGTATCCGACCCACCGGTTCACTCCCCAGATGCCCCCAGCAGCAGCCAAACTGAGATGCCAGGAACTGGGTTCAGATCTCCCATGTGGGCGGCAGGAACCCAACCACCTGAGCCACTGCTGCTGGCTCTCAGGGTCAGGGTGCACATTGGCAGGAGCCTGGAATGTGGAGTAGGCCTGGACTTGAACCCAGGCACCCAGACCGGGGGGCATGGGCGTGAGCGCCGTGAACTTGTAAGAGGAGAGATGACACCAAGAACAACCTTTGCCACTTCACAGTTCTGCCCGAACTTGTCAACAATGTGAACTGGCCCCAAGTGCAGTGAGTGACCTGGGGAGGCAACAAGAATGATAAATAGTGATGGCCTCTTATCTGTGCTGTGTGCACAGGCTTACAAAGCGCTCTCACATGCTTATCTCATGGATAAGGTAATTGTTCTTCCCCCATTTTCCGTATCAGTCATCAGGTGCCAAGACAGGTCCTCCCACTTGAAGGTCAGTGTCATTTCAAGGCATGAGCTCTCCAGCCATGAAGGGCTCGGTGACAGCTCCAAGGCAGGCTGGTGGCAAGAGACAGCATGGGGTCTGTGGACTTCATCATTCTGGCTTGACCTTTTTAAAAATATTTTTACTGTAGTCAAATATACACACCATAAAACTTACTGTTTTAGCCATTAAATTTTTAAAATTTATGTATTTGTAGGAGAGAGAGAGAGGTGAGGGGAGGGAGAGGGAGAGGGAGAGGGAGAGAGGGCTCCCACCCACTGGTTCCACCCCCAAATGCCTGCAGTGGATGGGACTGGGCCAAGGCTAACACCAGGAGCCAGGTACTTAATCTAGGTCTCTTGTGTGGGTAGCAGGGACCGAGTTACCTGAGCCATCACCACGGCTTCCTGTCATCTGCATTGGCAGGATGATGGTCAGCACCTGGAACTGGGAGTCGAACCCAGGCACTTGACATGGGACAGGGGCGTATTAGCCACCAGGCTAAATACCATTTCTAAGAGGCGTGAAATGCACGCACAGAGTTGTACAACCATCACCACCCCCACCCCCTCGGAACTCCCCAAACCAAACCAAAACCCTGCAGCAGCTGAGCACTGACTCCCATTCCCGTCTCTTCCCAGTCCCGGCGACACTTATCCCACAGACAGCCCTGACTCCTTCCTGATGACGGCTCCACTTCCAAGGTTTCGATTTGGCGATGGTGCGCCAGCAGTGCGGGTTCAGTGGAAACTGCACTAGGAGTTTGGAGTGTTGGTCTTTTCCAGGGCTAGTGATGTGGAGTGCAATGCCCTCTGTGATGCTGGGTGGCAGTAGTGAGCCACAGCTCCGGGTTCTCAGGTCAGCCCCAGGAAAGAAGCCTGGGCCGGGCAGGTGGACGGGGTGCATTTTTGACCTAGGCTGTTCTCAAGTTAGGATGAGTTTGTCAGGGGTTGCCCCCAGGTAAGGTGAAGGCTATCTACAGTTTTGGTTTATATACACAAACTTGATATCCTAGCATTTCATATAATGGAGCCATATCATATTTGTCTTTTTGTGACTTGTTTATTTTCCACAGTAGAAGGTCCTCCAGGTGGATACATTGTAGCATGTGTCAGAATATTATTCCTTTTTTAGGATGTATAATATTCCATTGTATGGATAGACCACATTGGTTTATCCATCTGTCACTATGGTTCAGTCCTTTTTTTTTTTTTTTAAAGATTTATTTATTCATTTGAGAGGTAGAATTACAGACAGAGAGAGGGAGAGACAGAGAGAGAGGGAGGTCTAGGTCTTCCATCTGCTGGTTCACTCCCCAAATGGCCACAAACCGGGCTAATCTGAAGCCATGAGCCGGGAGCTTCTTCTGGGTCTCCCGCACGGGTGCAGTGGCCCAAGCACTCGGGCCATCCTTCACTGTTTTCCCAGAATGCAGCAGAGAGCTGGACTGGAAGAGGAGCAGCCAGGATGGGGACCGGTGCCCATATGGGATGCAGGTGCCGCGGGTGGAGGCTTAGCCTGCTGTACCACAGTGCCCTGCGGTTCAGTCTCGCTGATAAAAGGCAACAGCCGCCTTTACCAGAGCCACGTCTCCCTTTAGGCCGCCCGCCCCAGGGCCGGGACACCCAGCACCTTTCTCCTGTTTTCCTACTTGACAGCAGCTTCCTTCTAGTCTTCTAGGGGACAACACCATGGGAGAGGGGCCAGCGCTGCGGCACAGCAAGTAAAGCCACTGCTTGTGATGCCGGCGAGCCTTTGTGAATGTGAGTCAAGTTCCGCACGCTCCACTTCTGATCCAGCTCCCTGCTAGTGCACCTGGGAAAGCAGCGGGAGGGAGATGGGCCAAGTGTTTGAGCCCCTGCACCCACGTGTGAGAGCTGGATGCAGTTCTGGCTCCTGACTTTGGCCTGGCCCAGCCCTAGCCATTGCAATCATTTGCAAAATGAACCAGTGAATGGAAGATCAATCTCTCTCTCTCTCATCCTGTCTCTTAACTCTGCCTTTCAAATAAACAAATCTTTTAAAAACTTATCATACCGTCCATGAAAAATATGCACAATTATTAAAAAACAAACCCTGTGTGAGAGCCAGGCCCTGGAGCTCCTCTTTGCTTGAAGAGAGGAATCATAAAGGTCCCTCGTGGCTCAGCTGCCCCCGGGCCTGGGGGAAGGCGAGAGAGAAGAGTCCTGCGGGGAGCAGCTCCACTTCCGGCTTCCTGTTCTTAGTGCCCCAAGGGCCCCATGGGTCACCCAGCCAGGGCCTGTAAAAGCAGAACAAGGTGTTGTGGCCACCTGTTGGGAACCTGGGGTAGTGCAGCCTGAGGCCTCCCACCAGCCAGCCACACCTGCCCCTCCCCACCTTGGGGAACAAAGAGGCAGACAAGCGAGAGAAAAGCCACTCACTCACTCAGTCACTCAATCAAGGAAAAGCAAAAGAAAACACAAGGATCCTCTCTGCACGGGCACTTGGTGCTACTCGGGACACCCACAACCCACGTCGGCGTGCCTGGATTTGAGCCCAACCCCGGGTTCCTGCTAACGCACGCCCTGGGAGGCAGCCGGTGATGGCTCAAGTGGTTGGGTCCCTGTCACCCATGACGGAGACCTGTACGGATTTCCTGGCTCCTGACTTTGGCCTGGGCCAGCCCTGTCTGTTGTGGGCAGCCAGGGAGTAAACCAGAGGCAGATTTAACCTTTAACTTCTCTCCCTTTAACCTCCCCAGTGAGAAGCAGCCCTACCCCTGAGCTGTGGCTTGGATACGGTTTATCCCCCACAGGCTGTGTACTGGGACTGTCCCCAGGGTGGGGCTTTTAAGGGGCGGGGCTGGTGCAAGCTGACTGGGGGGTTGGGGGTGCCGCCTTGCAAAGGAGCTCTAGGGGACCCCGCTTGTTCTTGTGAGAGTGGGATGTTCTAGAATGAGGCCACTCCATGCACACGGCCCCTTCTGTGCACAGTCGGCTCCCTCTCTGCTTCTCCCCTGTGTGGTGAGGCAGCCGGGAGCCCTGGCCAGGGCGCTGGCACCGTGCTACCTGGTCCTCCAGGCAGCAAAACGTGAGCCAAATCAACCTCTCTGTTAGGTCCCCAGCCTCGGAGGTGGTGTGAGAGCCCCAGAAAACAGACTGCGGCTCCCAGTGGAGTTTTAGACACAGCAGAACCTTGAGGGAAAGGAGCCAGCTGCAAAGACTATGTAGGTGTTCTGGAAAAGACAAAGGTATGGAGAGTGGGGTCGCCAGGGCCCAGGTGTGGGAGGGGTGAATGGACAGGGGACCAAGGATCTTTAGGGCAGTGAAACTCCCGACACCACCACGGTGGATGCCAGTCAGCACGCTTCTGTTAAACCCCATGGAACACATGGTGGGCGGGCGGTGGGGGGGGGACCCCTCTGTGAACTACAGATGCACCGGTGTTGGCTCATCGGCTGTGACCAATGCACCACGCATGGGCAGAAGCTGCACGGGGTCACAGCATTTGGTGCTTGATTTTGTGATGAAGCTAAAACTGCCCCTAAAAATAAAGAGGAATTCCTTGTGCCTCACTGCGGCTTAACGTTGCAGGCTTGGGTTTGCAGCCGCAAGGGCCAGGGCCAGGGCAGACTTCGTGCTGCGGAGACTGGCCCTTAGAGGAGAGCCTCCCCCCAGACACCCCCCCAGAGAGTGCCCCAGCCCCTCCCAGAAAGCCCCCCTGCCCCAGAAGGTCTGCCCCCCCGAGGGCAGTGATCTCGTGCGCTGTCGCTTTCTAGGGCCCGGGTGACTAGAACAGTGCCTGGTGCACGGGAGCCTCAATAAATAGCTAAGGGCGAGTTGGAGGAGCAGCGCATGCGCAGCGCTTGGCACACGTGCGCATCCATTCCTGGCTAAGTGCCCTGTGGTGTGAAAACCGCGGTAATGGCCCCTGCGCTGGGGAGCCCTGTGCAAGGTGTCTGTCCTTGCATCATCCCATCTGATGCTCATGACAACCCCATGAGATAAGTCCCATTAAGTGCTATTATCCCCAATTTACAGATGAGATAACCGGGGCTGCCCGAGGTCACAGAGCTGGGAAATGGTGGGGCCCCATCTCAAACCCAGGCCTTTTCCACCGCAGACCTGGTGTGTGTGAGAGAGAGACAGAGACAGAGACGGTTGCTGGCTGTGGAGAGCTCTGAGCGTGAGCAGGAGCCGGAGCCTCAGGTTAGAGCCAGGGTCTATGGACGACGGCCGCTCCCTGCGCTCGGGGCAGCAGGAGCTGAGTGAGAGGCCAAGCCAGATCCCCTCTGCCCCAGCCGTGCCCGGGTGACCCCGCGGGAGGAGCCTTGGCAAGACTGCACGCGCTCACGCAGGCGCCGCCCCCTCAGGCCCAGACACGCACGGCTCCAAGCGGGTCCTTCACGGGGCACCGATGCCAAGGGTGTAGCCAAACTGGTTTGAGAAACACAAAACACCACTCACTCAAAGCCTTCTCCGCTTTCCTGGCCCGGGCGCGGGTCCTGCTACCAGCAAGATCCTTCCAAATGGTGTGCGCCCGGCGCCCAAGACTCTCGTCACTCGTGTCCTTACCCACACACGCAGACGCCCCCCACCCCACCCTGCCCAGGACTCCTCCCCACGCGGGCCAGCCCTGCACCGTCCCCTGCAGGCTCCGCTTTCTGCACCCGCGGCCTGTCCTGCGCCCTGACTCTGGCCACTGCCCACTTCCGCCAGATCCATCTGCAAGTGGGCCGGCTCCCCCGCAGCTGCCACCTCTCCAAGGATAGAGCTCAAGTCCCCAGGCCGGGCCCACCCAGAGCAGGCAGAGGTCACGGGCACTGGCCACCCCTCAGGGACCAGTGCGTCAGAGAGCCCCAGGGGGTCAGCCGTAAGGGCGGGGAGGAGGAAATGCAGGGCCGAGTGGGGGCTGAGGCCAGGACAGGTGGCGGCCCCCGCACTCGCGTGTCAGGCACTGGGGCGCTAGCGGAGCCCGGGGCATCCCTGCAGAGTGCAGGGTCCCGGGCAAAGGCACAGGGTCGTTGCATTGGCGGTTACCACCATGCGGAGCTAGCAGCGGTTGATCCACACAGAGTCCTTGGCCATCTGCGCTCCCGGGCCCCTGCGGAGCCCGTCCCGTGTGTCATCACATTCACTGCCCACGGTGAGGGGAGGTCGCGTCCTCATGGGCAAGGGGGAATACGAACCCCGGCTTCCCTGGGGACAATCCCTGTAATGTCCGTGGTCCCCGCAGCATTGCCAGGAGCGCCCCCTGGTGCTCAGGTGTGTCCTGGTTTGTCCTGGCTCAGGGAGGGCCCTGGGAGGGCAATTGGGCTGTGAGATGTGGACACTAGAGGGCGCCAGTGAGCTGCACCTCGCTGACTGCAGCAGGGGTAGTGCCCGTGGTACCAGCTGCAGCAGGAGGCAGGTGTAGACAGCGTTCACAGAGTTCTGGCTGAGCCCCATCCCAACTGAGACTCGGCTCTGGCCACCTCCTCTCACCTGGCTCATCTACCCAGCAGAGAGGGCCTGGCCAGGTATGGGTTGAGGGGGCCTTCCCAGCCCTTCCCTCTCCTACATGTCAGCCGTACCCAGCCCCTGCCAATCTCGGCCCTGGGCTCTCCCGTGGGGCACTGTGGGGTGCGGCTCAGCTGCAGGCAGCTGCATGACCGTGGGCATTTACCTCTCAAAACTTCAGAGGGGCTCATCTGGAAATTAGAGAATAATGAGTGTGGACATTACAGGGATGGCGTGAGGACCAACTGCCATGAAGCACAGCCCAGGCGAGCAGCTGTCAGGGAGCAGGGTCCCAGCCCCGCCTCTCCCTCCACGTGGGAGGCCCTGTCTGCAAGACCCGAATACAGATGGGTGCTGCAAGGCAACCGGGGCAGCACCAAAGGCACAGATGACCCTTCTGCCTGGCAGTGACCCACAGATGCAGGAAACCAGGGGTGTCTCAGCGCCACCACCCCAGTGGGTTAGGGAGCACTCATTCATTCATTCACTCATTCGATTGTCCAGCAGTCCCCCTTGCCTAGGATGGGCAGCAGGGAGGGTTCCAGAGCACAGATGTGGTCCTCATGTCCTCACTCCCAGCCTCCCTACACATCGTGTGTCCCAGCTGGGATAGTAAAGCATGCAGTCACCTCCCTCCTGGGCACCTACCACTGCCAGGCCCCATTGCAAGACAGATGTCACCCAGTCCTCACCTCCAGCTCCCACCATCCAGGGAGGGGATGGCTAACATGCGGTGGGAGGAGGTGGGCTGGACTCATCGCTGCGTGGCCCTCGAGTGCCCCCTGCCCCTCGAGAACCTCCGAGGGACACCCTTCGGTTGATCTGCCCTTCTGGGGTTTGTTGACTTGTATTTATTTGCAAAACAACTTTTCCGTGTTAGCGCACCATGCATCCCCCACCTGCTGCATCCTGCACTGGAACATGTTTGCTGCCTCAGATGCTACCTTTTCTTCAGAGAGTGTGATATTTCTTCAAGAACCACACACATCCCACCTGTTCTCATCACAATCTTAGAAATGTCAGTTTTCCCAGAGGCAGCATCCCAGTGTAGGTCTCCGTTCCCAGGGGAAGTGCAGGGCATGAAATGGCACGGATGGAGAAACCCCTCTGGCCGGGCCAGGAGAGGAGGCACTCGGGGAGGGGACGAGGCGAGGGAGGCAGCGGTGCCTCTGGGGCCGGCTGGGCCATGGCAGTTAGGTTGGGAGAGGAAGGGGCCGTCCCAGGGGAGAGCCAAGTTGGGGCAGGAACCGCCCTCCCCACCGAAGCCAGAAGCAGGGATGCCTGGGAGGTGCAGGCTGGGAGAGACCGGGTCTTCACCACATCCCACATCCCGCACCTGCTGTCCTCAGTCCAGGCCTCCTCGGTCAGACACCTACCTCCTCCCTCAGCCGCATCCTGCCAGGTCCCGACTCGGTTAACTCAGAGCATCTGGGACAGCAGAGTCTGGGGTCCGACCCAAAAGGCCCCGTGGGAGTCCCCCGTGGGGACCCAGCTCCTGGTCCTGAGTCACCACATGAGCCCCCAGCGCCCCCAGCACATGGGGACCTCGCCTTACTTAGATATGCAGCGGGGAGAAAAGGGGGGGTTAAGCAGAAGGCAGGGGCAAAAGGAGAAGGAAGGAGGCTGGGGCGATTCTGAGAATCAGGGGTGACCATGACCTCATCACGGGGAGGGCTCCACGTGGGTCAGTGGGTGGGGGCGGGGCCCGAGGCTCATTCTGGGAGCAGGGCCTGCATGCAGGCACCCAGGAGGCGGCAGCCATTTAGTAAGCAGCAATGGCCCCACCACTCGTGTGTGTAGCTGCTGTTACGTGCAGACCCCGGCCCAGGTCTCCTGGAGACCGAGACCACTGCCAGGGCTTGGGAGTTCCTGGCCCACGGCGAAAGATCGTGGTGTGTGTGGGCAGGGGAAAGAGAGGTGTGACAGAGGCCCACGCATGGTGCACAGACAGGCAGGCTCGGTGGCGAGGCGGTGGCCAGGAGCGACTCCCCTGGGAGGGATGGGCGGGAGCCAGACCTGGGTGGTGGTAAGGAGAGCCGCGCGTGCCTGAGGGCACGGAGCTGGCAGGCAGCTTTGGGGAAGTGGAAGTTGTCCCTGAGGTTGGGGGAGGGAGATGGGGGTGATGAAAAGGGACGTGGAAGAGGCAAGGAGGTCCCGGGGGAGGCGAGAGCTGTGCTCCATCCAACCCAAGCCTGCGCTGCATCCTGTCCTCCACACATGGAACCCGAGCGAGGATGGGCAAGCTGGACACAGATGGCCGGGCCAGGCTCGCCCCGTGGGACGCAGGGCCGGCTTGTGCTGGCTGCCTCATCACGCTTCACCTCACCCCACCCCACCCCCACCCACCCACCCTCTCACCCATGCCCCGTCTGATCCTATCACAGCTCTCAAGTCAGGGGCTTGGGGTGGGGGGCCCACCGTGGGATCCCCACACTCTTTACCTCTCCCAAATTTCCATGTCTCCAAAGAAGCTACTGGGCACCTACTAGGACAGCTCCTGCTGATCAGAGCAGCCCAGGATGGCGAGGGCTCTGCGAAGGACCCTCACCCCAGAATTCTCTTTTTCAAACAAGAGCTCCAAGTGAGAATCAGGAGGACGGGCACTGATGTCAAGAGGTTACTCCTGCATGGACAAGAGTGTGACCATCACCCAGGCCCTCCCCGCACCCCCCCCCCCCGCCCCGCGCACACGGACAGAGGAGAGACCACTTCCACCTGGCCTCGGGGGCCCACATGGCCCGCACGTCTTTGCTAGTGATAAATTCCCCGACGTATTTTGGCTTCTCCCTCTCACGTCTAACCTTGGGTCTATTTCAAGGGAAACGCGAGTCTGCTTGCTTCTGATTCACACCCGCTGAGCTCATCAAAACCAGAATGATTTGGTAATCGCTGCTGGGTTTACTGGATGCCCTCTGGGATCAGTAAAAATCTGTGTTCCGCAGAAACAGGAAGTTTCAACAAGAGGGAGGAGGCTGGTTGCAAAAATCAAAATTCAAATCTTCTCTGCCTATCTGAGAGCCCTTCCCAGGCACGTCTTTTCCTCAGCCAGCCAACGATTTGGATTCGGCTCGGAGCGATTCTTACAGGGGACCTGTAGCAATTGCCTAGGGCTGGCATCACACGGTTCCGTGCACAGGGTGGCTTTGACACAGCAATTTATTTGCTGATAGTTCTGGAGGCTGGAAGTCTGAGAGGTGTCAGCAGGATGGCCACCATCTCCCTACACCTGCACACGCCCCACCCCCACCGCAGGTCTGTGTCCAGATTGCTTCAGAACCCACCCCAGCAACCTCCAGTTAACTTAGTCACCTCTTGAGCCACCCTGTCTCCAAATGCAGTCACATTCTTAACTACTGCGGCTTGGGGCCTCAACGTGCGAACTGGGGGGAGGGGCTAAAGGGGGCACCGTTCAGCCCATCGCACACGGCCTCTGGTCTCAGAAGTCATTGTCTCTGCCCTGCTTTGTCGTTGGTCACCACCTAGGCCAGCGCCTGGGATGAGATGGTCTTGGGAGCTTCTCCTGGGCTGTGGGAGACTCTCCAAGGCAGGGTGGATCCATGAAACTGACCACCACACATCTCGGTCTGGATTCGCACTCCGCTCCCTTCCCTCGCCAGCCTGGGGAAGCAGCCCAAGCCACACAGCCCCTGGAGCCTCACCATCCTACACACCAACCACATCTGCCTCACAGGGAAGTCCTGTGAAGACCACAGACGTGCTCCGGGGCAGACACGTGGTACGGCGGTGAAGTGGCTGCTCTCGACGCCGGCATCCCGTAACGCAGGGCCAGGTTCCGGTCCCAGCACCTCTGCTCCTGAGCCAGTTTCCAGCTGAGGCACCTGGGAGGCAGCAGGTGACCCTCAAGTGCTTGGGCCCCTGCTACCCATGTGGGAGACCCAGATGGAGTTCAGGGCTCCTGGCTGTCATGGCCCTTTGTGGGATGTGCCAGCAGGTGGAAGGTCTCTCTGTGTCCTCTCCCTCTTCCTGCCATTCAAATAAAAACTTGAAAATAAAATAATTTAAAATTGTTTAACCAGACCAGCACCATGGCTCAATAGGCTAATCCTCCGCCTTGCAGCGCTGGCACACGGGGTTCTAGTCCCGGTTGGGGCGCCGGATTCTGTCCCGGTTGCCCCTCTTCCAGGCCAGCTCTCTGCTGTGGCCAGGGAGTGCAGTGGAGGATGGCCCAAGTGCTTGGGCCCTGCACCCCATTGGAGACCAGGAGAAGCACCTGGCTCCTGGCTTCAGATCAGTGCAATGCGCCAGCCGCAGCCAGCCATTAGAGGGTGAACCAACAGCAAAAGGAAGACCTTTCTCTCTATCTCTCTCTCTCTCACTGTCCACTCTGCCTATAAAAAATAAAAAAAAATTAAAATGGCTTAACCAGTAAAAATGCAAGAATTAAAATTTTGAAAAGAAAAGAAAAAGGAAACTCGTGTCCAGTGCACCACCTTGCTAGGCCCAGAGACATTTCCTGAGATGGGTGTGCCTCTCCCAGCTCTGCTCCCTCTGGGGCTTCCTTGTCCAGGGCACTAAGGGTGCTCCCAGTGGGTTTCTGGTGAGGAGGGGGCTGGGAGACAAAGGAAGGCGCCCAGTTAAGATGCCAGGGCCCTCGGCCAATCCACTGCTGCAATGCCTGACCCACTGGGCTTGGGCCGGCAGGATGGCTAGTCCCTGCTCTTGGTCCCCCACAGCCTCTCACTGCCTCCCCTCTCTGCTCTCAGCCCTCCTGGCTTTGCCACCTCACCTCCCACTGCCTTGTCAAAGGGTCTGGCCTGACGGCAGCCAGAGCTCCTGGGCAGGAGGAAGGGACAATGACCCAGCGCTGCCCCTGAGCCAGGGTCCCCGCCACTGAGACCCTGGGAAGGCGTGCTGTGGATAATTGCAGGGCCTGGACTGCGCGCAGCTGTGGAACCTCATCTAGGGGAAAAAAGGAGACTAAGGGCCAGCAGCACTGTGCTTCCAGGGGCGCTCACGGCCTGGAGCTGCAGGTGCACTGTTTCCTGGTGAGGGGGCACCAGGGCACCAGCCACCCAGGCTACAAAGCTGAGACAGCACCTCTGACCTGCTCCCTGGCGGGGTCAGCCAGAATAAGGTGGGAGATAAATGTGTGGTTTGCTTCATTACAAGTCACAAAGGTGCCCCGTGGGCCTCCCTCCTCAGGGCCAGCCCAATTTCCCAACCACCTGTGGGTGAGTGACAGGAGGGCTCCTTGTTGCTCTGGCTTGCAATGTCCTTAACTGCCAGCATCACATTCATACACACACTCACACACACACACTCACATACACACACACACTCACACACACACTCTCCTACCCACCACCCCCCCAGCCCCCAACTGGAATCCCCTCCCCTCCCCCGCCCTCCCTGAATTAGTCACTCCTGGAAACGCGACTGATGACTTCGGGGTGAGTAAGAGGCCTGTGCGCGTCACAGCCTGACTGCCGAGGGTGACCGGGTTCAGGGCTCCTTGGAGCAAGGCCACGTGGGCCTGCACCAGGAGTCGGGGCCACAGGACCCAGTGGGGAGTGAGGCTTGGTTTTCAAAATGGATTGCAAGTTCTGACCTCTTCCTCCCAGCTCCCGCACCCCCCGCCCAGGGGGGAAGGTGGTTTTCCCAGGGAGGAGCCACAGCCCCCGCACCTGCCTGGGGGAACACGGGAGCTCACTGAGCTCTGGGTGACCGTGCTCCTCTGACCCAGGCACCCCTGGCCTCAGCCCAGCCCAGCCTTGGCTGCTGTGGAAGGGCCCAATCCTGGGGCTCGCCCTGCAGAGTGTGTGTGCACAGTCGGGGGTGGTAATGCTCTCACAGACACCCCAGCCCATGGCGCCAGGCAGGCAAACATTTTTGGTCTGTTTTCCCTTTTCCATGTGGCTGTGAGATCACAGCCCAGGCATATGTCATCGCAATGCATTTTGAAACGTCGCTCTTTTACATTCTTGGAGTTACGGTGCAGACTGCACATGCTAATCTAAGCAAAACAACACGCACAAGAGACTTTCCTGGCACTTAGTAAACAGGGCTGCAGCCTCAGCTTCCCCATACCTGGCATGGGCGTAGGCAGGACACGGCACAGCATGGAAAATAACCCCGGGACCGTGAACACGAGCAGCCCCACCCCCACGTTCTCTGCAGCGAGCCTGAGCCGGCGTCAGCTATGGGAAACGGGGCTCACCCCCCACCCCCAGAGCTCTCCTCCTGAGACCTCAGCTGCTCAGCACAGGGCAGCGTGCAGACTGGAAGGACTCCGTTCAGGTATTTCAGGACAGAGGAACACGAGTGAGGACGAGCGAGCGGTTGGCTAGTGTTTGCTATCCCACACACGGGGCTGGACGCTGTGTGAGGCAGGCAAGCCTGCTCCCGCGTGGGGCTGTCCCGATTGCTCCCCTCCTGTCAGAAGGCATGGGTGCTGCACCACATGCTAATGCTCACCATGAGCCTTAGCTTAATCACGTAAAAATGGTTCCTTAGAAGTTCCATATAAAATGAGGAGAAACCTCAGCAACTAACCAGCTGTTCAAGAGAAATGACTTTCTTTCCAGTGCCGTAGCTCGGTTGTCACGCCTCGCTGCCCAGCTGGTGGGAAGTTAAAGGGGCCACTCAGGAGCCCCTGTCTTTTCTGGTGTTAGCACAATTTTCTAGAAGGTTCGCAGAGAGCCTGGGTATCGGGTAGACTTCTGTTGGGATGGCCACTGTCCTGTCCATGGTCCTGTCAGGGCCACGCGGGGGCCCTCCACAGACAGCGGAGCTCTGCCAGCCTGCTCCAGCCCCTCCCTGGGGAACCGCTGCTTCCCGAGACCCCCAACCCAACATAAAGCGGGGTACAGCTGCTCCCCGATTTCTCCCAGATCCTCTCTTGCTGCTCAGGTAGGGGACTTTTCTCTGGTCGTAGAAGGATTGTTGGCCAGAGGCGGGAGGGGCACCTGCTCTCTACCACGTTGTCCCCCAAACTTCGCATTTCTGCTCCCCTAAGCACTTGGGCTTTCAGAACCAAAGCCAGGAAGGCCCCCATTCTGTGCTGCCCTGCATCCCACTGCCTGAGGGGAGGAAAGGACAGAGTGAACATGGTAGAAACAGAGTTGGGTTCAAAGGTACGTGACCTGTTGGAGGATTTGGGACTTGCTGCAAAGCTATCGAACCATGGCAACACGCTACTGGTGTAAGAAGAGACATGGGGATCCAGGTAACAGAACATTCTAGAAGTTGACCCAAACACATGCCCGCACTTGATCCTCATCAAAGGCACCAAGGTGTCTCAACAGAGAAAGAAAATCTTGATGAAATTTAAATGGTGTTAGAACAACTGGATATTTAAAAATGAACATGGGCCCTTACTCTACCTCATACTCAAAAGTTATTTGTAGACAGATTAGAGACCTAAACCATAAACCTGAAACTCTAAAGCTTCTACAGGCAATGCAGGGGAGAAGCCTCATACTTTTGCTGAAGGCAAAGGTTTTTTAAATAGGTCAGGAAAAAAGAAAATCACAAACCATTACAAAACAGAATTGATACATTGGATTTTGATGTTTTTCTTAATCAAATGGGATTGTTAAGAAAATAGGCAAAGGACCGGTGCTATGGCATGTAGTGGTTAAGCCACCACCTGCAGTGCCAACATCCCACATGGGTGCCGCTTCAAGTCCTGGCTGCTCCACTTCTCATCCAGCTCCCTGCTAATGTGCCTGGGAAAAGCAGTGGAAGATGGCCCAAGTGCTTGGGCCCCTGTACCCACAAGGGAGACCAGAAGAAAACAGGCAAGACAGTTTGCAAATAATAATATTCACAACACATATATCTGGCAAAGTTCTCATATCCAGAATATATAAACACTAACAAAGTGATAATAAGAAAAAACCCAGGGGGAGGCATTGTGGTGTGGCAGGTTAAGCTACCACCCGCAGCGCTGGCATCTCATATAGGCACTGGCTCGGGTCCTGGCTACTCAACTTCCAACCCAGCTCCCTGCTAATGCATCTGGGAAAAGCAGTGGAAGACGGCCCAGGTGCTTGGGCCCCTGAACCCACTTGTGAGACCTAGAAGAAGCTCCTGGCTCCTGGCTTTAGCCTGGCCCAGCTCCAGCTGTTGCGGCCATTTGGGAAGTAAACCAGTGGATGGAAGACCTCTCTCTCTCTGTCTCTCCATCTCTCTCTCTGTAAGATCTACCTCTCAAATGATTAAAACAAATTTAATAAAAAAGAAAAAGCCCAATGAACAAGAGAGCAAGAGACTTGAACAGACATGTCACAAAAGATTACAAATGGCCATAAACAAATGAAAATTGCCCAACCTCATTACGTTAATCAGCAGATGCAAATTAAAACCACAGTGCAATAACATGTCACACCCACTAAAATGGCTGAACTTAAAAAAGACTAACAATATCAACTGCTGGTGAGGACATGGAACAACTGTAACTCATCTGTTGCTGGTGGGGGTGTGACACAGGACACCCATTTTGGGAAACTGGCAATTTCTTCTACAGTTAAACAGATGTCTACCCCTTGATTTGCCAGTTCCACTCCTAAGTATTTATCCAAGAGAAATGAAAACACGTTTTACAAAAAATTAACTGTCTAAAGATATCCATAGCATTTTTATTGGTAATAGCAAACTACTGGAAACAATTCGCCAGTAGATGAATACATTGTAGTATCTTCCTCAACAGAATGAAACTAGCAATAAAAATAAAGAAGCAGCTGAGAGATACGACAGGAACTCAGTGTTACCTGGAAGCCAAGAGGCCAGCCCAGAAGAGTACTAGGACACGACTCTGTTTCTGTGAAATTCTGGAGCAGGCAAAACCCATCTGCAGTGATAGAAATCAGAACATTGCTTGCCTTGGAGTGCGGCTGCTGGTTGATGGAGGGAGAAAGGCAACTTTGCAGGCTCTTGGGACCAGGCAAGGTCGCCTGGAGCTGTGGTTACCCAGTGCGTGTACTGGCCAAAACTCATCGAATTTGACACTCAAGGCCTTCATACCTCCCGGTGTGTAGATTAGACCTTAATAAAAAACAAAAACAGTTGCAGAGGGCTGGGGAGAGGGAAGAGCTTCAGTTATGCAAGAAGCTATACAAACTCGCCGGCGCTTACTGCACGACAATGTAAATATACTGAAGAGCTTCCATTTTAGGTTATATGTATCTTACCACAATTTTCTAAAATGGTAAGAAACAAAATAGGCTACCACATAAAACCTAACAAATCTTCATGGCTATTCAAAACACAAGCAACTGGATTTCGTAATACAAGATTGACGTAGTTTCTGCAAAGAGGCAAGGCAAGTGTTATACTGTTCCATGATAAAGAAACACAAAGGAAACCTGTGTTCCCACCTCTCTAGCACCTGTGCCCTGGCTCTATCCTCACTGCTGGCACTTAGGGTCCCCCACATGGCACCATCACGCGTTTTGTAGAGGGGCAGTGGTCCAATGCCTGCCTCCTTGTGCTACTTAGCGGAAGAAAGAAGTTGATCATTGGGGCTGGCACTGTGACACAGAGGGTTAGGCTGTAGTCTGCAGTGCTGACATCCCATATGGGCACCAGTTTGAGTCCCTGCTGCTCCGCTTCTGATCCAGCTCCCTGCTAATGCACCTGGGAAAGCAGTGGAAGATGGCCCAAGTGCTTGGGCCCCTGCACCCACATGGGAGATTTGGAAGAAGCTCCTGGCCCAACCCTGGCTGTGCCGGCCATTTGGGGAACAAACTAGCAGATGGAAGATCTGTCTCTCCCCCTCTCTGTATAATTCTTTCAAATAAATAAATAAATCTTTCTTAAAAAAAAAAAAGTTGATGATGAATCCCGCCCCCTCCCCACCAAGAGCCCAGTTTCCTGTTTCTCCACATTGGCTTGTTTGCATCCTGGCCCACCCCTATTCCCAACCAATAGACCCCGTGACCCACACACCACGCTGGAGGTAACAGGTGCTTACTGAGGTGATGGGGCCCTGGGCCCTGCTAAGTGACCCCTGAAGCAGTGTGGCCCTGCTTGCCTGGTTACAAAGTCCTCGGGTGTGGGCCATCTCCTTTGTGTCCCAGGCAGAGAACAAGGCCTACTGTGCACCAGCTACAGTGCCCAGCATCCTGCACACGGTGCAGCCCACTCAGAAGAAAGAGGAATTGAAGGAGGGACTAGGGGTAGGATGAGGGTGGAGGCGGCATGCGCTCTCTACTTGAGTTGCTGCCTCCTGTGCACTCAGCCTGCCCCTGCCCCACCCCATAGCACCCCCAGCCACTGTCCCAACAATGACTTATTAAGCAGTGGGGATGGAGGATGGTGTTGGTGGCGGTGGAGAAGTGAGAGCTGACATGGCCGTGGCATAGCCCTGGCCTCTTCATAGGGCTGCCTGCTTCTTGGGGTGACAAACACGGTCCCCGTGAGCTTTCAACAGTCTCCGCCCACCCTAGCTTTCCCATAGAAGCTGGAAGCTTCAGGAGCCCTCACTCATGAACCTGTGTTCTGAGAACCTGGCCCCACGCAAGCCCCGCAGTGCCTGGGAGGTGTGTAGCACAGGGAGGAGCCCTCCCTGCTACCCCAGGGGCTCTGCCCAGGGTGGGCACTGGACTTCGGGGAGGAGGGAGCAAGGGCAAGAAGCAGGGGGGAGGGGAGCATGGTGAGAAGGGCACCGGCCCCAGCCCCCGAAGCCTCAGCCTACCAGCTGGACTCCCACAGGACCTGCTGTAGCCCTGGCCAAGCCTGTCATCCACTACACCGACACGGGGCTGGGGGAGTGGCTGGCTCAGGGTTCTCTGAGTGCCTCAGTCCTCCTTGTCCCCACTGGCTCTGCCCATCCAGGACCCGCAGGTGGACCTCAAGGTGTGACCCGCAGCAGCGGGTGATGTAGGTGGTGGGATGTGGGCGGCAGCTGATGGCCATGGTACTGATAGTTTATTAACACCAGTCTACACACACACACACACACGCACGCGCCCGGCCCTCTCTGAGCAGTCCACCACCTCCCTGTGGGTCCCAGGAGTGCCAGAGGGAAGTCAATGCTAGGGGCACACACACTGTCTCACGGACAAGGGAAGAACAGTGACACAGATGAAGCATCTCCCGTGCATCCCGTCTTCCTGGTGCCCTGAGAAGCGGGGCTCATTATTCCCATTTTGTAGATGGAGAAGTTAAGGTTTAGAACGGGGAGTGCCGGGACTGGCATTGTGGTATAGTGGGTTAAGCCGCCGCTTGCGACACCAGCATCCCCTAGGAGAGCAGCGGTTCAAGATGTGGCTGCTCCACCTCCCATCCAGCTCCCTGCTAGTGCACTGGAAAGGCAGTGGAAGATGGCCCAAGACCTGGATGGAGTTCCTGGCTGTTGGCTTCTGCCTGGCCCTGTCCAGCTGTTGTGGCCACCTGGGGAGTGAAGCAACAGATCCTTCTGTCTCTCCTCTCTCTGCTGCTCTGCCTTTCGAATATATCATCTTAAAAAGAATGGCGAGTGGACTTGTGCAAGTTCTCACACTGAGTGAGGCACAGTCTCGGCTCTCTACTTTCACTGCCTCCATCACCACATGCCATCTGCTCACTTGCAAGACCCAACTGATGTTTGGATTTGCTGCTCTGACCCCTGCCTTAACAACACTCCCTCCAGCTCCCTCCAACACCCCGGCACTGAGTCAGACTTCAAGGGCACAGCAGAAGAATGTTCTCCAGAAGGGGGAAGGTAGGATTCCAATCGTCCTGGAATCCACTGGCGAAATGGGGACAAGAATGGCGGATGGTGCATGGCAGAAGCAGCTGGATGAAGGCCCGAGAGCGTGGCGGGGGCTCTTGGGTCTGGGGCTTGGGGGTGGGGGCAGTGAAGAGGTGTGCTTTCCCTCCCAGCATCTCTCCAGTAAGAAGGTGCTGGCACTGCTGCCCTGCAGACTGGACTGGGGGTGCCCGCTGGGCAGAGCCTGGGGCTCTGGGGAGAGATCCTCCAGCAGGCCTGGTCCTTAGCTACCCACTGAGTCTCCTATACGGAACTCAAGCCGGTGATGGAGGCAATGACCATGTGGGTTTTAGCAGATGTCCGCCCTGTGGCCTGAGTGACGGTGACCACCCCAGCCCAGGTCCCTCTCCACGCTGCAGGCCGGCCCTCCCAAACCCCCACTCTACAGTGCTAGCCCTGACAGTGGGAATGTTTTTTCTTTTCTTTTTTTTTTTTTTTTTTTTTTTTTTTTGACAGGCAGAGTGTACAGTGAGAGACAGAGACAGAGAGAAAGGTCTTCCTTTTGCCATTGGTTCACCCTCCAATGGCCACTGTGGCCGGCGCACTGCACTGATCCGAAGCCAGGAGCCAGGTGCTTCTCCTGGTCTCCCATGCGGGTGCAGGGCCCAAGGACTTGGGCCATCCCAGTCCACGGGACTGCTTTCTCAACCTCAGCTTCCCTCTCAGGCCTACCTGCCCACAGCTGTCCCATCTCAGCCTCGGACGACCATAAGCCGACGTGTCTACACTGGCAGCTTCAGGCTGACCACAAGGCCCCAGGGACACACGGCGCCATACTGGGACTGGCTCACTCCCAAGTGCCAGCCACAGTAAGTCTGCAGCAGGGCAGGAGACCAGCTACGGAGACACGGCCCGCCCAAGGTTCACCCCAGCACACGCACAATACCTGTAGTACGTGGACCACTACTCGGCTCCAAACTCCATGATTTCCGGAGACCTCGGATAACCTTGCTATGCATAAAACCACGCAGGCCGGAGCCCCAATCTCCAGCCAACAAGCCCAGGAAAGAGCCCAGGTGGCTGAGCTGCTGTCATGTTTACCTGTAGCACACCTGTGAGAGAGCGAGCGTGCGAGCAGACAGCTCCTCCTCACCAGAAACAAGGCTTGGAGGGCCACTAAGGACACAGAGCCAGGTGCCCCCCGCCCCCCGCCCCCCGAGAGACTGCAGAAGTTTTTTCTTTTGGCAAATCACGAGCCAGGGGTTAGCAGAGGCAGGAAGAAGGTGGCCATGTTTGGGGCATTGTGCCTTCTTGGTAACTGGTGGAAATCCTACAGACAGACATCAGCTTCCCGTATAGATGTGCGGCTAACAATACTGCCAACACACCTTTTAAATATTTAGAAATAACTTCCCCCCCTCCCCCGCCACCGAAGTTGAACATTTGTTTTTAAAAAACAAGCACAAGGTGAGCGTGCCCTCGCGCACAGGTGAGTGTTGTGCAAGCCGCCCGCCCACCCGCGGGGGTGGGACCTGCCCACAGCTGTCACCCCACTCCTAACGACTCCTCAGGACACACCCTGCTCGTTAGCCCTGGCCACGCCCAGCCGCCCAGACTCCTGGTTTAGCCAGGATGCCAGGGGCAGGCGGCGGCACCTTGAACCCCAGAACAATGGGCTATGGAGGAGTTAACCCAGGCCCAGGGCCTCAGAGCCAGCCTCACCAGGATGGGCCTGTGAGCCCCGCAGAAGGCCTGGCTCCCGCCTGTGATCCAGGGGCCCCGGGATAGCAAGGAGCCCCAGAGGGAGCGGGGCGGAGCTCCAGGCAGTCAAAACAGAGTCTGTCTCCCTGGTGGAGGGCCCAGCAAGCGGCAGACATGAGCTCACTCCTGCTCAATGTCCCCCCAGGCAGGGAAGGGACAGGACTCGCTCCTGCTTCACAGCTGGAGAGAGCAGACAGAGAGGAGGCCCTGGGCACAGGCCCACACCTGCGCCAACACCCAAGTGGCCCCTGCTGCTGA
Organism: Oryctolagus cuniculus; assembly: GCF_051225735.1. Lineage (NCBI taxonomy): Eukaryota > Metazoa > Chordata > Mammalia > Lagomorpha > Leporidae > Oryctolagus > Oryctolagus cuniculus. Next base: position 179,472,879 of record NC_142868.1, read on the forward strand.
CCCCCCCGCAAGGCGGCGCTGCCACTGCGGGACAGGAGCGTGCCTGCCTGGGCCCCTCCCCACCCCTGAACATGCGGGCCGGGCTCCCCTCCCCGTTCCAAGGCCATCTGGGCAGGGTCCCTCCCCCGCCTCCCCCGTTTGCAGCACCACCACCCTCAGGGCACCCTGTGGCATGAGGCAGGTCGGCTTCCCGCCCAGCGTGGCCTCACCTGGGAGGGACCTCTCGGTGCTTCTGCTAACTCAGGATAAACCGGATTGGGGTGCGGTGGGCGGTGACATTTGCTATTTGTGGAGGCTCCTGGCCTTTCTGCTCCCGTGACACTGGAAGGGTGAGGGCAGCAGCCACCTCCACCCAGCCAGGGGGCTGCGGCCTGTCCAGAGAGCCAAGATGGCTTGGGGGCCCCGCCTGCACAGAAATCCGCGGAGGGGCAGCCAGGAGCCTCCAGGGCAGCCAGCTGGGGCCAGCTCTGAGCCACAGTGAGACCTTCCCATGGCCAGTAGGCTGGGCCCCCCAATTCCAATCCCTTCGTGCTCCTCAATAAAATCCATTCTAATTAGGGGATTACAATGAACTTTGGTCTGAATTAAAAGCTGGGCAAAGAGTGGTGGTGCGCTGGGACCAGCGGAAGCTGGACTGGAGCAGCCATAGAAGTACAGACCTGAGGCCCCCCAAAAAGGAGAGGCCACATCTCACACCTAGCACCCAGCCCGACCTGTGTGCCTCGCCCCATTCTCCCAGGTTGCCAGAGGCAAAGCACTTGGGCCAGGGTCTCCTCCTGCAGACATAGCCAGAGAGGCCCTGAAGGGGTCATGGGAGAGGGAGCTGGGGGGAGCCCCAGGGTGCCAGGGAGCAGCCCTGGGGCTTCACGCGGAGTCCAAATCCTTTTCAAACCAACTCTGTTAGTAGACGTTGAGCAGGAAGAGGTTCAAACTGCACAGCGCCTGTACATACCATTTGGATTGGTTAATCATTGGTGCAGTGTGTTCAACTTTACAAAGCGTTTCCCCACACGTGACGTCATTCACTCCTCAAACAACACAATAAGCTATTTCCCCATTTCATAGCCGAGAAAACTAAAGCTCAGAGAGTTTGAGCAACTTGCTTAAGGGAACCCAAGCAGGAAGTGGTAAAGCCGGGCCTGGAAGCCTGGTGGTCACACCTCAAGGACAGCACACTCGGAAGGACAACGCGTCCCTCTCGAGGGTCTAGAGACCCAGAGACATTCTCCCAGGACTGGACAGTGGCTTGAGGCCCTGCCAGCAAGGCTCTGTAGTCCGCTGTCAGAAGGACCCCAGGCCCCAGGCGTAGTGCGCCTCGCACTCAGGGCAAGGCTTTCCTAGTGGGAGCAGTGCTCCTAGGACATCCGGGTACCCAGGTCTGGAATTCCAGAGAAGAAGCGTGACTGTCGTGTGCCGGCGCTGTCTGTGGGGGCACTCCAAGCTGGGAAGGGATGAAAGGACTGGGTTCCTCTTTGCAAAACCCTACAATGTTCCTGTACGGAGGAAGACAGCCGTTAGCTGCTTCCAGTCTGCAGAAACCGAGAGGAACAGGGTTAGACTTGCCCAGAGTGGGAACCTGGCAGGTGTCAGGATGAACTCTCCAGCCACAACAACTGTCTTGAAACCAGAGCTCTTCCAGCTCCTACCGGACTCCTGATGTCCCTCTACAGGTGCCATATTGGATCAAGATAGAGTTGTGACCGAACACCTACCGCTTGGTAGGGGACAAGAAGCAGGGTGTGTGTGTGTGTGTGTGTGCGCGCGCGCGCTGGACCACAGCAAGCTGGAGGTCTGACACAAGAAGACGTTTCTGGAGCTCCAAGCCCTGAGGCCCAAGTGCTTTGAGGCCATAATCGCTATCATCCCTGAAAGGTAACCAGGGCACTGCCTCTGATGTGGTAGCCCCATGGGCAGCTGTTCCCTTTGCCACAGTAACAAATCAAGTTGTCAGTCTGGGTGGAGGCAAGCCCCACCTTGGCTGTGGGCGCCAGCCAGCCACCTGTGTCAGGAGACAGCTGGCCAAGTCACTGGCCAGCCCTGCTCTGCAACTGACCTGGGCACATCCTTCTTATTGGGACATCTGAGTCCCTGGAACCTGGAGTTCTGGGTGGAAGGATGTGACAATGGCACCCGGCGCTGGCCGTGGGGCCCTCCAAGCTACAAAATTGTGGGGTAGGAGAAGGTGGACCAGATCAGATCATCCCCTCCTCAGAAGGCCCCTGGGGGGTGCTCAGGTGGTACACAGAGGGGACAGTGCCCTTCCTCCCGGGTCTTCAACCGAGGGCAGCCCCCATCACGGCCAGCCCAGCCCGCTCCTTCCAGGAGGAGCCGCTTCCAGCCGTTCCTTCAGTGACTTCTGGCTGAGAATCCATGCACCCTGCACACCGCAAGGAACAGACAAGGATAGGAGCAGGCGATTCCCAGACCTGTCTGGGCCACTGCTTCCACAGCGGTGAGAATTGGATTTCTGTTACGCCAGCAGGCGTGGCGGCCTGAGCGCTCCCAGGGCAGTCTGCGTGCAGTACGCAGCCAGCGTGCCAACTGCGACCGTGAGCACTGCTGTGTATCTCAGCGCTGCGGCGCCGTGCGGGCTTCCTGCTGCCACATCTCACAGGCTTGTGACAGCCAGCACACACTTACCCCTCGCAGGCCTGTGGCCCACAGGTCCTCCACCCGCCCCGGGCTAGACATCGAGGGGCCACGGGGCCATGCTCCTTCTGCAGGCTCCAGGCAGAGTCCATGTCCCGGCCTTTTCCGGCTTCCAGAAGGTGCCTGCATTCATTGGCACCTGGTCCTTCTTTCATGTTCACCTCTCTCTCTCTCACACTACTGGCTCCCTCGTACACTGGGGGCGCACCTCTTGCCTGGGGACCCTAGCAGGCTTTGTGGGGGAGGGGACGCTTCTGCTGACACCTCTCTCTCTCTCTCTCTCCCTCTCTCTCTCCCTCTCTGAGAGACAGCTCCCATCTGCTGGTTACTCCCTAAATGCCTACAACAGCTAGGGCTGAGCCCTAGAAGCCAGAAATTCAATCAAGATCTCCCATGTGGGTGGCAGGGACCCAATCAACTGGGCCAAACTGCTGCCTCCCAAGGTGTGCATCGGCAAGAAGCTAGAGCCAGGCTGGCGCCGCGGCTCACTAGGCTAATCCTCCGCCTTGAGGCACCGGCACACCCGGTTCTAGTCCCGGTCGGGGTGCCAGATTCTGTCCCGGTTGCCCCTCTTCCAGGCCAGCTCTCTGCTGTGGCCAGGGAGTGCATTGGAGGATGGCCCAAGTGCTTGGGCCCTGCACCCCATGGGAGACCAGGAGAAGCACCTGGCTTCTGCCTTCGGATCAGCGCTGTGCGCCGGCTGCAGCGCACCAGCCGCGGCGGTCATTGGAGGGTGAACCAATGGCAAAGGAAGACCTGTCTCTCTCTCTCTCACTGTCCACTCTGCCTGTCAAAAAAAAAAAAAAAAAAAAAAGCTAGAGCCAGGAGCCAGGAGCCAGAAGCAGGAACCAAACCCAGGCACGTGGGTGCCTTAACCAGGGTCTTAACAGCGACACCAAACACCCACATCTCGGCTGAGTTCTCCGGGACAGAAGTTTCCCGGGCAGGGAGAAGGGGGAAGGTATTGCAGGTGACAAGAGGCCAGAGCAGCCCCCCTACCCGTCACGTAGGTGCTGTGGAGTGCGGGCTGGGGCCCGGAACAGCAGCGTAGCTGAGCCCCATGGAGGGACGGCAGCGGGAGGGAGGGAAGCTCACACCTGTTGAGCTGCTGCCTGCCAGGCTTCTCTTCATCAGACGTAAGTGAACTGAGCTGGGTGTTTGCCTGGCCAGAGAGAGGGCTGGCCTGGCTGAGACAGGGCGTGAGAGAGGGGCCCGGGGCTGGGCAGGATCACTCCTAGGGGAGCAGCCGGTGCAGACAGGAAGAGGGTGAGCCGAGGAAGGAAGCAGGATAGGCTGGAGTCCTGGGCAAACCTTGGGCTCTGTGGTCCCATCTGCCAGTTCAGCCCCAGGGTGGGTCCAAGTGGCAGGAAGGACTCAGCCAGCCTGCTGGACGTAGGGCCCAGGGAGCGTCCAGGTGGTCTGACCCTAGACCTGGTGCCCAAGGGCTGACAAATGGTTGCCAAGGGCTGTCCGGGGCAGCTGGCCACAGCCCCAGTCCGGGTCATCCTGGCAGCAAGGTGAGGCCCCTAAACCTTGAAGGGTCCCCAAGCCAGCAGGGCTGAGCCTGCAGGTGAACAGGGAAGGGGACTTGAACCTGTGGCTGTCTGCCTCCCTGACAAATAGAACATAGCTGCAGACATAGCAGAAGGCACCTGTCGGTGGCAGAGGGTGGGCCGAGTGGGATGAGACTAGACGGTGGAAGCCCCACTGTTCAGCTTCATGCTGGTGCAGGCGATGGACTCAACTCTCTGGCCTGCCGCTTTATTTTTTTTTTAATTATTTATTTATTTGAAAGTCAGAGTTACACAGAGAGAGAATGTGGGGAAGAGAAAGAGAGAGAGAGAGAGAGGTCTTCCATCTGCTGGTTCACTCCTCAATTGGCTGCAATGGCTGGATCTGTGCTGATCTGTGCCTGGAGTCAGGAACTTCTTCCGAGTCTCCCACATGGGTGCAGGGGCCCAAGCACGTGGGCCATCTTCTACTGCTTTCCCAGGCCACAGCAGAGAGCTGGATCAGAAGTGGAGCAGCTGAATTTGAACCGGAGCCCATATGGGGTGCCGGCACTGCAGGAGGCGGCCTTACTTGCTATACCACAGTGCCAGCCCCTGGCCTGCCACTTTCAAGCTGTGTGACCTTGGACAAGTTGTGTGGCCTCTCTGTGTGTCTGGATGACAGTACCACAGCTCCTGGCCTGGAAGGAAGGGACAGGGAGGAGCAGAAGTGCCAGAGCAGGTGGATCTGCCCCAGGCTGAGAGCTGGGCACACCTTTGGTCACTAAGAGCCTGGTGTGGGGCACCAGAGACTATTTTATGTGTGTGTGTGTGTGTGTGTGTGAGTACGCAGAGCTCCTCGGCTCCGTGTCACAGTGCTGAGGGGTCTGAGTGATCTCGGGGGCTGCTGTAGACAGATCTGTGTCCCAGAGGAAGGGACAGTTGCCGCAAAGTCAGAGAAAAACTGATGGTCGCAGGGAGGGAAGGCAGGAGGGCGCAGGACACGTGCACACTGATCCTGGCTGCTGGACAAGCGGCCCAGGTTCCTGGACATGGTCACACGGCTCATGCAGAGGCAGAGGCAGAGGCAGGCTGCTCCGTCCAGGAGCACAGCGATCTCCCACACGGAGGCCCCTCTCTCCCCCGTCAGACCCACCCAGTTTGCCTGCACAGGGCAGATGAGCCGGCCCGCTGGGGAAGAGTGGCAGCCATAGTTTTCTGGTGCAGTTGTGGAGGGTGTAGGGAGGCAGCCGACTGGGGTGTGTGGCCTAGGCTATCACCTCGTCTGATCTGTTAGAGGTTCCTAGAAACGGCCCAGAGGAAACCCAGCCCTACCCACCGCCTTGGACAAGCAGCTCCAGCAATCTGGGCTCCGCCTCCTTCACGTGATGAGGAGCAAGCGTGGCCGGATAAGGACAGCATTCACTACCATTCATCATCACGCAGCGTTTAGAACAGTGGAGCCACGTAACACGTCGTCTCACGTCATCCTCGTGGCAACCCGCAAAGCAGGCACGAGAGCCCTTATCCCACACGTGAGAAAACGGGAAGCTCAAGTTTTAGTCCAAGGTCCCCCAAGCAGGGATGTATGCCTATCCGTCAGCTGCAAAGCGCTGGCTAGCTCTCGGCTGGCATGCCCGCGTGCTGCTCTACACCCTGTCCCCAGCAGGAAAAATCGGGCAGAGCTTCCTGGGTTCCCCTGTGTTCCATCTCTGCTGTTTGCACACCAGGCCATGAGCTAGCTGTGCAGGTGGTGGGTGGCAACGCCTCTGGCCCACCACTAGGACCCTGATGTACACGGTGAGGTGAGGGCTCCGCCCACCACTGGCACCATCCACGCCATCTGCTGCTCTCGCAGGCCTCAGAGGTCTTTGAGTTGCCTGAGAAAAGTTGCAACGTGGCCTATTTTTCTCCCACCACAGCAGCAGGCAGCCTTGGGTGTACCCTGGTGTACCCTGGCCTCTTTGCAAGCAAGAGCAAAGAGACTCCCTGATTCTTCCATTCAATAAAACCGTCACTTCCATGCAAACCTCCGCCTGGGAGCTTCCCCAGCCTCGCTTAGAGCTCGCAAGCTCCTAGACAGGGGCTAGCACACAGCCAGCACTGACAGCGGAGAGGTGGCCGGGAGCTGCCCCTGCCGTCTCTGTGGCTCCTCCGCGAGCAGGGGGAGGCAGTTGATAAGTCGCCCGTCCACAGGAGCCCGAGTTTTCTCATCTGCAACCTGAGGATGAAATGTGCAGTACAAGCCGGCGCCGCGGCTCACTAGGCTAATCCTCCGCCTAGCGGCGCCGGCACACCGGGTTCTAGTCCCGGTCGGGGCACCGGATTCTGTCCTGGTTGCCCCTCTTCCAGGCCAGCTCTCTGCTGTGGCCAGGGAGTGCAGTGGAGGATGGCCCAGGTGCTTGGGCCCTGCACCCCATGGGAGACCAGGAAAAGCTCCTGGCTCCTGCCATCGGATCAGCGCGGTGCGCTGGTCGCAGCGCGCCGGCCGCGGCAGCCATTGGAGGGTGAACCAACGGCAAAGGAAGACCTTTCTCTCTGTCTCTCTCTCACTGTCCATTCTGCCTGTCAAAAAAAAAAAATAAAAAAAATTTAAAAAAAAAAGAAATGTGCAGTACAGAAGAAGGCCTGGCACGGGCTGCAGCAGGGCACGTGCCCTCCAACTGGAGCTCTTGTTTTCAAATATTTTCCAGGTCCAGAATTTTAGTAGACTTTATTATTACTATTATTGTTATTTAACAGCAGTTTGGGGTTCACAGCAAAATTGAGCAGTTTCAGGGACATACAGTCGTGGAGGGGCAGGCATTGGGAGCAGAGGTTAGGACGCCCCGCTTGGGGTGCCCACAGGTGCCCATGGGGAGGTGCCTGCCTGCGAGGCCTGGCTCCACTTCCACTTCCAGATCCTGCTACTACACAGCCTGGGAGGCGGCAGGTTGGTACCGCAAGTGGCTGGGCTCCTGTCACCCACGGGGAGAGCCGGATGGAGTCCGTAGTTCCTGGCTTCAGATTGACCCAGTCGTGGCTGCGGTGGGCATTTAGAGAGTGAACTAGCAAAAAAGAAGGTGTCTGCCTGTCTCTCTGCCTTTCAAATACATAAATAAATACATATATAAAACTTAAAAAGGATTCGTGGGGTCCGGGCCTTGTGGCACAGCAGGCAAAGCCACTGCCTGCGATGTTGATTCCATAGGGGCACTGGTTCATGTCCCGCCTGCTTCACTTCCCATTCAGCTCCCTGCTGCTGGCCTGTGAACAGCAGTGGGAGATGGCCCAAGTGCATGGTCCCTGCCACCCCCTTGGGAGACCTGCCTTCAGATCTGGCCCAGCCCTGGCCATTGCAGTTATATCAGAGTGAACCGTAGATGGAGCATCTCTCTCTGTGTGTGTCTCTCCCTCCCTCTCTCTCTGTAACTCTGACTTTCAAATAAATAAATAAATCTTTTTAAAAAGGGGGTTTGTGGAAAATGGAATTACACAGTAAGTTTATTTTGGTAGAAAAAATTTTTAAATCTATGTGTAATTTTCTCATAATATACATTTTTCTGGAACTTTTTGAAGACTCATATGAGTATGGTTTTTAAAACTGTTTGCAAAAAACCCATAAATTTATGTTTTCATTCATTTTCCTGAACTCGAAGTATCATCCTACTCCTGGCCCCCATCTGTGCGGAGTCTCCCTCTGTCAACATCCCTGGCCAGACTAGGACATTTTTCAGAACTGGTGAGCCCAGATCGATGAACTTGATTCATTGTTATCATCCAAGTCCACAGCGCACATTCGGGCTCACGCCTGCAGCTGAGCATTCCCTGGGCTTTGCCAAGCATCTAACGACACATCTCCAGTGCAGCACCATCCCCAGGGGTCGCCCTGCCCCGGAAGTCCTCCAAGCTCTCGCTCCGTCCCTCTCTCCCCTCTAGACCCTGCAAGCTGCTCGTCTTTTCTCTCCACAGACGGTTCCCTTTCCGGTGAGTCCCGAGGTTGTAACCACACAGCATGTACCCTTTCCAAATTGGCTTCTTTGACTTCGTATATGCATGTAAGATTCCTCCATGGCTTTTCGTGCTTGATAGCTAACTTTTAAGTTATTTTTATTTGGACATATATAAGGCAGGTAGAGACCTCTCACCTGCTGCTTCATGCCCCAAATGCCTGGGAGCCAGGAGCCTAACCAGGTCTCCACGTGGGGGTCGGGACCTGAGTACCTGAGCCATCATTTGCCACTCCCCAAGGCGAGTGCTGGCAGGAAGCCGGAATCAGGAGCAGAGCCAGGGCTTGGGTGCAGGAGCTCCAATACAGGGTGCAGGTGCGTTGAGCAACACGTTAACGGCCGACCAAGTGCCCATCCCTGCTCCCTGCTGCTTGCTGATTGACACGGTATTTCTGGATGCATGCAGTTGATTTGTTCATTATCTCCTGAAGGGCATCTTGGTTGCTTCCAAGTTTTGGCTATGATGAATAACGCCTCCGTAACATTTGCCTACAGGGTTTTCTGTGGACGTAAATTTTCAGCTCCTTTGGGCACATATCAAGGAGTAGGATTTCTGGATCATACGGTAAGAGGATGTTTAGTTTGATAAGAAAGTAGTTGTACCATTTTGCATACTCATCAACAATGAATGAGATTTTAAATTTTCTTTTAAAATGAGATTTAAATTTCCTCTCACATAGAGAGAGATCTTCCATCTGCTAGTTACTCCCCAAATGACTACAAAGGCCAGGGCTGGGCCAAGCCAAATCCAAGAGGCAGGGACTTCATACAAGTGTCCTGCATGGGTGGCAGGGGCTCAAGGACTTGGGCCATTGTCTGCTGCTTTCCCAAGCACCTTAGCTGGGAGCTGGATTGGAAGTGGAGCAGCCGGGATTTGAACAGGTGTTTTGATAAGAGATGCCAGCATTGCAAGCAATGGCTTAATCCATGGCACTACAATACTGGCCAAGAGATTTAAAAAAAAAAAAAAGATTTATTTATTTACTTGAAAGAGTTACAGAGGGGGGTGGGCAGAGAGAGAGAGAGATTGATCTTCCATCTGCTGATTCACTCTCCAGATGGCCAAACATCCAGGGCTTGGCCACACTGGAGCCAGGAGCCAGGAGCTTCTTCCAGGTCTCCCACATGGGTGGCAGGGGCCCAAACACTTGGAGCCGTCTTCTGCTTCTTTTCCCAATAACAGGGAACTGGCATTTTATCTGCTATACCACAATGCCAGCACCAAGAGAATTTATTTTTAATCAGAGATGCAAAATGTCTTGCTTAAAATCACACAGCTATTAGTTGGCAAAGCCAGGACCCACTGGCACCTTCTCTGGTTGTAGACTTTGGGTGGGTTCTGCTTAACCACACTGCCCCCTTGGCGAGATAAGCCAGCTTCCTGCCCTCACAAACACACTCCTTCTTATCCCCCCTGCTTAGAGACCCACTGCTCGGGTGCAGACGCTGTGGGCCTCTTTGCCCCTCTCCCAGGGAAGCCCACCCTCCCATGCAGTCCATGCACCTGGGAGGCGTGCAGTGCTCCTGCAAGTGTTCTGGCAGAAGAAGGGGCCAGTGCCCCAGCATCCATGGTTGCCCATATCCAGAGAAGAGCCAGGTGGCCCTGCGAGGCCCTAACAGAGCAGACTCAGCCAGCCGCAGTCCGACGCTCACTGGGATGTCATCAGGGCTGGTGGAGGCAAAGGAAAGACCCTGTGACCCTCCCCCCCAGCCCCCTCTCCAACTCCACATTTGTTCATCCTTCCCGAAGTGAAATTCACGTGACATAAACTGAACTATTTTAAAGAAAACAATTCAGCAGCATTTAGTATGTGAACAGGGCTGTGCACCTCCACCTCCAATTCCAAAATATTTCCATGATCCTGAAGGAATACCCTGTACCCATCGAGCAGTCACCACCTCTTCCCAGCCCATGGCAAGCACCGATCTGCCTTCTCTCTTTTGGGTTTGCCTGTTCTGGTCATGGAATAAATGGAAACAGATAATAGGGGGCATTTTGTGTTCATTCCCAAGTACTTTTCTTAGGCCAAACTTTCTGTGGCTTCCTGAGGAGTGAGAGGGACAGAGACCCCCCTCCTGTCTCTGTCTGCTTCCCTGTCCCTAGTCCTGCTTGCTCTGGGCCCCCTGCCCAGGGCACCTGTGGCCTTGCTCATCGAGTCTAAGCCCTTTCCCTCTCAAAGAGAACTTTGAAAGTTCATAGATTCACTCACCAAACAGCTCCCAGGATGGCAACAGAGAGAATCGGCTCATTAGACCTGTAGTAAGGCAACACCGTGGGTTTTACAGAGAGCCAGGGGAGCCCAGAGGAGAGGCACCTAAGTTGGCCTCCAGGGGAGGAAGGTCAGGGAGATGACGTGGGGGACCTAGGGGCTCACTCTGTCTGCTCAGCACCTAGCGTGGTTCTTGGCGCCTAGGACAGAGACACATGAACAAACCAAGCAAGCAGGCTGGCAGCCCGTCTCTCGGAGAAAAGCTGAAGACAAATCCAACCGGTCTCTACCAGAAAATAGGGCGAGCAAATCTGGGACTTCAGGCAAGAGGGTAGCCCCTTTAGCACACTGAGAGACGTTTCAGTCTCCACGGAGGTCGGAGGAGGAGACGCACAGTCACACGGGGCCTTGGAAGCTACACAGAGGAGCTTGACTTGAACTTGAGCGAGAAGGGAATCACTGTAGAGCTGCAGACAGGCTCACGCATTAGAACTCCTCTTTCTAAACCACAGCAGAGATCAGGTGACCTAAGAAAGCGCCGGAACAGACGTTGGTCATGCGTTCCTGCAGGGGATGACCCACAGGGGAACACAGGTGCTTTGCATGGCGTTGGAAGGAAGGAATTCCAAGATCACGGGGGTGCAAGGTGCTCTGAGGAATGTGCTGGCTGGGGAAGCCCTCCCCCAAGACAAGGAGTGAGCTTTAAATCAAAACCCAAGCAGTGAATAGGAGTCGGTCGGTGGAAGAGACGGAGAGCGTCGCCAACTGCACCCAGGTTTTCAGGGAGGTTCTGAGTAAAGTGTGTTGAAGGAAGTGAGAAGAGTCTGGGTGGTGGGGGCTGGGGGTGGTTGTGAAAACCATGAGGCTGGGAGCTGGGGGGAGAAGCAGGGGTCAGGCCCAGAGGACACTCTTACACATCCTGGATTTACCCTAAGCAAAATGGGAAGTCCTTAATGATGTAAACAGGATCCCGTTTTGAAAAACAAGATTAATTGTCTTTCTCTTTTGAATTTCTGTCCATGTGACCTGGTTCCTGCTCAGCTAGAACACCTACCTGCCCGGAGAGTGGAGTTGGGATTATCAAAGACAAAAATACCAAGACATAATTAATACCTGAGACATCCAAAAGAAGATCTTTCAGTTAGACGCCAGTCTTGAAAGGCAGCCTTTGGTAGGAAAAAGATGTTCTGGGTGTCTGCGATACCCTCGCTGAGATAGGAAAGAAGAGACCTGGCAGACTTGATGGAGGAACTTGACCTCAAGAGGAGAACACAGGAAACCACCCTGGCCTTGGCCCAGAGGGTGGTGGTCGGGGGAGGCCAGGGAGGAAGCAGGCAGGTGAGAGGCAGGCAGGTGTGGCTCCTCTTCCCCCGTCTCCCAGTCCTGGAGAGCAGGGCTGCACAGCATGATGGTGGGCGGGATGGCGACCCTCCCAGGGCCCTGGGAGGAGAGTCCCTCGAGTCTCTCTCCGGAGATCTTCACTTCCAAGCTAACACGGTGGTTTGGTGTGGCTGAGCACAGCGAGGGCTTGACCTGAAGACTCTCAAGCCACCATGGGTCCCTGTGGTGTTTAAATGATGTCTACAGCCAGACCTCTAACTGCGCGGGTCACATAAGAAACTGACTGGAGTAGGTAGATTGAAAGCCTACCAAGCTTTTCTGGAAAATATATTGGGGGAAAAAAAATGACCACAGCCTGAATCTTCACAGGTAAATACTGAACAAGCCCCCGAGCCCCCAGCTCACCAGTGTCTGTTTGAAAGGTGGCTGTGGAGCTTAGTGGGCCAGGAGGAACCTTGCAGAAGGAAAAATCCAGAGCCATAGACAACAAGCAGAGGGAATCATCCCAGAGAGCAGTAGAGAGGTTGCCCTCAACCCCTGGCTCCAGACTTTTATAGCAGAGAATAAAGCCATGTACGTTCAGGGTTCTACTTATTTGGGTTCTGCATCTTGGCCATAATCCCCACTGATGCCCCTCTACGACGGGCTCTGAGCGGGAGAGGTAACAATCAGTTTGGTTTTAGGGACACAGAAACAGGTGTGACCTCCTATCACGGTGTTCTGGCTGCAGATGGGGACCGGAACAGCCCAGATGAGCGAGGAGCGAGGACAGGCTCTGTACCCGGACGGCCTGTGCCAGTGTGGGACTGGAGGGAGCATTCACATTTGAAACAGCCAGGACTTGGTGGTGGAAGGCCCTGATGTGGGGACTGACAGGGAAGGAAGAGGAAAGCCAAAGAGAGTGGCACGTCCCAGAAGCGGTGCTCAGGAGTGGTGGCTGCTGTGCGTCGGTCAAGGCTGAGACGAGTGTAGGATTTGGTTGCAAGGAAGTAGGGTCTTGGGGGCAGTGGGTGGGGAAGCCAGACTCGCGTGGGTGGAAAGTAGAGGGGGAGGTGAGGAAGTGGGCCCAGCAGGGAAGACGGCCCTTTCAAGAGTCACGGTGAAGTTCCCCTGCTTGCTGCTGACCGGAGGGGCCCTCGGAGAGGTAGAGGCCAATGTCAGACAAGCAGAAGAGGAAACCGATTGAAAAGTGTCCCAAAAAGAGGGAAGGTGGAGGACAATGGGGAAGGAGGGAGGGCAGGAGGCCACGGATAGGCCTGCAGACTTGGTGATGGGAGGCCGAGTTTGCCTCTGACATCCTCTGCCTTCTTCCACGTGGGAGCTGATATCACCTGTGGAAAGCGGGAGGGGGGGGGGGGGACTGGCAGAGGGGGTTTGAGAAGGGCGGAGGCACCTTGTAGCTCCTTCTGGGGAACACATCGGGCGGAGGCCTGGGGCCAACAGGCACCGAGAATGGGTGGTGGCGCCCACTCAGTCAGGTGGTGTGACTCCTAGCTGGGTCTCCCGCCTGCCCTCGCTCCAGGCCAGCGTTGCCCTGCAGGCCTGGGGAGCCCTGTGTATCCTGCAGCTCCTCGAAGAACCACGCCTAAAACGGAACTCAAGGTGAGGCCTCTCCACCCCCACCCAGCTCAGGCCTTGCCTCCCAGTTTCTATTCCTGGAACCAGACGGCTGGGACTCTGCCCCTGAGAACCCTGACGCCAGGCCACTGCTGACTCTCACACCCCTGCCTCCCCACACCCCGCCCCCTCTGTCCTGTACATCTGCTGTTTCCATCTTTCAGGAGCCGCTGTGGCTGTGGCACCCCCTACTCAGCTGCCCCCTTGGCATCTCCCAATTCCTAGAAATAAAGCTCTCATTTCTGCTTATTTGGGGTCTCAGTTTCAATGCTTCTAGTTCTGGGAAGCCCGCCCCAGTCTCTCCCTCCACCACCCCCCAGATTAGGGAAAGTCCCAGTGGTACCTGCGCCCACAACACTGGCACATCTGTGAGATTCTTGGTGAACTTGCAATTAGTTATCCTCCCCCAGGAGACTGGGGCTGGCAGGGATGAGGGGTGGGGGGGAGGATCACCCAGTCTCCCTCATCCCCTCTGCCTCCCCAGTGCCAAGGCCAGGGTCTGACACAAACAGGCACTTAATACTCAACCTTGTCATTCCAGAACCTCAAGATCCTGACTTAAATTCCCATCACGCCCCACATCCACCCATGCTCGGGGCACCCAAGCCTCCTTCCCAACCCCCAAAACCATCCCACACTTTCACTCCTGCCTGCAGCCCCTACCCCCGCCATCTTTGCTCAGATGGTTCCTTCCATCTGAGCCCTAATTCTCCCAGCCACCCTCCCAGCTGCCCACTCAGGGCCTGTCCTCCACAGAGCCCCGTGTGTCACAGCCGCAAATGTCCGTGCCTCTGCCCTTTCTCGGTAAGCTGAGGGCAGTTTCCAGTTTGTAGTCTGTCGCTGATTCCAAGGACAGCATTTGAGTGTGGAGCACCCCCCCCCGATATGACACCTGTGCAGCGTCTTACACAGCTGTGTCCCAGGGAGCACCTGCCGTGGTTTCACACACATAGTAGAGACGCAAGCACATGTCTGAGTATTTTCTCCCTCACACCTGTAAGAGTGACCGTGCTCACCTGAGTGCCAATCCTTCAGCTGTGGGGGAGGCAGCTGTTTTCATTCACCTGGGAACAAGTCTGCCATTCCGGATTGAGCTCATCCTCTCTAGATCAAGGTCGTGCCAGCCTCGGCCAGGCCAGCAGACATGCTTCCGCCCGAGAGAAGAGGAATTTCTCCTGGAGCAGTTTGCGACACGTCCAGCCACCCTGCTTTTGGGCTGTGTACATGATGACACACGAGAACGGATGGACGACCAGAACAAGGAGGAAGCCGCGCCTCTAAGAGCCAGGGCCTGTTTTCCAGGCTAGGCATCAGGATGGGTTTTTTACTGCAGAAAACAGAATCGCTGGGACTTTCAAAAATACTGCCTGCAGAGGCGCACAGGGTGCGAGAGCAGGCTGGTGCTGTTGGGGCTGGGGCAAGGGCCTCACGCTGATGCAAGCATGTCGGAGTGAGGCAGAGGCGGTGGTTGTGCTGTGCTGACGAGGGACTCACTGCCCCTGAATGACTCACTTAAAGTGATTAATTGTATGTTAAATTCGCAGCTCACTAGGCTAATCCTCCGCCTGCGGTGCCGACATCCAGGGTTCTAGTCCCGGTCAGGGTGCCGGGATTCTGTCCCGGTTGCTCTTTTTCCAGTCCAGCTCTCTGCTGTGGCTCAGGAGTGCAGTGGAGGATGGCCCAAGTGCTTGGGCCCTGCACCCGCATGGGAGACCAGGAGAAGCACCTGGCTCCTGGCTTCAGATCAGCGCAGCGCCGGCCCTAGAGGCCATTTGGGGAGTGAACCAATGGAAGGAAGACCTTTCTCTCTCTCTCTCTCTAACTCTGCCTGTCAAAAAAAAAAAAAAAAAAATCCATCTCACCTAACAATGCAGTGCGGTGCTTCCCTGGGGAAGGTCTGGGGTCCCCAGCAGCGCAGCGTGCTCACTCACAGACACCCTGACAAACCACCCCCACCGCTGCGTTGGGTTCATCTTCCCCTTCAGCTTACGTAAGGACTAAGTCCAGTTCCACAGGTGGAGCCTGAAGCAGGGTTTTATTTATTTCTTTAAGTGAGTGGAACTTTCCAGAGAGGCCAACTCACAGACCATGGCTAGAACAGCATAGGCTTTACTGTGGCACCTGCGCACCGGGAAGAGGAGGGAGGTGGCTCACGCCCCGGGGGGCAGGGTCACGCACACAGTCCTGCTGTGGTCTCGCTGGCAAGAGCAGGGGCAGGTGCGAGAGCAGCGCCCGGCTCGGGTGCACAGCCCGCCCGGGAGGCCATCATGCTGAGGCCGGCTGT
This sequence comes from Oryctolagus cuniculus, assembly GCF_051225735.1. Taxonomy (NCBI): domain Eukaryota; kingdom Metazoa; phylum Chordata; class Mammalia; order Lagomorpha; family Leporidae; genus Oryctolagus; species Oryctolagus cuniculus. The sequence goes on from NC_142868.1 coordinate 179,488,459, forward strand.
GTGGGGGCTGGCAGGGCCCTGCGACCCGCAGGGCCTGGGCCAGAGGAAGATCACAGCCTCCATTTCACCCACGGCCCTGGAGCCCCGAGCCCAGCGCTGCACCCTAATCGAGAAGCACCAGTCCACCTAGTCAGCAAGGCCGGCGGGTTTTAATGACTGTAGCACTCCGTTCCGCAAATATCGGCTGCGGGAGAAATTCCTTCTCCCTCACACAGTGGCGAGTCTAATGAACAGACAAGGCCTGGAGACAAAGCTGGATTCGCTTGGAGGACTTGGGGTCCAGCAGAGGAGGACGGTCCACCTGGGCATCTCTCCGGGGAGAGATCCCATAATCACTCGGTTTCGCTCTCAGCCCGGGTCCCTGAGCTGGTTTGTACCAACACAGCCTCAGCCTGCGGGTGGCTGCCGCCCTCCTCTGCCGGCCCCTCGGGGTCACTACCCCCCACTGCTCTCCTCAGGAACAGACTCGAAGGCTGTCTGGATGCTTTTAAGGCGTTTACAGACGCACAAAGCAGCTTGTGCCTCCCAGGAGCAAGGGCCGCACCCGCGTGGAACCCTCCAATTGCCACATGGGTGAAGAGGTGGGAATGGAAGCACAGTGGATTTGGATGATGAAAAATATGGAAGCCCCCGGGCATGAGAGGCAAGCCTGGGAACGCGATCGCCTGTTTCTCTCCAGACAGCCCAAGCCCCGCAGCCCAGAGAAGCAGGGGCTGGAGTGGGGCCCGAGCAGTCCGGCACCTGCCTCCTTGACGTTTGCACCACAAGGAAACACTTCAAGAAAGGGCGGGCGCCATTGCAACACGGAGGGCAAAGAGGCCAGTCTGAGACCCAACGGGGCCCACTCAGCAGGGAAGGGGGCACTATTGTTATCTCCCCCTTCGTGGGTGTTCTTGTGAGGCTCTCATCACGCTGCCTCTTTACAGGGGAGGAAACCAGGGCTCAGAGCTGAAAATGCTTTTCCCAAGCTTCAACAGCTGGTGAGTAGTGGAGGCGAGCCCAGAGTCAGGGCTCCTCTCACTCCCAAGCCAATGCTCTTGGTTCCTCCAAAGAGCAGGGCCTGCACCTGCGCTGACCTAAAGCGCGTTAGAGCAAGGGGTCTCATTTCCAGGACGAGTCCTCGTCCTGCAGGCATTTACTGACCCCCTGCCATTTACACTATGAGGAAAGGACACCCCGGGAGAGACGTCCCCCAGGCTTCCTGGCCTATAGGACAAGGGGGCCTGGGCCGACACTTCTGAGAGCTCTTCGCCTGACAATCCCAGAAGTGTGGAGCTGCGAAGCCCCTGCTCCCATGCCTGCCTCGGTGTGTCCAGAGCCCCCTCCTGACCACCATGGTGGCCTTCATGACCCATTTCATCATGGGTTCTTTGAAGATGTCGGGGTTTGTAAAGTCAACCTGTTCAAACAAAAGACAACCAGGAAGGGACAGCACCTTCAACTTTTATAGCTGACGCCCTGGCAGTAGTTGACAGCTGGCTGTGAATTAGGCCCTGAGAAGTAGGGGACAGAGACAAAGAGGGAGGTGGGGGCTGGTGCGCCCCTGCGCCGGCCGGCCGCAGCCCTTGTCTCGTGCAGAAAGAGGTTCCGGGCGAGCCCTCCCCTGAACCCACCCCCAGGTCCCAGCGGAAGAAACCAGCTGTACTCACCAAGACCAGACGGGAAGAAAGGATGGAATAAACCAACCACGAGAGACTCTTCCATCTTAATTCATTTTATTCTACAAAATGCTACTCAACAGAAAGTGGAAAAGCTAACAACAACAACAACAAACAAACAACAAAAAACGCAAGGGGGAAAAAAAGTTTAATATGTTCTTTCTTCCATAGCAGCAAGCTTTTGCTAACAAGCTTTCTTTAGTGCAAATACTGTAGGCTTGTATTACATACAGTAAAACGACAGAACAAAACAACAACGAAACACTGCGGAGATGCTTCCGAGAGAGCTACTCTTCAATTTGCAAAACTATACAAAGATTTTGAGCTCATGTCCTGTCTGGAGAGCTCTGTTTAGGAGACTCCACGATGGGACCATTTCACCATTACTTAAAAAAAAAAAAATAGGAAAAAGGTGCCCAGAAAGGTAATTAAATTCCCCCCATAGAGTTATAGGAACCTTGTACAACTCGCTTGCCTCCAGGGTCTCATAGCAGACTTCACGTCATTGACATATCTCAAATACAGGTGCACAAAGCTTATCATTGTCCACTATATACCAAAATACTATATATACATCTCCCACTGCAGAAAACACCCTGATACCTAGTCTTTATACAACGTCAACTATTTTCTTCCTCAAACTCAACTGACTGCAAACTAAAATTAATGGAATAAACCTTGAATCACACAGAGAAAATCCATTTTGAGGAATAGAACAGGATCTTGCCTGGTGTTTACTAACAATGTAGATTTCTCAGCGACCACTGTCCCCAGAGGAATGACAAACTGTCTTTCAAAACAGAACTTTTTTATACAGTTTATACAGCACAACTCACAAATCACTGTAGAAACAAAAAAGCATCATTATCCTAAATTAAAAAAAAAAAAAACAAGGAAGTGAAAGAGAGAGATAAGAATGGAGTATTTTAATGCTATATGTTTCTATTCAGGCTTGGAACAACATAAAGATGTAAACATTTAAAATAAATAATAAATGTCAATTTCTTCTCCCCTCCCTCTCCATGCCCCCCCTCAAAATTTGACCCAGCCCCTCTTGAACATGTTGTCAGCGTTGGAAAGTTAAAACCCTTTGTTGATGTATGGCCGAAACATCAGACACACGAGAAGATGAGAGATTAGTAGTGGGATGACTGGGTTTCCTTTTAAAAAACTTCAGGAGATTGCAGGCACACCTGGAAATACACACACATGCACACGCGCACACACACGCGCGCGCACACACACACGCACACACACTCCACCTTGCCAATAAATAGTGAGATGCTGGCTTTTAAGATGAAGGCCAAGATGACTGAACAAGCAGAACGCAGCAAGACCCTTTACTTAAGTGTTAAGAAGAAAGGTACACAACACCACATATCCTATTGGTCCACAAAGTCTCTAAGGACACAGCGCACCCCTCCACCAGTCCAAGGGGTGTGGAGGAGCACAGGGGGACAAGGTCGGAGGTGGCGGTGGCGGGGGGGGGGGGGGGGGGGGCTTTGACAGCAAACATCAGACCGAAGGCAGTCTTACCTCGAACCTTGGAAGGAAGAGCTTCTTGCCTCCAAGTGCTTTGCTTTTCCATTGCTCGGGGCCTAAGGGGTATCTCCTCCCTCCCTCCCCTCCTGGGGTAGAGTGTAGAAAAGTGCCTAACCTAGTGCCTGTGGGAGGTGCGTACTCTTCTCCTTCCTAGAGGGCCACGCACATCTGACGGGGAGAAAGGTGAGACTACAAGGGGCACTGCAGGCCATCAGGGGGACAGAAGAGTCTCAGCGTTCGGGACAGTCAACCGCCTCGCCCTCCCCGACCCCGGGAGTGCAGTGGGAGCTGAGACTCCTCCCTGCAAAGCCTGAGAAAGCAGCAGCCGCCCCACGGCCCTTGGCTTTGGGATGCTCGGGACTGGTCCTAGTAGACACACCTGGCCTCCCGCCCGCCCCGCTCCGCACTTGGAGTTGGCTCAGGCCATTTCCTAAGCTTCACCTGGAATCACCTGCCTCTCCTGTGCCAGAACTTGTCCGTCTGCCGAGCCAGAGGTTCCAGGTGGCCCAGAGCACTGTGCCATTCACACCAGCCGGTCAAGGAGCCCTGCCCTCTGTCGTCCCAGAGCTGCCCGCAGCCCATCGGGAGTCTGCACCAGCTGCCGCGGGGCTGGGGACCCGGGGAAGCAGAGCAGTCCCTCGGCCCAGCACCCCAGAGCGGCAGCCCTGGAGGAGGGAGCGGCAGGCTGGGGCCTGGTGACTCTGGAGCGAGTGGCTGCGGGAGGGAGAACTCCGGGAGCAAGCCAGGAAGAAGGAAACTGAGGCGCTCTCTCTGAATATTCAGCCTTCCCCACATAACCTCTTGCTTCGGGAAAGCCAAACAGCTTCCAGAGACAAAGCCGGGGGGTATTGAAAGGGAGCGCAGCTGGGAAGCCGCGTGGATTGGCCGGGTTTGGCCTCCTGCTGGTCCCAGGGCTAACATAGCCTGAGATCTGAACTCTCAGGAATGTCCCGCCTGACCCCGAGTCACAGACCATAGCCCACACTGGGATCCGGGCGGCACCAAACGGGACATAAAGGGGCTTTTGGAAATGACAGACTAGGAAGCAGCTTCATTTAAGAAATATCTACATGCGCAAGAAAGCGAAGAGCTCGCACTTGGCTACAAGCAGCCCCGGAGAGGGGTAAACCTCTCAGAGCCGAGTGCACCCCGTTTTCTTTGCCTGCCTGTCTCCTGCTACTCCTGGCTGCCTTGTGCTTCTTCGATTCATCTGAAGCCAGAAACCCAATGGCCCAGTCCTTTTAGGAGCACCCCTTTGCAGAGCGGCTGGGAGACCCCGAGGGTGGTACCACCACCAAGGAATGTCACGCAGCACATTTTTAAGTATTCTGAACAAACCCCCTCATCATCTCTCCTCTCTGCATGGCTGATCCTTGCAGACCTACCGGGCTGTGGGGCAGGGGTTTGATTGTCCATGCTGTGTGTCTGGGGCATGGAAGCAGGCAATGGAATTAAACAGTGAATAGCACACGTGGCCTCAGTGTGCAAAAAAGGGAACAGGTGTGTGAAGGTGTCCCTGCTTTGCTCCAGAAAACTGGGGGATTCTACCCTGACTGGGTTTGGTTTCCATGACATGGATGTCTCATTTTAGATGGCAGACACAGTCACCACGGGCAGAGTGCCCCCTCATAGTGTGGCCCTGCAGAGGCCACAGCTAACCAGAGCCACAGCCCAGGCCATGTGTCACTGCCCTGACAGGATGCTCCCCGGGAGCCATGCCCTGGGGAGCAAAGGCTCGGGGTGGGGGGGTGAGAAGACCCCACGGAGCTGTGCTCTTGCTAGAAGTTGGGGTGGGGGCCCTCCCGGGCCTCCTACACCTGTGGGAAGGGGCGGCTGTCCCCCCGTGGGAAGCAATACCTCCCAGCTCCAACTGCAGCAGCCGGGAAGATCTGCCAGCCAACCAGGAATGGCACCTAAGCCATAACCCAGGCGATGGCTGCTCTCAGCTTGCTGCCTGGGCCAGAAGCATGCGCTGGGGTGGGGGGCAGGGGGTGTGCAGAGAGAAAGCACTTGGTCCATAGGTGACAGAAGACAGCAGAGGGCAGAAGAGGCCAATGCCTTGCTGAGGGGCCAAGCGGGCCTGGGGCTGCGGCTGTAGGTGCACCCCAGTGGCGGCCTCCCAGCTCACCCGGTCTTTCCATCCACTGTGCCTGCAGGGGCTCCTCCTCCATGAGGCCTGGGGAGGAGTGGCCCAGCCGCAGTCTGGGGAGGGTCCAGGCCACGCTCATTAAGTCTCCGTGGGTGGCGTCACCCTGAGGAGAAGGGCGGAGGCACGCAGGGACTTGGAGTGCTGTGCCGTGCCTAGGCAGGGACGAGGGTCCAGGGGCAGAGTGGCGAGGCAGTAATTACAGGGGACACCCTGCTCAAGACACAGGGGAGGGGAAGCTGGCTAGGACACCCGGGTGGCTTTGTTGGCACTATTCCTGGCCTGGTAATTAGGCGCTTGGCAAACCCAACCTGTGTCCCGGCTGTCTCTCTCACACCCTGTCTTCCGGCTGTGCCGCTGCTCCGAGGGCCAGGAGGTTGCCAGTGAAGGAAGGGGGCTCCCCCTCGCGAGCCCAGGGAGCCCCACCGCTGGTTTCGGAGATGCCGGCGCGCCTGGGAGCGTCGGGGGACCGAGGGTTCCGTATTGCACTTGACCGTCCCCTTCTGCACAGTCCGCCCCAGCGCAGGAGTCATTTGCTGCCCCATGTCCAGAAACAAGAGTCACTACTCAGACCACCCGGATGAAATGTCGTGGCAAACTCGATTAAAAAAAAAAAATAAAACCAGGAGGGAGCGAAATTGACACGGAGGTGGGGGAAGGAGGACCCAAAAGGCACTGCGCATGCTTGGCAGGGCGGGAAGCGCAGCGTGGTTTCAAGGGGACAGCTTCAGGCTCCTCGGAAGCCGGTGTCGCCCAGTCCGCAGGCCAGGTTCTCCGAGGCCTTTCAAGAAACAGGATTTGCTTGCAAGACGCAGGACAGGGAGGCCCCGTGGCCTCCCAGAGACTGACCACGTCCCCACCTCCGCCCCGTGCCGCCCCAGCCGGGGTCCCAGCTGTCCAGCAGAGCCGGGCAGCTCCCCAGCAGAGCCCACTCTGGTCCTCGCGGCCCCAGAGGCTTCAAGGTGCTGGTCCCTGGGGAGGCGGTGGTGCTGAGGGCCCCTCTGGAGCTGGCGGGAGAGGCGGCTGGGTTACAGGGCCAGCAGAGTCGGGGAGTTCAAGGAGTCCGAGGACTGGTCCCCGCTACTACTGCTCCTGCGGTGCGCCTTGGAGCAGGACTCGGAGGGCGATGCGGGCGACTCCTGCTCCAGGACGCTGGGGTAGGTGAAGACGAGGTTCGAAGTGCCCGGGGTGATGGCGGGAGTGGAGGTCACCACGATGGGGGTGTGCAGGGGCTCCTCGCCGTAGAAGCCCCCCGCGATGCTGATGGGCTTGATGACCGAGCGCTGGGCCTTGTCCAGCCCCGCCGCAGACGACGAGGGGCTGTCCTCTTCCAGGGGCTCTTGCTTCACCACCACGGCGCCCACCGCGCCGCCCCCACTGCGCATGGGCGGCAGTGCGGTGGCGGGGGGCGAGCGGCGCTCCTCCGGGCTCACCTTGCACACCGGGCCGTGGGCCACCAACATGAACTCCAGCCTCTCTTTCTCCTTCTGCAGCTCGGCGATCTCTTTCTGCAGGCCTGACTTCTCCTCCTCCAACTCCTCTGTCTCCTGGGGGTGGGGGAGGGAGAGAGAGAGGTGAGAGACAGCACCCTAGGGCCCCGGGGGCTGGGGGGGCCACGGAGGGAAACCCAGCCAGCTCACACCTCTGGCCACAGACCCCGCTGGTTGTGAGTCACGTGGAGGCTCAGATTCCCTTTAATTCCGCAGGAGCAAAGCCTGCTGGGAGGAGGGGTGAACCTACAGTTGTGGCTGTTGTCACGGCATCAGGCACAGCATTGAGCATTTCAGGGAGTTTCATCCAGTGCTCCCGTAGTCTTTGGAAGTTCGTGTTATCATCAACCCATTTCACAGAGGGGAACACCGAGGCTCAGGGAGGTTTAGTGATCTACCCAAGGTAGCAGGTAGGGCAGCCCAGATCTGAGTCCCAGTGTCTGAGCCCAGGGTCCATGCAGGAAGGAAGCCAGCATTCAGCCCTGCCTGTCTCCTCTACGGCTGCCTCGAGCCCATGCCCGCTCACCAGGGACACACTCAGCGGCATGGGGGAGCAGGCGTCATCCTGCCTACTCCTGTCCCACAGAGCCTAGGCAGTGCCCGGCTTCTGAGAACTGCTCAGCCAGGGCCAGCATCGTGGCCCCGCAGGTTAAGCCACTGCCTGCGATGCCAGCATCCCCCACCAGAGCACTGGTTCAAGTCCCCGGCTGCTCTGCTTCCACTCCGGCTCCCTGCTAATGCGCCTGGGAAAGCAGCAGAAGATGGCCCAAGTGCTTGGGCCCCTGCACTCACGTGGGAGACCCAGATGGGAGTTCCAGGCTCCTGGCTTTGGACTAGCGCAGCCCCAGCCACTGTGGTCATTTGGGGAATGAACCAGTGGAAGGACGACCTCAATTTCTTTCAAATAAATAAGCAATTATAAAAGGGGAGGGGGGCTCAGCCAGTGCCTGGGGGAATCTGTACAGCCCCTCCTCTATTTTTGCTGTAGCTTCCGACAGGCTTCGAGGGACTGTGAGGATGCCAGAGTCACGGCCAGGACTCCAGCCCCCTTCTTTCACACTAACCAGGGAAGCAGACGCCAGCCAGTGCACGTGGCGGGCGGCGGTGGGAGGGGAGCAGGTGTGTGTCCCCAGCCTCCTGCCCACTTTTTCCCTAGCGTGGATTCCTGCTCACAGATGAGGCGGCGCGGGCAAGAGCTCTGCGAGCCAGAGCACAGCATATTCCGGAGTGAAAAAAAAAAAGTTTCCATTGGTCTCAAGGGTCTGACAAATGTCATGTGCCGCCGAGAGGCTTCCTGTGGAGGATGTGGCTCAGGGGCCTAGGTGGCTGGGGCAGGGCGTGGAGGGGGGGGGGGGCGTGGGGAGGGGAGGGTGTGTGGCTCCCAGGAGGAGGGGAGGGTGCAGGAGAGGGCCCTGGGCAGCGGAGGGGGCAGGACTCATCTGGAGCTGGTGGTCCGAAGAGCCCTCGCGGACACACGGGGCCGGGGGAAGGTCAGGGGCATGGGGAGGGCTTTGCCTGTGCAGAGCGAATCCCGGGGCGGGGGGTGGACACCTGCCCTGGGGACAGAGCACAGAGCTCACACAGCACACAGCCAACACCCAGGGGCCAGGCTGCAGGATGGACAGGGAAGTGCCAGCAGTGAGGTCTCCCTGGCCCTATCCTGGCCGGTCACCGGGAGGGAGGACACAGGCTGACTGCCTCTCTCAGCTCCTCCCCAGGTCCAGGCAGTTGGGCAGCAGGGGTGACTCACAAGGGCAGAATGAAGTACCAAGGGCATGGCTCCAGCTTCATTCATGAAAGAGGAGGACATGGGAAAACCCTAAGAAAATACAACTTGGCCGCCACAGGTTCCATCAAGGGCCTCCACCCCCACCTAAACCAGAGGGCTTGAGCCAGAGTGTGCCACCCTTGCTGGCAACAGGTACTGGGGTGGCTGGGGCCTTGGGAAGTAGCCCTGGAGGGGGCAGGCCTGGACTTGCCCTGGCTCCCAGGGACTGGTGATACCAGCACCCTCTGCCATGCCCTTCCCAGAAGCCCCTGCAGTTCTGGGAGCAGGAGACCTCAGGCCTCGGTGGAGAAGGTGTGAGCCCAGGAAGGCTGTCCAGTTCTCTCGAGGCCCAACCACTGGCCAAGACCAGATTTCTGTTCAATCAGCCCAGCACTGACCCATGTGCTCAAAGGAAGGAATGTTCTATCTCCAGTGAGTCATCCGTGGGGCACTTGTGCGCAAGGCGAGGGCTGGGAGGCCGGCACCCTGGGGCTCCAGCCCACCCAAGGTGCTCCCACCCCACCCCCCAGAGCTTCTCACCGCCTGCAGCTTCTCTGTCAGCTCCCGGCGTCGGTTCCGGCACTTAGCTGCGGCCAACTTGTTCCTCTCCCTGCGGATCCGACGCTTCTCTTCCTCTTCAGGGGACAGCTAGAGGCCAAGGTCAAGGACCACGATTAGAGTGGGATAAATGTTCCATGGTATTTAAAAAAACAGAACCATACCTGGGTCTATTGTGGAAAAACCACGCAGGGATTTCAGAGTTATTTGCACCCAAACAAACCTATGTTTTCATTTCATTTTTCCACGAACTTTTTGAAATCCCCTTATAGTTTTAAGTCAGGCAAGAAGCCCTTCCAGAACTTCGGAGGGCAGAAAGAGGGTGCCAGGCTCACAGGTCCTGCGGTCTGGCTGCCTGGGGCTGGGGTGGGGGTGGGGAGGGGGTCCGTGACCGGAATCTGCCCAGGAGGGTGATGGGCCGTGTTTTAAGGGGGGACAAGGCAGCAATAGGGGGGTCAGGGACTCACAGGCCGAGACAGAATGGCAGCAGGTGTCACGCCAGCCTTGATCCTGAGACAAGGAGCCAGAATGCTTCCCTGGGTCCCCTCCAGCTCTCCCAGCTGCCCCCCACCCCGCCCCAGCACGCAGCTTTATCCAAACCCAGCTAATTACTCCTCCGCAGCACTCCGCCTGCTCTGGGAAGCCTCATTATCCCCATTTGGTTAAAGAGCTGGGCCCCAGAGTCCCCACACAGGTAAGAGCTGCCGGGGGGGGGGGGGTTGGCATACTGCTCCAACTCTCGACTTCCTCTGCCAGCCCTGGGGTGCCAGCTGCTCTCCATTCACCCTCGGACCCCTGGGTGTACCTGGCACAGTGTTAGGCTGGACAGGATGTGCAAGAGAGGGAGGATCCCCCAAGTGTTAAATCGTGCTGCCACCACATCCATTCATGCAACAGACACAGTTCTAGGGGCTGGGAATTTACGTTTGAACCAAAGCAAGATTCGCTAACAGCTTTGGGCCAGCTCCTTGCAAGGAGGCCGGTTAGGGGACTCCAAACTCAGCCCCCAAGGCAAGAGCTCAGAGGGGTGCTTCTAGAGCTGTGACCTCAAAGTCCCCGGCAGGCAGAGGTGACACAAGGAAATGGCTGTGGGCCTAAGCAGAAAGCCAGGCCAAAGGAAAGAGCACCCCGTGTAGTCACCAGACACTGACCGCACACCTACTTTGTGCTGTAGGGGGAGCTTAGATCCCAGGAGGAGTAAGACCTGGGTCCCACCTCAAAGGACACACGGGGGGAAAGCTAGAGGCACTGTCATGGCTGGGCCCAGGCCCAAGTGCCCACTCCCTGCAGCTCTGCAGTCTGTGGCTGCCATGCCCTGAATAGCAGAGCAGGGCACAGCATCAAAGAGGACCGTCCCTCGTACGTCTGCCCTGACCCATGGCCCAGCTGAGGTCACGGGGCCACTTGGCCAGGCCCTGAACACTTGCTGAGCCTAAACCTGTCCAACGGGCGCCCACGGGAGTCACCGGCAGAGCCGAGTGGCCTTGCAGAGGGCTGGGTGGGGGGCCCCCGCAGGCCCAGGCAGCCCTGCAGAGCCCTGACTCAGGAGCAGAAAAGAAGGGCCAGCCCTGGTCCACCTGCAGCCCTCCTTCCCCCGGGGCTGCGTCCGGACAGCTCTGCCCAGCGCCCACCTGGCCTGGAGGTGTCTCCCCAGTGACATAGGAAAGAGGGGGGGCAGCGAGATCAGCGTGGCTGCAGCCCGAGTGTGTCAGCACCGCTGCAGACCCACCCACAAACCACACACGCCCTCCTCTCCCAGCCCTGGGAGGCCCCGCCCCAGGGCGAGGTGGGGAAGGAGGAAGTTGCAGAGAAAGGACCTGAGGGCCAGGACCCGAGTCCCCAAGGCTCTGGGACGCCACGCTAGGCGTCCTTAAAGCTTCCGGGTGATCGTCCCAACTCCTAGTGGATGGGGATAAAATGCCCTCTCCCTCCCTCCCAAGAAAGGAAGGAAACTCTCCAGACAGATTGTATTAGGGCACGCCTCAGCGGTGTGGTAGGGAAACCACGGGGCTGGAAGACAGAAGAGGTGGATTCCAGTCCTGCCGCTGCTGCCAGCTCACCGTGCCACTCTGGACAGGACCCTGCTGCTTCGGGGGCCTCAGTGTCCATATCTACACAATGGGTGCAGGGAGGAAAATTACAGGAGATGGGCTCCAAGTCCCTTCCAAATCCAAATTTCCAAAGAGAAGGCAGAGGGTTCGGGGCCTCCTGCTAGCTCACAAGAGGCCCTTAGAAGCCTGGCTCTACCTCCGGCGGAGTCACTAGAAAGCTTCGCACCTGGAGGAAGCATATTTATAAGGGCACCACGGTCACTGCTCCTGCAGTATTTGTCACTGTGATTTCAGAAGGCGACAGTGAGGGGCTGCTAGACTCTCCCTGGGCAGGAACAGAGCAAGCCCACGTGCAGTGGACACAAGGCCCAGCTTAGTCCTGGGAGGAGCAGGGCTGACAGAGCGCCCGGTTCCTGGCAGCAGCCGTCCCTGTAACTCTAGGTTTCCTGGACACTACTGGCTCTGGTGCTCCCATTATCCACCGGGAGCCCAGGGTGGAGATGGACAGGGGTTGAAACGGTAAGGGCTTCTCACACTGAACTACGGTGGTTCTCGAGGGCCAATCACGTTTCATTTCAAGGGGGATCCCACTGCTAAAATATGTTCCCTTCCCTGAGCCCACATGGTATGGCCTTGCAGGGAGAGCACTGCACAGGGAGTCCTGGGAACCAGGTTTCCCTCCAGACTCCCACACTTGTTGGCCAGCGGAGTGCAAGCAGCTACGGGCCTGAGCCTGGGCTGCATCGTTTATGAAGGGGACAGCCAGGGGCCTTAAAGGCCTCGCTCCCTCCTTGGTGGAGTCACACACAAGTCTGGCTGCGGTTTCTGGGGCCCAGAGGCTCGGCTGCTATGGATCCCCGTGGAGACAGACAGCCCATTGCCTTCTGAGTGATGGTGGGTGCTGTCGAAAGGGCAGAGGCCCCGCCATGCTCTGGCTTCCCTCCCAGCCAGATTAACTCCTTGTCCAAGCTAAGCCCCTCTGGAAAAGGAAGGGCTGCCATCCGACCCCTCCCGCCCCCTGGCCTGCCAGCTAGAGCGGCTGGATGGATTCCTACGGCCCCAGAGGCCATGGATTTCAGTCCCCGAATTCCAGACACTTGAAAGGGGCTCCTGCTTCAAGTCACAAGCCTGGGACCCTGAGGAAGAACATGGGAGCCTGGGAGCCTGGGAGCAGAACCAGCCCAGGGTCTGACCCCGTGAGTCTGTGGGGTGGCTCGCCTGCGCCAGACGCCAGAGGCAGCTGAGGGCCAGTCCAGAAGTGCCCCAGCCAGGGTTCACGGGCTGCTTCCAGCACGGCCCCTCTGCCAAGGACCAGCGACATTCTCACTGCGGGACACCTTACACGTGCAACGTGCTCATGGTCACACGGGAGCAGCAGGGACCCGGAACCCACTTTTTCAGAGAAGGAAATGCAGACTCAGAGACTCAAAGGGACACGGGTGAGATGACAGGGCAGGCCCGACTCCCGGGCCTCCAGATCCGACTGCAAGGACGATCCTCATCCCCTGGGCTCCCTGGTGCTTCCAGAACTTTCACCCCGCTACCACCCATCTGCAGAAGAACATTCCGCATTCATGAGCCCCCTCCTGCCTGCCGGCGAAGCTGTACCTGCTCATCTCTCCTCCTGCGGCCCACGGTGGTGCCAATGGTCTTGATCACGCCGGGTCTCGGGAGGGCCATGTGTCCGGGGACCGAGGCCAAGCCCGGCAGGGGGCTGTAGGGGTGCGAGCGAGGGTAGGGGTTGGACATGGAGGTGATCACCGTGGGCTGCACCATCCACTGCAGGTCCTGGCTGGTGGTGATGGCGTTGATGGTGGGGATGAAGGCACTGCCCGAGCCAGGCATATCTACCCGGAACTTCTGCAACAGGAACAAAAAAATAGGATTGAGCCACCAGATACTGAGCAGGCCAGGAGAAGAAAAGCCCACAGGAAGCATGGTCAGTGCCGAGTGGGCAAGGCCAGGAGCCCAGGGAGCTTCCCTCGACAAGTCTGGCACGTCCACGAGTCAAGGGGACCTTAATGGTTCCTGGCGCCTCCTGTCCGATCCTCTCCTGGACCATAGTCCTGTGGACGCTGTTGCCAGGTGGCTCAGTGAGGATGCCACCATACCGCGGCTGACTTCTGGGACACATCGCTCCCTAGCGGCTTGCCCCCAGCAGGCCCTCTCGAAGCCCGCCAGAATGTACATCTGCAAAATGAGGCCCTTGGGCCTGAGTCACCTGCCCATTGGTCCCAGGACACCGGCTCAGGACACCTTGAGATTCTCACGCTGGCTACTGAGGAGCAACCAAGTTCACTGAGGAGCAACCAAGTTCACCAAGGAGCAAACCAGCTGCTTTTGTCCCCTTTGAAAGGGTCAAGGAGGGGCTATGGCCCCTCGTGGGCAAGGTCGAGTCTGTGAAAAGGTACCCTCTATCCGACGAGACTAGAAGGTACTGGCATTGGCAGGCTGGCGCTGCCCCTTCACTGGCGCCTCGCCTGGGGCAGCCGGGCTGCGTCTGTCTCGCCACCTCTCTGCAGCTCTGTCTGTCCGCGCTCCCAGATGTGGCTGTGGGAAACTGCGGTGCTGCGAGTCCAGAACTTTCTCCCTGTCCCTTAATTCCTGCTCAGACCACGCTGCAGAGCTCTGTGGCGCACACACACGGCAGGAAGCAATCTATTTAAAATATAAGATGATGACAGAGTACAAAAACTAAAATGGGCCGTGCTCCTCGGCACTGGGCTTGACCTTTCTCCGAGGCAGCTACCGGAAAGTGAGAGAAGGGGGAAGAAGGGAAGCCCCCCCTCCCGCCCAGCTCTTCAGGGAGAAGCCCCCCTAGGAAGCCAGGTGAGCCCTCCTCCTCGGATGATTCCTTTGTTACTGGCTAACCTGGATTATCTCACTAATTCTCCCTCTGAGGTAAGAACGATCACTATCTCCATTTTAGAGGCTGAAATTGAGGCTTAGATTAAGTAACTTATCAAGGCCACACTGCGAATAAGCACGGGGCTCAGGACTCAAACCCAGTTCATCCTGACAAAGGGCAAGCACGGAGCGACAGGTCGCCCCTGCCAAGGGGGCCCCACGGGCTGCCCCCAGTGGAAGCCCCCGGTCATCGGCAGGAATGCCACAGTGCCCCTCCCCCATTCAGGTGTAGCAACCACAGCTGCCGCCGCCACTGGCGTCACCTCTGGTGACAGCGTCTGTGTTCCTGCCGTGTGACTTAAGTCACACACACACACCTGGACCACCTCACAGAGGCGGACAGAGCTGGGGACCCTTCCCCACTCATCCCCTGCCTCCCACCTAACTCCACTCTGGGCAGTGGGATGTGGCTGCCTCACCTCCCAGAATGCTGTGGGGCCTCCAGTCAGGGGCATTCAGTGGAAAGAGCTGACAGGCACCATGAATTCTGGGATTCCAGGAGGAAAGTTATCCCAGACAATAGATTCCGGGAATTCCGTGAGGAGAGCTGCCCAGAGCGATGGCTTCTGGGATTCTGTGAAGGAGGTTACCCAGGGCAATGGATTCTGGGATTCTATAGGGAGACCTAGTTGCTCAGAGCAATGGATTCTGGGATTCCATGAGGAAGGTTACCTACTGCAATGGATTCTGGGATTCTCTGAAGGAGGTTAGCCAGGGCACTGGATTCTGGGGTTCTGCGAGGAGCACTGCCCCTCTGAATGCCAAGACAGCCGGGCTTTTTCCCAGGAGCTGACTGAAAGGTGGCAGCCGGGCGTGGGCCTGAGCACGTGAAGGGGGGTAGGCTGCTGCAGACAAGGAAGGGCCCGAGCGGGAAATAACCTTCCCGGAGAAGTGCAAGAGCGAGCCTGGGCGGTGAGGGGGCTGGGGCGCGCAGAGCAGCCAGGAGCCGGCACCGCCCTGCAGCCAGGAGGCTGGGTCTGAGCCTGGTCTGGCTTAGCCATCAACTGCTTTGCCCTGGGCAAACCACTGAAGACTCCATTTCGGGATGGCAGGGGCGGTCCTAACTGGGAGCTGTCAGCACGCTGCGTTGAGGATTAAATGAGCAGCTACTTGTAATCACAGGCCCGGGAGCGCACAGGTGGGTGTCGCCCTGGCAGTGCCCTAAACTGTTCCCAGGAGCTTGTTAAAAAAAAAAAAAATCATGTTGGAGTTTTGCCATTACAATTCCAAGATAACCCATTTGGGACGGCGTTCGGATCAAGGTATTTTTAAAAACTCACAAGGAGATTCTAATGGGCAGCCAGGGTGGAGAAGGCGGCACCGCCACCGTCATCGTCGCCACCAGCAGCGGCCTCGTCATTACACGGCCTGCCTATGCAGTGTGGGTGGCACAGGGACACTCACCAGCCTCCCACTCCTGGGGCGCTCCAGCTCCTTCACCCCGCTTCTCTCCAGCCCAAGCCAGGGTCTGATTCGGAGTACACCACAGCTACCCAGCACAATGGCGTCGTGGGACTCCACCACCATGGGGCTGCTGACAGCTGCACCTGGGGAAATGCACCCCTCATTCCAACTAATAAACTAACAACTTCCCATGGCAGCTTGGAGAAGCAAGCAAAAAACCTGGGGCGAAGCTGGGAGGTTGAAACCCTTTGGGGCTAAGTGGGTGCCCCTCGGCCCACAACGTGCTCCGCAGCACACACCAGCCAGGTTCCTTGCAGCCATGGCTTGGTCTAGACAAAACAAGACAGCAATAAAAACAAGGCAGGAGGTAATGACTGCCTCGGAAACTTGCACGCAAGCACGCACACCTTGTTTCAGACAGGAGGTAAAGCCATCTGGATAATGCAGCCACTCCATGCTGCAAGGAAAACAATGGCCCAGCCGCAGAGGGGCCTGGGGCTCTGATAAAGGAGGCTTTTGTCTCTGAGAGGAGCCTGCCAAGTCCCAGTTACATCAGGTGGTGGGTCTTGCCCGCACCCAGAAGGTATCCAGAGCGCCACACCGGGGTAGGAGAGAAGAGGTGGGGCTAGGAGTCTGGGGTCCCAGCAGTGAGCCTGGCCTCCTGCCACACCAACAGGCCCAGGAACCAGCCACAGGTCCTCACTGCCTTTTTAGGAACCAGAGACCACCAAGCAGTAGGCAAGAGACAGCGGCCCAGCTGCGGGCAGTAGGGCTGTGTGTTTTAACACCGCCGCTGCAGTGCCAGGGGTGTGTTGGGAGTGAGGGGGCATGCGGAGGTAACCCAGGACCTGCCTGGCTTCCCTCTGGCTTCTGGGTGGCCTTGCAGCCCGGCAGCTTCTGTGAGCTTTTGTTTCGCTGTGTCACCCTGGTGACTTCTGGGTGGGCAAGAATGCCTGTAAAAGGACAAAGTGGCCCCCACGGGCCTTCCAGAGCAGAGTTTGTCAAACATGTGCTAGAAAGGGCCAGACAGCAAATATTTTAGGCTCTGGGGGTCTCTGTCGCAACTCAGCTCTGCTGGTGGAACGTGAAAGCCGCCCCAGAGGGGAGGGAAGCGGTGGGCGTGCCTGGGAGCTGTGACACACTCCAAAAACGCCCCAGTCTGCCGACCCCTGACCTTAAGCAGCAGTCAACTCCAGTGCTCAGGTTGCAGGGGACGGGATCGGAGAGAAAAGAAGAAAGGCAAAACTCAGACCGGAGACAGTCTCCGTGCCCGGGGCCAAGGGAAGCGGCTCTCACGCGTCAGCTTGGGTCTCTGAACCCTGAGCTGAAGGTCAAGCCCATGCGAGCCTTGCCGTGGGTCTTTGGGAACCCGGGATCTCCCTAAGGTGCCGTGGAGCTGTCCTGTCAGCGCCTGGCTGCTCTCATCCATGGCCCCGGAGATAGACGGCCAGGGACAGAGGACCGACTGCAGCACGCCAGCCAGAGCCCGCGGCCCAGCAGTTGCTGATGGCAGAAAAGATTCTTTCAAGACAAGTGCAGGGCCCTGGATTTAGAAATGAGGCTCTCGCCTGGGCCTCCGGCCACAGGGTGTCAGACAGAGGGTCCGTGCCCCCACCTCCCACAAGGCCGCAGGGCAGACAGCTGCTCCAGAGGCTGTTGAGCTGAGTTGGAGGTGACGGCTGGCGGTCCCGGCCCGCCCCTCTGCCGGGCACTTCTCCACCGCAGTGATGCCTGCAAGCCAGGAGTCCCGGAGGACTCTGGGCCCCGCCTCACAAGGCAAGCAGGTCTGCCTGTGCGTGTCCAGGGAAGCACTGGCAGCTTTTTCAGAACCCCTGCTTTCGAGTCCCATGATGGGAAAAGGAAAATTCCAACAGCAACCCAGACGATGACCTCGGGGGAAGACACAAGGCCAGGGTCAAGGCTGCCTCCACCCATGACCTCCCCGCGGAGGTGCAGTGAGGGCTCCCTCCACTCGTCTGATGAACAGGGGCCACTGTGGCCCAAAGCCCTCATCAGGCAAGCCAACCAGTCCTCACGGACTGCCCCGGACGGCCCTCGGCTCCTCTCCGAGGGAACGCCACGCCCGTCGGGGTGGAAACGTGGCTGCGCACCCAACCGTTCCCCAGAGCTCGCAGCATTACAAGCACCACAGCGGGTGCCCTGCCTCCCCCAGCCTCTTCTCAACGACACCAGCCTCCCTCTCTCGTGGGCTGCAGGAAAGCAGGGAAGACGAGACAGACCCAGGAGAAGATTTTGTGTCTTCTCTCTGGGGCCCAGGGGGCCGGGGTGGGGGTGGCACAGGCAGCTTCGCTTCAGTCGGGGCCGCTGCCAGTATTTTGAAACGTGGTGGCCACCAAAGTTATCACACACAGCTCGGGAGAGACCTGCCCGCACTGCTTCTCCCTTTTTCTTATGTTTCATAAGCCAGGGTGTGAGCGTTCTCAAAACCAGCATCTTTATTTCTGTTTTCACAGACAGAAAAAGAATCCGAGGCATAGGTAGGTGCTGGCCCCGAAGGTGGCAGCTATGGGGCGCTCTGTCCCGGGGGACATTCTCCCGGCAGACTCCAGGACTCCGAGTCACATAGCTTCCTTGGATCCAGCCTGACCACCCAGACTTTTTATGTCATGGCTTCCAAAGAGCTTTTGGTGAGGTCCAAATATCAAACTCACCCTTCAGAGGACAAAGATTCCTCACGAGGAAGATTTTCAGAAGAAATTCTAGAGAGCCATTCAACGAGAAGCCTCGCGGAGCCTCCCGGACCTGACTCACGGCCGCGGCCGCGTAGGCTTTGTCAGGGCCAGCAGTGATTAGGATGTGTTAGTTCCAGGGCGCTACTATGACAGTGGAGAGGAAGAGGCAGACGCCCCGGCTTCCCAGCCAGTCACCCTGAAGAATGAGACGGGCAGGAATACTCACACAGGAGTGGAAATGCATGCGGGGCCCGGCATAGGAACATTCAGCGGCCACTCAGACAATACTTGACTGCTGTTTCACCCCATTCACTTTGATGAAAAAGTGGAGCTGACTTCCACCACCAAGAATCAGCGGAACAGACAAATTCCTGGGATAACATTTTGTTTGATCCTAATCTACAACATCTGTCAGATCAAGGCAAAAGAAAAGAAAGCACCCAGACCCTTACTCTACACCCCCACCTCCCCTCCAGCTCTATATGACACCCCCTCCCCAACACAAACACATCAAGAAAACAAGCCTTGGGAATTTGAAAACATCGTGCTGGCATCCTAGGGAACACACAGACACCAATGGAGGGAAAGAAAAAAAGCACTCCTGTTTCAATCTGGTTTTATTTAGAGCAAAACAAAACAAAACAAGAAACTCATTTTGGAGTCATGAAGTTCCTAGTTGGCCACTGTTCCATAGATGGCATTTATTTGTCCCTAATTGAAAAGAAAAAAAAAATATCCTAAGAATTCTGAAAACGAACCAAGTGAACACTCTGGGGCTGGAAAAATACATCCCCGAGAGAGTGCTTCTGAAAACCTCCTGTAGGGGGCACTAGAGAGGTGTGAGTGAGGCTGGCTTGGGAATGGCAGTCATTTCTGGTAAAAGTTCTTTGATGTGAGGAATGTCCCAGCCTGGTACAGTTGGCAAAAGTTCACTCCGGGGAATTTTGTGTGTGTGTGCGCGTGTGTGTGTGTGCGTGTGTGTCTGTCTTGGGAAAGGGTGGTTAAGGAAGAAGAGAGTAGTCTGCTATTCCTTGGTTCCAAAAAGGAAACAGCACCCTCTTTCCCCCTTGATTTATTTTCGCAAGTTATCTGAGAAACAGACAAATAGCAGCCTTGGAAAAGTTCTGGGTCTTGTTTTTGTTTTGCTTTTTCATTAAGAGGGGGCCCAGCTGATGAAAACACGTTATGAAATGACCTGTGTTTGTGTAACCGGCTGGATTGCGTAATGCCCAGGCCCTGACTCCACAACCGTCCAGCAGCTGAGCAGGGCATATATCTGGGAGGTGTTTTCCTAGGAAAGTTAGGAGCGAGACAACAACAACAAAAAGAAAAAGGCCGGGAGGGGGAGGTGTGTGCCACCAGGACCGACAGAACAAAATCACCAATGACCACGCTTTGAGATTAAAACTACAACTGGAACAGGAAATATTTTTCATGCTTTAAGTTCCTGCCATCTACAAGAACAGAAGCTTTAACAAAGAGTTGTCTGCTCCCTCCCACCCTGCCCCCAACCCCACTGGCTTTGGAAGTCACGGCCATGTGTGAAGATCCAGCCTTGGGTAGCTACGGGGGAGAGGGAAGCAACAGACTTATGGGGAAGACTGCAGCCCTCCCAGAGAGACACCTGGGGAAAACCAATATGCACTTGTTCAAGGAGAAAAACCAGAGCAGTGTCTTGGGCTGACTGGTCCCAGGTGATGCCATAAAGCAGCAAGGCCCATCTACTGCCAGAAAGTCTCCCAGTAAAGGAAGCTGAGAGAAATAAAGTGATTATAGGTTTTATCTGGTGTATAATAAAGTTACCTGGAGCCTGGGATCGGGTGGGGTCATGGTACAGACCTGCTAAGTAACAAAGGCCTCTGAGGTCAGCCCCTGGGACCACAGAATTCTGTTCAAAGTGGGGCGACCATGGAAAAGTCCTCCCCTGCCCACAACCGCCAAGCGCCAAGGAGCGGCGGACTGAGAAACTCAGCCGAAGCAGCATTCCCTTGCCAAGGCTCTGGTCTGAAACACGCCTCGCTCCCGCTGCCGGGCCCATCGGGCAGGCGTCTGAGAACCCCGTGCACTGGTTGTTGCTAATTGCAAAATCCTCATGTGTTACAGCATGCCAGGAATTAGCCAACAGCTGCTTTTTGCTTCGGTAATGAGGCCCCATTACACTGCTGGACGGACTTCTCTTCCTTCTTCCTAGCACTGGTTTCCTGTCTGATTTTCTTCCAAAACAGGGAATCGCCTCGGCTCACATCCTGGGCTCGAAGCCCTAGTGACACAGATTACTCAGTTGGGGCACTGATGTCCGGTCTGACTTCCCATCCAGGCCCCGGGGTCTGAGCGAGGCCAGGCAGCGAGACAGGCTGTAATATTTCAATGATCGCTGGCACCCATGTGTTGGCCAAAGGGACAGAGAAGCAACCTGAAGACCTCTTCCTGATTCGGGGAGCGGGAGGTGAGGAGGGGGCTGTTGGGGGCCCTGTTGACCGGGAGTGAGGGACTGGGCATATAAATGGCCCCAGTCCCTAATGATATTTGAACTCAACAACAACCCAGGGAGTTGGGAAGCAAACTTAACCAACAATCTTTCAGATAAAATGTTCCATGAATTACCTTGGTGTACCCTCAATGATTATGGGTGCCTATGGGGAACCTGGAAAGAACCCAGAAAAGCCATTTGGGGGACTCAGCAGGTCTGAGGAATCGCTTTGGGACGAGGGAGCCCTCCTCTGATCCAGAAGAGAGCCCTGTTCCCACTCTACCTTCCCCGCTCCGCTCCCCCCTCCCTGCACACCCACAGCAGCCCCTCCTGTCTGGCTGGCTTCAGAGGCGGAGGCCAATGCCCCGGCCTTACCCAGCGACTCCTGCTGCAGCCAACTTGGCTAGGGACTCCACAGACGCCGACCAAAGTGGCTTCAAGTGGCAGTGGACCTGGGAGGGGGCGTTCACCCAGCTCCCCCAAGGGACAGAGCCGGCGGGGGGGGGGGGCTGCTGCTCAGGGCAGGCTCCCCACAGGCACCCTTCTGGTATTTATAGGCACAGAACAGACACAAACCCTCCGGTGCAAACCAGTCCGGCTGCTTTAGAAACAAGTTGTTTTTCTGCTTCCCGAACCACCCAGGGTCCTAAGTGATGTCTCTTTCCCCCATCCCTCTCCACTGGCCACCTGGCTCCAGGTACCCCCAGAACCTCAAGGTGCTCCTTCCTCCCCACCCTTCCAGGGGACCGCGCGGGGCACACTTCCAATCAAAGGCGGCCTCTTCCTTCCTGATTCCCAGCGCAAACCCTCGCCTCTTGAAGGAACCCAACAACCATGTTTCTGAGTCCCCGACCTCTTGGAGAAAGGAGCTAAGTCGGATGCAGAACGGAAGACGGGAGGGAGAGGGGTTCCCCACGGGACTAGGGTCCCCGGGCGCCGCGAGCGGCCGGAGGGTGCCAAGATCTTTTCGTGGGTCCACCCTGGAGACAGAAGGGGGAAGGGGACCGGGTGTTCTTGGAAGGAGGTAACAGGTTCCCCGGGCGTGGGGGCTGCCATTCCAGGAGCCCGTCTGCGTAGCATGTGCGGTGAATGAAAGCTTTTCAAGTCCAATCTCCGCTCCAGTTTAAAATGGGGGGAGGGGGATAGGACAGGACGAAAATCCAGAACTTAAAACAGTGGCCCGCACAGGTTATTTTCTCACCAAGCCGAGAAAGGGGAAAGCGAGCGACAAGGAGGCACTGGTGGTGAGAAGAGGGCGGGGGTCCGCCCGCGCCGCCAGGTGCACCCGGGGCCCGCACCTACCTGCTGGCCGCCACCGCCGCTGGAGTAGGACTCGGCGTGCGCAGGAGAGCCGCTGCTGCCCCGGGACGAGGTGTCAAAGTTCCCGGGATAATCCTGGTACATGATCCGCGGTGGGGGCCGGAGAGGAAACAGGGTGCTCTTCTTCCCCCGCCCTCGCCGCGGCCGCGCACCGGCTGCTGCGCGCTCGCTCGTCCGCCGGCCGCGCCGCGGGCTCCGCTCTCGGCTCCCGGGCTTTCAGCCCCGGCGGCGGGCGCGGACGGGGAGGCGGCGACACGCCGGGAACCGCGTCCCCCGAGCGCTTCGTACCGCACTTCTTCCCTGCTCCGAGAGCGCCGCGAGACCAGTTGTCCACACGGTCCCTCCCTCTAAAAAGTCGGCGCCGCTCTCGGTCCCTCCCCTGCGCGCGCCCTCCCGCCCCCGCGCGCAGCCGGAGCCGGGTCGGGACCCACGGCTCGCGGCAGAATCGGAAACGAACAAAGACTCGGAGCCGGGCGAGCCTCGCCTGCGGGCTCTGGGGACCTCCCCTCGATGGCAGGCAGGGCCAAAAAGACGAAAAGAAAGGCTGCCCGCCTGGAGAAACTTCTATTTCCTCCTTTGAGAGAAGGGGCCCGAGAATAAACTTCCTGTGGCCCACTTGCCGCCCGAGTTCCCGAGCGGCTCGGACACTTGACTAGCAGGAGGCGGCGTGCGCCCGTCCTGCCGCCCCGAGCGCGCCCGCGGGACAGCGGCCCGCAGGGTTCCAGGTGAGCCCGGGCCGAGAGGGACGCGGCCCCGCTCCCCCGCGCAGCCGCTCCGGCGCCCGCACCCCTGCCCCGGCGCCCGCTCCGGGACGGGCCCGCCTCGCCCGTCCGCGCCTCGCCCTCTCTCTGTCCCCGCCGAGGAGCGCCGCTCGCTCGCTCGCTCGCTCGCTGGTTCGCTCGGAGCCCCTGCGCTCTGCCCGAGATGAGTCACTACAATGGCACGAGTTCAACTCCACACTCTTTATTCTCCAGCCCCTGTACCATGTGGATTCACTCACGTCAACCTTGCAGGGAGGAGCGCGCGAGGAGGCGGGGTGGGGAGGAGGCCCCCGGAGGAGGAGGCGGCGCGGGAGGGGAGAGGAGGCGGGCGCAGCGCTCCCCTCCCTGCCCCGGCTCGCGGCCGCGCTGACGCCAGCCGCACGCCCCGCGCGAGGAAGGAAGACGGTGGCGAGCGTGGGTGCGGACGGCCCGCGCGGTCTGGGGGAGCCGGGCGGCCCTGGCCTTCCCCACCCACGCCCACCCCCGGGCCCAGCGCCCTTGGACTGTTCCATTGGCGCACGTTGCCAAAGATGGTCATTTGCGTTAGAGGACGCGAGTGCGGGGTTCCTCGCTTTCGGGTGACGTGGAGGGAGAGGGATTCCCTCGCCCGCTCCCGAGCGCGCCACGGCCTCCCCCCGCCCTCCCCCACCACACCGCCCGCCCCGGGAAGGGGCGCGGGGCGGGGCCCCGGGAGCGGCCGCGCGGGACTCGGCTTCGCGTTTTGGAAAATAATCACAGCCCTGAAGACGAGACGGGCGGCTCAGTGCGGCGCCGCCGGCAGGCCGGGAGCCGGGCGCGCAGAGCCGCTCGCAGGGAGGGCGCGGTCGCGCGCGGTCGCCGGCGCCCTCCGCGGCGCCGCCCGGTGCAGCAGCCGCCCCGGGCGCGTGGGGTCCCCGCGCCGCCGGGCAGCCGGGCCTTGGCGGGGCGCGGCGCCGCCGGGCGGGGCTGGCCTGCCTGTTTTTCCCCTCGGTGGCGGGCTGCCCACTGCTTCCCTTTTTGTGCGTGTGTGCGTGTGTGTGTGTGTGTGTGTGTTTATTGTTTTGGTCCTACAATGAATTTGTTAGGAGTAACCTTGAAGACGAAGTTAACCAGTCAAGACATTCCGGCCGCCTTCCGTGCCAGGCAATTAAAATGTATCTGGCTGGAGCGATCGGTCGTTAGAGACAAACTCCAGACTGTTAGGAATTTAAAAAAAAAAAAAGAAGAAGAAGAAGAAGAAGAAGAAGAAGAAAGAAAACAGGAGAAAAGGGAGTCCAGGGAGAGGGTGTGCCCCAACGCTGTCTTCAGCTGTTTTGGAGCGAAGTTCAGGGCGCGGGTGGCCGAGCTCCCGAGTCTTCCCGCCTCGCTGGGCGGGGCGGGGCGGGGCGCAGGGTAAAGAGCGCAGGCCTCGGAGCACGCACACCCGGGTGGTGCTAGTTACAAGCTGTGAGGTCCTGGGCGAGGCCTTAACCTCTGTGGCCCTCAGTTTCCCCCTGTAAAAGGAAGGGCTTGGGGCTGATGACCCTCCCACCCCGAGCCCTGGGGTGCTGGGGAGCGCACAGCTTTCTGCAGAGACCATGCGGCGTCCCCGGAGGAGCACCGCGTTAGCCAAGAACCTGAGATTGCGGCCTAGGAAATCCACCTTTACCTCGGTTTACCCAACTCACAAGTCAGCGCCATCTGCAACCCCCGGGGTCTTCATCAGAACCAAATGGGATTATACCGAGGGTCCCCTGTGGGCTGGGAGTGGCAGCCCAGAGGCGGGCAGAGAGGCCACGGCCCTTGCCTGCTGGGAAGCGCCCTGTACCGACAACAGCACAGCTCCAGTCCTCTGCGTCCTCCTCTTCTGTAAAGTGGGAGTGGGCGAGAAAAACAGAGCCGGCTACGCCAAGCTTCCCCGGGGCTCTCTATATAAAGCGCCAGCGTTTCCGGGACGGCTGGCGGCATCTGGCCGCCCCAAGGGCCCCAAGATACGGTAATCCCGAACAATACTCGGGGTCATTGTTTACAGCTATAAGACACATTTTGTCCCGAGCTCCATCCCCAAGGACACGCGCGCGCGGCGAGGCGAGGCGGGCCTGAAGCCTCGCGCCCGGCTCAGTTCCCGAGCCCGCGGGTCCCGGAGAGGGGTGTGGGGCGGGCGGATATGCACCCCGGCCGTGGGTGCTTGCTTTTTTTTTTTTTTTTTTTTTATCCCTGCGTCCTGGCCTGCCGGGGTGTTTACGCGCCTCTCCCAGCAGGACTGAGTAAATGCCGTCCTTTGACGCAAAACGGATCAGCCCTTCCCCAGCGGCAGCGGCAAAACCCAGAAAACTGGGGGTGGGGACGGGAGCAGAGCGCAGAAGAAATCGTGACACTTTCGCAGCCGCCTCTCAGTCCCCTTCCCGCGCCAGAGCCAGGTCCTGGGGGCCTGCGAGGAGGGGGCGCGGCCGGGCCGCCCGCCCCCCACCCTGGGCAACCGCATGTCGGCGCGGCGCGAACAGAAGCACTTTTGGTTTTCCTTTGGGCCACGGCTGCTGCCCGGCCCTCCCCCCAACCCTGCGCTCGAAAATCCGGGTGCTTCTGGGTCTCTCCCACACAGTCCTTCCAGTAACGCGGGGGGCGGGGGCGGGGCGAGGGGAGCGGGAGCTTCCTCCGCGGCCTCTGCCGTCCCGGGCGCGCCCAGCCCCGGGCAGGCGCCGCCGGAGCGCACTGGCAGGCGAGTGCACCCTTGCGCCCTGCGCCGCCCCCGCCCCGTCAGCTCCCCCGCTCCTTTCCTTTCTTGTGGGTTCCCGTAAAGCCCCGCAGCCCCCAGACGTCTGCAGAGCATCACGGAATCTGTGCTGATGCAAGTCGCAAGCCTCCCCTCGGTGCGCCCTGGCCTGCCTCCGAGCGCTTTGATCCCGGCCTCCCCCTGCTCCAGCACTCGTGCGGGCTCCCTCTGCCCGCCCGGAGGCCTGTGTGCCGCGGTGCGCCCTCACCTTTCCGTTCTCCCAGCGCCGGACGCCCAGACCTGCGCCCTGGCGCTGCTGCTGCTGAACTCCCCGGAGCCGGCGGTGCCCTGGCCCCCACTGCGCCCAAGCCCAGTTCCGTGTCCCATCCGTGAAAACCATTCCCGGGTCACCCAGTTAGAAAAGGCCCTGTGGCTCGCCGGAAGGGAGGGGACCCTTTATTGTGCGCCCAACCAGACGGGGCCACGCTGAGTGCCTGTATGTCTCCTGGAAGCCTCAGCTCCAGGCTGCAGACGAAACATGAACTCGCGGCGCGGGCTGGGGTGAGGGGATCACTGGGTGGGTTAGAGACCTGTTGGGAGTGCCCGCGGGGTTTCTTCACCTGACATCCCCTGAGGCAGGAGTGGCAGCACGAGCTTGGTCTGGTGCTGCTGTATCCCACTCTCTGAAAGTCTGTAACTTCAGCACCATCACCCAGCTTAGGGGAAAGGCCACCCCAGACAGAGAAGGAGAAGGTGTGGGCTTGGGTGCAGAGAAAAGTGGGGGTGGGATGAGGCTGCCTTTTCATTCACCGCCCTCTGGGTCTCTGCCCCGCCTTTGCCAGTTTGCTGGGTCATCCATCTTGCCCAATGGCCATCTCGGGAGAGGACTGGAATCCAAGAATGGCTGCTCGCCTGGGCTGCACTGTCGCACACACGTGAGCACTGGCCATGTGTGAAGCCCTCACACATACCTGGCCTCACTTGTCCTTGCACAGAGCACAGGGCAGGGGTGTGGCCAGCAGCCACCGGGGCCTGGACTGAGCCACAGCCTCTCCGAGGTTTCCCAGCCCGTGGTTGCTCGAGCCTGGACTCGAAGCCATCTCCCTTGACCTTAACTCCAGGGCTCTGCCGGTTCCCACACTTTCAGCCTTGAAAAGTTAGGAGCAAACTCCACTGGGAATGAGAAGCCATCCGCTCTGCATTGTGCCTGAACGAAGTTGCCAGGCACGAATGCAGCTCCGCACCATTGAGCGCGATTTAACATGCAAGTGTTTCTGTTTGCCCAAGGAACTATGGCTGTGTTAGGGGTCCACCAGCAAACAGACCGGAGGCCTCAAGGGGGATGCTCCTTAGAAAGGTGTGGGCAGGGCTGTGAGAGCAACATGGGGGCTGGACGCTCCTGGAGCCTAAGAAACAGTCCGGTGCTGTTGTAGCCTAGTGAGTGCTGGGATGAGGGCAGAGAATGTTCTGGAAAGGCGGGGAGGGGGTCGGTGTGTGTGTGGGGGGAGAATGCAGACCCAGCTCCCCCTATCACCTGCCCCATCTCTGGGCAGAGGGTGGGTCCTGATCAATGCCAGCCCCTGAGATTGGGCTCTCAGGGCCCACAGTACATCTGGTGGGGGAGGGGCACTCACCCATTGGGGCAGTAACCAGCACAGGTGCTGCCAAGTCCTGGAAGTGTCTGACCGCGCGTGGCATTTCAGAACAGTGGAAACAACAGGTTAGACTCCCCTTTAAACTGCATGAATGGATGTACTGAGCCATTGATGCTACAGGCACAGATGGGGTGGGGGGAAGGAACTGAATGACCAAGGGTGACTTCCTTAGCCAGCTAAGACAGCTGAGAGCCCATCATTTACAAAGGAAAGAGGTCCACTGTGGCTCAGGGTAGCCCATGGTGCTGGCAGGAGGTGGAAGGGTGAGAAAGAGCTAGAATGAACCCACTCCTAGGAGACAGGTGTTGATCCCTCCTGCCAATCCAGCCGCCTCTTAAAGGAGCCGCCACCATGGAACTCCGATTCCAACCCGAGTTTCATCTGGGACCCTCCAGCTTTAAGTTTTCTGGGAGGTGACACGAATGGCACATAGGCCACCACCCAACATGACTCCCATTTCACCTGTGGGTTACACACCTGTGAGAAGACACGAAGATAAAGACTTCAAGAGGCATCATCGCAGTAACACTGGAATTGAATATTGCCCACCAGGCCTGGGCTCCATGGCTTACATCTGAAAGAAATTTGCAAGCTCCAGCTTTACGATTATGGCATTTTATTCACTTTATATGACCCTCAATTTAAAAAAAAAAAAGCAAGCAAACATCAACAGCACAGTCTTTTTGTTGCCTTAGACCACATTTAGAGTTACCCTGAAGTTTGTGCAAGACTTTTCAGGAGGCCTATGCAAATGAGGCCTTCCAGCCACTCCCACAGGGCCGCTGGGAGCCGCCTAGGAGGGTGACAGCCCTGGAAGGCAGGAAGAGGGTACTTCCCCACCACCAGGTTTTTCTGTATTTTTTTTAAAGCCGGATACATTCCAGAGATAAAATGACCAGTGCGGTCATTTAGAAATATCTTTATGAGTCAGGCAGAAGTCACCCTGAGGAATGTTGGTCAGGTCCAGAGAGGAAGAACAGAACCACTTGCCTCACCTTTCCGTCTGGTTCTGAGACCCGCGCAAGGAGTTGGCCCTGGGAGATGGGCTCCGGGGACACAGCGGCCGTGGCCGGCTGTGTGACCTGGGCCAGGCCCCTGACCTCTCCAGTCGCTGGCCTCCTCATCTGCATTCGGGCCCTGCTGTGGGGCGCCGGCGGTGCTGAAGGCCTACAGGAGTCAGGCTCTGCCCACACCAGGTCTGGGCCATCTCTTGCCTCCTCCAGGCCCCTCCTGTTCTGAGAATCCGGAAGCCAACAGGGAAGGAGCTGTTCAGGCTCCACCCAGCTTCGCTGAACCCTCCCCGTGCCCAGGCCAGCGGCTTAGGCCAGCTCTGGCCACTTCTAACACGGTACGGGGCCCAGGACCCTGCAGGATCACAGCCGCCTACCAGCCCGGGTGCAGGCACCTGCTGGGCCCTTACTGGGGAGGGGGCACAAGAGAAGCCGGAAGCCGGAGTCTCCCTGCCCTCAGGCAGCTGACAGCCTAGCTAAGAACAAAGAGTAACACACAAAATTGTGAGGATGTGAGGCGATAACAATGGTGACACCTGTAAAACCTTTTTATAGGCTCACCTTGTCCCAGACATTACTGTAATTGGGTCATATATATTAACTCAGTTAATATTTGCAACAACCCCATGAAGTAGTTACAATTATTGTCCTCATTCAACAGTGAGGAAAACCAAAGTCAAGAGAGGTAAATTCCAACAGCAGCCATTTAGCCTCGTGGTTAAGATGCCTGCATCCCATGTCAGAGCGCCTGGATTTGAGTCCTGGCTCTGTTCTCAACCCCAGCTGCCTACCATGCACACCCTGGGTGGCAGCAAATGATGGCTCAAGTCGTTGTGTCCCTGCCACCCATGGGGGAGAGCGGCTTTGAGTTCCTGGCTCCCAACTCCAGACCCTGGCCTCACCTCTCTCTCCCTCCGTCCCAAATAAATAAAATTTTAAAAGGGAGACAGGTAACCTCACCCAAGTTTCTAGAGCTAAAAAGCAGCAGAGCTGGGATTTCAATACAGGTGCAGCGCTGTTCCCCAGTGTTCCTGGACTCCCACATTCTCACAGCATTGGAGCACTCCAAAGAATCCATCTCTCCACACAGGTGGGTCACCTGTGATCTCTCAACAGCCTATGCAGTAGACAGGGCCCACCTTACTGACTCCTTTCTTTCAGATAAAGAAACTGAGGTTCAGTTAAGGTAGGTGTCAGGCTCCAGGAATACAAGAGAAACTCAGAGAAAGGCCTGGAGCAAGGGAGCCAGCTGCTTGTCCCAGGGCTCCTCCATTTCTGTTGAACTCTAACAAAGGCTGGGCCAGCATCCACGTCTCCCTCCTCCGGCGAAAGCGCCTTGATTTTGCTTTGGGGAACCCCCACTTCCTCCTCCCATGTGTGTGGGTTTGCTGTAGGGGTGGACGCATGGACCCTCGGTCCACTCCTGACCAGCCAGAACATCCCACTGCCCGCGCTACAGACACTGATTGCATCAGGGCTGCACGCAACCCACAACCGGCATATGAGAATCAGGCCTTTCAGCTCTGGCTGGAGCCCTTGGAGAAGAAGCACACTCTTTTGACTGGTCCTTGGGGACAAGCTGCCCAGAGGGAAGCGAGCTGAGCAGTGGACATTGCTGGGGCACCTGAACCCATCGTGCCTCTAATCTTTGTCATCCTGGACTTACACGTTATGTGTTGAGGGATTTCCCTCGTGTGAAGCCAGTTGAGTGTCTACCACTTGGAACTGCAAGGGACCTACTGTGGGCACCCACTGTTCACGTAGAAATCTCCAGGAAAACAAAGACGGGCCAGAAAGTGTTGGTCTGCAGAGAACGTGGAATCTAAGGAGGGATGAGAAATATTCCCAAATAACTTCTCAACAAGGCAGAAAATGGCCGACACCACAAGGCAGCCACGCCAGGCTTCTCTGGTGAAGGTTGGGGGGGGGGGGGGCGGGGAAGCTTCCAGAAGGGACTCATCAGAAAAGGCCTCCTGGAGGTGGGAGCAGTGAGCGTGGCCTCTGGGATCAGACAGGACGTTGACAGCAGAAGATGGGAGGGTGCTGGGCAGACAGCACCAGGAAGGACCCGGGTTCAAGAATGCACGCATACGCATACGCAGGGCGCAGGGCCAGGGCCCAGGGCGAGAGTCTTAAAGGAATTGCCTGAGGCCAGAGAAAGGTACAAAATGCAGTGTCTTGGGGAGCTGGGGCGGGGTGGGAAGAGGATGGCTCTGAGGTGCCTCTCGATTTCTGAGGATGTTCGCTGTAGAAAAATCACCAGCTTTGTTTAAAACGATCCCAGAGGGCAAAGCCGACGCTGAGAGGAGCTGTTGGTGTTGGGAGAGCTTTAGGGAAGGGCACGGCCTGAAAACATGGCAGGACGATTGGGGGCAGGTGCTCGGAGAGAAGCCGGAGCTGTGAGGGGAACTCTGAGCCCAGGTGGGCGTGACTCTGGGCATTCAGGGGCAGAGTTGGGACTCTGCTGTGGACGCCCTTCGAGGGATGAGGGATGTGGCCTTGTGGGGTCTGGGTAGGGCAGAGACGGGAGGGACCGGGTTCTGTTTCTTGGCTGAGTGGTGTGTGTACTGGTGTGTTCACTTTGTAACTCTCATGGAGCTGTCCGTGTGATTTGCACACCTTGTGCATGTTTGCTAGCTCAACACATGTGCCAGCCCCTGCACACGCATCTGAAGCCAATGGGACTCCTCCATAGGTATTTTCTTGGGAAGTGGGGAGAATGCCCGGCCTGGCTGTGCTTTAGCCCAAGTTTTCCAAACAAGTTGGAGTGCTACCTTCTGCAGTAGGGGTGGGGACATTGTTTTATTCATGGCCCAAGGGATACACGTAACAAGCGCAGTTGGAGGCCTAAAAACCCCAGCTGTCAGTCAGTCCCCTTAGTGGTGGGTAGAGGTTGGAAGGGTGCAGGAAGAACTCAGAGAGGAGAGTGCAGTTCAGGAGAGATGTAGGGAGGGACTGCCACGCGCCAGGCGATGGCAAGACAGCTACAGTCTAGAGGAAGGCCAAGTTCAGTGCCCCACCGGGGCATGTCCCGCTTCTGCAGCTTTCTGGGTCATGGGCAGTACAGACTTACCCAGACTCAGCAAGACACCCTGCATACAACACACAGCAAGAGGGGGCAGCTACTGCTGGGGTCCCTACTGAGAGCCCCCACAGCCCTCGCTGGCAGCCCTGGGTCAGCTGCTGTCGGGCCCTGGGCACATGCACTGACATATGGGCCCGAGCCTCACCCCTCGGGGGACACACGGGGCCTGGCAAAGCAGTGGCTGTGTTATCTGCACTATGAGCACGTCACGCGGTTTCCTGTCTGGGACACGTGAGCACTTGAGAGGGGAGGGGACATTCCTGGAAAGAAGGAAATGAGAGAGGAAGGAAGGAAGGAAGGAAGGAACCCCACTGGCTTTTCTCTTGAGGCAGCTGTGATGAGTCCAGAGGCAGCCCTAGGTTTGTAGGCACAAGATGCAGTTGGGGGAGGGGTGGGGCTCTGCCACCTGAGCTTGCGTAACCGTGACAACATCACTGCATCGCTACACCCAAGTCAGTCGTTTGCAGAGTGGGCTGCAGAGTGTGGTTTCTGTGCTTCGCTCAAAGCCACAAAGAGGGCCGTGAACGTAGGTCAAAGAAGCCTGTGTCGGAATCGCGGTCCCGCTGCCTGATGGGGGTGGGGTACAGAGCAGCTACCAGACCCCTCTGAGCCTGCTCTGCTCCCCTTAACATTCACTGAACTGTCTGCCCTCGGCCCGCTTAGCCCCGTGAGACAGGCCGGGAAGGCGCTGGCATGCGGCGGTGCCTGTGGCCTTGCATTCCTTGCTCTGTGCATCTCTGACAGCGGTGGCCACGTGGGGAATTCCACATACAAGACCACTGGAGAAAGAGGGAAAGAAGGAGAGGGAAGCTGAGGCACAAAGGGATGCCCAGTCCCCTACAGAGAAAAAGACTGGGTGCTTGGAGCTCTGAGGTCTTCGCCCACCTGCTATGGGCCCCTGTGCCATGGCACCGGGCGTTTACAGCAATGCCAGGTGGAGCCAGGTCTCCGGGGCCCTGTAGTATCAGAGCTGGAGGGAATCTGAGCGTTCATGAGTACACCTCTCCTCCTGTTACAAAACATGAAGACTGAGGCCTCAGAGGGAAATGGGCTTGCCTGAGGTCGCCCAGGTTGGCCAGGGCAGAGTTGGGAACCGAGAGCAGGCACCACTTACCTGCCAGGTGCACCCAGGAGCCCGGGGCTCTCCCCTCACGCCAACCCGGAAGCAGGTATTGCAAGAGCCTTGCCTCCCAGGGTGGATTCTGGGAGCTTATGGCAGAAAGTCTCGGCCCCATCCCGGTGGCCCATGTCCCTGCAGCCCCGCCCTGGTTGGTGTGCCCAGGGGCTCCTGCATGGTGACTGTAACCCACAGCCAAGAGCAAACAGAGCTGTATTGTTAGGGACACCAATTACTGCTTTCCGTGATGGGTTGGGCATTTATTTATTATCACGTCTATTTCTTTTCATTAACAGAAAGCAAACATTCCCTGCCCTGGAACGGAAGGCTCCTTACACCTGTCCCAGAGGCTGGGCGATGCTCCCCACCCCCACCCCGCACCGAGGCTGGCTGGGGAGCAGGACCCATCGATGGACACTGTCTGTCTATAGGATCCCACTCAGAGGAGGACAGAAGAGAGCCAGGCCCATGTGGGGAGAATGTCACAGCCTGTGAGGATCCAGAGGCTCTGACGCTAAATAATGTGCGAAGCGGAGGCGTGAGCTCAGGAGCTGGACAGGTCTGACTGTTCTGCGCTGCGCCTCCTGAATTTTGAGAAGACACTAAACCTTGCTGAGCCTCGGTGCCTCTGTGCACTCTTAGAGGTTGCCAGGATCAAATACTGGATGTGTGAAAGCAGTGCCTGAGCAGTGTGAAACAGTCCCAAAGCTGCGCTGGGCTCTGCAGATGAGCTAGTGGGCAGCAGGTGCTCCAAGATGGTGGAGCATCTTAAATAAGACAGGAAAGGTAGCAGCCCAGGGTGGTCTCCGTCTGTCCTCCTGGGTCAGCTGTCATTGCAGTGTTTCCATCTGTCTTAGGCCCAGGGTTAGAGCCCCCAGTCCCACCCATCCCATCGTGAGTAAATCCCAGCCTCTGCTTCCGTCTGGTCCTCTGGATCCTTCTCCATCACCAGCAGCGTCTCACCCGCAGGCGGTCTAGGTGCTCTTATTCCCATCTCACAAGATCAGGCTTCTTTGAGTGCCCCCCTCGCCCCAGCAAAGGCAGGAGGGTTTGGCTGAGATTTTCAACAGAAGCTTCCAGAAGACCCAGGGTCAGAGGCAGCACTCCCTAAGGAGGGAGGGCCGGGCAGCGCTGAGTGTGAGGCCGAGGTGAGGTCTGGGTCCCCAGGGGCAGGGCTGCGGAAATGCTGGCTTCCTCCCTGGCTTCCTCCCGCAGGACCTGTGTCCCTGCGGTGCCAGGCAGGGGCGGGAGAGGCCATGGCTCACAGCCTCGCCCTGGCTGCCTGTGGCTTGGGGAAGGGGCTCCTGATGCTCCAGATACTTGAATCCCCTTTTCTGATGCGAAGTTTGTTGCCTCCAGCCAGAGGCTGAGCAGCAGTGCTGGGGAGGAAAACCAAGGACAGTGAACTCCACCTCTGGGTCTGACCTGATCCAGTTGTGAAAGCTGGCAAAGCCCCCGGGCAGCCCTGATGCCAACATTTCCCATGGTGGTGAGGAGGTTTTGCAGGGTGGACAAAGATGGAAGCCGATAAAGGAATTTCTGTTTCACAAGGAAGTACCAAAGATACTGGACTCGATGGGTTTCCTCCCCCAGGACTGCTCAGTGCCTTTGACATGCATCGAGAACCGTGACTCTCCGGGAGCCCTGTCCCCAGAGCAGCGCATGCAACAGTGATTCAGACGCCCTGGGTTCCTGGCGAGGGAACGGAGGCCAACCGAGGTCCCAGAGGCGGAGCCACCTCACCTCGTTGTCCTGGGCTCTGCACTTTCCCTGATGTCAAGGCTAAGTCCCTTCAGCCTTGTTCAGATTTCGTTTTCTCCTGTGGATCAGAGGCTGAGGTAGTGGGAGTGCAGGCTTCACGCTTTAGAAGGAGTCTCTGATCTGAGGGGCAGAACCAGGGCCGGTGGGTAGAGGACCTACCGAGGAGTTTACCTGCACTCAAGTGAGAACTTTCAAACAAGCAGGCTGGTTAAGAGCCAGTGCACGAGGGGTCCAAGCTGCAGTGAGTGGCCACTGAGGGGGTGCAGCGGGCTACATGGTGGGCCCCCCCAAAAGATCTGCCCACGTCTGATTTCCTGGAACCTGCAAACGTAGCTTTGGGAAAAGGCTGCACCTTCTTGGCAGATGTAACCAAGTTAAGGACCTGGGGTTCACCTGGCTGGATCCCGAGTCTCTGGAAAATGAGGCTGAGGATGAGGCCGGCGCCGCGGCTCACTAGGCTAATCCTCCGCCTAGCGGCGCCGGCACACCGGGTTCTAGCCCCGGTCGGGGCGCCGGATTCTGTCCCGGTTGCCCCTCTTCCAGGCCAGCTCTCTGCTGTGGCCAGGGAGTGCAGTGGAGGATGGCCCAGGTGCTTGGGCCCTGCACCCCATGGGAGACCAGGAAAAGCACCTGGCTCCTGGCTCCTGCCATCGGATCAGCGCGGTGCACCGGCTGCAGCGCGCCGGCCCCGGCGGCCATTGGAGGGTGAACCAATGGCAAAAGGAAGACCTTTCTCTCTGTCTCTCTCTCACTGTCCACTCTGCCTGTCAAAAAACAAACAAACAAACAAAAAAACAAAAACAAAAAAACAAACAAACAAAAAAAAAACTCAAAAAAAAAAAATGAGGCTGAGGATGTTACACACACAGAGCAGAAGATGGAGACAGAAGCATCTACTAACTGCGGCTGCCTGCAGACCCCCCACCCCGGAGCTGGAAGGCCAGAAATGTGGCCCCCAGAGCCTGCAGAGGGTGTCTGGCCGGCCGACGCCTCACTTTTGGACTTCAGGTCTCCAGAGCCATAAGGGAAGCCACTTCTGCTGGTTCAACCCCCAAGTGTGTTTCCTGATGGTGGCCACAGGAGACAGAGAAGAGGGGTGCTGTCGGGGTGTGGGGGAGGGGCAGGCCATGCTGAGCCTCCCTGGGGCCCTCCCAGCCTTCTGCCCTCTATTGGACACCTTTACTCACTCCCCGGCTGTCCCAGAAAGGGGACACTCTAGGGGTATGGGAACAAGTCAGGAAAAGCAAGAGGACCCCCTGAGGGGCCAAGCTCCGGCTGCTGCTTCTACGGCTACAGCCACAGCACCCTCTTGGGCCTCCCTAGTAGGCAGTCCCCAAGAGGCAAAGGGCCTGCACCTGCTTCAACTATCTTCACTAAGTGGCTGTCCAGCCGGGGCAAAGAGTGGGCATGACAGCTGCTGTCAGGCCGCTGACACTGGAGGCCACTGAGCTCCACGGAGCCACACAGGGTCCTGCTGGGGCTGCTGTCTGCCTCAGGCCCCTGCCTTGGAGCCAGAGTTAGCCCGATGACCCCTACCCAGATGGACACACACGCACGCACACGCACACACACACACACACGCACACAGAGGGGAGGAGGACCGGGCACACCGCACCCCACCCCACCCCTGGCAGCCTGTTCTGTACCCCTGTTCCACGCGAGCACTTTTACACGCACTCGGGAGCTCTGTTGCAACAGCCTGCGTGCCCGGAGACAAGCGATAACACGCCCGCCTGCCCGCCTCGTCTTGCCTTTAGTCCCTGGCAAATGAAGACCAAACCCAGGTTGCAGGGCAAATGAGGATCGGTTAGCAGGTGAGAGAGGAGGCTGTGGTTTGAGAGTCTCAGCCGCAGTGTGGGGGGACCTGGGGACAGGAGCCAGCCAGATGCCTGCCGCTGCTGGGACTACCAGTCTCGGTGGCTTCGTCCCTAAAGCCAGGAGCCCGGCTCCTTGCTCCAACCACGCCTGGCTGCTGCCTTCCTCCTGGGCTACAGAAGGAGCTTTGCTTACCAGGGAGAGCACAGCTGGGTGCACTGGGCAGGGGCTCCGACCCTGGCACACCAATGTACTCCTGCCTGCCGTGCCTCCCAGTGCCAGTCACAGCAGGACCCGCACCAGAGCCCTGGAGACCTGGGAGCCCCTGTGCACGGTTCTGGGGGTGGGGAGGGAGGGAGAAACTTTGCTTCCTGGTC
This sequence comes from Oryctolagus cuniculus, assembly GCF_051225735.1. Classification (NCBI taxonomy): domain Eukaryota; kingdom Metazoa; phylum Chordata; class Mammalia; order Lagomorpha; family Leporidae; genus Oryctolagus; species Oryctolagus cuniculus. The sequence continues at coordinate 179,524,718 of NC_142868.1, forward strand.
TCCCTCCCCCATCCTCTGAATTGCGCACAGATGCCAGTGCCCACCCCAGACCTGAGCTGAACATGGCCTTCTCCCCTTTCTAGGTCAGAAGTGTTTTGTGGCCAGGCCCTGGGGCTCTGTCAGTGTTTGCTTGCGGTACTGTTTGGCTCAGCTGGGCAGGGCTGGGCCAAAGCCCCCCATCCCTACCCCCTCCCCTCATTTCACCACCCTAATTTCAGGCTCAACTGTGCACATTTGGGGCTTAATTAAACTCTTGTCTTGCTTTCAGAAGAGACATTTTCTGCCCCAGGGAATCGCTACCGAGCTTTGTGGGGAGGGCAGGTCTGAGCAGGCTCTCCGGTGAGGAGCTGCTGGGAAGAGAACAGGAACATGCCTTCTGGAAGCTGCCAGAGCAGTGGCAGGAGGGGGCCAGCAGGACAGGAGGCATAGAGTCTCCCACCTAGGTGAGGGCCCCCCAGGCACAAAGGGGCCTCCCCACCTCTGCTGCGGCCACCGCCGCTGCCACTGTCACCGTCACCCCCACCACCACCGCGTGCGGTGCTCAATGATCACAGGTCGTGCCGGTCAGGTCACTCTGTTCTCAGTGCCCCACCCCGCCCTGCCCCGCCCAGCCCAGCCAGTGAGCAGCAGCCTCCAGTGGCTCCCGCCCACTGCTGGCCGCACCCTGGGCTCCCCATCCAGAGAGTCCTCACCCCAGCAACCTCGCCCACCTGTGGGGGCCCTCAAAGGGGAGGATGGGTGCATGGGGACCACAATCCCAACCCCTAGAATGGGCTGGTTCCAGGAGGGACTTTGGGGTACAGAACTTTCTAGAAAAGCATGCCTCAGAGAGATCTGGGTTGGAGGTTTGGGGTTGCCCCTTACTGCCTGTGTGTCTTCCAGCAGGTGAGTTCATCCTCCTGAGCCTCAGTTTCCCTGTCTGTAGTATACCTCCCCTGCAGGTGTGCAGGGAGGTTGAGAGACAGAACGTAGGTGAGGACACATTTAATTAGATTAATTAGATTAAAGGCTACACAAATACTAGGGAATACTTCTTTCAAGGAGGACTAGGCTGTGAGCAAAACTACTAATGGAGATTTTAGCATTTTCCCCGAAAGATGCCCACCCCGTATTCCGCACCCCACCCCTTCTGTTCCGTCCATACTGAGCTCTCTGCATGCCCTCCACCCGGCCAGACGGAAGCAGATCTTGCCACTCCCTGCCTTTCCTTCCTGGTGTTCCCACTTCTGTTTTCACCAACAGGGAAATCGAGGCAAGAGCAGGAAAGCCCCTGTCCAAACCACACAGCATGTTTGGGAGGTGGCCAGGGCCAGGGCCAGATCTCCCGACACCCTGCCCAGGCCCCAGGGTCCTGCTGCTGCCCTTGGGATGAATCTGCTTTTGACAAGGTCTTTAAGCTCGTGCAGGGGCAATCATTAGAAACACAGTGCATCTGGGAGACTGTGCCTCTAAGTTAGGGGGCTGGGGAGCTAGCCAGGACCTCAGAGGCCTCTTAGGACAACCCCCCTGGAACACAAGGAGGTGAGTAGCTGCCCAGACCCACAGCCCTGGCCTCAGAGCCTCCCTGCCTGGTCCAGGTCCGGGAGGCGTCATTCACCCCTCCGTCCCAGGAACCCCGGTCCTCCCCAGAGGGGTCCCGAGGCAGCACACAGGACGCTGCCCTGGAGGCCTGGGGCAGAGGTGGCCCACAGAGCTGCCGCCCCAGGTGAGCCCTGGCCATCCCACTCTTCTGAGAACCTCCCTGTGGGCTGACTCCAAGCCCAGGACACAGGCGTCTCACCCCAGGACACAGGCGTCTCACCTATCCTGGGAGGACCCGAGCACTTCAAAGCCCTGCCTGCATGATCTTATGTGGCCTTGCCTGCCCACGTGGAGGGGTGGGGAGAGGTGCTTGAAAAGCCTCGAGCAGGTCAGGTTTTCTCTGTGTGCCTCGGTTTCTCCATCTCCATCACAGGGCTGGTAATACCTAACGCTACCTGGATGGCTTGTGGAGGCACGCATCTTGGTGACAATGACAGCAAAAAGCAAGCAGCTTGTTCCACGATGGTGAGAGTGAATGGTCCCCCATAAATGCTATTTCTCTCCCCAGATCACCAGCCAGACCAGCAAAGCACCCCCGCCTTGCCTGTGGGCCTCCTCCAAGTTTCCCACGTCTCTCCAGAGCTCAGCGGTCCAGACTCCCGTTGGCAGCCCCTCCAGGGGCCCCCGCAGGCCGGGTGGTGCCAACTGCTGGGCTGGGTGGAAACCTCCAGAGCCTGAGCCCTTCCCAGGGCCGGGGGCTGTGAGTTCCAACCCTCACGGGTCTGCCAACTGATTGTGTGGCCTCAAGCCAGTCTCCTGGCTTCTCTCAGTTTCCCCACCAGTAAAATGGGGCTAATGACCAGCAGCCTCCCGCACCGGGGTGTTGTGAGAATTAATTAAGGTTTGTAAAAGGCTTTGAGCGCCTCGGATGAAAGGCCTTGGAGAAGGACAGAGTGTCATTATCCATTATTAGTACTGTTATGTTCCAGCCGAGGAGCTCAAAGCCTCTGACAGGCAGTAATTAGTACCTTGCAGGGGTGTTTTGAGGGTGATTAGCTCCATTTCACACATGGGAAAACCAAGGCACAGAGAGAAGTTGTCAGGGGAGAGGGGTGAGAGCCTGCGCGGTGTTCCTAGAATTAATGCTGCCCAAACCCCGAGGGTATACTTGACACAGTGTTGGACAGTCGGCTGGGGGCCACAGGGACTGGCTGGTGAGAGAGGCTCAGAGCAGACGTCTGGCCACCTGTGTCCTGCTCTTCCCTGCCCCCCAGCCCAGGGTGCACTGGGGAAGCGGAAGCCGGAGCTGGGGGGCCTGCGGGGGGTGCCTGCAGGAGATGGCCACACAGGGTGTGAGGGGCAGAGTCAGGACCCGGAGCACCACACTGCTCCGTGGTTCTGGGCCCATGCAGGTCCTCCTTTCCGTCTTCACTCCCCAGACTCCTCTGGTCCCCTCCTCTCACCAGGCCTCAGGTGAAGCACGGCCAGCCGGTAGTGGCGCTTACAAGGGCATCCAAGAGTGGGCAGAAACGGGAGGCTGCCAGCTGCCGAGAGGAGGTGGGGCCGGGTTTCTGGCCCCTTTGAGGGCTCTGTGGCCAGGAGAATCCGAGCCCCTTACCTGGAGGAGGCCCCTCTGCTTCCTGGAGGCCAACGCGAGCTCCTGGCACCAGCAGTTGGCTTCATGACAGCCTGCCATGTGGGTACCGCAGGTTTTTTAAAATTAATGTATGTTTATTTCTTTTTTAAAAAAGATTTATTTATTTGAGAGGTGGAGTTACAGAGAGACAAGGAGAGAGCTTCCATCTGCTGGTTCACTCCCCAAATGGCTACAAAGCCAGGAGCCAGGAGTTCCATCGGGGTCTCCTACGTGGGTGCAGGGGCCCAAGCACTTGGGCGTCTTCCTCTGCTTTCCCAGGCTCCTTAGCAGGGAGCTGGATCAGAAGTAGAGCAGCCAGGACTTGAATCGCTGTTCAAATGGGATGCTGATGGTACGGGCGGAGGCTTATCCCGCAGTACCATAACGCCCAACCCTCCAGTTCCTTTTAACAGTACAATTGCCAAGTATTAACACAGCACACACACACACACACACACACACACACACGATTCACAACAAGGAACATCACGGAGGGATTTCAGAATGCGGACAGAGAGGAGCAACTTGCGCTTCCAGAGTAGACAGGAGCAGGAATCAGAAACAAATGACGACGTCTCAACAGCAAGCATTGAGGACAGGAAAACAGCAGAGTTATGTTTTTACAACTGTGACAGAAAAATGATCTTCCACCTATACTCAGTCAAACAGATAGCTAGGAGAGATAGGAAGACGGATGCAAAGTCTTCAGACGTCAAAAATCCATAACCATTTACTGCCAATGCCTCCTTCCACTGGAAACTGCCCTTTGATGTGCCTCACCAAAATAAGGGCGAAGAGAGAAAGATCTAGAAGACCAGGAATCTGCACTGGGGAGTGGAGAAGGGAAGTCTTGGATGGCAGCTGTGTCACACTCACAGAGAGCAACCCATTCAGCCTGCAGCCGGAAGGTGGGGGGTCCCCAGCAGGGTGGCCTGTGGGTTAAAGGTCATGCACCTGACCGGGAAGCAGTAGACCCAACTGAGCGGGACTCGCCCTCCCCCAAAGGTCAGACGGAATGAATCATCCTGCAGTGTTGGGAACGAACGCTCAGGGTGGATGTGGGGCCACGTGGGGTGGGGGGTGGAGACTTCAGGGTGACCTCTACTTTCCCTGACCGCAAGGTGGGGAAGAGAGAGGCAGTGGGGGCCCAGAGGGAAGACTTCGGACACCCTGTCTCAGGAATGCAAGACGCAGCTGACCAGAAGTGAAAGGACTCCAGCCCAGTGCAGCTCTGGGCACCACACAGCCGCTGAGCTGTGAGAAAGCCATGTGCAGGTCCCCGGGGTGCAGGGTGACCCACTAGCAATTGATTCTGAAATAACTTCAAACGGACAGAAACATTTCAGGAACAGCACAGAAAACGGCACTTCTTCACCCTCTTCCCCCAGCTTCTCTTGTTAACACGGGCCACTGCTGTGCCATCTGTCTGTCTCTCTCTGTCTGCTTATCTCTCTCTATAACTGTACATAGTGGTATATGAAGGGTATTCAAAAAGTCCCTGGAAAATGCATATTATGAAAAAAAGTATGCATGGATTTCAAAAATATTTTTGCACCAATATAAACATTTGAATTCCATTTTCCATTAACTTTTTGAAGTCCAGTTTTATATATATATACATATGTATATGCACACACATATACACACATATATAAGCACACACGCACATATGTAGGGAGAGAGGGAGAGCAAGACAGAGTTCTTTTTTCTGAACCATTGAGAATTCAGAACAAGTTGTAGACACGAGGCACTATGACCTGTAATACTGAACATCCTCGTTACTAATTCAGCTCTCCAAATTAGGAAGGCAAAATTAATGTAACACTATCATCCACCATGAAACCCGTATGAGGTTCGCCAACTGTCCCAACCATGCTGCATTGGCTTTGCGGTCCAGGATCCAGATCAAGGTTCCGAGTCGTACTCAGCTGTCATGCCTGATTGGTTTCCTTCAGTCTGACCGTGACAGTCTTAAGGGTTCATTCTGTAGGATTCCCCAAGCCACACCTGGCCATTGTTCCCTCAAGTCCACTCTCGGGCTACGCATTCTTGGCAAGTTCAGCACAAATGGCTCTCCTGTTGACCTGTCCCACCAAGGCTGGCGCTCATCTCGACGCCAAGTCAAGCTGGCGCTTGCCAGGTTTCTCCTTCAGACCTTTGTCCCACCATTGCCTTTGCATCTGACGGCATGTGGTGGGAGATACTGCAAGACCACATCACTATTCGGTTCTCATCAACTCTCCGCCCACTCGTGGCATCGTCTGATGCCTCAGCCTTAGTCAGCCACCACTAGGGTAGCCGCGGAGGGGCGGCCATCTCCTCCCATCACAGCCAGGAGCTGACCTCCTACTGCCAGGAAGAGCCCCTTCCTCGTTTCTTCACTCACTCACTCATTCATATCAAAATGACTAATGGATTCCTATTTTAGCCAAAGATGATTCGGCTCAATAATTATTCAAGTAGCCGCCCTGACTGTCCCAGAGTTAGCCAACAGGAGCCCCTTCAGGCAGGTTCCTGGGTCATTGGGACACACCTCCATTATTCTTTGAGCATTTTCTCATTTTATGGGACAAAAAAGATGTGTCAGTCTCATCTTATAGTTTCCCTGTTCCAGCCCCGGAATCAGCCGTTTCTCCCAGGAGCTCTGGTCCCTTGTTTTGGAGAATGGCATTGAAAGCTGTAATCTGAGCACTTGGCTGCGTGTTGCTTCCAGGGTATCGCTGCCTCAAGACAGTCACCTGGAACCCACGCGAGCAGTGGCTGTCAGCTACAGGACAAAATGAAACAGCACCAGCAAATCCTGGCGTGGGACTTTAAAGCAGTGTCCCCAGCATTGGAGCACACACATGGCGCTGCCTATCGATATGACACAGCGATTTTTTAATCACATTAAAGAAGTATCCTTCTATTCCAATTTCACTGAGATTAAAGAAATAGGTTTATATGTTGGATTTGATAAGTACATTTTGGGGCATCTGTGTAGAGAGTCACATTGCTTTTCGTCTTTTGACTTGCTAATATGTACGATAGTACAAAGCTCAGCAGTGTTGGGCCATACTCGACTTGCCCTGAATGAAGTCTACTTAACAGCATGTATTTTTAAATCGAGTGCTTGCTTGGATGGGCAATGCCCTCTTTCCTCCTGGTGAGATGCTTGGATTGAAGGGATACATGCAGGGTGCAGCTGTGTGTGTGTGTGTGTGTGTGTGTGTGTCCGAGTAAGGGGGCCTGGGCCACAGAGCGATGAAGAGAAGACACCAGGGGGTCCCTAAAGCCTAAGGGAGAGGCGCAGTGGGGAAGGGGTGAGGTCAGGGTCAGAGGCCAGCCAGGGACTGGCAGAGGTCAGGACGCCGTGAGGCAAGGGTGCTGGACGGCTCGCCCACCTGGGTGTCGAAACCTCCCCAGGTGGAGGAGAGCAGCCGGCTGAGTCAGTGCAGGGTGAGAGGGGTCATGGCTGGAGGAGAAGGCGGCTCAGCTGGCCAAGCAATCGCCAAGGGGGCAGCGTGAGGGCAGGGCAGGGGGTTCCTGTGATCCAGGGTGAAGCAGTCTGACCCAGACCAGGGCCCAGCTGGGAGGGGCTGCCCTGTTCTCCCTTACTCAGGTGTGGACACGAATGCGGGGAGCCCCTGGGGGTGGGGACCGGCAGGACGGAAGCCATGGGGACACCGCCCTTGGGGTGGCCGGGACTGCCTCTGAGAGGGAGGCGGCAAGCCGGGGCCGATTGGATGCAGTGAGTTCATAGACATGAAACATGGAGTGTTGTGCCCAGTGTCAGCTCCGTGTAAGCGCCGTTGTCCTTGCCATTTGTGGGAGGAATGAAGTGTTCCTACACTGACTTCAAACGGCAGTTCCAGACCCAGCCCCAGAAAAGGACCGGCTCACTCTGCTCCCAGACGGGGCCTGGCATCACTTCTCCCTCCCTGCCTCTCGCTCTCCCTGTCCAGATCCATCGGGCAACCCGAGGTCAGCCAGCCCCCGGCTCCACTCTGGGCAGCCCCACTGCACAGCTGCATGGGCAAGCTTGGGCCTCATCCGTAAAATGAGTAATGACGCCTCCTGGAGTTGGAAAGAGGCAGCAAAGCTACGACCAGGGCTACCTGAGAGCTGCCAGGGTGTGGAGCCCAGGTCTACCCAGTGTCGCAGGGCGGGTGGCTGCTCAGAGGCCAAGCAGATCCCAGGGACAGAAAGTGGAAGAGACGGGACCCCGGCCTGGAGAGCCGGCACAGAAGGGGCCAGGGAGCGGGTCTCCCAGTCCACGCACGCGGAACCCTGGCGGTCAGCTGCGCCTTAATCCAGGAGTGCCATAGCAGACGCTGGGAATTCCGAGCAGAGGCGCCCAGAGGGGCTGTGGCCCCTGCCTGTGGTCAGATGCGTGGTCTCTGCAGTTTCCCATTTTAACTGGGAACTAAGCAACCAGCCGCCACCACATGCCTCCATCCGACCCATTTCCGGCCATGGTCCTGGTCCCAAAGGCCCTCTCAGGGCGCTGTGTGGTCACCGGCCCTTCCCAGGGTCTCTGCTGGAGTTCCCCCTCCCCTGGGTAGGACCCTCAAGGTGAACTTGTCTCAGAGCTGGGGAAGGAGGGGTGGGGGTGGGAAGGGTGCGGGACTCCCTCCACACAACCAGCCGTGCCCCGGGGGGCTTCCATCCCAGGCTCTGGCCATCGAGTCATGCTGACCCGGCCTTGACATTCACGCAGCGTCTAGCATAGCCCCTTGGGCAGACAAGGAAACGAAAGCTCAGAGTTCAGCTTCCCTAAAGTGGCAGAGTTGGTGAGGGTCTGTGCAGGCTTTGAGCCCGTCTATGGAGTCCGGTGCCTGTGCTGTGCTTCCCCACATGCCAGGCACAAGCATTCGCTGAGGGTCTAGAGCGAGCCCGGTACTCACCAGGGGCCGAGGGCAAGACAGGCAAAAACAGGGGGGCAAGTACCCAGGGGCACAGACCAGGCTCTCCTACCCCAGCTCCACCCGAGCAGTCCGGGGCCTCATGCCAGTCACTTGCCCACTCTGGGTAAATGGGGCGATGCGGAAGGGAAAAAGGGGACAGTGCTTGGTACCCCAGGTTTCTGCAGGACCCCCAGCAAGATTAGCGGGAAACCCCACGCCTCTGCAGACACACACAGGCCCCAGGACTGCGGCAGGTGGGCTTGCGCCCTGGGGTCCCTTCCTCCGCTGCCGCGCCTGGACGTGAGAGCCATGAGAGCAGGTGGAGTCCAGGCGAGGACAGAGAAGCCCTGCCCAGGGCATTATGCAGGCTCTCAGGTGCCTGCAGCCGCTTCCCTGCTGGGGAATTTCCACCTGCCTGCCCCTGCCCAGCCCCGCAGCTTCCGCCTCCCCCTGCCTCTCCTCTCCCCTCCTCACCCCGGCCTCACTGTTGGGCTCTCCCAGACCCCCCCCCCTTCTGCCAGGGAACCCACCTGGCGTCTGCTTCTCCTTTAGACCCTGCAGGTAACCCAGCCCGCTGCAGGCAGAGCAAAAGGCCCTGTGCATGAGCGGCCTTGGTTATGAAAATGAGGTGCAGGGCCCCCATGAAGTGACCTGTCCTCCCCCTCTACCAGCACCCCTGCCTGCTAGCGACCAACCCATCCTTAAGAAGTTCAAGGTTCCAGCCGGCGCGGCGGCACACCAGGTTCTAGTCCCGGTCGGGGCACCGGATTCTGTCCCGGTTGCTCCTTTTCCAGCACTCCTCTGCTGTGGCCAGGGAGTGCAGTGGAGGATGGCCCAAGTGCTTGGGCCCTGCACCCCATGGGAGACCAGGAGAAGCATCTGGCTCCTGTCATTGGATCAGCGTGTTGCGCTGGCCGCAGCGCACCAGCCGCGGCGGCCATTGGAGGGTGCACCAATGGCAAAGGAAGACCTTTCTCTCTGTCTCTCTCTCTCACTGTCCACTCTGCCTGTCAAAAAAAAAAAAAAAAAAAAGAAGTTCAAGGTTCCGTCAGCGGTGCAGCAAAACCAACCCGGTGCTGCATTTACCAACCACTGGTAAATAAGTCACAAAGACAATGGCTCTGCCAGGGCTCCATGTAAACTCAGAGGGGCGCAGGAGGGACAACAGGACAACTGACCTGGGCGCCATCCCCACGGTCGGCTCCTGTGTGCCCTCTCACCTTGGGCGCTTTGACTCCATTCACCTGCGCGGGGAGGACAGGGGTGGGGTGGGGTCCAGTGGCACAGGTGAGGCTGCTGCTGCCTCCAGCACTTGGTGCGGGAGGCCTGGGAGGGGCGATGAGCCAAGTCACTGCCCTAACCCCGGAGGCGCTGGCAGACCTGTTGGGGGAGGGGAGCAGCCTGGGCACGAAGCCAAGTGCAGGCAGGGGTGCTGGGGCCCTCGTCAGGCAGAGGAGCCTGGCTCCTGCTGCAGGGCCCTGCTGCACCCAGAGGAGGCTGAGCAAGGAGAAGTGGGTCCTACTTCCTGGCTCGACCTCTGAACAGCCAGCTTCCTCTTTCTGACTCTTGGTTTCTCAACTGATAAGAGGGGTATGCTGGGCTCCGGGTAGTGGTTGGCCTAGAGTCAGGACTGGCATAGACCCCCGGGCCCAGCCAGACTCAGAGGAGCAGGGACAGGAGGCCCCTATTCGGGCCTGGGATATGGCAGGGGCACCAGAGCTGGTGGGAGAGCTGCCGGGGGAGGCAGAGGAGAGACTCAAGAAAGGAACCTGGGCAGGATTGGGCAGCCTCCGAACTCTACCCACCAGGCACAGACATCAACAAAAAAGGTAGTGGTAGAAAAAGTGCATGGCCCCAGGAGCCCATTTTAAAGGGAGGTGTAGGAATGGTGGCCCACAGCCCCCTGGTCAGCTACTGGCGTATGCAGCAAACACCCCCTGGCAGTTGTCAGAGCAGGCCTTGGGCAAGGTCACACCCCCACCCAGGTCACTCTCAACCACCCTGTGGAGGTGCTCCCCTCACACTCTGACCCAGGCCAGGCCATCACTCCTGGAGGCCTCCGTCACCTCGGATCTCCTGGCCCCCACCCACCACGGGCTTGAATAAATGAATGAATGAATGGATGGATGGTTTCCACGGCCTGTTTTGTTAGGTGTCAGGCTATGAGGTAAGCACGGGGCGTCGTGGGCACTGCCATGGCCTCCCCAGGTCTCCCTTCAGTGAAGGATTCCTTGCCCCGGCTTCTGGGAGTGTGGCCCCGGCTGTCTGCTCCTTTCGGGGACAGCTCAGCAGGCCCTGGCACTCACCTCCGCCCGGGGCCACCCAGGTTCAAGGGTAACAGATGTGCAGGCCCGGTGACCTTGGGTCACCATAGGAGGACTCCACAGAGCAGGGCCGGCTCCAGGACTCAGGGCCAGCCCAGCTCCCCTCCCTCCTCTGTTCTTTCTTCCTTGTCCACAGGGGCTGATCCTAGGGCCTTTCCCCCTTAGAACCTGGTTCACACAGTCTAGCTGGGAACAAGTATAGCAACAACGGGCAAGAATGCTACCCACTCTTCATAGAGGGCTTTGTACGCGCCATGCAGTCTAGGCCGCAAGCGTCAGGCCTGTCTCAGCTGAAACGGCTTAAGTGGTTCTATTATCAGAAGCCTGGTAGGGCTCTCGCTTCAGTTGCTAGGGTGTCCAAGTGTTGTCACAGGGTCAGGCATCCCTGTCTCCCACTGGGCAGCTCTGGTTGCACAGGGCTGGCTTCCGTCTCAGACCCCACCTCTGCTAGTTTCCCACGGCTGCTGCAACAGCTCATCCCAGACCTGGGTGGCCTGACACAACAGGACATTGTTCTCTGGTGTGACCGACATCTGGGTGCTGGCAGGGATGGCTGCTTCTGGAGGCCCTGGGGCCACACCTCTGGGCTCGCCCCTGGGGACGCTTCCTTGGTGGTATTGGGCTTTGTGGCCGTGTCCCACCGCTCTGTGCTGCTGCTGTCACGTGGCCTTTCCCCGCTGTAGCCCTGCCGCGGCTGGAATGTCCACTCCACAGCTCCTGTTGAGCTTAATCACCGCGGTGCCCATGTTGGCAGGTGAGACCTTCGAGAGGTGACCAGGTGGAGTGGGCCACACCCTCCCCAGGGGTTAATGCTGCTATCTTGAGGCTGGGTCAGTTATCGCAGGAGTGGCTTTGTTATAAAAGTGAGCTCTCTCCCTCCCCGCGGTATGACATAGCAAGAAGGCCCTCACCTGACGCCAGCACCTAACGCTGGACCTCCTAGTCCCCAGAACTGTCAATCAGATAAATCCCGGTTCTCCATGAATCACCTGGTCTGTAGCACACTGTTACAGCAGCAGCACTGGCTCCGTGTCTGCGCCTCCAGAGAGACACCGGCCCAGCCCAGTAATCCAGGATGGCTTTATCTTCACTTGCCTATGTCTACAAAGATCCTTCTTCCAAATTAGGTCACAGTCCAAGGAAGCTGGGTTCAGGACTTGAGCAATTGAGGACACAATTCAACCCCCACTCATGCTAAAGGCCGCAGCGTTCCTTCCTTGGCAGAAAGGGAGTCCCGGCAGCTCCAGCTGGAGTCCCGGTTAGGATGCCCTGGCCTGATTTGAGGCCCCTGTCCATCCCTACAGACCCATCCCCGCAGCTAGGACGATGGGATATTCTCACTCACCTAGCCTGCGTCATTTGCTCACATGAGAACCAGGGAGTGAGGCCCTACACGGACCGCACATGCAACAGAATGCTCAGGTGGTATCAACCGAAAGAAAGGCCAAGGTCACAGGTACTGCCCACCCTCAGCACTCCTGGGTACCCTGTGGGGTGGGCCTTATCCCCGTCTACTGAACAAAGCCCAGAAAAGTTTGGGGACTTGCTGCTGGTTAATGGGATTAGAACTGAGCCGAGACACGAACCCGAGTCTCTCAGGCTCCCAAACTGGGATCTTTCCAGAACCGATGAGTGCCAAGAGGCCAGAGGATGCCTTCCCTTGCAGTGGGATGATCAGGGAGGAGGGGCTTAGCATCAGCCCACCCTCAAGGGAGGAGGGGCCGGGCCACTGGTTTGAGGCAGAGGGTACTCCTGGGGGAGGGGCCAGAGGGAGGCACACTGCAAGGCTGTGGGGGTCTTCAGTTTCCCGTGTGCAGAGGGGAGTCACTGAAGACTTGGGAGCCAGGGTGAGGCGTGGTGGGGGATGTGTCACAGTGCAGCCTTAAGTGTCCTTCAGGGGCCACGGCGACTGTGGAGGGTGGACTGGGGGGCAGTGAGGCGGGCAGCAGAGAAGATAAATGGGTCTGGTAACTCTGCCCACCTGCGACCCATGAGTCCCAGCCCCCTGCCCAGATCTAACCACGCCCCAGCCCTGCTGATGCCGGTCTGAGGACAGCTGGGACTTCCCTGGCATGCCTGTCCAGTGCTGCCCCTCAAAAACCCCTCTGGGCAAATGGTTCTCATGACTTGAGTATGAGCCAGCCTGGGTGCGGCACGTCATTGTGCCTGGCCAGTCGCATTTGCCACTCACCAAAAGGTTTTTCCCTAAGCCGGAGGGGGAGCCAGGCTGGCTGCTGGGCCAGCTTCCCTGGGGCCTGCGGCAGATTTGGGGAACAGGGAAGAGGGCTGGGATCCTGGGGGTTGGTGGCCCAGGACTGGGCTCCTCTGCTTGCTGATTGCAGTGGTGAATGCAATCAGAGGAAACATCCCAGGATGTTTGGGGTCTGGGGAGGGGAAAAGGGTGAGCCTGGGTTGGAACCCCAGCCAAGAAGCAGGTGGGAACTGGGGGCTTCACGGGTCTCTGTGGATGAGCAGAGACTCAGGGCAGGAAGTTAAGACCCCTATCCCCAAGAGCGCTTGTGCTCTGGAGTGTATGGGGGTCAGGGTGGGGCTCACGTACGGTGGGAGGGGGCTTCGAAGGCTCCCATTTCTGATGACATCTGTGTCTATGGAATGGTCCCGGGCCCCACACAGGAGCCCCCAGGCGCAGGGGTGCAGGAGGAGAAGTGGCGCCCTCCCCGCCAGGTCCCCATCTTCCATGACTCACCGTGGAGCCCCTTGCTCACCTTTCCCCCGCCCGCTGCCTTAGAGAGAAGGGGAAGCCCGGGAGGGAAGTGTGCGGGCAGCTCTGGCATTTCTCAGTGACCATTCCCTGTCCCCCCGGCCCGGGGCACTTGCTGGTCTGGCCTCTGGGAAGCAGCGCCCAGGGAAGGGCTCCCCCTGCCTCCAAGGGAAGACCCTGCTGGTCTCAGGCCCTTGGCTTTTTCCCAGTAGTTTCCACTGCTGCCCAAAGCTCTCAATTCTAGCGCCCTCCACCCCACTCCCTGTCTCCCCAGCACCCTTCTCCTGGGACCCTCGAAGGCTCCCATTTGTGGGCAGCAGTTCCCAGCACCCCTCAGTTCCCCAGGCTTCCTTGGGGTCCAGAAGTGGGGAGTGGAATGAAGACACCTCAGGTTTCTCAGAGGGACTTGGGGGGGCATGGGGTGCGAGCAGGGGAGACTCTGTACATTGCATTGTCGACGTCACCCACGAGGCTCGGCCCACAAAACCGTCTCCCCTTCTAGAAGCCGCCTGCTGCCTCCTCTCTGAGAAGCGGAATGCGATACCGACAGCCTTGACCTTTGAACCAGCCTGCAGGGTATTTTGCTCAGGAGCACGAGCTCGCTCAGGTCCCAGGGTTCTGGGACAGCTCTTGCCTCTTCAGTCCTACCTGGTGTTCTTTCAGCCTCCCTTTAAAGGCCTGTTATAGGGGCCGGCGCTGTGGCAAAGCAGGTAAAACTGCCAGCTGCAGTGCCGGCATCCCACATGGGCACCGGTTCATGTCCCAGCTGCTCCACTGCCAATCCACTGCCAATTCAGCTCCCCGCTAATGCACCTGGGAAAGCAGCAGAAGATGGCCCAAGTGCTTGGGCCCCTGCACCCACGTGGGAGACCCGGAAGAAGATCCTGGCTCCTGGCTTTGGATCAGCCCAGCTCTGGCCATTGCGGCCATTTGGGGAGTGAACCAGTGGATGGAAGGCCTTTCTCTCTTTCAAATAAAATTTTTAAGGCCTGTTATATTTGTGCTTCCATTGTGAGTCATCTTGGACCTTTTTGGAAAGAGGCAGGATAGAATAAATGAATGAACCAATGACAGCCTTCGCCGAGGGCTCCTGCCCCGTTCTGAGCACTGGGCAGGACTGACGTGTCTAAGCCTCCCAACAGCCCCACGAGGGAGGTCCTGTTCATGTATCCATCTCAAAGTGAGACTGAAGCTTACTCACCCAGGGCCACGCAGCCTGGACACGGCGGAGCGGGCCGCCTGGCTCCCGTGCCCGCCCTCTCGGCCCAGCACGGCTGCTCTAGGGTGAAGACCGGAGAGGAGGCGGCAGACACACTGCAGGTGTTGGACAAGCAGGGGCCCTGAGGCGGGCCGGCGAGGCGTCCTCCACAGCCGGCCACAGCCAGCTCTCGGCTTAAGGGGGTCCTTTCCCGGGGCAAACAAGAGGCAGCTGAGGCCGTGGGCGGGGCTCCAACTCCAGGCCTTTGGGCAGGCTCCTAGCCTTCTCTGGGCCTCGGCCTCGCTCCACTCACTGGGTGGGATTCAGAGAGCTGGGAAACTTTAGACCCCCCATTTCTTATCAAACGAAAGGCAGAGGCTGCGCTTGGGGTCAGAGAGGCAGGACACAGCGCCAGCAGGAGGGGTGGGGGCGGGGTGGCAGGGTGGCTGGGAGAGGGTGCCCAGCCCACACCCACACTGAGATCAGCCAGGGCAGAACCTGGCTCTCAGAGCGGGGAAGAAGGCCAGACACCTGACCTAGCTTTCCCTGGGACACTGAGACATGGGAAGGGGAGATGGCCAGGCCCTAGGCCGGGGTCTGCCTCCTGGCCAGGCTTCCCATCACCCCCTGCTCTTTTTTGAAGACACCAGCTGCCAGGCAAGGGGACGGGGACCTCCCCTGGTCCCTGGTTCCCAGGGGACCCTCCCCCGGCTCCCCCACTCCCGTCGGCCTCCTCTGCATACAGCTGGTGGCGTCTGGGACAGAGATGGGGCGGGTGACTCTTTATGATGAGGCTGTGGCTCGGGAGGGCTTGTCTCCTCCACAACTCGTGTTGAAGTCTAGTCCCCATTAGGAGGCGTTAGGAGGTGGCTGGAGCTCTCCCCGTGGATGGATTCGTGGGACGGATGCATCGGTGGATGACCCAGTTCCTGGACTATCTCAGAGCAGGTCTGCTATACAAGTCAGTTTGGCCAGGTCTCATGCCACGCCACGCCACGCCACACTCTGTGCCGCTGGGGCACTCTGCCAGTAGGAAAGCCCTTGCCACGTGTGGCCCCTCTACCTTAGCCCGTGAGCCAAAATAAACCTGTTTTCTTTGTGGCTTACCCAGTGTGGGGTGTTGTGCCCGTGGCCATGGGAGCTGGACTACCACGGGTGATACCAGCTGTGACAGGGAGGAGAACCCCACAGGGAAAGCCAGGAGCCTGGGGCTCCAGCTCCTGGCTGGCTTAGCCCACCGTGTGGTCCCATACAAGACCTTTCCCTCTCCGGTCTCAGCTTCCTCCTCTGTAAGACAAGGGGCTTGGGCTGGGGTTGCGAGATCCCCCTGTGCTCTAACATTGGCGGTTTACAGGGGCCAGGACCCCGACGAAGGCATGTGGAGTGCCCGCTCCGAGGAGGGCTGAGCCTGGGGCTGCTGGCCCCTGCAGGCCCTCAGAGCAGCCGGGCTGCAGCTGTGGCCAACCCCAAGGCGTGGGCCGGCAGGGTGCGTGGCCAGGCCTGGCTGGGGGAGCCAGGTGGTCACCACACCTGCCCCGAGGCTCCCACTCAGACACGCAAGGAGCTTCCTTTAGGTACCACCCCCAGCTCCTCTCAAGCTGCCCATGCGCCTGCAACACAGAGGGTGCTCCCGCCTCCACCCACTCCCACCAGGCAGAGCCCCTGCCCCAGCCAGCCCACCAGGGCCGGGGCCGGGGCCGGGGCCTACTCTTTGGAGCGGTTTATCCAGAAAAAGCTCTTTGAAGCTCTGACGAGAGGAACAACACACCAAGGACAAGGAAGGGTCATCTCACGGAGCCTCCTGCCTCTGAGGCAGGGTGGCTGACATGCGAGGAAACCAAGATTTGCAGGGGCCTTCCCTGGGGTCACAGGGAGTGGGTGGGAGTCGGGGCCTGAGCCATGGAGCCGTTCACAACGGCCCGCCCAGCCAGCCGCCCAGCCAGCCGCCACCCTTGAGTAAAGGTTGCAGGTACAGACTCAAGAGTGTGGGGTTCGTGCCCACCCCATGGGTCCCGTCCCGGGGGTCTTGTTGAGGAGGGGGTGTGGTACCAGAGACACCTGACCAGGAAGTGTTCCATTCGTGTCACCCTCATTGTACCCGCCACGGCAAATGTGGTCTCGCCACACCCAAGACCGCAAGAGCAGCTGGCAGAGCCGGCCCCGCCCAGTAGGTGAGCTCCCAGGTGAAGGCCGAGTGGGCACGGCAGCCAGGGGGCCGCCCGGCCAGCTCTGGCAGCCCTCGGCTTCTTGTGGCTCCAGGTTGAAATTCCCCTGTCTTCCCCACCGGCCCCGGGCTCCCTGGCCCCGCGTGCGCACGAGTGACTTGCTGGAAAGCAGACATCACTGGGGCACCCGACTCGTGGCTCAGGGCTCTGTGGTTGACCTCATGACGTCACTTTCCTTCCTGCAGATAAACCAGCAGAGACTTGACAGCTCCAAGTGGCAGCAGCGCCCAGGGAAAGGGTACCCGCCCGATGCCCTGAAGGTTCTGGGAGGCGATCCCACCGAGGGAGGGGTCCCCAGACTTGGTCGAATTTTGGGGACAGCTGGGGTGGCTGCAGGGGGGTTTCTGGCACCAGGGCATTGTTAGCACAGGGCCCTCTGAATGGAGGCATCGGGCACCAGCCAGGGGCTTCCGGAATTTCCCCCTGTCCTGCTACCCCTGCCCACCAACCTGCGGTGCCCTGGTGGCAGAGGGCCAGAACCTGAGCTTGTGTCTCCAACGCCAGCCCAAGTCTGGGGAGACCCCCTTCCCTGGATGGGTATTCCCCCACCCCAGACTTTGCTGCCCTCCAGCTGAGGAACGGGGTGAGCAGGGACAGGGGCTCTCGGGGAGCACCCAGCTCACCCCGGCTGTGGCTTCGTCATCTTGCTGCCAGGCCAGCCTCTGACGGAGTGCTTAGTTTCCCCGACAGACCCAAGGGGGGCTTGCCTAAGGCCTAAGGCATGCAGGTGGTGCCCAGAAAGGAAGCAGGATGCTGGCCTTCCCCCTTCAGTCCTCGCTAAACACACCTGTGAGTGGCCATGCACAGTCCCATTTTATAGATGTGATCCAGAGCTCCGGGCCCCCAGCCAGGGCGGGGCGGCGCTGCAGACTGCTGGGGTCCTATTGCAGTGCACCAGGGACTGGGACCTGAGGCCGAAGTTTGCATGTTCCAGAAAGACGTGCTGTCAGGGCCCCGGTGAAAGGCCTGGGCCTTGAGGGCAGGCAGGGTGTAGACTGTCAGGGAGGAGGTACAGGGCAGTCCCAGCCCAGCGTGGTCCAGGGGCAGCAATCAGGGGCCCACGAAACACGTTGAAGGAGAGAGTGCCCAGGGCCTAGAAATGCAGATCAAGGCCAGACCAAGGCGGAGTGAGTGCCAGAGCCAGTCCCCCCACAGTCCCTGGCCCCGCCTCAGCCCCAGCCTCCTCCCAGTGACCTGTGTCCTCAGGGCCAAAGGTCGGCCCAGGTGGGCACTGCCCTGACACGGTACCATCCTCTTCCCCTCCAAGCCAACCTCCCATGTCTCCCCCCGGGGCTCAGAGCTCAATCACAGTCAGCCGTCGGGGCCTAGCAGACCCAGCAGGGAGAGTGCAAGCAGCTCCCAGACAGTCGGGCTTGAGGGCCGAGCTGCAGATCTGGGGAATAATCCAGGCTGATAGAGCCCACGTGGGTGGTCTCTGGGAGCGCCTGGCAGGGAACCAGGCAGGGCCGGCTCTTTCTCTGGCCGAGCTCCGAGCTCCGGAGCTCAGCTGGGGACGGGCTCATCCATGCTGCAGGCTGGGCTGGCGGTGGGGCCTCCAGACACCCCTACCCCCACCCCCAGCCCCGACATGGCCTCCCAGTCATCAGTCATTGTCAAGAGCCACACCTCAGTCTCCACAGCGCCCGCACAGAGCCCTGGCATCCCTCTCGTGTCACCAGCCAGCCCCTGCTCCCCAGCATCGGTGGAGGCAGGCAGGATCCTGAGTGGGGTGCCAGGCACAAGTGTGACTTGGTGGTGGCGCGGAGGCACGGCCCGGGGCGCCGAGCCCTGAGCCAGAGGCGCTGGGGCTGGCTGGGATCTGAAGCGGCCCCCCTCGCTGACCCCCCAGCGGGGCGCAGGCTCAGAGCTGGCCCAGAGGCCGATGCGTGCCTGAGAGGCTGCCTCCTGGCCCTGCTCTGGGTGGGAGGGGCCTGGGAAAGCGAGGCTGCTGGGCCCATCCCGGCTGTGGGAGGCCGACGGGGAGGCACGGAAAAGCCTTGCTCTGCATTACGCCTCTGGGTGGAGGTGGCAGGACCACAGCCTTGCCTTTCCCGTTATCCGGGCTTGGACTGGCCGCTGGGCTCCGGGGACGCAGGGTCGCTCCTGCCAGGCGACGAACCTGCTTTGAGACTATTCTGGAAGGGAGGCGTTGGTGTCTTCCTGCTGCCCAGCCGCCGTTCCCAGCTCTGGAACCTGAGGAGCCACCGTCCCCCGGAAACCCCTGCCACCGCTGCCGGGGGCCGGGCCCGGTCGCAGGCCAGCCTTGGGTGACACAGGGACCAGAGACGCAGCTCCCAAAGACTCCTGGGCCACCTGCTCTGCTGCGGCCTGGGCAGCGCGGGTCAGCCACCGCTACCCGGCCTTGACGGCCTGGCCGCCGCCCGGCCCAGCTCCAGGCTGCAGCTGCTCAAGGCCTGCTCTCCAGGCTCACGGCGCCCAGGCGCCTGCTCTCTGCTTCAGCACCCCGGTCTGGGAGCCCCAGGGGCTGGGGCTGCCCTGTCCACGCAGTCTACCCCAGAGTGGGCTCCCTGTCCATCTGTTGTCCTCAATGTCCTGTGTGCTAAGTGTCCGCTCCACAGTGGACTAGAGCAAGGCGGGAAGTGCCCGATGACTGATGGGGCTGGGGTGGCCTGGGGCAGCCCCAGCGGCTGCTGGAGCCGTCGGAGTGAGAGACGAGAGACGGGGGAAGTGTGAACAAGGGGCCAGGCAGAGAAGAGGGGGTGAGGCGTGGATTTGAGGGACTGGGCACCGGTTGGGGGCGGGGACGGGAGAGTCAGACATTCTCTTGTGGAAGACCTGGGCCGCCGTGGTCTAAGCCAGAGACCTGAGGCTCTGACCTGCTGTGCGGCCTGCCGTGACCTCCGGCCCCTGTGAGCCTGTCACGTACCGACTCCAGGGAGCCCTGGAAACTCACAGGACTGTGTCTAAAATCATGTGCAAGTTCAAACCCACGTGGAAGAGGACAAGGGGACCCTCAGACTCTGCTTTTTCTCATGTCACAACCCATCTTGTGTTTATGGTTTTAAGATTTATTATTTATTTGAAAGGTGGAGTTGCACAGAGAAAGGAACACACACACACACACACACACGCAGGGAGAGAGGAGAAAGGTCTTCCATCTGCTGGTTCATTCCCCAAATGGTCACAATGGCTGGGACTGGGCCAGGCCAAAGCCAGGAGCCAGAAGCTTCTTCTGGGTCTCCCACATGGGTACAGGGGTCCAAGGACTTGGACCATCTTCCGCTGCTTTCCCAGACACATTAGCAGGGAGCTGGAATGGAAGTGGAGCAGCCAGGACTCGAACCAGCACTCATATGGGATGCTGGCATTGCAGGCAGTGGCTTAACCCACTATGCCGCAACACCAGCCCTTGTTTTCTGCTGTTTCCAAAACAGTCCCAGGCATCATATTCTCATATCCATAGATACTTGAGTTTTTATCTCCAACAGAATGAGGGGTTTTGGTGTTTCTTTTTTTAACATCGTTGCAACGCCAAATCTTAGCAATTGTTCATAAAATCAGCATGACTTCACTTCTCAACACCAAAGAAGACCCAGTTCAGGCTCACATACCCCTGGTGCTCGTCCTTCTGGGCGCGACAGTGGACTTGACTGTGCCAGGGGAACTGGTGCCAGCGGATCCGTGCCAGTGATCCCCAGGGATCAGCTCAGCCATATCTTCCCGGGGGGTCTGGCCCTTGTTGGGGGCTGGGCTGAACAGCTCCTGTCCACCCACACTGACACTGAAAGTGTTCAGGTCACAGCCGCAGCAAAGAAAGGGTTTTCCTGGACCGATGTGGTGTCCAGGAAGACACACAATGTCCCCGCCTGCCCCACACCCTCAGGATGAGCCCGGTGGGGCCGTGAGTTCCTTTTCTGGGGGCCCACACCTATCCCAGTCCCTTTCTCCCCTTTTGCCCTCTCTCTGCCCCGTGCACCAGCCAGCTGGAGGGGACAGGCCTGGCCACTGGCCCGGGGCACCCTTCCCTGCCCTGCCTCCCGGGTCCTGCTCAAAACCTCAAGTGCAAAGCCCGTGCTGAGTGGCCAGTGTGGCCGGCGCACTCTCAGTGTGAGAGCAGTGACGACTGTTCCGTGTGGCCAGGGTTGGGGTCCAAAGGCAGGACAGCGTCTAATGCATCCTGGTGGCCCTAAGCTCATCACAGTCCCCCATGGGAGAATGTGACACCCGGCAGATACTACGTCAACACCCCGCATCCATCTCTAGACGGGCAAACAGGTGGAGCCAGTGCAAGTGTCGGGACCGCTTCTCCCCCATGAGGGAGATGACGCCTGTCCGTCCCGGCCCTGTGTCCTGGGCTCCCTTCCCCACTGGCCTCTGCACCCCCATGGCAGTTCCATCCCGGGAGCAGACTGGGAACAGCACGGGGCCCCTAGCTCCGGCCAGACCCTGCGCCTGCTGGTGCGGGCTGTTCGCACAGGGTCATCTGGTTTCAATCCAGTGAAATCTTAAAACTTTCCATGGGAACTTCTTCTATTTTGAGCTCCTCCCGGATGGGCTGGCCAGCTCAGCCCAAGCAGGCTGTGCAATGCTGGGCTGCTCCTGGGGAGGGGGAGGGGAGACTTGCAGGCAGCAGCAGGCATGGCCTGGGGGCTCCCGGACTTGTCCAGCTCCACCTCGACTCCTGGAAGACCTGAAGCAAGTCCCTTCTCCTCTGCATAGGGTGGGGGTGGGGGGCGGTAACCCATATCCGGGAACTGGACCTCCTGGTGTCAGCCGGGCAGCACCCCTTAGTGAGCTACGCAGCCTCCCTCGATTTTCTCATCGACAGCGTGGGGATACACCGAGTGGTTGGGGTGACATGAGCTGACGCCTATGAAGCATTCTGCCCAGGGCCTGCGATTTGGCCAGAGCTGTCCCACTCAGGGCTGCCGGCTACACAGCCACCGTTTCCGGTTGGAAACCCCCAGGCATATGTGCTTCTGACGTGCGGCTTTCTGGATTTTCGCACAGGTGATGTTACGCGCACCCCAGCGCCTGGTAGAACACAGACAGCTTCCCGTGGCCACACACGGCGGTGTCCGCCCCATGGGACGGGCGACTATTCACCCCGAGTGGGAGCCGTGCCGCCCGCAAAGCTGCCCTACATAAGTCCTGACAGAGAGCTCTGGCTTTGCAGAGCTGTGCGGAGCTCGGAGCTGGGGACTGTGTTGTCACAGTTATTCTTGTGGGCGGGAGGGTGCTGTCCCCCCGCTCCCAGACAGCAGTCTGTGCAGACAGAGGCTCTGCTTCCTCCAGACGGCAGCTCCATCCACAGCCACACTGCCCAACAGGGTAGCCCTGATGTCACCCTGCCCCCGTACACCCCTAGGGCTCACCCTGCGTCGGGGGCCCGAGGTTACACAGCAGCTCCCTCCAGGCAGGCTGTCAAGGGCTCCCTGGGCCATGCTTTCTGATCCGTCTCTCCTTCCCCACTCCATCCTTGCCCTCCACTGGGGAGGAGGGAAGAGCTCCTCTCACTGTAGGTTCAGGATCAAGGGCACAGTCTGGGCTGGCTGTCCCCAGGGGGTCGCCTCGCTCCCCATCCGCCCCTCCATCCCACAGAGCCTGCCCAGAAGCATGGAGTTTCAGTGTCTGTGGGACACGCCCCAGACTCCGATTCCTCCCAGTGGCAAACCCTCCTCCCGACTTGCAGGGGGTGAGCTTGGTCAGGGGGGTGCAGCTGCATTTGGTGGCACCGGGCGTCCCGCCTGCAGGCTTAGCACTCTGCCCTCCACCCTTTGCAGCTCGTCCCAGGATGCCAAGGGTGCTGGCAGCCAAAGCCCAGCCAGAGGCGGGTTAGGGGTTGGGTGCAAGTGTGGGCTGGGAGCTGGCGCTCAGGTCCCCGCTGCTGGGTGCCGGAGGGTGATCCACAGCAACTGCACTATGACAGAACACGAGGCGCAAACAGGAGGAAAGCAGCGGATGCCTAGGAAAGTGCTCTGAGCCCCTGGGAGAAAGGAGGCACCAGACACAGGCTTCCGACACTGGGCAGCCAAGACGGCAGTGAGCCTCCATGTGGAGGAGCAAGAGAACATGAGGAGGAGGAAGGACGAGGAGCAGGCCTGGAACGAACAGTGGGGTCGGCCACAGGTGATTCTAGGGTGGCCAGGGTTCTCCCAGTCGCAGGAGGTCAAGGCCACTGCCCCCCCCCCCCCCCCCCCGCACTCAGAAAAATACTCCCCTCCCTGAGGGCCCTTTGGAGTCAGCCAAGGTGGTACAAGGCATGAGCTTGGCGTGGAGGGTGGAGGCCACGCCCATGGCCTGAGGCAGGAAGGTGGTGGGGGTCAAGAGCCCTGGGTCACACAAGGTAGATGGCAGCCCTGGCTCTCCAGCCCTTGCTGGCCTCGGGGCTGGGGTGCACTGCACACACAGTGTGGGTGAGGAGGCCACCAGGCCGGCGTCCCCAGGAGCTGAGCCCTGATCCACTGAGACAACCCGCCCCATACAGGTTCAGGGCAGTCAGCGAGGCTCTGTGTGGGACAGGGGCCAGGGGCAGATGGAGAAGGAGCCAAGAGCAGGTGCCAGGGCCCTCACAGGGACAGACACAACGCGAGGAAAGAGGCCTGGGGCCAAGGCAGCCTCTGGGAACAGCAGAATCACAGCAGGCCCCAGGGGGCCAGGGGCTCTACCTCAGTCCCCCTGCCGCCGCCACCCTGGCCAGCCACAGGCCTGTTCCAAGATGAGGCAGGCGATGAGAGTCAGGGCTGTGCGCAGCCGCCACAGGCTTGTTAGGGAACGGTGCGGCCCGGGTGGCTGCGGTCCCAGCCCCAGCCTGTGGAGGGACCACCCTGCTGGGTCCCCGCCACAGTCCAGGCCGAGTCGCCACTGAACTAGAAGACCTGGGTCTCAGTCGCCCTTCTGTGTCAGCGTTAGACCGGGCCTCGAGGCTCCATCGGCGAGCGGGTCACTGCTAAGCGCCAGACCAAGAGCTACCAGGCAGGGGGGCGGGGCAGCCAGGAGGCAGATGTTCATAAAGGGCCCCAGCAGCGTAGCCGACACCCTGGCTTGGGGAGGTCTGACCCAGGCCTTCCTCAGCCTGCGGAGGGGTGCTGGGCCCCACACGCTGGGGGTTGGGGCCGACAGACCTGAGGGCCAGGAGTGCCCTCGTGAAGAGACCCTATGTCCTTGTCCAGAAAGTGGAGATAAAAATTCTTCCTTAGGGTCATGGTGAGTGCAAGAGATGGTGTGGGTGAGGGCTCTGAAGCTGTGGCTGGCACAGGCCGTTAGTCAACGAAGAGCCGTCACCACCATCACCATCACTACCACCTTCATCCGTCCTCTGGGCCTTCAGGTGCCTCCCCGCTCCTGCTAGTCGGAGCCCGTGGGTCTCTGGACACCCAGCGGCAGTTCTCCTGTCCCTTTTTCTGGTCACCCGCCTGGGATCTATCTCTGGATAGATACCCACCCTTCTCTTCCGGAACTGCCCTGCCTACAGCCTGCCCAGAGAGCTTCTAGAATATGGCCTGGAAGGCCCTTCGGTCCTGTGCAGCAGGCACCTGCTGAGGCCTGTGGCCGGCGCCTTCCCAAGGGAGCGCGTAGCATCCTGGAGGGAGCCAGGCCAGCACCAGGGCACCTGCAGCCTCCGAGCCTGGTCAGGATGGCTGAGCTGCAGTGGGCAGGGGGCTCCCACCCCCAGATGCCGATCACATCCCACGCAGGCTCTCTCCACCACCTTCCCTGTCAGCACAACCAGCCCATTAGGTCTGGGCCACTGCCCGTCCTGTTTCATCCACACAGTTATCAGGGGTGACCGCCAGGTAGCCGGTGAGTAGCTTCGCGAGAATTTTCATCTCTCTGGCTGCAGACCTGAGCTGGTCACCCTGCCTGCTTGCTGCCTTCCCTCCAGCCTGGGTGGGGGGTGGGGGGACCGTGCTGTGCTCAGGGGAGCACCCCCCACATCCTCCAAGGCTCTCCCCATCCACACTCCTGGCGGAGTCCCCTCCCCCTCCAAGGCTGACCCCCATGTCAAATCCCCAGGCTGCCCCCAGCCCCAGGGCTGGAAGTTAGAGGGTGAAGCTCAGAGCAGCTCAGGCTCCCTGTGCGTGGGCATCCATTCCCCAGCAGAGCCAGCCCCACCTGGTGCTCCTTGCACCCCTGGGTCAAAGCTGGGAGGGGGTTCTAGAAGGTTCCATTGCCTCCTGCTCACGCCCCCCCCCTCCCCCCGCTCCCTGCTGGCCTCCCAGACCTTGCAGGCAGGGCTTCCTCTCTCCTTCCCAGCGGCCCCTGCAGCAGCGTGCTACACTTTGGCCCTGCCCATCCCCTGCTCATGAGCCTTCAGGGCTCCCCATTTCCTCCCACGCGGGCCCCTTCAGCTGGCTGAGAGAGCAGGAGCCGAGCTTCGGTGACCGGTGGCTCCCGGCCCTTCCTTCCCACCCCTGGCCCAGCCCAGAGGCTGAACACCCTCTTGTTCTCTCACCAAAGGCATCTAGCTCGGGGCTTCCTCCTCGTCCACCCCGCCAGACTCTTCCAGAACATTCTCGCGCTTCTGGCTGCTCTGCAGTGTTTGAGGTGGGAACCGGCGCCACCATCACACTCGCTGTCCCATTGCTTGCAACCTGGTGGCCTTCGTCTGGCCCAAGTGCCTGTGCTACCATCAATTCCAGGTGTTTGTGGGGTATATTTTAGGAGGGAAAAGTCAAGGGAGAATTCGAATGGCCAGAAGGAAGGGAGGTAGCCAGAGCTGTGGAGGAAGGTGAGGTAGACCAGATACTCCAAAGCTGGTGCGAGGCCTGCAGCTGTGCCACATGGCACATACGCAGGAAGCAACAGCCCCAAAGCGGTGCATGCTGGTTTAAACACGTAAGACGAGGAAAAGACTGGGAGGAAGGGCGCGTACCCCTTTGGCCTCTGCAGGGAGGTCGCGTCTTGCTCCCACGTAAGAACGAACTAAACGCTGAAGCCGCGGAGCACCTACACGCTGAACGTGGTTACGTCGGAGGATGGAGTTCCGGGGACTTCTGTTCTCTGCTCCTGTCTGCGTGCTGACGCTCTCGCTGGGCGGGGCATGAGACGGCGGGAGGCGCGCGGCTGTGACACCCAGGAGCCCCGCCCCCGGGGAAGCGCCCTTGCTGGCCGACGCAGAACCTCTTGCGCATCCTGCCCCTCTCAGCTTGGTCCTCCGGGGCTGAGCGAGAGAGATGCGTGGCCAACCGCGGGGGCACCTGCCACTCCGCCGAAGTGGGCGGAGGCGGGGAGTGTGGGCCGGGTGGGCAGAGGCACCCATTTCCTTTGCAGCTCAAGGTGCTTTCGGCGCCTGCCCAACCTGGCAGCGTGGTCCCCAGAGCACACCGACCAGCGCAGCGGGCCCAGCGGTTCTCTAGTGGCCTAGGGACCGGAGGCTTGGGGCGGGCACGGTGGGTGGGGTTAGAGAGCGCCCAGCCAGGACGCGGTGCCATCCCCTGCCCCCTGCCCGGCTGCCCTTGCTGGTCACTGCTGGGTGTTCCGGATGCAGGGACAGCTCCGCTGGGTGGTTCCCAGGGGGGCCAGAGCAAGCCCACCTCTCCCGTGTGCCTCGGCCACGCTGTCTCCCAGGGAGAGAAGGGAGGCCGCATGAGGGCAGGGCCCTCCGGCTTTGGTCATGGCTGCGTCTCCGATGACAGTGGCAGCCCAGGGCGGCTGTGAGTGCAAAACGAGGAGCATCACGGGCCACTTAGCCCAGGGGCGCTCCCCAGGGAGCTGAACTACCGCAGAGAGGCCAAGAGGTCCGAGGCTCTCCCCTCGCGGCTGATCCCACGGGACCCTGCCCGTGGTCGTGGCAGGGGCCTGTACCTGCCACCTCTGCCTCCAGGTGCGGGGCTGGTCTTGTCATCCAAGAACCCAGTGCCAGCAATGGAGTGGCTACTTGACAGCTGTCTGTCAGAGGCACCCTTGGGATTCAGTTCCTGCTTCTCTGGGGGAAGCTGCCCTCACTTCCGGCACAGGCACTTGGTGG
This sequence comes from Oryctolagus cuniculus, assembly GCF_051225735.1. NCBI lineage: Eukaryota > Metazoa > Chordata > Mammalia > Lagomorpha > Leporidae > Oryctolagus > Oryctolagus cuniculus. The sequence goes on from NC_142868.1 coordinate 179,551,161, forward strand.
GCATGTGTGGGATGGAACGGTGGCAGCCTGGCCTGGCAGCTCACGGCTGGGCCCACCTGTCTCCTTGGTGCCTGTGTCCTGCTCACACCACGCCCATCTTGGTCAAGGCCGTTTGGCTCCAGGGTGCCCCAGTACCTCTTCCTCCAGCCCCTGCAGGCCAGGCCACCCTGCCATGGGTATGGGAGACGCTGCAAGGTCTCGGGACAACCCCAGCCACCCACCCCAGCTCTGGGCTGCCCGCTGAGACCAGGGCACTCACGAAGAGTGAGAGGGCACCGCTGGGGAGGGCGCCCCCTGTCCTCCAGCAGCGTTGCAGGCACCCCTGGCCGCGGGCAGGGCAGGATGGGTCTGGAGGCAGTAATGGCGGTGAGGGCAGGGGATGCTTCAGAGAAGCCTAACATGAGAGCAGCAGTTTATATTCCCATCAGCCCTGGCTGATGACATATTTCTCGATTTGACAGGAAACATGGCACTCACGGGGACAAGGGCTGGGCGCCGGCGGGTGGGGGTGGGCTAGCACTCCCTGGAACCCCAGCAGGCAAGTAGGGGTCACCTGTTGGAAAGGGAAGAAATAAATGACCTCTTAAACGGAGCGTAATAAACTCACCTTTTGGGAACAGGGGTCTTAGGAGTTTGACCGGTGCAGAGCTGGGGCCTCCAGCACCAGAGGGCCCCCCGAGGACAGGAGAGGGCCATGTGGGTGCTGGGACAGCCCTGGGCAGGGGGTGGGGGCCAGCTGGCAGCAGGAGAACCTGAGATGCTGGAGGGGGGAGTGGCGCCTCCGTGAGCATGAAAGTCCGGAGAGGGAAAAAGGACGCCTGGTTTCGGGTTTGGTTTTGAGGCTTCCGGGGCTGGCTGGGTTTTGCCGGGTACGTTTCAGGGCCGCGATGTGGAAAGGAAGAGGCAATAAGGGGACAAGGTCATCTCGGGCAAAACCTAAAGGGCAACCACAGTGCAGCCATACAGGCCTTAAAAATAGGTACTTATTGGAAAGGCAGAGTTACACACACACACACACACCACACACACACACGAGGGAGATCTTCCATCCCCTGGTTCTCTCTCCAAATGACAGCAACGGCTGCAGCTGGGCCAGGCAGGGGCTCAAGTACTTGGGCCACCTGCTGCTGCTTTCCCAGGTGTGCTAGCGGGGAGCTGGGTTGAAGTGGAGCAGCCAGGACTGGTGTTCCTAGGGGATGCCACGCTGCACCACAGCGCGGGTCCCACACAGGGTCTTTGAGGGCAGGCATCCCTGTGTTCGTTCTTTCTGTGTCTGCGGCTTCAGCCAAGCCCAGCGCAAACATCCTTGGAGGAAAACTGCACCCGTGCTGGACGTGTAGGGTCGTCCTTGTCCTGTTCCCTAAACCACACAGCGTAACTCCCATTGGCAGTGTCTAAGTCGTCTGAGGCGGCAATAGTGTAGACGTGGTTCGCGGTATCCAGGAGGATGTGCGCAGGCTCCATGCAGACGCCGCGCCACTTTGCAGAAGGGATTGAGTACCCGTGGGTTGTGGTATCCCGGGTGTCCCGGAAGCAGAGGGGCGGACATACTCCCTCGGCAAACCTTTCCATGTTTCCTTCTTCCCCTCCCCTTCCCCTCCCCCTCCCACTTTGCAGAGGAAGGAATGGAGGTCAAGTGGCTTGCTCAAGTTCACGACTCAGCCAGGACTTGACTCAGGCAGGCTGGCTCCACAGGCCACAGGCCTCCGTCCTAAGAGCAGACCAATTAGCCAAGGGGCTGGTTTCCCTGAAGCGAGGCTGAAGCCTGGAGCTGGTTTTGTGAAGAGACCGATCCCTGGGAGCCGCCAGCCAGAGTGGGCAAGGCTGGAGGGTCCCTGGGCCCGGATGGCTGGAGTGGAAGCAGGTGAGGCAGAGGAGGTGCCCCAGGGGCCGGGGTGCTGGTGCCGGGGGAGAGGCAGGAGACAAGCAGAGGCCGCTGCCTGGGTTGGGCAATCCTCAGTGCCAAGAGCCCTGGCGTGGAGTTGTGACGGGGAATCTTCCCCTCAGTGTGTGCTTGAGTCCCTGGAGGAGCCGCCGAAGCAGAGTCGGGGGATTGGCCTCCTCTGAGGCCCCACTGTGCGTGTGTATGCGTGCGCGCGTGTGCAGGTGTGTGCACGTTCATGGAGAAGCAGAGAGCCGGGGAGGTGCATCTCCTGGGGCCGCCTGCCAGGGAGGCTGACCCTTGCCCCAGGCCTGACATCAGCCCCCAGCTGTGCTATGAAACGAGTCGAGGTCAAATCCCTCCACAAACCTACTTGGACTTGTGCTGCCTGAATGACCGGCCAAGCTGACCTGGCTGAGTGACCTCACTTCCGTAAGCACAGCTCATGCAAATGAAATGACTTTTGGCCTTTCCAGGGATTGCCGATGCCCTGTTCTGGCTCTCGCCAGGGGTGTCCTGCCCCATTTCTTCTGTAGGGTCAGAGGTTCAGGAAGGTGAGGAGTGCAAACTGCCAGCAACAGGGCCCACCCTCCATGCACCGGGCTCGAGGGGAGCAGGCAGCTGTCACTGGCGACACCCACCCACCACCTTATTGCTAGATGGCACCTGGCACCCTGCTAACTTCTGTTCTCTCGGCACCTGCACAAGCCGCCAAAGGTCACGGAGAGCCGGGGAGTTTTGTTCTGGGACAGAAGCGAGAGCGTGGAGTGCACACGGACAGGCTTTCTTGGGTGGTTCCTAAGGCGGCTCCAAGGCCAGGTTCCTAAGAGAAGTGCTGGCACGCGGAGACCTCCACGGTGGGCCCTGCTCCCTGGGGATCCGGAAGAGGGGGCGGTGGGCCGTCTTGGTCCTGGAGGAACATGTTTGCGACATCCTCCAGCTGGCCGAGGGCAGGGCGGGGGTTCTGCTCATTGCTGGCGGCTTGTGGGCTCCTTTTACTGCCGTGATTAGCCGTGACTTACCGTGACCCCAAGCATAACCTCTCGGGCTTGTAAAGTGTGGTTCTTTCAAAGAGATCAGAGAATGGTGAGGTGCACATGCCAGCACCCCGAGGGAGGAACCCTGTTGTTAGGCCTCCCGGAGCTATTTTGTACGTAATCTAGAATCAGTTCATGGGCCCTGCGGTCTTGGGCAATACTTGGCCGATGTTCCTTAATTAAAAATTTTTAAAAATTTGCTTGAAAGGCAGGAGATATGGAGAGAGACAGATGGTGGGAAGGGAGGGAGAGAGACAGAGACAGAGAACACCCAGTCCCACCCATGGGTTCACCCCCCAAATACCCACAACGGCAGGGGTAGTGGCAGGAACCCAACGACTCGAGGCACCACCACTGCCCTCCGGAGTCTGCATTACAGGGAGGTGGGGTCAGGAGTGGGAGCCGGGTGTGGGACGCAGGCACCACGCCATCGTAACTGGCGTCTCAACCACTAGGCCAAATGGCTACCTCTTCCTTATCAATTTTAGCAGCTATTCATTTTCCTCTTTTTCCTTTCATCTGTTGGGTCATTATTGTGACCCAGTGTATTGGACTTGAACCTGAAAATGCAGCACAGACTTTGAAGTCTGATTTTTTTTTTTTCCAAACTGCCTGGGCTTGATTCAACCACCTGAAAATAAGCTGGTGTTTATATGTACGTAGGCCTAGGTACCTATCCACCTATACAAGGACAGCTTCAAAGTAAGGACCCAGAGGTACCTATCCGCCTGTACAAGGACCGCTTCAGCGTTAGCTTAGTGCTGGGTGCATGTAGACACACAGCGTTCCCCGTGCTCGTCCGGCCTCGGAAGCAGCACCCCGGGCCCGACCCCGGCTCCTGGCCATCTCCGCAGGGCCCCTGCTCCAGCTGCTCTCCTCGTGTAGGAAGCTTGTGCACAGTGGCCACGTAACAAAACCCTGGCCTCTGGGTTAGCTGGGTACCAGGAGTGGAAAGTGGGAGACGGGGTTCACTTCCTCATATGATATGGAAGAGAGAGGGCGGAGGGATGGAGGGAGAGGTGGGGAGGGGCGAGCATGCGTGGCAGCTGAACAGGCAAAACACGGGCTTCAGGCCCTTGGGTGGGTTCCTGGACCTGGGCAAGGCCGATCTAGAACAGCTGCCTCCCGTAGCCATTTGGGGGGTTAAAGGAGGCAGTGCACCCAGCAGCACCGCAGTGCCGGAGCGCGGCTGGGCCACCTCCCTAGCCTGCCCTTGGCTGACTGCACCTGGGCACCGGAGACACAAGAACAAAAGGTGTTGCTGCTTGTTTTCATTTCCACAAACATGGCTGGATGAGTTACGATGCCCTGACTAGCGTGAGCGGGCAGCTTGCCATGCGGTGATGGAGCGCTGGGGCAGGCCTGTCCCCGCGAACTGGGGCACGTGCTATTTATAGGCCCCGGCGAGAGGCAAACAGGCAAGGCCGCGACTCCAGAGCTCGAGCCCATGGCTGTCAGGAACCGAAACTGAGTCAGAGGCAGGCTCGAGCTGCACAGCTCTGATGCCCTCACCTGTGGGGAAGCCGGGGCCAGCGCGCAAAGCGGGTCACTGGGTCGCTGGTTCTCCAGGGCTGCGGCGACAGTGATGGGAGGGCGGCAGAGTGGGAGCGACTCCCACAAACACTTCTCGAGGCGCCTTCGCGAGAATTCGGTGTGACTCATCACTGTGTCTCCCTGGCGCGCTGACCCACCCGGGCCACCCTTCTAGACGCGGCACCTGCTAACAGGGGCACTCGGACTTTTTAGAAAAAGGCCAAAGTCAACATCATAAAGTCCCCTTTCTGGTTTGCAAAAATAATAGCCGCTATTTATTGAACAGGACTGCGTGCCAGGCACCGTCCTTGGTGCTTTATCTGCTTCACTTACTTAACTCCCACAACCCTGGGACGCAGCTATGGTTCCACTTTGCAGGTGAGGTACTTAGATTTTTTAAATATAAAGTTTATTTATTTGAAAGGCAGAGTTAGAGAGAGACATCATTAGCAACAGCTGAGGCTGGGCCAATCCAAAGCCAGGAGCCAGGAGCTTCCTCTGGGTCTCCCACGTGGGTGCAGGGGCCCAAGGACTTGGGCCATCCTCTGCTGCTTCCCTTGCAAATTAAAAGGAAGCTGGATCAGAAGTGGAGCAGCCGGGACTCGAACCAATGGCTGGCTTGGTCCTCCAATGGCTGCAACAGCCAGGGCTGGACCAGGCTGAAGCCAGCAGCCAGGAACTCCATCCGGGTCTTACACATGGGTGTCAGGGGCCCAAGCCTGCTCGGCTCTGAGGACGATCAAGGGACACATCCAAGAGCGTCCACTTTGGTGACCGGGGCTGAGAAAGCTGCACATGGCCTTTCCGAGGCAACGATAAGATGCCCTCCTGTGTGGAGCTTCTCCTCCCCACACATCTCCCAGCCGCTGGCGACCGCGTCCCGGGCCGCAGTGCTCGCCGCTGACGGGCAGGCTGGGCTAGCCAGGGCTGCTGGTGACCTTTGCCTGCGTGCAAGTGCCGCTGGCTTCTGCTGCAGGAGACGTGAAATCACGCGAACGCTGGTACTTGAGTCTCGGGCGTCAGAAGCACGAAGCGGCTGGCGTTACTTTCTGTTGTTTGGTTCACCCTAAGAAAAGCAGTCCAAACCCTCCCTCGGTGGGAGCGAAAGCCTTCAAAAGCCCTACCGCCTCCATCCCACAACCCTGACCACAGCCCCGCATCCTTCCCTGGGGAAGGAAGACAGATCTTAACCTGACCAGGGGCGCTGTGGGTGTCTGCGAGAAGGGGTCCCGACCTTGGAGCCAGGTCAGCACAACTGGCTGGCGACTGTGGGAAATTCACTTAGCCTCTCTGGTGCGAGACTCGGGGGCAGCCCGCTGCCTGGCTTACACCACAGTCGGCCGTAGGAGGAGCTGGGCTGCAGTGGGACTGCCTGCTTCGCTGACACGTGGCTGGGCCTGAGCATGTGTGGACTCCTTGTGGTTGGCAGGGCCAGGAGGACGACAGCCCCACAGATGACACTGCCCGCCACTGGCTGCTGCCACTGCTGGATGGCTGTATGACCTCATCCCAGCCCCAGCGCCAGCCACTCTGGCTCGAACCGGAACTGGAAACCCTACTGAGTCTGCTGCAAGCCATGGCCCCATCAGCTCCTGGCTCAGCAGGTGGCAGAGCAGTCCTTGCCCGTCCTGTGGCCGTGCCGCTGAGCCTGGGCTGGGAGCGGAACTTGGCAAACAGCTGCCTTGTGTTGCTGAGGACGTGAGCTGGGCAGGCCAGAGAACCCGCGTGGTCGGTGGGCTTGGTGGGTCACGACCCTTTGCACATCAGAACCACCTAGGGACTTTCAGCAAAACCAAGAGGCAAAGCCCCAGGAAGCGAGGCTCTGATTCAGCAGGCCCAAGCAGGAGTTCCTAAAAGCGGCTTCCCGGACTCTCGGGAGCTGAGCCCACCATCTGGGCCCCTGCGTCCAGAGTGACAGCCAGGGAGCGACTGACTCACGAGGCAGAGGGAGACGTGGACCTGGGACTCTGGGCTGTTTTCTTCCTGGGAATTCCCAAGGTTTCAGAGCAGGGGCAGAGCGGCTGCCTGGTGCCCAGCCCAGCAGGGGGCAGCTCTCCTGCTCTTCCTGGACCCCCCGTGAAGGCTCCCTGCACCTCACCCCGGGTCCCCACCAGGCCCAGATGTGCCTCCCTTTCAGGCTCCTGTGGTAAAAGCGGACTCCAGGAGCCAGCAGCGGAACTGAGGGCAGGAGGGAGAGGCCCCCTGGGCTGTGCGGGCCGGGCAGGAGGGCTGTGGCCTCCCCTTGGGACAGGCGGTGGTGTGTATGCGACCCAGCAGGCATGGATGCGGGGCTGGCCTGCCTTCCAGGCCGCGCTAACCCCACGGGCCAGCTGCGGAGGGCCCAGCTTGTGCGGAGGCTCAGGGCAGCTGTGTGGCGGCAGGAGGAGGCCACGCCCTCAGCTCATCTGCTGGGAGCGCTTCCTGGGCCCTGGGCCCTGGTTCCCCTCTGCATGTGGGCGACAGGAGGTGACTTCTGAGGCCCCTTCAGCTCTGAACATTTCAGTGCGCACGGTCTCTTCCCTGGCTCCCATCCCGGCTGCAGAGTGGCCAGGCCTGAGCCTTCTCGAGGCACATGGGGGTAGGCTGCGACCCCGCCCTCGGCTGCCAGGCAGCACCTGCGCAGTGCTGCATAACCCGAGGGCTCTTCCTCCCGCCCACAGAGAGGGACGGGGAGAGAGGGCAGGACAGAGTCGCCGGGGCGCACAGACTTCTGGCACTGCCTACTGTGTTGGGATGGGCTGTGCACGCTGAGCAGGCTGGGCGCTGCAGGGGAGCGGGGTGCTAGGAGCCCTGGTTCCTGAGCGCCAGCCTCGGGCCTGGCTGGGGGCCGGGACGCTGCAGGCTGGGCGGCTTCCTTCGGGCAGCTCCTGTTCCCAGAGGACCGCACTGAGTGGGAGATGTTGGGGTGCCTCCCTCTCCCTCTCTTCCTCTCTCTCTCCCTCTTTCTCTCTCTCTCTCTCTCTCTCTCACACACACACACACACAGGCATGAGACTACTTTTGGGAAAATACAAACCCGAGGGGTGCTTAATCTTGAACTTCGATTAGTTTCAGAGACAAAGGCTGGGACAAGGGTGTGTGCACCGCTGACGTCCTACTCTCCCTGGGACAGGACTGCGCTGTGATTTGTGAGTTTATTTCTTCCAACAAAGAAACAGAAGGAAGGAAAGGAAGGGGGGCAACCCGAGTGAGGGGCTCAGGGCTCAGGCTGTCGCCAGCCGGCTCGAGTGCGGGTCCAGCGGCGTGGGGCTGTCTGGGGTGCGCAAAGCTGCTGCGCGAGCAAGCGCTGTGTGAAGACATTCCCAGAGGCTTCCAGCAAGCGGCCATATGTGCTGACACGCATGTGGACACAGCAGTCTGGCTGGCCGGCTCTCAAGACTGGTGTTTCCTAGAGCTTTCCATTGGCGAATGCTGCCTCCTGGAACTGAGGGACGAAGGTTTTGAAATAAGCCCTGGTGGGAAAGAAGAGGCAGAAAAAAATGCGGTTAGCACAGACAGCGCCACAGAACGCGCCATGCAGAGCCTTCGCGCTAACACGGCGCAGCTGGGACTGCCTGTTCACGCGTCCTGGGGTGGATTTGCCTTCTCTGCTGAGGCCAAGGCCTCTGGACTTTTCCAGGGGAGGGACACACAGCTCACTGCGGTGCAGCTCTCCCAGATGGCTAAAGTGCAGGTGGCCAGAGCTTCCCGGCTGCCAGCTGTCATTGGCCCCCGACTCAGGTCCCGCTGCCCTCTCAGGATCAGGACCAGGACCAGGACCAGGGCCCAATGCAAGCTGCAAGACAGCAACCCAGGGACGTGCCCGCGGTTTCGGTGACCTGAACTCTGGCACTGGCGGCTGCCTTTTTATGCAGTTGGACTTTTGCCTTCACCCAGGCAGGGAGGGTCTGACGAGGACTCCTAACTGGTTCACAGTCTCCATTTGTTTCCAGACCTGCAGCCTGGCCCGTGGGAACAAAAGCCAGGCTGGGTATTAAGAGAAGCTTCCTGCCAGGCAAAGACCAGCTGTGGGATCTGGGGCAGACCAGGTGGCCTTTGTGACACTCGGGTCCCTAATCTGTAGAAGCAGGGCCACATTCCTTGTAGGACAAGCAGGTGCCAGGCTGGGGGGTGACCCAGCTGTGGCACCTGCCACGCAGGAGGTCCCAAATTAGAGGACTCGGAGCCACACAAGCGACACCAGTCAGGTGGGAGAGGCACCGTGGGCAGCGATGTGGCAGTCGGGGGGAGGTGGTAGAGTGGGCATCGAAGGCAGAGTTGGCAGCAGGAGCAGGGCCTGCTGCGAGCGGGCACTGACGTCCTGCCAGAACAGAGGGTGAGGTCCCAAGTGGTGGAGGCAGTGGGTGGGCACCCAGCCCTCGGCGGCCCAGGCTGGCCTCCTGGTGCCTGCACTCCAACTCCCATGCAATCATATCAGGCCCGTGTATGCAGATGTGGCTCACCAAGCAATTCCGCTCCCCAGAACAGTGACAAGAACCAGGAAGGGCCGCCAATCAGCACCGCGCCCAGGGAGAGCCTCCCACATCTGTTTTACTTAGGACAGGGGACTAATAGGCTCCAGCTCCCAGGCGGTTACAAGTGGATGGGGCCAACCTCTGGGCAGGAGGCAGACTTGCCAAAGCCATGAAGAGTGATGACACGCAACACACCAACCAGCAGGGAACAGAAAAACACGGGGGGCCATGGCAGCTCCAACCACAGCGTGAAGACCCCACATAGCCCACAGCACACACAATGACTGCCGGCACCTGACTGTTCCCCCTGGCCCAGCCAAGTCACCTGCAACCCTCTTTCCAGGTCCTTCTCTGTCCCAGCCTCTGGGCAGCATTTAGACGTGGGCTCCTCTGTCCAGAAGCATCGTTCCCTGTGGCTGCTGACATCACCGCCACGGGCCTCCGATCTCTCTTGCCCACTCCCAGAGGCGCTCTTCGCTTCCTCTCTGCCTTCCTTTCCCCTCATGCATGGCAAGGTCAAGGTCAAGGTCAAGGTCATGGCTACTCTCAGGCTTGCATGGCCGACAGCAGAGCACTCCCCAGGTCTGCAGCCCCTCCTTTTCCTCCCTGTAGTGGCACCACTGGGTCTCTCGGAGCACCGGGCTCTGGCACCTCCGAGACCCTGATGCTCCCCGAACTCAGCCTGGCACACAGCGACTCCCACTATCTGGTGCCAAGTCATTGAAGACACGTGTTCTTTCTCTCTACTAGGTTTCTTGGGATGGCGCAGCCTTTTGAGGCTATGAAGGTAAGGAGCCCGCCCCTAGAGACACCACAGACGAGACCCGTCCCCCACCACGCACGTGTCCCACACAGCTAGGGGATGCCACAGACTGCTTTAGCCCATCCTGCAGAGTCTGAGTCCTGACCCGCCTTGCTCCCCCGCTTCCCCGCTTAGCCCACCGGCTCCAGCCAGGTTCATCTCTGTTCAGCCTCAAAGTCCTCCTTTAGTCTGTTCTCAAACTTCAACCACTGCCAAGAATGAGTGAGAGAAGGTCCCCGTCCCTGACACTTCAGACCTCACGGCCCTGACCCACAATCGCACCAGGCCGCCCCTGGCCTTTGAGCACAAGGGGTACTGTGAGGAGCAGAGAGGGCGGTCCTGGATCTAAAGTGAGGCTGGGCGGGGCCTCTGTGAGTAGGGGTGAGAAGCCCACCCTGAGTGACGCTGGCACAGGGCAATGTGTCCTGTTTCCCCACACTGTGGCCTCCTTGGGAAGGTCAGAGGTCGACAGCTTGCTGCCCTGGCTTTACAGAGACCTGCAGGCCACCACAGCAGAGGTGAGGAGGAGAGGCTGCAGGTAATCTACAAGTGGGCCCAACAGTGCCTGCTGAGTGGGGCCGGGGGAGGGGCACTCTCCACCAGCGCCACCCCCAGGCCAGGAGTAACGTGGGCCCGGAAGCTAATCGCACCAGCTGGGTTTTGCTGGGAAACTCTGGGAGGAAGGAGCTGCAACAGTACAAGGTCCCGGCACTCAGGAGGGAGCGGGCTTCACAGGCAACTCTTCCCTCTGCAGAGAGTTCTGAAGTTCCCCATCGAGTCCGGGCTTTCCCTGCCAGGCAAACTGCCTGCTGTCACCGGCGAGGCGAGCGTGGCGAGGGCTATTTAAAGGCAGGACGCTCCCAGCTGTGTGCCGCAAGCGCTTCTCAACTCACGAAGTCAGCGCGGGCAGGGAGGGTGACGACTGGCTCCCACCCATGTATGGATTTTTTTTTAAAGCAGTTTTCTTTATTTCACTTTTTATCAGAGACAGTGGAGAGCTGCCCGGGAACAGCTTGCTCAGGGCACTCGTTGTCTGTCAGTCATTTTTGAAAAAAGATCCCTGACCCAAAGACACAGTGCTTTGAGTGTTGGGGGGCGGGCTCCTCGCTTCTCCGTTAGCTGGCCTCGTGGGGCCCACAGGAGCGGTCTGGCGTCAGCCGAGCTCATCGCACCCACACTAGAGAATTTATTTTTAGGCCAATTCTGAGCTCAATGTGCCTCAGGACAAAACGTCTCTGACTCTTCACTGACCTCGGTTCCTCTGCTCGGGGTTCAGAGTCAGCTCAGTTCAGTGCTAGCATCTCAGGTAGGAGAGTAAAACGCAAGGATCAGGGCCTAGGCCAAGCCTGGGTGGGTTCTGCACAGACTGAGTGCACAGTGGCGCCGGCCTGGACCTCAGCTCCTGGAAGGCACAGACGAGTGGGCAGTCGCTGCGCCCGCAGTCAGGGGACAGGAGTGCTCCATGGATTTACATGTCCAGACCTTGGGCCCAGGGCTGAGTCCCTCCCCTGCGAAGCAGGAAGCTGAGCCTGAGCATCTCTAAGGCCAGGAAGGACGGGGAGTGGAGTGTAGCGTCCAAGGCACTTGGGTAACTGACTTCGGCCTTTCTCTTTGTCTATACAATGGGAATAATTTAAATGACGTGGTCCAAGGAAGCACTTGGCATGGTCCCTGGCTTAACAGCTGACCAACAGATGTCACCTCTTATCCTGGGGACCAAGCTGGGTCTAAGGGGCAGAGGTCAGAGCCTAGACGCAGACTGCACAAACACTGTGGATGCACAGGAGGGAAGCGAGGTCCTGGGGTCCTTGCCCTCAGTTCCCCAGCTCAGGCCCTCCCTTCCCACTTATCATGTCGAGCTGCCAGCTGGAGACACAGCGATGGCCACTCTCAGAGCCAACACTCAGCCAAAGTCATCGGGATACTGTGCGTCGTTTGGAATTCAGCCCGGAGTTGCTTGCGGCATCCACGGATGGACCCTGCAGCCGGAGGCACCTCCAGGACCTTGCTTGTCTTCTGCTGAAACCCCTGGGTGTGCTGTTTGTGCAGTTTTGGTCAAAGGCTTGGTGAGGGAGGTGGCTGCGGCTGCTGACTAGAGGGCTGTGTAAGAATCACATGGCTCTGGGGCGGGCAAATAGATGCGGGTTAAGATGCCCTCGTCCCCCATCAGAGTACTTGGGTTTGATGCTTCGCTCTGGCTCCTGATTCCAGCCTTCTGCTAATGCAGACCCTAGGAGGCAGCAGCAGTGACGGTGCAAGTAACTGGGTTTGTTCCTCCTGGCTCCCTGCTCAGCTCAGCCCAGCCTCAGCTGTTGTGGGCATTTGGGGAGTGACCAATGACAGGAGCACTCTCACTCTCTCTACCTCTCAAAAAAAGGAAAAATAAAAAAAAAAAAGAAGAAGAGGAATCACATGGGTGTGGCTGCCTACAATCAGAACACCGTCAGTTGGCCTGGTCTGTCCAGGACAGCACGAGTTATAAAGGGGAGGCTGTGGCGGGAGTAGATGACTGAACCACGAGGCAGCAGACACAGGTTCTAGTCCAGGCCCAGTCCCTGTCATCTGGACCTGGGACTCAGCGTCCTCATGTGGAACAGCAGGATTTGAACTGATCACCTCGAAGTGCCACTCAGCTGTGGCCTGAGGTGTCACCCTGTGACCTGTCTTGATTCTCCGCCTGCTACACTGGAACATGGGTGCAACAGGCCCGGGGCTGGGCACACGGCGGGTCTCAGGAGGAGGTCGTGGTGGCCGCCATCACCATCGTTGGCATTGGGGGAGTTGTTCACACACGAGGCAGCAGGGTGAGGGGCACACCACAGTGCTCTGAGCAGATCTGTGGGGCCACAGGCCATTCTGGGGAGGGCAGGAGGGTCTGTTCTCAGCCATCTTCTGCCCTCTGCCCTCCCACTGGGAAGAGGCCCAGTGAGCACCAAATAAATTGTCAAGGGAAACAGTGCCTAGAAAGTTCCATAATCAATGGGTTCTGGGGCAGTGAACAGAGTTAAGACACGGAGCCACCAGGGAGACGCCCTGAGGCCTTGATGGAGGCCCACAGGAATGAGGCCGCCTCAAAAGGGGCTTCCCTTCTGGAATTCGGGCTCTTTTATGGATCCCACAGATCCTTTCAAAAGGATAAAAACCCATGGAGGTGCTATCTGACGATCTGATCAATATGGCTTAAAAATAGTGAAAGCAAAAACAGACCAGACAGCCTGGAGAGGCTGGGGACTCTGGCGAGAGGGAGGGACCCCATCACACAGGCTAGGCTCTGCGCAGTCGGCACTCACAACAGCATAGCGGGTGGTGGGGTCAAGCTCCCCGTGTGGCAGGTAAGAAACTGGGAGCTTACCAAGTTCACTTCAGAGCCCTGCCCAGTGTCACCCCAGGCCCAGCACCAAAAGGGCACAGCCACATGAGGCAGCTCTGGGTCTTGTTGCTTTTTGCCTCCTTCTCTCGGGCTTTTTGGTTTTGCAAGAGCCTCAACAACTGCCTTCTTCCAAAACAGGACTTGAGTTCTGGAATCCCAAACGCATTTCTTTGGGCAACTGTAAGATGAGCCTGATGATGTTTGCTAGAGTCAGGCCAACGTGGTGGTGGGGTGGGGTGGGGTGGGAGATGCGGTTCAGGGACACAGCCCTCCTGGTCAGGAAATCAAGGACACATAAATCAAGTTGGAGGTCAGTTTTGCAAATGGAGGCAAGTTCCAGACGTTTCAGTCCCACTGCTTCTCTGAGTTTTCTTCTGCAGCTGTGACTTCAACTGGCACATGTTTTTAATCAGTCACATGAAAACTGATTGTGGTCTGAAAATCAAAGCAGCCCTGTAAATAGTGGAAGACGTCCTGCTAATCATGCCTCGTGGTCTCGCCTAGTCCTCATTGTCCCGAACCGCCACTGACTCACTGGGGGTCACTCTCCTTGTGTCAAAGGGTCATCCTCACAACAGCATCTCTACTAAGAGACCTGGCTCTAGGTCAGTGCCCTTCACCCGACACCCTGCAAAGGCCCCCAAGATGACGGCCGCTCCACCCCTTGCCTGGGTGAGCAAGTGGCTGGCACGCACAGGGCCTGTTTTGTGGTCACGCCCCAGGCGATGGCAGCCTGGCTCTCTGGTGCGGGCTTTAGGAACAAACAAGTGGCTGTAGCTGGTTTGCACACGCAGTTGTGCTGAGGCCTGGTCTGCCTGCTGGGGACCCGACTGTAAAATGAGGACACCCACACACTGTGAAGGCGTGAGGGAACAGGGGAGCAGCTGGAGTCGACCCCCACCCCCACCCCCACCCCCCCCGTGCGTCTTGGGCTCGTGATGTTGAGATTGGTGTCTAGACTCTGCCTCACACAGCTCGGCCTCCTCGCCCGTGAGAAAGGCTGACTGCCACAGTAGATGCTGAATTAAATGAAATCAAATGCTGTGTGCAGAGAGGACTTCAACAATAATCGACTGCAGCCCATCTCCAGACAGCAGGCAGTAGGGATGAACTGTTCTGGCTGAATCACAGGGTACTTTAATGCTTACAAAGCCATCACGACTACCTAGGGTTTGCTCTCCTGCAGAAGCCTTCGGGGGAGGCCTCCTGGAGCTTGGCGCGGCCCTTGGGGGCTCCAGCGGCTTGCAGCAAGTTTCTGTCACCACAAGGGTTCCTCACTAGCCCCCAGGGGTGCAGGCGCCTCTCCTGCCTGGGCATCTCCTGGTGTAGGGTATGAAGAGGGCGAGGGGGAGGGACAGAGCAGTCCTATCAGGCCCAGAGACTCCCGGGCCATGGGGCTGGCTTCCCCCACCCCCACCCCCCCTCCCACACCGACTGTAAGCTCCCTGAGGGCAAGACCCACTGTTCACACCCATCCATCTCGGTACCGCCAGCTTCAAGTACAGCTCATGCCCAACACCCAGCAGCTCAATCTGTATTTCTCAATAGAGATGGACTTTAGAATGACAGGATTTTGTAACAGAGGGAAAGCCCAGAGGTGATGCAGTCCAATCATTACAGAGAAGGGGAATCCGCAGGCTGGAGAAGCTACCCTGTCCTAATCCCTGACTTCGTGGTAGCACAGGCCTCTGCAAGCCCCTCGGGACAGAAGTGGAGCCGCCCCCAGCGCTCAACCCCTCAGGGCCTAGAGCAGGTGAAGGCCAGTATGGAGCATAGATAAGTGGACGGGTGCCCGGAGGGAGAGAGTGAGTCAGACCTCCCCATCTCTGCCCCACAAGCTGGTGCCGCCTCCGTCCTAACCTACCTGATGAGAGGCTAGGATGGCAGTGCACCTGGCCAGGCGGGACTGGGGCCTGGCAGGGGATGTGGGGGCTGAGGAACTGCTACTGCTCTCTGCTTACCTGGTTGCCCTCTCCGCATCTGCCTGGTGTGTCCAGACGGCAGCTCCTTTGCTTGCTCTGCCCAGGGCTGTATGAGCAGGGGCTCAGCAGAGGCCATGGTGTGACAAGGGCCAGGGCCAGGTGGACGGCCACAAAGGAGGCGGGGATCACACCGCAGTTCTAGCCACCTGCTGGCCGCCTGTCTGACAGTGGTGAATCACCAAGGTCACAGATCGCTGTCTACTTCTTAGTCAGAAAAAGGGGAAAAACCACAAAGGCCGGTCCTCATAGGGGAAGTGCTGAGGGTGCCAGCAGGGCAGACAGTGTGGAGCGTGGGTCCTGGCCAGTGTGGGGTCAGGCCCCCAGTCGTGCTCCGGCTGGGACTGGGCCTCGAGGCTCCTGCTCAGCATGGCCAGGGTCAGCCTCCACAGGAAAGGACAGAGAGAAGTCTCAGGAGGACAGCTCTCTGGGAATGAAACACTCCCCATCGAGCCTCTCTGCTTGCCTGTGGCAAGTCTGGCTTCCCTGCCTAGGTCTCAGCGCCCGGGGCCACAGCCCACGTCTCTCCCAGCTGCCTGGGTGCTGCCTGATGGCTGTTGGGCATGTCTTTGAGTCACCCCAGCACTCTGGGTCTTTGCCCTCCTGGCTGATCTCTCTGGAGGATCTGGAGGAGCAGCAAGATGGCCATGGTTGTTCCTCTTTACACCTTCACTGTTTTGCCACACAGCTGACATACTGTCCCCAGATGCAGAAGAAATGACCATTCAACAGCCTAGGATGCCCGGGTGCAGCCTCTCTGCTGTGGGGCGACAGCCTTCTAGGGACGGGGGTCTTTGGTGAAGGGGCGAGTCTCCCAACAGGAGCTTTAGGTGGGCTCTGCTGGGGTGAGGTGTGTGGGGTTCCACACAGACCGGTGTGGGGCAGAGCCTTTGGCAGGGGGAGGCCTTCTGGGGCTCCCCGATCATGACAGGTGCACTAGAGAGGTTGGGGCAGAAGGGCAGAAGGAGCCTCATCTACTCTGCGAGTCCACAGGGCTTGCTCCACTCTGCACCAGCCCAGGGTGCTGCCCGTACTGTCAACAGCACGTGGCCCCGGGTGCCACTCACAGAGAGGGGAGGGAGGGAAGAGCACCCGCAGCACCCACAGCACCCACACATGACATAAAGCAGGCTTGTTCAAACAGTAGGCCGCAACCCATTAGTGGGTTGTGAAATGCATTTGGTGCACCCTGGCCGGCATGAACATACAGAGGAACAAAACCAGAGTGCATCCATGGCACGAGGGCACATCTCACTGTGACTTTGTGGTTCCCGCTGTGTACGACACTGGCACACTGAGTTAGGATGGAAGATAGACACCGGGGTGTAGGCTGTGCGGGAAAGCCAAGAAGCTGTAAGTGTAAGGGCAGGGAGGTGCCCACTGCACACTACACACCCTGCGACTTGTGCTCAGCCAGCAGACTGTACACGTGCTCCTCCTCACAGGCCTGCTACTGGGGGGGGGGGTCCTCTACTTTTTTGCCAATGAGAAAATGACGACTCAGAGTTGCAATGTTACTTCCCTATGATCACACGGCTACCAGGTGGCACAGCTCCTCATGGATCCCGAGCCGTCTGACTCCACGGAGCATGCGTATTCCATGCCACCGTGACTTCCAGTGGAAAGAGTGTTAGCAACTGAGCCGGGAGAACTGGGCCCACCACGGGCTGCGCCGCAGGTAATGAATCACTCTTCCGCTTCCCCATCTACACAAGGCGTACGAGAGATGATTTCTAAACTCTCTGGACTCGGTGGTCTCCCCTGCTCCACCCCCAAACAGTACTCTAGCTGCATCTGAGTCTCCTCCACTTAAAATTTCACTGCAATTGCCAACAGCCAGTAACGACCTGCGAGAACAATTCACTGCCTACGTTTGTCCTTACAGAACCTCCTTCACAGCCCTCACTCCTGCAGCTTTGTGCGTGCAGAGGGATTCGCTAGCACCGTCAGCTCTCACAGAGGGACCTACAGTGGGTAGCTTTGCAGGGGGATTGTGAGTGAGATAACTGGGGACAAGAGTGTTGAACTTGACCTCCCTCCTGTTGCTAGTGCACCCTGATGAAGAGTGAGGGCTACTCCGAGGGCCTGGTTGATGAAAAACAAAGGACAAGAATCCAACCAGGCGACCTGGGAGGTAATGTCAAAGTTCTCCAAATTATGAGTCCCAGGGTTCCTTCAACACAGACAAGGTCTGGCATCTCACCCTCGCAAAGGCTGCTGAGAACTAACACTCTGGAAGCACTGGTACCCTGACATGACCGGCCCGGAGAAGCCCCAGAGGCCGCCTCTGTAAAGCGAAGGCATGGCTGCTGAGGCCACCGTGGGCCTGACGTACCATTATCTGTGATGATGAGGATGATGATGATGATGATTACTGCTCCTCTTTAGTCTGGGACTCAAGTGGAAGCAGTAATTTAATAAATGACCTGTCCTTGTGCTTTGCTACAGGGGTTCCCTCGAGAGCCTAATGAGCCTCATCAGAGGCGCTGCACAGGTCTGAGGTTTCTATCTCCCCACCTCCAGATCTGACTCAGGACCCCTCGAAGGACAGCTGGTCCCCATCCTGGTCCTCTTCCTCCCATCCTCCAGACCCACCCAGAAGCACCACACACTCACGGACAGCTCCCGTGCTGGCAGGGGGCTGGCTCCCGCAAGGCTACAGGAGGGCTGCCAAGCAGAGCCCTGACCCTCAGGAGACGCAGACACAGGGACTGCATGCAAACCCTGGAAGGGAGCTGGGTGCTCTGGGCTCATGGTCAAGGGCCCAGCCCGTCCTGGGCTGCTCTTTCTTATGGCTCTTGAGCAAACTTTCTGCTTAGAGCTGTGCCACGGCATTATCTACATTATCCAGCAGGCCAGACGTCTAGCACCTTTAATGACAATAATAATAATTTGCATTTATACAAGGCCTTTCATCCGGGGATCTTAAAGTGTACCACAAGCAGTAATTAACTCCCCTCTGCAGGTCTGCGAGCCAGCTCAGTCGGAGCCCCTTGGCTTTGCAGGTAAAGGTACTTTCCTGGACCGTGCAACACATGGGGGCCTTCCTGCTCACCCAAAGCCTGCACCCCTCAAGGCCTGGCCTCAGCTCAGGCCCTCATGGCGTCTACTGCTGCCACCCCAGGCCCCCGCTCTTGGTCCCGTCTGAAGTCTAGGGCGTGAACTGTAGTGCCCCCCGCTGCTCATCAACAGCAGCTCGCAGGTGGACGCGATCTCAGGACCAGGTCCGAGCCACTTCTGAGGACGGTCCTCCTGACTGCCGAGTGGGAGCGCCTGAGCACTTACGGGCTCGGCCAACAGCGACCGTGTTCTTCCTCTCCTGAGCTGACACCCGTCCCCCGGAGCTCCATCTATGGTCCTTCTTCTACCCTCTGGAGCAAAACAACCCTACAGAAGCTGGGGGGTGCTGGCTGGTGTCGCTAGTCTACTTCTGTGGCCACCCTTGGGTGCAGCTTGGTGGCTCATCCAGCACCATGGCTCAGTGAGGCCTCATGAGCTGAGTGGTGGGGGAAGCCAGAGACGCCGTGGGCTCTGGGCCCCAAGGCCAGGCTGCCTTCCTGAGCGCTGGGTGTGGCCAGCTCTGACACTCTGTCTCTGTCCAGCGCTAAATGCAGCGCTGTAGACAAGCCAGTCCCCTGCCCGGGATGGCAGCAACTCTGCAGACTTCCGAGTTCATCTGCTCACGCTGCATCTCAGCGACACAGAAGTACCCGCGTTTTCTGTGAATGACCGACTCACCGAGTCAGTGTTCTTTCTGAGAATCTATTCTTAAGTCAATTACAGGGACTGGTGTTTGGAAACCAAGCCAGGTAGTGACAACTTCACATTTTTTGTTTATATTCTCCCTCCCTCCCTCCCTCCCTCCCCCCCCCCTTTGTTTCTTTCTTCTGTTTTTTCTTTCTCCCCTATTTTATCAGAATAAATATTTGGTGCTAAACCTGAGACGACGCTACATCCACGCTGAGTGGGAACCGACACAAGGACGTGGAACGCCAGGTCATCTCCCTCCCGAGAAGTCACAGGCAAGGGAGGCATCAAGACTAGGGTGGGGGCAGAGAGGCAAATGAAATCGTTTGCTGAGTTCATTTTCAAAGCCTAGATCTTGTGGGAAAACCAACCCCCTCGAGTGACTTCTGGGTCTTTGCTGATTCGCTCTGTGCTTCAGAAGACACTTGTCCTGCCTCCGTCCGGAGCCCGTCGTTTGGGTGAGATTTTTCTCATACATGGTGAACATGGGAGGGATTCCACGCATGTGTGAACGCAGGTGTTTCCTACAACCTGCGCCCACATGAGCACAAGGTGTGGTGGTGATGCTGCCTCACGGTGCTTGATTTCACGCAACTGCTACTTCCTGGCCTGGAAGCGGGGGTGATCACTTTTGCCTTGGCTTTGGCCACGCTCACTGATCTGAGAGAGTCTCAGCAGCAGAAGACGAAGCGCCTCGTGCCGTTCCCCGGCAAAGGCCCGCAGTCCTGCCTGCCACGCTCAGCAGGGAGAACGTGCATCTTGGAGTCGGAAAGAATGAACGCACCTGCATCCATCACGCACTGCCCGTGGGCCTGGGAGAAGCCCGAGTTCCTGTCTTCCCAGGCCACAGAGGAGAAGTGCTGCGTCCACAGTTCCCAGCCATTCCTTAGCATGACGCGCAGCCCATTTTCAGAGCTCAAGACAGTGAGGAGCTGCATCCCTCCTTGTTCTTAAGACTTTTTTTTTTTTAATGATTTATGTATTTGAAAGGCAGAGGCAGAGAGAGAGAGAGAGAGAGAGAGAGAGATTGAGAGAGCGAGTACAATCTTCCATCTGCTAGTTCACTCCTTAAATGGCCACAAAAGCCAGGGCTGGGCCAGGCTGAAACCAGATGCCTTGAACTCCCATGTGGGTGCAGGGGCCCAAGCACTTGGGCCATCCTCCTCACTGCTTTCCCAGGCCCTAGCAGGGAGCTGGATCAGAAGGGGAACAGCCAGACACAAACTGGTACCCACATGGGATGCTGGTGTTGCAGGCTGTGGTTTAACCTG
Organism: Oryctolagus cuniculus; assembly: GCF_051225735.1. Taxonomy (NCBI): domain Eukaryota; kingdom Metazoa; phylum Chordata; class Mammalia; order Lagomorpha; family Leporidae; genus Oryctolagus; species Oryctolagus cuniculus. The sequence continues at coordinate 179,571,236 of NC_142868.1, forward strand.
CTGCACCACAATACTGCCCTTCCCCGCCCCCGCAGCAATGTACTTTTTAGAACTGAGAAATGTAACAGGAAGTAGCCATCAGGTCTACGGCTACTGTGAGCTTTTGGCCACTCTTTCTTCCTACTTCTAAACAGCTGGGAGCCACTGATGGATGCAGAATGAAAAGGGTGGGAAGGATCTCCCAAAGTTTGTCCACAAGGCTGGCACCAGCACACTCTCCAGTGTGAATGGAGGGTGGAAGCCAGATCTGGTCACCATGCAGCAGCACCACCGGGAATGCATCAGAGCCTTCTCTAAAGCCACGTGGACAATGACCTGCAGAGGATGGTGTCCCGGCAGGTTCTCGCCACCGGGCACACTGAGCAGCCAGTAACCCAGTGCCCTGGGAGTGAGGTCAGTCCCCTGGACCACGAACCTGTCTACTCTGGGCCTCTAGGCACACTTCTATGTGCTGCTAGTATGTTGCCTCTGAGGGAGAACTGTGTGGGAAATCACGTGGACTCCTTAAGTGGAGCTCATTTTAGGACAGAAGTTGGGAGGGAAGAGCCAGGGCTTGGGTTCTCCAAAACCAGCCCCTGAGCTAGCCCAGGGTCTACAGCGGCTCTGACAAGAGGAGCAGCCTCTGCCCTCAGCAGCAAGGCACAGGCACCATCCTCAGGTCTGAGCCTCACTGCCATCCTGGCACTGCAGGGGGCCAGGGCCAGCCCAGGCTGCTGTGATCTCAAAGATCAAGGCCAAGTAGAGTTAACCTCTTGTTGGCCAGCAAGGTGCCTGAGAGCAGCCCAGGTATGAGGAGGGGCCGCTGCATGGGGGAGGGCAGCTTGTGTCCTGCACAAAGGCATCAGACCAAGGGAACAGGTACCAAGAGAAAGGTAGGGGCTGAAATGCAGGCTTGCGGAGCTGCGGGCCCCAGGGATCTATGCCCGGAGAAGGCGCAGCTTTTTCTTTACTCCAAACTGTTGTCAAACTCTGCGCCAACCCAAAGGGGGCACCTTTTTCAGCTTGCACAGAGGATCGTGCGATTCTGTTTCAGGATCTGCATTAGGCATCTGGTGCCAAACAGGGGAACAGACAACGTCATTGGGATGCAAACTCTAAAACTCACAACCTTGCTTGGCTTGGCTTTCGGGAAGATGGAGAAAAAGTTAGTTCCTTTGTAGTTTGCATTTTTGAAGGCATCCTCAGAACTCATGCCAGCGTCCTTTCCCACAGGCCCTTACAGCTGTCTTTCCTACTCCATTGCTCAGCCTTGGAAACTAGGGCAAACACAGACTGATGTGGGTACGGTGGGGTTTAGGAAGCCAGACAGATTCCTGAGGACAGCACTGGGTTCCTTTTCCTGACATGTCTATCACGTGGACAAACAGTACTTGAATAAGCATTCTCAAGCTATGGGTCCACAGGGGTGGCCCACTTTGCACCAGGCCACTGAATACAGTCAGCCCTACACAGGTGGGGACCTCTTTTCCAAAACTAGTGGACACGCTGGGTGCCTGAGCCCTCAGACCCATAAACGAACACAGGCACACAGCAAAATAAACTCTGTGAAACTTCCAGGCTGCCACCCTCTGCAGGGTTCAGCAATCTCGAAGCACATTTTGTACTGCTGGAACCACAGAGGAGAAGGAGGCCCCTTCCTGCTTCTTCAGGGGCTCTGGCTGGAGGGGACCTGCTACAGTGCAGAGGCCACAGAATACTGGATTTGTACCCCCAGAGATCATTAGTCCAGCATTTCAGGCCTTGCAGGCCAGATTCTCTGCCCCAAGTGTCAACTCTGCACTTACAGATGTAACAGTCATAGACAATATGAAAATGAATGGGTATGGCGGTGTGCTAATAAAACTTTATTTATAAAAACAGGCAGCTGGCTAACTTTGGCCTCCAGCTGTCATTTGCCAACCCCTTACCCAGTCCCACCTCTTGGCGTGCAGAGGACGAGCAGTGAAATGACTCTTTCACTGTCACAGGGCCATCTGGTTGTCCACCCAACACCGGGGCCTGACTGGTGCCACTTGGTGACAGGAACAGAGGTCCAGCTGCAGGTGTGAGAGCCACCAACGCAGAGGCAAACACGGCCACTTGGATAACTGGAGATTTTGACTAAGACATTTCACTTCGCCAGAGAGGACCAAGGAGCCAGGGGAAAACTCTCCAGCTTACAGTGTAATGGGACTGGGAGAGACAACCGCCACGACAAGCCTGGTTCGTGGAGACGTCACCGCGGGTTACAGCCTTGCGAGTGTTTATTCACGTGCGCTGATCAGCTAGACTCTGCACAATCTTCTAGTGTCTGGCAAAGGGCTGGGAAAAGAGGGAAACGGGAACTGGAAAGCCACTGGCACTTGTCTGTGAACAATGTGAGAAGAAAACAGCAAGTTCACTTTTTCCAGTTGGCAGCTGGTGAGGCCTGGAACAGGACACACGTGGTCAGAAAGCACGAACCCCCTCGCCCAGGGAGGAGAACAGGTTGTTTTGGCTGCCAAGCATTTTCAAAACAAGTTTTCTTGGTCTCATGACAGGTTGTGGCAAGAACAGGAAAATAAAAAGAGTGGAAGATCCCACGATCACTGCTCTGGGCTTCCACGTGGGCTGGCTCTGCCTGCACGGTCAGGCTTGCTCTCAGAGTGTACACAGAAAGCTGGTCTTACGGTTAATACCACCTTACCAGTGACACCACTTAATAAAGCGATTCCCCTAAGAACTAGCTGGCAGCCGGATAACCATTCGAGCCTGGGAGGAACAGGTCAAAGTCACTCTTAAGCCCAAGGGTGCTATTCTCGAAACTACGCCCTGCTTTGTTGGAATTTTCACCTCATGTTCCATGGGCAAGTGATCTCCCTGAAACCGAGGTTACCTGCCCCTCTCAACTGCACAGTGCCTGGTCAGGGTGGGGCACAGGGAGTGGGAAGGAGGCACTGACGGGGCAGACTAGGATCGGCCGGTCGGTCAGAGGAAGCGCCGTTAGCTCCCTCGTGGCAGTGGGCTCACTCTCTGGGGCTTCACAAACTCCCTGGAGAGGTGGAGTCGGTGCACAGAGCTGAGCATGGCAGTGCCACAGGACCCAGAGACAAGCCGAGGTCTGGGGGCCACCTGCCATGTAATCCAAAGACAATATTCAGAAACCAACCCACGAGTGTGCCAGGAATCCTTGAGACCCCGGAACGATGACCGAAGGACCAGGGTAGCAGAGAGAAGACCTGGATCAGCACAGACTCCACGGCCACAGGGCTGCGTCTCACTTACATGGTGAGGCGGCCACACTGTCCTTCCTGCTCCAGACAAGTGATCCTCAGATTACCGGGGGCCTGTGCTTAGCCCGTGACCCTCACGCCTGGATCCACGCCTTCCTCCATGAGGGATGAAGGGGGTTCCCGCTGTGGGAAGAGGACCCTCCCCACGGAGGCCTGCTGCTACTCCATGAGATAAGCTACCAGACCACAGGGGCTGTCTTCGTTCTGTCAACTGTGTGCAAGAATGCTCTGAAGACAGAACATTCTCTAGGGGACCCTGAAGTGGGAGGAAGTCGAGGCTGATGCGTGTTCAGGCCTCAGAACAGAGAGGAGGGGAAGTGTGAGGCTGGGACAAAGCCTTCTTCCTGCTTCACCCCAGTCCCACCCATCAGCATTTAAGGTCCCTACCCAAGAAGTGATTAAAAGGCACTGTCCAAAGCCTGCTGGGCAGAGCCTGCATCACGTGAGAGAGAAGACGGGGGAGCGCCCTTCTCCAAACATGTACAGATTGTGCCGGCTGATTCCTGGGCTACCTCTCAATACAAGATGCCCAGTTAAACTCTAATTTGAAATAGACAGAAAATAACTTTTTAGTATAAATAGGTTCAAAATACCACATGGGATGTATATCTAATAAATCATCTGGCCTTTATATAAATTCAACTAGACTCCCTGCATTTATAATTGCCAACGCCAGCTATCCTAACTCCAGGAACTCTGCGGCTGGCGGCAAAGAGGGACGAAAGGGCTAAAGACAAACCTTCCTTTATGGTGCTCCCCGCGTGGCCCCAGGTCTCAGTTCTCACCGCCTTTATTGCTACTTCCACAGCCCATGTGGATCCACCCCAAAGCAGGCCACCGGCCCCACGTGCACTCTGTCAAGGAAACTCTCACTGCTCGCAAAACAAGAGACGGTGCGTCCCCGCCTGGCAGTCAGCCACCAGGGCCACGGCAGCACTGCGTGGGCATTCTACAGTCCTGGGCGCACTCAACACTCGCGAGCCCCTGTGAGGAAGGACCGTTAGCCTCTCGGACAGATGAGAACACCAAAGCCCAGAGAAGTCAAAGGAAACAAAAGCCATCCCAGGAAGGACCTGAGACCTGGTGGCCCGACTCCATGGTGCACTCTCCCCCGGAGAACTCTGCTGCTGGCCTTGTTCCTGCCTGCCCCCACCCCTGCCCACTGTGCCGTTGTCAATGCTCGCTGGCCCACCCAGGGCCCCCAGGCTGCCCTTCCGCTGGGGCTCTGGACACAGAAATGTCCTCCTCCATCCCTGCATGTGGCACCCCACCCTGCCTCCACGGCCGGCCTCCCAGATATCAGGACCCTGACCGCACGTGCAGCCCCTTGAAACAGAGCTCTCTCTACGTGGAATCTGTACCCCTCCTCTGGGCTTGCAGAAAGCAGGCACTGCGCCTTACACATCACCAACATGTTGCCCCTCATACCTAATCATGCCTAGTTTGAATTAAAAAAAACATTTCTTGAATGAATGACTGGAAAAACGCTAGTGAACTGGGCAAAATCTAATGAAAACGTTTGCCATGACAGATCCACACTGGGACTGGCCAAACCTGAGTGTCGGCCCAGCCAGATAGCCTAGACGCCCTACAGTCTTAAAAACACAGCTGGGCTCAGTGCCTGGTGAACTGCGAGAACTCGGGCCACCAGTGCGAGGAGGAGAGGAAGTGCAGCACAGGAACAGATGCCAGCCGAAAAGCCTGGGAACCAAGGCTTAGTCTCAGTCCCTGCACTAAGCTGCCTCTGTGAACTTGGTCAAGTCACTTCACATTGTAAGGCCTCAACTACACAATCTGTAAAATGGGCACAATAGTGGCATCACTCTCATAGGGTTCTTAGGAGAACTGCAGGAGTTAAAATATACAAAGCAATATATAGAGCTCTGCTGGTACATTTTAAGTACTCAATACCTTCTCATTACTGGTAGTATTATGACCTAGAAGATGGGCAGGAGGGACTGGCTGGCCACTGGCATTCACTTAAGAGAAAAACCATGCAGTATTATCCTTACAAGTTCATTAACACACATTTTACTTTTCTGGACAACTGCAACAATGACATTTTAAGGATTATCCGATCCCCTAAATGATTATGGAAAACCTTGGTTTGTTAAATACTGATTTTTAGTCTGGTTTTTGGAAGAACCACACAACTTCTTGCTGTGCTGCAGTTCAGACCCATGTTCAGTCTACTGAGTAGTTAATGCTGTGGACAACCCTCCCATCAGAAGGGAATCTCAAGCAAGACTGGGCCACTCTAGAAATTGGTCAGCAGGCTTTGTAGATGGGGCTTTTCAAAACACATGAGGGAGAATTTTAGCACACGGAAAGGAGCCGCTGTGTGTGCATGTGTGTGCATATGTGTGCGTGTGTGTGTGTTTTGCAAACCCAAGAGCTTTGCACACATGTAGCTTACATAGGTAGTGAGCTGCTGTATGTTTGCTGGGTGGAGTCTGCAACAGACCACCGCAGCTGCACACAGAGGGCATCAAGGCTTGTTAGGGGAGCCTGGGAAGACACTGTCACGCCCTGCTTCTTAGAGTCACAGCTGCTCCAACCATCCCTGATGTCCACGGCACATCTACCTGGCAGCTCCGCCCTGCCCAACACGGCACATAAGGTGACAAACCACTGCCTTTTTTTTTTTCCAGCTCAGAAGCAACTTTAGATTAAGAACTACCCCAGATCACCCCATCTTCACTTCTGCTTTTTTGGTTTCCATTTTCCATGAAGCATGACTAAGTGCCAGAGGTTCGAGCTGGGAATATAGGAGTCACTGGGATTTCCTGGTCTCTTCTCAGCTGTGCAGCACTATCTTTTCCTTTGGCTTGCTCCATGACAATGCCCTTTTCCTCTTTAACCCACAGGCCCTCGTGATGAGCCTCGCCACAGGAACATTTTGCATTCTTTTAAAGGTACTTTGGTGTCAGGTCTGTAGATTCTCTGCTTTAGATTTCTGCTTAAGAACACCTGGGTTTTCCCCATCAGCTTGGCCATCTTCAGCCTCCTGGGTGAGCCGTAGGAAGAAGGCCCTGGCACTCTGGCTAGGCAAGTGGGTGCAGGCCTATAAGCAGGCTGGCCTGCAGCCCTTGCGTCCACTGTGCTGCTCCTGTGAGCAGGGGAGCAAGAAAGAGGCTGAGTAAATACAGGAGGTCAGAGGTGATCTGGGCTGGGCCCTGCACTGGTAATCACGGGCCCAGGGTTCTAATCTTGAACAAGTTCTTCCAGGAAATGAAGATGATGAATTGAACGTCAACTCCATGCCAATCACAGTTCTAGGAGTTTTACATCAATTGTTTCATTTAATTTCCACCACAATGGTTAATGCCTGCCATGCTTGGACCTTTGGAGCACTTCGGAAGTTCGTTCCGCATCCCATGCCCTGAGACTGCCCTACTGTGGACTTTACCTTCTTCGGATGCATTTCTGCTTGGCCACTCAACTCAGCTGTGCAGTTGGCTGTGAATTCTGCTGGTCACTAGAATCCGGGTAACTGCCCCCACACCTGGCCCCCATGTTCACTCACCTCTGTAAGCCCTGCACTTTAATAAGGAACGAATCTGGTTCGTGTTCACAGGTGGTTCTTATGCTGAATGACCTGACAACAGACGAGACAGAATCTCATTTCTGCAGAAGCTAGGCCTCGGCTTGTCATTATGATCTGCACAGAATGGACAACCCTCATTGTTCTTTGATGCTCCACCTCCCCTTTTTTTTTCTAGAATTCATGCCTTAATGAGAAGTGATAGAAACTAGCAGCTTGGCTCTCCTGCCTTGGCTGGACTCCACATCACATATGACAGCCCCGAGCAGCCCTGGCAGCACCTGTCAGAAGCCAACATGTACATCTGAACAGTCGAGCCTAATTCCCAAGAAGCTGTTTGAACTTGACATCTGAAAATGTACCGCAACTAGAATTACTGCACTGGGTGTGTGTTCAGGGTATATGTGTGCACGTTCATAACCAAAGTGTTCTATAAATATCAGATACGGGCTGTACAAAAAAGCATCACGTACAGGGTGTACTTAATTCCATTCAGTAATGTTTTCAGTTGGTATCTGACCTCTGGCAACAGAGATGGAAGTTTTTTTTTTTTTTTTTTGACAGGCAGAGTGGACAGTGAGAGAGAGACAGAGAGAAAGGTCTTCCTTTGCCGCTGGTTCACCCTCCAATGGCCGCCGCTGCAGCCGGCGCACCGCGCTGATCCTGGCAGGAGCCAGGATCCAGGTGCTTTTCCTGGTCTCCCATGGGGTGCAGGGCCCAAGCACCTGGGCCATCCTCCACTGCACTCCCTGGCCATAGCAGAGAGCTGGCCTGGAAGAGGGGCAACCGGGACAGAATCCGGCGCCCCAACCGGGACTAGAACCCGGTGTGCCGGCGCCGCAAGGTGGAGGATTAGCCTATTGAGCCACGGCGCCGGCTGAGATGGAAGTTTTTCAACACCAGTGAAAAACTATGCTGAGTTGCGTTAAATATAATTTTCATTTAAAGTCGCAGAAATACATCAGAGCTTAGCAATCACCAGGTAGGTACTAGCCCAGAACCACTGGTCTTCAGAAAGTTCATGGAAATGTGCATTGTGAAAAGCTATATGTGTATTTCAAATATTTTTGTACCAAAATAAACTTATCATTTAATCCCACCTTTCCAAGGGTTTTCTGGAGGACCCCTGTACTTTCAGACAAGGGTACTGAAGCTCAGAAAGCAGACCATCACACAGGAAATTGATAATGGTGTCCAGATGAGACCCACGTCTCCCATCTACCAGGCCACTGCTCTCTGCATCTTCTCCACTTCCTGTATGTTTCTTCTCCCACCAGTTCAAAGGCAACTCTGATTCCATGCAGAGGCACAGGTTCCTACTTTGGTATATTATAAAAACCCCAAACGTGCTCCTCTGCCCATTCCTTTCTGAGCCTATAAGGCATCTGTATATTTTTCTAAAGAGGACAATATATGACAAGCAGAAAAGTCGCTCTACTGGCTGATCCCAGACAGGTTCCCAATGGCAGTGGTCGGCGGTGGGGAGTGGGGGGGGGTCATACCTGGATCCCGTGGGGAGCGGGGCGGCGTCACACCCAGAACCCAAGCCTGAGCACTCCGCAGCCCTCCCAGGGGCACAGCTACGCTGGTTTCCCTGACAAAGAGGTGCTGACCTTCCAGCACAGACTGTCCTGATACGCCACATTCAGCGCAGCTTCTGGCTTGTGTGGCTGAGGGGAGGAGGTAAGCCCCGGCCGTTTCCACCGAAGAGAGCCAGTGAACAGGGGATGCGGTCCTTAGAGCAGCCCTCGGAGGAACCCAAGGGGAGGGCCTCGGGGAGGGTGCCCTGCTCCCTAGTCCAGCCTGAAGGAGGCAAGGCGGTGCCCTGCTGAGCGCTGGGCGAGCGGTAAGCACTGGCCAGCTTCTGCCTGGTGCAACATGCATCAGGACACGCCTCCTCTCTGACCTGGGCGACTTGGAGAGGAAGCCTGCGTGACAGGCACTTCTGGATTCAGCCCCCTCCCAGCTGCTCTCCTCCAAAAGGAAAACAAGCCAGAGGCCTCGAAGGCACTTCTCAAAATGATGTGCTTGGAGGGCTCAGGCACCCAGCGCTGTTCCGTGGCCTGGACTGGGCCTCCCGCTCCCGTCACACCTTCTAGCTCTCAGCCCACCAGGGTGCGCCCAGCGGGGCAGGTGAGCTCGCTCACGCAGGCGTGGCCTCGGGGACCTCCGCCTTCTGCCTTCTGTCTCTCTGGCTCCCAGCACTACTTCCTTTACTGTCCCCTCAGGGTGATCTGATCGCCCAAGCTCTGCTGCTGTCCCGGGCCTGGAAAATTCCCTCTTCTCTCCCGAGGGGAGTTCAACCGAGATGAGGCTGGGAGTTTTTAAAGGGAACTATTCCTAAGAAACGCAGGGCAAAACAGAAGAGAAAAAGAACACCCGTGAATCATCGCAGCAGTCGGGCTGGCAGGTTCTGGCGCCGAGGCCCCTGGGGCACAGCCTCTGCCCGCCTGCACTTGGCCTTCTTCCTGGCCATCACTCTTCCTGCCCAGGGCTGCAGCTGCTCCCCGCTGCAGAGCGAGTGTGGGCAGTGAGCAGTTACAGCTGGCCGTGGCTCTTGCTTCCTGCTCACCCCCCTCACCCTTGGGTGCCAGATGGGCGGTCCAGGAATATGGACATGAAGGGGAGATAAAGGCTGGGCGTGATTAGTGGGGCCATGAGAGTGTTGGGGACAAGAGAGTGTTGCAAAGCCTGCACCTCGCTTTTCCTGGATTCTAAGCAGTGTCTGGAAGAAAAGGGTGAGGACAAGGAGGAGAAGCACGGTGTGACCATGTCCGAAGCTGGTCCAGCCTGGGACCAAGCAGAGGCACTGCAGGGTGAGGCCTGGCACAGAAACAAAGCATCCTGAGGGCTGCCTTAGGGGCTCCCAAGAGGCAGGGAAGACACGAGTGATGAATTCCCGGGGAAGCAGACACAAACAGGCGCACAGTAAACCAGTCACGATTCATGGGCACTCCTGCCCCAGCCTATCCTGCCCCCCCCCCCCAATTCTCAGGCCATGCCCTGAGGCACCCTGCTAAGACCAGGATTTGCACACTGTGTCCCATGGGGTCCCAGAGGGGCTTCGCCATGTCAGGGTGGAGACAGGGAGCAAATGTGCGCAGACACCCACACACCCTCTACACGCACCCCGTTGTATCAAGGGGAGGAAATCTGTTTTCATCTGTTTTATGTAAAGGGCTAATGCACAAGCTTGGGTTGAAGCAACTGGCAGCTAGGAAGAAGTTCAGAGAAAAGAGTGTCTTTGGAATCACTGGGATAGTAACAATGAAAAATAACTGAATCAGCCCAAAATGTACAATTAGGGGCCAGCGCTCTGGTGCAGCAGGTCAACGCCCTGGCCTGCAGCGCCAGCATGCCATATGAGCGCTGGTTCTAATCCCGGCTGCTCCACTTCCAATCCAGCTCTCTGCTGTGGCCTGGGAAAGCAGTAGAAGATGGCCCAGGTCCTTGGGCCCTGCACCCCCATGGGAGACTGGGAAGAAGCTCCTGGCTTCTGGCTTCGGAATGGTGCAGCTCTGGCCGTTGCGGCCATCTGGGGAGTGAACCATCGGATGGAAGACCTCTCTTTCTCTCTCTGCCTCTCCTCTCTCTGTGTAACTCTGACTTTCAAATAAATAAATAAATAAATAAATCTTTTAAAAAATGTACAATTTTTTTATTTTTATTTTTTGACAGGCAGAGTGGACAGTGAGAGAGAGACAGAGAGAAAGGTCTTCCTTTTGCTGTTGGTTCACCCTCCAATGGCCGCCGCGGCCGGTGAGCTGTGGCCGGCACACCACGCTGATCCAATGGCAGGAGCCAGGTACTTATCCTCGTCTCAAATGGGGTGCAGGGCCCAAGTACTTGGGCCATCCTCCACTGCACTCCCTGGCCAAAGCAGAGAGCTGGCCTGGAAGAGGGGCAACCGGGACAGAATCCGGCGCCCCGACCAGGACTAGAACCTGGTGTGCCGGCGCCGCAAGGCGGAGGATTAGCCTAGTGAGCCATGGCGCCAGCCAAAAAATGTACAATTAAAATATTCTTGAAGGAGAAAGTTATTCTGCAAAGACAACTAGATGACAAACAATAAAAGTGTGTTTAGGGCCGGGGCTGTGGTGTAGTGGGCTAAGGCTACATCTGTGGCACCAGCACCCCATATAGGCACCGGTTCAAATTCTGGGTGCTCCTCTTCCAGTCCATCACTCTGCTATGGGCTGGGAAAGCAGCAGAAGATGGCCCAAGTGATTGGGCCCCTGCACCCACGTGGAAGGCCCAGAAGAAGCTCCTGGCTCCTGGCTTCGGATCAGTGTAACTCCAGCCACTGTGGCCATCTGGGGAGTGAACCAGCGGATGGAAGACCTTTCTCTATGTCTCTCCCTTTCTCTGCAACTCTACCTCTCAAATACATAAGTAACATCTTCAAAAAAAAAAAAGTGTGTTTGGTGACAAGCAGCATATGGGACATTATGGACCACTTTGGAAGGGTATGGACAGCTTCTTGCGTAAGAAAATAACAACTTTTTCTGACCTTGAGGCGAGAAGACAAATAAAGAATTGTTATAGGAGGTTCACGATGAATTATTCCCATGTGTTGACTGAGAAGCTATTTTTTAAAAATATCCTTTAGTTATGCCTTTTATATTACAGATTTAATGTGTGACAAGCCATTACAGTAGGTGGTTTGGGGATTAAATTCTATCCTAAGGGGCTTGTGCTGTGGTGTAGAGGGTAAAGCTGCTGCCTGCAGTGCCAACATCCCATATGGGTGCTGGATTTAGTCCTGGCTGCTCCACTTCTGATCCAGCTCCCTGCTATGGCCTGGGAAAGCAGAAGATGCACCCACATGGGAGACCCGGAAGAAACTCCTGGCTCCTGGCTTCAGATCAGCACAGCTCCAGCCATTGTGGCCATCTGGGGAGTAAACCCCTGGATGGAAGACCTCTCTCTCTCTGCCTCTCTGTAACTCTGCCTTTTTTTTTTTTTTTTTTTTGACAGGCAGAGTTCAGACAGCGAGAGAGACAGAGAGAAAGGTCTTCCTTCTGTTGGTTCACCCACCAAATGGCTGCTACGGCCGGTGCGCTGCGTCGATCCAAAGCCAGGAGCCAGGTGCTTCCTCCTGGTCTCCCATGTGAGTGCAGGGCCCAAGCACTTGGGCCATCCTCCACTGCCCTCCTGGGCCACAGCAGAGAGCTGGATTGGAAGAGGAGCAACCGGGGCAGAATCCGGGGCCCCAACCGGGACTAGAACCTGGGGTGCCAGCGCTGCAGGCGGAGGATTAGCCTAGTGAGCTGCAGCGCCGGCCTGTAACTCTGCTTTTCAAATACATAAATAAACCTTTTAAAAAAAATTCTTTAGATCTTACGCAGGGCTCTAGGATCAACTTGATGCTTTATACAATGAAATTCATTGAAAACCCACTCCAGCTATTCATTGAATTATTAGACTAGAAAGGATTCCACAACACCATGCACTGTTTTTCTATATGGGTCTAAAGCCATACACAAGATGAGAAGGTAACTAGTCTGCTTTTGTTTTTCTTTGTTAACGTGCTGGTTGATTTTACAGATTAAACAACTAAAGGATGGACTTTTTCTACTTTTCTGAATGGTCATATTGGCATCAAGAAGACATTAGCACAGGGGATGGCAGTTCATGGATGGGACAACCTAGAGCTTTAGATTCTCTGGCCAGGCCACTGAGGTCAAGAGACTGTTTCCTGAGTTACATGTGAAGGTATCAAGGTTGATTCTACTGTCTTTGAAGTTAAAATCTCCTTTTTCTCTCCAGGGACAGTGATGTTGACAGTTGAAAATTAATAAATGCTCATCATGGGCCAGACCTGTGCTGGATACTTCATCTCTACTACCTCACGAGTTCTACAATGACCCCCAAGATTCTCTACCCTCCGTATAGTCCAGAGGACTGTGAGTAAGAGGGGCTTCATTCTGCTAATTACGTCTGACTAGATGGCAGAGCTGACTGTGAGAATGGATAATAACAGACCCAATCCTATGGACCCTTTAAATCTGGGTCTAGGTCAGACATTGATGTCAGAGGCTAGGACCAGGAGAAGCAGTGTGATTGCTGACTTGAAGATGGAGGGGACCACGCGGCAGGAAATGCAGGCAGCCTCCAGCTGGTGATCAGCAGGGAACTGGGGGCCTCAGTCCCCCAGGAACGAACTGTCAACAACCTGAAGGAGCTTGGAAGAGGTGTCCAAGCCTTAGGTGGGATCATGGACCTAGCAAACACCTTGATTTTAGTTGTTTGGGACCCTGAACAGAGAATGTTGAACGGAACTCCTAACCCACAGAAGCTGTGAGATAATGACTCACAGTGTTTCAAGATGGTAAGTTTATGGTAGCTTGTTGATCAGCAACACAGCAACATCATACACTCAATGTGATTCTCACAATAACCCTCTAACCTAGGGTTTGCCATTCTATAGACAAGGAGATAAAGACGCAGGGAGATTGAGAATTCGCACACTGTCCATAGCTCGGAGTGGCACAGACAGGTTTAAAGGTAGCCATTCTGACTGCAGGGTCAGTACTCTTAGCTGCCACCTCATTTCCTCTCTGTATGTACGTAAGTTACGCAAGTGCCACGCCTCCGGGGAAGGAGGCCAAACCAACCTCAGAGTGGGGAACTGCATCTGTGTGCCCGAGTGTGGATGTGCAGAAAGATCTGAGGACCTATACTGAACCCCAGCTCTACTACAGACTAGCTGTGTGCCTTTCGGGAAGCCGGTTATCACCCTGAGCCTGAGGTTTCTATTTTTACTTTTTGTATTTCTTAAATCTGCATGAAGGACAGTAAGAGTTTCTGTTGTGCATCGCTCTCAGAGCAATGGTGATGAGCCCAGGAATATGTGTGAGGGCGCATTGTAAAAAGTGTAGTCCCCTGGGCAAGCAGAAGTGCCTGGATGCCAGATGTTGAATTTCTTGATGACTGCAAATTTCAATCTCTTCTGCATACAGGTTGGACACATCTTTCTGATGCTTGATTTGAGGAAGACATTTAAAAATGACTGATGCTTTTTTGTCTGTTCTACTTAATATGACTGGTTTAATTCTGTAATTAATACACAGTTATTCTTAAGTGTTGAAATTTAACTGAAATGTGATCCCTGTTAAACATAAGAGTGGGAATAAGAGAGGGAAGAGATGTACAATTTGGGACATGCTCAAGCTGACTTGCCCCAAATGGTAGAGTTAGAAACATACCAGGGGACTCCAATTCAATCCCATCAAGGTGGCATGTAGCAATGCCATCTCACTAGTCCAAGTGATCAATCTCAGTTCACAATTGATCATCATGAAAGGACTAAGAGTCAAAGGGAGCACATAAACAAGTCTAGTACCTGCTAATACTAACCGATAGAATAAATAAAGGGGAGAGTGATCCAACATGGGAAGCGAGATACTCAGCAGACTCATAGAATGGCAGATGTCCTAAACAGCACTCTGGCCTCAGAATCAGCCCTAAAGGCATTCGGATCTGGCTGAAAAGCCCATGAGAGTATTTCAGGCATGGAAAGCCAAGACACTCTGGCAAAAACAAACAAACAAACAAAACAAAACCTAAATGAAAGATCTCTGTGAGTGAGATCCCAGTGGAAAGAACAAGTCTTCAAAGAAGGAGGTACCTTTCTCTGAAGGGAGGAGAGAACCTCCACTTTGACTATGACCTTGTCTAAACAAGATAAGAGTCGGAGAACTCAAAAGGCTTCCATAGCCTTGGAAACTCATGACTGGAGCATAGGGAGATTACTGATGCCATAAACAGGAGTGTCAATTTGTAAAGTCAACAACAGGAGTCACTGTGCACTTACTCCTCCTGTAGGATCTCTGTCCTTAATGTGCTGTACATTGAGATTTAATGCTATAACGAGTACTCAAACAGTATATTTCACTTTGTGTTTCTATGGGAGTGCAAACTGTTGAAATCTTTACTTAATGTATACTAAACTGATCTTCTGTATATATAGAAAATTGAAAATGAATCTTGATATGAATGGAAGGGGAGAGAGAGCGGGAAAGGGGAGGGTTGCGGGTGGGAGGGAAGTCATCGGGGGGAGGGGGATGCCAATGTAGTCCATAAGCTGTACTTTGGAAATCTATATTCATTAAATAAAAGTTAAAAAAAAAAGACTGATGCTTTTGGAGAGGAAATGCTTTGCTTATTTTATTTATTTGGAAATCAGAGAATAAGATGTAATGCAATTTTTCTTTCTTTACTCAGATTCTTTAAAAATCAGCTCACTGTTAAGAGCCAAAATAGGGTACAGCACTGTGGCATAGCAGGTCAGGCCACTGCCTGTGGTGCTGGCATCTCGTATGGGTGCTGGTTTGAGTCCAAGCTGCTTCACTCCCAATCCAGCTCCCTGCCAATGTGCCAGGGAAGGCTGTAGAAGATGGCCCAAGTGTCTGGGTCCCTTCCCTGCACCCAAGTGGGAGACCAGGAAGAAGCTTCTGGCAGTTGTTGTAGCGATTTGGGAACTGAACTAATAGATGGAAAATCTCTCTCTGTCTCTCTCTCCCTCCCTCTCACTCTCTCTAACTCTGCCTTTCAAATAAATAAATCTTAAAAAAAAAAAGCCAAAGTTACAACAATGTATTATGGAATTCATAAAAAATGTAGATGTATGACATGAATGTAATAGTAGACAGGTTAAGCAAAGTACAAAGAGAATTATACTGTTGCAGGGTTTTAATATAAGTATTATAAGTAAATCATTACAATATTAATTCATGGTAGCTTATGATAAGTCAAGAGTATAATTTTTGTGCATAAATACCTAAAAATGACACAAAAACCTATGGATAAAAGGCCAATAGAAGAATAGGATGGCACACACACACACACACACACAAACTTAAATCAATCAAAAGAACACATGAAGGGAAGAAAAATGAATAAAGAATAGGAGAACTTAAAAAACAAATAGCAGGGCCTGGGTTTGTGGCACAGCACATTAAGCCACTGCCTGAAATGCCAGCAGCCCAAATGGTGCCTGTTCATGTTCCAGCTGCCCTACTTCCCATCTAGCTCCCTGCCAATGTGCCACACGGGAGACCTGGATGGAGTTCCAGGCTTTTGGCTTCTGCTTGGCTCAGCCTTGGCTGCTGCATTAATTTGGAGAGTGAACTACTGGGTGGAAGATCTCTCTCTCTCTCTCATCTCTCCTTCTTGCTCTATAACTATGCCTTTCATATAAATGAATTTTAAAAAAATAAAAAAAGCAAGATGATAAGATCTCACTAATTCTATTAAATGTAAATGATCCAAATACTCCAATTAGAAGACAAAGATTATCAGACTAGATTTTTTAAAAACCTCACAAAGTCTACAGAAGGTTTCCTTGAATTATAAAGACACAGGATGAAATAAAAAGAGATGAAAAAAAGATATACCATGCGAATTTAGGTGCAGAAGAAAGTTGGTGCGACTATGAATGTTTTAGTATCAAACAAAGTAGACTTCAAGTTAAGGAATATTTATTACCAGAGATAAAGAGAGCCATTTCATAATGACAGAAGAGTCACTTTATCAAGAAGATACAATTTTAAGTATGTATGTGTTTTATCAAAAGGTTATACAGATGGCTCCTTGACCCATGAGTTATGTTCTGACCAACTCATTCTAAATTAAAAGTCAAGAATACATTTACCATAACTAAGCTATGGACAGCACTGCTTAGGACATGGCCCCTCACGCAGCAGCAGCTGCTTATCCTGTGGTCATGGAGCTGACTTAGCTGGGGCTTGCTGCTGCTGCCCAGCAAGATGAGAGAGGAGTGACTAGCACTAGCTGAAGAAAAGATCAAAATTCAAAACCTCAAGTAGGTTTCTACTAAGTGTGTTATCACTTTGAGATCACCATAAAGCTGAATAGTTGTACATTGAACCACTGTAAGTTGGGGATTACCTGTACTTAAAATCTGTCCAGCTCCATTGTAAATTTCACTGCAGTAAAAAAAAAATAATATATGTGGATATGTGGAAGCTCTTGCCTTCAAAAAAATCATGATTTGGTTAGGTAAATGAGACACAGACAAAGATATGCAAAACTGAAAAGTAATACAAAAGAAATTCCAAAGTAGTACGGACCACAGTCAAACGAGAATGGGAAGAAGGGGGAACGAGCTGCCTGTGAGCTACAGTGGATGGGAAAACCCATATGGAAGAGGGCTGACGGGGAAGTAGATTTATGGGGACAGACAGAGGGTGGGAGGAAAGTGGTGGTCAAAGTACCGAGGGACAAGGCAGAAGCTGAACCCCAAGTCCGTCCATAGGTCACTCACTGATTGACCCTTCATAGTAAGTCCCTCCAATCCCGTTCTGCCGAATGAAGTGCAGAGATGTTAAACCCCCTGCCCAAGGCCATAGAACTTATAGGACTAGATTTTGTCACAGGAACTGGGGCCATGCGCAACTCCAAAGGCTGAGCTGTTCCAGTAAAGGGTATTTCACATGTGAGACAGCATTTGCTGGATAGCCCTGAGCAAGCAGCTCTGTGGGTAGAAAAGCCCCGGTCAGTACCAAAAAAGTATCTTTTCTGAGTTCACATGCTTAGAATTTTGCTCTACAGGAGAGGATAAACAGCTGATTCCACTCAAAGGGCTCTACTGCTGTTCATAAACCATGAGGGTGTTTATGTCATGGGCAGAGCTCCCCAAGTGAATTATAGCCTTTTACGCACTGTGTATGGTATTTTCATAGGACAAAGAAACAGGGCGTGGAAGGAATGCTACACTGACCTACCTCTCTTTCTGTCCTTTCTTTTCAACCTTCTCCACTGATCTGAAACCTACACTGCAGGACAGTCCTTTGGTTCTGTTTACCTATTACCTGGCCTTCGGACACAGTCTAGAGCAGTTACTCAGTTCAGTTTAAGAGTGGAGCCCTTAAACTAGCATGAGCTGTCGGCCTTGTCTTTTATTATAATTAAATGGATCCATCTTAGCTACAGTTGAAAGCAGATTTTTTTAATGTTACTTCAGATGTTTTCTTTAGGCTGGTGTTAACATAAAGCAAATGTCTCTTGAGACTCTGAACCAATCTGTTATGATAAACAGGCTTCACTTACGATTTTCCTATACTGAAATCACAGGCTGTGGTCTGCAACTCCTTAAAGACTCAACTCCTAATGCAAAAATGTCTACTTAAAACACACACACACACACACACACACACACCCCAAGATAGCTTTACCATGGAAACCACAAAGCCATGTCTGGTTCAGACTCCAGAGCACATACCACAAATAATGGCCTATCTTCTAAGGGTAGATCTTATGTATACACAGGGAAAGCCCAGAGAATTAAACAACTGCAATACTTCCAATATAAAACGTACTTTATGATTCCTTTCTTCAATTGTATTTCAAGATAGGTAAGTCTTAATCACTAGATATATTTGTGTTTTTTTTTTTCCTTAAATAGAATTTCAGACGTGGGTGTCATGGAGAAAAAGGGAAAATATAAGGCAGGTGGGCAGAGTGAATCAGAAAATGACAACTCTGGAGTCCACGTTAAGTCTGGTGGGGTCTGGATTTCTACGGAACATCCCTCTGGCATTGGTTAAAGAGTTCCGAGTCTGCTCTAAGAGAAGTCTTGTGTTACAGAAGTGCTGGAGATGCCAGGAGGCCCCCAGGGAAGGAAAGGGCCTTGGGGAGATGGAGGGGAGAGCTAGAAATCCTACTAATCAAGAATATTCTAGGTGTGGAAGGCCAGCTTTTGTTAGTTGGGACTTTAAACTGTCAGAAGTTTGCTATGATAAGAGCTTTATCTCCCCTGCTAAGTTACAAATTCCACGAAGCTGTGGACAATTTCCAGTTTGTTTCTCATTATACCCCCAGCATGGAGCACGATGCCTGGACATGGTAGATGCTTAATACACACTGGATGGATGGAGGGGCAGATGAAGAGGACACTTATTAGACAAGTCTTCATTTGTGCAAGTCTTTGGATCTGATCATCCTTCAGCTGGGATCACAGGTGTGAGCTTATGGTTGTTCAGATGATAAAAGTAATAACCACATGCCACTCTATGATTAATTTTTGGAAACTATGATTTTGATCCCCTGCTGCTTCAATCTAGGAGGCCATGGTTCATGGAGTCTGATGATCCAGATACTAAAGTCTTACCTAAGGAAAACACTCAGTTCATTTCTCTATTTATCTATTCCATATGACTGCAGTGAGCCTTATACTCTGAGAGGTTTATGGGCAACAGCTGTATCTGTAAACTCCAAACTCCAGCAAACTTCAACCTCCATCATATCACTACTTCCATGGTGATTTTAATAATTCTATGCAATTTGTATAGCAATGTATTCAGTTCAGGAACATGCAGGTCCTACTCTGGCATTGGCTATGGCTCACACTACAGAGATGCAATGAGAGACACAGTTTAAAGAGATTAAGTTCTCTGTGAAAAGATAACACCAAATCCAATTATTGCCTAATAAGCAAGAATTCCCATTTGTTTTCACCACACCTGACATTTTCCAATTAAAAACAAATGAAAGGGGCTGGCTATGCTTTCATCATCGACACCATTTACCCATGAATTTAATTCCTATTTAATACTTCTTCTTTAATCTAAATAGAGGGGAAGATTTTTGGCAAATCCCATAATCCATTTTTAAAAAGCAGTTGTGGCCAATTTTAAAGATCAGCAGTAATAGTAGGAAAACGGAAACACTTCCAGGTGTAGGTCACTTCTTCCTGGTGAGGTCAGATAAGGGGACTGGCAAACTTCTGTAAAGGGCCAAGCAGGAAACACTTCTGGCTTTGCCAGCCAAATGGTCTTTGTTGCAGCCACTTTCTCGGCCACTGTAGCATGAAAGCAGCTATAGATGATAAGAAGTGGGCATTGCTGTGCTTCAATAAAACTTTACTGCAAAAACTGGCATGGGGCAGGATTCAGCCAGTGAGCAGTGGCTTGCCAATCTCTACAGTAAATATAAAAATGTTCCTACCTGTAGGAGATCATGATAGATTCACTTACTTTGCTCTTTTGGCCATTTCATTTCCATCCCATCTAGGGCTGTATGGATAATTTTTTTGGGCTTGGGAGTAAAGCTGTCCACTGTTGGTGAAATGATAGACGGACTGAAATGTGAGCGTTGGCTGGTCTCGTGGGAAAAACAGGGGCAGGTCAACTGCAAAGACAGAAGAAAAGAAAAGAGAGTCAGAGCTTAAGCACATCTTACAGCACTGTTTTTGCTAAATCAGAGTGTTAAGTACAAGATTCTATTTGAACCACAAATACTGGTTGAGGTCTAGACAAAAGGTATGGAAAAAAGGATCAAGAAATACAAGGTGACTTCCCTGCCCTTGTCAATAAGTTGATATTCTAGAGAGGCAAATCACACGTGCGAGCAAGTGTAACCGACTTGAGGTGGGTGCGCAGGTGCTGGGAGAACGCCACGATGCTCAGGACAGAAGTGGGACTGGCACCCCTGCCACCTGAACTTCTCCGGCACTTACCTTGTCCAATATTCCATAGCAGGGTACCTTGTTTAAAGAGTCTGTGATACCAGGAAGTCCAAAGGGTTGGACGGTACCTTCCTCCTCTATAATTTGACAGGGGAAGTGGGCTGGAGGCAGTTTTTCAAGAGCGGATTTGGAAAAAGGCAGGTGAGAGCACGTGAGAACTGTTCTACTTTACACGACGTGGCAACTCGATCACCAGAAAAGAAAGTTATCACGCTGCTTCCAATCAAGCTGTGAATTTGGATACTCAGCAGTTTCCATTTTCTCCCATCTGCGTTACCACGTGTATTTATATCTCCTAAATCAGTGGGAGCTCCTTAATGGAAGGCAACAGCGACAAATCTGAGCACCAAATACGTCTCCTGTCACAGTGGAGGCTGATTCTAACCTTTGCTGTTAACATGTATTACATGTTTTACCTTTTCATTTTGGGGTTCCTTTAAACTCAATTTTTAAAAATAAAATGGCTTGCTATTTTTTAGTTGAGGTAAACCACATTAAAAAACTGATTGTTTCAACAGCACATTCTTAAAGGGGTAGGATGTGCATTCATGTGAATGTTATACACGTGCAGGACAAAGAACAGGTATATCACCAAAAGTAGTAAGCAAAGTGTGTAGAAGATTTGCTAGCTTCAGAGAGTACTTTATCTAATTTGTTACTTAAGATTCTGTGAAAGAGACATGATTTTTGCTATCTGTATTTAATAGATGAGCAAACTTGAGCTGTAAAGAGGTTTATTAACTTGCTCATGTCATAGCTAGGCAGATCCAAAACTCAACTCTAGTCCCATGATTCCAATCCTAGGCGCCTACCATGCTACATTCCTCCTCCTGGCACCAAAGCACACGGATGAGACATGCTACAACTCACCTACTGTGTCACAATCACAAGTTAGTAAGCTAAAGGAAGTCTCCACTGTGAAGGAAGCACAGCTTGAGCTTGTTGGCTACATGAGGTGGGTATGTTTTAAAAATACATCCTAGATAGTTCTACATCTATCACCATCCCAGTCTGGGGTGACAGTCAACTTGGACTAGGCTCTCTAAGTACCCAATGTGATTTCTGTAAGGAAAAGGTTCACAGCAAGTTTTTAAAAAGAAAAACCAACCAAAAAATCCCAAGAAACAAAAAACTGCCCAGTTGGTAGGGCCTCCTAGCCCTCTGAGTACACTTGACTCGGAGGATGTCTGACTCAGCCCTGCAGGGGGTTTCTACAGATGAATCACATTACAGCCAAAGAAAGGAGGCAAGATCATGAATGTCCACTCTTTAGTCATATTTTTCAAGTGCCAAAATAAGACAGTCTCAATATATCTATTTATGTCCAAGCAGTTTTCAGAACATATAGGAACAACAGAAAATATGAAACAGACTAATTCAAAGTATAAATAATTCAACTCAGAAATCCCCTTCTGAATCCTTTCATGTCACAAAGCATGATCCATAATATTGTTTTATAAAATTTTTATAACTTTTCAGTTAACTAATTCCCTGTCCTCTGATTAATTTTAGAAAAAATGTCTACTCACATACAATCATTGTTATATTACACAGTTTCCAAATACAAAACAAGATGCAGATTAAACTCAAAGCAATCATTAATAGCAGAAAAGTGTTCAACATTTGAGCTTCCCTATAAAAAAGCAATACTTTTAAATACCAGAATGCAATGGCAGTGATTTAGAAAGTTCAAGTAAATACAGTCACTGCTCAGGATCAAAGACAATGCAGGTCATATCACAGGCTACATGGTTCTCAAGCTACTGGCTTTTTGGGGGCTTTGGAATGCATTATTTTTTGATCTCATTGTTTTGTTTTGTAGAGAATGAGCTGCTGGCACTTGTATTTGATATACTGAAAGTGATTTCTCTACCTGTTTCTGAACCACCTTCTTTTAACCCCAAATACCCAATTAGCACCAGAAATAATTCCGAATGTGAATGAAATTCATTCATGTGGCCAAGTGAGTTGTTCTGATGTTTTAAAAATGCCAGCACGCCGGGTTCTAGTCCTGGTTGCTCCTCTTCCAGTCCAGCTCTCTGCTCAGGCCCGGGAGGGCAGTGGAGGATGGCCTAGGTGCTTGGGCCCCTGAAACCACATGGGAGACCAGAAAGAAGTACCTGGCTCCTGGCTTTGGATCAGTGTAGTGTCAGCCACAGCGGCCATTTGGGGAGTGAACCAATGGAAGGAAGACCTTTCTCTCTCTCTATCTATAACTCTACCTGTCAAATAAAAAAAAAAATGCTAGCAAGTTATAGGCTGATAAGTGCTATCATCAGCTCCCAAAGACACTGATTACACAATTATTCCTCCATTTAGATTTGTCTAACTAAATGGTTAAAGCCAATACTAAAATCTGAATACTTTGGCGGGACTGGTATTGTAGTACAGCAGGTTAAGCTGTAGCCTATGATGCCAGGATTCCATATGGGCACTGGTTTGAGTCCCAGCCACTCTACTTCTGATCCAGCTCCCTGTTAATGAGCCTGGAAAAGCAGCAGAAAATGGCCAAAGCAGTTGGGCCCTTGACACCCACATGGGTGACCTGGATAGAGTTCCAGGCTCCTGGCTTTGGGCTGGCCCAGCTCTGGCTGTTGCAGATTATTTGGGGAGTGAACCAGCAGATGGAAGACCTTTCTCTTTCTTTCTGTCTCTAACTTTGCCTTTGAAATAAAGAAATGTGTGGCTTTTTTTTTTTTAAGATTTTATTTATTTATTTGAGAGGTATAGTTACAGATGGAGAGAGGGAGAGACAGAGAAAAAGCTCTTCCATCAACTGGCTTACTCTCCAAATGGCCGCAATGGCCAGAGCTGGGCCAATCCAAAGCCAGGAGTCACAAGCTTCCTCTGGGTCTCCCATGCGAGTGCAGGGGCCCAAGCATTTGGGTCGTTTTCTCCTGCTTTCCCAGGCCTTAGCAGAGAGCTGGATCAGAAGAGGAGCAGCTGAGACTAGAACTGGCGCCAATATAGGAAGCTGGCTTCGCAGGCAGAGTCTTAGCCCACTTTGCCACAGCGCCCGTCTCAGGAAACAAGTCTTTAAAAAATAAAATTTAAATACTTCCTCACACAGTAACTGGATTATTAAGCAAACAGAAATGGTCAGAGTATTTCATATATTAAATCAGTGACCCACATGTTAATTCATGTCTAAGAAGAAAAAATTTATAAAGTATCAACTATTTTGCTCAACCTAAGTTGTATTCTATCTATATTCTTCAACAGTCAACAAAACAGTGGCATCCTTAAAAATGTTTTTTGCATGAGTTAGTAACCAAAATATTTGAGAAATATTTAAAATTTTTCTTCTAAGAATGATTTGAATGGTAAAAATTAGTCAGAATTTTAAAAAGGAAAAATACGTTTTCCTTATCCCTAAATGTTTCTGTCACTTAAATTTTGCTTATAGGTTAACATGATTTTATGATGCAGAGTTAAATAATTATCTTAGGCTTTCAAACAGCTAACTTGCTTTGAAGGAATCACCAGGTTCTAAATAATCTGGGCTTATAATTCTATCAAAATTGAACACTTTTATTTGCTTCCTTAGGACCCAGTGGCTCAAGTTCGATTCCCAGAGTAGGATCCTTCCCCTTGGTTCGGTTACGTAAGTGTTGGTATTATTTTGACAACTGCTTCCTACTTCCTTCTTTTTGCATGGACTCAGAATTTTGGTCCGTGCTCTGTCCCCAGGAGGGGTGGTTCTTGCTTATTCAGTAGCATTTCAACAACCATTTCTGAATCATGACTTTCTTCAAGGGCTTGTTGAAACAGATCCTACCAACCACTTCTGATTCTGCGCACAGCAAGCAGTCCTCAGGACTCGTTCCCAGGGTTCCAAGGCCCAGAGAAGCAGGAAGCATCAGGCGCTGCAGTTCATATTATTCTAGACAGCTGCTGCAGGGACGTCTGCTGGGCACTGTCTGGGAGCTGCAGGTCCTCGCTGGACAGTGACTAGCTGGGCAGCTTTCCTGGGACGCTGAAGGCATTGACAAACCTTGCTGCCTCTCTCTAAGTTCTGGAGGAGAAGAACCATTTGCTCCGTGGCCCATATAAGGCCTGCAAAATCACGTGGTCTGACCCTGCCAAGTCAACAGCAGGTGGGACTTGAAATTCCATTAACTTACAGCAGACTAATTTTTAAGTTGATAATTTTGTATGGCCCACAAATGACGTTATAAATATCCACAAGGCTCTTTAAAACAAGTTCGCCACCGCTGCAGGGTGAGGCTCAGGTGGACAGCTGCAGTTTTAGCTTCTTTAGTAACAAGGCTCCCTGCCCCTAACCACTCACCATTTCGTCATAACACACACTGGTAAAGTGTGTCTGCATTCACAGACTATAAAAACTCGTCATCTCTCCAAAAACACCGACTGAAAAATGACCTAGAAACAGCTAAAAGAAACGTGACACCATGCGTCTCATTCATACGACAGCCTGTCAGCTGCTCACATTTCAGGCACGGTTCTAACAAGTTTGATTACATGATTTTTTCCAGAAAAATGGAACAAAAGAGAACATTCCTAAAGGCAAGGCAAGGACAAGGCGCTTCGACAGCAAGTAGTGAGAACTAGCGGTCTTGTACAAAGGGAGAGTCTAATAAGTCAAAGCAAAATCAGAGGGACAAGAAGAATCCCAGGCTGCATCCCCGCCCCGTCCCCATCATCACTCAGTTCAGTGGATACTGACACTGACCCTGAGTCTTGGCAACTGTGGCAGACAACCTTGGGTGCCTTCCTACCTGCCATATCCAGAGTTTCAGAGTACTGGGTGTTCAGTCTCTTAGACTTTCATAAAACAAGGCATGGAAATGTGATTCACTTCTGCCGAGGGGACATGAGGGGAAGTGGGCAAGGGGTCTTTGGAGAGATATTTTCCTCTCTGATTAAAGACATGAGTAACAGGCAACCCCTTAGCCACAGATCTGATCACGTGAGGTCTTGAGGTGTGGAGCTGTGGCACCCATCTTGTGACCACGAGAGGAAGGTCAGCCTGGAGCCACTGAGCTCATGTATTCATAGTCCCTAGAACTGTCCAGCCCTGGGTTCCTTGTTGTCTGAGACAACTGCAAGTTTTTATTTAAATCTTTTTTAACCAGGCATTCCCACACTTGTAGTCAAAGGCACCTGAGGAAATGTTCCTTCTTATAGCTTCTATCCAAGAAAGCTGGATAACTGTATAGTCTATTTCAGAAATATTTCCACCAAGGATGGTTAAAAAGCATTCAAGGCACACAAATAGGAAAGTTGTAGTTGTCTGGAAAATGCAGTTTTGTGGGACAGTTCAATTCGTGAAAATGCCAAACAAATGAGGGGTTCACCATAATTGCTTCCCTGGAAGTCACATTGTCAAATACTTTCACCATTATTCACCAGCCCAGCCATTATTCCAGTTCTTCAGACCTTCCAGATTCAGCATTCCTGTGCCCTTCCCTGCGGCCTTGGGTCAGCGGGGAGGGTCCTCCCGGACCCGCTTTGGTGTGGTGATGGCTCCTGTTTCCAGGCCCCTCCGGCTCCTCACGCCTCACTCTGAGCTCTGAGTTTTAACTCCCTGCTGCCCTGCTACGAACTCGTCCTCCATTGATGAGCCCACTTGAGGCTGGTTCTTCCCAAGAGCAGTCAGTGCACATCTCACTGCCAGGCACGCTCACAACCACGTGCAGAGACTGCCATGTATGTACTGACCACCCTCCAATATTGCTAACTGCATACTAAACCTCTGAGACACATGGATCCCAACCACTAGGAAATTAACCACCACGCATCCAGAACATTCACCGCCAAGAAGTATAAAAGCAATCCAGAAACGTTCCAATTCAGAAATATCCCTGTTCCAGCGATTAAAAATCAAATGGTGTCTCCTTTTATCATCACTGCCCTTCATTTAAGTGACAGGGGAGAGATAATATTAACCAGATTTTGTTAAACTTTTTTACTTAAATTGGTTTCAAATTTTACTAGCTTCTGTGTGATCTGATCAAGGAAATATGTTCTCTTTGGAATTTTAACGTGTGGGGTCTTTAAAAAGTTCATGGAAAATGTGTATAATGAGCCGGCGCTGCGGCTCAATAGGCTAATCCTCCGCCTTGCAGCGCCGGCACACCAGGTTCTAGTCCCGGTCGGGGCGCTGGATTCTGTCCCGGTTGCCCCTCTTCCAGGCCAGCTCTCTGCTGTGGCCCGTGAGAGCAGTGGAGGATGGCCCAAGTGCTTGGGCCCTGCACCCCATGGGAGACCAGGAGAAGTACCTGGCTCCTGCCATCAGATCAGCGCAGTGTGCCAGCTGTGGCGGCCATTGGAGGGTAAACCAAAGGCAAAAAAGGAAGACCTTTCTCTCTGTCTCTCTCTCTCACTGTCCACTCTGCCTGTCAAAAAAAAAAAAAAAATGTGTATAATGAAGTAACTATTTGCAGATTTCAAAAAAAAATTTTTTTTTGTACAAAAGCAACATACCTTTTAATTCTTTTCCATCTAAAAATTTATTTATCTGAAAGGCAGAGAGAGAAAGAGATTGAGAAAGAGAGAAAGAGAGAGAAAGAGAGATATTTTCCAACTGCTGGTTCACTTCCCAGATGGCTACAATGGCCAGGTCTGGGCCAGGTCTGGGCCAGGTCTGGGCCAGGCTGAAGCCAGGAGCCAAGAGTTCTAGAGTTCTACCTAGGTCTCCCATGTGGGTGAGGGGCTCAAGTGCTTGGGCCATCTTCTGCTGCTTTTCCTAGGCCATTAATAGGAGCTGGATTGGAAGTGGAGCAGCCAGGACATGAACTGGCACCCACACAATGGATGCTGGCACTGCAGGTGGCAGCTTTACCTGCCAGGCCACAACGCTGGCCATCTCCTTTATTTCTATTTCTCTTTGCTAGCCAGCTCCTCTACCCATTGCCACTTCTCACTGAGGCCAACCCTGTCTCAGCACAGCCTTTCTTTCTTGCCTCTAGGCTCTCTTTTATTGTCTTTATTCCATACGCATCTCAGTTTCTGAAGCATAGGGCCAGGTTGGCTGCATAACCCTAGCCAGAACTGGGAGGCAGCAGGTGCTCCACTGATGGCAACCAATGTGGTGTGGACTCTGGATTGCTTTCCTCAAGCACAGTTCAGGGACTGTGTACTCCTCCTCCCCTTCCTCCTTATGTTGTCTGGTTCCCTCCTTCCAGGTTTACAGCTATCTTGGATAGGTCAACTTTTAGCAAATCTGGTCTCTGCTTATATTTTGCTTAGTATTTATCGGCTTTTAAGACACTTTATAGGTACAAGTCAATCATTCCCATACCCCCGGACACATTCTGCAAAGCTGTAAGGAGAATTTCAAGGTCAAAGGGATGCCCCAGTATAAGCCAGTGAGAGAGCCAAGGTTCTCTCCCCCTCCCCCATAATACTAGGCTTCCCTTTCTACAGAATCAGAAGTCAGTATCGCCATCACCAGGAAACTTAACACTGCCAATGCCTGGGCCCTATCCCAGACCCCTGATTTCTGAAAAGCCATCCCAAGTGACTTTGCTATGCCTCCGCAGGTAGGAATCATTGCAATGTGAGCTCCTTACATGCAGGACTGTGCATTAGTTATTTTAGTATTCCTAGTACTTAGCACACAGAATGACACACAAAAAACACTCACTAAATGCTTACTGAACTAAAGGAAAGGAACAGAAAAGGGAAATTAAAACCTCTGTGAGATCCCATTTTGTACCCATTATTCTGCCAACGGGTAAGAAACAGTACTCAAGTACCATGAAGGTTGTGGAACACTGGTGATTCCCACTCACGGAGGAGCAGAATATGAAACGCTGTGGCCTCGTGTACAGTAACAGTGAAGACTGCACACTTTGAGCAATCCATGCCTAAGGAACTTCCACATGTGCTTAAGATGGTGATGGGAGAAGGCTTGCTGTGGCATGGTGTGCGACACTGCAAATCAGAACCACCTTAACTGTCCATTACCAGGACACTAGATGAACAGATTGTAATGTATTCTTTGAATGGAATACTTGACAGCAGACTGGAAGAATAAGCCAGGGGCTGGTTTTTGTGACACAGCAGGTTAAGTCGCTGCTTGAGACACTGGCATGTTGCATCGGAGCACTGTTTCCAGGCACAGTTGCTCTACTTTCTATCCAGCTTCCTGCTGGGAAGATGTGGAAAGGCAGTGTTCGGAAGATGGTTCAAGTACCTGGGCCCCTGCCACACTCACAGGAGACCAGGGCGGAGCTCCTGGTTCCTGGTTTTGGTCTAGCCCAGCACTGACTGTTATGGCCATCTGGGGAGTGAACCAACAGATGGAAGAACTCTCCTCCACCCCATCATTCGGCCTTTCAAATAAATAATAAAATAAATGACTTAATAAAGAGAGAGAATCTAGGATTGTATGTACATATACAGAGGACCCTCAAGGACATAATAGTCAGTGACCAAAGCAAGTTACAGATGAAAGCTGTTCAAAATATACTTGTAAAGTTCAAAGCCATGTAATATTATTGTAACTATTTATACATGTCTATGTAGTAAAAATAAAGATACATGTGGAAAGATACACATCACGTTCAGTCCGGTCTGGACTCCCTCTGATCTGGGAGTTGGGGAGGAGGAGGACGGGAATGCACGGGGACAGGCCCTCGGGCGCCTCTGACTGAACTGAGACTGTGCGGGGGCTTTTAAGAAGTCAAAAGCAATTACAGTAAACAGAAAGACTTGACTAAGGTGACTACACAGATTACGTTTTCATCTTCTTTATATCCTGGTGTAAGCTTTAAATAGTTATCATTTCAAAGAGTGTTAAAAATAAGCCAGGACATTAACATTCATAGTAGAGAAAATAATCAGTATGATTTCATTTATATAAAGTTCAAAAACAGGAAAAAATGATATACTGTATATGTGTATATATATATATGTGTGTGTATACACACACACACACACACACACACACACATACACCAGGCGGTAAAGCTATTAGGAAAACCAAGAGAACAATTAACAAAAAGTTCAGGGTAGAGGTTATTTATGGGAGAGATACACACACGGCTTCTAAGATAATGGGACTATTCCAGTGTTTTAAGTTAGGTGGTGTTCTATTAATCCTTAAAGTATGCAATTATGTTTTCTATGATCTTTGTACATACAAGGGTACTTAAAAATAGTTTGTGGAAAATGGATATAAAAGATATTTTTACTTTGGTGCAAAATTTTTGAAACCCATGCAACATTTTTTCATAACTTGGATCTTCCATAAACTTTTTGAAGTACTTCATATATATTTAAATAACTATAACTTTAATGCAATGAGAGCATTTCTAAAACAGAGAGTCTGGAAAGCAAATGATCTTCAGGAGAAAAACAAGCCAAAGCTGGTGGAGTCCCTGGAAGAATGAGGGTGCCCGTGGCCTTGAGCCTCTGGTCTGGAAGAAGAGACGGGCAAAGGTCAATGAGCTCCCAGCTGGGCAAACCCAGGTGATGGTGGAGGCACGCACACGCTGCACGTGCAAAGGAATGGGAACCACACCCGAGGCTGCAACTCTGCCCAGGAGACAGACTTTGAGTTGGTTCTAGAATGTTTAAGACTGAATCAGAATCAGAGGCTGGGAATAATATTCCAGTGAAAGGGAAGAAGGCAATGAAGCATTTCATACAAAGCAGGTAGAACAATTTTCCACTGTTCTTTTGCCTCTTTAGGGATCCTCTCTGTTCAATGAGGAAAAGCCACAACCTGTTCTACGTTACTGGTCTTACTTTCTTCCCCGCTCCTCTCCTGACCTTTGTACACATGGAGAGAAATGGGTGACGCGAAGCTGAAGAAAGCATAGTGGGAAGCTTGCAGGCCAACCTGCTCTCCTGACCTGGGAGGCTCTACTTGCTTTTCTGGGTTGACCTGGGTTCACGCTCAACAAGGCTGCTTGTCCAGAAATGCCTCTGTCCGAGAACTCTGCTCTCAAGTAGCACCCGCTGAGTGCCGGATGAAAGGAGATACCAACGGCTGAGGCTGGGACCCAGGGGTCCCGGCACAGGGACCTCTCCCTCGCCCTGAGTGCCTCTGTGACCCCTTGCTTCATCTGTCACACCCTTGGTCTAGACTCCATGCTAGAACGGAGTGTCCACACCTGCCAGGGCTGGGCCGACACTGGACTCTGCACCTCCTGCCTACCGTGCCACTGGCTTCTGAGTCCTCTGAACATGTGTCCCCCCTGGCTCCTGGCTCCCCTGCTGCTGCGCTGCTCTCACTTCCCCAGGCCTGGCTCCTCGTGCAGGCCCTGCAACCATTACAGCTTCAGCCTGGTAATGCAGTCCAGGCCCCCTTTCTTCCAGGAAGCCCCCCTTGCATGCCCGATGATGTCTCCCTCATGCCAGTCCACGTAACCCACTTCTCAGCTGGGCTGCTAACAATCCGGGAGTCACACCTCTGTGTTGTATACTCCACGTGTGTACCACTGTGCTAGACCCATACTAGGCAGTGTATACATACTAATGACTAACTGGCATAGGTCACCGAAGTGAAGAAATGCCGACTGCACTAGACACGCAAGGAAGAAACACACTTTTATGAGATGCAGAAAGAATCTAGCAAGAGAGAGAACACCACAAATAGCATTCAGTACTGTTTTAACTTCTATTTTTAAAAGAATTTAGTCTCAATAAATAAATTCCTGGCCTGGGAGGATTAAAAAAAAGAAATCTGGCTAAATTAGGGAAGAGTTTGATTAAAAGAATCCTTAACCAAATTAAAATATATTCAAATATAAAAATCCCTGGAACTTAAAAACTGGGCAAAGTTTTTAAAATAGTCATAATCTTTTAATTTGAAAACATTGTTGGACAATGTACCAAATGCAGGTGATTAGAGGGCAAGGGACAAATATGGTTTCTTTGGTTAAAGTAGGGGGACTGATATTGGTCAATTTAAATTCCAGTCGTAAAAAACTAGAACCAGTTATATACAAAATGTGAAGGATGACTAATGAAGCAAAAATTCCACAAACTAATCTAGTTTTTGAAAAGATGATCTAGTCATGATCTTTATACTCTAGAGAAAACATGTATCCAAGTTGACAAACATTCTCTGAGCGTCCAGCACGTGCCAGCCCTGGGGAAGGCAAGCTGACTAGGGTGGCTCCTCCTGACAAGGCTGGCATACACTTAATCTTCACTGTTCTCTGGAAGGGAGGCCATGGTAAAGGTTGTAACAGAGGCATCCACAACAGGGTTTTGTGGTGGGAAGATGTTCTATCTAATGGCTTCTAGTAGGCTTATTGGGTTAGATGGCTTTCAGCAGCATCTTGAAAGACAGCTAGAATTTTTTTTAAAGATTTATTTATTTGAAAGGTGGAGTTATGGGAGAAGGAGGGGAAGAGGTTTTCCATCCACTGGTTCACTCCCTAAATGGCCACACAATGGCCAGAGCTGGGCCTACCCGAAGCCAGGACCCAGGAGCTTCTTCTAGGTCTCCCATGTGAGTGGAGGGGTCCAAGGACTTGGGCCATCTTCCACTGTTTTCCCAGGCATACTAGCAGGGACCTGGATTGGTAGTGGAGCAGCTGGGACTTGATTCAGTGTTCACACGGAATGTTGGTGTCACAGGCAGTGGATTTACCTGCTATGCCACAGCACCAGCTCTGACAGCTCAGACTTTTTTAAACTTTTATTCACTTAATTTTCTTTATTTATTTGAGAAGCAGAGAGACAGACAGAACTCTCACCTCCTTGTTCATCCAATATCGGATGCAGGTGTCTTAACCACTGGGACAATGCCTGCTCCAACACCCAGGATTTTGACAGGTGGGGCCAAGCGGGTGGCTTGTAACGGGGAAAGGAGTGGAAAGGCAAGGAAATCCAGGCAATGGGAAAAGTACTGGGCAGAAAAGCCAAGGGTGTGTGGTGATGCAAGATGGAGGATAGAATGCTGGTACAGAGGGGTGCTGGATTTGTGTAGTATTTTTTTTTTTTTTTAACAGGCAGAGTGGCCAGTGAGAGAGAGAGACAGAGAGAAAGGTCTTCCTTTGCCGTTGGTTTACCCTCCAATGGCCGCCGCGGCCGGCGCGCTGCAGCCGGCGCACCGCGCTGATCCGATGGCAGGAGCCAGGAGCCAGGTGCTTTTCCTGGTCTCCCATGGGGTGCAGGGCCCAAGCACCTGGGCCATCCTCCACTGCACTCCCGGGCCACAGCAGAGGGCTGGCCTGGAAGAGGGGCAACCGGGACAGAATCCGGCGCCCCGACCGGGACTAGAACCCGGTGTGCCGGGCGCCGCTAGGTGGAGGATTAGCCTAGTGAGCCGCGGTGCCGGCCTTTTTTTTTTTTTAAGATTTATTTTATTTATTTGAAAGGCAGAGCTACAGAGAGACAGAGAGAGAGAGAGAGAGAGAGAGAGAGAGAGAGTGTCAGTCTTCCATCCACTGGTTCATTCCCTAATTGACCACAATGGTCGGAGCTGCACCAATCCGAAGCCAGGGGCCAGGAGATTCCTCTGGGTCTCCCACATGGGTGCAGGGGCCCAAGGACTTGGGCCATCCTCTACTGCTTTCTCAGGCCATAGAGGAAAGCTGGATGGGAAGTGGAGCAGCTGGGATTCAAACCAGCGCCCATGTTGGATGCTGGCGCTGCAGACCAGGGCTTTAACCTGCTGTGCCACAGCACCGGCCCCATTGTGTAGTGTTATGAAAGAAAGGGAGTGTGGAAATTTTTTTTTTATGAGCAATGTTACCCCAGAACATTTACAGAGATAAGACCCTGTGCCACTCATTCCAGTGGGTCACATATTTCCCATATTTTCAACACCTCCAACATAGTATAAACCCTTCAGAATAGAGAATACCCTGAAAAATACAAAGCATGAATCAAAACAATGTATTATTAGAGGAGTATAGTCATTTACTTCTCAGGATAGGGGCCAATTCCTCTTTCTCAAATTCTGCTTATAACGTAGTTGTTCAGGGAGCTCTGAGCAGGAAGTCTGACAGTGAGCAGTTCACAGGAGTCTTCTGCTGTCTCGCAGTCAACTCTCACGTCCTGTGCAGACAATCCATACACTTGGGCCTAAGGGTTTAGCCAAATGTTTGGCAGAGTGATTTGATTTTGTGTTTCCTTGCAAGACAGGGTGAGAAGTTTGGGTCACCACCTTATTATCCTATGCAGAAAGCTTCATTAGTTTATATTTTTAAATTTGTGCAGTATACTTTTTTAAAGGATTTATTTGAAAGGCAAAGTTACAAAGACATAGAGAGAGAAATCTTTCACCCACTGGTTCACTCTCCAATGACCACAATGACCAGGGCTGGGCAACACAGAAGCTAGGAGCTTCTGCCAGGTCTCCCATGTGAGTTCAGGGGCCCAAACACTTGGGCCATCCTCTGCTGCTTTCCCAGGTGCATTAGCAGGAAGCTGGATCAGAAGTGGAGCAGCCAGGACTCAAACTGACACCGACATGGGATGCTGGAGTCACAGGTGGCAGATCTACCTGCTACACCACAATGCCAGCCTCTGTGTATTATACTAAGCATTGTACATTCTGGATATATACTGCACAACAGTATTAAAAGCATTTGAAAATGTCTGACCCAGCAGAATGGGTGGTGTGAGGTACTTTCTCCAGAAATGTCCAAAGAGAAAGCTACTTTGTTCTTTGTTTGCCTTAGGTTCAGTTCAGTCTGTGAGATGGACAGGACAGCTTATGTGAGGAAAGCTGAATGTTCAAGTGAATTGTGTGCCCTGAAGACGGGTGACCTCAGTTACTCTTAGCTGTATAGCTTTGGTAGCTGGATTGACCTCTCTGAGCATCTTTTCTTATCCATAAAACTGGAAAAACCCCAATGTCAGGAGCTGAAAACAAAACATGTCAAGTATGCCGTACAATGTCTGGAACACAGACAGCACTGCATAAATGAAGGGTGGAACCTAAAGCAATGCACGGACAGGAGCGCCTACTGGAAAGAATACGGTCTTTGGAATTCAGCAGATCTGGGCTTGATTCTTACTCTGCCAGTTACAACCTGGGTGAACCTCGGGCAATTCACTTAACTCTCTTGAGTCTAGGTTTTCTCATCTTTAAAATGGGATAATACCTACCCTGAAAGGCTGTTAGTTGGCTTGCATGATATAATGAATATATGGGTAGAATACTTGGCATGCAGCAGGTATTCATAAATGATACCTATTATTATTCGCTTTTTCTCTTAGAAGTAATTAAAACAAGCAAACCAATCCAAGTGTATATAATTTCTTTTTTAAATCTGACTTCCAGCTGAAAACACAACCCCTGGATCAAAAGTAGCTATGTTCTTTCAACTGAGCTTTCAACTTAGGTTTCTTTTCTTTTTTTTAGTTTTATTTATTCGAAAGGCAGAATTACAGAGAGAGAGACAGAGAGACAGAGATCTTCCACCCATTAGTTCATTCTTCAAATGGCTGCAATGGCTGGGACAGTGCCAGGCCAGGAGCAGGAGCTTCACCTGGGTCTCCCACATGGGTGGCAGGGGCCCAAGCACTTGGGTCATCTTCTGCTGCTTTTCCCAGGTGTATCAGCAGGCAGCTGGATTGGAGTGGAGCAGCTGGGACTCAAACCAGCACCCATATGGGATGCTGTTGTTGCCGGCAGCAACTTAACCTGCTACCCCACAACACTGGCCCCTTCAGCTTAGTTTTGTCCACATTTTATTTCGGGAAAACTCAGGAGTCCTTAGGAATTCTTCACTCTGGGGGCCAGTGTTGTGCTATAGCGGATTAAGCCACTGCCTACGACACCAGCACCCTGTTTTGGAGCACTTGTTAGAGTCCTGGCTGCTCTGCTTCCGTTCCAGCACCCTACTGATGTGCCTGGCAAGGTAGTGGATGATGGACCCCTGCTACCCATGTGGAAGACCCAGTTGGAGTTCCAGGCTCCTGGCTTAGGACTGGTTCAGCCCTGGTTGTTACAGCCATTTGGAAAGTGAACCTCTCCTTCTCTGTTCCTCAGCCATTCAAATAAATTAAATAAATCTTGACAAAAACATTCACTTTTAACTCTAAAATCATATTTCGAATAAAAGTCATAGTCTGGGCCGGTGCCATGGCTCAATAGGCTAATCCTCCGCCTTGCGGCGCCGGCACACCGGGTTCTAATCTAGGTCAGGGCGCCGGATTCTATCCCGGTTGCCCCTCTTCCAGGCCAGCTCTCTGCTGTGGCCCGGGAAGGCAGTGGAGGATGGCCCAAGTGCTTGGGCCCTGCACCCCATGGGAGACCAGGAGAAGCACCTGGCTCCTGCCTTTGGATCAGTGTGGCACGCCAGCCGCGGAGGCCCTTGGAGGGTGAACCAATGGTAAAGGAAGACCTTTCTCTCTCTCTCTCACTGTCCACTCTGCCTGTCAAAAAAAAAAAAAAAAAAAAAAAAAAAAAAAAAAAAAAAAAGTCATAGGTTGGAGACTCTAAGACTAAAATGTGACAAAAGCTGAGCACAGAGCAGAAACACTTGCACAGAGAAGAAGCCTGATGAGAACTTGGTCACAAAGCTTTCCGCTGTGTTCTGCCGACCCAATATCCCCCGGTTCGCATAGGTGCTTCCACGAAGGTAAAGGCTTTTTATTTATTTTTTTCTTGCTAAATGACTTACATGTGAGCGGTTTCACTGTTGAAGGGAAAAGACCAGAAATATAAGCATCCTTGTATATTTAAGGATTACCTAGTTGGCCCGTGATTTATCCAGGCATTTGACTTGCTTTGTTATTGTTTTATGGCCAGCATCTCTTTTATGAGAATGCTTGGGGGTGCAGTGGGGGAATGAAAATTAATTAATGCTCTTTGCTGGCAAGTTCAATTAGAGACTTCATTTGAAATAAAGGTATGATTGCTGCCTAAAGTGATGTTTTCGGACTGTCACATCAGTCTCACCTCTAACTGGAAAGAAAGAGAAGAAACTGTGCAAACATAAGGTGATCGTGTTGAGGCGTGCCCCTGACCTAAACGAGCTGCTTGACTTGTCCATCCAAAGGTAAGGAGTAAGAACACTTGTGAGAGCAGGTAGTGGATCAGTGTTACCCTAAGAAAAGTATATTTGCACTCAGCAAACGACTCGACGCCTGTGCTTTCCAGAGAGTGGAGACTTTGTTCTTGAGAACTCTAACATCTTTTCTTTAACTGTTTTGATACAAAATCTTTCTAAAGTACACTTCATATGTACTTCTCCTATATTCCTTTCTGCATGACTCAAAATCAAAGTCAAGACTGTGAATTCTTACAGTGGGCCACACAGTGATGATGTCAAGGCCCGATAAGGCACACCAGCCCTAAACCCCCAGTGCCTGCTCTTTGCACTTCCGTGGTTCCCTTCCAGAAACCTAGCTGTGACTGTCAGGTTATTCTCGAATTCTAATGGTTGCCACAGAGCTGTGGAGCATAGACCCCTTCTACGTGGTTAACTTAGGAACCGGCAGATCAGGTTTATCAGATGGTGTAGTCAGGCCTGGAGTGACACCTCTTAGTCTACTTCTTCTTGGCTGCCTTTTGACATGTGCTTACAAGGTCCAGCCGAGTTATTTAAAATTCTCCGGGCTGGGAGTTTGGTGCAGCGATTAAGAGGCCGCCTGGGGCACCGGCAATGGCATCAGAGTGCCTGACTTCAGTCCTAGCTCTGTTTCCAATGCAGCTTCCCACTAGCGTGCACCGTGGGAGGCAGCAGGCTGAAGTACTCAGTCCCTGATACCCACTGGGTGACCCTGACACTCACTGGGGAGACCCAGATTGAGATCCAAGTTCCTGAGGCCCACTCCTCGCAGGTGTGTGCATTTGGGGAGTAAATGAGCAGACGGGGGAAATGTCTCTCTGCTTTTCAAATTAATAAAAAATTTTCAGAAGTGCAAGTCTCCATGTCTTGTCACGATGAAGGATGGATGTGCCAAAGCACAGCTGAGGAAGGAGCGGGCCACGGTGCAGCATGGTGAGCTGCCTCAACTGCTTCAGCAGCCGCAGACAAAACACCAGCAAACCTCCCTGCAGGACCCAAATAAACACGAGCACAACAGCTGCTTTCCCCGTCTGACTCTGGGCTCTTCATTAACCCACATCTGAAAAAGCTCTCCCAGCAGGCCACGGCTAGGCATGGCGGTTTCTTCCATTTGGTTTTGTTCTTCCTTCTATTCAATGCTTTTAAAAAATGCTACAAGAAAGAGAAAGAATAGAAATGGACAGGCTACAATGACAATTTACTACCTACAATGTACTGGGTGCTTTCTGCTATGGAATTCTCTCTTGTCCTTTCTACGGGGGGCTAAGCTTATCCGGGGACAAGCCAGAGAACCGAGGCAAAGCTAGGGAGTGGAGGTGGGGGCAAGGTGAGACTCTGCTCCCCTGGGGCAGAGCCCTTGCTCTTTCTTCCATAGGTGCTACCAATGTGACTTCCTGCTTGTGTCTCACATTCTGCAAGGAGCTTCTACCGGGGATTCTGGCTGTTCTACCCTCTCAGCAGGAATCTTCCACAAGCAAACAAATTCTCCGATGGCCATCGGTCAGGGAAGCGCAAAAGGCGAGAGACAGACATCAGCAGTCATGATGACAGGAGGAGGAACACGATGTGTTTGTTTTTCAGACCAAGTTAGGCTCAAAGGGCACAGTGGTCTCAGGCTTTTAAGAATTTTTACTTTTGACATTTCAGCTTCCTTCCTCTAGATAGGGAAAATATTTTATGGCCGTATCAATGGGCTTTGAGTGGCATTTGACTGTGTTGCTCACTTCTCTGCATCTCCCACAGTTTCCATAACACTGTATTGATCTGTTATTTTTCTCCCTCTTGCAACTTTTACTGCCTGCTTTTCTCCATCTGCTTAGCACCCCCTCACTCCCAAAGCTTAGCTGAAGGACTTGTTAACTCTGAAGCTTGGCCCTTCAGCGGCTGCCTCCAAAAGTCACATTCACAAGATCTGCTGCTGACTTCAGATCTCCATATCCCTCCCCTGACTGCTCACCTAGAGGCCCGGCGAATGTCATAATCGAAGCTTTATGGTGTAAACACATTTTCACATGTACTGCCCAGTGGGCATACCGCCCCATTTACACACGAGAACACTAAAGCCCGGAACAGAAGTCTGCTTGCCATTCATCACACATGGACCAGGATTCACTTTGCCAAGTGTGAACCCTCTGAGTGACCCTTGGCTCCCTTCCTTCTGCAGTCTCCCTCTCTGGAAGGGCAGCCACCCCCAAGAGGACTGCCCACAGGACCCTGACTTCTGGGAGAGCCTGGCTGGGGCTCACGCTCACTTCCACTGGGGATACACAGATATGGGAAGGGATGATTTGAAAACCACTGCCCTACCTTATACAAGGTGAATACACTTTGGGTTAAACCTAAGAACAACTGGGAACCCTGTCCACCTTGCCTGCCCCATCCCCAGCTCAGATAACAAATCCATTCACTCCTGAAGTAATTCAGTAAGCTTCCTCAACCTCCAGGAATCGCCTTTCTACCTGTCCTATGCATTGACAATAGCTTAATAACCTTAATTCTACTCCTTATTCTACAGGCCATGGGCCCCAGCCAAGGTATCCTTTTTTTTTTTTTTTTTTGACAGGCAGAGTTAGACGGTGAGAGAGAGACACACAGAGAGAAAGGTCTTCCTTCCGTTGGGTCACCCCCAAAATGGCCACTATGGCCGGTGTGCTGCCGCTGGTATGTTGCCTCCGGTGCGCTGCGCCGATCTGAAGCCAGGAGCCAGGTGCTTCCTCCTGGTCTCTCCCATGTGGGTGCAGGGCCCAAGCACTTGGGCCATCCTCCACTGCTCTCCCGGGCCACAGCAGAGAGCTGGACTGGAAGAGGAGCAACCGGGACAGAATCTGGCACCCCAACCAGGACTAGAACCTGGGGTGCCAGTGCCACAGGTGGAGGATTAGCCTAGTGAGCCGCGGCACCGGCCAAAACACAATTCTTAAATGCTGGTGGGGGCAGCTCAGAGGACACCCACCAAGCCTTTGCTTCCTAAGAAGGTGTCCGGCAGCTCCATGAGCTCAGGTGAAGAGACTGCAGGTGCAACACAGAAATGGAAGTTCGTACTATGGACAGATGAAAAGAACCAGATTAGAAATTAAAAAAAGAAAAGCAAGTTCCAAAGGGCTTTAAAATGGAGTACTTTAAAGCTGGTCACACCTTGGCAGACTCCACGGTGAACTCCACAGCTAACCCTCTCACTTGGCCTGCCTGCTGCTCTTCCAATAAAAAGCCATTCTCACCTGCCCCACCTTACCCATGACCCCTACCAGCACTCTCTGGTGGAAAGCTCTTTGTTCCTAGAGGCCAGATGGTTCATTTCAGGTATGCTATTAATTGGTCCCATGGAAAAACAGGTTTGGTTCTTTAAATGTACAACTTGCTAAGTCATTGCTCAACCTTAGCTCACGGAAAAATTAAACAGAAATCTACCAAGCAGTGTCTGAGCAGGCACCAGCAGGGATCAGGATAGGAGTAGTGATCCCTGTGTCCAAAAGAATGGGTGATCCAGGGATGTACACAGGCACAGAAACACCTGGATCTAGACACATGTCTGTGCATGTGTGTATGTATCTGTTTAAGAGAACAGGGCATTGTAAGACCTGCACAAAACAAAACAAAAGACAGTTGCTTTGTTTGAGATTCAAAGAAGGCAGCAATGAGCATTCTTGACCACAGGACTCCTGACCAGTGGGAGCCACAGCACCTTTCTAGCACAGCATGGAATGCTCCATGGGATTTCAACTGTGCAAAAGTCAGCTAGGATTTGGTTGAGAGAAGGACCAAATGCATGATCACAAGTCAAAAAAAGAGCAAGTGAGCTTGTGCAAACATTTCAAAGCCTTTGAGTGTATCAGGTGTGCACTAACCTCTGTGTGAAGGGCGGGGGATGAACTCTGCCTTGAAGGCCTCCTCGCTGGGGGGCAGTCAGTAAAGGAATCACAATGCAGTGTGAGAAGCAGAACAAGAGGATGCATCAACTGCTGCTGGGGTTCGGACACAAGAGGCTGACTGGCTACTACTGGGGTGCTTTTCCTTTTACCTGCTCCACAATGCACCCTTTTCATTTAACAGGCAAGGAACGTGGAGACCATACAAAGCAGATGGATGGTTGAAGGCCCTGCCCTGCCCCTGTGCCTGGACAAACTGCCCTGAGGTTTCTGGCTGAGCCGCAGGCCAGGGACAACGCTACTCTTCTCTGGAGCTCTCCCTTCACCTGGTGGTGGCAGAGAAAGCAACGGCAAAATCTCCAGTGGCCCCAGCTGCAGATTTCACCTTCTCCATGTTTTGCTCGGGAGGGACTAACTCCATGCCGGAAATTTCTGTCTCCTCCGGTGGCTCCTTCCCATGATGCTTGGATTCTCATAGCCCCAAAACGCATGCCCTGCCCATCATCCCTTCACTCCTCCTGCCTTCTGCCATTCACTCTTCCTTTAACTCCCCAAACTCTCAGAAGAGGTCTGACTGAGCTTCTTCACTTGAGTTAATCAGTAATCACACATCCCTGGCTTCCCCTCTAACAATGGGTATTTTTTTGCTCTGTCCACGAGCACCAGGACCATTACTAAAGCAAGTGGTTTCACTTGCACCTCTCCTAGCCCTCTGCTGCTAATTCATCTCCATCCAAATTAATATTAATCTCCATTGCCCTCTCCTTCTACCAGCTGCTTGCCTTCCCCAGAGCTGTTTTCAGTCCCCTCACTGTAGATTCGTCCCTTGGGAATCCCACCAGTGCCATGGTCTCAACTGCCACCACGATGTGGGTCATGAAGCTTTAGTCTCACATTTTTAACGACCTACTGAATAATTCAACTTGTTTGCCACATAAGCACCTCAAAACTCAATGCAAATTCATTTTCTTTCCTATAAACTGTGGCCCTCTTCCTAAATGTGTGCTTTCCCCTCAGGTACCCTACCTACGAATCACACAGCAATGTGCAATTCCTTTCTCTCTCTATACTCCCAAATCTGGGGCTGTCACTGTGGCACAGCAGGTAAAGCTACTGTCTGTGGGGTTGGCCTTCCACATGGGTGCTGGTTCAAGTCCCAGCTGCTCCACTTCCCATCCATTTCTCTTCCAATGCCTCTGGGAAAGCAGTAGAAGATAGCCCAAGCGCGGGCCGGCGCCGCAGCTCACTAGGCTAATCCTCCGCCTAGCGGCGCCGGCACACCGGGTTCTAGTCCCGGTAGGGGCTCCGGATTCTGTCCCGGTTGCCCCTCTTCCAGGCCAGCCCTCTGCTGTGGCCAGGGAGTGCAGTGGAGGATGGCCCAGGTGCTTGGGCCCTGCACCCCATGGGAGACCAGGAAAAGCACCTGGCTCCTGGCTCCTGCCATCGGATCAGCGCGGTGCGCCGGCCGCAGCACGCCGGCCGCGGCGGCCATTGGAGGGTGAACCAACGGCAAAGGAAGACCTTTCTCTCTGTCTCTCTCTCTCACTGTCCACTCTGCCTGTCAAAAAAAAAAAAAAAATAGCCCAAGCGCTTGGGCCCCTGCACCCACGTGGAAGGCTAGTAAGAAGG
The DNA here is from genome assembly GCF_051225735.1 of Oryctolagus cuniculus. NCBI lineage: Eukaryota > Metazoa > Chordata > Mammalia > Lagomorpha > Leporidae > Oryctolagus > Oryctolagus cuniculus. The sequence goes on from NC_142868.1 coordinate 179,612,965, forward strand.
TCCTGGCTCCTAGCTTTGGAATGGTCCAGGTCCGGCAGTTGCTGCCATTTGGGGAGTAAACTAGTGAACAGAAACTCTCTGTCTCTCCCTCTCCCTCTGTAACTCTGCCTTTCAAATGAATAAATAAACAAATAAATAAGTCTTTAAAACAAACAAGCCCCAAATCTGAATGTTCACCACGTTTTCCTGATGCTACTCTGAAGGATGTCTAGAACCTGCCCTCTCCTCTGCCTCCCCACTCCCATTATCTTAGTTCCTCCTATTCTCCCGCCTGAACTAGCTGCCCATGTGTTTCTTCTGCCCCTGGCTTCTTCCTACTTGAAGGTACCCTCGCCTCTGCCATGGGACTTACAGCGTACCTGGGACGATGCCACATCCCTGTTCAGAGGGCTTCAAAGCTCTCCAGCAGGATAGGGCACATTTAGAGTAACTTACGATGTTGTCCACAATCAGGCACATTCCTTTCTTGCCTCCTCTCTCCATTCCTTCCTGAACTCACCTATTCTAAGAATTCCATCCCGTGAGTATTCCCGACTTTCAGAATGTGCCACAGTAGTCCATGAGCACACTTCTCTCGGGACATTCTTTCTTCTTCATTTACCTGGAAAGTTTCTGCTTGCACTTAAAGACCAATCTCTAGGCCATTTCTGTAGAGCCTCAGATGGGGTTTTATGGACCTGTACGAGAGCACTGAGCACACAGTATTAGTATTTATGGCTTGCATGCCCGTCTCCCCAACGCGAGCACACGCCCCTTCATGCTCTTATCCCTTGCTGGGACCACAGAGCCAAACACAGGGCTTGTGGCGTGCCAGATCCTCACACGGGTGCAGAGCTCACCTGAACGCACATAAGGCTGTTCTCCCCAGCAGCAGGTCCCTACAAGGCCTGCCATCCTCAGCACCAGTGCTGCACATGCAGTAAGTGGCAGGAGGTTAAAGGTGGCTGTCACAGGCAGGCATGGGGCAGGGTCCTCTCCCTTTTCATGGTATGTCTGTCTGGAGCATTCGCTCTCGTAGCCATGTTCATGTTTCTTGGACAGATATGATAAACTGTTAGAGTGATCTCCTCATGGGTCTGTAAAGTGCAGAGGACTGCTTTCCGCATACACGGAAGCACAGTTCTGCTCCAAGCCTAACTCCCAGTAGGCTGTGTAATCACTGTGCACCCGCGACAACGAGGGGCTGCACACCTGGGGGGCTGCTCGGCCAGCAGAGCCCTGTGCCCCGGACCAAAGCAGCGGCCCGCAGAGAGAACAGGCCCTTGCCTTGACAAGTCTGCATACCTATGAAGGTGGACACTATTACGCGTGTGTGGCTGTGTGTGAGGAGTTTTAGGAAACTTAAGAAAAAATGGAAATCTGATTTGATCCCTTCTAAACTCTGACATAGATCAAGTGTGGTGGGGAGCAAGCCTTCGAAAGCTATTTCTGCCCATTTACAGAAACTAGAACTGTTAATATTGCAGGCTGAGGATTTTCTCACACATTCTCTCTCTCTCTCTCTCTCTCTCTCACACACACATACACACACACACACACACACACACACAGGCATGCTTGCTACAAGCAGCCCTTCCTGCTGGGCACGTTTGCACAGAAAGGCGACGCTGCTGCTTCTCCTGAGGCCAGTGGCGCCCTGGGCTCAGGAGGCAGGAAGGAGGAGGCTGTGCCACACGTGCAGCAAAGGTCGGGGGCAAGCCGCCCGCCGCGGGTCACAGATTCGTCCAAGGGCCAGAGAAGGATCTAAGTCAGTCCTTGCTAAAAACCATCCGACGGCTGCGTGGCACAAAGGCAGATTGCTCTGGTGTGTAATTTCCGCAGCACTTACGGACAAAAGCGTATCAGAGCTGAATGCTGGTGCTCTTTCTAAATGGAGCTGAGTCACAGGTATCTCGCTGCTGTGTCTGCAGACTAAAGTGGATGACTCACGTCTGTAAAATTCTGAGAGAAAGTACCAAGCGACCCCTTGCTGAGTCATCTTTCGCATGGATGCTGGGTTCATGAGCTCTGTAAACTATAATGAGCGATCTAGCCTTTTGCCATCTCTTTATTCTTTTCTAAACAGTACAAATTACATCTCTAAAAATAACTTCATCTACGCCAGTGAGTCACTTGGACCTAACAAGCTTCCACAAGTAGTTACCCAGCTAAACTGCAATATTTACTTGTGAAGGTACAAATCTTGCTGTCATATTGCTCCCCCTCTTTGAGGTCAAAATCTGGTAGATGTAGGGAGGGGAAGAGGGTTTCATTAAATGCTTTAAAGGAAATACGGTTAACCCCTAACCTTTGACACAGGCGGGGTTTGGGATGGAGACAGAGGAAGGAATTCTTTGAAACTATTTCCAATAGCTTCTGCAAAGTAGAATTTTAATATTTCAGGCTAAAGATTAATCAAAGACTCTATTATTCTTTCAGTGAAGGGTGCTTATTGGCTATTGAAAGAGAAGTATCAGTAATCCTATTTACTTTTAAAATCCTGAACTGCGAATTTATGACATTTTTGACAAAAGATCCAGCCACGCTAATAAATGAGTATGTGTTAAATATTAATCTTTGCTCTCCCAGGAGCTGATCCCTCACCACGCCCTGAATGCTCTGCACACACAGCTAAGCTTTGGTGCTCCACCCGTTTGCTGTGTAGCTTTCCACCCCAGGCCTGCCCCCTGGACTTCAGCTCGCATTAGCCCCACCCCAGGCCTGTCCCAGCTGGGCAACAGGAAGAGTGAACTCACCCGGAGGCAGGAGCAGGTTACCTGCATTGAGCTTATGCCTTCCTAAGTCAGGCAGCAGCGCTGAAATATCAAAGCATGGTGAGTCTACACTCCAGATTCAGTCAGAGGAGACTGGGAGGGTTTCTCATCCGTTTGGTGAGGAATGCAATTAGATACCACTAGCTCTAGAGTGCCCACGGCCAGTATTTCAGTTGCTCCTTTAAGAGGTCAGACCCCTTGGTTCCACGGAGGCAGTCAGCCGAACAATCTCTCCCATTTCCAGGGGCAGGGTGAGCAGGGGTTTTGCCTTTAGAACAGAAGGATGAACTCACTGGCCCGTCTGAAAATTCCCCAGGAAGCAGGCTGCAAAGTCCACTGCCTGGCTCCAGCCAGGGCAGAAGCTGAGTCACTTACACCCCTCCTGGCTCCTATTCACTTGACTCGTACCAAGCAGGTTGGCTGGAGTCACGTGAATCCGGATCTCCAGCTTTGAGGGCAGCAACCCCTGCAGTGGTGCCTCCTGTGCTGGGTGCGTCTGGCCACTTCTGCGAGGGCTTCGCTAATTCAGCCTCGGCTCACTCCCAGCCTCGGCATTACACCCAGGAGCTCTCCTTCAAGTCCACCCTTGACCACAATGCGCTCTGGCTCCCTTGTGGGATTCAGAGCCACCCTCTCACCCTTTCATGCCACACGTCTTCATTTTGTAACTTCTCTAAACTTTGCTTTTCTCATTGGAAAAATGGGCAGGATAACAGCATTTGCCTCTCGGGGTTGTGAGCAGGAGACCCTGCAGACTCCAGTGCTTTCCAGATTGCAAGCGCTCTGACCACCCAGCTCTTGCACTTCAGCAGAGCAATCATTTGAAACATGACTTAGACTTAGTCTTGGGTCTTGGGGAGCAGACTAACCAGAATGATGAAGCACAGACACATGCCCAATAAAGAACCTTCCATGCTAGCACGTGCTGAAGTCTCATCATTACAAATGTGATGGGGTGGGGGGTGCTCAGGTCAGAAAGCAAAATGGGAGACAGGTTTTAAGAAATGGTGCGGCCGGCGCCGCGGCTCACTAGGCTAATCCTCCGCCTAGCGGCGCCGGCACACCGGGTTCTAGTCCCGGTCGGGGCGCCGGATTCTGTCCCGGTTGCCCCTCTTCCAGGCCAGCCCTCTGCTGTGGCCAGGGAGTGCAGTGGAGGATGGCCCAGGTGCTTGGGCCCTGCACCCCATGGGAGACCAGGAAAAGCACCTGGCTCCTGGCTCCTGCCATCGGATCAGCGCGGTGCGCCGGCTGCAGCGCGCCGGCCGTGGCGGCCATTGGAGGGTGAACCAACGGCAAAGGAAGACCTTTCTCTCTGTCTCTCTCTCTCACTGTCCACTCTGCCTGTCAAAAAATAAAAAAAATAAAAAAAAAAAAAAGAAATGGTGCAAGTAGGGACGGTATGGGGGGGAAGCCATTGTAATCCATAAGTCGTACTTTGGAAATTTATATGCATTAAATAAAAGTTTAAAAAAAAAAAAGAAATGGTGCAAGAAAGATGAGTGGTAGGTCAGGGAGAGATAGCAAGAAGGGCTGACAACACAGAGTCCAGGGCTGAGTGGGCGAGCAAGCCTGACGGGCAGGGTAAGCCTGTTTATAGGGAGAGGCCACGGGACAACAGTGGTGTCTGCATGCATTACTGTGGCACGGGGCACAGAGCGAGAGGCACACCAGCTAGCCAGTGAACTAACCCTGGAATGCGTGATTGGTTCTAAGCTAAGGTGGAGGCATGGGAGCGGCAAACCCAGCATGGCTTCCAATTTGCTTTCATGTGATTTAGGCCTCACAAAAACTCTGTCAGGCATGCAGGATAAGCAGTCTTCCAGAAGACTGGCAGAGAGCAGTGTGGCCATGGGGACTTCCTATGATGAGGGGTGCTTGTACCTTCCCAGATCCAAGTGAGGACGGGTGCTCCTGGGCCCCACTGGTCTCCCCGGGTGCTGTGGCTGCTCTTTCAGCCATGGCACCCGGTTCAAAGGTTGACTCCGAGCCACTTTCCTAGCTTCCTCAGGTAGAGGATGCCCACAGGACTCTGGAAGTCCCTATCGCACCATGGGCTTTCTCGGTCTCACAGGCTTCCCTGCTAGCTAATGAGTAACTTGACAGCAGGCACCACTGGAATCATGTATCCTGACACACAGAGAGAGGCTCAATAACCGGTTGTGTGTTCTGCACGGAGCCCTCTGAGTCTGCAGTCAAATGGGATAAATCCCAGTCCAATTCTGGGCCTTTGCTACACCTCCAGGGCCCTTTGGAGCAAATGCAGATTTCCATCAAATGAGGCCTTCATTTGACTACTATGATTATACTGAGGTCTGAATCCTCTAGATGAGCCAAGTGTGTCTCCCTCTTATCTCTGAGCCTTTGCTAAGCCATTGTTGCCCCTTTTATGATAAATGGGGGTTTCATCTTCCACTCCACCTCGCTCCCCAAAGCCACAGGTTGTAAAGGATTTGGCCTTAAGAACCATTTTCTCATGAGCTAGTCTAATTTCTAATCCAGTTGATCCTGATTTCTAAACCCAAAACAAAAGACTTGACATTTCGTCAACTTTATCATGGAGATGTGTTTGATTTCTACTAGGCTTTGGATAACAGTTCTGAACACAGAATGGCCACAGACTGACACTGCTGCTTTTGGGATTGGTAAAGTGGTCTAAATACTCTAGGGAAGCTCTTACGTCCTGTACATCATATCATACCCCACCTGCAAAGTGGAATCCTAAAACCGCTTCCTCTTAGAAACTTCCCAATTCTTCCAACTCTCTACCGGCCAACACAAGCCTCCCTCCCTTCCTCTCTTAAAAAGTATTTGTAACTATCATGTCTGTACTTTCTTTCAATCCACAGGATAACTCAAAGTCAATGTCCTTCAAGGTAGGAACCACCCCTAAATTCTACCATGTGCCTATCATTTATTCAACAAACCCTGGACTCCCCTTTAAAACTAGGCATTTGCAGAGTCAGGCAACATCATATGGTACAGTTAACCTATCTGGTTGACCCCTCCCCTTTGAGCTAATGGCTGCATCCTGACTTCTGTCTGTATCTACAACCTTTTTCAAAACCATGGGCTTGCTTCTGGTTTGATGTCTCAATGGAATACACACCAAAAGGGGCAGGGATATTTAAGAATTTTGTTTCTTTCACAAGGTGTTAACAGGGTTGATCTCTCAACCCTGAAAAACAAAAAGACAAACTCTTTGAAGACTATGCCCAAGTCACATCAGTGCCTTTGGCAGCAGAGCCGACCCTGTGAGGGCCCGTGTCACGAGGAGAGGTCTCCCAGGTCGGGAGGAGTTGGCTCGCTGCCTGGGTGGGGAGACCTTGCAGGAACAATGTCCCTGATGCAGGAAGAAGCTGCTCTGGTAGCAGGTGGTGGCTCTGGTCCAGCTTGAGGCCCAACCAAATCAAACACATTCAACCACTTGCATTTACAAAACGCTCTCCTGGGGATGGCCGGAGACACTCCTGTGTTCTTCTGAAGAAACTCATGTGTGTGAAGCCGCTGCCCCCTCTTATCTCAAATAACTGCCAGACAAGTCAAGCACTCCACTGCGGTCTAGCTTTGTGTTTATGGACAGGTATCTTCTAAACAGGCAAAACCAACTGAGACGCTCCATACCCTTCTTAACCCCTAAGGATCCGGGACATTCCTGTGCATGTCAACTCAGAGTGCCTGAATCCTTAGGAAACAGGGTAAGAGAATAACACTGCAAGGATCAAGAAATAAAAGCATTACGTCATTGTGTGAATAAGATAAAGCAAGGCCAAACAGAAAGAGTGGAGTCTGAAACTAGAACTGGTTTAAGTCCAATTCTGTACCTGTGGGATTTTAGGCAACCTATTAAATCTCTCTGCTGTCTACCTCTCTAGTTGAAGAAGAGCACTCATGACTTTTTTCTTGCAGTGTTTCATAAATGACAACCACTGGCATGGTCTGAGTTGAAGGCCAAGACTCTCCCGTAGAAAACACAGAAAATACCAACAGACTGAAGTGACAGCCTTGCCTTCTGGGTGAAGTGCAGGTTGACTTTTGGCTCAGGAAAGACAAAAGGTGTATGTGATTTAGGTGCAGATAAATGACCAAGAGCAGAAGCAGCCAGGACCCTCTCCAAAGCACAGAGACCACAGGGTATGCATGCAGGTGCCAGAGACCAACATTTGAAGAGCTTGTTTCTTACCCTTCTTTAAGAGATAATTTAAATATTATTTCCCAGAATGGCAATATGTAAGGGTGATATAAAATGATGATTTTCTTATTTTAAATGTCATGAGGGAGAAACTATATTTCATATTTGATATAGTGCCTGGCCCAAGACAAGCGCTCAACAAAGCAATTCCTAATTTAATCATAGTAGTGGACTTACCCTGTGTCGCCACACAGAGTAATGGAAAATAGCACGCATGATGTAAATATCACTAAGACAGCATCCTTTCCAGGATTTTCATAATATGCATCCTTATCCAAGTAACCCTAAGTACTATTTGTCAAATACTATTAGACCCATATGTGGTCTTCAATGTTTAAAAAAAAAAAGACAATAAAAACAAACTCCCAAATATCTCCTGATTATTTTTACTGAATAACCTGGGTTTCTTTTTAATCTTTCCACAACTCATGTTCACATCTGTGGCCTCCCTTTTATGGGCTCTGCAGCTATAAATCTGAAAGAAGACAGATAAGGCAGGAACCTTGTTAAACAAAATCCCCACCAAAATGACAAACATTCAAACAGGAGTGGCTGGCCTTTATCTCGTCACCACCCAGTTTTGACGGAGTCTGTTTCCCTTTCACAAAGGGTTTGCTGTCTGAGAAGTGAGCATTTTCCCCAGGCGACCAAAAGTCACTCCCCAGAGAAGCTGGACCGGGTGTTCCAGAGCACAGTTCTGAGCTAACTAGCGGGGTGCTATAAAATGCCTTGATTTTTATCTATAGTCGACAGATTGGGCTATTTGATAACCTGAGTGCACTTCCCTGGAAGTGTGAATTTGCATGCACATGCTGACTCCCTCCGGGTGCAGAGAACACAGAACCCTCTGCAGAGGGTAGGGAAGGCAAAGCAGAGAGGAAGAGAAAGCTGCTGCCCCAGGACTGTCCCGGATTGATTATTTACAGACAATCCACAGCAGCCAGATAAGGGATGGATCTCAGCGGCAGCAATTACAGTGGGGGGGCCTCAGGTCTTTCATTTTAAGATAAAAGGGATCTGACATGTTTATTAAGTAATTTGGTTACCCTGGAAATTGGGCATGGAGTTCTGGTGAGAACTGTAGAACAATTACTCCTGTTTGTTTTAAGCCCCTGCTTTTGGTTGCTGGAATGCTGGATTTGGCTTCCTCTTTGTAGGTAAGAGGTACCCTAAAGGGACAATCTTTTGTAGACTGAGATCTGTAAACCTTGCCTCTCACTGGAAAGGATCACAGAACAGCTTCACATGATTTCTCTGCAGGGAAATAACTGCCATAGTAGACGGCAAGACACAATAGACGCAAAGATCCTGAAGATGACCGAGTCAACAGCCGAGTGGAGCTGCTGACGAAAACGTGGGAAAATACCAGAAAATCACAGGAGAAGTAGACAGGATCAGGTCCAGGGCACTGGGGCCGATCAGAACAACAGGAGCCAGCATCTGTGATTGTAGGCCGGCCTCAGCCCCGTGTGGCCACTGCAACATGTTAGGATCAGAATCACCCTTTCAAGTGATGGCTCTGCTTCTGGTTTCCTGGTTGCATTGTTCCAACTGCAAGGATTTGCTTTTATTACTACTAATTAGGGAGTTTCAGTTCATTCTTTAAGAAACTACTACCTGCTATCTGATACATACCAAGTGCTACTTGTGACATTCACTTACATTCTGAAACATACCTTCAGGCTGCAATGACCTTGTTGGGGATCCCTTCCTCACACAGCCTCTCTCCCCAAGGAGGACCAGGTTCCTAAAAAACGCCCTTTCAAAAAACCTGGCTCTGTTCCCAAGTAGTAGCCAATTGTCTGGCTTTGTGGGTTTTTGAGCTTTGTGTCTAAGAGTCTACCATGTTATATTTGTCCCGTAATTTGCTTTTTTCAATCAGCATTAGGTTTCTAAGATTTCATCTTTATCATGTGCAGATATAGTTTCTCATTTTCACAGTTGTACAAAGGTGTGAATTTAGCACTATTTATTTATCCATTCCCCTGGCAGGAAACAGTTGGGTTTCTTCTAGATTCTGCCACAACTAACAATGCAACCATGATACTCATCTGCTAATCAACGTTTTTTTCCTTTTCCTCTGGGGCATAGTCAAGCAATTTTCCCAGCCTTCTGGAGGGAGAAATGCCACCTTTAGACCTGACTCCTCCCACGCCTGGCACGGGGGCCTGAGGCAGAGGGTGCAGGCAGACTGCTGAGGTCACAGGGAATGGGGGGTTAAGGGTCAGAAGCCGCCAGGTCCCAGGATGCCTAGGGAAGCAGGGGGCCCTCCTCCCACCCCGGCCTGACAGGGCGAGACACAAACCTTCACTGTGTTAGCCAGAGATGGGGGGTGGCTTGTAAGAGCTGTTAGGCTCATGTGTGGCCCAAACACAATGACCTCTGTTTCTTAGGGACCTAAGGTTAAATCTGAGTGTTTCAAAGCACTTTCTGGTTGCCAAAAGAACCAGACTTGAAAAGCTGAGCTCAAGAAGCAGTTCTTCGACTGTGGCTCTCAGCCTCTGGAATCATGGGAACAGCGGCTGGCCCTGGAGTAAACCGTCGGCGGCATCAGTGTGTTCACCCTCTGAGGCGTGCACGTTTGGGCTGCTCACCCCCAGAAGGACGTGGCTCTTGAAGTATTCTGTCCCTCTGGTTAGAGGCCAACTGAGAGTGTCTGCCCCCTTTCGTGAACACAGTGCTCACGCAGCATGCCAGCCACACGGGCTCCACCTCATTGACTCGCTGCGGTGGAACATTCAGATGAAGGATTTGGCCTACTCTGCTCTTCCAACATAAAACACAGGCTGTACCATTTGGAGATGCTTCTGTTGAGACCACAATTCACTCCTGAGATCTCAGTTAAACAAGAGCTTAGGGATAAGCTTTGCAAATTCTTTTAATCCTTTGGACATCGAGACAGTGTACAATACATATGAAGTTTCCAAGCATACAGCCAAATAAAAAATGAGAATTATTAGCCTAGTCATAGAATTAAAAAAAAAAAAAAGCCTCAGGGAGTCTGACTGTGAGTGCATCTAGAAAAGTCCTGTTCATCCAGCTTTATGTCTTTTGTAGTCAGTCTGGTACCTGGCCCAAAAAGTATGCTTCAGTGTTCATGGAGTTAAACTCAGATCTCGCCTGCGAGCGCATGAGAAGTACACCCCGTCTCTACAAGGGTTAAGACCTACAAATCTCAAAAAGACTCCATGACTACCCTGAGACTAACTGGAAAAATGCATGGAAACTTGTATCTTTCTTGGGAAATAAGGCTGAGCAGAGGCAATGGGATAGGTCAGAGTGCTGGGCTATTGGCATTTAAACTGTGATGTAATTGATAATTCTCCGGCCTCAACCACACTGATAGGATTCCTTTTGCAATGATCTTCACTGAGCTCACCTGTATGCAAAATGTGCTGATCACTGGCAGGTATTATGGTTTCCCTGGAGACAGTGAATCCTTAATCCGCCTTTTCAACACTAGGGAGAGTTCAAAAGACTCACAGTACAATGAGACAGCTTCGTAGCTGGCAGTATCAGAGGAAACTCGGGGTAGCACCCATCTGCAGAAAGGAACTAGAAAATAGGTCCTGCTACCCACCCTCACACGGAGGCCAGGATTCTTCCAATCATAGACACGTCTAGGGTCCTCTCACTTTCACGGAAGAGGCAGGGCGGCTGTGCTGTGCCCGCCAATGTCTTTCAAATCATGGGACGTACCTAGAAGGTAGCACTATTGTATGGGATGCTGGGGAAAACGGGCGGTTGGCAGAGGTCACTGGCTGGGGGCTCCAGTTCCCCCCAGGACTATCTGTGGCTGCCCCTTGAGCCAGCTGTATGTGGGAACACACTCACCAGCAAGCTTTAGAGAACAGTTAAGCACCTGAAGGTCTGTTCATAGCTGTGTGCTGTGAGTTCAGCAGCTTGTGCCAAGTACTTCATCTCTAGTTGCTTTAGTTTCCTCCTCTGTGACATAGACATAGTAAGGACCCCAGCCTCACAGGCTGTTGGGAGATGTCCAATTATGAATGTAAGGTACTTATAGCGAAGTACTTTGCCTACAGTGAGCACTCAACAAATGACATTCTCTATACAGAACAATAATACTATTATCAACTAGAAGTCACTTCTTACCACCTCAGCAGCCTCTGGGAATGGATTTGATGGAAAAAAAAATACCAGGTTGACGGGGACTGAAGAAAGGGTACATACCTACCAGTGAGGTAGGTTTTTATTTATTTTTTTATTTTAAAACTGTGATAAAATAATAATTTTTTATCATTTTAAATATTTTTAAATGTACAATTAGGTGGCATTAAGTGCATTCCCACTGTTGTGCAACCATCACCATCATCCACCTCCAAAACGTTTTCATCACTCCAAACCAAAACTCCAGACCCATTAAACATGGCTTCCCATTCCTCCTCTCCTCAATTCTTGGCAACCGCTGTTCTACTTTCTAGTAAGTTACCTCACGTAAGTGGAGCCACGCAGCATCTGTCCTTTTGTGAGACGTCTGCCACTCTTCACTCACCAGAAAGCAGGGGTTTAAGTTTAGCCAAAGGTCATTTTTAGCCCAGAAGTCACTCCCGAAAGTCTCTTTCTTATGTGTGGCCATCTCAAGAATTCGGATGACCTTTTTGGAGGAAAAGTATTCCAACAGCATTTCGAGTTCCAAACCAGATCCTGTCCATGTATAGTATGACTGCACAGAGGGTCTGGTCAGGCCAAAGAGTTCAGATTAGCAGGAGGACCAGGGATTTCTAGGTCGGAATGGGCTCCAGGTTACACTAGTGAGGGCCTCACAACACATTTGTTCCACGTGACCATTACTCATTCTTCCTTCACCTAGATGCTCACAAGCTGCTGAAACTCAACAGACACTAAACTGGGCTCAACATCTCCAAACTGGCTCCTCCTGGCATCCCTGCTTCAGCTCATGGCATCATGAGCTACCCAGATGCCTAAGGAAGAAACCTGGGAACCATCTGAATTCATCTTAGTCCCTCACTTTCCACTTTGGATCACATGTTTTGCTAATTTTACTTCCAAAATATTTCTCAAATCATCCCCCACCCCCTCCCCACTATTCTTCCTATAACTGTTTTACTTTGGATCAATCATCTTAGCCCAGACTGTCTTTTTAGGTCTCCTGGTCCATACTGTAAAGCATCTTCCACATCATGCCAGGATAGTCTATTCTTCAAAAGCAAGAACAGGTAACTTCTCCAATGAGCATTCTTCAGTAACTCCCTGCTACCCTTAGCATAAAGTCAACTTGTCAGTAGTATATGAAGCGCTGTCCATGTTCTGGCCTCTGAACACCACATTAGCTCAATCTCTCACCCCTCCCTGAGACCCACTAAGCATTCAAGAAACTCTTAGCCACGTACAACAGTTCCTCACATACACTCTACTATCTCTTCCCACAGTGCCTTTCTTTATGGCAGCCCCTCTGCCTGAAATGCTGTTAACAGCCTTCCTGCCCTGCTAGGTTAGGTGTCCCTTCTCTGTGCTCCCATATGGTGTACACTTAGCATTGTTCTTTAAATAATGTTTTGTTACTATTTTTGTATGTTTATCTTCCCCACTAGACTGAGACATTTCAGAGCAGGTATCACATTCATCCTGGCATCCTCTGAGTAATGACAGCCTGAGCCAGAGCAGGTGGCTCAATACGTGGTGAAAGAAGGACTCAATCAACACACAAATGAATAAACTACTGCACAGGTCAGGCGAGAGGCCATGGGAAGGCAGATGGAAAGGAGGCAGGGAAGAAGTAAAGCTGTATTTGCAGATGACATGATCATGGACACAGAAATCCTAATGAATCTAATAATAGTCAATCAAAAATCAATTATATTTCTAGATATTAACTATGAGCAATTAGAAAATGAAATTTAAAAAAACACCCTCCATTCATCTTAACTTTAAAATATACATTGGAGGGGCCGGCACTGTGGCACAGCAGTTTAACACCCTGGCCTGACGCGCTGGCATCCCATATGGCACTGGTTCGAGACCCTGCTGCTCCACTTCCAATCCAGCTCTCTGCTATGGCCTGGGAAAACAGAAGATGGCCCAAGTCCTTGGGCCCCTGCACCCATGTGGGAGATCAGGAGGAAGTTACTGGCTCCTGGCTTCAGATCGGTGCAGCTCCGGCTGTTGTAGCCAATTGGAGAGTGAACCATCAGATGGAAGACCCCTCTCTCTCTCTCTCTCCCTCTCTCTCCCTCTCTCTCACTCTCTCTCACTCTCTCTCCCTCTCTCTCCCTCTCTTTCGCCCTCTCTCTGCCTCTCCTCTCTCTGTGTAACTATGACTTTCAAATAAATAAATCTTTAAATATATATATATGTTAGAATTAATTTAACAGGCCAGCGCTGCGGCTCACTAGGCTAATCCTCCGCCTTGCGGCGCCGGCACACCGGGTTCTAGTCCCAGTTGGGGCGCCAGATTCTGTCCCGGTAGCCCCTCTTCCAGGCCAGCTCTCTGCTGTGGCCCGGGAAGGCAGTGGAGGATGGCCCAAGTGCTTGGGCCCTGCACCCCATGGGAGACCAGGAGAAGCACCTGGCTCCTGCCTTCGGATCAGCGCGGTGCGCCGGCTGTAGCGTGCCAGCCGTGGCGGCCATTGGAGGGTGAACCAACGGCAAAGGAAGACCTTTCTCTCTGTCTGTCTCACTGTCCACTCTGCCTGTCAAAAAAATAAATAAATAAATAATTTAACAAAAGACATATAAGACCTGTATACTGAAAACATTGACATGAGAAATTAAAGATAAAAAAATAAATGGAAACATACACCATGTTCATGAACTGGAAAACTCAATATTTCCAAGATGGAAATTCTCCCCTAATTGAGGAATGGATTTAATGAAATCTCAATCATGATTTTTGTGAAGAAACTGACAAGCTGATTCTGAAATTTAAATGGACATGCTAAAAACTCAAACAGCTTAAATAACTTTGGAAATAGAAATACAGTTTATTTATTTATTTATTTATTTGACAGGCAGAGTGGACAGTGAGAGAGAGAGAGAGAGAGAAAGGTCTTCCTTTTGCTGTTGGTTCACCATCCAATGGCCGCCACGGCTGGCGCGCTGCAGCCGGCGCACCGCGCTGATCCGAAGGCAGGAGCCAGGTGCTTCTCCTGGTCTCCCATGGGGTGCAGGGCCCAAGCACTTGGGCCATCCTCCACTGCCTTCCCGGGCCACAGCAGAGAGCTGGCCTGGAAGAGGGGCAACCGGGACAGAATCCGGCACCCCGACCAGGACTAGAACCCGGTGTGCCGGCGCCGCTAGGCGGAGGATTAGCCTAGTGAGTCGCGGCGCCGGCCAGAAATACAGTTTAAAAAGTTATACTGTCTGATTTTAAGACTTTAAAGTGAAAGAACAGACACATAGATCAATGGAACAAAATAAAGAGTACAGAAACAGACCACACTTATATGGCCAAGTGATCACTGCTAAAGGACTCAAGGTAATTTCACAGGAGGAAAGGATAGTTTTTTCAGCAAATGGTGCTGGGTCAGCCGGATGTTAGTACAGGGGTGGAGGGGAACAATCACATCCCTTACCTTGTAATATACAAAAATGAACTTGAAATGGAATTCAGTCCAACATTTAAGAGCTCAGACTAGGGACCGGTACTGTGGGGAAGCAGGTAAAGCCACCACCTGCAATGCTGGCATCCCATATGGGCGTCGGTTCAAGTCCCAGCTGCTCCACTTCCAAAACAGCTCTCTGCTATAGCCTGGGAAAGCAGTGGAAGATGGCCTGGGTCCTTGGGCCCCTGCACGCATGTGGGAGACCTGGAAGAAGCTCCTGGCTCCTGGCTTTGGATCAGCACAGCTCATGCAGTTGCGGCCACATAGGAGAGTAATCCAATGGATGGAAGACTCTCCCCCGCCCCGCCTTTCTCTGCCCCTCCTTCTCTCTCTGTGTAACTCTTATAAATAAATAAATAAATCTTTTTTAAAAAGAGCTCAGACTATAAACTTTCTTAAAAAAACAACTTAGAGCCAGTGCCGCGGCTCACTAGGCTAATCCTCCGCCTAGCAGCGCCGCCAGCACACCGGGTTCTAGTACCGGTTGGGGCGCCGGATTCTGTCCGGTTGCCCCTCTTCCAGGCCAGCTCTCTGCTGTGGCCCGGGAAGGCAGTGGAGGATGGCCCAAGTGCTTGGGCCCTGCACCCCATGGGAGACCGGGAAAAGCACCTGGCTCCTGCCATCGGATCAGCGCGGTGCGCCGGCCGCGGCGGCCATTGGAGGGTGAACCAACGGCAAAGGAAGACCTTTCTCTCTGTCTCTCTCTCTCACTGTCCACTCTGCCTGTTAAAAAAAAATAAAAAAAAAATAAAAAAAATAAAAAAACAACTTAGAAATTATTTTTGAGGGCCCAACGCCATGGCGCAGTAGGTTAATCCTCCAGCTGCGGCACCAGCATCCCATATGAGCAATGGTTCTAGTCCAGCTGCTCCTCTTCCGATCCAGCTCCCCGCTGTGGCCTGGGAAAGCAGTAGAAGATGGTCCAAGTACTTGGGCCCCTGCACCCACATGGGAGACCCGGAAGAAGCTCCTGGCTCCTGGCTTTGGATCAGTGCAGCTCTGGCCATTGCGGCCATCTGGGGAGTGAACCAAAGGAAAGAAAACCTTTCTCTCTGTCTCTCCCTCTCACTGTCTGTAACTCTGCCTCTCAAATAAATAAAATCTTTTTTTTAAAAAAAGAAATTATTTATGAACTGGAAAGGTAAGAGTTTTTTAAGAAGGACACAAAAGGCATGGCCCATAAAACTAAGAACTGATAAAATGGACTGCATAAAAATGAAAGCTTTTCCCTTTGGGGAAGACACAGCAAAGAAAATGAGAAGACCCTGCAAATACCTGCAGAACATATAACTGACAAACGGCTTGCGTCCCAACGTGTAAAGAACTTACACCTCCAAAACAGACACTTGACAAATTACCTTACTTGGATGGCAAACACTTGAAAAGATGTTCAATGTCACTGCACATTAGGGAACTGTAAATTAAAACCAAAATGAATACTACTCTACAAGAGGATTCCAAAAGGTTATGGGAAAATGGAATTAAAAGCTAAGCTTATGGTGGTGCAAAATTTTTGGAATCCACACACATTTTCTTTCATAATATGCATTTCCCATGAACTTTTAAAAGACCCCCTAAAATGGCTATTATTTAAAAAGACTGACACTACCAGGAATTGGAGACGATGTGGAAGAACTGAAATTCTCACGTATTAGTAGTGAGAATGTTAATTTACAGGCCTGTGAGAAACCACATGGCAGTGTTTCACTCAGTTACACATACATTCACCATATGACCACCCAGCATTTCCACTCCGGGGCTTCTCCCAGGAGAAGTAAACACATATGTCCACACAAAGACTTGTTTAAGGAGCACTGTTCTTAATGGTTGCAAACTGAAAACAACTAATATGCCCGCCCACCAACTGGCAAATGAATAAACAATGAAACGGGAACAAGGACTACTACTCAACAATAAACAAGAATCGAACATCAACATACACAACAACATAAACAGATCTCAAAAAACACTATGCTAAGTAAAAGAAGTCAGATATGAAAGACTACCTACTGTAGGATTCCATTTTTAAAAACTGGAAACAGAATAAACTAGAGTAACAGAAAGTGGTGAGTGGTTATGTGGGACTGGAAGTCCAGGTTGGGACCAGGTGCATGGCATGTGAGGAAATTTCTCCAGGTGAAGGAAGTGTTCTGTGGCATAATTGTGCTGCTGGATTTATGACTACATGTGGTTACCAAAATTCATTAAAATCCTTACTTAAAATGGGTGACTTTTACTATATGTAAATTTTACCTCTAAAAGATGAGAAAAAATGTGTGTGCCCCATGGATTCACAAAAGGTGAAACTGGGCAACAGCATGCGTAATACTTGCAAATGGAAGATTCATTAAATCTGAGCACTATTTTCTAGTATTTTGCTTTGGCTGAACATACGCTTCTTCAGGCTAGCACTGAGATGTCCACAGCGCAATACTGAACACGTGCTATTGTAAAACTGTTTACCTTTCTTGGTATCTTGGAACTGAGCCACTCAAACACAGGAAAACTACTTCACTGCACTATAAGAAACCTAGTTTCTAGCCCTGTTCTTGCTTAGCACGAGCATGCATGAACTCAGGCAGGAACTCAGCCTTCTCCCTAAGCAATCTGAGGTCCCTGGATCAGGATAGCTGGGAAGCTGGACAGGAAGAAGGTGATCTTTATTTGTACTAACTTCTAACTGAAATTTAGCATTTCCTCCAATTAGGATTATTTACAATAATCTGCAGTAGTATTAGCAGTACTTGGATTTTGTTACCTATAGAAATCACAGATATTTTTATGTCACATTATTGTTCATATCGCAAAATATTATTTATACTCATCACTATTTTGAAATTACAGTGGTTATTGGATTTGACACTGCATATTATTACTGAATTTGTTAATAAGGAAGTTCTTATATCCATATCATGACCTTAAAGATTTGATAACAGATTTCTCATATAATTGTTTTCTTTTGTCACATGATTTATTTCAGGCATGTAAAAACAGCATTCTAACGTATGGATAGATATGATTCACCAAAGGGGTCCACAGCACAAAAAATGTTATAACTCATTACAGCTAGGTGAGCTCTATCCATTCTAGTGCTAAAAACCATATTAAAAGCTGACATCAAAGCTCATAGTCTAAGTGAAATAACTAAAAGCACTTTGAAACTGTAAGGTGGCATGCAGATGTAAGAGGCTGCCTTATGTAGGCCCATGAATGAAATCCTGTTTTTAACAGTTTATTAACTAGACGTATTTTTTAGAAAAGATTTCTTTGAAAGGCAGAGAGGCAGAGAGGAAGGAGGAGGAGGAGGCGGTGGAGGAGGAGAAGGGAGCGCACCGGAGAGAACAGCTTCACTTCTGAAATGTCTGCAAGAGTGGGGCTAGGGCAGGGCTGAAGCCAGAGCCAGGAACTCTACCGGGTCTCCACTGGGAGGCAGGGTCTCAAGTACCTGAGCCATCATCTGCTACCTCCTGTGCACATTTGCTGGAAGCTGGATTGGAAGCGGAGTAGCTGGGGACTCAAAGCAGGGCACTTCTATATGGGACATGAGAGTCTAAAGTGGCAGCTTAACCTGCTACACCACAGTGCCCA
Organism: Oryctolagus cuniculus; assembly: GCF_051225735.1. Taxonomy (NCBI): domain Eukaryota; kingdom Metazoa; phylum Chordata; class Mammalia; order Lagomorpha; family Leporidae; genus Oryctolagus; species Oryctolagus cuniculus. The sequence goes on from NC_142868.1 coordinate 179,631,078, forward strand.
CCACTAAACGTATTTTCTTAACTAGACTATGGGGAAGAAAAATGGGAAGCAATGTCCATTATTTGGGACCCCATCTCCTCTAAAACAAGGCTTTCAAAGTTTAGATCCTGACTTGTTTGGACCCTAATTTTAACAAACTGCAAAAAACAAAAACAACCCCCAAAACATGTCTGAGATAAACAAGAAAATCTGAGGGTTTAGCATATTATATGATATAAAAGAATCAGCTATAATAATGTTATGGAGACAGATTTCTAAAAAATCTTTATCAGAGATACACCTAAAGTATAGGTAAAATGACATACTTCACTTTGCTCCAAAATATCCTGGAAAATTAAACAGAATAAATTTAAAGAACAGAGGGATCAAAGAAACAGGCACACAAAACTGCAGTGTGGGTTAACAGGCATATGAGGTTGATATATTTGTTTCTTTACTTTTGTATTTGTTTGTTTTTTATCTCATAGGCCCTCAGGACAGATCTAATCCCCAGAAATGTCTGAATTGTATTTAGGTAAGAAAAAAGAAATGAGATCATGTAAAGGAGCATGCAGTTCGCTATAGTTCCTTCCTCTCCCTCTTGGTTTAGCATCTGGTCCATTTCCAAGTCAAAATCACTTCTCTGGCTCCCAGAGCTATTTGACCTTGTAAGGTCTGCATGGGCTTTGTATGATAAACTATTATCATTGACCACATGCATTCATTACGTTTAAACAGGTTAAATCAGGTTTTTGGTAACCAGTAGCTGGTTCATTTTTTAATTAAGCCATTTAGTTTTGCTTTTTCAATGGCACAGAGTGATTCTACACATGGAGTTACTAGGCAGGGAGCTGCAGCTGGACAACCTGTCACCACCACTGAGGAACCACTCCAGCGTCCTACCTCGCTGCCATCAGATAGCAATGATGCCTGTGGTGAGACATCCACTCAGGTCCCTGAGAGAAGAGCTCGTCTCCAATCTCTCTGATCTGTGCATGGTGGGACATCAGCCCTCTGCTCTTGTTCTTGGAGCTGACAGGTCCCCTGTGAAGTTCTGAAGGGTCTCTAAATTCATTTCACACTTGGGGATGCTGCTATGCAATGATCTGAAGCAGTACAGTAACACAGTTTAGCATATGGGATCTGGACTTAGTTGCTTGCTGTGTGTCACAATTTTATGATGTGTAGAGTGGAATGACACTTGTCACTATCCTCTGAAAGAATGTTGTGAGCATTAAATACCATGATATATGCCAAGTACTGCAAACAGTGTTTGGTACATGGTGTATATTGAATACCTGGGAAGTTTACCATCTTCAACAGCTCATGTTCTAAAGGAAAATAATAACCCATGATTCATCAATGTCAAGACACTTCCATATCATTTCTTAAAAGAAGGTTATAGTGAACTAGATCAACACAAGAGTTACTCTTGGTCAACAGTTGCTTTGTTTCCTTAAGAAAGATGCCTTCAGTGGTTACCATTTGTTCATATGAAACTCACTTTGGCAATTACTTTAATCCAATAATCACAATTTAAAGGAAACATACAACATATATAAGAGGGTACAGGAAGAAAACATTGTGTGATTGACTGTGCATCTGATTCACAACCTCTTTCCCCATGAGAAGTCCTTTAAGAGCATTAAAAAGATGTCATGTAAACCACAGGTACTACAATGAAGAGAATATTTCCAATGAAGGCTTATGAAACCAATTCTTAAACTAGTGTCAGAAATTACAAAACAGACTTTTTGAAAGTCAACTCTCAGAGTTGAAACAAGAGTTTCAATCTGAGTCAAGACAGGGATGGTGGTTGCTAGGGGACCACTGCTGCCGGCGTCACCCATGGGAAGTCTCAGGATACAAATTAACCAACATGTTTCCAGTATCAAAAGGACCCAGCAGTTCTCATAATTAAAGCAAAACAGACATTCAGAAGGATTCTTTTATCTTTTCCCATTTTAAATAATATACATAATTGATTGGTTACATTTTTTGTTCATAATCATTAAAGTTAGAAGTGATAAAATTAAACAGAACCTTTATATAGGTCTAATAGGAGGCAAACATGCTAATTGTAAATCATATTACACTTTTTATTGATTTCATTTGAAACTAATTCTTTCTACACTTGATCTTAGCCAAAAGGCCGAGAAGCGATGAAACAAATTCTTTCTAATTCTTACCACTTTATCAATTCTGATTTGCTTGTCAAAAATATTCATTTATATAAAAATGTGATTTATACTCAAAGCACGCAAGCTTTGAGAAACATCGCAGATCTGGTTTTACTGAACTGCCTAGTAGCCATCTTGTCTGCTACTTGCTAAATATTCTACAACAAAAGCTTGTTTCTGTGGCCAGGAGATGAAAGTCTCCACCACACTGCTCAGGAACTAGGCAGCTGCAGATAGTTTCACCTCTCAGTGGCGAGACGATGGTGGGACACCAATGCAAATACTTTTCTGGGCTGCACTAGGAATCCTGCAGACTGAAACAATCAGAGCTTGGAAGGGGCAAGTGTAGCAGCCTTTGATTTTCACAAGCTGTCCTGAGTTCTAATTTTGTAGCCTTAATTCAGGCCTATAAGGAAAGAATTATTTAGGTGACTAGTAGAATTAAAGTTATCAATTCCTCTGGCTTAAAAAAAAAAGTTGTCAGAAATTTAACTCTGAAAAAATAACTGTTTTATGTACTTAGTATAAGCTTAAGATCAATACAGAAAAAATATTCAGAAACTTGCATGGACATGAATCATTTAAAATAAATAAAAGCATCAGAATAAGAATTCATCATTCACCAGACCACATAAACCCCCCTACTCCCACTGCGAAGAGATGTGCTAGGAATAGTAGACAGAACAAAACAGACAAGGATTTTCTCTTTCCTCCTTCAGAAAGTGCTGCATTGTTGTGGTTACATTGTAACATATATCAACAGCACATATTTGATAACTAATAGCACAAACAAGGGGGTGGAAAAGGAGCCACATTGTTATATTTTATGAAGTTGTTATGTTTTACCAGAATGAAGTCACCATTAACCCAAAGTAGAGTGGGTTAAGTTAAAGAGGCACATTGCAATCTCTAGAACAAATCACTAAAATAAATTTTTTAAAAAATATGGCTTGAAAAAAAGGAAAAAACATCAACAAAGGCCTCTTCTTGCTCACTGTGCCCTTATCACAACCACTCAGGCCAAGCTCTCTGTTGCCTTAGGGCTTTTGCGTAAGCTCCTTCCCCTAAAACACCCTTCCCTGCTCGCTGATGGTGTTGTTAAGTCTCAGCTGAAATGTCACCTCCTAGGAGCGCACTCATCTTCCATAACCACCCTAACAACAGCCCCCTCTTAGTCTCACAGCCCTCGGCTTTGGCCCAACAGGGTACTGTCAGCATTATGTATTTGTTTGCTGACTTATTATCTGCCCCCCTTCATATATAACATATGAGAGTGTCTTTCCTTCATATATCATTTTGTGCCTTATAGTGCACATAGTAGGCAAGCCACAAAATATTTGCTTTTAAATCTGCACAGCATTATACTCTACCTGCATCTGATCTCTTTCTCATCACCTAGACCACAGGCTGACAAATGCCATCTCTAAAGGGTCAAGTAGCACACTGGCTCTACTGCAGAGTCCTCCCTTTCTGTTTTGTTTTTCTAACAACAGTTTAAAAATGCAGTTACACATGCTCTGTACTGCCGCGGAAGTCACCGATAACATTCTCCCCTTCCAAGCAGCAACCCTACTACCTCAGGCAGCTGCCTCCTCTTGTGTCTGCTTACAGTGCAGCTGACCAGGGCCCAGGAAACACAGCAGAGGCCCCAGTGCCTGCTTCTGGTCTGTGCTATCTCACCTTGCTGTGTAGTCCTCTGCCCACCCAGCTTCTGAAAAGACTGGCTTAAAGACCACATCTACCTCCAGAGGAAAGAACAAGTTGGAAAATGTGAAACCTCCTAGTCAACCACGATGAATGATTCTTAGATGATGGCCAGGGAATCTTCCTGAAGACAGTTTCTGGATGGGAGCATGTTTCTGCTCCTGCTGCAAGGCCGAACCCTGAGACACACTGATAATGGATGAAGGAGGGAGGAAGGAGTGGTGGATAAGGAAGCTCCACAGGTGGCTCCACAGGGCCACAATCGCCCTGGAGCTATGGGAATGCTGGGGCACTGCAGGGTTTCCCAAGAGGTCCCAGCATCTGTACAATGTTTCCACTAAGGCACCCTGGCTTCTGCACAAGTCAGAGCCATATGCCTCATTCCTCTGGCATCCCAAAGGCTCAGAATGATTGCCAGACCTGCCCTGTGGACAGCTGTCTTCCCGGGCCTGAGGAGAACAGAGGGAGGACACAGGAGAGATGCTGTTTTGTGTCCTGTTGATTCTTCGATGGCCTCAAAGCAGCAAAGCAGCCACAGAAGTCTGGTTCTATCTCCAAGTTCTTTTTTACCTCTTAAGATCCTACAGTCATTCCTGGCAATGTTCTTTGTTATGTCTTTGCCACTACATATTCACCTCCTCATCACCATGGAAGGAAAACAGGGAACAAATGGTCCCTTGGGCACTGTAACCAAGCAAGCAGATGCTTCCAAGGGAAGGTAAGGCAGAGAGGCTTAACTGCATGACTGAGGAAAACACATTACCTAACCAAGCCTCCCTCGGATGTAGCAAGTCCTACGTTTTAGATAAGAAAGAAGAAAAAGGGTGCAAATAATGTATATAAGGCAGGCTGTGAGTTAGTGATGGAGCGGGAAACAGCATCAAAGTCCCCTGATTCATACCCAAAGCCTCATCTGCCAGCAGGGCCAAGAGTGTGGGCAGTGACACTAAGAGACAAGGTGTCGGGGGAAGAAAGAAAGGACAGCTTGAGGGAGCGCTTTGGAAAGAGCTCATTCAACACATCCCAAGGTCTCCTGCAGCAGCTCCAAAGAATGCCTGGGGTCCTACGTTTCCCGAGAAAGTAACTCAACGCTAAGTTAAAATATGACAGGGGAACTTAATTTTGCATGTCTGACTTGGAGAAGCTAAGTAGTAGGGTGGAAAAGGAGCTGTAAGAAACACTGGACACATGGGACAGGGTGAAAAACACTCTACAGAGAACAGACCTCCAAAAGCAGCAACAATTGCTAAAAGCACCGAGTGCCCCAATAGGGAGTCGGCAGGGTCCGAGAGGAGAACTGTTTTCATATCTGATCAGTGTGAGTAACAATCCTTCTGCTAGCAGCCAGGGTTTGGATGGTATACATTCTCCAAGGGTTCATGTGCTGGAACGTGGTCCCAACGTCACAGTATTACGAGGCAGTGGAATCTCTAAGAGGTGAGGCTCAACTGAAGGTGGTTAGGGATTAGTGTAGTTCTCTCAGGAATGGGCTGTTAGAAAGCAAAGCCACTCCACAAACTCTGCCCCTTCTGCACGTGGCTGGTTCCCTTTCTGTTTCTCTCTCATGTTAAGTGGCCAAAGGAGCCCTTACCAGAGGCTACACAGATGGGGTTGCCAGATCTTGAACTTCCAAGATCCAAAATTGTGAACTATTAAATCTCTTTTCTTTATAAAGTACCCAGCCTTGGGTATTTTGTTATAGCAACTAAAGATGGACTAATACACTTGTAATCTACAGAATAGTCATTTTGGAGTTGCATGTGGAAAGCATAGGTTAGAGTTGAACAATGTCAAGAATGTATATTTTTCCTCCGATGTCTGACATGATCTAACATCAACTGAAAGTATAACCACAGCTAGGAGACCAAAGGCAGTTACAGGAAAGAGATCTGAGATGTCATGTCACTCTGGGGTGAAGGGACTAGCTGAAGAACTGATCTAATTTACTATTTGCAACTGGCCAGTTGTGATGGGGCTGTCCATAGCCACTCTGGAGGCACCCAAAGGTCATCACTCTCACTTGAAACAGAATACAGGCCCCTCTTGCTGAACTAAGCTAGGAGGATCACACCACACAACTGCTTCAAGTGACCCGAAATCAACCATGGATTTAGCCAGGATCTGGGGTTAGGACAACAGGTGAGAAATACAACCACTGGGGGGGTGGGTATTGTGGCACAAGGGGTTAAGACACTGCTTGGGAGAGCCCACATCATAGTCCCTAGGATCAAGTTCCAGCTCCACGCTAATGCACATGGGAGGCAGCAGATGACGGCCCAAGGGCTCAGGGTCCTACCACTTGGGCAACTCGGATGGAGTTCTTGCCTCTTGGCTTTGTGGGCATCAGGAAAATAAATCATGGAATGGAAGATCTCTCTCTCTCTCTCTCTCTCTCTGTCACTCTTGCAAATAAATAAAACTTTTTAAAAAATACAAAACAAACAGAATCACTGAGACCAAGCTGATGAGGTGAAGTGAGTATGGCAAATAACAAGTGAGGTCTCACAAAAGATCTAAGAATGCAAAATCAAGGTAAAAAACACAAGGTCAAATAGAAAGAAAGTGGTGGTTGGAAGCACCGGTGTTCAGCTAATAGTAAGGCTGGAGAAGACAGAGAGCAGAGACTGCCAGAAGGCCTTAACTGTGAGGCTTCCTCCTCCTCTGGCCCCACGTTGTGGGCAAGCTCCACATGCCACTGCTTGCATGAGACCTGACACTCAGGTTCCTTGAGCACATACAAGGAGACGAAAGCAGAGGGTGGCTTGTCCTAGTGATTTGAACAAGGTGCAGTGAGAGGCACCCACAAGATTGAAATCTTCACCTCTCCAACTCTGTTTATTTGTGCATGTAATTAATACAAACTGATACGTTCGTATTTTCCAGATGCATTTGAAAAGCAGGCCCTAAGGTGTGACAAGTTATCAAGTAGGAGTCAACACACAGTGCTGCCCAACAAAGTGGAGATGTCTGGGCAACACCTGAAGGGCACAGCCCACTCTCAGTTATCGCCCTATGGAGCCAGGATAAGGTTTTACAAAGGCTCCCTGCCTTCTACCACTATGGACACTTTTGGGTTTCTTCCCTTACTATCTGTTGATGTGAGGTTGAGTAAAAAAAAATAAATGGACTTAAAAACTATTTTATCTCATCATTACACATTATGCCTGTGTGTGTGCTTGTCACACTTGTTCCTCATGAATATGTACAATCATGCGTCAGTCAAAAATAAAAATGAAACCATTTTATTCATGCTACTTAATTTAAAGGTAGAGCAACAGAGGGCAGTAGGGAGAGAAAGATCTTCTAAATATTGGTTCACTCCCCAAATGACCACAACAGCTGGGTCTGTGCCAGGCTAAAGCCAGGAGCCACGAACTCCATCATGGTCTCTTCTATAGGGGTGGCAGGGACCCAAGTACTTGGGCTATTCTCATAGCCTCGTAGGTGCATTAGCAGGAAGCTGGATTGGAAAGAGAGCAGCTGGGATTCAAACTGGCACTCTGATATGGGATGCCAGCATAGAAAATGGTAGTAAAACTATTTTATTAATCTAAGCAAATCACAACCCAGAAAGTAAATCTGCTGAGAAAGATAAATCTCCCAAAGTCTCTATACTGGCTGAAGCCTTGGCCAAATGTGGCCTAAGTTTTTCTCTTTATTAAGGTCTAGGGCAAGTTTTATACACTGAGCAAAACCTAACTCAAACCTGAAGGAGCAGACATTGCGCACACTAAACTACTCAAGAATGAAGGTCTTGGGGCTGGAATCGTGGTGCAGTGCACCTGTGAAGCCAGCATCCCATATGAGTATTAGTTTGAATCCTGGCTACTCTACTTCTGATCCAGCTCCCTGCTAATGCACCAGGGAAAGCAGCAGAAGGTGGTCGAGTGCTTGGGCCACTGCACCCACTTGGGAGACCTGAATGAACCTCCTGGCTCCTGGCTTCAGCCTGGACCAGCCTAGGCTGTTGCGGACATTTGGGAAGTGATCCAGTGGACAGTAGATCTCTCTCTCTCTGTAACTGTCTTTCAAATAAATAAATCTTTAAAAAAGAATTAAGGTCTTGGTTGACTTGCCATTTGAACCTGACACCACGGGTCACTGATAATTATATAACAAGGAAATGAACAAAAGTGACTTGAAACAATCAATCAACAGAAAGCTGGACAAAAGTTTATTGATTGCCTATCATAATGCAACAGTCATTTAAGTGTGTCTACTATGTGGACAATAATGAGGCATGATGTTAGGGATACATTAAAGCATTGCCCCACCTTTAAGTTATGCAAGAACTATTTCAACAAGTCCATGGAATAAGAATATGAGACTTTTGATGCCAAAAAATGTAAAATCTATGCAAAATTTTCTCATAATATGCATTTCCTATAGACTTTTTGAAGAGTCCTTAAATTACATACTATCAAAGTTGTACACTTCTCACTTAATATAGGGTGATAACTCAATGATCAAAGAAAGTATGTTTTGAATACTTCTGAAAGTTTTGAGACTTCACAATAGCAAAACTTTGAAAAAGAAATCTGTCTGGGGTGGGGTTTCTCCAGCTTGGTAATACTGGTATTTCGGATTCTAGGATTTTTGGTTGTGAGGGGCTCCCCTGTACATTGTAGGAGGTTTAGCTGCATTGCTGACCTCTACCCACTAGATGCCAGTAGCAAGCACCCCCTCCCCACCAAGACAACAAAAGATGTCTCCAGAAGTTGTCAAATGTTGCCTGAGGAGCAAAGCCATCCCAGTGGTTGAGAACCTGGTCTAGAAATGTCTTCTTCATAAATACACACATGCATATGGTTTAGAACATTTTAAATGTATGCTGGAAAAAAAAGTATACTCACTGTGTACAAGAAAACAAAAATCTCTCCACATCAGCAGCAGAGTGAGTTTTGTAAAGCCTTCTGCATCATATTCCACGACACCTCTAAGCAACAAAAACATACACACACAAACAGAAAACCCTCATAAAAATAAGGCATAAAAGGTATACAACTAAGAAAAGAATATATTCACGAAGTCAGGGTTATTGAATCTCAGATGGAGTTACGATGAGTGAGTACTATCACAGGCAAGCGTGGGCTTTGCACTGACAGCACCCAGGTTTAAGTCACGGCCTTGCCATTTAAGGTCTGTTATGACCTTTGGATCCTAGTTTCCTCATCTGTCAAACAAGTGCAGTAAGATTCTCAACCTTCATTTCAGGGTTATGAAACAAATAAGAGAAACCATAAAATGCAAATGTTTGTTAGCTACTAGCTATGAAGAAAAGGACAAGTTCAGCAACCAGGCCAGCATAATAGTGTCAAATGTCATCATATTATCTTTTCAGGGGTTGCTAAGTATTATTTTCACTGAGCATTAAACAGTAATGAGTAATGACAATATTACTAAATTTGGGATTATATATTATCTTTCTCCCAAAGTACGTGGAATCCATTTGTTTTTGAGTCCTTCAGACTGAAGATAAGGTAGCAAGGTTAGATGACTGGATGCTGAGCACAGATGGGAGATGTGTATGTCATGTGTCAAAGCGAATAGCTCCTGGCCACTGACAGGACCAGGCCGAATTCTGGGAGGCTCATCTCAGCCATGTCCCTCAAGAGCTGAGTGCGCCATTAACCACACACTAAGGGCAGGTAGATTGCTCTCTCATCCTTACAAGGAGGCCTTGATGTTCTTGGCGATGCCCTCTTCCTGACTGGATCAGGCCAGTCAGACCACTGATACTCAGGACCCCCCCCCCCTTTTTATTTAAAGATTTGTTTATTTATTTGAAAGGCAGAGTTACAGAGGGGCAGAGGCAGAGAGAGAGAGAGGTCTTCCATCCACTGGTTCACTCTCTAGATGGCTACAAACGGATGGAGCTGGGCCGATTCGAAGCCAGGAGCCAAGAGCTTCCTCTGGGTCTCCCACGCGGTGAAGGGGCCCAATCACTTGGGCCATCTTCTACTGCTTTCCCAGGCCATAGCAGAGAGCTGGATGGGAAGTGGAGCAGCCAGGACTTGAACCGGCGCCCATATGGGATGCCAGCACTGCAGGAGGCAGCTTTACTCCCTACTCCACAGTGCTGACCCCATGACCTCCCACTTAAGCAAGAAGGGACAGTTGCACCCCTTATAAAGGCAAAGGAATAAAAACAAGGCTGAGTGATCTGCTCAAAAGTGGTTTGTATTATCACTTGGAACTGCTGACTTAAGTCAACAATCCTCCATCAGTTTCTTCCTCCTATGAATCTATAATTACCCCAATGCTGTAACATGGAGATTTGTACATTTTAGATCCTGTATCCCATAGACATAAACAAGCACACAGTACCTTTTAGCATGCATTCGGTGAATAATACATGTTTATAATTTAGTAAATGATTCTATAGAAGCCTGCACTATATGCATAAGAAGACATCCACAAAAATATACATAAAAAAGAGTAATTTTGAAAAACAAATGTAAATGCAATTTTCATATTCTCTTGCATCCCAGTGGAGAAGGCTGTGTAATTCCTGGGGAGTGCATGCCCACTTTGGAGGCCCCGTGCTAGTTTCTTCATTTTCAGTTATACATACTAAAGAAAATCTTATTTGAACATTAGAAGATCAATGGGATCGCTTATTAACTATTGTTTATATCAAAAGTATTTGTTCAAAACCTTTATAAATAAAGTTGAGAAAATCTCAAGTATTAAAGATTCAGATAAAAGACAGTCATATAGTTTGGACACTGCTGTTTTGGAATATAAAGAATTCTCTACAGATAATGAGAAAATGTCTTGATATTGTTTTGAGGAGTCATAAATTTTTCTTTCAACTGAACTGTACCAGATTTTGAAAGTTTTATCTCAGGGGCAAGAGGGGAGGGGGCGCTGTGGCATAAAGGGTTAAACCACAGCTTGTGATTTCGGCATTCCCTTATAAGTGTGGAGTTTGTGTCTCAGATGCTCCACTTCTGATCCAGCTCTCTGTTAATGCTCCTGGTAAAGCAGCAGAAGATGGCCCAAGAACCTAGGATCCTGTAGCCACGTGGGAGGCCAGGATGAAGTTCCTGGATCCTGGCTTCAACCTGGCCCAGCCCTGGACATTGTGGCTATTTGGAGAATGAATCAACGGACAGAAGATCTCTCTCTCTTTCTCTTTCCCTCCCTCCCTCCCTTCCTTCTCCCCTCCTCCCCTCTCTATCTCTCTTACTATCCCTCTGTAACCCTGCCTTTCAAATAAATAAATCTAAAAAAAAAAAGAAAAAAAGAAAAGAAAATTGTGTCTCACGGCATGGTCAGCCTTATTTTTGTTATCTTCTTTTTTCCTACTCCCAATTTCCTTTTGTCCTAAGGTCTTCATTTACTTATTTAAAACTTTTATTTTGTGTCACTGTCTACACATTTGCATTATTTACAAACCTCCTCTAGAATAAGGTGAGCTATAACCAGACTGCTGCCTCGTTCCACCCAGTGAGTAGAATGCTTGGCCTTTCAAAGAGCATGAGGAAAACGCATTGTGCACCTGCTGAACTAAGCCCCTGTAGAAGCCCAATGAGGTCTCTGATGGCATTTAAGGGGCAGGGCTGAAGGGCAGCACAGCCACTGGCAGCCAGAAGGCCATCTCACAGGACAGCAGCAGCAGGAGACTCCACTCGGACTGCAGTTATGAGTTCTCCTCTCCCCTTTCCTTGCCACTGACCCTGGATCATCTCCTTCCCAAACCTGTGTGGCTCCGCCTCTTCTATGCATGTGACTTCCATCAGGTAACTGGACTTACCAGTTTCAGGGCTGCCTTCAATAACATGCGTCAATAATGCCGGCCTGGCTCACCTCAGGACTACTGCGAGACAATGTAGGAGGAAGGTCTCTGCGGACCGCAAAGAGCTCTGCAAGCAGTGGGCAGTGCCCCACCATTACTGGGGTGTCTGGGGCTGGTCACGCTGCTGCTCCAGGGAAGCACTGCAGTCTACGCTTGGATGAAGAATGCTACAAAAATGTCTCCCCAGGAGCCCTGGTGACAGCAGCACATCACAGGTGACCCACTGCAGAGTGTCCTATGTAATACCAAAATGCTGTTTTCTGAATCAAGCATCCGTGTTAGGGTCATCGGCAAGCAAGGGCATGGTGCTGAATGGTTCAGAGAACTTACGTGCCAAAGTGACTGAGGAAAGCAGCAATGTACTCTCTTCTTTTGTGATAGCCTTGAATCACATACTGCACCTGGAAGAGGAACCCAAAGCTGAGAAGTGGTGTAGGACAATTTTAAATGCTTCATTATGGAAAATTTCACAGATTCACAGAAGCGGAAATAGTAAGATGAACACCAATATTCCCACCACCTATATTCAACAACTGAGAATATTTTGCCTTGTCACTTCATTCAGCCATCTATCTACCTACCCATCTTACCCATCAACCTATCAATCTTGCTGAAACATTTCAAAGGAAATTAGAGACATCATGACAGTTTGCCCTAAATACTTCAGTATGCATCTCCCAAAAATAAGACATTCTCTGACATAAGCACAATACCATTATCATACCCAATAAATTCAATGATCATTCTCTTAAATAATTCACTATCTTGTCCACTCTCAACATTTCTCAATTGTCCCCAGGAAGTTTTATAAAAATAGGTATACAATCAAGGATGTGATATTTTATCTACTTTTTATGCCTTCAAGTCTTTTAATCTAGCATAATAGTATCTCCTTGAGTGTGTGTATGTGTGTGTGTGTAAATGTGTATATGGCTGCACATGCATACATGACATTGACTTTCCAAAGAGATGGGGATAATTTTCTTGTATTATATCCAAGTTCTCTGCTTCCTTCCTCTTTCCTCTGCCCTGTGCATTTCCTTCAAATTGGAAGTTAAAGCCAAAGGTATGATTAGACTCAGGTTAAATATTTTCAGCAAGGAAACTTGTAGGTAGCACTGGGCTTGATCACTTAGTTAAGGTGATAGTAGCCACTATACAGGGATGGTTTCCTTTGCCACAATGAGTACAAATCATATCTACCTACCTACCTACCTACCCACGCATACATATACACATATGTGATTACCATAGTGAGTAATCAATGAGTGTACCCCTCCAAGGCATGGGAAGATAGAATATCTAATGGTTTCAATATCAATTGGGAGATTCTTATCTGAACCAATTATGTCAGGGTACACAAAAAAGGTGATTTTTGAATTCTATCATTCCTTTTGCAGTTATCAGATGATATTCTGTAAAGAATAGCTTTCTCTCATCAAGTGAAATTTTCTGGTTATCTTGAACTCCTATTGAAAAGAGAATAATGCTTAATTATTTCTTTTTGAAATCTTAACATTCAGAATAAGGAGGGTTACAATAGGAGATTTTATTTTTCCTTTTTATATTTCCTTGTTATTATCAAATGACAGTTTTCATTTAAAAAAAAAACACAAAACCTCTGAACTCATTAAGCTAGGCATCTTAAAGTTAGTGATCTACCCATCAGTTTCTAACATGAAAATACATTCCTTATAATGTCCTCATAATGGATGAAAGAAACAGTGGGAAAGAGAGACAACCCCCACCCACCCCAAATTGTTTATTTTGGTTGTAGCCACAACTGTGTTTCCATGGCTAAGCACTTGGAATAACTTTGACACAATCAGTAGTGATAGCCACGTTGTACCCTTTAAAAGTGAAACAATTCTATTTATGTAATAGGGGTTTATGTCAATTTATAAAAACAGTGCTTACTTTGCAGGCTTAATGCAGGATCAGAAATGTTATTTTCGGAAAAGAAAAACAGATGATAAGTTTGCTTAAGTGGCTTTGTTTAAAACAGGGATGAAAACAGTTCTGTATACTTGATTTTAAAAACAGAAAACCATTTTAACAGAAACCCACAACAAAACTGGCTATAAAGACAGATTCCAACGTAATTATGGAAATTCATTTGAAGAGATTGTTTCTAAATGCAGCCTGCACTGTCCTCATTTGTAGCAAACAGCAGAACATCAATTCTAAAAGACAAGTAAGATTAATGAGAGGGAGCCAAGTAAGAAAAAATGGAGTGATTCTTATAGTTCTGGGAAAACAGTACTATATCTTTTTTTGGGGAAAATGTATGACTAGAAATTAATCTCAATTGGAGACCTTTAAAAATACTTTTCTTCTCAGTTCCGAAAGAGCAAATTTTCCTTTTTCTCTATAATTCTGGGACACGGATTTGAAGGCAGCGCAAAGCCCTGGAATGTAAATAAGAATTCTGTCCTGGGATCAGTTTTGCAGAAGGGGGGGGGGGGATTTGGCTTGACGAGAAGCAACCACTCCACAAGAGTTGAATGTTCTGGGCCAGTCCTGAGACTGCAGAGTTGCCAGATTTTAGTTTTTATGATATTTGGAAAATAATACTGAAGCCTCTGAAATATTATTGTACTTCTAGAATATTTTCTATATGGGGATTAGCCATATTTTGACTGAGAGAGACAAACAAAAGATCTACCCCAGGCCAATGTGAAAAAGTCAGCAGGAGCAAAGAACACAGCACTCTGACAATTACACAACTTGAGTCCCAGTGCATGTGGGAGAGGAAAGAGTCAGCGGTGCTTCAGCTACTATGGCTGGACATAGACACGTAGATTCTTAACACTTTTCGGAAATCTCTGACAACTATTACAGTAAATCCAGCTATTTGCCAATGTAATGGCTGATTAATGAAGCTAAGAGAAAGCTACAGATAATCCAGGTGCCTGGACAGAACATCAATTGACCTGGAATTCTTGGCCCTGGGAGCAGGAGTCTACTTCCAGAAATGACAGGGAGAAACCAAGAACTAACTCAAAAAGTAGGGTACTGAAAGGCAGAAAGAAACGAATGCAGTTTTAAAGAACTTTTCTGGTATCAACTAATGGCAAACACATGCACAGCTGCATGTATGCACTATGTGCAGGTGAAATGCAGGGGTTCCAAAACTGAAAACCGTAAGAAGGCACAGAGCAAAAACTTAGGGATAAAGAAAACTCAAAAAAGGAGTGACTTAAATCTCTGGATGTAAGAGATGAAGGTAAGCTGGAACAGGCGGTCAGAATCCTCAGAAAGGAAGGAGGAGGACAAGGAATAGAGCAGTCACCAGATGCATTGTAACTCAAAGCAGGAAAGGCAGATGTGAGACGGAGGTTGAGACAGGAAGAGGATATGGGGAGGAGGATGGCACGTGCACAATGACTTGGGATCTGCGGTACTGGAAGAAGGAGTCTTCCAAGGTGGAGCAGCTGGGGGGACTTGCTTTTTACCTTGTTGGTGAGCAGGTGGCATACTTGAGGAACATAATCAATGAGGCAGCCTCCTCCTGGAAAAGCTGGGATATGAAGAGCTGAGGAGCCTCCAAGCGCACTGAAAGGACAAGAGTACAATGGACAATTCTCTTAGGGCTCAAGCAACTCACCAAGCGATACCCCAGACAGATGTGGCTTCTCTCAGCAAAGTCTGGCCACCAGCTGCCTTGAATTAATGACGGAGAGAATACGGGCTTCCCTTTTATGATTAAATTACCGGATTCATTCTTTTAAACTAGTATGTTCACATTACCCTTCATTAATAACAACTACAGATGTTATCACACAATGGTACGACTCAGCAAACGCTGGCTGGCACAGGCAAATGTCTTACTGACATAAGTGGGTGAGATATGTTGTTGAAACACACTTTGATACTCTTCAATATGCTCAATTCAGTGTGGGGCAAAGATAAGTTATTCACTGAACACCTGAACTGAACCAAAATGGATTGACCCAATGCTGTAACAATGCATTCAAGAGACCAGTTCTATGGCTCACCAGCTCTCTTACGTTGTGTGCTAACAGGTATACTAGAAAAAGGTATAGTCTAAACACAAAGGCCAGTCAACAATCATCAATCCAAACACTAAGCTACAATACTGATTCAGAAACAAGGTTCTAGAACTTCCATGGGGATTCCTCTTTCAATTTAAATTGAAACAGCATACAGTTATCAAAAGAAATTGTTGAGAACTGTATGGCAGGGGCCGGCACTGTGGTGTAATGGGTAAAGTTGCTGCCTGCAATGCTGGCATCCCATATGGGCACTGGTTTGAGTCCCAGCTGCTCCACTTCTGATCCGGCTCTCTTGCTATGGCCAGGGAAAGCAGTGGAGGATGGCCCAAGTCCTTGAGCTCCTTCACCTGCGTGGGAGACCTGGAGGATGTTCCTGGCTCTTGGCTTCAGATCGGCGTAGCTCTGGCAGTTGCGGACATCTGGGGAGTAAGCCACTGAGATGGAAGACCTCTCTCTCTCTCTCTCTCTCTGCCTCTGCCTCTCTGTAACTCTACCTTTCAATTAAAATAAATAAATCTTTGAAGACAAAAAAGAACTGTATGGCAGGAACTTAATTTATCACCTTGGTCTTGATTTCATCTTCTTTCCTTATTTTGACTTTTCTTTTCTCTAGTTTGATTTCCTTATTTTAATTTAATGTATATATTTCTATAAGCCTCTTAAGCCCTCTCTATAATATAGTGAGATATTTTTAAAAAATATTAAAATCCTTTAATCCTGTGTTATTCATTACCCAAGTCTCCACAATTACAAGGTTGAAAAGAGAAGAAAAGGATGTCTTAAAAACTGCCCAGAAAATCATTCCTGAAAAGTTGAGGGCAGGCTGACCCAGTATAGTAGGGTTTATGATGCACAGAACACACACGTAACTACTAAAAGGATTCCAGACCCATCCTGTTTTAACTAAATATTTCTGAAATTAATTTTTTAATAAAAATGGGTTTGTTTGTGGGAATGAAGAATCTCAATAAACAAAAGCACAGGCGATGTGAGGAAGTCAATCCAGAGTGGAAATATCTGATATTGACTTATACTCTCTGACAACCAATAAAATCCTAAGCCAGCATTGGACTAAGTTTGGCACTAACTGAATCAGCTGTACTCTGCAACTGCAAGGAACCTTTGCGCTCAGAGCAGATGCTGGATTAGATTTGGCCTGAACCTGAAGGAGCCGAGGAGAGCTGCTATGACTTCCTATGAACTGCGGGGAGATTTCTGTCCCCTCTTTGAAGGCGCACATCTCACTGGAAGGTTCTGACTATTCCCTTCAGATGGAAAACTGATTAGGAAGAAGATTTCAGTATTTACATCCTGTAGTTATTGGTTAAATATCTGTATAACATGGGGAATGCAAGGCCCAGGCTACTCATAGCTTACTCACAGGAACAACTCTTGGCATAATGAAATTCCAAGAAAGAAAATAATTTGGACAGTTCTTTGGATTTAACTGTAATGGGATTTGACTTGTATAAAAAATTACAGAATAAGTTCTTAATCATTCACTAAACTGCATCAAGGAAGGGAAATAGCGCATGGATAATTCCCTAAACTCAACACTCCTTACTTTTTTTGCTCATTCACTGCTTGAATTGTGTCATTCTGAAATATGGTCGTTAAATGAAAATCGCCTGTAATGATGGAACGCAGAGGTGTGAAGAAATTCAAGGACCAGCTGTTTTGCTGTTGGGCTCATGTTTCTGCACCCCACTTCTGCGACCATCAAGAACTCACACTTTTAGTTAGGCACTTTACCACATTATCTAATTTGATTCTCCCCATGATCCTGTGAGGCTGGAATTACCACTAGAATTTTAAAGGTGGAGAAATCAAGGCTTAGAGAGAAGTTGCCTCAGATTTACACAACTAGACAATGGCAGGACCACACCCTGAACACAGGTCTGTCTTTCCATGCTGCTTCTGCTGAAATATGCTACCTCCTGAGAGGAGGGGGATGTGAGCCAAAGCACGCTACAGGGGCGGGATGGCACAGCAGGTCTGGCTCCCAGTCAGCTGCTCAGGACCCTGATAGGGTAAAGGTTCCTAGAGGCACTCAAACCATCACTCCACGGACACGTGCAGTCTTCCACACAACAGCAAGACTCCAGCCACCAAACAATCAGATACACTTGACCTTGGATGTCATGACCCAACCACCCTGCCATGTCTAATTCTCTAATACTTAGTAGCTATGCAGAGTGAGCCTCAATACACGGAGCACTTCAGGTACTAGGAAGGATAGTTTGAACTCAGAGTTTATTTTTAAAAGGATGCTTATTTCACTCTTCGGTTAACTCTGTAGTTTCTCGGGTTGTAAAAGTCCAAAACCTAACATACAGTGTCACAAACTGATAAGTGCCGCTGATTCATGCATGGATATCCGCCTCATGAGTAAATATTTAACAGGCTTGCTAAAGCCTGAATGCTGCCCTGATCGTGCTGAACAAACAAAGTCAAGTGCCATGAAATAAAAGAGCTATTATAGTTTTAAGGGTGGAAGATGGAGGTAAGGCCTTGTAATCTAATTATTTAATATTGATGAATCAAGAAATATTGAGCTGAGTGTGTACATATAGCAGGAAGATCACCCTATGCAGAAATTCCAAGGCCCCCTCAGACGTCCCTAGGAATCCAGGGCTGGCTGGAGAGAAGGCAGGGCCTGACTACCCGGAAGTGGCTGAGCTGGGGCTGGGGCAGGGGTGAGGAAGAGATGAAAGGGACACTTGGCATTGCTTCTGATCTCCAGCTTGACGCAGTGAGGTAGCAGGGGTGACCCGGTGAGGACATCAGCGTCACACCCCCAGACAGAACTTGGGAGAGATGAGAAAGTGCCATCTATCTCTTCATGCACTAAAATGATACATCAAGTTAGTTGACAGTTCTTAAAACTGAAATTAAACCTGTGGATATAAATTAGAAGAACGAGGCCAGCTTGAGTTTGAAAAAGCTTCTCCACAGTGTAGTTCATTAAATAGACCAAAAGGTAACCAGAAAAGCATTTCCAGGACTGTCTGATGGCGCCAAATTTAAGTGAAATGTAAGAACTGTCTATAGGACACGCATTAACGTGATCCTTTTCCACACAAGCGACGCTAACAGAGCCCTTGGGAAGTCCTGCTCTGTCTGTAAATATGAGTGTCTCTAAAGAGAAGACTTCCCTTGGCTGCAGACTGACAGCAGCAGGGAGTTCTTTCTGAGTATTTTGACATGGAAAAATGCAGACAGCCAGCCTGTCTGCAAGTCTGACTGGGGACAATGGGGTTTTGATGTGGACTCACTGAGGAACAGCAACCCCCGTCCAACGTGGGGTTTCACCTGACTAGTCAATTAAAATGAGCAAAACATAATAAAGTGGCCAGCGCTGTGGCTCACTAGACTAATCCTCTGCCTGCGGTGCCGGCGCCCCGGGTTCTAGTCCTGGTTGGGATGCCGGTTCTGTCCTGGTTGCGCCTCTTCCAGTCCAGCTCTCTGCTGTGGCCCAGGAGTGCAGTGGAGGATGGCCCAAGTGCTTGGGCCCTGCACCTGCATGGGAGACCAGGAGAAGCACCTGGCTCCTGGCTTTGGATTGGCACAACGCACCAGCCATAGCAGCCATTTGGGGGGTGAACCAACAGAAGGAAGACCTTTCTCTCTGTCTCTCTCTCTTACTGCCTAACTCTGCCTGTTAAAAACAAAACAAAACAAAACACCATAATGAAGCAATGGAGACAACTAGAAGGACCAGAGACTCAGTGACACTGGCTGCTTCTGTCACGCTTTCCCTCCTTGGTTCCACCCAACTTCCTTATCAGCACACAGTGGCGATGACGCTGCTCTTGGAAAGACCCATCTCTCAGAGCCCTAGAAGGGCTCTGGTAAGGATTAGAAGGCCACCAACGGGAAATGGCACCAAGCACTCCAGGGGAGACACTATTCGAGAGTGTTTCAAGTTTGAGTGTTTTCATACCAGGGTCATGAGAAGGCACTGGCATAGACACTTGGGCAGCCTCAGTACCCTGTTCTTGCTGGTGAATTGGGTTCTGAGGGAGAGGAAGCTGACCTGGCTGGCTCCTCCAGACTGTGATTCAGAGGAGCGCTGGAGGTTGAAGCCAAGAAACTTCCAGGATGGCAGACAGAGACAAACTGCCTCGAGCCCCCACGCAAAGGAATTCCTAAGCGAAAGATGCCTGCTTCCATCCAGTTCAACACACACCAACCACGTGCCTAACTATTTAAGGTCTTGAATTTCCCATTCTGAATATGTGACTTGGACATATTCATATTGGAACTTTGGTAAGTTCTTCCAAGGCAGAAGAATGCCAAGGCCCTCAAGAACCTGATACTCGGTAGTAACAGAAGATGTTTCCCAGTGGCCTGCTGGGGGACTATAAACTAAACAAGGCACTGTCACTGTTGAGCGTGCACCCTGGCCAGACGCTCCACTGGCACTCCATGATCTCTGAACCTCACACGTACCCTTTCAAGTTGCCCTACGGAGCCCAAGTTACAGGTGAGAAGACTGAGGTTCTAAGAGTTTAGGTAACTTTTCCAAGACAGTGCAGCAGTAAGTTGCAGAGATGGTCTGAAACCAGGCCTTATAGGTTCCAAAGCCCATTTCCTTTTTCATTAGGAATTCTTTCACAAAAAGGTGGAAATTTTGAAAGTCTAATTTTCACCTACATACTCAAATAGGAGTATAAGTGACTGAAATTGTCTTCAAAGCTTAAAGATGCTTTTTAAAGATTTTTTTATGTAGCTGAAACGCACAGTTACAGAGAGAGAGAGAGGAGAAACAGAGACCCACCTTCTACACGCTGGTTCACCCCTTAAATGGCTGCAAAGACGGGGCTGGGCCAGGCTGAAGCCAAGGAGCCAGGAGCCTCCTCCAGGTCTCCCACATGGGTGCAAGGGTCCAAGTTGGGCCATCCCCCTCTGTGTTCCTGGGCGCACTACCAGGGAGCTGGATTGGAAGTGGAACAGCTGGGACCTGAGCTGGCACCCAGTATGTGATGCTGGTGTTATAGGCCATGGCTTTAACCTACTGTGCCATAGTGCTGGCTCCCCCAAATTTACTACTATTATTTATTTGAGAAAGAGAGAGATTCTCCCACTCACTTGTTCACTTCTCAAATGCCAGCAATGGCCAGGGCCAGAGCCAAGAGCCAGGAAAGCATGCTGGATCTCCCAACTACTTGCACCATCACCACTGCTTCCCAGATTTGCATTGGTGGGGAACTAGAGTCAGTAGTTAGAGCCAGAAATTGAACCCAATCTGATGTGGGTGGGATGTGAGTGTTTTTAACTGCTAAGATAAATGCTTGCTCTATGTCCTCAAAGCTTTTATTCTTAAAATTCATCACCTGATCATTTCATTTTTTAAGACTTTTTTTTATTTATTTGAAAGGCAGAGTTCCAAAGACAAAGGAAAAGGGAGAGGAAGAGGGAAGGAGGGGGAGAGAGAGAGAGAGAGAGAAGGAGAGAGAGATCTTCCATTTGTTGGTTCACTCTCCAAATGGCCACAATGGCCAGGGCTGGACCAGGCTGAAGCCAGGAACCCGGAACTCGATCCAAGTCCCCCACGTGGGTGGCAGAGGCCCAAGAACTTGGGCCATCTTCTGCTGCTTTCCCAGGCACGTTAGCAGGGAGCTGGGTCAGAAGTAGAGCAGCCAGGACTCGAACCAGCATGCACATGGGATCATGGGATGTGAGCATCTCAGGCGGCCGCCCAACTGGCAACACCAGCCCCTCTCCCTTTTTCTTACTTTAAGCTACCACTTCATAGTAAGTTAATCTGGTGAAGTCTAAAAACAAATTTCATAGGGGAAGGCATTTGGCATAGCAGTTAAGATAGTGCCTGTCCAACAAAATGAAAAACAAAAACAAAAACAAAAAATGATTCGAAAATCCAGAAGGACATCAATACCAAATATACAATGGTTTCTCTTTGCTTCCTAACTGGATTTTTTGTCCTGATTAACCACTCTCTGTACCTGTTGTTAGCCCTCATGTCATTTTATTGATCAATTATGAGTTATCTCAAGAGTCTCTCAATCTTTTAGCTAAACAAAATCAGGTGCAATTGAAAATGAAAAAGAATCTCAGTGTGTTCCCGGGGGGCGGGGGGAAGAACAGCCCACAGTGGGAGAAAATGTGGGCAGTCACGCAGTCACACTGGCCCAGAGGCTCGCCGAGGCCTCAGGTCAACCCACCTCTCCCTGAGCACACCTCACAGCACACATGAGGTCTTCTCTAGAGTACTGCACCCCGTTTCTTCTTTCCCAATCACCGGGGAAAGATGCAGTGGAAATGTTCTGAGACACTGACAACTGTGAATAAACACCCAGAAAATGTTTATTATGGGGGGAGTCTAAATTAAGTTCAATTATTTACAAGGTTATAGAATTATTAAATCACTTTAAAGTGTAAGACATACTACATGGATAATTTTGATCGGCTGTTCCCTGCTTAGGTACAGTATTACCAACAAGTGTTTGGAAGGTAGTAAGGGGGCCTCGGTGGGCAAGCGAATTCTCCACAGATCAGAGTGGTTAACAGTAACTCCATTTACTAAGCACTCAGAATGCAGCAGGCCCTGTACACCAAGTGCTTTGCCTGTATGAACCATCTGTTCCTCACCCTGACCTATGAGCGAGGCGTTATCTTACAGAGGAGAGGGCAGAGGTTAAAGAAGCTAAATAACATATCTAAGGTCACACGGATGGCGAATGGCAAAGAGGCACCTAATTGAGGTCTCAGTGCCCAAAACCTCTCCCATCCCCAGGTCTTCCCTGATCATTTCCGGGCCTTCCAAATCCTTATCTGCAGACTTAACATTGCTCACCAGGCAGGCCCTTGGGCTATTTCCAGGTTCATTTACTGAACTTATTCAGGTACCTGAATTGAAGCCATGAGGACCAATTCCAAATGGAACTTTCTTTTTGTTTTTTAAAGATTTCTTTATTTAAGAGGCAGAGTTATAGACAGAGAGAGGGAGAGACAGAGAGAAAGGTCTTCCGTCCACTGGTTCACTCCCCAAATGGCTGCAACGGCTGGAGCCAGGCTGATCTGAAGCCAGGACCAAAAAAACAAATAAAAACCAAACCAAAACAAAACAACAACAGCAACAACAAAAACCTCTGGGAAACCTGGAAGAGCTCTGAGGGTCAGGGGACTTGATGGACACTTTTCAGCAGTGAGGAGGTGGAATGCCAGCAAGGGTACTGTGCGTTTAAAGAAACATAAAAGATGGGAGTATGGTGATTACAAACACAGCATGCTGTCAAAAACAAAACAAAACAAAACACACACGCCTAGTGACACAATCACCAACCAAATCTGTGCTCAGGAAAATGCTTTGTCATTTTTTTTTAAATTTTTTATTTGACAGGCAGAGTTAGACAGTGAGAGAGAGAGACAGAGAGAAAGGTCTTCCTTCTGTTGGGTCATGCCTCAAATGGCTGCTGCGGCCAGAGCTGCGCTGATCCGAAGCCAGGAGTCAGGTGCCTCTCCTGGTCTCCCATGCAGGTGCAGGGCCCAAGCACTTGGACCATCCTCCACTGCCCTCCCAGGCCACAGCAGAGAGCTGGACTGGAAGAGGAGCAACCGGGACAAGAACCCGGTGCCCATATGGGATGCCGGTGCCACAGGCGGAGGATTAACCAAGTGAGCCACAGCACTGGCCCTTTTTCATGTTGTTAACATCTCACAAGTGCCTTTAAGGGGCAGCAATCTTTTTTTTTTTTTAAGATTTATTTATTTATTTGAAAGGCAGAGTTAGAGAGAGGCAGAGGCAGAGAGAGAGAGAGAGAGAGAGAGAGAGAGAGGTATCTTCCATCCACTGGTTCACTCCCCAAATGGCAGCAACAGCTGAAGATGAGTGGATCTGAAGCCAGGAGCCAGGAGCCTCCTCCAGGTCTCCCATGTGGGTGCAGGAGCCCAAGGACTTGGGCCATCTTCTATTGTTTTCCCAGGCCATAGCAGAGAGCTGGACCAGAAGAGGAGCAGCCGGCACAGCAGGCAGTGGCTTTACACGCTACACCATAGCGTTGGCCCCAAGGGGCAGTGATCTTTACAGATGTCTACCGCCAGAGGTTTGTCAGCACGTGAAAAAGCATTTCATCTAAATCCCTTAAAACAGCTGTAAACTTAGCAGATGCTGTTCTACTCAGATTCGGTGTGAATTACTTAGAGTGATGCCTAGCCTCTCAAGACACTGACAGGTTAAGAGTTCCCTCCTGTCACATCTCAATCCCAGACTAGATTATCTGCAGTTGATTGCATCACAGTTTTTTTTAAAGAAGTGAAACTGCTTTCAGATAACCAGGGGTCCGGAATGAGTGCATGTACTGTCAATTAGTTATCAATTTCCAACTCTCGCGTTCCCATGATGGGCTTCACTGTTCTGCTATTATGAAGAGTCCTCAAAAAGTTCACGAAACAATGCATGTTATAAAAAAAAATACCCTGAGGGCCGGCGCTGTGGCACAGTGGGCTAAAGCCCTGGTCTGAAGTGCCGGCATCCCATATGGGTGCCGGTTCTAGTCCTGGCTGCTCCTCTTCCAATCCAGTTCTCTGCTGTGGCCTGGGAAAGCAGTGGAGGATGGCCCAAGTGCTTGGGCCCCTTCCCCCATGTGGGAGACCAGGAAGAAGCTCCTGGCTCCTGGTTTCAGATCGGTGCAGCTCAGGCCATTGAGGCCAACTGGAGAGTGAATCAGCAGAAGGAAGACCTCTTTCTCTGTCTCCACCTTTCTCTGTAACTCTGTCCTTCAAATAAATAAAAAATAAATCTTTAAAAAAAACCCCAATGTTTTATTTAAAAATTTTTTCACATTGAAATAAGCTGATCTTTTCATTCCATTTTCCACAAACTTTCTGGAGTACCCCTGTGGGTCTGGGTTACTTTATCAAGAAGTACATTTGAACTATTTTCACTGAAAATAAAAATCAATGCATACGGCTGGCGCCACGGCTCACTAGGTTAATCCTCCACCTGTGGCACCAGCACTCCAGGTTCTAGTCCCGGTTGGGGCACCAGATTCTGTCCCGGTTGCTCCTCTTCCAGTCCAGCTCTCTGCTGTGGCCTGGGAAGGCAGTGGAGGATGGCCCAGGTCCTTGGGCCCTGTACCCGCATGGGAGACCAGGAGAAGCACCTGGCTCCTGGCTTTGGATCGGCGCAGCGCGCCGGCCGCAGCAGTCATTTGTGGGGGGTGAGCCAATGGGAACAGGAAGACCTTTCTCTCTGTCTCTCTTTCTCTCTCTCACTAACTCCACCTGTCCAAAAAAAAAAAAAAAAAAAAAAAATCAATGCATATAATAGTTACCCTAAAGTAAATCTACCAATGTACTAATGCCCTCCTTCCCACGGCACACAGATTTTAATGGTGGTCAAGGCAGACGCAGAGAAGAAGAAAACAAACAAACAAACAAACAAACAAAAAAACAAAGAATCCCTTCTGCCTTACGAGGGCAAGCAGGGTAGCACCTGAGTGCCCACAGCTGGTGGTTACCACGGGCTGTTACATGAACACCTCACACACCCACTCCTGGGCTCTGTGCTCAAATAAGCAGACTGTGGGGAGCTGCATCCTGGCTCGCACACAAGCGTGAAAAGACAGCACAAGATGGCATTAGCCAGGGTACCGTGTTGTTGTTTTTTTTTTTTTTTTTCAAGTTTACAGGTACTAGCACTTTGCAAGTTGTTTCCCAAGTGCTCCTTGCTTGATTTTTTTTTCTCTCTCTTCATCAAACAGCTTTACAAACCAGAAAATAGGCATTAATAGACTCATTGTAGAAAGGGGGAACCTGAGGCTTGAGGTGGATGACTTGCCCAAGCTAGAAACAGTGGAACTGGGACTGGAATCTTTCCCTGCACCAGTAATTTTCATGTTTGCTTAAGAATAATCTGAGGAACCTGCTGTAAAGTCACAAACCCAGGCCCCACAGAGAGGCCAATTAATTTGCATCAGCAGGCTAAGGCGGGGCCTGGGGTTGTGCATTTTAACCCATTCCCTAGTGGATGCCAAGTGGTCCTCACATCACATCTCAGTACTGCTGTCCACCCAACCTGAATGATGCACAACTGGGCCTGTGAACAGGGAGGAGTGTAGCAACAGCGAATTTGCCTCCCACCCCTGAGGCAGGCGGTCTCTGACTGAAAGGCACTGTGCATGACAGGAAGGGAAAGAAAACAAACATGCTCTTAACACAAAGATCTGTTTCATTTATTTGAAAGGCAGAGTGATACAAGACACACACAGAAACACACACATACAATCTTCTATCCAGTGGTTTACTCCCCAAATGGCTACCACAGCAAGGGCTGGGTCAAGCTGAAGCCAGGAGCTGGGAAGCTGCATCCTGGTCTCTCACATGGGTGGCAAGGGTCCGTGTACCTGGGCCATTATCTGCTGCTTTCCCAAGCACATTGGCAAGAAGGTGCAGCCGAAGCAGAGTAGCCAGGACTCAGACCAGTGCTACGATAGGGGATGCTGGTGTTGCAAGTGCTGGCTTTACTGGATGCGCCACAACACTGGCCCCTGACCACACTGTTAAGGTCTAGTATGGAAGACAAAGCATTTATGGAAACAACGAGAATCAAAGTGATTTCTCCTAATTGTATACATGGACAAAATGAAGTATGTTACTACTCACAGGTAATCAGGCAAGGGAGCAGTCAAATCCAAACAAGGGGTGGGAATAGGGGGGACACAGGTGCTACTTAAGGAGGCAGGCTGTGGACCACGGGCCAGGAACTCAGGGTGGACAGCAGACCCTGGGCCCAGGACCCGCTAAGTAGTGTTCTGTCCAGGACATCTACTGGCCGAGGACCTCGGCTTGGACAGGAAGCAAGAAGAATGATGGCAGACCCTAGTGCAGCGCATATGGTGACATGGAAAGAAAGTATGAGGGCAAAAAAGAGTTTGGTTTGGTCACAGAGTGAGAGATGACTGCAAGTAAGGAAACATCTGGGTTTTGAGATTGAATCTCAGTCTCTTTGGTTAGAATTTCTCCTTTATGTAGAAAACTTCTGAATTTACACCTCTAGTTCAGAACTCTTCCTGCACTCAGGATACCTACAGCCAACTGCGTATTCAGCATCTCCATTTGAATGTTGAAAATGCACCTCAAACTTGACCTTTTCACAAGAAAATTGCCTGCAAAAGCTACTGCTTCAGCACTCATCTCATCCAATTCTTTCTCTTGGTCTCAGACCAAAACCCCAGTCATCCTTGCCTCCTCTCTGTCACTCCTCACGTTTTAGTCAGCCAGGTCCAAGCTACCATTGCTTCTCACCTGGACCACTGCCTCCACACACGAGCCAGGGCTGCTCCCACCTCCAGCACAGGCCCAAGTCTCCTGCTGTTCCCTCTGCCTGCCGCTCTCTTCCCAGCCATCTGTGGGGCTGACAAACAACCTCTTTCAAACAACCCACCTCCACCTCTTCTTTCGCCGTATTTCCGTGGCACGCACCTCTGTAAGTCAGTCTCCCTAACATCTGCTAATTGTCTCCTTCATCGCTTTCACTAGAATGGCAGCTGCTTCTCCGTGGTGACCACTGCTCATTTTGTTCACTTTTTTTTTTTTTTTTTTGACAGGCAGAGTGGACAGTGAGAGAGAGAGACAGAGAGAAAGGTCTTCCTTTGCCGTTGGTTCACCCTCCAATGGCCGCCACGGCCGTCGCACTGCGGCCGGCGCACCGCGCTGATCCAATGGCAGGAACCAGGAGCCAGGTGCTTTTCCTGGTCTCCCATGGGGTGCAGGGCCCAAGCACCTGGGCCATCCTCCACTGCACTCCCTGGCCACAGCAGAGAGCTGGCCTGGAAGAGGGGCAACCGGGACAGAATCCGGCGCCCCGACCGGGACTAGAACCCGGTGTGCCGGCGCCGCTAGGCTGAGGATTAGCCTAGTGAGCCGCGGCGCCGACCTACATTTTGTTCACTTCTATGACCCCAGAAATAAGAATATGCCAAGCTCATATTTAGGTACCCAATAAATATTTGTAGTATTAACGGTGAATAAACTTCAAGAAAGATATGGGAGTCAGATTTCCAAAATGGACATTATAAGTCAACAAATCTTTTCCTTTGTAGGTAGTAAACACTGCTGGTTTTACAGCCATATGCCTCTGTGGCTGCAGCGTAATAGCAGCTGTAGACAATACGTACAGGAATGAGTGAGCAGGGCTATGTTCCAGCACCATTTTATTTATGGAAACTCAAATTTACATTTCATATCATACAATTTTTACAAGACACAAAACATTATTTTTTAAATGTTTTCTAACCATTTAAGAAAATGTAAAGATGATTCTTGGCTCATGGGCTGGGTTTGGTCAGAGGGCATTAGCTGGCTGACCCTCCATCTAGGATTATAAGACTACTGGACAGTGCAACAGATGCTGCAAGCGGTGGGAAAATATCCAGGAAGAAATATGAAGACACTTCAAAAAGTTCATGGAAAGATGGAATTAAAAGTTGATTTTTGTGAAAAAATTGTTGAGGTTCATCTATAGTTTCTTCATAATGTACATTTTCCATGACCTTTCCAGTGACCCCCCTCGAATAGGCCAACACAAAGGAAAAAAAAGAGAGAGAGACCTAGACTGGGTTATTAGCAAAAATGAAGAGCAGAGCCTTTGGTCAGACCTCTTAGAAAGCCTATCCCGACAGCAGGTAAACCCGAGGCAGCAGCCTGTGCCAGGCGGCGATGAGGTGAATGCGAGGCAGCTCGTGGGCCGTGCGAGTTCTCACGGTGATCCTGCAGCATAACTGTGCAAGAGCAGCTATTTATACGACTGCCTGAGGCATGTTCGGGTGCTTTTTACTTCTATGTTAGGTGAAAACGCTGCCTACAAAAGCCTTCCTCCCACCCGAAATACTAGCTGTTAGTTAGTGACTGAGCCTCGGAAATATTAAAATGAATCATATATGCTCTTTTCACTGTGCAGAAAGATAATTTTAAAAGTCAGAAAATGCTACTTTGGGTAGTCACAAACCACACAACAGAAAAGCAGTCCAGCCTAAAAATTGTAAATAAATAAACTCCTGCTCCTGCGTGGAAACCTGTTTCCTCATTTGGATCCTGGCGCTTCTTTAGGACTGGCCTCTGAGGTGCACTGGTGTTAAAAGCGTGTTCAGTCGCGTCATCTAAGGCTGGAAGACAGCTTTGGCCCTGCATTCCTCTTCCCGGGCCCCCTTGGTAACCTATGCCTTCAGCCTGGCCTTTCTTAAGAGCTGTCTTCTCACCTACAGGCAGCCTGTGCTCGCTCGCTCGCTCGCTCGCTCTCCACCAAGCTCAATCAGGGTTGACCTGAAAGGCGCCGACAACAGCGGGGCTCAGCCTTTGCCCATGCGCAGGGGGAGGACTCCTGTGTCTCTTTCTTCTTCCTGCTTGGAAAAGCAGGTATTTTTGTCTTTGATCCCTAAGCTCTGTTTTCTTTCTCTTGTTACTAAACAGTTCCCTCCCTACTCCCCTCCTTTTCTGCAACATCATCATTTTTCCACATTGCACCGTTTGGCACAGGAGAAGGAGGGAACCACATCAAATAAAGGAATGCAACCACAAAAGCTGCCTTGAGAAGCAAGGCCCCAGAAATTTTTTTTCTTTTTTGTCAATTTACCGTTTTTGGACTTGTTCTCCCATAATCAAATCCTCCCTATCGTGTTAACAATGTGGTGGTGCGTCAAAACTTTGGAATTCTGCTTCAATCAGCAACCCAGAGCTTAATAGGAAAATGAAGCAATGAAATGTCGGTCTCACTGTTAACCTTAGGCGAGGCCTGTACTTAGGATGGCAATGTTTGCTTCTTGCCGGTCCATGGGCCAAACCTTCAAAGTCCTGTGCGAGCTCCGGGCTGTCAGCAGAGGCCTAACACTGTGATTTGAGCATCATTCAGGCATGCCTCTGAAGCAAGAGGGACAATCTCTCCAAGTACCGCAAGACGAAGCACAAAGCAGCCTGAAGTCTATGAAGCCAGAGAGGACTGCAGGCTGAATTCATTTGCAAAAATTGTAGACACACTCGTCTTCCTGGCAGCACTTCTCAGGTCTGGCCCTGTGATACTCATGATGTCTGCGGTGATCACAAAAGGGCTTGTGTCAAATGAACGTGGTTGGGTTTTTTTTTTTTTTTTTTAATTAAAAACATGTGCCAACATGTAAACCGCTGAGGGACAACAATAAGGTGCTCCAATTCCAAACCCAAATGTTTACAAGTCACTTTTCTGCGTGCTCAGGATCTCTGCATTATAGTTAATGTTTAAAAACAGCTGGTAACATTCATCACCAGGGAAAACAGCAGGCAGAGGTGGAGCCCCTTTGATTTAGTGATTTTTATCTTTTGTGACTAACTTGGTAAACGCAACCGTTCACTGCATGAAGCTAAGTATTTGTGTTGTTTTCGTCTGGTTTACATGCATCTCACTTGATGCTGAAACGGGCCTGTTCTTGAACATGGCCGGTCGAGTCTACCAGCAGTGAACAGAGGAGGCGGGGCAGGGACTCTCCCCCTGCACCTGCCCTTGCACACCCAGATGACCCGAGTGCCCTCCAGAGATCCTGGGCAGAGGGAATGGTCGGGAGGAGAAATTTTTCTTCTTCCGCCCTTGTTCTAGGGTAGCCTCTCAGAACCTCACCGTGGAGAAACGAGTTGTTTTGGAAAAATGAAATAAAACCATATGAGCGTACAGGTTCTCACATGGACCCACAGGACAGAGTTTACAACTGCCCCCGGCCAGCATGAGGAACACTGTGCGACAGAGAAGGAGGAACCTTCTACCCAGAGAAGTTAAGATCTTCCCAGGTAACCGGCACAATCACTGGGCTTCACATTCTGGCAACATCCACCCTGGCCCTGGCTCTACCTTCAAGAGACAAGTCACACATGACACATGGCGTTCTAGTTGCCCATCCATCTTCCTGGCCCTTCTTCACGCTCTTCCCCTGCCCCGACCTAGCCCCCCCACTATAGCTATCCAACAGGGCAGAGTTTGGTAGAGCCAAGGCAGTGGAAAATGACAGAAAGAAGCGCAAAGACAGGGTAGGGGGACTGCGAGCAAGAGCTTGTTTGGAAAGACCCTCTCTCAATTACCTCCTGTGACTGTAGCTGGGGTGCCGAGCCCAGGCACCTGGCCCTGGTGCCAGCTACCACCCCAGGGAACTGTCCACAAGGTGAATTCACAGTGTTTTTGTGCTGGCCAAGCAGGGCAAGATCCTGGATGGGGGACCCATTCCCCTCCACAGACCCACCACCCCTCCAAGCAGAGGCCATTTCTACAGCCGACTGGGGAGAAAGAATCAAGGAAAAAGATGATGAGAAAGGACACCTGGGAATCCGGGGCAGTGAGGGACTGGGAGGCTCACAGTGTAGGCAGTATTTTAACAAAATGAAGATGTATTCAGTATATTCCTGTCATTTAAAAAAATTTTGGTCTTACTAAATAAATTGTTTACTTATGAACAGAGGAAGTGGGAGCTCAGTTCTGTTAATACCCATCTGTGCGAAACTGGGATTCTGATTCTGAATATTATAATTTATTTACCTGAAACTTTTATTTTTAAAAAATAGCCATTGGTTTAAATACTATTTTTATCCAATTCTCTAAAACAAATTGTTCAAAACAGCTGTGACAATCAATAAGGCCTACACAGTCCCAGACAAAGGCTGCTGGGCAGGCCTGGAGGGAGCAGCAAGCCGCCAAGGAAGAACAGGGCACAGGCGCTCGGGCCCAGCAGAGCTCAGCCCAGCGGGCGTGGCAACCCCAGCAGGTGGATGCAGTGACTTTCCTTAAACCAGCGGCCTAGGATGCAGCAGTAGGAGAAAAGGTTCAGCCAGGAAGAGAATGAGCTCTGGTAAATGCAGGCAATGCCAGTGCCAGCACTTGGCTAGATAGAATTGAGCCTGCCTAATAACTTTTGGAAACCATTTTCTTGTTGCTTGCAAATTTTCATTACTATTATTTTCTTAAGCTTTCAAAACCGAAACACTCAAGATTTATTAATAGGGCATTATCAATAACATAAAGGGAACTGCAAATGCAATTTATCTTTTTTTTAAACGTTTATTTAATGAATATAAATTTCCAAAGTACGGCTTATGGATTACAATGGCTTCCCCCCCATACTGTCCCTCCCACCCACAACCCTCCCCTCTCCCACTCCCTCTCCTTTTCCATTCACATCAAGATTCATTTTCGATTCTCTTAATATACAGAAGATCAGTTTAGTATACATTAAGTAAAGATTTCAACAGTTTGCTCCCACACAGAAACATAAAGTGAAAAATAATAGATGATTTTTTAAATGATGATGAAATCAGATCAGACCTATTGTCATGTTTAATCCCAGTGAGAGTCAAGTTGGGAATTGATAATTTCTTTTTTTTTTTTTTTTTTACAGATCAGTTTAGTATACATTAAGTAAAGATTTCAACAGTTTGCACTCCCATAGAAACACAAAGTGAAATATACTGTTTGAGTACTCGTTATAGCATTAAATCTCAATGTACAGCACATTAAGGACAGAGATCCTACAGGAGGAGTAAGTGCACAGTGACTCCTGTTGTTGACTTTACCAATTGACACTCCTGTTTATGGCATCAGTAATCTCCCTATGCTCCAGTCATGAGTTTCCAAGGCTATGGAAGCCTTTTGAGTTCTCCGACTCTTATCTTGTTTAGACAAGGTCATAGTCAAAGTGGAGGTTCTCTCCTCCCTTCAGAGAAAGGTACCTCCTTCTTTGAAGACCTGTTCTTTCCACTGGGATCTCACTCACAGAGATCTTTCATTTAGGTTTGGTTTTTTTTTTTTTTTTTTTTTTTTTTTTTTTTTTTTTTTTTTTGCCAGAGTGTCTTGGCTTTCCATGCCTGAAATACTCTCATGGGCTTTTCAGCGGGATCCGAATGCCTTTAGGGCTGATTCTGAGGCCAGAGTGCTGTTTAGGACATCTGCCATTCTATGAGTCTGCTGAGTATCTCGCTTCCCATGTTGGATCACTCTCCCCTTTATTTATTCTATCGGTTAGTATTAGCAGGTACTAGACTTGTTTATGTGCTCCCTTTGACTCTTAGTCCTTTCATGATGATCAATTGTGAACTGAGATTGATCACTTGGACTAGTGAGATGGCATTGGCACATGCCACCTTGATGGGATTGAATTGGAGTCCCCTGGTATGTTTCTAACTCTACCATTTGGGGCAAGTCAGCTTGAGCATGTCCCAAATTGTACATCTCTTCCCTCTCTTATTCCCACTCTTATGTTTAACAGGGATCACATTTCAGTTAAATTTTAACACTTAAGAATAACTGTGTATTAATTACAGAATTAAACCAGTCATATTAAGTAGGACAGACAAAAAAAAAAACTACTAAGAGGGATAATGTATTAAGTTGTTCATTAACAGTCAGGGCTATGCTGATCAAGTCACCGTTTCTCATAGTGTCCATTTCACTTCAACAGGTTTCCTTTTTGGTGTTCAGTCAGTTGTCACCGATCAGGGAGAACATATGGTATTTGTCCCTTTGGGAATGGCTTATTTCACTCAGCATGATGTGTTCCAGATTCCTCCATTTTGTTGCAAATGACTGGATTTCGTTGTTTCTTACTGAGGTATAGTATTCTAAAGAGTACATATCCCATAATTTCTTTATCCATTCTACCGTTGATGGGCATTTAGGTTGGTTCCAGGTCTTGGCTATTGTGAATTGTGCTGCAATGAACATTAGGGTGCAGACCGTTTTTTTGTTTGCCAATTTAAATTCCTTTGGGTAAATTCCAAGGAGTGGGATGGCTGGGTCGAATGGTAGGGTTATATTCAGGTTTCTGAGGAATCTCCAGACTGACTTCCATAGTGGCTTGACCAGTTTGCATTCTCACCAACAGTGGGTTAGTGTCCCTTTTTCCCCACATCCTCGCCAGCATCTGTTGTTGGTAGATTTCTGTATGTGAGCCATTCTAACCGGGGTGAGGTGAAACCTCATTGTGGTTTTGATTTGCATTTCCCTGATTGCTAGTGATCTTGAACATTTTTTCATGTGCCTGTTGGCCATTTGGATTTCCTCTTTTGAAAAATGTCTATTGAGGTCCTTGGCCCATCTCTTAAGTGGGTTGTTGGTTTTGTTTTTGTGGAATTTCTTGATCTCTTTGTAGATTCTGGTTATTAACCCTTTATCTGTTGCACAGTTTGCAAATATTTTTTCCCATTCTGTCGGTTGTCTCTTCACTCTCCTGTTTATTTTGCAGTATAGAAACTTCTCAATTTGATGCAATCCCAATAGTTGATTTTGGCTTTGACTGCCTGTGCCTCCCGGGTCTTTTCCAGAAACTCTTTGCCTGTGCCAATATCTTGAAGGGTTTCTCCAATGTTTTCTAATAACTTGATGGTGTCAGGTCGTAGATTTAGGTCTTTAATCCATGTTGAGTGGATTTTTGTGTAAGGTATAAGGTAGGGGTCTTGCTTCATGCTTCTGCACATGGAAATCCAGTTTTCCCAGCACCATTTATTGAATAGACTATCCTTGCTCCAGGAATTGGTTTTAGATCCTTGATCAAATATAAGTTGGCTGTAGATGTTTGGGTTGATTTCTGGTGTTTCAATTCTGTTCCATTGGTCTATCCATCTGGCAAACGCAATTTATCTTAAAAAGCTATGTGGCTGACCCACGATTACTACCCCTCACATTGTTACCTCAGTGGCCTCAATAGTCCACGGGGCAGAACATGCTAAATGGACCTTGGGGGAAGAACTCAGTTGAGAACAGGAGCCTTGGCACTTTCATGGATGCTTCTCAGGCACTGAGAGTCTTGGAGGAGACACACAGGGAGGGGCCATCACCTCTGGGTCAGCCAGCCACTCTCAAGGGGCTAAAACACTAAATCTATGTACCCTGCATTTCTCAGTAACTTGTGTTTCCTCTTCCCCTTTCACTGAGGCCAAGACTTGAGGCTCACCATCCCCAAGAGGAGGGAAAGGGCAGTGCCCTCCAGGACAGCGAGGGCCCAGCCAAGGAGCTGAATCTAGCACTGGATGACAACGTCCCCAGGTGGAAGGAAACACAGGGAGAAAGGGGAGAAATTCAGGCAACAGGGACAGCCTGGGTATCTCACACATGCTTCTCAGGCCTGCTTGGGGACTAGGGGTACAGGCGGTGAGAAGCTGGAAAGCTCTAGACTAACTTCAGGAAACCAAAATGGTGAGGCGTTTCCAGTCCGCTTCTCAGCTGGGAATTGAGGAGGCCGTTGTGCCAAGTAACCCTCAGGGTAAAGAGGAACTATTGGAGGACCCAGGGCATACATGCTACCTTGTGTACTTCCTTCTTCGCTGGTACTAGAAATTTACCCTGGCACATATCACCTTTGTAATACATGCATGGGGGTGGGGAAGAGACAGAGGCACCAAGGTGTAAAAATACTGTTCTGGACCTATGGACTATTGACCTGAGATCTACTACTATTTGGAAGAAAAGTAATAGCTAGCACATATGAACACTTTCCATAAAGTAGGCTTTCTATTGAGACCTTTCATTTACTGTCCTTATTTAATTCTTACAAAACCCCTGTAAGGTTGATATATCTTATACATAGCAACAGGGCTTGGCAGGTTAAGTCAGAGACCCAGAAGAACTCAGGCAGTAGTAAATGATGGACACTGGGTTGGACCAGGCCACCCAATTCCTGAATGTAACCATTCCACCAGTTGGGCTTTAACAATCACTTAGCTTATTTGGAGTCCAGTTTTCTCATCTGCACAATGAAGGTGGGGATAATTCTCAGATGCCTTCTAATTCTATCTTCGTACCCTGGTCTAATGCAGTGGTATGGACAGGTATATATTTGGACTCAGAAAGCTAGGTATATGGTTTATTATGCAAGCTTAAAAGGGGGGTGAGCATTTGTCTCAAGCTTAAGATGCCCACATCCCTTATCAGAATACCTGGGTTTGATTCCAGGTTCTGGATCTAGATTCCCTTCCTGTCAGGGCAGACCTTAGGAGGTAGCAGGTGATGGTTCAAGTGGTTGGGTCCTTGCCACCCACATAAGAGACCCAGACTGAGGTCCCAACTCCCAGCTTCAGCTGGGCCAGTCTTGGCCTTTGCAGGCATTTGGGGAGCAAATGGAGTGGAGCTCTGTCTATTTGTGTCTGTCTCTTTGCCTCTGAATTAAAAAAAAAAAAAAAGGAAAGAAAAAATCCCTTAGTATGGAAAGATCTAATCAACATGCAAACTTTCTTGGCACAAAATGAAGAAACAGTGACTAGGTGGCGAAAGCACACTGGAAGAAGCAAGTTTACTAAGTGCTGTGAAACCTGAGGCACTAAGTTCAGGAAACAGGATACAGAGCCACAAACTCAACCAACGTGATTTTTCTCATCCCTGTAGTCAGCAGGCACCATGGTTTCATTTTATAATGGGGACACGAGCATGAAGCCCTGAATGTATGCTCAGTTCCTTACCACTTGCCCAATCCTTCAATCACTGTTTTGGACCCTCTGTTACTACTGTGTATTCTTCTCAGCCTTCACTCCTGACTCCAAGACTATTGCTTTTTAACTAAACATGAAGCAGTTTTTCATTGACCAGGTCCTGTGCTTTTCCCCTGCCTGATGTTTTCTCAGATTAAGTGGAAAGCTCCTAGCACAAGCTGTGAACGGCATTTGTGGTAGGCAGAACAGTGGCTTCTCAAAGATATCCATGCCTAGGAGCTGTGACTATGGTACCCTATGTGGCAAAGGGCACTGTAGCCATTAAAGTACAGCTCTAGACATGAGGAAATCATCTGGTTTATCTGGATGGGCTCAATCTAGTCACACAAGACCTTAAAAGTGGAAGAGAAAGAAGCAGCCGAAAAGGCTCGAAGAAGGATGAAGCAGGCCATGAGGCAAGAAAGGTAGGATACCTCCAGAAGCTCACTGACCTCCACCAAAGACTTGTCTCAACCATCAAGAATACAGAGCCGGGGCCAGTGCTGTGGCTTTGCAGGTAAAGCCACTGCCTGCAGTGCTGGCATCCCATATGGGCGCTGGTTTGAGTCCCTCCCAGCTGCTCCACTTCCAATCTAGCTCTCTGCTATGGCCTGGGAAAGCAGTAGAAGATGGCTCAAGTCCTTGGGCCTCTGCCCGTGTGGGAGACCTGGAGGAAGCTCCTGGCTCCTGGCTTTGGATCCTTGCAATTCTGGACGTTGTGGCCACCTGGAGAGTGAACCAGTGAATGGAAGACCTCTCTCTCTCTCTCTGCCTCTCTGTAACTCTACCTTTCAAATAAATAAATATTAAAAAAATATATAATACAGAGCCTCTGGGGGGAACACAGCTCATTCTCATTAATATCTTGATTTTAGCCCAGTGAGAGCTATATACCAGGCTCTGACCTACAGAACTGTAAGATAGTAAGTCTGTGGTATTTTAAGATGCTACATTTGTGCTAATTAGTATAGCATAACTCTACACAGCATTCCAAACACAACTGTTTTTTGAAGGAGACATGATGAGATGAGGTTATCTTTTTTTTTTTTTAATACTATTTATCTATTTGAATGTCAGAGTTACAGGGAGAGAGGAAAAGACACAGAGAGAAAGATCTGCCATCTGCTGTATTACTCCCCAGATGGCCACAATGGCCAGGTCTAGACCAGACCAAAGCCAGGAGCCAGGAACCAGGAGTCTTTCAGGTCTCCCATGTGGTTTCAGGAGCCCAGGCACTTGGGTCATCTTCCACTGCTTTTCTCAGCCCATTAGCAGATAGCTGGATCAGAAGTGGAGCAGCCGGGACACAAACTGATGCCCACATGAGATGCTGGAGTCTTAGACAGCAGCTTAACCTGCTACACCACAATGCCAACCCCAAGATGAGGTAATTTTAATGCAATAAAATACATAATGATAGTAACGGTATATGTCCCATTGAATCAAGACATCCTTCTCAATATAAATGGATAAATAAATAAATAAATGAGAAAAGTTCTTCATAGCATCAAGCAAACTAATAAATCTAGAGTGACAGATGAAGCTCAAGAATCATCAATGGGCATTAAAACCAGTAGCTGAGAATCTGGGAAGGGTACTTAGCTGTCTGAACACATTGTCCTACACATTTCTACTGAGTAACATTAGAGTACAAAAACCTTGTCGACACCATCTGAACCGAGTGATCAAAGGCAGCATCACAAACTCCGGGACAAATTGACATCATGTGTCTTTTGATACAGCTTAGTGTCTGTGGCATCACTGGCAAAAATCTGTAATATGAATCTAATCACAGAGAAGCATCATCAGATGAACCCAAATTGAGGAACAAGATAACTGGTTTGTACTCTTCAAAAATGTCAAAGTCAAGCACGATAAAGACTGAAAAACTGTTGCAGACTGAAAAAGAAAGAAAGGAAGAAGAGGCAATATGTGAGGCTGGACTGGATCCCACATCTGCATGAAAAAATAGCAAAAGGGATATTATTGGATCAAATGATAGAATTAGAATATGGATTGTGATTTAGATAATAGTAGTGTGTCAATGGTACACTGCATGATTTGATAACTACACTGTGATTATGTAAGAGAATGTCCATGTTCTTAGGAAATACATTCGGCAGTATTTTAGGAGTGAAGTGCACCATGTCCCCAAGGTACTCTGACATGGCTCAGAAAAAAAAAAAAAAAGTATAACATAAGAATATAAATACACAGAGAAAATGGTAAAGCAAAAGGAGCAAAAAGCAGACAACTGGTGAGTCATTATAAGGTACAGGGAAGTGGTGTGTTTTTTTTTTTTTTTTTAGATTTATTTTATTTACTTGAAAGGCACAGTGACAGGGGAAAGAGAAAGAGAGATCTTCCATCTGCTGGTTCACTCTCTAAATGGTTATATTGATTAGGGGTGGGCCAGGCCAAAGCCAGGAGCCAGGAATCCCATCCAGGTCTCCCATGTAGATTGTAGGCGCCTAAGCACTTAGACAATCCTCTGCTGCTTTCCCAGGCACATCAGTGAGGGAGAGCAGCCGCAATACAAACCAGCAGGCCAATATGGGATGCTGGCATCAGAGGCAGTGGCTTAAGCCACTGTGCCACAATGCCAGCCCTATTCAGTCTGTTCTTGAAACTTGGAAGTTCAAAAATTCAACATCAAAAGTCACTCCCAAAACCCTGTAAATTATCCTTTCAACTCTTTTGCTTATATTGGATCCACTGTTATACAAATAGAGAATTTTAGGGAAAATATACTCAAGGAGCTTAATTTTCTCTAAATGTAAGATACAACATATAAGTGTACTTCAAAATGTTTGTGGAAAAATGGAATTGAAAAATAAGTTTATTTTGATGCAAACAAATCTTGAAAGCAACGCAGAAGTTTCTCACAATATGCATTTCTCCATGATCACTTTGAAGACCCTTCATATGCTTGGATTTCAAAATGTTTTTATAACCAACATACACTTATTTTTAAATACCATTTTCCATGAACACTTTGAAGTACACATACATGAAACTGGCTAGGTGATTTTCCAATCATTGTTGTTAATATGGTACAATACCTTGTATGTAGCAGATAGGCAATAAATATCTATAAACTGAACATTTAGTAATTCACTCTTAGTAGGAACACCAGCATCCCAAGTATGCAGATAGAACATGATTGAAATAAAGACTTTAAAAATTAGCTTAAGGTATGAATGAGCTGGAAAAATGAGACAATTAAGATCTCTTGATCTGAAACTGGATTGGAAACCTGGATTTGAAATTCAATTTTATTAGTTAATATACTGACCTTGGGGAAGTTGTTTTAAACTTCCCTAAGCTTCAGCTTGCACATCTATGAAATGATAATAAAAATAATGATCACAATGCTACCATGAAAACTGAATAACCATGTAAGGAATTTAGCAAGTGGCTCACACATTGTTTGTTTGTTTGTTTATTTGAAAGACAGAGTTACAGAGAGGTAGAGGCAGAGAGGTCCTCCATCCGCTGGCCTACTCCCCAGATGGCCACAATGGCCGGAGCTGAGCCAATCTGAAGCCAGGAGCAAGGAGCTTCTTCTGGGTCTCCCACGTGGGTGCAGGGGCTCAAGGACTTAGGCCATCTTCTACTACTTTCCCAGGCCATAGCAGAGAGCTGGATTGGAAGAGGAGCAGCCAGGACTAGAACCAGCGTCCATATGGGATGCTGGTGCCTCAGGCCAGGGCTTTAACCTGCTGCACCACAGCGCCGGCCCCCACACATAGTTTTTAATGTCATTTATTATCATTATCAGGGGTTTTTAACAGTTCTATACTTGTGTGTTTCTTTTATCAGAAAGAGAACTGAGATTCAAACAAAACTTCTAAAAAATTTATTTTGTGGGTGTATACTATCAAATGCTTGAAATTTTAATC
Source organism: Oryctolagus cuniculus (assembly GCF_051225735.1). Lineage (NCBI taxonomy): Eukaryota > Metazoa > Chordata > Mammalia > Lagomorpha > Leporidae > Oryctolagus > Oryctolagus cuniculus. Next base: position 179,671,090 of record NC_142868.1, read on the forward strand.
AATTTAAAAAACTAACTTGCCCTGGAGAAAAGTAGTGTTAAAAGGGTCTCTACGTTTTCTCACTCACTAGCCTAACTGGTCACGTGACCTCCAGACCATCCCCATCCCCACCCCCTACGCCATCCCTGTTCCCATGAGACTCTAGAGCTTTTACAGAATTGTTTAAGCATGTTAGACTTTTTAGTTTTCTGCATTATCCTTCAAACAACAGCTCCCTATATCTCTCTGGCCAATCTGAACCATTTCCTTAACATTCTGAATCCCACTTATCTAGGCTCCTTCATGCTTACCTTCCAGTGGTAACTTCTACAGTTCTAAAACAAGTTCTTGTTGAACAAATAAATGACTGCTGACCTCCACATAACAGTTATTTGTATGGATCATTCCTCACACATAAAATGCCTTCTGGCTATTACTACCGCCCTGTCATAGGCATTGCCTTAGCCAAAACACTTTTGTTGGTATCAATGCATGAGGCCTTTCTTGACAACTATGAAATTTGATCATTCTACTCCTGATCCATTCATTCAACAAGTATTAATAGGCAGGGCAGAGAACAAGATAAATAAAGTTCTTGCTCTCATAAAATTTACATTCTAATAGACAATAAAAAATAAAATGATCATAAAATAAGAAAATACACCATCACAATGTCAAAAAGTACAACTACATATGTGGGAGGTGGTGGTAGGAGGCAACTTTAGGGCCATCGGGGAATGAGTCTTTGAGAAAATGAATTCAAACTGAGGCCCAAATGACAAAGGGGAACCAAACATATAGCCAGCTGGGAAGAAGACTCTCTCTGGTAGCAGGAACAGGAAGTACAAAAGCCCTGAGGTAAAAATGATTCCGTAATGTCTGAAGCCTGGAAAGAGGCCAATGTGGCCGAGGCAGAGGGCACAAGGGAGGAGGGTAGAGGGAAGGGAAGGTCACATGTGCAGGCTGGGGCCAGATGATGAAGGTGAGGGCAAGATGTCCATGAGAGGGTTTTATATTGTTTCCTCTTATTATGGATATTTCATGGACTATATAATAAGTGCTTAATAAATGCTTGACAGGTATACAAATTAGAAAAGAAGTTGGCAGGGAAATGCACCCAAAACCATCTAAGATATTCGATGATGGCTTCTGTCACTGACAACAGACAAGAGCTCCATCAACCTTAACTTCAGATCAGCAGGCCTGGCTTACTGCAGGAAAACAGTTGTCATGGCAACTCTAATTGGATAGCTTTCCATCCAACGAGGATGAACCAAATACTGCACTCGCAGGCTGGTTTGGTTCTCTGAAATACCTGCAAGGACTGCGATCTTCTACTAGTTGGAATATTCAGTACAGGGAGTGCCTAATTTACAAACAAAGTGGGTCTCCAAAGTTGCCTGGCTGAGGAGTTTAGGGAATGCATTTTTTTTTTTTTTTTTGGAATAATGCTGTAAAGGACATTAGACTCTTGGGCCAACCCAGAGAAGCTTTTTAAAAATTCATAACATGACAGAATTACTGTAAATTTACACTGAGAAAACAATAGAAATGAATTCTTTCAGAATGCAAGAGATAAAAAATAAGTTAAAGCTTTTAACTTTAATTTATTTTGTGGCTGTTATTTGAGGAAAAGAAATTTTAACAGAAAATTAAGAGGAGTGAAGATTCCATCAAGGAATTCTGGGTACCATCAAGGCCCTTAGAGATTAATGTCACCACTTTTAAGAAATTACTGTTGTTACTTTGGATTCAGGAATCTCTCATGTGTCTTAGCAACCACTGTGGTCACTTTGGCTCAGAAACAAGAAAGGAAAACCTGAGATGGGGCTGTCATGAGGTTCCTGTAGGAAATGGAAGGGATTAAAGAGAAAGTTGGCCTAACATACAATCAGGGGAATGATATAAAACAGAAAAATTGAAAAAGGAAAATGAGAAAGAAAGGGAAAGGGAAATCCCCCAAGAGTAGGCAAGAATTATTGTTATCCAAAAAGAGGGATGTAAGGAGAGAGGGAAAAGGGGTGAGGTGGGAGAAAAAGGGACAAAAGAAAGGAGTAGAAGGGTTAGGACCAAAGACTGACTCGTCTTGGTTGGGTAAAAGAGAAGAAAGCTCTCATTCATTTATTCAAGCATATGGAATGTCCTAAATTAAGTGCCATGTTCTTCTAAGACTGAATCTGTATTTCATATAACTGTGTTATCCCAAATGCCCATGTTGCTTTGAATGGAAGAAAGTTTAACAATTTTTTTTGTTAAATATGAGTGCTACAACAGACAAAACTTATTAAATACCTGTTACATAAGATGCATTTTCAATGCATTATCTCATTGAATCTCACAAAATGAAATTGTCATTAGTTCTATTTTACAGATGAGGAAACTGGTAAAAGTTAAGGAGTTGGCTTAAGGTCCCACATAGTTATTAAATGATGAAGGCCATAGTCACCTTAGAACAAAGTCTCATTCCAAAGTACATGCTCTTAACCCTTTCGCTCTCTATTTGCCTCAATATATACTACAACAATGCTAAGACAAGAAAGAACAGCAAAAGCCAGACTTCCAACAAGTATCTAATCAAATCCTCCTGCCATTTGACAATAACATGCGTTCATATCTCAAAGTGCTTTCTCTGGGATGTTTCACTTTTTAGACGACCACTGAACACTAGAATATGGGGCCTACAATGAGTACTTAGGGAAGGCAGCAACTACAGCATGGCTTTCTGCTATCACATCATACAAGCATATCTTGTATTTCACAAAATCCAACAACCATTCATGACAAAGAATTCCAGAAAACTAGGAATAGAGTGGAACTTCTTCAACTTGATAAAGGCTATTCACAAAAATCCTATAGAGGGCCAGCTTTGTGGCACAGTGACGCTGGTTCAAGTTCTGGTTATTCCATTTCCAGTCCAGCTCCCTGCTAGTGTTTGGGAAGCAGCAGATGATGGCTCACTTGAACCCCTGCTACCCATGTGGGAGACTCAGATGGAGTTCCTGGCTCCCAGCTGTGGCAGCAGATTGAAGATTCTCTCTCTCTCTCTCTCTCTCTCATTTTGACTTTATAAAATAAATAAAAAATATTAAGAATCCTATAGTGAACATTATATTTAATGGCAACAGACACTGTTTCCCAACTTAGGATGGGGAACAAAGCAAGAATGCCTACTCTCACCATTCTTATCCAATATAATACAGAAAGCTTCAGCCAATGTAACAAGACAAAGGAAAAAGAAGGCATATCAGTCAGAAAGCAAAAAATAAAACTGTTTTTATTGTGCATATGATACGACTATCTACTCAGAAAATATCAATGAATCTGTTAAAAAAAAAAAAAAGCCATAGTACTAACATGAGTTCAGCAAAGTTGTGGGATCTAAGATCAATGCACAAAAGTTAACTGTATCACCATAAACTAGTAATGAAGAAGCCAAAATTAAAAACACAGTACCATTTCTAATTGCTCTCTAAATAGCAAAGGAGGAAGGGAGGGAGGAAGGAGAAAGACAAAGACAGAGGCCAACACTGTGGCATTAGCATTAGCATCCCATAGCAGAGTGCCAGTTCAAGTCTTGGCTTTTCCATTTCTGATCCAGCTTCCTGCAACGTGCCTGGGAAGGTAGTGGATGATGACTCAAATACTTGGGCCTCTCCCACCTATGAAGAGAACCGGGCTGCAGTTCCTGGCTACTGGCTCTGGCCTGGCCCATCTCTAGTTGTTTGGGGTATCTGGGGAGTAACCAGCAAATGGAACATTCATTCATTTTCTCTCCCTCGCTCTCTCTCTCTTTCTCTCTCTATCTCTCTCTTTCTCTGCCTTTCAAATAAATAAATAAATCTCTTTTAAAAAGAAAAGGAAAAGACAGCCCTAAGCATAACATAAATATAAAAGTGTAGTATCATGATTATACTAGTAATTACATGAATCCATACATTTGGTAAAACTGCACAGAGCTACACACACGCAAAGGCACACACACTCACACAAATGAATGCAAGTTAAAAAGACAGAGAATACTGAATATGATCTGTAGTCTGTGTAGTCACCAATAGTGTTCCAACGCTAACTTCCTGATTTTGGCACTGTTCTCCATGTATCCCAGCATAAGATGTCACCACTGAGGAAGGCCAGGAGGACTCATGGGACTCTGCATTATTTTTGCTAATTTTATGAGTCTTTGTTTCAAAATAAAAAGTGTTTTCTGTTTTCTTAAAAGCAAATCAAAGTTCTCATAATGAATATTCTCTATTTGTAGAATACTGTTGGAAAGTACAGTGCACTAAGTAAACCTCCTCTACCTGCTACCCTATACAGATAAAGAGGCTTTATAGATGGGCAATCAGTGACAGAAAGAAGCATGGGTTCTGAAAGAATAAGAAACAAACAACAACAAGAACATTGTAAAAGTGCTCACATGAGGGGATGGGAGAGGGAGTGGGAGATGGGAGGGCTGTGAGGAGGGAGGTTGTGGGGGGAAAGCCACAACAATGCAAAAGTTGCACTTTGTAAATTCACATTTATTAAATGGAAAAAAAAGCGTTCACATGAGAAATACAAATAAAAAACAAATACACATTTTAATTTTGATGCCCCATCCATTCTTAATTTTTTAAATCTTATAATATATATCTTACTTAAGTTATCTCAAATATTTTTGAATAGTTACTTTAAATATATTTTGGGAAGAGATAAGATATAAATATATTTCAATAAAGCAAAATAAAATTTAAATAAACAGAAGTTAATTAGGTCTGATGTGTAAGGAAATCAGTTATATTCCTTATCAATATTATATATTCTCCCATTTTTCAACATATACAGCTTTTTTTCCTTGTCTCATTAAATGCATTTTTCATACACATATCAAGTCACTGAAAAGTCATTTTTTCTGAGGACTGCACATCCATTTAAAAAATGGCAGGTCAACATCTCTATTTCTTTCTTTTTTCTTTTAAATTTTATTTGACAGGTAGAGTTATAGACAGTGAGAGAGACAGAGAGAAAGATCTTCCTTCCATTGGTTCACTTCCCAAATGGCCGTAACGGCCAGAGCTGCACCGATCTGAAGCCAAGAGCCAGGTGCTTCTTCCTGGTCTCCCATGTGGGTGCAGGGAACAAGCACTTGGGCCATCCTCCACTGCCCTCCCGGGCAACAGCAGAGAGCTGGACTGCAAGAGGAGTAACCGGGACTAGAACCCGGTGCCCATATGGGATGCCGGCGCCGCAGGCGGAGGATTAACCAAGTGAGCCACGGCGCCAGCCCCACCATGTCTATTTCTCACACAAAAGACCTCCAAGGGTCAAGAAGGGCTCCCATGCGGCAACCACAGAGCTCTCAGCAGCCTCTCGCAGCATTCAGTTTCTCCTCAGGTTATTACCAGACAACTCCACACAAAGCCTAATGGCCGCCTAGTGCCTGCTTGGGGCCTCACTGGCTGCAGCTCAAACGAAAAGTCACAAGGAATTACAATTCTGAGTAAGTTTTTATGTGTTCAGGAACTCTGCTCTACTAATACTTCTAATTTTAACAGTGTTGCCAATTACACTGTTATCATGTGATACTGGGAAATCGTGTTCTATGATAGAAACCACTACTATCTAATCATTAAAAAGTAAACTATCATTATCTGCCTAGAAAGTGGATCAGCGAATAAGGAAGTGAATAACAAGTGGGGTAGGGATGTTTAGTTGGTTTCAAGGACAGAAGAAAAATTACGTTTAATGTGGATATTAAAGATAAACTGAAAAAACTATATTTTTTAAAACGCACACTCATATTACCTTATAAATATAGAAAGAAATTTCCAAAAGAATCAAGAAACTAAAAACATAATTATTTGGAATTTGGCCTGGTGAGTGAGAAGAGTGAAAGACTTGACTGTTTCTGTTTTATAACTTTTTAAAAAAGATTTATTTATTTGAAAGGCAGAGTTACAGAGACAGAAAGAGAGGGAGAGAGGAGAGTGTTTCCATCTGCTGGTTCACTCCCCAAATGGCTGCAATGGCAGGGGCTGAGCTAAGCCAAAGCCAGGAACCTGAACTCCATCTGGGTCACTCACATAGGTGGCAGGGGCCCAGGTACTTGGACCATCTTCTGCTATCCCAGGTGCATTAGCAGGGAGCTAGATCTGAGGCAAAGCAGCTGGGACTGCTCTAAGAGATGGGGCTCCAATAGCTGGTGCTGGGCCAGGCCAAAAGCAAGACCCAGGAACTCAATTCAAGTCTCCCACACGGGTGGCAGGGACACAAATACGTGAGTCATCATCTGCTGCATCCCAGAGTGCTCATGAGCAGGAAGCTGGATCAGAAATGGGAGAGCAGGCCTCCCAGGCACTCTGAGACAGCACTTAATCACTGTGCCAAATGCCTATTCCTGTTTTAAAATTTTTAAGTTTTGAATTATGATAATGTATTATGTAATACAATGTTAAGTTAAAAAATAAAAGTTCAGTTTTTCTAGAACAATAAGCGCTAGGAAAATAAGGGATAACACAATAAATCCAGCACCTAGAATAGTGCCTGACACATGGGAGGCACTCAAATAGTTTGTTGAATGAATGAATACAAAAGAAATTACATGGAGGGCAGGCGTTGTGGCATAACAGGCTAAGCTACCAACTATAAAGCCAGCATCCCATTTGGGCACCAGCTCAAGTCCCAGATGCCCTGCTTCCAACTCACCTCCCTGCTAATGCACCTGGGAAAGCAGTGGAAGATGGCCTAAGTGCTTGGACCCCTGCCACATATGTGGGAGACCCGGATGAAACTCCTGGCTCCTGGCTTTGACCTGGTGCAGCACTGACTGTTTCAGCCATTTGGGGAGTGAACCAATGAATGGAAGATCTCTCCCTCCCTCTCTAATGATGCCTTTCAAATAAATAAAAAAATCTTTAAAAAAAAAAAAAAAGGAAGTTATAAGACTGAAATTAAATTTATGTAATTTTAACATTTTTCTAAAATTCAGGTGAAATCATTTTCAAAACTCTTAAACCATTCCAATTTACATGAAATGCATGAACAGAGGAAGAAGTTAAATGCCACCATGAGGAAGCAAGTGAACACCTCCAGGATACGGGACATTTTATAGGACAACTGGCCCAGTTTTCTTCAACAAATCAATTTCGGGAGGGGGAGTAAGGGACTGTTCTAGATTAAGAGACTTATGGGAAGAAAACAATAAAATGCTATAGACTGCTTGCACCCTGATTTTAACAAACCAATTATAAAAAAAAAGCATTTGACACGAATGTGGCAATCTAAATGTGCACTTAGTTTAAATGGCATTAAAGAATTATTGGAAACTGTTTTGTGCGATAATCGTATTGTTATGTAAATGTTCTTTACTTTTTACAGACACACATGGAAATATTTAAAGTGAAACGGCATGTCTGTGATTGGTTTTAATATACTATAAGCCCTACTTAGGAAGAAAGGGAGAAAGGAAATAAGGAAGAAAGGATAAATGGGTAAGCATGACCAAATGTTTCTAAATATGGAGAGTGGCTCTCTGGGATCCATTACACGATGTCTTCTGGTTTTATGTATACTTGAAAATTTTCTTAATAAAAATTATTTTTAACTTTCAACTAACTCACATGAAGACAGCAGTTGAGTTTTTGGAGTTTCCTAAAGTTACCTGACTACTCTCTCTTTTGGTGGCCAATAGGAAATTAAATGAAATTCTGGGTCCCCTCTCTGAGAGTTTTGGCCACTCTGCTCGGAGAATACCAACTCATTTTAACATTGAGCCAAGAAAAGTATATGGTCAACTTGGCGCACCAAATCACACAGACTTCATTCTGAACCCAGATTTAGAATATCTGAATCGTCTTTATCACTGTCTTCCATTTGCAAAAGGAATTAAGAATTATCAAGGGAATGAAATCACTCTATATCACTGCTCCAAAATTTCTGTTGAGTGTGCTGTTTAAATGTTTAATTTAGGAAAAATATCATCATTTCCACGAGTCTGCTCTGAGGAAGCACATTTCCCCGGGCTTTTGGAGCTTCGTCTCCCAGGGAATGGCCAAAAGTATAGAACGACAAGGCTTCTTCACGGGACGTCTGTCTCATGGAACACCTGATCCACATCAGGAAGTGGTTGCTTGCCCTTGGTTCTCCCTTCTTCTTGAATACATAACTCTTTCTCTCTCCTAAGCGGAGAAACAAAAGATGGAAATACGAAAAAAAGTCACTGGAGCATATGTTTTTGGCATCTTTCTCTTTTCTCGAGTTGTGAAGGTGAAATACTATCTCCTGTGACCACCTCTGCCACCAGTCTCTCAAGACTTCTTACCCACCACAACTGCCGTCAGACCTCTCTAGAACCTCCCTCTCTAGCCTTTCAGGAAGCTACCAGCACTCTCTTCTCCTCTTCTAGTGCACTGTGTTCATGACCTAAACCTAGCACTTCCAATGGTTTGGTTTAACAATTTTATGTGCAGTTCTTCGTCCCTAGACTGTGCCAGAAAACACGGCTTTCTCATTGATCTTGGCATCTACAGGACCACAGTTCCACCCCAGGCATGTAACAGGTACGGCTACCTTGTAAATTAATAAAAAGGCAGGAAAGCAGTGAGGAGACCAAGGGGGAGGAGGTGTGCTCTCCCCTAGCTCCTCATGCACACTGTTCTTTTTCAAGCGATGAAGTCTGAGGGAAGCCACAGTGCCATCTACAAGCTCAGGGAGTCCACATTTACGAAAGGAAGTACAAAAAAAGAATGGAAAATTTCTCTTTAAGACACTGGAAATGGAGCCGCAGGTTAACACTTAGAACAGTTAAGGGATATGTAAGGTACCTAATTATACATGGACTTTTGCTTTCTTTTATATTTCCCTCTATGTTGACCTCTTTAAAATATAAATATCTAGCTTTAGAGTTTAAGGTTATATCAACTAAGTCATTTTATTTCCAAATAGAAAAACTATATTGGAATCTCCATCCTAGGAAAAACCCTGTCCATATTCAATCCCTAGGGTTAGATTATGTAGGCCAGCCAACAAAATTACTGCTACCTACAGGCAGGAAACCCTAACTACGGGCCAAACGTCTGAACAACAAATAGTCCTCAGTGCTGGCCTCGAGGAAGAGAGCAGCCTCGGTGGCTGGCAAGTGCCTGACACATGAGTGCTCAGTTAATGTGTGTGGAATGAATCAGTGAGTAATGCGACAACAACAGCACAATTACTGCTGCCTGGACATCATATTCTACTAACATGACCAGCCATTCCTCCTCTCTCCCAGTTGACAATGCTGGTAATTCAGTGTCCAGAAACTTAAAATTTACTTGTATTCCTTAGCAAGGAAACCCTTTTTCCCCAAGCCACACCTTCTATAAGGAGTCTGAAGACCAGGCTATAGTCCAAAGTCTCTATTATTGACAAGGTCTCCACCTACAATTTGTGGGAGGCTAATCCTAGAAGATTGCTAATAAGTAATCACAAACTTCTCCACCCAATGCAGCTACTATAGAAAACAACATTACCTCAGAGATAAACAAAGCAATCATCACCCAACTCCACCTCCACTCCAAGGAAGAATCAGAAGATTGTTGACTTCCTGCTACGGCCACACACACCCAGCTCACCATGATTAGCCAGGAAAGGACCTCTGAGATGGCACTCTGGGGAATGACAGCAATGGAGAACTGAGCCAGCCACAAATATAGCTAGCCCTCAAACATAATTTGTACATCTCAGGCAACTGAGGCCGAGACACACTGAAAGACTTGCAAGAAAACAGAGCCTGTGAAGGCAGAATTGTGACCAAAACTACCTGAGCATGCTTCTGGTTTCTGGGAGAAAAGAGACCCAAGGGCCAGGAAGAAAGAGGGGTGGAACTTAGAACTGCTGGAACAAGGACATTGGCCTCAGCCATTTTAGGTTCTCGTTACCCCTGCCTTCCTCCAAGAGATCAGTTCAATCTCGCAGCATGTATTGTTCCCCACCTCCACCCCACCCCGCATTCTTCCCTAGGTTTGGAAGCCTTGAAGAACAAGTATGGAGAAGCTCATCCCCGCCTGCTGCCCCCCACCTTCAACCCTAGCCCACCTAAGAAATAAAAAGGCCCAGCCTGCTGGGGTCTGGCCCTCTGCTACATGTCCAGTCGATGTACACGCTGGCAGTTGGTCGACCTCGCTGCGTTTATTTTCTTTGAATAAATTCAGTCTGGCTGCAAGTTCATACCCTGTCTCCTCTCTGTTCTGTGCCCCCTTTCCCCTACATTTGGTGCCCCATGTGAGGAAGCACCAATCTGTATTCCTGTCCTTACAAGAATCAACTCTGCAAGAAGAGGCACAACCGCAGTGTCTGAAGTTGTCATCCCGTGAGGGCCAGCACTGTGGTGCAGCAGGTTATGCTGCCACCCTGCGATGCCGGCATTCCATATGTGCACTGGCTGCTCCACTTTTTTTTTTTTTTTTTAATTTGACAGGTAGAGTTACAGACAGTGAGAGAGAGAGAGAGAGACAGAGAGGTCTTCCTTCCATTGGTTCACTCCCCAAATGGCCGCTATGGCCAGCGCTACACCGACCCGAAGCCAGGAGTCAGGTGCCTCTTCCTGGTCTCCCATGCGGGTGCAGGGGCCCAAGCACTTGGGCCATCCTCCACTGCCCTCCCGGGCAACAGCAGAGAGCTGGACTGGAAGAGGAGCAACCGGGACTAGAACCCGACGCCCATATGGCATGCCGGCGCCACAGGTGGAGGATTAACAAAGTGAGCCATGGCGCTGGCCCGGCTGCTCCACTTCTGATCCAGCTCCCAGCTGATGTGCTTGGGAAAGCAGTGGAGGATGGCCCAAGTGCTTGTGCCCCTGCATCTGCGTGGGAGACCCAGAAGAAGCTCCTGGCTTCAACCTGGCCCAGCCCCAGCCCCAGCCATTGTGGTCATTTGGGGAGTGAACCAGTGGATGGAAGATACCTCTGCCTCTGTGTCTCCTTCTCTCTATATAATTCAAAGACAAATCCTTAAAAACAAACAAACAAATACAAAAGGCATCTCAGGACTCCTGTTCACCCAGTAGGTCTTTCAAATGCTATGCAAATATTTAGAAGATAAAATTAATTACTAGTAGAATAGAACTATTCAGGAACTTACAAAATGGTCTAATGAATAGGAGAAAAAGCTGAGCACTCAAGTATGGAAGAGAAAGAAAGAAAAAAAGAGACAGAAATTGTAGGAAAGACAGACGCAGCAATGAAAGAATACGCCTGGAAGGCAGTGCCTCCTGGGGCCCTTCCTCAATGTGGGGAGGGCTGTGCACGAAGCAGTCCAGCAGGCCGGGTTTTGACTGACTCCTGTAAACTGGGGCCAGCAACTTCCTGCTAATTGAAAGAGAAAATGTAAAGGTCCTATCTGTACTGTATTGTCCTACAGCGCTTAGAAATTAAACTCAGTAATGCTGCTGTTTTTCTTTGCTAGCAGCGTTGAGTGAGGAAACGTTTCATAAACACAAATGGCCTGCTCTAGACACAACACACGAGTGGGATCCCTCCACCCTGCCCTGCGTCTGTGCTGCTGGCCGCCAGGCTGCTCTGGCCCCAGCACTGCAGGATCTTTCTATCTCAGTGCACTTGGACAATCAATCCAATTCCTACAGGCGTAGGTGTGCACACACCTCTCCTTCCCTATCTCACTCACAGGTCTTGATAAAATGATGATATACTCAGGAAAAATGTATTTTCTCTTTGCCTATTTGTGAAGCAAAGAAACAAAACAAACAAAAAAATGAAAACAAAACCAGAAATCAGAGTCCCAAATCACAGAGAAGCATACAAGTCATTTAGCAGTGAACTAGACATACTTGTCTTAAGGAAAAAGGAGTGAAATTCAACTTGCTTATCCTATCGAATTTAAAACACCTTAGAAGTATTCAGAAATAACCATCAGAATTTTCATAAAAATCTCCAACAATAAGCTCTGATTTCACTTTTTTTTTCCTTCAAGCATTCAAAATGCTCCTATGTACAAATAAGTTAAATATTCAGCAAACACCTATCAAGACAGGGTACTAGATTAACACTATCCCTTGCTCAAATTTGCTGACTTTAAACAATGTTTGTTACTGTTTTATTTGGCTTATACTCGTGTATCAGTTTGTTATGTCAGATATCTTAACCTTAAGTAGTCAGGGAGCAGAGGGTCTTAACTAGCAGTTACAATGCCCACATCCCACACGGGTGCACCTGTTTCCATTCCCGGCTCCTAAATTCAGCTTCCTGCCAACGCAGACCCTGGGAGGCAACAGTGATGGCTCACGTGATTGGGTTCCTGCCATCCATATGGAGACCTGGATTGAGTTTCCAGCTCCCAGCTTCAGTGGCAGCCCAGTCCTAGATGAAGTCTGGTTGTTGTCAGCATTTGGGGAGTTGACCAGTGACTAAGAGAGCTCTTTCTGTCTCTATCTCTCTGTCTCCTTTCCAAATAAAAATTTTAAAAATTATTCCAGGGAGATATTCATATAGTGGCTAAGTCCTCAGAGTTGCAGTCTGAAAGACTGGCTCCAATCCCTGCCCTACCACTTGGTGAAATAGCAACAGTACCTACCGCACAGCAAGACTGTGAAGATTAAAAGAAATAATGCATGTAAATCACTTGAACGCTGAGCTTGTCACACAGTGAGCACTCAAGGAATGAGAGCCGCTGTCCTCTCCCTCTTCCTTCACAGCAGTTGTAGTAGGAATGGGGGTGGTGGTTGTGACGGTAGTAAATGGTGGCTAATAGTGTTGTGAAGGTGCACAGTGGCAAAATCACACAGCATTTGTGGCCAGGTAGGACTGGAGTCAAATCCTAGAACTGTCACTTAACAAGGGCTGCTGCAGGCACATGAGGAATCTTTATGGAAATTATAAAAAGACGCTACATCTGGAAGATGAATAATAAAAAGACAGCCCTTCTTTTGGACTGAGCAATGTGCCAAAAAGGGCTCCCTGGCTTGGCCAAAGCAGCTGGACAGGTGCAACACTGGTGGGGTTTCACCCTACTCACCCACCTCCTTGGTCAGCATCATCACCACCAAGACTCAGAGGGAAAACAAAGGTTCAGACAAGATGTCTACACTCTGGTTACTCTCCACTGCTGACTGTCCTAAAATTCCTGAATTCTACTTGTCTAATGGAGTCCTAGTCCACAGTCATGATCATGTCATTCATCTCTTCAGCAGTCTCCTAGTCCCCTACTTGTTGCTGAATGAAACACAGATTCCTCAGGCTGGCATTTAAGGTTCCCCAGGCCACCTATGGCTTTACCTATGGGCTACCTTTGGGCTTTACTTCCTCCATTGCAACCTGGCAGCTTTGCAAATAACTGCCCTATTTTCTTTGCTAGAATCTCTGCACCAAAAGCTTTGTGTATTGTTCAAATATGTATCCCAAGCGCTCAGAGGAGTGCCTGGGATATAACAAATACTGTTTAGATGATGGCTTGCTCATTGCAAGCCCTCTCACCTGGAAACACATCCAGCCTTCAAAATTATATTGTGCCTTCAATGCTGTCCTACATGAAAGTTTCCCTGAATCCCATTTTATTTTTCCATGGAATAAACCAAACTGTCTGATTTGAAAAGAAAGTCAAAAATAGGATTTTTAGTATTTGAAAGTTGAAATGTTGTAAAAATATTTACTTCCCTGGAACTAGCCAAGTTATTCTAGTGTCCCTTAGGGGAAATACATTTTTTTTTCACCCGTTATTACTGTAAGTCACACATATATTTATGTAAACACCATCAATTGGTAATGTTTATTTAATGAAAAGAAGCAGTTACTTATCTTCACTCCATCTCTACAAATGGTTTGGGACCTAACCTGGCTTAAATTTTAGATCACATTAATTTCTCAGGAAGAACTTCACTGTAGATAAGACGGTGGGTCCAGACTCACACTGGGAGGAATTTGGACAAGTTTGTCTCCTGATGCTTTCTTCTTTTGTAAAGTATGAGCAATGCTAGAACCTGCTCCATTAGTTAGGCTGGGTTAGGCAATGCTACAGTAACCACCCCTTCCCCCATCAATGTCTTATCACCGAACAAGCTTGTGGAAAATGCCTGTTGCACGCACCAACGACCATCCCGGGCAGCTGTTGTCAACGATTCAATGTCATAGGTTAGCTGAAGAACAGTGACTGTAGAAAGTAAGTTTGAAAAAAACAGAGACTTCTCACCAACTCAACTCTGAAAGTGACAGTGTCAACTCTGCTCATGTATCACTGTTGAGAATTAGCTATATGCATGGACCAGGCCAAAATCAGGGGTTGACAGATGTAGTTTTCTGTGTGCCCAGAGCAGAGAACTATGAAATGGGATTTGGTAAACTCAAAATACTACTTCTGTCATACCTACTTTATCAGGTTGATGCAGTGAGAACATAAATGTACATATAGACACAAAGTATATGCTCAGTAAAGGTTTAATGAAACTGTACATCATGGTTCCTATTATTATTGGAATACGAAATATTAATATTTTAAAAATTCCTCACTTAATAAAAATTCAGAGTTAGAATTTCATGACTGATTTCTGCACTTACGTAAGCATTTGAATTGACTCCACTCCATGGGCCGACGCTGTGGCGCAGTAGGTTAATCTTCCATTTGTGCAGGCATCCCATATGGATGCTGGTTCTAGTCCTGGCTGTTCCTCTTCTGATCTAGCTCCCTGCTATGGCCTGGGAAAGCAGTAGAAGACGACCCAAGTGCTTGAGCCCCTGAACATGTGTGGAAGACCTGGAAGAAGCCCCTGGCTCCTGGCTTTGGATTGGCTCAGCTCCAACCATTGTGGTCATCTGGGGAGTGAACCAGTGGATGGAAGACCTCTCTCAGCTTCTCCCTCTCACTGTCTATAACTCTACCTCTCAAATAAATAAAATCTTTAAAAAGAGAGAAAGAGAGAGAGAAAGAGAAGAAAAAGAAATGACTCCATTCCTAAGCATGGTGAGAAAGGATATTCCAAAGCACCATCACAATTCCCGCAGGTAAATCAAGTCCTAGTGCATGCATACTTCAGGTAACTGTTGAAGCCCACATGCTTATACTTCCCCTGAAAGTCCTATGAAATGCATTCTGCACATTGCTGTAGTTTCAGAGATCAGGTTGGCTCTGGAATTCTCTAATCCCTTGGTCTAAAAATCCTGTTTTCATAACATCTACTGCCAGCCTCTAGCTCGATGCAAACTCACGGCTGTTTTTTTTCTCCCCAGAAAGGTACAAAATTTAAGTAGGATAAATAGTCAGGATTTCTGCTCAAAGATGATATTACAGACAAAATGGACAGGTAACTTACAGGGAGAAGATAGACTAAATGAGAGATTGGTGTCAGCATATATAAGCTCCAGAAAATAAACAAGAAATAAATTCAAAGATGGATAAAAATTGGGACTAGGCAATTCACAGAAGAGGAGACTTAAGGAGTAAAGGCAAAGAAAGCAATGAACAGCCTATTAGTAGTAATCAGAGAAATACAAATTGCAGCAAAACACCATCAAGATTGGTAAAAATTATAAATTCAGATAAAACAAAATATCGGCAAGGATGTAGGAAAATGAGCCCCTCAAGCACTGCTGCTGGAAGTCCACACTGGTACAGCCTTTCTCAAAGGACAGATGGCAGTGCGGTAGGATGCTCACCACAGAAAGCCAGGACAACTGAACTGTTTATCACCATGGGAGTGAAAAGAAGAATATGGTAGGTGCTACCTGGGGAACTCCATGTGACAACCTCAGGGGAAGATTTTAGAAACACAAAGCCAAGGATGAACACTTTAGTATGTCACTTATGCAAATAAGAAACACCTCTATGCAAAGTCCCCCAAACAATACACTAGGAATATATTTTGAAGAGCACATAAATAACCAAGGACATCACTAATGCAAATGGCAGCAGAGTGGAGATGGGGAATGAGGAAGTTAAAGAAAATGAAAGCAAAGGAAAGGCCTGGCACAAGTTGCCAGTAAGGATGACGTGCTACCTAGCCAAGGCCTCTGAGACACCTGGACCCCTGCAAAAAAAGCAGGAAGCCATTTGCAGTAATTAGTTGATTCTCATCCACAAAGCTCTTCCTAAAATTCCAGACTGTTATAGGTAGATCAATGGAATGAAACAGGCTGTGTGAATGGTAATTGCAATGTTGTGAATTGAGGTTGGTTGTTTGTTTGTTTGTGTGTGTGTTTTTTTGCTTTCTCAGTAACCATCAGAAGTGAGCCCTGATGGAATCAATTGGTAAATGTGTTGAAACAGGAAACCTATATCTGAAAATATAAGGCAGCCCTAGCAGAACATAGTCACGGAGGCATAAAAGAACTAAATACATTACAAAGGGAAAAGTACAACCTGTCACCCTGGTTCACTGATGCTTCTTTTTGGCTTTCCTAACCCTAGTATGTGCTAATTTTGTCACACCATTACCCTACGCATGAGACAGGATGTGCCCCACAGTGATTCAGCAGTAAGAAGGTATTCTCTCTGTGAAGGTGTGGAAAGACACAGGTGACATTAAGGGACAGAATACATGCTGGCACCTTGTCATCATCATCTGCAGTAAAAAAAAAAAATTCAAGGAGTCTTTTCATGTGATTGAAATATTTTGAGGGTATTTATTTAAATATACAGTATGGGCAAGCCCAATAATGCTATTTCCTCCTCTATCTGTATGTACTCAATTAACAAGAGCCCCACTGAAATGCTCCAATCACATAAGCAAAATCAACAGTACCAAGCCTGGCTTAGGTAAATCCAATTTACTTGCTGTTTCTGAAGCAATTACATACTGGAATCAAAGTAGATTTTTCTGTTCTTTGGGGATCACTGTACTCAATACTCTAAGACTATAAGCAGTCCTTGAGGAAGCAACTGAGAGAAAGTTACACTGCTAATGGGAAGAGGAGAAAGGAGAGGAGAGAACAGGGTAGGAGTGGAAGAAGGAAAAGGGCCACTTGGAAGCTGGGAGAGGGCTAGAGGGTGGAAGTGGAGGGGAAAGGGTCAAAGTTGAGGCCTGCTAAGGAAAGTAGAGCAAGACTAAAATCATTCAATGTTAGGAACATAGTAGGTTATCCTGGTTACAAATTTTGCTCCATAAATCAGTATTTAACCCAATTTTTCTTGTATCTTCTCTAGGAGTTATTTTCATCCTCCCCACCAGTGGTGCTTGTCCAGCTAATGCCACACTCCTTATCAGAGTGGCGGTGTGAACTGTAGCGTCCTGAGATTGTTCTGGGACCTCTGAGCACTCCCAGTTCTAAAAATTTAACTTTCCCTGGCAAAGGATATCCCTGGCCTGCTGTTCCCAATTGTCCTCTGGTCAGCTGGGCCCTGTGGCTCAACCTACATGATTCCCCAAATAAGGTACACCTCGCCTCTGCATCTGCACTGTGACCACGGTGATCTTCCACTACCACTATTTGGGGTTTCATCTTCATTTTGTGGTCTGGCCTCTATTAATCCTCCTGTGTCTTGCCAGAGGCTTTGAATTCATTTTGCAACCTGTTCTGCTGATGCACTGCAATTTCTTGCCAGCGTCTTTGTTAAGTTTCAAGACTTAAGAAATCTCTGGCAAGAAGCTATAGAGGATTAGTTGAGGCTACAAAATGGAGATGAAATTCCTGATAGAGCCTTATAGTAAGAGTTTGGCCAAACTTGCTTTTTTTTTTCCCTTACATATTAAAAATCCACCTAAACACAACAGAAGATCTTTTAAGCACAATTAACAATGGTACCCTGGTGACAGCTAAAGCCATGAACAAAAGGCTTCTCATTATGCATGCCGCATTTCAGCATACGCTGAAACACCTGGGTCAGCTTCAGAGTCTCTCTGAGTGGGTACCAACTTCTTCAAAAATATCATCTCTCTTATCATCCCACTTTAGGCTCCATATATGAAAAAAAAGAAATATAAATGAAAATATGTGCATAAGACAGAAAACAAATGTTGAAGAGATTGGGTTCACATTAGCCATATGGCGTTTTTGTGTAAAAACAATCATTATGTGATATTAGGACCAAAATAAGAAATTAATTTTCATCTACCAAATCTGCCAACTTGTTTATTTCTGTTATCATCTTATATACTAGGATTTCTTTCCTTATACAAAAACCCAAAAAATAGAATGAAAAAAGGAAAGATATTCTAATGCAAAACAATAGCATACTGGTTTTTTTTTAATGGAACATAGAACATGACGCCTTTGTTATTACTGAAATTTACTTCCCTCTCCTTTTCTGAGGGAAAATACACAAAAAGTTAGTAGACTTATAAACAACTTAGAATTTGAAATAACAAAAGACAAACCCTATAGTGTTAAGTCTATTTTTGGAAAGGTCAATGATGCTACCTGTTGTTTGAATTTGATTGGCTGCTTCAGCCAAGTGAACAAGAAGAGGAAGTTATTTAAACTATTATTTATAGATGATGAGGCACATTAATTGCCCAGGCTTCCTCCCAATGCGCATTTCAGCCTCTGGCTCATTGAATGTGCGCACAGTATGGTTACAGGCAGCTCCTGGTCTTGTCTTCCCTCTGAAATGACAGACTACGTTTACCAATACGGAGTGAAGAGTGTTAATAACTATCGATAGCATTATATCTCACCCACTTCTCTAAAATTAGCCTTGATAGCCTTTCATTAATATAGGTTACTAAGAGACGAACATACTCAATGGAGAGAGACACTGGGATTTTAGTGAGATGTAAACGGTGATGATGATCCGTGAAAAATGAATACAAGAAGACTCAGCAATGACTAAGGAGGGAAAGGAGTTGAATGAAAAGATCCAATGTCCTGTCCTGCCTTCTTCTTTTAGTGTTTGTTCTCTGTCAATAGATGGGCAAGGCTGTTTTGGAAAGTTGATTCTAAGCCAACTATGAAGACGACAAACAAGAATGAAAATGCACATTGTATTTCCCTAAAAGGCACAATTCACACATTTGGTAGAGATGATCCAAGCGTAAACTGTGATTAACAGTGTATTTTTATTAACAGACACACAGAGTAGGGGCTTCCTAGTATTTACTTTACAAAACAACAGTGTCAACAACTGTCCACTTCCACTCATACTCTGCTTTACTACCAATCTTGGACAAGGAACTTCTTATTGAGGTCTTATGGTCTAAGGTATTTTGTTCCATACCTGCTGACAACGGATCTGAAATTCTGTACAGAGCCTCACTAGTCTGCAGGCTCTTCAAATGTCTAATTGCTGTCCACTGCTGCCTTAGAATCCAATCTGCTGATCCTGGCCCAGCACATGAGTTGGTTTCGTTCCCCACCAGTTTCACTGCCAATTAAAGGGACAACATGCTTTCTGAACTTCTCAAACTCAGCCAAGGATGCTAGTGCCCAGCCAACCTTGTCTCCTCAGGTTAATGGCAAGTACTGATAACAGTCTTGGTTTATCTTCTGAGCTCTAATTGCAGTCCATACAAAATTATCATACACTCAAGAAATTTCGTGAATGCTTACTATTTGCCAAGCACAATTCAAGAAGTTAGGTGTACGATAATGAACCAAGTCATTTGTGAATTTTTAAAATTTAGAAACAAAGACTAGGATCTTGCCAGAAAACCCCACAGCTGCTGAACAGCAAATACAGCCTGGGAACAGGAAGAGCTGGGTGGCACTGACTTGTACTAGCCTCGCCAAGAACATGCAAGAGAAACACACAACTCGCTATAAGCATGTAATGAGCCAGCAAAGGGCTGTGTGTCAGCCAAGAAGTCAACACGGCATGGCATACAGCATACACCACCTTGCTTCTGAGACTACACCAACCAGCACGATGCTTCTAGAATCAATTGTTTGCTTTCGATGCTGACCTAGCAAAGGGATTAGCACTACATTCCAAAAACAAATCCAAGAAATGCAAAAACAAGACGGTTAAATACATACTGAGACAGACCATGGTAACAGGTACACAACAAACCCAAAATTTTACATTTTAATAATCTTCTGTAAACAGCAGGCATTCCTAAACCTGCATTTCCAGAGTGGTAAGCGGGAGTAGCCCTGTGGGGACCTCAAGGCCAGTCACCTACTTTCTCCTCCTCTGGCTACCCTAGGGGTTGTGCTGCCTTGGTGGAAATACTCTCATCTCTCCTGCTAACCGAATACCCACATTCTTAATGCACACCCAGGGCTTTCCTCCCTAGAACTCACGATGGCTTTTCTTTACTTGTTTGTACTTTAGCGTGGTAGTGTTACCAATGGAATCAATTTTTTTTTTTTTTTTTTTTGGACAGGCAGAGTGGACAGTGAGAGAGAGACAGAGAGAAAGGTCTTCCTTCCGTTGGTTCACCCCTCAAGTGGCTGCTGCGGCTGGCGTGCTGTGCGGATCCAAAGCCAGGAGCCAGGTGCTTCTGGTCTCCCATGTGGGTGCAGGGCCCAAGCACTTGGGCCATCCTCCACTGCACTCCTGGGCCACAGCAGAGAGCTGGACTGGAAGAGGAGCAACCAGGGCAGAACCGGCGCCCTAACTGGGACTAGAACCCGGGGTGCCCGCGCCGCAGGTGGAGGATTAGCCTAGTGAGCTGCGGCGCTGGCTCCAGAATCAATTTTGAATACAGTTAAGGCATTAAAAAATATCTCTTTCCCTATTCTTTCTTTTTCTTTTTCCTTCCTTCCTCCTTCATTTCCTTCCTCTTTTTCTTTCTCTGTTCTTTTCCTCTCACTTGTTACCTGCAGGATGAGACCAAAGGTTTTGGATGTCATGGGGAGACTCTGTTTACCTAAAGGGCTGAAGAAGACTGATATTAACATATATTTTGGCCATTAGAAACTAGAGCACTGAGGTCAATACAGACCCAGTGTCAGGCTTCTCTGGTATTCAGTCACTGGAGTGAAAAGCAAAGAGGGGAAGAAGGGGGCAATCCTTTGGATTTGGAGCAGGAAGGCACCTTAGGGCACCAATAATCCAAAACGATGTTAAAGAAATTTCTTTGGTTACAAATTTTCAGATCTCTCTGATGTAAATATAGGTTGTAAATTTGCTTAAAAGTTACACTATGGATGTGAAATATCAGCAGAATTTTCTTCTCCCTTCTACTCAACACCAAGGTCAAGATAAGCACATTTTATGCCTGACAGATTCCTTTCTAATTTGTCTTACATGGAAGATATTGCAGTTTGGGGTCTCAATTTTATATAGAGTACTGTTATTGGACTCCCTACCCCCAGAAAAGCCTTGGATTTGGTGCCTGCCCCCTATACCCAACAGGTTATCAGAACTTAAGTACAGGCTGGCGCCACGGCTCACTATGCTAATCCTCCGCCTGCGGCACTGGCACATTGGGTTCTAGTCCCGGTTGGGGCACCGGATTCTGTCCCGGTTGCTCCTCTTCCAGTTCAGCTCTCTGCTGTGGCCTGGGAGTGCAGTGGAGGATGGCCCAAGTGCTTGGGCCCTACACCTGCATGGGAGACCAGGAGGAAGCACCTGGCTCCTGGCTTCAGATCGGTGCAGCGCTGGCTGTAGCGGCCATTTGGGGGGGGGGGTGAACCAACGGAAAGAAGACCTTTCTCTCTCTCTCTCTCTCTCTCTCTCACTGTCTAACTCTGCCTGTCAAAAAAACAAAAATAACTTAAGTATAAGGACATCCATGTTAGATAATGTCTGGATTTTCTGAACACTCCTGGATTCCTCTTAAATATTATTTCTGTCCTATTATGTAATATTACTTTCCTTCAACTATTTTATCTTATCTTGCTCTTAAGATTGTCTGGGAGGGTAACAGGGATCCGACTACCTGAGCCATGCCCTGCTGCCTCCTGGGGTGTGCATGAGCAGCGAGCTGGAATCAGATGTGGAGCTCAGACCCAAGCACTGGGGTCAGGATGCAGGTGTCCAAAGCGGTGTCTTAAATACTGCGCCAATACCCACCCTGACAAACATGTTCTTAATATATTTTTGTGGGCTGCAAAAAGTAGCACACCGCACCAAGGTTGGTTTGTGTATTTTTAATGCCAGTGTCATCTTTGGGAAAAGGAAAACAGAAATCAACCATTCTACTGTTTTTTAGAAAAAGCCTCATTGCATTTGACCTCAGAGTTTTCCCTTGTGTTCAGACCTTTCTGGTCTTCTCTGCTACAGCCCAGTTTTCCCTCCAGAATGGGATTCCCACTGAAATATCTACACTACCATACAACAAATGTGAGGGAAACACCAAAAGTTACTGTTTCACTGATCAGTGTAAATAACAGTCACTGTTTATTCACAGAGGTTTTTGTTTTCTTGGCAGAAAACAACATAAACAAAGTCAACTTGGTCACCATAAACTAAGTTCTATCCAAGAAAATCTCGCCTAGACAGAGGTTGGCAACCTTCTTAATCCTGAGGACCACCAACAGGGTTTCACAGGGACTTGGGAGCTGCGAGCAGGAAGCCTTTCTGCAGAGACAGTGAACTGGCAAGTGGATCGTGTCAGTTTCCTGCTTAAACCCCATGTGGCTTCCGGCCGCTCTTCTCACGGCTTACAAGGCACAGCTGTCCCTGGAAAACCTCTGCAGTCTTCTCTCACTACCTGCCTTCACACGCAAGCTCCAGCGCACTAAGCTCCCGGCCATGCCTCCTGGACATGCTTTCTCCTCTCACTGAAACACTCTTTCCTGTTCCTTGCCCGGCAGACCCTTACGTATCCTGGGTTTGCTCCCTGACTCCCCAGATCTGGGCTGGAGGTCCTCCCACCCAAGTGCTCTACCATCTCCCGTCAGCACGTGTCACTGTACCACAACCCCGCTGGAATGCCATCCTCTCAACTGTCTTCCTCCTTCTTTTCTCCCTGGTGCCTACAGGGCCCAGCACCTGGCAGGTGCCTAGCAGTATCTGTGGACTAAATGAACAAAGCAAGAAGCAGCAGCAAAGGAGGGAAGAAAAAAGGGATACAGTAATGACTTTTGGAGGAGTAGGGTGGTGTGCTTGCGGCACCAGGCTCATACGCTTCAGTGACATCACCTCGTTTCTACACAGAAGTTCTACTATAACCCTATTTTTCCTTCTTTTAAATTACAAAAATTATGCACCTTTGGTTTTCTTGAGAAACAAACAGACTCAGATCCTAAGCAGGATAACAAGAGAAACAATAATAATCTGTTCTGTTTTTATGCTACATGGCAGCTTTTTAAAAATTTTCTTAAAGATTTATTGATTTATTTCAAAGGTAGAGTTACAGAGAGAAGGAGAGACAGAAAGAGAGAGGGAGAAAGAGAGAGAGGTCTTCTATCCACTGGCTCACTCCACAAATGGCCACAATGGCCAGGGCTGGGCAATGCGGAAGCCAGGAGCCATGACACGAAAAGCATATGAGATGCCAGCATTGCAGGTGGCAGCCTAACCTGCTACGCCACTACGCCACAATGACGGTCCCTACTTGACAACTTTTAAAGAGTGGTTATGTGACTCTGGCTTCAATTCTGGGGGGGGCAGGCAAGACAGAGCTCATCATTACTCTCAATTATACACAAGGAAACTGAGGCTTAGTGACATGTAATTTTCAAGGTCACATATTAAGTGTTAGGCAGAGCCCTAGATCCCTTGAGCAAGGACTGAATTGGGCTCACTTCAGCACAGCACCTAAGTTCAGCACCCTGCCCATCACCTGAGGAACAGGAGCTCAGGAACCCAGAAATACCAGTCTCCACCTCAAGCAAACTAAAATCTAATTTAAGTACAATTTTATAATGTGTCTAATTGATTCTCCATTGGCACCATAAACAGAAGTACTGCTCACAAGAAATTTGCATAAAACAAGTGCAAACCTAAGTTCTTTAAAAAAAAAAAAAAGATTTGTTATATTTAGTTGAAAGGCAGAGTTACAGAGAAAGAGGGAGAGAGAGAGGAAGACATAGGCCTTCCATCTGCTGGTTCACTCCTCAAATAGCTGAAGCCAGAAGCCAGGAGCTTCTTCTGGGTCTCCCACGTGGGTGGCAGGGGCCCAAACACTTGGACCATTTTCTGCTGCTTTCCCAGGCACACCAGCTGAGAGCTAGATTGGAAGTGGAGCAGCCGGGACTTGAACTAGAGCACACATGGGATGCCGATGCTGCATGTGAGCGCTGGCCCCACAAACCTAAGTTAAAACCAAGAGCCAAAAACCCTGTCAAATTAACAAAGACTCACAATTATGACTGCTTCAGCTTTCCTATCTGGCTTAACATACAACCTCCTGTCAACGCCAACAGGACACGGAGCTCATGTTGATTTCTGTCACCATGCAAAAAAAAAAGAAAAAGAAAAATGACCATTTAGGCAATTGGTTTTTTTTTCTTTTTGTCCAGCTTTGGGAAATAACTCAAGTCTAGAAAACTGCACATTTTCAAAATGTACCGTTTTAATGACTTTTGACATATGTGCACACCCGAGAAACCACAATCAGAATAATGAGCATATCCAGCATCCCCCAAAGTCTCCTCTTACTCTTTGTAATCTCTTTCCCACAAGTACACCACTCCTGTCCCCAGGCAACCACTGCTCTGCTTTCTGTCAATACAGATTAGCTTATATTTTCTGGAATTTTATATAAATGGAATCATGCAGCATGAACTAACTCTTCTTGGTCTAGTTTCTCTCACTTAGCGTCATTATCTTGAGATTCATCCATTTTATTGTGTGCATCAATGGTACATTCATTTTTCCTGTGAATAGTATTCCATTGTATGGCCATACCATAATTTGAGAGATCCTCCATCCACTGGTTCACTCCCCAAACTGCCGCAACAGCTAGAGCTGGGCCAGTCTGAAACCAGGAGCCAGGAGCTTCTCCCAGGTCTCTGACATGGGTGCAGGGTCTCAAGGATTTAGACCATCTTCCATTGCTTTTCTAGGCACATTAGCATGGAGCTGGATGAGAAGTGAAGCATCTGGGACTTGAACCAGTGTCCACATGGGATGCTAGCATTGCAGGTGGCAGCTTAATCTACTATGCCACAACTCTGGTCCCACAACAGGGCTACTGAAGAGCAAATATTTTTACTTTGATGAAGTCCAATTGATTAATTTTTCTTTTCTATTTTATGTTCTTTCATTTATCATATTTAAGAACGCTAAACTTAAAGTCATTAAGATTATTTCCCTATGTTTTCTTCTAGATGTTTGTTATGTCATGAAGGTTCATTATGTTGAAATCCTTCCTTCAAAATGATGGTATGAGTAATCAGGGCCTCTGGGAAGTGATTAGATCATGAGGGTTTTTGCTTTCTTCGGATTAGTGTCCTTTTAAAAGAAACCACAAAGAACTAGCTAACCTCTTCTGATGCATGAGGTTGTAGTGGGAAGATGCTCACCTATGAAGGAAGAGGGCCCTTTTCAGATACCCAATCTACCTGTGCCTTAATCTTGGATGTCCCAATCTCCAGAACTGTTAAGAAATAAATTCCTGTTGTTTATAAGATATGCAGTCTATGGTATTTTGTAATAACAGCCCAAATGAACTAAGACAATATTCTCTAATTTTAGCTCTTACATTTAGGTCTATTAAATCCATTTTGAGTTAATACTGTATGCATATGGAAGACTGAAGTTCAACTTTTTGGTGATGACTGTCCAATTGTTCCAGAATCACTTGTTGGGATGATTATCCTATTGAATTACTTTGGCATTTTTGTCACAAATCAGTCATCCATATATAAGTGGGCCTATTTCTGGACTCACTATTCTGTTTACCTGTTTTTCTCTATTTATGCTAATACCATATGGCTTTCATTATTGTAGCTTTATAGTAGTTTTGAAATCAGACAGTACAAGCCCTTCCTCCAACTTCACTGCTTTTAAAAATGGTTTTGGCTATCCTGGACCTTGGCATTTACATACACATTTTAGAATCAGCTTGTCAATTACCACCAAAAAGTTTGCTGAGATTCTTGTTACTTAATGTAAATATTAATGATTAACTTGGGAAGGATTGACATCTTCTACTGAGCTTTCTGATCATGGACAATTTATTTCTCCACTTATTTGGGTCTTTAATTTCTCTCTTATGTAAGTTTTAAATAGGTAGGTTTTGTACATCTTTTGTCAAACTGATCCCTTAGTACTTCACATTTTTGTCAAATTTACCCCTGAAAACCTACTGTGTTTGACATTATTATAAATGGTATTTAATTCAGTTTAACAAAACACTCCTTTTTCAAAGGAAGAATATAAACTTTTGCTATTCTGCCTGCTTGTAATCTCTCTCCTTCTGTTCAACAAACATTTTTTGTGCAACTTCCATGTGTCAGCAACTGAAGACTTTAGCTCATGCTCATGTTTTCCTTTGGGCCTTTACCACCTGTAACACTTAACACAGCATCACGTACTCTAGTTGCACCACACAGCTTAATGTTTTGTTTTTCATTACTTTATTAGCTTTTTAAAAAAGATTCATTCATTTATTTGAAAGTCAGAGTTACACAGAGAGAGAAGGAGAGGCAGAGAGCGAGCGGGGTCTTCTATCTGCTAGTTCACTCCCCAGTTGGCCTCAATGGTCAGATTCCTCTGGGTCTCCCACATGGGTGCAGTGGCCCAAGGACTTAGGCCATCTTTCCCAGGCCATAGCAGAGAGCTGGATCGGAAGTGCAGCAGGTGCCCATATGGGATGCTGGCACTGCAGGCAGTAGCTTTACCCACAGCACCGGCCCCATCAATACTTTGTTATATGTGCCACTGTGTTTTTCAATCATTCTTTATTCAGGTCTTATCTGTCTCACTAAATTACAAGCCCCTTGGCAGTAAAAATTATAATTATACTTATTTTTAAATCCCTAATGCATGAATGGTCATAGGCAAACAGGAGAGCAATTCTTTTTTAATGAGGGGACTGGTAAGTAAACAAAATTTTGTCTGAAACTCTAGTCTGTGTTCAATATTAATTTACAATTAAGCAGATAAAAAAAAACAAACATTAAATACGTGTTTGTTGTGTTCCATTGTAGCCTAGGGACTAAGAGGTTCCGAGGAACTATGGATTTTCTTTCCCTTAGGGAGTTCATAGGGGAGAGATCACTGAAGGAGCATCCCCTATGAATCTAGATGGCCGAACACAAAGGACCCAGGGCCTGTTGTTGGGGAAGCTTGGTTCCATGATGGCTTCTGCCCGTTTTCCAGTTCAGACTCTGGCATGCACAATTCTGACAAATTGCTGTTAGCATCTGACTGAGCCTGTTTACAAGACACAGGCCAAATCTACCCTTTAATAGCCAAGAATTATTTTTGGTAATTGAAGTCCATTATTGAATCTGAGCCCTACACACTTTTCAATAGAGTTTAAGAATATAATCAACTTGTTTGTAAGTCTCTACACCCTCCCATAGTAAATCAATTTCAAATTTGTTCACCACAAAGACTACAAGACAGTTTAAGAAGTTATATCACCAATGTTCTTTAGCTGGTGAGCCAGTTAGAGCGTTATGATGCCAATGTCATGTAAGTTGAATGGGAAAAGTAATATATCCCAGAAATGGCAGCCTAGGACACATCTGCAGCAAATATATGAGGCAGTTAGTGTGGTGTGGGTCATGCAGTGGCACATATCTCAGTCCATCCAGTCCACAGAGTAAAGTTTCAAACATGAGCATCTAGGAGAACAAGATATAGACAACAAAGATTGTAAGCTAATAGCTGTCACAGTCATATGAACACTATATTTGACCAACAGCTGCTTAGCTCAACCTCAACCTCACCATAGACAGTGCTAGAGACAGTCTATCCAGTGCTGTGTTAAAAATGAAAACAGTGGGGCGAGCATTTGGTGCAAAGGTTAAGATGTCAGTTGAGATATCAGAGTGCGTGGGTTTGAGTTCTAGCTCAACTTCCAATTCCAGCTTCCTGCTAACGTACACTCTTGGAGGCAGCAGTGATGGCTCAAGTAGTTGGGTCTCTGCGATTCACATAGGGGACCTAGAAATTATTCCCACCTCTTGGCTTTGGCATGGCAAAGCTCCAGCTGATGCAGACATTTGGGTGGTGAACCACCAGAGGGAAGGTCTATTTCTGTCTCTGTCTCTCTCACTCTCTGCCTCTCAAATAAGATGAAAATAAAGAGATAGAAATTTTAAAAGAAAAAATAGGAATATTTAGTTACAGCTGTCATTATAGCATAGTTAAGAAAAATGAATTCAGGGGCTGGCATTGTGGTAGGGTGGGTAATGACACCTCCTACAGTGCCAGCATCTCACATGAGCGTGGGTTTGAGTCCTGGCCACTCCACTTCCAATAAAGCTCCCTGCTAATGCACTTGAGAAAGCAACAGTCCAACTACTTGGGTCCTTGCCACCCATGTGGGAGACCCAGATGGAGTTCCAGGCTCCTGCCTTTTATGGCCTGGCATAGCCCTGGCTGTTGTGCTCATTTGGGGAGTGAACTAGTGGATAGAAAATATTTCTGTCACTTCCTTTCTCTAACTCTGCTTTTCAAATAAATAAATAAATAAATATTTTTTAAAACCATTTTAAACCAGTCATACCTCCTTATAAATTTTGATATTTATGTACCCAATGATATGAACACTGACAGTAGATTGGTATTTTATTTCTGATACCAAGAAAACTTCAGGTTCAACCCCAAAGAATTCATACATTTCAGAGGCTGGTGCTGTGGCATAACGGGTAAAGCCACTGCCTACAGTGCTGCCATCCCAAATGGGCGCCAGTTCAAGTCCCAGCTGCTCCACTTCTGATCCAGCTCTCTGCTGTGGCCTGGGAAAGCAGTGGAAGATGACCCAAGTCCTTGGGCCCCTGTATCCACGTTGGAGACCCAGAAGATGCTCCTGGCTCCTGGCTTCAGATTGGCACAGCTGCGGCCATTACAGCCATCTGGGGTGTGAACCAGCGGATGGAAGACCTCTCTCTTTCTCTCTGCCTCTCCTTTTCTCTCTGTGTAACTCTGACTTTCAAATAAATAAACTAATCTTTTTTAAAAAAAGAAATCATACATTTCTACTGCTACATCCTTTTAAATTATAAAGGAGTAGAGAAATATCTTTAAAAGTTAATTTGAAAGGTTCTGTTACGGAAGATTAGTAATGACTGTATTGTTTGTGCAAGTGTGCTCTAATTCTCTTGGTAAAAGCCAGAGGTCATTACTGGGATAGTGTTTCAGACTTTAGATAGATAACTAGACAGATTTTACTCTAAAAGACACAGGCACAGAGAGGTCCAGTGTCTGTTCCTGTGACTCTGCTTTGTCTTTCAAGTATGCCGGTGGGGAACTGTAGGTGAAAGGGCTTTTCAACTCCTCCTCCATTACTCAAGTCAGAGTTCTACAGATGGAAGAATTTACTCACTCAACAAAAATGGGCCAGGTGCTGAACAAGCCACCCCAGTGCCACCCAAGATGCTCAGCCTCATGGCCATTCTCTAAAGGCCTCTCAGAGCTTAAAATTTCCCTTCCTGTCACCTGCACAGGCAAGACTCAGGCTGCGTTACAAAGGTGCTCATGAGAGAGTGGTGAGTTCACGCAACAGAAAGTTGTCAGCAATCAAGGCTGTCAGACACGCACAATCAAAAACCTATTTCTGCATTATTAAAAATGTTGAGTTCCTTGTAATCCATGGTGTTAAATAGCACAG
Organism: Oryctolagus cuniculus; assembly: GCF_051225735.1. Taxonomy (NCBI): domain Eukaryota; kingdom Metazoa; phylum Chordata; class Mammalia; order Lagomorpha; family Leporidae; genus Oryctolagus; species Oryctolagus cuniculus. The sequence continues at coordinate 179,700,584 of NC_142868.1, forward strand.
AATAATGGGATAGCCTACCACCTGTCCTCACTACTGTTTTCCGTTTGCTTTGCTTCTTTCCTGTTTCTCCTTTTTAGAATGTACTTATCTCCCTTTTGTTCTCATGTGTACAACAGTAATATCCTCAAAAATGTTCCCATAAATACAAACATTCTTAAAACAGTTTTTGATTTGCTTCAATTCTGTGATTTGGGACTGGGAAGTAACTGAGGTATAACACTGACCACAGATAAAATGTTAAAATAAAATAGAGAAAACTTACCACTACATATAAATCATGTTAATCCAAATTTTAAAAAAGAAATTTAAAAAAAGAAAAAAGTTTCTACATCAACATTTTGCTCGGAGAATATGGTGCTAAGTTGTAGCAAGAATTAACCATGGACTTGCAAGCATGACAGAAATGCATTAATTTGCATTCATGAGCCACTCTCCTTTAAAATAAAGATACCCCGTCTTCAAGTCTCTCTTATTCCTCTTGACCCTTTACCAAACTAAACCCTGCCTTGATACTTTATAAGCTGGGTATTCATACCAGCTTTTAAAGAAAGAAATCAGTGACATTACACATAAGAGTGACTCTTTCAGCAGGCACTTTAACCTGTCACATTTTAAAAATAACCTTTATGAACAAGATATATTTAAAGGAGTAAAATAAATAATACTTCAAATACTTATGAAATTTTTAAAAGTGTGGTGAAACAGGGGATTTGCTTTACTTCTAAGTAGCTTGTTCCACTCTCCTTTCATAACAACCGGGAAGACCTCCTACAGTGACCCGGCCAGGGATTACCAGTCCTCTGTGTGCACCCTAACAAAAGCCTCAGGGGAAAGGCTGGGGCCGAGACCTGCTCTCTTTTCAATATGATTAAAGTTTAGTGCCATAGGAATCCACGCCAGTTCCCAGTCAGCGCCCAGCCACGTTTCTGGCAGACGTGCTTCCAGGATCATCCATGGAGCTATTTAGAATTGCCTGACATGTTACCACGACAGATTTTAAAGATCAAAACGCAGGTGTGTATCAGTGTTGCACAATTCTGTGGTAAGGGAGAACATGAGATCATCTCACCTAGAAACAGACCCAAACACAAACACCCACCTGGAGTTCAGGTGGATGGCTCTGTCTGCAGGCAGATGAGTTCACCTCTAGTATTTTGTTCTGGGATAAATGTGTCCTGATAAGAAATAGAGCTTTAATATATTGAAGTAACTCCATCCTGGGTGAGTCTTTAGCTGACAAGCATCTTATACACTTGCCTTTGGGTTATTTTTAACCTCTTCAAAGACCTGTTTCTCAACACAAATGGATTACAGTCATCTACAATTTAAACAGCCTTGTTTAGCCTTTTCAGCCTCAATACACATAGGAGAGTGGCACAAAAATTTCAAGATAGTAGAAATACCAATCTTTTCTACTTTTTTACAAACCAAGAGAGAAAGTTATCAAGATAAAATCTTAAGAAAATAAGTGACTTAATTAAAGCCATCTCACAAAGTAGTGTGTGCATTTCATCCAATGACTCATGTAGCATTAAAGATTTCCTATGTGTAAGGCATTACACAGTAATTGTTTCATGAGTGTGAAAACTTCTGGGCTGGGGGAGGGAGCGAGACACGGAGAGAGTGAGGCCTGAAAATGAAACAACAGAAGGCAGTCCTATAGCTCCTGAAGCCGCAATGGCCCTGGATCTTTGGTTAAAGTTTTCACCATAAGTCAGAGGTTCATTTCACTTACAAAAGAAGGCAAAAAATCGTAAATGTGTTACTGATCCAAGGGAGAAAGTGTACATTCATGTGTCTCTTATGCCCAACTGGAAATTTTATTGTTCAACAGACCGAGTTTTGTGAGCATGAAGGAAGAGTTGTATGTGTGTCTCTGTAACTACATTGCGATCCTCTAATATTAAGGCTTTTTAAGAGAAACAAACAGTTCCTTGAAACAAAACAAAACAAACTACGAATAGCAAGCACACACACACACACACACACACACACACAGGAGATGCATTCTATACACCACCACCATTTGGTTAACAGACGCTAGTGTCTGCCCTCAGTTCTCACAAACAAATTAATGGACTTCATTTTTGAGTAGCATCTTCTATCCAAAAGTACCATGAAATGCTGTGCAGCTGGTTTGACAGTGTGGCTGCATTTTCATAACGGAGCGAACACCTGTCAAGCCTGTTCAGATGCTGTCTGAGCTAGTGGTTGCTTCCATGATGAGGTGGCTGCTAGGCTGGAGACAAAACTTAGTCTTTTGTAAAGGAAACCTGGGCGCCATCACTTGTCACACTGAGTAGCTATGACTTGGCTTACTTACGCCTCATTATATATGATCTTCAGTTACAGAGAGGGAAGAAATTTTGTGAATTTTCCAAATTTACAGGGATGTTTTGGATTAATGGGAACCATTAACATGACATACATAAGAAAAAAAGAACCACTTACTTTGGGATCCTAGAGAACCAAGATCCAGTTCTTACTGTATCACTAACAATCTTCCCAATTCTACGGCAGTAACTCCTCTGGATTTTAATCTCCCAGGCCATGAAATAAGCAGAGGGCTTGGACTAGATTTGTGCTTTACAATCTTTTTCAACATGAGGGAGATTTTAACACATCAAATCCTCTGACAGACTAATCATATGGCAGCAGTTATACTTTAAGAATCCATGCAATGAAAAACTCTAATGACAAAAAGATACTTTGGATGCAGTGACAGTTGAAAATAAAATTCCAATTTATTAATCACAGTGGAGTCAACATTCAATTTCAGAGTAATGGTGCACAGATGTTAGACATTATTTATTTAGTCTACAAACAACAGTTGGTGTACATATGAATCTGCAGTTCTTGCAAGAACTCTATAGTGGCTCCACCATCCCACTTGGTCCTCTGTTCAAAGGCCAGGAGCCTGCACAACTTACAGCTGCTCCGAAACTTTCTGGTGCTGACCCTCTATAACTCTAGTCCTCTCACTGACTTGGCCTTGTGGCTCTGAACACAAGGCAGATGTCTCTGTTGCACAGTTTTCTACCTGTGGCCCTACTGATGTATCATCACAGGCTGTGAGGCTGGGGTTCTGTGACAGGCTTTAGCAGAAGCCTTGAGTTTCCCAGGAGCAGCCCCACTAACATGTCGTGAAATCACCCCACTCTTCTCAGTGGCCTGGAAACGTCTCTACACAGACCCTGCAGCGCCCTCTTCCAGAAAGAGAACCCCTGTGCCCAAGTAGGAGTCATCAGCTGTGACACATTCCCACACACCTTATCTTCCCCTGAGAGAGAGAGACAGATTGACTGACTGATTCCTGGGGAACAATCCTCGAACCTGAGGTAACACCTGGGATACCCATGCGTACTTTTTTTCAAAAACAAACAACAACAACAAAAAAGTAGGCAATGTGGAAAAAGAAAAAATTGACCAGAGGAAAGAGAGAGATTGCTATTAACTCCCAAACAGGATTATAATGATTCTTTCCCCATAAGTTCGCAATAGGATCTGAAGTTTCAAAGATCACTGAATCATTCAAAGTCCTAAAATAATGAGGCCACAAGTAGAAGCAATCAACTCAGTTAGTCTTCGGTGTCATTCACTGTCATTGAGAACTTTATTACTGGCACTGACATCCAGACACTATCATCTGATAGGTATTACTTAGACAAATCAGTATGCTAGAGCCATCTCAAAGGATTTTCTCAAAAATCAGAAAAGACAAGACTGCATAAATAGGCTCTATTTTTTGAAGAATAGAAATCTTAATTCTTTGCCTCTGGCAAACTTTTACTATTCCAGTTTCCTGCTATGCCCTTGGGAGGCAGCATATAATGGCTCAAGTACTTGGGTTCCTGCCACCCATATGGGAGACCAGGATAGTTAATGGCTCCTGGCTTTGGCTTGGCCTAGCCCTGGCTGCTGTGGGCATTTGGAGAGTGAATAATGAATGGAAGATTTCTCTGTCGCTTGCTCTCTCTCTTTCTCTCTCTCTAATCTTCTCTCTCCCTCTCTATCACTCTTTCAAATAAATATATAAACCTTAAAAAATACTATTCAATATCTGTACCCATTATTCAAAAGTTCTTTAGACAGTTACAAGGATCCCCTATATATCAGTGATGAGTTTTTGGAAGCACTACCACTCCTACCTGCTAAACCAACTTAAAAAAATACCAATTGTCAGATCATTACAATCCACAGCCAAAAGACACTCTGCAATACGTATGCTTTTGTTCTGAGACTGTAAAAGGTACACGTTATCCTCTAATGGTATAAATAACCTTTAAAAATAAAACAAAAAAAAAATTAACATCCTTTGGGATAGCTATCCCATGAACTACCTTGAATAAATTATTTAACAACCTTTAAAAAATGTGTATTTTATTTATTTTTATCTACTTGAAAAGCAAAGAGAGAAAGAGGTAGATTGATCTTTGATCTGCTGGTTTACTTCCCAAGTGCCTGCAATGGTAAGGTTTGACTAGGCCAAAGCCAGGAGGCAGGAACTCCTACTAGGTCTCCCAATGTGGGTGACAGGGGGCCCAAGCACTTGAGCCATCATCCACTGCCTCCCAGGATGCAACAGCAGGAAGCTGGTTTGGAAGCAGAGGAGCTGGGATGCAAACTGGAATGGGTATCCCAAGCGGCAGCTTAACCAGCTGAGCCACAATGCCCATCCCTTATTTAATGATCATTACCATAAAATAATTGTTACTTAAATGTAATCTAAATCTCTCTTGAGATTTTCGGGTAACCTCTGTTGATTATATATTGTTACATGTACAGTAGTTTTTATGTAATTCTCTTCAGACAAGTGAATTTAAAAAAATGAGCCACAGAACTTAAAGTATAGCTTTAAAACTCAGGGCTTTTTTTGGCTGAATCAGGTCAGACCAATTTAATAGTCAAGTCTAACATTACAGCCTGGTTCTATTATATACTATAGCTAGCTAAACAAACGAGGCCCCAGAATGCAAGAAAGTCCCACAACCTAAGAAGGAAAGAAGGAAAGTCCTGGCAAAAAGACAAGTGCTGGAATGTACCAAGAGTTGATGGATTATGGCTCGTGAACCAAACCTGTATAGGACTATTCCATATTTCCATAAAGTTTTAGTGGTTACAGCCATAGTCATTAATTTACATGTTATCAGAGGTTGGTGGCTGCTTCTGCACTACACTGGCAGAGCTGGAGAGCTGGATTAAAAAGCAGAAACTATTTGCTATTTGGCCCTCTACAAAAGTTGCTTCCTGATCCCTGACTTAGATATTCACCTTTGCCTTGGGCTGGTTAATGCTGGAGCTTTAGGGCTCAAACTCTGTCTTCTTTCCTGTCTACTCTTCATGTGCAACATGTGCTTATTTAACTTCATGACTTTCAATGCCATCCATCTACCAACACCTCACAAGCAGGTATCTGCAGGCCAGACCTCTCACCTGAGCTCCAATTCACATATCCAACTTCCAAATTTATATACTCACTTGGAGGTATAATATTAAGGGACTCTCTTGTCATTTTTTAAAAATTTCATTAAATTTACAGAAGTTTCATATATTTCATATATGCAAATTTAGCAACAGAGTGACACGTCTCCCCCTACTTTCCCTCACCCAAGCTTTAACCCTTCCTTCCTCCTCCCTCTCACATTCCCATTCTTAATTTTTACAAAGATCTATTTTCAATTTACTTAATGATCATACAGTTAACCCTACATTAAGTAAAAGAGTTCAACAAATATTATGAAGAAAAAAAGAAACCACTGTTCCTCAACAGAAGAGATAAAGGCTGTAAATAATAATCAAATCTCAAGATGTCCATTTCACTCCTAAACAGTATATTTTAGATATTTTATTAATTACCTCGGATCAGGAAAAACATGATATTTGTCTTTTTGGGACTGGTTTATTTCACTAAGTATAATTGTTTCCAGTTGCATCCATCTTGTTGCAAAAGACAGGATTTCATTTTTTATTTTTTTTACAGCTGAGTAGTACTCCACAGTATATAAATACAATAATTCCTTTATCCAGTCAACAGTTGGTGGATATATGGGTTTATTTCATATCTTAGCTATTGGGAATTGTGCTGCAATGAACACAGGGGTGCATGTAACTCTAACAGATGCTGATTTCATTTGGTTTGGGTAAATTACCAGGAGTGGGATGGCTGGGTCATATAGTAGGTCTATATTCAGATTTCTAAGGTATCTCCATACTGTCTTCCATAGTGGCTACATCAATTTACATTCCCAACAACAGTTTAATTAATTGTTTGTTGCTTTCTATATGAGAGCCATTCTAACCGGAGTGAGGTGAAACCTCATTGTGGTTTTGATCTGCATTTCCCTGATAGCTAGTGATCCTAAGCATTTTTTGAAGTGTCTGTTGGCCATTTTAACTTCCTCTCCTGAAAAATGCCTGTTCAAGTCCTTTCATCATTTCTTAACTGGATTGTTTGTTTTGTTGTTGTTGATTTTCTTGAGCTCTTTATAGATTCTGGATGTTAACTGTTTATCAGTTGCATAATTTGCAAATATTTACTCCCATTCTGTTGGCTGCCTCTTTGCTTTGCTGAGTGTTTCTTTTGCAGTGCAGAAAGCTTCTCAGCTTGATGTAATCCCATTTGTCAATTTTGGCCAATGTCTTGCAGAGTTTTCCCAATGTTCTCCAGAAAGTTGATCATAACAGGTCATAGATTTAGGTCTAATCCATCTTATGTGCATTTTTGTATAATGTGTAAGGTATGGGTCTAGTTTTATACTTTTGAACACAGAGATTTATAGTTTCCTCAGTACCATTTTTTTAAGAAACTGTCCTTGCTTCAGGGATTGATTTTAGCTCCTTTGTCAAAGGTAAGTTTGTTGTTGATGTGTGCATTGATTTCTAGAGTTTTTATTCTGTTCCATTGGTCTACACATCTGCTTTTGTGCCAATTCTACAGGCAGATTATAACTGCCCTGTAATATGTCTTGAAATCAGGTGTTGTCATGTCTCCAGCTTTGTTTTCGTTGTTTAAGGTTGCTTTAGCTATTTGCAGTCTCTTGTGTTTTCATATGAATTTTAGTATGATTTTCTCTAGATCTGCAAAGAATGTCATTGGTATTTTGATTGGGATCACATTGAATGAATCTGTAAGTTGCTTTTGGTAGTATGGACATTTTGATGATATTGATTCTTTCAATCCATGAACATGGAAGATTTTCCCATTTTTTAATGTCTTCTATTTCTTTCTTTAGTGTTTTGAATTTTTATTGTAGAGATCTTTGACATCCTTGGTTAAATTTATTCCAAGGTATTTAATTCTTTTTGGACTATTGTGAATGGGAATGATCTTAAAAGTTCTTTCTCTCCCCTGGCATTTCTGTGTATAAAAAGGCTACTGATTTTTCTGTGTTGATTTTTATACCTTGCCACTTTTCCAAGCTCTTTTATGAGTTCCAATAGTCTCTCTGTGGAGTATTTTGGATTCCCTATATATAGAATGATGTCATCTGCACATAGGGATAGTCTAGCTTCCTCCTACTCAATTTGTATCCTTTTGATTTCTTTTTCTTGCTTAGTGGCTCTGGCTAAAACTTCCAGGACTATATAGAAAAGCAATGGTGAGAGTGGGCATCCTTGTCTGGTTCTGGATCTTAGTGGGAATGCTTTCAACTTTTCTCCATTCAATAGGATGCTGGCCATGGGTTTGTCATAAACTGCCTTGAGTCTATTGAGGAATGCTCCTTCTATACCCAATTTGCTTAGAGTTTTCATCATGAAAGTGTGTTGTATTTTATCAAATGCTTTTTCTGCATCTATGGAGATAATCATATAGTTTTTGTTCTTCAGTTTGTTAATGTGATGTACCACATTTATTGATTTCTGAATGTTGAACCATCCCTGCATACCTGGGATAAATCCCGCTTGGTCCAGGTAAATGATCTTTCTGATATGTTGTTGGATTTGATTAGCTAATATTTTATTGAAGATTTCCACATCTATGTTCATCAGGAATATAGGTCTATAGTTTATGTTCTCTATAGTATCTTTTTCTAGTTTAGGAGTTAAGGTGATGCTGGCTTTATACTAGGAGTTTGAGAGAGGATTCCCTCTCTTCCAATTGTTTTAAATATCTTTAGAAGAATTAGAATTAGTCCTTTAATTGTCTGGTAGAATTTAGCAGTGAAGCCATCTGGTCCTGGGCTTTTCTTTGTTGGGACGGTCTTTATTACTGATTCAATTTTTGTCTTGGTTATTGGTCTGTTTATATTTTCTGTGTCTTTATGACTCAATTTTTGTAGACTGTATGTGTCCAGGAATCTATCCATTTCTTCTAGTTTTCTCAATTTGTTGCCATACAGCTCTTTGTAGTAATTCCTGATGATTCTTTTTATTTCTGTATTATCTGTTATTAGCCTTTGTGTTATGAAAATCATCTCTGACTTTACTGAATCTTCTCCCTCTTCTTTTTTTTTTTTTTTTAAGTTGGGCCAGTGGTGTATCAATTTTGTTTATTTTTTCAAAAAAAAACAGCTCTTCATTTCACTGATCTTTTGTATTTTTTGTTTTAATTTTGTTTATTTCTTCTCTAATTTTAATTATTTCTTTCTCCCTACTAATTTGGGGTTTGGTTTGTTGTTGTTTTACTAGGTCCTTGGGATGTGCTGACAACTCATTTATTTGGTACCTTTCCAATTTCTTCATGTAGGCACTGATTACTATAAACTTTTCTTTTAACACTGTTTTTGCTGTATCCCATAAGTTTTGATATGATGTACTGTCATCTTAATTCATTTCCAGAAATTCTTTGATTTCTCTTGATTTCTTCTATGACCCACTGTTCTATGACCCAGGAACATGTTGCTCAGTCTCCATATGTTTGTATATGATCTGGAGATTCTTGAGTTATTGATTTCCAGCTTTATTCCATTGTGGTCAGAGAAGACACATGGTATGATTTTGATTTTCCTGAATTTGCTGAGACTTGCTTTCTGGCCTAACATATGGTCAGTCATAGAGAAAGTTCCATGCACTAATGAGAAGAATGTGTATTCTGCAGCAGTGAAGTGAGAAGTTCTGTTGATATCAGGTCCATTTGGTCCACAGTGTAGATTAACTCTTGTTTCTTTGTCAATTTTCTATCTAGCTGATTGATGAAAGTGGGGTGTTGAAATCATGTCTCCTTAAGAGACTCTTAAAAGTTCATGGGAAATTGGATTTAAAAGATAAATTAATTTTGATGTAAGAAAAAATTTAAAGTTTTTCATAATATGTATTTCTCCTGAATTATATGGAGATCATGGTAGATATCGCAAACTTAATATATTCAAAACATAACTCCTGATCTTCCCCATTCATGCTTTTCCAGTCTTTTTTATTTCAAAGGAAAGGGCAACACCATTCTAGTTGAGAGAATACAAAATCAACCAAAAAGTCCTAGAATTCCCCACTTACTCTATATCCAATCTATGGGCAAATCCTTCGCCATTTCAATATATAGACAGCAACCTGCCAATAACCAACAGGATCACCATCATATCTGCCACCATCACTATGCTCAAAGCTACCATGACCTCTAGCTGGATTCTTGCAGGAGCTTCCTAATTGGTCTCCTGGCTTCCACCCTTGACCTTTTCACCTGTTCTCATGAGAAGAGTCAGAATGTTCTTTTTTATTATTATTATTTTTGACAGGCAGAGTGGACAGTGAGAGAGAGAGACAGAGAGAAAGGTCTTCCTTTGCCGTTGGTTCACCCTCCAATGGCCGCCGCGGCCAGCGCGCTGTGGCCGGCGCATCACGCTGATCCGAAGCCAGGAGCCAGGTGCTTATCCTGGTCTCCCATGGGGTGTAGGGCCCAAGCACTTGGGCCATCCTCCACTGCACTCCCGGGCCATAGCAGAGAGCTGGCCTGGAAGAGGGGCAACCAGGACAGAATCTGGCGCCCTGACCGGGACTGGAACCTGGTGTGCTGGTGCCGCAAGGCAGAGGATTAGCCTATTGATCCACGGCGCCGGCCTAGAATGTTCTTTTTATATGACAAATCACACTACTCTCCCAGAGTGGGCCACTATGATGAGCACTACTGCCACTCATTTTCCCTGCAGCCTCTCCAACACACAGGGACCCTTGCCTGTCATAGATCATTTCCAGCAAGCTCCTGGGTCAGGCCTTTGTGCTCACTGATTCCCCTCCCTGGAACACTCCTCCCCTAGAAACCCTCATGGTTGCTGTGGTACTTCCTTATGCCTCAATGTCACTTTCTCAGTGAAGCTTTTCCCAGTCAACTGTATAACATCAACTTCATTTTGTGTCCCACCCCATTCCTTAGCCCTCTTCCCTGCTTTCTCTTAATTTGTTTTATTGTCTGCCTCTATACACTAGAATGGAATCTCCACGAGGACAGGAGGTTTTGTCTGTTCTGTTCACTGCAATATTCCCTTTTGTCTAATGAATGAATGAGTTGAGTGGCTTCCCCAAAGACTCAGATTACAATCCTATAGAAAAACCACATTTCTGATTTCATTATGAAGAGTACTGACAAAATTAAAATGCTTTCAAGAAATGAGCTTCATAGACAAACTAGTTGGAAGATAACATTCTAGACTAAAGCAAGGGATTCTATCCACCAATTATGTTTTTGTGTTTCCCTTGGATACCTATATAAGTAGTAAATTTATTGCTTATCTTTGTCTTCATCCCCCTAATTCTCAACTTTTATAAATCCTATTTCTCAATATTATCTTCATTTGTGTTATTGTTTTCTTCTGGATTAGATCCAAGGCTTGCAAACTCAAAGGTCATGTATCAACTTGTACCACAGAATGCTTTAAGCTGGCAGAAATTTTCATTGGCAATACAGTGCTGTCATTGATTTCTTGGCAGTACACTGTCAAGTGATACACTGATAAATCGAACAGAAAAAAGCAGTCTCACATCAATACAACATCTAGGCCTAGAATGAATTAGAAGTCTCAAAGCAGCAAGGAAACATCAGGGCTGCTGTTGTCCCAGCACAGTTAGCCACCTGTGTATGTGAAAGCCACAATCAGCATGGCCCACAATCTCGCTCCCTGCTGCATTTGATGTTCTGGGAACAGACTACAGGGTCACTGCAGTTGCTTTTAGTAACTACAAGTACACCTTTCAGTGCTCTGAACCCTAGGGCACCTTAAGTACCCAGTTTTAAAAATTCCCTCCTTACTCCATCCCAAGGCTCTTTGAATTTGGAAGCTCTGGCAGCCTACCTGGTCCTGAATTGAAGTCTCATAAGAATTACAGCCTTAGACTACACAGTGCCTTATACGGGCCAAAGGTAGTCACTTTTTCATAGGTTATTCATCAGTTTTCTCATAAAAATTAAATGGTAACCTGTACCAGAGCATGTGTCCCCCTATAACTCAAATGTTGAAGTCTCACCCCTCAGTGTGATGGTATTTGGAGATGGAGCCTTTGGGAAGTAATTCGGGTGGGATGAGGTCACAAGGGAAGCCCTGGTCTGATGGGATGAGTGCTCTTGTAAGAAGAGATGATCCAGCTCTCTGCTGTGGCCTGGGAAAGCAGTAGAAGATGGCCCAAGTCCTTGGGCCCCTGCACCCACATGGGAGACCCAGAGGAAGCTCCTGGCTCCTGGCTTCGAGGATTGGCGCAGCTCCGGCTGTTGTGGCCAAATGGGGAGTGAACCAGCGGATGGAAGATCTCTCTCTCTCTCTCTCTCTCTCTCTCTCTCTCTCTCTCTCTCCCTGCCTTTCCTTCTCTCTCTGTGTAACTCTGATTATTAAATCTTTAAAACACCTGGCCCAGTTGTCATACAGTGCTCATGTTGTCTGAAGGAGCCACAGAAGAATTAGGGAAGCAGATAATAGGGGCTAAATGTGGGTAGATCAGGGCCATGATACACACATCCATCTACAGAGATCCTCCAACTGGTAAGAACTTGTTTTTGTCCTTTGGTAAGAATTAATACAACGAATATGAAACAATGAAAAGTAAGGAGGACAAAACCACATATTATATTGTAGATATTGTTCTTCAAAGTCCTGAACAAGTACACTATCAGATCCAGAAACAAATGAACAGTCACTCTACTCAGGACAGCAACTTGGATAATGTGTACACACACACACACACACACACACCACTCCTCATAATTGAAAAAAAAAAATACACAAAAGAGGTAGCTAGGGTCCAACACTGTGGTATAGTGGATAAAGCCATAGCCTGCAGTGCTGGCATCCCATATGGGCGCCAGTTTGAGTCCCAGCTCTCTGCTATGGCCTGAGAAAGCAGTAGATCATGGTCCAACTCCTTGGGTCCCTGCACCCATGTGGGAGACTGGTAAAAAGCTCATCACTCCTGGCTTCAGATCTGCACAGCTCCAGCCGTTGCAGCCATCTGGAGAGTAAACCAGAAGATGGAAGACCTCTCTCTCTCTCTCTCTCTCTCTCTCCCTCTCTTTAAGATGTATTTATTTATTTGAAAGAGTTACACAGAAAGAGAGGAGAGTTGGAGAGAGAGAGAGAAAGAGAGAGGTCTTCCATCTGATGGCTCACTCCCCAGTTGGCCGCAACGGCCAGAGCTGCACCTATTCAGAGCCAGGAGCCAGGAGCCTCCTCCAGGTCTCCCATGCTTAGCAGGGTTATATTCTTGAGTTCCTCTGGCTACTATGCCCTTTTAATCATATCCTTGAACTAAATTCTGAAAAGCATTTAACATGTTAAGAAAGTCCTTTGTTCTTTTATTATACAGACAAAGAAATCAAGTAGCCATTGTTTCTAAGTTAGCTGAAGAAAATGAAATTAATTTTCATATCTGAAGAAAATAAGATCCCAATCTATAATCTTCATTGATGTGTCTCTTAAAAATTGTTGAATGTTCTAGGTGCTACACATACTAAGAACAGTCAGGCCACATGTCAATGAAATAATTTATCAATTAATATGGAATTGGGGGGTGCCGCAAGCAAATGGTAAATGAAAATCCTAACCACAACATTCTGATTGAAAACAGCTAGCATAAGGTACTAAATATGAAAAACAACTAGAACACAAGATTTCCCCCCTTTCCCTTGTCTTCAGATAGTGAGAAAATCAACAGCTTTTTAAAAAATGCCTTCATCAGGAGAAGAGCTATCAGACAGGAGAGCAGGAAAGGACCATCTTGCTCCTCTACTCCCTGGCCAAGACCCCTCTCTCAATCATTCAGGGATCTATCCTCCCTCCTAGCAACCTCACAAATGCACTCAACGGCTGACCAGCACCAGCAATGGAGAACCAACCATTTCTGAAGCCAGACTACTTCAAAGTAAGTCAATCAACTAAGGTAACACACAGGGAAGGGCTCTGAAAACTGTCAAGGAGTCTCGGAATACGATTTGAGAATCTATCACCATCCCTCAGTACTGGACAGATGTGACTGGCAGAATGGTAATCTTTAGCATATGTACAAAGATAATTCACTGAGAGTTGTAGGAAAAAAGGAAAGCCAAATGTCCATCAATAAGGATCTGGCTAAATAAATTGTGCTTTGGCTGTCCAGTGGTTCTACATGGATTGATACAGAATAATCTCCAAGACATATCAGGTTTAAAAAAAATGCAAGCTGCAGGCGAGTGTTCACAGGATGCAACTATACAAGCTACAGAAAGGACAGTTCATACACACTCCCGTGTTGGTAGGAGAACAGAGAGGCACAGAACCAGCTGCCTCTGTGGCAGGTGACTGGAAGACTGAGGCTGGGGCTAGAGAAAATGTACTTTGCACTGCATAACCTTTTAAATGTTGTCTCTACTTTGGGATTTATTTTCTTAAAATGTGTACACTTTCATCCTGTTTGAGTTTTCTTTCTCTTAAAAATATTTTAAAATGTGGGGGAGAAACAGATTTCTTCCAAAGCTAAAATTCCTTGCAAAGCTAAAATTCCTTTCTTCTATATCTTCTACTCAAGAACATGTTTAATCTCTCAAAATGAAAAGACACAAAACAACAACCATAAAAAAAAACCCTCTAATTCCCCCTCTACAGCTATTCACTTTCTACAAATCTGCTGTCATTCAGAGATATTTAGAAAGAATGTTTAAAAATGTGATCTAGTCTAGCACAGATTTTAGCTATTTTAGAGAGGAATATTTCTTAGGCTTTGATTGTTCTAATTACTAAATTAATTACTTTAATGGCAATTGGTAGATGGAGTTAATATTCCTAGCTTTTTTATTCACACTAATTGTGACACTTTTGATAAGTCAAAACATTGGCTTTACTTTTTAAAGTATTTAAATAACATTTTTCTGACTATAAAGCAGTACATGTTAATTGTGCAAAATATGAAACATAGAGAGAAACAAAGAGGAAAATTAAACAATAATTCTATACCGCCCCAGCTCAAGCCACTATCAACATTGATGTACAGGCTTCCTGTTTTATTTCCAATGTATACATCTGTATATCACTTAGAAAATAAGTACCAAGCTGCACATACTGTCTTCAAAGTCGGCTGTAAGAAATGACCATCTATACTTCTGCTATACAATTTTTGTGTTTAAGATTATAAAATAGGGCCAGCGCCGCGGCTCACTAGGCTAATCCTCCGCCTAGCGGCGCCGGCACACCAAGTTCTAGTCCCGGTTGGGGCGCCGGATTCTGTCCCGGTTGCCCCTCTTCCAGGCCAGCTCTCTGCTGTGGCCAGGGAGTGCAGTGGAGGATGGCCCAAGTGCTTGGGCCTTGCACCCCATGGGAGACCAGGAGAAGCACCTGGCTCCTGCCACCGGATCAGTGCGGTGCGCCGGCTGCGGCGGCCATTGGAGGGTGAACCAACGGCAAAGGAAGACCTTTCTCTCTGTCTCTCTCTCTCACTGTCCACTCTGCCTGTCAAAAAAAAAAAAATTAAAAAAAAAAGATTATAAAATAAATATTACTGACACAATTTCAAGCATAAATTTTCAATTTTATTTTTTAATTTTTCTCTCTGACAAATGTTAACCAAAGCAAAGAAAATTTAAAATTATGCAAAATACTAAGGAAAAAAGAAATGTAAATAAACTTTCAATAATGTTTTTTCAAAGTATGAACCATTTATACTTACGAGCTTATTAAAGACTAAAACTGTACTTTCAGAATGCCCTGTGTGATAAATATGTTCTCAGGGCAGAGTGGTTTTTGTAAAACAGCTGACAGAATTCTATTACACTGTTACATCATAGTATACTTATCTAATCCCTTATTTCTGGACATTTAAATTATTTCTTTGTAGAGGTCATAAAGAACACAAAGATAGGTGAATAAATGCTTGTCAGTGAAAAATACCCTACCCAGGTTAGAATCATATTAACACATTCTGGAATAATAAGTATGTACCTTTTAACAGTTATTAAACACATATTATTTTCTAAATTAAACACATATTATTTTTCAAATTATTTTCCAAAATGACTAAACAAGGAACGTCATCAATATTCGCTATACTTAGAGCAGAATAAAAAGATCTTTAAAAAGAAAAGTGATTTTTTTTTTCCTCTTAACCAAAGACACCTACAACAATAATTCAAGTAATATGTTTCAGGCTTACTTTGTTACCACAGCTTGAAATAAATTCCCATTATGTGGTTCAGAGGAACTCTTTTAAAAACTGACCCACAATCCTTATTGGAGCCTGAAAGAAGTTTTAAATAAGCCCACAATGAAAATATCATTATCCCGGTCTTCAACCTGAATGGCAAAATAATAAGAAGCCCACATACTGAAGCTAAGTTACATCTTTCATCAGGTTGTTCAGAGTTCTGCCACAGAAGGAAACAGGCCATTAGTGTCCAACCAATCAATGACTGGGTAATCAGACTGAACCCTCAGCTGGTGCTACTGTCTCTGAAGCATGGTTGAATTAACTGATTAGGGGAGCAGAGGCGAGATCAAGTCCCCTGTTCCTGGTAGAAGTTGATGGATTTGTGCCCAAAGGGCCCAGGAAGAAAATGTGAGGATACTAATATCTTCCTGACTTTTTCAGGGCCAACCTGAAATCATTCGACTTCTAGGCAGGTCCTTTTCAGAAATTAAGCAGTTGCTCAAGAAGTTGCTCCACTGAGGCAGAGTGGGTAAAGCCACTCCTGCAGTGCCGGCATCCCATATGGGCACTGGGTTCGAGTCCCAGCTGCTCCACTTCTGATCCAGCTCTCTGATATGGCCTGGGAGAGCAGTGGAAGATGGCCCAAGTCCTTGGGTCCCTGCACCCATGTGGAAGACCCAGAAGAGGCTCCAGGCTCCTGGCTTTGGATGAGCACGGCTCCATCTATTGTGGTCATCTGGGGAGTAAACCAGCAGATGGAGGATTTCTCTCTCTCTAGCTCTGTAATTCCACTTTTCAAATAAATAAATACATAAATCTTTTTAAAAAAGATTTATTTTTATTTTTTTAAAAGATTTATTTTATTTATTTGAGAGTTACAGAGAGAGGTAAAGAGAAAGAGGTCTTCCATCCTCTGGTTCACTCCCCAGATGGCTGCAACAGCTGGAACCGTGCCAGTCCAAAGCCAGGAGTCAGGAGCTTCTTCCAGGTCTTCCACACCAGTACAGCGGCCCGAGGACTTGAGCCATCTTCTACTGCTTTCCCAGGCCACAAGAGAGAGCTGGATTGGAAGAGGAGCAGCCAGGACTAGAACTGGTGCCCATATGGGATGACGGTGCTTCAGGCCAGGGCTTTAACCCACTGTGGCACAGCGCTGGCCCCTTTTTTCTTTTTTCTAATTTATTTGACAGGTAGAGTTACAGACAGTGAGAAGAGAGAGACAGAGAGAAAGGTCTTCCCTCCACTGGTTCACTCCCCAAATGGCCACTACGGCCGGCGCTGCACTGACCCGAAGCCAGGAGCCAGGTGCTTCCTCCTGGTCTCCTATGCGGGTGCAGGGCCCAAGCACTTGGGCCATCCTCCACTGCCTTCCTGGGCCACAGCAGAGAGCTGGACTGGAAGAGGAGCGAGCTGGACTGGAAGAGGAGCAACCAGGACTAGAACCCAGTGCCCATATGTGATGCCGGTGCCACAGGCGGAGGATTAACCAAGTGAGCCACGGCACTGGCCTTTTATTTTATTTGAAAGTCAGAGTTACACAGAGAGAGGAGAGGCAGAGAGAAAAAAGGTCTTCCACCCGATGGCTCACTCCCCAGTTGGCCACAATGGCTGGAGCTGCGCTGATCTGAAGCCAGGAGCCAGGAGCTTCTTCAACACAGGTGTAGGGGCCCAGGGACTTGGGCCATCTTCTACTGCTTTCCCAGGCCATAGCAGAGAGCTGGATGGGAAGTGGAGCAGCCGAGTCCTGAACTGGCACCGATATGGGATGCTGGCGCTTCAGGCCAAGGCATTAACCCGCTGCGCTACAGTGCCAGCCCCGCCCACCCTTTTTAATTTATTTTTTATTTTAAATAAATAAATCTTTAACAATAACAACAAAAAGAATTTGCTCAGAATTAAACTTCTTGTCCTCTGAGAATGATAAATATACTGGTAATTTTTAAAAATGCATCGGACAAAAAGATAAGACCTCTAGCCATAAACCATTTTATTTTTTCATGTGCCTTACCTTTCCAAACCTCAAAAGGGAAAGAGAATTTGGAATAAATGCAAGGAACAATTTATAGCCTCTAGGAGTGAGAGTGATCCTATAAGCAACTGAGCAACTCCACAGCCAGGCAAAGACAGACTCACAGAAGTAGCAGGCCAGGACTTCAGGCTCAAGTACCAAATGTACTCTGACTACATGACACAAGCCTTCCAAGAAAACCAGATTCAGGAGGATTACTCAATGTGGTACTAAGGATACAACGTTCATACTGGCAAAGAATAGAAAGAATATGTCTTATGCACCCTACACAGGCAATTCCTTTCTGCTAAAATGGTTCAACTATGTGCTAGACCTTCACTAATGGTAATCTTCTAAGTCTAGACCATAGGAACACCTGTTAGGTGGAAGTGCTTTGCATTGAGTTCTTTGAGTTCTGTAGCAGAAAGTCCTTGGACCTCCAGAGGTCCAAGGAAGTCACACTAAGTCTTAGTGAGAGTTCACTGTTATTCAGATAAGCAGAAGATTCTGGACTTGACACTTTCTAGCTGCCTGGTCTTCAGGAAATTACTGACTTCTCTCAGCACCTGCTCCATCACCAGTAATGAAGAAGGTATTAACAGTACCCATCTCATGGGGCAGAAATGTAGACTAAAGGGGACTGCAGAGAAAATACTTAGCATCTGAATATTATTATTTTCTTAAATTTATTGTTATACATGCTTATTACTCTGTAATATATAAAGTAACTAAACTTCAGCCTCCCAAGGGCAGGTACTCAGCCTGCCAGTTATGCTGCCAGTTGAGATGCCCACATACCACATAGCAGGGCCTGTGTTCTAGCCCCAGCTCCCCTGCTGAATCTAACTTCCTGCTGAGGTGCATCCTGGGAGACAGCAGATGATGGCTCAAGTAACTGGGTACTTGCCACTCATGTGAGAGACCCAGATCAAGTTATTGGCTTCCAGTTTTGTCTTTGCCCATACCAGCCCTGGCCATTGCATTCATTTGGAGAGTGATACCATGGATGGAAGAGCTCCGTCTGCCTATCTTTCTATCTCTCAAATAAATAAAACGATTTTATAGCATTGCCTTCCAAAAGGACTTAACAAACTGTTTTAACAAATATTTAAAAATAATCCACTGGGTCAGGTGTTTAGTCTAGTAGCTAAACTGAGAGTTGAGACACTTGCATCCTGTATTGGAGTGCCTGGGTTCAAGTTCTAACTCTGCCCAAGATTCCTGTTAATGCAGACTCTGAAGGCAGCAGGTGATGGCTCTCAACTACTTGGGTCCCTGCTAACCACTTGGAAGACTTGGACTGAGGTTCTGGCTCCTGGCTTCTGCAGGTGTCTTTCTCTCTCTCCCTCTCCCTCTCTCCCTTCCTCCCTCCCTCCCTCTCTCTCCCTCTCCGAAATTCTCAAAAAACTAATGACCTATCCTTAAATAGATGGATTACTTATAAATATATTTCTGAAATCTTCAAGGATGCTCAAAAATCTTTTCCCTTGTTATGCTACTCTCTGAAAGTGTGTCATTACTCATTGGCCATCAAGTCACTTTAAGACACGGGCAAATTTAGTACCTTTATAACTAGTGATTAGGGCAAATATTCAGTCTGAATTACTCATTTGGAATTTTCATACAATCAGAATGAAGATCTGCATAAATGAGATTCTATTTTTTGAAAATAAAAACATGGCCAATCCCTGAAGAGTTTATTCCCTCCAGCCTTCCAGTCAAGATGCTTTATCTCTTTTCACACTGTATTATTGGCAGCTCACAGCTTCAACCCCCATCTACGTGTTGATACTAAATCTATGTCCAGTCTCAGCCTCTTACCAGTCTCTGATCCTAAGTCTCCAGCCACCTCTTAGAGATCCACACCTGGATGTCCAGGAAGTACTATATACTCATCATCATGTCAAGAAACAGCATGCTAAAGGGGAGACTGAAGACAGTCTAATGAAGGCATCCTTTATGGAATTGTAAACTGGTTAAGGAATACTAAAAAAAAAATGACAGAGAAGCACCCCAGAGCTAGCAAGAGCAGAAAGACATTGCTTATATTTGGGCTTGAATCAGAGAAAACCGGTTCAAGAAACAGCCTCCCAACCAAGTGGCAGCAACAAGTAAACAAATGCAACCATGGCTATACCAGCGCTAAGCAGGGAGTGTCGTGAGAAGTGAGAATTGTCCTCCTCATTCTCCCTCTTCCTAACCTCCTATTGCTGAACACAACCCAAAGCCAACTGGCAAGAAAACTCATATTTAAGCAGTCAATACAGATCAGCCAAACAGGGCACAAACCAAAGTGAAGTGGTCCAAAACCGTAGTTACTATTTTGGCACCTACATCTCTCCTCTCCCTGCAGCATTCACTATTATGTTCAATGTCCATGGTCCCATTACTCTTGGATCACTACCTAGACCTCGTGCTGCTCCTCCTACCTCATCTCTAAGAAGGCGACCTCACACAGCCAGTCACCCTTAAGAAACATAAACCCGAGAGGTATTTACTTGCTAGAGCTGCCACATCACAAAGCAGCACGGAGTGGCGGCTTAAGCCACACACGTGTATTTTCTCACAGTTCTGGAGGCTACAGCGCTGCGACCAGGGTGTTGACAGGGCAGGTTTCTCGGGAGGCTCCCCTGCTGTCTTCTCCCTGGGTCCTTACATGGCCTCCCCTCTGTGCATCTATGTCCTAATCTTCCCTTTTTACTAGGACATCAGTCAGATTAGATTAGGGCCTACCCTAAAGGCCTCATCCTTCTTCTTCTTCTTCTTCTTTTTAATGATTTATATATTTATTCAAAATGCAGACTTACAGAGAAAGGAGGAGAGACAGAGAGAGAGAGAGCGAGTGAGCTTCCTTCCACTGGTTTACTCTCCAAATGGCAGCAATGACCAGGGCTGGGTCAGGCCAAAGCCAGGAGCCAGGAGCCAGGAGCTTCTTCTAGAAGCCCAAGCATTTGGCCATCTTCTGCTGCTTTCCCAGGTGTGTTAGCAGGGAGCTAGATCAGAAGTGGAACATCCATGTCTTGAACTGGCACCCACAAGGGATGCCAGCATCACAGGTGATGGCTTTACTCGCTAAGCCACAATGCTGGCCCCTAAAGCCTCATTCTAACACACTAAGTTCTTAAAGGCCTTATTTCCAAAGACAAAGGTACTTCAAAACGTTTGTGGAAAACGCACAGTATCTTTTAACTCCATTTTCCATGAACTTTTTGAAGCGTCCCTATACAGTTTACTGGGAGTGAAATTGACATGGATCTTGAGAAAACACAATTCTGCCTATAACAGTATACATTTCTCCTCTGCCTGAAAACCTTCCCTGGCCCTCCATTCACCGTATGACATGCTTTAGATTTTTAAATCTGGCACGCAAAATGACATCAAAAACTAGCCACTCAACTTACTTTTCCAGCTTCCTCTCCTGTTCTTGCATCATAGAGATCAACCCCACCGAACCAATGATCACTTACCAAACCTTCTTTTACACGCTCCTGTCTCTATATGCTGCTCTCTCTGTACCCTCTGAAACTGTTTCTGATGCCTGAATTACTCCATTCCCATTCCTCAAGAACCTCGAGTACCCTACTACTACAGCATGTGTCACCTGGAACAGCAACTGATTCTGTCTTTCTCCCCCCTGTACTGCCCATTCCTTGAAGGCAAAGACCAGGTCTGTTTTTGCTTATCAATGATTCCACAGCAGTACTTCGAGCATAGTAGGAGATTTAAAAAAAGTACTTATTGAATGAAGGAAATGAAAAAATAAGTGAAAACATGAACAAACCCCAGAAAGAGGAAAGAGTTTAATTTGTTTTCCAATACCCAATACGTGGGTATAGAACTCACCAAACTCAATAAATGCCTATCAAAGAAAATACTGGCCGGCACCGCGGCTCATTAGGCTAATCCTCCACCTGTGGCGCCAGCACCCCAGGTTCTAGTCCCGGCTGAGGCACCGGATTCTGTCCGGGTTGCTCCTCTTCTAGTCCAGCTCTCTGCTGTGGCCCAGGAAGGCAGTGGAGGATGGCCCAAGTGCTTGAGCCCTGCACCTGCATGGGAGACCAGGAGGAAGCACCTGGCTTCTGGCTTTAGATCGGCACAGCGCAGGCCATGGCGGCCATTTGGGGGGTGACCCAACGGAAGGAAGACCTTTCTCTCTCTCTCTCTCTCTCTCTCTCTCTCTCTAACTCTTCCTGTCAAAAAATTAAAAAGAAAATACTGACTGAACTGTAGGGGACAAGCTGAAGCAATGGAGGCATCTGTTGTTATTTACTTTAAGAAAGGTTGTGGGTGCTCAGTATCTCTGGGGTAAAAAGGAAACGGATTTTTAAAAGCCTTTTTACTCCAAGGAAGACGCGCCGAGACACACGTGACGAGGCGATCTGAACTCTACTTGGATCCAAGAACAAAGGGTTCCTGCTTTCAGCTATGGAAGGGTCTGTTCCAGAAAACAGCTGGGCAGAATTTCCTCACACGAATAGTCCTTAATGTATGGGAAAAAGAGCAAAACAAAACAAGCAAAGACAGCAAAAGGGAATAATTAGTGTAAACAGTTTAGTTTTTTTTTTTTTTAATGCATTGGACAAACCCCAAGAAGAAAAAAATGTTGTGGGATAAACATCTGTTCGTTAGGAACATGACAGAGCCCTTGACAGGCTCTGCGGCCTGTGCGTGTCCTCATGTGCCCGGGGTTTATATTTGGGCTTCCACTGCTCAAACAGCCCTGAAAGTGGCCCAGAAAGAGGACTATTCCAGGTCAGGATGCACTGCACTAACTCCGTCGGGGGTGCTGGGGCAACTCTCAGTCAGTTGTATTTGACACAACAAAACACCACAGGGGAACAAGCGCTTGGTGTAGTGGTTAAGACACACAAGTTATGACATTTGGAGTGCCTGAATTCAGCCAGCTCCGGCTCCCAACTCTAGCTTCTTGCTAATGCAGACCCTAGCAGGCAGCAGGTGATCTCAAGTACCTGGACCTGCCACCCATGCGGGAGATCTGGATTGAGTTCCCAGATGCCAGCTTTGGCCCAGCCAGCCACTGCGGGCATTTGGGGAATGAAACAGTAGATGGGAGTGTTTTCTCCTAAAACACACACACACACACACACACACACACACACCCCACAGAGAAGAGCAAATACCAACTGGCAAGCAGAACTGTTTTGCTCTTGTTGTTTAAGTTCCACCAATACTGTCTTACTGCTTGCATGGAAATGAGCAGGTATCACGCATTCAGCATTATCCCTACAATCCTTAGAATCAAGATATTTAGTACAAGTTGAAGGAGAATGTTTTCTTCTGCCAGAGGTGCCCTGTTGTGATCATGGAGTCCAGGCATTTCTGTTAAGAAAAGATCCCCATGAAAAAATTCTTTTCTGATTTTGAGTTTTACCTGTTGGTTTCCATCTCCCCAACTGAGCAGAGGTACACAGCTGTGGGGCTAGTGACGAGGCTAGATGGAAATGATCTAGCAATTTCCCATGGGGAGTGCCCTCACAGAAACACCCTTGGGGGTGGGTGGCTTCAGTCCTCATCTGTGTGTCACTAGATCACATCACCTCCGAGCTGTGTGCCACCTGAGTCCACTTCGGAGGCTCTGACCAGCTCAGCCAATCCTACACAAGGTTCACTCTTAGATGGGGAGAGGGAGACTCTGCCTCAGCCTTTATCTTTCTGTCTAGCTGTGTTCACACTTTCTCGGGCTTGATCACCAACTTTCCTTCCTTCCCTTTTGTCTTTCTAAGGCCCCATGTTCGCCATCTTGCCTGGTCTCATGGCGGTCATGTATAACACTGACATTTGGTTAAGTACCAGGCAGAAGTGACTGCTGTCTGCTTCTTCTCCAGACCTTCGTGCCTAGCTGAATGCGAGCCACACAAGAACGTGAGTGGATACCTGTGGTGCCCTGGGTCTCTGTGGCATAGGTGAGTTTTTGGCAGAGAGCTATCTTCCATGACTTGCCTCAAGTCCAGAACAATGTTCTTTTCTTTCCTCCACAGGCATGTCTCTGAAGCCACTGGAGACAGCCAGTGAGACATATACCTCTTGTGTGATAGCACTGGAGCCACATTTAACAGAATTATTTTGAGTGACCAGTTGGGGCTGTTAAGAAGGCTAATTATAAAATGTATCCTGTCCACCTGCTGAGCTGGCGGAAGCAGCACTGGGACTCAGAGCTGCACACTCAGAAGAAGGTCATGGAGAAAGCAGAGTAGCTGCAGGCTGGGAGGCGACCAGGGAGAGCAGAGATTTCACCCAGTGCCCCAGACAGACAATGCCAACACCTTTTCTTCATGCTACCCCACCTCACCTGTCCACACGCCGAAAAAGCAAAAATAGTTATAAAGGTTATTTGGTGCCAATTTTGATTTTCCACAGAACTGTAACCAAAAAAAGAATATCTTATTTCACATAGGCATTGAATGGTTACTCCACAGTTTAATTTTATCTGAAGGGTGGGGGGGAGCTGACATCTAGCAGTTAAACAAGTCTCTGTCACCAGAGGCCTATGACACACATCTTGGTGGTATTTTAGGGGAGCATGTACAGTGCTTCTTCACTTGTGGCTATAATTGCTGCTGGAGAAGCCCCAACATGGAAAGGTTGATGCTTCTGAATGTGCTGAAAGATGCTGGAACCAAACCATGCAATGACAGCTATCAAAATGTCACCAATGCAGTGTCATATTCAGTCAAGATGCTTAAAAATTCCACTGTTCTCACTGCGCGAAGAAGAGTTACCTGGCTGGTTGAGGGTGGGGGTGTGGGTGGGGGAGGGATGGGGATGAAACTAGGGAAGATGCAAGGAGCTGGGGACACAGTGGGCCAAGTTAGGAAGAGCTGCCGTTCACTGGTGCTCACTCTGGGGAGTGGTATAAGCCAGCTGCTATTCCCAATTATACATGCTTTAATCCTCACTAACATGAAGTAGGTACTATAGCTACACCTGGTTTACAGATGAGAACACTGAGGCTGAGAGCGGTGAAAGAGCTTGCCTGGGACCACCCAGCCACTAAGTATTAGATGTGGGAGTGAGACTCAGGTCTTTCTGACTCTGGAGTCTATGCTTGAACCACCAGGCTCTAGTTTCTCTGCAGAAGGTGCAGTTTATTTCAGGTGCCCTTTTGCCTTATTGCCCAAGTGTGAGTCAAGCACTTCAGAGCAGGGTAATCTCTTCATTTCGGCCTAAACATCTACTACAGGGAGCATCTTAACAGCCAAAGGATGACCCTTAAAGCTTCTAAATTAATTTGTATTTCTATTTTTTTTTATTTTATTTGGTTATTTATTTGACAGGTAAAGTTACAGACAGAGTGAGAGAGAAAGAGAGAGGGAAAGGTCTTTCTTCCATTGGTTCACTTCCCAAATAGCCACAACGGCCAGAGCTATGCCAATCCAAAGCCAGGAGCCAGGAGCTTCTTCCTGGTCTCCCATGTGGGTGCAGGGGCCCAAGCACCAGGGCCATCCTCCACTGCCCTCCTGGGCCACAGCAGAGAGCTGGACTGGAAAAGGAGCAACTAGGACTAGAACCGGTGCCCATAATGGGATGCTGCACCACAGGTGGATGATTAACCTAGTGTGCCACAGCGCCAACCCCAAATTAATTTGTATTTCAACAATTACAATTCCTAGCTACTTGGCCACAAATTCAAAAGATTTCATTTGATGTCATACCATACCCTATAAATACGTACACTTACTATGTGTCAGTTAAAAGGAAAAAATATATTTCAAAAAGGAGCATCATTTGAAATAACTGGTATTCATTCCAGGAATTAGGAATTAATTTAAAAAGGTGGCTAAAATTTAAATTTATATTAATTGAGGGCACAGGAAACAGTATAATCTGGTGGCTTATGTTTGAAATGGAAAGCAAACAAAGGAGGTCCAAATGCTTAGATTCTTCAGAGACTATTTCTGGCTCAAAATCAAGTAACTCAAGATCTCATCCCTCAGTTTACCCTAATTGCAAAATGGAAATAGTATTTCACTCAACAGATGAGTGGTTAAAT
Organism: Oryctolagus cuniculus; assembly: GCF_051225735.1. Taxonomy (NCBI): domain Eukaryota; kingdom Metazoa; phylum Chordata; class Mammalia; order Lagomorpha; family Leporidae; genus Oryctolagus; species Oryctolagus cuniculus. Next base: position 179,726,134 of record NC_142868.1, read on the forward strand.
TAGCTGCAGCTGTGCCAGCCTTGCATTCAGTATCAGCTTGCAAGACTCTGGCTGCAAAGAGCCAATTGCAGGGAGCGGGGCAAGTGCCCAAAAGGACACACCCAGCCCCCTGTGTGCTCCCTTTGTACTATGAATACAGGGCCTTGGCACTGCTCAGGGGTTTCAGGGAAAGACCTTGCCTGGGATTGCCCCAGAGATTTGGGTAGCCCTTGCTTGAAAAAAGAAAGGAATGTTTGGGTTCTAAGTAGGGGTCTCTGTAATACTTTGGGGGGTTGAACCAAAGCAGTCTCTGAAAATGGGGGAAATAAACTTGAATTTCCTTAAGGGTCTAATCTAATTCCTGATTTCCACCTACTCCCACCTCAACTCTCGCCCCTGTTCCCAAGCTCTGGAGTCATATGGGCTAGAAACTCTCATGCCCTGATGGGATCCTTGGTGGCCCTCAGCACCTAGACCCCTGGAGCCACCCCAGGAACCCTCAGGGCCACCGAGCAGGCCTGGGGTTCCGGCAACTCAAAAACAGGAATGTGCCAGCTAGTGCTCCTCCTCGCAAAGGGCACTGGCCGGGCATGCGCTCTCTGCTTCACCACGGCATTCTTCAGATGCTTCACAAGCCACTTGAAAAGCAAACTGCCTACCAGGAATTCTCTGCAGAGTCTGGCTGTTGAAACAATTTCTCAGTTACGTGCCTTTCCTCTCAAGGCAGTCTGTTGGAAAGCTGGCTTTGGACAATTGGAAAACTTGGCAATCATCAGAGCCAATCATTAAGAGATTCACAGAGAACCTCACTTCACAGGTTAACTTTATGGTAGTCTCCAGAAATGGGGCTAAATGATGCTAAATTTTTTTTAAAGCACAGATAGTTGAACTTTTTCTTGCATCAGATTCTAACAACTCTTATGCAGCTACATGTTTCTGCACTTTCCAAATGCTCTCATTCATTCTACCACCTCTTTCAAGCACCTACCAAAACACATCTTTTGCTCTTTTGCTCACACTCACTATTTCATGGCCATGTATCAATTACCTCCTCTTTTAAAAGGAAAAATAGGGCTGGCACTGTGGTATAGCAAGCTAAGCCTCCGCCTGTGGCACCGGCATCCCATATGGATGCTAGTTCATGTCCCAGCTGCTCCTCTTATGATCCAGCTATCTGTTTGGGGGAAAGCAGTACAAGAAGGCTCAAGTGCTTGGGCCCGTGCACCATGTGGGAGACCCAGAAGAAGCTCCTGGCTCCTGGCTTCAAATAGGTCCAGCTCCAAATATTGCGTCCATTTGGGAAGTGAATCAGTGGATGAAAGACCTTTCTGTCTCCCTCTCTCTGTAAATCTACCTCTCAATTAAGTAAGTCTTTTTTTTTTTAAAGGAAAAAAAAAAAAAAAAAACAGCTTATGTGTCCCTTTCCAAGTCCATTTCACTCAATTCTCTGGATCAATGTGTATGTTTTCTTTATTTTTTTTAAATTTTATTTATTTATTTTTTATTTTTTGACAGGCAGAGTTAGAAAGAGAGAGAGAGAGACAGAGAGAAAGGTCTTCCCTCCATTGGTTCACCCCCAAAATGGCTGCCACGGCTGGCGCGCTGCGCCTATCTGAAGCCAGGAGCCAGGTGCTTCCTCCTGGTCTCCCATGCAGGTGCAGGGCCCAAGCACTTGGGCCATCCTCCACTGCCTTCCTGGGCCACAGCAGAGAGCTGGCCTGGAAGAGGAGCAGCCGGGACAGAATCCGGCACCCCGACTGGGACAAGAACCCGGGGTGCCGGCACCGCAGGTGGAGGATTAGCCTAGTGAGCCGCAGCACCGGCTGGATCAATGTGTATGTAATATTTGCATGGTTTGATGCTAGTGCTTGTGTCCCTAGAAAAGGCAACAAATATACAGAAAGTTCTTCCATGGGCTCAACATTTTAGTAGGAATAAGATAAATACACACACAAGTCTATATGGGTGAGGTGTGCATTGCACGCGTATGAGAAGGCAGGGGTTGTTTATGCACAGCTGCACATGAGGGCTCCCTCAAATGACTGCTGCTACAGTCCAGCACTGTAGCTGAATGAACAAGAGAAAAGGCTCCCACACAATGTGTGACAAGAGACACTACCATAGCTGGATAGGTGCATCAGTGACAAAGAGGCATCAGCTATTGCCCAAACACACCATACACAATTCCCTAAGTTCCGTGTACAACGCCTAGCAAATAAAGAACAAACTAGCAACCAATGACCTTCTGGAATTTTTTGAGGATGTAAAACTCTTCTAGATAATGCCTTTTACTTAATTTTTCTAGCAATTGAGTTGCAACTAGGATCACTCACAATTAAACATTTACTCTGGTCCACTCCAATGACCTGACAATGTCTGCATGCCTAGTTCACATGTTTCTCTTATCCAAAATGCCCATCCCCTCTTTTGTCACCTGCTGGTAAAATTGTGTTCCTCCTTCAAGGTCACCCCTTCTCCGAGGTCTTCATGAACTCCCTAGCAGATAGAGCTCAGAGCTCTCTCCACCGGGCACCTATGGTTCTGTGTGGACATCTTCATCACAGGAGTCAGCATACTATCCCAGTGAGTTACTGCTCTGCTTGTATCTGACAACATTCTTCATGAGGCTGGATATCTCCCTTATCCAACAGCCTCCCACACTAACCCAAACAGCGTCAGTGTGACAGGCACTCAATAAATAATAGATGAATGAATGAACAGCAACACTTTAAATTTTGTCTTAAAAAAAGCAAACAGAAACTCCTGAGATGCCTTGACACAGATAAAGTTCCTGAGAATGTATGAATTTCAGATCAAATATTTTCTCCTCCAGCTCGCTAAGTGAAAGGAAAAACCTGTTGATAATGTTAAAGATCCAAAAGCTGCTCTGCCTCCCGTAAAATCTGAGGCCAGAGCAAGGCTGCCAGACAACTGAAGCCCTGGCTACAACTTCAGAGAAAGAAAAGACAAAGGCATGAATGGGAGCGAACAAAAATTTCCAACTGTGCCAACTTTAAGTTGTTTTTCAATTTAAAATACCTACCACAATTCCCACGTAAAAATTCAAAAATTTAACCATGCAATAATAAATAATGATAATATAAGCAAAAGCTGCATTTGGCAATTAGAATCAATAAGTGAGGTAGAAGTCTCAAGCTAAATTGTACTTCTTTTCTATAGGGCTGAGAGAACATATAGGACTTCTAAATAACACAAGAGACTGCAGAATGGTCCCAAAAAACTGGAGAATACAAGTTCAAGTGTGGATACTGCTAGTGCTGATAGATAACCACTTCTAGGAACTCTTATTGGGAGCAAAGAACAGAGATCCACATGGCGGCACAGACTCCCTCTCCAAAAGCATCGTTTAGGGACGGCATGAGGCAGAGAGTGGGGAGTTTTCTTGTGAACAGAACAGTTTGTATAAAAGTACTTTTCAACTTTCCTGTTGTGGTGAACATTATATGTAGAGACTTCAAAAAATTAGTGGAAAAATGGAATTTAAAGATGTATTTAGGTGCAAAACTATTTTAAAACCCATGTGTATGTGGCCAGAACTGGGGTGTAGCAGATAAAGCTCCGACCTGCAGTGCCAACATCCTATATAGGCGCCAGTTTGAGTCCCGGCTGCTCCTCTTCTGATTCAGCTCTCTGCTATGGCAGGGGAAAGCACCTTGGGCCCCTGTTCCAGCATGGGAGACCTGTAAGAAACTCCGCTTTGGCCTTTGTGGCCATTTGGGGAGTGAACCAGCAGATGGAAGACCCTTTTCTTTGTCTCTGCCTCTGTAACTCTGACTCTCATATAAATAAATAAATAAATAAATAAATCTTTTTTAAAAATCCATGTATAGTTTCCTCACAATACACATTTCTCTGTGAACATTTTGGAAACTCCCTGTGTAAGGTCATTTTTGTCTTTTTCCTTTGGATCTCTGACTTTTCCCCCTTCATTTAAAGTTTATTTGTATAGTTTTACTATCTTCCTGATTTAAAGCTGATGCAAGTATTTTGTTTTAATTTTGAATTTTTGGATCATCAGCTGAGGGTGAACATTGTTCCATATTCATTAGTTGTTGTGCTTCTTCTTTTGTAAGCTGAATGGCATTATTCATCCTTTTACAAATTGGGATTTTAAGTGTTGTGATCAATCAATACAGACTGGTATTAACTTTATGTTCTATTTGTGATAACTACCTTTCCAATTTGTTTTTCTTAATTTCTTTCATAGTATTTCTGAAATATAGAAGAAAAATTCAGCTTGAAGGATTGGATAAATTACATATGACTATACCACTAGCAGGTGGCATATGTGGGATTAGAACCCTACCTGATCCCACAGCCCACATCCTTAAATAATCTGGTGAAAAGAATCAATTTGAGTACCAACTTTACTCAAGACATAGGGCTATCCATGGGGATATCAGTCAATATATTTTATTTTTGGTTTTGTCATAGCAATCCTTGCTGCCACTATCAAAGCCTGTTTACCCTTAGCAGCTGGCTTTTCATTGATCTGTTGTTTCATATACGCTGTGGGTATAAAAATAAGCTAACCAAGTTAGTCAGAGCAGTTTCAAACAAAAGCTATGACTGCATTCTTAAAACAAGTTCTTTAGCTATTCGACTTCCTTTCTCTGAGTCCAGGGATCAAGGTTCTTTGTCAGAAGTCTCACTTTTGGGTCAGTGGGATTTCCCCCAGGGGCTTATAACACACCTTCCCATAGTCCATACTTGATAAATATTTGTTAAAGGAGATAAAACGCTTTTCTTCAGTTTTCTGAATTGCTTAGAGGAAACTTTTCCAGTTACAATTAGAGAGACGGAAATTTCCCATCCACAGGAATAATTAGGATATTATTTTTATAAGGAAAATAAAAGTCTTGTACTTTTCTTTAAGTAAAAGAGATACTATTTTCATTCTCACGGAAGTGTAAAATGTATAGACCAAAACATTTGTTTTTTAAAGAGAAATACATAATTTACTTTAAGAAAGGATTTATTTATCTGAAAAAGCAACAGAAAGAGGGAGAGATAGAGAGATACAGATAGAGAAAATCTTCCATCTGCTGCTTCACACCCCAAATGGCCATAACAGCCAGGTCATGCTAGGCTTGTGCCAGGAGCCAGGAACTCCATCCTGATCGCCCACATGGGTGGCAGGAGTCCAAACACTTGGGTCATCTTCTGCTGCCTCCCCAGGCACATATCCGGGAAGCTGGATCAGAAGCGGAGAGCTGGGACTGGAACTGGCACTCCATATGCGAGCAGCAGTCTAACCCATCATGCCACAACACTGGCCCGCATAATTCACTTTCAGGAAAAGCTGGCTATGAAACAGATTTCTTCCAATTGAACTGAATGGAGTGAATCATATTTTTCCATTAACTTCCATTTAACACTTTATAATATAGAATCAAAGTTAGTCTAGTACTCAAAGATGTCCCTAGACTACTTAAAACTCATTTTAGGAAAAAGTCTTTTTATCCGACTCAAACAAAAGTTGTGTTCCAAATAAGTCAAAAAAATTTTAAAAACCAAATATGCCTTTACATTTTCTATATCTGTTGCTTTGAGAGACCTGGAGTAAAAGATAAGCCTTGTGTGGTCCTTGCAATCAATACATGACCCTTTCTGTCTTTTTTTAATATTTATTTATTTATTTATTTATGTAAAAGTCGGAGAAGAGAGGCACAGAGAGAGAGAGAGAAAGGTCTTCCATCTGCTGGTTCACTCTCCAATTGGCTGCAATGGCCGGAGCTGCGCCAATCCGAAGCCAGGAGTCAGGAGCTACCTCTGAGTCTCCCACGCAGGTGCAGGGCCCAGGGACTTGGGCCATCTTCTACTGCTTTCCCAGACCATAGCAGAGAGCTGGATTGGAAGAGGAGCAGCCGGGACCAGAACCGGTGCCCATATGGGATGCGGGCACTTCAGGCCAGGGTGTTAACCCACTGCACCACAGCGCCAGCCCCTCTAAAAATTTTCTACAACCAGTCATTTTGTAGGATGACTCCTGATGGGTTTATTTATAATCCAGGGGAAGACTACTCAGGAGCTACTAAGAATTTAGTACTCTTCACTGGCATTCAGTGCTCTAATGTCATCCTCTCTTACAGGGAGTAAAGATGGGGGCTCTAACATCCTGAATCCCTCATACAAAGACTGGAGAATTATCACCTCTCCCGCTCAAAAACCAGCAAAGTTAGTATTTTCACTGAAAAGAAAGACGTGGAATTCAAGAGACTGGTGGACAATGAGGGTTACACTCCGCAGGAAACAATGGGACCTTGCTAATGCAACAACACTCTCTTCGGACCTTTTAACGTAAACAGAGTCACAAAAGCTTCCAACGCACTCACAGATATTGGCTTACTGTGTAAGCCAATAGCTGTGAACTACGTGAGGTTTTCTTTAAAAAAAAAAAAACTGTTAAAATTTTTAGCATTACAGACACTAACCCTGTAACTTTTATGTTTTTCCTACTTTTCTTACCCTCTTCTAATATTGCTGCATATGCCTTTAGACTCAATGCAGTGTTATCCTTGAAACAAGGGACTCTTAACAAGGCACAAAGCCACTTAGGAGCAGACTGCAGCATTGTTAGGAACTGAGGGTTCTTCCTCTTGCATCATTGAAGCTGCTCATCATCATTGGTAATCAGTTTAAACCAAAAAGCTGCTGGGTAACACTTGTCATTCCTGTCCTTTGCAAGCACTACATACCAGCATTTTAGCACATTTGGGGTCATAAAGAGCGAGTAACAGTTATTGATAATCTACTTCTACCGGGGCCATGCTATATTTCTCATGAACTACAACGTGATGATGATTTTCACCTTCTGACAATTTTATTTATCAAATAACTGTATTAAAAGATACTTTCATAATGTCAGCCAACGTGGTGGTCCAGGAATAACAGGCAGGTAGTAAAATAGGAAGTGTTCAGAAAGTTAGTGCAATTTTAAGCTTTTGTGTGTGGGTAGGTCTGCTAGGGCACTGCAGCAGGGCAGGCATGCTACAAACTTATACAGAACACCATGTGAAAGTTTAATTATATTTCTTTTAAACTTAGTTTTTTGTAAATTTGGAATGTTAAGCTTTTATTTTTGGACAGGCAGTTAGACAGTGAGAGAGAAAGGTCTTCCTTCTGTTGGTTCACTCCCCAAATGGCCGCTAGGAGCCAGGTGCTTCCTCCTGGTCTCCCATGCAGGTGCAGGGCCCAAGCACTTGGGCCATCCTCCACTGCCTTCCTGGGCCACAGCAGAGAGCCGGACTGGAAGAGGAGCAACCGGGACCAGAACCCGGCACCCCTATGGGATGCTGGCACTGCAGGCGGAGGATTAACCAAGTGAGCCACGGCGCCAGCCCCCAATACCTCCGTTCTTAAAGCAGTTCTTTGCAGAGCTGTGCAGTCTCTGCTTGGATCACCTTTTTTTCCTCTATGCCTGGTAAAGGAAGATTATGAAGAGCAGTGCTAATGCACATGTGATCAACAACAAGGAACTGGACCCTAAACTGCTTCAGGTGATACAAACGGTTGTTTAATCCCATATGTTCACCTGGCTGGAAGTGCCCCATTTCAAGACCTGCTATTTAAGTGGGAACTTACATAAATCTTAGGAACTCTCCAGGCTTCAAAAGACAGGGAGTAGATAATGTCAAGGGATTGGTAACAATATCACCCTAGATTTGAAATATTGGGAAAAAGTAAGTGTTTTCAACTATATGAAACCTGTTTCTCCTATCTTCTCAAGTATAATGCCAGGAATCTAACCTGTAAACAAAGCATTTCTGGGCCAGGAATATTTTCTCTACACATAGCAACACTTAACATGATATTAAGTGTTATAGTCCCATTATTTTTAAAGGACAGAGCCATAAATAATGGTAGATGAAATATTACAATCTACCACCTCAAAAAAAGAAACCACATCATTTATGGAGTTCAGAGCTTAGAGATTCAAGTGTTGACTGCAATTTTATTTTGAAAAGAATGTTACAACTCACGTGATTTTTCTTTTGTTTATATTAAAAGGAAAGCTAATAAACTCTATTTTAATTTTAAAAAGAATTTAGCCGGCGCCGCGGCTTACTAGGCTAATCCTCCGCCTTGCAGCGCCGGCACACTGGGTTCTAGTCCCAGTCGGGGCGCCGGATTCTGTCCTGGTTGCCCCTCTTCCAGGCCAGCTCTCTGTTGTGGCCCGGGAGTGCAGTGGAGGATGGCCCAAGTGCTTGGGCCCTGCACCCCATGGGAGACCAGGAGAAGTACCTGGCTCCTGCCATCGGATCAGCGCGGCGCCGGCCGCGGCACACCGGCCACGGCAGCCATTGGAGGGTGAACCAACGGCAAAAGGAAGACCTTTCTCTCTGTCTTTCTCTCTGTCTCACTGTCCACTCTGCCTGTCAAAAAAAATAAAAAATAAATAAAAAATAAAAAAAAGAATTTAGTACTCTTTAAATAGTTTATGAAAAACTGTAAATCACAAATATTTACAACTTGGTTATGCTATAACCAATAACACCCAGGTTTTGCAGTCAGCAGTTGGTATAGAAACGTAAATAACACATGGTCTTAAGAATCTCCCAACCAGTGGCAGAGATAGTAAGTAGAAAAATAACTTTAATTCAATAAAATATCAGCTACTATTGAGCATAAACAGCTATGTAGGAGTACAAAAAAGGACATCATTAACTCCGGCTGTTAGGAGAATATGCAGAAAGGCTTCTGAGAGGAGCTGACATTTAAGATAAGTCTTGAAGGAGGAGCAGAAATGAAGGAAGAAGACTAGAAACAGAGGAAATAAAAAATAATCTTTCTCACACTCTTAATTCTGTGTACACATATGCAGAAAAATATTTCTGTACTCACACCCAAAATAGGCTTGCAAGCATCAGAAAAGTATTACGAATAACTAGCACTATTTCATTAACAAAGGTAATCAAATTACTCTAATGAGGGGCTAGGTCTAACATAGTAAAGTGGCATAGCGAATAAAAGTATTTTGCCTGGGGCTGGTGCTGTGGCATAGTAGACTAAGCCTCTGCCTGCGGTGCCAGCATCCCAAATGGACTTTGGTTCATGTCCCAGCTGCTCCTCTTCCGATCCAGCTCTCTGCTACGGTCTGGGAAAGCAGTATAAGATGGCCCAACTACTTGGGCCCTGCAGCCATGTGGGAAACTAGGAAGAAGCTCCTGGTTCCTGACTTCAGATAGGCCCAGCTCCAGTTGTTGCAGCCATCTGGGGGGTAACCCAGAGTATGGAAGACCTCTCCGTCTCTCCTTCTCTCTGTAACTGTACCTCTCAAATAAATAAAATATTTTTGAAAAAGTATTTTGCCTAACATGCAGATACTCTGAGTTTTGAACCATCTATATATGCAACCTCTAATATCACACTTCCCTCACCGCCGGCAATCCCATAGGAAGCCCTGTGGAACAGCAACTGAACTGCCTATGATTGATAGCCCCATCTGGTGGCTGGTATGGAGAACCCTGTAACACAGCATTTCTACCGTGATTATACCATTGTTTTCCTCACTGTCTCTACTCCCCCCACCTTTGGTACACAGATATTTGTTTTTATATTCCCAGTAAACATTTATAAAACTGAGGTGTTCTGAAAAAGAAATCATCAACAGAAGCTTGTACAGGGCCCTTTCTTTCTCAAATTTTTTTGTATTTATTATCTCAGTAACTTAGCCAGGTATCTTAGTGTGAAGATGGGGAACAAAGTTGCATACATCACCAGGATTCTCATCAGCTTGCATTAAAATAGGGTGCACTCTATAAGGAGATGATAGCTCCCTACCAATCAACCACTTGCTGACTAAATGAGTAAACTGCTACACATTTCTTTTCAAATTCCGAACCAGTTATCTTTGGAACTGTTCTTCATTTTGTAAGACAAAAGCCAGCACAAATCACTCTTAAGAACAGTGCTAGTGCCAGTGCCACTGCTCACTAGGCTAATCTTCCGCCTGCAGCGCTGGTACCCCGGGTTCTAGTCCCAGTTGGGGCGCCGGATTCTGTTCCGATTGCCCCTCTTCCAGGCCAGCTCTCTGCTGTGGCCCAGGAAGGCAGTGGAGGATGGCCCAAGTGCTTGGGCCCTGCACCTGCATGGGAGACCAGGAGGAAGCACCTGGCTCCTGGCTTCGGATCAGCGCGGTGGGCCAGCCGCAGGGCACCGGCCGCAGCGGCCACTGGAGGGTGAACCAAGGGTAAAGGAAGACCTTTCTCTCTCTCTCACTGTCTAACTCTGCCTGTCAAAAAAAAAAAAAAAAACAAAAGAAAGAACAGTGCTAGTTATCCACAAGCTTGCTGCACGTGGGCAAATGGAGACTAATTATGATAATACAGAAATCTCTATTTCTATAGGTGTTAAAGTGGCTAAAAAACCCTCACATAATCCAGAAACCTCCAACTATTTTTCTTTTTTCTTTATCCTTTAATTCAGCCTGTTTTTTTCTGAAGTGTTAATCTTTAATACTTTAAAAACATATTCATATTCAATTTTCTTTTTCTGGAATATTTAATTACTTAGGTTGCAATAATATTAGTTAAAAAAGCAAAAGAGGGACAGGCATTGTGGCATAGCAACTTAAGCCACCTCTTGGGGTGTCACATCGCATATCAGTGCCTAGAGAGAATCCTGGCTCTTTTGTTTACCACCAAGGTTCCTATTAATGCATCTTGGAGGTAGCAGATGATGGCCCAAGTGTTTGGGTTCCTGCCACCCATGCAGGAGAACTGAATTGAGTTCCTGGCTCCTGGCTTTGGGCTGGTCCAGCCCTTTCTGTTGTGTGCATTTGGGAAGCAAACCAGCAGATGGAAGATCTCTGTCTCTCTCTGTGTTTCCCTCTCTCTGTCACCCTGCCTTTCAAATAAAAATAAACAAATATTTTAAGAGACAGAAAGGAGATGATAGGAAGAATAAAAACAAAGCAAATGGGAAAAATTAAAAGTTAAGAATAGAGTGGAAATATGATAAGGTCAAAAGCCTAGGCTTCAAAAAAGAAAGAGGGGCTGGCGCCGTTACGTAGCAGGTAGGGCTGCCGTCTGTAGTGCTGACATCTTATGTGGGTGCTGGTTCAACTCCCGACTGCTCCACTTCCGATCCAGCTCTCAGCTGTGGCCTGGGAAAGCAGTAGAAGATGGCCCAGGTCCTTGGGCCCCTGCACCCTAGTGGGAGACCCAGAGGAAGCTCCTGGCTCTTGGCTTTGGATCCGTGCAGCTCTGACCATTGAGACCAACCTGGGAGTGAACCAGCGGATGGAAGACCTTTCTCTCTCTCTCTCTCTCTCTCTCTCTGCCTCTCTGTAACTCTGCCTTTCAAATAAACAAATAAATCTTAAAAAAAAAAAAAAAAGAATGAAAGAAAGAAAAATGGGACCAAAAAATGGCAAGAACTAAGCCAGAGTCTGCAAAAGACTTTAATTGATTCTCTGCTCTAAATTGTGTTCATCTAACATGTACTTGTTTGAGAAAACACATAAGCACACAAATATAAGAACTCTGTTAAGGATTCTGCTGTTGGCATTACCTCCCATAGCATACATTCTGGACCATTTTGAATAAACCTTCTATTCAGTCTTTTACTAGTCTCAAATATCTAGTCATATGCAACAAAGGGAACTGACTAGATGATCTTTAAAGTTCCTTCTAACTGGAGGTCTATTATTATTTTCAACATCCTCTGAACCTACAAATGGTTTAAAAATAGGAAAAGGGGGCTGGTGCTGTGGCATAGCAGGTAAAGCCGCCACCTGCAGTGCTAGCATCCCATATGGCCACCAGTTTGAGTCCCAGCTGCTCCACTTCTGATGCAGCTCTGTGCCATGGCCTGGGAAAGCAGTGAAGGATGGCCTGAGTCCTTGGGCCCCTGCACCCATGTGGGAGACCCAGAAGAAGCTCCAGGCTCCTCGCTTCGGATAGGCGCAGCTCTGGCCCTTGCAGCCACCTGGGGATGGAAGACCTTTTTCTCTCCCTCACTGTAGCTCTGCCTTTCAAATAAATAAATAATAAATCTTTAAAAATATAGGTAAAGAAGGCCAAGAAAAAGAAAGGCAAATGAAAAAGCCAGAGGAATATGGGATTTAATATACAGAAATGCTAACAAGAAAAATGATGGTGTTATTACCTGGTTATTAAAGGCATTAATTGAAGTAACTATATATGGCTTTTTTACTCAGGATATACCCTGTGATGCCAAAACAACCACCCCCACCCCCACCACCATTCCCTCATCCTCCTCCAAGATCACAACTGTTTCCTTTGCAATACTCCTGTTCCTCCAAGCTGAAAGTGTCATTATCCTAAAAGAAGTGTTTTAGCTGAACTTCACATTCAGCTTGAGGTTTTGAATATATAAAATGAGGAACTTAACACTGACCTCTCTTGCCAAGGTGTTGCATACTTTGTTTAATACGGCACTTTAAGGCCTTCAGTTTAAAGACACTCCAGAAGTACAAAGTATCATTATGTTAATTACTATTATTATCAGGCTCCAGAGCTTAGACTAGCTATATTCTAATGTCTAATGTACTAAGTAGTCATCTATGACCCAGAAGGGTGATTTCCAAGCCCCATGTGTAGGTCCATTGTCCTTATCTACCTCCAAAGAGCTACACAGGATAGACCAAAGGGACTACTGTGACTTGGGCATTGGCAATGCCACTGAAGCCCAATTTTTTCTTGAATTCTGCTGGTTACCAAGGAAAAGAATCACCCTACTCTTCCCTAGGAGTGCTCTTCACAGAATTCAAATCAAAGATAGACTATACAAAGGCCTAAACTCAATCAGGTACATTTTGGAGAAAATTAAGTAATAACTCTAAAATAAGTAATTCTTGAGCCAACTTCTTTTTTTTAAATTTATTATTATTATTATTATTATTTTGACAGGCAGAGTGGACAGTGAGACAGAGAGACAGAGAGAGAGAAAGGTCTTCCTTGTGTCGTTGGTTCACCCTCCAATGGCCGCCGCGGCCAGCACGCCGCAGCTGGCGCACCGCGCTGATCCAATGGCAGGAGCCAGGTACTTCTCCTGGTCTCCCATGGGGTGCAGGGCCCAAGCACTTGGGCCATCCTCCACTGCACTCCCTGGCCACAGCAGAGAACTGGCCTGGAAGAGGGGCAACCGGGACAGAATCCAGCCCCCCGACCGGACTAAAACCCGGTGTGCTGGCACTGCAAGGCGGAGGATTAGCCCAGTGAGCCGCGGCGCCGGCCTTGAGCCAACTTCAAGACAGAAGTTCTCAAAGTTCAGTGAGCATTCAACCACCTATAAAACTTGTGAAAATACAGATTTCTGAGCACACAAAATTCTGGTTTCATTGGTCTGAGATGTTAATAATAGATTCATGGAATCTATCAACACATCCCAAGACTAATGCAGGTGGTCTATAGGTCAACCATTTGAGAAGCACTACTTTTAGGTTCAAGAAAGCCATCTAATAAAGTAGCAAAATTCTAGTTCAATATGTCCAACAAAAATTCAGAGGTCTAGAAGACAGTGATACTTAGTAGAACACATCAACTACTTGTTAACACAATTTAAACTAAACAGCAACTCAGGAGGCTAAGTTTGGTATACTTAAATCCAAAGTCTTGACCAAAAGCGAATTGAAATGAAATACCATTTCAAAAATGCAATATCAAGAAATCAACATGTATATGAACAGAAGAAAGACCTTTTACTTAGCATAAATGGTTGTTACACATCTTATATTTTCAAATACACCAACTTGCAGCTTAGAAAACAGGTGTGACAAACAATGCACCAATTTGAGGCCCATGAAAGAAAATGTATGATTAAAAAAAAAAGCCATTTGTGAATAAGCCTCTGTAAGGAGGAGCATCCAAGGAACAGGATCCAAAATCTGAATATGTCTTTACATTCGTAAATGCTAAAGTCATGGGGAAAAAACAACTCCAAGTGAAATGTTACGAGGTGTTAATGTATCAAAGTGTTACCCACTAAGAATAACACACAAAACTGCTCAAGTGATTATTGCGAGATTTTATGACGACGACAACTAGGGATTTAAAAAATGTAGCTGAACACAGAACATGGACAGAACTGCAGAACTAGTCACCCATCCTAGCCCCCAAATAAATCAAAGAATGAAATACTGGCAAGGAACAGCATATGACCTTTATGTAAAATGTAATGTAAAACTCTGGAATAACCACTAGCTAAATGAACTAGGTCTGTGACTGGGGCTCAAAGCCTAGTGGCTGGTGACCATCCTGTAAGAATCAGCTGAAATCACGCCTCTTTTCTGAAGCCTTCCTTTCCTTAACTCAGCAAGACAGTCTGGCTGGTGTCTATAACACTGGTTTGGTATTCTGGTGTAGTATTATTACAAACCAAAATACCAGTATTTCCGTTGATGTAAAGGGGTCGCATGCCCCAAGAAAGGTCTGGAAGCTCTACTTTTCAGGATAATATTTGACTTGGATTTTCTGTTTCATGAAATCTGGCTGATCAGAGTTGGGGAGCAGTTTCATTCATCCTTGGCTTTCCACACATCTCCCCCATTGCTCAGTCCTGTCTCCTGACACCTTTGTGGCAAGGCCTCTGAGACCCCCATGTCTTCGCTCCCCAATGGGTCCTGCAATCTCCATTCCCTTGTCAAGACTAAAGAAGGCTGAGGCTAGGCTTGTGTGAAGGGAAAACCCCTCCAAGTTGAGCAACCCTCGAAGGCAATCAAAGCTGGTTGGGAGGCCACTGGCCAGGGGTGCACAGCAGTGGATCTGAGTGCTCCACTGGGGAGGCAGTTTATACACACCAAGAAAGTTCCAGGGCCTGCGAAGCTGGCATCCCTCATGGGCACTGGTTTGAGTCCCAGATGCTCCACTTCTGATCCAGCTTCCTGCTAATGGGAAAAGCAGCAAAAGATGGTCTAAGTACTTGAGGCTCTGCACCCACATGGAAGACCTGGATGAAGCTCTTGGCTCCTGGCTTTGGCTTGGCCTAGCCGCAGGCATTGTGGCCATCTGGGGAGTGAACCAGCAGATGAAAGATTTTCTCTCTCTCTCTCTCTCTCTCTCTCCCTCTCTCTCTCTCCCTCCCTCTCTGTGGCTCTGACTTTCAAATAAATACATAAGGAAGTAAGGAAGTTAGTTAGTTCCAAAGCCCTGCGGTGTGCTTCCTGGCAATCCCACGGCCCAGGGCAGGGAAACTGAGGTCAGAGCCCTTGAGGGACCACAGCTCTTCACTCTTAAATGTGTCAAGGAAGAGGGAAACCTTGGACAGGTGGATTGCTGAGCTTAAAGTGTGATCACTGAGCACGGAGGAGAAGCGTTGTACACAGACTGTTACAGCCTAAAGGTCTCAGGATAACTTACCTACTCAGCAAGTTGACTCTACAGATTCTTCACACAGACCCACTGAGATTATTCCTTTTAAGATAGCTTTTTTTTTTTTTTTTTTAAAGTAAAAGCAGTCCTGGGCAGAATTAGTTTATCTCTTACTCTGGCACTGTGTAAACAAATGTGTTCACCACACCAGATATCCCTGCCCCTCTCTAGAGGCTCAAAAAAGTGGGAGAATCCATTTGTGGAGACTAGACAGACGTCAAGGGTCTGGTGCACAAGAAAGGCCTGGGAGCTCTTCTCTCCAAGATGACATCTGAACTGAATTTTCTACTGAGGGAAATTCAGAGGGAGATGAGGTAGCAAGCGGTAGAATTTCAATGCATTGAAAAGAGGACGATGTTTCATCACAGTATTTCTATGTTGCTTTAAGTTATAGTTGTTCTCATGTTTATTACATAAACACTAGTAATTAGTGATCAGTTTTAGCGCACTAATCAAGAATGACGACGGAAGAACTGGACTGAGTAGTGGAAAAGGATGCCCGGATCCTTTCTTCCCAGGTCCTCATGCGTCAAGAGCAGCATGGCTGGCTGGAGAACAGAAGCATACACAAGGGACCACAACTCATCCTGAGTCAGCAGAGAGCCGCAGACGGTGCCCCAGAGAAATTTCAAAACCTCACCTACTTTAGAACCTACAGAGGAATGTAAAAAACCATAGGTGCATTTCAGATCATGCACTGTTTGCCCTAATCTTTAACTACTCTCTGTAACTGGCTTGTTCATAAATTTGATTAGAACACTGTCTCTTGTGGCCCCCTAATATTCTTAAAGGAGACAGTTCTCTGCTGACCCTTACTTTGTTCCATATCGAAAACTAATTGGCGGGGCCAGTGCTGTGGCGAAGTGGGTAAAGCCACCGCCTGCAGTGCTGGTATCACATATGGGTGCTGGTTTGAGCCCTGGCTGCTCCACTTCCAATTCAGCTCTCTGCTATGGCCTGGGAAAGCAGTACCAGATGGTCCAAGTCCTTGGGTCCCTGCACCCACGTGGGACATCTGGAAGAAGCTCGACTCCTGGCTTCAGATCAGCACAGCTCCGGGCGTTGTGGTCATCTGGGAAGTGATCCAGCGAACAGAAGACCTCTTTCTCTCTCTCTCTCTCTCTCTCTGCCTCTGCCTCTCTATAACTCTGCTTTTCAAATAAATAAATCTTTTTAAAAAAAAAAAACTAATTGGCAGGGCTGGTGCTGTGGCTCAGTGGGTTAAAGCCATGACCTGCAGGACTGGCATCCCATATGAGTGCCAGTTCAAGTCCTAGCTGCTACACTTCCAATCCAGCTCCCAGTAAATGTGCCTGGGAAAACAGCAGAGGATGGCCCAAGCGCTTGGGGCCTCTGGACCCATGTAGGAGACCCGTAAGAAGCTCCTGGTTCCTGGCTTTGGACTGGCCCAGCTTCAGCCATTGTGGCCATTTGGGGAGTGAACCAGAAAATGAAAAATATCTTTCTCTCGCTCTCTCCCTCGCTCTCTGTAACTCTGCCTCTCAAATAAATAAATCTTTTAAAAAAAGAAAAATACTGGGGCCAGTGCTGTAGCACAGTAAGTTAATCTTCTGCCTGCAACATCAGCATACCATATGGGCACTGACTCTATTCCAGGCTGCTCTTCTTCCAAACCAGCTCTCTGCTATGGCCTGGGAAAGCAGTAGCAGATGGCTCAAGTCTCTGGGCCCTGAAACCACGTGGGAGACCCAAAGAAGCTCCTGGCTCCTGGCTTTGGATTGGCCCAGCTCAGGCCATTGTGGCCATTTGGGGTGTGAACCAGCGGATGGAAGACCTTTCTTCCTGTGTCTCTCCCTCTCACTGTCTATAACTCTATCTCTCAAATAAATAAATAAAAATCTTAAAAAAAAAAAAAACTAATTGGCTAGGACACTAAATAGTCAGAGGTTTTTCAATTGTTTTGACATTGCTTTTTAAAAAGATTTTCTAAAAGACTAAGTAAATTCTTTACAGGTAAAAAATGAAACTGCAACTGCCAGGAGATCATCCAGTTGGGTTCTCATGTCTCACAGGTGCAAGAACCCAGAGAGGTGAGGCACCTCGGGTCCCATGACCACAGTTAGACAGGATGAGGACAGGGATCCAAATGCCGCAGTCCTGACTTCCCAGCGTCCCACTGCCTTTCAAGGAGGGCAGCACAGCAACTCCCAGCATGTTCTCACTGCTCGGCAGCAGGTGACACCTGTGAGCATGCCCTTCTTTAACAGCCACTAAAACGCCTACAGGCTGTCCTGCTAGTTTACCTTGCTTCAACTAAATTACAAGTTCAAACTCACATCAGAATACTTGTCAACAGTTCCCTGATCTTAAGTGAAGAGAAAAAGGAGTTTGCTGCTTTCTGGCTGCTGTCAGGAGAAAGAAATGGCAGTGCGCCAGCTCTCCCTCCCCTCATTTCACCACCCGTCCAAGGCATTCTTTGTTAACCATACAGCCAAGAGAAAGCCACATGGAAGAGCAGACAGAACATGAGCCCCGGAATCAAAGACAGCTAGATCTTAAATTCCCTCAACTTTCCACTTGCAGTGTAAGTTACTTAGCTTGTCCAAACTACAGTTTCTTCACTTGTAAAATGTCAAAGGGCGCATACTTCACAGGGTTCTTGCAAGGATGGTGTGAAATCATACATGTTAAGCACCCAGTACAGAGTCTGGTTCACATGAACGCTGCAAAGCAACTAGCTCCCTTTCCCTCTCTTCTGCTGTTATTGTTGAGATTTTAAACAAGTAGTTAAACAAGTAGTTAGTCTTCCCTATATAATGGAAGATAATATATGCTTCTGATGAAAAGACACTATATAAAACAAAATATGATTATTAACCATCAAGATGAATACCTGAAGGCATTAATTCACTTCATAAAATAGGCAAAGGCACCCATTCAGTCATATGCTATGGCAGGAGCTTAGGGTGCCAATTTGCTGAAGAGAGAGGTATGCCAGAGTCAAAGAACCAAGAACATGGACTAAAAGCTACCCGGAGGAGGAAGGTGTTCTCTACTTGAGACGTTTAGTACTAAAGTAAAAACCTAAAGAGGGTTGTCACCCAACCAGGAACAAGCAGAGTCAAAAGGCAGCAGCAACAGTAGGGGGTACTTCAAAAAGTTCAGGGAAAATGGAATTAAAAGCAATTTTGGTACAAAAAAAACTTGAAATTCATGGAAATGAGGGATTCTCAAGGAGTTCATTAAAATATATGTCATGAAGAAATAATGCAGGGATTTCACTTTTTTGCACCAAAATAAACTAATCTTTTAATTCCATTTTCCACAAACTTTTTGAAGTGCCTTTGTATGTAAGTATGGCACGTGGTGTGGTGGAAGAAGCACAGGAACACAGGGCCCTGAGCTTTGTTTGCCAGGACTGGTTGGGAGCATTGGTTTAAATCCTTGAAGGTATCTGAATATCAAATTTAACTGTGGGGGCCCGGCGCAGTGGCACAGTGGGTTAATGCCCTGGCCTGAGGCGCTGGCATCCCACGTGGATGCTGGTTCAGGATCCGACTGCTCTACTTCTGATCCAGCTCTCTGCTATGGCCCAGGAAAGCAGTAGAAGATGGCCCAAGTCCTTGGGCCCCTGCACCCATGTGGGAGACCTGGAAGAAGCTCCTGGCTCCTGGCTTCGGATCGGCACAGCTCCGGCCATTGTGGCCATCTGGGGAGTAAACCATCGG
This sequence comes from Oryctolagus cuniculus, assembly GCF_051225735.1. Classification (NCBI taxonomy): domain Eukaryota; kingdom Metazoa; phylum Chordata; class Mammalia; order Lagomorpha; family Leporidae; genus Oryctolagus; species Oryctolagus cuniculus. The sequence continues at coordinate 179,745,158 of NC_142868.1, forward strand.
ATGGAAGACCTCCCCCCCCCCGCCACCGTGTGTGTGTGTAACTCTTTCAAATAAATAAATAAATAAATAATAAAATAAAATAAATTTAACTCTGGGAAACAGGATGGCCATACCTGACCCATCTGGTTTGCAAAGATAACAGTTGAGAATGTACTCTGTAACTTAAAGTGAAATTACTGTTACTAGGCCAGCATACAAAGATAGAAAACAAAAGACTAAAACAAGGAAGCCCAAAGGTTGCTGACAGGATGGGATAACGCAAGCCATCACAAGAAAGACATGAGCTAAAGGTTCCAAGGCAGTAGCACGGAAGGACAGGCCATTACACCCAGGGAATAGGCAGGCTCTTGTTATCAACAGGTACAGGAAACATCTCAGTTCTACTCAGCTTAATTTCAAAAAAAGACCACAATAAAAATGTTGTTAACCATTTCCATTCACTGGCTTTAGAATAGTACAATGGGACTAAGTATTCTCTCAATGCCTATCTTTTCTGTAGTATGCAACAGAAATGCCTTGTTGCCAATACTCAAGAACCTGATCCTAGGGCAAGAAGCTTTATGGATAGGCTTCACATCCAGTGTGAGCTGTCAGCTTTCTCTGGGGACCACTGGGTCCACACCTGGAAATACAGGGGAGAGGAAAGCACTTCACCTGTACTGCACTCACCCTGATACAGACACTCCTAGCTCTAGGATGTGGGATGGGTTTCATAAGCATAAGGGAAAGATGCTTAGTGCTGTTCCACCTAACAATCCATAGCTGAGTGACAGGTCGACTTCACAAAGAGAAGACCTGACTGGGCTTCTGGGACTCCTGGTGTATGGACACGTATTGAGCAAACTGCACAGGTCCAATGTGCTGCACCTGGCTTCTCCCCAACAAAGTGAAGTGCCTAACTGACAGCCACCAAAGAGAAAGAAAAGGGGTTGAGTTCAGTCCTTCAAAATGTGGTTATATGTGCCAGGCACTATGGCTTGATGGATCCTTCAGTACATCCAGTTTCCTTGGAAACCTAACTATGTACTAAACGGTTTCCATGGCAAAACATGTTCAAGAGACCAAATAACCAACCTACACATACAATTTGGAATGTGACTTATTATTGGGGAGAAGGGGGAAATGGAAAGTGGGAGGGAAATGGCTTCTCATGATGAAAAAACTTGAAAACCAGTCCTGGTAGCCTTGATGCGGCACCAAAGCACACCCCTCTGTGGAGCCCCTTCAAAGGGAGAGGGGACCAGGGAAAAGGAGAGCCACACGTACAGTGTGCCAGACTGTGCTGTGTGAGTGTCTCTGCCTTACGCATTCCAGGAGATATGCTCTTGATCTGAAAAGCCAAGGGCCAGACAACCACAGCATTAGAGCAAAAACACTTTTGGGATTCCTAGAAATCTCTTCTAAGAACAGAAATAAGATCCTCAAACAACCTAACAAGGTATTCAGTTAACAATCTGGGATTCAGACAAAAAGAAGTTACTAACTTCTTTCTCAAATAGGATGATAACACCCCCTTGGGGGCTTATGCAAATGTAGGAAGACAGGATCAATGGCCTCAATTCCTTCTGGGTTACTCACCCAGGCAAGGACCAAAGACACTAAATGCCCTGCACTGCCCAGGACGGACACAAAACAAAATGAACACAATATACATGTTGAAAAATGCACCCTTTTTATTAACAGAAGAATTTCTTAATGGGAAAAATTATAAATTTTTAAATTTATAATTAAATTTTAGTGTATTTATTTGATTGGTCCTTTCTTCTCTAAAAACAAAAAATACACGCTGGCATTGTAGCACAGTGGGAAAAGCCTGAAGTTCCAGCACTTCCAATGCTGGAATTCCATATGGGAGCAGGTTCGTGTCCCAGCTGCTCCACTTCTGATCCATTTCTTTTCTCTTTTCCTTTTTTTTTAAATTTATTTATTTATTTGAAAATCAGAGTTACACACAGAGAGAAGGAGAGGCAGAAAAAGAGAGAAGTCTTCTACCCGCTGGTTTACTCCCCAATTGGCCACAATGGCTGGAGCTGTGCTGATCCAAAGCCAGGAGCCAGGAGCTTCTTTCAGGTCTCCCACGTTGGTGCTGGGTCGAAGGACTTGGGCCATCGTCCACTGCCCTCCCAGGCCATAGCAGAGAGCTGAATCAGAAGTGGAGCAGCCCGGATTCAAACTGGCGCCCATAAGGGATGCCAGTACTGCAGGTGGCAGCTTTACCCGCTATGGTACAGCGCCGGCCCCTCTGATCCATTTTTCTACCAGATTCCTTGCCATTTTCTTAACTTTAAAAAGTACCTTATTCTGAACATAAATGCCACATTAGGTTAATAATTTATATTTTTATATGATACTAAGAAATGGCAATTTGGATCTTCAATCAAGAACATAAATGATCTAATGGAGGGAAAATTAATATGCACATTAGAAAGCTTTAAAATGGTTACATATTTGCCAAAAGGAACGTTGAGAAGAAAGTTTAAGAGTAGTAGGCTGACTTCAAAGGGTAACATCAAGGCCGGCGCTGGGGCTCAATAGGCTAATCCTCTGCCTTGCGGCGCCAGCACCCCAGGTTCTAGTCCTGGTCTGGGCGCCGGATTCTGTCCTGCTAGCCCCTCTTCCAGACCAGCTCTCTGCTGTGGCCTGGGAGTGCAGTGGAGGATGGCCCAAGTGCTTGGGCCCTGCACCCCATGGGAGACCAGGAGAAGCACCTGGCTCCTGCCTTCGGATCAGCGTGGTGCGCCGGCCACGGCGGCCATTGGAGGGTGAACCAACGGCAAAGGAAGACCTTTCTCTCTGTCTCTCTCTCTCTGTCCACTCTGCCTGTCAAAAAAAGAAAGAAAAGGAAAAAAAAAAAGGGTAACATCAAGAAAACAAAAAGACAGTACAAAGACTGGGAGAAAATACTTGTGAATCATATAACTGATAATGGCCTAGTATCCAGGACACATACAGAAATCTAAAACTCAATAATAGGGGCCAGCACTGTGCCACAGCAGTTTAAGCCACTGTAGACAGTGCCGGCATCCCATATGAGAACCTGGTCATATCCTGGCTGCTCCACTTCCAATCTAGTTCCCTGCTAATGCACTTGGGAAAGCAGCAAACAATGGCCCAAGTGCTTTGGTCCCTGTACCCTGGGAGACCAGGATGAAGCTCCTGACTCCTGGCTTCAATCTGGACCAGTCCCAGCTGTTGTGGCCATTTGGGGAGTCAACCAGTGGCTGGAAGATCTCTCTTTGTCTCTATGCAATTCTGACTTTCAAATAAACAAATAAATCTTAAAAAGACCTTCAATAATAAACAGAAAAATAACCCAATTAAAAATTGTGCAAAGATCTGAACAGACATACTTCCAATGGATTTGAAAACATATATCCACATAAAAATTTGTAACATGTATATTCATAGTAGCATTATTAACAATCAAAAAGTAGGAACAATCATCCAAATGTCCATTAACTGATGCACTGATCAATAAAATGTGATATATCCATTCAACACAAAGGAATGAAGTACACTGAAACATGGATAAACCTCGAAACATGGTATGAGACTGAAGTGTCACAAAAGACAACATAGTATATGATTCCATATGTATCAAATGTCAAGAATATGAAAATCCATAGAGTCAGAAAGTAGGCTAGTGGTTTCAGGGGCTGGAAAGGTTAAGGGAAATATGGAATAATTACTAATGAATACAGGATTTCATTTTAGGAATGGTTTAAATGTTCTAAAATTGATTATGGCTTTATAGCTGAGTATAATGAAAACCACTGAGTTTAAATAGATGAGCTATCTGTGAAGTACATCTCATCAAAACTTCTTAAAAAATAAAAGATGAACTGGGCTAAGGCAAAATAGCAGAGGAAAACAATGGCAGAATGCCTGCTACGGTCTGGATGTTCATGTGCTAGAAGCTTGGTCCCCAGTGTGGCAATGTTGAAGTGGTGGAACCATTTTTTTTTTTTTTTAAGATATATTTATTTATTTATTTGAAAGGCAGAGTCAGAGGGGAGAGAAGGAGAGACAGAGATCTTCCATTTGTTGGTTCACTCCCCAAATAGCCACAAAAGCCAGGACTGGGCCAGGCCAAACCAGGAGCTAGGAGCTTCCCCCAGGTCTCCCACGTGAATGCTGGGGCCCAAGGACTTGCGGCATTGTCTATTGCCTTCCCAGGTATATTAGCAGGGATCTAGATAGGAAGTGGAACAGCCGGGACTCCATATGGGATGCTGGTGCTGCAGGTTGGGGCTTTAGCCCACTGAGCCACAGTGCTGGCCCCAAAGTGGTGGAACTTTTAAGAGATGGAGCCTTGAGGAAGGCAATTAGGTCATGAGGCACCATCCTAGTGCGGGGATTAATTCAGGTCTCATGGACTGAACTAGTTCCGAAAAGAATGAACTGTTAAAGCAAGTTAGGCTGTCACAGTTCTCTTGTACATGTGCCCTCTCTGCACACAGTCAATTGCCTTTTTGTTTCTCTACCATGGTGGGCCACAGCCAGGGGAGCCTCATCATGACAACGTGCTATTCGGACCTTGTAGACTCCAGAACCATGAACTAAGTCCACCCCTTTATTTATAAAGTCCTCAGCTTCTGTTATTTTGTTTTAGCAACACAAGTCAGACTCACACACAGCCTTAAACTCAGGATGACAATTTCAGGTTTCAGCAGCAGTGTACTTTCCTTTGGGTCTTAAGAAGAGTAGGTGTCACTAAAACAAAGAAAAAAACCTGAGAGGGTAGAAACCATACCTTGTAAAAGGGAAGGAAAAGAGAAGTAGTATAGGAAGCCAAGATTCTGGCAAGGTTTCAAAGGTTGAACCCCGAGATAAAGTAAAAGGGATTTAGAAGTATGAGCACACATGGGACTCTGTCCTTCTCCAGTCTCTGCTTCAGTTCCAGCACCTATAAATCATAGCACATTAGAAACACCTGGGATTGTCAGTGTTGAGTGAGTAGAACAATCACCTGGGAAAAGCACAGCGCCCTCAACCCACTCCCCAGAGCTTCAGATTCAGCATGTGGATGGCTCCAGGAATCGAATTTCAACCAAATCCCAAACTCGGGCTGATGCAGACGTTCCAAGGACCACACTCAGTGAAGCAAGCATGGTCTACCACCCAAAGGCTCTAGAGACTTCCCTCCAGGCAAGCAGCAGTATATGAATGTGCTTCAAGAAGTTCATAGAAAATAAAATTAAAAGATATATATCATGAAAAACCTATGCATGGGCTTCTAGATTCTTGCATCAAAATAAACTTACATTTTAATTTATTTTTCCACGCACTTTTTGAAATATTCTCATACATGGCCAAAGGCTTTGGAAACTGTCAGATCTGGGCTTGACTCCTGTTGCTGCCACATACTCATTGAGACCTCTAACAGTTATTTAACACCTGTGAGCCTCAGTATCCCTACAGGTAATTGAGAGCCAGTAAGTCCTATTGCACAAGTTTATGGTATAAAATGAATACTATAGGTGCCGGCACTGTGGCTCAGCAGGTTAACGCCCTGCCTGAAGCACCGGCATCACCCATATGGATGCTGGTTCTAGTCTCGGCTGCTCCTCTTCCTTTCCAGCTCTCTGCTGTGGCCTAGGAAAGCAACAGAGGATGGCCCAAGTCCTTGGGCCCATGCACCCACATGGGAGACCCGGAAGAAGCTCCTGGCTCCTGGCTTCAGATCCACGCAGTTCTGGCTGTTGCAGCCAACTGGGGAATGAACCATCAGATGGAAGACTTCTTTCTCTCTGCCTCTCCTCTCTCTCTGTAACTCTGACTTTCAAATAAATAAATAAATCTTTAAAAAAATGAATACTATAATGATTGTAAAGGGTTTGGCACAGTGTCTGCCACAGTTGGTGAACAGCTGCTGGACTACTCTTTGTGATTCTTGTCCCTGGCCAACTTATCTACTGAAGTGGCCAATGGACATCTCACTGGTATCTCAGTAAGGAACTTGAAAAAGGGTTCTCAAATCAAGGTCGTTGGATCCCCAAAGGGTCTGTATTTGATACCACGAAGTCTGAGTTGTGTGAAGAATATACAAAATTATCTGGGGCAGAGAAGATCATGGGTGGTAATAGCTACCAGAAGATTCTCAAGTTTGGAGTGAGGTTGTGACCCAAAAAAAAGTCAAGAACTGCCCCTTACAGAAATCTGTAGCCTCTCACTTCTTTCTTCAATTTTCGCTACTAACTTACCCTAAATGATTTCAGGTGCAGTGTACAGTATTTGGAGAGAGTTCTAAAAATTGGGGTCCTTGACCATTTCAAGAGAAGGAAAAAGACGGTGATGCTGATGATAACAAGAACAGGAGTGGGCACTGTGGCATAGTGAGTTACACAGTTTCCTGGAAGACCTGCACCCTATACTGGAGGACCAGTCCAAATCCCAGTTCTACTTCTGATCAAGGTTCCTGCTAATGAGCCTGGGAAGGCAGCAGATAAAGACCCAAGTACTTGGGTTCCTGCTACTCACAGGAGAGACCCAGATGGAGTTCCTGGCCCATGGCATCAGCCACTTAGGGACTGAATTAGCAGATGGAAGAGTCTCTCTCTTTCTCTCTCAATCTCTCTCTCTCTCTCTCTGCTTTATAAGATGGAAAAAAAACCAGCAACTTATCATATATCAAGTTTTATAACATGCCAAGCACTGTGTTGAACTCTTTTTTTTATTTTTTTATTTTTTGACAGGCAGAGTGGACAGAGAGAGAGAGAGAGAGAGAGAGAGAAAGGTCTTCCTTTGCCGTTGGTTCACCCTCCAATGGCCGCCGTGGCTGGCGCGCTGCGGCCGGCGCACCACGCTGATCCAAAGGCAGGAGCCAGGTACTTCTCCTGGTCTCCCATGGGGTGCAGGGCCCAAGCACTTGGGCCATCCTCCACTGCACTCCCTGGCCACAGCAGAGAGCTGGCCTGGAAGAGGGGCAACCAGGACAGAATCCGGCGCCCCGACCGGGACTAGAACCTGGTGTGCCGGCGCCGCAAGGCGGAGGATTAGCCTAGTGAGCCGCGGCGCTGGCCACTGTATTGAACTCTTTATACACATCCTCTCATTTAATCCTGACCAAAACCTCTATGATGGTAAAGTTGAAGAAGCTGTATGATTTACAGAGAGCGAAGTAACTGTACACACAACTAGACGGTGGCAGTCAGGGCTCAAATCCAAATCCGTCTTCTCTTTTTGACAGGCAGAGTGGACAGTGAGAGAGAGAGACAGAGAGAAAGGTCTTCCTTCCATTGGTTCACCCCCCAAATGGCCGCTACAGCCAGCACACTGTGCCGATCCGAAGTCAGGAGCCAGGTGCTTCCTCCTCCTGGTCTCCCATGGGGTGCAGGGCCCAAGCACTTGGGCCATCCTCCACTGCCTTCCCAGGCCACAGCAGAGAGCTGGACTGGAAGAGGAGCAACCAGGACAGAACTGGCGCCCCGACCGGGACTATAACCTGGTGTGCCGGTGCCGCAGATGGAGGATTAGCTGAGTGAGCTGTGGCACTGGCCCAAATCCGTCTTCTTCTAAAGCAGTGTCCTGAACCAGTGTTTGTTTCTGCACCTCACTAAGGATGTAGTCATGATGGGAGGCAAGGGGGGATCAGGAGAGAGGAAAAGTGGCTATTGAGGCTACAGAAAGATTCTACTTTTGGTTTAACTATGTTTTTGTCCTTGGAGGATTAAGAATTTGGGCAAAAGACAGAATCGTGTCCTGTTGTTCTCCAGGATATTTAGTCTTTAGGCCTAGAATGCATGCTGGGGGAGTGGGAAGTCCCTTCAAATAAGGCTATAATAAAGCAGCCCAAAAATGACAATGTGCAAAACTGCTCTAATCAACAAAGTCTATAAGGAAACTTTGAGCTGACTAGTAAATAATGGTTGTGGAATGGCAAGTAGCAAGGGATAAAAGACACCAATAGAGAAACTCTTTAAATATGGCACCAGGTAGAGAGCTACAGGTTTCCTTCCTGGGATTAAGGAAAGACAGGAGAGGAGACTCTAAAACCAAGTTGGCTGCACAGCATATATGGCAGAGGTACACAATGAAGGCTTTGCATTTAGAAGGAAGACAGGGATAACTGTAGAGTACTGAAGGGTCCAAGGTTTTATTTCAATATCTAATTTCTCATTCTTAATTTCTAATTTTATTTCTAACTTCTAAACGCTGGGGTGGCTTGCATTGTGGCACACACCACCTGAAATGCCAGTATCCCATATAGGCACTGGTTCAAGTCCCAGTTGTTCCACTTCCAATCCAGCTCCCTGCTAATGTGCCTGGGAAAGTAGTGGAAGAAGGCCCATGTGCTTGGGCCCCTGCACCCATGTGGGAGACCCAGATGGAGTTCCAAACTCCTGGGTACAGCAAGGCCTAGCCTTGGGCATTACAGCCATTTAGGAAGTCAATCAGCAGATAGAAAATCTCTCTCTCTCTCTTTCCCTCTCTCCCTGTAACTCTGTCTTTCAAATAAATAAATAAGTACACCTTTTTCTAAAATTTCTAATTGCTGTGCATGACCTAGGCATGATAATCTGTAAAGAAAAATTGTTCAATGTTGTAAAAAGGCTTTCTAAAGCTTAGCACAGGTAAAAACAGGTTTTTCTATGTTTCTGAAGAATGACAGATTGCTGGCTCTCACCTGGAGATGACTTTGCCATGCGCCCCACCCACCCACCCACCCACACCCACTGCCCAGTAGATACTACAAACATTGCTGATTGTAACGACTGGAGGGTTACTGGGTGCTACTGAAATCTAAAGCTCAGTGGTCAAGAATGCTGCTAAACATATATCTTCCTTTCTTCCTTCCTTCCTTCCTTCCTTCCTTCCTTCCTTCCTTCCTTCCTTCCTTCCTTCTTTCCTTCCTTCCTTCCTTCCTTCCTTCCTTCCTTCCTTCCTTTTCTTCGATTTTTTTTTTTTTTATTTGAGGGGTAGAGTTACAGAGAGAGAGAGGGAGAGACAGAGAGAAAGGTCTTCTATCCACTGGTTCATTCTCCAAATGGCTGCAATGGCCGGTGCTGAGCCCACCAAAAGCCAGGAGCCAGGAGCTTCTTCCAGGTCTCCCATGCAGGTGCAGGGGCCCAAGTTCTTGGGTCATCTTCTACTGCTTTCCCAGGCCAGTAGAGAGCTGGATTGGAAGTGGAGCAGCTGAGACTCGAACTAGCACCCATATGGGATGTCAGCGCTGTAGGTAGAGGATTAACCTAATGCGCCACAGCACTGGCCCTAAACATCTTTAATGAGCAAGAGCCCACAAAGAAAGAATTATCCAGCCCAAAATGTCAATGGTGCCAAGGTTGAGAGACCATGTAGTAAATGAAGGCATTATACCAGCACTTCAGACAATTATCAAATGTCAGCAGCCCCAGAAAGAATACACTCATTACGTGTGGAACACAGGGTCCAACAAAAGTGCCTAACTCAGCAATGACTGTAAATATCTAGTAAATTTCTTCCAGTCTGAATTGAAGATTCACCTAGATTCACCCTGGAAAAAAATTAAAACATGCTCAATAAGATTAAAGTCCCTTTTGATCTCTACTGCCATCCTGCTAGCATCAGATTGTCTAAGTTCAAATAGCACTACACCACCTGCTATGTATGTGTCTTGGCTAAGTTTCTGACCATCTCTGAATCTTAGTTTCTTCATTTACAAAATGGGGGAAATAGTAGTTATCAATATCACAGGATTGTTTTAAGGAATGAATGAGATAGTAAGTATGGAGCACTTAAAAGATGTGAGACCAATGTTATTAATATCCAGGATACACATATATACCCATATACATACATATTTACCTATAGAAATAGATACCATGGTTTTAATTTCAGTTTTTACTTTTATGTTTATTATAGTATACTTTTAAGGTGTTCAACATGCTTTTGATATATATAGTGAAATGTTTACTATAGTCAAATAAATTAACATATCCAACCCCTTCCGTAGCTATTTGTGTGTGTTTTTAAGAGTACCTAAAATCGCCGGCGCCGCGGCTCAGTAGGCTAATCCTCCGCCTTGCGGCGCTGGCACACCGAGTTCTAGTCCCGGTCGGGGTGCTGGATTCTGTCCCCGTTGCCCCTCTTCCAGGCCAGCTCTCTGCTGTGACCAGGGAGTGCAGTGGAGGATGGCCCAAGTGCTTGGGCCCTGCACCCCATGGGAGACCAGGAGAAGCACCTGGCTCCTGCCATCGGATCAGCGTGGTGCGCCAGCCGCGGCGTGCCGGCCGCAGCGGCCATCGGAGGGTGAACCAACGGCAAAAGGAAGACCTTTCTCTCTGTCTCTCTCTCTCACTGTCCACTCTGTCTGTCCAAAAAAAAAAAAAAAAAAAAGTACCTAAAATCTACTGCCTTAGTATATTTAAATATATGATACAATATTAACTACAGTCTTCACACCATACATTGGCTCTCCAGATTCACTTATCCTATAAAACTGCAAATCTGTACTCTATGACCTACTTCTCCCCATTTCTTCTTCTCCCTCGCCTGGTAACCACCATTCCACTCTCTGTTTCTGCGTACTTGAGTTTTTAAAAATTCCACATATAAGTGAGATCATTTTTCTTTCTGTGTCTGGTTTATTTCATCTAGCATTACGTCCCCTACGTTCTCCTTTTTGTAAGGCTGAATAATCCATGGTGTTATACACAGCACAACATCCCTACCCTTCATCCACTGATGGGCATTTAGGGTGTTTCCCACTGAAACAGGTCCAACCATTTCAGTTGCTTCTCCATCCGCACTCTTCACATGGAGTTACAAGGCCAACTTTACCTGTACTTTTAAGAGTTAGAAAAAAGTAACTGAACAGACTGATGAATAACCCTAACAAAGTGGGAACAATATAGACAAATCACCAAAGTAGCTAACATCTAACACAAATACTCTGAGTTTTTACTCTATTAACAGAAAAATCAAGAACTTAAAATAATATGTTCTATAATGTTTTTTTGCAAGGAACCATTTATGATATAGTTAACAAATCATTAAAGGCTTTCAAAATCATTTTCTTAAGCTTTAAAACACAGTAAAATGGTCATGTTAAACTCTGACAAAGTTAGTTAGGAAAAACACACTAGGTCAGAGGAAGAAATGAAAACATGGAGTGTTATCACCATTTGGTCATAAACTTCTTTTCTCAGAGAAACATGCCTATAAAAATCTGTTCCAGGATGAAAACTTGGCACAAAGCAACCCAACCTTACATCATACTTTTTAAAGATTGGGGTGGAGTAGGGAGAGGAGGGATTAAAAAGCAAGAGGGGAAAATCTTTGCATGTAGGAAAAAAAAAACGTTGTCGGTAAAACAAATTTTCCACTGATGTATATAACTTCTTCAAATTAATGGCTTGGTTCAGCTGAAATTTGGCAAGGTAGCAGATTTTAGTCTGTTTCAAGAGTGCCCTCTACTTTGTTTAAGCTGCCTATAAAGACCATGCTTGCAGACGAGATGCCCATTCCTTGTTATGGTCCTGTTGACGATGTTATGTTAACTCATCATTTGTTTTGATTTAAGCCAAAGGCTTCTCCATTCATTAAGTCATTAGCATTGCTAGTGAAAGACAGCGTGTCTGAATTTTAACAGGTACAGAAAAACTCTAATATAATCATGATTAGCCTTCTATTATGGGAATCAAAATCAGACATACCAGGATCAAATTACATATGCTTTAATAAAACTTCACACAGTAAAATCTGGCAACATTGGTGTTAGCCCTTTCCTGCATCAACAAAAGTTTAAGGAGTTCCACTTTATATATGAATTTTACAGTTAAGAGCCTTAGTCATTACCTACCTATACCAAACACTTGTAAACAGGAACCATACCATTACTTTAGGTACTAAATAATTACACACTGAAACCATGCTGTGGTCATAATATAACCATATACTTTTTTTCAGGGAGAAGATGAACTAAAACAACTTTATTTTTAAAACCCAACTGATATATCCACCCATCCACACCCACATCATGCTCTGAAAACTAAGTAAATGATACTTTTTCGCATAATAGACTGATCCACAGAGCAGTAGGTAGAAATACGCTGCACTTAGAAATCTGTAGATAGAAACACGCTGATACGACAAGATGCCGGAACAACTGTGAGCTAGGAGCCACTAAGGAAAAGTGACATGAATCACGTGCGCTTCATGGAGGTCAATGCCCAAACACAAGAGGAACACTCCAAAGGCTGACTTCAGTACCTGTAGCCTTGTCCCTTTGAGGTTCTTCTATCTCCACTATGAATTAACAAAAGACACTTAAGTATTTGTGTTGGGCAAGGAGGCATGAGAGTGGCAGGGCTCTTCAAGAATCTGTCATTTGGGTTGGTGTGGGTAAAGCCACCGCCTACAGTGCAGGCCTCCCATATGGGCACTGGTTCAAGTCCCGGTTGTTCCACTTCCAATCCAGCTCTCTACTATGGCTTGGGAAATCAGTAAAAGATGTCCCAAGTCCTTGGGCCCCTGCACCTGCATGGGAGACTTGGAAGAAGCTCCTGGTTCCTGGCTTCAGATCGGTGCAGCTCTGGCTGTTGTGTCCAATTGGGGAGTGAACCAGCAGTTGAAAGACACCTCTGTCTCTCTCTCTCTCTTTGCCTCTCCTTCTCTCTCTGTGTAAATCTGACTTTCAAATAAATAAATCTTAAAAAAAAAAAAAAGAATCTGTCATTTCACTCTGAGACAAAACAGTGAGTTAAAAAATGTTTCCTAATATAATAATTATGTAATCTATTCTTTAAAAAAAAAAAAGGAAGTTAAATAGGCTCTTATTTAGGCAAACTCCATTTAATATGAACAGAATTTGTGGAGAAATGGTCATACATTATACATTCCTTATAATAAATGTTCCTAAGGCTGGTGCTGTGGCATAGAAGGTTAATCCTTAGCCTGCAGTGCCAGCATTCTATATAGGCACTGGTTCGATTCCTGGCTGTTCCATTCCCACTCTAGCTCCCTGCTAATGGGCCTGGGAAGGCAGTGGAACATGGTTCAAGTGCTTGGGCTCCTGCAACCACATAGGAGACCCAAAAGAAGCTCCTGGCTCCTGGCTTCGGCCTGACCCAGCCCCGGCCATTGTGGTCATTTGGGGAATGGACCAGAGGATGGGATATATTTTCTTTCTCTGTTTCTCTGGCCTTTCAAACGAATGAATGAATGAATAAATAAATAGGTTTTTTTAAAATATCTCTAGGCATAGATATTCCTAATCTGTTTGCTTCATGACACCTGGGGCCTTGGGGTTGGTTGACAGAATGGGTTTACTAATCTAGCACACAGTAAGCATTGGTAAGAGACAGAGACACACAGACAGACGGACACATAGATGCATTATGGGCTGAATGGTTCTATTACCCCACACTTTCTATGTTGAATCCCTAATCCCAATGTGATGGTATTAAATGGTGGGGCTTTGGGGAGGTAGGTTCAGATAAGGACAGGGCAGTTGAGACCCCATGATAAGATCAATAGCCTCATAAGAAGAGGAAGGAATGCCAGAGCTTCCTCTCTATCACATGAAGGGACAGCAAGAAGGTGGCCATCTGCCAGTTGAGAAGAGCGTTCAGATCCAAATCTGCTGGCACCGTCATCTTCATCTTTAAGATTTTAGCCACAGCAACTATGAGAAATACATTTCTGTTCTTTAAGTGACGCAGTCTATGGTATTTTGTCATGGCAGGCCAAACTGACTAATGTAATATAAGACAATACATGTGTATGAGTGTGTGTATATGCATACATATATGTAGTTACTTGTACCATGTATAGGACATGTGTTTATATCCACATATATATAGCACATACATAACGCATAAATATGTACCTAATTTTCAAATATATGCACATACTAGTATGGTTACTTAAACACAAGTGTATTTAAAAGGCATTGTGAATTCATCATGAAATGCTAAAAGTAATTATGTCTATGCCTAGAGATGTATGCAATGCTTTTCTTATGTATTTTTTTTATCCACAGCAAAACTCCCTCTTTGTGATGAGCAGCTGTAAGGGCTTTGACGAACAGAGGTGGATACCCACATGGGACGCCAGATCGCAGCTGGAGGCTTTACCCACTATGCTGCAATGCCAGCCCCAATTCTGTATCTTTTTAATGTTTGGCATTCTGTAATTTCCATATGATATGTCGAAGTATCAAGTTCTTACTTATCTTGTTTGAGATTCATTCTATTCCTCCAACTGAGGTTGGATATCTTGCATGAGTTCTAGCACATTCAAGGGCATTTTCTCTTCCACATTCTAACTTCTCTGTTCCTATCTATAACACGGCGTACTATTAACTGTCACTTTGCATCTCAGACTTTTGACTGAGGAAGGTTTTCCTTCTTACAAATAAATAAAATGAACAGAGACTGCAATAAAACAGTAGAGATCAGCGTTCAGAACTTTGGAGAGAGTTTTCAAGATGGTGGAATAGGGAGGGACAGAACTTTGCTGTTGAGAAATAGTGTTAAACTGAACATCATAAACGCCTCATCCCATTGCAGAAAAAACTGCACGGAATGCTTCAGGTGCTCAGCAAAGGGGTGAAAGGCATGAGGTTTTAAATGAAGACACAGTGCATCTTACAGTTTCAGATGAATAACATTATGCTGTTGAGAAGAGAGACGCATTTGAGAAAGAGAAAGCACAGAACTGCCCCAAGACACAAATAAATCTAAGATGGAGCTTAAGGGGCAAACAAGTCTAAGAAACATAGACTCTGAGATTTGAGTCATCACAGATTTATATACATCTTCTTCCTAAATGTATATTTTCTGCCTGCAAAGAAACCTAAATAAAAACACAGAGATATCAGTAACTGCAGCGGCTGGGGAGGTGGGAGTTCCACACAGAATGTTTCCAAAAATATGAGATTTGGGGGCTGATTGATTTTCTCCCCCAACTGAGTTCTGTTCTGGTTCTTTTTTTGTACTGTTTCAAAGCAAAGGCTGAGCTCTTGATCTTTCGGGAGGCACAGGGAAGACAAAAGGCCAAGCTCACTAATGAAAACTTGCTGAACTTACTTTTCAGAATTCCATTCTAAGTCACGAAGAACCCTTTTGGCCCTGCTCCCAGACTAGTAAAACGAACATCTCCAGTCCCTAGAGGCTAAGAAAGCTCTTTCCACTAAAACCAAATACACATTTTCCCCTGACAGCTGGTTGTCTTAGCATACTCTGAACTGTGTATTCATCAAAGGAAAAAAAATAACTTCAGGAGAACAATATTTATTATAGGATTATCAGAGTGACTCAATAAACATGAGTAAGACAAAATTAAACCATGTTTACTATGATGTTCTATAACTTAAACCCTGACACAAAATCACCCCAAAAGATTTGGGGGTCTCTTTTTGGAGACAACTGATAATGGATATTTTTAGAAGTAAGAATTATCTTTTCCTTTTCATTTATCTATGCTTAGTTATATAATTTTGCCAATTATTCTAAACATCTTTTGAGCATCTAAAATGAAAATGTTCCATTCTGTTAAGATGTTAAATTCAGCATTAAAGTGAAATTAAATCACAATATAGTGGATTTGCTTATTGTTAACAAAAGAATTATTTTATCTGACTTATGTAATTCTAATATCTTTACCCATAATTTTAAGTAGTATCACTTAAATTTTCAGCTTTCCTTACCCCTTGCCTAGACCTGGGGGTCAAGTTTCAGTTTATCCCTTTCTGGATCACAAGCTAACATCCAACTATATCAAGAGACCATGTATGTTGCCAGGCACATTGGGGAGCAAAGCCAGGGAGAAGCAGGCTGAAGAGGCCAAAGGAAGAATAGATGAAAGGTCGCAGGAGACCAAAATCTTATTCCCCAGCTCCAGGAGTCAGTATTTAAGTCATTCCTACAAAGTACAGCTCTACCTCTCACAAAATGACCAGGGGATCACAAAGGAAAAGAGCCTACTGGCTCCCACAAGGCACAGCAACAAGAAATTCCCATGGAGCACACCTGCCCTTCCAGGCTCAGGATCCAAGTGTCACAGCTTTCTAGCCTTCCAGCAAGTCCCATCAGCGGGGGCTGTGGGCTGAGCTCAGGAAGGATTCTGGGAAGGCTAGCTTGGCAGGAGACAGGCTGTAGCTCACTGGTCCTCGACTGATGGGGACAGAGGCCCAGGTCTGGAGGAGTTTTTACTTCAGGCAGGAAACAGGCCAATAAAGGCACGGACACAGAAGATGCTTGTAGTCCTGTTGGGCAGGCAGACAGCAGTGGTCAAGAGAAGTTCCACAGAAGAGATGGTGATTATTTCATTAAAGAAACAGACAAGAGCGCTCCCATTCACTGGTTCCCTTCCTATATATCACAATGGCTGGGACTGCATCAGGCCAAAGCCAGGAGCTAGGAACTCAATTCAGGTCTCCTATATGGATGGCAAGGACCCAACTACTTTGAGCCACAGCCTGCTGCCTCGCAGGGTGTACATCAGCAAGGAAGTGGGATTTGGAGCTGGGACTCTGATTTGGGACACAAGTGTCTCAAGCAGCATATTAACTGCTAAGCCAAGCCCATGTCAGGGAGGTGGCAACTGAGAAGACTGGCGAGGAGAGACAGAACTTCAGTGGCCTCTGTGGGGGAGGAAAAAGAAATTCAGTGTTCTGGTACAGGAAGCAGCCTCTGCAAAGGCGCAGAAGAGAGAGGAATGCAAGGTGTGTTCAGAAGATCATAAAAACTCCAGTGTGGTTGATCAAGAGGATCCATA
Organism: Oryctolagus cuniculus; assembly: GCF_051225735.1. Lineage (NCBI taxonomy): Eukaryota > Metazoa > Chordata > Mammalia > Lagomorpha > Leporidae > Oryctolagus > Oryctolagus cuniculus. The sequence continues at coordinate 179,761,859 of NC_142868.1, forward strand.
CATAGAGAATCCAGACTAGAAAGGTGAGCTGGCACCACGGCAACAGAATCCTCAGAATGCCAAATGGAGAGCTGTGTACCGAGTTCAGCTGGCGACAGAGAAGTGCTGATGGTTTGGGGCATCCATGACTGGAACTTACTTCAGGAAGACAGTAGTCTTGGCAACTCGTGACAAGAGCCTAGGGAGATTACTGACACCATAAACAAGAGTGTCAATTTGTCAAGTCAACAACAGGAGTCATTGCACACTTACTCCCCATGTAGGTTCTCTGTCCTTAATGTGTTGTCCAATGTGAATTAATGCTATAACTAGTACTCACACAGTATTTTACACTTTATGTTCTGTGTGGGTGAAAACTGTTGAAATCTTTACTTAGTATATACTAAATTGATCTTCTATGTATAAAGACAATTGAAAATTAATCTTGATGTGAATGGAAGGGGAGAGGGAGTGGGAGTTGGGAGGGTTGCGGGTGGGAGGGAAGTTATGGGGGGGGCCATTGTAATCCATAAGCTGTACTTTGGAAATTTATATTTACTAAATAAAAGTTTAAAAAAAAAGAGAGAGAGGGAAAAATTGAAAACTGAAACTGGGGAGTTAACTGGGAATTAGATAGAAAGAAGCTGGAAGTTAAAAGGCCCAGAGACGATGCGGCAACTGAGGGATGGAATCAAGTAATGACAGCTGGAATGACAATAATGACACACACTGTGGGGGCACGGCTTTCTAGTACAAAACAAGCAGCTAGCTAATGGGTAGAGGGTGTGGCATATGCCCTTGAGTTGTAGCACCCACGCACTGAAGACAATGGTGTCACGAAGGGAAACAGCTTTGTGAAGAAGAACCATTAGCTTACTGGGGGAATGACGAGTCTGGTTTTGGAATTTTGAGTTGTCACTGAAAACACACACAGATAGAAAAGCAGACCTGTGGGCAGCAGGGAAGATGAGGTTAGAAATGGCAATTGGTAGGGGGGGGGGAGTTGGGGGTCATCCACGAAGAGAGAAAGCCATGAAAATGTTCTGGGGAAGTAATCCCAGGAAACCTAACTTAGCATAATTTAATGTGTGGGGAAAAGGGAGTAGAGGCAGTAACAGTGACCAGGGAGGGCCTAAGTACTTGAGCTTCTAGGGAAAAAAAAAAAGCTGTACCATAAAATATCTGCTGGGAATATGACCACGAGGATCAGATGGGACAGTAAAGTGAAAAGCAGTTTCTGAACATTTTAAACTACTAAACAAACACATTTTTATAATGGCTGCTGTATTACATATTTATTCTCTGAATAAGCCTCAATCCATTGGAAAAGCCAGGCTTCCCCTAATCTTTCAAAGCCCCCTTTCCACCAGGTCAAGTGGAAATACCATCTCTTCCTCCCTTGAACTCTTACAGTACTGAGGAAGGCTTTTCTTTGGTGTTTTTGCAACTCAAGGAGCACTAACTGAACATCAAGGATGGGCCAAGGGCTGTAGTAGGTCCTTTCACATCCACCCTGCCTGAAGTAGCTGCACTGAAACTTAGACTTGTCCCTCTTCACAGAAGATGCGATGAAAGAAAGGAGAAGTAACTGGGCCAAGATTACCAGCCAATGAGGGAAGGAGCAGGGAGCTCCTGCTGCACTGAACCACAAGCTGCAACTTGCCACACTTACTCTCATCCTCCTTCCTATATCGCAGGCAAGTTACGGGCACGGCCCTATTTCATTTCTCTTGCTAGCCTCTGAAGCATGTAGCAAAGGCTTTTACACTTGGCCAATTCTCACCAGGGTTTGTTGCCTTACAGGATGAATACATGCATGTTTGCAGGCACCAAGCCTCTCTAAGAGCGAGCATTTATGGGCTGGTAAGCTTTGAGAACTGATTTCCGAGGCGGCCTGTGGCTTAACAACACAAGTTCTAAAAACAAATTCTGTACTTGTGAAACATGCCACCTGGTCTGCCTCAGGGGCTGAAGCCCTCTTTTTGTGCACCAAGTGGGAACAGCATAGGGAGTGACGCAGCTGGTTTTCTTGAAACCACTCCCACAAACTAGCTGGAGCCAAGAAAAGGGCCCACACCTTTTGGGGAAGAGGCCTGTGCAGTCTCTGGTACCCATTTAACCTTTGGTTTTACTGCTGGAACTGCCAACAGTCTGGGAACGAAGGAAAGGTAGGGCATGTCGAGTGCCAGCTCTGATGATGTAACCCTAAAATTCACAGCTTTTCTGCCAGGAAAAAAAAAAAGGCAATGGCTTAGAAACTATTTTTTTCCTTCTCTAATATTCAACCAAAATCTATTTTGCATCACTGACTACTAACTTTTTTTTTTTTTTTTTTTTGCATAACTTACTACTTCTTAAAAAAACGAAAAGAACTTAGTATCTAATTCAACTCACTGATTTTAGTTCCTGGGGAACCAAATATGGTGGGCCTGAAATGTGTTTATTTCATACACGTCCCTTGTGCAAGAAGAGCACAACAAAATTCTTCTTGGAAGCATTTACTTTCCAAGCCATATTCACGTGCAGTGAGAGACCTGGGAACGAACTGCATCTAAGCACCATAAGGGCATGCGGCTGTGTGCGCCAGGGCTGCCAGAGACACCAGACAACTATTCCTGGACCCTGGGTAAACACACAGACTTCAGAAGTGGGATCACATTTCAGAGCTTCATCAAATTATAATACACTTGGGAGTGTTGTACCAATGTATCTGACAGATGTTCCCTTTTGTTGGGATTGTCTATTCTGGGGACATTTGGTATCCATGTTTTTGGAAACATTTAGGATATAACAAATTGATCTCTTCTCCTACATGTGACGACAAGACCCAAAGTAGCCTTTTGCTTTTCCAATTTCTAGGTCTAGTTCATGTGATCACAATATCCTTGCCCACTTGATGGACTCACTGGGGCAGAAAGATAATAGCTGGACTGGAAAGGGGTTTCTCCTGGGCTCCAGAGGTCTCTCTCTACCCATGAACTGGGACGGTGGGAATGCAAGGTTCTCTTCATGATTGGTACTGAATGTGACCCAAGCTTTTGGTTTCTTTAGGCTCTGCCTGTGAAAGGGATTGCATGGGGTTTGGGACTTCCTAGAAAGAGCCATAGCAGAAGCCAAAAGAAGAACAAGCCTCAGCTAGGGCAAGAGTCTGGCATCAGCTTTGGGCGGGTCACACCACATGCTTTTCCCATGACTCCTGAAAGAACTCTCCAGCTCTGAGTCTATCATCAATGCTGGGATAGCGAAGAGTTGACAGAGTAATACGAAACACAGGTAACAAATGACAGCTCACCACAATTAAAAATAGTACCAACCCCTATTCACTCACTTCTTTTTTTTTTTAAATTAATTAATTATTATTTTTGGGGGGGGGGTACAGGCAGAGTGGACAGTGAGAGAGAGAGAGACAGAGAGAAACGTCTTCCTTTTGCCGTTGGTTCACCCTCCAATGGCCGCCGCAGCCGGCACACCGCAGCTGGCGCACCGCGCCTATCTGAAGGCAGGAGCCAGGTGCTTCTCCTGGTCTCCCATGGGGTGCAGGGCCCAAGCACTCGGGCCATCCTCCACTGCACTCCCTGGCCACAGCAGAGAGCTGGCCTGGAAAAGGGGCAACCGGGACAGAATCCGGTGCCCCAACCGCGACTAGAACCCAGTGTGCCGGTGCCGCAGGCGGAAGATTAGCCTATTGAGCTGCGGCGCTGGCCTTATTCACTCACTTCTTAAAACCTGCCCTATGACCACAGCAGGTTTCTGGAATAGTATTACCACTGTTCTTTGCTTTGAACTCTGCAAGAATTAACCAAAGATATTATAATAAACTTCCTTTTTATGTGGGAGATACAATCCAAGATCCTCACTGGATGTCTAAAATTCTGGCTAGTGTCAAACTCTAAATAGCTTATGTTTCTCCTACATATACATACCTATGATAAAGCTGAATTTATAAGTTATGCACAATAAGAAATTAACAATAACTAATAATGAAGTAGAACCATCATGACATGTACAGTCTGAAGTATAACAACAAAACCAGCAGAAATTTCTTTTTTGTTTTTCATAATTTCATGGATAGACGATTCATTCTTACTATAGATCTTACCAACCTCAGTATTTGATTTCTTTTATTATTTTGAGAATTTTCTTCTTTTTAACTTAAAAGCAGCACTTTTCAGCTACTCTGTGGCATATCTGAATTGCCAACATCACTACTCTTCCACTTTGGAGGTATTATCAGGAAAAATAAAGGTGACTTTGACACAGGCACCATGATACCGTGACAACTGACCTCATATGTGAGATGACTACTAAGTGACTGACAGGAGGGCAGCATATATAGTGTGGATATATCACATTCCAGCTGGGATGGAATGGCAAGAGAGTTCATCATGCTACTTAGAAGGATATAATTTAAAACTTATAAACTGGTTATTTCTGGAATTTTCCATTTAATATTTTCAGACTAGTTGACCACACATGAATAAAACCCTGCAAAACCATGGATAAGGGGGAACTATTGTAATAAGTTTAGCAAATATATAAGTCCTTAAAAAGTCATACCCCAAGTGTACTATTTTCCATTTTAAGCTTTCTCTAAAGCATGATTTTTGAAAACCTTTACTTAGGATATAACAACTTTTGGTAGTATAATTTAGCTTTATATATATAGTTCCACCAAATGAATTTGTATTAACCAAGAAAAATACAAGACCTTCCAATATAGCATTTTCAAATATTTTTGTGAGATTTGCTTATCAACCTAGTAAGACTGCCCTTACACAACTATTTACTGCACACTGCATCTGTGCAATGCAATAAAGGAATGAAAAGACTTGTTCCTTACCCACTACTAGCTTACAAAGATTTAAATAAAACAATGCATCACCAACCAAAGCTATGGTGTACAGTTCACAAAATTAGTATAATAGTTCAGTGTTGAAAACAGCTCCATGAAAGGATAGATTAATATGCAAAGGCAAATGGTTGGTAGAGACAGCATTTGAATAAAACCTTAGAAAATGTACAGTATTTCAACAGGAAGAGGGGCTGGAGAAGGGTATTGTGCACGGAAGGAACAACTTTAGCAAAGGCACAAAGACAACAGAACAGACATGAATTGAGAGAACTGGTCAGGTCCGGCTACAGGACAGGCTATGTGAATGCAAGTAATAGCAAACAGATCTGGAAGGAATGGCTGTGACCAGTTTTTAACATAAAGAGAGGGAGCAAATATGGAAAGCTGGAATTTGGAAATAAGAAAGACGTCTTTTAAATTATAGTCTTTCCAAATAAATTTTCATATCATATCTTTCATTTTTTATTTGTACATGTTCTTAGAGATTATTTTTACTAGCCAGTTTATTTGCAAACTTGGTGCAATAACTTCAAAAAATGTTTTCCTAAGCTAGCAATGGTTTGCCTGCAGCTTAACTAATATATTCCTATTACTCCCATCTTGGGATTATTTACTGAAGTCTCTTTTCTCATCAGCAAAACATCTTCTTAATTTAACTCATTAAGCACATACAGAGTAGCTACTCTTGAACTACTTATTTGCTCACTTATTTATACTTTCTGCCCAACTTGTCCCTGCTAACCACTGGCTTACCCATATCAGTAATCACAACACCAATAGGTAATACTTGCTGAGTTTTTGCTATAGTGCCAGACCCTATAATCCATTTGTTATCAACAGTATTTAATATATTACTCAAAACAGCACTGTGAAATCAGTATTACAACCCCTATTTTACAACTGAGGAAACAAGTTCAGAGATGTCAAATATTGTGCCCACTGGTAGGCAGCCAAACCTAGGTTCAGATCTAGTCAGCTTGGTCCTACAGCCTTGCATCTCAGCATCGCACTTACTATCTCTAGCACCTTTTGATTCCTTACTAACATGGGTCAGTATTTTCAGTTTGAAATATTAAAACATGCACGAGCACTTGCTATTCCAATGTAAAATCCTGTTCTAGGTGCTGTTGGACATAAAGTCAATACATGAGAGAATGCCTATGGAACACTGATGCCCAGAATCTCCCACACTTGAGTATAACTAGCTGTATTATATCAGTTTGCAAGATGATGTGTCCATGATCATAAATTAGAACAACCAAAGCCGGAGGGGGTGAAAATGGATGGTGACCACATCTTCTCACAGACAGAAATCAGCCAGCCCTGACTAAATGACTTACAGAGAATTTTAATAACACATTTCAATCAGTGTCTGTGAAAACTCTTAAATGCCGATGAAAATTTTGTCCTAAGTTCCCAACCAAATCTGCTTATAATCCATTTTCAATGAACCTCAGCTTCCTTTGAAGTAGAACAAGCTACTAAAGCATTTAGCCAACAATAAGCACATTGTGAAGCCAGTCCTTATTCATTACTGATGAGAAAAGTTACTTGGTTAGAACACAAGTGTGCTATCAAACTCCTTCCGCCATATAGCTGGATGTTGTGTAAAATCATATATATTTATTTAGACACAGAAAACGAACTCAAACACCATGCTTAAAGCTGCTACTTGTTCTATCACCTGCAGTGACTTCTGAATAAACATCTGCTGAGTATGTTAAAGAGAATGCTTCTGCTTTTGCAGCAACTCCGAGAGTTACAAATACTAAGACACGAAGCCGCACACTGCTCAGCAGTCTTCTTCGGGCTACTACCACTTGTACCCCCGGACACCCCTGAAGGACATCACAATTTTGGACCCACTCTGTCTCCTCCCCTTTCTTTATGTAGGGGCAGTCATAACCCAAACTGCACAGCAGACTTAGGAAAAGAATGCAGGGGCAAATCCAAACTGCATTTACTCTGTAGTTTAAACCTCTCATACATGGAATTTTTAAGGAAAAAAACATGCATAAAAAGAAATAATTTTAGGAGTTCATAATGGCAAAAGAAAGAGTGAGACACATGAGCAAGTCGAAGCACCAGGTTATGTAACATTAATGACGCTGACACTTACTGTTCAATTCGGGGTGACAAGTACAGCTTGGGGTACACTTGGGTGGCTTCAGTATCCTCAAAGCTGACAGAAAGGAGGGCCACATCTTCTCCAGGATCTTCATTTACATCCTTAGACAGGAAGTGAAAGGAAAACGATCAGCACCTGCTCACGTCACCTCCTCCTGTGAGTGAGGAGCTCGCAGTCCACCGCTGCACTGATAGTTGAGGGTTCCCCTTGCTCCACCTGAACAGCTCAGCATGTCTTCTGCCACCAACATTATCACTCCACTCAGAAAGAATGGCTGCCAAACTTCCTGACCAGAAGTTACCATAATCGGGCAAAAGACCACCACATATCTCACGTGTGCCCCCATTCAGGGGTAGGGGGAGTGAATCTGTGATAACAAAGTAATAGACAAAAAAAGTACAGCTGACAAATTGCAGTCAACATTGCTTTGAACATGATTTATATACTAAAAAAACAACAAAATGTTATAGTACCCAGTAATTTTATTATACCTACCTTTACATAATGTTGTTATTTAAATAACAAAAATTCCTAGGAAACAAATCACCATGAAGCATGTCACTACGCAAGCAGACGGCAGAGGAGTTAGGTACACATCTGCTTTATGAAATGATTATGGGTGATTCACATGAGAACCACAAGACACATCCATACATATTTTAGAAGTCCAATTATAAGAACACTGTAAGACAAAAACACTGTTGATCCAAGTGTGTACCAATAAACACTATGAGGTTAACCAAATAACCCACAATAAACTAAACTTTTTAACAGTAAAGCTGACCTTACTGTGATTTATAATTAAGAATCAAGAATGGGGAGGGTATTTAGCCTCGTGGGCAGGACACTGGTTACAATGCCTGTGTCCCATACTGAAGTACTTATGTTTGATAACTGGTTCTAGCTTCTGGCTCCAGCTTCTTACTAATGCTGACCCTGAGAGGAGGCCTTGGTGATGGCTCAAGTAATTGGGGTAAATGTTACCCATGTGAAAGACCTGGATTGGATTTCTGGCTCCAGCCATTGCAGATATTTGCGGAGTGAACAGGTAGAAGGGAACGTATGCACTCTCGCTCTTCTTCTCTCTCACACACAAACATAAACAAACAAATAAATAGATTTTTTTAAGCTTAAGAATAGAAGCAATTAAATGTCATAACAAACTCCAGCCAGCACTGATGACACACTGATGAAGTATCCAAAATCAAGATTGTGGAACTTACAACTACAAGCATGTACTTTACAATTATTGCCAAGTGTCAAGTGCCTGCCAGACTTCTAAAAAAAACACTGAATTGAGATAAATCTGGTAGCATATTGATCTTAATTTGTAAGTATCCCATTTTAGTAAGCTTTAATATTTTATTTTTGGTTGGTGGTAGCTTCAAGTAAAATACAAAATTTTTCTATTTTAAAATTTCTTTATTAATATAAACAGAACAGATTTTATGTATTCCACAGGTACATTTCCAAGAAGACAACCATACTTCCCTCACTACCTTGGTCACCTCCAATCTCCCTCCCTCCCTACAGCAGTAAAAAAAAAATGAACTCTGGTCATTTGCAACAAAATGGAGGAATCTGGAAAACATCATGCTGAGTGAATTAAGCCAGTCCCAAAGGGACAAATATTTTATGTTCTCCCTGATCAGTGACAACTAACTGAGCACCTAAATGGAAACCTGTAGAAGTGAAACTGACAACTATGAGAAACAATGATTTGACCAGCCCTTGTCCTGACTTTCGAGGAACAGCTTACTATTTTATTCCTTTTAGTTTTTTTTGTTCTACTTAATACTACTGGTTGAACTTCGTAATTAACACACAATTATCTAAAGTGTTTAAATTTAACTGAAAATTTATCCCTGTTAAAAATAAGAGTGGGAATAAGAAAGGGAGGAGATGTACAATTCGGCACATGCTCAATTGGACTACCCCCTAATGGTAGAGTTAGAAACGTGCCAAGGGATTCCAATTCAATCTCATCAAGGTGGCATGTACCAAAGCCATCTCACTAATCAAAGTGACCAGTTTACGTTCATAATTGATCATAATGATAGTATTAAGAGTCAAAGGGATCACATAAATAAGACTAGTGTCTGCTAATACTAACTGATAGAATTAAAAAGGAAAGAACGATCCAACATGGGAAGCAGGATACACAGCAGACTCAATAGAATGGCAGATGTCCTAAACAGCACTCTGGCCTCAGAATCAGCCCTTAAGGCATTCAGATCAGGCTAAAAAGCCCATGAGAATATTTCAGGCATGGAAAGCCAAGATACTCTGGCAAAAAAAGAAAAAAAAACCTAAATGAAAGATCTCCGCGAGTGAGATCCCAGTGAAAAGAACAGGTCATCAAAGAAGGAGGTACCTTTCTCTGAAGGGAGGAGAGAACTTCCACTTTGATTATGGCCTTGTCTAAATAAGGTCGGAGTTGGCAAACTCAAGAGGCTTCCATAGCCTTGGCAGCTCATGACAAGAGCCTCAGGTGATTACTAATGCCATAAATAAGAATGTCAATTGTTAAATCAACAACAGGAGTCACTGTGCACTTACTCCCCATGTAGGATCTCTGTCCTTAATGTGTTGTCCAATGTGAATTAATGCTATAACTAGTACTCAAACAGTACTTTATACTTTGTGTGCCCGTGTGTGCAAACTGTTGAAATCTTTACTTAGTATATACTAAGTTGATCTTCTGTATATAAAGATAATTAAAAATGAATCTTAATGAAGAATGGGATGGGAGAAGGAGTGGGAGATGGGATGGTTGCGGGTGGGAGGGAGGAATATGGGAGGAAAAAGCCGCTATAATCCAAAAGTTGTACTTTGGAAATTTATATTTATTAAATAAAAGTTAAAAAAATACAAAAATTTAAAACACTTAATAGAATTGCATGTCTTTCATTCACAGGGACTGGAAAGACTTGACCTCTATTTCTGGATCAGTTCCTATGTCCTCAGGTAGGCTCAGGGGACTCTCAAGTTGGACTTAAAGATTCACCACCCCTTGAGCATTGAGAATCTCCGATAAGAATCTTATCTTTCATCTGTCTCAAAGTAGCCCCACCTCTTCTTTTCCTGCAACCCAGGAAGCTAGCCATTATGCTCACTCCGCTCAGCTCTAATGCCTTCAGTCTCCTTGAGCTGCCTCCTGAGCCTGGAAGATATGGAAGGATGATATACATCCGCAGCCCCAAGGAACCCTAGTCTCTCATGCTAAAAAACTTGAAATGTTAAAACCAAAGGAAAGAGTCTCGCTGGACTCTACCTATCTCCTGGCTTCTCTCTCATCTCTTTCCTCTCCTTCACAAACAAACCCAAAGAGTGGTCTACACTCCCTCTCTAACCCCTTCTCTCCCACACATCCCTGAGTAGCCTACTGGCTGTGCTACTTCACCAAGACTGCTCCAACTGCAAGCAGCCAACACTTTTTCCTTTTTTACGTACTGTCTAAATCTGACAAAGATGATCATTTGCCTCCGAAAATTCTCTTTCCTTGCTTCTAAGAAATCCCATTCTCCTGGTCTTCTGTTTCTTTGGCCAGTTCCTCTTCCACTTTCATTCTTCATTTTTTAATTTTTTTGCTTTACATTACTAATATTGGGCTTGTTCTAACAAAGTCCAACTATATATAAGTTTATAAAGATAAAAATCTTCCACTTCCACTTTTAAGGTAACAAATATTAGCTGTGTGTATAACTTTAAACAGCTTTCTCTATGCTCATAAACACACAAACACATGGGCAAACACCCTTGCATATAAACAGCTCTTTAATCTTCTGTTTTGTTTCCCCTAATGGGATCATATTATACATATAACTCCACCAAATGCTTCTTAAATAGCCACATAATATTCCATGGCATGGATTTATTTTTTATTAAACCATTTCCCTGGCAACAGACCTTCAGGTTGTTTGCAATTCTTAGCCATTTGATAGCACTGCAACAAATATTCACGTGTGTGTGTATGTATGTCTTTTAGTAGTGAGACTTCTATTTCATTTATTTATTTTGAAAGAGTTACAGGGTGGGGGAGAGAGGGAGGATGGGAGGGAGGGAGAGGGAGAGAAAGAAGAGAGGAAGAGAGAGAGAGAGAGAGAGATCTTCCATCCACTGGTGCGCTCCACAGATGACCTCAATGGCCAGTGCTGGGTCAGGCTAAAGCTGAGCCAGGAGTTCCATCTGGGTCTCCCACATGGGTGGCAGGGGCCCAAGTACTTAGGCCATCTTCCCCTGATTTTCACAGGTCATTAGCAGGGAGCTGGATTGGAAGTGGAGCACCCCAAACATGAAATGGCACCCATGTTGGACACTGGTGTTCCAAGTGGCAGCTTTATCCACTATGCCACAATGCCAGCCCTGGGACTTCTATTTCTTAATAAACAACTAAAATTGTTTATTTTGTTCTACTTAATACTTTTGGTTGAATACTGTAATCAATACACAGTTATTCTCAAGTGTTGAAACTTAACTGAAAAGTGATTGCTGTTAAATATAAGAGCGGGAGTAAGAGAGGGAAGAGATGTGCAATTTGGGACATGCTCAAGCTGACTTACCTCAAACGGTATAGTTAGAAACATACCAGGGGATTCCAATTCAATCCCATCAAGGTGGCATGTACCAATGCCATCTCACTAGTCCCGGTGATCAATTTCTGTTCACAACTGATCACACTGATAGGTCTAAGAGCCAAAGGGAGCACATAAACAAGACTAGTGTCTGCAAATACTAGCTGACAGAATAAAAAAGGGAGAGAATGATCCAGCATGGGAAGCGAGATACACAGCAGACCCATAGAATGGCAGAAGTCCTAAACAGCACTCTGGCCTCAGAATCAGCCCTTAAGGCACGCGGATCTGGCTGAAAAGCCCATGAGAGTATTACAGGCATGGAAAGCCAAAACACTCTGGGAAAAAAAAAAAAAAAAAACTACATGAAAGATCTCCGCGAGTGAGATCCCAGTGAAAACAACAGGTCATCAAAGAAGGAGGTACCCTTCTCTGAAGGGAGGAGAGAACTTCCACTTTTACTACGACCTTGTCTAAATATGATCAGAGTTGGTGAACTCAAAAGGCTTCCATAGCCTTGGCAACTCATGACAAGAGCCTAGGGTGATTACTGATGCCATAAACAAGAGTGTCAATTTGTTAAGTCAACAACAAGAGTCACTGTGCACTTACTCCTCATGTAGGATCTCTGTCCTTAACGTGCTGTACATTGTGATTTAATGCTATAACTAGTACTCAAACAGTATTTTTCACTTTGTGTTTCTATGTGGGTGCAAACTGTTGAAATCTTTACTTAATATATGCTAAACTGATCTTCTGTATATAAAGAGAATTGAAAATGAATCTTGATGTGAATGGAAGGGGGGAGGGAGAGGGAAAGGGGAGGGTTGCGGGTGGGAGGGAAGATATGGGGGGGTGGGCGGAAAACCATTGTAATCCATAAGCTGTACTTTGGAAATTTATATTCATTAAATAAAAGTTAAAAAAAAATAAACAACTAAAATTAAGATTGCTGGGCTAAGGGCTATGAGCATTTTACATTTCAACAGAATTTAGGATTATTTTCCTGAAACTTGTACAGCTATTCACATTTGGGCCCATGAATTTGCATCAGCAGGAGAGAGCTAGTTTCCGCTCATCCTGAGTAATGGGTAACACTGGCCGTTATCACTCTTTTTGATATAATGCTGCCAATCTGATAGTTAGAAAATGTGATCTCCATGTAGAAGTATGAAGCAAGACCCCTATCTTACACCTTACACAAAAATCCACTCAACATGGATTAAAGATCTAAATCTACGACCTCACACCATCCAATTATTAGAGAACATCAGAGAAGCCCTGCAAGATATAGGCACAGGCAAAGATATCTTGGAAAAGACCCCAGAGGCACAACAGTCAAAGCCAGAATTACCAACTGGAATTACATCAAATTGAGAAGTTTCTGAACTGCAAAAGAAACAGTCAGGAAAGTGAAGAGGCAACCAACAGAATGAGAAAAAATATGTGCAAATTATGCAACTGATAAAGGATTAATAACCAGAATCTACAAAGAGATCAGGACACTCCGCAAAAACAAATCAAACAACCCACTTAAGAGATGGGCCAGGACCTAAATAGAAATTTTTCAAAAGAAATCCAAATGGCCAACAGACACATGAAAAAATGTTCAGGATCATTAGCCATCAGGGAAATGCAAATCAAAACCACAATGAAGTTTCACCTCACCCATGGATAGAATGGCTTACATACAGAAAACAACTAACAACATATACTGGCAAGGATGTGGGGAAAAAGGCACACTAATCCACTGTTGGTGGGAATGCAAACTGGTAAAGCCACTACGGAAGACAGTTTGGAGATTCCTCAGAAACACGAATATAGCCCTACCACATGACCCAGCTATCCCACTCCTTGGAATTTACCCAAAGGAAATTAAATTGGCAAATAAAAGAGCTATTTGTGCCTCAATGTTTATTGCAGCTCAATTCACAATAGCTAAAACATGGAATCAACCTAAATGCCCATCAACAGTAGACTGGATAAATAAATTATGGGAAATGTACTCTACAGAATACTATACAGTAGTTAAAAGAAAGTGAAATCTAGTCATTTGCAACAAAATGGAGGAATCTGGAAAACATCATGCTGAGTGAATTAAGCCAGTCCCAAAGGGACAAATATCATATTTGTTCTCCCTGATCAGTGACAACTAACTGAGCACCTAAAAGGAAACCTGTAGAAGTGAAACTGACACTATGAGAAACAATGACTTGATCAGCCCTTGTCCTGACTTTCGAGGAACAGCTTACTATTTTATTCTTTCTAGTATTTTCTTGTTCTACTTAATACCATGGGTTGAAACACACAATTATTCTAAGGTGTTTAAATTTAACTGAAATTTATCCCTGTTAAAAATAAGAGTGGGAATAAGAAAGGGAGGAGATGTAAAGTTTGGCACATTCTCACTTGGACTTACCCCTAATGGCAGAACTAGAAACGTGCCATGGAATTCCAAATCTCATTAAGCTGGAATATACCAATGCCATCTCACTAATCAAAGTGACCAGTTTACGTTCATAATTGATCATGATAGGATTAAGTGTCAAAGGGATCACATAAACAAGGCTAGTGTCTTCGAATACTAACATAGAATAAAAAAGAGAGAGAACGATCCAACATGGAAAGTGGGATTCACAGCAGACTCAATAGAATGGCAGATGTCCTAAACAGCACTCTGGCCTCAGAATCAGCCCTTAAGGCATTTGGATCTGGCTAAAAATGGAAAGCCAAGACACTGTGGCAATAAAAATGACCTAAATGAAAGATCTCTGTGAGTGAGATCCCAGCAGACGAGTAGAAAGAACAGGTCATCAAAGAAGGAGGTACCTTTCTCTGAAGGGAGGAGAGAACTTCCACTTTGATTATGGCCTTGTCTAAATAAGGTCGGAGTTGGCAAACTCAAGAGGCTTCCATAGCCTTGGCAGCTCATGACAAGAGCCTCAGGTGATTACTAATGCCATAAATAAGAGTGTCAATTGTTAAATCAACAACAGGAGTCACTGTGCACTTACTCCCCATGTAGGATCTCTGTCCTTAATGTGTTGTCCAATGTGAATTAATGCTATAACTAGTACTCAAACAGTACTTTATACTTTGTGTGCCCGTGTGTGCAAACTGTTGAAATCTTTACTTAGTATATACTAAGTTGATCTTCTGTATATAAAGATAATTAAAAATGAATCTTAATGAAGAATGGGATGGGAGAGGGAGTGGGAGATGGGATGGTTGCGGGTGGGAGGGTGATTATGGGGGGGGGGCCGCTATAACCCAAAAATTGTACTTTCAAAATTTATATTTATTAAATAAAAGCTTAAAAAATGTGATCTTAACTGGCTAAGCAACTTTTCACTTGATTATTGGTCATGTAAATTTCCTGATCAAATACATTACCCACTTTGCTTTAAGGCTCTTGGTCATTTTGCTGTTTTTTAATTAGATTTGTTAACACTGCTATCACCTGTGTTATAAATTCTTCTTGCAGTCTAGCTTTTGACTTTTTACTTTGGAGGCTCTTCTACCACCACAGAAAACTTAGATTTCTACAGTTGAATCTGACCAATAATTCTGAGTCTACATAACTGCTTCTCTGGTTTTTCATCTAACATTACTATAAATTTATTTTTACAGGGAGATTTGTAATACTTCTAGAATATATTTCTGGGTGACATGATATAAGACGTGTTGCTTTGTTTTTGTTTTCCTAAACTGGAGGGCAGTGGTGATAGTGTGTGGATGGTGGATAAGAGAACTTGGCACACTGAAGCTACTCAGTGTTTGTTGTCCAAATAAATAAGTGAACAAATGAGTGCTTTGTGTGTGTGTGCGTGTGTGTGTTGGCGGGGGGGGGGGGCCGTCTGGAGAGGTGTTGTTTTTTTTTTTTTTTTTTAATGAATTTTAATTCTGAATCTTTACTCTCTAAGTCTAGTGATTTTTCAGGAATCTACCTTACAAAAGTTTTGGTGACCAATGATGTCTAGAAAATTGAGTGCTAATTCCTTGCTCCCACATCCAATAACACAACAAGTTCTTTAGAGCTAGCTATTTTAGAAGGAGCACCCAGATTTGGAGTCTGAATTTCCTATCACTTGCTTTTTTCCACATGACATTCAACCTTGAATTTTTACTGCCATAAAATGAGGATGGAAATTTTTAAGAACACTTATGGTCCTCAAGAAGCAAAAACTATCTATCTAATTATATATACTTTAAAACCCATAAAATATCTAAAACTGAAGTTGGTGCTGACCTTGAAGAAATCATATTCATAGAGAAAAATTAATTTTATTATCTAAGTGTAGAAGCAGTTGTCTTGATAGTTAGGTTCATCACCTTAAGAAAAAGACAAAATAACATTGCCTTTCAGATACCTGCCCCAACCACTGAGTTTCCTGTGCAAGGCCAACGCTGGAGACCATAAACACAATTCACAAACACTTGATGAACACACTGCAAGAAACTGCTGACCACTGACATGCTTTTTAATTTGCAACTTCATTCTTTATATCTAAGCATAAATTTCCTTTTCCTATTTTTTAACTTTCTATTTCACTCCTGCAGTAAAGAACAGAAATGCTCAAGAACAATCCTCTAAACAAATGGAATGACCCTGGTTTATATAATCTACATTTATCATCTGACATCCTGCAAAAAGTATACAAAACATTAGTCTGAATATGCACCTAGCTATTTCCATGAGTTTGTTTTATGAACGACTTTAATCTTTTATTCCTCTTGGAGTAGCACATGCGTTTTCCCTGAATTGTTATTTGATTCCTAATGGATACCTAAGTTTGATTTTGAGTGCTTAAATAAGCCCAAAAAGTTCCAAAAATACGAGTCCGCACAGGGCTCTTTCCAGTTTCTGTAACTCTAACAGGCTTGTACATGTGTTCCCTCCCATCTGGGAAATTAGAAAAGAAGCTCTTGTACCATGGTTCTTAGAAGCTAACATTACAGATGATTATTGTAACCACTAATGGCAGCATTTGGAAAACAGGGGGTGGTTATAGCATAGTAGGGGACATTTTAAACTGTACAAGTATACATTTTCAGGGCTTTCTATCTGCTCTATTTGAAACTGCAGCAGGCTAAAATAGAGGAAAAGATGCCGAATCTGCTAAAACTCAAGAAGAATATTGCCTCTTCCCCTTATAAAAGTGGGTCAGGCACTAACATACAAATGGTGAGGCAATGATGGCCAGATATTGCTGAGCGTTAACAGTGGATCTGACTCAGCACTTGATGAAAGCAGCAAGGGGTTCCCCAAATTCACTATAGGTGAGTTTTTGGCAGCTTGGGAGATTGTCCTATTTTTGCATCCACAGTGTCTGGAATATGGTCCATCCATCGCATACTGACAAAGAAAAAAGAAATACACTGAATAGCCGGCGCCGCGGCTCACTAGGCTAATCCTCCGCCTTGCGGCGCCAGCACACGGGGTTCTAGTCCCGGTCAGGGTGCCAGATTCTGTCCCGGTTGCCCCTCTTCCAGGCCAGCTCTCTGCTGTGGCCCCGGAGTGCAGTGGAGGATGGCCCAAGTGCTTGGGCCCTGTACCCCATGGGAGACCAGGAGAAGCACCTGGCTCCTGCCATCGGATCAGCGCGGTGCGCCGGCTGCAGCGCACCGGCCGCGGTGGCCATTGGAGGGTGAACCAACAGCAAAGGAAGACCTTTCTCTCTGTTTCTCTCTCTCACTGTCCACTCTGCCTGTCAAAAAACAAAACAAAACAAAACAAAAAGAAATACACTGAATTAACGCAGGAATGATGAGAAGAATGACTAAATGAGTAAGATAAACCATTGAACTTGCTTTTCTAAACAAAACTAATTGGGCTTCAGGATTCATAGCTGATAGAATTAAGTGGAAAATGTTTTCATTTAGAAAAATTTTTTAAATTTATCTCTTTAGTCCCTTATGTCTATTACATGGGATTTTATTAAGAAAAACTCAAATCTGATCCACAGGGCTGGCATTGTGGTGCAACAGGCTAAGCCACCACCTGAGATGCTGGCATCTCCATATTGATTGGAGTCCTGGCTGCTCCACTTCCAATCCAGCTCTCTGCTAATGAGCCCAAGAAAGCAGTAGAAGATGTCCCAATTGGTTGGCTCCTTGCGGCCCACATGGGAGACCTAGTTGGAGTTCCTGGCTCCTGGCTTCAACTTGGCTAGATTCGGCCTTTGTAGCCATTTGGGGAACAAACCAGTGGATGGAAGATATTCTCCCTCTCTCTCTCTCTCTCTCTCTCTCTCTCTCTGTGTGTTTGTGTGTGTGTGTGTAAATGCCTTTCAAATAAATAAATCTTTAAAAACAATAATAAAAACAGATCCATGTGTCAGCCAAGGAAGGAAATATCTACTAATTAGGTTCAACATTTCTAGCTAGACCATAATGACTCACTTATAGCTATTGTCAATTAGGGCTCTTTGTAAATATCAACAGGGTATAGCAAAAAAAATTAAAAATTAGCCTTCAAAATGAAAGTAAACAAAAGTGCAATTTGTCATTCCACTGTACTCTTTGATATGCTAATCACTCAAAGTAAAGATAATAGCCATTAAAAAGCCACTATATATTGACAACATTAGTATTGATACAGATACAAACTGCTAATTAACTAATTATTGGTAGGCAATAACTGGACCATAAACATAACAAAGTATAGGTCCTTTGAGAAAACTAAAAAACTGTTGCATTTCTCAATTCAAAAAAACTTACAACAAAGCTGTAAGCATTACTAGCAAAAATAAACTGATGACATAAATGAGTATAAAGAAACCATTATATAAGCTGGCACTGCGGCTCACTTGGCTAATCCTCCACCTGTGGTGCTGGTACCCCAGGTTCTTGTCCCAGTCGGGGCGCCGGATTCTGTCCCGGTTGCTCCTCTTCCAGTCCAGCTCTCTGCTGTAGCCTGGGAAGGCAGTGGAGGATGGCCCAAGTGCTTGGGCCCTGCACCTGCATGGGAGACCAGGAAGAAGCACCTGACTCCTGGCTTCGGATCGGTGCAGCGCGCCAACCATAGCGGCCATTTAGGGGGTAAACCAATGGAAGAAGACTTTTCTGTCTCACTAACTCTGCCTGTCAAAAAAAAAAAAAAAAAACACCCAATATATAGGACATCAAAAACCAAGTACCACTTCAAGTTACATTTCTAATAGTATTGGGGGGGCCGGCGCCGCGGCTCACTAGGCTAATCCTCTGCCTTGCGGCGCCAGCACATCAGGTTCTAGTCCCGGTCGGGGCGCCAGATTCTGCCCGGTTGCCCCTCTTCCAGGCCAGCTCTCTGCTGTGGCCACGGAGTGCAGTGGAGGATGGCCCCAAGTGCTTGGGTCTTACACCCCATGGGAGACCAGGAGAAGCACCTGGCTCCTGCCATTGGATCAGCGCGGTGCGCCGGCCGCGGCGGCCATTGGAGGGTGAACCAATGGCAAAGGAAGACCTTTCTCTCTGTCTCTCTCTCTCACTGTCCGCTCTGCCTGTCAAAAAAGAAAAAAATAGTATTGGGGGGCCAGCGCTGTGATATAATGGGTTAAGCAGCTGCTTGCAATGTCAGCATCCCACATCAAAGCACCGGGTTGAACCCAGTTGCCCAGCTTCAGAACAAGCTCCCTGCTAATGTGCTTAGAAAGGCAGCAGAAGATGGTCCAGGTGCTTGAGCCCCTGACATTCGTGTGGGAGATCTGGATGTAGTTCCAGGCTCCAGACTTTGGCCTGGCCCAGCCCTGACTATTGCTGTTGGGGAGAAACCAAAAGCTGGAATATCTGTGTCTGTCTCTCTGCCTTTCAAGTAAATAAAAGTAAATAAATAAAAATAAAAAATAAAGTGATATTAAGCTTGACTTGGAGTCAACATGATTCCTAGGATGATACAAAACTAGGCCTGAATAAGAACCTAATTTTTATGAAAGTTATGAGTCTTTGAAAAGTTGTATGCAAATCTAAAATTTCCAAATAAAAATATCATTTTAAAATATACTAAGTAAGGTTTATTCCCTAGGGGCATCAGTACCCTGTAATACAGATTCATCACAATCAAATTACATAAATTTAGATTTTTCTTTTTTTCTAAAGATTAATTTATTTATTTGAAAGGCAGAGTTACAGAGAGGCAAAGGCAGAGACAGACAGAGGTCTTCCATCCTCTGGTTCATTCCCGAGATGGCCACAAAAGCTGGAGCTGCACAGATCTGAAGCCAGGAGCCACAAGCTTCCTCCAGGTCTCCCACATGGGTACAGGGGCCCAAGGACTTGGGCCATCTTCTATTGCTTTCCTAGATCATAGCAGAGAGCTGGATCAGAAGTGGAGCAGCCAGGACATGAACCAGTGCCCATATGGGATGCCAGCACTGCAGGTGGTGGCTTTGCCCGCTATGCTATAGCACCGGTCCTTAGATTTTTCAAATTAAGTTTTTATCAACTGGAAGAGAATAGAATTCTCTTATGGTGCTACCATTCATTCATGCATTTAATAAAGTAAGTAAAAAGGCTTAATACTTTACCAAATAAGAAGTAACTTTAAAATACGTTATCTCAAGAATCAAAAGGAGGGGGTTAGAGAGGCAAAGAAGGAAAGAACATATCAATATGTTTTTAGAATTGTTTCTAAAAACTACATCAAATCTATTAAAAACTAATTATAAATTAAAATTAAAAAGTAAAATATATGTTATAAACATTAAGAGAAAACCTGGGGATGGCACTGTGGTATAGTGGGTGGGGCTGCCACCTGCAGTCCCAGAAATGTGTAAGTGCCAGTCCACCTGCAGTACCTTTGAGATTCAGCTGCTCCACTTCCAGTCCAGCTCTCTACTGTGGCCTGGGAAAGCAGTAGAGGATGGCCCAACTTCTAGGGCCCCTGAACCCACATGGGAGACCCAGAAGAAGCTCCTGGCCCCTGATCAGCTCAGCTCTGGCCATTGTAGCCATGTGGGGAGTGAACCAGCGGATAGAAGACCCCCCCCCCCCATAGCCCTGCCTTTCAAATAAACAAGTCTTAAAAGAGAGAGAGAGAGAGAGAGAAACCCTAAAGCAGGAAAAGGGGAAGAGAAAGAAGAGAGTGAAAGTTTTAAAAAAATGTAATCAAGGAACCAGTGTTGTTAAGCCACCTCCGCAGTGCTGGCATCCCATATGGGCACCGGTTTGAGTCCTAGCTGCTCCACTGCTAATGTGCCAGGGAAAGCAGCAGAAGACTGCCCAAGTGCTTGGGCCCCTGCACCCAAGTAGAGACTGCGAAGAAGCTCCTGGCTCCTGGCTTCAGTCTGGCCCAGTCCTTGCCATTGCAGCCATTTGGGGAGTGAATAAATAGATGGAAGATCTATCTCTTCCTCTCCCTCTCTAACTCTGCCTTTCAAATAAATAAAAATAAATTTTTACCAAAAAAAATGGTCAAAGGTTCATGGAGAATCAGCTGTGGCTTCCATTACTCAAGACAGAGGAGATGTAGGATAAAAAGACCTCTTCACTCACTCGGTTGGCTATCAATATAAGCAGCCAAAATAAAAATTTGAATTTGGATTCAGTTGGCATTAAGACAAGATAATGCATATAACAGGAATGGAATTAAATCTAAGCAGAAGAAATATTTAAGCACAAGGACAATTTTGTATATAAGACTTTGTTCTCACTGCTAAGGTGTCTGTAACATAACGACACTGATTCTTTCCGCAATTAGATCATTTCCTCTTCATAAAACTGCTAGGAAATGTGTAAGTGCCAGGGAAAGTAGTATGGTCAGCAAAAACAATACAAAAATAAAGGAGTAAAGTTGAGCCAAGCAGATGAGGAAGAGCAATAAAGGGTCTCCAGTGGCTGGCTCTTTTGCTGTGGGTGTGACCCCAACCTTTATTTCTACACTGCGGGGGTGCTGCAGCAATGTAACTCAGTCAGGTCAACAGCCTTTCTCCAGCACCTATAGAGTTCTTTTGTCATTTTGATATCCCTTAGGAAGGCAGCATTTACAAGGCTTACTTCTGATTGGATTTCTCCAAATGGAAAGGGAGAAAAAACATTCTCCTTGCCTAGCCCAGACAAACAGGGCCACTCCCCCTATATTTTACAGACCTTAGCTAACATCTTTCCATTTGGTCCTTCTCCTTATCAAGAAGTTCTTTCCTTTCCTTAGTTGGTGTGGTTTCAATTTCGTTCACTTTGGTTCACTGGAAATTCATTTGCCTAGTAAGAGTCCTCCTCAACTGCAATTTTTTTTTTTTTTACAGGCAGAGTGGACAGTGAGAGAGAGAAACAGAGAGAAAGTTGGTTCACCCTCCAATGGCTGCCACGGCCGGTGCGCTGCGGCCAGCACACGGCGCTGATCTGATGGCAGGAGCCAGGTACTTCTCCTGGTCTCTCATGGGGTGCAGGGCCCAAGCACTTGGGCCATCCTCCACTGCACTCCGGGGCCACAGCAGAGAGCTGGCCTGGAAGAGGGGCAACCGGGACAGAATCCGGTGCCCCGACCAGGACTAGAACCCAGTGTGCCGGCGCCGCAAGGCGGAGGATTAGCCTATTGAGCCACGGCAAGGCCCTCAACTGCAATTTGATCTATGTCCTCCTTCAGTAGCTTTGACTACGCTGCTTCACGCGTCTCCACGCGAAATGAATAGTACATATTTGACATTATACACAGAGACTGCTAGTTTTTGAGGGCTACACAGAGATCTATCTCCTTCTTATTATGCCTAGTAATAAGTTAGCATTTATTCAGTGTTTATTCAATAGTCATTTTGCTCTAGGCTTTATTATATGAATTATCTCACATAATCCTTATAATCTCATAAAGAAAGAACTATTATTATTCTCATTTGCAGATAAAGAACGTATAAAGAAACTGATGTTCACAGAGATTAAATGGTGAAGGTGAGTTTTGACTAAAAGGCTATAGAGATCACTATGCCAAATCATTTGGTATCTTTACACAGACAACACTTTGAGGAAGGACGATGGCCTCTACAAGAACATTGATGAGGACTGCAGAGTTCTAAGGCCATAATATCAACCTTTCTGCAATAATGTATGCTTAGGCACATTCTATGATTAACTTACTATACTCAGTGAAAAGAAGAAGTGCTGATTGTCAGGTCAGGAAAGGATAACAGCAGTGTTCTTGAAATAGCCACCCCTTTACAGGGTGAGGCCAGGACACCAGGACAGAACTGTTGCCACCTGCCCATCTTCCAAAAGTGACATCCTGAGTTCATTACCACCAGATGTCAAGATACAGTATAGGGTCAGGTTTTTAAAAGGTTTGTTTCTTGCTTATTTTCATAAATAAAGACCATTTCACAGCTTTCATTTATTCAGGAATCTGCTTGTGAAGCTGTACTTAGCCTTAATATGTTGGTTATAGCTGCTGTTTATAAAACTAAATTGAAACACATGCTGTACAAACAAACTTTGGGAGAAAAAATTTTGGCTCTTTTAAAAATACTGATGATCAAGACTTTGTTGGTCAAATATTATCCCATCAGTTACTGTACCTAACAGACATAGCCCTGAGAATGCCAAATTTCTCTGCATAATCACAGCACAACTCTACAAGGTGTGTGAAATGCAGCCTCTTCTCTGGGAAGCTGGGAAGGCTGGGTGAGGAGCAGGCTCTGCACTACAGCCAGGGCCCTCACTTCCAGCAAGTGAGGTTTCCTGGCTTCTACCAACTTTACTCACCAAAGTGGTTTTGTTAAAAATCTGTATGAATATTTAATATACGGATTGTCCAGAACACACTCACAGTCACTTACCACATGTGAGGGCACCTCCAAATTGTTGTGGAAAATAGAATTAAAAGGGGTATTCTTGCCAAAGTTGTTAGAGAAATAATTTGAGCATGGGGCTTCTCCTACTGCCTCAGCAATTGTGTTCTTAGTGAGTCTGATAAGAAGCCTCTTCTGGTTCTATTTAACGCATATATTTTTGCAATTATTTTAAAAATCATATTGAATTACAGCTCAGAGTTCATACACATCCACTGATACAAACCCTGTGCCAGCCTTTTATCCAAGAGCCCAATGAAACAAGTTAAAGCAATAGGGAGTTTTAACTTATGTACACATGAAACAGCCATGAATACCATTTACCTCATCCTTAACATGTCTCCATAATGAGTTATCTATATATAAATGCTAGCTAAAGTTTTTACCAAGTCATTTATACTTTGGAGGGACGGACAGACACAGATCTGAAGGGGCAGCTGATACAGTGCACACGTGTGATACTATCTGCTAGACTCCCTCTGTTCTCTAGGGAAGTTCATCTTTTTTGTAGACGCCACCCCCAGCCCCATCCTCACACAGCCTGAAAGAGCTGCCTGTTCCTCCTCCGTGGGAACAGCTGACAGATCTGAAGGAAAGCTGGCCCTTTCTTCAAGATTTGTGACTTCTTGTAGGCCAGTTCCTCTGCACAGGCAGGACAAATCATCAGCAGCCATATTTCCTAAACATGGAAGAGGCCAGGCTGCAGGAGAAGTGAATGAGGCCAACCACAGAAAGCAGTGGGGGAAAGAGGGGAGAGTCCTGCCAGCCTCTAGTCCCTCAGTTCCCCTTAGCTCCATCCAGCTGTGGCCCTGTTCTCACTGTGGTTTGGCTGCTCAGCGTGCACCTGGCTTTAGAAAACTCATAAACTGCCCCATATGCCTAAGTTGGTTTGAAGTGGTTTTCCTTTTCTTACAACCAACATTTTCTCTTGTAAATTATTAAACTGCCTAATATACATGATACCATGGCAAATCAAAATCTACAGAATTACGGGCTGGAATGGACTTTCATCCCTGGGTTATTTGTGTACATTTCCATTTTATGACACACTGGGCCCTAATCACAACTTAGAAAGGACCCTTAAGACAAGGCTGAGCTGCAGGCCTCCATACATGCCAAAAGAAAGCTCTGGTAGAGCAATCTGCCTGCAGCACCCCACTCTGGCTGCAATTGGGCTATTTTTCCAGACTTGCTGTTTCTCATTGTGGTGGATGTGAACACATTGCGCAATTGGCTTCTCCCCACCCACTGAGCAAAAGATATGAAGCACCAATGTGAAAGGCAGAAAACCCATAGCAGCACATAATTTAAATACATAAAAGGTTTTGCAAGTTTGTCATGGAACTTAAGAACTGTCCAAATATGGTGATCTTTCTGCTATAGAAAAAAATATTTTCAAAGAGATTAAAAGCTTCTGTTTTCTCCACATGATTTGACAAATATGGACACCATGGTGAAACAGGTAAGACGACAGTCAGGAATCAGATAAAAAGTTGAAAAAAAATATCAGTACTCCCCTTCCTGGGATTGCCTCCAAAGCTTCTCTCAGTTGCTGGGCGACCCAAAACTGATACTGCCATAAAACTACCACCCAGAACCAGCACCGACCAGAAAAGAACAATATGGTTACCAACAACGGCCCTGCTATGATCTATAGTTCATTGTATAGCATTATAATACAATTACCATGACCGACATTCCTACTCCCATCATGTATCTGATGCCACGGCACTGCCAAGACTTGCTTAAAAGGCCAGACTCATGAAATTCCTGGAAACCTCCACCCTTCACTGGAAAACTCCACCCACAGTGCAACCCCTAAAGATTATTCCATTTTCCTCTTCCTACAGAATGATTTGAAAAGGACAGCCTCAGACCTCTTCAGGTACAACTCACTCTTGAGCATGCCCATGCTCCCTCTTGAGTGTGTACTTTCACTTTACAAATCATTCCTCCGGCCGGCGCTGCGGCTCACTAGGCTAATCCTCTGCCTTGTGGCGCCGGCACACTGGGTTCTAGTCCCGGTTGGGGTGCCGGATTCTGTCCCGGTTGCCCCTCTTCTAGGCCAGCTCTCTGCTGTGGCCCCGGAGTGCAGTGGAGGATGGCCCAAGTGCTTGGGCCCTGCACCTGCATGGGAGACCAGGAGAAGCACCTGGCTCCTGGCTTCGGATCAGCGCCATGCGCCAGCCGCAGCGCACCAGCCGCGGTGGCCATTGGAGGGTGAACCAATGGCAAAGGAAGACCTTTCTCTCTGTCTCTCTCTCTCTCTCACTGTCCACTGTCCACTCTGCCTGTCAAAAAAAAAAAAAAAATCCTTCCTCCAAAGGACCTTTCTTGGGTCTCATCCTTGAATTCCTTTCTGCAAAGGAGACAAGAGCCTAGACATGGCCATCAGACAACAATGGGAAACAAGAGGCTTGCTAAACTTGTGTAATTACGTGTGGAAATGTCATGAAAAGGTGCCCAATAAAATTGAATTCCACTCCTCTTACTCCTTCCAGACTCTTGGCCTGATAGCCTTTCTATTACCACACTGTTTTTCCTGTTACTAAAGATATGCCCTGCCTTTCTTCTCCTCTCCAGGTTGCTTTGGGTTCTGGGGTTTAGGGAATCTTCGCAGGTGATTCTGTGGGTGCAGACAGAAGGGAAAAGCACCCAGAAACTAATAACACCTTTGTACCAGCCCACCCATCCAGCAGGTCAGGTGGCTCAGACTATCTGGTTCCATGGCAACTAGGCAATTGATTCTTTCCCAGTTATTCCAGCCACCTGGCACCACACCCTCATCAACTGAATACCTTCACAAGCCATGTGTGTTAAAACAGGGAATGGAAACTACTAGAGACTCTTCCCTCTAGGCCAGCAGTGATCTTTTGATTTTGCATACTGATCTATCTATCTATCTATCTATCTATCTATCTATCTATCTATCTATCTATCTATCTATCTATAGTTCTGAAAAAAAGAGAGGCTCGGAGCCATATCCTTTGGAACTAGCTACAGAAAAAGGTTCTGTGTAGAAAATGAACTGTGAGAAGCAGGTAAACACTGAATGTTTCTCCAGCCTCAAAAGCCTTCTATTGTTGCTATGACTGGACTATGATTTGGTCCTGAATTCATAAGAGTTTAAATTCTAATGTCATACATTAATGGTACCACAAGGGTGGAAACTTAATCCAATGATGGTGGTTAGGGGTGCAGCCTTTATGGTGTAATTAAGGTTAGATTAGGTCATTAGGGTGGAGCCCCATTATTGACTTTACAAAGAGACAGGGAAGTGAGAGAATGAGAGACAGACACTGGACTGACATACAGACAGACATGAACATTTTCTGACTCTTTCCAAATGATGCTCTGAGCCACCTCAAGCTGCCAGCAAGGTTACCACATGAGGTCCTTCATTCTTGTACCTCCAGAACCAGAAGCCCAGACAAATCTCTTTTTACCACAGTTAACCTGCCTTAATCATTTCATGAGAGCAAAGAAAAGCTGGCTAGTATACTAATCTACAGAGGCCTGGCATTAAAGCTCCATCCAATCTTTTTTCACTACCCTGGTTAACATACCCGAACTGCAGCAGGTTCTCACACTCCTTCCTGTCAGTCCATCAGGACTGCCACTCAATCCCAAATGCCTTCTCCCCGATCCTCCAATCCCAAATGTTTTGAAAGTCCAATTCAGATGCCATATCCTCTCATGAGACTTCCTTAGTCTTACCATCTGATGTAATGGGTTTTCCTCTGAAAAACTACAGGTCTTTAGCTATAACTTTACAGAGTAATTTTTTTTTTTTTTTGACAGGCAGAGTGGACAGTGAGAGAGAGAGAGACAGAGAGAAAGGTCTTCCTTTGCCGTTGGTTCACCCTCCAATGGCTGCTGCGGCCGCGCTGCGGCCAGTGCACCACACTGATCTGATGGCAGGAGCCAGGTGCTTCTCCTGGTCTCCCATGCAGGTGCAGGGCCCAAGCACTTGGGCCATCCTCCATTGCACTCCTGGGCCACAGCAGAGAGCTGGCCTAGAAGAGGGGCAACCGGAACAGAATCCGGTGCCCCAACCAGGACTAGAACCCGGTGTGCCGGCGCCGCTAGGCGGAGGATTAGCCTGTTGAGCCGTGGCGCCGGCCACAGGGTAATATTTCACACTTTTCTAACTTACATATATTCTCTTATTTATCTGATTGGAATTCTTAAGAGCAGTGATTATGTTTCATTCAGTTCTGTATTCCCAGTACTTACTATGATACCTACAACAAAAACAGGTACCCAGCGAATTGGATGAATAAATCTAAGAACGTATATATGAATGACTCCATAGGCATACCAGCAAACTACTGATGCAAAAATGGGTTTCACAAGCAGGCCTTTCTCCCAGATACAGCAAAGACCTTTGTAAATTATTAACTTAACTTTCCAATATAAACCAGTAGGTTTGGGCAGAATAAACTACTCCCCCTCCCAGATTCAGATCATACCCTAGAATATGAGGAAAACTGAGGTTCATATACTTAACTGAATGGTCAAACCCAGAAGTACAGAAAACCAAGGGCATCTTTTTTTTTCTTTCCTTTCCTTTCCTTTTCTTTTCTTTTTCCCTCCCCTCCCCTCCCCTTCTTTCCTTCCTTCCCTTTCTTTTCTTTTTTCTTTCCTTTTCTCTTCTTTTCTCTTTTCTTCCCTCCCTCCCTCCCTCCTTCCTTCCTTCCTGAGAAAGAAATTTTATAGTACAAATTTAACCGTTAGTTTGACAAAGATGTAAAGTTTGATAAAAATATATTTGCAGCAATATTGCACAGGCATTTCTACCCATAATCTGGTCTCTTAAAACTAAACTCCTAAATGATACTGATTTATGATTTACCAACCACATGCAAGACACTGTGATAAGCATAATAAATAGCGGCGCCAACAACCAGGTTCTAGTCCCGGTCGGGGCGCCGGATTCTGTCCCAGTTGCCCCTCTTCCAGGCCAGCTCTCTGCTGTGGCCAGGGAGTGCAGTGGAGGATGGCCCAAGTGCTTGGGCCCTGCACCCGCATGGGAGACCAGGAGAAGCACCTGGCTCCTGGCTCCTGCCTTCGGATAGGCACAGTGCGCCGGCCACAGCGCGCCGGCCGAGGCGGCCATTGGAGGGTGAACCAACGGCAAAAAGAAGACCTTTCTCTCTCTCTCTCTCTCACTGTCCACTCTGCCTTTAAAAAAAAAAAAAAAGCATAAGAAAAAAAAAAAAGAACTGCTGTAATCAGTTTCCCCCTTAACAAAATAGATATAAACATATGAAGGTAAGAACAGTCTTTTTTCTTATTCTTTTTTAAATAAGAGATTCTATAGGATAGAACAACACAGCTAATTGGCAAAAGTCCTATATGGAAAGGCTGAAAAGCTCATCAGTTGCTTCTATGTATTGAGGACGGATTCATTAGGCTTTTTAGCATTAGACTTTTACAAGAAAGAACACAATCAAAGCAGAAGAGTAATGAGTATTTCAAGGAAAGAATGCAAAACTTCTAAAATGATTTTAAAAGGTAATGAAAGGACTCTGGTTTTCCCAACCTGCATGATGTTAAATAGTAAGCTTTGGATATTTTCCAATGAAAATCATTCTGCCTCTTTCATATTTCAAGTTGTCCAGTTCATACAGAAGAATAGTACCAGCTTCAACACGAAGGTATGACCTAACCAACTAGCCTATATGTAGAGCAGGTAGCTAAGTATGTATGAACGAGTAGGACAGAGTCTTGGCACTCAGATCAACAGCATTAGCTGTACATGGGAGGTGTCTTCACAAGTTCCTAGGTGATATGGATACACAGTAAAACTTGAGAAGCACTGACTTAGGGGACCAGCAGTTAAAGAAAAGAAAATGGGTCCAAAGATGAAAAGAGTGAAAAGCAATGGACTGAGATACCATCCTATGGTTAGCCAAGAAAAGAACACAGATGAACCGAGATGCTCCAGAGGGCTGGCAGAGGGGGTGGAATCTGAGACACATATCAGGAACTAGGAATAAGAATACCAGCAACTAAAGAAAAAACAGAAATATCAGAATCCAGGAAAATGAAAAAAAAATGTGCATCAAAAAATACTTATTAACAGAATAGGAAGAGAAACCATAAAATGGGAGAAACTATTTGTAAATCATATATCCGATAAGGGATTAATATCCAAAATATATCAATAACTCCTAAAATGAAAATAAGTAACTTGATTCAAAAATGGTCAAATGACTTGAAAAGGTATTTCTCCAAATAAGATATACAAATGACCAATACCTACTTGAAATGATGTTCAACATTAAACAAAAGTATAATATAATGCCATCTCATATCCATTAGGATGACAACTATTGAAAAAGAAAACAAAAAAGCAAGTTTTAATGAGAATATAGAAATTGAAACATACTGTTGTTGAGACAACGAAATAGTATAAATGCTACGGAAAATAGTATGCTGGTTATTCTAAAAATTAAACAGAGAAATGACACATGATCTGGCAGTATCACTTCTGAGTGTATACCCAAAAGACCTCAAAGCAGGGTCTCAAAGAGATATCCACACATTCATATTCATAGAAGCATTACTCATCATAGTTAACATGCAGAAGCAACACAAGTGTAGATTAACAGATAAATGGATAAGCAAAACATGGTATAGAGACAGACAATGAAATTTTATTCAGCCATATAAGGAAAGAAAATTCTTCCTCTCACTGTAACACTGATCAACCTTAAGGACATTGTGGTAAATGAAACAAGCCAATCAAGTAAGAGAAATGCTGTATGATTCTACTCATATGAGGTGCGTAGAGTAGTCAACACTACAATCAGAAAGCAGAATGGTGGTTGCCAAGAGAAGCGGGGGAGGTTGGCTGTTTAATAGAGATAGAGTTTCAGTTTCACAAAAGAAAAGAATTATTGAAATGGGTGGTGGTAGTGATGGTTTCATGACAGTATAAATGAAATAGAGGAAGAAACACAGAAGAATGAAAATAAGAATATTTCATAAATATTCTTCTTACTGGTCACATCCACACACTCTGTAGAGGTAGGGGCCAGCTGTATTAATGAGACTATCCACTTTAGCTTGGTGTTATTAGTGAAGCTATCTATGTCACTGGTTCTTACAAAGAAGAGGGATAAAGAATATTAGAAAATGTTAAAGATAAAAGGACCTTGGTGAGCTAGTCTAGTGGACAATACCCCATGTTCTGAGTGCTAGCAAGCATATGCACCTTAAGAGTACTTTTTTGAAGGATGGCACAGGTCACTTGGCACAGAGGCTAAAATACCACTTAGAATGCCTGCACCCCCTATCATAGTGTCTGGGCAGAAGTCCTGGCATTGCTTCCAATTCCAGTTTCCTCCTAAGGCACACTCCAGAGAGGCAGTGGGGGATGGCTCAAATAGTTAGATCCCTGCCACCCATGTGGGATATCTGAATTAGGTTCCTGGCTTCTGGCTTCAATCTGGCGAAGTTTGAGCTGCTATGGGTACTTGGGAAATGAACCAGTAGATGGAAGATCTCTTCTTCTCTGTCTTTGCCTTTCAAATAAATAAAAATTAACAAAAAGAAATAATCATTTCTATTATTATTTTCTAAGAGAAAGAGAAGCTCAGGAGAACTCCAGGGGCAGATCTCCAGGTCCTTGGCCCTTACTTTGGCTGGAGTGGCTGCTATTCTCTTTTACAGAATAGGTGCTGGGAGAAAGAGTTCCCTTGTGCAAAGGTTTCCAGATTATTAAAAAGTAAAGCTTATAACCACTGATTTTGACATGCAAAGATTTTCAGATAGAGAAACTGAGAAAACGGAAGTTTATTCAATGTCTAGATTTATTCAATGTCTAGAGCTAATTTAGTCACTCACAGGGCTGAAACCAAAACCCAGGACAGCTTATTCTGCAGCAATGCTTTTTGTTCACTACAGCATTCTGCTATATCCAAATATGCATTGAAAACTCTTTGTCACTTACTAAATGAGGTCTGTTGTGGATCAAAAAGGAAACACGAGATCCCAAAGAGATCCCAAAAGTGTCTTTACAGCAAGTTACAAAGAGTAGAAATAGTCATATGAGGAAAAACACATTGTATTAATAGCTCCATACATAAAAAAACTATAAATGTTGGACTTAGCATAACTATTGAGTAGGTGGCTTTGTTAGAACTTTACTAAATATAGAAGTGCTACAGTTAGATTTAGAAGAACTCAAATTGAGTTAGACGTTATCACTGGTTTAGGTTAGTTAAGAATATATTTTTTTCTATTTCTAAACTAATAGCAGATTTTAGAGAGATCGATTGACGAACATTTGCAGTTCTGTGTTTATGAAAAGAAATTGTGACATTTCACGATGCATAAATGATGATGAAAGTATGGAAGCATCCTAGCAAGTAGCAATGCTCCAAGGAAGCTATTAACAGCTTAACATTTTTAATTCACATTGGAATGTGGATTCAACTTAGTGAAAAAAAGTTTATACCAAACAGGAATGAAAGAATGCAATTAAGATAACAGACTAGATTAGGCCCTTAAGCTGGGTTTCTTAGGTCTATTACTGAAACAGATGTCAGTAAATGTACAAGAAAACCTGAAGAGCAATTCAAAGGCTTCAAAAACTATGTTTCCAGACAAAACTATGCCAGAAAACAACAAAAGAGCAAACAAAGCAAAAAAGAAAACAAATCCTTCCCAAAGTCTCAATAGAACAATCCAGATTTCCTCCTCCCAAGATAAGCCATGCTGAACCCACCATCACCCATGCAACCTAAGCGACATAAGTTGCAGATTTTTTTCTCCTTTTTATGTCTTCAATTATTTCCATTCTCCTACTATACTAAGTACACCTTCAGGATATATTAATATGGGATCTGTTCATTCATGTATCCATTATACCAGCATGTATTAATGCACCATTATGTGCTGTGTAACACCAAGCAGGAATAAAGGGGTCTAAGACCCTGAAAACCTGTACAGTTGCCCAGGAAAAATGAACAAGTACTATGGTCTGGAGGTGGCAGGCACTGGAAAGCGTGATCCACAAGGTGGCAATGGTAAGAGATGGTATGGAATCTTCTAGAGGTAGAGTTTAGAGGGAAATCCTTAGGACACAGCGGCAGCTGTCCTCAGAAGAGATTAAAATAGCTTTCATGGGATTCTTGAGCTTCCACAGGAACCAGCGGTTAAGAGTGAACCCAATCCATGTCCCTCTCTGGCTTCCTGTTTGCAGAGAGATTCTCTCTCTCTCTTGCACACACTCCTGCCATGATGCCATCTTCCACAGGTCAAATTGATGGGGCCACCCAATTTGGACTTCCAACCCCAAAGCTGTGAGATAAATAAATTTCTTTTCTTTACAAATTAGGCTGCTTCATGTATGTCATTATTGTACCCCAAAAAAACGGACTAATACAACAAGTAAACTAACAATTTGGCAAAACTGTTGTAATAAAGGTGTTCTATGAGATATTTGTGCACCTGTGGCAGGACAAAGGAGGAGTGCTAAAGAGAGGGCAAAATGAGAGTCACAGGGAGGTAATGTTCTCAGTTGGAAGGAATTCAAGTGATCTAATGGGATAAAAAGTATAAGGCAATGGAAGGAGGAGAGACCAGCCCATGGAAAGATGCTGAAGTATAGAGGCACACAGCATTCTGGGTACCAGTGAGGAGCAATAGAAGATGAAGCTGGACAAGTTTAAGGGTCAGACCATAAACAACCTTGATGCATACTGGTTAGGTATGTTTATTAAAAGGGCAACATAAAAAGGGATTACAAAGCGGGTAGTGACACAATCAGATCATTGGACAGTACTCTAAAAGCTTTCCACAGCTGGAATGAAGAAGAGCCAGGCTGAATAGGCAGAGAGAAGGAGCACTACAGTGGTCCTGGCCACGATGGAAAGGATGTCTGCACAGAAGGGTCATTTGGTGAAGAACGTCAGAGACAAGCAGGGTGAGGAGAGGGCCCACGAGAGAGAGGAGGCAGCAGCAACAATGGGAAACTGGTTACATATTGGGCAGGGATATCACATATATGTTATATGTAACCTATATATTGTAATAGTACTCTGATTTATCATTTTCACAGAGGAAGTTATGAATACACATAAAGGGAAAAAATAGCATGCACCCAGAATTTTGACCTGGAATTGGAAGCATCAGTATGCACATGGTTGCTCAACATGTACAGATAGGTAGAAAAGCAACACTGAGCATCAACACAAAAATAATGATAGTCACTGACTCAGTCCATTAGGTAAATAGGAAATATTGAATCTAATAAATTGAAAGCTTTATGAAAAGTGAGAAACTTTTGATGTTTCAAAGGACCTTTCTACAAACTACTTCCCACTGAAAAGCATAAAAAGCAAGTAAGTTTAGAGTTAAGAAGCCTGACAGACACCCCCTAGAACAAGTCAAGGTAAACACAGCATCAATAATGAGTCGGGCAGATCTGGTGTGCATTTGAGAAAGCAGGTGGTAAATACACAGCATTTCTGTGATATTCTTGCCACAGATGCGAAAGTGGGAATCCAAATACAACAGAACATCAGACAAACTCAAACTGAGGGAGACTTTACAAAATCACTGGCCCATAATCTTCAAAAAATACTGCAGATATCAAGGACAAACTAAGGAAGTATAATTTTTTTTTTTTTTGACAGGCAGAGTTAGCCAGTGAGAGAGAGAGAGAGAGAGAAAGAGAGACAGAGAGAAAGGTCTTCCTGTTACCATTGGTTCACCCTCCAATGGCCGCTGCGGCCGGCGCACCACGCTGATCCGATGGCAGGACCAGGTGCTTCTCCTGGTCTCCCACGGGGTGCAGGGCCCAAGCACTTGGGCCATCCTCCACTGCCGTCCCGGACCACAGCAGAGAGCTGGCCTGGAAGAGGGGCAACTGGGACAGAATCCGGCGCCCCGACCGGGACTAGAACTTGGTGTGCCGGCGCCACAGGTGGAGGATTAGCCTATTGAGTCGCGGTGCTGGCCAGGAAGTATAATTTTTAAGAGACATAACCAAATTTAACACATGATTCAATTTTTAAAAGATTTATTTATTTATTTGAGAGACAGAGTTACAGACAGAGAGAGGGACGGAGAGACAGAAGTGTTCCATCCATTGGTTCACTCCCCATGTGGCCGCAATGGCTGGAGATGGGCCAACTAGAAAGCAGGAGCCAGGAGCTTCCTCTGAGTCCCCCATGTGGGTGCAGGGGCCCAAGCACTCAGGCCATCTTCCACTGCTTTCCCAGGTCATCAGCAGAGGGGCTGGATTGGAAGAGGAGCAGCTGGGACATTAACTGGTGCCCATATGGGATGCTGGCACCACAGGTGGAGGCTTAACATACTACTCCACAGGACCAGCCCCAATACATGATTCTAAACTAAAGTCTTCTCACTATTACAATGGTGAAATTTCAATAAGGTCTTAGAATTAGACAGTAGTAATACTTTCATGTTAATTTCTGATTAGGGGAATGACTTTATTTGTAACAAATACATGTTAAAGTATTTGGAACTAAAAAAATTACTCAGCAACTTTCTTTCAATTTTTTTTTTTTTTTTTTTTTTTGGGACAGGCAGAGTGTACAGTAAGAGAGAGAGACAGAGAGAAAGATCTTCCTTTGTCGTTGGTTCACCCTCCAATGGCCGCTGCGGCTGGCGCACCACGCTGATCCGATGGCAGGAGCCAGGTGCTTCTCCTGGTCTCCCATGGGGTACAGGGCCCAAGCACTTGGGCCATCCTCCACTGCACTCCCGGGCCACAGCAGAGAGCTGGCCTGGAAGAGGGGCAACCAGGACAGAATCCAGTGCCCCAACCGGGACTAGAACCCGGTGTGCCGGCGCCGCAAGGCGGAGGATTAGCCTATTGAGCCGCGGCGCCGGCCCCCCCAATACTATTAGAAATGTAACTTGAAGTGGTACTTGGCACCGGCCTGGAAAAGTACTTTTAAAAACCATTTGAGGCCGGCGCCGCGGCTCACTAGGCTAATCCTCCGCCTTGCGGCGCCGGCATACCGGGTTCTAGTCCCGGTCGGGGGGCGCCGGATTCTGTCCTGGTTGCCCCTCTTCCAGGCCAGTTCTCTGCTGTGGCCCAGGAAGGCATGGGAGACCAGGATAAGTACCTGGCTCCTGCCTTTGGATCAGCGCGGTGCGCTGTCTGCAGCACGCTGGCCATGGCAGCCATTGGAGGGTGAACCAATGGCAAAAGGAAGACCTTTGTCTCTCTCTCTCTCACTGTCCACTCCGCCTGTCAAAAAAAAAAAAAAAAAGTACTTTTACTGCTCTTACATTGCTATTGTAAATTTGAGTTTGTTTCAAAATTAAAAAAAGAAAACTAAAAGAGGGCTAAAAGGAAAGAGAGAAGACACAACTTTAAATAAGAAACACATTACACATGCTTTAAAGTTTCATGGTAGAATTCCTATGCAATGACATATATATATATATATATACACACACACACACACACACATACACACACACATAGACATACTTTCTCAGATCATAACATGGGTTTCGTCCCAAATATTACTGATTTCTCCAAATTAAAGAATCTCATCAGATTTGGTCACAGCAGTCTTCCTGGAGAGGGGTTAAGCCATTGCTTGTGATGCAGGCATCCCATATGGAAGTGCCGGTTTGAGTCCCAGCTGCCCTGCTTCAGACTCAACTCCCTGCTAATGTTCCTTAGAAAGCCGTGAAAGTCTGCCCAAGTACTTGGGCCCCTGCTACCCACAGGGGAGACCAGGATGGAATGCCTGGCTCTTGCTGCTGTTTGGAGAGTGAACCAGCAGATGAAAGATGTCTCAGTCTCTTGTCTCTCAGTTCCCACCACAGGTTGCTCTGCCTTTCAGATAAATCAATAAATAACAATTTTTTTTCTAATATACCTGGAGTGGTTTGGTCTTTTCCTGAATCTGGAGTTCAAGATCTGATGCACAAAGTAGTCAAAGATGGCCAGCAGTGTTTCCTATAGAAGCTGCTTATTTCTAGTAGGGTATTACACATCACATCACATCACATCACAACTTATACCACCTACAACCACTTAAGGTAGATACTGTTATTTTCCCTATTTTGCAGATTTAAAAATATCTCAGAGATTAAGCAAAATGTCCACAGTCTTTTAACTACGAAAACAGAACATCAGGAAACAAACTCAGGCTTCTAACACATAGCTCATGTATTTCTCACTGTAGTGTACCACCTCCCTAGTACAAGGCACCACGCTAGCCACTGTGGGAGACATGTTTTCAGGGTTCTGTTTTGTCCTTCACCTCTTCTTGCCACAGTCAGACTTGGGCCTCTTTGCACTTGTTGTGACTCACCCACATGCCAGGGCCTCCAAATACAAAGGTTTATTTTATTTTTTTTATTTATTTTTTTATTTTTTGGCAGGCAGAGTGGACAGTGAGAGAGAGAGACAGAGAGAAAGGTCTTCCTTTGCTGTTGGTTCACCCTCCAATGGCCGCCGCGGCCGGCGCGTTGCGGCCCGCGCACCACGCTGATCCGATGGCAGGAGCCAGGTACTCTGGTCTCCCGTGGGGTGCAGGGCCCAAGCACTTGGGCCATCCTCCACTGCACTCCCGGGCCACAGCGGAGAGCTGTGCCTGGAAGAGGGGCAACCGGGACAGAATCCGGCACCCCGACCGGGACTAGAACCCGGTAAGCCAGCGCCGCAAGGCGGAGGATTATCCTAGTGAGCCGCGGCGCCGGCTCTAATACAAAGGTTTAAACATGCATTCTTAATACACTGTGTTAAGTGAGTTTTTTGTTTATGATGACCACTGAATGAGTTTAAAGTGGAAAAACAAATGATACAGGAAGAGTGTAAAGATAAATAGTACTACTTGCATACCATCTGATGTTACATAAGAAAAGCCAAAGACCAACCCAGGAAATATTAGGAGTTCTAACTGGGAGTCAGCAGTTCACCAGACAAAGACTTCGGCTACACTTGGAGCAAGAGATCATCAAAGCTCTCAGAAAGTGGAACCAGGCCCCTGCCTAGAAGAAAGGGGACCACTGCTCTCTGAAAAACCAAGAGGACTTTAAATCCCTGATAAAAGCAGAAAGAGGGGAATAAGATGCCGTTTTGCTAAGCCAATGATGAATTGTCTCAATCAACCTCACAACAGAAAATAGACCACGCTTGATGCCACTTCTGTCATTCTGTAACTATAAGGCCCTGACAGAATTCTTAAAAGTTTATATACAATATATAATATTGTATATATATTTATATATTATATAATAAATATATTATATATTTATATTATATATAAAGTTAATGTCCCCATAAGATAAATAATCTAAAATGGAAAATATCACAGAAGGACCATAAAATTACTTTCAAAATTCTAGAGTAAAAGAAAAAGGAAATCCATCTCATAAAGCAAAACAAAACAAAAGCTATAACTTGTTTATAGATTATTGAAATTGACATCATTTAGGAATGATTTCAACACAGAGACTCAGGAAAATGCAATACCGTTAGGTTTCTTGTTAGTTCTATGTCAGGGAGGGCAGTGGCTTTGGTTTGCCTCCAATGGTCTCTCTCAAAAACCCCAACTGACTGCGTCTATTCCTGGAACTGCTCTAACCTCCCCTAGCAGTTCATCCTGTCGCACACTGTAATGCACTGGAACAGTGGTAATATGTGAAACAAGTTCAAAGATCCCAAAGTGGAAGACGCTGTTTTCCTGCATCCTACCTACTGTAACTGAAAACTGGGAATTTACTGGAATTGAGGATTTATTATGAGTCAGATGGCTGATAGCCTTTCCAACCAAAACATCTGCTCCACAAAGGCACAACTGCTACAATCCATTTCCTCTTGGATCTGGAGAATGACCAAGTTGTACTTAGCCCTTTCCTTAAAGACACAGAGACATGAAATGAGAAATGAAACACAAGTGGATCTCCACATCATCTTCCAACTTCCAACCCTTTCTTGAATGGTGTTAAAAGTAAAATAACTTATGAGAACTAATAGAATTTTTACACATTAAAAACTGCAGTCAGTTCAGAGGAATACCCAAAGACGTTATCAGATCATTCAAATTTGCTGCAGCACAGATGAAAATAATTCTTTCTTTGGTATTTCAAGAAAGAAGAGACACATATTACCGAGGCACAGTGGGAAAGGGGTTTCATTACTCATTCATTCCCTCAACAAATATTTATTGAGCACTGTTAAGTGTCAGCTATTATTTTAGGAGCACGTGGTGAGCAAACTAGAGAATGACCCGCTGGTGGAGCTTGCTTACCTTTCAACAGCAGACAATGAACAAGGTCATGATTCACAAACAGCCATCAAAATACTACAGAAGTTGGTGTCGTGTTTCCAATAATCTATTTGCAACAGTTGGCACTCAAATTTTTTTCTAACTACAAAGTATTAGGATAGATTTTAGAGACCACATCGTACCTAACACAGTGGTCCAAATTCTAGTGCTTATTAAAAAAGGCACATTCCACCACCCTGGAGCTCCTGATTCAGTAAGTGTGGTAGGCCAAGGAAATCTCACCCTAAAAAACAGAACTCACCAAGGGACTGAACTGCCTAGCCAGGTTTGGGGTCCACTGCCCTAGAGCACTGACTTCCATACAATTAAAATCATGTTCATCAGTAAACATGTTTGAGCTTCACATAAATATTTTACATGTATTGATTTATATGCTACGTACATGAACTGCCATATAAGTACATTGTAAACATCATAAAACATGCACAAACAGTAGAAACTCTAAGACGGTGAGACAAAAATAAATATAAATAAATATTGTCCCCCACAACCGGATAGTTTGCCTACACCAGCTGCAACTTACTGGTTGGGGCATGACAAGCTACTCCCTTGGACCTCAGAGTAGGGCAACCTCAGGTCAAGCCCTTATTCTCACAGCCTGGAAACAAAGAATTTCAGCCCTCACTCTGCTCCATACATTTACACATATAACTCCTAACACAGGGACAAAGAAATAGGCAGAGGAACATTAGAATTAGACTCATCTCAGTGACAGGAAAAATGGGAGACTGCCTCACTCACCTGCCAGCATATGCCTGCCTGTTCTTGTTAACACACACTAAGCATGGAAAAAAACAGACCTAAACAAAAGTCAATCTGTGTCCCAGGCTCAGCAGCCATAACCCTAGTGTGCCACTTGTCTCAATCATACATGATTGTGTCCATGCATGTGAGATTCCAGGCAAAGTATTACAGCAAAAAGACTGTAGACTTTGGTAGACAGAGTAGTGACGAACAGGGTTCCGTTGCTTACTTGCTATGTCAACTTGGCTGCATAAGTTATTTAAAACCGAGATAAGCCCATTTCCTCAACTGTAAAATGGGAAGTGTTACACAGCTGTTGCATCAGTAAGAGTAGCCAGCACTATGGCCACTGTCATCTTGGACTGTCTGACCCACCTGTTCCCTGCTATCTGCAGACACTGAGCCTGACCCATTTCCCTGGAAATCATCCCTGTCTGTTACCTCCTGTATGCGTAAGTTCTGTTGGTAAATCCTGGCCTGTCTGTGCAGAATCAGGTTCTTGTTTTGCCCCTTAAGAGCACGATGAATGAGTAGCACCACAAGTGCTGTCTCCTTAGAACCCGCACCCTCCTGGCCAGGCCTACACACATCCTCTTGAAAGGCACAGTTATAGGGAGAGAGGGAGAAATCTTCCATCTACTGATTCACTCCCCAGATGGCTAAAACGGATGGGTCGGGATGAAGCCAGGTGCTTCTTCTGGGTTTCCCACGTGGGTGCAGGGACCCAAGCATTTGGTCCATCCTCTGCTGCTTCCCCAGGCCATTAGAAGCGAACTGGATTGGAAGTGGAGCAGCCAGGACATGAACTGGCACCCATGTGGGATGCTGGCGCCACAGGCAGCAGTTTTCCCGGCTATGTCACACTGCGGCCCCCATCCTCTTGACTGAATTCAGTGTCACACCTCATGGAACAACCCTCACCTGCCCGTTCACTTAGCACCTAACTTCCCACCGCTCATCTCTCTATAGGGAACAGCTTCTTTCTTCTAGACATGGTCTGCTCACCACTGTCTCTTGTTTATGTCTCCTGTTATTAGTCAAATACTGACATGTCGTAAAATCACTTATTCAACTGTAGAAGGCAATACTCAAAAGGATCCACTCACAATGTAGAAACAGACACCCACAGCCATGCAGAGTAAGAGGATACTTCAACAAGTTTGTAGAAAATGGAATTAAGAGGTAAGTTTTTATTTTGGTATAAAACATTTAAAATTAATGCATAATTTTTTCATAATGTTGATATTCCCATAAACTCTTTGAAGACCATTCTTAACATCAACCAAGCAACTTCTAAAAATTGGGTAACTATCTTAAGGAAAAGCAGAACTCTTAGATAAAAGTTTCCAACTGCCTTTATTACTAAAAAAAAAAAAAAAAGAAAAACATTAAGAATCTATCCAAAAAATCAAGAAAAAGAGCAATGAATTAATATCAAGTTAAATTTTAAAGCGTAAAAAAAGAAAAGAGCAGAAAAAGATAAAAAATTACAGCATATATGAATGCAAGACAGAAAATTCAAATTAAATCAGGACTATAAATTAGAGAACAGGTTTTATTCTAGAAAATCATGGTATTATAAAAATCTGGGTTGTATGTTAGAAATTGAGTAATTATTAGGAAATGGGTTAAGATTCAAAATTACAAGAGGATAAAAGAGAGATCAGAAACAGTAAGCTGGAATGGATGACTTGCAACAGAAAGAAATAATATTAGGAATTACTGTACTGTGCTTTCAAATGTCTATATTCAATTAATTTTTTGGAGAATATTTCTAAATTTTTCAAATGCAGGTAAGAATGTCATGCTTTTCAATCTACTTTATAATGTAAATATGGTTTTATTTTCCAAAAACAGGCAAGATACAATGTGTTTTACAAATATTTTTTAACAACTAACTAAAAATCCTTAATAAATAGGATAGAAGATCGTGGTAAAATAATTTGCCACTACAAACAAGCAGAGTTTATATTCTCACACTGCATGACTGGACACAAAGAAGAGAATATGAGTAATAATTCTTCACACGAAGAGGGAAAGTATAGGAACCACACCATTAATGCAGTAAGTGCTCATAGAGAACTAGCATACTTAATTCAAGTCCTTTGGCAATGAAAATACATTGCCAGCAGGTTGTCAGGCTCTCCCTAAAAGGCCTCAGGGTAGTGCAGCTTATATTCCTTGTGGATTTAGAGTGGCCCAGACCTTCTGGGTCCAGAAACTCAATTCACACCAACTGCAGAGCCATGGCTCAAGGCTGGCTGACAGTGTACACCAGGATGCAGATCCATAATTTTACCACAGAAAATTAAGCAGGGACTGAAATCCTCTAAGTTCACATGGTTATTGCCTTCATTCCCCATAATGTCAGTCTATTACTTTGTAAGGATAAACCACAGTCACAATCAAAGACTTAACATGAGGTTGAGTGAGCAAGAAACAGAACAAGGGAAGTGACAGAGACTGCATTTTAACGGAG
Source organism: Oryctolagus cuniculus (assembly GCF_051225735.1). Taxonomy (NCBI): domain Eukaryota; kingdom Metazoa; phylum Chordata; class Mammalia; order Lagomorpha; family Leporidae; genus Oryctolagus; species Oryctolagus cuniculus. The sequence goes on from NC_142868.1 coordinate 179,803,664, forward strand.
CCTAAAACACCCATCCCAGGGAAAAGCATGTCAGTGGGCTCGATGTGAATACCAACAGCCTTAAAGTCTTCATCAGTCTTCCTTTTCAGATTATTCAAAGCTCACTGGCAAAGCTATCCTTTATTTTGGACAATGCTGGAATACTTACTACCAATTTTTGATGTCCCAGCATTCTCTATTCCTAGCCTTTCCCTAGTTTTGGCTTGATAGATTCTTTCTTCAGATACATAAACACATTCAAACAGGTCCAATATTGGTCACCTGGGAACAATTTCATCTCCCAAAGCAAGTATTATGTTTATAATTTAATTCACTTATGTGCTTGCTACAACTTTCACAGGGTAATCTGATTCCTTTATTTCTTAGTTCTTAGGGAAGCATAGTTGGGCAACTGATCAGGCAATTAGGAATTAGAGAGGAAAATTACTAAAAAGTATAAGAAAAATAATTTTATATATGACATAGCTCTATACTATCAAGTTATAGATTACAGAATTCAATAAGATAACTTAAAGTAAATAACTTTAACATGACTTCAGCAAAGTTGCAGGATAAAAATCCATTTTAAATTACCACACGCCTACCTAGTATGGGCAGAGCAAGCAAATGTAGTGGCAGAGGCTTAATGCTGACAAAAAAATTCAATAAGTGGGTATTAATTTAAATCAGACAATTAGAGGCTTATTCAAAGATGACATAAAGTCTGACAGCAGAATTAAAGAAGGATGGATAAATGGAGAAATATAATTTGCTCCATGCTGGGAAAACTAAATATAGTAAAGATGACAACATTCCCTAAATTATTATGTAGATTTAATAAAATACTGATTTTACAGAACTTGATATTGATATTAAAATATGTGCTGGGGAAGTAGGCAAAAATACCAAAAGAAAAACATTGAAGTTACGATGTTTTCAATCAAGTTTTAAAATGTTACAGAAGAAAAATTATTTTTAAAAACTATATCATGTTAGTTGAAACAGAGAAAACTGAAAATAGAATTCTGAAATAACTATAAAGGGTAAAACATGACAAGCCAGAAGCAATCCTATTACAGAGGGAAAGAGTGATAATGAGCAACTGGTGAGTGAACAGTAAGGCAAAGAACTAAGTTAGACCTTCAGGCATCCCAGACATGCAGCCTGAAGAACAAAAGCATATGTAGAAGAAAACAGAATAGAATATTTACTCTACCTCTGGAAGAGAGAATTTTTTAACTGCTACAAAAATTAGAATATGGCCAGACCATTTCAAGTCCTATAAAAAAAGGAAATTTCTATACCCCTAATATATAAAATATATCAAAAGTACAAAGCATACAGAAGAGCTAAACATGATTAATGTAAAGGGTATATGGTTATTATCCATGCATTCAATTAAAAGGAGTCAATAACCAGATTTAATGAAAAAAAGGCCCATGGAGATGAACCTGGAATAATGTGCAATTTGACAAGACAATGAAAGATAATTTTAAAGTATCATCTAGAACTATCAGCTCAGCAAAAAATAAATAAGAATGACAGAAACTCAATGAGTCTAGGGCTAGAGTACACAAAGCTGTACTCTGTAGCTCCACATCCCTATCTATCTTCCAGGTAGCCCCAGATTTTGGTATTGGTTATATTTCCTTGGTCTTGTCTGCAACTCATGGTCAAGAACTCACTTTTTTTTTTTTTTAAAGAATTATTTACTTATTTGAAAGTCAGAGTTATAGAGAGAGGGGGAGAGACAGAGAGAGAGAGAGAGAATTTTCCATCCACTGGCTCAATCCTCAAGTGGCCACAATGGCCAGGATTGAGCCAGGCTGAATCCAGGAGCCAGGAGCTTCCCCTCGGTCTCTCATGTTGGTGGCAAGGGCCCAGGCACTTTGGCCATCCTCTGCTGCTTCTCCCAAGCTACTATGAGGGAGCTGGATCATAAATGGAGCAGTTAGGGCTTGAACCAGCACTCATATGGGAGGCCAGCATCACAGGTGGCAGCTTTAATTCAAATAAATGAATCTCAGGTTTATTTTCCTGTAGCCATGCTTTTTGCTGCCATGCATTGTGGTTCCTCTCCACATGGCTCTTATCTACGCCCTCTGCCAAATTACTATAGCCAGGCTCTCTTTCTGCTAGTTTGAACCTCTTTCTGGTTCAATTTCTGGTTCTGTTGCCTTTCTGGGTTGACCAGCCTACCCAAGTGGACTGATCAATTTTCCAAGGCAGGGTGTTTGGCCTGAGCCATCCCACAGAAAAGAGCTGTGATTAAGCACAGATATGCATTCTCACATTGTTGGGAATATTATAAATTGGTCTAATTTTTCTTGAATGCAACCTGGAAATATGTAACAAGCTGTCCTTATCCTTTTTTTCTTTTTTAAAGACTTATTTACTTGAAAGTCAGAGCTACACAGAAGAGAGAAGAGGCAGAGAGGGAGAGAGGTCTTCCATCCGATAGTTCACTCCCCAATTGGCCACAACGGCAGGAGCTGCGCCAATCCAAAGCCAGGAGCCAGGAGCCTCCTCTGGGTATCCCACGCGGGTGCAGGGGCTCTAGGACTTGGGCCACCTTCTACTGCTTTTCCAGGTCATAGCAGAGAGCTAGATCAGAAATGGAGCAGACAGGCCTCGATCCGGCGCCCATATGGGATCCATATGTGATGCCGGCACTTCAGGCTAGGGCATTAACCTGTTGTCCCACAGCACTGGCCCATGTCCTTATCCTTTAACCCAATAATTCTACTATGGAGAATTACTGCAAGGAAATAATCTGAAGAAAAATAATAGAAATCAGTTCAAGACGTTCACTGCAGCAGTACTAGAAATAAGAGAAGTTAGGAAGGATGGAAGGAAGGGAGGGAGGGAAGAAAAGGAGGGGTTGAAGGGAAGGAGGGCGGGAGAGGAAAATTGAGAGAAAAGGAAGGAGAATGTAAATATCTGATGGTGTGGGAACGGATGATAAAACTACAAGATATTAACACAATGGGATGTCCTATAACTATATGTAAAATGTCAACTACAGAAACCACAGATATATGGAGATGGTTAGGAAGAAAACTGGGGAGGTAGTTTAGTGATATTAGAAGAAAATGGATTCAGTATTATTTGCTTCAACCTCTATACCCCAAGGCCTAGAATACTGAACATGTTTTCCATATCTTCCTTCAATCCCACCCTAACAGGGAAAGAAAGATATCCTTTACTATTTCTGCTATAGTTTAATTTTTTTCAAATCAATGATAAATTCTTGTTAAATTCCATTTCTGAATGAGTATCTATATATAAATCAATAGAATTCCAAGCTTTGCACAACTCATCCACAGTTCATTTTTTTTTTTAAGATTTACTTATTTATTTGAAAGTCAGAGTTACACAGAGAGCAAAAGAGGCAGAGAGAGGTCTTCCATCCATTGGTTCACTCCCCAATTGGCCGCAACGGCTGGAGCTGTGCCAATCCAAAGCCAGGAGCCAGGAGCCAGGAGCCAGAAGCTTCTTCCAGGTCTCCCATGCAGGTACAGGGGCCCAAGGACTTTGGCCAATTTTTACTGCTTTCCCAGGCCATAGTAGAGAGCTGGATTGGAAATGGAGCAGCTGAGATTCAAACCAGCGCCCATATGGGATGCCGACTCTGCAGGCGGCAGCTTTACCCGCTATGCCACAGAACCAGCCCCCACAGTTCAATTTTTAAAACAAAAGCACTTCTGAGGGTCAATCCCTACCCTGCCTGACTACTTTCCTGCTAGACCCCAGCTCTCCTTGCTCACTCAGATGTGACATCTGCTAATAGGTTCAAACCTGTCTGGCCCATGAGCCAATAGAAGCCTGGCCTGACCTCTGTGACCAGTGTAGGGAAAGGCGATGGGTGCAGAAATTAAGAGGACAGACTGGTTTGAATTCAGTCTAGGTCTGAATGCAAACTTCATAGCTTAATGTACGACTCTAAGAAGTGGTTTAAGTCCACTGAGCCTCAGATTTCTCATTTCTAAAACGAGGATACTAATATCTATTTCTTTGGACTATTGGGAGCGTTAAGTACCTACCACATAGTAAATGCTCAATATGTCACATTATATTTTAATCATCACTGTTCCTATTAGCATCCAGTATTCACTCTACGTTTAGCCCTTCAACTTTCTTCACAAGCATGAGACTATTCTTGTCCTATGCAGCCCGTAGGCCTGCAGCATATGTGGCCAAGTGTGTGGCTACTTCTCACGCTAGCTCCCTACTGAAGCTCAAGTTCAGGTCTGAACCTCAGGTCACTTGCTAGGATGCTGAATTACTCACTCAGAGCAGTGAACTATATTTCCAACATCTTTTGCATTTCCTCACAAACATTTTCTTGACAGTCCAACTCCCTGGAATGGGATCCATGGAAATTAGTACCATCATTAGTCTAGTGGTATTTCTTGGAAAGGAGTTCTGTCTTTCAGAAGGGTAACAGACCTTCAATTAGCTTGGCTGATTCTCATCCTTCAGTTCTCATGAAGGGAACCCAAAAGGCCAAATCACTTATGACATCTCACGGGCAGTGCATGTACTTTTGGACTCAACTACATTGAAATAAAATCTGCATTATCTTTAAGTGTAATACTTCCATGTCTCCCCTTCTGGAATGACAGAGAATAATCCTCTGTTCTGTATGAATTGCCTCTTTTCAGGGTCAGTGCTGCGGCATAGCAGGCTAAACCTCCTCCTGCGGCACTGCCATCCCATGTGGGCACTGGCTCATGTCCTGGCTGCTCCTCTTCTGAATTAGCTCTCTGCTATGGCCTAGGATAGCAGCAGAAGATGGCCCAAGTGCTTGGTCCCCTGCACCCACATGGGAGATCCAGAAGAAGCTCCTGACTCCTGGCCGGCGCCACGGCTCACTAGGCTAATCCTCCGCCTAGCGGCGCCGGCACACCGGGTTCTAGTCCCGGTCGGGGCGCCGAATTCTGTCCCAGTTGCCCCTCTTCCAGGCCAGCTCTCTGCTGTGGCCCAGGAGTGCAGTGGAGGATGGCCCAGGTGCTTGGGCCCTGCACCCCATGGGAGACCAGGAAAAGCACCTGGCTCCTGGCTCCTGGCTCCTGCCATCGGATCAGCGCGGTGCGCCGGCCGCAGCGCGCCGGCCGCGGTGTGCCGGCCGCAGCAGCCATTGGAGGGTGAACCAGTGGCAAAGGAAGACCTCTCTCTCTGTCTCTCTCTCACTGTCCACTCTGCCTGTCCAAAAAAAAAAAAAATTAAAAAAAAAAGAAGCTCCTGACTCCTGGCTTCCTATCACCCCAGCTCCAGCAGTTGCAGCCATTTGGGGAGTGAATCAGTGGATGGACAACCTATCTCTCTGTCTCTCCCTCTCTCTGTCTGTAACTCTACCTCCTCAAATAAATAAATAAAATCTTAAAAAAAAAAAAAGAAAGAAAAATGTCTCCTGTTTTCCCACATAAACAGCCTTGGTTCTTGAAAGGTACTTGGTAGAAATTCACATGGTTCATTAAGCTGATCATTCTCCAATGTTAGTCCTTTTGTAACCGACACAGCCCTTGGAATGCAGCACATGGGATTATATACCCGAAAGTTTCAGGGACAGGTGTCATAATTGTCACTCCTTTTTTCTGGAGACACCACTTCCACTAAAGAAGCACTGCATGATATGATATTTTAGACAGAGGAAACCAATACCTTGATTTTTTTCCCCACAATAACAGTTTTCTTCCTTCCTTTGCTTCTTCCTTTCTACCTACCTACCTACCTACCTATCTATATTTCAGCAGAGCAGGTATTTATTTATTAGAAGAGACCAAGCTTCTGGTTCCCATGCAGCCCTCCCCATAGTTAATGGAAATGTAGCTGTCCAGGTAATCTCATCAAGACCTTACCCTGCAACACAACCTATTGCATAAGTCGTGGTATCCTAGCCAACACTATTACAGGACTTGTTCTTCTCCAGATGTAGTCAAACAAAATGTAACACCTTGGTTCAATTCCAATCCCTGTATTTCACCTTAATGCTACTATTTGATTCTAAGGCACCTCTTACTCTTCATTTTGTCCTCAAGAAGGAAAGCAAAGCATAAATTCCTCGTAAAACCAAAGGCTAACAACTTTCTAAAATGAAGAATCATCAAGGTCTCAGTTCAAGTTTAACAAAAATTACAAAGGTCAATGGGCTCATGCCTCACTACTGGTATATATCATAAAGATTATCAGATGGCCTGCCCCCCACCACAGCTCAGGTCACCCCTAACAAAGGGAAAAAGGCTGGACTCTCCAACCCCAGAAGGAAAGACTTTTCCTATAGCACACCACTTTTTGGCTGAATCCAAAGTCTTATATTTTAAGCATGAAAAATAAGTAGAAAGAAGGATTTTTTTTCTTCTGATCGCATAGTGCAGCCCATCACTTAAATGGCCCAAGACTCACTTGCTCACTTTTGCTTAGAGAAATAGTCTTTGCTGTTTTTGGACATCAGGCTTGATGGTACCACTGCAAGGCTTTCAGCCAGCTGGGCACACATCCCCAGGTTTGTCAGTAAGCTGGAAGGCCTGAACTGGTCTGAGTCTCAGCCACACAGGAGCCAACAGGGAAGTTGTTTACAGTGATCTGTCAAAGGATACCCTTATCACCCATTCAGGCCCATGAATGAGATGCCCTCTTCAGTCTTTAAGACCTCCCATAATCCCCAAGCAGCAAGCACAGCACTTGGGGCCTGCTACCAAGGGAATGTTCACGTGTCCCAGTCCTCCTTGTCTTTGGGTGTGTTGAACCATGCAGGTGACAGAAGTGAGAGTCCACAGAAGCACCAATCACTGGCAGCTGAGTTTCTTAAATTCTTCCGCCCTACCACTGAAAGCAATGATCTCTGTGGAGCACACGAAAGGGAAGTCAAGAGTATAAAAGAAGAACACAATGTATTTTCCTTTGTAGTCAGATAGGCTGGTATTTTTGAACTGGCCATCTGGCATAATAGCTGTGGCTTTGAAGTAGGGGGCAGGGTGCCCAGTTCTGGCATTTCCTGAAAACATTTTGCAGTTCCAGCACAGAAAACTTTAGAGACAGAAGACACTGAAGTGAACCAGGAAAATGACCACATGAACAGTTCTAAGTACAGGTCTGCATTTATTTGTATGGCTGATGTGACTTTTTATACTGAGTGTGAAGATATGAAATGGAATATAATAGGCACTATGAATCAAAAGACCTAATTTGCCTCAGCTCATTCATTTAACAAATACTGAATAAGCACTAACGCCATTCTAAGCCCTAAGCTAGGTGTCAAGTGACAATGATGAGCATGCAGACACCGTCTCCACCCTTACTCGGAGAATTTACAGTCCAGCAGGAAGGTAGCTAAGTAAACAAAAAGCATAAAACATGTGATAAAAGCTCTGTCAGGGAGAGTAGACTAGTATGTGGACATGGAGGAAAGGCACCCAATCCATACTTGGTCTGACAAGGCCTCCAGGAAGCATGTCCTTGCTTTGCCAATCCTAATGGCTGGCTTAACTCCCAATGTCTCAGTTTCCCCATGTGTAAAATGAAGGGACTGCTAAGGAAGAAACTTGTCATCAAAATTGCAAATGGATTTACCCTTTGACCTGGCAGCCTTACTACTTGGAATTAGTCCTACAACTATACCAGCATACATAGGAAATAATTGCACATAGAAGGTTATTCACCTGCAGCTCTACTTAAAATAATGAGATTGGAAACCACCCAAATGGTTGACTAAAGAAACTATGATACAGTCATATAACAGACTGCTAGGCATCTGTGATACAATGAAAAAGAAAGAGGGAATTATAGAGTGGTGTGAAAAGATTGTCAGGATACATTGTTAAGAAAAGAAAACAAAGATGTAGAGTAGGATATAAGTATGCCACGTTCTATGTAAGGAAGAGAATAAATAAAAACACACACTTGTGCCTGCATAAGGAAATCCTATAATGATATATAAGAATCTAATGAAAGAGACTATACACAGAGGACTGGAAGAGAGATGTAGTAGATGGAGACAGGATAGGGAGTGAGATTTTTTTCAACGATTACCTCTTTAATATTTTTGAGTCTTATGTATGTATTATCAATTTGTTAATTTTAAGATTCAACTAAGCCGGCGCCGTGGCTCAATAGGCTAATCCTCCACCTTGCGGCGCCGGCACACCGGGTTCTAGTCCCGGTTGGGGCGCCGGATTCTGTCCCGGTTGCCCCTCTTCCAGGCCAGCTCTCTGCTGTGGCCAGGGAGTGCAGTGGAGGATGGCCCAGGTGCTTGGGCCCTGCACCCCATGGGAGACCAGGAAAAGCACCTGGCTCCTGGCTCCTGCCATCGGATCAGCGCGGTGCGCCGGCTGCAGCGGCGGCCATTGGAGGGTGATCCAACGGCAAAAAGGAAGACCTTTCTCTCTCTGTCTCTCTCTCTCACTGTCCACTCTGCCTGTCAAAAAAAAAAAAAAAAAAAAAGATTCAACTAGATAATCTGTAAAGCTCTTCTATCACTAACAACCCTTGCCATTTCGCTATACTTAATTTTATAAAATCCCTCTAAATACACCGAAATTCAGTAAAGTTGTATTGAGCACTACCCTGGGCCTGGCACAGCCATAAGTAAGACAAAAAAAAGTTCTCTGTTTCAAACAACTCTCTTTAAAAATATTTTTATGCACTTATTCACATTTTCTACAGAATTAATAAAAACATTTATTTATTTACTGAAAGGAAGAGGTACAGAGAGAGAGAGAGAGAGAGAGAGAGTGAGAGCTCTTCATCTGCTGGTTCAGTCGCTAAATGGCCTCAATAGCCAGAGCTGGGCCAATCTGAAGCCAGGAGCCAGGAGCTGCTTCCAGGTCTCCCATGTGGGTGCAGGGGCCCAAGCACTTGGGCCATCTTCTACTGCTTTCTCAGGCCATCAACAGCGAGCTGGATTGGAAGTAGCAACCGGGACTCGAACCTGTGCTTTTACGGGATGAGGCACCACAGGCAGATGCTTAGCCTACCTGCTACACCACAGCACTGGCTCTCAAACAACTCTTTAAAAATAGACTTATTTATTTATTTATTTATTTGAAAGGCAGAGTTATATAGAGAGAGGGAGAGTCACGTAGAGAGATCTTCCATCTGCTGGTTCATTCCCCAAATGCCCACAACTGCCAGGGCTGAACCAGGCCACAAACAAGAGCCAGAACTTAATCCAGGTCTCCCATGTGGGTGGCAGGGATCCAAATAGTTGAGCCATCACCCGTTATCTCCCAGTGTGAACATCAGCAGAAAGCTGGAATCATGATAGAGTTAGGACTTAAACCTAGGCACTCTGCCATGGCTTACAGGTGTCCCAAGTAACATTTTAACCACACAGACAAATGTCTGTTCCAATAAATTGGTTTTTTAAAAAATATTTATTTTATTTATTTGAAAGAGTTATAGAGGTAGAGACGGAGAGAGAGGCCTTCCATCCACAGGTTCACTCCCCAAATGACCGCAATGGCCAGAGCTACGCTGACCCGAAGCCAGGAGCCAGGAGCTTCTTCCGGGTCTCCCATGCCAGTGCAGGGGTCCAAAGACTTCTACTGCTTTCCCAGGCCATAGCAGAGAGCTGGATCGGAAGTAGAGCAGTTGGGACTCAAACCGGTGCCCATATGTCATGCCAGCACTGCCGAACAGTGTTTAACCCACTGAGCCACAGCACTGGCCCTCAAGAAACTGTTTTTAATATTAACCTTATATCTTGTACTCACTTTTCCTAAGTTCACAATTTGTTCTAATAGTCATTTTGTACATTTCATTAGATTTCCGAAATATATAAATATATTTATTTTTTACAAACAAGGACAGTTTTAGTTTTTTTAAAATTTATTTTCCTGGCTGGCGCCGTGGCTCACTAGGCTAATCCTCCGCCTGGTGGCGCCGGCACACCGGGTTCTAGCCCTGGTCGGGGCGCCAGATTCTGTCCCGGTTGCCCCTCTTCCAGGCCAGCTCTCTGCTGTGGCCCAGGAGTGCAGTGGAGGATGGCCCAAGTGCTTGGGCCCTGCACCCCATGGGAGACCAGGAGAAGCACCTGGCTCCTGACTTTGGATCAGCGCGGTGCGCGGGCCGCAGCGCGCTGGTCGTGGCGGCCATTGGAGGGTGAACCAACGGCAAAGGAAGACCTTTCTCTCTGTCTCTCTCTCTCACTGTCCACTCTGCCTGTAAAAAAAAAAAAAATTATTTTCCTTTTATTAGAAAGGCAGAAAGAGAGAGAGAGAGAGAGAGAGAGAGAGAGAGAGATTGAGACCAAGATCTAGCATCCTATGGCTCACTCCCCAAAGGCCTGCAACAGCCAGGGTGGCTCAGGCAGGTTTCCCACTTGAGTGGCAGGGAGCTGAGTACTTGAGCTATCATCCGCTGCCTCCCGAGATGCACATTAGCAGGAAGCTGGATCGGCAGTGTAGGACCTAGGAATCAGAGAAGCCACTCCAGTATGTGAAGTGGGCAGCTCGCACCGTGAATTAACCACTGCACTGCATGCCCACCCCAACAAGGGCAGTTTTACTTCCTTCTTTCCAATTATGAATTTTACTTATTTTTCTTACCATATTGCACTGGTTAGCACATCCAGAACAATGATATGTGGAAGTGCCAAGAGCACAGAAGGGACTTCAAAAAGCTCATGGACATGCACATTAGCTTTTAATTCCTTGCCTTTTTCCTGATTTTAGGAAGCTGTTCAACATTTCTTCATTAAGTATGATACAAATTACTTACTATAGATGTACTTAATCAGACTGAGGATGTTCCTTCTACTCACAGTTTGCTGCAAGAATTTATTTTATTTTATTACAGATGGATACTGAATTTTTCCAAATGTGTTTCCTGTTTCTATGGAGGTGATCAGCTGATCTTTTTCTCCTTCATTTCATTAATGTAGTTAATAACAATGATTTTCTAATGTTAATCCAACTTCTGTATTCGGGGGAAAAATTCTACTTGGTCATGATATATCATTATCTTTTTTTTTTTAAGATTTATTTTATTTTTTTGAAAGAGTTACAGAGAGAAGTGGAGCGAGTGAGCAAGCGAGCGAGAGAGAAATTCTTTCTGCTGGTTCGCTCCCCAAATGGCTGCAGTGGCTAGAGCTGAGCTGATCCAGAGTCAAGAGCCAGGAGCTTCTTCCGGGTCTCCCACGTGGGTGCAGGGGCCCAAACACTTGGGCAATCTTCTACTGCTTTCCCAGGCCATGGCAGAGAGCTGGATCAGAAGTGGAGCAGCCAAGACTCAAACCAGCGTCCATATGGGATGCCGGCGCTGCAGGCCAGGGCTTTAACCCACTGAGCCCATTCAATTTATTTTTTAATATTTTGTGAAATATTTCTGTATCTATGTTAAATTCTGACATATAATAGTTTTTAATGTTCTATTATTATAATGTCCTAGAAAGATTTTGGTATGAAAAGTTACCCTGACCTCATAACAACCACTTCTGGGTTGAAATTAAAAGCTGATTTTAGCAACATGCAAAACACAGAGAATGCTTGTTCAATTTTATATGTAAGACAAAAATGTTATTCTAAATGCATATTATATGAAAGTATTTACTGACAAAATATTATTTCTACAAGTCTGTATAATGCCCATGGTTCTAATCACTTATCAGAGTCAAGGAAAAAAAGTTCATTAATGTATAAACATTTTATATTTTTATATTTCTCCGTGTCTGAGAACGAAAACTATTCTAAGTTTATTATTTAGCTCAGTTCAATTACAATTCTCTCAAACTGTGAGCCCATTCAACAAGTTTGGCACTTGGCATAGCAGGTTAAGCTGCCAACAGTAGTGCTGGCATTCCATATGGGCTCCAGTTCGAGATCTGGCTGCTCCACTTCTGATCCAGCTCCCCGCTAATTTCCCTGGGAAAGCAGCAAGGATAGTCCAATTGCTTAGGTCCCTGCACCAATGTGGGAGACTGGGAGCAAGCTTCTGGCTCCTGGCTTTCGCCTCACCCAGCCCTGGCTATTGTGGCCATTTGGGGAGTAAACTAGTGGATGGAAGACTCTCTCCTTCTGTCCCTCTCTCTCTGTAACTCTTTCAAATAAATAAAATAAAGCTTAAAATAAAAAAGAGCTTAACAGGCCCAGAAATTAGAGAAATGAGTTCTCTAATATCATCCAGCCTCTGGGCACCACAGGCAGTGATGAAATTGAGATCACTACTCCTTCTCAACTCTATAATCCAAACACTCTACTCTCCCCACCCCCAGCTATCCCAATGCTATCCTTTCTTGAATTTCCAATGCCAAGAAATAAAACACCCTTTGAAACAATAAGCCAGTAACATCTAAATATCAACTCTAGATTTGGTTAAAAGATCATTAAGGCCGGCGCCGCGGTTAATCCTCCGCCTTGCGGTGCCGGCACACCGGGTTCTAGTCCCGGTCAGGGCACCAGATTCTGTCCCGGTTGCCCCTCTTCCAGGCCAGCTCTCTGCTATGGCCAGGGAGTGCAGTGGAGGATGGCCCAAGTGCTTGGGCCCTGCACCCCATGGGAGACCAGGAGAAGCACCTGGCTCCTGCCATCGGATCAGCGTGATGCGCCAGCCACAGCGGCCATTGGAGGGTGAACCAACGGCAAAAAAGGAAGACCTTTCTCTCTGTCTCTCTGTCTCTCTCTCTCTCACTGTCCACTCTGCCTGTCAAAAAAACAAAAAATCATTGAAAGAGCTAGTAAACTTTTCATATCATTTTAAATTAAAGCAGGGTCCTGATTGGCATAAGGCCCCATTTTACTATTTTAGGGCTAGAAAACAAGAGGTTCTGATGTAAAGCAAATATGAAAATAAATTGACTCTTATGGAAAATCTGAAATTTAAAAATTCAATTCATAATTGTAATATAACTGGAAAATATAAAAGCTCAGCTGTTAGAAAAATAACATCATGATAGAAGGAAAAACAATGATTTCCAGTATTTATATAACATTTGGCAGTGGAGAAAATGTTTTTCAAATATCTCATCTGAATCTTCTAAAACTCAGAAAAATAGAAAGATAAATAATATTATCTTAATTTTCATGCTGAGAAAACAGGTTCAGAAAGTTAAGTAACTCGTTCAAGTTTATACTAACAGGAAATGGCAAATCTTGGGAACTGAACTGCCCTCTAATTCCAGAAACACAAATCAGTCTACTCAGTCAGGGACCCTTTGGTTACATATAAAAGTAATTTACATATAGATATGTCCAGAATTAAACCAGAAGGTAAGTCTACCTTAAAACACAAGAGATTTTGGAGCAGGCATTTAGCCTAGTGGTTTAGACATCTAGTCGCACATCGGAGAACCTAGATTCAGTTCCCAGCTTCGGCTCTTGACTCCAGTTCCTGCTAACACAGACCCTGAGAGGCAGCCGTGATACCCAGATGACTGGGTTCTTGCCATCCACACGGGAGACCTGAATTGAGCTTCTGGCTCTTGACTCTCACTCTTCCTCTCCCTTTCTCTGTATCTCTCTTTCTCTCCCTCTCTATTGCTCTATATCTCTGCATCTCTCCTCCTCAATCTCTCTGTCTCTCTCTCTTTCAAATAAAAACAAATAAATAATAATTTTTAAAAGAAAGAAATCCAGTCCTTAGGAGTGATGTTGAGCTAGAATTGTAACTGTTATTTAAAGTCCAAAATTAAGTATTCTGATAGTTGATATCTACAGGAAAGACAATAAGGACATGAAAACAACAGCTAGAATAGAAACTCTAAGAGGTAATTTACTTTTCTCAAAGCCTTCAGGTCTTTGTGCCAGATATAAGCACTGTCATTTGGCCATCTCTTGATTACTATCTTTTACTCATGCCAAGAAAGTTGTAAGTATAATTCCTGTTAACACAGACAGGTAAAAATTACTATATGGTTCTCTGAACACTGGATACTGAAAAATCCTACCTATTCTACTCTGTTGCTCTGTCAACTCATCTGAGGACACAAAATTTCTATCAGAATATCATTTTGAATCCCAAAGTCATTCTGTAAAACAATGCTAACATTAAACACAAAGAGAGAGGAGAAAGATAAAGAAAGAGAGAGACCACAGAATTTAACAATAATTAGTAGGTTAATTTCAAAACAAACATGAATAGCATTGAATTTTTAAATTTTTAGAGTGTTACCTTTAATGTACTAATTCTGGCTTTTCAGAATCACTCTGCCATTATATAATGTGTGGCATATTAAGCTTTCTTACCTATAAGATTTGAAATCACAGGATCAGAAGTGAAGTTCCAATTGGGCTACTAGTGGTTTATGAACCTGATTAATTTATATAGAATTCATTAAAAGTGTTATCTGGGACAGGACATTGTGGTGCAGAGGGTTGGTCCAAAATCTGATTGTGAAGAAAGGAATGAAAATCAAGCCCTAAAGCTGTATTTTAAGGTCACCTAGCAACATCAGAGAACTTGTTAAACTGGCCTCAGGACCTAAGCACAATAGACAGCAGATAGATGTAACCAAGCCAATACTGTTCAATGGAAAAATGAATCTGGTTCACAGAGATTTGCACTTTTCCTACAGGGATATTTGCTATTTATCTATTGGTTTGGCTCTCCTGATGACATTTATTTGACATCAGCCATCATAGCCTTCTGCAATCAGGAGGTACTCAATACATGCCTATCACAGGAATGAAAGAGAGGTCTTTCATTCCTGAATTACAGATACCTGGACTGGTGGAGTTTCCACATCCGTAGCTCCAGAAGAGTGCAAAATTAGGCCTAGATGTTAGACAGGTAATCCTAACAGAGTTTTGCTGTTATTGTTGTTTTTACTTTGTTTAAATAATTTGAGAGGCAGAGAAACAGAGAATGAGCTTCCATCTGCTGGGTCACTTCCCAGATTAAAGCAAACCAGGAGACTGGAACTCAGCTAGGTACCCACGTGGGTGGTAGGGAAACAACTTGAGCCTGCTGCCTCCTAGAGTGCATATCAACAGGAAGCTGGAATGGGAACCAGAGCCAGGACTTTATCCAGACACTCCAATAAATGATATGTGTATCCCCAGTGGTGTCTTAACAGATAAACCAAATACTGCCCCAACACTAATGATTAATTACAGGCACATATTTCTGTTTTCTCTGAGAATTCTCCTAAACACTGCTCTAGTGATAGCACTGTAAAAAAGACTAGTCAATGCAAGTATAAGAAAAACACTGTGCACAATCCATAACTTACATGCATGTAGTTCATACATTTCTTTCCTGTGTGTACATACTTTTTTTTTTTTTTTTTTTTGACAGGCAGAGTGGACAGTGAGAGAGAGAGACAGAGAGAAAGGTCTTCCTTTTCCATTGGTTCACCTTGTAATGGCCGCTGAGGCGGCGCGCTGCGGCCGGTGCACCACGCTGATCCAAAGCCAGGAGCCAGGTGCTTCTCCTGGCCTCCCACGCGGGTGCAGGACCCAAAGACTTGGGCCATCCTCCACTGCACTCCCGGGCCACAGCAGAGAGCTGGCCTGGAAGAGAAGCAACCAGGACAGAATCCGGTGCCCCGACCGGGATTAGAACCCGGGGTGCCAGCATCACAGGCAGAGGATTAGCCTATATTT
This sequence comes from Oryctolagus cuniculus, assembly GCF_051225735.1. Classification (NCBI taxonomy): domain Eukaryota; kingdom Metazoa; phylum Chordata; class Mammalia; order Lagomorpha; family Leporidae; genus Oryctolagus; species Oryctolagus cuniculus. The sequence goes on from NC_142868.1 coordinate 179,819,182, forward strand.
TTTTTTGATTCTTTTTTTTTTTATCTTTTATTTAATGAATATAAATTTCCAAAGTACGACTCATGGGTTACAATGGCTCCCCCCCCCCATACCGTCCCTCCCACCCACAACCCTCCCCTTTCCCACTCCCTCTCCCCTTCCATTCACATCAAGATTCATTTTCGATTATCTTAATATACAGAAGATCAGCTTAGTATACCTTAAGTAAGGATTTCAACAGTTTGCTCCCACACAGAAACATAAAGTGAAAAATAATAGATGATTTTTTTTTAAATGATGATGAAATCAGATCAGACCTATTGTCATGTTTAATCCCAGTGAGAGTCAAGTTGGGAATTGATAATTTCTTTTTTTTTTTTTTTTTTTTAACAGATCAGTTTAGTGTACATTAAGTAAAGATTTCAATCGTTTGCACCCCCCATAGAAACACAAAGTGAAATATACTGTTTGAGTACTCGTTATAGCATTAAGCCTCAATGTACAGCACATTAAGGACAGAGATCCTACATGAGGAGTAAGTGCACAGTGACTCCTGTTGTTGACTTTACAAATTGACACTCCTGTCTATGGCATCAGTAATCTCCCTATGCACCAGTCATGAGTTTCCAAGGCTATGGAAGCCCCTTGAGTTCTCCGACTCTTATCTTGTTTAGACACGGTCATAGTCAAAGTGGAGGTTCTCTCCTCCCTTCAGAGAAAGGCACCTCCCTCTTTGAAGACCTGTTCTTTCCACTGGGATCTCACTCACAGAGATCTTTTTGCCAGAGTGTCTTGGCTTTCCATGCCTGAAATACTCTCATGGGCTTTTCAGCCAGATCCGAGTGCCTTTAGGGCTGATTCTGAGGCCAGAGTGCTATTTAGGACATCCGCCATTCTATGAGTCTGCTGAGTATCTCACTTCCCATGTTGGATCACTCTCCCCTTTATTTATTCTATCGGTTAGTGTTAGCAGGTACTAGACTTGTTTATGTGCTCCCTTTGACTCTTAGTCCTTTCATTATGATCAATTGTGAACTGAAATTGATCACTTGGAATAGTGAGATGGCATTGGCACATGCCACCTTGATGGGATTGAACTGGAATCCCCTGGTATGTTTCCAACTCTACCAATTGGGGCAAGTCAGCCTGAGCATGCCCCAAATTATACATCTCTTCCCTCTCTTATTCCCACTCTTATGTTTAACAGGGATCACATTTCAGTTAATTTCAACACTTAAGAATAACTGTGTGATAATTACAGAATTAAACCAGTCATATTAAGTAGAACAGACAAAAAAAAATACTAAGAGGGATAATGTATTAAGTTGTCCATTAACAGTCAGGGCTATGCTGATCAAGTCACCATTTCTCATAGTGTCCATTTCACTTCAGGAGGTTTCCTTTTTGGTGTTCAGTCAGTTGTCACCGATCAGGGAGAACATATGGTATTTGTGCCTTTGGGACTGGCTTACTTCACTCAGCATGATGTGTTCCAGATTCCTCCATTTTGTTGCAAATGACTGGTTAGAAACTCCACAAAAACAAAACCAACAACCCACTTAAGAGATGGGCCAAGGACTTCAATAGACATTTTTCAAAAGAGGAAATCCAAATGGCCAACAGGCACATGAAAAAATGTTCAAGATCACTAGCAATCAGGGAAATGCAAATCAAAACCACAATGAGGTTTCACCTCACCCCGGTTAGAATGGCTCACATACAGAAATCTACCAACAACAGATGCTGGCGAGGATGTGGGGAAAAAGGGACACTAACCCACTGTTGGTGGGAATGCAAACTGGTCAAGCCACTATGGAAATCAGTCTGGAGATTCCTCAGAAACCTGAATATAACCCTACCGTTCGACCCAGCCATCCCACTCCTTGGAATTTACCCAAAGGAGTTTAAATTGAAAAACAAAAAAGCGGTCTGCACCCTAATGTTTATTGCAGCACAATTCACAATAGCCAAGACCTGGAACCAACCTAAATGCCCATCAACGGTAGACTGGATAAAGAAATTATGGGATATGTATTCTTTAGAATACTATACCGCAATAGGATTAGCCTATTGAGCTGCGGCGCCGGCCTCCTGTATGTAGATACTTAAACACAATAGATTTACATTGCACACTTTTTTTAATTGGCTATTTTCATTTAACAAGATGTTGTGGTGGACACTTCTGGTTAAGATGACAGACCAAACTACAGAAAGCATTATTGAGAAACAAAAAACTTTTTTGAGAAGGTCCTAAAAGGTAAGACAGAGGTATTAAGTTCTTACTCAAAGTCTAAGTCTGAAAAGGGTAGGAACTCCTCAAGTGAGCACAGGCTCCAGAAACTACATGTTGGCCTCAGCCTCCAACAGTTCCTCAAAATGTGTAGCTAAGGGGCCAGCACTGTGGCACAACAGGTTAAGCCACTACCTGAAATGCTGCCATCCTCTGATCAGTGTTAGCTTGAGACCTGGCTGCTGTGCTTCTGACCCAGCTCCCTGCTCATGTGCCTGGGAAGGCAGCAGAGGATGGCCCAAGTGCTTGGACCCCTGCCACCCACATGGGAGTCCTGGATAGAGTTCCTGGATATTGGCTTCAGCCTGGCCCAGCACTGGCCCCTGAGCCACATAGGGAGTGAAACAATGGATGGAACAGCTCTCTTTCTGTCTCTGTCTCTTTCCTTTTGCTCTACCTTTCAAATACATAAATCTATTTTTTGTCTTCTTTTTTCTTCATACTATTTGTTGAACCCTTAACATAGAGTTAATCATATGAGTATAAAGTCAATTGAAAATAGGTCTCAGCAAAAAATAAGAGTGGGAATAAGAGAGGGAGGAGAAAGTTTGTAATTGTAAAAACTGTATAGTTCTGCATACAATCCTACAGACTTACTTCTAAGGGTACAGTTTAAAAACTTGTCATGGGATTCCAAATCCCATTGAAATTGGTGGTAAAATGCCATCTTAATTGTTAAAATGATCATATTAAGTGTTAAAGTGAACATATAGATAGGATTAAGTGTTAAAGTGATCATATAAATCGGATCAAGTGCCCGGTAATAATAAAAGATAGAATTAAAAAGGAGAGAATGTCTAATATAGGAAGTAGTCCACACAGTAGACTTGTAGAATAACAATCACTTTAAGTAACACTCTGACCTCAGAATCAGCTTTTAAGGCTTCCTGGGCTGGCTGAAAGGCCCATGAGAGTATTTCAGGCATGGAAAGCCAAGACACTATGGCAAAAAATGTTCTACATGAAGGATCTCTGTGAGTGAGACCCCAGTGGAAAGAAGTGGCCATCAAAGGATGTATTTTTCTCAAAAGGGAGGGAAGAATTCCACTTTGCTTGTGGCCTTGTCTAAAAACTGATGGAGTGTGTGGATTCAGAAAGCTTCCATAGCCTAGGCAGCTCAGTTCAAGAGCCTCAGGTGGTCACTGAAGTCATATATGAGTGTTAATTGTTAACAACAAGAGTCACTGTGCACTAACTCCCCATGCAGGACCTCTGTCCTCAATGAGTTGTATTGAGAGTTAACTGTAAAACCAGTTCTCAAATAGTTTGTGTGTGTGTGTGTGTGCACGTGCGACTTTTGAAATCTTTACTTAGTATAGAGTTGGTCATCTGTGTACTAAGTTAACTGAAAATGAATCTCAATGGGGAATGGGGCTGGCAAGGGGAGAGGGAGGATGATAAGGAGGGATAGGAGTGTGGGTGGGAGGGCAGGTTTGGTGGGAATAATAACTATATTCCTAAAGTTGTACTTAAAAATTTGTATTCCTTAAAATATATATATAAAAAATAAAGATTTCCCTGGGGAAAAAATAGAAAAATCTTCTAGTTAAATCTTCTAAAAACCATCCACAGCTTTCACCTCAGGTGAACAACTGCTTATGTCCAAAGTCTCATTAAAAGATCTTGTCTCAAGGAAGATGACCCCTGCCACCCACGTGGGAGCCCTGGATGGTGTTCTAGGCTCCTGGATTCAGCTTGGTCCAGGCCTAGCAATTGCAGCTATTTGGGGAGTGAACCAGTAGATGGAAGATCTTTCTCTGTCTCTTCCACTCTCTAACTCTGCCTTTCAAATAAATAATCTCTTTGTTAAAGGTTATTGTAGTAAGTACCCATGTAAACTAAATACTTCCAAAAGAAATGTAAGATGAAGAATATTCATTGTAGGAAGATTTCAATAAAAATTAAAAACAAAAACAAAAACCAGCTCCTGCTTCTGTCAAGCTTTTGGAACAGCTGTTTGCCCTGTGATTTTAGTGTTTTTACCACTCTCCCTCTTGAGTTCATGAAAATCTATCTGCTTAGTTTTTTTCTTGTGGAAAGAATGGGATTTATGCTGTCCAAACACTTTACTTCAAGGAGCTGAAAGAGAAATGCATTCTCAGGATGGTAATGTCAGGCCTATATGATTATCCTACCTCCATCACCAGGCAAGAGAGCAAATGTTAATTTTCTGGAGACACTGAAAACTCTTCTAGAAAAGACCTACCCATCCTGGCATTTGAGGTGCTCCCAAGGACTCCCAAGGAAGAAGACAGCTCACTGCCTAGTCTTCCCATAGTTACAGGCTGTTTTTTGTTAACTAAAATTTACTTAAACTAGTATTAAAATAAATTTTGAATTTAATAAATAGATAACTAATATATGGTGAAAGATTAGAGAAAAACCAAGATAAGACAAATGTTTCTTTTTTCCTGAAGTTAGAAAATGGGTGATTCAAGAATTGACTACAGAGGGGCAGGCACTATGGCATAGTAGGCTAAGCCTCCCCCTGTAGTACCGGCAATCCACTGGGGCACTGGTTCAAGTCCTGCTGCTCCTCTTCTGATCCAGCTCTCTTTTTATGGTCTGGGAAAGCAATGGAGGATGGTCTAAGTGTTGGGCTCCAGCACCTGCATAGGGGACTCAGAAAAAGCTCCCTGGCTCCTGGCTTTCAACTGGCTCAACTTCAGCCGTGGTGGCCATTTGGGGAGTAAACCAGCAAATGGAAGACCTTTCTCTTTGTCTATTCCCTCTCACTGCCTGTAACTCTTCCTCTCAAATAAATAAATAAAATCTTAAGAAAAAAAAAAGAGTTAACCATACAAACAGTTTGAAGATACTATGAAACAAATCAAAACAATTCAATAAACTACATTGGAATCAGGAAGATGTATTAGTGACTTTTAGGTACATTTTCATGCTTTTCTTAAGAATTTCTGAAACTATTAACTTGAAGGGAAAGCAAGGTATGCCTTAAGTTCTTATATTGTTATTTCTATCTCAATGAAGTTCAATAAAAGAATCCTAGCACTACTAAAATAGATAGGACCCTTGAAAACATACTGCAATATCTCCTTCTTTCAAGCAAAAGAATACTTTCAAATAGCCTAAAAAATTAACTATATGGAATGTCAGACTTTAAAAAAAATTTTTTTGACCACTAAATAGGTGTTCACAGGGACTTGTCCATCCATAAAGTGAAAACTGGAATTACCTCGAAATGAAGGCATGTTTACTTTGGAGTTTAAATTAACTCACTGGGGTCAATAAACAAATAAAATAAATTTAATTCAGAAGCAAAAAAATTGTTCTATCTACGAATAAAAGGGTATTATTTGTTTTTTAAAGCCCAAACCTAGTTTTCCCAATACTTGGGGAGTATGCAAATGTGTTAGTACACTGGGTCATGGGCAAATCAGCATATTCTTGGCTCTGAGCTTCTTACGGATCTATTCAAATTCTTTTTTCTGTTTGGCTAAGCTCTAAATCATATTTCCCTGTACTTGGGCATATCTTGTCTATAATTTACAGATGGACAAGTTCATTTGAAAATTGACTAATTAAAATATAATGATCATAAAATATGTACTGTTATATTTTTCCTTTAACACATCCTAAAGCTAATCTTAGCTGAAAATGTATACGTTCTTATCCCTGTACAGCAAAAGACAAGAATATAATTCAATGAAACCTTTACAAAATGTCAGATTAATTACATTTTTTCAGTGCAGATGGATTTAAGGAAATCATCTCTGAAAACAGTACTTCATTTAAAGTAAAATACAGACAAAATCCTCTATGATAAGTCAATGTGTAGGAGATGCCAAAATATTAAAACTGCCATGTATTAAAAATGCCTTGATATGAATTTTTAAAATAAATATAAGTAGTTTCTGACAATCCTGAGGTAATACCCTACAAACAGTAATGTTTTTATGGATGGCACAACAGGAGGGCTCAGTCACATGACCCCAGAAATAAACAGAGTCGTGTGTGGCTAAATCTTAAATCTTAAAGAGGTTATCAATATACTCATTCATTTCACAAGACTTTATTGAGTATCTGCAATACATAGGCATTCAAATACATCTGTAATTGAGATGAAAATTTTACCTCTTCTTCAACACAGGTCAGCATGACATTTCTCTAAAATGACTTTTTTATGAGGTTTTGAAATTCAGTGCCATAAAAGTCAGATGCATAAATCACTTCTGAAGAATACATTTATAATGTACCATTCATTGTGCAATGGCCTCATGTTTTGGTGGACTTAAAAGATTTACTGTTACTTGAGTTAAACATTAACAGAGACAAAATATTTATCTCTTTGCCCAATAAGCTTGATATGGACCTTAAAACAATTTACATTTATGTAGTTGTTAATATAATACAAGTGATGTTCTATTCATCTTAAACTGAAATTTGGTATTTAAAATATTATCTACATTATTACTGACTACAAATGGCATTATAAAGCAGTATTCAAGTTAGGAAATGCACAAAATAGAGAAATGGAGAAAGTGTAAAATTATTAAGCTGGATTGGTAAGGCTTTCCTTTGATTGTTTCTACAACTGTTACCCTTCATTCTATAAGAACTATTTTTAAGTCCAAATAAAAGAGAAGTGAGTTTTATTTGCCTCTAATCTACACTAAATGATACAAGGAGTAAGTGAATATGCATTCTGTCATTCTAAATAAATTACACAGGACTGAGAAAGTATCAAAAAATGGGGACACTGAAAGTTAAGCTTTTCTCCATTTCATGGTTTCCTAACAAAATGAGAAAGAAGGGCTCCTCAGGTCAAGTTTTCATGGACAACAGCCATAAACCACTGTCTCAGACCTGTCAGACCATCCCAGTTTCCTGGATTCCTTCTATGGATCAAATCTGCAGGATTCCTCTCTCCAGTAGCAGACGGCAATGCCAACAGCCTGTGTGTAAGGCACTGACACCATCACTTCAGGAAACCACACAAAAAGAAGACTCCCAAGGGCTTGATAAGCATTTTTTCTTCTACATACCCCTTGGCTCCCTCAATGCCCATAATTCTTAGACAGAAGCAAAGGAATTGAACTAGAGGTACCATCCAATTTCTACTTTCAAATGCAATTCAACACAAAAGAAGCAGTGAACAAATTCACCCTCCAACTCTCCACAGTGGTTGCCCTTCACATTTTCCAGAGAGAAATCCCTGTGTGCCCTCATCTCCCATCAGTCAGAGCTGCTCCCAGGCTCTTCTGGCTGAAACTGCCACTCACCTCCCTGACAAGTTCAACTCCCTCCTTGAACACCCCAGATGACACCTTTCCCACCCAAGCCTGGCTGTGAGTTCCCTCTTAAAACACTCTTCAGAGGCCTTTCAGGCCCAGTATTCTAACCAGTCTGGTAGCTCTTACTGCTTTTCCACCTTTAGATCATCTCTAAGTCTTCAGCACAGCATGAAAGTTCTGCATGGCTGTTGCTGCATGTGTGCAACAGTGACCAACACAGCCTTGAAGCAAGAAGGGAAAGACAGCCAGGCCACCCATTACGTTGTATCCTACTCCACTCGCATCGTAAGAAAGGCAGGAGATACTGAAGACACCCCATCATGGTTAGAACCCAGAGTATCAGAATGGAGTTTTACTTAAATTAGGTAGGGTTACCCCTCTCATTACCACTTCATAGAAAAGAAGCATGGGTTGTATGTTTCATTACTTTCTTTCTAAATGTTCTTACTACCTACCTAACCTAGGACACTGTACTCAATAAATGTAGACCACTAAATGACTCTAAGTATATACATTTTTATATTCATTTAAATATTATGTATCATTATATACATTATTATACATTTAAATATTATTTAAGTACATAGTAAGTACATTTAAATATCATTTAAGTATATACTTTATTAATTTTAAATTAATTAAATATTAATAATATTTAAGTACATACATTATTATACATTTAAATATTATTTCAAAGATGGCCACTTTCTGGGACAAAGAGTTAGATATACTTTTTTTTTAAAGGGATTTATTTATTTTATTTGAAAGTCAGAGTTACAGAGAGAAAGAGAGGTCTTCTATCTGCTGGTTCACTCCCCAATTGGCTGCAATGGCTTGAGCTACGCCAATCTGAAGCCAGGAGCCAGGAGTTTCTTCTGGGTCTCCCATGTGGGTGCAGAGGCCCAAAGACCTGGGCCATCTTCTACTGCTTTCCCAGGCCATAGCAGAGTACTGGATCAGAAGTGGAGCAGCTGGGACTCAAACCAGCACCCATATGGGATGCCAGCACTGCAGGCATCTGCTTTACCCACTACATCACAGCATCGGCCCCGATACAAGTTTACTTAAAAGCTGTATCAGACTTCAGGGACACCATGCTGCTGCATAACATAATCCACCAGCCTCCCAACAACCACGCAAGTACAAACATAGCAGCAAAGATCTATAGGCCCAAGAGAGAAGGAAGATCATCTTTCAAGAGAAAAGGAAAGCCAGTTAGGACTGGAGGTACAGCGGGAATGGGAAACACTGAAGACAGAATGCTAAAGACTGATAAATTATTAATAAGCATAATAAGGGATTAAAATTAAATCAGAAGCACAAATTCATAATGAACCAAACCAGTATGGGTCTGAAGATTGCTTCCAAAACTCTCTACTATCAAATTGTAAAAACAAAGGGGGGGGGGCAAGTATCAAGTTGGACAAAGAGTGTGGACAGGAGGACAGCAGAGTTGGTAGTGAAGTAGCAGGTCTTTCAAGACAAGGCTGAGCAGGGAATTGGCCGTGTCTGGGAGGGAAGGAGTGGCCAAAGGCACATATCTGGGGGGCCGGTGCTGTTGCAAAGCAGGTAAAGCCGCTGCTACCTGCAGTGTCGGCATCCCGTATGGGTGCTGGTTCGAGTCCTGGATGCTCCACTTCCGATGCAGCTCTCTGCTACGGCCTGGAAAAGCAGTAGAAGATGGCCCAAGTCCTTGGGCCCCTGCACCTACATGGGAGACCTGGAAGGAGCTCCTGGCTCCTGGCTTCAGATCAGTAAAGCTCTGACTTTTGAGACTAATTGAGGAGTGAACCAGCAGATGGAAGACCTCTCTCTCTCTCTCTCTCTCTCTCTCTCTCTCTCTCTCTTTGCCTCTGCCTCTGCCTCTCCTTCTCTCTTTGTGTAACTCTGACTTTCAAATAAATAACTACATCTTTTTTTTAAAAGGCACAGATCTGGTTCCACAGATGTGAAGGGGTTGGGGAGGCAGCTGTTCAGGATTTTAGAAGCAGACAAGACTATGAAGGTCTTGGAAACAGAGCAGTGAGGATGAAGTACAAGGTCCAATAAAAATCGGAAGGTGGGGACAACAGACATAGGTGGAAAGACACTAGCAGGCTGAGGAAGAGTGAGGGGATCATCTCCTAGTGCCAAAAGCGGTGATGGCAAAGTGCGAATGAGTTCTAGGATTAACAAAGCTATTATCATTAAATATTTCCCAGTGAATCAGGAGAGGTCTCCATGGCAGTGGGAAGAATCAAGTTTCACTCAGGACAAGAGGGGCAGAAAAATGACACAAATTAGGGAAGATGTCCCCAGAAAACAACACTTTTCTTAGTTACTGTTATGCTGTCTAAATTAATCAAGCATACTGTCTACTAGTAAAATACTCAGAAAGTCTTTAAACTAAGGTGTCACCAAGAAATAAAAACAAAAATAAATCATCAAATACCTCAAGTCTCATCACTGTCTGAGAACTTACATCCTAAGCACTACAGCAAGTCTTTTACATGCATTATATAATTTCGTCATTTTTACCTAGAATATGAGATTAAAACTGGACTATGAGATAAGTATTATACTCATTTTAGAGAAGAGGATACAAAGGTATAAATAAGTTAAGTAACCTGTCCAAGGTCATTGTCAGTGAAAACGCTAGGACTGGAACTCAAGAGTAACTTGATAGCCCTTGCTATTCTTAACCACTAACAGAATTCACATGACACGAAGTGTTCTCTTGTCCAATATTTCTGCTCTTCATTCTTTATTCTTTACAACATTTCTTTTAAAGCTATGTAATACCAACTTTCAACCACATCAGAGAACCACCAGCCCCTATCCACAAGTATTCACATTATACTAAGAATATGCTGTGATATCTTCTTGGGAATGAAACACATTTAAATGAAAACTGGTAAATGCATTATTCTTAAAAAAAAATCTGCTCTTTACTTTCAAATCACTAATATGCAGATGAATAGCTTATTTTTGTTTGTTTTTTATTTTCCCCTACAACAACATCCAGTCACATCAAAAAATCTTAGGAAGTTATTATTTAGCCTTAATATGTTTCTTCACTTCCAAAAAAAATACACATTTCTAGTTGTCCTCTACTTTGTTAATAATTTTTATTACTAAAAAGCACAAAATGTGTTATGCATTATTACCTTCATTCTTATACATGCTACTTAATAGTTTTCAAAACATCAACTGCATGTAAAAACATCTTAGAACATTTGCTGAAACATTCCTGGGCCTTCTAGGTGACTTAATCAAGTCCAAATCTTGAGGCAAGCATGGCCTTCAGGAAGATAACTGGGTCTGGAAAAAAAACTAAAGACACTGGAGGGTTTTTCTAGTTTGGGTTACAAAGGGATGTATGGTCATTTCTCATCATCAACCTAAATTCTTTTAGGAGTGACATGAGGTAAACAATAGGAAAGGAAGTGGGGAGTGCCACAGCACCAAGAAAGGTGACAAGGGGCCACAGGAATTAGGCTGGTGGAAAGGTGGGCTCTTAAGACATGCTACAGTGTGCTAACCACTGCCAGCTGTTCTCAAATCTTACTTGATGGACACGGGTTACAAGATTACCTTCTCATCCTTCCCACCATTTCAGAAGAGAAAGGTAGAAAGGGAGAAATGACCAGTGTGAGCAATCAGTGCAATCTTCCCCACCACAATGGTTAAAGGCATTTATCTGTGTACAAAAGTGTGCATTTTCAAACAAGATAATTTTGGGGGAAGAGAAAAAGAGAGAGAGAGAGGCTACAATGTTTAAGTTGCCAATGGATACACTAATAGCAGTATTTTCATTGCTGAGCACTTATCCTCACAGACAGCTGCCTTCTCAACATAGATCCTTCTCTGGCCTTAGCCACAGAGGAGGTGTAAGACAGTGTGGCTTGGGTCTGGTGTTGTGGCACAGTAGGTAAATTTGCCACCTATAATGCCAGCATCCTATATTGGCACTGGTTCAAGTCCCAGCTGCCCCACTTCCTACCCAACTCTTGGATAATGGCCTAGGAAAAGCAGCAAAAGATGGCAGAAGTGTCTGAGCCCTTGCCACCTATGTGGGAGACTCAGATGAATCTCTTGGCTCCTGGCTTTGGCCTGGCCAAGCACTGGCTCTTGCAGCCATCTGGGAAATGAATCAGCAGATGGAATATCTCTCTGTCTCTCCTTCTCTCCCTCTGTAACTCTTCTAAAAATAAATAAATAAATCTCAAAAGAGAGAGAGAGAGGTGCTCTAGCCCACTTGCACCAATTATCTGTACTACAGACTGACAAGTTGCTCTCTTAGAAGAGAGGAAGTTTCCATTTGCCCTGCCTGGTTGGTTTATTTTTTATTTCCTTTTATTATTTTTTTAACTGTCACATAAAAATTAAAAATCCTCTTTGGGGTGCTGTGACATCTCAGTAGGGCCCTGCCTCTCAGGGCTGAAGAAGAAACACACACAGTGCTCTGCCCCAGGTAGAGCTGCACAGGTTTGTTCACAGGCCCTGACCGGAAGCAGGAGCTCTGCCCAGCTTGGTGCCTGTGGTCTTGCTGCCTTTCCCTGTCCTCCTCTCCCTCCTATAGGAAGATTGTTTTGTAGGCTCATTATTGCTTCACCAACTGCTAGGAAGGAAATATTTCTATGCAATAAAAATTCTTTTGGTGTTTTTTACTCCCTTCTCCTCCATGCAAAACAGGAAAGCATGACACGTTGCCTTTTATGGTTACAAAAGATCTAGATGAAGGTTCTTAATGTTCCCAGACAATTGTGCTCACAATAGCACCACAATACTTTTCCTAACTTAAAACTGTTAGAAGACAGAGGAAAATGACTTATGGAGCCCAGGCTTAATATATCTTCAGGGAAGACATAATCTGACAAATGTTTACTAAATCAGATCACCGATTAATCAAATAGGGAATTCAGTGAAATAAAAACACTAAAATACTTGCTACTTAAAATGAGGATCACAAGGTAATTTTAAGTGGTTTAAAAACAATTTTCTTTTCTCTTTCAAATACTTATATATATATTTTCAAGCTGGTACACCAAAATAAGCTTTTGATTCCATTTTCCCACAAACTTTTTTTAAGTTCCTAATATTTGAGCCATTTTCTTATCAATGTGGATTACAGGGCACTGACAACCAAGGACACAGACTGACACCCCCCCCCCTTTTTTTTTTGACAGAGTGGACAGTGAAAGAGAGAGACAGAGAGAAAGGTCTTCCTTTTGCCGTTGGTTCACCCTCCAATGGCCACCGCGGCTGGCGCGCTGCAGCCGGCACACTGTGCTGATCCGAAGGCAGGAGCCAGGTGCTTCTCCTGGTCTCCCATGGGGTGCAGGGCCCAAGCACTTGGGCCATCCTCCACTGCACTCCGGGGCCACAGCAGAGAGCTGGCCTGGAAGAGGAGCAACCAGGACAGAATCCGGCACCCCGACCGGGACTAGAATCCGGTGTGCCAGCAGCGCAGGCGGAGGATTAGCCTAGTGAGCCGTGGCGCCGGCCACAGACTGGCCTCTTGTAACACGAGTACTTGTTTGACCTACTGCTATTCAATAACCACTACCACAAAAAGTCACTGTCTGTATCTTGTCCAGAGCAGAAGCTACATCTCTCCCACCATTTCTGGAGAGTGTTTTCCCTTAACTTGAGGCAGGAGGTAGAAATTCTTCTGTCCCATCCAAGTAGCCAGTCCAACACAAATCCAGGTGCTGAGTTCAAATCCTCTTCCTCTCTCATTTTCAATGTTCTGATTGCTGTTTTCATTTAAGGATATATAAGTACTTAAAACTTTTTCTAAAATGCTTGACAGAATAGTTATTTTTAAAATGAACATCACAAAATTTTAAGCTTAAACCTCAGACTATGTAATCCAATTCTGAAATCAGCAATAAGAAGAAATCTAACAATCTGAATTTATAAAACATTAATCACTCTGTAAGGTAATTGGCCATAGGGTTTCTTAAATAATGAACTTCTGTGGTTTTAAGAATTCACTACATGGCCAGTGCCCCGGCTCACTTGGCTAATTCTCTGCCTGTGGCACCGGCACCCCAGGTCCTAATCCCGGTTGGGGCACCAGATTCTGTCCCGGTTGCTCCTCTTCCAGTCCAGCTCTCTGCCGTGGCCCGGGAGGGCAGTGGAGGATGGCCCAAGTGCTTGGGCCCTGCACCTGCATGGGAGACCAGGAGGAAGCGCCTGGCTCCTGGCTTCGGATTGGCGCAGCGCACCGGCCGTGGCAGCCATTTGGGGGGTGAACCAACGGAAGGAAGACCTTTCTTTCTGTCTCTCTCTTACTAACTCTGCCTGTTAAAAAAAAAAAAAAAAAAAAAAAAAAAAAAAAGAGTTCACTACACAGGAGTGGGCATTTAGTCTAGCCCTCATTAGAATGCTTGGGGTCAATTCCTGGCTCTGGCTCCTGATTCCAGCTTTCTGCCACTGCAAACTCTGGGAAGCAGCATTCATGGCCCAAGTAACTGAGTTCTTGCCACCTGTGTGGGCAAGTTCCCAGCTCCAGCACAGCTCCAGCCCAGCTCCAGCCATTGTGGGCTTTTGGGAACTGAACCATTGTATAGGAGTGTGTGTATGTACATTCTTTCTTTGCCTCTCAAATAAAAAAAATGAATAATTCCTTACTCAAAGTAATGTATACTATATCTGTAGAAAAAATATATACATAAAGTTAACTATGAGCATAGATTTATGACTTTTTTTTTTTTTAGCTAGCATGTTGAAAAATGGTATAAAATAAACTTCTACTGGCCGGCGCCGTGGCTCAATAGGCTAATCCTCCACCTGCAGCGCCAGCACACCGGGTTCTAGTCCCGGTCGGGGCACCGGATTCTGTCCCGGTTGCTCCTCTTCCAGGCCAGCTCTCTGCTGTGGCCCCGGAGTGCAGTGGAGGATGGCCCAAGTGCTTGGGCCCTGCACCCCATGGGAGACCAGGAGAAGCACCTGGCTCCTGCCTTCGGATCAGCGCAGTGCGCCGGCCACTGTGGCCATTAGTGGGTGAACCAACGGCAAAGGAAGACCTTTCTCTCTGTCTCTCTCTCTCTCACTGTCCAATCTGCCTGTCAAAAATAAATAAATAAACTTATACTGGTAATACTGCTACCAATAAAACATTACAGGCATAGAATATAATTCTGAGTTTTTAAAAATAGATCCATGTGAAAATACAAACATGAACCTTCTACTGTCTATGACATGGTTTTAATCAATAAAATGAAATCCACCCACCCTTACTTCAATTAAAGGTAGTGCTTACATTTACAGAGAATTACAATCCTTAATAAGCACTGTAAATTCAAACAGTGTAATTAGGCCCTGAATTTCCCATGAAAAGAATTATAAAGGTAGGATACATGACCAAAGCCATAGATCTCAAAGTTTTATTTTTAAAAATATACAATGGGCATACTTTATCAGTAGTCAAACAATATGTTTACTTACTGTATACAAAAAGATTTACATAAAATAACATAATTCAATAAGTCATAAAAATTTTCTTTAGTAAGCAATACTTCCTAATAAAGAGTGCAAAAAGCTTTCATTTTACCTTTTTAAAATTCCTGACTACTTATATTTCAACCAGAAGAAAATGAATAAACATTGTCATTGGATTGTCAAATGCTAAATATCTAAAACATGTGGAAGAGTTTGACCAGCTTTTTCCTTAAATGAAATAGTCCAGACAGTGATTTAACAAAAGAAACACAACACTAAATACAAAGCAAGTGCCTGTGGAGCCCCCACCCCTTCACGTCCTCTTCTCCATCATCCTCCCCAAGTAGTCACAATTCTGAAATCTGTTTTGAGGAAACTCTGGCATACTTGATGGCTTTTTGAGAACTGATTTTTATTTCTGTTCTTTTAATCTGCAAATTTCTCTATATTAAATGAAAGTTGCTGGAGAAGTTGAGATCAATGTTTCCCAACTTATTTGGGAACATGTATTAATTTGTGTGTTCAACTGACATGAATATAAAGGATGAAAAATTGGTTCATGTGGCAAATATGAATAACTGTAAAATGAACCTAATTCAGAATCATTTGCTTAATGATAAACTAATAAATGAACAAATGAGGGGCATGTGTTTGACCTATCAGTTAAGATGCCACTTAGTATGTCCATATTCCATATCACAATATTGGGGTTCAAGCCCTGACCCCACTTGCGATTCCAGCTTCCTGCTAACATGTACCTTGAGAGGCAGATGACAGCACAAGTACTTGGTCCCTGTAACCCACATGGGTCATTGGGATTCAGTTCTGGGCTGCTGGCTTTGGCCTCATATAACCCCAGCTGTTGTTGCCATTTAGAGAGTGAACCAGAGGATTGACGATCTCTGTCTACATCTCTCTGCCTTTCAAATAAAATGAAAATACATAAATAGATAATTTTTAAATGAATTAATGACTACAGAAGAGTAAGGTGGCCACCATATCCTTTCTTTTCCTCTCAGTGCTCGGCAGCATTAGATTCCACCAACCATGTCTTCTTCGGATCCATCTTTTCTCTTTGCTTCTGCAATGCGACTCTCCCTAGTTGTTCTACCATCCCATCAACCACCCTTATCAGTCTCCTTTGTTGACTTCTTCTCCTCTACTTAACTCCCAAATATCCCTCAGGACTTCATTCTATTTATCTTCTTCCCGGGTGACCACAGACATTCCAATGGAATAAGTAATGCCTTCATGCTGAACATTTCCAAGTTTATATGTCTACCTCAGCCTCTCTTCTGAACTCCAGATTTGCATGTCCTATATGTTGGGCATCTCTATCTAGCTGTCTAAAAGGCAGTTCCAAATTAACACATTCAAACCAGAATTCTTGGTCAAACCCTCAACCTGCTTATCCTCCCATCCATCCCCCAATTCCACACACACACTTGTATCCCACCCCGATCTCTATCCTTTCATCTAGGTAAATGGCACCACCATTCCCAGTTACTCAAGCCAGAAACCCAGAGGTCATCCTTGATTCCTCTTCACGTGTATTTAATTTTCTTGGCATATAATGGATTTCATAGAAACCACACTTAACATTGTCCTTCCTTCCCAAGACCCTGGCACTCTAGAGAACTAAAGACAGGAAATCTAATAACATGATATAATACTTTCATTCTGTTTCCCGAGCATTTTCTTTAGGGTAGGGCTGAAGAAATGGGAGGGAAGATAGGAAAGAAACTGAAGAGATATGACCAAAGAAGGTATTGCTAGACATTCTGGGTGTTCACAACAACCCAAGATCAAGAGTATCTGTTATACAAAACGAGAGATAATTGTCCTTAACAGTAACAAAAAAAAATTTACTTCAGTCTTTCCCTGAAATAACATTTATTTAGCTTTAAATTGCTTTAAAAAGGATAGCCTTATCTCTTAGAATGTAAGTTCTAGAATCTTATGTGAAATTCTTTCGTGAAATAAACAGCTCCACGGTACAATACCTTCTGAAGTCTATAATCAAAGATAATTATACTATGGAATAAAAGCCAAAAAGTTAATACAATTTTAATAGCATCTTATACATGCTATAAAAATATTTTAAATTCATAAAACATATAGGAACAAAGAGCAGCAGTCATCTCTTAAAACTTTAGTCCTTAAAGAGGAGAAACCTTACTTAAAAATTCTGTAAGAAGATATTCAAATATAGGAGGTTATGCTTTGTTATTATAAACATTTATGTCTTTATAACCAACTAGTCTCTTCATCCCCAGTAATTACTAATTATATTGCATTCTATTGTCAGTAAGTAGGCAAGGCTCTGGATAATTTTAGTATTTGTCTCTAAGACCCAAATGCTAAGAAGGTTGCAAAGACTTTTAGTATGAAAGACAACAGGATCTGAGAGAATATTTACAGAATATTTTGAACAGAAAAACTGAGATGACAAAACTTTCTATTAAAAATATCAAGTAATTACATAGGATTTAAATTATTTAAGTAAACTATGTTAAATTACTGAAATAGGAGTTAGTCTCAAAAAAAAAAAAAAACTATAACCAATAAGTGTAAAAAAAGTACTACCTTAAAATCTTCTAATTAAATCTAATAATCTATAATATGAAGTATACAAACAAAAGGAAAAATACATGAGATAATGTGGAAGTACAAAGTCTTATTCAAATGATATAACCAATTATATTAGTTTCAGGAATCATAAATCCCCAAAAAACCCTCCATTTGAATTAGCTGCATATTTGCAATGACTTCTGAAATATAAGTGGCAACTACTGCATACTGTATTTGAAAATTTGTTTAAAAAAGGTTTCCATATCTATGAAAAGTAAAATACAAAAGTACAAAACTTGTTCAGAAAGCAAAACCAATTTATGTCCCCTAAAAGACACACTGCACATAGGTGCACACAAACACACACACCCAGGGTCTTGTTTTTATAGCGGCTATACAGGTTGAGCACCACATCTAAACTCTACACTGGACAAGTAGATGTTTGCTGCAGTAGCTAGGATGATGCCCGGGACATCTGTATCTCATACTGAAGTATCTGGGTTTGAGTCCTAGCTCTACTCTACATCCCAGCTTCCTGATAGTGCATACCCTTGCAAGACAGCAGATGATGGCTTCAGTAGTTGGGTCCCATTCATTCCCATGGGAGACAGGAGACCTGGGTTGGTTTTTGGCTCCTAGCTCTAGCCCAACCCAGGCCAGCCCCAGTTGTTGTGGGCTTGTGGGGAGTGAACCAGTGCATCAGAGAGATCTCTCTCTAGCTCTCTGTTTTTTAAATAAAATCAACCAACCAATTAATTAACAAAATTCAAAATCCAAACTCTGAATCTTTTCCAATATTGTCATGATGCTACAAGTGGAAAATTCTACACCTGATCTCACGTGACAGGTCACAGTAAAATCACAACTATACTAAAAAATTATTTTGGGGCAAGGTATACAGGGCGTATATGAAACATGAGTAAACTTTGTGTCTAAACTTTTGTCCTATCCCCAAGAAATATCATTATGGAAATGTAAAGATTTCAAAATCTGAAAAAATCCAAATCTGTAACACATCTAGCCCCAGGCATTTTGGATAAAGGATATAAAACCCATAATTTAAAATTTAACCTTTCATCCTTTTTTACCTAAGTAGAAATTTTCCTTGCCTAGAAGGGACGCCATTATGTACCAGGGAGTCTCTGTTTACTATAGGGGTGGGGCCCCAAGGTTGTACAGTTCCAAGGCTATCTTGTTGGGAGCCTGAAGTCCTAGTCAGTCTACATTTTTAAAAAGCAACAATAGCAAAACAAAACACCAGCCTGCTCAGCTTTTAAAGAGAAATGCAGTCTAATCAAGACGATTCTGTGTCCTGTACACTCTGTCAGATCCAAATAGTTCAGATTGTGATCAAGGGAAAAGCACAGCATGTTAGAACTCCCATAAGCTATATTTTGTGTGCTTTGTGTTAAAAATGGGAGCAGGCATGAGCAACAGTTGTCCTTGTAAGACTTTGCAGTATGGGAAATCTTTAGGGTTCAATGTTTCCAAGGGTCCTTGACCTGAAAAAAATCTGTGACTCTTCTAGACACTTTGTAAGGAAGCACACTCAAATATTGCCCTTTTTTTTTCTAGTCTGTGTCAAACTTTCTATCCCCCAACACTGCATGGACTATTTCACTACAAGTATAGATAAGGCTTACTATTCTCAAGGAAAATTTATACCTCAAACAAGAGCTAGAAAACCCACATTCTCCCTAAAGAGCACTCCTGAGGTGCTGAACAGGCCCCTGCTTCTGGCTCTTGTCTGTAGGAGGGACCATGCCCTCCCTTAAGTACTTCACACTGTTCATCTTCTCTCACCCCTATTAATGCCATGGAGGTCAGTAAGGAAAAAAGAATGAAGAAAAGCCCAGAGAAAGGGAAATTGGTCCCCTGAAGATTTACCACTGCTAAATATGGCACAATTTCCTAGGTAGGGGCCAGGGGAGAATCCTGTTTTTTAAAAAACACACACAAATCTAAAAAGGGATAAATTTATATTTTTCTTCTTAAATCCTAATCTGAGACCCCTTCTCTCAGAATTCAGGTACTCTATCTGCAATAGCTTTCAACTATGAGCAACCTTGTCCTCCAGGTGGCATTTAGCAACATCTGAGATATTTTTTGCTGTCACAACAGAGAGCAAAAGAAGCATTCTACCATCTAGTGAGTGGAGGCCAGGAACGCTGCTAACCATCCTGCAATGCAAGGGACAGACCCCAGCAATATGAAAAGGATTATGTGGCCAAAAATGTCAATAATGATGAGACTGGAATACCTTGGGTAAGGTGTGTGTGTATCAATGTATTTATATTTGTGTATTAATTCTGGGATATTGGCCGGCGCCGTGGCTCATTTGGCTAATCCTCCACCTGCAGCATCGGCACTCCGGGTTCCAGTCCCAGTTGGGGTGCCGGATTCTGTCCTGGTTGCTCCTCTTCCAGTCCAGCTCTCTGCTGTGGCTGGGGAAGGCAGTGGAGGATGGCCCAAGTGCTTGGGCCCTGCACCCGCATGGGAGACTAGGAAGAAGCACCTGGCTTCTGGCTTCTGGCTTCGGATCGGCACAGCGCGTGGGCCGCAGCAGCTATTTGGGGGGGGTGAACCAATGGAAAAAGGAAGACCTTTCTCTCTGTCTCTCTCTCTCTCACTGTCTAACTCTGCCTGTCCAAAAAAAAAAAAAAAAAATTCTGGGATATCCCTCAACTCAGCAATACCATTTCTTTTTCTTTCTTTCTTTTTTTTTTTTTTTTTTTGACAGGCAGAGTGGACAGTGAGAGAGAGAGAGACAGAGAGAAAGGTCTTCCTTTTGCCGTTGGTTCACCCTCCAATGGCCACCGCGGCCAGCACGCTGCGGCCGGCGCACCACGCTGATCCGATGGCAGGAGCCAGGAGCCAGGTGCTTTTCCTGGTCTCCCATGGGGTGCAGGGCCCAAGCACCTGGGCCATCCTCCACTGCACTCCCTGGCCACAGCAGAGGGCTGGCCTGGAAGAGGGGCAACTGGGACAGAATCGGGCGCCCCGACCGGGACTAGAACCCGGTGTGCCGGCACCGCTAGGCGGAGGATTAGCCTAGTGAGCCGCAGCGCCGGCCAGCAATACCATTTCTAAGACTTTAGCCTAAATTAGCGATCAGATCCATATCATATTGCTCATGGATATTCACTGCAGCACTCCCCACAAAACAATGAAAACAATCTTAGTATCAGGTACTAAGGGCCCATTAGTTAAATTGTGACACATTCATTTAATGAAACCCTGCATCCTATACAACCTCTTTTTTTTTTTTGTAAAGGATGAGGTAGGTCCACAATACACCATAAACTCAGAGATACCAATGAAGAAAACTAGCAGGAAAGTCGGAATTGACAAATAACATATTATTAACAGTATAATATTAGTAATATTAATAATTCTTACTTTGAGGGGTGGTATTTTATGGGTTTTTACATTTCTATTTTACATTTTATCATTCAGGAAACTGGGGCTTTGGGGATTTGAGTAACTTGTCAAGGTTATAAAGTAATGTGGGCAGTCTGGCCGCAAGCTTGAGCTATTACCGAGGGCTTAACTGTGACTTAGCACTTTTTTGTGTATCTTACAAAAACAAAAATGCACAAAACATTTAAAAAATTTATTTTCTTCCTTTGAGAGGCAGAAAGACAGAGACAGAGTGACAGTCAGCCAGAGCTCCCACCTGATTGTTCCCTCCCCAAATGCTAGCCAACAAATTGGGGCTGGGTTAGGCCAAAGT
Source organism: Oryctolagus cuniculus (assembly GCF_051225735.1). Taxonomy (NCBI): domain Eukaryota; kingdom Metazoa; phylum Chordata; class Mammalia; order Lagomorpha; family Leporidae; genus Oryctolagus; species Oryctolagus cuniculus. The sequence goes on from NC_142868.1 coordinate 179,840,435, forward strand.
ATAGAGCCAGGAACTCAGTAAAGGTCTCCCACCTGCACCATCACTGCTGTCTCCCAAGGCACACGTTAACAGGAAGCTAGGTATTCTTATTACAGGGACACAGGCACCCCAACTGCTAGGCCAAAGACTTGCCGTTATTTTTAAAAATATTTATTTCTTTTTATTTAGAGGCAAAGAGACAGATCCACAAATCTTGCATGTAATTTTACTTGAGAACAAAGTTCAATGAACTTTACATATGAAACACTGCTTTGTTCTGATGGGTTTAAATGCCCATATATAGAAAGAAATGTATACCCAACCTTTTAAAGAAAATATCTTTTAGCACAAAGCCACGTTGTTGACAATTTAAGATTGATATGGAAAGAAAGTACTTCAAAGACTGTAGTCACAAGTAAGCTTTTCTGGCTAGGACAGTCAGAAATGATTTTTTTTTTAATAGAATAAAAGAAACACTTCCTTGGGGTTTTTTGAGGAGAGCCAAGGTACTGGAAATGGGACAGAGAAAAAGAAACATGCACGGAGCATTAGAGCAGGCGCTCATGGATAGAAACTTGTCAGATTAGCTAACAAAGGGGACAGCTTTCATAGCACCCCGGAGCAGGCAGAAACAGACACCAGAAAGCTGTTGTGTGAATTTAAAAAAAATTTCCTGGAGCAATAAGGAAAACTAGAGTGAAAAAGTAATTTGATTATAGTTGGGTTAATGAAGCTATTTGGTACAGTGCCTAAGAATAGGTCTAACTCTTAACTTTATTCCCTGTGACAGCTAAACTTGGATTTGTTGTGTATATCTTAGTAACCTGAAATAGCACTTAGTAAATATTTGCTCTGTCATTTTAAGAGTTTTTATAACAATCAAAGTAACTGGAATAATAATAGAGAACAGCTATGGAGGACTCTATGGTACTCACTGAACTAACTGGTTTTAACTCATTTAGTCTTCAAGCCACTCTTCGAAGTAGGTAGTTGCATCCTCATTTTTTTTCTTTTAGATGAGGAATCCCAGGCCCACCGTTAGTAAGCAGCACGGCTGGAATGCTGGCATTACAGTGTGTCTACATTTATCCACGGTTCCCAGTTACTTAACAGCCAATGTTCCTGCTGGGCCGATGCTGCTCTAATTTATCACCACAATTCCCATGCTGTTGGGAATTTAGGAAGAACGAAGCTCACCAGAAGGAATGCCACTCTGAATCAGTTCCATTTCAAGGAAGGAAAGGTTGTAAGTAGATATGACCTGTAAGCATAACTGGCTCTAACTCTGTAACCTATTATATTCCAAAGATATCTGAAAATACATCAGACATCATTTGCCCTGTAAGTTATAGATTTCTCTAGTGTAGTGCTTCCCACATAGTTGGTACTCAATAAATACTGAATGAAGGAAAAAAATAGGTATATAAGATAATAATCACAGACTTTCAGATATATTGTATAATCTGCCTAATACCAAGAAAATAAATCAGATGATCTATAGTGGCCCCTTTCTTTTTTTAAATACTCACTGCAACACTTAAAAAAAGAGAAGGAATTGCAGAGAATAGAAAGGAAGAAAAGAATAAATGCAGGAAGTATATAGCCGACTGATTCAATAATGAAGATAATAGGTGATGGGGGATTTTCCTCATACCTGTATTAACTTACACAGATAGATGTCTTTATTTTCAGTGTGCTAAGAATCTATTATTCTGAAAGGTGAAAATGTAATTAAGAAATACCCCTTCATCATTCTCTTAGACATATTTATGTTATTCTCCATTACAACACCCTGTAAAATAAAAATGAAAAAAAAATCAAAGCAGAAGTTTTAAAATTCATGCACTCGCTTTTTTAGTTTTCATCAATCCAGTTATTTTAAGTTGCTATTCACTAAAAACTATAAGATATGTCAGTGTCGGGGCCATATGTTGAAAGTCAATGAGATTCTTTTTCTTCTAGCACTCTCTATCTTTCATTGGCAGATTTTCTTAGTAAGATCTGTCATCTGAAGAGCTCATTCTGTACAGTTGATGACTTTCCATAGGTTATGTTTTCAGGCTGAATCATAATCTTTTGTAGCCATATCTGCTGAAAAATTCTCATCACATTCATATAATATATAAAACATTTTTTTTTCAAAATGTGATATAAGAGTTTTTTTTTTTTTTTTACCATATTCACAATTAAATCAATATCAAATTGTCTTGGCAGAATCTTTAATGATGGGGTGGAGGTAATCAGGTTTTAGAACTTACACATAAAATCCCAAATCTACCACAAAGCTGTAACTTGATATTTTATGTATTCTGAACAAAGGTTGTCTGCATTAGCCAAAGGATTTCACAAATGTTACATTGCGTGACTTGGTTCTGATTTACGGTTAAGATTGTTCAAACTTGTATTTTTATGCCCTTGCTACACATGTACACTGTAAATATTGCATAAGAAGATCGGAATGCAATAGCCATAAAAATAATTGCAGGCTATTACATAATCACAAGTCTGTTTCTATTCTTTATTAGGCTGGTCTCATCATACCAAGTAAAATATATATTCTGAACAAAAACAGAATGAGTTCCAGAATTATATCTCCTCTAATGTTTCCTTAAGATTTAATATTCTAATTATTATTATGTGGATCATGATTTTTTTTTAAATAAACAGTAGAAAAAGTAGGGTCCACTCAAATAATATGAGAACTCATCTACATTATCATTAAATCATTTCATATATTACATATGTGTGTAAATATACACATACTTATTTTTCTTTAAAAGGCATTCTTATTGGGTATATACAATCAGCTTTCCATTTCTCTAAATTGTGCATTCATGGATTCCACCAATCCAACCAATAGCAGATCAAAATTTAATTATACCTGTGCTGAACATGTACATAATTTTTTTCTTACCATTATTCTTTAAACACTCCTGGCTCCTGGCTTCAGCCTGGCCCAGCCTTGTCTGTTGCAGCCATCTGGGAAGTGAACCAGCAGATGGAAGATCTCTCTAGGTATCTCTCCCTCTCCCTCTCTCTGACTTTCAAATAAATAAATAAATCTTTTTAAAAAAAATCTAGTCTATTTCTGTCTCTCCAACTATCTACCTACCTAATACCTCATGTGGTGGTTTTAAAAATACATCTATGAACCCTTTGATATTCTTATCTTGAAGATACAGAGATTCATTCCATTTCCCTTAAATATGGTCTGGATTTAAATAACTTCCAATGAAGTGAACAGAAGGAAACCCCGGTGACAGATTCAGACATGAGGTCACAAGGTCCAAGCTGTTGGACCGCTTGCTCTGGAAGAAGCCAGGTTCCACGTCGTGAGGACACTCAAGCGGCCTACAGAGAGGCCCACATGACGAGGAACTGGGCCTTCCTGCCAATAGTCACATGAGTGAGCCACCTTAGAAATGACTCCTCCAGGTCCAGTTAACCCTTCAGATGACTACAGCCACTGTCAGCATACTGACCACAACCACCTGAGGGCCATTGACCCAGAACATCCCAGCTAAGTCATTGCCCAATTTTTACCCAGAAAAACAGGGAGATACTGAAGATTTGCTGTTTTAAGCCACTACATTTTGGAATAGTTTATTCCACAGTAATAAATAACTAATATATTACCTATTTGTTTTAATGTTCATTTATTTGAAAGGCAGAATGACAGAAAAAGAGGCAGAGACAGAGATCTTCCACCTACTGGTTCATCACCCAAATGCCCACAACAGCCAGAGCTGGGCTACGCTGAAGCCAGGAGCCTGTAGAGTTCTGTCCAGGACTCTCACATGGGCAGCAGGGACTCAGACACTTGAGCGACCCTCCTCCACCTCCCAGGATACACAGTAGCAAGAAGCTGTACTGGGGAACACGCCGCGGCTCACTAGGCTAATCCTCTGCCTGTGGCACTGGCACACCAGGTTCTAGTCCCAGTCGGGGCGCCGGATTCTGTCCCGGTTGCTCCTCTTCCAGTCCAGCTCTCTGCTGTGGCCTGGGAAGACAGTGGAGGATGGCCCAAGTCCTTGGGTCCCGCGCCTGCATGGGAGACCAGGAGAAGCACCTGGCTCCTGGCTTCAGATCAGTACGATATGCCGGCCGCAGCAGCCATTGAGGGGTGAACCAACGGAAAAAGGAAGACCTTTCTCTCTCTCTCTCTCTCACTGTCCACTCTGTCAAAAAAAAAAAAAAAAAAAAAAAAAAAAAAAAAAGCGGCTGTACTGGAAGCCAATTAGCCCAGATTATAACTACGCACCCCAATATGTGACACAGGAGTCCCAGGTAGTGGTTTAACCCATTATGTCACAACATCCACCCTTTATATGCTACCTATTAATAAATGTCTACCAAGAAGAATGTCAATGGCTTCAGATATAAATATAAATTGTTAAGATAATAGTCTCAAACAGTACACCAAAGAATAAACACTTTGAAATTGTGATATTATTGATATGACTAATAAAGCATGGTGAAGACTCGGACTACATGTTTATATTTGCCACCATCTATATCTTCAGTATCAAAGACAAGGCCAGACTCACAGAACGATAAAGATTCAATATATATTTTTTGAATGGAAGTAGGGATCCCTTTCCAAGGGTGACTCTGAAGGAGATTTTCTTACAGTAGTATAAATTTCACGGCCCTGGGTTTCTAAATAAAAGGTAATAGGGCAAATGAAGAGAAAATGTAATCCTCAAAACTCTCTTATTCAATGTCTTGCTTTTTAAAAAGTATCTTACCTTTTTAGCGCAAAATAAAATGCAAATACAGAAAATACACGTAACGCATCAATAGCCTAGTGAATGAGTCCAAGAAAACATCCTTGAAAAGAACCACACAAGTCAAGACATTCTTTGTCAGCTCCTCCAAAAGTCGCTCCACGCTGTGTGAGTGCATGTGCGTACTTCCTTCACTTAGGCAAAGAAAGGACCAGGCTATTTAAGCTTAAAAATACAGAGAGGCAATTACAGAAGAACCAGAGCAAGGGAGGGGCTCCTGTCACGGCTGGGATCTGATGCGCAGAGTTGTGAGGGCCCTGAGATTTGGCTGCCAGCTGCAGAGCCTGTAGATGAAAAGCATGAACAGTCTGACAAGATTACGAACAGGGAGAAGCTCAATGTAAATCCAGCATTTTTTTTCAGATTTTTAATACGTGGCGTAAAGGAGGCAGGAATGGAATTTTCAAGTGAGAAAATGTGATGGTGATAACAAGTTCAGAGCTCACACTTAGAAACCAGTCAGCACTCTTGCTATATAGATTTTAATTTGGACACGTTTTATGTCGCACTGCCTACTACAGTTTTAAACTGCCTTAATTTTTTATGTTATTGTCTAACAATGAAACTGCTGGTAGTGTGTTAATGGGATAAATACATTAAGCTAAATGTTTAGCTGTGTTCCATCCAAGTACAGTGTTTTTTTACTATAATTATTACCCTAGCCTAAAGTCAGCCTTATTCGTGCTAACTCTCAAGCTTGTAGGTCTTTTGCAATTTTCTAAAATGGATTGACTTTCGACTGAACTTCAGTAGTGCTGGAATCATTTGAAAGAATGACTGAAAGACAAAAAATATAAAAAAAAGGTTCATCCTGATATCTTTTTTCTTTTTGCAACATCAGTTATGACATCTAGAAAAGACTGAATCATTTTAAAATTTTTATGAGAACTTGCTTAACTTTATTCAGGTTGGAAAACAGATCTTACACTGCCTTAACAAGGCTCGTAAGTCTCGCTCTTTAGTGGCAAAATTGTTTAGAGGTGCTAATAAAGTTTCCTGGACAGGCTCTCATGAGACAAGACTGGATTACGTCACCAGTGTGCAAGACAGCAGGCATGCACAGAACCACAAGACACGCAGTGCCAAGCGAGGTTCCATTCACTGTCAAGTGACTGGCTCATGTCATTGTTTGATAAAGAGAAGGTGAAATAAGTTGACAGGGCTACCGGATCTCCACCAAAACACCTGTTGTCAAAAACAAAACAAAACCCCAGTGTTTTCATAACTGCATTGTATTAAAGGTTGGAAAGACTTATGTTGGGCACAGACATTCCAACTCTTCATTCAGAGACAGGACCTGCTCTACAAGAGCCTGCCGTGGCAATCTCCTGTGGTAGAAAGAGCATGGACTGAAGGAGACCAACCAGGATGGAATGAAATCCATGCATTAACCCTGAATAACCCACCTGATTTCTCTCAGCTTAAGTTTCCTTAACAAAGAATAGGGGCCATATTCTGGCAAGACACTGACTTCCCATATCAATACCTGGTTAGAGTTCCAGCTGCTCCACTTCCAATCCAGCTCCCTGCTAATACACCTGGGAAGGCAGCAGAAGTTGGCCCAAGTACGTGAGTCCCTGCAAACGGGAGACCCAGATGGAGTTCCAGGCTCCTGGCTTCACCTTGACCCAGCCCCACTTGTTGCAGCTATTTGGGAAAAGAATCAGCAGATGAAAGACCTCCCTCTTTCTCTCCTGAGCTTCTTCTTTCTGTGTCAATCTGCCTTTCACATAAATAAATAAATCTTAAAATAAAAAAGGATGCCTGACTGTATGTCAAGATTCTTTTGATTACAATCAACAGAACCCAAATCATACTCAAGCAAAAGAAGTTATTTACTGGAAAACTATGGGGCGAGCTCAAAGACCCTAAGAGCAAGCTGGTTACAGGAGCTAGAGCCCAAAAAGTTACTCAAACCTCAAGGACTCCCCCTAAAACCTCACCACTCTCTCATCTTTGCCTCTTTTTCCATGTTAGCTTCTTTCATGTCCACTGTATAAAGCTGTGCTGTCTAATATGGCAGCTCCTGAGCCAAGGTGGCTATTGAGCAATTGAAATGTGACTATTCTGAATTGAGCGGTGGTAAAATACACACCAGATTTCAGACTCAGCAGAAAACATAGGCACGAGGGTGCTTCAAAAAGTTCATGAAAAATCAGAATTAAAAGGTAAGTTGACTGGGAGCATAAAGAAAAAGACTTACATAATACTCTGTGTGTATTATGAGTATCATAATATGCATTTTCCATGAAACTTTTGAAGTAGCCTCAGATATATACTTATTAATAATTTTATTCTGGGGGCCGGCGCGATGGCTCACTTGGTTAATCCTCTGCCTGTGGCGCCGGCATCCCATATGGGTGCTGGGTTCTAGTCCCAGTTGCTCCTCTTCCAGTCCAGCTCTCCGCTGTGGCCCAGGAGGGCAGTGGAGGATGGCCCAAGTGCTTGCACCCGCATGGGAGACCAGGAAGAAGCACCTGGCTCCTGGCTTCGGATCGGCGCAGTGCCGGCTGTGGCGGCCATTTGGGGAGTGAACCAACGGAAGGAAGACCTTTCTCTCTCTCTCTCTCTCTCTCTCTCTCTCTCTCACTGTCTATAACTCTACCTGTCAAATAAAAAAATAATAACTTTATTCTGATTACATGTTGACATATTTTGAGTGTAACAGGTTAAATAATACATATAATCAAAACTAATTTCACTTGTTTCCTTTTAGTTATTTTCATGTGGCTACTAGAAAATGTTAAATTACATATGTGGCTTGTACAATTATTACAGTGTACTGGACAGTGCTATCTAGAGGTTTTCTCCTGTGATGAGAAACACAGCCACTGTAGGGCTGGATTCAATTTATCTAGCTTATTATACACATTATAGAAAAGAACAAGTTTCCCTTCCTACTTCAGTTTTTTGTTTTGTTTTCTCACCTTTTTTTTTTTTTTTTAAGATTTATTTTATTTATTTGAATGGTAGAGTTACAGAGAGAGGGGGGAAGACAGAGAGATCTGCCATCTACTGGTTCACTCCCCAAATGGCTGCAATGGCCAGGAGCTGGGAGCTTCACCAGGTCTCCCATGTTGGTGTAGGAGCCCAAGCATGTGAGCCACCTTCCACTGCTTTCCCAGGTACATCAACAGGGAGCTGCATCAAAAGTGAAATAGCTGGTTCTCGAACCCCGTGCCACAAAAAATGCCAGCATTGCAGGTAGCAACAACACCAGCCCCTCTCTCCCTTTTATTTGTATTTCAGAGACAAGAAGAAGGAGAGGGTTTTTCACATGGGAGGCAAGAACCTAACTACTTGAGCCATCATTGCTGCCTCCCAGAATCCACAATAGCAGGAAGCCAGAATAAAGAGCCAGAACTGGGGATCAAATCCAGATACTCAGCTACAGGACACAAGTATCCTAATAAGTCTTTAATGGCTATACCAAATGCCACACCCTCATCAATTTTTAAATGTCTAGGAAGAACTCAGACTGCTGCATGCTGTAGTCTAGGTACTAGACTAACCCACACCAGGTAGAATGGTATTCATGATGAATAACATGACCAGAATCACGTGGATGGGGTAGGGTTGAATAACAGGGGCATGAGACACTATAAAAAGAAGGGGCAGAGAAATACCAGGCAGACAAAAACAGCTAACATCCACTGTGTCCATTTATAGGGTGTCTGGGAGGATTAAAAAAAATATATATGCAGCATTGCCCACTCTAACAATGGCAAGATTCTGATCCATGACTCTCTCTAAATACTAGTGATGACATTAAACCACTTTAAATATTTCAGTGACTGTGACTCATAGCACAGAGTGGCAGACATTAGAAACCCAAGGGTTAAGCCTTTCACATTTCTACCCTCAGGTAGAGATGTGCCTAAACCAATGAGGTTTTTGCTAAGCCCTAGATGCTGGCAGCCTGTAAGTAGGATTGATTCTAAAGAATAGTTCATGAAGATCTCAGCTTTACTCTACATTCATACAAACTGAAAAAGACAAAAACTTTTTGATACTTTTTATCACTATTGATCATGCAGAAGTTTTATTAAGCATGTAACAATTGTGGAAATGCTTATTTTTTGTTTTGAATTCCACTAGGAAATACTAAAGGCTATAAAATCTACAGTAGTCATTCTCAAATCACTCAGGACTCCTTTTCAGAAGCACTGAAAACCCCAAAGAGCTCTTATTTAGGTGTGCTATCTCTGTTGATATTTAGTGCACTCCAAATTAAGACACAATAAAAAAAAAAAAAAAAAAACAGTTTTTATCAGGTTTCATCATATGTTTTCTTCAAGAAGCTTTGTAGTTTTAGGTTTTATATTTAGGCCTATGATCCATTTTCAGATAAATTTTACATGGTTCAAGGTGTGGAATGAAGGTTTTTTTTTTTTTTTTTTTTTTTTGCATTGCTATCCAATTGTTCCAGTACCATTTGTTGAAAAGATTATCCATTCTTCTCTGAATGGTTTTTGCACCTTTGTCAAAAATTGCTTGCCCATGTACATATAGGTCTATTTTTGGATGCTGTATTCTGATCTATATTGATTTACTTTTCTCTGTAAATCATTACCACACAGTCTTGATTACTGTAGTTGTACAATAAGCTTTGAAACTGGGGAATGCGAGTCCTCTAATTTTGTTCTTTTTCAAAGTTGTTCTGGCTATTCTAGGTCCTTGGTATTTCAAAATGCATTTTAGAATCAGACTGCTGATTTCTATAAAAAAATAAAAATAAAAAAGCCTGCTGAGATTTTGACTTGCTAGGATTGTGTTGGATCTATGTATCAATTTAGAAAGAAATGAAATGTTACAATATTAAGTCTTCTAACATATGAGCATGGCATATTTCCTTGCTTTAAGTCATTGCTTTATTTCAGCAATATTCTTTAGTTTTCATCATAAACATAATTAGAGGAACTATAGAAAAAAATTGAAATTGTAAGTTACAGCGAAACATAGGATACCATCATTAGAAATCACAGTGGACACTGAGACAAAAAGAAAATAACTGGTGTCTCATCATATTTGGTTTTGTCCCTCAACATCCCCTGTAATTTCTGATGATGACTTCCTACATCTTGATGCTGCAGATCGACCTGAGAAGCAGGCTGACACCAAGCACTACTCCCTGTGTGTCTCTTGCTTATACAATAGGAGCTACTCAGTATTCATTTGAACAAAAATAAAAAACAGCAACAACAAAAACAAAAAAACTCTGTGGCCCAGAAAAATAAGTAAAATGCATTTACAGAAAGAGAGAGAGAAGTTACAGTGGAGATACAGATTTTGGACAAAACAGAATAATGCCAGATGTAGAGTGTGGACACTGTGTGCAGTACAATGCACTTCCACAGTCTGCTCTATTCATCCATACTATTTTTCTTTGTGTTTAGCTGCTGTTATGTATCAGTGAAGATCATGAAGAGGGTCCAGGAAAAATAAACTATAAGGGAAGGTGTTGTAGTGTTGCAGATTAAGCTGCCACTTGCAATGCTGCCATCCCTTGCGGGAGTGGTGTTTCAAGTCCCAGCTGTTCCACTTCTGATCCAGCCCCTTGCTAATGTGCTCTCAAAAGCAGCAAATGATAGCCTTAATACTTGGGCCCTTGCCACCACATGGCCCAGCCCTAACTGCCATGCTCATCTGGGGAGTGAACCAGCAGATGGAAGATCTTCTCTCTCTGTTGTTCTATCACTCTGCCTTTCAAATAAATAAAATAAATCTTAAAAAATCAACCGTGCTAGTGCCATGGCTCAATAGGTTAATCCCGGCACCCCGGGTTCTAGTCCCGGTCGGGGCGCCAGATTCTGTCCCGGCTGCCCCTCTTCCAGGCCAGCTCTCTGCTGTGGCCCCGAAGTGCAGTGGAGGATGGCCCAAGTGCTTGGGCCCTGCACCCACATGGGAGACCAAGAGAAGCACCTGGCTCCTGCTTTTGGAACAGCGCAGTGCGCTGGCTGCAGCACGCCGGCCGCGGCGGCCATTGGAGGGTGAACCAATGGCAAAAAGAAAGACCTTTCTCTCTGTCTCTCTCTCTCTCTCACTGTCCACTCTGCCTGTCAAAAATTTTAAAAATAAATAAATAAATAAAAAAAATCAACCATAAACCAGGGCAACTTGTATATTATAACAACATCCTGCATTACTTATCAGTCATGTATGAACTAACTCATGTCACTATAGCACGTTCTATAGCCAAATAGACTGTACTTCAGGGACTACCCCTCCATCTGGGGACAGGGTAGCAGAGCAGGTAAACTGACAATCATTTGAAAAACAGCTACATTTCGAAACTGTAATCTTAAAAATAAAAATAAACCATAAAGATAAAAGAAAAATAAACTATAAAACAATAAAATAAAACCAAAAGACGAAACATTCACAGGAGATACATGTATGGCTGCTCTTCATCTCACACAGGAAAACAGAGTGTTGTCAGAATTAGCATGAGTTGGCCGGCGCTGCGGCTCACTAGGCTAATCCTCCGCCTAGCGGCGCCGGCACACCGGGTTCTAGTCCCGGTCGGGGCGCTGGATTCTGTCCCGGTTGCCCCTCTTCCAGGCCAGCCCTCTGCTGTGGCCAGGGAGTGCAGTGGAGGATGGCCCAAGTGCTTGGGCCCTGCACCCCATGGGAGACCAGGAAAAGCACCTGGCTCCTGGCTCCTGCCATCGGATCAGCGCGGTGCGCTGGCCGCAGCGCGCAGGCCGCGGCGGCCATTGGAGGGTGAACCAACGGCAAAGGAAGACCTTTCTCTCTGTCTCTCTCTCTCACACTGTCCACTCTGCCTGTCAAAAAAAAAAAAAAAAAAAAGAATTAGCATGAGTCATACCTGGATACCCAGTGCAAGGAAAAGTCTGAGCTTTGCATTTTAGATGGAGGAAATTAGGAGAGAGGAAAGTGAGATGGCAAATACAAATCTATGTTCACGTCAATGAAATTCATTCTTCCTAGTCCACAATAAAATCTATACTTTGAAATACAAATTAAATTAATACTATCAAAATCATTTCTTTTTTGTACCCACAGCAAGCTCAAAAGTATGTTTTAAATATTATATTTGTTAGCTCATTGATAGTCCCAAAAATTCCCGGGTAGCATGCACAGCTGTATTGGTCAGTTCTGGTTGGTATAACAAATATTACAATCTGAGTGTTTTACATACAACAGACAGTGATTTCTTACAGTTCTGGAGGTTGGGAAGACCATAAACAAGGCAGTGGCAGATTCAGTCTGGTGCAGCTTCACCTGGTTAATGGATGGTACCTCTCACAGTAGGAGGGGCTGGCTAGTCTCTGGGACCTCTTTTATAAGGGCACTAAACCAATTCATGAGGGTTCTGCCTCTATGACCTAATCACTTACCAAAGGTTCCACCAACCTGTTACCATCATCTTGGGAGCCAGGACTCAATGTGAATTTTGGGGCGGCACAAACATTCAGATCATAGAAATAGCTGACTTATTATTTTTTTAAAAAAAGGAATTATTTATTTATTTGAAAGGTAGCGTAGATAGTGAGAGAAGCAGAGAGAGAGAGAAAGAGAGTGATCTTCCATCTACTCATTCACTATCCACAGTACACAACAGCCAGGGCTTGGCCAAGCCTAAGCCAGGGGCCAGAAACTCCATCCAGTCTCTCATACACCTGGAATGAACCAGCAGAGGGAAGAACTCTTTCTCTCTCTCTCTCTCTCTCTCTCTCTCTCTCTGCCTCTGTGTCTGTAGCTCCGCCTATCAAATAAAAAGAACTAAGAGAGGGTTTGGAAGGGAGGAAGCAAGGAAGGAGGGGAGGGAGAACTTTGAGAGAGTTGAAGGTGCTATAAAATATAAACAAAGAGGCCGGCGCCGCGGCTCACTAGGCTAATCCTCCGCCTAGCGGCGCCGGCACACCGGGTTCTAGTCCCGGTCGGGGCGCCGGATTCTGTCCCGGTTGCCCCTCTTCCAGGCCAGCTCTCTGCTGTGGCCAGGGAGTGCAGTGGAGGATGGCCCAGGTGCTTGGGCCCTGCACCCCATGGGAAACCAGGAAAAGCACCTGGCTCCTGGCTCCTGCCATCGATCAGCGCGGTGCGCCGGCCGCGGCGGCCATTGGAGGGTGAACCAACGGCAAAGGAAGACCTTTCTCTCTGTCTCTCTCTCTCACTGTCCACTCTGCCTGTCAAAAAAATAAAAAAAATAAAAAAAATATATATAAACAAAGAGAACATGGTATAGAAACCACTCACACTCATGGAACCAAATCCTTGTCCTATCTATGAAGCTCCAGGACCTTTGTGAAGAAAGACTCCCTTCTGTAATCTAAAGGGATCACCAAACTACTGCTTGTAGGCCAAATTGAGCCCAATGCTTGTTTTTGAAAATAAAGTTTTATTGGAACTGAGCCACACTCATTCATTTACATATTGTCTGTAGCTGCTTTCATGCTATGACAGCAGAGCTGAGAAGTTGTGACAGAGACCATATGGCACACAAGCCCAGGATTTTACTATCTTGCTCTTTAGAGAAGCTTGCTGGCCCCTGATCTAAAGAGTACCGCTCTCGAAGCCCTGCTTCTCTCAACAGAAGAGAAGTGGGACAAGGACAATTAACTAAAGCAAGAATGGGTCCCCCACTAATTGAACAGAGATCACTTCCCCACAGAGTAAGTATCCAGACCATCTTACCACTTTCTTTGTGATTACATCTCAAATGTAAATTATGGCTCAAACTTAGCAGCAATAAATCAGACTTATACAGGAATAAACAGCACCTACTTTTATGGCACTTTCTTCCAGGTACATACACATTCTTACTTTTATAAAAGCATGCCCACTCCTATTTGATTAGACAGAAACTATTTCCTTGAAGATAAGAAAATGAGGGTTCCCTGTGAATTCTTTATGCTCTTTCAAGTACCAGACAACTGTTTTGCTTTAAAGCCAGATTGCACAAGAATGAGTTAAAGCATTCTCCCAAAAGCTGCTTAGTGTCACTTTATTGGATAAAAAAAAAATAAAATCTGAACTAAAAGTTCTCAAATTCTGAGGCATCATCTAATTTTCGCTTTAGAGAAAAATCTTTGTAAGGGAAACTTCTGAATATACACTCATTTAACAGGGTAAGAGGGCTTTTTAGTGTTTGCTGTCAGGCCTGCTAAGAAATAACTATAATCAACACATATCACCCTAAGAAGCTTGTTGGACATTAAATAAATAGAGTAGTTGGGGGAGATTAACAATCTCCTTCCTAGCAAACAGGTAAAACTAAAGGGACTTTCAAACAATACAGGACAATGCGAGATTTCATTCCATCCATCCCCCCATGTCCATAAAATCTTCCATGGACTTTAATCAGTCTAATTCTACTCTGGCTGCAAAGAGTGCAAAATCCTCCTCTCTCCTTGGTCCCCTATTCTAAGGGAAGATGAGAAGAATGAGAAATTTCAACTTTGCCGATTTACTGAAACTCAATTCTTGATAATAAGTAACCAAATATGACTGTCTCATACACACACACACACTTCTGTAATGCTTATGCCATTACCAATTTTTCCTAACTATATGAAAAAATGATAGCATCACTTGAAATGGGTGTTCATAAGAAGAATCTTCTATGCTCCATCTATTGGGCATAGAATGTCCAACAGACTATTCCAAGAGACTACTGGGCATTAGAGCAAGTGTACAGATGAACCCCTTGGCCATGGCAAACAGAGGCATTCGATTCAGTCTATACAATGCTTTTAAACAGTATTTATCTACCATCACTCATAATGCAGGCCATTTCATATTAAAAAAAAAAAAACCTGAGATTTTGGGCTCCATTTAATAACAGCCGTATGTCTGGCAACAAGAGGCCCACAGGCTACAAATGGGCAACAACTGTGTAGCTGGATAGCAGCTCTGCCTTTGTATGCAGCACATGCTGGCTAGTTCACTACAGCTCTCACCACTCCCTACTATGTTACTTCAAGCCAGTTTCACTTTTCCCAGTACCTGCCTGGCCCCATGAGCACCTGCGTCTGCTAACCTAGCTTTGATTGAAAGTAGACTGAGTATAAAGCAGATAACCTGCTAGGTTGTGTCATGCTGAGGAGGCAGCCACTATACCATGCAGATAATCTCAGCACATAGGGACCTCAGATGCTCTCCTCATGTAAACAACCTGTCTGGACCATAATTGTTTACAGACCAGATACCCACTACAATTCTGACTGTCCAGGCTCCTGAACATGTCTTGACAATATGACTGCTTTCTGCCTCTGCCTGGCAAACTGACCTGTGTTCTGAGTCTGCCCTGATGGATCCGTAGAGCCACAGTCGCCTAAGACAGATGGCACCCTCATCTCTTAAGACAGATGATTGATGTTAGCTTTTTCACTCTCATTCCATACAGGGTCATGATTCAGATTTTGTAGTGGAATTATAATTCATTAAGCAATTCACCAGGATGAATGGTCTCACTTTGTGATATTAAATGATGTCAGTAAAATTACTATAGAAACTATAAGTACAAATACTTGCACTGTAATGAATTGGTTACAACTCTGCTTCTGGCCTGGCCTGGAGCTCAATCATGCCTAGTTTAGAGACACTCAAGGAACTATGTAGACTACATAAATAACATGTTTTTTCTTACGGAACAAAAAAAAAGTTACCACTAATTTATTGCAAAGATAATATTAATATATTAACATATTACCGTATATTAATATTGATTATTTTACAGTTATTTATATATTAATAATAATATTAATTATTAGCAGGAAAAACTTGCATTTAACTTTCTAATCCAACAGTTATAGAAATTTCCCTAAATATTTCTGTGTGATATTAATAGGCTCCTAACTCCAGGATTTTAACTTTGCTATAATCTATATAAAATTGACTTATTGGGGCCAGTGCCATGGCATAGTGGGTAAAGCCAATGCCTGAAATGCCAGCTTCCCATATGGGCACTGGTTCAAGTTCCAGCTGTTCCACTTCTTTTTTTTTCTTCTTTAAAGATTTATTTATTTGAAAGGCAGAGTCAGAGAGAGGCAGAAGCAGAGGTGCAGACAGAGAGAGAGAGGTCTTCCATCCGCTGGTTCACTCCACAGATGGCCGCAATGGCCACAGCTGGGCTGATTTGAAGCCAGGAACCAGGAGATCCCTCCTGGTCTCCCATGCGGGTACAGGGGCACAAGGACTTGGGCCATCTTCCACTGTTTTCCCAGGCCATAGCAGAGAGCTGGATTGGAAGTAGAGCAGCTGGGACTCGAATTCGGCGCCCATGTGGGATGCCGGCACTGCAGCCGATGGCTTTACCTGCTTCGCCACAGCACCAGCCCCTGCTCCACTTCTGATCCAGCTCCCTGCTAATGTGCCTGGGAAAGCAGTAGAAGACGGCCCAATTCCCTGGGTCCCTGCACCCGTGTGGGAGACCCAGAAAAATCTCCTGGCTCCTGGCTTTGATCTGGCCCAAAACAGGCTGTTGTGGCCATTTGGTGAGTGAAACAGAGAATGGAAGATTCCTCTTCCTCTGTCTCTCCCTCTCTGTAACTCTGTCTTTTAAATAAATAAATCTTTAAAAATAAAACCTGACTTATTAAGACATAATTCAAGCACACATCATTGTTTTCAAATTTTCCCTTACAAAATACTGCATTATTACTTTTTGAGTACTTCATGTTCAGATGTTTAAAATGTTTAGCATAAAATTAGAACCTTTGTTTAGTAACCTAATCATGGATCATTTTCCTCCAAAACCCCCTGGCCCCCCCTCCAAAAAAAAGAAATAGAAAAAATGCTTTGTTAATATCATATTGTTGGGTTCAATAATTCTCTAGACAAAACTAAAGACAGGAATATACATATGTCAGTTTTCACCATATCCCAAGAAAATTAAGAACAGCATTTTCTAATTACCAGCTCTGGCATACAAAAAAGTACAGTCATCCCCCAATGTCCATGGGGATTGGTTCCAGAAGCCTCCATGCCCATGGACGCCAAAGTTGATGGGTGCTTAGTCCCTTATCTGGCACAGTATTTGCATACAGCCTAAACACATCCACCTATATACTTTAAATAATCTCTAGATTACTTACAGTACCTACTGTAATATAAATGCTATATAAATAGTTGCTACACTGTGTTTTTTATGAAATAATTACAAGGAAAAAAGTCTGTATATTTTCAGCTCAGGGAAATTTTTTTCCCCCAAATAACTTTAAGTGGCAATGGGTTGAATTCATGGATACGGAACCTAGGAATACAGAGGGCTGACTGTATACAATTCTAAAACTTTTCTTTGGTTTAGCATTGTAGCAATACTTATTTCAGTAACCTCTCCTTTACTGCAGGACACAATTTCTTCCCAAAAATAGCAGTCGAGAAGTTCAAGGTGTGCAACTGATTCCAAGCAGAACAGGCATGGGAAGGCTGGTCTAAGCCTGACCTGCAGGCTAGCAACCTTGGGCCAGCTTCCTGCTGCCTGGACCACAGAAGAGGATTTGCACATTTCCCCTTTTGTTTAAAGAAGTACATGTGGAATTTCTACCACCCACAAATAAAGAATTCTAATGAATACTGAAATATTTTTCTACTGACTTAAGCTTTTACATAAATCATTTATCTAATCCTTTGAGTTGGCTCAACAAGAAATAAAATCCAAATACTAAAGTCAGGCATCATTTTCAGAATAAATTCACTCTCCTATGTATTCTTGGGGCCGGGGCTGCAGCATAGTGGGCAAAGCTGCCACCTGCATCTCACAGAGTGCCGGATCAAGATCCAACTGTTCCACTTCTGATCCAGCTCTTTGCTATGGCCTGGGAAGGCAGCAGAAAATGGCCCAAGTGTTTGGGCGCCTACACCCACATGGGAGACATGAAAAAGCTGCTGGCTCCTGGTTTTGGATCAGCCTAACTCCAGCCATTGCAGCCATTTGGGGAGTGAACCAGCGGATGGAAGATTTCTCTCCTTCTTTCTCTGCCTCAGCCTCTCTGTAACTCTGCCTTCCAAAAAAATAAATGTCTTTTAAAAAAAATCATGCATTCTTAAAGAAAAATAAGCAAAAACTTATCATTGAATACTTAATGGCCTTTTCATCCTAACATCAAAGAAGTCTATGCGTGGGGAAAATTGCTATACTTGCTAATAGAAATTTATAGGGGCTGGCACTGTGGCAGGCATAACAGGTAAAATCGCCACTTGCAATGCAGGCATCCCATATAGGCGCCGGTTCAAATCCCTGCTGCTCAACTTCCTACCCAGCTCTCTGTTATAGCCTGAGAAAGCAGTAGAAGATGGCCCAATTCCTTGGGCTCCTGCACCTGCATGGGAGACCTGGAGGAAGCTCCTGGTTCCTGCCTTCTGATAGGATCAGCTCCGGCCATTGCAGCCATATGGGGAGTGAACCAGCGGATGGAAGACCTCTCTCTTTCTCTTTCTCTGCCTCTCTGAAACTCTGCCTTTCAAATAAAGAAATAAATATTTTAAAGAAAAAAAAGAGAAACATATGAGCAAATGATGGCTTCATCCTCACATAATAAAACATCACTGTAACATTGGCCGGCGCCACAGCTCAATAGGCTAATCCTCCACCTGCAGCGCCGGCACCCCGGGTTCTAGTCCCGGTCGGGGTGCCGGATTCTGTCCCACTAGCCCCTCTTCCAGGCCAGCTCTCTGCTGTGGCCCCAGAGTGCAGTGGAGGATGGCCCAGGTGCTTGGGCCCTGCACCCCATGGGAGACCAGGAGAAGCACCTGGCTCCTGCCTTCGGATCAGCACGGTGCACCAGCCGCAGCAGCCATTGGAGGGTGAACCAACGGAAAAGGAAGACCTTTGTCTCTGTCTCTCTCTCTCACTGTTCATTCTGCCTGTCAAAAAATAAATAAATAAATAACAAATGAATGGGCTATGTAGTCAAACTTTAGGCAATCTCTTTCAGGCATGGAAAGTCAAGACACTGTGGCAAAAAATGATCTACATGAAAGATCTCTGTGAGCGAGTTCCTGGTGAAAAGAAGAGGCCATCAAAGAAGGAGGTACCTTTCTCTGAAGGGAGGAGAGAACCTGCACTTTGAATATGGCCCTGTCTAAATAAGGTCGGATTTGTCAACTCAAGAGGCTTTCATAGCCTTTGCAGCTCACAAGAGCCTTGGGTGATTACCGACGTCATAAATAAGAATGTCAGTTGTTAAATCAACAACAGGAGCCAGTGTACACTTGCTCCCCATCTCGGACCTCTGTCCTTAATGTGTTGTACTATGAGAATTAATGGTAAAACTAGTCTTCAAACAGTACTTTATACTTGTGTGCCTGTGTGTGTGGGTGCAAACTGTTGAAATCTTTATGTTAGTATAGAGTAGATCTTCTTTATATAATCAAAAATAAATCTTGGGGCTGGGCAGTGCTGCCATCCCATATAGACGCCAGTTCGAGACCCAGCTGCTACACTTCCAATCCAGCTCTCTGCTGTGGCCTGGGAAAGCTGCAGAGGATGGCCCAAGTCCTTGGGCCCCTGCACCCATGTGGGAGACCCGAAGGAAGCTCCTGGCTGCTGGCTTCTGATTAGGCATCTCCGGCCACTGTGGCTAATTGCAGAGTGAACCATCAGATGGAAGACCTCTCTCTCTATATCTCTCTCTTTCTCTCTCTTTGCCTCTCCTTCTCTCTTTGTGTAACTCTTACTTTCAAAGTAAATAAATAAATCTTTTAAAAAATGAATCTTAATGAAGAATGGGATGGGAGAGGGAGTAGGAAGTGAGATGATTTGGGGGTGGGAGGGCAGGTATGGGGGGAAAGAACTGCTATAATCCAAAAGTTGTACTTAAGAAATTTATATTTATTAAATAAAAGCTTTCTATTAAAAAAAATCTCAGAATAAAACTGCACATAAAATAAACTTTATGCTATCTCATTTTTTTCATTTTTTATTTTTTTGACAGGCAGAGTGGACAGTGAGAGAGACAGAGAGACAGAGACAGAGACAGAAAGTCTTCCTTTTCCCGTTGGTTCACCCTCCAATGGCCGCCGCGGCCGGTGCGCTGCGGCCAGCACATCGCACTGATCCGAAGCCAGGGGCCAGGTGCTTCTCCTGGTCTCCCATACGGGTGCAGGGCCCAAGCACTTGGGCCATCCTCCACTGCACTCCGGGGCCACAGCAGAGAGTTGGCCTGGAAGAGGGGCAACCGGGACAGAATCCAGCACCCGGACTCGGACTAGAACCCGGGGTGTCGGCACCGCAGGCGGAGGATTAACCTATTGAGCTGCGGTGCTGGCCTATGCTATCTCATTTTTAAAAGATTTATTTTATTAATTGAAAGGCAAAGTTACAGAAAGGCAGAGAGAGATTGAGAGAAAGAGGTCTTCCATTGGCTGGTTCATTCCCCAAATGGCCACAACAGCCGTAGCTGCACCAATCCGAAGCCAGGATCCAGGAGCTTCTTCCAGATATGGGATGCTGGCACTGCAGGTGGTGACTTTACTCGCTACACCAAAGCGCCAGCCCCACTATGTCAATATTTTTAAATTCTACTTTCCTTTTAACTGTTCAGCTGGTGAAATAACACTACCTGGATGATGGGGAAGAGCACCCCATCCCTAGGAATTGGAGGAGTTTATTTTATTTTTAGACTTAGACTATCAACTGCAGGCCTAGGATGCTGGTTGGTTTTTTATTATTTTTTAACTTGTTTTGTGTTATAAAGATCATTTATACTTTTTTGTGCTTCTTGTTTTACTGTCTGAATGAACTAAAGGTCTAGAAATTTATTAATGTTGTAACTTAGGCATTCCATCTACAGGTGATAAGTCATTTTACAGTAGTGCAAGGGGTGGTGCTACGCAGGCAGTAGGGGAAGGCAGGACTTTATCATGTCAGCAAATAGGTTTTACCTTTCATCCACTCGTGAAGAAACTAAGGACATAAGATAAAGCAAGAGTTCTTAAAATAGAAAGGAAAAGAAGAGAAACAAATTAAGTAGACGTGAGCCAACAAGCATGTTTTCCCCTTTGATCCTCAAGAACATGAGCAGAGGCAACATCAATTTCAAATAAACAGGAAGACCATTCAAACTGATAAGGCCCAACAAGTCAAAACAAAGATACTCTAACTGTAAACTGTGGATTAAGATGACTATATGAATAATGCATTCTCATTTACTATTGAATTCCATTTTAAATGAACTGATGGTTTTAACTGGAATATATGGAGGAGATCACTGGACATGCGTTACAAGGATTCCTAAGGAGACTATTTACTGTTCTAATAGAGTACAGCAATTACTGAAACCAAATTAATTAGGGTTGATAATCACAGATCTAATATGTATATTTCCCACAGCAGGGATGAGAAAAAACTGATGGGAATTGCTGATCTCCATTCTTACTGGGACATCACAACTGCTGGGAGCAGAGTGGAAAACCAGTCAACTGGAAACTAAAAATCAAGGTTTAGTGACGCACAAAAATTCCATGCTTTACTTAAGGAAAAAGAAAGTAATTTTCTCTCTTACATGAAATTTTTAAAAATATACCCTACAGGTATAGCTTATACTCTACCAAACCATACTTCGAACCATTATCAAGATTATCACCTAATATCAGTTACTGGCTACTCCAATATGCAGGGAAACTAGCACCAGGATTCTGTCTGCTCTCTAGCCAGTTATACATACTATAAGCTCTATGAAAAACATCAAATGAAGAAGGCAGACATTCTTCTTACATTACATTGAAGTTAAATGACCACAGGTTGAAACAGAAGCTGAGGTAGCAGGACACATCTTAAGTCATAATCAAAATCTTTATCTATGATGCACTTGGGCCTCTGTCTTAAGGCTTCCTCTTCAGACTCTGTTCCCTGGTCCACATCGTTTCTCTCCCACTAACCATAACCTAGTCACTAGGAGTCCACTTCTCATCTGCAAAGCATTTACAGACTCTCCCCAGAACAGCTGCTCACCAGGAGATACTTTGCCTGGATCACATTTTAAAGAATGCTATAACATCCTGATCAAATGGATTCTGGGTCTCTCCAGAAAAGTTCAGCTCTGATGTTGCCTGAGTGCCACCTTTAGCACAGCATGGCTAACACACAATCCTATTAAAAGGACTCATACAAGGGGCTGGCACTATGGTATAGTAAGTTAAACAATCCGCCTGCCGAACTAGCATCAAACATGGGCTCTGGTTCAAGTCCGGGCTGCTCCACTTCCAATCCAGCTCTCTGCTACGGCCTGGGGAAGCAGTAGAAGATGGCCCAAATCCTTGGGCCTCTGCACCCACATGGGAGACTTGAAAGAAGCTCCAGGCTCCTAGCTTCGGGATCAGCCCAGCTCTGGCCATTGTGGGGAGTAAACCAATGGATAGAAGATCTCTCTCTCTCTCTCCCTCTCCCTCTCTCTCTTTCCCCTCTCCTTCCCTCCCTCTGTCTCTCTGTAATTCTGCCTTTCAAATAAATAAATAAATCTTTAAAAAAAAAAAAAAAGAACTCATACTAGATAACTTCTATGAGAGTCTTTCATCCTGATAATATTAAGGGATTTTCCCCCCAAAGTTTAATTTTCTTAAACTAATTTTATCTTATATGGAAAACTCACTTCTATATGACTTTAAAGGCTACTATTTTAGGTTTTAGGTAAATTACTCAATAGATCTCCATTCAATGACTAATTTTAATTGAATTCATTGTCTCAACAAAATGCTGACAAACCAGTCATACAAATACTGAGCAAAATAATTGCTTGGAAAGTTCATTTGCATTCTCATATATATTTCTACCTTGAGAAGGTATGTGGGAATATTGCTGAAATCCACTGGCAACTTCAAAAGGAAACGAGCCGAAAATTCACCAGTCTGTGGAAAGAAAGGTATAATAATAAGATTAAAATCAAAAATAGATTTGAGAAGTGACAATTATAGCCAAGGCCACAAGTTCAACCTGTTCAAAATGCAAGCATCTTCAATTTGAGTTTCTTACCATGAGGCAAGAGAAAAGAAGGTTAGAAAAGTAGGGGAGGATAAAAAGAATTATTAAATTATTAGTTACTAAAAGCATAATTTAAATTTAGTAAAATCTGCATTTCAAATGTACAATAAAATTATAACTCAGTAGTATTACCTTTTTGACTTCCTAAAAGTATGAAAAGAACATATGAATGTATGATTATTATTTTTCAAAAACCCAAACAATAGGGACAGACCTACCCTTTCTATTCATTTGTTTTTACTAAAGCATTCAAACTACCACAGTAATATTTACAACTCACAAAGCTGAAGACATGTAACACTATCCCTTATGTTTGTTTGGAAGTACACACAAAGGTCAAATTTTACCCATGTGAAGCAGTACATAACTGGATACTCCAAACAGGATTCCAATTTCCTGACAATCCATAACATCATTATCTTCAAACCATATTTTCCAGTAATTCCCTCCATGAATTAAATTCTATAGGGAAGTTGTTATATAGAAGCTTGGCAATTTAAAGCATTTAACCAGGTTATGAATAATAGCTCTTAATTTTTTTAAATTTATTTGACAGGTAGAGTTATAGACAGTGACAGAGAGACAGAGAGAAAGGTCTTCCTTCCGTTGGTTCACTCCCCAATGGCCGCCATGGCCGGTACTGCGCCGATCCGAAGCCAGGAGCCAGGAGCCAGGTGTCTCTTCCTGGTCTCCCATGCAGGTGCAGGGGCCCAAGCAATTGGGCCATCCTCCACTGCCTTCCCGTGCCACAGCAGAGAACTGGACTGGAAGAGGAGCAACCGGGACTAGAATCTGGCGCCCATATGGGATGCTGGCGCCACAGACAGAGGATTTACAAAGTGAGCCACTGTGCTGGCCCTCTTAATTTGTTTTAAAGATTTATTTTATTTACTCGAAAGTCAGAGTTACAGAGAGAGGTAGAGATGGTTGTGGGGGAGGGGGTCTTCCATCTGCTGGTTCACTCCCCAAATGGCCATAATGGCTGAAGCTGGGCCAATCCAAAGCCAGGAGCCAGGAGCTTCTTCTGGGTCTCCCATGTGGGTGCAGGGGCCCAAGCACTTGGGCCATATTCCACTGCTTTCCCAGACACCTAAGTAGGAAGCTGGATTGAAAGTGAGGCAGCCAGGACTTGAACCGGTGCCAATATGGGATGCCAGCACTGCAGGCCAAGGTTTTAACCCATTGTGCCACAGTGCTGGCCCCAGCTTGTAATTTTTTAAAAATAAAACAAGTTTTTCTCTTAATTTTTCAGGTATACTTTTTTCTTTTTCCCCAGAAACCTTTTATTTAAGGTATATAAAATGCATGCATTTCATAAATGCAACTTCAGGAACACAGTGATAGTCATGCTTCCCATGGGTAGCCACCCCTCCATCCTCACTCCCACACTTTTTCCTCCCCCCCCATCCCATTCTTATTTTTCACTAAGATCTATTTTCAATTAACTCACACACAGAAGATTAACTCTATACTAAGAAAAGAGTTTAACAAATAGTATGGGGGAAAAAACCTTGTTTCTCAACAGTTTTTTTTATTTCTCTTTTGATTGCTTCTACAACCCACTGTTCATTCAGAAGCATGCTCAGTCTCCATGTGTTTGCACATGTTCTAGAGATTCCTGAGCTGTTGATTTCTAGCTTCATTCCATTGTGGTCAGAGAAGATGCATGGTATGATTTTGAATTTTTTGAATTTGCTGAGACTTGCTTTATGACCTTGCATGTGGTCTATCCCAGAGAAAGTCCCATGCACTGGTGAGAAGAATGAGTATGCTGCAACTCTAGGATGGTAAGCTCTAGATATCTGTTAGATCCATTTGGTCTATCGTGTCAATTAACTGTTGTTCCCTTGCTGATTTTATTTCTAGCTGATCTGTCCATTGCTGAAAGTGGGGTACTGAAGTCCCCCATTACTACTGTATGGGAGTCCATATCTCCCTTTAGATCCATTAACATTTCTTTTAAATAGCTAGGTGCCCTATAATTAGGTGCATATATATTTATTATACTCATATCTTCTGTTGAATTGATCCCTTAATCATTATATGTGCCCTTCTCTGTCTCTCTTTTTTTTAATATATTTATTTGACAGGTAGAGTTATAGACAGTGAGAGAGAGAGGCAGAGAGAAAGCTCTTCCTTCCGTTGGTTCACTCCACAAATGGCCGCTACGGCTGGCGCTGCACCAATCCAAAGCCAGGAGTCAGGTGCCTCCACCCAGTCTCCCATGCGGGTGCAAGGGCTCAAGCACTTGGGCCATCCTCCACTGCCCTCCCAGGCCACAGCAGAAAGCTGGGCTGGAAGAGGAGCAACCGGGACTAGAACCCAGTGCTCAAATGGGATGCCGGTGCCACAGGTGGAGGATTAACCAAGTGAGCCACAGCGCCGGCCCCCTTCTTTGTCTCTTTTAACAATTTTTGTGTTAAAGTCTATTTTGTCTGATATTAGGATGACTACACCAGCTCTTTATTGGTTTCTGTTAGCATAGAATATTTTTCCCATCCTTTCACTTTCAGTCTGTGTGCCTTTTTTGGTGAGATGTGTTTCTTACAGGCAGCAGATAGATGGGTCTTGTTTTTTTAATCCATTCAGCCAGTCTTGTATATTTTAACTGCAGAGTTGAGGCCATTTACAGTCAAGGTAACTACTGATAAGTAACAACTTGGCCTTGACATTTTTCCATAAATATTCCTATTGTTTACTTTAGATTTCCTTTGTATTTTTATTGGGAGATTTTCTGCCTTCACTCTATTTCACAGGATGATCATGTTTCTGCTTTTCTCCTTGTAGCACATCATTAAGCATCTTTTCTAAGGCTAGATGAGTAGTGACACATTCAATTTCTGTTAGTTATGGAATGTCTTTATTTCACCTTCATTCATAAATGAGAGCTTTGCAGGGTACAGTATTCTGGGTTGACAGGTGTTTTCTCTTGAGATTCGGAATATATCTCACTATTCTCTCCTAGCCTGTGGAGCTTCTGATAAGAAGTCAGCTGTGAGTCTAATTGGAGATCCTCTGAAAGTAATCCGGTGTTTATCTCATGCACATTCTAGAATCTGTTCTTTATGTTTTATTGTGGAGCATTTGACTATGATGTATTTTGGTGAAGACCTTTTCTGGTTATGTCTGTTAGGAGTTCTACATGCTTCCTGTACTTGGACATCCCTTTCTTTCTCCAATTGGGGAAGCTTTCTGTAATTATTTCACTAAAAAGGCCATTTAATCCATTTCTCTTTCCACACCTTCAGGACCTCTTAAGACATGTATGTTGGGTCGTTTGATAGTATCCCATATTTCTCCAACATTGTTTTTTAGTTTTTTAATTTCTTCTCTTTGTTCTGACTGTAAAATTTCCAGAGATTTGCCTTCTAACTCAGATACACTGTTGTTAAGGCATTCCATCACATTTTTTATTCTATTGAATTCTTCAATTCCAATATTTCATTTTGATTTCTCTTTAAAATCTCAATTTCATGAGAATAATTTTCTTTCATGTAATGTATGGATTCTTTAGTTTGTAGATTTGCTTCTGATCACTTCTAAGTAAACCTACAATCAATTCTTGAATTCCGCTTTTGGCATTTCTTTAATCTCTTCATTTTCACATTCTAGTACTGAAGTGTTGTGTTCCTTTGGGGGCACCATGTTGTCTTCCTTATTCTTATTTCTTGAACTGCTGTGTTAATTTTTAGGCATTGTGGGGAATACTTGTTGGTTTATTTATTTTTTCCCCCTGCAATGGCTTTTATCTTTAGACTATGCCTCTGTGGATTAGTGGAGTGTCTGCTCTTTCAGTGAATACCCTGAGGCACATGCTGGGTGTGGCCAGGGAGCTCTGTTGAGTGCCCCAGAGTGAGGGGAATATCCAAGGTGACTCCCAAATTGAGCCTGAGGTTTGTTCTGTTCTGTTGGCATAGTCTCATGCTCAGCTCCATTCCTCCAAGGAGATCAATGCCTGGGCGCTAGCCCCAGTGGGTACAATATTCATCCGCACTGCCTTAAGAACCACACAATGGATCCGGCAGTCCTTGGTACGAGCATGGATCTCGTACCAATGACCCTCACCAGGGAATCAGGGAGCCCTGGGCATGTGGAGCCACCCACAGTGACTGCCCAAAGTCCCAGCCACACCCTGTGCCCTCACATGCAGCCACAGTGTTTTGACAGTCCCAGCACACAAGGCTCAAACAGTTATGAGCACCCAGCCCCTTGTCAAACCTCCCAGCCAGGTGTCTCGTCTCAGCTGGTTACTGGGTGCACAGAAACAAGCTGGCACAGCTGTTACATATGGCCAAAATGGCACCTGCCCACTCTTGGCTAGTTACAGGAGACCAGTGCCAGGTAGTCAGGGAGAGAGAAACGTGCCCTCTTTTTTCCCCCCACATTGGCAGGTACAGTGTCCCCCACAGGGCTCCAAGCCAGACTCACACCAGGATCTTCAGACAGCTTTATCACCAGCGGCTTGGGCTGCTACAATCTGGTCTCTCCTCACTCTAGGCTCTTGGCTGCTGGGGTCTGGAGCTGTGCACCTCCACACCCTCCATGTAGATCCACAGTGTCCCTCTAATTTGCGTGGAGTTTCCTTTGCTGTTTTATCCCCTCTCTCCCAAGATTTCACTCTTTCCTCATTTTTTAAAGTATCTTTCCCTAGAGTAGAGCAGTAAGCTCCCTCCCTATTCTGCCATCTTAGTGCCTCTCCTTTCTCTTAATTTTTATGACAGACAGGCTAGGGAGTCACATTTAAAAAGGAAAAAAAAAAAGTTTGTTACTGTCTAGAGGAAGGGTTTTCCAATGTGGCTCTGCAGAGATGTGGGGGATCCTGGGAACCTGTGCAAAGGAAACAAAGTTGTGTGCTGAGCTGGTTGGTGGATCCTGGGTTGTCCCTCTTTCTCGCTGTAACTGGATTAAGACATGGTGATGAGCTAAACCAGAGCCGAAGGCACTTCAAAAAATTTGTGGGAAAACAGGATTTAAAATGAAGTTTATTTGGGCTGGAAAAAATTTGAAATTCCTGTATATTTTCCCCCATTAAATGTATTTTCCATGATCTTTCAGAAGATGATTTCAAAATTTGGGGCTCTGCAATAAACTTACAATCCCATTTCCACAAACTCTGTGAAGTACCCTTGTGGATCTCTATCGTTTGTATAGTGTGACCACTGAAGAGCATCCAATATCTTCATTAGCTTCCCCCTTATAAATGAGCAGCACAGACTCCCCCAAAAACACAATTTTCAATACAGCAAGCACTGGACAAGCATTTTCATTGAGCACACACACACACACACACACACACACACACACGTACGCACATATCTCACAACAGCTTATCTTTACAGCCCTTACCATGCCTTGCTACAAATGCCCTAGAACTGGCTACAAGGGACTGGGCCCAAATTTTAAAACTCAGGCCTAAAATCCTGGACTTGCAGACAGAAGCAGTAACCTCGAGCTCAGAAGATAACAATAACTGACATCTGCCTAGTGATTTTTTGTTGGTTTTACGACTTGCATATTTTAACTGACATCAGCCCTTGGCTAAACAAAGAGCACTTCTTCATCACCACAAGCCTAACCCTGTGACTGAAAAGGCAAAAATGAGAACTGCATTTTCAAAATCAGAGCTGATGTGAGTGACACAGTTACAGCAATGCCAGCACTCTGAAGGGCTGAGCAGCTATTCCCAGTATTGGAGGTCTCTATATTGAGACTATTCACAACATAGCACTTGGGAAAATACTTCAGAGCTGCCTAAAGAACTACAAATAGTACATCATGGTGGGTGGCAGAAGGTTTGAACGATTCTAATACAATTCTTGCCTTCTGGTTATAGTCTAAGATTACCAGAAATTGTGGTTGCATGTTAGCCTCTTTGAGGACTCTAAGACTGACATTCTGGATTATATGTGTTTCTTTGGATCAAAACTAGACCTAGAGGCCAGTGCTGTGGCGCAGCAGGTTAACACCCCGGTTCAAAGCACCCACATCCCATATGGGTGCAGGTTTGAGTCTCGGCTGCTCCACTTCCAATCCAGCTCTCTGCTATGGCCTGGGAAAGCAGTAAAAATTGGCCAAAGTCCTTGGGCCCCTGCACCTGCATGGGAGACCCAGAAGCAGCTCCTGGCTCCTGGCTTTGGATTGGTGCAGCTCCAGCCACTGAAGCCAACTGGGGAGTGAACCACCAGATGGAAGATCTCTCTCTCTCTCTCTCTCTCTCTCTCTACCTCTACCTCTCCTCTCTCTCTCTGTAACTTTGACTTTAAAATAAATAAATAAATCTTTAAAAAAAAACAAACTAGACCTAAAAGACTGTTTTTCAGTACCAGGAGCCATACTCTGAATGGGTTAAGTATGGAAACAACATATAGCAGTTAGTATGGAGTTAAATGGAGCTCGTAAGGGGACACTAGCCCCATGGGAGTTTGAGGGTGTAGAAAAGAAAACAGAGAAGTCTTTGGTGTGTTGAACAGTACTACAAAGAAGGAACATTCATCAAAAAATCCATGTTCCCAACAACTGTTCCCATTCTCTTGCACCTATAGAATCAATTGTTTACTCATTCTTGTTAGCATGCAAACATCGGCTCCCATCTCATTTCCCTGTTCTACCTTACAAAACTATCTCCTTAAAAAACTACTGATTTGATGTCTACACTTCCTCTTTTACTCTCTTACACTCTTTAGCCAGGCTTTCTTCTCTACTGCTCCAGAACAGCTCATCAAGATCACCAATGACCTGTTCACTGAAAAATCTGATGGTCCTTAGTCTTCGTCTTAGCGTTCTCTCTGCAGCATTTGACACAGCTGGCCACTCCTTTTCTGGAACATTCCTTACAGGCTATCCAGGGTTTTTACTCCACTGATCCTCCTCCTAGCCTTCTGAACCTCTAAACTCTACAGTACCCCCAGGCTCACCTCCCAGACCTCTTTTCTTCATCTACACTCCTCAGGAATCTCATCCTGGCTCATGGCCAAATTTTCCTTGTCCTAATTTAAATTTCACTCATGCAACTACCATGAACAATACCAAATCCCTGCTTTTGTGCTCTTCCCTTGATATTTACTCTACATTTAAGAAAACAGCAATTCTATTCTTGTGGTCCCTCACACCAAAACCCTGAGAGTGGGAGTGAATGCTACTGATTCTGCCTTCCAAGTACATCCTGAGGGGCTGGCACTGTGGTGCAGGCAGAGTGCAGGTTCTGCTCCCAGCTTCTCAGTTTCCAATCCACATTCCTGTTAATACACTTGGGAAGGCAGCAAAAGATGTCCAAGAACCTGAGCCCTTGCCACCCACTTGCAAAATCAAACAGAGTTCCTGGCTCCTGCCTTGGCCTGGCTTAGCCCTGGTCATTGTAGTCATCTGAGGAGTGAATCACTCTTTCAAATAAATCAATCTATAAAAATAAATAAATAAATAACATATCTTGAGCCCAACTACTTCTCACCAGCTCCAGCACCATCTGGTTTGAGCCACCACTATTTTGAAGCCAAGGAACTGTAACTGCCACTCAATGCTTCAGCCCTTGTTCACCTGCAGTTTATTCTCACCACAAACAGTAAATTCTCACATGGTGGAGATTTTGCTCATTTCAACAGTCATCTGACAAGGTAACAAGTGAGCAAAGATGATAAAGAGGTGAAAAAGCCAAACAGTGCAGGCAAAGGAAAAGCAAGTGTAAAAAGTTTCTGCAGGAGGAGTCCTACATGTTCAGGAAACAGCAAGCAGGTCAGTGTTACTGGAGCAAATAAGCACCGATAACTGATCCAAGGTCACCCTAGAAACTCTCTTCTCCACATTTCTGAACTGCTCTAGGGCATACAACAAGCACTCATCAAATTAGGTAACACAATAGTGACTACTACAAGGATTCAGAATGTTTGTTAAATCATTCTTGGGGGATGTTGAGAGAGGTCTTTAAAAAGTTCCATGGGAGTTAAAGAGGTTGTGGAAAGGAATTAAAGAGATGATGATAAATTGAACTCAATTCATTTCTTCTTTATTTTCAACTTACGGAGGGAAACCATTTACCAACAGAGAAACAGTCATTGTTACATAACAATGTGCAATGTCAATATGAAGGTTAAATTTGTAATTTCAAAACTTTCAGCTTGTTATACTCAATAGGTCTTGTATATGCTCATATAGACTGGAAACAACAAAATGGGAGAAATGTAGAATTTTAAAAATTAAAAGAAGTCTTGTACAAATAAGGTAACAGGACAGATAATTACATATTTTGCACTTGGACTCATTTGAACTGCTACTTATTTTAGCCCACGCACTGCATTTTAGCTCTTTTGCCCTATTTTAGTTTGCACAATATATTTTTATTGTACCAGCTATTTTGGACCAACATTCTTTTGAAACTCTCCAATGATCCCTACTTTATCCCTTCTCAAAATGTTGATCCTAAAACTAACATAAATGTGTGTTTATTGGCAACAGGCTGATTTATACAACTAATGTCATAATAAAAGAAATGTTGGTCCCAGAACTAATAAAAATGTGTGTTTATCAGCAACAGGCTAATTGACACAACTAAAGTCATCATAAAAGAAACTTAAGAGTATGAAGGGAATTTCTTCTACTGGAATCCAGAAGCAGCACTTTGATTTCCAGCTTTCTAGCCCACCATATAGTCTTTATTTTGCCACTGAAAGAATAAAGAAAATTCAGCACTAGTTCCTAATGGCACTGGAAATGTTGGAAACTCAGACTCCAGAGTTCAGTTTTCAGTTCTGTTGCTGACTTTCCATAGGACCCATAAGCCAGGCTTCCCCCGGGAAATTGCTAATTTAAAACATATCTTAATGTAAAATTCAAGTTAGAAACATTATATGAATAGCAAAACACCAGAGAAAAATCCTTGTTCATCCTCAGATAATGACTTTTATGGGCTTTTATATCTTAAGTTCCAACAGTTATCCAGGCAATTTACAGTCACTCTGTTATAACATCAGAGAGTGCTTCCACAGCACTCTTTCCTGTAAGCTGAAAATGAGACATTAAATGCAGCCAAGTGAACAGAATTATGTGATTTTTTTTTTATCAGTCCTTGGTCAGATCTTCTCTTGGACAGATGCAGAACTTATCTGACCTATGACTGTTAAAATGTCAGCCTTCCTGCCAACTGCCTTCATGGCAATTTCTCCAGCATTAGCAATAAACGTGTGAATCCTTCCGCTGTTCAAGTTATAGAACACTGGCAGTAACACAAACTAACAAGACTCTGGGTGTTGGCAATTTATTTGGTCTAAGCTCTTCTTCGGGTAACAGTGGCTGTCACAGTTTGCTTCTCCTTTTGAAAGTTATAGGTAGACATCTTGTGCAAACTCAGGCTATTCTGAAAGGGGAAACTGTACCTCCTATCTGAGAGACACACTGCTGGTCAACAAACAAGCTCTTATCTGAAACTGTTCTTACCACTTGGATGGCTAAAAGCTTAAAACAAAACAAAACAAAACAAAAACCTCTCAAGAGTGACAGTAACTTTAGCTGGGTGACACTCTGGTAAAGGTGATTCTTCAAATGGACCCTGACAACCAATAAGCCTAAATTTGGAGATTGTTCCTTAGCAAACACATGTGCCACTTGTGGAAGGAAACGTAAAAAATAAGTGAATTAAAATTTTATGCTTTACAAAATGTTTTCTATTATTCAATTGTCCCAAAAACACTGTCCAGTAGTTATAACTCATTCATACTTTTTTTTTAAGATTTATTTTTATTTATTTGAAAGTCATAGTTACAGAGAGAAGTAGAGACAGACAGAGAGTTCTTCCATCCACTGGTTCACACCCAAATGGCTGCAATGGCCAGAGCTGGGCCAATCTGAAGCCAGGAGCCAGGAGCTTCCTCCAGGTCTCCCATGTGGGTACAGGGGCCCTAGTAGATAGGCCATCTTCCACTGCTTTCCCAGGCATTTGCAGGGAGCTGGATCAAAAGTGGAGCAGTCAGGAATCAAATCGGCATCCATATGGGATGCTGGTGCTGCAGGTCAGGGCTTTAACACATTGTACCACAGCGCCGGCCCCATTCATATCTATTTTAGAAATGAGAACACTGAGGGGCCGGCGCTGTGGAGCAGCAGGTTAAAACCCTGGCCTGAAGCCCCAGCATCCCATGTGGCTGCTGGTTCTAGTCCCGGCTGCTCCTCTTCCAATCCAGCTCTCTGCTATGGCCTGAGAAAGCAGTAGAAGATAGCCCAAGTCCTTGGGTCCCTGCACCCATGTGAGAGACAAGGAGGAAGCTCCTGGCTCCTGGTTTCGGATCGGCACAGCTGCGGCTGCTGCGGCCATCTGGGGAGTGAAGCAGCGGATGGAAGACCTCTCTGTCTCTACCTCTCTCTGTAACTCTGTCTTTCAAATAAATAAAATAAATCTTTTTTAAAAAAGTTGGGTTATTATCCTGCAGTATCAAGGCTCTGCTTTCTCTTTTTCCAAGTATCAACCCCATCCAGGATCTGTCTGCTTTGATCATCTTCTGGGGCTTTTGGACAGATGGCTTTTCATTTTATTCAGAACTCTTAGCTACTGGTGGAAGGGTTATGTCAACAGGAGCTCCATGGCCATTACAAGAAGTAAAGTTTGACAGAAATTTACAAAAACATTAATACACTGTTGACAACACTATGGAGAAACAAACACTTTCCTATATTGCTGCTGGATTAATAAACTGATACAAATTTTACAGATGGCATTTTGATGATAAAATTATAAACACACAAAATCTTTGAGCACCAATTCTACTTCTAGATATTTATCTTACAGACATAATTGGACACTTGCAAATGACATATTTATAAGAGTAATTATTATAGTATTAGTTGTAATAGGAGAAGGTTAGAAATAAACTTCATGTCTAACAGAAGAGTTCATATTTAATAAATTATGTTTATACAATGAAATATACAACTGTAAAGAAAGAATGAGAGCATTCGATGTGTGCTTACATGGGGAGAAAATCTGAGCTATAAGCCAAAAGCAAGGTACAGGCTGGCGCCGTGGCTCACTAGGCTAATCCTCCACCTGCAGCGCCGGCACACCGGGTTCTAGTCCCGGTCGGGGCGCCGGATTCTATCCCAGTTGCCCCTCTTCCAGGCCAGCTCTCTGCTGTGGCCAGGGAGTGCAGTGCAGGATGGCCCAAGTCCTTGGGTCCTGCACCCCATGAGAGACCAGGAGAAGCACCTGGCTCCTGGCTTCAGATCAACGACGCGATGCATTGGCCACAGCACATCGGTCGCGGCGGCAATTGGAGGGTGAACCAACAGCAAAAGGAAGACCTTTCTCTTTGTCTCTCTCTCTCTCTCACTGTCCACATTGCCTGTCCAAAAAAAAAAAAAAGGGGGCAAGGTACAAAACAATGTAGAATTTATATTAACATTTGGATAAAAAGGGGGAATATATATTTATATATATATATATATATCCATAAAGAAACTCTGAAGAACTATACTAGGAAAAAAGCTGTGTTTGTGTCCACCTGGGGTAGGAGAGAGACAGGAAAGTGGTGGCCATAGAAAAATGGGAGGAAGACTTTTTACCATAAAACTTTTCATAGAGTTTGATTTTTTAACAATATATTAGTCATCAAAAGTGTAAGGGGCTGGCGCTATGGCTCATTTGGTTAATCCTCTGCTTGCAGCACCGGCATCCCATATGGGTGCTGGGTTCTAGTCCCAGCTGCTCCACTTTCCATCCAGCTCTCTGCTGTGACCCGGGAGGGCAGTGGAGGATGGCCCAAGTGCTTGGGCTCCTGCACCCCATGGGAGACCAGGAAAAAGCACCTGGCTCCTGGCTTCGGATTGGTGCAGCGCCAGCCATGGCGACCATTTTGGGGGTGAACCAATGGAAAAAAAGAAGACCTTTCTCTCTGTCTCTCTTTCTCACTGTCTAACTCTGTCAAATAAATTAAAAATAAATAAATTTTAAAAAGTGTATAAGGTATTTAAAAGCTCTAAGTGTGTATAATGAGGAGCTCACAATTGATTCATTCACTCATTTATTCACTTAACAAACATTTACTGAGCACATGATGGTACTTCAAAAAGTTCACAGAAAATGGAATTAAAAGATAAGTTGGGGTGGGTGTTTTTAACAGTGGTTTAGACACAGCTTGGGATACCTATATCCCGCATCAGAAGAGTGCCTGGGCTCAAGTGCTGCCTCTGCTCCTGATTTCAGCTTCCTGCCAATGTGCACCCTGGGAGGCAGAGGTGATGGCTCAAATACTTGGGTCCCTGTTACCCATGTGGGAGACCCAAAAAGAACTCTGGGTTCCTGGCTTCAGCATGGTCCAGAAACAGCTATAGTGGGAATTTGAGGAGTAAGCCAGTAGACAGAAGATCTTGATCTCTCTCTCTTACTCTCTTTCTCTCTGCCTTTCAAATAAATTTTTTTAAAGATGTTTATTTTGGTACAAGATAAGTTTTACGTGCCATGAAACTCCAAATCCCATTAAGTTGGCAGGTACCAGTGCCATCTTACTAGTTAAAATGATCAGTTTCAGTTCATAACTTATCAAAAAGATAGGATTAAGTGTCAAAGGGATCACATAAATAAGACCAGTGTCTGCTAATAATTGATAGAATTCAAAACAGAGAGAATGATCCAACATGGGAAGCAGAATACACAGCAGACTCATAGAATGACAAGTGCCCTAAATAGCACTCTAGCCTCAGAATCAGCCCTTAAGGCATTCAGATCTGGCTAAAAAGCCCATGAGAGTAACTCAGGCATGGAAAGCCAAGACACTGTGGCAAAAAAATGACCTAAGTGAAAGATCTCTGTGAGTGAGATCCCAGTGTGAAGAAGGGGCCATCAAATAAGGAGGTACCTTTCTCTGAAGAGAGGAGAGAACTTGCACTTTGATTATGGCCTTGTCTAAATAAGGTCAGAGTTTGTGGACCCAAGAGGCTTCCATAGCCTTGGCAGCTCATGACAAGAGTCTCAAGTGATTACTGACGCCATAAATAAGAGTGTCAACTGTTAAATCACCAACAGGAGTCACTGCACTTACTCCCCATGTAGGACCTCTGTCCCTAATATGTTATACTATGCAAATTAATGGTAAAACTAGTCTTCAAACAGTACTTTATACTTTGTGTGTCTGTGTGGGTGCAATCTGTTGACATCTTTATTTGGTATAGACTAAGCTTTATATAAAGATAATTAAAAATGAATCTTAATAAACAATGGGATGGGAGAGGGAGTAGGAGATGGGATGGGTTGTGGGTGGGAGGGTGGTTATGGGGGAAGAACTGCTATAATCCAAAAGTTGTACTTTCGAAATTTATATTTATTAAATGAAAGATTTTTATTAAGGGGCCAACGCTGTGGCGAGTGGGTTAATGCCCTGGCCTGAAGTGCTAACATCCCATATGGGCACTGGTTCGAGACCCAGCTGCTCCACTTCCAACCCAGTTCTCTCCTGTAGCCTGGGAAAGCAGTAGAAGATGGTCCGAGTCCTTGGGCTCCTGCACTCAAGTGGGAGACCCAGAAGAAGCTCCTGGCTCCTGGTTTTGAATCAGCACATCTCTGGCCATTGCAGCCAATTAGCAAGTGAACCATTGGATGGAAGACCTCTCTCTCTTTCTCTGCCTCACCTCTCCTTTCCTCTCTCTGTGTAACTCTGACTTTCAAATATATAAATAAATAAATAAAACACTTTCTATTAAAAAAATAAGTTTTAAAATCCAAGCATAGTTTCTTTTCACAAAACGCAATTTCCATGAACTTTTCTGACAACCCCTTACACTGTGTCAAAAACTAGACTAGGTAACGGAGATTGTAAGATACAGTCTGTGTCCTCAGGGAGCTTTAAGTCTATTGGATAAGACAGATGCTTAAACAAACACTATAGTGCAGGCAGATGTTCACAGGAGGCTTTAGAAAGAATTTATAAGACTCTTGGTTTCAGGTGACAGGATTCCAATTCAAACTAACTTGACAAAATAAAAGACAATCTCTAAAAGGATATGAAGTAACTTATTGAACCTCAGGATAAAAATACAGCCCAGCCTCAGTTCCAAGTTCAGAGTTTTCTCCTTGTCTCTTACCTCTGCTGTCTCTGTGCTTCATTTCAATTTCTATTTGCCAGTTGCTGATTCTTTTACTAAGCTTTATGAGAAAAGGACTTACATGTCACAGACCCATTCGTCATACATACCAATCTCACTCTCACAACATTAACTCCAAACTCTCAGGCAAGAATACTGCTTGGCTTCTGTGCCTCCCTGATCTAAACAATGCTATCTCCACAATCCTCTGCAGTAAATAAGTTAGTGATGCATACAGATTCATTGACATGAACTGAAAAACTAGAAAAAGTTTTCGAGGTGAAGTCATTTTGCCCATTTACACAAGCAAAAAGAACTAAAGGGTTTTTTGTGTTTTGTTTTGTTTTTTTTTTTTTTTTTACAGAACACTTTGAATATAGGCTTTTTTGTCTTCTGCCTTTTACTGCATGAAGAGAAGCTTTAAAACCCTGACACAGCCAGGTCTTCAACAACACTTGCCCTTCATGTTAGGAACATTGTGG
This sequence comes from Oryctolagus cuniculus, assembly GCF_051225735.1. NCBI lineage: Eukaryota > Metazoa > Chordata > Mammalia > Lagomorpha > Leporidae > Oryctolagus > Oryctolagus cuniculus. The sequence goes on from NC_142868.1 coordinate 179,877,685, forward strand.
AAGAAGTGCACCTTATATCTAGACAGCCATGGGGGCAATGGGACAAAAGATCTGAGGACAAACAAGTGTCCTGAGAAATACAAGTGGGTGGCACGATTCTAGTCCATCCTCTTATGCTCTTCTCTATGTGTAAGGGAAAGGAAGTTGAAAGGATTTCCTCTGTGTTTCATACACTTCCGTAAAACAAGATCTTTTCCACCTGATGCATCCGGCTGCTGAAAGAAACAAATTTTCTACTGATACCGCTATTATTTAACAAACAATAATAATGTTCCTTTTAAATGTCACAAGATTGAAAAACTTACCAACTTTATTTTTCATGTCCTAAGGTATTAATTAATCTAAGTACACATACTGATTTTTATGAACAAGGTGAAACTCTCAGATACAAACTTCTAAGAGCCAAAGTACTTCCTCTGACATACAGGTCAAAATTGAGTGTAACAAATTCCAGTACAAAAATAACAAAAACAGGAGCTTCTGCCACAGGTTCGCTTATTTTAAATAATGTTAACTACTAATAGTTCCATGTGGGTAAAAACAAACAAATGTGGTCCATTCCTAGGACCACACTACACCCCTTTCAGAAGAGCAACCACATGTTTACTCCCAGGTCAGTTGCCATCAGGGCCTAACTCCAAGCAGCATAAACTAAGGGAATGAGAGAAGGCCTTTGCATGCCCAGTTACACATGGCCACCTGGCATCCACCACAGCACCCACTACTTCCTCATGGGCAGCAGAGAGAAGGCCTTGCACTTCCAGACTCTCCAGATATTTTGATCTTTCTCTTAGCACTCTCATCATCCTCTCTGATCATTCTAGATCAGCATTGTCCAGAGACAAACAATGCAAGGCATAAAATGGGAACTTGAGTATATAACTTAAGTTTGTTTTTAACATTTTCTAGTAGTCACTCTTAAAAAGATAAAAGAAGCAGGTGAAATTAACTGTCAATAAAATATCCCAATATATCTAAAATATTAGCAATTCTACCTATAATCAAAACTAAATTATTGACAGTTTTTTCATATTCACTCTTCAAACTCCATTGTGTATCTGACATGTGCATACATCTCAGTTTGGACTAGCCACATTTTTTTTTCTTCTTTTTTTTTTTTTTTTTTTTTTACAGGCAGAGTGGACAGTGAGAGAGACAGAGAGAAAGGTCTTCCTTTTCCGTTGGTTCACCCCCCAATGGCCACTGCAGCCGGCGCGCTGCAGCCGGCGCACCACGCTAATCCGAAGCCAGGAGCCAGGTCCTTCTCCTGGTCTCCCATGCAGGTGCAGGGCCCAAGGACTTGGGCCATCCTCCACTGCACTCCTGGGCCACAGCAGAGAGCTGGCCTGGAAGAGGGGCAACCAGAACAGAATCCGCCCCCCGCAACTGGGACTAGAACCCAGTGTGCCGGCGCCGCAGGTGGAGGATTAGCCTATTGAGCCACGGCACCGGCCCTAGCCACATTTCAAGTGCTCAATGGTCACGTGTATGGATAGTAGCTTCTACAGTAGACAGCAGTTTTAGATATTTTTCCACTAACAGTCTCCACATTAGACACTCTCTGCCACAAATACCAACTGACCTACTTAAGCTACCAAATACCATGAACATAAAACATTCCCCAGAGGCACACTGATAAATGTTACCAGGTTAGTAAGACAGATCATGGGACCCCACTGTCTCTTCTTCTCCAACTACTGTAACTGCTCTGAATATTTTCTTCCTTAAAAATGAAGCATCTACTTTCACTTTGTATTCCACACTTTTCCCACACCTTTCACATAACATGTACTGGTCCACGTGTGGTAACTCTACGATTAACAGCTTTTGAGAGAAAATACTGGAACAATCATTGAGCTGGCCTTTATTTGAGTACCCACTATAGGCTGGGCATCTCTAACCTTAAAATACAAAACCCAGAACTCTCCAAGTCCTAAACTGGGAAATTCCACATCTGACTTCCTGTGATAGGTCACAGTCAAAAATGCAGGTACATTAAAAATGTCACATAAAAATTACCTTCAGATTATGTGTATAAGACATACATGAAATGTAAATGAATTTTGTGTTTATATTGGGGTGCTATCCCCAAGATATCTTATTATGTATATGCAAGTAGTCTAACCACCCCCCCCACAAAATCCAAAACACTCTGGTACAAGCATTTTTAGATAAGAGATACTTTACTTCCAGGATATACCAAAAACAAAAAGAGCTAATAATACCAGTACCTCCAATTACTTAACTCGTTGCTTGTTTAACTCTAAGCTTCCCATACCCAAGAACTATTTTAATCATTGTGTCAAGGTTGGGGTAATGATGTAGTTATACCCATGAAAGTGATGCAAGGGTCTGGCACCACGGCTCAATAAGCTAATCCTCCGCCTGCGGCGTCGGCACACCAGGTTCTAGTCCCATTCGGGGCACCGGATTCTGTCCCGCTAGCCCCTCTTCCAGGCCAGGTCTCTGTTATGGCCCGGGAGTGCAGGGGAGGATGGCCCAAGTCCTTGGGCCCTGCACCTGCAAGGGAGACCAGGAGAAGCACCTGGCTCCTGGCTTCAGATCAGCACAATGCGCCGGCCGCGGCAGCCACTGGAGGGTGAACCAACAGCAAGGGAAGACATTTCTCTCTGTCTCTCTCTCTTACTGTCCACTCTGCCTGTCAAAAACAAAAACAAACAAAAAAGTGATGCAAGGAAAACCTGCAGTCACAAAAAAACTAATCACAGAATTAGAATCCAAAGGGATCTCTTCTCAGATCACTCTGTCTCCAACACATGTGTGAATGACCTCCTGAGAGGAGCTCACATCCCCAGGGCTCAGCTACCTCCCCTTTAAACACAGGCACAGCAAGAAAAGAGGGCAAAGGCATCGACATTACCTCTCAGCAGCTCTCACGACATGGGTCCTTTCCTCTCTGCACAATACTAGTAGATGTTGCTAGAGTCTAACACATAAGCCATCAATTTCTAAAATCTTACTACAATTTGAGCCAAATACAACAAAAAAGGTAAGTGCTTCACGTTCCATTATATAAGCATAAATCACTAGTAAGGAAATATCCATAAAAGAAAAAGAATACATTGCTTAAAAAGCTTTGTGTTGGCCGGCGCCGCACTAGGCTAATCCTCCGCCTTGCGGTGCCGGCACACCAGGTTCTAGTCCCGGTCGGGGAACCGGATTCTGTCCCAGTTGCCCCTCTTCTAGGCCAGCTCTCTGCTGTGGCCAGGGAGTGCAGTGGAGGATGGCCCAAGTCCTTGGGCCCTGCACCCCATGGGAGACCAGGAGAAGTACCTGGCTCCTGCCATCGGATCAGCGTGGTGCGCCAGCCGCAGCGCGCCGGCTGCAGCGGCCATTGGAGGGTGAACCAACGGCAAAAGGAAGACTTTTCTCTCTCTCTCTCTCTCTCTCTCTCTCTCACTGTCCACTCTGCCTGTCAAAAAAGAAGAAAAAAAAAAGCTTTGTTTTACCCCACAGATCACCACTGGTGATGTTTAGTATTAAAATACATGATTTCAGAGTATCTCAAAAACTTAACTTTCATACCAGAAGGTGATCAAAACAACACGAAAACAAAATAAAAATACACAAATTTCCATGTTGTACTTTGTTACAGTTAACAAACTTTGGTTCTTCAGATACAACAAAGCCTGGCAGGAAATGCTAACAAGGCAGCTAATATATCCAATATAAAATAACACCTTAGGCTTTGCCTGTTGCTAAAATGTGCAATATATTTTTGTTTTGATATAGGATATCAAAACAGGGTAGGAGATTTTAATAGTGGCTGCTTACATTTACAATATGGCAATTCATCATTTTTATACTAGTTTCTGGTTACTATAATGAAATACCCTGAACCAGGCTACTTTATAAAAAAAGAAACTCATAATTCCAGAGGTGGAAGGTCAAGCAGTTGTACCTGGTAATGACATTCTTGAAAGTCCCAAGGTGGCCCAGGGCTTCATAGGGCATCGCGTGACAAGAGAAAAGGCGTACACTCATAGATCTCTCTCCCTCTTCTGATAAAACCACCAGAATTCAATTAGAGAGGTTCCATCCTAATGACCTTAACCAATCCTATCCACTTCCCAAAAGCCCTACCTCAAATACCATAGTCAGATTAAGTTTCTACCATGTGAATATCATCCCATGGGGATTAAATTTCAACATGTGACGCTTTGGGGGGCATTCAAAATATATCCAAACCACATCAATTTTTAAGATTCTGACCTTAAAAATCACTCTGCTCAGTAGTAGGAAGGAGTTCTGTGTGGAGATTTTGATGACAAAAATGTTTAGAGGAAACTACCAATGTGATAATTGTATCAGGGTTTTTTTCCTTGTTTCCATATTTTATTATAATTATATAAAATGTAACCACTGGGGGACAATGGATAAAGAATGCTTAGCATCTCTCTTCTATTTTATAACTTCCTATGATATAATTGTCTCAAAAGGTTTTACAAAATAAAAATTAAGTGCATTAAAAAACAACTCTGGCTATGCAGGCACACAGTACCTATTCTTCAATCTGAACATATCAGCTTCCATTCCAATGTATCGCCTGTATTTTATGTGTTTTAAAATGTCTACTAAAGCTGGCGCCGCGGCTCACTAGGCTAATCCTCCGCCTTGCAGCGCCGGCACACCGGGTTCTAGTCCCGGTCGGGGCGCCGGATTCTGTCCCGGTTGCCCCTCTTCCAGGCCAGCTCTCTGCTGTGGCCAGGGAGTGCAGTGGAGGATGGCCCAAGTCCTTGGGCCCTGCACCCCATGGGAGACCAGGAGAAGTACCTGGCTCCTGCCATCGGATCAGCGTGGTGCGCCAGCCGCAGCGCGCCGGCTGCAGCGGCCATTGGAGGGTAAACCAACGGCAAAAGGAAGACCTTTCTCTCTCTCTCTCTCTCTCTGCCTGTCAAAAAAAAAAAAAAAAAAAGAAAGAAAGAAAGAAAAAGAAAAAGAAAAAAATGTCTACTAAAAACTATGAAACCAACATAGACAAGGAAGACAATGTTAAGAACTCATTAAAGGAGATGGGCAAAGAAATATGGAGAAATGACTTCATAAATAAAAAGACAAAGGCAAAGAATTAACACAGAGTAGGGCCTTTTGTGTGTCTAATATTTACTTTCAAATGTGCACTTGCTAAAAGTCTCAATGGAAGTTTTTGGGAAAGAGAAGAGTGCCTGTGCAGAGGGTGGGTATGCTGCCAATCAGCAGGCTTGTCAGAGAGCTGACAGCAGATCAGAGTCCTTTTCTTTGTGTATTTGAAATTTTCCTTCTGTCAGCTGATAGTAAAAGAGGTATCTCAGGTTTTTAAAAGCCTCATAATTTTGGAGCAGAATATAAACATGTGGCAAAAAAATCCATTGAAGGCAACAGTGAGGCCATCCTCTGTAATAGATATAAATACATGCAATGCAAAGATATTAAATAATTACACAGAGTCTTGTGTTCATTTCTCAGACCAGAAAAAAACAAAATACTCATGGATTTACATTTAGGCCAAAAGAACATACTGATTTTTTTTAGTGTTTGGACAGTATATGAATCTTGTTTTAATTAATAAACATCATTTTATTTCATATAAAAAGTCTTCAATGTTTCCGTTGCCACTAAGACATAATAGATGTGATTAACTGACAACAAACTGTTTATAGATGTGCTACAATTTCTGTTCCCCAATCTCCTTGCCCTCGAATTTCCCCAACCATGTAACCCACCGATTCCCTCTATATCAGTGCAATGTCTACCTTCCTTTTAGTTCATCAAAAAGGCTGTCCTTTGTTGCTCCATTTCTCACTGTTTGGCTTTTCCACTGAATGCTTAGAAAGAATATACGTTCCAGCTGAGATATAATCAAGTCAATACCGCTATTTAATTTTTTATGAAAATGGATTGAGTCTTCTCAACTGAATTTTAACACTCTCAGGAAAGAGCTATATCTGAAATACTTATTTATTTACTCAAAATCCAGTACAGTAAACTTCCCATAAATGAACATTAGTCTTACCATGTGTTAGCCTCATTGGATTGTATTTTGCTGGTTTGGTGCAACATTCTAGTACATACAAACAATTTTTAGTATTGATTTTGTAATCTTTCATAATAGCTGTCGAGCTCAGTGCTATCAGACAAACTGAAGCACATGAACTGTGTAACTTCAATCAAGTCCCTAATAAAACAGTAAATAGGGCAAGGTCAAAAGAAAAGCCCTGGGATGTTATGTAAGACCTCTGAAAGCTGACAAGTTACACCCAATCATTTAGGTGTAGCTCCTCACTGAGTCAATAAGTAAGAAAGGAACACAGTCAGTGGAATACTAAGAAAGATCAAACGCTTTACCAGTATATATCTAAATCTATGAAATTCACCTTCCTTCAAAGAGTAAAATAAATTCATCATGACCGTTTCTTGGTTACCCAACTGTTGCTTCAACTGACTACTGCCTTCTTATTTAAATGTTCGTAATGCTTAAAGATCTGAGTATAATTTATTTTTCAATCTCCAGAATGTTTCTACTTACTACAGACTTCCAGGATCAAGCTGCTTCTCCCAGACTTCTCAAAAAATAATGCCTCTGACAGCACATCTCTCAGTTTCTCCAGCTCCCTGAAACAGTATCTTCTAGAGCATCCAGAAGGCACACAGCCATGCCAACTCCTTGATCTTAGCACAGAGAGACCTATTCTGGACTTCTGACCTCCAGAACTACAACATAACAAATCTCGTCTTAAATCAAGTATGTGGTAAATTTTTAGAGCAGCAATAGGAAACTAATACAGTCCATCATTTAAAAAAAAAAAATCTAGGCCCCAAATCCAGTTTCTTTCTTTCCGCCAGGGTCCTGTGTTCATGATCCAGATTCTTGGTCTGTTTTGGATTACATTCACAGGCAATCCTTTTATGTTTTCTGGAACCGTGATGCCAAGTTCTAAATTTTTTTAAAGAATTATTTATTTATTGTAAAGACAGGGTTGAAAGAGAGAGAGAGAGAAGAAAGAGAGAAAGAGAGAAAGAGAGAGAGAGAGAGAGAGAGAGAGGGAGAGAAAGAGAAAATCTTCCATCCAATGATTCTATTCCCAAATGGCTGCCACTGCCCAGGATAGTCCAGGCCAAAGCCAGAAGCCCAGAACTCCATCCAGATTCCCCACTTGGGTGGCAGGGACTCAAGTACTTGAGACATCTTCACTGTTTTCTCAGGTGCGTGAGCAGGGAGCTGGATCAGAAGAGGAGCAGCTGGGACCAGAACTGGCACTCATATGGGATGCTGGCAATGCACCACCCCCTCCCAGAAGCTCTAATTTGTTCATTCCCAAAGACTCGCCTTTATATCCTATTTCCTCACCTACTCCCTGATTCTACCTCATGTGCTCCCGTATCTCCTAAATCCTCCTTAGGCCTGGATTGTTGTTTACAGTCTGTCTACCATGCCGTTTTATGAGATTCTCAGTTTCTTTATTTCTTCTGAATCCATAACCATCACCCTAATGTTTACAAATTACTCAATATCAAATCAAAATAAACTGGGATAATTATGGTAGTAATAGGCTTTGTAAATCAACAAAGGAAAATCAACAACATTAAACACAAAGTTTTAAAAATATTATAAACTATCTGTTTTAAGTGAATTTCAACTTCCACATTTAAATGAAGTATTAGCTAAACTTCAAAATATAATTTCAAAAATTCTTAGAGCACAAAGGTACCATAAAATTGGATTATATTAAAAAGTCAGTGTTGATATCAAAAAGGGAAATGAGTTGGGAGGGCAAATCCTAAAAAATGAAAGACAAATAACTTGGAAAATGATTCCTACTTTCAAATGAGCCTACAAACACTATTGATAACAAAGCTTAACAAGGAGAATCATTCCAAATGAATTCATATCCATTTCTGAGAGGACAATTTAGCTGATTATTTAATAGAAAGAACACTGGGAACAGAGGATAAAATAAGTTCAACAAAATTGAACAAATTAAAGTTTCTAAATAATAATTGATAACCTTGAACTTGAACTATTGGTAGGTATGTAAAAATGGTATAGCTATTATGGAAAACAGCATGAAAAGTCCTTAAAAATTAAAAATAGAATTATCATATGAACTATCAATCTCACTTTTATGTATGTGTGTATGTATATATACATATATAATTCAAAATAGGATTACAAAGACATATTTACACACTTATGTTCACTGCAGCATTATTTACAAGGCAAAGACTCCAAAATGCTGAAGGAGTAGATAAACAAGACATGGTGTTTGTGTGTGTGTGTGTGTGTGTGTGTGTGTGAGAGCGAGAGCGAGAGAGAGATGGAATACTATGCAACTTTAAAAAGGGAGAAAATCCATCACATGCTACATGGATGAGCATCAAAGATATACGATGCTGAGCTGGTATTGTGGCACAGTGGGTTAAGCCACCACTTGCAATGCTGACAGCACATATCAGAGTGTTGGTTTGAGTCCAGACTGCTTCACTTCCTATCCAGCTTCCTGCTAATGTGACTAGGCAGCAGATAACCAAAGTACTTGGGCCCCTGCCACCCATGTGGGAGACCAGGATGGAGTTCCTGGCTCCTGGCTTTGGCCTGTCCCACCCTCTCAACCTCTCTTCCTTTCTCTCTCCTTCTCGCAATCTGTGATACTCTGCTTTTCAAAGTATTTAAAAGAAAAAAAAAAAAGAGAGAGAGAGAGATGATAATAAGTTAAATAAACCAGTCACAAAAGGACAAATACTGTATGATTCCACTCACATTAAGTATCTAGAAGAGCCAAAACCATAGAAACAGAAAGTAGAAAGGTGTCAAATATTAGGGGAAACAGGATTCAGTGTTTAATGAGTTTTCCTAGATGAACAAGCTCCAAAGTTCTACTGCACTGTGGGGAGCAACTGGGAGCAACTCGGACTAGACTAAGTTACTGGAATTAAGACTTATTCTATGCTTCTGCTCTCCCACAATATGGCGCTGGGAGAGAAGAAAACAGTTTCTACACAGCTGCCTCCAGTTCAGCCAATAAACTGTAGGACCTGCTCCTGATTGGAGGAGAGCAGCGTACTCGGCGTGTGGGCAGCCGAGCACGGATTGGCGGAGGAGGACTATAAAGGAGGAGAGAGACGGCATGCACCAGGAACATCTAAGGGGAACATCTAAGGGGAACACCTGTGCAGCCCCCGAGAGAGCCGGCCGGCGGTGTGCTGCTCCCCTGCGGAAGTGGGGAAAGCGGCCAGGGGGAACCGCCCTTCCACGGAGGTGGAAGGGATGGTAGCCAACCCGGGAAGAACCAGCAGCAAACCCGGGGAGGGCCGAGCAGACAAAAGAACAGCGCAGGGTTTAGTGTCGTTCCTCCACGAAGAGGGGGAGCGACACTGCACAACTCATGTGAATAAAGTTAACCCTACTGAGTTGTGCACTTAAAAATGGTAAAGGTGGCAATTTAATGTTATGTGCCTTTTTGCAGATATTTCTCTCCTCTCTTTCTTGCTATCTCTCTGACACTCTGCCTTGCAAATAAATAAATAAATCTTTTAAAAATAGGGCAGGGAGAGTGATGTAAAAAAATGTAGAGCAGGGTAAAAGGGGAGAGAGAGTGGGTTGAGTGACTATTTTAAAAGAGGGGGTTAAAAGACTTGCATATAAATGTTTCTTTTTTTAAAAAAAGATTTGTTTTATTTATATAAAAAGCAGAGTTACAGAGAGAGAAAGGGAGAGAGACAGAGAGAGAGTATTCCAGGAGCCAGGAGCTTCTTTTGGGTCTCCCAAGTGGGTGCAGGGGCCCAAGCACTTGACCCATCCTCTGTTGCTTTCCCAAACCATCAACAGGGAGCTGTACTAGAAGTGGATCACCTGGGACTCAAACCAGCCCCATATGGGATGCTGGCGCCACAGGTGGCTCATGGCCTGGGAAAAGCAGTGGACGATGGACCAAGTATTTGAGCCCCTGTCCAAGTGGGAGACCCAGACAAAGCTCCTGGCTTCAGCCTAGCTCAGCCCTGGCTATTATAGCCATCCAGGGAGTGAACCAGTGGATGGAATCTCTCTCTCTCTCTCTCTCTGTAATTCTATCAAATAAGTAAGTATATATATGAATATATCATCTGCTGCTGCTTTCCCAGACCCATTAGCAGAGAGCTGGATTAGAAGTAGAGCAGCTGGGACTTGAAATAGTCCTCATATGGGATACCAAAATTGGTAGGAGCCAGGACACGAACCAGGATGCTGGCATTGCAGGTGGTAGCTTTACCCACTATACTACCATGCCAGCCCCACTATGCTCATTTAAAGAAATGACCAGGGTTTACTACATATGGACATCTAAAATGATTATGTAACTTAATACCAGATAGAGATACTTTTATTCCCAGTATCTAAAAACCTTACCCAGTTGTTTTTTTTCCCAGCATAAATTTCCATGTTCTCTCCATATTGTGGTTCTTCCAGTAATGTCTGGTATTCAAACATAAGGCGAGAGCTCTCTCGGAGGCGGCTGCATTGAAACTGGTGATACTGTTGCACAAGTTCTTTCACCACCAATAAGAGACATTCAGGATTTGAAGGATTCCAGGAGGCAAGGTTCTGCAAAAGTCATAAATGAAACATCACTTTATAAGGAATCTTCATACAAATCCAATGGCACATTCACCCATACATATAAAGAACAATGATACAAATCTAAAGTGAACAGACTATACCTAACTAGCCATGAACCCAGAGATGAAGTTAGAAGAGTCTTCTGATCTTGGTGATTTCTCCTGCCTTCTAAAATTCCTCGCAGAAAATTCAAGGAGGAATTCATGAATAAGCAGAAACAGTTAAGTGTAAAGCAAGGTAGTAACAAAATAAGAAACCTAAATATTCTAGAAGACCATAATTTTAGCCCTGGAAGACTTAATTTGTTTCTTATTCTTTTACAACTTTAATTTTTTCAATCTGTATATAAATTCAGCATTATCTGTGAAAGTAATTCAACTAAGTTTCCCAAACCATCTGCATCTGTATTACCAGATATAAATAGATGCTCCACAACACTGAAGCCTCACAGAACTACAGGCACAGTGATGACAACTAGGCCTGAAAAAAAGACAAGAATGGAGTAGAGATGAGGGAAAATACAATTAGGAAATGCAAGGTTCAGATAAAAGGAGGAAGGAAGTAACCATGAAGTCTAATGAGCAGGAAAGCTTTTAGGACTAAGGAATAAAAGTTAGTAAGCTCACATTCCTTCATTCAACAAATATGTACCCATGCCTACTGCACCCCAGCCAATGCGCTAAGCAGTGGGGGGGGGGGGGGGTGGAGCCTTTGCTTTCAAGAGCTTAGATTTTAATGGATCAAAATAAACAACAAAAAAAATTAAATATATCAGATGAGATAAATGCTGCTAAGAAAAATATAGTAGCACACCCCACCCCCCCCCATCTGCAGCTTTACATTTTGAAGTTTTGGTTGCCCTAGTGTCAATCATTGAGAAATGTTAGCAATAAGGAATTAGAAGAACGTGTTGAGCCATCCACAGAGTAAGAGGAAGAAAAAGAAGAAACTGAAGCAGAATCTACAAAGTGGTATCACTAAAATTTGCCAGTGTTTCAAATTACACAGAAATTTAAGAACAAAATTATAGAATATAATCCTCAAAATCCTCAATTGAATGCAGCATTCAAGTCACCTGAACGATCACTAAAGGATTCCAACCTCTGCAGCAATACTTCAATGGGTTAAAAAGAAAGAGACCACAACCTCCAATTGCAATGGTCTTCCAAAAAGTTTCAGCAAAAAAAAAAAAACACGTAAACTTGAGGATCTCCAAACACCAACATTGTCTGTTCCTGACATCAAACCACTGATACCATTATGACTCCATGGTCAAGGGTCAAAGTTGGCTGATCCTCCTCTGAGAGTGCTTACTCGGATTAAATGACAATGAAGAAAACATTAAGTGCTCCTTATTGATAGGAAGGATACTTCTTACGGGATGTTCAAATGAAGATAAGAGAGAAAAGGTAAGCACTTCAACAACATACAATGAATGAAGTAAGTTCCTTGATATGAAAATGATCTGAAGGAAAGAGTACCAAGTCCTCCCTGGCAAATCTCTCCACCTCAAAAGCCTGAAATTCCTTTTAAGCTACTCAAGAACATATTCAAAGTATCAAGAGAGTATAACAACATAGACAGAACTTTAAAAAATTATTACATAGCTTGTAATGCATTTCCTTTAGAGATCATCAATAAATATTATAAATAGGTAAAATATACAATATTCCATTTCTTGATTTCTAGTCCTTTTGCCAGTACTTGAACAAAAACAAAAAGCTTTCAGATGCCTCAATTTTTAATTTTACCGTTTCTCTTTAGCTTCTTGGCAAGCTATAAGCCTATAACCACACATTAAAAAAATAAATTCTGAAACTATGTAAGTTGGCAAACATCTTTTACCAATATGAATTCATTTCAAGTCATTCAGCCTAATTGTTAAATGCATAGTAAAGATGTGCCACCCAGCCCTTTTCCATTAGATTAAAATCTCTCAAAACACTGCAATGCATTTGACCTTCTTGGCCATTCAATGCACACTTAACTGGAAAACACCCGCATCAGGGGAGGTTTAGAAATGCTACACAAGACAAAAATTCCTCTAGTACCGCTACATGAACGTTTCAACTCATTAGGTAATTTGTGATTTGAACCACTTTGTCTAGAAGGGAGGGGTACAGAAAATATGCAAGGCTTAAAACAGGTTACTCCCTAAGACAAGGGCATTGCTTGAAAAACCAATGGATGTTTGAACTTTCCACCATCTTGAATAGGAGATACATGAAAACGTCCAAAGCTCCTTCAGAGAAAGGCGATGGGGCAGAAGGCATAAATTAGTGAGCCTCTTTATAAAGGAGGGAAAACTAAGTCTCTTTCTCTCTACTCAAAAAGTTCTTATCCTTCTTAACTTTGGTACTACATGAAGAAAGAAATCTGAAATGAGGATAAACAAAAAGAGTAGGCATAGGGCCTATAACATAATACCACAGAGAATAGAAATGGGGTTCTATAAAGAGGAGTGAATGCTCCAATGTAAGAAGTAGTCCGTACAGCAGACTCATAGAATGGCAACTGCTGTAAGTTACACTCAGTGACCTCAGAGTCAGCCCTAAAGGCATTCTGGTCTGGCTGAAAAGCCTAAGAGAGCATTTCACACCTGGAAAGCCAGGATACTCATGCAAAAAGTGTCCCTACATGGAGGACTTCCATGGGTGAGACTCCAGTGGAAAAGAAGTAGTCATCAAAGAAGGATGTATTTTTTCTTCGAAGCGAGGAAAGAACTTCCACTTTGCTTATGGCCTTGTCTGAATTGTTATATCTTAATGTTAGCCGTCGCAAAGCACACCAGACACCGGAGTAAGGGAAAGGGTTTATCGGGGAACAACCTACAGACCGGAGTGAAGGGGCGGCGAAGGAAAAAAAAGGGAGAAAGAGAATATAAGAGAGAAACAGAGAGGAGAGGAGCTAGCAAGGAGAGAGGATAGAGCAGAGCAGAGGAGAGAGGAGAGCAGAGCCAAGAGACCAGAGGAGGAGGCTAGAGAGAGGAACCGACAGAGAGCAGGATGGAAGGGCCAAGAGAGAAGAGCCAAGAGCCAAGAGACCAGAGGGGGAGGCTGGAGAGAGGAACCGAGAGAGAGCAGGAGAGAAGGACCAAGAGAGCATGTGTTCAGGGACAGGCCCTTTTAAAACTTTGCGGGAGGGCGGGCAGGGAAGCAGGAGCAGCCAATCCCATTAGGATGGGGGTGGAGCCTGGCTCAGGTAGCTGGGCCATGCGGCCAACTGCGCTAGTTTCCTAACATGAATAATGATGGAGTTTGTGTACTCAAAAGGCTTCTATAGCCTAGGCGGCTCATGTCAAGAGCCTCGGGTGATCACTGACGTCATATCTAAGAGTGTTGATTGTTAAATTAACAACCGGAGTCACTGTGTACTAACTTCCCATGCAGGACCTCTGTCCTCAAAGAGCTACAATATTAGCATTAATGATCAAACTTGTTAGCAAAGATTTACCTTGTTCTGGTTTGTTATATTCTTACACATCGTAAGTTCTAGTTATGTCTAAGTGTCAAACTCCATTGCCTGTATTCTCAGGTGTTTCTTTAGAGTTTATTAAGCGTCTCAAACATGAACTCTTGGATACATGTCTCTGATATTCCTACCTCATATGCTTTAACATAATGTCAAATACAGAGTACAGAATGGTTAAAGGCCTCAGGATTACTGAGGCAGTTGTTTCAATGCATCTTATTGTGTGCTACACCTTTGCCTAAGGGATACTTTCTTCTGCATCCCACTAAACTCAAAACCTGGGATAGTGAAGATATAAAACTTCCCAAACAAAGCTCAGGTTTCTACACTAGAGGCAGATTACCTGGGATATGTTCTAACTCCAAAAAGTGTGTTCTCTCAGTCAAGAGAAAGGAAGCTATTCTATACTTAAAAGACAGCTAGCTAAGGATATTTCTGGGAACAGCAATATTCTGTGGAATTTGGATTCCAAGCTTTCATATGGAACTTTAAAAGGCCCTGATACGGACATTGGGCTGGAAAAGGTAGCCACAAAAGGTGTTCCAAAGAATTAAGGAGCTTTTAACAGAAGCTCCAACATTGGGAATTGCTGATGGCAGGATTCTATGGAATGCGGATTCCAGGCCTTGGAGTCTAAGCCTTTGTATGTGCTTTAAAAGGCTCTGATATAGACACACTGTGATGGACAGGGGAGCCACAACAGGTGTTCCAAGGAATTAAAGAGTATTTAACAGAAGCTCCAACAGTAGAAATTCCTGAGCAAGCCATTCATAGAAGATCCTCTTCAAATCATAAATTAGCTTAAATGGAAGGGACTTTACCAGGTGCTACTGGAACATGACTACCTCAGTGAAATTAGGATTAAACTTCTACCTCTCAAGTCTTCACAGGTGAACTCCAAAGACACGTTATGATTTTTCTGTAAGCCAATCAGAGATCTTAAGCAAAAAGATAAGTAAAACCTTTACTTTCATCGCTTCAAAACTGCTACACCTTAAGGCAGACATGCTGTACCTGCCTCTTCTTTTGAAGAAGTTTCTCTCTGGAAACTGCTACTGATAATAAAACTCCTAATGGGCTCTTCTATTACAATTTTCTATGTTCAAGCTAAATGGATTTTAAAATCTACATAAGGGTAACCTTTCCACCTTAAGGGGCACACCATTCACTATTGGTTTTGCTCCAATTTTGCTTATGCTAATTAACAAACATGTTTCAGAACTCAATAACTTCTGGGAATAACTGACCATTACAGGGGACACAGCCATTGGCGCTGAGACTGCTCCAATTCCTAAAGTGAATCTGTTTAATAAGATAGGTGGAGACTTCCAGACCCAGGAAAGGCAGGGCCTGCACTATGCCCCTCATAAGCAGGAAACAGCTACAGAAGATATGATGATTCTACGCCCTTCAATAGCCCTTAGGATTAAGGGCTAGAAAGTCTTTGAAGGAGGAATGATGGAGGCAGGTAGATGGGTGAGCTGGAAGACCATGCCCTCACCATGCCCCTGTGTGATCTCATCCCCCTACCTGATCCCACCTGTATGCCCACCTACCAAGCAGGCTACGTGACCACTTCCCTTTGGAAGTGGAGAAAAGACCTGGAACACGGTGAGCCCGGCCCTTATTTTCCTCGATGCCCTGGATGTCCTTGCTGCCCTGAGCCTTTGGAGCACATGGTCTGCAGGCCACCAGCTCCATGCTTTCCAGCCTGCACACTCTTCCACATGACTCTCAGCCTGCTCTCTGCTCGGTATGGACCCCAATTTAATTTCTGGACTTTTCCTTCTCTCTTAAAGCCCTCACTCCCCTATGCATTTCTCTCATTAAATAAAAAGTTAGAAACTTAAAAAAATGGGATTTTAAACATGAGGAATAAAAGAATGCATTAGGATTATTTGATAAAATAATCAAAACAGGAAAATGCAAAAGAATTTACTGATTTACAGTAAAAAAAAAAACACCAACTTCATTCATTCTCACTAAAACACTGAAAAGAGTTTAGGGAAGTTATTACACTAATTGTTTTTAAGGACTGGTTACCTAAAGAGGATGACTAACTGTTGATAATCAAGTATACATTATTATAACTGAAACACTGTAGAATATAAATCTGGCAAACCTCTCCCACTTTAGTTCAATGAACTATCAGTTTAAACCACAGAATTGGCACCTGCCTCTCTGTAGTCATAATCAATCCCATGTGCGATGGGTAATTTAGGATTCTCTACTTTGGCTTCCCCTATCCCAGGGTTTCCTGATCTGACAGATACTTCAAATTCATGTGACTCTCCATCTCCCCACAATACTTCTCACAAATACATTCATCATGCACCTTATATTCCCAAATCAATGGGCTCATGGACTTGAACAAGTCCAACTGATCCTGAGTTTCTCAGTTTTCTTATATCAGAAAGAGAGGGATAGAAGCAAGTATTTGGCATAGCAGTTAAGACACTTGCATCCTATGTCTGAATGCCTGGGTTCAACAATCACCTGTAGCTCTGGAATCCAACCTCCTGTTAATACAGGCCCTGGGAGACAGCAGCCACGTGTCAAGTAATTGGCTGCTGCCATTGATGTGGGAAACCTATACTGAGTTCTTGGCTTCCTGTTTCAGCCTTGGCCTAGCACCATTGGTTGCTGCTGTTTGATGAGTGAATCAGTTAATATGAAATTTCTCTCTCTCTCTCTCTCTCTCTCTCTCTCTCTCTCTCTCCTCCCACAACCCTCCTATCAAATAAATATTTTTTTAAAGTGGGAGATATCATTTTCCTCAATTCAAGTTTCACTTATTCAAAATCACAGTTTTTCAGTCAAACTGAAGCAAATTTAAACATATATAAAGAAATCAATAATGGACAAAATAGAGAAACAATGAAATGGGTTCACGTTTTTGGAGAGATTAATGAAAAAAGCAAGCAATTAAGACCTGGGACCAGGCCGGCGCCGCGGCTCACTAGGCTAATCCTCCGCCTAGCGGCGCCGGCACACCGGGTTCTAGTCCCGGTCGGGGCGCCGGATTCTGTCCCGGTTGCCCCTCTTCCAGGCCAGCCCTCTGCTGTGGCCAGGGAGTGCAGTGGAGGATGGCCCAGGTGCTTGGGCCCTGCACCCCATGGGAGACCAGGAAAAGCACCTGGCTCCTGGCTCCTGCCATCGGATCAGCGCGGTGCGCCGGCCGCAGCGCGCCGGCCGCGGCGGCCATTGGAGGGTGAACCAACGGCAAAGGAAGACCTTTCTCTCTGTCTCTCTCTCTCTCACTGTCCACTCTGCCTGTCAAAAAAAAAAAAAAATTAAAAAAAAAAAAAAAAAAAAAGACCTGGGACCACCAATGCCTAATATTGATGGGGTGGGGGGAATCTTCTAAGGGAAAAACTTTTTTGTCTAACAATCTTACAACAAAAATTTTCAATCAATAAAAGAAAGTACAGGAATAAATTTAAAATTTAACACAAAAATTAGATGAACTCTCTTCCCATAAAATTCTGCCCAACTGCCTAGCACATCAATAAAATAAAATCAAAACTGATTAACAATATTAAAATATGTAACTTCATTAGTAATCAAAGAAATGTCATTTTCTTCATTCTCCTTTTAACAAACTAATTTTTCATTGAAAAATGTATGCACATGGTAAAAGAAACTTTTTCAAGTAGCAGGAAAGAGCACACAAACAATACTAGCAGGTCTCCTTCCCAACCTACATTAGCAGAGCCCCTCCCCAAGGAAAACTATTCCTACTCACTCAGGGTGGCACACAACACCAGGGTATGCCCTTCTTGGATATTCCTACAGATCACTGGATTTGCCCAATGTGCTTCCTCCCCCACTCTTTGAAGCTCCACACCCTGCCCCCGGGGTTCACCTAGTGCCCCCTGGATCAGCGTCGCACTTTGAGCTCATTAGCCTGACTTCTATTCCAAGACAGACTTTCAGTTCCACAAAGTGCTTCTTGTTCCAATGGGACTCACTGATTTGACCTGTCCTAACCTAGCACTCTTCACAGGCAATATGATGAAAAACAAAGTTTATATCTTAGTGGCTCTTTTTTTCTTTAAAGATTTACTTTATTTATTTGAAAGGCAGAGTTAGACAGACAGACAGACAGACAGACACACACACACACACACACACATCTTCCACCCTCTGGTTCATTCCCCAAACTGCTGCAAAAGCCGGGGCTGGGCCAGGCTGAAGGCAGGAGCCAGGAGCTTCTTCTGGGTCTCCCACAGGGTTGCAGGGGCCCAAGCATTTGGGATCTTCTGCTGCTTTCCCAGGCACATTAGCAGGGAGTTGGATTGGAAGTGGAGCAGCTGGGACTTGAACCGGTGCCCGTATGGGATGCCAATGTTGCAGGTGTTGGCTTACCTCATTATGCCACAATGCTGACCCAAAATTAGTGGTTCTTTCTTTCAGCAAAAAGCTAATGTTGGTGAGGATGTGGTTTAACAGCACTTGTACATTTGTACAATTTATGAGAGTATAAATTGGTACAGTTTAAATACATACACATATAAAGAATCTTAAAAATGGTCTTTCTCAAGACCCCTAGAAATCCCATTTCTGAGATTCTTGCTAAGAAAAAAACTAAAAATAAGGAAGGGAAAGCTTTATAAACAAAAATGTACACTGAGTCATTTATAATATCATGAAACTGCAAATAATCTAAATGCCAGATAAGAAGTGTCTTAAAGACGGTGAAAGTCATTCAGAAGAATAATGCACAACCAGTATTTTAGAAAATACTTTCATTAAAATAATAATAAATGAAGACAGATATAAATATATTTACATTATTATCACATGTTATCCCCATTCCCTCCAAATCCTCCATGGAAAAAAAAAATCTATGCCTAGAAAAATTACTGGAAGAAATATTAATAACTGATGCTCATAGTCAGAAACTATTTTGAAGAATTTTTCCCTTGTTTTTCCAAATTTCCTAGTTTTCTGAGTGTATATTACACATGTATGTATATTCATATGTATATGTATATATAAAACACATGTGCATACCTTTCTGATAGACAAATATAAAACTTTAAAATAGAGTAGTACACTTCATATATTTCATTTCACACCATGTTTCAGTCTCAAAGCTTAAAAATTATACTTGCCCTTTCTTCATTTTATAAGGTCAGACTTCAATTGTATCTTCTAACAAACTATAAAAAAGTTAGCCAGTTCTATAACCTTCTGGAGAACAAATCTTGCATTATTTAACTCTAAATACATATGCTTCAAATAGCCTTGACCTTACTATTTCTTAAATTCTAACCCTCATAGAACATTTCCCACAAGCTAATGCAATATGTTAGAACATAGTGGTAACAGCTGTAGTAATTTATTATGCTTCTCTCAACTAAAATGCTTTTGTGTTATGCTCATGTGAATGGGAAATCTTTGAAAATGACCAGACATTTTACATTTCTAACACAACTGTAACTGAACCCATATGGATTTTTAAAATATCACTTCATCCAGAGAATACAAAAGATAACAAAAATAAATTTGCTATTTCTCTATTGGTAAGAGGACTAAGTATTATCAGCAAAGAGCAGGTTATATGTTTAAGTCCTATAATATATCATCTAAACACATAACTTAAATGGGATTATTTTAAACATGTTTTTCATAATTTCTTCAAATACAGCAACTTCCTAGCTTTCTAAAATTGAATTATTATAACATGAATTTAGGGGTGGGAGAAAGGGAAGCTGGCTAACTTTAGGACTACAAATCGCAAATCTACTCCCTCCCCATGTAACTACCATCCAAATATATATAGTCATCTGGCTAACAAAAACAACAGCACAGCACTCCCAACCCTTACAGTGAGAGTTTTACCTTGCAGTTAATATTTTAAGATTTTATTCTTGAAAAGATTCACCCATTAACAAAGTGCAGTAGACACAAAGGAGACAGGACATCATGTACTCCTAAAGGACACTCACAAAAATAAATAATGGTAATGCAAAAAAATGAAAGAAAAGTTTTGCAATCCTCAAGGACTTTATTTTTAAATATTCTAATAATCCTCTTTAGTTCTGTAAGCAGAGTGTATTGAGTCTGAGATTTGAGATTGTTGCAATGATATTTGAAGTTGTTGCAGATTATAATCTTTAAAAACCCAGTGGATTCTGGGAAGCACAAAAGCTAATTAGAAAGAAATGCAAATCACTGACATCCAAACAAACAGCTAAATAGGCATCAATATAAAACAACTTCTGGGATTAATATGGGGTGGTGGAAGTAATCCTAAATATAATTCAGATCTCTCACCTACTAAGGAAGTGTGTCTGACAAGCAAACTGAACATATGCTTGGAAAATGTGATTTAGGACCTGTGTTCAGAGATTACTGCTGGAGTCAGGATTAGGGAGAATGGAAGCCCTGCAAGACCTGAACTCTGCTTCAGCCAGACCATCTCTGCTGTGCTAGTACTTTTTGGTTTGGTTTGGTTTGGTTGAAGTTTTACCTAAGACGTTATTTGAGGGAAAAAATGGAAAAACTGACAATCTAATAGATGGGAATACTTCCGTGAAACCCTGTGATCTTGCTCCCCTTCCTGGTTATGACACTCTTCTTCTCAGTACCACAAACCCTGCTGGGAGGAATTCAGAATCACAAAATAAGGCACGGGATCTTCAAGGCATGCATTTTCCCTAGTTTTTAAGATTTTTATCTGCAAAACACCGAATTAGTTGATAAATACAGAGATCTTGAATCAAATAAAAGGGATTTGTCCCCTTAAATCAGAAACAACTTGACAATAAGCAAAGTGGAGTGGGCATCTGCTCAAAAACTTTAGCCTGGCACCAGCCACAGAAGCTTCTAGCTGTGGTTCTGCTCCTGCATTATCTAGAGCTCTCCAAGGTTCTGATCAGCCTTTCGACCAATAGCCAACTTCCTTGGTTGTGTGGTTGTGTTGCAGGGTTAAGGGTTGGGGGTGGGGAGGGCAGTCTTTGTCCTAGGCACCTTCTGAAAGGGCCTATTTTTAAAAAACCAATTGATATGTAGGAAAAAATCCAGCAATCTATCCCCTTGCTTAAAATTATTAACGCAGGGTTAGCATTGTGGCACAGTGCGTTAAGCTGCTGCCTGAGATGCTGGCATCTCGTATGGCACCAGTTTGAGTCCTGGCTGCTCCACTTCTGATCCAGCTCCCTGCTAATGCACCTGGGAAAGCAGCAGAAGCTGGCCCAACTGCTTGGGACCCTGCACCTACACGGGAGACCAGGATGAAGTTCCACGCTCCTAGCTTCAGGCAGCCCCAGCCCCGGCCACTGCAGTCATCTGGGGAGTAAATCAGCAGATGGAAGATTCTGTCTCTGTGTGTATCTCTCTCTGTCTCTTCTCTCTCTGTAATTCTGCCTTTCAAATAAATATTTTTTAAAAATCAGTAACTCCGGGCCGGCACCGCAGCTCACTAGGCTAATCCTCCGCCTAGCGGCGCCGGCACACCGGGTTCTAGTCCCGGTCCGGGCGCTGGATTCTGTCCCGGTTGCCCCTCTTCCAGGCCAGCTCTCTGCTGTGGCCCGGGAGTGCAGTGGAGGATGGCCCAGGTGCTTGGGCCCTGCACCCCATGGGAGACCAGGAGAAGCACCTGGCTCCTGGCTCCTGCCATCGGATCAGCGCGGTGTGCCGGCCGCAGCGCGCCGGCCGCGGCGGCCATTGGAGGGTGAACCAACGGCAAGGGAGGACCTTTCTCTCTGTCTCTCTCTCTCACTGTCCACTCTGCCTGTCAAAAAAAAAAAAAAAAATCAGTAACTCCTCTGGCTACTAGTAATATGATCCTGACTATCCTATCAATATAGAACATAACAGTGACATATTCTCAACAAAAAACTATTATCTTGAACAAAATATACAAATACTTTAGCAGCTCTAAAAAAATCACTTGTCCACAAGATTTTGTAATAGTACTGACAAGACTCAGAGAAAAACAAAACAAAGCATTTTTTAAGTCTGAACTTTTCAAAATGCCATTTGGTAGGCAGCCTCACACAGTTGCTAGGTAAGCAAAACTTCCAACAGCGGGGCTCTGGAGGTATCTTCACAAATCTACCAAGAGATGACCTACTGGTGCATC
Organism: Oryctolagus cuniculus; assembly: GCF_051225735.1. Lineage (NCBI taxonomy): Eukaryota > Metazoa > Chordata > Mammalia > Lagomorpha > Leporidae > Oryctolagus > Oryctolagus cuniculus. Next base: position 179,899,842 of record NC_142868.1, read on the forward strand.
CCACCAGAATTTTTGCTATCATCCTAATTTTGTGCTAGGGTGTCCGAAACCTAGAATTGGCATACATTATTTGTTTAGCTCCTTCCATAGGCAAGCATGCTTTAAACCTACAATGTGCAAAAGTATAACAAAATTAGGCCTGCAGCTCCATTTGAAAGATGTGAAATCCTATAATCCTGCTTCTTGCCCATCAGAAGGTGCTCTATAGACTACCTTTCAGCTGGGCTTGGAGAAGGTGACCAGCACCCAGCCTCCCTCCATGTTGAAATCACATTTCACATAAGTTTCTAGGATCACTAAGCTCATTTCCAGGTTGTTTCTTTCTTTAGAATTGGAGATGGATAAATGGGAGGAAACAAGGGTGGGAGAGAAGATGGAGTAAAATCTTCAACCACATGTCCTGACCAAGATTTACTCGTGTATTAAGGAGGAAAAACAGAAGGAGATTCCTTTCTGTCTTGGAAATGCTCGCAAATCAGATGGCAATGAAAAGAAAGAGTAGTCTCGAAATGAAAAGAATCTTCATTACCTTTCTTCTTCTCAACATTACAAACACTTAGAGAATAAAAACAGCACCTTTTCCACAACGTAAATAAGAGACTAAGGCTAGGAACACTGAAATTATTGGCTATAATCACCTTGGGGAGTATTAGACTTAAAAATGACTTAATTTGTCTAATTTTTTTCTGTAAATATTATCTGTATCCATATAATTTTCAGGTGATAACTTTTAAACACAAAACCAAATGTGTTTGGAGTGAAAAATGCTCAAGTTCTGTACCTATTTTCTCCAAGAGCATATGAGCAACTATTAAGTTCAATGTAGAACAAAATGCCAGTGTAGACTGAAATTTGACTAAAGATCCCTAAATAGTAAAAGTCCTTTGTGGCCCCAGACTGACTGTGGCCCCTACACAAATGTTCCTGTTTACCTGAGCCACTGACGCCACATACCTTCTCCATCAGTGTTACTCACACCATGGGTGGCTACATTGCAATGGCAGAAAGGAAATTAGCAAATATGATTTCTATCTTAATTCAAATTGTTTTTCCTGTGGATGTATTTAAATTTTCCAGGTTGCTCGAATATCATCCAGGGATGTGATTTTTGAAGGAGACAGCTTGTTACTGTTTTTCCTGGCTGTACTACAAGAAACAACAGTGTGAGCTTATTTTAAGTTAATGTGTGCTTCTGTGTTTCTTTACAAGAAATTAACTGCAATCATTTAGTTAAAGCAAACACTTTGTTAGTAGTTCACTTTTCATTAGAAAATGTCTTTAGGGGACTTTCAGCCTTAGAAAGTCAAGAATCCCAATTCTGCCCATAGATTTCAAACTTGGAGCAAATTATGTACATCACATTGAAAGACCATTCAAGCCGAGTGGTCCTTTCCTGGCACTGAGTGTTCTTACAGCAAAGGTGGATCAGAACATCACAGGACTCCTATCTACTATAGCAAGAGAGTAACTGTTTTCTTGTCTCATGAAGAGTCTTATTTCCTTCTAACTACAATAATCACAAGAAAACCCCCTAGGTATGGGCAGTGTTGAAAAAACAGAACAAAAAGGCCGGTGCTGTGGCACTCTAGGTTAATCCTCTGCCTGCGGCACTGGCATCCCATATGGGTGCCGTTCTAGTCCCGGTTGCTCCTCTTCCAGTCCTGCTCTCCGCTGTGGCCTGGGAGGGCAGTAGAGAATGGCCCAAGTGCTTGGGCCCCTGCACCCCAATGGGAGACCTGGAGGAAGTCTTGGCTCCTGGCTTCAGATCAGCACAGTTCCAGCCACTGCAGCCATTTGGGGAGTGAACCAACAGAAGGAAGACCTTTCTCTCTGTCTCTCTCACTGGCTGTAACTCCATCTGTCAAATAAATAAATAAAAATCTTAAAAAAATTGTTAAAAGAAGAAGAAGAGTTTCAACCAAGTTGTTACTTGTAACTACAGAAACATCTGCATGCTGACTCCTGGTTTCTGATCACTGCCCTAGAGGAAGTCCCTAGCTAAGAGGTCCCTGGGCTACAATGATTCACATTATAGAATTGTTTCTCCTCTCGTGAGCTAGGAGCTCCCTTGACTTCATTCTAGAACTGCAGAATTTGCCAGATTCTTTTCCTCTTAGTGAAAAATCTCAGTTCTGGGCCTTCCTGGCCAGTGGCTTTAAAGCCATCAATGTCCCAGTAACGTAATTTTTATGTAAATGGATAAGGAAAATTCAAACTGAAAAGGAGGCTACCTCAAGCTCTTATTGTTACCACGGGGGGTGGGGGGGGGATGTAAAGTAGTCAACTAAGGGAAAAGATAGACACAAAGTACAACATGTGGGATAGTAAAAGCTCCCAGCATGCTTACCTTTCCCAATAAAAACTCCATCTCTTGACCCCTGGTCATATTTTGTTCTTGGCCTAAAAGCCCCATTGAATACTCATCCAGTGTCTGATGCCCAACATCCAGTTTCCCTCCTTCTGTTTACAGCAACCCAAATTTCCCTGTGAAAGCACCCTTCTTCATTCTCAGATACAGGTTTTGAGTAAGAACCTCCAAATCAGGGCCAGAGCTGTGGTGTAGTAGGTTAATGCCTGTGATGCTGGCATTCCATAAGGGCACCAGTTCAAGACCTGGCTGCTCCACTTTGGATCCAGCTCCCTGCTGATGCATCTGGGAAAGCAGCGGAAGATGGTCCAAGTCCTTGGGTCCTTGCATCCATATGGGAGATCCGGAAGAACCTCTGGGCTCCTGGCTTTGGTCTGGCCCAGCCCTGGCAGTTGTGGCCATTTGAGGAGTGAACCAGTGGATGGAAGACCTCCCTCTCCCTCTTCCTCTCCCTCTCCCTCTCCCTTTTCCTCTCTCTCCTCCTCTTCCTCCTCTTCCTCCTCCTGCTTCTCCTTCTCCTCCTCTCTGTAACTCTGCCTTTCAAATAAATAAAAAATAAAATCTTCAAAAAAAAAAAAAAAAACCCTCCAAATAAAGTTCCATAAATTCTGACTGCTTAACCCCATCTAACCCCATCAACATTTTTCACACACCTAGTCTCAATAACTGATTCAGGGATAGGCACATACCAAATCAACCCAAATGAGAGATAAATGAAGACATCAGTTGGGACTACTATTGAGAAATAAAGGCTTTCTTTCTTCTTGTGGTAAGACAATATAGAGTGTAGACCTGAGTAAAATTTTGTCTTCGTAAGAGAAGGGACTTGAGCAACTGTGTGGCTATGCAGATTAAGCCAACAAAATGGAAGGCAGAGGAGAGAAGATAGGAAATGGAAAGAAACTAGGTCTTTAAATGGCATTTTGGCCACTGTACCAAGCCTTATCTGAAGCCCAACTTTTAAATTGTAAACCCAATAAATTTTCTTTACTGCTTAAGTCAGTTTGAATAAAACTTCTATTATTTATGAGAGAAAATAAAAGTGCTGATATTTATAATGTATCACCATTTTACCTTCTTGAGGGGAAAGAAGAGAGATCTGTAAACTCCTAGTAGGTCATATTATTCAAGTGTCCTTTAATTGAAAACTTAAACTTGGTTTAGGTACTTCTGTCCTACCAGAGACAGAAGTTGAGTAGCTTCTTAAATTTACCGGCAGGAAAATCTACATGAAGAGTTAACCCATTTCCACTAATTCAACAGTGACTATAATCATTTTTCTTAAGAAAAAAAAAAAAGGAAAAGTAGAAGACTATAGTATAATACAGTTCACTCAATGAATTTAAATTAAAACAAATCTGAAAAAGGAATCTGAGAAGTTCTGCATCCCAGAGCTTTTCAAACACCAAGGTTTTTCGATTCAGTGGATAATAATGTGAGACTTCAGAAGTAGCCATAGACTCACTGAAGGACTCAAGACCAGATAAGGACACTGATTCCTGACACATGTCTTGGGGCCATAACAACAAACAGCCCCCAAGCCCCTCCATAGCACTCAGTTTGGAGAGTAGGTCTTCTGTGGCTTCACAGTCCCTTACCAAGCAGATGTCTTCACCTTTCCTCCACTTGATTGGAACATATTTAACACATATTAACCATCCCAGGGCATCAGATGGCTTGGATGTGTGCCTCACACCAATAAACCTTCACATATCTTGCACATATTCTTTCTCCAGAGAGACATAAGGCCCCCCCTCAAAGCAGCCCTGGTGACTGCTTCTGGCCATTATCAACTGAGCAACATGTGGCAGTTACTGTTCCATCAAGTTTCACTTCCTTAAATCAGCCACCCCTCTCCAGCCCCCAAACTCATTCCTCACCAATTCTTTAAAAACTGTGCTGCTTCTCATGATCAACTAAAGGAAAGCATCTGATTCAAATGATAGCACCCAAGCAACCTTCCTTGGGTGCAAGTACTCTTTCCAATGCAATGTTCCATAAAACTTAACAAAGCCCTAACACCCTAAGCTACCTATTTCTATTACCATCAACTCACTATCATCAAACAAAATGGGGTCTTTGTATCAATAAATACCACTTTTAAAAAAATCCCTTAACAGAAGACCTAGGAAGCTCGATCTCTCGCCACAAGGGTATGAATCTTTTCTACCTACAGCCCTAGATATCACACTGGCATTATCAGAATACATGTGGAAGCAACATAAAAAGACAGATTCTCAGATCTCACCTTCTGATTCAGCAAGCCTGGGGTGCAACATACTCTTTAACCCTAGAGAATCTGTTTAGTGATTCATATACTCAGATAGCAAAGAAGAAGCCGGAAATTTAATTATCTTCCTGGTGATTTTTCTCATGTTGATTAGTAGCTCAAAAAATTGCACAAAATGCATCAGACCTGCACAGACGACCCACTGACTGCTCAGGAGGTCTGCAAACGCTGCCTGCTAGACACTTCCACAAGCTGCTCTACTCATTTCCCAAGAGGTGAGAGTTCTACTTCCAGATCTCTGGCCCATTCTTTTTTTTTTTTTTTTTAAGATTATTTATTTATTTATTTGAGAGTTAAGAGTTACAAACAGTGAGGGGGAGAGACAGAGAGAAAGGTCTTCCTTTCATTGGTTCACTCCCAAATGGCTGCAATGGTCAGAGCTGTGCTGGAGCTGTGCCGATCCGAAGCCAGGAGCCAGGTGCTTCTTCCTGGTCTCCCACATGGGTGCAGGGCCCAAGCACTTGGGCCATCCTCCACCGGGACACAGCAGAGAGCTGGACTGGAAGAGAAGCAGCCGGGACTAGAACCGGCGCCCATATGGGATGCCGGCGTCACAGGCAGAGGATTAACCTACTGCGCCACGTCACTGGCCCCCTCTGACCCATTCTAACAATGATAAATACCTTGAATCCAGAGCTGTCATTACATTGGCTGGGGGACAAGGGGGTGGGTGAATGTGGGATTTGGAAATCACCAAAAATGGAGAGCCAACATCGTTCTTACTAATTTCTGCTTGTCCTACAGTAGCAAATTTTTACTAAACTTGACCACCTCATCTGCCTGGATCTGTAATATCCTCAGGTTCTTCTTGGGATCCCATCATTCCTGGTTTAATGTCATCCATGCCCCAGAAAAAAAAAAAAAAAGCACCAAATACCTTACTAAATGGTGTGATCATTTTTAAATTGGACATTTATTTGCATTGAATTTTAAATCATCATTTTTACCTCAAAAGTTTCTGTGATGGCTCCATTAATATGAAGGCGTTTTGAAGCATCTGTAAATTGGCAGCCTCAGGCTGCAGACATGCCTTCTTTGACCCACACAAAATTTTTATTTGAAAATCTTTAGACAAAGCATACACTTCACTAGGTCACAATCCTTACCAACTCCAACTGTTTAATATTTAGCTTTTACACTCACTTGTGTTACTTGCCTGGCTCCTTCAGACATACAATCTTGCAACCTCTGAATTAAGACTTTAGGGGGGCCGGCACTGTGGGTAGTGGGTAAAGCCGCTGCCTGCAGTGCTGGCATCCCATATAGGCACCAGTTCGAGTCCCGGCTGCTCCACTTCCAATTCAGCTCTCTGCAATGGCCTGGGAAAGCAGTAGAAGACAGCCCAAGGACTTGGGCCTCTGCACAAGTGTGAGAGACGAGAAGGCTCCTGGCTGTAGATTGGCATAGCTCCAGCCATTGTGGCCAATTGGGGAATGAACTAGTGGATGGAAGACCTCGCTCTCTCTGCCTCTCCTTCTCTCTGTGTAACTCTTTCAAATAAATAAATAAATCTTAAAAAAAAAAAAAAAAAAACCAAAGACTTTAGGGCATTTCCTAAAGAGACTGTTTAGTTTCTTCCGTGCTTTCTTCACATATTACACATGCATTAGGTGTTTATTGGTGTCATGTAAGCAAACAGCAGGAAATTTATTCACCTTTGTTCAAGTATCTGGCTCAATGTTATTGGCTACTCAACACGGAAACTCAAATTATTTTTCTAGTGAATTAAATTCGTTATATTAAAGGATCTAAATATTTTCCAGGGTCAATAATGATACTGGTTATTGGGAGCCAAATTAATCTGTGGTTATGAGCAGTAGACAAAAGAAAACTGGACAATTCTGAAAATATAATATTGCAATATGACTAATCATCAGAAGTTTGAACTGTCTAAAAAATAATATCTTACCAGCGTTCTAAGATACAGTTTCTTTCTGAAGGCTAGCAAATTTGAATTAAGAATGTGGAAAAAATCCAGTTTAAAAACAAAATGAAATTATCATGGAAACAGACAAGGTCTATGGGGTACAAAATGGCACATTAAATCAGTTCCCAGTTCAAAAAACCTACATGAGATGTTGATCTTCCTGTTTTTCATAAACCTTATAATTGTGCTTCCAGAAAACTACCAAGCATCTGCCTCTATGTAGCTAATTCTTTTAATCTTGGAGCTCTCACAAGGAAATAGAGAGTATTCTGTGCCAGGATCACTATCTTCTCCAGCCAAAATCGCTAAGTCTTAGAGCCAATTTCCTCTTAGTAAATTTTGATCAAATTCTTCCCATTTGCAGCTTCCTTAGTACTGGTAATGGTTGCACATGTCACAAGTTGATACAAATGTGTATATGTTTAACAATGTATATTATGAAGTTAACAGTTATATGCATACCTATGCACAGAGGTAAGCATAAGTTTATGCAGGTAATCACACATACATATGCATCCAAACTAGTTTCTATAAGTCTCTTTATGTGACCTTCTGTGACTACCAGTCAGGCTTTCTCAATTTGAATTCGCCAGTGACTAATAGAACATTGGAACTCTGATATAATGAACTCTGCTATGAAGCTACAATACAATGATAATCAAGATTAATAACAATGATTCTGATGCTACAAGCCATCGAAGAAAGATCAAATTATGTTCTACGATTTGTGTAAATGATATTTTTATCAAAATTCAATTATTTTAGAAGAATAGCTTCTTAAATAAATTTTTATGAGTCTGATGAATTAATTAATCAGTAAATCTTATTTCCTAGTTATTTTTACAAAGTTAGAAAAATTTTGTATGACCCCTTCTTTAATATTTACACATTACAAATATTAACAGGGACTACAGATTAACCAGAGCATCATATTTTTCAACCACAATATGTAATTTGCCAATCTTCTAAGCACCAAACTATTGAATTCCTAACTGCTGTTATTATTGTCTAAAATAAACTATATTTACCATGATTTACCTTTCCTGATAAATCAAGGGCATTGTAAAGAGAACATATTGTATTGCCACTTTTTAAAAACAGTGATATCTTTGGGTGTGGGGGAAGGTTAAGAGAATAGAACTAGCTTCCTTCCAATAAATGACTCCAGTATACCTTTGTTTTTGGTAATTATTTTCTGCATCATATATATATATATGTATATATAGTCTCATTTTACAATAATGTACTATACTAATTACACTAATTTCCTTTAACTAATGTCATTATAAAGTCTAACCTTCACTCATGTATTACACACAATTATCTAAATGAAGACTAAAGATGCCTCTATATCTTATGTATAAAGGATACACTCTTTATGACACCTATTTCAGAATCCTTAAAACAGTTACTTCAGCTATAATTTGGAATTTCCTTTTTAGGGAGTAAAGGGTATTTTTGGTTTGTGACTACGTATCAAGTAACTGAAAATGTAAGAATCTTGGACATATATCTACCTATCCCTCCACACTAAATGCAGAGGAACAAACATGTTAAACAATGCCATGGAGAAGCAATCAGTAAAATCTAGCCTATAGGGATTATTTTACAGGATAAATGGTCCTGCTTCTTTAACCATGAAATACAAAGGCAAAAATTAATTAATTAATTTAAATTTAAATTTAAAAACACAGAAAATCCCTGACTGAAAAGAAACTTCAAAGACAGAACAAATATCACAACATGCAGATGTTAACTTGAACAATTAGATATTTAAACAAAGACTGAGTATTTGATGATGCTAAGGAATTACTGGTAATTCTTCTAGGGAAGATAATAATATTTTGATGATATTTTTAAAAATATTCCTTATCCTTCTGCGTAACATACTGATGTATTTATATATAAAATGGTATAATATATGGGATTTTCTTCAAAATAATATGCTAGGCAGTAAGTGGATAAAACCAGATGAAACAAAATTCTGAGCTAACAATTACTGAAGCCTCATGACAGATCCATGGAGATCCATCATGCAGTACTTCGTATTTCTATATATATTTGAAATCTCTAAATGGAACATTTTCCTCAAAAGAGGAAATTCTGTATTTGTTACTTTGTTTGCTTTGATGTCTAAAAATTTTATTTTTAAAAAGTACATCAAAGAATTATGCATTGATTTTTAAAAATGGTTAGTTACAAATTTACAGTTATGATATGATGCTAAAAAATTAAAGAAGCTACATCACTAAACTGATCTACATTTGTTAATCTGATTAAACAAAGAATTTCTCCATTTTCAAAACCTTTATTAATTCTTTATTCTGTTATAAATGCCTTAATTATTTTCTTAGAAAACAGAAATTTTCACAGGACATGCTGTGAAACAGCATAAAAGTTTAGAAATCACTTTCAATAGCTATAAATAAAAAGTCCAAAACAAACACTACCAAAAAATAAGAAATGTTTCCTAAGCTCTCAACATGAAGACTAAGTCACTGAGCACAGAGTACTCATATTTCAATTATTTACTTTAGTCTTGAAAGCCTGAAAATTACTATTACAGATTTTCTTATTCAGTAAAATATTATAAAGGTTGCTTGTAACTTATTCACTATGAACTAGAAAAGATATATATGTAACATGAATCTGTAGCTAATCTCAAAATTATTTCTATTCAGTTCTACTAATATGTCAGTATAAACAAATTCAAATTCTTAAAAATAGCTACTGCACCTTTTCCTGACTATAAAATGCTTTCAATTTAATCTGAGTGAATTTAATAATTAGGGTTTAGAGATTTAGTACCTAGATAGAGGCTGTAAGTAAAATAAATGGCTAACTTGCATTTTCAGTATAGTATATCAGTTTTATGTTAAAATCAAACCTCAGTGGGATAAATTTTGCTTTTTTAAAATAATTCCCATAAAGACTAGATTATATCAACCACTATTTTGATAAATCATTACTTTTAATCTCCCAAAGGATGCTTTGATTTTGAAAAGTACCTGATGATCTCTGGTAGACTGTTACAGATGACATAAGAAATTAGATGCCCTTCCTTTAAAAATTCTGAAATAATCCAGACTTTATCCTTTTCAATCTGGCTTCTTCATAAATGTTCTTGAAACATATTCAAGAAATCGCATTAAATGTGTTGAATGTTTTGCTTATAATAATATTGTACTTCTATGGCATTTTCATAATCCCAACAACTTAAAAACATTTTTCAAACGTATACAAGGTCTACTGAGTCACTGTCAACTCAAAGCTACAAACCATTCTGTGGTTAAAGGATTGCATCAGACCAGTGTAAGGGTTGAGCTGGCACTTTATTTCACAGGTTTAAATATCTTGGCTTGCCAAAGCTTGTGTGGGGGCTGCAGTTTGGCATAAAATTCTCAGCCGGATGCAGATAATTTTTCTGGAAAATGTTTTTTAATGGCTAAGGTTTCTTTTTATTTCATTTCCTTCTTCTTCTTATTTTTTTTTTGTTGTTTTAAAAATGTTGGAGAAAGCATATATTAGAACCAGGTTCAAAATTTCTAAGATCTTTTCCAATTTCATGTGCCTATCCCTATAGCTGACACAAGTATAGCAAAATAATTCCAAACATAAAGACATTCAGACTTCTATATGAGTTTAAATACAAGCTCAAAAAATCAAAATAAACTGTTTCAATTATAAGGGGAAGCTAGAAGACCTCTCTGAAAATATAGCCATTTGCTGAGCTCTCTCTGGATATGATTATATGTTACCCTTGGTCATTTTGGCTTCCACAGCTCTGGTCTTATTTCTGTTTTTACACTCAAGCATTACTTTCTTTATTCTGCACAACAGCTTTGTGAAATAGATTCTAATATTATCTATTTTATCAATAAATATATACACTGATGCTACATATCTTAACCAGCATAATTCACCTAGTGATTAATAGAACTGAGACTAAAATGAAGATTTGCCTTAGGGCCAGAGCTGTGGTGTAGCAGGCTAAGCCTCCACCTGCAGTGCCGGTATCCCATATGGGCAGTGGTACATATCCCAGCTGCTCCTCTTCCAATCCAGCTCTCTACTATGGCCTAGGAAAGCAGTAGATGATGGCCCAACTGCTTGGACCCCTGCACCCATGAGGGAGACTCAGAAGAAGCTCCTGGCTCCTGGGTTCGGATTGGCCCAGCTCTGGCCATTGCAACCCTTTGGGGAGTGAATCATGTGAATGGAAGCTCTTTCTGTCCCTCCCTCTCTGTTTGTACTCTCTCTCTCAAATAAATAAATAAATCTTTTTTTAAAAAAGGAAAATTTCAGCACCTTTTAAAAAAAAATCTGCCTCACCCATATTTGATTTCATTTCCCATAGTCCTCAGCTCTGGTTGTACAGTAGAATTAGCTTTCTAGAAACACTGATGCCCAGGCTCTACACTGCAGCAGTAACTAAATTTGTATCTTGGGAGACAGGAAGGACCCAGTCACTGATACACTACAGAAGTCCTTTTGAAAGAATCACAGCACTGGACACAGCAATACAAGAGTAGAAAGGAACATGGCGGACTGGGCCAATGTTGAGTTATCTACTTACGAAGCCAAGTTGTACTGTAGTTTTCCTTTTTCACCCTAGACCTATAGTTACTCAATTCCCAAATTCCAAATTGGTAGACACCAAGAAAAAGTCATTTACCTTTAATACATGTCTACATGAGGCATATTTGGAATGTGAATCATGATACCCACCATTTATAATGAAAATATCCGCTAGATCAGGGGTGGGGAACATCCAGCCCATGGGCCATATAAGTATAGCCTGCAAAATCATTCAGTCTGACCTTGTCAAGGCAACTGCAAGCACTAATTGAAATTCAGTAAGTCTACAGCAGGCTAATTTTAAAGTTGATAATTTTTGTTTGTTTGTTTTTGACAGGCAGAGTTAGACAGTGAGAGAAAGAGACAGAGAGAAAGATCTTCCTTTTTCCGTTGGTTCACCCCACAAATGGCCGCAGCGTAGCAGCCAGCACACTGCGCCGATCGGAAGACAGGAGCCAGGCGCCTCCTCCTGGTCTTCCTTGCGGGTGCAGGGCCCAAGCACTTGGGCCATCCTCCACTGCACTCCCGGGCCAGAGCAGAGAGCTGGCCTGGAAGAGGAACAACAGGGACAGAATCCAGTGCCTCAACCGGGACTAGAACCGGGGGTGCCGGCGCCGCAGGCGGAGGATTAGCCAAGTGAGCCATGGCACTGGCCTCACAAATGGGATCTTAAAATAATCCTTCTCGGGACTGGCGCTGTGGCGTAGCAGGTAAAGCCATGGCCTACAATGCCTGCAACCATATGGGCACAGGTTCGAGTTCTGGCTGCTCCACTTTCCAAGCAGTTCTCTGCTATGGCCTGGGAAAGCAGTAGAAGATGGCCCAAGTCCTTGGGCCCCTGCACCCACGTGGATGACCTGGAAGAAACTCCTGACTTTGGATTAGCGCAGCTCCAGTTGTTACGGCCATCTGAGGAGTGAAACAGTGGATGGAAGATCTCTCTCTCTCTCTCTCTCTCTCTGCCTCCGCCTTGCCTCTCTGTAACTCTGCCTTTCAAATAAATAAACAAATCTTTAAAAAAATAATAATCCTTCTTGGAGGCTAGAATGATCCATGTCGTAGTACATTAGAATTAGAGAAATCAATACAAAAATCACAATTTGCTTAATATAGATGGCTATTATTAGATATATAAATATAATTTATAACTAGATGTATGTCTTTGCTCTGTTAGCTGAGAGGACCGCAAGTAAGGACACTCTAGTAGCAACAAACACACCCAGGACTCAGATCGTAGTTTCTCATAACTTTCTCCAATAAAAAAGAATCACGACTCCTTGGAGAAATGACTGATTCTACGAATGGAACAGGAAATATATGAGTCGAGAGCATAGCATAGTGCCAAAAAGTTAGGAAGAACTCCAAAATCAAATAAATAAACACAAACGGTTACAATAATGGGGACTTGTCAAAGGAACAGAGCTGCCAAAAGAATAGAGATGCCAACTGAAAGAACTTTCAATGGCCAAAGCGGAACCATTTAAGTTAAAAAATATATAAATTGGGGCTGGCACTGTGGTGTAGCCGGTAAAGCCATCACCTGCAGCGCCAGCATCCCAGATGGGCTCAGGTTTGAGTCCTGGCTGCTCCACTTCTCATCCAGCTCTCTGCTATGGCCTGGGAAAGCAGTAGAAGATGGCCCAAGTGCTTGGGCCTCTGTACCTGTGTGGGAGATCTGGAAGAAGCTCCTGGCTCCTGGCTCCTGGCTTCAGATTGGCACAACTCCAGCCACTGCAGCCATTTGGAGAGTGAACTAGCATATGGAAGACCTCTCTCTCTCTCTCTGCCTCTGTCTCCCTGTAACTATGCCTTTCAAAAAAAAACTAAAATAAAAATTTATAAAAATAAAAATAAATAAATAGATAAGGGGGTATTTGGTTGGAATCCAAAATATAAAATAAGTCCATACTGATATAATAAATGATCACATGAACAGCTAAATAGGAGGAAATGAAAAAATCTCCCATTCACAAGAAGTCACAACAATTTACGAAGATGGTCTGCCCTCAAAAAGGGAGGGCATAATGTCCTACTTATTAACTGTGAGTTGCACACACTGACTCCCTTCCTGAGAGTTCAGAAGGAAAGGGGAGGACGGGGAGGAAGTAACTTTACTTCTTCAAATCAAATGGTCCAGTTACTAACAGAGAAACAATCCTTTAATAGTATGTGCCCCAAACACAATAAAACAGCATTGCACCTCTGAGGTCTTCCTACCAAAAGCCTACAACCACAGTCCATAAGAAAAACATGAGACAAATTCCAACTGAAGGATGGTCTACAAAACATCTGACCAGTTACTCTAAAACCATTAAAGTCATCAGAAACAAGGAAAGTTTGAGAAACTATCACAATCAAGAGAAGCCTACAGACATGGGGTCTAAATGTAATGTGTGGCCGGCGCCGCGGCTCACTAGGCTAATCCTCCACCTTGCAGCAGCAGCACACCGGGTTCTAGTCCCGGTCGGGGCGCCGGATTCTGTCCCGGTTGCCCCTCTTCCAGGCCAGTTCTCTGCTGTGGCCAGGGAGTGCAGTGGAGGATGGCCCAAGTACTTGGGCCCTGCACCCCATGGGAGACCAGGATAAGCACCTGGCTCCTGCCATCGGATCAGCGTGGTGCGCCAGCCGCAGCACACTGGCCGCGGCGGCCATTGGAGGGTGAACCAACGGCAAAGGAAGACCTTTCTCGCTTGTCTCTCTCTCTCACTGTCCACTCTGCCTGTCAATAAATAAATAAATAAATAAATAAATGTAATGTGCTATCCTGGATGGGATTCTGCAAAAGAAAAAGAACATAATGGAAAACCAAGGAAACATGAATAAAATATGGACTTTTGGTAATAATAATATATCGATATTGGCTCATTAATTGCCACAAATGTACCACAGGAATGTTAAGATACTGGCAACAGAGGAAAATGTGTGGGGTACACAGAACTCTTCAAATCTAAAAGTTCTAAAATCAAAAGTTTATTTATAGGGCTGGCATGGTGGCATAGCCGGTGAAGCTGCCACCTGCAACACCAGCATCCCAGATGCCATCTGGTTTGAGTTTAGATGCTCCACCTCCACTTCCAATCCAGCTCCCTGCTAATGGCCTGGGAAAGCAGTCAAAGATGGCCCAAGTGCTTGGGTCTCTGCACCCTTGTGGGAGACCTGGAAGAAGCTCTTGGCTTCAGACTGGACCAGCTCTAGCCATTGCAGCCATCTGAGGAGTGAATCAGAGGATGGAAGACCTCTCTCTCTCCCTCTATATATATAAAACCCTAACTTTCAAATAAATAAATCTTTTTTAAAAAGCTTATTTAAAGATAGGATGATTTGCCGGCGCCGCGGCTCACTAGGCTAATCCTCCGCCTTGCGGTGCCGGCACACCGGGTTCTAGTCCCGGTCGGGGCGCCGGATTCTGTCCTGGTTGCCCCCCTTCCAGGCCAGCTCTCTGCTATGGCCCAGGAGTGCAGTGGAGGATGGTCCAAGTGCTTGGGCCCTGCACCCCATGGGAGACTAGGAGAAGCACCTGGCTCCTGCCATCGGATTAGCGCGGTGACCGCGCTGGCCGTGGCGGCCATTGGAGGGTGAACCAACGGCAAAGGAAGACCTTTCTCTCTGTCTCTCTCACTGTCCACTCTGCCTGTCAAAAAAAAAAAAAAAAAAGATAGGATGATTTGAGATCTGAGGATTTATAGAAGAGGATAGATTTTATCTGGGTCTTAAGCCACCAGTCAGAATGCCCACCTGCATCCCATATCACAGTGCCTGGGTTCCAGTCCCACCACCAGTCCCCAGTTCCAGATTCATGAAAATACATACCCTAGAGTAACAGCTGATACCTCAAGCAGTTAGATTCCCGCCACCCACCACACCAGAGACCCACACTGAGTTTCTAGCTCCTGGCTTCAGCCTAGCCTACCTCCAACCACTGTGGACTTTTGAGAGTGAACCAGAAAGCACATATTCTCTCCTATTCTCATTCTCTCATTCTTTCTCTCTCTCTCTCTCCCTCTCCCCCTCTTCCCCTCTCCCCCTCTCCCCTCCCTCTCCCTCCCCCTCTCCCTCTCCCCTCTCTATCTTTTCTTCTCTTTCTCCCTCTTTCCTTTCTCCTCCCTCCCTCCCTCTAACTCTCTCTCCTTCCCTCCTCCTCTCTCTCTTTCTCCCTTTCTTTCCTTCACTCTCCCTCTAACTCTCTCCTGCCCTCTCTCTCTCTCCTTCTCTATCTCTCCCTCCCTCTTTCTCTCTCTCTTTCCTTCTCTCCCCTCCCTCCTTCCTTCTCTCTCCCCCTCAATCCCCTCACATAAATAAGTTGTTTTTTAAGAAATACACTAAAGAGATCCTAAGATGGTGGATTAGGGAACAACATACTGCACTAGGCTAGAGATAAACAGTCAAAAAAAAAAAAAAAAGTATAGGAAGTACACTCCCAGGGGGAACTGGAGAGAAAAACCACACTGGAAATCCTACAAGAGGAAGAATGCCATGGACCTGTGCGGATGGAACAGACGTGTAGCACGAACAGGAACATGGCACACAATTGCAGCAGCTGAGACCCAAAGTGGGTGGCAGCTTGCATACAGAAGTGAGACCAGACTGCAGCAACCCAAGGTGATATAACCGGAGGGAGAGCACAGCGTGAGTCCAGACTGGAGTCCTGGGGGCTAATGGTAGCTAGCAGTGCCTGCAGACCCAGTGGAACTACAGCAGACATGTTTATCTCACCCAGACTTCCCCACAACAGCGCCTGCTGCTGGACTGAGAAAGGGTGGGCACCATTTTAGGTTTGGGCGCGAGCTTGTAAGACTTTGTGTGTGCATGCGCACAGCAACTGACTGAGACAGGAAGCCATTTTCTTGGCAATACCAGCGGCAGAGGCAAAGGGAGCAACATTCAGTCAGTGGCTCTTGTGTACACATGTGATCCAGATTCTAGTGGAGGGAACAATCTGCAGTCCCCATTGACTTTGAGCCTGGCTGGCAGGTGGCTGGGCAACCACATAGGATGGTGAGGTGCCCTCAGCCTCCCAAGATCCAGAAGCCTAGGTGGAGCTGTCTTGGGGAACACCTGCCTCTCTGTTGACTAGACAGGGTGGCAGGGCAGAGAGAAACCTCTGCACCCTGCAACTGTGGGAGCCTTATGTGCTGAGACTTGGTGGTTACATGAGAAGGTGCAGGGTGTAGCTGGGTCTCAGGGAAATCACTGGGTGCTACTCCACACACTCAGAGCTCCTTGGCTGCCTAGAGCAGGTCATTGCAGGAGGAGCTATGCTCATAGCAAGCACAGCACGGCTAATTTGTGCAATTCATACAGTGTAGAACACACTGGGGACTAAAACCCGGGCACTGAGATCTACCACACCCAACTTGGGTGTGACCCTTGATACTCACCCAACCCTGGAGCACTGACCAGAGCTCCCTGGCCACACCCACCACAGACCTCTTGGTATTCACTGAAACTGCAGACATTCCACTTAGCCACAGAGGCACAGCTCAAAGGTAAAAGCCATCATAGGGAAAAAAAAAAAAATCAACTTCACAAATGCCTAAAAACAAATGCAGAAAATCAAGAAACAAGAATAAGGAAAACAACATGATGATCCCAAAGGAACACAACAACTCAATATCAGAATGCAAAGATGAAGAGTTGGAGGAAATGCCAGAAATGGAATTCAAAAAATTAATCATAGGATTATTCAAAAACAATCAGAAGCAAATCCACAAACTAAAGAAAACCATACATGACATGAATTAAAACTTTTCCCATGAAATTGAGATTCTGAAGATAAATCAAACTGAAACATTAGAAATGATGAATTCAGGGGCCAGCGCTGTGGCGCAATGGGTTAACGCCCTGGCCTGAAGTGCTGGTATCCCATATGGGTGCCGGTTTAAGTCCCGGCTGCTCTACTTCCAATCCAGCTCTCTGCTGTGGCCTGGTGTGGGGAGCAATCCGGACTAGACTAAGTTACTGGAATTAAGACTTATTCTATGCATCTGCTCTCCCACAATATGGCGCTGGGAGAGAAGTAAACAGCTTCCGCACAGCTGCCTCCAGTTCAACCAATTAACTGTAGGACTTGCTCCTGATTGGAGAGCAGCGTACTCGGCGTGTGGGCAGCCGAGTTGGGATTGGCGGAGGAGGACTATAAAGGAGGAGAGAGACGGCATGCACCAGGAACATCTATGGGGAACATCTATGGGGAACATCTAAGGGAACCCGTGCAGCCCCCGAGAGAACCGGCCGGCGGTGTGCCGCTCCCCTGCGGAAGTGGGGAATGTGGCCAGGGGGAACTGCCCTTCCACGGAGGTGGAAGGGATAGTAGCCAACCCGGGAAGAATCAGCAGCAAACCCGGGGAGGGCCGAGCAGACGAAAGAACAGCGCAGGGTCCTGTGTCATTCCTCCACGAAGACGGGGAGCGACAGCCTGGGAAAACAGTAGAAGATGGCTCATGTCCTTGGGCCCTTGAACCTGCATGGAAGACCCAGAAGCTCCTGGCTCCTAGCTTCGGATCGGTGTAGCTCTGGCCGTTGCAGCCAAATGGGGCAAGAACCATTGAATCGAAGACCTCTCTCTCTTTCTCTGTCTGTCTGTCTGTCTCTCTCTCTCTCTCTCTGCCTCTCCTCTCTCTGTGTAACTCTAACTTTCAAATAAATAAATAAATAAATCTTAAAAAAAAAAGAAATGAAGAATTCAATAGATTAAATAAAATTGTGGTGGAAAGAATTAACGGCAGATTTGGTGAGGCAGAAGAAAGAATATCCAAACTAGTAGACAAATCTTTAGAAATCTTAGATTAACTCTGGCCTCAGAATCAGCCCTAAAGGCATTTGGATCTGGCTGAAAAGCCCATGAGAGTATTTCAGGCATGGAAAGCCAAGACACTCTGGCAAAAGATCTCTGTGAGTGAGATCTCAGTGGAAAAAATAGGTCTTCAAAGAAGGAGGTACCTTTCTCTGAAGGGAGGAGAGAACCTCCACTTTGACTATGACCTTGTCTAAACAAGATAAGAGTCGGAGAACTCAAGGGGCTTCCATAGCCTTGGAAACTCATGACTGGAGCATAGGGGGATTGCTGATGCCATAGACAGGAGTGTCAATTGGTAAAGTCAACAACAGGAGTCACTGTGCACTTACTCCTCATGTAGGATCTCTGTCCTTAATGTGCTGTACATTGAGATTTAATGCTATAACGAGTACTCAAACAATATATTTCACTTTGTGTTTCTATGGGGGTGCAAACTGTTGAAATCTTTACTTAATGTTACTTAATGCATACTAAACTGATCCTCTGTAAAAAAAAAAAAAAAGAAAAAAAAAAAAAGAAACTATCAACTCCCAACTTGACTCTCACTGGGATTAAACATGACAATAGGTCTGATCTGATTTCATCATCATTTAAAAAAAATCATCTATTATTTTTCACTTTATGTTTCTGTGTGGGAGCAAACTGTTGAAATCCTTACTTAAGGTATACTAAGCTGATCTTCTGTATATTAAGATAATCGAAAATGAATTTTGATGTGAATGGAAGGGGAGAGGGAGTGGGAAAGGGGAGGGTTGTGGGTGGGAGGGACGGTATGGGGGGGAAGCCATAGTAATCCATTATTCGTACTTTGGAAACTTATATTAATTAAATAAAAGTTTAAAAAAAAAGAAATCTTAGATTAAAAAAGAAGAAGAAGAAGAAGAAGAAGAAGAAGAAGAAGAAGAAGAAGAAGAAGAAGAAGAAGAAGAAGAAATTAGAAAACTTAAAAACAGTATTAGAGACTTATGGGATAATATCAAATGACCCAACACATAGGTCTTAGGAGTTCCTGAAGGTGTGGAAAAAGAAAATGGAGTATAAGGCCAATTTAGTTAATAATTACAGAAAACTTCCCCAATCTGGAGAAAGAAAGAGACATCCAAGTAGAGGAATCACACAGAATTCCTAACAGACATGACCAAAAAAGATCTTCACCATGACACATTGTAGTTATACTCTCCACAGAAAAACATAAAGAACAGAATCTAAAATGTACATGAAAGAAACATCAAATTACTTACAGAGGATCTCCAAATAGGCTTAACAGCTGACTTCTCATCAGAAACCCTACAGGCTAGGTGAGAATAGTGAGATATATTCCAAATCTTAAGAGAAAAAAACTGTCAACCCAGAATACTGCACCCTGAAAAGCTCTCATTTATGAATGAAGGTGAAATAAAGACGTTACCTTCCGTAACTAGCAGAAATTGAAGAATGTGTCACTACTCACCCAGCCTTGGAAAATATGCTTAAGGATGTGCTACACACAGAAACACAGAAAGACAGCCACCATTATGAACGAATGTATATCTACAAAAGAAATCCAAAGCAAACAATAGAAATATTTATGGAACAATGGGGCCAAGTTTTTACTTATCAATAGTCACCTTGAATGTAAACAGCCTCACCTCTCCAATTAAAAGATACAGACTGGCTGAATGGATTAAAAGACAAGACCCATGCATTTGCTGCCTACAAGAAATACATCTCACCAACAAAAATACACACAGACTGAAAGTGATAGGAGGGAAAAAGATATTCCATGCTAGTGGAAAGCAAAAAAGGCAGGTACTGCCATCCTAATGTAAGACAGACTTTAACATAAAAACTTTTAAAAGAGACAAAGAAGCACGCTATGTAATGATTAAGGGATCAATTCAACAGAAATATGTGACTATAGTAAATGTAGATGCACCCAATTACAGGGCACCTGGCTATTTAACAGAAATGTTAATGGATCTACAGAGAGACACAGACTCCAATACAATAGTCCTGGGGGACTTCAACACCCCATTTTCATCAATGAACACAACAACTAGACAAAAAAACAACAAAGAAGCAACAGAGCTAATTGACACTATGGACCAAATGGATGGAACTGATAACTACAGAACTTTTCAACTCACAGTGCCAGAATACACATTCTTCTCATCAGTGCATGGAACTTTTTCTAGGATAGTCTGTATGCTAGGATATATAGCAAGTCTCAGCAAAACCCAAAAAACTGAAATCATAACATGCATGTTCTCTGACCACAATGGAATGAAGCTGGAAATAAACAACTCAAGAATCTCTAGGTCATACACAAACACATGGAGATTGAACAACATGCTCCTGAATGAACAGTGGGTAACAGAAGAAAACAAAAGAGAAATAAAAACTTCCTGGAAATGAATGAAAACAACAAAACATCACATCAAAACTTATGGGCTACAGCAAAAGCAGTGCTAACAGGGAAGTTTATCGCAATTGGTGCCTACATGAAGAAATTGGCAAGGTACCAAATAAATGAGCTATCAATGCACTCAAAGATCTAGAAAAACAACAGTAAACCAAACCCCAAATAGTAGGAGGAAAGAAATAATTAAAATTAGAGAAGAAATAAACAAAATTGAAACAAAAACACGATACAAAAATCAGTGAAGTGAAAAGCTGTTTTTGATAAGCTAAACAAAATAGATACACCATTGGCCCAACTAACAAAAAAAGGTGGGGGAAGACCAAATCAATAAAAACAGAGATGAAAAAGGAAATGTAACAACAGATACCACAGAAACAAAAAGAATCATCAGGAATTACTACAAAGGGCTGTATGGCAACAAATTGGAAAAATTAGAAGAAATGGATAGATTCCTGGACACACACAATCTACCAGAATTGAGCATGAAGACAAAGAAAACCTAAAGAGACCAATAACCAAGATGGAAACTGAATCAATGATAAAGACCCTCCCAACAAAGAAAAGCCCGGGACTGGGTGGCTTCTGAATTCTACCAGGTATTTAAAGAAGTAATCCCAATTCTTCTTAAGCTATTCAAAAAAATTAAAAGGACAGGACTCTTCCTAAACTCCCTCGATGAAGCCTGCATCGCCTTATATTCCTAAGCCAGAACAAGATACAACAGGTAGAGAGAACTGTTGCAGTTGATTTCTCAACAATGTTGCAGTGGATTCGTTTCTGAGAGGAGGAGCAGGTAGGGGCAAGAGGCGTGGAGTCACCACACAGACCCCAGGAATCGGGTGAAAGCGGGCTTCAGGCAAGCAGCCCACAGACTCGTTTATTTCAGTTAGTACAACAGCTTATATAGACAAGACCAGCCAATCCGGTCAAGGGGCGGTCTATGCCCCAACCAATCACAGCCTGTTGCCAGGCAGTTTCCAAAACCATCCAATCATAGCCTGTTGCCAGGCAGGCTCCATTGCCAGAAGGGTTTCAAAGCCATTCCTGAGTAACTGACACTTGCTTGCCAGCGGCCATCTTGGCATGGCCACCTCAGTGGTTAACATCCAGAATCTATAAAGAACTCAGGAATCCAATAACAAAATAAATGATCCAGTTAAGAAATGGGCAAAGGGGGGACTGGCGCTGTGGTGTAGCAGGTAGAGAGCCAACACCTGCAGTGCCAGCATCACATATGGGCACTGGATTGAATTCCAACTGTTCTACTTTAGATCCATCTCTCTGTTGTGACTTGGGAAAGCAGTGGAAGATGGCCCATGTCCTTGGGCCCCTGCACCCATGTGGGAGACCCAGAAGAAGCTCCTCGTTCCTGGCTTTGGATTAGCCCAGCTCCGGCCATTGCCGGCCATTTGGGGAGTGAACCAGTGAACGGAACACCTCTCTCTTTCTCTCTCTGCCTCTGCCTCTCTGTAACTCTGCCTTTCAAATAAATATTTTAAAAAAAGAAATGGGCAAAGGACTTGAACAGACATTTTTCAAGACAGGAAATTCAAATGGCCAACAGACACTTCAGAAAACGCTCAGGGATCACCAGTCATCAGGGAAATGCAAATCAAAATCACAATGAGGCTTCACCTCACTCCAGTTAGAATGTCTCTAGTACAGACATCAACAAACAACAAATGCTGGCAAGGATGAGGGGGAAAAGGTACGCTGGTCCACTGTTGGTGGGAATGTAAACCGGTGCAGCCACTGTGGAAGACAGTATAGAGATACCTCAGAAATTTGAATATAGATCTACCATATGATCCAGCCATCCCACTCCTGGGAATTCACCCAAACCAAAAGAAATCAGCATCTGAAAGAATTATCCCCGTGTTCACTGAAGCACAAGTCACAATAGTTAAGATATGGAATCAACCCATATGGCCATCAACTGTTGACTGGACAAAGAAATTATGGTATATATACACTATAGAGTACTACTCAGCTGTAAAAAACAAAAATGAAATCCTGTTTTTTGCAACAAGATGGATGCAATTGGAAACCATTATACTTAGTGAAATACGCCAGTCCCAAAAAGACAGATATCATATGTTTTCCCTGATCCGAGGTAACTAATAGAGTACCTGAAATGTAATGTATTAGAGTGAAATAGACAAGTTGAGATTTGATGATTGCTTACAGCCCTTTTCTCTTCCACTGAGGAATAGTGTTTCTGTTTGTTCATTTTCTTTCTTCATACTATTTGTTGAACTATTATACTTAGTGCAGGGTTAACTATACAATCATGAAGTAAAATGAAAATAGATCTTTGTGAAAATTAAGAGGGGCTGGCCAGCGCTGTGGCTCAACAGGCTAATCCTCCACCTTGCGGCGCCAGCACACCGGGTTCTAGTCCCGGTTGGGGCGCCGGATTCTGTCCCGGTTGCCCCTCTTCCAGGCCAGTTCTCTGCTATGGCTCAGGAGTGCAGTGGAGGATGGCCCAAGTTCTTGGGCCCTGCACCCGCAAGGGAGACCAGGAGAAGCACCTGGCTCCTGCCTTCGGATCAGCGCGGTACACCGGGCGTAGCGCGCCAGCCGCAGCGGCCATTGGAGGGTGAACCAACGGCAAAGGAAGACCTTTCTCTCTGTCTCTCCCTCTCACTGTCCACTCTGCCTGTCAAAAAAATAAAATAAAATAAAAAAATAAATAAATAAAAGAAAAGAAAAAGAAAAAGAAAGAAAGAAAATAAAAGAAAAAGAAAGAAAGAAAGAAAATAAAAGAAAAAGAAAAAAAAGAAAGAAAGAAAGAAAATTAAGAGGGGCTGGTGCTGTGGTGTAAGTGGATAAAGTCACCACCTGCCATGCCACCATCCCACATCTGTGCCGGTTCAAGTCCCAGCTGCTCCACTTCCAATCCAGCGCTCTGCTATGGCCTGGGAAAGCAGTAGGAGATGGCCCAAGTCCTTGGGCCCCTATACCCCCATGGAAGACCTGGAAGAAGCTCCTGGCTCCTGGCTTTGCATCAGCTCTGCTCCAGCCATTGCAGCCATTTGGGGAGTGAACCAGAGGATGGAAGACCTCTGTCTGTCTCTGCCTCTGCCTCTCTGTAACTCTGCCTTTCAAATAAAATAAATAAATCTTTAAAAAAAATTTAGAGTGGGAATGTGAGAGGGAGAAGGAGGAAGGGTTGCAGCATGAGCAGGAAGACGGGTCAGGGGCAAGTATCACTATATTCCTAAATCTGTACGTATGAAATACATAAAACTTAAATAACTTAAAAAATAAATAAATAAATAAGAAATGCCCTAAAATGTCAATATCTTTAAATTATATGGAATTAGGCCAGCGCCGCAGCTCACTAGGCTAATCCTCTGCCTTGCAGTGCCGGCACACCGGGTTCTAGTCCCGGTCGGGGCGCCGGATTCTATCCCGGTTGCCCCTCTTCCAGGCCAACTCTCTGCTGTGGCCCGGGAGTGCAGTGGAGGATGGCCCAAGTGCTTGGGCCCTGCAACCCATGAGAGACGAGGATAAGTACCTGGCTCCTGCCATCGGATCAGCGCGGTGCGCTGGCCGCAGCGCGCCGGCCGCGGCGGCCATTGGAGGGTGAACCAACGGCAAAGGAAGACCTTTCTCTCTGTCTCTCTCTCTCACTGTCCACTCTGCCTGTCAAAAAAATTTAAAAAAAATAATAAAAAATAAA
Source organism: Oryctolagus cuniculus (assembly GCF_051225735.1). Taxonomy (NCBI): domain Eukaryota; kingdom Metazoa; phylum Chordata; class Mammalia; order Lagomorpha; family Leporidae; genus Oryctolagus; species Oryctolagus cuniculus. The sequence goes on from NC_142868.1 coordinate 179,923,887, forward strand.
TTATATGGAATTACAAGTTTGTTTTTCTTGAAAGTTATCTGTATTTTATATGTTATTAACAATTAAAACACATTATTCTAATTTAAAAATTCAATTCTTTGACAGGAGTAGTAGAGAGGAGAGGAGGTGCTAGAGGATGAGAAATGAAAGGATCCACTGATCCAATGGGTAATCTTCAAAACTGACCAGTAAATAACTCTTCTGGATGAATATATTCTTTTTATAATAGAAAACTTTTACTTAATATATATAAATTTCAAAAGTATGACTTTTGGATTATAGCTGTCCTTCCCCCCATAACCACCCTCCCACCCACAACCCATCCCATCTCCTACTCCCTCTCCCATCCCATTCTTTATTAAGATTCATTTTTAATTATATACAGAAGATCAACTCTATGCTGAGTAAAGATTTCAACAGTTTGCACCCACACAGACACACAAAGTATAAAGTACTGTTTGAAGATTGGTTTTACCATTAATTCCCATAGTGCAACACCTTAAGGACAGAAGTCCTACATGGGGAGAAAGTGCACAGTGACTCCTGTTGTTGATTTAACAACTGACACTCTTACTTATGACGTCAGTAATCACAGGAGGTTCTTGTCATGAGCTGCCAAGGCTATGGAAGCCTGTTGAATTCACAAACTCTGTCAGTATTTAGACAGGGCCATAGTCAAAGTGGAAGTTCTCTCCTCCCTTCAGAGAAAGGTACCTCCTTCTTTGATGGCCCCTTCTTTCCACCAAGATTTCACTCACAGAGATCTTTCATTTAGGTCATTTTTGCCATATTGTCTTGGCTTTCCATGCCTGAGATACAATGAATATATCCCGAAACTGCAATGATTTCCACTCAATTCAATACCTCATTTTCCCAAAAACATTTTTACAAATTCAGTGGAGTAAGTCAAAACTGGCAACATCTGCTAAATGTTATATTTGCCATTGGATTTCAAAAAACAATTTGGTTTGCCTTTTTTTTTCATTTGCTTTATGAGAGTGAACATTTTAAATGTACCTTATTTGTAATTTCAAGATCTCCTGTTTTCTAAAACTATGCTTCTAAAGCCTAATTTATAACACATGCTTCAAAACTATATGGATGCATCTATGTGTATATAGTCGTACTCCTTAGTCCACCACTGGCTATAGTAGCAACATCTTTGAAAAAATAAACAAAATCACAAAGCATGATTTTCAAACCAGGAGCCTTCTACTATCTCCCTTTAGGAAGTTCATTTTTTAAAAATGTCATTATCGACTTTCTTCACATCTAAATGAAATGTTTCCATGACTGATAAGTTAATATTGATGATTATAGAAATACAAGTTTTTAATTCCTCAGCTTCTAAGCTATCTTGCCATCAAAATTTCTAGTATCTTTCTCACATTCATTTGAGTCATTTATGGATACAGCTTTTGATTACAAGCTGCTTTCTACTTCAAAGAACCAGAGATGACAAATAATCCATCGCTAAATAGTGTTCTTATTCTATAGCAGGAAGACTTACGGGGACTTGGAATCTCTGTTTTCATAATAAAGGGAGAAATGTACTATGTGGAACACTTTATTAACTTTTATTAATTATTGTTAATGAGATTTTGTTAAAATCAAACATTTAATAATTATTGAGCTTGATTAAGTATATTTTAAAGACTTATTTATACATTCGAAAGGCAGAGTTACAGAGAGAGAGAGAGAGAATCTTCCATCCGCTGGTTCACTCCCCAAATGGCTGTAACAGTCAGAGTTGGGCCAGTCTAAAGCCAGGAGTCAGGAGCTTCCTCCAGGTTTCCCACAAGGGTGCAAGTGCCCAGACTCCTGGGCCATCCTCTGCTGCCTTTCCCAGGTGCGTTTGCAGGAAGCTGGATCGGAAGTGGAACAGCCAGGACTTAAACTGGCACCCGTAGGGGATGCCAGCATCACAGGCAATGGCTTTACCTGCTATGCCACTAGCCCCTAGTCTGTATTTTTACCAACAAGATACATGGTATTTTGTAGTACAATAAAATTTCATATGTTTGTAAAGAGTAAAGCTGCATGTTCTCAAATCACAATGCAACTGATTTATGCTTCCAGGTGGGATGCGGTAGCTTTGCACAGACCAAGTGTTCCCAGCAGGAACAACTAGAAAGCCAGGAAAAACAGAGATATTTATTGAAGGCATTTGTTATCTGTAGCAAATGAGAACTGGAGAGGCAGCACGTCCAGAAAAGAGAGACCCTCAAACGAAGGAGCTGACTCCTGCGGGGGTTTTAGCCACAAGGACATTTGCAAACCCCAGCACAGGAGGAAAGCTGAGACTCTAGCCTATGCATGGGCACAGAGCTACTCCTGAGGCTCAGAAGAACCACGGGAACTTCTGGCAGAAACCTCAAATAAGCCACTAGTTCCCCCCAGACAGATGTATTCTGGCACAGCCCAGGGCAAGGAGTGAAAAATTAAGAAAAGGCCTCTGAAAAGCAGAGTTATCAGCAGTCTTGCAGGACAAAGTCTATCATTTGGATTCCATGAGGGAAAAGATCCACACTGTTTATGTGTTTAAATATTTGACAAATGACATAGAATTCTATTTTAAAATATGTTATGAGCCAAGACACTTAGAATTGGGTGGGACATTGACAGCTCCAGGCTCACAGATTTAACCCTGAAGAACTCTACTTCAGGAACAGGGGTTACCCAGAAGTAGAGAGACTCATACCAAAGTTATAAATAGGTCAGTCCCGATTCAGCAAAGTCTCTGCCTGGACTAAAGTGGCCCTCCTATCTGTATATCAGAGGGGACAACAAGCCCTCCATCTGGAAGGACACAGCATCGTCTGGAGCCTCTTCTATTTTTTAACTGGACTATCTGATATTCACTTAAAGCTATGACAAACACCAAATACAGAGCCACACGACTGATAACCAAGAAAAAAGCAGGCAAAGCAAACAGACCCAAGGATATTCCAGATATTAGAACTAACTTCCAAGGACTTGAAAATGAATATGATTAACATGTGCAAGAAAACAGAGGAAACTATGTAGAATATAAACAAAAAGGCTACCAAAACTTACAAGAGAACTGAAATCGTAGAAAAGACTAAAACAGGATGCTAGAAGTGAAGAATCATTACACAAAGTAAGCAACTCATTAAATGGGTTTAACAGCAGAAAATAATAAACTGGAAGAGAAGTTTGGCATTATCTAGTTGTGCTACTGATTCGTTAATTGCCTTTCCTCTCCCAAATCCACCCTTCTTTATCCTGTTTGTGAAACTGTGGATGGGTCCAGCAAACCTTTCTCCTTGGCCAGCTGATGCAATGTTCAGCTGCTCAATAGAGTGATGGAAGACAGTACAAGACATAGCTGAGGGCGGAGCTTCCTGTCTCCTGGCTCTGGTGTACTTTGCTTCTCGCTCCTATGCTGTGAAGACCCAGCAGTGCTCACCTCTAGCCTGATTCACTGTACCCAGCCTATGTCTAGCCCATGTCTACCAGCACCCAGTGGGCCACCAGCACCAGTCCAGCCTGCAGCATGCCCAAAGTCTCCATATTCCAGTGGGCTGCAGTCATACTCTCTCCAATAAGAAGGTAGGCATCAGCCTTTGCGGTAGGGAAGCATGGTGGGGAATTGTAGGAACGATCTTCCAAGTTTCTTCTTTCTTTGTTACTTTTCCTTTGATCCAAAGTAGCTAGTTTATTTATTTATTTATTTATTTATTTATTTATTTCTGACAGGCAGAGTGGACAGTGAGAGAGAGAGACAGGGAGAAAGGTCTTCCTTTACCATTGGTTCACCCTCCAATAGCTGCTGCGGCTGGCGCACCACACTGTTCTGAAGCCAGGAGCCAGGTGCTTCTCCTGGTCTCCCTTGCGGGTGCAGGGCCCAAGCACCTGGGCCATCCTCCACTGCACTCCCAGGCCACAGCAGAGAGCTGGACTGGAAGAGGAGCAACCGGGACAGAATCCGGCGCCCTGACCGGGACTAGAACCCAGTGTGCCGGTGCCGCAGGTGGAGGATTAGCCTATTGAGCCACAGCGCTGGCCCAAGGTAGCTAGTCTTTATAGCTGCTACTCTTGTATTCTTTAGAGTTCTTTTACTCTTTTAAGTAGTTAATAATTCTCCATATTGTATTTTCCCTATTTAAATCACTTGTATGGTTTTCTGTCTCTTCACTGGGCCCTGACTGATAAACTAATAAAGTTGAGGGACCTCAAATTGATCTATCTTCCTATGCCATGTGACCCAGCAAATTAACTCTTCAGGAATACCTATAAATAATCAATGAGGTATGTACAAAAAAGATGACAGCATTATTCACAACAGCAAAAACATGAAAAGAATCCAACTGTCAATCAATATTAGAATGGATAAACTGGAATACTATCTGCAATGAGCAGGAATAACAACTATCAAAAAATTATATGGGAGAAGTTCACAAATGTTGAGGGACAGAACCCACACACACAAGTTCATATGGGTTGATATTATTTGACTGAAGAACAAAAAGAGGCAAAATTAATAGTGGTGATGTAAGTCAGCATAGCATTTACTCCTCCTACAAAAGGTGGTCATAGTGACAGAATGGGACATGAGTGGGTTCTGGGATGCTGGAAACATTGCTTCTTTATCTAGGTGCTAGCAACATAGGTTTACTTTCCCAGAAATTCAGCAACACTTAAGATTCATACATGATAGAGTATGTATGTCACTCATCAATAATGGTTACATTAAAATATATACTTACAAATAATCAAATAAAATATTTCTAAGTTCCTGGCACTGACTACACATACATGGATCTGGTCAAGTGTTCCTCTCTACATCCCGAAAATACCCGTGAATATACCTCTTATCCTACAGTTATCACCTTTGTTGCAATTCTGCTTACTTATCTGTCTTGAGCACTATGCCCAACTTGAGGCTAAAGATGAGTCTTGAGTCTCAAATGAGACATTAAATAGACATTTGAAAAGTAAAAATAGCATTCTATTTTGTTGCAGTCTAGGCACTTGGAAGTAGGTACACCATACATCTGGATGGCATTTTTGTATTGTGTGACATACAGTCCTATTCAGCTCAGTGCCTTCTTAGCATATATTTTATGTATGCAGGGAGGGGATGGGAACTTGTCAAAACACTCAAAAGGTGTCTTAGAGCAAACATTTAGATACCACATCCTACATCACAGGACCTGGATTCAAATCCCCAGCTATGACCCCTATGACCTCTTGGAAGGCAGTAGTGATGGCTCATGCAAGTGGTTTCAAAAATATAAAACATACTTTTCTCATTTAAATTTATAATATATCTTCCTCCTTTGTCCAACTTTATTTTAAATTGCAGTGAATTACCATTAGTACTTTGGGGAAAAGAATTTCACAATGCCCTTTGAGATAGCTGAACATACCACAGGGTATTGCAAAACACAGGCTGAAAAACAGCTTTAGAGGTTCTGTTGACAGTTTTCTCCACTAAGTTTCTATAAAACTAATTTTTTCTATTATTTTGAAATTTTAATCTAAAGCAATTTTAGTCTTGAAAATCTGCAAGTTCCTGAAGTACTATAATACTTTAAAGGAAACCTGCTCCTCTGATAAGCATGTTCTACACACCAAATACTCTTCTAGGCACTAGTACTCAGTAAACTGATTCCAAATTCTACTGAAGCTTCCACTCCAGCAAAGGACAATGATAACCCACTATCCCAGTCTGCCTGAGATGGCATGGATTTTTGTTCAGTTGTTGTTGTTGTTGCTGCCTTTGTATTAAACATCCCAAGTACCACAAAAATCCCTCAGTCTCAGGTAAATCAGGGTGGCTGGTCATCCTAGCAGAGACAGACACCAAACAAAAATCAATGGGAAATTATCAAATGGGGATACGTGCAATGAAGAAAAGAGAGCAAGGTAAAGAGTAGAGAGTACAAGGGAAGCTGTTGCTATTTGTTTTTAGGGAATCTCTCATAGAATGTCATCCAAGGAGGGGAGCAAGCCACTCAGAAACTGGGGGGAAGTGGGAGGGGCCAGCGCTGTGGCCTAGTGGATAAAGCTGCCACCTGCAGTGCAGGCATCCCATATAGGTACCAGCTGCTCCACTTCCTAGTCAGCTCTCTGGGAAATCAGCAGAGAATGGCCCAAGGACTTGGGGCCCCTGCACCTGTGAGGGAGACCTGGAAGAAGCTCCTGGTTCCTGACTTCGAATCAGCCCGGTTCCGGCCACTGCAGCCATTTTGGGAGTGAACCAGTGGATGGAAGACCTCCCTCTCCCCCCTCCTCCTCCCCCTCCCCCTCCCCCTTCCTCTCCCTCTCTCTGCCTCTCTGTGGCTCTGCCTTTCAAATAAATAAATCTTAAAAAAAAAAAAGAAACAAACCAACCAACCAGGGGAAGAGTTACAGGCAGAGTGAGTGAAAATGGAGAACAGCAGATGGAAAGGCCTGTTTTGCTGGAGAGTGAGCACAGAACAGAACAGAACAGAACAGAAGGTTAGAGAAGCAATCAGGTGACATTGATCCAGCAGTGAGGGTACCCAGCACAAGTTCCAACTCCTTTATGACTTTAATCCCACAATTCCAACCTACAATAATATTCCTTTCTCATTTATAATAGAGCCTCTGTCTTCTTTATTGATCATCTTTTCATCTCACATTATACAATGTTTATAAAAACACTACTTAAACTATCCCAAAGCACTCCTTTATATTAGGTATTGCAACATTTAATTCTGTACTACCAACATCTATTTGTTTTCATGTGTCTGCCTTTCCTTCCTGATATTCAACCTCCTTGAGATACAGTTCCATATTACACACTGTTGAATACATAGTGTGCAACCAATAAATACCAATGGGTAAGATTTTCCTCAATTTGGCTTTTCTTGACTCTCTTGCTTTTTCATTAGCAAAAGAGGGTGCCTGTAAGTTAACACACATGAAATGGCACATGAAATAGTATGATGAACAGATAGAATAGAACACAGTAAAAGAATAGCTACTGATAAACTGCACTGCAAGAATGGTTCTTTAATCAGCAAATGCTTAGGATTTGAGGCTCTGAGAAAAAGTGCTAACAACAAAAAGCTCTAGAAATAACAACCTCTCAAATCAAGAATCAACTCTAAGTGTCCCCCAAAAATACTTCTGAATTCCGATTATCAAGATGATTTTCCCAAAACCAAATTAACCACTTCTCTGCTACATAATCTATGTTGTAAATGGCTCATCTTTTCATGCTATCAAATAAAAACTGTGCATCTATCTGCCTGACTAGCCAGAAATACATCTAAAGTATATAGGTCCACTGCCCAGGACCTAAGTCATAATATTAATTAATGTAAAGTTAAATGGTTTGATGGTTGTATTACTAGAATATATAACAGGAAGCAATAGAGCAAATTCTTAACAAATCTACTAGAATGTATGATGACTTACCTTAAAAGTAGATCTGCGAAATAATACAAGCTTACTGCAATGCTGCTTCCATTTCTATCTTAGGAACTATTCTAAACTCAGTTTATGAGCTCAAAAACACAAAAAGCAATGTCACTATTTCATATAGACATCTCAATAAATTGATTTACCTCAAAAAAAAAAAACAGGAAGAGATAAATAACTATAAAGAGATTTTTCTCCAATTAAGAAGAAAAGTTTTATAGGAAAAGTTAAAGTTAGAAGATTTTGGATACAAGAACAATGTACACAAATAAACTGTGATTCTATATAGTAATAATGTAAAACTAAAAATGATATTAAGAAATAATTCTGGGGCTGACATAGTGGCACAGTGGCTTAAGTCGCTGCCTGTGACACTGGTATCCCATGTGAGTCCCAATTCAAGTTCTGCCTGCTCCACTTCCAGTCCAACTCCTTGATAATGAACCTGGAAAATCGGTAGAAGATAGCCCAAGATCTTGGGACCCTGCCACCCACATGGGAGACAAAGGCGGAGTTCCAAGCTCTTGGCTTTTTCCTGGCCCAGTCCCAGCCATTGCAACCATCTGGGAGTAAACTAGTAGATCAAATATCTCTCTCTCTTTTCCACTCTCTTCTCTCTCTGCCTCTCAAACCCCCCATCACTGCCTTTCAAATAAATCAACATTTTTAAAAGGAGAGAAAGAATTCCATTTACAATAGCATCAAAAAATAACATTCTTAGGAATAAATGAGCAACAGTACAAAACTTATAATTTAAAAACTACAAAAATATTATTCATGGGGCTGGCGCTGTGGTGCAGAAGGTTGATCCTCCGCTGGCGGGGCCGGCATCCCATATGGGCACTGGTTCTAGTCCCAGCTGCTCCACTTCAAGTCCAGCTCTCTGCTATAGCCTGGGAAAGTAGAAGATGGCCCAAGTCCTTGGGCCTCTGCACCCATGTGGGAGACCAGGAAGAATCGCCTGGCTCCTAGCTTCGCCTCGGCGCAGCTCTGGCCGTTGCGCCCATTTGGGGAGTGAACCAACAGAAGGAAGACCTTTCTCCCTGTCTCTCCCTCTCACTGTCTGCAACTCTAACTCTCAAATAAAATAAATTTAAAACATCTTTAAAAAATATTATTCAAATAAATTAAGGAAGGCCACAAATAATTATTCAAAGGGGTCAAAGAAGGCCTTAAATAAGGACATATTTTTTTCAGAAGAAGAAATATTGTTAAAACAGCAATAATCTCTAAATAAATTTATAGATTCAATGTAAGCCCTAACAAAATCCTAGATGACTTCTACACAGAAATTCACAAGCTGATCCTAAGATTCATATAGAAAAGCAAGGGACTCATAATAGCCGAAGAAATTCTGAAAAAAAAATAAGATTCAATTGGGAAAAACTTACATTTTCCAATTTTAAAACTTATAATAAACCATGGTAGTCAATACATTATAGAATTGGAATAACAGACATAAGGTCAGGGAAATAGAATTGAGAGCCTGAAAATAAACTCTCACATTTATATTCAGTTGAGTCTTAACAAGAATGCCAAGATAACTCAATAAAGGAAAAGCAGTCTTTCTAATAAATTATGTTGAGATATCTGGTTATCAACTTAGAAAACAATGAAGTGGGACCCCAAACTCACACCATAAATAAAAATAAACTATCAAACTCTTCAAGGAAAACATAAGAGTAAATCTTCCCAACATTGTATTAGGTAATAGTTTCTTAGATATAAAACTAAAGCACAAGCAACAACAACAATAAAAATAGATAAAGCAGACTTCACCAAAAACTTTTGTCTTTCAAATGTCTTTACCTAGAAAGTAAAAAAACAACCCACAGAATAAGAGAAAATTTGGCAAATCATACATCTGATAAAGGACTCATATCCAGAATACTTAAAGAACTCTTAGAAGTCAAAAACAAAGAATCAAATAACCCAATTAAAAATGGGCAAAAGGTCTACATAGACATTTCTCCAATGAACATATCTAAATGGCTAATAAACACACAAAAAGATGTTCAACATCATTAGCTACCAGGGAAACACAAATCAAAACCACAACAACATACCATTTCACACCCACTAGAAAGGCTACTATCAAAAGACAGATAACAAATGTTGGTAAGGATGTAGAGAGAGCGGAATCCTTATGTATTGCTGGTGGGGATGCAAATGATTTAGTCACTTTTGAAAACAGTCTGGTAGTTTCTCAAAAAGTGAAATGTAGAGTCACCATTTGGACCTGCAATTCAATTCCTTAAGGATATATCCAAGAAAAAAAAAAAATATGTCCATACAACAGCAGTAGTTATAGAACCAAAAAATGGAAACAACCCAAATGCCCATCAAGTAACAAGTGGATAAATAAAATGAGGCATGGACAATGAAATATTACTTGGCATTAAAAATAAAAGCAATGTATACGATATGAAAACATCATGCTAAGTGAAAGCAGTCGGAAAGATCCATATAATATATGATTTCATTTATATGAAATATCCAGAGTAGGCAAAGCCAGAAAGAATGCATGGTTGGGGGTTAGGGTTTCTTTTTAGGGTGATGACTGTTCTAAATTTGTGATGATAGTTGTACAATTCTGCAAACACACAAAAAACCATGGAATTATACACTTTACATAGGTGAATTATATGGTAAATAAATTATATCTCAATGAAGCCGTTATTTTAAAAAATTAAAGCTCTCTTCAAAATGAAAAATGATAGCTCACTGAAAGTAATATCATGGCCTTCAGTTGGAGGAGACTGTACTGTAAAAGATGATTCAATCAGTGGTTCCTAATAGCAATTTATAGCATAATGCATAAAAATAAACTAATACCAGAGAATTTACCAGTCTTTGGGGTCCCCAAAGTATCTAATTCATTAAGTTTAGTGGAGGCCCAGACATACACATTTTTAAAGGCTTCCAAAATTATCCTAATGTATAGTCACACTTGGTAGCCACTGGGCCACTGAAGTGGCTTTCTCAATGATTTTTAAGATTCTCTGGTATCTCTGAGCTAGCCACTTCTAGATCTGGTATCTATCTAGCATTTGACATTTATCTGAAAATATCAAGTTCCTTAACAGAACTCAACTCCCTGAATGAATAATCTGGCCTAGAAAGGGCAGCTTCATCTGATAGATTAGAACACCTCAAATATTTCAGCCACCTGTATATTTCAGCCACCTCAAATCTTTTTTTTTTTTTTCAAAAGGAGTGGTGTAAATAAATAAATAAAAGAGTATATATATACACACACATATATATTCTCTAAAATTATATTTCTCAAACTGGGCCACATTGAAAAGTCCATTTTTCTTAAATATTGAATATTTATGTTTAAAAATACAGGTATATTATAGAATCAAATGTAAATTTTAAGACAGATCAAAAGCTTCAAAGGAACTCTATTTGCCACACAGAGTACTTTGGACTACACACCAACGGTGCATATTCATTCCTTTCTCAATGAGCAGTACTTCATCCAACTGCAGGCATTCTGTCTTCCACTCCATGGGTGATGAACTGTATAATCCCCCTTCATTCAGAGCCATATGTAGGGTAGTCACGTGATTACTGACTGTGCTCTGAGTACCTCAAAAAAGTGGCAGGGCAGGGGTTTGAACTAAAACCAAAAACTAAACCATAACCTGCTAACAGCTGAATAAAAAGTCCTTCACAGACAAGATAAGCTGAGGGAAATGTCTGAGAAGGATCAAGCCTTCTCATTTATCCCCATTCTAATGTTTTAACCAGGTAAAAATCAAGCACAACTTTTTTTTTTTTTTTTAAGATTTTATTTATTTATTTGAGAGGTAGAGTTACAGAGAGAAAGGTCTTCCATCCACTGGTTCACTCCCTAGATGGACACAATGACCAAAGCTGAGCTGATCCAAAACCAGGAACCAGGAGCTTCTTCCAGGTCTGTCATGCCAGTACAAGGGCCCAAGAACTTCGTCCATCTTCCACTGCCTTCCCAGGCCATAGACTGCAGCGAGATAAGAAGAGGAGCAGCCAGGACACAAACCAACACCCATATGGGACTCAGGTGCCACAGGCAGAGGCACAGCCCACTACATCACAGCACCGGCCCCTTGAGCAACAACTTTTAGGACTAATGGCCATAACCTAGCTAGTGGAGGGTGCACTCTAGTTGTTTATCTGGGCTTGCCCAGCTTACTGGTCCATGAAGAAGCCCTGGATAAGCCACCTGAGACCTTAGATTAACTATCACTGAAGAGGAGTTTCCCTAGATTTGCAATTTTCTCTTAGGTTCAGTGCTTTGACTTCCTGGCTGTACTTTTTCAGCTAATTTCTCAAAAACATTTGTGGTAACTTTACTCAAAAGCTAAACATCTTGTGTGAGGGAATGACGTAAGCAAATTTGAAGAAGCTCTGGTGTGTATGGGTATATTGCAGAAGAGAGTATTGACAGATTTTTGAAATCTAAGTTAATATAAGAAAGGGCTAGAAAGGGTTAGAACAGTGAATTGGGACAAGATTGGGTAGTACATTTAAGGCAGGACTAGGAGCCACTGAAGGAAATGATGAAAGGAGTGACAATGTGTTCAGTGCAATAGACTAAGGAGAGATTGAAGACCAGAAATGAGGATGGCTGAGAGAAGGGGCTTTGAGCTAGTGCTATGCGACAAGGAATGCTGCCATACTTCCTTCCCACTTTTGTGCCGTTCTTCAAGAGTGACCACAAATCTCACTTCTACTGTAAAGTTTTTTTCTGGTTGCTTTCTGTAAATTCCTAGGGCACTCAGCCTATAGCACATCTTCAATGTCTGACGTACACAACCCTCCACTGCCTAATTCAATATAAGAAAGGCCTACAGTGACACTTCTGCCTCATTTTCTCCAGGTAAGCACCTCAGATCACCTCAGATTTAAGAAGGGGTAAAGAGATAACCCATGGCATCTGAAGGAGTCATGTTTAACTTATAATATTTAAGATTTAAATAAAACAACAGCTTGTGTACAATTACTGCAAACTTCACAACAAACCTATTCTACTCTTGTTAACAGTATTTTTAACAGTTGTGGTCTAAAATTTAAGCTAGTTCTTTAACTGGGTAAATACTTCCCCTTTAAAAAAGGAGAGGTTTGGGGTCAACTTCAAAGTATTCTTAAGCCATCGAAATTTTAATTACAAAACTGCAACAAGACAAAAAATTCCAAAAAGCAAAACTAAGAACAGAGTGTTAGGGGGCCAGCGTTGTGGCACAGTGGGTTAACGCCCTGGCCTGAAGTGCCAGCATCCCATATGGGCACTGGTTTGAGACCCAGCTGCTCCACTTCCAATCCAGCTCTCTGCTATGGCCTGGGAAAACAGTAGAAGATGGCCCAGGTCCTTGGGCCCCTGCACCCACGTGAGAAACCCGGAAGAAGCTCCTGGCTCCTGGCTTTGGATCGGCACAGCTCTGGCCATTGCAGCCAATTGAGGAGTGAACCAGATTTTGGAAGACCTCTCTCTCTCTCTCTCTCTCTCTCTTCTCTGCCTCTCCTCTCTCTGTAACTCTGACTTTCAAATAAATAAATAAATCTTTTAAAAAAAAATAGAGTGTTAAACAATAATTAAATCTCTTACCACATATATGACAGTAAACTCAATATAAGAAAGAAAAGAAACAAGTCTTTTTGTCTGATCAGAACCATTTAAACAAAATGGCACATGTTTTTCTTTAGCAGCCACGCAAACCATACAACTTTTAAATAAACCGCATGTGTTCGGACAAGTACCAGCGCCCACGTCCCTAGTGGTAAGTATTCCTGCTTTACTTCCAGGAACATTTTATTTCATCTACAAAGATTCTGGTCTTGCTTCATAAGGAACACTTAATCTAGTGCTCACTCATTTGATAATCATACTGAGATAATGTGGGGACAAGGCCAAATTTGCCACTTTTACTTCTATGTAAAACAGTTCTTGAAGAGCCAGGAAATACTCTCCTAACAAGCTTGATGATGAAGTGTTGGTAAACATTAGAAAATTGATTGCAGGCAAGAAATATGAAGTTGAAACAAAGAAAATGTTTTCAACATGTCTCTGTAAACTGGAGTAAAATCATCTCAACCAATATGTTAGAGACTTTCATTAATTCAAAAGAGTCTGAAAGTAAAAGTCTAATAAAAAATTTCTTGTTCAATTCTTAATACATCAGAAGAATTCTTAGTACATCAAAGAAAATAAGGGCAGAAAAACATCACATGTTTGACAAATTTATCCATTAAGCAGTTGTCAAAAGCAAATTTTGTTTTCAACAACTGAAGACCATTCAAACAAGCCTGTGCTACTCACGTGCAGCGCACAGGGGTCTGGCAGGAACTCAGCATCCTCTCCAAAGATAAAATCAGGGGGCAGCTCTGGGTACTGGGCATTGAAAATGATGTCCCCTGAAAGAAAAGAAAAATCACAGGCCCTCCTTATATTTTCTTGCTAATGCATGAGTGGGCTTAAGAATGCATCAGAAAAATTTCCTAAATAAATTTATATTAGTTTAAGAAAAAAAGGTTAAAAACATTTACTGAAAGATTAATACTTAAATAAAAGAATTGACATTCTCTTTTAAATTAATATATCCAAGTAACCCAAGAAAAGCTTTACCTGCTAATGCACTATGAATATAAACACCCAAACAGAAACAAGCAGCCACATCCAAAGCACATGCCGATGATTTTTTAGAAAACATTATTGTCTAAGAACTGCCTGCTAATTATCAAGTTCTGAATTCTTTAGATTTGTTTCTTCCTAAGTGAAAGGGAGTACTACAGAACTTTTGTGTCATAGATTTATTGAGGGAAGAAAAAGAAATACACACCAAGCACTGTGCCTGTCCCCCATGAGCACTCAACAGAGCACTCCTGTCATTAGGAGGAGGAAGCTTTTGAAACATAAGATAAACTTCAAAGTCACATAGATAAATCTGTGTTATAAATTCTTCTCTCTCTATTTTTTTCTAGCTCCTCCTTTTGTTCCCTTTTTTTCCTTTGCTCCCCCCAGAACATCTTCACTATTCTGCTAATAGTAACAAGCAGATTCGCTTATCAATAATCTCTAAGTGGGTTTGTAGTATAGGAAGGTGTGTGTATTTGTGTACATGTGCTCACCTCTGCACACATGCACACAATACAGCTTTATCAGTCCAATATTTTTACTGTGGAAACAATAATCTACATAATGATATCCAAAATTAAACATTCAGACTTCAGTTCTAATTTGAGCCCTTAAATCCCTATGTACTAGGCATTTCAATGCCAAACTCAGCAAATCTAAAAACACAATGATGACTCTCCCCTTTCCCCTAGATGACTTCCTGTTTCTTGGCTAACATTGGAACTCATGCTAAAACTTTAATGTCGCCTTCAACCTTAGACACCCTTCATACTCTTAGAAAACAAATTATCTCGATTTTTCCTCTGAAATGTCTCTAATATGGACCTTTCCTACTGCCAACATCTCTATACAGACATGGATTTCCACGTTCAAACATTCACAGACACTGAATAATAGCCGAACTTTGTTCTAGGCACCATGTTAAGTATTCATGATCAAACAAAGAACCGTGTAATTAAAGAACTGACGGGGAGCAGGCATTTAGCCTAGTGGTTTACAGTCACATGCCTCATCAGAATACCTGGGTTGATTACAAACCCCAGCTCCTCAATCCAGCTTCCTGTCAGTAGAGAACCTAGAATGCAGTGGTGATGGCTCAAATAATTGAGTTCTTGCAACTAACGTGGGAAACCTGAATTGTGCGGTCAGCTGCCATCTCCAGCCCTGGACCACTCTCACCCATTGTGAGCACTCAGGAGTGAACCAGCAGATGGGAGCTTCTCTCTCTCTCTCTCTCTCTCTCTCTCTCTCTCTCACACTTTCTCTCTCTCTCTCTCTCTCCACTTCTCAAATAAAAAACTGATAAGTCAAAAGACTGAAAGAACTAATGTCCTTTTAAGTCATGTTGCAGTAACAGAACCAGTTGCCTCCAGTCCATAATGCTATAACTAAGTAAATTTTTTTAAGATTTTTTATTTATTTGACAGGTAGAGTTACAGAAAGAGAGAGAGAGAGAGAGACAGAGACAGAGAAAGGTCTTCCCTCCGTTGGTTCACTCTCCAAATGGCCGCAATGGCTGGAGCTGCACCAATCCGAAACCAAGAGCCAGGTGTTCCCTCCTGGTTCCCCATGAGTATGCAGGGGCCCAAGCATCTGGGCCATTCTCTACTGCTATCCCAGGCCACAGCAGAGAGCTGGACTAGAAGAGGAGCAACTGGGTCTAGAACCAGTGCCCACAAGGGATGCTGGTGCCGCAGGTGGAGGATTAACCTAGTGCGCCACAGCGCCGGCCCCATAACTAAGTAAATTTTAAAGCACTATTTTCCCAAAAACTTTGGAACTCAGAAAACTTCAATGATTCCCTAAGCCAAATGGAATAAGGGTAAACTTTTCCAACTTTTATTTAAGGCCTCTAAAATATAATGTTCCTACCTATTTATCCACCCTGCTCGCCTATCTACAAACCAAAATCGATCTTTATTCCAGTCAGTGTGATCTGCCCAGCTAAAATGTTCTTTCCCCTTGATCAGCTCTCACCACCCTGTATAAGCCCATTCATATTACTCTCTTGCAATGAAGGCATAATAAATCTGGAAAACAATGATCACTGTTATCTGCAATTCAACAGTACTGATTAGCTACGACATTCACTTGAGTATTTAATTATATACAGTCTTATATTGTTTTATCGCTCTATTAATTTAAAACTTTCACAGTAAGCACAACATAGCAGTGAGGCACCGTAAGACATTATATCAATTTAAAGATTTTTGTCCTCCACAGCTTACATTTAGTGAGGAAGATACATACACAGAACCACAAGAGTTCGTAAAGTTCATAGAAAAATGTAATTAAAAGATAATGTAGGGGCAGGTTTGTGGCACAGTGGTGAAATTGCCACTTGGGATACACGCATCTCATATCAGAGTGCCTGCATTCCAGCCTATGCTTCCTATCCCTACCCAGCTTCCTGCTAATGCACACCTTGGGAGACACAGGTGATGGCTCAGGTACCAGGGTCCCTACCACCCAAGTGGGAGACCCAGATAGAGCTCCAGGCTATTTTAGAAAATTCATGGAAATAAAATTAAAAGATGAGTTTATTTTGTGGAGAAAATCTTTTGAAATTCAGTGACTTTTTCCTATATATTTCCCATGAATATCCCTATATATGGATCTCAAAATTTTTTCTACCAAAATAAACTTATCTTTTATTCCATTTCCACAAAATTTTTGAAGCACTCTCTTGTGTGTGTTTGTTGTGTGCCATGTGTCTTCTTTATCTAACTAAAACGCAGCAAAAAAGAAAGATAAATTAGACTTCATCAAAATTAAAAACTTGGGGCTAGAGCTGTGGTGCAGCAGGTTAAAGCCCCAGCCTGCAATGCCAGCATCCCATATGGGCGCAGGTTCTAGTCCCAGCTGCTCCACTTCTGATCCAGCTCCTTGCTATGGCCTGGGAAAGCAATAGAAGATGGTCCAAGGCCGGCGCCGCGGCTCACTAGGCTAATCCTCCACCTAGCAGTGTCGGCACACCAGGTTCTAGTCCCGGTCGGGGCACCGGATTCTGTCCCGGTTGCCCCTCTTCCAGGCCAGCTCTCTGCTGTGGCCCGGGAAGGCAGTGGAGGATGGCCCAAGTACTTGGGCCCTGCACCCCATAGGAGACCAGGAGAAGCACCTGGCTCACCTGGCTCCTGCTTTTCTCTCTGCCTCTCTCACTGTCCACTCTGCCTGTCAAAAAAAAAAAAAAGAAGAAGAAGAAGATGGTCCAAGTCCTTGGGCCCCTCCCTGCACCCATGTGGGAGACCTGGAAGAAGCTCCAGGCTCCTGGTTTCAGGCTGGCCCAGCCCTGGTCATTGTGGCCATTTGGAGAATGAAACAGAGGATGGAAGACCTCTCTCTATGTTTCTCTACCTCTCTCTATAATTTATCTTTTAAAATAAATCTTTAAAAAAATGAAAAACTTCTGTTGTTCAAAGACCACTACCTAGAAAGTTAAAAGATAACTCACAAAATGGGGGAGGGGAGGGGAGGTTCTTTTTTTTTCTTTTTTTTTTCTTTTTTTTCTTTTTTTTTTTTTTGGCAGGCAGAGTGGATACTGAGAGAGAGAGACAGAGAGAAAGGTCTTTCTTTGCCGTTGGTTCACCCTTCAATGGCCACCACGGCTGGCGCGCTGCGGCCAGCGCACCGCGCTGATCCCATGGCAGGAGCCAGGTGCTTCTCCTGGTCTCCCATTGGGCCATCCTCCACTGCACTCCCGGGCCACGGCAGAGAGCTGGCCTGGGAGAGGGGCAACCAGAACAGAATCCAGCGCCCCGACCAGGACTAGAACCCGGTGTGCTGGCGTCGCTAGGTGGAGGATTAGCCTAGTGAGCCGCGGCGCCGGCCAAGGTTATGACAAATCATACATAAAGGACTTCTACCCAGAATATATAAGGAATTTTTACAACTTAACAATAAAAATGCAAATAATCCCATTTAAAAATGGTAAATGTCTGAACAAACTTTTTTTCTTGCAAAAAAGATACATGTATGGCCAATAAGCACATGAAAAAATGCTCAACATCATTAACCTTCAAGGAAATACAATAAAAATCACAGAGATATCGCTTGAGACCCACTAGGATGGCTACAATCAAAAAGGCAGATAAGAACAAGTATTAGTGAGAATTACAGAACCTGGAACACTCATATACTATTGGGGATGCCGAATGGAGCAATCATTTCTGAGAACAGTCTGGCAGTTCCTCAAAATGTTAAACAGAGAGTTACCATCTGACTCTGCAATTCCACTCCTAGGTATATACCCAAGAAAACTGAATATGCAAGTTTGCAGCAGTATTATTCCCAAAAGCCAGGGGCGGGGCGGGGGGAAGGGGGGATGATCTACAGATAAATAAAATGTGGTATAAACATGCAATTCAACTATAAAAAATAGATTACTGATAAATGCTACAGCATAGATGAAGTTCTATTTTAATTTATTTATTTCCTTTTTATTTGAAAGATAGAAGAAAGAAAGATGGAGGGAGACAGACAGAGAGATCTTCCATCCTACTGCTTGGTTCATTCTCCAAATGCCAGCAACAGCCAGAGATAGACCAGGCAGAAGTCAGGAAGCCAGGAACTCAACCCAGGTCTCCCCCATGGGTGGCAGGGACTCAAGTACTTGAGCTATCATTTGTTGACTCCTGGAATGCACAATGTGGATGGATTTTGAAAACATGCTAAGGAGCACGCACCATGGTGTAGCAGGTAAAGCCACCATCTGCAGTGCTGGAATTCCATGTGGACACCAGTTCCAGTCCCAGCTGCTCCACTTCCAATTCAGCTCTCTGCTATTGCCTGGGAAAGCAGTGGAGGATGGCCCAAGTCCTTGGGCCCCTGAACCCACATGGGAGACCCAACTCCTGGCTCCTGGCTTCAGATCAGCTCAGCTCTGGTCATTGCAGCCATCTGGGGAGAGAACCGGCAGATCAAAGATCTCTCTGTCCGCCTCTGCCTCTCTGTAAATCTGCCTTTCAAATAAATAAATAAATCTTAAAAAAAATACTAAGTGAAAAAACTCAGATACAAAAGGCCATTTATTCTATTATTATTGCAGGATTCCATTTATATGAAATGTCTAGAATATATAAATTCATAAAGACAGAAAGATTAATGGTTGCCAGGAGCTGGGGGTGGAGGAACAGGGATTGAATACTAACGGGTATTAGGTTTCTTTTTGTGATGATGAAAATGTTCTGGAATTAGTGTTGATAGTTGCATAACCTTGTGACTGTACTAAAAACCACTGAATTATATACTTTAAGGGAAAATTGCCTGGTATGTGAATTATATCCAATAAAGCTGTTATTGTTTTTAATCTGATGCAAAAATTTGTCCCTCTCTAAAGAAATTTGATATTAAACACAAATAAATTAAAAAGTGTTTACTGAATGGCTATGGATAAATTTATTTTTTATAAATAAAATCATCTTGAAAATGCAATTTGAGGAGTTCTAATTTAAAGGAACCCTGCAACAAGCTTTTGGAAAGAGTAAGAGGCAAGTGTTCGGACTAGCAGTTATAGGTCTACCTCCTGGATCAGAGTAGCTGCATTCAAGAACCAGGTCCGGTTGCCGACTCCAGCTAATGCCGATGCTGGAAGGCAGTGGTGGTGGCTCAAGCAATGAGTTTCTGCTACCCAGATACCTCCCAGCTTCAGGCTTGCTTAGCCACTCCCCTCCCTCCCCCGACCCGAGACTGGGCATTTGAAAAGTGAACAGCACTTCTGCCACTCAAGCTCTCTTACTTTCTCTCTCTCTCTCAGCTTCTCAAAAGGAAAAAAAAAAAAAAAAAGTAGAAAAATTTTACAAAGATCTTTATTTTTCACGAAGTTTCTCAAATAGGTCCTTTTTAAATTTATTTATTTACTTATTTGAGAGATTCAAAGAGAGACAGATCTCATCTGCTGGTTCATTTCCCCAAATTCCTGCAACAGCAGAGGGCTACACTAGGCTGAAGCTGAGAGTTCAATTCAAGTCTCCCATGTGGGTGGCAAGAACCCAATCACTTGAGCTATCCCCAGTACCTCCCTGGGTCTGCACTAGCAGGCAGCAGGAGTCAAGAGCAGAGCCAGCCAATTCAGGCACTCCACTATAAGACAAAGGGGTGTCGGCCAGCGCCACAGCTCACTAGGCTAATCCTCCGTCTGCAGTGCCAGCACCCTGGATTCTAGTCCCGGTTGGGGCACCGGATTCGGTCTGTCCTGGTTGCCCCTCTTCCAGTCCAGCTCTCTGCTGTGGCCCGGGAAGGCAGTGGAGGATGGTCCAGGTCCTTGGGCCCTGCACCGGCATGGGAGACCAGGAGGAAGCAACCTGGTAGTGGCCATTTTGGGGGTGAACCAACGGAAGGAAGACCTTTCTCTCTGTCTCTCTCACTGTCTAACTCTGCCTGTCAAAAAATAAATAAATAATTTTAAAAAAAAATAAAAAAAGACAAGGGGATGTCAACTGGCATCTCTACTAACATCTGAACCACCAGGTTAAATACCCGGCCCTCAGATGTATCCTTTTAAAGGACATTATTAGAGAATAATAAATGCATATTTTAAAATTTTAGTTGATTTTAAAGAAAATCTGCAAGCAGCAAAAAGTATTTGAATACATAAAGAAGTTTAAACAGAAAAAAAAAAAGAAACATCTTTTGCCAATTATCACACCCTCAACTAAAAGGAACTTTGGGGGTGGTGGGATTACTATATTTTAAATTTAGTAAATGCATTATTTGAGTATTTCTGAAAACAAAGAAGTGAATTTATCTTTCAGAATCCCACACTCTAATCTTTCTAAAATTTCTCAAACTCTTCAACCTCAAAGAACTCCTGTAACATTTGCCTCAATACCCTATGGCCTCTTTGGAATAAACTGTGGCATTGTTTTCTTGCTATGGATAACAGTCAGTAAATCAGTCAAGAGCATTTATTAAAAACCCGCCTTGCACAGAGGCACACATTGGACACCTGGGGAGTGATATAGGAAGTAGAAAACATAGTACCTGACCTCAAGGCCAAGATGGTGGCGAAAAGATCAACACAAATCATATAGAAGAGCAATAACATTGCATTTCCTTTATCTCACCCTAGAGAAGATGATATGAACACAGAGTACAGATTACTTGGATATTGCTTACTTCAACTTTTCATAGGAAGGAAGAGTAGGCAGGGGAACAAAGAAATAAAAATAGGATTCAAGGTGAAATAAGGTAAGGTTTAAAAAAAGAAGAAAGAAACAAAGCACCTGGAATTTCTAGTAGTGTACGACCACCTAACAACAAAATGCTAAGTTCAAGTCTTATTTTTCATTAGTCCCTGAAACTGCAAGGCTATCATTGTGGAACCATTGGATAAGAAATTCCTTTTTTTTTTTTTTCCCCCAAATACCCACCTACAGTGCTTCCCAGCTATGAGATAGTTTACATTTGCATGTGTGTGAGGGTGTCAGAAAGGCCTAGTCACCAGATCTGTAGAGAGGGCCCTATGTCCTTGCCAATTCCAGAAGAAACACAGCCTTATTCCTCACCATGAAGTAACCGTTACAGGGGCTGGCACTGAGGCATAGTGGGTTGGGCCAAGGCCTGCAACACCGGCATCCCATATGCAAACACCAGTTCTAGTCCTAGTTGTTCCACTTCCAATCCTGCTGGCGCAGAAGAAGACAGCCATGTGCCTGGGCCCCTAACACCCATGTGGCAGACTCAAATAGAGTTCCCAGATCCTAGCATTGCCCTGGCCATTGCAGCCACTTGCGAAGTGAACCAGTGGATGAAAGATTCCTTTCTTGGGGCTGGCATTCTGGTGTAGTGGGTAAAGCCACCGCCTGCAGTGCCAGGACCCCACATGGGTGCCGATTCAAGTCCCAGCTGCTTCACTTCTGATCCAGCTCTCTGCTGTGGCCTGGGAAAGCAGTAGAAGGGGGCCCGTGGGAAGACCCACAAGAAGCTCCTGGCCCCTGGCTTCAGATCAGTGCAGCTCGGGCTGTTGTGGCCATCTGGGGAATGAACCAGCAATTGGAAGAAATCCGCCCACCCCACCCCACCTCTCTGTAATTCTCCCTATCAAGTAAATAATTAAATCTTTTTCTAAAAAAAGATTAAATAACTGCCAGGTAAACATACTTTCAAACAATTCAAACAAACCATTCAAACAGTAAATAATGAGAATTTTGCCAAAGATGGAAGAATTCCTCTTATCAGTTGCTTCATGTAACAATTACTTAGTGAAACTCTAAGAATGAGAAGGGGGGTCCGACTAGAATCTTGCAGAAATACCAGGCTGAAGGAAATTCTCCAGAAAGGCAAGTTTAAGCAACAGTTTTACAGAAGTCTCTCTAGGGGCAACTCATTTCTTTTTCTTTTTTCTTTTTTTTACAGGCAGAGTTAGACAGTGAGAGAGAGACAGAGAAAGGTCTTCCTTCCGTTGGTTCACCCTCCAAATGGTGCTACAGCTGGCGCACTGCACCGATCCAAAGCCAGGAGCCAGGTGCTTCTCCTGGTCTCCCATGCAGGTGCAGGGCCCAAGGACTGCCTTCCCGGGCCACAGCAGAGAGCTGGCCTGGAAGAGGAGCAAACGGGACAGAATCCGGTGCCCCGACCAGGACTAGAACCCGGGGTGCTGGCGCCGCAGGCGGAGGATTAGCCAAGTGAGCGGCGGTGCCGGCCGAGGCAACTCATTTCTAAGAGTTAACTCTAACTCTTAATATTAAGAATTTAAGTTCTCTCTCTTTGAAAGTTCTGCTCACTGGTTCTTCAGGCTTTATGAACAACATTTAATTTCTCTTTAATATCATAGTCCTTCAATTATTTGGAGTTCTCATAAACTCTCAATCCCGTCATGAGTCACCTCTTGGCCAAGCTAAATATCCCAGTTTCCTTCACTATTCCTCATCTAGCTTGGTCTTCGTTTCCTTTATTATCTTGCTCTTTACACTTTAAATGTGTACCAGCAGTTTGTCCCCAGTGCTCTTAGAGGATAATATCCAGTACTAAACATAGGATTCCAAGTGTGCTCTAAAGAGCACAGAAACAAATAAAATCCTTGCCTTCATTTTAGATACTAAGCTTCCATTGATAAATACCACTGTAAGTTGAAATAGCTTTTGGCAGCCACATCAGCAGTGATTCATGGTATGCTTCTATCAACTGAAAAGTCCCACGATTTTTATATATGTACTATGCTAAGCTATATATCCCTTATTCTTGATCAGGGAAGCTGATTTCAAAATCCATTTCAGAATTTTAACTTTATCACCATAATATTGCAACCCTGTAAGAGTTACCTATTTACAGCCCATCATAATATTCTTAGATTCTACTCCCATTGGAGTTGGCACTCTGAATTTCAAGTCATAAAGAGATTGGCTAAGCATGTTCCTGGCAACCTCCCTTTTTGGAAGCCACAATTCAATTAATCTGTATCTCTTGGGCATAATTATTTAAACAACACTATCTACCAAATAATACCATAAACCTGAAAATTCATCACAAGGACATCATCACAAGTTTGTGGAGAAATCTGTCAAATGCCTCAATGATATCCTTATTCTGTTTTGCCTATAACTTCAAATCATTAATGATTCAATTGCACTGCATGCTTTTTGTCTTAAACTTGAGGTTGGATTTCAATTCCAATATCAAAGGGAAAGACCTTAGGGAATGATCATATCTGAGACTTGGCATAATCTGAACTACAAATTAGGCTCTCAAAACACACCTTACTAGAAAGGATGGAATTAGGGGCAGCTAAAGTTAGGCCATTTGTCTCTTCTTTGTAAGACTTCCTTTTCCCTGATCCATAACTCTAGATTACAGACCTCACCTAATCCTTCTGCTGCATTTCTAGTATCTGAAAGTGTGGTGTGTACTAGAAATGATAGTGCAAGCCACATACATAGTTTAATTTAGTAGCCATCTTCAATGACTAAAAAAAATGAAATTGTTAACTATTTTAAAATTTTTATATGTAGTAAAACTCACCTTTTTGAGACACTGAGTTGATAGAGATTTGTTTACATACAGTGTCAACACAATTATGATACAGAATAATTCTATCACTCTCTAAAATATTCTCCTACTATTGCTTTGTATTTGAACTCCCCCCATTCTTTATCCCTGCCAACCTCTAATTTTTTGTCTCGCTAGTTTGTATTTCCAAAATGTCATACATCAAGAATCATATATGCAACCTTTTGAGACTGGCTTCTTTTATTAATTTTATTAATATAAAAAGAAAAATTTCATGTATTTCATAGGTAGAATTCTAAGAAGATAACCATACTTCCCTTCTTCCTTCTCACCCCCCCTCAATCCCCCTTCCTTCCTTGCTTTCTTTTATTTTTTTGCAAAAACATAATTTCAATCCATTCTATAATCACAAGCTTAATGCAGCACTACTCATAAAATTCAACAAGTAGAAAGGCCACAGTCACACCAGAGTATAAATAAGAACTAAAAACAACAAATCACAAGATGTCCACTTCATTCCTATACATTTTTTATATTCCATATTAACTGCCACATATCAGAAAAAATATATGATATTTGTCTTTTTGGGGCTGGCTTATTTCACTAAGCATAATGGTTTCCAGTTGACCCATTTTGTTGTAAAAGACAGGATTTCATTCTTTTTTATGGCTGAGTATCTTTCCTCAGCTTAAGGCATTTGAGACTCTGCCAAATTACTGCAAATATCAACAGATTGTTCCTTTACAGAGTCCTCAGACAACTGCTGTATATATTCTTTAGGTATTCTAGGGTTTTTAATTATAACCATAAAAGAGAGAGGATAGGGGCCGGTGCTGTGGACTAGTAGGCTAAGCCTCCACCTCCAGCACGACATCGCATAGGGCGCTGATTCAAGTCCCAGCTGCTCCTCTTCTGACCCAACTCTCTGCTTATAGCCTGGGAAAGCAGTGGAAGATGGCCCAAGAGCTTGGGCCCCTGCAGCAGTGTGGGAGACCTGGAAGAAGAGCCAGGTGCCTGGCTTTGGATCTTCCTAGCTCAAGCCATTGCAGCCATTTGGCGAATGAACCAGCAGATGAAGTTCCTTCTTTCTGTCTCTCCCTCACTCTATAACTCTACCTCCTAAAGAAATAAGTAAAATCTTAAAAGAGAGAGAGAGAATAGAAGCGTATTCAATCTTTCTTTCCCACTGATAACTAAACTTAATAATAAAGTTAAGAAATTAAAATTAACTAACCTCAATAATATTATTTTATTTAGCCAATAATATGGGGCAGGTGTTTGGCTTAGCAGTTAATACGCTACCCATATCTCACCTTAGAGTGCCTGGGTTTAATTCCCAACTCGCTCCTGGTTCCTGCTAATACAGATTCTAGGAGACAGCACTAATGGACCCAAGTAATTGGATTACTGCCACCCATGTGGAAGAAGACCTGGATCAAGTTCCTAGCTCCCTGCTTCAGCTCAGGCCAGGGGGCTGTTGTGGGCCTTTGATGAGTGAACTAGCAAACAAAATCTCTTGTTCTTGTCTCTTGTTCATTCGTGTTCTCTCTCTCTCTCTCTCTCTCTCTCACCTCTTCCAGTAAGAAAAGAAATACGTAATCAATATAAAAGTTATCAATGAGATAGTCTACATTCTTTTTAATATAACACTTCAGAATCAGATGTGTTATGTCACACTTAAAGCACATCTCCATTTAGACAAGCCACAATGAAAGACTCCATGGCCACATGTGACCAGTAGCAACTATACTGCACAATCTAACAAAACTGATTAGGAAAAAAGAGAATGAAGAGAAGAGAATGAAGAAGTCATCCAATTTTCCATGGCCACCTGCAGACAATATGTTCTCACTACTGTATTAGGTAGCATATCGTATTGCTAGGTAGTTATTAGTTGCTGGAAAATGTTCCTTCTTTCATCGATCATGAAATCTTTACCCATTAGGAAAACTCTAAGCATTACTCTACATGGTAGTCCCTAAATCATCAGCAGGTAACTACTACATCTTCTTCTACTATTGTCCAGGTTAAACTTGCTCCATTCTTTCAGCAGTTTATAGTAAAACAATTTTCAAAAGAGAAAGCTATATGATTCTTATATATATATACATTGTATATATATTTTTTGCATATATATATATATACACACACACACACACACACACAAAGGAATGTGTTATATTACTAAGCCTACAGAAACCGGAAAATAAGGAAAGGGGTAAAATTTCCCATCTTCAGAAGTTATAATGAGTTTTAAATGAACTTTGGACCTTGTAGTTTTACAGATTTATGTCAGTGCATAAAATAACAATATTTTAAGCCAAAAGCTATAAATTTGCATTACTTTATTAAGCAATAAATATTCTACTACAGAAAAAATTTAGTCCTGGTAATCTCTTAATGCGTATTCACAATCTGTTTCATTAGTGCAATTTATTAGCAATTCTTATTTAATGACTACAATGCATCTGATATCATAAAAAGAAAGTTTTCTCAACCTTTCTCTGATTGCTGTAGTTTTAAAAAGTAGTTAGGGGAGGGGCCGGCACTGTAGCATAGCAGGGGAAGCCCGTTCGAGAATCTGCTGCTCCACTTCCGATCCAGCTCCCTGCTGTGGCCTAGGAAAGCAAGGGAAGATGGCCCAAGTCCTCGGGCCCCTGCACCCGCATCAGAGACCTGGAAGAAGCTCCTGGCTCCTGGCTTCGGATCAGTGCAGCTCCAGCCATTGCGGCCAACTGGGGAGTGAACCAGCAGATGGAAGACCTCTCTCTCTCTCTCTCTCTCTCTCTCTCTCTCTGCCTCTCCTTCTCTTTGTGAGTAACTCTGACTTTCAAATAAGTAAATAAATCTTTAAAAGAAAAAAACGGTAGTTAGGAGGGCCAGTGCTGTGGTATGGCAGGTAAAGTTGCTGCCTGTGGCACTGGCATCCCATATAGGCATTGGTTTGATTCCCAGCTGCTCCGCTTCGGAGCCAGCTCCCTGCTAATAATGCACCTGGAAAAGCAAAAGATATGGCCCAAACACCTGGACCCCTGAACCCATGTGGAAGACCCCGAAGAAACTCCTGACTCATGGTGTCAGACTGCCAAAGCCCCAGCCATTGCAGCCATTTGAAAAGAGAACCAGCAGATGGATGGAAGATACCTCTCTCTCTCTCTCTCTCTCTCTCTCTCTCTCTGACTCTGCCTTTCAAATAAAATACATAAATCTTTAAATATAATTTAAAAACAAAAGGTAGTTAAGACATAATATAATGTTGATTGATTTATTTTTTATTTGAAAGACAGAGACAGAGACAGAAAGAGAGACAGCTTCCATCTGCTTGTCCACTCCATAAATGGTTGAACAGCTGGAGCTGAACCAAACAGAAGCCAGGAGTTCAGAACTCAACCCAGCTCTCCCACATGGGTGGCAGGAACCAAAGTGTTTGAGCCATCATCTGCTGCCTACCAGAGTACGCATTCGCAGACAGCTGGATTCTGAAGCGGAAGCAGGACTCAAACTCAGGCATTCAGATATAGACGTGTACATCCCAAGAGACATCTTTTTTTTTTTTTTTTTAAGATTTTATTTGTTTACTTGAAAGTCAGAATTACAGAGAGGCAGAGGCAAAGAGAGAAAGGTCTTCCATCTGCTGGTTCACTCCCCAACTGGCCACAACAGAGCTGTGCTGATCTGAAGCCAGGCGCCAGGAGCTTCTTCAGGGTCTCCCATGTGGGTGCAGGGCCCCAAGAAGTTGGTCCATCTTCCACTGCTTTCCCAGGCCATAGCAGAGAGCTGGATTGGAAGAGGAGCAGCCAGGACATGACCAATAGACATCTTAACCACTGCATCAAATACCTACCCCTAGATATAATTTTAAAACAGCTCACGGGGCTGGTGCTGTGGCGTAGTAGGTAGTTGCCACCTGCAGTGCCAGCGTCCCATATGGGTGCCGGTTCAAGACTTGGCTGCTCCACTTCTGATCCAGCTCTCTGCTATGGCCTGGGAAAGCAGTAGAAGGTGGCCCAAGGCCTTGGGCCCCTCACCTATGTGGGAGACCTAGAAGAAGCCCCTGGCTCCTGGCTTCAGATCAGCACAGCTCCAGCCATTGTGGCCATCTGGAGGAGTGAACCAGCAGATGGAAGACCTCTCCCTCTCTCTCTCTCTCTCTCTCTCTCTCTGCCTCTCCTTCTCTCTGTGTGTAACTGTGACTTTCAAATAAATAAATAAATCTTAAAAAAAAAAAGCTCAATAAAGACCACTATCATGAAACAGTAAAAACTTGGGAAAATAAAAATAAATGAATATTTAGCAAATATGCTTGATTTTTATATACACACATATTCACACATTCTTGATGTAGGTGTAACCACAAGAATACAGATTATTTACATCTCATTTTCTGTATACTACAACTGTATCATGGTAAGATACACAAAAAGGTTCACTTAAATGTGCCAAGTAGAGACTTTTGCCTTTATAGGGAAGAAAAAAGTTATATTGTCATTTGGAGGACACTATGAAAAAATTCTGAGAAGTGAAGCAATAGGAAAAAAGCATAATTATACTGTACTTAAGGGGAAGAAAGATATGACTTTTGTGAAGATTTAGAGTAAGTAGACAAGATAAATGGAGAGGTTTTTTTCTCATTTTCTATAATCTTCAAATATTAACTCATTCAATCTCTCAAAAAATATTAAGCATAAATGCCATGGTAGTAAGTATCAATGACAGAAAAAGGGTTAAGAGATTCTGTTCCAATAAAACTTGCAATCTAAGAGATGACCTTAGAGATAAGACATCTATAAAAACAACTACGAACATTAAGAAATAATCACTTCAGGAGAGAATCACCAAAAAACTGTTACACAAAATGCTGTTATGGGGCCTGATACAGTCTCAAAGTTCCACTCCATTGGTTACTAACTGATCGTAATAAAGTATCTGTAATGGGACAACATGGCAGGTGCCACCTTAACCTAATCAAGTATTCGGATGTAGTGGGGTCAACAATAGAACAAATCAATATCACAGACCTTGTGATAACTGCCATTAGAAAGTTCCAACATCATCTATTTAGAAAACTTGACAAAAATGTTTAACCTGAATACAATCATGAAGAAAATAATAAGATAAACCAAATTGTTGGACATTCTACAAAACAATAAGCCTGGCTGAAATCATTGGAAGCTGGGAAACTTGAGAAAAAGGGTCAATTAAAGATGGTGAATTAAAGAATAAAAATAAACAAACAGTAAGCCTGACTCTTAAAACCATTAATGACATGAATGAAAAGGGGGGTGGGGGGAGGCAGGTGGTGCAGCAGGTGAAGCCACCACTTAGCATGCCCATATCCCATGTCAGAGTGCCTGGTTTGAGTTCCAGCTATTCCACACTTCCCATGCAACTTCTTGCTAATAACACCTGGGAGGCTACAAATGATAGCCCAATCACTTAGGTTTCTGCCACCCATGTGGGAGATTCAGATGGAGTTCCTAGCTCCTAGGTGCAGTCTGACCTGGCCCTAGCTGTTGCTGGAATTTGGGGTGTGAATCAGCAAATGGAAGATATCTCATTATTCTCTCTGTCTCTCCCTCTTTCTGTTACTCTTTCAAATAAATAAATAAATCTTTGAACAAAAAAGAAAGGCAAGAGAAATGCTTTAAATAAAGTTAAATGGGGCTTGTGCTGTGGCATAGCAGGTAAGCTACTGGCTACAGTGCTGGCATCCCATATGGGCGCTGATTCAAGTCCTGGCTGCTCCACTTCCGATCCAGCTCCTGGCCTGGGAAAGCAGTGGCAGATGGCCCGAGTGCTTGGGTCCCTGCACCCAGATGGGAGATCCAGAAGAAACTCCAGGCTCCTAGCTTCAGATAGGCCCAGCTCTGGCCATTGCGGCCATCTTGGGAGTGAACCAGCAATGGAAGACCTCTTCCTCTCTCTGCCTCTGCCTCTCTGTAACTCGGTCCTTCAAATAAATAAATAAATCTTTAAAAAGAAATAAAAGGGGCTGGCAATGTGGCATAGTGGGTAAAGCCACTGTTGCATGCAGTGCTGGCATCCCATATGGGCACTGGTTCGAGACTCGGCTTCTCCACTTCTGATCCAGCTCTATGCTATGGCCCGTGAAAGCAGCAGAAGATGGCCCAAGGCCTCAGGCCCCTGCACCAGTATGGGAGACCCAGAAGAAACTCCTGGCTCCTGGCTTCGGATTGGCACAGTTCCGGCCATTACGGCCAACTGGGGAGTGAACCAGCGGATAGAAGACCTCTCTCTCTCTCCCTTTCTCTCTGCTTCTCCTTCTTTCTCTGTGTAACTCTTTCAAATAAATAAATAAATCTTTAGAGATATGAGTAGTAAACACAGTGCATGAGCTTTCACTGGGTCACAGACTTGGGCAAGGAGAGCTAAAGGGACAGTAATGAACAACTGGGGAAACATGAACATGGATCATGCATTAGAAACTTCTGTCATTGTCAAATTTCTGTGTGATAATGGAATTGAGATTCTGTAGAAGGAAAATGTCTTTTTCTCAGAAGACATGCATAGACATGAAAATATTACAGATGGAGTATGAAAATATGTGCAACTTATTACTTCTAAATGGTTCAGCAAAAATATTTAAATAGAATAACTATGAATTCATAAGTACATACTCATACACACATGAAGAGAGGTTTCATAGAGAGATTTCTTAATAGCAAAATGTTAACAACTGATAAATTAAAGTTGTTTCCAGATGTTCTTTTTTATTATTTATTTAATTTATTTATTTATATATTTTTTGACAGGCAGAGTGGACAGTGAGAGAGAGAGACAGAGAGAAAGGTCTTCCTTTGCCGTTGGTTCACCCTCCAATGGCTGCCGCGGCCGGCACACTGCAGCCGGCGCACCGCGCTGATCCGAGGCCAGGAGCCAGGTGCTTCTCCTGGTCTCCCATGGGGTGCAGGGCCCAAGCACTTGGGCCATCCTCCACTGCACTCCCAGGCCACAGCAGAGAGCTGGCCTGGAAGAGGGGCAACCGGGACAGAATCCGGCACCCTGACCGGGACTAGAACCTGGTGTGCTGGCGCCGCAAGGTGGAGGATTAGCCTAGTGAGCCACGGCGCCGGCCTTCCAGATGTCCTTTTAAAAATTTGTAGGTAGGGACCAAATCTGTGGTGGAGCGGTTAAAGTTGCCGCCTGCAGTGCCGGCATCCATGTGGGCACCGATTCAAGTCCCGGCTGCTCCACTTCCAACCAGCTCCTTGCTATGGCCTGGGAAAGCAGTGGAAGATGGCCCGAGTGCTTGGGCCCCTGCACCCAGGTGGGAGACCCAGAAGAAGCTCTGGGCTCCTGGCTTCGGATTGTCACAGCTCCAGTCATTGTGGCCATCTGGGGAATGAAGCAGCGGATGGAAGATTTCTCTCTGCCTCTGCCTCTCTGTAACTCTGCCATTTAAATAAATAAATAAATCTTTTTTTTTTTTTTTTTGACAGGCAGAGTGGACAGTGAGAGAGAGAGACAGAGACAGAGAGAAAGGTCTTCCTTTGGCGTTGGTTCACCCTCCAATGGCCGCCGCTGCAGCCGGCGCACCGCACTGATCCGATGGCAGGAGCCAGGTGCTTCTCCTGGTCTCCCATGGGGTGCAGGGCCCAAGCACCTGGGCCATCCTCCACTGCACTCCCTGGCCACAGCAGAGAGCTGGCCTGGAAGAGGGGCAACCGGGACAGAATCCGGCGCCCCGACCGGGACTAGAACCTGGTGTGCCGGCGCCGCAAGGTGGAGGATTAGCCTATTGAGCCATGGCGCCGGCTATAAATAAATAAATCTTTAAAAAAATTTACAGGTAGATGTTATTTTCTTTCTTTCTTTCTTTCTTTCTTTCTTTCTTTTTTTTTTTTTTTTTTTTTTTTGATAGGTAGTTATAGACAGAGAGAGAGAGAGAGAGAGAGAGAGAAAGGTCTTCCTTCCATTGGGTCACTCCACAAATGGCCACTACGGCCAGCACGCTGCGCTGATCTAAAGCCAGGAGCCAGGTGCTTCTCCTGGTCTCCCATGGGGTGCAGGGCCCAAGCACTTGGGCCACCCTCCACTGCCCTCCCGGGCCACAGCAGAGAGCAGGACTAGAAGAGGAGCAACCAGGACTAGAACCCAGTGCTCATATGGGATGCCGGCGCTGCAGATGGAGGATTAACCAAGTGAGCCACAGTGCTGGCCCCAGTAGATGTTATTTTACTTATTTTCTAAAATAACAATTTGAGAGGGGAAAATGGTACATGGTAAAAATTCATTCATGTCATAAGAATTGACAAATAGCATGCTAAGGAAATTCTGAAAATGAAATAAATGTAACATATGCTTCAATGAAGAAGTGGCACTTGAGGGTCTAAGACAGCAAAAATGACTCTAAAAGGAAAAAAGTTACAAAACGCATTAAGATGGTCTTCCTTTGTAAAAGGTGAAACAATGCAGAGAATACAGTAAAAAGTTGAAGAATAAAAAGGATTTGGAAATAAGAAGATGAAGGGAACAACACAAGATAAAGCAAAGTGCAAGGGGACCCAGTGCCCATCTTAGGAAGTGTGGCAGATGCCACGAGTGTCCCACCACATCCTCTAGGTTTTCTCACTCCAGAGGTCACCTGCTACTCTGAATTTTTTTTAATAAAGATTTACTTATTTGTTTGAAAGAGTTACAGAGAAGGAAAGGCAGAGGCACAGAGAAAGACAGATCCTCCATCTCCTGGTTTGCTCCCCAAATGGCCACAACAGTCAGGGCTGGGCCAGGCTGAAGCCAGGAATCAGTAGCTTCTTCTGAGTCTCCCATATGGGAGTGGGGGCTCAAGAACTTGGGCCACCTTCCACTGCTGTTTCAGGCACATTTGCAAGGAGCTGGATCAAAAGTGGAGCAGACAGAATTCAAACCAGCATCTCTGGATGGGATGCCAGCCCTGCAGGTGGTGGCTTTACTTGCTACACCACGGCGCCTGCTCCCATTCTGAATTTCTTAATCTCCGCAGTACTGACAATTTGGGATGGATAATTCTTTGTTGTAGGGGTTGTCTATGAATTGTAGTAGGTTTAGCAGCATTCCTGGTTCCCACTCACAAAGTGCTAGCTAGTAGTAGTCTTGCCCTCTTCCAGCTGTGGACAACCAAAACTATCTCCAGCCATTGTCAAATGGTCTATGGAGAACAAAATAACCTCCTCCCCTCTCAAAGCGGCTATCTGAGAAGGAATCACTGCTATAAACCAACAGTCACCTGTCTCAAGTAACTGCATCGGTCCAAGTGCATTCAGTGGTCTGGCGAGTGTTTGGCCAGTACAGAAGGCTGCATTTCACGGAAGTGAATTACACCAAGTAAAGAGGATGAAAGTACATATAGAAAAACTGCCACTTCTTTTGATAATATTGAAGTGAGTTCTACACAGTTGGGAGATTGCTAATGGTATTTAACCTCCACTGCACACAGCAACAACCTGCTCATTAAAGTACCCTATTTTGATTTTTTATTTTTACTTATTCATTCATTTTTTATTTTATTTGAAATGAAGAGAGACAGACAGATACACAAAGATCTTCTATCTACTGGTTCACTCACCAAATGCCCACAATAGCCAGGACTGAGCCAGGCTAAAGCCAAGAGCGCAGAATTCAACCAGGTCTCCCACATAGATGGCAGGGACCCAATTAACTTGAGTCATCACCTGCTGCCTCCCATGGTGCACATTAGCAAGAAGCTAGAATTGAGGAGCAAAGCAGGGACTCAAACTCAGGCATTCTGATATGGACTACAAGTTTCCCAAGTGGCAGCTTAACTGCTGCACCCAACAGTAAGCCCCTATTTTAATTTCTCTTCCTCGTGACTCTTCCCCATTCATTACTTGCTTCCAGGCTGCACCTCCCAAATGTACAATAATCAAATCCTCATCTCAGGATCTGCTGTTTTCAGGAATCCAAACTAAGGCAGAAGTTTCACTGCTCAGAGAAGAAATGTGTGTTCCTCCTGGAGAAATGAAATGTCTACTGTCTACCAGTGGTTATGTGTGATCAACCAAATTCACATCTCTGACAGTTCTGGTCACTCAATGACAAGTCCACAAGAAGGCAGTACTCAGTCTGGGCCACTGAAGATCAGTGCCATGAGACAGGACTCCAGTACTCCTCCCTCCATACTACAGCTACTGACGGAAGGCAGCATGTGTGTGCCCAAGAGGCAACAAAAGAACAAAAAACTGAACCAAAAGAGCAGCTTAAAATAAAAGAGAATGGTTCAAGCTACTAAAGGCGCCTAATATGGCAACTTCATCAAACCAAAGGCTGTGTCCTGGGAGAGTCCAGCTCAGTAACTCACTACAGATAGACCTTTTTGCAAAGAACAGCAGTTTCTTACAAGAGTTATAGCCTGTGTGGAACATGGGAAAAAAGAGTGAAAAGGCTAGCCTGAGGCTCAGAGTTAAAACAAACAAACAAACAAACAAAAAAAAGTACAAGTACAACATGAGACTGAAACATGTGGTCATGGCAGAAGTCAAGAATGCTATGAAAGGTTTTTTGGTCATATCAACAGGACCTCAGGAACAGTCTTGAAGAGACTCACACTGGTCACAGACTGGTCAACTTAAGTATCAACACCATTAGTAAGTGTGATGGTTTGAAACACACCAAATGACTTTAAGCCCATGAGTTAATGACACTTTTCAAAAATCAATGGTTATCTCTGAAAGATGCAAAGAATCTACTCATTATTTTGAAAACCAGAATATAAAGAAAAAGAATTGGGAATTTATCACATCCTTCCTAAGAGAACTATACTCAGGGTCACCAAATAGTTGATCAGTTGATATTCTTCATAGAAGTATTCCAGTTAATAAATGAAAAAGAGATGGATGTTCAGTTAAGAAAAATGTGTTCCTCCTGAAGAAACAAAATGTCTAATATTGACCTATAGTCATGTGTGATTTTCCAAACTCACCTCTCTGACAGTGCTGCCATTTTGCAACTCTTAACAAGTTAGGCAAAGACCATTAATGGTTGTTCCATCATAAGACAACAGATAGTACAGGCCTGCTAACAGAAAAATGCATCACTCTGAAATATGCTTGACCAAAAAATAAACCTAACCCTCAGTAAGTCTCTAAATCAAATCACACATAGAAGCAAAGAATCATGCTAAATGATATCACAAGAGTAAAATCATCAGATTGTAACCATGGGAAACTCTGGTCTACTTTCTTCAGAAATACATTGAAAACAAAAAAGAAAAATAGGAAAGGGCAGGAAAAATGAGAACAGGAGGAAGAATATCAAGAGGCAAAGAAAAGAAAAAGGGAAAAAGGGGAGAGACAAAATGATTGTAAATAAGAAACCTAAATGGCATACCAATCTACAGCAATGTTATACAGTATCAGTAATCAAACTAAAATTCTCACACATTTTACATATTGCTATGATTTGCATTTGATTTGGCTCCTGAATTCATGTAAACATTTAGACTTCAAAATCATAAATCACTGGCACTATTAGGGTAGAAATTTAATCCAATTACGTTGTTTAGGAGGTAGGCCTAGTGGGATGTCCAAAGGTCACTGAGGGCATGTCCTAAAGAGACAATTCTCAAAGGAGTTGGTTTAGGCGCCTGAGTCAGGCCCAGCCATTCTCTGCCTGCTTGCTCAACAGATGATCTTCAGTCTACAAATGCTCCACCATAGCTACTCACTGTGTTCACAGGACGCGAAACCAATGGAGCCAGCAGGTCTTAGACCTGAACCTCTAAATAAATAACCTTTTCTCTTTACAAAGTTAGTTGCCTCAGGGCCAGCACTGTGGCACAGTGGGTAAAGCCACTGCCTGTAGTGCCAGCAACCCATATGGGCGCTGCTTCAAGTCCTAGCTGCTCCACTTCTAATCCATCTCTCTGCTATGGCCTGGAAAAGCACTGGAGGATGGCCCAAGGACTTGGGCCCCTGCACCAACATGGGAGGCCCAGAAGAAGCTCCTGGCTCCTGGCTCCTGGCTCCTGGCTTTGGATCGGCGTAGCTCCAGCCGTTGCGGCCAACTGGGGAGTGAACCAGTGGATGGAACACCATCTCTGCCTCTCCTCTCTCTGTGTAACTCTTACTTTCAAATAAATGAATAAATCTTTAAGAAAATAAATAAGCCGGCACCGCGGCTCACTAGGCTAATCCTCCGCCTAGCGGCGCCGGCACACCGGGTTCTAGTCCCGGTCAGGGCGCCGGATTCTGTCCCGGTTGCCCCTCTTCCAGGCCAGCTCTCTGCTGTGGCCAGGGAGTGCAGTGGAGGATAGCCCAAGTGCTTGGGCCCTGCACCCCATGGGAGACCAGGAAAAGCACCTGGCTCCTGGCTCCTGCCATCGGATCAGCGCGGTGCGCCGGCCGCAGCGCGCCGGCCGTGGCGGCCATTGGAGGGTGAACCAACGGCAAAGGAAGACCTTTCTCTCTGTCTCTCTCTCTCACTGTCCACTCTGCCTGTAAAAAAATAAAATAAAATAAATAAATAAATAAATAAATAAATAAAAATAAATAAAATTAGTTGCCTCAGGTATTTTGCTATAGCAACAAAAGCTGATTGACACACACAATGTTTTCTTACATATGTATGTATATGTATACATGTATCAACTAAGAAAATTTGAATATGAATTAGTAAT
The DNA here is from genome assembly GCF_051225735.1 of Oryctolagus cuniculus. Classification (NCBI taxonomy): domain Eukaryota; kingdom Metazoa; phylum Chordata; class Mammalia; order Lagomorpha; family Leporidae; genus Oryctolagus; species Oryctolagus cuniculus. The sequence goes on from NC_142868.1 coordinate 179,960,498, forward strand.
GAGAAATTTCAGAATAGTTTTTTATTTCTACGTATTTTTTTTTAATTTATTTATTTATTTCTTTGAAAAGCAAAGTGACAGAGAGAGAGAGACATCCACTGATTCATTTCCCAAATCGCAACAACAGCTTGGACGGTTCCATGCTAAAGCCAGGAGCCTGGAACTCCATCTGAGTTTCCCATCTGGGTGGCAGGGGCCCAAGTACACCTGCCATCCTCTATCACTTTCTCAGGCACATTAGCAAGGAGTTGGATTGGAAGTGGAGCAGCCAAGACTCAAATCAGTACTCAAATGGGATGCCAGTATCACAGACAGAGGCTTAACCCACTGTGCCACAATGCCAGCCCCAACGTTGATTTTTTTAATGTAATAATGATATTAAAGTTATATTTAAAACAAGAGTCCTTATTAAGATATATACTAAGCATTTTTTTAAAGATTGATTTATTTGAAAGACAGAGTTAGAGAGAGACAGAAAAAGAGAGAGGTCTTCCATCTGCTGGTTCACTCCCCAAACAGCCGCAATGGCCAGAGCTGGACGATCCTAAGCCAGGAGGCAGGAGCTCCTCCAGGCCTCCCACAAGGGTGCAGTGGCCCAAGCACTGGGGTCATCTTCTGCTTTCCCAGGTCACAGCAGAGAGCTGGATCAGAAGTGGAGCAGCCGGAAGATGAACCAGTGCCCACATCGTATGCCAGCACGGCAAGCAGTGGCTTTACCCACTACGCCACAGCACTGGTCCCATACTGAGTATTCTTAAATAAGATGACACTATGAATTTGCTTCAAAAATATCTGAGACAAAGTTGATGGGGTATACATGAAACACAATCTTTTTTTTTTTTTTTTTTTTTTTTTTTTGGACAGGCAGAGTGGATAGAAAGAGAGAGACAGAGAGAAAGGTCTTCCTTTGCTGTTGGTTCACCCGCCTATTGAGCCACGGCTCTGGCCACAATTAATCTTGAGTTGATAATTATGAAGCTGAGAGAGAGGTAGGTAAGAGTTCATTATATCATTCTATTTACTTTTTTAAGTGTCTGAAATTCTCAATTAAAAAAGGATTTAATTTAATTTAATTTAATTCATTTTCCAAAGGCTCTCTATATTGTCATGAATATTTGATCTCATACATTAAACTGGTATGATTTGCACTGAAATAATTTTCATTCGGTAGACTTACAGATTTAGAAAAGACTTTCTCTCTCTCTCCCTCTCTCTCCCTCTCTCTCTCTGCCTCTCCTTCTCTCTATGTGTAATTCTGACTTTCAAATAAATAAATCTTAAAAATGGGGGGGAGGGGCAACGCTGTGGCATAGCAAGTAAAACCACCGCCTGCAGTGCTGGCATCCCATATGGACACTGGTTCGAGTCCTGGCTGCTTCACTTCCGATTCAGCTCTCTGCTAAGGCCTGGGAAAGCAGTAGAAGATGGCCCAAGTCCTTGGGCCCCTGTACTCGCATGAGAGATCCAGAAGAAGCACCTGGTTCTTGGTTTCAGATCAGCATAGCTCTGGCTACTGCAGCCAATTGGAGAGTGAACCAGTGGATGGAAGACCTCTCTCTCTCTCTCTCTCTCTCTCTGCCTCTCCTTCTTTCTCTGTGTAACTCTGAGTTTCAAATAAATAAAATAAATCTTTAAAAAAAAGAAAGAAAGAAAAAAGACCTTATAAAGAAGATAACCAACCATATGTAATTTATCATCCAAAATGGAACACCCAGAGTGGATAATAAATTTTGCCCACAAATATATCAGTTCACTGTCTGACATAACTCTGAATTATCCATTTAAATATACAGTATCATCAGTAAAGAAGTTACATGATATCTATTTCAATTCCTGTAGTAACAAAAATCTCGTTTTTCATGACAGTTTGTTATCTTAGAGGACAACAGCAATTATTAAAACCTGGTATGCAGAGTCAAAATCTGCTCATTTCTACCTGGTAGTGCTGGTTTTACTTTCTGAAAAAAAACAGAATGTGATGAGGAGAAAAACCTAATTAAGAGTAGAGAACCGGTTATAACATTAACTAGGGAAATCATCTTGTACAATTTACCTAACCTCTCTGAGCCTGTTTCCAACCCGTTCCATTTTAAAAAACTAGAACTCCTCTATTTTCCTCCAGCATTGTCTAAAGTGTATGACTTCTGTCGAGCACACACTAGTTTAATAATGTTGCTCCTCCAACATCATTAACACACTATGGGCACCAATTGTCAACAGAATACTTAACGCACAGTCTAACATGTCACCAGCACTGCACAACCACCTCACACCCTGCTGGCAACCCAATGTTTCTAGGAATCCAGAACAAGTCTATGTTAGCTTTATCAGTAGGCATATCAAATTATTAGTTCACTGATTCATGTATCCCAGATCATATTTTATCTAACTGCTTTCTTCTATCTTTGTAACTAATTGTTGAAACCTAAATAATGGAATTTACACTTCTGACATCCTACTGTTTCTGATTCAGCATAATAACCTACTGAAGTAAATTTAAATTTTGTTTGTCATACATGATAGTAGCTGTCTCTTATGAGTCCTCTACAAGTTGAACAAGTATATCCATTTCAATCACAAAAAATTTCGAACATATTCAAAAATACAACCTATTGTATTTCATTAGAGACTTCCCAATAATTGTTCAATTTACTGAATATCTATTTTAAAAGTTTTTGGTATATTATTCTATAAAATGTCCACAAAGAAATCACAGAGAAATTGCTAAATTTTCTGCTGGAATGACTTGCTATGCCAGCTAATCTACTATGAAAAAAGAATGAGGTTGGTTTAGTAAAACTTGATTCTAAGTAAAATCATGTCTGCTACTATAGATCTAATATGTTTAAATACTTTTAAACAATTTGTTTAATAATCAAATATGAAATCTTACCCATTTCAATAGGAAAGTTAAACAGTAACGTGAAGAGTATATCCCTCTTTCCTTTTCTTTTTCAATATTAGGACCATCATTTGTTTCATCTATAGTCTGTTGTCATTATTCACAATTTTTTCACCAGATGATTATGGTGGTAATTCTAATAATTCCATTTGTCAAAGAGATCACCGCTATAAAAGGAAATCTGGCATGGTTAATTAATTCAAATACAAAGTCTGCTGACAGCTCCTTTGAGTAGCCTGAAACTGTCATGCAGGTAAGGAAATAAAGCTGTTCTGTCCCTAGGACAAAATTGTTTTTTGAATGAGCATTGTAATGTTGTCTCATGGATAATAAGATACCTAGTAATGATAGTAGCTACATATCTACTTACCAAGGACGCTACTAAAGAAATTGCTACAATAGGTAGTAAATTAGATGACATCAAAAGGTCTTTAGCTCTAAAAATATAGCTCTTTCACTTGAGTTAATTATTAGGATGACATAAGTTCTGACAAAAATCCATGTCTCTTAAGTGGTATTGTAGCAAGACTAGTAGGTTGAGGGGAGAAATTTTATTTCAACTAAATTTGCTTTTGATCATATCTAAGTTCTTTCAGACCCCTTCCTGTTTTAAAAAACTGGATACTTAAAGCATATGATAAAGTTAATTTTTTTTCCATAATTTCAGTTCTAAATAAATTTTAAGTATTTTTAATTAAAACAATTTTTTCATTCATAAATGTTTAGAGTACAGCTATACATATCTGGTCCATCTTATTACCTTGATTCTTTTCTTCCCTCATTTTTCCAACATTAAAAAAATCAAAATGGTTTTAGAAAGTAGTTCATAACTACGTTTCAATTTATGTATCAAAAGGATATAATTAAGATAATTAGAAATTCATCAGGCCAGATAATAAATCTGAATCACAAATCCACGTCACTGGGTTAGATCTTCAGGCCTAGGAGATAAGATCACACGCTAACTAATCTCAACAGACATAGCAAAATACAGCATTTAAGAGTACTCTCTATATCTTAAGGCTGAAACTGAGCCTTTATCTCTCAGAAATCTAGATTAAATTTTCAACCTATTTTTATCAACTTCTGCTTGCAATTTCTGTCCTCAGAAACAAAAACAACCTACCACACGTTGTTACTCCTCAAGTGTCTAAGTGATATCCACACAATTACCAAAGGTTTTTGGAAACTTCCTAGTCAGACTCTAGCCAACCACCTTTCCCAGTTGACGTATGACAGAAGGCACTAGCATTTGATGATGTATTTATTTCCTACTCAGCAATGCCACTAATTCTTATTTGCTGCATATAATGTTCTCACCATGAGCAGTTGATTATTCATGGTGATTTGCTCTTATGTACTTCTATTGAGAAATTAATTATTATTGTATTACTACAGAAGATAATTATTTCTTAACATGGAAAAAGCAATGGACTTAGACTCAGAAGTCCTGGATTTCAGTTCTAGGTAATTAACTTCCTAGTTGTATGACCTCAGCCTAGTTAGGTTCTTTGATCCCTGTCTTGTATGTAAAACAGCCAGTCATCAGAAAGCTGTTAGATTATGAGATCATCTGAGTAAAACTACTTTGGAAAATATGGAATGTGATATTATTTGTAAATACTTCTTCCTGATGCCTGGCTGAATTAAGTAAAGCAGAAAAATCAGGAAGATGTGGCACAGCTTAACACAGACTACCAACACTTGCCAAAAAATCAGGAGAAATAACCACAGAATGCAAGAAGGGGTGGGAGGGAGAACCACACCAATCTTTCTCTCAAGCCTGAGTTCATTGTTTAACAATGAGTCTTTTGCTGACTACAAACACATGCATAAACCAGAGCACCAGCACCAGAGTCAGACTTGCACACAAAGGATAATCCTGCACGGGGCCTTGCACTTTAGCCCCACAAAACAGTGCTTCTAAGAGTGTGCACATTCAAAAGCTTTGTAAAAGCCGAGCATTAGCCTGTGGAATTCATGGAAAACTGAATCATACTCTCTACTGCCAAATAACTCTGAAATGCCCAGTAACTGGATCAAGATAGAAAAAAGATGTAAAGGAAAGAAAGAAAAAGAGAAAGAAAGGAAAAACCCAAAATGGTATGAGGGCCCCTTTGAATCACACACGACAGATCTAAACTCTAACAATGAACAAAAGTAAATCTGGCAATCAACAGAAACTGAAGTTGGGAAAATCTACTGTTATAAATAAAAAATTAGGCTAAAAAATGCTAAAAAATAAGGATGAATAAAATAAAACTCTTCAAAAGTAGACATTAATAAAATGCTTTTCAGAAGCATTGAATCAAGAAGTAAAAATACAACTACAACCAGAACAAAAACAGTTAAGGGCACACAATCTGTAGCCAAGTTTCACTAAAAGTATGAGGGGAAAAAAAGCAAAAAAAAAAATGAGTAACTTATAAAGAGCAATGGCATAACAATGGCAATTTTTCTGCTAACTTAAGTTTCAGTTGATGATAACAAAAGACAAAGACAGTCATGCTTCTGCTGGGAAAATTACGCAAGGAAGGAAGAAATCAGGGCAGGGTCTGCAAGAGCAAGCTATCTCCATGTACCTCAATTTTCAGGGAAGAGCTGGAGAAAGAAACAAAACACAGGTCACAGTATCTCAAGTGCCAACGTTACTCCAACACAGTAGAAAAAATTAACAAATGATGAAATAGAAACATCTGAAAGAGATCAAAACTGACATATGTTAAACCCTTTTATAACACAAAGGCAAATTCAGTCTTCTGACTACAACATATGATAGAAAGGTGTGGGGGAGGGAGTTGGGCATCAGTTTTTTTTACTTATATAAGATGAATGAATATCATGTATTTAATACAAAAAGATTTACAGATTTAGGAGCGCAGTGATACTTCCCACTGTTCCCTCCATTCTGCTTATGTTCCTACCCTCATTCCTCCTTCCTTTCTTATTCTTTCTTTTAATTTTTACAATGACATATTTTCAGTTTATTTGATAATCATAAGCTTAACCCTCCACTATGTATTCAACAACCTGTAAGAAGAAAACAGCACTGTTCCTCAACACTAGAGACAATAGCTGTAAACAATAATCAAATCTCAAAATGTCAATTTCACTCATATGCATTACATTTTTTGTACACTATTAAGTTATCAGAGATTGGGGAAAAACATGATAATTATCTTTTTGGGACAAGTTTATTTCACTAAATATAATGGTTTCTAGTTGTACTCATTTTGTTGGAAAAGACAAGATTTCATTTTTTATGGCAGAGTAGTATTCCATTAAGATACCGCATTTTCTTTATCCAGTCATTGGTTGATGGACATCTGGGTTGATCCTATACCTTAGCTATTGTGAACTGAGCTGCAATAAACATGGAGGTATAGATTACTCTTTAATATGTTTATTTCATTTTGTTTAGGTAAATTCCCAGGAATGGGATGGCTGGGTCACATAGTACATCAGTTTTCAAATTTCTGAGGAATCTCCATACTGTCTTCCACAATGGCTGTACAAGTTTACATTCTCATAACAGTGTATTAGGGTACCTTTTTCCCCACATCCTTGCCAGCATTTATTATTTTTTGATTTCTGAATGAGAGCAGTTCTAACTGGGGTGAGGAGAAAACTCATTGTGGTTTTGATCTACATTTCCCTGACGGCTAGTGATCCTAAGCATCTTTTCATGTGTCTATTGGCCATTTGAATTTCATCTTTTGAAAAATGCCTGTTCAAGTCCTTTGCCCATTTCTTTTTTTTTTTTTTAAGATTCATTTATTTATTTGAAAGGCAGTTACAGAGAGGAAGAGGCAAAGAGAGAGAAAAGTCTTCCATCCATAGGTTCACTCCCCAAATGGCCTGCAACAGCCAGAACTGGGCCATAGTTTGTATAGTTTGCATAGTTTGAAAATATTGTCTCCTGTTCTGTTAGTTGCCTCTTCACTTTGTTGAGTAATCTCATGGTAGTGCAGAGGCTTCTTGGCTTCATGTAATCCTATTTATCTATTTTTGCTTTTATTGCCTGTGCTTCCAATTCACAAACATGGAAAATTCTTCCATTTTGTGTGTTTCTTCTTTTATTTCTTTCTTTAATATAATATTCATTGCCTTTCACCTCCCTGATTAAATTTACTCCCAAGTATTTAAAATTTTTTTGTAGATATTGTGAATGGGACTTATCTTACAAGCTCTTTCTCAGCCAAGGGATTATCTGTGTATACAAAAGCTATTCATCTTTGTGTGTTGATTTTATATCTTGCAAATTTACTAAATCTCTTATGAGTTCCAATAATCCCCTAGTGGAGTTTTTTGTACCCCTCTATATAAAATCATGTCATCTGCAAATAGGGATAATTTGACTTCCTCTTTGCCAATTTGTATCCCTTTGATTTATTTTTCTTGCCTAATGGCTCTGGCTAAACTTCCAGAACTATACTGAATAGCAATGGTGAAAGTGAGCATCCTTGTCTGGATCCATATCTTAGTGAAAATGCTCCAACTTTTCCCTATTCAATATGATGCTGGTTGTGCATTTGCCATATATTGCCTTGACTATGTTGAGGAATGTTGCTTCCATACACAATTTGCTTAGCTTTTTATCATGAAAGGATGCTGTATTTTATAAAATGTTTTCTCTGTATCTATTGTGATAACCATATGATTTTATTCTTCAGTTTGTTAATGTGATATATCACATTTATTAATTTGTGTATGTTGAACTATCCCTGCATATCAGAAACAAATCTCACTTGGTCAGGGTGAATGATGTGTTGTTGGATACAACCTTTTGTTGAGGATTTTTACATCTCTGTTCATCAGTGATATTGGTCTATAGTTCACTTTCTCTGTTGTTTCTTTTTCTGGTTTAGGAATGAGGGAGATGCAGGTCTCGTAGAAGAAATTTATGAAGAGTCTCTCCCTTTCAATTGCTTCAAATTATTTGAGAAGAATTGGAATTATTTCTTCTTTAAAAATCTGGTAGAGCCGGCACCGCGGCTCACTAGGCTAATCCTCCATCTTGCGGCGCCGGCACACCGGGTTCTAGTCCCGGTCAGGGTGCCGGATTCTGTACTGGTTGTCCCTCTTCCAGGCCAGCTCTCTGCTGTGGCCAGGGAAGTGCAGTGGAGGATGGCCCAGGTGCTTGGGCCCTGCACCCCATGGGAGACCAGGAGAAGCACCTGGCTCCTGGCTTCGGATCAGCACGGTGCACCAGCTCCAGCGGCCATTGGAGGGTGAACCAAGGGCAAAGGAAGACCTTTCTCTCTGTCTCTCTCACTGTCCACTCTGCCTGTCAAAAAAAAAAAAAAAAAAAATCTGGTAGAGGGACCGGCGCTGTGGCAGAGCAGGTTAAAGCCCTGGCCAGAGGGGCCAGCATCCTATATGGGAAGAAGCTCCTGGCTCTGAAGCAGCACAGCTCCGGCTGTTGCAGCTATCTGGGGAGTGCACCATTGGATAGAAGATCTCTCTCTCTTTCTCTCTCTCTCTCTCTCTTTCCCTTCTTCCCTCCCTCCCTCTCCGTAACTCTGTCTTTCAAATAAATACAATAGGGGCCAACTCTGTAGCACAGTGGGTTAATGCCCTGGCCTGAAGCGGCAGCATCCCATATAGGTGCCAGTTCAAGACCTGGCTGCTCCACTTCCAATCCAGCTCTCTGCTGTGGCTTGGGAAAGCAGCAGAAGATGGCCCAAGTCCTTGGGTCCCTGCACCCACGTGGGAAACTCGGAAGAAAGTCCTGGCTCCTGGCTTTGGATCGGTGCAGCTCTGGCTTTTGTGGCCAATTGGGGAGTGAACCATCGGATGGAAGACCTCTCTCTCTGCCTCTCCTCTTTCCATGTAACTTTCAAATAAATAGGTCTTTTTTTAAAAAATAAATCTTTTTAAAAAATCTGGTAGAATTCAGCAGTGAAACCATCTGGTCCTGGGCTTTTCTTTGTTGGGAGGGTCTTTACTTCTGATTGAATCGGTGTCTTGGTTATTGGTCTATTTAGGTTTTCTATATCTTCATGACTAAATTTTGGTGGATTTTATGTGTTCAGGAATCTATCCATTTCTTCTAGATTTTCCAATTTGTTGGCATATAGCTGTTTGTAGCAATTCCTAATGATTACTTTTATCTCTGTGGTTTTCACTGTTACATCTCCTTTTTCATCTCTGATTTTATTGATTTGGATTTTCTGCTTTTTTTAAGTTGAGCCAATGATATATCAATTTTGTTTATTTTTTCAAAAAAAAAAAAGCTCTTCATTTCACTGATCTTTTGTATTTTTTCTTTCAATTTTGTTTATTTCTTTTTTCTTTTTTTTTAAAGATTTATTTATTTATTAGAAAGTCAGAGTTTCACAGAGAAGGGAGAGGCAGAGAGAGAGAGAGAGAGAGGTCTTCCATCCGCTGGTTCACTCCCCAGATGACCGCAATGACCGGAGCTGAGCCGATCCGAAGTCAGGAGCCAGGAGCTTCCTCCAGGTCTCCCACATGGGTACAGGGGCCCAAGGACTTGGGCCATCCTCCACTGCTTTCCCAGGCCATAACAGAGCTAGATCAGAAGTGGAGCAGCCAGGACTTGAACTGGTCCCTCCATGGGATGCCAGCAATGCAGGTGGTGGTTTTACCCCTTACACCACAGTGCTGGCCCCTCAATTTTGTTTATTTCTTCTCTAATTTTAATTATTTATTTCCTCTAGCTAATTTTTGGTTTGGTTTGTTGTTTTTCTAGGTCCTTGAAATGCAATGACAGCTCATTTATTTTATGTCTTTCCAATTTCTTGATGTAGGTGTTAATTGCTATAAATTTATCTTTTAACATTGCTTTTGCTATATCCCATAATTTTTGATATGTTGTACTGTCATCTTTTTTGTTTCCAGAAATCTTTTTATTTTCCCTTTGATTTCTTCTATGACCCAATGTTCATTCAGGAGTGTGTTTTTCAGTCTCCATATGTTTGCATACTTTCAAGAGATTCTTAAGTTGTTAATTTCTAGCTTCATTCCATTGTGAAGATACACAGTATGATTTCAATTTTTTTAATTCGTTGAGACTTGCTTTATGGCCCAGTATATGGTCTATACTAGAAAAAGTTACATATATTGATGAAAAGAATGTGTATTCTTCAGTTGTGGGATGAAATGTTCTGGAGATACCAGTTAGGTCCACTTGGTCCTTAGTGTAGATTAGCTCTGTTGTTTATTTATTGATTGATTTTCTGTCTAGTTGATCTGTCCACTGGTGAAAGCAGGTTGTTGAAGTCCCCCATCTACTATCGTATTGGCGTCTATCTCTCCCTTTAGATCCATTAACATTTGGTTTAAATAACCAGGTGCCCTGGCCTTGGGTGCATAAACATTTATTATAGTCAATCTTAATGCCCACTTTGTCTCCTTTAACAGTTTTGTGTTAAAGTCTATTTTGCTGTTATTAGGATCGCTATGCCTGCATGTTTTTGCTTTCTGTTAGTGAGGAATACATTTTTCTGTCCTTTCACTTTCAGTCTTCCTGTATCTTTACTGGTAAGGTGTGTTTCTTGAAGGAAAAATTTGATACATCATGCTTATCCTCTAGTGAAAACTGTTCCTTTATCTGCTAACAGTATTATAATGAGGCCCCATTGTGTGTGTCTGTCTTTTCATAAAACATTAATTAAAATATTTCAAAAACAAATTAGATATCTCATTCCACTAAAACTTACAAGATCCCCAGGCTCTTTGAACTATATTTAAATATGGAGCATGGAACTGCTTCATAGAAACAATAAGTGGCATGAATGTGGCTGGTGTCCAAATCACTGGATGCTACACAAAACAAATCTTACTTCTAAAGAAGCATTTCTGCCATTCAATTAACAACACTTGCTGAGTCTTCAATTTGAACAAAAGCACTCTGAAGCCTCCTAACCACAGCTGTAGATTTGTTTCTCTCTCCTCTCAAGAAAGCTGCTATTTAAAATCAAAGTTCCCACTCTAAAGGTAGGGACTTTTTTTTTTTTTTTCATAAAATCACAAGTAGCTAGATTATTCAAAATCCTCGAGTCATCCTGAAGTTCAAAACTCATAAACAGAGCCTCTGTGGATCAAGGCACTACTCTGGCAAGAACCATCTCTGCTTCCTGAGAAGGCTCCAGTGCTTCACACTGACAGCATCCTGAGGACGACAGGCTACATCTCATATGATGATAAAACACCATGCCTCTATGTCTTTCCTCTTAAGCATGTTTGTTAAAACCAGGCCAGTAATTGGTACAGTCTCCACCAATCAGAGGGCTCTTTTGTATGCCTTCCATCTAACTCCAACTTCATCCAAATATATGTCTATATATATAAAATTAATAGTAACAGGTCATCAGACATGAATTCTTCACCCTTTTCCTCAAAATGCACCCATTTCTTTAATAAACTTTTTACCTTTTCCTCCTCTCTTGGGATATTTAACCTTTGTATTTCTGCTCCTGTTCCCATATCTTCTAACTTCCTGCAGGTCCTTGTTCCACTTCTATTCATCATTTTCTATGTTAAAGCGATCATTTGATTATATTCACAGATGCCAGGGGCTAGAAATATAGGCAGAATTCAGCTGGGTGATTGTTTTGCTTTGTACAGTATTGAGATCACTCAGTGGTAATCAGCTGGTAAAATCTAGCTAGTTTGAAGTGTTCAATACAATTTCTCTCACGTCTGGTGCCTGGGCTGCGGTAACTCCAAGACAATTACCAAAAATTGTGGCACCTACATGGGGCCTCTTTATGTGGTTTTGCTACCTGACAGCATAGCAACTTGAAAATAGTCAGACTCTTTATGCAGTGGCACAGGACTCCAAACACAAGTGTTCTACCAGGAAGACAAAAGCCGCACTGCCTTTTATAACCAACCTCAGAAGTCACACAGCATCAGCTGCATCATCCTATACTGGTCAAAGCAGTCACAAGCCCAGTCAGATTCAAGGGGAGTGAAATTATACTCTAAGCACTAAAGAAGGAGTGGCAAAGTAAAGATGGAGAAAAGCACATGGGACAGGAAATACTGTTGTAGCTGTCCTTGGGAAACACAATCTGTGATGGTCTGCTACACCATGACTACTTTCTCCATCTAAAATCATGCTCAGTCTACTCAATTCTTTTTTATAACATCTCGTCTTACTGCTGCCTGTAGTAGGCTAGATAAACAATGAAATAATTTGTATGTCATTATTGGCAGGGATTAAAAGAATTAGCAAAGCTTAGAGAGTATGAAGCAAATTATGTGCCCAAGGAACAATAAATAGACTAAAACAGCAAGAATGAAATGTTCAGAAAGGACAGCAGCAGAGCTGAAGAGGAAGGTTAGGGACAAAGTAATTTGGTTCAGTATAAAAACAGGCATGGAGAAAAGAGAATGCTGGAAAGGCTATGATGGTGCCAACAGTAGAGGCCCTCAAATACTATGCTTCGAATTTTAGACTAAGCAGATCCTCAATAAAGATTGGATGGATGGATCCAGTGCTCGCAGAATTCTTTGTTTCCCTTTCACTAGAGAGATCACCTCTGCAATTACCTGGAACTTGTCTCATCCAAATGCAGTAAGATTATATGTTAAAAAAAAAAAAAAAGGAAAAGGAAAACAATTTTTAAAATTAACTGAAAGAGAAAACTTTGCAACTGGTTGAACATGAAGAGGACCAAACTGTCTGATTTCAACATTAAGTAGGATTCATTCTCTAGTCATAACAGATCTTAGGCATACTGTCAAGCAACACATTTTAAGTCTAACCAACCATTTTAAGATCTGCTTATCAGACACCCCAAAGACAGAATTAAAAGCTCTGCTACACTTGGGATACACTCAATTTATCCTTTTCTTCCCAAAGAACTGTACTCGTCATTCTGTAGTAACAGATCAATTTATTAAGAATTGTTCTGCAAAAAGTAAATTTGGATAGCCCTATTCTAGTAAATATTGGCAAACTTCTTTTGTGATTCTTCTTGTGAGTTCTTTGTAAATATGCATGTCAATCTGGTACATCTAATAGTCTTCATAGTTTTCTTTCCCTTTCTTCAATACAATAACTACGTTTCTCCTTTTCAAATCTTTAAGTATCTCCTTGTCCCACTGCAAAATTAGCACCCTTCCAATTAAGATTTTCACATAAGACAAAATCTTTTAATGCCCTTGTTTCACTCATTTAGTCAAAAAACATTTTTGATTGTCTACTATGTAGGTCAGATTCTGCAATAGACCTTAGAGCTCACTGGAGGGCTGGGAGAAGGATGTCTTGCCTTAGAGTTGAACAATATCTTATTTTGGGGACTACAAATTTGGTTTGATATAATCTGTATATCAAATTCTCCCATGTCTCAAATTTAAATTTCTTCCTTGTTGCCATCCTTAGTACATTATCAGGTTTTGGACTATTTCTATGTTACCTGATATCCATAAATCTGACATAAAAATCTACCTTCAGAAAGTATATTCTTTTTTTTCTCTGTAAAAAAGCACAACTTATTTTTCCTATCCCTTCACTTATATTGGAAACCAGAACATGAAAGAACCCAAAAGCTATACCAATGATGCTTTTGAATCCTATAGAAGATGAGATTTTCATAAAGATGAAAAGAATTAGGAGAACAGATCTGTGCCATAATAGATTGCTAAGGATACCTCTCAAATCATATGTGAGCTTGTATTCTTTTTTTTTTTTTTTTTGACAGGCAGAGTGGATACTGAGAGAGAGAGACAGAGAGAAAGGTCTTCCTTTGCCCTTGGTTCACCCTCCAATGGCCGCCGTAGCCAGCGCACTGCAGCCGGCGCACCGCGCTGATCCGAAGCCAGGAGCCAGGTGCTTCTCCTGGTCTCCCATGGGGTGCAGGGCCCAAGCACCTGGGCCATCCTCCACTGCACTTCCCTGGCCACAGCAGAGAGCTGGCCTGGAAGAGGGGCAACCGGGACAGAATCCGGCGCCCCGACCAGGACTAGAACCCGGTGTGCCGATACCACAAGGCGGAGGATTAGCCTAGTGAGCTGCAGCGCCGGCCAGCTTGTATTCTTTTATAAATAGGCTTTCCTCTTACATGAACTAGGCTAAAGATAATTACCATTCTATACAAAGAAATTCAAGTTGCCAAAATGCAACCTCTAAGTCAAAAAGGGAAGGATATCACTCATATCTCTAAACTGCACAACATTCACCAACCACTATAGCATGGAAAACTGGAAATACTTCTTATTTTAATATTAAATAGCAAAAAAAAAAAAAGTTTCAAACATCACTGTGTTCCACAGAATTTGAAATATAATGCAGAGGAGCTGGAGCTGTGGTGCAGCAGGTTAACGCCTTGGCCTGAGGCACCAGCATCCCATATGGGCGCCAGTTCAAGACCCAGCTGCTCCACTTCTGATCCAGCTCTCTGCTATGGCCTGGGAAAGCAGTAGAAGATGGCCCAAGTCCTTGGGCCCCTGCATCTGCGTGGGAGACCCAGAAGAAACTCCTGGCTCCTGGCTTCAGATTGCCGCAACTCCAGCCATTGCAGCTATTTAGGGAGTAAACCATCGGATGGAAGACCTCTACCTCTCTCTCTCTCTCTCTCTCTCTCTCTCTCTCTCTTTCTCCCTCTCTCCCTCTCTCCTTCTCTCCCTCTCCTCTCTCTGTGTAACTCTTTCAAATAAATAAATAAATCTTTAAAAAAAGAGAGAGAGAGAGAAAAGAAATATAATGCAGAGAGGGCTGACATTGTGACATAGCAGGTAAATCTACCACCTGAAACGCCAGCATCCCATATGGGTGCCAGTTTGTGTCCTTGCTGCTCCACTTCACATCCAGCTCCCTGCCAGCGGCCTGGGAAAAGCAATGAAAGATGGCCCAAGTGCTTAGGCAGCTCCTACCCATGTGGAAGACCTGTTAGAAACACCTGGCTCCTGGCTCCTGGCTCCTGGCTCCTGGCTCCTGGCTCCTGGCTCCTGGCTCCTGGCTTCAGCCTGACTCAGGGCTAGCTGTTGCGTCCATCTGAGGAACAAACCAGCAGATGGAAGATCCTTCTCTCTGTCTCTCCCTCTCTCTCTGTAACTGATGTTCAAATAAAGAAATAAATCGTTAAAAAAGAAAAAAAGAAAGAAATATAATGCATAGAACAGTCTTAATGAATGTTTGAAAAAGGAACAGAAAAAAATCCCACAAACACAGAAAAGAAACGCCTGCAATAATATGTCCGAAGTAATTCGATTGCCCTCGACAACCAAAGCCTCGAACACACAGCAATCTGGCGACTCAGAAGGCTTCAGCACTTCGTTTGTGATGGAAGGGAAACTTGCACTAATGCACAGATCTGACAAGACTTAAAACTGAAGCGGAGGACCACTCAAGTTCTGCCCTCGACAGGGTAATTTCAAATTGCTACCAGCACCTTTAGAATCTGCCAGAGCTGGAGGCTTTTTGTTCTTAAAAGGAAGAAAGCAACAACAAATAACAATGGTGTGCTTCCTGACCTGAGCAATGAGCAAGCGTGCGACAGGAGTTTCCAGCTGCACTTCCTAGAGAAGTGCGCCAGAGGCCTCCTACAACAGACCAAATCGCCGGGACTCTACAGGACAGCAGTGCTGATGGATGATCTATAATACTGATTTGTCTCAGAGGGGATGCAGCCACGCAAACCACACAGATGACAGGAAATCAGCCCTCAGGCTGGCACGTACACTTTCAATAAGGCTAGGGAATCCTGGACCTCTGATTACCAAATTCCATCATCTTCCCTTGCAGAAGGACTGCTCCTTATGGGGGAGCAGTCAGAAAAATCTTGTACAAAATTAGTGGTATCCATTTCTGTTTAATAACCCCACCCCTGCCTGAATCAAGGGTTTCCTCACATATTAAAAGCCCATGGAAGGTCCTGGACCACTACTTGACCAAAATCACATGTTTGCTGGCCCATACCTCCATTCTCTCAGCCATAAACTCACTTAACGCCATAAATGATTCACAAGCTATGATGATGAGAAGAAATTAATATTTGGAGTTCACCAAATAATGAGTCATCCTTCTGGAAGAAAAGAAATCCTTACAATTGGCAGCCCTTTGGTATGAAATTTTTTACACCGCTTTTTTTTTTTACAGTTTTTAACATTAATATTAATTCCATGGAAGTTGGCAAAAAGAAAATGATTGAGAAATGTGATATTTGGTTGGCATATGCCATATAGAAGTCCAGTTCATGCTCCAAGAAAAAGAATGAGTAGGATATCTATTACCTATTCCTAGACTTGCCTTCTGTACTCACTGCTGCCAAGTTACTCATTCTCCCACACAACACTTTCCATACTAATTCTGACCCTTAAGAAGCAAAAAGAAGTCTTGCCTTCTTTGCACCCAAATGCCAAAATGGAATCTTTTAGTATTTCACCTTTCTAAAGGGAATGTTTGAAAACAGGCTTCTTTGGCTGTGACATCAGTGAGTTGCTGAGGCCTCCAAGGGCCGGAGGAAACATTCCCAGTCCCTCGCAATGCTGCTGCACTCCTACGGTGCAATCTGGCAATGGCCAGGGACCAAATCTTTAAAGCTGTTTTATGGTATTTAACATATGGTCATAAATTGCTCAGTGCTCTAAAGAGGGGCTAAATTTGCCGCCCCTATTGATGAGAAATGTTCTTATTTATTTAAATTTAGTGGCAAACTGGCATTTCTCCAGATGGAGAGGTTTAGGCATAAGCACAAAGGAAAAACTAACTAGAAATGAGCTGTAACTTTTCTATACATTAAGTACAACCACACAAACATGGACTTGTGTACCTAAGTTTTTGCACCAATTTCAGGCAGGGTTTACCATTCAGCAAGACAATAATATGAAGAGTCTAGAGTCTAACCTCTAAAGACAAGGAGAGGAAAAACACAAGTTTTATTCAGACTACAAAACAAGGTTTTTTTAAAAAAAATTATTTTATTTATTTGAGAGGTAGAGCTACAGACAGTGAGAGGCAGAGACAGACAGAAAGGTCTTCCATCTGCTGGTTCACTCCCCAGATGGCTGGAACGGCCAGAGCTGCGCCGATCCGAAGCCAGGATCCAGGTGCTTCTTCCCAGTCTCCCACTTGGGTGCAGGGGCCCAAGGAGTTGGGCGATCTTCTACTGCTATCCCAGGACACACTAGAGAGCTGGACTGGAAGAGGAGCAGCCAGGACTAGAACCAGCACCCATATGGGATGCTGGCGCTGCAGGCGGAGAATTAACCAACTGCATCACCGCGCCGGCCCCCAAAACAATGTTTTTTAAAAATCCCTTTCTTTCTCCTCTAGCTAGCTCTGTTCCCATCCATCTCTTTCTCAATCCCCATTACTTTATTCTCCTCACAAATCAGATATATCTGGTCTTCATCTGAAATCCTGTATCTATAAAACTCCTTGGACCTTCCTAATTCCTATAGCATCCATCTTCCTAGCTAGCCATATTTTTGGTGGGTTTTTGTTTGTTTGTTTTTTAATGGCTCTCCCTAACTAAAGTTCTCCCTAACTAAAGGCAGGAGCCTACCATTTTCTTCCCTTCCTTCTACAAGCTAGTCCTCTAGCCAAAGGCATAAGAAAAACAAGAAAATGTTTGGTGGGGTAATTACTACTATTAAATGAGAGTGGCACTGAAAGAGAAATATGAGGAAAAAAGCCACAAATGTATTTCTTTTTCATGAGCTGATATAGAAGTGGCAGAACAAACAAAATATGATTATATTGTCTGACTTGGAAAGGTGAAGGTGGATTTCAATTAAAGGTTTTAAAGCAGCATAGGACAGTATAATTTATTAAAGATTTATTGATTGATTGATTTGAAAGGCAGACTTACAGAAAGAGAGAGAGAGAAAGAGATCTTTCATGCCCTAGTACACTTATCAAATGGCCACACAGCTGGGCTAGGTCACGCTGAAGACTGGAGCCAAGAGCTTCATCCAATCTATGACATAGGTGGCAGGGGTCCAAATACTCAAGCCATCCTCCATTGCCTTCCTTGGCACATTAGCAGGAAGTAGAGGAGCCAGGATTCAAACTTTGCTGCAGGCTGCAGCTTTATCCACTGTGCCACGATGCTGGCCCCACATGATAGTATAATAAGAACTGTTCTACGAAGAATTAGGCTGTTTATAAAAACAGAAGTCTCATTTCTTAATTTCACTATATCTGACATATGAATAAGTATCTGCATGTACACAAATATAGAATGATATTTATTAAACATCTATATATATTAATGAGTGATATCAAATACTAGAAATTAAGGCATGGTTCATATCCGTTGGGAAAATAAAATATGAAATCTGGGAAAAAGGCATTTGTCAGCAGAATAAACCTGCATTTGCAGTGTCCACATCCTATCCTGGATGCCCAGGTAAAAGTCCCAGCTCCACTTCCAATTCCAATTTCCAGCAAATGCATATGCTGGGAGGTAGCAGCTGATGGCTCAAGTACCTGGGTCCCTGTCTCTGACCTGGGAGATATGGATCAAGCTCTGTTTCCCTGGCTTCAGCTTGGTCCAACTCCAGCTATTGTAGGCATTAGGGAGTGAACATGCAGATGAAATATTTCAATCTCTTTTTCCCCCTATCTTGGCCTTTCAAATAAATTTAAATTTTTTTCTAAATGTGAAATATGAATTATTTCCCTTAAGGCAGACTAATGACTCAGTGAAAATAAAGGGATATTGGGAATAAATAACGTAAAGCCTGCCATGCAACCTGAACTGATCTAGAGTGCCTGAACCATTTGGGGTGGCCAGAAAATGTCCCAAAATGTCTTGTGCCTACTTCTGGCTAAAATATCCTAGAGACATGGATAGTTCAATGTCCTTAAGAACTAGAATAATAGGGGCCGGCACCATGGTGCAGTAGGTTAATCCTCCACCTGCGTGCCAGTATCCCATATGGATGGCAGTTCAAGTCCCGGCTGCTCCTCTTCCAGTCCAGCTCTCTGCTGTGGCCCGGAAAGGCAGTGGAAGATGGCCCAGGTCCTTGGGCCCTGTACCCATATGGGAGACCAGGAAGAAGCATCTGGCTCCTGGCTTTAGATCGGTGCATCTCCAGCCGTTGTGGCCATCTGGGGAGTGAACCAATGGAAGGAAGACTTTTGTCTCTGTCTTTCCCTCTCACTGTCTGTAATTCTACCTCTCAAATAAATAAATTTTAAAAATCTTTTTTAAAAAAAGAACTAGAATAATAAAGAAAAAGGACTAGTTCAAAACAAGCAGAAGCACAGTGTAGCCCTCCAAAGACATCCATTAAGGACCTAGTTTCCTGAACATGTTCATTCTGAGATCAAATTAGAAATTAAAATTCTCTGCTTTAACTACTCTTATAAAAATATGAGTGTTCTCTTTTTTGACCTTGCAAAGCAAGGAATCACTCTGAAATACAAAGTAACAGAAATATAGGCATTTGTTGATACTAACTATACACCCTCAAAAGATGCTATACTTACTGATTCACTGATCAACCCAACAAGAATCACTTTAACTGTAATTGGTCTAAACAATCCAGTCACAAGGCAAAGAATGACAGATTTTAAAATCAATTATATTCTGCTTACAAGAAACCTATTTTAAGTATAAAGATACAAACTGGGTAAAATTATCTCCCTACTAATGTGCCTGGGAAAGCAGCAGAAGATCCCAAATGCTTGGGCCCCTGCAACCCTGTGGGAGACCCAGAAGAAGCTCCTGGCTCCCGGCTTCAGGCTGGCCCAGCCCCAGCTATTGCAGCCATTTGGAGAGTGAATCAGAGGATGGAGGACCTCTCTCTCTCTTTCTCTCTCTCTCTCTCTCTCTCTTTATCTTTCAGAGAAAATAAATCTTTTTAAAAATTGGTTAAAATTAAAAGAACAGAAACGTTATATTAACAACCACTGAAGTTAATCCTGAGCAAGCCATATTTACAAGGGCTAAGAGTATCAGTTTAAGAGGACAGTAACATTCCTAAATGGTTATGTATTCAATAATAGACCTTCAAAATATTTGAAGCAAAAACTGATAGAACACAAAGAACAAATACCCATAGACAAATTCACAATTATGGTCTGCAAGTTACAAATTCTTCTCTCAATAACTGCTATAATAACTAGATAGAAAACCAACAACAGCATACGAGACAATACATTGATCAACTGCATCAACCAACTTAACATTATTGTTATTTATAGACCACTCCAACAAAGAACTGAACACTCATTGTTTTAGTACATATGGAACATTTACATACTATATCTCAATAAAATTGCTATAAAAAAGAGGGGCAAATATTTGGCCTAGCAGTTGAGACACCACCTAGGCCTGCATTCCGTATCATGATGCCTGGATTCAAGTTGTGGTTTCATTAGCTTCCTACTAATTGTATCCTAAGAGTCAGCAAGTGATAACACATCTCTATCATCCAAGAGGGAGACCAGGATTAAGTCCCTGGCTCCCAGCTTTGGCTTGGCCCAAACCTGGCTGTTGTGGGCACATAGGGAATTTACCAGTGGATGCGTGCTCTGTTTTTCTCTCTCTTTTCCTCTCTGCCTCTCAAATAAATAAAAATAAATCATTGTAAAGAAAGAATGGAATATAAATTAATACCTTATAAATATCATATGAAATAATGTATATAAATAAGCCTATCTCTGAAATAAACACTGTTAGTTTAACAATTATGTCTCAGTTGTTTTTCAAACTATATCAGCATCAAAGCCAGATATTAGCTAAACTGACTTTATGAATTTACATTAATAATATTAATGGCTCTTCCTAAGATACTTCTAATAGTCCATGAATTCCAAGAAAATGCAATATTCTGAAACACCAAGACAAAGGAATCCTGAAAATCCAAAGGAGAGATAATGTGTAATCCACAAAATTAGCACTTCTTACTTGCCTTCCAATGAGCATTTTTCAGAACATTCACTAAATCAAAGGTGACCTGCCTCCCTAATTAGCCTCCAAAAATACCTTGAATGCTAGATAATAATAATCTTTAAGTTAATGAATCTTTTTAGAAGATAAAAATAAAGTAAAATGGACTGTGCTACCAAGGAAGACTATAATGCCTCTCAGCGTGATGCAAAACACTAAGTCCCTGGACCCAGCATCCTGCTTTTTACTCAGCTCAGCTACTGCAAGTCATAGCAGAAATGGTGAACTCCCACTCTCCTTGAAAGTGATACTGGAGACTAGAAGAGCTGGCCTAAGCCTCCTGCATAGAGAGCACATCCATTCGGGTGGCAGATTAGTGAATGCAAATGAAAAACTGAATATATGTCACTCATCAGGCTATTCTATTATTTCTGCTGCTTGTCTCACTCATGCAAAAACACTAAGAACAAAAGCAGAACCAGGAAAAGCAGGGCGTTTGGGAAGTACAATGAGCAAATCAGCTGGGTCAACTTTTGACTGGACTGCTGTTAGCTGGGTTCCAGCTGGAGCAAACTGGGAAGTGAGAATGTCAGAGAGCAACTGGCCTTGAACACCAGCCTAAGGGATTCCAGTCCATGAAAATACTGAACATGTCAAAGCAGAAAGATTATTCATCGAACGTTTTCCAAACCAATTATTTACTTTAAACAGTACAAGAAACTTTCCATAAAACAATATTGTCATCCCAATAAAAATGCCAACAGCCACACCCACAGCAGCCAACTTTTGTATCTGGTGGTCAAAGTTCAAAATGTAAGGTTACCCTCTCTGCCTTCTGGCTCACCTAGTGATTGCTCCTCCACACCTCTACTCTACCACACCGTCAAGCCTCCACCAGAAGCCAGACTAATGAGGTCAGCCAATCTAGCTAGAACCAGGAATCTCCAAATTTTCAATTTGCAAGCCCCCAAGAAGAAAACTAAGAAGACAGAGGAAAAGTTTTTCCTCTCCAGCACATGACTCCAACACAACTGAATCTGATGGCAGAACACAAACACAGATGCCAAGAGAGGGAGAAGTGAACCCCACGTCAGGCCAGGTGTTAGACATGGCAGGGTGGGGATGAAATCCTCAGGCCACACTGGTTTATAACTGCAACAATTGCAAAGGACAAACTGTCATTCACTAGGTAGAGTCGCGCGCGCGCACACACACACACACACAGAGAGAGAGAGAGAGAGAGAGAGAGAGACCCTCCACCCACTGGTTAACTCCCCAAATGTCTGCAAAAGCCAGGACTGGGCTAGGTTGAAGCCAGGAGCCCAGAACTTCTGCCCCATATCTTATGTGGATGCCAAGGGCCCTAGTACTTGAGCCATCACCTGCTGCCACTCAGGATGCACCTCAGGAGGAAAGTGTACTGGAAGCAGAGTAACCAGGACTCGAGCCAGGCATTCCGATACAGGATGCTGGCATTCTAAGAAGGGGCCTAACCCACTGCCTACATCAACTGCCCCACAGCAGTGAATTTTGACCTTGATGCCCAAAGATGTGAGACTGGAACTCTCAAAACACTTCATCTAACATGGTACCACGATACCCTCACACTCAGAGGGAGGAAACTCACTGGCTTCTGAGGACACCCCTGCCACTCTCCACCCCACGGAGCCCTTACTAGCTTCTCCTGGCCTGCACGGTCTGCCCCTGAGAACTCAGCTGGGAGTTTTGGGCTTCCTTACCTGTTCCCAGGTCCAAATTATTAAACAATTTTTTTTTCAATCTAAGGTATAATAAAGCAAACAAAGTACAGAATTCTTATGGGTGAGAATAACTCAGTGAAGCTTAGTATCTCAGTTGAAGCAACCAACTTCCTCACAACACTACTGGGTACTTAAGGTACCATCAATTTCTGTTTGACAACTACCAGTACCAAGTCCCTGTGAGTTCCTTTTTTTTTTTTTTTTTAAATTTTTTTTTTTGACAGGCTAACTGGTGAGAGAGAGAGAGACAGAGAGAAAGGTCTTCCTTCCATTGGTTCACCCCCTAAATGGCCACTACGGCCAGTGTGCTGCACCGATCCGAAGCCAGGAGCCAGGTGCTTCCTCCTGGTGTCCCAGGAGGGTGCAGAGCCCAAGCACTTGGGCCATCCTCCACTGCACTCCCGGGCCACAGCAGAGAGCTGGACTGGAAGAGGAGCAACCAGGACAGAATCCGGCGCCCCAACCGGGACTAGAACCCAGGGTGGCGGCGCCACAGGCGGAGGATTAGCCAAGTGAGCCGCAGCGCCAGCCACTGTGAGTTTCTACACTGTGCTGCATGAGCAAGTTTTTAGAGGACAATGGGTGGGGTGAAGGAAGAGCATGCTAAGCTTATTGTGCTGTCAGACTAGAACAAATTAATATCTAATAGATCTGAGACACAAGAAGTACTGTATTAGAACACAAATGCATAAGCACACACACAAAAGCAGCAGTCAAACCACTCAAGGAGGTATGAATCAAAATGAAGCTGAATTTTGAGTAGATTCAGTAAAGCAACATTATTTGCATCCTGTGTGTCAAACTCTTTGCATATGCTTGTCCACTGTTTAATTATATAGTACATTCTATTTGACAGCAGTTTTGAGACGGGTTACATTTTTGTAGTTATTATTTGTAAGGTATATACATATATGAAAATTTAGTAATGTGATAATAAATCCTCAGAAATGAACAGTAATTTGACTCTGCTCCTCTGAGGACATGGGAGAGATCTATTTTCTAAATCAGAATCTATTTTTCTCACATCTTCCTCTAAAGGGAAAGTATTTCAACTTCAAAACATTTAGAGATAATTTTTTTGGCATGACTTATATACTATGTCACAAATGGCTTTGAAATATTCATCATTCCTCTCAAATGATAAACAACAGTATTGCTCTATTGTTAAAGACAAAGGGAAAATGTCTATTGTTTCATTTGGAAACCCTTTAGAAAGCATTCCTAAAAGAGGATAAGACACATCCCTCTTGGGTGCCTGCTCAGCCCATGCTTGCCATATGTTAACACTGGCCTCCAGTACCCAGGCTGATCATACACAACCTAGAACTCCTGGCCATATGACTGGACCACAAATGGACACTCAGCCCAAGCCACCAATCAGACTCTCCCAAAATTTATGCTTAGTAACTTCCTCTCTGGTGACCCTAAATTCAATCACCAGGTAGGGGGCTCAGGCAATCATTTTCACTCTATATGAATAGAAATAGAGAAGTCTGGAGATACACAAAGAATGAAGTGAAGAATACGCTACAGGAGAAAGACCAACAGGGACAAAAGCTGACGGCTACTACAGTGTCTCTGGTTCCAGTCTTGTAAAGTCTGGCTACTTCTTGCCCTTGGGCAGCAAGAAATTCATTTCATTCCTTACAAAACAGGTAAACAAACTCTTTAATTTATGTTAATTCCAATGGGTTTCCAAAACCAAACAGTCCCCGATTAAAATAAATTATTGGGATAAAATACAGAAATTTTAAACACAAGATAATTTCAAATTTGAAATCAATGTTAGCAAACTGATTTACTGGCCACAGACTTGCTCAATATAACTTACAATATTTCAATAATCTTGTTTCATAATTGCATAAATAATGTTATTCAAAGAACTGGCAGAATTAAGTTGTGTCACTTCCTCATCAAACCACATCATTGCCAGATCCAAAGAATGAACACGGTTCATTCATTCCACAAATACTGATTAAGCATCTCTAAATGTCAAGCACTAAGCTACAGACCGAAAATAAAATATGAGGAAAACAATCTCACTCCTTGCCCCACTTGAAGAGTACATGCAAAAAAACAAACATAACAATTTATTTTAGAATTCAATTCTATAAAGTATGACAAGGGTGGCTAATTTTGCAAACATGCATTTATATGAAGCTCATGGCTCTCCCTCTGTGAATTCTGCTATAGCTTGTGAAGTTGCACCCCGTCAGTGGCACCATATCAGACGCAGACATGTACTTCATTCAATCAGTCACATTTCCAATCCTGTTGGAGTACGGATGAGACATGTCTTCTACAGTTGTGAGGCCCAAAGACTTCTCTTTATTTTAAGATATCCTTTGACATTTCTCAGCAGAATCTGACACACATTGGGAACTGTTTCATAGAACAGTTGTCCCTTCCCTTTAAAAGAGCTGAGGAAACAGTAATATCATTCCTATGTACTATAATCTTCTGGTAATTTCTATTTCAATTATTTAACATTGAATGTGAGTAGTTCTTTAGGAATAAATTCTAGAAACCATGGACAGAAATATGCCCTCTCTCTTGCATTTTATTCTCATTGTCACTAGCTGCACAAAGTTTACTTTATTCACAGATGAAACAGATTTTTAGAAGTAACTATTTTCAAATACATAAAACATTCTGAAATATAAATTTTAGTTACAAGCTATTCTCATTCATCTTCTTTCAGTGGGCAGAGCAAAATATATAAAGATAAAATTGATTCAGACTCCAAATCGGGAAAGTACTGTATGTCCTTCCTGTTTTCTGAACTGTTGAGAGCAATGTTCCAATTACAAATTCCTTGTACAATAAATAGCTTCTAAACGGTGAATTCTATTGGCAAAAGGCTGATGCAAATAACAGAATGTCACATTCTTTATAACACTATACCTCAACCACCAAAAATCTCAACACTGATTCATTAATTCATGTACATATACATTCATTCCATTCTTTCAACAAATATCTAGTTGACTATCTCTTCCCGTGCAATGGAATGAAGATATAATTTAATAGACAAAACAGCCTTCATCTCTAACTTCACTGAGCTTAAAGTTATGAAACAAAATTACTACAAATTCCAAATATTTTGAATACTTTGAATTCAGCCCTGGTTAAAATTTATAGTTTAAAACATACATAAGGGGCTGGCGCTGTGGCACAGCGGGTTAATGCCCTGGCCTGAAGTGCCAGCGACCCATATGGATGCCGGTTCAATTCCCGACTCCACTTCCGATCCAGCTCTCTGCTATGGCCTGGGAAAGCAGTGGAGGATGGCCCAAGCTCTTGGGCCCCTGCACCCACATGGGGACCCGGAAGAAGCTCCTGGCTCCTGGCTCCGGATCGGCACAGCTCCAGCCGTTGCAGCCAATTGAGGAGTGAACCAGCAGATGGAAGACCTCCCTCTCTCTCTCTCTCAATCTCTCTCTCTCTCTGTCTCTCTCTCTGCCTCTCCTCTCTCTGTGTAATTCTGACTTTCAAATAAATAAATCTTTTTTAAAAAATACACCAGAAGTTTTTAATGTGATTGAATGACAAATTTTAAATAAAGAAGTCATTCACTAAGGTTTTTTTTTTTAGTGATTTTTTTTTTTTTTTGACAGACAGAGTGGACAGTGAGAGAGAGAGAGAGAGACAGAGAGAAAGGTCTTCCTTTGCCCTTGGTTCACCCTCCAATGGCCGCCGCGGCTGGCGCGCTGCGGCCGGCGCACCGCGCTGATCCGAGGCCAGGAGCCAGGTGCTTCTCCTGGTCTCCCATGGGGTGCAGGACCCAAGCACTTGGGCCATCCTCCATTGCACTCCCGGGCCACAGCAGAGAGCTGGCCTGGAAGAGGGGCAACCGGGACAGAATTCAGCGCCCCGACTGGGACTAGAACCCGGAGTGCCGGCGCCACAAGGCGGAGGATTAGCCTAGTGAGCCGCGGCGCCAGCCTCATTTACTAAGTTTTAAAACCACAAAAGCACTGATTTAGCCATTACCTTCTGCTTCGAAGAAAAATAAGAAATAAAACATTTATTCACTATTTACCATGGAATATAATTTATGTTTACATTTATTCATTCTTCTCATATGATTTCATTCTAGGTCTATTCTTTAACAAGGCAACAAGATTTTCTGTTTGCTGTGATAGTTACCTTCTATGAACTATAAAACTATATATACTTGCAGTTATGTATATTTTAGAACACTACATATTAAAATGTTTGTTTTTGAGAAACGTGTTTGTTTATATTTAAAGATAAATATTTTATTGGCTATGGAAGTTTGAATTTAATTACAGATCTTGTGGTAATTAACCCCGGAATTCAATCACAAATTTTGTGATCACTAACCACTCAGACTTTATTGATTTTGGACATACAGATGTTTTTTTTGGACAGGCAGAGAGGACAGTGAGAGAAAGAGAGACAGAGAGAAAGGTCTTCCTTTTGCCGTTGGTTCACCCTCCAATGGCCGCTGCGGCCGGGGCACCGTTTTGATCCAAAGCCAGGAGCCAGGTGCTTCTCCTGGTCTCCCAGGAGGGTGCAGGGCCCAAGAACTTGGGCCATCCTCCACTGCACTCCCTGGCCACAGCAGAGAGCTGGACTGGAAGAGGGGCAACCAGGACAGAATCCAGTGCCCTGACTGGGACTAGAACCTGGGGTAGTGGCGCCACAGGCAGAGGATTAGCCTATTGAGCCGTGGCGCCGACCGGACATACAGATTTAAGGCTATAAAAATTGATGTAGTAGAGGCCGGCACTGTGGCACAGTGGGTTAAAGTCCTGGCCTACAGAGCCAGAGTCCCATCAGGGCGCCAGTTCAAGTCCCAGCTGCTTCACTTCCAATCCAGCTCTGTTAATGAGCTGGCAAAGCAGGGAAGGAATGGTCCAAGTCCCTGGGTCCCTGTAACCACGTGGGAGACCCAGAAGATGCTCCTGGCTCCTGGCTTCGGATCAGCTAAGCTCCAGTAGTTGCAGCCACTTAGGGAATGAACCATCAGATGGAAGATCTCTCTCTCTCTCTCTGTCTCTACCTCTCTCCATAACTCTTTCAAATAAATAAAGTAAATCTTTTTAAATAATAATAATAAATTGATGGAATCAGAACACAAATAAGTCTTTACCCTTGAAAGATTTTTTTCTAAGTAAGATAAAAGAATGAGTTTAAATAAAGAAAAGGAGTAGGCCAACACTGTGGTGTACCAGATAAAGTTCCTCCCTGCAACAGTGGCATCCCAAATGGGCATCAGTCCAATCCTGAAGGCTGCTCCATTTCGGATCCAACTCCTTGGGATAGCAGTGGAAGATGGCCCAGGTCCTTGGGCCCCTGCACCCACATGGGAAGACCTAGAGGGAGCTCTTGACTTCAGATCGGCGCAGCTCTGGCCATTGTGGCCAACTGGGGAGTGGGCCATCCGATGGAAGACCTCTCTCTCTGCCTCTCCTCTCTCTGTGTGGCTCTGACTTTCAAATGAATGGATAAATCTTCAAAAAAAATTATACCAAATGCCTGTCTGAGCAATGGAATCTAAGCAAGTTATCTGAGACTGTGCTTCAGAAACTAGGCAACCTATTTACCAAGAAATTATAACATACAGGCTCTTTAATATATAGATTCTAGAAAATAAGTTCAAATCTAAGACAGTAATAAAGACAAAGATCACCGTGATAATTACACAGGAGCAAGATTACACACTAGTCTTATAACAATTTATAGACAAAGCACAAAAGACAATGATAGATTTAGAATAGTGATTAATCTTAGAAATGCAAAAGAAAAACAACAGAAGATAAAAGTTGGGAAGGGCATGGGTTAGTATCTCCATATTAGAAAGTGAAGAGCTGCGGCCGGCACTGTGGCGCAGAGGGTTAATGCCCTGGCCTGAAGCGCTGGCATCCTATATGGGCACCGGTTCTGGTCCCCGCTGCTCCTCTTCCAATCCAGCTCTCTGCTATGGCCTTGGAAAGCAGTAGAAGATGGCTCAAGTCCTTGGGTCCCTGCACCTGCGTGGGAGACCCGGAAGAAGCTCCTGGCTCCTGGCTCTGGATCGGCGCAGCTCCAGCCGTTGCAGCCATCTGGTTAGTGAACCAGCAGATGGAAAAACTCTTTCTTTGTATCTACCTCTCTCTGTAACTCTGTCTTTCAAATAAATAAAATAAGTCTTAAAAAAAGAAAAAAGAAAAAAAAGAAAGTGAAGAGCAAAAAAACACTATCTTTGGCTAATGGGAAACTAAATAAACGTGTACTAAGTGCTTATCATTATTACTTAGAGATTATCCTTAAGTAATAACAGTGCTGTGTGCCAGGTACTTACTCACAATTGTTAGGGGTTATTCATTTAACTGTATAAAGCACTACAGAAAGAATCCTTTGAAAAGGTAAAAAAAAATTTAAACTACGGAGTAACCAACACAGGAACCAATAACAGTGATCTAATTATATTAAAGAGGAAGAAGAGAGATAACGGGTATAGTGAAAATTGGCTGATGCTTCAATATCAGAGTAGGAAGTCAAAGATAACATCTAAAACTGGCAAGTCAAGAAATAGGGGTAAAAGCATATTATTCAAAGATACAGATCATCCTCAAAAGAAATAAATGAAATGGTTTTTAAAAATTGTAAGTGGCTTCTTCCAAAAACTGACCTGGGACAGAGAAGAAATGAAACAAAGACTCCTGCTTTCAGCTAAAAAATTTCAATACTATTTCCATTTCAACAGTGTGTATGATTTACCTTGACCATTTCTCTTCAGTTTAATTTTTTTAAGAAAAAAGTAGTTAACTAATATGTCTTACTACCTCAGAAAGGTGATATTTTTTGCATTTTAATGGTTTCCGAAGAATGGTCTAATAATGCGAGATTAGTAAATCATCAAGTCCTAAATTTGTCATTTAATCCTGCATTTAAAAAATGAATATAGAAGCCAGCGCTGTGGCGCAGTGGGTTAAAACCCTGGCCTGAAGCACTGGTATCCCATTTGGGCACTGGTTTTATTCCCGGCTGCTCCTCTTCCAATCCAGCTCTCTGCTGTGGCCTGGGAAATCAGTAGAAGATGACCCAAGTCCTTGGGCCCCTGCACCCACGTGGGAGACCCAGAAGAATCTCTTGGCTCCTGGCTTCAGACCAGCGCAGCTCCGGCCGTTGTGGCCATCTGAGGAGTGAACGAGTAGATGGAAGACCTCTCTTTCTGTCTCTACCTCTCTCTGAAACTCTGTCTTTCAAATAAATCTTTTTAAAAAAAAAGAATATAAAATGATTCTATAAAATACTGAGGATGTAGTCCCTCCTGTCATGCAATAGTAACGTGGTCTATTGTCCAAAAAGCGCCCTCTTTCAAATCCATGTGCTTTGTTCCCCTTTTTTGAAGACACAGAGACTTTGACACCCTGTTTACCACAAGAACAGATTCATGAGAGAAAATTCCCAGTGAGATCACAGACACCACCCAGCCAAAGCTACTGTGAAGGGCAGATGCAGCCCACATAGATGCTGGAGATGGTGGCTAACCCAGGGGGACAGCATGCATACTATCCCCATGAGGTGACAGAACCACAGTCCCAGGTGCTCCAGCCAGCCCTGGGTGAAGCTTGCATAATGCTGGCCTGCACCATGTACTTAATTTTGAAAACACAGTCAATATCAAAAAGCAACATAATTTATATAAAAGTCAGACTTCACTCTCTCAATAAATCAGTAAAGGCAGGGTGTCCTCATTTGCTTTATCTAGCCTGCTTCCCTCATTTATGTTATCGATCTGTCCCACGTAGGCCATTTGCACGTCTCACCCTTGGTATTCAAGAGACAACAAACTGGCCTGCATTAACACATGGCATGAGTCTCTGAGGCAGGCAACTGGGAAGACCTCAGTGGCAATGGTCCCTAGCAGTAGTGGTTCCAGAGGGAGACAGCAACAGTGGGGACAGCACTTATCCCTACCTAAAAACTTTCTAAAAACAGTCAGGTATTTCAAAGCACTAGATTTTTTTTTTTTTTCAGAGAGTATACTGCACAAGAGCTGCCTATGGAGAAAATAAATACAAGAATTATCATGCAAGCCTAAAAATCAAGCATTTCTATGCATTTCTATTTCACTGCAACGTATTCCCTGCCAACTGCCTTACTTTTAATAAAACTAGCAGCAAAGGACAGATAAGAAAAGTGGTAACCGCTAGTGATCAATATCTTAGGAGATAACACCTAACAGTTCGACATAAAACCTAAAGCTTAAAGCCCAGTAATTAACATGGTAATCTATAATTTGAGTAAAATAGTCATAGTTTACTTACATTTTAATGTCTCTCCAGCATAAGGTATGTGCAGTTTAAACCGGTCACAGTTGGGACCAGGTGTCAATGATGTGCAGCTTTAAAAAAAGAAAGAAAAAAAGACTTTTTGAAAAAACAAACTTTTAAAGCCCTAATATAAAGTGATCTTTATGGATAAATGGTTAAAACATTGGCTTACAAAGCAAAATATAAGCCTTTAGTGCTTACAGACACCAGACAATAAGACTTAGCCTAAAACAATCATTCATTTATCTCACATTAAAGCTAAAATGCCTTTTTTTTTTAACTTTTATTTAATGAATATAAATTTCCAAAGTACGACTTATGGATTACAATGGCTTCCCCCCCATACCGTCCCTCCCACCCACAACCCTCCCCTTTCCCACTCCCTCTCCCCTTCCATTCACATCAAGATTCATTTTCGATTATCTTAATATACAGAAGATCAGCTTAGTATACATTAAGTAAGGATTTCAACAGTTTGCTCCCACACAGAAACATAAAGTGAAAAATAATAGATGATTTTTTTTAAATGATGATGAAATCAGATCAGACCTATTGTCATGTTTAATCCCAGTGAGAGTCAAGTTGGGAGTTGATAATTTCTTTTTTTTTTTTTACAGAAGATCAGTTTAGTATACATTAAGTAAAGATTTCAACAGTTTGCACCCCCATAGAAACACAAAGTGAAATATATTGTTTGAGTACTCGTTATAGCATTAAATCTCAATGCACAGCACTTTAAGGACAGAGATCCTACATGAGGAGTAAGTGCACAGTGACTCCTGTTGTTGACTTTACCAATTGACACTCCTGTCTATGGCATCAGTAATCTCCCTATGCTCCAGTCATGAGTTTTCAAGGCTATGGAAGCCCTCTGAGTTCTCCGATTCTTATCTTGTTTAGACAAGGTCATAGTCAAAGTGGAGGTTCTCTCCTCCCTTCAGAGAAAGGTACCTCCTTCTTTGAAGACCTGTTCTTTCCACTGGGATCTCACTCACAGAGATCTTTTGCCAGAGTGTCTTGGCTTTCCATGCCTGAAATACTCTCATGGGCTTTTCAGCCAGATCCGAATGCCTTTAGGGCTGATTCTGAGGCCAGAGTGCTATTTAGGACATCTGCCATTCTATGAGTCTGCTGAGTATCTCACTTCCCATGTTGGATCACTCTCCCCTTTATTTATTCTATCGGTTAGTGTTAGCAGGTACTAGACTTGTTTATGTGCTCCCTTTGACTCTTAGTCCTTTCATTATGATCAATTGTGAACTGAAATTGATCACTTGGACTAGTGAGATGGCATTGGTACATGCCACCTTGATGGGATTGAATTGGAATCCCCTGGTATGTTTCTAACTCTACCATTTGGGGCAAGTCAGCTTGAGCATGTCCCAAATTATACATCTCTTCCCTCTCTTAT
Organism: Oryctolagus cuniculus; assembly: GCF_051225735.1. NCBI lineage: Eukaryota > Metazoa > Chordata > Mammalia > Lagomorpha > Leporidae > Oryctolagus > Oryctolagus cuniculus. The sequence continues at coordinate 179,992,672 of NC_142868.1, forward strand.
TCCCACTCTTATGTTTAACAGGGATCACATTTCAGTTAATTTTCAACACTTAAGAATAACTGTGTATTAATTACAGAATTAAACCAGTCATATTAAGTAGAACAGACAAAAAAACTACTAAGAGGGATAATGTATTAAGTTGTTCATTAACAGTCAGGGCTATGCTGATCAAGTCACCGTTTCCCATAGTGTCCATTTCATTTCAACAGGTTTCCATTTTGGTGTTCAGTCAGTTGTCACCGATCAGGGAGAACATATGGTATTTGTCCCTTTGGGACTGGCTTATTTCACTCAGCATGATGTGTTCCAGATTCCTCCATTTTGTTGCAAATGACTGGATTTCGTTGTTTCTTACTGCGGTATAGTATTCTAAAGTACATATCCCATAATTTCTTTATCCAGTCTACCGTTGATGGGCATTTAGGTTGGTTCCAGATCTTAGCTATTGTGAATTGAGCTGCAATAAACATTAGGCTGCAGACCGCTTTTTTGTTTGTGTGGCAGGCATTTGGGTGTGAATCAGTGGATGAGAACACATTCTTTCTCTCTCCCTCTCTGTCTCTCTGGGATAAATAAATGTTTAAAAAATTTTACATGTATTTTGACTTTTTTCATATTCTTTTAATTGACACATAAAAATTGCACATATTTATGGGGTACCATGTGATGTTTCAATGTTTCAATGTGCAGTGTTCCAGTCATGGAAAGCATATGAAGACTCTTCAAACAGGTGATGGGAAATATACACTATGAAAAAAGCTATGCATGAATTTTAAACATATTTTACACCATATATAACTTGCCATTTAATTTCATTTTTCCACAAACATTTTGAAGTACCCCAATTATCTATCTCCTCAAATATTTAACATTTCTTTATGGTGAAACATTCAAAACCCTGTATTCCAGCTATTTGGAAATATGTATTTTTCAACTGTGTATTACAATTATCCAGTCAGCCTACCATGCAACAGAACACCAGAACTTATTTCTCCTATTTATTAACCCTACCTGTAGGGTTAGTAGTAGCTGTGGACGAGTCTTTCCCTGTCCTGTCCCTCCTGCCTACTCTCCCCAGCCTTTGGTTACTACTATTCTACTTTCAACTTCTTTAAGTGTACCTCAACTTTGAAAACCAGGTATATTGGCCAGTGCCATGGCTCAATAGGCTAATCCTCCGCCTGCGGCGCCAGCACACCAGGTTCTAGTCCTGGTTGGGGTGCCGGATTCTGTCCCGGTTGCCCTTCTTCCAGGCCAGCTCTCTGCTGTGGCCCGGGAGTGCAGTGGAGGATGGCCCAAGTACTCGAGCCCTGCACCCCATGGGAGACCAGGAGAAGCACCTGGCTCCTGGCTTTGGATCAGCGTGGTGCACCGGCCGCGGCAGCCATTGGGGGATGAACCAACGGAAGGAAGACCTTTTTCTCTCTCTCTCTCACTGTCCACTCTGCCTGTCAAAAAAAAAAAAAAAAAAAAGAAAGAAAGAAAAAGAAAAAGAAAACCAGGTATATCATCCGAAAGAGGCCTCTAGTATTTAATGCCAAGAATTGTAAAAGAAGAGTAATTTCACGGCCATATTTTAAGCATAGATTTTCTTTCACTGTTAGTACAAAAAAGAGCCCACTTTTGGCCTTTTTCTGGTACCAGATGGTTTTCTCTCTTTCCACAAAGGTACGGTGCTTCCTCTAGACTTGGCAACCTGTAACTTTCAGCGGCAGGAGAGCACATGCACTGTGCTCAATCCCAGATAAGATGCAAATTTAAAAGGAGGAGAAGAGTTAGTCACCAGGTCTCAACATCCACTACTTCACAAAGTATACAATGTTATACAATGTTCCTTACTTTTTTGTAAGAAGAGTTATTTATTTGAAAGGCAAAGTTACAGAGAGGCAGAGAGAGAGAAAGAGAGGTCTTCCATCTGCTGGTTCACTCCCTAAATAGCCACAACAGCCAGAGCTGTGCCAATCCAAAGTCAGGAGCCAGGAGCTTCTTCCAGTCTTTCACACAGGTAAAGGGTCCCAAGGACCTGGGCCATATTCTACTGTTTTCCCAGGCCATAAAAGAGAGCTGGACCAGAAGCAGAGCAGCCAGGACTCAAACCAGCACTCATATGGGATGCCGGCACTGCAGGCCGTGGCTTTACCTGCTACACCACAGTGCCGGCCCCTGTTCTTTACTTTTTACACATATTTACAATATATTTTAAGAACTCAGTAATTAGAACTTCAACTGAGTAACAGCAGTATTGGCCTTAGAAGTTAATAAATGCTAATATGAAGTCAACTGAGGAAGTTCCATGTTTTATAGTTTTTTTAAATGAGGTTTGTAATATATAAAGTACAGCCAGGAAGCCGTTTTCTTTCATAATTCCAAAACTGCTCTGAAGCAATTCTGCAGAACCACCTGCCAAAGTAGTTTGGTGGATGGAAGCGTAGCTGCAATAAATGCACAACTTCCCAGATGGCCAAGAAGGGCAAGAATCATTTGAAGGGCAGGAATCATTTGGAAATAAATTCGAGAAATGCTGGCTTAAAATACACTAGCTCAGACTTCACATTAGATTGACTATTACTTTTTCCCAAAACTATGCTAACATGACAGAAAAAAAAATCAAGCAGAAACTTTAACTCAGATATATTTAGCATAAATCACTAGATGGTTATTTCTCTTTATCTTCAGAGGCCAATAAAGACACTAGTTTATAAGCTAAAAAACAAACTTGTGCTACCAACTGAATAGTAAACTTTTTTACTTTTCCTAAATTTTAAGAATACATTCTCCTTTTCCTTTCAACATAAAAAACTTCTGGGGGTATATTTTATAAAAGATATTTAAATATGGCCCATATACAGGTAGAATATCTCTTATTTGAAATGCCAGGACCAGAAGAATTTCAGATTTTGGAACACTAACATATACATAAAATATCCTGGGATGGAGCCCATCTAAACACAAAATTAATTTATGTTTCAGAGCCTGAAGATAATTATATATAATGTTTTAGTAGTAGTAATAAAAGTCAATTAAAATACCTTTGTAATTTTGTGCATTTTGACTGTGTGAGGTGGGTGTGGAATTTTTGACCTGTGGCATAATGTCAACACTCAAAAAGTTTCATATTTTGGAGAATTTCAGATTTTGGATTTTCAATTTAGGGATATTCACGCAGAGTAGTTATATGAAAAGACTGATGGAAAATACAGGAATGATAGCATGATAACATATAAAGTAGAATCCAGTGACAGTAATGACCCTATACTCAACAATAAGGATATTCAAATTGTGATGCCTTAAAATGATGAGAAACACCATTCACTCAAGGTCTGTTTTGAGTTTAAAAACTGAAGTTAGCAGCAGTACAGGAAATCCTCAGGATTTAATCTGATTCTAGTTTGTTTGAATAACTCCCTCCTTCTTCAATGTGGAAAGGTTACATTCACCATTGATCATACTTTGTGTTATGTACCTTATACTTTCACCAGGTCTGGGAAAATGTTTTTGCATACCTTCCTCTCCTATCACATCAATGGCCAATTCTAGAACCTCAAAGATGTTAAAAGTACACTTCTCCATCTGAGTGACTGAGTACTGTAATTTTTTTTAATTTAAATAAGATTTATTGAGTACTATTCAAGGTGATAGGTGGTCAAAACAGACAAGATCTACAGTCTCATGGTACTTAAACTCTAGAAAAGAAACTTTAAGCAAATATATATAGATGGTTTAAGATTGCTGAATTCCATGAAGCATCAAAAACAAGGTGCTGCCATAAAAGTGGAGCCACTTTATACTGGAGGATCAGGGAAGACCTGTGGAGGAAGTGAAATCCCAAACTTGAATCACAAGAAGGGGCCAACCATGCAAAGTTCTGAAAAAAGCATTCCAGGCCGAGGAAAGAGCTGGTGCAAAGGCATGAAAGCAGAACCAAGCTTGACGTCTCCGGGGAAGAACTCTTGATTTACCTGGGCAATGCAGCTGGGGAAGAGAGAGGGGGGAGCGCATAGGAAGAGACTGGACAAAGGGTAAGCACTGGATACGTCATGCAAGGGCCTTGTAGGCAGTGGCAATTAATTCAGCTTCTGTGCCAAGCTCAAAGGAGGGTATGAAGCAGAACAGTAATAACTGATTGTATGTTTTTGAAAGATCACTTTATCTACTGTCAAGAGAAAAAGATTGTAAGAGGTAAAGTGGAAGCAACTAGACCAGAGAGGACAGCATTGCAGGCAAGAATGATGATGGATACTGGGACTAGGATATCAACACTGGGGAGCAAGACAAAGGGATCTACTAACTAGGAACTAACAGGAGAAGAGCAAATTTAGACAGAAGGGAAATCAAGAGTATGAAATATGAAATTGGGGCCAGCGCTGCGTTGTAGTGGGTAAAGCCGCCATCTGCAGTGCCGGCATACCATATGGGCGCCAGTTCAAGTCCCGGCTGCTCCACTTCCAAATAAGCCCTCTGCTATGGCCTGGGAAAGCAGTGGAGGATGGCCCAAGTCCTTGGGCCCCTGAACCCACGTGCAGGACCTGAAAGAAGCTCCTAGCTCCTGGCTTTGGGTTGGCACAGCTCCGGCCGTTGCAGCCAACTGAGGAGTGAACTGGCTGTTGCAGCCAACTGAGAAGTGAACCAGTGGATGGAAGACTTCTCTCTCCGCCTCTCTTCTCTTTCTGTAACTCTGACTTTCAAATAAATAAACAAATCTTTAAAAAAAAAAAAAAAAGAAATATGAGATGACAGCCAAATCTCCTATGGAAACAAAGCCGGGTTATTGGATGGGCTAGTCAACCAATAAGGACCACTAAAAGCTAACAGAAAAGGTAAAAGAAAAATTTACCAAAACTCATCTTACAGGGAATGTTGTATTATCTTGGAAAGATCACTTACTTTTTCTAAAGATGTGTTTGTTTGAAAGGAAGGGCACAGAGACAGAAAGTTCTTCCATCTGTTGGTTTACTCCCCAAAAGCCTGCAACCGATGCAGCTGGGCCAGGTCAAAACCAGGAGCCAGAAACTCCACCAGGTTCTCCCACAGGTGGCAGGGATCCAAGTTTTTGAGCTATCTGCTGCTGCTGCTTTCTAAGAGCATTAGTAGGAAGCTTCATAGGAAGCACAGGAGCTAGGACTCAAATCAGGCACTCTGAAATGAGATGTGGATGTTCCAAGCAGCAGCTTAACCACAAAGGGATGGGGTGGGCAGGCAGGGGGAGCGATGCAGGGGAGGAGGAGAGTAATACTCCCCAAGAGTATGCACAACGAATGGGAATGGATAATTCCCAGCTCGCTGCGGGGTATGTTTTGTTGAGAAGACTATACAAATTTGGGCCCAACAGCTAAACTGTTCAAAGCAACAGAGGAAACCTTCCATTAGCATCTCTCTTTCTCCTAAGCATCAGACTTGCCCCCAATGACATGTTGAACAAATTATTTAAAATACCTGTTACAGAGATGGGCATTTAGCCTAGTGGTTAAAACAACTGTATCCCACAATAGAATGCCTGGATTTGATTCCTGGCTCTAATGTCTGACTCCAGCTTCCTGCTAATACGGACACTGAGACACTGGGAGGCAGTAAGCCTTGGTTCCCAGCTTCAAGCTAAGCCAGTCCTTGCTGTTGCAGGCATTTGGGAAGCAAGCCAGCAGATGCGCCCCACCCCACCCCCGTCTCTTTCTCCCGAGCGCGTGCTCTCTCTCTCTCTCTGCCTATCAAGTAAATAAAAAATATGTTTTAAAAAATGTTATGTTTGGAGCCAGCATTGTAGCATAATGGGTTAAGCCACTGCTTGCAACCCTGTCATCCCATATGGGCAGCAGTTCAAGTCCTGGCTGCTCCACTTCTGATCCACAGCTCCCTGCTAACTCACCTAGGAAAGTGGCGAAGATGGCCCAAGTCCTCTGACCCCTTCACCTAACCAGATGAAGTTCCTGACTCCTAGCTTTGGCCTGGACCAGCTGGGGTTGTTTCAGCCATCTGGGGAGTGAATTAGCAGAAGGAAAATCTCTTTCTTTCTACCTTTCCCTTTCTGTCTGTAATTTTGCTTTTCAAAGGAATAAAATAAACCTTTTTAAAAAGATGTTCTGCTCTATCTTCCATATTATGAAGGATAAATAGGATTATAGGAAACAAGTCAAAGTAATATGCTTAAGGGTTTCTTCAAGAATAAACAAAACGTTTCATCTTCATAAATTACCTGTGTCTAAAACTGGTTTTGGTTATGTATCTTACTTTAAATACTGAATTTGCATTTGAAGATGGCCTTAATTTTTCTGTGAATGGGCTGAAATAGGTTAAAAAATTGAAGACATTTATGGACAAAGTGTATATCTATGCACATAAACAAATGTCAGGAGAATCATCAAAATACGGCAGGATTTAGGATGACTTTCACAACTTTCTTCTGATCACGTTTCTGCATTAATTTAGCTTTTATAATGAACATGAATTATCTTACAATTATAAAAATACTTTTAGGCTAACTATATTGCTTTTACATTTGACTGGGGACACTTGGTCACGATGGCCTGGTTTATCTTTTTCTACTACTGCACTTCACTCCTTTTCAGGAGGAAAAAAGGCAGGGTGATTTATTGATGCACAATCTTCCAAGCAAGTATACAAAAGCCTTTACACTGTGATAGTACAAAACTTCACATTTCTAACCTTCTCCAACACAATTTCCTTGTGTCAGAGTTTCAGGGATGGCTTGGCCAGGCAGTTCTGGCCAAAGATCTCCTACAAGGTTGCAGCAGGAAATCAGGTAACCCACGTAGAAGGGAAACACACTCATCCAGAGAGCCACCTCCTCTCCCAAGGCTGAGAAAGTTACTGGCTGCACTAAAACTGTATTTGCAGAACAGCAGCTGTCCTCACACATGGTGACAGCAGAGGTCTAAAAGGCCAACATTTCAAACTGAATAACTGCTAACCAAAAAAATTGTTTTCAGATATTTAAAAATTGCTGACAGTTAAAATGTACCTTCCAATGTGTGTAGTTCTATTTCCTGAAGGCTTCCTGTGTGCTGGGCACTGTGCTGAGTGCTGGGAACACAGCAGTGACAAGAACAGAAAACACATCTTGGCTTTAGGGTGTAAAAGAGGTTTCTGGATAACGAACTATATTTAACTATGTATTTTTTTTACCAAGTTCAAATTACTTCAATACACTGGGAATACCATTTTAAAGTTTAACATGTAGTGGGGGGAAGGAGTTAAAATAATCTGCAGATTTTGCAAGTGGGAATTAACAAGTAGGAATTCTTGATAGCATCACAGGAGGTAGTTTACGTTAGCACTTTATTACAGAAATTACAGCTAACCACTGATACAATAAAATGCCAACCATAATAACCCTCTCATCCTCTCACAACTACAGTCTCTTATTTGATATTTAACCCTATGACTCCCAGTACTATCATTTATCTACTTTTCTAATTGTGGTTTGTTTTCCCAACAAGATAATAATGTTCTTGGTGCCAAAAACTACTTTCATACTCTGAAAAAAAAAAATGCTAGGGTGGAGAGCAAGCATTTAGCCTACCAGTTAAAATGCAAGTTAAGACATCCCACACCTGACTCTGGCTCCTGGATTCCAACTTCCTGCTAAAGCAGCAATGATGGCTCAAGTAATTGGGTTCATGTCACCTATATGCAAGACAGGGACTGATGGTGGCTGGTGGCTGGTGGCTGGTGGCTTAAGCCTGGCCCAGCCCCCAACTGCTGTAAGGCATTTGAGGAGTAAATTAGTGAATGGGAGCTCTATTTCTGTCTTTGTCTCTCTGCCTCTCAAATTAAATAAATATTTAAAGATAGTCCTGGCACAGTACCTATCACAATGCTAAGTACCCAGCCCTGATGAAATTTTAGCATGTGTTAATAATCATGAACTACAATGAAAAACTGCCATTTTATTGAGGATAGCCCTGAAATCCCTAGAATGTCACGGGCATTCAGCTGAAGTGCTGGGATTGCAAACCACGCCCAGGGCGCTCAGGCTTCCTCTCAGTCTCCTGAGACAGATATCTTAAATCTCCCACACCTGGCACTGGGGTCCAAGAGGCAGACACTCCAACAACTACATACTGCAATGATGGCTTGCTGAAGAATGAATGCAGAAACCTTGATTCTCAACCTGAAATATCTTCATGACAAAAACTGCTGAATTTACTGGAAATGGGCTGATGCTCTCATCAGGTGAATGTGATGAGTTGTGGAAGAGCCTCCATTTGGGGAGCTATACATATAACCTGGAACTTAAACTTTTAGTCTCTACCAAGAATAATCCTATTTTCACAATAAATAATAACAGCAGCTAGTACTCGTCAGGCATTTACTATCTGGCAGGCATTATTCTAAGTTCTTCAGTCAGATAAACTAGTAAACTCACAGCAACCTTCAACAAAACAGGTGTCTCCATTTTACAGATGAGCGAACAGGCAGACAGGCAGACAGATGCAATGTAACTTGCTAGTAAATGACAGAGCTGGGATCCAAACTCGGGAGGTCTGGCTCCAAGGCCTATTTTCTTTCTTTCTTTAATTCTTTTCTTTCTTCCTTTCTTTCCTTTCTTTTCTTTCTTTTTGTTGTTGTTTTTTAAGATTTTATTTATTTATTTGAAAGGCAAAGTTACACACAGAGAGAGGTAGACAGAAAAGTCCTCCATTCATTGGTTCACTCTCCAAATGGCCACAAGGCCTGGAGCTGAGCCAGTCCGAAGCCAGGAACCCCCTCAGGGTCTCCCATGTGGGTGCAGGGGCCCAAGCACTTGGGCCATTCTCCATTGCTTTCCCAGGCCATAAGCAGAGAGCTGGATGTGGGATGCCAGCACCACAGGCAAAGGCTTAGCCTACTACTTCACAGCACCAGCCCCAAGGCCTATTTTCTTAAACACTATACTAAATCATCTCTCAATAATTAGAGGGAAGACCATCAAAATTAGTTAAAAATGTGAATTATAATTTTTTCATAAAATGATATTTTATTAACTTAAGTACCTACAATAAGAAGTTAAAAACTGACAAACCAGTGCCAAAAAGAAGTTCAACAACATGTGCTTTAACGAAAAGAAAGTTACTGATCAATAATAAGGACAAGAACTATAGATGCAATAAATCAATGATGTAAAACAAAGAACCAGGCCCTCATAAATTGATTACTTGGGCTCTACAATGTTGACACAATTGATTAATTTAGCAAACTCTTTAAATAAAGAAACTCTAAATAAACAGTGAAAGGTAAATTGGCTTTGATTTTTCTTTACTAGTTATTTCTAGTTACTGATGTTGGACAAATTAAGGTTTCATTATAATAAGGAAAAGTTGGCAATTTCACTACATTTCATTGTATTTTAGTGACAGCCAAGAATTAATCTGCATTAAACCTATATGAAGGTAATCTAACTTTTAAAACATTAACATTTTTAAGATAATGCAAAAATAGAAGAAACTATATTCTCTCTAGCTCAATGTTAAACCTGTTACTTGATTGCCTGGAAAAAACAGTGATGTGGGCCATTTCTATTCTTCAAGACATCTAAAAAGAACAAAATTCATGAACCCAGGGTTCCTTCCCTGAGTCTACGTCAGTTTCCTTTACTCTGCCTATTAATTGACCATTTGGCGTGTTCTGCTACATAGTTTCCTGTTTTCTCGACAGTGACGTATGTGCCTAAACCAACAATATTTAACATCAGCTGAGAAGGAAGTTTACAGCTTTGGCAATCTAAAATAACAGGTGATTGTTAAACTAAAAAGGCTAAGAGACCAATAATTGCCTTTTATATAACTATTAGTCATTAATCACAGTGATTTAGTGTTCATTGATATTCACATTTAAATTTTACAGATTTTATTTTTCTGAATTAAACCTAACATCAGTATCTCCAAAGTAAATCTGTTACAGACTTATCACGGTGTCTATATTGACGTAGCAGTAAAGAAGCTAAAAGACTGATGTGGTATACTAACATCTACCTCCATAATATAAAAAATGGACATTTTATATACAAATGCATTCAAATGTCTGATTCACAGAATCTTACATATTCAGCCTTAGAAGGGAATTAGAGCCCATCTAGTTGCCTAGATCACAACCCATAAGGTCACGTCTTAGACCCTTCCACAAGGAAACACATGAATTAAAATTGGTAACAGAAGGCAATAAAATTGCATTGAGGTTGGTTTTCTTAACACTGTTATCCAGCGCAATGGGACTGTCCTACTTATCACGTGTGAAATTCCTGATATGCCAAGTATATCCTCTATATCTCTAAAGCCTAAAACTGATTTCAAGATCCTACTAGAAAATGACATATTTAATTCTTAGCATAGGATTCTAAAATGTCATTACCAAAATAAGTGACTCATCCTAGAATGTTTTAAAAATTACAAAATTAAAATATTCAAGAAAATGTGTTTGCCAGTTCATGTGGCGTCAACTGTTATTCCCAGCTTATAAGCCATATCACCATTTATAAATGATAAACTTTAACTCTACTTTAGGGAGTATTTTTAAATGTTGGTAGGTGTTCCTATAACAAATATGGAGTTTAAATTACAATATGACTTCTGGAGGAATGACGGGCTCAAATACTATTTTTAACAGCAAGCTAAGAAGGAGAAAGCTCTCTAAGTTTTTCAGATAGACACTCAGTTCACTAATTTTCACCCTTTCTTCCTTCTAATATGTTAACAGAATAAAAGGAGCAGGAGAGCAGGATTTTCTTAAAACATGCAGAATAAGTGACAAAAATATCCATTCAAGTTTTTTTTTTTTTTTTTTTTTTTGGACAAGCAGAGTGGACAGTGAGAGAGACAGAGAGAAAGGTCTTCCTTTTTCCGTTTGTTCACCCCTCAATGGCCGCTGCAGCCAGCGCACAGCGCTGATCCGAAGCCAGGAGCCAGGTGCTTCTCCTGGTCTCCCATGCAGGTGCAGGACCCAAGCACTTGGGCCATCCTCCACTGCACTCCCGGGCCACAGCAGAGAGCTGGACAGGAAGAGGAGCAACCAGGACAGAATCCGGCACCCCGACTGGGACTAGAACCTGGTGTGCCGGCGCCGAGGCTCACTAGGCTAATCCTCTGCCTGCGGCGCTGGCATTCATCTCTGTAAACTAAGCTAAAAGGACCTTCCTTAATCTGATAAACACCATCTACAAAGAACCTATAGCAACATCATACTTAATAATAAAATGCTAAATTTCTCCCTTTGAGATAGGGAACAGCCAAGGACATTAGTTCTCTTTTTGTTTTTAAAGATTTATTTGTTTGTTTGTTTGAAAGGCAGGGTTACAGAGAGGCAAAGGCAGAGGCAGAGAGAGAGAGATCTTTCATCTGCTGGTTCACTCCCCAGATGGCCCCAACAGCCAGAGCTGAGCCGATCTGAAGCCAGGAGTCAAGAGCCTCCTCTAGGTCTCCCATGTGGGTGCAGGGGCCCAAGGACTTGGGCCATCCTCCACTGCTTTCCCAGGCCATAGCAGAGGGCTGATTTGGAAGTGGAGCAGCCGGGACTCGAACCAACGCCTATATGCGATGTCAGGGCTGCAGGCAGCAGCTTTACCCACTATGCCACAGTGCAGGCCCCCAGCCCCAAATTCTTAAAACTTATACTCAACACTGTAGTAGATACAAGAACATGGATAAATAAAGGGTATAAAGACTGAAAAAGAAAAACTAAAAGTATACTTCTTTGCATAAAACATGATTCTGTATGTAGAAAATGTTTTAATTGTCATGTGTATTATTTGGATGAATATGTGAGTTTAGCAAAGTTGACAGACAAAGAACATGTAAAAAAATTAAGTGCAATTCTATAACGCTCAACAATCAGAAAACAATTTTAAAAAGACAACTAACATCAGGGGCTAAAGCTGTGGCTTAGTGGGTAAAGCCTCCACCTGCAGTGCCGCCATTCCATATGGCCACCAGTTCGAATTCTAGCTGCTCCACTTCCAATCCAGCTCTCTGCTATGGCCTGGGAAAGTAGTGGAAAGCGGCCCAAGGCCTTGGGCCCCTGCACCCATGTGGGAGACATGGAGGAAGTTCCTGGCTCCTCGCTTCAGATCGGCATAGCTACAGCCGTTGCAGCCGACTAGGGAGTGAACCAACACATGGAGGACCTCTCTCTCTCTGCCTCTCCTCTCTCTCTGTGTAACTCCAACTTTCAGGTAAATAAATAAATATTTTTTAAAAAGATAAATAACATCAAATGATGAAATACTTCCATATACTGCATCATAAAAGATGTGCAAGATCTCTGTGGAAAGCTATTACTGTATTAAGAAGAAAATAATAAATAAGCAGATTTATTGTGTTCATGGATTACAAGACTTAATGGGAAAAAAGGGTCGGTTTTCCCTGAAGTGACCAGAATCTGAAAAGCAAGTAAGCAGGTACATGTCCTGACTGTTCCACTTCAAACCCAGCTCCCTGCTGATGGCCTGGGAAAGACAGGAGAGGATGGCCCAGGAGCCTGAGCCCCTGCTACCACGTAGGAGACTTGGAGGAAGCTCCTGACTCTGGCCTGGCCCAGCCCTGGCCGTTGCAGCCATATCGGGAGTGAGCCAGTGAGTGAAGATCTTTCTTTTCTCTCCCTCTCTCTAATTCTTTCAAATAAAGAAATAAATCTTAAAAAAAAATAAATGATTCTGAAATAGACATAGAATGCCAAGAGCCAGCAACCAGACTCTCTACAAGAAGAAAAACAGTAGGATTACACAATAGCCTAACAAGAGAAAGCAAGACTAATGTCCATTCCATGGACGAATGGATAAAGAAAATGCGGTATATACATGTGATGGAACATTATAGAGCCCTAAAAAGAAAGATACTTTGGCACACGCAACAACATGCATAAACTTTGAGGACGTTATGCTGCATGAATTGACTCACTCACAAAAGAACAAATACTACATGATCCACCTACATGAGGTACCTAGACGAGTCAAATTCATAGACACAAAAAGTAGAATGGTGGAGTGAGCGTTGTGGAACAGTGAGTTAAGCTGCCACATGTTTTACCTGCAACCCATATTGGAGTGCCTAGTTCAAGTCCCAGCTACTCAACTTCTGATCCAGCTATTGGAAAGAGCAGCGAAAGATGGCCCAAATGTTTGGGCCTCTGCCTCCCTATGTGGGAGACCCAGATGGAGCTCTTGGCTCCTGGCTTCGGCCTGGCCCAGTCCTGGCCATTGTGGCCATCTAGGTAGTGAACCAGCAGACAGAAGATATCTCTCTCTCTCTCCCCCCAACTCTCTCAAATAAAAAGTAAATAAATCTTTAAAAAAAAAAAAATTAAGAGAACAAAAAGAAAAGTCACAGATTAGGAGATGATATTTGCAACACAAACATTTGATAAAGGATTCATATCCAGAATAAAGAAACTTTTTTTTTTTTTTGACAGGTAGAGTTATAGACAGAGACAGAGAGAAAGGTCTTCCTTCCGTTCGTTCACCCCCCCCCAAATGGCTGCCACGGCTGGCGCTGCGCCGATCCGAAGCCAGGAGCCAGGTGCTTCCTCCTGGTCATCCAGGTGGGTGCAGGGCCTAAGCACTTGGGCCATCCTCCACTGCCCTCCCAGGCCACAGCAGAGAGTTGGACTGGAAGAGGAGCAACCGGGAGCAGAACCCGGCACCCATAAGAATGAAGAACTAGGCCGGCGCCGTGGCTCAATAGGCTAATCCTCCGCCTTGCAGTGCCGGCACACCGGGTTCTAGTCCCAATTGGGGTGCCGGATTCTGTCCTAGTTGCCCCTCTTCCAGGCCAGCTCTCTGCTATGGCCCAGGAGTGCAGTGGAAGACAGCCCAAGTCCTAGGGCCCTGCACCCGCATGGGAGACCAGAAGCACCTGGCTCCTGGCTTCGGATCAGCACGATGTGCCGACTGCAGCGCGCCGGCCGTGGCGGCCACTGGAAGGTGAACCAACGGCAAAAAGGAAGACCTTCTCTCTGTCTCTCTCTCACTGTCCACTCTGCCTGTCAAAAAAAAAAAAAGAATGAAGAACTCTTAACAAATCAGTAAGACAAAGGCAACTAAGTTAATATACCTGTAGGTGCACTTTATAGAAGGGCTCCAAATGGCCAATAAACACAAGAAGAATAAGCTTGATCAAATTAGTCATCAAGGAAATCCAATTTAAATCTATGATGAGATAAACAATAAATCCCTCAGGATGGTTAAAATGGAACTAATAATATCAAGTATTGACAAGGATTCAGGGACCTAGTTCAAGTATAAACTGGTACAACCATTTTAGAAGATTGTGCAGTACTTATTAGGGGTGAATATTTGCTTATCTATGACTTAGCAACTTTACTTCTAAAATAACATTCAGTAATATGTGTACACAGGCTCACCAAAGATACATACAAAAACATACACAGCAGCAGAAATTGCTGAAATAAGCCCAAATTGAATAATTAAAATTTAATTTCAAACTGAATATCCAAATGTCTACCAGCTTTAGAACAGAGAAATAAATTGCATTGTAAAGCAATATTAAATATTGCATAGCAATGAAATAAACTATACAACACACAACAATATGGATGAATCTCACAAATACACTACTGAATGAAAGCACAAAGCATTATGCCATTAATTAAAGTTCAAAACCAGAAAAACAGTGTTTTGTGTACCGAGGATAATCTTAGAGAAACAAAATGATTTCTAAACAGGAATGGTGACTAGGACGAGGTACACTGGACAGAGGATGGGGCGGTGAGAGGGGGTGGCTCCTGAAGTGTTGCCAACATTTTATTTCTTTTTTCTTTTTCTTTTTCTTTTTTTTTTTTTTTTTTTTGACAGGCAGAGTGGACAGTGAGAGAGAGAGACAGAGAGAAAGGTCTTCCTTTTGCCGTTGGTTCACCCTCCAATGGCCGCCGCGTCCGGCGCGCTGCGGCCAGCGCACCGCAGCCGGTGCACCGCGCTGATCCGATGGCAGGAGCCAGGAGCCAGGTGCTTTTCCTGGTCTCCCATGGGGTGCAGGGCCCAAGCACCTGGGTCATCCTCCACTGCACTCCCTGGCCACAGCAGAGGGCTGGCCTGGAAGAGGGGCAACCGGGACAGAATCCAGCGCCCTGACCGGGACTAGAACCCGGTGTGCCGGCGCCGCTAGGCGGAGGATTAGCCTAGTGAGCCGCGGCGCCGGCCAACATTTTATTTCTTCACCTAATAGTATTAACACAAACCTTCATGTTTTCATACTTACTAGAATAGAATATATATGGTATACCTGTTTTAACAAGCCCTCCAGATGACTTGATGCACACTTGAATTTGAGAACCAGGGATTTAAATGTGCACCCTGTCTGGATTTAGCAACAGTCACAGTATGGAGTTGGATTTTCTATGATACTGTAATAACACAGCCACCTGCATAGTCAAATTAACATATTCAAGTTAACATTTTCTTTCCAGGGATAGTAAATCATTTTGAATCAACTTGTTTTGATGCTCTTCATTTCTTTTTCTTAGAATTCTGTTTAGGCCAGTGTTGTGGCATAGAAGGTCAAGCCTCCACCTGCAGTGTCAGCATCCCATATGGGCACCAATTTGAGTCCCAGCAGTTCCACTTCCAATCCAGCTACCTGCTAAAGCACCTGGGAAAGCAGCAGAGAATGACCCAGTGCTTGGGCCCCTGCACAGACACAGGGGATCTGGAAGCTCTAGCCTGGCCCAGCCCCAGCCATTGCAGCCATTTGGGAAGTGACCCAGCAGATGAAAGATATCGATCTATCTCTTTCTCTCTCCTTCTCTCTCTGTCTCTCTTTCAAATAAATAAAATAAATCTTAAAATAATAATACTGAGCCGGCGCCGCGGCTCACTAGGCTAATCCTCCACCTAGCGGCGCCAGCACACCGGGTTCTAGTCCCGGTCGGGGCGCTGGATTCTGTCCCGGTTGCCCCTCTTCCAGGCCAGCTCTCTGCTGTGGCCAGGGAGTGCAGTGGAGGATGGCCCAAGTGCTTGGGCCGTGCACCCCATGGGAGTCCAGGAGAAGCACCTGGCTCCTGGCTTCGGATCAGCATGGTGTGGCAATCACAGGTAAATTTTCAACAAACTATTTCACAAAACTCATGAGTGGGACTGAGAAATAGTCTTACAGCACGGTACAGGCATCCAATCTCCTATCTCTCCCATTAGTAGCTACATATTTTTTTCAGATTTGCCAGGTAAGAATACCATAAGTGATATAAATTATGTTTTCAGATATCATTTTTGAGGTATATTTCCAAATGTTTAATCATATATTTCTGTAATTAAACAAATACACATGCATTGAGGGTTCACAGTCAAATAATTTGGGTGTGCTATACTCTGAACATTTGTACCTCCAAAACTTATGTGTTAAAACCCAATTCCCAGGCCGGCGCCGTGGCTCAATAGGCTAATCCTCCACCTTGCGGCGCCGGCACACCGGGTTCTAGTCCCGGTCGGGGCGCCGGATTCTGTCCCGGTTGCCCCTCTTCCAGGCCAGCTCTCTGCTATGGCCAGGGAGTGCAGTGGAGGATGGCCCAGGTGCTTGGGCCCTGCACCCCATGGGAGACCAGGAAAAAGCACCTGGATCCTGGCTCCTGCCATCGGATCAGCGCGGTGCGCCGGCTGCAGCGGCGGCCATTGGAGGGTGAACCAACGGCAAAGGAAGACCTTTCTCTCTGTCTCTCTCTCTCACTGTCCACTCTGCCTGTCAAAAAAAAAAAAAAAAAAAAAAAAACCAATTCCCGGCTGGCGCCGTGGCTCAATAGGCTAATCCTCCACCTAGCGGCACCGGCACACCGGGTTCTAGTCCCGGTCGGGGCACCGGATTCTGTCCCGGTTGCCCCTCTTCCAGGCCAGCTCTCTGCTGTGGCCCGGGAGTGCAGTGGAGGATGGCCCAGGTGCTTGGGCCCTGCACCCCATGGGAGACCAGGAGAAGCACCTGGCTCCTGGCTTCTGATCAGCGTGGTGCGCTGGCCGCAGCGCGCCAGCCGTGGCGGCCACTGGAGGGTGAACCAACGACAAAAGGAAGACCTTTCTCTCTCTCTCTCACTATCCACTCTGCCTGTCAAAAAAAAAAAAATTAAAAAAAAAAAAAAAGAAAGAAAGAAAACCCAATTCCCAATGTGTTGGCATTAAGAGATGGGCTCTGGGGCTGGCGCTGTGGTGTAAGGGGAAAAGGTGCCATCTGAAGTGTCGGCATCCCATGTGGGCGCTGTTTCAAGTCCTGGCTGCTTCACTTCCGATCCAGCTCTCTGCTGTGGCCTGGGACAGCAGGGGAAGATGGCCCAAGTCCTTGGGCACCTGCACCTGTGTGGGAAACCCAGAGGAAGCTCCTGGCTCCTGGCTTCGGATCAGCACAGCTCTGGCCGTTGCAGTCATTTGGGGAGTGAATGAGCAGATGGAGGACCTCTCTCTCTCTCTCTCTTCCTCTCCTTCTCTCTCTGCGTAACTCCAACTTTCGGGTAAATAAATAAATATTTTAAAAAAAATAGAGGTGGGGCTTTGGGAGCTGACTAGGTCAGGAGGGCAGATCCCTTGAGGATGCCAACTGTGCCCTTATAAATGAGGCCTGATTAAGGCTGGCGCTGTGGCATAGTGGGTAAAGCCACCATCTACAGTGCTTGCATCCCATATTGGCACCAGTCCGAGTCCCGGCTGCTCCACCTCTGATCCAGCTCTCTGCAGTGGCCTGGGAAAGCAGTGGAGCAGTGGAAGATGGCCTAAGCACTTGGGCCCCTGCACCCGTGTGGAAAACCCAGAAGAAGCTCCTGGCTCCTGGTTTTGGATCGGCTCAGCTCCAGCCGTTGTGGCCAACTGGGAAGTGAACCAGCGGGTGGAAGACCTTTCTCTCTCTCTGCCTCTCCTTCTCTCTCTGTGTAACTCTGACTTTCAAGTAAATAAATAAATCTTAAAAAAAAAATTCTAAAAAGAAAAACCAATGAGGCCTGACGGAGCTTGTTTACCCCTCTGTCCTTCTACCACAGGAGGACACACAGAAGGTGCCGTCTTCAGGGAACAGGCCTCTACCAGACACTGAATTCAGACTCCACAGCCTCCAAAACAGTGCGTGTTATTATTTATTAACTACCCAGTGTAAGATGTTTTCTTATAGCAGCCCAAATGGACTAAGACAAGGTAAATAATCAGAAAAATTTGGAGAGAGGTCAGCATTGTGGCACAGCAGTTTGCCAACATCTTGTGTAGGAAAACTGGTAAGATGAGTCCAGGTTCATGTCCTCGTGTCAATTACAATGTATGACACAACAGCGAGACTAGAAGTGAAGTTTTATTTAAGTAAGCAGAAGAAAGACTGAACAAACACGGAGGGACTAATAGGTGTCTAGAGATATTTGTATGTCCTTAACAAATTAGCTCCAGGGAACAAAGGTAGTGGCTATGCATAAGTAACTGTGAAGGCCAGGGGCAGTCCTACTAGAGTTTTTATTGAAACCTAGATCTTGTCATGAGTGGTAAGTATTTGTTACAAGGGCCTCCAACCTGATTTGTTTAGTGCATACATGCTGGCAAGGAGCTGTGGGATGGCGTTAGTCTGGACTGCTTTTAGTCCCAAACTCCCTCAGTCTCACACAGGCGTGCCTGGTTTGAGTCCCAGCTCTTCAGCTTCCAATATACTTTCCTGGTAATGCACCAGGGAGGCAACAGAAAATGGCCCAAGTACTTGGTTCCTGCCACCCACGTAAGGGCCTGGCCCAGTCCTTGCTGTTGGGAGTAAATCAGCAGATGGGTGATCTCTCTCTCTCTCTCCCTCCCTCCCTCTCCCTTTTTCTCTCTTTTTCTCTGTGTATGTGTGTGTGTGTGTGTCCCCAACCCCACACTGTCACTCTGCCTTTCAAATAAATAAATAAACTTTTTTAAAAGTTTGGAGATGACTTGCAGTAAGAGTTACAGAAAAGCCTCTCTGTTCTCAAGAAACTTGCAATGTAATCAGAAGACAAAAATCAAATCAATCCTTAGAGACAAACAACACCCAGTTTAAATAGCAATTCAAACAATAGATGCAAGTCACAAAGCAATTAACATGATAAATTGCCAAATCAGTAATTAAAGAATATAAGCACAATTGGAGTTGAGAAAGCAGAGAAACCACTTTTAGCTGGGGCAATCAAGGAAGGTTCATGGAACATGACCGGTCTCTAAGAATGAGTTGAATCTGGTTAAGTGAAGGAAGAGAAATATTTACTGACATTTGCCTCAAGTAGGGACAAAACCTAACAGATAGACACTCTTGTTAGATCGAAAGCTCTACAAAAGGAATACAGTGTTTTAAACCTGGAGTCCCTTAGTGTGAAGCAGTGCATCTGCTGGCACACAGAGGCTCGTGACAACTGTTTCACGGACAGCAACAGGTGACAAGGTGGCTGCAGAGGCTAAGTACACTCCCAGATCACGAAGAGTCAAACAGATCCCACAAACGCCTGGATTCACTGCCACTGCAACTGGGAGGACATTAGTAGTTCTCCCTCAAGCTAGTAAGTGTTACAATGTAGAAGCCGACATACACACTATTTTTAGACACTTATGTAAAATGTCACTTGATAAAGGCAACTTTTATACTAAACATTTTTTTCAATAAAAATATTCCTACAACCTTTTTAGGCCACCAGTTTCATCTCTTAAGCCAAGACATGTCCAAACTGGATGTAGTCCATATTTCCTAAACTCTGGTGGCTTTATATTCTAACATTTGCACACTATTTAAATCCCATCTAAGTTCCTGAGCCAAACAGGGAAAGCCTGGAGAGTATTAATCTTGACGTGCTCCCATAGCTCAGATTCACAAGGGAAGGAATAGCCAAGCTTTGATCTCTCCCCTTATTAGCTTTCAGGCATATATTCTATTTGTGTTGGCATCTCTATGGTGTCTCACACTTACTGGTGCCCAATAGAGGCTTTTTCTCAAAAAAAAAAAAAGTGAAGTGAAAATGGATAGTAAAAAGGCAGAGTAAGGAAAAAAACAGATGGAAAACTGACAGGAAGAAGAAAAAATACACAAGAAAAGTAGAGTGAGAATTGTAATAGGAAACCAATGACAAAGTGGATAGAAAAATGAAGAGAGAATGGAAGAGTAAGGGGGAGGGGCTGGTGCCATGGCTCACTTAGTTAATCCTCCGACTGTGGCGACAGCATCCCATGTGGGTGTCAGTTCTAGTGCCAGTTGCTCCTCTTCCAGTCCAGCTCTTTGCTGTGGCCCGGAAGCGTGGTGGAGGATGGCCTAAGTGCTTGGGCCCCTGCACCCGCATGGAAGACCAGGAGGAAGCACCTGGCTCCTGGCTTCGGATCCGCACAGCACCGGCCATGGCAGCCATTTGGGGGGTGAATTAACGGAAAGAAGACCTTACTTTACTCTCTGTCCCTCTCTCTCACTGTCTATAACTCTACCTGCCAAATAAATAAATTTTAAAAAAAAAGAGTAAGGGGGAAAGGAGAAGGAAGAATTAATAGATTCTGAAGTGCCACCAAAGGATTCCCTTTCCTGTTAGTGAAAAGTGCTTTCTAACGATGGAAGAAAAAAGTACTCGAAATCTTTGAATTCTTATATTTAAATAATTATGAAAAGACTCAGCAGCTGCTTCATGAGCATATCTGGAACCAGAGGGTAACCAGATAAGTATGATCCACTTATTTTTGGTTAAGTAATTTTGGAAGATTTTTTCTTAGATTCTTTTTCTTAGATGTCTTAGATTGCCGCTGATATACTACTCTTATACACTATGAATTTTAGACTAGTGCAAATAATCTCTCTCTTCCTTGGGATAATAGATTTGTTACCAGGATCCATCAACTTGAAACATATAAAATATTTATAACACGGCATGGCACACAGTGAGAGCATGTATTGTTATGAGCTTTGAAAAAGACTAATGGCAAAACAAAAAACGAGAAGGAGGAGGACAGACTATCTGAAACACTATCTTCATTAGACCCTTAATTTCACTTGGGCAAAAATTTTCAGAATAAAAATAATTCAACTGACTTCCTCACTGTGCTAGTTCCCTTTTTCATTCTATAGACAAAAATTCTCCCAGGAGGTCCAAACATAAAGAGACTGAATCAGCCACTAAAATAATTTTCCAACATCCTCAAGCAAATCTAATGGAGCCCACCTTGCCCTTCTTGTCCTTCATGTCACACAGCAGGACATGCACAGGGAAACAAAGAGAAGAGAATCAACACGGGACATCTAAGTGCTCAGCAGAGCAAGACTGGAAGGAGCTGCTAAAGAGAAAGAAGAGGGAGGAAGCATCAGTCCAGGCCAGAGACTTTTAAACTTTTCAACACACATTAAGAAACTTCTGTATCAATACTTCCTATCACCATCAATACAGATTACACACTGAGTAACATGTAATACATCCATATTTGTGTATGTGTGTACATATGCACAAACAAATCAAAAGTTTTATGAAATACTTAGCACTAGGGGCCAGGACAATGGCATACAATTTTAAGCTTCCGCCTGCAGTGCCAGCATCCCATATGGGCGCCAGTTCAAGTCCCAGCTACTCCACTTCAGGTCCAGCTCCCTGCTTACATACCTGGTAAGGCAGCGGAAAAGGGCCCAAGCAAGTACTTGGGCCCCTGCACTCAAGTGGGAGACCTGGAAGAAGCTCCAGGCTCTTGGCTTCAGATTAGCCCAGCTCTGGCCACTGAAGCCATTTGGTGAGTGAGCCAGTGGATGGAAGACCTCTTTCTCTTTCCTCTCTAGGTGAAGACAGGAGCCAGAAGCTTCCTCCAGTCTCCCATGGGGGTGCAGGGCCCAAGGAATTGGGTCATCTTCCACTGCTTTCTCAGGTCATAGCAAAGAGCTGGATCAGAAGTGGAGTAGCTAAGACTCGAACCGGTGCCAATATGGGATGTCAGCACTGCAGGCGTTGGCTTTACCTGCTACACCACAGCACCAGCCCCTAAATAAATCTTTAAAAAAAAAAAAAAATCTCTATTACATGAAACACCTGATTTTTCATTCAATTCAATTTCATTTTTAAAAAATACTTATTTATTGGCCGGCGCCGCGGCTCACTAGGCTAATCCTCTGCCTTGCAGCGCCGGCACACCGGATTCTAGTCCCAGTCGGGGCGCCGGATTCTGTCCCGGTTGCCCCTCTTCCAGGCCAGCTCTCTGCTGTGGCCAGGGAATGCAGTGGAGGATGGCCCAAGTGCTTGGGCCCTGCACCCCATGGGAGACCAGGATAAGTACCTGGCTCCTGCCATCGGATCAGCGCGGTGTGCCGGCCGCGGCGGCCATTGGCGGGTGAACCAATGGCAAAGGAAGACCTTTCTCTCTCTCTCACTGTCCACTCTGCCTGTCAAAAAAAATAAATAAATAAATAAATAAAATTTAAAAAAAAAGAAAAAGAAAAAAAATACTATTTATTTATTTGAAAGGCAGAGTTACAGAGAGGCAGAGGCAGACAGAGAGAAAGAGAGGTCTCCCATCTTCTGGTTCACTCCCCAAACGGCTGCAACATCCCGAACTGGGCAGATCTGAAGCCAGGAGCCAGAAGCTTCTTCCCAAGGACTTGGGTCATCTTCTTGGAGAGCTGGATTGGAAGAGGAGCAGCTGGGACTTGAACTGGCACCCATATGGGATGCCGGCACAGCAGGCGGCATCTTTACCTACTACACCACTGGACCCTCTATTTCATTTTTTAATGTGAATCAACACTCATTAAAATGATTTCATAACAAAGGGTCACAAGCTGGCAATGGTTTATAACCGAAAGCTCTATCCAGAGTAACCTCAGAGAATGCAGCTTCCAGGAAAATGAAGGTGACAGTACTCTATTCCATGGTGGTTAAAACCATTCCTTGGGGGCCGGCACTGTGGTGCAGTGGGTTAAACCCTGGCCTGAAGCACCAGCATCCCATATGGGTGCCGGTTCCAGTCCCAGCTGCTCCTCCTATCCAGCTCTCTGCTATGGTCTGGGAAAGCAGTAGAAGATGGCCCAAGTTCCACCAGTGCAGCGGGAGCTCTGCCAATCCAAAGCTGGGAGCCAGGAGCTTCTTCCGGGTCTCCCACGAGGATGCAGGGAACCAAGGAATCGGGCCATCTTCCACTGCTTTCTCAGGCCATAGCAGACAGTTGGATCGGAAGTGGAGCAGACAAGACTTGAACAAACACTTGTAAGGGATGCCAGCACTACAGGTGGTGGCTTTACCTGCTATGCCACAGCGCCGGCACCTACCTAAATTGTTTTATAGTAAACTTGGAGCTCAGAAAGGTGAAGTCACCATTCCCTTGCTATTTTCATAAGATTGGAAGCTCTCAAGGAGTTGGTCAGGAACTTTGACCTTGCTAGAGATAACTTTTGGGGAAAGCAAGCATTTTGTACCCTAAATTTCCACTGAGGCCAACCTGACTGCCTATTAACCCGTCTGACTCCTCACAAAAGGACACAAATCACACAATATAGGCCAGGGCTATGTGTTAGCTGAGGTGTTTTCACATGAAAGATTAATTATGTTTTTTTCTTTTTAAATATTTTAAGTTTTTTTTTATTTGAAAGACTTACATACAGGGGTGGGGGAGGGAGAGAAACATCTTCCATCTGCTGTTTCATTCCCTAAATGACTGCAATGGCCAGGGCTATGTCAGGCCAAAGGCAGAGACCTGGAACTCCACCAGGTCTCCCACATGGGTGGCAGGAGCCCCAGCACTTGGGCCATCTTCCGTTGCTTTCCCAGGTGCATCAGTAAGGAGCTGGATAGGAAGTGGAGCAGCAGGGACTTGAAGCAGCGCCCATATGGAATGCCAGCATCACTCATGGCAGCTTTACCTGCTACACCACAACACTGGCCCCCAATTAAGTTTCTTCTATATTGTGCGAACAGGTAGAAGTGCCAGGAGAAAGCTTCAGGATACCATAGCAAAGCACTAACAGCATTGGCTGACCAGTGAGCTGCCCTGGGACTCACGGAGCTTCCCCGTGACTGGATACTCAGGCACAGCCTGGGTGGATAGTCACTTGGCAGGGAAGCATTCCAAGGGGTTCATGTATCATACGGTGGTCATTAGTGTAATGACTTCCAATCCTGAAACTATGTAACTCTAGAGTACATTAAGACAATATTATACTTTAAAATAACTTCTAAAGTCAACGCTGCACTAAAATGAGTCACTAAAATGATTTCATTAAGTTTTTAAAAAGAAATGTATTCTACCATGAACCACAGAAAATAGAAAGACAAACAATATTTTTCTGTTAACAAGAAACAATGCAACAAAAATTGACTTAATGTGCCTATCACAGTTGTTAAAAATCTTCATCAGGGCAGGCATTTCCCATAGTGGTTAAGACACTGCTTAGGACACCCACATCACATGTGCCTAGATTTGAGCCCTGGCTCTGATCCAGATTCCAGCTTCCTACTAATGTATAGTCTGGGAAGCAGTAGGTGACTCTCAAGTGTTTGGGTCCCTGACACCCATGTAGAAGACCCAGATTGAGTTCCTGCCTCCCAGGTTCGACCTGGCTCAGCCCCCAGATATGTAGGCATTTGAGGAAAGAACCAGCAAATAGGAAACCTCTCTCTCTCTCTCTTACTCTCTCTAATATGAATTAGGAACGTAGGAATTACTTATCACAAATGTACTACTGTATCACCTCTGAGACAGAATTCTAAAAAATGTCGAGCTCCTGGACTGCAAAAGTGCAGAGACCTTTCTAGAACAGTGTTCCTGAAAGTGGAGTCAATAGACTAGTTCTTACATAAACTCTAATCCATAATGAGGAAGGTACAGAAATTGGGAGTAAGAATTTTATACCTTTTATAGTAATATGTAAAATTAATACTGAATCTAAGGAATGTAATAATGAAAGTCAAGACATATTTCATGTCTTTTTCATTTCACTTTATTGATACTTTACAAATTATCACTTGGTGACTGTAAACTGTTTAAAATTCTGGTCTTTCATTAAAGACAGTGTGAGAAATACTTCTCCAATGATTCTTTAGAAACTGAAGTCCTTGGATATGAAGATAAACTGCTTTACTTTGATGTCCTTCAATCTCCCTATCCATCTTGGTTTTCCCACAACAGTAACAAATGCTACTAATTTATTTCTTTCCAATCATTCCTTTGATATTCCTACTAAGTTGACAACAATATCAATATAGTTCAGTGCTTCAAATATATCATCAGGTCATCTGTCTGACCACTCAGAACTCATAATGCTACTTTATTTGCGACCAGCTATAGCTCCAACATATTCTTGGATTCATTCCTTGTAAGAGGATATTAACTAACTAGACAATCCAGTTTGAAGGAGCCACACAGTCTTACAACATGACTGCTGGCACAGTCCGTGGCAGTCATTAATACTTTTAAGAAATTTTAAAGATGCTATAGCTCAACTTTAAATCCCAGGCCTCCAAAGTAACGACCTGTTAGATCCTGAGCTTAGCTTAAAGACCTATCATCTTTTCAAATCTGCCAGTCTACCTAAACTTCCAAATCCCCCACTTGAACTATATTGGTTCCCAGAATTCTTTTCCGACTTACACATTCTCCTAGTTTCTTACATAGACGTGTACAAAGATAGATGTAATAAATACATTTATAAAAACTTTCCAATGACAAGTCCAAAAGATATTTTTACTACATAAAGTATGATTAACACTATTTGAAGGAAAAATTAAATACACATGCTGTGCTGTAAGAAATTATTTCACAATGCCAATAATTATGTCATCTTTTAGTTAAGATCTGCAAAGTCATTCAAGCTTCCAACTCTTGAATAACTTGAATAATAGGAAAATCAAAAAAAGAACAAATGAGTCTCAGAATTAGGTCAAAAAGCAAATCAATGACAGATTTAAAATAACCGCATATATTTAATTTCTGTCCCATTTCTAACAATGAAATGTATTTGCTCCTCATAGTCTTTAATTTGTAGACATTTACATAATCTTGTCAAATTATCTGTTATTCTGAGATCTAACTCATTTGTAGTAAAGTATTGTCTAGAAAACAAGTTATTCTATAACTACCTTATCTGGCTTGCTTCTTATACTGAGTTCTCTTATCTGTAAGTTTCAGTCTTAGTCTCCTCTAACAAATTCTGATCTGAATTCTACTCAGTAATTTTTAAGTGTTTATAATTTTTAAGTGTTTATAATATCCAAAGATCTTTCCTAAACATAGATGGCTAGGAAACCCATTCTACAGTTTGCTACAGTAATAAGTAATCCCTTTCATAGACAATGTTTCCTTTAAAATAATAGGATGTTTGGCAAAGAAGACCTGGGATCCAGTCCAGGCCCCCACTATTTATCAGCTAAGTAACCCTGAATTGAGTTGCATAACTTTTCTGAAACCTGTCCTTGTGTTCAGAAAAAAAATTAAAGGGGGGATTATAAAAAAACTTTCCTTACAGATCTACTGAGGAAAAAAAACAGGCTATAAAAAAGCTTTATACTATTCACAAATGCTAAGTACTCTTATGGTTTATTTCTTTATAGAAAAATATAAATAATAGTCACTAAGTCTATTTACAGCTGTGACTCTACTGTTGCCCTTGGTCAGCATCCACTACCCAATTCACAGTGAAATCAATTTTATATTCTTTCCAGCAATGTTATTAAAAGTTTTAAAATTATATAATTATATACTCACAAAGTCATGATGATATACCTACACTGGGAAGAGCATAAAGTAACAAAGATGCTTTCCTTTGAATTTTTTTTTAAAGATTTATTCACAGAGAGAGAAGGAGAGGCAGAGAGAGAGGTCTTCCATGCACTGGTTCATTCCCTAATTGGCCACAATGGCCAGAGCTGTGCCAAATCCGAAGCCAGAAGCCGGAGCTTCTTCTGGGTCTCCCACATGGGTACAGGGGCCCAAGGACTTGGGCCATCTTCTACTGTTTTCCCAGACTATAGCAAAGAGCTGGATCGGAAGAGGAGCAACCAGGACTTGAACTGGAGCCCATATGGGATGCCGGCACTGCAGGTGGCAGCTTTACCCACTACGCCACAGAGCCAGCCCCTCCTTTGAGTTTCATTACTCCTCTGGTCCATTTTTATCTTTGACTGCTAAGTCTATATTTCCTCCTAATGTCAAATCAAATTTCTGGGGGCCTACAGCAGAAACTGGTTTTAAGCAATATTCATACTATTTTTTTTCTACAGGAAAAATTTTCATTGTAAAAAATTCTAATACTAGAAAAATTAAAGTACTACCAATTATTCCTTTAATATTCATATTCCTTTCCTCGCCCAAGTTAACCACAGTATAAGATTGTTAAAAATCCTTTTGGGGTGGGCCTTTGGTTTGGCCATTAATTTGCAACCTGGGATGCCTGCATCGCATATCAGAGTGCCTGGGTTTGGGTCCTGGCTCTACCTCTTGATTTCAGCTTCCTACTAATGCGTTTCCTGGGAACACAGCAGGTGATGGCTCAAATACTTGGGTCCCTGCCACCTACATGGGTGACTTGGACTGAGTTTTGAGCTCCTAGCTTCAGCATGGCCTAGCCCCAATTTCTATGGGTATTTGAGGAATGAATCAGCAGATTAGAGTTTTCTGTCTGATTCGCCATGTGTGTGTTGGCAGGGGTCAGGGGATTGCATGTATCTGCCTTTCAAATAAATTAAATATTTTTACAAGATTCATCCAAATCTCAGTTCATTTAGATGCTGGATACACATACATATATAAAAGAGGACATTTTTCCCACAAATACAATCATATACCTGTTATTCTTCATACTACACACTTGTCATTCAATTCTGGTCAATACGACTCCAGCATGAAACTTGGGAAACCCAGACAATACTTACAAGTGCTGGGCCAATGAGCTTACTCCATTCATGATTTCTGAAAGTCTCAACAAATATTTACTAAATGCCAAATTTGTGTACAGTTTTGAATAAACCAGGCATGTTGCTTGCCCTCAGGGAGCTAAAAGAATGCCAGAAGGCAGATTGTGAAATAAATACACTCTTGGCCAGCACCGCGGCTCACTAGGCTAATCCTCCACCTTGCGGCGCCGGCACACCGGGTTCTAGTCCCAGTCGGGGCACCGGATTCTGTCCCGGTTGCCCCTCTTCCTGTCCAGCTCTCTGCTGTGGCCAGGGAGTGCAGTGGAGGATGGCCCAAGTGCTTGGGCCCTGCACCCGCATGGGAGACCAGGAGAAGCACCTGGTTCCTGCCATCGGATCAGCGCGGTGCGCCGGCCACGGCAGCCATTGAAGGGTGAACCAACGGCAAAGGAAGACCTTTCTCTCTGTCTCTCTCTCACTGTCCACTCCACCTGTCAAAAATAAATAAATAAATAAGTAAAAAAATTATTAAAAAAAAAAAGAAAGAAATACACTCACCCCTCCTTATCCACAGGTGTATTCCAAAACCCCCAGTGGATGCCGAAACCACAGACAGTACTGAACCCTACACAGTATTTTTTCCTACACAGTTATATACATATCTATGATAAAGTTAGCTTATAAATTAGTTCTAAGATGAACAATAATAATAAAACAATTATAACCATATATTATAATAAAAGTCCTAGGAACGGAATCTCTTAAAGACAAGTATTAACATTTCAGACTGTAGTTAAGCACAGTTACTGAAACCACAGAAAGTGAAATTATGGATGAAAGGGGACTACTATATAAAGATGACATGTGATTGCATCTCTCAAAGCATGTGGATTACAATTATAACATTATTAATGATAATGACAATAGCTATTATTTTATCATTGTCCTCACTGCTGAAATGCAGCCATGTGAGTGAACCAATGTGTATGCATCACTACTACCATAATCATAACATATTATTCATATTCTATGGGTCACTAATTCTCCATCAAAAGGCTCTTACTCTGGGAGAAGAGGGTGCTTTAGTAGATGGCTCTCCTCGTCCTAGGAGTGGGATGCTAGATCTCAGTGCATCCTTCTGTTTGTAGCAAGGAGAAAGTGCAAAGAGAGGGGCAGCTAGAGGAGTGATTTTAGCTTCTCAGACATCAAGCTGACTGAATGAACAGTATAAAAACACCTTGAACTTTCTCAAAGAGAAAATTCTGTCTACCAAAGGACACCACCAACACAGTAAGAAAGTAACCCGTGGAGTGGGAGAAGATATTTTTAAATCATATATCGAACTAAGAGATTGACATTCAGAATCTAGAAAGAAATCCTGTACTTCAAAAACCAAAACAAAAATTATAAATGGACACAGGATTTGAATATAGTTCTCCAAAAAAGATAAACAAATCGCCAATAAGCAAATGAAGAAATATTCAAGTCACTATTCAACAGAGGAAACCAAAATCACTATGAGATAGTCACTATGAGGATGGAAATTATTGCACACACACAAATAGCAAACAAAACACAGAAAATAACAACTGTTGGTGTTGGTGAGAATGCATAGAAATTAGAACCCTTATGCATTGTTGGTGAGAATGTAAAAAGGTACAACACTGTAGAAAAACAATTTGACTAATCCTCAAAAAGTAAACAGAGGGGGCCAACTTTGTGGCATACCAGGTTAAGCCACTGCCTACAATGCCGGCATCCCATCTGGGTGC
Source organism: Oryctolagus cuniculus (assembly GCF_051225735.1). Lineage (NCBI taxonomy): Eukaryota > Metazoa > Chordata > Mammalia > Lagomorpha > Leporidae > Oryctolagus > Oryctolagus cuniculus. The sequence goes on from NC_142868.1 coordinate 180,022,194, forward strand.
CAGTTCATATCCCAGCTGTTCTTCCAATCCAGCTCCCTGATAATGTACCTGGGAAAGCAGCGGAGGATGGCCCAAGTCCTTGGGCCCCTGCACCCATGTGGGAGACCTGGAAGAAGCTCCTAGATCCTGGCTTCAGACTGGCCCAGCTTTGGCTGTTGTGGCCATCTGGAGAGTAAACCAGTGGATGAAAGGCCTCTTTCTGTACCTCTGCCTTTCAAATAAATAAATCAATCTTAAAAAAGTAAACAGAATTACCATATGATCCAGCAATTCCAATTCTGGGTATAAATCTGAAAGAACTGAAAAGAGGAGCTAAAACAAATATTTGTATACCTAGACTAATAGTGTATTATTCACGAAGTCAAAGGTAGATGACAACCCAAGTGCTCATCAACAGAAGAATGTATAAACAAAACATGATATACACATACAATGGACTATTACTCAGCCTTACAAAGGAAGGAAATTCTGACATGCTACATGGATGAACCTTGAAAACATGCTAACTAAATTAAGCCAATCACAAAATGACAAATACTACATGATTCCAATCACACATAAGTACCTAGAGTAGTCAAATTCACAGAAACAGAAAGGAGAATGGTGGCTATCAATAGATCAGGGGTATTGTTTAATAGGTACAGAGTTACAGTTCTGCAAGAAGAAAAAGTTTTAGACTTGAACATCATCTCTGCATGCCACATCTGTGAATGTGCTTAGTGTCACAGAACCATATACTTAAAAATGGTTAAAATGGGGACCAGTGCCATTTCACAGCAGGTTAAGCCCCACCTGCAACACTGGCATCTCTACTGCAGCACTGGTTAGTCCCAGCTGCTCTCCTTCTGATCCAGCTCCCTGCTGATTCCTGAGAAGGCAGTGAGAGATGGCCCAAAGTGCTTGAGCCCCAATACCCACATGGGAGACCTAGATGGATTTCCCGGCTCCTAGCTTCAGCCTGGCCCAGTCCCAGCAGTTGCAGCCATTTGGGAAGTGAGCCAGAGAATGGAAGATCGATCGATCGATCGATCTCTCTCTCTCTCTCTCTCTCTCTCCCTAACTCTCGCCCTCTCAAGCCCTATGTAACTGTCCTTCAAATAAGTAAATAAATCTTTTTTAAAAAATGATTAAAATGGGGGTCTGCACTGTGGCATAGAAGGTTGAGCCTCTACTTACAGTGCCAACATCCCATATAGGAGCCAGTTCGAGTTCTGAGTGCTCCACTTCTGATCCAGCTCCTAGCTATGGCCTGGGGCCCCTACAACCACGTGGCAGACCTGGAAGAAGCTCCTGACTCCTGACTTTGGCCTGGCCCAACTCCAACAATGCAGCCATTTGGGGAGTAAACCAGCAGATAGAAGATCTCACTCACTCTCTCTCTCTCTCCTTCTCACTCTGTATCTCTGCCTTTCAAATAAATAAATCTTTAAAAAAAATGATTAAAATGGTGATTTGTTAGGTATATTTTCCTATATCAAAAAAGTATGTGCTAAGTCCAAAACTGAACCTTCATGTCAATAACCTAATTCACAAAATTACAAAATAATGTGTATTAAAAGTCTCAGCAATTCATAAAAGAAAAAAAGTCATTCTGAAGACATTAGACTTACTTAAAAGTAGAACATCAAAATATTCTCCAAAAGTACTTGATTCAAGATTTGTTATCCATGAGTTGGCAGGAGCAAAGGTTGAGATAAAAATCTTCTCAGAAAACAGAAGAAAGGATACATTTTTCAAAGTCAAGAGAAGCAAGGTCAATAGGATAAACTTAACTTTCATGACATGCCATGAGAAAGATAACTAAATCACTGAGGAGATGTGGCCTTGAGAAGGAAGGTAACAAAACACTTTCTAAAGCAACATGGCACCAAGAGCAAAATTACTCAGGCAATATGGAAGCTAAAAGGAGGTTCAGTCTACATTAGTAGTAAGAGTCTTTCCAAATATAAGTGATGGCACAGTGATAATCTAGAGTCTTAAAACAAATTTACATTAACATGTACTAAAAAATATTCACCTCTTCTAAATCAAGGAACTAGCATATTTATCATGCAATGAAATAAAAACTAGTCAAAAAATGCTGCCTTAAAATTATATAGAATATATGGCACAAAACACAAAAGTAGGAGTGATCTTCTTTTATTCCCTTAGATAGTGTGAAACAGAGCTAGGAACAGACAGACGTTCAGCCCCCTTTCCTTTAGAAATCTCACTGGCCACTAGCCTTCACCTCTTCCTCTACCTCAAACCCCACATCTAGTGAAGCTGTCCTGAGATGAGGTCACTCCGGGGCATGAAAAGCCCAAAACTCATAACCACGTAAAATCCCAGACTCCGATTCCTCCTGGACTCACTCTGCAGTCCTACCAGAAGTTCTCAAACTCAGCTATTTCAGGTTCCCTGGGTTAAAACCAACCCTACCACTTAAAATATAAAGTATCAATATACAAAAGATCAGAAAACACCTTATGTGTTGGCACTTTAAAATATGAAAAGTCCTGAGGCCAGCGCTGTGACATAGTACGGGCACCAGTTCGAGTCCCAGCTTCTCCACTTCCAATCCAGCTTCCTGCGAATACACTTGGGAAAGCAGTGGAAGATGGCCCAAGTGCTTGGGCCCTTGCACCCATGTGGGAGACCCAGAAGAAGCTCCTAGCTCCTGGCTTTGGATTGGCCAAGTTCCAGCTGTTGCAAACATTTGGGGAATGAACCAGTGGATGGAAGACCTCTCTCTCTCTCTCTGCCTCTGCCTCTTTGTAACTCTGCCTTTCAAATAAATATATAAACCTTTTAAAAAAAATGAAGTCCTATAAATAGATTAAAATTATAAATATTGGGATTTTATACTACTATCAGCTAGTATAATACAGAAGAAAGCTAGACAGGTAGCTCCAGGGTAAAGATCTAAGAGAAGAGGATAGGTTGGGACAGGAGGAGCAGAGGGTACTAGATACCTCCTGAAGCAAGTCCTAAACTCAATAATATCACACTATCAACACCAGTCACTGTTCACCAAGTTTCCAGATGCTGTGGTACTTAGAGAAGCACCCTGGGCTCTAGCCAGAATTCTGACTTATTAACATCTTATAACTCCACCCACTGCCCACAGGAGCATAGTTCAACAGCCCACCACTAATGCCCCTCATGCTCTGAGAGAACTCCCCAGTCTAGTCTGCACACTTTTTAAAAATTTTATTTATTTATTTGAAAGGCAGAGTTAAGAGAGGCAGAGAGAGAGAGAGACAGAGAGAGAGAGAGAGAGGGAGAGAGAGAGAGAGAGGTTCTTCCATCTGCTGGTTCACTCCCCAGATGGCCACAATGGTCAGAGCTGTGCCAATCCAAAGCCAGGAGCCAGGAGCTTCTTCTGGGTCTCCCATGCAGGTACAAAGGCCTAAGCACTTGGGCCATCTTCTGCTCTTTCCCAGGCCATAGCAGAGAGCTGGATTGGAAGTGGAGCAGCCAGGACCCTGCACACTCTCTTAAGAGGCTTTGACAGACTTCTTCAACTTTACATTAAGAAGCATTGTGGGGCAGGCGCTGTGGCACAGTTGGTTAATCCTCCACCTATGGCGCTGGCATCCCATATAGGCGCGGTTCTAGTCCTGGATGCTCCTCTTCCAATCCAGTTCTCAGCAATTCCATTCTCATTCATTCTTGAACCTAAACAAATATTCTAAATTACATCCACCTGCAGACTCTAAGTTAACCATACTGATATTTTTTCCTGCTTTCCTGGATCTCCAAAAAAGCAAATGACAAGATAAAAAGTTACCCAAGAAACAAAAATCTTCAGATCTCCTGTCCTTTTCTGCTTGCTCATTTCTCTTTTTGTACATCATGTGAGCTCCTACTTTGCTCCACTTGCCTGGGTCTTATTAGCCAGCTCCTACTACACTGCTTGCGTGGACACATACACACTGTTATATGGTCTCTGCCTCTGAAACGACAATGAGATTCTGCAAACTGCCTAACAACAACAATAATAAAGTGGAAATAATAAGGATGCATATGTTATACATAATAATAATATAATAATAGCAGCTACCATTAATGAAGAATATGACCAGGTATTGTTCTTTTTTTTTTTTTTTTTTTTTTTTTTTGGCCAGGCAGAGTTAGACAGTGAGAGAGAGACAGAGAGAAAGGTCTTCCTTTTCCATTGGTTCACCCCCCAAATCGCTGCCACAGCCGGCGCGCTGTGCTGATCCAAAGCCAAGAGCCAAGTGCCCCCTCCTGGTCTCCCCTGCAGGTGCAGGGCCCAAGCGCCTGGACCATCCTCCACAGCCTTCCCGGGCCACAGCAGAGAGCTGGACTGGAAGAGGAGCAACCGGGAAGAATCTGGCACCCTAACCAGGACCAGAACCTGAGGTGCTGGCGCCGCAGGTGGGGGATCAGCCAAGTGAGCCAAGGCACCGGCCCAGGTAGTGTTCTAAGTACTTAACATGAGTTATCTCACTTCATCCCCACTCAATAAGGTAATTAATATCCATTTTATTTTTGAATGACACACAAAAATTATACATATTTATGAGACACCATATTATGTATATATACATATATACATTGTATAATATCCAATCAGTTTAAACATATTTATCTCCTCAAGTATTTAACACTTCCTTAAGGTAAAAACATTCAAAATCCTTTCTTCTATTTTTTTTTAAAAGAACTATACAGTACATTGTCATTAGCTATAGTTACCCTACTGCACAATAAAAAATACTGGAACTTCTTTTTTTTTTTTTTTTTTTAATTTTATTTTTGATAGGCAGAGTGGACAGTGAGAGAGAGAGACAGAGAGAGAAAGGTCTTCCTTTGCCGTTGGTTCACCCTCCAATGGCCGCCGCTGCAGCCGGCGCACCGCGCTGATCCGATGGCAGGAGCCAGGATCCAGGTGCTTTTCCTGGTCTCCCATGGGGTGCAGGGCCCAAGCACCTGGGCCATCCTCCACTGCACTCCCTGGCCATAGCAGAGAGCTGGCCTGGAAGAGGGGCAACCGGGACAGAATCCGGCGCCCCGACCGGGACTAGAACCCAGTGTGCCGGCGCCGCAAGGTGGAGGATTAGCCTATTGAGCCACGGCGCCGGCCCTGGAACTTCTTACTCCTATCTAACTAGAGCCCATTAATCAACCTCTCTTCATCCCTCCCTATCCTTCTACCCTCCCCAGCCTCTGGTAACCACCATTATACTCTCAACTTTTTTTTTTTTTAATTAATTAATTTATTTGAAAGGCGGGATTACAGAGAGAGAGAAACAGAAGGAAAGACAGAGACACAGAGATCTTGAATCCATTGGTTCACTCCGCAAATGGCCACAATGACCAGAGATAGGGTGATCCAAAGCCAGGAACCAGGAGCTTCTTTCAGGTCTCCCACATGGATGGCAGGGGTCCAAGCACATGAGCCATCTTCTGTTGCTTTTCCCCAGACTATCAGCAGGAAGCTGGATCAGAATTGGAGCAGAAAGGACCCATTTGGGATGCTGGTGACGCAGGCAGCGGCTGTACCTGCTATGGCACAGCACCGGCCCCTATATTCTCAACTTCTAAGAGATCAACTTTTTTAGATTCCACATGTGAGACCATATAGTCCTTGCCTTTCTGTGCTTGATTAATTTCAAGTAACCTCTAATTCTTTCCATGTTACTACATGAGGTTATTAATATTATTCCTGTTCAGAAGAAAAGTGAAGCACAGAGAGGCTATCAAAGGTCACTCTGCTACTCATTGGTAGAATCGAGACTAAACTCAGACCTCACTGACTGAGACCCCCATGCTCACCACTAAATCATGCTGAAACAGATTACCTCTAAGGATGGCTCTGTCCAACCTCACTTCTGGCTTGCGTCAACCCCTTCCCTCCCTCAAATCTTGCTTTAGCTCTCCTGTTCCTGAATTTCTTTCTTTGCCCCAAACTCACCATAAGTAGCTTTAATTGTTCTGATAAAAGATTATTGAACTATGGAATTATTAGATTTTCTAAAAGCTTCTGATTCAACCTTAATACAATTTCTTAAGCTGGTGCCGTGGCTCACTAGGCTAATCCATCCGCCTTGCGGTGCTGGCACACCGGGTTCTAGTCCCGGTCGGGGCGCCAGATTCTGTCCCGGTTGCCCCTCTTCCAGGCCAGCTCTCTGCTGTGGCCAGGGAGTGCAGTGGAGGATGGCCCAAGTGCTTGGGCCCTGCACCCCATGGGAGACCAGGATAAGTACCTGGCTCCTGCCATCGGATCAGCGCGGTGCGGTGGCCATTGGAGGGTGAACCAACAGCAAAAGGAAGACCTTTCTCTCTGTCTCTCTGTCTCTCTCTCTCTGTCTACTCTGCCTGTCCAAAAATAAAAAATAAAATAAAAAATACAATTTCTTCTGTGTTAGCTTTCAGATATGGAAATAAACAACTGAGAATTTTTACACAACAGCCAAAGAATAAAGCATTAGTAATGAAGTTAATAATAAACACGCAGAAGCAAAATGAAGAAATACAAACCTTTATTTACAGTCATAACAGTAGACATAGAAAGGAGAGACTGGCCATACTCTGGAAGAGACCACCTGACATAATAAAACAAGTCTGTTCCATATGGTGAAACTACCACCCACAGGCTAATCACCTATTTTTAAGTAAAGTTTTGTTGGAAGACAGTCACAGTCATCCATATGTGCTGTCACATATTTCATGCTACCATGACAGACCTGAATAGCTGCAATATAGACCATAAGACTAACACACCTATAATATTTACTACCTGACTCTGCAATTTGTTGGCCCCTGTAGTAAAGATTCCACTTTCTGCAAACAAATATAAAAGTCTTATCCCATGCCAATCAAACTATATTATAAAGCCACAATAATTGAAATGCTGTGTTAACTGCACAAGCAAATACAGACAGATCATAGGGAAAACAAATATAAGAATTCAGCACATAGGACAGCACTTCAAAATTGTGAATGAATAAGTTTATTTTATGAATGATGCTGGGACAACTAGAAGATTATTTTAAAAAATAGCAAAAATCCCATTTCTATATCATATCATTTGCAAAAACTCCAGATCAATTAATTTCGGATAAAAATGAAAGAATAATAGAATTTAAGGGGTCTCTCAAACTAAGAAAGACAATAATTCAGCAAAATGTTAAAAGAATCCATGAAGGAAACAGATTCAGCAACAGAAAAAATAAAAGTTTTAGCATATCGAAAGTAAATTGAGAAACTGGCATTGTGGTGTAGTGGAATAAGCCACCACCTGTGATGAGCATCCCGTATGTTCATTTCCCAGCTGCTCCACTTCCAACCCAGCTCTCTGCTAATGTGCCTGCAAGGCAGCAAGGATGCCCTGAGTGCTTGGGCCCCTGCATCCACATGGGAGACCTGGGTGAAGCTCCTGGCTTCAGTCTGGTGTTGCGGCCATTTGGTGAATGAAACAGCAGATGGGAGATCGATCTCTCTCTCTCTCTCTCTCTCTCTCTCTCTCTCCCCCCCTGCAATTCTGACTTTCAAATAAATAAATAAATCTTAAAAAATAAAAAGCAAATGGAAAAGGAAAGTCTTTACCATCCCAAAGTATGGCAAAAGATAGGACACAATAATGACTCAATATAATATATTTAAGAGCTTCTGCATGTTAAATAAATTCATTTAATTTAAAGAATATAACAAAGGGCCAAGTTTTACAGATAATAAGAAAAATAAATGTTCCACCAGAAAAATGGACAAATAGCATGAATTGCTAATTCACACTCACATGCACTCCAATAAAGCAAAATAAGAGTAATTAAATACCATTATCAACTATGAAATTACATCTTACAAGATTTAAAAATTGATGTTATCAAGATTATAAGTAATCTTACAAGATTTAAAAAACTGATATTATCAAGATTATAGAGGAACTGGTATCTTCATATATTGCTAGTGGAAGTTGAAACTTCTTGAGAAAAATACAATAAAATGTAAGTTTATATATCCTTATGTATAATATACTAAATATATAGTATATACTGTACTAAATATACTATGTATATACTATACTATATATACTAAAATATGTTAAATATATCAAAAGTCTTTAAATTTGCATACTCTTTGGCCCAATATTTAGTATTTTGCTGGTATACAGGAACATATGTGTCTCTATTGGCACATTTTATTTTATAGCCCCAAAGAAAGACCTCCAGCTAATGAGTCTGCAGCCACATAATGAAAAGGCCAGGTTGTTGCCTGACCAAGCACAGTGAAGCTGAGGAGCTGATGACCTCACTCATGTACAAAGAGCTTCAAATTTGCATTTCAGAGCCTCAAAATTTAATAAACATAAACATCCAAGAATCCCCAGTTCCAGGAAAGCCATGAACATGAAAGACAGAGATAAAAACAGAGATAATGCAAGGGATAGAAGCATTTTTTAAAACTTAGTTAATACCTTACAGCAGTAAGAGAAGATACATGCACGAAACTATAACAATAACAATGTGTGTGCTGGGGTGTCCTCAAGATTACAGATCAAGGCCTTCAAAATTCCAACGGAAAACCATTTTCAACCTAGGCTTCTCTATCTGCCCAAATTATCAATTACATTTAAAACTAAAAAAAGACATTGTCAGACTTTCAAGAACCCCAAAAATGTTATTTTCTCTTCTCCCTTTCTTAGAATGTTGATGGAGTTTATGCTCCAACAAAGCAAGAGATTAAAACAAAAAAATAAAATATGAGATTCAACACAGGAACCAGGTAAAGGGGAGACCTAGAATGATGACCACGTGGGAGACACAGAAAGCAACCGATCCACATGAAAGCAGTTCCTCCACCAATCTTCCCCATCTCAGCAAACAGCACAACCATCTGCCCGCTAACCCAAGCTAAGAAACAGGAAGTCGGCTGGCACTGCGGCTCACTGGCCTAATCCTCCGCCTGCGGCGCCAGCACACCAGGTTCTAGTCCCGGTTGGGGCGCCGGTTCTGTCCCGGTTGCTCCTCTTCCTGTCCGGCTCTCTGCTGTGGCTCGGGAGTTCAGTGGAAGATGGCCCAAGTGCTTGGGCCCTGCACCCGCATGAGAGACCAGGAGGAAGCACCTGGCTCCTGGCTTCAAATCGGCACAGCACACTGGCCGCAGCAGCCATTTGGGGGATGAACCAACAGAAGGAAGACCTTTCTCTCTGTCTCTCTTTCTCACTGTCTAACTCTGCCTGGCAAAAAAAAAAAAGAAAAAAGAAACAGGAAGTCATTCTCAATTCCCTCTCGAAAGCCAAATTCAATACCCTCATGATTTTACCTTGTAGATAGCACCAGCCAGTTAACTAGTATAGCTTACCCTGCACAGGCCATTTATATATAACAACCAGTGGCTTTATTTTTAGATATAAACAGGATATCTTTTTGCTGCTTAAAATCATGCAATAGCTTTTTATCCCACTCAAAATAAAATGTGATTTTCCAAATACCCATATGATATACTCCACCAGGTTCTGCATAACCTGGCCCCTGACTACCACAGTCTCCTCTCAGTTCCACCTCATATTCTCTCACTACATCTCAACCACAGAGGTCTCATGGATCCCTGCACACTCAATTCCTTCTCCTGCCTTTTTACGTCAAATCTCCCAACTCTTCTCACTGAATTATTCTCATCTCTGCATAGTCCCACTTAAATGCCATTTCCTCAGAGAGAGCTTTCTTGACCTTAAATGCTCAGTTAGACCCTCACCAGGCCAGTTTCCTTAATTTCCTTTTCCCAATGAATTAAAAAGAGGTTTTTTGTTGTTGTTGTTAACTGAATTACAGTATGTTTCCTGATATGACTATTTAAATGAGGTTATTTAATGCATATATTTAAAATATATGGCTTGGGGCTAGTGCTGTGGCACGGCAGATAAAGCCGCTGCCCCCAGTGCCGGCATCCTGTATGGGCGCCAGTTTGAGTCCCAGCTGCTCTATTTCCAATCCAGCTCTCTGCCATGGCCTGGGAAAGCAGTAGAAGATGGCCCAAGTCCTTGGGCCCCTGCACTCATGTGGGAGACCCAGAAGAAACTCCTGGCTCCTGGCTTTGGATTGGCACAGCTCCAGCCATTGTGGCCAATTGGGGAATGAACTAGTGGACAGAAGACCTCTCTCTCTGTCTACACCTCTCTCTCTCTCTCTCTCTCTAACCAGTGAAGACCTCTCTCTCTGTCTATACCTCTCTCTCTCTCTCTCTCTGCCTCTCCTTCTCTCTCTGTGTAACTCTTTCAAGTAAATAAATATTTTTTTAAAATTGAAAAACTAAAATAAGATACATGGCTAGGAATGGGCATTTGGCACAGCAGTTAAGATGCCGCTTGGGACACCTGCATCCCATATCACAGTGCCTGGGTTCGAGTCTCAGCTCTACTTTCAATCCGACCCTGATATATAGCAGGTGGTAGCTCAAGTAGTTGGGTCCCTGCCATTTACATGGAAGATCCAGATTGAGTTCTGGACTTCTGGCTTTGGCCTGGCCCAGCCACAGTTGTTTGAGGGCATCTGAGGAGTGAATCAGCAGTTGCAAAAGACATCTCTGTCTCTCTCTTTCCTCTCCGCCTTTCAAATGAATAAATTTTTTAGATTAATTAATTCCATAATTAAGCAAGACAGTATTCAAGTACTGGATCAAGATAGATGCGGAGAATTTATCTAATTAGTTATTATTGCATTCTATAAAGCTGTAATAGCTAAGACTATGCAATTGGCATAGACTGCTAAACTGGAACAGAAAAACTAGAAAGAGGTCAACATGTGATATAAATCTGACAGGATGACAGAGACAACAGCATTGCAGATCCATGGGCAAAGGATGGCCTTCTCAATAAATAATGCTGATTGGTCAACCAATAATCCACATTGGGAAAAAGAAAAAAACCTTATCTCACCCTCTATTTTATAGGAACAATTTTATAGGAACAATATATATATATATATATATATTTTTTTTTTTTTGACAGGCAGAGTGGACAGTGAGAGAGAGAGACAGAGAGAAAGGTCTTCCTTTGCCGTTGGTTCACCCTCCAATGGCCGCCGCGGCCGGCGCGCTGCGGCCGGCGCACCGCGCTGATCCGATGGCAGGAGCCAGGAGCCAGGTGCCCTTCCTGGTCTCCCATGGGGTGCAGGGCCCAAGCACCCGGGCCATCCTCCACTGCACTCCCTGGCCACAGCAGAGGGCTGGCCTGGAAGAGGGGCAACCGGGACAGAATCCAGTGCCCCAACCGGGACTAGAACCCGGTGTGCCGGCGCCGCTAGGCGGAGGATTAGCCTAGTGAGCCGCGGCGCCGGCCAGGAACAATATATTTCTATTTAAAGCCTCGAAAAGGAAAACTTTAATATTTTTAGATGAAGATGTATGTTTTTGGATAGGCCATAATTTCTTAAAATTCTGCCTCTTTGTGAATGTATACGTGTGTGTGTCTGTGTGTATATATATATGACCCAGAAAGGAAAATATTGGTGAGACTGACTTCACTAAAACTAAAACTCCTGGTCCTAAGTAGTATCAAATAAGAATAAAAGTCACAGACCACATGCATGTATTTATAATACATGTAACTCAAAATATTAAGATAAAAATATATAAAAATTACTTTTTAAATCTAAAAAAACACCAACAATCCACTTAAAAGATAAAAACAGGATATCCCCAAACAAAAAAAAATCTATCTTACCAGTAAGTATATGAAAAGATTTTTTCCCACACTAGTAACCAGAGAAATGTACATTAAAACCATAATGAGATAGCATTTCACATCCATCAGCTTGGCAAAAATTTCAGTCTGACAGTACTAAGAAATGGTAAGGCTACAGACTAATGGGAACTCTCATTTCTGATAGAAGGAAACTGATAAAATCTGGCAATGTCTTAGAAAATGGAAGATGCACACACCCTAAGAGCCAGTGATTCTTTTCTTAGAAATATACCCTCAAGAGTAGCTTTTGAACTCTTTTAATCATCACACACATGTTTTTTAATTGTGATCTAGTACATACACACTTATTTACCTGAAAAAAAAATCACAAAACACTGCTTATTCTTACTATGCATGACACATTCTGAGAGTTTCCATTCTATTCTTACTCATTTTTTAAATGTTGCAGTGACTCACTCATTTGATTTTATAACCACTAATGTGTAAATATAACCAGTTCAAAGAACTTTACCCCAGAAAATAAGTCTCATATGTGTCTTCTTGCACACATGTAAGAATAAATGTGGCATTCTTTCTCAAAAAATGTTTTTAATATAAGAATCTACCACAAGAAGAATGAATTTGGGGTCTGGTGTTGTGGCACAGTGGGTTAAGCTGCCACCTACAAACTGGCAAAATGGGTGGCAGTTCAAGTCTCAGCTGCTCCACTTCTAATCCAGTTCCCTATTAACATGCCTGGGAAAGCAGTCAAAGATGGCCCAAATCCTTGGACCACTACACATATGTGGGAGACCTGGATGGAGTTCCAAGTTATTGGCTTCAGCCTGGTCAAACCCCAGCCATTTGGGGGAGTGAGCCAGTGTTTGAAAGATCTCTCTCTCTCTCTCTCTCTCTCTCTCTCTCTCTCTCTCTTTCTCTCTCTCCATAACTCTACCTTTCAAATACATTATTTTTTTAAAACTGAGTTAAAATGGAGAGGGGGCATATTCAAACAAGGTAATACAATATAGCAGTGTAATGAAAAGAACTAGAGCCATAAGGATTAACACAGATAAATCTCATTAACTTACAACAATGCAAAACAAGGAAGTTACAGACAAATAGATATAGTACACTATCATTTATTTTTTGTTGCTGTTGTTTCTAAGATCCATTTATTTCTTTGAAAGTCAGAGTTACAGAGAGAGGAGAGGCAGAGAGAGAGGCAGAGAGAGAGAGAGAGAGAGAGAGAGAGAGAGAAAGAGAGAGAGAGGTCTTCCATCTGCTGGTTCACTTCCCAACTGGCCACAAGGGCTGGAACCATGCCAATCCAAAGCCAGGAGCCAGGAGCTTCTTCCGGGTCTCCCACATGGGTTCAGGGGCCCAAGAACTTGGAGCATCTTCTACTGCTTTCTCAGGCCATAGCAGAGAGCTGGATTGGAAGAGGAGCAACCAGAACACAAACCAGCACCCATATGGAATGCCGGTGCTCAGGCCAGGGCGTTAACCCATTGAGCCACGGCACTGACCCCAGTACACTATCATTTGTATAAACATGTATAAACATTTTTAAACATGCAAAATATTAGAACATATTGATTAGGATACATTTATATATAATGAATACATAAAGTAAGAAGATATGTACAGGGAAAAAAAGGAATGAGATCTCAGAGCAGAAAAGAAAAGTGACATGGAGAAGCCAAGTGAAAAACTACAAGTAAATTATTGAAAACTGCCCATCTTCAATATCAAATCAATGCCTCCCAGGGCAGCAGCTTCCTTCCAGACACAAGTTTCAGCCTGCCAGGCAGAGACTAATGCAGCCAAACTCAGATTAGCCTTCAAAGCTTACAGCACTCATCTTTTATAACTGTCCTAACTATTTAGTAATCAAGTACTTACACGGAGTATCTATTTTTAACTAAGTAATGAAATTCAGAACATGGACAAAAAAATGCAACAGGTAGTTGTGGGTGGATGAGATGTCACAGCAGATGCCCCAAACACAGCCATGTGCCAGTAAGGTTGAGTCACTGCAATATGCTGAGAAAAGATATTAAGGCTCAGCTGCTACAGGTTGCAATGAGCCGTCTCTGCTTTCTTCCCTGTTATGTTTGCCAGGCATCATTCCAGAAGGATCACAGACACTCAGATATCTTTAAGATTAGAAAAATCACTAAAAATGACAAAATATGGCATCTTACAAACAGCACATGCTTGTGATCAAATTAACATGGAGCACAGAACTCATAAACATTCAGTAAGCTCATGGAATAATTCCCTAAAACTAATAATTTGGCCCTTCAAGATCTCAGTATACATTTTACCTAGAAGAGTAAACCCAGTACTGTAATATATGTTATGATTATCTCAGAAATGTTAATTCACTTGTCAGTGAATGTCATTAAAACGAAGTATGTCTAACAATTTAAGCAATGCAGTATCAGGCCAATAAGCATACTTTCAAGCCACAAGTAGGAATCACTCTGATCCCCAAACCAAGCAACCTCTCTAAGAAAACATCAAACCCACTCATTCATTCATTCATTCATTCCTTACATTACATGTGAAAAGTACCATAACAGATCTTAAGAAGGCATAAAAATAAATAAGAATGCACCATCCTTAAGTAGCAGCCTAGCAATGGAGTTAGGAGACATAATCTTAAATAAGGTAGAAAGATCTAGGTGCCACAGGAGAAGAACAAAATGAAACTATTTTAAAAAAGTTTCTTTTGATTAGATTCTTGTCCATATAGCCCCTCTATGAACCAGATCGAGAATGTAGATTCTCAGACCTTATCTCTTCAAGCACAGGTGGCACAAATGTGTGCAGACAGTAACAAGACTAGGTTTTGTGATCTCCAAAATTCACTCTCCTCACTTCACGCGGTCCATGCACATTGTGCCCTATGGCAAGTACACTCCTCCCAGCTAACAGGAATTAGAAATGTGGAACCCAGCCCTCATAGCGCAGTCCTGCAGATCTAGAAGAAAAAGGGAAATGCCAAAAGTGACACACCAACAAGAAACCATTCTTTCCCTAACTCTGCCACTGTTTTGCTATGGAAACTTGAGGAATTCACACTGTGGCTGACAGGAGGATTGAAGAAAAAATTGTTAATAAGCTTCCAAAGAACTTTCATGAATCTTTCTGACAAGTACTACATAAAAGACATCGATAATACTCTAGGTTAACAAGGCTTTTCACATCATTTTATGCACAGCAACTTTGTTAATGTCGATAGAGGTACTTTTATTTAAAGCTACAGAAAATAAATTCCATGAATACTAAAAATCATTAATGGTACTTCAAATATTTTTCAGGCAGAATTAGCCATGTGGGGAACCTTTTTCCTACCAAGGACCATTTGGATATTTATAACATCATTCACATGCCCTACAAAATTACCAACTTAAAACTTGGCCTTGGCCAGCACCGCGGCTCAATAGGCTAATCCTCTGCCTGTGGCACTGGCACACCGGGTTCTAGTCCCGGTCGGGGCGCTGGATTCTGTCCTGGTTGCTCCTCTTCCAGTCCAGCTCTCTGCTGTGGCCCGGGAGTGCAGCGGAGGATGGCCCAAATACTTGGGCCCTGCACCCGCATGGGAGACCAGGAGAAGCACCTGGCTCCTGCCTTCGGATCAGCGTGGTGCGCCGACCGCAGCGCACCAGCCGCAGCGGCCATTGGGGAGTGAACCAACAGAAAAGGAAGACCTTTCTCTCTGTCTCTCTCTCTCTCTCTCTCTCACTGTCCATTCTGCCTGTCAAAAAAAAAAAAAAATACTTGGCCTGGGGTCGGCGCTGTGGCATAGTGGATAAAGCCTCTGCCTACAGTGCTGGCATCCCATATGGGTGCTGGTTTGAGACCTGGCTGCTCCACTTCCTATCCAGCTCTCTGCTATGGCCTGAGAAAGCAGTAGAAAATGGCCCAAGTCCTTGGGCCTCTGCGCCTGCATGGGAGACCCGGAAGAAGCTGCTGGCTCCGCATCAGCACAGCTCTAGCCGTTGCAGCCAACTGGGGAGTGAACCAGTGGATGGAAGACCTCTCTCTCTCTCTCTCTCTCTCTCTGCCTCTACTTCTCTCTCTGTGTGTAACTCTGACTTTCAAATAAATAAATAAATAAATCTTAAAAAAAAAAAAAAAAAAAAAAACTTGGCCTGCTACAGATCTACTGAATTTCAAGTCCTGCGTGTGGTTGCCTTGGCAGGCCCAGACCAAATGGTTTCATGGGTTTTACTCGGCCCTCAGGCCCGACATTTCCCACCCCTAGCAGAGCCAAGACAAGTGGATTCATTTCTTTTTTTTTTTTTTTAATTTTTTTAAAAGATTTATTTATTTGAAAGACAGAGTTAGAGAGAAGCAGAGGCAGAGAGAGAGAGAGAAAGAGAGGTCTTCCATCCACTGGTTCACTCCTCATATGGCCACAATGACTGCAGCTACGCAGATGCAAAGCCGGGAGCCTGCAGCTTCCTTCAAGGTCTCCCACACTTCTTGGGTACAGGAGCCCAAGGACCTGGGCCATCTTCCACTGTTTTCCCTGGCCATCAGCAGGGAACTGTATCAGAAGTGGAGCAGCCAGGACACAAACTGGTGCCCATACAGGATGCCAGTACTGCAGGCGGCGGCTTTACCCGCTACGCCACAATACCGGTCCCTTATTTCTAACTTGTTACCAGATCCACTATTTACACTCACACATTCAATTAAACATTCAGGCATTTGGATGCACCAAATGCATCCAAAGGAAATGTGCAACAAAAAACGCAAAGTGACCTGGTGTTGATAAAATCCATCAGTCTCTCAGGATACTGATATAAGGAATAAGAAATTCAAGTTCACGTTATCTTACAAAAACCAGTCACCAGTGCACTGGCCATCAGTTCCCTATCAACTCCTCAATGACTCTGAAAAGAATGTTTGTGACAAGCTAAAGAAGCAAAACGTATGTTTTTGTCCTATCCATTCCGGACGGTAAACATCCCTGGTTCACAAGTTGTTTTTCAGTGACAGCTTTATTGAGGTATACTTCACATATCACGAAATGCACTCTAAGGTATACAATTCATTTCTAGTATATCACAGAATTATGCAAACATTACCACTATCTAATTTTAGAACATTCTGGCACCCAAAAAAGAAATCCCATCCATATTACCAGACACTTCTCACTCCCCTAGCCCATGGCAACCACTGCTTTACTTTGTATCTGTAGATTGGTTTATGCTGGATATTTCATATAAATGGAATCATACAATGTGTGACCTTTTGTGATAAGCTTCTTTCATTTAGGATAACATTTCCCAAGTTTATCCATGTTGTAGCATCAATCAGTACTTAATTCTTTCATATGGTTGAATAACATTTGATCTTTTTGATATACTATATTTGTTCATTCATTAGCTGATGGGTATTTGGGTGTTTTCATAGGATTTTTCATGTGTTAAAACCCTAATCATCCCATACGCTGACTTTATGGATAAAGAAATTCAGGCCTAGTGAGAAAATGAGAGCCACCTCTGGCTACACAGACTTAAGACTCACACACCTAAAATGCCAAATAAGAGAATCCCTAATGTGTGTGAGTCCAACAGTAAAATGCGAGATAGGCTAGGAGAGGAGCTGGTGAAAGCAGGAGAAAACAGATATCCCTAAAAATCTCATTCAGCCAAAGAATTGAAGATCAACTGTTTTAAACCCTCGAAAACATACAGAAAAAAAGAGAAATGAGCACAATGCAGAAATAAAAACTTAACAAAGAAAATCAAAGAAGGAAAGAAACACGGAAAATCTGGCAAAACCTCCCACCTAAAAGCCAAGGAAGCACTTGGCCTGCTGCTTGACTAGAAGGCATAAAATATTAATCCAGTAAAAGAAACATCAGTTTCCGACCCCTGACTATTTTCAGAATGACAGTTTATTTATAAATCCCCTAATGTGTATGGGTAATTTTTAGATTCAAAGCAACAAAAAGGAACATTAAAGCCTTCTTCCTATCAACTCCACAGGAGTTCTATCTACCACTTTCTTTTTCCTCAACAATAACAAAAAGAGAGCCTGACACTAACAAAATGACTAACAAACAGTAAATGCTCAACCAGCATTTGATTAATGAAGTTGAAGACAAAACAGATCTTTTTTTATGATTTACTTATTTGAAAGGCAGAGAGTCAGAGAGAGACAGAGAGAGAAGGATATTCCATCTGCTGGTTCACTTCCCAAACGGCCGCAACAGCATGAACTGGGCTAGGCCAAAGTCAGGAGCCAGGAACTCTATCTGGATCTCCCACATCAGTGACAGCGGCCCAAACATTTGGGCCATCACCTACTGCCTTCCCAGGTACATTAGCAGTGGATTAGAAACAAGCAGATGAGACTTGAAATGGCACTCTCTGATAACAGATGCCAGCATTCCAGTGGTAACTTAACCCACTGTGCCACAACAACGACCCCTAACAACAGATCTTTAAAAAAGCGTACCTCTGGCCGTGCCATGGCTCACTTGGCAAATCCTCTGCCTGCAGCGCCGGCACCCCAGGTTCTAGTCCCAGTTGGGGCACCAGGTACTAGTCCTGGTTGCTCCTCTTCCAGTCCAACTCTCTGCTGTGGCCCAGGAAGGCAGTGAAGGATGGCCCAAGTGCTTGGGTCCCTGCACCCGCATGGGAGACCGGGAGGAAGTACCCAGCTCCTGGCTTCAGAACGGCGTAGCGCCGGCCGTAGTGGGCACTAGGGTAGAGAACCAATGGAAGGAAGACTTATCTCTCTGTCTCTCTCTCTCTCTCACTGTCTAACTCTGCCTGGCCAAAAAAAAAAAAAAAAAAAAAAAAGCATACCTCTTCCAAAAAGGTACTTAACTTAGTCTTTATCTTACTAGTAACATAAATCTAAGTCCTTATATCCAAATCTACAGCTCTGTCAAAAAACAGCAAGATTAGAAAGGTGAAAGGCAATAGAACCTAACAAGGAAAGTTAAAAGAAAGTCAAGAAAGCAACATTTATGGCAAGAAAGTGCTCAAAAAAATGATGAGGATGAGGATATACCAAAATCACCTGACAGATCTTCCAATGACAAAACCTGGAACAACTGAGGGAGAAAATAAATGATAAAACAGGTGCTCCTTGATTTATTGATGGGATTACATCCCCTTAAGCCCATCGTAAAACAAAATATCATTAAGTCGAAAAGACATTTAATCCACCGAAGCCACCGCGCAGCACACCTCAGCAACACTCACAGGATGTCGCTTCCTCACGATCCCACAACTGACCAGGGCCTGGGGTGCACCGCTGCCAGCCAGTAGCACAAGAGTAGCTACCATAGATCACTGGCCAGCAGAGGGGCCGAATTCAAAACTGAAGCAGTTCCTACGGAATGACTTATTACTTCTGCATCTTCGTGAAGTCAAAAAGTCATCAAGGCAAACCAGGATAAATCAAAGACTCCCTTGAATTATAACCCATAGAATAAAATAAATACCTAAAATTTCATAATGACAAATAATTGAATAAAAAATAATTGGAGGAGAAGAGACAGCGCTTTGTTGTAGTAGGATTCAAATTAATAAATGTGGGAGGAATGAGGGAAATAGATATAGAAATAGAAATAGAAAACAAGCCAGTGAATGAAAACCATACTTGCTAAAACCCACATGGGGCCGGCGCCGCGGCTCACTAGGCTAATCCTCCGCCTAGCGGCGCCGGCACACTGGGTTCTAGTCCCGGTTGGGGCGCCGGATTCTGTCCCGGTTGCTCCTCTTCCAGGCCAGCCCTCTGCTGTGGCCAGGGAGTGCAGTGGAGGATGGCCCAGGTGCTTGGGCCCTGCACCCCATGGGAGACCAGGAAAAGCACCTGGCTCCTGGCTCCTGCCATCGGATCAGCACGGTGTGCCGGCCGCAGCACGCCGGCCGCGGCGGCCATTGGAGGGTGAACCAACGGCAAAGGAAAAGGAAGACCTTTCTCTCTGTCTCTCTCTCTCACTGTCCACTCTGCCTGTCAAAAAAAAAAAAAAAAAAAAAAAAAAACCCACATGGTGTAATAGATATTACACAAGTACCAGAATAATAACTATTGTAGGCAAGAACCATCAGTGAATGCTGAAGATGGTGGACAAAAGTATGATGAGAAGCAGGATCTCTGAGCATCATTCTGTAAGAGTCTCACAAATCGCAAAGGGAAAGTCAGTTCACTTTACAGTGGAGAAATTCAGTAGACAAAATCTTAATAAGGTGATCAAAGCTACTCCTTGATCTGATGCATTGAGAATGGTACTACACATCATGGTGTTCTGAGGGAAAAATGCACTTTTCACACAAATGAAAAGAAAATACAAGCACAAGAAGAATTCAGAAAGTCTGTGGGAAATGGAATTAAATGATGAGTTTGTTTTTCCATTAACTTTCAGAAGTACTGTCATATTAAGCCAAGTCAGAGCACCATTTTATACAATAATCAGCCAGTGCTCTTTAAAACTGTCAAGGTCATGAAATACAAAAACTGAGGAACTGCCAGACTGGGGAGACTAAGGACACTTGACTACTAAACACAGTTTGTATTCCAGATTGGCTCCAAGATCAAAAAACAAACATGAATGGGAAAACTGGCACTATTCACATCAGACCTATAGAACAATTAACAATATTTTAAGTGTTAATTTCCTGTAGTTTTTTTTTTTTAGATTTATTTATTTATTTGAAAGGTAGAGTTACAGAGAAGCAGAGGCAGAAAAAGAGAGAGAGAGAGAGAAATTCTTCCATTCACTGGTTCACTCCCCAAATGGCCACAAGAGCCAGAGCTAGGCCAATCTGAAACCAGGAACCTGGAACTTCTTCTGAGTCTCTCACATGGGTGCAGGGGCCCAAGGGCTTGGGCCACCTTCCACTGCCTTCCCAGGCCATAGCAGAGAGCTGGACTGGAAGTGGAGCAGCCAGGACTTGAACTGGTGCCTATATGGGATGCCAGCACTGCAGGCAGCAGCTTTATCCACTACACCATAGCACCAGTCCCTCCTGTAGTATTTTTGTAACTTTTCGGTAAGTCTAAATTTATTTTGAAATAAAATGTTGGGTTTTTTTTTAATATAACATTTCTAGGTGTGACATCTTGCTGTTTCAACCCCATTAAGAGGAATGATTCATGTTGGCTCTATTATAATTTCTGTATTAAAAGATCATCAAATGATGTTAAATTCAGAATCACCAAATTCAATTTTTAAAGTGTATGCTAGAGGCCGGTGCTATGGCACAGTGGGTTAACGCCCTGGCCTGAAGCACCAGCATCCCATATGGGCACCAGTTCAAGACCCAGCTGCTCCATTTCTGATCAAGCTCTCTGCTGTGGCCTAGGAAAGCAGTAGAAGATGGTCTAAGTCCTTGGGACCCTGCACCCGCGTGGGAGACCCGGAAGAAGCTCCTGGATTCAGATTGGCGCAGCTCCAGCCGTTGTGGCCAATTGGGGAGTGAACCAGCAGATGGAAGACCTCTCTCTCTCTCTCTCTCTCTGCCTCTCCTCTCTCTGTGTAACTCTTTCAAGTAAACAAATAAATCTTTTTAAAAAATAAATAAGTAAGTGTATGCTGGACAGCAAACATAAGAAAACAAGCCAGTGAATGAACACCATACTTGCTAAAACCTACATGGTGCACTGTTCACAAAGAGATAAGCCAGAAAAAAGACATGAACATTCTGACCATAAAGCAAGGACCCACAACACAAATAAAATAACTTGAACATAAAATGTGAAGAATTAAACAAAACCAAGTTAACCAACACGTGACGACATCATGACTTCACAAATTTCTGTGGTATTCAACTTTTATGAGTCTGGTTAGAACGGTTTATTATTAGGGAAAGGCTGAACTGGTTCTGGTAAATTCACTGAATTAGTTCTGATACATACCCAGATTTCAAGTCAGTTATCCTCAAACAGTTTGTAGCATCCAGTCCCACTTTCCCATTCCGGACCACGCTGGATATGAATGGAGACAGCATTGGAGAAATTCGGTTCAAGGCCACTTCCGGGGACATTGTAACTTGATTTGTCAATCACCACTAAAAACAAAGGGAGGAAAATGGTGATCAGAGCTCACAAGCTTCCTGAAGACGGCACAGCACTCAGAATTTTCTCCAGCATGAATAAATGTTACTTCCTTTCCAGAGCAAACTACCTCAGTGATCTTCCAAAAGAATTCATCTCTGCGCTGCTCAGCTTCTCGGGACATGGATGCACCACTGACTTTCAAGAACAAAACACACACCCTCCTCCTCTCCGATGCTGATTTCTTTACTGTCACCCTCTACTTACAGCCATTCCACTGCATCCTACAACTGGCTTACTCTACCTTAGTCAAGGTTAAGAAGCCTTTGCCAACAACCCTCTTCGATAACACACAAAACACACACACACTGGGAATCCTCTGTGTCCCCACAAGGAGTAAGAACTTGATTGACAATACCATCTGAAGCTCTAGCACAAGCCTAACTTGCTTGTTACTGCTGCCTACTAGGAATTACTAATGGCCGACAGACCTCTCTTGCTATCTGCCCTTTCACAGTGTAGGTAACTACCTGCTTATGGGCTCTCTCTCCTGAAGGAATCTCTAGTATTTAACAAAAGTCAAGGCACTCACTAAACATTCAACAAACTTCTTGAAATAAGTAGATGAATAAAGGGACAAAAGCTAGAGAAATACTTAAGTACAGAGGAAAGATAATATGCCCTCAAATAATTTGGCAAGGGAACAGATATAGAACAACTGAGAAACAGATGTAGCAAATTCTACTTAATTGACAAAAACACACAACCACCCAGATATTAAGCAACACAGATTAACATTGATCTTAAAGTCTCTGACTTGAAGGCACCAAGAAATCCTCACACATGAAAATACAGAAGTAAAACCAATAAATCATATCTAAACTGCGTGGAAATCCAGGGGGCTGAGAAAGGAGTACATGAATTCCTCTGAACAGATTTCTAAATGAAAGCCTCTACTTTCAGAGGTGAATAAGTCAATTCAAATGAATATTTTCTTCCTCAATCTGAAAGGATAATCCCACATCAAAAGCAAATTAATTTCCAGCAAGTTACAATTATAAGTAACTGATGTTCTGGTTCTAACTTGCATATATTAAACCACACGAGAACTTACAAGTTCCTGCAAAAAACAAATGTCAAAAACTAGATTCTGTTTGAATTCATGTTTTCAGATAATAACAAAAGACTGCAGTCATCACTCAAAAAGGAGTAAAATTGCGACCCAATCAGTGATGACCCCAGAAATACCTTTGAGGCAGAAAAACCTTTATACTTCACACCTTAGTTCCAAATCAGCCCTTCTGCAAATAGAAAACAAGCTCATCTTCTGATCCTTCTGATCCTTTAACATATAATTTCTCACCACCATTCTACAGTGTCATCTCAAAGAGTAAACATCTAATGCACTCTGCCATCCATCATCAAATTCATATACATATCTGTGACACTATCACGTACAAAGAGCTTCCATACACATCACTGCAGTTGATACTCACAACGTGGGTTTAAGGCAAGTGTTTTAATTCTCATTTTGCTGATCATATGGGTAACTGCTATAATCTGTCTTGGAACAGTATACTAATCCATGTTGTCATTTTGAAGCCCATTTTTTTTCTATTCTGCAACATTTCCACCTTTATGTCTATGTACTGATGTCACAGTTCTTGAAGTGATGCTTATCTAAACCACATGCAACACAAAAATAATTCATCTTGGAAAAAAAAAAAGATTTCATCTACATTACAAAATCAGCCTCCTGGTTTTTTTACCCCATCACCTATTTTCTGACCTCTCATTTCTACAAAAAGGGAAACAGGCCCAACACATTCTAAACATCTACTCAGTATCAGCACTTTATTTATTACTCAGCTCTCTTGTCATTTCATTTACTTCCTCTCTCCACCCCCAACAACCCCTTTCCCTAGCTAATATTAACATTACAAATATATATATGATATGTAGTAAAATGTAAACAGACAAAAAAGTATGAATCCAAACAAATGAGGGCTTTACAACTAGACACAACCTAGACTACTGTTGGCCTACTGCTGTGATGCGCCCCTTAAACGCTGAAGAGAACAGACTCGTCCCAGAAACCAACCCATGCTACAGGGACAACAACCCATTCGATCCAGCAACTGCCGTAACTTTGGGGCCACACCTGGGAGAATGAATTTGTCTATTTCCAGAACGGCCATCGTACTACTTTTTGGCAGTGCAAGATTTCATGCAGCATTAAAATGTTTCAACTACGAGGAAATAGGCCTTCTTTCAGAAAGACTTTGTTAAAACTACACTGACTCCAAAATCGGAGGTCGCCGAAAAGCCAAAATATGATGGTCTTTTGTTGCGCTGAGCCGGGGACATGCGGATGAGGGGAGGGTCACCCTTAATTTTTTTAAATGGCAGCACTACACTAGATGCCAGACTGGCAAAAATATTCGGGGCCAGGCTCCCTGGAACGCTAGTTCTCCGGTTTTTATTTCCTGACTGTGAGGGGCTGCTGAAGGAAAACGAAAAAATGCAATTTTTTACAAGTGTCTGCTGCCCCAAAGATCACATAAGGTCACCTGATGGGCGGCTCGGGGAATACAAAGACGTCTAAAGCCCAGTCCAGGTTCTCGCAATTAAGAATGGGATGACAAACACGGAAACATGTGCCCCGCTGACGTCATGGAACGGAAAGGGGTGGCGTCCTGCTGCGTCACGTCAACGACATACGGCGCACGCGGGAAGTTACACGGGGGAAGCGATTTTTCCAGGGGGCAACACTCAGGGGCCTCTTGCCACCTCAGACCCACAGAACGCCCACCCCTTTCTAGGGGGCATCTAGAAGGGGACACTTTCTGTCTCCCAAAGTGTGCGATCCCCTCAGCGAGCCGGGAGGAGGAATTAACCCCGCGGGCTTAGTCAGGGCCGGGGAGCTGACTAGGTATGAAGGAAGGGAAGGCAGGCTCTGGCCGTGGGGGCTCGTTCGTGAGGGGGCCGGCACGACAGGGGCGAGCGGGCGTCTTTGGAAGCGGGCCTTCTCAACAGGAAAAGGGGGCGAGCCCGCTAGCCATATTCAAACCACGACTCTCAGCGCCACCTGTGCGACTCGGGATCCAACCTCCCCGCACCAGCCCCAGTCCAGGTACCTGGAACTTAGTCCGATGGGTAACCGGCGACTACGCGGGGTACAGGTTACCCGAGCGCGCCCCCGACCGACGCACCAACCTGCGCGCGCACCGCGGGCCGGATGCGTGCGCGCCCCCACGACGTCCCGCCCCGCCCCCTCTGCGGCCCAGAAGCCGGGAGGCGTGCGCGTGCCCGCGCGGCGCCTGTCCGTGCGCTCGGGAAGGCGTCCCGGGAGCGCCTGAAAGTTCCGCCTCGAAGGCCTGCTCCTCGAGTGGCGAGCGGCTCAGTGTATCGCGGCGATCTGGAGGGCGCCGTGTCGGGGAGCAGAGGAGGAAGGCGCTTCCTGGGAAGACGAGGGGCAAATAGCGGACGGGGATATGTCGGGCATTCGGGTGGGCGACCCGCGTAGGCGGCGGCGAGGCCCGCGTGCGGGGGGAAGCGGGGCAGGAGCGGCGTCTCGGGTTACGGGGTCGGGCAAAGGGTAAAGGTCAGCGTCCCGCCTGCACCTCTTAGCAATGGCGGCGTCTGGGGAGCCCGGGAGTCAGTGCCAGGAGGAGGCGGCCGCGGTGGTAGTGGTGGGCTCCTGCATGACCGACCTGGTCAGGTTAGTGCGGGGCTGGCGCCCAGGGTCTGCGGCTCGGGGGAGGGGGCGGTAGTGCCCTGAGCACCGCCGATCCGGGGGGAGACTGGTAGCTTGGGTGATGAGCTGGCCTGCCGCCTGCCTCTTTGACAGCCTGAGTTTGTAAAGGTGAATGGGAGGGAAGGGGACGTGGAGGCGAGTCTAGAGAAACAGCTGATGTTTCTGGAAGCACCGCCCAAGACCCGCTCCTGTGGCCTCGGCCAGGCTGCCGGGCCTCTCCCCTCACCGTCCCCGGCTCATTCGGAGGACATGCCCTACTTTGCAGGGTTGTGGGGCTGGAGGGGTGATTGTCCCGGTTTGGGTATCAATGGTCCGAGCATGTGTAAAATAGTGGAACAAGGGTCGGAAAGATGACCGCTCACCTCTGTCCCCATATTGATTGTTGGCATTCCTGCCTTGTGTTATATGGACGCCCTATTTTTCAGTATTACGGCAACGGTGGCTTACCTAATAGCAAGCCCTGTGAGTCCAGATAAAAACCCATCAACACGATTTTCATAACCTTCGGAAAGCTCCGATCAAAGAGTGATAGAACATAATGCTAAATGAAAATAGTTGAGTTAGGTCAGATAGGCGGCAAGATGGTAGGGGGAAAAGAGTCCAAGAAAATCCCACCATTCCAGTAGTTATCACTTTGATACGTTGGTGAATAGCTTTTCATCTCTGCTGCCATTTTAATTGTAAATAAGTGGAGGCCAGTGGTGTGTCACAGCCCATTAAGCCAGCATCCCACATGAGCGTCCAGCTTCCTGCTGTTGCACACAGTAAGACAGAGGACGATAGCCAAACCACACGGCCCTGCCACCTGGAGTCCCTGGCATCTGGCTTCAGTCAGCGTGGCCCAGTGCTGTGGGCTGTTGTGGCCGTTTGGGGAGTGAACCATCAGATGGAAAAATACTTTCACTCAGCTTTTCAAATAAATTTTTAAAAATGATAGTAATAAATTATGAGGTGTACTACAGTAAGAGCTCTTCTCTCTGGAAACTGCTTTGCCAAAGGTTAGAAGAGAACTTAGGGATACATGGTGGGGAGACAGGGAACCAAAATAAATCCCCCAAAGCCCTGCAACACCCACCTGTTTCTGCCCAGAAAACAGTTGTAGGAACTTCATATAAGCAGGTTCCGGTTCCCTTGCTTCAAAACGTTCATAAGCTGTGTTACCAACTTTCCTAACCAAGATTAGAAAGGAAGAGAGACTGCTGGGATCAGCATAGGGGTTGACAGCAGTCTGAGAGTGAACTGGAGAGTGTGATGATGAGCAACAAAACAGTCTCAAGTACCAGTCCCCTTTAGTTTGCCACAAATATTATTTGAGCTGCTACCCTGTGAGACACAGCGCCAAGGCGGGTACACTTCCTTTAGCGACAGCTTGAAGTTCAGTGTGACTGTGGACATTTGGGAAAGAGGCCTGTAGGGCTGTTTTTAGAGCTAGAATCAGCAAACCTATCTCCAAAGGGCTGCTTAGTATTTTAGGTTTTTTAGGCTGTCCATGGTCTACTCACATTTGTTAATAATCTTTTCAAAATGTAAATCATTGTTACCTCCCAAGTCTTATGAAAAATCACCTGTAGGCTATGGTGGCAGCTACCAATCTTAGAGCCCAGTGTAGTAATTCATGGTAGTGGTGACAGAAAAGGTACTGTGGTACTCACTGAGTTTTAGAAAAGAAGAGGGCGTGTGTTTCATAGTTCCATCAAAATACCTTACAGAAGGAATAAACCTTCAGATATGTAAAATAACCAAACTCCCTGGGAATTTACCATTTTTTGGTACTAAATTTGTACCATCCTTTTATACATGAAGGGGCAGAGCATAAAAAAGCTTACCAATTTTCCCATGCGCCCTACCTGAATTAAAGTGTCAGGGTTAAAACTGAGAGCCACTTTCTTGTTGGCAGGCAGAGCCTTCTGTAAGGCTTACCCAGCAGACTCTTGAGAACTAGAGAGTGCTTTCCAAAGGGCCTGCCTGTCCAGTGGTAGGGGAGGAGGGCGGGGTGTGTAACAGGCCTGTATAGCTTCCGTTAGGGTTTTTAAATCATTTCAGAGCTAGAGAAATTTAGAGGTTATTTATCTCAGCCCTTCATTGAGTTTACAGGTAAGCAGGCTGAGGCTCAGAGATGTAGGAACTCTTACGTGTGGATAACCTTTCAAATTTAATTTCTCTTCTTTGCCATTTTCGTTCCTTCAGAAATTATCCAAGTTTCTACTCTTCACATGAATCCCCGATGACTATTTATTTTCTGGTAAACTGCTAATCCCCACAGCTTTTCTACAAACTTTCTGTGCTCTCCTATTACCTTCGGCTCTGAAGATCTTTACAGAATATCTAAGGATAGCATTTATATTTAAAACCTTGCATCTGTGATAACCTTGAGTCCAACTTTTTGCTAGTTGTGCTATATTATCTTAATTGTATTAGCTTGCTTTTGCTGCTTTACAAATTACCACAAATCTGTTGACTTAAGCAACACAAATTTGTTTAGTCCCGGAGGTCAGAAGACTGACAAGTCAGGTTGTCAGGTGTCAGATGGTCTGGGCTCCTTTCTGGAGTCCCCAGGAGAGAATCTGTTTTCTTTCTTCCCTTTTGCAGCTTCTGCACTATAGATTGCCCACATCCCTGTACTTCCATGGGCCTTTCCTTCCTCCATCTTCAAAGCCATCAGTGGTCCTTCAGGTCTCTCAAGTGACGCCACTCTGACTCTTCTGCCTCGTTCCTCCTTGAGAACTCTTTAAGATGATGTTGGACCCAAACAGATAATCTCTTTATTTTGTGATAGCATATTAACAACCTTAATTCTCCCATGCCATGTAACAACATATTCACAGTCCTAGGGAATAGGATACAGATACACTTTCATGTGGGGATGCACTATTCTGCCAACCATAGCGATTAATCTTGAAGTCAAAAAAAATCTGGGAGCACAATTCAGCCTGGCAGGGGAGATAGCCACATCTCACACTAGAGCGCCTCTGTTTGATTCCAGCTTCTGTTCAAGCTCCAGTTTCCTGCTAGTGTGGACCCTAGGAGGCAGTGGTCATAGCTCAAGTAAGTGGATTCCTGTCATTCATGTGGGAGACTTGGGTTGCATTGCTGACTCCTGGCTTTGGCCTCTGCCATTGAAGGCATTTGTAGAAGGAGTTAACCAAGAGTCTCTCTCTCTCTCTCTGTTTCTAAATCTCAGCCTCTCAAATTAAAAAAAAAAAAAAAAAAAAAAAAAAAAAGTGCTACTTAGTGCTTAGAGAACCGTTGAAGCCCATAAGTCCATCCTCACGTTTTATAGGTGAGGTAACTAAGCTCCAATGACTCACCCAGTCGGCACAGCCAGTTAGTGGCAAGATGAAACCTGGAACCCAGATCTCCCAAACCTTATCGTTCCATTCTATCATTCTACTGCTAATTGGCTCGTATTTATTGCCCTTTTTTATCTGAAGTTCCTATGAGAACTTGGAGTCTATGTGTTCCTTGTTTACCTTATAAACTGATAAGAAATAACTAAGGCTTTGTATTATCAGGTCTAAAGATACCATCCTAATTACTCTTTTTTATATTCCTAGGTTTAACTGTAACCAACCTAGACTCCATGCCTATACTGTAGAATCACTTTAGAAATAAAACCACTTCAGTAACTAAGCCCTTTTGGATGGCATCCAAGTGCAGCTTAGTTTATATATTACATTACTGTAGGCCACACTGCTAATTCAATCAATGAGTAACTTATTTCTAATTTTGGTCCTCTATGAATAGTAAGCCCTATGTAGTAATAATTTTTAAAAATCATTAGCTCATCTGACATGGCAAACACTGGGCATTATTTAATGCCTATCTATATTTTGTCATTATCCTCTTCCTTCTTGAACATTGATCTCTAAAGCCCTGCATTGCAAAGATAAGAGAAAGTGAGCCTGTTTGTATAAAAAAAAAAAAAAAAAAGAGTTCCGGGGTTAACGTCGTGGCACAGTAGGTTAATCCTCCGCCTGCGGCGCCAGCATCCCATATGGGTGCCAGTTCTAGTCACGGCTGCTCCTCTTCCAACCCAGCTTTCTGCTATTGACCGGGAAAGCAGTAGAAGATGGCCCAAGTGCTTGGGCCCTGCACCCACAGGGGAGACCCGGAAGAAGCACCTGGCTCCTGGCTTCAGATCAGCGCAGCTCCGGCCGTTGCAGCCATTTGGGTAGTGGACCAACAGAAGGAAGACCTTTCTCTCTGTCTCTCTCTCTCTCACTGTCTGTAACTCTACCTGTCAAATAAATAAATAAAATCTTTAAAAAAAAAAAAAAAAAAGAGTTCCTCTGAAGGTTTCCATGAAAACCTAGCACCATATGAACATTTTAGCTATTGGTTCTTAGACTTTGGTTAAGCACACTTTTATCAGTAATCATTTCTTCTGACATTTATCACCCCTCTTTAAAATTATTCATCCAGCTGACTTACTGAGTTTCATGCTAAGTGCTGGGCATGTTATAGGTGCAAAAGAAACAGCAATGACAACAAACATTCCCATCTCACGGAACTTACATTCTTTTTTTTTTTTTTTTTTTTTTTTTAATTTATTTTTTTTTTTTTGACAGGCAGAGTGGACAGTGAGAGAGAGAGAGAGACAGAGAGAAAGGTCTTCCTTTGCCGTTGGTTCACCCTCCAATGGCCGCCGCGGTTGGCGCGCTGCGGCCGGCGCACCGCGCTGATCCGATGGCAGGAGCCAGGAGCCAGGTGCTTTTCCTGGTCTCCCATGGGGTGCAGGGCCCAAGCACCCGGGCCATCCTCCACTGCACTCCCTGGCCACAGCAGAGGGCTGGCCTGGAAGAGGGGCAACCGGGACAGAATCCGGAGCCCCTACCGGGACTAGAACCCGGTGTGCCGGCGCCGCTAGGCGGAGGATTAGCCTAGTGAGCCGCGGCGCCGGCCGGAACTTACATTCTTGATCACTGTCGATCACATTAACCCAGGTAGGAAATGGTGGTCGCTTGAAAGCAATGCAAGTGGGGAGAACCAACGTGTTTTGAGTTTGTCTTGAAGGTAGAGCTGACAAGATTTGCTGGGAAGTCAGAGATAAGGTTATGCCAAAGCCTGTGCCCGCTGAACTAGAAGGAGAGGTTGACCTTTGCTGAGATGCAGAGGAAGCTGGGTGGGCAGAGGGCTGTCTCAGGAGCTCAGGGTGGATGTGTGAGGGTTGAGGTACCAATTAGATGTGCAATTCAAGAAGTCATGAAAGCAGTTAGATAAACAGGTTTGGAGTTCAGAGGCGAGGTGCAGCCTGGAGAGTAAATCTGAGCGTTATCAGTGTATTCATGGTATTTAAAGCCATGGGGCAGGATGAGCTCACTGAGGCTCTGAGCTCCAGGGGCACTAACATTTACAGGCTACATTTTTCACCTAATTTATTTCCTGTTTCCCTCTTAGTCTGTCTACTCTCTATAACTTGCTGTGAGACAAGCTTAATACAAACACCTATTTATATTTCCATGGCAATAGACTGATGTCAGCTAAAGCCCTATTAACCTTTCACGTGCTGCCAACTTAAAGTGATAGCTGGAGAGCTAAGGCTCCTATTCACCCAAGCATCTAAATTTAATCATTGGCAAGTCAGGAAATAATTGCTTACTTCTCAAAAGATTTTAATTCAATAATACAAATAAATGAATTTGGAAGCCATTAGACCCAAAGAGGATGAAGCATTGAATCTAGATTGCTTTTTTTTTTTTTTTTAAGATTTATTTATTTCAAAGAGTTACAGAGACAGCGAGAGACAGATCTTCCATCTGCTGGTTTACTCCCCAAATGGCTGTAAAAGCCAGCACTCGGCCAGGCTGCAGCCAGGAGCCAGGAGCTTCTTCCTGGTCTCCCACATGGGTAGCAGAGTCTCAAGTACTTGGGCCATTCCACTACTTTCCCAGGCCATTAGCAGGAAGCTGGATCGGAAGTGGAGCAGCCAGGAATGCTCCTGAGGGTTATCGCATGGGATGCCACTATGGCAAGTGGCAGCCTTTCCCACTATTCCACAATGCCCACCTCATCTTTTTTAAATGTATATGATACCTGATAAAAGTTAACATATGTCTAACTTATTATAGTACACTCTAACCTGCATCCCACCAGAAGCCTTTTGACTTGTCATATTTGGAACAAAAGGGTGGGCGTTTGGCACAGTGGTTAAGAAACCATTTGGGATGCTCTCATCCCCTGTTGGAGTGCCTGCATTCAAGTCCCAGCTCCACCTCCAGATTCTTTTTTGTGCTAAAGCGCACCCTGGGAGGCAGCAGAGCAAGGCTCAAGTGCTTGGAGTGCTGCTGCGCACGTGGGAAACCCACATGGTGTTCCAGGCTACCAGCTTTGACCTGCCCAGCTCCAACTGATACAGGCATTTGGGGAGTGAATCAGTAAATGGAATGCTGTCTCTCTGTACCTTTTGAATGAATTCCAATAAACAAAAATTGGGACAGAAAAAGTATATTTACAGTCACTTTTTCAGGAAAATAGAAGCCAAAGGAATATTTGTCCAAAAATTATCATGCTTTCTCAACATTACAGGAGTACAGTAGCATCCTTCATTATTTCTGCTCCTTAAATTGGTCTTGACAGTTGTTTGAGTTCTCAATCAATAGCAAATTAATATTTTGCTAAACCTGTTTCTATCAACTGTATTCCCTAATACAGCGGATTAACCAAGTGAACCAGGGTGCCAGCCCCAATAGTCAGACTTTTAAAAAGTAAGTTACATATGACAAAGAAAGAGTACCTATTGCGTGCTATTACTCAGCAGTTTAGCAATCCATTCCTTTGCCAGGTTTTCATGTCCTGGGCTCTTCATGTCTATATTTTAGGGAGAGCAAAGTTAGATGGACTTTGGGGTACATTTTGCCCCATTTTGATGGCTTACATAGAAATACTGAAATGTCGTACGCTGTGGGATGCTGCAGTGGGCAAAACCTGGTCCCTATCTTGAGAAGCTCAGAATCCCAGGAAGAAGGCTGACACGGGGAGAACTCCCAGGAGGAGATGCCTCCCCAGCCAAGTCTTGAAAAGGAAGCAGGTACTAACCCAGCAAAAGGGAGGCCCCGCATTCCACCATTAGGACAGCCAGCAGGAGCAAAGTCCTGGGAGTGGATCTGTGCGATGTGTGCCGAGGATGGCCTCTGTAGGGTCTGTAGAGCATTCGAGGCGCGGTGGCCATGAAAGGGCGCAGCCGGCCTTCTAAAGTGTCTGCCCGGGTTTTATTCTGGAGGCCCTGGGAGCCAGCCACTCATGGGCTCCAGGTTCTGAAGTGAGGATCAGATTTGCATTTCATGTAGCTCACTCAGTGCCAAAGGCACATTTAGAGGAAGGCAATGTGTTGTGAAGGCTTTCAGAGGCCCTGAAGACAGGGAGGCCCGTCAGAAAGGGAAAGCGGGAGTCTTCTCAGGAGCTGATGGGGCCTGAAGTAGGACAGCTGGGAAGGGATAAAGCACAGGGAAACAGTCTTAAAGGAATACACAGCAGATAGAGTTGGAAACATCTGTTAAGGAAAATGGACTTGCATCAGACTTTTCACTGCCTGGTCTTATTAACAAACAAGGTTGCACGGTTCACTTTCCCGCATTGACAGGACCTGGAAAGTGGAGTCCTTGGAAAGAATCCCATCTCATGGAACTAAAGAGTCCTATGCTTAGTGCTTTTTAGCACAGAAAATGTTACATTCCATAAAAATCTGAATAAACAAATGATGTCATGTAATTAAGAGATCAAATCCCTTCTAGAAAAAAAAATTCCTAAATTTGGTTTTGGAATTTAAGAAAAGCTGTTAATATGCCTTTGTAATTACAATGGGAAGACTAATGATGCTTTAGCTCAAAAAAGCCACAAACTGTGTACTGGAGACAAATTACAATTAAAATGTATAAAGCAGAATATTCACAATCAGAAGCTTGCATATACCAGCACTCTTTAAAAAAAAAAAAAGACTCCGGGGGCGGGTGCTGTGGCAGAGCGGGTAAAGCCGCCACCTGCAGTGCAGGCATCCCATATGGGCACCAGTTCATATCCCGGCTGCTCCTCTTCCAATCCAGCTCTCTGCTATGGCCTGGGAAAGCAGTGAAAGATGACCCAAGTCCTTGGGCCCCTGCACCCTAATGGGAGACCTGAAGGAGGCTCCTGGCTCCTGGCTCCAGACTCCAGACTTCAGATTGATGCAGTTCCTGCCATTGTGGCCAAATGAGGAGTGAACCAGCGGATGGAGGACCTTTCTCTCTCTCGCTCGCTCTCTGTGCTTCTTTGTGTAACTCTTTTTTTTTTTTTTTTTTTTTTTTTTTTTGACAGGCAGAGTGGACAGTGAGAGAGAGAGACAGAGAGAGAAAGGTCTTCCTTTTGCCATTGGTTCACCCTCCAATGGCCGCCGCTGCAGCCGGCGCACCGCGCTGATCCTGGCAGGAGCCAGGAGCCAGGTGCTTTTCCTGGTCTCCCATGGGGTGCAGGGCCCAAGCACCTGGGCCATCCTCCACTGCACTCCCTGGCCATAGCAGAGAGCTGGCCTGGAAGAGGGGCAACCGGGACAGAATCCGGCGCCCCAACCGGGACTAGAACCCGGTGTGCCGGCGCCGCAAGGTGGAGGATTAGCCTATTGAGCCACGGCGCCGGCTTTCTTTGTGTAACTCTTTCAAATAAATAAATAAACCTTTAAAAAAAAAAAAAAAAACTGCAGGCTGGCAGTTTTTTGTGGCATAGCAGATAAAGCCACCGCCTACAATTCCAGCATGGGCACCAGTTCCAGTTCTGGCTGTTCCACTTACAATCCAGCTCCCTGCTAATGACCTGAGAAAGCAGCAGAAGATGGCCAGAGTGCTTGGGTCCCTGCACCCACATGGGAAACCCAGATGAAGCTCCTGGCTCCAGCCCTACCCACTGTGGCCACTTGGGGAATGGAACCAGCAGATCTAAGATGTCTCTGTCTTTCCCTCTCTGTAACTGTGACTTACAAATAAATAAATCTTTAAAAAAAATACACAAAACTCAACCATTGTGTAACAAAGATATATAGAATGCAGTAAAGTTGGGGAACTTTGTACTGTGAAACCAGAGAGTTTTAGAGTAGGAAAGAACCTTACATTCACTTTTGTATTGCACCCTGGTCATTTTAAGTATAGGAAGCACAAGTCTGGGAAGATTTAGGTGATCTCCTCCCAGTGTATATGAGGGTACTTCAGAATGTCTGTGGAAATGTAATTTGGGTGCAAAACAATTTGGAAGGGATCGGCATTGTAGTGTCAGGTAAAGCCGCCACCTACAATGGATCCCATACGGAAACCGGTTCATATCCACTTCCATCCAGCTCCCTGCTAATGAATGGCCTGGGAAAAGTAGCAGAAGGTGCCTGTTACCCTCATGGGAGACCTGGAAGAAGTTCCTGGCTCCTGGCTTCTGCCTGACCCAACACTAGCCATTGCAACACCTGGGGAGTGAACCAGCGGATGAAAGATCTCTCAGTCTCTCTCTCTCTCTCTCTCTCTCTCTCTCTCTCTCTCTCTGCCTCTCCCTTCTCTGTAACTCTTACAAAAAAAAAAAAAAAAACTTTAAAAACATTTTTTGAAACATGCATAGGAGGAGTCTTCAAAAAAGATGCTTATACTGTGCCTGAATTTCAAAGACTGTGCAGTAAAACTCACACCTTCAGTAGCCCCAACTGCAGCAGCAGCATTTTTGTGGCTACTTTATCCTCTCACTTGGAGATACCAAAGTTAATTGATTCATTACTGTAAGTTTACACCTTTAAGTTGTTTCTGTTTGCCATGATCAATGTCTTTGAACACTTATCTTTTGGACACATACTTTCCTTAGGGAAACTCATTGAGCTGGAGTTTCCAGGTTAAGAAAATAACTTTTTAAACCTTTTGAAATATATTGCAATTTGCCTTTATAAAAATTGTTCTGAAAAACCATCAGCAGTGTATGAAAAGGCCTATATTGGGTCAGTGCTGTGGCGTAGAAGGTTAAGCTTCCACCTACAGTGCCATCATCCCATATGGGTG
The DNA here is from genome assembly GCF_051225735.1 of Oryctolagus cuniculus. Lineage (NCBI taxonomy): Eukaryota > Metazoa > Chordata > Mammalia > Lagomorpha > Leporidae > Oryctolagus > Oryctolagus cuniculus. The sequence goes on from NC_142868.1 coordinate 180,057,610, forward strand.
CCAGTTCAAGTCCAGGCCCGACTGTTCCACTTCCAATCCAGCTCCCTGCTATTGCACCTGAGATAGCAGTGGAAGATGGCCCAAGTGCTTGGGGCCCTGCACCCAAGTGGGAGACCCAGAAGAAGCTCCTGGCTTCCTCCTGGCCCAGCCCCAGCCATTGCAGCCATTTGGGGAGTGAACCAGCAGATAGAAGACCTCCCTCTGTCTCTCCCTCTCTTTCTCTGTAACTCTGCCTTTCAAATAAATAAAATAAATTAGAAAGAAAAAAAAAAAGGCAGGGAGGAGCCTATATCCTAGACCCTAACCAACACATTCCTAGGGGAGAGGTGGTAAATGTTACTTCCTATTTAATTACAAGTAGGTTGAATGTTTTTCAGATATTGGTTGGTTATTTGTATTTTGTGAATGCCTATTCATGAGTCTTTTGTACATTTTTAGTTGAACACGCTTAAATATTTTAAATGAGATACCTGGAGACAAAAATTATAAAAAGAGGCTGGCCGGCGCCGCGGCTCACTAGGCTAATCCTCTGCCTTACGGCACCAGCACACCAGGTTCTAGTCCCAGTCGGGGCGCTGGATTCTGTCCCGGTTGCCCCTCTTCCAGGCCAGCTCTCTGCTGTGGCCAGGGAGTGCAATGGAGGATGGCCCAAGTACTTGGGCCCTGCACCCCATGGGAGACCAGGAGAAGTACCTGGCTCCTGCCATCGGATCAGCGAGGTGCGCCGGCCACAGCGCGCCGGCCACGGCGGCCATTGGTGGGTAAACCAATGGCAAAGGAAGACCTTTCTCTCTCTCTCTCTCTCTCTCACTGTCCACTCTGCCTGTCAAAAAAAAAAAAAAAAAAAGAGGCTGACTTTTAAAAGCGATGAGGTCTGCAGCAAAGGACTGATAATGGAAGGGTGACAGAGTTTTAAGGCTCCAGCTAGCATAAAATACTGTGGAAGTGAGCAAGGGAGAAATTCTCAATCTTGGTTGCCACTTAGGAGCAATTAAACTAGATTCGCGGGGGACAGGGCCCAAATAGCAATTTTTGGTTTTAAATTCCCCTCATAGGGGTGGGTGTTTGGCACATTGGGTTAAAGACACTGCTTGGGACACATGCATCCTATTTCAGAGCACTGTTTATAGAGTCCCAGTGACCTCACTTCCTATGCAGCTTCCTACTAGTATGTCTGTGAGGTAGCAGATGATGGCTCAAGAACTCTCCACATGGGAAATCCGGATGGAGTTCCAGGTTTCTTGCTTCAGCCTACCCCAGCTCTAGCTGTTGGTATTTGGGGCATGTACTAGAGAATCAAAGATATCTTGGATATCTGTCTTCCTGTTGCTCTGCAACAGGAATCAATAAATAAATACTGTTTTTAAATAAATTCAGTTGCCCCCATAAATTCTAATGTGCCACCATAGTGGAACAATGATTTCTCGGTTAAAAAAAAAAAAAAACAGTGCAGCAAAATGCTGTAGTAGCAATTTGGAGAAATGAATCTTCAGGAAAAGAGGGGACAGGTTTCTTCTTGGCCACAGAGAATCATGGTTGGCACAGGGGAACACGTCAGTTTGTAAGTGACATTGTGCCTGGTTCTGTCATTTCTCAGCTATGAAAATACAGTCTTCAGGCTTGTCAAATGTGTCACATGACACTGCCCAGTAGATGCCAGTTCTTGCGTCACATGAAGACATTTGCCTCCTAGTTAAGTGGCTGAATCTTCTTCCATTAGACCCTGTTTGAACAGCATGCACACTTAGACTGTACACCTCACACAGACCTTGCATGTAGTAAGCGTAATAAATAAGTATGTGCTAATGATGGACTGAGAACCTCAAAAAGGATCCGAGATACTTCCAGTGTATTTCTTCTACAGCAATCATACTAAATCAAAAGATGCCTCATTGAATACAATTTTACTCCCTTTTTAGTGTTTTCTACATAGCAGTGAATTACAGGTTTTTTATATGCTCTTTGAGGGCAAGTTTCTTTGAATTGTGTAAGGCCCTCTTGGAACCACTAATTGCAGACACTTTGAGATTTGATCATCTTAATGTGAGTGGCAGGCAGGTGGCCTTGTAAAGACACCAGTTGGGAAGCCCAGATACCATATTGAAGCGCCTGGGTTCAAGTCCCAGCTCCACTCCTATTTCCAGCTTCCTGGTAATGAAGTAGGCAAGCATACAGGTAAAAATTATTAGGTTTGTGAGCTGGAAGACCACGCCTTCGCCACGCCCCTGTGTGAACGCTGGCCCCTACTTGGCCACACCTGAGCACCCACTGGCCAATCAGGTTAATTAACCGCGCCCCTTTGAAAGTGGATTAAAAGCTTGGGACAGGGTGTGTCCAGCCCTTTCCTCCTTTTTCCTCACCCTGGCCTCTTGCCAGTAGGGGGCTAGCTGTAGTCCTGCGCCTTAAGGGCACGTGGCCTTTGGGCCAACCCTCCTTGTCACGGCCTGGTACTGGATATGAACCCAGATCTCTCTCTCTCTTATAGATAAAGCCCTCACTCTCCTATGCATCTCTTGCACTGAATAAAAGCTTAAAATGTACCATGCTGCCTGGTTCTTTTATGCTGGTATTTGAAATTCTCTAAATATTAGGCAAGAATGCACTTGGGCTTATTAATATGGGGAACTTATTAATAAGCATATGGTGATATCATATGGCACCCCAAATTCCGATAACATGTGGCACCCCAGATGGGACTTCTGGGGAACTTTAAGGGGCCACATTTCGTATATATTTTAGGGGGCCGCACCCCGCGAGGGAGCAGGTGATAGCTACAGTGTTTGGGTCCCTGCCACTCACACGGGAGACCTGGATTGCATTCCCCTCGCCAGCCTGCAGACATTTAGGGACTGAACCAGTGAAACGTGAGGTGCTCTAGTTCTCTCACTTCTCTGCTTCTCATTTAAAAAAAAAAAAAAAAAAAAACCTTCATATGAGCATTTAAAACATTTCCATCTGCCTGCTTTACTTCATGATTTTTATATGACTTGTTTGATTTGGGGCATTTCTTGTATATCTGCAGAAGGAAGCTATAAGTTACCTTTGTATGCATATGATGGGCTTGTTTTCTCAATAAAACCTGATGCTTTTGTTTGTTTTTATTTTGGGTTTGAGTTGGGTTTGTCTGTTTTTTGATTGGGGGTGTTTTATTTTGGTTTGGTTTTTGGCTTGTTTCCCAAATACATCACAGATTAGGTACCAGCTTTTCCCCTGCAGCTGAAAGATTTTCAAATGCAGTTCTTGTGTGGCCATTGTTTTTGAAGTGTCCTGTATATATTATATTTTACATCTGGATTTCTACCACTGTTTTTAAGAAATTATGATCCATACAATTGTGCTAGCAATAATAATGGATATTTTTTCTGAATAAGAAGTCTTCATTTTGAAGTGAGATGTATAATCGAAATTTTCAGTTACCTAAGTTTTCAACCCAATACTCTACCAAAAGTCTTAGAAACTCAATTTCAAAGTCCTTTGAGATGTCTTTATTAAAACTATAAGCAGTTCTTTGGTATTATGTCAAGACCATGAGGAAAATAGTTAAGATATTTGTTATCTGAAACAGTTAAGGGTAACTAGAAAAATCACTATCTTGTTTACTTACCGAAGTTAAACGTACTTATTTAAAGCTTTTCAAAGTATCGCAGTAGCTTGTTCAAGGGCGTTAAGAGGTGGCCCTTCGTGGAGGGAATGTAGGAATGTCTGCTGCCCGCCAGACCTCTGTGGAGGGCCCGGTTCCTGCAGGACTGCGATCCGCGGATGGCGGCGGCCGCCTCATCTCACCAGTTAGCTCTTTGGGTTGTAATGCACAGAGAAACGTGCAGGGGCCTCCGGGAACGGGTACGTTTTGTAAGGCGGGTGGTTTTCTGTAATTCACTGACCAGCCAGGTCTCAGCAAGAGCGGGAACCGGAAAAGCCTCCTGGATGTTCCCTCCGGTGCCCCCTGCTCTCCTCGCTGCTGCCCCGAGGGCCCCTGCGGTGTGGTGCCTGCCTCCTTCACACCCCTGCCGGCTACCAGCCCCAGCTGCCACCAACACTGCTTCCCTCCCGCCTCGTGGGTGTTAAACTGTGCTGTTTTGCAGCCGCTCATTAGGCCAGGCTGACTTCCTGTCCGCTTCATCTGTCAATTACTTAGGAAACTGGCAAAGTCGCCTGCTAAGCTGATGTGCTTGTCAATTTCTTCTCCTAGTTATGTTTGGCTTTGTTTAGAAGCTATTTTATTAGCTGTATTTGGTCCTAAATCGTTACTTTTTCCTGCTGAATTTAACCTTTTGGTGGAAGGTAGGTAGTTGACATCTTTATCTTTGTCCTAAGCTATTTGGGGGGGTGGGGGGATGCTGATATGGATAAAGCTATCTAGGAATATTATCGCATCTTTTATTTATTTTAACCCCTTAGATGTCTCATAAATAGCACATAGTTGGATTTTAGTCTTTTTGTTGGTCACTTTTACTTTTTTTTTAAATAACTGTTCTTTTTTGTTTACACTGGAGAATGTACCCATTCACATTTGTTAAGAGTTCTGAAGTATTTGGATTCACTTCAGATGTGTTTCTTTGTAAACATTTCAGTAAATTTCTTTGTAGGGCGCTGTTTTTCAGATTTGCTAAGGCTGTGGAGCACAAGTCAGTCACGTGTTTTGTTGAGCTTGAGTTCACTGTGCTCTTATTCCAGGTGAACCTGCATTCTCTCTTCTGTTAGGCTGCGATTTACACAAAGAGTGGTACACCCGGGGGTTAAGAAAAAAAGCTTAAATTAGAGAATGTTTATTAATGAATTCCTTCTGAACTCTAGGAAGGGAGCACAATTTATTTGACCTTTCCATCTTACTGAAATAAAAATAGGTCCGAAGGGCTTTTTAATTTCTCTAATCTTTTATCTCTGTGTCAGTGAAATAAGGTAAAAATAATAACTTTCTCTGGTATTATTGTAATGATCAAGTGAATTGGTGCTCATAAAGTGCTTAGCACCGTATTTATTGAATAAAGCGCATTCAAGAGATGGCAGCCGCCACTGTGAACATACCGTTTTACTAGCCGCTGGCTGGACGCGTGATGTGTATAGGCACAGCTGTGGGCCAGCTGATGCAGAAGTGCGTGTGACACATCCCATGGTAGGAACACAGCGACACTGCTAGAGAGCAGAGGCCACACACCTACAACACGCTGGGCTGCCAACAGGACTCCTGTAGGAGGTGATAGCACAGTGCAATTTTGGTGTTAGGAGAGGCTTTTTTTTTAATTAACACATATTACTTTACCTATTTATAGGGTATGGTATGAGAATTCAATGCATATATACAATCTAATGGTCAAATCAGTGTAATTCCTGTTCCCATCCCCAAACGTTACTCATGGCTAGGTTTGGGGTACTTTGGATTATTCTAGTTATTTTGAAATATATAGCAGATTGTGATAGGCTTCAGTTACTTCACTGCTGTGGAACACCAGAGCTACCTCTTCCTGTCTAAGTGATATTTTTGTACCCAGATGTGAATGGATTTCTTCTGCTAAGCAATAGGGGAAGGAACTTTTGGGCATGAGGAATAGGATAACGAAAGAGATCTGGAAAACAGATAAAATTTTAAGAATAAATGCTATTATGAGATTGTGGTGGAAGCCACCACTCTCGGTCCTGAAATATCATTCAGTCAAAAGAAAAGGTGACTGGAAGGAACTAAAGGGCTAATAGGGCTATTGTACAGAACGTGGTTTTCAGTGCTCTTACAGAAATTATTTCCACATATTTGCCTGCTACAGCTACTAAATACTCAATATTACAGTCAAAATGGAGAGAATGCTGATTGCCAAAGCAAGTGCATAGTGTGGTTCAAAGACTGTAGCAGTGGAGTCAGAGACCTGAATGAATAGTTAGGTTCAACCCCTAACAGCTGTGTGTTCTTGATGAGCCAGTGCTTGTTTGAACTGTCACTTTCTCCCTAAAATGGTGGTAATGATAATGCCCACCCTAACCCATCTTAAAAAGATATTGTTAAGCTCAAACAATATAATCAGTTCTTGATTATTCATGATGATGGGAATGTGAAAGAAGCATGCTCACCAAAAACAAAAATAGTAGATAAATTAAACTTTAATAATTGATTCCAGAATACATTATTTTTTCTTATGCTGATTTATCCTTCTAATTATATTTTGCTTAGGATAAAATTAAAATCCATTTTTATTTCTTTAAACTACACCAGCAGATGGCAGGAAGATGTAGCCCAGATAATTATAATGTGGTGACAGAAGTCATTTTGGAATTAAAATTTACTGTAATTAATTGCAAGATAGAAAATATAACATTGGTTTTGTAGGTGTTTGTCACAATCATTTTTGTTACATACATTCAAACTTTTCTCATCTTCAGTGAATTTATTATTCATCAGAACTTTCACAGATGTGTCTCACCAGGCCCCTTTCTATCCTATTTTTCTGCATCCCGATCCTCCCACTTCCCAGCACCCTCACATATACCTTTTGCCATCTTGCAGTTGTCCAATCCCCACTTCCTAAATCCCCATACACACATATTCATGTTTCCCCTCCTCTCTTGCAGTTGCTAGTTCCAAAGTTGACTCATTCCATACTTCCCTATCCAAGCTTCTATTTCTTTCTATTCTATTCTGCTCTCAGCTGGGAGGAAGGAGATATAGATATAGATATAGATATAGATATAGATATAGATATACAGATATTCCAAAATGATCTGACATTAGGTGATATTTTATTTTAAATGTACTTTTAATATTTTGAGCTCCATGCCTTTCCTGGTGTCTTGTATATGCAGTCTTCTGTACCCAATTGGGAGAATGAAAAGGATTTAAAAAGTGTGCCCCTTTTGGTTCTCATTATTCTGAGCATATTCCTCTACTAACATTATAAGCATTCTCATCACGTAACTACTGGTCCACCTTAGAAATTAATAACTAGTTCACCTTTCTCCTTGGGCTGCAGTCATGCACAGCTCCTTTGCCCTGTTCTCATTCTATTGTATTATTTACTATGTACATGAGCATCTGTCATCCCAACTGTGTTTTATTTGAAAGGCAGAGAGATAGGAATCTTCTATCCCCTACTTCATTTTTCGAATGCTTCCAACAGCTGGGACTGGGCCAGGCCAAAGCCAGGAACCAAGAACTCCGTGCAGCTCTCTCATATGGAGGGCAGGAGCCCTATCAGTTTGAACCATCACCCCTGCCTCCCAGAATGCACATTAGCAGGAAGTTGGAACCAGAAGAAGAGCTGGGTCTCAAGCCCAGGCACTCCAGTGTAGGATGCAGGTGCTTCATGCCATGACTCAACCTCTGCACCAAACGCCCATGCCCCAGTTTTGTAGATGAATATATGTAAGCCCATTCAAAAATACTTACTTCTGACCAAGTTGGTAAACTAGTACCAGACTTACCCTCCCACCATAAACAACTAGAAAATGAGAGACAATGGGCAGCACAGGGGTGTTGGGCAGAAGAGAAAGGAAACAAACAAGGTGAGTCCTGGAAGCACATGCGTGACTCTTAACACAGAGAGGAGAAACAGGTGGGAAGTATGTTAATAATCAGGGAGTTGAGAAAACAGTTTTTGGCTTAGGGAGACAGGGAAGCTGGAAGTTGCAGCAAAGTGTACTGGAAAAGAAGAAGCCAATCAGGGAGAGCTCCAGAATCTGCATAATAGCCCCCTTGAGTCTGTTGCTCAATACTCTGTGGGCATGCAGAGAACTGCACAAAGCCAGCAACTACTCAAGGGTGGTAAGCGTAACATTGCCCAGAAATGATACAGGCATGGGTCCAGAGGTGCCAGAGACGCTGCTGAACCTCTGCAACATTGAGTGGAGATCCAGAAGGACCACAGCTTCCTGAGATGGGTACCCTTCCCCTCCAGAAAGTCTTCTGTAGGGGCTGGTGTGTGGCACAGTAGGTTAAGCCACCTCCTACAACACTGGTATCCTGTATGGGTACTGGTTTGACTCTCCACTGTTCCACTTCCAGTCTAGCTCCCTGCTAATGCACCTGGGGAAGCAGCAGAAAATGGTTCAAGTCCTTGGGCCCCACCCCACCCCCACCCATGTGGGAGACCCAGATGGAGTTCCAGGCTCCTGGCATTGGCCTAGCCTGGCCCTGGCCATTGAGTGAACCAGCAATTGAAAGATAACTCTCTCTCTCTCTTTTTCTCTCTCTCTCTCTAACTCTGCCTTTCAGATAATTTTTTTTTTTTTTAAAAAGGGGGTTATTCTAAATGCACCATAACAGATCTCAAAAATAATCCTTAAAGGGGCCAGCAGCATTCCACATAGGAGCACTGGTTTGAGTCCTAGCTTATCTGCTTCCAATCGAGCTGCCTGCTAATGTGCCTGGGAAAGCAGCAGAAGATGGCCCAAGTACTTGGACCGCTACCACCCATATGGGAGACTTGGATGGAGTTCTAGGCTCCTGCCATTGGCCCAGCCCAGCCCTGACTGTTGTGGCTGTTTTGGGGATGAACCAGCAAATGGAAGATCTCTTTACCCCTCTGTCTCCTCTCTCTGCCACTCTGTCGTCCAAGTAAATAAAATCTTTTTTAAAAAAATCCTTAAAAAGATTAAGCTGCTCCACAATGTACTTAACTGCTAGAAAAACACAACAGGAAGACACTCAACAATCTATCATTTGCAATGTCAGTATCTGAATCAGAAATCACTAGACAGGGGCCGGCACTGTGGCATAGTGAGCTAAGCCTCTGCCTGTGGTGCCAGCATCCCACATGGGTGCCAGTTCATGTCCTGGCTGCTCCTCTTTCAATCCAGCTGCAGCCTGAGAAAGCAGTGGAAGATGGCTTAGGCTCCTGCACCCACATGGGAGACCTGAAAGAAGCTCCTGGCTCCAGGCTTCAGATCAGCCCAGCTGTGGCTATTGAGGACATTTGGGAAGTGAATCAGCGGATGGAAGACCTCTCTTCCCTCTCCTTCTCCGCCTCTGCCTCATTATAACTCTGCCTTTCAAATAAATAAATAAATCTTTTTTAAAAAGTCATTAGATCTGCAAAGAATTTTTTTAAAAAGTGATGCACAACCAAAAGGGTAAAAAATAATCAAAAGAGACACAGAAACAGCAGCAATGATGGATTAGTATAAAGGGACTTTAAAGGAGCTACTATGAATATGCTCAGCGGGGGCTGCATTGTGGCACAGCAGGTTACGCCACTGCTTGGGACATGGGATCCCATATCAGAGTGGCAGTTCAAGGCCTGGCTACTCTGCTTCTGATCCAGCTCCCTAATGTACCTGGGGAGGCAGCAGAGGATGGCTCAAGAACTTGAGACCCTGCCACACATGTGGGAGACTTGGGTGGAGTCCCTGGCTCCTGGCTTCAGCCTGGTCCAGCCCCAGCAGTTACAGCCATTTGGGGAGTAAACAAGCAGATGCAAAATTCTCTTTCCCCATCTTCCTCTCTCACTCTTTCTTTCAAATAAATAAATCTTTTATTTCTTTAAAAAAAATGCTTTCATCCAGAAGCCCAGTGTTCTCAGAATGAACAAATGAATACTTAACATTCATCAAAAAAGGAATTATGTCCCACAGGGTGGCTGGGAGGGCCCCTCCGCGGAGGTAACATTGGAGCTGACCTTGTGAGATACAAGCTGGGAGAAGACCATAACGCTCTCATCTTTACTGTGTCTCCCATTGCCTTGGATACTTTTTCACACATAAACCAGCATTATATACGTAGAGGCCCAGGATATGACACTGAAAGGCTGTCTCCTGCTAGAGGATGGCCTGCTCTGTAAATTTGAGAGTAGCTCCATCTTGAGACAAAATGACATTTCAGTCACAGACTTTTTAGCTAGGAAAAAATGCAGATTGAAAAAATCCATTCAAAAAAAGAAAACCAGTTCATAACAGCTTAAAGTATAATTCATTTTTAACTTCCTTAAATAAATCATATACACAGCTGCATATTTAGGGTTTGAGACCATAGAATGAATTTCCAGTTGGGAAATAAAGTTCTTTTTACATAGGTAGAAATAGGTATCACTACCTTGACTTTTTTAAAAAAAATTATAAACAAAGAATTGTACCTGTTTGCAGGCACAATGTGATGTTTCAATATATGTGTACATTTTATAATGCTTAAATTAGAATAGCGTGTTTGTCCCCTCAAACACCATTTCTTCAATAAATGCTTTTCAAGATATTCTATTTCACATATTAGCTACAGTCACCCCACTGTGCAACAGAACACCAGCAATTACTTCTGTGTTGACCAGCTTCACCCCTTTCCCCATCCACCTCGCTCCTCCAGCCTCTGATAACCACCAGTGCTACTCTGTTTCTCTGAGTTCAACTTTTTCAGATTCCACATATCGGTGAGATCATACGGTGTTTGTGTCTCTGTGCCTGGCTTATTTCACCCAACATAATGTCCTCCAGGTTCATCCATGTTGTTGCAAATCACAACTTGATTTTGAAATTACTTCTGCCTTTTAAATGTTACGTACACAAGTGCTGAGATGAACAGATAGAACTGGAGAATCCAGGCATTGGGAATATTAAATTAGTGTAGTGAATTCTAATTGAGTGATAACTAATAGTACCATCTCCTGTTAGAGAGGGTTGCAGTATGTCAGAATCTTGCAGCCAGAAGAAAGGATCCATGTCAGAAAGGAACATTGTGACGTTTAGCTGAAACCAGTCTTGCTGTGACCGCTTCGAAAGACTTCCTATCCCATGTCCCTAGGCCATTCCTCCCTTTGGTTTGAATAATCTTTTAAGAATCTTTAACAACCACATCATTGTCAAGAAGTTAAAAGCAGCTGCTAAGTTGTTCTAGTAACACCTGTCAATGAATTAACTCAGAGCACGAAACCCAGGCATTTAAGTAGTTGACAAGTATTATTAAACCTGTTGTGCAAGAGAAGAAGCTGGTTCAAAGAGGGGGAAGCTGGCAAGGGCACTGCAGTCGGTCGGTGGCTCAGGCCTCCTGCCTCACCCACCCCGGCACGACCTAGTGCTTGCTCACAGGGAAGACTGTAGGGCCGTCCACAGCATTTATCAGTGCTCTCTGTCCAGCTAAAATTGTGACATTTTCAAAACTATGAATTTATTTCAAATTCAGGTATGTTTCTTATGCATGGTTTTCTCTGATTGGCCTTCCTCCCTCATTCAAAAATTCACAAACATACCTCAGTAGAACAAAGGCCCTATATGACAAGGCAACAGCTGGCATATGGAACAGGGAAATGCTGAAGGCTTTCTCTCTTGAGATCTGGAACAAGACAAAGACGCCCACCATCACCACTCTGATTCAACCTACCACTGCAAGTCCTAGCCAGAGCAGTTAGACAAAAGAAAGATGACAGGGCATCCCAAATGGATAGGAGAAAGTCTAATTGTCTGACATATGGGAAACCCCAAAGACTCCTCCAGAGGCTTTTAGAATAAATGAATTCAGCAAAGGTGCAGGATGTAAAGCCAACATATGAAACTTGGTAGCACTGTTACGTATCATTAGCAGATTATCTGGAAGAGAAATCGAGGGACCAGCATTGTGGTGCAGCAGGTTAAGCTGCCGCTTGCAGTGCCAGCATCCGATGTCAGTGCTGGTTCAAGTCCCAGCTGCTCTGCCTCTGATCCAGCTTCCTGCTGATGTACCTGGGAAGGTAGTGGAAGATGGCCCAAGTACTTGGGCCCCTGCCACCTATGTGGGAGACCAGGATGGAGCTCCTGGTTGCAGCCTGGCCCACCAGCAGCTGTTGTGAACATTTGGGTATAAAGCAGGGAATGGAATCAATCTCTCTCTCTCTCTCTCTCTCTCTCGCTTGCTCACTCACTCTGGATTTCCAATAAATAACTCTTCAAGAAAAGAATCAAGAAAGCAATCCCATTCCCAATAGCTACAAAAATAAAATACCTAGGAATAGGGGCTATTGTTGTGGTGCAGTGGATTAAACTGCCAAGATGCTGGCATCCCATTTGAGCAATGGTTCAAGTCTTGGCTGTTCCACTTCCAATCCAACTCCATGCTAATGCACCTGGGAAAGCAGCGGACAACGTCCCAGGCACTTGGGCCCTTGCCACACAAATGGGAGACTTGGATGGAATTCCAGGCTTCTAGCTTCAGCCCGACCCAGCCCTGGCAGTTGCAGCCATTTAGGGAGTGAACCAGTGGATGGAAGATTTCCATCTGTCTCTCACTCCACCCCACCCCCACACCGGGCCTCTGTAACACTGCCTTTCAAATGAATAAATAACTTGGAAAAAAAAAAAAAAAAGAAGAAAGGGGCCAGTGCTGTGGCACAATGGGTTAAAGCCAAGGCCTACAGCACTGCTATACCATATGACACTGGTTCAAGTCCTGCTGCTCCACTTCCAATCCAGCTCCCTATTAGTGCATCTGGGAAAGCAGCGGAAGATGGCCCAGGTGCTTGGACTCCTGCACCCACATGTGAGACCTGGAAGAAGCTTCTAGCACCTGGATTCAGCCAGCCCAGCCCTAGCTGTTGTGGCCATTTGAGGAGTGAACCAGTGAATGAATGGAAGATCTCTATCTCTCTGACTCTCCTTCTCTCTCTCTTTGTAACTCTACATTTCAAATAAATAAACAATTATTTTAGAAGAAACAAAAACCTAGGAATAAATTTAACTAAAGAGGTAAAATAGCTCTACAATGTAAACTATAAAATATTGATGAAAGAAACTGGGAAGGAAACAAAGAAATGGAAAGACATCCTGTGTTCCTGTACTGGGAGAATCAAAAATATCATTAAAATGTTCATACCACCTTAAACCAGGTAGATGTAGATCCAGTACAATTCCTTCCGAATACCAATGATGTATTCCTCAGAACCACAAAAACAATGCTACAATTTGTGTGGAACCACCAAAAAACCCCAATAAGCCAAAGCAACCTTAATCAAAAAGAACAAAGCAGGAGGGAATGAGTGCTCTTTGACAAAGCTACTAAGTGTACACACTGGGGAAAGGACAGTCTTCATAGATGGTGCTGGGGAGCTGGGATATCTATATGCAGAAGAATGAAACTAGACCCTAATCCTCCACCATATACAAAAATTCGGTATGAACAAAAGACCTGAAACCACTAGAGGAAAGCATAGGAGAAATGTCTCAGGTCATTGGAATAGGCAAGGATTTTTTTAATTAGACTTCAAAAGCACGGGGGGCGGGGGGTGGGGGGAGACAAAAGAATCTTCAGCTAACTAAAAAGCTGTCCAGCAAACAAAACTGGGTAGAAATTCAACCCAGTGGCAGAATGGTAGAAAATATTTGCAAGGTGTACATCTGCCAGGGGATTAATAACCAGAATGTATAAGGAGTTCAACTCGAACACAAAGACGTAAATAATCCAACTGAAATGGGAAGGAGATCAAAACAGACATTTTTCAAAAGAAGACATACAAATGGTCTACATTTGGGGTTTTCTGTGTGTAAGATCTTGTCATCTGGGGCATAGTGGATAAAGCTGCCTGCAGTGCCAGCATCCCATATGGGCGCTGGTTCTAGACCCGGCTGCTCCTCTTCTGATCCAGCTCTCTGCTGTGGCCTGGGATGGCAGTAGAAGAAGAAGATGGCTGGAATGCTTGGGCCCCTGCACCCACGTGGGAAACCCGGAAAATCAGCCAAGCTCCGGCCGTTGCAGCCATCTGGGGAGTGAACCAGTGGATGGAAGAGCTCTCTCTCTGTCTCTCACTGTCTGACACTCTACCTGTCAAATAAATAAATAAATCTTTTTTAAAAGGATAAAAGGTTATTATATATATATATAAAAGATCTTATTATATGCAGACAGTGATAATTTGACTTCCTCCTTTATAATTTGGATGCCCCTTCTTTCTTAACTGTTTCAAGAAAATGCTCAGTGTCATCAATCATTAGAGAAGTGCAAGTCAAAACCACACTCTGGGTAGATGGGCTATTATGAAAAGATACAAGGTCTACAGCTCTGCCTTCCAAATAAATAAATAAATATTTAAAAAAATAAAAAGTCTAGGGAGGATGTGAAGAAAAGGACCCATGCGCATTGTAGGTGGAGATGGAAAACAGTTACAGGAGGCTCCTCAAATCATTAAAAATAGAACTGTCACGTATGTGACTCAACAGTCCTGCTGAGTGCATCTCTAAAAGAAGTTCAATCACTCTGTCAAGGAGGTGTCCGCACCCCAGATCTCTGCAGCCCTGTTCATGGTAACCAAGAAGTGGAGACAACGTGACTGCCCATCACCAGATGAACGGACATGTCTGTAATGGAATACCAGCCAGCCACTGCAAAGTAGGAAATCTGGAGGTCATAGACTGAAGTGAAATAAGCCCAACACAGAAAGCCAAGGACTGTATGATCTCACTCATAAATGGAGCTACAGAAGTTGATCTAGAAGTTACCAGAGTCTGGGGAGGGGAAGGAGAGGGATGCATGGGGAAAGGTTGATTAATGGCCACCAAATTACACTCAGATAAGGGTAGAAAGTTCTTGTGTTCTGCTGCAAAGTACGGCAAATCTAGATGATGATAATGTGTTGTATATTTCTCTAATAAAAAGTAGAACAAAGGATTTTGAATGTTTTCACCATGAAATGCCAAATGGTTGAGGAGACAAACGTTTACCCTTATTTGAACATTACTTGGTAGATACATCAGTGTATACAAGGTATATTAAAACATCACACGGTACCCCATAAATATGTACAGTTTTTATATGTCAGCTTAAAAATCTAAATATGCTAATTTTTAAAAGTCAGCAACAGTTTATTTCTACTAGTACTGATTCCTTGTTTTTTCCTTTGAGTACTTTGTCTTTGGCACTCATGTTTGAATTAGAGCAAAAAATTATAAAGCTTTTGTCCAGCAAACAAAACTGCTTTCTGCAAGTCCCTTCTTGAACCTGAACATAATTTCATGATTCCAATGAGGAAAAAGGATAGTCCAAATCAAAGTGAGGATTTGTAGTTCAGAAATGCTTCTGCTCGTTTGTAAGAAAAATTTCCCTTGTCTTCTGGCTCTTCAATTTACTTAAAAAAAAAAAAAAAAAGCAGGCAGGAGCCAGCATTGTAGCATAGCAAGCAAAGCCGCCAACGACGACACCAGCATCCCATATGGGTGCCAGTTTGAGACCTGCCTGCTCCACTTCCAATCCAGGTCCCTGCTAGAGCACCTGGGAAAGCAGCAGCAGATGACCCAAGTCCTTGGGCCTCAGCACTCATGTGGGAGACCCAGAAGAAGCTCTTGGCTCCTGGCTTTGGCCTGGCCCAGCGCTGCCCATTGTGGCCATTTGGGAGTGAACCAGCGGATGTAAGATCTCTTTCTGCCTCTCTGTCTCTTCCTTTCTGTAACTCTGACTTTCAAATAACTAAATAAATCTTTAAACACACACACACACAGAGTCAACTGTCTTAGTCTGGGTTCAACAGAAAGCAGAGCATAAGAGCTTATGTGTGCAAACTCTATCCAGTCCTATAATCCAGGAAGCAAGAGCAAGGGACAGGGAAGGAGGAAGAGCCTATACAAAGAGGCTTCACAGAGTTGGTGACTCTGGCAGGCAAGCGGTTGCTCAATTCTTCCAGCACAGCCTTAAGAAATCTCGCTGGGGGCCGGTGCCGCGGCTCACTAGGTTAATCCTCCGCCTTGCGGAGCCTGCACACAGGGTTCTAGTCCCAGTCGGGGCGCCGGATTCTGTCCCAGTTGCCCCTCTTCCAGGCCAGCTCTCTGCTGTGGCCAGGGAGTGCAGTGGAGGATGGCCCAAGTGCTTGGGCCGTGCACCCCATGGGAGACCAGGAGAAGTACCTGGCTCCTGCCTTTGGATCAGCGTGGTGCGCCGGCCGCAGCGGCCATTGGAGGGTGAACCAACGGCAAAGGAAGACCTTTCTCTCTGTCTCTCTTTCTCACTGTCCACTCTGCCTGTCAAAAAAGGAAAAAAGAAATCTCGCTGGGAAACAAGTCCTGGAGTGGGAGAAGAGCAGCCTTGGGTGGGGCCCTATGAGGTTGTACCTGCAAGAAGCCAGCTGGCACCCGCAAAGCACTGATGGCTAGAAAATGATCCCAGGTGGCAAAATACGAAGTAATGACAAGTATTAGCCCATAGTATCCCACCCAGGATATCCTTGCTCTATAAACTTACATGCTAAGGATACAGAGCAAAACATGAAATTCTGCTCCCTACCCTTCCCTGTGTACACTTGTTACTAACAATACACTTTGCACGCATTTACCTATCATATGAGAACAGAAATCTAAATATTCTTCCTTTTAAAAGACATGAATCAGATCATAACAATATCCTTGTTCTGTAACATTCTTTTTGCACTCATCTGTTAATTGTTTCAGGGCTGGGTTTTATCCCTTCATCAGGAAGTTGGTTTCGCCCTGTAGGAGGAACATTGGAAAACACTGAATCAACATTTTGTTGAGTTAATGCATGAGTGAAGGAAGGATGATATGAGTGGTACTCACTGTCACAGTTCTGTGGCAAAGGAATGCTGCTAATATTTGGAATGCAGTGAGCAAGACCTGGTCAAACATGCACTTGCTTCTGGTGGACAACTGCACAGTCAGAACCACCAAGGCCCTAATTAACCCCCAACTTCCTCACGTAGAAGAGTGGACGCTGCGCAGTGGAGGCATGGAAGAGACAAAGAGAGGCTCTTGGAAAGATTCATTCAGTCAGCAAGTATCTATTCATCTCATGCCAAGCCACAGGCACTTTGGCTCCAGTGGAGAACGGGACACACTTGGCCCCTGACTTCATGCAGAGAAGGTCTACTACAGCTGAGGGAAGAAAAGAGACAAAAGGAAAGATGCTGAAGGAAAAGGAAACAAAATAGTAAAATACAACGGGGTGATGAATGCCAATGATGGCTGACTTAATACAGTGCTCGTGCTAATATAAGTTATTTAGAAATGAGTTGTAATCCCAGCCATCTGCTTGCACATCACACACACACACACACACACACACACGTACATTGTGTAACCCTGATTTCACCCTCCCCCACATATATACACATCCCAGGAATAATCTGGTGACATATTTTTCATGATATCCCACATTGATAATAAAAAATAAACTTGACTCAAACCAGTGAATTGTGACCCAGATTTAGGTTTAAAAATAATGGAAGTCATAAGTTTTCTTTAGTGACAGTCTTGCTAATTAAGTTATTTGGCCTGTTTTTAGCCATATTAGATTATTTTTCCCTTTTTGAGGTTGTTATGAGCGTTGTTTGTAGCAGCATCAATAAGCCAAGAATTCACAGAGTTACTCAATCACACAGATTACTCATCATTGCCTGTTCATAACAGAATCCTAAAATGTTTAAGATTTCTGATGCAAATCAAAATCTCATCATCACTTGTCATTGCTAAATTAAATGACAGGATAATAACATTACATTAAAACCATTTTTCTCTTGATTGAGTACCTTTTTCAGAAGTGAACCTTCTAGATGTATATTTTTTTCATCAGAACCATAAATGCATTTAGAATCCAAGATAAAAATAGAATGGAAAAGGGGAGGAGTGGGATGTTTTCAAATTATTGATGAGTCCTTTGAATGTCAAATATCCATATTTGACAGTGCACTGCTAGGAAATGGGGTAGTTCAGCCCAGTTTATTGACTCCTCCAGAACTGCATGGAGAAGGTTCACAAGTTGAACTTGGCCTTTCCTGAAACAGCCACGTGTTCTTAGTATGAGTTATGTGTCATGGCAAATGGCTGTGGAATTGGCATTGTTCTGTTACTCTAAGATGTTGGCATCAGATGGATGACAGCCTATGTATCAAATTAATATGAATTTTTAATCTGCTACAGTGTTGTTCTCAATTTACCACCGCAGATTTATCTCCTGGCCTTTCTTATCTAAAGCTAGTTAATCTTTTTGGTCACACCTGCCCTCTCTCTGCCCTACTCCACCTGGCCTTTGCTTCCTCCACTTTTTTGTGGCAATAAAGCCGGTGTTTTGTGGCCAGAGCCAGTCTTCACTTGACCCAGGACTCCTCTTGCATTTTAAAGCCAGTCATTTCCTTCTAGCCTTCAAAGATCTTGGTTCCTGGAGCAGGCATTTGGCTTAGTGGTTAAGACACAGCTTGGGAAGCCAAATTGCCAGCTCTGCTTCCACGTCCAGCTTCCTGCTAATGCAGCTCTGACAAGCAGCAGGTGATGGCTCAGGTAATGGGTCCCTGCCACTCACGTGAGAGGCTCAGATTTCCTTCTAGACTCCTGGCTTCAGCCTGGCCCAATCCTGGCTGTTGGAGGCATTTGGGGAGTGAACCAGCAGATGAAAGATGGTCTCTCAATCTCTATCTCTCTCTGGCTGTCTCTCTCATCTCCGTCTCTCTGCCTTTCAAATAAAATGAAAAATTTTTTTCAATGATTCTGTTTTCTTACATCTTCCATCTTTAATGTCACGAGAGACCCAGATGACACTTTTTCCTTTACTTCATGCCTCATTTGACACTAGCATCATAGTAAGAATCTTTAGTTCTTGGAGAAGTTGATGAAGGTGTAGATGGAACAAGATTAGCTCTAGGCTCATGATTATTGAATCTGGTCAGTGGGTCCGTAGGGGTAGAGGAAATCAATGTGCCACCTTCATTATGTTTGTTTGTTTAGAAATTTATATCGGGCCATTGCTGTGGCACAGCAGGTTAATGCCCTGGCCTCAAGCGTTGGCATCCCATATGGGTGCTGGTTCAAGGCCTGGCTGCTCTTCTTCTGATCCAGCATTCTGCTATGGCCTGGGAAAGCAGTAGAGGATGGCCTAAGTGCTTGGGCCCCTGCACCCATGTGGGAGATCCAGAGGAAGCTCCTGGCTTCTGATCGGCGCAGCTCCTGCCATTGTGGCCAATTGGGGAGTGAACCAGTGGATGGAAGACCTCTCTCTCTCTCTCTGCCTCTCCTCTTTCTGTGTAACTGACTTTCAAATAAATAAATAAACCTTTAAAAAAGAAAAAAGAACATTTAAAAAATTATATTGTAAAAATTTAAAAATAAACTTAGCTCATTAGGATGTCTTTATAAAAATGTTTTTTTGAATGAGCACATGAAGTAGTGAGGTATGCAGGATAGAGGATTGAAACCTGATCCTGCCCTCTACACACCCACCCCTGAGTGAACTAGAGTCTGTAGTACTTGAAGTTACAACTTCCCTCTTCCATTTAGGTCCTGTGCATGATCACCAGAGTCCTGTTACCCTTCCTGTTCTTGTTAAAATGACTAGATAAACCTGTACAGACACACTGATTACATCCCACTTACTAAATCCCACTGTGCTGGGCATTGGGAAAGGGAGTATGAAACAGAAGTAGCCTGAGTAACTCGGATGTGGCACAGACACCAGGAACTCTCCCCTAAAGTAGAACTACAGCAATAACCTTGGTCTCCCACGTGCATGGCAAGGGCCCAACTACTTGAGCCATCACTGCTGCTCCCCAGGGGCTGCGCTGGCAGGATGCTGAAGTCAGGAGCCAGAGCTGGCTATCAAACCCAGGCTCTCAGATGTGGAATACTGGCATCTTAACCACAGGGCCAAACATCCACCCGCAGGGAGATGCATTCTTGATAATTATGCAGACTCCTGCCTGTCGCCTTCAAGGGAAAGGTCATCTTCCCTGCCTCTGCTTCCTATCCTAACTGTTAAGACTACAGCTCCATCAGACAACCCCGCCTCTCTTAAAGAACTTAAATTGAGGCCGACACCGTGGCTCACTTGGCTAATCCTCGGCCTGTGGTGCCAGCATCCTGGGTTCTAGTCCCAGTTGGGGTGCCGGGTACTAGTCCCGGTTGCTCCTCTTCCAGTCCAGCTCTCTGCTGTGGCCCGGGAGGGCAGTGGAGGATGGCCCAAGTGCTTGGGTCCCTGCACCCACATGGGAGACTGGGAGGAAGTACCCGGCTCCTGACTTTGGATTAACACAGCGCCAGACGTAGTGGCCATTAGGGGAGTGAACCAGTGGAAGGAAGACCTTTCTGTCTCTCACTCACTGTCTATAACTCTCTCTCTCTCTCCCTCTCTCAATGTCTAACTTTGCCTGGCAAAAAATAAAAAAAAAAATTTTTTTAAAAGAACTTAAATTGATTGCACTTACCAATGCTCTTTCCTTCTTCTCTTCTTAAATTATAACAGTCTTACTTCTCGTTTGCCAAAAATCGGAGAAACCATCCACGGACATAAGTTTTTTGTTGGCTTTGGAGGGAAAGGTGCCAACCAATGTGTCCAAGCTGCTAGACTTGGAGCAAAGACATCAATGGTATGCAAGGTAAGTGCAATATATGGAGAGGATGCCAGAGGCAAGAATCAGTTTTCAAGACTTGAGTTTAATGTTTTGACTTTGTTCGGTATTTTAAAGTGAACATTTCAGTGGCATTTAGTGCATTCGCACTGCCGCGCAGCCACGTTTCCATCCAGTCTCAGCACGCTGCCACCATCCAGAGTAAAACCCTCTGCTGTCTCTAGATTTATCTGTTGTGCATATTTCATGTAAATGAGGCAGGTGACATTTTCAGCCGAGCTTCTTTGACTTGGCATGCTGGTTCTGAGGTCCATCCACCTGGTGTCATGTGTTGGAACTCCCAATGGCTGCATTCCCTGTCTGGGTGTACCACAGTTTCTTTATCTGTGTGTGAATGGATTGATGTACACCCGGGCCGTGTCCGCCTTTTCAGTGTTGTGATCAGTGGCTGTGAACCCATGTCTGCATGTTCTTGTTTGAGTCCCTGTTTTCAACTATTTTGGAAACTCATTGTTTGGAAAGATCTAAATAGCAGAGGGTAATCGTCCTTGTCCTTGATATCAGTGTCTACCTCGTTGAATCTTGTGAGAAGTAGCAGTCCTCCATAACTTAATGCTGCATTCCCTGAACATAATGCGTTTGTAACTGGAGTGTGAGAAGTGAGGGAAACGCACTTCCTTCGACGGGTTTCTGTAGTCCAGCCTCTAAACAACCGCGTGAGTCACTGTGGCAGGTTTCACTGCAGCAACATAGCTTTTGCAAACTTAGTCTAGCAAGAGAGGTTTATGCATCTCTCAGCCATTTTCTTTTTCTAATGCTGTACCCTGATCAGAGAGGAATTCGGGACTCAGTAAACAACACATAACTAGTCTTACAGCATAGTTCCTATGTAACAGCCAGGATTGCTACTGCTGTCCATGATGGATAATCTACCCAATTGTCGCTTTATCTGCTCATGAACTGTGGCTTATTTCTAACTTGTGTTTAGCATGATATAATTCTCCTGTGGCTCTTTGGTCAAAAACATCACATGAAACTCAGCATTCATTGTCTAAGTTTGAGCTCTTGATTTAAAACATCAAAAAATTTAGCAATTTATTGTGTTCTAGGGCTGTGGGAGGGGGCTGATAAAAACTCCTCTGAGCCTAACCCATCTCATACTTGATTAGAGGTGAAGGGTTTGAGGAATAATGAGATGGTGCCGACTTAAGGGGACTTGGGAATCGGAAAGAGGATGATATAGTTTCCTGGCTAGGAAAACCTGGACATTGAATTGGTGTTAGAAGCTGGGTACTCCAGAGGCCGGTGCCGTGGCTCACTTGGTTAATCCTTTGCCTGTAGCACCAGCATCCCATATGGGTGCCAGGTTCTGGTCCCGGTTGCTCCTCTTCCATTCCAGCTCTCTGCTGTGGCCCGGGAAGGCAGTGGAGGATGGCCCAAGTGCTTGGGCTCCTGCACCCCCGTGGGAGACCAGGAAGGAACACCTGGCTCCTGGCTTCGGATCGGCACAGCACCTGCTGTGGCAGCCATGTGGGGGGTGAACCAATGGAAGGAAGAAGTCTGTCTCTGTCTCTCTCTCTCACTGTCTAACTCTATCTGAAAAAAAAAAAAAAAAGCTGGGTACTCCAAATAGCTGTTCTGAGAAAAGCAGAGTTCTCTAGAGCTGGAGACATGGAAGGAGAAGAGTAGAGAACCTTCCTTGTCGAAGCTGTATGGAAGCTATTCATGGAGCCATTGCTGTCAAGATTGGCTGTCCCCTGGGATGTCATCCAAGTTCAAGATTTGGAGATGGGTTGTATTTTTGGTCTGTTGAATTTGAGGCAAAGAGAGGCACACAACATAGAAATATTTGGATTATGGAAATGAACTTGGGAAATGAACCATGAAACTATACAAGTGGAAGAGGAAAAGGCTGCAGAAGGCTGTATTTTGAGAAAGGTTCCATGTAGGGGGCTGATGAAGTAAGGTGGTATCTTTTTGTCCTGGGCTATGTATGATAGTTTATGTGAGCAGCTGTACAATTCTACACATCTACTGTGCCCCTGATTTATGCATCTAATGCTTAGTCCCTCCGCGGGACCTAGCATGGGGGTGCACAGGAGAGGATGAGAAAACATGACTTCAGCTAAAACCTGTCCAGGATAACTTTCCTTACATAACCTAGGCCCTTTAGACATGGATGTATTTAAAAACTGAAGCAAAGTGCATAATATTCTTAGACTTATTTTTTTAAGATTTATTTATTTATTTATTGGAAAGGCAGAGTTACAGAGAGACAGAGGCAGAGAGAGTTTTCCATCCACTGGTTCACTCCCCAAATGGCCACAACACCTAGAGCTGGGCTGATCCGGAGCCAGGAGCCAGGAGCCAGGAGCTTCTTCCAGGTTTCTCACACTGGTTCAGGGGCCAAAGCACTTGGGCCATCTTCCACTGCTTTCCCAGGCCATAGCAGAGAGCTGGATTGGAAGTGGAGCAGCCAGGACTCGAACCAGCCCCCATATGGGATGCTGGCACTGCAGGTAATGACTTTACCCACTACACCACAGCACTGGGTCCTTGGACTTATTAAAAAGAAAAGTAATACAGGTTTGTAAAGTTATCTATCCATTGATCATATTTTTCCATTGTGAAGTATATATTTATTGGCCAAACTTGCTCTATAGCAGTTTTTTAAAGATGACAATTTCTAAGTAGAAACCAAAATCATGAAATTACTCGAGATAAAACTGAACAGATGGAACAAATGAAAGACAGGTAGAAAATTTCCCATGGTTTTCTTAGCAACATTATAGTACCTACTGCTGCCCCATAGCAAACTAGAATTCAAGCTCTGATGAAGTAGGATTGTTTGATGGCACAGGGAAAACATCTCATGTTGAGCTAGGGAGAAACATTTGATAAGACAGTTTGACAAAGAATATTAGGCAAGAGTTACATCAGTATTTATACAGCAACACATGTATAATGAAACACTTCAAGTAGCTAAGAATTGTGTAGTCAGTATTCAACTGAATCATGGGCCAAGGATATGGTCCAGTAATAACTGGAGACAAAATTTTCAGATAAAAAATTCAGGCATATATTGTAGAAAATGAAAGTCTTAGTCCCACAGCAAGTGCCCTATTAGGACATCTTTCACAAGAATTCATCTGATTTAAGTGTTTCCTTTTCCTCCACTCCATTAGGTCAAATCTTAGACAGGAGGGAGTTATTTCTATACTTCAAAAACTGGCAGCTGGCAGGGAAGGGGCATTTAGCTGCTCCTTGGGACACCTGCACCCCACATCAGAGTATCTGCATTTGAGTCCTGGCTCTGCTTCTGATTCCAGCTTCCTACTGATGCACACCTAAGGAGGCAGCAGGTGATGGCTCAAGTTCTTGGATCCTTGCCACCGATGTGGGAATGAGTTCCAGGCTCCTTGTTTAGCCCTGGACATTTTGATCATTTGGGAAGTGAATCAACTGTTGGAAGATTTCTCTCTCTTTCTCATTCTGGATCTCTGCCTTTCAAATAAATAACAGTTTGTTTTTTTTTTAAACTGGCACTGAAGGGGACCAGGTTGAATACAGATATGAAGGTGCAGTGGCCCAGGATGAGCCCAGAGTCCCTGCTTTCTGTGCAAGTGAGCAGAAGCCACAAGCAGGCATGGACCAAGATGACCAGAACAGGAATCAGTAAAGTGAGAGGACTTTCAACAATTCCATGCTCTTGCTTCCTTCAAATATGAGGTTATCTGAACTCTCGTACCCACAGCCATCTGTTCTCCCTTCAGAAAGGTCAGGCATTGGGTTGTGTAACAGGCAGCATTTTAGGCCAGGGCTACACGAATCCCTAACCTCAGGCTGGTGCCAGGCTGCAAGTTGCCACTGTTCAGGACAATAAGAAAAGGAAAATAAGCCATTAGAATTATTTGTTTAGCAATTTACTAACAGTTGGATGTAATAGTGGCAATAAATTGAGTTTTTATTTTATATGACTTTTGGACTTATTTGTTATTGTATTTTACAAAATTATTAGCTCAGAATGAATTGAAAACAAGAAAAAAAGGGGGAGGTAGACCTTTGCCTCAGATAGCTTAAAAAGGAGGATTTGAGAGCACCCATCATCTTAACCAAAAAGGTAACTTCTGTGCTATATCACTGTGGGAGAATCAGCTGACCACGTGTTCAGATTTTCATTTTCAAAGATCAAAAATGAGTCACCAGGTATTTCTAGGTACTATATAATGAAGTGAAATCTGTCCTTCCTGAACCTGATTGAAGACAGCTGGCCTGGATCTCCTTGTCAGTAGTGATTGGCACCCCTGGCCGTATATCCTAACATAGGGGAAGGAGCCTGTGACTCTACCAAGTACTATACACTTTCCACAGCAAGAAATGGTAGAAAGGAAAGAAAATAAGTGGATGACCACCATCTTCTGTTAGCCAGGCCTGGTAAATGTCATCGCATTCACCTTGTAAAGTAAAGGCCATTGTTAAGGTAAATATCCCTTTATCTGGGATAGAAATAAGCAACAGTTTTCTGTATTGTATCTCTGTGATGAAGCCACAAATGACAAGTTGAACAGTGAATAAGAAGTTCTCTAGAAGAGTGGCTGCCAGCTTTGGTTGTATGACAACAAATACAACTTACTCTTCTCAACAAGCTGTTCATTAGAGCCCACAACAACTGGAGAGTCACAGAATGGCTTGAAATGCTCTTGCTCCTCATAAACCCAGCCCTCTTGGTTTTTTTGTTTGTTGTTTTGTTTTGTTTTGTTTTTTTTGACAGGCAGAGTTAGACAGTGAGAGAGAGAGAGACAGAGAGAAAGGTCTTCCTTTTTCCGTTGGTTCACCCCCGAAATGGCCGCTAGGGCCGGTGTACTGTGCCAATCCAAAGCCAGGAGCCAGGTGCTTCCTCCTGGTCTCCCACACGGGCGCAGGGCCCAAGGACTTGGGCCATCCTTCACTGCCTTCCTGGGCCACAGCAGAGAGCTGGCCTGGAAGAGGGGCAACCGGGACAGAATCCGGCGCCCCAACCGGGACTAGAACCCGGGGTGCTGGCACTGCAGGAGGAGAACTAGCCTAGTGAGCTGTGGTGCTGGCCAAAGCCCTCTTGTTTTTCATGAGCCTTGTTGCACTGTCAGATCCAGTAGCCACCAGCCACACGTGGATATTTAAGTCTAAGTGTAATTAAAATAAAATTTTAAATGGAATGCCTCAAACAGGCTGCATAATGCGTCTTTTTTGGTTTCTGTGTTGCACAGCACAGATGTGGAACATTTCATCAGTACAGAAAGTTCTAGTGGATGGCGCTGCTATAGAATATTCAGAGCAAAGCCGAGCCTGGGGTTTCCTGAACGGCATCTTGAGTTCTGTGAGTTGCTTCAGCTTAAGTGCAAGTGGTTGTGTTTGGCTGCCCTTGACCCGGCTGCTCTCACCTGGAACAGGCTCACACGGGCCACCTCAGATGACATGGGCTTTCCAAGATTCCTTGTCCAAAAGCATTTCACCACTGCAGCCAAAAGAGCATAAGAGTGCCCCGAGGAGAGCTGTTGGAAACCACATGGCCCGGTCCTTGCGCAGGACCATCCGAGAGCCATGAGCAGAAGAGGGTGCGTGCCTGCAGTCACGTCCATTCAAGAATGAGGAGATAGGGCCAAGGAAAATGTACAAAAGGACAGCTAAGATGATCTGATCCTATGGAACACTCTTAACTGGGGAGGGATTAATATATTCCAAGCTACAATCTCTAGTAAACTGTTAGGAAAACTAGGCTAACAAATATGCAATGGCAAACAGTTTAAGATGGGGCTTAATTCTGGTATTGATTCGGAATGCTGTAGGAGGCCTATAAATGAAATTACTAATAAGAGCCACAGAGTAGGAAAGGTCGACCTTAAGTTGATGCTTGAAAACCAGGTAAGGGGCCCACGCTGTGGGCAGTAGGTTAATCCTCCACCTGTGACGCCAGCACCCCATATGGGCGCCGGTTCTAGTCGTGGCTGCTCCACTTCCAATCTAGTTCTCTGCTGTGGCCTGGGGAAGCAGAAGATGGCCCAAGTCCTTGGGCCCCTGCACCCACGTGGGAGACCTGGAGGAAGCTCCTGGCTTTGGATCCGCTCAGCTCCAGCTGTCACAGCCAACTAGGGAGTGAACCAGTGGATGGAAGCCCTTTCTCTCTCTCTCTCTCTCTCTCCTTCTCACTGTCTGTAACTCTACCTCTCAAATAAATAAATAAAATCTTAAAAAAAAAAAAAGGTAAGGTTTGAGTAGGTGGAGAGAAGAAAGGACTTCAGAGAAGTGAGGGAAAGGAACAGCCATGAACATGCACTCACGTTATGTTTTAACACAGTCACGTGAGGATGAGTTTAACAACGCCTTTCCACCGACCACTCTGTAGAGAAATCTAATTACTCTCAACAAAAAGGAGTTTTAGAAAGACAGAGGTAAAGAAGCAAAGGGGAGGGGACATCATTTGGCACAGCAGTCAAGGCACCACTTGGGATGGCCATGTCACAGTACTGGATCCTGTTTCCAGTTACAGCTTCCTGCCAATGCACACCCCGGGAGGAGCAGGTGATGGCCCCAGGACTTTGGTTCCTGCCACCTACATGGGAGACCCAAAGTGAATTCTGAGCTCCTGGCTTCAACCAGCCCCAGCCCAGGCTGTTGTAGACGTTTGGGAAATAAACTCAAACGTGGATGGAAAAATCTTTGTCTCTCTGCCTTTCAAGTAGTTAAATAATTAAAAAACAAACAAACAAACAAACAAACAAAAGCAAAGGGCAGGAAGCTGGGCCACTTACTTTGAGATGGAGGTCAGCAAACAGGAGCCAAGGAAGTCCTTCCAGCTGTGCAACATCTTGATGCCCGCGTTGGGGCCTAGCTGCTCCTCAGACTCTGCCTGCCACGCTTCCCCTTGGCCTACTTCCGCGCTTTACTGCGTAACACCAACCGGGACTGCGCTCCCGTCTTCACCTCTTCCTCCCAGACAAGCGGACAGACCTCGGCCCTTCGATCCTGCAGTCCAGTGGTCCCTGCCCCGGGCCACACACTGGAGTCACCGGAGGAGCCTGCCACCATCGCACCTGCACAAAGCCAGCAGGGGGCTATGAGCTCCCCCAGGAGATGCTAATATGCAGCCAAGGTTGAGAACCATTGGTTTCCTGCCAGAGCGAACTCACACCAGTCCCCCCCTACAGCCTGTCTCAGATGGAACAATTTGAGGCAAAATGTAAGGAATTTTAATTAGCGTGATAATGGCAGAACTGAAATTAGATTCCAAGTTTCCTGACTCCCATATGCACCATTTGCCTCATGGCCAAGATGCTTACATTTAAAGTTTCCCTATCAATTTGATAACCAAAGCATGACCGGGAAAAGGGAGAAGGCTCAGAGCTACCTGGGAGTCCACCTTTGCCAGGGCCCTTCTTACTGCAGGCACCTCCCATCCGCTTTGTCCACCGTGGTTTCCAAGGTCCTCGCTCAGTGGCAGGAAGTAAGTAAACCTTTGCATGGATTCAACTCCATCTACTCCATTTTCTGGCTATCAGTTCCCAACAACAGGGAAAGAAGCTTAGATTGGTGCCGCGGCTCACTAGGCTAATCCTCCACCTGCAGCTCCGGCACCCCGGGTTCTAGTCCCGGTCGGGGTGCCGGATTCTGTTCCGGTTGCTCCTCTTCCAGTCCATCTCTGTGCTGTGGCCCAGGAAGGCAGTGGAGGATGGCCCAAGTGCTTGGACCCCTGCACCCACATGGGAGACCAGAAGGAGGCACCTGGCTCCTGGCTTCGGATTGGTGCAGCACACTGGCCATAGTGGCCATTTTTGGGGGTGAACCAACGGAAGGAAGACCTTTCTCTCTGTCTCTCTCTCTCTCTCACTGTCTAACTCTGCCTGTCAAAAAAAAAAAAAAAAAAAAAAAAAAAAAAGGCTTAAATTTGAGTCAGAAATAAGCAGTTTAGGGACCAGTATTGTGGTGCAGCTGGTTAAGCTGCCGCCTGCAACACCAGCATCCCCTGTGAGCTCTGATTTGAGCCCCGGCTGCTCCACTTCTGAGCCAGTTCACTTGGGAAAGCAGCAGAAGATGGCCCCCTGCTTGGGCTCCTGCCATCCACATGGGAGACTCGGATGGAGTTCCAAACTCCTGCTTGGCCTGGCGTAGCAATCACTGCAACCATTTGGGGAGTGAACCGCAGATGGAATATCTCTCTCTCCCTCTCTTCCTCCCTCCCTCTCTCTCTTTCCTGCTCTCTGTAACTCTGCCTTTCAAATAAATAAATAAATCTTTAAAAAATTAATGAAAAAGAAGTAAGCATTTCTCTAAACTTTTTTAAGGTAAATCCAGGATAAATAAATGTGTGAAATGTTTTGAGGATGGGGATATAGGGAATACGGCATTTGTGTAGTGTAACATTACAGGTTTGATTTGTACAGAATGAAAGAGAAGACCCTCTAAACGGGGTCCAGATCTCCATGGCTTTTTGTCTGTATTTTTATATGTGAGGGAGATCCATTTAAAACTTAGAGATTATTCCCAAGGCACAGATATACTCCCAATTGGTGGTTATTCTCATGAAAGTAGAGGGTTAATGGTAGCACTAAACAGTATTAAATACAGAAGTCCCTAATGGAGATATTAGGATAATAATAGTGATGCAGTAATGTAATGTCCCCACATGCTTGCATCCGTGATCAGTTGCCCTTCTGTTTGAAAATAGGAGCACCAGGAGGACTGGACCCAGATGGGCAGGAAGGCAGCTTCAGAGGTTGAGGCCCAGCAGCAGTAGCTCTGCCCCATTTCCCAGGAGCGGAAGCTAAGTCACAGCCCGGTGCCGTGATGACGGTGACAGCACTGAAACCTTGCTTAATCCTTTACAGGTTTTGTTTTTAATTTCTATTGATCAAAAACAGAGCTCCCATAACACCAGTTCCCCCCTCCAAATGCCCACGATGACTATGGCTAGGCCAGGGAAAAGCCAGAAACTCAATGCAAGTCTCCTACATGGTCGGCAGGAACTCAGCTCCTAGAGCCATCACCGCTGCTCCCCAGAGTCAGCATTAGCAGGAAGCTGGAATCGGAAGGTGAAGACAGCAGTCAAACCCAGGCCTCCGATATGGGACACAGGCATTCTTATCTGGTGTCTTAACTGCTAGGGCCAATGCCCCCCCACACACACTTTATATGTGCTTTCGTGGACATCACTTTATCCTCACCACACACACGCTGTGTGACTTTCCAGATAAGGAAGCTGAGGTCTAGAGAAAATGAAAGTGTCTTGCCCAAAGTCACACAGCTGGTGAGAGGAGGCGCCTGGCTTCCATTATGTGAATGAAGACATTATCTCCCTATTCTCGGGCTTTGTATCCCTGCTTTTATTTCATAATGTATCACCACGACTTACATGCAAAATTAATGGAGAATCCTCAGCAGTGTCATTACTTTTCCATTGTTTTTAAGTTACCAGATTTTTCTTTTTAACAGGGACTATCAAAGCAAAAGAAAAGTATTTTGTCAGAAAATCCCTATTGGAGTAAATGAAACCATAGTCATCACTAAGAGATGTAGCAAATCGGGTACTTCCCTAAGCGCGAAGAAGACAAGCAGCTGTTGCAGCCTCTAAACACAAGCGCAGCAAGCCTGCAAAATGGGGTTACCCTGGGCACGAAGCCCTAGCTAAGTAGGCCACTGGTGCTGTGCTGTCTCTGTGTCTTCTCAGCCTTTGATATTTATCAGCTTCCTGAAGGCGAAGCTGGTGGTTTTTTGGTTTCTCCTCCCCACGACAATTCCTCCTAATCTCTGTACTTCCTCATGTTTATATTATCACCTCCATTATCAAGGCTGCCCTTGGTGTTCACCTTTAACAAATTTTGCCTGGGTAAAACTGTGCAAAGAAAAGCAAGGCAATAGTCTCTGTTATAATTTGTAACAGGCCCCCATGCCTTTTCTTAATCCCTACAGCATTCTCTCCCAGCTATGTAACATCTTTAAATAATATAAAAGAAGATGAGAGAACAAAGAATTTGCTTGCGGTGTGACTCTTTGGCCTACGTAATTGGGTACTTTCGCACTTAAGCAGATAAATGGCCAGCCCTCCCTGTGGTAAAGGAGCTCTCCCAGCAACAGCACTCCTTTGCACACTCCTCATCGTGTAGACAGAAATGTTGCTAGTAAGAAATTATGGGGCCAGCGCCGTGGCTCACTTGGTTAACCCTCTGCCTGCGGCTCCGGCATCCCATATTGGCACCGGATTCTAGTCCTGGTTGTTCCTCTTCCAGTCCAGCTCCCTGCTGTGGCCCAAGAAGGCAGTGGAGGACAGGCCAGGTGCTTGGGCCCCTGTACCCACATAGGAGACCAGGAGGAGGCACCTGGCTCCTGGCTTCAGATCGTCACAGCACCGGCCGTATTGGCCATTTGGGGAGTGAACCAACAGAAGGAGGACCTTTCTCTCTGTCTCTCTCTCTCTCACTCACTGTCTATAACTCTACCTGTCAAAAAAAATTATTACATGTTATTTGAGATTATTACCTGATCAGCATTTTGGCCAGACATGGGGGAGAGGTGTTCTTTGAGGACAGAATGTCTCATATATGGCATTGAAATCGGGGGTCAGCACACTAAAGCCCATGGGGCCAATGCTGCCTACTGCCTATTTTTGTAAATAAGATTTTATTGGAAAACAAGCACACTCATTGGCGTACAGATTGTCTTTGGCTGCTTTCATACTACAATGGCAGAACTGAATAATTGCATAAGAGACCATACGGCACAAAAACCCAAAATATTCACTCTGGCCCTTTACAAAAAAAGTTTTCCAACGCCTGCTCTAGACAGTCCAAAAGCAAGGCACTCTCATCTTCACTCGTTGGGCTTCTCTCGGTTCCTTTCTCTTAAATATCCAGAAAGATCCACTTTTCTGCAGAGCAGAACACACCAGGAGTGGCTGAGATCCGGACGGGGACAGCGCTTTCCTGTAGGACAGAGAAGCAGAAGTACGCGTTAGAGGGGCCAAGCCTCGAGGTCTGCAGAAGCCACACAGGCGATGGCAGCTGCAGGAGGCCAGGTGGGGGCCATGATGAACGAGGGAGCCTGTGCCATCCTTGGGGCAGTCTCCTCTCAGTTCCAACTGGGTGACCTCGCAGGAACGTGGACCCAGTGTTACCAGAACCCCAGATTTTCAAGTTCCTCTCGAAACCCGTGTGTTTTATGTTGTTGCCTAATATTTAAATATTGACAGCTGGATAAACTTAAGAATAAAATAAAAGAGCATTCACACACGCACCTGCTCGCGGCTGTTCATGCTCCCCTTGGGCATAATTGCTAAAACTTGGAAGCCACCAAGACGCTCTTCCTTAGGTGAGTGGATGGATACACTGTGCTACATCCAGACAATGGAATATTATTCTGCACTAAAAAGAAAGGAGCTACCAAGGCACAAAAAGACATGAAGAATGTTGGGAGCATTTTGCTACAAGCTGTCTGATTCCAGCTCTGTGACATTCTGCAAAGTCAAAACTATGGACACCGTGAAAAGTGAGGGGTTAGGGAGAGAGAGGGATGAATAGGTGAAATGCGGGATGTTTAGGGCAGTGAAACTCTTCTGTAGGATACGAGGATGGTAAATACATGACCATACATGTCATACATGTGTCAGAATGTGTGGTACCAAGAGTGAACTGTAATGTAAACTATGGAAATTGGGTAATGTTGTGTTCATGTAGGTTCACTGATTGTTAAAATATACCACCCTGTGTGGGATGTTGATAGGGGAGGAGGCTCCGGGTAGGGTATAAGAGGTATAGGGCGGCCGGTGCCGCGGCTCACTAGGCTAATCCTCCGCCTTGCGGCACTGGCACACCAGGTTCTAGTCCCGGTTGGGGCGCCGGATTCTGTCCCTGTTGCCCCTCTTCCAGGCCAGCTCTCTGCTGTGGCCAGGGAGTGCAGTGGAGGATGGCCCAAGTACTTGGGCCCTGCACCCCCTGGGAGACCAGGAGAAGTACTTGGCTCCTGCCATCGGATCAGCGCAGTGCGCCGGCCGCGGCGGCCATTGGAGGGTGAACCAACGGCAAAGGAAGACCTTTCTCTCTGTCTCTCTCTCTCACTGTCCACTCTGCCTGTCAAAAACATTTTTAAAAAAATTAAGTGTTTTTTTTTTTTTTTAAGCAGTAAACAGAATATATCCAGGGTTCAGATTGGATTCTCAGCCTGTCAGTGTACAGTCTCTGCCGGAGGCTGAACTGCAGAGTTCAGGCTGAAGTCCAGCCATGGTGGCAGTGTGACCAGTGGTTAGTGTCAGAGAGGTATGACAGAAGGCACAGGGGTCGTCCTGACTGGGACAGTGGTCACAGCACCAGAGAGGCCTGGAATGGGTGGCAGGAGGGCCAGGTGCTCATGCCAGCAGTTGGTATCGAAAGCCTGGCCATCATGGCCTTCTAGACTTCAGACACAGACCTGAAGTCCCAGCAGCTAAGGATGGCTGGTCAGGCTGTTCTCAGAGAACTATGGGAATAACTAAATCTTTAGGATACACACAATTCTGCCAAAAATAGAGAATGATCCAGTGACCAGCATGGACCACAAAGCAAGAACTTGGATCCAGCCAGAAACACAACTACATGAATTATGGTTCAGGATTAGACCAGGCTGATCAGCTTTTGAGGCTAACCAGGACATATTTGGGTAACATGCCATAGATATCCAATTCAAAATAGCTAAGAAAAAAAAAAAAACAAAACACAAGAATGTTTTGGTTCCTGTAACTGTGAAACCATTGGTAGAGCTGACTGCAGGCAGCTCAGGAGTGCATGAGGTTATCAAGAGTCTACGTGTGTCTCTGTCACTCTCCTGCTTTATGTTTCTTTGTTTTTATTCAGGCTGTTTATACAGGGTGATCCCCGTGGGACCTTCTCTTACAAGTAGCAGTCTCACTGGGACAAAGGCCTGTTTCCCCCAGTTATCTCAATAAAATTCCCGGATTGAATCTTACAGGGTTGATTTGGGTCACATACCCATTTGTGAACCCATCACTGTGACCGAGGTGGTGGAACATGCTTTTACATCAGGCCTAGGCTCCCTAGCCAGCCCAGTCATGTTGTCTGTGCATGGAAAGGAATGGGTGTCTGAAGGAAAACCTGCAGTACCACTGGCAGAACGGATGCTAGGATGCAAACGCAACAGAATCCCACCATACTAAGTTACTCAAGTTAGCAAGGTCTTTGAAAATTCCCTCCTCTTTGCCCCCATGCAAAAGTCAAGGGGAAAGGTCAGAAGATTCTAGAACACTGGACAAATCATTACAGAAGTGCCCCATTTATAAGTGAAGTACCAACAGCTGAGACTTGTTATAAGCTAGTTCTCATTGGAAATTGTCACATGAAGCAGTCACATTGAAGCTATGGAACTCATGGCAGTCATTAAATGCTTCACATTTTAGTAGGATTTAAGGAAAACATTGATATATAACAATTCTTTGGGCTGAAGTCAAGTCTAACATCTTACATTAAGAAAATTAATTAGTTAATGTTTATAAAGTACTGTGCAGATATGCCCTTTTAAAATGCTAAGTATTCTAAAAACTACATTGTAGCATTTTAGTAAATGTAAAAGTTCTAATGTTCATCATTTCTTTGGTACAGGTTGGCAAAGATTCTTTTGGCAATGATTATATAGAAAACTTAAAACAGAATGGTATTTCTACAGGTAAAATTTCATCTTTTTTAAAGTTGGTGTTTATAACTTTCTTCTGTGATCTTGTTACAGGAAAAAAATGAGTATAGAATAGAATTATTAGATCATCCCCTGGTGGCCAGGGAATTTTTATGCACCGCTTTGTCTTGTCTTGCTTAAATGTCTTTTGGTTAATTCTTTCATGTACATTCCTCCAGATGGAAATAAAATGATAGGAGTTTATAAACCTTCATCTCATAGATATATGACAAGCGACAAAAGAAAACAGGTGCTGCCTTCACAAAAGATATTTTGAGAAAAGTCATTGAATGTTTTAGCATAGAAACCATCAAGGCTGAGAATATCGTCACAGAAGAGAACACGGAAGGCCAGAGAGGTTCTTCGACGTTTTTAACAGCACACAGCTCCTTGAAGCCAGAGCCAGGGCTAGAATGCAGGTCTTCTGCTTCCGGTGCAGGTTTCTTTGCTGCTGCCCAAGGCTGGCTGATCAACACTTTTTTTTACCTATGCCAGACCATGATTCTTGAAGACACACAAAGCTTATGGGAATGAAGAAAATCAAACAAGTTCATTTCATATGTTTGACCTTTTGTTGTTGTTTTTTTAATCTCAAGTCTGTCATTTCTTTCAGTGAAGAAAATAAATATGTTGGCCTCGAAAAATGCATATGTATACAACTATGAATAACTTAGGGAAACTGGTGGCTTGGGCTTTGTTACTAATGCAGAGAAAAGGTGTAACTAAATGTAAAGGCATTCTATTTTCTTCATTGTATAGGTGATGGGTATAAATTAGCACTACTTATTTTTTTTTATCATTCCAGATGGTTAAAGGTTAAAAAGTTTTTCCAAGGATTAGTGTTGCATTGGAATTGTTAAATTATCCATGCCAAGCTGCATGTACATGATTATAATTTTCTTTTTTTCTTTTAGAATTTACATACCAGACTAAAGATGCTGCTACAGGAACTGCTTCTATAATTGTCAATAATGAAGGTACGGGTTTCACATATTGGAGTATCATTTCATAAAACAGTTGATTTCCAGACTAGATCAGAAGCATCCATTTTTGTCCTAGTCCTGGGACCTCTTGGCACATCCAGCATTCCAACACCATGATTTAGCATGGTTTTTCCAATCCAAATTTAAATAAGTTTCCCTTTGTACTTCCCATGTTGACCATTCAAATATAAAATAGTCCGTGCAGCATTGTAGTCGCTTCCAAGTCTTATTTATATCCTGGATAAGTCCTTCATGTGAACTCTGAATTGACATTTGTATCTCAAAGCCATCAAACATTCATCTGTCATTTCTATTACACAAGGTAAATAAATGTAAATAGGTGCAAAAGAATGTTGGATGAATCCTATTTATAGAATATTTACTGTGCATATGGCAGCTACTAATTGCTTAGAATTTATCCCTAGTGTTCAGTTTTGTCAGCTCTTTAAACAGCAATCAGATCTCAAAAGTCTATACATATAGCTAAGTCTACCACCAAGCTTTGCCGTAATTGAAACATTTACCTTTAAAAACAATAACAACCGTCAAGTTTTCATAATTTCTGCCAAATCTTTAAGTATGAAAACACCTACATAGGATTTGTTAAATCAGAATTAATATTCAGAAGGAGTAACCCCTTCTGGAGGTACCTAGGACAGAACCTTGGCACTGTGTGCATGGTGTTAAATGAGGATTTATCACAACATATCTTTTATTTATACAGTAATTCCCCCTTATCCTCAGGGGATATGTTCCAAAACCCCCCAAAACTATCTGAAACCACAGATAGTATGGAACTCTATCCTATGTTTTTTCTTATATATGCATACCTATGATGAAGTTTAATTTATAATTTAGGCACAGTATGAGATTAACAACAATAAGAATACAATAGAGCAATTATAACAACATACTATATAAAAGTTATGTTGATATAGCGTCTCTCTTGTTCTCTCTGTCTCTCAGTATCCTGTACTGTACTCACCCTTCTGCTCACACTGTGAGATGATACAGGACCTACATAGTGAGATGAAGTGAGGTGAACCACAGAGGCACTGCGACATAGCGTTAGATTACTACATAACGGTTACATGAGCACAAGCACTGCATTATCCCAACAGTCAATCTGGTAAAGCCAAGACAACCAAATGACTAATGGGTGGGTAAGCATTGGGTCTACAGTGTGGATATGGTTGGACAAAGGGATGATTCATGTTCTGGGTTAGATGAACCAGGATGGTGCAAGATTTCATCATGCCACTCAGAATGTGCATAATTTAAAACTTATGCATTATTTCTGGAATTTTCCATGTAATGTTTTTGGAGCACAGTTGACCACAGGTGGCTAAAACCACAGGAAGCAAATCCATGGATGATGGGTGACTACTATAATGAAATTTTGTAAGTTCATTTCACATAAAAGATATGGTATTTTTATCTAGACTTTAATGATTCTAAAGTTGCAATGATTAAAAAAAAAGTTCCACTTAAAAGCAGTAGATAAATGTTTTCATTCTAACAATAGAAAGTCTGTGTTCATTACGTTAAGCTATATTCTAAGTAATTATTGCTGTCAACAGTAGCTCACTCTTTGTCTTAATCCTCTTATTTTATTCCAGAGATATCTTCAAGTTCTCTTTCTTCCTTATCTGTGAGACAAAATCTGCATTTTCCATTCAAGGATTAATTTAACATTATGTGTTTAGTGTGTATTGTGGCAGACTCTGCCTGAGTTGTAACGAATGGTAATGGCCTTCAGAATATGGCTTGTGGCAGAAGCGCTGAGGCAGACACAGAGAGGAGGCAGTCAGCTCCCTGACATGAAGGAGTAATGCAGGAGTGAGTGTGCAAGGCAGAATAATGAGCTCTGACGAGTCACGTCTGCAGCATGAATGACCCCGCCGTGTGACATTGGCCACCAGACGTCCGTAGTCCCCGGCTTCTTGCTCAGCCTCCAAGGCCAGGCCAGCAAGGCAGATTTGGATGTCAGCCACAGAGACGCTACGGTTGACTCCAACGAGAGAGTGAGGTCACTGAGGGAGAAAAAGAAGGCAATGCCGTCCTTCAGTGCGTGGGTACTTTGAATTTTTCCAGGCCTGGGTTGGGTTTCTGTTGAACTATCCCTACTTACGAAGTCCTCCTCATGGCCAACAAACACGTCTGTGGCTAGAATTTGTTTGGTGTTCAGAGGTAGTTTCAGGAGATGTCTATACAGGATCAGCACAAGCAGCTTGGGGCATAAAAATGTCTGCCGTAACTCATTCCTCTGGATCAGTGCTGTCCAGTGGAAATAAAACGCAGAATTCTAAAATTGTCCAGGAACCACATTTTAAAAATACAAAGAAACGGGTAAATGCTATTTTCACAATGTATTTCGTTCAGTATATCCAAAATATTACTTCAACTTGTAATAAAAAATTTACTTATGTTTTTTTAAAATTGAGAGATATTTAACATTTTTCTTTGTCCTATCTTTGAATCCACTGGCATTTTATTTTTTAATTTTTACAGGTTTATTATTTTTTTTGAAAAGCAGAGAGGGAGAGAAAGGACAGGGGGAGAGAGAGAGAGAAAGAGGTCTTCCATCTGCTGGTTCACTCCCCAAAGGGCCACAATAGCCAGGGCTGGGCCAGGCCAACGCCAAGAGCCAAGAGCTTCTTCTAGGTCTCCAATGTGGGTGGCAGGAGCCCAGAAACTTGGGCCGTCTTCCACTGACTTCCCAGGTGCATTAGCAGGGAACTGGATTGGAAGTGGAGCATCTGGGACCAGAACCAGCACCCATATGAGATGCCAGCACTGCAGGTGGCAGCTTTACCTGCTGTGCCACAGCTCTGGCCCCTCCCCTGGCGTTTTATACTCCAAAGCACATCTCAGTTTGGACAAGCCATGTTTCTTTTTTTTTTTTTTTTTTTTGACAGGCAGAGTGGACAGTGAGAGAGAGACAGAGAGAGAAAGGTCTTCCTTTGCCGTTGGTTCACCCTCCAATGGCCGCCGCTGCAGCCGGCGCACCGCGCTGATCCTGGCAGGAGCCAGGAGCCAGGTGCTTTTCCTGGTCTCCCATGGGGTGCAGGGCCCAAGCACCTGGGCCATCCTCCACTGCACTCCCTGGCCACAGCAGAGAGCTGGCCTGGAAGAGGGGCGACCGGGACAGAATCCGGCGCCCCAACCGGGACTAGAACCCGGTGTGCCGGCGCCGCAAGGTGGAGGATTAGCCTATTGAGCCACGGCGCCGGCTCGGACAAGCCATGTTTCAAGTGTTCAGCAGCCATATATGGCTTCTGCCCATGGCAAACATATTGAGCAGCACAGTTCTTTTCTTTTCTTTTCTTTCTTTTTTTTTTCTTTTTAATATTCTGTTTACTTGAGAGGTAGAGTTAAAGACAGAGAGGAGAGACAGAGAGAAAGGTCTTCCACCTGCTGGTTCACTCCCCAGATGGCTGCAACAGCCAGAGCTGAGCCAGTCCAAAGCCAGGAAACAGAAGCTTCCTCTGCATCTCCAGACACGGGCACAGAGGCCCAAGCACCTGGACCACCGTCCACTGCTCTCCCAGGCCATAGCAGAGAGCTGGATAGGAAATGGAGCAGCCGGGACTTGCACCAGTGCCCACATAATATTCTGGCTTCACAGAAGGAGGCCCAGCCCACTACACCACAGCACCAGCCCCAGAGCAGCACAGTTCTTGAGAGTTCACTTGTCATAGGGCAGGCATTTAGCACAGTGCTTGACATGCCACTTGGAATGCCTACATCCCATATCAAACTGTCTGGGTCCAAGTTCCAGACTCTGCTCCCAACTCCTGCTAATTTATACCCCAGGAGGCAGCAGCTGATAGCACAAATAGTTGGGTTGCTGCCACCCATGTGGAAGAGCACAACTGAATTCCTGGCTCTTGCTGGTGGGACTTAGCCATGCTACTGGGGGCATTTGGGGAATGAACCAGCAGATGGGGACAGGGAAAACTCTCTCTTTCTCTCTCCCTGTTTCCCCCTCTTCCCTCCCCCTTTCAGATTAACAAAAATAAATATTAAAGTTTTTAGCAAAAGTAGCAGATAGAACATGCCTCTCCCCCAGGTAGGTGGGATTGTAGAGCGTGGGTCCATGTGATGAGAATATATCAGATTCCTTCGTCCTGTTTCTCTCTGTTTGATCCAGTACAGGATAGGCCACACATCCCTCTCTGTCTGATACAATTTTCCATCTGTTACATATTATAAAATGTATTTTAATTGACAGAATCACTTTTAGAAAACCATAGGGTATACTCATGAACTGCTTGCAAACGACAGAGCATTAGTTTTGAGCATCCTACAAATGCACTCCTATTTATACTCATCTACAAGGCATCTGTCGTTTAGAATTCAGAATCTGTACCATGTACACAGTACCTATTCCCTGTAAAAGAAAATTTTAAAGTGTACTGTGTATCGTTGCTGAACTAATATTCTCTGTGTATAACAATACTGATAGGAGAAACCTTTTATGATATCGCTCATAATGATCCCAAAAATATAAATCTTACAAAGATATTGAAAAAGGTGTATTTGGAACACAAAATCTAACCTGAATGGCCTAGAAATATTAAAATCCAAAATACTCATTTTGTATAGTGACTTTATAAGAATGATTATAACATTACAAAATATCATTCCTTGGCTTTGTATGGCTTTAATAAAAATATGCAGAATTTCTTTATAGGCCAGAATATCATCGTCATAGTGGCTGGAGCAAATTTACTTTTGAATACTGAAGACCTGAGGGAAGCAGCCAATGTCATTAGCAGAGCCAAAGTGATGATCTGCCAGCTAGAAATAACTCCAGCTACTTCTTTGGAAGCCCTGACAATGGCCCGCAGCAGTGGCGGTAATTTTACATATTTGTCATTCTTTCCGTAAAAGCTTTTATCGCTGTCTTAATTAAAGTTAACCTTTTAAGTTAAGCAAAGCAATACTTTTTCTGTGGTAAAATATTCTTTCCTCCATCTGTGAGATTCTCTGTCTTCTTGTAGTTCTTGATAATGTTAGAAAAACTTACAAATAGAGTAAAAATAACTCAAGTAGCATTTCCGACATCCTTCAATATTAATCTCCAGTCTACTTAGCAGAGATTATACCGGTGGTAATTCGACTCTCTACAGCAGCCCGCGGTCCATGAATCCCTCTTGGGGGTAGCAGAGTGTGCACCGTGAAAGGCAGCGGTCCAGCTGCATGTCCCGTGTAATCCCTGACCACTTCCTTTTGGTAAATGAGTCTGAGAAATTAGTTCTTTCTCCTTTTTGTAAAACTTGACCATCTTTTCAATGAACAAGCGATTACTGATGTGTCATATGTTCTATGTTGTCTGTGTCCATTGAACAGCTCTTCTGTTTGACCTTTGATTTTGGAAATTTTCAAACCGACAAAAGCAAACAGGGTTGTATAATGAAAGCCATCACCCACTTCAACAATTGTTCAACCCAAGGCTAATCTTGATGCATCTGTTCTCCCGCCCACGCCCCATCTCGCACTCCTACCAAGTTACAGATAAACAGATTTTTAAAATCCAGAGAGTTTCTATTTGCTTCTTTTTCACCATTGACTAGTCGGGAAAGCATCTGCTGAGCAGGAATCCCATTCCTGTCCCTTGGTAGTGTGGTAGGCTTAGCATAAGCATCTGATTTCTCTGCACTTTGTCTGCAAAATTCAGACGCAGAGAATTGTTTTAAGAATGGAATAATGATGCCACGCATGATATAGCACACTTCAGAAAATCCTAATTTTCTTCCCTCTCATCCACTTCTCTCTAAATTAAAATCAGAATAATATCCTGATCTAGCACCGTTTGGTCACAAAAATGAAAATAAAATAGCCACTCTTGAGACAATGGCTTCTTTTTGATAGTGTGGCAGTAGCTTTGTGAATTATGTGAGGAAGAGAATAGAGAGAACCACATTGACTTTTCCAGATAAAACTTTCTATCAAGATACAAAACTGAAAAAGAAGAAAAGGAACTGTGGGGGGTGTGTGTTTACAGAAGGGACTTCTCCCAACACGCATAGCTTTCTCCATAGCCATAAATGCAGTATAAGTCGCTGAAATGATTTCATGGAGAATTTTAAAATGTATGTCCTGATTTCACAAATTTCCCTCTTGGCAAAACAACATGCTATGGCAAATTCTCACTGACATTTAATGTATTTTTAATGGACTCGAAGCTGTCAGAAAGAATTGTAAGCCAAACCCCATTCGGTTCCATTTTCTCAGAGTGTCACAGAGAGTCTGATGCCTGTAGTAAGCAGTGTCTGCACCACGCTCATCTCAGCCAGGTGACGTGAATGCAGTGTGCCGCTCCGCTCCCGCTCCTTTGTACGGATCAAAGCACATTCTCATGTCACTTCTGTTTTTCGCCGCTGTCCCTTGCTTCTCAGGAATCACTGCTGCCTCTGTCTTAGTCTAGTTTCCTGTTCCCTGCCCACCTGGTGGAGGAGAGAAAGGTTCAGCAACCACAGCTGAGGAGCTACCCGTCCACAGGTGTGGCTGGAGGAATCCGGAGAGGCGGGCAGCCGGCCTCTGCTGTCTTTTGGGAGGGGTCTGGAAACACTTCCTCCATCAACTGCTGCACAGCTCTTCCCGCTGAACTTGGGGTCCTCCTGGAAGGGAGTGATGGGGCCACGGGTCCATTCTTCTCCTTGACACTGCTACTAAGAGCCAGTGTGCCTAAGTATTAATTCTGCAGGATTTTCTTGTATGGTAATATTATGAGTAGTAATGCCTTGCATTTATATGTACTTTACAGCTTATAGAAAGTATTTCCTGTCCATTTCATCCTCAGAAAAGTCTTGTGACAAAGATGTAGCAGGCATTGTTGTCTCAGATTGAAGGTCAGGAGACAGAGACTCAGAGAGCTGTTAACTAATTTGCTCAGCCAACATCGCACTTTGAGGAAGTGTGGAAGCCAGGATTTCAGACTCCAGGACCCACATTCTGTCTCCCAGACCACACTTTAAAAAAAGAAGTGTCTCTAGAAAAGTAAAACCCATCCACTTTAACCCTGTCCAACATGCAGCCCACGCTTTGAGAGTTTTCAGTGCTTGAAGAAAAAGAGGGTCTGGAATATTTTCAGTGATGTTACCTACACACACACGTGTGCACACTCACGCACACACACATCTCTCTGTCCAGAACCCCTAGAGCCAGGCAGCTTTCTCTGTTCAAGTCAACTGGTCCTTATCTTGTTGGTACTGGGCAGACATAGCTTAGGTTCCATACCACAATCAGCGTGTGTGTGTGAGTGTGTTTGCATGTGTGTGTGTGCTCACAACATCTTCATTCTCGTGTGAGAGAAGAGTGATGATGGAAGGAAAGGATAGCTCCGGTTTGGGAATCATGAGGTCTGGCGTTGAATCCAGAATCAATCACTTACCTT
Source organism: Oryctolagus cuniculus (assembly GCF_051225735.1). NCBI lineage: Eukaryota > Metazoa > Chordata > Mammalia > Lagomorpha > Leporidae > Oryctolagus > Oryctolagus cuniculus. Next base: position 180,099,891 of record NC_142868.1, read on the forward strand.
GGTCAAGTCCGTCAGTTCCTTGCTATGGGCTCCATTTCTTCTGTAAAGCAGGAGAACTGGCCCAAGAGCTCTCACGTGCCTCTTATGTCACCATGGACTGATCACAAAGCAGGGAGACCAAGGTAAATGATTTGCTGAGTGCTGAGTGCCTTACCTTGTGCCCACAAGGTGGCCTGGTGCCGACCAGAATTATGCCACCTCTGGGAGAAATGGTAAAGCCCTCTGCATGCTCACTGCCTGCAGGCTTATGACCCGGATCCCTTACCTTTATGGCTCATAAGAAGTGAAACTTGAATTAACTAGGTTACGTTATCAGTTATTAAAATACAGAGGAAAAGATCTTCCATCTTTGAATATACTATCTTGAAACTCTCTCTTCCTTTCTTTACCAAAGTGAAAGTATTGGAATTCAAACTTTTTTTTTTTTTTAAGGTAGAATTATAGACAGTGAGAGAGAGACAGAGAGAAAGGTCTTCCTTCCGTTGGTTCACTCCCAAATGGCCGCTACAGCTGGAGCTGCGCCGATCCAAAGCCAGGAGTCAGGAGCTTCTTCCTGTCTCCCATGGGGTGCAGGGCCCAAGCACTTGGGCCATCCTCCATTGCCCTCCCAGGCCATAGCAGAGAGCTGGACTGGAAGAGGAGCAACCGGGACTAGAACCGGCGCCCATATGGGATGCCGGCACCGCAGGCAGAGGATTTAAGAGAGCAAGCAGCTACAGTGTCAGAAACCCAGTAGCCCTGCATAGCCCTTATCCCCCGTAGGTCCCAGTACTGCGAACGAGGGCCCCTGCAGAGCTGAGGCTGCAGCTGATGGAATTCTGCATGTTGGTTCTGGTCTTTACATCCATTTCAAAGCAAATGGAACATTACAGGCACAGTTATAATCATGGAGATCGTAAGATTGCCAAGACCAAATTCTAGGTATGATACAAAGGATCTTTCAGTGCCACTTCAGTCCCCTTCCACTTGGCAGATAACTCTTGGCTGGCCACCTGGACTCTCACAATAGCAGCGTCCAGCATGGAGACCAAGCTTCGGGTGCATTTGTGGCTCCTGTCACAGAAAACAGCCCCGAGAGCATGGAATGCCCATGCTGGTGCTCTGAGTTTGGGGCATCCCAGTCTTCTCATGGTTCCTTTGCTCAGGGTGATTGTCTTCCTCTGTTTCTCCCAGCTGGTCATTAGGACCTTTTGCATTTCACCTCAACACCAGTGGGAGCTTCTGGCTGTCCTGGGCCTATCCAGCTGTTCCCCCAGGCCTCCCCAGGCCCTCAATGCCATGAATGTGCCAGCACTTGACATGCAGTCAAGGTAACCAGGAGTTCAGTCCATCCTACTTTGTAACTAATAATAGTCTATGTTGAGTATGTTCAGTCCCCTCTGCAACTCCAAGTTACTCCATGGACATTGCCTGTTCTCTAGTTTTCCCTGGTCCCAGGATGACATCTTTTTTTTCCATCTTGTCTGTTACAGATTTCCATACTAGTTTGATTAACTGCACCTCCTAAGTCTTCATGTTTCTTTCATCACTGTAAAGTATTTATCCTTATTTGGAATAGCACAAGCCAAGATGAATCCTTTCTTTATGGCATTTTTCACTCTTTCCCCAAATTTAGTTACTAGTCTACACCTATGTGCCCCATTGCTGTTGATGCAAATGCCATCCCTAGGGCCAATGTCATAGCACAGTTAAGCTACCACCTGCGATGCTGGCCCCACTTAGGGGCACAGGTTCATGTTCTGTACTCCACTTCCAATCCAGCTCCCTGCTAATGCACCTGGGAAAGCAGCAGAAGATGGCCTGAGTATCTGGTCCCTGCTACTCACATAGGAAACCCAGATGAAGCTACAGGCTCCTAGCTTCAGCCAGGCCCAGCCCTGGCTGGTAATGGCCATCTGGTGAGTGAACAGGCAGATGGAATATTGCTTTCTCCTTCTTTCTCTCCCTCTCTCTCTCTCTCTCTGACTTTCAAATAAATAAATAAATTTTTAAAAAATAAAAAGAATGCTATCCCTCAGTAAAATACAGGCCAATCAGATTTGATTGGTTTTATACAAAATGATAGAATTAAATTGTAGAACTCCTCATTCCAACACTTGATATTTAAAATTCAGTGTAATTGCTGATTTATTTAAAATTTATTTTTATTATGTGACAGGTGTATAGATTAACAGTTAAAATACCAGCTATGGCACCTCTGTGCCCTATCAGAGTGCCTAGATTCAATGCCTGGCTCTGACTTCTTATTCCAGCTTCGTGCTACTGCAGAGTGGGAGGGGCAGTGATGACACAGGTAGTTGGATTCCTGTGAACCACATGAGAGACCTGGATTGAGTTCTGGCCACCAGCTTTTGGCCCAGTCCCAGCTGATACAGACATTTGGGGAGTAAACCAATAGATAGGAGCTTGCTCTTTCTCTGTCTCCCTCTTTCCCACTCACTCACTCACTTTCTCTCTGTCCCTCTGTGTGTGTGTGTTGCTCTCTGCCTCTCAAATAAATTATTTTATTTTAATCTGTTTCCATTATGAAAAATTTCAAATATATGTGAACATACAGAGAATAGCATGGCAAGCCCATATATGCTCTCATTTAGAGTGAACAATTATCAACACATAGCCAGTCTCGTCTCATTTGTACCACAACTCATTTCTAACCCTTGCCACCATAGATTATGTTGAAGCAAGAACCAGATATTGTCATTTCATTCACAGTGCACCTGTGTTTTATTTATTTATTTTTTGACAGGCAGAGTTAGACAGTGAGAAAGAGAGAGAAAGGTCTTCCTTCTGTTGGTTCACCCCACAAATGGCCGCTACGGCCAATGTGCTGTGCTGATCTGAAGCCAGGAGCCAGGTGCTTCCTCCTGGTCTCCCATGCGGGTGCAGGGCCCAAGTACTTGGGCCATCCTCCACTGCCTTCCCGGGCCACAGCAGAGAGCTGGACTGGAAGAGGAGCAACTGGGACAGAATCCAGCGCCCCAACCTGCAGGCGGAGGATTAGCCTAGTGAGCCGTAGTGCCAGCTACCTGTGTTTTAAATGTGACATACTCTGTATGTTGTAAGAATGATGTCTTTGCATGATGGCCAGCACTTAATCTGTAGCTAGGTTTATTCCCATCAGCCCTTTATAGCTAATCACTTGTTAGTCTAATGAATCATCTCTTGGACTTTTTTCTCTTCTCTATGAGTAAATAACAAGTGCCTATATAGTTGTGCTTTCTTCTTTTTTTTTTAAGATTTATTTATTTACTTGAAAGAGTTACACAGAGAGAGTAGAAGAGGCAGAGAGAGAGAGAGGTCTTCCAACCACTGGTTCACTCCCCAGATAGCCACAACGGCCAGAGCTGAGCCAATCTGGAGCCAGGAGCTTCTTCTGGGTCCCCCATGCGGGTACAGGGGCCCAAGGACTTGGGCTATCTTGTACTGCTTTCCCAGACCATAGCAGAGAGCTGAATCGGAAGAGGAGTAGCCAGGGCTCGAACTGGCGCACATTTGGGATGCCAGCACTGTAGACTGCAGCATTAGTCGCTACATGATAGCACCAGCCCCAATTTGCTTTCTTTATTTTGTTAAAAAGCAGTGAGGATAGTAAACTACCTTTCTCACTTATAAATTATAAAAGCCTTTCTCTGACAAAACAGAGATAGACTTCATACTTTAATGTTTATTTCTTTATTTTCATCTACTTAAAGAGCAGAGCAAGAGAGAGAGATCAAGATCTTCCATCCACAGATTCACTCCCCAGATGCAATAGCCGGAGCTGGATCAAACCAAAGCCAGTAGCCTGGAACTCTGTTCTTCCAGGTCTCCCATGTGGGTGGTGGGGGTGCTTTCCAAGAGCATTTGCAGGAAGCTGGATTGGAAGCCAAGTAGCTAGAGCTCAGCTGGCGCCCAGATCTGGGATGCCGGCATCCCAAGCAGCAGGTTAACCCCTGCACCACAGTGCCAGCCCCACTTCTTTCTTTTTAACAGCTGCACAGTGTTGTATCAGATGTCTTTGGACAATTTTTTTTTAGCCAGTCTCCTCTGATGTGTTGGCTTCGCTTTGTTTTTTTCTGTTAGAAACAGAACTGCACAAACATCATCTCTGCATGCTGGTAGATTTCTGTAGGATAGGTTTAGAAAAGAAATTGCTAGATCAGGGGTCTTTTGATGAAAGAAAGAAAAGAGAAGAGAAGAGAAGAGAAGAGAAGAGAAGAGAAGAGAAGAGAAGAGAAGAGAAGAGAAGAGAAGAGAAGAGAAGAGAAGAGAAGAGAAGAGAAGAGAAGAGAAGAGAGAAAAGAGAAGAGGAGGGGAGGGGAGGGAAGGGAAGGGAAGAGAAGGAAAGAGAAGGAAAGAGAAGGAAAGAAAAGAAAGAGGGAGGGAGGGAGGGGAACTTTTGTGAGAATGTGAGAATGGTTCTACCCTGCCAGCCAAGGTGTTTCAGTTGAATACTTCGGGAAAACAGGGAACAGTATATTCTTTTTTTTTTAATTTTTTTTAACTTTTATTTAATGAATATAAATTTCCAAAGTACGATTTATGGATTACAATGGCTTCCCCCACATACCGTCCCTCCCACCCACTACCCTCCCCTTTCCCATTCCCTCTCCCCTTCCATTCACATCAAGATTCATTTTCGATTATCTCAATATACAGAAGATCAGCTTAGTATACATTAAGTAAGGATTTCAACAGTTTGCTCCCACACAGAAACATAAAGTGAAAAATAATAGATGATTTTTTTTTAAATGATGATGAAATCAGATCAGACCTATTGTCATGTTTAATCCCAGTGAGAGTCAAGTTGGGAGTTGATAATTTCTTTTTTTTTTTTTTTTTTTTTTTTACAGAGGATCAGTTTAGTATACATTAAGTAAAGATTTCAACAGTTTGCACCCCCATAGAAACACAAAGTGAAATATATTGTTTGAGTACTCGTTATAGCATTAAATCTCAATACACAGCACATTAAGGACAGAGATCCTACATGAGGAGTAAGTGCACAGTGACTCCTGTTGTTGACTTTACCAATTGACACTCCTGTCTATGGCATCAGTAGTCTCCCTGTGCTCCAGTCATGAGTTTCCAAGGCTATGGAAGCCCTCTGAGTTCTCCGATTCTTATCTTGTTTAGACAAGGTCATAGTCAAAGTGGAGGTTCTCTCCTCCCTTCAGAGAAAGGTACCTCCTTCTTTGAAGACCTGTTCTTTCCACTGGGATCTCACTCACAGAGATCTTTTGCCAGAGTGTCTTGGCTTTCCATGCCTGAAATACTCTCATGGGCTTTTCAGCCAGATCCGAATGCCTTTAGGGCTGATTCTGAGGCCAGAGTGCTATTTAGGACATCTGCCATTCTATGAGTCTGCTGAGTATCTCACTTCCCATGTTGGATCACTCTCCCCTTTATTTATTCCATCGGTTAGTGTTAGCAGGTACTAGACTTGACTGAACACCAAAAAGGAAACCTCCTGAAGTGAAATGGACACCATGGGAAACGGTGACTTGATCAGCATAGCCCTGACTGTTAATGAACAACTTAATACATTTTCCCTCTTAGTAGTTTTTTGTCTGTTCTACTTAATATGACTGGTTTAATTCTGTAATTAATACACAGTTATTCTTAAGTGTTAAAAATTAACTGAAATGTGATCCCTGTTAAACATAAGAGTGGGAATAAGAGAGGGAAGAGATGTATAATTTGGGACATGCTCAAGCTGACTTGCCCCAAATGGTAGAGTTAAAAACATACCAGGGGATTCCAATTCAATCCCATCAAGGTGGCATGTACCAATGCCATCTCACTATTCCAAGTGATCAATTTCAGTTCACATTGATCATAATGAAAGGACTAAGAGTCAAAGGGAGCACATAAACAAGTCTAGTACCTGCTAACACTAACCGATGGGAACAGTATATTCTAAAAACCTCCAAGGTGGGTGTGTTAAAATGCTGGGCAATGAGGACCTTATCCAAGACCCTGCAGAAGTGGGACAACCAATGGGACATAGTCAGTTGCCTGGCAACAAACTCCAACAGAAAGCAGAAAGGAAGGGTGGACAGGCAGGTGTGGTGGGCTGTGTATAAAGGACAGCATAATGGAGTAATAATCCGTTACGTTCGTGTGACACTTCGCATTTTGCACAAGGCTTTCATGTCCACGTTCCAATTCAGGCTGCACAATGGCCCTGCACAAAAAGTCTAAGCAGCTGAAAATATTCCATTGACTTTCTGTGAATGGACATCGTGGATTCTAACATTGCAAAAATGTGGGGATAGTGATAGCCTCTACTGAACAAGACCCACTGGCTGAACCACAATCTTAAGCCCAAGGAAGCTATGGAAGTAGATTAGGGAGCCTCCCCAGGCCAAAGTGGTGGGTGGCTTCCACTCACCACATGCTGGTCAGCATCTCCCGAGACTGGAGGGTGGATCAGCGCCAGGCTGGCATTATGAGAGCACCAGGAGAACTCGTGAATGTGCAGATTCCCTGACCTTAGCCCCTCCCCGCCAGGTTCTGATTCCTTGGGTTTGAGGTGCGGCCAGAAATCATGCATTTTAACAAGCTCTCCTAGCAATGCAGATGTGCAGCCAGTCTGTGAGCCACTGTTCTCTCTGAGTCTCTGAGAACTGCAGCTACAGGACTTTACAGGTCTGTGGTTAAGAGGGATGGAACACGTAAGTTGGTGGGCCTGGGTTGAGAAAAAGCAGACTAATCTGTCTAGTTGAGTCCTCTAATGGATCTGTGTTTTGACAGAGAACTTCCCGTACAGTGATTTCTAAGAATTTAATGTACATATATATTTACATACATATTTACATACCAAAGGCTGTTTAAGATATTAGGGCTGGCATTAGAGGCGTGTCTTACCATGAACAGAGGCCTGGCCTAGAGCAGCTACTCTTTCAGAGAGGACCAAACCCTGACGTTAAAGCCAGAGGCCCCATGTCCCCAGGGACGACCTTACACACGAGCCTCACTTTTCCTCCTCTGAGAAATGCACGCCACCAGACCCCGCAGTGGTTGTGGCATCCTTGGTTCCCCAGTTTTGCTCTGCCTGTCCTTCTCTTGCAGCCTGCTAGCCCATGCTAACATGCAGCCTCTGACTGAATTTCTCCTCCTCTGTCAATCTTTTTTTTTTTTTTTTCAATATTCCAAGATTGTTCACAGAAGCCGGGACTATAAGCTTTTGTGTAAGAGTGTTTATTTACATAAGCAATTATGATATATTTAAGAGGCGCATGTACATGAGCTTTCTCCTTATTTTTTTAAAATATATTTATTTATTTGAAAAGCAGAGTGACAGGGCTGGCGCTGTGGCATAGCAGATAAGGTCACCACCTTCAGTGCCGGCATCCCATATGGGCGCCGGTTCAAGTCCCGGCTGCTCCACTTTTGATCCAGCTCTCTGCTGTGGCCTGGAAAAGCAGTGGAAGATAGTCCAAGTCCTTGGGCCTCTGTACCCCCATGGAAGACCCGCAAAAAGCTCCTGGTTCCTGGCTTCGGATTGGCCCAGCTCCAGCTGTTGCTGCCATTGGGGGAGTAAACATCTCTCTCTCTGCCTCTGCCTCTCTGTAATTCTGCCTCTCTGTAATTCTACCTTTCAAATAAATAAATAAGTCTTAATTTTAAAAAAAGGCAGAGTGACAAAGAGAAGACTAGATGGAGAGAGTTATCTTCCATCTCCTGGTTCACTCCCCCAAATGCCTGCAACAGCCAGGTCTGGGCCAAGTAAAGACAGGAAGCAGGGACTCCTACTGGGTTTACCACATGAGTGGCAGGAGCCCAAGCGCTTAAACCATCATTCACTACCTCCCCAGTGCATTAGCAGGATGCTGGATCAGAAGTGCAGAGTAGGGGCCCATGCTGTGGCATAGTGAACTAAGCCTCTGCCTGCGGCACCAGAATCCCATATGGGTGCCAGTTTGTGTCCTGGCTGCTCCTATTCCAATCCAGCTTTGTGCTAGGGCCTGGGAAAGCAGTGGAGGATGACCCAAGTGCTTGGGCCCCTGCACCCACATGGGAGACCCAGAAGAAACTCCTGGCTCCTGACTTCAGATTGGCTCAGCTCGAGCCATTGAGGCCATCTGGGGAGTGAACCAGCAGATGGGAGACCTCTCTCTCTCTCTCTGCCTCTGCCTCTCTCTGTAACTCTCTCTCTCAAATAAATAAATAAAATCTTAAAAAAAAAAAAAAAGAAGAAGAAGAAGAAGAGGAAGAAGTGCAGAGTAGCAACGATTCAAACCAGCCACTCTAATATGGGTTGCAGGCATCCTGGGTAGTAGCTTAGCCCAATGTGGCACAACACCTGCCCCTCACTTCTCCTTCTTACCAGGAAAATTTTGAACTGTTTTTGTTTCTTTTCTATCATCTTATTTCTTCATTAGAAAATGGATTTATGAGCTGGGCTTGCAAGTAAGCACTTAGAGTGAACCCAGAAGTGTTCATTCATCAGCTTAGCCACGCTCACGGTGTCCTTTCGTGCCACAGTGTTTTTATTTTCTTTAATGTTCTTGTAGTCCCCACCTTTGCTATGCGATCAGGTTGATTGTAAATATTGATGCTTGCCCTTGAAGCTGAAATGTAGTAAAGTGAAACGTAAAGAAATTAAAATAAGATGGAGTTGGTACTAGGCCATCATGGAAGTTGAGACTTTAGAATTCTCTATATCTGTAACTGAATAATTACAGCAGAAATGGCAGACCTTGGAGATTCTCCCTAATGAATATTAGGAGCGACAACCACTGACTCCCTCTTCCATTCTCCCACAGTGAAAACACTGTTCAACCCAGCCCCTGCCCTGGCTGACCTGGACCCCCGCTTCTACACCCTCTCCAGTGTGTTCTGCTGCAACGAGAGTGAGGTAAGGGTGGATTCTTCCAGGCGTTCAGCGAGTGGATAAAGCAAGGAGGCAGAGCTAACCAAATCCATTTGACAACATGAATTCCTGGGCACAGTGAAAGTGATTCTTCACTTTACTGGGAAATGGGGAGAAAAGGACAGTTTTAAGTCCCAGCAGCGGGGAAGGTGATTCTCTGAGTCCCTGCTGTCACCTGCTACTTACCAAACCGGAGTTGATGCTAGTCCCCCCCTCCACCCTCACACTGTTGGTCTTGTATTTTCTTTTCTAATTATTCCATCTTTACAGACTAATTAGTATTGGAGTTGCCAATTTTAGCAGATAAAATACAGACTGCCTAGCTAAACCTGACTTTCAGATAGACAATACCATCCTAATACACTTGTACTGTAAAACTTGTTTACTGACACTCAAATCTGACTGAGCTCCCTCTGTTTTACCTGGGCTCTTGCAAGCAGAGCATCTGCTTCCTACAGCTGCACAGACCCCATGACAGCATTGGGGACCAACTGAGGCTCTCCACTGATGCCATGGGAAAGGCCTCTGAGTCCATCTGAGGACCATAATGTACGCATCTCACAAAGTACCTTTCAGTGTACTGATACTGGATCGCTCTTAAGTATTTCTAGGAAGAAAATTTCAATATTTCTCCCTTTTCATAGGTCCTACAGCACTAGAGCAGCATTCTTTCCCATCAGGGCATATTATCCACACCCGTGAATGCAGCTTGCAGAGAGTAACCAGTGAACTACAGTAGTTAACTTTCCATTTGGTTCAAAGGCTAAATGAAGGTTTATAGAATTTCTTGAGCTGAATTTGTGAAAATTTCATCTCTCAGACCATGGAGGATACAAAAAGAAGACTGTGACAAAGAAACTAATTTTAACAAACCACAGTGGTTATGCAATATTGCTGAACAGCCACCATGGCCAGGCATTGTGCTAGGAAAAAAGGACTTGTGGGAGATAGTGACCGTTTCATAACAAGAACTTAGATCACCCCTCAGCCGCCAAACTGGCTTAGATTTCCCTGCTACATACTTAACGAGTACTGGATCTGCTCCCCAGACACTCATCACACCTCCCATTACTTATTCGTTCCTTCTGTCTTCTGCATTAATTGCAGGTTTCATGAGGACAAGAGCAGCTTGTCTTACTTACCAGGCTATCCCAAATGACCATCCCTGTGCGTGTAGCTATCTACTGCTGTGTAATAAGTTGCCCCACAATGTGGTGGATTACAGCAGTTACTCCTTGTCATCATTGTAATCATTTCTGAGCATCAGGAATTCAGATAGAGCCCAGCGTGCATTGTCTCTGCTTCACAGTGCTTGGGGCCTTAGTTGGAAAAACTCAAAATGCTGGGATCTCGCCGGTGCCGCGGCTCACTAAGCTAATCCTCTGCCTTGCAGAGCCGGCACACTGGGTTCTAGTCCTGGTCGGGGCGCCAGATTCTGTCCCGGTTGCCCCTCTTCCAGGCCAGCTCTCTGCTGTGGCCACGGAAGGCAGTGGAGGATGGCCCAAGTGCTTGGGCCCTGCACCCCATGGGAGACCAGGAGAAGCACCTGGCTCCTGCCATCGGATCAGCGCGGTGCGCCGGCCTCAGTGGCCATTGGGGGGTGAACCAACGGCAAAGGAAGACCTTTCTCTCTGTCTCTCTCTCTCACTGTCCACTCTGCCTGTCAAAAAAAATTAAAAAAAAAAAAATGCTGGGATCTCTTGAAGTCCCCTTTACTCACATGCTCAGTGTTGATTGTTGCCTGGGGCATCATGGGACTGCTGGCCAGGACACTTACAGTAAGCTCTCCTGTGGCCCCGGCCTCCTCAAGTGTGGTGTAGCTGGGTTCTGGGATCCAGCCTCACATGCAGGAGCACTAGGCAGAAGTCATGTTGGCTTTTCAAACTAGTCACACAACATCACTTCTTTCTGCCCCATCCTGTGTTTTTGTTGTTTCTTTTCTTCTTCTTTTCTGAGAGGCAGAGAGACAGCTGCCGTCCACTGGTTTACTTCCCAAATGCCTGTGATGGCTAAGGCTGGGCCAAGGCCAAATTCAGGAGCCAAGAAACTCAATCCAGATCTCCCACATGTGTGGCAGGAAAGTCAATGACTTGGGCCATCACCGCTGCCTCCTAGGGTCCATGTTAGCAGGATCCAGAGGCAGGAGTCAAACACAGCCACTCCATGCAGGATGCAGGCCCCTTAACTGCTGGTCCAAATGCCTTCCCGACCCCATTCCACTGACTAAAGCAGGGAGGTCCCCCTTGGCACCCCATCTGTGCAGATTGTCATTAGTTTGCATGAAATACTCTATATTACATAATTATAACTATGTAACTTATACAATTATTAATACTATAATTAATAATGTGTAATGTTATAAAATACATAGGAAATGTTACACTATCATAAATATGTAAATATATTATACTAATATATAATTATCAATAATTAATATGCATTAATATAATTATCTTTGGGAACTAACACTGCTATAGTGTTCCTGCATATGGTTGGCACATAGTAAATACTTATTAAGTGAACAAACTCTGATCTTTAAGGAAATTGACCTAAAAAACTTAATGGAGGGGTTGGCACTGTGGCGTAGTAGGTTAAGCCTCCGCCTGCAGCACCAGCATCCTAAATGCACACCAGTTCCTGTTCCAGCTGCTCCTCTTCTGACCCAGCTCTCTGCTTATGGCCTGGGAAAACAGTGGAGAATGGCCCAAGTGCTTGGGCCCCTGTACCCACATGGGAGACCTGGAAGAAACGGCTCCTGGTGTCAGATCAGCTCAGCTCCGGTCATGTGGCCATTTGGAGAGTGAACCAGCAGATGGAAGACCTCTTTCTGTGTCTCTCCCTCTCTCTGTCTATAACTCTGCCTCTCAAATAAATAAATAAATAAATCTTTAAAACAAAACTTAATGGAAAAAAATAGGGGCCAGCATTGTAGTCACTATGTTAAACTGCTGCTTGCAATGCTGGCATCTATACCCCAGCACTGATTGGAGTCCCAACTGTTCCATTTCTGATCCAGCTCCCTGCTATATTGTGGGAAGGCACAAGAAGATGGCCCAAGTACTTGGGCCCTGTCAACCATGTGGGAGAACTGAATGGAGTTCCAACTATTGGCTTTGGCCTGGCCCAGCCCATGGCAGCCATTCAGGGAGTGAACCAGCGGATGGAAGATTTCTTTCTCTCTCTGTCTCTCCCTCTCCCTCTGTCACTCTGCCTGTCAAATAAGTAAAGTGGATCTTTTTTGAAAAAAGAAAAACATTAAAAGCTCAAAGGTTCTATGGATGAGTTCTAATCACAGTAGTGTAAAGTTGTACATAAGACACTCTCTCTCTGCCCCACACACAAACCACGGATACATAAATGTTAAGAGATAATTTAAAAATAGTCACAAGCCCAAAAACAAGATAAATAACTCCACGTATGTAGCCTGGATGGTGTGCCATACACCAGCCCCACAAGCAGGCAGAGTGGCAGGAAGCTCACCTCCTATGGGTAAGGGACACAGAAGCGAACCACTCATGGAGACTGGAGCAGTGCCCAGTCTGGGCAGGGCGCCCCTGCTAACAATACCAGGAAGAGGAAGCTGCTGCCCCTGCTGTCTGAGGCCACAGCATGAGGAGATAAGGGGACAAAGACAGCTGCCTCTGACAAGTAGGGAAACTAAGCTAACCACACTTAGAGACTGGACTGGCAATAGCCCCATCACAGCAGAAAAGGAAGTCCATATTGCCAGTATAAAACCTGGCTCCGATTTAGAGACCCTCAGGGGCCTGGTGGATGTTAACTATAAATCTCGTAGGGATAAGCCTTGTGGGAGCTGAAGTATGAAGATGACTTTCCAACTCTCAGTGAGCAGAGTGATCCTGCAAATGAAGAAATAATACTATGAAGTTTACCCAGAAAATCAGGGTAAAGATGAATTTGTCCAAGGTCAAATTAAAGTAATAAAACAAGGCAAAAAAAAAAAAAAACTTTAAAATAAGTATGATGAGCCGGCGCTGTGGCACAGCAGGCTAACACCCTGGCCTGAAGCACCGGCATCCCATATGGGCACCAGTTGGAGACCCAGCTGCTCCACTTCCGATCCAGCTCTCTTCTGTGGCCTGGGAAAGCAGTAGAAGATGGCCCAAGTCCTTGGGCCCCTGCATCCACGTGGGAGACGCGGAAGAAGCTCCTGGCTCCTGGCTCCTGACTCCTGGCTCCTGGCTTCAGATCGGCGCAGCTCCGGCCATTGTGGCCAGCTGGGGAGTGAACCAGTGGGTGGAAGACCTTCATGAAAGCAGTGGTGTATGAATATGAAAAACAACTAATTAAAAGTCTTGAAAATGAAAGTTACACTAGAAATTTTTTAAAATCACTCATTTAAAAAATAAACATTAGATTGGAGTTGGTTAATTGAAAGAGTTTTGAAGTTTTGTTTCAAGAGGTAGAGAGAGACAAAGTACTCCTATCCACCAGCCCACTCCTCAAACTCCCCTAATGGCTTGGGCAGGGCCAGACCCAACCAGACCAAATCGGGGAGCTGGGAATGCAATCCAGTTCTCCCATGTGAGTGACAGGAACCCAACCACTTGTGCAGTCACCACTGCCTCCCAGGGTCCATTTCACAGGACGCCGGAGTCAGCAGCCACAGCCAGGCATTGGACCCAGGTACTCGGGTATGGGGCACAGGTGTCTTGTCAGGCTAAATGCCTGCCCCAAGAGAGAATTGGGATCAATTCACTTAGAGTAGCAAACTCAGTTCACCTAGAAAGCAACACATAAAGAAAGATATTTTTATATATTACAGAAGAATTTAGAGAATGATAGCCTGAGAGACACCAATACATGGTCTATTGAAGAGAATAGAGGGAGCTAAAGAAAAAGAAGATTAGAAGGAAAATTGCAGAGTATTTTCTAGAATTTAAAAAAGACATAAGTCCTCAGGTCAAAAGTATACAAAGAGACACCTAAGATAAATAAATAAACTCCCTATTTGTGAACATTCTGATAGAACCACGTAAAATCAAGAATGAAGGCAAAAATATTTTTAAATAGCCAGAGGGGGAAAAAAACAGATTACATATAAATGACAAGAACATCCAAGATTTTCCTGCTTGTTAAAGAGGAAAATGGATACAAATCAAAATGTCCATCAAAAGAATAGATTGTATTGAAACTGGGATGTTTACAGTATGAAATACTGGGTGTTGAAAAGAAACAAAGAAATAGAACCACATGTGTCAACTCGAATTAAATGTTAAGGAGAAAAAAGCACATTGCTAAATAATTTGTATCATTTAGCTTCTGTAAAGAAAGATCTGGAACAAATGAAGTAAAATGTGAAGACTTGTTAAAGGTAGATCGTGGGTGCATGGATGTTTGTAGCATTATTTGTTAGGTTAAAGATTTTGTCATGGAAGAATACTTTTATAAGAGGTTTTGAGGAGACACGTCAGTGTTTCTGAAGTAGACCATTCAACTAGACAGACGTAAGTGGTCCCAGTATTGAAGAGCAAAGCAAAATTTATTTTTTTTTTAAAAAGTGACCTCACAGTATAACCAACTCAGAAAGGATCTGTACAGAAGGTGGAAACCTGAGGCACATGGTCAAGTTCTCGAAGCCTGTGCAACTGAGAACATGGAAGCCTAGAACGAGCAGACACTTGCGAGATGATTTATATACAACAAAAAGGGTTCCTTTGGGCACATTCAGAGCAAACATAAGGGAGGCAGTCTTTGGAAGAAAGAGCATATGGGTAAGTTGTAACACAGAAAAGACAGAATTTGGTTATACACTTTTTGAGTCAAAAATCATCACGTAGGGGTGACTGGTGCAGCAAGTAAGCGGAGATGTCTGTGTCCCATGTTGGGAGTCTCCAGATTCCTGCTTCCTGCTGAGGCACACCCTGGGAGGCAGCGGGTGATGGCTCAAACACTTAGCTTCCTGCCACTCACAGAGACACCTGGACTGAATTTCCATCTCTTGGCCTTGGCCTTGGCCTGGCACAGTCCCAGCTGTTAACAGGCATTTGGAGAGTGAACTGGTAGAATGGAGATATTGCTCGCTCGCTTGCTCGCTCTCTCTCTCTCCTTCTCTCCTGTCTTTTTGCCTTTCAAATAGGAAAGAAATTTACATATCATATCATTCACATGGTTCAGCGATTTTTTTTTTTTTTTGACAGGCAGAGTGGACAGTGAGAGAGAGAGAGACAGAGAGAAAGGTCTTCCTTTGCCGTTGGTTCACCCTCCAATGGCTGCCGCGGCCAGCGCGATGCGGCCGGCGCACCGCGCTGATCCGATGGCAGGAGCCAGGAGCCAGGTGCTTTTCCTGGTCTCCCATGGGGTGCAGGGCCCAAGCACCTGGGCCATCCTCCACTGCACTCCCTGGCCACAGCAGAGGGCTGGCCTGGAAGGGGGGCAACCGGGACAGAATCCGGCGCCCCGACCGGGACTAGAACCCGGTGTGCCGGCGCCGCTAGGCGGAGGATTAGCCTAGTGAGCCGCGGCGCCGGCCCGGTTCAGCGATTTTTTAGCTGCCTATTTCAGAACCACAGAGTTTTCCCAGAGATGCTAGCGGGGTCCCTAAGGAACAAGGAATCCAGGCCTAAGGCCCTCACCCCCACTTCAGCCAAAGAGCTTGTTAGATTCTGGTGAAGAAGTACTGGCTCTCTCCAAGGCCCTCATCTTGCAGGCTTTAGGTGATCTGGGGAAAGTCATCAAGTTGCTGAGTAGTGGGAGTCTCCTGGATGCCAGGGCTTGGCTTCTTTCGCTCCAGATCAGTGCCTCCCCTAACCTGCTTCCATCTTCTCCAGCAGAAGCAAACACAACGGAAACGCGCAGTCTGCAGACATGCGTAGCTACAGCCAGCAATAAGAGCCAGGCATCAGGGGCCAAGACAGGACTGGAGGTTACATCCGCAGGTGCCCAAATTTACAATGCATACCAGTCATTGTGGTGGCCTTTCCTTCCTCCCCCATCCTCCTTTTTTATTTTGTAGAATTCTCTTTGATCCCCCAACTATTACAAAAATTATCATACAGGCAGAACAGCTGAAAGAACAACGAAGCAGCCAACACCCTACCTTCCAGCTGAACAGTTAGCATTTGCTCCCCCCTCCCCTGTATTATTTTTTAAAGATTTCTTTATTTGAAAGGCAGAGTTACAGAGAGAGAGGGAAAGACAGAGAGAGAGGAAGATCCTCCATCTGCTGGTTCACTCCCCAGCTGGCCACAATGGGATGGGCCATACCGAAGCCAGGAGCCTCATCCAAGTCTCCCACAGGGTGCAGGTGCACAAGGACTTGGGCTATCTTCTGCTGCTGTCCCAGTGCATTATCAGGGAGCTGAATCAGAAGTGGAGCAGCCAGTGCTCCAGCTGGGGCCCATTTGGGATGCCGTGTTGCAGGAGGTGGCCTAACCACTACACCACAATGCCAGACTCCCCATTTGTATTTACCCTTATTTGTTGAAAAATAAGTAAAGGGACTGGCGTTGTGGAGTTCCAGCTGCTCCGCTTCCAATCCAGCTTCCTGCTGATGCACCTGGGAAAAGCAGCGGAGGATGGCCCAAATCCTTGGGCCCCTGCACCCACGTGGGAGACCTGGATGAGGCTCCTGGCTTCTGCCTGACCCAACCCTGGCCATTGTAGGCATTTTAGGGGAGTAAAATAGCAGATGGAAGATAGAGCTCTCTCTCTCCCTCTCTCTGTATAACTCTGCCTTCAAATAAATAAAATAAATCTTAAAAAAATAAATACAAATATTTGTTGATAGTAAGTTACAGGCCTGATCATTCATCCCTGAATACGTCAGCATTTTATAAAAGGAACCATACCTAAGAAAATTATTATTTTTTTAAAGATTTATTTATTTATTTGAAAGGCAGAATTACACAGAGGTACAGAGAGAGAGAGAAAGAGGAAAGAGAAAGAGAGAGAGGTCTTCCATCTGCTGGTTCACTCCCCAAATGGCCACAACAGCCAGGGCTGGGCCAGGCCAAATCCAGGAGCCTGGAACTCCATCCCGGTCTCCCACATGGATGGCAAAGGCCCAAGCACTTGGGACATCTGTGCTGCCTTCCCGGGTGCATGAGCCGGGAGCCAGATCATGAATAGAGAGCTGGGACTTGATCTGGCACTCATATGGGACGCTGGCATTGCAGGCTGCAGCTTAACCTGCTGCAGCACAATGCCAGCCCCCGAGAAGGCCCTTGATAGCTAGTTTTTGTTGTTTTATTTATTTTCTTGTACCAGCATCCCTCAGGGTTCCCATTACACTGGTTGTTACCAGAAAAAAAAAAAAAAAAAAAAAAAAGACACTTTCTAGAAAAGCAAATCCGATCTGGATCCGGATTACTTTTTCACTTCTGTGTGTTGCAGGCTGAAATTTTAACTGGCCTCACGGTGGGCAGCCCCGCGGACGCCGGGAAGGCTGCCTCCGTGCTGCTGGAGCGGGGCTGCCAGGTCGTGATCATCACCCTAGGGGCTGAAGGGTGTGTGATGCTGTCGCAGACAGAGCGTGTCCCGAAGCACATTCCCACCGAGAAAGTCAAGGCTGTGGATACCACGGTAGGTTTTAAAACTTAAGAATCCTTTTAGTCCTTGGAAATAATTATCTACTTAGTAACTAAGACATGACACCTGAGCTATTGGCCATGAGCAGGCCTGGGAAGCCTTATCGTGGATGAGAAAACCAACCAGACAGGAGAGGTGTCCTAACCCTGCCCTAACTCACGGTGGCACTCCACACAAGTCGCTTAACCGCGTTGCACCTCAGTTTCCTCATCCATGGTCAAAATCTGAAATTCAGTAACATTATACCTGTGCTCACTACATGCATTCAGTAGGTACTTGTTGAACATCTGTTATGTGCCCGTCATGGATTAGGTGCTGAGGATAGCGATGAACAAGGGAAGGTCCCTGCCTTCCTGGGGCTTACAGTCTATGCGCAGTAAACAAGCCTCCTGGAAACGAATAGCAAGAAGCATGGTTAGCAGAGGTCATTCTGTAGCCAGCTGATAATAACAGCTGGCACTCACTGCATGCCTGCTGTGTCTTTTTTGTATGTATCTCATTTAAACACCACAGCAATTTAATGAGGCCAGTACTGTTACTACCCTTACTTTACCCATGGGTCACATTGCCAGTAAGTAACAGGGCTAGGAGTTCAAAAGGAGGCATATGAAGTCTACACAGGTGTTTTTGTGTAAGGCACTCGGTTAAGGACAGTGTGGGAAGTGGACTAGAGTCGGATGAAAGAGAAACAAGTCTGACACAGGTTCCCCTACGGCTAGGGGAATAAAAATGGTTATTTTATTGTTAAAACTCAGAAGAACCAACCAGAAAAGTAAGTAAACTTTAGGGACAAAAAACTATTGTTGAGGAAGAATACAGATTTTGTAGATTTTTAAAAAGTGATTTATGATTTATTACTTGCAGAAATGTTTTGGTTTGTTTTTCTGTTGAAAAATAACTTTAAAATGTGGTCATTTTTCAAAAACCAAGCCTGAGGGGATCTGATAAATCTGTAGATACTAATGTGCTTTGAAAAATGCGTAACTGCAAGGAAACTTGTACAGCATTGACTTAACATCCTGTTAACATCTTTCAAAATGCACTTTATCCGTATTTGAGAAAACCTGCATGGTGATGTTGCTCCCTTCGTAGTAAGTCATTTCTGAAACCATTGAGGGTTTTTCTGTTTTGTCAAGAAGCACAGGAACATGAATTCGAGCGATTGCCTTTTAAACAAAAGTTTATTCGAGTTTATTCTCTTGCGAAAGGAAACACAAGCGGTCTGCGAAGACCTCAGACCTGCGTGGACTGGACACACAGAAGGGGCTCAGCCTGCATCTCAGTGCCTGTGTTAGTCGCCACTCCTCTCGGTTGTGAGCCCCACACGGGCCTTCGCAGGACAGGGGATTTGGGTGGTGCACCTGACCGGAAGTGCAGATGCAGCAGATGTGGAAAATTCAGCCATGTCCTCACGGCTGGCTGGCGTGCTCTCTCCCTGCCAGCTCTGCCCCCTGGAGTGGGCTTTGAGCGCAGGCAGGTCTTCTGCTCGCAGAGGTCGCTGGCAGCTCCATGCCCACACCGTGCCCCGTGGCATGTCCCTGTCCCTGGTGTCAAATAAAACTCAAAGTCTCATCAGAGGATGGCAGAGTGGTAGTGGTCAGACAAAACCACGTGTGCCACTGTAAAACAGTCATGTGGAAACTCACTGCTTGCACGGGGGACCGGAGGCCAAGAGTAGCCCGGGAAACGTGGACGTGGACATTAGTGGCAGTGGCCCTCCGAGGGATTTCGTGTTGAAGGACTGACTTCATAGAGCCTGACTGATGACGGCATTGACAGTGCTGATTTCTGCTTTGTGCTGATACTATTTTGTGCCCTTCCGTGTGGATTCTTAGCACTTGCAATTGAGTCTCAGCTTCAGCAAACTGAAGGTGGTGGAAGGATAAAGCCCACATCCCATTCAGGACAGGTGACCTTTGTTGTCTGTGGAAGCAACTTAACAGAGAAGAGGGGCTCTGAGACCAGGAGACTGGAGTCCAGTCCCTGCTCCTGAAAGCTTGCCGTCACTTAGTAGGTCAGCTGACCCCTCAAGGAATCAGATAGCTCACCCCTAAACCGAGCTCTCTGGGTCAGCCACTGGGAGCAGTAGTTAAGACATGCCATGTCAGGGTGCCCGGGGTCAAGGCCAGTTTCCCTTCCTAGTCCAGCTTCCTGACAATGTGCACCCCCAGAGGCAGCAGGTGATGGCCCAGTACTTGAGTCCCTGCCACCCACATGGGACACCCAGATGAAGTTCTACGCTCCTAGCTTCAGCCTGGCCCACCCTGGCTTTTGCAGGCATTTAGGAAGTGAATCAGCAGTTGGAAGGTCTCTGTCTCTCTATCCTTGTCTCTCCTTTTAACATAAAATTGTAAAAAGTATTTTTCAATAAATCAGATGAGCTCATTACATTCACACTGTGAACTGAGAAGTGGTTGAGATAGTTAGGAAGTAGTCTGTAAGGTTTCCTCTGACTCTAGATTTTTGGTTCGGTGGTTAGATGTTTTCATTCATTCATTCAACAAATACTAATTGAGATATGACTGCATGCCAAATGCGAGAAAGAAGAAATAGAATATCCCATCTGTTTGAATTTTTCTAGAGATTTTTAGTTTTCCTGCAGAATTTGAAGATGGATTTAGTAATTGCTATGTGGAAAGCTGCAGGAGGCTGATGTGGTGTATCAGGTTAAACTCTCACTGGCAACAACTGCATTACAATGGGTGCTGGTTCGAGTCCCGGCTGCTCCACTTCAGATCCACCTCCCTGCTCATTTGCCTAGGAAAGCAGCAGCAGATGACCCAGGTCATTGGGCCCCTGGCACCCATGTGGGAGACCCAGATGGAGTTCCTGGCTCCCGGCTTTGGCCTGGCCTCCTCCAATTGTGGAGACCATTTGGGCAGTGAACTAGCAGATGGAAGATCTCTCTCTCTCTTTCTCTCTCTGTCTCTCTCTGTCTCTCTCTCTCTGTGTCTCTCCTTCTGTCTCTATCTCTCTGCCTTTCAAAATTAAAAGAAGAAACCACACTTTAAAAAAAAAAACCTACATAAATTGAAAAAAATGAAGTAAAATTTTCCCTCTAGGTCATCTGCAATCTAAGGGAGGAAAAGTATGATTGAGTAAATATAATCTCTGAACATCACGTGGCTGTAAATGCATAGTCATAACAATGCAAGTGCCAATTACTGATTTGACCAAAAATGGAGCTGTAATCATATTGTGAAGATGGAAGGATAAAATGAGTGTCTGCTTGGATGCATGAGGGAGCAGAGAAGAGAACTAAATGTTCATCTTCCATAGTTGGAAGTCAAGAGATAGTATCTAAAACTGATTTAAAAATAGCAGTATAAGCACGTTACCAGAAATATAAGATAAATACCAGAAGAAACCACTAAGAATTTAAAGTATTTGCCTCATGGAAATGGGAGTGGAAAAGAATGGAGCATTTACACTGTAAGGCTTGTCTTTCGAAACTATGTACAGAAATGGATTTGACTTTAAAACAAACAAAAAAATAACAACACACAATGAGACCACTTCATACTCACTGGGGTAGCCATAATCAAAACCAGATGTTGACAAGTGGTGTTGAGGATGTAGGTAAATTAGACCTCTCATACGTAGCTGGTAAAAATGTAAAATGGGGTAGCCACTTTGGTAAGCAGTCCAAAAGTGCCTTGGAAGCTAATCATGAGTTAACTATATGTTTCAGCAACTCTACTTTCAGGAATATACCAAGGGAAATAAAAACATGCTTCCACACAAAAAGTCATATACAAATGTTCATATCAGTATTATTCATAATAGCCAAAAGTGGAAAACATCCCAGTGTCCATCAGCAGATGAATGGATAAATAAACTGTAGTATAGCCACGCGATGAAATACTATTCAGCCATTAAAAGGAATACTGATACTTGCTATGACATGGATGAATCATCAAAGCATTATACAAGGTAAGAGAATCCAGATGAGGCTGGCACTGTGGCGTAGCAGGTAAAGCCACCACCTGTGACACCAGCATCCATGTGGGTGCCGGTTCAAGTTCTGGCTGCTTCACTTCTGATCCAGCTCTCTGCTGTGGCCTGGGAAAGCAGCAGAAGATGGCCCAAGTGCTTGGGCTCCTGAACCCACCTGAGACACCCAGAAGAAGCTCCTGGCTCCTGGCTTCAGATCTGCCCTGCTCTGGCCATTGTGGCCATTTGGGGCGTGAACCAGCAGATGGAAGACCTCTCTCTCTATCTGTGTGTGTGTGTGTGTGTGTGTCCTTCTCTTTCTCTCTGTAACTCTGCCTTTCAAATGAATAAATCTTTTAAGAAAGAGAAAGAGAACCCAGATACAAAAGGTCACACATATGATTCCATTTATATAAAATATCCAGAATAGATAAATCCATAGACATAGATCATGGATTGGGGCTCCCAGGGGCTCCGAGAGAGAATAGGGAGAAACTGATTACTGGGGAAGGAGTTTTGCTTTAGAATGGGGAAGTGTTTTGACACGATACAAAGAAGATGGTTGCACATTGTGATCTAGTAAATCCCACTGAATTACACTTTAAAATGATCAAATTATTAAATAACTGTTTTTTCAAGGAATGAAAATGGCATGACTCAGCCTTGGAGGCATTATACTAGGTAAAAGAAGGCAACATGAGAGCCCGCATGGTGTGGGATTCATTTATATGAAGTATCCAGAGTAGGTCAGTCCACAGAGACAGGAAGTAAACTGTCAGTTGCTGGGGACGTGGGTACTGCATTCCTCTGGAGGATGATGCAAATGTTCTGGAATTCGTGGTGATCATTGGACAACCTTGCACAAAAGCT
The DNA here is from genome assembly GCF_051225735.1 of Oryctolagus cuniculus. Classification (NCBI taxonomy): domain Eukaryota; kingdom Metazoa; phylum Chordata; class Mammalia; order Lagomorpha; family Leporidae; genus Oryctolagus; species Oryctolagus cuniculus. The sequence continues at coordinate 180,122,101 of NC_142868.1, forward strand.
AAAACTCACTAATAGGTGTACATTTTAAAGATTGATGTATTTATTTGAAAACACTGAGAAAGAGAGAGAGATCTTCCATCTGTAGGTTTATTCTCCAAATATATGACCGCAATGGCTGGCACTGGGCCAAATGGAAGCTGGCACTGGGCCAAATGGGTCTCCCGCATGAGTGGCAGGGGCCCAAGCACTTGGACCATCTTCTGCTGCTTTCCCAGGCACATCGGCAGGGAGCTGGATCAGAAGTGGAGCAGCCAGAACTCGAACCCGGCACCCGAATGGATGCCAGCAACAAGCAGCAGCTTAACCCACTATACCACAACCTGGCCCCTAAAGTGTTCCTCTTAAGGAGTGAGTTTTAGGATACTAAATTATATCCCAACTTAGAAAATTGCAAATCAGGCCAAACAACAACCACAAAGCTGCATCTGGGAACATGCCCAGTGAGTGGGTCTCCTGAATGGCCCTGCTGGGTCTACACAGTGGGCTCTTGGCATCCTCCCCATACCCGCTCCCCCGGGCAGGGCAGAGTTAATACTATCTGATAGGAACCAGGGTGGTAATTTTCCGGATCAGGGTCTCCTTTTTCTTTCTTATGCTCTCTTTATCCTCTCATCTAGCACTCATTTTAAAAGTCTTCCCTGTTCTGCACACAACTGCTCAGCCTCTTACGCCTAACGGAGAGGAGCTGATGCACACGGCGAGGTGCGGACTCCCAGGGGGGCGCTCTCTCCTCGCAGCCGGGCTCCCTGGCTGCCCTGGCAGGGGGGCATTACTTGCTCTGGCTGCAACCTCACTGCTCACTGCCTCATAACCCCCTACTGAGAAGTCAGGGCTGACACAGATGGAAGAAGCATCACTGGTCAGTCGGCGTGCTGTCCTCCTGCCTGGACGAGGCCAGGTCCTGTTCTGAGTTGGTGCTGGCTGCTGCAGACTGCTATATTCAGTTTTGCCTCGCCGCTAATAGCTGAGTATATCACTTCTATTTTTGCATCTGTTTTTCCTGTTGTACTAGCCTGGGATGGCGGCAGTAGCTGCAGATGTCCTCAGCTAGGTTTGGAAGACGTAACAGATGCGTCTCTCCCATTTCTGTGTTCCTGAATCTCAGCCGCCAAGTGACAGGTGCTCGTGTCCTCACTCTATCCCTTCCAACCTGAAGGCAAGGAGCTTTGCTTCTTGTGTTTAGCCTTGCACCCAATACCCTCTTCCTAGTCAGGGTTACCCCTGGGTAAGCACGGTAATATTTTAGGATTAGCACATTCATGTGGTATGATGTAACATGAGCTAGCCCTTGCCTATACACTCCGCACAATTCTTGATATATGGGTTCCAGAAACAGATCAGCACTCTCATCTCGAGATTCAGCCCATGGGCCAAATCTTACCTTCTGAAAATGCACCACTGTAGAGTAACACATCCTGCCTCAGAGTATAGCAGGAGCTGAGAGCAAACAAGTCCGCGCTGGGGGATGCATCATGCCCACTCTGTGCGTCCTTGTTTCCGCCCATTACTTTTTTTTTTTTTTTTAATTTTTTTTGACAGGAAGAGTGGACAGTGAGAGAGAGAGACAGAGAGAAAGGTCTTCCTTTGCCGTTGGTTCACCTTCCAATGGCCGCCACAGCCGGTGCGTTGCGGCCGGCGCACCGCGCTGATCCGAAGGCAGGAGCCAGGTGCCTCTCCTGGTCTCCCATGCGGGTGCAGGGCCCAAGCACTTGGGCCATCCTCCACTGCACTCCCTGGCCACAGCAGAGAGCTGGCCTGGAAGAGGGGCAACTGGGACAGAATCCGGCGCCCCGACCGGGACTAGAACCCAGTGTGCCGGCGCCGCAAGGCGGAGGATTAGCCTAGTGAGCCGCGGCGCCGGCCACCGCCCATTACATTTGACTCCTGTAATGCTCAGAGCTGCTCCGAGGCATGAGGCAGCATTGGCCTGAGTGCATGGATGCCCCGGGGAGGACTCTGGGTTTGGGAATCCGCTCTGATCCTGAGACTGCACCCTGACTGATGGGGATCATTTCTGTTCCGGTTCGCATGGAAGCATTCTATTCGGAGGAGAGGTTGCCCAGTTACCCACAGGTTCCCATGGTGGCCTCCTCTTGGTGTATCCCCCTCATCCAGGGCTCTGGCCTTCAGAAATCCAGGCTGCTCTCAAGGCTGGTTTCCCATGAAGCCACCTCCTTGGTACCATCCAGAATGACAGTCAGTCTTTGAAAACCCAGCACTTGGGGGGCCATTATTCCCATCTTAGCGTGACCTTTGCTCCACCCATAACCCCCCTTGCCACTACCACCATTAGAAAGCCAAACTGATTTTTCCAGAATTAGAACCAAGGGACTTAGGTGACCTTAAGCGGTGTTTCTCGCTTCTGGCAGCCTGAACACCGTTTCCTGCCCCGCCATTGTCCTGCTGGGAGGGCTAGGAGTACTCAGCAGCACGTGGGCACTGCCTGGTGTTATCCAGGACGCTCCTCCAGCTTCCCCAGCACACCCCTCCTCCTCTCCTCTCCCTTCTGATCAACCCACACTTTGCATTTGTTAAGAATCACTAAGGAGGGGCCACTGTTGTTGGCATGGTGGGCTAAGCTTCCGCCTGTGGCACCAGCATCCCATATGGGCACCAGTTCATCCCAGCTGCTCCTCTTCCGATTCAGCTCTCTGCCATGGCCTGGGAGAGCAGTGGAAGATGGCCCAAGTGCTTGGGCCCCTGCACCCGTGTGGGAGATCCAGAAGAAGCTCCTGGCTCCTGGCTTTGGATCAGCTCAGCTCTAGCTGTTGCAGCTATTTGGAGAGAACCAGCAGATGGAAGACCTTCCTCTCTGTCTCTCCCTCTCTCTGCTTATGACTCTGCCTCTCAAATAAATAATTTTTTTTTTTTTTCAAAATGAAATTACTTTGGAGCCTGAGGGAGCTGTGTGGCCATTTTATCAGCCTTCACATACTTCTCTCCCAAAACTTCTGGTACAGGAAAGACGCTTGAGTGTCCCTCTCGGTTGATTGCCAACTCTTGAGAAAAGGTTGGGAGATTAAAATACTGTGTGGGCAAATGATAGAATCCTGGGTGTTGAAGTATAACTATAAAGTAACAAGGCTAATTTTCTAACTGCCATATTATTTTTTTAATCACTGACTGACTCCTATTTCCTTCAAATTTTGACCTTCTGAGACACTTTTTTTTGTATTTAAAGATTTATTTATTTGAAAGGCAGAGTTACAGAGAGAGATAGAGACAGAGAGAGATCTGATTCACTCCCCAAATGACCAAACTGACTAGACACAAAAGACTGACTAGACCAAAAGACTCGAACTGATGCCCACATGGAATACCAGCACTTCAGGCAGAGGCTTTACCTGCTGTGCCACAGGAGACTCACTTTATTGACAGTGCATGACCTTTGGAAATACTCTTTTAGAACTGAACTGAGGGCCAGTGCCGCGGCTCACTAGGCTAATCCTCCGCCCGCGGCGCCGGCACCCCGGGTTCTAGTCCCGGTCAGGGCGCCAGTTCTGACCCGGTTGCCCCTCTTCCAGTCCAGCTCTCTGCTGTGGCCCGGGAGTGCAGTGGAGGATGGCCCAAGTGCTTGGGCCCTGCACCCGCATGGGAGACCAGGAGGTAGCACCTGGCTCCAGGCTTCGGATCGGCGCAACGCGCCGGCCGTAGCGGCCATTTGGGGGTTGAACCAACGGAAGAAAGACCTTTCTCTCTGACTCTCTCTCACTGTCTAACTCTGCCTGTCAAAAAAAAAAAAAAAAAAAGAACTGAATTGAGAGCCTTTTCCTCTCTTTTACCCTTGCAGTCACTTCACTGGAGTTTTTTCCTACTTAGGAAATTAATATACATGGTTCCCGACTTACAGTAATTCAACTTAATCTTCCATCTTTTTTTAAAGGTTTATTTTATTTATTTTAAAAACAGAGTTACAGAGAGTGGTAGAGACAGAGAGAGAGAGGTCTTCCATCCGCTGGTTCACTCCCCAGATGGGCGCAACGGCTGGAGCTGTGCCAATCCAAAGCCAGGAGCCAGGAGCTTCTTCAGGGTCTCCCACGTGGGTGCAGGGTACCCAGGGAGTTGGGCCATCTTCTACTGCTTTCCCAGGCCATAGCAGAGAGCTGGATTGGAAGAGGAGCAGCCGGGCGCAGAACCGGCACCCATGTGGGATTCCAGCACTTCAGGCCAGGGCTCTAACCCGCTGTGTCGCTGTGCCACAGCGCTGGCCCATTAATCTTCCATCTTTATGATGGTATGAAAATGATGAGCATTCAGTAGAGCTGCACTTCAGGTTTTGAATTTTGATCTTTTCCCAGGCTGGCAACAGTGCAGTAAGATCCTACTATGCAGTGCTGGGCTCTCAGCCCCACAGTCACACTCACAAGAGTGACCAGCGGTGCTCTCCAGCGTCCTTGTTGCTAAGCGCTTCATTCAGTGGGTTAGGGGTGTTGAGTGCATTTTTTACTGAATGGTATTTTCAACTTCAGGTGGATTTGTTGAAACAACCCCATGATGAGTTGAGGAACGCCTGTATATGCATAACATTCACGGTGGGGTGGGGTGGGGTGGGGTGGGGTGGGGCAGATAGCACAGGAACTACCAAAAAAGTCAGGTGCCCAGGGACCTACATTGAGCTGTAGCCACTGTAACCTTTTGGTGGAAATCCCTCTGGATTTTTTTGCTATGCACATTCAAACAGTTTTAAGTAGCTACTAAATCAATTTGAATATTTGCAACACTGAGGATTAATATGTGTAATTATGAGAAGCCTCATTAACCAGAAAAAAACTACAACAAATATTCCTCTAGATTAATATAAATAGGTAATTTTCTGAAGAACTATGAGAGAGAGAAGGAGGGAGAGAGGGATGGAGGAAGGGAGGGAGAGAGAGAGAGAATGCTCAGCCTCATTAGAAATCAGGAATGTACAAATTAAAACAACAGGGAGGTACCCTTGATTGCCCATAAGGTTGGCAAAAGATTGATTTTGTTAAAGTCCAGAGATTTAAAAAAATACTCTCCTGTAATTATGGGGGAATGGAAATTTGTACACGTTTTCAGAGATCAAATTAATGGCACCAAATTTTTAAACCTACTTTCAATTTGAACTAGTAAATCTCAGACTATACGCTACATAAATGCTCACATATAAACAAAGATTTGTACAAGAATTTTTTCAACTCTGTTTGCAGTAACCACGATTTGAGATGATGAATCTACCTAATAACCAATAGGAGGCTAGATAATAATAATGTGGTGCCATTTGCCTAAAAGTGACTCTCAAGGCCAGTGTTGTGGCATAGCATTGTGGGTAAAGCCACTGCCTGCCACGCTGGCATCCATAAGGACGCCAGTTTGTGTCCATCTTCTCCACTTCCAGCTCCCTGCTAATGGCCGGGGAAAAGCAGCAGAAGATGACCCAAGTACTTGGGCCCCTGCCACCCACGTGGGAGACCTGGCTCCTGTCTTTGGTCTGGCCCAGCCCTGCCATTGTGGCCATCTGGGGAGTGAGCCAGAGGATGGAAGCTCTCTGTCTCTCCCTTCTCCCTGGACTCTGACTTTCAAAATAAATAAATGAATCTTAAAAAAAAAAAAAAAAAAAAGGTAACTCTCTAGGGGCCAATGTTGTGGTGCAGGGGGTAAAGCCGCCAGCTGTCATGCCAGCACCCATATGGGTGCCAGGTCGGTCCTAGCTGCTCCACTTCCCATCCAGCTCCCTATTAATGGCCTGGGATAAAGCAGAGGAAGAGGGCCCAAGTGCCTGGGCTCTTGGCACCCATGTGGGAGACCCAGATGAAGCTCCTGGCTTCAGCCTGGCCCAGCACTAGCCATTGCAGCCATCTGGGGAGTAAACCAGCAGACGAAGGATCCCCCCCACACACACTTTCTCTCTGTCTCCTTCTGTCTCTAACTATGACTTTCAAATAAATAAATGAATCTTTAAAAAAAGTATTTAGCCATCTATCTGTGAGTAAAGACCCATTTTAAAATCTGGAGCAAACCTCCCCAAACTGTTAGGATCCACTTTCATGGGAGGGGAGTAAGAGGGGGAAGGTACTGAGAGGAGGATTTCCACTTTCTCCTCCCTGTTCTGAATTGTTTGAGTTCTGCCGTAGTCTGTATTTGTCGTGTATAATTTTGCAATTTGGAGTCAGTGTGACTTTGAGACATAGCCAACAGCTATTTGAAGCCACATCCAGTACATCAAATGGGTGATAGCGCTTCTCCTAGGGTGCACTGGGCATGATCGTCCCTTGGGAGCTGGTGACTGGGTGCCCAGAGAGCCTCACAGCCAGTGCGTAACCGTGCTGAGCAGCCCTGGACTTAAGATGGTCCTGAGTGGACGGACCCTGAGGCCAAGCAGACCCGCACCGCCTTCGTCATCCCAGCACTCACGCTCTCGGCCTGGATATCTCACTGCACGCTTGGACGGGTTGTTGGGTTTTTTCCTTAATCTTTCTAAAGAAACGATTTTCCTCAAAAAGATGTTATTTTATACAGTCCCCCTTGGAAATACTAGAAGAGATGTCAAAGCCCCAGAGTTTCTGCTCATTCAAACGCACAGCGGATCTTCAGGGAAACTTGTCACGCTCAAGCTCCCTTCTGAATGAATCCGCTTGGATGTCTCAGTTTAACTCTTCAGCCCTCCACCTAGCATACTAGGTGATCTGAACTTGGATTTTTGCCACATTTCTTCATCTTAGGTTAGCGTATTTCCTGGAGCTGTAAAAGAGACCACCGGGCAATCGGTGACACCTACTTAAGTACTTTATAGTTCACAGGCCTCATCACTTGTGCACCTCCTATGTGGAATCGTCCAGAATGAACGGCTCAGGAGGGATAGAGGAACACGGAAAAGGTGCTGAGGACTGAATCTGTCCCTGCCCACATTCCTGTGTGGAAGCCCTAAACCCCAGCATGCCCACGGGGCCTGTGAGGGGTGACTACAGCTAATGAGGCCATAGGGTGGAGCTCTGATCTGATAGGATTAATGTCCTAATAAGAAGACACACCAGAGAGCTCACTTCCTCTCTGTGTGCACAGGAAGAGGCCATGTGAGCACAGAGCAAGATGGCAGCCACCTGCGAGCCAGCAGCAGAGGCCTCGCAACGGAACCTGTTTTGCTGGTACCTTGAACTTGGACTTCCCAGTCTCTGGAATTTTGAGAAACACGTTTCTGTTGCTTGAGCCGCTCAGTCCACGGTGCTTCGTTCCAGCAGCCCTAGCAGACTAACATGCAGGGAGGCACCTGGTCATGTCAGAAGTGACCTGAAGCGAAGGCTGAGACTCCGCTGTTCCGTAAGGAGAAAGTCATCAGGGGCAGGTTCATCGCCTTCTCAGGGAAATACCTCAAGGGCTTTGCATGTGACTCAGCTGTCATCATCCGCCCAGTGGCTAAGGGCGGGTGATGTCTTGAGCTAAACGCCATGCTGCTTTGGGCAAATGACTTTCTGTGGGGTTGGGTTCGTGCATCGACATACAGCATAGATGGAACAGGTGATGTCTGCGGCCCCTTTGACCTCTGCAGTTCTCTGGTTCCTTGACCTCTGAAATTCGACTCTTGGGAATATGAGAATTCTTTGGGCTTATAATAAAAGCTGGGCACAGCCCTGTGCCAGGCAGCGTGCTGGACTCTATTACTCGCATTCTCAGAACTACCCTACAACGTGGGGTTTTGCCTGTTTTAGAGAGGAAGAAACTGGTTGCCAGGGGATGCAGGACCTGCCCGGGGCATACAGCAGGTGAACCGCCAGGGCCAAGCTCGAGTCTAGGTCTGTGCTAACCCAGCACCCCTGAACTCTACCTTCCCACTCTGCCCCTGGATTTGGTGATCGTCCGCCTAGCCTCACTCTGTCTGACATCCCAGCTCTGACGCTCTGTCATCTGTCAGCATACAGGCTTCTGTAATTGCTCCAGATCTTTCAAAGGCCTTGCTTACTTTGTACAGAGCACTGCGGTCTCACTTAGATGAAACAGTCCATGTCTACCCCGAGAAGGGGCCTGGCACACGGGGGCACTTAATATGTGCTAGCTCTCATTAGCACATCCCAACACGTTTGGTTTTCTACTTTACCTGGATTACTTGGGGGTACCAGATAGCAGGTACCAGGAACTTATTACCCTGTTAACTGGGCTAGACCTGAGCTTGGCTCTGAACATTGCTGACCAGAACAGTCCCACTGCCATTCAACTCTACCTTCTTCCTGTCCAGGGCAAGGAGCTGGACTACACAGATAGTGGGTGCTGGGACCGTGCTCGGTCCAGATAGCAAAGGTTCTGGCACAACCCACGTTCCTTCATTCTTGTCATCAAATAGCCAAACCTGGAGGAGAGCTGTACCAGTCTGAGAGACTACAACCAGATTATTTCACTGAACTTCTTTAAATAGGAGCCTGAATTGCTGAACTGTAAGGGTTAGTAGAAATGTGATGAAATGTGATGCTTTTTTTTTTTTTTTTTTAGTTTTTAGAAATTATTTAAGAGACAAATTTCCCATCTGGTGATTCACACATGAGTAGTGGGAACCCAAATACTTTAGTGGCCACCACTCTCTACCAGGGTCTGCATTAGCAGGAAGCTGGAGGCAGGTGCTGGAGCCAGGAATTGAACTCAGGTGGGATGCAGGACACCTAACTGACATCTTAAATTTTGTTTTAATTTTTATATATTTATTTGAAAGAGAGGCAGAGACAGATATACAGAGAGAGATCTTCCATCCACTGGCTCACTCTCCAAATGCCCACGACAGTCTAGGCCAGGCCAAATCCAAGAGCTTGGAACTCAGTCCAGGTCTCCCCATGAGTGGCTGGGATCCATGTACTGAGCCACACCCGCTGCCTCCCCGGATGCACATTAGCAGGAACACGGGATCAGAGGTGGAGCCCGTACTCAGACCCAGGTACTCTGACTTGGGATGTGGGTCCCAAGTGACCCCTTACCTCTGTGCCAAATGCCTGTCCTGATTCCTACTTCCCTGCCTAGCAAACCCTCACATCCTAACGTCCAGCTCAGTGAGTTCTCTCTGGGCCACTTCAGGGCTACAACAGTGCTTAGCCTGTAATAGAGACCTTCTGTAGCAATGAAAGAGTCCTGCTTCCTTCTGGAAGAATAACTGGTAGAAGGGTTAAGAATCCCTTAGCCTCCCTGAGCCTGGGTTTTCCCAGGGGACTAGGAATCTACAGGATTGTTTACATTCCTCACATTCCACATTTAAGATGCCCAGGGAAAACATAAATCTTAAATACAAATACTCTTTTTATTTACTTATTTTTATAAAAGTTATACAAGTTATACAAGTTTCATGTATTTCATATATACAGATTTATTTTAATTCAAGAGGCACAGAAAGGCAGCTAAAGCTCTGCTGGTTACTCCCCAAATGCCTTGCAGTCGCTAGGATTGGGTCACACTGAGGCTGGGATCCAGGAACTCAATCCAGGTCTCTCTCGTGGGGGTGAAGACCCAGGTGTTTGAGCCGTCATGTGCTGCCCCCCAGGGTCTGCACCTGCTGCCTCCCAGGGTCTGCACTGGCAGGAAGCTATAATTAGGAGCCTGAGCTTGGAATCGAAGCAGTCACTTTGCTACAAGACACAGGCATCTAGACCAGCTATTAACTTCTAGGTCAAACATCTGCCCCAAAATGCCCCTTTTTAAGTGATTTGTAAACAAAATAGTCACCCAGATTTTCATTATAAAATCTGCAGTCACACTAAGGCCAGGCCAAAAACACAGAGTTGTGGAGTGTGAATGGCATCTCTGAAACTGGCATCGTAGAATGAAGAAAACTCAGAGGCCCTGAAATAGCCCCAGCCTAGTGACACCAGTGAAAGGCTGCGGCAGCTCTGCCAGAGAAGATGGAGTTCACCGACTACAAAGAAAGGAGACTGACGAACGAGACGCACGACATCTGTCACACCCAGGGCATCAGATCAGCTCTATGACTTTACCTCACCATCAGCAGATCACCTCATTTATTAGCTAATCGGGCAGAATTCAGGGTCCTGCATTATCTTTCTTTTTTTTATTTTTATTTTTATTTAATTTTTTTTGACAGGCAGAGTGGACAGTGAGAGAGAGAGAGAGAAAGGTCTTCCTTTGCCCTTGGTTCACCCTCCAATGGCCGCTGCGGCCGGCGCGCTGCAGCTGGCGCACCTCACTGATCCGAAGCCAGGAGCCAGGTGCTTCTCCTGGTCTCCCATGGGGTGCAGGGCCCAAGCACTTGGGCCATCCTCCACTGCACTCCCAGGCCACAGCAGAGAGCTGGCCTGGAAGAGGGGCAACCGGGACAGAATCTGGCGCCCTGACCGGGACTAGAACCCGGTGTGCCGGTGCCACAGGCAGAGGATTAGCCTATTGAGCCGAGGCGCAGGCCTGCATTATCTTTCTTAATCCTGCATGTGGTCAGTTGAAAGCCCAGGGATCCCAAAGCCTAACTGTAACTGCTTACCAGAAATGTCACCTTCGCTTCGAAGAACTCAACGAGGGCCAACTGTGAGGCAGTTTTCCAGTTTTCCCATGGTGCAGTCTGACGGTGCAAACTGGACATGCCTGTGCACGTGCCCAGCGCCTGACATCTCAGTCGCTTTCCAACTCCGATGTGGCCTGAGGGCGTGGGTGCTTGGCGCATTAAGATGTCCGAGTCCCACACTGCAGTGCCTGGGTTCAATTCCAAGCTCTGGCTGCTGACTCCAGCTTCCTGCTAATGAAGACCCTGGGAGAGATACAGCAATGGCAGTTCAAGTAATCAAGTTCAAGTAATCAAGTTCTGCTACCCATGTGGGAGACCTGAATTGCATTTCCAGCTTTGGCCTGGCCCAGACCCAGCGCTCGCTCGCTCACTCTCTCTCCCCTTATGTGTGTATGTGTGTATGTGTGTATGTGTGTGTGTGTGTGTGTGTGCGTGTGTGAAATAATAAGCAAAACTGTTAAAATAGGTGTGGCCCAGGGGTAGAGTATGACACTGAAGAAGAATGGCATAGAGGCTGTAGAGAAATTATTTCAGCTTTAGAAAAAGTCAAGGAAGAAAGGTCTGAATCTATATTCAGGGTGAACTGTGGCAGACAGGGAATAGTCCCTGTGCCCAGCAAGAAGGAATGGTATAAGGTCATGGAGAACTAGCTTTTTGTTCCTACAACACAATACCTACTTTGCCCGCTATGCCACGGCGCCGGCCCCTTCTAGCCCATTTTTAAAATACAGATGTGTCTGTAATATGCCACGCCCCCTGAAAAAGCTACATGACGGGAATATAATGTGTTCAGAGATTAGGTGAAGTACTTCTCCCCCTAAAAATCTAAAAAGCAAACGTTTTATATCCTTTTCTTTCCTTGGTCAAAACAAATGAAACGTGGGAAAGCAAAGCTCACGCTTACATCTGCTGGACGTGCCCACGGCTATCACGTTCCCAGTCAAGGAAACCTTTCCCTTCACTGAGCCTTCTCTGTAACTGTTAGGGTTCGTAGGCAGCAATCCAGTGGTTCCCATCACATTGTAAGTGACTGTGGTTCGTGCCAGCTGTGTACACTTAGGGCTTTCCTCAGTGGTCCCAGGCCAGTCAGACTGCCTTGTTCCCTTTGTTTCTTCCCTAAATTATGAAACAATTTCAGTTATACTCAATATACTACTCATGGACCCATTGCCCGTCTATTAATTATTAGCATTTTGCTTCAGATCTTTATTTATCTGAGGCAAAGAAACAGAGAGCTGCCATCCACTGGTTCTGTCCCAATGCCCACAATACCTAGAACTGGCCTGGGCCGAAGCTGGGAGTTGGAAACTCAAGCTGTGTCTGTCACGTGGGTAGCAGGAACTCAAGTACTGAGCCATCGACCACTGCCTCCAAGGGTCTTCACAGAAGGAAGCCAGAGCTAGAAGCCTGAGCTGAGCGTAGAACCCTGGTGCTTCAGTCTGAGATGTGGGAATCTTAACCAGCATCTTATTTGAAATAGATTTGAAAAGAAAGTCAGAAAGAGAGATGGAGAGACAGAGAATCTTCCATCTTCTGAATCACTCCCCAGACGGCTGCAACTGCTGGGACTGGAGCCAGGAGCTCCTCCCAGGTCTCCCATGTGGGTAGCAGGGGCTCAAGCACTGAGGACACTTTCTGCTACTTTTCCCAGGCCATTAGCAAGGAGCTGAATCAGAAGTTTCTCTAAGGCGAAACTCTAACCAGCACTCCGATGTAGGATGCTGGTGTCGCAAGCACTGGCTGAACCCATGACACCACCGTGCCAGCACAAATGAGCCTGTCGTCAGTGGTGCTTTATCTCTGAGAATCCTGTGAGTTCTAGCTTGAATGTGTTTGTTGCTGGACAACTTTTGCCTTTGCTTCCGCCAGCTGGCCCCAGGAATATACTTAACTGAGAAATCTTTTCTTGTAATCTCTTGGCTTGTGAATTTCTGACCATAGACAGCATAAATTTCAAAACCCAATTTGTGGGCTGGTGCTGTGGCATAGCAGGTAAAGCCACTGCCTGAGCGCCAGCATCCCATATGGGGACCGATTAGAGTCCTGGCTGCTCCACTTCCGATCCAGCTCTCTGCTGTGGCCTGGGAAAGCAGTAGAAGATGGCCCAAGTCCTCGGGCCCCTGCACCCACATGGGAGACCCGGTAGAAGCTCCTGGCTCTTGGCTTTGGATTGGCGCAGCTCCAGCTATTGCAGCCACTTGGGGAATGAACCAACAGATGGAAGCCCTCTCATCTCTCTCTCTCTCTTTCTCTCTCTCTGCCTCTGCCTCTCTGTAACTCTGCTTTTTGAATAAGTAAATCTTAAAAAGAAAAAAAAAACTGCATAAGGACAGGATCAAAATGAGAGAATCCGAGGGGAGTCACAACTCCTTGCTGCTTCCCTAAGGTGGGAGCTGTTCTTTTCTGACCCGTGCCTTCTGTGGCAGTCTTAGTTTCAGCACCTAACTTTGTTAGAAACTCACCTTTTATCCAAGCATGGGAGTAAAACCCAAGGCCCGAGACCAGCAGACCCCCTGGTGGCCACAGGCTACGCACTTCCACGGACACTGACTTCCCTCTTTGCTTTCAGCCTGGAAAAGTCCTCTTTCTGCTTTCCAGGTGCATTTATAGTGATGGGGCTGCTCTTCTATCCTGGTGCTCCGCGCATCGTGAGGGAGGGTCTTCAGTTCTCCAGGCCACAGAATCACAGGAAGAAAGCCCAGGGAGGGTTCCTCCCCAGCCGGTGGTCACCACCAGCCTTCCCAAGATGCCTCCATCTAAGTCTCGGGGCATCCTGGGAGTTCCAGGACTCACGGAGTCCAGTGGCCTCTAGAACTGGAAACAGCTGTGTGAGAAATGGAACACGCCCCGAGAGGACAGCGTGGCACTGCGGGGGGGGTGGGGGGGGTAGCATCCCGTGCACCCGTACACTCAGCTGTGTTAGCGTGGGCCGCCTGCCACGCCACCAGCACACGCTGCTGTAAGGGGGTCGCGCTGCCGTAAGACAGCCCCTGGCCACAAAGACTGGAATCTGTGCAGCCACGTGGGAATGCCCTGGGTGCTGTGCAGTGCTTGCCTGCGGGTGGGGACAGGAGGTGAGCTGGAAGACCGGTGAAGGGGGACCCTGCAGAAGCAGAGCACAGCAGGGGGAGAGATCAGGGGCAAGGAAGAATGGAGAAGGGAAGGTGGGTTACACACGGGCCTCCCTCGCACTTCTGGGAATGTGCACTTTCTTCTGAGGACAGTGGGAACCAGTAAGGAATTTACACAGGGGCTGGATTTGGTCAGCTTTCATACTTTATAAAACGATGGATGTGGCCACTGTGTGAAGAAATAATTAGAGGTTGCCAGGCTAGAGGCAGGGAGAACAGGCTGGAGACTGCGTGTTGATCTGGTGAGCGACAGCGGCTGCAGGACGGGAGGTGGCACTGGGCATGCTGGGAAGTGGCTCTGACTATTCATGAGCATTCAGAGGACCTAACAGGAGGTCATTTCCTTTCACAAAACTAAGAAGGACGGCCGGCGCCGTGGCTCACTAGGCTAATCCTCCGCCTTGCAACACCGGCACCCCGAGTTCTAGTCCCAGTTGGGGCGCCGGATTCTGTCCCAGTTGCCCCTCTTCCAGTCCAGCTCTCTGCTGTGGCCCGGGAGTGCAGTGGAGGATGGCCCAAGTGCTTGGGCCCTGCACCCCATGGGAGACCAGGATAAGTACCTGGCTCCTGGCTTCGGATCAGCGCGGTGCGCCGGCCGCGGCGGCCATTGGAGGGTGAACCAACAGCAAAGGAAGACCTTTCTCTCTGTCTCTCTCTCTCACTGTCCACTCTGCCTGTCAAAAAAATAAATAAAAAAAAATATTAAAAAAAGAACTAAGAAGGAGACAGCTAAGCAAGACGATGATTTCGTGGTGAAAACACACAGATCATTCTGCCAGTCTCCCTGGTCTTCAGCATTGTTTTGACTCCTGCAGGTTAAAAGCTACTCCCGTTTAGAACAAGTCTGTACCGACAGTGGTTCTCTGCAGATTGCACGGGAAGACAGATACTACTTAATTTGCCAAAACAGAGAAGAAAGATCCCGGTGATCCCTGAGTGCCGCTCCACTGGGCATGCCCACCTGCCCGTCACCCCCACTTTCCAGAGGCACTGCTCTGTGCACCAGACAAGCATGGGAGCAGAAGTCTAGGCCTCATGTAAGTGCATAGCATCTGAAGGCAACGCTTTTGCGCATAGCGCTAGTTCAGACATTCTGCCCTGCTGCCTGCCCTCAGACACCAGCTCATGCCTCCTGGACACGCGGGCTTCACACACTCTGCGTCCCTCCCTGCTGACGTGACAAGTCAGCCAGCGTGTGATGAAGACAGAAATACCAGGTATGCCAGCCCAGGCGGACCCGGCTCGTGAATCATCCGCAGCAGCTCCCAGCACAGTTGGAGCCACAGCCCAACTGCTCAGTACCTGTCTTCATTGTCACAGGGTAGACCTGGCTGCAGAGCCAGCAGCCAGGCAGCAACTGCAAGGAAGCAGAGAATTATAAATAACCCAGAGGACTCTTTCTAACAGCAACTGCCTGCTGATTTTGTGGCCTAACAGCTCAAGCAAAAAAAGGATCTAAATACAAGATTGTGCAATGACTAATTACTCAACACTGTGCGCATCAGCAGAAGTGGAACCTGTGGTGGGGGCTGATATTATCAGATGCCTTTGCTGTTTAATAATCTAGTGGCTTTGCGCTATTTAACACACAGTCTTCATGGAGAACAATGATTTTATTTCAAGTATCTCTCACTGAAATAAAAAAGCAGCTGTTAAGAGATGACCATTTGGCAGAAAATGTGTTAGCAGAGCTTCTGTACAATACGAACTCATACTGGATTAAGTGGCTTCTGTCTGGAATAGTGGAGTCACAAGGAAAAAAAGATTGCTGACCACAAAAGTCAAGGCCACTCTTTAGAATCCAGTGACTCACTAACAGACATTTTAGTTTTAAGTGCCATTTGTTCACCAATATATAAAGTTATTTATATACAAAGCTTTCATTAACATTGCCTGAAGAATGGGCCCTTTTAAATTCCATTTTTAGCTTGCACTCAGGATTCCACTTCTCTTTCATTAATATGGAATTCTGTAAATTATGGAACAAATTAGTCCACCGCAGACATCTGGGCAGAGTGGGGTTTGAGGCCAGTTTTACATCTCCACAGGCCATTCTTCTCTGGCCGGCCGGCCAGGGAGCAGGGAGCGCTGTTGCTGAGGGCGGCGCCTGCCCAGCACAGCACATGCAGGCCCTGAAACTGGACTGAAGACAGGCTAGCACAGCCCGCTGGGCTCCCGGCCCTGGGCAGTGTCCCTCCCTCACAGGCCCTCCAGGCTGGGGTAAGTTATCCTGCTTACAAGTAAAGCATAGACTGCTCTTCCCTTTGAAAGCATCAAGCCATGTGCAGCCTGAACAGCTTCACCTCGTCTCTGGCTCCCACTCTGGGTGGAGTGGGAATGGGTAAAGATTGAAAATGGGAGTTTTCAGAGATGGCTGCGGACAGCCCACGCTGAGACTGACTTGGGCCGCGCGCAGGTGGAAGGAGATGCGGGAAACAGGGTAAGGTCAGGGATGGCTTCTCTGTATGTTCTTTGTGTTTTGATTTTTAAAGATTTGTTTATTTACATGAAGAGCAGAGTACAGAGAAAGAGAAAGGGAAGGGTATCTTCCCTGCCTACAACAGCCAGGTCTGGGCCAGGCTGAGCCGGGAGCCTCGCACTCCCCTCCATCCTCTGGTGGCAGGGATCCTAGTACTGGAGTCATCACCTGTGCCTGCCGGTGCATTGACAGGAAGCTGGGTTAGAAAGAAAGGAACCAGGGCTTGAACCAGCACTCCGACTGGGATGCAGGCATCCCACGCAGCAGTTTAACCTGCTCTGCCACAATGCCCACTTATATTATTTGTTGATAAAAGACAGTGTGTCTACATTCTTAAAAAAATTTTTGTTGTTAATTTCCAAGCAAGATAGTACCCATATATAAGTTCACTCCCCAAATGCCCACAACAATCAGGGCTGGGTGGGGACCAAGGCCAGGAACATGGAATTCCATATAGGTCTCCCAGATGGGTGACAGGGACTCAGGCAATTGAGCCGTCACCTCCTTCCTTGCAGGTTACACATTAGCAGGAAGTTACTATAAGAGTAGAACTGGGACTTGAACCCAACCGTTCCAACAGGGCATATGGCATACACACAGTTTCTCTAACCACTAGGCCAAACACTTGCTCTTATCTACATATCTTACATGGTCATTTTTATGCAAATATTTTTTCAAAATGCCCCACTTTAGTACCAGTATAACTGGCCAGCCCAGAGCCCATCACACACTGGTGAAGCCAAGAGTGGACCCTGAGACACAGACCCAGGATAGAGTCAGGAAATGGCCTCTGCCAGTAAAAACCATTGGCTGACTTGGACCAGGTGTCATTGGTCACCGACCGGGTACCCTCACCTGTGAAGGGGGAGATCTCAGCCGGCACACACTGCAGTGGGCAGGGGGTGCTTTTGACCAATCCAATTCTAGATCAAATCCAAGTGACGCAGTTATGATCATCTGTACTCTTACCAGTGGTTACTAAAAACTTCGAGGGTACCTATAAATGAAGAATCTGGCAGTTCCAGGACAAACATTGGTGCAGCTTTTCTTGTTCTGCAGTAACTGAAATTTAATCAATATATTGAAAATGGAAAGAGTGTCATTTTTTATACCACTTCTGTCTCCTGGGACAGTGAATATCTTGGCCCCAGCTAACTTTGGTTTTGCACTTGACTCCCCATTGATTCTTCTCTGATCTAAGTGGAAGAAGGCGTTAGCCCTACCAGCCTCATTCCAAATAGAAATGTAGAATTCAAGTGAAACACTGATCTCAAATAAGAGAATGCACACCAATTTGTGTTGGGATTTGCTGTACATTAAAGAAGGGTACCAGGAGAGTTTGATGTAACATAGAACTGAAATTAGAATAGAACCAATATTTAGGCAGCCCTGCGCCTCGTTCCCTCCCTGCTGTGACGCGCAGGATTGGCTCTCAGTCCTGAGAGATTGCGTACCTGACGCAGTGCATTTCATTCTTTGATGCTGCGGTTTCCTCCCATGTTTATCACTGACATCTCAAGTTAGTTCTTTTTCACCTTTTCCATTCTAATCCCACAGAAATATCGACATAGGAGGAGTCAGAGTTTGCCTCTCACCCTCCCCACCCTCCATGTTTGTAGCATAGAAAGGCCCTCTGCCTGTTGAGCTGCTTGTCTGTGGCAGTTAAGCCTTCCTTCATACAGATTGGGCCTTATCCTTTTATATATATATATTTGAAAGGCAGAGCGCGCGAGAGAGGTCTTCCATCCACTGCTTCACTCCCCAAATGGCCACAATGGCCTGAGCTGGGCCTGATCCAAAGCCAGGAGCAGAAGCGTCTTCCGGGTCTCCCACGTGGGTGCAGGGGCCCAAGTGCTGGGCCATCCTCCACTGCTTTCCCAGGCACACCAGCAGGGAGCTGGATCAGAAGTAGAGCAGCTGAGACTCGAACTAGTGCCCATATGGGATGGTGGCATGACAGGCAGCGGCTTTACCTGCTATGCCACAAGGCAGGGCCTACATCCTTCTTTTTCTAAAGCTGAGAAAAAAGAGGTTGATCATGAACAGCTCACAGGGTAACGAGGTACGAGGTGTCCTGGGACACTCCTGAGACGTCTGGAGCACCCAGGCAGCAGCGTTTCCCCCTAACAGGCTCCCACGGGGACGCCTGCATTCAGCCCTGTCTAACTGCCCTACTCAGAACGCGCCTGGAGCTCCTTATTCGGATCTCCGCCACGGCTTGTCTTGGTCTTTACAGCTGCCCAGTGTTTTTGGCCAGTGGGGGAATTCCATAGCTTGCTCTGGCACCTTAATCCCTAGACTTGGTTTTTAACGACTCCCTTTTTCCAGAAACAAATTCCTTAGCACAGTGGTCCTCAAAGCTGGCACTGGGCCAGCAGCGGCCGTGTCACCTGGGGACGCAGTAGAAATGCAGAGCCCGGGCCCCACCTCAGATTGAAAGGAAAGGATCAGAAACGGAGGGCAGACCCAGACCGTGGTGTTCCCATGAAGCCCTGCGGGCAGGCGGGTGCAGGCTGAGAACCACGCGGTTAGAAAGTAAATGTTGCCTGACCTGAAGATATTCACCGAAGATGTGCTGTAGACTTTGAAGGCATTCCGAAAAAGAAGTTTCAAATCATTTTTGTTTATGTTTACTCATTTGAAAGGCAAGGTGACAGAAATAGAGAGAAATCTTTCATCCATTGACTCACTCTCCAAATGCCTACCACAACCGGGTCTGGACCAGGCGCCAAGAGCTCCATCTGCTCTCCCACTTGGGTGGCAAGGACCCAAGTCCTTGAGCCAACCCTGCTGTCTCCCTAGGTGCATTAGCACAAGGCTGGGTTAGAATTGGAACAGGGACTCAAACCCAAACATTATGGGATATGGGATGCAGGTGTCCCAAGCAGTGTCTTAACTGCTGTGCCACAACACCCACCCCTCAAGATGTCTTTGAGCAAAGCTGGCATCACCGTGTGGCCTGCCCAGAGGAAACTGCCTCAGCGGAAGCATTCCAGTCCGGCCACGCAGCCGTTTGACCTGGAGCAGCTTCCGACACTTGGTTTCCCATCTGGAACGTGCCAGGCCCCCACCCTACCTGCCTCACAGGGTTGTGATGAAATTCCAGTGGAATCGCACCATGCACACACTCCCTGAGCTAGGGAGTACTGGGGGAGAGGAAGGTCGTGTCGCAGGCAGGGTTCTGACAGGCTGAGCGTGTGGCAGGGAACTGAGTGGGGACTGGCCTGTGCTGATCACCTCCCTGGCTAGATCCACCTTTTTATCTCTCAGGTGACCACGTTCTGCTGTTTCAGGCTAATTTATCCTGAGTTAAGAGAGGAAAACCATTGCCTGATGAGTGGTTTCAGGAGGCTAGACAGAGAAATCCATTGCAGACCTGCTGTTTTCTGTGGCAGTCCCAAGAAAGCTGGGTGATGGCCTGTTAGGGCGGACTGTGTTGCGTGGAACCTGATGGTCCTATGCCCAGAACTGGGCACACACCAGAAGTGCCCAGGTCTGTCTGAAACCATTTCAGCCCTGTGCAAGGGAGTGCTGACCTTCAAGAAGGAAGCTTAGCGTCCACTGCCACCCATTAATCATTGCGGAGAAACCATAAAGAAAATTCTTCAAGAAAACCAAACCTTGTAGAAGCTGAGATTTCCAACCCAGACCAGCTGATGGGTGTTTGGGAAGAACGTGGATGGATTTCTACCTTAGACATCAGCCTTGACAAACCATCTCACCACGGAATTCTCCAATAGCAAGCTCCTGGTGCATTTATCATTTAATCTGAAAACTTCAGACTCTTCTGGGCAGGAAGGAAGCTAAACCCATGGGCTCAGTGCTCGCTGGGGTTGCAGTCTTAGCAACACAGAACCTCCCCCCGGGGGCAGCTTCCACGCCACTTTAATGAGTGCCCGCCAAAATCAAGGGACTAGGTATGAATAGAACTGGTTCATTCGGTGAATTGTAGAATGATGAGTTATTAACTATAGAACTAGAGTATTGAATTATTTTGCTCTCTAACAAATCTATAGAGAGCAGGAAGTAGCTTTGTGGTTCCTCGGCCTGGGAATAGTGGGGAGAAATGGAATGACTGCTTATGGCGTGAAGTGGGGGAAGAAACACTCCGAAATAAGATTGTGGTGATGGTTGTTCTACCCTGTGACTGTTCCAAAGAACACTGAATTGTACCCTTTAAATTGTACAGGACATGAATTCTGTTTCAAAGCTCTTTTTTTAATGGGCACATAACTGTACATAATTACAGGATATGGTGTGATAATTTGATCCATGTGACAGTGTGTAGTGGGTAACTAGCATTTCCCTCTCCTTAAACATGTAGCTTTCCTTTGTGTTGGGAGTCTTTACACCCCTCTCTTCGAGTTCTTTATAAAACATCTAATTGTTGTGAACTCTAGTCACTCTACTACCCTGACATCACCAGAATTTCTGCCTCCTATCTAACTGTATTTTGGTACCTGGTACCCAAACTCTCCTACCCCTCCCTTCCCTTCCAAGCCTCTGGTAACCACCATTCTACCCCCTACTTTAGCTTGTATATGTAAGTGAGAATGTACAGTATTTGTCTTTCTCTGTCTGGCTAATTCACTTAACATAACGTCTCAAGATCCATCCATGTCGTTGCAAATGACAGGATTTCATCCCTTTTCGTGTCTGCACAATATTCCATTGTGGATATTTGCCACAATTTCTTTGTCCATTCATCTGCCATCAATGCTCTTTGTTTTTAAAGTTCTATTTTGGGATGGGGGGTGGAGACCAGAAGCCCACTGTAGCCTTTGTTCATTACCACCCAGCCCTACCACAAGGAACATGCTTATTCCCTAATCATCCTCTGTCTGCCCCCATGAAATTTTTTTAAAGATGTATTTATTTATTTGAGATGTAGAGTTACAGAAAGGGGATGAGACAGAAAGGTCTTCCATCCACTGGTTCACTCCCCAAGTGGCCACAACGGCCAGAGCTGAGCTGATCCAAAGCCAGGAGCCAGGAGCTTCTTCCAGGTCTCCTATGCAGGTGCAGGGGCCCAGGGACTTGAGCCATCGTCCACTGCTTTCCCAGGCCACAGCAGAGAGCGGGATCAGAAGAGCAGCAGCTGGGATATGAACTGGTGCCTGTGTGACATGCTGGTGCTGCAGGCAGAGGCTCAGCCCACTATGCCACAGCGCCGCCCACACCTTGAAATTTTGATGTCAGATAGTACGTGTGAGCATGTGTGTGCACTCATACAATGGCCATTCGGAAAGCCACAAACCAGATTATATATAGAGAGGGAGCTACAGAGAGAGAGATGGGGGGGGGGGGGCGCTTCCATAAGCTGGGTCCCACCCCCAGCCCTGCCAATGCCTAAATGACAGGGACTGGACCAGGCCAAAGCCAGGCGCCTGGAACTCTCTGAGTCTCCCATGTGGGTGCAGGGCCCAAGCTCTTGGGCCATCATCTCTGCTTTCCCAGGCCATAGCAGGGACCTGGATCGGAAGTGGAGCAGCCAGGAAGCCAGGATTTGAACAAGCACGCATGTGGGATGCCAGCTTCATAGGCAGCAGCTTAACCTGCTGAGGTCCCATCAAAGCGCTTTTTTAAAAAAGCCAAGTAGTGGCCGGCACCGCGGCTCACTAGGCTAATCCTCTGCCTAGCGGCGCCGGCACACCGCGTTCTAGTCCCGGTTGGGGCGCCGGATTCTGTCCCGGTTGCCCCTCTTCCAGGCCAGCTCTCTGCTGTGGCCAGGGAGTGCAGTGGAGGATGGCCCAGGTGCTTGGGCCCTGCACCCCATGGGAAACCAGGAAAAGCACCTGGCTCCTGGCTCCTGCCATCGGATCAGCGCGGTGCACCAGCCGCAGCACGCCGGCCGCGGCTGCCATTGGAGGGTGAACCAACGGCAAAGGAAGACCTTTCTCTCTGTCTCTCTCTCTCACTGTCCACTCTGCCTGTCAAAAAATAAAAAAAATAAAAAATAAAAAAAAAATTTAAAAAGCCAAGTAGCTAATCAACTGCATAGCCAAGAAACAAGAACGTGCCCATGTAAGAGAAATAAAAAGAATTCCAGCACTTTACTGTTTGCAGTTTTATACTCGATTAATATGAAATAATGATCATTGGAAATATAGGCCAGACAATACTTTCTGTCTTTTAATCACAGAGTATTATAAATGCAGACTATCTCAGTCTAATAATTGAAATGTGAATGTCATAAATTAAGGTGGCTTACAGCGTTGGGCTTGTTCCAGGCTCTCGTCTCCAAGCATGAAAGGATTCAAGGAGGAGATGTCGAGGTGTCCAGGAAAGCAGGATTTAAAGGGACAGTTCATGAGAAAGGAAGGGCAGCTACCCCCACCAAAGTTGAGTTGTCCCTTTGTAGGGTAGGTGGTGATGCCTTAACTGAACACTCGGATAGGCAGAGTTTGGGCAGGGCTCCCACGCACTCGGTGGCCTCCAGGAAGGCGTCATGGCGTCTGCACGCGGGGCTGCAGCACACACCAGTCAGCATGGCGTCTTGTGCGTGATGGAAAGAGAGGCTGTGGTGCGTGAGGCAGAGTGGGTGTGCCCAGCCTGCCGTCACGCTGATGCGGGGCTTCGGCACAGAGGCTGAGGGCAGTCTCTCGGTTCTCTTTGCTCTCCAGCTCCCTGCAGGCCCACGTCAATGGTAGACAGCAAAGTCGTGGACAGTTGCAGCACAATGATTTGTCATGTTCCCTACAAATTTATTTAGAACAAACATCAGCAGTGCTTGCACAACAGTGATAAGAAAAGTGGGTGTCACTGTTCATCACAGCGCCCCAGGCTGATGTGGCTAGGAAGGTGGGGGGATGAGGGAGAGGATGTGAGCTCAGCCTGTGCTGTAGGAGACACAAGATACCTTCAGAGCCGAGGGGCGTGAGCAGCTTCCTGTCCCATGCCTGGTTAGCAGCCAGGCTGCATGTCCCGTCTGCACAGGAGAAGCCCTTGCAAGTCCCTGCCTGGAGGAGCCGGGTCAGGCCACACTGGTTCTTATCTTCTTGCTAAATTCCTCACTCCAGGGTGTGGGGCTTACCAGGGCTCACTGGTGGCCAGGCAGACCGTGGGTTGAAGTAAACAGGAGAGAAACTGGCAGGAGACAGAGAAGCTGTGCCTCAGTGGAACGGAACCAGAGGGCTGCCAGCACCACCTGGTGCGCCTTGCAGTGGAGTTTGCCGGCCAGGGCTCTGCACGGCGCCAGCGGACCTTCTGGTCCCACTGCAGCCTTTCTCGGCCCTTGTTCATTACCACCCGGCCCTACCACAGGGAGCCTTTTAACTTGCTGGTTCCTTAATCGCCACGAAGTTTCCATATCACGGATACATACTCGGTATGTGTGTGTGTGTGCATGCGCGCCTGTGTGCACTTATGTATTGTTGCAATAGCTAAGATTTTTTTCCACACAGCCACACTCGCTAAGATCAGACTCAGGCTGTGGTGGAGACAGCAGCTCAGTTGAGAGGCAGGGCCTCTCTCTGCCTCCCTGAGAGAGTCACGTGGAAAAGGTGGACCGGGTGGCCTGGTGTCTACCAGTAACCAGGACAGGCCACCACTTCATGGTCCAGCACTGCAAGAGGAATGTCCTCCAAAATCACACTGTCCCAGCACCATTTGTCCACTGCCCCGGCTCTGCCAGGGGCCTGCTGGTGTGTGCTGCAGCCCCGCATGCAGATGCCATGACGCCTTCCTGGAGGCCACCGTGTGCGTGGGAGCGCTGCCTCCTGTGCCAGGCAGCCACTGTGCCCGGAGGCCAGCTGGCGAGGTGGAAGGCAGGGTGCTCCTTCAACGCCCCAGTGCAGTGGCGGTGCTGGGCTGCCGCTGCTGGGGAGGCCCCGGGCCCTGCTGTCCTCCAGCCCCATCTGCCCGCTGTCAGCCGGCCCAGGCCTCCCACGCTGTTTCCCTCTGCTCCTTGGCTTCCCCGGTCCTGCACTGACTGGAGGGACCTCTGTGCCTTTGACCTCACACGCTGATCTCCCCTTCACAGCCTCCTCCGAGGTCTCCCAGAGTATCTGCCCCGCTCCCACAGGGGAATGGATTTCCGAGACCCCAGCAGGCACAGATGACCGCTGCTAGAACTCGCTGAAGCCTGGCATCCTGCGCGCTCGAGGGCTGCCGGTGCCTGCCTGGCCACTCTCACGGGAGCAGAACACCAGGTCACAGCAGAAGCCCCTGCCCGAGGGTCCTGGGGATGGCGCCCTGCATTGTCCCTCAGGCCCCTTATGTGGCCCCTCTGCCCTCACTGATTGGCTTTCCCTTCCCAAACCTTGAACAAAGTAAGGGGCCAGACTCTGTTGAACGCCCCTCTGTGCCAGGCACTGTGCAAGGCCTTTTGATCTACATGACCTAATTCAGTATCTACAGTGACCCCATGAGGTAGGTTCCCCTTGTACCAATAAATAAACTGATGTAGAAAAGTTGAGGGGCCAGTGCTGCTGTGTAGTGGGTAAAGCCGCCACCTGCAGCGCCAGCGTCCCATATGGGCACTAGTTCAAGTCCTGGTTGCTCCTCTTCTGATCCAGCTGCCTGCTCACGCACCTGGGAAAGCAGCAGAAGATGGCCCAGATATTTGGGTCCCTGCACCCATGTGGGAGACCAAGAGGAAGCTCCTGGCTCCTGGCTTTGGTATGGCCTAGCCCTGGCCACTGCAGCCATTTGAGGAGTGAACCAGCAGCTAGAAGACCTCTCTGTCTCTCCTTCTCTCTTTCTAACCCTGCCTTTCAAATAAATAAATCTTAAAAATGATGGCCGGCGCCGTGGCTCACTAGGCTAATTCTCCGCCTAGCGTCGCTGGCACACCAGGTTCTAGTCCCGTTCGGGGCGCCGGATTCTGTCCCGGTTGCCCCTCTTCCAGGCCAGCTCTCTGCTGTGGCCAGGGAGTGCAATGGAGGATGGCCCAAGTACTTGGGCCCTGCACCTGCATGGGAGAGCAGGATAAGTACCTGGCTCCTGCCTTTGGATCAGCGTGGTGTGCCGGCTGCAGCGCGCCGGCCACGGTGGCCATTGGAGGGTGAACCAATGGCAAAGGAAGACCTTTCTCTCTGTCTCTCTCTCTCACTGTCCCCTCTGCCTGTCAAAAAAAAAAAGAAAAAAAAGGAATGAAAAGTTGAGTAATGTGCTAAAGGACACATGGCTAGTAGGTGGTGAGATCCCAACTGAGTCTGCCTGACTCTGAATAGAAATCAGAAAGACAGAGGGGCCTCACTGCACGTGAAAGGCAGTGGATTATTTCCCATTCTTACAAGGTGTAGAGGGCCGCATGTCTCTCCTGGTGGCTAAGATGCCCACGTCCTATTCAGAGCGCCTGGGTTCAGTATCCAGCTCTGGCTCCTGATCCAGCTTCCTGTCAGTGCAGGCCCTGGGAGGCAGCAGTGACGGCTCAAGCAATTGGGCCCCTGCCACCCAGGTGGGAGACCGGGATGAGTTCCTGGCTGCCAGCTTTGGCCTCAGCCCCAATTCAGGACCTGTGCAGACATTCGAGGAGTGAACCAATAGGTGGGCACTCATTAGCTCTTTCTCTCATTCATTCTGCCTCTCAAATAAATAAATTAATTAAAAGATGATGGTGCTAACACAAAGGCTGGGCAGGAATGAAAACCTGGCTTGTTTGCCCTTTCTGCACTGTTTCTCCAAGACTGGTGACACCCATATCTCCTGTCCATGGGTGATAAATCTTTGGAAGACAAGGAATGGCTTCTACTCTCCCAGGCCTAATCAGATACTCAGGGTTCGCCCTCCTGCAGACAGGAACAAGGAGGAAGCCCTTAGAACTTGGGAGGAGTGCAGAGCAGGACTGGCCAGCAGGCTGGCCTAGAATGAGCCATCAGTCCCTGGAGTAGCCCTCCTTGAACACTCTTCCCTGAAGAATGCTGACTCAAGCCCAGTGTAGACAGCGTGGCTGACCCTCCAAGTGGCGTCCACGGTCCCAGCAACATGTGGAAGGTGGTTTACATTTGCTGGCTCTCCCTTTCCTGAATGCCTTACAGTGCCCCCTCAGTAGTGGGTGCAAGCACTGTGGCCTAGCGGGCCGTTAGGACACCCGCATCCACACCAGCGTGCTTGGGTTCAAGTACTGCAGGTAAGGTGCATCCCAAATTAGAATGACAGGGTTTGAGTCTCAGCTCCACTTTTTTTTTTTTTTAAGATTTATTTTATTCATTTGAAAGGCAGAGTTACAGAGAAACAGGGAAAGACAGGGAGACAGAGAGATTTTCCATCTGCCGATTCACATCCCAAAAGGCCACCATGGTCAGGGCTGGGCCAAGCGAAAGCCAGGAGCCAGGATCCAGGAGCTTCTTCCAGGTCTCCCATGAGGGTACAGGGGCCCAAGCACTTGAGCCATCCTCTGCTGCTTTCCCAGGCACGTTAGCAGGGAGCTGGATCAGAAGCCAAGTAGCCGGGACTCGAACCGGCATCCATATAGGATGCCAGTGCTGCAGGCGGTGGCTCAGTTGGCTGTGCCACAATGCCAGCCCCCCAGCTCCACTCTTGATTCCAGCTTCTTGCTAATGCACACTCCGGGAAACAGCAGATGATAGCTTGGGTGGTTGGGTCCCTGCCACCCATGTGAGAGACCTGAAGTGAGTTTCAAGCTCCCAGCTTCAACTCAACACAGCCCCAGCTGGTGTGGACATTTGGGGGAGTGAACCAGCAGATGGAAGATGTGTGTGTGTGTGTGTGTGTGCACGCATATGCCTGCCTTTCAACAATAAACATTTAAAATATAAAATACAAGAAGTGGTGCACTGACCTGTGATTTAGTCAAGTTTCATCCCCTTTGCTTTTCTCTGACTTCAAAACCCACCAGGAATTCATGTCCGCGCACAGGCTCTGTATAGCTTTGTGCAGGGCGAGGTTTTGAAGAGAAAAGAAAGTGGTATGTACTTGTCCGATGGAATGCGTTAGGCCATCCAGGAGGAATGCGAGGGCTTTAACTGTTAGGGTCCCTGGGTAGTTGGGGAATGAATCATCCAGCGTGGGTACAGATTCCTAACAAATGAAGCCGTGGTGGTGACGTCACTCCCGCACCATCATCTGGGGCCTGCTGCAGCTGCCTGGCGAGTTCCCACCTTGGGAATTTTCATCACTTGGGGTTTTTCTAGCCACACTTCATACCCATCATTCCTTACAATTCGTCCACTTTTCTATCAGCTGGGATTTCACAAGTCTGGTGCTTTGTGACCCCTCCTACAGGGCGTCCTTGGGACAGTGTGTGCTTCTCGCCTATCACTCAGCACCTGTCCTGACAACATTCGATTCCATCAGCACTTACTTCAGCTATGGACTGGGCGCTGCACCAGGTCTCAGGATACAGGGGTGATGAAGACCGACCTCCTCCCTCGTGGAGGAGGGCAGGGAGTGCCTGGGAGGTGCCTACCCTAGACTGGTAGGCAGGGGAAGCACAGTGCTTTGAACATAGTGCCAGGCGACAAGTATGTGAGGGCTAAAGTAAAATCTGAGTTGAGTGTTAAGAAAATGATGTAGGAGGTTGTCCAAGACAGAGTCCTAGTTGCAGTGTCTCCATGAACAGAGACCCCTCAGTGAATAAGAATAAGAGGTGACGCTGGAAGGCTGGTTTGGGAAGCCTCACCTGCTACATTAGGGAGTTCAGTTCAACTTGTATCCTCAGAAAGGGAGGAAACACTCCAGGAGCGTCAGGCATGAAAGCGAGGTGACCAGATTTGTGGCAGTGTAGAGGATGGCACGGAAGGGCCTGTCCAGAGGCCAGGGAACAGCGAGGAGGGGGATGTGTCCTCTGGAGGTGACGTGAGCATGACGTAGGGCAGCGGGGATAGAGACGAGGCAAGGTGCCGGATTTGAGAAATAGATTGTACTTAACTTTGGCAACTGGTGATTAAATAAGTGTATGGAATGTAAGGAGGGAGACAACCAGAAGGTCACGAGTGTACAGGAAGGAGGTGCCACAAACAGAGAAGGTAAGAAGAGGCCCATGTGTGGGACAGAGAGGAATTCGATTCAGTCATGTTGAGTTAGAGTGGCCTGGAGAGACATGCGCCTCATTAACCGGACACACAGGTAGTTAGAGATACAAATCTGATGACTGGTGAGAGACTGGGCTACAGATACTGATTTAGGATCCATTATATTCAGTCATTGAGACACTTAGGGAATGGTGGGGAATGGGAAGGGCAGTGTGCCCAGGACAGAACCCAAGAAAAACCAGTGTCAGCGGTGTGGGAGCAGGAGGAGGGACCCATGATGGAGACAGAGAAGGCAGAGTCAGAGAGGTGCACAGGACTCAGGAGTCCCTCCCTGCTCTGAGCGTCTTCCTGAACCTCCCAGCACCTCTCTCCCTCCTAAACCTCCTGTCTGAGCCCTCTGGCTATCCTATTCCCCCATAAATAAACTCTTTTTACATCCATAACATGCCACACAGCCAATTCACTGAGGCTTCCAGCCTCCTGTTAGGTTTCCTGCACCCTTAAGACTCATGGAGTTCATTTGCAGCCCTGGCCTTCTCTCTGAGCGTTCTGTTTAATCTAAGACTTGGCATCTAATCACCATTGGTCCCCCCACCTCCGTGCCACATCAGATGGGGTGACTTCCAGATCATGAGGATGAAACATTAGTATGTCTCATAGTTCGTAGGTGCCCCCAGCTCTTCAGTCCCACTCTGCTTCCACCTCCCAGTCCTCAACATGGCCCAGGCCGGGGCTCTGCCTATCAAAGTGTGGTGGTGAACGTCCCATCCTGCTTTAACCCCCTCTGCTGTCCTCATGTTCCAAGGGCCCTGCACCTTCTCCTGGCCTGCTGGCCTCTCTGCCTTCCTAACACAGGGTCACGCGAAGTGCTCTGCCCGGAAACCTTTGATTCCTTCACACCCCAACTCCTCCCCTACACCTGCCGAGGATGACCTTGGTTCACATCTGCTTCTCTGCTCCTGCCCCGAGCTCACAGGGGAAATGGAACGCATCCCAAGGAGCATCACTGGAGTTCCGTGGTCTTCATTCTTTCAGCCCTGTCATTCCTCCTCGCCACAGAGAACACAGCCCTCTGCAGGCGGAAGTGGAGGAATCTGAGCGGCAGCCAAAAGCCCAGTCTTTCCCCCAAAATAGTTCCTCCATCTGCTCTGTCGCTGGTCCCACATGACCTTGCTGTTGACCACCTTGTTGACACAGAGCATCTTCTCTAACCTTGAAACCCAGTGGCCTTGGCTTTAAAATAAGGGTCATTGGGGGCCTCCGCACTCTGTGCAAATCAGAAGTTGCACCCCTGGATAGGCAAGCAGCTGGGTGAGCTGGGCACGGCTTGCAGGTCCACGCTCACCCCTCGCCTGGGTGCCACTTTAATAGCCACGCGCAGCCTGAGGTGCTGCCTGCAAGGGCTTTGGGAACATGCAGAGCACCCAGCAGAGAGCCTGACCCTGGGCAGAGCCTCCAGAAAGAGCTAATGCAGACCCAGGGGCCTCAGTTGCCCCATAAGCATGCCCTGCTGGGGCGGCCCGTGCCACCCTCCCCCTGCATTTCCTGCATTTATTACTGTGCTCCTACTGTCCCCTCAGAGCAGAGCTCCGGGAGCCTGGAGTGTGAGCTGGGTACAGACCCAGGGTCATAGGGCAAGCAAGGGACCACAGGAGGAAAAGGAGAGTGGGGCAGTTGGACGGAGAGGATGGTTTGAAAGGCAGGAGCAGGGGCGATCCGAAGCCAGCCTCCCCATGACAGCATCGCCCCCGGTTCTAGGTTCTGCAGCCCTACCCCGCAGCCCCGGGGCTGCTGTCTGTAGGCGCTCCTGAGTCTCGGGTCACCTCACGGCTGCCCAGAGTATCATCCCCGCCCCCACAACCCTGCACTCACCCCCTAGGAGGCCGAGCTGTTCTTCCCTGATGCCCCAGAGCTTCCCAGAGCCCAGGGTTGCGAAGGCCTTCGGGGAAGAAGGGGTTTCAGAAGGCCACGCCCATCCTGGGGGAGTAGCCCTTCCTTAAGAAGAAATCACCGTGAGAAGGCGGTGAATTCTAGCCACATGGGTATCCTTGTTGAAGGAGGATGAATTATACCATCACCCTTTTTGGCACACAAATAATGCTCAGTAAAAGGTTAAAACCATCATGGTGTGTCAATGAGAACTGTTCCATTATTCCAAGAATGATTGATTGGAAAGCACTTTACTTACAGGAAAATCACGGTGATACAATACAGCCCTCCACTTTTAAAGTACTTTCCATTAAAAAAAAATCATACCAACGTATAAAAATAGTTACACTGGAGATGTGAATCAACAGGCAAGTAATTTATTGGCACTTGAAAGCCTTGTGGTATAAATAGATTCAACAATGAAGCTATCGGGTAACTCTGGTCCGTGACAACCCAGCTTCCATTTTCAGGGCAACTCAGAGAGCGCTGGGCAAGGCAGTGGGACAGACAGGGGACAGAGGGGAGGCCTCTGCCCTAAGGAGTTCCAAACCGTCCCAGCTGTTGGCCTGCACACAAAATACTAGGAGCAGTGTACTCGGGCCTAAAAGAAAAGAGGATTATAAAGGAGAGAGATTCTTCTCGCGTGGATTTCCTTGTTTCCTTCCTCCCTGCCTGCCTCCCTCCTGCAAACGTGGCTGGGTGGAATCTGCTGGGCCTGCATACAAAACCACAGCTCCGGCCACTGCGGCCAACTGGGGAGTAAACCGACGGAAGGAAGATCTTTCTCTCTGTTTCTCCCTCTCACTGTCTGTAACTCTACCTCTCAAATAAATAAATAAAATCTTTAAAAAACATAGCTCTGCCATTGACTAGTCATGTGACACTGGACAAATTATCTCATGTGTCCAGCACTCAGTGGCCTCGCAGTGTGTTTCCCCCTCCCTCCCGCCTCTGAAGGGTCACTGTGAAGATGAAATGAGGTCACACGGGTGGCCCTCGCTAGCCACAGGTTCCACATCCACAGAACCAACCACCCGCGGGGGAGCCCTCTCGGGTCCCCACTTCAAAAATGACAAAGAAAAGGCACAAGGCCATGCCCAAAAAGGCCACAGCACTATGATGGATGTGTGTCTCAAGGACAAAGTCATTAAGAAGCTCAGCATTCAAAACACAGTGGAGGCCGCAGCCCCCAGGGGCGTTTCCAAAGCAGGCGTCTTCCACGCCTACATGCCCCCCACGACGTGGGTGAAGCCACATTGTTGTATGAGTGGGGACACTCACAGCAAGATGGCTAGCAGTGGGACTTGGGAAGCCTGGAAGCACTCAGCACTGCCCCCGCCCCCACCGTTCAGACCTGCTGGAACTGCCCCATATCCTCCACCAGAGACTAGGGGAAGAGCTGAGTCCTTAAGGACTGAAAAGAAACCATCCTCTGAAAAAAAATATAAAGTAGAAATTACACTTTAAAAGTACCGAAGGGAAAAAATCCCAGAGAGTTCCAAAAAGCAAAAAATTGAATTAGCCAGGTGCTGAGCACCATGCTGAATCTAGATGCAAGGAAAAGAATGAAAGCATAGATTTCTAGAGAACTGACAGTTGCTGAATTGGGTTTTATTCTTCACAAGATCCCTATTAGGGGGATGTTAATGGTTTCATTTTATTTATAAGAAAACAAGTCACAGAGGATCTACATTAATTTTTCCAGGTCATAAAGCTAGCAAGTGGTAGAGCCAGGATTCAGATGCAGAGGATTTGACTTCAGAGTCCACAGTGCTGGAAAAAGTAAATCTTTACAGCGGAAGAACACAGAATTAGAGCTCTCAACGTAAGGACAAATAAGTTCCGACATGGCAATCAAAACGCTTAATTAACCCTGGTCCACAGTAAGTCCCCATAATTATCCCAACCATGCACTCGGGAGTAAATCAGTAAGTAGTAGGCCCAGGAAATAACTGTCAAGGTTCTCAAACTCTAATGTTCCCGTATAACTCAACACACACACACATCCTTAAAAACATCAGCTGGGGTTGAGCATTTGACAAGTGGTTGACGCTGCTTGGGAGGCCCACATTCCACAACAGAGTGCCTAGGTTCAAGTCACAGCTCCTTTCCTGCTAATGCACACCCTAGGAGGCTCAAGTAGTTGGGCCCTACCATCCAAGGGGCAGACCTGGCTCCTGGGTTTGGCCTGCCCCAACACTATGTTATGGCCATTTAGGGATGAACCAACACTTTGCTTGTTCTCTGATGCACTTTAGGCTGGTCATTCGCTCGCTCTCTCGCTCTCTCTCCCCTCCCTTCAATTAAATATTTCTTGTTCAAAAATCAGCTGCATTTAGACATTTCCACACAGTAAGATTTGCCCATTTTAAGTATGTAATTCAATGAGTTTTGACAAATGTATAGTCATGTGACTACCACTCAAATCAATTCAGATTTTTCTATCACCCCAAAAAGCCGCTGAGCAGCAACCATCGGTATTCTCCAGCCCCGACCTCCTTACTGTTAGACATTTGCTTTTCTAGTTTCATTTAAATGAAATTATCTTAATCAGGGTTCACCAGAGAAACAGAATCAATAGGATGAAAATAGGAGGGTACTTTGAAAATTTTGTGGAAAATGGAATTAAGATAAAACTCATTTTGGTGCAAAAATTTTTTGAAGTCCATGCATTTTTTGATAATATATATTCATAAACTTTCTTGCAACTCCTCATATGTGTGTATATACACACTATACACATGTATGTGTGTGTATATCTATATATACATACATATATATATATGAGACTTATTGGCTCATACAATTATGAAGTCCAAGAAGTCCCACAAATGCCATCTGCAAGCTGCAGAACCAGGAAAGCCCAATGGTATGATTCAGTTCAAGGTCAGGGGACTGAGAACCGACTGGCAGGTTGAGGGGGAGCAGAGGATGGATGTCCCAGCTGGTAGAGAGAAAGAATTTGCATATCCTCCTCCTTTTGCTTGTCTCTGGGCCCTGGATTGCAAGATGTCCACTTGTACTGGTGAGGGTGGATCTCCATTACTCTACTGACTTAAATGGTAGTCATTACCAGACACACCCAGAAAGAATGTTTTACCAGCTCTCTGGCTAGCCCTCACCCAGTCAAGTCAACGCACAAAATTAACCATCACAGAAACCACTCACTATGACGTACAGTCTCCTGTGCCGCACTTCTTTCACTTAGCACAATGCTCTTGAGACTCGTCTGTATTGTTGTATCAGCAGTTGCTCCCTTTGTATTGCTAAGCTGTGCTGTATATCCCACAGTTTGTGTATCCTTTCCTCACTTCAAGAATGTTTGGCTTGTTTCCAGTTTGGACTAGTTAATTTTGCTATAAACATTCACATATAGGTCTTTATATAGATATGTTTTTTTAAGAATTATTTATTTATTTATTTGAAAGAGTTACAGAGAGGGAGAGAGTGAGAGAGAGGTCTTCCATCTGCTGGTTCACTCCCCAGATGGCCACAAGCCAGGAGCCAAAAGCTTCATCAGCGTCTCCTAAGTGGGTGGCAGGGGCCCAAGCATTTAGGCCATCCTCTGCTACTTTTCCCTGGCCATTAGCAGGAAGCTGGATCAGAAGTGGAGCAGCCGGGACTTGAACCAGCACCCATATGGGATGCTGGCACCGCAAGCAGCAGCTTTACCTGCTCTGCCACAGTGCCGGCCCCGGTGCATGCATGTATTCATTCCTGTTGGATAAATACCTAGGAGCAGAGCTGACTGCTGGGCTATGTAAGTTTATATGTAACTCTATACAGAAATGCCAAACTACTTTCCAAAGTTCTGAATCATTTTATATTTACATAAGAAGTATTTAGGAGTTCCGTTGCTCCACAACTATGTTAAATACTTAGATTTTTTTTTTAATTTTAGTCTCTATAATAGGTATGTATGTAATGGCATCTCTGTGTGTGTTCTGAGTTTGTGTTTCTGTAGTGTCTAATCATGTTGACCATATTTTTATATACTTACTTACCATCTGGTTATCTTCTTTCATTAAGTCTCTGTTAAAATCTTTTGCCCATTTTTACTGGATTGTTTGTCTTATTGGGTTGTATTATAAGAGTCCTTTATCCACTATGTTTTGCAAATATTTTCTCCCAGTACATGGCTCTTGGCTTTTGATAATCTATTGAAGTGCAAAAGTTTTAATTTCGATAAAGTTCAATTTATCAGTTTTTAAATGTTCTGTGCTTTTAGTTCTAGAACTTTTGCATTAACTTATACTGAGATTGGCCCACTCCGAGTTGTCCGTACGCTGTGCGGTGAAGGCTTGTGTGTTTGCGTGTGAATATCCATTCTCTGGGAAGACCGTCTTCTCTGCTGAATTACCTCGGCACCCTTCATGGAAAACAGATCGACCACGGCAGGCACTCGGCCTCACAAGATGCCTGCCTCCCACAGGGGAGTGCCTGGGTTCAGTTCCTGGTTCTCCCTTCCAGTTCCAGCACCCTGCCACTGCAGACTCCGGGAGGCAATGATGGTGGCTTAAGTACTTGGGTGCCTGCCACCCATGTGGAAGACTTAGATTGAGTTCCAGGATCCCAATAAGACATTTACCTTACACATGTGGGTCTGTGTCCAAACTCTGTTCAAGTGATCTACACGTCCGTCTAACATGGATATCTCACTGATGAATGTAGTTACGACGAGCCTTGAGATCAGAGTTTACACCCTCCAACTTTGTTCTTTTTTTTTTTTTTTTTTTGACAGGCAGAGTGGACAGTGAGAGAGAGAGACAGAGAGAAAGGTCTTCCTTTTGCCGTTGGTTCACCCTCCAATGGCCGCTGCGGCCGGCACACCGTGCTGATCCGATGGCAGGAGCCAGGTGCTTTTCCTGGTCTCCCATGGGGTGCAGGGCCCAAGTACTTGGGCCATCCTCCACTGCACTCCCGGGCCACAGCAGAGAGCTGGCCTGGAAGGGGGGCAACAGGGACAGAATCCGGCGCCCCGACCGGGACTAGAACCTGGTGTGCCGGCACTGCAAGGTGGAGGATTAGCCTAGTGAGCTGCGGCGCCGGCCTTATTTTTTTCTTAAAGATTTGTATATTTATTTGAAAGTTAGAGAGAGAAGGGCGGCGGGGGGGGGTAGTGGAGATTGATTTTTCATCCGCTGGTTCATTCCCCAAATAGCCACAACAACCAGGGCTGAGTCAGGCGGAAGCCAGGAGCCAGGTTCTTCCGGGGCTCCCATGTGGCTGCAGGAGCCCAAGCACTTGGGCCGTCCTCTACGGCTTTCCCAGGCACATTAGCAGGAAGCTGGATTGGAAGAGGGGCAGCTGGCACTCAAACCAAAGCCTGTATGGGAGACCAGCATCACACGCTGTGGCTCCACCTGCTACCCTACGGTTCCAGCCCCTTACCTCTTATTTTTAACTTCTCTTACTTTCCAGTGGTGAGTGTGTACAGATCTTGCAAATCTTCAGTTAAATTTGGCCCTAAATATTTCATGTTTTTATGTTATTGTATATGACAGTCTTGTATCCTGTTACTTTGCTATAACTCACTCTTTCTGTAGGTTTTTTTGCTGGATTTCTTAGGATTTTCTACAGAGGTTATTGTGATCTCTGTGAAGAAAGAGACCGTTTCTCCTTTTCCGATCCATATGCCTTTTCTTTGTTTTTGCACTGGCTAACAATCCAGTACAAAGCTGAATGAAAGTAGTGAGAGCAGACATCCTTGATTTGTTCCCAATGGTAGTGGGGAAGCATTCAGTCTTTCTCACTATGATTTAGCTGTGGATTTTTTCATAAATTCTCATTACCAAGTTATACCTTCTGTTCCAGATATCCTGAATTTTTATGAGTGAGTGAAGAATTTTGTCAAATGCTTTTTCTGTTCCTTTTGCTATTAGCATAAGGTCAGTAGTGTACTATATTACATTAATTTTTTAAAATGTTAAACCGATGTTGCATTCCTGGGACAATTCTATTTGGTCATGATATTATCATATATATGTTTATAATATATGTACACACATATAAATAATATATGTCCAGTTTGCTACAAAAATTTTAGGATTTTTGTATCCACATTCATGAGGGATTTTTTTTTTAAGATTTTAATTTATTTGACAGGTAGAGTTATAGACAGTAAGAGAGAGAGAGAGAGAAAGGTCTTCCTTCCATTGGTTCACCCCCAAAATGGTCACCACAGCGGTGCTGTGCCGATCCAAAGCCAGGAACCAGGTGCTTCTTCCTGTTCTCCCACACAGGTACAGGGGCCTAAGCACTTGGGCCATCCTCCACTGCCTTCCTGGGCCACAGCAGAGAGCTGGACTGGAAGAGGAGCAACTGAGACTAGAACCTGGCGCCCATATGGGATGCAGGCGGAGGATTAACCAAGTGAGCCAAGGCGCTGGGCCCCTATGAGGGATTTTTTTTAAAAAGATTCACTTCATTTATTTGAAAAGCAGAGTTACAGAGAGAGGGAGAGAGAGCGAAAAAGGGCTCTTCCATCCACTGGTTCACTCAAAATGGCCACAACAGCCAGGGCTGGACCAAGACAAAGCCAGGAGCCAACACCTTCTTCTGGGTCTCATACTTAGGTTCAGGGGCTAAGAACTTGGGCCATCTTCTCCTGCTTTCCCAGGTGCATTTGCAGGGAGCTGGATTGGAAGTGAAGCAGCTGGGACTAGAATCAGCACCCATATGGCTTAACCTGTTATGCCACAGTGCTGGCCCATTTTTTTTTCTTTTCTTGTAATGTCATTCTCTGGTTTTGGTGTCCTGGTAACACTGGCCTTAGCAAATGATTGGGAAGTGTTACTTTGCCTCTTCTTTCTAAAAGAATTTGTGTAGAATTAATGTTATTTCTCTTAAATGTTTGCAAGAATTCTCCAATAAAACCATCTAGCCTAGCATTTTCTCTTTGGGGAAACCCCCCATCTTTAATACAGAGAGGACTTGGTAGTCTCATCACCAGAGGGTATACCACTGAGAATGAAGGAAAATCAGGTGAAAACCACTGGTGCCTAAACAGTGCTCCCAGTATACAGTTCTACCAAACACTGTGTTTCCCAGCTTTGCCAAAAGAGGAAAATAATTTAAATGATTTCAATAGAGTGTTTTCATATATAGGTATGATGTTTTTTAAACTTTCTTAAAGATACGGTCTGTAGCCAAAAAATACGCCCCCAGCTAACAGGAATATGCAGATCTGACTTTGTCCGTGATGCTAGAACGGCTCCCCTCAGTCCTCTGGCCCTGCCCGGCCCTGCCCTGCCCTGCCAGGCACAGGGGAGGGTGAGGGAGGCACAGAGGTGAGGCTGACCTACTCATTAACTGTTTTCATTATCCAGGACAAGACAAGTGGTACAGCAGTTAAGTCACCTCTACAGAGGCCCACATCCCATATCAGAGTGTCTAGCTTAGAGTCCCACTTCTGCTTCTGACCCAGCTTCCGGTTAATGTGCACCCTGGGAGGCTCAACTACATGGGTCCCTGCCACTCACCTGGGACACCTGGATGGAGTTCTGGACTCGTGGCTTTGACCTGACCCAGCCCCTGCTCCTGCGCACATTTGGGTGTTGAACTAGCAGAGGGAAGATACCTGTCTCTCTGCATTTCAAATAAAATGAAAACTAAAATATTTTAAAATGTTTTATTATCTTTAAAAATTTTGAAAGGTATTACCAGCTTTTAGCAAAGCAAACTATAGAAAAGTACATTAAAAAAATAACAATGCCTCCATACCTTGCAAATAAGAAAAACATTTTCCTCATTTGTGGAAAATGCAATTAAAAGAGGTTTATTTTGGTGCAAAAAAATTTGAAATCCACACGTAGTCCTCTCATAATGTGCATTTCCATGAGCCTTCTGAAGACCCCTCACACATTAGCATTAGCAGGGATCCGGATCCGAAGTGGAGGAGCCGGGGCTCAAACCAGCACCACATGCCAGCATCACCGGTGGTGGCTTCACTCGCTGTGCCACAACAGCAGCCCCTGTTCTCCATGTGTTCATGCTACAGGTTCCACTCACTCATGGCTCCTCCGGTTTCAGGCCTTTGCCATCTGGTACTGCTAGGCTGTACCCTCAGGTGGGGCAGCAGCCTGGTCTCTCTCTTCATCCCATCCTCCAGAAAGACCAGCACCCACACCAGAGCACCCAGGCACTCAGAAAACCGTTGTGGAAGGAAAGTGTTCTGTTCACAGTTGCAGTACTAGGACTCCTCGGTGAGTCTGATATCGCCTGTCCATCTGTGCAGACAAGGGGAACCCCCATCTCCGTAAAGCCACTCACTGTCTCTTAGCTCGCGTGGCCCCTCCTGCCTTCTCTGCAAGTCTGGCTCATACTGTAAGCACTCCCTTCTTCCTTTAAACCCAGCAGCACTCAGGAACTCTGCCGCACTACTCAGCGCTTCACCCACAACGGATTTCACCACTTTTCCAGTGCCCATCACCATTAATATTTCAAGTGCAGCCGCAGCAGTCTTGCATGCCAAGGCTCTCTATAAACACTGAAGAATTCCCCCAAGATTTGCTAGGAAAGCTCTGGGACCTAAGGAACCTGCAAACTGGGAAAACTAGAACACAGTCTGCGAAGCTGCTTATCAGAATGGTCTCCTAGTAATCACACATTGGCTTCTAAACGTATTTGTTAACTGAACGCATGATGAGGTCTTGCCCCATCCGAAGGCAGAGGTCAACAGGCTTCCTTAGGGCGTTTTCTGTTTCCGTGGTTCCTGTGTGGCCTTCACCAGCCTGACCCTTTGGCTCGTCAGCAAAAATGGAAACTCAATTCTATATTTGGTTTGGAAATAACATCTGAGTGGCTCTCATCAGTCTCTGCATGCATTTTTAATGGAGGAAAGGCTAATTATAGGGTCAGGGCAGGGATGAACAGGATAAGCCTGGAGGGGCTAGCATGGTGGTGAAGCAGGTAAAGCCACCGCCTGCAGTGCTGGTATCCCAGATGGGTACTGGTTCAAGTCCCAATCGCTCCACTTCGGATCCAGCTCCCTGCTGATGTGCCTGGGAAAGCAGCAGAGGATGGCCCAAGTCCTTGGGCCCTGCAACCACGTGGGAGATGGCTCCTGGCTTCTGCCCAACCTAGCCCCAGTCATTGCAGCCATTTGGGGAGTGAACCAGCAGATGGAAGATCTCTTTGTATCTCCCTCTCTATATAACTCTTTCAAATAAACAAATGAATCTTAAAAAAAAAGAAAAGAAAATAAATGAGCTGGAGCATCTTTTAATTCCAAGAAGGAAGCACTCAAAACAAAATGATGGGGGTATGTCAAAGGGACATAGAGTCTAATGGAAAAGCCTCCAGTGGCCAAAGCTGGAACAGTTTAAGCAAAAAAATAATGGAGTTTCAGGTATAGCCTAAAAGAATAAAATAAATACCCAGGAGTTCATACTGATATAAATAAACAGATTGAATAAATAACCAGGGGAGAAGAGACAAATATCCCATACGGAAGAGCTCCATATAATTTATGGAGATACTTCACCCCCAGGAGATAGAACACAGCTTCCGAGCTTAACTTCCTACCCCTTAAGAATACACTTTGTGCCTTGCTTCTAATATGTGTAACATAAAAAGAGAGAACAACGTACCTTTACAGTGAAGAAAGCGGGCAAAAACCACCTTAGCTGAGTGATGAAGGATGGCAGTGGAAAGATGTTGGTACCATGTACCCCTGATGTGATATGTGACGCTTCACCTCCATGTCTGCCTCCCAAAAGCTACAAGCACAGTCTAACCATGAGAAAAACAGACAAATCCCAATTGAGGCACATTGTACAAAATACCAGTCCTCCTCAAAACTAGCAGTCATTAAAAAAAAAAAATTCTAGGAAACTGTCGTAAGGGCCGGTGCTATGGCCCCAGCCTGCAGCAGCTGCTCCACTTCTGATCCAGCTCCCAGCTGATGTGCCTGGGAAAGCAGCAGGAGATGGTGCTTGGGCCCCTGCACCGACATGGGAGACCCAGAAGCAGCTCCTGGCTCCTGGCTTCGGATTGGCCCAGCTCCAGCCATTGCAGCCATCTGGGGAGTGAACCAGCAGATGGAAGACCTCTCTCGTTATCTGTACCTCTCTCTGTACCTCTTCAAATAAATAAAAAGAAACTGTCAGCCTACAAGAGTCTAAGGAGACACTGACAACTGAATGTAATTGGGAATTAATTCTATATAGGATTCTGGGATAGAAAACAACACTAAGAAAAACTAGTAAAATCCAAATAAAGTGTGGGCTTCAGTTGCCACCAGGGACTTGACTTATTGTGATAATGCACCCCACGTGGTAAGATGTGAACAGTACTGGATGTGGGATACCCGGAAACTCATACTATCCTGTACCTTTTCTAAAAGTCTAGACTTATTCAAAATTGTCGTTTATGTAAATATTTTTCAATGGGTAGCTTGGGCAACAGATTGACTGACTACCTATCTCCACAACTGTGCTTGTAATTGCAGGGTGCTGGTGACAGTTTCGTGGGCGCGCTGGCCTTCTACCTGGCTTACTACCCAAACCTGTCCTGGGAAGAAATGCTCAAGAGATCCAATTGCGTCGCAGCAGTCAGCGTCCAGGCTACAGGAACACAGTCATCGTATCCATACAAAAAAGACCTTCCACTTACCCTGTTCTGATTGCTATTAACCCCCAAATAAAAAATACTTGGGGATGGCCACTCATAGCTAAGACTTACTAGAAAATGGCCTCTTCTCCTATCTTTACTTGCAAATATGTTCATTTACTAAAAGCCATCTTCATTTATGTCTAACATTTCCTTTGCTATTCATGCATTTGCAAGAGCCAACCAGAATTTAAAATTCCACAATTAGGATCTGCACAATGACCACTCTTCAGGGACCAGCAAACTCTACTGCTGTGTGTTCACCAGACAGTAAGGGTTGTGGCCAGCAATGCCTGGAGCCACAGCACAAAATGCTGAGCAAAGGGGGCCCCTCTCAAGCACTTCCTAAGGGGGTGGGGGCAGCTGATACTCAACTTGAGCTTAGCATTGTCAAAGCTTCTGGGTTTGGAAGGGAAGCCAGAACTTTGGGTATTTATTGAAACCTTTCAGTTGATGGACCAGCAACTGAGTTTACAAATGTAAACACCACCTTCGGCCACACTCAGTCTGTAGGCTGAATAGACCAAGTCAAGCCAGATGGTAGGTTAAAAAAAAAAGTGACCCAGCATATCCCATATCCTTTTTACTGGCTTAGCTAGGATCAGCTGGAAGATTTTTCTTGTAACCCAAGACCATTGTGTATACTTTGAGCCTAAAAATAGAGAAGATCTGATTATTGCTTTGAATCACAGCGCTGACAAGATGCCATGAGAGCTGCCTGACTATGCCACAAGCTCCGAGGACTCGCCAACTGTCTACACCGAGTTCTATTTCTAGAGAGCTGCTCCTGCATTTCCTCTGGAGACACAGACTGGGCCATGAGGATGGAACACCTGTTATCTGGGGGACAGCACTGGTTTCTTAGTGCTATGGCAGGATGGTCACTCTCCCTTACAAATGCTTTAAGTGTGAACCAGTAGAGGTTAAAAAAAAAAAAAAATCTCTTCTTCATTTCCACCAGCAATTTGAAAAATAAAGAAAATTGGACAATTTTGAAAAAGCAGGAGAAACACTAGCCTGAAAAATACACGAGCTGGGGAGAGCAGAGGTCCTAATCTGAACATTTCCTAGAGCTGTGTGATCCTACCATGCCTCAGAAGCCCTCGCAGGGGCTTTTTAATATTTACTTGAAAGGCAGAGTTACAGAGAGAGAGGGAGACAGAAAGATCTTCCATCTACTGCTTCACCCCCAAAATGGCCACAACAGCTGAGCGAGGCCAGGCCAAATTCAGGAGCCTGGAACTCCATCCAGGTCTCCCACACTGGGGACAGGCGTATTAGGGGAGCTGGACTGGAAGTGGAGCAGCCGGGACAGGAACGGGCACCCATAAAGAATGCCAGCGTCGCAAGCTGTGCCTTAACCTGCTGCACCACAGCGCCGGCCCCTCACGGTGGCTTTTATACACAGCAGTTCCCCTTCACCTGAAAGACGAATCCAGAGGATAAAGGAGTCCAAGCTGTCCTAGAAAATCCCAGGTTCTGCTTTGGTGACCTGGCCATGAGTAAGGACTACTGGCATCTTTTCGCATTAGGCAAGCACAGGTCAGAACAAGAAGTTCTCCTGGTTCCTTCTGTGTCATGAGGCCACCCGGGTACCATTCATGCCCACCCTTGCCATCTTCAGTTATTACCAGGGACTCTGTCCAACCTCACTCCTGCGAGTGACTCCGCCTTTTCTAAGAAGTACAAGGAAGAGCACACTGGAAACTCTTACACAGTTTTCATTATGGAAAAATATCTTTTATTACATGAAACAATGGTTATTTTTTTGGTAATGTGGTTGGGTTTTTTTAATTCCAAATTGTGGGGGAAAACATCATTGAAAGACAATAGCACAGGCTATTTTAACATTTTTTATTAAGGGCTATAAAAATATCCAGCAAGATAAATAAATATGAGGCAATAATATGTGTCCTAATATGAAGAACTTTCTTTCGCTGCATTGTTTCCTTTCACAATGGCCTTCAAATCACAGGAGGCAGCGATTCCGTGCCATTTCCTCTTCTTTATTACACACTGCAGATTTCTGAATCAGTATCCCGCCCTTAGTCTTCTCATTTAGAAATCAAGTACATTTTCAGTCCATTATTTAGAGTGAGCGTATTTTTTTCTGTTCCACGAAGAGGACTTTTTTGTTCACTGTGGGGGGAGAGAAAAGGATTATAGCAGAAAACTGGAAAAGCGTCATCACAGTGTTTATTAAAAACATGCACCAGATCATGGGCCCTCCCTTCTCCTATTTTGCTATTCCTTTGACATGAGGACGTGGTTGATTTGCAAACTCAACTCCTCAATCCCAGGAGCCAGAGAAAACTGGGGAAAATGGTTAAGAAAACAGGGTAGGGTCGCCAGCCAATCAGCAGCATCCTTGGCAACCCACAAGGTCCTATTTCAACCAATGTGAAATGTGCTTGTTAAACACAGAACTAGGGCAAAGGAGCAAACACAGAAGGCCTTCACGCGTGTACCGTCTCCTCATGTAAGCAGCGGGGAAGCAGAGACCGAGCTGGATTCCAGACACACAGCAGACCATGGACAAGGAGGCCAGGCTGGAAAAGTAAACACGCACACAACCTCTAGTCTCCAGAGATGGTTGAATACACCCAAATGTGAACTTTTTAGTTTGGTAATAGGCTATTGGAGCCAGTCTCATCACT
This sequence comes from Oryctolagus cuniculus, assembly GCF_051225735.1. Lineage (NCBI taxonomy): Eukaryota > Metazoa > Chordata > Mammalia > Lagomorpha > Leporidae > Oryctolagus > Oryctolagus cuniculus. Next base: position 180,165,294 of record NC_142868.1, read on the forward strand.
GCAAATAATATCAAACAGAGTTCTCGGAAGCAGGACCAGAACAGAAGGCTGCCTGCCTGGATGAAAAGCCAGTGGCTGGGGAAAACGACTCTCACGGTTCCTGTAAGGCCCGCAATGCTCCATTACCCCAGTGACTCCAGCATATCATCCCCCTTCTCGCCCTTAGCCCCCTACCCTGTACGTGCATGCATGCGTACGCACGCACGCGTGCGCATGCACACACACACAAACACAAACACACACACACATTCACACACCCTAACCTGATAGACTCCATATATGAGATTCCCAAACTTTCCAAGACAAATAATTAGCTAGGAAACTTATTTAAAACATTCCTGGGGCCGGTGCTGTGGCATAGTGGGTAAAGCCACGCCTGCAGCGCCGACATCCCATATGGGTGCCAGTTTGAGCCCCAGCTGCTCCACTTCCGATCCAGCTCTCTGCTGTGGCCTGGGAAAGCAGTAGAAGATGGCCCAAGTCCTTGGGCCGCTGTGCCCATGTGGGAGACCCGGAAAAAGCTCCTGGCTTCAGATTAGCTCAGTTCCAGCTGTTATAGCCATCTGGGGAGTGAACCAGTGGATGGAAACCCCCCCCCCCCTCTCTCTCTCTCTGCCTCTCTGTAACTCTGCCTTTCAAATAAATAAATAAATCCTAAAAACACATACACACACACACACACACCACATCCCTACTTCTCAGCTCCACCCATACCCTATTTCTGGTTTGCTAGCAGAGCTAGAGTAAAACTGGAAATCTGGGGTTTTTTTATAACAATCTTTTTTTTTTTCTTTTCAATTTGAAAGGCAGAGACAGAGACAGACATAAAGAGCTCTTGCATTTGCTGGTTCGCTCCCTAAATACCTAAACAGCCATAGCTGGGCCAAGCCAAAGACAGGATCCTGGAATTCACTCCCAGTTTCCCATGTGGGCTGCAGGAATCCAGGTATCTGAGCCATCACCTCTGGTCTCCCCGGGTATGCGTTAGAAGGAAGCTGGCTCAGAAGCAGACCCAGGCACTCCGAAATGGGACAAGGGCGTCCCTACATCTTAGCCGCTGTACCTAACACCCACCCTAGAAGTCTACAGTAAAACTCCTCAGACAACTGTGATGGGCAGCTGGATTTAGGAACCATTAACCAGTCACCAGAATGTTATCTATAATATTAACAAAAATAAAAATAAAATGAGACGTAAGGGATATTTCTAACACACATTGAATCATCTAAAACGGAAGCAGGATTGATCCTTCCAAGACCCCATGGAAGACAGAACCACAAGATGGTAGTGAAGAACCAAAATAGGTGCCCATCCATATTACTACAACGAATATTTTCCCAGTGTTCTTCTACATGAAGGTAAAAACAAAAAAGAGTGAAAAGGGGAACTGCTGCAATGACCATGATAAAGAGTAACTGATTAAGATTAGTAGCAGAGAAAGACTTTACTGAGGGAGATTCTTTGATACATTTACCGTATTCAGAGAATGTGTAAGTCCACAGAACTGCGTTAAGCAATGTGGAGTTCACCAAAGTCTGAGTCCCCGACCTAACACATGAGCACAGCATAAGGGGCCTGATGAATGTCCAGTAAACCCCCTGGGAACTTGAGGATCAGCGGGGACAGGAAATGGTGGTGAAGGCCTCACAGCGAGGGTGAAGCTGCCCCGAGAAGGGCAGCATTTGGACGAACTGGAACAGGAAAAGGCTTGTGATAGAGGCGCACCGTAACAGGAAGCAGGAATGGCAGTGGGCACCTGTGGCCTCGAACACTAGGCTGACCAGAGGGGAAGGCCCTAATTTTAAACAGAATATTAGTTTTAGGAAGATTAAGTTGGCTCCACATATCAGACAGAACAAGGACTTAGAGCCAGAAAGGCCGGGTTCAAATCCTGGCTCTATTATTTGTCAACTGTGTGTCCCTGGGTAAATTTCTCAAAATACTGAGACCACCACCTCCCTTACAGGGTTGGTGCAGACGCACGGCGAGCACTCAGGACATGTCAGCTGCGTCGAAATGACACAGTGCTATCTACAATCATAAACATAAATCTTCTGTCAAAATATTTGCTGCTTAATTCATAGAAGAATGCATCTGTCAAGTTCTTTCCCTACATCAAACCTAAATCTATTCTGTTTTAATTAAAGTCTATATTGTCTTGTTTAGTCATGCAAGGAATTAAACCTGACAAGTTTTCATTCTCTTTATGATAAGCCTTCATATCTTTAACTACGTTTACTAAGCATATGCCTCAGCCTTTAACCCCTCCTCCCTGGAAATGAGCATCTAGTTACGTACGAGAGAGGAGGCTGAAAGGACGGGGCAGCTGGCTCTTCACAGCGGACTAGCAGATGCTCAGACACCTGGGAATTTGTCCATGCTTCCTTGCCTGTTTCCTTCATGAAGGACTAAGAAGACATCCTCAAACTAACAACTCATCGCAGCGAACTACGCCGGGGGCACCGCCACGCTACTCTGGGCAGTGGTGCAGGCCCCAAGGCAAACACCTTCGTCACAGAAGTCTGCAGGGCACTCAACAGAGGGGCAGAACCCAGGCAGGCCGCCGTCTAAGAACACCCTCTTCTTCTCGTCGGTCCAGACAAGGGTGTGCTGTCAAGGCTCAGGCCATTCTGATCAGAACACGTCTGTCTGCTGCTTTATTTATTTACCCATTTCCTCATTCATTCACTTACAGGGTAGAGGGGTCAAGTGCCAAGTGGCAGTGACCCAACTACTTGAAATGTAAATATGAATTTTTTTTTTTTTTTTTTTTGACAGGCAGAGTGGACAGTGAGAGAGAGAGACAGAGAGAAAGGTCTTCCTTTGCCGTTGGTTCACCCTCCAATGGCCGCCGCGGCTGGCGTGCTGAGGCCGGCGCACCGCGCTGATCCGATGGCAGGAGCCAGGAGCCAGGTGCTTCTCCTGGTCTCCCGTGGGGTGCAGGGCCCAAGCACTTGGGCCATCCTCCACTGCACTCCCTGGCCACAGCAGAGAGCTGGCCTGGAAGAGGGGCAACCGGGACAGAATCCGGTGCCCCGACCGGGACTAGAACCCGGGGTGCCAGCGCCGCTAGGCGGAGGATTAGCCTAGTGAGCCGCGGCACCGGCCCAATATGAATATTTTTAATTAATTAATTTCTCTTACTTATTTGAAAGGGAAAGAGAGAACTTCCATCCGTTGGTTCACTCAAAGTGCCCAGGCTAGGGCTGCACCAGGCTGAACCAAGGGGCCCAGAACTCAAACGAGGTCTCCTTTGTGGGTATCAGGGACCCACACACTCAAGTCATCACTTGCTGCCTCCCAGCACGTGCATTAGCAAGAACCTAGAACAGTCAGTGGAGCCGGAAGCTGAACGCAGGTACTCCAACATGGGATACAGACAGCTCAAGCAGAGGCTTAACCACTGCACCAAACACCTGCCTATATATGAATCTTTTCTCCCACATGAACTTATGCTCAGAGCTGTTTATGGTCGTGTCCTTTCTGAATTTCAAAACAAAATCAGGGCCGGCGCTGTGGCATGGCAGGTAAAGCCTCCACCTGTGGCACCAGCATCCCATATGGACACCGGTTCTAATCCCAGCTGCTCCTCTTCCGATCCAGCTCTCTGCTGTGGCCTGGGAAAGCAGTGGAGGATGGCCCAAGTGCTTGGGCTCCTGCACCCATGTGGGAGACCCAGAAGAAGCTCCTGGCTCTTGGCTTTGGATCGGCCCAGCTCTAGCTGTTGCAGCCATTTGGGGAGTGAACCAGTGGATGGAAGATGTTTCTCTTTGTCTTTCCCTCTCTCTGTCTATAACTCTACCTCTCAAATAAATAAAATCTTTAAAAAAAATTAAAATCACTATTTTACACTCCTACTACAACCACATTAAAGATAACATTTTCAACACATTTCTGTACTTAAATTATCAACAAAGGTTATTCAATAATCATTAGTGTTGTACAAGTTCCAAAAAATAAATTCTAGAGGAGTTTAAATGGTAGAAAAAGATTATTATAAAGTTCATCACTTTGCATTTTTTTCATTAACACCAAGTCAGAGGAAGAAAAATACCACAAGAACCCCAAATCAAACTTTGTCCTTCCAACAATTTTTCTACTATATAAGGAATCGGCCTCAAACTCAGACTTCCAATCATCAGGTACAAACCTGAAATTCCCGTTATAATGAAATGACCAGATATATGAATATCATAAGAACTTCTGGGCATTTTGTTTCTATTAAAAATGGAACTCGAGCATTCTGAACTGACAACCGAGCTTCTGGGAGCCTTTCCTAAATGCCTCCCGGCACCAGTGCAGCCCTGACCGCATTAAGAAGCAAGTATAAAGAGCACAGAAATGAAATGAAGCAAGCTGGAAAACAATAATTAGTCTGCTAGCTTATTTTGCATACATCTGCACATGAACTAGAGAACCGAGCCACGCTTCCACCAACAACAATCAGGAGCAAACAATCTGGCCTTGTCTCTGTCATATGCTTCTCTCTGCTGAGGCCATCTAAAATGACCATTACAGCATTTGGTAGATGGCACAAAACGGAAATTCAAACTTCCCAGCCTTCCGCACTAATTTAGAGACACCACACTCCTTTAACCCACACTGGACCCAGTAACTTGCCAACGCTGGGGCAGACGAACACAGGAGACCAAACCAGCCCTTCCGAGACACTTGTTTCTAGAATGGTACCTCCTCATCTCTACGTCACTGATTTCTTACCTTCAGGTCTTCAGTTAACTATCGCCTCCTAGAAAGATGTTCCCCGCTCTATCCCGTCTCAAAGGAGACTCCCCACCTCCTCCCACTTCATCCTCCTTCTCCCATCCCCCTTGATTCTCTCATAGTGCTCATCACAATGCTGTCACTTCTCTCCCTCTCAACCCAGACTCTTAAGTGCCAAGAACCGGGACGGCATCTGTCTCTGTCCTGGGGTATCCCAGACCCCGGGACAGTAACAAGCACCAAAATAAACACTCTATATGTATTTGCTGAGTGAATGCTACCCTATCAAAGGTGCCACAAAACCACCAGAGCTGTGCAGCCTGGAAAGGAGGCGTCGGGCCTGGAAAGCACTTCATCTATGACAGACGAACTTCCCTGAAGCTTACCCACTGGATCGTAATGCAGAAGGGTCAGCTTCTCCCGCAGCCGGCTCCTCTTGGTGTTGAAGGAGAAGCCCGTCCCCGCCTGGCTGATCATTCTCACCAGAATGGTTCTGAGATTAAAGCGTAAGCTGTTAGAAGCTGAGGAAGAGACTAAACTCAGTCATGACAGCACGGCACATTTTTTAACCCTGAAAATAGTATTACGTGGGGCACATCGCATGGCCCTGAGAAGGTTCAGTTCAGAGACAGCCTACGTTTTCCATAGAACACAATCCCAAGGTTTGTCCCACTACGGAGTGACTTGGTAACAACCCAACCAAAACAGTAAGAACAACCAAGCCACACTGTGGCACTGGCCTCAGATGCCCACCTTTCTTGAGGTACAGAGAGGAAGAAATACAGAAAGCCTGGGAGCCATGGCTGGTTAGACGGCAACTGTAAAGACGGCTGTCTCAGAGGAGCCTTCTCTTCCAGGCACAAGGGTGGTCAGGAAAGGACAAAATGAAGGGATTCAAAGTTCCAGACTGCTAATGTGCGAGCCTTGTGTCCCTTCACGTTAGTCACCCAAAGCAAGAAGTCCACGTTGGCCTCGCTGGACTTTTTCATACCTACATCGTGTGTACTTTTTCAGGTATCTTGCCCTGTACCCACGCCATCTAGGGCAAGCTAGTTTATTTCTCATCTAATTACATAACAGATTTGAAGCATCAGTGACTATATGACACATCAGTACATCACTTTTGATGTTCAGCACAGTGGTTCATAAAAGGCATATATTTGCTGATAGGACAACTGATAATCAGTCATTCAAACAACAAAGATTCAACAAGTATCTATTAGTTGCTTACTCTCTGGAAAGCACTATGGGAAAGACAAAGCTTTGCAAGGCTGTGTTTGTGTCCTTAGGAGCTGACAGGGTAGTACGGAAGGTGAGCTGGCACACAAGGTCTAAAACGCAAGGCAGACATGAAAGATATCACAAGTGGGGCTGGCGCTGTGGAGTAGCAGGCAAAGCCATGACCTGCAGTGCTGGCATCCCATATGGGCACTGGTTCAAGTTCTGGCTGCTTCACTTCCGATCCAGCTCCCTGATAATATACTTGGGAAAGCAGCAGAGGATGGCCCAAGTGCTTGGGCTCCCTGCACCCACAATGGGGTACCTGGAAGAAGCTCCTGGCTTTGGACCAGCCCAGCTCCAGCCGTTGTGGCCATTTGAGGGGTAAAACAGAGGATGGAAGCTAGTGTTAGCACACTTGCTCTCTTGCTCTCTCTCTCCCTCTTTGTAACTCTGCCTTTCAAATAAAGAAATACACCTTAAAAAAAAATCACATGAGTAAAAACCACATGAGAGGCAGGGAATATCTCTGCAGAAACCAAAGCCAGGGGATTCCTACAGAACCTGGAGTAAGGAATCATGTATGATTTTCTTCTTTAAGATTTATTTATTTGAAAGGCAGAGTAGCAGAGTCCAAGAAAGATCTCTCATCTGCTACTTCACTCCCCAAATGGCGGAAACAGTCAGGTCTGGGCCAGGCCAAAGCCAGAAACTCCATCCTGGTCTCCCATATGATGGCAGGGACCAAATTCTTGCAACATCCTCTGTTGCCTTTCCAGGTGCATCAGTAGGATGCTGGATCAGAAGTGGTACAGTTGGGACTGGAATCAGCATTCTGATATGGCATACCAGTGTTACAAGTGACATTTAACCCCTGTATAACAGTGGCCAGCCCTGTTCTTTTTAGGATTTATTTCAAAGGTAGAATGACAGAGAAGGAGACACACACAGATTTTCCATCTGCTGCTTCATTCCCCAACTGCCTACAACAGCTGGCACTAGGCCAGGCTGAAGCCAGTAACCATGAACTCCAACTGGGATTCCCACGTCGGCGGCAGGAACCGAAGTATCTGGGCCTCTCGGATGCATTAACAGGCTGCTGGATCAGAAGCGGAGGCAGACCGCAAACCCAGGCAGTCTGCAATGGTATGCAGGCACCCCAAGTAGAGACTTAAACTGCTGCACCACACTGCCTGCCCAGGAGGTGAAGAATTCTGACAATAAAGGCTGGCACTGTGGGTTAAGCTGCCAGCTACAATGCCAACATCCCATATAATCACTGGTTCAAGTCTCAGCTGCTCCACTTCTGATCCAACTCCCTGCTACTGTGCCTGGGAAAGCAGAGGAAGATAGACTAAGGACTTGAGCCCCAGCCACCCATGTGGGAGGCCTGGGTGAAGCTCCTGGCTTCTGGCTTTAGCCTGGCCCAGTCCTGGCCATAAAGGCCATATGAGGAGTGAAGCAACAGATGAAAGATCTCTTTCCACCTTCTCTGTCTCTTTCTAATAAAAACAAACAGAGCCAGCACTGTGGCATAGTAGGTAAAGCCGCTGCATGCAGCGCCAACATCTCATATGGATGCTGGTTCAGGTCCTGGCTGCTCCATTTCTGATCCAACTCCCTGCTAATGTGCCTTGGAAAGCAGTGGAGAATGGTCCAAATGTTTGGGCCCCTGCACCCACAAGGGAGACCCTGAAGAAGCTCCTGGCTTCAGACTGGCCCAGCTCTAGCTGTTGCAGTCTTGGGGAGTGAACCAGTGGATAGTTCTCTCTGTCTCTCCCCATCTCTCTTTAACTCTGCCTTTCAAATAAAATAAACAAATCTTTGAAAAGAAAAAGAAATCTGGGGCCAGCGCTGTGGCACAGTGGGTTAACACCCTCACCTGAAGCGCCGGCATCCCATATGGGTGCCGGTTCTAGTCCCGGCTGCTCCTCTTCCAATCCAGCTTTCTGCTATGGCCTGGGAAAGCAGTAGAAGATGGTCCAAGTCCTTGGGCCCCTGCACCTGTGTGGGAGACCCAGAGAAGCTCCTGGCTCCTGGCTTTGGATCCACGCGGCTCCGGCCGTTGCGGCCAACTGGGGAGTGAGCCATCGGACAGAAGACTTCTCTCTCTCTGCCTCTCCTCTCTCTGTGTAACTCTTTCAAATAAATAAATAAATCTTAAAAAAAGAATTTTGATGTAAACAACTGGATGGAAGGAAAAGCTATCTGAATCCCAGTATCTTTTATTAGCAGGAAAACATTAATATATGTTTTCTTTAAATTTAATAGAAAAAAAGGATTTTTGATATCCCATGTTCTAAGCAAACGGTGATTTTGAATTATCCTATTTTTAATGTACATAAAATCTTCAGTTGTTGTCTACAATATTTATTCTGAAATACCAGTTTAGTGTTTCTAGTCTTTCTATACACATGGAATCCTTAATTTACTTTGCTTCTTTTGAGATGGTTATACCATTAATGCAAAGAATTACAAACTTCATTAAAACAGACTGCATGATTTCATCAAGTCGGTTTGTTCGCTGGATTCCTATAGTGTGCTCTAAACAAATGACCTCTGATCCTCAATTTCTGGACACAGAAAAAAATGGTGGTAGTCCAAACAACAAACAACATAACGGTTTATTTAGGAACAAAACAGTGAGCTAATAAATCTGGGACTGGAAAAGATACCAAGAGGTCTTCTAACCAAGTAATTAGGTCTTCTAACTCACTCTGATGGTTCTGAATCCCAAAGTCTGTTCCACTGTACAAAATGACTTGGTCACTCTGTGTTGGACAGCCACTGACTCAGGACTTGGTCACTCCAACTGACTGGGGACTTTTGGACTTCATGATGGTGTGAAAGTGACGTGGATTCAGCAGAAGCCAGATTTCAAGTTCTGACCTTTTCCTGGGCTAGCGACAAGCAAACCTCTCTCAAGATGCTGCGTGGGGCCAGCACCGCGGCTCACTAGGCTAATCCTCCGCCTAGCGGCGCCAGCACACCGGGTTCTAGTCCCGGTCGGGGCACTGGATTCTGTCCCGGTTGCCCCTCTTCCAGGCCAGCTCTCTGCTGTGGCCAGGGAGTGCAGTGGAGGATGGCCCAAGTACTTGGGCCCTGCGCCCCATGGGAGACCAGGAGAAGCACCTGGCTCCTGGCTCCTGCCTTCGGATCAGCGCGGTGCGCTGGCCGCAGCGCCCCAGCCACAGCAGCCACTGGAGGGTGAACCAACGGCAAAGGAAGACCTTTCTCTCTGTCTCTCTCACTGTCCACTCTGCCTGCCAAAAAAACAAACAAACAAACAAACAAAAAAACACAGAAAAAAAAAGATGCTGTGTGGGAACAGCCAGAACACAGCACCTGGCCAGCAATGTGCTCACCGACGCCCTGTAGTGCACTCTGTGTGAAGCTGTGATGTTCAGCAGGCACAGAGAATGCATTTTCTTTTCTTTTCTTTTTTTTAAAGATTTATTTGATAGAGTTACAGAGAGAGAGGTCTTCTACCTGTGCTTCACTCCCCAAACGGCCACCAACAGCTGGAGCTGCACCAATCCAGACCAGCCACCAGGAGCTTCCCCCAGGTCTCCCATGTGGGTGCAGGGGCCCAAGGACTTGGGCCATCTTCTACTGCTTTCCCAGGCCATAGCAGAGAGCTGGATTGGAAAAGGAGAGCTGGATAAGAAGTGGAGCAGCCGGGATTTGAACCAGCGCCCATATAGGATGCTGGCGCTGCAGGCAGAAGCTTTACCTGTTATGCCATAGCACCGGCCCCTGCATTTTCAATTTATGATGAGTGTATCAAGACACAGCCCCATGCTAAACTGAGGAGCATCTAAACGTACTGAAAAGCATTCATACATACAAAATAATCAACTACATAACCCTCAAACCAACTTTTAAGATACCAAGGCCAAATGCTTAGCTTAATATAAGGATGCACTGGTAGCAGCTGAACTAAAAGTTTAACATAAACAAGTTTTTAAAAAGAAAAATCTTTACTTACTTTGACTTGCTCTTGGCAACTGTTTTGTAGAGAGAAAAGGTTGGAAAGGAAAATAAAAATTTAATTAATTATCATTCTTAAGCAAAGTTCATATAATGTCAGTACTAACCAAAAATATTCAACGTATGGAATAAGTAATGGGAAGGGACTTCAAAGGTTCATGGAAAATGGAATTTAAACATTTTTTTGTGCGGGGACAGCACTGTGGCGCAGTGGGTTAAAGCCACCACCTGCAGTGCCAGCACCCCACAGGGGCGCCAGTTCAAGTCACATTCGCTACACCCAATCTCGTTCCCTGCCAATGTGCCTGGGAAAGCAGTGGAAGATGGCTCAAGTCTTTGGGCCCCTGCACCCATGTGGGAGACCCAGAAGAAGCTCTTGGCTTCCCACTGTCTCCGGCAGTTGCGGCCATTTGGGGAGTAAACCAGCGAGCGGAAGGCCTCTCGCACTCTCTATAACTTTTTTAATCCCAAAGAAATCTTTTATTTACTGAGTACAAATTTCATAAGTACAACTTTAGGAATATAGTGATTCTTCCCAACATACTCGCCCTCCCACTCTCTGTAACTCTTTCAAATAAATAAAATAAATATTTAAAAAATTATTTTCAGGGCCAGCGCTGTGGTGCAGTAGGTTAATCCTCCATCTGCAGCACCAGCATCCCATATGGACGCCGGTTCCAGTCCCGGCAGCTTCTATTCCAGCTCTCTGCTGTGGACCAGAAAAGCAGTAGAAAATGACCCAAGTGTTTGGGGCCCTGCACCCAAATAGGAGGCCTGGAATAAGCTCCTGGCTTCAAATTGCCACAGTTCCAGTCGTTGCGGCCATCTGGGGAGTGAACCAGTGGATGGAACACCTGTCTCTCCCTCTCACTGTCTGTGACTCTACTTCTCAAATAAATATGTAAAATCTTTTTAAAAAAATTCTTTTCGTGCAAAAATTTTGGAATCTATGCAGTTTTTTCGTAATACACATTTTTCATGAAATGTGTGAAGCCTCCTCGAATTCCCCGGATGTTGGGACGCCGCCATCATTTTATAGACGGAAGATGCAAAGATCCGATCAGGCCCTTCTGTAGTACGTCACACAATCTCATTTTCAGCTGGGCCAGTACCCTGACTTCTACAGTTAGTATCTGCTCCAGTGTTCCCTCTTCTGAAGTGCAAGTAAGTAATCTGCAGTGGAACAGGTCTCTTGTTTGGTAAGCCAACCTTTGCAGACTGCACCCAGCCCGTCGGGTGGAGGAGGGCACTAAGCCTACTTGGGAAATCAGCTGGACGCCTGGAAGGGCAGACAACCGAGCCGGAGGGCGGCTTCCCCGGCCAGCTGGGCGGCGCTGGGCAACCCGCTGCCCCTCTGGGAAAACGTTTCCTTATCGTTAAGAGTTCCAAAGGAGCGGACTAAGAAATCTGGGGTCCCTCCCTGTCGGGACGCCCAGTGATTCTGCGGACAAATCCCTACGGAGACAGGTGGAAAACGCCCACTCCTCGGAAACAGACGCCGCCGCGCCCAGCGAACCGCGCGCGAACCCCGACAGCACCGCACATGGCCGGAGCCCGCCCGCCCGCCCCGGCAGCCAGCGCGCCTCGGAGCATGCCGGGCTCGTGTCCCGAAGGCCGGGGAAATCCGCAGCGGCGGCTTCCCGGCCGGTTTGCACAATCATCCTGGAGCGGGAATGTCACGGCCCCCCGCCCTCGCCGCCGCCTCCAGCCCCACTTACAGGAGACCGCTGAGAGGAACATGGCGGCAGCTCCCGTGCAGTCTCCGGAACCGCCCCGAAGTCCCTCTACAGACAACTGCTTCCGGGGCACGGGTCGGCTCCGGAAGAGTATTCTGGGAAGTGTCTAAGCCACGCCCCCCAGCCCGCAAGTTATCTGGCCCTTTTGTCTGTTTTCCCCACTCTGTTTTGATTTTGTTGTTAGGGTGGTTGGAATCCCTTTGCCTTCTGGAAAAGGACTTAAAAGTTTTATCTTGAAAGGCAGAGAGACAGAGAAGTCTTCTACCCGCTTATTCACTTCTCAACCGCCCACAACCAGAGCTGGGCTCCCGGTGAAGCCAGGAGCCCGGAACTCAGGACCAGTCTCCCTCCCACACGGTGCCAGCGACCCAAGTACTTCAGCCATCTCCTGCCTGCTTTCAAGGTGCTCAGTAAGAGGCAGCTGGAGTGGGAAGCAGAGCTGGGATTTAGTCGTGGGATGCAGGCGTCCCAAGCAGTGTCTTCACACGCCCCAGCCCCTGAAGAAGACCCTGTTAGTGTCCGGGGGTCATGCCACAGGCCCTCACTTGTTCTCCTGGGTCAAAGGTAGGTGCTTCCCATATTTGCTTCACTAAATAATGGCAAGCACCTGCATTAGAGCCAGGAACCGTGTTGACTCAACCGTGCAAGATGACCGGACCCAGTATAGCTCCTTAGAATGGTGCCTGCTTTTGGAAAGCCTCTGTTAACAAGCGCCATATCCCGCTAGTTAAGGCCTCCCGAGTTAGTCTCTCCCCTTGGGTGGCCCCTATTCCTTAATTATCTGTTAGAACTCTAGGAAGGCATGAAAGTAGGCATCCCCTTACCTGCTGTATCCAAACGCCCAGCAGGCCTGACAACAGGGTTGGAATAACAGACTGGCAGCACTCACATCACTTGTCTAATACTCCAAAACTAGTAAGTAGCTAAGTCAAAATAAGACCCATGCCTTTGTTGCTAGACACTGGGATCTATCATTTTGCCATCATTAATTCTTTTTTTAAAAGATTTTATTTACTTATTAGAGAGGTAGAGTTACAGAGAGAGAGAAAGGTCTTGAATCCACTGGTTCCCTCCCGCAAAAGGCCACAGCAGCCGGAGCTGGTCTGACCTGAAGCCAGGAGCCAGGAGTTTCTTCCAGGTCTCCCATGCAGGCGCAGGGGTCCAAGCATTTGAGCCATCTTCCACTGCTTTCCCAAGCCATAACAGAGAGCTGGATTGGAACAGGAGCAACCAGGATACAAACCAGTACCCATATAGAATGCCAGCGCCGCAGGCAGCTGCTTGACCCACTACACCGCATTGCCAGCCCCCATCATTAATTCTTTATGTCTCTGCAAGAAAATTGAGCTCTTCCAATACCAGAGGCCTCATCAAAAGCCTGATTTCCCAACTGTAATTTTTTTCTAGGCTGTCGTTTTTATCTATGTGTTACATCTTATGGGTATGTGAAATAAGATTCAATCTCATGGATTATCTCCACTGAAAGTAATAAAATTTAAAATAATTCAGCTCTCCAATATGTTTCTAAATTTTTATTAGATTGAGAGAGAGAAAGTCTACTTCCCAATCATTGTTCACTCAAATGACTGCAGTGGCCCCGGAGCCAGGAACTGGGCGAGCCGGGTCCCCCAGGTGTGTGACAGAGGCTCAAGCATTTGTTATTACCACAGTTATTACCACTGCTTCTTAGGGTATGCATTCACAGGAAACTGGAATCAGGAAACCAAGCCCTCCAATATCTTAACCAAATACCCACCCCACAATTCAATTTTTTAAATTCAGACTGTCCTTGCCCTTGGTACTAGTAATAGCATTTTTCTCCCTCTAATACTTCTTGATGTTCACCTCCCTTTCAAAAACTGAGCACCTTCCAGGTACCCAAATCCTTCCTTATCATGTACAGTTCAGTTATTGACAAAAAAGAGCTTTAGGTGTTCAAGAGGATAAGGTTACTTATCTGAGAAATCCCTTTACAGGATTTGCAAGAAAAGAGCACAGGACTGGAAGCCAAAGAATATGAATTCTGGAATTCATTCTCTGTTGGAAAGCCACTTTTCAAGCTTCACCCACTAGGTCAATGACTCTCAGCCCTGCCTGCACACAAGAGTCACCTGTGATCTTTTTAAAGCCACAGATACCAGCGCAGGCAGCGTGGTGCGGCGAGCTAAGCTGCTACTTGCAATGTTGGCATCCCATATCGGAGCAACAGTTCAAATCCCAACTGCTCTGCCTCTACTCCAGCTCCCTAATTTGGGGAGTAAGTCAACAAATGGATGATATCTCTCTAAATAAACAAGTAAATAAATAAATCTCAAAAACAATACAGATACAAACTGAGGCCTAAGTCTGTACAGTATTCTCCCCATACACTAATTTTTTATGAAAAAAAAAAAAAAAGTTGAGGGCCGGTGCCGTGGCTCACTTGGTTAATCCTCTGCCTGCAGTGCCAGCATCCCATATAGGTGCCGGTTCTAGTCCCGGTTGCTCCTCTTCCAGTCCAGCTCTCTGCTGTGGCCCGGGAAGGCAGTGGAGGATGGCCCAAGTACTTGGGCCCCTGCACCTGGGTGTATGGGAGACCAGGAGGAAGCACCTGGCTCCTGGCTTCGTATGGGTGCAGCACCGGCCGTTGTGGCCATTTGGGGGGTGAACCAACAGAAGGAAGACCTTTCTCTCTGTCTCTCTCTGTCTATAACTCTACCTGAAAAATAAGTAAAAATTTAAAAAAGTACAAAAAAATTAAAAAGTTGAAAAGGTAGTACAATGAACAAACCATGATCATATATCCAATTCAGCAAATAGATTCTATGTATATTGATGTGTGTGTGTAATAGAGTGCTGGGTTTTGCTGAGCTATGTGCAAGTAAATTGCAGACACCGTGACCCTTCACCCCTAATACATTAGCAAGTATCTCTTAAGAATAGGATCATTATAGCTGTAACATTATTTTCATTCCTGTAAAAATCAATACTGGTCACATTCAAAGTATCTTAGCAGCTGGTTTCTTGAAAACAGTACCCAATCACGGCTCATACGGTGCCTTTAGTTGTCATAAATCTTTAATCTTTTCCAGTCTAAAACAAAAGCCCTCATTTACTTTTCTTCATGACACTGAATTTTTTCAGAGGCTGACCTCATTACTTGTGGAGTGTCTCATATTCTGGATTTGTCTCATTGTTTTCCTCATTTCATTTGTTCTCCTAACCCCTGCATTTCTTGTAAATTGGAAGGTAGATTTAAAGGCTGGAGTATGTGCCACATAAGACATTTTTGACAAGAGGATTTCATGAGTGACGCTCTAAACTCCGTGTCGCTACATACCAAGAGCCCCAGGATGTTGGGTTGTCTGTTGCCAGTGCTTAGTTGGATGGTCTCTAGATCTCTCCACTGTAAAGGTACACTTGCTTTCCCTTTCCAGTTTTCTCTAGGGTGCTTCTTTGGGATATGAATTATCCTATTTCACAGCGGGAACAGCAGAGACTCAAACCAGCACTCACACAGCATGCCAGTGTTGCAGGTAGTGGCTTTACCTGTTAGGCCACACGCTGGCCCCGAAAAATATTTTTTTTAAAAAAGTCATTTTCAGTGATGGCAAAGAAGTTTTTCCCCCTTCCTAAACTTTCTTTAATTTTTTAGTATCACTATACTGAATTTTTACCCACTGTTTCATAATCATCTATAGTCTTTATTTTTTCTGATGCTCAGAATTTTCCAAAGCTGGCCATTGGGAGCCCCTTCCAGCCAGTCCGGTGTTCCCTGGCGAGGATGCCTTCCTCGCTTCCTGTCAAAAGCTGTCTTAGCTAACCTCGTACTTTCCATGCTCCCAGCCTGGAATGAGGTATTCCTCACAGGTGCTCTGGTTCTTTTAGGGGGTGGGGAGGGGTAGGTGGAAGCCAAAACCTGACACAGCCACTGGACTAGATAAGTGGATTCCAAGCTTTACTTTATTTATTTATTTATTTGACAGGCAGAGTTAGACAGTGAGAGAGAGAGATAGAGAGAAAGGTCTTCCTTCTGTTGGTTCAACCCCCAAATGGCTTCTAAGGCCAGCGCGCTGCGCCGATCCAAAGCCAGGAACCAGGTGCTTCCTCCTGGTCTCCCATGCACCCGGGTGCACGGCCCAAGCACTTGGGTCATCCTCCACTGCCTTCCCGGGCCACAGCAGAGAGCTGGACTGGAAGAGGGGCAACCGGGACAGAATCCGGCACCCGGACCGGGACTAGAACCCCGGGTGCCAGCACCGCAGGCAGAGGATTAGCCTAGTGAGCCTCGGTGCCAGCCCCAAGCTTTACTTTAAACCATGGAACCTTCATTTACATGAAGTCTGTCTCAGAAGTTCATAATGTACAATAAAACTGCACTTTTTGTAAAGACGTTATTTTACTGGGGCTGGCGTTGTGATGTAGCAAGTTAAACCGCAGCCTGCAACCCTGGCCTCCCGTATGGGCGCTGGATTGTGTCCCAGCTGCTCTGCTCCCTGTCCAGCTCCTCTAATGGCCTGGAAAAAGCAACAGAGGACGACCCAAGTGTCTGGGCCCCTGCCACCCAGGTGGGAGACATGGAGGAAGCTCCTGGCTCCTGGCTTCCCTGGCCATTGTGGCTATCTGCAGAATGAACCAGCAGATGAAGATCTCTCTCTGTCTCTCCCTCTCTCTGTATAACTCTTTCAAATAAATTAATTTTTAAAAAAAATATGTATTTTATTTATTTGAAAGGCAGAGGGACAAAGAGAAAGAGATAGAAAGATATCTCCCATCCGCTGGTTCACTCCCCACACGGCTGCAATGACCAGGCTTAAGTCAGCAGCCTGGAGCTCCATACTGTTCTCCCACATGGGTGGCAGGGGCCCAAGTACATGGGCCATCTTTGGCTGCCTCCTCCCAGGCGCATTAGCAGGGAGCTGCATCTGAAGCAGAGCGGCCGGGAATCAAACAGGCAATCACCTGTGGGACGCTGATGTCACAGGCGGCGGCTTGACCCACTGCTCCACAGTGCCTACCCCAGAACCACACTTCTTAAAAAGACATCTTCAGGCCGGCGCCACAGCTCACTAGGCTAATCCTCCGCCTTGCGGCACTGGCACACTGGGTTCTAGTCCCGGTCGGGGCACCAGATTCTGTCCCGGTTGCCCCTCTTCCAGGCCAGCTCTCTGCTGTGGCCCGGGAGTGCAGTGGAGGATGGCCCAAGTGCTTGGGCCCTGCACCCATGGGAGACCAGGATAAGTACCTGGCTCCTGCCATCGGATCAGCGTGGTGCACAGGCCGCAGCGCGCTGGCCGTGGCGGCCATTGGAGGGTGAACCAATGGCAAAGGAAGACCTTTCTCTCTGTGTCTCTCTCTCACTGTCCACTCTGCCTGTCAAAAAATAAATAAATAAATAAAAAAGACATCTTCAGAATCCTGGACGCCATGGATGATCACAGCTCTGGACTGCCGACGGCTGTGTCCCCTCCTAACCCTACTCCTCTGGATTCCAGTTAAAGGCTTTAAACCCTACCCACAGTGCCCTGGGGCCCCATCATATGAGTTTCTATATGTAGCCATAAAAACAGCTAGATATGAAATTCACACAGAGGTTTCTCATGATGCATATTTTCCATAAACATATATACAATTTCCATTTTTTTGCATCAGCTATCTTTTAATTTCATTTTCCCATGAACTTTTGATGCATTTCCTACCACTGGCAGCTCCCTGCACACACCGCCCAACTGTGCAGAGGCCTCATCCAGGAGAGCTCTGTTGTCCCCGTCTCAGCTGCTGCAGGGACAGTCTGGAGCAGCAGGCCACTCAGGACTGGACTGCCTCCGAGACAGCGAACGGCACTTCAGAAATAATTCACAACCAAGGGACCCGTGTCGTGGCATAGTGCATTAAGCTACTGCCTGTGACACCAGCATCCCATATGGGCACTGGTTCCAGTCCCAGATGCTCCGCTTCTGATCCAGCTCTCTGCAATGGCCTGGGAAAGCAGTAGAAGATGGCCCAAGTGCTTGGGTCCCTGCACCCACGTGGGAGACCTGGAAGAAGCTCCTGGCTCCTGGCTTAGGCCTGGCCCAACCCCAGTCATTGCAGCCGTGTGGGGAGTCAACCAGCGGGTGGAAGATATCTGTCTCAATCTCTATGTGTAACTCTGACTTTCAAATAAACAAATTTGTAAATGTCACTTTACACAGAGCCCACTTTCCTCCCAGAAACGCGTTCCTGACCTGGGGTGTGGGCATCAGCTGCCCAGGCCTCCGCCTTCCCCAGCCACAGTTCTTCCTCCACTGACTCCCGCCTCTCCCCTCTCAGTGGACCTGTGCCCAGTGCTGAGTCTAGGGGCCTCTTTCCTTTTCGGTCCACACTCAGTGGTCCTCAGGGATCCCAGCCAGCCTCCTCGTTTTAAAAAGTCCACAGGAGACATCTCCACATTTATATCTCCAGTCACGACTTCTCCTCTGAATTCCAGATTGGTGTGTTTCACTGTCTACGGACATCACATGTCCAAAAGCAATTTCCCAAACCTGCTGTGCACCCTCCCCGCCCAAGCTTCTCCCAGCTCAGTATGTGCCAACCTCATTTTTGCCAGGTGTTCAAGGCAAAAACGCCACAGCCAGTTTGCCACCTTTGTTTCGCTCCCATCAGTAAACCGTGTCACTCAAATCCTGCAACCCTATGTGAAAGAAGTCTTCAAACTCCACCCTCAACTGCCCATTCCACTACTCTGCCTGGAGCACTTGTTGCCATTTAAGTTTCTTATCCACTTGATTTCCCTATTGGCTGTCTTTGGTCACCAGAACTGAATGTCTCTAGATCAGGACCTTCGTCTTATTCAGATACTGCTGTAACCCTAGTGCCTGCAACAAGACCCACAGCATCTCAGACGGATGGGCGAGGAATGAATCTGAGAGAAGCAGCACCAATCACAGGTTAATCTATTAATAAATATGGATATGCAAATGCCAAACAATAGTATTTTGTATTGCCAATAGTTTCAGGGTTCAGGAGGATGTATAAGTTTGTTTTTAGGAAGAGTGTATGAACTCTCTCTTTTTTTTTTAAGATTTAATTATTTATTTGAAAGGTGGATTTACAAAAAAGCAGAGGCGTAGAGAGAGAGAGAGGTCTTCCATCCGCTGGTTCACTCCCCAAATGGCCACACCTGCTGGAGCTGCACCGATCCAAAGCCAGGAGCAAGGAGATTCTTCTGGGTCTCCCACATGGATGCAGGGGCCCAAGGACTTCAGCCATCTTCCACTGCTTTCCCAGGCCACAGCAGAGAGCTGGATCGGAAGTAGAGCAGCCGGGACTCTAACCAGTGCCTATATGGGATGCTGGCACTATAAGCAGTGGCTTTACCCGCTAACCACAGCACTGACCCCCATGAACTGTTTCTTGAAATTCTTGAGTGGAGTGGGAAGGAAGCACTGGCTTTTTAAGTCTCCAGTTCACGCTGCAACCACCTGTCATTTATACCTAACACATTGCTGGCAAGTGTTACTTAAAAGGTTTATTAATACGGATGTAATTCATGGTTGGGGGCGTTCACCTGGTTTTACATAATGAGCCCTCTGTGCCTTATTAGGGTGCAGAACAGATGGAGTACCCTGGCAGTCCCCATGGGAAAGCTGTATCCTTAGAAGAGCAGTGGATTCTTTGGGAGCTGAGAGTACTGACACAGGAGAAGATCCAGCTCTCTAGGCTGGAGCTCCACCCAGAGAAGTAGGAGGAAGAGAACATCCACTCTGGGCCAGGGTTTCTTACCCAGCAGTCACCCTGTGGTCGTGGACACTGTATCCCACACTTAGCACTGGGATTCAAACCCAGGTGTCTGCAGGCTGGGCCTCTTCCATGGGGCTGAGCTGAGAGGCCCCAGCCACTGTCCCACCCACGTCCTGCCTGATTTGTGCCTGAGGAGTGCAGCCACTGTTCTTGTCCCCAGGGTCAGTGACTCTGCCTCTCTGAACCACCCCAAGGGCCTGGGGACCTGGGCAGTGGCAGGTGGGAGATGCAACAAGAGAAGGCTGGAGCTCCCTGCCAGGAGCCGGGACCCTTACACCAGACACCACTAGGCTGGTGAGGTGGGGCATCTTCAAAACCAGGGCCCCTGCTTTGAGAGCTTCATGACACAGCAAAAACATGCTGAGTCAGCAAGGCTGGAAGCCGGGGGCACTGGCCAGGTCTGGGATGTGGGTGGTGGGTGTCCTCAGGTTGGCCTCCGTTCTCTGGCCTCGCTCTCCTAAATCAGCTCCATCTCTCCACTGGGGCTTGCCAGGTGCCGGTTCTTTCCGGGTTGAAAACTTTGCTGACCATGTATGTCTCATCCCCGCCCCCGTACCTACGCCCCATTGCCCCGGATTCCTCTCTGAGGACCTGTAGACTTCCCAGCATGCTCAGATGAGGGGGCCTCCTCCCTCTCTGGAATCTACCTTCCCTGAGGGCTAGGGCTTCTGAAGCTCTCTGTTACCCTTGCTCCCCCACACAGGAGACGCTAATGCAAGGCTGTCGTCCCACTCACATTTCTGACAAATAGGACTGAGCACCTGCCGCCTCGAGATGTCTGCTCTCTGCAGTCCTACCAACCCTCCCAGGTGCAGCCAAGCCAGGCAGAGCAGCAAGAGCTGGGGCGAGGAGGGGGCAATGGACAGTGAACACAATCCTGGAGATAGAGGAGGGGGGGAGCTAGAAAGCCAGGTAATGGAAGAGTCTAGATGCCACAGCTGGCAGCAAGGCCTGTGTCCCATGGGCAGCTGTGTGATGTGATAGGTGGCCTGCAGTGGCAGCACCTGAAATCCGGGTGTCTTCCCAGATAACTGAGAGGGCCAGCGACGCTGCCATCCCTCCCAAACACAACACCCAAAGGTCCCCTTCACTTTTCCTACTCTGCATGTTAATGCCTATTGCTGTAGTTTGCACACTTACTTGGTGTTTCCTTAACAATTGGTGGGGTCTTCTTGAGAATCTGTTAAAAGCTATGGCTTAGGGGCCAGTGTTGTAGCATAGCCGATAAAGCCACCACCTGCGACGCCAGCATCCCAAATGGGCACCAGTTCAAGACTCAGCTGCTCCACTTCCAAGCTCCCTGCAAGTACACCTGGGAAAGCAGCAGAGGATGGCCCAAGAACGTGGGCCCCTGCACTCATGTGGGAGACCTGAAGAAACTCCTGGCTCCTGGCTTCAGCCTGGCTTAGCCCTGGCCGTTGCAGCCATTTGGGGAGTGAACCAGTGGATGAAATATCTCTCTCTCTCTCTGTCTCTCCCTCTCTGTAGCAGCCTTTCAAATAAATAAAATAAATTAATCTTTAAAAAATAAATAAATAAATCTTTTTGAAAAAAGTGGGCAGCTAGCTCTGTGGCATACTAAGCTAAGCCTCTGCTTGCGGCGCTGGCATCCCATACCAGCACCGGTTCCTGTCCCGGCTGCTCCTCTTCCAATCTAGCTCTCTGGTATGGCCTGCAAAAACAATGGAAGATGGCCCAAGTGCTTGGGCCCCTGCACCTGCACCCGCATGGGAGACCCAGAAGAAGCTCCTGGCTCCTGGCTTTGGATTGGCTCAGCTCTGGGCGTTGCAGCCATCTGGGGAGTGAACCAGCGGATGGAAGACTTTTCTTTCTGTCTCTTCCTCACTGACTGTAACTCTGCCTCTCAAATAAATAAATTTTTAAAAAAGCTATGGCTTAGTTTTGCCCACAAAAATGCATGCATACGCTCCCACGAACAATTTTACTGTACTTTCCAAGAGGCCTTCCACCTGGCTGCACCATGGAATCAGTTGGGGAGCTTGGTACACAATCAATGCCTGCCCGCCACCCAGAGGGCCTGATGTCACTGACCTGGGTGCAGTCGGGACATGGGGTCTTTGAAGCTCCAGGAGGTTCTACGGTACAGTCAGCATTGACAAGGGCTGGGCTAGGACTCGTGGACTCTGGATTAAGCCCCCTGTGACACACTCTCTAAGTGCCAAGTGTGTCCTTTGAACTCACTTTGTACAGGGAGCAGTGCCTGCCTGGGGAGGGAGAGAGGAGAGAAAGTGGCCGGTGGAAGGAATGAGGAAGTCCTGAGCAAGGCCGCAGGCTAAGGGTGGTGTGCTCACAGCCTGCCGGAAGACTGCCTAGCACAGCGAAAGAAAAGGCTCTGACAGCCGGGCCTGCGAGTCAGCAGACAGCACCCGTCCCACCCACGCCCTTCCCCTGCCCCGGAGGAGCCCTGGATCGCAGCAGGGCTGGGCGGGCAGGGAGAGGACAGCACTGGCGGGTGCCCACGGAAAGCACCTGTGAGGGCGTGGAAGTGCAGAGCGAACGGGCTGGAACTCCTGACTGGAGGAAGGGATCTGGGTCACAGTCAAAGAGAGGCAGTGGGGGGGGGGGGGGCAGGCCACGTCACAAGAGCGCATAACCTCAGATGATTTTCATCAAGTCATTTCTAAGGCTTGCTCCTTTGGGATGTCCCTTGGTCTGAGGTAGCGGTCAGGCCCGCCTAGGTGGTCGTGGCCAGATAACATGGTCCAGTGGGCAGAGGATGGGGCGCCCCAGGCTCATCCCCGGAGCTTCCATGTTGAAGACGGTTTGGGAATCGTGTTTCTCAACACCTGGGGATCTTGTTAGAGGGCAGATTCTGAACAGGTGGGTGTGAAGTGAGGCCTAAGGGCCTGGAGCTCTGACGATCTCACAGTGTCGCCAGCTGTGCAATCCTTATACTCAGGCTGCAATCCAGGCAGACTCCCCGGCGGCAACATCAGTTGCATTTGGGAGCTTGCTGGGAATGCAGCGTTTCAGTTCCCACCTAGACCTACTAAATCAGAATCTGCATCTTAACAAGGCCCCCAGATGCGACTGCAATGCTCATTGAAGTTTGAGGTTCAGTTTGATTCAAGCGTAAAGCAGTCAGCGCTTCTTCCAGAACACGGTTTCTCAAACTTTAATTGCACAGAAATCATCTGGCAATGGACAAGCTCATAGTCCAGGTCCTGAAGCCACAGGACGAGGCCAGCCACCACCCTGATGTGATGCTAACCAGTAGCCGCCCGCCCAGGACAGCACCGGTCCTAATGCTGGCACAGAGCAGAACTCACGGGCAACATGGGGCAGGAGCTTGTTGAGTTGTCTTGTCCAAGAGTAAAGGCCTACTTGGAAATGCAGCCCAGAGGATACGCTGGCCCGCTCACAGTCTCCTGTAAGGAGCAAGGGCTCAGACAACCAGGGAGGAGGCAGGTGGCCAGAGAAGCCCCAGGCCCAGAAGGAACTCGTTTATAGGAGGGCTCCCACAAAGCTGCCTCGAATGTCCTCACCAGGGATAGCCTCCAACAGCACCCAGCCTCAACTCCAGCTCTCCCCTCTTGGCTCCATTCAAAACAGATGTCAGTGTGACACCTCCCAGCGTCAAAGGCAACCAGCATGGCTGTTGTGGGTTAAGTCTGAATTCCAAGTGATAGGCGCGGGTTGGGCAAATAAAACAAAGCACGTTTGCCTTGGAGGAGTGGATCAATGACTCGCTTTTGAAGTGATCATTATTCCTAGGCTTCAGGGGTGCCAGCCTGGGAAAGAAAGCATTTCTGTCTGTTTTTCCTTTATGTAGCATCTTCCAGGCTTTCTGGGGGATCCCTGACAGAAGTTAGGATTTCAGCCAAAATACAGCCATTTTCATCATGCCCTGGGATCAGATTGGACTGATGGTTCTAGCAGATTCGTCAAAGTGCCAGGCCCCTTTTCCTAACACTTGTTTTAAATATATCGTGAACAGGAGCGAGTGCTTTCGAATGCGGTGCTGTTTCCTGCTTGGGCAGTTTCCTTGTCTTGACACCCTCTGTGGACTGAGTATCACTCGTGCATTCGCGAGGGTTCTTCCACCTCCACCTTGGCCTGGACCCTTGTTCAAGGGGAAATGGAATGACTACGTTAAGGCCCACACCAGCCATGGCAAAGTTTCCCCAAAATAACTCCTTTCAAAATAATAATCATTTTCCATTACTTTTTCCACCTTCCTGGCCCACAACCTCATTTCCAACAGCCCCAGAGAGCCAGACCCCACAGAGGGACAATCCTGCAGGTGGCCCTGCAACTTTGCCTGGAAAGATGGTTGCCTCGGGGCCAGCGCTGTGGCACAGTGGGTTAAATCGGGACCTGAGACACTGGCCCCATATAAGCACCGCTTCAAATCCCAGCTGCTCCACTTCCGATCCAGCTCCCTGCTACACCTGGGAAAGCAGTGGAAGATGGCCCAAGGACTTGGGCCCCTGCCGCCACATGGAAGGCATGAATGCAGTTCCTGCTCCTACTTTGTCCCAGCCCAGCCCCAGCCATTGTGAGGAATGAACCAGTAGATGGAAGGTCTCTGTCTCTCCCTCTCTCTGTAACTCTGCCTTTCAAATACATTAAAAAAAAAAAATCTTTGGGGAAAAAAAAGATTTCCCTCCCAGCATGCATTCCCTCCAAGTTGCCAGGGGCATGTGAATAGGGAACCGGGAATCTGACCACGTATTCCTGGGCTGTTGGACATACGATTTAGACTCTTTCTAGCCAGCTGCCCTGTGCAGAACAGAGTGAGTACCCCCTAGCACCACTGCTGGCTGTGGAAAGCAAGGGTTAACTAACCTCCTCCACTGCTTTGGAACAGCATTCCAAGGCCAGCCACCCCAGCCAGGCAAGCTCACACTCTTTCAAAGCCACTTTCCTAGGGACCTGTGTTTCCTTTTGTTGACCCAGAGAGACAGCAGTTGTCATGTTCACAAGGATGACCTAACTGGAGCTTCTGTGGTTTGGGATCCTGCCCGCCTGTGCTTCACCCTGTTTAGCCTCCAAGGCAGAAGCCTGGCCTCGCAGCCGGGAGATTGTGGTTAGTTTCCTGGCCTCCGCCCGAGGTGCAGGCACACCTGCGCCCCTGAGGGAGGGACAGCCTGTGGAGGGTCTGGGAGGCCAGGGCTGAGTCACTTTGGGAGCCAGAACCCACACAGAAATTCCCGTGGATGTTAACCATCTGTCCGTGTTCACAGGGAAAAAATTAAAGTTGGGTGTCCCCCTGACTCCCGTGTCGGGGTCCGCTCTTCATGTGGGGTCACTCCCCAGAAACCCTCAGCTTCACCTGCAAGTCCAGGGGAGGGGAGTGGCCCCCACCTCATAAAAATGCACTGTGCGGGCCTCTCTCTTCTACTCCTTATACTTTACTCTTCTAAAACCGTGCGACTTCAGAAAACCCCACTGTCAAGTCATTGCTTTAAGTGCTTCTACTAATGCCAGCGTCTTGAAGAAGCGATGGCTGTTTTCCCCACCCAAAGTGCCGCCCAGCTCCTGCACGCAGCCCATTCTCAGTGCAAGGACAGCTCCCTGCCTGTCTTATGTGAAGTCCTTCGGCTGTTACATTTCTGGTTTTCTTTGTTTGTTTGTTTGGTTTTTTTTACAGGCAGAGTGGACAGTGAGAGAGAGAGACAGAGAGAAAGGTCTTCCTCTTTCCGTTGGTTCACCCCCAAATGGCCGCTTTGGCAGCGCACTGCGCTGATCTGAAGCCAGGAGCCAGGTGCTTCTCCTGGTCTCCCATGCGGGTGCAGGGCCCAAGGACTTGGGCCATCCTCCACTGCCTTCCCGGGCCACAGCAGAGAGCTGGCCTGGAAGAGGAGTAATCGGGACAGAACCGGCGCCCCGACGGGGACTAGAACCCGGTGTGCCGGCACTGCAGGCAGAGGATTAACCTAAGTGAGCCGGGGCGTCGGCCCTGGCAGTTGCATTTCTAACAGCATGCTGGCCCCAGTCATCCACCTTAACCCAGCCACAAGAAATGGGGAGGAGCCAGGCCGCTCAGAACCCTCCCCTAGAAGGCTTGGGAGAGACGGGAAAAGGCTGCATCTACGCATGCCTGAGACTTGGTCCCTGGCCACTGCGTCCTGAGGGCTTGTGTCCTAAAAATGAGAATGGGGGTTGGTGGGGGGAGAAACACAAGGATGCCTGCAGTCTGTTAGTACTCAGGGACTGACTGACCTCGCGATGGCAGCCTCAGCGCTGGTGCTGTGGCACAGGGGGAAGCTGCCACCTGGCACGCTGGCATCCCATTCCGGAGCCAGTGAGAGGGCCGGCTGCTCCACTTCCTATCCAGGTCCTCGTTACTGGGCTGGGGGAACCAGCAGAAGATGGTTGGAGTGCTTGGGTCATTCACCCACAGGGGAGACCTGGATGGAGTTCCAGGCTCCTGGCTTCAGCTGGTCCCAGCCCCAGCCATTTAGGAAATGAACCAGCAGATGGAGGATTTCTCTCTCTCTCTCTCTCTCTCTCTCTCTCTCTCTCTCTCATACATAAAATAAATATTAATGGCAGCTTCCTGAGCAGATGGGTCCCTGAGGTGGCTGCTCTGATCCCTAGCTGCAGACAGGAGGCAGCGCCCTCCACAGGTCCTGAGACAACTCTGACCCACCAAGGGGAAGCACACAACCTGCTTTCATTTGCCTGTGAAGCAAGAGTCTGGGGAGCTTCAGATGGTTTTGATGCCGTGTGGCGGGCAGCCAGAAGGAAAGGGCAAGTCCCCGTCACGTCTGGTTTTGGGGACACTGAGCCATTTGAAATGAAGGAGGCAAAGCTTTCACAAGGTGTCTTCTCTGACTTGGAAATAATTGGGCCTGGTTTAATTTGGTGCACGGTGAAGTTACAGAGCTACGTGATCGCTTCAGTGTGCTTTGCAGTTCCCGGAGTCACTAATTAGCTCTATGACTTACAGGTTAATGAGATAAAACATTTATAAATCAAGTTGATGGCTGATGCAAGGAGAAAGCCCCCGACTCTGGCTCTACCACACTAACGCTAAATTTACAATCTCATTCTTTCCCGTGGTCAAATTGATTATGTATGAATGTATACGAACAAATGTACAATCATAAAATTCATGCTTCAATTATAAACTACCTTGCCCAAGTCGCCCTTCTAAATTTATTCAACACCGATAAGAAAGTTGATCGTTAATTAATTATTAACAAAAGTAATCCCGCCAGTATGAACTGATGTGGTGAAAGGTTTAGGTGAGAACCTTCCCACAGAGCAAACGTCTATCTGGTACGTTCAAACAACACGTTCCTGAAAATCTGCACGTAAAGTAAACCTCAGAAATAAAACTGCAGGTTTCACTCACTGAAACGACTGGGGAGCCTGGGGATTAGAGACTTGGGGTGACCCCTGTGATGCACAGGACTCTGTTCCGCCTCCATGCTGCACCTGTGTCAGGCCGGTCTCCCTGTGGTTACGAGCACAGGCCCACAATACCTTGGCTTGACCACTTTTCTAGCTCTGCCTCCTTGGGCAAGTTATTTAAAGGCTCCATGCCTCCATTTCTGCCTCTCTAAAGTGTGGATAAGACAGACTCTTACCTCCTACAGCTTTTCTGAGAATGAAACATGGTAACGGGTAACAGGAGTGAATGTGGTAACAGGACCAGGCACAGTTAGTGCTCCATCAGTTGCAATGATGACAGGTGGAGTGGCACCTAAGTGTTCAGACTTGCCTCCCTGCGTCTTTTGCAGAGAATCTGCAGTTTTGAAATATGGTGTAGTAAAACCAAGACCTCTGCCATCTGCAATGGGGATATAGTTGCGCATCATCAAGCTTGGCCTTTTGGAGTGCACTGTTCCTTTTGGATACTTCTCTTTCCTCCCTCACAGAATCTTTTTTTCTAAGTTAGAAGATTAAAAGATCCCTGCTGGGGCTGGTGCTGTGGCGTAGCAGGTTAAGCTGCCACCTGTGACACGGCATTCTATATGGACGCTGGTTCATGTCCTGGCTGCTCCACTTCTTATCCAGCTCCCTGCTGATATGCTGGGAAGGCAGCAGAGGATGGCCCAAGTGCTTGGGCCCCTGCGCTCACACGGGAGACCTGGATGAAGCTCCTGGCTCCTGGCTTCAGCCTGGCCCAGCTCTGGTTATTGCGACCATTCTGGGAGTGACCAGCAGATGGAAGACCTCTCTCTCTCTCCTTCCTTGTGACTTCCAAAAGGAATAAACAAATCTCAAAAAGGAAGGAAAAAGGCAAGCAAGCCCAGGCAGTCTGCCGGTCCTAGTTGGCAGCTTTGGTGGCACAGAGGAAATTTCCAGATCTTCCGACTCTCTGATCCTTCCGGCTGGCCCCATTTCCTCCTGGAACAGCGTGTGGGAAGCACAAGCTGGTGGAGGCAGAATCTCAGAACAGCCATCCCCCTTCCGGGTGCCCGCTCTGTGTACATTCCCAGCAGGTAAGCGCGGTCGCTTTAGCTGCAGGTCACAGAGCACAAGACGGTAGCTGAGGGTGAGCGATCACTCTCAGCCCTGCTGCTCAGAGCTCTGCTGTTCCTTGAGTCAAAAGCAGAAAGGGTCAAGGAAAGAAGAGGAAGTTGAAACTCTACAAAGAGCAGGGCCGTGCAGCTGCAGTCCAACTTGGCCCAGCCCTACTGACCTTGCCTTTGTCCTCGAAGAACAAGACAAGCTTTGGACTGCCGATTGCATCAGTTGTTACCCATCTGCGCCTCCCTCCTCCACCCCCGGAAGTGGTTAGGAGGATTAAGTAACAGTTTCTGAGGCAATCAGGCGGGGAGGTGGGAGGTATGGAGACTATCTCACTCCTTTCACCCAGGCCCCACCCAATAGACTCTGCTCAAATTCAAGTCCATGAAGGGCAAGTAGGCATCTGAGCCAGGGTCGTCCCCACGGTCCCAAGACAGCCAGTAATCCCTTCTCTCCCTACCTGGGCACGGGTGGGGCGATGTGTAGGACTTTTGAATCTTCTGTTTTGGCCAAGGTGAGCCCCAGAACCTCAGATTGTTAGAGACAACAAGCCGATGTTGTATTTGACAAACGAGACCCAGAGAAGTGAAATGACTTGCTGGAGGGCCCATAGCTCAAGTGCATCCGTGTGCCCAGACCACAGCTCTCATCTGTTCTCCTGCACAGTGAACAACCAAAGGAGCAGAGTGTTCAGACTTCCGGTCCTTGGATGGAAGACAGCACCAGAAGGGAGCGTTCAGTGGTTAATGAGGTCACATTTAGGCTGGGCAGTAGGATGCACGGGAGATTCTTAGAAGTGAGGTTTATAGCACAGCCGTTACAAAGAATAGGATGGAGGCTCCTCCAAAAACTCAGCGCAGGTCTAACGTCTGACCCAGCCACCCCACTTCTGAGCGTTTCTCTGAAGGAGCAGGAAGGAGATCTCTGCACTACGAATTCCTTGCAGCACTATTCACAACAGCCAAGATAGGGAGTCAGCTAGATGCCCGTCAATGGACGAATGGGTAAGGGAGACGTGGGATGGACACACAGTGAAGAATGATTCCGTCATTAAAAAGAAATCCAGGCATTTGCAGCAAACTGGCCAGAACTGACATCCTTATATAACATGAAGTGAGCCAAACCCAGAAGGACAAGCACCATGTATTATCTATCATATGTGGACGTCTTCAGTCCAGGTCTTGATGGAAAGCAGGCCGGTTGCAGGCTGAGGTGAGAGAGCAGCACGTTCCGGAACACGATGGAAACCCAACAGGCCTGCACCTAGCCCAGGCCTCTAGGGCTGCTGAAGCAGAGAAGCAGGGGTTTCAGGCTGAACTGAACTAGTAGGACCAATTACGGGGACCGGGCGACAGCCAGTAGTAGCATGGATGTCCAGAGTACTGGGTTGAGACCAGAAACTACTCATGGTGTATACGGATTTAAAGAGAGTATTAGAAGTTAGATGTGAACGCAGATTCACACAGATACTACTCGGCAATGTGCACCCCAATGTGCAGTTCCACTGGTAATCCATGGAGTGGCCCGCTTCCCGGGTCTGCTACCACTGAGACACGCGCCTCCGTGAGCCTCAGCTGATGAGGGGTCTGAGCTGGCTCCTCCTCTTCCCACGGCGCTTGTCTAGAAACCACTGTCTTAGGCCCCTAACCTACGAGCTGCTGGTGACTTCCGGTGTCCTGCAGTTTTGGGCTTCTTCTGAGCCCTGGAAACCTGGTGCTGAAAGTATGACACGGACTTGATGGACACTCGGGCCATTTGGCACCTGCCATTTTGCTGAAGGTGACGTGATCTTTGACCAGCGTCGGGGACTACCCACAGTCTCATAGCCTTTCTGAACGCGAGCTCGCTCATGTTCTCATGCTGCCACCCAGTTCCTGGGAGATCAAAAATTTCCTGTCCATGGTGGGGATCTGGCACCACAGTTAAGCTGCCAATTAAGATGTCCATGTCTTGTACCAGAGGACGTGAGTTCCAGTGCTGGCTCCGGCCCCCCATTCCAGTTTCCTACCTGCACCCTGAGAGGCAGCAGGTGATGGATCAGCTGGCTGGGTTCCTGCCCCCCATGTAGGACACCTGGATTGAGTTCCCAGCTCCTGGCTTTGACCTTGCCCAGCCCCAATGTTGTGAGCATTTGGGGTGAAACAGTGAATGGGAGTGCTCTTTCTCTTTCTATCTCTGCATATTTAAAAATATATATATATTCTAATCACCTCTCTGATTAAAGTTTAACTTTAAAAAAAAAAAAGGTGTATTTGCTTGTTTATTTGAAAGGCAGAGTGACAGTCAGATCCTTTAGCTGCTCGTTCACTCCCCCAAATGCCCACAACAGCTGGGGTGGGCCAGGTGGAAGCCGGAAGCCAGGAACTCCATTGAGGTCTCCTATATGGGTGTCAGGAATCCAAGTACTTGGGTCATCATCTGCTGCCTCCCCAGTGCATTAACAGGAAGCTGGATCAGAAGTGGAGGCAGAACTCGAAACCAAGCGCTCTGATATGGGATGTGGGCATCCCGAGCAGTGACTTAACCCCACCGCACCAAAATGCCCACCTTGAAGGCTCAACTTTTATTTTGGAACTGCTTTTTCGATTGTCCATAATCACCTCATGGGAGCGAGAAGACTCCTTTTAGCTCAGTGTAGACCTGAGTTTTTCCAGCTGACCCCACCAGTGCCCTGTGCACCCAGATCCACCCTCTGTGGGATGGACTCCAGGAAGGACCCCTCGGGTCCACCCGAAACCAGCGGAATCAGGCTTCAGTGTGCCCGAAGGGCTCCCCTCTTAGGTCACCAAGCCCCTCGAGAACCTGACAAGTCACCCCGACACCCCCACTCCCCTGCCCTTTTGCAGAGAACGGGGAACAAGTAAGAGCATGCCACTGCACAAGGAAAGTGCTCAAGCTCGCAGAGGGGACAGGGAGGTGGTCCAGTGAGCTGGAAGACGTCTGGTAGAGCCCCAGGGGGAGGCAGCTGCCAGGGGAGGGGTCCTGAGGAGGCCCGGGTGAGGGGCCCCAGACAGTGCGGGAGGGTCCAAACCAGCATGAAGCAATTTTCTGTTTTTCTTAATTAAGCCTCATGAGTCAGCTCAGATATCTGCTTTCACTTTCTGCCCCTTACGAGCAAGGCTGAAGATAGCTGGTCCAGGGATTAGGAATGCATCTATTTCCAAGTAGGAGCAAATCCACTAAAAACAAGCAGCCCACGCTGTCCTCATTGCATTCCTGCACAGACGACCTGTTATTCCAAAGAAGGAGAGTTGAATCACGGGACACGTAGTCAACATGCTCATTTCACAGATGAGAAGACTGAGGCTCAGAGAGGTGAAGTATTAAATAACATGCCCCAAGTCACTCCACCAGTACCTGCAGAAATCACGGGACTAGAACTCCGGCTCTTAAAATCTCAGTCCATGCACTTCCTCACCTTCTCCCCTGCCTGCCTGGGGTTCCCGTGCTGGCTGCCAGGCCTGTTCTGGGTGAAAGGTTGCCTTAGAGTGCCCTCCCCTGGCCCTGGGCAGCCACTGGAGCAGCTCTGGTGACAGAATCATGCACAGAGCTGGTTAAAACTCTAGGCTGGTGTTGTGGTGTAGCAGGTAAAGCCGCTGCCTGAGATGCTGGCATCTCATATGGGCTCCAGTTCATGTGCTGGCTGCTCTACTTCCAATCCAGCTCCCTGCTAATGGTCTGGGAAAACAGCAGAAGATGGTCCAAGTGCTTGGGCCCCTGCACCCACATGGGAGACCAGGATGAAGCTCCTCGCTCCTGGCTTCAGCCTGGCCCAGCCCTGGCCATAGCAGCCATCTGTTGAGTGAAGCAACAGAAGATAGCTATCTGTCACTCTCTATCTCTCCCTGCTCTCCACAACTTTCTTTCAAATAATAGATAAAGCTTAAAAAATAAAGTTCCTGGGCCCCACTCCAGTTCTACCAAATCAAAAACTTGGTAGGTGGGTTCAGCAATCTATTTATTTATTTATTTATTTTTAAAGGTTTATTTTATTTATTTGAAAGGCCAAGTTACACAGAGGCAGAGAGAGAGAGAGAGAATAAAAGTCTTCTATCCACTGGTTCATTCCCCAAATGGTTGCAGCAGCTGGAGCTGTGCCAACCTGAAGCCAGGAGCCAGGAGCATCTTCCAGGTCTCCCACATGGGTGCAGGGGCTCAAGAACTTGGGCCATCTTCTACTGCTTTCCCAGGCCATAGCAGAGGGATGGATCAGAAGTGGACCAGCCAGGAATCAAACCGGCGTCCATATGGAATGCTGGCATAGCAGGTGGCAAGTTTACCCACTATACCACAGCACCCTTTTTTTTTTTTATTTTAAGATTTTTTTTTATTTGAAAATATGAGTTATAGGCTGGGGAAGTGGAGATAAAGAGGTCTTCTATCCGCTGGTTCACTCCCCAAATGGCTGCAACGGGCAGGGCTGGGCCAGACTGAAGCCAGGAGCCTGGAACTCCACCCAGGACTCCTACATGGAGGACAGAGGCCCAAACATCTGGGCCGTCTTTCTCTGCTTTCCCAGGTGAACTGGATTGGGAAGTGGAGCAGTCAACACTCGAACCAGTGGTCCTGTGGGATGCCGGTGTCACAGTCGGGTTTAACCCACTGCCCCACAATGCCGGCCCCAGAACTTGCGTTTCTAACAAGTTTCCAGGCGATGCTGATCAGCTAAGTCAAACAGCACTTACTGAGCATCTTCAGTGTAGGCCAGAACACCCAGTCCAGGTCCCAGCCCAAGTCCCAGCCCTGTCACTGGTGAGCTGCTACTGAACATGACACTTAACCTCTTAGCCTCCGTCTTCTCGCTTTATGATGGTAACCACCACCACCACCCATGGGGTTAATGTGTAAAATGGGTAAGTCAGGCGGAGACACACACACACACACACACACACACACACCCCGCAGATGCAACCCTGATGCTACGGGAATGCACAGGGCTCTTGTCAGGAAAGACAGTCCATGGGGACAGGTGCATCCTCTGAATGCTAAGCAAACCCACCACCAATCCAGAAGAAATGTTCGTGTCCTTCCACAATTAGTGCCTGAGGAATTATTAGAGCCAGGCCCTGGGCTGTGCATCAGGTTTGCAAAGGTGAATGACACAGTCTCTGCCCTGGAGGAGCACCTGGAAGGAAGATAAACATGCAAATCCTAATAATTACCCTAATGGGTGATGAGCCAGGGAAGGAACCCTGTGCCTTGAAGCAGCCAGCAGCCAACCCTGTCTGAGGAGGCAAGCAAGACTTTGAAGAGGAATCTGACTTTCAAGTAGGGGTTTTGAAGGATGAGTAGGAGTTCTTTAAGAAGAACCATGGCAGGGGGCACTTCAGGCCGAAGGAACAGCTTTTGCAAAGTGGTCACAGAAGCATGAGAATGCGTGACACGTCTGGTAGGGAAACCTGCGTGGTTAGAGCTCAGTGGGTGCGGGAAGAGGACTGGTGAGGGGGGCTGGGCAGGACTGGGCAGAATCCTGGCTGCTGTGCTCCATAGGTCAGGCCCGGTTACAAGTCTGGAGGCAAAGCCTCTGGAGACACCCAACCCCTCGCTGGAGGATTCCTTGGAAAAAAATCCGAGTAAATTCCCAAAATGAAGATTTATGAAGCGAGGACCTACATCGCCAGCCCACTCAGTGCCCACAGCCTTGCCTGCCAGGAAGCCAAGCCCAGAGCCGCCTCCTGGATGCGGGGGCAGCCCTTGGGAACAGGCTCCCCTGGAAGGCACACGGGGAGTCTCTTACCTCTGACCTTCATCAGATACACTCGGCACCTTCCCGGTAGGCTTCCTCCTGCCCAGCCCCCAAGGGCGTGGAGTCACAGGCGGAACAAAAGGACGTTATCTAGAACTAGTAAGTTCTGGGAGGTGGAGGGAGGCGGAGCCGGTGGGGGCGGGAGAATGAGTCCTCCAGCAGCGCTGACGCAATCCAGTTAGAGGCAGGTGGAGAGGACACCTGGAGCCAGGTGCTCGCTGAAGCTGGAAGAGGCCCGGCACCCCCACCCCCAACCCGCCCCGGACCGGACCTCACAGCTAGCTGACTCCCAGGCCTCAGTCCCCACGTCCAAGTCCAAGAAGGAAAGCCCCAGGAAACTGGCGATTTCTGTCTCCAGTGACCTCACCCCCTCCTCCTGCCCCCACCCCACCCCCCGCGCCCCCGCGCCCCTTTCAGTCTCAGGAGGTCTTCAAAGTCCACAGTAAGTCCTACTAGGGAAAGACTATGTAAGTATTTACATACACATGCTGGAACAGGGACATTGGCCTCAGCCATTTTAGGCTCTTGTTAGCCCTGCCTTCTTCCAAGAGACCAATTCTGCCTCACACCCCGCATTCCTCCCCAGGTTTGGAAGCCGGTGCACCAGGCTTGAAGCACCTTAATGGGGAAGCTCACCTCCTCCTACTGCCCCCACCCCCACTCCTAGCCCACCCAAGTATAAAAAGGCCCGGCCTGCCGGGGTCTGGGCCCCCTGCCACGTGTTCAGTCTGTGTGCACACCGGCAGTGGGTCGACCTCTATGCGTTTATTGTCTTTAAACTTTCATTTATTTTCCATAAATTCGGTCTGGCTGCGAGTTTGTATCTGTCTCCTCTCCGTTCTGCGCCCTTTCTCTGACATTTGGTGCCCTGTGTGAGGAGGCACCAATCTGCACCGCCTTTCTTCTTACAATACATATTTTTTTAAAAAACACCTTTTTGAACTAAAAGTAGAGTTACCTTTTAATTCATTTCTCCATGACCTTGTTGAAGTACCCTGGTGCACTTGGTGTAATGAGGTGTGTAGCAAGTGCCATTTTTGAAGAAAGCAGTAGAGAGGAAAGGGGCCAAGCTGAGCTTCTACGCTGCATGGGTGTGCGGTTTTACTCCAATTCCTCTGTCTCCTGGAGAGGGGGAAGCAACTTGCAATGATCCCTTTTATTTTAAGGGAAATACTGTAACAGGTCTTCGGGTTAGACCAGAACAAAACCTGCTCTCCTGGAAAGGAGACAGTGCGACGCGGGACCACGAGACGCTGCGAGCCGTAAGGGAGGCTCCCAGCCGGGCTCACGGGGAGAGCTGTTTCCACTGGGCTAGGAGGAGTGGAGAGAGGGCCTGTTCCACAGTGGGAGCCAGCAGGAGTGAGTGAGAACTCGCAGGAGTCCTCAAACCCTGGCACATGGGACTAGATGAGAGTTGGGGGAAACTCTTCATGTTTGGTGACAAATGGAAACATGGCTGGGGTTGTGTTCTGTCTGTCTCGCTGGTAGGGCTACCAAGAGTGTCCCACGCCAGCCCAAGAACCCATGGAGCTCATTCTCCAAAGACAACTCAGGCAAAGGTGGAGCAGCCACAGCCCACCAGGAGGAGCCCCACCGCCCACCCCAGGGCAGGGTCTTGCCCATCTTCTGCTCTGTTAAGTGCAGGGCTTGGGGTCTGATGGGAAATGGGCCACACTCTACTACCTCTCTTAGTTCCTAAATGCTTTACCTTGAATTGCTTCTTTTTCCTAAACACTTGACTTTTTTTTTGACAGGTAGATTTAGATAGTGAAAGAGAGAGAGACAGAGAGAAAAGTCTTCCTTTCCGTTGGTTCACCCCCCAAATGGCCGCCACAGCCGGCGCGCTGCACCGATGCAAAGCCAGGAGCCAGGTGCTTCCTCCTGGTCTCCCATGCGGATGCAGGGCCCAAGCACTTGGGCCATCCTTCACTGCCTTCCCGGGCACAGCAGAGAGCTGGACTGGAAGAGTAGCAACCGGGACAGAATCCGGCGCCCCAACTGGGCTAGAACCCTGAGTGCCGGTGCCACAGGTAGAGGATTAGCCTAGTGAGGCGTGGCGCTGGCCAACACTTGACTTTTTTTTTTTTTTTTTTTTGACAGGCAGAGTGGACAGTGAGAGAGAGAGACAGAGAGAAAGGTCTTCCTTTGCCGTTGGTTCACCCTCCAATGGCCGCCATGGCCGGCGCACCACACTGATCTGATGGCAGGAGCCAGGTACTTATCCTGATATCCCATGAGGTACAGGGCCCAAGCACTTGGGCCATCCTCCACTGCACTCCCTGGCCACATCAGAGAGCTGGCCTGGAAGAGGGGCAACCCGGACAGAACCCGGCACCCCAACCGGGACTAGAACCCGGTGTGCCGGCGCCGCAAGGCAGAGGATTAGCCTAGTGAGCCGTGGCGCCGGCTTCAACACTTGACTTTGAAAAATAAAATCCTATACTTTGAAAATGTTACAGGAAATTGGGTCACCCTGGGATAAGGGTGCATGACCTGCCAGGTGGTGGTGGCGGCCGGGTTTGAGACCGGAGGCCAGGGGAGGACTGAATGGCCACTTGGAGAGTAAAGCACTTCTGCCTTCTCTTAATGCAAAAAACCACAGTACCTACTGCTTATATCATAAACACAAATACGTAATAAATATATTATTCTTATAAAATAGTCACTATGTATTATATATATTTATAGCAATGCATTTTATAAAATATTATTAAACATGTGAATGATTTATATCAAACCTATTTAAATATACATATAATAAACCACTCTATAAAATGTAAATAATATGTAAATTATGGAAGACGTAAATATCAATTTTCTTACTGCCAAAAATTAATCAGGGCTAACATTTCAGGATACTTCCTTCAGTCTTACTCTATGCATATCAACAAAAAATGTAAACAGACAAATAGATATAGACAGCCCCTGGCTTATGAGGATGGGCCTTATGAGGACCAAATGCCAAATGGATTCAGTGGAAGCCACTGAGTGGAACTTTGGTCTTTTGTCATTGTGACAGATGACTGTGTCACGAGGCTGGGCAGCGGCAACCAGCACCAGGGGCAGCTCCTGGTACTGGCTAAGCTACCATGGTCAGTATGGTAGGCTCATTAAATACATTTTCCACTTAATAATTTTTTTTTGACAGGCAGAGTGGACAGTGAGAGAGAGAGACAGAGAGAAAGGTCTTCCTTTGCCGTTGGTTCACCCTCCAATGGCTGCCG
This sequence comes from Oryctolagus cuniculus, assembly GCF_051225735.1. Classification (NCBI taxonomy): domain Eukaryota; kingdom Metazoa; phylum Chordata; class Mammalia; order Lagomorpha; family Leporidae; genus Oryctolagus; species Oryctolagus cuniculus. The sequence goes on from NC_142868.1 coordinate 180,202,136, forward strand.
CGGCCGGCGTGCTGCGGCCGGTGCACCGCGCTGATCCGATGGCAGGAGCCAGGTACTTATCCTGGTCTACCATGGGGTGCAGGGTCCAAGTACCTGGGCCATCCTCCACTGCACTTCCGGGCCACAGCAGAGAGCTGGCCTGGAAGAGGGGCGACCGGGACAGAATCCGGCGCCCCTACTGGGACTAGAACCCGGAGTGCCGGCGTCTCAAGGTGGAGGATTAGCCTACTGAGCCGCGGCGCCGGCCTCCACTTAATAATTTCAACTTACAGCCATAGGCTGAGGGGCCTCTGTACACTGCATACCCACTCACACTTATTTCACAAACCCAGCAGGGACGGGACCTGCTTCTCGGACAGTGAAAGTCCCAGGGCCAACTCTCATTGGTCCAGCCTGGGGCACCTGCCTACCCCGAGTGGGTCTCTCTGCTGAATGGTCAGGCTAGGAGAAGCATGCACCCAGTCCCACCCAAATCACGTGGACGAAAGCTGGCATGAACACGTGGCTTCCCCATGGAAAAACAGGGTATTGATACCCAAAGAAACAGCCGCACCAACCTGCACGCCCACCATGGGAAAGCCACTCTGTCTACGGAATTTTGCACTGAACCTTCTCTGGTTTGTCCCTGATGCTCTCTGCACAAAATGCCCCCACCCGCAGCCTTCCCTACTGGACAGACTCCACGGCACAGGCCTCTCTTCTGTGAACTCTTCCCTGGCACGGCCCCAGTGGTGCCCAGTGCTCTCTGCTTGGACCCGCACCCTGCGACCTGTGGGCATCCAAGTGCTTGCCCCTTGCCCTGCACCTCGGCCGTCAGCACCAGAGCTGGTGCAGGGGCGTGCACCAGGCATAAACTGCCTCGTGGGCACAGTCCTGCGCCTCCACTCGGTCTCTGTTTCCAGTTACAAGTCATTACGTGGAACTCGGAGCCAGTGCCTCCAAACCAAGGCTGCCGATGATAATTGAGTTTTAGAGTCCACGAAAGCCTATTTAACCTGTATGATAGTTTAAGTGATCTAAATGTGTATACTTAATGAGTAAATGAGACCAAGCATGTGCAGGTTATTTGCAAATGCAAGTCATTATTATCATCACTAATTATAAACCTTATTATTAATATTATCACCACCCTTTCCCTATTACCCTCCTTCCTCTCCCTTGCTTGCTTTGTCTATTTTATGCCTTCTCTCCTTCCCACGAGTCTCCATCATGTCTGGGGTGACCAGGCTGTGGTAGGCTGTTGAGGAGCCCAAGTACTAATTATAGCAGCGTTCCCTGGGGCGATGTGGTGTGTGGTGAGGTGGGGACGGTGCTTCTGTCTCTCACTGCAGCCAAAGTGGCTTCTGAGAACTCTGTCCACAGTGAGGAAGAATGTGGAGAACACTCCTCTGTGCCCCGGAGGCCAGCTCTGCCTTTGACACTGCCTGGTCAAGCATTGAAGGCATAGACCTTGCAGGAAGGGGAGTTGTCACTCAGGGACTGCTGTGGATGGGTGCAAGGCGGGCTGACGGCACAGTGGTCAAGATGCTGGTTGGGAGGCCCATATTCCATACCTGGAGTGCCTGCGTTCAAGTCCTGGTTCCACTTTCTTTCTTTTCTTTTCTTTCTTTTTTTTTTTTTTTTTTGACAGACAGAGTGGATAGTGAGAGACAGAGAGAAAGGTCTTCCTTTGCCGTTGGTTCACCCTCCAATGGCCGCTGCAGCCAGCGCACCGCGCTGATCCGATGGCAAGAGCCAGGTGCTTCTCCTGGTCTCCCATGGGGTGCAGGGCCCAAGCACTTGGGCCATCCTCCACTGCACTCCCGGGCCACAGCAGAGAGCTGGCCTGGAAGAGGGGCAACTGGGACAGAATCCGGCACCCCGACCGGGACTAGAACCCGGTGTGCCGGCGCCGCTAGGTGGAGGATTAGCCTAGTGAGCCGTGGCGCCAGCCCTGGCTCCACTTTCAATTCCAGCTTCCTGCTAATCTGCACCCCGGGAGGCAGCAGGTGATGGCTCAAATGCTTGGTTTCCTGCTACCCACGTGGGAGATCTGGATGAATGCTAGGGTCCTGGCTTCAGCCTGGCCTAGCCTCAGGTGTTGTAGGCCTTTGGAAAGTGAACCAGTTGATGGAAAAGCTCTTTGTCTCTGAGTTTCAAATAAAATAAAAATAAATTTTTAAATTAAATTTTTTTATTTGACAGAGTTAGACAGTGAGAGAGAGAGAGAGACAGAGAGAAAGGCCTTCCCTCTGTTGGTTCACCCCCCAAATGGCCACCACAGCCGGTGTGCTGCACTGATCTGAAGCCAGGAGCCAGGTGCTTCTCCTGGTCTCCCATGTGGCGCAGGACCCAAGGACTTGGGCCATCCTCCACTGCACTCCCGGACCACAGCAGAGAGCTGGCCTGGAAGAGGAGCAACCAGCACAGAATCTGGCACCCCGACCGGGACTAGAACCCTGCGCCTCAGGCGGAGGACTAGCCTAGTGAGCCGCGGCACCAGCCCCAAATTTTAAAACTTTTTTTTTTTTTTGGACAGGCAGAGTGGACAGTGAGAGAGAGAGAGAGAGAGAGAGAGAGAAAGGTCTTCCTTTTGCTGTTGGTTCACCCTCCAATGGCCGCCGCGGCTGTGGCTGGCGCACCGCGCTGATCCGGTGGCAGGAGCCAGGTGCTTCTCCTGGTCTCCCATGTGGGTGCAGGGCCCAAGCACTTGGGCCATCCTCCACTGCACTCCCGGGCCACAGCAGAGAGCTGGCCTGGAAGAGGGGCAACCAGGACAGAATCCGGCGCCCCGACTGGGACTAGAGCCCTGTGTGCTGGCGCTGCAAGGCGGAGGATTAGCCTAGTGAGCCACGGCGCCGGCCAAAATTTTTAAATTTTTAAAAATTGCCCAGGGTATTTCTTGTCCGTGGCTCTCTAGGAAAACATTTCTACTGGAGAGAAGTAACAGATGGATCCCAGGCCTCATCACCTCCAAAGACCCTACCAGTGGAGATATCAGCGGAGGAGAGTGCAGCAAACCTGCAGAGGATTGGAAGTGGCTGCAGGAGCCGTAACTGAACCTGCAGAGAGGAGAATACAGACTCCAAAGTGCCTGAAGGGGGCGCTGGTGGTGAGGACTGAGCAGGTTGTCCCCCACAGAGCCCCAAGAGGCTGGGAGCTCAGAGGCAGCTGGGTTTGAGAGCGAGGGCTGAACCCTAGGGACCTGCCTGAAAGAGACACGTGGAGAAATTACCCCTCCCAGCTCCACACAGGCAACCACGTCCCTCCTCGAGACTGGAGAGTGTTTCTAGAGAGCCAGGTGCTCTCTAGTTCAAGGGTCCCAGCCAGTCAGAGGCAGGCGTCTGGCTGAGAACAGGGAGGGATCAAGGTGAGTCCTTACATAACTAAGTGGGGTCCTGTGCCAGGCCTCGCCCCCTACCCCAGTCCCAGAAGGGCCTATCAGCTATCTGCCCGCTGGTAGACGACTGGAGGAGCCCTCACAGTTTCCTAGCCCCGAGAACAGTCCCCTGCACTTTGACTTTTCACGGTCACTCAATGCCATGGCCAGAGAGTGAAGCCCCCCAAATTCCACCCCCACCCAACCCCCACAGAGCGGCCTGTTTCATCTGGTTGGATAACCCAGGACCACCAAGACTTTGCCAAGTATCCCACATGAAAAGAGAGAGACCAAAACAAAACATTTAAAAGTTTTCATGTTTCCATTTAATTTTTCTAAATGTTTATGTATTTCTTTGAGGGAGGGAGAGACAGAAATCTTCCTTCTGCTGGTTCACTCCCCAGGTGGTGACGATGACCAGGGCTGGTCCAGGACAAAGCCTGGGGCTGGGAGCTCCATGGTCTCTCACATGCGTGGCAGAGGCCCAAGCACGTGGGCCATCTCCTGGTGCTTTCCCAGGCACATCAGCAGGGAGCTGGGCAGGAAGCAGAGCAGCCGGGACTTGAACTCACACTCCTATACGGAATGCTGGCATTGCAGGCGGCCGCTTCGCTTGCTGTGCTACGACACAGACCCCAATGTTTACATTCAATTAATAGCCTCTGAGAGCTTAAAAAAAAATGCAAGCCCATGAAAAAGAAAAGAATGGTGTGGAAAAGGAGCAATCAGGATGGCAGGAAGCTCTTAGAAATAAAAAAAAAATGTGATAGCTAAAACAAAAGATTCAACAAAAAAGTAGGAAAAGAAAGTTGAAAATATTTCCCAGAATGTAGAATTTTAAAAAGAATGGTGGGGGGCGGGATTTGGCCTATGGTTAGGATGCCTGCACCCCTCCCATCTTGGAGCATCTGGGTTCCAGTCCCAGCTCCACTCCCAGTTCCAGCTTCCTGCTAATGCACACTCTGAGAGATGGCAGGTGATGGCTCAGTGCTTGGGACCCTGCCGCCCACATGGGAGATGTGGGCTGAGTTCCTGTCTCCCAACTCCAGCCTTGCAGACATCTGGGGAATGAAGCAGCAGTTGGGAGCTTTCTGTCCCTCTGTCTCTCCAAAAAAATAAGTAAACAAACAAAAAATTTTAAAGATAAAGAAATGAAAACTATATAAAAGAGTGTTAGCATTCAAGGACTTCCAATATCTATAATAAACTTCAGAAAACAAAAGGTAGGAGATTATATATATATATATATGTATATGTATATATATATATGGATAATAATAATGTAAGATAATTTCCCAGAAGTGAAGACATGAATCTCCAAATTGAAAGTGGCTACTGCATGTCCAGTGCAGGGGGAGAGACTACCAAGGTAACATTTTGAATTTCAGAATGTCAGGATAATGAGAATAACCTAGAAACTTCGGAAGGGAAACATCTTGCCACATATGAAGGAGTGAGGATCTGTGTGGCCCTGGACATCTCGGTGGCAGGAGGCTCCAGAGAGTGGTGTTGCACACCCTCAGTTCTGGGTGAAAATTACTTTTATCCTCGTATTCTATACTTAGCCAAATAAAGGATAAGTGTGGAATAAAGATATTTTCAGAAATGTAGCAACTCAAAATTTTTACCTCCCACGCACCTTCTCTTAGGAAGATAGTGGAAGATATGATTCAGTGAAATGAAAGACTAAGCCAAGAACAAAGAACAAAGGGACTTCAGAAAACAGGGGAGCCGTCCAAGGGGAAGACTGACGGAGGAGAAGTCCTGAGCTGACACCTGAGCGCAGGTGTAGAGAGTGCGCCATCCAAGCTGGACCACAGAGGGCACGGGAGGAGGCCCCGGAGTGGGGGCAGGGGGGCAGGGATAGACTGTTTCTCATGCTTGGTTTTGGGGGGAAAATACTAGATATTTAACAGATACACTTTGGAGGAACATTTGGGAAATATTAACAATAACAATTTTTAAAACTAAGCAAAAGAAAATTTATGGCAATTGTTAACTACAAGAGAAACACAAAGCTGGAGAGAATGCGATTTTGTAATATTGTTCCACAGTGAGCAGTATTTATAGTCGTAGTATAAAAATTAACTATAGATTTCATATTTAGAATTCATAAACACTTTCACGGGGAATATGTGGAAGGGAAAATGTAAGAAAACAAAAACATCCATTATCATGCAGAACATCAATGGATGGTATCTCTCAGACTCCCACGTCTTAATACAAAGCCAAGAACTTACCGAAGCCAGCGAAGATGCAGCAAGCCCCTTTTATATTTAGCCAGCTTGTTATCTATGTAGGGAGAAAAATTAGAATAAGCAAAAGTGCCAGCTCTTTTTGACCCTTTCTCCACACACCAAAACGGACGCCACTGAAACAGCAGGGACCCCCATCTCTGAGCAGCCTGCTCTGCACCGCGGCTGAGCAGTTCTGTGCGTGCTCTTCAGCTCTGGTCTAAGGCACAGGGCTTCAGAGACTTGCAAAATCCAAATGAGGAAGTCACCTAGGTCATAGCTAGAAAAATAAAAGAGATAGGACGGAAGGGAAGTGCGTGATTCCTAGCATGTGAATCCTGGAGAAAGTGGAGGGGATGGCACAATGTAACATTCACGGAGATCATGGCAGACAATTCTCCAGAAAGGAGGAACTATAAAACGTTACAGTGGTGGGGCAGCCACTCGGCCAGGTAGGGAAGAAGCCACTTGGGATGCCCATGTCCCATGTTGGAGGAGCTGGGTTCAAGCCCTGACTCTACTTCCAATGCCAGCTTCGTGCTAAAGCACACCCTGGAAGGCACCAGGTGACAACTCAATGACATGGGTCCCTGCCACCCCCATCCAGTTTCTGGATCCTGGCTTCAGCCTGGCCCAGCTCAGGTTGTTGCGGGTATTTGGAAAGAGAACCAGAAGATAGGAGCTCTGTCTGTCTGTCTGTCTCTATCAAATAAATAAATAATTTTAAAAGTGTATTTTCTTAGAAACCTTCAATTATATAATACACTGATACAATACACTGATATTAGTGGGAAGCTGGAGTCAGGAGCAGGAGTCAGGCATCAAACCCAAGCACATTAATGTGGGGGTGCAGGCATTTTCACTGGTATCCTAACTGCCAGGCCAAACACCTGCCCCTTCTGCTTTTTTTTTTTTTTTTTTTTTTTTTTTTTTTTTTTGACAGGCAGAGTTAGACAATGAGAGAGAGAGAGACAGAGAGAAAGGTCTTCCTTTTTCCGCTGGTTCACTCCCCAAGCGGCCACTATGGCCGGTGCATTGTGGCCAGTGCGCTGCGCCAATCCAAAGCCAGGAGCCAGGTGCTTCCTCCTGGTCTCCCATGGGGTGCAGGGCCCAAGCACCTGGGCCATCCTCCACTGTACTCCCGGGCCACAGCAGAGAGTTGGACTGGAAAAGAAGCAACTGGGACAGAATCAGTGCCCCAAATGGGACTAGAACCCTGGGGTGCTGGCGCCACAGGCGGAGGATTAGCCTAGTGAGCTGCAGCACTGGCCCCCTTCTGCTTTTTAATGTACAAGCAAGCATACCCATGGATGAACACTTATTTGTCTTAAACAGTAGCATACAATATATATTTTACCCACCCTGTTTTTCCACGCCAGTGACACATACTGCAACTCATTTGGTAGCAGCATAAAGAGAAGTGTCTCTTTTTTTTTCACAGCCACATATACTCCATTGGGTAGATGTACTGTAGCTTGTTGAACCAGTCCTCCACCGATGGGCAAAAGAAATGAATTTGGAAAGGGTGTTTAGCCTATCAGTTAAAATACCTGCATTCCACAGCAGAGTGCCTGAGTTGTTTCCAGCTCTGGGCCCCGACTCCAGCTTCCTTTCAATACAGAGCTTTGGGAAACAGCAGTGATGGCTCAAGTAAGTGCATTCCTGCCATCCATGTGGGAGACCTGCAGTGAGTTCCCAGCTCCTGGCTCCAGTCCCAACCCCACCCTAGCAATGAGGGCATTTGGAGGAGGATATAGCGAACGTGAGCTCTTGCAAGTGCCCACTTGCTCTCTCTCTCTCTCTGCCTCTCAATAAATAAGTAAAAAATTTTAAGACAAATAAATAAAAGAGAATTTAAGGTTAAAAGCATTACAAGGGTCAAAATGGGATACTTCCTACTGTTCAAAGCAACAAGACATAATAACCAAGAATTTAAATGTACTTAACAACACAGCCTTGAAATCCGTAAAGCAAGATCTAACAGTTACCGAGAGGGAGACCTGCTGTACTCCGCCCCCCCCCCCCGCCCCTTGAGACTGAGTTCCTGGAAGGCCAGATTCGTGGCCCTGTTTTCCCACTGTACCTTCAGTACCTAGTACATGCCTGGCACACGGAAAGGCTCAAGAAATGCTTATTAAATAAATGAATCAGGAGTGAGCTAGGAATGCTATGGTCTTTATATTGTTAGGAAAGAACAGATGTCCGAAGATGACAAAGAAACAAATCCATGTCAGACAGAGGTAGACCCCAAACCTCCAGCCTCTTAGGGCTTCGGCCTCCAGGTCTCATGAACCCATAGCGAACCATCAAAAACAAAACTAACCACGTCCCTCACATGCAAAAAGCAGGTGCTCTCTGAGAGTTGCTTTTTTTTTTTTTTTTTAAGATTTATTTATTCACTTGAAAGTCAGAGAGAGAGAAGGAGAGGCAGAGAGAGAGGTCTTCCATCTGCTGGTGCACTCCCCAAATGGCTGCAATGGCCAAAGCTGGGCCGATCTGAAGTCAGGAGCCAGGAGCTTCTTCTGGTCTCCCACACGGGTGCAGGGGCCCAAGGACGGGGGCCATCTTCTGCTGCTTTCCGATCAGCAAAGCAGTGCGAATGGGGAGCGGCTGCCCGGAGTTCCTTGGCTGGGCGTGGCCAGCCGGGGCTGGGTGGCCAAGCGTGCAGGATGGGGGAAGATGAGAGGCCCTGGCACCAGCCGTGGCCCTCTGGGCTCCCACCCAACATCTCCACACCCAGCTTGTGCTCGGGTGACCCCGCAAAGGGTGCTGCGCTTCCCAGCCCACAGCACGGTGCCCTGCAGCAGAAAGTCCCATCCCCACAGGAGGGCGGGGAAAGGAAGGAGGGCTTTGGGGGAGGGGACGGTGCAGAGGGCAGGGGGATAACAGATGAGGCTAAATTAATTTTGGAAACCATTAAATCTTTGAAAAGAGAGTGTGTTTTCAGCAGGGACAGTGAATCACTGTGATTTGCAGAAACAGGCACAAAGCAATTAGCCATCTGGATGCAGCGGCTTCCAGCCCCCCAGCGGAAACTCCAAGTGAGCGGAAGGCTGGTCATTACACAGCCCAGGCCCCGCACTCCAGGCCCCGCACAGAACTCTGCACCTCCAGCCGGCTGGGAGCCCCGAGGCCTAGGGCAAAGGGCCACGTCACGTGGCAGAGAACTGTGCAGGAAAGGTCCCACCAGGCACGGGGAGCCCGTGCTACCGCCTCCTTCCCGTGAGCGCCCCTCGGAACCCTGCATGCTGAGTGATTGAGTGAGCACTGCAGAAGCACTGGTTACTCACCCGCTGTCTCAGGCCTGTGCTAGTGCTTGAGTTATGTCACTTAATCCACGTGACACACGCTCGCTCCGGGGGTTCTCTGCACAATTCCAAGATGACCCCTTTCTCCAGGTGTTACACAGCGCAGTAACCTTGCTCCAGAGAGATCGACTCTTTTTGTTTGTTTTTTAATCAATGAGAAAATGGAAGCTGAAAAAGAGGAAGTGAATTTGCTCCAGGTGAGGAGCAGGACTGAGGGTGGAACTTAAGAATTCTTGCTCTGTCCTATACGATCCTTTCGCAAACTTCTCTGCTCACTTCATAAAGTGAGCATGGACGGGAAAGGGTCTTGTAAACCGTAGGTGCCATCTACAGCTGAGTCGTTATGAAGCAGGCAACACCTTGTGACCCTAAGGTGCCACCCTTTGGTTTATTTCTAGAAACTGCTAGGGAGCCGGGGACAAGCCCATCCAGGGAGAGGGCTGGCGAGCGAGGAGAACACACAGCCAGAGAGTGAGCGTTCCCCGGGGGTGCCTGACTGGAGCATGCTGGGCTGTGACTTACAGACTGACGGGGACTTGGCACTGTTCTCCGCCAGTGTCTGCCACGTGGGGCACGGAGAGCACACTGCTGGAGGGGCGTACTTCCAAGGAGGAGGGAGAAGCCAGGAAGGGAGACCACGACCCAGACTACCAAGGGATCGGTGCCCCGCGTGGAGGCTGCCTGAGTTTGCTGCGGGACCCCTAATGGGCCCTCCTCACCTTCTGCTTTGGTAAAGTGCCTCCCCAGCACCTCACCCAAGAGTTTATAAGCCCAGCCCAAGACTCTGCAGGGGCCTACAGGGCCTCCGCCTTGGCTGGCCAAGGAGTTTTCATATGCCGTCCGTATCTACAGTCCAACCAGCTGCTGCTAGGGACCCAAATCTCCAACCATGACCAAGCAGAGACTAGTGCAGAGCATGGACGGTGCAGGCAGAAACGCTGGGGAGAATCCCAGCCCAGCTCCTCCCTGGCCGTGACTTTGGGCAAGGTGGGGGACTTCTCTTTTTTCCACCTGTATAAAATAGGGCAAATGTTCCCAGCCCCTTCTCCTTCCTGAGGTGGTACGGAGCACACAGGCACCCTTGGGAAACAGGCAGACAAAGGCACTAAAATAGTTTTACAGTGTGGGGGGGTGGGCGCTGGTACTGTGGTGTAGCGGGTTAAGCTGCTGCCTCCAATGCTGGCATCCCATATGGGCACCAGTTCAAGTTCTGGCTGCTCCACTTCCGATCCAGCACCCTGCTAATGTGCCTGGGAAAGCAACAGAAGATGGCCCAAGTGTTTGGGCTCCTGGACCCTCGTGAGAAACCAGGATGGAGTTCCAGGTTCCTGCCTTCGGCCTGGCATAGTCACAGCCATTGAAGCCATTTAGAAAGTGAACCAGTGGATGGAAGATCTGTATGTGTGTGTGTGTGTGTGCGCGCACGTGCATCCCCTCTCTCTATAACTCTTTCAGATCAATAATAAAATAAATCTTAAAAATAAGGAGGGTGGGAACTGGGGTCATCTCCAGCTCCAGGCAGACTTCCAGACTCGGCTGCGGCGGCCACGTGGAATGAAAGCCTGGTGTTGAGAGATCTCTTTATTTGTCAAGAAAATCAGAAGTCATTTATTCATTTTCATTTTATTTGAAAGGGAGAGAGACACGGAGAGACAGAGAGAAAGATCTATCTTCCATCTGCCAGTTCACTCCCCTAATGCTTGCAACAGCCAGGGCTGGGCCAGGCAGAAGTCAGGAGCCAGGAACTCAGTTCCCCTCTACCACGAGGGCGAGGGCGTGAGGGGTCCAGGTAGCTGAACCTGCTCCTGCTGCCTCCCCAGGGGGCACATCAGCAGGCTGGAGGAGCTGGGACTAGAATTCAGGCACTGTGATACGGGATGTGGGGACCCAGTGCAGCCTCTTTAAAACCACCCCCCACACCTCTCCCCTGGAAACCTGGGTCCTTGCCTGAACTTTTCCCACCCTGAAAGGCTGTTGAGGACAGAAGACAGCTGCCGGCTGTCACGGTGTGACATCACAGGGCCACCACTGGCCCAACCTCATGTGCTCCTGTGGTGCATCTCCCAGCTGACCACCCCCCCCCCCAGGCTCTGTCTTTGCCCTGGTGGTCTGTCCCCCACGTTGTTACAGAGGGCTGAGGGGGACAGGTGTTCCCAGCACAAGCAGGCTGGGACCAGGACTGCAAGAGAGACAGGCAGGGGTGAGATGCAGAGACCTTCAACCCCGAAAGAACGAATGAATGAACGAATGAATGCAGAACTTGGGAGCCGTAAGAGCTCTCCTTCGGACACGCTGAGGGAGCACCCAGAAGTCTCTCGCAGATCGCTGGAGCCCTTGACCGGGAGCAGCCGGCCCCTGGCCAAGCGAAGCTGCCCCCCGCCCCGATCTCCACCTCGAGCCTCTGAGCAGAATCCGCGCAGCCACGTCCCGAGCCCGCCCCGCGCGCTCACGCCATCCGGAGCAGAGGCGCGGGCTGGGCGGACTCCGCATCCAGGCCCTTCCCAGAAGGGGCAGCGCCTTCCTCGCGCCGGGCCGCGGGGCTCCCCCGCCTGCGCTTCCCGGACGTGGCGACGCCTCCCTCCGCGGCCCTTCCCGGGCCGGCCTCAGCCTGGAGCCCCGGGCGTCCGCAGGGAGGCGACGGGAAGCGCCCGCCGCGGCGCCGGGCCCGGGGCACGCCCCTCGCCCTCCAGGTCGGCGGGATGTTCCCGGGAAAGGGCGGGAAGGAGGCCCGCCACCGCCGCCTCCACTCCTCCTCCAGGTGAGGAATTTTCCACAGCCCGTGCGCCCTCCCGGTCAAGGGCTGCGATCGGTCCCGGTCCCTTCGGCCCCTCGGCCCCTCCCGGGTTAGCCGGGGCCAGGGCTGGTGCCAAGCGCCGGACAGGACCTCGGTGCCCACGCAAAGGACAAGGCTTGAACCTCATCCATCCAAACTACAGAGGTGAGGAACTGTTCCAGACCGGAGACCAGAGAGACAGGCCAAGGAAATGCAGTGAGAGCCTGGTTCCTGGCCTGCATCTTGGATGGGGTGGGGGCTGCCATAAAGGGCATAATTGGCAACATTTGAATATGGACCGGATACTACACAGAAATCTTGCATCAGTGTTGAATTTCCTGAATTTGATCACTGAAATGTGGTTATGAAAAAGAACGCCCTTGGATCTTTTTCTCTCTAGTTATTCGGGGATAAAGGACATGTCTGCAGCTGACACTCAAATGGGTTCGGGTGCAGTAATAATGGGCACATTCCTAGTCCTCCAACAGTCCGACAGTTAAGCATCTGGTTATCGTATGACCCAGCCACGCTGCTCCCAGGTAGAGGCCCAAGAGGAACCAGAATCTGCCTTGCATGCTCATAGCAGCCTGGTTCACAACAGCCACATATAGACATGACCCCTGGGGGCCTATACAGTGGCACAGGTTAAACCTCCACCTGCAGTGCCCGCATCCCACATGCCCTCCAGTTTGAGTCCCTGCTGCTCCACTTCCCATCCAGCTCTCTGCTGATGGCCTGTGAAAGCAGCAGAAGATGGCCCAAGTGCTTGGGCCCCTGCACCCACCAGGGAGATCCGGATAAAGCTCCCGGCTCCTGGCTTCAGATGAGCCCAGCTCTGGCTATGGTTGCCATTTGGGGAGTGAACCAGTGGATGGAAGATCTCTTTCTCTGTCTCGCCCTCTGTCTGTAACTCTGCTTTTCAAATAAATACATCTTTAAAGAGGAAAAAAAAAAAAAAAAAGCAGCAGCAGCCCCAGAATCCGTCAGCTGAGGGCTGCGTCACTCACATGTGACATCTCCATCCCGTGACATCCCATGCTGGGTTTCCACGGGAAGAAGCGTGAAGCACTGGCCTGTGCCACAGACTGGATGAGTCTTGAAAACCCTTTGCTAAATTGCAGAAGTGAGTCACAGAAGACCACGTATGATCCTAGGAAGGTACTTCAAAAGGTTAGTGCAAATGTCGTTAAAAGACAAGGTGCAGAGGATAAGTACCTGGCTCCTGCCATTGGATCAGTGCGGTGCGCCGGCCGCGGTGGCCATTGGAGGGTGAACCAACGGCAAAGGAAGACCTTTCTCTCTGTCTCTCTCTCTCACTGTCCACTCTGCCTGTGGAAAAAAAAAAAAAAAAAAAAAAGACAGGGTGCAGAACCATCTTTGAAGCCTATGCGGAGTTTTTTGCACGGGTCCCATCCTCATGAACGTTTTGAAGACCCTCCTGTTTCACGCAGCACCAGAAAGCAGATCAGGGGTTGCCTGGAGGCTGAGACTGCGGGTAGCTGAAGAGAACAGGGTTTCTTTTTAAGGAGAAGTACTTGAACACTGACGGCAGTGTTGGCTGCACGAGTCTGCGAACATACTAAAGACCATAGACTAGTACACTTTAAGTGGGCAGGGTGTGTGGTATGAAACTGCTAACTCAATAAAGCCATCATTAGAAATAGGATACATGGAGCTGGCAGAGTGGTGCAGTGAGCTAAGCCTCCGCCTGTGGCGCTGACATCCCATGTGGGCGCTGGTTTGTGTCCCGGATGCTCCTCTTCCAATCCAGCTCTCTGTGGAAGCAGTGGAAGATGGCTCAAGTGTTGGAGTCCTTGCACCTGTATAGGAGACCTGGAAGAAGCCCCTGGTCCCTGGCTTCAGATCGGATCAGTTCCAGCTGTTGTGGCCATCTGGGGAGTGAACCAGTGGGTGGAAGACCTTTCTCTCTGTCTCTCCCTCTGTAACTCTGCCTCTCAAGTAAATAAATCAGTCTTTAAAAAACATAATAATACAGAGAGAGAAAGTGAGTGACAATGCAAACAAGACAGAATTAATTACTGGCAGAGGGAGGTTCAGAAGCTCATGGCACTATTGTATCAGTCCTGAGTTTGAAATGATTTCAACATTTAAAAGATGGCCCTTCTTCTTCTTCTTCTCCTTCTCCTCCTTCTTCTCCTCCTCCTCCTTCTCCTCCTCCTTCTCCTTCTTCTTCTTCTTCAACAGGCAGTTAGTGAGAGAAAGAGAGAGAGACAGAGAGAAAGGTCTTCCTTCCATTGGTTCACCCCCCAAATGGCCTCTAAGACCAGCGTGCTGCGCCGATCGGAAGCCAGGAGCCAGGTGCTTCCTCCTGGTCTCCCATGGGGTGCAAGGCCCAAGCACTTGGGCCATCCTCCACTGCCCTCCCGGGCCACAGCAGAGAGTTGGACTGGAAGAGGAGCAACCGGGACAGAATCTGGCACCTGGACCAGGACTAGAACCCGGTGTGCTGGCGCTGCAGGCGGAGGATTAGCCTAGTGAGCCGCGGCACCGGACCTAAAAGCTGGCTTTTAAAAGCATAAGCCTCAGCCGGCGCCGCGGCTCACTAGGCTAATCCTCCGCCTAGCGGCGCCGGCACACCGGGTTCTAGTCCCGGTCGGGGCGCCGGATTCTGTCCCGGTTACCCCTCTTCCAGGCCAGCTCTCTGCTGTGGCCAGGGAGTGCAGTGGAGGATGGCCCAGGTGCTTGGGCCCTGCACCCCATGGGAGACCAGGAAAAGCACCTGGCTCCTGGCTCCTGCCATCGGATCAGCGCGGTGCGCCGGCCGCAGCGCGCTGGTCGCGGCGGCCAGCTACGGCCATTGGAGGGTGAACCAACGGCAAAGGAAGACCTTTCTCTCTGTCTCTCTCTCACTGTCCACTCTGCCTGTCAAAAAAAAAAAGCATAAGCCTCATAGACCACCATCATAGACCACCATCTTCTGTTTAGAGGCTGTGGAGTCCAACAAGCAGGGCTCCCTGCTCAGCGCTGCTGCTTGTGGACGGTGTCCCCTGTCGCAAGCTGCTTGGCCTTTCTTGGCCTCATCTATAAAATGGTAATGAAGCCGAAAGCACTTTTCAGGAAGCTTTTGTGGGGATTAGGGACAGCACACACTGAGCTCTTAATCGTGTTAGCAGATGATGCTCCAAGAACTTGGGTCCCTGCTACCCACATGGGAGACCCGGATGGAATTTTTGGCTCCAGTCTTTAGCCTGGCCCAGCCCTGGCTATTGTGGGCATTTGGAGAGTGCTCAATCAATGTTATCTGTCATTATTCATTCAAAAGCAATGTTTAAATAATTTACTATTTCCTTTTAAAGCTTTATTTATGTATATGAGAGTCAGAGTTACACAGAGAAATCTTCCATCTGGTGGTTCACTCTCCACATGGCCCTAAATGGCAGAAGCCAGCAGCAAGGAACTTCATCCAAGTCTCCCACCTGGGTGGCAGGGCCCCAAGTACTTGGGCCATCCTCCGCTGCTTTCAACAGGCGCATTAGCAGGGAGTGGAGCGGCCGGGACTTGAACCAGCGCCCCTATGGGAGGCTGGTGTGGCAGGCAGCAGCTTAACTAACTACTCATGCCACAGCAGCAGGCCCTTCCTTTTTTACTACAAAAGTAATACATGTCCATTATGGAAATTTTGGAAAATGTAGATAAACAAGGAAATAAAAATCACCTGTACTCCTTAAGTTCTGTGAAATTCACTGCTAATACTTCGAGAAAAACCCTACTAGGCTATATTCACAGAACACTTACCAGAGCATCTTGCATATTCTACATATTATTTTGTAAGATGCACTGTTCACTGTACATAACAAACATCTACTGATTATTCAGCATATATCAGATAGAGGGCTAAGTGCTAAGGACTCTGACGTGAATCAGACAGACACACCCATGGGTGGGCATTGTGGCACACTGGGTTAAGCCACCACTTGGGACACTCATATCCTATCTCATGCTTGGGATCCAGTCCTATCTCTGCTTCAGATCCGGTTTCCTGCCAATGCCCCTGGGAGGTAGCAGATGATGATCCAAGCAAGTACTTGGGTCCCTGCTACCCATGTGGGAGACCCGGGTGGAGTTGCTGGCTCCTGTCTTTAGCCTGGCCCACCACTGGCTATTTAGGGAATCTGGGGAGTGAACCAGCAAATGGAAGCGATTTCTGTGTATGTATGTGTGTGTGAGAGACTCTCCCTTTCAAATAAATATAAATAAATAAATACACTTAAAATAAAAGATACCCAGACCTTGGGACTGAGTGCAACCCAGAAGTGAGGGAGACTTCTTAGCTAATAATCCGAGGGAACAATGTGATAAGCCACCCCGGGGCGGGGGGCAGACAGGGCCTGACCACCTCAGCCTAGAGCTGTCAGAAGGACTTCCCAGAGGTCCTCAGGAGATAAAGAGACCCGGAGTGAGTTCCTGGCTCCTGGCTTTGGCCTGGCCCAGCCCCCGCCATTTGGGTACATTTAGGGAGTGAACCAGCAGATGGAAGATCTCTATCCGCCTCTGTCTGTCTTTCAAGCAAATTAAATAAACCTCTTCTCCGAGAAACGGGGAAGGGCTATGTGGGCAGAGGGGCTGGCACGCAGGCGGCCGGCATTGTTCAAGTGCTGGCACGCGGTATTTCTGAAGCACTGCCCAGCCTTCGGGTTAGAACAGACTTCCTCTCCTCCCTCACAGAGCCTTCAGAGTCCTAGACTTTGCAGCCAGATTGGCCGAGTTCAAATCCTCTCTGTGCCGCATCAGCTGATTGATTCGGGCAAGTTACTTAACCTCTCTGAATCTTGATCCCTTATGGGGACGATGGAAAAAAATGTAACCAATCTCTCGGGGATGTGGAGAGGGTTAAATGGAGTTACGGCACGCATGACATTCTTGCAGCAATGTCTGGCACACAGTAAGCTAGCAGGAAGCATTTATCATTACCCCATCGCCTTCGTCCTCTCTTCTAATGCTTGCATTTCAGCCCTGTCACCCCAGGAAAGTGTAACAAAGAGCAAAATGGGGTGCCCCGGGGGGCAGAGGAGCAGACTGTGAGGGCTGGAGAAGCCTCTTTCCCAGGCGAGCCCAGGTGTGAGGCAAGGTCAGGAAATGAGCCTCTTTGCTGACCACTGCCGGGGGCCCTAACATCTGGTCCCCCACCCCTGCTGCTGTCAGGAAGTCACCCCCCAGGGCTGTGGCTGGGCACACACAGCTGCCTCCTCTCCAGAGCAGAAAGCTGTGTTGGGAACCCTTTTCTCCAGGGAGGAAATGGGCAGGGAATGACATTTGTGTCCCCACCAGTATGCAAATCATCTTATGAGACAAATGATTTTGCAGGAAAACACATCCTGTTCCTTCCAGAACGTTTCCCTTGACGTCTGGGGGGAAGAAGTTGGGGTAGTCAGGATCAGGGCAACTGTTCAGGGAGCTCCCGGCCTCCAGCCCCCCACGCCCGAGGAGCCAGAGCGGGTGACAGAGAAGGGAGGCCACAGGCTTAGCAGCCTCAGGCTTGGCACTGGAGACGGTACAGGGCCCAGAGCACACGGGCTCCCCAGCCAGCATCTCCCAGCCAACCAGCAAGGCAGAGGGCCTGGTGGAGCAATGGGGATCCAGGCGTTGCGGCTTCTGGGCTAGTGGAGGACCTGCCCGCAGTGTGACCTTGGACCAGTCATTCTTCTCCCTAGGCCAGCGTTTCCAGATCTGCACAATCAAGGCTCAAACCAAATCAAGTGTTTGCAACTTGGAGTACGTAGACCTTTAAATCATAAATAAGCTTCAAGGAATTAGAGCCACCCTTCTTTTTATATATATATATATTTTTGTTTGTTTGTTTGTTTGTTTGAGAGGTAGAGTTACAGACAGAGAGGGACAGACAGAGAGAGTGGTCTTCCATCTGCTGGTTCAATCCCCAAATGGCTGCAATGGCTGGAGCTGCACCGATCCAAAGCCAGGATCCGGAATCTTCTTCCAGATCTCCCACGTGGGTGCAGAGGTCCAAGCACTTGGGCCATCTTCTACTGCTTTCTCAGGCCATTAGCACAGAGCTGGATCAGAAGAGGAGCAGCCGGGACTAGAACCAGCGCCCGTATGGGATGCCAGCGCCGCAGGCAGAGGCTTGGCTTACCATGCCACAGTGCCGGCCCCCAACCTTCAATTCTATGCAGAATTCCGTACTTGTGCAGAGCTGTCATCAGAGGGATCTGTGGACTGATGTGAATCAGACCAAAACTCGGGCAGTGCCTGTGGTCCCTGGAGCTGAGTGCTGAGTGGCTGGGAACTCCTCGAGGACAAGAATGTGTCTCACAAAGTCAGACCTGTAGCCTGAATGAACACAGATACAAAGATTCTCAGCAGAATACTAGCAAATGGAATCTAAAACCACATCAGAAAGATCACACATCACAATCAAGTGGGGCTTAGGCCAGACACGCAAGGGTGGTGCCACATTTGCAAATCAATAAACGTCATCAATCGCATCAACAGAAGGAAGAACCAAAACCATATGGTCACCCCAATAGATGCAGAGAACGCATCTGGTGAGATTCAACACCCCTTCATGGTATAAGCCCTCTACAAATTAGGTATAAAAGGAACATTCCTCAAAATCATAAAGGCTCTAACAATCCAACAGCCAATATCATACGAGTGGGGGCCGCTGAAAGCATTTCCCCTCAGCTCTGGAACAAGACCAGGACGTCCACCTTCACCACTCTCGGTCAATATAGTACTGGGAGCTCCAGTGAGGGCAATTAGGGAGGAGAAAGAAAGACAGGGCGCCAAAACCGGGAAAGAGGACGTCAAAGTACCCATGTCTGCAGATGACATGATGTTGTACATGGAAAAACCTAAACACACCACCAAAAAGCTGTTAGAATTGATAAGCCAATTCAGTAAAGTCACAGGTTACACAATAAACATCCAAGAAACAGTAGCTTTTCGGTATACTAATGATCAACTCACAGATAGAGAAATCAAGAAATAAATCCCATTCACAAGTCACAAAAACACCAAATATTTAACAATAAATTTAATCAAGTGAAAAATCTCTACAATGAAAATTATCAAACATTAATGGAAGAAGTCAGGGACATGGGGGCCAGTACCATGGTACAGGCAGTAAGGCCGCTGCCTGCAGTGCTGGCGTCCCATATGGGTGCCGGTTCGAGTTCTAGTTGCTCCACTTCTAATCCAGCTCTCTGCTATAGCCTAGGAAATTAGTAGAAGATGGCCCAAGTCCTTAGGCCCCCACGTGGGAGACCTGGAAGAAGCACCTGGCTTCAGATCTGCACAGCTCTGTCCATTGCGGCCATCTGGGGAGTAAACCAGCAGATGGAAGACCTCTCTCTCTCTCTCTCTCTCTCTCTCTCTCTGCCTCTGCCTCTCTGTAACTCTGACTTTTGAATAAATAAAAAATTTTAAAAACAAAAAAGGAAAGAAATCTAGGACATAAAAAATGGATCAGAATAATTAATATCATAAAATGTCTATGCTACCTAAAGCAATCTACAAATCCAATGCAATCCTTATCAAAATATCACTGACATTCTCTACAGATAAGAAAAAGCAATCCTAAAGTTCATATGGGATCACAAAAGACCCAGAATATGCAAAGCCATTCTGAACAAGAAAAATCAAGCTGGAGGCATCACAATACTTGACTTCAAAGCATACTACAAAGCTACAGCAATTAAAACAGCAAGGCACTGGCATAAAAACTGATACATAGATCAGGAGAGCAGAATAGACAGCCCAGAAATTAATCCATATACACACTGTCAACTGCTTTCTGATAACAGTGCTCAGATCCTACAGTGGAGCAAGGATGATCTCTAACAAATGGTGCTAGAAAAACTGGATGTATATATGTAGGAGGATGAAGTTAGAGCCATACCTCTCACCATATACAAAAATCAACTCCAGGTGGATTAGACCTCAATTTAAGGCCTGATTCTATGAAGCTGCTGGAAGAATGGGGTGGGGTGGGGGGACAGGAAGAGGAAGGAGAGGGAGAGAGGGAGAAGAAGAATGAAAGAACAAAGGAAAGATGTCCACATGCATCAGTATTGCTGCAATGGTTACCCATTGCTTTGGACACAAATGTCATCGCACTGGTCAAACCAGTGGTTACCAATGTTATACTAATGATCTGTGATCACTTTATGAAATGATCATTTTTCCATCCAATTATTGATGATAGCCATTGTCTATTTCCCACTAGGGCCTTTTTGATTTTTTACTTATTATATTTCTTATTTAGTGAATTAGTAAGCCTTTTTACTGTAACGTAATTTTAAAATATATTATTTCAAAAACAACAACAAAAAAAGACAGAAAGGGAGAAAGAAAGAGGGAGAGGAAGGGAATGTAATTATTATGTTCTTAGAATTGGACGGACAAACCACATTGAATCTGTTAAAAACCAATTTAAAAAAAAAAAGGTAGGGCCTAGTGGGTGTGCCCTCAGAAGGAAATGTGGGCTTCCATGCCTCCCTGGCTTCCTGCCTTTTCGTGTGGTCTCTCACTACTTCACGTGTTCCTGCCATGACACCGTCCTGCACTGGATCCTCACCAGGGGCTGAACCTTGGGGCCACCCAGTGTTGGTCTTTCAGCCTCCCAAACTGCGAGTTCAGTAAGTCTCTAGTCTTCATAAACAGCCTGGCTCTGGTATTTCATCATAGTACCGAAAAACAGGCTAATCTACTTTACTGGCCTGGGATCTTAATCTTTAATCCAGGTTCTGGTCCCCACAGATTTAAGGATTTAGAGCAGACATAAGTGCAGTGCACGGGTGAGGGCAGGATTTATGTAAGAGAGAGATCATGTGAATACACATTCACACGTGAGCGTGGGTCACCCCCCACGGAGAGATACCCGTCATGGGTGGACCACAGAGTCACCTATGAGGACAGAGGGGGAGGAGGCCAGAGAGGGATGCCCTAAGCATGGTCAAGGGCAGAAAAGGGCCCCTCCCACATCATCAGTCTCTTTTCCAAGCTAAGGAGTGGTGCCTTCAGTGAATATACAAATGCGCTCAAGTTTCAGAGTGTGTGAGGCTTCTGAAGATGTTCGTGGTGCCTCCACATGGAGCTTAACTTCCACGTGGCCTCGCGGGGTCTCCTCCTTCCTGGTCCCGCAGGAGACACAGGTACCCTTGGAAGGCAGGTGTGTTAGACTGAGAGGTGAGGGGGTGGAGTTACAGAAATTCCAGCTCACTTAGTCCTACCTACTCTTCCCGCCTGGCCTCCACCCACATCAATGCCACTCCACATGTAATTGTAGGACGGAGGGTCGTGCGCATTGCTCTGTTCACAGGGGTGAGTGTATTCCGCAGGTTGGCCCAGAGAGCTCTCTCACAGTGTTGATCTAGGAGCAGTCACAGCGTCACAGCACCCAAGTTAAGCCAATCATAATGCTTCCATAGCCTTCTCCTTTTAAATCACACAAAATTATTCATAGGTTATTGAAAAAATTCAAACCTGAAAGTCTTCTTCAATCTCAATGTCTAGTCTTAGTCCTTGGCTGGAGGTAACCAAGGTAATTTATTGTGAATCCAGACCTTTTTCTATGCACTCATAAATGTGTATTATATGCATATATATGGGCATATAGATTGTTATTTCAAGATTTTGCTTTTGCTTATATTTCAGTGATTTCATATTGTTGGTATCATTCTGCAAATTCCTTTTTCATTTACCAAGATGTTTTAGGGATGGGGCTAGCATTGTGGCACAGTGGGGTTAAACTACCGCTTGCAATGCCAGAATCCTTATCAGAGCGCCAGCTTGAGTTCCGGCTGCTCCACTTGTGATGCGGCTTCCTGCTAATGTGCCTGGGAAGGCAGTACATGATAGCCCGAGGATTTAGGCTCCTGACACCCATGTGGAAGCCCAGGCTCCTGGATCCGGCTTGCCCTAGACCTGGCTGTTGTGGCCATTTGGGGGTGAACCAAAAGATCTCTCTCTCTCTTTCTCATCTCTCCCTCTCTCTCTGCAGCTCTTTCAAATAAATGAAATAAATAAATGTTTTTTTTTTTTTAAAAACATGTTTTCAGAGCATAAAACATACTATGGCTTAAAGATGGACATTTAGTTTTGCATGCTAATTAATACTTCAGATAACATCCTTGCAATGTGTGAGAGTAACTGGTCTGGATTTTTTTTCCTCCTTTTTTTTTTTTTTTTTTTTTGTAGCTAGTCTGGATTTTAAGAAGTAGTGTCATCATTATCATCATTATATTTTTTTTTCCTTTTTTTGACAGGCAGAGTGGACAGAGAGAAAGGTCTTCCTTTTGCTGTTGGTTCACCCTCCAATGGCCGCCACAGCCGCATCGCGCTGATCCGAAGGCAGGAGCCAGGTGCTTCTCCTGGTCTCCCATGGGGTGCAGGGCCCAAGGACATGGGCCATCCTCCACTGCACTTCCTGGCCACAGCAGAGAGCTGACCTGGAAGAGGGGCAACCAGGACAGAATCCGGCACCCCGACCAGGACTAGAACCTGGTGTGCTGGCGCCGCAAGGCGGAGGATTAGCCTAGTGAGCCACGGCGCCGGCCTTATCATTATATTTTTTAAAGATTTATTTATTAAGTAGCTTCATTAGATCAATAGTATCTACATTTAAAATCATAATAGATGCTGCGAAATTTCCCTCCAGATTAGCTGGGGCAATTTATCAGAGCACTATATCCATTTCCCTCCTGTTTCTCCAGTACTTGAGAGGAACAAAGTTTAAATTTCTGAAGTCAGATGACTGAGGAATGGTCGGCTGCTGCCTGGGGACGAGCTGGCAGGGAAGAGTTCTCGCTGGCCACGGGGCTGTGAGGCTGGCGGGGTACAGCGCCTCCCAGCCCTGCGAGCTGGTAGACGAGCCAACACCCAGGGGCAGGGGAGTCCTGAGGGTGTGCACTCCCTGCACCAGCTGTCCCGCCCCTGGTGTCTCCACAGCACCTTTCCTGTGGGGGCTGAACTGACTGGACGTAGACGTGATCACGGTTTCTGTCACCCTTGCCCGAGTTCGACCTTGATTCTCTAATAGTTCTCGCGGTTCCTCCTCTCTTCCCGTCTGATCTCTTTGCTTACGTTCTCCATCCACACATTTCCTCATCCCAGGCACCATGTTCCCGGGGGTTCAGATCACCTCGAGGCCCTGTTCAGGGAGTGAAGGGCAGGGCAGGAGACGAAGCCCCTGGGAAGGGCTGAGCCTGTGCCTCGCTCGCAGAGGGAATCTCCCCAGAGCGAACACAGACATTTTTAGATCTCTGCTCTCTGGCCTTTGCCTAGTCAGAGATGGCCTCAGACAGGTCAATGTCTTTGTTTAGAAGTGAGTGGTGGGGGCCGGCGCTGTGGCACAGCAGGTCAACGTTGCTTGGATACCCACCGGCATATCAGGGTGCCTGGTTCAAGCAGAGCCCTGGCTATTCCATTTCCAGTCCAGCACCCTGCTAACGCACGCCGTGGGAGGAGCAGACAGTGGCTCAAGTACTTGAGTCCCTATTACCCACGTGGGAGATCTGGATGGAGTTCTGAGCTCCTGGCTTGGGCCTGAGACAGGCTCAGGTGTTGCAGGTATTTGGGGAGTAAACCAGTGGATGGAAGATCTCTCTCTGCCTTTTGATAAATAAAAACAATAAATAAATAAGCATTCAAAAATGAGAGAAAAAATAAAAAGAGAGAAGAGATGAACAGACATATTGTAAGAATCTGCCCTCCCTTTTTGCTTTTAATTATCATCCCCCCAGCACTGAGTGCAAACTCATTTTATGAGAAATCTACATGTACTTGCAGCTTCTTAGAGACAGACACAACATCAACACATAAACACAGGCTGTCAGTGTTCTTTGGACTGTGGTGTGTGTTTATTTAATTTTATTAACAAAAGAGTGAGAAGGAGGTGCTAAATTACATCCAGTCCAAAATAAAAGGGGGGCATCACTCCCACCCTGACATCACCTCCCCTGCTTGTGAACCAGCGGCTGGCTTGATCTAACGTGGACAGCAAGACCAGCCCTCTGCACCCTCGTGGTTGGCGGGAAAGGACTTTATTCCAGAAGCCAGTAAAGGGGCTGCGGTCAAATAGTCAACTTGTAAGCAAGACAGCATCTGTTCGTGTGCCTCTTACTCACTGCTGTCTCCTCGGTATGGAGACAGTGTCCTGGTGTTCGTGGGTGCTCAGACAGTATCTGTGGGGTAAACACATACAACCCTCTACCCCGCAACTTCCGTGGCACACACCTGTGTCTCCCTTCTTCAAAGTCTGCTCTGATGTTCACACGGACTCTGCTGTGGTTGACCCACTCTTGTGCCGGCCGCTAAAAGCCTGGGCTCCCAGGGCCCCAAGCCTTTCTCAGAGTTCCTCCCGGTTCTACTCACAGCACTGACTTGTGCTCCAGGCAGGTCCTCAGCAAGACTGCACCGCCCATTCCATGCCTGGGACTGGATGAAGGTGCCACCTGTGCAAGCCCTCTGAACGCTACCAGGGAGAGCAGCCTGTGTCTTTTTGCCTGTGGTCAGCAGGCAGACAGGCAGACTTTTGAGCCTGTTTTTTTTTTTTTGTTTTTTTTTTTTTTTTTTTGAAAGGCAGAGTTAGAGAGAGAGAGAGAGAGGGAGCGGATGAGGAGAGATCTTCCATCTGCTGGTTCTCTCCCTAAATGGCCACAACAGCCTGGGCTGGGCCAGTCCAAAGCCAGGAGCCAAGAGCTTCATCGAGTGTCCCACGTGGGGGCAGAGGCCCAAGCACTTGGGCCATCCTCTGCTGCTTTCCCAAGCGCATTAGCGGGGAGCTGGATCAGAAGTGGAGCAGCCGGGGACTCGAGCTGGTATCGCAGGTAGCGGCTTAACACGTCACACCACAGGCCCCGAGCCTGGTTCTAAAGCAAGGCTTGAGGGCCTGCCCCCACCCAGAGCATCAGCTGCGGCTCCCTGAACTTCCACACTGGCCATCACCTTTCTCTGAGCCAGGGGTTTGTGTTAGGAAATGAGACGACGGGCAAAGACTTATCCTCCCTCAGCCTCAGTTTGTTCACCATGAAGGCAGTAGGGGACAACTGAAAATTCCAACTCTGCTCACCCAACCACCGCGTGGTGAGGTCAAAGTCAGACACAGGAAGGCTCCTGGGGCCCCGGGCAGCGCAGGCAAGCCAGGCTGCGGTGGTTTCCCAACAGTAGGCTTCTGGGCAAACACGGGCTCTGCTACTTTCCTTGCCTTCACCCAGGGCAGAGCATCTAGTGCAGGGCCCTCAGTGCCCGCTCTGGCTGACGGATGGCTGCGGGCTCCTGGGCTACCAAGTGTCTGGTTGTGACACCGTGGCAGATGCTGCTGGCCGCAGGAGGACAGCCCTGGCCCCCTTCTTGGTAAGGCCACACCAGCAGAAGCGGCAGTTATATCTTCCATGCACCGCATGTGGAGGCCCCAGCAGCTTGGGGTTGATGCCCCCTGTTCTGAGCCAGCAACTGGGAGGCCATCATGGACAGGGCTGGTCTCACCTGGGGACTCTGAGCTCCCCATGTGGTCCCAGGGCAGGCGTGGGGCGCAGAGGCTGGTGCTCACCACAGCCTCCAAGGAAGCCCCAAGGCCCTGGTCTGCAGGCATAGTGAGACAGCCCCTCTGGATTGCCAAATGTGGCAAATAAAGATATATGGCAGGGACCTGGTTACGCGTGAATTTCAGGTAAGAACAAATACTTTTTAAATAAAAGTACCTCCCATGGAATATTTGGGACACACTTATACAAAATTATTCATTGTTTACCTGAAATTCAAATTTAACTGGAAGCGGCTCTTGTATTTTTATTTTATCGGATCTGGAAAGCCTACCGCCTTGGCATTCCTCCAGGGCTGAAAGGGCTCAAAGGGGCCCAGCCCCTTCCCCAAGCCCGCAGCCGCACCCCTCTGCAAGTTCCAGGAACTCTCCCGAGAGGCCCCTTCCTGGCTGCCTGCCAAGGCCAGGTCCTGGGTTCCAGGGTGATGACCCGCCCAGCCTAGCGCCTCTGCACAGGACAAGTGCCTTAAAACACCTCTCCCTGGGGAGGGCATCGTCACAGGGCTGTGGCTGCTTCTGCTCCGGTCTTCAGGGCCGGTGTCCTTAGCGACCATCCCTAGTCCCTGAATCAGCTCACCCTCTGCCTGGCTCCTGTCACACCTGTATGTGGGTGCAGCCCACTCAGC
Organism: Oryctolagus cuniculus; assembly: GCF_051225735.1. Classification (NCBI taxonomy): domain Eukaryota; kingdom Metazoa; phylum Chordata; class Mammalia; order Lagomorpha; family Leporidae; genus Oryctolagus; species Oryctolagus cuniculus. Next base: position 180,227,957 of record NC_142868.1, read on the forward strand.
ACTGCGGCCTCCTTGACAATGGATTCAATCCATGCCACTTATCCAGGGGCCACAGCCTCAGACGCCTACGTTCTCTCTTCTATTCGCCAGATCCTTATTTTCATCTGCTACCGAGCACATCCCAGGGGCCCTCCTGTGCCTCCCCCTGAATAGCTCTGGGCGCTGCCCCTTCCTCTCCCACCCCCTCTGCCACTGCCTAGGTATCTGCAACAGCCTTTATCTGGGCTATGGACACAGCTCCCCGATCATACCACAGTGACCTCATCACTCCCTGATTTAAGAGCCTCAATGGCTTCCTCCTGGTGCTGGGATGAAGTCAAACACCCTGCCTGTCTCTGCTCCGTTCAGCCACATTTCTTGTCACATCATAAGCTGGCCTCTTGCCCAGCCCTCTGTCCAACCGGACACCCTGCAGTGCCCCGAGCAGCCCTGTCCTTTCAGTGGCCAGCCCTGGGCCCTCAGTGCCCCACACTGACCCCTGTGCCTCCTGAAGCTGCCAGGTCCTTCCCTGCAGAATGGTGGTGTTCACTGCTCTGCCAGGCTTCCCAGGGTCTCAGAGAGAATCAAATGGGAAAAGGGATGCAGAATTATTTTGCAAAGCAAACGAGTTTGGTGAGAGGAGAAGAAGAATAGAATGATAAGTGGTCTGGGAGAGCCTGAAGAGGCTCTCTTATGAGCTGACCTCAGACGTCCACAAGAAGCACAGGAGACCATCGAGTGAGGGGACCAGGGAACTGGGTGGGGAGCAATGCCTTGGTGACGTGGGGCCATTACTGGGGCAACTATAACCTACTCATGAGGTCTGAGGACACATGGGGAGGTAGGGGTGGTGACGCGGGGGTGCAGGTAGCGGGGCCTCGGCCTCTTCCTTCCAGCTCAGCCAGGTGAGTCATCCGGAGGGGCCGGCCCGAATCTCAGCCTCCCCCACTGGAGGCTGAGCAGAAATGGTCCCGAGGATGGAAACACAACGCAGTGCATGAGTCACGGAGCTGAGTCACAGCCCCCCCAGCCCCTCTCAGGGCTCTGACGAAGGCTGTGCCAGCACATGGCATCCTGCCAGCCCTGCCGCTCCCCTGCACACACACACTCTCTCTCTCTCCAGATCAATGGCCTCACAACACGCTTCTCCTGAGCGCTAGCCTGGCCTCACAGAGCTGGTGAAACCCCATTGGCTCTCCCGTGTGATGGACAGTCTTCCTCTCCCGTCAGCCACTCCCCCACTCCTTTGTTCACTCATCATGCAGGTACCAGTCTTTGCCTCTGAGGAACCTTCCACACGGCTCCCATCCATGCCTAATCAGTGCAGCGCAGTGAGCAAGAGATGGCCATGGGAGAAAGACAGCCTCACACACTGTCAGAATCCCAGTAGGAGAAGGAAGGAAGGAACCAGCCTGGATGGACTGGGGATGAGCGGAGACGCTGCTGGTCCCCGGACTCCCAAGCCCGCGGAGCCGCTACTTCCCAGGGGGGACGCCGAGACTGAAGGCTGTGACCGCAGATACATTCTGTTTTCCTCTGGGAATGAACATGGATGCTTGGACACACATGGGCAGAGCCTAAACTACTGGTGACAGAACAGATTCTAGGCCGACGTATTTTCGGTGTGACAACTGAGTTTTCACTTTGAGTCAATAACAAAAAGAGCCACCGGACTGAATCGGAAAAAAATAACCCGAGTGCTGGGATGACTGAAGTCACTGAACTCCCGTCTGCCTGCTTACAGAAGTAGACATCTCAACCCAGAGAGCAGGAAGGAGGCAGAGTCCTCGGACAAGTTCCATCTCTTTTCCAGTGTTCAAACAAGTGCAATTTGACTATGAAAACAAACCACATTACAGAAAGAATGGAAAAGAAAAACCGCATTAGTCCCAACACACTAACATAGACATTGACGTCATTTTGTTACTAGTTTTTATAATTTCTTCTTACACAAATTTTTATCATACAGTATGAATAATTTTGTGTATTTGACTTTATGTTCTAAGAATTTTTTACTAGAGTCTTCATAATTGTCATTTTAATGTCTGTATAATATTCCAACAAGGATATGGGGTTTTCCTCATGATTCTTTTTTTTTTTTTTTTTTTTTGACAGGCAGAGTGGACAGTGAGAGAGAGAGACAGAGAGAAAGGTCTTCCTTTGCCGTTGGTTCACCCTCCAATGGCCGCCGTGGCTGGTGCGCTCCAGCCGGCGCACCGCGCTGATCCGATGGCAGGAGCCAGGTGCTTCTCCTGGTCTCCCATGGGGTGCAGGGCCCAAGCACCTGGGCCATCCTCCACTGCACTCCGGGCCACAGCAGAGAGCTGGCCTGGAAGAGGGGCAACCGGGACAGAATCCGGCACCCCGACGGGAACTAGAACCCGGTGTGCCGGCACCACCAGGCGGAGGATTAGCCTAGTGAGCCGCGGCGCCGGCCCCTCATGATTCATTAAACCATTCCCTTATTGAAAGACATTTAAGTTATGCCCAAGTTATGGATATTTAAGATACTACATATTACTTTTTCATTTATTTATCCTTGGGATAGATCTATTTCCATAAATGGAGCCATTACAAGGTATCGGGGTGGACATCTTTAAGTCTCTCAATGTACTGTAACAGATTGCTTTAAGATTGCACTAACTGAACTGTCACCAGCAATACAAGAGTCTATTTCCTCTTTATCCTTACCTTTCATTGTATCCTGTGGCTTAAATAATAAACTGTCCATTTTCACATGGGGCCACTTGAACTGTGGATATCTTCTGACCCACCAATGCCATTGCTAGAATCATAGGAAGAACCATCTGATGTGCACTTACTTACATTGCCAGGATGTCCACTGAAGAATATGATGGTATAAAACCAGGTATTTTAAAATGTATGTATTAAAGTCTCTGGAAAGGGGCATTTGACATAGTGGTTATGATGTTCCTTGGGGTGCCTGCATCCCATATAGGAGCCTGGGTTCGAGTCACCACTGTGCTCCCAATTCCAGCTTTCTACTAACTTGCCTCCCTGGGAGACAGCAGGTGATGGCTCAAGTAGTTGGGTTCCTGCCACCTAGGTTGAGTCCTGGGCTCCCAGCTTAGGCCTTGCCCAGCCTGGTCACTATGAGCATTTAGGGAGTGAACCAGTGAATGGGAGATCTCTATCTCTCTCTGCTTTAAAAAAAGAAAAAAAAAAGTCTATGAAGAGGGGGGTTATGGGGAAGGACTTCAGTTTATTTTTCTTAATACATTTTGTTGTCTTTCTAATTCTCACAATGAGCATGTATTACTTTCTTAAAAAAAAAAAAAAACTTATTTATTTGAAAGGCAGAGAGACAAAAAAAGAGTGACAGAAAGACCTCCTACCCACTGGTTCACTCACTCCCCAAACAGCCACCACGGCTGGGGCCGGGCCAGCCTGCGCAGGAGCTGGGACGTTAACCCAGGTCTCCCGTGTGCGCGGCAGGGACCCAGCTACTTCAGCAGCATCTGCTGCCTCTCGGGCTCCACATTAGCAAGAGGCTGGAAGGGAGAGCAGGGCCAGGACTGAACCCAGGCACCCAGGCACCCAGGCACCCAGTGTGGGAGGCGGGTGTTCAAAGTGGCAGCTTAACTACCACCCACCAGGAGGTTTATAATTAGCAAAATGACAAAGATATTTCCCTTTTGGAAAACAAAGCGCAGCACCCATTTTTATTTGCAGTTAGTGTGCTGGTTACTGCACGAGAACCCCAGCTCTAAGCCTTACAGGACCTTGAGTTTTCTGTCAAGTGGGAAGATACTTGTGACAGTGTCACAGGGTTACTATGTCATTCACATGAGATGATTCCCGTAAAACAAGTAGCAAACAGTCCTGGGTTTAGCAAGTATTAATACGTGGTAACTGTGGATCTTTTAACCTAAGGTTTCTTTTAGTCTGTGAAGGTCTCCACAGTCTTAGCCACTATTTCTTACCATTTATCCCAGCAACATGCAGCCTTCAGGGAACAAAGCCTGTTGATGCTACATTAGCCACATCCCTCTAGGATTGTTTGGCAAAGTATAAGCCATTAACCCCAGAGCCACACAGGCGCGAGGCAGGAGGGAGCTGCGGAGCACATATGTGTGTGGGCAGTGCACTTGAGCGCAAATGAAGGCCCGTTCCATTGCAGATGGTAATGAGGACGCAGCACTGAAACCAGCAGCATCGGAAGAGCTTGTTTTCAGAAGAGCAACAGCTGGGGGGAAAAACACCCAGAGAAGTAAAAATAAGAATATGGGATTTTTTTAAAAACTGAAATTTCCAAGCATATGTAATGTTTCATACTTGTTTTCAGAGGGGGAAAAAGGCAAAAATCACTTTTTAGAAAGAAAATTCAAGTAGCAGAGCATTAAGCTAAGAGGCTTAGTTCAGGCTCAAGTGCAGGCTCAAGAGCACTGAGCTGAGTGGCCTGTTCAGGTCCAGTAACAGCAAGGACACTGCTGTCAGACGGCCTGCGCCCAAATCTTGGCTCTCCCACAACTCACTGTAGGAACATGTTCAGAGTTAATTCGTCCTTTTGCATCTCAGTTTTGTCGCACGTAAAATGGGGATAATAGAAGTACTGAGCCTAAGTGTGAGGATGAGATGAGGCACCATGCAAGGAAAGGTCTGGGAGGGCCTGCCTCTTCCGTGGGTGGCTGTGTGAGTGGCAGACTGGCCGCCCCTGGCCAGGCAAAGCTCACAGCCAGCCTGGGGCACTCAGGCTGAGGGTCGTCCCTGCCAGCGAGGTGGTGGCCGGGGGGCTACCCAGTCAAAGGAATCCCTGCCCTGCTGGCCTGCCCTCGGACACCAGGCTCTTTGAGGCTCACAGAGGGGTGGTGGAGGGGTTACTGCAGTCAGGCCTGGGGCTGACCTTGGGGGAATGACCTTGGGCACCAAGGACCTCCGGAGAGCTGACAGCAGAGGGAGCAGACCTCTGGAGTGGAGGGGCTGGTGCCGAAGGGGAGGAGGTGGCGCTGTAGGAAAGGCAGGGAGGGAGGGAGAAAAGGGGGGAGAAGTGGGGGTACAATAGGGAAGGAGGGGGCAGCAGGGAAGGGGCCGGGGTCTGGGACGGCGCCTCCTCCTGCAGCCCCGACCTTTCCTGCCGGGTTCGGGAGGCGGCCGCTGGGGAGCACGGGCAGGAGTCTTGCATGACACCCACTCCCCGGCCTCTCTCCCAGTTGATGCTGCTATTTTAGGCCCCACATTATTTCCTGCTGAGATTTTTTTTTTTCAGCTTCTAAATCGGGCTCTGAGGTAAGCCGTGACATCCGCCGCGCGCCCGCAGGCCCCCGCGCCGCCCCCGCGCTCCGGGGCGAGGGCACCCTGGGGCCGCGCTGCGCCTGGCGCCTGCGGGAAACGCGCGGCCCCGCCCACCCTGCAGAAAGCTGTTAGGAGGGAATCCCGCCACCCTCCCCCCAACCCCCGTGCGGGGTGAAAGGGCCTGGCAAGGCCGGTTTCTAGGCAAGGATTTAGAAAGAGTGCCGGAGACCCCGTAGTCCCGGATCCTGGAGGCTTTCCTAGCCATGGTTTTCAACATTTTTCCAGCCAAGGGCCCCTCTGCGAATCTGATGAAGGTTATGCACCCTGTCCCGAGAAAGTGTCCACAACAAAGCCACGGGCACACACAACTGAAATTCTGCTTTTAATTTCAGGTTTGTGCACCTGCTAAAGTTACACCTTTAACCCTAGAGGTCAGAGGACTCTCTTGCCGGTTTCATCCCAACCAGATTCACTGCTCCCTTCTTCCTCCCCTCCCCCCTTATCTGGCCCTCATTATACTCTTATTAATCAATGTTGTGTTTTCAAACTGTCGTTGTATGTGCAAGGATTTCACCCCAAACGGCAGAAGGAGATCAGGCTGCAAACTGCCTCCCGAGGGTTGTGTGTGTGCCCCTTAGGTCTGCCATCTGGCACTTGGGTTCCAGGAGACTTGGGTTCAAATTCAACACAGCAGCTTTCTCACCTTGACCTTCCTGAGTTTCCACTTCATTTGTTCAATGGGAGCGCCAGTAATAAAGCCCCACCCACCCCCACTTGACTAAAAGTGCCTGTGCAAGGGGCAGGGGGCAACTTTCAAGTGTACTTCTCAGAGGGGAGAGGGGCTGAGGTTGCTTCTTTGGTAGCACTCACTCACCTTGTCTGTTGCTCCTCACAGCATCCAAAAGAGCTCGGTTTTGTTCTGTGCTTTTTAAAAACTAACGATTGTGCTTTGGCTCTAATGCTGGGGCCACCCCCTCCCCACCAAACCCACAGTCTGACAACCTTCAGGGCAGTTGTATTAAGAAGTGGGGCTTTTAGGATGTGATCTGGAATAGGACTAGTGCCCTTACAAAGGAAGCTCAAGGGAGCCCGGCTGCACCTTCTGCCCTACAAGGCACCACCGTGGGCCTGGCTCCTGAGCAGACCTGGAGCCTCTGCTGCCTTGGCCTTGGACTTCCCAGCCTCCAGAAATAAAGTTCTGGGGTTTGTAAATGATGTCTAAGGCATTTTGCTGAAGCAGCTGGAGCAGATCAAGACAGACAAACTGGAGCCGGCACTGTGGCATACTGGGTAAAGCCACCACCTGCAGTGCCGGCATCCCGTATGGGTGCCAGTTCGAGTCCTGGCTGCCTCACTTCTGATCCAGCTCCCTGCTATGGCCTGGGAAAGCAGTAGAAGATGGCCCAAGTCCTTGGGCCCCTGCATCCACGTGGGAGACCCACAAGAAGCTCCTGGCTTCGGATCTGCGTGGCTCTGGCCACTGCAGCCATCTGGGGAGTGAACCAGCGGATGGAGGACCTCTTTTTGTGTCTGCCTCTCTCTCGTTGTGACTCTGCCTTTCAAATAAATAAATCTCTCTCTCTCTTTTTTTTTTTTTTTAATGACAGACTGAGTCTGAAGTAAGAAGCAATGTGAGAAGAGATCCCCCTAGAATAAGAAGTGGGGAGCCCATTCCCAGGCAAATGGAGAGTGGATAACACAAGAATCAGCCTTTGAAGTCTGTCTGATCTTGACTCAGGAGCTCTCCTTTTCCCTTAGGTGTCCAGAGAGGTCCTGCTCTCGCCGCCCTGACTCTTGCCCTCTGCCTTTTGGGAGGACCTCACTGGTTTTGGGGGGTGGTTTCAGCTATCTCCTCCTCTATGTTACCAGCCCTCATCTCTCCTGACCTCTACTCCCAGCTTCAGCTGCTCTTTGGAGAACTCTAAATGTAAGCTCTGCTGGCATCTCAAACTCTACACACCGGAGTTCCTCGTCCTCTGCCCCCACACCCAACATACTACGCACACCAGCTCTCCCCTCTGGCTTCTCTTTTCCGTGTGGGACATGATCACTCCTGTTGGTCACCCAGGCATGAAGTTTCCATCAACTTTGGCTCTTCTGGTTCCCTCTTCTTCAACTGCCTTGCAAGCACCAAACCCTGTCCACACCTGGGCTCTCTATGGCATGCATCTCTTCCTTCCATTTCCCACCTCTGTTCACCTCGCCTTGATCCTCAGCTCTGATGGCTGCAGTAGCTTCGTGGCTAGTTCTCCTGCCCACAGGAAAGTCCGCCTTTTAAAAATAGGTTTAACTTCTGAGTCAAGATCACTCCCAGGGGCCGGCTCTGTGGCGTAGTGGGTAGGGCCACCGCCTGCAGTGCCAGCATCCTATAGGCACCGGTTCAAGTCCCAGCTGCTCTACTTCTGATCCAGCTCTCTGTCATGGCCTGGGATAGACCAAGTCCTTGGGCCCCTGCACCCATGTGGGAGACCTGGAGGAGGCTCCTGGCTCCTGGCTTTGGATTGGCACAGCTCCAGGCTGTTGTGGCCAACTGGGGAGTGAACCAGCAGATGGAAGACACACCTCACCCCCCAGCTCTGCCTCTCTGTAACTCTTTCAAGTAAAATAAGTAATTCTTTAAAAAAAAATCACTTCCATTAGAATTTCTTGACTTTCTGAATTGTATTAGTATATCTTGCCTGTTGTTTATTCTGCCAATTCAGCCTATCTTACCAAGTGACATCTCTCCCTTATTTAACTTTTCATATATTTCATGTAAATGAGAAACGCTTAGACCTCTTTCCCAGCCACTGCTCTGCTGCCACTGCTGCACCCTGGCATTTAACACAAGAACCTCCGATTTCTCATTAGCTTCCCTATTTTTCCATCGGGCTCACTTCAGCTCTCTTATAAAGCAAGGAGTGCCTTCACTAGAGAACAGAGCACCCAAGTCCCCTGTCAAGAGGAGCAGGCAGGTCATGAAGAAGCGAGGCAGGCCAGGTGTGTGAGGGTGCGGCATCCAGACCCCAGGCACTGGTCTTCACGTCGTACACCTACTGCAGCTGGATTTTTCAGTTTTTTCCAAAGAAACACCAAATTCAGATTTTTACATGAAATTTATCAACTTTAAAATATTATGCAGGTCAGGGGCCAGCGCTGAGGTGTAGCAGGTAAAGACCCCGCCTGCAGTGCCGGCATCCCATATGGGCACTGGTTCGAGTCCCGGCTGCTCCACTTCCGATCCAGCTCTCTGCTAAGTGGAAGATGGTCCAACTCCTTGGGCCCTTGCATCCACGTGGGAGACCTGGAAGAAGCTCCTGGCTTCGGATCAGCACAGCTCCAGCCATTTTGGCCAACTGGGGAGTGAACCAGCAGATGAAAGACCTTTCTCTGCCTCTCCTTCTCTCTGTGTAACTCTGACTTTCAAATAAATAAATAAAATACTTTAAAAAATATTATGCAGGCCAAATAAAACCCAGCAGCAGGCCATGTTCAGCCTGTAGGTGAGCCTGGACATAAAGGCTTCCTGCTTTGTAATAATTTTTCAAAAAAATGGGGCAGAAAGCACTTTGACTTGGGGGATTCTGGTTCTGGTTATGCCAGCAATGAGCTGTGTAACCCTGAGTAAGCTGTATCCCCTCTCTGGGCCTCAGTTTCCTTACCTGTACAATGGAAGATCCTACTAAATGATCTCTTTTTAACTTGATAACACTGTGGTTCAATGGCTTATCCTAAATGGTGGGGAAATCCTGTCTAATTGAATTGTCTGGTGAATAATTACCATACATACACACCATACATGGATACCACATTTCAAAGAAACAGAAAACAATACTAAGCCTTAGTTAACTGAAATTCTCCAGGGTTAACTGGAAAATCCCTTCTAATCAAGGTTACTGTTGAAAGACTTTGTAAAATATCAGAGTTGAGTTTCCTGCCTTTCTAAGCAGAGATACAGCAGTGCCCAGCAAAAGGAACTGATGAGTCAGCGTCTGGGGCGGGCTCTGCCACCTGGGCTGAAGAGGGCAGCAGCCGGGAGATGCCCAGGCCTCTCCCTGCCAGGGGCTGCTCCCACAGCGGCGCTGCATGTAAATCGAGGCCTTCAGAGGATGACCCTGAGGACCTCCAGATCCAACGTCCACTCCTGGAGCACTCCCCTCTCCCAGGCTGAGAAGCAGCCAACCACGTGATGCCACCTTCTGTGGGGCTCTCGCTACAGCCCAGGAGAAGATCTGAACCTCTTCTTACAAATCACCCACTTTCAGGTATTTTGTTGCAGAAATGGAAGTCAATACTGTCCCCTTCTATCTCAACAGACATTTGAGAAACCAGCTGCCTGCAGAATTAGATTTCCTGTTCCCTCCTCCCTTCTGTCCTAACCTGTCATCCTGGAATAGGCACCAGCCTTCAAAGCAGAACCAAGATCTCAATTCTGCAGTTGTCATACTAACAACTGATTCAGTCAAGAAATCATCAATGGATGCAAAAGTCTGATGAGGTCAGGGTATTTACAGCCTTAATTATCCTCCCCACTCCAGTGACCAAGTATCAGGGTAAAAGATAGTAATTGCGGGCAAACCTGACAGACACATCCTTAGTCAAGGGATCAAAGTTAATTACCATCAGGGCTGGGACACACATCATGTGGCTCCTGACACGATGCGCTGGGAACACAGCATCACTTCTGTGCACTTCCTACCAGCGAATGCTTAACCTGAATGTCATCCGGAGCACACAACCGCATTCTACAACCACTGGCCTGCGTTCTTGACAAACATCAATGTCATGAAAGACCAAGAAAGGCTGGGGAACTGTTCTAAGTCAAGCCCTAAGCTGATATGACAACCAAATGGAATGTGTAATCTGGATTGGACACTGGGCCAGAAAAAAAATCATTAAGGCCATTTTTGGAGAGCTGCATATGTCTTAATATGATTGTTTATTAAACAATAATTTATATCCATGTAAAAGTCTCTGATTTATGTAAGAGAACTTACTTTTTAAGAAATACACACTGGGCCAGCATTGTGATAAAGCAGGTTAAGCCTCTGCCTGTGATGCCAACATCCCATATGGGTGCCGGTTCGTGTCCCTGCTGCTCCATTTGTGATCCAGCTCTCTGCTGATGTGCCTGCAAAAGCACCAGAAGATGGCCCAAGCCACCTGGGCCATCTGCACCCATGTGGGAAGTCCGGAGGAAGCTCCTTGCTCCTGGCATCAGCTCAGCATTGTGGCCTTCTGGGAGGTGAACCAGATGATGGAAGATCTCTCTCTCCCTCTCCTTCTCTCTCCCCTGCCCTGCCCCATAACTCTGCCTTTCAAATAAATAAATAGTCTTTGAAAAAAAATACATTCTGAAAAATGATAAAGAGGTGCAGTGCCCGTGGCTTCCTCTCAAATGACTCAAGGAAAGAGAACACATATGAGCGTGCACACAAGAAGGGAGAACATTAAAACCAACGTAGACGATGTTAACATTTGCTGAGCCTGAGAGAAGAGTACATAGGAGTTCTTTGCACTTGCAAAGAGTCTTGCAGCTTTTTGGCAAATTAAAAGTATTTCAAAATAAAAAGTAAAAAAAGAAAAAATAAAGCCGGATGCCATGCTCAGAGCCTCCTGTCATCCGCCCCTACAGTGGGTGACGCTGGAAAGAGCCCTGAAAAGATACTTCCAGCCCTCGTTGCCTGTCTCCTCGCTCTAAATGCACACGTAACATCTTGCCTCTCTAGGGCCGTTGAGAGGATTAAGTACATTAGTAAAAAATCTGGCACAGCATATATGCTGTGGATGCCCCAGAAGTGGTAAGTACAAAAGAATTCTTACTCCCATTGAATTTATACTCTGGTCAGAAAGATGGGGAAGGCACGACTAACGACCCTGGCAGAAACGCCATTCCAAGCGGCTGTAAATTCCGTGAGGGTGATGCAGTGTGGTGGGAGACATGCGAGGTCTGGAGGACCCTATGGAAATCCTTCCTAGGGAAATGACATTTACACTGAGCCTAAAGAACAAAGAGGAAGGGGACTGGCAATCTGGGTGGTAAGAAGAGCAGCAACAAAGGCCCTGGGGTAGGCAAGAGCTTGGAGAATGCAAGGAATTGTGACATTCTCTTCTCTGCTAGACCACCTGAATGCTCCTTCAGGAAAGGGGCAGATCGACACTCAGTGTCTGATGAGCGAGCAAAGAAATGGCTGAGCTCTGGCTTCAGGGTCTGCCTGCGATGTCTGCTGCCCCTCCCGGCTCTTAGCATCACTATGCAGTGGAAAAGCAGGCTTCCACGCAGGCGACCCCGACGTCTTCCCCTCTGTGTGAACTTCTTAGATCACGGAGCTGGAAGGGACCCCAAAATCCCACCCCTCCCTGTTAGGAAGATTCGGGGGAGATTGCGGCAGCCGTGGACCTGGCTGGGGACGCGTGCCCAGTGCTCTCCCTGGCCCTGCAGCCTGCCTTGTTTATTTGTTCAGCAGGTTTGTTTCAGCCATGGCACAGCCTGTTCTGACTCTGGAACATTTACGAGATGAGCCAATTTTTAAAAATCATAGAAAATAAATGCTTTGCTCTTGCAGCTAAGGGGTGGGGCAGCCAGGGTGGGAGACATGTCTCAGGCCAGCTCTGCGGCAGGGCTCTGGCTTATCCTTTGCTGAGTTCTTTTCCCCTCCTGCTCTTGGGAACCAAAGGGACTCCAGTGGGATTTTCTGCCTCCATTCCTCTGGGACTGTAATGTGAAAAGCCTGGGATACTCAGCCACAGAGTTCCAATTCTCATCCCCACCTTCATAAGCTACATTCCATACCCTGGCTCCCAGCCAGTGGCTTCAAGCCACAGCCTGATCCACAGCCTTGGGATGGAGGTGTCAGGACTAGCACCTGGCTCCTTCTGGTCCTCTGCCTACAGTGTACCGCTCACTGCCTGTGAACTCACTTGAAAGGACTTCAGGAAGTTCAAGGAAAATACATATTATGTAGAAACTACAAATAGATCTCAAACTTTTGCACCAAAATACTTTAATTCCCCTTTTGCACAAACTTATCCTTTAAAACCCTGCTGTTCCGTCACCACCTCTAACACCTTGAACTGACTCCCCAGGCATTCTGCCAGCTACTTTTTACATTTTGGAAAGCCTAACCAGGATATAGCAGGGTAGCTAAAATGTTGAATTTCTTTGCTTTTGTTCTGACTGGATACTAAGGCAGTGTAGCAATGTTAGTTTTTTATCTTGTGTTGATCGTAAGCACTTATTGCAGCCATGGAAATCTGATTACCGAAAACTTGGAAATGAATAATGAATAAATTCAATTTGTTTTGGCCAACAAGATAATTTAGTTAAGCCTTAATTAAGTCCAGGGTGGTGGCAGGGGTGGGATAAGGATGACAAAAGGAATCCTGGAGTTAAACAATTTGGACCTGGGGTCCCTGGAGGCTCTGTCACTCCCAGCTGGCTGAGCCCTGGGGACCAGGGAAGGACCAGTTTAGGAGCTGTCCTAGCCTTAGGCTCTTTCTCCCGTCTAAGCGACATCCCCTTTCTTAGTGTTCACACAGGCAGCAGCACTGGGACTGGTGAGACTCGGTGGTAGGGCCTGTGTTCCGGAGCCCCTCCAGGAAGCAGCGCTGGGTTCTGATGCCCAGTCCAGCCCCCTCCACCCCTTTGTTCAAGGCAGCTCCCCAAGGAGCAGTCTGCTCAGCTGTGGGAGGTGCTGTTCTCCAACTCCAAGATGAGCTCAGACCTTAAAAATCACAGCCTACTGCCTGCCCTGCTCAAGCCAAGGAAAACAGTAGACGTCAGAAGCCTCCTTAGGTATCTGGACGAGAGCAACTCCTCCTGCTCCCTCCCTTCCTCGTATGAGGTCATTGGATCAGGATGACAAAGCAAACAGTGACATGAGTTGGGACTTGTTCCCAGACTGATCCCAGGGATTCTCCAGCCCTCCTCTGGGCAAACCCAGGTGTGGACAGCAAGATGAACTGGACTCAGTCCTTGGGCAACTGGGATATACAGGCATTCCCTAAGGCAGTAAAGAGGAGGTCCCGGGCAGAGGGAATGGGATACCAGCACCAGCAGAGGTGGGCACAGTGCCTTCCAGGCTTCAACAAGCTCTCACATATTCTGATTGAGCTAAGGAGGGCAGACATTCCTTTCCAACTTCACTGATGAGGAAACAGCCTCATTTAAGGCCAGCAGCCTAATCAGTTACATGACTTAAATGTGACACACTTGAAATTAGTTTTGTGACTAATTAGCTTTGGTAGATCTTCCCACCTCACCACAGTTCCTTAAACTTGTTATTGCTACACCTGTTTCATGCTTTTTGCTTTGTTGCATACTACTGGCCTATTATTTGCTGAATGTTTTTCTTAAATAAACTCACTTCAAAAATTGGACCCATTCTAAGCAATAGTGCATATGTGTATACACATAATACATTAACATACATTACATGTATGCTCGTATGCATTCATGTGCAGCTACTAAAATTAAGCACCTTCATCCTCATCCTCTGAAGGCCGGTCTCACAACACGAAGGATACTGTGCACACTTCAGAAAAGTCAGAGGCAGGCATTTGGTCTATGGTCAAGACACCTCCATCCCGCATCACAATACCTAGGTCTGAGGCTCAGCTCTGCTCCCAATTCCAGCTTCCTGCTAGTGCAAACCCTGGGAGGCAGCCCTGATGGGATAAGGCAGGTAGCTAGGTTAGGACCTGCCTCCCGACTCCATGTGCTTCTATCCTCTTGTCTCTCAAACCACCCCCTTCCCGGGGTGGATCTCCTCATTTGGGAGGGGGTTGGGGGCGGGGTGGCACCATGTGAGTAGCCACTCCCCTCCTGAGCCACACAAGAGGCTGAAACAGGGAAAGGCACCCCTTTCACCTCCCACAAGGCAGGAGCAGGTCCTGAGGTGCCGTCTATTTCGCCTCCTCCTCCTTCTCTCTTCTGGCCCACTGCCCACGTATGCTCAAGAGCACGTGTGTTCAATTCTCACCTTCTGAATAAAATGTATTTTATATATGCCAGCATTATTCAAAGCAAGATCCTGGAATAAAAATTAAACCCCACTTCCCCCACTTCAATGTGGGAGACCTGGATTCAGCTCCTGGCTCCTGGCTTTGACCTAGTCCTTTCCCAGTCATTGCAGAAATTGGGTCTCTTTTCCAATCTCCCTCTCAAAAAAATTAAAAAAAAAAAAAGAAAGAAAGAAAGAAAAACATTTTAGACCTTCCCTATATTACTGAGCACGGATTGTGAGCTGGCAGCCAAGCGGCTGCCCTTGTTCAAAGGCTAAGCCGGCAGGACCACTCAGGGCCACTACTTTCTTTGTTAGGGCTGTGCCTTAAAAATCACAGAATGATTGGATCACGGAGGATAAGAGATCGCGGAATCCAACTCCCAAGGGACAGACTTTATCTATAACACAATCAGTCATAGCCCTAAATATTAAAGGGTACCACTCAAGGGTAAAAAAGTGAATCAGATGAAGTCCTTGCTTTTTTAAACACAAACAACTGAAAACTATAAGGAATCAGAAACTCAGCTCGACACCTGGTTGCACCACAAACTCAGTATGCTTTTAAGCAAGTCACTTCATGCTTCCAGTCTGTTTCCTTAAACAGAGATGAAGACAGTGTCTCCTCTTTCTACCTTTTACAGACAGGAGATTCAGATGTAAAAAAAGAAAAAAAAAGATGTGAAAATTTTCTGCAAACTGCAAAGCTGTAACATGGTGTGCATGCAGTTCCTATGCAATGGTCAAACTCCTCCATAGACGATTTACATTTTAAATGGAGAACGACATTTTCAAGGTGAAGCCAAGCATCAGAAACAAGTCTGGGAAGAGACCTGGGGAGCAGCAGTTGGGCCTCACCGTTGTCCCTGGCGAACTTGTTGCTTCCAAGTGTTAGGCTGGGAAGATGCAGCAGAGCTCACTAGCGAGCTGCCCTGCCTTTTTTCTGCTCTGAAACATTGATCTTCCAGTGTTAGACCCCTTGTGCACGCTGACTGAGATCCACAGGTCTTTACTGCCCTCTCGCGGCCACTTCCTGCTATGGCTGCGCTGACTTCCGAAGGGATGTGCGTGACAAAGGCAGACCTGAGACAACCAGAGCCAACCCTCAAGATCAGGATTTTCCAGGGCCAACAGAGGACTTAAAACCCAAATTAAAGCCAGCTGCTGCAACCCAGAGCTTCTTGACGGGAAGGGGTAGTTCCTGCTTGGTTTTGCCCCAAGTAGGACAGGAATTCAGACTTTCTTATTTTTATTCTTTTTGGAAAGGCAGGGGGAGGGAGGGAGGGAAAGAGGGAAGGAAAGAGAGAGACATACAGAGAATGAACCACCATCAGCTGCTTGCTCCCCAAATGCCCAAACAGGTTAGAACCCCACCCGGCTGAAGCAGGGAGCTGAGAGCTCAGTCCAAGTCTCCTATGTAGGTGGCAGAGACCTAAGGACTCAAGCCATCACTTGTTGCTTCTCAGGGTCTACATTAGCAGGACGCTGGAACTGGGAGCTAGAACCAGGAACCGAACCCAGGCAGGTGGGATGCAGGTGTCCCAACTGGCAACTTAACTGCTAGGTCACGCTTTTACTCCCTCTGTCTGTACTAACTGTGCTAACATAGTAACTTCCTAGACTGTCCAGCTTGTCTTGAATGAGGTCCTGGAACTGAAAGCAGCTGTGAGGTGTCTTTTCCCTCCCAGGAAAACCCAAGAGTAGGTAGGACCAGTTCTAGAACCTGTTCTCCAACCTTACACCCATTGAAACCAACAGTTAATGGAACACCTATTTTGTGAACTGCTAGATGCCATGGAAGAGGGTACAAAATAAGACGCATAGTTCCTGTCCTCAAGAACTTACAGCTGGGGCAGGTGTTGAGGTATACCGGGATTCCTGCATCCTAGAGCAGAGTGTCTGGGATTGAGTCCCACCTTAGCTTCAAATCCAGCTTCCTGCCTGTGCATATGCCACCCAAGTGGGAGACCCTGATGGAGTTCCTGGCTCCTAGCTTTGGCCTGACCAAGTTCTGCAATTCTGGCTGTCGTGGGCATTTGGGGAATGAACAAGCAGATGGAAGATCTCTCTGTCTTTCCCTCTTCAAGTGGGCAAAAATGAATAAATAAACATGAAAAAAAGAACTTGGGACCAGCATTGTAGCACAGCAGGTTAAACTGCTGCTTGAATGCAGGCATCCCATATCAGAGCGCTGGTTTGAGTCCTGGCTGCTCTGCTTCCAACCCAGCTTCCTGCTAATGTGCCTGGGAAGGCAGTGGAGGACGGCCTCTGTGGCCCAGTAGGAGGCAGGATGGAGATCTGAGATCCAGGCCTTATCTGGCCTAGCTCTGACTGCTGCAGGGATTAGGGGAGTAAACCAGTAGGTGGAAGAGATCACTCTCTCTCCGACACTCTACATTTAAAATGATTCAAAATAAACAGATCTTTGGAAAAAAGAACTCATAAGGCTTACAAACATAAATAACCCAAGCACACATATAATTAACAGCCATTGGTGTAAGGGCTATAATAAAAATAGAGGGCGGTGCTGTGGTACAGTGTATTAAGTCTGCCCCTGCAGTGCTGGCATCCCATATGGGTGCTGGTTCTGGTCTCGGCGGCTGCTCCTCTTCCAATCCAGCTCTCTGCTACGGTTGGGAAAGCAGTAGAAGATGGCCCAAGTCCTTGGGCCCCTGCACCGCGTGGCAGACTGGGAAGAAGCTCCTGGCTTTGGATAGGCGAAGCAACAGCCATTTGGGGAGTGAACCAGTGGATGGAAGATCTTTCTCTCTCTTTCCCTCTCATTGTCTGTAGCTCTATCTCTCAAATAAATAAATAAAAAATCCTTTAAAAAAAAAGAAATAAAATGCTATAGGACTGATGGGGAGAGAGGAACTAGAGACAACCACAGGGAACGGGGGGCTTTGCAAACACAGTGAGAAGGATCTGAGGGGAGGAGGGATGAATGGGTGGAAGAGGGGATTTTAAGGGCAATGAAGCTCCAGCTGTGTGCTATCAAACATTTGTTCAAACTCACAGAATGTACAACACCAACAGCGTACCCTGCTGTAAACTAGGGACAATGATGTGTCAGTAAGTTCAATTGCAACAGTAACTGCTGCAGGGCGTTGATAATGGGGAGGCTATGCATTTGTGGGGCAGGGGGTTTATGGGAAATCTCTGTATATTCTGCTCAGTTTTACTGTGAACCTAAAACTACTCCAAAAAGGGAAGTCTATTAAGAAAATGAGCAGGACCTTAGCCAACAAACACGAGCAAGGAGGATCACAATGATGCTAATGATAACTGCAGTTCAGGGAGGGGTCGATTGCATTGAGCATGCCCAGAGGTTTTAGATATTTCCGTTATCTCCAGAACAATACTACTTGGTAGTGCTACCTTCTCTATTTAACAGACAGCTGAGGCTCAAGGTCTCTAGAGTCAGGCTTGATAGAAAATATAGGGAGAAGAAAAACCAAAAGGTGTATCTGGGACAAATCTTACCGGAGTGTGCCTCACCAGGTGGCACGGGGGCATGTGTAAGGTGTGAAGACTGGAAGCCACAGGAAACTTAGGACATTCTAAAGCCTTACAGCAGCGTGGGTCTCACCCTTTGAATGAACACCTTCCAAGATTTCAAAGTGAGGGATTCTGCTCGGGGATGTAAATGAGATGAGTGCAGGAGAACTGGTAAGGCAGAGACAAGAGGAAGGGAGACCCCCTGAGGGGTCAAGAGGTGAGGGGGTCTTGGATTAGAACAGCGGGCAATACAGAGGGATAAACCCTAAAACCCCTACATGAAGAAATTAAACAACTTGGCAGAGGGTAGGCACTCAGCACAATGGTTAAGATGTCAACATCCCATTTCATAGTGTCTGGGTTCAAGTCCCAAGATGGATGCAATGGCCAGAGCTGTACCAATCTGAAGCCAGGAGCCAGGAGCTTCTTCTGGGTCTCCCACGTGGATGCAGGGGCCCAAGGACTTGGGCCATCTTCTACTGCTTTCCCAGGCCACAGCAGAGAGCTGGATTGGAAGTGGAGCAGCCAGGACTCGAACCAGCACCCTTTCAGGTTGCCAGCACAATAGGCAGTGACCACACTCGCTATACCGCAGCACTGGCCCCTAGAAAAGTCTTTAAGTGAGGAGTCTTAGGATCAGAGAGTGTCCGGTCTCACAAAGAGACCGTATCAATATAGGCTGTGACCCATGCCCTAAAGGGAAAGGAGTGAGATGTCACTTCCCTGCAGCCCAGCATCTGGCTGGACCAAACCCTGGACGGGAACTCAGCCCTGCTCCTTTGCAGAGGCTCTGATTCCTGCTTTTGATTGCTACAGGGTTGGCAGGTTTCCTGCTGGCTCTCTCAGGAACCATCCACAGCTGCCGGCCACTAGTCACACCCTATCTGGGCGTGGCAGGATTTCAACGGTAAAGCAAGAGCTCCTCAGGCTGTGGCTAACGGCTTCGAAGCGTGTTGGGAATTATGTCATATTTCTGCAAAGGGCTAACTCCAACGAGGAGTTACGGGCTTGAACTTCAGTATGATAGCTGGGTTTCATATTTCGTATTTCCTATTCTGGATTGGGACAACTCCAGGGAAAATATTTACAGCAGTCACTCAACGTTACTCAGTGTGCCAGGCACTTGCAGACCTTAGCAGCATCGGCGTCTGCTCTCAGAGTTCTGATTCCAGGAGGGGAGGAGTCTTGAGCCGCGATCTCTATCTCTGAGTTTTTGTTCCCAAAGTTTTGGTGATGCTTGCTCATTTCAGTGTTTTGTTGCTTTGTCACTGGGTATTATTGTTATGATCACCTAGTCACTCCAGCTGATAAGGAGTTCAGTGTCCAAGAAAACAAAACAAAATTTAAGTGTGAGAAAAAACAAGAGCACAAAATAGCGACATTTTTAAAGGGACTATAGGATTGAATTATACCCCAAATGAATGCCAGATAAGAAGTACATTTGGCCAGCACCACGGCTCAGTAGGCTAATCCTCCGCCTAGCGGCGCTGGCACACCAGGTTCTAGTCCCGGTCGGGGCGCCGGATTCTGTCCCGGTTGTCCCTCTTCCAGGCCAGCTCTCTGCTGTGGCCCGGGAGTGCAGTGGAGGATGGCCCAGGTGCTTGGGCCCTGCACCCCATGGGAGACCAGGATAAGTACCTGGTTCCTGCCATCGGATCAGTGCGGTGGAGGGTGAACCAACGGCAAAAGGAAGCCCTTTCTCTCTCTCTCTCTCTCACTGTCCACTCTGCCTGTCAAAAAAAAAAAAAAAGTACATTTTCAGGGCTGGCACTGTGGCATAGTGGGTTAAGCCGCCGCCTGCAGCACCAGCATCTCATATGGGTACCAGTTAGAGGCCTGGCTGCTGCATTCTTAATTTATTTTTTCCTCCCCAAGAAATCTTTTATTTAAGGAATATAGACTTCATGCATTTCCTAAGTACAGCTTTAGGAATATGGTGGTTCTTCCCACCATACTGGCCCTCCCATCCACTCTCCCACCCCTCCCCCTCCTCTCTCTCCCTTTCCCAGTTCCATTCCCCACTAAGATCCATTGTTGATTAACTTTATACACAGAGGCCAACTCTATACTAAGAGTCCAACAATCCAAAAAACAAAAGATACAACAAAACAAAAAAAACTATTATTCAACATGCTCCACTTTCAATCCTGCTCCTTGGTAATGTGCCAGGGAAAGCAGTGGAGGACGGCCCAGGTGCTTGGGTCCCCGCACCCACATAGGAGACCCAGAACAAATTCCTGGCTCCTAGCTTTGGCCTGGCCCAGCCCAAGTCCTTGTGGCCATTTGGGGATGGAACCAGAGGATGGAAGACTTCTCTCTCTCTGTCTCTCCCTCGTTCTCTCTGAAATTCTGCCTTTCAAATAAATAAAATAAAGGAAGTACATCTTCTATCTCTAAAAAACCTTTGAAAATACAGCCTAGTCAGGAGCCACCCCATACACTGCAACTCCAAGACAGACTTGTGGGATGCCCACAGCAATCCCGTCTCCACACTCGGAGGCGAGGGCTGCAGAAGGCACTGGAAAAACCACTCAGGGATGGGGAGAGGGAAGGAGGGAGAGAGGCCACAGGAAACAGGAAACACTTTAGTGTACAGCACTTTATGGCATTCAAGGCTTCTTCACGTACATTATCTGACCCTCTCAACATCCTTGGTGACAGATGGGGCATATATATGATAAAACTATATTTTATCATGATTTTCCAGTTGAGAGAAAGCCTGCTGTGTACCTGGCTAACTGAGGCGTCAGAGAGAGGTAAGTG
Organism: Oryctolagus cuniculus; assembly: GCF_051225735.1. NCBI lineage: Eukaryota > Metazoa > Chordata > Mammalia > Lagomorpha > Leporidae > Oryctolagus > Oryctolagus cuniculus. Next base: position 180,248,431 of record NC_142868.1, read on the forward strand.
GTAACTGGAATTCTGAGCGAGCCACAGTTTCTCAGAGCCCTGGTTTCTTCCCTGCAGACCAAAGAGGAGTTACGCTGAGAAACCCTGAAGAACATGCTCAGATCACTCTAGTCTTCTCAGGCTTCGCTTGGGTAACCAGGGTGCTGCATGGAAGAGCCACACAGTGCAAGTCTCCGAATCTGGGGCTAGTGTCTTTTCCTTCACAATGCAACAATAAAGTCTGTTTATGATAATGATTCGACTTCAGCAGATGCATTTCCAAAATGAAGTTCCAATGCTCATCTGAAATAACCGAATCAAAACGGGCATGTTACAGGGAAGCTAAACTCCTTGTACATTTAATTTTGTGGTGTTGTTCATGCTTCATCTCTTCCCTTTGCATATTTTCCTCTTCTCTAAATATCCTTTGTTTTGGGAATAAAAACATTTTTTAGAAGATTTTACTTATTTATTTGAGAGGAAGAGTTACAGACAGAGGCAAAGACTGAGAGACAGAGGGCCAGATTGTGGTGTAGTGGACTAAAACCTCCGCCCACGGCACCAGCATCTGATATGGGTGCCAGTGTCCTGCTGCTCCTCTGCTATGCAGCTCTCTGCTGTGGCCTGGGACAGTAGAAGATGGCTCAAGTGCTTGAGCTTCTGTACTCAACGTGGGAGACCTGGAAGAAGCTCCTGGCTCCTGGCTTCAGATCTGCTCAGCTCTGGCCACTGAGGCCATTTAGGGAGTGAACCAGCAGATGGGAGATCTTTCTCTCTTGTCTCTCCCTCTCTGTCTGTAACTCTACATCTCAAATAAATTAAAAAAAAAAAAAAAGTTTTATCCTCCTGGGCCTCAGTGTCTTCCACTATATACTGAAGGAAATTACAGTACTTACCTCAACAACTCAAGATGAAATGAAAATGCACATCAACCAGTTAGTGCACTGCCTGCACACTGGGGGAACTAAATAAATGTAGCTATATTACTGGTAATTTTTAATTAAACAAAATAGTTAAGAAAGCACAGTTTTGCCTTTCTACATAAGATTTAGACCCCTAGGCCAGCGCCACGGCTCACTAGGCTAATCCTCCGCCTAGCGGCGCCGGCACACCGGGTTCTAATCCCGGTCAGGGTGCCGGATTCTGTCCCGGTTGCCCCTCTTCCAGGCCAGCTCTCTGCTGTGGCCAGGGAGTGCAGTGGAGGATGGCCCAAGTCCTTGGGCCCTGCACCCCATGGGAGACCAGGATAAGTACCTGGCTCCTGCCATCGGATCAGTGCAGTGTGCTGCGCTGGCCGCGGCGGCCATTGGAGGGTGAACCAACGGCAAAGGAAGACCTTTCTCTCTGTCTCTCTCTCTCTCACTGTCCACTCTGCCTGTCAAAAAAAAAAAAAAAAAAAAAAAAAGATTTAGACCCCTAGAAAACTACAAGAGTGAACAGAGAGACTTAATGTTAAATACCCTGACCTTTTCTCCCCAAAATGCTGCCCACTGTGGCACACATACTACCCACCCCCACCCTACTCTTGTCCAATAAATGAGAACCCATAACCAGGAAATTTTTCCCAGGAGACCAGCCTTCTAAGACTGGGAGGTGCCCGCACAGTTCTTGTCTGTCACCTGGTCTGTAACCTCACCAGTCTGACTCTTAGGTTCATTTGCTGGAAACCACAACCATCCTCCAGGTTTCTCTACCAAGATCCAAGATGTCTGACTGCTTCCTTGACACTTTCACTTAAGTGTATCTAAAGGGCAACAAGCTTAACTTGTCCAAAACGGAACTTAAAATTTCTGCATTTCAACCTCAACACTTCTTTTTTTTTTTTTTTTAAGATTTATGTATTTATTTGAAAGGCAGAATTACAGAGAGACAAAAGGGGGGTAGGTCTTCCATCTTCTGGTTCATTCCCTAGATGGTCACAACGGCCAGAGCTGTGCCGACCTGAAGCCAGGAGCCTGGGACACAGGGGCTCAAGCACTTGGGCCATCTTCTACTGCTTTCCCAGGCCACAGCAGAGAGCTGGATCAGAAGTGGAGCAGCCGGGACTCGAACCGGCACCCATACAGGATGCTCGCATTGCAGGCGATGCCCTTCAATGTTTCTCTGACCTCACTATGAGCCACCATCCACTCAGATATACTAGCTGGCAATCTGGGAGTCCTAGATGCCTTCCCTCTCATCCACAGAGAATCCCATCACCCATTCTATTTTTTAAAATATTTTTAAAAATACTCTTTCCAGCTCAACCCCCACTTAGGTCAAGCCCTCATAATCCCTCACCTAGCCTCCTGACATCCTCTTGCCCTCTTCCATCCCTTCTCCACACTGCAGCCTGACCATTCTTTTTCAATGTCGCTAAGGCCCCAGTGGATTCCTATTGCTTGTTAAACAGAGACAGAGGCGATACAGAACTCTGGGGAGGCCAGGACACTGACCAGGGCATCATGCACACAGTTGTCTGTTGTGTTCCTGCTCTAACAGAATCCAGCTTTCTTTCTTTTTAAAGATGTGTTTATGGGGCCTGTGCTGTGGTGCAGTAGGTTAATCCTCTGCCTGTGGCGTTGGCATCCCATATGGGTGCTGGCTCTAATCCTGGCTGCTCCTCTTCCAATCCAGCTCTCTGTTGTGGCGTGGGAAAGCAGTAGAAGATGGCCCAGGTGCTTGGGCCCCTGTGTGGGAGACCGGGAAGAAGCTCCTGGCTCCTGGCTTCGGATCAGCGCAGCTCCAGCTGTTGAGGCCATTTGGGGAGTGAACCAAGGGAAGAACCTTTCTCTCTGTCTCTCCCTCTCATTGTCTGTAACTCTACCTCTCAAATAAATAAATAAAATCTAAAAAAAAAAAAAAAAAAAAGATGTGTTTATTTTATTTGAAATGCAGAGTTTTACACACACACACACACACACACACAGAGTCTTCCATCCGCTGGTTCACACTCCAAATGGCTGCATTGGCCAGAGCTGGGCCACTTTGAAGCCAGGAGCCAGGAGCTTCTTCCAGGTCTCCCACATGGATGGAGAGGCCCAGGCACTTGAACCATCCTCCACTGCTTTCCCAGCTGCATTAGCAGGGAGCTAGAACAGAAATGGAGCAGCCAGGGCTTGAACCGATGCCCATATGGGATGCTGGTGCTTACCTACTATGCCATAGTACCAGCCCCAGAATTTATTTTTCAAGACTAATTACTGTTCTTTCTGAGAAAAGAGACTGGATTACCCTGATTTCTGGTAACCATAAAACTGCAACCCATACAGTTCAGAAGGGGATAATTAGCCTTCTGAATACAGTTTTTAAATACCCATGCACTAGGACATACCTTATTTTGTAAAGATGGCATGAAGAACATCTTGAGCCATATAAGACTTGAAGATGAATCAGTTTAGAGCAGTGGTTAGCCAACTATGTAGTCTGTGGGCCAAATCTGGCCTGCACTGTTTTTATAAACACACACTCACTCATTTATGCTTGCACTACAACAGCAGAGCTGAGCAGTTGTGACAGATTGTACGGTTTGCAAAGCCTAAAGCATCTGGCCCTAAACAGAAAAGGTTGGCTACACAATAAAGTGCTCTAGGGGTTCTCCAACACGGGCTGTACATTTAGGGTCACCTGGAGCACTTTTAAGAGGGGTTGCCTCTGATTACACTGGTCTGAGGTCCGACCCAAGTGTCAGAATTAAAAATCTAAAATTTTTCTCCAGGGGATTCTAACATGCAGCGAGGTCACGAGGGATTGATCTAATCCTTCCTCCTCCTTCAGAGATGAGGCAAGTCAGGCCCAGAGGTGAGGATCCACATCCCCTTTTTGTGGTAACCATTCCCATATCTTGAAAGCCCCGAAAGTACCTCCACCTACATCATCTCATTTGGGCCTGAGAACAAATCTGAAGTTCTGGGAGCAGGAAGCACTGCTGCCCCACTGCTGTCCCTGCCTCACAGATGACACAACTCAGACTCGGAATTTCACACATCTGATCAGTCTCCTGTTTAGTAAAAGGGAGCTAAGCGTCATGTCCAGTCCTACCAACCACCGCTGTTAAATCAAGTCCACCAACTACTGATCCTAGCTTGTAAGTTACCCATTTAGATTTTATTTTTGGAATATGGAGTCCCATTTGCTTTCAGCATCTCTAGACACAAGACAATATCTACCATCCCCAGAACTTATAGTTATATGTCTTCTTCTTCTTTTTTTTTTTTTAAGATTTATTTATTTGTTTGACAGAGTTACAGAGATCTTTCATCTGCTGGTTCATTCCCCAAATGGCTGCAACTACTGAATTTTGATCAGGGCTAGTGCCTGCCTGCATGAGGTGGTGCTACGGTTAACCTGGTAAGTCAGGGGCTGTGTTCAAACCTGGCAGGATGATCACCACTGGAGGCAGCAGGAAGCCCCCATGGTGAATCTGTGTTTATTCCAGTGGTAAGTGGAACATCCGCGTCACACTCGAAATAATCTCTTATTTCACCTGTTAGGAGGAGGAGTTACCAATGAATCCTACAACCTAACTGCCAGATACACTCTACTGCTTAGGAAAAACATAGTCCCCAAATCTTAACAAAAGACACTGTAAACCTTAAATCCACATTAGGACACCTTTGCCTTATCATTTTAATAGGGTCATGTTTTTCACTACTAATTCTCAAAGTATAGGCTTTCCTTTTTACATATATACACAAATACTTTTAAACATAAATACCAAATTCAGGAGAATCAAATGAGCAGATAAAATTTAGAAAACCAAGAGCATGGGCAAAAAGGCCAGTCACAAGCTTTTACCATCATTTGAACTTCTCTGCCTATTAAGTGTGAAACATATCCCAGATGTACCAGGCTGCATGTCCATGGGTCTTCCTTCGGGATTCTGAAGCAATCAGTAGCCATACTTGTCATTAAGATGGGTTCTGCCATCTCCACTTTGCCCTGGATCGCAGCACATGAAAAGAAAGAGATTCATTTACTCTTCCAGAGTTAGGAGGCAAAAGATATCCAAAAAACCAGAAGGCCAAAAGTAAAACACAGAGAGTTTTCTTCTGATAGAAATTTTAGTTTCTATGTGTAATTTCTCATATACAGTCTTCTTTTTCACTCTTACTCTTATTAGCAGACAAGAAAGCAAACACTGCTGTCAAATTTCATTAATAGTGTGCTAGAGGGGTGGGCATTTGGCACTCGGTTAAGACTTCCTTATTGGGATACTTGGGCTCAAGTCCTGGCTCACTACCAATTCTGGCTTCGTGCCAATGGGCACCCTGGGAGGCAGCAGGTAATGGCTCGAGTACTTGGTAACTGCCACCCATGTGGGAGACCTGCACTGAGTTCCCATTTTCCAGCTCATGGCACTGGCCTGGCCCAGGCCCAGCTATTCTGGGAGTTTGGGGAGTAGATCAGCAGATAGAAAAATTTCTTTGTCTCTGTCTCTTTCCCTTTCAAATAAGTAAAAATAAATTAATTAAAAAAATTTTAAATAGTATATTAGAAACACCACTCAGAAGAAAAGCAACATGTAGAGGCTGGCGCTGTGGTGCAGTAGGTTAATCCTCTGCCTGCAGTGCTGGCATCCCATATGGGCACCAGTTCTAGTCCTGGCTGCTCCTTTTCCGATAAAGCTCTCTGCTGCGGCCTGGGAGAGCAGTGGAAGATGGCCCAAGGACTTAGGCCCCTGTACCTGCATGGGAGACTGGGAAGAAGCTCCTGGTTCCTAGCTTTGCATCTGCTCAGCTGCAGCTGTTGTGGCTATCTGGGGAGTGAACCAGCAGATGGAGACCTTTCTCTCTATCTCTCCATCTCACTGTCTATAACGCTACCCCTCAAATAAATAAACAAACTCTTTAAAAAAAATAAAAAAGAAAAAAATGAAAAGCAACATGCTGATATGCATATTGGGGAAATACCCATCTCACACATTCCTTAAGGGAATATATATGATCACAAAACTGATACACTTTCTATAGAATGCAATTTATAACAATTTAAAAATTTCATGCCTTTGATTTAGCATGTTAACATTCATGAATTTTTTTTAATCAATGCACCTCTATGCTTTATACAAGGAACCACCAAAAAATTTATGGGAAATGCATTCTATGAAAAAACTATGCATAGATTTCAAAATTTTTTTACACCAAAATAAGCGTCTTTTAATTCAATTTTCTATAAACTTTTTGAAGTACCTTGTATATTATAAATATATATATTAAAACTATAAATGTTATAAGTTATTTATTGAAAGATTATTTTTAATTGCAAAAGACTGGAAACAGTAAATATTCACTGGGAGAACTGTTTAAGGAAAAGTATAGCCATACCATAAAAAGGAACTATGGTGCGATTAAAAAACAAACAAAAAAAACCAAGAATTCTGTAACTAGCTATGGAAGGATTTCCATAAAGTGCTAAGTGTGGGGCCAGTGTTCTGGCATAGCAGGTAAACCTGAAATGGGCCCCTGCACCCACATGACTCCTGCTTTCGACCTGGTCCAGCCCAGGCCCTTGAGGCCATCTGAAGAGTGAACTAGCAGATGGAAGATCTTTCTCTTTCTCTCCCTCTCTCTGTAACGCTTTCAAAATAAGTCTTTAAAAAAAATTGTCCATGTGCCTGTAACTCTGCATTTCAAATAAATAAATCTTATATCCTTTTAAGATTTATTTATTGATTTGAAAAGTAGAGTTACAGAGAGGAAGGCAGAAGCAGAGGCAGAGAGACAAATCTTCCATTCGCTGGTTCACTCCCCAAATGGCAGCAGTTGCCAGGGCTGGGCCAGGCCAAAGCCAGGAGCCAGGAGCTTCAGCCAGATCTCCCACATGCCCAAGTGCTTGGGCCACCTTCCATTGCTTTCCCAGGCACATTAGCAGGGAGCTGGATTGGAAATGGAGCATCCAGGACTCGAACTGGCATCCATATGGGATCTGGTGCTGCAGATGGTGGCTTAATTCACTATGCCACACTGCTGGCCCCAAATAAATAAATCTTAAAAAGAAAAAAATAGTGCTAAATGCAAAATAGCAAGGTGCAGATTATACTTCCATTTGTGTAAAAAAAAAGTGGTGAAATACTATGTACTTTATTGTACATATAAACACAAGAACTAATAAGAAACTGATAATATTTGAATGTGTTTAGAGAAAAAAATTGGATTGGTAATGCATACCCAGAACATTTTTCTTTCAACTGTATAGAGAAAATTTAAAATACATGAAAAGTAAATAGAAAAACAGAATGAACTTCCATGTTCTTATCACCCAACTTTAACAATTATCACTCCTATTTCATCTATTATCCTCTTCCACCTTCCCTCATCTTTCACCATTGGATTATTTCACCGTAAATACAGAAATCATCCTATCTCTGAACATTTACACATATGTTACTAGAAGCTCAGGATTTTTCAAAAAAAAATTTAACATCATTCACACTTTAAAAAAAAGTGACCATAATTTCTTAGTATCATCAAATATTCAGCTAATATTCAGAATTATCTGAGTGACCCATTATTTTTTAACAGTTGTCTGCTTGAGTAAGTGTCAAAACTGGCTTGACATTTCTTTCTCTTTAGATTTTTTAATCTACCTATTCCACCAGAAGGGATACTTTCCAGTAAATACTCTTATAGCTTTTCTATTTGGAACCTTAAATATACATCACAATATAGTTTTCCCCCTTCCTTTATTTTTTGTGTTGTTATTGTCATGTATGTTTTATATATGTATATATATGATATATACATACTTAAAATTATAATCTCACTGACTTTTATAATCATAGCTTTTTGCTGTGAATAAAACAAAATATTTACAATGCCAAAAACTATCTATATATCTATATATCACCTATTCAACAATATAAATAAATCAGTCTCAGAGGATAAGGCAAGGAGAAACAATCTACCTTCAGGTGGGACCCACACACAGTAGTCTGGGTCATCATCAGGATATTTGGAAGAAAGTATTGGTGGGAGCTGCAAAGAAAAGATGGATTATTTTATTCAGAAGAATTCATTTACGAGGCCAGGGTTGTGATGTAGTGAGTTAGGCCTGCCTGCAGCTCTAGCATCCCATACAGGTGACAGTTTGAGTCCCAGCTGCTCTACTTCCAATCCAGTTCCCTGCTAATGCACCTGGGAAGCAGTGGGAGATGGAAGATCTTTCTCTATCTCTCCCTCTCTCTGTAACTCTTTCAAAATAAATAAATAAATCTTTTTTTTAATCTGTTCTACTTAATATGACTGGTTTAATTCTGTAATTAATACACAGTTATTCTCAAGTGTTGAGAATTAACTGAAATGTGATCCCTGTTAAACATAAGAGTGGGAATAAGAGAGGGAAGAGATGTATAATTTGGGACATGCTCAAGCTGACTTGCCCCAAATGGTAGAGTTAGAAACATACCAGGGGACTCCAATTCAATCCCATCAAGGTGGCATGTACCAATGCCATCTCACTAGTCCAAGTGATCAATTTCAGTTCACAACTGATCATAATGAAAGGACTAAGAGTCAAAGGGAGCACATAAACAAGTCTAATACCTGCTAACACTAACCGATAGAATAAATAAAGGGGAGAGTGATCCAACATGGGAAGTGAGATACTCAGCAGACTCATAGAATGGCAGATGTCCTAAATAGCACTCTGGCCTCAGAATCAGCCCTAAAGGCATTCGGATCTGGCTGAAAAGCCCATGAGAGTATTTCAGGCATGGAAAGCCAAGACACTCGCAAAAGATCTCTGTGAGTGAGATCCCAGTGGAAAGAACAGGTCATCAAAAAGGAGGTACCTTTCTCTGAAGGGAGGAGAGAACCTCCACTTTGACTATGACCTTGTCTAAACAAGATAAGAGTCGGAGAACTCAGAGGGCTTCCATAGCCTTGGAAACTCATGACTGGAGCATAGGGAGATTACTGATGCCATAGACAGGAGTGTCAATTTGTAAAGTCAACAACAGGAGTCACTGTGCACTTACTCCTCATGTAGGATCTCTGTCCTTAATGTGCTGTGCATTGAGATTTAATGCTATAATGAGTACTCAAACAATATAATTCACTTTGTGTTTCTATGGGGGTGCAAACTGTTGAAATCTTTACTTAATGCATACTAAACTGATCCTCTGTAAAAAAAAAAAAAAAAAAGAAATTATCAATTCCCAACTTGACTCTCACTGGGATTAAACATGACAACAGGTCTGCTCTGATTTCATCATCATTAAAAAAAAAATCATCTATTATTTTTCACTTTATGTTTCTGTGTGGGAGCAAACTGTTGAAATCCTTACTTAATGTATACTAAGCTGATCTTCTGTATATTAAGATAATCGAAAATGAATCTTGATGTGAATGGAACGGGAGAGGGAGTGGGAAAGGGGAGGGTTGTGGGTGGGAGGGACAGTATGGGGGGGAAGCCATTGTAATCCATAAGTCGTACTTTGGAAATTTATATTCATTAAATAAAAGTTTAAAAAATAAATAAATAAATAAATCTTTAAAAAAAATTGTCCCTGTGCCTGTAAGCAAACAAAAACTGAAACAGAACAGTTTCTATTAATGATATTAAGTAATCTATTTGGGGAAGCATTCTGTGAACTGATTTTTTTTTTTCTCCATAAAGCCTCAAGAAGTTGATTTTCAGCCAGTGAGAGTGATGTGACGCTTCTGAAAGGGGTAACTGTAATCAGGTCACAAGCATTTGGTGCAGTGGTTAGGATGCTGCCTGGAAATACCCACATCTCACACGGGAGTGTCTCGGTTTGAGTTCTGGCACCACTTCCCATGCCAGCTTCCTAGGAGGAGCAGGGGATGGCTCAACTAGTTGAGTTCCTGGCTCCTGGATTTGGCCTGTTCCAGTCCTGGCTGTTGTAGGCATTTGGGGAGTGGACCAGCAGGTTAAAGATCTGTCGTTCTTTCTCTCTTTTAAATAAATTAAGATTTAAGAAAAAAAGCAGGACACTTAACATGAGGGCATCAGTGCTAAATGGTACCTCCAGAGAAAGAAATTGGCATTTATATTTTGATCTAGGTATAGAAGAGTTAAATGAGCAAATCTGAATGCTATCCCCTGGAATCCTGCTTACAAGGTTGGCCTTTGGTTGGAGTCTGAGAATCTGGATTTTGGGAGAGTTACCACTACTTTAACTGATAAGAGTGGCTCATTGTGTCTAAAATGCTTGTACAAACAATGTGGTTGATACCAAACACAAAATCCTTGTGGGAGTCTGAAACTTGAGTACATGCCAAGCAAGGAATACCTGTGTGATTGGAGCTTATTAAAATTCCCAGGCATTGATAATAAGCTTCCCTAGGCAGCAGTATTTCACATGTGCTGTCACAACTCACTGTTAGGAAGATTAGGCTTGTCCTGTGTGATGCCACTGGAAGGGACACTTGCCCCAGATTTCGTCCTATGTGCCTTTTCCATTTGCTGCAGTAAATCATGGCTGCAAGTATGACCACATGCTGAGTCCTGTGAGTCCTCTTGTGAATTTCCTAACCTGAAGGTGGCCTTGGGGGCCTCCCAACACAACCCAGAAATCCCATTACTGGAAACTTAACATTTTCTTCTTTCTTCTCTTAAAAAGATTGATTTATTTGAAAGGCAGAGTTACAGAGGGGGAAAGAGGGGAAGAAGGAGAGGTAGAGAGGCAGAAAGGGAGAGAGTGAGGGGGAGAGAGGGAGAGGGAGAGGGAGAGGGAGAGGGACAGAGCGAGAGAGCGAGCTTCCATCTGCTGACTCACTCCCCAAATGACTAAAACAGCCATGACTGGGCTAGACCCAAGGCAGGAGCCAGGAGCATCATCCGGGTCCTCCATATGAGAGCAGGAGCCCATGTATTTGGGCCATCTTCTGCTGCTTTCCCAGGTGCAATAGCAGGGACCTGGATAAGTGGAGCAGCCCCAAAACTTACCTTATAATAGCACTGCTGTAATAAACTAGAACAATCCAAACATCCCTCTATAGTGAACTAATTAGGTTATATTCATGTAGCAGGAAGCTCTCAATATACTGATAAACAACAATTTCCATGATAGGCTAAAAAATGTACAATGAATTATATTTTGCATTTGGTGTAATAAAAGGAGGAAATTAAAAATACGTTATTCAAAGGTCTTTGCATGGCATACTAGGAAATGAAGAAATAATCACAAATTAATAAAAGAAGTAGCTTCTATGAAGTGGTTAGAGAGAACAGGGTAGATGGAGACAAGAATAGAAAATACAAAAATAAAAATAAAAGAGAGCCTAGATTTCTAGAGGGGGATAAGGCTGTTGGGAAGTCTGTTAAGTCAATCTTCAAAAATTCACTGTCCTAGATGAGATGTGGTCCATCACAAGGGATTTTTTTTTTTTTTTTTTTTTTTTTTTTTTTTAATTTGAGAGAGAAAGAATGAGCCCATCTGCTGGTTTACTCTTGAAATGCCTGAGACCCAGGAACTCAATCCACGTCTCCCACATGGATAGCAAGGACCGAAGTACTTGAGCTATCACATGCCTCCCAGGGTACACATTAGCAGAGCCAGGAATTGAACCCAGGCTTTTTTTTTTTTTTTTTTTTTTTTTTTTGACAGGCAGAGTTAGACAGTGAGAGAGAAGGAGACAAAGGTCTTCCTTTTCCGTTGGTTCACCTCCCAAGTGGCCGCTACAGCTGGCGCGCTGCGCTGATCCGAAGCCAGGAGCCAGATGCTTCCTCCTGGTCTCCCATGCGGATGCAGAAGCCCAAGCACTTGGGCCATCCTCCACTGCCCTCCCAGACCACAGCAGAGAGTTGTACTGGAAGAGGAGCAACCAGGACAGAATCCGGTGCCCCAACCGGGACTAGAACCCAGGGTGCTGGCTAGAACCCGGGGTGCTGGTGCCGCAGGAGGAGGATTAGCCAAGTGAGCTGCAGCGCCAGCTGCGCAGGCATCTTCTTTTTGTTGTTGTTGTTTTTTTTGTTTTTTTGACAGGCAGAGTGGACAGTGAGAGAGAGAGACAGAGAGAGAAAGGTCTTCCTTTGCCGTTGGTTCACCCTCCAATGGCCGCCGCTGCAGCCGGCGCACCGCGCTGATCCGATGGCAGGAGCCAGGATCCAGGTGCTTTTCCTGGTCTCCCATGGGGTGCAGGGCCCAAGCACCTGGGCCATCCTCCACTGCACTCCCTGGCCATAGCAGAGAGCTGGCCTGGAAGAGGGGCAACCGGGACAGAATCCGGCGCCCCAACCGGGACTAGAACCCAGTGTGCCGGCGCCGCAAGGTGGAGGATTAGCCTATTGAGCCACGGCGCCGGCTCTTTTTTTTTTTTTTTTTACAGGCAGAGTGGACAGTGAGAGAGAGAGAGACAGAGAGAGAGAAAGGTCTTCCTTTTGCCGTTGGTTCACCCTCCAATGGCCGCCGCCGCACCTATCTGAAGGCAGGAGCCAGGAGCCAGGTGCTTCTCCTGGTCTCCCATGGGGTGCAGGGCCCAAGGACTTGGGCCATCCTCCACTGCACTCCCTGGCCACAGCAGAGAGCTGGCCTGGAAGAGGGGCAACTGGGACAGAATCTGGTGCCCCGACTGGGACTAGAACCCAGTGTGCCGGTGCCGCTAGGCGGAGGATTAGCCTAGTGAGCTGTGGCGCCGGCCCCGCCCAGGCATCTTGATTTGAGATGAGGGTATCCAAGTAGAAGCTGAACTGCTGAGCCAACCACATACCCTGGGAATTCATATTTATTTCCAGAGAAGTCAAGTACTTACTTTGCCTGGACCAGTTTTCTTTTTCTTCAATTCACCTCTGTTTTCCTCATGTTCATTACATGATGCTAATTTAAGGGAGAAAAAAGGTAGTAATCACTATTTATAGAATAAGTAAAATAGAAAAGAAAAATTCCAAAGAAAACATGTCAATGACAACCCAATTCTCAAAAATTCCTTCTACCACTGTAAAAACTGTATTAAGAAGAGAGATATCTTCCTTCACTGGTAATCCTAGTTTTTAAATTCTAAGGATATTCTGCAAGCTTGCATATAATTATACCATGTGAAAAAGTAACAGAAAACGAAGCTGCCTTTACTTTCCAGAGTTCACCCATTACAGGTAAAATCTTTTAATGGGTCAGCCTTTCCTTTTTTCTTTTTTTTTTTTTAAAGATTAATTTATTCATTTGAAAGTCAAAGTTACACAGAGAGAGGAGAGGCAGACAGAGAGAGAGAGAGAGAGAGAGAGAGAGTATTCCATCCACTGGTTCACTCCCCAATTGACCGCAATGGACGGAGCTGCACCAATTCGAAGCCAGGAGTCAGGAGCTTCCTCCAGGTCTCCCACGTGGGTGCAGGGGTCATTTTGGGCTTTCCCAGGCCATAGCAGAGAGCTGGATGGGACTTGAACCAGCACCCCTATGAGATGCTGGCACTGCAGGTGACGGCTTCACCTGCAACGCCACAGCACCAGCCCCATGGGTCAACCTTTCAATCAATTTCTTTTAGTAGTTCTGGAATCTCTCGCACAATAGGCACATATTCAACTCTGGGAGATGTAAAATTACAGAGGACTTTGTATGGGCAGAGGGAAGTATCAAGGTATTATGTGCTCTGTGGGGCATGGACAGGAAATCCCAAAAGGCAGAAGAAACGTTTTTTAAAAAAAGCAAATGGCAGGGCCAGTGCTGTGGTGCAGCAGGTTAAAACCCTAGCCTGTGGTGCCAGCATCCCAAATGGTCACCGCTTCATGCCCTGGCTATTCCATGTCTGATCCAGCATCCCTTATTCTGGCCTGGGAAAATAGCAGAGGATGGCCCAAGTACTTAGGCCCCGGCAACTACATGAGAGACCTGGAAGAAGCCCCTGGCTTCTGGCTTCTGGCTTCTGGCTCAGATCAGCTCAGCTCTGGCCTTTGCAGCCATGTGGGGAGTACACCAGTGGATGGAAGACTTCTCTCTCTCTCTCTCTGTCTGTCTGTCTCTACCTCTCTCTGTAACTCTGCCTTTCAAATAAAGAAAGGGGCTGGTGCTGTGGTGTAGTGGGTAAAGCTGCAGCCTGCAGTGCCCGCATCCCAAATGGGCACTGGTTCAAGACCCGGCTGCTCCACTTCCAATCCGGCTCTCTGCTGTGGCCTGGGAAAGCAGTGGAAGATGGCCCAAGTGCTTGGGCCCCTGCACCCAAGTGGGAGACCCAGAGGAAGATTCTGGTTCCTGGCTTCGGATCGGCACAGCTCTGGCCGTTGCTGCCATCTGGGGAGTGAACCAGCGGATGGAAAACCTCTCTCTTTCTCTTTCGATCTCTCTGCCTTTCCTTCTCTCTCTGTGTAACTGACTTTCAAGGAAAAAAAATGAATCTTTAAAAATATATGTATATATTTTTTAAAAAGGCAAATGGAATGGCACCAAACAGAAACCTCTCCTATGTTCCAGTTTTGTCTAGGGCCCTGATGACAGCACCTACCTAGTGACTGGTCTTCTCCATGCTGCTGCCTTACAGGTAAGTTACCAAGCCCTCCCCCATGAAACCAGGTGGCTGCCTGTGTGCAGAGCAGCAAAGGAGCTGCTGTCCTACTTACCTGAGGGCTCCTCGACACATGAAGCTGTTTCACTGAGCTCTTGATATTCTTGATTCTGCTCCTCGTGGCTGAGATGAGACATGATTTCTACAAAAAGCAGTACCAAGGCTTATTGTTAATGTTGAATTCATGGTGGAAAGCCAAAGAAAACAAAAGCAAGAGAAGCTAAGTATACACTTAATCATCCAGTTTTGTGATCATGAGCTTCAGTTAACCTTACTAAGGTCTTCAATAAATCTGCCTCCAAGTGTGCAACAGAGAACGCTCGTTTTCCACTTAAAAAAATTTAGGGCCAGCATCATCACATAATGAGTTAAGCTGCCACTTACGACACTGGCATCCTATATTGGAGGGCTGGGTTGAGTCCCAGCTACTTTGCTTCCAACTCGGCTTCCTGTTAATGCACCTAGGAAGGCAGCAGAAGATGGCCCAAGTGCTTGGGATCCTGACACCCATGTGGGAGACCTGGATGAAGCTCTTGGCTCCTGGCTTCAGCCTGCCTCAGCCCCAGCTGTTGAAGCCACTTGGGGAGTGAACCATCAAAAGGAAGATCTTTCTCATCCTCTGTATGTTTGCATGTGTTCCTCTCCCTCTTTCTGATGTCCTTTCAAATAAATAAATCTCAAAAAAATAATAATAAAATAACTAGCCAACTTTAAGGTAAATCTTTTGGAAATACTTACCAAAAATCTTAAAAAATTTACTTCTTGGCCTAAAAATTGTATTTCTAGGAACACATTTTTAAAAATCACAGTTGAATAGTGAGACTTATTATACATAAGTACATTTATCATAAAAATTACAACATAAAACCTATAAATTTAATAATTATTTAAATAAATTATGGCATATGTATTTTATATTCCCCTTATTAAAATTATATTTTAAATAATATTTTGGGGCTGGCGCTGTAGTGTAGTAGGTTAATCCTCCGCCTGTGGCGCCGGCATCCCATATGGGCACCAGTTCAAGTCCTGGCTGCTCCTCTTCCCATCCAACTCTCTGCTATGGCCTGGGAAAGCAGTAGAAGATGGCTCAAGAACTTGGGCCCCTGTATCCACATGGGAGACCCGGAAGAAGGTCCTGGCTCCTGGCTTCTGCCTGGCGTAGCCTTGCCTCTGCAGCCATTTGGGGAGTGAATCAGTGGATGGAAGATCTCTCTCTGTCTCTCCCTCTCTCCTTCTGTAACTCTTTCAAATAAATAAAATAAATCTAAAAAATAAAAAGACCAAGTAATAATAAATCTGCAGCCTTTGAGGAATTACTCTAAGCTTTTTTCCCTTTTTTGTTTGTATGTATGTATTTAACAGCATTGGGATTGTATTCTCCCATGTAGGTTCAGGGGCCCAAGCACTTGGATCATCCTTCACTGTTTTCCCAGGTGCATTAGCAGGGAGTTGTGTCAAAAGTGGAGCAGCAGGGACTTGAACTGGTACCCATATGGGATGCTGGCACTACAAGTAGCAATTTAACCCATTACGCCACAATGCCAGTCCCTATTACTTTATCTTATAAAGTAAGTTTTAAAATATGTTATTTTTATACACACATGTTTATTTTGGTCCCTTAACAGAATAAAAAATATTAAAATGTTGATTGCTTCCTTTTCTGCTAATATGGATCAAAGACCAGACTTGGTAAACAAAGTACTCATACATTTCTTAAAAGGGTAGGCATTTTGCAATAACTGAACAAAAGATAATGCAAATACAAAAGCCTTACTTCTCACAGATAAGGAAACAATAACCTTTCTGTTTCTCAGACAACTCACACCAGGCCTAGTGTTTCTGCAGCCAAACCATTGTTTTGGAAATAGATGTGCATGCATTCCTACATACATTTAATGCCAATTTTATTGTTTTTCATATTATGCTTCCTATTTTCTTTGAGATTTTAATCTTGTTAAGAAGTCTGGCCAACCTACAGGAAAATAACTCCTGCAGCTGACAAAGGAAAAGGGGGCACTAAAAAGATTAACAATAATTTTTAGAGGTAGGATTGCAGATTCTTTTTTCCATCTTTGGACTTTAATGTATGGTCAAAGATTTTAATTTATGATCTATAATTTCTTTCTTTTTTAAGATTTATTTATTTATTTGAAAGTCAGAGTTACACACAGAGAGAAGGAGAGGTGCAGAGAGAGAGAGAGAGAGAGTGGGAGAGAGAGAGAGAGAGAGAGCGGTCTTCCATTCTCTGGTTCACTCCCTGATTGACTGCAATGGTCAGAGCTGTGCCGATCTGGAGCCAGGAGCCAGGAGCTTCCTCCAGGTCTCCCACGTGGGTGTGGGGGCCCAAGTACTTGAGCCATCTTCTACTGCTTTCCCAGGTCACAGCTGAGAGCTGGATCGGAAGTGGAGCAGCCAGGACTCGAACTGGCACCCATACAGGACGCTGGTGCCTCAGGCAGCGGCTTTACCCACTATGCCACAGCGCTGGCTCCTATTATCTAAAATTTCTAAAATGAACACATTCCTGGGGCCAGTGCTGTGGCACAGTAGGTTAATCCTCCGCCTGCAGTGCTGGCATCCCATATGGGTGCAGGTTCATGTCCTGGTTGCTCCTCTTCCGATCTAGCTCTCTGCTGTCGCCTGGGAAAGCAGTAGAAGATGACCCAAGTCCTTGGGTTCCTGCACTCACATGGGAGACCCAGAGGAAGTTCCTGGCTCCTGGCTTCAGACTGGACTAGATCTGGCCATTGCGGCCATTTGAGGAGTGAACCAGAGGATGCAACACTGTCTGTAACTCTACTTCTCAAATAAATAAAATGAACCCATATTCCTTTCACAATCAGAAAAAAAATATTTAAAAATCAATCAATTCCTTCTTTAAACATTTTTTATTAAATCTTTGCCAAAGTGTGAGAATATCAAATGCTAGGCTGTATCCTAGGTACTATAAATAAAAATAGGAATGAAGCTTGATCCTTCTTGAGAACCTTAGTCCACTAGGTACAATTATGGAGGCAGGAAAAATGAGTAAGGGGAGACTTGAGTGAGACCAACTTGATTAGGCTCTACTGTCTACCCTACTCGAAATCATAAAGTGGCCACAGCTCAGGATTATTCCACAGCAGCTATGGCTTCAGATTCCGCAGCTTTCAATTTTCTGTATTTCTGGAACAGACTGGCAATGCTTGCTCTTAATTTGCAACAGAGATAAATAATGACTGGCAATCAAAGGAAGACAACCAAGAAGTCCATCTCCACTGCAGGGTCAATGTAGCACAGACAAGAACTCGCTTTGCTTTTTCAGTCCTATTGTGTTAGCATAATTGCCCCACTGAACAGCACAGGAAGAAGAGACATTACCAGGGGTTTTCGTTTCTTTAGAACTTGTGAGTTCTTGGAGAGGGTTTGTTTCCTGCACTGTTTCTGGCTCGGTCTCCTGCTGTAGCCTACTGTCATCCTCCAAGTTTTTCTTTTTATGATCCTCCTTTTCTTTCTCTTCTTCTTCTTCTTCTTCCTCCTCTTCCTCTTCTACTTCAGGCTCATCCTTCATTCTCATTAGAGTTGGAGGGAGTTCTGGGCGTTTGGGGGGTAACCTCTAGAGGGGAAACAAAACCATGATGATAAAAAGAGACAAATTTCCTCAAGAAAGTGAAGCCAAACTTGTAGAATGTCTCTTCTCGGCCGGCGCCGCGCTCAATAGGCTAATCCTCCACCTGCGGCGCCGGCACACCAGGTTCTAGTCCCCGTCGGGGCACCGGATTCTGTCCCAGTTGCTTCTCTTCCAGGCCAGCTCTCTGCTGTGGCCAGGGAGTGCAGCGGAGGATGGCCCAAGTGCTTGGGCCCTGCACCCGCATGGGAGGCCAGAAGAAGCACCTTGCTCCTGGCTTCGGATCAGCGCGGTGCGCCGGCTGCAGCACACCGGCTGCAGCGACCACTTAGGGGGGTGAACCAACAGAAAAGGAAGACCTTTCTCTCTGCTCTCTCTCTCACTGTCCACTCTGCCTGTCAAAAAAAAAAAAAAAAAAGAGAGAGAGAGAGAGAGAGAGAGAGAGAGAGAGAGAATGTCTCTTCTCTACACTGATAAACTCCACAGAAGGTTCCTGGAAGCAGGACTTTGACATGAGAATGTCCATTTATGGACCCTTAACAAGTATCTTTATTAGTTTCTAGGGTCAAAAGATTATTAAGTCTGGCATTGTGGTGTAGGAGTAAAGCCACCTCTGTGACTCCAGCATCTCAGATGGGCACCAGTTTAAGTCCCAGCTACTCTACTCTTTTTATGGCCGCAATGGCCAGACCTGGTCCGATCTGAAGCCGGGAGCCAGGAGCTTCTTCTGGGTCTCCCATGCGGGTGCAGGGGACCAAGCACTTGTGCCATCCTCTACTTCTTTCCCAGGCCATAGCAGAGAGCTGGATTGGAAGAGGAGCAGCCGGGACATGAACCAACACCCATAGGGGATGCCAGCACCACAGGTGGAGGCTTAACCTACTACACCACTGCACCTGCCCCTACTCTACTTTTGATCTAGCTCCCTGCAAATGGACTGAGAAAGCAGTGGAAGATGGTCCAAATACTTGGTCCTTTGCCACCCATGTGGGAGACCTGGATGAAGTTCCTGACTCCTGGCTTTGGCCTGGCTCAGCCCTGGCTGTTGCAGTAATCTGGGGAGTAAACCAGTGGATGGAACAGCTTGTAGGAAACTAACATTTATTACCAGTGAGTAATAACTACAAGAATTCTGTCCTCTTACATCTCTTGATTTTAATTTATTTCAAAATCTTCTAGGGAGTAAACCAAACATTCTTAAGAAAGAAATCTGAACTGTTTTTTTCATTTCAAGGAAACAAGACATGTAATTCAGTAAAACAGATCCTAAGGAAAGGAAGACATTTCTCAAAAAATAAGTCCAAATATTCTAATCAAGGCCTTTCAGGGCTGGTGTTCTGGTGTATTAAGTAAAGCCACTGCCTGCAATACCACATCCCATATGGACTCTGGTTTAAGTCCTGGCTGCTCTATTTCTGATCCAGCTCCCTGCTAATGTGCCTGGGAAGCAGTGGAGGCTGGCCCAAGTGTTTGGGCCCCTGTACCCACGTGAGAGACCTGGAAGAAGCTTCTGGTTCCTGGCTTCGGCCTGGCCCAGCTCTGGCTATTGTGGCCATTTTGGGAGTAAACCAGCAGATAGAAGATCACTTGTCTCTTTCTCTCTCTCTCTCTTTTTCAAATAAATAAATAAATCTTTTTTTTTTAAAGGCCTTTCAACAAAAGTGCTTACTAGAAAAAAATTGATCATGGTTATATAATTGGAGAAGGTACCAAAATATATCTTGATTACATAATTTTCTAAAATAGGATTTAGTTCAGTAATCATTTAAGAAAAGCAGTTTAGGAAAGTATTTTATTTCAAACATAAATACCCTCTTCAATCTCCATCACCTCCTCTCCCCACAGAAAAGCCTCCATCTCAGGTAAACTATGGACTTGTGCAGAATATGTTCATTTTAAAACAGTTGTTTTTTTGTTTGTTTTTTTGTTTTTGTTTTAAAGGCAGAGTTACAAAGGCAGGGGAGAGAAAGAGAGAGATATCTTCCATTCATTGGTTCACGCCCCCAAACAGCCACATCAGCAGACGCTGGGCTAGGGCAAAGCCAGGAACTGGGAATTCCATCTGGGAATATATTTGTATAGCTGGCACCTCAAACCTCTGCCACCATAGGGAAGTTTAACCTGCTTCAAGATGTTAGGGCTAAACTATGTCCCTCCAAAATTCATGATTGAAGTCCCAACCCCCAGTACCTCCAAATGTGACTTCATTTGCAGATGGGTTCTTTATAAACTAATCAAGTTAAGACCGAACCTTTAGGGTAGGGCCCAAGCCAATATGACTGGTGTCACTGTAAGAGGAGACACATGGGCCTGCCTGTCAAAGGGATAACCATGTGAGGAGGCAGCCAGAAGGCAGCCCCCTGCAGGTCCAGGAGGAAGGCCTCCCTGGAAACCACTCCTGCTAACATCTCGATCGTGCAGTTCCAGCCTCTAAGACTGTAAGACATAGATTTTGTGTGTAAGCCACCCAATCTGTGGTATTTTGCTATATCAGTCCTACCAAACTAATAAAGGTTCAGCTTTTCGGGGGTGATGAAAACCTTGTAAAAACTGAACCTATGAATAGGAATGTACATAAAGCAAACACATACACCAGTGAGGTATTATAGGAGGACAGAAAGACCATAAAATTCAAGAGGCAGAGAGCCGGATCTGACTGTTACACAACGATGGTGTGATCTGGTGTTTAACCCTTCTTTCATCGTCTGTAAGAGGTAGTAATTCCCACACGCCGTAAGGTGTTTGAGGATTAAATGAAGTGAGGAAAATCATATGGCAGAGGCAGGTGTACTCACTGTGTTGTTACAAGTGTTGGTTCAGTCTGAATATTAAATCTATCCTCCAGGGAAAAGCATTTAATGCAAGAGACCCTCCTTTAAAAATGTGATTGTAAAATTTATTTGAAAGACAGAGAAGACAGAGAGACCTTTCAATTCACTGATTAACCACCCAGCTTCCTGGAATAGCCAGGACTGAGCCAGGCCAAAGCCAGGAACCTGGAACTCCTCAGTCTCCCACATAGGTGACAGGGACCCAGGGATCCAAGCTATCACCTGCTGCCTCCCAGAGGGTGCATCAGCAGGAACCTGGAATCCGCAGCAGTGCCTGGACTCGAACCCAGGCGCTCTGGGGGCAGGCATTCCGTGCAGTGGTTAAATAGCTACTAGGGACATCCATGTCCCCTATCAGACTGCCTGTCCAGTCTTGGCTCCTCCTCTTCCAATCCAGCTTCCTGTAGTTGTGCATCCTGGAAGGCAGTGGATGATGGCTCAAGTATTTGGGATTTTGCCACCCACATACAAGACCCAGATTGAGTTCCAGGTTCCTGGCTTAAGCCTGGCCCAGTCCTGGCTGTTAGAGACATCTGGAGAATGAACCAGTGGATGGAAGATTTGTTTGTATTTCAAGTAAAATGAAAAACAAAAAGCCCACAACCCAAGCATTTTGATATGAGATTCAGTCTTGCTAATTACCAAATGCCCAAACCAGGAGGCCAATTCTTAAACGGAACATTCATTAGAGATTAATAAACTGGCATCCTAATTTACAAATCAATTACTTGCAAATCGATTGGCATGAATCCATTCACCAAGTTTTGATACTCTAAACTGAACAAAAACCCCAAGAACCAAGTCCTGGGAAAGATGTGATCACACCAGCCCATGGTCATTTTTTACATCACTCTGGAATGAGTCATTTTTGCTTTTTTCAAAGAAAAATTTGCTCAGTATTAACTCAAGAGCTAAAAATTTAACACTGCTTCACAACTTACCCCTACAGTTCCAGTTTTTAATTTGAATTTGCTTCCTCCTTTCATGGCACCAAAGAGAGGCAATGTAAGCTTTTTAGCTTTGTTTTCTGCACCTGTAGTCTGACTTTCAGTCCTAGAAAGAAAAGTTATACATATCTATTCCAATCACTCCAAGGTTTTATCTAAAAATACCATGACATTGACAAATTTCTGGCAAAACAAAAACTACCATAAAACAAGTATCTCTAAGCATATAATAATTAGAGGCATTCAAGCCAGCAGAGTGTGACTGGACAATGACAGTGCTGATTGCTATAGACAGAGCTATTAAGGGCAAGATGAGGCTGTTCCTTGAGTCTAGTCACTTGCAATGTGCTATGTGACTTCATATTCATCAATGATAACCACAGTACAAAGGTCACTGGTGAAGGGAAATGTCTAAGCATGACCCTATCAGCAGGAGATGGATCCATGGTATCAAGTCCTATTACCCACCAGCCTCCAAAGAACGCTTTATAATGTATAACAATTCTGAGCACAGAAATAATTAAAAAAAAAAAAAAAAAAAGTGTGTGGCAGGCATTTGTCACAGCAGCATAAGTCCCCACTTGGGATACTCACACCCCATTTTGGAGTGCTTGGTTCAAGTCTCAGCTACTCCATTTCTGATGCGGCTTCCTGCTAATGGACACCCTGAGAGACAGCAGATGGTTAAGTACTTAAGTGCCTGCCATTTAAGTGGTAAACCAGGACAAAGTCCCAGGATACCAGCCCTGACTGTCACAGGCATTTGGGGAGTGAACCTGCAGATGGAAGAGCTCTATTTCTCGCTCTGCCTTTCAGAAAAAATGCGGAAAAAAAAGTGTGTGTACAGGTGGAGAGGATATCCCATATGGTGAATAACAACAAAGAAACAGGGAGACATTGCAACCGGTGAGCCTGTCAACATTCTCATTGGCTGGAGATTGTTATAAATGCTAAGCCTACTAGATTAATGCTGAAGAGCGAAAAGAAGAGAGAGTAAGTAGAAAATACGAAAAGGGTGCAGAGAACAGAACAAATCCAAAGGGAGGGCAGCTGTGCTGACAAAACACTGAGTAGTTAGAGGTGACAATGAGAAGACAGCATGAGGAAACAGAGGAAAACTTTTATTTTTTATTTATTTGAGAGGCACTACTGGTTCACTCCCCAAATGCCCACAATGGTTGGGGCTGGGCTAGGCTGAAGCAGGACACAAGAATGCAATCCAGGTCTCCCACATGGGTGGTAGGAACCTAAGTACTTGAGCCATCACTGCTGGCTCACAGGGTCTGTATTAGCAGGAGGCCGGAGTCAGTGTAAGAACCAAGCATCAAGCTCAGGCACTCTGATGTGAGACATGGGCATCCTAACCAGTGTCTTAACCAGCAGAAATCCCAAAGGAGGAAAACTTAGAACAACTACATCAGACCAAGGAAGAAAGCCCCATGCTTTCTTCACTTGGACCTTGGGACAGCCATGCAAAGTGCAGAGTAAGGATAGTACTGACACTGCTGACACACAGTGACCCCTATCAGAAACTACCGCCCTGCCCCATCATGAAGCCGCACTTGCCACTTCTTTTCCCAAGTCTTATCCCATACTGGAGTGCCTGGGTTCAATACCTGGCTCTGGCTTCTGAATCTAGCTTCCTGCCAATATAGACTCTGGAGGCGGTAGGTGAAAGGCTCAAGTAGTTGGGTCCCTGCCATCCACCTGAGAGATCTGGACTGAGTTCCTGGTTCTTGAGGCTCCAGCCTCTGGTCTGATTATTGTCAGCATTTTGGGGAGGGAACCAGTGGATGGGAGCTCTGCCTCTCAAACAAATACACTTTTGGGGCTGGCACTGTGGCGCATTGGGTTAACGCCCTGGCCTGAAGTGCCGGCATCCCATATGGGCACGGGTTCGAGACCCAGCTGCTCCTCTTCCGATCTAGCTCTCTGCTATGGCCTGGGAGGGCGGTAGAAGATAGCCTAAGTCCTTGGGCCCCTGCACCCGCGTGGAAGAAGCTCCTGGTTCCTGGATTCAGATCGGCGCAGCTCCAGCCATTGCAGCCAATTGGGGAGTGAACCATCGGATGGAAGACCTCTCTCTCTGCGTAACTCTGATTTTCAAATAAATAAATATTTTTAAAAATATATTTTTGAAAAATTCACAGAAAATGGAATTAAAAGATGACTTTTTTTTTTTTTTTTTTTTAATTTTACTTTACAGGTAGAGTTATAGATAGTGAGAGAGAGACAGAGACAGATAGAAAGGTCCTCCTTCCGTTGGTTCACTCCCCAAATGGCTGCTACGGCCGGTGCTGCACTGATCCAAAGCCAAGAACCAGGTGCTTCTTCCAGGTCTCCCATACGGGTGCAGGAACCCAAGCACTTGGGTCATCCTCCACTGCCCTCCTGGGCCACAGCAGAGAGCTGGACTGGAAGAGGACCAACTGGGACTAGATCCCAGCACTCATATGGGATGCCAGTGCCACAAGGCGGACGATTAACCAAGTGAGCCATGGCGCCAGCCCCTAAAAGATGAGTTTATTATGGTGCAAATATATTTTAAGCTCAAGCATAGTTTTTCAGCATACACATTTACACAAATCTTTTGAAGACCCATCATAGACAGCATCTAAGCCAGTATCCAAAGAGAGGAAAAACCAGGAAACACACAGACAGGAGTGGAAACTCTAAAGGATGTGGACTAATGTCATCTAGTGTAGAGCATGCTGAGGGACTCATTTATCAAGTTAAAGGATTACAGAATTGGGGATGGTGCTGTGGTGTAGCAGATAAAACTGCCACCTGCAGTGCCAGTGTCCCATATGGGTGCCGGTATCTGCCATTTGGGGAGTGAATCAGTAGATGGAAGATCTCTGTCTTTCCCTCTTTCTCTCTCTGTAATGCTGTCTTTCAAATAAATAAAATAAATCTTTCACAAAAAAAAAACTTAAAAAAATTATTTTATTTATTTGAAAGACAGTCACAGAGAGAGGCAGAGAGAGAGAGAGAGAGGTCTTCCTCCACTGGTTCACTCCCTAAATGGCCACAACAGCTGGATTGTGCCAATCTGAAGCCAGGAGCCAAGAGCTTCCTCTGGGCCCCACACGCAGGTGCAGGGCCCAAGAATCTGGGCCATCTTCCACTGCCTTCCCAGGCCATAGCAGAGAGCTGGATCGGAAGTGTAGCATCCAGGACTCAAACTGGCACCCGTATGAGATGCTGGCACTTGAGGTGGCAGCTTTACCCACTGTGCCACAGCACTGGACTCTAAAGCCACATCTTTACCCAGTTTCTTGCCCCTGCTCTATCCTGCTTCTCCCACTCCCATATAGATTTCCAGTGAAAGCATTCTCTCAATAAATCATCTGTAGAAGGATCCTTATCTCAGAGTCAGGTTTTAGGGACTCTGACCTAAACAGATCCAATGTATTCACAGGCCGTAGTCCACTTACCTACCTATTTTTCACCTACCACCATTTTTTTTAAGATTTACATATTTATTTGAGAGGCAGAGTTACAGAGAGGCAGAGGCACAGAGAGAGAGAGAGAGGTCTTCCATCCACTAGTTCACTCCCCAAATGATCACAACAGCCAGGGCTGGACTGATCTGAAGCCAGGAGCCAGGAGCTTCTTTCAGGTCTCACACATGGGTGCAGGGGCCCAAGGACTTGGGCCATCTTCCACTGACTTCCCAGGTCACAGCAGAGAGCTGGATTGGAAGTATAGCAGCCAGGACTTGAACTGGTGTCCATTTGGGGTGCCAGCACTGCAGGCAGTGGCTTTACCCACTACACCACAGTGCCAGCTCCTACCACCATTTTTTTTTTTGTTTGTTTTTGACAGCACCCGTTATACATACTGTTCTGCACCTGGCTTTTAGTGTATCTTGACAATGGTTCCACCTAAATAGTTGCCTCATTTTTTCTTTTTCTTTTTTTTTAGTTTTTTATTTTTATTTTTGGACAGGCAGAGTGGACAGTGAGAGAGAGAGCAGAGAGAAAGGTCTTCCTTGGCTGTTGGTTCACCCTCCAATGGCCGCCGCGGCCTGCGTGCTGAGGCTGGTGCACTGCGCTGATCCAAAGCCAGGAGCCAGGTGCTTCTCCTGGTCTCCCATGGGGTGCAGGGCCCAAGAACTTGGGCCATCCTCCACTGCACTCCCTGGCCACAGCAGAGAGCTGGCCTGGAAGAGGGGCAACCGGGACAGAAACCGGCACCCTGACTGGGACTAGAACCCAGTGTGCTGGCGCCGTAGGCAGAGGATTAGCCTATTGAGCTGCGGCGCCGGCCGTCTCATTTTTTCTTTTACAGTTACAGGGTATTAAAAAAGTTCTATCATATATCTAGATACATAATACATATATACATGCATTATTATATATTACATTATAATTTATTTTTTTAAGTTGTATTTATTTATTTATTTGAAAGAGAGAGAGAAAAAGAGACATTGTCTGTGCTGGCTCATTCCCCAAATGCCCACAATAGCCAGGGCTGGGCCAGGCCAAAGGAGCCAGGAACCCCATCCAAGTCTTCCTAGCAGTTGGACTGTCATCTGCTGTTTCCCAGGCACATCATCAGGGATCAGAAGAACGGAATAGCTAGGATTCAACCAGGGATTCTTATATGGGATGCAGGTATCCCAAGTGGTGGCTTAACCTACTGTGTGTGCCACATGCCTGCTCCTATTATAACTTATTTAACCCATTTCTTTTGATAAACATGAGTGATTTCTAATCTTTTACTACTACAAACAGTGCTGCAATATATTTTCATTTCCTGAGAATATGAGGGACAGATTCCTAGAAATGAAACAGTTCAAAGGGCATTTGCATTTGTAATCAGGATAGACACTGTCAGTTTGTCCAGTACAGGGAATGCATTAATTTGCTCTTCAACAATGTTAGAAAATGCCTTTTCAGAGCCGGTGCTATGGTGTAGCAGGTAAAGCTGCCTCCTGCAGTGCCGGCATCCCATATGGGCGCCAGTTCATATCCCAGTTGCTCCTCTTCCGATCCAGCTCTCTGCTATGGCCTGGGAAAGCAGTAGAAGATGGCCCAACTCCTAGGGCCCCTGCACCCATGTGGGAAACCTAGAGGAGGCTCCTGGCTCCTGGCTACGGATTGGTGTGCTCTGGCCATTGCAGCCAGCTGGGGAGTGAACCAGTGGATGGAAGACCTCTCTCTCTTCCTCCCTGCCTCTCCTCTCTGTAACTCTTTCAAATAAATAAATAAATCTTAAAAAAAAAAAAGGAAAAAAAAAAAAAAAGAAAATGCCTTTTCATCCCAGCCTCATCAGTGTACTATCATACAGAATGAATCTGTCAATTTCATAGATAAAAATGGTATTACATTGTAGGAATTGTATTTGTCTTTTGACTGAGGTGGAGCAATTTTTATATAGTTAAAAGCCATTCGCATTTCTTTTTCTGTGGCCTGTCAGTTGATACCCTTTTCCTATTTTTATCTTGAGTGGGTGATTATATCTACTTATTATTTAAAGGTCTTTATTATTATTTATAGGTCTTTCTATATGAGAAAAATTAGCCTTTTAGCATATTGTTATTTAAAGAAGTTTATTATGTACTTAAAAGACTTAAGTAAAAATCTTTGGAGCCTTCCAACAAACCAGGAATCAATACAGTTTTCCCTGAAAATCTACCAGCAGTCTGTATTTCACAAACGAAATAGGTTTTTAGCAACTGTATGAAACCACTGCCTTCTGTGCTGGCAGGGTGGGGAATGTCTGGCCTGTGAAGTAAGGCCTATGAAACATTCGGTCTGGCGCTGCCAAGGCAACCACAGGGAAATGCGATAAATCTAAACCAGGCTAATTTTTAAATTAATAATTTTGCATGGCCCACGAATAATGTTATAAATATCCACATGGCCCGTGGCAGGAAAAACCAGCCCCTCCCTTGCTGTAAGGGTTGCTTTTGCTATTGTTCTATTACATAATTATTAAAGGACAATTCAAGCTACCATGCTTATGTAAAATTCCAAACATAACTAGGACTTACTTTTTTAGTTCTGGAATCTCTGCCGGCTTTACAATTTTTATCAGCCCTTTAAGTCTCTGCTGCTCTTTCCTCAGTTCCAAAGTTCTCAGGTGAAGTTTCTTCCGGGACACACCATCTAATGAACTTCCCGATTTCATTTCCGACATGAATGCATCTAAAGAATCCTGAGACGGCGACTCTGATAGAGCTACACGAGAAAGGGTAACACGTTTAGAAAGATGGTCCAGTCGGCTTCCACACAGAGCTCACTAACATACAGCTGGATAAAAATCATCACTAATACACGGAATACAAAACAGGTTAAAGCTGGGAGAGCTTGGGAAAACATTTTGTCTCCGTGGTCTTCATTTTCCTTATCTACTACATAAAAAGGTTAAATGAAATGATTGATAATGCTCTTTCTAGATCTAAAATGTTATATGGCCCCTTAGAAAGTCTCCATATTGTGTAGGACATATCCTACTAACCAATGTAGCCAGGGTCCAGTTCAGGGCACTGCATAAAACACGTGCTCAATAAACGATGACGAACGCCTTACCTCTGCTCGAGGCTTTCAGCCTCTCAGAAATTTCAGAGAGTTCCCTTTCAGCATCATTTAACTTTGCAACCTGTAACACCAAATCAACAGGGTTAGCAAATGTTAAATCTTCTTTCAAACTATATCAGCTTCTTATGGAGTTAACACTTTTCATTTGTTTATTCAATTTGAATTGAATCAATTTCTGAGTTGACAAACTCAGAATTAAACAGAATGAATCACTCTATTTTACACAAAAGAAAGAGTTCAAGGCATTTGTCTTCATTGATCAATAGAAAGGATAGGGGCTGGCTCTGTGGCAGAGTAGGCTAAGCCTCTGCCTGTGGTGCTGGCATCCCTTGTGGGCACCAGTTCAAGTCCCGGCTGCTCCATTTCCAATCCAGCTCCCTGCTGAAGGCCTGGGAAAGCAGTGGAAGATGGCTCAAGTACTTGGGCCCCTGCACCCATGTGGGAGACCTGGAAGAAGCTCCTGGCTTCAGATTGGCCCAGCTCCAGCTACTGTGGCTGTTTGGGTTGTGAAACAGTGGATAGAAAACCTCTCTCTCTGTTCTCCCTCTCTCTGTAATTCTGCCTCTCAAATAAATAAAAGAAATCTTTGGGAAAAAGAAAAAAAAGAAAAGAAAGGATAGATGTTGGGTAATGTTTTAAGCTCTGAACATACTAAATACAGTTTTAATTCATGCCACCTTACAGTAATTTCATGAAGGACATCTGTTTGATTATTATCACACCATACTCCTAACAATTCCTTTGATTCTTCTTGACTAGTCAATCTTACCTCAGATGCCTTAACTTGGAAATTTTACTTCTTTTTTTTAGGGGTGAAATCATACCCAAAAAACTTTTATTAATGGATCAGTACTAGCCTGGAGGAAAGTCTCTAGGAGCAACAACTTGGATAAGACTAGTTGTTTATTACCATCAAATATACAGAGCATTAAAAACTACACCTCAGTACCAATTTCAATGCTTATGCTTCAACAGTTGAAAGATTTAAATACAATATTATTTTATTTAAAAATATAAACTACAGAGGCCGGCGCCATGGTGTAGTAGGCTAAGCCCGGAGCTGGCATCCAACATGGGCTCCGGTTCAAGTCCTAACTGCTTTTCTTCTGATCCAGCTCTCTGCTATGGCCTGGGAAAGCAATGGAAGATGGCCCAAGTGCTTGGGCCCCTGCACCCATGTGGGAGACCTAGAAGAAGCTCCGGGCTTCAGATCGGCCCAGCTCCAGACATTGCGGCTATTTGGGGAGTGAACCAGTGTATGGAAGACCTTTCTCTCTGACTCTCCCTCTCTCTGTCTGTAAGTCTACCTCTCAAATACACAAAGTCTTTTTAAGAAAAAAATAATAAGTACTTCTATAAATAAAACTTGCCAGTGATTCAAAGGTCTCTGGTTTCTCATCAATTTTCCCTGCTTTCTTCATTCGATTTAGTCGCTTCTTCTCAACCAGACCAGTACGATCAAGGAATGTATCATCATCACTATCATAAAAGTCTTCATCCTCCCAGTTCTTGGCTTTCCTTTTCCGAGATACTAGGATAGATAAAATAATTGATAATAAAGTAAGTTTTATAAAAAGTTTTAAAAAAAGGCAAGTAGATTAAGATATCACGATCAACTACTGAAAGTTACTGTTCTACAAACTGCCAAACTACATATAAACACAAAGGGGTGAGGCTGACTTGTGGCACAGTGGGTTAAGCCTCTGCCTGTGATACCAGAATCCCAAATGAACACTAGTTCAAGTCCCAGCTGCTCCACTTCCCATTCAGCTCCCTGGTACTGCACCTGAAGGCAGCGAAGATGACTTAAGTGATTGGGCCTTGGTCACCCATGTGGGAGACCCAGATGGAGTTCCAGGTTCCTAGATTTCACCTGGCCCAGCCCTGGCCATTCAGGCCATTTGGGGAATGATCCAATGGATGGGAGTTAGCACGCACTTGCTCTTGTTCTCTCTCTCTTTCTCCAACTTTGCATTTCAAGTAAGTAATTTTTTTTTTTTTTTAGATTTTATCTATTTATTTGAGAGGTAGAGTTACAGAGAGAGAGAAAGGTCTTTCATCTGCTGGTTCATTACCCAAATGGTCACAACACCTGGAGCTGAGC
Organism: Oryctolagus cuniculus; assembly: GCF_051225735.1. Taxonomy (NCBI): domain Eukaryota; kingdom Metazoa; phylum Chordata; class Mammalia; order Lagomorpha; family Leporidae; genus Oryctolagus; species Oryctolagus cuniculus. Next base: position 180,278,888 of record NC_142868.1, read on the forward strand.
CAACCTGAAGCCAGGAATCAGGAACATTTTCCAAGTCTCCTATGAAGGTCAAGCACTCGGGCCATCTTCTACTGCTTTCCCAGGCCATAGCAGAGAGCTGGATCGGAAGAGGAGCAGCCAGGGCATGAACCAGCGCCCATATGGGATGCCAGTGCTGCAGGTTTAGTAGTAGCTTAGCTTAGCCTACTACACTACAGTACCGGTCCTATAAACAAATCTTTAAAAATAAAACCATAAAAGGCTGAGGTGGGCATCTGGCTGGACAGTTAAGCCATCAGTTAGGACACTCACATCTCATGCATTTCTTTCTCATACAAGAGGCAGCAAACTACACGCTTGCTAACAAGATATCCTGAAAATCACTATTTTGATTTATAGAGCTCTTCCACATTACTTTTTTTAGTATGTGTGCTGCTGAAGCGAGCACCCTCATTACTTTTTATCTTTGTGTGTATTCCTATATATCCAATAGTTTACCCAGGCAATCAGCTATGTAGAGTTTTTAAGTTTCTTCTAATATTTTGCTATTACCAATAATGATGCAATGAATATGCATATATTTTTATAATGTTAGAAGTATTAGCTTTGGGGTAAATTCCTAAAAGTATTAGAGCTGAGCCAAAGGGTAAATACAAGGGGTCATCAAAAAACTCATGGGAAATGCATATCATGAAAAGCTACGTGGGTGAGCTTTGGGCCGAGAAGTTAAGGTTCTGGTTGGGGCGTCCATATCCCATATGGAACTGTCTGGGTTTGAGTCTGGCTGCATTCCTGATTCCTGCTGTCACACACCTTGAGAGGCAGCAGGTGATGATGACTCAGAGTAGCTGAGTAGGAAACCCACGTAGGAAACCAGAATTCAGGTTCTAGCTATTGGCTTCTGTCTCAGCCATGGTGGGTCTCTGAGGGGAAGCCAGGGGATGGGAGTGTGCACATTCTCTGTCTCTCAAATGGAAACATAATAATAAAAAGGGGGCTGGTGTAAACGTGTGCTCTAGCAGCTAAACACCAATTAAGATGCCCACATCTTGGATCACAGGGTCTTCGTCCTAGCTCCACTCATAACTCCAGCTTCCTGCTAATTCAGACATGAGGCAGCAGAGATGATGAATTGAGTAACTGGGCTCCCAGCCCAGATAGGAGACTCAGAATGAGTTCCTGGATCCCATCTTTGGCTTTAGTTGTGGGCCACTGCAGGTATCTGCAGAGTGAACCAGCATATATGGGAACTCAGTCTGTCTCTCAAATAATAAATTTAAAAATTAACCATTTAGGTGCCAGTGCTATGCTGCAGTGGGTTAATGCCCTGGCCTGAAGTGCCAGCATCCCATTTGGGCACCGGTTTGAGACCTGGCTGCTCCTTTTCCAAGCCAGCTCTCTGCTATGGCCTGGGAAAGCAGTAGAAGATGGCCCAACTCCTTGGGCCTCTGCATCCACATGGGAGACCCAGAGGAAACTCCTGGCTCCTGGCTTTGGATCAGCGCAGCTCTGGCCGTTGTGGCCATCTGGGGAGTGAACCATCAGATGGAAGACCTCTCTCTCTCTCTACCTCTCCTCTCTCTGTGTAACTCTTTCAAATAAATAAAGACAAAAAAAATAACCATTTATCTGATATTTGGTACTTAAGTTATAAAAAAAAAAAATCCTACACTTTAAAGACATTGTGCTAAGAGAAATAAGCCAAACACAAAAGGATACTTGTTGCATGCTTCCACTTATATGAAGAGTCTAAAGTAATCAAATTTATAAAAAGAGAAAAAATAGTGGATGCCAGGGTCTGAGGAGTGGGGAGAATGGAGTTAATGTTTAATGTGAACAGAACAATAGAAAAATTCTGAGATGGACAGTATACAACAAAATGAATGCACTTAATGCCTCTAAACTATATATTTAAAATGCATGAAATGAGGAATTTTATGTTACACATATTCTACAAGAAAAAAAATTAAAACAACCATAATCAGCAAAAGTCTCTTAAGAATCAACAAATAGTAGCTGGTGCTGTGGCAAAGCAGGTAAAGTTACCACCTACAGTGCCAGCATTTCATATGGATGCTGTTTCAAGTCCTGGTTGCTCCACTTCCAATCCAGCTCCCTGCTAATGAGCCTGGGAAGGCAGTGGAGGGTGGACCAAGTCCTTGGGCTCCTGCACCCATGTGGGAGACCTGGAAGAAGCTCCTGGCTCCTGTCTTCGGATCAGCCCAGCTCTGGGCACTGTGGCCATTTGGGGAGTAAATCAGTGGATAGAGGATCTCTCTCTCTCTCTCTCTCTCTCCCTTCTCCCTCTCTATCCCCCCCTCTCTGTAATTCTACCTTACAAATAAAATAAACAAATCTTTTAAAAAAAATATCAAGAAGTAAGGAGCCAGCGTTGTGGCATAGCGGGTTAAGCCGCCAGCTGCCATGCCAGCAGCTCAAATGCTTGTTGGACTCCCAGCTGCTCTACTTCTGATCCAGCTCCCTGCTGATCCACCTGGGAAAGCAGAAGATGGCCAAATCCCTGGGCCCCTGTCAGCCACGTAGGAGACCTGAATGAAGCTCTGGCTCCTAGCTCTGGCCTGGCCTGGCCCAGCCTGGGTGTTGTGGCCATTTGGGGAGTGAATGAGCAGATGGAAGATAGCTTGCTTGCTCACTCTCTCTCTCTCTCTCTGCAACTCTACCCTTCAAATAAAAGAAATCTTTAAAAAAAAAAATGATATAACACTTGAGAAAAACTAGGATGCAGACCAAACAAAAAGTAACCTAGAGAAACAGATATTTACAATTATGAAACAACAAGATATTATGTTTTTAAAAGGATCATTCAAAGAACAAAAATGAAGCTATACAAGTTAACTTTTTTTAAAAAAAGATATATTTGGCTGGCGCCACAGCTCAATAGGCTAATCCTCCACCTGCGGCGCCAGCACACTGGGTTCTAGTCCCGGTCAGGGCGCCGGATTCTGTCCCGGTTGCCCCTCTTCCAGGCCAGCTCTCTGCTGTGGCCCGGGAGGGCAGTGGAGGATGGCCCAAGTGCTTGGGCTCTGCACCTGCATGGGAGACCAGGAGAAGCACCTGGCTCCTGGCTTCGGATCAGCGCAGTGCGCTGGCCACAGCATGCTGGCCACGGCAGCTATTGAAGGGTGAACCAATGGTAAAGGAAGACCTTTCTCTCTGTCTCTCTCTCTCTCACTGTCCACTCTGTCTATCAAAAATAAAATAAAATAAAATAAATAAATATTTATTTATTTGAAAGTCTGAGTTAGACAGAGAGGGGGACACAGAGAGACCTTATCCGCTGGTTCACTCCCCAGATGGCCACAATGACCAGCGTTCAGCTAGGCAGAAGCCAGTAGCCAGAAGCTTCTTCCAGGTCTCCCATGTATGTAGCAGGGACTCTAGCATTTGGGTCATCTTCCACTGCTTTTCCCAGGCCATTAGCAGGGAGCTGGATCAGAAATGGAGCAGCCAGGATATGAACCAGGACTCATATTGGATTCCAGTATCTTTTTTTTTTTTAATAAAGATTTATTTATTTGAAAGTCCGAATTACACAGAGAGAGAAGGAGAGTCAAAGAGAGAGAGAGAGAGAGAGAGAGAGAGAGAAAGGTCTTCCATCCACTGGTTCACTCCCCAACTGGCTACAACGGCCAGAGCAGCCAATCTGAAGCCAGGAGCTTCTTCCAGGTCTCCCACGCGGGTGCAGGGGTCCAAGGACTTGGGCCATCTTCCATTGCTTTCCCAGGCCATAGCAGAGAGCTGGATCGGAAGTGGAGCAGCCAGAACACGAACTGGCACCCATAAGGGATGTCGGCACTGCAGGCGATGGCTTTACCTGCTATACCACAGCGCCAGCTCCAGATTCCAGTTTCATAGGTAGCGGTTTTACCTGCTATGCCACAGTACCGGCATCAGAAATTAACTTTCTAGAAATGAACTTTTAGAAATTCCAGAGAGAACAGAAGGATGAAACAATCAATGGTATAACTGCAGAAATGATCCTAACTTGGCAAGATTTCCAGTAAAATGAGCTCAACAAGCACCCAGAAAAACGGACAAAAACAGACCCACAGAAAAGCACATTGTAGTTAAGTTTCGGAACTTTTAGAACACAGGAAATTCTTAAAAACTTCCAGCAAGAGGGAAAAAGTGACAGACAACAGGTCAGAACCTGAACTGTTAGAGTTCTCAATAGAAACCCTGGATATAGGATTGTAAGAGCAATGCCTTCAAAGTGGTGACGGAAAATACAACCAAGTTAGAATTCTATCCCTGGGGCTGGTACAGTGGCCTGGCAGGGAAAGCCACTGCCTGCAGTGCCCGCATCCTACGTGGGTGCCATTTCAACTCCTGGCTGCTCCAGTTCCATTCCAGCTCTCTGCTATGGCCTAGGAAAGCAGCAGAGGACAGCCCAAGGCCTTGGGCCCCTATACCCACATGGGAGACCTGGAAGAAGCTTATAGCTCCTGGCTTCAGATTGGTGCAGCTCCAGCTATTGCGGCCATTTGGGGAGTGATAGAAGCAGATGGAAGACACCCTCTCTGCCTCTCCTTCTCTCTGTATAACTCTGACTTTCAAATAAATAAATAAATCTTTAAAAAAAAAAAAAAAAAAAAAAAGAATTCTATCCCCAGGAACCAGTGTTGTGGCGTAGCAGGTTAGGCCACTACCTGTGATGGCCTCTTCCCAAATGGGTGCCAGTTCGAGTCCAGGCTACTCCAATTCTGATCCAGCTCCCTGCTAATGCAACTGGGAAAGCAGTGGAGGATGGCCCCATGTCCCTGTGCCCCAGCATCCAAGTGGGAGACCCAGTTGGAGCTCTTGGTTCCTGGTTTCGGCCTGGCCTAGCCCCAGCTATTGCGGCCATTTGGTGAGTAAATCAGTGGCTGGATGATCTCTCCCTCTCTCTCTGTAACTCTGCCTTTCAAATACAATAAATCTTTGGGGGGAAAAAGAGAATTCTATCAGGCTGGCGCCATGGCTCACTTGGTTAATCCTCTGCCTGCGGCATTGGCATTCCTTATGGGCGCCGGGTTCTAGTCCCGGCTGTTCCTTTTCCAGTCCAGCTCTCTGCTGTGGCCCAGGAGGGCAGTGGAGGATGGCCCAAGTGCTTGGGCCCCTGCACCCACGTGGGAGACCAGGAGGAAGCACCTGGCTCCTCGCTTTGGATGGGTGCAGCGCTGGCCGTAGCGGCCATTTGGGGGGTGAACCAGCAGAAGGAAGACCTTTCTCTCTGTCTCTCTCTCTGTGTCTATAACTCTACCTGTGAAAAGAAGGAAGGAAGGAAGGCAGGCAGGCAGGCAGGCAGGAAGAATTCTATCCCCAGATAAAGTACTAACGAAGAGTGAAGCTGGAGTAGTTATATTTTCAGGATGGAATGTTTAATAAAGTTGACTTCCAATGCATCCCTTCTCAGAAATCTACTCGAGGATGTTCACCAAAACAAGAGAGCAGACAGAGAAAGACGTAAAACGCACTGAAGACCGTAATCACGCAAGTTCTCTAGTGTAGCACCAGCTTTTTCACGTGCTGAAACTACAGAAGTATGTGCTTTACTAAAACAACGGAATAAACTAAGAAATATGAGAATATGAAAATCTGGAACCAGAAACCCAGCCTGGGAAAAGGCCAAGGAAATCTCAAGTATGACAGCAAAGTCAAGTCCCAGGTGACAGCTCTGTGGTAGGTCTGGAGAAAAAAAAACCCTAAAAGGGCGCCGATGCTGTGGAACAGTAGGTTAAAGCCCCAGCCTACAGCACCAGCATCCCTTATGGACACCAGTTTGAGTCCTGGCTGCTCCACTTTTGATCCAGCTCCCTGCTAATGGACCTGAGAAAGCAGTGGAGGATGGCCCAAGTGCTTGGGACCCTGCATCCATATGAGAGACCTGGAAGAAGCTCCTGGCCCCTGGCTTCAGATGGGCCCAGCTCCAGCCATTGTGGCCATTTGGGGAGTGAACCAGCAGATGGAAGATCTCTCTCTCTCTCTCTCTCTCTCTCTCTCTCTCTGTCTCTACCTTTCTCTGTAACTCTTTCAAATAAATAAAATAGATCTTAAGAAAAAAAAAGCCCTAAAAGAACAGACCTCTTCAGTAGAAATGGCTCTAAAAAATCAGAACTGGTAAGCCACTTAACATGACAAAACCTACTGCAGGGCTATTGAAAGTTATGGGATGGGGAAGCAAAAAAGAAAAGAAAGGTATGGGAAGAATGAGTAAGAAAACCCAAACACATGAAAACTATAGATTTTACCTTTAGGTAAAACAAAAAGAAAACCACTCAGCTATAACTAATATTTGCATAGAATAATTATATAAATATTAAATACTAATTTAAAAGAGTTAACAGGGGCCAGCGCCGTGGCTCACTAGGCTAATCCTCTGCCTTGCGGTGCCAGCACACCGGGTTCTAGCCCCGGTTGGGCGCCGGATTCTGTCCTGGTTGCCCCTCTTCCAGGCCAGCTCTCTGCTGTGGCCAGGGAAGTGCAGTGGAGGATGGCCCAAGTACTTGGACCCTGTACCCGCATGGGAGACCAGGATAAGCACCTGGCTCCTGCCATCGGATCAGCGCGGTGCACCGGCCGCAGCGTGCCGGCCGCGCCGGCCATTGGAGGGTGAACCAACGGCAAAGGAAGACCTTTCTCTCTCTGTCTCTCTCTCTCACTGTCCACTCTGCCTGTCAAAAAAATAAATAAATAAATAAATAAAAAATAAATAAATAAAAAAAAGAGTTAACAGGTAATATTTAAAATAAATGACTCAAAACACCACAGTATACTCATGTGTCTTACAAATATGAGTGTTTTTAAATATCAAAAGGACTGGAACTGTGATGTAGTGGGTAAAGCCGCTGCCTACAGTGCTGGCATCCCATATGGGTGCTGGTTGGAGACTCGGCTGCTTCACTTCCGATCCAGTTTTGTGCTACGGCCTGGGAAGGCAGCAGAGGACAGCCTGGGTACTTGGGCTCCTGCACTCCGCATAGGAGATACAGAAGAAGCTCCAAGCTCCTGGCTTCGGCCTGGCCCAGCTCTAGCTGTTGTGGCAAGTTGGGGAGTGAACCAGTGGATGGAAGATGGATCGATCTCTGCCTCTTTATAATTCTGCCTTTCAAATAAATAAATAAATCTTAAAAAAACATCAAAAGGAAAAAACCAAAGAGCTGAAAGCGTCTAGAGATGACAACTGTGGAGGGGTAGGGCAAGGAATAGATATATTTTGTTGTAAGATTTTTGGTGGTTTTAAACCAGATGTAAGGTATTCTCCAATAATAAAAGTTAATTTTAATATATATAATAATATAAGGTAGGCCTTCTTAACAACTGATGGTATAGTCAGGCTTTTGTTTGTTTCCTTATTTAAAGATTTATTTATTTATTTTAAAGTCAGAGTTACAGAGAGAAAGGGAGACATAGAGAGATCTTCCATCTGCTGGTTCACGCCCCAGATGGCTGAAATGGCTAGGGCTGAGTCAAGCCAACGCCAGGAGCCAGGAGCTTCTTTAGTGCTCCAACATGAGTGGCAGGTGCCCAAGTATTTGGGGTGTCTTTCCTAGGCTGTTAGCAGAGAACTGGATCAGAAGTGGAGCAGCCAGAACATGAATCAACACCCACATGGGATATCAGTATCACAGGTGGAGACTTCACCAGTAACGCCAGCCCCAGGCCTTTTTTTTTAAACAAAATAAATATATTGTATTGATATGGATAGTATCTACGATATATTCTTATGTTTTAAAAAAAAGAACTGGGGCCGGTGCTGTGGCATAGTGGGTAAAGCTGCCGCCTTTAGTGCCAGCATCCCATCTGGGTGATTCAAGTCCCAGCTGCTCCACTTCTGACCCAGCTCTCTACTATGGCCTGGGAAAGCAGTAGGAGATGGCCCAAGTCCTTGGGCTCCAGCATCTGTGTGGGAGATCTAGAAGAAGCTCCTGGCTCCTGGCTTCCGATTGGTGCAGCTCTGGCCATTGCGGCCAACTGAGGAGTGAACCAGTGGATACAAGACCTCTCTCTCTCTCTCTCTGCCTCTCCTTCTCTGTGTGTAACTCTGACTTTCAAATAAATAAATAAATCTTTTCTAAAAAAGTATTTATTAAAAAATAAAAAATAAATAAAAAGAACTGGGGTCGGCATAGCGGGTTAGGCCATAGCCTGTAATGCTAGCATACCATATAAGCTGTGGTTTGAGTCCTGGCTGCTCTACTTCCGATCCAGCTTCCTATCAATGTGCCTGAGAAAGCAGTGGAAGATGGCCTAAGTGGTTGCACCCCTGTAATCCCTGAAGGAGACCAGGGTGGAGTTCCAGGCTCCTGACTTCAGCTTGGCCCAGCCTCAGTCACTGCAGCCACTTGGGGAATAAACCAGTGGATGGAAGATATCAGTTTGTCTCTTCTTCTCTCTCGAACTCTACCTTTCAAATAAAGAAATAATTCTTAAAAAAAAAAATCACAAAAGAACATAAGTAATATGACTACTTTTGTGTATGACTCTTTGTTTTTTGTTAAATCTAATTCTAAATATGTTTGTAAATGCACTGAAAATGAATGGTACCTCAAAGTATTGAAATAGGTTATTTTTCTTTTCACTTAAAAAAATTCTGTACAATTTACATCTTCCTCCTAGAAAGAGGCTTTATTATTTCTTTGTTCAATTTTCCTTCCTTAGTCTTCTTTTGCAAAAGAAAAAAGCACTCCCTGAAACAGACCTGCTTCCTGCCGCAGCAATCCCAAAGTATCAAGGATCCGACAAGCTTCCAGCGAGCACTGGATCATTGCTTCTTTTTTCTTTCCTGAGTGAATGGCTTCAGCCACCAGTTGTTTTCCAGTTGAATCATCCACAGGTAATCTGCATTGGTTTGGAGAGAATTAGTATAGAACTAAACTCCAATTAAGAAAACAAACAAGGGGCCAGCCCTGTGGTGCAGTGGGTTAATGCCCCTGCCAGCAGCATCCCATGTGGGCGTCAGTCCAAGCCCTGGCTGTTCCACTTCCAATTCTGCTCTCTGCTGTGGCCGGGGAATGCAGTGGAGGATGGTCCAGGTCCTTGGGCCCTGCACCCATGTGGGAGACCCAGAGGAGGCTCCTGGCTCCTGGTTTCAGGTCAACCCAGATCTGGCCATTGGGGCTGTTCGGGGGAGTGAACCAGTGCATGGACGATATCTCTCTCTCTCTGCCTTTTCCTCTCTAACTTCGCCTTTCAAATAAATTAAAAAAAAAAATGCTGTAACAATAGTCATGTTTTCTTAAATGGCTCCCTCTTTTTTTTTTTTTTTTTTTTTTGAGGATTTATTTATTAATTTGAAAGCAGAGTTACACAGAGAGAGGGAGAGGAGAGGAGAGAGGTTACTTCCACCTGCTGGTTTACTCCCCAAATGGCCACAATGGCCAGGGCAGGGTCAGGCCAAAGCCAGGAGTCCAGGTCTCCCATATGGGTGCAGGGGCCCAAGCATCTGGGCCATCTTCTGCTGCCTTCCCATGCATATCAGCAGAGAGCTGGATCAGAAATAGAACAGTCGAGGGGGCTGGCGCTGTGGTGCATCCCATATGGGCTCCAGTTCGAGACCCTGAGGCTTCACTTCCGATCCAGCTCTCTGCTATGGCCTGGGAAAGCAGTAGAAGGCCCAAGTCCTTGGGCCCCTGCACCCACATGGGAGACCCAGAAGAAGCTCCTGGCTCCTGGCTTTGGATCGGCACAGTTCTGGCCATTGCAGCCAACTGGGAAGTGAACCAGCAGATGGAAGACCTCTGTCTCTCTCTCTGCCTCTCCTCTCTCTGTGTAACTCTGACTTTCAAATAAATAAATAAATCTTTTAAAAAATAAAGAAAAAAAGAGGCAGAACAGTCGGGACTCAAAGTGGTGCCCACATGGGATGCCAGCACTGCAGGCAGTGGCTTAACCTGCTGCACCACTGCACTGACCCCTAGATGGTTCTTCTCTCAATTAATTTTGCTCTATTTTTCGAACTTTAGATTTCAAATCTTTTCCTTCTACCTTTTACCCATCCTACCCACTCCCTCAACAATGTAAGTGTTGTGAAACTACCAAGGTCCAAATTAGGAATAATCTAAATAGACTAAAGTTACTCTTTGGGTTGTTGTCTACAACCGTAACTTAAACTTGAATTGACCACTTCTGAGAAAATGGACATTAAGAAGAACATACCTCACCCTGCAGAGCCAAGTACTATGCCCTTGTTCATCAAATTCATACTCTAATTCTTCTCCTACGGGAGAAAGAAAGACAAAATCTTAGTAGGATATGCAAATTACTAATTGCTACAATTATTAATTGCTACAATGAGAAAGAGAGCAAAGGTTAAATAAGATCAAATTTTCATACCATAATGAATACTGCTTCAATGTATTTCATTTCTCATTCTTAGGGATTACATCTGATAAAAAGGATGAATTTAAGGTAAAGATATGCAAACTCAATTCAAAATAATCAACTTGCCAAGTATACATAGCTTTCTTTACTATAAAGATTTCATTTTTTATAATTTGAGGACTTATTTGAAGTGCTTATTTTGTAACAATTGGTTTTTACAAGCACAAATCTCAAATGCAGAGCGTGATATATCTGTATCTTATATCTATATATCTATATCTGTATATCTTCTGATCCAGCTCCTTGCTAATGCGCCTGGGAAAGCAGTGGAAGATGGCCCAAGTACTTACCGTGTGCTCAAATAAGAGTTTCTGGCTCCTGACTTTGGCCTGACCCAGCTCCAACTGTTGTGGCAATTTTGGGAGTGAACAAAACAGATAGAAGATCTGTTTCTTGCTGTCTTTGCCTCTCTCTGTTACTGTGCCTTTCAAATAGATATTTATATATTTATTCATACACAGTTAGTCCTCCACCTCCACAGGCTCTACATCTGAGATTCTAGCAATCTCAGAAAGTATCTGGAGAAAAAAGCTAGACCTGTTTTGAACATATACAGACTTTTTTCTTTATCACTATATATATATATATATATTTTTTTTTTTTTAAACAGGCAGAGTGGACAGTGAGAGAGAGAGAGACAGAGAGAAAGGTCTTCCTTTGCCGTTGGTTCACCCTCCAATGGCCGCCGCAGCCGGTGCACCGCGCTGATCCGATGGCAGGAGCCAGGTACTTATCCTGGTCTCCCATGGGGTGCAGGGCCCAAGCACTTGGGCCATCCTCCACTGCACTCCCGGGCCACAGCAGAGAGCTGGCCTGGAAGAGGGGCAACCGGGACAGAATCTGGCGCCCTGACCGGGACTAGAACCCGGTGTGCCGGCGCCGCAAGGCGGAGGATTAGCCTATTGAGCCGCGGCACTGGCCTTTTATCACTATTTGTTAACAATATGGCATAACAACTCTTTAAATATCAGCTACATTGTATGAGCATCAGAAATTATAAGTAATCTAGAGATGATTTAAAGTATACAGGAAGTTATAAGCAGATACTACTTTTTTTAAGATTTATCTATTTATTTGAAAGGCAGAGTTAGAGAGAGAGAGAGAGAGACAGAGAGACACAGAGAGAGGTCCTCCACCCACTGGCTCACTCCCCAAATGGCCGCCAACGGCTGAAGCTGGGCTGATCTGAAGCCAAGAGCCAGGAGCTTCTTCAGGTCTCCCACGTGAGTGCAGGGGCCCAAGCATTCAGGCTGTCCTCTGTTGTCTTCCCAGGCTATCAGCAAAGAACTGGATCGGAAGTGGAGCAGCTGAGACTCAAACTGGCATCCACATGGGATGGTGGCACTACAGGCAGAGGCCTACCCTACTCTGCCGCAGTGCAGGCCCCGTTATGCCATTTCATGTGAGCACTTGAGCAGCCTCAGCTTTTGGTGTCCTGGGGGGAGGGGGTTCTGGAGCCAATTCTCTGGGAAAGCCAAGGGATGAGTATATATACATATAGATATTCATACATATATGCAAACACATGTATACACACACATAGATGTTCTTTTAAAGCATCTCTACTGAAATACTTTGTAAAAATGTTTTTAATCATATAAAGTTAAAATTCACGTTAAGAATTACGAAAATTCAAGTGAATCAGGAATAAAATATCTTTTTTATTTTAAAGATTTTTATTTATTTGAAAGGTAGAGTTACAGACAGTGAGAGGCAGAGACACAGAGAAATGTCTTCCTTCCGTTGGTTCACTCCCCAAATGGCTGCAACAGCTGAAGCTGCGCCGATCTGAAGCCAGGAGCCAGGAGCTTCTTCCAGGTCTCCCACATGGGTGCAGGGGCCCAAGCACTTGGGCCATCTTTTACTGATTTCCCAGGCCACAGCAGAGAGCTGGATTGGAAGAGGAGCAGCCAGCTAGAACTGGCGCCCATATGGGATGCCGGCGCCGCAGGCAGAGGATTAACCTACTGCGCCATGGCGCCAGCCCCAGGAACAAGATATCTTAAGAAAGTGGCTCAATTTTCCTAACCAAAGATCCAGTATCTTTTGAGAAGAATAAGATGAGTCAGGAAATTAGTACTTTCAGGGGCTGGTGTTGTAGTAAGTGGGTTAAGCTGCTGCCTGCATCCCATACAAGCAACAATGGAGTTCCAGGCCCCAGGCTTTGGCCTGGCCCAGCCCTGGCTATTGCAGCCATTTGGAGAGCAAACTAGCAAATGAAAGATTCTTTCTGTCTCTCCACCTATCTCTCTTACTTTGTCTTTAAAATAAATACACAAATAAATAAATCTTAAAAACATATACAAAAAAGTATTTCCTTTTTTCCAATATGGAAAGAAAGATCAATAAGATTTTTACTATTTTCAAAATAAACCTTGAAGCAATTGAACAATGGGCAAGAAATGAACAAGGAAAGCAACATATAAAATGCAGCATTTCTAAGTATAAACCTCAATCTGAAGCTCTAGAAAACAACACTGCTGTAGATACATTTTACCAGCAGGGTCGCATCTGTTCATGTACCTTCTCGGTCAAAAAATCCTTGCAGAGCTTTTTTCGGATCCTTTATATAGAAGGCCTCTCTTTCCTGCTGAAACTCCAAGACAATGGGGTTCTCTTCAGCCTCATCCTCCACAGCATCTTCTCCTGTAGAATACGGGAGAGAAAGAAAGACAATCAGAAGTAAGAAGAGACCGCCTGCATAGCCTTCATTATCCATTCAGGCTGCAAAATGCTACAGTTACATGTGACGGAAAGAAACATACTAGGGCAGAGAGGCATGAAACTTACAAAGCCACTGCCCTAACCATCTTCAAGTTTTCCCAATTGCATGGCAGTCAAAACTTGTTTTTATGACACCTTAATTTTTCCCCCTCCATCACTATATGTCAAAAGCAAAATCACCTATCACATTGTGGAGAAAAACCTGAGCTCTTCAGTCTAGCATTCTCATTCTCTCACACTTAGGTCTAATACTTTGTCTCCAATATAATTTCCTAATACTGCTCATATTATTGCAGGAATTTCAAGTCAGTTCTTGTCTCAAGGCAACTAAGAATGATGACGTGGACAATGTGAGTAGTGAGCAAAAGTAAAAGTTGATTTTATTGAGAAACAGAGACTTCTGCTAACCAAGAAGGGACACAAGGGAAGGTTCAAGCAAGGTCTGGATATGGGAGCTCATATAAGGAGTGCATATCAATTGACTGAATCTCTACACAGTTTTGATACATCAGGGGTCTCTTTTTCAATTTAAAAAAAAAAAAAAAGATTTATTTATTTGAAAGGCAGAGTTACACAAAGGCAGAGGCAGAAAGAGAGAGAGAGGTCCTCCATCACCCCCCAGATGGCCGCAATGGCCGGAGCTGCGCTGATCTGAAGCCAGGAGCGAGAAGCCTCTTCTGGGTCTCTCATGTGGGTACAGGGGCCCAAGGACTTGGACCATCTTCCATTGCCTTTCCAGGCCACAGAAGAGAGCTGGACTGGAAGAGGAGCAACCGGGACCTGAACCAGCGCCCATGTGGGATGCAGGTACTGTAGGTGGCGGCTTTACCTCCTATGCCACAGTGCCAGCCCCACAGGGTCTGCTTTTTTCCCCCTATGTCTCTTAGAAAGTGGTCATGGTTACTGACCAAAAAGAAATGTTACCTTGCTGACCACCTGAGAAATGTGACTGTTGAGAAATATTGCTGACCTAACCAGTTAAAGAATGTTATCTTGCTATACACTTGAGACATGATGCTTTGTGGTATGGTCTGGTCCAGCGCCAAAGCCTGGCTCCTTATAATTATTTATGAGACCCACTATTTCGTAATTATCAATTTTTCCATCTCCTTGGGTAATATCTTTTGTCTAATCAGTGGATGGCAGGCTTTATTACATAGGTTATTTTATAAACCCTGGGTCCTAACTGCCCTTTTGTTCCCACAGGGGCCTTTCCTAACTGCCTACTACCCCTCCTAACTCCTCATGGTATCCTCCAAACAGACTGGTATATACATTACTCCCTTAAAATCATCAATGCCTGCCCTGAATGGTAATCTCAATGATCAGCTTTATATGGGCTCCATTGCCTTTGTTCAAGTTCCCGCTCAACACCTTTCTGACAGGAAAGGCATGTAGCCTGGGGACCCCTATTGGAGTACCTGGCTCTGGCTCCTGACAACAGCTTCCTGCCAAAGCAGATGTTCAAGTAACGGAGTTCCTGCCACCCATGTGGAAGGCCTAAATTGTGCTTCTACCTCCCAGCTTCAGCTGGGCCCATTCCCCACTACTGGGGCATTGGGGAATAAACCAGTAGATGGGAGGTCTCTTTGGTTCTGTTTTTCTGCCTCTAAAGTAAAAACAAACAAAACAAAACAAACAAAAAAACCTACAATGCTTCTGTTTATAAACTTAAAAAGTTTTCCAGGGGCTGGCGCTATGGCGTAGCAGGTAAAGCCACAGCCTGCAGTGGCAGCAACCCATATGGGTGCTGGTTTAAGTCCCAGCTGCTCCACTTCTGATCCAGCTCTTTGCTATGGCCTGGGAAAGCAGTAGAAGATGAACCAAATCCTTGGGCCCCTCCACCCATGTGGGAGACCTGGAAGAAGCTCTTGGCTCCTGGTTTCAGATCAGCTCAGCTCCAGCTGTTGTGGTTATTCGGGGAATGAGCCAGCAGATGGAAGACCTCTCTCTTTCTCTCTGCCTGTGCCTCTCTATAACTCTACCTTTCATATAAATAAATCTTAAAAAAAAAAAAATGTTTTCCATAGGACAGGCGTTGTGGCACAGAAGATTGGCACATTTGCATCCTATATTGGACTGCTGGCTCAAGTCCTGACTGCTCCACTTCTAATCCAGCTCCCTGCTAATATACTCAGGAAGCAGAAGAAGATGGCAAGTGCCTGGGTTCCTGCCACCTGCATAGGAGACACGGAGAGAGTTACTGGTTCTTGGCTTGGCCCAGCCCTGGCTATTTCAGTCATTTGTGGAGTGAACCAGAGAGGACAAAAGATTGATTCTCTCTCTCACTCTACCTTTCAAATAAATAAATATATCTTAAAAAATGGAAGCAGAAATATTTATTTCTGGGAAAAAAAAAAGTTTCCCAAAGAGCTAAGCCAGTACAGTCCAACAGAAACAGAATGAAAGGGGTCAGCATTGTGGCACAGTGCAATACTGCAACACTGGCATCCCATGTGGGCTCCAGTTTGTGTTCTGGCTGCTCCACTTCTGATCCAGCTTCCTGCTAATGGCCTGTAAAAAGCAGCAGAAGACAGCCCAAGTGTTTGGGTCCCTGCACCCACGTGGGAGACCTCGACAAAGCTTCTGGCTCCTGGCTTCAACATGGTTCAGCCCTGGTCACTGCAGCCATCTAGGGAGTAAACCAGGGATGTGAGATCTTTCTCTGTCTCTTCCCCTCTCTCTCTCTCTCTCTAGCTCTTTCAAATACATAAATAAATATTCTTTTTTAAAAAGAATGAAAGCTATATATGTAATCTTAAATTTTCTATTAGCCATGTTAAAAAGGCAAAAACAGGGGCTGCCATTGAGGCTCAGAGGTTAAGCTTCCACTTGTGACACTGGCATCCCACACTGGAGTTCCAGTTTGAGTCCTGGCCACTCTGCTTCCAATTCTACTCCCTGCTAATGTGCCTGGGAAAGCAGTGCAAGTACTTGGGCCCCTGGCTACTGGCTTTGGTCTGGTCCAGATCTCACTGTTGAGCCATTTGGAGAGTGAACCAGCAGACATAAGATATGTTTCTCCCTGTCACTCTGCCTTTCAAACAAATAATTGAAAAAAAAAAAAAAAAAAGACAAAAAGAAAACAGATGGAATTATTTCAACATGTAATCAATGACCAAAATATCAAAAATATTTTACATTCTTTTTGTACTTACAGCAAATGTCAATTTGGACTAGCCACACTGTAATGTTCAATCGCCACTGTAGCTAGTGACTACCTTGGGCAGCAGAGATTTGAGTGTTCAATGATTTCCCCCTTCACGGAACCACTGCCCTAGCACACTTAAGTTTCTAGCATTTTCTGGCACTTAACACAAGTTAATTTCATACTAACGATCCTGACTTCTTGACTACATATAAAGGCTATCTTCTATCTTTTGTTTGTTGTTTTTTTTTTTTAAGATTTATTTATTAATTTGAAAGTCAGAGTTACACACAGAAGGTGAGTCAGAGAGAGAGAGAGAAGTCTTCCATCTGCTGGTTCACTCCCCAATTGGTAGCAACAGCCAGAGCTGCATTGATCCAAAGCCAGGAGCTTCTTCCTGGTCTCCCATGCGGGTGCGGGGGTGCAAGGACTTGGGCCATCTTCCACTGCTTTCCCAGGCTGTAGCAGAGAGCTGGATGGGAAGTGGAGCAGCTGGAACTCAAACCGGCGCCAAAATGGGATGCTGGTTCTGCAGGCGGCAGCTTTAGCCACAGCGCTGGCTGCTATTTTCTATCTTTTTAAAGTTCTATCCCCTGACCATCTACTCTTCAATGTGACTGGTAGTATAGAAAATTTAATTTATTCCTTTGGCTTAGAGATGAGTTTTTTCTTTTTAGATATTCCATGTTTCAGGATATTTAACAAAAAATTCAAGAGGCTACCTTATGTTGAATAACACTCCATTTTATTTGCCTGAATGTAGTTCCACCACCTTCAGTGATAATCACACACCACCAAGTGAGTAGTCAATAAATATATATTTTTAATAATGAAAATTAAGTTAGCTGTATGCTGAGGGAGACAGTGTGTTAAAAACCCATTCAAAGGGGTCAGCATTGCAGTGCACTGGTTAAGCCTGTAATCCAGGCCTCCCATACTGGAGTGGTTCCAGTCTTGGCCATGTCTCTGATCCAGGTCCTGGCTAATATGTCTGGGAAGGCAGACAGTGTCCTAAATATTGGTCCCCTGCCACCCCCGCGGGAGACCCAGATGGAGTTTCTAGCTTCTGCCTTCTGTCAGGCACAGCTCTGCTCCTCCTGGCCATTTGGGGAGTGAACCAATGGATGGAACGTTTCTTTCTCTCTGGCTCTCTCCCTCTCTCTCTCTCTCTTTCACTCTGCCTTTCAGATAGGCAAAACACATACACACACATTTAAAGAAATCTAGAGTGCCTGGAATTCAATATTTCACATCAGTAAAGTTAATCAATCTTTCTGGTTTTTGGTCAATGGCAAAATGTATTAGCCCTATATTTCTCAAAGAATCATGAAATACTGTATGATACAAAAAAAAAAAAAATCACCTAAGGGTATCGCTAGCAATGATCTCAACAGAGTAACCCCTGGTAGTGACTTTAATCTCTTACCCATCCCCCAAGTGCAGCCCATGTCATCATCCTGGCTGCTGGTGTGTTTCTTCCTTTCCGTAACGTCTGTTTCCTCTTCTTCATCAGAGTCTTCTCCCAGCATCTTCTTCTCTAGCAGTAGTTGTTGCTGCTTGCGCAACTCCTTCAACTGCGTTACTGTTAATTCAGATTCTGCCTCTCTGTCTTCCTCTGGTCCCTGACGAACCAAGCAAAAGAAATGCTGTTAGCGTTCAGGATCTTGCAGAAACACGGCAACGTGAACAGAGGTAGGGAGACGTGGCCAGACCCACTGTTGTAATTGTGGACTGGTAGAACATCTTCCTCCACGAAAGCTTCCAAGGAGCTCAGGATCCCAGCCCGGTTATACTCCCGAGGCTTTAATTCTCGGTTTTTTGTCCCCCTACTTACCTGCAGGATAAAGAGCCGAGTGCTGCCTCCAAAGCGAAGAACGTGCCCGACACGGACGCGACAGTAGGTGCGGGGCGGGACACGGGTCTTGTTAAGAAACGTGCCGTGGGTACTTCCCAGATCGTAAAGGTAGAAGCCCGGCCCGTGGCCCTCGCTGTCCCCGTCGGGGCCCGAGGCCCTGTGCTGCAGCACGGCGTGGTACCGCGACACCGACGGATGCTCCAGGCACACGTCGCAGCTGGGCAGCCTCCCGAAAAGGCAGCAGCTCGTCCCCGTCAACGTTCGCGTGCCAAGGATGGTGCCGCCCTTCAGCGTCTCCAGGCTGTAGGGAGCCGTGGCCGGGCCGCCCCACGGCGGCTCTCGGTAGGGAGGAGCCCGGGTCGGGCCGCCGGCTGAGGAAGCCGCTACAGCGGGCTGCTCGCCTTGGGGACTGCTAGTTTCCCCGCTGTCCGGCCGAGGCGGCGGGACGTCGGGCTCCTCGGATTCGCGATCCTTCTCCTCCTCCTCGGTGTTTGAGGGGCTGGTGGCCGAGGCCTTGCCCCGCACTGCTGGGGGCACTGGCAGGGCGGGCTTCTTGAAGTCGTCATTTAGATCTGCAGGCGCCAGAGGCTCAGACTGGGACGAGAGATTATCAGCCATTCTGGGCCCGGTGCACCCTCCAAAGCTGTCCCTAGGAAGCGTCACCCTTTGGGCTTTCGTTCCTATCCGTGTTTTCCTTTCCCCAGCTCCCAGCGGCTTCTCTGGAACGTGATGGTCGAGTCGTACGTCCACGGCCCAGAGCGTTGGGACGTAGTGCGTTACGCGGGTTGGTCATAGCAATAGGAAAACAGAAAAAGGCTATTGAGAAAAACAGAGAGAGAATGGGGACATATTTAGGAGTTGCAACAGGATTGTAGTGACTTCCTGTGGCATAGCTTGATTGAGAAGAAGCGCTTCCGGCAGTTTAGGACCACTAACTAGCAAACCAGCCTTTCGGGCCTGACGGGACCCGCGGCTCAGGCCTCTCGGCGTCCAGCTTCGGCGTGGCGGCGAGGACAGCGGCCCCAGTTCAGTTCCGACCTTCCCATCTCCCGGCTGCGCTGGGCATCAGGCGACCTCAGGACCCTGTGATTGGCGCCTGTGGACCGTGACCAAGGAGCGCCTTGGGCAGTCCCGGGACTCGGCACCTGTCCGTCTTACTCCTTTCGGTGAAGTTATGGGGAAGAGGGAGGCTTGTAATTGTTGTCGTTAGAGTGTTCATTCATTGATTCTTTCTGAAGCTGCTAAGGCTGTGTAGCTGAGTGGTTAAGAGTGCTCCGTTTGTGGCATTGGGCAAGACATAGGACCTCAGCCTGCACACCTGAAAAATGGGAATGATAACAGTATTGATTTGGTAGTGTCGTTGGGAAAACGGGATTAAACCATACAGATGAAGACTGGCATATGAGTAGAGTAAGCATTCAATAAATGAGACAAGAGGTATATGGCCCTAGAAGATAGATGGGAGAATAATGTTGACAGACATAAGTGCTAGTTAAAATCCAGGGATAAATGCTGTGCTGTGCAAAGTGCTGTGAGAACATAAGGTAGAGCGGTGTCCTGGGGAAGCGGTGAGGGTGCTGACTTAGAATGAATGCAAGGCGGCCAGCGTTGTGGGGACGGAAGGGCCTCTCTGGCATCAGTCACAGCTCAAAGGGTCGACTGTAGAAGCATGGCTGTCTCAAGAAACTAAGTAGGGTAATATCGCGGGAACTACGCTGATCATTTTATCCAGGAGCTCCTTTCTGCTTCCACTGCACCTAGAACAGCACTTCCATGTGCTTTTATATTCAAATATTCTGTTTCCCTCCCTCAGGACGGAGATCTTGCATTACTTGTTCTTCCTGTCCTCGCGTAATGCCTGGCATTCGATAAATGTTTGTTGGACTTGAAGAGGTACATGGGCGATGAATCCGGAAAGGTAGGTTGAAGCCAAATTGTGAATTTTGTTGAATGGTAAGCCAAAGAATTCTGATTTTTTTTTTCCATTTGGTAATGGGAAGCCATTAGATTTGAGCTTTTTAAATTTTTTAAAAAGATTTATTTGTAAAGCGGAGGGGGGCTGGCACTGTGGTGTAGTGGGTAAAGCCATGCCTGCATGCTGGCATCCCATATGGGTGCCGGTTCGAGTCCAGGGCTGCTCCACTTCTGATCCAGCTCTCTGCTGTAGTCTGGGAAAGCAGTGGAGGATGGCCCAAGTCTTTGGGTCCCTGCACCCAGATGGGAGACCAGGAAGAAGCTCCTGGCTCCTGGCTTCAGATTGGCCCAGCTCCAGCCATTGCAGCCATTTCGGGAGTGGGCCAGCAGATGGAAGACCCTTCTCTGTCTCTCTGCCTCAGCCTCTCTGTAACTCTGCCTTTAAAATAAATAATCTTTTTTTTAAAAAACTGCTACATTTAAAAAAATAAAACAAAAAAGAAAAGAAAACCAGAAGGAAGAGAGAGAAAGAGACAGAAAGAGATTTTCCATCTACTGGTTCACTCCCCAAATGCCTGCAGCGGCTCTGGCTGAGCCAGACCAAAGCCAGGAGCCTGGAACTCTATCTGGGTCTCCCAAGTGGGTGGCAGGGGCCCAAGCATTTGGGCCATGTTTTGCTGGTTTCCCAGGCACATTAACAGGGAGCTGGATGAGAAGTAGAGTGACATCAGCACTCTGATGTGGGATGCCAGTGTAGGCAGCAATGCCTTAACCCACTGCACCACAACACAGGCCCCTACATTTGCATTTTTAAAAGATTGTCTAGGGTCCAGCATTGTGGCACAGCAGGTTAAGCTGCAGCACCCCATATTAGAGTGCTGATTCGAGTCCCTACTACCTCACTCTGATTCAGCTTCCTGTGCCTGGGAAGGCAACAGAAGATGGCCCAAATGTCTGGGCCTCTGCTACCCATGTGGGAGACCAGGATGGAGTTCCTAGCTCCCTGCGTTTGGCTTGGCTCAGACCCAGCTGTTGCAGCCATTTGGGGAGTGAACCAGTGGATGGAAGATCTCTGTTTCTCTCTCTCTCTCTGCTTTTCAAATAAATAAAGAAATCTTTAAGAAAGATTATCTAGCAGCAGTGTGGAGAACAGATTAGATCCAAGAGAGACTAGAAGAAGGGATACCACTTAGAAGGCAACAGAAATCTTTCTAGATGTGTCAGAAGTTGAAAACATAAGATTGTCTAGATCAGTAGTTCATAAATTTTCCACCAGCAGCAGTTAAAACATTCTCATGCTTGACAGACACATATCTCTTTGATTCTACTCCCTTTTCTCCTGTTGACCTGGCATAGATGTGTCAAGGTACTCTGAGAAGGGGCTGGTGTTGTGGTGCAGCGGGTTAAGCTGCCACCTGTGACACTGACATCCCATATGAGCACCAGTTCAAGTCCTGGCTGCTCCTGTTCCAGTCCAGCTCCCTGCTAATGCATCTGGAAAGAGCAGCAGAAGATGGCCTAAGCACTTGGGCCTCAGCCACCCACCTTGGAGACGTGGATGAAGTTCCAGGCCCCTGGCTTCAGCCTGGCCCAGCCCTCGTCTTTGTTCATTCATTTGGGGAATGAACCAGTCGATGGAAGATTTCTTTCTGTTTCTCCCTCTCTGTGACTCTGCCTTTCAAATAAACAAATAATTCTTTTAAAAAAAGATGCACAGTGCTTAAGGCCTGATATTTAAGTATCATGCATGATGGTGGTTCTGGTAATGAGTTAGTAAGGTGAGATGGAAAACACGGACAGTAGAGCCCCAGATACTGTTGCAGCTATTAGTCTGCTATGATTCAGCTTCTACCTTGTGGTTGTCTGGTAGGAGTTATCAGGGTGTGATAATGGCTAGCATCTAACAGCTAAATTTCTCCAAATTTTTTCAGGGAGAACATCTTTGGTCCTGCATTTGTCTGACACATTTTTATGTAAATTACTGGCTGGACTTCATATTTTTCACTACAGAAGCCTAGAATCTACAGTTGCCAGAGAGCTAAACGCATTACTTTTAGGATATCCTCTACATTGAACCTGAGAACTCTTCCCTTATTCCAAAATGTTGAGGTACTGGGGAGAAATACCAATGTCGTCAAACCAGGCCAACAGAAGTTCCTTTGATTTGCTCCCCCGGGAGTTCCGTCTGGTGGAAGTCCATGACCCACCCCTGCACCAGCCCTCTGCCAACAAGCCCAAGCCCCCCACCATGCTGGACGTCCCCTCAGAGCCGTGCAGCCTCACCATTCACACCATTCAGCTGATCCAGCACAACCGACGTCTTCGAAACCTTATTGCCACAGCTCAGGCCCAGAATCAGCAGCAGACCGAAGGTGTAAAGACTGAGGAGAGTGAACCTCTTCCCGCCTGCCCAGGGTCACCTCCTCTCCCCGATGACCTCCTGCCTTTGGACTGTAAGAACCCCAATGCACCATTCCAGATCCGACACAGTGACCCAGAGAGTGACTTTTATCGGTAAGACAAGACTTTGCCGTATCTTTCCTTTCTCGAGTTATCTTTCCAATAACCCTGTTATTCCTGTAATAGCATTTTTATTTCCCCATGAGGAAACGAAGGATAAGAGGAATTGACTTGGACAAGGTTGCTCAGGATATTGTGGGAAATCCAAGCCTTGAACCCCAATCTTCCAAACCCTGAATATATTTTTTCATTTTCTGATGCCTCAAATATTTACTGAGTGCCTGTTTTATGCCAAGCAGTTCACTAGGAGCACTGGCTTCATAGGCCATAGGCCATGGCTTCATAGTCCTCAGAATCTAGTCTTTGTATTTAGTATAAAATGAGTGTTACGGGCTTAGCTCAGGGTCTTCAAATGTGATTCATGGGCTTACACAGGTATTATTAGGAAACCACAAGTCTATGCAGGAATTTTTTAAACTGTGTATTTTCATTCTGCTAATAGAGTTTAAAAAATAATAATGTAAAAAAAGTCCTTGATTCTTGCTACCCAAATCTGGCCCAAGACCATCAGCATTAACATCCTGTGTGAGCTTGTGAGAAATGCAGACTCTCAGGTCTTGCCAGACCTGCGGAATCAGAGCCTGCGTTTTCACGAGATCTCCAGATCTCCAGTGTGAGAGGCCCTGCTCCACACGCCTGAATGACTTCCTTGTGGACTAGCACTACTGCTACACTTCTGTGTGTAAGTGTGCATTGAATGCCAAATAATTACTTTGTTTTCCTTTCCATTTTGAAATTTGTCAGACCTACAGAAAAGTTTTAATCGGTAGTACAATGAGCATTCAAACACCTGTCATCTGAATTCACCAGTGGCTAACAGTTTTCCACATTTACTTTCTTATGTGAAAGTCTATACACACACACAGACACACACACACTTTTTTTTGGCCAAACATTTTAAAGTAATTTGCGTACATCTCAATATTTCATCCATTTATTCAGTGTGCATCTATCTTCCTACATAATCACTGTACTGTTATCTCACCAAAGTAAATGAACATTAATTAAATTATACCATTTAACAAGACCATATTCAGACTCCTCCAGTTGCTACCAACATATCTTTTACAAATATATTTTCCTGCTGGCGCCGCGGCTAACTAGGCTAATCCTCCGCCTTGCGGCGCCGGCACACCGGGTTCTAGTCCCCGTCGGGGCGCCGGATTCTGTCCCAGTTGCCCCTCTTCCAGGCCAGCTCTCTGCTGTGGCCAGGGAGTGCAGTGGAGGATGGTCCAAGTGCTTGGGCCCTGCACCACATGGGAGACCAGGATAAGTACCTGGCTCCTGCCATCGGATCAGCGCGGTGCGCCAGCCGCAGCACACCGGCCGCGGTGGCCATTGGAGGGTGAACTAATGGCAAAGGAAGACCTTTCTCTCTCTCTCTCTCTCTCATTGTCCACTCTGCCTGTCAAAAAAACAAAACAAAACAAAACCAAAAAAAAAAAAAAAAACCAAGTATATTTTCCCCTAACAAAGATTCATGCATGCATCTAGCTGTTATTCTTCTATAGTGTCTCTGTGAGCGTGGATCATTGGGTCTACAGAATGTGTCACTCACTGTATGTGTATTATTTCCTCAAGATTAAGTTCAGGTTAAAGATGTTTGGCAAGAATACTTTAGAAGTGATACTGTGTATCATTTATTACATTGGCCCATTGGTGATAATAGTTATTACTTTAGTTATCCCAAACTGTTGAGAAAAAAATCAGAAATAGACGCACTATGTAACAGCTACAGTTGGGCCAGATGATGTCAAGGTACAATGTATAGTTCCAACAAAATTCTGTCTATCATATTAAATTGATGGTTTGTTTATAGTTTTGTGTCAGATTTCTATTTTAGTTGTCTCCCATCCAAGTACTAACCAGCTCGGCCCTGCTTAGCTTCTGAGATCAGATGAGTTTGGTGGAGTGGCTGTAGACATTTCTATTTTAATTGTAAGAGCTTTGGTCTTCAAAAGTTTTACCTAGTTTTGTTCTATACATATTTAAGAGACTATAACAAAAATAATTTGGAGCAGCCATTGGGGTGACAAAAAATTATTTTGCAAGTGGCCTATAAATTGCTCAAAGTGATACTAGTTTAGATTTGTTTCTTAAGCACTTCTGAAGCCTTTAGTGTTTGGCCCGATTATGATGGAAATATTAGAAAGTTATGGGGCAGGTGTTGTAGCGCCGCGGGTTACGGCTGATTGTGATACCAGCATCCAATATCAGAATGTTGGTTTGAGTCCTGGCTGCTCTTCTTCCTATCCAACTCCCTGCTAATATGCCTGGGAAGGCAATAAATGAAGGCTCAAATGCTTGGGTGTCTGCTACCCATATGGGAGATCAATATGGAGTTCCTGGCTCCTGGCATCAGCCTGGTCCAGCCCTGGCTGTTGTGGCCTTTTGGGGAGTGATTCAGCAGATGGAAGATCTTTTTCTGTTTTTCCTCTCTGTCATTATGCCTTTCAAATAAATCTTTCCAAAAAAGGTTACTTAGCAGCTGGTTGTCTCACAGACAGTATTAGCTACAATCAGATAATAGAGTGGGTGGATAGTGCCCCGGGCACTCGTGCACAGCACATGGCAACACATTCCATGTACAGACCAAGCAACAGTGATTTTCTATTCTCTCTCTCTCTCTTTTTTTTTTTTTTTAAGATTTATTATTTGAAAGGCACAGTTACAACAAGAGAGGGAGAGACAGAGGTCTTCTATCTGCTGGTTTACTTCCCAAATGGCCACAATGGCCAGGGCTGGGCCAGGCCAAAGTCAGGAGCCAGGAACTTCATCCAGGTCTCCCATATGGATGACACAATCCCAACACTTGAACCATAATCTGCTGCCTCTAGATGCACATTAGAAGGAATCAGAATCAGCAACAGAGCTAGGATTTTATTTTTTTATATATTTATTTATTCATTTGAAAGTCAGAGTTACACAGAGAGAGAAGGAGAGGCAGAGAGAGAGAGAGGGGTCATCCATCTGCTGGTTCACTACCCAATTGGCTGCAATGGCTAGAGCTGTGCCGATCCGAAGCCATGAGCCAGGAGCTTCTTCCTAGTGTCCCAGGTGGGCACAGGGGCCCAAGGACTTGAGCCATCTTCTACTGCTTTCCCAGGCCATAGCAGAGAGCTAGATTGGAAGTGCAAACAGCCGGGACTCGAACCGGCACTCATATGGGATGCCGGCACTGGAGGCGATGGCTTTACCTGCTATGCCACAGTGCTGGCCCCGAAGCTGGGACTTGAATCCAGGCACTTTG
The DNA here is from genome assembly GCF_051225735.1 of Oryctolagus cuniculus. Lineage (NCBI taxonomy): Eukaryota > Metazoa > Chordata > Mammalia > Lagomorpha > Leporidae > Oryctolagus > Oryctolagus cuniculus. The sequence continues at coordinate 180,304,661 of NC_142868.1, forward strand.
ATACAGAATGTGGGCATCTCAAGTGGCAACTTAACTGCTGTGCCAAACGCTTGTCCCTATTACTTTTTTCAGAAAAAGTCAGATAGGAAATTTCAGGAGAGAGGTAAATTATTAAAGACTTACTAAAAGTTATTTTTTAGGCGTGGACACTTGGCACAATGGTTAAGATGCCACTGGGGATCCCTGCATCCCATATCGGAGTGCCTGGGATCTAGTCTCAGCTCTGCTTCTGATTCCAGATTTCACCCTGGGAGGCAGCAGCCATGGCTCAAATATTGTGTCCCTGCCACCCATGTGGGAAACCCAGAATGAGCCCTGACTTCTGATTCAGCCTGGTCTGCCTCTAGCATTGCAGTTACCTGGGCAATGAGCAGCAGAGGGAAGAGCTCTCTGTCTCTATGACCTTCAAATAAATAAAAATTTAAAAATTTACTATTTCTGGGAGATCAGGCCATTTTTGAAGTATTTTCTTAGATGAGGATTCTACAGCAGTGATTAGGGGGCAAAATGTTGAATTATGAAGAGTATGGAAACTGGAGTCCAAAGCTCCGCTGTTAGTAACTAAACAACCTTTGGCAAGTCAGGCCCTGTGAACTTCAGTTTCCTTACCTGGCAAACAGAAGAATAACAGTATGGACTCTAGCTATTTCACAGCATAGGGTAGGATGAAAATATCTTATAAGCTATGTATGTTTTAAATTGCCATTGTAAAGTTGTCTTCCTGGCTATAACATTGTCCCTTGTAGTTGCTTAAGAAAGTCTTGGGGTGGGTGTTGTATAGCACGTTAAGCTGCTTGGGACGCCCATAACCCATACTGGAGTGCTAGTTCGTCGAGTCTTGGCTGTTTTGCTTCTGGTCCAGCTTTCTGCTAATGTATCCTGGGAGCAGATGGTGGCTCAAGTACTTGGGCCTCTGCAACCCATGTGGGAGAACCAGATGGAGTTCTGGGCTCCTGGCTTCTGTCTGGCCCAGCCCCAGCCATTGTGGACCTCTGGGGAGTGAACCAGTAGATGGATGATATTCTCTCTTTCTCTATCTGCCTTTCAAGTAGATGAAAATAAACATTAAAAAAAATAAAAATTATGAGGCTGGCACTGTGGCATAGCAGGTAAAGCCACCGCCCACAGAGCCCGCATCCCGTATGGGCACCAGTTCAAGACCCAGCTGCTTCACCTCTGACCCGGCTCTCTGCTATGGCCTAGGAAAGCAGTGGAAGATAGCCCAAGCCCTTGGGCCCCTGCACCTGCTTGGGAGACCTGGAAGAAACTCCTGGCTCCTGGCTTCAGATCAGCACAGCTCTGGCCATTGTGGCCAACTGGGGAGTAAACCAGTGGATGGAAGACCTCTCTCTCTCTCTTTTTCTCTGCTTCTCCTTCTCTCTCTGTGTAACTCTGACTTTCAAATAAATAAATAAATCTTTAAAAAATATTTATAAAAAATAATGTCCTAATTGGAACTGTGAATTTCTTAAAGTCCATGTTTTGTCCAGCATGTGTGGAAGTATATTGCAGTAAAATAATTATTTTTATAAAAATTGTTTTTTATTCAAAAGACAGAGTCAAAGAGAGGAAGATCTTCCATGTACTGGTTTACTCCCCAAATGGCCACAACAGCCAGGAGCCAAGACTCCATTTGTGTCTTCTTTGTGGGTAATAAGAACCCAAACACTTGGGCCATCCTCTGCTGCTTTCCCAGGTGCATTAGCAGGGAGCTGGATCAGAAGTGGAGCAGCTGGGACTCAACCAGCACTCATAGGGGATTCCAGCATTGCAGGCTGTGGCTCACCACAATGCTGGTCCCAGTAGTGAAATAATTAGAACATCGTTGAGCAATATCTGAGTTATACTGTGAAACTTAATCCTAAAAGTGATCAAAATTGAGCAGCTGGTAGAAAGAGAAGGAAACTTCCTTTTCACTCTACTTTTCTACTGCCTATCATAGACATGCATTGCCTAGTCAAACGATGTGACTGGAGGAACTCAGAGACATGACTTGACATAGCAGCAAGATGAAAGGGAGCTATGTGACCTAGAAAGAATATTCCTGGGAAACAGGGCCAATGATTTGACTGGAATCATTAAACTCCTACAGAGACAGAACAGGTCACCCCTTTGCAAGAGTACTAATAACACTGCATTGTCTCCACTTTCAGGGGAAAAGGGGAACCTGTGACTGAACTCAGCTGGCATTCCTGCCGGCAGCTCCTCTACCAGGCAGTGGCCACGATCCTGGCCCACGCAGGCTTCGAGTGTGCTAATGAAAGTGTCTTGGAGACCCTCACTGATGTGGCGCACGAGTATTGCCTTAAGTTCACCAAGCTGCTGCGCTTTGCTGTGGATCGGGAGGCCCGCCTGGGACAGACTCCTTTCCCGGATGTTATGGAGCAGGTGTTCCACGAGGTGGGCATTGGCAGTGTGCTCTCCCTCCAGAGGTTCTGGCAGCACCGCATCAAGGACTATCACACTTACATGCTGCAGGTGAGATGACCCCGTGAAGACCTGGGCGAAGGTGTTCAGCCTAGGGGAGTTCACCAGGATCCCACACTTGCTGTAGAGTGCAAAGTGAACTTGACAGTCGGCCTCAGCGCTGTCCTGGCCAGACATCAGGGGCCTCCTTCAGTCAGTGAGCAACCCCCCTCATTGGTACTTCCTGTGGAAGGCACTATGCACAGCATAGTCTGAGAGAGTCTTTCATTCAACAGATGTTTGTCTGAGTGACTGTTACCAGTCAGGCATTGTGGGATATAGCAATTAAGTATCTTAAGCTTGCATTCCTGTTGAGAGGAAACACAAGTAAGCAAATAACTAACAATCAAAACAATTTCAGATAGTGTTAAGTTCTGTGAAAAACAAAACAGAGTGAGGTAATTTTGCCAGGAGGATGGGGGTGGGTAAGGGGTGAGCGTCTGGGGACACTATTTTTTGTTAGAACCACAAGTTCTAATTTCTTCAGCCCTTGTGACCTTAAGCAAGCTATTTGTTCCCTGTTTGAGTTTTCCAAAATCTAAATATGATTTGTAATGTTTAACACCCAGCAAAAGAGTCTTTGCTGAGCCATTTAGGCTGCTCACAGCATCGATTATCCACTTAGGGCATACATATCAACTGTTCTATTTTATAGCCAAAAATGTAACTTTTTGTTGCAGTTTTATCTTTGATATAGGCTAACTATACTTGTTACATTTATGTAACTTTAACTAATGACAACCACATTCTCTGCAAAACACACTTCTTTGACATGGCTCCATCACATGTAAATGCCAACTCCAGGGACTGACGTTGTGGCACAGTAGGTTTAGCGGGTGCTCACAGCACCAGCGTCCCACGTGAGCACTTGTTCGAGTCCTAGCTGCTCCACTTCTTTAAGATTTATTGATTGATTTGAAAGTCAGAGGTGCACAAAGAGAGGGAGAGACAGATAGATTTTCCATCTGCTCACTCACTCCCCAAATGGCTACAAGAGCCAGGGCTAGGCCAGGCAGAAACTAGGAGCAAGGAGCTTCATCCAGGTCTGCCATGTGGGTGGCAGGGGGCCAAGCATTTGGGCCATCCTCCACTGCCTTCCCAGGTGCATTAGCAAGGAGCTGGATCAGAAGTGGAGCAGCCAGGAATCAAACCAGCACCCACAAAGGATCTCTGCATTGCAGGGGGCAGCTTCACCGCTGCTGTGCCACATGGGAGACTCTAATGGAGTTCTGGACTCCTGGCTACAGCTTGGCCCAGACCCAGCTGTTGCAGCCATTTGTGGAGTGAACTAACAAATGGAAAGACCTCCTTCCTTCCTCCCTTCCTTCCTTCCTTCCAACCTTCTGTTTCTTTCTCTCTCTCTCTCTCTCTCCCTCTCTGCCTCTCTGCCTCTCTCCCTCTCTCCCTCTCCTCCCGTTTCTGTAACTACGTTTTCAAATAAATAAATATTTTATAAAAATAAATGCAAACTCAACACCTTCAAGAAACTGCTTCCATTGGCAGTGGATGCTTTAAAACTTGTCCGTCACTCCTTCTCTGTTAGCTTTCCTATGGGATGCCAAAGCTGACTGTCCAGCTGGCTTTTAACATTTTTTTTGGAAAATTGACTTTTGCTTGCTGACAGATTAGTAAGCAGCTCTCCGAAGAATACGAAAGGATTGTCAATCCCGAGAAGGCCACTGAGGACACCAAACCTGTGAAGATCAAGGAGGAGCCCGTGAGCGACATCCCCTTTCCCGTCAGCGAGGAGCTGGAGGCTGATCTGGCTGCCGGGGACCAGTCCCTGCCCATGGGAGTCCTCGGAGCTCAGAGCGAGCGCTTCCCGTCCAACCTAGAGGTTGAAGCTTCGCCTCAGGCTTCCAGTAAGAGCAATCCGCTGACTCGCTTGATTCCGGGAGATCTGCCAATCTCAGCGCTTGGCACTTTTTCGAATCAAACTCTGGAGATGGGAGAACAAAAGTGGGAGTGGGCAGAGTGGGAAGTCCTAAAGCGAGCATAGCAAACTGAGGAGAGATCAGCATTAGATCCAATTAGAGAAAACAAGACTGCTACAACTTTGCAGGCTGTCTTTAAAATAATCCCCAGGCCAGGGGTGGGGACACATCTTTGGCACAATAGTTAAGATACTACTAGGACAAGCCCCAACGCTACTTCTGATTCCAGTTTCTTGCTAATGTGTCCCCTGGCAGGCAGCAGGTGCTGGGCTCAACAACTTGGGTCCCTACCCACTACATGAGAGACCCAGATTGAGTTCCAGGCTCTTGGCTTTGGCCTGGCCCAGCCCCAGCTGTTGCGGGCATCTGGGGAGTGAACTGGCAGGTAGGAGATCTCTGTCTCTCTGCCTTTCAAATTAATCAAAAAATAAAAAATCTCCAGGGGCAGGTATTTGACCTCATGGTTAAAATACCAATTAAGGGAGCCAGCACTGTGGTACAGTGGGTGAAGTCACCATCTACATCTCATATGGGTGCCATTTTGTGTCCTAGCTGCTCCACTTCTGATCCAGTTCCCTGCAAATGTGCCTGGAAAAGCAGTGGAAGATGGCCTAAGTGATTGGGTCCCTGCACCCATGTGGGAGACCCAGATGGAGTTCTGGGCTCCTGGCTTCTGCTTGGTCCAGCTCTGGCTCTTGCTGCCATTGTGGGAGTGAAACAGCAGATGGAAGATCTTTCTCCCTCTTTCTCTCCCTCTCTCTGTAATTCTTTCAAATAAGTAAATAACTAAATCTTTAAAAAAATACCGATCAAGACACTTGAGTCCCATATTGGAGTACCTGGCTTCAATACCCAGTTCTGCACCTGATTCCATCTTCCTGGGTGGTAACAGTCTGGGGCTAATAGTTGGGTCCCTGCCACCCACAGAGGAGACCTGGTTTGACCTCTCAGCTGTTGGCTGACCCCTGCAAGCATTTGAAGAGTGAACCAGCAGATAAGAATGCTGTCTTAAATGAAAATTTTTAAAAATTTAAATAATCTCAGGATATAGATGCAATGTGATGACTAACAGCATTGCCTTAGCTGATTGGCAGGTTGGGCAGTTATCTTCTTCATTTCTTGTATTGTATTGGTCCTTAAGATGGCTGCCAGATACATGGAGGAGTGTTTATTGCCTAAAGATGTTTAAATAGTGGGGTTTCCTTGCTAGAGTATGCAACAAATTAGAAATGAAAGGGATTGAGATAGGGCTACCCAGTTAGAGGAAGCTGGCCTGTTGATATGATGTCCTTAGTTTTATTTATTTATATATTTTTTTTATTTGAAAGCAAAGAGACAGAGAGATCAATCTTCCATCACAGGCTCACTCTCCAAATGCCCACAACAGCCAAGCCTGGGCCAGGTGGAAGCCAGGAGCCCAGAACTCCATCCAGGTCTCCCACATGTGTGGCAGGGACCCAAGTACTTGAGTCATCACCTGTTGCCTTCCAGTGTGAACATGAGCAGGAAGCTGAAGTTGACAGCGGAGCCGGAACTCAAACCCAGGCACTCCAGTATAGGATTATGGGATGTGGTGTTCCAAGCAGCATCCGAACCACTTCACCAAATACCTGCCCTCCGTGGTAGCCTTGGGGTGCTTAGGACAACTGACTGTAAACGTGAATCACTTCACTGCAAATTAGTCTGGGCACTAATTAGCTCACAAATGTAAATTTCATTTTATTAATGCACAGTGACTCAAATAGCAAATTCTCAAATGTAGCCTAAGTGGAATGAGGCAAGAACCTTTCACCGTGAGAAGGAACAGCATTGCTGGAACACATAGAGGTGAGACCGCCCAAGTCACAGGGACCGTGTGCTCTTTTCAGTGGTGACAGGCAGGCCCATGTAAAGCTCTTGGCTTTAGATAGTGATCATTGGGCCACAGACCCGAACAAAAGGCAGGAAAACAAGACAGCCCCATGAAAGTAAGGAAAGAAGGACAGGGGAGTGGGCCATGCTCATGGCAGTGCCGCCTTCAGGCCGTGAGACAGGGAACCCTTCCACTTCATAGTTTCACTCCCCTCACTTAGGGAATATGGAGGTGAGGTGGAGGAAGGAGAAAAGTGGAAAGGAAGATATTGAGTTATTAATTTTTTAAAAAAATATTTGTTTTATTTGAAAGAGTTACACAGAGAGAGAAGGAGAGGCAGAGAAAGAGAGGTCTTCCATCCGCTGGTTCACTTCCCAGATGGCTGCGTCAATCCAAAGCCGGGGCCAGGAGCTTCTTCCCAGTCTCCCATGCGGGTGCAGGGGTCCAAGGACTTGGGCCATCTTCTACTACTTTCCCAGGGCACAGCAGAGAGCTGGATTAGAAGTGGAGCGGCTGGGACTCAAACTGGAGCCCATATGGGATGCCGGCACTGCAGGCGGTGGCTTTACCCGCTACACCACAGCGCAAGCCCCATTAGTAATTTTTTAATAAAAAAAATTATTTAAGAGAAAGAGAGAGATCCTCGATCCACTGGTTTACTCCCCAGATGGCCACAACAGCTGGGGCTGGGCCATGCTGAAAGTAGGAGCCAGGAGCTTCATCCAGGTCTCTCATGTGGTTGCAGGGGTCCCAGTAGTTGGCCCATCTTCTGCTGTTTTTCCAAGGCCATTAGCAGGGAGCTGGATTTGGGCATTGGTTCGAGACCCGGCTGCTCCACTTCCAGTTCAGCTCCCTGCTATGGCCTGGGAAAGCAGTAGAAGATGGCCCAAGTCTTTGGGCCCCTGCACCCACGTGGGAGACCCGAAGAAGCTCCTGGCTCCTGGCTTCGGATCGGCACAGCTCCAGCTGTTGCATCCAACTGGGGAGTGAGACAGTGGAAGGAGGACCTCTCTCTGTGTGCCTCTCCTCTCTCTGTGTAACTCTTTCAAATAAATGAATTAAAAAAAAAAAAAAAAAAAAAAAGTAGAGCAGCCAGGACTCAAACTGTAACCCATGTGGAATACTGGTGTTGCAGGCAGCAGCTTTATCCACTACGCCACATCACCAGCCCTCAGAGTTAGTAATTTTTTGATGATAACTTTCTGAGGCAGAGAGTAACAGCACATTCTCCAGCAAGTACAGAAAGCACTGGTCAGACCTGGGGATTCATGCATTCTACTGTGTTCTCCACTTGGCTCGTCACTGTTCTTCCCTGTTTCTAGGTGCAGAGGTAAATGCTTCTCCTCTTTGGAACCTGGCCCATGTGAAAATGGAGCCTCAAGAGAGTGAAGAAGGCAGCGTCTCTGGGCATGGCGTGCTGGGCAGCGATGTCTTCGAGGAGCCCATGTCAGGCATGAGTGAAGCCGGGATCCCCCAGAGCCCTGATGACTCAGACAGCAGCTATGGTTCCCACTCCACGGACAGCCTCATGGGGTCCTCCCCTGTTTTCAACCAGCGCTGCAAGAAGAAGATGAGGAAAATGTGAAAGGAAAAAGGAGATTCTTCTCTGCAGACTGACAGCGCCCAAATGAAAACCTTGATGTATTGGTTTGTTTCCATGAACAGTGATTTCACTCTTAAACTCAGTGGGCTTAATTTCAGAGGAACTGAACTTAACCGAACAAGGTTGCATTTGACTTTGCACCCAGTTTTTGTGGTTTTCCACAACATTTGTTCACAAATAGAAGACGATGCTGGCACAGTCATCAGGAGACCAAAGCCCTGTCCTGACTGTCGTCTCCACTGGGTGATGAGATGTGTTACCCAGCTTCTCTACAGCTACTGTTCTTGCATGACTCAGACGAATCATCCCACTTTGACCTACCTTGCAGACATCTGAAATTGAGATGTTTGTTACACTTTAAAGCTATGATTGAAAACTCTCAACAATTAAATGTATGCTGACATCAGATGTCAATTTTCTTTTAACTTGATACATTTTTGGTTCATGTCTTTGGAAATCCAGTACCATCCTAACGAAATAGCTAGCCACAATACAACTTTATCCATGTCATCTTTTTAGAACTTTTTTTTTTAAGATTGGAGGCTGGAGTCTGTGGTGTAGTAGGCTAAGCTTCTACCTGTGGTGCTAGCATCCCATATGGGCATGGGTTCGTGTTCCAGCTGCTCCTCTTCTGATCCAGGCCTCTGCTAATGGCCTGGGAAAGCAGTGGAAGATGGCCCAAGTGCTTGGGCCCACGTACCCATGTGGGAGACCCAGAAGAAGCTCCTGGCTCCCAGCTTCCAATTGGCCCCACTCTGGCCATTGTGGCCATTTGAGTGAACCAGAGGATGAAAGACCTTTCTCTGTGTCTTCCACTGTCTGTAAGTCTGCCTCTCAAATAAATAAGTCTTTGAAAAAATTATTTTATTTGAAAGGCATAGAGGAGAGAGATCTTCCATCCACTGGTTCATTCCCCAGATGGCCGCAACAGCTGGAGCTGCACCGATCCAAAGCCAGAAGCTTCCTCCCCATCTCTGACATGGGTGCAGGGGCCCAAGTCTTTGGGCCATCTTCTGCTGCTTTCCCAGGTGCATCAGCAGGGAGCTAGATTGGAACAGCCAGGACTCAAAACCAGCACCCATACTGGATGCTGGCACTGCAGGCAGAGGCTTAACCTTCTATGCTACAGCGCCGGCCCCGACAACTGTTTCTGCTGCCACTGAATTCTCTTGTAAAATCAGAGGTCTGTGGTAGCATGGCCTCTTTGCTTATTCAGCCTTTTCCTATCTCACCCACACATTTTTTTCTTCCTTCTCTAGATTTACTCCACCTATCCTCTCCCCTTTGTTGTATTTCTGCTTACTCAGACTTTTAAATATTTTACCACGTACTTTTTCAGTTGTTTAGGACAGGATTGTGCTTGTACCTGCTTGGCCATCCGAGAGTACTCCATTCCTGTCAGAGGTCCACCCACGTATGTGCCTCCTCTGGATGGGCAGCCTTTGAAAGAATAATAATACACGCCTTTCAACTCTACACTGTGTCTGCAGCAGCTTTACTGCTGTTACTTGTCCATCATAGTACCTACCCTGCTTGGCATCGGATAGCCTCAATCAGTATTTATTAAGTAAATTATGTAGCAATAGAGAGATCAGGAGCAATTAGCAAATGTAAGCTTTATGCCTTGATACTGGATGCCAGCATGTTAAATTAATTGTTCAAGTTTGGTTTTCTATTGTAGAATACAGGCCTTGTGAATTTAAACTCTTTTAATAGACACCAAAAATAAGACAGTTTTAATTAGTACATTACTGTATAAAGCATCCCAAGCATTGAGAATAAAGATGAATGTGATAGCAAAATAAGGTTATACTTTAACAAGTAATTTTTACCTAAGCACTTCCTGTTCTAGTCTTCATTTTCCCATATTAATGTGATGGTCATTAGGCAGTTTCCATAAGTAACCATTCAATTAGCAAATATTTATTATGTGCTAAGTCCTCTACAAGGGACACAAAGATGACCTAAGACTTAGTCCTTACCTCTAGGGAACTTTTTAGCATAGGGAAACGCAGGTACTACGGAGGAAAAGCAAGTCTGTTGAGTCTGGCTTTGCATGTGGTTTCCTCTTAATTTCACATTTTTAGACCAGTGGTTCCCGCTAGTTATGGAATATTGAAATCAATACATCATGGTAGAACAAAAACACTTTTATTGCTTTAGAATAAATTGGGAAACAGTCACCAGATGGTCAAGATTAGAGCCCTTTAATAAGGCAAATCATGTGAGGATTGGTACCCAAGATTCCCCTGGCCTGGTATTGCGTCACAGGCTGAGTTGGGACAGTGGTTCTCAGACTAGTGTGCACCAGCATTACCTGGAGAACTTTTTAAATATTGCTGGACCCCAGCACAGAATTTCTGATTCAGGTTTTGAGAGATGTGTTTAACAATTTCCCAGGTGACACCAAAGCTGCTGGTACAGAAGCCACACTCTGAACCACCAAGTTGGAGGGTAGACTAGGCAGGGATAAAATTCCTTGAGAGAACTATGCTGGTTTGTTTTTTTTTTTTTTTTTTTTTGACAGGCTGAGTGGACAGTGAGAGAGAGAGAGAGAAAGGTCTTCCTTTTTGCCGTTGGTTAACCCTCCAATGGCCACCGCGGCTGGCGCACCACACTGATTCGAAGCCAGGAGCCAGGTGCTTCTCCTGGTCTCCCATGCGGGTGCAGGGCCCAAGCACTTGGGCCATCCTCCACTGCACTCCGGGCCATAGCAGAGAGCTGGCCTGGAAGAGGGGCAACCAGGACAGGATCCGGCGCCCCAACCGGGACTAGAACCCAGTGTGCCGGCGCCACAAGGCCCACGGCGCCGGCCCTTATGCTGTGTTTTAAGATCCTGTGAAGACTGTGGAGGTGGGACAAACCTTTATAATGACTGCTGCATATGAAACAGCACCTGGCCCAAATCCATGGCCTTTGAATAAATCACTAGAGATATTTTACATTAAGTTCAATACAAACAGGACTGTCTCTGTGCCTGGTTACTAGCTTATGTGTACACGGGAAACTTTATTTCAGTAAACATCACCTCTGTATTGAAACAGGCTTGGACATGTGGCTTTAAGCCTCATTGTTGAGCAGGAGAATTGAATCTAATTGTGATTAAATAGTTTTCTAATATGAAATCATGACAGACAGCTTACAATAAAGTTAAAGTCTTTATCCGAGTCACCATTGCGATAGAATTCTTCATTAATCATGTTTTCCCCCCAAACCTGTGCTATAATGAGCTTTTCAGTGTGAGGCACAGTTTGTACTAACATTGAATGGTTGCCAAGAAGACTCCGCTGCCACTGTGGCCAAGCTCACGCCTCCCTCCTGCATTCCTGCTCAAAGAACAGCAGCTCATGGGGCAGAGTCAAGGGCAGGCAAGATGCTAGGGAAACAGGCTCCGGCTCCGGCTCCGAAACGGAGATCTGCAGTGGTCGCAAGCAAAGCCGGTTCCTTCCCATCCATCAGCAGCAAGAGCACTTGAGTTCAAAGGACAAAACTTGAACTTCTATGCATGTTAATCCTTCCTTGCATAAAAACAAGGAAAGGCCAAGGGAGAAGCAGCATTTAGCTTCCCGGTCCAAGGGGCTTCTACCCCGACTGCATTTGAGCCGTAAGATTTCCTTACTAAGAGAAACTGTGAGTCTGAAGAAAAGTGTCCTTCATAGTCATCTCCAACTGGAGTTCCAAAATTCTGGACTTATAGAAGCAAATGGGAGTTTCCCAAAGTCTCCTATTTGTCGTTTCTCTTCCAGTACTGTGCCATTGATTCTTGCATAAAATTCTGGAATGCTGGCTCTTCATGACTTTCTTCTGTAACTGTAAGAAAAAAAGAAGGGAAATTCTTTTTAAACTTTTACACAACAAATGGATTAGACTCCTGTCACAGCAACAAGATACATTATTTTTATGAAACTAAGTATCACTTCTCCCAATAAGGAAATGTCGCCCAGAAGCGTGCTATTATTTATCATGCTGCCCAAAATGTAAGTAGGGAGACTACCTCTCTCATAAAGTAGTAATTAAAAGGTCTCATTTGTAGGTATTTTTAACAAAGAGAAATGAAAACACAACAAATATCTATTTGTGAATGTTTATGGCAGTTTTGTTCATTTTTTAAATTTTATTTTAAATTTAATTGAGAGAATCCATCCTCCATTCGCTCGTTCACTCCCCAGATGCCGAAAACAGCCAGGACTGGGCCAAGTCAAAGCTAGGAGTTAGGAACCTTTTCTACCTGTTCCCATGTAGGTGGCAGGGACACAAAGACTTGGTCTGTGTCTCTTAACTCCCAGCATGCGCAATAGCTGGAATCTGGAATCAGAAATGGAGTCAGGACTCAAACCCAGCCACGGATACAGGATGTGGGCGTCCTAGGAAGGGTCTTAACCACTGCACCAGCTGCCCATCCTAGCAGTTTTATTCCTAACCTTTAAAATCAACCCACATGTTAATCAGCTAGGAAAGCATAACAAACCGTGGTACATCCATGTGAAAATATTACTTCGCAATAAAAAAATACTATTGATACATGCAAAAATATCAAATGAAAGAAATCCAGTGCAAGAAGCTAACTACTGTGAGTGACTTCCGTGTATGTGACGTTCTGGAAAAGGCGTAACTGTAGGAACAGCTGTGTCAGTGGCTGCTAGGAACTCTGTGTCTGGGGAGGGGACTGAATACAAGGGATCATGAGGGAACTTTCAGGGGTGATGAGTGCTGTGTATGCTGATTGTGATGGTCTTATCATAAGACTGGATACATTTGTTAAACTCATCACACCAAAGAGGGTTTGTGGAAAGATGGAGTTAAAAGTTTTTTGTTTGTTTGTTTGTTTTTTTTTTTTATGACAGGCAGAGTGGACAGTGAGAGAGAGACAGAGAGAAAGGTCTTCCTTTTGCCGTTGGTTCACCCTCCAATGGCCGTTGTGGCCAGCGCGTTGCGGCTGGCCAGTGTACCGCGCTGATCCGAAGCCAGGAGCCAGGTACTTATCCTGGTCTCCCATGGGGTGCAGGGCCCAAGTACTTGGTCCATCTAAAATGGAGTTAAAAGTTAAGTTTATTTTGATGTGAAAATATTTTGAAATCTATGGAGAGTTTTTCCTAATTCACATTTCTCATGGATTTTCTGAATATCCCTTATGTGCATGGGTTTAAAAAATTTACACTGAAATAAATTTCTTTTAATTTCACCTTCCACAAACTTTTTGAAGTACCCTCATATATTTAAAAGGGGGGAGTTTTACTGTTTATAAATCAAATCTCAATTTTTTATTATCAGATTTATTATCTGATTAAATGAGACAATTTACAAATTAGCACCCAGCGAAAGAGTCAAGCGAGATCTGCTCTTGTTCATAGCTAACAACTAAGTCCCCTCACAGTCCACAGTTCTACGCTATGTGGAAGGAGGTTTCCAGAGCTATTCTGCCTGCACTGTTCAGTCCTTTCTGATGGTTTTGATCTCTGCTAAAACTCCTTGAGTACGGTTAAAAACTAATAACAACAAACAAAAATCCTAGGTTCCTCTCACTGGGTAACACCCAAAGATGAGAAGACACGAGAGCAACCCAAGGCGTGTAAGCCGCTCGGCATTAACGCTTCCACAGGAAGGCCGGGAACGCTCAGTGAGGAAATTCACCCCCTCCTCTCTCCCGTCGCTGGCTGCACGCTGAAGGTCTTCTCTCACAGGGAGAATCTCCTGAGCAAACGATGCAAGGGTAAGTGCTGTTCTGCTTCCCAGCCACCGCAGTCAGCCTCACCTCTGTGGTCAATGTCATCAGTATCACTGTCCGCTTCCTCGTCCTCTTCATCCAAGGTTCCTCGAGTCAGAATCAAGTCAGAAGGCTCCAGCACAGGAGACAGACTGTCTACGGTGGAAACACCTATCAGTACATATGCCTCCTCAAAAACACGAGTCAGAAACAGTAAGTGACTCTGATTCTAAATTGGCAGGATGCAAGTGCTCATGATAAATTATACGCATAAGATCTTACTTCTTCTGTCTTGTTAGCAGTTATCACTGAACATTTTAAAAAATTATTATTTCTTTGAAAGGCAGAGTTACACAGAGAGGAGGAGAAACAGCGATCTTCCATCTGCTGGTTCACTCCCCAAGTGGCCACAATGGGCAGGGCTGGGCCAGGCCAAAGCCAGGAATGCGGAGCTGCTTCTGGGTCTCCCATATGAGTGCAGGGGCCCAAGCGCTTGGACCATCTTCCACTCCTTTTCCCAGGTGCATTTGCAGGGAGCTGGATCTGAAGTGGAGCAGCCAGGGCTCAAACTGGCACCCCATACGGGATGCCGGCGCTGCAAGTGCAGCTTAACCACTATACCATAGCACTGGCCCCTACTGAACATTTCCATAGATGTTTAGTTCACAAAGTACTTTCATGATCTCCATAGCTCATGGAATCACATTTAAGATCCTGGGTAGGAAATAGGGGCGAGACTCAATCCCAGGCATTCAGATATGGGGTGAGGGTGTCCCAAGCAGCAGCTTAACCCACAGTGACACAACACCCACCCTGTGACTTACTTTGAAATGATTCATAAAAATATACATTTATATAATAAATGGTGTTTTACACACACACACGAGAGAAAAGAATACAGCAGAGTCACCAGGGACGGCTGAGCATGAGGACGGAGCAGGTGTCCGGGCTGTGCTAGAGGCTGAACAGTCCTGGGACGCTCAGGCCTCAGCAGGGAGCTGCCTGGCAGCCCCGGGTCACAGAAGGGAAAGCGCTACAGGTTTATGATTTGATTCAAATGATCCACGACCCAGAAAAGCCCAATACTTTGGAAGAATGGAGGTGGTGTGGAGGTTCAACAGACAAATGAAGAGGACTATGTGGTGGTTATCAGGTTCACGTGAACAGTAGCTCATTGATTGCTCTTTGGCAAGTCTTACTGGGCTGTGCTTAAGAGGAAAACTTCAGTGGTGGTTCCCATTTAAACATAAGCTGGAGATACACATTTCTGAAAGAACTCACTCAGCAGAAGACATCAACAAGTCCATCAATGACAAAGAGCGAGAGGCAGCTGCAATGGAGAATCCCAACTTAACGGGAAATTGTGGAACAGTGTGTCCTTGAACCTGACTAATAGCTGTTTTAAGAGCCACTGAACTGTAATTGCTTGCTGTATTTGTTTAAACTCTTTGGAAAATATAAAAGACTCATGCTTAATACATAGGTGATTTGTACCTTAAAGTCTTTTTTAAAGGATTACTTCCTAAGCAAGATTTAATGATAAGGTAGGACCTAAATTGTTCAGTGTGGAACATTCTCGGGATTTGTTTTTTTTTTTTTTTTTTTTTTGACAGGCAGAGTGGACAGTGAGAGAGAGAGACAGAGAGAAAGGTCTTCCTTTGCCGTTGGTTCACCCTCCAATGGCTGCCGCGGCCGGCGCGCTGCGGCCGGCGCACCGCGCTGATCCGATGGCAGGAGCCAGGAGCCAGGTGCTTTTCCTGGTCTCCCATGGGGTGCAGGGCCCAAGCACCTGGGCCATCCTCCACTGCACTCCCGGGCCACAGCAGAGGGCTGGCCTGGAAGAGGGGCAACCGGGACAGAATCCGGTGCCCCGACCGGGACTAGAACCCGGTGTGCCGGCGCCGCTAGGCGGAGGATTAGCCTAGTGAGCCGCGGCGCCGGCCCCATTCTCGGGATTTGTAACACTTAAGTGATCAGACAGAAAAAATATTTTATAGTTACTTTGTCTAAGATGAATTGCTATTTTTCTGATGCCTATTCTGATACAACTACTTTTCATGTCAAATATCTACTGTGCCTGAATGTGTTCAATTTAAATTACTTTGTAAGCTAAATAAAAAAGATGATTTTTGTAATAAAAAAAGGAATAAGTAAGTGTGGTAGAACATGAACATTTTGGGACTATGCTCAAACAATATTTGGCCATGGCCATTCTATGTACCACTGTGCCACTTTTGAAGTAAATCTGAAATCAGAACAAAATAAAGAAAAGGGAGTAGGGGGTAAGGGCGTTAAAAATGTTAAGACAGCAGACATCAAGTATCTTGGTGTAGCAGAAACTACCTGAAGGAGGAACTCAAAGTAGTATAGTTGTGTACAGTTTTTCTAGAGGTTTGTATCCATATGTACATATGTGTGTGTATAAAACCACATTTTCTTTATCCTCTCACAGATAAACATACTCCAGCTAAGTGGAAATAAGTGTATTTATCCCCCTCTTAGTTCCAACACCAAAACACCTTCCAATACCTTTGGCAGCTCCTGTGTCCAAGGCCACAGAGCCCATATCTTTCCGAAGGCGTTCCAGCTGCTCCTTTTGCTGCTGGCTCTGTGCACTGGCCTGTATATGGAGAAAAACGACACTGTATTCCAAAAACAAGGCCCAAATTAGATGCTGGACTTTTAAGTAGAGATGAGGAATTGCACAAATATTACAGGTTACTTAAAGATTAAGGAAGATAAAGAATGGCTGACAAGGGGACACAAACGCCGTGCAGCATTGACCCAGATTACAGCAGAAGCCCAGACTGCAGGGCTCTGCAGCCCGGGTTAGAGAACTCAGAAATCGCACATAGAACACCAAGTAGACATGGCAGTGTGCCTTGGCCTGCAGGACCCAGCAAAGGCTCTGTGGGCAGGACATCTGATTATCTGGTAAGAATTCTTTAACAAAATTCTGTATCTCACTTTTATAAGTTGACCTTGGATTAAAAGTGGAGTTGGTGGGCCGGCGCCGCGGCTCACTAGGCTAATCCTCCGCCTTGCGGCGCTGGCACACCGGGTTCTAGTCCCGGTCGGGGCGCCGGATTCTGTCCCGGTTGCCCCTCTTCCAGGCCAGCTCTCTGCTATGGCCAGGGAGTGCAGTGGAGGATGGCCCAGGTGCTTGGGCCCTGCACCCCATGGGAGACCAGGAAAAGCACCTGGCTCCTGGCTCCTGCCATCGGATCAGCGCGGTGCGCCGGCCGCAGCGCGCCGGCCGCGGCAGCCATTGGAGGGTGAACCAACGGCAAAGGAAGACCTTTCTCTCTGTCTCTCTCTCTCACTGTCCACTCTGCCTGTCAAAAAAAAAAAAAAAAAGAAAAAAAAAAAAAGAAAAAAGAAAAAAAAGTGGAGTTGGAGCATAAGAAGGGCTTAGCACATATAATAGGAAAATCTGAACTTTGAAAATTCAAATACAAAGAGAATAAAAATAATTAAGGAGCCTTACTGCATCCAGATAAAAACACACAAATTTAATTTAACAAGTATTTGAGATAAAATGACATTTTGTCCGTAAGACCTCAATACAGATGGGAAAAATTTAAAAATACATATAAGATATACTGATAGTCAAAACAAAAAGCATCAGTGTTCACAGGATTAAAACTGTTTTCTTAATGGCTCTAAAGTATACAAACTGCCCCCTTTCTTACCAATGATTTCTTTAGACGCTCATATTCAGGACGATACTCCCTGGAAAGAGAAACACTTCCTAAATTCCTTTGTCTAATAATCTATCCCGCCCACCCCACCAGTTCTGTTTTCCTAAGATCTTACTTCACTGGACATCAGATCTAACAAGTCTTAGTCACTGGGAGTCTTCCCCTGTGGAATCTAAAGCCAGTGCCTGCCCCACTGTGAAACCAGGCAGGGGACCAAATCCCCACTGCTGGGCTGAAAAGATAAAAAGTGGGCCGGCGCCGTGGCTCAATAGGCTAATCCTCCACCTTGCGGCGCCGGCACACCGGGTTCTAGTCCCGGTCAGGGCGCCGGATTCTGTCCCGGTTGCCCCTCTTCCAGGCCAGCTCTCTGCTATGGCCAGGGAGTGCAGTGGAGGATGGCCCAGGTGCTTGGGCCCTGCACCCCATGGGAGACCAGGAAAAGCACCTGGATCCTGGCTCCTGCCATCGGATCAGCGCGGTGCGCCGGCTGCAGCGGCGGCCATTGGAGGGTGAACCAACGGCAAAGGAAGACCTTTCTCTCTGTCTCTCTCTCTCACTGTCCACTCTGCCTGTCAAAAAAAAAAAAAAAAAAAAAAAAAAAAAAAAAAAAAGATAAAAAGTGGAGAGGCCATGACAGATGAGTTCATCATTCACTTTGAGATGAATCAAAGAAGATGGGCCTCTAGAGCTTAGAAGTCCAATATAGAATTAAACGGTTTAACCAAGTGCCAACCATCAAAAGGTACAGAAAGCCTATCCTGAGGCTCTGATAACACAAAAGAATCCTTATCTGATGAGCCAAAATCAAGAGAATCTAAAACCTCGATGCAGCTGTTAGGATCTTACAAAATATGAAGTGTATGCTAATAAGCAGCCGTCAGGCCATGCCCTTCAAGCAAAAGGAATGCAGTGCTAATAATGGCGAGGTTACAGCTGCCTTTTGTGAAATGTGCTTCCTATGTGTCAGCAATCCTGCTGAGTCCCTTACATGTATTTTCACAAATAGCCCTCGCAGGGACCTCACACCAAGTCCAGCCCACTGCCTGTCTTGTAAGCCAGTTTTACTGGAACACAGTCACGATCGTTTGTTTGTGAACTGTCTATGGATGCTTCTGCCCTATAATGGCAGGAGTAAGCAGGTAGCCACAAAGCCTAACGTATCTGTTACCTGGCTCTGTACAGAAAAACCTGTATGATCCCTGTTCTCTAACATTATATACTTCCACTTCTTTTTCTGTTTTTTTTTTTTTTTTTTAAGTTAATAGGGACTTGTTACCCCTAGTGTGGTCAGATCCAGTATACATAAGAAAATAGTGCAAACCTAAATGCTTTGCCTGGCAAAACTGCTCTCATACCAGAACTAAGGGTCACTATGAATGTCACTGGTGGACTCTCCTTTGTCCTCACCTCTCATACTCCTCAGCAGCACTGGTGACGTGCACGAAGAGTTCATCCAAGCCAGTGCCCAGGACAGAGGAGACGCCCACCACCTGCCACAGAGGATGCTGTTATTTTTAAATGGTGTACATTTTGTTCAAATATCATAATATCTTCATAAAAGAGGTTTAGATACATTACGAAGTCTCCAGCAAAAAGCCAAGCTAAAGCAGAGCAAAACAGCATACCTACTCAAAAAGTCGAAAACGAGAAAGATAACTAGAACCAAACAAGCCACAGGACTTATTATCTAGTCCCTAACAAACCAGACCAAATCACACTCTGTTCTCTCTATACCTCTGCTTTGACAATAAACATACTCCCTGCAACCTGCACCCATTTTTGTTTAGGGAAATCTTTGATCCTTCCTCCAAAAGATACCTCTAACACTATGCTCTCCAAATCCCCTCCTTTTGATCTGTTCCCTCACAACCATCAGACTCAACTCCCAATCTTTCCTAAGATACTCACCACTATGCTTCTATCATGTTTCACTCCTGCATGCAACCTTCTCTAACTGGACCATAAACTCCAAAAGTGGGACCCTACCTTATTTATCTTGTAAATTTCTACAGTTTTTCTGTTATTATTATCATTGATTTGAAAAACAAAGAGACAGACAGATCTCCCATTCCAAATGCTGCCACCAACTGGGGGCTGGGCCAGGCTGAAGCTGGGACCTGGGAACTCAATCTGGGTCTCCCATGTGGGTGGCAGGGATGGAAATACTTAGGCGACCATCTGCTGCTTCCCAGGGTGCACACCAGCAGGAAGCTCGAATCAGTAGTGGAGCAGGGACCTGAACCCAGACGCTCTGATATATAGGACACAGGCAACCCTAACAGCATCTTAACCACTAAGCCAAACACCTACCCCACCTCCATAGTTTTAATAAGCAATGCTCTAAAAGTTACTTTTCAGAAAGTAATGAACTTCCTTCCCAAGCCAGAGTCAAAGCCAGTCCTGTGGACAATGTGAGCAGGAGAAAGAGCTTACCCGGAGTGAGCTGTAGAATTCATCTAGCACCAGGCTCATTGAACGAGTCAGGTTACTGACATATGTAGTCTCTTGATTCAAGGCATCTTGGAAAGCCTCAAAATCCTGCATCCACTCCACTGCAAAGCTGTGATCAATGATGTCAGTCTGCATCAGAGAAAACTCAACTATCAGCAATCAGAGAGGAGGTCAGGTATTTAACAATGGCAAAGAATTAATTTTTCAATTAAGTGGAAATAGCAAAGAGCATAACCTCCACGTGTTTTCTCTCTGCTTCCCCTATTTCATTCTCCATTTCAATAACCCACGAGGAAGTTCTAGTTTGTTTTTATGAACTGCCACCTCCAATAGCCCGTACATGACACTTGAGGGGCTACTCCGTGCCAAAATTCGTTGCTTAAATCCGTTTCCTGGAAGTGTCCATGATTTCTGAACTCTCCAGCACCAGAAATGATCGTTCTCACTCCAACACTTCCCGACAGCCACTAGGTTCTGATGCAAACACAATGCTGAGTAGGAACAGAAGAGTCTACTTACTTTATTCATGACCACAATGAACGGCAGCTTGGTTTTGTACAGGATGCTGAAAACCAAACACCAAACATTATTAGTCAAAACTGTCTTGCCCAGTGGCAGCCTACTAAGTAAAGAGAAGGGAAGGGCTTCAGACTGTAAAAGAATTAGGTATCCATTTTCACATGGCACTCACGTGTTCTCTCCCAAGAGAATAACTACCACCATCACCAAGCAAACAACACACGCTCTCACCACCTTGGGGTAATAGTGCTTTGACACTGATCCTGTTTTTTGTTTTGCTTCTTAAAAATAATTGCCTTTTTCAGGGGGCAAATTGAATATTTAATGAATACTGATAATAGTCTGGGTACTTTGCCAATCACTTTTATACGTATTATCTCCTTCAATCCTTCTTTAAAAAAAAAAATTATTATTCTTGGGGCCGGTGCCGTGGCTCACTTGGTTAATCCCCTGCCTTGTGACACTGGCATCCCATATGGGCGCCGGGTTCTAGTCTGGCTAGAGGTTGCTCCTCTTCCAGTCCAGCTCTCTGCTGTGGCCAGGGAAGGCAGTGGAGGATGGCCCAAGTGCTTGGGCCCTGCACCTGCATGGGACACCAGGAGAAGCACCTGGCTCCTGACTTTGGATTGGTACAGTGCCAGCCATAACAGCCATTTGGAGAATGAACCAACGGAAGGAAGACTTTTCTCTCTGTCTCTCTCTCTCACTGTCTATAATTCTACCTGTCAAATAAATAAGCAAAAAAGAAAAAAAATTAAAAAAGAATTATTCTATTTATTTCAAAGACAAGAGTTATAAGACAGAGATGCTGGCACTGCAGGCAGCGGCTTTACCCACTATGCCACAGCGCCAGCCCCTATTCCTCAGTCTTAATGCACCAACACTGTCTAGTGAGACACATCCTTCCTCTTCTAATGGCACCATATTTGGGGTAAACCTGTGCATTTTATAATTATGTATAAATCTTTTTATTCATAGTTCATTTATTCATAGTTTATCTCATTAAATTTCATTCTATCATAACATGCAAAGATAGTATTTAGGCTAGAGGGTTCTCTTTTATTCAGACTTGGATTTCATTCAACTGGGAGCGACTCCCACAGGTTCATACTCGTAACAGCAAGGGAAGAATATGAGAAGGTGCCGGGAGAATGCCAACAGCTCCGGGGCCTCTTTTCTCCTCTGACTTTCCCCAACACATAGCCACTAAAGAGATGGCAAATCTGAATAAGCACAAATCCAGGGGTAAACTACCAGGTCTCAAAAGCAAAAGGAAGAAAAGCAAGAACGAGGCCTCACACCTTGATGGAATACCATGTCCACCAAAATCAATTACCTGCAGGCATAGAGCATGTTGGACATGAAGGTCACTGGGTTAGTACTTCGCGAAGTGTCCATCACGTAGATGACAACTGTTGGAAATGAGGATGCCTAAAGCCACCAAATAACCAAAGCCTTGGTCAGAGGACTCACGCCTTGTCCAAACGCTTTTCCAATCTTCTTTATCAAGAGAAAACCACTTTAGGAAGAGTGTGCAGAGCGTCTACAACTCCCTCCCATGTTAATATGACAATAAAAAAGAAGCAAAGCCAGTCTAGCCCTCTAGCTGCACTAAGAAACAAGTTCAAGAATACTGACCAGGGCCTCAGTAATGATTGTTCCAGAGGCTGACCAGGTGAATACTTCAATCTGTCCAGGTGTGTCAATCAAGACATATCTGTCAAAAAAGACCATGAAAGAAGTGTTACTCTTACACCATGCTAAAAGATATTCCATCACTGAAAACACTAAGTATCTGTTTACACAAGGCTCAAATAACCGCTGCGCACTGCCAAGTCTAACTTTCTCCCATTGCCCTTACACTAGCCTTTGTTCAACGTTCAAAATTTATGCTAATAGGCAAGAACAGCAGACCAGGAATTGTGGTAGACGGTCACAGGGAAAACGGTAATAATCGTAGAGAAACACTGAATTAAAAATGAAAGCCAAGCAAACTCAGACTGTAAATCTCTTGGGAAACCATCTCATTGCTTAGGGTTGGGGAAGGGGAAAGTTAACAGAGGGATATGGGTGTGCTAAGCTGAGAAATATGGGATTTCTCTTGAGGGGATAAAAATGTTCTAAAACTAACTATAGAGGTGGTTGCACAATTCTTGGAATACACTAAAAGCCACTGTACACTTTATATGGGTAACTTTTATGGTGAGTGAATTATATTTCAGTAACACTATCTGTTAAAATGGGCAAAGAATTTTAAGACTTTCTCCAAAATAACACCAGTAACCCATAAATACATGCAAAGATGCTCAACCTCATGAGTCACTAAGGAACTATAAATGAAAACCACGACATACTGCTTCACGCCCACTGCAATGGCCATCATCGAAAACAAGGACAGCAGCAAGCACTGGTAACGCTGTGGAGAACTCTGTTGCTGGTAGCAATGAAAATGGGGTAATCACTAAGGGCTGAAGGGAAGGGAAATCAATGACGACTAACGAATATGGAATTTCTTTTGGAGTTCATGAAAATATTCTGAAATTAGATAGTGGTGATCAATACACAACCCTGTGAATATACTAGTCCTTCAGTGTCCTCGGGAGACTGAGTCCAGAGACTACCCTCTAGGACATCAAAATCTGGCAATACTCAAGTTCCTTCTATATAAAGTGGCACTTATCTGCAAATAACCTATACGCATTCTGTTGTACACTTTAAGTCATCTCTAGATTAGTTACAACTCCTATTAGAAGGTAAATGCTATATAAATAATTGTTGTATTGTTTAGGGAATAAAAAAAGGTCTATAAATATTCAGTACAGAGCAATTTTCTTTTTTTTTTTTTTTTTTTTTTTGACAGGCAGAGTGGACAGTGAGAGAGAGACACAGAGAAAGGTCTTCCTTGGCCGTTGGTTCACCCTCCAATGGCCGCCGCGGCCGGCGCACCGCGCTGATCCAAAGCCAGGAGCCAGGTGCTTCTCCTGGTCTCCCATGGGGTGCTGGGCCCAAGCACCTGGGCCATCCTCCACTGCACTCCCTGGCCACAGCAGAGAGCTGGCCTGGAAGAAGGGCAACCGGGACAGAATCCGGCGCCCTGACCAGGACTAGAACCCGGTGTGCCGGCGCCGCAAGGCGGATTAGCCTGTTGAGCCGCGGCGCCGGCAAAGCTATTATCTTTTAAAAAACACCTGTAGTGGCCAGCGCCGCAGCTCAAAAGGCTAATCCTCCAACTGCGGCGCCGGCACACCGGGTTCTAGTCCCAGTCGGGGCACCAGATTCTGTCCCGATTGCTCCTCTTCCAGGCCAGCTCTCTGCTGTGGCCTGGGAGTGCAGTGGAGGATGGCCCAAGTCCTTGGGCCCTGTACCCGCATGGGAGACCAGGAGAAGCACCTGGTGCCTGGCTTCAGATCAGCGTGGTGCGCCGGCCGCAGCGGCCATTGGAGGGTGAACCAATGGAGAAAGAAGACCTTTCTCTCTGTCTCTTTCACTGTCCACTCTGCCTGTCAAAAAATAAAAAAATAATAAAAAAAAAAACACCCTGTAGTATAATCTTTTATAAAATATATGTGGAATGCTAGTCACTGAATAATAATAGTTGTCCCTAGTGGGAGTCAGTGACAGTTTCATCTCTTAATTATGCCTGGTTTGAATTCTTTAATCAGCATATACCTCTTATTATAAAACAGTAAAATTATTTTTTTTTAAAAAGAAAACCTATTAACAACAGTTAACTATGCATAATATATGAAGAATAAATATTCTGTTGTATTTCAGTACTTTCTAAATTAGAAAATTATTTCTCTGAATCATGTATTTAAACAAGGGCTAGAAAAGTCTACAAATGCTTAAATGTCAACAAATATGGCTTCCTAGGAGAAGGCAGGCAGACAAAGTCTCAAAGCACGTCCCAAAAAAACTTAGGGGTTGATAACAGCAAATTCACTTCTACAATGTACAGCACCCAAATGATATTCTTGGCCATCTCACTTCTACGCGGTGGAATGAGAAGGCCATGCCAAGATGGCTGCTGGTAACAGAAACTGCCTGGCAACAGGCTGTGATTGGATGGTTTCGGAAACCATATGGCAACAGAGCCTGACTGGCAACAGGCTGTGATTGGATGGCTTTGGAAACTGCCTGGCAACAGGCTGTGATTGGTTAGGGCATAGACCACCCCTTGACCGGATTGACTGCCTTGGCTACATAAGCTGCTGTACCAACTGAAATAAAAGAATCTACAGGCTGCTTGCCTCAGGACTGCTTTCACCCAACTCCCGGGGTCTATGTGGGGACTCCACGCCTCTTGCCCCCACCACACTCCTCCTCTCAGAACGAATCCACAGCAACACTTCTAGTGGTTTCATCTCAATCTGCAAGCTTTCAGAGCTTGCTGTTATCCCAAATCCTCCAAAAAGCCTAGAAATGTACAACTACAGAGTAATAGAGAGGGGTGGACCTGAAGGCACTTACTTAGACATGTTCTGGGCCTTCTCGATAAATTTCATCACCTAAAAGAAAAAGATGCCAATTAAAACCGGATCTGATTTCAATACAAAATCACGGGGCCCTCTCTAGGGTAGCATGCCTCACAGAAACCATCACCTGCTCAATCTATGTCCTCAATCTTAAGAACTTAAGCAGCAGGGCCGGTACCATGGCACAGTAGGTTAATCTTCTGCCTGCGGCACCGGCATCCCATATGGGCACTGGTTCTAGTCACGACTGCTCCTCTTCCAATCCAGCTCTTTGCTCTGGTCTGGGAAAGCAGTAGAAGATGGCCCAAGTGCTTGGGCCCCTGTACCCACGTGGGAGACTAGGAAGAAGCACCTGGCTCCTGGCTTCAGATCAGCACAGCTCCAGCTATTGCAGCCATTTGGGGAGTGAATCAACCAATGGAAGGAAGACCTTTCTCTCTGTCTCTCCCTCTCACTGTCTGTAACTCTACCTCTCAAATAAATAGATAAAATCTTAAACAAACAAACAAAAAAAACCAACTTAAGCAGCACAGCCACATCAGCAGCACCACAGCTTCCTGGGGCAGCACACATACCTGAAAAGCTTGGGATTTTTTCTATCACTATCAAGTCACACATTCTGATGCTTTGGTCAAATATTAATAGACTGTCTCATGGACTGATACCAGAGTCAAAAACTAATTATTATCCAACAAACTTATGGATGTAGATCACAGAGAAAACCTAAAGGAGGCAAGCATTTATCACAAGTAAAAAGCCCCATTATTTTCCATTCCAGGCCTTCTAGGCCATCCCACTCACCTGTCCCCCATCCCATCTTCAGGATAACACAGCATTAACACAAGCCAGTTACAGGTCAATGCCTATTTCCTATATTTATGTTCAGCTTGCTTCCTTCTTTACCAATATTTAAGTTAAGGCATGTAACAACCACAGGTTTTTACACAGCCCTGTATACATACGTAAAGATAAACATACCTGATCAAATCTGGTAGCAAAGAGATTAAGTGAGGTCACTATACCGCCGTTGGGCCCAAGTCCGTATCTAGACATTAAGCTGAGGACTTAAACAGCTTACAGGTTATATTACAAAACTCATATCTAGAGGATCACTCACACAAACAGCACCAAGTTGTCAGTATTCCACTAATGGATTTTGGCAACCTAATCCTTGACAGGGAAACATTCGCTATGAAGGTCTTCATTCATTTCCCATTTTAGGGATGACTAGGCAGAGAGAGAAGCAAAGTAACCCAAATACAACAGAGATGCATCAGGCAGTGGCAGGCTGCCGGCATCAGCCATCAAGATAATCTACATAACCCTTCTGGCTCTGATCCTCACTAATCAAGCAAGCTGCTGACCATGTAAGTTCTCCTACCTTGACTCATATACAGGGAGAGCACACATTTCACACAGCAATGTACTAACAATTAATCCAGCTACACACACTCATGTCTGAGCTTCCTGATCTGAAGAGGTGCTATTCAATGGATGCAGCCTCGAAGGCAATGCTACCTTGAGCACCCAGGCAGCTGCCATCTCACCTTTCATTCTGTCTAGTCTCTACAGCCACCTGCAGTCTGTGGAGATGGTAAGAAAGCTGAAACCAGAAGTGGAAACAGTGTTTCCGATAACCTACAACATCTCTTCCACATTCACCTTGCATACTCCTAATAAATTATGAAATTTATAATGAAAATTATTCAAGGCACAATCTATGTTTTTGTCTTTCACAAGGAAAGGCAAAAACACCACACAGACAGAAACTAGCCAGCCGCGAGACAACACTGAAGTAGATGTAGCAAAGGATACTGTTTCATGACTTCTTTATACTTCACAGTGTCACGAATATCTGAGGGGGGGGGCAAAATAATTGCATTTAATACATAACAATATGATTTGACACCCACCCCACCGCCCTTAATGTCCTGAGCCAAGAGCCTTCTCAAGTCATCTCTGTTTCCACTGAGGGAAAAAGTAAGTTTCTCTCTCGGTATCTGAGTTACTTTTCACACTGTTCTCTGAAGTTTGCACCTAAGATCACTGAATTTCTATAGAAGAAAGAAGCGAGACTGTGAGGGAAAAAAAAATCAGAAGGGTAAAAAGTTTTCCATCAGCATCTTCCTTACCAGCAAGAAACGAAAATCAGCCTTGAAGAATGAGAGCTGGGAGCTCTCAAGTTATGGGAGGAATGTCTGAGACAAGGTGGAAGTTCTACACAACTTAAATCATTAGTGACTGTACGGAAAAAGAGGGCTAAAATTTTAAAGCTTGTGTCTTACTAATTGCACACTGATGAAAAATGTGACACAGAGAAGGTTTTTAAAAAGGAATTAAGGGGTGGATGCTTGGCCTAGTGGTTAGGCCACCAGTTGGGACACCTGTGTCCCATGTCGGAGTGCTGGCGTGCAGGCCTTTGCTCCATGCCCGATTCCAGCTTCCTGCTGGTAGGCGCTCTGGGAGGTACCGGTGTTGGCCTTGCCATCAGGTGGGAGACCTGGACTGATTCCTGGGTCCTGGCGTTGGCACCTGATCCTAGGCCCCTGCAGGCATTTACTTAAAAAAATTTATTTGAAAGGTGGAGCTACAGAGAAAGAGGGAGAGAGAGAAAGCGAGAGAAGTTCCATCTGCTGGCTCACTCACCCCTTGCAGGCATTTAAAAGTGAGCTGGCAGATGGGAGCTCTGTCTGTCTCTGTCTCTCAGATTAAAGAGGGAGGGTGGGTGGGTTTAAATCTGTCTAGTAATATCTACTTAACCTATCCATCCGTCTGTAGACTTCTGCCATCAACTTTTTTTTTTTTTTTTTTTTTTTTTTTTTTACAGGCAGAGTGGAAAGTGAGAGAGAGAGACACAGAGAAAGGTCTTCCTTGGCCGTTGGTTCACAGCGCTGATCCTAAGCCAGGAGCCAGGTGCTTCCTCCTGGTCTCCCACACAAGTGCAGGGGCCCAAGCACTTGGGCCATCCTCCACTGCCCTCCCGGGCCACAGCAGAGAGCTGGAATGGAAGAGGAGCAACCGGGACTAGAACCCAGTACCCAAATGGGATGCCTGCGCCGCAGGTGGAGGATTAACCAAGTGAGCCACGGTACCAGCCCCATGATCTCTGTCTCTTAATATGTGGTCTTTTATTGTATTTGGGGTATAAAAAGCTTGGGGGTGGGGGACACAGGCACTGTGGGGCAGCAGGTAAGGGACTGTGCTACATATGGAAGTACCCCCCATATGGAAGGGCCTGGGATCAAGTCCCACCTCTACCTCCAATCCAGTTTCCTGCTAATGAGCAACCTAAAAGGTAGCAGATGATGGCTCAAGCACTTAGGTCCCCGCCACCACATGGGAGGCCAGCATGGAGTTCCTGGCTCCTAGCTTTAGCCTGGGCGTTAGATAAAGGCCAGTGTTTAAAAAGGAGAATGTTTTATAAAGAAGCCTGTTTAGGGACTGAAGAATATCCAAGAGAGATAAAAGTACGAAGTTCAGAAAATAAAAAAAGTCCCTGAAGACTGGCAGGCTGGAGGCGTTCCCCTCTCTGCGTTAGGGCACAGTGTACTCACCAATGTTGGCAGGAAAGGGGACTTCGTGCACAGCCGGGTCCAGATTGATCACATAGGGCGGGGAACCTTGGCTGTGCAAGTGCCCAGTGAGCCGCTGCAGACAGGAAGATGGGAGGGGGAGGGAGAGGAGGAGGGGGTGATCAGGAAGGGCATTTCCACTCCTTCACCCACCGCCCTCCAGCCACCCGAAATATCCACCCTGCTTCCAACATCAAATCTCGGCTCAAACGCTACTTTTCCTTATCACTCACCTGACAGAGCCTCCCCTACTCTTGCCCACTTATTAACTTGTATTGCAAACCCATATGGCGAGTATCTTTCTATCTCCTCCATGAAAGTAAAAACCTTGTAAACCGCATTTTCGCCGTATGCCCCATGCCTGGAACATGAGAGGGGCCCCAGAAATAACTTTTTTCGCAAATCTTCACCGAAACCCAATGGGTTAACACCGAATCTATCTACTCCATGCCTTGTGAGTCTGCCTTCGAGAGGCTGGCAACTTCCCCAGCAAACAGTTCCAACACAACGTGGTAAGTCGAACCGAGTGTGCACAGAAGAGGGCTTCAATGAACACAGGCGCGGGTCCGCTATGCCTCAGCCCACGAAGCAGCCGGAGTTCGGTGAAGTCCCTGAAAACCACGCGCCGGTGTCCTCCAACTCCCCACGGACTTCCGTCGCTTTCTCCCTGGCCTTCTGCCCGCCACCACCTCTCGCGCTGCCCTACCCAGCCCGCGCAGTGTGCGTCACCTGGACAAAGGTGGTTTTCCCGGATCCCGCCATCCCCAACACCAAGAGGCACACGGGGGGCCGAGGACCCCCGGACGCCTGGGGCTCCGCCGCAGCCGCGAGCGCCGCCATCTTTGCTCAGGCCCCGCCCCTCACCACAGAGGCGCGGCGTGGCTAGAGAGGCCTCCGCGACGTTCTAGATTGGGCGGAGAATAGAGTCGAACGCCGCCGAGAGGCGCCGGCCAGCGGGTGCCGAGTTTCTGCTGCGGGCGGGCTAGTGACGCCGGGAGAGAAGTGAGGGGAGCAGAGAAGCGAGAGGAGAGGGCTAGCGGAGCCGAAAAAGGAGCACTGCCCGTCGCTGGCTCCTCGGAGCGGGAGACGAGATGGGCTCCCAAGGGCCGAACCCCCACCACACGAAAAAGAGGGGCGTACGTCTCATTTTGGGGTCCCAAAGAGCTAGGACCGAAGACGCTGGTCTGCCGCCTGCTAGAGCTTGTTTGGCACCCGAGGAGATTAAACAGCTCAGGGCTGGGCTGACCGGGGCGGGGGCTAAATGGGACGCTTGGGGGTGCTGGGCAGCGCGGAGACCCGTCGAGCCGCAGACTGAGCAGCTGCAGGACCTTTCCGCCTTCACGACCCCCGACGTCAGCGCGCGCTCCTCGGCGACCACCCTCCGAGAACTGCGCAGCTACCGCTGTCAACAGCTGGATTCCAGGAGCAAGTGAGTGCGGCCACGGAAAGAGGATGAAGGAGAAGTATCCCCGCTCCCCATCACCGTCCCGCGTCCGACGATCTGGGTTTCATACCCAGGCGCTGCCACTGGTCAGCCGTCTGGTTTCTTGTTCTTTAAAACGGACACTACGCCGCGGGGTTGCAGGGAATGCCTATTGCAAATTGTCGGCGGTACCCCCAGCATCTTCAACCCTGGTTGTATTTCCCGTGGCTTGCGGAGTGTTTGGAACGTAGTAGGTCTCCAAAATACTTGTTGAGCTGCCACTTGGGACACCAGCATTCCGTATCTGAATGCCTGGGATCAAGTTCCAACTCCACGTCCAGTCTAGCTTCCTGCAATGCGCCTGGGAGGCAGCAGTTGGTGGCCCAGATACTTGGGTCCCTGCCACCCACGTGGGAGATGCGGATGGAGCCCCAGCTGTGGCAGGTATTTGGGAAGTGAACCAGCAGATGGGAAATCTGCCTTTCAAATAAGTAAATAGTCGCTGTATTAAGGACAATTGTGCATCTTTTATGATTGCTTAAATTTGCATTAAGAACTGACAGAGGCACGTCTCATTGGCTCTCCCTTCAGGTTTGCCGAAGGTCCCAGGAGTTCCCCTCCGTCGTACCTCAGTCTAATAAATAATCTGCTCCAGCCCCAGAAGCTAACAAGTGCGGAGATGCGTATCCGAAGAAGAATGGCGAAGGTGCGAGAGCTGGACACGCAGATTAAAGCAGCCCGAGCCCAGCAGCAGCTGTTACTGGAGGACACCAGGCAGCTGCACGAGGAGGAGCTACACTTCCAGGCGGAAAACAGGTTCTTTCTGGAGTACCTGACCAAGAAAACGGAAGAGCTGGCGAAGGAGCCCGTGAAGCTGTGGACGGAGTACATACAGGAAAGTCGAGAGATTAAAAGGGGGAGACAGAAGTTAGCCGCCAGATATGCCAAGAAGTCTGCAGTGCTTAAAGCAGAGCTCATGCAGAAGAAAAAGATACAAGCCGATCTGAAGCAGCAGCTGCAGGATCTGAGAGACATTTCGCTGTTAAAGGAGAAACAGGACATACAAATCCAGAAATTACAGGAGGAGAAAAACAAGATCGAAGCGCAGATCGCCGCCGAGAAACTCGCCCAGTTCCTCAAGGAAAAGGCCCTGCTGGAGGAGCAGCTGAATGAGCCAGACGTGAGGCACTTGGGAAAGCAAGAAAGGAGGGCGCTCAGGGAGAAGACGCAGGCCCTGAGGTCGGCAGCAAAGCAGGCTGAGGTGAAGTTCTGCCACGGCATCCAGGCAGAGAACCAGCGGCTACGCAAGGAATGCTGGCAGCTAATGCGGCAATCCCAGAAATTAGAGGCTACTCAAAGCCAGTTAAGGAGCCAGAAGCAGCAGCTGGAGCAGGAACAGTGGCTTGTGCAGAGCATGCTCCGTGGGAGGCAACGGCTGCAAGAAAGACGCCATGGGTGCCCTAAAGGACAGGGTGTCCCCCAGGCACCACCGAGGCCTCCCCTGGGCGCCGCATCAACGATAAACCCCCCGTAGTTCCTCAAATACGTACCCAGCAAACCTGTTAGGAAAGGCTTTTGAATTCCAGATTGTAGTAAAATACCATACGTGTTGGTACAAAAGACTAGGTGCAGTCATGTAAGGTGACCGGCTTCCTTTAAGCAGTATTTAAAAAACTACCTTATGTTGATAAACACAATTTTCAGACTTCCAGTTAACCTAATACCTGATAGCCCAACCTGTTTCACCATCTCCGAAACACCCCATACATCCAGCAAGTTCAGAAACACCCACTTGGGGTGTGTGATTTCATCTAGCCAAGTTAAGATTTCTTTATAGAGAAAATACCTTTAAGGACAGCATTTCACTGAATAGGGCTTTCTGCTGTATAAATAACACGGATCAGTTTACTTGTATTCCTTTTGGCCAAATCAGCAGACAAGGATGAAGTGTTTCTAAGTTCTTTTTTAAGTGTAGGCCAGTGGGTGGGTAGCTCCTTTTACAGATTCCTCGCCAGTTGAAAAAGTACTCTGATAACAGCAAGCCCACTAAGTGCTAGGTTGAATGACCTTTGAAATCTGATGATGAACCCCTACAAAAATTTCAGCTTTGAATACATTAAGGGGGTAAGAGGATTTGAATGGTGACATTTATTAAGTCACCTCTTTTTTGTGAAATGTTCTTTGAAGAAACACTTTTAGCATTAAAGAAGTGATTGAATGCCTGTTTCAGGAAAACCTATCAAAAAAGTTTTAAAATATTTGGACTTAAGAATCTTTTGCCACCCCTTTCCATATCAACATTCTAAGTTTTAAGATGATAAAATGACTTAGTTATTTACAGTAAGGACTTTCATTTTAGGTCATTTCTTGTATTTTCTTACATGTGCACTCTATACTACACCAAATGCCTTTGGCAATGTGTGCCATCTATTTAATAGGCCATTTAACAGAAATAGGAATAGTTTTTAATTAATATAGACTTTAGGGTAGTTTTTTCTATTTCATGACATATTGTGGTTTCACCAGTAACATATTTGAATGCTGACTCCTAAGATGACCCCATATTTTAACATTGCTCTTCTACGGGAAAATACAATCTATTTTGTTTTCCAGAAATTGCTAGTGATGGAAAATGTCAGTTTCCTAGATTTTCATTTTTTATTTATAAATAAAATGAATTCACTTAAAATTAGACTTAAAAAAGGATCCTCTTGCAATGTGCCTTTAATGATTTTTGTTAAATATGTAGCTTATGCATTAAAAATACATTATAACTTATCCATTGATTTTATTACTGTTCCAGTGTTATTAATCTTCTGCTTCATCACTCTTGGTTTTTTTTTTTTTTTTTTTTTTAACAGGCAGAGTGGACAGTGAAAGAGAGAGAGAAAGGTCTTCCTTTTTGCCGTTGGTTCACCCTCCAATGGCCGATCTGAAGCCAGGAGCCAGGTGCTTCCTCCTGGTCTCCCATGCGGGTGCAAGGCCCAAGCACTTGGGCCATCCTCCACTGCACTCCCGGGCCATAGCAGAGAGCTGGCCTGGAAGAGGGGCAACTGGGTCAGAATCTGGCGCCCCGACTGGGACTAGAACCCAGTGTGCCGGCGCCGCAAGGTGGAGGATTAGCCTAGTGAGCTGCGGCGCCGGCCTGCTTCATCACTCTTAATAACACTTCAGCATGTCTTATTCATACTAGTGTGGAAATACAGTTTTAATGCAAAAGTTAGGACTTTAAAGATAGTAGGTATGGACCTTAACCTACTCTTAACCCCAGTTTATGAGCTAGAAATGTGTTAGATGAAACTTGGAAAGCATGGCATCCGACACAATTTGATGCTCTATTCTCCACGGGTGCAAAGCCTAGGAAAATTCACACCCAAGGCAGGTAAGCAGTCGGAAAGTGGGAAGAATCTTCACCTCTTGTAATTCTGCTTGTTTCCTCCCTGCCTTTGCTGATTATCTAACTTGGGAGTGGGTAACTTCCATCTGATCTCAGTTCATTTTTACTTGTTAGCATCCCAGGTGATGGCTACAGATAGGTATTGCTTGCACCTTTCTATCCTTTTCCAAATGAAGGCTTAAAGACAGTGAAGGGTGAACCATAGCTGATGAAATACTTTGACATCTGTACCTCCAATTGAGCAGTAGGTTGGCTCAACTAAGATCTCAATGTACTCTTCGTTTACTTGGCTATGAAGAAAATTAAACAAGATGATATTACAGAAAGTGAGAGTGGAAGGAAAAAAACCTCTGAGGTGAATTTTAGGCTAAGATCTGAATGATGAAATAAAGCTGAGGATGGCCCCAGTACTGGGCCCCTGCCATCCACATGGGAGATCCGGATGGAGTTCTGGGCTCTTGCCATTGGCCTGGTTCAGCCTCAGCTGTTTCAATCATTTGGAGGGTAAGTCAATGGACAGAAGATGTCTGTCACTCTGCTTTCAAATATATAAATAAATCTCTAAATGCAATGAGAAACCATTAGGCTGGCTTTTAGTAGGAGAATCTTTATAATTTTCAAAATTCACTATAGCAGTTCCATGGAATGTATTCACATCTGTAAAAAGCAGAAGGAAGCCAATTAAGAAGCTATTGTTTCAGTCTAGGCAAAACTGATTATGGTTTGGATTGGTACAACTGAAGCAGAGTGAACAGATTAGAGATTTGATGGTGGACGTCAGGAGGGGGAAAAAGACACTCTTGGCCCCAGCATCTGAATGTACAGTGGTACAGTCTATTCAAGCAGAGAAGGGACTCTAGGGGGAGGGAAAATATAAGATTAAGATGAAACAGAAAATTCCCAAAGGTTCCTTATAAGAAGGAGGTGAACAGAAGAGTTTTTTTTTTTTTTTTTTTTGACAGGCAGAGTGGACAGTGAGAGAGAGAGAGAGATTCTGGTCTTCCTTTTTGCCGTTGGTTCACCCCCCAATGGCCGCTGCAGCCAGCGCGCTGCGGCCGGTGCACCACGCTTATCCGAAGGCAGGAGCCAGGTGCTTCTCCTGGTCTCCCATGGGGTGCAGGGCCCAAGCACTTGGGCCATCCTCCATTGTACTCCCTGGCCACAGCAGAGAGCTGGCCTAGAAGAGGGGCAACCGGGACAGAATCCGGCGCCCTGACCGGGACTAGAACCCGGTATGCCGGCACCGCAAGTTGGAGGATTAGCCTATTGAGCCGCGGCGCCGGCTGATGTAAACTTTTTAAAAAAGTATTTCAGACATACCAAAAACACAGTTGCTATAACAAATACTATCTACCTTAATCAGTCAGAAGTTGTAATTTCAGTTGAAGTCTATATGGATTCTAGAAACACTATTCTAAATTTGATGTCCATCCATTCTATGCGTATCTTGTTTACAGACATCCATCAACAAAGCATGGTTTTACATATCTGCAAGTCTTACATAAATGGTACACCTGATGTATTCTGTAACTTGCTTTTCCCACACATTGAGATTTATTCATGACACAAGAAGCCCTAGTTAATTTCACAATTTTTATAGTATTTCACTGTATGACGACCACAATTCATCTTTTTTTTTATAGAAGATCTGTCTTTATTCCCATTTTTTAGGATTTACTTGAAAGGCAGTTATAGAGAGGCAGAGGCAGAGAGAGAGAGGTCTTCCATCCGCTGGTTCAGTCCCCAAATGGCCACAATGGCCAAAGCTGAGCTGATCCGAAGCCAGGAGCCAGGACCTTCTTCTAAGTCTCCCACATGGGCACAAAAGCCCAAGGCCATCTTCTACTGCTTTCCCAAGCCATAGCAGAGAGCTGGATCGGAAGTGGAGCAGCTGGGACTCGAACCAGCACCCATATGGATACCGGTACTGCAGGCGGCAGCTTTACCCGCTACACCACAGCGCTGGTCCCCAATTCATCTATTCTTACGATGGACAATCAGGTTGTGTATTAGAGTAGGTTGGGCCCCATCTCCCTCTGCATCTAGCCAGAGAAAGGGAAATGAAAGCATGGAGGTACACACTCACCTTTAAAGGCTCTAGCCTGCAAGTGACACACAGCACTTCCACTCACATTCTAGGGAAGGGACGTTAGCTCGCTGCTTCATTACTACAGAGGAGGGGAATAGGGGCACAGCTGGGGAATGCAGTCTGGCCATCTGTCCTAGAGTCCTGTAACTGGAAGGTAGCAGCAGATTGTGGCAGACGGCTAGCAGTCTTTCACAAAGCTTCCAGTGAGTATTAACTGTACTGCGACAATCATCCTTGTCTACAAGTCTTGGTGTATCTGGCCAAGGGCAGCTTCTCTGTATGTACCGCAGACTCAAACTGCCCAGAGGGTGCACCATCAACTGCAGCAAATATGGCCAAATTGTTTTCAAAGTGACCATTAACATTCCAAACCATGCAGCAATTTACTTTGCTCCAAAACCGAGATATACCTCATAAACTTAGTTTATGTTATTCGAACGAATTTCTTTTGAAAAACTTTTTCAAAAAGTTTAACTCAGTGTGATTAGGATTATCCATATTGCATTCTGCTGATTTCTGGCCTCAGGAAGTAACAAAGGAGTGCTAGTCAAGATCCTGGTTGGGACTAGGCAAGTTTCCTATACCAATTTATTTGATCCTCAACCTGTTCATTTTAACTAGCAGATCTCAGGAGTGCAAGAATTACTGCGACAACTGTCTTTGAACTCAGTTGGAACTCCTGCCCATCTCTGTTCATCTTCAACCCGCATAGAGCGTAGGCAAGGAGTCAAAGAACTGGAAACCGTATTCTAACCAAGAGTCCTTTATTTCTTTTGTCATTGCCAAACATTCCCCAAGTCTTACTCACCAGAAATTAACATAGCTTCTTCATCTCTCCTCCCTGACAACCCTCATCTGCTGAAAGGGCTTTTTGGGGGTAACTGCCAATGAAAATGTGGAGTGGATACACCATTCCCTTCACTCGTTTCCAATTCCCTATGCTGACGGTATCAAATGTGGGTTTGGATGCTCCCTTGTTTGCAAGTGGTCTTCACAAAAGCCCACATTTTAAAGCTATTTGGAGGAGCACAGAGAACAGAGAGCCAAAGAGTGGTACTAGCCTTTTAGAATTTGGAAAGGTTGTACTTTTTGGTTGAGAACATTTGCCCTTTAATTTTCATTCAAAATCCGATTCTTTAAATATTTTAGTTACAAGTTCTGAGCTGTGAAGATAGTCGTAGATGCTGCAGGCACTCAGTATTGGCTCCCACCCCTGCCCCCCTCCCCCCACCCCCAGGTCTTGCTTCTTGGCTCAAGATACAAAGTCTGCTCCTCACCCACCAATGGCCCCGGTGTCAAGTGTCAGCGGCCTCAGGCCTGGATCTGGCTGCAGTCATGGAGCCCAGAGCGTTCTCCATGCTCCAAGGAATTCCAGTGTCTGCCCAGACCCACGGGGCAGTCCCTCGGAGACGCCAGCAGTATTTCACCAGGCTACGCTAACACCTTAAGGCTGGTTTTCTCTCCGTCTGTCCTCTCCACCCCGAGATCTGTGTCCTGCAGAAAATAGCAGGCCTCCCCTCCCCAGGCCACAGCAGGAAGATGAGAAGGGCCGCCCAGTCCACGTGTTTATGCCAGCTTGAGTCTGAGCACCAACCTGAGCTGGCCAGACGAAGCCTCCCCCCACCCCGGCTCCACCAGGGCACCCCCTGTCCCACACCCTGTCCCACGCCCAGGATACGCTAGAATCTGCTCTAAATGACAGTGTTCCGGAGTGGCTCCTAGCAGCCGGGCATATACGGCATATGCCACAAAATAGGCAAGAATATTTACGTAAAAGGGGAAGAGAATCCAGAAACACGACAACAAAGCTGCTCTAACCAATGCTCCAGAGAAAGCCACCCTCAAGCAGAAATAGCCGACTGAACATGATGAGGCCTGAGGTACAGACAGAATTACTTCCCGCTCCAGACACATATCTGCATCCGGTGTCAGTCTCAGGACATAAAGAGGAGAGAACTCCACATATAAAAGAGGACAGAAGGGCAATACTCTCAGAAAATTCGGACACAGAAGTTGGCTAACGGGATGGATGAGGAGTTAGTGGGGCACAGCCTAGCAAGTGAGGTCAAGTCCAGGGGAGAAGGCAGGAACACGTACCTTCGTTTCCAACCTTGGTGGCATTATCAGGAGCGCTAGGACACTGTGTCCAAACACTGGGGGCAATATTACGTTTCTCAATCCTTCAAACCAAGGGAACAAATGCAAGTTTCAGGAGGGCACTGAACATAGCAACAGGAAAGTTGGGGCAGTATTTATTGCTTCTTCTAATTTTTCTTTCACTTTAATTCTGAGGACACGTTACTCCTAACGCTGCTTTTCATCGCCCAGTTTAACCAGAGTAGAGAGGTCCTCGCTTTTTCGTCCTACATCTATTTTCTTACTTTCAATCCTAAAACCATATTGAATTCAAACAACCTCCATAAAGTCTGTTTCCCAAGGAGACAAGATGACCTTATTACATGAGTGGCAACGGTTCTAGCCTCTAGGCATATTGTATCACAAACACAAAATGATAAATCAGTTATGGTTTTTAAATATTAGCTTGGAATTGTTTTATAAGCTAGATGACGGAGTGGCTACTAAATCAATGGATCTTCCAAGAACATTCTATACCCCAGGAAGGAAAGGACAACAAAACAGGTTTCTTAGTCTTGTACAGGGCAAGAGAGGCCTATACTTTGGCCTTAAGAGGGAGCTCTTTGGGCAAGATAAGAGAAAAACAAGAGGACTCCAACGAGGAATAGCAGGAAAACCTACTAAAACGGGAGGAGGGAATGAAAGTGAACGAGTAGGGAAGACAGTGAAATTTACACAGGAGGAGGAAGCTGAGAGGTAACAGCCTTACACAAACAGCTGAAAGCATCTTCCCTCAGCCCCACGACTCGGTCCTCCCCACACAGGTCCCCGTGACAACAGCATCCCATCCACTCTGCTGGGAGCGCTCCACACCACTGCCTACTTCCTTCCTCGTTTATGGTTAGTCTTTGGGACCTTGACTTTCTGGAACTGCGCTGGCACTGGCTCCTGCTCTGGTTCCTTACAGGAGGTTGACACCACCAGGTCCTCATTGCTCCTCCTCTGACCCTTGCCTACTCTAGCACTCAGCTCGGAGTCGGGAAGCTCGATGCTGGGCTGCTGCTGCCTCCTCAGGGACCTTCTGCTACTGTGCTGCTGCCTGCGTTTTTCTTCTTCTTGCTGCCGCTGCTTTATCTTCATCAGTTTCTCAAAGCTCTTGGTTGTTGTTGGGTTTACAACGAACCAGTCCTGGAGAGGCAAAACGGAAACGCCGTCCAGTCAAACATAAGGAAAAGCAGGCACAAGGCGGATAGGCAGAATTTTGTATCATAAGGCACGACCAGGGCGGAATACAGAGAAGAAGCAGGTATGGCACGATACCTAAGAACTCTGTACTTTTTACTGGATAAACCCAATACAGAACAGTTCTCAAAACTGTAAGACATAGATCATTTACTAAAGTGATCTACATGAGCCACATGAGATTTTTTTATTTCATGATAGTGTAAGGGTCAGGAGCATGAATTTTGTTGCCAGACCTCCTGGGTGAAAATCCCAACTCTGTTTCTAGCTATGTGCCCACGGGTAAATGATAACTTCTTTGAGCCTCAATTTTTTTAAATTATTATTATTATTATTATTATTTTTATTTATTTGAAAGAGTTAGAGAGAGAGAGGTACAGAGAGAGAGAGGTCTTCCATCCACTGGTTCTCCCCCCAGATGGCCAGAACGGCCGGAGCTGAGCCGATCTGAAGCCAGGACCAGGAGCCTCCTCCCAGTCCCCCAGGTGGGTGCAGGGGCCCAAGGACTTGGGCCGTCCTCTGCTATCCCAGGCCATAGCAGAGAGCTGGATCAGAAGTAGAGCAGCCAGGACTAGAACCGGCGCCCATATGGGATGCCGGCACTTCAGGCCAGGACTTTAACCCACTGTGCCACAGCGCCGTTGAGCCTCAATTTTAAAAGTTAAGGGGAGAAGACAGGAAAATCCATTATGAAGTCTTATTGTCTAAAAGAAAAACCAAAAGGAACTTGAATTTAATCAGGTGATCTGCTCAGTCTTCTAGATCTATTAATTTAGAGGATATAGCCAGGACAGAAGAACATCGGATGCAATTAGGAGGATCCAGAATGCGGATAAATGTGACAAGTGACAACAGGTTTTTTTTCCACAAAAAATGGCAAAGGCAAAAAAATAAAAGGATTCTAGATTTGCATTATGCAATGACATAGCCACCAGACACACGTGGCTAATGAGCTCTTGATACGTGGCTAGTCTTCAGTGAGATAAACTTCCAGTGTAAAATAGACACCAAATTTCAAAGTCTTGATATGGCAAAAATGTAAAATGTCTCATTATTTTTTAACACGTTAAAATAATGTTTTAAATCTATTGTGCTAAATACATAAAAGGTATTAAATTTCATTTTACCTGTTTTCTTTTTTTTTTTTTTTTTGGACAGGCAGAGTGGACAGTGAGAGAGAGAGACAGAGAGAAAGGTCTTCCTTTGCCATTGGTTCATCCTCCAATGGCCGCCGGGGCTGGTGCGCTGCGGCCAGTGCACCACGCTGATCCAAAGCCAGGAGCTAGGTGCTTCTCCTGGTCTCCCATGCAGGTGCAGGGCCCAAGCACTTGGGCCATCCTCCACTGCACTCCCGGGCCATAGCAGAGAGCTGGCCTGGAAGAGGGGCAACTGGGACAGAATCTGGCACCCCGACCGAGACTGGAACCCGGTGTACTGGCGCCGCAAGGTGGAGGATTAGCCTAGTGAGCTGCAGCGCCGGCTCTCTCTGTATTTCTTTAAACACAGCTAGTAGAAAATTTTTAGGTATATACATGGCTTAGATTACATTTCCACTGGCTAGTGCTATTCTAGATAAAAACAGATAAATGCTGTAGAATGGCCTTTTCTTAGAAGCTGATTTGGACAAATCAACTCTAAAAAATTTATGAGACAGGAAAATTTACAGAATGACTGGATAAATACAATAACATTAAAGAGTCACTGTTAATTTTTTAGATGTAATGACTGTAGTTACATGACTTTAAAGTCCTACAGATACATATTTAAAGAAGTGTTTACAGCTGAAATGATGAGGACTCTGCTTTAAAAAACAGTTTTCATGGAGGAGAAATGTGAGAGAGATTGTAAATAAAACAAACTGGCCGTGAACTGATGGCTGCTGAAGCTGGGTGACAGTGCATTGGGTTTACTATTCTATTTCCATGTGTCTGAAATGTTCCAGTAAAAAACAAACAAAAAGAGACACTGATCAAAATTCATAAATATAGGCGTAAATCAATGAACAAATAAATGCCTGGCAGCGAATCCCAAACTAATGAAATTGTTTTGTTTCAACTCCGTTGGGTCCAGCTTCCTAAAAGGAAGAAGCTGGAGAAACCAGTTAACTACATAAGGGGCAGATTTTGTATATGTATTTCTTTATTTTCATTTTATTTGAAAGGCAAAGAAACAGAACGAGAAAGCATTTCTATCTGCTGGTTTACTCCTCACTGTGCACAGCAGCCAGGGCTGGGCCAGGCCAAAGTCTGGAGCCCAGACCTCAATCTCCATCTCCCACGGGGATGGAAGGGAACCAAGTTTACCAAGCCATCACCTGCTGCCTCCCTTGGTGCAGGAAGCTGAAGGAGAAGCAGAGACGCGAACCAGGCGTGCTGACACAGGACGCAAGCATCCCAAATGGGACTCAACCACTGAGTCTGTCAGGAGGCAGTTATCTTTCAAATACTTGCTGACCGTGAACAGGTATACTATTACTATAAAAATTCACCAGTGCCTTTCAGAAGAAATCTCAGATTTTAGATAGGAATTCCCAAAGCTTAAATAAAGAAATCAACAAAAACCACATTTGATGAAATTCATTAAGGTTCGCACTGTTAAAACTGTGAAATCTGAGGGCAAAAAACAGCAGAAGGTGCTCCCTATGTATCTTCCTCGCCAGGTAGGAACAGCTTCTGCAGGAAGATATTCCAAGGGCCAGCACACAGCTTTTGAAATAGGGTTTCGAACTGTTTAATAAACAACTTCTCTGTTCATGTGCGTTATTAAGAAACCTTCCTCAAGGGGCTGGCACTGTGGTGTGGTGCACTGGGCCTCTTTGTGTCCCAGCTGCTCCTATAACAATTCAGCTCTGTGATTGTGGCCTGAAAGGCAGTGGAAGGTGGTTCAAGTGCTTAGAGGAGGCTCCTGGCTCTGGCTTTGGATCAGCCCAGCTCTAACTGTTGCAGCCATTTGAGGAGTGAACCAGCAGATGGACAACCTCCCTCCCTCCCTCTCTTCTCTGTCTCTACTTCTCAAACAAATAATAAATAAAATCTTAAAAAAAAGAGAGACTTTCCACAAAAGAAAACTATTATCCTTCTGAACTTGGAAGCATTTTATGCAAATTTTTATTTTATTTATTTATTATTTATTTATTGGAAAATTAGAGCTACAGAGAAAGGGAGAGTGAGAAAGATACAAAGATGTCTTCCATCCAATGGTTCACTCCCCAATTGGCCACAATGGCCGGAGCTGTGCCGATCCAAAGCCAGGAGCCAGGAGCTTCTTCCCGGTCTCCCATGGGGGTGAAGGGGCCCAAGGATTTAGGCCATCTTCTACTGCTTTTCCTGGGCCATAGAAGAGAGCTGGACAGGAAGTAGAGCAGCCGGGTCTCGAACCAGCACCCATATGGGATGCCGATGCTTCAGGCCAGGGTGTTCACCTGCTGTGCCACAGCACTAGCCAAGCAGTTGTTTTAAACAGGATTTCAAACAGCATCAAAAAAAGGTTACTGGGGGCAGGCATTTGGCGTAGCACTTAAGACACCATGTGGAAAGCCCACATTCCACATCAGAGTGCCTGGGTCCGAGCCCTGGCTCTGTTCCCGATTGATTCCAGCTTCCTGCTAATGTGCACCCTGGGAAGCAGGGATGATGGCTCAAGGTACTGGGTCCATGCAAGCCACATGGGAGACCTAAACCGAGCTTCCAGCTCACAGCTTCAGCCTGGCACAGCTCCAGCTGTTGTGGAAATCTGGGGAATGAACCACAGATGGCAGATCACTATCTCTCCACCTTTAAATGAATACATTAAAAATAAATTTAAGGTTGCTTTAAAAAGTTACTGGAAAATATTAGATACTGGAAAGTACAGAAGTATAGAGATTGCTGTGAAATAATTTTTAAGACACGAAATCAACCTGGTTCCCAAATATCTAATTTAAGCAGATTTCAGAGAATTAAGAGTCGAAAGATGCTTACAACACAGTGATTTCAAATACGAGGGGACTTCAAATAGTTTATGGAGGAGTGAGCACTTAGCCCAGTAGTTAGGACACCAGTTAAGAAACCAGTATGGGGGGCCAGCGCTGTGGCTCACTCGGTTAATCCTCCGCCTGTGGTGCCAGCATCCCATATGGGCGCCAAGTTCTAGTCCCGGTTGCTCCTCTTCCAGTCCAGCTCTCTGCTGTGGCCCAGGAGGGCAGTGGAGGATGGCCCAAGTGCTTGGGCGCATGCACCCACATGGGAGACCAGGGTGGGGAGGCACTTAGCTCCTGGCTTTGGATTGGCACAGCATGCCGGCCGTAGCAGCCATTTGGGGGGTAAACCAACGGAAGGAAGACCTTTATCTCTCTGTCTCTCACTCTCACTGTCTAACTCTGTCAATAAAATAAAATAAAATAAAATAAAATAAAATAAAACAAAAGAAAGAAACCGGTATGTCATACTGAAGTACCCAAGTCTGAAACTCAGCTCCCGCTTCCTGCTAATGGAGAGCCTGGAAGGCGGCAGTCTCAAGTAGTCGGGTTCCTGCCACTTGTGTGGGAGAGCTGGACTGAGTACCTGGCTCCTGGCTTCAGCCCCATCCAACTGTGAATACTGTGGGCATTTGGGGAGCGAACCACAGATGGAAGCACTCCACCCCATCCCCTGCCTCTCAAATAAATTAATTTTTACAAAAGGTTTGTGGAA
The DNA here is from genome assembly GCF_051225735.1 of Oryctolagus cuniculus. Taxonomy (NCBI): domain Eukaryota; kingdom Metazoa; phylum Chordata; class Mammalia; order Lagomorpha; family Leporidae; genus Oryctolagus; species Oryctolagus cuniculus. Next base: position 180,347,835 of record NC_142868.1, read on the forward strand.
AAACAGAATGAAAGGCAAGTTTCTTTTAGCAAAAAAATTTTTCAAGTCATGCACAGTTCTTTCATAATATTCATTTCCTTCTTAAATTTTCTTATTAAAATTTATTTTTATTTTTTACTTGAAAGGCAGAATAAGAGACAGAAAAACAGAGAGATTTTCCATCCCTGTCTACTACTTCACTCCCCGGATACCTGCAATAGCAAAGGCTGGGTCAGGCTGAAGCCAGGAGCCATTACCTTCTACTTCCCGGAATGCATATTAGTGGGCAGCTGGGCTGGAAGCACAGTGGGGACTCGAACCCAGGCACTTCAATATGGGACACAGGCAGCCCAACTGGCATCTAAACCCCCTGTGCCAAACATCCACTGCTGTAGTACGCATTTTTCATGAACTTTCTGAAGATCCCTCATATGCATGGCTTTTAACACTTTTTTGCACAAAAATAAATTTGTCTTTTGAATCATTTCCCACAAACTTCTTGAAGCACCCTTCATACAATTACACATCGAATTCGACAGAGAATTTTAACTGCAGGGCCTCTGCTCTCTACTTTGAGAGTTCTTCCCTTAACCTTCATGTGGCTCACACATCAGGCCCACAGCACCGCAAGACCACTGTGAGAAAGCGGAGACCTCACCTCGGCATGGACAGAGTTGATGTGATACTTGACACCACTCTCTGACACAAATTCCTTCTGACATAGAAGACACCTGTATTTTCCAGCCACAAAGTTTCCCTATTTCCAAGAGGAAAAAAAAAAGAGAGAGAATTAATGGTAAAACAAGAATACAGACCTGGTCTCTGTGTAAGGACCATTAGATGAAAAGTGGAGATTCTACTTAGCAAAGGTAAGAAGGAAAAAGATTCGAAAGAGCAATGTATTTGGGAAAACGAGCTTGAATAGACTATCACCCATGTAAACCCTAACACGATGCTTACCAGACACCCACCACACCTCCAACACAACCTGGCATCCTCCTGCTTTTACTATGTAAGAGGCACGTTTCTCTGACTTCCTATGTTCCTTTCACTTCCAGGTTCTCTTGGTTTCTGCCCCAGAATTATCAAACTCCCCAAATTCTCCAGAGGGACCACCAGGCCATTCTTCCCATTATGCTCCGCTGCTGCAAAGCGTGCCTCAGTGATCCAGAATTAGAAGAGTACCATCCATAATACCTAGTTTAAAGACTCAGAAACTAGGATCAAGATGACAAACTCCTAAGCGTGCCTGGACAGATCTGGTTTGGATGCCTCTAACTCCCTTGTTGCCTTGAACTGAGACTTCTCTCCCCTCCCGAAGCTTCAGGTTTCCATGGTGATCATTTTGTGGGAAGAGACACTTCTGAATGGGATTGGAAAGTGGCAGCAGTTCCCATGGCTGGTGGGTTGTAGGACACCTGGGTCAACATGGAGAAGATTCAGTGAGGTGAATGGCTATTAGCCTGACACCCTTTCCCACCACCCATCCCCAGAGGCCAGGACAGTTAAGATGGATTTAGAGGACCTTCAACAATTCAGAGAAATCCTTGTAGGTTGAGTTTCAAAAGTGTAAGGCCCAATAAGACAGGGCAGGCCCAGAGTGGCAGACGCTCCCCTGGAAGGTATTAAATCCCTGGTAGGGACTCAAAACTGATATGTTTTTGTCCAAATTCCATTACTGATAAAACTTACAGGATGTGTTGGCTTTTCCAGGGTCTTGGACATATCCCAGCATCCCACCCAATAACACACTAAGAATCTGTGGGACATAAAAAGCTAAGGCAGCCTCTGAAGATAACAGTAATCAGGACGACCAGCTGTTCACCAAAACTGAATTCTCTTCCATGTCAGACTATTTTAAAGGATACGTGAACATATTAAGTTTAAAAAGTTACAAACCAATGTACAAGAGCCCAGGTGAGCTTTAAGGCCAGATACACTACTGTAGACAGCCTCACAACCCTGAAAAAGAGAAAAAAGTGTGTGAAGACCATAGCAAATAGCATCCTTCTCATAGCAATGATACGTATCATTTACACTGGTCAACCACACTTCTGGAGGAAAGAAACAATAAATAGTTACATAAACCACACAGAAAAAGAATCCACATGTAAGTCACTCTCTCTCTCTCTCTCTCTCACACACACACACACACACACACACACACACACAGGAAGGGTAAAAGAAAAAAGAAAAAGAAGGTGAACAAGCTGTTTAGAAATGACTGCATATTTCACTTACCTAGCACTCTCTCTAATACTCAAGGGAAATACAGGAAAACTGGATATTTTTTTAAAATCTGCCTTAATTAGTATGACTGTGCCTCCCATTTCTTTTATATTCACTCCTCCCCTAAGTGCTGCGTACACAGCCACGGTGGTGTAGACGACTGCAAAGTCTCGGCCACTCTTCCCGTCCAGAAGGGCGTCTGCCCTCCCTCACAAGCTGCCTTTGCCCCTTGATTCCTTTGATCAATACAATGGGTGATCCTCTACAAAGTCTGCCATAAAAGAGAAGATCTGCAGCTTCTGCTTTCATGTTCTTAGAACATTCGGTCTGAGGAGTCAGTCACTGTGTCGCCGGCTGGTAGTCCAAGAACCCCGCCAGAGAGAGAGGCCACGGGGAGAAGCAAGCTCCCAGCTGGAGGAAGCTGCACGGAAGCCATCTTGGACGTTTCAGCCCCAGCCGAGCTTTCAGCTGAACACACCCTCTGAGTGTTCCTAGCTGATGCCACACACAACAGAACTGTCCGGCGGGGCTCTGGCAGAATTACTCGGACAAATAAAATAATGACTGTTTTAAGGCACTAAGGTTTGGGTTTTTCATCACAAAGGAATAAATAACTGAAAAGAGCCGAAGCTTGCTAAACATCTACTGAGTAAATGAAGAAGAAAGAACCACCTGGTTAGGACACTGAATGCGATGATACTTCTTGATATCTGACTTCCACTTGTGCAGGACCTCCTGGCTGAAGGTAGGTAGCCCAGGGCGGGTGTATTTTAACTACAAGACAAGACAACATTTTATTAAAGGAATTCAACTCCCAACCAGAATACCACAAAATTCTCACATCCAACTTTTCAGGTTATGATTCTAGAATCTACAAGTATAATTTCATATACGAAAAAACCAAAGATATAAAGACCCTTTCTTTTTTCAAGATTTATTTTAATTACTTAAAAAGCAGAGATAATGACAGAGGAGGAGAGACAGAGATCTTCCATGTGCTGATTCACTCCCCAAATGGCCGCAATAGTCAGAGTTAGGCCAGGCCAAAGCCAGGAGCCAGAAGCTTCTTCTGGGTCTCCCACATTGAGTGCAAGGATTCAGGGACTTGGGTTGTCTTCCACTATCTTCCCAGCAGGGAGCTGGATTGGAAATGGAGCAGCTGGGACTTGAACTAGCACCTTTGTGGGATGTTAGCATTTCAGGAGGCACCTTAACCTTGTACATCACAGCCACGGCCCCGATATAAGACCTTTTAAAGTTCCTGAATAACTGATTATGTATGACTGACCATTCTTTAGTCACAGAAAAGCTTGATTTAACAGAAGATAGGAGACTTTCAGATATAACAATCTAGTTTAAAAAGGAAGAAAAAATCAGAGCAGTGCACAGAGTCAAAATTTTTTTGTTAAAAAATAGTTCGAACAATTTTTCCCTGCTTATTTGAATTTCTGATTTTTTCCTTAATGATTATAAACTAATTTTCACTATTTCTAATTTTTTATTTTTTTAAGATTTATTTGAAAGGCAGAATGGTAGAGAGAAAGGAATAGACAAAGAGAGATCTTCTGTCCACTGGTTCACTCTCCAAATAGCCACAATACCAAGGTGTGGGCCAGGCTGAAGTCAGCAGTCAGGAATTCCATTCTGATCTCCTGCATGTTTGGCAGGGTCCCAAGTAATGGGTCACTGTCCTACTGCTTTCCCAGGTGCATTAGCAGGAAGCTGGATCAGAAGCAGGGCAGGCCAGCGCCCTGGCTCAATAGGCTAATCCTCAGCCTAGTGGCGCCGGCACACCGGGTTCTAGTCCCGGTCGGGGCGCCGGATTCTGTCCCGGTTGCCCCTCTTCCAGGCCAGCTCTCTGCTATGGCCAAGGAGTGCAGTGGAGGATGGCCCAAGTACTTGGGCCCTGCACCCGCATGGGAGACCAGGAAAAGCACCTGGCTCCTGCCATCGGATCAGCGCGGTGCGCCGGCCGCGGCGGCCATTGGAGGGTGAACCAACGGCAAAAGGAAGACCTTTCTCTCTGTCTCTCTCTCTCACTGTCCACTCTGTCTGTCAAAAAAAAAAAAAAAAAAAAAAAAAAGAAGCAGGGCAGCCAGGACTTAATTGGCACCCTGATATGGATGCTGGCATCACAAGCAGCAGCTTACTCTACTGTATCACTACACTGGTCCCAATTTCCAGTATTTTCTAAATTCTAAAACAAAAAAGGTTTGACCTAAAACAAGGATTCAGAGAAACCAGGTAACAGAACGCATAATCCTTGTTTATACTAGAAAAGCAGAATTCTTCCTAGCACTTCTTTTTATATAACCTCTCCTTCTAACAATTACTGGAGTTTCCAACGAAGAGACAGCAGCTGCAGAGAAAGCTGGCAAAGCCTCCCATGGGTAAAGTGGGGCCACCTCTGGTAAGTCAACAACCTTCCAGCTTCAGGTACCTAGAAAGAACCTGATTCTCCGAGACAGAAAAACAAACCACAGGCCATACAAGCAATGCTATTAGTAAGAAAGATCGCTCAGAAGACCCTCTGATAAGTCTAGAGAAGAAATCAGAACATGGAGCTGGCTTCACTCACATGCATTTATGCATTTCGGCAGCTAGTACAAATGAATCTATCTAGAATCCTTTTACAAATAGGAGAATTTAAATAAGCTATTATTTTTATATAATAAACTATCATTTAAACTATGTACGATGCAGCAATGAAAACAAAATAATGAGGGAGCGGGAATTTGGTGTAATGGGTAAGATGTCACTTATGATCCCCATGTCCCATGTCAGAATGCCTGGGTTCAAGTCCCAGTTCAGCTTCCAATTCCAGCTTTCTGCTAATGTGCTCCCAGGAGGCAGAGGTGATGGCTCAAATAGTTTGGTCCTTGCCACTCACATGGAAGACCCAGACTGAATTCTTGTCTCCTGGCTTCATTCCTGGCTCAGCCCTGGCCGTTGGGGACTTTTGAGGATTGAACCAGTAGCTGGGAGATGCCTATATCTGTCTCGCAAATAAATAAAATAAAAAATATTTTTAAAAAATTTTTTAAAAGAATAAGGATGAACTCTATGAACAGACTAGGAGTGATTTCTAAGATATATTCTTTAAAAAAAAAAAAGATTTATTTTATTTACTTAGAAGACAGAGTTACAAAGAAAGAGAGAGATAAAGAAGTCTTCCATCTGCTGGTTCACTCCCCAAATGGTTAAAACAGCCACAACTGAGCTATCTGAAGCTAGGAGCCAGGAGCTTGGGCCATCCTCTGTTGCCTTCCCAGGTGCACTAGCAAGGAGCTGGATCAGAAGTGGAGCAGCTGGGACTTGAACTGACGCCCATATGGGATGCTGGCGCTGTGGGCTGGGGCTTTAACCCACTGCACCACAGCACCAGCCCCCAGGATATATTCTTAAATAAAATAAAGCAGTATGCAAAACAGTATGTATGGTAAGAAAGAACAGGCTATAAGAAAATCACCTCTACATGTAATCTGTTCTCTCATCCCTTAAAAATGCAAGAAGGGTGAAACAGAAACAAATGGATTTGGTTACCTTTGGGAGTGGGTGGAATAGGGAAGGAAGAAAAAGGGAAAGGGAATGGGAATGGAAAGGGGAGATGAAGTACACTGACTCCCTTTAAGTATACTTTTCTGTACAGGTCTGATTTAGAACCACAGTGACATTTCACCTATCTTCAAAATAAATGAGTAGTAGAAATTAAATAGGATGATTAAAATGCAATCTATATGTGAACTTATTACAAATGGGTGACATAATGAAGGAAGCAGGGAAGGAAAAATAAGTAACTTTGCAAGATAGTATTTTGACCTTATTACAATAAGAACTCTATAATACAGGGGCCAGTGCTCTGGCATAGTAGGTTGAGTCTCTGCCTGTGGCGCCAGCACCCCAACACAGGCACTAGTTCGTGTCCCAGCTGCTCCTCTTCCAATCTAGCTCCCTGCTAGTGGCCTGTGAAAGCAGTAAAAGAAGCTGCACCCACGTGAGAGACCCAGAAGAAGATCCTGGCTCCTGGCTTCAGATTGGCTCAGCTTCAGCCATCGCAGCCATTTGAGGAGTGAACTGGTGGATGAAGACCTCTCTTTCTGTCTCTGTCTCTCTCTTTGTCTGTAACTCTGCTCTCTCAAATAAATAAATTTAAAAAGAAAAAGAACTATAATACAAATATTACCCTTTAATTAGCAAATTCATTTTCTACATGGGAATGAGCAATTCTAAAACTACTTTGTTATACTAGAATTGAACAAATAAGTAAATCTATTGTGGATAATGAGAGATTTCTTACTATTGGAGAAAGAAGTTACAAATAAACAGGAAGACAAGAATGCAACTTTTGGTGTTGGGTTGGAATTGAAGGTATCATGGTCTTTTTTTTTTAAGATTTATTTATCTATCTGTCTGTCTGTCTATCCGAAAGGCAGAGTTACAGAGAGGGAAAGATAGAGATCTTCCACCTACTGGCTCACACCTCAGATGGCCACCAAAATCTGGGGCTGGGCCAGGCTGAAGCCAGGAGGCTGGAGCTCCATCCAGGTCTCCCACATGAGTGGGCAGGGGCCCAAGCACTTGCGTCATCTCCTGCTGCTTTCCCAGCTGCTTTAGCAGGGAGCTGGATGGAAAGTGGAGCAGCTGGGGCTAGAATTGGTGCTCACATGGGATGCTGGCGCTTCAGGTGGCATCTTAATCCTGCTGAGCCACAATACATGCCCCCAATAAAGAGCTTGAAAGATCTCTCAATGGCCAAATCTGGGACAATTTGAGCAACAAAATTAATAATAATCACACTGAATTATAACTCACAGAATAAAATATCCATGAGTCTATGCTGATAAAAATAAATTAACAGCGGGAAAGGACAGCTTTTCCTCACAGAATTGCTATCAATGATTGTAGAAGAGGGATGGACATTTGGTACAGCAATTAAAGACACCCTCTGGATGTCTGCATCTCCTATCAGTGACTGGGATTGAGTCCTGGCTCCACTTCTGATTCCAGCTTTCTGCTAATGCATACTCTGGGAGGCAGGAGGTTATGGATAAAGTAGTGAGTTCTTGCTACTCATGTGGGAGACCCGGATGGAGTTCCGGGCTCCTGGTTTTGGCCTGACACAGTCCTGGGTTGTTGCAGGCATTTGGGAATTGAACTAGCAGATGGAAGATTTCTCTTACTCTGCCTTTCAAATAAAAATTTTTTTAAGATTTGTTTATTTACTTGAGAGGCATAGTTATCAACAGAGAGAGGAAGAGACAGAGAGATCTTTCATCCACTGGCTCACTCCTCAAATGGCCAAAACTGCAGGAGCTGTGCTGATCTGAAGCCAGGAGCCAGGAGCTTCTTCTGGGTCTCCCAAGCACTTGGGCCATCTTCCAGTGCTTTCCCAGGATATCAGAAGGGAACTAGTTTGGTAGTGGAGCAGCCAGGACTCAAACTGGCACCCATATGGGATGCTGGCAGCACAGGCGAATGCCTAACCTGCTATGCCAAAGCTCCGGGTCCTCAAATAAAATTTTATAAATTAATTTTAAAAAACTGTAAAAGACTTGTGGAAACAAAAACATAAGATAAACACCAAAGTAATAGTTACTGTAGACAACAACTTTCAATGGATGATGATGTAAGTGGTAGAAGTATCACATGAAGCAGGATATTTGCATAATCTCAGTACCCCCCACAAAATACTAATTACAAAGGCAACACTGTAATTTTACTAGGAGACAGCTGCAAGACACATGCTAAACAACTGATCAAAGCTATTGCCAGCAGTAAAAAAATACATATCAATACCATATACCTCTGACATGCTAGATTGAGAACAGACATTACTTCCTTGTTATTCTTGATGAAAAATAAAACCCTCAACTTATCCACATTGGGGAATACTCTACAAAATAACCAGCGGTTCCTTTCCAAAGGTTTCAAGGACACAAGAAACAAAGCCAGGGAAGCTGTAACACATTGGAGAAGACTATGGGAGATACAGTAACAAATACAATGTGGGATCTTGATGGGATCCTCTAACATGGTTATAAAAGCTGTGTGAAGAGTACAAGGGAGCTCTACTAATTCTGCAACTGATCCGTAAGTCTAAAATTACTTCAAAATAAAGTTTTTTTAAAAATCTATTATTTATATGTATATCAAAGAAACCCTGGAAAGATGCCTAAGAAGCTAGTAAGAATTGCTAACACTGGAATAGGCCTGGGGAGAATGGGGTAGCTCCATGATCACCATTTTGACTTCTGAACCATGAGAACAAACTATCCAAAAAAACTAAATTCTTGTGTTTAAATAATAAAATAATAAACTTGATCACTGGTATCTGTCTCCAATTCCCTACCATATACCATGTAGAGATCCTAGGCTGCAAGATCCCAAGAAACATATCACTGCACAAAGTCCATATTTCAATAGAATTAGATAGCCTGTAACACAAAAGAAGTGCAGAAGTAAATCTGAAACAAGCAAGGATACTCTGATATTCAAAAGCAATTCCTACTGGATAATCAGTAGGGCTAATTTTCAAACATGAGAACAGTGTTAGATTCTAGGATTTGACCTCATTTTCTTCTAATATAACATTCCTCTCAAACAGTTCAGAGCCCTAGGCCAAATCTAAACTACTCTGCTAGCCTGGAGAGTAATGGGTACTTAGTTCTATCTTAGACCTTATTATATATCCCCTTCAAATCCTCCCCATGGCTACCACACTGTCATATACCCAGCCTCCTCTTGGCTTAATTAATGCTCCTCGCCTCTAAGATCTATTCTTATCCAGTGGGTTCTGTACCCCTCAGAAGCAGGATAGAAGCCATGTAGGGGAATGATAAAAGAATCAAGGAAATAGCTAAGTAGATAAGGCTTTGGGCTTACCACCCCCAGTTATTCAGAGCAAAAATGTTTTTAGTTATTACATATACTGGTGTTTTACATAGATTTTAATTTTGAAAAAAGGAAGGAGAACAGTGCTATTGCTATAAAAACAAACTGAAAGCACTTCACTAAATATAAACTATTACATATGAACTAACAAATGGAAACACATTGGACAAAGACTAAGCAAAAATATCTAAGCTGGGAATTTGAGTTTTCTCTGGAAGCAGTCTAGAATGTAAGAGGACTCCTTAAGGAACTTCCGAAACAGAATGTCATTCTAGGACCCACCTGAATCCAAACACTGAAGCTGGATCAGACATATGCCATCTCCAAGGAAAAAGAAGCAAATATTGCTTAGGATGTACTCATTCAAGTAAATTTACTTTTCTATAAATAGTGAAGTATAATATTTGACAAAATGGTTTCAAAACTATACAGGTTTTTACCTTACCTTCCTATCATCAGGTACCAGATCCTGAAGCACCTTCCTCTTAGGCCATTCCTTGGCCAGCTCAGCAGAGGCCAACTCCTGCAGGTGGTACACAGCTATTTTGGCAGAACGCCTCTGGACTCGGCCCCCACTCTTTGGCTCCAGGCTCATCTCCTTTAAGCACTCTGCCTGTCCTGATTCTGGAAAGAAGGAGATCTGCAAGAATGAGACACAGCAAATCAGGGTTGATAAGTGACTTCCATCAGTGATTAAAGACTGCTCTGAGTATCAAAAGAGCCATTTGGAAGCTTCCTGATCACTACCATCAAGCTCTACCACAGTGATGCATATCTTATTGGCTAAAAAAAGCATATTAGCAGGATAAAATCAGCTATGTTGTAATAAGCAAAAGTAATTATAAGTCCAGACACACTCTTATTCAAAGAAATTAACCTCAATCCATAATTTATACTATATTAAAAAATCAACTCAAAAGAGATCATAGTCCTAAATACATAACATAAAGGCATAAAATTTCTAGACGGAACCATGGGAAAAATTTTTTGTGATCCTAGATGTGATGGTAAGCAGGTACTTCAAAAAGTTTGTGGAAAATAAAATTTTAAAAGATTAAGTCATTTTGGTGAAAATTTTTTAAATCCATGCATACACATATTTACTCAAGAATTTAAAAATTATTTTCACACAAAAAACTTTATGTAAATGTCTATACCAGCTTTAGTCATAACTGCTAAAAACTGGTTATAACCCAAATGTTCTACAACTGGCGAAGGCGTAAACAACAAACTTACAACATGAATACAATGGACTCCTCGTCAGAAATAGGAAGGAATAAACTAGTGACACATGCAACACGTGGATGACTCTCAACTGCTTTATGCTAAGTAGAAAAGTCAGACTCAAAAGGCCATATATCATATGAAAAAAGACAAAGCAATAGGGACAGAAAAGATCAGTGGTTTCCGGGAACTGCAAGTGAGGGGAGGAACTGAATACAAAGGGACACAAGGTAATTTATCTTAAAGACTTACTCATTTATTTGAAGGAAAGAGTTATAGACAGAGATGAAGAGTCAGAAAGAGAGAGAAAGACAGACAGACAGATCTTCCATCTGCTGATTCACTCCCCAGATGGAGCTAAGAGCTGGGGCTGGGCCAGGCCAAAGCCAGGATCCTGGAGCTCCGTCCAAGTTTCCCATGTGGGTGCAGGGGCCGAAGGACCTGAACCATCTTCTGCTGGTTTCCCAGGGCATTAGCAGTGAGTCGGATCAGAAGTGGAGCAGCCGGGACTTGAACTGGCGCTCATATGGGGATGCTGGTGTCACAAGTGGTGGCTTAAACTGTTTCACTACAACGCCATCCCCAACACAAGGGAATATGAAAGGTGACAGAATTGTTCTCTGTCTTGATGGTAGTGGTGGTTACCTGACTATATTCATGTATCAAAACTCACTACCGTGGGCAGCGCTGTGGTGAGTAGGTTAATCCTCCGCCTACAGTGCCGGCATCCCATTTGGGCACCGGTTCTAGTCCTGGCTGCTCCTTTTCCGATCCAGCTCTCTGCTGTGGCCTAGGAAGACAGTAGAAGATGGTCCAAGCGCTTGGGTCCCTGTACATGCATGGGAGACCCAGTAGAATATCCTGGCTCTTGGCTTCAGATTGGCTCAGCTCCAGCCATTGCGGCCATTTGGGGAGTGAAGCAGCGGATGGAAGACCATTCTCTCTGTCTCTCCCTCTCATCGTATGTAACTCTACCTCTCAAATAAATAAATAAAATCTTAAAAAAAAAAAAAAAAAAAGCTCAGTATTGTGCTCTAAAAAGGTAAATACTACCACATGTAAATTATACTTAACAAAGTTGACCATAAAAAAAATATATATATATACACAGTACAGGGAAGTTAGGAAATCTAATTGGGGGTAGAGAGGGAGAGACAAAAAATTGGAATAGATGAACCAGCTCGAAAGGTTGCCACAAAATTTTTGCTAAAAGGGAAGCCTTTAGTTTTTGTTTTTTGTTTTTTTTTTTAAGATTTATTTATTTATTTAAAAGTCAGAGTTACACAGAGAGAGGAGAGGCAGAGAGAGAGCGAGAGAGAGAGAGAGAGAGAGAGAGGGGTCTTCCATCCAATGACTCACTCCCCAAATGCCCACAATGGCCAGAGCTGTGCCAATCCGAAGCCAGGAGCCAGGAGCTTCTTCTGGGTCTCCCAAGTGGGTGCAGGGGCCCAAGGACTTGAGCCACCTTCTACTGCTTTCCCAGGCCATAGTAGAGAGCTGGATTGAAAGAGCAGCAGCCGGGACTAAAATCAGCACCCATATGGGATGCTGGCGCTTCAGGCCAGGGCATTAACCTGCTGCACCACAGCGCTGGGCCATCCTCCACTGCACTCCTGGGCCACAGCAGAGAGCTGGACTGGAAGAGGAGCAACCGGGACAGAATTCGGCACCCTGACCGGGACTAGAACCTGGGGTGCCGGCGCCACAGGTGGAGGATTAGCCAAGTGAGCCATGGCACTGGCCAGCCTCTAGTTTTAAATATATAATAATAAATTTACTTCTCCCTGAAAATACTTTGAAATTTCACTTTTCTAATCTAATAACATTCAAAAGGCAGAAATAAAAGGATAAAGAACAAGGAAGAGAGAACAAAGGCATTCGATGATTAAAAGGGGAGATATGTATTGAAATATCGCACAGTAGTATTAAATATAAATATATACAGTTATTGAAGATAAACAATGTTTAAAAAAAGGGGTGAGAGATACAAACAAGGAAGCAAGACTATATGGGAAGACACAGGCCTAAGTACTCACCATAAAATGCATTTCCTAATAGGGTCTAGAAAGAAATCAGTACTCACAGGCGCATGCTCTGACCTCAGGTGATACGCAAGCCCAGCCTTTGATCTATACGGTTTTCCACAGTGGTGACATTTGAGGGTCATCTTCTCCAGCTCTGCAGCCTCTTTGCCACATTTTCTAACATGGTACAGATATCCCATGATGCTGGTAAAGCTACTGGAACAACTCTGAACACAAGAAAAAAAGCCTAAAATACAATCTTACATCTTCAGACATGATCTGTAATTTTTTTTTAAAGATTTATTTTTATTTATTTATTTGAAAGGCAGAGTTACAGAAAGAGAGGAAAAGACAGAAAGTGAGAGGTCTTCCATCTGCTGGTTCACTTCCCAAATGGCCATAATGGCCAGGACTGGGTCAGATTGGAGCCAGGAGCCAGGAGCTTCATCTAGGTCTCCCAAATACTTGGTTCATCTTCCACTGCTTTCCCAGGTGCATTAGCTGGGAGCTAGATTGGAAGTGGTGCAGCTGGGACTCAAACCAATGGGATGCTAGTGTTACAGGCAACAGTCTAACCCACTATGCCACAATGCCAGCCCTTTTTATTTGAAAGGCAGAGTGACAGAGATACAGAGGAAGAGATAGAGACCTTCCTCTGGTTTAGTTCCCAAATGGCATCAACAGTTGGAGCTGGCCCAGGACAAACCAGGAACCTAGAACTCTATCGAGGTCACCCACCCATGTGGGTGTCAGGGGCCCAAGCACTTGGGCTATCCTCCACTGCTTTACCATACACACAAGTAGGGAGCTGGATGGGAAGAAGAATAGTTGGGACTTAAATCAGCACTCTGATATGGGATGCCAGCATCAAAAACAGTGGCTTTAACCCAGTGGGCTACAATGTTGGCCCATCATCTGTAAATTTCTAACCCACCACAAAGCACTCACCACCATAAAATACAAGAAGACCTTGTGTGATATCACAAGACCCTCTCTAACATTTCCCGTTGGTACAACCCTTTCTTGTCCTGGCTGTCCTGTCTATGACCAAGCATGATATTCCATCAGTGTGGTTAGCATCTGATAAACTGTACCTGTGCACCCACCCTGGGTTAAGAGCTGCTTTTTGGTTTGTGATCCAACCCCATCCTATATCAAATACCCAGCAACATCAAAGTTCATCATTACTGGGATCCTCATCATCACACTAAAGGAAGGATGGTAAAGGAACCCCTTTGAACAAAGGTAAAATAAACTTTCGGAAGTGAGAAAGAAAATTAAGAACCACTGGTAAGTCTGAAGAACAGGAGCCACCCTCACGCCATGAGATGGCACACACGTAGGAGTTCTACGAGGGATGAAGAGAAGAAACGAAAAAGAACAAAAAGACATTGGCCTGAGACTCCAGGGCTTTTGTCCTTGGGCTCTTACCTCACGCATGCATCTGAGCTTTCCCAGTCTCTTAAGAACTGTTCGGAGCCGTTCCCTTTCACTCGGCTCATCTATTTCATCACTGGCCTTCAAAATGGGCTAGAAATCAAAAGAAAAGCAGATCATCCATGGAAAAGACAGATACAGGGAAAAACAAATCATGGAGAGTCAGCAGAACCGTTCTGCCAGTTAAGCTGATGCCCGTGAAGTCACGGCACCTGGCTCCTGGCTTACCACAACTTCTTCTGGAGAGGCAAAGTCAATCCAAAGGCACTAGGAGTTCTGAGTCCCCCACTTCCCAGGATATGCACCTCTGGGACTAACCTAAACCTACGGATCCAGCACAAAGTTGTCATGGTGTCATTTTTCAATCAAAAGGATCTTCTTACACCTCAATAAGATAACAGAGCCTCAGCCATCTGCACTGAAATATCTACACGCAGCTAAGAAACAGACATCCGGGGCCGGCGCTGCGGCATAGCGGGTAAAGCAGCTGTCTGTGGTGCCAACATCCCATATGCGTGCTGGTTCTAGTCCCGGCTGCTCCACTTCCAATCCAGCTCTCTCTATGGCCTGGGAAAGCAGTGGAAGATGGCCCAAGTCCTTGGGCCCCTGCACCTGCATGGGAGACCTGGAGGAGGCGCCTGGCTTCAGATCAGCTCAACTCTGGCCATTGCACCCATTTGGGAAGTGAACTAGTGGATGGAAGACCTCTCTCTCTTTCTCTCTCTCTTTCTGTTCTGCCTCTCTCCAACACTGCCTTCCTAATAAATAAATATAACTTTAAAAAAAAGATATCCAATGCTGCAAAGCCTCACAAAGAACAGAAGGCATTCTTACCAAACTATTATGATTTGCCATGACATGATACTTCATCCCTGCCAGTGACCGCAGTTGTTTCCCACAATGATGACAAGTAAACATTTCCTAAAAGAAAACAACACACTGCTCAATGTCAGGCTATTCAACAGAGAACCAGAATGCCCACATCCGCCAAGGAACGGGCCACGCACTCAGCACGTGTTACTGCTCTCTCATCCTCTCAGGTACTACACAAGGTCATTGTATTTTTCTTCTCCATTTCACAAATGAGGATGCCAAGGTCCACACACAGAAAACTCAATGTCACAGCTAGTAGGTAGATAAGTGAGAATCCATGCCCAAGTCTGTAAGATCCTAAGCCTATTTCTCTATAGCACGAAGCTGCCTCTTATCCATTGTAGCCAGCATGCCCAAGAGAATACGGTTCTGAAATGCGACAAAACATCCAACCTGTTTACAGTTCTCCATGTGTTTCTTTAAACCCTCTATGGTCTTCCTGCCGACTGCCTGGCAGGTAGGACAGGAGACGCTGCCTTTATCCACAATTTCCAAGTACCACTGCTCTTCCAAACTGCCTACAAAGGAGAGAAAGGAACTCAGTTATCTGCAGTATCCTCCAGACACAAAAGGCATAATCCTACTTAGGAAAAGTATCAGAGAAAACATTTGCCCTTCCTTACTAAGCAATAGTGAAGAGACTTATTGTGTGTAACTTCTACAAGTAATTTTTTTCAGATAGGGAGGCGTCTCTGAAATTCCCACTCATCTCCTCCCGATAAATCCCATCTGAGAACCACTGCAAAGCTCATCGGCTTAAAGACCCCAGCTGCATTTTTCA
Organism: Oryctolagus cuniculus; assembly: GCF_051225735.1. Taxonomy (NCBI): domain Eukaryota; kingdom Metazoa; phylum Chordata; class Mammalia; order Lagomorpha; family Leporidae; genus Oryctolagus; species Oryctolagus cuniculus. The sequence goes on from NC_142868.1 coordinate 180,363,273, forward strand.
CAGCAGCATGTCAAATGGGATACATAACAGCCAGTTTGCTAAATGCTCACCATGAGCCCGACACCATGCTAACTGTGTTATCCCACTTAATTTTCACAATAGTTCTGACGGCCTGTATTATCCCTATGTACAGGCAGGAAAACTGAGACTCGCAGTAGATCAATCAACTGAGGCAGGCCAGTAAGTGAATGAAGAGCCAAAACTGAAACAAAAGTCTGTGACCTCCAAACTCAGGTCTCCTTACAGAAATTCTTTAGGATGTCACGCCTTCCAGACGACAACAAACCAGAGCAGGAGAATGATGGCCCACAGGGTGTCCCACAGAAAGCATACCTGCCGCATAAACTGGCGGTTCCTTCCGAATACGACGAGGCTGGGATTTGGGAGCAGGCTGAGTTTTAGGCCGTTGCTTCCTCCCTGACGCGAGACAGAAACCTGAAGCTCAACATATCACCTTGGCCAACCCCTCTCTAGAACCACCATCTCCTCCCTCCCCCTTCTCCTCAGCACTCGATGCCCCACTCCCTCCGCTGACTCCCTTAAGTCACGATAAGATGAAAGTGTAAAACAAGGCAGAATGGAGGCCATTCCCTCGCCCAGCCGGGTTCAAAGGGCTCAAAAGCCTTTCAAGGGCTGCCAAAGTCTCCTGCTTTATCCTCCAAGAATAAAGCACAGTCACCCATTCGCAAAAAGAAACAGCAAAGTCCCTCTCTTACCATAAAGTTTATGCTTCTTCTGAGGAAATTCTCGATAGTCTTCATCTTCCTCCTGCCTCGGTTTCCTTTTTCCTTTGGTTGCAGCAGCACCTGACCCTGAAACAGCACACAAAAGGAAAACCACCTCAGTAGGCTCTGCGCTTCACCTGACCAAAAGGCCGGCAAGCGACACACAGCACACTCTGGAGAGGAACCTCGGGAAGCGACACACAGCACGCTCTGGAGAGGAACCTCGGGCCTGCCCTCAGAAGAGCATTCATAAGATCAGCACAGGGAAGGACCGCGGTGAGCACAAGCCCCACAGGAAGCGTGGGAAGGCGGTGAGATTTCTCACTCACTGCCCCAACCTTCCCATTTTCTTTTGTGTGGTTTCCCAGCCCACAAATAAGAAGGTCCTTGGAACACATGTTTTACTCGAGCCTGATCCTGACTGGAAGCTAACACTAAAGCAGAATTCCTCAAGTTAGAGGACTATCAAAGACCTCCTAGAACATTCTACCCTGAATAATCCTTGCACTGGCACTAAATCCTCCAACAGAGGGTCCAACCAGAAGAACGACAGGGAAGAAGTTCATGTGCTCTGAAGAGGAAAGGCTAAAACAACCCCTAGAGGAGTAAGAGCAACAGAATCTCACTGATACAGGACAGTTCATGAAACTAACAGTATGTGACACTCTGACACCTTAAAATTGTTCAATGAAATCAGGACTGGGAAACACATATATGGCATTTAATACTCGCAGCAGTGACTTCCAAATGTCACTTTAGAGAATGCACTGTGTGTGCAATCAGACAGACGCTGATACCTTCAACGTGAGGAGATGCAGCTGGCTTGATCCTTCTCATCTTCATCCAGTAGGTAGATTTTCGGAAGGAGGCTGGAAAATCACCCACAGGTTCACACGAAGAGGCAGACGACGAGCCACTTAAGGAGTCATCATGAGGGATAGTATACTGGAAACTATTGTCCTTTATGGAGCACTGGGTCCTGCTACTAATATGACACAAAGATGTATAGTACAAAGGAGGGTCCAGAGTAACATTTTCTATTAAGTCTTTTCACAAGAGGATAACCAATTAGTTAGTTATGTAAAGAACCTAAGAAGCCTGATATAAAAACAGAATATAGGTCATAGTCTACCCATTACTATGGTCGATCTAGCCCAACAAGTACAATTATTATTATTATTATTATTATGTATTCTTTCATTGTAATCAGAGTAACCAGTGCACATCAGTGATCACTTTGTAGCCCAGCTGGGCAGCCCTTGCTAAATCTGGCTAAGAAAGGAGGCAAAGTAGCAAAGTTCTGTGACTCTTCAGAAGAATCCCGGGATCCGTAACCAGGCAGGCCGATATTCCCATCTCTCTGACAGAGGGACGGGAGCTAAGGGCATCCCTGAGATCGCAGAGGAAAACACTCTGCAGGCCCAAATCTGATCCATCTGCCTTTTCTCTCGGCTTCCTCCTTAAACCTGATGCTAGGGCTGCTCTGTAATGAGGCAACACCATACTCAGCTCAGAGCTAGAGGAAGGATGCCATCTTGTCTGAGGTAAGCAGGCCAGAGAATTCTGGAATAGTACGTAGTGGGGGCCAGACTGCCAACTCTAAGACAGGTCAGTGTGTCAGACAGCAGACATCACGGCAAAGGACCACACATTCTTCCCGGCTCAGCATGCTGCAGAGCAAGACCCCAGGACTTCCCATTTCCAGCTACATCCTGCTTGAGATTCAGGGTTTAGAATGAGCGCTCTGACTGCTGAAGGGAAGATGCTCCATGGGGCAAAGAGTAAACAGTGGGAGAGGAGGCAGCTCACTGCCGTGGTGTAGACAAGAAATGAGGTGGGCTATCAGTATGGTTTTGTAGTAGAGAAGACAAGTTCACAGAGTCAAGATACCACTCTAGAGGTACATCTGCCCAGAACTACACATGGAGGTAGGTTTGTAACAGCAGGAAGCTGGAAGTAACACAGGTGACCATCCTTAGCAAAATGCATAAATAACCTGTAGTAGATGCCTACAATGGAATTCTAGGCAGCTGTAAGAAACGATAAACCAATTCTACACTTGAAGACACCAACATAATTAAGAAGCACACTGTTGAGTGAAAAAGCAGGACAAGATCTCTAGTACAATGCCATGTTAGCACAATAAAAACAAACGAACGTGGAGAGCCGTGTTATGTTAAAAGGATTCATAAATATTTGAGGACAAACCTCCCACTTGCCAACCTGGTTTCCTCTGGGAGGGAAGGGATGGGAATGGAAGTGGAGCAAACATAACGGATACTGATGGTGTCAGTAAGCCACAAATAGAGAAGAATGATCTCCAGCTCTCTGCACGTGAGGTCCAGAGAAGTCCTGGTTCTGGTGTGGTGCATAAACCCACTACAGCCCATCCCTATTGCTGATTACAACTAAAAACTTGGGACTCTGAGAAGCAAACCAAACAAGTGGATTGTGGGTGCATCCCTGGGGAAATGACACACACAGGGTGAGTTTCCCACTTGTATTTTTGCAATGGGGTGGGCCCCACTTGCAGAGCAACATGGGCAGCTTAGAGCCCAATAACAAAAAATATTTCTGGTCAGAGAAAACAGGAAAAGGTGTCCCTGTGGGCCAAAGTGTAGCAGGATGTGAAGGAATCCTGAAGAGACAGGAAAAGAAGGCCATCTCATAATTCCTAGCAAAGACTAGTGAAGATTTTCAAAGCTGAAATAAAATTAGAACTAGCATGACCCAAACCAATGTAACAAAAGCTCAGAGAACTGAAACATGATTTGAAACACCTGAGGAAGTCTCAGACTACCCCTTGACCTATCCATGCTTTGGACAACCCAATTCATCATAGCAAAGACTAAAGCAAAACAGCTGAGATTTTAAAGAGTGCCCTCAGAAAGCAAGACAGAACTTACACTCTGAACCTAAATTAGTTGCCTACTAAAACAAAACCAGCAACATCCCCAAAATTATAAGAGGACCCAAAGTCTTACAATGTTGGGGGTAAATTACAAAATTACGCAACATGTAAAGAGCATGGGGCCTGCGTTGTGGTACAGCAGGAAATGTCACTGCCTGAGATGCCAGCAACCTATATGGGCACCAGTTCGTGTCCCAGCTGCTCCACTTCTGATCCAGCTTCCCGCTAATGGCCTGGGAAAATCAGCGCAAGATGGCCCAAGTGTTTGAGCCCCTGCTACCCACATGGGAGACTGGATTAAGCTACTAGCCCTTGGCTTCAGCCTGGCTCAGCCCTGGCCTTAGCTGCCATCTGGGGAGTGAAACAGCATATGGAAGATCTCTATATATATAACACTGACTTTCAAATAAATAAATAAATCTTAAAAATAAAAAGGAAAATACATATGAAATGAAGGAAAAGGTAAGAATTATCAATGAAGAATCAGAAATCATAAAAAAGATTTAAATGAAACTTTAGAACTGAAAAATATCTGAAATAAAGTTCAATAGCAGAATGAAGATGACAGAGGAAAGAGTCTGAATTTCAACAGAAATTATCCAATCTGAAGAATCATGAGGGGGAGCAGAGTGGAAAATAGTCAATAGAGCCCTGACAACCCGAGGGTCAATATTTAAGGGTCCAACTCAGGGGTGGGCATTCGGTGCAGTGGTTAAGTTGCCACTTGGGGTGCCCAGCATCCCTTATGAGTATACATGGTTGGGGCTGGCATTGTAGCGTAGCAGTTAAGGCTACCCACGACACTGGCATTCCATGTGGTTGCCACTTTGTGTCCTGGCTGCTCCATTTCTGGAGCAAATCCCTGCTAATGGCTTGGGGAAAGCAGCGGAAGATGGCACAAGTGTTTGAGCTCCTGCTACCCATGTGGGAGACCCAGATGAAGCTCCTGGCTCCTGGTTTCGGCCTGACCCAGTGCTGGCTATTGCAGTCATCTGGGAAGTGAACCAGTGGATGGAAGATTTCTCTCTTCTTCCCTCCGCTTTTCATAATAAATAAACCTTTAAAAAAATATATATGCTTGGTTTGAGTCCTGGCTACTCCTCTTCCAATTGAGCTTCCTGTTATTGTGCATCCTGGGAGGCAGCAGGTGATGGGTAAGTACTTAAGTCCCTATGACCTACATGGGAGACCCAGACTGAGTTCCAGGCTTGGCCCAGCCATGGCTGCTGTGGCCATTTGGAGAATGAACTGGAGAATAGAAGATCTCTGTCTCTCTTTTTTAAGATTTTATTTATTTGAGAGGTAGAGCTACACAGAAAGAGAGAGACAGAGGTCTTCTGTCCACTGGTTCACTCCCCAAATGGCTGCAACAGCTGGAGCTAGGCTGATCTGACGCCAGGAACTTCTTTCAGGTCTCCTACATGGGTGCAGGGGCCCAAGCACTTGGGCCATTTTCCTCTGCTTTCCCAAGCACATTAGCAGGAAGCTGGATTGGAAGTGGAGCAGCTGGAACTTGAACTGGTGCCTTCTTCCTTTCTTTTTAAAAAGAGATTCATTCATTCATTTACTTACTTACTTACTTGAAAGGCAGAGCAAGAAAGAGAGGGAGAAACAGAGAGAGGAAGAGATCTTCCATCTGCTGTTTCACTCCCCCAAATGACAACAGACCAGGCTGGGCCAAGCTGAAGCCAGGAACCTAGAATTCCATCGGGGTCTCCCACATGGGTGAAAGGGACCCAAGTACTTGGGCCATCATTCACTGCCTTCCCAAGGACATTAGCAGGAAGCTGGATTGGAAGAACAGCAGCCAGGACCTGAACCAGTGCTCTGATACAGAGTGCTAGTACTGCAAGCAGTGGCTTAACCCACTGAGCCTCAACACTGCCTCCTCTGCCTTTCAAATATGATGAAATAAACAAAAATTTTAAACATGTGGGATGCAACTAAGCAGTACTTAGAAGCAAACTAAAACTCTAAATGCTTTTATTAGAAAATATCTAAAACCAGTGACTTCAGATTTCATTTTAAGATATCTTAAAAAGAAGGAGCGGCATTATGGAGCAGTGAATTAAACCTCCACTTAGGATGCTGGCATCCCAGACCAGAGGGCCTGTGCTCAAGTCCTGGCTCTGCTTCTGATTCCAACTCCCCGTTAATGTGCACACTGGGAGGCAGCAGGTGAAGGCTCAAATGCTTGGGTCCCTGCCACTCAGGTGGGAGAACCAGACTGAGAACTCAGCTCCTGACTTCTGCCTGCCCAGCCTTAGCTGTTGTGGGTGTTTGGAAGTGAACCAGTGAATGGAAAACCTTTCTCTGCCTGTCTCTGTCTCTCAAATAAAATGAAACCTACAGATTAAATATAAATTAAAATGTAAAAAAAAAAAACCAAACCACAAAAACAATTTTTCAAAAAAAGAAGAAAAACACATGAGCTAGAAAACAGACCCAAAAAATCTGGTTTGTTGGAATGAGCACAGATTTGACAACTTTGTAACTAAAATGATCACAGGAAAAGATACCACAAGTAACTAATATTAGAAATGGGAGGGGAGGGCAGCTCTATGGTATACGGGTAAAGCCACTGCCTGCAGTACGGGCATCCCATATGAGTGCCGGTTTGTCCCAGCTGCCTCTCTTCCAATCTAGCTCTCTGCTACAGTCTGGGAAAGCAGAAGATGGCCCAAGTCCTTGGCCCTGCACCCACATGGGAGACCCAGAAGAAGCTCCTGGGTCCTGACTTCGGATCCACACAGCTCCGGCCGTTGCAGCCATCTGGGGAGTGAACCAGCGGATGGAAGACCTCTCTCTCTCTCTCTCTCTCTGCCTCTCCTCTCTATGTAACTCTGACTTTCAAGTAGATAAATAAATCTTAAAAAAAAAAAGAGAGAGAGAGAGAGAAATGAGGGTATGGGGCTAGTGCTGTGGCGTAGCAGGTAAGGCTGCTGCCTGCAGTGCTGGTGTCCCATATGGGTGCCAGTTCGAGTCCTGGCTGCTCCAATTCTGATCCAGCTCTCTACTATAGCCTGGGAAAGCAGTAGAAGACGGCCCAAGTGCTTGGGCCCCTGCAACTGCATAGGAGACCAAGAAGCTCCTCCTGGCTCCCAGTTTCAGATCGGTGCTATTCTGGCCATTGCAGCCATTTGGGGAATAAACCAGCAGATGGAAGACCTCTCTCTGCCTCTGCCTTTCTGTAACTCTGTCTTTCAAATAAATAAATAAATCTTTTAAAAAAAGAAAAGAAAAAAAGAAATAAGGGGCCAGTGCTGTGGCACAGAGGGCTAAAGCCCCAGCCTGCAGCACCAGTATCCCATACAGGCTCCAGTTCAAGTTCTAGCTGCTCCACTTCCAATCTAGCTCCCTGCTAATGCACCTGTGAAAGCAGCAGAAAATGGCCCAAGTCCTTGGGCCCCTAGACCCATGTAGGAGACCTGGAAGAAGCTCTTGGCTCCTGGCTTTGGATCTACTCAGCTCCGGTCATTACAGCCACTGGGGGAGTGAAACAGCGGATGGAAGACCCCTCTAAAGTAAACTCTCTGTGCCTCTGTAACTCGGCCTTTCAAATAAATAAACAAACCTTTAAAAAAAATGAAAGGAGTTATTACTGTATATAATAGAAATATTAAAATAATGAGAATATTTGGGATAACTTTATGCCAAGAAATTGATAATTCAAGATGAGTACATTTCTGGTTTTTTTTTTTTTTCTGTTTTAATACAACTTAGCAAATCTGACACACGAAGAAACTGGAGGAGCAGGCATTCAGCCTAGTGGCTAGTGGTTAAGATGTCCACATCCCATATTGGATTACCCAGATCTGATTCTGAGCTCCAGCTCCTGACTCCAGCTTCCTGCTGATACAGAGCCTGAGAGACAGCCATAATGGCTCAAGCAGTTGGGTTCCTGCCACCCGTGTGGGGAAACCAGGATTAAGTTCTTTGCTCTTGGCTTCAGCCTGGCTCAGTCCTGACCATTGTGGGCATCAGGGAAGTAAACCAGTGAATGGGAGCTCACTCTTCTTCTCTTTGCTTCTATGACTCAGTTTTTTAAAAAAAAATTTTTTTTGTCCAGCGCCATGGCTCAACAGGCTAATCCTCTGCCTAGCGGCGCCGGCACACCAGGTTCTAGTCCTGGTCAGGGCACCGGATCCTGTCCCGGTTGCCCCTCTTCCAGGCCAGCTCTCTGCTGTGGCCCAGGAGTGCAGTGGAGGACAGCCCAAGTGCTTGGGCCCTGCACCCCATGGGAGACCAGGAGAAGCACCTGGCTCTGCCTTTGGATCAGTGCGGTGCGCCGGCTGCAGCGCGCCAGCTGTGGTGGCCATTGGAGGGTAAAAAAAAAAAAAAAGAAAAAGAAGAAAAATTTTTTTTATTTTTTATTTTTATTTTTTGACAGGCAGAGTGGACAGTGAGAGAGAGAGAGACAGAGAGAAAGGTCTTCCTTTGCCGTTGGTTCACCCTCCAATGGCCGCCACGGCCGGCGCACCGCGCTGATCCGATGGCAGGAGCCAGGTGCTTCTCCTGGTTTCCCATGGGGTGCAGGGCCCAAGCACTTGGGCCATCCTCCACTGCACTCCCAGGCCACAGCAGAGAGCTGGCCTGGAAGAGGGGCAACTGGGACAGAATCCGGCGCCCTGACCGGGACTAGAACCCAGTGTGCCGGCGCCACAAGGCGGAGGATTAGCCTATTGAGCCACGGAGCCGGCCAAAAAAAATTTTTAAAAGAACTGGAAGGGCCAGTGGTATAGTGGGTAAAGCTGCTGCCTCCAATGCCAGCATCCCATATCGATGCCAATTCAAGTCTGGCTGCTCCACTTCCAATCCAGTTCCCTGATAATGCACCTAGGAAAGCAGTGGAGAATGGCCAATGTTCTTGGACCACTACACCCACTTCTAGGTCTCTCCCACATAGGAGACCTAGAAGCTCCTGGCTCCTGGCTTTAGCTTGGCCTAGCCCAAGCCATTGTAGCCATTTGGGGAGTAAACCAGTGGATAATAGACTTCTCTGTCTCTCCCTCTCTCTCTCTCTCTCTCTCTAATTCTGCCTTTCAAATAAATAAAACCAATATTTTAAATTAATTAAGAATTAGGGGCCAGTGCTGTGGCTCACGCCTGTGGCGCTGGCATCCCATATGGACGCCGGGTTCTAGTCCCGGTTGCTCCTCTTCCAGCCCAGCTCTCTGCTGTGGCCCGGGAGTGCAGTGGAGGATGGCCCAAGTGCTTGGGCCCTGCACCCGCATGGGAAACCAGGAGAAGCACCTGGCTCCTGCCTTCGGATCGACATAGCTCCGGCCGTAGCGGCCATTTGGGGTGTGAACCAACGGAAGGAAGACCCTTCTCTCTGTCTCCCTCACTATCTAACTCTATCTGTAAAATTAAAAAAAAATTTTTTTTTAATTTAGAATTAAGAAACTGGAAATCTAAATAGCCCTATTAAAGAAATGTAGACAGAGAAAAGCAGAGATATAATATAATATCAGCATCTTAAGTCATTTAGGTGTAACTGCTAATTTAAATTGGGTAAAGGCAAATGAGCAGAAATGTATCAAATCCTTTGTCCCTAAAAGACTCCAAACCCAGATAGTTTCATGCTGAATGTCATTGTAATAATGTTTAAAAAAAGAAAAGAAAGAAGGAGAGGCAGTTGGCCTAGCAGGTAATACACCTGTGTCCCATCAGAGTTGAGTTCGATTCCTGTCCCTGGCTCCAATTCCAGCGAGACAGGACAGAAACAGGACTCACTAAATCACGCCCTTCCTGCCTTACTGTGTGCATCTCCAGCTGCACACCTGTCAGGAGTGCCCAGACTCTAACTGCAAAAGACCCTTCCTACCCTGTTAGAGATTTCCCCAATCTACAGGCATGCTCCGAACAGCCCAATGTGGCTGACATGTGACCCTTTTGGGGTGGCAGTAGTGAGCAACACCACCTTTCTGAGCAGGTCATGTGCAAGCAAATACCAACAACACTCTTGCAGAATCAAACCACAGTGTCCTGTGCCAAAGGGGATGAGCCAGAAATCCAGGCTGGGTGCAGATGCTGGTGCCAAGTGGAAACCGCCACACTCACCTCAACCCCATAAAAGCACCGGATCAGCTCCCACTGGAGACCCAGTCAGCAGGACCTCTTCCCACCATGCTGCCTCCCTTGTGTTTGAGCATTAAGCCCCAATAAACCTTGTCTGAACTACATGTTGGCCTCTAAACTTCTATTTGCAAGGGAGCCAAAGAACCTAAGGTTGGTAACATTTGTGGCAACTCTGGTGGAACCTGCAAAAGGTTTCCCCTTGGGGAAGACCAGGATCAACCGGAGGGACAGAGCCCCTCTCACAGTAGACAAGCAGCCCCTGAATCTTTGTTTCAGTGTCTCTGCAACTGGTGAGTTCTCTTCTGCTCTCCCGGATCCCCATCCATCCCACTCAGACAATGTTTCTATTTCTCTTCTCTGTTTGGCTCTATCCTGGTTCCCCTTTACCCTCTCTGGCTCAGTCTTTGGTTTGGTTTCTGTTTGGGTGGTCTGTAAACATGTGGGACAGGTTGAAATGCCAGGCTTCTGGGTTCTTGGTGTGAGCAGTCTAATAGATCTATCCATAAGGGCTCCCAGGACTGAGCACTCTGGCAGGTGTCAGATAGGTTGCATCTCAGTCCCGGTCTCAGGTTTTGAGTCTCCAGGAGCTACAATTTTTGGTTTTGGCTTCATTCTTTCTGAATACTCCTCCCACTCCACATCTTTTTACTCTACAATCTTGCCTCCCAGCACATCACCTCACACCTCTCCATCACAGCAGCATTTGGCTGGAGGGGTGGGTGGAGCCTGCCCCCACAGTGTAGATTCAAAGGACCTTGCAGGGAACAATCCCATGCTGTGTAGGTGTCCAAGGAGGCATCTTTGAGGTCTTTCCTCCTTTGAACAACCCTGGCACCCCTGCCTTTTCCCTCTCTGATCTCTCGTTTCTCTTTCCTCCCTGCTGTTTGTATCTGCAGGTAGGGTCAGAACCAAGAGCACTTGTATTGACACGTAGCCACATGGTGCATGGTTGTGGAGACCACATCCAGCTCCCGGACCTTTCATAATAGACCACAATCTCCATTAAAAGGCACATAATGGGAAAACCCCAAGTATCTTCAGGGACTCTCCCTGGGTTTCATTTTAAGCAACTGGGAAAAATTTAGGTTGGATGGCTTAACAAGGAAAAAGTTATTTATTTCAATACTATTTGGCTTCTATACAAGGATAGGGAGACGTGGCCCATGAATGGGTCACCAAATTGTAATACTAGTCTCCAGTTGGATTTGTTTTGCAAATATGAAGTAAAATGAGGAGAGACCCTCTATGTTCTATCAGGACACCAAGCTTCATGATTCCTGTGGAGTTTGCACAGCTAGCATTCCTCAGCCGCCACAGCACACAGACTCTAACCCTGACCTTCTTACTGATCCTATCTTTAAAACCCTGCCCCTCAACCCTCATGGGCTTCCACCCCTCATGCTCACTGGCATCCCCGATGCCAACCCCAGTATCCTCCCCACCCAACCATCCACTCTATCCTAACTACCAAGTTTAAGGCCAAGGGTGGACCATATATGGAAGAGACAGTACCCTCATAAAACCAGAGGACTTAAAGAAATCCAACCCTTGTTCCAGAAGTTCTTGGAGCATGGGTTGATTAAAGCTGCTCAATATCCCTGCAACACCCAGATTCTCCCAATCAAGAAGCCAAACAAGGAGTATTGATTATACCAAACCATGGTTCCAAACTAATAGACTCTACTTACTCAAATACCTGGAGATGCCTAATACTATATTGTCCTAGACTTAAAAGATTTTTTTTTTTTTTTGTATTCCCCTTCACCCAGCATCCCAATACCTTTTTGCCCTTGAGTGAAGACACCAAGTTACTCATGAAGCCACACAATACACATGGGCCATGCTCCCTCAGGGTTTCAGATAGTCCTCAGCAATTAGGAAATGCCCTAGCAAGAGAATCAAGAACTGACCCTACACTGGTTCAAGTCCTGGCTGCTCCACCTCTGGTCCAGCTCTCTGCTATGGCCTGGGGAAGCAATATAAGGCGGTCCAAGTCTTTGGGCACCTGCACCTGGATAGGAGACCTGGAAGAAGCTCCTGGCATCAGAATGGCCCAGCTCTGGCTGTTGCAGCCATTTGGGGAGTGAACCAGAAGATGGAAGACTTCTCTCTTTCTCTCTGCCTCTGCTTCTCTGTAACTCTGCCTTTCAAATAAATAATCTTTAAAAATATTTTTTAAAAAAGAGAATTGACCCTAAAAAATGGCACACTTTTATTACAATATGAAGATGACTTGTTGATCCAGCTCCTCTTGATGAGATTCTGATTACATACTAATAATATAAAAACTTTAAATTTCAGGTCAGAGACATAGCACAGAGAGTAAAGCCACCATCTGTGATGCCAGCATCCCATACAGGCACTGGTTCACGTCACAGCTGCTCCACTTCCTATCCAGCTCCCTGCTGGCCTGGGAAAAGCAGCGAAGACAGCCCAAGTGTTTAGGCCCCTGCCACCCACATGGGAAACCTGGATGAAACTCCTGGCTCTTGGCTTCAGCCTGACCTAACCCTGGCCATTGAAGCCAGGGGAGTGACCAGTGGATGGAAGATCTGTCTCTCATTCTCTCTCTACAACTCTGAATTTCAAATAAATAAACCTTAAAAAGAACTTTAAATTTCATAGGTATTTAAAAAAAGAATATAAAGTCTTCCCCTCAAAAGCCCATATTTACTTACAAAGAGTCCAATATCTGGGTTTTTATTTTGTCCCGAGAATCCCATTCCCTAGCTGTTGACTGCAAACAACCTATTATTTCTCTACTAGTCCCTAAAACCAGAAAACATCTTCAGGGACTTCTGGGAATGAAAGGTTCCTGCTGTATCCGGATCCCAAATTCTGAGCTCATGACAGAACCCCTAAATGAAGCACTAAGGGGCAAAGAGTGAGAACCTCTGTACAGGGACCCAGAACACCAGTGGGTGAGGCCCAACTTAGAAAAACCACTTAGTCTTTGTGGCTGTGAAAGGTTGGGAACTGCCTCAGGAGTTCTGACTCAAAGGTAGGGTCTATCCAGAGACCGATGGGCCTTTCCATAAGAGCTGGACTGTGTGGCTCAGGGAAGGCCCGGTAGCCTAAGAGCACAGTTGCCACTGCACTGTCAGTCAACAAGGCCTCTAAATTAATGACAGGACAATCCACAGAGGTACAAACACTTAACCAGGTGCAGACACTGTTAAGAGATCAAAGGGGTGGGGGAGAAGAAAGATAAAAGGAAAAAAGCAAGTGTCCCTATTTACAGATTATCATGATTGTTTACTAAGAAAGTACCAGATAATCCAGGGGCCTGCGCTGTGACGTGGCAGGTAAAGCTGCCACCTGCAGTGCCAGCATTCCTATATGGGCTCCAGTTCAAGTCCCAGCTGCTCCACTTCCAATCCAGCTCTCTGCTATGGTCTGGGAAAACAGTAGAAGATGGCCCAAGTCCTTGGCCCCTGCACCAGCATGGAAGATCCAGAAGCTCCTGGCTCCTGGCTTCGGTATGACCCAGCCCTGGTCACTGTGGCCATTTGGGGAGTGAACCAGCAGATGGAAGACGTCTCTCTCTGCCTCTGCCTCTCTGTAACTCTGCTTTTCAAATAAATAAATAAATCTTTAAAAAGAAAAAGATTAAATTCACAGGATTTAGGAATCCCTTTCTCTAGGTCTCTTTATTTTTAATAAGTGCTTTAACCCACTTTCCCTAGAAGATCTTATGAAGATTTATTTATTTGGAAGTCAGATAGGCTCAATGGCCAGGGCTGTGTAAGGCTAAGGTCAAGAGCCAGGAACTTCTTCCAGGTTTTCTGTGTGGATGGCAGGGGCCCAAGTACTTGGGCCCATCTTCCGCTTTCCCGGAACATTAGCAGGGAACTGGACCAGAAGTGGAGCAGCTGGGACACAAACCAGTGCCCACACGGGATGCAGCACTGCAGGTGGTGGCTTTACCCACTACACTACAACACTGGTCCCTCTTTTTTTTTTTTTTTTTTAAGGACTCAATATAAAAACAATTTAAGTATTTCATGCTATCTACTTATCAACTCATGGCATATTATTATCTGTGAAGAAACAGACTGATCCCAAGTTCCCTTCCCATGAATGTACCAAGAAAAAGCTTTGTTTTGATAGGATGACTATCAGAGTTAGAGTGACTTTACAATTTGCGGTCACTCTTGTGCCAACTCTGATCTACCAAGAATTTTTAAGAGCCTCTAGTTTTTTTCTAGGTGCAAAAATTTAGATTTCATTAGAAAAGATTTCAGTTCCCTTCAGTATCCTTCATAGACTTCTCTAATTCTGCTTAATATTTTAAGTTCTCCATGATTTCTTCTACTTTACTCTTTCCCAATATCACTTCTCACCACTGGTGTATGTCGAGAAATAGTGCTTTAACCACTTTCCATAGAAGACCTTATGAAGACACTAGAGAGGAAAATATCATATTTCCTATTACTTTCTATAGTTAATGATTCCCAATTCTATATTTCAGATCAGCTCCTCTGAGGTTCAAGCCCATTTACGTTTGTTCCATATACTGCTCCTCATTCAGCGACTTCTAGTTCAGTGAATGACTCCAACATGGATCTGGTAGCTAAAGTCAGAAACCCACAGACGATCCAACCTCTCTCTTCTTACACACCTCTAGCTATCACAACCTGTACAAGTATATCGGGAATATCCGTACTGTTACCTCCACAAGCCGCACTTTCTTCATTTCTCTCTCAGCTTTCTAAAAATCCACCCTTCAGTAATTGAAGATGAAACTCGATGAAGGGCAGGATGGGAGAGGGAGTGGGAGAGAGGAGGGCCGCAGGAAGAAGGGAGGTTGGGGGCGGGGGAGCCACAACAATACAAAAGTTGCACTTTGTAAATTCACATTTATTAAATAAAAAAAAAGAAAAAGAAAAAAAATCCACCCTTCATAACGCCGCCAGAGTGAACTTTCTAAAACCAACATCTGGCCATGTCATCCCCTCATTTAAAACCCTCCCAGGGAGCACCCTTGTCATCTCTTGCTAGGTGACACCACAGGATGCATCTGGAAGTGCCTCACCAACTGCCAGCTCCATGTTCCTGATTTCTCAGTCTCTAGAACTCCACTGGACCACTAATCTGCAGGCGCGCATTTCCCCTTGTATTCCTTCTATATGTTGTGTTGTAGCCAGAGGGTCCTCACAAGACACAAGCACCATGCTGCTTGGATTTTTCCAGCCACTAGAATCATGTGCCAAATATACCTCTTTTATTTATAGAGAACAATTTTTCAAAAAGTTCTTGGAAAGAGGGAATTTAAAAACAAATTTATTGGGGAGTGAACCAACAGAAGGAAGACGTTTGTCTGTCTCTCACTGTCTATAACTCTACCTGTCAAATAAAAAAAATAAAAAAACAAATTTATTTTAGCACACACACAAAAAAATAAAATAAAACAAAACCCTCTCAGGGAGCCAGTATTCTGGCTCTTTAAATAAGTGAATCTTAAAACAACAACAAGAAAACCTCTTCAGGATAAAATCTAAACACCTTAGCATACTATTAAAGGCCCTTTATGATCTGGCCCCAGCTAACCTGACAATGATTTCCCTGCACTCACTCCATCCTCCATGCCAGTCACACAGAACTACTTGCTAACCCATTAACTTCTTTCACCTGCTCACAAGCTGTTCTGAAAAATTCTTTCTCCTTCAGGTTAACTGTATTATTCCTTGACTTTGACTTAGGAGTGACCTGCTCACTCTCACTCCCCTTCCCAAAGCTTATTAAATTCTCATTTTAAAATATTTACATAGCACACTGTATTATGTTGATCTACTTGCCTGTCTCCTCCTTTAGACTGCTTGTTCTGTTTTTTATGTTTGTACTACACAGCTGGTACACGGCAGGCATTTAATAAATGTTAGCTGAATGAAAGAGTCCATCTGAGAATTTCTAGTCAATGAGAATCTTTTCTTTTGGTATTAGCCATGGAAAAACTTACCACAGTCGGTATACAAAATAATTAACCAGAATTGCAGTCAAGTAATTTGAAAATACAAGGATTTCTTACAGCCATTTTTATTGCCTTTCTCAAGTTCATCAACGTATTTATGAACACAAATTGGAGGTCTGGAAAAACACAGGGCTACCACCATTGAGTCATACGTTCCGTTTTTATTATAATCTGTACGTGTTTTCCTTTTTCTCCCCCACACTAGGTTTAGGCCAGCACTGTCCAATCCAGTAGCCACCGGCCACAGGTGGCTACTTAAAGTTAATTAAAATTAAATTAAAAATTCAGTTCCTTAGCCGCACCAGCCACACATTTTCAGGGCTCAAAAGCTAATACGTGGCTAGTGGTTATGATCCTGGACAGCGTAGAAACACATTTTCTCCAGTTCCACTGGACAGCGCGGGCGACACAATTATAAAAGGACCTGAGAAAACCTCACTTACTTCTTGGCGCCCACGCTCCTCGGGCTCCTCTGCTGCTTAAAAGATGTGGGTCCCGGAGTCTAGCAAATCACAAGCACGCCAGTGAGTGCCAGGGACGTCGGAACCTCGACCACAAAAAAAGACAAACTCCCCCCACCCTGTGCCCCAATGACGCTCTCTCCCGGGGCAGCGATCTCCCACGGAGGAAGGCAACACTCTTCAGGAAAAGTGCGCCGCCCTATCTCCCGGCACCGCAGACGCGGCTGACAATACCACAGCCCTCCTCTTCCTCCATTCTCAAAGCCTCGTCCCAGTGACAGGCTCCGAAGGGGGGCGGGGGGGCGGAGAAAACAAGACAACGGATCTGCGAGGCTTCGGGGATAGAACACGAATAGAAACTAACGGCAATCTGCCGGGGAACTGAGTCCAAGGACATGGGGGCCAGGCAGCAAAAAAAGTGGGGGGAAAAAGAGGGGGGAAGGTGGGTCGGATCTAGAAGGGTGGGGCCTACGATGGGCTCTGATAAAACCAACTCTGAGCGTGGGACAAAAGCGAGGGGCCGCGTGTTCCGGGCTCGACAGCGCTACCTCTAAAGCATAACGGTCAAACCGAGAAACTCACGGCGGGTACTGCACCGAGTCTGGAAGACATCACTGCCTCTCCACGCCTAACAATTTCACCCAAGGGCTCCGGCCAGACCAACGCCACTTCCGCTCTCCTCGCCTCTCCCGGATGTGGACTTGGCGCCGCCTAGCCCTGTTCTGCACGTCTACTTCCGCCTAGCAGCTTCCGAGGGGGGCTGCGGCCGGAGTGAGTCACGTGACAAATCACCCTCCGATTCCTCCGAGACCCCGCCCCCAGTAGGCTGGGCCCGGGGAACGTGTGGGAGGGGCGAAGGGGCGGAGTTTGGGGGTCTCAACCCGCCCGCGGGACCTCTCTCTCCTGTTGCATCCGTTCGCACGCCACCTTGGGACCGTCCGTTCTCCACCCACCCCACGAGTGGTCTTCTAAAGGCACATAGATTTCAAGTTTGGCCCCTTTATTGATTTTAGAGAAATTACAGACCCCTTCTCACCCCCCCTCCCCTCAGGTAGAGAGAGCAGAAGCCCTTCCACGGCGGAGGGGGCAGGAAGGAAGCCAGGAAAAGGCAGGTCAGCGAAACTCGAGGGAGACAGTGAGCAACAGGGGCGATCTCTCCTCAGCGACTCATTTCAGGCCTCCAAACTTGCCCTGCTTTGAGGTTTTTCCGTGTGGCTCCTGGGAGACGTGTTTGAGCAACTCTTGACATCTTTAGACAGACTGTGCCTGGGCCTCTCCTTAGGGGAACCGTGCTGGGGTCTCTCCTTCGCGGGACTCGGAGGGATGTTCTCCGCGTGGCTGCGCCCGCTCCTCTCGGAGTGGCTGCGCCGGCTCCTGTCCGAGTGGCTGTGGCGGCTCCTCTCGGTGGGGCTGGGATACGTTCTCTCCGACTGACTGCGCCGGCTCCTCTCAGAAAGCCTGAGCTGCCTCATCGCGGGGGGAGCGTGCCGGTTCCTCCCACAGTAGCTGAATCCTCTCCTCTCGGAGGCGCTGCCAAGGCTCCCCTCTGAGGGGGCGAGGCGGCTGCTGTCTGCGGGGCAGCGGGGGCTCCTGTCTGAGGGACCGTGGCGGACCCCCTCTCGGGGACCGCGATGTCTCCTCTCGGAGGGGCTGCCTCGGCTTCTCTCCGAAGGGCTGTGAGGGCGCCTCTCCCGGGGACTGTGGTGTCTTCTCTCCGAGAGACTTTGCAGGGTTCTCTCGGAAGGACTGCGATGGTTTCTCCGACAGCGACTGCGGTGGCTGCGCTCCGAGAGACTGCGAAGGGTCCTCTCGGAGGGGCTGCGCTGGCTCCTCTCGGAGGGACTGTGTAAGTGCCCCTCGGAGCAATGTCGGGAGAGCCTCTCCCTGAAGCAGCCGCGGGGGTTGCGCTCTTGGGCTGTGGGCTTCTCCTCACAGGGTGAGACTCTCTTCCTAGGGTGACCAGGTAGGGTCCTCCCTCGAGCCTGAACTCTGCTTCCTGGTTGGGGCAAGTCCTTAGACCCCTGCCTGGTTTCGTTTCTGCAGAACCTTTTCTTTGCTCTGCTGCTACTGTCGTTTTGAACTGTATCCAGAGGCTGGATGACGGCCGTAGCCTGGAGACTGAGATCTCTTTGGGAAACTCTGGGCTCAGGCAGCTGGAGAGGGCTGGATTGGAGAGCTTGCGCTCCTTTTGGCCTTTCAGGTGAACTGCATGGATCTGTTCCTCCTGAGGGCGTGGGCTCCTGCTTAGTGGCAGCACCTGTTGGCTTTTGTGTGCCAACTGGCATCTTGTCTCTTTTGTTAGCTCTCGGTAAGTGATGGGCCCTGGCTTTTTGTTTTGGATGGCAGTTTTTGCTTGACGGCAAACTGTCTGGCATTGTCCTGTCCCCGGGCTTCTGTCCAACAAAAGCTACAATTCGGTGTGCTGTTTGGAATGCCTGCTTTAGGCCCTGAAACAGCAATTGCATGAACCTGGGTTGGGAAGATTTCTTAGATTGTCTTTTTAGAGAGGCAGAGCTTGTGTGAACTGTTCCAGTCCTCTTCCTCCTTGGAGGGGCTGGTAATTCTGCACAGGGACTTTCTGTTGTGGTTCTGCTGTTTGTGTTTTGTGTTCTAAGTCTCTTAGTGAGTCTTTTCTTGGGATACTTTGAAACAGAGGTCTTTTTGGTTCTCACTCTAACCCATTTTTCATCCTGATCGCTTTCAGAGGCACTGTCTGATAGAGAGTGAACTTGAATGAAGTCATAGTGCCCAGGGTCTCCAATGTTTCTCTTTTTTACCAGCTCTGGACTGTCACATTGCCTTCGCCTGATGTGGACTTGTACAGGAGCAGGAGACTGGGAAGACCCGGATTGGAAATCTATTGTGGGAGCAGGACTCTTGGAAGCTTGAGTATCGATTTTACCTTTCCTTTGTGATGCTGGTACAGGATTCTTTTGTGCGACAGGTCTTTCTCTTCCACAATACTTTGAGACTTGGGATCTTTTTCCAGTTCGCAACCTAAAGCCAAGATGCAACCGAATCTCTCCATGGCCTTCTGGAGTGCTTACAAGGTGGAGTTGTGGATAGATAAGCAGATAAGGCCCAAAAGTGGTCTGTAATTTATGACAGCAATTAAATCCCAAACATCGGCCACACTGTAGGCAGATAGGGTATTTTAGGACTAGACCTGAAGCTAGAGGAGGCACATTGGGGGGTATTTGACTCCTTAAGAGTTTTGCTGCTATTTTTAGCTGCAGATCTTGTAGTAATTGGAACTGCTCTGAGAAGTCAGTCTTGGCCTGGGGAAGATAACTTGGCTTTAGAGAGTGTTGAGACTCAAAAGTCCTTGTTTCTGAGTCACTCTGTGAGTTCTCGCTCTCTTCCACAGGGACAGGCTCTTCCCTTTTGTAAAATATCCTGAGGGAAGACTCTGACTTTACTGGGTCAGGAGGCTGGCCCTCTGCACATGAGATAGCCATGTGCTGAATGACTTCCTGGGATGTATCACTGAGCCTTGAGTTTGTTTTCTTTATTCCAAATCTAGTCCCAGAGTATTGTTGTATTATGGAAGATGTGGAGCCACGTGTCCACATCCTTAAGGTCATTCTTTTCTCATGACCAGGGCATAAAGTGTGCCTCTGAATGTAGGTTTTGACCACTGAAGGCTGAGAAACAGCACCAGGACCCTTCTCTAGGAGACTCTGAGAAAATTCCATCAGTTCAGCTGGAACCCCAAATAAATTCTGAACAGATTGACAGGTATCTGCAGTGACTCTTTCTGCTAAGCATGTTCGAGAACAAAGCTTCTTCTCCATAGTGGTCCCCAAGACATTCCCTAGCATTAGCATAGTAGAAAGATATTTTCTAGGTAGTCGCTGCATACAGGCATGATTCTCCCAGACATTCTGTCGTCTGCCCAGGAAAGACGAGGTAGGGCCTTTTTGACCCCCTGGTCCCCCTTGAAATGTCCTAGGTGGTGACCTCCAGCTTTGTGGTAGATGTCGGGAGAGATTCTGTAGTGAGTTCTCTAACTCCTCTAGTTGCTTCCTTTTAATTCTCTCCTTGGATATTACATCCTCTCCTGGGATCTCAGGACATGGAGTTTCCATAGAACTAGTTGTCTTATCATAGGGTTGATTATGAAGGGCTGATGGGAGGATAGGAGACTGTATCATTGTAGGATCTGTACAGGACTCTTCAGGCTGCAAAATATCTGTCCTGAAGTTTTTTATATCCAAAGTTGTTGGTACACCTAGCATCCCAGATTGCTGAAGACTTCCTAATTCAGATGTTCTGACAGAGCTTGAAATAAGTGATGTTGAAGAGCTGTGTGGGAAATTACTGAAATCATTCCCTATTTGCAACTCTTTCTCAGACATTAATTCCTCAGAGTCGCTATTCTGACACATCTGTCTTCCATCCAAATCTTCAGATTCCATGACTTTAGGATACTCAATTTTTATTCCCATAGATTTCACAGCTTGAAGCTTTTGTTCATGAGTCATTATTGTAAGCTTCTCAAGTGGAGATGTTTGTTGTGAGGTTGATTTTTCAGATTTCACTTGAATATTTGACCTTGGAGTTAATTCTACAGGTTTTACCAGTTCTTGAAAATATGGCCTTGGGAGTAAATCCAAACAATCTATTACATCAAGCCCTGATCTTAGAGCTACTCCTGTTGGTTCTACAACCTGAGGAATTGGTCCAGGTGATAATTTCTCAGATTTCACAGTTTGAAGTAATGGCCCTGGTGTTAATACAGTCTTTATGATTTGAAACCCTGTGCACTCCATTGTTTCCAAAATGTGGTGTGTTGGCTCTGTGTTTAATTTCTTAGATCTCATGTTTTGTAACCATAGCCTTGAGGTAAACTCTGAAGCTCTCACATTTTGAAGCTTTGGGGTTAACTTAACATTTTCTTCCACTTGAAGTGTTGTTTGTGGTGTTGTCACAGATTTTACAACTTGCACTGGTGGTCCATGGATCGCTTTCACAGATACAACAATTTGTGGGGGAGGAACTGATATTGTTCCTACTGATTGAGCAACTTGCTGTGCCCTTGCAGATTCTGTGACTTGATATAGTGGCTTTGGACTAACCTTTACAAATTTTATAATTTTATCCAATGGTCCTGAATGTTTCATATTTTGATTCTGTGACTGTCTTAGGCTCTTTGATACCTCTCCTTGCTGCCATGTGTCAGAGGTGAGCTCCATGGATTCTGCATGTCCCATAGCTTGACTTTCTTGCTTTGGGGGCAACTCTAAAGATTCCTCCATTTGCAGCTTCTGCTTAGAGGTCAAACTTAGAGATTCTGAGACTTGATGTCCTAACCCTAATGTTAGCCTTGAAGAGCCCAAATAATGCTGTGACCTTGGGATAAATTCTTTAGGTCCCTTCACTTGCAGCCCTGTCTCAGAAGTTAACTCTACAGCATGATATCCTAGTCCTGGTGTCATCCATGAAGTAGAATCTGGGGTATGATGAAATGACTTTGGAATCAATACTACAGATTCTTCATTTTGCCATCTTTTCTCAGATATTACCCCAGCAGGTTCTAAATCTTGAGGATAGGGCCTTGGAGCTCTCTCTGCACAATCAGTGGTTTGATTTATTGGTTTTGGAGTCATTCCAAGGAATTCTTTCCCTTGCAACCTTGGTATAGAAGTCAACCCCATAGCTTCTGGAATGTGATGTTTGCATTCTGGAGTCATCCTTTCAGATTTCACAACTTGCTGCAGTGGTCTTTTATAAAACTTCTCCAAATCCTTAACCTGAGGACATGACTGAGAGAGCAATGCCAGAGTTTCTGGAATTTGGTTGCTTTTCCCTGGGGTTAAGTCCAAGGATTTTGAGCCCTGACCCCTTAGCATCAGAGTAAGATCACCAAATTCTGGCACTTGAAGACCTAATTGTAGAGGTACACCTGAAGATTCCATGGCTTTGCCTGTAGGCTTTGGGGTCAACCTCATGGTTTTATCTATAGTTTCTAATCTTGTATGTGCCAACCCTTTTGCCATTTCTGAAGACTCTGTGGTTTCATTAATTGGTACTGAAGTCAAATTCACAGATTTAAGGACTTGATGCCTTGGCTTTGGGATCATCTCTACATATTCTACAAACTGATTTTGTGGTTTAGGGATTATTTCAGAGGATTCTGTGACTTGACAACTTTTTCTTAGAGTTTGCTCCTCAGATTTCACTCTTTGAATTGGTGGCTGTGCTAACTGCACAGACTTTACAGTTTGCTGCAGAGATACTGAAGACAATTTTACATGTTTTATGCTTTGTAATTTTGGCTCTGGAGTACACTCCGAAGATTTCACTCGCTGCTGCTGTGATTCTGCAGGCAAATCTGAGAATTTAACACTAGTCAATATTGGTCCTGGTAAGAACTTGCTGCTTGACGCTGGTGCCATCGCCTCTGATTTAACACCTTGCTGACCTGAAATCAATTCTTGGTAATTTATACCTGGCTGATGGGACCCTGGACTCAGCTCCACAGGTTTTACATTTTGAAAACATGACTTTGGTGTAACAACCACAGATTTAATACATTGTGACCTGAGGCATGATGTCAACCGTAAAGAATTCACATTTTGAGATTGTGGCCATAAGTTTGACTTTACATCTTGAGAATGTGGCTTTGATATAAACACTGTAGATTTCTCACTGATACAAGAAATCAGCTTCTTAGAATTCACATCTTGAGACTGTGGCCTTAGTTTCAACTCTAGAGATGTCAAATCTTGAAAACATGGCTTGGGTACAAACACCATAGATCCCATATTCTGCTGCCTGAGGTGCGAAGGCAACTCCTCAGAATTCACACCTGGAGGATGCGGTTCTGTATTTAACTCCACAGATTTTACTTTTTTAAAATATGGCTCTAGTACAAACAGTTCACATTTCAAGTCCTGAAGCCTAGAGCCTGGAATCAGTTTCACAGAATTTTCACCACAAAGCAATGGCTGTTTGTTCATCTCTGCAGACTTTACATCTTCAAGCAGTGGCTCTGGTAAAAACAGCACAGATTTCACATTCAACCGAGGACCCAAAGTGAACATAGGTTGCGTAACTTGCTGCTGGGACCCAAGGTGGTTCTCTATAGATTGGACTCCTTGAAAGTTTGTCCCTGGAGTTAACTCAGAGGGTTTCCCATCTTGCAAGTGTGGTCTAGAGTTGCATAGAATGGATTTTTTATTTTGAGATTCGGACCCCAGGTTCAATTCAGAGGGTTTTATCCCTTGTACTTGTGGACCTGGATTAAGCTTTATAGAATGCATGCATTGAAGTTTTGACTCTGAATTCAACTCAGAAGAATTTTTTCCTTGCTTCCGTGGGCCACATTTGAACTCCATTGGCATTGTACCTTCAGACTTTGTCCCTGGAGTCAATACATATTTTACATCTTGTAAATGATACACAGGGTTGAACACAACTGATTCTGTGCCTTGAAGCTCTGGCCCTGGACGCAACTCAGAAGATCTCATACCTTGACATTTCATCCATGAAGTCGGTTCCAAAGAATGTACACCTTGCAAGTGTGACTCAGGTTTACATCCCATGGAATTTATACAGTGTGGTTTTGGCTTTAGATTTAACTCAGAAGAATTCATATACTGCCTTGGTGGCCCAGAGTTACATTCCATAGGTTCTACATCTAGAAACTTTGGCTCTTGAGTCTGCTCAGAGCATTTCACACCTTGCAAATGTGGCCCAGGGTAGCACCCGGTAGAATTTACACACAGATGTTGTAGCTCTGGGCTGCACACAGAAGAATTCATATCTTGCAAATGTAGCTCAGGGTGGCATCCACTAGAGTTGCCACATTGATGTTGTGGCCCTGGACTGCATGCAGAAAATTTCACACCTTGCAATTGTGGCCCAGGGTGGCACCCGGTAGAATTTACACACTGATGTTGTGACCCTGGGCTGCACACAGAAGAATTCATATCTTGCAAATGTGGCTCAGGGTGGCACCCACTAGAGTTGCCACACTGATGTTGTGGCCCTGGACTGCATGCAGAAGATTTCACATCTTGCAAATGTGGCTCAGGGTGGCACCCAGTAGAATTTACACACTGATGTTGTAGCCCTGGATTGCATGTGGAGGAGATTACGCCTTGCAAGTGTGGTCCAGGTTGGCACCCACTAGAGTTGCCACATTGAAGTTGTGGCTCTGGAGTACATGCCAAAGAATTCATGCCTTGAAAATGCGGTCTGGAGTTACAACCAGTAGAATTTACACATTGACGTTGTGTCCCTGGAGTGAATGCAGAAGAATTCATGCTTTGTACACATGGCCCAGGGTTGCACCCAGTTGAGTTTACGCACTGAAGCTCTAGGCCTGAGATGGATGCAGAAGAATTAACATCTAGTAAATAGGGTCTAGGGTTGCATCCAGTAGAGTTTACACGCTGACACTGTGGCTCTGGAATGGATGCAGCAGAATTCACACCTTGCAAATGTGGTCCAAGGCAGAACACTTCAGGTTTTATTCCTTGATCTGACTTAGGGTTCAACTCAAAAGATTTTACATCTTGTAACTGTGACCCAGTGTTGAATGTCATTAAGTTTTTACACTGAATCTGTGGCCTTGGATTTAGTTCAGGTGGTTTCTCTGCTTGCAATTTAGGTACATGCTCGAATTTCAGAGGTTGATCATATTTTGTCCCTTGAAGCTTTGGCCCAGGGTGAAAGTCTAAACACCCCATACCTTGAAGCTTTGTTCCCAGGCATAACTCAAGAGATTTCACTTCTTGCAGCTGTTGCTCAGAATTGAAGTCCATAGCTTTAACACCTTGAAACTTTGTTCCTTCACATAATTCAGAAGATTTCTTTTGTTGTAAATGTGGCCCTTGATTAAACACCATACATTTTTCACTTTGAAACTCTGGCCCTTGAATACATTTACAAGATTTCTCATCTTGCTGCTGCTTTCCAGCATCGAATTCAGAAGGTAGCCTCCCATGAATCTTTGATTCCAAGGCCAAATTAGAGAGTTTTGCAACCTGCGATTCTTTGTTAAGATTGACCTCAGTAGAATCCATTGTTTGCAGGTTTGTTGACTCAGATTTGATACTATGTAACTTTGTCCCAGGATCGAATCCCATGAGTTTCATTTCTTGTTGAGGGTGGCTCTCTGGTGTCCACATAGATTTCCTATCTGGTAATTGTAGAGCTGAGTTGGACCCCATATATTTCTTATCTTGTACCTTACTTAATGTCAACGCTAAAGATGTCATGTTGTGCCACAGTGGCCCCAGCATGAATCCCAGAGGTTTTGCTTTTTGCATCTCTGACCCTGGGACCACTTCAGAAGATTTCACACTGTGCAAGGGTGGTCCAGAACTGAACTCCATAGATTTTGCATCCTGAATCTTTGTACCCAGAATCAACTTGGAATATTTAACATCTTGCAACTGTGGGCCTGAGCTAAACTCCACACACTCCCCACTTTTAAGCTTTATTTCTGGTGTTAATTCTGAGGATGTCATACTTCGTAACACTGGGCCATGGTTCACATCTTGAAGCTTTGTCCCTTGAATAAACTCAGAAGATTTTTCACTTTGTGGTTCAGAGTTGAAGTCCACTGATTTTGTATCTTGAGGTTTTGTCTTTTGTATTGCCTCAGAGGATTTCATTCCTTTAAGGTGTGTTTGAGAACTGAAATCCATAGATTTTACACCCTGGAGCTTTATGTTCATTATCTGCTCGGGAGATTTTCTGTCTTGTAACTGTGGGCTTGAATTCAGTTTCACAGATTTCATATCTGGAAGCTTCCTCCTCAGAGTCAAATCACCTTGTAACTTTGGTCTAAGTTTGAATTCTACAAAATTTCTTCTTCGAAGTTTTCTCCCTGGAATCACTGGAGAAGATCTCACACTTTGTAATTGTGGTCCAGAAGAGAAACCCATACATTTTTCATCTTTAAGCTCTATACCCACGATCAACCTAGAAGATTTCACATCTTGCAGCTGTGGACCTGAGGTGGATTCCAGCAATTTCACTTCCTGAAGCTTTGTGCTTGGCATTGACTCACAAGATTTCACATCTTGCAACCATGGCCCAGGTTTGAAGTCTGTAGATTTGACACCTCGAATCTTGATCCCCTTGATCAAATCAGGAAATGGTATACTTTTCAACTGTGAGCTGGAGCTTAACTCTGTAAATTTTGTTTCTTGATGTGTTGTCTCAGGAGTCAACTTAAAAGATGTTACACCTTGCTGCTGGAGCCCAGAGTTAAGTTCCTCAGATTTCACACCTTGAGGCTTCATCTGAAGAGCCAACTCAAGCGCTCTTATACCTTCCAAGTATAGTGGGGAGTTCAATTCTACAGCTTTATCACTGTGTAATTGTGATCCTTTGTTAAATACCCCACATTCCACTTCTGGAAGCTTTGGCCCCTGTGTAAACCCTAAAGACGTCATTCCTTGAAGCTGTGTTCCAGGGGATGACTCTAGAGGTTTAATTTCTTGCAACTGTAGTCCTGGGGTCAACTCAGGAGATGTCATATCTTGCAAAGGTAGCCCAGGTTTGAATTTCATAGATTTTATATTACAGAACTTTGATCTTGAAACCGGGTCACCTGACTTCATACTTCTCAACTGTAGCCTAGGTTTCAAATCAATTAGTTTGAATCCTTGAGGTTGATGTTCCCAGAATGATGTCAAAGGTTTAATATCTTGGAGCTTTGGCCTTGGAATCAACTCAGATGACTTCATATCTCTTAACTGTGTTGAAGGTTTCAATTGTACAGTTCTGAGACTTTGAGATTCTGAACCAAGATTTAGCACAGTTTTTGTAGCTGGGAACTCTGGTCCTGGCATACCCTGGACAGATTTCATACTTCCAAGCTGTGGCCCTTGGTTTAATTCCCCAGTTTCTGTACAATGAAGCTGTGGTTCTGAGGTCGATGCCACAATTTTCCTCTTTTGTAGCTCTGGTACTGGGGACAACTCGGGGATTTTCACATGCTGCAATTGTGGTCTACAGTTACACTCCATAAATTTTGCAGCTTGAAATTTGGGCCCCATAGTCAATTTAGATGACTTCACACTTTCCAACGCTATCAACTGCTTCAAATCTGCAGATCTGACACCTACAGATTGTGACCCAAGATTTAACCCTACAGATTTCATACCCTGGAACTCAGATCCTGGTATCCACTGAATGCATTTCATACTTCCAAGCTGTGGCCCTTGGTTTAATCCCCAAGTTTTTGTACATTGAAGCTGTGGCTCTGAAGTTGATGCCAAAATTTTCCCTTTTTGCAGCTCTGGTGCTGGGCACAACTCAGAGATTTTCACACACTGCAACTGTGGCCCACAGTTGCATTTCATAGATTTTACATCTTTAAGTTTGGATCCTACAGTCAATTCAGCTGACTTCACACTTTCTAACTGTGTTGAACACTTCAGATCTGCAGGCTTGACACTGAGAGATTGTGTCCTAGTATTGAACCCTACAGATTTTATACCTTGGAACTCAGGTGCCGATATCCACTGGACAGATTTCATACTTCCAAGCTGTGGCCCTTGGTTTAATTCCATAGTTTCTGTACATTGAAGCTGTGGCTCTGAGGTCAATGCCAAAACTTTATCTTTTTTCAGCTCTGATCCAAGAGACAAATCAGGGGTTTTCACACATGGCATCTGTGGCCCACAGTTACTCTCCACGGATTTTACGCCTTGAAGTTTGGACCCTACAGTCAATTCAGCTGACTTCATACTTTTTAACTGTGTTGAACACTTCAGATCTGCAGGCTTGACACTGAGAGACTGTGTCCCAGTATTGAACCCTACAGATTTTATACTTTGGAACTCAGGTGCCGATATCCACTGGACAGATTTCATACTTCCAAGCTGTGGCTTTTGGTTTAGTTCCACAGTTTCTGTACATTGAAGCTGTGGCTCTGAGGCTGAAGCCAAGCTTTTACCTTTTTGCAGCTCTGGTGCTGAGGACAACTCAGGAGTTTTCACACAGTGGAACTGTGGCCAGCACTTACACTCCACAGGTTTTATACCTTGAGGTTTGGACCCTACAGTGAATTCAGGTGATGTCACACTTTCTAACTGTATAGTATGTTTCAGATCTGCAGGTTTGACACATAAAGTTTGTGACCTAAGATTTGATCCTACAGATTTCACATCTTGGAACTCAAGGCCTGGTATCCACTGAATAGACTTTGTACTTCCAAGGTGTGGCTCTTGATTTAACCCTGCGGTTTTCACACCTCGAAGCTGTGGCTCTGAATTCGATGTCAACATTTTCTCTGTTTGCAGCTGTGATCCTGGGGACGTCTCAGGGGTTTTCACGCCCTGCGATTCTGGCCCACAGTTAAACTCCGTAGATTTTACATCTTGAAGTTTGTGCCCTACAGTCAATTCAGATGACTGCACACCTCCCAACTTCATGGAAGGTTTAAACTCTGCCAGTCTGACGACTCGAGATTGCGACCCAAGATCTAAGCCTACAGATTTCACCCGCTGGAACTCAGGCCCTGGTATCCACTTAATGGATTTCTTACTTCCACTCTGTGGCTCCTCATTTGATTGCACGGTTTTTATACCTTCAGTCTGTAGCTCTGAAATTAATACCAGAGGTTTCACTTGGTGCAACTGTGATCCCAGGGTCAACTTGGGGGATTTCATAGTTTGTAACTGTGGTTCACATTCAAACTCTTTAGCTTTTAAATCCTGGATATTTGGTTCTGGAGCCAACTCCAGTGATTTAATATCTCTCGATTGTAGTTCACAGCTGAGATCTACATCTTTAGATTTTGGCTCCGGAATTAACTCCAAAGACATTGCCCCTTCTGACTGAGACCCTCTATTCAATTGCTCTGAATTCACACATTTCCACTCTGGTGAGTTTGTAGATATCTGACTGTACTGTTCAGACCCAGGAGTTAAATCCATAGGTGTACTCTCTTGAAATGGTTGCATTGGGGTTAAATCCACAGATGTGGCTCCTTGAAACCCTTGATTTCTGGTTATATTCACAGACTTTACTACTTGCTTCCTTAGCCTTGAGGTCAACATCACAGATTTTTCGCATTGCAGCTGTGGATCGGGAGTGCTCTTTACAGATTTTAAACTTTGGAGCTTTAAACTTGGAGTCATCTCCACAACTTGTACATCTTGCATTTGTGACTCTGAAATCAATTCCTTAGGTTTCATGGCTTGCACTTGGGATTTAACACCTGGAAGCAATGGCTCTGGTACAAATGCTGCGTAATTCTCACTTTGCATCTCTGGCCCAAGTTTCAGTTCCACAGCTTTTGCATCTTGCAGTTGTGTACCTGGGACCAACTCCACAGTTTTCAAATCTAGAATTCTTGAACTTGGGGTCAATTCCATAGATTTCACACCTTCAAGCTTGCAATCAGGGCTAGTTTCTACAGATTTGACATCTATGTGTGATCCCAAGAGTATCTCCACAGATTTGAAACCTTCTGGCTGTGGACTCCGGGTTTTCTCCTTAGATATTGTGCTTTCCAGACATGGCCCTAGAGTTAATCCCACAGATTTCACATCTTCCAATGGTAATGCTGATGTCAGCAAATCAGATTTTAAACCTTGATGCTCTGAGCCTGGGATCAGCTTCCCAGGTTTCACACCTCCTGCCTGTGGCCCTGGGGTTAACACCATAGAGTTGATGTCTCCTAGCTTTGGTTTTGGTGTTAACTGCATAGATTTTATACCTCCTAACTTTGGTCCTGGACTTAGCACCACAGATTTCTTATTTGTTAACTGTGATTCTGTGGTAAGCTTCTCAGGTTTTAAACCTTGAAATTTTGAGACTAGGGTTATCTCTACAGATTTTGTATTATCTACCTGTGGCTCTACAGTCACCTTCTCAGATTTTAAACTTTGCAGTTTTGAGACCAGGGTCTGCTCCACAAGTTTTATAACTTTCATCTTTGATCCTTGGATCAATTCAGATTTCTTGTCTTGTAACTTTTGTCTTCTGGTCAACTCGGAATGGTTTACCTTTGGCAAATGTGGTGCAGGAATCAACTCAATAGATTCTATACCTGTTTTCCGTGGCTCTGAAATGAGTTTATAAGAAATTTTACCCGCAACGTTTGGCACTTGGTTCACCATTACAAGTTTTATACCTTTTAACAGTGACTCTGGTTCTAACAATTCCAATTTAATCCCTTGCTTCTCTGGTCTTGGGGTTGATTCAGCAGATGTTACCCCTTGCCTCTCAGGCTCTGAAGCCAACTCCAAAAATTTCACACCTTGGAGCTGTGGCCCTGAGCTTAACTCAGAAGATGTCACACCTTGAGGTTGAGTTCCTGGAGGTGTCAGATCAAAAAATTTGACATCTTGTAAGCATGGCCCTGAGTTAAGCCCAGCCTGTTTCATATCTTGAAACCCTGGAGACATCTTCACTAATTTGGAATCATGCAGGCCTAACTCTGGAGTCCCCTGCACAGAATTCACATCACAAACTATTAATCTTGGGATGTCCTCCCCAAACTTGACACCTTGAAGCTTTGGCCCTGAAGTCAATTCAGAAGATTTGATGTCTTGCAAGCCTGGTCCTGGGCTTAGTTCCACAAATCTCATACCTTCGGGTTGTGATTCTGGAATCAGCTGTTCAAATTTGATACTTTGATGCTTTGACCCTGACAATTCACTTTCTTGCATTGAGGAATCTGGGATCAATTCATCAGATTTCATGTCATGATGGGTGGGCCCTGAGATTAAATCTACAGGTTTTTCTCCTTTTAAAAGTGGCCCTGGAGATGGCTTTGAAAATCTGACACTTTGCAACTGTGGCCCTGGAGTCAGTTCACAAGATGTGAGAGTTGGCTGCCATGGGCTTAGATTTTGGAACTGTGCCCCCTTGTTCAATTCCCCCAGTAACTCACTTTGCTGTACTGACCCTGGTGTCAGTTTCTCAGATCCTACCACTCCTATTGTTGATTGTTTGATTAAATTAACATATTTTGCTTCTTGTGGCTGTGACTCTGGATCCAATTGACCAGACTTGACTCCCGGGATCTGTGCCTCTGGGGTCAAGTCCATAACATGCGGTTTTGGTTCTGTACTTAACTTTTCATAGCCTGCCATGATGGGGGATGACTCAGAGCTTGTTTCCACAGGTTTCAAATTTTGCTGTAGTGACTCTGAATTCTCATATCCCATCCCTAGTCCTAGAGTCAACTCCAGAGATCTTGTTTCTGAATATGGTGGTTCTAGAATGGTCCCCAGGCCTTTATCAACTTGAGGCAATTCCGTCCCCACAGTTTCTGTGTCATTATAGTCTGACTGGAGGGGTATCTTTGACAAATCAGTACCTTTTGAACATGGTCCTAGTTTCAGATGAACAACCATACTCTGGGACTGTGGCTGTGGGGCCAACACCTCTAATCTCACACTCTGCATCTCTAATCCTGGTATCAAATCCAGAGATTCTTTTTGTGTGTGTTGTGACTCTAAAGTCTCCCCCATCGCTTTTACAAGTTGGGGTGTTTTTTCTGAAGTGCACTGGAATGACATTGAGCTCATCTCCATAGATTCTGAAGTTTGACTTAATAGCCCTGGGGTAATTCCTGAAGACACCTGTGTCAACCCAATGGATTCTTTCACTTGGTGATGATTGTCAGAGGTCAAATTTGCTTTTGTTTCTTGATATTCTGGCTCTGAAATCATCGCTGAATATTCTGAAGCTTGATGCCATGGGGTCAGTCCTTCACATTCTATAACTTGATGATTTGATTTTGAATTCATGTCTACAGATTTTACTGCTTCAAAGTGTATCCCTGAGATCTGTTCCCCATGTCTCATCCCTTGCACCTGTGTCTCAGGAATTGCATTCCCATATTTTCCCATCTGAGGAGTGTTCACATCTTCAAACAGTAGTCCTGGGACTCCCTTCTCAGATCTCATATTTTGTAACCATGGCTTTGGGGCCAACTCTACAGATTTTCTGTCTTCTGATAGTGGTCTTAGCGTCAACTCCATAGCATTTAGACCTTGAAACTCTGATGGTAGGGCCAAATGAACATATTCCATACCTTGAATCTGTGAACTGGTGGTCAAGTCTATAGATGTCCTACTCTGCAACTGTGGTGCTGAAGCTAACCCAGCAGATTTTACAGTTTTCAGTTGTGGTCCTAGGGTCAGTTGGATAGATTTCACACCTTGAAACGGAGACGTTGGGGCTGACTGCACATATTTCCCACTTTGTAGTTGTAATGTGGGAGCTAATTCCTCCAATTTTGCACTCTCCTGTTGATGTTCTGGGGCTAAATCTACAGTTTCCACAGTTGGGATAATCTGTCTATGTTTTACCATTTGTGAATCTAAACCTGTGGTTATGTCTGTAGATTTCATACTTTGCAACTTTGGTTCCAGGGCCAGGCTCTCAGATTTTACATTTTGCAATTCTGGAGATAGCTTCAAACAATCCATAACCTCAAGTTGTGGCATTGGCTTCACCCCCATATGTTTCACACCTTGAAACAGGGATGTAGTAGTCAGTACTGGAGATTCTGTGACTTGATGTGGTAGATTTTGTCGTATTCCTATAGATTCTGTACCTTGACTTGGTGACCCTGGGATTGTCCCTAATGATTCTATTATTTGGTGCTGTGAATCTGTCAACTGTATAAATTTCCCCATGTGTACCCATGTGTCAGAGGTCAACTCTATATTTTCTATAACTTTATGCTTTAACCTTGGGCTCCTCTCTGAATATTCTAGGATTTGATGCTGCGGGGTCAATCTGGAAGGATCTATGACCTGATGAAGTTCTGGGGCTAATGCTGAAGACTCAGTGGCTTGGTGATAGGGTTGTGGAGTCACCGCCACAGAGTTTAGTTCTTGAATCTGTAACCATGGAGTCAATTCCTTAGATTCCTTGACTTGAGATATTGGCCCTGGGGTCAAATCTTGAGATTCTACAACTTGTGACTGTGGTGCTGTAATCATTTCCATGGGTGCCCACAGTGCTGTTGGAGTTGTCTTTAGAGAATGTGTAGATTGATGTGATCGCGTTATAATCATCCTTGCTGATTCCATGACTTTAGATGGTAGCTTTGGAGGTAAACCTCCAGATTCAACAGTTCCTAGTGGCGCAGTAGAAGTGGGAAAGCCAGAGTAACAAGTTAAAACATCTGGTTCAGTTGGCATTGGGGTTAGATTTTCAATTTGTGGCTGTGAAAATGGAGTCAAATCCCCAGATTCTATAGCATGTGCCTGTGCTGGTGGAGTTATCCCCATGACGTCCATGGCTTGTAATAATGCCACTGGAGTTATTTTGTAATCCATGACTTCATGTGGTGGTGTTGAAATCATTTCCAACAATTTTTTGTTCTGATATATTAGTCCTGGATTCATCTTTACTTGTTCCATTGCTTGACTATATGACCCTAAGGTCATGCTCATTGGTTCCATGACTTTATGCTGTGTCCCTGGAGACATTCCAACAGTTTCCATGACTGAATGTGGTAGCCTTGGACTCAGCTGTTCTGGTTTTATGGCTTGATGGTCCAACAATGTGTCCATCTTCTCTGACTCCATTACGTGACATTGTGGTGTCCTTGGGGTCATTCCCACTGTTTCTGTGATATGTGGATGTGATTTGTTAATCCCCATAGATCCCATGACTTGAAGCAATGCTACAGGAGTTACCTTCACATTATCTGTGACTTGATTCAACACTCCTGAGGCCTTCCTCTTTGACTCCATAACTCGGTGCTGAGGATTTGAGGTTACCTCAATGGATTCAGTGATTTGATTTGATGGTTTTGGGGTTATGCTCACTCTTTCCATGGCTTCTGTTGGTTTCACAACTTGATCTGATTCGGTTGCTTCTGGGTGTGATTCTGGAATCATCCCCATTGAATTCATGACCTGTAACAATGCCAGTGGAGTTACCCTTAAGTTATCTGTGACTTGATATGGTAGCTTTTGGGTCAACTCCACATTAGTCACTTGTGTCTTATGCTGCTGTAGCTTTTCTTCTATAAGATCTATGACCTTCTGCTCTATACTAAGCTCTAGCATGTGTTTTGGGTCCTTGTTCAATACAGTGTTTTCCTCTTCAATTATGTTTACTCCTAAACTTCTGGGAGGTGGAGTGCCCATTGACATAAATGAAGTCTTGGATTCAACAATTTGGGAGCCACCCCCATGTTGTGACTGCTTCGCTGAGATAAAGGATTGTGAAATTTTTGTTTCTGTCCTATTTAATCCAGATTCCACACCAATGTTCACATGGAGCTGAAATGATGAAAGGTCTGGGGATTTATTGTTGGTATTTTGCTCTATGCTTTGATGAATGGGCATAGATAACTTGGCTTGAGATTTTTCTGTTTCAGGAACTCCTTCTTGTACTTCAGTTAGGTAATTCAGTAATGCCCATGATTCCTTCACAGGCAGAGGTACTGTTTGTTCCCGCAAAGTACAAACTTTCCAAGACATATGTCCTTCTAGCTCCCCCCTAGCCAAAGAGGAGAGCCGGACTGGAGCCTCTCCAGGGACTTGTGGTCTCTTCTTGGAAACTGAATTTGACCCATGGTCTGATGCCAAATGCCTCTTGCTCCTTCTTGCATCTTTTATATTTTCTTGATTGCAGAGATTTAAAGGTTCAAAAATAGAGTTGATAAAAGAACTTTGAGATTGTAAGGATGAAAGAGTTGCCAAATTCTGTAAAAGTTTTGATTTTTCAGGTTCTGACAACTGAAAAGGAGGCAGGGATGTGCCTTTGTTCTTGAACATTGATGGTTGCTTTTTGGGGGAAACAGGCAAACTGTTGCTCCGGAATTGCCAGGTTTTTCCTTCAGAAAAGGCAGGAAAGTGAGAATGTCTGGAATTGATGCCTGATGATCCAGAGGAGATGCTGTGGTTGGTGGAACATTTTGCCCTTCTGCAGTCACAATAGGGTAGAACAGCCTCCTGAGCCACAAGAACGGAGGAAGTGGTAGAAGAAATCGCATCTGGTGGTTCAGGCAAACTCAGTTGCATAAGACTTGATCTGAGAAATAAAAGGAAAAAAGTTTCCATTTGTTTTAAAGTAGGAAAAGAAAAAGGAGAGTAGCCATTTTTTAAAAAGATGTATTTATTTATTTATTTATTTATTTGAATGTCAGAGTTATATATAGAGAGAGGGAGAGATACAAAGAGAGTGATCGTCTATCTACTGTCTCACTCTCCTAATGACATTACAGCCAGGGCTGGGCCGTGCCGAAGCCAGGAGCCTGCAACTCCATGTAGGTCTTCCATGCGTGTGGCAGAAGCACTTGAGCCCTTTCCCGCTGCTTTCCTAGGCACATTAGCAGGGAGATGGATTGGAGGTGAAGCAGCCACATGGGGACTCAAACCAGGATGGCGCTCATATGGGATGCCATGTTGTAGGTGGTGGCTTAACCCTCTGTGCCACAATGCAGGGCCACCAGAAAGTGGCCATTTCAAATGCAAAATATTTTTGACCTGAGGGAGAGTTGGGGAAAAAAGGTTTATTTCCCCATCATCAATTACTTATTGAAAGAGTTCCTCCTAGGGGCCACATTGTGGTATAGCAGGTTAAGCCACCGTGACACCAGTGGTTCAGGTCCTAGATGCTCCACTTCCAATCCTGCTCCCTACTAATGTGTCTGAGAAAGCAGTAGAAGAGGACCCAAGCGCTTGAGCCCCTGCCACCCATGTGCAAGATCTGGATGGAGTTCCAGGCTCCTGGCTTAAGCCTGGCCCAGCCCTAGCCACTGTGGCCCTTTGGGAAGTGAACCAGCAGATGGAAGATATTTCTCCCTACCCCATCTGTAACTCTGCCTTTCAAATCAATAAATATTAAAAAAAAAAAAAAAAGAATTCCTTCACCAGGACAAAGGGAGGCAAACTGTTTCCATTCCACTCAGAAATTATCCTTACTACTTTGAACCTAGAACTTCTCCCACCAGCAAAACTGACTCCCTTTTCACCTTTCTCTCTCTCTCTTTCTCTCTAAGATTTTTATTTATTTATTTGAGAGGCAGAGATACAGAGAGGGAGTCGCCTTCTCTCTCTTCCTGTTTTGCTCCCTCCCTCTCTCCTTTCCTCCCTCTTGAAAGTTCTACCATTTTTAATCCACCAGCCGGAAACTACATTCCCAGACCTTGCATTTTCCAGGTGTTGGAAGATCTGTTGAAGACTTCTGTCCATTGACCAGAGTATATATTCCTGGGTCCAGCCCACAGGGAATCCTGAAACACTGGATACAACAGTTTGTCAGTCAGTGTAATTGAAGTGATATTAAAGTACAAGTAAGGAGAGCAGTAAGACAAGAGATTTAATTTGGAAAGGAGACACCTAGGGGAAGTAAAATAGAGTACCAGGCATTGTAATCCTAACTTTTACAGTTAGGATAGGCTGTCACAGAATAGGATCAAGGCAGACTTTACTCACCACGTCATGTGAGCTTCGATGCAATCCGTCATGTTTTTTTCTAACTGTGGAACTGAGAGTAGGAGTAAAGAACCTATTAGCATCATGACTATTGAGATCATGTGGTCCAACCCCCTCATTTTGCGAATAAGGAAACAAACATGGAATCATGCTCAAGATCATAAAACTGGTTAGCAGTAGAGCTCAGACTTAACCCAGGTTTCAAGTTAAAAAAAAAAAATACATGTGGGGCTGGCACTGTGGCGTAGCTGGTGAGGCCACTGCCTACAGTGCGGGCATCCCATGTGGGCTCCGGTTCAAGTCCCAGCTGCTCCACTTCTGATCTGGCTCCCTGCTGTGCCTGGGAGGGCCCCTGCACCCGCATGGGGAACACGGAGGAGGCTCCTGGCTCCTGGCTTCAGATCGGTGCAGCTGTGGCTGCTGCGGCCGACTGGGGAGTGAACCAGCAGATGGAAGACCTCTCTCTCTCTCTCTCTCTCTCTCTCTCTCTCTCTTTCTCTGCTTTTCCTTATCTCTCTGTGTAACTCTGACTTTCAAATAAATAAATAAATCTTCGAAAAAAAATTGTTATGCTGCTTTCATCAGGTAGTAAATGTCAGCCTTTGGGAAGAACAGAGGTAATCATGGGGAAAAGGAGTCAGAGTTGGAAAACAGAAGTCCTGATACATGTCTTTTCCTCCAAAGGAGTCCATCTGGTACTTATGGTGGAGAAATAAAGGTACTCAAACTGCCTTCACCAAATTCTTGGTAGTTAACCTTTGTCTCTTCTCCAGTCTCACCAGGTTTCTTATCTACTACTTTGGGTTTGTACAAAAATAACTAAATGAGGAAAGGAACCATGGAAAGAATTACTGAACTGTTTTATTTATTTGAAAGTCAGAGTTACATAGAGAGAGAAAAGGAGAGGCAGAGAGAGAGAAAGGTTTTCCATCTGCTGGTTCACTCCCCAAATGGCCACAACGACCAGAGCTGCACCAATCTGAAGCCAGGAGCCAGGAGCTTCCTCCAGGTCTCCCATGTGGGTGCCTGGGCCCAAGGACTTGGGCCATCTTCTACTGCTTCCCCAGGCCACAGCAGAGAGCTGGATCAGAAGTGGAACAGCTGGGACTCAAACCAGTACCCATATGGGATCCTGGCACTGCAGATGGCAGCTTTACCTGCTACACCACAGTGCTGACCACCCCCACTCTTTTTTTTTTTTAACTTTTTACATATCTCAGAATGTGGAGATTCTAGGAGGAAGAGATACTGTCATATTTATACCCTCTTTTTCAACCTCTCTCCACTTGACTTTTAGGGCTGGAGACTTAAAGCATATCCACTGTTGATTGTCATTAGCCTTGAGCTGAAGAGTAAAGGATAGGATCTTTCTGACCTGTGAGTTTCTGGGCCTGCTCTGAAGTCTAGAAAAAGACAAAAAGGGAAAAAAATCAGATTATGTTCTAAGTTAATGGTTTTATTGACAACATCTCATAAATATCATTTATTGTTACATCTTGCATATCAGAAACTGATAGAGCTAGTATCTAGAACCACATCATTAATTACCACCTCATTCATTCATTCATTCATGAAACATTTATTGAATACTTACTAAGTTCTACGAATTGTGTGGGATGCTGGGACTACAAAGATAAGTATGATTCCTATATTCTAAGAATTTAGAAAACAGTTGGCTAAGTGAATAAGTTAAAACATCATGTGAGGCCAGCGCCGCAGCTCACTAGGCTAATCCTCCGCCTAGCGGCGCCGGCACACCGGGTTCTAGTCCCGGTCGGGGCGCCGGATTCTGTCCCGGTTGTCCCTCTTCCAAGCCAGCCCTCTGCTGTGGCCAGGGAGTGCAGTGGAGGATGGCCCAGGTGCTTGGGCCCTGCACCCCATGGGAGACCAGGAAAAGCACCTGGCTCCTGGCTCCTGCCATCGGATCAGCGTGGTGCGCCGGCCGCAGCGCGCCGGCCGCGGCGGCCATTGGAGGGTGAACCAACGGCAAAGGAAGACCTTTCTCTCTGTCTCTCTCTCTCACTGTCCACTCTGCCTGTCAAAAAAAAAAAAAAAAAAAAAAAACATCATGTGATAGGCCGCGGCTCACTGGGCTAATCCTCCGCCTGCGGCACCAGCACACTGGGTTCTAGTTCCAGTTGGGGCGCCGGTTCTGTCCTGGTCGCTCCTCTTCCAGCCCAGCTCTCTGCTGTGGCCCAGGAAGGCAGTGGAGGATGGCCCAAGTGCTTGGGCCCTGCACCCGCGTGGGGAGACCAGGAGGAAGCGCCTGGCTCCTGGCTTCAGATTGGCGCAGTGCGCCGGCCGTAGCGGCCATTTGGAGGGTGAACCAACGGAAGGAAGACCTTTCTCTCTCATTGTCTAACTCTGCCTGTAAAAAAAAAAAAAAAAAAAAAAAAAGACAATGATTAACTTCCTAGGAGAAAAACGCAGAATTACTGAAGAAATTGTTGTTTTTACTGGTGTTTGATGAATCAGCAGGAAATATTTGGGTGAAGAAAGGGGATTCCAGGCAAATGGGAACATCACTGAGAAGGCCAACATGTCCTGATTGTCAGGTGCGCTTTTGCTAAATCAGGGAAAACTACACTGAAAAGATAGACGGTAACCAGATTGTGCCTAACTGTGGAATCTGAATTTATTCTGTGGGTCAGAATTTCCCAAGTAGTAGTTAGTGAACTCCTAGGGTTTTTGCAAAGGTGCTCCAGATCCTTTAAATGTCATGTGATAGCTACTGACTCATGGCTTCAGATTGGCATGACATTTGTTACCATTTAAAATGTGTTTCTTTGAATCAGGACATCAGTCTTTAAAAATGCATTAAAAGAGCCTATACGACAGTTGGTGGGAACTTAACAAATACGTTCACCACTCAGTAACTCAGTACAGCACTCAAATGAATATTCCTAGCTGCAGTGGTAGGATTTACCTGTAGAGAGTTTTTAATGGATTTTATCTTAGTCACAAATCATTTAATAATTTGTGTCCATAATGGATCATTGGTTAAAAACAAGAAACAAAGGAAAACTGATGTTGGAATATAGGTTAGTGTGCTTACAAATGATCTCTATCTCAAAATGACCTACACCTATCACAGACCTAAATAATCTGAAAGCATTAATACCACAAAGCACCTGGAACTGAGGAATTAAAAATACAACATCTTTTTAAATGCAGAACTTAGTTCCTCAAAAGAGAGTAAGAGAAATCCCTTTAGCCCAAAAATAAGAAGAAAACTAAAGAACAGGAGCTGAAAGTCAGATGATTCTTCAGTGCTCTAGGTCTTTTGTACTGTCAGTCAATAAGAGACATGAGTTAAAACAAGGTAGGAACAAAAGAAGATCCATACGAAGTGCTTATTTGGAATTGAGACCCCAGGAGAAAGCCAAGACTTTCAACAAGCTATAAATTTAGTGGAAGTGTGGCCAGGGAAAATAAAATCTGTCCATCACACATGGAAGTTTGAGATCTGGATGGGAAAAAGAGCCTGAGAATTTTGTGATGAGTCTGTTCTCACACTGGTTTGGAGTTCTAGTTTAAACTCATTGTGTAGCCAGGAACTCTCAAACTAAGAATAAAAGTGGATGGTCATGGGGGCTGGTGTTATGGCATAGCAGGTAAAGCTTCCACCTACAACTCCAGCATCCCATTCATATCCCAGCTGCTCCACTTCCAATCAAGCTCCCTACTGGTGGCCTGGGAAAAGCAGTGGAAGTAGGCTGGGTGCTTGGGCACCTGCCATCCGCATAGGAGACCCAGATAAGTCTCCTGGCTCTTGGCTTCAGCCTGGCTCAGCCTTGGCTGTTGTGGTCACTTGGAGAGTGAATCAGCAAATGGAAGATCTCTCTTTCTCTTTCTCACTCACTCTCACTCTCATTCTCATTCTGTAACTCTGACTTTCAAATAAATAAGTAAATATTTTTAAAAAGTGGATGGTTCTCGGTTGGTAATGTTTTAGGGCAAAAGGCAAAAGTAAGTGTAATCCTTGTAAGGCAAAAATGAGTAGAAGAGGAAGGAAAAGAAAACCAGCTTGAATAACTATACGTTAATAAACGTGAAAACCAGTGTCCGGTGCTGTGGCCCATGTAGTAGGTTAAGCCTCCTACTGTGGTGATGACATCCCAAAAGGGCACCAGTTCAAGTCCTGGCTGCTCCACTTCCAATCCAGCTCTCTGCTATGGCCTGGGAAAGCAGTGGAGGATGGTCCAAGTGCTTGGGCCCCTGCACCCATGTGGAAGACCTGGAAGAAGCTCCTGGCTTCAGATTGGCCTAGTCCTGGTTGTTGTGATCATCTGGGGAGTGAACCAGTAGATGGAAGACCTCTCTCTCTCTGTCTCTCCTAACCAGTGGATGGAAGATCTCTGTGTATCTCTACCTCTCTATGTAACCCTGTCTTTCAAATAAAAGACATTCTTCACCAGACCTAATGAAATGATTTACCGAAGTTCTTTTTTTTAAAGATTTATTTATTTATTTGAGAGGCAGAGTTACAGATAGAGAGAGGGAGAGATGTCTTCCATCTGCTCGTTCACTCCCCAAATGGCCACAATGGCTGGAGATGAGCCAATCTGAAGCCATGAGTCAGTAGCTTCTTCAGGGTCTCCCAAGTGGGCCATCTTAACTTCTCTCCCAGGCACACCAGCAAGGAGCTGGCCCAGAAGTGGAGCAGCTGGGACTTCAACCAGCAGCACCCATATGGGATGGGGTTACAACAGGTGGAGGCATAACATACTAGACCACAGCACAGGCCCCCTTACCAAACCCTTTGAATATAATTCATAAATATCAATAGCATTTCTCTATTGAAACAAAAACTGTAAAAATATAATTTAAAATAGTGAATTATATACTTTACAATAGCAATAAAAAGGATAAATGTCAAGATTATAAATTAATCAAGAATATAGAGGACTTCATGTAGAAAACTATCAAACCCTAAAGGACATGGAAAGTGATGTGACTACATGGAAATAGGTTCTAAGGCTCTTGGTGGAGATAATTAAGAATTATAAAGATGTCATTATTTCCCAAATTAAATTATACTTGAAAGCACTCTAAACCCATACTTCAGTTGGAATATTTTTCAAGACCTTGTTAAACCCTAGGATTTACATAGGAAAATAACGATCTGCTAATATCTAAGCCAACCTTAAAAAGTAGAGCAAAAGAGAGACTTGTAACAAACATTAAGACATATTATAAAACTCTAGGTAATAAAAACAGGAACAAGTAGATCAATAGAACAGAATGGAAAGTTCAGACTCATGTAAATATGACAATTAGCACAATAAAGAGACTTCCACATATCAATGGGAAAATAATTCTTTATCAAGTGGCAAAGGAAAAACTGGCTCACTCTAAAGAGAAAAATAAAATTGAACCAGTAGTTAATAATACATATAGAGGTGGACTCCTAGTGGATTAAAAACTAAAATGTGAAAAGTAAGACTGGAATATAAACAAAATATTAAGAGAAAGCCTTTGTGACTTAGGGAAGAGGAGAACTGTTTTTTTTTTTTTGTTGTTGTTGTTGTTGTTTTTAAAAAAGATTTATTATTTGAGAGGCAGAGTTACAGAGAGAGAGAGAGAGAGAGAGAGAGGGAGTGACAGAGAGGTCTTCCATCTGCTGGTGAACTTCCCAAATGGCCACAATGGCCGGAGCTGGGCTGGTCTGAAGCTTCCAGGCCTCCCACATGCATGTAGGGGCCCAAGCACTTGGTCCATCTTCTACTGCTTTCCCAGGCCGTCAGCATAGAGCTGAATCGCAAGTGGAGAAGCCAGGAGGTGAACTTGTGCCCACATGAGATGCTAGAATTGCAGGCCAGAATTTTAACCCACTGTGCCATAGCATTGACCCCTGGAGAAGAACTTTTTAAAAAATTCTTCGTAAAAAGACAAACTATAAGGTATATTTGTTAAAATTTTTAAAAATGTTAAATTGTGGATGTGTTAATTAGCTTCATTTAATGTAATGTAAGTACAAGTAGAAACAGCATATTATGCCCCATAAAAATATATTATTAATATTGTCAGTTAAAAGATTCTTTAAAGTACAAGTACCAGTGTTTGAGGCAGCAGGTAAAGCTGGCATCCCATCCCATGTGGGTGCTGGTTCATGTCCAGCTGCTCCACTTTTTTTTTTTTTTAAGATTTGTTTTATTTATTTGAGAGGGTTACAGAGAGGTAGAGACAGAGAGAGGGGTCTTCCATCTGCTGGCTGACTCCCCAGTGGTTGCAACAGCTGGAGCTGAGCTGATCCGAAGCCAGGAGCCATGAACTTCCTCTGGGTCTCCCATGTGATTGGCAAAGACTCAAGCTTGGCCCATCTTCCGCTGCTTTCTCAAGTGCATTAGCAGGGAGCTGGATTGGAAGTGGAGCAGCCAGAACTTGAACCAGCACCCATATGGGATGCTGGCACTGC
This sequence comes from Oryctolagus cuniculus, assembly GCF_051225735.1. NCBI lineage: Eukaryota > Metazoa > Chordata > Mammalia > Lagomorpha > Leporidae > Oryctolagus > Oryctolagus cuniculus. The sequence continues at coordinate 180,406,224 of NC_142868.1, forward strand.
AGGCTGGGGCTTTAACCCACTGCACCACAGCACCAGCCCCTGTTCTTTTTTTTTTTTTTTTTGGACAGGCAGAGTGGACAGTGAGAGAGAGAGAGAGAAAGGTCTTCCTTTGCCGTTGGTTCACCCTCCAATGGCCGCGCCACGCTGATCTGAAGCCAGGAGCCAGGTGCTTCTCCTGGTCTCCCATGCGGGTACAGGGCCCAAGCACTTGGGCCATCCTCCACTGCACTCCCTGGCCACAGCAGAGAGCTGGCCTGGAAGAGGGGCAACCGGGACAGAATCCAGCGCCCCGACGGGGACTAGAACTCCGTGTGCCGACGCCGCAGGGGAGGATTAGCCTACTGAGCCGCGGCCCCCCAACCCCGTTCTACTTCTGATCCAGCTCCCTGCTAATAGCCTATGAAAGTATTGGAAGATGGCCCAAGTGTTTGGGCTCCTGCCACCCACATGGGAGACCCAGATGAATCTCCTGGTTCCTGTCTTCAGCCTGGGTAAGCCTTGGCCATTGCAGCCATCTGAGGAGTGAACTAGCAGATGAAAGATCTCTCTCGATCTCTGTCGCTGCCTGCCTGTTTTTCCATGTCTCTCTGTAACTCTTACTTTCAGATAAATCTATAAGATCTTTAAAATAAAATAAAATAGAGTTGTAGAACCTCCCACATTCAGCTGGAATCTCAAAATGATGAATCTGCCACTCATTCCTAACGCCAGGGGACTTCAAAGAAAGTTGTCTTTGCACTGAGAAGTTAAGCATTAAACACTAGGAAGTCCTTGGGAAACTGTAACCACAGGTTGACTTCAGAGGTCAAATTCCTATCGTTTGTATTTAATAGCCCCAAAAGACCCTCAAATGATGAATTGCATTGATAGTGCCATAGTCAAAAGCAAACAAGATACTCTCAGAGTATCTTGCATTTTATATTTAAATAAGTAAAATTGAAGCCTAAATATATTTGTAAGGAACAGAAAACCATAAAAAGTGATCTGACACATTTAGAACACTAACCAAATATCCCTTTTAGAAATTAAGAGTGCAGGGTACTGAAATTAAAACTTTAATGGATGGGGCTTACTACTGAGTAGAGTACTGGCTAAGAGTACATACTGAAATCCCCAGAGTAACCGCTAAAAGAACAGAAACACAGTGCATAACTTCCAAGCAAGTAGATGAAAAAAATGGAGGAGAAAGAAAAAATGAGCTCAGAGTTCCTATTTACAGTAATGACTTGAATACCTCAAGTGAAAAACAATAAAATTGCACAAAATATATATTTTTAAATTTCTACTTGAAGTCACTGGAGAGCTATCAATCACTGATGCAAAGAAAGCATCTGACAAAATCCATCACTTGCTCATGATGAAAAATCAACAAACCAGGAATAGAAAAATCAACATGATGTAAGGTATTACACTGATGTCTGTTCCTATAAAAGAATTTCCAGGGGCTGCCACTGTGGCATAGCAGGTAAAGTCTCCGCCTGCAGTGCCAGCATCCCATATGAGGGCCGGTTCAAGTCCTGGCTACTCGTCTTCTGATCCAGCTCTCTGCTATGGCCCGGGAGTGCAGTGGAGGATGGCCCAAGCACTTGAGCTCCTGCATCTGCATGAGAGACCCAAAAGAATCTCCTGGCTTCTGGCTTCAGATCAGCGCAGCTCTGGCCGTTGCAGCCATTAGGGGAGTGAACCAGCAAGTGGAAGACCTCTCTCTCTCTGTCTCTCCCCTCTCACTGTCTGTAACTCTGCCTCTCAAATAAATTTTTTAATTAAAAAAAATTTTTTTTTATTTTTTTGCCAGGCAGAGTTAGACAGTGAGAAAGAGAGACAGAGAGTTATAGACAGTGAGAGAGAGACAGAGAGAGAAGTTGTCCTTCCATTGGTTCACTCCCCTAATGGCCCTTATGGCCAGCTCTGCGCCAATCTGAAGCCAGGAGCCGGGTACTTCCTCCCGGTCTCCCATGCGGGTGCAGGGCCCCAAGCACCCGGGCCATCTTCCACTGCCCTCCCGGGCCACAGCAGAGAGCTGGACTGGAAGAGGAGCAACCGGGACAGAACCGGCGCCCCAACTGGGACTAGAACCTGAGGTGTCGGCGCTGCAGGCAGAGGATTAGCCAAGTGAGCCATGGCGCCGGCCAAATAATTTTTTTTTTTAAAGAATCTCCATGGGACTGGCACTGTGGCGCAGCGGGTTAATGCTCTGGCCTGAAGTGTCGGCATCCCATATGAGCACCAGTTTGAGACCCGGCTGCTCCACTTCCGATCCAGCTCTCTGCTATGGCCTTGGAAAGCAGTTGAAGATGGCCCAAGTGCTTGGGGCCCTACACCCACATGGGGGACCTGGAGGAAGCTCCTGGCTCCTGGCTTCGGATCAGTGCAGCTCCGGCCTTTGCGGCCAATTGGGGAGTGAACCATCCAATGGAGGACCTCTCTCTCTCTCTCTCTGCCTCTCCTCTCTCTGTGTAACTCTGACTTTCAAACAAATAAATCTTAAAAAAAAAAGAAAAGAAAAGAACCTCCAGTGATATCCATCACCCTTTCTACCATGTAAGACACAGTGAGAAGTCAGCTGTCAGCATCCCAGAAAAGAGCCCTCCAAGAATCTGGCCACGCTGGTACCCTGATCCTAGACTTTCTATCCTCCAGAACTGTGAAAACTAAATTTATTTATTTTTTAAGTTTGAGAGGTAGTTATATATAGAGAGAGAGATCTTCCACCCACTGGTTCACTCCCCAAATGGCTGCAATGGCTGGAGCTGGGCTGATCTGAAGCCAGGAGCCAGGAGCTAGGAGCCGCTTCCGGGTCTCCCACGTGGGTGCAGGGGCCCAAGCCCTTGGATCACCTTCCACTGCTGTCCTAGGCCATAAGCAGAGAGCCTGACCGGAAGAGGAGCAGCGGGACACAAACTGGTGCCCCTATGGGGTGCCGGCGCCACAAGCAGAGGTTTAGCCTACTATGTCACAGTGCCAGTCTCAAAAAATAAATTTCTGTTGTTTATAAACCACCCAGTATTTTGTTATAGGATCTCAGATAAACTCAAATAAAGATATTGGTGTCAAGAATTGGAGGGTGTTGCTGTAACTCCTAAAAATGTGTAATGGGTAAAGCCTGAGTTTTTTTTTTTTTTTAAGATTTCTTTATTTACTTGAAAGAGTCACACAGAGAGAGAAGGAAAGGCAGAGAGAGAGAGAGAGAGATTGAGAGAGAGAGAGGGAGAGAGAGGGAGAGAGAGACAGAGCGAGCGAGCACTGGTTCACTCCCCAATTGGCCGCAATGGCCAGAGCTGCGCTGATCTGAAGCCAGGAGCCAGGAGCTTCTTCCAGGTCTTCCATGTGGGTGCAGGGGCCCAAGAACTTGGGCCATCTTCCACTGCTTTCCCCGGGCAAAGCAGAGAGATGGATCAGAAGTGGAACTGCCGGGACTTGAACTGGCACCCATATGGGATGCCAGCATTGGCCCCTAAATAAAAAAATTTTGTTTTCTTATTTCATAAATTTACTTAAGAAACAGAGAGAGGAGTAAAGACAGACAGACGCTCCCATTCACTGATTCACTCCCCAAATGCCTACAACAGCAAGGGCTGGACTGGGCTAAAGATGGAAACTCAATCCAGGTCTCCCATGTGAGTGGCAGGAACCCAATCTCTCAAGCCATCACCACTGCCTCCCAGGGTCCACATTAGCAGGACTTCTCTCTCTAACTCTGACTTTCAAGTAAATAAACAAATCTCTTTGAAAAAAGAAGAGAAACAGAAGAAAGAACCTACCTGAAGGCAGAATAGTAAGCCAAAAAGGAACTAGAATGTAAAGTTTAGAGAATTATCAACTCACTCATATTGCGGAAAATGAGAAAATATGTTCAAAGAAAACGCTAAGGATGTGGCTAAGCTACCCTTTGGTAAGGAGGTTAGTATGAGTGTGAACCATGAACTTAATCAGCCACCTCAGCAGAAAAATTGCCAGGCTGAACTGAAGGAAAAAGAAACAGGAAGGAATGGAGGAAGCTGTTGTGATATTGTACCGGAAGTTCTGGCAGAAAACCAGGCAAGAAAAAGACATACAAGCCATCCAAATTGCAAAGGAAGACATCAAACCATCTGTGTCCACAGGTAACATACCCTACCTATAGAAATTCCTAAAGAATACACAATTTCATTTTATCATCAAAGAGATTTACATCAAAAAGAATAAAAGATCCAAGAATAACGTTTAAATTATTCATTTATTTTTATTTCAAAGGCATAGAGACTGTGACAGACAGAGAGAAATCTTCCATCCATTTTACTCCCTAAACGCCTACAACAGTCAGGAATGGGCCAGGCTGAAGCCAGGAGTTTGGAACTCAAGCAGCATTTCTCACATGGATGGCGAGGACCCAAATACTTGATCTGTCACCTGCTGCCCCCCAAAGTATGTATTAGCAGGAAACTGTAGTTGGGAGTGGAATCAGGACTCAAACCTACACAGTCCAATATAGAATGAGAGCTGCATCCCGTCCCAAGAATAAACTTAATCCAAGAGAGACACTGAAAACTACAAAGTATTTTTGAAGAAATTGAAGACTAAACAAATGCAAAGACATTCTTTGTTCATGACTGAATGATTTAATATTGTTAAAATAGCAACATTCCCCAAAACAGTGTACAGATTCAGTGTAATGAATCCCTGTCAAAATCCCAATGACTTTTTGATAAGAATTCAAATAAAAAGTTCATCCTAACATACATGTGAAATTACAAGCATTCCTGAATAGTCAAAACCATCTTGAGAAAGAACAAAACTGAAGGATTCATATTTCCTGATTTTAAAACTTTTTTTTTGACAGGCAGAGTTAGACAGTGAGAGAGAGAGAGACAGAGAGAAAGGTCTTCCTTTTCCGTTGGTTCACCCCCCAAAGGGCCGCTATGGCCGGTGCACTGCACGCAGATCTGAAGCCAGGAGCCAGGTGCTTCCTCCTGGTCTCCCATGGGGTGCAGGGCCCAAGCACTTGGGCCACCCTCCACTGCCTTCCCGGGCCACAGCAGAGAGCTGGCCTGGAAGAGGAGCAACAGGACTAGAACCTGGAGCCATATGGGATGCCGGCACCGCAAGCGGAAGATTAACCTAGTGAGCCACGGTGCTGGCCCTGATTTTAAAACTTTTTACAACACAGCTTGGTAATGTTATAAGGACAGTCACATAGATCAGTAGAAGAGAACTGAGATCTAGAAATACATCCTTATACTTACTATCAAATAATTATCTGCAAGGATACTATGACCAAAGGGGATAAGAAAGTCTGTTCAACAAATGATGAAATGACAACTGAATATGAATGAATTTGAACCTTTATTTAATATCTGTACAAAAATTAACTCGAAACGGAGCAAAGACCTGAATCTACCAGCTAAACTATAAAATTCTTAGAAGAAAACATCAAGGCCGGCGCTGTGGCTCACTAGGCTAATCCTCCACCTTGCGGCGCCAGCACACCGGGTTCTAGTCCCGGTCGGGGCGCCGGATTCTGTCCCGGTTGCCCCTCTTCCAGGCCAGCTCTCTGCTGTGGCCAGGGAGTGCAGTGGAGGATGGCCCAGGTGCTTGGGCCCTGCACCCCATGGGAGACCAGGAGAAGCACCTGGCTCCTGGCTTCGGATCAGTGCAATGCGCCAGCCACAGCGTGCCGGCCGTGGCGGCCATTGGAGGGTGAACCAACGGCAAAGGAAGACCTTTCTCTCTGTCTCTCTCTCACTGTCCACTCTGCCTGTCAAAAAAAAAAAAAAAAAAAAAAAAAGAAGAAAACATCAGATGGTGATAGTTAATTTTATGTCAATTTAGCCTTGCAAAATGTCTAACTTTACAGTTGTGTGAGTCAGTTTCTTGAAAATCTGTCTCACAGGGCCAGCACTGTGGCATAGTGGGCTAAGCCTCTGCCTGCTGTGCTGGCATCCCATATGGGCACCAGTTTGTGTACCAGCTGCTCCTCTTCCAATCCAGCTCTCTACTATGGTCCGGTAAAGCAATAGAGGATGGCCCAAGTGTTTGGGCCCTGCACCCATGTGGGACACCTGGAAAAATCTCCTGGCTTCGGATAGGCCCAGCAGCCATTTGGGGAGTGAACCAGCAGATGGAAGACCTTTCTCTCACTCTCTGTAACTCTCTCTCTCAAATAAATAAATAAAAATCTTCTAAAAATTTAAAAGGGGGGGGAGGTGGCACTGTGGCATAGTGGTAAAGCCACCACCTGCAGTGCCAGCATCCCATATGGGTACCGGCTCAGGTCCCAGCTGCTCCACTATGGCCTGGGAAAGCAGTAGAAGATGGCCCAAGTCGTTGGGCCCCAGGACCCACATGGGAGACCAGGAGGAAGCTCCTGGCTCCTGGCTTTGGAACAGTGGAGCTCCAGCCATTGTGGCCAATTGGGGAGTGAACCAGCAGATGGAAGACCTCTCTCTCTTTCTCTCTCTCTCTCGTTGCCTCTCCTTCTCTCTCTGTGTAACTCTTTCAAATAAATAAATAAATCTTAAAAAAATTTTTTAAAAATGTTTGTCTTGGGGCCTGTGTTATGGCCTAATGGGTTAAACCACTGCCTACAATGCAGGCTTCCCTTTATGAGTGCTGGTTTTTTCTCCACTTCCAATCCAGCTCCCTGCTAATGTGCCTGGGAAAGCAGAAGAGGATGGCTCAAGTGCTTGGGCCTTCCCACCCAGCTCCAGCCATTGCAGCCATTTGGAGAGTGAACCGGCGATGAAAGATCTCTCTCAGAATGTAACTCAAATAAATAAATATGTATATATGTTCCTATAAAAATAAACATATAAATCTATATATGTTCTTTTTTCTTTTTTTAAAGGAGCCACTGGGACTCAAACTGGTGCCCGTATGGAATTCCAATACAGGTAGAAGCTTTAGCCCACTACGCCACAGCGCCGGCTCCCATATATGTTCTTTTTAAAAAAGATTTATTGTATTTATTTGAAAGACAGTGTTACAGGGAGAGGTGGAGACAGAGAAAGATCTTCCATCCACTGGTTCACTCCCCAAATGACTGCAATGGCTGGAGCTGAGCCAATCCGCAGCCAGGAGCCAGGAGCTTCCTCCAGGTCTCCCCCAAGGGTACAGGGACCCAAGGACTTGGGCCATCCTGCACTGCATTCCTGGACCACTAGCAGGGAACTAGATTGGAAGTGAAGAAGCCGTGACAAACTGGCACCCATTTGGGATTCTGGCACCGCAGGCCAGTGCTTTTAACCCACTGCACCATAGTGCTGGCCCCTATAAATGTTCTAAAGCACAGATCTAAATACATCTTTACCTGGCTTTAAAATCTTTTCATGTTTCAGTTGCATACAGAATCATATTTATATAAAGTATTCAGCCTGATATTCAAAACCCTTCCCAAGGCAACCTCTGTCAACTTTCCAGCCTGTTCTCTGAGTAGGTTCCCTACACATCTATACAGCATCCAGACTGGTGCCCTCACACACATCCTGTGCTTTTCCTCTTCCTATGCTTTTCCCCAATCTATTATCTTTTACTACCTGCCTCCTCCACCCTATCCACCTTCAAAATCCCACCCTCGTTTTAAGGACATCTCAAACCTGAACTGTCGCAGAATGCATTTTATAGATATAACTGGTTCAAAATACCTCCCATTTTTTTAAAAATTTTTAAAAAATTTTTTATTTGACAGGCAGAGTTAGACAGTGAGAGAGAGAGAGACAGAGAGAGAGTTATAGACAGTGAGAGAGAGACAGAGAGAAAGGTCTTCCTTCCATTGGTTCATTCCCCAAATGGCTGCTACCACCAGCGCTGCGCTGATCCGAAGCCAGGAGCTGGGTGTTTCCTCCCGGTCTCCCATGCGGTTGCAGGGCCCAAGCACTTGGGCCATCCTCCACTGCCCTCCCAGGCCACAGCAGAGAGCTGGCCTGGAAGAGGGGCAACCGGGACTAGTTCCTGGTGCCCCAACCAGGACTAGAACCTAGGGTGCCAGCGCTGCAGGCAGAGGATTAGCCAAGTGAGCCATAGCGCCGGCCCTCTCATGTTTTTAACAACATTTTTTTTTTTTGACAGGCAGAGTGGACAGTGAGAGAGACAGAGAGAAAGGTCTTCCTTTTGCCGTTGGTTCACCCTCCAATGGCCGCCGCGGCCGGCGCGCTGTGGCCGGCGCGCTGTGGCCGGCGCATTGCGCTGATCCAAAGCCAGGAGCCAGGTGCTTCTCCTGGTCTCCCATGGGGTGCAGGGCCCAAGGACCTGGGCCATCCTCCACTGCACTCCCGGGCCACAGCAGAGAGCTGGTCTGGAAGAAGGGCAACTGGGACAGAATCTGGCGCCCCAACCGGGACTAGAACCCGGTGCGCTGGCGCCGCAAGGCAGAGTATTAGCCTATTGAGCCGTGGTGCCGGCCTTTAACAACATTTAAACCTCTATTGATTCTTTTCACATCCTATTTCCTCAAAGTTATCAATTTTATATATATATACATATATACAGTTATACATAACTTTCCTCATATATAGCATGTATATAACTCTATATATAACATATATAACTTTCCTCAAATATATGCGCACACACACACACACACACACACACTTGGTGCTCAAGTTTGTTGACATGGAGTTAAAGGACACTGTCAAAACCACTCTCCCTTCAATTCAGTTCTTCCCAAGCCCCAGAGAGCAGGGATATTGATAGTTTCAGGGGCAGGGAGCAGTGAATTACAAGAAAAGATTGCATCACATACCTCTGTCTTGGCTGCCACCTGCTTCAACTGCTGATACCTAAAAAACAGTACCCAAAATCCACAAACAAGAAGACCAAATAATAGTGAAAGGCTGAGATAAGATGGCAGTGGGATGGCCAGCCCCCAAATTAGCGCCATCATTCAACCCCATGCCCCTCTCAGCCAAAGAGTTTTCTGCCTCAAGGCTATGACTCCATATGACATCACAATGGACATTCCAAGAAAAACCTGACAGGATCCAGCCAATGTGCATGCTGCTTGAGGCTGAGCCATACCCAGAGCACCATCTGCTGCTCCCTCCTGTGGCTGCCCATGGGCTTGCCCTGACAGCCAAAGCTCAGAGAAGAGCTCGTAATCACTCTTCTAGGATTGAGCTGAACGCTTGTCATCAAGTAGGCAGTGTAAAGATAGGGTTTCGGAGGAGTAGGCCTTCCAAATGGCCTGTTCTGCCAGTCACCCCCTAGAGGCCTGGGTTAGAGTGTCATATGTTCCAAACCACAAACTAGAAAACAAGATCAAGTACATTTAAGAAAACCAGGATAGTTTAATACTCAGAAAGTTTGAGAAAGGTGGTTTCACAAGTCTGATACTTACATATTTCCTAGTTGCTGCTGCATTGAGACAGATGTCAAGAGGGAAATTCAATGACATTGAAGGACCACTCCATCCAGAATCTATGGTCTCATTTTCCAAATCTAAATCATACATTCTGTCATTCATCCAGATTTGGATGAATTCGCTAAGGTTAATACACTACAAACAGAATTTACAAAGAATCAGTTTATACTAAATCAAAGTTTAGTAAAATTGGCTGGAATATTTTTTCTTACAAGAAAGTTAAACTCTGGGACTAGCATTGTGGCACAGCTAGTTAAACTGTCACCTGCAGTGCCAGCATATGGCACCAGTTTGATTCTTGTCTTCTCCACTTCTGACCCAGCTCCCTGCTAATGTGCCTGGGAAAGCTGCAGAAGATGGCCAAAGTGCCTGGGCCTCTGACACCCGTGTGGGAGACCTGGATGGACTTCTAGGCTCCTGACTTCCAGCTCCTGTGGCCATTTGGGAGTGAACCAGCTGATGGAAGATCTCTCTGTATTTCTCCCTCCCTCTCTCTCTCTTTCTCTCTCCCTGTAACTCTTTCAAATAAAAATAAATAAATCTTTTTTTAAAAAAGTTATACTGGAAAATTGATTCAATGAACTATTGAGTAGCAGTCACTATTTAAAAGACAGACAGGTGGTCTCTCACCTCATAGATTTTTAGTTCAGGGGCAGCCTAAATATTGTTCTTAGAACACCCATTAAGAAAGAAGTAGTTAAACAAATATTATATACCCATATTATTAAGTACTCTGTGGTTACTATGAAGATTATAATGATAAAGAGCAAGAGGGGGCCAGCGCTGTGGCTCAATAGGTTAATCCTCTGCCTGTGGTGCCGGCATCCCATATGGGTGCCGGGTTCTAGTCCCGGTTGTTCCTCTTCCAGTCCAGCTCTCTGCTGTGGCCCAGGAAGGCAGTGGAGGATGGCCCAAGTGCTTGGGCCCCTGCACCCCATGGGAGACCAGGAGAAGCACCTGGCTCCTGCCTTTGGATCAGCGTGGTGTGCCGGCCGCGGCAGCCATTGGAAGGTGAACCAACGGCAAAGGAAGACCTTTCTGTCTCTCTCTCTCTCACTGTCCACTCTGCCTATTAAAAAAATAATGAGAGAATTCTATAAACTGAGGGCATGTTATATGGCAAATGCTAGTTATATTCCAGCCTGGATTTCTTTTTTTTTTTTTTCAGACTTATCTATTTATTTACTTGAAAGGCAGAGTTACAGAGAAATAGGGAGAGACAGAGAAATCTTCCACCTGCTGGTTTACTCACCAAATGGCTGCAATGGCCAGAACTGAGCCAGGCCAAAGCTGGGTGCCAAGGGCTTCATCTGGGTCTCCCATGTGGGTACAGGGGCCCAAACACTTGAGCCATTTTCTGTGCTTTCCCAGGCATGTTAGCAGGGAGCTGGATCAGAAATGGAACAGCCAGGATCCAAACTGGTGCCCATATGGGATGCCAGCATTATAGGCAGTGGCCCAACCAGCACCAGCTCCTCCAGCCTGGAGTTCTAAGAAAAGATTAGGACTGAAGGTAGTTTTAGGTTCTTTTTTTTTTATTATTATTTTTTTATTTTTGACAGGCAGAGTGGACAGTGAGAGAGAGAGAGAAAGGTCTTCCTTTGCCGTTGGTTCACCCTCCAATGGCCGCCGCTGCAGCCGGCACACCGCGCTGATCCGATGGCAGGAGCCAGGATCCAGGTGCTTTTCCTGGTCTCCCATGGGGTGCAGGGCCCAAGCACCTGGGCCATCCTCCACTGCACTCCCTGGCCATAGCAGAGAGCTGGCCTGGAAGAGGGGCAACCGGGACAGAATCCGGCGCCCCAACCAGGACTAGAACCCCGTGTGCCGGTGCCGCAAGGTGGAGGATTAGCCTATTGAGCCACGGCGCCGGCTTAGGTTCTTAAACCCTATACGTACATTGTGACAAGAGCCTTTCCCTATATTTATATAACTTTTTTTGTGTATTAAATATCGACTCACCATGTCATCCATGCTATTTTGTATAGCTTGGACTCACTCATGTTTATTGTTTCATTGTATTATATAACTATTCCATAATGTCTTTATCCATTAGGATACTGATGGACATTTTGCTTGCTTCCAGTATTTAGATATTATAAACCATATCGTTAAAAACATCCTTGTCCAGGTATCCTGTTGGACATGTACTCTTATTTTCTTAGGTAGTTGTTCTCAAATTGTATTTTATTTTTTGAAAGGTTTTATTTTATTTATTTGAAAGGCAGAGTTAGACAACAGGCAAAACTGAGAGAAAGAGATCTTCTATTTGCTGGTTTACTCCCCAAATGGCTGCGACTTCTGGGGCTGGGCCATGCCAAAGGCAAGAGTCCAGAACTGCACCCTGATTTCCCACATGGGTGGCAGGGGTCCAAGCACTTGGGCCACCTTCTGCTGCTTTTCCAGGCACATTAGCAGGGAGCTGACTCAGAAATGGAACAGCTGGGACTTGAACTAGCGCTCTGATACAGGATGCCAGCCTTGCAGGTGGCAGCTTAGCCTGCTGCACCACAATGCCAGCCCCTGGTTCTCAAATGTCAGCATGCATTAGAAGCAGGTGGAGTATTTGCTAAAATACAGATTGCTACTGGGTGAGTAGGTACGGGATAAAACTTGTGAAGTTTGCATTTCTAGTAAGTTGCTAGGTGGTGCTGATGCTGTTGATCCAGGACACACCCCTTCTATAAAGTGTCTACCTAGGAATGGAACAGCTATGTTACAGAGTATGTGTAGCTCAAACTTTAGCAGACAGTACCAAACTGTTATCCAAAGTGCTTATATTAATTTATACTAACACCAGTGGTGAATGGCAGTTTTCCTTGCTCCATTTTCATGCCAACATGTAGTTCTATCAGGATGTTTAATTTTAGCCTGTCTGGTGTGTGTGATGGTAGTGTTGCATTGCAGTTGTTTTTGTTTTGTGATAGACAGGTTTAAGGACACATTGTGTTTCACAGAGATGACTACAGAGACTTTTAAGCTATAATTTAGGAAAATACAACCATGCAGCACAGATCAACCAACCAGATCTAAAATAAACTGGCTTCTGACCACAACTACCCTGTAAACACTCAACCCTTCTCTCCCAGGTGACCCCAACTGCACATGAAAACAGTACCTATGGGGAGCCAGAAATCTAGCCTTGTGGCCAAAAGGAAGAATCAAAGGAAGAATAGCAGTTGGGGGGTTAGTTGGTGAAAACAGGAAATTCAGTGCCTGTCACTGCGCTGCATTGCTCTTCTTACTCTTGCCCTTTTCATCCCTCTTCTTGAATCCACCCGTGTTCGCTCTCCGCAGGCTTGAACAGGCCACCTGAAACTTTCGTCTTTGGAGCTCCTCTCCCTGCTGCTCTTAGCAGACACTTGCTGTCTGATGGCTCAAAGCCCTCCACAGAGCCTTTCCTTGGAATGGGCTTCGTTTGGCCATCGTAGTTCTTCAAGGTGATGAACCAGCACGGTGGTAGAGGCTGGTGAGCTCGGTCAGCTGTACCATCCCAGGGCTGGTGCCTCCTCTCCATCAGCAGAAGCCCCAGCCTGCTGCAGCTGGAAGGTCTACCTTGCACTATAGTTTTAACTTGACTTTCTTTGTAAACTAATAGATTGAACACATTTTCAAAAGTGAATTGGTCATTTGACCTTCAAATAAATTGCTTTGATAGTTGCTAATATTTTGTTTAGGATTTTTGCATATTTTCATGAATGAGGCCAGATTATAATTTTCTCCTTTTGTTTTATCTTTGGCAGGTTTGAGATGTCAAGGTTATATTAGATTCAGGAGTTAGGGAGTGTTTCTTTTTTTAACGTTCTGAAACACTTTGGGTAAGATTGGGATGCTTCAGTGTTTGGTAGAATTAGTCAGCGAAGCCGTATAAGCCTGGAATTGTCTTAAGCAGGGATTTTTTTTTTTACTAGAGTCCATCAAAATGAGGATTAACGCTACTGAGAAATTTTTTTATTCCATTTTCCATGAACTTTTTTTAAAAAAGATTTATTTATTTAAAAGTCAGAGTTACTAAGAGGGAGAGAGGGAGAGAGGGAGAGAGGGAGAGAGAGGGAGATCTTCCATCCGCTGTTTCATTTCCCAAGATGGTGGCAACAGTCAGGGCTGGGTCAGGCTGAAAGCAGGAGCCAGGAGCTCTATCCGGGTCTCCCACGGGAGTGCAGGGGCTCAAGCACCTGGGCATCTTCCGCTGCTTTTCTCAAACCATTAACAGGGAACTGGATCTGAGCCGGAGCAGTTGGGACTCAAATCAGTACCTATTTTGGATGCCGGCATTTTATTTTATTTATTTATTTATTTTTTGACAGGCAGAGTGGACAGTGAGAGAGAGAGACAGAGAGAAAGGTCTTCCTTTTGCCGTTGGTTCACCCTCCAATGGTCGCTGCGGCCGGCGCACTGCGCTGATCCGATGGCAGGAGCCAGGTGCTTCTCCTGGTCTCCCATGGGGTGCAGGGCCCAAGCACTTGGGCCATCCTTCACTGCACTCCCGGGCCACAGCAGAGAGCTGGCCTGGAAGAGGGGCAACCGGGACAGAATCCGGCGCCCCAACCGGGACTAGAACCCGGGATGCCAGCGTCGCAAGGCGGAGGATTAGCCTAGTGAGCCGCGACATCAGCCGATGCTGGCATTTTAGACGGTGGCTTTACCCACTATGCCACAATGCCAGCCATTTTTGTTGTTGCTGTTTTTTCTTTTTTTTCTCACTTTTGGGAGATATATTTTCTAGTAAACTTTCCACTCAATCTATGTTTTCACATGTATCACTCTAAAGTTACTGAAGTGTTCTAATGTCTCCTTTGTTTTTATGGTATTTGGCTATTGTGTCTTCTCTTTTTTCCCCCTTTCCTTGATATTTCTAAAGATTTGTCAATTGTATTAGTCCTTTCAAAGAACTAATTTTTGTATGCTTGTTTTGTATTTCAACAATTTCTGACTTTACCTTTATTATTTTTCTTACTTCTACATTCTTTGGATTTATTTTGCTGCCAGTTTTCTAATTTATTTCTTAAGATGAATGCTTAGAACGCCCATTTTCAATCTTTTCCCCTAATGTATGCATTTGAGGATATAAATTTCCTCCTACGTACTACATTAGCTGCATTCCACAGTTATGACATGTAGCATTGGTGTTATCATTCAGTTCCAACTTTTTTTAATTTCCATAATAATTTCTTCTTTGATGCATGGATTATTGAGAATTTCATTTTAAAAGCTCTAGTTATCTGTCAAAAGTACATTATGGTCAGAATACCTACTTTACATAATTTTGATGCTTTGAAATATTTCTAGACTTTATTCTCAATTTCTGGTCTTTTTATTTATTTATTTATTTATTTATTATTTTTTTGACAGGCAGAGTTAGACAGTGAGAGAGCGAGAGACAGAGAGAAAGGTCTTCCTTCTGTTGGTTCACCCCCCAAATGGCTGCTACGGCTGGCGCGCTGTGCTGATCTGAAGCCAGGAGCCAGGTGCTTCCTCCTGGTCTCCCTTGCTGGTGCAGGGCCCAAGCACCTGGGCCATCCTCCACTGCCCTCCCAGGCCACAGCAGAGAGCTGGACTGGAAGAGGAGCAACCGGGACAGAATCCAGCGCCCCAACTGGTACTAGAACCCAGGGTACTGGCGCTGAAGGCAGAGGATTAGCCTAGTGAGCCACGGTGCTGGCCTCTGATCTATTTTTTTTTTTTTTTTTGACAGGCAGAGTGGACAGTGAGAGAGAGAGACAGAGAGAAAGGTCTTCCTTTGCCGTTGGTTCACCCTCCAATGGCCGCCGTGGCCAGCGCGCTGCGGCCGGCACACCATGCTGATCCGATGGCAGGAGCCAGGTACTTATCCTGGTCTCCCATGGGGTGCAGGGCCCAAGCACTTGGGCCATCCTCCACTGCACTCCCTGGCCACAGCAGAGAGCTGGCCTGGAAGAGGGGCAACTGGGACAGAATCCGGTGCCCCGACCGGGACTAGAACTGGGGTGCCAGCGCCGCAAGGCGGAGGATTAGCCTAGTGAGCCACGGCACCGGCCTATGATCTATTTTCAAAAATTTTATGCATGCTTAAAAACAGAATGTATTCAGCATGTGATAGAAATGGTATCTCTATATGTCCATTTAATCTGTTTTGCTCATCTTAATGTTAAAATCTATAGTATCTTAAGTTTTTGTCTGATTTTCCACCAATTACTAAGACAAGTATGTGGGGCCGGCACTGTGGCGCAGCAGGTTAATGCTATGGCCTGAAGTGCCAGCATCCCATGTGGGTGCCGGCTCGAGACCTGGATGCTCTACTTCCAATCCAGCTCTCTGCTATGGCCTGGGAAAGCAGTAGAAGATGGCCCAAGTCCGTGGGCCCCTGCACCTGCATGGGAGACCCAGAATTAGCTCCTGGCCCCTGCTTTTGGCTCGGTGCAGCTCCGGCCATTGTGGCCAATTGGAGAGTGAACCAATGGATGGAAGACTCTCTCTCTCTCTCTCTCTCTCTCTGCCTCTCCTCTCTCTGTGTAACCCTGACTTTCAAATAAATAAATAAATCTTAAAAAAAAAAAAAGACAAGTATGTACAATTTTCTACTCTAATTGTGTATTTCTCCTTTGAGGTCTGTAGATTTTTTTAAAAATATTCTAAATTATTTAAGATAGATTTCTGGTGAATTCACTCTCAAGATTTTTTTTTTTTTTTTTTACAAAATGCTCATTTCCATCCACCTGAAAGGCAGAATGACACACAGAGAGAGAGAGAGATATCTTCCATTGGCTGATTTTCTTCCTAAATGCCCACAATAGCTAGGGCTGGGCCAGGATGAAGCCAGGAGACCAGAACTCCATCCAGATTTCCCATGTGGGTGGCAGGGGCCCAAGAAGTTGGGCCACCATCTGCCGTCTCCAAGTATGCATCAGCAGGAAGCTGAATTGGAAGTGGGTAGCTGGGACTCAAACCAGCACTCCCATATGGGTTGTGGATCCAAGCAGCAACCTGACCCTCTGCACCACAGTGCCCAACCCCGTGAAGAGCCTCTTTGAAGACTTTTTTTTTTTTTACTTATTTTGTCTGATACTAACATTACATTGCAATTTTCTTTTGGTAAGTATAAGAATACTTCAAAAAGCTCATGAAAAAATAGAATTAAAAGCTTGGTGTTTGTGAACTCAAGAGGCTTCCACAGCCTTGGCAGCTCATGACAAGAGCCTTGGGTGATTACTGACATTAAAAATAAGAGTGCCAGTTGTTAAATCAACAACAGGAGTTACTGTGCACTTACTCCCCATGTAGGACCTCTGTCCTTAATGTGTTGTACTATGTGAATTAATGGTAAAACTAGAATTCAAACAGTACTTTATACTTTGTGTGTCTGTGTGGGTGCAACTGTTGAAATCTTTACTTAGCATGTACTAAGCTGATTTTCTGTATATAAAGATAATTAAAAATGAATCTTAAGAATGGGATGGGAGAGGGAGTAGGAGATGGGATGGTTTGCAGGTGGGAGGGTGGTTATGGGGGGAAAAACTGCTATAATCCAAAAGTTGAACTTTCAAAATTTATATTTATTAAATTGAAGTTTTCTTAAAAAAAAAGAAAAAATAGAATTAAAATATAAGTTTAGGGGCCAGCATTGTGGTGTAGTGGTTTAAGCTTCTGCCTGCAGTGCCACATTCCATATGAGTGCCAGTTCAATTCCTGGCTCCTCTGTTTCTGATCCAGCTCCCTGCTAATGTGCCTGGGAAACCAGTGGAAGATGACTCAAGTGCTTAGGCCCCTTCACACATGTAGGAGACCTGGAAGAGGCTCCTGGATCCTGGCTTCAGACTGGTTCAGCTCTGGCTGTTGTGGCCATTTGAGGAGTAAACCAGCAGATGGAAGATTCTCTCTCTCTCTCTCTCTCACTTTCTCTGTGTGTATGTCTTCCTCTCTCTCTCTCTCTCTCTCTCTGTAACACTGCCTTTCAAAAACAAATAAATCTTTTTTTAAAAAAGCTTATTTTGGTGCAAAGTTTTTGAAATCCATGCATAGTTTTTTAAAAAGATTTATTTATTTATTTGAAAGGCAGAGTTACAGAGTGGGAGAGACCCAGAGAGAGAAACAGAGAAATCTTCCATCTGCTGGTTCACTCCCCAAATGATCCGAATAACCGAGGCTGGGCCAAGCTAAAGACAGGTGCCTTGAACTCCATCCAGGTCTTTCTTCCATGTGGGTAATATGTAGGCCATCAGGGAGCTGGAACAGAAGGAGAGTAGCCAGGGCTTGATCGGGTGCTCATATGGCATGTGGGAGTTGTATGGGGCAGACTAACCCACTGCTCCACAATGCTGGTCCCATTGCATAGTGTTTTCATACTATATGTTTTCCATGATTTTTTTGAAGATTTCTTGTGCATATGAGTTTCAAATTTTTTTTGTATCAGAATTAACTTTTAATTCCATTTTCCATGAACTTTTTGAGGCCCCTTATTCTTTTCCTCTTTCTGTACTCCATTCTTTGAAAGTGAGCCTGTGAAGCCAACCCACATAAGAGGTGTTAGGTGATTAAGCTCCATTTCCTGGAGAGGAGTATTCACATACATTATTTGTAATTCCTGCATACAGAAAACTCATCTCCCCTCACCCTGCTTTGTTTATTCAATCATTTATTTATATTGGTAGGTGTCATTTATGTTTTAGTCTCGTGTTTTAGTCTGATATATTATTTCTTTTGTTATTCAATTGTTCCAACTCTGGTCATTAGGAGCTCTTTCATTTTGGTTCCTGTGCCCCTATGACACACCCCCACCATTGTTGAATTCTTGAACGACTCCTCACTTTTTGGCACTGTAAGGTGTTCCAGGAACCCTCCTCCTGCTCCCGCTCCACAGGACCTGGTCACTGATGTAAATGGGACCCAGCTCATCCTCCTCCCATGAAGGAAGCATCTGCACCATCTAGATGCAGTGCCTGTCTCAGCCTGGGGATGTGAGCCGCCTGCTCAAGCTCTGCTTGTGCTTGGATGGGATCTTGGGCTTTTTGTTGTGTTTGTAGAGCTCATGCCTGGAACCAGGTTGAGGCCCCTCCTTTTTCTACCTGATATCAGCGTCTTCCTTCAAACTTAAAGCCGATCAAACATTCAAGGCCTGGCTTCAGCCAGTCTAGTATCCAAGACTGCCTAAGCTATGAAAATAATAGCGTGTTGATTTAGAGTATAGATCATGAGTTCCAGTTATAAAATATATTTAGGCTTGAAGCATGTGCAATATCTAAGCATCTTCTGCCCCGGAAGATGTGTTTTGCTTTTGATCCAACAAACAGGTGTACCAAAAAGTATTTCATTCATCTGCCACAATCCCTGCCAGTCTTCCTGGCCAGGTCCTTCAGTCATTTCAACATCATCATTGGTCCACGTTATTCTAGCTGTTTTTGCCCTCAGATATGTTCTTTCTCCAAATAATGGTAAAAGCTGTCACCCAGGGGCCAGCACTGTGGCGTGGGGAGTAAAGCCACCACCTGCAGTTCTGGCATCCGAAGTGGGCACCGGTTCAAGTCCGGGCTGCCCCACTTCCGATCCAGCTTCCTGCTCTGGCCCGGGAAAGCAGTAGATGATGGCCCAAGTACTTGGGCTCCTGCATCCACATTGGAGACCCAGAAGAAGTTCCTGGCTCCTGGCTTCAAATTAGCCCAGCTCTGGCAGTCATGGCCATTTGGGGAGTGAACCAGTGGTTGGAAGACTCTCTTTCTCTCTCTCTCTCTCTCTCTCTCTCTCTCTCTCTCTCTGTGTGTGTGTGTGTGTCTGTAACTTTGCCTTTCAAATAAATAAATCTTTAAATTAAAAAAAAAGCTGTTACCCAACCATTTGTGTCCAGATAATTCTTAGAAATCTCTGAACTTCTTTAGCTCTGCCTAGGTCACAGATGCTATTTACAATGATTCAATTCCTAATGTCAGATCCACATACAAGTGCAAGTTTCCAAATACTCTCGGGTTTTATTTGGCTGTTCTTTCACCCTTCCCTTATCTCCTTTCTCCCAAAACTTTCCTTGATTCTTGGTCTACCTTGTAATCTCCCAAAACAATTTTGGCAGATCTCTGTACTTACCCTGCTCTTCCCATCCACTTCAACTCTGTCTTCTTCTTTTGGAACTTCTCATATGTATCTGTGGCTTCCTGGGAGATGAGGATTAAATCCAGACATCTGTGTCTCCTCCATAATACCACAGTTTGGCCTCTAATGTTCCCCAAGGCTGAGCATTACTCTACTTTTCTCATAACCCCTGAAAATCATGTCCAACTATATAGGAATTGAATTCACTTGACATGTTACCATTCAATTACTTGGCAAGTAAAAGAACTCTCACTGTCTAGGGTCCTCCTTCATCCAGCACTGGAGAATGCCCCATTCACAGGTGAGAGTGGGGCTGCTCACCACTCAGATCATTAACGGGATCGAAAGATTCTCTGCCCTCTTAAGCCAAAGAAAGCTGGGTCTCTTCTCTGACTTGGCCCTGCTTGTGATGCCCAGGTGTGAGATGAATTTACTCAATCAAAGCACATTGGAGAGAAGTGTGGGGGAAAGAGAGGCAAAGGGCCTTGCAGGAAACTTTCTTAACTTTAGCCATGTCGAGTTGTAGAGTTAGGAACAGGTGTTTGTGGACAGTGAGACACAAAGGAGTGACACTCAGAAGGCACTGTGGGAACTGTGTTTGGTTAGAGATATAACGCTGCACTGGAAAGACGTAGAAAGGAAAACACTAATCAGATAGAGGCTGGGGGCCCTCAGATGTATAGAAGGGACCTTATGGCTGCCTTTGAAAGGTTGATCATCCCATAAAACCTACATCCGGCTCCTTAGTAGCCACCCTCCTACCTAAAAGCTCCAGGGACCTTCTTTACAGAGGTTTTGTTATGGTGTTCCTGGGTGTCTGTAATCTGGATATTTCTCGGGCACAAGGGGGAGCCATCTCTCTACTATCAGAGCCATACATCACAGTTATTGCAGGACTGGCATGGATCTGGGGTGAACAAGGGTACCCTTGAGATCTACAATGTGCAGACTAGAGTTTCCAGCGTTTGTTGGTTCTTGCCACCAAAGGATGTTCAGCACCCCCAGAGCTCCTTGTGTTCCTCCTACAAACATGGGGCTGGGGATGCAACCCCTACTTCAAAATCTAATATCTGGGTGTAGAATCCTTATCCTAGTGATAAGGATTCTGTCATGTCGAATCAAGATTGCCTTTCCCTGGGTGTCTTATGTTAGGAATTATCTTAAAGTTCCCACCTCTTCTTGATTTGTGTCTGTGTGATCGCAGTGTGTGCCCATGTGCACATGCACGTGCCTGTATGTTGGAAATGGGGGATACTGTGATGCTAGAATCATGTTTGATCAGGGGCCATACAAAGAGAGATGGGGTAAGAATTAAAGAAATCTGATGTTGAGATCAACCTATGCCACCCATCCTGTCCCACTTCTCATCCACTGAGTCTGTTTACTGACCTTGGAAGGTTAACTTTCCAAAACAAGACATTGGATTTTATTTTTGATATCAGAATAAGCCAGTGAACATGGAAACCACTGGGTCAAGAACAAGAACTTCTCCTCCAGGGTGGTCAGACTCTTTCTTCCCATGTTGAGCTGTAGGCGCCCCTGGAAACTGGGCTTCTTCCTCCCATCACATGTGCTGCTGGCACAAGTCCCCTCGGGCCCCGCTGGCTGGGCTGTCAGTTCACTGCACAGCAGGCTCCTGGGGGTCCGCGCTGCGCTTCCGACCGGGCCCGGTGAGGGCGCTCCTGACAGCCTCGCAGACGGAAGAAGCTGCAGCCAGGTGCGCCTGAGCCTCAGGGATGGAGCACCGGAAGAGGAGGCTCAGCAAGGCTACGGGAATCACCTGTGGGCAAGAGGCGAGAAGAACTGCAGGCTGAGACAGTGAGGTCATGTGAAGCAGAACCCTGGAGGAGTTCAAGCACTCAGAGTGGGAGTCAGGATCCACCAGGGTGGATGCAAGAATAGAAAGACACCAAGACTACAAAGTGGTGGGGGCCGGAGTTGTGGCATAGCAGGTTAAGCTGCCATCTGTGATGCAGGCATCCCATATGGGCACTGGTTCCAGTGCCGGCTGCTCTGCTTCTGATCCAGCTCCCTGCTAATGCACCTGGGAAAGCAGTGCAGGACGGTCCAGGTACTTGGACCCCTGCACCCACGTGGGAAACCCAGATGAAGCTCCCAGCTCCTGGCTTCAGCCTGGCTGTTGCAGCCATTTGGAGAGGGAACCAGCAGTTGGAAGATATCTCTCTCTCTCTCTCTCTCTCTCTGCCTCTCCTTCTCTTTCTGTAACTCTGTCTTTCAAATAATTAATTAATATTTTAAAAATAAAAGAAGACTAGCAAGTGGTAATGCAGTGGGTCAACAGCAGGGAGGAACCAAAAAACTCCTATTCTTCCTTAAAAACCCAGTCCAAACACCCCCCCCCCTTCTGACGCTCCTTTTAGGCAGAACAGAAGACCCGTTTCCTATGCCTCTGTAGTACCTTTTTCACAACTCTGTGACCGTTTGTCACTGTCACATGAATGAGGAGCTCCTGGTGGACAGAATGTCACTGAACTTTGTAAACCCAGTGTCAAGCAAAGTTCCCGACACATTGAAGTACTCACTAAGTGTTGAAAGAGCAGCCCTTGGGCAGGATACCTGATCTTTGCAGTGTGCAACCTCGATGTGGCGGGAGATGGGAGCAGCGCGAATATCATCTGACAACGGCTGAGGAAAGTGAATCGCCTGGAGTAGGCTTTCAATGCATCGCGCCTTGGACTGTCCAGAGAACCGCTGTGGAACAAGTAGTAAGGTCAGTTCCAGGCGAGAAAGCCAGAACTGAGTGAGGTCAAGGAAGAACTGGGAAGGTGGGAGGCTGGGATACTGAAGAAGGAACATAGACAGTCCCATAATTCCCGGGGATGGGGAAAATGGAGTTAAAATAGGTGGTGGATGTGGTGTAAGCTGCCGCCTACAGTGCCAGCATCCCATATGGGCACTGGTTCCAGCCCTGGCTGCTCCACTTCCTATCCAGCTTGCTCTCTGCTATGGCCTGGGAAAGCAGTGGAGGATGGCCCAAGCCCTTGGGCCCTTGCACCCATGTGGTAAACCTGGAAGAAGCTCCTGGCTCCTGGCTTTGGATGGGTCCAGCTCCAGCCATTGCAGCCAGTTGGGGAGTGAACCAGTGGATGGAAGACTTCCTCTCTCTTTCTCCCTCTCTCTCTCTCTCCCTCTCCTTCTCTCTATATGTAACTCTGACTTTCAAGTAAAATAAATAAATCTTAAAAAAAAAAAAAATAGGCGGTGGGCCTTGACTGGCTGGGTTAAACTGCAGAACTAATGGCAGATTGGACAAATTCTCAGCTGTGTCCCACCAACATCATAGGTTGCTAATCTTAAAATGTACGCCCTCCCTCTAGTTTTCTCCTTAATTAAAGCATTCTGCACCCTGCTGCCAAGACTGTTCATTTGCAGATACTGCTTCCGTTTTGTCACTGCCTGTCCCTCTTTCTAGCTCAGCACTGTCCAGTAGAAATATACTGCAAGCCACACGTGTAATTTTCAGTTTTCTAATAGATACATTAGAAAAGAGATAGGACGTAGCATTTGGTGCAGCAGTTAAGATGTTGCTTGGGATGGCTGCATCCCATGTCAACCTTCAGGCTGTGCTTCCGAGTCCAGCTTCCTGCCGGTGTGTACCCTGGGAAACAGCAGGTGATGGCGCAAGTACTTAGGTCCCTGACGACCACATGGGAGAGTTGGATTGAGTTCCTAGCTCCAGGCTTCATCCTGGCCCAATCTTGTTTGCTGTGGGCATTTGGGGAAAGAGCTAGTGGATGGAAGATCTCTTTCTGTCTGTCTGTCTGTTTCTCTGTCTCTGCCTTTCAAATAGAATTAAAATAAAAAATATAAAGAATAGGAAAATTCATTTTTAATAATTTAATGAGATATATAAAGTATTTCAACATGTAAGCAATATTAAAAGTTATGAGGTATTTTACAATATTTTTGCAATAAGTCTTTGAAATCTGGTGTGTATTTTACAATCATGGAATACCTTGATTTGGGTGCTCAAATTAAAAAGTGAAACGTAGTCCTACCGAAACAATAAAGTTGCATTTAATGAAAAAAAAACTGCTTTAATTTTTAAATAAAACTAAAATTCAGTTTCTCAGCCACACTAGCCACATTTTGAGGTTCAGTAATGGCGTATGGCTGGTGGCCATGTTTTGGAAAGCACTGGCAAGTTCAGATTCCTGTCTGGCTCTAACCTTCTGCTCCCCTCTAACCCCTCCCCCCAACTCTGGTCAGTGTTCCTTTCATTCCTGCATCTACCCAAGTTCCTAACCAGCAGGCCTAGCGCAAATATCACCTCTTCCGTGGAGCCTCTGTTTGCTGTAGTGTGTACGGACTCCACCTCCACCTCTTCTGGAGTTCCTCTGGACTTCAGTGATGACCATAGATTGTCTTAGGGACCTGGCGTGCTTACTAGATGCTCACTGACTTATTCCTTTCACTGCATTTAGCACTAAAACCATAGGACATCCTGTAACATTTGAATTTCAGATAAATAATGAAAAAAATTATATATGTGCCAAATATTGCATAGGACATTTTACGCTAAAAATTATTCCTTATTTATCTGAAATGCAAATTTAACTGAGTGTCCTGCATTTTACTTTGCTAAATCTGGCAGCCATATTTTCATGGCCATCTGTCACGCTATCCGCTCAGCATCCATTCCTCCTCCTTCTGGCATCAACACCTTGGTTTTCCTCTGGGGAACCATCGCTCTGCGTGCTCAGGCCATGATGCTAGACTGAGGCTCACCTCCCAGCCCTTCCTACACTACTATCTTGAAAGTACATGGACAGGTGTGGATACAGTGCTCTTTCCCCTTGAGCTCAGCAGTTGGTTCCGTGTTGTGCATGTGACCCAAGCCAAACCAGTGAGAGCCTCCCCCCTGTCATTTGTGAGAATCGTGTAGACAAATCCACTTTCTCCCCACTAAGGTTGCTAAGTTGGTTAGACGTCAGTCTGGCACTACAGATGGCCGATTGGCCACTTAATGGAGAAAACCTACCTGAGAATGAGTTAAACCCAGAGGAAGGCAGAGCTAAGGCCCGAAGGTTCTGGAGCTCATCAGTAGAGTATCTGAATCCAGCTGCTCTGGGGCTGTTCAGTCATTTGCCTTGGTTAGCATGAACCAGTATGAACCTAGTTTCTGTCGCACACTTGGAACTAAAAGAATCCTTCCGGGCCGGCGCCGCAGCTCAACAGGTTAATCCTCCGCCTAGCGGCGCCGGCACACCGGGTTCTAGTCCCCGTCGGGGCGCCGGATTCTGTCCCGGTTGCCCCTCTTCCAGGCCAGCTCTCTGCTGTGGCCAGGGAGTGCAGTGGAGGATGGCCCAGGTGCTTGAGCCCTGCACCCCATGGGAGACCAGGAAAAGCACCTGGCTCCTGCCATCGGATCAGCGCGGTGCGCCGGCTGTGGCGGCCATTGGAGGGTGAGCCAACGGCAAAGGAAGACCTTTCTCTCTGTCTCTCTCACTGTCCACTCTGCCTGTCCAAAAAAAAAAAAAAAAAAAGAATCCTTCCTATTGTTTATAGTTCCACAAAAATTTCTTAAAGGAAAAGATGCACCTAACAGAAGCATGAGAAGAACTCAGGAGAAAAGTCAGCCCTTACCCTACGTATCTCACAGCTCTGCAAAGCACCCTCCTGTGACAACCTGGACATTGAGGCCAGACCCACCCAGCCCCTCCCACTCACGGCCCTACCTGCAGCATGGCCAGGGCCCGCCAGAAGAGCTTGGAGTTGCTAATGCGGATTTCCAGCATGTGGTTTTGTAGGATCTTCCCAAGAAGCACGTGGGCCCCTGTACTCACCGTATTCAGCACCCATTTGGTGCTAAGCTCACGCTGGAACTTCTAAAAAGGGAAGACACAAGAGTGTTGAAAATTAGAGGAAGTGAGAAAGCAGGTTGGATAGGGCCCTATTATCTGACAGGAAATCAACAGTTGAAAACAAGGGACCAAAATGATTTGCTTGACCAACTCAAGGTCTAATTGTTGGAGACGGTAAGTGCAAACCAGGACTGTCCCATGCAAACCCGGAGCCTTCACCTATGTGTGAGCATGTTTTAATTAATTAATTTTACTTGAAAAGCAGAGAGAGAGAGAGTGAGCTCCCACCCACTGATTCATTCTCCAAATGCCTGCAACAGCCGGGGCTGGGCCATGCGGAAGCTAAGAGCTCAGAACTTGATTGGGTATAGGACTCAAGTACTTGAGCCATCACCCACTGCCTCACAGGGTGTACATTAGCAGGAAGCTGAAATGGGGACCGTGGCTGGGACTCGAACCTAAGGATTCCAATATGGGGTGCAGTCATTCCCAAGCTGTTGCTTAATGGCTCAAGGCCTCTGCCACCCATGTGGGAGACCCGGATGATACTCTGGGCTCCTGGCTTCAGCCTGGGCCAGCCCCAGCCACTGCAATCATCTGGGGGAGTGAACCAGCAGACAGAAGATCTTTCTCTTTCTCTCTTCCCATCGCTCTCTCTTTCAAAAGATAAATAATTTTTTAAAAAGAAAACAGTGAACCTAACTGTTTATTACATTGATAACATCACTACAGAGAAAAAAGAATCAATTCAAATTATTCGTCAATACTTCACTCTGATTATATACCTTTAGTGGGATATGATCATAAAACAAAAAGAACTGCAAAGAAATCTTGAACATTTTTTGGTAACTTTTGTAGGTGATAGGTGGTATTAGGGTAGCAACTTTACAACTGTTTAGTGTATATTTTAGGACTGAATAAATATGTTGATGATGTTGTAAATCAATGTTCTTGCTAAAGGAAAAGAGGAAGAAAAGTCAGAATATGTATGTGCATATATATAGCACACACACACGTGCCCTTGTTCTTTGTACTGATAGAGATTAGAGGCAAAGACATACCAGCAGCAGTGTGAACACACCCAGCAACCAGAGTTTTAACAATAGAACCCAGGAAGAATGAGGAGTCCCTGGAAGGATTGCGATTCCAGGGCTGGACCAGAGAAAGGACAGTTGAATCTGTGACCGTGTTTTTGGGTTCCTCCATACAATATTAACTGGGTGAAATAGTGTACTGTACACACAGCAATGTAAATAATAATAAGAAAGAGACCAATAAACAGCAGTGGGATGATTTTTGGACTATCTTGTTACACAAAACCTATAACATAGAAAAGGATTCTATCCTTTGCTTAAAAATAAGTGGATTTCCTTTCTTCTTTTTTTTTTCACAAAAAGAACAATAGCAGAGGATTCAAATACTGATGTGAATATATCACAAGAATCATTTTGAGCATTAAAATGCATGAGTAATGAAAAATGGATTAAAACACATTTAACAACGTCACACTCATGAATCTATACAAACACTAAGCAAACAAACAGAAATGGCTAGGAGGGAGAAGAGACAGTTTTGCTGGACAGAAGAATACAAGCTATAACGTAGACAGAAGGGATAGAAATAGCAAAGCCACCCCAGTCGTAAGCTGACTCAGCCAAGGATCATGGTGGACGCCGAGATGACGCTGAGGGACAGGACACAAAGAATGCAGGCAGGCACTACTTTCCAGCGATCAAACCTGGTGTCACCACAGAGTGACAGCTGCATCAGGCACCTGCTGCGGTGATGCCCTGATGAGGACACCACCTCCCCTTTGCAGTACTCACGCCAAAAAATGGGCCCCAAACATAAGGCAGAAGCAACCAGGCCAATCCAAAGTGAGGCACATTCTGGAAGACAATGGCCTAGACGTCTTAAACGTCAATGTCACCGAAGACAAAAAAAGAAAGAAAGAAGGCCGAGGAACTCAGCTAGATTAAAGGAAACCACAGAGACCTGATAACTAAATGCAATGAGTTATCTTTGATTGGATCCTGGATCCAGAAAAATAAAAACAATATGGGAGAATGGAGGGCAGTTTGAATATGAGCTGGATATTAGACAGTAGTATTTTTATTAATTGCTATTTTCCTGAGTGGATAATAATACCATACGTATGTAAACAGATGCCCTTGTTCTTAGGGGACACATGCCAAAGTAATTAGTGTGAAGTGTCGTGATAGCTCTAATTATCTTTCAAATGATTCAGAGGAAAGAAGAGGTGAAACAAATGCGGAAAATGTTAATGATTGTTGAATTTAGAGAAAAGCATATGGGTGCTCATTGTACTATTCTTGCAATTTCTCTGTAGGTTTGAAATTTTTCAGAATAAGGATGTGGGGGCAGTTTGTATCAAAAATATTTCTACAGCTAAAGATCTACCAGCCCTAATGGATGTCTCCTATTTCAAACAGTTACAATCCAGTTAAAGGAATAAAGCCAGCACCAAGCAAAAGACAAAATTCACAAAGGAAAAGATTGGTAGATTTGACTACATAAAAATTTAAATGTCTCTGCATCACAATTATAAAAATATAATAAACAGAAAAAAATCTAGAACAACAAAAAAGGCTACTGTCTATAAATACCCCTTCTTACAAATCAGTAAGACTAATAAATAAATAAATACCTTCCAAAAAGAATGAGTGAATATACCCAGAAGACTTACTAAAGCAGTACATGGGGGCCAGTGTTGTGGCATTATGGGTTAAGTTACCACCTGTGACACCAGCATCCCATATGGGCCCTGGTCTGTGTCCAGCTGCTCCACTTCTGATCCAGCTCCCTACTAATGCAACTGGGAAAGCAGCAGCAGATGGCCCAAGTGCTTGAGCCCTTGCACCCACATGGGAGACCAAGAAGAAGCTCCTGGCTCCTGGCTTCAGATTGGCCCAGCTCCGGTCGTTGCAGCCATTTGGAGAGTGAACCAGTGGATGAAAGTATATTGCTATCATAAGCTTTTTCTTTTAAGCTACAATTACTTAAAAGATCACAAATACCATTCTCTACTATTTTCCTTATCCCTGGAATAGTACCTGGCATATGATGTTTGTTGAAGGAAGGAAGGAAGGAAGGAAGGAAGGAAGGAAGGAAGGAAGGAAGGGAGGGAGGGAAGGTCTGGTTCTTACATACAACTGAAATTTTTATATGGTGAATAAACCACAGATTTAGAGTCACAAGTCTTGAGTTCAAATCCTGACTCCTATTTTAGCTATATAGCCATGATCACAATCTCTTGGTTTCAACCATGAAATGGCAATATTAAATAGACATTCTTTAGCTGACTGTTCTGAGAACGGAGATAAGGTATATGAGATACTTTGTAAAGTACGAGGAGCTATCCCAGTGTGGAGAAGAATATAACAACTGAGCAGCTAAGGTGACGTGAGCTCAATTAGAGAAGACGTCTTAGAAGATGGGAGATCTCAAAGGAGACACTGGACATGCAGAGCATGCAGTGGAGATGTGACAAATGAGCACTGTTTGGAAGGAAGACAAACATACACATTGGAAGGAAAGCGGATCCCCTGCCTAGGATACAGGCCGCCATAGGAGTTCCAACAGCAGGTAAGGCAGCATGCTTGCCTAGAGGGTTGCTAAAGGAGCTGTTCTGAATAATGGGTAAGAGACTGCATCTTTCCCTTTGGGGCCCAGGTTCTGCTCTGTGATGGCTGCGCTGGCGGTGTGTGAAGAAAACGGAAACCCAGGGGGCTAGCGTTGTGGCTCAGTGTTTAAGCTGCCACTTGCAAGGCCAGCATCCCATATTGGAGTGCCAGCTTGAGTCCTGGTTGCTCTGCTAACAATCCAGCTTCCTGCTAATATGTCTAGGGAGGTAACAGAAGATAGACCTTGTACTTGAGCCCTTGCTACAAAGGTGGGAGACCCAGAGGGAATTCCTGGCTCCTGGCTTCTGCCTGGCCCTGACCTGGTTGTTGCAACCATTTGGAGAATGAACCAGCAAATGGAAGATTCTCTCTCTCTCGCTGTCACTCTGACTTTCAAAAAATAAATTGCTCTGACTTTCAAATAAATAAATAGGTGATAGATAGATAGACTTTAAAAAAAAAAAGATGTAAAATTTCTGTCTTTTATGGCCCACACAGCAATTGGCATCTAGATCTCTTCATGCCAACTCCAAACTAAATTGCAATGTGCATAGAAACTGATGATTACTTCTAAGTTTATTATTAGTGCTTATACTAGATTATAATTTGATTAGCACATACAGGCTAAACATGATCTGCAGTGATATAAACAGATTATAACTTATCAAAATATGCCTTAATGGCTTTTGGATAATGACGATAACTATGGTATTGACAATCAACCTGTTCCAAAGGACAAAGGAGATTTCTGTCCAGTGGCCTATACTTTGCCTTTAGCATATTCCTAGAGAGAAGTGAACTCAGCAGCTCGTTGCCTTGGAAGCTCTAACTAGTAGTCTGGTAACTCAAGCACTTGCCCAGTTGGCTTTGTGGGGAGACGTAAGCTTCAGAAGAGCCCCTCACTGAAGGGATTGCCTTGTCATCCCCCATACCTGGACGAAGTTCCCTTCGTACTCAAAGAAGAGCAGGGGCCATGTGATGCTGATGATGGAAGGAAAGAGCTTCTTCAGGGGGCTCTGAAGAGAAAGGGAGGTGAGCAGGAGAGGTCTTTCCAGGGAGGCCACCCAGAGCCCCCTCCTCAAGGCGGGACCCTCACCGGCAGGGACTGCCCCACAGTGCTGTGCGCCAGGGCCTGGATGTTGCTGGTCTTCTCTTTCACCTGCTCCACCAGCGTCTGCACCTCCGCGAGGTTGTCTAGGAGACCGGGAAGGCATCAGAGTCGAACGGCTGCTGGGCTGCTCTGATTCCCGCTACCCTAGGGTCCATTCAGGCCTCTCATCCCATTCCTCCCGTGAACTCAGAGAATCCACAGCTCCTCTGAGCTCCCTACCACCTCCGCCCTCCCAACCCACCACTCCCATCATCCCCCTCACCATCCAGAGTGAAGATGAAGACCACAGTGTCGATTTCCGTCAGGGAGGGCAGGATGGACGTCTGGAAGTCCTCCTGGGAGAAGGTGAACTGGGGGCCCTGGGGCAGGAGAAGATGGGAAAGTCCTTCCGGGAAAGCACAGTGGAACACAGACTTGAAGATGCAGGAGGACCCTGGAGGGCAGCTGACACAGATGGAAACCTGAGGCTCCCACAAGCAAAGTATATGGCGCAAGAGGAGGTGGGAAGTCAGTGGTGTGGAGCCAGGCTTGGGGGCGAACACAGCTTTCCACACTTCCTGTGCTGCCCCAGAACTCCTGACCTCTCGCTCACAACCCCTTCTCTGGGCCATCTCTCCCAATGTGCCCGCCCCCATTCTCTTCTCCTTCCCTCCCACCCTCTGCACACCGATGACCTTCACAACTGCCCCAGGTCCCGTCTTCCTCTGACCTGGTTGGTGAGTTCAGCTTTCTGGTTAAACATGTCACTGTGATCACCCATGAGAAAGCCACGGATATCTCGGAAATCTGGGAAATTTAAGGACAGGGAGATAGAAGCGGTGGGTGTCGCAGGAAAGGGAGGTTCTAGACCGTGGGGGTGTCCATGGGGCTGGGAGGGGAAGGCGGCAGGTGGAGCAGAGGATGAGGAGTAACCCATGAGGGAGACCAGAGCAAAGCACAGGAGTAGGAGTTAAGTAATCAAACACTGAGCTGGGGCTCGATGGAAGAAGCATTTGACCGTAATGCTTTTTAAAATAGGGCAGGCTGGGCATAGAGGAACCCCCAGGGTTTGGTAGGACAGTGTCTGGCCAGTGGCCAGCTTGGTTGGGATCAGGAGGAATCAGGAAAGACGTCTGGACCGAGGTCCCCACCAGCGCCAAAGGTGTGGATGCACTCTACTCCGTCCATGATGGCAATGATGCCCAGGGTCTGCCAGCCAACCAAGTGCACACGGCCTTTCTTCTTCAGGCTGAGAGGAGTCGGGGGCCAGCACAGGAGAGACCACAGTGAAGAGGTCAGAGAGGCACTTGGAAGAGCACAGTGGTAGTAAACAAACAAGAAGCCTGCCATGGCCCGCCCCGCGCAGATGCATCGTCCTCACCACCTGACCATGTCTCAGGGAAGGCCCCTGCCCTCAGGGTGACCCCCACCCGGGCCACACACACATCTACACACCTGCTGCTGACTTGCTTCATCAGGGCGGCAATCTTGGGGCTTTGGCTGTAGGTGACCTGATGAGCCCGCTCAAATGTCCGCAGGATTTCCAGGAGGCATCTGGGAAAAAGGCCACCAGCTGCCAGGGAGGGTCCGGCGCCCTCTCAGAGAGCCTCAGAACCCTCCAACCCCACCCCACCCCTTAAAACCTAAGTCCGCTGGTCCTGCTGGGTGCACAGAGAGTAGCGCAGACTGTGTTCGGGAGGAGCAGAGAGGACTTCAGTGGGCAGAAAACTAAAGAACGGGAAGAGGGGTAAGAGCACTGGGGAGGCATTGGGAAGAGGGTGGGGCCTGAGAGTTGAAGAGGAAGAAAAGGAACAGTCTGGAAGCGAGGCAGGAAACCTGGGGAAGAGAGGAGGCCCACAGCAGGACGAGCTCTACCCTACATGGCCCGGGTTGTCCCCAGTCAAGGACCTGCAGAAGCCAGGCTGGCCTTGGAGACCCCAGGCAGGCTCAGGGATTAGGCCTGGCCCTGAGGAATCCAGAGTCCACCGGAAACACGCCAGATTCCACAAGCACGTGGTGGGAACAGCAGCATCCACTTGCCAGCTCCCTTCCTGGGGCAGGTGGCGGGGCGGCAGTCTGGCTGCCACCAGCCAACTTCACAGCTCTGGACTTGCCAGTCCCCCGTGCACACCACCCCTTCCCCTGCCTGACTGATCTCTCTCCTGTCCAGCCCCTCCTTACTTCGGAGAGGCTGCAATGCCCCGGTCCACCGTCTTGTGCGCTGCTAATAACAGGGTTTCCAACAGGACCTTGGTGGCACTTCCGCCTTTCATCCGGGAGGAACCACTGAGACCCTCAGGCTGAGGAGGCAATGACAGCCAAGAGGGAAGGTGAGAGGAAGGAAGACGCTGGAGCCTATGGTTAAGGACCCGTGTTTAGTGACCTCTTGACAGTCCTGGTGGCTCCCAGTGTGCCGTGAGGCGGGCCAAGGAGGGCTTCACTAAGAGGAAGAGAAGAGAAAAGGGGCCACTTCTGATGACCCCTACGGCCCACTCAGGACTCTGGGGAGGAAGTCACAGGATTGGATCTCTTGTTGACCATGTCAAGGGTTTTTTTCAGAGAATGCTTTTCTTTCTGTGCCACCCCCTTCCACCATTCGTTGTCACGGGTCAATCCAAAGACCACATGGTACGTGCTTTGGACAGAGCAGTGAAGTGGCTGTTGCAATGGTCCAAATACATAACACAACACATCAAACAGGCAAAGAGATGCCAGCAAGGAGGATGCCAAGCCCAGTGGCTGAATCTCTCCTCCTACGTCTATGGCAGCACTTTCCATGATACCAAGATGTAGAATCGACCTCAGTGCCTGTCAACAGCTGAGTGGGTGGAGAATAGGCGGTGTACTTACAAAATGAAATATTACTCAGCCATAAAACAGTAGGAATCCTGTCATTCACAACGACATAGATGAGCATTATGTTGGCTGAAATAAGACGGACACTGAAAGAGAAATGCTCCGTGATTTCACCCATAGGTGGACTCTAAAGAAATTGATCTCATAGAAGGGTGGTCACCAGAAGCTGGGGAGGAGAAGGGGAGAGAGGAATGGGAGAGGTCAAAGGGTGCAATGCCACAGTTAACTAGTTAATTGTTCTACCGCAGTTAAATGGTCCATTGCACAGCAGGGTGCCTATAGCTAAGAATGGTGTGCTGTATATATCAAAATAGCTGGAAGAGAGGATCTCGAACGTTCTCACTACAAAGACATGATAAATATTTGAGATGAAGAATACACTAATTAATCTGGTCATTAAGTGACACAAACATGCACTAAAACGTCACACTTTACCCTGTAAATATGTATATGTGTCAATCAAACATAGGCTAAAACAAGCAAAGCAGTGATGGAGAAAATAAGGTTGAAGGTCAACAATTCCACAGAGGAGAGAAGAACAGGGAGGCTCTGGAAGCTGCAGGTGCAAACCTCTGGCATAACATGAGGTTCTGACTTCCTGTCACACAAAAGGAGGCTCTAGGGAAATGTCAGACATGCCACCACCAGGAGAGGGAGGCAAAGGCAGCGATTTGGTGAAGGCCCTCACAAGGCCAAAGTCAGGGGAGATGGTTCCAGTGAGATGGAGCTACCACCCAGAGGAGAGCAGAGGAATAGCAGTGTTAGAAGCTAACAAGGCACACCCAGGGGTCAGCATTGTGGCACAGTAGGTAAAGACTCTGATACGGGGGCTGGCATTGTGGCGTAGAGGGTAAAGACTCTGATATGGGGGCTGGCATTGTGGCGTAGAGGGTAAAGCTATGGTCTACAATGCCAGCATCCCATATGGGCACTAGTTCACGCCCCAGCTTCTCCACTTCCGATCCAGCTTCCTGCTAATGGCATGGGATAGGCAGCAGAGGATGCCCAAGTACCTGGGCCCCTGCCACCTACAGAAGAAGCCCCTGGATCCTGGTTACCGGCTTCAGCCTGGCCCAGTGCTAGCTGTTGTGTCCATCTGGGGAGTAAATCAGTGGATGGAAGCTCTCTTTCTCTCTGTTTCTCTCTCTCTCTCTCTCTCTCTCTCTCTCTGCAACTCTTTCTAAATAAATAAATCTTAAAAAAAAAAAAAGAAAAAGAAAAGCACACCCAGTTTTGGAAAGAACTTCAAAAGGCAGAAGGATGAAACTGCACCATATTTTTTTAAAGTTCATATTTGAAATTTAAATACACAAAGGCAGAATGAGACATCACAACAGCTATTCAATGGTGTCTCTACACAGATGGAAAAGAGAGCCTTTAAATAGCAGCTACTGAAGTGTTTAACGAGTGCTGATTTGAGAGCCGGGGTCAGCAGGAAGGCAAACATCACAAGGTGGAAAACAAGAAATCAGGATGTGATTGATAGCGTTAGCAGACACATCATGCCTCCGGAATTTAGAGAAGATGTTATACAGCCCAAAACCAGAGGTCCAAGCAAATAGCAAGCCATTCTCAATTTCAGGGGAGAGGGGAGGGCACATAGGAAAAGAAGAACGAGGCCCTACCCCAACCGCAGGGTTGAGCACAAAAGCTTCCTGTCTCTCCTGCATTTTCTGCATCCGTTCTGCGATTTGTCGGAATGTTGAACTCCAATCTTCAATGGGGTCATTTCTGGGATCCGGAGAGACAGAGATGGAAGGATTGTCCATGAGTATCTAAAGGAAGGGCTTCAACGAACAGCTGGGATCTTAGACCACATTGGGTTTGGAGTCAGAAGTCAAAGACTTCACAGAGGTGTGCACACATGGGGCACCAGGTCCCTGAACCCCGAGGACAGAGGTTAATGAAACTTTCAGCAACTGAAGCCCAGAGCAAAGCCAATGCTCAAGTTTAAAGCTCCAGCCTGGGATCAGAGCCTTCTAGTATCCTGGTTCTGCATAAGTCCTGCAGCTGTGGCCACATGAGCCTTGTGTTCTGTAGAACCTTGAAGGAATGAACGCCTGTCATCTGATTATCAAAACTGCCCCCTTATTTTCCATCTTAGGGTCCATCAGAAGCCTTTCCCGTTCCTGGAAGCCCCTCCAAAGAGTGAATCTGTGAGAGAGGTGCAGTTCCCAGCCAGGGAACAAAGCTGTAAGGTCTGTAGCCCCTCAGGGTTGGCGAACAGTCCTTGAATGAGTTCATCAGGAACAAAGCAGAGTGTCCATGAGCCTGTTATCTGCTTAGTTACAAATCACAGAATCTGAAAGAATGAGGATCTTCTGTGGTTGATTTATGATGGCTTTGTGAGGGGATCATTTGTGAATCACCCCTTACAGTATACCCCAGAGTTACCACTGTCCTTGGTACCCCAACTTTTCCTTCTCATCCCAGGCCTGCCAAGCTTCCATCCCTTCTTTAATAATTTTTACATTTTTTCTGTATTGCTTCTAAGGCTGACAAATCTCACCTATTTCCTACCCCTTGTGTGACGCAGTTCCTATCATTTGTCCTTAAACTATTTTAAAACTTCTTAGAGACCTAATAAAGAGCAGACAGTGTCCCTGTTGTACGGTTGAAAAATCAAGATCCCCCAGCTAGCCTAGGCATCCGAATCACCTGGAGACTCTTATTTATTAATAACCACGCATTTGGGGGGTGGGACATGCACCTGAGATCCAGGTTCGGCAGTTCTGGAGCACAGCTCCCCCCCCCCCCCATCTGTATTTTTAAAAGCCTCCCAGATGACTCTGATGATCAGCCAAGTTTAAGAGTCACTGATTTAAGGAACAACTGGAAGATCTCCACGCCTACTTTGTTTGAAGCTCTTCACTTCCCTTAGTCACAGGGCCTGAAATTAGCATCCACTGCAGCAGATATATTTTTGGGGAAGAGTCCTCCACGGAAAGGGTCATCCTTTACACCTTGTTATGAATGAAACTACAAGCCCAGCCCTAGCATCTGAGAAAGAATCCAGCTGCTCTCCCTCCCCAGGACCACCGGGAAAGAGTCACAGCTGCT
The DNA here is from genome assembly GCF_051225735.1 of Oryctolagus cuniculus. Taxonomy (NCBI): domain Eukaryota; kingdom Metazoa; phylum Chordata; class Mammalia; order Lagomorpha; family Leporidae; genus Oryctolagus; species Oryctolagus cuniculus. The sequence continues at coordinate 180,442,089 of NC_142868.1, forward strand.
GTAAAGTGACAAGCCTCAGCTGCCACCCCTCCAGGCACAGGCCACCTGGTTTCAGGAGGTGGCCCACTCCAGTGCTTTATTTAACAGAATCCCCAGGGAGGCTTTCAAAAAAAAAAAAAAAAATAGGTATTTCTGGGCCTTACCCCAAACTTACAAAAGCAGACCTCTTATATAAGGGACTCAGGATTTTATTTCTTAAAAATTTTTTTAACACTCCCCAGGGCAGCTCAGGCACAGAACCACATCTGAGCGCGGCTGGTTTAACACACTGACTTTCTCTAAGATCAGACAAAGTAACCATTGAAACAGAGAAAAGGGCTGGTGCTGTGGCGCAGCAGGTTAACACCCTGGCCTGAGGCACTGGCATCCCACATGGGCACCGGTTCTAGTCCCGGCTGCTCCTCTTCCAATCCAGCTCTCTGCTATGGCCTGGGAGAGCAGTAGAAGATGGCCTAAGTCCTGGGGGCCCCGCACCCACGTGGGAGACCCGGAAGAAGCTCCTGGCTCCTGACTTCGGATTGGCGTAGCTCCGGCTGTTGCTGCCAATTGGGGAGTGAACCAACAGATGGAAGACCTCTCTCTCTCTCTCTGCCTCTCCTCTCTCTGTGTAACTCTGACTTTCAAATAAATAAATGAAATCTTAAAAAAAAGAAAGAAACAGAGAAAAGAGGGAGGTGATTTATTGGCACAGGGCTCTTGGGAAGGGGACCAGTCAGGAGGAAGCACAGAGGGAATGAGACTAAAATAAGGCGGCAGTTCCTGGCACACACCAACACCAATCTAAACAATGCTTGGAGCTTGCGCCGAATGAAAGCACAGATCTGTAGAGTCCACGTTTTTCCTGACCCTGTTCTATCTTCTGGATCTTCTTTTCTTTGCCTCTTAAATCCCTGTTTTGAATGCATGCTCTCTTACATGTTATGTAGCATTTGTAGAGCTGCCTCCAGTCCTTTCTGAAGCAGAGAGACTAACTAAATGCACTAAATACACCAACCAACCAAGAAGCAAAAATCTCCTAAGCGTAGGGGCACCCCTGTTTGCTCAGGTTTGGTGAGCAAGACTACACTCATCTGTCCTCTGTGACTGTGCCGTAGACTTTGATACATTCCTCCAGCCGCCCCCGGGTTGGCTTTCAACATAGAAGGCTCACCTGGCCATGCTCACTGGATTGAAACCAACCAGGACTGGCAAGAAGACAGCTGTGTTATCCATGCAGTAGTCCATCTGGCCTGCCACAAAGGGCGCCTGATAGCAGGGAGAGAGGAGGGGTGATGGGGAGAAGTGGTGCTTTGAATGTTGCCTGAGGCCACGTGCATCAGAATCCTTCAACATCCTGCTAGCAACGCAGGTCCCTAGTGCCAGTGAAGATCTACTGGATCGGAATCTGAAAGGGAGGGGCCGCATTGTTTTGTTTTAGATTTATTTGTTATTTATGTGAAAGGCAGGGAAAGAGAGAGAGAGAGAGGTATCTTCCATCCAGTGGTTCACTCACCAAATGGCTGCAACAACCAGGACTAGGCCAGGCCAAAGCCAGGAGCTTCTTCCAGGTGCAGAGGTCCAAGCACTTGGGCCATCCTCTGCTGCCTTCCCAGGCACTTTAGCAGGGAGCTGGGTCGGAAGTGGAGCAGCCGGGACTCGAACTGCCACCCGTATGGGATGCCAAGGCTGCAGGCATCGTCTTTACTCACTACACCACAGCACTGGCCCCAGGGTCCACATTTGTAACAAATTTTCTGGGGCCAGCACTGTGCTATAGCGCGAAAAGTCACTGCCTGTGGCTCCGGCATCCTATATGGCTACCGGTTCGAGTCCTGGTTGCTCTACTTCTGATCAAGCTCCTTGCTAATCTGCCTGGGAAAGCAGCAGAAGATGGCACAAGTTCTTGGGCCCCTGCACTCAGGGGAGACCTGGAACAAGCTTCTGGGTTCATCCTAGCCCAGCCCAGCCATTGCAACCATTCGGGGTGTGAACCAGTGGATGGAAGATCTCTCTGTCTCTGTCTCTGACTCTAACTCTACCTTTCAAATAAATAAATAAATCTTAAAAAAAAATACCAATTTGCCAAGGCTACTCGGTTTTTAATAAGTTCTCCAAAGAAATCTTCTGCATGGTAAAGTCTGAAAAACCACAGGAGTAAATTGTAAGCTCCTTGAAGCCAATGCCCTGTTCGCCTCATGTGCCCCTTTGAAGGCTAACAATGCTGGGATCTAGCTTTTGCTCGGTGAATTCTCAGAATCAGAGAGCTGCAGAGTTGAGAGAACACTTGGGTTCGTCTAGTCCAGTGCTTAACAAACACTGGGCATCTTGTTAAAAGTGCAGATTTAGACTCAGCAGGCCTGGGGAGGGGCCTGAAATCCTACATGTCTAATAAGCTCTGGAGGCCGCTGGTGGTGCTAAAGTGGCAACCACACTTTCAGCAGCAAGGGATTAGTCCAGGGACCAGATTTTTCTGCAAAGACCTAGAGAGTAAATTTGCTTTGGGCTTTGTGGGCCCTGTGATCTCTGTCCAACTGTTCAACTCTAAGGTCGTGCTATGAAAGAGGCATAGGCCATATGGAAACACAAATGGCTATGTTCCAATAAAGTCTTATTTACAAAAACAGGAAGCTGGCAAGATTGACCTGACAGTGTGGTTTGCTGACCCCTGAACTAGTCGGTCCACCTATGTTGGTTGTGGATGATTGATACACAGCTATCCTGAGACAGGTTCCCTCCCCCCACTTCCCACATTCATAAAACTGAATCCAACTCAGGGAAACCAAAATCAAGTTCCTTTGTACATTGTTTCCTAGCTCCACCGTGTCAGTCCAGCTTCCACACCATTTCCTTCCCACCCCGTTCCTCCCTGTAAAACAGATCCACTCAATCTGCCGCACACTCACAGAGAGTCCCACCGAAATGCCGATGACGATCACCCTCTTCTTCCCCGCAGCCACCTAGGAGAGGAGGAAGTGCCGGGTGACGGGTGGCACATACCCATTGTGTGCCGACGTCAGGGCCAGCACCAGGGCAGGGAAAGGCTGTGACTGAATGTCGGGGTTTTTATGTCCTGTGAGGAGGAACAGCTAGGGGTCTCTGGTTGAGTATCGGTGGGAAGCACAGACCTTCTTCAGTTCCTCAATCCCATGTAGAGCACTGTCTTCTGTCCCCTCCCTAGAGGCCACCACAGACCTAAGAGGACAGAGTCAAGGTCAGTGATACTGGCTGGGAAGAGAAGCATATGGTTTCTTGAGGCAGGCAGGCAAGAGAAGAGAATGAGGGAAAACTATCACTGAACAAGCAACCACTGATGGCTGGTCACCATGATAGAGTCAAAAAAAAAAATTCAAATAACTACAAGCAGTAGTCAGGCGACATTAGTGTGTGAAGTGAGCCCAGTGTAAGGCAATAAGGAGTGGTGGGGACCAAGGTAAACTGGATGTGAACTCTTATTGAAGACGTTCAAATTCAATTTCTAAAAAATACCATTCTGGTGAAATAAAATACTCCTGGGTCATCTCGCTCACCTGTCACCTCCTGCAATGAGGTAGGTGTAAAGAGGTTTCTGTCCGAGGCCTCTCATCAGCTGGTTAAAGGAAACCTGTCAAAGGGCAGAGGCCGGGAAGAGGTAAGGATCACCAAGGAACAATTGTTGTGGAGTTTCAACTCCTAGAAGGCATAGGTTGCATAATGGCTGTCTTCATCCAGTCCTACTTGCAATCCAGCACTTAGAAATGCTATCTGGAGATGATTAAGTGGGGGCCCATGAGATTTAGAGAATTGGCAATGGACTGGTAGGGCTGGGAGAGGCTGAGAAGAAACGAGACTCCGCGGGGAGATGCAGCTTTTGGAGACTAGAGAGAGCGAGCCAGTCCCAGAGTCCAGGTTGAGGGAGGGGTGCACCTGGAAGCCTTGCTATGATCAACTTCCTAGTCCCATAAAGTCATCCCAGAAGGGGGAGGAAGGAAAAACAGGCACTGGGGCGCTCACCGACATGAGGAACGCCATCCGGCCAGAAGTGCCTCCTCCACTCAGCACCACCAGCCCCCCGTCAGGCTCCTAAGGAAGGAATCATCCCCGGGTCAGTAACAGAAGAGGAACTGGAAGGTCTCCTTATCCTTCCTTTCATTGCAAAATTGAACAGAACACAGGCTGTTGGTGTAGCAAAAAGAACCCTCGACTCAGGCAAGAAATCTCAGTTTGACTTAGCTTAGCTACTTATTCAAAGCCTTACTTATCCCAGACAGGACTGAAGACAGCTTTGTCATCTAAATAAAAACAAATGATGAAAGCAGCAGCATCCATCAATTATTAGCTAATTGTATTTGGGCAAGCTACTGTGATTATCCTTCCTAAGTCTTTCTCATTAAAAAAAAAAAAAATACAGGCAGTAATGCCAAGTCTGCAGGTTCGGGGAAGGTAACGGCTATGAACGCGCATTGCCTATTTTAGTGTATGATGGAGAGAACGGTTATTATTATAATCATTCCTGATTAAGAAGATGACAACAAGGATCCAAAAGGGAGGACTGGCAGAGGGGGCCAACTGAGAGCTATAAAAGTGAGAGATGGAGATCGCTCCTCCCAGAGAGAGAAAGTTACGGGGCAGGAGGTGGATGGAGGGACGGTACCTTCAGCACTTCCTGAACTTTCCCAGCCACTTGTGCCATGGTGGTCAGAACTGACTCGCTGTACAGTCGCTGTGGGGGACAGGTAGCAATCAGAAGCCAAGGGAAGGAGGACAGCAGGTGGGGGTGGGGAGGGCTCTCAGGGCTTCTAAAATCAGGAGCAATGGTCTGAGAGGGCAGAGGTTGAGGTGGGCTTAGGGTTAGGGTTGGCATCTTGATTTGCCTTTCACAGGGGATGGGTCTGGGTCACCTGGTAGGTAGGCACGACTTGCCCCTCCTCCTGGAAGATCTCAGCATCACATTGCCCCAGCAACTGAACAATTCTCTCTGCATCTGCTTTGTCCAGGTCTCGGGTCAGTGGGTTTGACTTCTCTGTGATTGGCACAGCAGCCTCATACCCAGACAACTAGGAGGAAGGGGAGACAGAGATGGAGGCTAGACGTCAAAGTCTGCTGAACAGGAGGTGGGAGTGGTGGCAGGCACAGTGTTAGGATTCTGCGCGCGCGCACACACACACACACACACACACACGCCAGGAACTTAGTCTGCACTTGGGCCTCTGCACCTGCTAGGAAAAAAGATCAAACAGGAAGACAGGAGGGCAGAGGAACTGAGCAAAAACCTCGGGTAGAGGGAAATCCAGATGAAAGGTGATCCTTGGAGTCAGTGAGAAGGCCAACATGGAGAAGGGGGTCTCACCTCCCACTCGCCAGGCTCCGGGGTCTCAATCACATGTTGAAAGCGTTTCGTGCCCGGCATGGTCCCGTCCTGTGGGCACCCTGTCCTGCCTGCCTCTTCAGCCACGCAAACTCCACTGGTGGCAATGACCACTTCCAGCTGGCAGGGCCTTATCTGAGCTACAGCGATGATTAACCCAGGGACTCGCCTCTCTGAGCGCCACCCCCTGCACCTCTGCCCAGTCACTAGGCCCCCAGGGGGCTGGCAAGCCCAGGGGAGTTCCCGGGCCTCCCCTTCACAAGCTCCCCCGACTTGCCAGCCCTGGCCGTGGCCCCTGAAGTCCCACTGCTCTTGCCCATCAGGTACAATGGCCTGTTCTCTGCAGGACCTGGAGCCTGCGCATGCAAGACAACCCCCAGGCCAGAGAGGACGCCTGGGCAAGAGCGCTCTGAGACCAGGATGCCTCGGGAGGCCAGAGATCAGGGTCCTCGGGGCAGCAGGAGTCAGAGGACCATGGCCTGATCACGTGCTCGGCACCCACGGTCCTGCCCTGCCCTGCCCCACTGGCCCATTTTCCCGTCTCTTCTCAGCAAGGAAGGCACTGGAAGCCTCAGAGCCCTGGAGTGCATACCCTGAACTGGATATTACCAGGGAAAAGAGCTGCAGAAGTAGAAATCCCACAGTGAGGCCCAGGGACCACAGAATGCGCCCTAAATACAACAGGAGCCGGCGCTTAACTAACACGGAACCACCGGCTTCTCATATCCACACCCGGATAGTCCAAGCTGGCACCCTCACGGCTCAGATGCGGACACCCAGGCTCAGAGAAGTGAAGTCGGTTGCTTAAGGTCACACAGCCAGCCACAGTAGGACCCACGCTCAGGCACACTCCTCTCCCAGATGTCATGCTAAGCCAAGAGTTTAAATAACTTTAAGGCTCTGTGGTTGTTGAGTGAACAAAGTCACTAAGTGGGTGCCAAAGATCATAATCGCCCATTCACACGGTGGGCGCCTTAGATTTGTGAAGATCCCTCCCAAGGGTGTCTCATTTGGTCCTCAGCACAGCCTTGTGGGCTTGCATTCGCTCTGCTTCACAGGTGGGCTACCTGAAGCGCAGGTTCATTTCTTCAAAACCGCAGAGTTTAAAAAAAAAAGAAAGAAAGAAAGAAAAAGAAAAGCTAAAGGTCTTTGCTCGTTAACGCTCTCTAAACCTAGCCCTCTTAACAATCGCCGCGCTCAGCTCTTATGGTAATGTCAGACCCATAGGAGACGCTCAATACATATTTGTTGAATAAATGAAAGAATGAATGAGGAGGCGAACGGAATCCGGCCAGGCGATGAATGGCAAAGACATTTAAAAAGCTGACGCAGTCTGCAAGCAGGAGATGGCTCAAACCATCCTCCTCGCCACCCCTCAGCCCTCCCGCGCCCGCAGCAGACCCCCTCCTCCCAGGTGCCCGAGACCCTCGCCACTGCGCGGGTCCCCGCGCCCCCGCCGGCTCGCGGCTGAGCGAGGCGAGCGAGCCGGCGGGACCCGGGAGGCCGCCATTGAGAGGGTCGTGGGAGGAGCCCCGAGAGAACCGGGTTGGGGGCGGGGGATGACGGCGGCGAGAGCCCCGGCGGGGCGGGGCGGGCCCGCACGTCCCGGCCGGGCTGCGGCGGTGCGAGCCGGGCCAGCGCTGCGGAAGGCGGCGGCTGGCTCGCCGGGACGGTCACATCCCGCTGCAGGGGCTGGCGGGGGCAGCCGCACTGCCTCGCGCCGGGGGACCCAGGCCCGCGGCCAGGCCGCTCCGGCAACGCCCCCTGCTCCCTGGCAGGCTGCGCGACCAGTCTGAGCTTGAGGTGGGGGGGCTCCCCAGACCCGCGCCCGTGCCCGCGCCGCCTCTGCCCCCTCCGCAGCTCGGCCCCGCGCTGCCCGCCTCGCCGGGCCGGCGCCGGGATGGGGTAGGGGCAGCGCCGGAGTCGGGCGATGGGCCCCGCTCTGGGCACCGAGCAGCCCCTCGAGGCCTGACCGACCGCGAGGACCCGCGGAGGTGGGTGTGGGCAGGGCGGACCGCGCGCGGGGGGCGCAGGGCTAATACGGGGGCGGGGGAGGAGCTGGGGGAACGCGGGAGAGCGGCTGCGGGCCCCAGGCGCCCGGGACGGCGGCTTGCCCGCCGTACATTCTGGGCAGCCCTTGACCTCGCACAACTCCTGCTGGCGCCAGGACCCCGCCTGGAATGTCAAGCGGATACCCTCGTGCCCCGCAGCGGACGCGGTGGGGACCATGGCTTCGCTGATGCCCCTCTCCCCATATCTAAGCCCCACGGTCCTCTTGCTGGTCAGCTGCGACCTGGGCTTTGTGAGAGCGGGTGAGTAAAGAGGTCGGAGCGGGGTGGGGGCCGACCGGAGAGGGCCTGTGGGGGAAACCTGTTAGCCTGCTCACACCCTGGCACCCGCAGATCGGCCGCCCTCTCCTGTGAATGTGACTGTCACTCACCTCAGAGCCAACTCAGCCACCGTGTCCTGGGACGTCCCAGAAGGCAACATCGTCATTGGCTACTCCATTTCCCAGCAAGTACGACCCACCCTCCCACCGCCCCAACCCGTGTCCTTGGCTCTCTGGACTTCCTCGGAACTCCCCGGGCAGAGGTGGGAAGCCGGGAGGGAGGCTAGCGTTTCCCAGCTCCAGCGGCCCTTTCCATCCTCCCCCTCTTGGAGTTCTTGGATGCTCTGGGTGAGCCCTGTGGCGCGGGCCTGGAATGAGGCCGTGCCCTCATCTCCCTGCAGCGGCAGAACGGCCCCGGGCAGCGTGTGATCAGAGAGGTGAACACGACCACACGGGCTTGTGCGCTCTGGGGCCTGGCTGAGGACAGTGACTACACGGTGCAGGTCAGGAGCATCGGCCTCCGAGGAGAGAGCCCTCCAGGGCCCCGGGTGCACTTCCGAACTCTCAAGGGTTCTGACCGACTACCCTCCAACAGCTCCAGCCCAGGTGAGGAGGATCGGAGCTACTGGACGCCCTGGCTTTAGCTACTGGGCTTCAATGAATAGCAGGATGATTTAATTCCTTGTACTGCCAGGAAAGGAAGCGAAAGCAGGTGGGCAGCGGCTGGGTAGAGCCAGGCCATAAGGAATCATTTAGGGGATGGGCTTTTCAGCCTCTTTTCACCCAACCTCATTTCTTAGCATCACGTGCAGCCTTCCTGAGCAAGTACCTGACCTGTAGCCCTTCTGCCTTTTTGTTTTTCGCCACCTGTCCACCAATGGTGTCCTCCAGGGGGGAGCTGCCCTACAGCAACTTCAGGGGCAACCCAATGGGTCTAGTCTAACTCCGCCCCCTCCCCCAGATGCTCCATCGCTAGCTGGCTCCCAGTCACCCGGAGTCTGTCTCTCCTCCTTTGTCAGGTGACATCACGGTGGAGGGCCTGGACGGAGAGCGGCCGCTGCAGACGGGGGAGGTGGTCATCATTGTGGTGGTGTTGCTCATGTGGGCTGGTGAGTAAGCAGCTGGGTGGGGGGCCCAGGGACTTAGAGAGTGAGACTCAGTGCGGGCAGGCAGGAGGTGACCAAGGGTGTCAGGAGAGCAGCGGGGAGACGCTTACCGGAGGGCGGCTGATCGGGAGAAGTTTGAAGAGAATGAGAGGAGGCTGTTGGAGCCCAGAGAGGAAGATCGCCTGGGCACCAGGACATCAAGGAGTTTCTCCCTGCACCGTCTATAAGCTGTGTGGGTACGGTGCTACCCTTCAAGGCTGAGACTGTATTGTTGTGTTTCAGCTGTAATTGGGCTGTTCTGCCGTCAGTATGACATCATCAAGGACAACGACTCCAACAACAACCCCAAGGAGAAGGGGAAGGGGCCAGAACACAGTCCTCAGGGAAGGCCAGTGGGGACGAGACAGGTGATGTGGGGGCCAGTGAGGGTGGCAAGGGAGACTTTACCCCAGAGGAGCAGCCAGGGGAAGGCAGAGGGCAAAAAGGGGCAGGACAGGCAGGAGAATGGACGGTCCGGGGGTGGGGAGGCCGGCGAGCACGGGGGGCGCCCACTACATTCCGGAAATTAGAGACCCAGGCCATTTTCTTTCACAGAAAAAGTCACCATCCATCAACACCATCGACGTTTGAGTGACGAAACAGAACTCGAAGACAGCTGCGCTAAGGACCTGGGGATGGGGCTGGGGTCAGGCTCAGGGACAGCCTACGACGGTGATCTGCCCGAGTCTCCCAGAGGGTGATGGTGCTCCCACACTCTCAGGCTGGTACCCATCCTCTTTCCACTGTGAGGAGGGCCAGAAGGTAGGTCTGTTAGAGCCTGCACCCCTGGACCTGGAGAGCGGCTGTGAGATGGGATAGCTCCTCCCATCCCGCAGGGCCAGGGGAGCGTGACCTGTTCAACACTACCCCATTCAGTCCCAAAGAGGGGCCCCATTTCACCTGCATCAGGACTCTCGGCACCCCCAGCTGCTCTCACGTCTTGCCTCTGGGCCTCAGAGAGGGGCGCTGCAGCGGGCCCTCCTCCTCTCCCAGCAGACAGAAGGCGTCGTCCGGGCCTAGAGGCAGATGCTGTACTGCACTACTCTAATGTCTTCCACGGAGCCTCAGGTGCTCCCCCGCTCACCGGCAGCCCCTCCAGCTGCTGGTGATCTCGCCCCTTGGACATTTTTCCAATAAAGGTTCTTGGACAAACTGGAACTGACTGTGTGGTATACTGTACAGTGTGCTGAAGACGTGGCCCCGCCTTGTCCCTCTCCTGGCTCTCCAGGGGGGCCCTCAAATCACCTCCAACTCGAGAGGCGCAGACTCACTGGCAGGTGCTCGCTTCTGTTCTCTAGCCTGGAATGGGTGGACAGGGATGACCCAGAAGAAAGGGTGTAGGACGCTAAGGCCTAATTTCTTTTGCTTTGTTTGGTGAGAAGGAGGGAAAGGAGAAAAGACGTGAGCGCTTCCAGCACCGGTGGAGACTAAGCTCTATCACGCGAGAGGGCCGCCAGCCTTTCCGTCTTTACTGCTGACACTGGCAGCCAGCTCCGCACCATTTCATGTTCGGATTCCTTCATTACCACGGGGCTAATGGTCCACACAGGACTGACAGAAGTGGATCCCTCTGTGCCACCTGCTCCTGTCCTGTGTGTTCCTGTGACTGCATTCTTGCCTTTGCTCTCCCTTTCATTTTTGTCTCTGTTCAGCAGGTCCAAGTGAATAACAACTGTTGAGCAAAAATGAGTTTGTATTCACGCTTAGCCACCATGACCTGAGGGTGATTCTGGAAATAAAACTAAGGGATTGTGTCTCCCCTGTCAAAAGCATTATAATATGGGCTCTGAGGCCTACTTGTGTCCTGTGGAAAAAGGGGGCTATTCCCCGTGCTTTCCTTACTTGCAATGGGGAGTTGGTGGCAGTGAAAGAAATACCTACTGACATTCTCAACTCCAGCGGGGGAAAGACACAGAGTCTAAATGGAGAGCATATGAGACACTTTCTGGAGGGTTATGGGTCATTCCCAACGGCGATTATGAAGAACTCCTTTTGAGCTTTTTGATCTCTCTGCTATGCTACAAGAAATTAGAACAGAAAGTCTCAAAGGGACCCTAACCCAAACAAAGATCAAGAAGTCACTATCTTTAACTAACCACGCTGCCAGCCCAGGTATCACAAGGCTTAGCCAGAACCTCTCAGGTGTGCCAAGCTTTGGTCTGCCCTGCCCCCTGAACCCTAAAAGCAACCTGCTCTAAGCAGCAGTCTCACCTACCCATCCGGGGCATTTTGTCTTTCCCCGGTCAAGAGTTCCATAACACTCACATCTCAAACTCTGGAATCACCCTCATTTCTTGGGACAAGAGTGTCAGGGGGAATATACAGAAGCAAAACGCGGTGATAACGAGCTAGGAGTTGGGAAGGAATGGAATCACTGGGTTGAAATCAGCTCTGGGTTGAATCCTAGTTCCATCCGGTACTGACTGCGTTAGTTTGGGCAAGCGACCCCTCTAATCTCAAGTCTCCCGGTTGGTAAAATGTGGCTAATAATAATGCTATCCCCTTCAAAAGGTGGTTTTGAGATTAAGTGACAACACGCGCGTACACTTTGCACATACTGAATATTCACTGTTAGCTATCGGTATTAGTCCCGTGATCCTGTGCAAGCTGCATAGCCTATTTGGGTCCCTTTCGGTCGATTGCAAGAGGGCTATCACAGCAGCCGCGCTGCTCTCCCCAGAAGTTGTAAGGATTCAAAGAGAATGCACTCAGTCACGTACAAGCACTCAAAGAGCGAGAAAGCCTACATTACGATTACGATTACGTAGGACCCGGAGTTTGCCGAAGCCCGTGGGCGGGGCTTGGGCTTGGGTTTGCAGACAGCGACGGGATTGGTCAGGAGAGGATTCCACCCTCTCGAGGGCCCGCCCTCGCTTTCATCGCGCTTGCGCACGTTCTGTTTTCTTCGGCGCGCACCTACGTGTGACCCTGCGACGTGTGTTGCGCTCGGGTCGCGTAAGCGTCCGCGGCTGTCGCTGCTGCTGCGTGACGGGTTGTCCAGGTAACCACGGGAGTTGTCGCTGTCGGGTAGCAGCTGAGAGACAGGTGTGCGCCATGCAGTTGAAGCACCTGAGGACCCTGCTGAGCCCTCAGGTGAGGAGTTGCGTGTCTCTCCCCTCCCCCGCCCGCCCTACGTTCCCAGAACAGTAAGGGAACTGCAGTTTAATGATGTTGGGCGCCTACTGTGTGCAGAGCGCAAAGTTTGCGGCGGCAATCCGACTCTGCCCCGTTGGTCCGGCGTGGAGTAGGCGAGGTGGACCGCTAGCCATTGTGGTTTTCATTACATTCCATAAATGCCGGTGGTGTGCCAGGCCCCGTGCTGAACCTTTGGTTCTGACGGTGAAGCCGGAGCTCGTCGGATTCGGAAGAGGCCGGGCAGCGGGGGAGGAGTCCCGAAACGGTTTCGTCCCAGCTCCGCTACCCTTTAACCAAGTATCCTGCTGTCTGACCGTAGTCCTTGTCACACAGCGTCCCTCTCCGAACACTCACTGGCTTCTCCGTTTTGAAAACCAGAGTACCGATAATAGCAACTCAAGAGGTTTCGGGGGAGAGTTAAGTACAAACGCCAAAGAGCATTGTAAACTGAAAGGCAATGTGAAAATGGTTTGACCAAGCTGAAACCACAGGATAATATAAAGCTGGTAAGAATATCTTCATTATTGAGTGCTTAGTATATCCCAGGCAGCATAGCTGAAAGGCAGGATTGTGGTTTATAGAGTCAGCTGTACCCGGATTTAGCTGCAAACCATGACCATCTCCCATGTGTGGTGGGAGTTGTAAACTTGGGGAAAGTCCTTCTTTTCTGTGCCTCACCTTCCCCACCTGGAAAGGGGGAATAGCAGTAGCATCTACGCCAGAATTATGAACTAAAATGGGATGCTGCATGTCAGACACCAGCAGGCCTAGTCTATTCCCTGCCTCATTGGATTCTGTGACTGTCCTTTGAGGTATTTATTGTGAGAAAGGAAAATTAATTAATTGTTGGCATCAAGAATGCTTCCCAGAAGTGGCATTTGACGCCCTGGGAAGCAGCAGGTGGTGGATCAAGTACTTGGGTCCTTGCCACCACCATGGAAGACCTGGATTGAGTTCCGGGGTCTCCTTTCCTGGCCCAGCCCTAGCTGTTGTAAGCATTTAGGGAGTGAGCCAGTGGTGGAATATTTCTGTCTGCCTCTATCTCTGCCTTTTTTTAGTGAATACTTTTTTTTTTAAGTTTGTGGAAATGGAATTAAAAAAGTCTCTTTTTTCAAAATGCATTCATAATAGAAGGAAATTAGAACAAGAGAGCACTGTTCTCATTGCTCAGTGAGCTGCCCTCTGAATCTGTAATTTAAAATTCCTTTACCTTAATGGAAAAATAGGAAATGAAATCCTTCAGTCTCTGAAAATTAGATGATGTCATGGTGCAAGTACGGCCAAGGCCCAGGATTGGGCGCAGCCATGAGGCGGGATAATTAGCAAAGCTCAGGGAGGAACTCTCAGTCCTTCCAGCCTCAAGTAATGAAGACTGGAAAGAGAATGGCCGTGGTGTGGCTGCTTTCTGGCTTGGTTTTGTTGTGTTGTGAAAGGGAACCTTTTTCCTTCTGATTTTGGGGGTAGATGGCTTAAGAGTGAAAGGTGATGAAGTCAGAGCTCTAGAGCGCGAGGAATTAAACAACTGGAACAGAAGCTAAATGTGTTTTGTTTCATGGAGGCAGTCCTTAGTGGCAGAACCACAGGGAAGCAGAGCTGGTGGTGGAAGGGACAGATGCTGAGAATAACCCACCAGATGATCACTTCCAGCTTGGATCCCCGTGAAGTGGAGAGTTAAGGAGAGGACGAATAGCATTTTTCATCCTAAGTTGCAACTCTAATTATCTTGTACCCATTCTATACCTTTCACTGTCTCTTCCTCTTTGCCACTTTAGCCCCAAACTCCTTAGCTTCACTTCAGAGGTTTTTCTTGAACTGGCCCAGTCTGTTTTTCCTGCTTTACCTCCTCTATTTTTATTTATTTATTTGAAAGGTATAGTTACAGAGAGAAGGGGAGAAGAAGATCTTCCATCTGTTGGTTCACTCCCCAAATTATCATAATGACCAGGGCTCAGCCAAGCTGAAATCAGGAGCCTGGAACCCCATCCAGGTCTCCCACATGGGGGCCCAAGCACTTGGTCCATCTTCTACTGCCTTCCCAGGTGCATTAGCAGGGAGCTGGATGGGAAGAGGAGCAGCTGGGACTCCAACCAGCACTCATATGGCGTGCTGGCATCACAGGCCATAGCCTACTCTGCCGTGCCACAATGCCAGCCCCCCTATTCTATTTACATAGTAGTTTCAGCTAGCCTAAGTTACTCTTCCTTGACCAGAACTTGCCTTTGCTTATGTTATTCATTGTAATTTCCTACTCAACAGTATCCATTCTTCAAATCCTAATTTTGATCATGTAAGTATAAAATTATCTTGGGCTTCTCCAAATGAAACTGTATAACACACTTCTTTTATGGGACTCTTCTTACTTTGTACCAGCTTAGTAACTCCTAGGGATAAGTTGCACTCTGTGTCTCTCTCCAAGAGCCTTTCTCAGTAGAGTACTCAAAATATATCAATTGAATGCGTAGCTGAAGACCTGCACTTGGGGTCCACACTGTGATGTAGCAGGTAAAGTTGCTGCCCGCTGGCACTGGCATCTCATGTGGGTGCCGGTTTGAGTCCTGGCTGCTCCACCTCTGATCCAGCTCTTTGCTGTTGGCCTGGGAAAACAGTATAGGGTGGCCCAAGTGCTTGGGTCCCTGCACCCATGTGGGTGACCCAGAGGAAGCTCCTGGCTCCAGGCTTCATATCGGCCTGGCCCCGCTCTGGCTGTTGCAGGCATTTGACGAGTGAACCAGCAGATGGAAGATATTTCTCTCTCTCTCTCTCTAACTCTGCCTTTCAAATAAATAAAGCATGAAAAAAAAAAAAAAAGGAGAAAGCTTGTCAGACTGCTTGAATTTATTCCAGTAGCAGATCTGGGATACAAGGGAGCAAAGAGCCCATTACACTGACACATTGGTGCAGTTTATTTGGCACTTTGCCTCTTAGTGCATTTGCATTGTGGGTGTCTAGAAACACATTGTTCTCCCAGTCTTGGGTCTGATAGCCTTGGAGTCCAGGATGAACCACAGGCATCTCTCTCTCTCTCTCTCTCAAAGATTTATTTATTTATTAAAGATTTATTTATTTATCTGAAAGGCAGAGTCACACACAGAGAGAGAAGCAGAAAGAGAGAAATCTTCCATCTGCTGGTTCACTCCCCAGATGCCTGCAACAGCAAGGACCCCAGCCAAAGCCAGGAGCCTATAGCTTCTTTTGGGCCTCCCATGTGGGTGCAGGGGTCCAAGCATTTGGGCCATCTTCCCTTGCTTTCCTAGGCACATTAGCAGGGAGCTGGATCAGAAGTGGAGCTGCTGGGACTTCATCTGGAGCCCATATGGGATCCCAGCATCCTAGGCAGTGGCTTAACCTGCTGTGCCATAGTGCTGGCCCCAGACTTCTTTGTTTTAAGGAAGGGACAAGGGTCCAGCATTGTGACATAGCAGGTTAAGCCACCGCTTGTGATACTGGCATCCCATATGAGCGCTGATTCAAGTTCTGGCTACTGGGATTCCAATCCAGCTCCCTGCAGGTGTGCCTGGGAAAGCAGTGTAAGATGAGCCTCCCGGCCGGCGCCGCAGCTCACTAGGCTAATCCTCTGCCTTGCGGCGCCGGCACACCGGGTTCTAGTCCTGGTCGGGGCGCTGGATTCTGTCCTAGTTGCCCCCCTTCCAGGCCAGCTCTCTGCTGTGGCCAGCGAGTGCAGTGGAGGATGGCCCAAGTACTTGGGCCCTGCACCCCATGGGAGACCAGGATAAGTACCTGGCTCCTGCCATCGGATCAGCACAATCCGCTGGCCACAGTGCGGCGGCCATTGGAGGGTGAACCAACGGCAAAGGAAGACCTTTCTCTGTCTCTCTCTCTCTCACTGTCCACTCTGCCTGTCAAAAAAATAAATAAATAAATAAATAAATAAATAAAATAAAATAAAATAATAATAAAAGATGACCCTCCCCTGCCACCAACCCGGGAGGCCTGGATGAAGCTCCTTCTGCCTGGCCCAGCTCTGACCTTTGTGGCCATCTGGGAGTGAACCAATAGCTGGAAGATCTCACCCTCTCTGTCTCTGCCTCTCTCTCTGTAACTCTTTCGAATTAAAAAAATAATAATAAAAAATAAGGAAAAGACCATGAAAGGAGCCGGCGCCGTGGCTCAATAGGCTAATCCTCCGCCTTGCGGCACTGGCACACCAGGTTCTAGTCCCGGTCGGGGCGCCGGATTCTGTCCCGGTTGCCCCTCTTCCAGGCCAGCTCTCTGCTATGGCCCGGGAGTGCAGTGGAGGATGGCCCAAGTCCTTGGGCTCTGCACCCCATAGGAGACCAGGAGAAGCACCTGGCTCCTGGCTTCGGATCAGCGTGGTGTGCTGGCCGCAGCGCGCCGGCCGCAGCGGCCATTGGAGGGTGAACCAATGGCAAAAGGAAGACCTTTCTCTCTCTCTCTCTCTCTCTCTCTCTCTCTCTCTCTCACTGTCTACTCTGCCTGTCAAAAAAAAAAAAAAACAAAAAAAAAAAAACACAAAAAACAAAAACAAAACCATGAAAGGAAGAAAATTGACTAAAATCACCATAGAAACAGTGGAACTTGGGGCCAGGCCAGCGTTGTGGCAGGTAAGGCCACCCCCTGTGATACCCATGTTTCTCTGCAGGATGGAGCTGCAAAAGTGACCTGCATGGCTTGGTCCCAGAACAATGCCAAATTTGCTGTCTGCACCGTGGACCGAGTGGTATTGCTGTATGATGAACATGGGGAGCGAAGAGATAAATTCTCCACCAAACCAGCTGACATGAAGGTAAAGAGGGTACTTCTGTGTGCCTAGGGATGGGCTGTACAAATTTGGAAGACTTCCTAGCCCACCTGCTTGCCATAGGCTTAGGAAATGGCCTATTCCAGCTTTTCTTGGAATACATCTCTGCAGACTGTTAGAACACACATGTACATTTTTTCTCTTGTGTATACTCAGTGTGATTTTTTTTTTTTTTGGACTTTTAGTATGGCAGAAAGAGCTACATGGTGAAAGGCATGGCTTTTTCTCCTGACTCCACTAAAATTGCCATAGGACAGACTGACAACATCATCTATGTCTACAAGATTGGAGAAGATTGGTGAGGCTAGAAACTGGGAGATAGGATGGCCCAGCAAAGAAGGGGAGGGCAAGAGAAGTGCCCCACTGGGGAGGGGGAAGAGTGGGATGGAGAGCCAAGTCCAGGCAGGAATGACAGAGACTTTCTGGAGTCTGCTGTTCCTTCCCTCCCATTGCCTGCCCCCGTGTTCTGCCGTCCCATCAGTCTGGGGTCCACAGGAGGCCCTGTGAGATTCTGGGATCTAGAGGGTGTTGCGTCTTTGCTATGAATTGTTCCCAAGCTCCTCGAGCTGCCTCAGAGGCCTCCTTCCGGCCTTCTACAGAGCGGTAGGAAACTCTAGAGGCCAGGGAAGGTGTTTGCTCTTTCTTCCCTTCCCTCAGCATGATTTTTTGGCCGTTTACTTATGGAAGTGGTTTTTAATGGGCTTTCCCTCCTTTTGCTTGGCAGGGGTGACAAGAAAGTCATCTGCAACAAGTTCATCCAGACGGTAAAATTCAGACCAGTCCTGGGAGCTTAAGATGAGCACACTGTGTCTGCTCATAAATGTAACCAGGAGTTGCCTTTTGGAACATCTGAATCAGGCTTGTCCTGGGAGGAGCGTGCTGCCTGTCCGCACACCTGCTGTCATCTCTTTTTCTGCTAGGAGCCCAGCTGTGTCCCCTCCTTAGGGATAGGAGATTGGGGTGTGGCATGTGGGGAGGAGGGGGAGGTGTTCTCCGTGTTAGACCTGTGCTAACCCGCACAGATGCATTGCCCTTCTCATCATGTCTCCACACAGAGTGCTGTCACTTGTCTGCAGTGGCCGGCAGAGTACATCATTGTCTTTGGTCTGGCCGAAGGGAAGGTAAGGAGGGAGGGGAAGCACAGGAGAGGTGGGGGTGGGAAGGCGGTTCTGGAGAGAGCAGCGCGCTCTGCCTTCTCCCTGAGGGGCAGGGGGCCAAGGGGGGACGGGGGACGCACGGGCGCCAGTTGTATTGTTTTGGCTCTTTTCTTTTTCTTTCCTTAGGACTTTGGGTGAAGTTCAAGGTGGCCTAACCAGGCTTATATTGTTCCCTCATTTCAGGTTCGTTTAGCAAACACTAAAACAAATAAATCGTCTACCATCTATGGGACAGACTCTTACGTGGTATCACTGACAACAAAGTGAGTAAGGGAGAGTCTCAAGAGCTTAAAAATGTTAGGAAAAGTCTGTCTAGGCTGGGAGACTGTAGTATGAAAGATGGGAGGGCTGGAAACAGGAGCCGTAGGTAGGGTGGAGTTTGACAGAGAAAGGGGACTTTCCTGGGGAGAGAGAATGATCTCTTCCCAGGTTTTTCTCCCTTCCTCCTTCCCCCTTTTTAGCTGCTCTGGGAAAGGAATCCTCTCTGGCCACGCAGATGGTACCATCGTTAGGTATTTCTTTGACGACGAAGGCTCTGGAGAGTCGCAGGTATGAATAAAGGGGGCTCTAGGGTGGGGTAGAGGGGATTCCAGGAGCCCCCCCAGAAGAGGTTGGGCCTCTGAGGCGTTGAGATGGAGGTGCTTCGCAGGAGGGCGCAGGCTAAGGAGGAAGACCTCAGGGAGACAGCTGGGCGCTGCCGCAGGAAGGGGTGGTGTTCAGGAGACTGGAGCTCGCCGTTTATAGGAAGGCTGACTCAGCGGAAGGGACCTTTAGACGAAGAGAATGAAGACTGAGGGGAAGGGAAAGTGAAGATTATTCCCATGTATGCTTAAAAAATGCATTTATGTATATCAATTCATAGAAAAAAGCTAACCATTTTCCCTGGAGAAGGGAAAGGAAAGACGAGGGATAAAGGGGAACTTGGATGTTTTGCTTTATATAGCTCTGTGTTGGAATCATTTACACTCAGTTATTTAGATAATTAACTCAGCCCCCTAAAAAAGAGGACCACGTGCTCGCTCTCTCTGTGGGCCGAGACAGTGTTGGCTAAAGTGCAGGACGCGTGCCTCTGGGGAATTTCACCAAGCGCATATGAAAGGTCTTCAACCTGCAACTACTTTGAGGTTTCTCTAGAGCACGAAGCCAGCAAAGTGCGTGTATGTCGTGTGTTTGCACACACACGCTCGCACACAGGGATGAGACCAAAAGATGGTTTGTGGAGCCTTCAGACTTAGGAGGTATCACGGTGGGAAGGTGTTGGGAGGAAGCTCTCTGCAGGGTGGGGTGGTCAGAGAGTGTCTGGTGCTGGAAATGAGGCATTTCCCAGGCGGAGTCCTCAGAAAGTGATTAGCCCTCCTTCTGTCCCAGGGGAAGTTGGTTAACCACCCGTGCCCACCCTATGCCTTGGCTTGGGCAACGAACAGCATCGTGGCTGCAGGCTGTGATCGGAGGATCGTGGCCTACGGAAAGGAAGGACACGTGCTACAGACGTTTGATTATAGCCGTGACCCTCAGGAGCGGGAGTTCACCACAGCTGCAGCAAGTCCCGGAGGCCAGTCGGTGGTGCTGGGAAGCTATGACAGGTGGGTCCCCCTCCAGTCGCACCTTCTGTCCGCTTTCCGCGTGCGCCCTCTGCGGTAGCCACATTATCCCGCGAGTGACTGGGAGATTGGACCACAATCAGGCATGTCTTCAAAGGCAGTCTCAGAAGGCCATTCGTGCACTTCCCTCTTCAAGCTCCTGCCATCCATTGGCCCACTGGCAGTTCCAGAATGCACCGTGCCTGTGTTTCACCTCCGTACCTCTCCCTGGGCTCCCATAGCAGAAGTCACCTCCATTTCGTTCGTGTCTCCACTGCCCCTTTCAGACCACCGGTGTGGAGTTTATCACATTCTGTTATGGTTTGGTGTTCGTGTGTACAATCGGGCTAAATTGAAGATCCTTGAGAAGAGGGCTTTTTGCTCATCTTCTTATCTCCACTGACTAAATTAGCAGTTAGTACTTCCTATGTGCTCAGCTGCTTGGGGAATGAATGGCAGAACAGCAGATAACCAGCTAGGACTGGATCCCCCACGTTCTGGGAGTGGGTTTAACCCAGCCTTGTCAGGCCTGTCTCCCAAGCCTGTCAGTCTTATGTTTCTCTGTTGCTTTGTCTTCCCTGACCCCATTTCTCTTTTCTTTTTTCATTACTTCTCTACCACTAATGGTTCCTTTTTCTCACCTGCCCTTTTTCTTTTCTTCTCTCCGCTGTCATCACCCGTACTCCATTTTATTTTTGCCTTGATCTTCCCAACTTCCTTCCTTCCCATCGTTGTGCCATCTCCTACTAGACTTGCCGCCTCATCTGTTCTCCTATTGTCTTTCCTCTGAGATAGCAAGACCAGTCTCTTCCTTCTCTTCTAAAAGTTAAATGCTTTGTTTCAGACTTCGAGTGTTCAACTGGAGCCCTCGAAGAAGCATCTGGGAAGAGGCAAGGCCCAAGGAAATTGCTAACTTATACACCATCACTGCCTTGGCCTGGAAGCGAGATGGCTCACGGCTGTGCGCGGTGTGTTACTCCTAGCCCTTTTCTTCATTGTTGACCCCCTCCGAACTAGAAAAATATCCTGCTTTATCCTGAAGCACTCTTCCCTAACACTGAAGAATCTACTCTCTCCTTCTGAACCCAACCTAAAGATTCAGTGTTAAAGGCAGGAAAGAGAAATTTATACTTAAGTGGACACCAACAGGGCAGAGTTGTGTAGGCTGGGCTGATTTCTCTGTTATTATCCCTCCAATATACAGTGCCTTTGAGCCCTGTGATTGCTCCGTCTGTCCTTCTGCCGCTTCCGACAACTGCCAGTCTTTTCACTGCCAGTGCCTCAGATTCTACAGCCTAACGCTTTGAGGCCATCTCTGGATGTGCTGCCGTGCCTGTGTGCTGTGTGTTAGTCTCTGTGCCTTCCCTTTCCTTCTAGGGTACACTTTGTGGTGGTGTGGAACAATTTGACTGCTGCCTCCGAAGGAGCATTTACAAGAACAAGTTTGAGTTGACTTATGTGGGACCTAGCCAGGTAAGCAGCTTGAGAGCTTGCCACTCGGACGTTGTGTGTGGTGCATTCCCTGCCTTCTGGCCACAGTCAATGTCAAGTGTAATGGCCATCCTTCTGGTAGAGCTGCTCCACGGAGTGGAATGTGTCAGGGCTCATTCTTCCAACCTCTTCCAAGAAAATGTTTAAGCTTCAGGCTTAATGCATGCTGTTGACTGGGGAAGTTGATAAATAGGACAGCCAAGATGAACTCTTGTTTAGGGCCTCTGAACTCACTGGGCATGATGCTGCAAGCTAAGTTTTTAGTTCCTGAGCCTACTTTCTCCTTTTATCTACTTCTTTCCTTCTTTCTTTCCACTTAGTATTCATTTGCTCCTTCATTCTTTCGTTCTCTCCAGAGATATTTATACATTCTCTGCTATGTGTCAGCACTGTTAGGCGTTGAAAATCTGTAGATGAGTATCTATGGGATATTGTTCCTTAACCAAAGAGATCATTATAGCAAAGAACACAAACATATCAAAAAATAAAAGACACTCTGGTGAATGATATAAAGGTTTGTATAGGGAGCTATTAGAACAAAAAGAGAGTGATTGGTTTTACTCAGTGGAACTTTGAGAATCATGTGAGTATTGAAAGAGGTATGTATGGAAGCGTTTGCTAAATAGTGAAGCCCTACTTAATAAACATAAGGATCCATCATCAACAATATCCTGGCCCAGGGAGGAAGCCAGCTGCTGGCTTTGTTCAGCACTGTGGACGTGGGCAAAGGGCATAGCATGTCCACCCCTCTTTTGATCCGGGGAAACCTAAGGGGCTCAGACTTGTCCCTTACCAAGGTGATTGTGAAGAACCTGTCGTCGGGGACCCGAGTGGTGCTCAAGTCACACTATGGCTACGAGGTGGAAGAGGTGAAGATCCTGGGGAAGGAACGTTACTTGGTGGCCCACACGTCAGACACGCTGCTGCTGGGGGACCTGAACACCAATCGCTTGAGTGAGGTAGGGACCAAAAGTGAAGAGGTGGGGAATAGGACAGCCTGGCTTGTTACCTCTGTGAACCCAGGGTCCCTGGGGGTAAAATCTCCATGGGAGGTGCCAACGTTCTCTTCTCAGGGAATGAGACTCGGAGGGTTGGAGTCCTGGAACAGGAATCACCATGGTTGGACTGTTTTTATGCTGTCTATCAGAAACATAGGGACCAAGGCAAAATCTGCCATTTGTGCAACGCCAAAGCCTCCCTGCGCTTGATCTCTCTGTCTCCCACTTGTCACTCTTCAAGTGGTTTCTGAGTTGATTGTCTACATTGTTTCTCAATGTCTGTTTTCCCTTTACAGGTAGCCTGGCAGGGATCTGGCGGCAATGAGAAGTATTTCTTTGAGAATGAGAATGTGAGTAGAGCTTGATTGACCATCAGCATCGTGGTGAGCCTGTTTCTGGCTCCTATGTCAGAAGGGTGGCAAGGGATGGAGGGACAGCTGATAAAGAAAGAGAGAGGCTGAGATAGGCAGGGGAACAGAATAAGGAGAAACGTGGGAGTCCCCTTGAACTGATAGTACACCTCCCTCTACTGTTCTGCTGCGTGCAACCTTCCTACCATATAACAATCCCATTCTTCCCCAGGTATGCATGATCTTCAATGCTGGAGAGCTAACCCTGGTGGAATATGGGAGTAATGACACCCTGGGTTCTGTACGCACTGAATTCATGAACCCCCACCTCATCAGGTAACCTCACACAGCTCTCTAAATCCTTACAACCCAGAACAATTCCTCTTTGACTTTTGCATTCTATCTCCTGAGGTTAGTCTAAAACCTCCAACCCACAAGTACTTCAGAGCCCTTGATAAATATCCTGACTACTTATGCCCATTTGGCCTTACTTCACCCTTCATATTTCAGCGTCCGTATTAATGAGCGGTGTCAGCGAGGAATGGAAGATAATAAGAAATTGGCCTATCTCGTTGATATTAAGACCATTGCTGTAGGTAAGACACTCATAATTTTAATAATGAAATAGATGTTTGTATTATACTCCCATATCTCAGGGATGTGTTAGATGGTGAATCCAGGAATCTGAGAGACACCAGGTAAATACATAACTCCACCCTTACAGTAAATATGTGTAGTGCCCAGTCCATATGCATAGGCCTATACCTGGATGTCTAGTATATATCCATTCATATATACTATATAGATCTGTCCATATTCATGTTACCAGGACTCGAAAATTATGAATGTTTGAGAGGAACCATTAGCAAATTTATGAATTTTCCAGTTTAGGCTTCATGGAATCAAAGACTCTTAAAACTAGAAGAGAGCTTATTTTTTGTATAGTTTGTTGTTGGTAACTATAATGACAAAGACTTTATTTTCATCTCACAAATGTTTGAATTTATACATTTTATTTTATTAATATTTAATTTTTATCATGAGATGGTTCAAGCATAGTAAAAAGTACAGAGAATAATATGGAGTTCTCTAAAAAGTATAGAGAATGGCTTACCTATATAGTATAACTGTAAGAATGGGGCTCAAGTCAAACCAGCCACTTCTCTACTTACTACCTGTGTGATCTTAGCTGCTAACTTACATAACCTTTCTGTCTCTCATATCCTCACCAACAAAATGGGGATAAAACTAATATTTGCCTTATAGGAAAAGACCTTAGGCAAGTTTCTGGTACACATTAAATACTTAATAAATAAATGTTAGCTATTAATAATGATGTTATTACTTATTCACCCCTACCCAGTTATGTCAAATCCTAACATCTGTTATTCGTGGACATTTAAGTTGTTAATTTTTCACTACTACAGTGATTCAGTTTAGAAGTCTATATGTAGAGTGGAACTGCTGAATCATAGAGGAAGTATATCTTTAACTTCACTAAATAATTTCTAAATTGTTCTCCAAAGAGGTTGGATCAATTTACACCTTCCTCAGCAGTTAGAGTTCTCGCTGTGTGATATTCTCTCCATTACTTGAAATTGCCTGACCTCATAATTTGGCTCACTGTTGTATGTGAAACAATATGTGATTGTATTCATTTCATTTATTTATTGGCCATTTGGATTACTTCTGTGAATTGCCAGTTCCTCTCCCTTAACTCATTTTTTTAAGGTTTTATTTATTTAAGAGAGTTACAGACAGAGAGAGAAAGGTCTTGCATCCTCTGTTTCACTCCCCAGATGGTCACAATGGCCAGAGCTGAGCCAAACCGAAGCCAGGAGCCAGGAGCTTCTTCTGGGTCTCCCACATGGGTGCAGGGCCCCAGGCACTTGGTCCATCTTCTACTGTTTTCCCAGGCCATAGCAGAGAGCTGGATCAGAAGAGGTGCAGGGGCCAGTGCAGCTCCGGCCATTGCAAACAGTTAGGGAGTGAGCCAATGGAAGAAAGATGTCTCTCTCTCTGCTTTTCCTTTTCGCTCTGTGTAACTCTTTCAAATAAACAAATCTTTAAAAAAAAAAAAAGAAGGCCGGCGCCGTGGCTCATTAGGCTAATCCTCCACCTTGCGGCGCCGGCACCCCGGGTTCTGGTCCCAGTCAGGGCGCCAGATTCTGTCCCGGTTGCCCCTCTTCCAGGCCAGCTCTCTGCTGTGGCCAGGAGTGCAGTGGAGGATGGCCCAAGTCCTTGGGCCCTGCACCCCATGGGAGACCAGGAGAAGCACCTGGCTCCTGCCATCGGATCAGCGTGATGCGCCAGCCACGGCGGCCATTGGAGGGTGAACCAACGGCAAAGGAAGACCTTTCTCTCTCTGTCTCTCTGTCTCACTGTCCACTCTGCCTGTCAAAAAAAAAAAAAAAAAAAAAAAAAAAAAAAAAGAAGAAGAGGAGGAGGAGCAGCCGGGACATGAACCGGCACCCGTATGCGATTCTGGTGCTACAGGTAGAGGCTTAGCCCGCTGTGCCACAGTGCCAGCCCGCCTTAACCCATTTTTTAAATCAGGTTGTCCCTTATTGATTTGAAGTTCTTTGCAAATACATATGTAGACTCTTGGTTATTAGCATCACAGAAATTTTGTCTCAGCCTGTGGCTTGTCTTTTTATATTCAGACATTTTACATTTTAGTGTAGTTCATTTGTTACTTTAAAAAGTTTCTGATTTTTGAGGCCTTATTTTAAAAATTCTTCCCTATGCCTTCCTGTACTTTAACACTTTAAAACTTTGCTTTTCACCTGGAATTTATTTTTGTGTATATTGTGGGTAGGGATCTAATTTTGTTTTTTTTCCCATATGCTTAACCAGTTATTGAAAGTCCGTTCTTCACCCACTAATTTGTAATGCCATTTCTCTCATAAACCAAATTTCCATACAGATGGACCTATTCTTAAGATAGTATTACATTTCATGAATATTCTATTTCTTTAAAAAAAATTTGAATGTATTCATTTGAGAGTCAGAGATGTCTCAAATGCCTGTGATGACCAGGCTGAGCCAAGGCTGAAGTTGGGAGCTGGGAACTTAACCCAGGTCTCCCCTGTGGAGTCAGGGACCCAAATGCTTGAGTTTCTGCTGCCTTCCCGGGTGCACATTGGCAGGAAGCTGGAGTCAGGAGCCAGTGCCAGAGCTGAGTACCCAAGCCAGGCACAACAGTGTAGGACTTGGGCATCTTAATTCCTGCCAAACACTCACCCCATGAATATTATATTTCACATCATGTTGTTGAGTTCAGATACATAGGTATCTATGATGGAAATAATTTTTTATTTATTTATTTTTAAAGATTTATTTATTTATTTGAAAGTCAGAGTTACACAGAGAGAGGAGAGGTAGAGAGAGAGAGAGGTCTTCCACCTGCTGGTTCACTCCCCAGTTGGCCACAATGACTGGAGCTGCAATGATCCGAAGCCAGGAGCTTCTTCCAGGTCTCCCACATGGCTGCAGGGGCCCAAGCACTTGGGCCATCTTCTGCTGCTTTCCCAGGCCATAGCAGAGAGCTGGATCGGAAGTGGAGCATTCAGGTCCCGAACCAGTGCCCATATGAGATGCCGGCACTTCAGGCCAGGGTGTTAACCCACTGCGCCATAGCGCTGGCCCCAATAATAATGTTTTATTACGCATAAGACAGCTGAGATTATAGTGGCAATAAAGGGCCATGAAACTTTGGACAATACGATTCACTGTGTAGGTCCCCTTTTCAATATATGTAAAATGACAGTTCTTTTTTTTTTTTTTTTTTTTTGACAGGCAGAGTGGACAGTGAGACAGAGACAGAGAGAAAGGTCTTCCTTTTTGCCGTTGGTTCACCCTCCAATGGCCGGCGCGGCCGGCGCGCTGTGGCCGGCGCGCTGTGGCCGGCGCACCGCACTGATCCGAAGGCAGGAGCCAGGTGCTTCTCCTGGTCTCCATGGGGTGCAGGGCCCAAGCACTTGGGCCATCCTCCACTGCACTCCCTGGCCATAGCAGAGAGCTGGCCTGGAAGAGGGGCAACCAGGACAGAATCCGGCGCCCCGACCGGGACTAGAACCCGGTGTGCCGGCACTGCTAGGCGGAGGATTAGCCTGTTGAGCCATGGCGCCGGCCATCTTTTCTTAACCTTTTCTGGTCACCAATTCCTTGGAGCATATAATAAAAAATCATAGAACCCTTCACCAGAAAAAAAATGTATATAGGCGCACATAATTTTGTGTATAACTTCAGGGTTCACAGGAAGACATCCGTGTAGCTCTAGCTTTTTGTGATTCTACTTAGAACTGGGACATTGAAACCTGGCTTGACCACTTTGCACTTTGTTTTTAATTTTTTTATTTTGGAAAGTTTTTGATTAACATGTATACTTGTACATTTCTGTGGGGTACAGTGCAATATTTTATCAGTGTATAGCCTGTGCACTGATCAAATCAGTCAGCATTTCCATTTCTTATGGTTTCTCTGTTTGCAGCCTGCCAGCTCCTCTCTTCCCGTTCTTTATACAACATGTGATACATTACTGTGAATCGCAGTTGCCCTACTATGCTGTGGAATGTTAGACCTTGCTACTATCTATACCATTTTGATTTTTTAAGTTATTTATTTATTCATTTATTAGAACAATAAACAGAGTTCCCATTTGCTGGTTCACTCTCCAAATGTCTGCAAGGGGGAGTGGAGCGCAAAGTCAAGAATTAATTCTCAGGGGCCAGCACTGTGGCGTAGTGTGCTAAGCCTCTGCCTGCAGCAGCAGCATCCCATATGGACTCTGGTTCGAGTCCCAGCTGCTCCTCTTCCAAACCAGCTCTCTGCTATGCTCTGGGAAAGCAGCAGAAGATGGCCCAAGTCCTTGGGTCTCTGCACCCGTGTGGGAGACTCAGAAGAGGCTCCTGGCTCCTGGCTCCTAGCTTCAGATTGGCTCAGCTCTGGCCATTGCAGCTATTTGGGGAGTGAACCAGAGGATGGAAGACCTTCCTGTCTGTCCCTCTCTCTCTGTCTGTAACTCTACCTGTCAAATGAATAATTGTAATCTTTTAAAAAAGAATTCATTCTAGGTCTCCCATGTGGGAAGCAGTAACTTAACTTGTTGGGCCATCACTGCTGCCCCCAGAGTCTGCATTAACAGGAAGCCAGAACCAGAAGATGAACCAAGGCACTCCTGTGGGATGCAGGCTTCCTAACTGGTGGCTTAACTGCTAGACCCAATAGCCACTCCCATTTTACTTATTGATTAAATTAACATTCATTTTTAAGTTTATCTTCCCAATTTTAGAATGTCGCAGTACTGGATCTTCGGCTTAAAAATATGTAACAAAGGCAGGCACACTGTTTATTAATCATATATGTCAGGGAGACTGGCATTGTGGCGTAGTGGCTAAAGCTATTGCCTGCGATGCCGGCATCTCATATGGGTGCCCAGTTTGAGTCCCGGCTGCTCCACTTCTGATCCAGCTCTCTGCTATGGCCTGGGAAAAACAACAGAAGATAACCAGGTGTTTGGGCCCCTGCACCCACATGGGAGACCTGGAAGAAACTTCTGGCTCTTGGCTTCAGATTGGTCTAGCTCTGGCCATTGCAACCATTTGGAGAATGAACCAGCAGATGGAAAATGCCCCCTGCCCCCATCTCTCCTCCTTCCGTAACGCTTTCAAAATAAATAAATAAATCTTAAAAAAAAAAAAAGAAAGAAAATATTGTATGTCAGGGGCCAGCACTGTGGCATAGTGAGTTAAGCTACTGTTTGCAATGCTGCATCCCATATCAGAGTGCCTGCTGTAGTGCCAGTTGCTCAACTTCTGATTCAGCTCCCTTCTAATGTGCCTGGGAAAGCAGCAGTTAATGGCCAAGTAGTTGGGCCCCTGCAACCCACACAGAGACTCAGATGGAGTTCTGGGCTCCTGACTTCAGCCTGGCCCAGCTCTAACCATCACAGCCACTTGGAGAGTGAACCAGCAATTGCTGGAAGATCCCTCTCTCTTCCTCCTTCTCTCTGTCTCTGTGTCACCCTGTCTTTCAAATAAATAAATCTTTTTTTAAAATATGTATCAATATGAGTTGTGGGTGGTGGTTAATGAACAGACTGCCTGAAGCCATTGTTTCTTCTGTTTTCTACAGGATTCAGACCAAACTAAATATCCATCCTCTGGTTTGACCAGGCTAATTTTAGACAAAGATTTCTCTCATTTTACCTGAGTGCCATCCCCACTGCTTGCACTTGAGTGTGCTTATACCACAGGCACTCTGATATGTGTAACTCCCGGAGAGAACGCGATCATCAAGGGCGCTTCATTCATCAGCTTTGTCTCACTGTGCTGTAATGGGTTCAATGCGGTGTGCTCAGTGCTGCCCTCTAGAGGACTTCAAGAATAACAGAAGCAACTTGCTCAGTTCTGCAAGAGTCCCAGAGAAGAAATCACTTAAAAAAAGATTTTTTTTTTATTTGAAAGCCAGAGAGACAGATATTTCCCATCTCCTGGTTTACTCCCCAAATGCCTGCAACAAATCAGGGCTGGGTCAGACTGAAGTCAGGAGCCAGGAACTCAATCCAGGTCTCCCATAGGGGTGACAGGGACCCAACTATTTGAGCCGTCATCTGCTAACTCCCAGGCTGAGCATTAACAGGGTGCTAAAATTGGGAGCAGAGCTGGTACTTGAACCCAGGCGCTCTGACATGGAAGTGGACATCCCAGTCAGTGTGCTAATTGCTACGCCAACACCCACCCCCAAAATCACATTTCTTGTTGGGTCAGGACCTTTTGAGTTAACTACAGAATTAAATAAAACCATCTACACTTCTACAAGAAACCCAGTTTCTTAAGCATCCTGGCAAAATTATGGCATTATTTCCATTTGCGTTTTATAGTGGCACACTCTGAGCTGAAGTGACATCCTTAAGCCCCAGTGTATGATTGTAAGACAGATTTTTATGAATTACTTCATGCCCTGCATATGAGTATATGGAATGTCTCTTCTAACTCTATCTCCTTTACTCTGTAGTGGACCTGATTGGTGGCTACAATATTGGTACCATCAGCCACGAAAGCCGTGTGGATTGGCTGGAACTAAATGAAACTGGACACAAGCTCCTCTTCAGGGACCGGAAACTTCGTGTAAGAAGTGTTATTAGGGCCCTAGGCATGGCTGGTCTGTATAGGGCATGAGGCAGGCTGCTTCCAGGGATAGTTAGGGGCAGGATTGGGCGGAATTTCTTGGTGCTATTCCAATAGCATCGTGAAAGGTATGGAAGAATCAGTGTTGTCTGTATCCAGTGTCACACCCTGACCTGTATTGCCCTTGAGAAGATTGTACTGTGATGGCAACAAAGTCAAGAGGGGAGTTTAAGTTGGTTTCTCTCTCACTGTTCACAAGTCTGTGCCCTCCTGAAATCTCCTTGCCCTGCCCACTGCCTCCTCCTCTGCCCAGACCTGGCGTCTCAGTACTCTTCAGCTGCACTCACCTGGTGTCGTTCAAGCAGCTTGAGGAGTCTCCTCCCAGCCCCTCATGGGTTCTCATCTCAGAATGGAAACACCAAAGAGTTCAGCCTTGGGGCCAAAGAGACAGTCTGGTGATTTTTCATTTCCCTGAAAGCTATATCACAAATTATCAGATAATCCAATTTATTTGATGGCCTTCCTTCTGTAATCCAAGCTGGCCCAGAGTTGTTCTAAATATAGATCTCTGTTCTTTTGGTCATCTCTTATTTGGCCACAATAGGGATCTGCCAGCTTAGCACACAAATTTCAAGGGCTGCAGGTCAGTGAGCTTTGCAGTTCTGCATGGAGCTGACTGGTGTGCCATTTCATTTCACCTTTAGGGAAATTCTGCAAATCAGAAGACACCCCCCCATCCCCTTCTAACTGTGCTCTCTGTCTCTCCTTCAGTTGCATCTGTACGATATTGAAAGCTGCTCAAAGACCATGATCCTCAACTTCTGCTCCTACGTGCAGTGGGTCCCCGGAAGCGACGTGCTGGTAGCTCAGAACCGAAACAGCTTGTGTGTGTGGTACAACATTGAGGCACCTGAGAGGGTCACCATGTCTTCGATCAGGGTATGTGGACAGCAGGGGACCTCAGACCTGGTCAAGCTGATTAACTGGAGTCCTGAGGGGACTGTGAAGCTTCCTGCCTACCTTTCATAATCTCTGTGACGGAGCTGGCAAGCGATGCTTACAACTCTTCCCCACAGTGGAGAAGTCCTTAAAACCATCCTTGTTCAGATTCCTTACGTTATATTAGACCCTTGGAGTGTGGATCTCCATGTCAGTGGCCCAGGGAATTCACCACGTCCCAGTGTGGCGCCCGCTCCAGGTGGGAAGGTCCCTGATAGCACAGGTAGTACTGTGCCATCTTCTCGTGTGCTGCTTGCTGCTGTGAGCCATTCAGAATTCCTTTTTTCCCAGCTTGCAGATCAGATCTCCTTTCCTGTCCTACCACAACATCACCCCCCACCCCAGCAGTCTTCCCAAAGGTGGGAGTAGTCTGTGGAAACAGGAGAGAGGCAGGCCCCTGAGCTGGGTTGCGGGTGTGGACAATGCACCTGATGCTTTCGTTTTGTCCCTTCTCTGTAACCTCTTTTTTTCCTCCTTTCTTGCCTTATTTTAGACTGAGTCTAAAATCAGTTTGTTTTATCTTTATTTTTAAACACCTTTTATTCACTTTTTTAGCTGGAGATGATATATCCTATTTCTATAGCAGTCCTGAAAATTTCACAGGCTTTTAAAATTTTTTTACAAAGATTTATTTATTTGAAAGGCAGAGTTATGGAGAGAGAGAGAGAAGGTGAGACAGAGAGGTCTTCCATCTGCTAGTCCACTCCTTAAATGGCCACAACGAGCTGAAGCCAAGAGTAAGGAACTTCATGTAGGCCCCCCATATGGGTGGCAGGGACCCAAGCACTTGGGCCATCCTCCGCTGCTTTCCCAGGCACAGTAGCAAGGAGCTGGATCGGAAATGGAGCAGCTGGGACTCGAACCGGCACCCATAAGGGATGCTGGTGTCAAAGGTTGGCAGCTTTACCTGCTACGCCACAGCACTGGCTCCAGGTGTTGAAACTGTAAATATCTAAAGTTAATGAGCATCTAACCGCCGTTTCTTTGCAAACGGTACAAGGACCTTAAAATGCATTAACTTTGATCACATCCCCTTTGCCATTTTTGTCCAGTATTTTTATTTCTAATCATTTAAAAATATATATTTATTTATTTATTTTGAAAGTCAGAGTTACATATGGAGAAGGAGAACCAGAGAGAGAGAATATTCCTCGCCCTGGTCATTTCCCAGATGGCCACAACAGCCAGCACTGAGCCAGGCTGAAGCCAGGAGCCAGGAGCTTCATTTGGGTCTCCCACATGGTGATAGGAGCCCAAGCATGTGAGCCATCTTCCACTGCTTTTCCCAGGCCATTAGCAGGGAGCTAGATAGGAAGTGAACATGAACCTGGGACATGAACCAGTGCCCATATGGGTGCTGGTGTCACAGGTGGTGGCTTTATGCGCTACGCTACAAGGCCAGCCCTTCTAATCATTTTATATCCAGAAAATTAGACATTAATCATCTACTGGTTCATTCCCCCAAAAGAACACAACAGCAAGAACTGGGCTTGGCAAAGCCAGGAACCAGGAATGCCATCCAGGTCTCCCACAGGGGTGGTAAGAACCCTAACATTACATGAGCCATCACCACTGCCTTCCAGGGCCTGCAGTGACAGGAAGCTGGCATGGGGACCAGAGCTGGGAATCTAACTCAGGTACTCCAGTGTGAGATGCGAGCATCTTAACTGTTAGGCTAAATGCCCACTGCTATAACTGTTGCTTTTAATATATGAAATCTTTGAAGATCTAAAACTGTTGTTAGTATTTATCATTTAACTGTTTCATAGTGGTTTGTTTCTTTGCATTTTGTTCTTTTTTTTTAATCATGAGCTCATACGACCTTGAATGTAGTATTTAATCCTGAGTGTTTAACACAGACATGTTTTCCTCTGGAGTTGATTCACGGTTGCTTCCACAGGAATCAGGTGTTATAGTGGTTGGTCCTGTTTGTTTAGTGGGTTCTCAGTGCAGTGAGGGAGTTTCAGATTCAACGCCCCCTTCTCCCAGATGGCCCAAGGCGTATGGTCCTGATAATTGTGCTTGTCTTTAGGACAACTGCATCTTTCCTATTTGTTCACTTTCCATTTTTCCTGTTCAGCTTACCGACCTTTTTCTGTCTTTTTTTTTTTTTTTTCTAAAGGATGCTTAGGATAGAGTTAAGGAAAATTTTCTCTAGTGATTTATTCAAATGAGCCCAGAAGTGCATTAAAAATCACGTTCCAGGTTCAAGTTGTGTTTTAACAGGGGATGTTTGAGGTACCTGGTCTGGGGACTGGCATTATGAAACAGCGGGTTAAGCCATCTTGAGATGCTGTTATCCCATACTGGAGTGCCATTCAGTTTCCAGCTATTCCACTTCCAATCCAGATTCCTGGATAATGCACCTGGAAAGACTTGAGACCCTGCCACCTGTATGGGCGATCAGGATGGAGTTCCTGGCTCCTGGCTTCAGTGTGGCCTAGCGCCTGCCATTGCAGCCATTTGGGGGGTGACCAGTGAATGGAAGACTTCTCTCTCTCTCTCTCTCTCTCTCTCTCAAATAAATAAATCTTAAAGAGAAAGAAAAAAGAACACCTGGTCTGCAGTACTGCCAGCAGTGGCTGCCATGCAGTGCTAAGACTTTTCCCAGCATTGCTGCTGTCATGGCAACGAGTGTACTTTACCCCAAAGATAAAACATTGTTATCTGCTGGAGAGAAACCGAATGTCAGGGAAAGGAGGGCCATGTGTGAGCGATAGGGTTGGGTGTGGGCGGGTCTCTTCTACAGGTGTTTCCGTGGAAGCGCTAACCTGGAGTTTGGGTGGGCTGGGGGAATGAACTTTTACAGGGCGATGTTGTAGGTCTGGAGCGGGGCGGGGGAAAGACGGAGGTGATGGTGTCAGAAGGTGTGACCACCGTAGCCTACACGCTGGATGAGGGCCTTATCGAGTTTGGAACAGCCATTGATGACGGCAACTACACCCGGTGAGAGGCTGGTTGACGCCAACCGGCAGGTGGTAGGAGAGCCTTCGTCCAGGAGGAGGGCCTGGGGCAGGTATAAAACTGGCCCTGTCTAATCAGGGGAGGAGGTAGGGAGAAAAGAGCCGAACACTGGCTGGCCCCGCCCCTCTCCCCGCCCCTGTCCTCCTGCATCGTCAGGAACCTGCCCTCACTCCCTAATGCTTGCTTCCTTTCTTCTCCAGGGCAACAGCCTTTTTGGAGACCCTGGAAATGACCCCAGAAACAGAGGCCATGTGGAAAACCTTGAGTAAACTGGCACTAGAAGCCAAGCAGCTGCACATTGCTGAGAGGTGAGGTAGCCGTGTAGACAGCTGGGAGGGCCCGCGCTGAGGGGTCTCTGTGGGGGCTGCTCCTGCCCCACGTTGAGGCACTGCTTCCCTTCTCACTGCTGACAGAGGTCCTCGAGCCCTTCCTGGGCAGTCGTTCCAAACACCCTGCCCTCCTAGATTACGGAGTGTGCCTCTGATCACATCGCTTTCCCTCCCTGCAGCGAGGCGCCCCGTCAGAATTTTTAGCATTCGTATTCTTCACCCCACGCTTTGACGTGTTTATTTCATGTGCTGGTGCAGCAACGTAGTTAATAGGACAAAGCTCGGGACCCCAGCCTCCTTGAGTTCAAACTTTGATTCCAATGACTGACTTGGGTAACCGTACAGAAGTGATTTAATCTTTCCAAAGCCTGGTTTCTTGGTTTTCTCATTGTAAGATGGGGATAATAACAGAATTGCCTTGGTCAAATGGTAGAGAAGGAATGAGAGCATGTGTGCACCGAGCTTGCCACACTACAAGTGCTCAGTGTCCACTGCTGCTGTGTTGGCTGGGAACCATGCGTGATCCCGGTGCCCCACCCTCCCTCATGTGAGCTGTCATTAAGTCCTAAGGATTCTGTCTTCAAAACAGACCCCGAATCCCATATCTGGTCTGACTCTCCTGCCTCGACCCTGGTGCAGACCGCTGCGTCTTGCACCTGCAGCACGGCAGAGCCTGTCCAGCAGGCACACGGATACTGTTCTTGCACCCTGCAGGCCAGTCATTCCACAGCAGATGAAGTCATTTTTTAAAAAACTTGAGTTAGATTGTATCAGTTTCCTGCTTGGAATTTTCCAATAGCTTACTATTGCATTTAGTGTGGAATCCAAACTCCTTGCCGTGGCCTGAGGCCCTACAAATATTTGGCCTCTGCTTCCTTCTCATACCAGTTACCTGCTTGCCCATTAGTCACAAGCCACACTGACATCCTTTTGGCCCAAGCCAAGCTCCTTCCTGCTGTAGGGCATCTCCGCTAGCAGTTTCCTTTGTCTGCAATGACTTTCCCCATCTGCCATGACCGGCTCTTTCTCGCATTCAGCTCTCAACTCAGATTAGCTCCTTGGAGAAAGAAGCCTCCTGTGACTACCAACTTAAATAGGCCCCTCATTCATTGTCTGCAATATCACATGATTTCCTTTTTCACTTTCTCATTTTTGTTTGCTTAAGTATTTGTGTCCACTGGAAGTTCCCCGAGAGCAAGGGCCTCATCTGCTTATTCCCTTTTGTGTGTCCAGTGACAGCAGCAGTGCCCGGCACATGACAGAGCTCCGTGTCTGTTTGCTGAGCCAGTGGTTCAGTGATGGCCCTCTGGTAACGTCACTATTACTATTGCTCCCATGCTGTAGGTGTTTTTCTGCACTGGGCCATGTAGCAAAAGCTCGATTCCTGCATGAGACTAATGAGATTGCAGATCAAGTGTCCCGGGAATATGCAAGTATTATCCTCCTGACGCATTCAGGCTCCCGAGCCAAGACTTCTGCCAGCACTCAACCCCACGACTCCTAGCCTTCCAGCCTTCCCTAGTTTCTTCTGCCCTGCCCACCCCAGCACTCTCCTTGAGTGGCCCATTTTTGGAACTGTTTGTGAAACCTCAAGCCTCTAAGCCCCCCGTAAATCCGTTTAGTCTCCCAGGTCGTCCCTCTAAGCATCCTGTCTCAGCCCACACAGACAGAGTCCAGAATCTCCTTTTCTGCCGCAGGGTGGAGAGGGAACAGACTTCTATCAGGTCCGAGCACGTCTGGCCATGCTCGAGAAGAACTATAAGCTGGCAGAAATGATCTTCTTGGAACAGGTAACGGGGAGAAGGGATGCGAGGGGGAGGGGACCCGTGGGGTCTGCAGCAGCCTGGGAATCTTCCAGACCTTTCAAGAGAGGTATACATAGCTGATTTCACTCCTTTCTTTCTTCCTTCCTCTTGTGTTAGTCATTACTGTATCTGGGCAGACTTCCTCCTTTGGCCTTCAGTTATTGCTTTTTTTACAAATAGGCTACTATCAACCCCTTACTCGAGAGCCTGTTGTTGGAATTCTTATCTGTAGGGGGTTCGGGTTTTGTGGGGCCCAAAACTTAGATAAATCAAGGAGCTCTCTTTAAGAGAATTTGCCTTGGAAGGGCCTGTGCAAACAACCCTGCAGCATAAGGTTCTTAGTTTCACAATAAATCCACACCTGCTATGCAGTAAGGAAAGCGTGTCTTGCTGTTCATGGCCTAGCACCTTAGCCAGGGCTTGCTGATTTCAGATCCTGGTATATTCCTGATGTCCTGCTTTCCTCTGCCTGGTCCCCCTAGAATGCCATTGAGGAGGCCATGGCCATGTACCAGGAGCTCCACCGTTGGGATGAGTGCATTGCTGTGGCTGAGGCCAAGGTACCCGTTTTGTCTACTCCACAGTTGTTCAGAATTGGGTTCCACCACTTTCAGAAACCTCCTATTGTCAAGGAGGCCATGGAAACCAGAGTAGGGTTGGAGCAGGTACCCGATACAGGGAGGAGTAAGGATACTAACATGCGGGGGGCGGGGGTGGAGCAGCACGGGAGGCAGGGCTGTGACTCCTGCTTCTCCCCTGTGCACGTCCAGGGGCACCCAGCCCTGGAGAAGCTGCGCCGAGGCTACTACCAGTGGCTGATGGACACAAAGCAAGAGGAGCGAGCAGGTGAACTTCAGGAGAGCCAAGGGGATGGGCTAGCAGCCATCAGCCTCTACCTCAAAGCTGGGCTCCCTGCCAAAGCTGCTCGGCTGGTGCTGACCCGAGAGGAACTGCTAGCCAACACGGAGCTGGTGGAGCGCATCACCACGGCCCTTACCAAGGGAGAGCTCTACGAAAGGGTAGGGCTGGCTTCCTTTCCCTTCCTTTTGCAGTGTCAGGTGGGTCTATGTGTCATGGCGGTGTCGTTATAGTCGTGTGGTCTGTGTAACAGGCAGGTGATCTCTTTGAGAAGATTCGAAATCCACAGCGGGCCCTCGAGTGCTACTGTAAAGGCAATGCCTTCGTGAAAGGTATCGGCCACTCCCCAGCCCCCTTACTGTTGTACACGCTCGGGCACCACTCTTTGCGCTCCTCATTTGGCGCATTGATTCAGGCCGGGCGACTTTGGTTCGCCACGCTTCTGCTCCTCACCTCTTCACGCCTCATTTCCCTGTCCCACTTGTCTTGAGTTTCCTCCCTGGAAGTCTGAGCTGAGTACCTTCTGTATCCCTGGCAGCTGTCGAGCTGGCTCGCCTGGCCTTCCCCGGGGAGGTGGTGCGACTGGAGGAGGCATGGGGGGACCACCTGGTGCAGCAGAAGCAGCTCGATGCCGCCATTAACCACTACATCGAAGCCAGGTACGGTGGCATGACAGTGGCAAGCAGAAGTGGGCATGGCGTGAGAGGTAGTGGGGCAAGGAGGAACATCGGAAAGAAGAGCTTTTCCAGTCCAGGCTGAAGTGTGCTGACGGGGTCTCCGTACCCGCATCCATCTTCCTCTTGCCTCATGCATATTTATGTCCTCCCCAACTATGCCAGGTGCTCCATTAAGGCAATTGAGGCTGCCCTGGGTGCCCGCCAGTGGAAGAAGGCAATTTATATATTGGATCTACAGGACCGGAACATCGCGTCCAAATACTATCCTCGCGTGGCCCAACACTATGCGTCTCTGCAGGCGTATGAGGTGGGGAAGAGGCCCTTTGTGCAGCACGAGGCAGTGCAGTTCGGGATAACAAGGGGAGAACCTAAAAACAGGAAGTGGAGGCCAGCTCACCAGCTCCTTCTTTCTGGGGCCCAGATAGCATCAGCACTCTGCCTGGGAAGAAAGTGGTTTACTTCCCCCGTGTCATCTGGTGTAATACAGACTCCTCCTTCCCGACAGAGAAGGGGAGCCCCCTCGGGCAGTCTTCCGGCGCCAGCAAGAGTGATTCTCCATGGGTCGCTCCAGCATAGTTACACTGTGGAACTGCCTAGAGCTGCAGAAATGGGACCCTGGGAGTTCCACCGAATTGTCCTCAGACTGTTGGGGCAGGCTTTCTTTCAAAGAGTGGGAGGTCTGAGACCCCCATACCCGTCTTTTCTCTTATTCCTAAGGTAGCGTTGCAGGCTGTCCACGGCCGCGGCTGAGGTCTGTCCTCCCACGAGATGCCTCAGCTCTGTCCCCTGACCGTTTGCATCTCCCTCTCACCACCTAGATTGCTGAGGAGCTCTATATCAAGGGTGACCGGACCAAGGACGCCATAGACATGTACACCCAGGCTGGCCGCTGGGAGCAAGCTCACAAGGTAGGGAACAGGGCAGTTCGTGAGAGCACTCTGCCTGAGTGGCTGGGGCGGGTGGGTGGGCCTTGTTCCTTGCTCCCTGATTTGCCCCCATCATTGGCTTCGCTGAAAACTGAGAAAGTGTACCAAGGTGTCATGTGGGCCACCAGGATCCCTAGCCACAGGGAAAGGCAGGGATGAGGAGAGGCCCCTGTTCCCAGGCCTGTCATTCTGAAAAGAGCAGATGGACTTGGGAGCTGAGGAATCTGAGCTTTGGTCACACTGATGGCTTTGTTCTCGCCCCTAACTCCAGAGCTAGTAGGGGCAGTGGGAGTCTGGCCACACGCATACATGTTCCAGCACAAGCCATCACACGCCTTCCTGCCAAGGCAGAGTAACGTTCTTTCCCGGTCCCGTATGGCCTTGGAATTCCCATACCGTTACCAGGAGAGTTCCAAGTACCTGGGCAGACAGGTTCCCCTGAAGCTCTGCCGCCCATGCCCACGGGACTTGGCTCCTGTGGCCACCCAGGCTGTCTGTGTCTGCACAGCTGGCCATGAAGTGCATGCGACCAGAAGATGTGTCGGTGTTGTACATCAACCAGGCCCAGGAAATGGAGAAGCAGGGCAAGTACCGTGAGGCTGAAAGGTGAGTGGTGGCTCAGGGCTGGAAGGGGCAGTGGAGTCTGAGGGTGCAAGGCCCCTGCCCAGAAAACAGTGGCGGCAGGACGTGGGGCTCGGAGGCCGCAAGTGTATTTGCCGTCCCCAGGCTCTATGTGACAGTGGACGAGCCTGATCTTGCCATCACCATGTTCAAGAAGCACAAGTTATATGGTGACATGATCCGCCTGGTGGGGAAGCACCACCCCGATCTACTCAGCGACACACACCTCCACCTGGGCAAGGTGAGCCCTTCCCCCGGCCCGCCCATCTCGTTCCCAACTAGGGTGCATCCCCTGCATCCTGACCACCTCCCTGCAGGAGCTGGAGGCTGAGGGCCGTCTGCAGGAGGCTGAGTACCACTACCTCGAGGCCCAGGAGTGGAAGGCAACAGTGAACATGTATCGGTCCAGTGGGCTCTGGGAAGAGGCCTACCAGGTAAGTCTTGGCCACACTGGTGGAGCCTCCACCCTCTTTGCCACTTTGAAATGACTGCTTCTACACTGGGCACTGCATGTTTGAAAATGTAGTAAAGACCAGAGTCTATTTTGCCAGAGACATGTCCACTCCTATACACACAAAATTTCACTTGTAACCTGGAGAGTCTGTGGACTAGCTGAAGCCCATCCTTGGACTCTGAGCACTTCAACCTCAGTGAAGAGGCTCTGAAACTTAGCCTTCATCCTGTGGGTTTAGATTCTTGTCAGAGGTGAGGTCAGGGGCCCAGCAATG
Source organism: Oryctolagus cuniculus (assembly GCF_051225735.1). Classification (NCBI taxonomy): domain Eukaryota; kingdom Metazoa; phylum Chordata; class Mammalia; order Lagomorpha; family Leporidae; genus Oryctolagus; species Oryctolagus cuniculus. Next base: position 180,481,414 of record NC_142868.1, read on the forward strand.
GGAAGGGGGCAGCTCTGCCCTGAGGATTAATGAGTGGCTTTGCTTTCCAGGTGGCGAAGGCTCACGGAGGAGCTAACGCCCACAAACACGTGGCCTACCTGTGGGCCAAGAGCCTGGGGGGGAAGGCTGCCGTTAGACTGCTCAACAAGCTGGGGCTCCTGGAAGCTGCCATTGACCATGCTGCTGACAACTGGTAAGGCCCTGAAGCCCACCCTCCCCGGCCCTGCCCAGCCAGGGCACCTGCACACAGGAGGGAGAGTCATGTGTAGTGGAAACTTTTTCCAGAAGTGGAGGCAAGAGTGAAGACCAGTGCTAGAGAGGTCCTTGGGAGAACATGGTACAGTGGCAGGAACAAATGAGTAACTGTCCTGTTCACCAGGGGCTGAGACTGGGTTTAATCTTTGGTCTTTCTGGAAGGTGGGGAGGGGACAGCTTTATTTTTTTTCTTTAATTTTAAAAATTTATTATTTTGAGAGACAGAAAGGAGGAGAGAAAGAGAAAGACAAGCTCGCATCTTTTGGTTCACTCTTCAGATGCTCACTGGGCTAACGTCAGGAACCTGCGACCCCATCCAAGTCTCCCATGGTGGTGGCAGGAACCCAGCTATGTGAGCCATCACCTGCTGCCCCCAGTGTGCACACTAACTAGCAGTAAGCCTAAACCAGGAGCAGGGTTTGGGCTCAAGCCAAACACTCCAGCATGGGATGCAGGCCTCCCAACCTGGGATCTTTTTTTTTTTTCTAAGGTTTTATTTATTCATTTGAGAGGTAGAGTTACAGATAGAGAGAGAAACCGAAAGGTCTTCCATCCACTGGTTCACTTCCCAAATGGCCGCAATGGCTGGAGCTGGGCCAGTCAGAAGCCAGGAGCCAGGAGCTTCTTCCAGGTCTCCCATGAGGGTGCAGGGGCCCAGACACTTGGGCCATATGCCACAGTGCCTGCCCCTCAACCTGGGGTCTCAACCGCTAAGCCAAATACCTGCCCCAGGGACATCTTTTAAAGCTAGGACTGCACTAACAGAGACCGAATTCCAAGTAATAGAAATGTGCTTCTGATAAATGCAGAAAGAACTCTCTTAAGCAGATGTTACAAAGGCCAGGAGCAGGGCCAGATGGCTGAGGGTAGACTTGGAGAGGCTGCTGGTGTTGCTGGGGCTCAACAAGAGGCGTGAGCGCAGCCAGGGCTCCCCACCAGCGAGGGTTGGGAGGCTCCGGCCTCCTCCTCGCGGGGGAAGTACAGGCTTCCCCAGCTGTCTGTGGATCCACAGTGACACGGCGTCACCATCCCCGGGCTGCCTGCCCCTGCCTTCCGGTGCCTTTCTCTCTTCCACGGTCATTTTACTTCAGTTTCTTTTCATCTTGGCCCTTTCCTCCCCGCAGTCCTCGTCCCCTCTCTGCTTCCTGTTTCCCAGTGACGTGAGCAGCTCTCGTCTGCACCTTCCCTTTCAGCTCCTTTGAATTTGCTTTTGAACTCTCTCGGCTGGCCGCCAAGCACAAAACCCCCGAGATCCACCTCCGATACGCTATGTACCTGGAGGATGAGGTATGATGGGATTTGCACCCTGACCGCAGAGCCCTCCTGTTCCGTCCACTAGCCCCCTGCTGCCAGGTGCACAGACTCCTGTCCCACAGCTGCCCACGTGGCCCGTCTGCTTCTCACCCTGAGTGGCCGCCGTTCTCTCCCTGTAGGGTAAATTTGAAGAGGCTGAAGCTGAATTCATCAGCGCTGGCAAGCCCAAGGAAGCGGTACTGATGTAAGTTACCCATGAATTCCCCAGTCCTGTCCTCCCAGTCCCGCTCCAGACCTTTCCTGGCCATCTTCACCTTCGCTCAACCTCGAACCCATGAATCGTGCACCCTCCAGGACATGGCTGTTTGTCTCCCACTGCTGAAGCCTCAGTCCTGTACTCAGCTTCTCCTGTGTCCCCTCCTGGGGGCAGGTTTGTCCATAACCAGGATTGGGAAGCAGCTCAGCGTGTGGCCGAGGCCCATGACCCTGACAGTGTCGCCGAGGTGCTTGTGGTCCAGGCCCGGGGGGCCTTGGAGGAGAAGGACTTTCAGAAAGCAGAAGGGCTGCTGCTGCGGGCCCAGAGGCCAGACCTGGCCCTCAATTATTATAAGGTGGGCGCTGGATTTGAGACCACGGGGGGAGGTCCATGGGATCTGACAGCAAGGCTGGTCCCCGGGGCTGAGCGATGGGGCAGGCTAGTGTGGAGGAGGGGGGAAGGTAGGCAAGAGGGAGAAGGGAGGTCCAAGGACCCAGGCATCAGAAGGCCAGGCACCTGTGGGGCAGTGGGAAGCCGGCGTGCTGACACCTGGAAACCTGAGCAGGAAGCGGGGCTGTGGAGCGACGCGCTGCGGATCTGCAAGGACTACATGCCTGGCCAGCTGGAGGCGCTGCAGGAAGAGTACGAGCGGGAAGCTACCAAGAAGGGGGCCAGGTAGGACGCCGGAGGGCTGGGGGGCCCGCGAGGCGGGCACGGTGCGGGGAGGCCGTGCTGCCCTGGCCTGCCCCTGGCCCCGAGCGCTGCGATCTCCACAGGAGCGTGGAGGGGCTCGTGGAGCAGGCCCGACAGTGGGAGCAGGCCGGCGAGTATAGCCGCGCGGTGGACTGCTACCTCAAAGTGCGGGAGTCGGGGAGCAGCAGCCTGCAGGAGAAGTGCTGGATGAAGGTGAGGCATCTCCCGCATCTCCCGGCATCTCCCGGCGTCTCCCGCGTCTCCTGGCGTCTCCCCCCAACTCCCCCACCCCACCCCACGCACGCTCGGCTTCCCTCCTGGGCTTCTTGTTTTCCGCCAGGTAGCAGGTGTCTGCTGCGTGCTCCCCCATATTAGAGCCAGATCTTGGGAAGGCACTAAAAAGGATGGAAGGCAGAGCCCTGAGAGCCAGAGGTTGGGAAAGCTCGACTAGATGAGCACAAGGCACTATTCATTAGTACTACACCTGAGTAAGAACTGAGGCGGGTGCTTCAGAGCGGAGCTCAGAGAAGAAGGAGGTCTCTGTGGGCGGCCGTGGTCAGCAAGGCTCCGGGAGGGAAGTGGGGGACCAGGACAGGAGGGAGAAGGGCAGCTCCAGACCCAGGAGTCAGCGCCAGACAGAAGCCGTGACAAAAACCTGGGCTCCTCCCCTCTTACCCAAGCTCCGCAAAGGAAACCTCTAGCAAATTAAGCCAGGCCAGTATGTTTTACTTCTAAAACGTGTTAGAGAAACTGGATCACAAAACACACTCACAGTGGTGCCTCATGACATTTATGGGGGTGGGGGGAGGGAGGTGGAATTAAAAGCTGTGTCCAGAGGCCGGCATATTGGAGTGCCTGGCTGGAATCCCAGCTGCCAGGCTTCCAATCCAGCCCCCTGCTGCTGCATGTCCTGGGGGCAGCAGGTGATGGCTCAAGTACTTGTGTCCCTGCCTTCCATGTGGGAGGCCCAGATAGTTTTGGGCTCCTAGCTTTGGCCTGGCCTAGCCCTGGCCATCGCAGGCATTTATGGAGTAAACCAGTGAATGGAAGATCTCAATCTCTCTCTGTCTCTCTCTCTCCCTCACTTGCTCACTCTTGTTCTTGTTCTTTCAATATTGTTTTTTTAAAGATTTTTATTTATTTGACAGGTAGACTTACAGACAGACAGTGAGAGAGACAGAGAGAAAGGTCTTCCTTCCGTTGTTTCACTTCCCAAATGGCCACAACAGCCGGAGCTACGCTGATCCGAAGCCGGGAGCCAGGAGCTTCTTCCTGGTCTCCCATGGGGTGCAGGGCCCAGGCACTTGGGCCATTCTCCACTGCCTTCCCGGGCCACAGCAGAGAGCTGGACTGGAAGAGGAGCAACCGGCACTAGAACTGGCACCCATATGGAATGCCGGCGCCGCAGGCAGAGGATTAACCTAGTGTGCCAGTGTGCCAGCCCCCCAATATTTTTTTTTTAAAGATATATCCAGGGGTGGACATTTGTCACAGTGGTTGAGATGCCACCTGGGACATCTGCATCCCATATCAAAGTGCCTGGGTTTGAGACCTGGCTCCTGATTGCAGCTTCCTGCTAATGCTAACCCTGGGAGACAGCAGGTCATGGCTTGGCTGGCTGGATCCTTGCCACCCACCCACATGGCAGGATTAGGGTCCAGGATCCCAGCCTCAGCCCAAACTAGGGGCTGCTGTGGGCACTTGAGGAGTGAATCAGAAGATGGGAAAGCGCTCTGTCTCTCTTCCATTCAAATAAGTAAATTTATTTTGAGCAAAAAAAAAAAAAAAGTAGGCCGGCGCCGCGGCTCACTAGGCTAATCCTCCGCCTAGCGGCACCGGCACACCGGGTTCTAGTCCCGGTTGGGGCGCCGGATTCTGTCCCGGTTGCCCCTCTTCCAGGCCAGCTCTCTGCTGTGGCCAGGGAGTGCAGGGGAGGATGGCCCAGGTGCTTGTGCCCTGCACCCCATGGGAGACCAGGAAAAGCACCTGGCTCCTGGCTCCTGCCATCGGATCAGCGTGGTGCGCCGGCCGCAGCACGCCGGCCGCGGCGGCCATTGGAGGGTGAACCAACGGCAAAGGAAGACCTTTCTCTCTGTCTCTCTCTCTCACTGTCCACTCTGCCTGTCAAAAAATAAAAAAATAAAAAAAAAGTAAATTCATGCATAATTTTTTTATAATTCTCATTTTCCACAAACCTTTTGAAGACCGTATATATATTTATATTTTTTATATTTATGTATATATATATATATATATATATATATAAATGGGGTGGAGGAACATAGTGATTAATAACAAGGAATTGGCTCACATAATTATGGAGGCGGACAAGTACCAAGATCTGCAGGGTAAATTGGCGAGCGGGAGACCCTGGCAGCCCTAGGTACTTCCTGTCTGATGGCTGGGAGACTTGAGCGCCAGGAAGGGAAGAACCCTCCCTCGCTCAGGGAGAGGCAGCCTTTTTGTTCTACTCAGGCCTTCAACTGACTGGAAAAGGCCCTTCCACATAAGAGGGACAGTGTGCCTTCCCAGTCTGCAGATTTAAATGTCAGTTTTATCCAGAAACACCCAAAATAATGTTTGACCAAATATCTGGATACCATGTGGCCCAGTCAAGTTAACATATAAAATTAATCACATACACATATGTAATCACATTTTCATATTCTTGAAATTGGGATGTATAATCTAGTTTAAATCATGCACTTCTGATACAGTGTAAAAGGGGCAGCATGTGGCATAGCAGGTAAAGCCACCACCTGCAACTCCAGCATTCCATGTGAGTGCCTGTTCCAGCCCTCACTGCTCCTCTTCCAATCCAGCCCTCTGCTGGTGTGCCTAGGAAGGCAGTGAAAGACAGCCCAAGTGCTTGGGCCCTGGCACCGACATGGGAGACCCAAAATGAGGCTCCTGGCTTTGGCCTGGCCCAGCCCTTGCCCCTGCAGCCATCTGGGGAGTGAACAAGCAGATGAAAGATCTCCTTTTCTCTGTCTCTCCTCTCTCTGTAACTCTGCTTTTCAAATAAATCTTTTTTAAAAAATACAGTGTAATATGATTTGGGCAAGTTTGAGGCAGGATGAGATTGTCCCACAAAATGTTGGTTTAATGTTGCTCTTGCAAAATTTCCCTTGGGTTCCTCAGGCCTTATAATTTTTCCCAAAATGTTTATGTTTTATTTTTAAGATTTATTCATTTGAAAGATAGAGTTGGGGGGTATATTTTCCATCCACTGGTTCACTTCCCCAAATGGCTACAACGTCTAGGTCTGTGCCAGGCTGAAGCCAGGAGCCAGGAACTCTTAGTCTCCCATGTGGGTGGCAGGGCCCAAAGACTTGGGCCATCTTCTGCTGCTTTCCCAGGTGCATTAGCAGGGAGCTGGATTGGAAGGAAAGCACTCTGATACGGGATACCCGTGTCACAAGCAGCAGCTCTAACCACTGGGCCACAATGCCAGCCCATATTTATTTTCATCTTCTTGAAAGGCAGAGTGATGAGAGATGAGAGGGATCTTCCATCTGCTGGTTCACTCCCCAAATGCCTGCAACAGCTGGGAACTTGAAATTCCACCCAAGTCTTCTTCCATGGGGGTGGCAGGGGCCCAAACAAGCATTAGCAGGAACATGGATCAGAAATAGGGTAGCTGGAACTAGAACTGGTGCTCCTGTATGGTTTAACCCACTGTGCCACAATGCAGTGAGGTCTTACAGCTGAGTAGCTCCTAGAAGGTGGAAGGAAGGAAGTAGAAAGGGGGGCTGACTTTAGTCAGGAAATATTTATGAAGCAGCTGGCGTCTTTTAGTCTGGAGCATTGTTTACCGGGTCTCTGCATGACTGCATTTTCTCTCTCTCTTTTTTTTTTTTTAAGATTGATTTATTTTACTTGAAAGTCACAGTTACACAGAGAAAGGAGATGCAGAGAGAGAGAGAGATCTTCCATCCTCTGGTTCACTCCCCAGATGGCTGCAACAGCCAGAGCTGCACCAATCCGAAGCCAGGAGCCAGGAGCTTCTTCTGGGTCTCCCATGTGGGTGCAGGGACCCAAGGACTTGGGCCATCATCTGCTGCTTTCCCAGGCCACAGCAGAGACCTGGATCGGAAGTGGAGCATCCGGGTCTCAAACTGATTCCCATATAGGATGCTGGCACTGCAGGTAGTGGCTTTACCTGCTACGCCACAGCGCTGGCCCCTGCATCTTCTTCGGGTTAGCCCTAGAATGGCTCCCCAGGCCCAGGGGAAGGGCTATTCTAAGCTTTGAAGGGTGTGGCAGGTAAAGAAAGGGCAGCAAGACAGGTGAAGGGCAGAGCAGGGGATCTTAGCAGACTGTAGCTAAACTGGCTCATGTGGACGTGAAAATCTGGTTAGGGTGTTAGCATACAGTATGTTAGCGTATGTATGTTAGCATACAGTGGTGACAGTGATCTTACAGAAAATTTGGGTTTGTACAATCACTGAGTTTTAAGGTTGAAAGGTATCTTCAAGGCCATCTGGGGGTGGGCAGTTGAGACGCTGCTGGGGGCCCTGTGTTCCACATCGGAGTTCCTGGGTGTGAGTCCAGCTCCAGCTCCCAGATGTAACTCCCTGTGAATAGAGGCCCTGGGAGGCAGTGGTAACGGCTCAAGTAGCTGAGAGTCCGCCACCCCTGGGAGACCTGGACTGAGTTCCTGTTGTAGCTTCAGCCTGGCCCTACCTAGCTATTGTAATCAGTTACCAGCAATGATCCCCTTCCGTGTATGTGTGTGTGTGTGTGTATAAATCAAAGATAATAACAATAAAAGATCATTTAATCTAGCACAGTCCACTAGAAATATAATGTAAGAAACAAATGTAAGCCACATGTGTACTTTAAAATTTCTAATAGCCAAGTTTTAAAAAGTAAAAAGGGAGTGGGCATTTAGTTTAGCAGTTAAGATGCCTGCTTCCAGGGGCCAACATGGTGGCACAGTGGGTTAAGCCACAGCTTGCAATGCTGGCATCCCATATTGGAGGGCTGGTTCGAGTCCCAACCACGGCACTTTTGATCCAGCTCCCTGCGGGTGCACCTCAGAAGGCGGCAGAGGCTGACCCCAGGTCCTTGGGCCCCTGCCCTGGCTGTTGTAGCCATCTGGGGCATGAACCAGCAGATAGAAGCGTTTTCTCTCTCTGTCCCTCCCTCCTTCCCTCTCTTTTTCTCTCTCTCTACTTCTCCCCCTCCTTCCCTCCTTCTCTGTCATTCTGCCTTTCAAATAAATAAATCTTAAAAATAAAAAAAGCCTCCTTCCACACTGGAATGCCTGAGTTCACCTGAGTTTGATTCCTGGCTCCAGCTTCCCGCTAGTGCAGACCCCTGTGGGCACAGGTAAGGGCTTAGGTAGCTGGGTCCACGCCGTCCATATGAGACCGGAATTGGGCTCCAGCTCCTGGATTCCTGGATTGGCCCTGGTCCGGCTCGAGCCATTGCAGGAATTTGGGGAATAAACTAAGGGATAAGAACGCTGTGTATGTATGTCTTCCCCTCTCTGCCTCTTAAATAACAAAGTTTAAAAATAATTTTTAAAGAAATAAAAGGGGCAGGCATTTGGCTCAGCTAAGATGCTGCTTGGATACGTGCACTCCGTATCAGTGTCCCTGGGTTTGGATTCTGGCTCCACGTGTGACCCAGCTTCCTGCTAATGTGCACCCTCGGAGGCAGCAGAGGGGGCTCACGTACTCAGGGCCCTGCCACCCGCATAGGAGACCCCGTTAACTTCCGGGCTCCTGGATGTGACCTGCCCCACCCTTAGCTCTTATGAGCATTTTGGAAGTAACCAGCTGATGGAAGATCTCTCATCTTCCTGTCTTTCAAATAAAATTAAAATAAGTAAAAAATTTCAAAAAAGTAAAAAATAGAGGAAAATAATTGTAATATATTTTATTTAGTCCAATATATCTAAAATATTTTCATTTCAGTATTTATGGAGGGGTCTTCAAAAAGCTCATGGGAAGTGTATATTGTGAAAAACCATGGATTTCAAAATTTTTTACATTACAATAATCTCATCTTTTAAATATTAAAATTAATTAACTTTACTTGTTTGAAAGGCAGAGGGACCAGCATTGTGGCATAGCAGATAAAGCTGCCACCTGTGACACTGCCATCCCATGTGGACGCCGGTTCAGTTCTCAGCTGCTCCTTCCCAACCAGCTCTCTGCTAATGTGCTGGGAAAGCAGCGGAGGATGGCCCAAGTGCTTGGGCCCCTGCTCCCATGTAGAGGACCTGGATGAAACTCCTGGCCCCTGGCATTGATCTGGCCCAGCTGTCTGGGGAGTGAAACAGTGGGTGGAAGATGTCTCTATCTTTCCCTCTTTCTCTGTAACTCTGCCTTTCAAATAAAATAAATAATAAATATTTTTTTAAAAAAGTTACTTTAAAATGGGACACAAGTGTCACCAGTGGCATCTTAACTGCTGTGCCAAACACCTACACCTACTGTGACTTGTTTTTTGTTTTTGTTTTTTTTAATTTCTTGACAGGCAGAGTGGACAGTGAGAGAAAGAAACAGAGAGAAAGGTCTTCCTTTGCCGTTGGTTCACCCTCCAGTGGCCGCTGCGGCCAGCGCGCTGCGGCCGGCGCACCGCGCTGATCTGATGGCAGGAGCCAGGTGCTTCTCCTGGTCTCCCATGGGGTGCAGGGCCCAAGCACCTGGGCCATCCTCCACTGCACTCCCTGGCCACAGCAGAGGGCTGGCCTGGAAGAGGGGCAACCGGGACAGAATCTGGCGCCCCGACCGGGACTAGAACCCGGTGTGCCGGCGCCACAAGGCAGAGGATTAGCCTAGTGAGCTGCGGTGCCAGCCTTTTTTTTTTTTTTTATTTCAATTTTCCATGAACCTTTTAAGGTGACTTTATGCTAATATACAATATTCTTGAGTAATCTTTTTACTTTTTTTATACTAAGTCTTTCAAGTCCATCTGTGGATGAAAAGACTAAGGCTCATAATAGCCCAGCAAGATAACTGCATAGTGCCCTGGACTCCTCATTCTAGGAGTTCCTTCTGTTTCCTTGCTACCAAGATTCTGTGGCAAAGAACTTGAGAAGCCCGTTTCCCAAGGGTGGCAGGACCCAATGCAGTGACCTTTGACAGCAAAGAGAGTGTCGCAGAGAGTTCCTGGTGGGGATAGGTGGGTCCGCTGATGGCCGCCTGCAGGCTCCGACGGACCACAAGCAGAAGGGAGACAGTCAGCATCCGAGAAAAGTGTGTGCGGTCAGGGAGGCTGAGGCCCGGCAGCATTTGTCTCTGCTACCCGTTTCCCTTTTCTGTCCAACCACGCAGGCAGCTGAGCTCGCCATCAAGTTCCTGCCCCCCCAGCGCAGCCTAGAAGTTGTCCGGGCTGTAGGACCGCAGCTGATTGGAACTGGAAAGCACAGTGCAGTAAGTAGCACGCTCGGACTGTCAGGAAGTCCATTCCACGGAGATGGGCTGACCCGGCGACGGCACCCCCAGGAAGCGGGGCCTCTTGGCAGGTGTGGCTTGTGCTGGCAAAACAGGGGAGCCCGGGTGCAGGAGGTCGTCTCCCTTCTGTCCCCCGCGTGCAGGCCGCGGAGCTCTACCTGAACCTGGACCTCGTCAAGGAAGCCATCGACGCTTTCATCGAGGGCGAGGAGTGGAACAAGGCCAAGCGCGTGGCCAAGGAGCTCGATCCCCGGTAAACTCACGACCCCTCCTCCCCGGCTGCCCCTCCCACCTCACTTTGGAAAGACTGGGAGAAAGCTCCCATGGGGAGGGGCCCGTGGCGTTAGAGGTGTCTGTGCCTGTTCACAGATACGAGGACTACGTGGACCAGCATTATAAAGAGTTCCTCAAGAACCAGGGCAAAGTGGACTCGGTGAGGCGCGCAGAGTCGGTGGGAGGTGCGGTGCCCGCGGAGGCTCAGGGGAGTCTCCCTCTCCTCGCCGTCACGCGAGCTGTCTCCTCCCATGACTCTGTTTTCCACTGATCCACAGCTGGTGGGTGTGGATGTGGTAGCCGCCTTGGACCTGTACGTGGAGCAGGGCCAGTGGGACAAGTGCATTGAAACAGCTACAAAGCAGGTCCTGCTCTCTTCTTCCCGTTCCCAGCTCCTCTGTTCCTTTCCCTCCAGTTCCCCCTGCTCCTGACTGCATCCGTCTCCTCTCTCCCAAAGCCCAAAGGCCAGCTGTCTGGTCAGCATCCGAGAGCTTGGACTTCCACGCTCTGAAACTGGGCTCAGAGGTTTAGCTGCCCTCTGCTGCCTAAACTCACCTCTGGCTTCAAGTCACCACTCTCCCCTCCCTGCCTGGCCCTGCTTTCCACTGGTCCCAGCCTCACCCCTGCGTTTCCCCCACCCCACGACAGAACTACAAGATTCTGCACAAGTACGTGGCTTTGTACGCGACCCATCTGATCCGAGAGGGAGGCTGCGCCCAGGCACTGGCCCTGTATGTGCAGCACGGAGCTCCTGCAAACCCACAGGTAGAGCCCCTGCCCTCCTTGGGGGATATTTCCACAAGGAGAGGCTTCCGCTTCTGGACCACCCTTCTCCTTGGGAGCTGTCTTTGGGAAGATTCTGAGAACATTCGGCCCAGAGGCCCCCTGCCACCCCTTCTATAGGGTGCTGCCTCTCGAGGACTTACCTTTGAGCAAAGACCCAAGGAGCCCCCGGGTCTTAGCCAGTGCACAGGGACCTGTGTTTCCAGGAGGAATCCCACACAGCCCTCCAGGGCCTTCGTGTCGCCCTGAGACTCCCAGCCCGCGAACACTGATCCGCAGAGCCTCCACACAGTAGCCCGCACTCACCGAACACCCGCTAGCAAGAAACAGGGGCTTCCTCACTCCCTTCTTTTCCCTAAAATAACCAGGACTTTGCCTGCCACTGTCCCCCGCGCACACACACACACACACACACACGCCAGGCGCCGCCCGCTCCTCCTCCCTTTGGCCCTCCCTCACCCGGATCTGCTTCCCTCGACCCCTAGAACTTCAACATCTACAGACGGATCTTTGCCGACGTGGTGAGCTCCCCTGGCACCAACTGCGCGGAGGCTTATCACAGCTGGGCTGACCTGCGGGACGTCCTCTTCAACCTGGTGAGGCACTGGCCCAGCCAGAGCGGGGGGCACGCTGCCTGCCCTGGCTGGGCCTCTTGCCGCAGTGTGCCGCATCTCCTTTGTACAGACGGCCAGCAGCCTCCGCCCTGTGGCCCTGGCACGCCTTTGACTCCTGAGGCAGGCTGTGCCCGCTTCCTCTTTTAAAAAAAAGATTCATTTATCTGAAAGGCGGTCGCAGAAAGAGAGAGAGAGAGAGAGGTCTTCTGCCCACTGGTTCACTCCCCAAATGGCTGCAGTGGCTGGCGCTGGGCCAGGAAGCAACGAACCAGGAGCTCTGTGCAGGTCCCTGCCGTAGATGCGGGCGCTCAGTACCTGGGCCGTCCTCTCCGCTGCCTTCCCAGGCACACGAGCAGGGAGCTGCATCGAAGTGGGGCAGACAGGACGGGAAACGGAGCCCACCGGGATTTGCTGGCGTCACGGACAACGGCCTACCCGCTGTGCCACAGCGCCGGCCCCACTCTCCCTTCCTTCCCTAGTGTGAGAACCTGGTGAAGTCCAGCGAGGCCAACTCCCCGGCCCATGAGGAGTTTGAGACGATGCTGCTGATCGCTCATTACTATGCCACGCGCTCCGCTGCCCAGAGCGTCAAACAGCTGGTGAGACGGGCAGGGGGAGGAGCAGCCGAGGACGCCTTCAGGGGCGTGAGGTGGAAGGAACCCAAGCTCTGAGTCCCCAGGCCTGTGGGCTCCAACTTCTCCACTTTTTTTTTTTTTTTTAAGATGGATTTATTTATTTGAAAGAGTTACACAGAGAGAGGAGAGGCAGAGAGAGGAAGAGGGAGAGGGAGAGGGAGGGGGAGAGGACTTTCATCCACTGGTTCACTCCCCAATTGGCCGCAATGGCCAGAGCTACGCTGATCCAAAGCCAGGAGCCTGGAGCCTCCTCCCAGTCTCCCACATGGGTGCAGGAGCCCAAAGAGCTGGGCCACCTTCTACTGCTTTCCCAGGACACAGCAGAGAGCTGGATTGGAAGTGGAGCAGCTGGAACTCGAACTGGCACCCATATGGGATGCTGGCACTGCAAATGGCGGCTTTACCCACTACGCCACAGCACCTTCCACCTCTTTTAGCTTCTTGTCTCTCTAATCAGTCTTTTAATCAATCTTTGAGCCTTGCTGAAGGGATTTTTTAAAGATTTATTATTTTATTTATTTGAAGGAGTTACAGAGAGAGGTAGAGACAGAGAGAGAGGTCTTCCATCTGCTGGCTCACTCCCCAGATGGCCACAATGGCCAGAGCTGCACCAATCCAAAGCCAGGAGCCAGGAGCTTCTTCCAGGTCCCCCATGTGGATGCAGGGGCCCAAGCACTTGGGCCATCTTCTACTGCTTTCTCAGGCCATAGCAGAGAGCTGGATCGGAAGTGGAGCATTCAGGTCCCAAACCAGTGCCCATATGAGATGCTGGCGCTTCAGGCCAGGGTGTTACCCGCTGCGCCACAGCACCGGCCCCTGGGAGTTTTCTTTCTATACTGCTCTGACCGTGGGGCTGCACCCACACAGCTCCAGCCTGGCTGTTCAGACATTCAAATCCCATGATTTCTGGATTCATCTCTTACAATGTATGCGTACTTCCGGCTTGTTTGTGATAGTTGACTGTATGTTTATCTCATGTACTTGGAGGACAGGATTCTAGAAGTGGGAGGAACCTTAGAAATCACCGATGCCCGTTCTCTTGCACAAATAAAAAACCCAGTGATAGGGCATGAGACTCGGAGCAGCGTATAGCCACCGCTGCTTGTCCAGTTCCGCGGCTGCCCCGGCTCTGGGACCCCGAGCCTGGCGCCAGTCACTGTGGAACTGGCATCCTAACCCTGGGGCTGGAATCCACAGGAAACAGTGGCTGCCAGGCTCTCCGTCTCCCTCCTGCGTCACACCCAGCTCCTACCTGCAGACAAGGCCTTCTATGAAGCAGGCACTGCCGCCAAGGTGCGCTGGGCAAGGAAGGGTGGGGCTGGCAGATGAGGAAGTGAGAGTGGAAAATAGACTACCCAGAAATTCTGCGCGTGCACAGCACAGCTGAGTGCCAGGGCCGAGACAGCGGGGGGGACGTGGTTCTCTCCCGTCTTCCCGCCTCCCACCCCCACCCCCACCCCCGCCCCGAGTCCTACAGAAGCAGAACCCAAGCCCAGCTTGCTCAGTCCCATTTACAGCTTCTCCCTGCTGCAGGCAGTTGGCTGGGAGAACATGGCCTTCATCTTCCTCAACCGCTTTTTGGACCTGACGGACGTGAGTTGGGAGGTGGTGCCCAGAGGTCGGGAGGTGTTGCTGTCACACGCTCGCCTGTCTCACGGTTGCCCGCTTTGCCGCAGGCAATTGAGGAAGGGACTCTGGATGCCCTAGACCACTCTGATTTTCAAGATACAGACATTCCTTTCGAGGTGCCGCTTCCAGCCAAACAGCACGTTCCGGTAAGGGCGCAGGGCTGGACGCAGACACAACCACGCCAGTGTGAGGACATTGAGGAGGGAGGGCGACGAAATACAAGGCTGGGACTGTGTCCCCCCGACCACGCAGGACCGAGCATGGCTAAGGCTGTTGGACAGGACGCAGCTTAGCCCCCCCCCCCGCCACTCCCACTTGCCTGGCCCTGCCCTCTCCTTCCTTACGGAGGGGAGGGGCTGCTCCCTGTCCTTCCCAGGAGGCCCAGAGAGAAGAGGTTCGAGACTGGGTGCTCACAGTCTCCATGGACCAGCGGCTGGAGCAGGTTCTGCCCCGTGATGAGCGAGGCGCCTACGAGGCCTCCCTGGTGGCAGCAAACACTGGTGTCCGGGCACTGCCCTGCCTCATCACAGGTACAGAACCCCACTGCGCAGGCGGAAGGAAGGGGGAAGCAGGAAGAGGAAGCAGTCATTTCCCTCTAGGTGCAAAGATGGGACCCTCCTCTCCCCCTGCCCTGGGCTGCTCTCCTCTCGCCCCTGGGGCTCTCAAACCCCGTTCCATCCCTCTTTCCTTCCTCCACAGGATACCCCATTCTAAGGAACAAAATTGAATTTAAGCGGCCAGGGAAGGCCGCCAACAAGGACAACTGGAATAAATTCCTTATGGCCATTAAGGTTAGCGAGGGAGGCTTGAAGAGCGAGGGCGGGGAGAGCAGCTGCCCGTGACACTGAGCCGGAGCGGGTTTTCTTTGCGTCGGGAATGTTCTCGCATTAATGACTGCCTCTCTCGTTCTGTCCACCCGCCTACAGACGTCCCACAGCCCCGTGTGCCAGGACGTGCTGAAATTCATCAGTCAGTGGTGTGGCGGGCTCCCCAGCACCAGCTTCTCCTTCCAGTGACTGCTGGACTGGGGCAGGGGCAGGGCCTGCCCTCATTAAAGTTTTGTATTATAGTAACTAAGACCACAGGATGCCTTGATCAGTCCCCCAACACCAGCACGGCGCCCTTTCCCCTACAAGGAATCAGAAGAAAAGAGAAGTTCTTTTATTACTATGGTTCGCATCATCCTGGTTCAGGGCCCCTCGCTCAGAGGGACACCCTTGTGCAGGGACCGAGCCATGGAACAGCGCCTGTTTGAAAGAGGGAAGAACCGGCCAGGTCAGAAGGGAGGCAGGGCTGGCCCGGTCCCTGCCCATGGCGCCCAGTACCTGTCCTAAGCCCAGCTTTTCTGCGATGCCTGGATTTCCTGACTTTGGCCCAGCAGCTGTACGTTTTCGTGCCTTTTACGTTTAGGAGGTGCAAACTCTGTCAGTTCCTCCAGCTACAGAAGAAGACGGAGTTAGTCCCCGGGCCCTGCGAGAGGCTGTGTTGAATGAGCCTTTCCTGTTGCCCCTGCTCACCTGCCCCTGAAGCCCCTCCTTCCTGCAGGGCCCAACTCCCCGGAGGGTGAGTGCAGCCACACAGCAGCTGCCGGACAGAGCAGCCTCCGCGGCGGACATGAGCAAAGAAGGGATCCAGAGGGCCAGGGCTGTTTCCTGAAAAGCAGAAGGAAACTCGGGACTGAGCAGGAGCAGGGCAGGGCCAAGTTGTTGTGGACTGCGAGAAGGAAGAGAATACACTAACATAGATTCTCGTGGGGTCAAAGGGGCAGTCAGTGTGTCCAGGCCCCTCATCGGGTGGTACCGGGTGGCAGTCAGCCATAAGACGGCGGCCACCGTTGGCCACGGTGAGCGACACGGCAAGGAGGAGGCCCAAGGAGCAGGCGGCGGACAGGAGCAGGTTCACCAGCGCGAGTGCCAGCAGGGCCCAGTGCTGGCAGGGAGAAAAGACGGGCGTGAGCGGCCGGGCCCGGGAACGCTCAAGGACTACCAGCCTCAGTTTCTCCACTTCAGGCTCCTCTCGCCCACTGATGCATGATGCTGTCAGCCCCCATATCCCTGAAGTCCCCTCTCACCAGGGCAGGGCGCAGGAGGTTCTTGGATACCAAGAGGGCCACAAGTCCCACGGAAACACTCTGCAGAAGACACCAAGCCTTTGGCGCGCTGGGCTCCCAGCGCGACTGCGCCCACTCCCCGCCCCCGCCCCCGCCCCGCGCTCACCAGCAGCCCCGAGACCACGGAGATGACGTTGGCGGTGGTGTACTCGGGCGTGATGGCTCCGCGGGGGTTGGCCACGTGCCGCAGGACGGTGCCGTGCAGCACGGCCCCCAGCAGCAGGTTCACGTGGCCTACCAGGATCAGCGCGAGGCCCACACGCATGAGCCGCCGGGGCCCTCGGGCGGCGTCTGCAAGGCACGGGGGAGGGGCAGGTCTGAACCAGGCAGGCGGGAGCGAGAGGCCCGGGCTCGCGGCGCCGAGCGGGCCAACCGCGGGCCGTAGGGTGGACCCCTCGCTCGCCA
This sequence comes from Oryctolagus cuniculus, assembly GCF_051225735.1. Lineage (NCBI taxonomy): Eukaryota > Metazoa > Chordata > Mammalia > Lagomorpha > Leporidae > Oryctolagus > Oryctolagus cuniculus. Next base: position 180,497,730 of record NC_142868.1, read on the forward strand.
GGGAAGGAGGCGGAAGTTACCGAACGTCCAGAGACGGCAGCACCGCATCCTGTCCCCCCGCAGAGCGCCGGCGGCCCACGGCCCGGCCGTCTACCTGGGTCCAGGCCCCGGCCGGCCCGTCGCGCCCGCCCCGCCCATCGCCACCTGAGGCCCAACCCCCGCGCCGGCCGCTGGCTCCGCGGCTACACCTAGCGGGCTGGGCGCGCACGCGCACACACACAGACACGCACACAGGACGCTCGTAGCAAAAAGTAGACTTTTATTACAGCAGCAACTGAGGCGAATCGAATGGCCCCCCAGGGCCACCACTGCAGCACCACCTTGCTCTCCCGCCCGGCCGCCCCCGCGGGATTGTAGAATGCAGCCCCCCAGTGCCCGTGGGCGCCTTTCCACACAGGCTGGCCGGGAGCTGGCAGGTCAGCAACGAGCCCGCAGCTAGACGGCGGCTGCTGAGAAGGCCCAGGCCCACGTCTGTGCAAAACAAGTAAACAAAGTGCAGAGGGGAGGAGGGGAGGGCGAGGGCAGGGTGGTGCTCAGAACCAGGGCGCCCCCAGAGCCCTCCTGAATAATGAAGGAGAGGAGGGGCTTCAAGGGTAATACTGACGGGGGGCAAGGGGCAGGAGGGCCGCAGCAGTCGGGGACAGCCACAGCTCAGGGAGGGGCCTGGCCCGAGTCAGCTCTAAGAGGAGACGGTGACAGCGGCTGAGTTGAGGGTACTGTTCCTGGCAAAGTTGAACTTGTTCAGGGTCTCCTCCAGCAGAGAAGTCAGCCGGCTCTGGTCAGCCTGGGAGAGAAGACGCCGTGAGGAGGGGCGGGGGAGAGGCACGGAGGCGGTGGCGGGCGGCGGGCGGGCGAGGAAGGCAGCCCTCACCTCACTGATGAAGCCCAGCTGCACCAGCTCGGCCGCCAGCTCGGGGATGCTCTCATCTGGCAGCGAAACGGGGCAGGGTGAGCGGGTGCGGCAGCGAGGCAGGCCTGGCGGGCCCACCCGCTACCTCGGGCTAAGATGCTCATTCTGAGCGACTCTGTCCCACCCCAGACCTCGGCCCTCCGAGACACAGCTCGCAGACTCTGCAGCCCCCGCCGGAAAGGAGAGACTCACTTGGCATCAGGTCACAGCTCAGGTGCCGGTTCAGTTTGTCCTCCAGCTTCAGCAGAAGCGTCAGCTGGAGAACAGGACAGTGAGGAAGTGGGGCCCCTGCTGCCGCCCCGGCCGCCCAGCCCGCCCAGCCCGCAGCCCCAGCCCTGAGCCTTACGTGGTGTTTGACTCCCTCCTCCACCGACTCAATGTTGCACTGCATCAGCACCACCTACAAGAGGACAGAAAGGCTCACCCCTAGGCAGAGGGACGCAGTCAGCAAAAAATAAAAAACCCAGTTAGACGCCTGTCAGTAAAAACCCTAACTCCTGAAGCCTTTCCAGCCCACAGGCCCCGGCTGCCAGGGAACAGAAATGCATTCTTGGATCCGCCTCCTCTGAGTCCTGTCTCCCTCTCTGACCTGAAGACAGCCAGGCTCCCAGAGCCCCCACCTTGCGCGTCTCCACCTCTGCTGGCTCGGGTGTTGGAGTCTTGACAGAGGGGGGCACCACAGGGGATGTCACCTCCTCCTGCTGTGGCTGCTGCGGCCGAGGCAGCCCAAAGGCCGTCAGAGGGTAGATCCCATTCCTGGGAGGAGATTAGGACAGGTCACGTGGGCTCCGTGAGGCCTTGACACCAAGCCCTGCTTCCTCCTCACTCTTCTCTCACCTGACGTCTTCAAGGAATTTATCTAACTCCAGAGCTGGAGACTGTGAGTACCTGCGAGAGAGCGGAGAAAGCAGATGCAGGGAAGGACGCAGGCAGAGTGGCAGATGTGACCTCTCCCTGAGGAGGGGCCGTTTACAAAGCCTCAGAGTAGCAGTGACCCATCTGTCCTTTATGTCCCCCCAGACAGGCACTCACAAAGTCTGCACTGGTTCTCTTCCTGGTCCTGCAGGGATTTCAGCCAGTACAGCGCTGGTGTCCATGTTTTTGGTGATCTCCTCCAATGCGTTCTCTGGGATCATGTCTGGAGGGCATGACGGGGTGGGATGTTACAGACGAACACTGATCGTGTCACAGCAGGCAAAGAGCCACAGGGGTAAAGGCTCCCTTGGGAAGTAGAAAAGACAGCATGCCGGTGACAGTCCCAAGTCTCCAGAGGGGGAAACTCCTTGCAGGACCAAGGGAACTCACGCTGGTGTCCGACAATGCAGTGGGCAGCGAGGAGTTTGAGTGAGGGCACTTCAAACAGCGCTGGGTGGAACAGCAGCTCTCTAGCTGTTGGTCTGCGAGCAGGCTCAGGCTGCAGGCACTTCTGAATAAACTCCTGGGAAGAGACAGGATTAGGGCAGGCATCTGGCAAGCCTCCCACTACGCTCATCTGTGCAGTTCCCAGATGCTTATTAGCACAAGGCGTTGCACCAACTGGGTGCTCAGCACCTGCTGAAAACACACGTTGTTAAACATACCTGAAAGGATCGTCAAAAACGTAAGATGCGATGTGAAAGTATCATTCACTGTCTGGTTTTGATTATTTTTCTGCTCTCCAACCACAGTTTTTTTAAAGTTCAAATCATGTTCAATGACTTATGTTTCAAGTTCATGTTTCTGTTTCTTGGTTTTTTACCTCTGCTTTTTTGCCCACTCACTGCATCCCTTCTTTTCCAACCTTTGCCACATTTAGCCACGGTTCCAAAACGTACCCACCGGAGTCAAAATCACCATCCTTTCCATTTCCCGAGACTAGTATCACAGTTTCCTTTGTCCAGCACGTTAAATTCACTGGATTTCCTATACTTCCTCTAATCTCCCATCTCCTTCCTGTTTCTACCTCCTGCTAAGTCTCGTGACAATCTGCTTTCCTACTTTCAGGCTTGAAGGCCAACGAGACGACAAAACAACACATCTAATCTTCAGACCGAATCCCATCCCAGTGCTGAACTGGGCCTCCCCTATCTTCCTTCTTTTCTCTCCTGTACCTATTTACTTCTCTAATGAGCTACAAAGTACTTTTGTTTGGTCCTTCTGTCCAGCCTCTACTTAGTGTATCTACTGATTCATAACCCTTTTATCTTTAAATCTTCACTCATTATTTAAAGGCACCTCCCTAACTAAACTATATAAAATCCCAAATAACTTATTTGATTAATTCAAACCGATTAGTTTGCTTTAGAATGTCCAGACAGTTGTCTGAGTTATAGCAACTGCCTGAAATAACCATCAGTTTACCTTCATGCAGACAAACTTAGCATCATTTTGAACCGCACTGTTGACCACCTGAACCCTAGCCTGTGTATGCACACACACACAGTACACCCCTCCTAGGGAAGTGCTGTCTTTCCTTTCTGCTTTCTGTTCTTTTGCTCTTAGAAGAGAGCATATACATGAAGGAGTCTTCAAAAAGTTCTTGGAAATGTGTACTCTAAAAAACTATGCATGGGAGGCCAGTGCTGTGGTGTAGCAGGTAAAGCCACTATATATTTAATATAAATATAAATAAATATATCTTTTTTTTAAGAGGCAGTGAGAGATGCAGGGATCTCCTATCTACCGAATCACCCCCCAGTTGCCGGTAACAGCCAGAGGTGAGCCAGGCTAAAGCCAGGAGCCAGGAACTCAATCCAGGTCTCCACACAGGTGGCAGGAACACAAGTACTTGAACCAGCACCTATTAATGCAGACTCTGGAATCAGAAGCCAGAGCCAGGTACTCCAATATAGGGCATAGTCCAGTTCAGCATTGGGATGGGGGTTCAGTCTGAAGTGGGCATCCTAGCCTGCATCTTTCTTTAAAAAATTTTTTTGACAGGCAGAGTGGACAGTGAGAGAGAGACAGAGAGAAAGGTCTTCCTTTTGCCATTAGTTCACCCCCCCAGTGGCCGCTGCAGCCAGCACACTGTGGCTGGCACACCACACTGATCCGAAGGCAGGAGCCAGGTGCTTCTCCTGGTCTCCCATGGGGTGCAGGGGCTCAAGCACTTGGGCCATCCTCCACTGCACTCCCTGGCCACAGCAGAGAGCTGGACAGGAAGAGGAGCAACCAGGACAGAATCCGGCGCCCTGACCAGGACTAGAACCCAGGGTGCCGGCACCGCAGGTGGAGGATTAGCCTAGTGAGCCACGGCGCCGCCCCTAACCTGCATCTTAACCACCAGGAAGATTTTTATTCCATTTCTCCATCGCCTTGAAGTATCCTCATATTCTCATAGGTAGAGAGAAGAAAAGCTTGGGATCAGCATTGTGGTGCAGCAGGTTCAGCAGCAACCTGTGATGCCAGCATCCCGTATGGGCACAGGTTCAAGTCCTGGCTGCTCCACTTCCTATCCAGCTCCCTGCTAATGTGCCTGAGAAAGCAGTGGAAGATGGCCCAAGTGCTCGGGACCCTGCTGCCCACATGGGAGACCTGGACGGAGTTCCATCCAGGCTTCTTGCTTTGGCCTGGCCCAGCCCTGGCCATTGTGGCCATTTGGAGAATGAACCAGCAGATCTCTGTAGTAAGTAAATCTTAGAGGGGGGGAAGGAAGCTTTAGACATTCGGAAACCAGTTGAAGAAAGTAATCCTAATCTCTGTGAAAAGGTTAGCTCTCAGTAGGTGAATAAAGCTATGCACGTGTTTTGATAGAAGGAAGGAAAGAAGGAAGGGATCCTGAAGCTCCTTACCCTCTGTAGCGGGTCTTCTAGAAGCTGGATGGCACTGCTGATGGCTTCCTGCGGCACATAGGAGGACTCCCCATTGCCCTGAATCTCCAGCACTGCCATCTGCGGCGAGGAGGAGCAAGCAGGAAGAGACCTAAGGACCTCAGTGCTCCCTGACTGCTCCCTCAACCCCTCACCGTCTCCTCCATTTCCCTTCCATCTCCTAATCTGACCCTCTTCCCCTCCCTTCTGGGCTCCTCACCTCCAGTGCACACATGCCGAAAGAGTAGATGTCCACGGCTGTTGTCACATTGGTGACTTCTATGGAGAACAGAAAAGGCTTTGGTGAGTCAGAGCACTGGGGCAGGAGTGATGGAAACGAGACAGAGACAAGGATGATGAAGGAGGGGAGGGGACAGGCACCTCTGTGCCGCAGAGAAGGACCTGAAGTGACATCACCTCCTACCTCAGGTCAAGAGGGACAACACCAGGGGGATGAGGACGGCAGACAAACCAGGAGGCCTCACCTCCGTACTCCGGCGCAAAGAAGTGTAGATTCTTCTGCTCTTCCCGACAGGTCTTCACGTGATTGTTGATGGTGTCAGGAGCCACTGGGAGTAGGGGAGACACCCACAATCTGACCACCATCAACAAAGTATAGTCTCACTGCAGAGAGAGGTCCCCAAAAGCCAAATTCTCTCCTAAAGTCTCCTTTCTAACCCTCAACAGGCATAAGCCTATCCCCTTTCCTATCCCGAACTATACGTGGGCCAAACAGAAAACCACCTGCCTCCCTTTCTCAGGCCTACTGCTTTGAATGTAAGGTCCCTAACTCAGTAGCAACAAATTCACCGTACTAGACTAACAGATACATGGGAGTTAGGGCTGACAAGGAGCAACACAGTCTAAGGAAAAACTTTCCCTTGTGACCTGTTCACCTTCGCCAAATCCCAGGTGCATCTACTCCATGAGCATGAAAATATGATTTACTTTTTTTTCATCCACCCTGAAAATAACATAAAAACACAGGCAACCCTTCCTAATCTGGGACATTTGGAGACCTCAGGAATTTGGATAAAGAAAAATAAGAAACATTGACAACCAAGGAGCTAGCCTCCTTCTTACCCACCTTTGCTGGCTGAAACTCAAAAATAGCTCAGAATTGAGCCAATATCCTTGAACCCATTTTATTTTTAGCCTACTCATACTTTTTAGATGCCTGTTCTACCCCCTATTCCTCAACACTGCAGGCCACAGGGCTGAACGAGGAACCAGGGCCAGGCCACCTTGGACTCACTGGGTCATAAACAATGACTACAAGTCACAGAGAATCTGGGAGCACAGGATGATGTGGGGAGCCAGCCTGATGATGAGGGGGAGTATGAATCGAGGAGGTAAGTAGCCAGCCAGGCAGAGTCCACAGGAAACAAGCAGGTTATGGAGGGGAGAGCAGGTTTAGGGCTGGCAGGGCAGAAGCTAAGCAGGCATAATTAGGCAGGGGAGGGAGGGGATTAAGGCTTGCTCCCACGACTGCATGCACTGGGCAGCCGCAAAGGGAGCAGAGGGAGCACAAACAGAGCCCCAAGTGGGGCAGAGGGAGCTCTCACCATTAGCAAAAATCCTATGAAAGACTGTTGGGAACAGAGCAGCCCGTAAGCGGGAGGGAGGAAAACAGAGAAAAGTTGTGAGCGATGGAGCAGCCAAGCCCCAGACAAATGGACACACAAACAACACGCAGACACAGCACACAGAAATGCCGTACACTGCACACAGATACACAGCAAATGAAAGCACTCACAGCAGGCACAGTCTGGAACTTCTTCTGATAGGGTCTGGCCCCGAGGCTCAAATCAGACCTCACGTCCATTTCTTGCTCTTTCCCAACCTCCTATCAATATCTCTATTTTAACCTCACCTTCCCTCCAAAAAGATACAAGATTATACACCCTGTACCCTCGTCGCTGACTGGACTCTCCCAGCAAATCACCCCTAGTAAGTCCTTTCTTTTATCACCAGCCCACACCTCAGATTTTTGCTCTGTTCTCCCCCAAATCCTTTCATCTTACCCCCATGGTCCCCAGATTCCCGAGGCTCCCCTGCCCAGAACCTCTCCCTCCCCTCACCAGAGCCAATCTTGATGAGTCCGTTGTGCTGGATGAAGATGGTGTCACAGGTCAGGTTCCCATGGATGATGGGGGGGTCACAGGAGTGCAGGTAGCTGTGGGGGCACTGGGCTGTTAGAGGGGCCACTGGGAAATTAAGGGCAGGGGGAACCCAAGGGTTAAAAGGAGCAAGGGCCATCCAGGTCTCCTGCTGGTCACCATACAGATAATCCCCACACTCTGAATCTCCATTATGCCTGATGATTTAAATAACTGGATAAGCACTAGGAGAAAGAGGTAGGAGACAGTGTAGTGGTTAGGGCGTTAGGATGAACCCTTTAAAGGACCCATAGGGGACCTAATCTTGCCAATATGACTCAGAGTAGGGAGAGGCAGAACAGAATAGCAGAGTAGTGCCCTGAAATCTGTTTAGAGGAACTAAATCAGGAAACAGGGAAGAAAACTGGCCAGGTACTACTCACCTTAGGGCAGAGAGGATTTGCGTGCACCAGCGCTTCCAAGCCTGGGACAAAGTTTGGTCCAAGGGTCAGTAGGAATTCTCTCTCTCAAACTCCCCACCAGCTCCCTCCAGTTCCTGATCAGCTTTATAATGAACATAATCTTCTAAACCCTCAACTAGCCAAAAACTGTCTGCTCTCCCTCCATACCTTTTCATTCATAGTCTTGTGGTTCTTTTTGGTCTTCTTCAGAAATTGTTTAAGACTCCCAGATGACATGTACTCTGTGATAAAAATGACCTGAGAAGGCAAAACACTTACTATAAGGCTTCATGGTAAAAATCCCTTAACTGGTGATGTATGTACCAGATATATATTAAATGTTTTCTTGGCATCACTTCTAGGACAATAAAAACTACTAAGTAATTAGAGCATGAGAAGGAAGCAAAAGTTCATTCATTCCTGCCCTACCCATAATCAGACAAAAGGCATAGGTGGTAGATACAGCCCTACTTCCATTGCCACCAACAGCTGATACACTAGTTCTCTTTCAAAACTACCTGTTTCAATCTCTGAGGGTAAAGGGAACAATCAACACAGCTGGTCACTTGCAGTAAGTTCAGGAAATACCAAGACAAAAATTCTTACCCTGGCCTTGTTCTCTTTTATGTCAGCCCAGTACTTGTGAAACTTAACAATGTTGAGATGTTCCAACTGAATCAGATTATCAAACACAGCACGGACCTTCTCCTGGGATCAAAGAGACAGATAACAGAGGTCACAAGTCACCTCCATAATCCTCAAAAGCCATTTCCTACCCCCCAGCCAATGCTATCAACATGACCTAACCCAATATGCTCTCAGAGACTCCCAACAGCAGACCTCTTTAACACCGGTGTTCCAGTGCCTCCAGGCTACACGCTTTCACCATGACCTACCTCTTGCAGCTTGTAGTTCTTGCGCTCAGAGAACTGCACCTCATTCCACACAACCTCTACACCCTCCTCTGTATCCATGGCTAGGTATGCACTGTCAATACCTGGTACATTCCGCTGGTTCACCTGAGAAGAAATTTAAATGAAAGGGAATTAAATTTAATTCACAAAACCTCCATTGTACTACTACAATAGCCTTCTAACCCCTACCCTGTTGCAGACTGGTCTGCCCCTTTGGGACTGTTCCTCCAGCTCTTAGAAGTCACCTCCCAAGAAGGACATTATCACCTCACCTCTTCTCGCCTCTTCTGCCAGCGCCCACAGGGTGACTCTTCCAAGATCTCAGACTCATCTTCACTTTCTTCTTCTTCTTCTGGGGAAGCAGCTGAGGTCGTGGAGGTCACAGGAGGTGACACTGATGTCAAGCCAGGAGCAGAAGATGAGGATTCTACCTTTGGGTCTGAGCCACTGCTGAGTACTGTCTGGGACTCCCCCTCCGACATGCTGGAATGAACACTCAGGCCTGCATTGGTTGGGGCCAAGCACACAGGGAGAAGGCGGAGGTCAGGGTAGATCTCTAAAGACTTAATAATCCTAATAACCCCACTGTGGGTTCAAAAGAAAATAACATATTCCATTTCCTTTAAATGCACAATCAGAATTCATCCTATCTAAATACTAAAACATTAACCAGTCTCAACTCTAATGTAGCAAAGGGGAGCTTTCTTCATTGACGATGACCCACCCAGGAGCGGCAAACTCAAGATTATGCAGTATCACCTCCCCTTAGTGAGCTCCAAATGAACAGCAAAATCGGGTGCCCTATTCCTTCTAAGGAAATACTCATCTAACAGGCTGCCCTTTGAATCCCCATTCATTGCTATTTGTACTGTGCTCAAGAACTAAGCTACATGGGCTCCATTCAGAACAGGGGACTCCAGACTCCAAAGTGTTCCACAGACTGCCCCTAAAGGTGGACCTGTAGCACCCTCAGCCTACCTTATCCAGCTAGAATTAACCTTGGCATTCCCTATCCATCCCTCCTATGCACAGAAGGAGCCTGCTAGTCCATAGTGAGGCTCCCTTTGAGCCAGATGACTGGCTGTGGTTAGTGACTTCATCCCTGATCATCTCTCTTCCCTGTGATGTGAGTGTGGCAAATGGGTTCGGTTAGCAATGTTTTTCATTCATTCATTCATTCATTCATTCAAGAAGTGTTTATAATGGTTTATTGTGGGGCCAGGGCTATGGTGCAGCAGGTTAAAGCCCAGGCATCCCATATGGGTGCCAGTTCGAGCCCCAGCTGCTCCACTTCCCATCCAGCTCTCTGCTGTGGCCTGGGAAAGCAGTAGAAGATGGACCAAGTGCTTGGACTCCTGCACCCACATAGGAGACCTGGAAAAAGCTCCTGGCTCCTGGCTTCAGATCAGCTCAGCTCTGGTCATTGCAGCTATTTGGGGATTGAACCATTAGATGGAAGACCTTTTCTTTCTGTCTCTACCTCTCTCTATAACTCTTTCAAATAAATAAAATGAATCTTTAAAAATATAAAGAAAATTGGGGCCGGCACCGTGGCATAGCATGTAAGGCCGCCACCTGCAGTGCCAGCATCCCATATGGGTGCCAGTTCGAGTCCCGGCTGCTCCACTTCCCATCCAGCTCTCTGCTGTGGCCTGGAAAAGCAGAAGTTGGCCCAAGTCCTTGGGCCCCTGCAACTGCATGGGAGACCTGGAAGAGTCTCCAAGCTCCTGGCTTCAGATCAACTCAGCTCTGGCTGTTGCGGCCATTTGGGGAGTGAACCAGCAGATGGAAGACCTCTCTCTCTTCCTCTGCCTCTCTGTAACTCTGACCTTCAAACAAACAAAATTTATGTGTGTGTGTGTTTATATACACACATATACATACATATATATAATTTTAAAAATAAAATAAAATAGTTTATTGTGAGCCAAACACTGGGCCAGATGCTTGAGATACAATATGTACAAAACAAATGAGCTGCACACAACACACACACAGTCACAGATTCAAGGCAGATCTTTACAACTCTAAGCTTCCTACTTTCATTTCATTCACATGACTCACAGGTTTCCAAGTTTTTATTCTCTGTGGAACTGGATCTGACTTAAATATTTCAAGTACAAATAAGTTAAGGTAGCCGGCGCCGCGGCTCACTAGGCTAATCCTCCGCCTTGTGGCACCGGCACACCAGGTTCTAGTCCCGGTCGGGGCGCCGGATTCTGTCCCGGTTGCCCCTCTTCCAGGCCAGCTCTCTGCTGTGGCCAGGGAGTGCAGGGGAGGATGGCCCAAGTGCTTGGGCCCTGCACCCCATGGGAGACCAGGATAAGTACCTGGCTCCTGCCATTGGATCAGCGGGGTGCACCGGCCACAGCGGCCAATGGAGGGTGAACCAATGGCAAAGGAAGACCTTTCTCTCTGTCTCTCTCTCTCTCACTGTCCACTCTGCCTGTCAAAAAAAAAAAAAAAAAAAAAAGGCACTCAGCCCTCTGCCTCTCTGCTGAGCCGCCCGCCTGCCTGGCCAGGTGTAATCTTTCCACTCAATCATGTAACCTTGCTCCCCCACCCCCATCCGAGCAATGACACTCTCCTGTCTAGAGAGGTGCCCATCCGCCCTTACGGATGTCCCTTCCTTAATAAAATTTGCTACTTTTACCTCCCACTAAAAAAAAAAATTTTTAAATAATAATAATAAAAAAAAAACACAAATAAGTTAAGGTGCAGCTTTTGTGGCAAGAAGTAGCACAGAATGTAACCTTTTTTCCTGGAGTATGGCTACCTGAAAAGAGAAAACTTTCGAAAGCGGAATATCACTGCCCTGTGCAAAAAATCACCAGACAACCCCAGAATGGTATTCTGTAAGAACTAAGGTGTGAAGGAGTAGGAACCTGTGTGTGCTGGGCTCAAGGGAGCATTCTCCAATATGAAGGTGACACCCGAGAAGTAACTTTGCTCCTCTAAGTTCAGAGTGCCAGAGGCCTCCAATCAACACAAATCATTTGAAAGCTCACAGCTCTTTTTAGAACTCTCAGCTCTCAGTTTTCTCCTGAAATGCCACCTGGCCTACTAAGCGTATTCTCTTCATTAAATTTTGCTACCAGGCCGGCGCCGCGGCTCACTAGGCTAATCCTCCGCCTAGTGGCGCCGGCACACCGGGTTCTAGTCCCGGTCGGGGCGCCGGATTCTGTCCCGGTTGCCCCTCTTCCAGGCCAGCTCTCTGCTGTGGCCAGGGAGTGCAGTGGAGGATGGCCCAGGTGCTTGGGCCCTGCACCCCATGGGAGACCAGGAAAAGCACCTGGCTCCTGGCTCCTGCCATCGGATCAGCGCGGTGCGCCGGCCGCAGCGCGCTGGCCGCGGCTGCCATTGGAGGGTGAACCAACGGCAAAGGAAGACCTTTCTCTCTGTCTCTCTCTCTCACTGTCCACTCTGCCTGTCAAAAAAAAAAAAAAAAAAATTTTGCTACCTCACTTCTATTGTCTCACGGCTGAAATTCTTTTCTTGGGGCCAGAGTTGTGACATAGCGGGGTAAGTCGCCACCTGCAATGCTCCACTTCCTATCCAACTCCCTGTGAATGTGCCTGGGAAGCAGTGGGAGACGCCTGAGTCTGCCACCCCCATAGGAGGCCTGGATGAAGCTTCTGGCTTCAGCCTGGCACACCCCTCCATCCCCACCCCGCCGCTGTGGCCATTTAGGGAGCGAACCAGTAGATAGAAGAGCTTCTCTGTCTTTCTCTCTCCCTAACTTTGCCTTTCAAATAAAATAAATCTTAAAAAAATTATTTTCTTGAGCAAAGATAGGGACCCCTGATCCTGCCAGGGCTCTAGGTTGAGTATCATCCTAATTAATGAAGCCTAGAATCTCTTAACATAATGATCTGCCTCTTTCAGATCTCAGTCAAATATGTTCTGTAGCTACTTAGGTACCCTCCTATATTCTCCTGATAAAGTCAAGCCATCAAGCACGGTTCCCAAGGGACTGCACTGATGTCCAACCCACCCAGTGAACAGAGCCACACCCGCCTTCAGCACCTGGTTCAGCAGCCCACCCTCCCTCTGCAGCCTCCATAAAAACCCCAGATCATCCTCACCAAGCAGGATGATGGTTCCTGAAACTCAAAAGTCTGCTGCTCCTCACCTATGAATAAACTTTCTCTTTCTTCTACCTTCAAAAAGAAAAAAAAAAAAAAAAAAGGAAAGAAAAAAGAAACCTCTCTGATGCCCTCAACATACACCATAAGGCAAACCAGAAGGTTTTTATTAGATGACATTGTAGTGACCACCAAATGGCAATGAGGCCCATCAGAGAACTGGCAGCACTCTTTGTCCCGCGTTATTTTCCAGGTCTGTGCCCATCCTAGAGACTCGGCCAGCCAGGGCAGCTATCTGCACGTGTCAGTTAGAAAGTCTATCAGTCATCTTGCAGAGCAGCTGGATTCTCTGAATGCGTCTCGAATTTCTGGCTAGATTACAACAGTAAGCATCAGTGGAATTCCAACACGAGGCTGTTGGAATTGAAAGCAATGAGATCTGAAGAAGCGTCTGGCCCCCACTCATCCACACTAGGGCAGCACAGGAGAGGCCAAACCTTCATCAGGCACAGACAGAAGCGCTTGGAATGGTATTGTCTCCCCCTTCCCCAGTCTTCTCCCGGTGGGCAAAATGAGGCCACTGCCCAAGAGCGTCCAGCCGCCCACCATCGGAGACGCAGCCTGGGTAACACGGGGGCTGCTGCCAAGTTAGAGAGAGGCCACATATGGGAAGGCCCGTTTCCAACCACCGGGGGGGGACTCGCCACCCTCGGATGCCAGGCGCGTCCACTCTGGAGCAGCGCAGTGGACTCGCAAAGTTTTTCTCCGAGACTTTGATTTATTCGACCGCAGCCCCCCTCCGCCTGTCAACTTCGCCGCAGCTCCCAGGCCACAGGGCCTCTCGGCTGTCCTTAACGCCGCCGAGCCTCGGAGGCCGCGGGACGGAAAGCAAGCTCCGGGGAGGGAGAGAGGCCCTCCCAACTGCGCACTCCAACAGGTCCGCCCCGCGCGGCGTCCGCGAGGCAGCGGGGCGCTGCGGCCCGCGGCGGCCACCTCATCAAAGGCCGGCCCGCCGCGCGTCAGGGCGCAGGCCACGCCCCCGCGCCGCCGGCGCGCCGCCCGCGAGCAGGCCGGGCCGGGCCGCGCAGCTTCCGCAGGCCGCCCGGCCGCCGCCGCCCCCGCCCCCGCCCCCGCCGCCGGCCCCGCCTCTCGCAGCCCGAGTTCCAAGCGAACGCCGGGGCCTCCCGAGCCGCGCCGCAGAGTTCCGGGGCCGCCGCCGCCACGCCGGGGAGGCCAGGGAGCGCCGGGCGGCGGCCGCGGGGCCGAGCAGGCCCCTCAGCTTCGGCCAGCCCGGGGCGCCGAGTGGAGAGGGCCGCCTCAGCACCCGCCTACCGGGTGCCCCGAGCGGGCCTCGGAGACCGATCCCTCTGTCCTCTCGCGAACCCCTCCCTTCCCGGGACCCCACCGCCCGGGGCGCTCACCTCCCGACTCCGCGCCCCGCAGCCTGCGCTTCAGCTCCAGCTCGGGTTCCGGGGCCCCGGATCGCGGCGACTCCCTCACAGCTGCGCTCCGCAGCGCAACCGAACTGCGGGCCCCGCCCTCGCGGCGTCCTGACCAACAGATGGGCGGTGCCGCGGCGCCGTCAGGTTTCCATTGGACAAGGCGGCGGGGGGCGGTGCCCGCCGGGCGGCCGCTCGCCGGGCTGCTGCTCAACCGGGTCTCCTCCCCGACGGCGAGTGCCGCGGGCGCCGCGCGGGGCTCGGGCTTCTCCGTCCCAAGGTGGGGCTCGCCCACGTCCAGCCCCCCGGCCGGTCCTGGTGCCCCCGAGGGTCCTGCTGGGCCCGAAGAAGGGCCTCTCCCTCTTCTGGAAGGCGCCATGACAGTTCTCATGCCACGAAAAGACAAAAGGAGCGGGCGACGCAGCCTCGGTCTGAGGGGAGCGCTCGCTGCCGCTCGTTCGTTCCTTCGGGGCTATGCTGTGTGTGCAGGGCACCAGATCTTCGGAAGGCGCTTTTAAAAGTCACTTCGTACTGAAAATTAATAGCGCTCTGTGATTGCACAGCACTGACGGCTGCCAAACTGCGTGCAGGCGCTTGACGCAGATCCGCATCGTTTGATCCTGGTGGGAACGAACTCGTGGAGATTATCGTTCGGTGACACCTGACAAACGCAAGAGTAGAGAGTCAGAGCTAGAGTCCCAAACAGGAAGACTCGCGGGAGACTTCCTTGAAGTGACATTCGGAACGGGTGTAGACTGGTGCCGCGAGGAGGTGCGAGCTTGGGGCTGCGACCTGAACTCGGAGCCTGGGGGGTGAAGTTCCCTCTGGCACCAGACGCGAATGGTGGAGGGCGGAGGCTGGATCCCTCACCAGGATTGGGGAGTGTCTTCATCTCCCGGGGTCGCTGGCCTTAGAGGGATCTCTAAACCTTCAGAGCATGTTTATTAAAAAAAAAAAAAAAAAGTTCGCACTCACCAAATTTAATATATAATTTCAGAGTGTTGAGGCTAGAATCTTTGTTCTAATCTCAAAGAAAATAATGTTCTTGCTGCTCTCCAGATTAACCTTGTCCCTCTGTGGGCTCCAAAACAATTGGGACATCTGACCCATAGTAAATGTTCATTAAATGTCAGTTCCTGTCATGGTTATAGTTTCTAATTTCTTCTGAATGAGCCTTAGCAACCTTTTGCTTTCAGCTAATTCCTTTCAAGTACGCATAGAGGATCCTTTGACACCTTCAGGCTCTCGTTCCAACCTTGCATTACATCTGGCATGGTCAGACACTGCCTGTGTTTTCACCCCCACATTTATTTATTTTTATTTTTCCTACTTATGAATATAGAAAATGCGTGATTGTAAAAATATCACAATATTTCAAAAATATTTAGTACTATAGTAGCTTCTATGAGCTAGGGCGTGTTTTAATTGCCTCGTGATATATTAACTCATTCAATCCTCACACTTATACAAATTTTTTTATTTATTTATTTTTTTTATTTTTGACAGGCAGAGTGGACAGTGAGAGAGAGAGACAGAGAGAGAAAGGTCTTCCTTTTGCCGTTGGTTCACCCTCCAATGGCCGCCGCTGCAGCCGGCGCACCGTGCTGATCCGATGGCAGGAGCCAGGAGCCAGGTGCTTTTCCTGGTCTCCCATGGGGTGCAGGGCCCAAGCACCTGGGCCATCTTCCACTGCACTCCCTGGCCATAGCAGAGAGCTGGCCTGGAAGAGGGGCAACCGGGACAGAATCCGGCGCCCCGACCGGGACTAGAACCCGGTGTGCCGGCGCCGCAAGGTGGAGGATTAGCCTGTTGAGCCACGGCGCCGGCCACACTTATACAAATATTAACAACTAGCACAGAAAGTGAAATCTCTTATAATCCTATTTCTCCAAAATAAATATTATGATTTGGGTTTTAAAAAAAAGATTGGTTTATTTGAAAGGCTGAGTTAGGAAGAAAGAGATCTTATATCTGCTGGTTCACTCTCTAACAGCCCTGGCCTTAGCCAAGAGCTTGGAATTCCATCTGCGTCTCCCACAGGGGCCCAAGCACTTGAGCCATCCTCTGCTGCCTTCCCAGGCACATTAACAGGGAGCTGGATTGAAAATGGAACAACCAGGACTCAAACCAGTGCTCACATGGGATGCTGCTATCACAGGCAGTGGCTTATGTGCATATATTAATATATGTGTATATACTTTAAAAACAAATTTATATTACTTTATTTTTTCAATTTACTCTTTTCACTTTTTTCCTTGGTGAGGCTATATAACTTTTTTTTTTTTTTATGACAGGCAGAGTGGACAGTGAGAGAGAGAGAGAGAGAGAAAGGTCTTCCTTTGCCGTTGGTTCACCCTCCAATGGCCGCTGCGGCCGGCGTACCACACTGATCCGAAGCCAGGAGCCAGGTACTTCTGGTCTCCCATGGGGTGCAGGGCCCAAGCACTTGGGCCATCCTCCACTGCACTCCCTGGCCACAGCAGAGAGCTGGCCTGGAAGAGGGGCAACCGGGACAGAATCCAGTGCCCTGACTGAGCCGCGGTGCCGGCTATATAACTTCTTAACCACTATTTTAATTATTATTTACTGCACTGGTAACCAGTAGCATATTCCACTGTTCAAATATGTTAGCACTTAATAAATAATTACCAGTCACCATTAGAGTAATTTCCAGCATTTATCACTACAAATAAAGTCACAGTAAACAATCTCTATATATGTCTTTGACTACTTGTGAAAAAGGCTTTTTTAGGCCGGCGCCGCAGCTCACTAGGCTAATCTTCCACCTGCGGCACCGGCACCCCGGGTTCTAGTCCCGTTTGGGGCGCCAGTACTAGTCCCGGTTGCTCCTCTTCCAGTCCAGCTCTCTGCTGTGGCCCGGGAGGGCAGTGGAGGATGGCCCAAGTGCTTGGGCCCTGCACCCACATGGGAGACCAGGAGGAAGCACCTGGCTCCTGGCTTTGGATCGGCGCAGTGCGCTGGCCACAGCAGCTATTTGGGGGGTGAACCAACGGAAGGAAGACCTATCTCTTTCTCTCTCTCTCTCACTGTCTAACCCTGACTGTTAAAAAAAAAAAAAAAAAGGCTTTTTTAAAGTTTATTTTTATCTATTTGGAAAGCAGAGAGAGGTGGGGGGTGGGGGATCTTCCATCTGCTGGTTCACTCCCCAAAAGCCTGCAGCAGTCAGGGATGAGCCAGGCTGAAGCCAGAAGCCAGGAGCTCCATCTGAGGCTCCCGCATTTGTGGCAGAGGCCCGAGCACTTGAGCCATCACCTGCTGCCTCCCAAGACACATTGACAGGAAGCTGGAATGAGCCAGCAGGTGAGAGTTAGCTCTGTCTCTGTTACTCTGCCTTTCAAATAGATGAAGAATAAAATATAAATAAACATTATATATATCTTGGGACAAGCATTTGGACTAACAGTTAACATTTTCCTGGGTTGCCTGCGTCCCAGTCAGCATGCCTGCATTTTTGTCCTGCCTTCACTTCTGACTCCAGCTTCCTACACGCCTGGGAATCAGCAGGTAATGGCTGCTTGGGTCCCTGTCACCCACATGGGAGACCCTTATTGAATTCCTGGTTCCTGGTTATGGGCTGGACTAGTCCTGACTACTGGGGGTATTGGGGGAATAAACCAGCAAATGGAAGATTTTCGTTGTCTCTCTGTGTCTCTGCCTCTCAAATAAACTAAATAATTTTTTTAAATATTTATTTATTTATTTGAAAGAGTTACACAGAGAAGAGGCAGAGAGAGGAGAGGTGGGGCTGGTAGGTCTTCCATCCGCTGGTTCACTCCCCAGTTGGCCACAATGGTTGTAGTTGCGCCGAACCGAAGCCAGGAACCAGGAACTTCTTTCAGTCTCCCATGTGGGTGCAGGGGCCCAAGGTCTTGGGCCATCTTGTACTCCTTTCCCAGGCCATAACAGAGAGCTGGATCGGAAGTGGAGCAGCCAGGACTTGAACCGGTGCCCATATGGGATGCCAGCAATGAAGGTGGTGGCTTTACCCGCTACACCACAGCGCCAGACCCCCTAAATAAAATTTTAAAAGATAGCCTGGGGCCAGCGCTGTGGCACAGTGGGTTAACACCCTGGCCTGCAGTGCCAGCATCCCATATGGGCAACAGTTTGAGACCTGGCTGCTCCACTTCCGTTCCAGCTCTCTGCTGTGGCCTGGGAAAACAGTGGAAGATGGCCCAAGTGCTTGGGCCCCCACACCCGCGTGGTGCAGGCTCCTGGCTTCAGATCAGGAAGAAGCTCCTGGTTCCTGGCTTCGGATGGGCGCAGCTCTGGCCATTGCAGCCAACTGGGGAGTGAACCATCGGATAGAAGACCTCTCCTCTCTCTCTATATATGCCTCTCCTCTCTCTGTGAACTCTGACTCTCAAATAAATAAATAAATAAATCTTTTTTTAAAAATTTTAAAAATATGTTAATCCTCTGCCTGCAGTGCCAGCATCCCATATGGGTGTGGGTTCTAGACCCGGCTGGTCCTCTTCCAATCCAGCTCTCTGCATTGGCCTGGGAAAACAGTGGAAGATGGCCCAAGTGCTTGAGCCCCTGCACCCATGTGAGAGACCTGGAAGAAGCTCCTGGCTCCTGGCTCCTGGCTTCAGATCAGGCTCCTGTTGTGGCTGTTTGGGGAGTGAACCAGTGAA
The DNA here is from genome assembly GCF_051225735.1 of Oryctolagus cuniculus. NCBI lineage: Eukaryota > Metazoa > Chordata > Mammalia > Lagomorpha > Leporidae > Oryctolagus > Oryctolagus cuniculus. Next base: position 180,516,084 of record NC_142868.1, read on the forward strand.
TGGAAGACCTTTCTCTCTGCCTCTGTCTCTCACTGTCTGTAACTCTACCTCTCAAATAAATAAATAAAATATTTTTAAAAATTTAGCCTAAGTATTTGGGTATTTAGCCTATATGGTTAAGACACTGATTTAAAGTACCTGCATCCCGTATCGGAGAGCCTGGATTAAACAACTGTTTCTGGGTGTTTGTTTTGTTTTGTTTTTGTTTTTTTTTTGACAGGCAGAGTGGACAGTGAGAGAGAGAGAGAGAGAGAAAGGTCTTCCTTTGCCGTTGGTTCACCCTCCAATGGCCACCGCAGCCGGCGCGCTGCGCCCAGTGCACCGCGCTGATCCGAAGCCAGGAGCCAGGTGCTTCTCCTGGTCTCCCATGGGGTGCAGGGCCCAAGGACCTGGGCCATCCTCCACTGCACTCCCTGGCCACAGCAGAGAGCTGGCCTGGAAGAGGGGCAACCGGGACAGAATCCAGTGCCCTGACTGGGACTAGAACCCGGTGTGCCGGCACCGCAAGTTGGAGGATTAGCCTATTGAGCCACGGCGCCGGTGCCTTTTATTCTTATTTGAAAGACAGAGACTGTGTGTGTGTGCATGTGTGTGCATGAGAGAGAGAGAGAAAAAGAGAGAGAGAGAGAGAGAGAGAATCTTCCATCTACTGGTTCATTCTTCAAATCCCAGCCAGGGTTGGGCCAGGCTGAAACCCAGAACTCAATTTTGGTCTCCCTAATGGGTAGCAGCAACCCAATTACCCAATTATTTGGGCTGCTACTGCTACCTCCAAGCTGGAATCATAAGCAGAACTGGGACTCAAACCCCAGCATTCCAATATGAGATGTGGGACTCCCAACTGGCATCTCAACCACTGAGCCAAATGCCCACCAGCCCTTTGTCCATTTTTAAATCACATGATATGCTTTCTTGCTGTTAAATTCCTTATACATTTTGCATATTAACCCCCAACCAGATGTGTGGTTTGCAAATAAGCTTTCCCATTCCACAGGCTGTTTCTTCACTCTGTCAATAGTTCCTTTGTTCTGCCGTCTCACTTGTCTAGTTCTCACTTCCATTTGCTCGAATTCTGAGAGTCCCGGGTGACCTGCGTGAAAGCCATCAGAGGGGTCAGCCCTGTGGCGTAGCAGGAAAAGCTGCCGCCTGCAGTGCCGGCATCCCATATGGGTGCCAGTTTGAGTCCTGGCTGTTCCACTTCCCATCCACCTCTCTGCTGTGGCCTGGGAAAGCAGTAGAAAGCTGCTGGCTCCTGGCTTCGGATAGGTGCAGCTTCAGCCATTATGGCTAATTGGGGAGTGAACCAGTAGATGGAAGACCCTCTCTCTGCCTCTCCTTCTGTGTGTGTGTGTGTATGTAATAAATCTTAAGAAAAGAAAAGAAAGCCATCAGAAACAAAATGGAGTTACTCCAACAAAGATAACTCAATAAAGCCTGGAGGTTATGAAGGAAGGGTTCTCACACATGATTGCCTGGTAATAACTATCACAAAAGACTGCCCTAACCACATACTTGCGCAAAGGCTACAAGGATATACAAAAGGTAATTCTGTGAGGACATCTGCCCAGCAACTGTTTGTTCAACCTCAGACTAATGCCACTGCTATTAATCACTGTGGCCAAAGATTATTGTTTCAAAATACCTTATGTAATCCTCCTCATTTTTGCCTTTAAAACTTCCTCTTGACTCAACCCCACTGAATACTCCCATAGTTTACTATACTATGTGTGTCCCCAATGCAATGCTATTTCCAATGGCTGTCTCTCTCTCTGTGTCACTCTGATATTCAAAAAATCTTTCTTTAAAACACTCCTTTGCCTCAACTTTGGCATTTATTTACATTTCTGCAGTACTGAAAACTGAAAGAAACCTGGATCTCCTAATAATTGTGAATTATTTGAGGTGCCCTAAAACATAAAGTCCCAAGACCCTCCCTGGATCAACCAAATGTGTATCTCAGGGTGGGGTAGGGGAAAGAGATTTGGGTTCTTGACCGACGCCTTGGCTCACTAGGCTAATCCTTCGCCTTGTGGCGCCAGCACCGCGGGTTCTAGTCCCGGTCGGGGTGCTGGATTCTGTCCTTGTTGCTCCTCTTCTAGTCATGCTCTCTGCTGTGGTCCAGGAGGGCAGCGGAGGATGGCCCAAGTGCTTGGGCCCCTGCACCCGCATGGGAGACTGGGAGGAAGTACCCAGCTCCTGGCTTCAGATCAGTGCAGCTCCGGCTGTTGCGGCCATTAGGGGAGTGAACCAATGGAAGGAAGACCTTTCTTTCTGTCTCTCTCTCACTGTCTATAACTCTCTCTCTCTCTCTCTCTCTCTCTCTCTCTCTATCGCTGTCTAACTCTGCCTGGCCAAAAAAAGAGAGAGAGAGAGAGATTTGGGTTCCCATATGTTTAAGAATTTTTCCAGCCGACACAGCTATCCTGGCCTGTCATTAGGCTGAAGGGTGATAACCATTACCCTGGTCCACATTTTAGCCCTTTCTAGGAATGATACCTTTGGGCATTGTCTCATGTCAGGCTGCAGAGCTTTGCCCTTCAAGTTACTAAATAGGAACATTGTTTAGCTCTATACTTATAAATCGTTTCATAAGGAATTAGGGCAACTTCTAAAATAAACATAATACATAATAGGGCCATGGGAGAGTGAAAAAAGGCAATACAGTCCATCTAAATTAATAATTTGGGGTGCACACTGTAGCACAGCAGGTTAAGCTGCCGCTCAAGGTGCTCACAACCCCGTTTGGAATGCTTGGATAGTCTCACCACTACTTCCAGTCTATCTTCCTGCTAATGCACACCCTGGGAGGCATCCTGGGAGGTCAAGTACTTGAGACCCTGCCATCCATGTGGAAGACCTGGATGGAGTTCCTGGCTCCTGGCTTGGCTTGGCCCAGCCTCAGCTGTTGTGAGCATTTGGGGAGTGAACCCAGTGAATGGAAGATCTCTCTCTCTCTCTCTCTCTCTCTCTCTCTCTCTCTCTCACTTTGCCTTTCAAGTACATAAAAATAAGCAAGTAAAAAACCACTGGAAACAAGGGAAGGCATTTAGCCTAACAATTGAGATGTCTGTGTCCCATATAAAATCAATCAATTAAGAAATCACCTGAGATTGGTTTCCACAACTGTGTTTAATTAGGCTAAAACAAATACATTTCTCTTTCTTTTTTTTTTTTTAGAAACTATTTGTTTTAGAAACTATTTATTTGAAAGAGTTAGAGAGAGAGAGGAGAGAGGGAGAAAGAGAAGTCTTCCATCCACTGGTTCACTCTTCAAATGGCCAGAACGGCAGGAAGTGGGCCTGGCTAAAGCCAGGAGCTAGGAGCTTCCTCCAGGTGTCCCACGTGGGTGCGGAGGTGAAGCACTTGAGCTGTCCTCCGCTGCTTTCCCAGGCCATTAGCAGATATATGGATCAGAAGTAGAACAGGCGCCCATATGGGATGCTGGCTTTGCAGGCAGAGGCTTAACCTGCTATGCCACAGCACCAGCCCTGCTCTGTATTTTATTGACATAGAAGAAATATCTTCTTATCTCAGAGGGAATTAAGTTAAAAATAAGCATCAGGGCTGGCGCTGTGGCTCACTTGGCTAGTCCTCCGCCTGCGGCGCCGGCACACCGGGTTCTAGTCCCAGTTGGGGCGCCGGATTCTGTCCCGGTTGCTCCTCTTCCAGTCCAGCTCTTTGCTGTGGCCCGGGAAGGCAGTGGAGGATGGCCCAAGTGCTTGGGCCCTGCACCCGCATGGAGACCAGGAGGAAGCAGCTGGCTCCTGTCTATGGATCGGCGTGGTGCGCCAGCCGCAGCGCGCCAGCCATAGCGGCCATTTGGGGAGTGAACCAACAGAAGGAAGACTTTTCTCTCTGTCTCTGTCTCTGTCTCTGTCTCTCTCTCTCTCACTGTCTAACTCTGCCTGTCAAAAAAATAATAAAATTAACAAAAATAATACACATTAGGTCATTCCATAGTATTTCCTAGGCTAAAAACCCTAGTATACACCTTCATTTGCTTTCATATACTTTATTTACCTTTGCTGTAGTGATAAAGACAATTTACCTAAATTTAAAGTTGTTTCCTAAAAAAACACATAGATTGAGCAGGTGGCATTGTGGCACAGTGGGTTAAGCCACAGCTCAGGACACCCACATCCCCATATTGGAGTACCTGGCTTAAGTCCCAGTTACTCCCCACTTCTGATCCAGCTTCCTGCTAATAATGGAAAACAACAAATGATGGCCCAAGAACTTGAGTCTCTGCCACCCATATAGGAGACCCAAATAGAGTTCCTTCCTCCAGGCATCAACCTAACCCAGCCTCAGCTCAATAGCTGGGCATTTGAGGAATGAACTAGCGGATGGAAGGACATTCCCCCCTGTCTCTGAGTCTCTCCCTCTCTGTCACTCTGCCTTTCAAACAAAATAAATCTTAAAAGAAAAATGCAGGAACATCTATAGCCAGGCTGAATGGAGAAGGACTTGATTGATTTTGTGGAAGAAAGATACCTGATAGGCTGAGTAGCAGCCCCCAAAGATATCCATGTTCTGGTCCCTGGAATTTGTTAGCGTTACTTTGTTTGGTAAAAGGGGTTTTGCATGAGTTAAAATTAGGGATTTTGCAACGAGATGAGGACAATCCTGGGTTACTAGACTGTTAATCTCATTTGAAGTGTCCATGTGAGGGAGGTGGAAGGAGATTTAACTACAGAAAACAAGGCAGCGTAAGCATTGCAGCAAGAGACGGGAGCTATGTTGAGGCATGCAGGCAGCCTGTAGGAGTTGGAAAAGGCAGGGAAATGGACTCTACTCCCAGAAACCCCCAGAAGGAACCAGCACTGCCAATAGACTAACTCGAGAGCAGTGAAATTAGTTTCAGATAGCTGGACGCCAGAACTGTAAAACCATGGTGTTGTAAGCCACCAAGTTTGTGACCACTTCTTACGGCAGCCGTAGGAAACCAACACAGAAGGTTTCCTAGAGAACAAGGTTGAATTGGCTGGAAGGTCTCCAAGGATGGATAGGAAATCAATGAGCTGTTGAAGAAAGGAAGACCAGTTCAGGAAAGACTGAACTCTGCTTTTCTTGGCTCTCCAGAATGGGAGGACAGACACTTGGATCACGAAACCTATAGTTTTCCTCTTCAAGTTTCATGAAGATGCCTCACTTTTTAGCAGTAAGAGTTGACTATTCCAACATGGATGTTAGTGCATTAGCTTCCTTCCCTTTGCCTCACCTCTGGCTTTGCAGTTTGAAACTTAATCTTTGCTTTTTTAAAGCTTCTTACATCTTGGATGGATGAGAGGAGACACTCCAGGGAGATTTTTTTTTTTTTTTTTTTTGACAGGCAGAGTGGACAGTGAGAGAGAGAGAGAGAGAGAGAGAAAGGTCTTCCTTTGCCATTGGTTCACCCTCCAATGGCCGCCGCGGTCGGTGCACTGTGCTGATCCGAAGCCAGGAGCCAGGTGCTTCTCCTGGTCTCCCATGCAGGTGCAGGGCCCAAGCACTTGGGCCATCCTCCACTGCACCCCTGGCCATAGCAGAGAGCTGGCCTGGAATAGGGGCAACCGGGACAGAATTCGGCGCCCCGACCGGGACTAGAACCTGGTGTGCCGTCGCCGCAGGCGGAGGATTAGCCTAGTGAGCCACAGCGCCAGCCCAGGGAGACCATTCTTAAGACAGCAAATGAGAAAACTAGAAAGAGAATCTGATCTCTGGCACTTTTTCATTGTTGGAGCAAGCAGGAGAGGAGAATGACAAAGACCTTCCACAGCACAAGAAAATAAGCTACCTGACTGATTTGTTTGGGACTGAGAGAAATCAATAAATAAAGACTTAGAAGGGTAGGCATTTGGTTTAGTGGCTAATAACACCCACGTCCCAACTCAGAGTACCTGGGTTTGATTCACAGCTCTGGCTCCCGATGCCAGTTTCCTGCTAAACAGATCCCAAGAGGCAGTGGCAGTGGCTCAGATGGCTGGATTCCACATGAGAGATCTGGTTTCAGTTCCTGGCTCCCAACTTTGATCCTGGCCCAGGCATTTGGTTAGTAAAAGAGCAGATGGAACCTCTCTCTTGCTCGCTTACTCTCTCCTTCCCTCTCAGACAAGAAAACATTTTTCTTTAATTAGCTTTTTCTTTTAATTAGTTTTAAACTGGGTATAATTAAACAAGAATAAATTAATTCACCTGGAATGCAGCACTAAGACACAAGAGAGGGGATTGGGAACTAAACATGTATAAAGATAGTTCTAGAAGAAAATAAAGAGAATGATGGCAAAGACATGTTTGAAAACATAGTAGATGAAAATTGGGGTTAGCGCTGTGGTGTAGTAAATTAAGCTTCCACCTGCGGCACCAGCATTGCATATGGACACCGGTTTGAGTCCTGGCTGTTCCACTTCCAATCTAGCTCTCTGCTCATGGCCTGGAAAAGCAGTGGAAGGTGCCCAAGTGCTTGGGAACCTGCACCCATGTGGGAGACCCGGAAGAAGCTCCTGGCTCCTGGCTTTGGATTTGCTGAGCTCTGGCCATTGCAGTTATTTGGGAAGTGAACCAGCAGATGGAAGATCTCTATCTTTCCTTTTCTCTGTTATTCTGTATGTCAAATATAAATAAATAAATAAATCTTTTTTTAAAAAAAGAAACTTATTAAGTATTGATGAAAGCCATTAGTCACCAAATTTTGACAATAAGCTTTTTTAAAAAAATTTTTTATTTGAAAGGCAGAGTACAGAGAGAGAGAGAGAGAGAGAGATATCTTCCATCTACTGGCTCACTTCCCAAATGGTCACAACAACCAAAGCTGGGCAGATGGGAAGCCAGGAACCAAGAGCCTCCTCCGGATCTCCCATATGGGCTCAGGGGCCCAAGTGCCTGGGCCACCCTCTACTGCCTTCCCAGGCCATAGCGGAGATCCAAACCAGAAGTGGAAGCAGCCTGGTCTTGAACCAGCACTCATATGGGATGCCGGCACTGCAGGCGAAGGCTTTACCCACTATGCCACAGCACCAGCTCCAACAATAGGTTTTGGTACTAATAAAATAAACACACACTGCTATGGCTTGAATGTCCTACCCAAAACTCATGTTGAAATTTAATGTCCTTTGTGCAGGATTAAGAAGCAGGACTTTTAAGATATGATTGAGTGGTAAGGGCTCTGTCTCCTGGATGGGCCCCCAGCTGGGTGATATCCTATACCACCTTGGTACTCTGCAGAGACTCCACGCAGATTCAGCCCCTCGACTTTAGATTTCCTAGGCTTCAGAATTGTAGAAAATAAATGTCTTTTCTTTATAAATTACCCACTATCAGTTCTAGAAGCATAAAATGGATTAAGACAAACACTGTGGCACATTGTAGAGGTATCTGGACAACACCAAGGTTAAAAAGAAAGTTGGCAAAGTTACCAAAGATTGGAGTGGGGGTGGGGAATGGATTATCTATGAAATAACAATAACACTGAAATGAGACTTCTATCAATCTAGAATTTTTATCCCCAGCCAAACTGTCATTGAAGGGTGAAGGCAAAATACATTTTGATATGCCAGAAATGATGAAGGATTTTTAAAAATGTTTTATTTATTTATTTATTTATTTATTTTGGAAGGCAGAGAGACAGAGATAGAAAAAGACAGATGTTCCATTCACTGGTTCATTCTCTGGTTCATGCCCCAAATGCCTGTTACAGCCAAGGCTGGGCCAATCCAGGCCCAAGCTGGGAGCCTGGACTGGAATTCACTCTGGGTCTGCCATGTGGGTGACAGGAACCCAGACACTTTAACCATCGTCTTCTACCTCCCAGGGTGTGCATTAGCAGGGACTGGGTCAGAAAGAGAGGAGCCAGAACTGGAACCCAGGCACTCCAATGTAGGAGGTGGTATCCCAAGCTGCATCTTAATTGTTATGCCAAATACCTGCCCTGAAGCAAGATGTCTCTGAGGGACACACTATTGTTCTCTTGGGCCAATTGCCATGTGCTCTCAGTTCTCCACAGCCTGTATGACAAGGATGTTCTCTTGCTCAAGGATCATGGGGAATCCCTAAGGAAAGCCTAAGTGCACCAGAGATCCTCCCTGGCGATTACTCTCACTTCTGCCAGCTGTCCTTGCCCTAGACACTGCCTCTCCTGGGCTTTGCCACCACCTCATCAGGGCTCTCCACATGGCCTCATGCCAACGGTGATAGGTGGAGTTTCTCACTTTATTCAGCTTGGTCCAGGCTGTTCAGCTTAACAAGACACAGAGGTCATGGACATTCAAAATCAAAAGTAAGAGCAGTGTCCCATATGGAAGTAGTTGGGTTTTGTTCCTCACTTTGGTTCCTGACTCTAACTTCCTGCTAATGCAACCCCTGGAGACAGTGGGGATGGCTCAAGTAATTGGATTGCTCCCACCCACCTGGAAGGATTGGATTGAGTTCCCAGCTCCTAGCTAACAGCTTTGACCCAGCCCTGGTCATTGCAGGCACCTGGGGAGTGAACCAGTAGATTTAAGATCTCGCTCTTTCAGTTTCTCTCTCTGTTGTTCTGCCTTTCAAGTAGATGAAAAATAAACACTAAAATAATAACAAATAGGGACCAGTGCTGTGGTAGAGTAGGTAAAGCCACCACCTGTGGCACCAGCATCCCATATGGGCGCCAGTTCGAATCCCAGCTGTTGCACTTCCAATCCAGCTCCCTGCTAATGCACCTGGGAAAGCAGTGGAAGATGGCCCAAGTATCTGGGCTCCTGGAGACCCAGAAGAAGCTCCTGGTTCTGGGTTTCAGATTGACCCAGCTCCGGCCATTGTGGCCATTTGGGAATGAACCAGCAGATAGAAGATTGATCCATCTCTCTCTCTCTCCTTCTCTCCCTCCCTAACTCTCCCTCTCTGCCTTTCAAATAAAATGCATAAACAAAAATGTTAAATAAAAAATAATATTTTATTTGCATATGACTTCCTCTTGTATACTTTAAATCACATTCAGATTACTTGTAATATCTAATTCAATGTAAATGTGATTTACATAGTTGTTATACTGTATTGTTTAGAAAGTAACAAGAAAAAAGTGTTCAATACAGAAGTAATTTGTCTTTTCTAATATTTTTGCTCTGCTGTTGGTTGAATCAGCACATGTGAACCCACAGATGTGGAGGGCTGACTATCTTTCCTTTACACATATATGCAGAAGAGCCGTTCTGGGAAGTTTCACTGATGCCTTGCCCTAGAAATATAAAAGTGCAACTCAGGGGCCGGTGTTGTAGTGTAGTGGGTAAAGCTGCTGCCTGCAACGCCAGCATCCCGTATGCTCCACTTCCAATCCAGCTCCATGCTAATGGCCTAGGAAAGACGGCGGAAGATGTCCCGAGTGTTTGGGTCCCTGCCACCCACATGGGAGACCAGGCCTGGCTCAGCCTGTCATTGCAGCCATTTGGGGAGTGAACCAGCAGATGGAAGATCTGTGTGTGTGTGTGTCTCCCTCTCTCTGTAACTTTTTCGAATAAACAAATCTTAAAAAAAAAATACAACTATAAAATATAATACTTTTTTGACTTAAAAACAAAGTTTCATTTTGTCTGTGTTCCTTTACAAGTAGAGGCACAGAGAAGCACAGGAAAACAAAGCGTATTACATTCTCAGGTCCTAGAGAGAGGGACACTGCTTGCTACATGGGTTGCTAGGGGAAAGGCCAAGTTGTGGCTGGTGGACATAAGAGAGTAGCAAAGGGCAAGTCTGAGTCAGAGCCTTTATTGGGTTTGCCAAGGGAAAGGCATGGTGGGGCAAGGAGTTGAGGATTGGCCGGTTTGAATAATTCCCACAGGCTCTAAGCTTTCGGGTTGGTCCAGCGCTGCCTGGGATGATTAAGGTAGATTATCTCCTGTAGTGGGTGGGCCAGATAGAGGAGACGTGGCTCTGGACTGGTCAGCTTATATATCAGAGGCCTACTAGCTGAATCTGTTGCTTTCTCAAAACTGGCTAGTCCTGGGAGTAGTATCTCTCCCAGCCCGAGAGCATTCTTTAAAATGTCAAAATATCATAATATGCAGAAACATCACACACACATTCAGCATCCTTTTAAAATTTATGAGTACAAGGGCAAGCATTTGGTGTAGTGGTTTGGAATGCCCATATCCCATACTGGAGTGCCTGGGTTCAACTCCCACCTCTGCTTTCGATTCTGGCTTCCTGTCAATGTACACCCTAAAGAGGCAACAGGTGATGGCTCTAGCAGTTGGGTCCCTACCATTCATGTGGGAGACCAGGATTAAGTTCCTGGATCCCAGCTTCAATCTGGCCTCGTCTGGTGTATTTCAGGCCTTTGAGGAGTGAATCAGGGGATGGGAGATCTTTTTCTGCCTTTCAAGTGAATAAAATTTAAAAAAATAAAAATAAAGGGAATATACTATAGCATCAAAACTGTTGTTTCCAAAGCTACTATTTTATGAATAGAGTAATGTCATCATATGTGAAGGAAATACATGAAAGAAGAGTCAAAAACAGAATTAGGAACCCCAAGAAAAGCATGGAAGGAAAAGCCAGGAATGACCTATTTCTCAATTTCTTACACTTTTATTTTTCTCTCCTTGGTTAACATCTTCCATAAGCAGTTTTGCAATCTGTGACCCATTGCCCTCTAGGTGTCTTGTATTTCCAAGGCACTTTGAATCCACCATGAGATTTTTTTTCTTTTAAGATTTATTTTCTCTAGCTGAAAGGCTGAGCGATACAGTGAAAGAGAGGTATCTTCCATCTGCTGGTTCACTCCCCAAATGAACACAACAGCCAGGGCTGCAATAGGCTGAAGCCGGGAGCCAGGAGTTTCTTCTAGGTCTCCCATGTGGGTGCAGAGGCCTAAGGACTTGGGCCATCTTCTGCTGCTTTCCTGGGTGCATTAGCAGAGAGCTGGATCGGAAGTGCAGCAGCTGGGATGCCGGCTCTGAAGGTGGGTGGCTTAAACTGTTATGCCACAATACAAGCCTAAGAATTTATAAACTGTTTTACTTATTATGTTATATGAGCATATTAGCATATTTTTATTATTGGCATATTTTATTAGCATAATCATCTGGATTAACATTTCTGAGTTATCTTGAGTCTACATTTAAGTTTACCATTGAATTGGTGTCACTCTAAAGTTAAAGCATTTGACTTTATGGCAAAGTTGGCTGAACTGGGCTCCTTTGCATTCCCAGTGTCTTTTTTTTTTTTTTTTTTTAATTATTTGAAAGGCAGAGTGACAGGAAGAAGGAATGGGAGGCAAAGACAAAAAGACATCTTCCATCTGCTAGTTCACTTCCTCAGATAGCTGTAACATCCAGGATTGACCAGGCTGAAGCAAGGAGCCTAGAACTCCTTCCAGATCTCCCACTTGCATGGCAGAGGGCCAAGCACTTGGGCCATCTTCTACTCCTTTCCCAGGTACATTAACAGGAAGATGGATGAAATGGGATGCTGGGGCGTTGCAAGTAGTAGGTGTTTATGTTTGTAACACTGGCTTAACCAACTTTTCTCTTTTGTTTGAGAGGCAAATGAAAACAGACAATAAATGTTTTTAAATGCCTTGTATTTGGGGCTGGCTCTGTGGCATAGTGGGTAAAGCCGCCGTCAGTGATGCCAGCATCCCATATGGTCGCCAGTTTAAGACCCAGCTGCTCCTCTTTTGATCCAGCTCCCTGCTATGGCCTGAGAAAGCAGTGGAAGATGGCCCAAGTGCTTAGGTCCTTGTACCTGCATGAGAGACCCAGAAGAAGCTCCTGGCTCCTGGCTTTGGATCAGCCCAGCTCCGGCTGTTGTGGCCATTTGGGGAGTGAACCAGCAGATGGAAGACCTTTCTGTCTCTCCCACTCTCTGATAATCTGCCTCTCAAATAAATAAATCTTTTAAAAAAATGTCTTGATGTCAGTTATCTTCATTGCTTGACCAATATGAGAAATGGCCACAATATCAGCAATCTAATGAATTTTTTGAAAAAGCAAAAATGGTACTAGAATATATTATTGTGAATATGTGAAGGAATTACCAAATGCTCAAAATTGGTTACTTCTGTCCAGAACAAATCAATCCCATTTATTTTTTGTTATTGAATAAAGGTATCTACAAGTATCAAAATAGAATTAAAAGTTTCGATTGCAAACATTTTTGAAATTCATATATCTGTGATACACACTTCCCATGAACTCTTTGAAGGCCTTTCATGTTGAAGAGATCTTTTCATTCAGACCAGTGTTTCAAGTACATACAAGCTCAGGGCTGGCATTATGGCACAGCAGGTTAGGCTGCCACCTGTTGATGCCAGCACCCCATAGAGGAGCACTCTTTTTTATTAAGACTTATTTATTTTATTTATTTATTTTAAAGATTTATTTTATTTATTTGAAAGACAGAGTTATAGAGAGAGGTAGAGACAGAGAGAGAGGTCTTCCATTCACTGGTTTACTCTCCAGATGGCCACAACGGCCGGAACTGCACCGATCTGAAGCCAGGAGCCAGGAGCTTCTTCCAGGTCTCCCACACGGGTGCAGGGGCCCAAGGACTTGGGACATCTTATTCTGCTATCCCAGGCCATAGCAGAGAGCTGGATCGGAAGAAGAGCAGCCGGGACTAGAACTGGCATCCACATGGGATGCCGGTGCTTCAGGCCAGGGCGTTAACCCACTGAGCCAGCTCTGGCCCCCAAGGCGCACTCTTTTAAGTCCCAGCTGCTCTGTTTCCTATCCAGCTCCCTGACAAAGTGCCTGGAAAAGCCGTGGAAGTGGCCCAGGTACTTAGTTCCCTGACACCCATGTGGAGACCCAGATGTAGTTCCAGGCTCCTAACTTCAACTTGACCTAGCCCTGGTCGTTGTGGCCATTTGGGGAATGGATGTTTCTCCTCTGTCGCTCTGCCTTTCAAATAAATGCTTTTCGCATAAAGTTATTTATTTCAAATAACATTTTTTAAAAAGTATATACACATTCAGGAGCTGGTTCTATTATCACATTTGAAGAGCCAGATTATTGTAGCTCATGCTTTAAAGACAGACTCATGACTGCCAATCTGTGAATATGTTTTGAGTGGGGATTTTATTTGCCAGGTTTTTTTTTTTTTTCTTCTCCTTTTTGCCCTCTAATTCAAAGCATGAAATGTTGTGTCCTTGGAAGGTTCTGTAGTGGTTTGGGTGGTGGTGGGGAGGATGCGGAAGAGAGTAGAGAGAGCATCATCTTCATATTTTGTCTCTTCCACCTTTTTCCTTAAGTCCCTTAGTATCTCCACTTCTCTTTCGTGACACCATTGCTCTCCCAATGCATTTTTACTTGTCATTATTTTCTTTTCCATGTTCCTTGTCTGTTTTGTTTCAGGCCATATTTTTTTTCTTTTTTTAGATTTATTTATTTGAAAGAGTTACAGAGAGAGAAGGAGAAGCAGAGAGAGAGAGAGAGAACGAGGTAGAGAGAGAGAGAGATCTTCCATCTGCTGGTTCACTCCCCAATTGGCCACAACAGCTGGAGCTGCCCCGATCCAAAGTCAGGAGCCAGGAGTTTCCTCCCTGTCTCCCACACAGGTGCAGGGGCCCAGGGACTTGGGCCATCCTCCACTGCTTTCCCAGGCCATAGTGGAGAGCTGGAGGGGAAGTGGAGCAGCGGGGACTCAAACCAGCGTCCACATGAGATGCTGGCACTGCAGGCGGTGGCTTTGCCTGCTATGCCACAGCACCGGCCCCGCCATCTCTTATTTTTTTTTTGTGCAGATAATTTGATGTGATTTAGCATGTATGTATGAATATTCAATAAACGCCAGCCTTTTAAGGCAGCATTCATGGAGAACTTAGTGCTAGTACCTGGCTTCTGTTTAAAGATTTCAAAGGAAGAGTGACAGAGATTTTTTCCATCCACTGGTTCACTCCCTAAATGGCTGCAATAGCTAGGGGTGGGCCAGGTTGAAGCCAGGAGCTAGGAATTCCATCCAAGTCCTTCACTTGGGTGGCAGGGTCCAAGCACTTGGGCCATCATCTGCTGCCTCCTAGGGGCATTAGCAGGGAACTGGACTGGAACCAGAGTACCTGGGACTGGAACCGATATTCTGATACGGCCTGTCACATGTCTGGGCTTCACCAGCTGCATCGCAACGCCAGTCTCTCAGCTTTCCTTACTCTTAGGGTAATCTCAAAGAGTAGGTTGTATGTAGTAGTTGTATGTCTGTCTAACAGATGAAAAACTCAAATTGGAAATAATTTGTGAAAGATCTTTACACAATGCATGGCACCGTCTACTCTCATGGAAATAAAAACACAAAGGAAGAAGCAGGAGGAGAAGCAGCAGCAGCCTTGGCAGTTGAGAGGTTTCATGATCCTTCTGCACCGCCATGGTCAGAGACTGCAAGCCTAATTGTTGATATTCTCTTTTATCCTCATGGCCTAATTCCAATCCAGTATTTTCAACATGTCACCTTAGACTGTTTTCTCCCAAAACTTGCACAGTCCCCTTATAACCCTTGCAAACTGCCCAATTTTTTATTAATGGCTCCCACCAGATTTTTTCATTCAGGGTCAAAACCTTTGCATCATTCATTCAACAAATATTTAAATATTACTGAGCACATCCAAGAATTACGCTGCTGGGAGACACCATGATAATAACTTCAAGGGAGTTTTTAACTTCCTCATGGTTTATAGTTCAGCAGGAAAAACAAACCAGTGGGGAGGCCAACTAGTGCAGGGGTATTAGAGGTAGGAAGTGACGGTCTATAGGGCGGGCAGAGAAGTGTGTTCCGCAGATGCAAGCACGGGAGGCACCCAAAAATATGACTGAAACACTGAGTTGCAGGGGAAATGAGAGAAAGCGGAGACGCGCACTTGAAAATTAATGTCAAGGAATGTGGACTATTAGAAAAGTAAGAGGAAGCCATGACTACTTTTGTATATTTTTTAAAAAATTTATTTATTTTATTTGAAAGTCAGAGTTACATAGAGAGGAGGGGGAGGGGGAGGGGGAGGGGGAGGGGGAGGGGGAGGGGGAGAGACAGAAAGGTCTTCCATCTGCTGGTTCACTCTCCAGTTGGCTGCGACGGCTGCAGCTGAGCCGATCCGACCCAAAGCCGGGAGCCAGGAGCTTTCTCTGGGTCTCCCACGCGGGTGCAGGGGCCCAAGGACTTGGGCCATCTTCTACTGCTTTCCCAGGCCATGGCAGAGAGCTGGATCAGAAGTGGAGCAGCCGGGTCTCAAACCCGTGCCCATATGGGATGCCGGTGCTTCAGCCCAGGGAGTTAACCGGCTGCACCACAGCGCCGGCCCCTTACTTTTGTATATTAAAATACTCTGAGTTTCCAGAATTCCTTTTCCTTCCACTCCCTGAATCCAACCTATGACTAAATCCTCCACTGTTACTGCCTGATTTGTCCTGTCATCTCCCTTCTGCCAATCTGCCATCACCTTGGGCCCAGCCCTTCTCGTCTCCTGCTGGAGTCTTCTAACCAGTTACAGCGCCCAGACTCGCCTCGTCCACGCGGACCACGCCAGCGATGCTAAAATGCCACGCCAGCATGACCACCAAGCCAGACTACTCACGTCGGAGTTAACACAGCCATTAGCCCCCGGAGGCGGGCGGCTCCCTCCTACACTCGCCGCCGCCCCGGCTCCATCCACTCGGCTCTCCTGCCACCCCGGGCCCAATTCCCTCTCCCTCGGCACAACACAACCCCGACGGGTCCCGTCTGAGCGTTCGAATCCCCGACGCCAGGGCTCGTCACCCCTCCTCGGAGCTCGCCTCAGCTAGCAGGCTGAACCACGCATTTCTGCACTGTGTTTACTCCCAATTATGTCATTCACCCAGGTCTTCATTTTCCTGTCAGAAAAGACCCTCGCGCAGTCTCTTAGTCTAGGCCTGCGGGAGGAACTGCGTAAACGCAAATGCTAGGCAACTTTCCCCGAACCCCACCGGCCGGCGTGCGCCGAGTCTGTGGCCCCGGCCGGGGGGCAGAGGGGCGGATACCACGCGAGAGCGGACCGGAAGCGCCGGGTCCGACACACGGGAGGCCCAGACAACAAGGCTATGGAGAGGCGGCGGACAGGGAACCGAAAACCACAGACAGCAAGATGGGGGCGCGGGGCCGCGCGAGCGGCGGCCGTTGGTGGGCGTGGCCGCGCCAGTCTCGCGGGAGCGGCGGTTGGGCGGGCCGTTGCCCCCGCGGGCGGGGCAAGTTGCTAAGGAAATGCCCGCCCGCTGCGCCGCGCCGCGCCGCGCCGCGCCGCGCCGCGCCGGCCGGGCGGGGTCTGGAGCTGCGCCGTTTCCGCTTCCGCTCCCTCTGTGCTGTCGTCCCGTTACCGCCTCCTGGCCGGCCTCGCGCCTTTCACCGGCACCTTGCGTCGGCCGCGCTCACCGGCCTGCTCCTGCCACGCGCGCCCCGGGGGCTCCGGCTCCGGCGCCGGCACGGGTCGCGCCCAGCTTGTCTGCCTCTGAGGACGCCGGCCAGCTGCCGCCATGGGTGCCTACCTCTCCCAGCCCAACACAGTGAAGTGCTCCGGGGACGGGGTCGGTGCCCCGCGCCTGCCGCTGCCCTATGGCTTCTCCGCCATGCAGGGCTGGCGCGTCTCTATGGAGGTGAGGCGGCAGGGACCCGTCGGCTGGCCACTGCACGGCGGGAACCCGAAGGAGAAAGGGAGCGGGGGATGGGGCTCTCCCCGGGGAAGGGTCCCAGACGCGAGCCGGTGTCGGCAGCGGCGGTTTAGGGCGGCAGCGAGCGCGGGGTCGGCGCTTGGGGGCCGTGTGCCGGTGGCCAGCGGCGCGAGGCTCAGCCATGTGGGAGAGGCACCTTCCGCCCACTGACCGCCCTCTCCCCGAGCCTTCGCGCCATCTCCCGAGCCGCCCCAGCCCTCCGTGCTCGTAAACGGTGTGCGGGTTTGTGTGGGAGTAAAGACGAAACGAGGGACCATTTATTCATTTGCTTTTCGAGGAACAGGCGGGTAGATGGGAGCGGCTTATTATTATTTTTTTTAATTTGAATTTTTTTAAACATACATGACGTGGGGAGGTCTCTCTGGGCGAGGAACTTGACAGGGAAAAGCAAAGCCCGGGTGAATAGTCTGTTTCACGTTCTTAACACCTAGTTCCCTGGCCTTGGGCGCTGTGTGTTGGCTTCCCAGGCTCTGGTTGACTTCTCGGAGTTGTCACTCCTTGGTAAGCTTCCTCGGGGCTTTTTATGACTTTTGCAGACAAATACTGTGGCAGACACTGGACTTTTCTTTTTTATTCTGCTCGGCCCCCACCCCCTTGGGATTTCTCTAAAACTTACTGAATAATTGTCATTTGCAGGTGCTTGTTGTAGCTTAATTTCCTTGATTCGAAGTCACTAATTTCTTTTCACACCACAACTTACAACTTTCATTTTCTTTCTTTTTTTTTTTTTTTTAAGAAAATTTCACTCGATAAAAGGGGAAAATCTGGATAAGAAGGAATAGTAGTGGGAAAAATGGATGTGAAACTACAAAGAATAAGGAGAGCCTTGTTAAGAAGGAAAGGAAAAAAGATGGATAAGGTGTGTGTTTGTGAAGAGTGATTGAGTTCTAGGCAGAGAGGCCAGAGAAATGCTCTAATTATGTCTGGGATTGAGGCTTTATCCGCTGCCTAGGTGGGCTTCAGGTAGCAGCCAAGTACTGGCTCTCTTGGGAATTTTTCAGATCTTTCACTGCTCCCTGTGGTTAGCTCTGGAATGACAGCATGAACCTAAATGATTTGTTGTCAGACTCAAATGTTATACCCACAGCAGACATTAAAAATGGTTCTTTCATTAGGTATAACAGTTCAAGAATGAAGGGGATCCTGCACTTTGTGTCACCTCACTTGGTTCCTGCCTTGTACAGCTAGGAAACTGAGGCCGGGAAAGATTAGGACACTTGTCTTGTTGGAAAGAATCTGTAGGATTAGATTGTTCCAAGACACCACATGCTGGTATCGTCTGTGTCAAGCTGAAGTTTGGCATTCGTATTTCATTGGGATTGGTGTGTAGTGTAACTGGGTGCTTGGCAAAGGTATTGTCTGAGTTTTGGTAACATCTGGAAACAGCTTAGACAGGAAGGCCTTGACATTGGGTGCTCTGGAGGTTCTGTTTCTGTGACACTTTCAGTTAAGGTGAGACTTGAGTGAATACGGCATCTCAGCAAGACTTTTTCTCCAAGTTTCCCATTCTTGATTTTCTCCTTCTCTGCTGTAGTATTTCCCTTTCTTTGGTACTCTCCCTTCCAGTTTCTGCATGAACTGAGTGCTTCGATACTCTGTTTTCAAGTTGTTTGCCCAGCAATTCTGTGCCATGTGTTTCTTCACTGCAAGGTATTTCCCTTTGTTTTTGGCTTCTCTGGTAATTAGAAAGTGACCTTTCATCAGGGGCTGTTTGGTGTGTAATCTCGCCAGACTGTTCTTTAGATCTTAATCTTCCTGAGAGATAACCACTAGGATATTAAAATCTTCCTCATGTGCTGTTGCTGAATTTAGCCTCGTTGGTAGTTAACTGTCCCTAATGAAGTCCTCTTGAAGTACTGTTGGACTCTTCTGTTTCGTTGATGCTTTTTCCTCTGGCTTTATTCCACTCTCCTAAAATATAACATAGCTTCTTTGCACTGGCAGGAAAATAACCCTGACCATTGGCCTGAGTCTTAATCTTTTTAGAAAGTGTACTCCTATTCCTCTGAACCTTTAGGGCTTAATTCCACCAATTAATAAAGTCTGTTTACCTTATTTGCTTGATTCTAATGATTCAGGTGAGGTATTGTTACAATAAAAATATACCTTATGAAGATTGCTAAAATCCTGACTGCTGCATAGATTCAGCTTTAGGACAGGTTAACCCCTTCTCTTAAGGCAAGGATGGCAGCCATCAACAGCTGGCGTTTTATACTTTCTGCCTCTCTCCTGTCACTTTTGCTGTGGAACCAGGTATTTTGAGGAGGGGTTTTCCTAATACTACGATTGATGTTCCCCTCCCTTCTTTCTTCATGGTCTGGAGAGCCCTCAGTTGGTTAAGATGATGTGCTTTGGAGTTAAGAGGTGGGTGTTGTAGCACATAGGGTTAAGCTTTATCCTGCAATGCCTGCAGTGCAGGTTCAAGTCCTGACTGCTCTGTTTCTAATCCAGCTTCCTGCTAATGTTCTGGGGAAGGCAAAAGAAGATGACCCAAGTATTTGGACCTCTGCCACCCATGTGGGAGACCCAGATGGAGTTCCTGGCTCCTGGCTTCAGCCTGGCCCGGCCCTCACCCCCTCACTATTGCAGCCATTTGGCAGAGTGAACCAATAGATTGAAGATCTCTGTCTCGCCGTCTCTGTCATTCTGCCTCACAATTAGATAAAATAAAGGCTTTTTTTTTTTTTTTAAATAAGGTAGACTTGGGAGTGTTGCCTGAGAAATATATGAAGACTGACTAATGACAAGTCCAATCTGAAAGAAGATTTAGTTAATATAGTTTTAAAGTATCAAAGGTGCTATCAATTTTTGATTGTAAGGTTCTCCAGAAGTGACAAAACAGCCTTCTGTGGAAAGTTAGGAGTTTTTCTATAAATTATATTTCCATTTATTAAAGGCAGTATCAATTCCTGCAGTATGATTTTGAGTAGACCAGCTCTTTCCTGCCATATAGGAGCTGGCTTATTAATGGCAATAAGAAGTCATCTGGAATTTAGAGGTTGTACTGAGCAGAAAGTTCTTAAGATAGTGTATGACACTTTCAATCATTATATTAATGAGAAAAATATAAAACAGGACATCACGAGCATGCCATGGGTTTCCCTTTTAGAGAAGGCGTCCAAGGCTGAAGAGTATTGTCTTCAGAGTAGCATCTCATCTGTTTCAGCACTTTTTACTTAGTGTACCACATCAGGATTCTTTTGACGAGGATGAAGTTAAGCAACTTTGTGTTTTTTAAAAAAGATTGATTTATTTGAAAGGCAAAATTACAGAGAAGAAGGGGGAGACATGGAGAGAGAAAGAACCATCTGCTGCTTCACTCCCCAAATGGTTACAATGGCCAGGCCTGGGCTGGGCCAAAACCAGGAGGAAGAAATTTCGTCCAAGTCTCCCACATGGGTGGCAGGGGCACAAACTTTTAGGCCATCTTCCACTACTTTCCTGGGTGCATTAGGGAGCTAAATTGAAAGTGGAGTAGTGAAGATACGGGATGCAGGTGTTGTAGGAGGGTTAACCCTCTGCACCACAACACTGGCCCAAAGCACATTTGATAAAAGGGAATTCTATTCATTTGATTAACATGTAGTACCTATTCATCATTCAACACTAATATAAATGCCCATGAATATGGAAAAATTATTTTCTATGCCATTCCTTTTTAAGTTCTTTTTATTTGAAAGAGTTCCAGAGAGAGAGAGAGACAGAGATCTTTCATCTGCTGGTTCACTCCCCAGATGGCCACAACGGCTGGGTTAGGCCAGGCTGAAACCAGGAGCCAGGAACTCCATCTGGTCTCCAACATGAGTGATGGGATGCAAGCACTTGAGCCATTCTCTGCAGCCTTCTAGGCACTTGAGCAGGAATGCTGTATCAGAAGCAGAGGAGCTGGGACTCCAGCCAGCACTTGGATATGGGATGCCAGTGTCTCAAGTGGCAGCTTAACCACCTATACCACAGTGCCTGCCCTATGTAAGTTCTCAATCAACTGAAAGATACAATCAGAACTAGTCCCCAAGGTTTCAAGAATGTTGTACAAAAATTTCTATTGCCCAATCTTCCTAGCATTTGTTACTACTACTTCTCCACCCCTGCCTGATTCTCCTTTGGGTTATCATTTTGGAATTGTACTTTGAGAGTAAGGACCTGAATTTGACTATAGATATTTAGACATGATTAGTGGTTTTGCCTTGTAAGCTGCACTTAACAGTTATGCTATCTGGAAGCACAAATCTTTAGAACTGAAGTTAAAACTAATGCTTATTGATATTTTCTAGACTGATTTCTGATTTCAGTAGGGTGGTTTTTTTGTTTCTATCCAGAACTAGTTCAATGGGATCTATCAATTTTTAGTAATAAATAATATTTGAAAATGTATAGAGGCTGGTGATGTGGCGTAGCAGGTAAAGCCACCGCCTGCAGTGCCAACATCCCATATGGGCACCCGTTCTAGTCCCGGCTGCTCCTCTTCCAATCTGGCTCTCTGCTATGGCCTGGGAAAGCAGTAGAAGATGCCCCAAGTCCTTGGGCCCTGCACCCATGTGGGAGAATATATTTTATTTATTTAATTTTGAGAGGTAGAGTTACAGACGGAGAGATAGAGAGGCCTTCCGTCTGCTAGTTCACTTCCCTAATGGCCGTAGCAGCCTGAGCTGGGCTGATCAGGAGCCAGGAGCTTCTTCTGGGTTTCCCATGGTGCAGGGATCCAAGCACCTGGGCCATCTTCTACTGCTTTCCCAGGCCACAGCAGAGAGCTGGATCTGAAGAGCATTAGCTGGGACTTGAACCGGTGCCCATATGGGATGCTGGTGCCATAGGCGGAGGCTTTAGCCCACTATGCCACAGTGCCAGCTCCTACAGGTCCTTTTTTTTTTTTTGACAGGCAGAGTGGACAGAGAGAGACAGAGAAAGGTCTTCCTTTGCCGTTGGTTCACCCTCCAATGGCCGCCGCGGCCGGCGCGCTGCGGCCGGCGCACCACGCTGATCCGATGGCAGGAGCCAGGAGCCAGGTGCTTTTCCTGGTCTCCCATGGGGTACAGGGCCCAAGCACCTGGGCCATCCTCCACTGCACTCCCGGGCCACAGCAGAGAGCTGGCCTGGAAGAGGGGCAACTGGGACAGAATCCGGCGCCCTGACCGGGACTAGAACCCAGTGTGCCGGCGCCGCTAGGCGGAGGATTAGCCTAGTGAGCCGCGGCGCCGGCCTACAGGTCCATTTTTAAAACAGCTTTATTAAGGTATAATTCACACATTTAAAGGATAAAATTCCGTTTTATTTTATATTAATACACATTTGTACAGCTATCACCACATTCGATTTTAGAACATTTTCATCACCCCAAAAAGAAACCCTGTATCCCATACCAGTCACTTGGTCTTATCTCTCCCATCCCATGGCAATCACTAAATTGCATTCTGTTTCTACAGATTTATCTATTCTGAACATTTTATAGAAGTGGAATCATAACTGTTATCTAACTGTATATCTCACTGAATAGTATTTTTAAGAGTAGTAGTATTTTAGGTCATCAGTGTTACATAACAAATCATTCAGTGTTCTTTTTTTTAATGCTTGAATGCTATTCTGCTGTATGGAGATGTCACATTTTGTTTCCCCACTGTTCTGATCAACATGTGAATTTCCACATTTTGGCTATTGTGAATAATGATGCTGTGAACATTCATGTACAAGTCTTTATATGGACCTGTGCCCTCATTTCTCTGAACTGTATACATAGAGTGGTTTTCCTGGGAATGATATTGTAAAATAGGGTTGATTTTTGTCTATTGGCATACAACTTTTAAAATTCTTGGAGTCCCCAAAGTGATGTGTCTTTTTCATTTTATAAAAAGATTTATTACTTACTTGAAAGGCAGAGCAACAAGAGACAGAGAACTTTCATCTGCTGATTGACTCCCCAAATGGCTGCAATGGCCAGGGCTGAGCCAAGCTCAGACCAGGAGCCCAGAATGCAATCCCGGTCGCCAGCATGGGTGGCAGGAGCCCAGGTACTCAGGCCATATCCTGCTGCTTTCCTGGGTGTGTTAGCAGGGAGCGGGATCAGCAGCCGCCACTCCAAGCTGGCACAAACTGGCCCTGGCTGTTAACCCATTGGGCAGCCCCCTAATATGTGTGTGTCAATATTATTTATTTATTTGAAAGGCAGAGTTAGAGGCAGAGAGAGGTCTTCCATCTGCTGGTTCACTCCCCAGATGGCCACAAAAGCTGGAGCTGCACCAATCCAAAGCCAGGAGCCAGGAGCTTCTTCTGGGTCTCCCCTGTGGGTGCAGAGGCCCAAGGACTTGGGTCATCTTCTGCCTTCCCAGGCCATAGCAGAGAGGTGGATCAGAAGTGGAGCAGCTGGGACTCAAACCAGCGCCCATATGGGATGCCGGCACTGCAGGTGGTGCAGCTTTACCCACAGTGCCACAGCATCGGTCCCCACTAATGTATCTTTTTTATAATTTAATGAATTGAATGGTAGCTGACAGCTCCTGTGCACCTTCAGGAGGGCTGGTCACAGCAATGATCAAGGCGTGATAGGAAGGTTGGGACTTTGAGTGCACCCTCAAACCTCCAGGCAGGGAAGAGGGGCTGAAGGTTGGATTTATCACTCATGGCCAGTGATTTAATCCGTTATGACTATGTAATGAGGCTTCCATAAAACCCAGAAAGGATAGTTCAGGGAGCTTCCTGATAGTTGAACTTGCAGAGGTTCCTGGAGGGTGGCACCCAGAGGCATGGATGCTACCCTTCCCTTGCCACATCCCTTACTCTATGGATCTTTTCATCTGTGTTCTTCGTAATAGCCTTTGCAATAAACTGGTAAAGTTAAGTGTTTCTTTGAATTCTGTGAGCCACTCTAGGAAGGTAATTGAACTTGAGAAAGGGAGAGTGGGAACCCCGGTTTATAGCTAATTGGTCCAAAGCACAGGTGAAAAACCTGGGGGTTGTGATTGGCATCAGAAGGGAGAGGCTGTCTTGAGGGACTGGGCCGTCAGTCTGTGGGACCAGAAACTATCTCCAGGTGGGTAGTATCAGAATAAAATTGTGTTAATGGGTGTCCAGCTGGTGTCTGCTGCTGAAGGAAACTTGCTTGATGTGTGGAGAAAACTCACACATTGGAGGGCACGCAAGTATTTTGTGTTGTAGTAGAGTAGGGAAAAAGTTCATTTTTTCCCTCTCTCAGACTGGGTCATGTGGTAACTACTTGTTTAACATTGGAACTACTAAACTTTTCCAAAGTGGCCAAACCGTTTTACATATCCACCAGCTTTAATTTCTCATGTTTTCCCTGCACTTTTATAATAGCCATTCTATTGGAGTGAAATGATCTCATTGTGGACTTCATTTGTGTTTTCCTCATAGATAATGATGGTTGAGCATCTTTTTGTGTGCTTATTGACCTTTTGTGTGTCTTCTTTGGAGAAAAGTCTATTTAGATGCTTTATCCATTTCTTTTAAAAAATTATTTATTTGGAGGGAAAAATGGAGAAAGAGGAAGAGAATGTTCACCTGCTGGTTCACTCCCCAAATACCTGTAATGGATTGGAACTCAATCCAGGGCTCCCGTGTGGGTGGCAAGGACCCAACTACTTGAGCCATTGCCTTCTGCTTTCCAGAGTCTACATTAGCAGAAAGCTGCAACTGGGAGCAGAGTCAGGACTCTGAATGTAGGCACTTGATGTGGGATGCAAGCATCCTGACAGATGTCTTAACTGCTAGGCCAAATGCCCGCCCTTTTTGTCCCTTTTTAATTGGATTGTTTCTTTGTCATTTTATTGATTGTAAAGGTTCTTTATATATTCTGAATACAAATATTTATCATATGGTTTGTAAATATTTTCTTATTTGTGGCTTACCTTTTCATTTTCTTGATGGTCTCTGGAGCAAAAATGTTTTTGATTTTGATGGAAGTCCAATTTTTCTATTTTTTTCTTGTATCTTGTGTTTTCAGAGTTACAGCTTTTAAAAAGCTTTGCCTAACCCAAAGTCATAACAGTTTACTCTTAGGTTTTCATCTAAGAGTGTTGTAGTTTTAGCTCTTGAATTTAAGAACTAATTTGAGTTAATATTTGTGTGTGGTGTTAAGGAAGTGATCCAGTTTCATTCTTTGCATGTAGATCTCTAGTCCTCCCAGAACCAATTGTTAAAAAGACTATTCTAGGATAATTAAAAAGACTATTCACTAGGCTAATCCTCCGCCTGCGGTGCCAGCACCCCAGGTTCTAGTCCCGGTTGGGGTGCTGGGTTCTGTCCCGGTTGCTCCTCTTCCAGTCCAGCTCTCTGCTGTGGCCCGGGAAGGCAGTGGAGGATGGCCCAAGTGCTTGGGCCCTGCACCCGCTTGGGAGACCAGGAGGAAGCGCTTTTCTCCTGGCTTCGGATTGGCGCGGCATGCCGGCCATAGTGGCCGTTTGGGGAGTGAACCAACGGAAAGAAGACCTTTCTCTTTGTCTCTCTCTCTCACTGTCTAACTCTGCCTGTTTTTTTAAAAAAAAAAAAAAAAAAAAAAAAGGCTATTCTAGGGCCGGCGCTGTGGCGCAGCAGGTTAATGCCCTGGCCTGAAGCGCCAGCATCCCATATGGGTGCCAATTCTAGTCCTGGCTGCTCCTCTTTCGATCCAGCTCTCTGCTATGGTCTGGGAAAGCAGTAAGAGGATGGCCCAAGCCCTTGGGCCCCTGCACCCACGTGGGAGACCTGGAGGAAGCTCCTGGCTCCTGGCTTCGGATGGGCCCAGCTCCGGCCGTTGCAGCCAGTTGGGGAGTGAACCATCGGATGGAAGACCTTTCTCTCTCTCTCTCTCTCTGTCTCTCTCTCTCTCTGACTCTCCTCTCTGTATAACTCTGACTTTCAAATAAAAAATAAGTAAATCTTAAAAAAAAAAAGACTATTCTTTTCCCCTTGAATTATCATGACATTATTGTTGAAGATCAATTGACCATAAGTTTGAAGGTTTATTTTTGGACTGTCAGTTCCATTTCTTTGATGTAGATGTTTTTATGTGATTATCACACTATCTTGGTAGTAAGTTTTAAAGTTGAGAAGTATAATTCTTCGAAATTTGTTATGTTTTATATTTCTGCTTTTCTGAGACCTTTATATTTCCATATGAATTTTAGGGTTAAGTTGTCAATTTCTGCAGAAAGAGATCTCTCATCTGATGTTTCAGTCCCCAAATGGCCACAGCAGGATGGGCCATGTCAAAGCCAAGAGCCAGGAACTCCAACTGGGATTCCCATGTAGGTGGCAGGGACTCAAGCCATTATCCAGTGCTTTCCCAGGCACTTTAGCGGGGCACTGGATTGGAAGTGGAACAGCTAGGACTTGAATTAGCACTCTGATCAGGGATGCCAGTGTCTGAAGCAGCAGTTTAACCTGTACCACGGCACTGGTCCTAGGCTATCTGGGATTTTGATAGAGATTGTACATTTATTGGGGAGTATTAGCATCTTCACAGTATTAAGTCTTCTGGTTGATGAACATGAACTTCTTTTCCATTTTATTTAGGTCTTTATTTTCTTTCAGCAATGTTTTGAAATTTTCAAAGATCATGTTTTATTTCTGTTAGTAAATACGTTCCTGATTTTTTTTTTTAATTGGAAATAAGGCTCAAAGTTTTTTAACTTTTTTAAAAGAAAGATTTATTTATTTATTTGACAGGTAGAATTACAGAGAGAGGGAGACAGAGAGAGAACGGTCTTCCCACCCACTGGTTCACTTCCCAGATGGCTGTAATGGCCGGAGTTGAGCCATTCTAAAGCCAGGAGTGTCTTCTAGGTCTCCCACGTGGGCACAGAGGCCCAAGTACTTGGGGCATCTTGTACTGCTTTCCCAGGCTTGACGGAGGAGCAGAGCCAGGATATAAACCAGCGCCCATATGGAATTCCAGAGCCGCAGGCAGAGGCTTAGCCCACTATGCCAGAGCACCAGCCCCGTTTTTTTTTTTTTTTTTTTTTAAAGATTTGTTTATTTGAAAGGCAGAGTTACAGAGTGAGAGAGAGACTGAGAGATTTTCCACCCGCTGGTTCACTCCCCAAATTGCTATAACAGGACTGATCTGAAGCCAGGAGCCAGCAGCTTCTTCTGGTTCTCCCACTGGGTGCAGGGGCCCAAGCACTTGGGCCATCCTCCACTGCTTTCCTAGGCACATCAGCCGGGAGCTGTATTGTAAGTGGAGGAGCCGGTACTTGAACCAGTACCCGTATGGGATGCCGGTGCCGCTGATGGTAGCTTTACCCACTACACCACAGCGCTGGCCTGTTTTCTTTTTGATGCTATTATAAATGGGTTTGTTTTCTTAAAAGCATTCTTGAATAGTTATTGTTGAGTTTTGTGTATTGGTCTTGTGCCCTGCAGCCATGCTGAACTTGTTACTTAGTTCCAGTGTGGATTTTAGTTGATTTCTTGGGATTTCTCCATATAAGATTGTTATCTACAAATAATACTACTCCTGTTACTTACTCCCTCCAAATCTAAATGACATTTATTTCTTTTTCTTTCCTAACTGCCTTGGCTAGAACCTCCAGTGCAATGTTGAGCCACAGTGATGAAAGCAGATGTCCTCATCTTGTTCTTAATCTTACGGGGAAGACTTCCAATCTTTCACCATTGAGTTAGATGTTAACTGTGGGTTTTTTGTCGATGCATACTATCAGGTTGAGGAAGTTTCTTTTTATTCCTAGAGTGTTGATTCATTTGATCATTGTGCATAATCCTTTTTATGTTTTGCTAGATTTGTTTTGCCACTATTTTGTTAAGAGGGTTTTTGTGTCTATCCATAAGAGGTATTTATCGTTTTTTTGTGGGATGTTTGTCTGATTTTGGTGTTGGTGATACTGGCCTCATAGAATGGGATGGAAAGTATTGCTTCTTTTCTGTTTTGGAAGAGTTTGTGAAGAATTGATACAGTTGTCTCTTGGTATTTATGGGGATTGAGTCCAGAACTCCCTGCAGGTGCTCAAGTCCCTGACGTAAAAATGACATAGTATTTATATATAACTTATGTACATCCTCCTGTATATGTTAACTACCCTCTTCATTGCTTGTAATACCTAATACAATATTAATACTGCCCTGGATAATAAATAATAACAAAAAAGTCTGCATGATCAGTATAGAAGCAGCTAAAAATTCTTTCTCTCTCTTTTTTTTTTAATGACATTTATTTGGAGATATTGTCACAAACAGATAGAGGGAGACACAGAGAGAAAGGTCTTCCATCCACTGGTTCACTCCCTAAATGGCCCCAGCGGCCAGAGCTGGGCTGATCTGAATACAGGAAATTCCTGTGGGTCTCCCATGTTGGTGCAGGGGCCCAAGCACTTGGGCCATCTTCCACTGCTTTCCCAGGCCATAACAGAGAGCCAGATCAGAAGAGGAGCAGCCAGGACTCGAACTGTCGTGCATATGGGATGCTGGCGCCACAGATGGAGGCTCAACCCACTACACTGCAGTGCCAACCCCTAAAAAATTTTTTTCAATCTGTAGTTCATTGAGGCAAGTCCACAGATGTGGAACCTGAGGATACAGAACTCAGGGATACAGAGAGATGACTGTATTAATTTTTCTTCAGCTATTTGATGAAATTCACCAGCGAAGCCACTTGTGCCTGGGCTTCTCTTTGTGGAAAGTTGTGTGTGTATTTTATTGTGCTAAAATACATATACTACAAAATTTACTGTATTAATCATTTTAAAGCATATGGTTCCGAAGTGTTAAGTATATTCACACCATGCAACCAATCTCCAGAACTCTTTTTGTCTTATAAAACTGAAACTACATATTGATAAAACCCAATTCCTTTTCTTCCCAGAACCTTATCACCCACTATTCTGCTTTCTGTCTCTGTGATTTTGACTACTCCAATTGCCTCATGTAAGTGGAGTCATATAGTAATTATCTTTTTGTGGCTGATTTCACATAACATAGTGTACTCAGGGTTCATCCATGTATCAGAATTTTCTGAATGATAGTTCATTATGTGAATATACCTCATTTGGGTATCCATTCATCCATCAATGGATACTTGTTGCTTTTACTTTTGGATTGTTGTGAATAATGATGCTGTGAACACAGGTATACAAGCATCTCTTAGAGATCTTGTTTTTAATTCCTTTGGTTATATACCCAGAAGTAGAATTGTTGCTTTGTATGGCGATTTTATTTTATTTTATTTTTTAAGATTTATTGTTTATTTGAAAGGCAGAGTTACAGAGAGAGAGGGAGAGACAGAGACAAAAAAAAATCTTCTGGGGCCGGCGCCGTGATGCAGTACATTAATCCTCTGCCTGCAGTGCTGGCATCCATATGGGTGCAATACTAGTCCCGGCTGCTCCTCTTCCAATCCAGCTCTCTGCGATGGCCTGGGAAAGCAGTGGATGATGCCCCAAGTGCTTGGGTCCCTGAACCCGCATGGGAGACCAGGAAGAAGTACCTGGCTCCTGGCTTCAGATCAGCGCAGCTCCAGCTGTTGTGGCCTTTTGGGGAGTGAACCAACAGAAGGAAGATATTTCTCTCTGTCTCTACCTCTCAAATAAAAAAAAAAAAAAAAAAAAAAAAAAAAACAAATAAAAATAAAAAGGGCTGGAGGCACCCAGCAGGCCCTTCTGCCTTCTGTCCTTTTTTTTTTTTTTTTTTTTTTAAATTTTATTTTTTGACAGGCAGAGTGGACAGTGAGAGAAAGAAAAGTCTTCCTTTGCCGTTGGTTCACCCTCCAGTGGCTGCCGCGCTGCGGCCGGCGCACCGCACTGATCCGATGGCAGGAGCCAGGTACTTATCCTGGTCTCCCATGAGGTGCAGGGCTCAAGCACTTGGGCCATCCTCCACTGCACTCCCTGGCCACAGCAGAGAGCTGGCCTGGAAGAGGGGCAACCGGGACAGAATCCGGTGCCCCAACCAGGACTACAACTCGGTGTGCCGGCGCCGCAAGGCGGAGGATTAGCCTAGTGAGCTGCGGCGCTGGCTCTGTCCTTTATTTAAAAAAAAGGGGTGGGGAAAGATCTTCCATCTGCTGGTTAGCTCCCCAGATGGCTACAGTGGCTGGAGCTATGCCAAAGCCATAAGCCCAGAGCTACTTCTATGTCTCCTATGTGGTTGTAGGGGCCCCAGGACTTGGGTAATCTTCCATTGCTTTCCCAGGCCCATTAGCAGGGAGCTGGATCAGAAATGGAGCAACTGGATCTCAAACTGCTACCCATATGGTGTGTTGGCATCGCAGGTGGTAGCTTAACCTGCTACACAAAAATACCAGCCCCTAATTTGTTTTTTGGTTTTTTTTGAGGTGCTATTATACTGTTATCCACAGTGAGTATATAATTTTACAATCCCACCAATAACACATAAAGGTTCTGATTTTTCCATGTTCTTCCAATAGTTATTGTCTGACTTTTTTGATGATAGTCATCCTAATGGGTATGAATTGGTTGTTTGCACTTTTATGAATGATTTTTTAAAAAATTTATTTATTTATTTGAAAGTCAGGGTTATACAGAGAGAGGAGAGGTATATATATATAGAGAGAGAGGTCTTCCATCCGATGATTCACTTCCCAGTTGGCCACAATGGCTGGAGCTGCACTGATCTGAAGCCAGGAGCCTCTTCCGGGTCTCCCACGTGGGTGCAAGGGCCCAAGGACTTGGGCCATCTTCTACTACTTTCCCAGGCCATAACAGAGAGCTGGATCGGAAGTGGTGCAGCCTAGTCTTGAACCAGTGCCCATAGGGGATGCCGGCGCTACAGGCCAGGTATGCTGCTGCGCCACAATGCTGGTCCCTTTTATGAATGATTAATTGGAATCGGAGCAGCCTCCATGCGCAAGAAGAATCTCCTAAATGATGTCAAAACTCTTGGAAAATGAGTTATCAGTCCAATTGCAAGAAAATCCTTGGACATATGAGTGATCAGAAATGATTTCACTTCTGTGGGCACTAGACCAGGTAGTAAAATTCGGGGAAAATAATTCAAATGCTTTTGAGCCATACAGAGGCTTAAAGCTACTACAGTATCTTTCCTAAAGATGTAAGAACAGGGGCCGGCGCTGTGGCAGAGCAGTTAAAGCTGCCACCTGCAGTGCTGGCATCCCATATGGACACTGATTTGAGCCTCGGCTGCTCCACTTCTGATCCAGCTCTCTGCTATGGCCTGGGAAAGCAGTAGAAGGTGATCCAAGTCCTTGGGCCCCTGCACCTACGTGGGAGACCTGGAAGAAGCTGCTGGTTTTGGGTTGGCTCAGCTCCATTGTGGCCATCTGGGAAGTAAACCAGCAGATGGAAGACCCTTTCTTTCTGTCTCTGTCTCTGCTTCTCTGTAACTCTACCTTTCAAATAAATAAATAAAATCTTTTTTTTTTTTTTTTGACAGGCAGAGTGGACAGTGAGAGAGAGAGAGAGACAGAGAGAAAGGTCTTCCTTTGCCGTTGGTTCACCCTCCAATGGCCGCCGCGGCTGGCGCGCTGCAGCCGGCGTACCACGCTGATCCAAAGGCAGGAGCCAGGTGCTTCTCCTGGTCTCCCATGGGGTGCAGGGCCCAAGCACTTGGGCCATCCTCCACTGCACTCCCTGGCTACAGCAGAGAGCTGGCCTGGAAGAAGGGCAACTGGGACAGAATCCGGTGCCCCGACCGGGACTAGAACCCAGTGTGCCGGCGCCGCAGGCGGAGGATTAGCCTAGTGAGCCGCGGCGCCGGCCAAAATCTTTTTTTTTTTTTTTTTTTTAAGATTTATTTATTTATTTGAAAGTCAGAGTTAGGCAGAGAAAGTGGTCTTCCGTCCTCTGGTTCACTCTCCAGTTAGCCACAACAGCCAGAGCTGCACCAGTCTGGAGCCAGGAGCTTCTTCTGGGTCTCCCACGCGGGTGCAGGGCCCCAAGGACTTGGGCCATCTTCTGCTGCTTTCCCAGGCCATAGCAAAGAGCTGGATCAGAAGTGGAGCAGCCAGGTCTTGAACTGGTGCCCATATGGGATGCCGGCACTGCAGGCGGCGGTTCTACCTGCTGTGCCACAGTGCCGGCTCCAAAAAATAAAATCTTTTTTTAAAAATGATATAAGAACGTAGCAAGATGATATTATAATAATCATTTATAAAATTAATGTTCCAGAAAGGAAATTAATTTTTATTATTAACCATTTTTCTATTATTATTCTTTGCATACCCAAGACATTTGTTACCCTTCCCCAAACTAGGAACAAGAATCCCATAGGTGGGTAAAAGAAGGAAAAGATTCCTCTCCATTTCCATAATACTGACTGCTTATTAGTTTCATTATTTTTTTTAAAAAAGATTTTATTTATTTGAAAGGCAGAGTTACAGAGAAAGATCTTCCATGCGCTGGTTCACTCCCCAAATGGCCACAGTGATCAGGGCTGGGCTGGGCCGGGCTGGGCCAGGCCAAAGCCAAGGGCCAGGGGCTTCTTCTGGGTCTCCCACGTGAGTACAGGAGTCCAAGGATTTGGGCCATCCTCCTCCTCTGCTTTATTAATTTTTATTTTATTTATTTGAGAGACAATGCTCCAATCTGCCATTTCATTCCCTAAATGTGTGCAGTTGGCTGGGGCTGATCCAAGGTCAAAGCTAGGAGCCAGGAATATAATCCAGTCTCCCAGGTAGGTGGTGGGAAACCAGACACTTGACTCCTCACTGTTGCCTCCCAGGATCTGCATTAGCAGGAAGTGAAGTCCAAGAGCCAGAGCTGCTTACTGAATGAATCTAGACATTGATGAAGGTTGTAGGGGTCACAGTAATTAGACTAAATGACTGCTCCTGATTTTTTTGTTGTTGTTTTTTCTGAAACTATTTTTAAGCTTTTTAGATTCTTTAAAAATATTTATTTTATTTAAAAGGCAGAGGCAGAGAGAGAGAGAGTGAGAGAGGTCTTCCATCTACTGGTTTATTCCCCAAATTGCTGCAATGGCCAGAACTGAACTGATCTGAAGCCAGGAGCCTAGAGCTTCTTCCAGATCTCCCTCACAGGTGGAAGATCCCAATGATTTGGGCCATCTTCTACTTTTCTAGGTATAGCAAAGAGCTGGATTGGAAGTAGAGCATCTGGGCCTTGAACCAACACACATATGGGATGTTGGCACTGCAGGTGACAACTTTACCTCTATGCCGCAGCACCAGCCCCAGGTTTTTTGTTTGTTTGTTTGTTTGTTTTTTTTTTAATAAGGAAAGAGGGGCCGGCGCCGCGGCTCACTAGGTTAATCCTCCGCCTAGCGGCGCCGGCACACCGGGTTCTAGTCCCGATCGGGGCGCCGGATTCTGTCCCGGTTGCCCCTCTTCCAGGCCAGCTCTCTGCTGTGGCCCGGGAGTGCAGTGGAGGATGGCCCAGGTGCTTGGGCCCTGCACCCCATGGGAGACCAGGAAAAGCACCTGGCTCCTGGCTCCTGCCATCGGATCAGCACGGTGCGCCGGCCGCAGCGCACCGGCCGCGGCGGCCATTGGAGGGTGAACCAACGGCAAAGGAAGACCTTTCTCTCTGTCTCTCTCTCTCACTGTCCACTCTGCCTGTCAAAAAAATTAAAAAAAAATAAAAATAAAAAATAAAATAATAAGGAAAGAGGGAGTCAGAATTGGAGAAGGAAATGTGGTAATGGAAGTAAAGGTCAGAGAGGGAGGTTTATTTTTTTGTTTTGTTTTTTAAGGTTTAGTTATTTGAAAGGCAAAGTTTATACACAGAGAGATCTTCCAGCTGTTGGTTCACTCCCCCAACTGGCTGCCATTATCAAGGCTGGGTCAGGCTGAAGTCAGGAGTCTGGAACTCCATCCAAGTATCCAATGTGGGTGGCAGGGGCTCAGACACTTGGGCCATCTTCTGCTGCTTTCCCAGGTTCATTAGCAGGAAGCTGAATCAGAGGTAGAGTGAGGGCTGGCGCTGTGGCTCATTTGGTTAATCCTCTGCCTGTGGCACTGGGTTCTAGTCCTGGTTGCTCCTCTTCCAGTCCAACTCTCTGCTGTGGCCTGGGAGGGCAGTGGAGGATGGCCCAAGTGTTTGGGCTCCTGCACCCGCATGGGAGACCAGGAGGAAGCACCTGGCTCCTGGCTTCGGATCGGCGCAGCGCCGGCAGTGGTGGCCATTTGGGGAGTGAATCAACAGAAAGAAGACCTTTTTCTCTGTCTCTCTCTCTCACTGTCTATAACTCTACCTGTAAAAAAAAAAAAAAAAGAAGAAGAAGAAGAAGAAGTAGAAGTAGAGAGAAACTGGTGCTCTGATATGAGATGCTGATGCCACAACCCACTGTAATATCAAACAAAATTAACTAGATATGAACTCCATGATACATTGTTATATGAGAAATGTTCAGGGTCTCACTGTGGCGCAGTAGGCTCAGCCTCCAAGTGTGGCACCAGCATCCTATATGGGTGCTCAATCTAGTCCCGGCTGCTCCTCTTCCAATCCAGCTCTCTGCTATGGCCCGGAGAAGCAATAGAAGATGGCCCAAGTGCTTGGGCCCCTGCACCCACTCGGGAGACCTGGAAGAAGCTCCTGGCTTCAGATTGGCTCAGCCCTGGCCATTGTGACCATTTGGGGAGTGAACCAGTGGATGAAAGGCCTTTATCTCTGTCTCTTTCTCTCTCTCTCTCTATCTATAACTCTGCCTTTCTAATAAATAAATAAACTCTTTAAAAAAATTAAATATGAAAAATATTGTATGATATACCTGCACTCCTGTTTTTTTAATGTTTACTTACTTGAAGAGAGAATTTTCCATTTGGTAGTTCATTCCCCAGATAGCTTCAGTTGGGTCAGGCAGAAACCAGGAGCCAGAAACTCCATCCAGATCTTCCAGATTGGTGGCAGGAGCCCAAGTACTTGAGCCATCTTTTGCTGCCTTCCTAGGCACATTAGCAACAAGCTGGATTGGAAGACTCGAACTGATACTGATAGAGTTGCCAACATTGTAAGTGGTAGTTTGACTGCCACAATGCTGGCACCTCCCACTCCTGGTCATAGCTGTTCCCCTCCAGTTCTCCCCTCTTCCTGCCATCCCATGAGATAACTCAAACTCCATCCCTGATATCTTCAGACTCGTAGCTCTGAAGGACCTTCTGTAGTCTGTCTGGTAAGTGGATGCATCATTGGCAGCAAGATTGTGGCAATAGCCAGTTTGAAGTAATGCTAGTGTCTTTCCTCCTGGGGCCACACATAAGTCAAGCACAGTGTCTCCAGGCTGCAAGCTAAAGGCCAGGACAAGCAGCAAGGAAGCAGCATCCATGAGGTAGTAGTCCGTGACACCCAGGTTGCCGAGTCTGGCAGGAGAGAAGCATTGACATCTCCTTTGACAAAAGTGCATCATCAAAGGTTTGGACTGTAGACCCAGGAGGCTGGGGGTGGGTTTGTGGATTGGTCATTCTCAGGGTTGATGGCTTCATTCAGGAAGTCCCTGGCACTCATCTGCTCCAGCTTAGCACTCGCATGATCTCAAGCAGCAGTCATTGACTAGTGCACCATACTTCTGCTTTGAGAGGAGACTGACATGGAGAGATGGCCAAAGATCCCCAAACTGCATGCCGCAGTTATGTTGAAATTCTGCAGAGCCAGTTGACTGGCAGGAAATTTGGGCTCTGTGGCAGCCTTCAGTCATGCAGTGACTGGCACCACAATGCTCAGAATCACAGAGTTGAGGGTTATTTCAGAAAAGTTCCAGAACTCAGGGCAGTGGGATAGGGAGAATTCACCGAACCCATTTCTTACCTCGATGTCTCCATGGGACTGTCACAAAGTCCACATTTTTCACCATCTCCTGAGCATATCTCGGTATGGATGCAGCCATATCAGCATCCATGCATCCATACAATTTTAAACCCAAAAATGTAATTTCCTTCCATGCAAATTCATGTCTTTAATCTTTATTTGTAAAGATTTAGGTGAAATTGTGTATTGCAAATCTAAATGGTTGGCCCTGGGATGCAGGAACATCTTATCAGATTGACATCAGGAATAACAACCAACCCTTTCTTAATGCAGATGCATAGTTGTCTAAAAGGTTAGGAGAGCTGTATGTGTTACGTGGCTTAGTAAGGTAGACCTCATAACCTTGACGGAGGTGACTGTGTGCTCTTAGTCATCTCCTTCACTCAGAGTGGTTCTTGTGTTATATCTCTGGGTTTAGGGTAGGCAGTGAAGACAGTATCTTATTAAAGGTAGTTTTGAGGCACCTGGGAACTATCATTGTAAGCAGATGTGGAGGACTTGATGTGTTGTAAAAAATAGTATTTGGTCCCAGAGCTATAAAAAAATTTGATACAGCCTTTGCTTTCATGTTGGTTCAGATCCAGTTCTGGAGCTAAGACTCTCTCACCTCAGTGAATGTAATACATGTAATACAATGATAACAATACAGAGCAGCATCTGCTAAGTGCCAGATTGTTGGCAGACGCAAGAAATACTAAGAGTTAGAGCACTGGTGGTGCTGGGACAGGGCTCTTGGAGGTGGTGAGACTTCAGCTGGACCTGAAGGGAGAAATGAGGAAGAAAGTGGGGAAAGAAACAGTACATTCTAGGAGGGCATGCTACTGCCTTGCTTGGTGGGTGTCAGTGTCAAGAGTGGAGTAGTTTCTATTGGGAAATAGTGAGAGTTAAGAGATTAAGTCATAAAGATGGGTAGGAATGATGTCTGAGTGCCTTGAAGCAAGGTAATCCAGGAGCAACATGATGAAAGCTACCGTGGAAAACTCAGCAGGACTTAAGTGATGCATGGTGGGAGGCAGGAAGTTAAAGATGACTGGTGTTAGCTGTTACCTGAGGGAGTTAGGATTCCATTGACAGATAAGACCGGGAGGGAAAGCTTTGATGTTTTGGAGACCGCTGAGTTTACCAGGGCTGCGGAGTGATGAAAGACCATCCTGTAGAAACAAGTAATTGGAGGTACGTAACCACAGTTCTTCACAGAATCCGAGAAAGATTGTTACAGTTTATACTATTTAATTCTGCAATTATTTGGGGAGAATGAAGCCTACCAAATGGTTATTTGCATTGTGTTGTTAAGGTTATTGCCTTCTCTGTGAAGTAAGACCTTGAAGGACTTGAGTTCAGGAGTTTAAGATGAAATTCATTCTAGGAAGAGAGTGAAACATTGCTTTTGAAGCAGAAATAAGGGACAGGCTAGATAAAGCTAAAACTACCAAGGAGACTTTGAGTTAGAATAGAGAAGATGAGATAGTTCTTAAGAGGTGTGTTCATTTGCTGAGAGTGAATTGAGAACTTGAATTGAATAGGAAAGATTTGCCACTGGTTATATGTATTTAGGAGTTAATATAGCCAGGGCCGCGGCTCACTAGGCTAATC
Organism: Oryctolagus cuniculus; assembly: GCF_051225735.1. Classification (NCBI taxonomy): domain Eukaryota; kingdom Metazoa; phylum Chordata; class Mammalia; order Lagomorpha; family Leporidae; genus Oryctolagus; species Oryctolagus cuniculus. The sequence goes on from NC_142868.1 coordinate 180,552,976, forward strand.
CTCCACCTAGCGGCGCCGGCACACCAGGTTCTAGTCCCGGTCGGGGCGCCGGATTCTGTCCCGGTTGCCCCTCTTCCAGGCCAGCTCTCTGCTGTGGCCCGGGAGTGCAGTGGAGGATGGCCCAAGTGCTTGGGCCCTGCACCCCATGGGAGACCAGGATAAGTACCTGGCTTCTGCCTTCAGATCGGCGCAGTGCGCCAGCTGCAGCGCGCCGGCAGCGGCGGCCATTGGAGGGTGAACCAACGGCAAAGGAAGACCTTTCTCTCTGTCTCTCTCTCTCTCTGTCCACTCCGCCTGTAAAAAAAAAAAAAAAAAAAAAAAAAAAAAGGAGTTAATATAAAATTTAAATATATAGAGAGAGAATGAGAGAGAGAGATGCTGAATGTAAGTAGTAACCACAGTTTCTTCTTCTTTCTTTTCTTTCCTTTTTTTAAGATTTATTTATTTATTTGAAAGGCAGAGTTACAGAGAGGCAGAGGCAGAGAGAGAGAAGTCTTCCCATCTGCTGGTTCACTCCCCAGATGGCCACAATGGCTGGAGCTGCTCTGATCCGAAACCAGGAGCCAGGAGCTTCTTCTGGGTCTCCCACATGGGTGCAGGGGCCCAAGGACTTGGCCCGTCTTCTGCCTTCCCAGGCCATAGCAGAAAGTTGGATTAGAAGTGGAGCAGCCGGGACTTGAACTGGCGCCCATATGGGATGCTGGCACTGCAGGCGGCAGCTTTACCTGCTATGCCACAGTGCTGGTCCCATGACCACAGTTTCAACATAATATCATAATATTTTATGAGTAGCCATCCTCAGTGATTCTGATTCAGAACATTAAACAGTCAATGGGGTTATACAAGGCTGAGTAAGTATTTCTAGATTGCTAGGAGACAGTGTTGAAATACTTGGCTCTGGCTTAGAAAGGGACAGAGAAAGAGAAAGGGCTAAAGGTTATGAACAAAGATGTAAAGGGGGAAATCAAAGTGTTTTGAGAAGATGGAGCAGTTTCAAGAGATAATGCACCGGGTTTTTTTTTTTTTTTCCTAAGATTTATTTATTTATTTATTTGAAGGGCAGAGTTAGAGAGAGAGAGTTCTTGCATACACTGGTTCTCTCCCCAGAGAGTTGCAACGGCCGGAGCTACTCTGATCTGGAGCCAGGAGCTTCTTTCAGGTCTCATGCAGGTGCAGGGGCCCAAGGATTTGGGCCATCTTCTACTGCTTTCCCAGGCTATAGCAGAGAGCTTGATTTAGTGGAGCAGCTGGGTCTGGAACTGGTGCCCATATGGGATGCCAGCACTGCAGGCAGCGGCTTTATGTGCTACGCTATGGCGCCAGCCCTGATAATACACTTTCGCAGCATTACCAAGAAGTAGAGAAGGTAATGTCTGTTATGAGCATTCTTTGAGTTAAATGGTTGAGAAGAAAAATGTGAACCAGATGATCAATATCAGAACAGAAAAATATTTAAATAGCAAATTCAAGTTTACAAAAGGCTTTTACATATTTGGTAGCATCCTTTTTTTTTTTTTTTTTTTTTTTTGGTGACAGGCAGAGTTAGAGACAGTGAGAGAGAGAGACAGAGAGAAAGGTCTTCCTTTCCATTGGTTCACCCCCGAAATGGCTGCTATGGCCAGTGTGCTGCGGCCGGCACACTGCACCGATCCAAAGCCAGGAGCCAGGTGCTTCCTCCTGGTCTCCCATGCGGGTACAGGGGTCCAAGCACTTGGGCCATCCTCCACTGCCTTCCCAGGCCACAGCAGAGAGCTGGACTGGAAGAGGAGCAATCAGGACTAGAATCTGCCACCCATATGGGATGCTAGCGCCACAGGTGGAGGATTAACCAAGTGAGCCACGGCGCCGGCCCGGCCCCTTCATTATTTCCTAAACAGTAACCGAATAACAACTATTGATTTTCAGAGCATTTATATTATTTTGGACATTATAAGTAATTTAAAGATGAGTTACAGTATGGAGGAGAATGTGCTTGGTTCTAGGTCAATACTGTGCTATTATATAAAGGGCTTAGCATCTGCAGATTTTGATATCCCAAGTATCCTGGAATCAGTCCCTCAGAGATACTGGCTGGATATTGAGGACAGCTGTCTATGGTGGGAAGGCAGCTCAAGGTTGGTTCATAAGTTTGTTTTGTTGTCCTTACCATTCAAAATGAAACAAATGTGACTTGTACCAAAAATTTAAAAAATGAAAAGTAGGGAGGTCGGCACTATGGCATAGCAGATAAAGCTGCTGCATATGGTGCTGGCATCCCATATAGGCGCCAGTTTGAGTCCTGGCTGCTCCACTTCTGATCCAGCTTTCTGCTATGGCCTGGGTAAGCAGTGGAAGATGGCCCAAGTGCTTGGGCCCCTGCACTCACGTGGGAGACCCACATGAAGATCCAGGCTCCTGGCTTCAGATCAGCTCAGCTCTGGCTGTTGCTGCTATTTGGAGAGTGAACCAGCAGATGGAAGACCTCTTTCTCTGACTCTCTGCCTCTGCATCTCTGTGGTCCAGCCATACAAATAAATGAATAAATCTTTTTTTATTTTTAAAAGATTTATTTATTTATTTGAAAGAGTTACACCACAGAGGAGAGTCAGAGAGAGAGAGAGAGAGAGGGAGAGAGATCTTCCATCTGATGGTTCACTCCCAGTTGGCTGCAACAGCCGGAGGTGAGCCAATCTGAAGTCAGGAGCCAGGTACTTCTTCTTGGTCTCCCACATGGGTGCAGGGCCCAAGGACTTGGGCCATCTTCTGCTGCTTTCCCAGGCCATAGCAGAGAGCTGGATCGGAAGTAGAGCAGCCAGGTCTCTAACTGGCGCCCATATGGGATGCCAGTGCTTTAGGCCAGGGTATTAACCCACTGCGCCACAGAGGCAACCCCAGTAAATCTTAAAATAAAACAAAGCAAAAAAAGCTGAAAAGTAAGAAACAGTTATTACCCAAATTTTACCCTCTACTGCTGTTCAGTGTGTAATCTTCCAGACTGATACAGATCTGTATTTTTATTGCTTAATGTGAACTGGTTTCCAAATTAACACATAATCACCATTTCTTTTTTTATTATTTTTTTTTTATATTTTGTCAAAACAGTTGATATCTTGAGCGTTACTGAGCCAACAGGGTATCAAAATGAAAAGTTTTATTCATTTTGAAAGAGTTACGTTGCCGGTGCCACGGCTCACTAGGCTAATCCTCCACCTAGCGGCGCCGGCACACCGGGTTCTAGTCCCGGTCGGGGCGCCGGATTCTGTCCCGGTTGCCCCTCTTCCAGGCCAGCTCTCTGCTGTGGCCCGGGAAGGCAGTGGAGGATGGCCCAAGTGCTTGGGCCCTGCACCTCATGGGAGACCAGGGGAAGCACCTGGCTTCTGCCTTCGGATCGGCGCAGTGTGCCGGCCGCAGCGCGCCAGCCGTGGCGGCCATTGGAGGGTGAACCAACAGCAAAAGGAAGACCTTTCTCTCTGTCTCTCTCTCTCACTATCCACTCTGCCTGTCAAAAAAATTAAAAAAAAAAAAAAAAAAAAAAAAAAAAGAGTTACGGAGAGAGGTCTTCCCTCCACTGGTTTACTCCCCTAACTGCCAGAGCTGAAGCTGAGCTAATCTGAAGCCAGGAGCCTGGAGTTTCCTCTGGGTCTCCCACATGGGTGCATGGGCCCAAGAACTTGGGCCATCCTCTGCTGCTTTCCCAGGCACATTAGTGGGGAGCTGGATCAGAAGTGGAGCACCCGGGGCCTTAACCCACTGTGCCACAGCGCCAGCCCCATAATCATCATTTCTAACAGCTGCATATATTGAAGGGATATACTGTTTGTAATCTCTTCCTTGAAATTAGATGGTTATAATTGTTTTCATTATTAAATAATATAGTGAATATTCTTATACCTATCTTGGTATCCTTGTGTAAAATAAACTTTTTGAAGTCAAAGTACTAGATCAAAGGGTATGCACATTAAATTTTGATAGATATTATCAAATTGCCCTCTAGGAAGACTGTACTAATTTATATATTCCTGTCAACCAAGATATAAGAATGAGTACCTTTCTTATTAAGATTTTATTTGTTTATTTGAGAGGTAGAGTTAGAGACAGAGAAAAAGGCCTTCTATCTGCTGGTTCACTCCCCAGAGGGCTGCAATAGCCAGAACTGGGCCAGTCCGTAGCCAAAAGCTTCTTCTGGGTCTCCCATGTGGATGCAGGGGCCCTAGCACTTGGGCCATCTTTCACTGCTTTCTCAGACCAGAGAGCTAGATTGGAAGAGGAGCAGCCGGGACACAACTAGCACCATATGGGATGCCAGCACTGCAGGCAGAGGCTTAGCCTTCTGTGCCACAGTGGAGCCCCTTTACCTTTACTCTTATTACCCTAGATCCTGGTAATCTTGTTTCATCATTCTGATTTTGCACAAAAGGCTGTCTAATTTAATGCTCATTTCTTTGATGACTAATAAGGTTATCTATTGTTTTCTTCTGTTCACTGAGACTGAGTCTTAATGCTTCGCAATCATATATTCACGTGAGTAACAATAAGGAAGTCAGGAAGATGGTTTGGTTAGAGTGTGGTTTCAGGAGAGAGAGCACAACTATGATTTGGAGAAGTGTGCAGGCCAGGAAAGGCTCAGTTGCTACCATCCTTCCAAAAATAAAAAAATAAAAAAAAGGTAAAATTAGTTGAGACCACCTCTCAGCTTTTTAGTAATACATTTGAGGTTTTTTCTTTGTTTGTTTGACAGGCAGAGTGGACAGAGAGACAGAGAGAAAGGTCTTCCTTTGCCGTTGGTTCACCCTCCAATAGCCGCTGCGGCCGGCGCACTTTGGCCGGCGCACCGTGCTGATCCAAAGCCAGGAGCCAGGTGCTTCTCCTGGTCTCCCATGGGGTGCAGGGCCCAAGCACTTGGGCCATCCTCCACTGCACTCCCGGGCCACAGCAGAGAGCTGGCCTGGAAGAGGGGCAACCAGGACAGAATCCGGCACCTCGACCGGGACTAGAACCCGGTGTGCCAGCGCCGCAGGCGGAGGATTAGCCTAGTGAGCCACGGCGCCGGCCACATTTGAGTTTTTAAAGAAGCATTTAATTTACTTTTGGAATAGCTAAGCCTTCCCATGGTTAGCTGTTGTATCCTTGTAATACATTGTGAAAAAAGAAATCTATTCCTGTGCTCCCTTTACACAAAAGGCATTTACTATATACGTTGTTTTGTACTTTGCTTTCTTTAACAAAATAATCTTGGAATGGGTGTGTGGCTATTTGTTGCAGCAGTTAAGAAATCACTTGGGACACCCACATGCCATATTGGAATCCCTGGGTTCGAGTCCTGGCTCCACTTCCATTTTTGGCTTTTTTGCTAATATGCACCTTGGGAGGCAGTAGGTGGAGGCTGAAGTAGTTGGTTCTCTGCCACCCACATGGGAGACAACCTGGATTGAGTTCCTGACTCCTGGCTTTAGCCTGGCCCAGTCCTGGCTGTTGTGAGCAGACTATAAAATTAACAAGATTAAGTGACACAGTTATTTTTGTTGAAACTAACTGAACACTCACAGCATGACAGTGACTAATGAAGTACAGGTTCTTACAGGTTTAGTGTACTTGTACCTGTGTTGTATCCTAGGCCATTTCCATTCTGCTTTTCTGTAATCCAGCCCCATTCTCCATTGTTTTCCTTTTTCTTTTTCCCAAGTACTTCCTACTTGTTGTATGTGATCTCACTTAAGTGTATGTATGTCTTTATTTTGGTACTCATATGCCCTTCTCAGTGGTTCCTGAAGGAAGGTTGGATTGTTTCCAAGATGGAGCAGATACGCTCAGCTGACTTTTTCCAAGGTCTGGCAGTTGTGGTTGAACTTTGGCTTAGCCTGGAGCATGAGTTTGGGGTGGCACAATTTTATTAGAAGAATTTCATCTGGCTCAGCCTTCCTGCCAAAATGTTGGTGTGGCCAGGTAGGCTGTGCCTTGGGCATTGAATGGTGTCTTTTCTACTTAGGTCTCGGAGGTGAGAAGACTGTGTAGGGTGTTGCAAATTCCAATTAACGAGTATTAAGTACTATAGTTTAACAGGGTTGTTTGTTGGGAAAATATTCTTTGTAGATACATCCACACCTAGCTTGAAGGTTATCTTCAGTGGTTAAGCTTTCAGAGAAGGGAGGAAGAATTTGTTTAGGTGATTTTTTTTTTTTTTTTTTTTTTGGTGGTGGTGTTTTGTTTGTTTTTCTGGTGCTTTCACTTAATCTGTTTTAGGACTCCTATTAACTTCAAGTGGGTAAGGTCCTCAGGTCTCTTTTTGCTATCTTCCCAACATTTTCTTCTGTGAGGTTCACTGATTATTCAAAGAATAGGTCTCAGGTGACTTTAAAGTTCATTTATTTTAATACTCCCCATAGTTGCCACAAATCCAAAAGAGGGAAGTCTAAGTTCCACAGCCAGATGTTCTGCCATCTGGACTGAGATCTCCCAGGGAGAGGCTGCTAGATTACAGAGGCAGACCTGCCTGTCCCCTCCTGCCCCCTTCCCTCCCCTCCCCTGCCTTGCCTCTTTCAGTTTCCTCTTTCCTTCTCCCCATACTTCTTTTCTTATTTTATCATCCCACCTTCCTTGTCTTATTTCTGGGCCATAGAGGCCATCTAAGGGTTAGTGAGATGAAGGTGTGAAGGTAGTAGTGGTTCTTCTGACTTAAGGTGCACAAGAAGGAATATGCAGACTTTTGAGACTTGCTGATTATGCTTTTCTTTTCCTAGGATGCTCACAACTGTATTCCTGAGCTGGACAGTGAGACAGCCATGTTTTCTGTCTACGATGGACATGGAGGTAACTTCGGTAGATCACACTGGTAACATTCCAGGACCTTAAATACAGGGCAAGAACAGGTCCTTTGTTCTTTTGCTTTCCAGGGTTCTGACCCTTGGGTATTATTTCCTGCCTGGTGCTGGGTTTTTGTTGTTGTTTGTTTCTTTTTTTTTTCTTTTTCTTTCTTTTTTTTTTTTTTTTTTTTATCCTGCCATTCCTTTTTATTTTATGGGTTAATAATCTTACCGGGCCTTGTTTTAATCTGCAAAGTTTCTTTCTACATTAGCATTTATCTTATTTTCACTGAAGAACTAAGTATGCAAGCACAGGTAAGAAAAGACAAGGGACATATTTAAGAAAAGACAAGGGACATATTAATGGACCTCTGGAAAAGGTGATGGTGAAATCCACTTTCCTGGTTAGAACTTCACAAACATTGTGCTATTTATCTCCTCAACCCTTAGAGTTAACTCCAGTATGATGCTATAATACATCACTTTCTGTGTGTGGAAAGCACTGCTCTGGGTGACCTAAACTTTCTTCTAGGAGAGGAAGTTGCCTTGTACTGTGCCAAATATCTTCCTGATATCATCAAAGACCAGAAGGCCTACAAGGAAGGCAAGCTACAGAAGGTCTGTTTCCACTGTGTAGGCTTTGCTTTGCTTCAAACTGAGGCTCTTCCTTCCTTTCTGTACCTGACTGTAACTTACTTACTGTATTTCTTAAATAATTCTTTGCCTAAAATGAGCTTATTTACACTTGGGTCTTTTTTAGACCTGCCTAATTCATTATTGCCAGGTCTCTGAACTGTTTTTCCTGTTAGTGTCTCCTAGTGTGACAGATCACACTCTTAATTTGCATCCTGTCTTTTGTGCCCACGATTATTGTGTAGGCAGCTCTTTTGGTACCCACTGTGTTTTCTCCTGTATTCGCCTTATACTGTTCTGTTTATATTCAGGCTTTAGAAGATGCTTTCTTGGCTATTGATGCCAAACTGACAACTGAGGAAGTCATTAAGGAGCTGGCACAGATTGCAGGGCGACCCACTGAGGATGAGGATGAAAAAGAAAAAGTAGCTGATGAAGATGATGGTGAGTTTGGCATCCCTTGTCTGAAAGAAATTCAGCATTTTTAAGAAGTGTTCTTAAATATATATTGTTTATTTATCAATTCTAAGAGAGGATGGCTTTGTAGGTCCCTGGGAAGCTCTTACATTAAAGAGCCCTGTGGTATGTACTACCCGTGGTTAAAAAGGAAGGCGACAATTTTTGTTGAGTGGCTAGCATACATCCTTTGGTGTAATTGTAAGCATTTTTATAGACATTATCTCTTGTCATTGTGATGGGGTCTTCCTGGTTCCTGTTGTTATTTATGTGACCTTTTTTTCTAGACCAGAGTAGTGCTTAGACCCAATAGCCAGCCATTAAGCCTGGGCCTGAGGCTTAGACTACTAGCATTGTGGGCTTTCTGGATCCTCAGCTAAAACAGGGTTTCCAGCTTAACAGTACCAAATGAGAGGTGAGGGGGGAAACGATAACTAGTGTTCCTTTGATTAAGAAGGAACAAAAGAGGAAGGACCAAAAGAAGTCTGTGGAGGAGAAGGAAGCTATGGGATGGTCCTCTGAGACTCAGTAAGTAAGAAGAAGCGTAGGAGTGGGAGGTTGTGGGAAGTTGGAACTCAGGCTGCAAGGGCCATTGACGTAGTGAGAGGGACTGATCCCATGAGGAGTCTGGCATGGGGGCTCTGATTTAGCCTCTTCCCCGCAGTGGACAATGAGGAGGCTGCACTGCTGCATGAAGAGGCTACCATGACTATTGAAGAGCTGCTGACACGCTACGGGCAGAACTGTCACAAGGGCCCTCCCCACAGCAAATCTGGAGCTGGGACAGGCGAGGAACCAGGGTCCCAGGGCCTCAATGGGGAGGCAGGACCCGAGGACCCATCTAGGGAAACTCCTTCACAGGAAAATGGCCCCACATCCAAGGCCCACACAGGCCTTTCCTCCAACTCGGAACATGGGACTGAGGCAGGCCAGGTTGGTGAGCCTGGCACTCCTACTGGTGAGGCTGGGCCTTCCTGCTCTTCAGCCTCCGACAAGCTGCCTCGAGTTGCTAAGTCCAAGTTCTTTGAGGACAGTGAGGATGAGTCAGATGAGGCGGAGGAGGAAGAGGAAGACAGTGAGGTAAGGGCCTGTGAGGGCAAGCAGATGCTGAAGTTGCAGAGAGGGCCTGTTTGGTCACCATCCGTAGCTTTCAGCTCTCTTCCTTCTCCTTTCTTGACATCATCCCCCAAGACCCCACTGTACTCTAAACTTCTGCCTTCTTGAATTCATTATCTCTACCATCACAAGTACCATTTAGCCCTCTTACCTTGTCTTTTGTCAATAATGTAACAAACAGATCTAGTTCTGGCCTGTCAGTCTTAGAGAACAAGAAGGTAGTAGGTGTTACCTTGGATATTTGGGTGTTTCCTTCTCTATACAATTTGTTTTCTGATCATATTGCCTGGAAAGTACTTTTGACTGGCAGCCCTGGCCTTTCCTAGGGCTTCATGCTAATGAGTACCAAGCCCAGTTCAGGATAAGTGTTACACTCATCCTAGCCCTCCCCACTTCCCCAGATCTCCTGATCATGCAGTTGTATCTTTCAGTGTTTTTGAGGACCTGTGCTCAGTCAGGACCTCTTGGTGTTCTGAGTACAAGTTAGGGTGGGGGTTGAGGGAGAACAGGGGTCATCCCAGTCTCAGCAGCCTGGGATCCTCCTCCTGGCAGGAATGCAGTGAGGAAGAGGATGGCTACAGCAGTGAGGAGGCAAGGAATGAGGAAGATGAGGATGACACTGAGGAGGCTGAAGAGGATGAAGAGGAGGAGGAAGAAGAGGAGGAAGAGATGATGGTGCCTGGGATGGAAGGCAAAGAGGAGGTATGTGTGTGGGGAAGAAGGTAAATTTGAAGAGGTCAAAAGGCAGGGAAGAATCCTCTGATTTTGATTTTGAGTAGGGGGATCCCCTTGATATCTTAATAAACTTGTGGTTATGAGAGATTCTCCAAGGGGAACTACATGATAAATCTTTTGGGTAGAATTATTTCAGAAAAGGGAGGAAGCTTGCTGGTGTCTTTGGAAAGATGGAATGTCTTTCTCTTGTTTGTTAAAATTATCTTGGGTATCCCAGTGAGAGGAGAAAGCATAGGTCAGGGGTGCACCTGTGAGGAACTCATGTCTGCAGACTCCCATGATGCTCCCTTTCTTCCTCTTAAGCCTGGCTCTGACAGTGGTACAACAGCGGTGGTGGCTCTGATACGAGGGAAGCAGTTGATTGTAGCCAATGCAGGAGACTCTCGCTGTGTGGTGTCTGAGGCTGGCAAAGCTTTAGACATGTCGTATGACCACAAACCGGAGGATGAAGTGGAGCTAGCACGCATCAAGAATGCTGGTGGCAAGGTTACTATGGATGGGCGAGTCAACGGGGGCCTCAACCTTTCCAGAGCCATTGGTAAGGGCCATGAAACTATGGGAAAGACTTCTGGGGGTCTTGCCTTCTGTCCAGACTACTTAGTAGCAAACTTTAATCTTTATAGCTCTTGTACCTTTCAGAATACTTCCATATTTGCTACCTCTGTCCTTAAATATCTCTGGGAAATAGCCAAGATAAGTATCATTATTCTCAGTACCTTTTGGATTGTGAAGACACAGGTGAGAGACTTATTTGAGGTTCAGCAACCTGATGACAGGGCTGAAACTAGAGAAACTAGAAAATAGTTCCACTGGGTGATGGAACTGATAAAGAAGGGAATGAATGGCAGTGGCAAGTGTGACCTGTCTGAAAAGACTAGTCTGTGGGAAGTCCTTCAGCTGCTGGTCAAGCAACCATTCCTTTACTTCAGGAGACCACTTCTACAAGAGAAACAAGAACCTGCCACCTGAGGAGCAGATGATTTCAGCCCTTCCTGACATCAAGGTGCTGACTCTCACGGATGACCACGAGTTCATGGTCATTGCCTGTGACGGCATCTGGTGAGCATTGGCAGAATGCCCTAAAATCCCTTTTTTTGCAGCGATATTTCTTGTAGAGCTCAGAGCTGTTGTAGGATTAGAGCCCAGGCAGACGTCTTGGTGAGTCAAGACCACCAGACCTAAGGCCGAGTCGAGGAGAATTTCTGTAGGTGCTTCCATTGGCCTGGGTCACCGCGTCTCTCCGCATTCTCTACTGTGCCTTGGTGGGACTGAAGAAGATTCTATCCTTTTTGGCCCCAGGAATGTGATGAGCAGCCAAGAAGTTGTAGACTTCATTCAATCAAAGATCAGCCAACGTGATGAAAATGGGGAACTTCGGTTATTGTCATCCATTGTGGAGGAGGTGAGTTCCAAGGTAGAGAGAGGGTCCCTGGTCTGCATAGCTAAACTTCTCTTCTCAGGATCAGTAATTACTGACAGATACCAGACCCTGACCAAAAAGTTCCCCCTTCTCCCGGATCCTGAGTCTTCCATACATCCCTCCCCTTCTCCCGGATCCTGAGTCTTCCATACACCTCATGAACTAGCAAGTTCCCCTCTTTCCTGTTGCCCGTTCCCCTCCTTCGGCCACCTGTCTCGGCAGGGCCAGCTCTCTTGGGAGACTGTGGGTTCTCAGGACAGTGTTCAGACCCCGTGGCTGAGCTATTCCGTGCCTTTTGTAGCTGCTGGATCAGTGCCTGGCACCCGACACTTCTGGGGATGGTACAGGGTGTGACAACATGACCTGCATCATCATTTGCTTCAAGCCCCGGAACACAGCCGCGCTGCAGCCAGAGAGCGGCAAGCGGAAACTGGAGGAAGTGCTCTCCGCTGAGGGCGCTGAGGAAAACGGCAGCAGCGACAAGAAGAAGAAGGCCAAGCGGGACTAGCAGCCACGCGGACCCTGCCCACCTAGACTGTTTCTGAGCCCTCCGGACCTGAGACTGGGTTTTGTCTTTTTCCTTTAGCCTTAGCAGTGGGTGTGAGGTGTGCAGGGGGAGCTGGGTGGCTTTACTCGGCCCATTCCAAAGAGGGCTCTTCCTCCACACGGCCGCCGGGGAGCCTCCGCTGTCCTCCCGGCCGCCTCTCGCTCCTTTGGGCTCATCACCGGTTCTGTGCCTGTGCTCTGTTGTGTTGGAGGGAAGGACTGGCGGTTCTGGTTTTTACTCTGTGAACACTTTATTTAAGGACATTCTTTTTTATTGGCGGCTCCATGGTCCCCAGCCGCTTGCGCCCACTCTCTGTTGTACACTTTCAATCAACACTTTTTCAGACTAAAGGCCAAAACCTAATCGTGCCCGTGGTGTCCTTCTTTCTCCGCTGCCGTGGCCCCAGACTTGAGACTTAGCCCCATCGGGAGCACGTAGCGAGCCTCTGCACACGAGTGTGTGCGTGTGTGTGTGTGTGCGCGTGTGTTTCCCCGCCCATCCCTCGTGTGTGTAGGGGCCAGGGGTGCTCTAGGCACTGCGGCTCTGCCAAGTGAGTTGCGGCCGCCTGACGTCAGCTCATCCTCACCCCCTCCTGGAATCAGGAACGACTCCTAGTCCTCCAGGGACGGTCGGGCAGCCCCGAACCTGAAGCCGCGGGCAGGGCTTCTTGCCGGGCTCGGCGGCCTGGGTCGCCTCCGACCGCGGATTGGCCCGCCCGCCCTCTCGTCACAATCACTTCCTGGTCACGCCGCGGGCGTCCTCGCCGCGGTTCGCCCCGCGGACTACGCGTCCCGTGCGGCTCTGCGGCGGCGGAAGCGGAAGCGAGTACGGAGGTACCAGCTGGTCTCCATAGGGGGGGTAGGGGGCTCCATGAATGGAAGAGGCGGCGGCGGCGGGAGCGGCCTGAGCTGGGTGCCGGGGCCAGGGCCGGGGGCTGCCCGGGGCCCGCGCCGCTGCATGGGGGCGGCCCGTGGCCCCTGAGAGGAAGGGCGGGCGGGGGGGGGGGCCGAGTCGGGAGGGGCGGGGCCGGGCGGCCGCAGGCCGAAGGCGCTTCGGGCTGGAGCCGGTCACGATGCCCCGAAGGAAGCAAAGCCACCCGCAGCCCGTGAAATGCGAGGGGGTCAAAGGTCAGGGGTCAGGGGCCTTGTGTGGGGAGGGGCGGGCCGGGGTCAGGGGTGTGGGGCTCAGGTCAGGGTGGAGGGAGACTTCTGAGGGATGGGGCGGCGATCTGGGCTTCCCACTGTGGTGCTAAGGGAAGCCGAGAGGGTCAAGGACCACGGGAAGTGCCCGTGCACGAGGGCTGGCTCCCCGGGGGCGGGTGCTGGGCACGGCTCCTGAGGGAGCGTCCACAAGCCCTCTCTCCTCTTCAGTGGATCCCGAAGACTCCCTCGACGAAGGACCGGGGGCCCTGGTCTTGGAGAGTGATTTGCTACTAGGCCAGGATCTGGAGTTCGAGGAGGAAGAGGAAGAGGAGGAGGGTGATGGTACCAGCGACCGGCTCATGGGCTTCGAGAGAGACTCTGAAGGTGGGTTTGGGGGCCTTGGCTAAGGGGACCCCAGCCTTCTGGGAGGCAGGTTAGGGTTTAGTGTCAGCGAGCAGCAGCCCCATTTCCTGCCCAGCCTGGGGCTGCTTTCGTTGATCTGAGCTAGAGGACTTCATTTGCCTGATGGTTCCATCAGCTTCATCAGTTGTTGAGGTAAAATTCTAGAGCCTGGTCCAAAGGTGCTATGAGCAGGAGGGTGGATGAATCCCGTGAAGTGACTGGTAAAACGTAATGCCCTTTTAATAACCTTGTTCCCCTTCCTCGTCCGTTCCCTGAGTATGTTTACTTTAAGTTCAGGAAGCCACTTCTCTTAAGTCACTCAAGCTGGGACTCCTGTCCTTCCCTTCACCTGCACCACAGCTCCTGTTGGGGAGTTTTAGTCTCTGCCCTTAAGAGTCCCCCCACAATCCTGTGTTCCTGGCTTCACCCTTACCCCGACTCACTGTGCTGTCTGCTCACTGCGGATGCTTATCAAAGTCACGGACTGTCTGTGTGTTATTAGAGCAAGCAAGTGGGACTGCGTGTGCTATTTTCATTGCTTTTCCCTCCGAATTTTGCCTGCCCGTGAGACAGGTTTATTTTACAACCAGCCCCAAACTGAAAGGGGTTTATACTAATGTAGAGCTCAGAGAACGGTTTCAGGCCTCCCTGCCATTTGTAGTTTTACTTTACTTTCTCAAGAATTACATTACTGGTTCATTTCAGTCCTTGGGCCATTGTGAGCCATGGATCCTTTTCCATCCAGCGGAGTTGGGTACAACTAACCGTCTTCACTAGGTTAGTCCAGACTCAGGTAGACGATCCCGGGGTCACTGCAGGGGAACCATAGGCATCAGGAAAGCTGAGAGAACGGTGGGGCCCCAAGTGGGAAAGGGAGAGTGTGGAGCCTGGTCCTACGCCATGCTAACCTTGCTTCTCCTGTCTGCCTCACCAGGAGACTCTCTGGGGCCCAGGCCTGGGCTGCCCTACGGGCTGAGTGACGACGAGTCTGGGGGCGGCCGGGCACTAAGTGCCGAGAGTGAAGTTGAGGAGCCAGCCAGGGGTCCAGGGGAGGCCAGGGGTGAGAGGCCAGGCCCAGCCTGCCAGCTGTGTGGGGGGCCGACAGGTGAGGGGCCGTGTTGTGGGGCAGGAGGGCCGGGTGGGGGGCCCCCGCTGCCCCCACGGCTACTGTACTCATGCCGCCTCTGCGCCTTCGTGTCCCACTACTCGAGCCACCTGAAGCGGCACATGCAGACACACAGCGGGGAGAAGCCGTTCCGCTGTGGCCGCTGCCCCTACGCCTCAGCCCAGCTCGTCAACCTGACACGACATACCCGCACCCACACTGGCGAGAAGCCCTACCGCTGTCCCCACTGCCCCTTTGCCTGCAGCAGCCTGGGCAACCTGAGGCGGCATCAGCGCACCCACGCAGGGCCCCCCACTCCTCCCTGCCCGACCTGTGGCTTCCGCTGCTGTGCTCCACGACCAACACGGCCTCCCAGTCCCACAGAGCAGGAGGGGGCAGTGCCCCGGCGACCTGAAGGTAAAAAGCCAGCGACCAAAGGTCCTGGGACATGGGTGGGTGGCCCCAAGGAGACTTGGATTCTTAGCCCACGTCTTCTTGTCCCCACAGATGCTTTGCTCCTTCCAGATTTGAGCCTTCATGTGCCACCAGGTGGTGCCAGTTTCCTGCCAGACTGTGGGCAGCTGCGCAGTGAAGGGGAGGGCCTGTGTGGGACTGGATCAGAACCACTGCCAGAGCTGCTGTTTCCTTGGACCTGCCGGGGCTGTGGACAAGAGCTGGAGGAGGGTGAGGGTAGTCGGCTGGGAGCTGCCATGTGTGGGCGCTGCATGCGAGGAGAGGCTGGAGGGGGTGCCAGTGGGGGGCCCCAGGGCCCCAGTGACAAAGGCTTTGCCTGTAGCCTCTGTCCCTTTGCCACTCACTATCCCAACCACCTGGCCCGGCACATGAAGACACACAGTGGCGAGAAGCCTTTCCGCTGCGCCCGCTGTCCTTATGCCTCTGCTCATCTGGATAACCTGAAACGGCATCAGCGCGTCCACACGGGAGAGAAGCCCTACAAGTGTCCCCTCTGCCCCTATGCCTGTGGCAACCTGGCCAACCTCAAGCGTCACGGTCGCATCCACTCTGGTGACAAACCTTTTCGGTGTAGCCTTTGCAACTACAGCTGCAACCAGAGCATGAACCTCAAACGCCACATGCTGCGGCACACAGGCGAGAAGCCCTTCCGCTGTGCCACCTGCGCCTATACCACAGGCCACTGGGACAATTACAAGCGCCACCAGAAGGTGCACGGCCACGGGGGCCCAGGAGGGCCTGGCCTCTCTGCCTCTGAGAGCTGGGCACCACCTCACAGCCCACCCTCTGTTTTGAGCTCTCGGGGTCCACCAGCCCTGGGTGCCGCTGGCAGCCGGGCTCTCCACACAGACTCACCCTGAACCAGGGCCTACTTCCTCAGGGCCCTGCAATCAGCCCTGAATCTCCTGTGCGTTTTATATACAGATGGACCAGAAGTCACCTTCTCCTTCCTCCCCCGCTGGCCAGGGGCTCCACACAGACTAACCTAGGCACTGTATGGACCTGCCCAAACCCCATGGGCGGGGGCTCATATGGACCAGGGGGCCTTGCCTTGACTGATGCACTTCATGAGCTCAGTGAGAGGGCCTTGTATTCACCGCCACTGCTCCCAGGGGCTGTGGATGAATGCTGGGGGACTGCCCAGCCTCCCACCTGTTTATTTAACTTATTTCAGTGCTTTATAATAAAGGAAACACTAACAAAGCCATGTCTATGCTGAATTGGCAATGGCAAGAACAGTTTGGCATCACCCTTAACACAGTAGACCTTGCTGTGGGGGGTGGGGAAGCAGGGGCAGTGAGAGGGAACCAGAGGTAGGCAGCAATCAGGCTGAGTTTAATGATGGGGAGCTGGGCCAGACCATACAGACTTTTGCCCATGCCCTTGGCCCATGGCCCTGGGAAGCCAGAAGCAGCCCAGGGAGAGCTGTGGTTCCTCCCCAAGGCAGGCAGCCATGGTCCCTTAGACTTTGTGCAAAATACTAAATGCTAATTTGGCATCGAGGGCCAGCTGTGTAAAGAGGGGGCAATCCTTTGTGCAGCCAGCCCAGAGGGGTGAGGGAAGGGGGTTAGGAGGCCCCTGGCCAAAAGAAAAGGAAAGTGAGAAGGGGGGAAGGAAAGGGACCCCCTCCCCCCAAGCTTGGGGGACACAGGCACAGGGCAAGTTTCTCTAAATTCCTCTGGGGGAGAGGCAGACATCGAAGCAGTGGAGATTACAGATCCTCATCTCCAATGCCCTCGAAGGCGAAATTGCCGTGGACATCACCGGCACTGGCGTCTGTGCTGGGACTGCCAATCCCCCGCAAGCTCACGGCACTCAGCTTGCTCTGTAACAGAGGTAGGGGTGGGGGTCAGAGGGCTGGAGCCTGCGCATCCCCTGCACACACCAACCTCACCAAGCCTGTCACTCACTGAGAGTTTGATCATGGACTCCCGGCTGGCATCGGGTGACTCCTGAGGAGGGGAGAAGAAGGCAGAGGTGTCAGGCTGGGGGAGGGCAGGCAAGGCTGGGAGCCAGCTTACTATCCAAGGCTGGCACTTACCAGCAGTGGCGGGGACTTCACTGCTTGCTGGCTGTCTGAGCGTCTCAGCGTGCCCCCCACCCGCCGGCGGAGCATCTGGGGACAGAGACAGAAGGTGCCGACTGAGGGCAGCTCTCCCTTTAGCAGCCCAGTGGCTTCCCTGCTCCAGCCACAACCTGGGACGAAGGGGAGGGAGAGCACACACAGCCTGGGCTTGCTCTGCTGACCTTTCGGATGCTGCCGCCAGATTTCTTCACCATCAGCTCGTCCACCATGGACTGTAAGCAGATGCTCATCATGATGGCCTGAGGGCAAGACGAGAGCTCAGCCTGACCACCGTGGTCATCCTGCGCCCAGGCCCCCCCACGTGGGCTTCCACTCACATGGAGGCCTGGAAGCCCTAGATTTGGGTATCTAAGTGGCTCCAGAGGAGGTCTGAGGGTGGGCTCACACCTGGGGGCTGGTGATGGTGACCCACTGTAACCGATCCTTGCTCATGAGGTATTCAAAAGCCAGTTCCAGGCGTACTTCACCCCGGCCCCGGCCAGGGCTGCTCGTGCCTCCACTGGGCAGTGGCACCTGGAGGAGGAAGGGAAGTCAGCTGGCCGGGTTCCTTCTGACCAACTTGCCTGCCTTCCTGAACCGCTGTGGCCCATTTCTTAAGCTCAAAGCTTGCCTAGCCTCCATTCCTGAAGGCCGCCCCTTCCTACCCCGACTCACAGAGGAGGTGACCCGCCAGCACCGCATGCGGGTGACCCGGAAGGAGCCTTCTCGGAGTTGCTGGCCAGGCAGGCGGAGCTGGAGGCTGAGCTCACTGTTGCCTGCGCTCACCACCACGGGGCAGTCCTTCTCGGGGAAGTCAGCCACACAGGCATCGAAGCGCAGGTAGCCGTAGTGCCTGAGGGTCTGGGCCAGCCGTAGGAACTGGAAAACAGTCACCGTGTGTGGCAGGTCAGGAGAGGGAGCAGAGCAGTCCAGATACAGCGATCCCCTTAGAGGCGGACCGTGGCAGAGCTCACCTCCTTCTTGGAGACCTTCTCTTGCAGAGACTTGAGCTGGCGGTGCTGCTCCTTGGTGACCAGGATCCACCCACGCTCAATATCTGACACTGTCTACAGCAGAGACAAGGGTGGGGGTGGGGCTCCCAGTCAGCCATCTCAGGTAGCGTCCAGTTCTTTCTGTACAGCCTGACTTAAGCCCCACACTTCTCTGCAATGAGTCCTGGACCTTATCTGCTTATAAAGTGGGAGGAGTAGTTGTGTCACAAGCCGAACAGTTCTCTAGAACTTCCTCATCAACTAGACAAGGACGGGAGTTTTCATGAGAGAGTGGGACACCAGACTCATTTTTAGGGGAGGGGTTCTGAGGCAGCTCCAAGCTCACCTGAGCATAAAGCAGGTTCAGGCCAACCCGGTTCTCCATGACATCGTCGTCATAGGCAGAGTCCCAATAACTGTGAGGCCAAGGGGTGGAGAGGGGTAATGGGCTGAGCGGGGTAAAGCAAGAGATAGGATGGGAAACTGGGGCTGTCAGGGGCTAATGGTCACATCGTGGGAGGAAGCGTGGGAGGCCTGGTAGAAACAGCCAGCACTACTCCCTTGTCCAGATGAATCTGTCTCCGTTTGTGGCCCCATAACCCAATCCAGCACCCTCCCCTGCCCCCTCCCCCGGGTCCAGCCCTGACCTCTTCCTTAGCACAATCTTATACTCTTGACTCCGAAGACTGGTAACAGACACGTAAGGCAGCTCGAACTCTTGCAACTTCCGTACAACTGTGGGTTAAAAGGGAAATGTCGTGGGGCTCAAGAAAGCAGCAACTTGAGGAAATGCTCCGTTTGGGTCGGGGAAGCACAGGAAGCTGCAGAGGACAGAGAGACTCACAGGAAATGGCTCCATCCTCTTTTTCTCGAACTAGGAAGAGGCTAAAGTATCCAATCAAGTCATCTGGAAGATCAAGCTTTGCAGCCACAGCCTGGGGACAGGGACCGGGAGGATGGGTTACCATGTTGGATGGCCCTAGTCACCTCCGAACCTGAGACCCTGGGGTGGAAGGGGACGAGGGCAGCGCCAAACAAGCACCTCACCTCCAGGACATCGTCGGTCTGATCGGAAGTTAGCACGCTGACCAGGACCTTCTGCCCGTTGCTGAGCAGTACTTCCAAGGAGACCTCCTCCGTGGGGACCTGTTGTGTCTCCTGTCGCGAGCATCCGTGGGCGTGGCAGCCACTGCCTTGTTAACCCTCGCCCAGAGCCCAACCGTGACCCCATCCCCAACTCTCATGTTCAGAGCCCTCTGGTGTCTTTGTCCTCAGCCACTTAAACACAGGCTAGGGCTTCCTTGACTTCATTGGTAAAGCAGACACGTCATTTAAAAAAACAAAACAAAACAAACAAACAAAAAAACAAAAACCAACCTGCCAGGATGGCTCCTCTTGTAGCCACATCATTCTCCCACAAAGCCCTTCCCTTAAACCTTGATCCCATCCAAAACCTTACCTGTTGTGCCCGCCGTAAGAAACTATTGAAGGTCTCACTGCTCCCAAGCAAAGGGTCCTGTCGAACTGTGGAACAAGAGAGCGACGTTCTCCTACCTCAGGAAGCATGCCTGGCTCCCCCAGTCCTCCTCTTAGTAGGTGCCCCCCGACCCCCTTTCCTGGGCTGATGGTGGCCTGCCACATCCCCAGCTGGCCTCACCTCACTCACTGTTTGCATAAATTCTTCACCTGCCCCACCCTTGGCTGCCATCTAGTTGAGTCCAGTCTACAGAACTAGGGAAATAACAATGATGTTAATCTAAAGCACATCGGATACAGATTAAGTTCTCCCCACCAATCTAAGTTGCTTAAAGTCTAGCTTTAGGTATTTCTCGGAGATGTTAGTACCCAAACTGCTTTGCCAGTATATAGAGTTTCACGTCCTTGCAGACTATTTACTTGGCTAATTAAATAACAGATCAAGTTAGCAGTTGCCCAGATTTGGAAACGAACGTGGGACCTTCCCCATAGTCCTCAGTCTGCAGTGCCCTCCAAGCACTCACCAGCTTGCATGTACTTCTCTAACTGCTCTCTCCTCTGTTCTACCTCAGCAGGTGTCAGAGAGAAAAGCTTCTTTGGGGGGAATGCAGGAAGCACATTGGCCCCATACTCCTTCCGAAGCTATTTAGAGAAAGAGATAAACCCTTCGCATAAACATAGGAAATGAGAAGAGGCGATGGAGACTCAACAATGTTCTCTTGGGCTCCCATTCCCTTCCCTGGGTCCCTGCTCCCCTGTCTACCCTGTCACCCGGGAAGCAGTCCCTTTGGCGGGGGCGGCGTCTCCAGGGGGCTGTCCTACATAGGCGTTGTTACCTTCCTGTGACGAAGTCAGCCCCCCCCCACATGATGGAGCGGGTCTGTACGGGGCCAGGACCTAAGAAGCCCCTCGCTTATCTAGCAACACTGTTCACTGGAACCACCTTCACTGGAAGCAAAGGGCTTTTCAGAAAAACTAAAGTGCACACATAGTTAAGCGCTAGCTAGGCACGTTTACAAAGTATCTGGGCCCTGAAAAGGCCTTTGCAGATCCAGGAATCCAACGTGCAGCTGCAGAACCTGAGGCCTAAAGTAATCAGGTAACTTGCTCAGAGTAGCACAACGAACTATCATCAGTGGATCCGAGACTCTCTACTGAGTTAAGTACAGAGTTCGCAGTCTGGTGAGGAAGGCACAGAGACATCACATTACAGGTACGTGAGGATAACTGGAGCACCCACGCCCGCTGACATGAGCCAAGGAATGCACAAGGAAATCGGTGAAGGGTTTGTAAAAGCAGGGGAGAGAATCTGGAGCTGCAGCTCAGGTGGCAGAAGGCACGCACGCAGGCAGCCGGGTGCGAGGGCGCGGT
The DNA here is from genome assembly GCF_051225735.1 of Oryctolagus cuniculus. Classification (NCBI taxonomy): domain Eukaryota; kingdom Metazoa; phylum Chordata; class Mammalia; order Lagomorpha; family Leporidae; genus Oryctolagus; species Oryctolagus cuniculus. The sequence continues at coordinate 180,573,689 of NC_142868.1, forward strand.
GTCTCCATGCAAGGGTAAAGGCTGAAAGAGGGGCAGAGAAGCCGGGAGCAGGCTGCGAGGGGAGCAAGGGGGAGTCGCTGTGGCAGACAGCAGGCCTCTTAGGGAGCTTCCCGGGAATGTCAGAGGTAAGATAAAGTCCCCCACCTTCCCCTGTGGCAGGGACTACAGACTGCAGCGAATGGGCAGACACGATGAAGGGGAGAGGGATATACTGGTGCTCGTATGCAGGAAAGGGCTCGAAGCTGTCTCAAGGCAGGGGTGCTGGTCCCACCTGCTCGTGCAGCCCCAGGAGCTGGCTGTAGCGCACCCGACAGTGCAGGACTCCATTCACGTGAATGTTATAGGCCTGAGGACACAAAAGCAGGCAAGCTCTTTTAGGGTCGTCGTCCAGAACCCTGGCCGGAAGTTGCTTGGCACAGCTCAGTCTGAGTAATGCGCCGAGATTCTCCCGAGGGCTGGTCAGCCTGCTTCCTCCGGGACCAGGTCCCAACGCAGAAGCACCAGAAAGGCGCAAGCTAGGCCCCTTGTACAGCAATCTCCCTCCCCAAGGGGCCAGCGGTGCCCACCACAGAAGCCGCGGCCTAGCTGGGGGAGGCGAGCGGCCGAACGAAAAGACCTAGAGGTGCTGGGACGACCTGTGTACGAGCCTGACCCACGCGATAGGCTCCCAGCGAGGCCGTCGGGGGTCAGTGGCTCAAGACCAGGCCCTGCGGGCGGCGGCCAGGCCTGCGAAGCCGCCCGGAGAGGGCTCGGGCCCGTTATCCCCGCCCCTGCCCGGCCCGGCTCCGGCCGCTCCTCACCACGTAGGCGGAGCCGCCGCTGTCCCCGCTGCGGGACTCGGTTTCAGGAATGGAAAAGTGCATGTTCCCAGCGGCAGGGCCCGGCTGGGCTCCAGACTGTGAGGCCCGCAGCGGCTCTGCACGCTCGCCTCCGCCACTCAGCGCGTCCCCGCCGCCTCACTCGCCATTTTGGGCGCTTGAGATCGGAGGAGGAAAGGCGGTTGGACGTCGGCTCTATGGGAGCCGCGCCCCTGGCATGCCGGGAAATGTAGTCCACAGCGCAGGAGGAGGCTTTCCGGACTGAGCGCCCAAACTGAAGATGGCCCTCCTCGCGACCCGTATTCCGGGGCGGGGACCCAGTGCCCGACGGAGTTTGTAGTCCGCCCGGGGCTGTGCGCGGCGGGTGTCGGCGTCTCAGCCTCCGGCCCGGGTGGCACTGTAGTCCCGGCGACCGCCGAGCCAGGCCTTGGGACGGCCCTCTGACCCGGCGGGCGGAGCCCAGGACGCAGAACGATGGCTGCTGTGGCTGTGGCCGTTCGCGAGGGTGAGTGAAGGGCCGGGCGCCCCAACAGGTACGCGGGCCGACCGGCTCCGGGCGGGTGGCGCGGGGCCTGGAGCTGCTTTGGGCCCTCTGGTTCCGTTCCGGCGCCACGCGCGACTCTGGGACGCAGCCCCGCACCGCGCCCCGGCGGCGGGTGTCTGCGGGAGGGTGGGTGACCCCGCCTCTGTCCCTCCCCCGCGCCTTGGCTTTGATCCCGCCGCGCAGTGCGTCCCCACGCGGGTCCCCGGCTGGCCGGCGCGCGGCGGCGGAGCCGTGGTCATGCCAACCCAGCAGCCGGCGGCGCCGAGGACCAGTGCCCCCCAGCCCTGCCGGAGCCTCTCCGGCTCACTGTGTGCCCTGTTTTCTGATGCAGACTCGGGATCCGGCATGAAGGCGGAGCTTTCTGCTCGGCCCGGGGTGAGTGAGCCGGTCCTCCCACGCCGCCTGTCAGCCGCCGCTCTGGAAGCTGGGTCTGGTCCGTGCCGGTTTACTTCTAAGTCGCGACAGGAGATTTCACAGAGTCCCTTCGACCCCTAGCCCCTCTGGAGGCGCGGAAGCTTGTAGCAGGGAATTTGGGGCAGTTCGGGAGGCTCGGGGACTGCGCCTCGTGGGAATTCGGTAAGCTTCGGTCGTGGGGCTTCACTGTGTTCACAGCGTGCTGTGTTTGTCCCAGGCAGGGGGGAAGGAGATGACCCAAGAAGAGAAGCTGCAGCTTCGGAAGGAAAAGAAACAGCAGAAGAAGAAACGGAAAGAGGAAAAGGGGACGGACGTGGACACTGCCTCTGCTGTGTCAGCAGCCCAGTGTCCAGGTGCCGCGTCTTTTTTTTTTTTTTTTTTTTTTTTTTTAAGGACTGGGGTGTGGAGCCTGGGAGACAAACTAGTTTGGGCAAGGTGGAAAGCGAAAAGGTGTGGATAAACAGGGAGAGAAGCTTTGGCCAGGGTGTAGGTCCCCCTTGCCTGGCTGGGTCACCTCTTCCTTGTACCTTGAATAGGCCCAGCCAGAGAAGCGCCAGGACCTGGCAGTCAGTCCAGCACTCCTGGTGAGAAAGTTCCAGCTGGCCGGACTAAGGCTGAGCTGCGGGCTGAGAGGCGAGCCAAGCAGGAGGCGGAGCGGGCCCTGAAGCAGGCCAGGAAAGGGGAGCAAGGAGGGCCACCCCCGCAGGCCTCCCCCAGCACGGCTGGAGAAGCCCCCGCAGGTATCTTCTGTTCCATTCAGACACCCAGTTACTCCCGGTTCTGTGCCAGCTCACGGGTCCTCATCGTAAAACAGCTCTCTGCTCCCATTCTCACCTTGGAACCCAAAGTTCAAAGTTTTCCCCCCAACTCCGTTCTGACGCCTGTTTCTCCCTGTTCTCCCCTGCCTTCTCCACCCCCATCCTGTTTTTCTTGGTGCCCTATTGTGTTGTAAGGACAAATGACACGTTTCAAAACCTGCGCTGTCTTGAAAGCACGGTCATTATGTTTTAGGAGGGAAGCGTCTCACCGAGCACACCCAGGCTGATGACCCCACACTGCTGAGAAGGCTTGTCAGAAAGTCAGAGCGACAGCAGGTAGGAAGTGGGTGTAGTGCAGGGCCAGAAAGCGCCTGGGCCGCGTAAGGCCAGTGAAGTCGTGGCCCGGCCCTGCCAAGGCAGCTGCACTCGGGACCTGAAATTCAGCAGATCTAAAGCAGGCTCATTTCTAAGTGGATCCTTTTGTGTGGCCTGTGAATGACGTTGCAGATCTCCTCATGGCCCTTCCCCAGCCCTAGCAGAGGGAGCTTGGGGCACAGTGGGACCTGGGAGAAGGATGGGTATTTGGGTCAAAGAAGGCTCACTATTCACCTCCGTCCCAGCCTCGTCCCGTAAGTTTAAAACTGTGTGCCACTAGTCTGTCCTGTTTTGTCAAGGTTCCTACACGGAAGGACTATGGATCCAAAGTCAGTCTCTTCTCCCACCTCCCCCAGTACAGCAGACAGAACTCTCTGACACAGTACATGAGGTAGGAGCCTGGGAACCCGTTGTCTCCATGAAGTCTGGGGGATTTTCGTAACCCTGAATTGACCGTGTCTGGGGATTCGAGATGGGGTCTGTGGGAAGAAGTCTGAACCCAAGGCGAAACCCAAAAGGGCACGGGAAAGTCTGTGCCGGTGAAGGGCGTTCCTTTTCCTCAGGGGCCCGTGGGCAGTAGGTGCTCAAGCCCCCTGGCAAAGTCTGTGACACCGCCATCCCATCAGCATCCCATCCTCTGTGATCCACCCAGCCATGGTGCGACTCGGCCTGCAGTACTCCCAGGGCCTGATCAGTGGCTCCAACGCCCGGTGTATTGCCCTACTCCGGGCCTTGCAGCAGGTAGGCCTTGTCCTTCTCTCCTTTGTATCCCAGCCACACCCTCGCCAACACCTAACACCGCCCTGCCTTCTCACCCAGGGTGATCTCTGGGGCAAAGGGGATGGTTCTACCCGCAGAAGCTGGTCCCTGCCTCCCTCTCAGAGAGCTCCTCTAGGGGGCGCTCTGCTGACCCCCTTGTGCACTCTGTAGGTGATTCAGGATTACACGACGCCGCCCAATGAGGAGCTCTCCCGGGATCTGGTGAATAAACTCAAACCCTACATCTGGTAAGGAGGACAAGTGCTCCAGGGCCGCGCCCCTCTCCCCCAGTCCTTTTCTTATACGCCTCTTGCTCCGTCACTCTCCCTTCATTTGCCCGATCTCTGTTTTCTCTTTAAAGAAATGTGTTTCAGTGTGAAAGTCTTTCATGTTGTATGTAAGGAAAGTCTGTGGAAACCATCAGCTTATTTTGGTGCTAAAGCCTTTTGAAACCGATGCACGTGAGAGGTCTTCAGAAAGTATGTGGAAAATGGGATGCATGGCTTTCAGAACGTTTCGGCACCAAAATAAACCTCATCTTTAATTCCCATTTTCCATGAACTTTCAGAAGCCCTTTTTGGTATTGTCGTTGTAGCTTCCTGACTCAGTGCCGCCCCCTGTCGGCAAGCATGTACAATGCCATCAAGTTCCTTAACAAGGAGATCACTGGAGTGAGCAGCACCAAGCGGGAAGAGGAGGTGATGAGTTACGAGGAAGGAGAAAGGCATACACCCGGGGCTGGAGTCAGAAAACACGTTGCGGACTCCTAGGGAGACCCACATAAGCCGTTCTGCCTGGGCCCATGGGTTAAGGAAGTGCTTGGGTGGCCTGACTCTTGCCCCTTTGGGCTCCCTTTGGGGGCTGGTTGGGTCCCCATTCTGCGTCCAGCACGATCTCCCCGGGAAGCCGTGCGTCCGTCTCGTCCCCTCAGCGCCTCGCCCGCTCCCTCTAGGCCAAGGCGGAGCTTCAGGCAGCAGCTGACCGGTATGTGCAGGAGAAGATCGTGCTCGCCGCTCAGGCAATTCTGCGCTTTGCTTCCAAGAAGATCAGTAACGGGGATGTGATCCTGGTGTACGGCTGGTACGGCTCAGGCGCCGTGAGACAGCGGGGGTGGCGTGGTGTACGGGGGCGGAGAGCTGGTCGTCGGTCAGTGCCATTCCAGCTGCGTGCCTCTCTCCCTTCACTCTAGCTCATCTCTCGTGTCACGGATCCTTCAGGAGGCGTGGTCCGAGGGCCGCAAGTTCCGAGTGGTGGTGGTGGACAGCCGGCCCCGGCTGGAGGGAAGGCACATGCTCCGCTTTCTGGTCCGTGCAGGGGTCCCTGCCTCCTACCTGCTGATTCCTGCAGCCTCTTACGTGCTCCCAGAGGTGAGGACAGAGGAAAGAGACTCCAACGTTAGAGATAAAAAGGCCTAGTAACGTACAGATAACTCTCCCTCCCTAAGGTTCCAGTTATTCAGAAATAATAGACTTGTATAGCCCTGTTTCTGTTTACTAGGAAACACACCTGCAGCACGCTGTAGCACAGTGTCACAACCACAAGAACACTGTACTGTGTTAGTAACCACCTCGAGGGAACAGGCCAAAGTCACTTACATTTAGCGGGAGGCTGGGGAGTCCGTGGTCAGGGGTTCTCCAAGGAGAGCCATCATTAAGGTTTATTACTTGTCTTTTCACTGCTCTCCAGGGCAGAAGTGGGGACTTCCTCTGCAATGATACAGCATGACTTTTTTCCCGTTCCTTTTCTTCATTCTCCAAAACAAACAGGTTTCTAAAGTGCTCTTGGGAGCTCACGCACTCCTGGCCAATGGATCTGTGATGTCGCGGGTGGGGACAGCACAGCTGGCCCTGGTGGCTCGCGCCCACAATGTGCCAGTGCTGGTCTGTTGTGAAACATACAAGTTCTGTGAGCGTGTACAGACTGATGCCTTTGTCTCCAATGAGCTAGGTAAGGGGGCAGAGAGAAGCTTCCAGGAACCTGAGAAAGTTGGGGAGGGAGAGGGGAGGTTAAAGTGCTGCTTTTCTAAAAGGACTTGATGGGTGCCTCCTGTTACAGATGACCCTGACGACCTGCAGTGTGAGCGGGGGGATCACGTAGCCCTGGCGAACTGGCAGAGCCACCCATCCCTCCGGTTGCTGAATCTCGTCTATGATGTCACGCCGCCTGAGCTCGTGGATCTGGTGATCACAGAGCTGGGGATGATCCCTTGTAGTTCTGTTCCTGTTGTCCTACGAGTCAAGAGCAGTGACCAGTGACAGGGAAGCCGGGTCAATAAAGGACGTGCTCCCTCTTCCTAAGCAGCTCTCCGGCCTTTGTATCTTACTGTCTCCACCACGTAAGGAAGGAGTCAGACCTCCTAACTCACTCGCTCGCTCTTTTTTTTTAAGATTTATTTCTTTCTTTGAAATAAAAAATAAATAGGGTCATCTGGTTCACTTGCCAGATGTCCATTCAGTCCAAAGCCAGGAGCCAGGAGCTCCACCCAGGTCTTTCACAGAGCAGGGGGGAGGGGCGCAAACATTGGGCCATCCTTTGCTGCCTGCTTGGTACATTAGAGCAAGGTGAATGGGAAGCAGAGTAGCCAGGATTCAACCAGGAACTCCAGTGTGGGATGTGGGCATCCCAAGCAGTGGCTTAATCTGCTGCGCCACAACACCTGCCCCTCCCCAACCCCTCTTATCACCGCCACCAGCCTCAAAGGCTCGCGAGACTGTCAGGTGACTAGATCCATGCTAGTGCTTTGGGGTGAAAGTGAGGTTCAGTAGGGTGACCAAAACCATCCAAATCATCAGTGATTTACTGAGCCTTTCACATGCCAGACACTTGGGAGGAAGTGGAGGACACGTAAGAGTCCTAAGCTTAGTAGTAAGTTAGTCTTTTTTTTTTTTTTTTTTTAAGATTTTATTTATTTATTTAGAGAGGTAGAGTTACAGACAGTGAGAGGAAGAAACAGAGAGAAAGATCTTCCTTCCATTGGTTCACTCTCCAAATGGCTGCAGTGGCTGGAACTGTGCCGATCTAAAGGCAGGAGCCAGGTGCTTCTTCCCGGTCTCCCATTGGGTGTAGGTGCCCAAGCACTTGGGCCATCTTCCACTGCTTTCCCAGGCCACAGCAGAGAGCTGGATTGGAAGTGGAGCAACCAGGACTAGAACTGGCGCCCTTATGGGATGCCAGCACCGCAGGCGGAGGATTAACTTACTGTGCCACAGCGCCGGCCCCAGTAGTAAGTTAGTCTTCACTGAGCACTTGTCGCATGTCAGAAACTGTTCTGAGGCCATTCCTAGCCCACTTCAGTTTATTCAACTCTGTGAGGTAAAGGAGACTTCAGGCACAGAGAGGTTAAGTCATTCACCCAAGGTACACAAAGGTTAAGTTACTTGCCCAAGGCAACACAGCTAAGGCACAGAGGCCAAGATTATTGCCCAAGGTAGCACAGTCAGCAGGTGATCCAGGATGTGCTCATAGGCAGTCTGTATCTAGATACTATACCCTTAACTTTTATACTGGGTGCCCATCGGGAGCACTTAACATAAAGTAGGAAGACAGGCAAGCTTTGTCTCCAGTATGAGATAAGTTCTTTGATAGGATGAATGGTATTCATTGAAGTAACCAAGAATGATGCCCCTGGGTCTAGAACGGTTGGTGAAGACTTCACTGGTAACATCTACCCCAGTCCTTGAAAGATAAGTAGTTTCCTTGTTGGAAAAGAACAGAAAGGCAGATCAGCAGAGGAAACAGCTCTAGTACAGAGATGGTGCCTTAAAAGTGAGTGGCCAGGGGCTGGTGCTGTGGCACAGTGGGTTAAAGCCCTGGCCTGCAGTGCTGGCATCCCACATGTGTCGCTCCCCCTCTTCGTGGAGGAACGACACAGGACCCTGCGCTGTTCTTTTGTCTGCTCGGCCCTCCCCGGGTTTGCTGCTGGTTCTTCCCGGGTTGGCTGCCGTCCCTTCCACCTCCGTGGAAGGGCGGTTCCCCCTGCCACCTTCCCCACTTCCGCGGGGGAGCGGCACACCACCGGCCGGCTCTCTCGGGGGCTGCTCAGGTGCTCCCTCAGATGTTCCCCGGTGCATGTTGTCTCTCTCCTCCTTTATAGTCCTCTTCCGCCAATCCCAACTCTGCTGCCCACACGCCGAGTACGCTGCTCTCCTCCAATCAGGAGCAGGTCCTACAGTTTATTGGTTGAACTGGAGGCAGCTGCGTAGAAGCTGTTTCTCCCTTCTCAGCGCCATATTGTGGGAGAGCAGATGCATAGAATAAGTCTTAATTCCAGTAACTTAGTCTAGTCCGAGTTGCTCCCCACACATATGGGTGCCAATTCGAGTCCTGGCTGCTCTACTTCTGATCCAGCTCTCTGCTGTGGCCTGGGAAAGCAGTGGAAGATGGCCCAAGTCCTTGGGCTCCTGCACCCACATGGGGGACCCAGAAGAAGCTCCTGGCTTCGGATCAGCTCAGCTCTGGCCGTTGTAGTCATTTGGGAAGTGAACCAGCGGATGCAAGATCTGTCTTCATGGCTCTACCTCTCTGTATAACTCTGTCTTTCAACTAAATAAAATTAAATAAATCTTAAAAAAAGTGAGTGGCCAGTTTCCAAATGGCAAATGCAGTGAGTCTGGAACTGAGGCTTAATGTTCAGATAAGGCTGCAAAGGTAGGCTGTGGTCAAACTGTGAGTCTCACTGCTGTTTAGCTTTTTTGTTTTTTTTTTTTTACAAATAGAGTTAGTGAGAGAGAGAGAGAAAGGTCTTCCTTCTGTTGGTTTACCCCCCAAATGGCCGCTACGGCCGGAGCTATGCCAATCTGAAGACTAGAGCCAGGTGCTTCTTCCTGGTCTCCCATGCAGGTGCAGAACCCAAGCACTTGGGCCATCCTCCACTGCCTTCCCGGGCCACAGCAGAGAGCTGGACCGGAAGAGGAGCAACCAGGACTAGAACCTGGTGCCCATATGGGATGCCGGCGCTACAGGCAGAGAATTAACCAAGTGAGCCACGGCCACTTTAAAAGGGAAAGTCACTTTAAAATTTTTTTTCTTTTTATTATTTTATTTGAAATGCAGAGTTACAGAGAAGCAGAAGCAGAGAGAGATCTGTCCGCTGGTTCACTCCTCAAATAGTTTCAACAGCCAGAGCTGGGCTGCTCCAAAACCAGGAGCCAGGAGGTTCCTTGCAGTCTCCCATGTCAGTGCAGGGGCCCAAGCACTTGGGCCATCTGTTGCTACTTTCCCAGGTGCATTAGCAGGGAGCTGGATTGGAAGTGGAGCAGCTGGGACTCAAACTGTGGGATACCTATGTTGCAGGCAGCAGCTTTACCCACTACGTCAGCACCAGCCCCAAAAGTCACTTTATAAAACTTTTTTTTTTAACTTTTATTTAATGAATATGAATTTCCAAAGTACAACTTATGGATTACAATGGCTTCCCCCCCATACCGTCCCTCCCACCCACAACCCTCCCCCCTCCCACTCCCTCTCCCCTTCCATTCACATCAAGATCCATTTTCAATTATCTTAACATACAGAAGATCAGCCTAGCACACATTAAGTAAGGATTTCAACAGTTTGCTCCCACACAGAAACATAAAGTGAAAAATAATAGATGATTTTTTTAGATGATGATGAAATCAGATCAGACCTATTGTCATGTTTAATCCCAGTGAGAGTCAAGTTGGGATTGATAATTTTTTTTTTTTACAGAAGATCAGTTTAGTATGCATTAAGTAAAGATTTCAACAGTCTGCACCCCCATAGAAACACAAGGTGAAATATATTGTTTGAGTACTCATAGCATTAAATCCCAATGTACAGCACATTAAGGACAGAGATCCTACATGAGGAGTAAGTGCACAGTGACTCCTGTTGTTGACTTTACCAATTGACACTCCTGTCTATGGCATCAGTAATCTCCCTATGCTCCAGTCATGAGTTTCCAAGGCTATGGAAGCCCTCTGAGTTCTCCGACTCTTATCTTGTATAAAGCTTTTTTTTGAGAGAGTTCCTATCTGCTGGTTCACTTCTCAGATACCCTTAACAGTGGAGGCAGCAGTAACCAAAGCTGGGAACCTGGTGCATGCTGGAACCCAGTCACTTGAGCCAGTGCTGCCTCCTGGGTTCTACATTAGCAAGAAGCTGGAGTCAGGAAACACAGCCAAGAGTTGAACCCAGGCACTCCAATGTAGGATAGGGGTATCTTAACCACTACACCAGGAGTCTCCTCCTGAGTGTTTTGTGGGTGTATGTGCATCGTACTGGAAATTTTGAAGCAACACAAAGTAAACTATACAGGAATCCTCATCACAGATGTAGCAGTTATCAAGATGCACCACATGTGCTTTTTTTTTTTTTTAAGATTTATTTATTTATTTGAGTTACAGAGTCAGGGGAGAGAGAGTCAGAGAATCTCCCATCTACTGGTTTACTCCCCAAATGGCCACAATGTAAGGGCTGAGGGCTGAGCCAAGCGAGAACTAGAGCCAGGAGCTTTGTCCAGGTTGCCCATGTAGGTGGCAGGGGCCCAAACACTTGGGCCAATTTCACTGCTTTTCCCAGGCCATCAGTGGAGCCAACCCCTCTCTCTTTGTTTTTTCTTGCTAGAGTTACAGTAGATATCAGGCATTGCATCATTTCACTCCTACAGATTTCAATGTGTCTTGAAAAATATGTACATTTTCCATATCACAATTATTAAATCATGCTTTCTTAGTATTTAGTCCATAATCAGATTTTCTTCATTGTCTCAGAAATGGCTTTTTTTTAAGGTTTATTTATTTATTTGAAAGGTAGAGCTATAAAGAGGCAGAGGTAGAGAGATCTTCCATCTGCTGATTCACTCCCCAAATGGCTGCAAAGGCCAGAACTGGGCCGATCTGGAGCCAGAAGCCAGGTGCCAGGTGTTTGTTCTAGGTCTCCAGAAGCACTTGGGCCCTCCTCCACTGCTTCCCCAGGCCACAGCAGAGAGCTGGATCGGAAGTGGAGCAGCTGGGACTTGAACTGGCGCCCATAAGGGATGCTGGCACTGCAGGCAGCAGCTTTACCTGCTACACCACAGGGCCGGCCAGAAGTGGCTTTTTACAGTTGGTTTGTTTGGGTTCTAAACAAGTTCATGTATTACACTTGGTAGTTAGGTCTCTTAAAAAAGCAGCCTCCCCTTCCCTCTTCTCTCATGACATTGTCTTAGAGAAAACAGGTCAGAATGTTCCACCCGCTGGGTTTTACTGCTTGCTTGTGCTGTCAATGAACTCATTTCTCTAAGCCTTGTATTTTCAATCAGCACAGGGCAAGGACACTTAATAAGTGGTTCTGTGTGCTTCTTGTTGCCTCGTGTCAGGAGGCAGCCAATGGTCGGTGTTTCATTTCCAGTGATGAGTGGCTACAGGGGTGTTAAAGCTCCTCGCAAACCTTTTAGGGACTTAGTAGTTTTATCCACTGATGACGGTTACCTGAATTTATTTCACAGGGAGATGCAAAACAGTGATTTTTCTAATCCTTTCACTCTTTCCATGTTCATTGGCTGATGGTCCTCTATAAAGAATTCTCATCAGTTCTTCTGAACTACAGTTCACACTGGAAAAGCATACTTAATACTTTCCTTTTACTGACCAGCTTCCAAATTGTCACTAGTCACTTCCAGTGGTGCACAATGAATTAATTATTTTTTTTCTCTTTCCAAAATTAAAATTTTACACATTTATTTATTTGAGCGGCAAAGGGACAGAGATCTCCCATCTCCTAGTTCCTTCCCCAGACACCTGCAACAGCTCCTACAGCAGGGGCTGGGCCAGGAACACAATCCAGGTCTTCCATGTGGGTGGCAGGGACTGAACTACTTGAGCCATCACCTACTGCCTCCCAGAGTGTGCATTGGGAAGCTGGAATCAGGAACAGAGCTGGAACTCAAAACCAGGTGCCCTGGGACCCACACAGTGGGTTAGGCCACCACCTGCAATGTTAGCATCCCATATTAGAGTGCTGCTTCAAGTCCCAGCTGCTCTGCTTCTGATCCAGCTCCCTGCTAATGTACCTGAGAAGGCAGACAATGTCCAAGTAGTTGAGCCTCTGCCACCCACCTGTGAGACCCAGATGGGATTCTAGGCTCCTGGCTTTGGTCCAACCCTGGCCATTGCAGCCATTTGGGAAGTTAAGTTAACCAGCAGATGGAAGATCTCTCTCTGTCTCTTCTTCTTGCTCTATCATTCTGCCTTTCAAAAAAATAAATCTTGGGCTGACATTGTGGCGTAATGGGTTAAGCTGCTGCCTTCAATGCCAGCATGCCATGTGGGCACCCATTTGGGTCCTGGCTGCTCCACTTCTGATCCAGCTCCCTGCTAATGTGCCTGGGAAAGCAGTGGAGGATGGCCCACGTCCTTGGGGCCCTGTAACCACGTGGGAGACAGGAAAGTTCCTGGTTCCTGGCTTTGGCTTGGGCAAGCCCTGGCTGTTGCAGCCATTTGGGGAGTGAACAAACAGATGGAAGATAACTCCAACTCTGCCTTTCAAATAAATAAAAGAAATCTTTTAAAAAAATCTGTAAAAAAACAAAACAGGTATCTGAGAAGAGATGCAGGCATCCCAAGTGGGGTCCTAGTTGCTATACCAAATGCCCATACCTTCTTTTTTTAAAAAGATCTTTCTGAACTATGGATTTTATACGTTGAGCACACCAGTCATCAAATTAAGCAAAGAGGGGCCGCCAGTGCTGTGGCACAGCAGTGTTAAAGCCCTGGCCTGAAGCGCCGGCATCCCATATGGGCGTGTGCTCTAGGCCGGCTGCTCCTCTTCTGATCCAGCTCTCTGCTATGGCCTGGGAAAGCAGTAGAAGATGGCCGCAGTCCTTGGGCCCCTGCACCCACGTGGGAGACCTGGGAGAAGCTCCTGGCTCCTGGCTTTGGATCAGCTCAGCTGTGGCCATTGCAGCCATCTGAGGAGTAAACCAGCAGATGGAAGACCTCTCTCTCTGTCTCTACCTCTCTCTGTAACTGTCTTTCAAATAAATAAATAAATCTTTAAAAAAATTAAGCAAAGAATCAACAGGGTCAACTTTATGCTTTAGTAAGATAACCAGGAAAGATTAGATGCAGAGAAATAATGGGTTAAAAGATTGCTTAAAAAATCAAGATTAGAAATGCACCTACACTGGTTCAGCAATGACTTCTAGGAAAATTTCCTACCCATGTAGTTGCAGATGTTTGAAGTAACTTAGATACAAGGTTAGTTATAGCAGCACTGTTTATAATAGCAAAAGACTGGAAACCAGCTGGTGCCGCGGCTCAATAGGCTAATCCTCCGCTTGCGGCGCCGGCACACTGGGTTCTAGTCCCAGTTGGGGCACTTAATTCTGTCCTGGTTGCCCCTCTTCCTGGCCAGCTCTCTGCTGTGGCCCGGAAGTGCAGTGGAGGATGGCCCAAATGCTTGGGCCCTGCACCCCATGGGAGACCAGGATAAGTACCTGGCTCCTGCCTTAGGATCAGCGCGGTCGCTGGCCGCAACGTGCCGGCCGTGGCAGCCATTGGAGGGTGAACCAACGGCAAAGGAAGACCTTTCTCTCTGTCTCTCTATCTCACTGTCCACTTTGCCAGTCAAAAAAAAAAAAAAAAAAAACTGGAAACCACCTAAATACCCATTATTACTGTTAAGAGACTAATTCAAATATACTACATCCATATAACCAATACTAAGCAGTCATAACAAAGAATGAGAAATGTTTATGTACAGAAGTGGAGCAATCTCCACAGAGCACTCAGCTAAAAGAAGGTACAGAACAGATGTATAGTTGCTGTTTTAACTGAAAAAAGGTGATATATGTATATAAGTACACAAAATATCTTGGACCCACACCAAGAAACCAATTGCCTGGATGGTTGGACGAAGTGGGAAGAGTTTTCATTTTAAACCTTTGTGACTTGAATTTTACAAATATTTTATTTGAAAGGCAGACAGACATGTGGAGAAAGATCTTCCATCTGCTGTTTCAGTTTCCAAATGCTTGCAACAGCCAGGGCTGGGCCAGGCTGAAGCCAGCAGCCAGGAATTTAAGTGCTTGAACCGTTACCTGCTGCTTCCCAGGGTGCCGTTAGCAGGAAGCTGGATCAGAAACAGAGTAGCTCTGACCTGAGCCAGGTACTCTGACAGGGGATGGCAGTGTCCCAGGCAGTGATGTAACCACTTTGCCACACACCCACCCATGAATTTTTTTTCTTTTAGATTTACTTATTTGAGAGGTAGAGTTATAGACAGAGAGAGAGAGACAGAGAGCTCTTCCATCCACTGGTTGACTCCCCAAGTGGCTGAAAAGGCCAGGCTGAAGCCAGGAGCCAGGAGGCTCCATCCAGGCCTCCCATGTGGATAGCAGGGGTCCAAACACTTGGCTCATCTTCCTTTGCTTTCTCAGGCACATTAGCAGGAATATGGATCTGAAGTGGAGCAGCTGGGACTCAAACCGCTGCTCATATGGGATGTCAGCATTGCAGGTGGCTCCATGCGCTGTGTCACAATGCTGGGCCCAGCCCCATGAATTTTTAAAACATTATTTTTATTTGAAAGAGAAATCCTGCACCCCAAATGCCTGCAACAGCAGGGCCTAGGCCAGGCTGAAGCCAGGAGTCAAAAACTCAATCTGGGGTCTCCCCATGTGGGTGGCAGGGGCCCAACAAGTTGAGTCGTCATCTGCTGCCTCCCAAGGTGCCCATTAACAGGAAGCAGAAGTGGGACTGGAACCCAAGCAGTGTGGTAATAACTGCACCCGACACTGTCCCATTCCTTGAATTCTGAGCCATGTTAACCTTATTCCAGAAATAAATACAACTATTCATCTAAAAAATATTTGCAGTAATTTTTTTTAATTTTATTTTTTTAAAAATTTATTTATGTATTTGAAAGAGTTACACAGAGGAGAGAGAGAGAGAGAGAGAGAGAGAGAGAGAGGTCTTTCATCCGATGGTTCACTCCCCAGTTGGCTGCAATGGCTGCAGCTGAGCCGATCTGAAGCCAGGAGCTTCTCCCAGGTCTCCCACGTGGGTGCAGGGGCCCAAGGACCTGGGCCATCTTCTACTGCTTTCCCAGGCCATAGCAGAGAGCTGGATCAGAAGAGGAGCAGCCGGCCTAGAGCACACGCCCATATGGGATGCCGGCGCTTCAGGCCAGGGTGTTAACCCGCTGCACCACAGTGCTGCCCCCTCCAGTAATTTAAGTCAAAGATTGCTAATCTGGGGCAGCAGCAATAAAGAAGTTTATTAACTACAGAAGTTCAGTGTTTGAAACAGAGCTACCCATTACACAAGCATTGAGGACCCAAGAGGGCAGAGAAGAAACGAATTCCTTTGGGAACAGTAGAATCGCGATTCACTATCTCTATACTCCTCGTACACTTTTCTTAAATGCCTTACGCAACCAAGGTAATGTAATGTGTGAGATTTTGGGGAAAGTTAGATTGGGTTACTCCCCGGCTTCCTTGCACCCACTTCTGGATATGTGGACCCCTAAGCACTTGCAGGCCCTGCGCGCCTCAGAGAGGGACGGGCACTGGCTGCACACCCCGCCCCTGCACCGCAGGCCAGCTCTCAAGGGTGGCGTGGGACGGGGCGCTCGTGGAGGCATTTCTACTTTCGCCCCTTCCGTTTCTTGCCTTCCTCCCAAACCCCTTTTCATTTTCTTCCTGTCCCTGGTCTGTCCCTGACTCCCTCGGTGGCAGGAGCCAGCGGCATTCTCTGGCAGCAGGCGGCGAGGGGTCGTCTCTGAGCCAGTCTCGGGCTCGGACAGCGCCGGGGCTGCAGCCCTGCCGTTGCCCGCCACAAGCCACGCACTCTGCACGGAAGAAAACGGGCCCGGCGCCCGCACACCTGCGGAGCCGGCGAGGCCGCGCAGGCGTCCGCCTCCGCTTCGGGAACACTGCAATTCCCAGAAGGCCCTGCGCGGCGGAAGACGCGCCGGCCGGCCGCGGGCTGCGGGCGGGGGGCGCCGCAGCTGGCGCGCGCTGCATGATGGACTACGGAGTCTGAGAGAAAACCTAGTCGGGCGCGGACGCCCGACGGGACTCACGTGTTTACCTTGTGCACGGGGTAGGGGGGCAATTGAAAAGCAGCTGCGGGCTTTCGTCATAAGACCGCGACCGAGCAGGCGGCGCCATCTTCGAACTTGGACTTCCGGAAGGACTTTGGCAAGGGTGAGTGTACCGCAGCGGGGTGTGCGGGGGCCCCCACGATTACTCGTCCCCTTCTTTTGCCGTAGCACTAAGATATTGGGAACCAGCTCCTGGCCCCACTCTCCCGCCCTGCGCACAGCAGCGCGCCCTCGAGCCCTGCGCGCCTACAGGAAACCATCACGCCCCCACCGCCTGCCTTCCCTTCGAGGCCGCCGTGTGCATCCCCCCTCTCTGCAAGCCGCGGGTCTCGCCCTCCTCCCCAGCGCGGTGTCCGTTACGCGCCAGCCGGAGCCTCGGCCTCAGCGCGGCTGGCGCTCCGTCTCTCGGGCCCGGCCAGCCCACGGTGCTCCTTAGTCTCGGGAAAATCAGGGCTCGCCTCTCGCGCAGGCTGGTTGCCAGAGCTGCCCCACGGCCAGCCCTGGGGGAGGACAGACGGCGGCCCCTACAATGGTGACGGGCCAATCTGCTCTTTCTGTCGCGTCCCAGCCTCTTCCTCCCCGAGGCGCCTCTAACCCCGGGGGTTGTGCCCCGCGCGCTGCAAGCCCATTGGCGCAGCCAAGGGCCAGTTATGTTTCCTGTCTCGTCCTTTTATTCCCGCGGCAGGTTGGCTGGCTGCTGGGGAAGCAGAGGTGGCGACTTCAGCTCCCCCGGAGGTAACTGGCTTTGTCGGAGGCGTGTAGCGAACGGCCAAACCTCTTGGCCACCCGCGGCCTATTGTTATACACATTTCAGTCGTTCTTAAGCTATCGTCGCTGTTTTTGCCCTCCTTATCAACTGTGTGGTTTAAATGTCTATTTTCCGAATTTAAATGCATTACATCTCTAATACGGACGAAGCGTCGGTATCATGGGCTAGCTGTAGCTTTTATTAAGGTAAAAATAAAAAGCACAATTTGGCGTGGGCGTTTGGCCGTGGTTAGGATCGGCCGGGGTTGCTCGCATCCTCCTCTGAGTGCCTGGTTTGAATCCCAGCTCCGCTTCCCATTTCAGCTTCCTGCTAATGCTCACCCAGGGAGGCAGCAGGTGGTGGCTCAACTACTTGAGTGCCTGCCATCCACGTAGGAAACAAGTTAAGTTCTAGGCTCCTCACTCTGGCCTGACTCAGCCCCAGCTATTCTCTCTCACCCTCCCTCCCTCTGGGCTGCCCACCCTCCTTTCTTCCCTCACTTCCTCTCCCTTTCAAATAAAAAATAAAATAAATAAAAATACAATTAGTCAAATGAAAACGTCTATTTTTGTACCATTAGAATCATCTCCCACAGGGGTGTATAGCCTAATGTCTAAGACAACCATGTTCCATAGCCCAATTCCTGGGTTCCATTCTGACTTGTGCCCTGCTAAAGCAGACCCTGGGAAGCAGTGGTGACAGCTCAAGTAGTTTTGTCCCTGCCACCTACATAGGAGACCTGGATTGAGCTCCCAGCTTCTGTATAGTCCTGGCCATAGACATTTGAGGGATGTGAACCAGCAGATGAACCCAACTCACACTCTGATACATTTTTAAAAATATCCTGCATGCCACCAGTATACCATAGTAACACTTTGGGAAACAGATTAAGAAATAGTGTGCTTAAAGTAATCCACTACTTTGGGGCAGATTAATTATTTCCTTGGTGGGGAGGTCAGGCTGGCGGGTTGGATGCAGCAAGGAAACGAAACAGGTTGGGGTGCAAATGGGAGATTTCTGTGAACTCTAGTATGAATTTACTAATCCTCCCTTTCTGTACTGTGTGTCCAAAATTTGTAAGGTTGTAAATAGAAATTGACCACCCACCCTGCTGCTGCCTTCCTGGAGAGGCAGATCCCTGGAGAGCTGTTAATGGTATTCGGGATTTACTCATCCAGTCCGTAGATGTTAAGGGATAATGATTGCACCTGCATGCAGTAGTGAGTCAGATGGGTAAGATCCCTGACCTGTGAAACCGCCAGGGAAGGTAGATACTACATTAGTAAATGCCGGTATCTCTCGACACCAACACTTCAAGTGAACTTAGGAGCTACATGTAATTTCCAAAACGAGAAAAAGCCAGTACAGGAGAATGAGAGACTTCTCAGTGGAGTGGGAAGTATCTTTAAAGAACCATTTTAAGAATTTATTGAAGAGGCAGAAAGAGCGGTTTGACCACTCGTTCGCTTCCCAGATGCCTGCAAGTGGGTCAAAGCTAGGAGCCAGGATCTCAGTCCAGGTCTCCCACATGGTCGCTTGAACCATCACTGCTGCTTCCTGGGGTCTGTATTAAACAGGAAGCAGGAGTCAGAGTCGGGACTCTAACCCAGGTACTGTGTGTTGTGGAATGGAGGTGTCGTAACTGCTAGGCTAAATGCCCATTGCAATACCTTTTTTTTTTTTTTTTTTAATTTTTTTTTTATTTGACAGGCAGAGTTAGAGAGAGAGGTCTTCCTTCCATTGTTCACCCTACAAATGGCCGCTACGGCTGGCATGCTGCGCTGATCCAAGCCAGGAGCCAGGTGCTTCCTCCTGGTCTCCCATGTGGGTGCAGGGCCCAAGCACTTGGGCCATCCTCCACTGCCTTTCCGGGCCACAGCAGAGAGCTGGACAGGAAGAGGAGCAATCAGGACAGAACCGGCGCCCCAACTGGGACTAGAATCTGGGGTGCCAGCGCCACAGGCGGAGGATTAGCCAAGTGAGCCGGGGCGCCGGCCCCAATACCTTTTTTTTTTTTTTTGGACAGAGTGGACAGTGAGAGAGAGAGACAGAGAGAAAGGTCTTCCTTTTGCCGTTGGTTCACCCTCCAATGGCCGTCGCGGCCGGCGCACCGCGCTGATCCGATGGCAGGAGCCAGGAGCCAGGTGCTTTTCCTGGTCTCCCATGGGGTGCAGGGCCCAAGCACCTGGGCCATCCTCCACTGCACTCCCTGGCCACAGCAGAGAGCTGGCCTGGAAGAGGGGCAACCGGGACAGAATCCGGCGCCCTGACTGGGACTAGAACCCGGTGTGCCGGCGCCGCTAGGTGGAGGATTAGCCTAGTGAGCAGCGGCGCCGGCCCCCAATACCTTTTTAAGACAAACAGATGCTATGACGGAGAAGATTGAGAAATTTTACTCATAAAAATTTAAAAACTTCAGTTTAGCAAGAAACATTAACACGGTTAGAAGTGGATATAGAAAGAAAATATTTGCAACATGAATAGCAACTCCCACAGCTGAATACAGGGGAAAAATCCCTATAGAAATACAGTCAAATGGTAAGTACAGGTAATTTAAAAGGGTAGAGGTGTCCAAATACAACATGCTAACATCAGTTATCTGAGGACAATGCAATTAAATATAGTAGGGCAGCATTCTCTTATATCAGATTGGCAAAAATAAGGAAGATTGTCATGGATGTGGTAAAAAGGACTGATGAATGGTTGGTGGGAGTATAAGCAGGTTTTCTTTCTGGTGAATTATTTGAGACGCAGGTGTTGAATCTAATGGTTAGGATGCCGTTTAGGACACCTATATCCCATATCAGAGTGCTGGGGTTCAAATCCTGGCTCCACTTCCAATTCCTGCTTCATGTTAAGGCATCCCAGGTTGGCAGCAGGTGATGGATCAAGTGGTTGAGTCCCTGCTACCCATGTGGGAGACCTGGATGGAATTCCCAGCTTTGACCTGGCCTAACCCTCCCCTTGAGGGCAGTTGGGTAGTGAACCAGTGGATGGGAGCTCTTTGTCCGCCTCTCAAATAAGTTCTGAAAAGTGAAACCCTTTTAAATGTGTACCCTTCAACCAGTACGTTAATTCTACTTTCAGGTGATTATTCTAGAAAGATAATTCCTCGTTAATGAAGAGCTCTGTAGCAGAATGTTCATTGCAGCATTGTTTCCAATAGTGTTGTAATCCAAGTGTTCATTAAATAGGAAGTCTTTGGGGCACACACGGAGGTTCTCTTAACTGCTCTCCATTTAACTAGCCCCCTGTTCAAGGACACTTTGCATTTCCTCTGTCAAGCATACAGATGCCCATGGTCCTGAAGCTTGTGAGGCACTGCGGGTCTGCTCACTCTGCTCCATTAGTTCACTGCAGTGCTTACTGAGAGCTGTGTTTGTCCTCATATTTTTAAAATCTCAGTTGGTTTGTCTTTATATAAATGTTGTGTGTATATATATATTTAAGTTATAAAGACATTTTAGTGTGAAAGAAACCATTTGTTAAAACTGATTTGAGGCCGGCGCCACGGTTCACTAGGCTGATCCTCTGCCTTGTGGCACTGGCACACCGGGTTCTAGTCCCGGTCGGGGCGCCGGATTCTGTCCCGGTTGCCCTTCTTCCAGGCCAGCTCTCTGCTGTGGCCCGGGAATGCAGTGGAGGATGGCCCAAGTGCTTGGGCCCTGCACCCCATGGGAGACCAGGAGAAGCACCTGGCTCCTGCCATCGGATCAGCGCGGTGCGCCAGCCGCAGCACGCTGGCAGCAGCAGCCATTGGAGAGTGAACCAACGGCAAAGGAAGACCTTTCTCTCTGTCTCTCTCTCACTGTCCACTCTGCCTGTCAAAACAACAACAACTGGCCGGCGCCGTGGCTCACTAGACTAATCCTCCGCCTAGCGGCGCCGGCACACCAGGTTCTAGTCCCGGTTGGGGCGCCGGATTCTGTCCCGGTTGCCCCTCTTCCAGGCCAGCTCTCTGCTGTGGCCAGGGAGTGCAGTGGAGGATGGCCCAAATGCTTGGGCCCTGCACCCCATGGGAGACCAGGAAAAGCACCTGGCTCCTGCCATCGGATCAGCGCGGTGCGCCGGCCGCAGCGCACCGGCCGCGGCGGCCATTGGAGGGTGAACCAACGGCAAAGGAAGACCTTTCTCTCTGTCTCTCTCTCTCACTATCCACTCTGCCTGTCAAAAATAAATAAAAAATAAGCCGGCGCCGTGGCTCAATAGGCTAATCCTCCACCTTGCGGCGCCGGCACACCGGGTTCTAGTCCCGGTTGGGGCGCCGGATTCTGTCCCGGTTGCCCCTCTTCCAGGCCAGCTCTCTGCTATGGCCAGGGAGTGCAGTGGAGGATGGCCCAGGTGCTTGGGCCCTGCACCCCATGGGAGACCAGGAAAAGCACCTGGATCCTGGCTCCTGCCATCGGATCAGCGCGGTGCGCCGGCTGCAGCGGCGGCCATTGGAGGGTGAACCAACGGCAAAGGAAGACCTTTCCCTCTCTGTCTCTCTCTCACTGTCCACTCTGCCTGTCAAAAATAAAAAAAAAAATAAAAATAAAAAAAATAAAAAAATAAAAAAAAAAATAAATAAAAAATAAAAATAAAAAAAATAAAAACAACAACAACAAAAAACAAGACAAAAAAACCGATTTGAAACATGGTAGATACACAGGAGTTTGTTATGTTGCTATTTATGTTCTACCCATATTGATGAGTATTTTGTATCAACTAAATTTTTTTAAAAGTTTTTAAAAAAGCAAACTAAGTTGAATATTTTTGGAAAGACAAAGAGGTACATTTACAAAGCTGCCAAATAGGTGAGCATAGCATAACTGTAAAGAACTGAGGAAAATTTGTAAAAATCTGGAAGGCTACTACACTTGAATTGCTTCTCAAGGAAAAGGAATGGTGGATAGTGTCGTGCTGTTGAGAGGGCTAATAACACGGGACTGAGAAGGGGCCATTGGATTAATGACACGGTGGTTATTGATGATTTTAGCTTTGGTGATGAGTTGCAGGAAAGTATCCCAGTCGTGATGAAGCAGGGAAATTGAACTGTCAGTTCTTTCAGAAGTTTGTGAGAGGAGAAAGATAGTAGTTAGAGGGGGAACATGGGCTGAAAGGTAGTCGTGTGTGTGTGTGTAAAGAGCATAAACATAGTCAAGTGCTGTTTGGAAGGAGCCAGTGGGGAAGAAAAGGACAATCAATGACGCCGGTTTCCTTAGGAGGTGGGGGGAGGGTTAGTCTGAGGGAGTGGACAATGGTTTGGATGCAGGAAGGGTCAGCTTACTTGACAAGCTGAAGTATTTCCCACCCAGTGGTTTTGGGTTTTGTTCAGAAGTCGGAATCGAAGTCATTGCAGAGAACCAGAGGGTCAGAGGTTAGAGGAGAGAGAGTATGTGAGAGCTGCCAGACAGTGGGCTTGCCAGTGGTTGGCAGTTCCATTGCGTCCGTGGGGAAGACACCTGGCTGGACTCGTGCAGGGCTTGACGTCTGCCAGTCGTGCGGAGCAAAACGACAAGAAGGGGAGTTCACAATATCAACAAAAGTCTGACTGAAATGGGGGAAGCTAAGCCAGGTAGGGTTGGGCTGACGTGGGGAGAAGTTAGATCAAGGGGTAGCAGCTTCCATGTGGTTGATTGATGAGATACAGTAGTTGAGCAGTGTAGCTAGGATGACGGGGAGATTGTAAGATAGTAGAATGTCTCAGTGGCTTTGGAGGCCGAGAGGTTTGGGATGACGACAAGGTTCAGGTGTCAGTGAACTAAGCAGCAGTGGTGGTTTGGCTGACTGTTAGGAACGCCTAAGGAACAAGGTTTTTACAAGGAGGGAGACACTGTTGGTCTGGAAGTAGCATGGAGACAGTTGAGAAGACACTGATCCCACTTTCACTGTGAGGTAAGTGGGATGTGAGAGAATGAGCAAGCTCCGCTTGAGAGCTTAGAAAGCTAGAAATTGCATTTCCTGGAGGTGTTTTATTTTGATTTTTTGGGGGCCCAAGATTCTGAATATGATTTTAGGTTTGCAAATCAAATGAGCTCTTGGAGAACTTGAATTTGGAATCAAGCTTAGTGAGGAGAGAAGCAGGTGAGGTAGGAGGCATGCATTCTGTTTGAGCAGATGGCGACAGTGTCTGGTTCTACGCTGGGAGCCAGAGAAGCGGCTTCTCCCCATAGTCAGGTCACTTTCCAGTTATTGCGGAGATGGCTTGTTTGTGGAACTGTCAGCTGTGGCAGAGGCTTTTTAATTCAGTGGATGGCTTCCTGGCGTGGTATAGGAGAGGCCATCTGGTTCTGGCACCAGCAGCTGTAAAAGCAACAAGCAGTTGTCCCTGAACTGCTTCCACCCCGTGATCCTCCCAGTGATCGTGTGTGGGAGTTGTTTGAAACTTGGTGTGCATCAGAGTCCCTGAAGGGCTTCTTCAAACAGAGTGCTGGCCCCATGCCGCGTTTCTGATTCCATAGGTGTGGGGTAGGTGATGCGGTTGCTGCTTTTCTGGGACCTCGCTTTGAGAACCACTGATCTGAGCTGTTTAATGGCCTGTAGTGAGCTCCTTTGTGCTTGAACTGGCTGGAGAGGATTCTGTTCTTTGCAACTCAACCTTGACCAGTATAGAGGTCAGTAATTACTTTATTCATATCTTCACTTAATTTGTCAGTGATTAAAGGAAGTTATTCTGTTTCTTGAAGATTTTGCTTTACGTGTTTTGAGGCTATGTTATGTGACATCTATAGCTTAGTAGCATTTATAGCTTTTATGACTTGAACTTTTGTTCATAGTAAATTGCTCTATTTTTATTCCATTTAATATTGTTTTCTGAATTCAACTTCGGTGAATTCAACCATCAAAACTCCTATTTTCTTTATGCTTATGTTTGTGTATTTTAGGTCATGTCTTTCAGCTTATTGAGTTCTTTCACTGATGTTTGTTAAGCAAATAGTTATTTGGCTTTGAAACTCAATTTGAATTTTTTTTTTGATGCATGAGTTTATCTGATATGATATGTTTTGATTATTTTCTGTGATCTTTTTCCTTTTTTATTGTTTCATTTATTTTAGATCCTTTATTGCTATCTTTTTAAAAAAAATTCTCTGGTTCTTTTGACCTACTGAGTATTTTGGGTATAATACAGAATTCTCAGCTTTATTAAATTTCTGAATGATTAAAGTCTGTATTTTCAGTTTATCAACTGTAGAAGCAAAATTAAAAAACCTTTTTTTGTCTTAATCTTTTTACATTGTGGGACCTTTAAAGATTTCAAGTTAGAATTCACTTTATATCCGTGGTTACCGTGGAAGTCTAGACTCAAGTTTGCTTATTAAATGCCTATTGCCAATTTCATACCACAGCTTCCCCATTAGAAAATTCTTCCTTCATATTGATTAATCTTTCTCTGTTAGGTTTTCAAGTGAAGTTTTTTTGGGGGAGGGGGATGTTTTTGTGTTCTTTTGCTTTAAGTAAGGGTGTGCGCATGCTGTAATCCCTAGAGGCTTGCTTGTTCAGAATGGCATCCTGTTGCCTTTGCATGAATGATCTCTCAGTTCAGTAGAGAATTCTCTCAGTCCTCTCCTTTTCTGCATCTTCTGCCTGCAAGTATTTATGAGGACTCTGAGGCTGGCAAATTTTTTTTTCCCTTTGTAAGAGCTATGTTTCTTCAGCTGTGATATGTTTATTTCAATAATTTTTTTTTTGAAGGCAGAATGACAAAAGGAGAGACAGAAATCTTCCATCTGTTGGTTCCCTCCCCAATTAATAATAATATAATAAATATAATAATAATAATAATAGGTAATGTCAGGAGCCAGGAACTCCATGCAGGTCTCCCATGTGGATGGCAGGGGCCCAAGCACTTGGGCCATTATCAGTTGCCTTCCCAGATGCATTAACAAAGAACTGGATCGGAAGTGGAGCAGCTAAGACTAGCTGGCTCCAATATGGAATGCAGATTGCAAGCAGCAGCCTAACCTGCTACACTTCCTTTTTATTAAAAAAAATTATTTTATTTATTTGAAAGATAAAGTTACAGAGAGAGGTAGAGACAGAGAGAGAGGTCTTCCATTCGCTGGTTCACTCCACAGATGGCCGCAATGACCGGAGCTATGCCATTCTGAAACCAGGAACCAGGTGCTTCTTCTGGGTCTCCCACATGGGTGCAGGGACCCAAGGACTGGGGCCATCTTCCACTGCTTTCCCAGGCCATAGCAGAGAGCTGGATGGGAAGAAGAGCAGCCGGGACTAGAATCGGCACCCATATGGGATGCCTGCATTTCAGGCCAGGGCTTTAACCTGCTGTGCCACAGCCAGCCCCTATACCTCCTTTTTTATTTCAAGAAATTTTTAAAAAATTTTATCATAGAAAGTTCTCTTGTTAAATTTTTGAAGTTTTTTCCTTTGCCTAGTTTTTAGCTCTTTTCTGGAGGAACATCAGTTATTCATGTTAGTGCCCTATTTTCTCTTTCCCATCTGTCATCTTCTCATTAATCATTTTTCTCCCTTTACAGTCTGATTTTAAATCTGTCCTTCGTGTCACTGCTGCTTTCCAGCAATGTCAGTTCTATTTGTTGTTTCTCCTGTGGTTTTCATTTCTATGATTTCTTTTACTCAGTTTCTTTCCTGTGACGGCCAGCTCATTTTTACCTTGCCATTGTTTTATTTCCTCTTGCTCTCTTCTATTTTGGATTCCATAATCTCTTTTTTTGTTGGAAATTTTCTTATTTTCTGCAGCAGTTCTTTTTACCTTTCCATCTTTCTGTTGTCTCACATTCCATCCTTTTTGTTTCTCATTGTGTTTGAATGCGGTAGTTCTTTCAATCAGGGATTACTACTTGCCAAAAAACAGTCGGGGCAGATTTTTGGTTACCTCTGTTTACCTTGGCTCTGTTATATTGTACCTTTAGCATATGAAGTTGCAGCGTGTCCTGAGCACTTGAATTAGAAGATGGACTATTGTTAGAGTTTGTCATCTGTCTAGGGAAGCTTCCCTGAAGAGGGAAGGTAGCTGGGAATTTTACTTTGTGTATTTCTCATGATGTTTGTATTAGCACTCCTTTCCACTGAGCTTGCTGGGTTCATTATCTCAGACTTACACGAACCTATGGGAATTCCTTCCTGGGGCTTGAACCATTTCTCCCCCTTTGCCACAGACAAGCAGGATAATTTGGCCAAAAATCAGACCTCAGGATTTTGGCTTGATGGTCAGTGTTTTATTTCTGTCAGTTTGGGTACTTTGGTTCAAGTTGCACAGTGACCTTCTGGGTTTGGAGAAAAAAATTTGAGACCATCAAGTCCGTTCTTCAATGTGAAAAAGTTCTCTTGCTGTAGTAAGACATTCCTTAATTTCCTCCTAGCCTGCCCACCTCCCCCATGCAGGTGATAAGGCTGAGTTCCATGGTCTTTAATCACTCTGTCCTTGGCTGGTATTCACGGATGGGTGTTAGCTCTAGGCAGCTCTCTTGTGTGTGGCCTACATTTTCTAGTTTTTGTCAGCCATTCTTTATAGCTTGTTTTAGGAAACTCACCCTCTCCTAGATGCATAATAACTTCTTCTTTGTCTCTCTTTCTGGGGGTGGGAATGTGTGTTTCATTGTATTGGGTTTCAAGAAGAGGAGGTAAATTAGTGGCATTTACTGCCGTATCCATACAAGAGAATGTGTGAGCATTGAGTTCAACGATGTATATGCAACACTATAGTGTTCGGCACATGGTAAGCATTTAACAAATGGCTTTGTGATTGTTTACTGTCTGTTGTCTGCTTTACCAGATGTGAGTTCCATGAGAACAGGAGTCTTACCTGCTTAACTGGCATACTAACCAGTTCCTAGAACAGTATCTGACATAGAAGATGCTTGGTAATTACTATTGAATGAATGAATGATCACAGAACTTGGGTTTCTGTTGTGAGAGTGAGGGGAGAAAAGACAGGAAAACAGAAGAAAATCTGAGCTTCTACCTTCTACTCATTTGTATGTCTCTGTGTGCAGGGGCAGCCATATTGGGGGGTGCTGATGGATACCTGCGGGGTCGGCTGTGTTGCCCTGGGGGAGGCCGGCCCCGTGGGGAACATGACTGTGGTAGACTGTCCTGGACAAGAGGCGCTAAGCCAGCTTGATGTCAAGGCCTGTTCAGAAGCGACCAGCACGGAGGCTTCCCTGGAGATGTCACTGCCCACGCCTTTGTCTGGATGTGAGGGTTCTCCTGAAGAGATGGGGCTCCCTGCTGAGCAGGAAAGCCTCTGCAGCCTGTCCGGACAGCCAGGTACGCACGTCGGTTTTCTACCCTTGTGTCTACCCGGGCTTAGCTTAAGATGAAAGGAGCAGGTTGAGCTCACAGGATCTTACAACCCTGGGTACAGTGTAATCTATTCCAGAGAGGTTTGAGCTCTAGTCCCATCTCACAGACCCATATTCTTCTCTACAGATCTTTCTTCAGAGATGTCAAAGGTCTCAAAGCCTAGGGCCTCAAAGCCTGGCCGGAAGAAAGGTGGTAGGACACGAAAAGGCCCCAAAAGGCCCCAACTGCCTAACCCTCCACCAACCCCTCTGGCTCCTGGTCTGTTAGATCAATCCAACCCTCTACCCACCCCCATGCCTAAGAAACGAGGGCGAAAGTCCAAGGCAGAGCTGCTACTGCTGAAGTTGTCCAAAGGCCTAGAGCAGCCAGAGTCTCCACCTCCAAAGAGGCCCCCTGAGGACTTTGAGACCCCTTCTGGGGAACGACCCCGCCGAAGGGCTGCCCAAGTGTAAGGATTATGGGGCACAGCTTGGTGGAGGGGGGCTGGGGAGAAGGGACTGGTGGGGGACAGACACTGAAGAGGTGTGGAGACTGTGAGGTATCAGGTAAGCAAGCAGGGAGGGGCGGTGTTTGGATGCTAGGTGGCTGGGACGATCCTTTAGTTCTTACCACAGCAGCTTGCTTTGTGTGTGCTGCCGACTCTGCTTATCTAATGGGTTTCTTTCTGTACCTTGTGTCCCCTCACACGTTTTACAAACATCGCCAGGTCTTTGTGGGTATTCTGCCTCCTGGCGTGTATCAGTATATGCGTACCCTTCTGTTCTTTCCCCTTGCCCTGTGTGTTCTGGACTGTGGTAGAGTGAAAAGTGCACTGGACTTGGAGTCAAGACCTGGGTCCAGTTTCCACATTTGTTGTCTGAACTTTCCTGATTTCCACTTAACTTTCCTGGATTTCTTTTCCTTTTTCTTTTTCTTTATCTGTGAGAGGAGAGGGGGGAATGAGGAGCTGGTTCTCAGAGTACTGGGAGGATCCAGTGAGATAAGAAGCAAACAAGTCTGGCAGAGGGGGCTCTCAGTTAGGTGTTGGCGAGTGCGGCTCTGACTCTGCCCTGTCCCACAGGGCACTTCTGTATCTTCAGGAACTGGCTGAAGAGCTCTCGACAACCCTGCCAGCCCCAGTGACCTGTCCTGAGAACCCCAAGGTGGGCAGCCCCACCGCACCGAAGAAGAGCCCGCCACAGGCTGCCTGTCAAGGTGGAGAAGAGGCAGATAATGCCAGACAGGACGAAGACTTTGTTCTCCAGGTTGCGGCTGAAGATGAGGAAGAAAGTGAGGGCCCAAGTGAGGGCTCATCAGAACCCGAGCCCGTAGCGCCCCGAAGCACCCCGAGAGGGTCCACCTCAGCGGTAAGCTGAACGCACAAGAAAGTGAGTGGGGAAGTAAGAGGATTTTTAGCGGGGTCAGCAAGACACCGAGACAGATAGCTTTGGCCTGGTAACTGTGGTAGCCAAAACAAGTGACACAGGAAGGGGACAATGTCAGAACAGTTGAGAAAATATTGGGCAGGTTGCAGAGGGAGAGGTGTATTTGTTTGTATATTGACTGTTCTCTGTTAAGAAACAGAAGTGAAAGGCCTGCTTCACAAGGCTTGTGGTGTCATGAGCACTCCACTGGGGGTGAACCAAATGCAGTAGGCTGTAGAGAAAGGGGAGTTCACTGCTGGGCTTCACAGAGGCCTGCTGGCTTGCGTCTTGAAGGGGCAAGAGAAGTTTCCCGGAGCGGGCAGCTTCCTCAGAAATCGGTTGTGTCTGCAGCATCAGACCTGGGTAGTGTGGGGGAGGTTGAACTAGACAGGATGAAAGAACTAAGATTGGTAAGAGCCGACAAGAATTGTTTTTGTTTGTTTTTAAATCATGATAATACATACATAACATAAAATATACTATTTTAACCATTTAAATAAATAATGTCCAATTCAGTGGCATTTAGTGCATATGCCATGTCATACAACCATCACCACTATCCATTTGCAGAACTTTTTCATCATCCCAAACAGAAACTCTAAGTTTTTTTTTTAAGTAGAAAAATAGCCTGGGGGCCAGCATTGTGGCATAGCGGGGAAAGCTGCCACCGGTTGTGTCCTGGCTGCTCCACTTCTGATCCAGTTCCCTGCTAATAGCTTAGGAAAAACAGCAGAAAATGGCCCAAGTGTTTGGGCCCCTGCCACCCATGTGGGAGACCCAAATAAGGCTTTGGTCTGGCCCAGTCCCGTCCTCTGTATCCATTTGAGGAGTGAACCAGCCGATGGAAGAACGATCTCTCTCCCCTCTGTCTGTAACTTTGACTTTCAAATAAATAAAATTTTTAAAAAGGCAAAAAGAAGGAAGGGAGGGAGGGAGGGAGATAACATGATCAGTTCAACCTATTTTAAGGTTGAACTGCAGTTTGCAGTTAGAAGACAACTGCAGTGATCCTGGACCAAGCAGTGAAGGAAGAGAAGGTGGGGGCA
The DNA here is from genome assembly GCF_051225735.1 of Oryctolagus cuniculus. NCBI lineage: Eukaryota > Metazoa > Chordata > Mammalia > Lagomorpha > Leporidae > Oryctolagus > Oryctolagus cuniculus. The sequence continues at coordinate 180,602,868 of NC_142868.1, forward strand.
GATTGAAGAGCTGTGTAAGGGAATTAGCAGGGCTTGGAGTAGGGGGAAAGGAAGGAGTTGAATAGAAGTTTCCAGTTTAGATGGAAATCAGTAAAAAAGGTGGTAGCATGGTGCTCTGAGCTTGAAACATGGGGAAGTGGGAGGGGGGCTGGTAGGCAGGGGAGATACTGAATTCACTTGGACGTGCCTCTAGGCCATGGGCCATCCTGCTGGAGACACCTGATTGCCAGTTGTATATATGGGACCAGGTCCTCACTTGCCTTAGGTACAACATCAAAGGGGGCACTGAAATGCAGTCATCCAGATAAGTGGTATTTCAAATAGTTCTTTAAAAAAAAAAAAGAAAAGAAAAAAAAGGTCTGTTTGAAGGGGAGAGTGAGAAGGGGAAGAAGAAAGAGAAAGATATCTTCCATCTGTTGGTTCACTCCCCAAATGGCCAGGAGCCTGGAATTCCATCTAGGTCTCCCATGTGGGTGGCAGGGGCGCAGGGGCCCAAGCAGCTGGACAGTCCACTGCTTTCTCAGGCACATTAGCAGGGAGCTGGATCTGAGAGCAGAGCAGCCAGCACTCTAACTGGCACTCTGCTCCGATATGGGAAGCCAGCATCATAGGCAGCAGCTTAATTTGCCATGCTAAAATGCTGGCCCCTCGATGCAAATATTTTTTTAAGGCAAAGTTAATGCAATAAATCCATGTTGAACAAAATATCAAAATTTTAAAGGCTGGAACTTTGCTGATTTTTTACTGATTGCCACTGGCTTGGCACAACACCATGTGGTTATAGTACTTTTAGAAAAATTGAGACAGAGTCAAGTTTACATTTACTGAGATGTAAACTTGATAATCACACATGAAGATGGTAGTCTAACCCCTGGGCATGGTGTGAATTACCAGGAGTGTATGTGGAAAGGTGAGACGCAAACAGGGCATAACACAGCAGACACATCAGAGGAGAAAGAGCCTTGGAGGAGAGGTTGAAGAAGCAGGGAGAGACTCCCCCACAGGACAGGTGTTCCAAGAAAAGCCTGGAGAAATCATTGTAGTAGTCAAAACATGATCTTTTAAAGATGCTGGTAGTCAGTGGTTGGAGGGCAGGTAATGCCAAGGAAAGTAAACGCTGGGGAAGAAAGCTATCTTCTGGGACTGTTTCCAACCTGGAAAATCCTCTCCTCACATTCTCTTCAATTTGATCCTCAGAAACAGAAACCACACTGCCGGGGGATGGCTCTCAATGGCTTACCCAATCACATCATGGCGCCTGTGTGGAAATGCCTCCATCTCACCAAGGACCTGTGAGGCTGGGGACTGGGGGACTGGGGGCCTGGGGGGAGAGGGGCAGTGGGGAAGCTCACGGACAGTCCAGAAGGGGGCATGGAAGAAAGAGACACACCCACAGGTGGGGCACAGTAGTGATGCTCATTGCTAAAAGACACTGCTCCAGAGGCTGGAGCTGTGTAGTTCAAATGAAATGAAATGAAAAGTTCGTTGCACAGCTGCAGTAGCCACATTGCAGGTGCCTAGGGGCTGCTTGCAGCTAGCAGCCCACTTGCCTTTGCATCCTTGTAGGGGCTTGTATTGGGCAGCACTGCTCTAGAATCTCTCCTCCGGCTCCACTGATGCCTCTTTTGTTTTTCCAGCCGAGAGCAGAAGCATTCCTACTGGGAGTTTGCTGAATGGATTCCTTTAGCCTGGAAGTGGCACTTGTTATCGGAGCTGTAAGTTGAAGCAACATTCCTGAAGGCGAGGAGGGGGTGACACTGGAGATGGAAGAGTCACAGAGGACTCTGGATGTATGGTGAGAATTCTGGGATGGGTGAAGCTTCCAAATTCAAGCTGTTGTTTGCCTTCCGCCAGTGAGGCAGCGCCCTACCTGCCCCAGGAGGAGAAGTCGCCTCTGTTTTCTGTACAACGGGAAGGGCTTCCTGAAGATGGCACACTCTATAGAATAAACAGGTGAAGATGCACCTCGGGCTTTGTTCTGGTTCTCAGAAACAGGAAACAGCCCTGTCCTCCCACTGGTGCTGGTCCAGTTGGTTCCAAGGATGGGAGTCCTGGCTACAGCTGATCAACCCTCTGATTTGTAGTGCTTGGTGCTGCCAGCCAGACGGAGGGAAACTGGGAAGATTTAGGGTGAAACCGGTTTACAAGGTGGCATCTACTCCAGTGGAACTGGATGGATGAGCCCTAGAGGGAATACTGCAGGAGGCCAGAATGCACAGCCCATCGTCTTTGAAGATGAGCTGGAGCTACACAGATTGGGAGGGGAAGGAGGAAGACTATGTGGCCAAGGATGTTCTCATCTGCAGGCTGTTCTGGATGAATGCAGCTCACACCATCTCAGCTGGACTCCATCCTGTCCTCATTACCTCTTACTAACTGCTTTCCTCATCTCACCTTTGACTTTCTTCTAGATTTAGCTCCATCACAGCACACCCAGAGCGTTGGGATGTGTCCTTCTTCACGGGCGGCCCACTCTGGGCTCTAGACTGGTGCCCTGTGCCGGAGGGGGCAGCAGCTTCGCAGTACGTGGCCCTTTTCTCCAGCCCAGACATGAATGAAACACACTCACTGAGCCAGATTCATTCAGGCCCTGGGCTGCTGCAGCTGTGGGGTCTTGGGACCTTGCAACAAGAAAGCTGGTAAGGTGGGGCTGGGACACTGCCATGGGTGGGTGGGGGAGGGAGAGAGCAGCATGGAGGCTGGGCAGGTAGGGGAGAAGGGCCCGGGCTAGGCTAAGACCTAGGAGCATGGCTCCAGCAGCACCAGGCCCCTCCCTACCCACTGTCCCCAAATGTGTTTTTCCCCTAGTCCTGGCAACAGGGCCCACTTTGTATATGGGATTGCTTGTGACCACGGCTGCATCTGGGACCTCAAGTTCTGCCCCAGTGGAGCATGGGAACTTCCAAGCACTCCTCGGAAGGTACTCAGTTGAATGTGGGATGGCTTTAGGACTTGGAGCCAGGACAGAGAAGTCTTGGGAGCGCTCTGGAGTTGGAAGAAGGGAGGTTTTCAGGGACCTAAGCCTCAGTGTGTTTTTTGAGAGGTATCTGCAAGCAGCAAGCGTCAGCCTAGCTCTGTTTCCCCTCCAGGCTCCTCTCCTCCCCCGGCTGGGTCTCCTGGCTCTTGCCTGCTCAGATGGGAAGGTGCTGCTGTTCAGTCTACCCCATCCTGAGGCCCTGCTGGCACAGCAACCTCCAGGTGAGTAGCAGAGCAAGGAGAAGAGGAACTGTGGTGGCAGTGGCCAGAGCTAGGAGTGCCTGTCCGTCATACCGAGAGTCCTCGGGCTCAGTCCCTAACACACAGTCTTGCTCAGTCACTCCCCTCAATCCCCCATTGTGTGACCTCATGCTTTTGCTCTTGGGCTGTCATTTTTTTTTTAAAGATTTATTTATTTTACTTGAAAGTCACAGTTACACAGAGAGAGAGAGGTCTTCCATCCGCTGGTTCACTCCCCAGTTGGCCTCAATGGTCGGAGCTGCGCCAATCCGGAGCCAGGAGCTTCTTCCAGGTCTCCCGCACAGGTGCAGGGGCCCAAAAACTTGGGCCATCTTCTACTGCCTTCCCAGGCCATAGCAGAGAGCTGGATCAGAAGTGGAGCATCCAGGTCTCGAACCAGCGCCCATATGGGATGGCAGCACTGCAGGTGGTGGTTGACCCGCTATGCCACAGTGCTGCTAGCCCTGGGCTGTCTATTTTGCAGTCTTATAACTGCACTCCTTTAGTGCATTGCGCCTCCCCCCCATTTGAGAGACAGAGAAACTAAGAGCTTCCATCTGCTAGTTCACTCCCCAAATGCCTTCAGCAGCCCTTGGCTGGGGCCAAAGCTAGGAACTAGGAACATAATCCAGATCTCCTTTGTGGGTGATAGGAACACAGCTACTTGAACCATTCTTTAGCTGCTGCCTCCTCCAGTGTGTGTTGGCAGGAAGCTGGAGTCAAACAGAACCAAGACTGAAACCCAGGTGTTCAGACACGGGATGCAAGTGTCCCAGCTGGTGGCTTTTATGCCCGCCATTCCCCATTCTTCCATACTCTCAAGCCTTTTCCCTTCCTGTGCCAGCGTTAATTGGCTCTGTAAAAAGCTGCTCAGGGCTGAAGCTGACACAGGGCCAATCCCCCTGCCTCACCATCTGGCTGTCCTGTGCTCACCACCACACGTACACAGATGCAGACATCCCGTTTCCTGTGCACAGAGAGAGAATCAGAGCTGATGTGAGCAAGAAGAGGAAGGGGTCAGGGACAGTGGTTCCCGTGTGTAGAATTTATCTGTTCTCAGCAACACTGAGTACTAGAAGGAAAGGGCACCCGGGTTTGAGCTGGGCAGGGAAGTCCTGCACTTGGTGTCCTGATGTGGGAGTGGGTAGAGGAGGGGACAGGAAGGGAACACAGTAAGTGCAGATGAGTCCTCCCAGAAGCTTTGCTGTGAAAAGCAACAAATGCGCAAGGTGCCTGGAGTGAATGAGGGCAATGGAAGCTCTGTGTTCGTTTGGACAGGATCCAGGGCGTTTCTGTGGGAATATGGGAATGACCCTGGAGGGGAGGGAGCAAGTAGATACTGTAGGAGGAAAAAGGGCTAGCTGAACGAGCAAAGGTCTGGAGAAGGTGAGAGATGAGAAGAGAGCAGAGTGGAGGCATTAAACCATTCTGATAGGAGGAGAAATGCTCTCAGGAGTAGCAGAAGGAAAGAAGGTGGGGACAGAGAGAAACAGATCACAGAGTTGATGGTGGGAAGACGAGGACTTGCTCAAAGGTTGGGGAAGATCATTATCCAGAGGGCAGAGTCTGATCTAAGAGCAGGGTCTGATCAGGAGCTCAGTTCTTCTGCTCTTCTTCCCTCGCAGATGTAATGAAGCCCACCATCTATAAGGTGAGTGAGGAACCTGCTGTCTTAACGGAGGCTCCAGCTTCTGAGAGCCCCACCTTACTGATTCCACAGTGAGTCTCCTGGTACTTCTGAAAAACGCCCCGTCCTGCTGGGTTAAACAAGGCTTTGAGCTTTGTTGTAGACTAGGTGTTCCTAACCTCTTCTTCTGTTCTGCAGGTGCAGTGTGTGGCAACCCTTCAGGTGGGGTCTATGCAAGCTACGGACCCCTCTGAGTGTGGTCAGTGCCTTAGCCTGGCCTGGATGCCTACCAGGCCCCACCATCACCTGGCTGCTGGATATTATAATGGTAAAAACAAAACAAAACAAAAGGGGACACTGCTTTTTGCAGATATGCTTGGTTTTTGGTTATTGTTTTTCGTTTCACTGTTGTGCATTTTATATAGTTGTAAATATTCAAGCAATGTCAAAACATACAAAAAATGAAATGTCACTATAATTTCTCTGATCAAAAATATAAAAGTAGACAATTTCATGCAGTTCTCTGTGTATGCTAAGATGAAAAGATTGAAGGAAAGAATTTATAAAAATGGGATTATGCTTTATAAGCTATTTTAAATGAAAAGGTATTAATTTAATTATACTTTAATAAAGACAAGGAAAAAACACTAAGGTCAAACTGAAAAAATTAGCTAAACACCTAATAAATGTTGCTTCACCACTAGTATTCCTTAAAGATAATTTAAGATTAAAAAGGAAAAAAAAAATACCATGATGCAGTGGAGTTACGAGGTGGTGGTGGTTTTTAAATGACAGTCTTAGATTGTGCCCAGAAGATAAGGAGATTCGCTCTCTTGCACTTCTTTCTGTATCTTCCCTCTCTCCATCTGCTGTTTTGCTTTGGGTGGTACTATTCTTACTTTGTTAAGGAGCATGATACCTGACACTGTTCTGCGATCCTAATTCCTAGTTATTTAATGATTGTCTCCACCAGTCTTCTTATCTCAATCTCTTCCTCATTTGCTGAATTATTTATATTGCTTAGCTGTCAGTACATTTTTTTTCAAGAGAGGCAAATAGGTACTATACCCCCTGGGTTTTATGTATAAAAGAGGGTAAGCTACAAGTGACTTTCCCACCTATTTAAGATTTTTATTGTTAATTTGCCCTTTATTTTTATCTGTTATACAAGGATGCTTCAAAATGTTCATGGGAAATGGAATTAAAAGAAATTTAGGGACAGGTGTTGTGGGTTAGGCCACTGCCTGGGACATGCCTACCCCGTACCAGAGTGCTGTTTTGAGTCCTGGTACCTCCACTTCTGGTGCAGCTTCCTGCTGCTGCATTCTGGGAGGCAGCCGTGGTGGCTCAAGTGCTTGAGCCCCTTCTGTCCACTGGGGAGACCTGGATGTAGTTCCAGGCTCCTGGCTTCATATTGGTCTACCCCAGCTGTTGTGGGTATTTGCAGAGTGAATCAGCAGGTGGAAGATATCTTCTCTCTTGTTTTACCTTTCAAGTAAATAAATATTTCTTTAAAAAATTGTTTATTTTGGTGCAAAAAATTTTGAAATACAAGAAGAGGAGGGGTTTAAAGTTCATGGAACCATGTATTATAAAAAAACTATGCATGAATTTCAAAAAATTCTGCACCAAAATAAACTTACCTTTTAACCCCATTTTTTTTTTTTTATCTTTAAAAGATTTATTTATGTATTTGAAAGTCAGAGTTACAAAGAGAGAAAGAGAGGGAAATCTTCCATCACTCCCCCAGTGGCCTCAACGACCAAGGGAAGCTAGGAGCCAGGAAATTCTGGTCTGCCACATGAGTGCAGGGGCCCAAGGACTTGGGCCGTCTTCTGCTGCTTCCCCAGGTGCATTAGCAGGGAGCTGGATCAGAAGCAGAGCAGATGGGACTTGAACCAGTACCCATATGGGATACCAATGTCAGCAGTAGATTGACCTGGTACACCACAATGCTGGCCCCAGGGTTTATGCTTTTAAAAAGTCCCTTACTTTGATTTAATAGGGAGTAGAGGCTACTGTGTGCATTTAACCTATTGCATCAGTTGCAAACTAGCTGTTACTTTTTTGTTGATGGAAATTGGGACTAAAATGTCAGATTGAGCCTTTAAACCATGGAGGTAGTATTGGGTACCTAATTGTGATTCCCCATGGTATTTCAGATCTGAGGGTAGAAAATGGTCCTAGGGCCCATAGAAATAAGAACAAAGAAGAGAGAACCTGTCTGCCTTTAACGCCTACACATTCTGTCCCTCCTTCAGGCATGATCGTTTTCTGGAACCTTCCCACTAACTCACCCCTGCAGCGGATACGGCTCCCAGATGGCTCCTTAAAGCTCTACCCTTTCCAGTGTTTCTTAGCCCATGACCAAGCTGTGCGTACCCTTCAATGGTGCAAAGCCAACAGGTATACAGTAGAAGAGCTGTGGAGGGGAAGCTGAAGACTGGAACAGGCTGACTCTTCCATATTTGTTCATGTTTGATCTCCCATCTTTTCAGCCATTTTCTAGTCTCTGCAGGGAGTGACCGCAAAATCAAATTCTGGGACCTTCGACGACCATATGAGCCAATAAACTCTATCAAGCGCTTCTTGAGTACAGAGCTGGCCTGGCTGCTCCCCTACAATGGTGTCACTGTGGCTCAGGACAACTGCTATGCCTCGTACGGCAAGATGGAGATAGGAGTTCTGGGGATAGGCCCTCAAGGGGTTGGGGTGCAGCATGGGTTGGGTTATTGGGGGGAAGGGGAGGTCAAGGTAGTTCACTGGGGTAGTTTGAGTTCTGCAAGGAACTAGGGAGAAGAAATGTTTTGTTTCTTTTCCAGTTATGGACTCTGTGGAATCCATTATATTGATGCTGGTTACCTTGGTTTCAAGGCCTACTTCACTGCTCCTCGAAAAGGCACTGTCTGGGTGAGCTTCTCTCTCTTCTGTGGTCATTATACAGGAAAATGGCTCATTCTCTCACTAGTGATGGTCAGCAAAAGGCAGTAGTTATGGGTAGAAAGAAGAGAAAATAGGTATGTGGTAACTGTATCATCAGGGCTACGGGTTTTGTATGATAAACTCATTTTTGTTTGTGTGTCTCCCCTCAGATTATGCAGTCATTACCAGTTCACAGAATTGAATACGTATACAAATGAATGAATGCTGTTTCTCCTTATTAGAGTCTTTCAGGATCCGACTGGCTTGGGACAATAGCCGCAGGAGATATATCTGGGGAACTCATTGCAGCTATTTTGCCTGATATGGCACTGAACCCAATAAATGTCAAGCGACCTGTAGAGCGAAGATTTGTACGTATATCAACAGCCACCAGCAGCACCGATCCGCATCCTAATCTGCATGTCCTCCTAACCCCTCCTGGTAGCATGCAAATGAGTACTAGGTCTCCCAGCCCGGTTATCATCCCTTAGCGAAGACCTGTGTGTACTCTTCCTGCCCTACTGCAACTGAACAGATAGTTGAACATACCACTTTCTTGGCACCACAACAGTTTATTCTCTTTGCTTATTCTGTCGCCAGTATTATAGAACCTAATGTCCTGATCTCCTTTCTAGCCTATTTATAAAGCAGATCTGATGCCCTATCAGGACAGTCCTGAAGACCAAGACCACTCCTCTGCCTCGTCTGGGGTCCCCAATCCTCCCAAGGCTCGAACTTACGCAGAAACTGTCACCCATCACTACTTACTCTTTCAAGATACAGATTTGGTAAGTTGAAGCCAGGAGAATGGGTGTGGTATTAGAAAAGGTGGAAAATCGAGTCCTCGTAGAGTAGGGCGTCCTGAGGAGGCCCAGCACAGAGATGCAGAACTAAAGAGCTGCTCGCTTCCTCTTTTCTGCTCCACTGCCCCTCGCAGGGTTCTTTCCACAATCTGCTCCATAGAGAACCAATGCTGCGCATGCAGGTGGGAGAGGGACACTCGCAGCTCTGCCTGGATAGGCTGCAGCTCGAGGCCATTCATAAGGTAAGAGCCTGGTCTCAACTTCTCCACTCCCCCCAACTCTGGGTCTGTGATAGAGTGAAGCAGCTTTGGCAACGGCTTCCTCATCATTGGCGTCCTTTTCCTACCTCTCTCACCTGCTCATGGTCCTGACCTTTTGATTGTGACCCATTTCTTTGCTCATACTGCGGACTTGCCCCACCATGAGGCATTTCTCTCTCGTTTTCTGTTTTCTTCACAGGTACGTTTCAGCCCAAACCTGGACTCCTATGGATGGCTGGTTTCTGGGGGGCAGTCAGGGCTGGTTCGGATCCATTTTGTCCGTGGACTCACCTCCCCGCTGGGCCACCGTCTGCAGCTTGAAAGTCGAGCCCACTTCAGTGCTATGTTCCAACCAACCGCCCCACCTAAAGGGCCTGGCTTCCCTCCAGCCAGCCATCGCCTTCTGCCTGGTCCCTAGTGTTGGTCCAGCAGGAATGAAGTCTGCCAAGAACAAATGGCCCCTATGCACAGAGCCATAGGAACTGGGGCCTTCCTGGACAGTGATGCTGCCAGGCCTGACCTTTAGGCCTGCCTCCCCAGGACTCCTTAGATCTCTCTCCTTCCACAGACTTCTTTAGTCACAGCCCGCTGTGGGCAAGGGGACTGCTCTCCCACAAAGGCGCCTCAGCCTGAAACTGTGGCTCACGAGAAACGCTCGGGCCTGCCCCAGGCTTGGGAGTCAGATTGCTCATATTGAGCATGTTGTGGAGTGGGTAAAGCTAAGTAAAGGTACTGGGTGTTTTTGAGACCACTTGTGAGTGGTGTTTGGAGAACTGGAAAGGGTATCCACATGAAGGCTCTTGCTGGGCTATAATCCAGGATCCATTGTCACTGCCTTCCCAGACATCCTCTTTAGCTTAACCAACGGGCCCAAGAGGGTGACAGTCACTTACGGGACTGAAGCTGCTTCTAGCACCTTTAACCGAGGCCCGCCACCAACAGCCGGCCAGGAGATTGGCGGCTCAGCTCTTGCTCCTGCGTAGGAATCTCCACTAGTCACCTGGCCCTAGCTGGGCACTCCCAGACAGTCATGTTTTTAAAATCTTCCTTTCTATCAAGTCAAAGAGCAAACCTCTTGATTTTACTCATGGGTGTTAGAAAACCTAGTCATTCTTCCCTGTAATTGCCCTTTTAAGTATTTAACAATAGCTATCATGTGTTTCCCAAGTCTTTTCTTCTCTAGATTAAATATCTTCAGTTACTACAACCATTCTTTTACACGTCATTTTTTTTTAAATTTGAGAGGCACAGAGAGGGAGAATGTCCACTCCTCAGATGCCCTCAATTACCAGGGCCAAAGCCAGGAGTGGGGAATGGAGGTCTCCTGTGTTGGTGGCAGGAACTTATTATTTGAGCCATCCTCATTGCCTCCCAGGGTCTACATTAGCAGGAAGCTGGAGTCAGGAGCCAGAGCCAGGAATGGAACACCCAGTACTCTGATGTGGGATGCAAGTGTCTTAACTGTTAGGCTAAGTGCCCACTCCATGCACATCATGATTTTTGATCCTTGTGATCCTGCCACATAGACTTACTGTGGGATGAGGCAGACTCAAGTGACTACAATACTGCCTCAGCAAGGATAGGCCCCAGTAATGAGCAACAGGCAAACTGTAGTCTTGGAACGCATGGGGTACAGGCTGGGATCTGGAGGGCAGTAGAAAACCTCAGGAAATAGGAAAAATAGGCAGCCAACTCCCATCAGGGAGAGGGGAGAGTAGGTGGACATGAAAACCTCTGGCAGCCTAGAGGGGTGATGGGCAAGATTCTGGGGAGAACTTTTTGCTGCTCTAGGGAATTTATCATGTCAAAATCTCCTTTAAGAAGGGGGAATCAAGTAGTCCAGTCTCCTGTGCAGAAGAGGAAACCTTGGTCCCTAAGCAGCACAGGGAACCTAACGCATGGCCATGAAAGCAGCCGAGCATTGCGCTGTCTGCTGTCACCCAGCTCTGGTTGGGCCGCAGCCTTTGGAGCCGCTCTGCTCATTCTGCACAGCAGTGGCACACCCTGCAGTGAAGACAGGGAACGACTGGAGACCCGCGGCGGGTCCCAGCCTCCCTGCTCCTGCAGCTGGAGCTCAGCCGGAGTCTGCACATCCAGAAGAAACCCCGGGTGGCGCTTTCTGATCCTGCTCTTTACTGTAGACTCCCCCAGGCTGCGGTCCTCCAACCCTCTCTGCAACACATTCATTCACTCCCCCAGGCTGCGGTCCTCCGACCCTCTCTGCAACAACAATCATTCACTCCTGCACCTGGAACGCTGCTCACACTGTTCCCTCCAGGAACATCCTCCTCTGCTGAATCCTGCCCATCCGTTAGGGTCCCCGTTCAGATTCCACCTTCACCAGGGAGCCTCCCAGATTTCTCCCTCCCCCGTGCTCCCCAAGGGGGAAGGAAGGGGAAAGGAGGTACAGTGCTGAGCACTGTTTCAGGCACTTCGTGTGTTAATCTGAGGCAGGTGTTGTTTTTACTTCAGAGAAGGAGTGTGAACAAGGTCAGGTCATCAGGAATTGGTGGTGGGATTCGAGCCTGCCGGTCTGCCTTCAGAACACAGCTTTCCGACCTGCCACAAGCGTGGGCTGTTAGTAAATTCACTTCTTGGAAATGGTGTTTTGCAGACAGGAGCCTTTTAATGAAACGACAGTGAATTCTCTTGCTTCCCTGGCTTCTCCAGTATCTGTGACAGGATTCTCTCTGCGTTAACCACATAGGAATTGAGTGGACTGGGGCCGGAGGTAGGCAAGTGGAGAGCGGTGAGCTCCCTGCCTCCCACGTGTGGGTCCCTGGAGCTAAGCAGAGCTGCCCGCCTGACAGCGCCCCTTGCTAGAAAGGATCCTGCGGTGTGTGCACAGAATCCGAGTGTTAGAGCTGGAAGGGATTCAGAAATCACCTAGTAGCTCTCAGACACTTCGCTGTGGGCCCCTTTGTTAAAAATGGCTCTTTCTAGAGGTAATGTATTTTAAACAGTTGCAGTAGGGACCGACAGCCCCACTCCCACACAAACACCTCCTACAGACCCCTGGAAATGAGGGGTGCCGTTTGGAAGCCGGACAGTGCACCCCTTCGTTTTACAGATGAACGGTTAAGTCCGGGTGTAGTGACCGAGGCTCCCCAGTCCCCACGCCGCTTTCCTGCAGGGGCTGTTGTGGGCAAAGCGCTGAGCCGGGTGCTGTGAGGACGAGTGGGAATGAGCCCGTCCCACCCGCTCGGCTCACGACGGAGGCTGGGAGCAACCTGGCGACGAAAGGAGCGCACGCACTAAACCACCACTTAGGGCGTCCCTCCTGGTTTCTGAGACCGAGGGGCGACAAGCTCGCGTCCTTCGGAGCAGCGAGGGGCGGGGCATGGAGGGGCGGAAGCAGGCTGAAGTTGGACCCAAGTGGGAAGTAACGCCCGGCAACACCACACCGAGGCCCGACGCATCCCACTCGGAGAACGGGTGACCGAGCGAGCAGCTCTCCACGGTGTTCAGTGGCGTTGTGGACTCTCATTCCCCTCCGCCTGCCAGGGTCCCACCGTCTGCGGGCAGGCGGGCCGGAAGGGGCGGGGCTTGTGGCGGAAGTCCCTCGGCCAGCGCGCGTCACGTGGGAGGACTGCTGGGCGCGGAGCGCGCACTCAGGTGAGTGACGGGTGACCCGCGGTCACTGGCTTGGAGTGGCGCGCGCCACGAGCGCCCACAGGGCTCGTGGTCCTCCAGGCCCAGGCAGCGATGGATCCTTTGGCTGGCGTGGAGTTGGACTCCGTATGCGTACCGGTGCTAACTGAACCTGGGGGCTGACTGAACTCACTTTTCCGGGACCCAAGCTCCGGGTGGGCGCCAGGGCGAGCTTGCCCTGACAGGTTCCTCAGTCGGAACCTGAGGTGGGGTGGCAGATGGTTACCGCCAGGAACCCAGGGCTGCCACAGCCTTCTCCCCCGACTGTCCGGGGCGGCTCCTGTGACGAAGCATCCCTCTCGGGCCCCTGCCCCTTTAAGACGCATTGGAGAGGGGGTGGGGGAAGTGGGCCCAAGGATGTCAGGCGTCGTCTTCATCGTGGGGAGCCGTGGGGGTGACCCCCTCTCCTGTTGGCTTGGCAGGAAGCATGGCGCTGTGGCGGGCATACCAGCGGGCCCTGGCTGCTCACCCGTGGAAAGTCCAGGTCCTGACGGCTGGTGAGTGTCCCTCTGGGACCCGAGTGCGACCAGAGCAGGCTGATTGACAGGCGACGGCGCACCTCCCTCGTTTCCTGCTTCTTTGCAGACCCCACGCAGCCCCCAGTGTGCTTTGGAGGGTAGATTCCCCGAGGCTGTTCTTAAGCACACAGCAGAGGATCTAGGCATTGCCCAGGAGTCTCCAACTTGGAAAATAACTCATAGCAAATACTCTAACATTTTACAGTGCGCAAAGCACTTCCACGTCCAGTATATCGTGAGGGGCCCACAAAGCATATTTGAATCATGTGAGATCACACACCTAAATCTGAAATCGAGGTTCTCAAACAACTATCTTATTTTTCCTAGTATTTCTTATTGTGAAATACCCCAAAGAATAGTAAGACATATATTTACAGTTTAAGTGGTATTGAGAAGGAACATTCCTGTATCAGTACCCGGATTTGAGAGCCCGTGAGTGCCTGTCTGAGTTAGGCAGAGACTGCCATTTTCCTGGCTTCTGTTTATATCACTCTTTCGCTTTCCTATCTATGTGTGCATCCCCAAACAATATACTAGCCAAGCTTTTTTTAGAACTCAATGGTGATTGAGTAACAGCCTCACCGTGGTAACCCAGCGACTTACCTGCACGTGTTCCCGTCTTCACTCTGCAGGGCAGCTCCTGTAAGGGGGCGGCGCACAGCTGGGTAACTTTATAGGAGGAGGGGCCGGAAGTCTCTGACCACTGGGGCAGTGCAAAGGGGAATCTGGTTAAAGCGGGGTGTCCCCTGTGTTTGGAGGAAGGGCGCAGGATTCTAAGAGGACTCAAGAATGTTGGAAGGGGTGGGGAGCTACAGAAAGCAAGGTTGAAAGGGGCTCCTGATGGCCAGCATCGCCCCGCGTCAGCACTAGAGGCGTCACCGCGGGACAGGTCAGCGGATGGACTCTTGCCCCTCCTTGGGCCCTTCTCCAGCCTCCTGTGCCCAGCCACCTCGTGTCCTGTCCTCGGAGCGTCCGGCAGCCTGCATGACTCACCTGGCTGCGTGTGTGGTGACTCACGCTGGACTGTGTGGCTGTGATGGGAACTGACACGCTGGGCCCTCTGCCCAGCCTCAAATTCCCTCAGGGCCCAGAGCTGCCAGGTGGCAGGTTCCCCCTCGTGGCCGGCAGACTAGGGAAGGAAGGATAGTCCTTTGGTTTCCCTATTCAAGGGATCTGGAGCTGGAGCCCCAAGGGGCCTGAGTGCAGAAATGCGGCTGAGTGGAGGCTCTGGGCCATTGGTGGCAGAGCGCTCCGGCTCCCCTCCCTCAGCCTTCCTAAGGCTCTGCTCACGTCCCAGCTCAGCCCTGAAGCTACCTGTGGCCGCCTAGCCTTCTCAGACATTTCCTCCCTTGGACGTGGAGCAAACTACACATAAAGCGAGAAGGTGGATTTAGCTCACTGAGCCGTATGTGAACCCCAGCATCATAGTCCCTGAGGTCCCGTCCCACCAGAGAAAGCACAGAGATTTCAGACTTGGCTTTGGAAGACCAGGATTTAAATCTCAGGGCCATAGCACCTAGGAGCTGCGTTATCAGGACGCGTCAGTAAACCTCTTAAGGCTTCAGTTCTCTGAGGCTTGAGCTTAGCAATAGGACCTTACAGGGACAATGGAGGGACTATCTCTAAAAAGGCTTTAGAAATCAGGAAATGCTCAATAAACTTAAAGGCTCAAGAGGTTGGCCCTTCTTGTGACTACTGGCAATCCAGGCACAACAAGCTGTTCTTCTACAATGGTGTTGGGTTAGGTGTGTTCCACTTGCCATTGTGGATGACTGTCTTAGCCGTAGTCTCCAAAGAACAGAGCCTGAAGCCCGTGTGCAGGTGCTTTGTTGGGGAGTAGGAAGTAACCCCGTGGAGGGAAAGAGAACAGTAAAAAAGTGCATTATCAGATTGGCCGCTGCAAAGGGCCACTGGTTGCTCAACCCCTTGAAACTGGCTGAGAATCTTTCGAACTACTTAGAACTCTGAAAGAACAGTCGATTCCCTGCAGGGAAGAGGCTTTCCAGCTCCCACCCTGCGTTGGCCAAAGGTTCCCCTCGGGATGTGACCTCCCCGCAACGCGCTAGGTGCACAGTCACTGACGGCATCGACAGTGAAGGCCCAGGGGTGGATAGGCCTGGAGGAAGGATCCACTGCTAGGTCGAACTGCAGTGCTGGCTAGAATCAGACTTCAGTCGCAGAAATCTGAACCGGCTCAAGGGAAGTGTGTAATACTCGGTTTTGGCAAGCCGGAGTCAGGCGCAGGGCAGCCTGGGGAAGCTTTGCAGTGTGTTCCGCAGAGTCTGAGTCAGCCGTATCCCTCCCTTTCTTGCGGGCCCTTTCAGTCTCCACTTGGCCCGGCTCCAGCCATCTTAGGTCACCTCGTCCCACTATGGGGGTAGCCAGGCTCCCGCAGACACTGCCTTCCCTGGAGTCTGAAGTAGACCAGAATGTGAGAGCTCAACAGGCCTAGGAAGCCCTCCAGTCTAGTGCCTGGTACCACAGCAGAAAACTGAGGCAAAGGGAGAATGACATGCCCTGAGGCCTTGTGGTGGGCAGTAGAGCTGGCGTTAGAACCAGGGCGCTGGGGCCAGCGTTGCGGGAAAGCTGGGAAAGCTGCCACTGGAGATGCTGGCATCTCGTGTGGATGCTGGTTTGAGTCCCAGCTGCCTGCTTCCGATCTAGCTCCCTGCGCTTGCACCTGGGAAGGCAGCAGAAGATGGCCCAAGTGCTTGGACCCTGCAACCCATGTGGGAGACCAGAAGAGAGTTCCTGGCTCCTGGCTTCAGTCTGGTCCACCTCTGGCCATTGTGGCCCTCTGGGGACCGAACCAGCAGGTGGAAGAGCTCTTTCTGTCTCTCCCTGTTTCTAACTCTGACTTTGAAATAAATGTTTCTTTCTTTTTTTTTTTTTTTAAGAAGTGTTTGTTTATTTATTTGAAAGGCAGAGTTACAGAGAGAGAAGGTGCCCTTATGGGATGCCAGTGCTGGATACGTGCTACACCACAGTGTGGACCCAATAGATAGATAGATAACCAGCCGAGGGTGCTGCCCATGGCACTGCCCTGCACTTGAGAGTCTTGGGGCCAGCAGACGCTGAGCATAGTCTCGGCTGTATTTAGATACTCAACAGGCAGCAGAACCTTCCATTCTGGGTCATTTTCTCACAGTAGGTTGGGTTCAGACCAGGAATGGGAACATTGAGGCCAGGTGCACTCTCCCATTTCCCACATGCTGGGCTTCAGCTCCCCCTGGCTCTGTACCAAACCAGCCTCTTATCCCAACCAGGCAGGCAGTTAGTTCATGGTTGGAGACTCCTGGGCCAGCAGCAACGGCCCCATGTCGGTAGCTGTCTGTCCTGCCCACCTGCCTGTACTGCTCCTCATTCCAAGAAGCTGCTTCCTGTCCCTCTGCCATCTTGCCTTCCGTAAATGCTTTATTTTTCTCACATATAAGACTCCACACTAAAGTTAGCAGTTGGGGCCAGCGCTGTAGGTTAATCCTCCGCCTGCAGCACTAGCATCCCATATGGATGCTGGTTGGAGTCCTCGCTGCTCCACTTCTAATCCAGCTCCCAGTTTATGGCCTGGGAAAGCAGTGGAAGATGGCCCAAGTCCTTGGGCCCCCGCACCCACATGGGAGACCCAGAGGAAGCTTCTGGCTCCTGGCTTTGGATACACCCAGCCCTGGCTGTTGTGACCATTTGGAGAGTGAACCAGTGGATGGAAGACCTTTCTCTCTGTTTCTTCCTCTCTCTCTGACTCTGCCTCTCAAATAAACAAATCAATCTTAAAAATAAAAATAAAAAAGGACAGGAGCAAAATAGAGGAAGTAGGGAATTTACCCCTACTCTGGGAAAATGTAGAAGTTGGGGCTTTTCCACTTGTACGCAGGGTGATCCCAAATCTGTGCTGAGGCAGGCTCCCCTTCCCGGGCCCGCTGGATCTGGTGGGGAGTGACGGCATGAGAACTGGCACCGGCCCAGAGGTATGATGTCACACCCGCGCCAGCGTCTGCTCACTGGGCTCTGCGCCCAGGTTGGCACTGGGACATCACTACCCAGCAGCCCCTTGCCCTGCCCCATCAGGACCCTGGGCATTGGTGTCTGCAGGCCTCCAGCCACAACTCCAAGGAGAAGGAATCCAGGGCACTGGAAGGTCCTGGACAACCCCTCATTTCCGGGGCGGGGTCTGTTTGGGTTGGGGAAGGGGGCATGAAGAATCTGAATGGCCGATTCCTTCCTCAAAGGATCCTGAGGGCTGCAAATACAGGTCTTGTTCTTTGGACCAGCGCCTTAGACCAGCATGGAGTTGCTGTGGGTCCAGGGGCTCCAATCATCTGTGGGCAGAGCAGGAACCTGTGGTGTCTGAGATGAACAGAACTGGCAGAGGCTGCAGAGTGTGCACCACTTGTCACTTCCGCTGTCACCCGGTCATCCTTCCGGCTTGATGGGCACACTTCAGGGGCCTAGAATCCATCTTTCTCAAAGCCTGTTGGCTTCCAGGACCATGGGGCTAAAAGTCAGGAACCTGTGTGACTGTTGGCAAGGCATACCTCTCTGGGTCCTGGGAATTTGTTGCCTGTCATCCCCACAAGGTGACAGGAATACTAGGGAGTAAAGACAGTGTTAGTCCAGGAGGCATCTCTGATACACAGGCCCTTGGGGCCCTGGCTTGGGCAGGGACTCTATGCAGAGTAGCAGCCGCAGGAACCTCCTGGAACCTCCTGGCCTCTGAGCCTGTGACCTCCTTGTTCCTCCTCGAGAGAAGCCCTGCATCCATCCCAACTCCACTACTTACCAAGTCCAATCCCTCAAAGACTTCCTTTATCATCAGATGGAGGTGGGTTCACTTCCTGCCTAGGCCTTTTGTGAGGATTAAGTGTGTGAGAGCCCTTTGCACACTGACCATCTGGCCCAAGTGGACAGTCAGACCGTTAGTTCCTCCATTTAGGAAGTGATTGCCTTTTCTGTTCCCCTGTGCCGACCTTCTCACGCCCCTTTTCTCCCTGGGAGTGCACCTGGTACCTCCTGTTGTCAGGTGGGGGTGTGGGAAAGTGTTAAGAGCTGACTGCCTGGGGGTGGGGAGCAAGCCTCCGTTCCCTGGTTCTCTCCTGCAGCCTGACCACAGTCCTTCAGGCTGGACGTGGAGTTCTCCATGCCCTTTCCCAGGGTAGGCCTGTGATTTGAGGCTGTATGACATTTTTCCTTTGTTGATTTCCTGAGCTCCTGCCAGGGGGCTCCTCTGAGTGTCAGAGGGAATAGTTTAGCAGAGGTGTTTGGGCTTCTGTTCTTGTCCTTGGAGACTTCATATCTAGCAGTGTTCTGGGAAGAGCCCCCACCACTTTGGGGATTCCCTGGAGAGCCAAGACAGGGCTGCCTTGATGGGTGTGCCAGGGGGCCTGGGGCTGCTCCATGACCAGCAGCCCAGCCCCCAGCCTCCCCCAGTTGCCCATGGGTAGGCTGTCCTGGGGCAGAGCTGTGCGGAGGGTATGGGGGAAGAGCAGACCAGTGAGTGTGCAGCCAGCGTGGACGTCAGAGCCAGCTCCGGGCCAAGGAACAGGGTGGAAGATGTGTTTGCCCAGTGCTAATTGAGGGCACAGGGACAGTGGTGGCTGTGGGACCGGAGGGGCTCTCATTACTCAGACAGGCGAGCTGGAGGTTGTGGGGTCACCCCCAGACGGCCCCATCAGGGTGTGTTTGCTAGAAACCGTAACGCCACTGTCATTGACGGGGCTTTGTCAATAGAGATGATGTCTGTTTTGGCTTCTGGGTGGGGGTGACTGATGAGGGCTGCTTGGAGCTAGGCATCTGCAGTGACGGGAGGGGTTGCTGGTGCGCAGGCCTGGGGGAATGGCTGTGACACCTACACCAGCTCAGTCTGGGGTTGCCATAGGGAAGTCAGGGTTTGGCTGATTCTGCCAAGAGGTGGCCAGGACTCACTTCACCAGTCACCTGCCTGCCTGGTATCACTTGAGCACTGTTGTTTTAGAAAAAGAGTTACTCCAGGGGCCGATGCTGTGGCGCAGTGGGTTTACACCCTGGCCTGATGCGCCAGCATCCCATATGGGCACTGGTTCGAGATCCAGCTGCTCCACTTCTGATCCAGCTCTCTGCTATGGCCTGGGAAAGCAGTGGAGGATGGCCCAAGTCCTTGGGCCCCTGCACCCTTGTGGGAGACCGGGAGGAAGCTCCTGGCTCCTGGCTTCAGATTTGCACAGCTCCAGTTGTTGCAGCCAATTGGGGAGTGAACCATCAGATGGAAGATCTCTCTCTCTCTCTGCCTCTCCTCTCTCTGTGTAACTCTGACTTTAAAATAAACAAATATTTTTTAAAAAAAGAAAAAGTTACTCCTGCTGCTTTCATAAATAGAGACCCCCAGACCAAGGTAAAGAGCAGTGGCCAGGGTCCTTGCCGTCCTACACATAACCTAGTCACAGAGCAGTGTCCTGGAAAGACCCGGGTCTAACAGTCCCGCCCCGGTTCTTGCCTCAGTTCTGCCCTTACTGGATATGTGAGCTCCTGCAATCTTGTTTCCACACCTCTAAAAGCAGGGGTTTGGATGAAATGACCGTGCAGGTCTCAGCCCCAGGATCTTAAGATTTTCTTCCTCTGTCTATAGTTTCTGATTCCCCCATTGCTGCTCAGTACAGAGCTCCTGGGCCCTAGCCTGTTCATCCCGGTTTCTGATAGGCACACGCGAGGTGTCACCATCCTTGGGGAGAGGAGGGCTTTGAGGCAGGAGAGAGGAACTGGTCCTTTACCCCCAGAAGGAAGAAGCCCTGGGGCCCAGAGTGCCAGAGCAGACTCACTTCCCTCCTGGGAGTAGCAGCCATGTTCTGACAACACCCGTGTACCCTGCACAGGGTCCCTGATGGGCCTGGGTGACATTATCTCACAGCAGCTGGTGGAGAAACGCGGTCTGCGGGAACACCAGACCGGCCGGACCCTGACCATGGTATCTCTGGGCTGTGGCTTTGTGGTAAGTTCTGCCCGCAGCAGGGTTGCAGCTGCTGGGACGGTGTTCTGGTTCTGTGCTGTCCTTTAGTTGCCTGTGCCCTCTCCACGCTTCAGCCAGCCCTGCCACCCTCCTTTTGTCTTGGTGTCTGCCTCCCTGGGAGTTGGGTTCTGGTATTTGGGGGAAGAGCTTTGTGATTTAAAAGCCACGGGTCCCCTCACTGCATCCAGCTCCTCTGTCTGGGGCTGACTTTCAGGGCCCGGTAGTAGGAGGCTGGTATAAGGTTCTGGATCGGCTCATCCCAGGCGGCACCAAGGTGGATGCCCTGAAGAAGATGCTGTTGGATCAGGTGAGCAGAAAGAAGAGGGAGTCGGGAAGGGTAGGCTGGGGGCAGGGCATTAAGGTGCTCACGAGCTTTCATTTCTTGTCCTAGGGGGCCTTTGCCCCATGTTTCCTAGGCTGCTTCCTCCCTCTGGTAGGGACACTCAATGGACTGTCAGCCCAGGACAATTGGGCTAAGCTACAGCGGGTGAGCGGCGCAGGTGTGGGCAAGGCCTCTGGCTGCCAGGGTGGCAGCGCATGGGGAAAGAGGTAGGCAGAAGGTGGAGGTGCAGGTGGAGCCCTGGGCTGTGGAGCAGAGGAGCTGAGGGGAGTGTGAGACAGGAGTGTGCCCTGAAGAGAAGTTTGTGTGTAACATTCACACGGGAGGTGGGAGCTGCTAGAGGAAGACGTGTTAATTTGTTGTTTCTCTGTCTCTTCAGGATTATCTTGACGCCCTCATCACCAACTACTACGTAAGAGCTGACACACTCACAGCCTGTCCTGTTGCCTTAAGTTCAGAGATGCCCTGGGGGTCCTTCCAACCCAAGAACCCCTCCATTGGGGTTCCCATTGGCTGCGTGGGCACCATGCTCAGGGAAGCACTCAGCAGGTTTTCAGCTGTTACTGGCGTGCAGAAGTTGGGGCAGGGGCAGGGCCAGGTAAGGCATTGAGTCTAGGGGCCAGCCACCTAACCATCACCTTCTGTCCCTTGCAGCTCTGGCCTGCTGTGCAGTTAGCCAACTTCTACTTGGTCCCCCTGCACTACAGGTATGCAGCCCCCTACCCCACCCTGCAAGGAAGAGCCACGTTACCGGCAGTTGGAAGCAAATAGTAGGCAAGCTCAGGTCCCCAGTGGCACACTCTACCCTGGTCAGAGCCTCTCAGATCCCCAAGTGTTTTTTCCAGAACCTCTCAGCCTTTATAGAACCTGCTCGGGGTGCCTGCCCACTGACTGTCATCTTCCCAGGGAGGATTCTGCTTCTCAACCCTTGATTCTCTGCCTTTGATGGCACATCTGCAGGTTCAGTGTCTAGGGTGCCACAGCCTAGGTTACACAGACAGGTAGACCAGAGGGCCAAGTAGGAACCTGGTCGGGTTAGTTTACTGCAAAGTAGTAATAATAAACATGATTGCTCAAGCACAGTTTTTTAAAAAAGAGAGTGGAACTCACGATAGTAGTTAGAATGCTTGAGTTGAGGGGCCTTGGGGATAGGCCAAAATATAGAACTCATCAGAGGGAAGTCAAAATTTACATGGCTCACCATGCTAAAAGAATGGGGAATTACCAAATCCCAAACACTAGGATCCTGAACAACCTCTTTGAGCCAGGTTAACTTAAGATAAATGGAGATACTACTTTATCCAGCAGGCAGAGTATTTTTGAAAGGAAAAATCTCAGCTGGTGCAAGGTGCATAGAAAAATGTATTTGGAAAGGGTGTGGCCAGGGGCCTGTGTGGCAGACCTGTGCGTGTCACCACAACTGCTGAGGGTGCTTAACTTCGGAGGTCCTCATCCAGGAGACAGAGCTCGGGGATGGCCCCGGATCTGAGCTGTGTCCTCTGGTCCAAGCCACACAGGCCCCCCTCCATGAGGGGCTGGCGGGAGGAGACTAACTCCGGAAAGGCTCCCTCCCTTTCCCTTCCCCCTTCCTGCCCGTCACTGTGCTCTTCCTGCTCCGTAGGTTGGCCGTTGTCCAGTGTGTTGCCGTCATCTGGAACTCCTACCTGTCCTGGAAGGCACACCAGCTCTAAGCCTGCCTTGCTCCACTGTTAGTACCTTGCAGTGACAGCTTGACCCTAGAATGGTCAGACAGCCTCCCCAAAGGGGCCAGGGCAGTTTCCATGTGGTTGGGCCACTCGCCAGAACTTCATGGGATTTGCCCTCTGAGCTGGCACATTTCACTCTAAAATGTAAACTAACTGCGTCTGAAGTCACTAAAACCTTCATAATGCGTCACTTAACAAGAAGGAAGCTTTCTGAGAGGTGTCTCATTAGGTGCTTTTGTCATTGTGAGCATCCTAGATGAGAGATCAGTCACTTGAGGTGGCCTCTTGAGATGAAGCCTACAGGCCGCTACCAGCATAACTCAGCACACAGTCAAGGTTGTTAATAGGTAGGACACGCTAACAGTTAAAAGTAGAGCATAGTAAATACATAAGCCAGTAACATAGTCGTTTATTACCAAGAATTATGTCCTGTATGTAACCGTATTTACTGTACTCACATGACTGTAACATGGTAGGTTTGTTTCCGCCAGCATTGCCACAGATAGGTGAGGAATGCATTACACTTCCATGTTACAACATCACCATGGCCACAGTGCCGCCAGGTGGTGGGGGCCGCTGTGGGATGTGCAGGTCGTCACATCAGCATCATTAGGCAGCACCTGACTGTGATCATACTCCCACCATGGTACATAATTCCACAAATACATGTTTTTTTTTAAAGATTGATTTATCAGAGCCGGCACTGTGGCAGAGAGGGTTAGGCTGCCGCCTGCAGTACCGGCATCCCATATGGGCACCGGTTCGAGTTTCGGCTGCTCCACTTCTGATTCAGCTCTCTGCTAATGTGCCTGGGGAAGCAGGAGAAGATGGCGCAGGTGCTTGGGCCCCTGCACCCACGTGGCAGACCCAGAAGAAGTTCTGGCTCCTGGCTTTGGTCTGGCCCAGCCCCGGCCATTGCAGCCATCTGGGAAGTGAACCAGCGGATGGAAGACTTCTCTCTCTGCCCCTTCCTCTCCCTCTCTGTAACTCTGCCTTTCAAATAAATAAATAAATCTTAAAAAGCGCTTCCAGGTCTCCCACATGGATGGCAGGGGCCCAAGTACTTGGGCCATCCTCATCTGCTGCTTTTCCCATGCCAATAGCAGGGAGCTGGATCAGAATTGGACCGTCCAGGACTCGGACTGGCACCCATATGGGATGCCAGCATCTCAGGTGGTGGCCTTCCCACTGTGCCACAATGCTGGCCCCATAAGTATGTGTTGTACCATCTGACCTTGTCAGTTTTACACCCAGTGGCCAGCAAATGCCACTCATCCCCTCTCTCCCCAGACACGTCTGCCAGTCCAGCCCTTCCCAGCCCAAGTGCAGTTCCAACTCTTTGGGGTCCTTCAGACCGCATATGCTGCAGTCAGTATGGCATGGAGTGTGTATCTGGCACCTGCAGAGGAAATGAGCAAGACTCAGCAGAAAACCACTGAGGAGTCACAATTTCTCGAACTGGCCAGAGGCCTAGGAGCACCAACCCAGTGTGGACACTGAGATCCTTGGAAGTCAGGTCACCCGTGAGTTAGTGACAGCAGAAACTTGAACTCGAGTTTCCTCACTTCTTACCCAGTGATCTTAACTAGAAAGCCAAAGCTCTAGTAACACTGTTGTCTGCTTCCCGGGAGAAAGACTGGCCTTTGCTAAGCCACCACTCTGGGTGAACTCAGAAGCAGAAGGAGCAGCCTCATGTGGTCCTAAAGCACCTTGAGACTAGAGACCCTCTTGAGCTTAGTGCCTCATTCAGACAGCCACAGGACCTTAGACCCAGGGTTGTAATGAGGTCTTTAGTGGAGACTGTGGCAGGCGCTGGTGTTGGCTGAATGCCCGTGGTGTGCTGCCGACTCTCTGTGTGCACAACTGGTAGCTCCAGCAGGGGACTAGATCTGAGCAGCAGAGCCTTCTCCGATGCCTCTGGCTCCCGGCCTGAGGCCCCCGGACAGGGTCAGCACCATGGACAGCTTCTGCGGCTCGCCTCCCTTTCGTGTGCCTAAGAAGAAACTCGGGAGTGGTCTGCCTTGGGAAATGGGCCTCCACACTGCTGGCTGCTCTAAGGGGGCGAGGGGCACTGGGGGTGTCAGAGCAACCTCTAGGTCCCAGCCGGCTTCCGGATCTCGGTAGTCCAGTTCTGTTTCCAGCGCTGGCCTCAGGGACACGATCTCGTGTCCGGAGTGTGCCCCTCCGGGGGCGCGCAACCTGCAGAACTCGGGGCTGAAGCTGTCATTGCTTCCACGATCGGTGCGAGCTCTTCGCTGACGTCAGTCGGAGCTGTCCTGGCGCTATATAAGGCTGGCGGCGGTCCCGGGACAGACCCCGCGTTTCCCCAGGCGCACTCGGCCCGCCCCAAGGGACAGAGGCTGGAGCTCCGTCTCGCGCCGGGCGGGCGCTCTCCGACAACCTGTGAGTGGCTCCCAGCGTCCACCCAAGCTCCCTCAGCACCAGGACTCCGCACTCAGTCCACCCACCGCGACCCGCCGGGAGGGAGGCACGGAGCTCGGGGAGGAGGGCGGGGGGAAGGAAAGAGGTGGGCCGGGCAGCGGCTGGAGCTGGGGGCAGGCTGTGCGCACTGGGCGGCAGCCAGAGGGACCCGGCAGGGCACTGGGTGTGCGCAGGGAGTTTGCCACCTGCGGCTGCCCCAGGCACACCTCACCCCGCACTACCCCTGTGTGTTCAGGGCCGGCGGCATCATGAGGCAGGCGGGACGCGCGGCGCTACTGGGGGCGCTGCTCCTTTTGGCACAGCTGCGCCCCGGGAGCAGCCAGTGGAGCCCGGCGGAGGCGGAGGCGGCGGCCGGGGTCCAGGACCCGAGTCTCCGTTGGAGCCCCGGGACGCGCAACCACGGCGGCGGAGCCCGCGCTCTCCTCTTGCTGCTGGCTGAGCGGTTTCCGCGCCGCGCGGGATCGGGCAGCTGGGGACCCAGGACTGCGAGCGAGCGGCCGCGGCGCGACGACCCTCCTCTGTCCATTGACCTCACTTTCCACCTACTGCGGACCCTGCTGGAGCTGGCGCGAACGCAGAGCCAGCGGGAGCGCGCCGAGCAGAACCGCGTCATATTCGACTCTGTGGGCAAGTGACCGTCGGGCCGGGGCCGGCAAAGCCCCTACCTCTTCCCCCTCCACGGGCTGGACCGTGCGCGACCGGAACTGACTCAGTCCCGCTGGGCATCGTGCGTGGCCCAGTCACCCAGGGCACTCCCTGCGTGTCTTTTTTTTTTTTTTTTTAATAAAAGTGCGGAAGAGCCTTTGACTTCTGTGGTGGGGGCGCGGCAGCCACTACAGGGTCAGAACCTGTGGGAGGGACCCAGGTGCTCAGGGGCCCCGCGAGAGCAGCTTCCGGCCAAGCCCCCATGAATCCAGTTGCCCCCGAAACCCACAACCCAGAGGGCCCAGCGCCCCCGCACCACCCCCAACCTTCGTCCCAGAGCACGGGCTCGAGGGGCCGCTCCTGGCATCGGGGAGATGCCCAATGGAGGTTCGTCTCTCTTCCGCCCCCCAAATGGTGTTTGGGGAAGAGAGGAAGGCGGCGAGGTCGCCTGAAGCTGAGGCTACGGGAGTGGGCAGCGAAAGGAGAGATGGGTCGGGGACGCCAGAGTCCTTTATTGAGCCCCTACTCCTGGGGGCGGCCGGGCGCGGCGCCGAGTTGGGGCGCGGGGGTCGCTGCGCAGATCCTCCACCACCCCGGCGCGGGCACCGGCACGGGCTCTCCAGCTGGGGTCGGGTCAGCGTGGGCCTGTGCTCGGAAGGTGCAGCTCGGTGAGCAGATGCCCCAAAGGCCCACTCCCGCTCCTCAGTCACGTGGGCTTCTCCTCTGCTCGCCCACCCACCCAGGCTCTCACCCAGGCAGCGGCTGGTGGCGAGGAAAGTGTGCTTTGACGCGCACTTAGGGCTCTCCTTTGTGGCTCGGAGAGGGTGGGGGCTCCAAACGACCCCCGATGCCCGGGGGAGGGCAATCACCCGAGCAGGGGACAGGCGCGTGCCAGTCCGCCCCACTCCCCTGAGCCCTAGGCCCGCGCTCACCTTCCGGCGCATGCGGCCGCTCATCCTCTGGCCCTGCGCCGCCCTCATCCCCGTCCAACGCCACCTCTTCATCGTCTTCGTCCCCGGAAGCGCCTGGGCCGAAGGAAAGCGGGGTGAAGAGGCGGCCCGGTCTTTTCCGCCGCTGCACCCACGCCGAGGGTCTGAACGCACAGCCCCCGGCGGCCGCCGCCGCGCGCCTGCCCTCTCTCTCTCTCTCACCTGGCTGAAAGTCGATGGTCCTGAGCATTTCGGCCACGTGCTCCACGCTCACGGTGAACTGATCCATGCTTTCGTAGCCTGGCTCCGGCCGGCCCGCCAGCTCCACCTTGGACATCGCCCCGACCCTGCGGTGGCCGCGGCGGCTCAGCGGGCAACGTCCCAGCCCCCTCAGCCCCTCCCGGTGCCCGTGGAACCCGCGCGGCCCCTTCGCTCCCCTACTCACTTATTGATCAGCTCCTTGGCCTGCTGTAGGGGAGAATAGAGGGTGCGAGTAAGCACGGGGCGAGCTGCCCACTTCTACTTCTCACTCAGGCCTGTGGGGCAGGTGGGGTGCACATCCTAGTTCGTTAGGGAGCAAACGAGCTCTGGGCGGGGTTTGGGGAGGTGGGAGGTGACTTGCCCCAGGTCAAGAAGCGACAGACAAGACTTGAACCTGGGTCTACAGGTGTCAGTGCCCAGACTCCGACGCTATGCGGGGCAGCCGGCGCCCCCCAGCGCCCACCTGGAGGTAGAGCGCCATCTGCGGCTCCTCCATGGACTGGATGGCCGACTCCACCAGCTTGGAGGAGGCCTCCAGGTGGTCTCCGTACTGCCGGATGAGGCCGCGGACCCGCTGCAGCTTCTCCTCCTGCTCGCGGGCCAGCGCCTGCAGCAGCTCGCCCTTGCGCTCCTCCAGCACGGCGCAAAGGCTCTCGAACCTCTGGTTTAACAACTGCTTCTGCCTCCGGCTGTTGTCCTAGACCATCCAAGGGAGAGAAGAAGGGCGCTGCTGAAACCCTGTGGCTGGGAGAGCAGGGATGCTGGTCCTGCTTCTCAGTGTGACTCAGAGAGGCAAGAAAGCAAGGTGCACGTGGTTCTGGGCGAGTTCATGGCAGAACCGGAATCCGCCCTGCCAATCTTTCCAGAAACAACAGTGGATACTTTAATGCAATGCCGTCACCAGGGGCTCTCTGTATCTTTGGCCCTGGGCTTCCCTTGTATGGATCCATTAAATTCTCAGAAAGACCCACTGATCCGGCCACTATATCATGATCATCATCATCACCAACACCACCAAAGCATGGAGAAGTTAAATAACTGAACCAAAGTCACAGAGCTACTGAGCAGCAGAGCTGGGAGTCGGACCTGGCTGAGCATATGCTAACATTTTTAGGAGGCCAGAAATGTTTTGGCCGTGTGAGCCAGAGATCAGAGAGGAGCAGTTCCCTTGGGAGCCTGCACTGTCCACGTCAGCCCACGTGTTCCCTCGCCCCCGCCCAGCCCAGGCTCACCTCGATGGTCCGGCACACTTCTTCCATCTGTGTGATCACTGCTTGCACGCGGTCGTTGCCTGCCACCAGCATCGCGATGCCGTCACTGAGCTCACTCTGCCGCACACACAGGCCAGCTTAGGGCTGGAGGAGCTGGCCCACAGCTGCTCCCCTCCCTCCCCAGCTGGGGCTGCAAGGGCGAGATGTGCTCCCTCCCCCACCCCTCCATCAGTGCATCTACAGAGATCTAGAAGGTTTGGAGCCATCCAGGAAGTGGGGAAGCACACTCTCTGGTTTCTGGAAGGAGACACAAGCCTTCCATCGCCAAAGGAACTGACATTCTCCAAACACCCTCCAAAGGCCAGCCACTGCGCTAGATGCTTTATCTGTAGATTCGTGTCTTCCATCAGTTCTGCAGCATTCCTAGTGGCTGTCATTCAGATAATATTGCTTCTTCTCCAGGCTCTGTTCTCTCATTCTGGGAGTCTGATCAGCCAGTTAGACATTCCTTTTTTTTTTTTTTAATTTATTTGACAGGTAGAGTTATAGACAGTGAGAGAGAGACAGAGAGAAAGGTCTTCCTTCCATTGGTTCACTCCCCAAATGGCTGCTACAGCCAGCGCCACACCAATCCGAAGCCAGGAGCCAGGTGCTTCCTCCTGGTCTCCCATGCAGGTGCAGAGCCCAAGCACTTGGGCCATCCTCCACTGCCCTTCCGGGCCACAGCAGAGAGCTGGACTGGAAGAGGAGCAACCAGGACTAGAACCCAGCACCCATATGGGAGCTGGTGCCACAGGAGCTGGAGCCACGACACCGCCTCCCCCCCCCCCCCCAGTTAGACACTCTCATTCTCAACCTGTCATCCCCCAGGGCTGCATCCTGTTCTCAGTCCTCTTGTTCTATTCACTAATTACCTCTTCAGAGAAATCTGTCGTTTAATTAATTCCCTGAATGTTCTATTCCAACAATTAAGTTTATATTTCTTTTTTTTTTTTTTTTTTTTTTGACAGGCAGAGTGGACAGTGAGAGAGAGAGAGACAGAGAGAAAGGTCCTCCCTTGCCGTTGGTTCACCCTCCAATGGCCGCCGCGGCCGGCGCGCTGCGGCCGGCGCACCGCGCTGATCCGATGGCAGGAGCCAGGAGCCAGGTGCTTTTCCTGGTCTCCCATGGGGTGCAGGACCCAAGCACTTGGGCCATCCTCCACTGCACTCCCGGGCCACAGCAGAGAGCTGGCCTGGAAGAGGGGCAACCGGGACAGAATCCGGCGCCCCGACCGGGACTAGAACCCGGTGTGCCGGCGCCGCAAGGCGGAGGATTAGCCTAGTGAGCCGCGGCGCCGGCCATATATTTCTTTTTTAAAAAATATTTTTTATGTATTTACTTGAGAGGTAGAGTTACAGACAAAGAGAGGGAGAGACAGAGAGAGAGGTCTTCCATCTGCTGGTCACTCCCCAGGTGGCTGCAACAGCTGCAGCTGAGCTGATCTGCAGCCAGGAATCTGGAGCATTTTCCCAGGTCTCCCATGTGGGTGCAGGGGCCCAAGGACCTGGGCCATCTTCCACTGCTTTCCCAGGCCACAGCAGAGAGCTGGATCAGAAGAGGAGCAGCCGGGAGTCCAACCAGTGCCCATATGAGATGCTGGTGCTGCAGGTGGAGGTTCAGCCCACTACGCCACAGTATTGGCCCCATGTTTCTATTTCTAAAAGCTTTATTTGATTCTTTGTCAAAAATGCATGATCAGAAGCCAGTGTTGTGGCATGGCAGGTAAAGCTGCCACCTGTGACGCTGGCACCCCACATAGGTGCTGGTTCAAGTCCCGGCTGCTCCACTTCCAATCCAGCTCTCTGCTGTGGCCTGGGAAAGCAATAGAAGATGGCCCAAGTCCTTGGGCCCCTGCACCCTGGTGGGAAGATCTGGAAGAAGCTCCTGGCTTCAGATCAAGCAACTCCAGCTATTGCAGCCTGCTGGGGGAGTGAAGCAGTGGATGGAAGACCTTTCTCTCTCTCTGCCTCTCCTTCTCTCTCTGTGTAGCTGACTTATAAATAAATCTTTAAAAAAATAAAGAAAGAAAGAAAGAAAGAAAGAAAAAAAGATGGCCCAGGTGCTTGGGCCCCTTCCTCCATGTCGGAGGCTCCTGGCTTTAGCCTGGCCCAGTAGGGTCTGTTGTAGCCATCTGGGGAGTGAATCAGTGGATGGAGGATATCTCTTTATGCTTTTTTAAAAGACTTATTTATTTGAAAGGCAGAGTTACGGGGTGGGAGGGGGGAAGAGAGAAATCTTCCATTTGCTGGTTCACTCCCCAAATCGCTGCAACAGCTGGAACTGAGCCAGGCCAAAGCCCGGAGCCAGAAGCTTCATCCGGGTCTCTCATGTGGGTGCAGGGGCCCAAGCACTTGGGCTGTATTCAGCTGCTTTTCCAGGCACATTATCAGGGAGCTGGATCCGAAGTGGAGCAGCCAGGACTCAAATTGGTGCCCATATGGGATGCTGACATTGTAGGTAGTGGCTTAACCTGCTGCACCACAATGTTGATCCTGATCTTGACTTAAAACCAAGCGATGGGGCAGATTTTTGGCACAGCAAAGATGCCGCTTTCCATCTCTGCTTCCAATTCCAGCTTCCTGCTGGTGCATTCCTGGGAGGCAGCAGGTGACAAACCAAGTATTTGGGTCCCCGCCACCCACGTGAGAGATCTCAATTGAATTCTGGGCTCCTGACTTCAGCCTGGCCCAACCCTGGCCATTGCAGGCATTTGGAGAGTGAACCAGAAGATGGGTGATCCATGTTTGTTTCTTGGCTTTGGCAATGAAACTAAAATAAATAAAACCAAGCGGAATAAGAGGCCGACCCAGTCCTGGTCCCCAACCCTCTACTCCCTCCCTGCTGGATACCTTTTGGCGTTTGTAAATGGTGGGCAGCGGGGCCACCTCGCAGTCCTTGTGGGCCCCGAAGACCTTGCAGAGGGAGCAGGTGGGCACCTCGCAGCTCAGGCAGTAGATGTTGATCTTCTCGTCCTCATGCTCTTCGCACATGAGGTGCTGCTCGGCCTTGGAGTGCAGTGGCCTGGAGAGGAGCGCACAGGGGCGAGGTGGCGGGGTCAGGGGCCAGGCCCCAGGGAGCACCCAAGCAGGTTGGGTGGCAGGGAGGGCCAGGTGCCAGCCCCTGAGGAGCGCCCGTGCGTGTGGGGCCCCTCAACACCTTCTCTTCAGCTCCACCAATCACCAGCACCTTCCCTGCCCCTGCCGTGGGTGCTGCTGGGTGGGTGAGTGACTTCCATGGGGCTCTTAATTTGGAGAACAGAAGGACTTAAGAGGTGGAGGAGGCGTGGATCCGAAAAGAGACTGCATTTCGGGGGCCCTGGGAGCCCCACGGGACAGCAGATATGAGAGGGGAGAGGGGAAACCTGGGCCTGGGTGGGGCAGGGAGGCCTGGCCTCTCTGGGTGGCTGGGGGCAAGCCCCTGCCTCCTCTGGGCCCATCCTTGCATCCCCAAACCGAAGGAGCAGATCGCCTGATTCCACAGCCCCCCCCCCCCCCACGGAGCCCCCAGGCCGTGCCCCAGGCGGCACACGCGGCCCTGACGGCTCACCGCGAGGACTCCTGCTTGTAGATGTCGATGATGTTTTCCACGAGCAGGTTCCTCTGCAGGCCATAGACCCCGTGTCTGTCCAGGACAACCTCGTGCCTGCAAGATGGGCAGCGGAAGCGGCCTCCTGAAGACACGGTGCTGGAGCCCCGGGATTGCCACAGAGGGTTGGAGGCCTGTAGGGATGGGTGTTGTGAGAAGGCGGGCACGGCGAGGTGTGCGAGGACTGAGGGAAGCAGGGGTGAAGGTGGTGAGGGCGCAGGAGGAGGAGGAGAATGAGGCAGGGCGGGGCAGCTCCGGCAGGCGGGTGGCCATGGAGTTCCTGGGCCCCGCCTCGTCACCCAGCCTGGCTCTGTAAGTGTTCAACTCCATAGCCTAGCTCTTGTCAGGGCCCAGCCACGATGGGGTCTCTACCGAGGGGTCCAGTTTGGAGCGATGGGGAGATGTTGGCCTCTACAGGAAAAGCTGGGGTAGGAAAGGGGCTCGGAGCCAGACCGTAGCTGAGAGCTGGATCGGAAGTGGAGCAGCTGGGATTCAAACTGTCGTCCATTTGTGATGCCAGCACTGCAGGCGGCGGCTTTACCCACTACGCCGCAGTGGCATCCCCTGCCCTAGCGGTCATTACACTACACGGTCAGATACAATACAGCTTGGGCTAACTGAAGGTGATGTCCAGCGCTAACACGTGTCTCTGAGTCTTAGGCAGAGGCAAAGGTTTTCAAATGAAAACAAACTGCATTTCATGTTAAACACAGAGTGAGAGAAACACAGATGGAGAGAGAGCGCCCATCTACGGGCTCACGCCGCGAATGCCCCCAACAGCCAGGAGTGGGCCAGGCCAGAGCCAGGAGCCCAGAACTCCATGAAGGTCCCCCACGTGGATGACAGAGACCCTCGCACTCGAGCCATGCTCTGCTGCCTCTCAGAGTGCACTCCAGCACAGAGTGGGATCGGAAGTGGAGTCAGGCACCTGCCCATATGTGGACGTCCCAGGTGGCGACTTAACCACTGTGCCAAATGCTTGCCCTGGGATGACTGAGCATCAACACCCTTCACAGAGGGAAAAGGCTACAGCCTAAAAATCGGTGATGCAACTCTAGATGGACGTTACTGAAGCAAAGATAAAGAAAAGGCAACCCAGGTGTCAAGGCCAGGTGTCCCACAGAGCGCCAAAGGGCTCCTTCCCACCAGAACGGCCTGCTCGTCTGTGACGGAAACAAATCCTGGTACCTGAGCAGTCAACCAGAGGATGGAAGAGCTCTGTCTCTCTCTCTGTCTTTCTTCCTCTTATTTTTTTAAGATTGATTTATTTATTTGAAAGTCAGAGCTACACAGAGAGAGGAGAGGCAGAGAGAGAGAGGTCTTCCATCCACTGGTTCACTCCCTAATTGGTCACAACGGCCGGAGCTGCGCCAATCCAAAGCCAGGAACCAGGAGTTTCTTCTGGGGCCCAAGGACTTGGGCCATCTTCCACTGCTTTCCCAGGCCATAGTAGATAGCTGGATCGGAAGTGGAGCAGCCAGGTTTCAAACCAGCGCCCATATGGGATGCCGGCGCTTCAGGCCAGGGCATTAACCCGCTGCGCCACAGCGCTGGCACACCCTCACTGCCTTTTTTTTCTTTTTTTTTTTTTTTTGGACAGGCAGAGTGGACAGTGAGAGAGAGAGATAGAGAGAAAGGTCTTCCTTTACCATTGGTTCACCCTCCAATGGCTGCCGCTGCCGGCGCACCGTGCTGATCTGAAGCCAGGAGCCAGGTGCTTCTCCTGGTCTCCCAAGGGGTGCAGGGCCCAAGCACTTGGGCCATCCTCCACTGCACTCCCGGGCCACAGCAGAGAGCTGGCCTGGAAGAGGGGCAACCTGGACAGAATCCGGCGCCCCGACCGGGACTAGAACCCGGTGTGCCGGCGCCGCAGGCGGAGGATTAGCCTAGTGAGCTGCGGTGCCGGCCTCTCACTGCCTTTCAAATAGATAACAATAAAATAGTAAGACTTTGAAAACAGTTCAATTTCACGTTCTGTGCTTTTTACCGCAACTTTCACAGAGGGAACAGAGGGAACCAGGAGTGGGGGATCCTCAGCCCCTGGGGCTGCCGCTCATTCCCCGCTGCCAGGACCCACAGCCGAGGCAGCACGTGCCTCTCCCCAGCACCCCCCACACTAAAGAAGTTTCCTAAACGCTCCTCGCTCCTCGCAGCGGCTAATCCTGGAAGCCGGGAGGCCGAGACGCCCTCACTCCGCGGGCAGCCCACCCCAAGGCCTGTGCTGCAAGAGCCTTTCTCTGCGGGAGAGGAAGCAGGAAGCCGAGCGCACACAGGTGAGTGCGGGCACGGGGCAGGAGGGCCTGCACCCTGGCCTTCTCTGCGGCCTGGCTCAGCGCGGCACCACGGGCCAGCGTCTCCCATGTGGCCTTCCGGCCCCTGGTCCCGCGGCCCCCCTGGGCCCGGCCTGGCTGCCCCTTCTGAGACAGCTTCAGTTGCCTCCGCCCGACTCCCAGCCCTACTTTTTTGCCAGTCTCTGGCACACACACACACGCACGCACGTGCACACACACACACGTGCACTTTGCTCCCAGGACTACATTTGCCTGGCAACAAAATAGTAAAGCTGATCTCTGGGACTTTCCAGGGCTGCCCGGTGCGTGGTGCGAGACTCACGTCGCCTGGAGCCCTTCACTGTGCTTCCCAAAGCATGGAGCCACCTGCTGTGAGCGATAGGAAGACTGTGGCGGGTGGCAGCAGGGACATCGAGGGTCTGTATGAGTTTATTCTGATGCAGGTTAGGGAAAAACGCCTGTAAGACTGGGGATTTTTTTCCTGGATGTTATTGCTTAGGGTAAGGATAGAGAAGACATTGCTTAAAAAATGCAAATGTTAAATCATTCTCCAGGTATGGGTCTGCAGCTATGGCCAAAGTCAGGAAGGAGAGGTGCGAATGAATCCCTCTCCTGTCACAGTTTGTGGGACTGCTGTCCCCAACCTTTCACTTCAGAAAAGCATCCAGGGGCCGGCGCTGTGGCGCAGTGGGTTATAGTCTGGGCCTGCAGGGCCAGCATCCCATATGGGCTCTGGTTCGAGTCCTGGCTGCTCCACTTCCAATCCAGCTCTCTGCTGTGGCCTGGGAGAGCAGTAGAAGATGGGCCAAGTCCCTGGGCCCCTGCACCCGCGTGGGAGACCTGGAAGGAGCTCCTGGATCCTGGCTTCAGATCGGCGCAGCTCTGGCCGTTGCAGCCAATTGGGGAGTGAATCAGCGGATGGAAGACCTCGCGCTCTCTCTGCCTCTCCTCTCTCTGTGTAACTCTGACTTTCAAATAAATAAATAAATCTTTTTTTTTAAAAAAGCATCTATCCTGGATGTGTGGATAAAGCTGTTTCTCCTTGGTACCATCTCTGTGTGTGTGTGTTTTTAAGATTTATTTATTTGAAAGGCAGAGATACAGAGATAGAGAGGAGAGAGGAGAGAGGAGAGAGAGAGAGAGAGAGAGAGAGAGAAAGAGAGAGAGAGAGAGAGAGAGAGAGAGAGAAAGAAAGAAAGAAAGAAAGAAAGAAAGAAAGAAAGAAAGAAAGAAAGAAAGAAAATCTTCCATCTGCTGGTTCATTCCCCAAACGGCTGCAATGGCCTGGGGTGGGCCAGGCCAAAGCCAGGAGCCAGGAACTTCATCCGGGTCTCCCAAGTAGGTGCAGGAGCCCAAGCACTTGGGCCATCCACTGTTGCTTTCCCAGGCGCATTAGCAGGGAGCTGGATCGGAAGTGGGGCAGCCGGGACTTGAACTGTGTCGGATGCTGGCACTGGAAGCGGAGGCTTGACCCACTACGCGGCAGCGCCAGCCCCCACCTCTGTGTGTTAACATTGGGCATTTAACGCAGCCAAAGGAGGGAGGTAGCACTGCTGAGAAGGCCGTGGCCCTGCTCTGTGCGACCTTGGGTAAGTCACTTCTCTTGGAGCCCCCAATTCCTCAGCTATAACCTGTGCTTGTGAACTGGGTCACTGAGCCTTTGTGGAAAGAACTACAACAAGAAGTTCAGATGCGCACAGCAGCTGCTGCGAGATGTGCACGTGGGGTGGGGAAGGGAGTTGGTGGTTTCTGTCAAATCCTCCCATCTCACACCTGGAGGCTGCCACCACCTGTCTGGCCGTCTAGTGTGTCACCCCGCCTGGGTGCTGCCCGCTGGCTGTGTCTGGAGCGCCCTCTACCGTCCGTCGTAGGCAGTGCCTGAAACCCCATCTCAAGCAGCCTGAGTGTGTGCTGATAGGCAAATTCCTCCAAGTCGGCCCAGCGACCCTGTGGCTTCTCTCCTCCCCCGTCCTTGCCTTGCTCCTCTGTTCCCACCCCACGTTGTTATTTACTACATTTAACTATCACGTTCAAGAGTGTTTTAAAGAGCTTACTGGGACGAGACACCGTGAAAGACAGGAACTACAGCAATGATCTTGTAATTCCACTTTGGGAGCAAGCCCAGGGATCCAAATTACAAAATACAAAGATCACCACCGTTTATGCAGAAAAAGGTGTTCCCACTACATGAAGAGCGGCAATCAATCCCATGGAATGCTCTTCTTCAGTTAGGAAGAATGGGGTGGGCTCAGGCATTCTGTGCAGTGGTTAAGCTGCGGGTCGGTTCACCTGCATTCCTTTTCACACTGCCTGGGTTCGAGTCCTGACTCCACTCCCAGTTTCAGCTTTCTGTTTTTTTTTTTTTTTTTTTTTTTTTTTTTTTTTTTTTTTTAAGATTTATGTATTTAGCTGAAAGGCAGAGATACAGAGAGAGGAGAGAGAGCGAACGACCGAGAGAGATATCAATCTTCTATTTGCTGGATCACTCCCCAAGTGGCTGCAATGGCCTGGGCTGGGCCAGGCTGAAGTCAGGAGCCAGGAGCTTCTTCTAGGTCTCCCACAGCGCCTGTATGGGAAGCTGGCACTGCAGGTGGAGGATAACCTTCTACGCCACAGCGTCAGCCCCTCAGCTCCCTGTTACTGCAGACCCTGT
Organism: Oryctolagus cuniculus; assembly: GCF_051225735.1. Lineage (NCBI taxonomy): Eukaryota > Metazoa > Chordata > Mammalia > Lagomorpha > Leporidae > Oryctolagus > Oryctolagus cuniculus. The sequence goes on from NC_142868.1 coordinate 180,638,946, forward strand.
GAGGGAATGAATGTGAAATCAGAGAACTGAGTCCCTGCCACCACATGGGAATCCAGGATTGAGTTCCTGGCTCCTGGGCTGTGGGGAGTGGGGAGGAAACCAGCAGATGGGAGCCTGTTCCCTCATTGCCTCTTGGGCAAATAAAATAAATTATAAATTAATTAAGACAAAATTGAAAAGATTGCGGTAGATATGCATGCACTGTCATGCAGAAATATCGAGTTGTTATGTGGAAAAATTAATTTGAACATATACTTGATACCACTTTTGGTAATACATGTGTGTCACTATTTGTTAAAGAAAAAATGGCAGTATATACACCACACTGCTGATGGCATTTGTCTCCTGGGGAGTGGGATTATGGGGATTTATTCATTCCACAATTTACATTATCTACAAGATTTAAATTTATACAATATATTTGTGTTATTTTGCAATTAGAATAAACAAAAACCTGCCTTTTAATATCAGCAACTACCTGGGTATTTAATAATAAAAAGAATATTAAATGACATACAATGGAATATTTTGCTTCTATCTTTAATTGCGTTCTTCGTAACAATGGGGAGAGACTCATGTTAAATTTTAATCATTGGGCCGGCGCCGCGGCTCACTAGGCTAATCCTCCGCCTAGCGGCGCCGGCACACCGGGTTCTAGTCCCGGTCGGGGCGCCGGATTCTGTCCCGGTTGCCCCTCTTCCAGGCCAGCTCTCTGCTGTGGCCAGGGAGTGCAGTGGAGGATGGCCCAGGTGCTTGGGCCCTGCACCCCATGGGAGACCAGGAAAAGCACCTGGCTCCTGGCTCCTGCCATCGGATCAGCGCGGTGCGCCGGCCGCAGCGCGCCGGCCAAGGCGGCCATTGGAGGGTGAACCAACGGCAAAGGAAGACCTTTCTCTCTGTCTCTCTCTCTCACTGTCCACTCTGCCTGTCAAAAAAAAATTTTTTAATCATTAAAAATCAGAATATAAATCTATATAGACCATAGAATCCTGGTTTTTAAAATAAATTTTGTTGGTTTTTATTTATTTGAAAATCAGAGAGAGATAGAGAGAAATATCTCCCATCTGCTGGTTTGCTCCTCAAACACCAGCAACAGTCAGGGTTGGGCTAGGTTGGAGCTGGGGTCCAGGAACTCAGTCCAGGTCTCCCACATGGGAGTCCAGGACCCAAGTGCTTGAGCCATCATCTGCTGCCTCCTGGGTGCACATTAGCAGAGCGCTGGTATCAGAAGCAGAGTGGGGATTCTATGCAGGCGTCCCAAGGTCTTATCTGCTGTGCCAAATGCCTGTCCCCTAGGATTCCAATTTGAAAATGAGTGATGGGTTTACAGGTGGTTTCCATTTTCCTTCATTGCATTCATCTACATTTCTCAAATTTCTCCATATAGACCATGAATCACTTTATAAGACACATAAAAATAAGAAAGAAAGTTTTGAAATATTTTTTCTTTTCATGATAGAATTGTGGGTTTGTACTTCTCCCTTTCTCTTTTTTTTTATTTTATTTTATTTTGACAGGCAGAGTGGACAGTGAGAGAGAGAGACAGAGAGAAAGGTCTTCCTTTGCCGTTGGTTCACCCTCCAATGGCCGCCGCGGCCGGCGCACTGCGCTGATCCAATGGCAGGAGCCAGGAGCCAGGTGCTTTTCCTGGTCTCCCATGGGGTGCAGGGCCCAAGCACCTGGGCCATCCTCCACTGCACTCCCTGGCCACAGCAGAGGGCTGGCCTGGAAGAGGGGCAACCGGGACAGAATCCGGCGCCCCGACCGGGACTAGAACCCGGTGTGCCGGCGCCGCTAGGCGGAGGATTAGCCTAGTGAGCCGCGGCGCCGGCCTCTCCCTTTCTCTTTTTTAAAATAATTTCTGAGTTACCTGCAAGGGCCTTGGGCTTTGGGAAAAAATTTTACTTTTTTACAAATGCAATGCTCAGGCCTAACATGAAAGACAGAGGGCGCTAGAGTGCCATAATAAAGTAAGAGGTGGTCAGAGAACATTACCTAGAGAACTGGTAACTAGGTTAACTCAACCATGATCAGGTGTGAGAAGATAGCATTCAAGACGGACCTGAAGTCAGGGCAGACAGGTAGCAGAAGATGGTAAGTCACAAAGTTGCAGGAGCCAGGAGGGTCTATAGGAATTTAGGTTGCCAATAGGGGATCAGGGGAGAAGCAAGAAGGGTGGGCTTTATCTCAGAGGGGTTTGATCCCAAGGGTGAGGATCTGAACTTGATTTTGTAGGTTACCTCTCTAACCTAACAGAGGAAGCTGGATGGGTGGGAGGGGGAGAGAGGCTGCGGGCAAGGATTGGCTGGGGAGCGAGTACCGCAGTCAGCGCACGTCACAGGGCGTTCGCTCAGAGAGTGGTGAGCCCGCAGGACTCGGATGTGTGGTGTTGGGTCGAGCAGGGAGCCAGAGGCCGCTCTGGAGTTGCAAGGCGGGGTGCCTGGGGAGACCGGGGAGTCCCTCACCAGGGGCCACAGACCCTGAGAGATGCAGGAACGGAGTTGGGGGTTGGGCTCTGTGGACTTGGAGGAGGAGAAAGTTACATCTTGACTTTCACTCGCCTCTGGTGGCGATCAAGCCCTTCCCTCGGTGATGAATGCGGGCTGCAAACCGCAGCAGTTTTAGTAGCACCTGGCTCTCTGTCACCAACGGAAATAACAGCTGTTTCCCTTTCACATTACGGTTGCTGCTGAAACCTCAAAGTTACACCTGTCATGATCTCTGCGCGACAGTGGGCGTTGGGCACACTGCTCCACCTCAGTATTCAATGTGTTAACCATCCTACTCTGTCATACACGCTTTCGATATTTGGGTAATTATATCTCAGGGCTCCGCAAGCTCCTTTTCATTATTGCTGCTCTCTCCTAGTGTCTTTTTAGACGTTTCCACCTTAATTCCCCTCCTTGCCCCCTTAAATGTTAATGCCCGAGACACACAGTGCAACCTCCTTAAGCACCGCATGCACGCCTATGCCTCGCACTCCTTCAGAGCCATGTGTGTTCCATTTTATGCATTTAAAAGCATCGCTCTGGGGGTGGGCCTTGTGGTTAAGATGTCCAATTCTTCATCAGAATGCCTGTTTGAGTCCCAGCTCCACCTTCGGATTCGAGCCAGTGCAGGCCCTGGGAGGCAGCAGGTGATGGCTTCAGTAGTTGGGTCCCTGCCACCCGTGGGAAAGACCTGGGAGGAGTTCTAGACTCTTGGCTCTGACCTGACCCAGGCCTGGAGAGAGAAGCAGCAGATGGGAGCGCTGTCTCTCTGCCTCTTGAATAAATTTAAAAAATAGGCTGGCACCGCGGCTCAGTAGGCTAATCCTCCACCTGCGGCGCCGGCACCCTGGGTTCTAGTCCCAGTCAGGGCACCGGATTCTGTCCTGATTGCCCTCTTCCAGGCCAGCTCTCTGCTATGGCCCGGGAGTGCAGTGGAGGATGGCCCAGGTCCTTGGGCCCTGCACCCGCATGGGAGACCAGGAGAAGCACCTGGCTCTTGGCTTTGGATCAGTGCGGTGCGCTGGCCGCAGCAGCCATTGCAGGGTGAACCAACGGCAAAGGAAGACCTTTCTCTCTTTCTTTCTCTCTCACTGTCCACTCTGCCTGTCAAAAACACATTAGGGACAAGCATTTCACCTAGCAGTTAAGACACAACGTGAGACACCTGCCTGGGTTTGAGCCCCAGCTCCACTCCTGACTCCGATGTCCTGCCAGTGCACCCTGGGAGGCAGCACTACTAGCTCAAGTAGTTGGGTCCCTGCCACCCATGTGGAAGACCTGGACTAAGTTCCAGGCCAATGGCTCCCACCTGGCCCAGCCCAAGCTCGTGTGGGCATTTGGAGTGAACCAGCAAATGGGGGATTTCCCTCTGTCTGCCTCTCTGCCTCTCAAAGAAACAAACAGAAAAAAAAATTTAAACTTTTTAAAAGTAAAAACATCATGGGGTCAGCATTGTGGTGTACCAGGTTAAGCTTCTGCATGCGATGCTGGAATCCATACAGCACCAGTTCAAGACCTGGCTGTTCCACTTCCAATCCAGCTCCCTGCTAAGTGCCTGGAAAAAGCAGCAGAAGACGGCCCGGGTGTTTGGGTCCCTGTACCCACGTGGGAGACCTGGAAGAGGCTCCTGGCTTCTGGCTTTGGCCTGGCCCAGCCCAGGTCATTGCAGTCATTTGGGGAGCAAACCAATGGATGGAAGATCTATCTCTCATCTATCTATAACTCTGTCTTTCAAATAAATAAAAAATAAATCTTAAAAAAAGATAAAAATGAAAGATAATGCATCAACTATGCACTGGGCTGCAAGTTCAGGCCTTTAAAACAAATTGTTTGTAAAACGGAATGCATAGGTTTCATAGACTGACAAGTGAGTCAATGGTACAAAAAAAAAATTGCCCTCTTCCCTGAGTGTAAGTTCCCGAAATCCCTCGTGACAAACAGGGATTGTGTGCTCCGAGGCAGACAGCAGCCTCCTTAATGCATCCTCAGAGCTCATCACCTCTACGTTGTGCTAAAGCTCTCTCTGCTAAGATTCCGTTAGCAAAACCACAGCTCCAGCATCTGCCTCTCTTTCTGTTTCCAGACCAAGAATTATCTACTGACTCCATGGTACACACAAATGTCTGGTTTTCCCTTTGCCTCTTACATTTCCACAAGGGAGACTGTCCCATACAGTGAAACTGTGTGCCAATGACGTGATGTGTGGGACCCAGGACACCCAGACTGACAGCCCCGCTTGTCCCCTTGTGTGACTGTAACCTGTTTCCTGCATCTTCCCCTATAAAATGGAGATAACATCCATTATTTTCTAACTCAAATGCAATCATGTTTGTGAATGTCCCCTATAAATTATAAAGCCCTACACAGCGGCAAAGGAAGGCTGGTGATCCAGATCTAGATCTCAAAAATAAATGACCACACAGAAACACAAGGGCCGGTGCCGTGGCCTACTAGGCTAATCCTTCGCCTTGCGGCGCCAGCACACAGGGTTCTAGTCCTGGTCGGGGCACCGGATTCTGTCCCGGTTGCCCCTCTTCCAGGCCAGCTCTCTGCTGTGGCCCAGGAGTGCAGTGGAGGATGGCCCAGGTGCTTGGGCCCTGCACCCCATGGGAGACCAGGAGAAGCACCTGGCTCCTGCCTTCGGATCAGCGCGGTGCGCCGGCAGCGGCGGCCATTGGAGGGTGAACCAACGGCAAAGGAAGACCTTTCTCTCTGTCTCTCTCTCTCACTGTCCACTCTGCCTGTCAAAAATTTAAAAGAAAGAAAGAAACAAACAAACAAACACGGGGCATGAACTATGTGTCACTGCTCCTTCCTCTCTGTGAAGAATGGAATGGAATGGGACGAGTAGATGGAATTTCATTCTAACTCACGTGCAGGCCTCTTGTGTGGCATCCACTCCATGTGCTGTGTGTGTCCCTTTCTCACCTTCTAGTTCTTTGTAACACTGCATAGCACCTGATAGGAATGCTCCATCCTGGCGCTGTGGCGTAGCATATAAGGCCACTGCCTGCAGTGCTGGCACCCCATATGGGCACTGGTTCAAGTCCCTGCTGCTCCACTTCCAACCCAGCTCTCTGTTATGGCCTGGAAAAGCAGTAGAAGATGGCCCAAGTCCTTGGGCCCCTGCAACCATGTGGGAGACCCAGAAGAAGCACCTGGCTCCTGGCTTCAGACTGGCACAGCTCCGGCTGTTGCGGCCAATTGGGGAGTGAACCAGTGGATGGAAGACCTCTCTGTCTCTGCCTCTCCTTCTCTCTCTGTGTAACTCTGACTTTCAAATACATAAATAAATCTTAAAAAAAAAGAAAATAATTGCTCCATCCAGCAAGATGCTCTGAAAATGCAATTAGGGGCCGGCGCCGCGGCTCACTCGGCTAATCCTCCGCCTGTGGCGCCGGCATCCCATATGGGTGCTGATTCTAGCCCTGGTTGCTTCTCTTCCAGTCCAGCTCTCTGCTGTGGCCTGGAAAGGCAGTGGAGGATGGCCCAAGTCCTTGGGACCCTGCACCTGCATGGGGAGACCAGGAAGAAGCACCTTGCTCCTGGCTTCGGATCGGCGTAGCTCCGGCTGTAGCGGCCATTTGGGAAGTGAACCAACAGAAGAAAGACCTTTCTCTCGGTCTCTCTCTTTCACTGTCTATAACTCTACTTGTCAAATACATTTTTAAAAAAATTAAAAAAGAAAATGTAATTACCTGACAAACCCATACTTATCTCAGAATGTTTCCCTGCTTCCCTGGCTATCCAGGAGGCTGCCAGCTGGGGGGCCAGACCTGGGGTGTGCCTCCCCCAGTCTGAGGTCCTGGCCAGTGGAAGATCATGCAATGGAAGACCACGCAGGTGTCATGAGCCAGGTGCTCAGAACACACTGGAAGGTTGAGGAACCTCAGAGAACCCTAGTCTTCTACTGGTAAAGGCTGAGCGGTGGGTGTGAGAGGGATTGTAAGTGGGGATAGCTGTGGCCGCCAGGTCCCAGGAGAGAGCCTGGCACAGAGGGTGATAACCCAAGTCCTGCTTAGCCAGGAGGGTGATGCGTGGGACAGCAAGCCACGTCAGGACACTGGTAACAGGACAGGAAGCCCTTATAAAATGGAAATCCTTTCTATTTTTTTTAATTTATTTGAAAGGCAGTGTTACCAAGAGAGGAGGAGATACAGAGAGAGAGAGAGAGAGAGAGATCTTGCATCTGCTAGTTTACTGCCCAGTTGGCCACAACAGCGGGGCTGGGTCAGGCGGAAGCCAGGAACCCAGAGCTTCTTCCGGGTCTCCCACTTGAGTGCAGGGGCCCACGCTCTTGTGTCATCTTCCACTGCTTTCCCAGGGAGCTGGATATGAAGTGGAGCAGCCGGGTCAGGAACCGGTACTCACATGGGAAGCTGGTATCACAGGCAGAGGCTGAACCTGCTATGCCACCACACCAACCCCTATACTATTTCTTGAACTTGTGAAACTTTTTTTAATTTTTTTTTTATTTTTTGACAGGCAGAGTGGACAGTGAGAGAGAGAGACAGAGAGAAAGGTCTTCCTTTGCCGTTGGTTCACCCTCCAATGGCCGCCGCGGCCGTTGCGCTCCGGCCGGCGCACCGCGCTGATCTGATGGCAGGAGCCAGGTGCTTCTCCTGATCTCCCATGGGGTGCAGGGCCCAAGCACTTGGGCCATCCTCCACTGCACTCCCTGGCCACAGCAGAGAGCTGGCCTGGAAGAGGGGCAACCGGGACAGAATCCGGCGCCCCGACCGGGACTAGAACCTGGTGTGCCGGCGCCGGAGGCGGAGGATTAGCCTAGTGAGCCGCGGCACCGGCCCGAACTTGTGAAACTTTGTTAGAATTACCAAGAGACATTAAAAATCAGTTTCAGATACTTTTAAAATCTACAGATACGTAAACAAGCTGGAAGGGGTGAAAGAGCCTGATTGACACTCGTGGCAAATCGCTGAAGAAACTGGAAGAGAACCCAGCCGTGCTAGGTGGTTTGTTCCCAAGCAACCAAAATTTTTCACCCGAGGAAGTCAGACTCATAACCCTGCTCTAAGGTTACTGCAAGCCACAAGATGTCAGTGCACCAATTTCTCATCAAGGTTGGGCTGGAGGAGCCGTGTAGCCCTCGGGAGAGTGGGAGTGGCTCGGGAGGCAGGCTGGGTGGGATCTTCACTGGTGGGCCTGCACCTGAGAGCAGGCTGTAACAATTACCCAACAAAGAACTGGAATTCGGGTGGAGTGACACCGAGGTCATCCCTCTCCCAGAGGGTCCTGTTGTTAGAGAAGGACCCCCCCCCAATCTTGCTATCCCTACCTCCCGAGTCCCTCCCTCTGGAGACGCCCTCCGGAAAAGCTGCCCCTGAACAACCTTGCAAAGCTCTAGCCATCTGCTGCATGACAGGCTGCAGCTCACGAGTGTCCACAGTCAAGAGGAGAGGCATAAAAATAAACCCAGGACTCGCTTCAAAGTAGTTTAGGAGTGAGGAGAATTTACAAATACAGAAACACATGGGATGATGTTTGTGTCAAATTCCCACGCCAACAGTTTTCTTCTTGTCAGAATTCTTGGTAGCTGAGTGGGTGCAAGTGTGGGGAAAGAGGCACAGAGAGTGGAGAGGGGGATAATGTGGTGTTTTGATGTTTTATTTCAATTCAGAGAGAAAGAGAGAGACATGCGGTAGCTCTAAAGAGAAGTAGGTAAGTTATGATGGTAACTATGTAAAAATACGCATGGGGACAAAGGCTTCAGAACAGTTCTGGGGAGCTAGGATTATGGAGAATTTGTTTATAGATCTCTAATGCTGTTCAATATTATCAATGATATCTTTAAGCTTTTCAAAGTGTTCTTCTTGATTGTCTAGTTAGCCTGGTCTTATAAAAATCACAGTTCCTAAAACTTCTTATTTGTTGTCCATCACAACAGTGTTTAGGACAAGAAAACACTGGAGAGCATCCAATGGGTTTGGCTGACAGGTTCACAGACGGTGGTGCAGCCATCACGAGGGAGCACCACACAGCTATGTGAAAGGGCAGCACGGAGCTAGCGTGTGGATATGGACAGCCATAGGGAGAGCAGCGAACACAGGCAGGCGCCGGACAGTGAGTCCAGTCTGCATGTGCATATGTGCCAACACGCACCCATGCATGGAGCTCTCCTGGAAGGATTCCCAAGAAAGTTGATAATGGTTACTTCTACCTGGGAAAGGGATTTGAGGGTCTGAGGTGGGTGGTGGATTCATTTTTCATGATGTAAATTCCTGTACTGTCCTCAAAATTTAGGTATGAAGCCCTTCAAAAAGTTCATAGAGGGGCACTGTGGTGCAGTAGGTAAAGCCACCACCTGCAACCCTGCCATCCCATATGGGTGCCTGTTTGAGTCCTGGCTACTCCACTTCTGATCCAGCCCCCTGCTAATGCACCTGGGAAAGCAGCAGCAGATGGCTCAACTCCTTAGGCCCAGCACCTATGTGGGGGACCGGATGAAGCTCCTGGCTCCTGCCTTCAGCCTGGCTCAGCCCTGACTGTTGCAGCCATTTGGGGGCATCAACCAGTGCATGGAAAATCTCTCTCCATCTCTCTGCCTCTGTCTCTCCTTCTCTGTAACGCTTTCAAATAAATAAGACAGTCTCTTTTTTAAAAAGTTATAAAAATGGAATTGTTTATTTTGGTTGAAAATGTTGAAAGTCATGCAAAGATTTTTCATAATATGCACTTCCCACCAACTTTTTGGAGGCCCCTCGTGTGAGTGTGTGTGTACTGATGTAAAATGGATATATTGTTGTTGCTTTTGTAACTATCACTTTTCTAGGCAATGCTCTAAGGGTCTAGTCTTCCTAAGCAGCTTGAAGATAGAGGAATCAAAAGTCCTATTCTTGTCCCTAAACTTAGAAAACAGACAATCTGATTATGCCTAGAGTTGTCAAAATGTGGAGGCAACGTGTGAAAAAACCAAATATGCTCATCTTTCAGATGGAGGTCTACCGAGATGCACCGAGACGCATATACCTCAGTGCAGCTGAAGAACTGGGTCAGCCTCCCACCAGGCCCTCCCAAATAAAGCAGCCAGGAGATGAGCCATTTGTGCTTCTCTCCTTGGAGGGTCCACGGTGTTCTGCACTTCAGAAGACCCACAGACTCATCCCAACTCCCAAATGGTCTGCACAGGGTTTGACTTGAGCCATCCCAAACCAGTATCCTAGAGCTTGCTGGAACCCAAGCAAGTGCCTGGACGCGGAAGGCTGACTTGAGCCAGGAGGTGACTCAAATCTCTGCTGGCCTCCACGTGTGGCGCCCAGGCCTGGGTCCCTCTGCCGAAGGATGCTATGACCACTATTCGACAGGCTGCATTGTCTGTGCCTCCCAGCCTTTTTGCTTTTATGTATTTTAGGTACTAGTAAGAGGCTGCTTCACTACAAACCCATGAGAAGTGATGGCAAATCTCCCTGCCATCTCCTCCTAGAGATCTCGCCTGATAGGTGTTCAGGGAGTTCCTTAGTCCAAGGGAGAAACCCAGGTGGCAGGCAAGGTGTGGCTTCTCACACAGGACTTGAGCAGGCACAGCATTTGGTCCGGAACCCTGATCTGGGTAAAGCTACTGGCTGTGAGACTCTCGGGCCAATGATGGCTGGTTTGGATACTTAGAAGGATAGGAGGTGGGAGTGGCCTCAATGGGGAGATGGCAGGAGAGACTTGGGGGTGCTGGGCACACATAAAGAGGGCACAGGACAGACACACAGTAGGGGGGTCAAAGGCACAGCATGGGATGGCCTGGCTTGGCCCATTCTTTCCCCCCAAACATGCTGCCCTAAGCAACCTAAGAAGCCAAGCATTTTCTTGATTAAGTTAAAAATCACCCATGTTTGGGGCTGGCTTTGTGGTGTAGTGGGTTAAGCCACTGCCTGCAACGCTGGCATCCCACATGGGCACCAGTTCAATTCCCAGCTGCTCTACTTCTGATCCAGCTCCTTCCTAATGTACCTAAGCAAGCAGAGGAAGATGGCCCAAGTTCTTGGGTCCCAGCACCCATGGGGGCGACCCAGATGAAGCTTCTGGCTCCCAGCTTTGGCCTGGCCCAAATCCAACTGTTGCAGCCATTTGAGGAATGAACCAGAAGATGGAAGATCTATCTCTCCCTCTGCCTTTCAAACAAATACAACGAATCTTAAAAAACAAAAACAAAAACAAAAAACCTGTGTTCAATACATTCTCTCCAAACCTGTGATGCAGATGAAGAACACTTGTTCATGGTCTCCATGTCACTGACACGCATGCTAAGCCATCCAGCTCAAGTCTACTCCGGGTTTTTACATCATTTGCAAGGGCAGATTTCTGGGTGTTTTCCCCCTTATGTTCCCTGAGATCTGTTCCAATAGCCTACTAGAACCTTCTCCAACAGCATAGGTCAAGAAAGCATCTTTATAAGGGCCAGTGCTGTGGCATAGTGGGTAAAGCTGCTGCCTGCAGTGCCAGCATCCCCTATGGGCACTGGTTCTAGTCCCGGCTGCTCCACTTCCGATCCAGCTCTGCTATGGCCTGGGAAAGCAGTAGAAGATGGCCCAAGTCCTTGGACCCCTGCATCAGTGTGGGAGATCCAGAAGAAGCTCCTGGCTCCTGGCTTCTGGCTTCTAGCTTTGGATCAGCCCAGCTCTAGGCATTGTGGCCATTTGGGGAGTGAACCAGCAGATGGAAGACCTCTCTCTCTCTCTCTCTCTCTCTCTCTCTCTGCCTCTCTGTAACTCTGCCTTTGAAATAAACAAATAAATCTTAAAAAAAAAAAAAAAAAAGGAGAAAAGAAAGCCCCTTTATAGACCAGCCTGGCACGTGCTCCTTGTATTTTTGAAGCCTGTGACTAAAATGGCTTCTGTGAGTTTGCTTCACTATGCTTTGCTCCACCACCACGGTAAATAAAACCTGGCTGTACGCTGGGGTGTACGCTGGGGAACACAACCTCTCTGCCTTCTCTCTGTGCGAGCCAGGGGAGGCCTCCGTGCTGAGCAGTCCGGAGGGCCACAGGCATGAACCGACGCTGGGGATGGGACGGTTCCTAGTCTCCTACCTGCCATGTCTCATTTCACTGGGCTTCGCCTTCAGAACAAACCACTCTGTGTCAGGACGGTGCTTTCTCATGGGGGTTACTGTTTCCTTCTCTCATTGACCCTTTCCTTCTCCCGGTTTTCCACACTGTTCTCAAAGTCCGAAGCCCCAGACTGAAATGCAGAGTCGAGCGCAGGCTCTCACGGAGCCCCCGGGGGTAGGAGCCGGCCTCCCGGCTGCTGCCCCAGTACAGGCTGTACCCGCCAGCCTGCTGGGCGGCTGCTGACTCATGCTTACCTTGGGATCCACAGGAAGGAGCCCGGCTCCTCCCCTCTTCAGCCACAACATCTACTGCCCGCCTCCCGGAGCCCCCCGCCCACCCCCTTCCGGGTCTCCACGCCAAGCCCACCTGGAAGACGTCGTTGGCGCACTTGCGGCACAGGTTGTGTTGGCAGGGCAGGATCACCACCGGCTTGGAGAACATCTCCAGGCAGATGGGGCAGATGAGCTGCTTCTCGAGGTTGTCCATGCTGTGCGCATCCCCTAGCAGAGGCTTGAAACCCACCGTGAAGTTCATCCCTTCAGCGATCGTGCCTGCCCTGGCCGCGGCCCTGGTCCTGGCCTTCTCCCGCTGCCTCGGGACCCTTCCTCGCGCCCCTTAAGCAGTCTGTAGACGCTCTGTTCCCTTCGGCTGCTCGCTCTGGAAATAGCTCTGCTACAGCTCCTGTCCCTTCCTCTCACAACTTGCCTCGTCCGTAGGGCGCGGGTTCCAGACACTTCTCGGTCTCTCTGCTCTTCGCTCTGCACCCTGCCCGGCCTCTCTCTCCCCTTCTCTAAATTCTCTTTTGTCCCCCAAACGACTCTCTCCTGTCCACTCTGTGGGCAGCACTGTCTGTCCCTTACTCCCCAGAGAGGAGATTAATTTTACTGTGGGGGTGGGGAGAGAGGGGCATCTGCATGACATTCCAGCTCCCGATTTAGCTCGTGTAAGGCGAGCCCCAGCTGTCACCCAGTGAGTGACCCTGACTCACACAGGGATGGGCGGCTCCCTCTAGCAAGGGCAGGGTGAGCGTCACTCCTGACGGTGAAAGGTGGGCCAGCAGTCATCCAGAGGCTCCTGGGAGCCCCTGGCCCCATGCTCTGGCTTGGGGTCCAGAACAGTGACACAGACTAAAGCGGCCTGTATGAGGGGCAGCATGGTTCATGGCTCAGGGTGGGAGGAGAGATCTGGCCAGACCTTCGGAGAGGGTCAATGACAGTCTCCTGCTCCCCAAGACCAAGTGGTTCAGAACAGGGCACCGGACACTAGGGAGACAGCCTCTCGTCCAACACGTCTGGCCCAGTTTTGTGCTTGCCCAGCCATTTCTTCACTCTAGGGAAAGAAGCTCAGGAGGCTGCAAGTGGCTGCTGCAGTCCTGAGAGAGTGGGATTCTGGCCCGCCCACCCACTGCTGGGGCCACTCCACGGAATTTCAGTTTGTTAGGAAACTGGGAGATGCTGGGCAGGCGGAAAGGACCTGAGAGCCAGAGACCTATTTTGAGCACCAGGCAGTCAGTCTCCAGGGAAACTTCAGAGCACCGAGAAAGCCACAGCCGCAGAGCATGGGCAGCGTCTGCCCGGCCCGACACGTGTCCCAGACTCCTGCCCTGCGAACCAGGCTCGCCGCACGTGGCTTTCTCGCTTTTTCTCCTACGGCCTTCTTCCTCTGTCGCTGGCACCATCTGTCTTCTTTGGGCCCAACACACGCACTGGGATTGTCAAAAGTTCTTTTATTTACTAACATTCCTTCACCTTTCTCCCAGACAAGGGTGAAGTTAGAGGAGTTCCTAGGCTCTGACCCTGAGTGGGCGGAGAACGGGTGGTGTGGAGAGGCAGGACGAAGAAGGAAGAGCGGGGAAAGAGTCTGCAAGGCACAGCCTTCGCCTCGTCACGTTTCCCGTCCTGTTTTAAGGACAAAATGCAGGGCGACCGGCCTGCACAAGGCGAGTCCAGAGGGTGGGGGCGAGCAGATGCTGAAGCAAGAACTTTGGCCAACCCCGGGGGCCAGGCTGGCGGGGGCTGTGCCGGCAGCTGGGGTCCAGGGACAGTCCACAGGTGGGATAACTGCCCCAAGCCGCATAAGCACTCACTTCTCCTGGGCTGACTCGAGGTGGCAGGGCTGAGCTGGCCACCAGAGGAGGAAGACCAGCCCCAGAAAGGTGTCTTGGCTTAGGAAGGAGGCTGATGGTAGGAGTTCTTGGTCCACAGTGGCAACAAAGGAAGGTTAACTGGTGCAGCAGCTCTGGGGACAGGGCCCACCCTGCTCGGTCATCAAATCTTGATGGAGAAATGCAAGTGGCTCAGACCCCAAGGTAGACCCAGGAGAGACAATCCTCAGGGAAAGTCTGCCACTGCTGCCCGAGGCCTCAAAGGTGGGCATGGGAGGGCTGCTCTCTGAGAGAGACAACAACTGAGACTGTGGCTAAACAGAAGAGTAGCTTGGTGGCACCATACGGCCAGAGTCATACCATCGAGGGCAGAGACGGGGTCCTTACTGGGATGGACGTCATCAATGCTTCTCAAGTAGGGGTTCCTATAGAAGAGGAGTCAGTTCAGGGTTCATGTCAGGACAGGGCTACTTGCTCCTCCTTTCAACGTGTCCAGTGGACTGGGCATCAGAGGGCACCCACACTGGGTCAGCACCTAGTGGCAGAAGAAGGTGGCATCTTACTGACTAGAAGGAATGATCATGTAGAATGTAAAGAAAACCCTATGTCTGTAAGGATATAAATACTTGGGGTTCACAAGTATATAAACTTCCCAGCTATGACTCCTGTGAAGTTAGCTTATATGCTTTTCCGATCCTTTGAATACCGCCTTCAGTTTACATACCCCTCTTCATCTTTTATTAAAAATCTTCACTATCTTCATCTCTTCTAAAACCACCTCTGGTTCCTAAAATGGAATTACCCATTCATTACATATATGAACATTTAGTAACACTTTTTCAGTCTACTAGTGAGAAAATGGTTACCTCACAGCTACTCATTAGCACCACAAGGTGGCACCAGTGTGGACTTCAGCTACACTTCAATTTTAAAGTTTATGTAGGGTGGGAATAATCTTTGACACATCATCCTCCTTTTGAGTAGATGCCATAAACTGCATCCTTGAGCCCATCTTTGATTACTGTATTTTATTACTTTATTTATTTATTATTTTTTGACAGATAGATTTAGACAGTGAGGGAGAGAGAGACAGAGAAAGGTCTTCCTTTCCGTTGGTTCACCCCCCAGATGGCTGCTGCAGCCGGCGCACCGCGCTGATCCGAAGCCAGGAGCCAGGTGCTTCTGGTCTCCCATGCGGGTGCAGGGACCAAGGACCTGGGCCAACCTCCACTGCGCTCCTGGGCCACAGCAGAGAGCTGGCCTGGAAGAGGAGCAACCGGGACAGAATCTGGCACCCCAACCGGACTAGAACCCAGGGTGCTGGTGCCGCAGGTGGAGGATTAGCCTATTGAGCCGCAGCACCGGCCTAGTTTTCTTTTTAAAATTTTTTAGCAATATTAAGAGAACAGATTGCTTGTATTTCATAGATGCAATTCTAAGACAAGCATACTTCCCCCTCCCTCAATTCCCCTCTTTCCTTCCTTTCTTTTCCTTTAATTTCTGCAATAACACCACATCAATTTACTTCATAATCACAGGCTCAATGCAGCACTAACCATAGCGAGTACCGCATTTTCCAGGCATAACCTCCCGCCTCATTCCTCAGTTTAACAGTGAGCGCAGCCCACCCGACACGCAAGCTCAGTTTGCCGTGTAGGATGCTCAGAAACCTCTCATCCCTCCGCCGTCTCGTTCTTCCCCTTCTCCCACGGCCAGCTCGAAGCGACCACTTGTAGGGGTCGACCTGCTGTTTTCCCAGCTCCTCCTTGCCCGCAACCATCTCCTCCTTTCTGATGCTGTACCCAGGCTCCTGCCGCGGGTCTCACCTGGCCGCGGGGGCTGCGTCTGGACGTTCGGCTGCTGTCTTCTCCTATTGACGTCCTCGGGGGGCGGCTTAAGGGCGCCGCAGCAAAAGCAGCAGCAGCAGCAGCAGCAACAACAAGTGAGCAGCGCGCAGAGGATGATGAGTGTCTGCAAGCCCGGCAGGAACAGCCTCGGTCCCGCTGCTCGCCCCCCCCCCCACCCCGGGCAAGCCCCCCACCCGCAGCCCCGCCAGCACCCAGGAAACAGGACACAAGAAGTGCTTGTCCCAGGATGGGCCGTTACCTCTCCTTCCTCCGTCTTAAGGGCCTCGGGGGAACCCGTACCTTGAACCAACAACTATTCACTGTATAGTAGTATCGGACACCTTCTTCCCCAAAGTGATCGTACAGATAGATTCCAAAGGAGCCGTGCTGGTCATAGATCTTCCGCTTCTTGGGGTCACTCAGCACGGAGTGGGCGGTGTTGATCTCTTTGAATATTTCTGCAGCTTGAGGGTTCCCTGGGTTCTTGTCGGGATGATACTGCAAGGCCAGTCTCCTACACAGGCAGAACCCCACAAAGGGTGGGGTGGGGGAGGGGATGGGGCCAGCCATGGCGGGAGGGCTAGGATGAAGGGCAGGGATATGTCTCTAGACAGAATGTGGTCCAAGAGGCCAAGCTCGAAACTCCTTCCAGAGCCACATGGAAGAGGGTGATGGCCCCATCTGGCCCCAAAGTGCAGGCTTGCTGGGATTTCAAAGTGGGTCAGAAAGCCAGCCATAAAGAGAAGTGTTTCAGGGAGGGCTTGCCAGGGCTCAGGGAAGGCGGGGTGGGAACCTGTAGGCCTTTTTGACTTCTTCCGGGGGGGCGCCCTTCTTCAGCTCCAGCACTGTGTAGAGGGTCGACCCCCTCTTGGACAGCCGGCGGGCTGCCTCGTCCACATGAGCCATGTCCTGGGCCAGAGGACAGGGAGCACCCGTGAGAAGTCGCACAGGGCAGGGCACAGGGAGAACTGCTGCAGACAGGAAACTCACTGACAGCAACAGGCAAGAGCAGCAGGAAAATGCAACCGAGCAGAAGAGCACGCAGCTCCCGGTGTGCCCTCACACTTCCCAGCATCCTCCAGCTACCCAGCCCCGCAGACAGGCCTGGCCGAGAGGGGCCCAAGGCACTGGGGCAGCTGGGCTGTCTCCGGAGCTTCTGTCACCTCCAGTAACCAGCACAGGGCTGTCTAAGCTCACTGCCGGGTTTGAAAGACGACGGTGGCCCCAGCCCCGGAACAGGCTGGGTGAGGCACAGCGACAAGCCACAACTCCCAAGGGAGAAACAATCCCGACCAAACCGTGTGCGGCCGAGAAGCCAGCGAGGCCAGGGACTTGTTCTCGGCCCCCCGCCCCAGCCCCCAAGCTCTCAAACCACCCCCAGAGAGGCAGCAGACAGGGGTTGGGCGTGGGGGGCTGCCGGGGAGGCAGGGACAAGGCCCCAGAGCGGGGTGCCCAGAGGCGAGCCAAGGCGACAAGCTGGGAGGGGGTGCGCTGAGTGCACATGGGCCCACGTGGGCCCGGCCCCTTACCTCGTAGTCGTCGTCGCTCTCCGAAGCCACGTTGGCTTCATAGACGCTTCACCCTCTCGGGTGTGAAATTTCACAGTCCGCTGCGGCCCATTGCGCTTGCGCGCTGCGCCGCCACTGTGGGCCGTTTTTGGTGCCACCGGAAGCGGAAGCACCGTATGCGGGGAGGCTACGTTGGCCCCGGGACTTATTTCGCAGGGGATCTGTGGTGTCCGCGGCCCAGGACCGGCGAGCGTTGCTCCCACTGCAGGGATGGACGCCGACTCCCGCAGCGTCTTTCTGGTCCACGAGGAGGGCATCGCCCCTCCTGAGTGCTGTCGTGGCTCCTCGGCTCACTTACAGAGAGACTGCCGAGCAGCGTGGATGGGAGGAGCGGCTGCCGCAAGCCTTCTCCACAGGTGTGTTATCTAACGCGGCTCATTCAGAACTTGGGGGTCTCCACTCAGGCGGCCTTGCCTTGCCACCTGGAGACTCCTTGAAGACCTGCCTCAAATGTCAGTGTGCTTGGGCCCCTTCCTTCACCCCACCCCCCCACTTCACCCCGCCCCTCACTGGACAGCCCCTTGTCTGTCAAAGCATCGTTAGTTTGCATACGCCTATGATATGGTAGCTTGAGTCTTTCCAAAAATCTGGGCCTGGAACACTTCCCTGAAATACTGTCGCATCATGAAGATGTACCAGGATGTAATTAAGTATAGAGTCTAGGTTAGATATTTAAGTTGTTTCTATTTGATAGTGTAATAACCTTCAAGTGACAATTCCTACACATAAATCCTTTCTGATTCTCTCCTCCCTCGCACACCCCAAGGGTAGATTCCTACAAGTGGAATGATTGTGTCTAAATGAATCCATGTTGCTGACTCTCTTCCCAGAAGGGTACCAGAAGTACCAGTTGCAGCCTTACCTGCAGATCTTGGGGGTACCTGTCTCTACCGGGCCTCCCCAGGGAGGCAGTGTTTGCATCACTCAGGATGTACCAGGTTGTGGTGTTGGTTTTCTTCCCAGAGGACACACTCCTCTCATATGTCACTGAAAGAGCTTTATTACTTCAGTAACATCTGCTACCTCTCTTGTGGATTTATCATCTCTTCCCTTAGTTACAATGATCTTAGTGCACTGCCCTCCCCTTTTAGATTCCGAGTGTTCAGTCGATCCTCTGCCCCAAGCTGGGAGCCGTCTAGCAAACAGTTATGCAGTAAGCACAGTGACCACTGAGTGAATGAATGTTGTCTGTAGATCCATGATTGGTGCATGGGGTAAGGATGAAACCCTGGGCCACCGTTCACCCCAGCCCATACATTCTGGGTCAGATGACTTTAGACGTCCCATGCTCAAGGAGAAAGCACTGAAGCCGATGCTATCTTTGATGGTTGGTTTTATGCCAAGTTTCCCTAATGAACCTCCAACCTCCCAGTCATGATCATGGGATGGCAGAACTGTCAGAACAAGCCAGCTCGTTTCTCCAGTTGCAATGGGAAGAGGGCAGAAGCCATTGGAAGTGCCTGGCCTTACATCATCGAGTGCTTGTCCCAGTCCTCAAGGCCCAGTGCGATCCTGCCCCGCCTCTGCGACCTGGTCGTGAACCCTGTCCTGCTCGTCTTGGGCTCTGCCCCATTACTGCCTGGTACTTCTTGGAAGACACCGTGTTCCTTCTTACTTCAAGAGCCTTTGAGGTCTCCGCCTGCAGGGCTCCTCCTGGGGCTCGTTTCTTGTGAGTGAATTCTCATCCTGGCTCTGTAGAGAGGCCTCGGAACTGGCTCCTCCTCCCTGTCCCACCTCACCGCACCCTCGCCTTGCTTTCTGAATACTTGTGTGTTGGTTTGTGTAAGGTCTGCCTTCCCTAGTTGACAGTTCCACGAGGGCAGAGAACTTGTTTGTCACCTGTTGGATCCCCAGCACCTAGAACTGTGCTTGGCTCAATGAACTCTTAAATGAGCTACAGTCCAAGGAGCCCTCTGCCACTCTAATGGCAGCCTGCTGGTCGGCCCATATTAAGAATGTCCTGGGGCCAGCCTCACGGCTCAATAGGCTTATCCTCCGCTTGCGGAGCCGGCACACCAGATTCTAGTCCCGGTCGGGGCGCCGGATTCTCTCCCGGTTGCTCCTCTTCCAGGCCAGCTCTCTGCTGTGCCCGGGAGTGCAGTGGAGGATGCACTGCACGCCATGGGAAACCAGGAGAAGCACCTGGCTCCTGCCATTGGATCAGTGCGGTGCACCAGCCGCAGCGCGCCAGCTGTGGCGGCCCTTGGAGGGTGAACTAATGGCAAAAGGAAAACCTTTCTCTCTGTCTCTCTCTCTCACTGTCCACTCTGCCTGTCAAACAGAAGCACTCAGCTGGGGAACTGGACAGGACAACCAGGCCCATCTTCCTCTTATGATCCTAGATGAGAAGAGACAATGACACAGGGCTGGCCTTGTGGTGCAGCAGGTTAAGCCACCTGCATGCCATAACACAGTGCCAGTTTGAATCCCAGATGCTGTTTTTCCAATCCAGCCCCTTGCTGACGTACCTGAGAAGACAGCAGAGGATGGTCCAAATGTTTGGGCCCCTGCCACCCATGTCAGAGACCAGGCTGAGGTTCCTGGCTCCTGGCTCCTGGCTTTGGCCTGCACCAGCCCTGGCTATTGAGGGCATCTGGGAAGTGAACCAGCAGATGGTTCTCTCTCTCTCTCTCTCTCTCCCTCTCTTTCTGTCACTCTTCTTTTCAAATAAGTAAATATAAATTTTAGAGAGAGAGAGAGAGGCAGAAATAAGGTAAGGAGGGAGATAGCAGTAAGATTCCAAGCTTTTTGTTTCTTGTTTGTCTTAGTTCCTAACAGTTCCTGGAGTATTGTGGGCGCGCAGCGAATGTGGGTTGGTTGAATGCTGGGCAGACAGACGTGTGGCTCCTCAGAGGCACTCTCCTTGATTATCTCCCGGATGCTCATAGCCCTGGCAGGTGATGGCCTCACATCCCCGTTATGTGGACGTGAGCCCTGAGAAAGAGGACACATTTGGCGCAGAGAGGAGTGAGGAAACATCTTTTACATCTTGCCAGAGGTTCCACAGTGCCATTAGTCCTTATCATTGCCCTCTGACATTCTAATTAATCACAGCTCAAGGCTCTTGAAATAGCTGTTATCTGTGCGTCGTGTGAGGCTGCACTCTGAACGAAAGGACACTGTGGCCAGGAAGCTGCAAAGATGGGAACAGGGCAGGCGGGGGAGCCGGGGGCCTTTGTTCAGAGGCTGGCTCTCCACGGGCCTCCTCCTAGAAGCCACAGCCCCTGTAAGACTTGTCTTCTAAGCCGGGGGGTCTCTTCCCAACCCAGCACAGTCCTAGGAAGAACACACAAGCCAGGAGGCGGAAGCCCTGGATCTTGGTGCTGCCTCCGGCTCTAACAAGCTGTGTGACCTCAGGCAAGTCCCCTCACCTCTGAGTCTCTCTCTTTTGTAAAAACCCATGCCGTTTCATGGAGTTGCTGTCAAAGGCCCATCAGATTTGTAAAACTAATGGTAAAAGCAGAAAATAACCATGCCAAAGAGTGATAAAGGACTGCACCCTTTTCTCAAATAGCCTGCACTCCCGCCGAAACTTGAGTTAGTGATCTTGTAGCTCACCGTCTCCCAGAGCCATTTGGTCTCTCCGGAAGAAAACCAAGAAGCATCCCTTATTTACCCATAAACAACTAAAGTTTTAGTCATATAGCTGGAATACACATCCATACAGACAGCAGACATGGGCATATTTAGACCCAAAATACCACGCTCTAGAGCATATGCAGTGGGAGAGAGAGATCATAATTTGTCACACCCAACCGCCAGGTTCTAGAATTGTTCAGCTTCTGAGCTGGAAGGGACCACAGAGATTTAACTCTCGTCGGATGTTTTCATTTTATATTTGAGGAAAGTGCTGCCCAGAGGGAAGAAGTGACCTACTCCCGGCCACTCGGTGAGGTCCAGACTTCAGTGGCGACACAGTGACTGCTCCTGTATGTACCAGCTTCCTCCCAACTTCAGAATCTAGGTCTGGATTTTGAAAAAAGCTGTGGGGGATAGTCATGTCCTCTCCCAGGCGATGTCAGATAATGTCCCCCTTTCCTATATGCCAGACGGACCCACATTCTCCCCAAGCCAGACAGCCTGGGCGGGAGGGGGTGGGCTTCCAGCCGGAGACGTTGCTTCATGCTCCTGCCTCTCGGACCTGCAGACCGAAAGCCAGGCTCACAGCACACCCGCCTCGCCTGTAGAATGGAGACAATAGTGTCTTCCTCATAGGGTTGTTAGGAGGATTAAGTATTTAATTTGAATGGTAAGGACTTATTATTAGAATTAGTATTATTTTAATAGTTTTTTCTATCCTGTCTCTCAGTTTTGTAAGGAGAGAAGTTACTTTCCATTTTGCCTCTGGGAAGAAGGAAAAATATCAGGGTCCAATTTTTTTTTTTTTTTAGGTAGAGTTAGGCAGTGAGTGAGACAGAGAAAGGTCCCCCTTCCGTTGGTTCACTCCCCAAATGGCTGCTACTGCCGGAGCTGCTCCGATCTGAAGTCAAGAGCCGGATGCTTCCTCCTGTCTCCCATGCGGGTGCAGGGCCCAAGCACTTGGGCCATCCTCCACTGCCCTTCCGGGCCACAACAGAGAGCTGGACTGGAAGAGGAGCAACCGGGACTAGAACCCGGCACCCATATGAGATGCCGGTGCCACAGGCAGAGGATTAACCAAGTGAGCCACGGCGTCGGCCCCAAGGGTCCTACCTTTAAGAAGACGTGAATTGTCACGGGTGGCTCCCCACCCCCTCTGCATCCTTCTCCCAGTCTCATAGAATCCGTCTTCTTGGTCCCCATGCAGTGCCCCCACGCTGCCCTCTGAAACATCTCCGTCTCCCAGTGGTTCTGCCCAAGCAGCCAGAACTCCGAAATTACCTCCCTCACTTCCTTTTCATATAACATTTAAAAGAAAAGCTGTTGCCTCTGTGAAATGATCTCAGCCCTGAGGGTTAGGAAGGAAGCAATCTCCTAAAAACATCAAAATTCAGTTTCTAGTGAGCGAGACAATGAATACCTCCCCCTCTCGATTCTTACTAATGCGAAAGGAATAGCAGATAGAACTTCAGGCAGTGTGAAGTGAAAAGCACAAGGCTATGTTTTGGTAAGAGCTTTTGAGCTGTAAAGATTTCTCTCCTTGTCCAACCACACCGTGTCCGTGCCCCCCACCCTGGGCTCTGCACTATTCTGGCTCTCCCTTGCCCCTGTCAGTAGCCCATCTCCCATGTTGGACCCTCCTCCTTCTCTCACCTCCTGACTCTGCATATGCTGTCTGCTTGGTCTTTATGCTTTGCGCAGGCTCTTGCTCCTCTCGCCCAGAGAGTCAGTCTCCCCGTGCCTCAGTCACTCTCCCAAATCTATACTCTTCCCTCTGCCCCCAAACCAGGTGTTCCCTTTGGTTCCTCTATGTCTGTTACTGTTGCGGGCATGTCCAAGATAATGAAGCTCAAAACCCAAGCATTGCAAGGCTGTAGACTCATTATTTTCCCCACATTCAGATTAAAAAGTCTAATTTTTTCTTCTTTTAAAAGATTTATTTATTTATTTGAAAGTCAGAGTTACACACAGAGAGGACAGAGAGAAGGAGGTCTTCCATCCTCTGGTTCACTCCCCAATTGGCTGCAAAGGCTAGAGCTCTGACGTTCCGAAGCCAGGATCCAGGAGCTTCTCCTGGGTCTCTCACATGGGTGCAGGGGCCCAAGGACTTGGGCCATCTTCTACTGCTTTCCCAGGCCACAGCAGAGAGCTGGTTCGGAAGTGGAGCAGCCAGAACTCGAACCAGAGCCCATATGGGATGCCGGCACTGTAGGTGGTGGCTTTATCCACCATGCCACAGCACCAGCCCCTTAATTTTCTTTTTTTCAAAATAGCTCTCTCATTGGTGCCTTCTTTTTAGCTCCCACATCCTTGAGACATCCCAGTTACAGAATCTCCTTATCACACTACCTGTGGCGCCAGCTTCTTCACTGCTTTCCCCACTGCCAGTGTCTTCCTGGATAGCTCAACCAGACCAGTGCTCATCCAGCAGGGCCTCTGTCATGGCCACTCGCCGGTGCTTAGCCTGCACGATGCACAGCCACCTTTACACGATGTATAGTCATCATTCGGAAGGCAGAAAGCCAGAGACAGAGACAGGGACAGTCTCCCCAGTCTGGTCCCAGTCCTTTTTTCTTCATCCTTTCCTGATTCCTATCATGCAATCCTTCTTTCTTCAGGCTGTTTTGCTTATTCTCCTGTGTTACAGATGGTACTCCACTTTTTAGCTGGCTTCCACATTCTCCGTGTCGGACGTGCAGGGACAAAGTGTGACCTCTCTGCCTCACTCCTAGATAGAGAATACATGGAAATAGGGAAACATGGAGGCCACCCAGAAGGCCACTGCAATAATCTGGACTGATTGCAGTGGTCTGGACAGGATGGGCAGGATTTGTAGACAGACTGAGTGTGGGGTGAAAGCAGTGGCCCTGAGATTTTTAGCAGGAGCACATCAAAGGATGGAGTTAGCAGGTGCTGATACGGGATGACTGCAGAAGCAGAAGGTTTGGGATAGAGTGACAATCAGCACTCTTTTGGGTTTAGGAAGCTTGAGATGCCTGCGTATTATTAGGGCTTACAGAGAAGAAAGGTCAAGTTGATGATTGGGTCTGTGAACTTGGAGTCCAACTGAGAGATCTGGGAATCATCCTCATACAAATGCTATTTGTTTTTTTTTTTATTCTTTTTGTTTTAATAGAAAATTTCAAACACATACAAAACCAGAGAGACTATACAGTGATTCCCCAGGTACCCAACATCCAACTTCAACAACAATTGCTTTCTGCTGTTACTCAATAGTTTTTAAAGACTTGAGACTAGACAATAGCTCCATGCAAGGGAGTGTACAAAGATGAGAGGGGACCAAGTGACCAGCTAATGTTGCATTAAAGATGCAGGAGGAGTGGGCACTTAGCACTGCAGTTAAGTTGTTGCCTGGGGTGGCTGCACTCATATCGGAGCACCTGAGTACTGTGCTTCTGATCCAATTGCCTGCTAATGTGCACCTGGAAGGCAGCAGATGATGGCCCAAGTACTTGGGTCCTTGCCACCTACATGGGAAACCCAGATTGAGTTTCTGGGTACTGGCTTCAGCCTGGCCCAGCCCTGGCTAGCCCGTGGCAGGCATCTAGGGAGCGAATTAGTGGGTGGAAGATCTGTTTCTCTGTCTCTCTGCCTTCCAAATAAAGTGGAAAAAATAAGACGGAGGACATAAGAGATAATGAGCAACCAGCAAAGGAGACTGAAAATAAGCAGTCAGAAGGAGGAAGAAAACCTTACTACAGTATCCTGGAAGCCGAATGAAGAAACAGGTAATTCTCAGATAACAATTTAAGTGGTAAGACGGACACAGTAGTATGAAAGCAGAGTGCATCACGTGAGAACTGATCTAGTCTGGGGTCCAGGGTAGGCTTCCTTGAGGCAGTAATATTTAAAGGCAGCCCTGGGGCCAGTTTTGCGGCATAAAGCCACTGCCTGCAATGCCAGCATCTCATATGGGCACCAGTTTGAGTCCCAGCTGCTCCACTTCCAATCCAGTTCCCTGCTAATGCACCTGGGAAAGCAGCTGAAGATGGCCCAAGTGCTTGGGCCCCTGTGCCCACATAGGAGACCCAGATGAAGCTCCTAGCTTTGGGCTGGCATCACCCTGGCTAGTGTGGCCTTCTGGAGAGTGAACCAGCAGATAGAAGATTCTCTTTGTCTCTCTCTCTCTTTTTCTGTCCTTCCCTCCCTCCCTCTCTGTAACTCTCATTCAAATAAATAAATAAATCTTTATTATTTCTAATAATTATTTATTTGAGAGGCAGAGTTACAGACAGAGAGAGGGAGAGACCGAGAGAGAGGTCTTGCATCCACTGGTTCACTCCCCAAATGGCTGCAGTTGCTGGAGCTGGGCCAAACAGAAGCCAGGAGCCAGGAGCTTCTTCTGGGTCTCCCACGTGGTGCAGAGGCCCAAGTGCTTGGGCCATCTGCTGCTGCTTTCCTAGGCCATTAGCAGAGAGCTGGATCAGGAGAGGAGCAGCCGGGCCTCTAACTGGCGCCCATATGGGATACTGGCACTGCAAACAGAGGCTTAGCTTATTATGCCACAGCACCGCCCCCAATAAATGAATCTTTAAAAATAAACGAATACATAAAGGCAGCCCTCCCTCACCCCCTTCTGGCCATCTGAAGTCCATCCTGCTTCCAGGCTGACAGCCAGCTCGTCCTCTCTTGGGTGGCTTGTGTGCCAGCCATTAGTGGGGTGCTGGGGACACAGTCTGAGAAAGACACAGTTCCTGCTTTCAGAGAGCTTGCCCTGTGGTGAGGAGACAAGCCAGACAAACATCTGTCCCTGCCCTGTGTGAGTGCTGTGGTCAGATAAGTCCCACAGAGGGGCGCAAACCCACCAGGGGCTGTCGGCATGGAGCAGCTGGAGCTCCGGGTTGCTTTGCCATCCCTTCCACTGGGTCAGGATCTCTCGAGCGCTAACTCTTACCCACTTGCTTGGATTCCAAAATTTTTAACAAAACTTATTTTATTCATTTGAAAGGGAAAGAGAGAGTATATGGGGGAGAGAGGATGAGAGAAAGAGAGAATGAATCCTCCATCTGCTGGTTTACTCTCCAAAGGCCTGCAATGGCCAGGGTTTGGCCAGGCCAAAGCCAGGAGCTGGAAACTCAGTGTGGGTCTCCCAGATGGCCTGCCTGGGCCATCACCTGCTGCCTCCCAGGATTCACATCAGCAGAAAGCTGGAGTTGGAGCAGAGCTAGCACTCAAATCCAACCACTGGAGTACAGGATGAGGGGATCCCAAGTGGCATCTTAACCTTTGTGCCAAGCGCCTGCCCCTAGATTCCAAATTTTACTCAACATCTCTAGTCTAGCTTGAATCCTGATCTCAGCATGGGGTTGGCTGACGTCTCTCAACAGGAACTCATCCAGGGTGGATTTCTAGGCTGGGTCTATAGAAGCTTCTAGAAGCTGGCTTCCTGCCTCCATCAGCCATTTGGGTTTAACCACGGCCTAATGGCTCAGCTTAGGGAAGACCGATACCTGAGGCAGGGCTGGGCAGGCAGTCAGAGCTGTGCGTGAGTCGGTGACAAGGGATGTAGAAATCTCTTGGATCCAGTCAGGAGGGGAGGGAACAGGTCTGTTTTTTCTCACCATCGACCCTCAGGCTAGCAAGGTGCATGGCCAGAGTAAGTGTTGGATGAGCAGTTCTGGCAAGGCCAGGGTTCAACCAGGCCACCTTCCAGCCCAGGAGTGATTTTCCTCAGGCCTGGCACTGCAGAGGACCCTTTGCAGAATAGTCAACGGGGCCACGTGCTGGCTCTTTGAGGAACAGGTGCAGGCACCCTATCTTGGGGCCAGGCTTTTCCAAGCAAAGGCAACTGTTGGTATTCCCACCGCCGGTGAGCCCCTTGCCCTTCCTGGCCGGCTTGGGGGTGGGCAGTGCCAGCGTCTGCACCCGGGGCTGCCCTCCGGGAGCAGCAGCCTGCCCGGCAGGGACCTCCCAGAGGGAGCCATTGCTGCCCCTGTTGTCGTCATCGCTGGGACATGCGTGCCAAGAAGCCGGTTTCTCCTGCGGTAGGGCCCCATGCTTTCTCCCTATTCTCCAGCCCTCCCTAGCCGCGGTACTCTCGTACTCTCACTCCGTGGCGCTGACTGGGAAACCCCAGGCCCGACGCTTAGAAGGCCGACAGCGCCGGGCGGGACGTGCCCGGTGCCCCGACATCGCCCAGCAGAAGTCTGAGTGTCACCCTGGCTCAGACTGGGGTCCACAAGGTGACCTTGGCTGGTGGTTTCCCCTTTTGCCGCCAAAGTTCGCTCCCTCTGGGATCTGAGGACAGCGCCGAGGCCCCACGCCCCTAGAGGAGGTTGGAGGGCGAAAGCCCCTCTCAGTCTCGCCCGGCTGGGCTTCGGCCGAGGGGAGGGAGGTGGGCGAAGAAGGACTGGCTCAGCCCGGCGGGGCGTGGGCGGGGCGCAGCGCGGCTCGGCGCAGACCCTGGCGTGCGTTTTTTGCCGGGCGCCGCCGCGCAGTGAGGTCCCTAGCACCTGCCGCCCGCGAACCTTGGCGCGGGCCCAGCTGCGCTCTCCCCCGCCGGAACAGCCAGCCCGCCGCCCAGCTTGCCTAATCCGTTTAAGCCTCACCTCCTCCGCGAAGCTCTCCCGGGTTCCCCATCAACCACTCTATCTGGCACATGCTCTTTTTTTTTTTTCTTTTTCTTTTTTGGAAGTGCACATGCGATCTCATTGTTTGGAACAACAATGTCTAGGGTAGGTGTCTATTCGCAGGACACACCGTGTGCTCTGAAGGATGCGGTCGATGGGTTCTCTTTGCCTAGGCTCACTAACCACTCCCACCCTCCACGTTTCCCCTGGCCCGCTCCCTCTCTCCCCTCCTCCTACGGGCCTCCTCTTCACAGACTGTCACAGTTCAGATGCACAATCCAATTCTCACCCCCTCCATTCCACAGTGGCGGCAGGTGCTAGAGGCAGGAAGCTTCCACTCACTCCGACTTTGCTGTAAGTCCTGGCGGTGCCCGGGCTTCGGTGAGGCTGAGCGAGGTGGCGCCAGGTCCCCGAGGGAGGCGCTGCAGGTGCGGAAAGCAGGAATCATCTGCCGCTAAGCCGACTCAGCCTCCCTCCAGAAACAGGGGCTCGTGCCCCAGCCTGGGACGGGACCGTGCGGCGCCTCGGGCCGGGCCGGGAGGGAGGAGGACGGGGCTCCACTGCGGGCCGCCAAGTCCTGTTCACGTCTTCTGGGACTCGGTTTACTCACCCGGAAGGTACGAGCAACGATGGGTTGGAGGAGAGTAGGAAGCCTACTGTCGCTCAGCTCTTTGAATTAAAAATAAACGGGGATTGGCGGTACGGAGCGCGGCCGCGGAGTCTGCTGGTGCATTCGTACCCCAGACTCCACAGAGGCCCCGGAGTTCTCCCGGACGCGTCACCACGCACCCACATTCTCTCTGGTTCCCCCGAGAGGTAAAGGGCCGTCATCTGCTTCTGCCTCGGCGCGAAGGCTGTAGCCGCGGGAGACCGGGTGGCTGGGCGATGCCCCCACGCAGGCCGGCGAGGGTGGGTGTTCCTTGGACCAAGGTTGATGGGGACATCCCCAGCCTGGAGGAGCTCCGTTTGTCACTGATGGGGGGAGCGGGGCGGAGGGCGAGACTAGTTCTCGGGGGGAGGGGCTACCGCCACGGGGCGTTTTCTAGAACCCGGGTAGTGGGGCACTCCCGCCGTCCCCACCGGACTCGGGCGCCGGGCAATGGGGCTCGGGCCATGGGGGCGGGGCTCCCGGGGCGGGGCTTAGGCGTGGGAGGGAGGCCGGGGAGCTTGGAGGCGGGACTTGAGGAGCTCGCCCCACGCTGGGCGGGGCCCCGGCGGCCGCGGGACCTGCGGTTCGGAATCCGCGCGCCACAGTCGCCGCAGTTCCCTCCACACTGGTGGCCCCACGACCCTGCGGGGAGTACGGGGGTCGGCGGGCCGCTCGGACTAGGCGCGGGGCCAGCCCCGCCTGTGCCCCCCTCGGTGGGGCCTGGACGGTCGCGGCAGCGGCGGGGACATGGAGCCCTCTCCGGCGGCAGGGGGCTCGGAGACCACTCGCCTGGTGAGCCCCCGGGACCGTGGCGGCGCGGGCGGCGGCCTACGCTTGAAGAGGTAGGGCAGCCCCGGGTGCCACCTCCGCCATCCGCCCGTCTCGCTGTCTCCCCGGCGCCGGACCCCGCCGGCCGCCCCAATGCACCGAATTTCCCTTGGCTTCGCGGCGCCAGACTCTGTCCCCTCCAGCCCCGACCCCCGCTCTCCTACCCCTATGGCCCGTTCCGCCTGCTCCTGGCCACCCCATTCCCTTCCAGTCCTTGGACTTACCGGGAGCGACTATCGCTCCGTCGGGCCGGAGCTCGAGCCGGCTGCCCCGATGTCCGCATTGCCCGGCCCTGGAGCGGGCGCACCTCGCCGCCGAGGCCCCGGGCCCTTCCCCGCGCGAACCCGGGCTCTGGGCGCCCCTTCCAGCTGCAGCCAGCTGTGGGCACCCGGACCGGAGGGAGGGCCCGGCTCGGCCGCGGGTCTTGTGGGCGCCTGGGAGGCGGCGGCCGCGGGGAGGCGAGGGGGCGGCAGGGAAGGAGCAGGTGCGGTCTGGGCGGCGGGGGGTATTCCCGGCTCCGCACAGACGGGGCCGGGGGCGGCGAGGTGTGAAATGAGGCGCGAGCGGCGGGGACAGCGGGCCGGGGGCGGCCGCAGAACCGCCCGCGCGCCCCGCCGGCCGCCCTGCCCCTCGGAGCTGCTGCGCGGGGCCTCCTGGGCCACCTTCCACTGGCCATTTTGTGCATGGGGCCGACGGTCCGTGAGTCTCCGGAATTTGGCAGGTCTTCGGCTTTTTTCCAATCTCCCCGTTTGTCTCGCCGCCGTTCTCCTTTTGTCTCAGACGTGGATCTCGATGTTTGGGTGGGGGGCCTTTAACCTGGGTGGGTGGGGGGAGCGGGAGAGAATTCTGCTTCCCGCAGGGGACTGCAGAGGTGGGCAGCTGTGGGGCTCCCTGGCCCCGGGGGTCTCTTCTCCGTATTCTTTGGTTGTGCTTCAGCCCCTCTCCCTCCCCACAACACCCCTCTCCCCCACACAGCATTGTTTGTTTGCTGGGGGTTTAGAGGGAGGAAGAGAGGGAGAGGGGGGAGAGAGAGAGAGGGAAAGAACAGGAGAGAGGAAGCCGCCTTTTCTCCTCTCTAAACAGAATGTCCCCCCACTCACACACCCACACACCACCACCAAGCCTTCTTTAGTGCCCGATTTATGCAGAAAAAGGGGGCAGCCTGTTGATGGGTGGCTACCTTGATGACTGGCTGGGCTGTGTCTGCAAGGCCCCGGGAAGCGGCTTGCCCGCTGCCCAGAGCTACCCAGCCTCTGCCTGCTCTTCAGACCCGCGTCGGGGACTCCCATCCGGTCTCCATTCTCGTATGACCATTAGTCACCCAATCCTGCAGCATTTTCTGAAAGAGGCTCTCCCCGACTCCCTACCCCTCCTCTGAAACTCTGCGCAGGGAGCCTCTGGCCTGGCCTGGCCTGGCCCCCTCCGTCCCCTCCCATCAGCAAGGTCATGGGAGGGCTGGGGACATAGGTGCTGAGTCCACCACGCATCTGCCTTTGTGTCCCTCTGAGACAGTCATTTCCTCCTCGGCCCCTCCCCCTGAACCTCTGAAACCCTGGCTGCAGACCTGTAGATGTTGCTTCCCGGGGGCCGGAGCACCCTCCTCCACCGCTGCCTCAGCTTCACCGCCGTGTGCAGTTGTTGCCCCCATTAGAGCAGGTCACTCCCTGCCCTGGGCCCCACCGTCCTTTGTTCATAGCCTTCCTCGCACCAGCCTCTCGCTGTGTAGTCGGTTGTTCGCTGCACATCTGTCTCCCCCCACCCCTAGAGCAGGCTGCGTTGTGTGTGCCTCACCTGCCACACCTCACTGAATGAATGAGGTTGGGTTTCAAAGCCACCCTCATCTCCCCAGCCCCTCTGGAAGCACACCCGGAATCACAGCCAGGTCTGCCTCGGAACAGGAGCTTTTGAAATTGAAGAGATGAATTTACCTACTAGCACTTGGATTTTCCCTACTCGCACCCCCCTCCAACCTGGGCTCACCTGGCTGGCAGCTTCTCCCGCTGGAGGGCCCCAGGCACCCCTCCCCCACTCCACTCACTGTGCTCGCCTTTCTACTTGGAGCTGTGTCACTTTCACCCATGAGTGTTCTTGTCACACCTCCAGGAGTATGTCAAGGGCGGTGCTTTCTGTTTAGGTTCTTTATTCTGTGAAAGAGTCTGTCTTAGCTGGGGCTCAAGTGGGATGGTTGTAGGGGTGAGAATTGGACTTACAGCTCAGTCAGCCAGAGCTCAGCCTCTGGCCCCCCAGGCGAGGCCCCAGCTCTGTACATTTGTCAAGGGAAGCTTAGAGTAGCATGCAGTTGAGGTGGTAGCTGCTGGGTGCTTATGGTTAGACTGAGTTCCAGTTAGTGTCCACTGGACTCCAAACCCAGTGCTCCTACCACCATCAGCCCCAGCTGTCGGAGTCTGCACCCCCCCTCCCCATGGCAACCCCAGCTCTGGAACCTGGCCAGTTCTCTATACCAGGAATCTTGGGCTTTCTGGGTCCCAGTATTCTATTCCCTGTTAAAGGGCCGCATTTCAGCTGCGTGGCTCGAGAGGGAAGGGGTCTTGGCAAGAGGCTCACCAAGGCCAGGGCCCTGTGCTGAGCCCCACATGCTTTCATAGCACCTGCCCTCCAGGCTGCCTCCCTGGCACAGCCACCTGCTCTTTATCAAAGCCCTTCTCATTCCCTGACTTTCTCCACAGACTGAATCTCCAAGCCCTGAGGGCACTCGCACTGCCCCGATCCATGGCCGTGGTCACCTTCTGCTCTGTGCTGTAGGACTGGGCACACATTTGTCTTGTTCACTAGACACTCCCAGACTGCTCCTTGTGCATCCCTTGTGGTGCATGTCAGAAGAGATCCCCTCAGTTGGGGTCTGGCCTCAGCTCTGCCATGGCAGCTGCGTGGGCTCCCTAAGTCCACTCCCTGTCTCAGCCTTGCACTTGTCCTTTATTTGACGTCCGACTTCACTGGCTGCAAGGTGGTTCCCAGCTGTGAGGTTCTCTGGCTGGGTGTGGAAGGAAGCTGGCCCCCATGTCTCATTGGGTCCTCTGTCCAAGCTCCCACGTAGGACCAGGCCTTGGGAAGGGTGCGAGATGCCCTGGGGGACTGAGTGAGCAGGGCTGGGCCAGGCTGAAGCCAGGAGCCTGGAATGCCATCTGGGTCTCCCATGCTGAGCCATGTCGCCTGCCACAGTCTCTTCACAGAACCCTCAGAGCCCCTCCCCGAGGAGCCGAAAGCTGTGGAGATGGCCTTCCACCACTGCCACAGGGACCCCGGGCCGCCGCCGGGCCTCACCTCGGAGAGGCTGCAGGCGCGGAGGCAGCTGTACGCCGCCTGCGCCGTGTGCTTCGTCTTCATGGCCGGGGAGGTGGTAGGTAAGTCAGCCCCACCTTCCCGACACCTGCCTTAGCCCTGAAGGCATTCCTGCGTGCCCAGGTCTCAGGAAGTAGGAGGCAGGGGCCAGCGTTGTGGCACAGTAGGTTAAGGCACCACCTGCGATGTTGGCATCCCATATGAGCACTGGTTCAAGTCCCGCCTGCTCTACTTCTGATCCAGCTCCCTGCTAAGGTGCCTGAAAAAAACAGCGGATGACAGCCCAGGTGCTTGGGTCGCCACCACCTGCCTGAGAGACCCAGATGGAGGTCCAGGCTCCTGGCTTCCGCCTGGCCCAGCCCTGGCCGTTGTGGTCATTTTGGAGAGTAAACCACCGGATGGAGGATCTCTTGTTCTCTCTCTCCCTCTCTCCCTAATTCTGTCTTTCAAATAAATAAACAAATCTTTTTTTCTTTCTTTCTTTTTTCTCCTCTTTCTTTCTTTTCTTTTTTATTTTTTTAAAGCAAGTGGAAGGCAGTGAGGGACAGAGCACAAAGTCCCAGGCCTAGGCCTGGGCCAGTGGATGGGGCTGACTTCTCACTGTTAACTGGTGTTTAAAAACCCCATTGTCTGGTTAGTAAAGTCAAACGTGCCATTGTGGCTGAGTGACAAGAAACTAGAACTGCCCATCCCCTGCGAGAGGTGCCGGTCACCTTTGGGTCCCTGCCCGCGCTGTGCTGTGCACTGTACACCTTACAGGTGGGTATTTGGCGCACAGCCTGGCCATTATGACTGACGCCGCCCACCTGCTGGCGGACGTGGGCAGCATGATGGGCAGCCTCTTCTCCCTCTGGCTCTCTACCCGCCCAGCCACCCGCACCATGACCTTCGGCTGGCACCGCTCAGGTAAGGCCCTGGCGTGACCCAGTGGCCGCCCCCATCCTGCCAGAGGGACCCTCTTGGAGTCCTGAGCAGGTCTCTAACAGCTCCTGTCCCCCTGCAGAGACTCTGGGGGCTCTGGCCTCTGTGGTCTCCCTCTGGATGGTCACTGGCATCCTCCTGTACCTGGCCTTCCTCCGCCTGCTGCACAGCGACTACCACATCGAGGGCGGCGCCATGCTGCTGACCGCCAGCATCGCAGTCTGTGCCAACCTGCTGTACGTTCCAGCACGGGGCCCGTGCTCTGTGCACCTCAGGGCCAGGGCTCCTCCTCCTGGATGGGAGAGCTGGCTACCTCCTCCCCACCACACCTGGATCCACCCCACTGTGTGTCCTGGCCTTGCCTGCAGGGGCTGGGATCAGCACCTAGACTGAGAGCCCTCTGGGTATCAGGGCTGTCCCCAGCGTCCCCTCACCCCCACCCCATGAAGGAGGCAGCATCATCCCTTGTTTTCCGTGCACGAAGTGGCTCCCGACAGGACACCAGGTGACTTGGCCGAGCCACTTAGCTGTTGAAGTAGCAGGGCCAGGATCCGAATCCACGGCGCTGGCGCTATGGCCAGTCTTCTTTCTTCCAGGCTGCGCTATCTGTCTGTCTTGGACCATGCTGCTTTCTCCCTGGGACTGGGAAAATAGGTGGAGACAGGGCTACTGGGGAGGTGAGAGGAGGCGGCGTGGCAGGGGCAGAGGAGGCCAGGAGCCGGCCGCCTGCGCTGAGCTGCTCTGCCTGCCCCGCAGAATGGCCTTTGTGCTGCACCAGGCTGGCCCCCCCCACAGCCATGGGTCCCGGGGGCCAGAGTACGCGCCGCTGGAGGATGAGTCGGCACAGCCCCTTCCCCTGGGCAACACCAGTGTCCGGGCAGCCTTTGTGCACGTGCTGGGGGACCTCCTGCAGAGCCTTGGGGTACTGGCTGCCTCCATCCTCATCTACTTCAAGGTACTGCCTGGGGCCTGCCCCAGCCTTCCTCCCAGCAACTCCCATCCATCTTTCCCAGCACGGTTGGGCTGCCCCTCCCCACTCTGCTCCCACCTTCCAGCCCCCTGGACTCCTCCCGCCCTGGGGCAGGTGCCCTCTCCCCTCTGCAGGGTGCTCAGGGGCCCCCCAGGTCCTCCTCTGAAGGGCCCTGCTTCCTGAACGGAGGGCCCTCTCTGCAGCCTCAGTACAAGGCGGCTGACCCCATCAGCACCTTCCTCTTCTCCATCTGTGCCCTCGGCTCCACGGCGCCCACCCTGCGAGATGTTCTTCGCATCCTCATGGAAGGTGAATCAGACAGCAGCGCTCCCCACCCCGGGGCCCTCTGACCTCACTCCAGTTCTAGGTCTCCAGAGAGTGAGGAAAAGGCCTGGGTTGTGGGCCTATTGCAGAGGGGGCTGGGGTGGGGGTGTCCCAGGCTGAGTGAGCACAGACAGGGGAGGAGGAACCTGGGGTGGGGCTGCCCCTGGGAAGAGGTGCTCTGGCAGTAAGGCCTGGGGGTTTTGCTTGCAGGCACCCCCCGCAGCATAGGGTTTGAACCTGTGCGGGATACCCTGCTATCCGTGCCAGGAGTCCGGGCCACCCATGAACTGCACCTGTGGGCCCTGACGCTCACTTACCACGTTGCCTCTGCACACCTGGCCATCGGTGAGTCCACAGCGGCCCCACCCCACCCCGACATGGGTCAGTAGCTTGGATTAGGAGGATTGGTTCGGTCTGCCTTGATCTTTCTGTCTGTCTCTGTGTCATACACACACACACACACACACACACACACACAGGTTGGAGACCGGGGGGCCTGGGCACCAGTGTTCTGGGGAAGTTCACCCTTTCTGAGGCAGCACAGAGAACCCGCGACCCTTTAAGTGACTGCCAGTCCCTGCAGGTCAGGTGATGGGCGCACAGCACATCACTGCAGTGGGAATCGCATCCCTGTTGCAAGTGGTGATTATGAAATCTGTATGGCAACTAGGAAAAATGTTTGTGGCGTAACGCTGAGAAAAAGCCCAATATAGAACGATACCCACATTACGATGCCACTGTTAAAATATCCGTGGTGACTCAGGAGCTGACAAAGGGTTTTTGAGTTTCTTCCAGATGCAAGAAGCAATCAGGGGCATACAGTTTGCCTGCCAAAAATACAGTCTGAGACATTTGCTGGTAACTAGAGGGGACCATGGGACAGAAAATGTAACATCTGGATTGTCCTGAGCAGTTGAGGAGGCGGCTGCTGCAACCTCGTGCTGTGGAGGGGTGCAGCAGGCAGAAAAGGAGAGGGAACTAGCCGGGCTCGGGCTCAGCCACGGGTCGGTGTGGCTGGTTGGGCGAGCCCCTCCAAGCCCCTCCCACGCTGGCCTTGACAATTCCTGCCATTCATGCAATGCAGGGAGAAAGCAAGCTCCCCACTCACGCCTGGCTTTCAGGCCGTGCAGCCCTTGGGCCTTCCCTCCGGCCTTATCTCTGCTGAAAAGGCTGCTGCCTGTGCGCGGACTCTCCCCAGGGACCAATGCTGCCTCTTATCGCTCCCCCACAGACTCCGGGGCTGACCCTGAAGCCGTCCTGGCTGAAGCCTCATCCCGGCTCCACTCCCGGTTTGGATTCTCCAGCTGCACCCTGCAGGTGGAGCAGTACCGGCCTGAGATGGCCCAGTGTCTGCGGTGCCGGGAGCCCCCCCAAGCCTGAGCCGCGGTCCTGCCCTCACCCCACTGCCAGGCCCAGGACTCAGCCCCGGACTTTCAGCACCCATCTCCCTGATCACGGAGAAGGGGCTGAGCTGGGCCCATACCCCTTCCTCACTCCCTCCTTCCACCTGCCAAACTCCCCGGCCCCAGCCCCAGCCCCAGTGGGCAAGACCAAAGTGTGCGTGTGGGGAGTGGGCCGGCGCCAGGCTGCACAGCTGGGAGTTCAGGAGC
Organism: Oryctolagus cuniculus; assembly: GCF_051225735.1. Taxonomy (NCBI): domain Eukaryota; kingdom Metazoa; phylum Chordata; class Mammalia; order Lagomorpha; family Leporidae; genus Oryctolagus; species Oryctolagus cuniculus. The sequence continues at coordinate 180,674,783 of NC_142868.1, forward strand.
ATGGAGGGGTGTGGAAGCCCCACAGTCCCTGCCCCCCAGGTCTTGAAGCCGTGAGCTGTGCAGTGCGCTTGTCCAGGTGGCAGGCTGGCCGGCTGGCTGGCTGGGGCTTCTGCCTGTCTGTGTGCTGTCCGTGTGCCTATGCCTAGGGGAGGTTAGCAGGGGCCCCCTCCCCACATGGCTCTCGCTCTGTCTATGCAGGGGCCCCAAAGCCTGCACTTTGTCCCTGTGTCAGCCCGTGGTTTTGTCTCTGTGTGTGTGTTTCTTGGTGCTGTGGCCTGTGTGTGTCTGTGCCTGTGTGGCTGTGCTATGGTGTCTATGAGTGTGCTCTGTCCACATGTCCCTTTGGGGATGTCTGTCCATCCCTCCGTTGGTGCTGTGCCCTCAGCCGTCCCAGAGAGGGGGAGGACTCCGCTGCAGCTCCACCAATAAACTTGTATCTCACCACATCCTCTGCAGGGGGACGGGAGACCCAGTGTGTCATTTGGGAGGTGGAATGACCTTCCCAGCTTCCCAGCGGGATGGAGCCTGAGCGCTGGCCTCCAGGAGTGGCCCCAGTGCCCTGGGCTTGGTTGCAGGAGAGCCGGAAGGCAAGGAGCCAGGGTACCTTCACGGTCGTTCCCAGCAGGCCAGGGTGCCCTCGGGCTGGCTGGAGGGGAGCTGGGGCCTCTGGGGAGTGGTTGGACCCCAGTGCTCATGCGGGCTTGGTCTTCAGGCCTGGGAGTGGGGATGCCAACCCTGAGCCCAGGTGTGGGCTTGGGCCCCTGCGGGCCTCTTTTACACCCAGGTCCTCTTTGTCTTCAGAACCACGTATTTGGACAGATTGGTTCTTACAAACCAGTCTCATCAAGGAATTGTTGATTTTCTCTTAAAAAAATCAAGCCCTTTGTGCTTCGACTTCAGAGCCAGTGCTCTGGATGGGCAGGAGTTACCCGGCCTCCCCTCCCCGGGCTGCTGTCACTGCAGCCTGGAGCAGACGCTGACGTCTTCATGAGCCCATGTTTAGTTCTGTGATGCCCCCCAACCCCGTCCCATAACAGAAATATCTTTATTGTAAAATTATTTTGCTCATTTCGAGGGTCCAACAAAGGAAGCGTGTATGAAGTAGCAAGCGAATGCTTCCCCTGTCCCTGCTCGTCAGTGTCGCTGGCGTCTGTTCCTCCCCACCCCCACATCTTTGTGCACATCCCACCGCTTCTGCACAGCAACACGATGAGATCACTTTATAGGTGAGGTAGTGCACCCTGCTTTTAGGCCCCAACTGTATGTCCTGGCCTCATCTTGCCAGGTCAGTACACGAAGACTGGACTGCTTTTCTTAAGGCCGATCGGCCCCATTACCTGTGCAGCTGGCAGCCTGGCCCGGTCACTGCTGGGCCCAGCGGCCCTGGCTGCGGCCAAGCCTGCAGGCCGTCCACTCAGGCTGGTGGCAGGCAAAGACGCCCCAGCTGCCTGCCACGCTTTGCTAGCTCCTGATACTTTCTCATTTTCCGTCTCATTGATTACAGGCCCCGAGCGGCAGGGTGGGGGTGGGGAGAGTGAGGAGTGGAGGACAGGAAAGGAGGGTGGGGAAGAGGACGATGGACGCCCCGCGGGCAGTGGGCAGCTTCAGCCATGGCTCCGTCCTCTACACTGGCACTGGCCCCTTTTGCACTGGGGAATGCTGGGAGATCAGGAGCCCCCAGAACATCCAGTCGCCTTCGCCCCACAGCCCTGCCAGATGAGCAACAGGAAGCTGAGAAGGAAAGGGACTTCCTCAAGTCAGCCAGCAGTGACGGCTCAGCGCCGAGCCCCGCGCTCGCCCACGTGTGTCTCAGCAAACCTGAACTTGGCTCCTCTCCAGCACCTGCTGCACCCGCTCGCCCAGTCCCGGGGCTCGGGTCAGGCTCCCTGGTTCCGACTCTGCCCTCTGCTAATCCTGCGGTCCTAGCTCCCCTCTCTGCATCTCAGCTTTCTTATGGGCGAAGCCGTCGGAGTGACTGGCCTGGTGTATGGAGGGCATGCATGAGAGGTAGCTTTGGGGTTGAATCCAGGGTGCGGGAGATTCCAGGGGAACAGGGGCCCAGCACTCTGCAGGGACAGGCACTGACATTTAGGGAGCCCACAAGGGACTGTGGGGCAGGCGGTGGTAACTGCACATTCCAGGTGAACGGGCCTACCTGCCCTGGTCACCCCAGCCTGGCAGTCAGTGGGTTCTGTCTGCGGGAACTTCCTGGCCCCTCGCCCTTGCCGCTTACCCCTTGGCCCACCTCAGGCACTGTTCTGTCTGTCAGGGACAGGGGCGGGCAGGAGGAGCAGGAGCACGGCCCCCTTGGGAGCCCAGGCACTGCTTATCTGCACAGCTGCCTGCCTCCCCCAGTGGCCCACAAGCCAGCCCCTCCACGCTTGCCCAGAGCCCCTGCCCTCTGCGATGATAAAATACGCCCGTGGGGGGAGGGGGAGGAAAAGGGCTGGGCGAAGGGGAGGGGACAAAGGGAGCCGAGGGAGGGCAAGGCAGGGCTGGGCACATCCTCTTGGCCTCTCCACAGCAGGTGAACTGGGGAGGAGCAAGTGAGGAGGGGGCCAGAGGAGAGGCCAGCCAGAGTGATGAGAGCCGGGGCTGTCCCGCCACCCAGCGCAGTTGGGGGAGTGGTCAAAGGGGCGCCTGAGGCCCAGGGCCAGATGGAAAAGTCAGGACAGGAGGGTACAGATTCCAGGGCCTCCTGCTAGAGGCTGGGCCCTGCCTCCCCCATGGGCTGCTCCCGGGGGGAGTGCCAGAGGTGAAGGTGACGGACCAGATGGGGTCCCCCACTGGAAGCTACGGGGTGCCAGTGCTCTGTCCATCTCCTGCCCCTGCCTGGATTCAGGGCAGGCCCCGCTGAAGGAGGAGCCGAGGGCCCTCTGACTGAGGGGAGCAGCGCCCTCCTGAGGCCTGTGCCATGGTAGCAGCCAAGGCGGCCAGAAGTCTGGAGGAATCTCAGGACCTACAGCCCCTTTCCTGCAGATGCGCCCCCTCTGTGGGGACTGTGCTTGAGGTTTTTATAGCTGAAGGGCTCCAACAGTTCCCAGGGACCCCCCTCTCCCCGGGCTGAGTGCTCCCGGCCATCCCATCAGCGCCGGCTCAATGCCACCAGTTGTTGGGCAGTTCCCATGCCCCAGCGAGGCCGAGTAGGACCTGCCCGTTGCAGCCGTGACCACACGCGATCCCCCAAGTGGGCCCTGCTGTCGGGATGGCGAGGGAAGGTATGTGGGCAGAGGGGGTGGGGAGCAGGACCTGGTTGCCGGGGCCTGAGCCTCCCTCCCCTGCTCTTGCCACTGCCCGTGCGCTGACCCAGCCCCTCATCCCAGTCAACCTGCACTCCAGCTACTACGGCAGCCTGAGGACAGGAGAGGCAGCCCACGCCCAGCTCCATTCTGTTCCTTGTGACCCCAAAATGATGGACTGTCCATCTGAAAAAGGATTGGAAAAGCCTGGGGAGAAACACGAGGGAGCCAAACCCAGAGAATAAAAGGCAAGAAGGCGTACTAAAGGGAGCCGCTTCCAGCGTTGCAACAGGCTTGCTTGTCCCTGACCATGAAGTTGGCCTGCTTCTCGCCATTCCCCCTCCCTGCCCTGCTGCGGGCATACTCCTTGCCTTGGTTGCCTGTCCAGGCTCAGTGCGCAGCTGGGCCCTGGGTAAAGGCCCTGCAGTGCTGCTGGTGAGGAATGAACGGACAGAGGACGCGAGCAGATGGACGTGGGGCTGGCGGCCTGTCCTCAGCTGCTGGGTCAGTACAAAGCCGAGACACATCCCTCCTTGGCCCCAGCACCCAGCAGTGGGCCGACAGACGCTGGCTTCCTGGGTGGCTCTGCTGCCGCACTCGATGGCTGAGCAGTCAGGGGCATCTCAGGGAGGCAGCTGCTGGGCTAAGGCTCTCAGGGTGGCCGCCTGGACAGCGCCGCCTCAGCCCGCCAGACATGCACCATGCCGGGCTTCCTCCGGGGCCCTGCTTGGGGACGCTGCCCTTAAGACTCCGTGGGTTCACTCCGGCACTCCCCAACTTTCCTAGGCTCTTCCAGGTCCCAGTCCCCACACTTTTCTTCCTTGCCTCCTGACAAATGGCTTCAGCCCCTAAAGTGACCCCGAGACACGTGGCAGCCACATCCCTGCCACGAAGCATCGCACCGACAGCTACTGTGACCGCGTCCTTGCTTGGACTCCACCCTCTTCAGCCCACTCCCAAGGGCTCCCCCGTACCTCACGCTCCTGAAATGCTGGGTCTGGGAGAGCCTTCTCCTGAGTTCTCCTGTGGCCTCTTCTGAGTCCAGCTCTAGCTCTCTCCTCATTTCTCCTCACTCCCATTCTCTTGGTGAGCTAATTAAGACACAAAGATTTTAAAAGCTCCAATTACTTTCCCATTGATTTGAGCTAACCAGTGTTTGCTGAGCACCTGCTATGCGCTCAACACTGCTCCAGGGCTTGCGATGCGGTGGTGACGGAGGGGCAGCTTTTATCCAGTTGCAGTCCCCTAGCTCCGTGACACCTCCGTAAAGGTGGCCACAGCACCCGGTAGGAATCACGGGACAATGAATCCATTGCCCCCACCCCAGATCGGCCCTCTGGCCCACCGTCATCAGCCTCCATCCTCCCAATCTCAAGGCCCCACACCATGAACTCAATTTCCACTCTCCTGGCCTTGGAATCTTGTCATCACCCGGTTCCTGCATTCCGGTGCGATTCCAGTCAGCCCCCCCAGGTGGCGCAATGCCTCCTGCTTTGCTGTAGCCTTCCCGACTCACACCGCTCCACTGTCTAGATTGACACAGCATCACAGGCACCTGTCAACGCGGGGAACCTAACCCTGCCCTTCCAACTGCAAGCCCTGAGGTGCACCGACCTGCCCTCACTTCCGTTCCCTTGGTGAATGAACAAACACAAAAAAGCTTCAGTTACCTGTACGCGGATGCTTTGGTCGCCAGCTGTTTACTGAGCTGGCTGCAGCCGGTTAGCGGTCGCAGGAGCAGGATGCAGGTGCAGAGGCTCCAAGGGGCTGCCTAGTGCAAGGGAATGTCCTCCTGCACTGGATGGCGAAGGGCTGGGGTGAAACAACTTTGCAGCAATGCTAAGCACCATCACGTGACCTCCCTCTTGGAAGTGTGCGAGTAGGGGAGTGGAATTAAAGGAAAGGGCCATCTAAAAATAAATGTCAAAGAATGCTACTACTTGTAACGTGCTTAGAACAGTGCTTGGCACATGCTTAGAGCCGCTTTCTTTTTTTCTTAAAGAAATAGATCAAATCTTGCCTATCAGGAGGGAAGGAGATCAGGAGATTGTTTATAGTTAATGACAATCACATAGAACACAAGAAGCTATTCCTCGGTGGATGTGATGCAAGCTGACACTGGTATCTTGTTTTACTAAAAGGATTGTTTTTGTTTTTATATTATTTATTTATTTGAAAGAGTTAGAGAGAGAAAAGGAGCATCCATCTGCTGGTTCACTCCAGAAATGGCTGGGGCCAGGAGCTTCTTCTGAGTCTCCCACGTGGGTACAGGGGCCCAAGCACTTGGGCCATCTTTGCTGCTTTTTCCAGGCACATTAGCAGGAAGCAGGATTGGAAGTGGAGCAGCTGGGACTTGAGTTGTTGCCCTTAAGAGATGCTGGAGTCGCAGGCGGCAGCTTTACCTATTATGCCACAATGCCTGCCCCAAAAGGGCTATTTTTGTCTTTTGCAGACAGCTTTTATTTATCTTCAAATTAAAAAAAAAAAAATTGCAAAGCAGAGGGGGCCAGATCTATGCGCTGGTTCACTCCCCCAGTGCCCACAAAAGCTGGGGCAGTGCCAAGCTGAACTCAATCCAGTTTCACCTGCGCATGGCAAAGCCAAGTACTTGCACCATCCCCTGCTGCCTCCCAGGCTGTGCAGGAAGCTAGAACTGGCAGCGGAGCCAGGACTCAAGCCTGAGTGCCCTGACAGGGGATGTGGGCATCCCAGGCAGTGACTAACTGCTGAGTCAGATGTCCGCCCCACTTCATTCTATTTCCCAATGTAATTACCAAACTTCTGGTTGTAGGGGAAAGTTGATTCAACTTGGCGCTGTGTTATGATTAGGAGCGCCAAAGACAGGATCAGGGCAGGAACACCTCCCACCACTTCACAAGCGAGAACGCTTAGCTGCTGGCAGCAAACATGGCTCACGCTGGAGGACGGGGCTGAGTCCTGTGACAGACTCCCGAGTACGCGCTGGGGAAAATAATCCCTGACACGTTCACGGAGCTGCAGCAGAGACTCTGCAGCTCTGGAAAGAAGTGTTCTCTAAGCGACGATTTCCCAACTCATAAAGGCCCTCCAGTACTGGAGACAGAACCAGCCAGGATCGGGGTTTGCAGACTGCAAGGGGCGCACAGTGGGACTGGAGAGATCACAGCTCTGGCAGACTTGGCCTCCTGCCCAGCTCCCACCTGTGGCTATAAATGAACACTGAAGTCCACATCCAGACCCAGGGGGGGTCCGACTCCCAATCCCAACAAAAGCACGTGGGAGCCCCTGCCGGGCCAGTGTCTCCTGACCCACACTTGTGATCCCGTCCTCAGGTTCAGCTGTGCTGTGCACCTGCCAAGCTCATCCTGCACTGCCTCCTGGGCGGACCGCTTCCCCACAGGGGACTGTACACTTAGCTTCTGCTGCTTAGCTGGTTCCTGATGCTCTAAAGCCAGAAATGACCATTCCCTTTCCATTTTTAATAGAAGGGTGGATTGAAGCCAAGCTGTGCCGTGCATGTCTCGCCAGCCACCCACTGGCTTCTCCGAGCGTCTCCTCTATCAGACGGCTGCAGGGTTGGGGTGCCTTGGAATCAGAGTGTGCACAGAGCTCCTTGGCAGACCAGGCTGTCAGGAGTGGTCCTTCTCCTTCTCCATCTCTACCATGGGAACAGTCCTTGGGAAAAGCCAGTTCTTGCTGAACGGTGCTGGAGTAGCGCGGACCACTGGGAAGCAGTTTAATCTGTAGGTGTCACTGGATGCCTTTTTTTTTTTTTTTTTAAAGGTTTATTTATTTGAAAGAGTCACAAAGAGGCAGAGGCAGAGAGATCTTCCATCCACTGGTTCACTCCCCAAATGGCCACAACAGCTGGAGCTGGGCTAATCCAAAACCAGGAACCAAGAGCTTCTTCCAGGTCTCCCTTGCAGGTGCAGGGGCCCAAGCACTTGGGCCATCTGCTTTCCCAGGCCACAGCAGAGAGCTGCATCAGAAGTGGAGCAGCTGGGACTGGAACCGGCACCCACATAGGACGTTATCACTGCAGGCAGCGGCTTTACCTGCTGCGCCACAGCACTGGCCCCCACCGGATGCCTTTGACTTGAGGCTATGAATTGAGGGCGAGAATCACCTTGCTTGTTCTTAAACTCCCACTGCACAGGGTGCTTGGTACCCAGCAGGAGCTAAGTTCCAGTTTGCTGGAACAAGACAGATCTTTCTGTGCTACTGAAGATGAGGGAATGAAGAGCTGCTTGCTGGAGTCCTCCCCACAGCCACAGGCGCTGCTCTGCACACGCTCCTCCCCAGGGTCCGAGCCGAAGTGCTCCTTAGTCCCAGCCAGCAGAGGCCCCTGGGCATGGTGGCAGGAGGGCTCCACGGCGACGGCGGCTGGAGGACTCCAGGGTGAGGTGCTTTTAAAAAGTTTACTTAAAAGGCAGAGGGACAAAGAGAGAGAGAGAGAGAATCTTCCATCTGCTGGTTCACTCCCCAAATGCCCAAGACAAGCACGGCTGGGTCAGCCCGAAGCCAGCACTCCACTGGGGTCTTTTAAGCAGGTGGCAGGAGTCCGAGCACTTGGGCCATCATCCACTGCCTTCCAGGCACTCAGCAGGAAGCTGGACCGGAAGCAGAAGCGGCGCTGCATCCTTGAAACTCTGCTACGGGATGCAAGTGTCCCAGCTGCCTTGGCCTGCAGTGCCAGTGCCCAAGCTGAGGACGCAATGGACAAGCGAGAATGAGAAGGCAGGAGGAAGGGCCGGAGCCCAGCGCTCAGCCTTCCTTCTACTGGGACCCGGGCGTCCTCCCAGCACCAGGAAGAAGGCAGAGCTGCCAGGACTCCGCGTGCGACTTAACAGGGGGAGGAGGTTGGACTCTGGCTCTGACCTCAGTGTGACACGGGACCACATGTTCCTGCCTGAGTCCCAGGAGCCACAAACCAGCCCAGGCCTGCCCAGCGGGCCTGTGTGTAACCTGGGAATCCACTCTTGATTTCCTCACACAGAGCTCTGTCTACTGCACTCGGCACCCCATGCCCCTACTCACGAGGAAGCAGGACCCAGAGGCAGCTCAGCTGTTTATTAATGTCAGTAGAAAAGCGACTGCACAGCGGGGTGCAGCCGTGGAAGCAGGGCCGGTGGGGGCCCCAGCGTCTGAGTGCGCCCACACGAGGCAGCTGCATGTGAGCTTCTGGACGCTCCCGACCATCTACCAGGAGCGCTGCCCCCGTGGGGGGCACGGGGTTCCTCGCCAGGCCCTAGAAACGGCCCAGCACGGTGGCTAACAGAGCCATGCGGATGTACATGCCGTTCTCGGCCTGGCGGAAGTAGGCCGCCCGGGGGTCCGAGTCCACCTCCACGCTGCAAGAGAAGCACGAGGGTTACAGCCCAGCCAGGCCCCGCCCACCCCCCCCCCCCCCCGGCCCCGCCGTCGCTGAGGGTCACCTTATCTCGTTGACTCGGGGCATGGGGTGCATCACCACCATCTTCTTCTTGGCCCGGGTCATGATGTGGGGAGTGAGGATGAACTGACCGAAGCACTGCAAGGCAGGGCGGGGCCCGTTAGCACCTCAGGGCAGGGCTGGCCACAGAGGAGGCGGGCCAACTCCGAAGGGCGCCCTCTGGGCCCACATGTGGCCCCGCCCCGCCTGTGCTCAGCCTCAGGCACTCACAGATTCATACTCCTGGGCAGAGCCGAACCGCTCCTTCTGGATCCGGGTCATGTAGAGCACGTCGGTGTCAGGCAGTGCTTCCTCGATGCTCTCAAACTCCTCCTGGGGGGCGGGGGGGGGGGGGGGGAGGGAGCCAGGTGAATGAAAGGGTGGGCTCTTGCCGCCCGATGCCTGGCCCCCAACCTCCGGGCCACACCCCGAGGGTCTCACCTGCTTGGTGCCGCGGGACGCCACAAAGTCCCACACGCTGGATGGCATGCGCAGGCTGGGGGGCGCCACGTAGCGCAGGCTGACGCGGTACTGGGTGAGCAGGCAGGCCAGGGAGTGCACGGTGCGCCCGTGCTTCAGGTCCCCCACCATGGTGATCTGGGGAGGAACCCAGTCAACAACAGGACCCCAGCCTGTGCAGCCCTGGCCCCTCCGCTCAGAGCTCCCAGCAGGCCCTCCGCTGCAGAAACCGGGCCTGCGCTGCCAGCCTCCCCAGCCCCGCCCTCACCGTCATGCCGTTGACAGTGCCCAGCTCCTCCCGGATGGTGAAGATGTCCAGCAGGGCCTGGGTGGGGTGCTCGCCAACCCCGTCCCCGGCGTTGATCACCGGCCTCCGGCAGTGCTTGGCCGCCAGCTGCGGGAACGAGACGAGGAGGGTGCTGGTGCCTGAGGCTCAGGCCTCTGCCTTACTCTTCCTGGTCCCCCCGCCTGCCCGGCCCAGCCTGAGACGCGCGGGCACAGAAAAGCCTGGGCAGAACTGCCCCGTGTCCCCAGCTCGGGACCCGGGCTGGCCTCACCTCCACGGCACCGGGCTGGGGGTGCCGGAGCACGACGACGTCCGCGTAGCAGCTCATGGTCTGCACGGAGTCGGCCAGCGACTCGCCCTTCTGCACAGAGGACGTGGCCTCCGAGAAGCCGAGCACTGCGCCCCCCAGCCGCGCCATGGCCGCGGCAAAGGAGCTGCTGGTCCGTGTGCTCACCTCGTAGAACATGGAGGCCATGACCTTCCCCTGGGGAGACGGCAGGTATGAAGGGGGTGTGTGTGTGCCACTGCCGCCCCTGCCCCACCCAGGCCTCCTTGTGGTCTGCCGCGACCTTGGGGGTCCCACCACCGCTGCCACTCTTGACTCCCAAGAGCCCCTGACCTGGGAGTGGGGACACCACGGCGCTCTCCTGTAACTACACAGCACAGGCCGGATGGCGGCGCTCGTGGGCAGAGGGGCAGCTGCCCCAGTGGGGAGGGAGAACACAGGGAGCGTGTGACAGAGCAGAGAGGGCCAAGCTGACAGTGCAGGGTCTGCAGTCACGAGGGGACCTGACGGCAGGGCAGGACGACCCACTCTGACCGCGGCACGGCCGTCCCTGTGGGGACGGCTGGCCCCAGCCCCAGGCCCTGACCCTGACCTTGAGGATGTCGAGGCTCCTCTCCTTCTGCACCATCATCCGCAGAGTGTGCGCCACATTGAACAGGTGAGACATCTGCGAGAGACCCCGTGTCAGCCGGGGAGGCGGTGCGCGGCCCCCAGAGACCCTGCCCCAGCTTCGCGAGTCCTCAAAGCTCCGGGTGCCACCACCATTCTCCCTCCCCCAGCACCTGATCCTTGGTGAACTGCTTGACAGACAGGATATGTTGGCCCACTAGTGAGTGCAGCAGGGGTGAGGTCTGGGGGTGCAGCAGGCCGGGGGCCCCCAGGTTCTGGGGCGATGCCTGTCTGGGAACTGGTGGTGGAGGGTAGCAGGTGCCATCAGGGGTTCCCATCAGCTCTGCAGTGAGGGATGGGGCAGAAGAGGCTGGTCAGAGGGCTCGCCCACCCTGGGCCAGACGGCAGGGGCCCCCACGGGGAGTGCGTGCGGGGGGGCGCCTCTCACCTGGCTCAGCTGCCTTCCGAGAGGGCTTCTCCTTGGGATCCTCAGCTGCAAAGGGGCCAACAGGGCAGGGACGCGTTTGCGGCAGAGGTTCGGAAAGCGCACCCCCCTTCCCAGGCACAGGCTGGCAGTGCACGGGTTAACCCACCTCCCGCCTCAGGAACCACAGCAGGTTAGGGGAGGCCAGGAAGGACAGCAGCGGCTCTGGGGACAGATCCAGGATGCCCTGGGGGCTGTGCTGTGTGGGAACACGGTGCCCTCCCAGGGCCTTCCCAGTTGGCAAAGGGGTGGTAGGCAAGAGAACAGCCAGGCTCACACCAAAACCAAAACCAGGGCTTTACCCCACACTCTGCTGCCCCGGGGGGTCCCAGCTCCCAGGCGGAGGAACGTGGCTGCCCACAACAAAAAAGGGCCTGTGAGAAGCAGCGGCGGCTCATCCGGGCAAGGGCAGGGGGCAGGGGGCATGGGGCGGGTCCAGGGTCACAGGCAGAGAGGAGGCGCCTGCCTCGGCGAGCCTGGACGCCGGGTGGGAGAGGACCGTCCCCACGCTTCTGAGTCATGGGAACAGCGCTCCTACCTGGCAGCCCTGGGTCGGAGGCCCTGTGGATCCGGGGTGGCAGGTGGAAGCGGCTGTCGGGAAGTCCTTGGACGCCCCGTCGGGGCCTCTCGGGAGTCTGCAAGGGCAGTGTTGGCACCATGTTTTGAACAGTTGCAGACCCAAGCCCCAGCTTCCCCTCAGGGAAGGCCACCGCCCCCCGCGCCTGCCCTGCAGCTCCCAGTATCTCCCCCAGCGCCCGTTCTCAGGGTGTCGTCTCAGGCAGCAGACAAACTGCTCGGCCGGCGACTGAGCCCCCAGAGCGACTTGGCTGCCTGGGCTGGGCGTAGCTGTGGGCTTGCGTTTCTCAGGGGAGCCCCGACACCGGCAGCTACCCCCACACTGCACGGAGGCAGGTGGTGAGGACTCCACCGTCAGGCTTGGAGCCTTCTGCCCGGGACCAGCAGTCACGGTGTTCAGCTGCCACCCCGGGTCTCCTCCAAGTGGCCCTGACCCAGAAGCAGGGCAAGTACCGTGGTCATCTCACTGGAGGCAGGGGCTGGGGGCTGGAGCTGGGGAGCAGCGCCCTGTGGCCACTTCCGAACGTCCTGTCCATAGCCCGGAGGCACCAGCACCTGCAGGCAGGGGGCAGGGCAGGTGAGTGCGGCTGGAGCAGAGCGCGCCAGGTGCTGGGGAGCAAGGCCCTGCAGGCGTGCTGGGAAGGGAAGGAAGCAAAGGGCAGCGTCGTGGAAGAGGCCGCGGAGGACCGGCGGTGTCACACGCATACCTGCCCGTCGATGTAGGCCACCTCCCCTCGCAGCACCACACGGCGGACGGTGCCCTTCACCTTCTGCCCTTCAAAGGGAGTCCAGTGGGCCTTGGAGAAGGGCATGTGGCTGGGGACTGTCCACTCGTGCTCCAGGTCCACCTGCCCAGAGGGTCACGGGTTAGACTAGGGAAAGGCCGTGCGGGGGAACAGACCGTGCCCGGGGCTGGAGAGGCCGGCTCGGGGCCCTCGTGCTGCACCTCCACGTAGGTGTCCTCCTGGGGAGGCAGGTGGAAGATCCTCCGCGGATTGTGGTGCAGCCGCTGCAGCAGGTCGTCCAGGCTGAGCCGGCCCTCGCTCACGGCTGTCAGCAGCAGCGGCAGCATGGTCTCCAGCCCTGGGAAGCCAGGGGGAGGCCTGGGCCCGCACTTCTCCTCCAGGGTGTGGGGGGCTGAGGGGAAGAGAGCATTACCACGGGGCCGGGCACCTGCCCGTCGGGAAGCCATACTGCCTTAGCACTGCACTTCCAAGCCTCTCGCTGGTGTTCCGGGGCGCGGGCTGCTGACCCCCTGGGGCCCACACCTCCTGCCTGTGCTTTCTCTGGTTCGTACTTGTGCTCTTCTGCCTGCCCACTCCCACAGAACCCCCCCCCCCGCCCCCCGGTCACAGACCAGGCTCCACATCCGAGCCTGGGGGCTCATGGGGCCCATCCTCTGGCAGGCGCTGCCCCGCGACTTGAGCTGTGTAGAGCAGGTGCCCGCTGGGCCCTCTCACCGTGGTCTGAGGCAAAGCAGTCGATGGCATCCATGTTCTCCCAGAGGGCCTCCACATCCTGGCGGGAACCAAGCTCGGGCCGTACCTCGCCCTTGCCAGGCCCCAGGCGCTCCAGGTCATCGCGGCTCAGGAACAGGTGGTGCGGTGCCACCTCGCAGGTCACCGGCAGCCCTCGCGCTTTCGCGGCTTTGATCAGCAGGATCTGGGGGAGAGCGTGGAAGTCCGGAGGCGGCGCCTTTCACCCACCCAGCCCTGCAGAGTCCCCGTGGCCAGGATCCCTTCTGGGAGAGCTGCAGCCAGCGGGGCAGGGAGGCTGGCAACACGTCCTCCTGCCCTCCCCTGCCCCGAGGACACCCTGACCTTTGGCGTCACTGGGACCAGGACCCTGCTGCACGCTCACCTCCTCCTTCCGTGCCACGTGACAAATGTGCACGGGGCGCTCGGTCAGCTGAGCCACCATGAGGACGGCGGCAACGCTCTGCCGCTCTGCGTGGGCCACGATGGGGAGGTGGGCAGGCCATGTCTCGAAGTGCTGGGCGTGGAGAGAGACGGTGAGGGAGGCCCTGCTTCTCCGCACGCCCGGGGCCGCCCGCCCTGGCCCTCCTGGGTGCATCTCCCACCTCCATCCACTGGGCCACGCTGTCCAGCCGTAGCTCGGAGAAGGTCTCATTGAGGTAGAGCTTCAGCCCTGCGGCAGACCCAGCCACGGCGCCCAGGGTCCCTGCGTTTTCGGATGAGGCTCCCAGAAACAGGGCAAAGTCACAGCGGGCGCCAGCCTCTGCCAGCTGGAGGACACACAGGAGAGGTCACTGGCAGCTAGGCCCACACAGGCCACCCCGGCACCAGGAGCTCTGATGGCAGGAAGCGGGAGTGCTGCGGCTCACCTTCTGGGCCAGGGCCAGGGCAGGTGCATCGATGATGGGGGGCCGGGTATTCGGCATGGCGCACACCATGGTGACGCCCCCAGCCAGGGCAGCAGCAGTGCCCGAGGCAAAGTCCTCCTTGTGCGTGCCTCCTGGCTCCCGCAGGTGCACATGGACATCAATCAGCCCTGGGAAGACGTGGTGGTGGCAAGATTAGAGGCAGATTCAGAAATGGGAGGGACGCTCACCAGGCACTGAGTTGGGGTGGCAGGGAAGTCAGCAGCAACCGAGGAGGGGAGGGGACAAGGCTGCTCACTCGAGGGCTCTGTGAACCAAGGAACGAGAAAGCTCAGAGCAAGGTGGGTTCTGGGCCCGAGTCTACGCAGTCCCGTGCACAGAGCAGGCCCCACTGAGGGTGGCTGCACCTGCTGACCCCATGTCCAAGCCAAGCCCCCCACAAAGCTGCCCTTACCAGGTAGGCGCACAAGCTTCTGAGAGGTCATGCAGTCAACGTGCACCTTCAGAGGAGGGGCGGGCCCGATCTGGCCCAGGGCCTGCAAGGGGAGGGCACGGCCGGCTCTGACGGAGGGGCAGGGTGATCCTGGGAGCCGTGGGTGGGTCCTGGCTTTCCCCTAACCCATGTCCCGCCTCTCTACACCCATGCATCTTCACCGTGAGCATGGCCGTCTCACTGGACATTTCCCGACCCCCAGGAGGTCGTGCTCCCCACCCCCACCACAAGCACAGGGCTCTCAGCTACCTCCACAAAGAGTTTGGTGCACTTGATGTCGATGATGAGGGGCACGGAGAAGTCGGCGGCCAGGCGGCGGGTGCGGTAGCCCTTGGTGACAAAGGAAGAGAGGCGCCGGCCGCCAGCCCCACGCATGGACAGGTTAATCACCAGCTCAAAGTGATTCTCGGCCAGCTGCTCCAAGATGCTTCGCTGCGGCGGGCACTCCCCATCCACGGCCTCCTCGAAGTGCCAGTCCACAGCTGTTACCTGCCGGCCGGGAGCCAAGGTCAGGGCCAACCTGAGCCTGGCAGGGATCAGGAAGGCCATCTGGAGGAGGGCAGCAGGCCTGAGAGCCCACGATGAGGAGACGCAGGACCCAGAAGTTAGGGGCTGAGGGCTGCCTCTATTAGTTATGGGCAAAATGTCATTGCTTGACAGCAGAGAATCTGGACTGCGTGGAACAGTAAGACAGGTTGTTGCAAGGACTGGGCAGCAGGAGCTCACCCGCAAGTCCATGCAGATAAAATGCCAGAAGGAAAAATAGCAGAATGTTAATAGCGGTGGAGTCTTTGCACGGCACTTTATTTCTCTTAAAAAAAAAAAAAGTTAATTTTTAAAATGTATCTGAAGGGCAGAGAAACAGAGATCTTGCGTCCACTGGTTCACTCCCCAAATGCCCATAACAAAGTAGGCTGGGTCAGGCCAAAGCCAAGAGCTTGGGACTCGGGCTGGGTCTCTGACACAGGTGGCAGGGACCCGAGGACTCGAGTCTTTACCACTGCTGCCTCCCAGGGTGCACCTTAGCAAGCTGGAACTGGAAGCAGAGGTGGGTCTTGAACCCGGGCACCTGGATACCGGATACAGGTCTCCCAAGTGGCATCTTGGCTGCTGCACCAAATACCTTCCCTCCTTCTGGTCTATCCTACTTGTTCACATTCAATACACATAGAACACACACACACTCACACTCACTCTCTCTCTCTCCCCCAGGACAAAGACAAACGCAGGGGCAGGCGGTCGGGGCCGTACCTTGACGCCGTGCTCCGTGTAGAAGTCAGCTGTGCCCAGGCTGGCGTAGAGGCTGTAGCCCAGACTCTCCAGCAGCCGCACGGT
Organism: Oryctolagus cuniculus; assembly: GCF_051225735.1. Taxonomy (NCBI): domain Eukaryota; kingdom Metazoa; phylum Chordata; class Mammalia; order Lagomorpha; family Leporidae; genus Oryctolagus; species Oryctolagus cuniculus. Next base: position 180,690,301 of record NC_142868.1, read on the forward strand.
TGGGAGCAGCTCACTTTTGTTCTAAGACCAAGCGGGGCAGTGAGGAGCTTGTGCTTCTCCCGCCTCCCACCTCCAGGTCAGCCCCGGCCTGGGGAGCAGAGCCTGTCCGCCGGGGCCCCGGTACCTTGTAGCTGCCAATGGTGAGCAGGATGTTCTTCTTGGGGATCTTGAAGCCGGTGCTCAGCATGGCCTTCAGGTAGGCCTCGCAGCGGCTCTCCCCAAAGCAGGCCACCTCCCCGGTGCTGGTCATCTCCACTCCCAGCACCACGTCTGCCCCCGCCAGGCGAGAGAAGGAGAACTGAGGCACCTGAGGGGCAGGCGAGATGGGGCCCAGCGTGAGGGGCCCAGGCGCCCTCCCCCTGCTGCCGTGAGCTCCACTGCTTCCCTCTGCCCCTGCTCAGCCCGCCCACCCCTGCCCTCAGACCTCTCCTATAGCCCCTGGATTCTGCACGTTTACCACAGGCTGGTCCGTAACAGTGAGCGGGGGCCCAGCTGGAGAGGAAGCACGCAGGGACCGTGTGCTCACCCGCGGGAGCCCAGTTACCTGCGGGCTGGCAGCTCCGCGAGCCGAGGGAACCCTCCCCAGGGTCTGTCCACCAGCGCCGGGGGCTGGGCCTCCTCACCTTCACCCCCACGACTCCAGAGCCAGTCATGAGCCCCACGGGTTCCACCTTTTCTCCCATGATGACCCGTGTGGCCAGGGCTACGAGGTCCACGCCCAGCGTCTTGGAGACAAAGGGGAAGGAGCGGGAGACACGCACGTTGCACTCGATGACCTTCAGCTGGTCGTCCTGGGCAGAGAGGGGCCGGTCAGACCTCTGCGCTCGCTGACGACTGCTCCACCTGCCTGCACGGCCCCTCGCTTGGGGTGACTGCCAGTCTCACAGCGCTGCGGGCGTCTCTGCCGCCCCTCCCTCCAGGCTCGGAGACAGCAGGGGTCATCAGGAGACACACACCGCAGGGCTCTGTGGTGCTGTGGCCAGCACGGGGCGTGAAGGAGCCGTGGCCTCTCGCCCCTCCCTGGAGCCTGATTACCTTGGCGATGAGCTGCAGGTTGAAGGGTCCTGTGACCTGCAGCTCCTGCCCCACTGCGTGCACGATGGCTTTGATCCGCTCCAGGGTTTTGGCGGTGATGTCTTGTGGGGGCGTCACCAGCGTGGCATCGCCTGAATGCACACCTGCGTTCTCCACGTGCTCAGAGATGGCGATGGCTGCCACCACACCATCGCAGGCCACGGCGTCCACGTCAATCTCCTAGCGGGGGGGACACGCACAGTGTGCGTAGGGCAAGGCCATGTCTCCCTCCCTCCAGTGGCCCCAACACAACCCACCTTTCCAGTGCACGGCACCTGCAAACCCAGGACCACAGGGAGGGGGCTGCCCCGGGGCTCCTTTGCCTGCAGGCTCTCACCTTGGCCTCCTGGATGAACTTGGAGATGACCACGGGGTGCTCCTTGGAGACGGCTGCTGCGCTGCTCAGGAAGCGCTCCAGGTCCCCGTCGGTGTAGGCCACGTTCATGGCAGCCCCACTCAGCACGTAGGAGGGGCGGACCACGCAGGGGTACCCCACGGTCTGACAGAACTGGCGCGCAGACTGAGGGAGGCAGGGGGGTTAGCTGGCTGGCCACGCTCCTGCACCGACACCGCCCGGCCGCCCACGAGGCCCCGGCCCCCGGCTTACCTCTAGATCGCTGAGCTCCCTCCACTGGGGCTGACTGATGCCGATGGTGTCGAGGAGCCGAGAGAACTTGAATCGGTTCTCAGCAGAGTCAATGGCTTCAGGGGAGGTGCCCAGCACCCGGCACTGCTGCCGGTGCAAAGCCATGGCCATGTTGTTGGGCAGCTGCCCGCCCATGGACAGGATCACACCTTCGGGGTTTTCTAGTTCATAGATGTCCATCACCACCTGTAGTGCGGCGGGGAGAAACAGAGAGCGGCAACCAAAGGGGTCAGGGGTGAGCGCCTTCTCGTGCCCTGGCCCCTCACTCCAAGCTCCAAAAGACTCTTGGGTCAGGCAGCTTGGTCCTGGCCACCCAGGCTACAGGGCAGCCCCGGTCCTTCGCACCTCGAAAGAGATCTCGTCGAAGTACAGTCGATCGCACATGTCATAGTCGGTGCTAACGGTCTCCGGGTTGTAGTTCACCATGATGGTCTTGTAGCCCATCTGCAATAGCGGGGGGAAGACAGTCAGCAATGGGTGGGGGGGAGAGCCCGGAGGAACCCAGCCAGAGCCCCTGCTTCAGAGCGCCCACCCAGCTTCCTAGCTGGGGAGGGAGGAAGTCCAGGTGCTGGGGAGATGCAGCCCAGAGCTCTGCGACAGAAGCAGTGCGGCAGGATGGGTGTCTGGCCAGCGCCGAGCACAGCCGCAGAGACGCTGGGGTGAAAGGTCAACCCCCAGACCTTTCGCAGCTGCTGGATGCAGCCCACGGCACACCAGTCGAACTCGACGCTGGAGCCGATCCGGTAGACGCCGGAGCCCAGGACGAGGACGTGAGGCGTCTGGAAGGTGAGGTCGTGGCTGTTGCCCCAGTAGGTCAGGTACAGGTAATTCGTCTGGGCTGGCCACTCGGCTGCAACCGTGTCGATCTGTTTCACTGCTGGGCAGATCCCCAGCTCCTGACGCAGCTTGCGAACAGCCAGCTCTGTGCTAAAGGAGAAGCAGGGTCAGGGACACGGGTCCTGGGGGCGAGGTCCCAGGGCAGGGATCAGGGGTCGAGGCTGGCCGCCTCCGAGCTCCCCACGCCCTCCCTCTCCCTACACTCTCAGCCCGAGGCCCTCACCGCCCTCTCTGACCTCAGAACGGCAAGGGCAATCTGCTTGTCCGAGAAGCCAAGGCATTTGGCCTGGTGCAGCAGGTTCGGCGGCAGAGGCTGCCCTCGGTGCTGCTCCAGCAGCTGGGCGTGTGCTACGATGCGCTTCATCCGGTGCAGGAACCAGCGGTCGATGCGGGTGAGCTCGTACAGGCGCTCCACCGAGTAACCCGCCCACAGGGCAGCGGCCACCACAAAGATCCGCTTATCTGTTGGCGTCTCTAGCTCCTGAAGGGGAGCAGACAGACAGGAGGACACAGAAAGAATTGTGCGGGGGTAGGAGGGGTCAGAAGGCTCAATAAAGAAGGGGCGGACGCTTGGCCCGGGGTGAAGACACCCGCCCCCTTGCTGGGGACCTGGTGTCCACTCTAGACCGGGGCCTTACCTACTCCTACTAAAGCAGACCTGGGAGGCAGCGCCCGCAGCTCAAGTGCTTGGGTTCCTGCCACCCCCGTGGGAGGGCTGGATTGAATTCCCAATTTCTAGCTTTGACTCAGACCAACTCCAGCCATTGCAGGCATCTGGAGAGGGAACCCGGGGACGGGAACTCTTTCCCCTTGTTTCTCATGAAAACAAAGAAATCCAGAAAATGAATGCTAAGCAAACACATTCCCAAACACACTGTCAAGTCAGCATGTTCAAAAGCCTGGGAGCTTGGGTGACTCCTGCCGCATTACGGGAGGGAAGCCGTGTGCCGGAGCACAGGCTGTGCACTCAGAAACCTGGCAAAATCTGGCCCCCTTGCTGGCTTTGAGCAACTTCCAGAACCTCTCCAAGCCTGCGGCCTTATCTGCAAAAACAAGTCTAATAGTCCATCTTCACGTTAACACAGAACTCTCAGCCAATGTCCAGTGACAACGACTGCTACTCTCACTGGCCACCAGCTCCTGGCCCAGGACAGAGAAGTAGGGTGCACTTGATGGGTGCTACTTACCATATCACTGACTGGCTTCACGGTGTGATCAAAACCCACACAGTTCTCATCCACCATGCGCAGGGCTTTCTGGAAGGCCTCCTCAAAGGAACGCCCAATGCCCATGACTTCACCTGGCGGAACAGGAGGGAGGAATGAGGGCCTGGAGGCAACGGAGGCGGCGTGCGCTGCCCAGGGCACCCACGGTTTGCCATGACGTTTCCGGGAGGTTCTCACATCCAGCACCGGTCCTGTCCTTCCACACAGGGTGGGGAACTCGACCACAGGTGGAGTAAGGCCTGTGAAATCATTTGGTCTGGCCCGCAGGTGGCTCTCAAAATTCAATACTTCTATAGCAGGCCAGCTTTTAAGCCGATAATTTTTTATGGTCCATGAATGATGTTCTATTCAAATGGCCCTTGGCAGAAAAAAAAAGGTCCTCCATCTCACTTTAGAATTTTGAAAACTCTGGATAATAAGATGATCCTAGCTCTCTGATCCATCCAGAGCCAACTGGCCTTAGAATAATTTTTCTTCCTGGACTTTCCCCATGTGCACTCTGCATCTTGCTTTCTTCCTCGTCACCAGCATGTTCCCACGATGCTGTGCGCCCTCACACAGCACCAGTCTAATTCCTGTGCGGTTCCCCATAACTGGACTGCTGACTTGCAGAAGGACGGCCAGCTTTGCAGCGTGGACCAGTACAGGGGAGGCCGTGACGTTTTCCGAGGTTCGGAAGAAATTTCCAGAAACACACCAGGGCGACAGGGAAGACAAACCTCACGGCCTTGCTTTTTCTGCGCTTTACAACCCAGCCTTCTAAGCTGTGGGCATGATCATTGTGGGTGATTTCTGCTGATGGCAAGATCGTATTTTCCTTTGGCTAAACTATCTTTCCTCATTTTTCAGATTCATGTTTCTTACTTGCGTAATAAAACTTGCACAAAGTGAGGGCTCTCATCTGAAGAACACCTGAACGGATAGCGACGCCTCGCTGTCTCGCGGCCCGGAATCGGTCTGTGGCTGTGCTGCCTGCGCCCCACCTCCTTTAGCCCTAATTCCATGATGGCTCCATTCCCATGTTTGTCTTCATTGTCATGTAACAGAAATTCACTCCAGAAGGAACCGCTTGGCAGTCTTGGAGGATTTCTGAAGATTCGGAAATAATTTCTGAGCGGAGACGTCCTTGTTTAAAGGCCACCAAGGCCTGCAGTGGAACTGAGCGCGCGATGAAGCGCTCTCCCCGTCAGGCTGGCCGCGCCCCGTCGGGGACACCCACCTGCTGCTTGGGTTGCACTGCTGTAAAGGGCAAACTACCACAAAGCAGCACGCTCACCAGCCCAACCCACCACGCCCTGCCGCCGCTGCCTGGATGACCGTTCACTCATCCAGCTCTCCGAGGGCCTGCTCGGACCCTAACTCTATGTCAGAGAACACCTTGATCGGCGGGCGACCGCGGCGGAAAGTGGCAGAGCAGCGGTGTCGCGAGTGGCTGCCGACGGCCCTCGCTCAGACTGAGGAGGGCTCCCAGGACACCGGCGGTGCCCGCTCCCCTGGAACACCACTGCTCACACCAGCACAGGGAACAAAGTGTCCCCGGTGTCACAGGCAAGTGACGAGGCCACGGGGAGGTATGGGAGGAGCTCTTAGGACTGTCTCCGAGGACAGGCAACGTGACGGGACAGAGCACACGCAGCGGGGAACCGAGGCTAGCTCTCAGTTCTTGGCTGTGCCACAACTCCCCTCTGGCCTGCAGTCAAGCCACTTTCTTCCTTTGAGTACCCAGCACACTAATTTGTAACCCAAGAGAGGACAGATGGTCAGAGCGCTGGCACCCCATTCCCGGGAAGTCCGTATTGCAGGGCAGACCGCAGAGGACTTCCACTGTCTTCACTTGCAATGTCCCTATTAGCTCCGAGAAACCCCTTCCAAGCGCCCAACGCGGGAGCTGGAAGGCCGCGCCAGGGAGCTCTGACGGGCTCCCGCCTCGGCCCGGGGCTCCCGGGGTGTGGTCTGGGCCCGGCTCTCACCAACACTCTTCATGCAGCTCCCGATCTTGGTGCTGACGCGCAGGAATTTGCTGAGGTCCCAGCGAGGAATCTTCACCACGCAGTAATCCAGGCTGGGCTCGAAGGCTGCCGTTCCCCCCGTCACGGAGTTCCTGGGGTGGTGGAGGTGGTCAGCCTCAAGGTGGCCTCTCCACCCCCACAAACCCAAGCCAATGCCCTCTCCACGCTCCCCATCCCGTGAGTATGTTCTTCCAGTCCCCACTCTTACCACCACCAATTTCTCCCCCACCCCTGTACCTGAGCTCAGGCAGAGGAATGCCCAAAGCCAGCTTGGCTGCCACGTAGGCCAGTGGATAGCCGGTGGCCTTACTGGCCAGGGCAGAGCTGCGAGAGAGTCTGGCATTCACTTCGATGATGTAATACTGCAAAGAGAACAGAGAGAAAGAATCAACCTCCTGGGCTGGAGGCCCTGCCTAGGAAAAGCAGGACGGACGCCACAGGGCCCTCCCGAAGGTCCCAGCCTACCACAGAGACCCAGCATCCACTCCAGGGTCCTCAGAGCCTTGAGGAAGAGGCGACAACACAGCCGGGAGGCTCACCTGTTCAGACTCGGGGTTCAAGGCGTACTGCACGTTGCACTCCCCAACGATTCCCAGGTGCTGGGTCACCTTGATGGCTGTCTGCCGCAGCAGCTGATACTCCCTGTCGTTCAGCGTCTGGCTCGGGGCCACCACAATGGATTCCCCAGTGTGGATGCCCAGTGGGTCCAAGTTTTCCATGTTACACACCTGCGAATGACAGCGAGCCCCGGAGGGCGGTCACTGCCAAGGGGAGGTGGGAGGCCGCACCCTGGGGGCCTGTTTTGTTATCTCTGGGACTGCCCCTAGCTAGGGTCTGAAGGACCCTGAGTCCTAGAAGACCTCAGCCCAGGTCTCTGGATGCACCCTGTCCCACCCCCAGCACTCACCGTGACACAGCTGCCGTAGGCGTCTCTCACCACCTCGTACTCAATCTCCTTCCAGCCCTTCAGGGATTTGTCTACCAGCACTTGGCTGGTATGGGCGAAAGCTGGGGCCACCAGAGCAGAGAGTTCCTCCTTATTAGAAGCGAAGCCAGAGCCCAGGCCACCCAGGGCAAAGGCTGCCCGGACCAGCACGGGGTACCCCAGCCGCTCGGCAGCCGCCTGGGCCTGCAGGGAGGGGGAGAGACACACACATCATTTCCTGCTGCCTAGACCCAAGGCACCCAGGATATAAAGATGACGACACCACCCGCCCCGTGCCCGGCCACGTCCCGAACCTGTTCAAGAGAGCTCGCCGCCTCACTGGGGGCCACATGCTCCCCAATCTCTGCCATCCGAGCCGCGAAGGCCCGTCGGTCCTCAGTCAGCTCAATGGTCTCCACGGGTGTGCCCAGCACCCGGACCCCATACCGGGCCAGTACTCCGGCCTTGGTCAGCTCTACGCCACAGTTCAGAGCTGTCTGGCCGCCGAAGGTCAGTAGCACGCCATCCGGGCGCTCGTTGCGTATCACCTGCGGTGGGAGAGGGACGTCCCAGGCACTGAGTGCCCCTGGCCTGTTCAGAGTCCCCTCTGCAGGCCAGCCGCACGCCGGTCCTACCTGGGTCACGTAGTGCGGCGTGATGGGAAGGAAGTAGACCTTGTCGGCCAGCCCCTGAGAGGTCTGCACCGTGGCGATGTTGGGGTTGATTAGCAAGGTCTGGATGTTTTCCTCCTTCAGGGCCTTGATTGCCTAAGACGACGGGCACGCTCCCTGAGCCCCCGGGCCAGCACTTCCCCCTCCCTTCCGACTTCCATTCCTCACCGCCTCGGGTCTCTATGCATCCCCCAGCCCCTGCCCCCCACCCCGCCCAAGTTCCTCCCTCCACCCTGGGTTCATGCTTTGGCCCTCTCTCCTCTTTAGCCTCCGTCCACTCCCAAGGGCCAGGCACCCAGAGGGTGGGGCTGGCCGTTCCCCACCTACCTGAGAGCCCGAATAGTCAAACTCTCCCGCCTGGCCGATGGAGAGGCCCCCTGAGCCCAGGATCAGCACCTTTCGTGGTGGTGGGAGGCCAGAGCCTGGGGTGGGGACCCCAGGGGGACACAGGCGCTCAGCCAGCCGTTCGCGAACTGTGGAGGCAAAAGTCACAAATTGGCAGAGCTGAGTGGGATCTGAAGTCTTCTAGATTCATGTGTTCACAGAACCAGCGAAGCACCTGGTGTGAGGGGCAGAGCGAGGACCAGAAGCCAGCACTCGGGACTTTAGTTTCAATGGAAGCAGCACCAGGGATCTTGGCTTGGCCCACCCCACCCCTTAGCCTCCCAAACAGGAGCCTGCTGGGGGACAGCCATCTGTGTCCATCCTAGAGCCAGCTCGGGCCTCAGGTCCACAAGCCAGCGCGATCTAGGGCCTTACCTGTCCGGCCCCCAGGGTTCCCGGCTGAGGCCTCTTTCACAGTTTCCAGAAAGATATCGAAAAGCAGCTCCATATCTGAAGGGCCGGCTTGGTGCTCTGGGTGAAACTGGACACTGTTGAGGAGATCGGCTCATGAGGCCACGCTGGTCACTGGCGGCCTCGGGGCGGGCAGTGGGACAGAGGACTTGGGTCTGCTGCTGTGCTTCGCTTTCTCACCGTTGAGGTCCCCGGGGCTCTGAGGCTACAGACGCCCAGCCCCAGGGCCCCCACGGCGCAGGCTCACCTGAAGAAGGGCAGGCTGTCGTGCACAATGCCCTCGTTGGATCGATCGTTGGCGTTGGTGAAGAGAGGCGCCCAGCCTGCTGGCAGCGAGTCTGTTTCCACGGCAAATCCGTGGTTCTGGGATGTCAGGAAGCAGCGCCCGGAGCCCACCAGCAGGCAGGGCTGGTTATGCCCTCGGTTCCCATATCTGGAGATGGAAGCGATGCCGAGTTGCAGGTCCCTCAGCCTCCCTTCACCACTGCACCAAAGCCAGCTCTCGCTACCCTCACTAGCCCCCTCCTGTTTCCATGCTATTCAACACCAGCTCTTCCGATTCCAGAGACGTCCCACCCCTCATGTCACAAGTGTGGGCCCCGGGCAGCAGGTTAAGCCACCCTCTGTGACGCCAGCTGGTATCCCATGAGTGCTAACACACCTGGGAAAGCAGAAGATGGCCCCAGCACTTAGGCCTTGGGCCCCTGCACCCACGTGGGAGACCCAGAGGAAGTTCCAGCCTCCTGGCTTCAGCCTGGCCCAGCCCTTGCCACTGTGGCCATTTGGAGGAGTGAACGAGTGGATGGAAGACTTCTAACACTGCCTTTCAATTACATAAATCACCAAAACAAAAAGCATGGGTCCCTTTTTCCCCCCAGCAAATCCCACCTCATCTTGTAAGTCTTGGCCCCAATGGCTAGGGCCAAGAGCTGGTGTCCCAGGCAGATCCCAAAGATGGGTCGGGGGTTAGGTTTAGACAAGACGCGGCTCAGTGTGGACACCACACTGGGGTAGGAGGCAGGGTCGCCCGGGCCATTGCTTAGGAAGAGGCCCTCGTACTCTGTTGTGGGCAAAAAGATCAAAACGTTAAAACCAGGATTTTAACCAGCACAGACACAGCTGCAGCCGACCCAAGAGAGAGCAGCAGCCCTGGTCTCCCCCTTCTTCACTGCAGCTGGGTCAGAGATCTCCCACCCAGGCCTCTGCTCTGAGGTCCTGGACTGGCCCCAGCTACTCACCCTGACTGTCCAGTGCTGTGTCCCAGGGCACTACAGTGACTTCGGCCCCGCGCCGGCAAAGGCAGCGGATCTGGTTATACTTGAGGCCACAGTCCAGAGCCAGGATCCGAGGGCTACCTCCTGCATTGAACACCTGTGGGGTCTGGGGAACAAAGGGTGACAGACGGCAGCCATGAGCAGCAGGTGTAAGACACGCCCACATCAGCCCCCTCCTGATTCACCCCTGCCGTGTGCCACACTCTCCCCCTCTACCTCTGTACCTTAATGGACACCTCTGGGACCAGGGGGCGGGCATTGGGGTCCAAGAATGGCAGGGTTGAAGGATCTGTGCCATCCTGGACCAGCTTCCCCAGCAGAGACCCTTGTTCCCGTAACTTCTTCGTCAGCTCCCGGGTGTCCACTCCTGGTAAGACAGCTCAGCCTTAGAGAGGGCATCCCCCAACCTCCGTCACTTCTGCTCGGGACCCTAGGCCACGCACAGCTGGGCCATCCCGATGGCAGCACTGTACCGTGAGGTATTCTTGCCAATAAAACCGCATGGGAATTCAACCAGGACTCCAGGGCTATCCATTTACAGGAAATAGTATCAAGGGGGAAAATACAGTAAATGACACCACAGGAATGTAATCGACCCAGTGGCCACTATGGGACACTCCTAAGGACAGACAACCGCTTTCATCACATATCACAAAGTCCACAGACTGCACATCGACCAAAATACCACGTGGGGGCCTTGTGTAGAACCAGATTTAAGTAAGAAGGACAACATCATTATCAGGGAAATTTTAACCATTGCCTGCATATTTGCACGATATTATGGAATAACTAACATTTTTGAAAGTACAATATTATTGTGGCCATGTTTTATAAAAGATCCCTTTTACACAGATACTGAAGTATCTGAGGATGAAATGATACGATTTCCTTCAAAATCATCTAAGGTGGTAGAGGTATTGATAAGGTGACATTCACTGTCCGTGGAGCCTTAGGAAGCCAGGGGTTCCTGACACTGTTCTCTCTCTGGTACGATGGAAATCGTCGATCTCAGCGATAGTTCAGTTCCCCAGCCCCAGACTTTCCAAACCTTCTATCCCAACCTTCCCCAGCAGACTACGACCCCTGGATTCTTCCCGCCAGGTGGGCCGCGCTATGCCGACACAGCCGTGCTGGGAGTCACCGCACCTTGCAGGCCCGGGATGCCATGCTGCTGCAGCCACTCGTGCAGGGTGCAGGCGGCGCTCCAGTGGCTCGGCGTGGGGCAGCACTCTCCCACCACCAGTCCTGCCACGTGGATCCCCGAGGACTCAAACCACTGGAGGGAGAAGAGGAGAGGTGAGCAACCCATCGTTGAGAATCTCCTACGGCCCGTTCCCCATTGTAGTCATGGACCCCCAAACTCTGCCATTGCTTTAAGAGACCAAGCACTTGTACCTTCACAGAAAGCTCCTTTCCCAACCGTGCTAGCCCTAGTGTGAAACGCTCAACACCTGGGCCCAGGAGGAACTACAAGGACTTTTTCTCTGTCCCTTCCTTTTACTTATCCCACACTGAGATCACAAATCTCCCCTCCTAGGAAACTTGTGCCTCTTTAAAGCTCATCTAATTTCATTCCCACACCTCTTTGCAACTTAAGCATTTGTGTCTCTGTTACCAAACAGAACCCCAAAGCAAGGTGCCTGGCACGTGGTGTCAATCAGACATTTTCAAAGTGCCCGCCAGGTGCAGCCCACAGAATAGAGCTGGGGAAGAGGCAGCAAGCAATGAGGGATGAAGTCCCTGCACTCACCAGGTTCCAATTCAGGGAGCCAGAAAACTAACAAGGAGACATGGAAATAAACAAGATATTTATTACTGAGCATGATAAAAAATCGTGATAAGTTAGGTAGGTATGGAGCCAGCAATGTGGTATAGCAGGTAAAGCCACAGGCTGCAATGCCGGCAACCCATGCGGGCACTGGTTCGTGTCCTGGCTGCTCCACTTTCAACCTAGCTCCCTAGTAATGGCCTGGGAAAAGCAGCAGAAGGTGGCCCAAGTGGTTGGGTTCCAGCTACCCACAGGGAGGACCTGGCTCCTGACTCCTAGCTTAGGCCTGACTCAGCCCTGGCTGTTGTGGTCATTTGGAGAGAGTCCCAGCTGCTGCACTTCTTATCCAGCTTCCTGCTAACGTGTCCAGGAAGGCAGCAGATGATGGCCCAAGGACTTGGGCCCCTGCCACCCATATGGGAGACCAAGTGAAGTTACTAGCTTTTGGCTCTGGCCTGATCCAGCTCTGGCTATTGCAGCCATTTGGCAATGAACCAGTGGATGGAAGATCTCTCTCTTTCCCATTCTGTCACTGTTTCTAATACATAAATCTTTTTAGAAAGAAAAAAGGGGGTAGCTATTTGGCTTATCAGGTACGATGCCAGTTAGGATGCCTGTGTCTCACATGGGAACGCCTGGGTTCAGTTCCTGGCCCTGGCTCCTGGTTCCAGCTTTCTGCTAAAGCAGACCCAGGAAGGCAGTGCCGAAGGCTCAAGTAGCTGAGTCCCTGCACCCACGGGACAGATCTGGATCAAGTTCCTGACTCCTGGCTTCCTGCTCTGTCACCTCCTGTTGTGGACATTTGGTGAACCAGTGGATAGGAACTCTACCTCTCAAAAAAAAGAAAAATCATGTAAATCTGTTCATCAAGAAGTAGTATTTAATAATTAAACAGGAAGTTTCTGTGGGAGGGAGCAACACATTTAAACTGCATCCAGCTCCATGGAGAAAGGCGTAAGGGCAGATGGACGCTGAGCCTGCTCTTCAGGGACCTGAAGAACAGTGGGGCAGGACCCTCCCCAGCCGGCTGGAGCAAACCGCACATGTGCAGGTGCACTGACAGCACGTCTCTGTCTCCCACCTCAGAAGCATCGTGCTGGCTGTAGGGAGGACGTGCTCACCTTGTCTCAGCAGTCTATTTTATAAACTCCATTTTGGCCGTGTGCCTGGAGCTGATGAAGTTGACAACTGATGCGCCAACCAAATTCAAGGGACACTGCATTACAAACTAGAGTGTCGTGCATTCAAAGACTTTTGATGGGGGCTGGCGTCTGAAGCCACTGGATGCCGGTGTGTGTCCCAGCTACTCCACTTCCGATCCAGCTCTCAGCTGACAGCCCGGGAAAGGCAGCAGAGGATGGCTCAAGTGCTTGGGCCCCTGCCACCCACGTGGGAGACCTGGATGGAGTTCCTGGTTCCTGGCTTTGGCCTGGCCCAGCCCTGGTCGACGCAACCATCTGGGGAGTGAACCAGAAGGTGGAAGAACTCTGTCTCTCCCTCTGTGACTTTTCCAAAATAAATAAATAAATAAATCTATCAAAAAAAATAAAGGTTTATGATGAAGACAGTGGTTCCTTTCCCAGAGCTAACTCTCTCCAGCATCAAGGTGACTGGGAAGGCAAATTAAGAATTCAGGGTTCAAGACCCAGCTGCACCACTTCCGATCCAGCTCTCTGCTCTGGCCTGGGAAAGCAGCAGATGGCTCAAGTCCTTGGGCCCCTGTATCCACGTGGGAGACCCGGAAAAAGCTCTGGCTCCTGGCTTCAGATTGACGCAGTTCTGGCTATTGCAGACAATTGGGGAGTGAACCAATGGATGGAAAACCTCTCTCTCTCTCTCTCTGCCTCTCCTTCTCTCCCTGTGTAACTCTTTCAAATAAATAAATAAATCTTAAGAAAAAAAAAAAGAATTCAGGGTTCAACAAACCAGGAATTCAGACAAAACAAGTTTTGAGGACTACTAGCCTTCCTCAGGCAGGGCTGGGTCAGGCCAGAGCCAAGAGCCAGTAACTCCATCCTGGTCTCCCATGTAGGTGGCAGGGGCCATCATCTGCTGCCTTCCCAGACACATTAGCAGGGAGCTGGGTAGGAAGTGGAGCAGCCAGGCCTTGAACCTGCACTCTGATATGGGATGCCGGCATCATGAACAGTGGCTTCACCCACAGCCTTCCACTACCACCTTAAGGCTTGAACTCGCACAGGGTAACTTAGTTTCCAAATAGCAGGGAAGGAAGAGGGGAAACCTCACGGTAAAAAGAAACTGAGTTTTCTTATGAGGGCTAAGAATACCACTGACATGTAGAAAGCCAGACAGGACGAGGTATGGGGGCCCAGGTGTCACCGGTGCTGCAGGTAAGCTGTACCCACTGTCACTGGTGGGGTCTCGGTGTCTTTGCCCCTAGTTTTGGTCAACCTAATGCAATGCTCCCAACACAGGACTCCACTGCTAAAACACTTCCACTGGTTGGACTCCAAGGCCCTCTGCGTCCACTGTTACCCAACCTTTCTGCAGGATTTTTTTCCTTACTTCTGCATTCTTGGCAACCTGGGTTAACACCCTCACCTCTCCCCTCTTGCCATGCCTTTGCTAAGTACCCACTCATCTCAGCTATGTCTGGTGCCCTGAAGACCCCAACACAGGGGGCAGCTCTCTGCTCCTCCCCCAGCACGGCGCTCCTTGCCACCCAGGGAACTTTGCGACCCCCAACCCAAGGACGGCGCTCTGCAGCGGGTACCCTCCTTCTCCCCGGGATGCCCGGCCGAGTGCCAGCGCTGTCACTAGACTGAGAGGTCACAGCGCCCAGCCAGCAGGCACGCAGAGAGAGCGAGCACGGGGCGTGGCTACCTTGCTGAGGCCGAACTCATCCAGCTCGTCCCTGGGGATGCCGTAGTTGCCGATGAGCGGGTACGTCAGCACCAGGATCTGTGCTTCGTACGAGGGGTCGGTGAGGGCCTCGGGGTAGCCGACCATGCCGGTCTGAAACACTGCAGGACAGAGGCGGGGCTGGGCTCGCGCAAGGGCACCCTTCGCAACCCTGCCCCGCGCGCCCTGCGCGGGCTGCCCAGCGGGGCTCCGACCATGGCCCCCGAACAGGGCCGGAAGATGGCGGGGTCCGGGCAGGCGGGCTGGGCGGAGAGGGGCAGCATCAGCGCGGGGCGATGAGGTGGGCGCCCGCCCGGGCTTGCTTACCTACTTCGCCGGCCGTCGACACGGCGGCCCCGAAGGGCTGGCCCCGCAGGACCGAGCCATCTTCCAACACCAGGGCCGCCATGGGGACGGAGCTGCGGCGTGGGGGAGCGCGGAGACGCGGGGAGCCCCCTGGAAGCACGCGAAGCGGCGCGCCGGATCGGTCCACGTGGCTGCCCGCGCCGGGCGCCGGAGAGAAGGCGGGCGCTGCAGGCGCTGAGCCCCTGGCGCGCTCGGCGGCTGCCGGCACTGCGGCGGCGCGGGCAGCCGGCGGCGCGGGGCGGGGCCGGGCGCGGAAGGGGCGGGGCCGGAGGAGGCCGCCCCCGAGAAGTACCTCCCACCCCCATCAAGAAACACAAAGGCAGGAAGCCCTTCCTAAAGAGAGAGAAGTGTTTATTCTAATAGTCAGCAGCACAAGTGGAATCGCGCAAGGGCCCGCGCCTGACACTCCTGGCGGTGCAGTTCCCCGCCTGCCTTCCGACAGCAGCTTCAGCCTGGAGGAGCCGCCACGGGCCCACCGCGCGCGTCTGGCCCGCAGATCTCCCTGGCTGGTGGTCCTAGAGCAGCAGAACACCCCTGTGGTCAGGACGTCTTGGCTTTTCGGCGCTGGGTCCCCCAAAGCAGGACAGAGATGGACAGGGTGGTGGATCCCAGAATCCCGAAGAACATAAGCAGTGAGAACGAGCCCTGGAACAACAGATCAAAACCACACTCACTCCACACCCCAACCCAGCTTCTCTCCTGTATACCCTCCCCGTCTTCCCGGGCACCTCTACAGCGCTCCTCCCCCGGGGAGTCTGCATAAGCCCCTCACCTCTGGCTCTGCTTCCAGGGAGGTTCTTACCATGTATGCCTCATCCCAATCGCAAGGCCCAACTCCTCACCTGGCGCATACACTTGTATCCATGGAAGCCATCAGCACACACACACTGCAAGAAACCTGGACCATCGGGGGCGCAAGAGCCATTCTCAGGGCACATTTCTGGGAGACAGAAGTAGAGAACATCGCTGGATTTCATTAGGTGTATTTCTGAAACACCTTTTCAAGTTAGGTTCTCTCAATCATTTCTAGGTCAAAGGGACAGGAAAGATTACAGCTCATCACACCTAATAATTACAGTAGAACGTTTAAGATCTTTTCTTTCCAAGGGTCGTTAGAACCTCAGAACAAAATGCATTCAGGCATTTTTGGCTTTCTGCTCTAAAGTGGAGAACTGTCCAAGGAAGGAAGGTGAGGTGAGCCAGTGTACCTGGGTCTCCAGTGCTGTTACAAAGGTTCTTTTGCCCTTGGCAGGTTTGGTTGTCTGCGTAAGAGGTGACGGTGTCCCAGGCACTAATACCCCCAGGACAGCTGACATCATGCGGCAGTACCCTGAAGACAACACAGTACGCAGCCTAAGCTGCTGAGCTCATGGCACTGCCCCCTTTGGTTCTCTCCCTCCATCTTGTCCCCATACTCACAATGTCTGGAGCTGTGTAAAGCCTCGGAAGGTGTCGGTCAGGTCACCCTGGAGCGGGTTTGTTTGCAGCTCTCTGCAAAGCACACACCGTTAGCACTCTGCTCATTGAAGACCCTGCTGACATTCCCCTAGCTTTCCAGAGTGGTAATGCAATTCTCATCCCGACTGTCCCAAGTTTAGACGCCGATATGCACCTCCCCATCAACCTTTAGCCATTATTCGCTTTCTGGGCAGAAGGGCACCTGACTACTTACATGATGACAGCGCTGTGTGCCTGAGGGAAGTTTGGGCCAGGCTGCTTCAGAGAACAGTTCTGGAGATCCAGCCTGAGGAAACAAAGTGTGTGTAACGATGTCTGCTTTCTCTTCTTCCACGGCAAGGTCTGTGTTGGACTACGCAACCCCCTCTTCAGCTAATGTCACGTGAATACAGCAGGGTTCAGAGTCACAGACCAGATGCTGAGGTTGACGTTTTAGGCTCGTGTTACCCACTACCGTCACCCACCAGCTACCCACGGCTACTTTAACCACTTCAACCCAGCAATCCAGTGCCTCCCTCGCACTGGCCACATTTCAAGTAGAAATGTTAGTAGTGCTGTGCTGGTCAGTCCAGACATGGAACGTTCCCACTGTTACAGAGAGCTCTGTTGCACAGCACCGCCCTCATCAGTTTGCCTACGAACATGTGCATAGACTGAAGAAATTAGTATTTGTGTAGAATAGTGGATCTCAAATTATATCGACCCTCAGATCCACAGTACTCCTTTAAGTGGAAAAAAAAAAAAAGTCATATGAAAGAGAGTTTTTCCAAGTCCATTTTCTACCATAGACTGGTGACAAACTCCTGGACATCAAGGACCATGCAACATTTAAATTTTTTTTTCTGCAATACCTGTTGCTGTCTATTCCTTTATCCTACAAATATTTACTGAGACACTCTAAACTACAAAAATTGGGAGAATATAAAAAACATGTAACTCAGCATCTTAGCCCTTTACTGGCATATAATACAGAACCAGACGGTCATCAAAAATTACAATATGGGAAAAAAATCCACAGGACCATCCACAGACTGCTATGGACATTGAGGATCAGAAGTTAAAAAAACAAAAAGGCATTACTCTGAGATCATTCACCAAAGGTGTTGGAATTGCAGATCTACTATGTCCTAATTTGCTGGAGGATGGTAATTTTGGGTATGGAGAGAGGTGGGATGCCTTGGGGGGTGTGCCAGTCTGACTGGAGCTGGACCCTTAGGGAGAGTTTGAATGGCTGAGGAATCAGGATAATGTTGGAAAAGTGTGTCGGGACTGGTCTGTGGTGCTTCATGGTTTGGCCTTTATCCTGAGGGCAACAGTTCTAAATATTAAAGCAAGGAAGTAATAACGGTAAAATTTTGCTTTTCAGAAAGTGGAATACAGAGACCCATTTAGGTAGATTAGGGAAAGATGAGGATGGAAGCCAGATATAACATCTGGAGTTTGATGTGAGGGTACACTCAGAGGATTTAATAAGCAGCTGGAGGTGCCCAGGCCCGTGGGCCTGGAGGAGTCAATGGTGCTTAGAAGGCCTGGCCTAGGCAGACCCCTGCGGAATGGGTACAACTGAGGCACCGAGACCCAGGGAAACTCTTGTGAGTGCAGAGAAAGGCAGCAAGGCCAAGGAGTGAATCTGAGAGACTAACCTGTACAAGCAGGTAGAGGCAGAACTTGTCCCAACACAAATATAAATAAGCCAGAAAAGGAACAAGAGCCGCGGAGCAGTGTCTTGGAGGAATTTCATGGAGACACACAATAAATAACCCAAAGGCTTGATAATAAGCAGACCAAAGCTCTTTTTAAAACAAAATCATAAATAAAAAAATCATAAATAAAAGCCTTAAAAAAAGCTACACAAACATTATGACTTTTACAAAGTTTCATCCATAAAGAAACACAAGGTTGTGTTTCTAACAACCTTGTGCTATGACACATTTAAAAGTTTGAGAACCAGAGTTTGGATGCCTCCAACTAGGCACCAGCGTTCATCCGCAAAGCCAAGCCGGGAAGCCGGGCAGCCGCCAGCGTGGGAACCGTTCCAGCCTCCAGGGATGGCCTCCGCGCCCTCACCCCACGATGGCGCCCGTCGGACCCAGGCAGCAGCGCGCACGCAGCGTTAGCCCCGGTGTCTGCTCACAGTAAACCGCCACTGCGGACACGTTGTGCACACCCCCTGGACACTGGCTGCAGATCTGCAGGAGAGAAAACACACGTGTTAGGCTTCCAGACAGAAAACGGAGAACCAACTGGTGCCAAGAATTCACCGCCAGTACCCCGAGCCCCTGTTACCAGGCTGGACCAGGACACTTGGGTGCCACAGCTGGCCAGGGAGGGGATGTCTTTGCTATGCCCTCCCCAGAGCCGCCTCCTTCAGACAGCCCCACCTGGCCGGGTGTAAAGAGGCTGCGGGTACTCCGAGAACTCATCAAGCTCCACAGAAGGTACCGTCCAACCGCGGCACAGTGCGTGGACAGCGAGCCCGAGAGCCAGAGACCCGTCCGTTCCAACAATGTTTTTAAGTCATTCAAAGATGAAGCAGCGAGGAGATCAAATTTCAAAGGCCTTTGAACGTGGTGTCGGCGCGAGCGCCCGAGGCCAGAGTGACGTGAGTGTCGCCGCGAGCCGGACGCGGCTGCGGGATCCCGGCGGCTGCCCTCCAGGGACGAAGCCGGGGCGCAAGGCCGGCGTCGGGGAGGGGACTGCCGCGGGCGGGCGAGCGGGCGCGACACACCGGCAGGCCAGCGGCCCTGCTTCAGCCCGACCTCAAACTTGCTCCTGTACCTCGGGTAGCGCCACAGCCCTTTCCACGCCCAGAGCGAGGAGCAGGGCCGCAGCCCAGCGCACCGGGCAGGTACGATTGCCCGGCTCGCGAAGCGCCATTTTTCGCTTCCTTCGACCTTTTCTGTGCCTCGCGAGACCACACCGCGGCCCCGCCCCCGTCCCGGGGCGTGGCTTAGTCGGCCGGCTCCTGGCGGCCGGGGCGGGCTGTGAGTTGCTGCTGGTTGCGTGGGGTACCGCGCGTTTCCGTGCGCCCCAGTTTTCGTTCTGAGGGGACTGGCGAAGGCGCCTGTGCAGACTGCGGGATCCTCCAGCCCCGCGTCTCCCGCGTCCGGACGCCACGGTGGCGTCCGCACAGCGGCTCGGGTGCCTTCAGATGCCCTCAGTAAACATGGCGGCCAGGCGGGCCGGGGGCGGGGCCTCGCTGTCACCCTCCCTGTGTTTTGCTGCCCCGGCTCTCCGGCGACCCACGTGTGGAGACCAGGCAGGTGGGCCGGGAGGGTGTGGACCAGTGCGGAGAGGCTCGGCCGAGCGACGTCAGGGCGGGGGCGGAGAGGCGGGGTGGGACGGGACCGGCAGGCCCCCGGCGCGGGGACTGAAGTGCAAACGGGGCGAGGTGGTGAACTCGGCACGTGCGGAGGGAAGGGAAGAAGCCGAGAAAGGAAGCGGTGAGAGTGATGGACCAGCGAGTGGAGGGCGAAGGGCAAACTCCGGCGGCCGGACGCGAGCTTGGGAACGCCCCGGGCACCCTGTCCCTTCCACCTCCGTGCTGAGAGCGCGCGGCGTCCCCGGAGCCTGGCGAGGTGGTAGGGGCGGGAGAGACTTCCCTCATTCGTCTTCCTTGCTTTTCCAGGAAAAGGGAGCGATGCTGAACTCAGGTAGAAGCAGGGGACCTTCCTAGTCCTGGCCGAGCCACGGAGGTGAGGTAAGGCGGGGTGGCGCGGAGTCCTGGCGCGGGGCGCTGGGCGAGCCGGGCTCGGGGACCGGCAGGGCTGGCTTGGTCAGGGTCAGCCGGAAGCCCAGCTGAGTCGACCGAAGCTCATTTGAGTAGCTGCTCCAGGTCGTGCTTCCGCGGACCCCCGGGATCTGCCTGGAGTCTCCTGGATGCATGTTTGCATCTAGTTGGCTGGCGGATTCTCTGAGATGTTCGTAGCCATTTGCGTTTTAGTGAGGGTCCCGAAGCCTTTCATGTCGAGGGATTCTGGGGGACAGTTGCTCCTGCTGTGGCCCCTTTGGGCCCTGTAGGGTCGGAGCAGTCGGGTGCAGCGTGTGACCACAGGGTTTGGGCATCTTAGAAGGGCCCCCCACGTGGCTGTGCCCTCCCCATGACAGGTAGCTCAGTTCTTGGCTCCCACACCCTCAGAGACTTTAGGGTTTCCATCAGGGCAGCCTGTTAGCTGCTGCTCTGTTCTTAGAATGGTGTGTGTGCCGGCGCTGCGGCTCACTAGGCTAATCCTCCGCCTTGCGGCGCCAGCACGCCGGGTTCTAGTCCCGGTCCGGGCGCCGGATTCTGTCCCGGTTGCCCCTCTTCCAGGCCAGCTCTCTGCTGTGGCCCGGGAGTGCAGTGGAGGATGGCCCAGGTGCTTGGGCCCTGCACCCCATGGGAGACCAGGATAAGTACCTGGCTCCTGCCATCGGATCAGCGCGGTGCGCCGGCCGCCATTGGAGGGTGAACCAACGGCAAAGGAAGACCTTTCTCTCTGTCTCTCTCTCTCACTGTCCACTCTGCCTGTCAAAAAAAAAAAAAAAAAAAAAGAATGGTGTCTGAGGAAGGCTTTGTTACTCAGGTTTTTCTTGTCTTCCTGGCTCTCTCTCCTGCCATCCAGAAGGGTTCTCAGTACCCCATGCAAATAGAATTCTTTTGTCTTTAGTACTCTACTTACTTGAAAGGCAGAGTTATGAAAGGTCTTCCATCCACCGGTTCACTCCCCACATGGCCACATTGGCCAGGGCTGGGGCAGGCTGGAGCCAGGAGCTTCATGCAGGCCTCCCACATGGGTGCAGAGGCCCAAGCACTTGGCCCATCTTCCACTGCTTTCCCAGGTGCATTAGCAGGAAGCTGGATTGGAAGTGGAGCAGCTGGGACTCTTAACCCAGCTGCAATGCCCACCCCTGCAAATAGAATTCTACTAGGAAGCCCCAGCAGTAGAGGGGCTCCATATCTTTTTCTTTTTTTTTTTTTTTAAGATTTATTAATTTATTTGAGAGGCAGAGTTACATACAGAGAGAGTAGTCTTCCATCCACTGGTTCACTCCCCAAAAGGCCACAACAGCTGGAGCAGGGCTGGTCTGGAGTCAGGAGTTTTCTTCCGGGTCTCCCATGCGGGTGCAGGGCCCCAAGCATTTGGGCCGTCTTCTGCTTTCCCAGGCCATCAGCTGGCACTCAAATTGGCGCCCATATGGGATGCCAGCACTGCAGGCAGAGGCTTAACCTATGCCATAGCCCCTGCTCTCCCCCCGACCCTGCTTTTTTTGAAGATTTATTTATTTTGGAAGAGTTGGCTTCCATAACCTTGGCAGCTCATGACAACAGCCTCGGGTGATCACTGACGTCATAAATAAGAGTGTCAGTTGTTATCAACAACAGAAGTCACTGTGCACTTGCTCCCCATGTAGGACCTCTGTCCTTAATTTGTTGTGCTATGAGGATTAACGGTAAAACTTGTCTTCAAACTTTATACTTTATATGTCTGTATGGGTGCAGACTGTTAAAATCTTAGTATAGACTTAGTATAGAGTTGATCTTCTGTATATACAGAATCTAATGAAGAATGGGATGGGAGAGGGAGTAGAAGGTGGGATGGTTTGGGGGTGGGAGGGTGAGTATGGGGGGAGAACAGCCATAATCCAAAAGTTGTACTTAGGAAATTTGTTAAATAAAAGCTTTCTATAAAAAAGAAAGATATTAAGCACAAAGGAAAAAAAAAAAGAGTTGCAGAGAGAGAGAAGTCTTCTGCTGGTTCACTCCCCAAGTGGCCAGGACAAAGCCAGGAGCCAGGAGCTTCTTCCCAGTCTCCCAGGTGGGTGCCGGGAATCAAGGACTTGGGCCATCCTCCGATGCTTTCCCAGGCACATTAGCAGGGAGCTGATCAGAATGGAACAGCCTGGACTCGAACAGGCACCAGTATAGAGCAACTTAACCTGCTGCACCACAACACAGGCCCCCAGGGTTTCCATTTCTGTCCGCTGTGTCATAGTCAGTACTGGGACAGTTTTTGCTTTCTCCAACTCCTGCCTGTCCCTTTAGTGCAAGGGTGGGAACTTATGGCCCACGGGCAGATTAAGGCCTTCAAATCATTTGGGCTGGCCATGGATAGGACTTGAAATTCAGTAAATCTATAGCAGGTTAATTTTTAAGTTGATAATTCTGTATGGCCTGTGAATGATGTATAAATGTCCAGTGACTCCTGGCAGGAAAAAGGCTCTCTACCCCTGCTTTAGTGCCACCTGTTCTTATTTGCAGACCTCTCCTCTCGCTCTCCTGTTGTTCCCAGCATCTCTATCATAGCATGAAAAACTTGCCAAGGAGGAATGAGAAAACTCGGGGTGCTGCAATGTGCAGAGGCCCAGGGCATCATCAGGTTAAACCAGAGTGGCCTGTTGGAACCTTGCTCTAAGAACTCACATCTGTAACTCTGTAGAGCATGTGATCCAAGGCTGCTTGCTCTGGTTTCCACTATTCACTGGTCCCGGGAGGTTCAGAGTTCAGGTGTGGTTTATGTGAGACTGCACCTTGCCAGTCACACAAGATCTGCCCGAACAGTGTGGGAGAGCCAGAAGACAGCTTGATCTTTCACCTAATAGGCAAGAGTGGAAGACAGTTCATATTAATCTGGGTCTAGGTTAGTTGAAATCTAAACTGTGTTCCATGAATGACTGATTACAATTAGCAGTCTGCTCCTGTGCCAGATCTGGGAGTGCCGAGGGCAGGGCCTCTGGTGAATCATCTGTCCGAGCCACAGACAGCGCTGTTTCTCTCTTGTTTTGTATCCTGCTACTGTCAGCCTTAAGCGAGTTATTTGCCCTTGTAGGTCTTGGTTTCCTTTTGAGAACTAGAGAGTATTGTTTAACCTGAGATGTGGTTTTAGAAAGTGTTAGCTGCTGGCCAGTGCCGCGGCTCACTAGGCTAATTCTCCACCTGCGGCACCGGCACCCCGGGTTCTAGTCCCAGTTGGGGCGCCGGATTCTGTCCCGGTTGCTCCTCTTCCAGTCCAGCTCTCTGCTGCGGCCCGGGAGGGCAGTGGAGGATGGCCCAAGTGCTTGGGCCCTGCACGTGCGTGGGAGACCAGGAGGAAGCACCTGGCTCCTGCCTTCGGATCAGCACAGCACGCCGGCCATAGCAGCCATTTGGAGGTTGAACAATGGAAGGAAGACCTTTCTCTCTTTCTCTCTCTCACTGTTTGTAACTCTCTCTCTGTCTCTCTCATTGTCTAACTCTGCCTGGCCAAAAAAAAAAAAAAAAAAAAAAAAAAGAAAAGTGTTAGCTGCTGCTATTTCATTACTTTATTACTGCGAATGTTTATAAGGCACTTAGCGTGCTGCTGGGTGTATAGCAGATGTTCAGAAAACACTGCCTGGGGCCAGCATTGTGGGACAGCAAAGCCGCTGCTGGCAACGCTGGCGTCCTGTCTAGGAGTGCTGGTTCCGAGTCCCGGCTGCTTTGCTTCCGAGTCAGCTTCTTGCTAATGCACTGGGGAAGGCAGCAGAGAACGGCTCAAGTGCGGACCCAGGTGGGAGACCAGGGTGGGATTTCTGGCTCCTGGCTTTGGCCTAGCCCAGACCAGGTGGTTGCCGCCCTCTGAGGAGTGAACCAGTCGATGAAAGGTCTCTGTTTCTGTCTGCCTTTCAAATAAGTAAATCAATACATCTTTTTTTTTTTTTAATCAAGATGTCAACTGTCATCATGTTAGGTTATCTAAATGCATGGTATTCTCTGTTATCTCTCTCCCATAATAATAAGAACCTCAGGGGGTTGCTTCTGCAGACAGGATGCTATCTGTGGAGGGTAGATGGAGAATCACTAGGCCTGGCTTCTAATCTGGTTCCTGACTCTGATCGGCTGTACCTTTGGAAATGGCACTTGAACCCCATGGGCCTTAGTGTGCTTGTCTGTGAAATGAGGGGATTGTAACAATCAACTCCAAAGGCTTAAATTTTGAAACGCTGCGATCCCGTTCCTGTTCATCTGCAAATTGTGTGTTCTCGGAGTGTTCAAATTTCTTGTGTAGGAATTGGAAAAGCAACGTTCCTGTCTTCTCCCAGGGCCTCCTTTCCAGCTCTCTAACACACAGGGTTGCCAGACGTTACTTAGGCTGAGAGCCTAATCCATGTAGGAATGCTGGTGAATATGAGCTCCCTGCTCTGCATTCTGGAGCCTCTGGGGCTGAGTTGGGGGCTGTGGGTGATAGGGCCGTTTGGGCTCCAGTCATTGGTCCCCTGAAGGGGCCAGAACAAATAACTGCTGAGCCTTGCCCCACCCTTAATTCCAGGTCTCACCTCAGCCACTTGTCCAGCCAGACCCTCAGTCTCTGCCCAGCTCCCAGGCGTCTCTGCTCGGAGGAGGGGTTGTTTCTCCAGGTAGGTGTCTGCCCGCAGCACGGTAGGGCTGTTCTCCCGAGACGTTCCTCTTGCTTCCAGCTTCTTGGCCAGTTTGCTTCTCTGCAGAGTGGTCCTAGAATCGTAACTCTGAACCCCCTCTCATCTTGCCTCTCACTTCTGAATCCAGTGTGCTCGCTTGCTGGACTGCTGTCGACCACGGTGAGGCAGGTAGAAGGGCCGACAGGTGGATGGCAGAGGCTTATCTGGTGGTTATTAGGGAGGACGTGAAGAAGGGGGCATGGAGCAGTTGACCTGGGGGCATCTGGAACGGAGTTTGGGGCTGCCATGGAGCCCCATGTACTGAGCTCACTTGTACCGAGAAAGGGGTGCCTTCAGCATGGTGACGCTGGGGATCGTGGGAGGCAGGGCCAAGGCCAGGGTGAGCCAGGGAAGCCCTGCGGTTATTAGTCTCTGTTCCTCCTTCCCTGCTGGGCTGTGGCGCCAGGCTGGGTCTGATGGCTTAGTACGTTGTAGTGACTGGGTCCGTGCCTGCAGGGCGGGGGAGGGAGTTTCTCAGAAGAAACTCGGGCTAGACTTGATTTTCCTTTGGGTGGAGATTTAGTATCTGTTATAGTCCTGCACTCCCAACATTCCTTGCCAAGTTAACTGTCTCCTGACTGTCCCTGCTGCGTCCCCCCTCAGCTGCCTCCCTGACAGATCCAACCCAGGACCTTCAGGGGCAGTCACCGCCCTGCTGGCTGGCCCCAGTGTGACGGGCATGGCGTGTGCAGGTGCGTGGCCAGGAAGGTAGGACGGGCCTGATCGGGAGCTGATTCTTTCGCAGCTCATCCTGGACCATGTCATTCGGTGCACAAGGAGGATTCTGAGACTGGCCGGAGTCCAGTGTGTAGCCGTTGGCTGCCACCGTCCAGCCGAAGGATAGCCCAGAGCCCGGGTGCAAAGCGCAGACGCAGCGAGGATGAGCGTGGGGGAGACCACCTCAGCTCCCCCCACCCCAGCCCCGGACTCGGATGTGATCACATCCACTTTCTCCCTCGTGGACTACGTGGTGTTCAGCCTGCTGCTGGTTTTCTCCCTTGCCATTGGCCTCTACCATGCTTGTCGTGGCTGGGGCAAGCATACTGTTGGCCAGCTGCTGCTGGCGGACCGCAGAATGGGCTGCCTCCCGGTGGCTCTGTCCCTGCTGGCCACCTTCCAGTCGGCCGTGGCCATCCTGGGTGTGCCATCGGAGATCTACCGGTTTGGGACGCAGTATTGGTTCCTGGGTTGCTGCTACTTCCTGGGGCTGCTGATCCCTGCACATGTCTTCATCCCCGTCTTCTACCGCCTGCATCTCACCAGTGCCTATGAGGTGAGCAGGGAACGCAGGAGGGAGCTGGGGTCCCGGATCCCCTCCACCCAAGGAGAGGGACAGAGAATCCCCTGTTGTTTCCCAGTTCTCCTGGTAAGGTCAGAGTTGAAGGGAACAGAGAGCTGTGCTGAGGGCCCAGATGGGGGTTCCCTCAGGCCCCTGCCTCTTGAGGGCGGTTGTGTGTGAATCCTGTGGGGTGGAGTCAGGATGAATACCGTACTCTTTTCCCTCTACGCTCCTGCCCAGTACCTGGAGCTGCGGTTCAATAAGGTGGTGCGGATTTGTGGAACTGTGACCTTCATCTTCCAGATGGTAAGGGGAGTGAGGATGGAAGGGGAGCTGGGACGTGGTGGGGGCTGAACACAGCCACGCTGAGGGGGGTGGAGCGTGCCCCGTTCTCACACTGGCAGGACTGAAGATCCGCGAGACGTCGGCGTCGCTGCAGCCCCCAGAGGCGTCTTGCTGCCCGTGCCTTCCAATGCCACAGTGCTGGCAGCGAGCCAGAATTCGGGAGGGGAGGGGAGTGGGGAGTGGGGCAGGAGACGGAAGCCGCGGGGCTGCTGGAGCTGAGCTCCTTCTTCCTGCTCTCCTCCTGTTCTCATCCCCTCTCCTCACCTCCTTTCCTGCCCCGGCAGGTGATCTACATGGGAGTTGTGCTCTATGCACCATCCTTGGCCCTCAATGCAGGTGAGGAGTTGCAGCCCTGGCCCCCAGCCCTGGCAAGCAGAGAAAACCCCATTAGAGGGGGCCCATAAAAAGACAGTGTGAAGAAGAGAACCCGATGTGACCAGGAGCTGGTGTACTGCGTAGGCCATGGGGTTGGTCTCATGCAGGGTAGAAGCAGGCTTGGGCCCCTCCCTGGAGAGCTGTGCCCCATTGGATTGGCGAATCAGCACCTCTTGCTGGAGCTCTGCACGTGTTTCTCTTCCGTTGTGAATGATTTATTCCATCCCATGGCCAAGTACTTCACCTCTGTGACATGGAGTGGCTGCTCTCACCAGGGCTGCTCTAGCTCCCCCACCCCCACCCTGCCCAAACCTCTTCCAGGGGTCAGACAGGACTGTATCTGCTTGCAGTGACTGGCTTTGATCTGTGGCTGTCAGTGCTGACCCTGGGCATTGTCTGTACAATCTACACTGCTCTGGTGAGTGCAGGAAGCCCCAGGGGGTGGCGGGAAGGGGTCATGTAAGGAGGGGAGTAGGAGGAGATGGGATGAAGCTCCAGGGTGAGTGAGATGAGATTTAGGGATGACCCGTGAAGGTAGAGCATGGGGTGGGGATTAGGCCCCCAGGGACCATACAGCGTCCTCACTGCCATCGTGCTGTCCTCCCCAGTGGCCACTCTGAGAGACATGTGACAGGTGTGCTGTCTTTTCCCCACAGGGTGGGCTGAAGGCCGTCATCTGGACAGATGTGTTCCAGACACTGGTCATGTTCCTAGGGCAGCTGGCGGTTATCATCGTGGGGTCGGCCAAAGTGGGCGGCTTGGGGCGTGTGTGGGATGTGGCCTCCCAGCATGGCCTCATCTCTGGGATCGAGTAAGTCCACCCCGTCCCCTGGCTGGAGTCTGCGGTGCCTGGGAGCAGAGCCCATGCTAGAGCCTGGTCTCAGGGCTGTAGTAACGGGGCAGGCTGGGAGCCTGAGGCGCAGCTCTGCGCAGGTGGTCACAGGTGCCCAGCTGGTGTTCCCCAAGGGTCTGGTGTCGCGTGGCTTGAGGCCGGAGAAAGGGAGCCTTTCCTCCAGCTCGCTGTGTGTGGGGGTGTGCCTGGCCTCTTGCCCTCTGTCCCTTCCTCGGCCCTGCGGTGGCGCCTCTGCTCTGCTCTCTGCTGACCTCTGTTGCCAGGAGGGCGGGCAGGCTGAGCGTGTCTGGGCTGTGCACAGTGACTGGCTGGCGTCTGTTGCAGGCTGGACCCCGATCCCTTTGTGCGGCATACCTTCTGGACCTTGGCCTTCGGGGGCGTCTTCATGATGCTCTCCTTGTATGGGGTGAACCAGGCCCAGGTGCAGCGCTACCTCAGTTCCCGCACAGAGAAAG
Organism: Oryctolagus cuniculus; assembly: GCF_051225735.1. Lineage (NCBI taxonomy): Eukaryota > Metazoa > Chordata > Mammalia > Lagomorpha > Leporidae > Oryctolagus > Oryctolagus cuniculus. The sequence goes on from NC_142868.1 coordinate 180,717,931, forward strand.
CGGCTGTGCTGTGAGTGCTGGGGCGGGAGGCAGGCGAGGCAGGGGCTTCCCCGGAGGCAGCGGGGTGGGGCTGGATGCCAGGGCGCACGCTGACCCTTTGGAGGCAGGACAGAAGTCCCCTTTCTGGAAGCTCGGGGCACATGCCCAGGGTGTCTGCTAACATCGGCTCTCTCCCTGGCTCTGGCCTCTTGGACAGCTCCTGCTATGCGGTGTTCCCCTGTCAGCAGGTGGCCCTCAGCATGGGCTGCCTCATTGGCCTGGTTATGTTCGCCTATTACCAGGAGTATCCCATGAGCACCCAGCAGTCTCAAGCAGCCTCTGACCAGGTGAGGAGGCCTCCCTGGCCCCCTGCTATGCCAGTGAGGGCCAGCCCAGGCCCCCGCGAGGAGCGGCCCCCACGAGGAGCGGCTGGATGGGGGCCATGAGGACTGAATGGGCGTTGCAGGGAAAGTCCGTTCTAGCTCGTGAGCTCCCAGCTGCCGGCACCACCCAGTCGCAGTGCTCACCCTCCCGAGCTGTGGGCCCGGGACCCCCTACTGCACCACAAGCTCTGCTGGGCGCTCTCGCCCACCTGGTCTCATCTGGGCCTCCTGACAGCCTCATTTTCAGAGGAGAAAACAGACTCAGCTGAGAGAGGCGGAGCTGGTGTGAGCCACTCTCTGTGGAGCCCCTTTTCCCGCCACTTGCTAAGGGTCACCGGGGTCAGCAGATACTCTGGGCTCTCCAGATTGGCGGGGCAGGTACGGAGGGGCTTCTCTGCGGCCCAGCGGTAAGGAGGGCTGTGCGCCTGTGCTCTGCTTGCAGTTCGTGCTCTACTTTGTGATGGACCTGCTGAAGGGCCTGCCGGGCCTGCCGGGCCTCTTTGTCGCCTGCCTCTTCAGTGGCTCCCTCAGGTACCCCTCGGGCTGGGCGCAGCTGACCCTGCGCCGCACAAGGGGGTGGGTGAGTGGGGAAGAGGCTCGCCTGAGTTTCTCACTGAGCCCGGCCATCGGGAGGATGAAGGACGGCTCATCACCGTGGGACGGAGCATGCCCTCTCCCAGAGATGCCCCCGTTTTGGTTAAGGGCTCATTTATAGTACCGAATCAACCTACTTGAACCAGATTTACCTTCTTATCATGAAGGACTAGTGTCCTTGGCTTCTGGCCCGCCTCTGCAGTCCCCTGTGTCCCCTGTGAGGCTGGCATTGTGGCTGAGTATGTCACCTCTCCCACCTTTAGGGCACTGGTCTCCAGGGAACCCTTGGGAGGTCTGCCCCCTCGGCTCCTGGGCTCAGTGCAGCTCATCATTCCCACCCTCCCTTCCAGCACCATATCCTCTGCTTTCAATTCGTTGGCAACTGTTACGATGGAGGACCTGATTCGACCCTGGTTCCCTGAGTGCTCCGAAGCCCAGGCCATCATGCTTTCCAGAAGCCTCGGTGGGATTATGCCTCCACGTCTCTGCAGTCTCGTTCTCTCTAAGATATGCACTGTCAGCAGTCTACTGTAACATACCTGCTTCATCCCGGGCTCGGCGCTTGCCTGATGAAGTGCACAACCTTTCGCTGCCACGGCTGAAGCACACAGCCTTATGCTGCCATGGGTGTTGACCTCTCGGGCATTTCCTGGGAGGTCTCTGAGTTGTGGAGGGGTGGGGACAGGTGGGAGGAACAGCTGCCACGGTGTCACTGTGGTTTGGCTGGGGAGGTGGCTTTCCTTTTCTTGTGTTCACTTATACTGTTCCTCCCTCTTGTTTCCCCCAGCCTTTGGCTATGGGCTGCTTTGCCTGGGCATGGCCTACATTTCCTCCCAGATGGGACCTGTGCTACAGGTAATAGCTTTGGAGGGGAGGCAGCAATTTTAGAAAAGGAGGTTCATGCATTGAGAGACAAAATGACAGTGGGAGGGAGAGAGAGACTGTCCATTGGTTCACTTTCCAAATGGCTGCAACAGCAGAACTGGGCCAAGCAGAAGACAGGAGCCCAGAACTCAATCCAGGTCTCCCACGTGCATGGCAGGAGCTGAAGCACTTGAGCCGTCACCTGCTACCTCCTGGGACACATTGGCGGGAAGCTGGATCAGAAGCAGAGCAGCCAGGATTCTTTTTTTTTTTTTTTTTTTTGAGGGGGGGTGTTATTTATTTATCTGAGAGGCAGAGTTACAGACAGAAGGAGATAGAGAGAGAGAGAGGTCTTCCATCTGCTGGTTCAATACCCAAATGACCACAATGGCCAGAGCTGGGCCAGTCCAAGTCAGGAGCCAGGAGCTTCTTCCAGGTCTCCCACGTGGGTGCAGGCATCCAAGGACTTGGACCCTCTTCCACTGCTTTCCCAGGCCATAGCAGAGAGTTGGGTCAGAAGTGGAGCAGCCGAGACTCCAACTGGTGCCCATATGGGGTGCCGGCACTGTAGGCAGCTGGCCCCGAGCAGCCAGGATTCTAACCAGCACTTCAATTTGGAATGTGGGCATCACAATCAGTGACTGAACCCACTGCACCACACCTCTTCCAGAAAGCAATGTTTAAGGGAAGAAGGGATTGATGGAGAGAGGAAATTGAGGAAAGCAGTTCTGTTGGGCATATGCGGGATGGATGTCAGAAATTCCCCTGTGATAGGCCACCTTTAGCTGTAGACAGACTCAAGTAGCCATTTCTGGGCTGTTGCTGGCTAAGAGGGATCTAGGGCCAGCCTCAGCAGAGACCACAAGGGACGTCCCCTTACTCTTCCTTGTGTGTTCTGGTTGTTCCAGGTGGAAAAGGCAGATCTGCCGGGCGGGACTCTGCAGCAGTGGTGGGCGGCTGTGCTCTGTGAGGCTGGGGGCCTCTGAGCCTGTGTTTTCTCTTTTTCTTCAACCCTTATCTCCCAGGCTGCAATCAGCATCTTTGGCATGGTCGGGGGTCCGCTGCTTGGACTCTTCTGTCTTGGGATGTTCTTTCCTTGTGCCAACCCTCCTGTGAGTGATGCCTCTGGCTCCATGGTCTTGCACAGAGGGACGGGTCTGGAAATGGGTTGGCAGGCTCTCCCCAGGAGTGCTGGGGGCTGGTGTGAAGGTTGGTGGGGTCAGCCTTGTGACAAGAGTGTACCGTGTCTCTGGGCAGGGTGCCGTCGTGGGCCTGTTGGCAGGACTCATCATGGCCTTCTGGATCGGCATTGGGAGCATAGTGACCAGCATGGGCTCCGGCTTGGCACCTTCTCCTCCTAATGGGTCCAGCTTCTCCCTACCCAGCAATCTGACCATCGCCACTGTGACCACCTTAATGCCCTCGACCTCCCTCTCCAAGTGAGATGGGGCTCGCTCTTTCACCTTGAGGGTAGTAGCTCTGCTTTGAGGGATTTCACAGGGGCCGTGCTGAGGGGTGGGCTAGCAGGGACCTCAGGGAAATACTGAGTGTGAGGTCCCAAGGTCGTGCAAGCAGGTGGAGTCTAGTGTCCTAGGAGTGCCCTGTCAACCAGTTGCTGACTGTCCTCTGTTCTCCCCAGGCCCACAGGGCTGCAGCGGCTCTATTCCCTGTCCTATTTGTGGTACAGCGCTCACAACTCCACCACCGTCATTGTGGTGGGCCTAATTGTCAGTCTGCTCACTGGTGAGGGCGGGGACTGTGGCACCGAGGAGTGAAAAGGGGGCGCTGGTTACTCTGCAGCCTGGGCAAAGGGACCCTGCCCTTCAGGGCCGTGGGTGGGGGTGTGGGCTGCCCACGGAGATCTAGGCTGGGGGTGGGGAGAGCTGGGACCTCCTGGGCCCTACGGAGAGCAGAGGGCCACTCTGGGTATCTGGATTTATCTACATATCTCCGGATGGGTCCCGAGAGACTCAGAAGTGCCTTTGCCTTCAGGAGGAATGCGGGGTCGGCCCCCGAACCCACGGACCATCTACCCAGTGCTGCCCAAACTGCTGGCCCTCCTGCCCTTGTCCTGGCAGAAGCGGCTGCACTGCACAAGCCACTGCCAGGTAGAACTGCTGACCCCGGAGCCCCGGCCTTCCCTTCCCTGCGCGGTGCCCCCTGCTGGCCAGTACCTTCCCTGCCTTTCTCTCCCTCTCCCCTCTCCCCTCTCCCCTCTGATGTCTGGGGCCTGTCCTTACTTCTGCCCACAGGGCCATGATGTTTGGGGTGCAGAAGGACCCCAGGCCGCTCTGCCCTCCTCCTCCTCTTCTCCGTGCTCCCCACGCTGTGCTCCTCTGTGCTCCCCTCCAGCAGGCATCAAAGCAGGACCTCGCGCCTTCCCAGCAGAATCCTTCCCACCCCTTATCCTATTCACCAGCTCCGCCCCCTCTGCTCTGCGTGCTCCCCAGGACCTCCCTGTGGACACTGAGCTGTTTCCAGAGAAGATGAGGAATGGGGCACTGAGGGCCAGTGGCGACAAGGAGCCCATGACTGAGGCCAGCCCAGTCCATCAGGGGACCAGCCCCACCTTCATCCTCCACGAGACCTCCTTGTGATGTGGACTCAGGACCCAGCCTCTGTCCTCGCTGCTGGAGCGCAGCCCAAAGCCACCATGCAGTTTGGAGAGGAGCCACGGGGTGTGTTCCGCAAGATGGGCCTGGAGCACGGAACCCACCCACAGCACCTTGTGTCCCAGGTCTCACCCGCTGCAGAAGCTCTCGCATCTTGGGCAGGGCGGGTGGGGCAGGGACTCTCCAGTTCCTTGTCAGTCTGTCTTCTTGGGGATCAGAATTTCAGGGAGTAAAATTGTGCCAGAAGTAGGGTAGAAGCAAATCCTCTGGGAAAGGGAATGGCTTGTGATCCCACATAGCCTGGGCCCTTAGAGGTGAGGAGAGGCAGCAGTTCCGTTACAGCTGCCCGGGGGTCCAGCTGGACCAGGTTAACCATCCCCACCAGAAAGCTGGAAGCCACAGAGGGCCTCGTGGTTGCATTCAGGTTGTCCGTGACACCTGTGCCTCTCTCCTTACCGGTCGACCTCCATTCGTGAGAGGGACATCGTGGTGTTCTGGGCTACTCGGAATGGGTAGCTGTGCTCATCTGCTTGGTGGGGAGGCAGATTTCCCACCTCCCTGTCCCCACCCTCCACCTCTGCGCTGGGCACGTAGGGGCCAAGTGCTGTGGCTTCAGGAAACCAGGGCCGCGACCGAGTCCACTGTGAGGTGTGCCGTCCTCTGCTCCAGGCCGCTTCGTGCCACTCTGTCATCTGTGCTCCTGTTTTCTCTGGGAGCAGCTGCTTCCACATTACCTTTGTTCCTGGGGAATAAACTGCTGTTGAACCTGGAATGTGGGCTCCTGTACTGTCTGCAGCTACTTTTGTCCACCTGGCCCTTCCCCTGGAGAGGATCAGGAGCTGCCTCCTGTGCACGGGTGTCCTGGAGAAAGAGGGGACTTGGGAGCTGGTGCTGTGGCTTCACGGCTCCGTGGCTGCCCTGGGGGTAGGGGGCAGCATTGTGCTCATTTGGGGGGAGGCTGTGACCTGTCCTGTTGGACCGCACTGTGCTTTACCGGACGAGTCCTTTCTGCTCTGAGAGCTCACTTGGGGGCTAGGAGAAGGGCTACTGCTTGTTCTTTTTGTTATTAAAAAAAAAACAAAAAAACCTGTTTAAATTTTATCTAAAAGGCAGGAGGTAGAGATCTTCCATCTACTTGTCTGTGTCCCAATTCCTGCAACAGTCGGGGCTAGCCAGACTAAACGCAGGAACTCATAACTCAATCTGGGTCTTCCAACTTGTGTGGTAGGGGCCCAAGTACTTCAACCCATCACCTGCTGCCTTCTAGGGTATGCATTAGTGGGAAGCTGGGATCAGAAGTAAGTTGGCACTTGAACCAAGGCACTCTGATATGGGATGTCGGCATCCCAAATGACATCAACTCCTGTGCCAAATGCCTGCCCCTGTTTTGTTCATAAAAATAGAACATTCTGGGGCCAGTGTTGTGGCATAGCAGGTTGAGGTGCTACCTGCAACGCTTGGATCCCATATGGGCACAAGTTCAAGTCCTGACTGTTTCAACTCTGATTCAGCTCCCTGCTAATGCACCCGGAAAAGCAGCAGAAGATGGGCCAAGTGGTTGGGCCCCTGCACCCACATGGGAAACCTGAATGGAGCTCCAGACCATGACTTTGGCCAGGCCATTGTGGCCATTTGGGTGGCGAACTAGTGGATGAAAGATCTTTTATCTCTCAGTAACTCTGCCTTTCAAATAAATAAATAAACATTAAAAAAGCAGAGCATTCAAGCTGGGCTTGTATGGTCTTGTGAAGAACACCGTGGCCCTGCCTTTCCACACCCGGTCTCTGGCCCTGTCTAGCTGCTCAGGTTCTCTAGGCCTCTTTAGCAGAGGCGCAGTGCCAGGGTTCATCTGAGGGTTCAGCATGAGCTGTGGCTGCCTCCGCATGGTTCCCAGTCTCAGTCCAGCTCGCCTACATCCTGTGCAGCACAGGGCAGGAACGTGCTGTGTCTCTTCTACCTCCAGCTTACTGAGTGACCTCCTAGCCCCCAAACCACCCTTTCTCCCTCCTGCTCTGACCAGGAACAGGGTTTACCATGCTGAACCCATGTCCCAGGCACTCCTACTCCACCCACACCTCACTGTGGCTCACGATGACAGTGAAAGATCCTAATGGGCCTTCAAGCTGCTGCATTGAATTTTTTTCTGGTCCACAAGGTTTTGGAATTGAAAATTAAGACTTGGGGCTGACATGGTGGCATAGGTTAAGCTGCTGCCTACAGTGCCAGAATCCTATGTGGGTACCAATTTGAGTTTTGGCTGTTCTACTTCTGGTCCAGCTCCCTACCAATGTGCCAGGAAAAGTAATGGAAGATGGCCCAAGTGCTTGGGCCCTGCCCACCCATTTGGGAGACCTGGAAGAAACTTGGCTCCTAGCTTCTGGCCTTTGCTGCTGTTTGGGGAGTGAACCCTCTCTGTCTGCACCCTCCACACCCTTCCCCCTCATAACTCTGCCATTCAAATAAATAAAATGGCTCCTTTAAAAATAGAACTATTAAAATTCTTTCTCAGTGTGCACTTTGTGTATCTGATCATGAGCTACTCTGGGTCTGGGAAGTTACTGTGCTAGGCTGAAGCTATGTCTTGTCACACTTTGTATTCCTGCAGCCAGTGGCTTGGCCAGGAAATGGGGTACTGGGGTCGGACCCTAAATATGCAGAGGACGCTGTCCTCGCTTGCTCACTCATGATGGACAGCCGTGGTGCTCACCTGCTATGGCCTGAGCTCTCCGTCTTCCCCACTCTGGCTTGCATGGACACCCCACTAGTTTCTGTTGTCCATGGTGAGAAGACCTGCCCCCAGAGGCAGTTATAGTAAGGCCCTTGAGCCAGGAAACAAGGCTTGAATTTCGAAGAGGTTGGCATGAGAGATTTATTTTCATTCCCAAAGAATACATGAACTAAAAAGTGGCATCTTCCCACAATAATTAACAGCCTTCAGGGCTGGCGCTGTGGCGCAGCGGGTTAATGCCCTGGCCTGAAGCGCTGGCATCCCGTATGGGCACCAGTTCAAAACCTGGCTGCTCCACTTTGATCCAGCTCTCTGCTGTGGCCTGGGAAAGCAGTGGAAGATGGCCCAAGTCCTTGGGCCCCTGCACCCATGTGGGAGACCCAGAAGAAGCTCCTGACTCCTGGCTTTAGATTGGCTCGGCTCCTGCCATTGTGGCCAGTTGGGGAGTGAACCATTGGATGGAAGACCTCTCTCTTTGTGTAACTCTTTCAAATAAATAAATAAACCTTTGGGCCCCTGAACCCAAGTGGGAGACCCGGAATAAGCTCCTGGTTCTTGCCTTCGGATCAGCGCAGCTCCGGCCATTGCGGCCATCTGGGGAGAGAACCAGCAGATGGAAGACCTCTCTCTCTGTCTCTACCTCTCTCTGTAACTCTGTCTTTCAAATAAATAAAATAAATCTTTAAAAAAGGAAAAAAGGAAGTATGAATCATGAACCAGTGCAGGCTTTGTTGGGTCTATGTTACTAAATCCAAAATCTCATGAGAAAAGTAGCCTTGGAGTGCAGTTAGCACTTGCTGGGCTCTTCCTCTTCTCCGGCTTCCTGAATCACTGGGTTCTCAACCTGTTACATGGAGCAGAGCAAAGGTGGGCCTCCATGCTAGGGGCTGTTGGGATATAGGAGCTCAGGTGAATGGAGGAGGGGGTGGCCCAGTGGGACTGTCACGGCCAAGGAAGGTGAAGATGATAGCAGCAGGGAGGGGCAGTCTGGACTGGGTGTCCTTGTGGGCTGGGGGGCATTGGCGTGGGAGCTAAGTGAGAGGGGCACCCCACCTCCCCAGGGAGGAAGGCTTGCTGGGGGCTGTTAGCTGAGGTGGAGTCAGTGGGAGTCCACATTTTAGCAGAGAATGTGTCTGAGGGGGATTTTTCATTTTTATCTTATAATGATGGAGCAGGAATACTGATGAGATAGTAAAATTCTGGGTGCAAGGTGGGCTATTGCTGAAATAGGGGTGTCAACCATTTTCTTTGCTAATAAGGGAGGGCCTTTTGGGTCTGTCATGGCTATTTTAGAGGTGGGTCCCACAGCCAAAACCACAATGCTAACGATATTATAATGGGCCTAAGGTTAATTAAAGTAACAGACAGGGGACAGTACGGCTGCCTTCCCTGGGTCATTTGCCAGCCCTGTAGTTTCTGAGTGGTTATGAATTGGGAGGTTCTTGAGACTTCTGGGTTCATCTGGGCTTCCTCTGCTTGGGGCTAGCTGTTTGCCTGTGCTGACACGTGTGGGGTGCTTGATGTGAGGTAGCCTGAGCAGCAGGAGGGCACGTGGATGGGTTGTCAGAGCCTGGGCGAGGCTGTGATTGTGGGTGCTCTACGTGAGGACTCGGAACCCAAGCAGAATGAAGAGGGCTTCAACACAGGTCAAGTAGCCCAGCCTGGGCTGTGGGAAGGGAGTGCAGCCCCCTGCTGGGAGCCTGTGCTGGAAGCAGCCTGGAGGGGGTCAGAGCTGCGTGTGGGGGATGAAGACGTCCAGGCAGGGTGCCTGAGGAGGGTGAGGAGGACGTGCGTGCAAGAGGCCAGGGTGAAAGCAGTGTGTATGTTTTTTAAGATTTATTTAATGGGGTGGGCACTGTGGCACAGTAGGTTAAGCCTCCACCTATGGTGCTGGCATCCCATAAGGATGCTGGTTCGAGTCCTGGCTGCTCCTCTTCCAATCCAGCTCTCTGCTATGGCCTGAGAAAGCAGTGGAAGGTGGCCCAAGCGCTTGGGCCCCTGCACCTGTGTGGGAGACCTGGAAGAAGCTCCTGGCTCCTGGCTTCAGATCAGCTCAGCTCTGGCCATTGTGGCCCTTTGGGGAGTGAACCAGCAAATGAAAAACCTCTCAGTAGATTTATTTTACTTAAGAGGCAGAGTTGTAAACAGAGAGGAAGAGACAGAGAGAGGCCATTACCCACTGAGAAAGCCCAGGGCTGCTTAGAGGAAAAGACGATTCTAGGGCTGGGGCCAAAGCACAAGATGTCCTGGAACAAAAGCCAAGTATTTCCCAGGGGTTAAGATCATATCAAAAGGACACAGAAAGCTCTCTAGCCAAATCTGTGATCATCTGAGCAGGAAAATGATAGTAATGGATTATAGCCCATTGACTAAAGGAAGAATTCATGAGTTCATGTGAATAAAAGCAAGTGAACAAATCTGAAGTTAGATACAGAATGATGTATAGTTTCAAATAACTTGCTCTGCACAAAATATGTATTAATTGCAGGAGGAAATCACTTTGTATGAAGCAGCCTGGCAGACAGCATCTTTTTTTTTTTTTTTTTTTTTTTTTGGACAGGCAGAGTAGACAGTGAGAGAGAGACAGAGAGAAAGTTCTTCCTTTGCTGTTGGTTCACCCTCCAATGGCTGCCACGGCCGGCACACCGTGCTGATCTGAAGCCAGGAGCCAGGTGCTTCTCCTGGTCTCCCATGGGGTGCAGGGCCCAAGCACTTGGGCCATCCTCCACTGCACTCCCTGGCCACAGCAGAGAGCTGGCCTGGAAGAGGGGCAACCGGGACAGAATCCGGCGCCCCGACCAGGACTAGAACCCGGTGTGCTGGTGCTGCAAGGCGGAGGATTAGCCTAGTGAGCCGCAGCGCCGGCCTCAGCATCTTTATCATATGATCAAAATGATCATCTTCCTTCAGTAATGGACAACTCACAGTCACGCACCCTCTGATGGGCAGAACCGGAGACTTCCATGATATTCCTGTCAAAGGTACATAGCCGGAATCTGATCCTAGCAAACATCAGATGGAGCCGAATTGAGAAATATAAGATAACTGGTGTGTCGTCTTGGAAAGGTTGAAAGGCATGGAAGTCAAAGTCAAGGACAGGTTAAGGGAAACTAGAGTGTAATGGCCCTTACGCCCAACATTGCCTGTGTTCCATACGTCTGCCTCTGACACTTTCATGAGGTAGGGGTGGTGACTCTCCAGGCAGGACGCTACCTGGGAATTTTATAACACCTCCACAAGTTCCACGTGGAGCCTAGTGCCACCGGAGAAAAGGCCGTGGGGTTCTTGTCTTCATGCATGAGACAGAGAGCGGAGTGATAAGGCTTTATTGCGGATAGGGCATCTGTCAGAACAGAAGGGACAGAGAGGGTGCCCAGTCGCTCGGACGCGGGGAGAGCGAGGTTACATGGTTGAATGGAGAGAATACACCTGGGCAGGCCAGGCGGGCGGCTCAGCAGAGGCAGAGGGCTGAGCACGCAGTCGGGTTGGACTCCCTAGGTTTTTAAGGGGATCTATTTACCTACCTCCCCCTCTCCTCCAGGACGAAGGATGGGGAGTCCTAGCGGAAGGGTTTGTTGGGTGAAAATTAGCAAATTCCTCCCCATGTTTGCTGGCAGGGCAGCCGGCAGAGCAGAGGGGCTTCTCTTAGGGCATCTGTGAAGGTTTTATCCCCCCCCCCCCCCCGCCCGTGTTACCAGGTCAGGTGATTGATCCAGAGGAGAGAATTCTCCTGGGAACTTTCCTTGCGGGGAAGGGCTGGGACCACATGGGAGGTTCTCAGGGTCTGAGCAGGACTTTGAAGTGCAGATACTGGGCCTCTGGAACTCCCGCAGCAGGTGCTGGTCTTCAGGTCTTTCTCCACACACACAGGCTCAATTTCTGACTTCCTGCCTAACACTACATACACTACTACCATACAGTTCTGGCCTCCTGATGGGCGTTTACAAGATTCCACTTCTACCTGCTCCCCGGGTCTGCCTCTCCAAGAGCCCCCTCCTGGCTGCTGCAGCAGGAAGTTTCTGACTTCACTGTCTTGCTTTGCTGTCCTGTCCACGTGGAAATTCCCCTACGTGAGACAAGAACCAAGGCCGTCTTTTTCCCTGTAACATTTTGAATGACAGGTAGAGGGATAACACTACGTCGTGGGTTTGCAGGGACTTCCAGTTCACACAGATGTAAATCAGCTACCTTAATACGGCATCACTCCAGAATTTTGAGGCTTCCATGGACTCTGTTTCCCTAACGTAGCCGTGCCCTCTAAGAAGCCACCTGTGGCTGTTTCCCTTCCTCTGGGAAGCAAAGGGTCTGTCAGCACCCTCCAGTCCGAGCAGCCGGCCCTGCCTCCATCAAAGTTGTGGTAGTGGTGGGAGGGACCTGGAGTCCACTGACCATTTGCAGTTACAAACTTTTCCTGCCCTTCCACCATGCCGCTGAAACCGAGCCCAATGGTGCCTTGAATGCAGAGGCTGGATAGCACCGCCCTAGCCAGTCCGTCTTAGCTGAACTCACGGGATGGAGGGAGTGGGACACCTGGCCCTACAAGATTCTAATCACCAGACTCATGGGGTCATTTGCTCCTCCAATACATAGCACTTCAGTGGCCAGTGTCGTCTCCTGGGGTTTCCTTGAGGGGAACTCCAGTGCAGGGCAGGAAGTAGCTACCCCTGCATGAAGCCCCCCGCCCGGGCTGACTGTAGCCCACGTGGCCCCCATGCCAGCCAGGTGACCTTGCACGGGGGCAGCCCATGCACAGCATCTTGTCGATGCCCTGGGGCTGGGCCGCGGGCTTCCTGCTCACCAGTCCTAGGGCCACACTGCCTTCTCCTTATCTCAGCTTCTTTCACAGATGAAACAGAGAAGGAATGCAGGGGCCTGGGCCCGGCCCCCCGCCAGAGGTCTCAGCTCCTCTGCAGTTTCACTAGACCAGCCCCCCTCCTTGTAGCCCCCAAACAGCCTCACTCAGAGGGCGGTAGTTCTTGAGACCCAGAGACCTGCTACTCCCTCCTCTGCTGACACATTAGACTTTCTCCTCCCTTCACTCTCAGACCTTGTCCTCGTTATTTTGATTTGGCACTGGGGACTGGCAGAGAGAGGCATCTTCCATCTTTTGGTTCACTCCCCAATGGCTACAAAAACCAGGGCTGGGCCAGGCCAAAGCCAGGAGCCGGAAACCTCATGCAGGTCTCCCACATGGATGGCAGGGGGCCAAGTACTTGCACCATCTTCCACTGCTCTCCCAGTAACAGTAGCAGGGAGCTGGCTGGGAAGTGGAGCCAATTGGGACTTGACCTGGTGCCCAGAGAGCATGCCAGTAACAAAGGAGGGGGCTGCACCTTGAAGCTGGCCCGTATTTGTGTGTTTGTGTGTGTGTGTGTGTGTGTTTAAAAGATGTATTTGAAAGAGTTAACGAGAAAGGGCCGGCGCCGTGGCTCAATAGGCTAATCCTCCACCTTGCGGCGCCGGCACACCGGGTTCTAGTCCCGGTCTGGGCGCCGGATTCTGTCCCGGTTGCCCCTCTTCCAGGCCAGCTCTCTGCTGTGGCCAGGGAGTGCAGTGGAGGATGGCCCAGGTGCTTGGGCCCTGCACCCCATGGGAGACCAGGAAAAGCACCTGGCTCCTGGCTCCTGCCATCGGATCAGCGCGGTGCGCCGGCTGCAGCGGCGGCCATTGGAGGGTGAACCAACGGCAAAAGGAAGACCTTTCTCTCTCTGTCTCTCTCTCTCACTGTCCACTCTGCCTGTCAAAAATAAAAAAAAAAATAAAAAAAAGAGTTAACGAGAAAGAAGAAGAGACAGAGATCTTCCATCTGCTGGTTACTCCCCAGGTGACCGCAATGACCAGCGCTGGGCCTTCTTCTGGGTCTCCCACACAGGTGGCAGGGGTCCGGGAACTTGGGCCATCTTTTGCTGCTTTCCCAGGCTCATTAGCAGGGAGCTGGATCAGAAGTGGAGCAGCCGGGACTCGAACCAGCATCCATATGAGAAGCTGGTGCTGCATGTGGTTGCTTTACCTGCTGAGCCACAGCAGCAGCCCCCCCCCATATTTTTTATTTTTTATGTTTTATTAAGATCGTTTCTTGCATTCTCTGCTGTTTTTGTTAAGTTCTGATTATTTGGAAAGAGCTGAGTCTGAAAGAATTAATATTGTTTTTGGGTATCTACTTATTTTAAATACTTGTGTGCTCACCTTTAACTGATTAAACCTGGTCTGTAACTGAAGGCAGCCTCACTAAATGGGTGGATGTTGTTTCACAATGACGAAGGGTTCTTCTTTGACCAAATACTTTAGGCTCTTTGGCATCTTTAATAGGCTTTCTCAGAATCGAGGTTGTAAGTTGTTTGTTTTTTAAAAAATTCCTTTTATTTGAGAGGTAAGTTACAGACAGAGAAAGGAAGAGACAGAGAGAAAGGTCTTCCATCTGCTGGCTCACTTCCCAAATGGCTACATCAGCTGGAGCTGCACTGATCTGAAGCCAGGAGCCAGGAGCTTCTTCCAGGTCTCCCATATGTGGGCAGGGCCCCAAGCACTTGGGCCATCCTCCACTGCTTTCCCAGGCCATAGCAGCGAGCTGGATTGGAAAATGAGCAGCTGGACACAGATCGGCGCCCATATGGAGAGAGAGAGATCTTCCATCCTCTGGTTTACTCCCCAAATCACTACAATGGATGGGGTTATGCCAGGCCAAAGCCAGGAGCCAGGTCTCTCACATCTGTGGCAGGTGCCCAAGCACTCTGGTCATCTGCTGCCTTCCCAGGCGCCTTGGCAGGGAGCTGGATCAGAAGTAGAGCAGGGGCCAGCGTTGTGGTGCAGTAGGTTAGTCCTCCACCTGTGGTGCCAGCATCCCATACAGGCTCCGGTTCAAGTTCCAGCTGTTCCACTCCTGATCCAGCTCTCTGCTGTGGCCTGGGAAAGCAGTGGAAGATGGCCCAGGACCTTGGACCCCTGCACCCACGTGGGAGAGCAGGAAGAAGCGCCTGGCTCCTGGCTTCGGATCAGCACAGCTCTGGCCATTGCGGCCATTTGGGGAGTAAACCAACAGAAGGAAAACCTTTCTCTCTGCCTCTCCCTCTCACTGTCTATAACTCTAACTCTCAAATAAAATAAATAAAATCTTACAAAAAATAAGGAAGTAGAGCAATTGGGACTCCAACCGACACACATATGGGATGCTCACGTTGCAGGTGGTGGCTTAACCGGGTTAATATGTGCCACAGTGCTGGACCCTGATTGTAGGTTATTAAACAAGTGTGTTCTAGCAGGCTGTACCTAACCCATGTGCCCTTAGAAGCTACAGACCTAGAACTCTTCAAGGATGGAGACAGTGTCACGGACCAGAGAATCAAGGGTTGGAGAGGCTGTAGTAACTCTCCAGGAAGCTTGGAAACAGCAGCATGGGCACCAGACCCCTCAGCCCAGAAGGCTGAACGCAAAGCCCTCACCGTGCCTTATGCCTTAGGGAGGTAAGAGCAAAGGAATGCTGCTGACCTTGGCTTCACCTGGAATAGAAAACATGATGCACTTTGAGTCTTCCTTGCATTCAAGGAAGATGGGAAAAAATAGAGAGAAGCCTGCCAATTTCCCACCATGCTTCACGGGTGGCCCAGATCTGTCTTCCACAGGACTGTGAGGAGTTAGGTGGGCTGACAGGCAGTGAGGTCACATCCCTGTTGGAATGAGAAAAGGGGGAGTCAAAATGCTTGCTTCTGCACCTGCGCTGTGGTGTAGTAGTTTAAGCCCCTGTCTGCGGCACCAGCATCCCGTATGGGCACCACATGGAAGATCTGGAAGAAGCTCCTGGCTCCTGGCTTTGGATCGGCCCAGCTCCTGCCGTTGTGGCCATTTGGGGAGTGAACCAGCGGATGAAAGACCTTCCTCTCTGCCTCTCCCTCTCTCTGTAACTCTACCTCTCAAATAAATAAATACAATCTTTAAACAACAACAACAAAAATGCTTGCTTCTCCCCCAGAAGCTACCTTTGGCAAAAGCAAAGTGCCATCCCTCTCCTCTGAGTGTCTAGTTTTATCATGAGAATAGAAAGACAAAGTTGCCTATCCTACCCTTCTGAGTTGTTGTTGTTGCTGTTTTATCACGAGCAGGCTGGACAGGATTACAATTCCAGCCCTCTGGTGGGTTTTGCTCCCGCCCTCTGGTTGTTAGCTGCTCCTCTGCTCCCCCAAACTGTGCTTACAAGACCTCGCTTTGTGCGTTTGACTCTCATTTGACCGCAGGGACGCTGGTCTCCGTGCAGGGGGAGAGCCCGGCAGAAAGGAGGCCTCAGTGCCAGGTCGGTGCCCATGTCATGTTTGTTTCCCCTGCGTGCTGTTGCCAAAGATGCTGGCTTGCAAGGCTGGCCCACAGCACGCTACTTCAACTGCCAGGTTTATGGAAGATTCCAGGCCTTGCGTGCAACTCCCTTCTAACTGCTGCTGCACCCCCTACGGGGTGGCTGTCTGAAACCCAGAAGTGGGTGTCCATGTGGGCTTGGATTTTTCCCCAGAGATGACCAGCATTTGGCCAACCTAAGGGCCAGGGTCTGGTCAGGGGAGGGGCAGGAGTGGTCCTGGTCAGTGCCCATCCTACCGCCACGCACAGAGGAGACCCAAGGCAGAGGCAGGCTGCTCCTAGAGGCTGTTTAGGACAAGTTCGCACAATTAAACTCAAAACTACTGGCTGGTAGGCAGGCAGGCAGGTGCCGTGGGGAACGGGGCGGAAGCGTCACCTTTCCGTCTTGGTTTTTCTTTGGGTTGGCATGGCTGGGGCGGGGCGGGGGGCAGAGGGGAGAGGTGGGGGAGACCCATCCATTTCCAGGGTGAGAGAAGGAATACCAAAGGAATTTTCTATTCAGTCTGTCTCACTTGTTTCTAATAAAGGAAGCGGCTGAACAACAACCAGAAAACTCCACTTGGACAGGTCTCTCGGGTCTTCCTCTCAGAGCCCCCTCCCCCCACGCTATGGCAGGAGGCTTCTGACTTAAATAATCTTGTTTTGCTCACTGTGAGACAAGAACCAAGGTCACCTGTTTCCGGAACAGCATGACCCCTTGTTATCTTTGTCCCACAGGTAGGACTTGCAAGTGTAATTTGGCAGATGGCAACCCTGAAAGGGGAAACTTGTGTCTCCATTGAAGCAGAGTGTTGTGTAAACATACCTGATTAGCCCGAAAACATCTCCTTAGCAATCCCAGATACACACACCTAGATTACTGCTGCGTCTTATATCAGTGGATCTACTCCGGGTTGGGGTAGAAAGGGTCTGGTGGGAAAGAAGTGCCTTTTGGCTTTCATTCTAGGTACAGGAATGGTTGCGTGTTGTTGACGTTTTTGATGTGGAATGTTGACGCACCTGCAAGATAAAGCTGTCCACAAACTAGGTCTGGCTCCATCGTGACACAGAAAATCTCCTCTAAACCTGAGACACTGCACTTTGACCCTGAACAGCAGGAAGGTATTGGCCCAAACTCCAGTAAGACTGAGGAATAACAAGAAATAGGGGAGAACGATACTGAGCCCCAGACGGTGCCTTGAGTGCAGACGCTGGGTACCGCTGGGCCCCGTCTCCTAGCCAGTCCGTCTTAGCTGAACTCATGGGATGGAGGGAGTGGGACACCTGGCTCCTCCAATACATAGCACTTCAGTGGTTTCCTTGAGGGGAACTCCAGTGCAGGGCAGGAAGTAACTACCCCTGCATGAAGCCCCCTGCCCGGGCTGACTGAAGCCCACGTGGCCCCCATGCCAGCCAGGTGACCTTGCTCGGGCAGCCCACGCACAGCATCTTCTCGATGCCCTGGGGCTGGGCCACGGGCTTCCTGCTCACCAGTCCTAGGGCCACACTGCCTTCTCCTTATCTCAGCTTCTTTCACAGATGAAACAGAGAAGGAATGCAGGGGCCTGGGCCCGGCCCCCCGCCAGAGGCCTCAGCTCCTCTGCAGTTTCACTAGACCAGCCCCCCTCCTTGTAGCCCCCAAACAGCCTCACTCAGAGGGCGGTAGTTCTTGAGACCCAGAGACCTGCTACTCCCTCCTCTGCTGACACATTAGACTTTCTCCTCCCTTCACTCTCAGACCTTGTCCTCATTATTATTATTTTTTCAAAGATTTACTTATTTATTGGGAAGCAGAGTTACAGAGAGAGAGGAGAGACTGAGATAAGAGATCATCTATTGGCTGGTTAACTTCACAAAAATGGCCACAGCAGCCTGGGCTGGTCCAGGCCGAAACCAGGAGCCGGGAGCTTCCTCCAGGTCTCCCACGTCAGCTTAGAGGCCCCAGCATTTGGGACAGCCTCTGCTGCTTTCGCAGGTGCACTAGCAGGGAGCTGGATTGGAAGTGGAGGAGCCGGGACTCAAACCAGCACCCATATAGGCTGCTGGTGCTGCAGGCTGTGGTATAACCCTCTGCACCACAGCGCCGGCCCCTGTCCTCATTTTTATTTGGCAGTGGGCAGAGGGACTAAGGTTTCAGGAACCTCTCTAAGCCACTGGGAGAGGTTCTAATTCCCCGGCAACAACAACTGGACTCAGTATTAGAGGGAAAATTATCAACCTAGAGTTTTATACTGAATCAAAATTCCATCCCAATTTAAGTATGAAATAAAGACATTTTCAGATATACAAGGACTTACAGATATTCTTCGAAGAATCACCAGAGAGGTACTCCTGAGAGAGGAATCAGGAGAGATGCACAGGAATTTGGAGTTGGTTCTTTGTCTCACGAGGATGAAGAATTCTGACACGGACAGTAAAGGGTGGTGAGCCCAGCGAGTGAAAGCGGATTTCACAGAGAAGCAGAGACTCCTGCTTGCCAGGAGGGTCCCCAAAGAAGCTGTCATCCAAGTCTGGGTCTAGGGAGCTTACACAGGGGCTGCATATCAGTTGATTTTCTGGGTCTGCTTTGTTTTTTCTGTGTCTCTTGTTGGAGCAGTCACAGTTCCTGACCAGGTCACAAACGGTACTGTGTGACGGTTGAGAAACACTGTTGCCCTGACTAATTAAGGTGGGTTGTGCCTACCTGATCAGTTGCTCAGCCCTTGAGACACGCTGGTTTGTGGTGTGTTGTGTGTGATGCCAGAGCCTGGTTCTATGGGTACAGGACCCACTGTGTTCCCTAACTATCTGTCTTTTCATTTTTGTGGGGCAATGTCTTTTGTCTAATTAGCTGATGTTTCATACAAACACCTTCCCACAGGGCTCTTCCTAACGGCCTGTTAGCCCTTCTAACTGCACAACACGCACTCAACAATAGAAGTGAATTATCAGAGGAAATCATGGATGACTTAACCAGCGATACTTACCACTACCTCTGAACAAGCAGAGAATTAAACAAGTCAGTATGACTGGGAAGTGAAATCCAAGATCATAGTAGCAACGGTGCATGATGGGAGAGCAAGGACAAGGGAAGTAAAGTGAGCCGAAGTCTTTCGTCCTCTTTCTTAGATGATGAGATACAGACCAACACTGGATAATGAACAGAAAAATTTAGGTCTGAGTTAAACTTTGAAAGATAATACAAACCGAGGGTATCACTTCCACATCATTAGAGCAAGAAAAACAAATGAAACAACAGCAAAAACCTCATGATTCATCCAACACAGGTGGAAAAGGAGTTGGAGAAAAAGCATGCTAACAGACATGTTCAATCAACTCACAACCATCACTAATCCCAATATCCATAACTATGCAAAAATTCAGCCATAAAAGTCATAAATCTCTGATTTAGAAAAAAAAAAAAAAGGCCATACCAAAGCCAGGAGTCAGATTCTTTTGGATATCCCTCGTGGGTACAGAGGCCCGAGGACTTGGGCCATCTTCCACTGCTTTCCCACGTGCATTAGCAGGGAGCGGAATTGGAAGTGGAACAGCTGGGATTTGAAGTGGTGCCCATATGCGATGCCGGTATTACAGGCAGTAGCTTTACCCACTATGCCACAGTGCCGGCCCCCTTATTTTTTCCTTTCTAGTGAAGTTAAACTTGCCTTCTCTTGTGTTCATCTGCTTCATACTTTGTTGCAGATAAGGCAAGTTCCCGGGGCTCATCTCAGCTCTTACGTCCCCATCTAGTTCCCTGCTATTGCACCTGGGAAGCAGTTGATGCTGCCTCAAGTGCTTGAAGTCCTGCCCCCGACATGGGAGATCCGGATAGAGTTCTGGGCTCCTGGTTTCTGCCTGGCCATGCAGTTGTAGCCATCTGGGGAGTGAACCGGAGGATATGTCTGTCTCTCCTCCTGCCCCCTGTTACTCTGCCTTTCAAATAGACCAATAGACAGATAGATGGGAAGATAGATGATAGACAAATCTTTAAAGAAGAAGAAAACCCCAGGCGCACATAGTTTCACTGTTGGGTTCCACTAATCCTTCATAGAATAAAATGTTTTAATTTGTGTGACAATTCCAGAGCATAGGAAATGAGGAAGCCCTCCTGAGTGCATTTTCTATATGCCAGCAACAAACATTTAAAGTCATGAATTCTTTAATAATAGCATCAACCTAATATCAACATCAGTATAAGAAAGGAAAAGTATAGATCAGTCTCCCTTATGAACATAGATGCAAAATCATAAACTATTTTTTAAAGATTTATTTATTTATTTGAAAGTCAGTTACACACAGAGAGGAGAGGCAGAGAAAGAGGTCTTCCATCTGCTGGTTCACTCCCCAGTGGCCACAATGGCTGGAGCTGCGCCAATCTGAAGCCAGGAGCCAGGTTTCCCACGTGGGTGCAGGGGCCCAAGGACTTGGGCCATTTTCTACTGCTTTCCCAGGCCACAGCAGAGAGCTGGATTAGAGGTGGAGCAGCTGGGACTCAAACCAGTGCCCATATGGGATGCTGGCACTGTAGGTGGCAGCTTTACCCGCTACTCCGTAGTGCCAGCCCCCAAATCATAAACTAGTAGATGGAATTCAGTAATGTATATAAAGAGATAATATATAATCACTAATTGATATATATATATATATATATTTTAAAGATTTGCTTATTTATTTGAATGGCAGAGTTCCAGAGAGGCAGAGAGAGAGAGAGAGAGAGGGAGGGAGAGGGAGAGAGAGGTCTTCCATCCACTGGTTCACTCCCAAATGGTTGCAATGGCTGAAGCTGGGCCGATCTGAAGCCAGGAGCCAAGAGTTTCTTCTGGGTCTCCCACGCGGGTGCAGGGGCCCAAGGACTTGGGCCATCTTCTACTGCTTTCCCAGGCCACAGCAGAGAGCTGGATCGCAAGTCCAGCAGGCGGCAGCTGCACCCTCTGTGCCACAGTGCCGGCCCCTAGTTGATATATTAATTATACTACTAAGTGATGATACATTAATCAGAAATGAGAGGCTGGTCAGCAGTAGACACTCAAAAATATAATCCTTCATATTAATAGATTAAAACAAAAGTCTCACCATCATCCCAAAATACATGGAAAGAATTTTTCATGAAGTTCAATGCTAATACTCTAAGGGCTTCCTTAAAGTCTAAAAAAAGGGAAACGGTGGAAGAGAAAATGTAATGATGAAGTGTTGAAAGCTCTCTTTGAGATCAGGCACAGAAGAGTACGCCACTATTCCAGTCTCTTCAACACTGCCCCGTCAGCACAGTCACACGGGGCACAGGACGCAAGGGACAAGTGTGACAACTTCAACTGTATTGAGGTTTAAAACTTCTTTTCAGTGAATGACACCATTAAAAGAGTGAAAAAGATGGGGCCAGCGCTGTGGCACAGCGGGTTAACGCCTTGGCCTGAAGCACCGGCATCCCATCTGGGCGCTGGTTTAGGACCTGGCTACTCCTCTTCCGCGCCAGCTCTCTGCTATGGCCTGGAAAAGCAGTGGAGGATGGCCCAAGTCCTTGGGCCCCTGCACCCGCGTGGGAGACCCAGAAGAAGCTCCTGGCTCCTGGCTTCAGATCGGCGCAGCTCCAGCCATTGTGGCCAATTGGGGAGTGAACCAGCGGATGGAAGACCTCTCTCTGTGTGTCTCTCTGTCTCTCTGTCTTTGCCTCTCCTTCTCTGTGTAATTCTGACTTTCAAATAAATAAATAAACCTTAAAAAAAAAGTAGAGAAAATGTAATTGCAACATGTGTAACCACTGTGATTGCAGCATGTGTAACCGCTGAGATAAACAACATCAGAGGGGTCAGAGCTGTGGCCTAGTGAGAAAAGCTGTCACCTGCAGCATCTGCATCCCATATGAGCATTGGTTCGAGTCCCAGCTGCTCCACTTCTGATCCAGCTCTCTGCCAAAGCACCTGAGAAAACAGTGGAAGATGGCTCAAGTGCTTGGACCCCTGCATGTGGGAGACCCAGAGGAAGCTCCTGGCCCAGCCCCCATCAGTTGTAGCCATTTGGGGAGCGAATCAGCAAATGGAAGATCTCTCTCTCTCTCTCTCTCTCCCTCTGACTTTCAAAATAAATAAATCATTAAAAATTTTAAAACATAGTATTTATCTTAATGGAGTTAATATTTTTTCTACAGAATTTTATTTGTAAATGTACACTAGGCACCAAGGCAACACTCTGTTGTAGCTGCAGGTGATGAGAGAGGCTTTGGCAGCCCTGTGGCAGCCGTGGCAGCCCAAGTTCATGTGTACAAAGCTAATCCCCATGGTGAGGTACTAAGAGGGTGGAGACTTCATCCAACTCTGGAGTTTAGGGGCAGAGCCTGTGGAAAGTGAGTAGGTTCAGATAAGGTCGCTTGGGTGGAGCCCCATAATTCAATCCTGGTGGATTTCTAAGTAGACACACTCACCCATGCACCTGCTCTCTCCCCATTGGATGCTCTGCACCACGCGGGGACTCCGCCAGCAAGAAAGTCATTGCCAGAGGAAACCCCTACACCTTGCACCCCCAGAACCAGGACCTAAACCACTTTCCTTGGTGAAGTGAGCCTGCCTCGGACATTTCATGATATTACTGCAAAATGGATGAAGAAAGCAGGAGATCCAGACGGTTAATGAGAAGAGGATCTGGGGTCTCAATTGCCTCAGTCACAACAAACAGCTTACTTTCTGCCGGATTTCTCAGTTCCACGTGTGCAGGCCAACTTTACTTTTAGCTCTGTGAGGTTCTCCCGTTCTCCTCTTTGCTTCTGCTTGAAAGCCTTGTCCCCCTTGTCCAGCCCCTGCCCTGCCCTTGGGCTTGCTGGGGATTCTTCTTCCACTTTTGCTGTAGATGCAGCACCTGTCGTCTCTTCCCCAGATCCTGCTACTATCGAACTTTGTCATTTTAGGGGCCTGCATTGTGGCATAGTGGTTTAAACCGCCACCTTTGACACCAGGATCCCACATGGGCAGTGGTTCAAATCCTGGCTGCACCACTTCCGTGCCGGCTCCCTGCTAATGCACCTGGGAAAGCAGCAGAGGATGGCCCAAGTGCTTGGGTCCCTGCCCCCACGTGGGAGACCTGGAAGAAGCTCCTGGCTCCTGGCTTTGGCCTGGCCCAGCCCCAGCCATTGGCCATTTGGGGAGTGAACCAGGGGATGGAGGATTTCTCTCCCTGACTCTCTCTTTGTAGTTCTTCCAAATAAATAATTTTTGGACACTTTATTTTATTTTATTATTTATTTATTTATTTATTTATTGACAGGCAGAGTGGACAGTGAGAGAGAGAGACAGAGAGAAAGGTCTTCCTTTGCCGTTGGTTTACCCTCTAATGGCCGTCGTGGCCAGTGCGCTGCGGCCGGCGCACCGCGCTGATCCGATGGCAGGAGCCAGGTGCTTCTCCTGGTCTCCCATGGGGTGCAGGGCCCAAGCACTTGGGCCATCCTCCACTGCACTCCCTGGCCACAGCAGATAGCTGGCCTGGAAGAGGGGCAACCGGGACAGAATTCGGCGCCCAGACCGGGACTAGAACCCGGTGTGCCGGCGCCGCTAGGCGGAGGATTAGCCTAGTGAGCCGCGACGCCAGCCCGAACACTTTTATTTATACATTTTGATCAATGCAAAATTTCATAGGATGAAAAATTATGATCAAAATATAATTGTGAAATGAGGCACCTGGCAGAGCCCTGGAAGAGGGAAATAGAGACGCTCAAGCGAACTGAGTGACAAGAGTACAGGCTGGAGCCCTCAGAGGGCCCGACATTGGTTTCTGAAGGCTGCACCTCATCCAGGCTTGGGCACATCTATCCAGGACTAACCGGAGAGCGCCAGCCTCACTGCCTGGGGCCTGGGCTGAGAATATCTGACCAGCACTTGTCACCTTCTTGCTGGACAAGTTGCTTTCAGTAGGGCAGACAACAGGAAACTGGACGGAGTCATAGCAAGGAAAATGTGTTGGGAAGAGGAACTGGGCCGCTTCCAGAGCAGTCATTGCAGGGGACTTCAGGCACGGTAAGAAGGTCGGTTAGACTTCTGCTTTTGGCTTTGCTATATAAAGAGCCTGCTCTGCTTGCCCTGGATCCAGGAAGTGAGGAGAGAGAAAAAAAGATAATAAATGAATTTTTATGAGAACAACAAAAAATTTTTTTTGAGAGGTAGAGTTAAAGACAGAGGGATTTTCCATTTGCTGGTTCACTCCCCAACTGGCCACAACATCTGGAGCTGGGCCGATCCAAAGCCAGGAACCAGGAGCCTCTTCCGGGTCTCGCACATGGGTTCAGAGGCCCAAGCACTTGGACCACCTTACTCTGTTTTCCCAGGCCATAGCAGAGAGCTAGATTGGAAGTGGAACAGCTGGGACTTGAACCAGCGCTCATATGGGATGTCGGCACTGTAGGCAGCGGCTTTACCTGCTGGGCCACAGTGCTGGCCCCAGGAGGTTTGACTGCATGTGGTTTTTCCTTCAGTGCACAGCGGTCACATGACTGTGATAAACCCACCCTTCCTTCACAGATTTCTTTTTTTTTTTTTTTTTTTTTTGACAGGCAGAGTGGACAGTGAGAGAGAGAGACAGAGAGAGAAAGGTCTTCCTTTGCCGTTGGTTCACCCTCCAATGGCCGCCGCTGCAGCTGGCACACCGCGCTGATCCAATGGCAGGAGCCAGGAGCCAGGAGCCAGGTGCTTTTCCTGGTCTCCCATGGGGTGCAGGGCCCAAGCACCTGGGCCATCCTCCACTGCACTCCCTGGCCATAGCAGAGAGCTGGCCTGGAAGAGGGGCAACCGGGACAGAATCCGGCGCCCCAACCGGGACTAGAACCCGGTGTGCCGGCGCCGCAAGGTGGAGGATTAGCCTATTGAGCCACGGCGCCGGCTCTCCTTCACAGATTTCAAATGTCACCTTTAGCATAAGCTTTCTTGCACATATTCCTAACTCTATTTCCGTACTTTACGCGGTAGAATACCACTGATCAACTTGTCTGCCTTTAGCCCTTTCACTTCATGTTGCAAACTCTATATAGCTTTATATATACTTCTATTTATATTTGCATACACTATAGGGAAGATTCTCAATACTCTGTTTTGGATTTTATTGTGTTTAATTTTTCGGCTGCTAACTCCACTTTTCTGGAGATTCCGATTTCAAAATCCTGTTCCGATTGGTTGGGGCTGCGTTACATTGATGGATGAGTTGGACTGGCCCGCATGACGGTAGCACAGAAATCGCTTTTCCTGGGCGAGCAGCAGGTGTAAGTGGCTTTCCAGCGCCCTTTTTGAATTTTTCCCACTTGATTCCGACAGGCGGGCCCACAGCGCTCTCACTGTCGGACTGTCCACAAGGGGTCCTTCGACTCCAAGGGAAGGGCGGTGCTGGTGGCGTTACGCTCGGGCTCAGACGTAGAACCTGCGTCGCCGACCTGCTCCAGGGGCCGGAGGAACCGTGAGCAGCGCCGCCTCCCTCACCTTGAGAGCCGCTCACGAGCGCTCTGCACAGAGCCCGGCACCGTTCCACGGCTGCGGGCTACTCTAGAGCGGTCATCTGGCTCCGTTGGCTAAGAATCATTTGAGTCTTTCCTTTAATCCCGCATTTACAGCTGTACAGGTGTCGTATTCGCCTCATTATTACAGGGTGGGAGTAGAAAGCCCTGTTGATGCCCTTAAGAGCACCTCAGTACCCCTGGGCAAGGGATACATCCCTGTCCCCAGGCTCTGCTGACACTCCCTGACTGGGAGGGGTGCAGCTGCCCCCACGTGGTCTCCAGGGACACTCGATGGTCCAACTCCCTGGATTTGCTCTTCTGAATAGGTCACATAAATGGAATCATAAAATGTGTGGTCCTGGGGCCAACACTGTGGCATAGTGCATAAAGCCGCCACCTGCAGTGCCATTATCCCATATGGGCGCTGGTTCGAGTCCCAGCTGCTCCACTTCCGATCCAGCTCTCTGCTATGGCCTGGGAAAGCAGTAGAAGATGGCCCAAGTCCTTGGCCCCTGCACCCGCGTGGGAGACCCAGAAGAAGCTCCTGACTCCTGGCTTCGGACCAGTGCAGCCAATTGGGGAGTGAACCAGTGGATGGAAGACCTCTCTCTCTGTCTCTGCCTTTCTGTAACTCTGTCTTTCAAATAAATAAAATAAATCTTTAAAAAATTATTTGTTTATTTGAGAGGAAGAAAAAGAGAGAGGTTTCTTCTACCTGCTGGCTCACTCCCTAAATGCCAGTAAGCACTATGGCTCGTCAGGCTGAAGCTGGGAGCTGAGAACTCAATCCAGGTCACTACATGGCTATCAGGGACTCAGGGACTTAACGTCTGTCTCCCTTTCTCTCTGTCACTGCCTTTCAAATTAATTAAATAAATTAATAAGCCAATTACTCAACCTTTATTCTTATTTGAAAGACTGAGACAGAGAGCTTCAGCTGTCGGTTCACTCCACAGATGGCTGAAGCCAGGAGCCAGGAACTCCATCCGGGTCTCCCATGTGGGTGCAGGGGCCTAGGTACTTGGGCCATCTGCTGCTGCTTTCCCAGGAGCATTAGCAGGGAGCTGGATCACAAGCAGAGCCGCCAGGACTCAAACCGGCGCTCCAATATGGGATGCTGGTGTCGCAAGTGGCAACTTAAGCTGCTGTCCCACAAGACTGGCCCCAAATAAATAAGTTTTCTTTTTAAAATATTTTATTTATTTGTTTAAGAAGTAGAGTTTCAGACAGTGAGAGGGAGAGACAGAGAGAAAGGTCTTCCATCTGCTGGTTCAATCCCAAATGACCGCAGTGGCCAGATCAGCGCCGATCCAAAGCCAGGAGCCAGGAGCTTCTTTCGGATCTCCCATGCGGGTGCAGGGGCCTAAGGTCTTGGGCCACCTTCCACTGCTTTCACAGGCCTTAAGCAGAGAGTTGGGAACTGGTGCCCATGTGAGACCCCAGCACTGCAGGCAGAGGTTAACCTACTGTGCCACAGCGTGGGCACCATAAATAAGTCTTTTTTAAAAGTTCATGTAAAATTGAATTAAAAGATAAATTTTAAAAATTAAAAAAAATTCACTTAAAATGTATCAGTGACCTAATTGTAAGAGTGAAAACTAAAGCACTCAGAACAGAATTTAGGAGTGAGGTGTTTGGATTAGACAATGTTTTCACCTTAGGTACGGAAACCAAATCAAAAGTACAATAGAGGGGCCTGCACTGTGGTGCAGTGGGTAAGGCTGCCGCCTGCAGTGCCGGCATCCCATATGGGCACCACTTCCGATCCAGCTCTCTGCTACAGTGTTTGGGCCCCTGCACCTGCATGGGAAACTTGGAAGAAGCTCCTGGCTCTTGGCTTCAGTCTGGCCCAGTCCTAGACATTATGTTCCTTTCTCTCTCTCTGTAACTACATCTTTCAAATAAATAAATAAATATATTTTTAAAAACTAAATGCAAATCAAAACCAATGAGAAAACACTTCATAGCCACTAGAATGGCAACAATTAGAAAGACAAATAATAAGTATAATGAGAATGTGGAGAAATTGACAATTTATATTGCTGATAGGGATGGAAAATGGTACTGGGCCCAAAGTTAACCACACGATGATCATCTAACATGGCACTGCATTCTAGAACTGTAGTCCGGAGTGGGGAAAAGGGGCTGGCATTCCCAGGCGCATTAGCAGGGAGCTGGATCAGAAGGGAGGCAGCCGGGACTCCAACCAGCGCCCATATGGGACGTTGGTGCTGCGGGTGGGGCTTTACCCACTACGCCACAGCGCTGACCCCCATTCAACTTCTTCAGACATTAGGGAAAATTGAATTAATGCCTAACGAAACACCGTGACACATCCATTGGAATGACTGAAATAAAAAGCACTGACAACACCAAGTGCTGGATGAGATGTGGAGCAACTGGGACTTCCGCACCCTGCTGGTGGGAGGGCGTAATGCAGGAAAACCGTTAGGCAGTTACTTAGCGTGTGACCTAGCAGAAATGAAACCTCACACTCACTCAAAAGTGTGGGTAAATGATTATAACACTATTTATAATCACCAATAACTGGGACGATCCAGACGTCTTTCAATGGGCAATTAGATAAACCGTCTGTGGTATTCCACACAATGGACTACTATTCAACAGGTAAAGAAGCATTGTGGCATAGCCGGTTAAGCCACTGCCTGCAATGCTGGCATCCCGTATGGGTGCTGATTCAAGTCCTGGCTGCTCCACTTCAAATCCAGCTCCCTGATAATGTGATTGGGAAAACAGCAGAAGATGGCACAAGTGCTTGGGCCTCTGTACCCACGTGGGAGACCTGGAAGAAGCTCCTGGATCCTGGCCTTGGCCTGGCCCAGCTCTGGCCATTGTAGCCATTTGGGGAATGAACCAGCATATGGAAGATCTCTCCCTCTCTCTCTCTGTAACTCTGCCTTTCAAATATATAAAAAATCTTTTAAAAAAAACAATTAATCATTGATATACAAAAAAAGCATGGGTGAGTCTCAAAAATCGGAAGATTATACACTTTATAATCCTTTCTCAGGATTATACACTTTATAATGATTATACACTTTATAGTGTATAATACTATTGACATAGCATTTATATTGTGTTAAGGCTTTTTTACAAGAAACTTTATCTGTTCATTGTAAAGGGCATTGCCAAGAATGCAAAGGAAGAGTGCACAGGGCAAGGCATGGGGGAAGGAGAGGAGGTTTCAAGTGCAGAGGTCAGACAGACACTGCCCGTTTTATAAAACGCTGAAGGATCCTTGGAACTTAATGTCTTCAACAATCCTGGCACGAGTCCCCCGTGCACACTTTCGGTGGAATTTAAGCGTCCTGGACTGAGGTCATGTTGGCCAAAGCCACCAAAGTCGCATTATTCTTGTGGCAGACATGCCATTTTCAGCTTCTTCTACTGTAATTTTACCCCTGCAAAGGTATATATGGAAATACTCATTGCAGCTTTATTCATCTAAGAAAACAGATCATACCAGGAAAAGGCTATGTGGGCCCCAGACTGGGCTCCTGGCCGGAAGCAGCAGACATGACGGGTTGGTGACTCAGGTCAGTTATTACCCGGGGGAACTGTCGGGAGGGTTGGCGATAGGTTCAACGTCAAATCTCGAGGAGCTAAGCCACAAACCACTTAGGAAATGGTGGTGGAGTACAGACCCGGAACACTGTGCTGGCACCAAGAACTCTGTGCTGTAATTGGCAGTGGCCCCAAGAACTCGCCCTGTAGCCTCCACTGCTCCCAAAGCCACACGCCCGCTCTGCCCAGGGCCCATCGCTCCTGGTATCTACCTTTGGTTTGCACCCTGGCATGGGTGCAGATGAGAGCGGAGGGCGAGCTTTCTCATAGCCGGCCCGCCAGCAAACCCAGCGAGTGGCCCCCGTGTCATGTGCTGGTAGGACATGGGCTGCTACGTTGTGGCACAACAGTGTTTAGTCCCTGAACAGAATAAGGTAGTTAAAAAAATTTACTTGAAAGGCAGAGGGCAGAGATAGAGGGAGAGACAGAGAGAGAGGTATCTTTCATCCACAGGTTCACTCCCCACATACCTGCAACAGCCAAGGCTAGGCCAGGCTGGAGTTGGGAGCCGGCAACTCCATCTCGGTCTCCCTCATGTGAGGCAGGAACCCAGATACTTGGGCAACATCTACTGCCCCCCGGCGCATTAACAGGAAGCTGGATCTGAAGCATGGAGTAGCCGGGATTCGAACCCTGCACCCTGGTGTGAGATGTGGGTGTCCCAAGCCATGGCTTAACCCACAGTGTTACAATGCCCACCCCAGAACAATACAGTGTTTTTTTTTTTAAGATTTAATTTTTAAAAAGATTTATTTATTTATTTGAAAGGCAGAGTTACAGAGAGGCAGAGAGAGAGAGAGAGAGAGAGGGATCTTCCTTCCATTGGTTCATTCCCCAGGTGGCTGCAATAGCTAGGACTGGGTCACGCCAAAGCCAGGAGCCTGAAGCTTCTTCTGGGTCACCCACATGGGTTCCGGGGCCCGAGCACTTGGGCCGTCCTCCGCTGCTTTCCCAAGCACATTAGCAGAGAGCTGGATCAGAAAGTGGAGCAGCCAGGTCTCGAACCGGCACCCATATGGGATGCTGGCATTGCAGGTGGAGGCTTAACCTGCTACACCACAATGTGGGCCCCAGGACAAGAGAGTCTGAAGAGTAGTGGTGGAGGCGAGTGTGGTAGGCAGAGCTCCAACACATGGCCAATGGTGATAGGTTTCACCATTTGTATTTAAGGCAGAGCAGCACACATTTACATAAACTTGCCCATGGACACACAACTCTGGAAGGATACACGAAGAATGGAGAACAGGAAAAGATTGTTTCCAGGGCAGGGAGAAGGGAGGCAGGGATGGAAGGGCGTCCTGCAGGCCTGCACCGTAAGTACCTTTTGTGCATAGATCACCCACGCAACAACCTTCAAGAGAAGAATGTTTGCCACACATCCAAACTCTGCGAGCATGCACTTGATAAATGTCACTCACGTCAGACTGCTTGGGGAGAGAACCCAGGGCCAGCGGGTGCTAGGCACACTGTGATGAAAAGTGGCAGTGCAGGTGCCAGAGATGCTAATGGTATCTCAGGATCCCCAGCGCCAGCTCCGGGCTCAAGGTTTCCCTTCTCACACCCACGACTGCGAAGCAGCCGCCATCTGTCCCAGACACGGCCTGCCCGGCTCGGCTTGCACCCCGCCCCCCAAGCCAGCTGAGATCTGATGCTGTCAGTGACATTAAGGACACGGAGTGTTAACGAGCATAAGCATTCCATCCTAGGAGGTGAGAAACACTGTCTCCCGCCCACCCCGCAAAGTCCGTGTCTGGAATCCTCGAAGTGTGAGAAGTTGAGAAACACCCGGGCGACACCGCTAAGCTGCAGACCTTGGGGTAAAACAGCTCTGATGAGCCAGGGAGGGTAATGTTCTTTAACTGAGATCCAGGCCTACTAACCATGGCTGTGTAAGCCCTGCTGAGTGAACTTCGAAATTCTTCCAGCTGAGTCACTTAGGGTGCTTCCAACAGCATAAACAGGGCGCCCAACGGCAAGTGGCTCAGTGAGGTCGTGCACTATCTCACATAGCAAAGAACCTGGAGAAGGGAATTCCAGAGCTGCCTGACTGCCAAGTCCCGCCTGGCCAGAGCTCTGGCTGGGTCTTTCTCAACACTGCCTTGCTGTGGTGACAAGAGGGCCTCTGCACGGGAGACCCTGGAACAGCCGGCACCAACATCTTGCCCACATCGCTCTCTTTTCCTCACCGGGAGGGAAACTCTTTCCCAGAAGCCCCCAAAAAGTCTCTGCTCATCTCCAATTGGTTAAAATCGTGTTACATGCCCACTTCCAAGCCAATCACCGGTGTAGGGGAGAGGTACACGCCCACTTCCAAGCCAATCACCGGTGTAGGGGAGAGGTACACGCCCACTTCCAAGCCAATCACCGGTGTCGGGCCGAGGGCGAGCCTGCAGGCAGGGCTTGCGCGCAGTTCACGCTTGGTGCCTGGGGAACAGCGTTGTCTGGCTTATCTGAAATTCAGCTTTAACTGGGCACCTTGTATTATTGCTAATCCTGGCAGCCCCGCTGGAGCACACCCCCATCTTTTCTGAGCTCACTGCCAACCCATCCTTGAATGTCAGAGTCCGGAGTTCTGTCCGCAAGGACACAATACCTAAGAGTGGCAGGCAGCATGACTGGCCATTGCCTCCCAGGGCTCCCTCTGGCTTCCGTCGAGAAAGTCGGCATTGCTCACCCAGCACTTTCATATAAGCACCAGGGTGGCCAGGACGTGCGCGCGCGCGCGCGCGTGTGTGTGTGTGTGTGTGAATGGGAGAGAGCAAGGTATATTATCATGTCAAAATTCTAGGACGAACAATGGCAGAAATCTTAAAAATAAGATTACATAGGGTGTGTTGCACTCTGTAATTTATATTTATATGATCCAAAGTTTTATTTTTGCTTTTTAAATAAATATTCATTTATTTATTTGAAAAGCATAGTTAGAAAGAAAGAAAGAGAGAGAAGGATATCTTATATCTGCTGGTTCACTTTACAAATAGCAGTAATAGCGCCTGGCTGTGCCAGGCTGAAGCCAGGAGCCTGGAACCCCATCTGGGTCTTCCACGTGGCTTGGACATCTTCTGCTGCTTTCCCAGGTGTGCTAGCAGGGAGCTGGATCAGAAGTGGAGCAGCCGCTCATCTGGGATGCTGGTGTCACAGGCAGCAGCTTAACCTTCTGGGCTACAACATCACCCCCTGATCCAAAGTTTTCTCCACGAGTCTACTTTAGCATTGCTGTGACACCTAAGGAAGTGGGACGCACCAGCCCAGCTGCTCCCGGAGACCCGAGTCCCCTCTGTGTGGGAGACTTCACTGGGCACTGCTGCCTGCTCAAAGGCCACCTGGCAGTGGAGAGCAGGTGCCAAGGAAATGATGGAGGGGTGGCGGTGAGGGCCATGGGAATCACTCCCACGTCACTATTTTTATGCTTTTGTCTGAAGGGGTGTTTTTGCTGTAAGTAATAAAAAGGCATTTCTGGGTACTGATGATAGGTGTGCCCACTGGAATGCTACTCATCCATACATACGCACCCACAACCCCTTTGCCAAGGCCCCAGCCCACCACTGCAGTGGCTGCTGTGGCTCCCACACCCGCTGTGTGCACCACTTGTTTGCCAGACCCCGGGAACTCTGGCCCACAGCCCAGGCGGCGCTGACACACCTAGTCTGCCAGGCTGGAAACCAGAGTCACTCTTTGCAGTGTGCCTTCCCTGGGAGAGGAAAATCGCGCGGTTTGCACGGAGACACTGACTGTGGCCACGTCTGGCAAACAGCGCTGTTCTCTGACATAAACGTTTTCTATGCATTGCTGGGAAAACAGCATCCATTTCCTAAACCATATTTATGTCTTAGTCCTGATTAAAGAAGTGCCTGTGTAAATGAGCATGACAGAATGAACACGAGTTTCTCTCCCCACTGTAATAACAGGAAAGAGAGAAAAAGAACCATAAACCCATAGGGTTAAAGAGAAGACAGATATGAACACAGGAACCGAGAGAAGTTGGGGCAGCTTTGGAAAAAGACAGTGGATGGGGTGTGATAACTGACTTAGCGGGAGGGAGAGGCTGGGCCCCAAAGGGGTGCGTGGGGGACTGGGCCGTCAGAACACTGGGAGGGTCAAGAATCAAGGGCAGAGCCAACGCTGTGGCACAGTGGGTTAAAGTACCAGCCTGCAACGCCAGCATCCCACATGGGTGCTGGTTTGAGTCCTAGCCGCTCTACTTCCGATCCTGCTCCCTGCTATGGCCTGGGAAAGCAGATGCATCTTGGAAAAGGGGGTGTTTTGATCAAGTAGGGGGACAGAGTCACGTGTGGGGGCTTGTGCCCTCCTGCTCGGCGGACCTAGCAAGCTGCCCGCCCCATCACATGGATGAGAACAGGTCCCGAACCACACGCCAGCATGCATGGAGACAGAATGCCCTTTTCAAATTTCAGCGGTGGTGGAAGTCTCCTAGATCCTTAAGGAAAAGCGAGAGAAGGGGCTGAGTGCACCAGCTGGGCTTGGGAGGGCTGAGGTGCAGGTCCCGCCACCAGGACATCAGGGGACATCTGCTCCGGGTACGGGGGCGACAGGTGTACCGCTGCTGCAGGTGTCGCAGGAGTCCCTGCTCGATACCTTTGACAACACACAGATGAGGAAGCTCCTCTGGCTTCCAGGACAGGCCTCGCCATGCTCCAGCCTCAGTGGGATTTCTGAAGGCCTTCACAGAGCTCAGTGGGTCCCATCTGTCTTTTTTTAAGTCAGACAACTGATTCACAGATGTAACTGGGGGATAAAGCACATCACCTAAAAGCTGGCACCATGGTATAGTAGGTTAAGCCTCTGCCTGCGGTGCCAGGATCCCATATGGGTGCCAGTTCAAGTCCTGGCTGCTCCACTTCCGATCCAGCTCCTTGTTAGTTTGCCTATGAAAGCAGGGGAGAATGGCCCAAGTGCTTGGGTCCCTCTACCCACGTAGGAGATCCAGAAGAAGCTCCTGGCTTCAACCTGGCCCAACCCTGGCTGTTGTGTCCATTTAGGGAGCAAACCAGTGGATAGAAGATTTCTTTCTCTCTCTCTAACTTTCAAATAAATAAATAAAATCTGTATAAAAAATGTCACATGAAAGGAAGCATAGGAAATGTCTACCCATTTTTGCCCTGTGTAGTGCCTCTGGGCAGGACCAAAAGATTGGCACAATCTACGATTTTTGTACGAAGAAAATCTTAAGAGAATATTCTGCCTGTAAGTGTAAATCAAAGCCTATTTAAGACTCAGCCCCCGTGTTCTTGTGCTTTATTTAGTAACAGTGTTAAGTGGTGGTAACTATGAAAGTGTGTACTTAACTGGGGTAGGAAAATTATATGCGATGAGGATTTTTTTTTTTTTTTTTTTTTGAGACAGAGAGATCTTCTTTCTGCTGATTCATTCCCCAAATGCCCACAACAGCTAGAGCTGGGTCAGGTCAAAGCAAGGAGCTGGGAACTCAATTCAGGTCTCCCAAGTGGGTGGCAGGCACCCTACCATCTGTGCCATCAGCCGCTGCCCCCAGGGTGTGTGTTAGTGGGAAGCTGGAATTGTGAGTGTAGGCAACACTCACACTCAAACACTCCCAGGTGGAGCCAGGTGTCTCCAGCACCCCGGGAGGTATTTTTTTCAGGAGACGGTGGACTGGGTTTATAATTGTCCATAATGCTTGGTGCCAGCCTGCTGGGGCAGGGACACTGGAAGATCAGGGTCCACCAGGGCCTTAGCTCACATTGTTTTGCTTGCAAATTGCACAACATTCCGAGGGGATTGCTCTGCCCTCGTATTTACAATTTGGTTAAAGAGTCAGCCCTTACACCCAGGTTATTCAACACACACATACACAACGGTGGTCATGGCAACAGCAAGGCGCCTCTGGGTTGGACGCTCTCAAATCAGTTAGCAACTTGGGATCCGCAAGACTGTAGGAAGACGCCGTTTTTCCCACGCTTGCTCACAGAGAGAAAGCAAGGGTCTAGCGTTCATAGCGAGGGAGGTGGGCCTCATTGTGCTCCGGGTGCTGGAGCTGCACACCTGTCCCCAGCTGCTTTGGGTTAAGACTTTATCAGGCCCCGTCTCTCTTCGTTAGTTTGCAGTTCCTCTGTTTTCCCTGTGGTGTTACAAGGCAACTCCTTATTAAAGATTAACTCGCTCAATTAGGGGAGCGCTCCAAGGATCAGGCTGGCCCCACAGGGCCACGGATGGCAAGGCTCGGAATTTAGCGTCCATGCCAGACTCTATTTTGAGATGTTTTACAGGATCTCTGAGCTTTGATCAAAACAGATCTGCCAATGTTACCCAGTGCTCAGTTTCCCTATTTAAGAGGGAGGTAACAGTCAGTGCATCCCCTGGCCAGGAGAGGGGCTCACCTTGACTCCTGCGTCGTCAGGGTCCAGTTAAAAGAGAAACCCCACACCAGCTGTGTTCACAGAGCACATTTATCGTACGGATGGCAAAGGGAAAACGGAAGTGCCAAGGAAACAGAAGTGGCAACCCAAGGAAGCAGTTGGCCCCTTGGGGTGGGGGTGGGGGGTTGACTAAGGGATGGGGTGGGAGTTCCTGGAACCCCGGAGCGCAGACCTCCGAGGAAGGAGCGGTAACCGCTGTGCTGGCATCCTTGCGGGATATAATCAAGGCAAGCTGAAAACGTGAACCAAACTCAGCCGCCTGGGAAAAAGCTGTTGGCGCCTGACACTTTAGGCACAGGAAGCAAACTGCAGAAAGCAAGCCCTGTGTCCCTCCTCCACCTCCC
The DNA here is from genome assembly GCF_051225735.1 of Oryctolagus cuniculus. Classification (NCBI taxonomy): domain Eukaryota; kingdom Metazoa; phylum Chordata; class Mammalia; order Lagomorpha; family Leporidae; genus Oryctolagus; species Oryctolagus cuniculus. The sequence goes on from NC_142868.1 coordinate 180,753,185, forward strand.
CTGTCCCCGGCTTCCTCTAGCGCCACCTCTTGGTGGGTCCGAACGAGGGGCAGCTGGCAAAGCAAAAAGCCGTTTGTGGAATCCCGGCCCTGACAGCCCCAGGAAACAAACAAAAGCATCCACACGGCAGGGGTGTGTGTGTGATCGCGCGCACGTGTTACTGTAACGCCGTGAAGGGCATTCTTGTACATGTTGATGCCTTGTGCACCCAACAACTTCGGATCTGCAGGGCTGTAGAAAGATGCCAGGGGCAGTGTGGTGCACACTTACTGGATTTAACTTACACTTATTAACCGCTCCGGTTGGGTGTGGTACGGTGTCTCATAATTTCAATTTGCATTTTTCACTACTAATGAAGTTGAGCATTGTTTTCCGTTTGCATATCCTCTCTAGAGAAGTGCTGGAGAAACCTGCTGGCCTCTTTGCTGTTAAGTTGTTGACCTCACTGGTCTGTGAGGAGTTCTGGTACTTTCTTGATGCAGGTTGTTTTTTTTTTTAAGATTTATTTATTTATTTGAAAGTCAGAGTTACACAGAGAGAGAAGGAGAGGCAGAGGCAGAGAGAGAGACAGAGAGGTCTTCCATCTGCTGGTTCATTCCCCAATTGGCCGCAAAGGCTAGAGCTCTGCCGATCCGAAGCCAGGAGCCAGGAGCTTCTTCCGGGTCTCCCACGTGGGTGCAGGGGCCCAAGGACTTGCTTTCCCAGGCCATAGCAGAAAGCTGGATCAGAAGTGGAGCAGCTGGGTCTCAAACTGGTGCAGGTTCTTTTGATTACATTGATTTATGATGGTTTTACTTAACTTTGAATCTTTGACTTTATGATGGCGTGGAAGTGATGTGCATTAAGGAGAAAATGTGACTTGGAAATTTGAATTTCAATCATTTCCTGAGCTAGTGAGTTAAGTACAGGCCATTTCCGTTTCCACTCCTGGACAGCATTGGTCACTGTGGCTTCTGGTCAGCCAAGTGAACTTGACAGGAAACGATCGCAATCAGTGGGTTAGCGGTATACAATGCATTTTGAAAGGTTTGTTTATGTATTTGAAAGACAGAGTGAAGGGGGGGAGAGAAAGAGAGAGAGAGAGAGAGAGAGAGAGAGATGGAGAGATTTTCAATTTGCTGGCTCACTCCACAAATGGCCACAGTGACACGAGCTGGGCCAGGCAGAAGCCAGAAACCTGGAACTCCATCCTGGTCTCCCACATGGGTGGCAGGGCCTGCCCTGGCCCCTGGATCAAATCTTTTTGCTAATTTTTCAAAGGTTCGAAAGCTCAGTTGCCTTTGCCACGTGCAAGGTCCCAGCCTGTTCGAAGGAGCAGGCTCTGAGACCCTTCGGTCCTCCTGTCCCCTCCGGCACCTCGCAGGCCGGCAGCTGGGAGCAGCATCTGCAGGCTACTCCTTAGCCCCCAAGTGGCTGTCCTGCGGTGGCACCCACGGCCAGGCTGCGGAAGCTGAGCCGGGTCACAGGCGCACACCTCGCTTCCCCCAGCCAGCCAAGCGCGGCACAGAGCGGAGGTGGACGAGCAGTCCCGTCCGGGAGGTTAATGTTCCACCCTGGGCTTCTCAGGCCACGCTCCAGGGCGGCTCGCCAGGTGGCCTAGAGGAACGAGGAGGAGCCGGGGGCGGCGACGCTGGGGACTCTGCAGCCTGGGTGGAGGGACCTTGCCCTTCAGGGCCGTGGGTGGGGGTACTGGGCTGCCCACGGAGACCTAGTCTGGGGGTGGGGGTAGCTGGGACCTCCTGGGCCCTAGGGAAAGCAGAGGGCCACTCTGGGTATCTGGATATATCTACATATCTCAGGACCATTTACCCAGTGCTGCCCAAACTGCTGGCCCTCCTGCCCTTGTCCTGGCAGAAGCGGCTGCACTGCACAAGCCACTGCCAGGTAGAACTGCTGACCCCGGAGCTCCGGCCTTCCCTTCCCTGCGTGGTGCCCCCTGCTGGCCAGTACCTTCCCTGCCTTTCTCTCCCTCTCCCCTCCCTCCTCTCCCCTCTGATGTCTGGGGCCTGCCCTTACTTCTGCCCACAGGGCCATGATGTTTGGGGTGCAGAAGGACCCCAGGCCGCTCTGCCCTCCTCCTCCTCTTCTCCGTGCTCCCCACGCTGTGCTCCTCTGTGCTCCCCTCCAGCAGGCATCAAAGCAGGACCTCGCGCCTTCTCAGCAGAATCCTTCCCACCCCTTATCCTATTCACCAGCTCCGCCCCCTCTGCTGTGCGTGCTCCCCAGGACCTCCCTGTGGACACCGAGCGGTTTCCAGAGAAGATGAGGAATGGGGCGCTGACTCTGGCCAGCCCAGCCCACGTCCTCCAGGACGGCGCCCCGAGAGGTGGACTGGGGACTCAGCCATGGCCCTCACTGCTCTGCACCCCTACACCGAGTCCCCGAGTCCTGTGTGTAAGACCAGGGCAGCGCACTGGGGCTGCCTGGGCAGGGGGTGGAGCTGTCCCAGCACAGAGAGGAGGGGCCGGGGGAGGGGCTTTGTTGACTATCACCAGAATATTCTAGAGCGCGGATTCTAACGAGTTTGGCTCAGGACCCTTGGCAGAGCTTTTGCCTATGTAGCAGATATCTATTGATAGTCACACATCAGAAATTAAAATAGAGAATGTTTAGAAGGCTGATTTAAAAATAGCACTAACAGGCCGGCCCCACGGCTCAATAGGCTAATCCTCCACCTAGCGGCGTCGGCACACCGGGTTCTAGTCCCGGTTGGGGCGCCGGATTCTGTGCCAGTTGCCCCTCTTCCAGGCCAGCTCTCTGCTGTGGCCCGGGAAGGCAGTGGAGGATGGCCCAAGTACTTGGGCCCTGCACCCCATGGGAGACCAGGATAAGCACCTGGCTCCTGGCTCCTGCCATCGGATCAGCGTGGTGCGCCGGCCGCAGCACGCCAGCCGTGGTGGCCATTGGAGGGTGAACCAATGGCAAAGGAAGACCTTTCTCTCTGTCTCTCTCTCTCACTATCCACTCTGCCTGTCAAAAAAAAAAAAAAAAAAAAAAAAAAAAAAAAAAGAATGATTAAAAAAAATAGCACTGATGAACCCATTGTACGTAACCGTATGTAACGTTTGTATGGAAAATAATTGCTTTCCCTACAGGAAAGAGATGATAGTGAGACAGGTGGTGCTGTCTGTCGCACTTGACATCTGGGGTCTTGCCCTGCCTCCACGTTCCATCTGCTGTCACGGCACATGTCACGTGGCTTCCGCAACTCGGTCAGGAGAGAATGAGTGAAAAAGACAGAGTGTCATTGTGTCATGAAACTGATTCTGGTCACGTAGGCACCGTTGGGGCAGGGAGCCCCAGGATTCCAGCTCCACGCCTGGAATACCGCACACCTCGGGGCCCCCAGGACACACTCCGGGCTTCTCAGCTTCCGTCTCAGAGGCATCAGGAAGGCAGCCACAGACAACATTTCACAAAGCGTGTGGCTGCTTCCCAGTGACTTTATTTACAAAATTAGGAAGGAAGGGCTGCATTTGGCTCAGTGGCCCTAGCTCCCCTCTCGTGGATCCAGAACAGAAGTTTGCTGGGGCCAGGCACAGCCAGTATTGTGAAGCAGAGGTGCCAGCATCCCACGTCCGAGCACCAGTTCAAGTCCCAGCTGCTCCACTTCTGATCCAGCTCCCTGCTATGCACTTGGGAAAGCAGCAGAAGATGGCCCAAGTGCTTGGGCCCCACACATACGTGGGAGACCTGGATGGAGTGCCTGCACCTGTCCCGGCAGCTGGGGTAAGAACCAGCGTGTGGAAGATCTCTCTGTCACTCTGCCTTGCAAATAAAGTCAAATAAAGCTTAACAAGGGACAAGCTTGCTGGGGTCCTGGGCTTAGGGCTCGTGCCACAGAAGGGAGAGAGCAGTGCCATCCGAGTCCTAGCCAGGCTAGGCGCTCCCAGAACTTCTCCGTCTTCATGTCTTTAGCTCCCCAGTTGCTAACATCCACAGCCTCCACCATGATTGTGCCCCTTGGTATCCTCAAGGGCTCACTCTCGGGGTCCCTGCCCATGCTGAACCCCGTGGGAGCTCACGAGTTTCTCTATAAAATGCCGTAGTATTAGCACGTCAAACTACGCAATCTTTGTGCAGCCTTTAGAGTATGTACAAGACCTAATACCAGGTAAACACTGTGCACATAGTTGTTACACTGCATTATTTAGGGGATAGCAACAAGAAAAATGTCTGTATGTGTGGCTTTTCCTCATATTTTCCGTCTGTGGTTGGTGGAACCTGCGGATTGGAACCCTCGGACGGATACCGAGGGCGCTGGACTTAGACGTCCCTCCGCCAGCCCTGCTTCTCCCACAGCTCCTTCTCAGCCTCCGCTCTGGCCTCTTCCTGCTATTGGAAAGCACAGGCACGGGGCCAGCACTGTGGCGTAGCGGGTAAAGCTGCCGCCTGATGCTGGCATCCCATGTGGGTGCCGGTTCAAGTCCCAGCTATTCCACTTCCAATTCCACTCCCTGCTAATGTACTTGGGAAAGCAGCAGAAGATGGGCCAAGTGTTTGAGCCCCTACCACCCACATGGGAGACCTAGCTTTGGCCTGGCCCGGCCCTGGCTGTTGCGGCCATCTGGGTAGTGAACCAGTGGATGGAAGCTATCCCTCTCTTTCTCTGTCTCTCCCTTTCTCTCTCTCTCTGGAACTCTGACTTTCAAGTAAATAATAAATAAATCTTAAAAACAAGGGGGAAAAAAGGCAAGCACAGGCACTTCCGGCGCTGGAGGCGGCAGCAGGGAATCTTCCTCCCCATCCCCACCCTGAGTCCTGGGCACGTGGGGCAGCGGCAGGGGCGCGTGAGGGTGGAGCAGCCTCGCCCCGCCTCCTGAGCCAGCCCACGTCCTGTGTTCACCTCCCTGCTCCTGGTGCCTTGTGGGACTTCTCACCCACACGCCCTCGGGCCTGAAACTCTGCCTCCTCCCTGCTCCCGATGGCTCTCAGCCACCCCCGTGCCTCCCAGCCATCTTCTTCCTCTGCTGCTCCTGGTTCTGGTCTGTTCCTGGGTCCAAGTCTCCAGCCCCAAGGTCAGGACTGACCTGTCAGAGAGGGAGAGGCCCCATCCCTCCCCTGGCTGTTCCCACGCATCCCCTGAGCCTTCCCTCGGCTAGCCCTGTCCCCTGCCAGCCCCTCCGCTCCCTGGCCTGACTGCTGGGTGCTGTCCAGCTGAGGGAGACAGTCTCAGTATCCCACGGGACTGTCCTGGGTATAAGGAAAGCACAGTGCCCGGCTTGGCTCTGCCTTTGCCCCCACGGCTTCATCCTTTGCCTGCCTTCCTGGCCTTCCCCACCAGGGTCACGTGGCCAACTCCTCAACCCAGGACCCCGAGGTTACCGGGCAAGGGCTTGAGTCCGGCCAGGGTGGGGCAGGGCAAGCTCAGTCATCGGGAACCCGCAGCACAACCCTGCCGAAGTCAGCTTTGCTGCCATCCGGGGAGGGACTCTCGCTCGGCTCCTCTTCCGGCCACCCTCGAGCTCCACCCGAGGACGCACGACTCAGCTTTAAAAATAGAACGCTCGCGCTGGACTTTTATGGTCTTGTGGAGAGCACTGTGCTTGTGCCCTCCCACACCTGGTCTCTGCCCCTGCCTGGCCCCGAGTAGCGGCCCAGAGCGGCTCTGCACAAGCTCGCCAGCAGTGCTCCACCGACGGCTCCCGGCAGATTTACGAGTTCGGCCTTGGCTGAAGCCTGCTCCGCATGGCTGCCCGCCATGGTCCAGCTGCTCTCCCACGTCCCGTGCAGCGCGGGGCCGGGACGTGCCGTGTCTCCTGTTCTACCCCCGACCCAGCTCGCTGCTGAGTCACCCTGGCCAGCCCCCACCCTCGCTCACACTCACGACTGACGAGGGTTTGTATCTGAGGGTGGCCAGGTGGGGACTCCAGGCGCTGAAATTGAAGGAAAAGGCGGTTCCTTCCGGGCCTGGAGCTCAAGGCCAGTTTGAGTTCACCCCAGTGTGTGTAGACTATGATTAGTTCTCGTATTATTGTTCAGGGAGAGAGAAAACCCTTAAGGCTCCATCTCATTGCTGGCACCCCTGGCAGGACCCAGGGTGGCGATGCCCTCAGGAGGAGCTGGCCCCAGGGAGCTGCTCTGTATATGGGTGGTCAAAGTGACTCCACAGTCAGCGAAGCACAGGCAGCCACCTTCAAGGAGCCTGCCCGGCCCTGACCTTGAGGTTGGGTCCTAATGCAATGGGAAGAGAAGACTGTGACCATCACCCCCTGGAAAAGACTCGCCTTCTATGTTCAAGGCCCTTCATGAGGGCGTCATGGAGCCTCCCAGGATCCTTCCTGGGCCAGGCCTGACATTGCTTGGGTCAGTTACAGATGAGCTGCCTCTGGGAGAAGAACCTCTGTGTAGGTGGCTGGGCTGATCCACAAGCGCCCCTGGGGACCAGAAGGCAATAGCGCGAGCTTTATGGCCTAACCCCAGACAAACCCAAGTGCAGAAGGGGGGGGGGGCAGGGCCAGAGAGCGGGCAATGCCGTGCCAGCCCAGACACGGCTCTCCTGATCTCCCACTCCTCACCCGTGGGGCGCAAGCTCTGGAGGGACCGGGAGAAAGTACATTCTCTTCTTAGGCTTCACGACCCCAGCCCAGGGTTCTTCACACTTGCAGCGGCCAAGAACCTCTGAGACCCTCAGGCTTTCCCAGGAGCACCTGGGGCTGCTGCCAGACCAGCCCCTCCTTCTGTTCCTGTCTTCTTGTCTGTGCAGGTCTGTAGGAGCTGGAGGCCAGGAGAGCGAGGGATGATGTTGGTACCCAGCTGCGAGCCCACTCAGATGCCTTCGTGCCTCACTGCCCTGAAGCTGCCACAGAAGAGCCATTGGGAAGTCCCTTCCCGGGTGTCGAGGGCGGGGGTCTCCATCCTGTGCTCCCTGGGAACTCCCCACCGTGGCAGTGCCCGCTGCACCTGCCGCTGGGACTTGGGAGCTGAGGTTGAGTCAGATCCGACGGCTGAGGTCCCAGTGAAGACAGGGAGGGTCTGGTGGGAAATCCAGGTCCCTCTGTGAGAGTCGCCGTCCCGGAGAGCAAAGCAAGTGTGACGCTCATTTGTCACCAAGAGCTGGCGGGAGTGGCTTGGTGGAAAGGTCAGCCTCTGCCTCTTCAGAGTCTTGGGACCGCACTTGCACATCCTTCATCCTGGGGCTGCAGGTGGCGGCTGGGGTGGCGTCCAGGCCGGAACACCCCAGGCCTCCAGCATAGAGACGTGAGCGCATGGGCCACTTCTGCAAGACACGGGTGGGACTTGCCTTCCAGAATCTCACACTGAGCCCTGGCCTCCCCTCACCCCTGCCCGACACCCTCCACCTTCCTCCCTGCACTGATAGCAGCGGTCTCACCGCCACATGCGGCCTCCAGAGCCTGCCCGAGGGGCACAGGAGAAGCTATCTGGGGAGAGCCAGGGCCCCCAGAGGAGAAACCCTCCCCTGGGATGGGAGGTCAGGCACCCTGGACAGAGGTGGCAACAGCCAAGGGCTGGGCAGTGGGCACCACGGAAGAGCTGTGCCAATCTCCCTCCAGGCTGGGGACTTCCACGACCGGCAGGAGTGTGGCCAGTCCCGGAAGTCCCCGCGCTGACTCTGTCCTGGGGTCTGCTCTTGTCTCCAGCAACCCTCCCCTGGGGGCGGGGGGCACAGCACGATGACATTTAGGACGTAAGTATCCTCAAAAACATAAATGTGACCCCATTACTCTGTCACCCTCAGAGGACAGAGTGTGCGCCTCTGCCAGCTCCTTCCAGCTCCAGCCCGGGGCCTGCCTGGTGGCTGCGAGCGAGTCGGACAGCCCTGGGTTCAAAGCACACCCAGCCATCACCCCCCTAAGCTGCAGCTTCTCTGTAAAGTGACCTTTGTTTGGTTCTCTCACTGGGGGGAAAGCACGCTGACGCACCCAGCCCCGCTCCTGGCGTGTGCTCAGCTCTCAGGGGATGGGGCGGTTCCTCTGAGGGTGGTCATTGTCAGGGATGCTTTTCCTCCATAACCCCGCGCCGTGCTGTGCTCTGGAGAAGGAAGGCTCGTGCAAGCTTCCGTTTTGCTTGTAATAAAACTGAGGTTCTGGAAAGCCGGGCTGTGGCCTGCAGGCCGTGCACGCGGGAAGCCCCAGCTCCTGCCCAGCCCCCAGCCCTCACTGCCACCCCCTGCCTGCTTGGCTGCTTCTAGAATGCTGCTGTTTTGGGCTGCTGCCCTCCTGGAGGGCATATCTGCAGGGCAGCATAGAGGCAGGTGGGGCACCGCGGGTGACGCTGCGCAGGGACCTGGGGCTATGCTGGGGGCCACTTCCTTGGCCAGGCCCCAGCCCTACAACCTGCTCCTTTTTAGCTTTTTCTGCCTTACCACCAAGCACCCTCCAGAGTGTTTTCCTCCTCGTGGGGGACCCACATTCCTGTGAAGCCATTTCCAGCCGCCACTCCACGAGAAACGCAGGGTCTACCCCACCCAGGGAGCCTGCCCCAACATCGCTCCCTGTGAGACGGCGGAAAGAAGCTGGCCCAGTGTCAGCTCTGCCCAGGCCTGGGGGCCAGGTCCAGTGTCCCCTCCCAGCCCCCAAGGTGCTCAATATCAGAACGCCTTCCCTCCCCCTCCCATGACCTACCTTGAGAGGGTGCAAGTAGCGGAGTCCGCGCAGGAACGGCGGCCAGGCGGGGCCGGGCAGCTCGTGCCCCAGCGTGCGCGTGAGGTGGGCGATGTAGCTGGTGGCCAGCACCAGCACATCCAACTTGGAGAGCTTGGTGTCGGGAGGCACGGCAGGCAGAGCAGCCTGCAGGGCCAGGAAGGCCTGGCGCAGGGTCCTCACCCGGCTCCGCTCCCGTGCCGCGTTCTCGGGGCTCGCCTCGCTCTGCTGGGGGCGGAGGTCCTGTGAGTGGGTCTGACCCCCCGGACCCTCACCCGCCCCCAACCTCTAGGAGACAGGGTGTCCTCCTGGATGGAGTGCAGAGGGCCCCGGTCATTGCAGCTGAGAGGAGGCCTGGCTTGGGGACAGACGGCAGGTCGATACCAAAGCTTGGCTTAGAACCTGAGAGAGTCCTGAGTTCTCTCGGCTATGCCACCAACGCTGCGTCCCACACCCGAGTGTGAATCCTGGTTCTCAGAGTACCCTCAGGGCTGCGTGGAGCCCCACGTTCGGGGGCCAACCCTTGACCCAGACAGCTCCTGAGCTAAACAGGCTGTGGTGGTGCAGAGGAGAGGGCTCTGAGCGGTGCTGAGACACAGGCTGAAGTCCCTCCCCGTCCCTGATGCTGCTGGGGACCATGGGACGGTCACGTCCTTCCTCCCAGCCTCAGTTTCCCCAGCAGCAGGGAGCTGAGCCAGTGAGTGACAGGCTCAGCTGTGCTCTGGTTAACGGCAGCTCTGATGTGTCCCAACCTCTCCAAGCATGGCGCTGTGGGGACGGGTCCCCACTCTTGGTCAGGAATGAAGAGACTGGCCTACCTGCCCCCCAACCCCAGCCCCAGCCTCCCCCAGCTCCCCTCGGTAGGCCCAGGATTTGCTTACCCTGCCTCGAGCCCGGCCCCCTGCCCTGGCACCTCGAGGGTTGGGGGCGGCCCAGCCCCAGCTTTGGGTGTTCCAGTTGGTCTCTTCCCATGGGTCCTGCCTTGTCCTGCAGAGGCGGCTCCTCCTCTTCTCGGCGGTGCCTGGCAGCCCCCGCGCTCTGGCCTTAGCCCGGCCATGCCCTGCGCCTGGCGTGGCTGGTGCCTCTCTGGCCTCCCTCTGTGACATGCCACCCCCCAGGCTATGCAGGCTGCAGCCCACCGAGCAAGACCACAGTGCCCGGGGGAGCACTAGCTGGGGCGGCAGCCGGCCATGCAGCCGGCAATGTCTACATCCGAGGAAGCCAGCGCCAACTCCGTCCTGCTCAGTCCTTGCTCTGGGAAAACTGCCCACCAGGCACAGCCCCCGCAAAAAGCCTCCGCCCACCTCCCAACCCAGAGCAGTGGTGGGGGCGCCGCATGCTGGGAGTGGCCAGCCCTGGGCCGAGGGCCATGCTGAGGAAGGCCAGAGGGCGGGTGGGAAGGGAGCACCCTCCTGGGCTGTGCTGGACCCAACAGTGGTCCGCAGTGGGCCTAGGGCTTCAGTTTTGGGGCCCAGGTCCGTGGAGGGGCCCTATGCACACATCCCCGAAAGGCCTCTCCTTCCTTGCCAATGAACATGACCTTCAATGCCACAGGAAGCTTCTCCCCATCCCCTGGATGTGTGTCCCATGTCCAACCCAGGGCTTTTCCTTTACCCTCCCCTGCCCCTGAACAGCTGCCCCAGCCCTGCCAGGGCTGTGCCGTCAGGTTATGCCCTTCATTCACGAGGCCTTGGTCAAACCCCACAGACCCCCAGCCCCCGTGTCCCGGTTGGGTTGGTGGCACTGCAGCCCGGCTGGTTTCTGCCCAGCTCTGTGCCCCTAGAGCACTGTGTGCCAGGCACTGTGCCAAACACTTCCTGTGCGTTGTCTTGCTTCTTTCTCAGGGTGAGCTTATGAGAGAGTTGAGTTAGAGGGGAGCACGTATCCAGACGTGAGACAGCTTACCCAGTGTCAAACCTTGGGAAGTGATGGGGAGGGATGAGAACCCAGACAGGCAGCGGGACGGGAGGCTCCCCCACCCTAGGAGAGTGTGCCACGCGTCTGTCCCCACGGGGTCTTTGAAGGCAAGGGACCGTGACGTTTGCACGGCCTCCTCCACACAGCGAGTCAGGAGGGAGGCAGAACGCATAACCACTGGGCCACAATAGCCCCTGCCTGCCCTCAAATCACAGCCCGTGCTTACAGCACAATCCATCTTCCACGTCCCTTGTCCCCCGGTCTTGAGCTCCAGGACAGACAGAATTAAAGGGAAAACACAAACGCAGGTGTTCACAGTGAGAGAGTCCTCGAGCCAGCCAGAGAGAAAGGGGAAAAGGGGGAGGAGGGACTACGACCTGGAGGCGGTGTCAGCACAGCCCCAGGAGCTCCTGGGGAGGGCCCGCCAGGCCCAGGTGGCCAGGGCTGGGACCCACACGGGTCTGAGCACCTCCAGGAGCCGGCATGCGGCGCGCGCACCAAGATCCCTCAGCTGGGGAGGAAGCACGAAGAACACCTCTGGCAGACCCTGCTGGCTCCGGAAGAGAAGGCAGCCCCGGAAGAGGAGGGCCTCTCGGCCATTCTGGACGGGCGGGCTCGGCCCAGATGGGAGAAGACAAGAGCCCCTTGCAGTGTAGACACGGACGGACGGCCTGGCAGACGAGAGCTGCGGCGGTTGCTTCAGCTGGAGCCACAGGCACTGCAGGGCAGTGTCGGAGGCTTTGGGGGAAGGCGCTGCTCTCCCAGACTCGTCTTCCGTAGCGGCCTCCAGAGCCCTGCTGGAAGGGACACAAGGACACTGAGAGACGTCTTTCTAGCAGTCAGCTCCGTTTGCAATAAAGCCCTAGACCCTGACAAAACAAGCAAACAGCCTGGCTGAATTCAATAAATGTTTGCTGTCTCCATACTGTGGAGTAATGTGCAGTCATAAAAAGAATAACACCGACCTCTGTACAGAGACATCAAAAACTTCCCAAGATACGTGGCTTAGTGAAAACGCTTACCGTAGGTCAATATGCACAACAAGATCCCAGTCAAGTAAAAAACACCAAAGAACGGGGGTGGGTATTCGGTACGGTGGTGTTGAGGTGCTGTTCGGGACAGCTGCATCCCATATTGGAGGGCCTGGTTTGAGTCCTGGTTCTGCTTCCAATCCAGATTCCTGCTAATACACAACTTGGGAGGCAGCAGACGATGGCTCAGGTGCTTGGGAGACTGGGATGAGTTCCTGGCTTCTGGCTTTGGCCTGGTCTACCTTTGGTTCTTGTGGGCATTGTGGAAGCTATCTCTCTCTGCCTTTCAAATAAACTGAAAATAAATAATTTATGCCCCACCCATAAAAGACGCAAGCATAAAGGTTTATGTTACATGAGAATGAGGAGATGCATACCACGCATTTTTTTTTTTTTGACTAGTGGACAGTGAGAGAGAGATAGGTCTTCCTTTTTTTGCTGTTGGTTCACCCTCCAATGGCCGCCACAGCCAGTGTGCTGTGGCTGGCGCATCGCGCCAATCCAAAGCCTTTGCATTGTTAAATTCCAGATGTAGAGAATGTTTTTTTTTGACAGGCAGAGTTAGACAGTGAGAGAGACAGAGAGAATGGTCTTTCTTCCATTTGTTCACCCCTCAAATGGCTGCTACAGCCGGTGCTGTGCTGACCCGAAGCCAGGAGCCAGGTGCTTCCTCCTGGTCTCCCATGCGGGTGCAGGGCCCAAGCACTTGGGACATCCTCCACTGCCTTCCCGGGCCACAGCAGAGAGCTGGCCTGGAAGAGAAGCAACCAGGACAGAATCTGTCGCCCCAACCGGGACTAGAACCCGGGGTGCCGGCGGCACAGGTGGAGGATTAGCTTAGGAAACTGTGGCGCCGGCCCAGATGTAGAGAATTTACACGCACCTTGACCCAGGGCCCATGGCCATCTTTGGTACACACAGAGCCTGTGGTCAGCCTGCCCTCGACCTCCACCCCCACCCCGCCCACTTCCTTCCTTCAGTTCCCTTTCCTCCCATCCCATGATTCTCCCCAGTCGCAAGTGACAAGTCCATGCAGGTGACAAGTCCACGGTGCTTGATACGTATTCTTTTGTCCGTAGGTGCGACGGTTTTAAAATGCATCCACATGTTCTTTGATAGCTCCAGCATTCAAAAGGTGGCACCCAATCGCTCTCCCCCAGAATGTGGGCCTGACTTGGTGACTTGCTTTGAACAAACAGAAGGTGGCAGGTGTGTCAGGGTGCATCATGGGAAGCCAGGTTACAGAAGACGTGCAGGCGTCCCCTCTGCTGTCTCACCCCTGGAGCTGCCCTGTGGAGGCACACAGGTTGCCCTTGAGAGGCCCACGTGGTGATGGAGGAGGTGTCTGACAGATAGCACGAAGCTGCGAGCCAGCCCGGAAATGGATCCCCCAGTCCCATCTGTGCTGTCGGCTGGCTGCAGCCCTAGCTGACCGCTTGAGTGGAACTCGTGAGAGACCCTGAGCCGGCCACCCAGCTGAGCTGCTCCCACCCACAGACTTCCTGACCCATGGAAGCCATGTTAGACAAGCAATGCTTATTGTTGCATAAGTTAGGGAGTGATGTGCTGAGCAGCGATGGACAGTGGAAGTGATGTGTGTTACTGAAGCATGCGCCCTGTGGCAGGAATGACCGGAAATGTGCACAGTTGGTGCCTTTATGTTTGTTACTTCCCTTTCTTGCTGCTAACCGTGGCAGAGTACGCCATGGTGATGCCCACTACCTGCTGACTACTCAGAGGCCTGGGCAGGGGCATCCAGATGGCCTGCAACCCTGACAAGGCTGCCGTGGGTGTCCTGGGCTCCCAGAGTGAGATGCTGGGCTAACCGTCCAGAGTGGCTGCAGAGCCTGCACACCCAGCGGCAGCACTGCCCGGCACAGCGGTGCGAGCCAGACCTCCAGTGTGCAGTCAAATCTCCACGATGGGCGTCTGTTGTGGTTTGTTTGCCCTTCGGATTTCTGATGAGCCGGAACATCCCTGGTGCGCGGTGCTGGGTTCAGGTTGCTTGTTTTTTTCTCCACATGTGACCCCGTTTTACTTTCTCTACAGAGTTTCCCAGACGTCATCTACTGAACCCCCCGTCTTCTCCCGGTGCAGTCAGAGCTCCCACTAAGTCGTCTAGGAGTTGCCTTAGTTGTACCTAGGTCAGATCGTGAGCTCCCATCTATTCTTGATCCTTTTGTCAGTATCAGACCCAATAGTCAATATCACACTGCTCTGATTACGATGACTTCATAGTCTGCATATTTCGAAGGGACTGCTTTTTTTTTTTTTTTTTTTGGACAGGCAGAGTTAGACAGTGAGAGAGAGAGAGAGAGAAAGGTCTTCCTTTTTCTGTTGGTTCACCCCCCAAATGGCCGTCACGGCCTGCGCACTGCGCCGACCCAAAGCCAGGAGCCAGGTGCTTCCTCCTGGTCTCCCATGTGGGTGCAGGGCCCAAACACTTGGGACATCCTCCACTGCCTTTCCGGGCTACAGCAGAGAGCTGGACTGGAAGAGGGGCAACCGGGACAGAATCTGGCGCCCCAACCGGGACTAGAACCCGGGGTGCCGGTGCCGAAGGCGGAGGATTAGCCAAGTGAGCCGTGGCGCTGGCGAGACTTCCTTCTTAACTTATTTTTTATACTTACTTATTTTTAAAGATTGATTGATTTATTTGAAAGTCAGAGTTACAGAGAGAGGAAGAGAGACATGGATCCTGCACCCACATGTTCACTCCTCAGGTGGCTGCAACAGCCAGGACTCGGCCAGGCCAAAGCCAGGTGCCAGGAGCTTCTTCTGGGTCTCCCACGTGGGTAGCAGGGCCCAAGCACTTGGGCCATCTTCCACTGCTTTCCTGGGCCATTAGCAGGGAGCTGGATAGGAAGAGGAGCAGCTGGGACTTGAACCGGCACCAATATAGGGATGCTGGCACCACAGGTGGTAACTTTACTCTCTGTGCCACAATGCTAGTCCCAACTTTATTTTTTAAAGATTGATTTAGTTATTTCTAAATTTCTATTTCTTGTTTTTCCTTCCACATAGATTTTAGAAACTGTTCACTGAATGACTAAAAAAATTCAGCTGAAATTTTTGATATTTCATTGAATGCATGAGTAATTTTTGGGGATGTTGCCAACTTTGTACTTTTAAGATAATTGTTCCAAAAACATGGGATGTCTCTCCTCTTATTCCAGTCACCTTCTATATCCTTTATTAGTTTGTAGTTTACTCCACTAATGTATATGTATTCCTGCTTAAGTGAATCACTCAGTAGTTGATGATTTTTGTTGTTCTTGCAGATGCTAACCTTTTTTTTTTTTTTTTTTTTAAAGACTATCCTAGCCGTTATTGTAGTGTAGCAGGTACAGCCGCCCCTGGATCGAGTCCCGGCTGTTCCACTTTCAATCCTGCTCCCTGCCAGTGACCTCATAATCTGGGACATAGGCCGGGTGCCGAGTATTGGTCTAACTCCTGGAAGCTGGGCCTCGTGGCTTCCTCCACGGCCTGTAATACAGATGATGGCAAGTTCTCCTCCTCTGGGTCCTGCTTCAGCACCGCACCATCAATCTCCACATTGGCAGGCCCAGGAAGAAGCCTGTGCACGTCCCGTCTGGACAGGACTGGCTGCACACAGAGGACTGGAGATGGAGTGATGCCAACCAGGATCATCTTTATGCCAGAACTTGGGGACTGTCATCTACACTTGGAACAACAAACTCTTGGGCACTGTGTAAGTTGGGGTTCCTTTGAAAAAGAAGGTACTTGGCAAGCCCAGGATTCACCTGCATGGCCATGGGGTTGGTGAGAAGGGACAAGAAGGAGCCTTCTCCCTGCCGCCAGGACACGCACTCACACTTCTCTTAGCTCCCAGGTGCTGGAAAGGCTCTGGAAGCTTCACCACCTCCAGCCCCAAATGGAGGCCCTCTCTTATTTTTAAGTCTCTGTTGTCCCTGACCTATTAGAAATACACCTAATCAATCTTTTCAAAGAGCAGCCTTTGGTTTGGTTGATATTCTAAATTCTTTTTCAAAACATCATTTATGTATAACATTCTGGTAAAACACACATGACTTAAAGTCTGCCATCGTAGCCATTTTTAAATGTATAGTTCAATAGCTTTTGTACATCCACAGGGTTGTGCAACCACCACTGCCAGCCATCCAAACACTTCATCTTGCAAAAATGAAACTGTGTGCCCATCAGACAGCGGCATTGTTCTGAAAGGGCGCTTTGTGCGATGGATTTTGAGTGTTTCTACCGAGACGAATGCAGCCAACTCCTTCAGCTGACATTAGAGTTGACCGTCTACTTGATTAGACAGTCAGTCCCTACTTCACACAATTTCCCTTGTTTGGAGACCACACATCAAGTGTCCTTCGGACTCCCAGGCAGGTCTGCAACATAATTGGAGACTGTTGATGATGCTGAAAGCAGTTAAATCAGTCCCTGCAACGATGACTTCGCGTGAGACATAAAAAATGTGACTGCTGACTACACTTTGACTTTCCAAATAGCCAGGCTATACAGAAAATATGCTAATCATTTCCTGTCTGTGTGAGCGACTTTTAAACGGGTGAATTTATAAGCTGGCATTCTGGGGCTTACCTCAGGCTGTGGTGTTTTAGTTGGCATGGTCAAGGGCGCATTTCTAACTCTGGAAAGTGAGAGGCCAGGTACAATTGCTGCTGTGGTCTGAGTGTCTCCAGTGTTGGAAGTCTTCACGTGTTGGAAGTCCAGTCTCCAGTGCAACACTGTTGAGAGGCGGGACCTTTAAGAGGTGATAGGTCACGAGGCCTCACCTCACGGATGGTTCGTGTTGCTATTGCAGGAGTGGGTCTGCAACAAAGATGAACCCAGTTCTCTCTCTCCCACTGTTTGGTGGCATAGCAAAGCAAGAAGGCCCTCGCTGGCTGTGAATCCCTTGACCTCGGTTCTCCCATCCTCCAGAATGGTGAGAAGAGAATCTTTGTAAGTTGGCCAGGCTCAGGCACTCTTACAGCAACGGAGAGCAGGCGGAGACAGCCGCCTTCCCTGGTGACAGTGCATACGCCACTCCCAGACGCTGAATGTTCTCCACGAGTTGTCTGACTTGAACCCATTCCAACCATTGTGGTCGCTCGTTTCCTTTCTAAGCATTCTCACACACTGTTTAATTATCCTGTTGAAGATGCTGGCATACAACTGGGAGTTTACTGGTTTGGGATTCCGGAATCTCTCTCTTGTCCCTTTTTGAATATTTACCTATCTGCAGCCGTCTGGCACCCTTGTTAGAGTCATGATTTCTCCAAGGTACTCAGGGTGGCTCTGTAAGCAGCACTTCCCAGCCCCTCTGTTCGTATTATAATGTGCAACCCAAACAGAACAGAAAAAGGAGAGTGGCAAAGGTCAAATTCTCCTAGGCAACCACGGTGTCCCCATCCGCTCACAAGCATTTGCAGGTCTCTAGGTCAAGCGAGCTGCATAGCATTGGGCAGAACTAGAACACAGTGTTCTGAGGTCTACAGCTGGAGGCCGCGGAGGTGGGAAGAGTGGCTGCTAGCTCACTTCTACAACAGGAAACAGCAAACCCAAACAGTTTCATTACAAGCTCTCGTCTATATCCTGGATGCCAAATGCTTAGACAACTTCTCATTGATCAACAAAGTTTTACCAAACATTAAGAGGGGAAGTGGTCAGTGCAAATTGGAGGACACCTTTCACTAGAACTGTGAGGGTTTTCTCCTTCTGACACGTCTGACACCAAACGCAGGATGTTTCCTGACACCTCTCCCCCCATTTTCTAGATGCTAAATGGGTGCCCAATGACTCAACTCCAACGCCATCTACTTGGAGTTGGCCTCAGATCCCATAAATGAAAGGGGTTCTCGCACACGGATGGCCTCCATTTTAGATACCAGCTGCACCTAGACTTCTGAACAACCGGCTATAATCCAGTGGCTCCCCTGCTGCCCCTCTAAGGTTTCATGAGTTGCCAGAACAGCTCGCAGAATTCAAGAACACATCTTACTGACACCTGCCAGTTGATCACAGTGGGTGCTACTCGGGAACAGCCACGTGGAAGGAAAGAGACAAGAGGTACAGGCATCTATGTCTCTCTGGGCAACCATTCTCCCAGCACCTAAACACGTTCACTAACCCAGAAGCTCACTGAACCCCACTCTTTGGGTGTTTTTGGGAGATTTCATTCCATAGGCGTGGTGCATTAAATTGTTGGCCATTGGTGAGTGAACACAATCTCAGGCCTCTCTCTCCTCCCTGGAGTGTGGGCGACAGCTCAAAGTTTCACACCTGTAATCACATGGTTGCTTCCCTGGGTCCAACTCCACATCCTTTGGGGTCTTCAGATCGCTAGGAAAATACAAATGCTTTTTTAAAAGGATTCAAGTTCTAGAATTATCAGTCGTCCCAGTTTATGAGACTGTCTTGGTATTTTTTTTTTTTAGATTTTTTTTCAAAGAGCTACAGAGAGAGAAGGGAGAGAGAGAGAGAGAGAGAGAGAAAGAGAGAGATATCTTCCATCTACTGGTTCACACCGTTGGTGGCCCCAACATCCAGCGCTGGGACAGACTGAAGCCAGGAGCTGGGAGCTTCATCTGGGTCTCCCACACAGGTGGCAGGGGCCCAAACACTTAGGTCATCTTCCACTGCCTTCCTCAGGCCATTAGTAGAGAGCTGGCTCAGAAGTAGAGCGGGTGGGACATGAACTGGCGCCCATATGGGATGCCGGCACTGCAGGCAGTAGCTTTACCCACTACACCACACATGTCAGCCCTGAGACCACATTGGTTTTAACACTGAAAATCCTGTGTCCCAGGAAACCTCAGCTCTCCAAAACCAGGCCTCAATATCCATACTCCTTCCTAAACCTGCTGTGCCTGAAATCCTGCCTGGTTCTCCTTTCCCACCAAAGGTCCCCCTCTCCTATCATATGTAAGCCATATCTTACCCATTCCTGATTTAATTATGATGAATTGCCCTGAAAGAGAGAGATAATTACAAATACTGATATTACTTAACAAAAATCCACTCAAAATGGATTAAACACCTAAATTTATGACCTGATGCCATCAGATAAATAGAGAACATTAGGGAAAACCTGCAAGCCATTGGGTAGGCAAAGAGTTCTCGGAAAAGACCCCAGAGAAAGAGGCAGTCAAAGCCAAAACTTACAAATGGGATCACATCAAATTGAGAAGCTTCCACACTGCAGAAGAAACACGCAGCAAAGTGAAGAGCCTGGGCCAGCGCTGCGGCTCACTTGGTTAATCCTGTTTGTGGAGCCAGCATCCCATATGGACGCCGGGTTCTAGTCCTGGTTGCTCCTCATCCAGTCCAGCTCTCTGCTGTGGCCTGGGAAGGCAGTGGAGGATGGCCTAAGTGCTTGGGCCCTGCACCCGCATGGGAGACCAGGAGGAAGCACCTGGCTCCTGGCTTCAGATTGGCGCAGCCCAGCCGTACAGCCATTTGTCTATAACTCTACCTGTCAAATAAAAAAAAAGTGAAGAGCCCAATGACAGAATGGGAGAAATTATTTGCAAATTATGGAGCTGATAAAGGATTAATAACTATAATATATAAAGAGCTCAAGAAACTCAAAAATGAAAAACACCCAGTGAGACATGGGCAAAGGACTTAAATAGGCATTTTTCAAAAGAAATCCAAATGGCCAGTAGACACATGAAAAAAAATGCTCAGGATCACTAGCCATCAGGGAAATGCAAATCAAAATGACAATGAGGTTCCACCTCACCCTTGTTAGAACAGCTTTCATACAGAAATCAACAATGTGGCCAGCGCTGTAGAATATCAGGCAAAGCCACTGCCTGTAGCACCAGCATCCCATACGGGTGCTGGTTTGAGACCCAGCTGCTCTGCTTCTGATCCAGCTCTCTGCTATGGCCTGAGAAAGCAGTAGAAGACGGTCCAAGTGCTTGGGCCCCTGCACCCGCGTGGGAGACCCAGAGAAGGATTCTGGCTCCTGGTTCCTGGCTCCTGGCTTTGGATGGGCCTAGCTCCAGCCATTGCAGCCATTTGGGGAGTGAAACAGTGGATGGAAAATCTCTCTCTCTCTGCTTCTGCCTCTTTGTAATCCTGACTTCCAAATCAATAAATAAATCTTTTAAAATAATCAACAAGTGGCAGGCGCCGTGGCTCACTAGGCTAATCCTCCGCCTGCGGTGCCAACACACCGGGTTCTAGTCCCGGTCGGGGTGCCAGATTCTGTCCCGGTTGCCCCTCTTCCAGGCCAGCTCTCTGCTATGGCCAGGGAGTGCAGTGGAGGATGGCCCAAGTACTTGGGCCCTGCACCCCATGGGAGACCAGGAGAAGCACCTGGCTCCTGGCTTCAGATCAGCGAGATGCGCCTGCCGCAGCGCACCAGCCATGGTGGCCACTGGAGGGTGAACCAACGGCAAAGGAAGATCTTTCTCTCTGTCTGTCTCTCTCACTGTCCACTCTGCCTATCAAAAAAAAAAAAAAATCAACAAACAACAAATACTGGTGAGGAAGTGGGGAAAAAGGTACCTTAAACCACTGATGGTAGGAATGTAAGCTGGTGCAGCCATATGCAAGACAGTATGGAGATACTGCAGAAATCTGAATACAGACCTACTATATGACCCAGCCATCCCACTCCTGGGAATTTACCCAAGGGAAATGAAATTATCATATGAAAGAGTTATCTGTACCTTATATTTACTGCAGCTCAACTCACAATAGCTAAGATATGGAATCAACCCAAATGCCTGTCAACTGAAAACTAGATAAAGAAATTATGGGATATATTCACCACAGAATACTTTACAGCAGTAAACAAAACTGAAATCTTGTCATTTGCAACAAAATGGATGAAACTGGAAAACATCATTCTTAGTGGAATAAGCCAGTCCCAAAAGGACAAATACCATATGTTCTCCCTAATCTACAATAACTAATAGAGCACCCAAAAGGTAATCTATAGGAGTGAAATTAACTTCAAGATGCAATGATTTTGAACAGCCCTTGGCTTGACTGTTGAGGAACAGTTTTTTTCAAACAATTTGTTGAATTCTTTACTTACAAGTTAATCTTATATGTATAAAGTTAATTGAAAATAGATCTTAGTAAAAAGTAAGAGTGGGAATAGGAGAGGGAGGAGGAAGAGGGGTGGGAGGGTGGGTACAATGGGAATAATCACTATGTTCCTAAAGTTGTATTTATGAAAAGCCATGACATTTGTATTCTTTAAATAAATGATTTCTGGGAAAAAAAAAGAAGAAAGATCTCATATAACCTAACCTGCCTGAGGAAATCAGAAAGAGAACAAGCTAAACTCAGAGCAATCAGAGAGAAGGTAGGATGACCATTAGAACAGAAATAAATGAAGTAGAAAACAGAAAAATTAATAAAACCACAAACTGGTTCTTTGGAAAGAACAACGAAAGTGGCCAAACTTTAGTTAGATTGACCAAGAATAAAGGAGCAATGACTCAAATTACTAAAACAAGGGATAAGAAAGAGGACGCCACTCATGGTCAAATATAAAAACAAAGGAATACAGGGGATTCTGGGAACAACCATATGCCGATAATGTGGATGAAACAGAATCTATTAGACTGACATGAATTACCAAATTGACTCAAGAAGATATAGGAGGAGGCCAGCACTTTGTGGTGCAGCGGGTTAAAGCCCTGGCCTGAAGCGCCAGCATTCCATACGGGCGCTGGTTCAAGACCTGGCTGCTCCTCTTCCAATCCAGCTCTCTGCTATGGCCTGGGAAAGCAGTGGAAGATGGCCCAAGTTCTTGGGCCCCTGCACCCACGTGGGAGACCTGGAAGAAGCTCCTGGCTCCTGATTTCAGATCAGCAGAGTTCTGGCCGTTGCATCCATTTGGGGAATAAACCAGTGGGTAGAAGATCTCTCTCTCTCTCTCTCTCTCTCTCTCTCTCTCTCTCTCTCTCTGTCTCTCTGTAACTATGCCTTTTAAATAAATAAATAAATAAATCTTTTTTAGAAAACATAAAAGAAAGTAAAACAGTAACCTTTAGAATCAGAAAACATTTTCAAATCACATTTGAAAAGGGACTTATATCCAGAATGTATCAGGACTGTTATAATCCAACAATAAGGTGACAGAAAACAGGGTTGGCATTGTGGTGTAGCAGTGGCTTGCAATGCCTGGCATTCCACATCAGAGTGCTGGTTTGAGTCCCAGCTTCCAGTCCAGCTCTGCTAATGTATCTGGGAAGACCGTGGAGGATGGTCCAATTACTTGGGCCCCTGTCACCCACATGGAAGGCCCAGATGAAGTTCCAGACTGTTGGCTGTGGGCTGGCTCAATACTGGCTTTTGAGGCCATGTGGAGAGTGAACCAGTGGATGGAAGATCGATTTCTCTTTCTCTCTCTCTCTCTAACTCTGATTTTCAAATAAATAATTAAATATTTAAAAATAAATAAATAAAAGATGGGGCAAAGATTTGAAGACACTTCTCCAAAGAAGACAAATAGCCCATAAGCAATGCAAAAATCCTCAGCATCACTAGTCAATAGAAACATGTAAATAAAAACCACAATACAATGCCACTTCACACCCATTAGGGTTGCTAAAATAAAAAAAAGACAGGTAATGTCATGTGTTGGTGAAGATAAGGAAAAATTGGAAACTCACACCTTGCCAGTGAGGTCAAAAAATGGTACTGCTGATTTGGAAGGCAGTTTGGTAGTTACTGAAAATGTTAAACAGATTCACCATCTGATTCAGCAATTCTACTTCTAAGTATCTAATCAGGTAAATGAAAATATTTGCCTCCATAAAGTTTGTAGAAGCAGCGCTGGCATTGTGCACAGTGGGCTAAGCCGCTCCCTGTGACACCAGCATCCTATATCAGAGCGCTGGTTGGAGTCCCTGCTGCTCCATTTCCACTTCAGCTCCTTGTTAATGTGCCTGGGAGTGCAGTGGATGATGGCCCAAGTACTTAGGCTCCTGCCACCCACACGGGAGACCCAGATGGATTTCTGAGTTCCTGGCTTTGGCCTGGTCCAGCCCTGGTAGTTGCAGTCATTTGGAGTGAACTAGTGGATGGAAGATCTCCGTCTCTCCCCTTCTCTATTATCCTGCCTTTCAAATAAATAAATATTTTTTCTTTTAATTGTAAAAGAATGTTCACAACAGTGTTATTCACAATTGCCAAAAAGTAGAAACAACCATCAGTGAATAAATGGATAAACAAAACATGGGATATCCATATAAAGGAGTATCATTTGGTAATAAAAGGAATAAAGTAACAAAACACACTACAATATAAATAAAACTTGTGAACATGGTGAATTTAAAAGGTAAGACACAAAAGGTAATAACCCAGCTTGTGTGATTCCTCCTAAGTGGATTCCTAGCATATGTAAATCCATAGAAATATAAAATTCATGGATTCTAGGGACTGGAAGAGGGAGGAATGGGGAGTGACTGTTAATGGGGACAGGATTTCTTTTGGGAGAGACAAAGATCCTCAAAGACTAGATTTGGAGATTTTTGTGTACCCTGTGAATACATTAGAACACACTGTATCCACATGCCTCCCATCAACTGAAGTCTAGGTAAAGAAATTATGGGATACGTACACCATGGAATACTACACAGCGGTTAAAAAAATGAAATCTGGTCATGTGCAACAACATGGATGAAGCTGGAAAACATCATACTTAGTGAAATAAGCCAGTCCCAAAGGGACAAATACCACATGTTCTCCCTGACCTGTGGAAACTAACAGAGCACCTAGAAGGTAATCAATAGAAGTGAAATTGACACTTTGAAAAGCAGTGACTTTCAACAACCCTTGTCTGGACTGTTGAGGAATAGTTTTTTTCTTTTCCATACTATTTGTTCAATTCTTTACTTAACATAGAGTTAATCATATGTCTATAAAGTTAATTGAAAATAGATCTTAGTAAAAAATAAGAATGGGGATAGGAGAGGGAGGAGGAAGAGGGGTGGGAGGGCAGGTATGGTGGGAAGAATTACCATGTTCCTAAAGTTGTAATTATGAAATATATTGTTTGTATTCCTTAAATAAAAGGCTTCTGGGAGAAAAAAAAAAAAAAGAACATGCTGTATTGTACACTTTAGATGAGCGGGGGTAGGCATTTGGTGTAATGGTTAGGACGCCTGCACCCCACGTCAGAGTGCCTGGGTCCCAGCTCCGGACTGCAGCCCTGGCTGGTGCACACCCTGGGAGGCAGTGCTGATGGATCAACTAACTGGGTTCCTGCCACCCACACGGTGCAGCTGAATTGAGTTTCTGGCTTTGACCAGGCCCGGTCCAGCTATTGTAAGCATTTGGGGAGTGAATAAGCAGATGGGCACTCTGTTTCTGTGTCTCAAATACATAAAATAAAATAAAAAAAAGTTAAAAAGTCACAATGGGTGTATTGTATGGTATGTGAACTATACATCAATAAAGATGTTGAGAAAATAGTTACTAATACATATAATAATGCCTCAAGAGAGAAAAAGTGTGGAACACGAGCCACTCAGAAAGCAGGCAAACAGGAAGCTGAAGGGAGGGCTTGGCGGGACCCCCGCGGCGGGGGAGAACCAAGAGGCAGGGGTGCAGGAGCTGCGGAAGGTGTGGGGCTCAGGCCTGCAGAGGAAGCAGGTGCGAAGAGTTCGGCTTGTGTCGCAGACTGGCCAAGGGCCAGTCTTTGGCTGATCTCTGAGAGAAAGCCCCAGAGCCTCAGAGGGGGATTCTATGATGTCAGCAGCTGAGCTCTGTGACACGGGGGAGAACTGCCCCTAGGAAACAGGGACCCCAGCTTTCACTGGGGGCGGCAACGCCGCCCCTTGGACAGTCTCCCAGCTTTTCCCAGCTGGCCCCACAGCTGCTGCTGCTGGGCCAGGGCCAGGCTGAGCCAGGGGACATTAGCATTAGGGGGCACACAGGGGCCAGGGAGCCAGACGAGCAGGTACCAGGATGCTGAGTCTCTGAGTCAGGATCAGGAGAACAAACACCCGCGACACAGAAGCCCTGTGCCTGGCTGCAGGACTGAGGACAGGGCCAGACAGATCCAGGTAGCAGTGAGCTGAGGGCGACAGATGACGCTGGGGACAGACAGCTGCACGTCCCCTGTTGGGTGACTGGGCTCCTGTCTCCCCCAGGCCCCTCTGTGCTGAAGTGCCTTGTGAAACACAGCGCGGGGAATCCTCAGAGGTAAGTGCGCACCATACCTTCAATTACTGTCCCCAACTCAGCCCCAAGCCCCTCCTCCAACCCCCCCCCCCCCCCCCCCCGTCTTCCCTGGCGCATGCTCCTCTGATGGGAAAGCTGACATGCATTTACGGCCTTGG
This sequence comes from Oryctolagus cuniculus, assembly GCF_051225735.1. Taxonomy (NCBI): domain Eukaryota; kingdom Metazoa; phylum Chordata; class Mammalia; order Lagomorpha; family Leporidae; genus Oryctolagus; species Oryctolagus cuniculus. Next base: position 180,778,037 of record NC_142868.1, read on the forward strand.
TGAGTTCAGCCTGGACCTGGCACACAAGGCAGAGCCAGAAATGAACCAACTGCCCCAACATCTTGAGCTCTTTCTCTTCAGGTCCCATGGGCTGTGTCTTCCTCTGTGCCCCGCCCAGATCACCCCTGCTGCTCCTCGGCTCCCAAGAGGCAGCCCTGAATCGCCATCCACCTACATCCCTCGTCCATAGCTGATGCAAAGAGGCCGAGCCCCAGCCCCAAGCGCCTGCCTGAGCACCCAGAGTTCTGTGCGTCTGCACGGGCGGCCAGCCGCTGAGCCCAGGCCGGGCCACGCTCTGCGCACAGGAGGCGGCTGGATTTCTCCGTCCTAGTTGGCCTCGGGAGAGCCTCATCCTGACTCCGCCAGGTCTCCTGTCCCTGGTCTGCTGCCCCCGGCGCCGTCGGGAGTCGAGGCAATGGTGCCTCAAAAGAAGGACCAGGTGCTGCTACAGAACACAGCGCCCCCTGGGTGCCACCCCCAGCACCTCTCGCAACTCGTGGACTCTCCTCCCTGCAGCCGCCGGCCTGTCTCCCCCCACCAGTCCCAACCCCCGTCCCTGCCACCTTCCACTGGGTCCCAGCCCCCCTTCTCCCCTCCCCCACGAGCCCGTTCTCCGGCCTGCCAATTCTACTCTTCTGACTCAAATTCCGACTTAGCTCTTCATCTCTACTCTTCCTCCCTCCCCAGCTCCCCCACTTTCTTTCACCAGAACTTCCTCTCGGTCCCCCTTCAACACTCCTCCTCTCCCTCGAGCCACTGGCTGTACCCCTCTCCTCCTCTCACACCCTGCTCGGCTCCGTCCCAGCCCCAGAACTCCTCACCCCGCTCACGCTGCCAGTCTCCTTCGAGGCCCGAAGACCTGCCCAGCTCCACCCACCCCTCCCCAAGCCCCAGCAACAGGCAGTCATGTTGCTGGGAACAGTGCCGGGACACCAGGTCCCCCGGGGCTGGGGGGTGCGTGGCAAGCGAGAGGGACCCTGCGGAGTTCAGGGACCCAGGGGCCCTGGCCCAGGCCCTGGTGGTCCACCTGGGGCACCGCCGCATCGCACAAGACCTGCGGCTGTTACTTTTGCAACGCCTGTGGCTAGGCAGAATCGGCCAGGCCCCAGTGGTGGAGTACCCCATATGCCTGGTGTGCCTCCGGCCCCGCAGTCCCTCTTGCCCCACCCCCAGGTACAAGACTGGACCCAAGCTGCTGGCCTTCCCCCAGCTGCTGCCCTGTGCACAGGGCCAGGGATCCGGGCCACTCCAGATAGGAATTGGCTTCGGCCTCCGCCTGCCTCTGGGCCAGGCCAGGGCCCTACATCTGATACCAGAAAGAAGACGGCAGGAAGCAGGGCCCCAGGGCGAGGCCACTCAGGCCCAGCGGAGTCAGGCACCAATGTCTCCAGCCCCGGCCCCAGGCACACCCTCCCAGGCCGGGAGCCACAAGTCTGGAAGCCGTCACTCACCAAACTCCACCCGCCGTCCAGGGCCTCCGCCGCAGGCACCAAAGCAGGCTGCGGCCTCCCGAAAGCCCAGGTGTTCTCCGACTCCAAAGAGGCCTGTCTCTCCAAAGTCCATTCTGCAAAAGTCGCCAGCCGAGCTGCAGAGCCACGGAGGCTCGCCAGAGCACTGCCTCCAAACCCCAGCCACCCCGCTAGGCCCCAGATCTCGGGGAGTCCCCGAGACACCCTGAAAGGCTGGCTGGCCGGAAGTCAGGTGTGTGCTCCTGCCCTGAACCCTGGGAGCCCCTTGTGGAGTCTGCTGTCTCCCGGCTGAGAGGACCAGCCACGCCCAAGGCCCCACGAAGCCAAGGTGCATCCAATAAAACCCGCCCCCGTGCAGCTCCTGGGCTGGTGTCCTGTGTGGCCGGAATTGTGGGGGTGCCAGCCTCAATAGGGCCTTCTGGGACCAACGACTGCAGGGACCATGTATGGGAGGAGCACAAGGAACCCACAGGGCCCAGGGACCCCGACATGCACAGCGGGCCCCCACACTGAATTCAACTCCGTGGGACACACACTGGCATCCCCGTGATTAAGCCACGGAACCCAGCCCTGGTGGGTGGAGGGGGACTTTGGTTAGGGAGGAGGTAGCGGTGTGTCTCCCCACAGAGCTCACTCCCAGAGAAGCAGGGGGTCCTCACACAGCTCAGATCTCTGCAGGCCCCCTTGGGAGGGTGGGATGTCAGGCGCCGAACACACCTGCCAGGCACCCAGCCCGGGGCCGGCCCTGGCCGCCACCGCCGCCAACAGCGGAGCACAGGTGTTCCCTAAGAGTGGCTTCTTCATTCCAGGAGGCAGTGGGGTTGGGGACCGAGTCCAGGTTTGCTTTGAAGTCGAGGCTGCCTCCCGGAAGGGGCGAGAGAGGTTCCCGGAGTGTGCGTGCCCCGGGACAAACCACGTCCTCACTCAGGTAGCACCGGAACCAAGCGCTTGAGGGAGTCGGCGTACCGCTCCCGAAGGGAAGGCGGACCCAATTTAGGGGAAAATCGTTCCTAAAGGCTTGCGGACCTTCCGCAAGCTCTCTAAGCCCCACCTCCTCCACCTCCCTCGCCCGGCACAAAAATGGTGGCGGCGTTCGCCACAAGGGGGCGGTGAAGCGACTCCGCGCGCCGCGTTAGTGCTGACGCGTAGCGCCGTGCTGCGCTTGCGCAGAGAGCGCCACGGGACAGGTGCGCGTGCGCAGTGTGCGTCTGCGAAACCGAGGTAGCCGGACCCGAGCGGAGACACTGGTGTCCACGGGTGGAGTAACCCCGGGAGTGTGAGAGGAGTCTGGAGACCTCCGGGCGGCGACGGGCCCACGTTCAACTGCGGCCAGGGCAGTCGTCGGAGGCCTGGCGCGGCATGCCCTGGGTGCCGCGCTGCGGGCGGTGAACGCGCGGCGAGCGGGATGGGCCGGCGCCGGGCACCGGAGCTGTACCGGGCCCCGTTCCCGTTGTACGCACTTCAGGTGGACGCCGGCGCGGGCCTGCTCATCGCCGCGGGCGGAGGAGGCGCCGCCAAGACAGGCATAAAGAATGGCGTGGTGAGAGCCGAGGGCCGCTGCGGCTGCGTTGCGCCCCGGGGTTAAGGGTCACTCAAGGGAATGGAACCTGGCAAGGCGAGCGCCCGGGCGCGAAATTCACTCGGAAACTTTCTTGGGGGGGTGGGGTTGGGGTGGGGTGGGGGGCTCCTAAGGCCGAGTGAAAACTGCCCCCGGCGCTGCACAAGGGCTGGACCTGCGGAGCCACTCCAGGGGCTGAGCCTGGCCTCGCTCGGGCAGTCCACGTAGCCCGTGTGTCTTTCCCCGGGCAGCAGCGAGAGAGGTGCATTGGGCCTTCAGCCTGGTTCCTTCACCCCTCTGAGATTCACCGTGTTCTGTGACCTGGAGGCAGAAATCCTAGTCCTCTTTGCAGGCTATTTGTGAGGGTCGGAATAAGGGAGGGAAAGGGCTGGAGGAAGCCGTGTGAATCAGGAAGTGCAGTAGACAGAGGAACGTGACATCACACCGCAGGATGTGTTTCCCTCCAGTGCGGCCTCGGCCCCACTGAACCCTGCGCCTGCTTGCCTGTCCCACAGCACTTCCTGCAGCTGGAGCGGATTAACGGGCACCTGAGTGCCTCCTTGCTACACTCCCATGACACTCAGACACGGGCCACCATGAACTTGGCCCTGGCCGGTAACATCCTGGCCGCCGGGCAGGATGCCCACTGTCAGCTCCTGCGCTTCCAGGCCCAACGGCCGCAGAGCAACAGCAAGGCGGAGAAGGCAGGTGAGGAGTCGGGGGGAGGGCCCCGGGGCTCAGATCCTTCTCAGCTAGGTCTCTGAAGAAGCGGGGCTGTATGTGGGCCTGACACGTGGCCAGTGGCCAGGGTCACCAGTAATGGGAGCTTGGAACCTGGTGAGCTGTTTGTTTTGCAGGTCCCAAGGAGCATGGGCCTCGGCAAAGGAAAGGGGCCGCCCCCGCAGAGAAGAAACCCAGAGCAGAAACCCAGCGCGAGGGGGTAGAGCTGCGGGTGGAGAACCTGCAGGCGGTGCAGACGGATTTCGGCCCCGATCCGCTGCAGAAAGCTGTGTGCTTCAGCCACGATCATACCCTGCTGGCCACTGGAGGGACGGACGGCTGCGTTCGCGTCTGGAAGGTGCGCTTGTGGACGGCGCGGGAGGGTGAATGTCAAGGGCAGCGAGGTGAAAATTGGGAAAAGCTGAACGCGGGTGCGGGGTGGGGGAGCGGGGCACGCAGTCTGCGCAGAGTAGCCGTTCGCGGACGCTGAGAACCAGGCCTAACGCTGCTGCTGGCTGCAGGTGCCCAGCCTGGAGAAAACCGAGGAGTTCAAAGCCCACGAAGGAGAGATTGAAGACCTGACTCTAGGGCCGGATGGCAAGGTGAGGAGCTGGAGGGGAGGGGTGGCGGAGAAAAGAGAAAGTAGATGATGGCCCATAAGTGGACCCCGTAACCAGCCACACTAGCCCCTGTATTCCTGACCAGCTGGTAACAGTGGGCTGGGACTTCAAGGCCTGTGTGTGGCAGAAGAATCAGCTGGTGACACAGCTGCACTGGCAAGAGAACGGACCCACCTCATCTAACACGCCCTACCGCTACCAGGCCTGCAGGTGCGGAAGCCCGGGGGTAGGCTGTGCGGTGCACAGTCCCGCTGCCGAGGGGAGGGAGAAAACCTGGGGAGATGGTGGGAGGTGAGGGGCAGTCATGGCCCTGCCAGGGTGAGGGGCAGGCAGGGCCCAGGAGCTGAACAGCCCCTCACCCGGCCCCCAGGTTTGGGCGGGTCCCAGACCAGCCTGCTGGGCTGCGACTATTCACAGTACAGATTCCGCACAAGCGCCTGCGCCAGCCCCCGCCCTGCTACCTCACAGCCTGGGATGGCTCCACCTTCTTGCCCCTGCGCACCAGGTCCTGTGGCCACGAAGTCGTCTCCTGCCTCAGCGTCAGGTGTGGGACAGTGGTGGCTGGGCCGGGTGGGGGTCCTGCCCAGCTCCCCGAGACTTCAGCATTGGCCGGCCTCAGGACAGTGAGCGCTTTGTTCTGTGTTGCAGTGAATCGGGCACCTTCCTGGGCCTGGGCACGGTCACTGGCTCTGTGGCCATCTACATAGCTTTCTCCCTCCAGGTAACGGGTGAAGGAGGGCCCAGCCCTGGGGGAGGAGCACAGGCCGCCCTGAGCCCCAGTGCAGAAGGAGGCGGGCCCAGCCTGTGCAGGGGGCGCCCTGGGGTGGGGGGCTTGTTCCCAGCAGGAAGCTTCCCAGCGGGCCTTCGCTCACCAGTCTCTCCCCACCGCCAGCGCCTCTACTACGTGAGGGAGGCTCACGGCATTGTGGTGACGGACGTGGCCTTTCTGCCCGAGAGGGGTCGCGGTCCAGAGCTGCTCGGGTCTCACGAAACCGCCCTGTTCTCCGTGGCTGTGGACAGTCGTTGCCAGCTGCACCTGCTGCCCTCACGGCGTGAGTCCCTGGGGTGGGGGAGTGCTCCTGGGAGCCGTCCGTGCTCTGCCTGAGCGGAGCAGGGTGAGGATTCCGCGCCCCCTCGGCCCCTGACCTGCTGCCTTACCCCACCCGCAGGGAGCGTTCCTGTGTGGCTGCTGCTCCTGCTGTGTGTTGGACTCATTGTGGTGACCATCCTGCTGCTCCAGAGTGCCTTTCCGGGTTTTCTTTAACCTCCCTGCCTCTGGGGACCAGGGGCCTGGACACTGCCACCTTCCTGAGCAGAGTGGAGGCCTGGGCCCCACTGCTCACCCCACTGGGTCAGCAACTGAGGCGCCTCCCGGGAGACTCTGGAGAGCTGCCCGCCTGTCCCCGCTAGGCCTGGCTGTGACCCTGGGCCACTCCGGGTCCAGGGAGCCACGCACTGGCCGCCTGTGGGTCACCAGGACGCGATGTCCGACTGTCAGGTCGCGCTGTGTGCCTCGTGCCCTCAGCCTGCCAGAGGCTCCAGAGTCGAGCTTGTCCCTGCTCCAGAAACACAGGGAGAAGCCCGAGGGCCTGGGGCGCTGCCGTCCTTTGTGCCTGAGCAGTTTCCCTTCCTCCCCGGGGCCTCGTGGCCGGATGCCCTTCTCCTAGAGCCCCAGGCATTTGCTGGGGGGAGGGGGGACTGGCCTGGTTCTTCTGCTGTTAGCGCAGGAAGGGTGAAAGAAGGCTCGGGCGGTGCCGCGGGGTTCAGGTGGGCAGCACCGGGGCACTGGGCTAAATGGGCAGCAAGTCCCTGCGTGGACTGCCCTGAGGGCAGGGAAGATGAACCTGGATCACTCGGCAGGAAAGTTGACGTTTAATAAAAAGGGAAGACTGAACTGAGCCCGAACGGAAGTCTCTGTCAGCTTGTTCCGCCCCCTGCAGGTGAGGGAGCCCTGAGGTGCGGCAGCTCTGCCCGGTGCTGGAAGATGGCTCTGGCGTAGTCGTGCAGCAGGCGGCTCATGTAGCAGTGCTGCCAGGGGAGCAGCCCTTCCAGGAAGCCGATGTGGCCACCCCGCGCCGTGACGAGCAGTGCCACGTGGCGGGAGAGCCGGGCAGCCTGGAGGGGGAGGGCTGGGAGGCACAGCGGAGGTCGGCAGCCCTGCCGTGCCTGGAAGCCCACACATGTCGGCCCATCTTCCTTTGGCCCAAGTGTTGTGATTCCGGGTGCTCACCTTGGACTGGGGAGAAGGGGTCGTCTGCTGCATTGAGGCAGAGCACAGGGGTCTGGATAGCGTCCACCTTGGTTCTTGGACTCGCTGCTTGGTAGTAGGCAACACAGTCTTCGTAACCAAAGACCACAGAAGTGTAGCGCTCGTCAAATTGGCGGATTGTGCGGGCCTGCAGTGGAAGAGGTTAGACAAGCTAAGAAACATGGAGGCTGGGAAGGTAATGGGCGACAGGCTACAGCCGAGTGAGATGGATAAAGCATTGTACCTTTAGCACAAAGTCTACGTCCACCGCTTTCTCCATCACACTTCTGTTTCTGGAAAAGAATATAATGGTTTGACTGAACGACTACAACTGACCCAACGCCCTCCAGCTTCTGTCTTACCTCATGTGAGCCAGCCTGGAGTCAGGAGGGCAGGGGAGCTGTCCATCATGACTGCCATCCTACCCTCACTGCGCCCTTCCCACGTGCCAAGACCCTACCTGTCCACAAACTGGCAGAGCCCTGCAGTGAGGGGCTGATTGAAGAGCAGTAAGTTGAGTGGGGTCTCCAGGGAGCGGGTGGTCTCAAAGGAATCCCAGCATGCAGACAGGGTCAGTCCCGCCACCAGCCCAGCAGCCGGCCCGGTGCGGGCCAGGTAGTTCAGCACCAGTATCCTGCAGGGTTAGACCAGAGGCCGTGAAGGAGGGCTTTGCCTGGGCCAGCTGGGACGCCGGAGGAGAGGAACAAAGGAAGAGCAGGCCACATGTGGACGCGGGCAGCCTTTACCCTCCGAAAGAGATGCCCACGGCCAGCAGGGGAGCCTGGGGGTAGTGGCGCTTTATGTGCTTCACGACCGTCTCCAGGTCTTCAGTGTTGCTGGCACAGTAAGCCCTGTGGGTCTGAGGGCAAACCGGGTTATCGGGTGGAGGGGGCAGCCAGGGCCGAGGTCCCTGGAGGGAGTGGGGGCGGGGGACACTCACCAGCAGTTCTTCCCCACGGCAGCCCCGGTTGTTAAAGACAACAGCCCTGTGGCACACAGGGTGAGGCTTAGGCAGGCCCGATGCCCTTGAGGTCTTAGGCCCTGCCAAAGCCTGCCCCTCCCCACCAGGCCCTGGCAAATCCCCGGCACAGCTGCTCAGGCCCCTCCTGCTGCTTCTGGGCTGTGCCCCCGTACCTGTAGCCGTCGCCCAGCGCCTGGTTGACCAGGTGCAGGATGTAGTTCTCCTGGCTGCTGCCAGTGATGCCAGGAAGTAGCAGCACGATGGGCTGCGCGGCAGGCTCTGGGCGCTGACCGCTGTCGGGCTGCTCGGCCCAGTCCAGCAGCAGCTGGCCGCCGTCTGGGGTCGGGAGGACTTCGCTGTGGTTGGGGATGGGGACGCACAAAGATACTGGTAAGACCTGGATGCGCCACTTCAAAGCTTCATCCCCACTCCACCCACTGACAGGTGTGACAGCTTCCGCCAGCGTCCGTGTTGCTGAGGGCGTGCTTGATGGAACAGGAAGGTTGGCCCGGGTGGAACGGGGACAGAGAGATGGGCTGTGACCTGGGGCTGCAGGAGCTCCCAGCCCTTCCCCGTGCCCACTGCCCTGCTGCCATCAGCACACGGGTCTGGGGGTGGAGATGACCTCTAACAAGAGGCAGAGGAGTTTTCCTCACTACTTCGGGCTCCACCTCCACCCTGTTCTCTTGTTCCCTGCTTACCTCCGGTAAGGGACTGGGGGCAGAGGCTGCAAGAAGACTCGGAGGATGGATTGCAGCCGGCCCTCAAAGCACCACAGCGTGGGGAAGAAAGTCTCCGTGGTCACTGGACAGTGTTGCTCCAGGAAGGCCAGGAACTGGGGCCCAGTCACCAGCTGCGGCCTCTGTAACCGCACAGGACAGCCCGCCATACACACTGACTCGGCACCAAGCCAGTGAGTGCCCCAGTCCCGGAGGCCGAGTGGACCCTGCTGGTATCTGGAGGATTCTGCTTTGGTGGTGGGATGGCCAGCACAGCTCTGCCTGGAAAGGACAACTCACCTCTGATGCAGACCAGCAAGACCCCCTGCCCTGCAGTGTCCCCCCTTTCAGAACTGACTGCACTGCTGACTGGACGGGGGGCTGTTGCAGCTGCCTCCTGCTTTCTCGTGGGCAGTGAACACTCAGCAGTGCGCACAGGAGCCCCTGCTGTTGGGACTGGGCACTCGGCAGGGGCTGAATAAGTACAGCACCATTCAGTCTGTGAACATTCAGTGGACCCTGCAGTGAGTCACACACTGTCATCCTCTTGAGCCTGGCTGTGGCCATCTGGTCCCTCCTGACTGTAGCCCCCAGGCCTGCAAGCCCCCTCAGTCTCTGATGCACTCCCTGCTGGCAGGCTCTTACTTACTGCAGGCACCTGCTGCTGGCCCCGCTCTGAGGGAGGAATAGTAGATTTTGATGCTTATTCAACCAAGGGCAAGGTTATGGATTGGATGACGGGGCAGATGAGGTCAGTGGGCTCTGAGCCCTGACTTTCCACTTCTGCTTGCAAAAGTCCTCGGGCCGAGTCCCAGCACCTGCCTTTCTGTAGCTGGCCCTGGGGAACTTCAACACCAGACCCTGTCCTTGAAGGGGCCCGGGCCCATGCTCATCTGGAGAGGCCAGGCTGATAGTGTGACCCTGGGGCCTGGGCCCTGAGCCTCCAAACACCACGTGGTGTTGCCATGGTGTGCTACATGCAGGACCTGAGCTTACCGCTACCTTGTAGGATATAAATGAAGAGGTTGAGTGGGGTGCTCCAAGTCACACAACAAGGAAGAGAAAAGTGAAATTCCCAGTTTCATCACCATGAACACGTGGTGCCAATTGTTGAGGGCTCCCTACGTCGCAGGCTGAGTGCCTTCCACTCTCCGTGACTAACTTCAGAGTTCATGGCATTCTGTGAGATCCATACTGCCACCCCCTGCCCCCTGCACACAAGTTTGTGTGTTGAGTAAGTTGCCAAAGGTCACGAAGCTCACCACAGCTGGTTAGTGCAGAGCTGCAGGTGCAAACCCAGGTCTGTCTGCCTCTAGAGCCTGCCACGTCTACTCACTATGCAAGATTTTCTGCCAAGATTTAGAGTTGCTATCAATGCATTCAAACCTTGGTCAAACAGCTCAGTAGAGAACAGCAAGGCTAATCGTGTCTGAATTGAAGAAACCATGGTATTTCTTGACTGACCCTGAGAATTAACAACGTCATGCCCTGGAGAAAGCAGAATGAGTCCAATCCCGTACTGGATGGTTCAGATAATCTGGACTCTGTCCTCAGAGCCTCCACCAGCGCACTTTGCTGGCAATGGAACCTGATTCTGCATGCGGAGAAGGTGTTTGGGGTGTGAGTGGCAGGGGCTCTGCCTTCCCAGTGGCTGGTTGCAAGCAACAGAAAAAGTCTGTGTAAATTGGAACTTCTGCAGTGACTGACTTTCCCAGCTGATGTAGCAGTGCCAGTGCTGTGGCATAGTGGGTGAGGCCGCCGCCTGTGGTGGCGGCATCCCAAGTGGGCGCCGGTTTGAGTCTCAGCTCCTCCACTTCTGATCCAGCTCTCGGCCTTGGCCTGGGAGGGCAGTGGAGGATAGCCCAGCAGAAGCTCCTGGCTCCTGGCTTTGGATCAGCCCAGCTCTGGCCATTGCAGCCATCTGGGGAGTGAACCATTGGATGGAAGACCTCTCTCTCTCTCTCTCTCTCTCTCTCTCTCTCTCTGCCTGTGCCTCTCTGTAACTCTGCCTTTCAAATAAATAAATAAATCTTTTAAAAAATGAGGCAGAGGCTGGCGCCGCGGCTCACTAGGCTAATCCTCCGCCTTGCAGCGCCGGCACACCAGGTTCTAGTCCCGGTCGGGGCTCCGGATTCTGTCCCGGTTGCCCCTCTTCCAGGCCAGCTCTCTGCTGTGGCCAGGGAGTGCAGTGGAGGATAGCCCAAGTGCTTGGGCCCTGCACCCCATGGGAGACCAGGATAAGTACCTGGCTCCTGCCATCGGATCAGCGCGGTGCAGCATGCCAGCCGCGGCGGCCATTGGAGGGTGAACCAACAGCAAAAGGAAGACCTTTCTCTCTGTCTCTCTCTCCCACTGCCACTCTGCCTGTAAAAAAAAAAAAAAAAAAAAAAAAAAGAGGCAGAGTCCACCAAAGTTTGCATTCTACGACTAGTTAAGCCAGACTTATTTTATTCACAAGGCAGGCTCCTGTAGGAAGCTCTGCCAATACTGCTAAGGCAATAGCACTGAGGTTTCCTATAGGCCTTTTTCAAGCACTAGAGCTGATAGGTTTACTGTTAGACTGAGCTGCCTGGAACAGTTTCTTGAACGTGAGTAAAGCACTTTTTCTGACTATGTCAATGAAATATTTTATCGAAGACTTGGTGAGAAAATCAAGTTCATGCTAATCAACCTCTTGAGAAACACTGGAGAGCCCAGAACTTCCAACAGGGCTCCCTGAGCCAGGGGGTGGGGTTCCCGGCAGTCCTGACTAAGCGGGGACCTTCAGAGAGAGGCACTAAGCGATGGGAGTGGTGGTGGCAGGTGGCACAGCCCTTCAAGGTTCCCTCATTCTGTAAGCTGATGGGAAGTCAGCCAGAGCACCTGCAAAGGAAAGGAGAGCGGCCGGCGCTCACCCGTCCACCTGTCGGACACCTCAGGACTCCACCTTTCCCCAAATGTTGGTCCGCGTGGTGGGGAGCAGCGCGTTTGCGTTCTAGCAGGGCCGGGCTGCATGGGGAGCAGGTGGGGTGCAAGGGGTGCAGGGAGGCAATGAACTGAGTGGGCATTAGGTGCTCATAGCCAAGTTTCCCTGCGGCGGGAAACCCACTCTTGCCAGCTCCCCAAATGGCTCGAGCCCGGGCTGGAAGCTGGCCCCTGCATCCCAGTATCCCAAACCCGCCGGCCAGAGCCTGGACCCGCACCCACCTGCTGCACACATGCCCAGTAGTAGCCCAAGTAGAGGGCAACGGCAAGAGCCAAGAGCAGAGTGAAGGTTTCTGTCCAAGTGCTACTCTGGAGGCTCAGGAAGGAGCTCAGCATCCTGGGTCGGGGTTCCGGCTGCCGGGCTCAGGGTCGGATCTAGCCGGGGGGACTTTGACTGCTGGGCCCGCAGGTTCGCGGCGGCCCCGCCCGTTACAGCCATTGGACAGCCCGCAAGTCCCGCCTCCGCCGCCGGCGGTTTGCGGTTGCGAGCCCCGCCCACCGCCCCTGGCCTGCAGATCAAGCAACTCGGGGCGGCGCTCGGAGGTCTGGAGACGTGAGCGGTGTGATCCCGGTGACCCACAATGGCTTCCCTCCCCCTCCCCGCCCCCGCGGTTACAAGTGTGCAGCCCTGGACCGGTGGCCCCCGCCAAGCTGCGGGGCGGAACTTGTCCAGTGCCTCCTTCCTCAAACTCTTCCCCCGCCGTGCCCAGGGCAAGCTGCCTGTCACTCACAGGTCACAGCCACAACTGTGTTGAGATTCTGCTGTGTCCTGCAGGACAGCCACTCAGTGACCCTTACACACTGGACACACCACTGTTCAGCGGTGTAACACACCCACTAGTGTCGGGCACAGCATTCACCCACGTCCAAGTCCCTGTCTACAGTGCTCAACTCCACCTGGGGATACCCCAGGGACCCTGTCGCTGTCTTCACTGGTGTATGGAAATAAGGAATCTACCACGGCACCGGCTTCTGACCCCAGCCGCAGATCGCAATGGTCTAGGCGCCGTGAAAACCTGCAGTGCCCAGGCCCACCGCTGATCTCGTGGGTCTGCATAGGAGCCCGGCTAGCAACATAACGCAGTGGTCTCTAGGAGCCCCACGCGTGTCCCCTGGGCTGGATGCTCGGCACTAGATAAGGGAAGAACAGTGACCAGGGGAGCCCTGCTGGGCCGGCTGCTTTCTCCCTGTGCTTTCCCGCCCTCTGTGTTTCTTGGCACCTACTTAGCACAGGGCCAAACCAACGGCCAAAAGTGTTCACATCTCCCCCGCCGCCTGGAGCCGGTACTCAGATCCCCCTCCTGTTACTCTCACACGCCAAGGCCACCTTTCTCCCGTCCTCAGTGAACCTGGGCCAAAACTAAACTTTGCTTCACCCAAGAAATCTCTAGTTCTTTCCATTGCCGCTTTCTGCTCCCCACCCCCACCCCAGCCTCAGCAGTCTGCCTCTGACCTCTCTCTCTCTCTCTCTCTTACACACACACAGGTCTTCCTATACAGTGGTTCCCAGCTGGCATGGGTGCCTTGGAGCAGCCAGGTGGACGTCCATGGGAGAGCTAGTGGTGGTGCGGCAGCACGCAGTGTCCATGACACCGATCCCTGGCCCAGCATGGCCTCGTGCTCACCCAAGCCCATCACAGCTGCCTCCGGGTCACCAGTGCTGGAGCTCCCAGGACCCGGTCCTCCTGCACCCCCCTGGCTGCACAGGCCCTCAGTACACACTGGCAAGATCCTATCTGTGCAGCAGGGAGAGGAAGGGGTGGGAAGCGGTCACTAAGCTCCGTGATTGGATGATGGTTTTCACAATTCCCTGAGGGCTTGCTTCCCTAGCGTGGCCTGTGTGACTCCAACAGTCCCAGGGTGGGGATTGGAGGTGGGGCTGGAGAATTAAACCCTCCTCTGATGGGTGTGGAAGTGGCTGATGGCTGTAGAGCCTGGGCCTCCTCTCTCAGATGGGTGGGGGGCGGTGTGCAGCAGAGGCTGCTGGCCACCAAGTGGATCCCCTAACCAACCACAGAGCACTTTAACTGTGGGTTGGGACTTCAAGGCCTGTGTGTGGCAGAAGAATCAGCTGCACTGGCAAGAGAACCGACCCGCCTCATCTAACACGCCCTATCCACACCAGGCCGGCAGGTGCGGAAGCCCCAGGGGGAGGCTGGATGGCCCACAGCCCAGCTGCTGAGGGGAGGGAGAAAGCCTGGGGAGATGGGGGTGGGGGGAGCAGTCATGGACCGGCCAGGGTGAGGGGCAGGCAGGGCCCAGGAGCTGAACAGCCCCTCACCCGGCCCCCAGACTGCTCACTGTACAGATTCCGCACAAGCGCCTGCGCCAGCCCCCGCCCTGCTACCTCACAGCCTGGGATGGCTCCACCTTCTGCCCCTGCGCACCAGGCCCTGTGGCCACGAAGTTGTCTCCTGCCTCAGCGTCAGGTGTGGGACAGTGGTGGCTGGGCCGGGTGGGGGTCCTGCCCAGCTCCCCGAGACCCCACTGGGTCGACAGCCGAGGCGCCTCCCAGGAGACTCAGGAGAGCTGCCCGCCTGTCCCCGCTAGGCCTGGCTGTGACCCTGGGCCACTCCGGGTCCTGGGAGCCACGCACTGGCCGCCTGTGGGTCACCAGGACGCGATGTCCGACTGTCAGGTCGCGCTGTGTGCCTCGTGCCCTCAGCCTGCCAGAGGCTCCAGAGTCGAGCTTGTCCCTGCTCCAGAAACACAGGGAGAAGCCCGAGGGCCTGGGGCGCTGCCGTCCTTTGTGCAGTTTCCCTTCCTCCCCGGGGCCTTGTGGCCGGATGCCCTTCTCCTAGAGCCCCAGGCATTTGCTGGGGGGAGGGGGGACTGGCCTGGTTCTGCTGTTAGCACAGGAAGGGTGAAAGAAGGCTCGGGCGGTGCCGCGGGGTTCAGGTGGGCAGCACCGGGCCGCCGGGCTAAATGGGCAGCAAGTCCCTGCGTGGACTGCCCTTGAGGGCAGGGAAAATGAAGTAGCCCAAAAGAGAGGAATAATTAACATGCACTAAACAAGGTGTCTTGTGCCCTTGTCTCGTGCTATATAGAAGAGGCAAGACTGGGGAATTTTTTTTCAAAGATTTATTTTATTTATTTGGAAGACAGAGTTACAGAGAGAGGTAGAGGCAGAGAGCGAGGTCTTCCATCTGCTGGTTCACTCCCCAGATGACTGCAGCAGCACCATTCAGTCTGTGAACATTCAGTCGGCCCTGAAGTGAGTCACTGCATCCTCCGAGCCTGGCTGTGGCCATCTGGTCCCTCCTGACTGTAGCCCCCAGGCCTGCAAGCCCCCTCAGTCTCTGATGTGCTCCCTGCTGGCGGGCTCTTACTTACTGCAGGCACCTGCTGCTGGCCCCGCTCTGAGGGAGGAATAGTAGATTTTGATGCTTATTCAGCCAAGGGCAAGGTTATGGATTGGATGACGGGGCAGATGAGGTCAGTGGGCTCTGAGCCCTGACTTTCCACTTCTGCTTGTAAAAGTCCTCGGGCCGAGTCCCAGCACCTGCCTTTCTGTAGCTGGCCCTGGGGAACTTCGACACCAGACCCTGTCTCTTCTGCAGCCCCTGTCCTTGAAGGGGCCCGGGCCCATGCTCATCTGGAGAGGCCAGGCTGATAGTGTGACCCTGGGGCTGTCACTGGGGCCTGGGCCCTGAGCCTTCAAACACCACGTGGTGTTGCCATGGTGTGCTACACGCAGGACCTGAGCTTACTGCTACCTTGTAGGATATAAATGAGGAAATGAGGGAGTTAATTGGAGTGTTCCAAGTCATACAGCAATTAAGATCAGTCAAGAAAACTATGGTTTCTTTAAGGAAAACTCTAACCAGCCTTGCTGTTCTCTACTGAGCTGTTTGACCAAGGTTTGAATGCATTGATAGCAACTCTAAATCTTGGCAGAAAATCTTGCATAGTGAGTAGACGTGGCAGGCTCTAGAGGCAGACAGACCTGGGTTTGCACCTGCAGCTCTGCACTAACCAGCTGTGGTGAGCTTCGTGACCTTTGGCAACTTACTCAACACACAAGCCTGTGTGCAGGGGGCAGGGGGTGGCAGTAGGGATCTCACAGAATGCCATGAACTCAGAAGTTAGTCACGGGGCCGGCGCTGCGGCTCACTAGGCTAATCCTCCGCCTAGCGGCGCCGGCACACCGGGTTCTAGTCCCGGTCGGGGTGCCAGATTCTGTCCCGGTTGCCCCTCTTCCAGGCCAGCTCTCTGCTGTGGCCAGGGAGTGCAGTGGAGGATGGCCCAAGTGCTTGGGCCCTGCACCCCATGGGAAACCAGGAAAAGCACCTGGCTCCTGGCTCCTGCCATCGGATCAGCGCGGTGCGCCAGCCGCAGCGCGCCGGCCACGGCGGCCATTGGAGGGTGAACCAACGGCAAAGGAAGACCTTTCTCTCTGTCTCTCTCTCTCACTGTCCACTCTGCCTGTCAAAAAAAAAAAAAAAAAAAAAGAGAAGTTAGTCACGGAGAGTGGAAGCCACTCAGCCTGCAACATAGGGAGCCCTCAACAATTGGCACCACGTGTTCATGGTGATGGCACTGGGAATTTCACTTTGTGTTCCGCAAGGCGCAGCTGGGTGGGGAGCAGGCGGGATGAAGAGGATGGAGGGTGGCAATAAACGGATCAGGCATTAGGAGCTAATAGCCAAGTTCCCCTGGGGCATGGCGGAAGGTGCTCCGGGCACCTAAACCCACCCCAGCCATGACTGGTACCCTCCTGGGGCACACAGGATCAGTATGAGCCCTCGTGGATGGCAGAGCCTAGAGCCAAGTGCCGCTCTGTAGGCTCGGAAAGGAGCTCAGGGCGGCTCTGTCTACCGGACTGAGCTGTGCTGCACCTGGGGAGCTGGAGTCCTGGAGTCCTGGGCCCGCCCGTTCATGCCGCCCCTGCCCCCGCCCTGGCAGTTCCGGCAGGCGGACTCGCCCTGCCTACCTCTGCTGGCTGCCACACCCCTGTGCAGAGGCGGCCATGAGCATCAGAGCTGGGGGAACTGTGCCTGCTGCTCCGCTTAGAAGCCTTCTCAGTGACCCACAAGGTGGCTGCCGGCCTCCTCCACCACCCTCGCCTCCGGCTGTTTAAGCCAAGCAGCTGCCATCTTCCTTAAACTCGCGTAGCCTGACCTGGCCAAGCAGCCTGGTCAGAGCCCCCTGCCCCCATCGCTGTCTGTTGCTTCTGCTCTAACACAGTGTCACACACTGGGCAAATGTTTCAAAAGATTTTATTTATTTAATAGGCAGAGTTACGCAGAGAGGGAAAGACAGAATCTCCCATCTTTTGGCTCGTTCTCCAAATGGCACAACAACCAGGGATGGTCAGGCAAAGCCAGAAGCTTCATCCGGGTCTCCCACATGAGTGCAGGGGCCTAAGCACTTGGGCCATCTTCCACTGCTTTCCCAGGCCATAGTAGAGAGCTGGATAGAAGGTGGAGCAGCTGGGACCTGAACCGGTGCCCATACGGGACGTGGGTGCTGCGTACAGCAGCTTTACCCACTATGCCACAGTGCCAGCCACAAACACTGGGCAATTTATAATTAGCAGTACTTTATTTCCTGCAGTTCTGGGGCCTGGGAATTCCCAGACGCAGGCTCTGGCAGGTTTGATGTCCAGGTGCTGTTGTCCTGCTTATTAATAATTTTCAATAGTAATACCCTGTGGGTTCTTCAAAGAATTCTGAAGATCGGCTCAAATAGACCAGACAACATGGCAAGTTTCCAAGCTTTTTTATTCAGTGAGAGAAACGCACAGAAAAGTGAGGGCTTTATTTCGGGAAGAAAGAGAGGCCTAGAAGCTAAGCTGGGTGTCGCTCCCCGTCTTCGTGGAGGAACGACACAGGACCCTGCGCTGTTCTTCTGTCTGCTCGGCCCTCCCCGGGTTTGCTGCTGGTCCTTCCCGGGTTGGCTGCTGGTCCTTCCACCTCCGTGGAAGGGCGGTTCCCCCTGCCACATTCCCCACTTCCGCGGGGGAGCGGCACACCGCCGGCCGGCTCTCTCGGGGGCTGCACAGGTGTTCCCCTTAGATGTTCCTGGTGCATGCCGTCTCTCTCCTCTTTTATAGTCCTCCTCCGCCAATCCCAACTCGGCTGCCCACACGCCGAGTACGCTGCTCTCCTCCAATCAGGAGCAGGTCCTGCAGCTTGTCAAGTTGGTGAGAGGCAGCTGGGTAGAAGCTGTTGCCTCCTCTCCCAGCGCCATATTGTGGGAGAGCAGATGCATAGAATAAGTCTTAATTCCAGTAACTTAGTCTAGTCCGAGTTGCTCCCAGTTGCTCCCCACAGCTGGGTCCATACCAGGCAGAGAGCAGGCCGGGAGCGGCCATGTGCAGCAAGCATGAGGCTCTGAGCAGCCACGGGCATCTTAGCGTGGCAGCAATGCAAAGGCAGAGAGCAGGCCAGGAGCCACGAGGAGCAAGCGCAAGGGAAGGGCCCACGGGGTTCCAGGCCTTTTACGGACTCCCAAAGGGGGCGTGGTTATGTAGTCTGATTGGCAGGTGGGGTCAGGGAGGGGCAGGAGATCACACGGGGGCGTGGTCTTCCAGTTCACATACCTAATGGATTGTATCCTATCTGCAAGGGAAAGGGGCGTGTCCAGGTGTGGTCACGAGGGGAGGGACTGGAAAGGCAGGAGGGCAGGCGGGTGGGCACCCTCGTGTGCTCCATTCTGACTTCACGTAGCTGCATCTTCCACGGCCCTCTTTGCAAACGCACTCATGTTCTGTGTCCTGGGCGTCAGGACTCGCAGATACGCGCTTGTGGAGGACCCAAGTGAGCTCAGGAACTGATAGGGGTGGAAGCTGTGTGAGCCGAGGGGGAGTGAGGAGCGCACCTGAGGAACTGGTGCAGGGAGAGAACCAGGAGCGACCGGAGAGGGAACCTGCCACTGCCACACCGGGCCGTCGGCATCGTCCTCAGGGAGACAGGACGAGAGTGGGCTTGTCGCTGCACAAAGAGCTAAGAGCTGAGAGGTCATTGCAAGAGCTAGGGCCTCGGGCGAGTGGAGGGCCTGGCCGCTGAGATAAAAGGAAGTGGCATCATGAGGCCACTAAGCGCCAGCCATGCAACTACCTCCCTACACGCCAGCGGAGAGCTGCCACCAAGGCCCTTAAGGTGATGGCTCCTCCTGCCCCCCCAGCCCAACTCCCCTTCCCCTCCATGGAGCCAGTGCCCGGTGACGTGCACAGCCATGGCCACACAGCAGTCACAGCTCAGTGTCACTCGGTGTCTCTAACAACTCAGGAGGGGCTCCCCTGTCACCCACTAGGCAATCGGCCACACATCGGCCATGCCCACGGGACACAGTGGCACAAAATGCCCCGTGCTGCGTCACAGTCCCACATACACAGCCGCTTCGGCACAGGCTGGCAGTGCGTTCCGTCCTATCTGGCGGCCACATCTGGGTGCCTCAGGCAGAGTTCAGCGTGCTTCTCCTTTATGCACGTCAGCCTCCCCCCCTTCTCTGTGTGTGTGCCCCCCCTCACAGAGACACACATAAGACACACAGGAACACATACACACGGAGATACACACTTACGTGGACGGACACACACCCCTCCCCCCCCCGGGGGTGGCAGGGCGGTGCCCTGCCCAAGCCACTGGCGCTGGCTCCGGACCCTGCCTGGGCCAGGGCGGCGGCTCCTGCGGCAGGCGACGTGGAGCGGCCACGTGGAGCGGCCGGGGGGAGGGCGGGCGGCCGAGGGGCCCGCGGCACAGCAGCCTCCAGCCGCCAGGAAGCTGAGCGCAGCGCCGCCGCAGCAGGTGGGTCGGACCCCGCCCCGGGCAGGCTCGGGGCCGGGCGGGCCGGGCGCGCCGCCGAGCCCATCGCAGCCGCCGCCGCCGCCGGGTCGCCTCTGGCCGGGATCCAGAGCACAGTCCCTCTGCATCCCTGCGGCTGGACGCGGCTGGAGGCGGCCCTCGGCTCTGGGCGCCCTGGGCAAGACGCTATCCCTGCGGACAGGTAGAGGCGCCGGCGCGGAAGCGGGTGATGGGTTTCACGACCCCCTCCCCACGCAGATACCCCTCGCAGCGTGGCCGGTGGGGCTCCAGTGCCCCCCCAGGACAGAGCCGGGAGTTCCATCCCCATCTAACAGATGGAGAGGTGGAGGGGTGGGGAGGTGGCTGAGGTGTGGGCCCCCGCGGCTGGGTAGCCTGGTGTCCTCCGTGGGGCATGTGAGGGTGGCTGGGAGGCCGGGGCACCAGAGGGGTGAACCTGAGCAGAGGATTCTCTGTCCAGAAGTACTGTCTGCCAGCCAGACTGTGCCAGAAATGGGCTGGATGCGGGCGAGGGCGGGGTTCCTTCCTGGCGGGAGTCAGGCTGAGGTGTGATGGTGGCGGGACTGGGATGCAAGAGAAGTGCTGGGCCTGGCTGGGAAGTTACACACCTTAACCTTCAAGGCCCCTGCGGCTCCCTGGCCTCTGAAACGCTCCAGGAGCGTGTGCACTGCCAGCCGCATGACCCACATGGCACCTCCCTGCACCCGCCCCAAGCCCCTGCCAGGTAGTTCCTGAGACACTCATTTTCAAAATGAAGATCCCAGAGCTCAGAGAGGGTTAGACACTTTACCTCGGTCACACAGGGGGCTCAGAGGCGGATTTCATCAGAGGCCGAGGCTCTCCTCCCACATGCAAGGCTTGAAGACCCCTGAGGCTGAAGGGGTATCGTGGATGCACGCATGTGCGTGTGTGTGCGTGTGCACGTTTGTGTGTGAGATGAACAACTTCACTGACTCACGGCTGTGTCTCCTGATGGCGGCTTCCCTGTGTTCATTAGAGCAATCGTGTCCATGCACATGGCAGTTACAGGAAATCATGGAGAACAGTTTTGTTTGGCAGCCAGTGAGGGTCCATAGCTGCTTTGTTGCTGATGCTTGCCGAAGGTTTTGTGAACGCTTAGGAAGGTGATCACGCGAACAAGTGCACCAGCCTCACTCAGCGCTGCACCAGGCGCCTGGCCCTGACTTCCTTTTAGCAAGGGAGGTAGGTGTTACCGTTGGAAACATTTCTTAACACTACACAGGCATTTGCTTAAGTTTTAAAATTGGCTGGCGCTGCGGCTCACTAGGCTAATCCTCCACCTGTGGCGCCGGCACCCCGGGTTCTAGTCCCGGTCGGGGAGCCGGATTCTGTCCCGGTTGCCCCTCTTCCAGGCCAGCTCTCTGCTGTAGCCCGGGAAGGCAGTGGAGGATGGCCCAAGTGCTTGGGCCCTGCACCTGCATGGGAGACCAGGACAAGCACACTGATCCTGGCTTCGGATCATCACAGCGCCGGCCATGGTGGCCATTTGGGGGGTGAGCTAACGGAAGGAAGACCTTTCTCTCTGTCTCTCTCTCTCACTGTCTAACTCTACCTGTCAAAAAAAAGTTTTTAAATGTATTTATTTATTTATTTTTGAGAAGCAGAGACAGAAAAAGCTCCCATTCTCTGGGTCACTCCCCAGATGCCCATGATAGCCGGGGCTATAGCCCCAGGGCTGGCCCACACCAACACTGGGGGCCAAGAACTCAGGCAGGGCCTCCCTGTGGGGCCAGGGACACAGCCACCTGAGTCATCACTGCTGCCTCCCAGCGTTGCCTTAGCAGGAAATTGGGATTGGGAATGGGGCCAGGGCTCACACCCAAGCTCAGAGAGGTTGAGTCACTTGCCTGGGGCACATAGCAGGGTCAGAGGCCTAACCCTGAGGCTGGGCTCTCCTCCCGTGTGCCGCTGCAAGACTTGAGGAGACTGAGACCAGAGAATGTGTGTGTGTGCATGCATGTGTGTGCATGGGCAGGTGTGTGTGTGTGCATGGGCACAGGTGTGTGTGTGTGCATAGACACAGGTGTGTGTGTGTGTGTGTGTGTGCATGGACACAGGTGTGTGTGTGCATAAACACATGTACACATGCACATGCATATGCGTGTATGTATTGGGAGATGGCATGGGATGTGGGTGTCCTAAACAGTGTCTCAGCCACTACCCCAAATACCTGCCCCAGTTAATGTTTTTTTTTCTTTTAAAAGATTTATTTATTTATTTATTTGAAAGGCAGTTACAGAGAGGTACAGGCAGAGAGAGAGTGAGAGAGAGAGAGGTCTTCCATTCACTGGTTCACACCCCAGATGGCTGCAATGGCCAGAGCTGTGCCGATCCAAAGCCAGGAGCTTCTTCTGGATCGCCCATGTGGGTACAGGGGCCCAAACACTTGGGCCATCTTCCACTGCTTTCCCAGGCCATAGCAGAGAGCTGGATTGGAAGTGGAGCAGCTGAGACTCGAACCAGCAACCATATGGGATGCCAGCACTGCAGGCGGTGGCTTTACCCACTATGCTGCAGCGCCTGCCCCTGGTGTAATGTTTTGAAGTAGACTACAGCTGAAGGCTGAGGTTGTCAGGAGGCCCAAAATGGTCCAGGTTGAGGACAGAACAGGTGAAAGGCATTGTGGGAGCCTCCAGCAGCCCCTGTGATTGGAGCAGGTTGCTGGTGTAATGAACGGAGCCAGGGCAGAGGCCTAGGTGAGGACCCTGGACTGTGAGAGGACAGGGAGCCACTGGAGGCTTTGAAGCAGTGGAGGGCAGTGAAGGAGGGTTTGTCTGATGTGGGGTGGAGATGATGCCGGAGGCAGGCGCAGCAGCAAAAGGCTACTCCAGGGACCGCATTTTGGCACAGCAGGTAGAACCACTGCCGGTGGGTGCTGGCATCGCGATCAGAGTGCTGGTTTCAGTCCCAGCTCCTCTGTTTTCAACCCAGCTTCCTACTAATGCACTTGGGAAGGCAGCTGAGGGTGACCAAGTACTTGCGCCCCTGCCACCCACATGGGAGACCCGGAAGGAGTTCCTGGCTCCTGGCTTCAGCCTGGCCCAGCCCTGGCTGTTGTGGTCACTGGGGGAGTGAACCCGCAGATAAAGATACGTCTCTCTCTGCCACTCTCCGTCACTCAAATAAACAAATGTTTTGTGTTTGGTTTTAGAAAAAGGCTACCATGTTAGTTTGTGCAAGAAAGAATTCATTATCCAAGCAATATTCCCTATAACCCTGTGAGATAAATATTGCTGTTATCTCACTATACAGATAAGGGAAGAAGTCTTGTGAGGATAATTAGCTTACCCAAGGTCACAGAGACAGCAGTGGAGCTGGGATTTGAACGTCCATCTGGCTGGTTCCAAGTCCTCTACAAGTACTGAGTAGTCACCCAGGGGAGGGGTCCCTGGGAGCAGCAGGCGGGGAGTGCCGGGAACACAGGTGGACCGAGCACAGGCGGGGGCAGAGTCCACGACGCCCCGTGCACCCGTGACTGCGAGCTCCGGAGCACCAAGCACCAGCCTCAGGAAGCGGGGCCCTGGGTGGCTGCACAGCTCACACCCCAACGGTGAGCCCGGCCCTGGCACGGGCCATGTCCAATTGCCAGAGCAGCTTCCCAAGCCACCCGAAAGCTTAGTGGCTCACGGGTGAATCTGGAGTGCTGGCTGGCTGGGGCTGTGCGCACGCGCACATTTCTGCTCTGGC
Organism: Oryctolagus cuniculus; assembly: GCF_051225735.1. Taxonomy (NCBI): domain Eukaryota; kingdom Metazoa; phylum Chordata; class Mammalia; order Lagomorpha; family Leporidae; genus Oryctolagus; species Oryctolagus cuniculus. The sequence goes on from NC_142868.1 coordinate 180,800,770, forward strand.
CCACGCTGGCTGGGGGCTGAGCTGCTCTGCAGGTTTGCTGCCTCCCTGGGCTGGTGGATGGGCTAGGAGGATTTGAGCAGCCTGGGGGCCTTTGGGCATCTCCACCTGGTGGCTTCTTGTGGTCTCCCCAGGTCGCTGTAGCACCCTGGCTTCTGCCTTGGCGGTTCAAGGTTCCAGAGAGGCATGTGTGCATGTCCAGAGACAAAGGGGGAAGGCGAGGGAGAGAGAAAATGACAGAGAGACAGAGAAGGGGTAGCTATGCCCCTTGTGTGTCCTGGGCTTGGAGGTCAGCTTGCATCATTCCAGCGATGTCACTGGAGACGCATCCCCAAGTCCAGCTCATGTTCTAGGGCAGGCTGTGGGGAGAAATGGCAAAGGCTTCGTAGGCATGTTTTTAAAACCCTAGCACTGATGAGTGAGTAGCCTGGGGGCACCTGAGGTGCTAAGACCCTACACACCTTCTCTGGAGTTCCCTGGTGTCCTGGTGTAAAAACACCTGCTGGTGGGTGAGAACGCCCTGAGGCTGGAAAATACTCTGACAGCCCTGAGGGACTGCGATTACTCCAGGGCTCCTGTTGGCCTGTTCTGGCAGTAAACAGATGGGGAGAAAGCAATGGGAGGGGACCCAGGTGGGTAGGCCTGTGGTGTGTGTGGCGGAGTAGGTGTGAAGCTGCCGCCAAGTAGCTCAGTGGACTTCCAGAAGGAGAAGTGCCCTGCACAAGCCTGGCCTCATTTGTGCCTCACTGTGCCCTGACTGAGGGCTCTTAGGGGTCCCACGTAGCAGGTGCAGAACTGGATACAGAAAAGTCACCCAGACAGCGCCAGAGCTGGACTTGAACTCAGTTGGCTTAAGGTTAGCTATTCCTTAGCAACTCTGTTTTGCTCTTATTCTTTTTAATATTTGTTATCTTTTTCCTACTTAAATGTTGGCGAGCTTTAAGGGGGAAAGACAAGCAGTAATTCCACCTTAAGCTATCAATTTAAGGATAAGATAGTACCTTGTATATAGTAGGTGCTCAGTCAATAAATATTTAAGCAATGAATATTGTTTATTATACTTTTTAAAAATAATTATTATATTTATTTGAAAGACAGAGTTACAGAGAGAGTAGAGCCAGAGAGAAAGAGGTCTTCCATTCCGCTGGGTCACTCCCCAAATGGCCTCAACAGCAGGAGCCAGGAGCTTCTTCCGGGTCTCCCACGTGGATTCAGGGGCCCAAGGACTTAGGCCATCTTCTACTGCTTTCCCAGGCCATAGCAGAGAGCTGGATCAGAAGAGGAGCAACCAGGTCTAGAACCTGCACCCATATGGGATGCCGGCGCTGCAGGCTGGGGCTTTAACCTGCTGTGCCACGGCGCCGGCCCCCGTATAGTACTGACATATTTGTCTTCCCAATAGACGTGTGCCCACGTGGCCCATCTGGTGTTGGGGTATCCAGGCCAGGGTCCACAGCCTGATGCAGTTTTCTGGCCTCTGTGGCCAGCGGGCCGCCTTAGCCATCGTCCACCCCTCCTTCCACCTGGGAGACCGGCCCCTCAGTGGCCACTCACCCAGCAAACCCCTTACCTTCCAAAGAACAGGCCAAGGCAGCCCTTCCGGGCCCTGCCTGGGCCCCTCTGAGCCATGGACCAGGCCTTCTCCCCGTCTCCCTGGGAGGGAGCCACGCACTCTGCAGCTCTGGGCCCTCGTTCAGCGCCCGTGGGGTTTCCAGTGACTGCAGCCCAGTGGTGGTGAGGTGAGCGCCACGCTGCTGCTGCAGTCCTTTCTTGAGACGCTGTGTCCCCAGGTCCCCAGTGGACGCTTACTGTGTGTGTGCCCGCTCTCTTTGCTCTTAAGCATCGTCAGGGGTTCGTCTATGTTACTGGTCTTAGTGAAATAGCAAACTCGGTTGGGACTATATAATTTCTCCTATTCTTAATGATTTCATTTCTTTGAATTTATTTCTGTTTTATTAGCTTCTTGAGTTGGAAGCATATCTCATTCATTTCTAGCTTTCTTCTAAAATAAACTTTTTTTTTTCTTTAACGTTTATTTGTTTGAAAGGCAACATGACAGAGAGAAAGGGAGGTATATGTCTTCTATCTGCTGATTCTCTTCCCAGATGGCTACAATGGCTGGGTCTGGGCCAGGCCAGTCAGCAGCCTGGAGCAGCTGGGACTCGAACCAGCACTCCTATATGGGATGCTGGTATTACAAGTCACGGCTTAACCTGTTGTACCACAGTGGCGGCTCCTTCAAATATAAGCTTTTTTAGAGGTAAAGTTACAGAGAGAGAAAGATCTTCCATCAGCTAGTTCACTCCCCCAAATGGCTGCAAAGACCAGAGCTGAGCTGATCGGAAGCCAGAAGCCAAGAGCTTCTTCCAGTTTCCACGCGGGTACAGGGCCCCAAAAACTTGGGCCATCTTCACTGCTTTCCCAGGCCATAAGCAGAGAGCTGGATCAGAGAGGAGCGGTTGGGACACGAACCAAATGGGTTGCCGGCACCGCAGGCAGAGGCTTACCCTACTACACCAGAGCACTGGCCCCTCTAATATAAGATTTTAAGCCTATTTATTTTTTCCTTCTAATACTGCTCTATCTACATTATCTTGTTTCAATGTATATTTGGCCACTCTTATCCAATTTTGAGTTTTTAATAATTTCCATTATGATTGTCTTCCTTGATCCATACATAAGGATGCTTTTTAAATTTCCAAACTTATTATGTTTTCACATTATTTTTATTTCAATTTCTCATGTGATTATGTTGGCCATGTAACATAACATGGAACAGATTATTTGCTTTTATTTATTGAGAGGTGGAGAGAAAGAGACAGAGAAAGAGCTCCCTAGTTCACTCCCCAAGTGCTCACAAGGGGCTGAGGAATCGAAGCCAGGAGCCTGGAACTCCATCCAGGTCTCGTAGGTGGGCGGCGGGGGCTCAGCCTCCCGGGATCTGCCTTGGCAGGAAGCTGGAGTCAGGAGCCAGAGCTGGGACTTGAACTCAGTCACTCATGCATGGGATGCAGGAATCCCAGGTGGCATCTTAGCCGCTGTGCCAAACGCCCACCCCCAGCTTCCTATGAAAGGAAGCTTGGCGATAAATTCTCTATGCTGTTCATCTAAATTTTTTTCATTTCGCGTCCTTCTTGAAAGGTAATTTTTCTGAGAATAAGATTTCCAGAGTAGCAATGTCCTGCCTCTCCGAGCATATTACCGCATTCTGGCATCGCTGATGCTGTTGAAAAATTAGCTGTCAGTCTAATTACTTTTCCTCTGAGATGATGCATCTGGAATCTTCTCTTCTTCTTGGTGTTCTGTAATTGCAGAACAAGGTGTAGATGCGCATTTCTGCTTATTTAATCCGCATGGGATTATTTAGCTTCCTGGATCAGAATATTAGTGTTTTGCAACCTACTGGGAAAATCTCAGTTGTCATTTCTTCAAATATTGCTTCTATCCGATTTTATCTATTACTTTCCACGTCCTCCAATGCACCCCACCCCCCTTTTAAAGAATATTTTTCTCTGTGTTGGACTCAGTGAACTGCGTTTTGCATAACTTATTCACATCTACTTTGCAGTCCATTCATTCTGATATCGGCTGTGTCTAAATCTATTTAACTCACCCCTGGCATTTTTTAAAATCAACCTCCTTTTTATGCAAGTTGTATTTGGTTCTTCCAATGCACTTGGATGTTTTGGGGGCTTATTTATTTCTCACAGTTTCAAGCTTACCTTTCATTCTACAAAGTGAGTTAAATACACCTACTTCCTGTTCTGTGTGTGATAATTCCAAGAGCTTTGGCTTCGCCGAGTCTGGTTTTGCTCGTGCCTACAGTATTTCCGGTCATTTCTGACAGTGAGTGTGGGTGACTTCTGGGCTGAGGGGGGGACCACGCTCCTTGTGAGTCCGTGGCTGTCCACCTGTGGGGATTTTTTTTTTAAAGATTTATTTATTTGAAAGTCAAAGTTACACAGAGGAGAGGCAGAGAGAGAGAGAGAGAGAGAGAGGTCTGGTGGTTCACTCCCCAGTTGGTTGTAACGGCCATAACTGTGCCGATCTGAAGCCAGGAGCCACGAGCTTCTTCCGGGTCTTCTACGCGGGTAGAAAAGGAGCAGCCGGGACTAGAACCGGCGCCCATATGGGATGCTGGCACTTCAGGCCAGGGTGTTTTTTTGTTTGTTTGTTTGTTGTTTTTTTTTTTTTTTTTTTTGACAGGCAGAGTGGACAGTGACAGAGAGAAAGGTCTTCCTTTTGCCATTGGTTCACCCTCCAATGGCCTCTGCGGCCGGCGCACCGCGCTGATCCGATGGCAGGAGCCAGGTGCTTCTCCTGGTCTCCCATGGGGTGCAGGGCCCAAGGGCTTGGGCCATCCTCCACTGCACTCCCTGGCCACAGCAGAGAGCTGGCCTGGAAGAGGGGCAACTGGGACAGAATCTGGTGCCCCGACCGGGACTAGAACCTGGTGTGCCGGTGCCGCAAGGCGGAGGATTAGCCTAGTGAGCCGTGGTGCTGGCCAGGCCAGGGTGCTAATCTGCTCAGTCACAGCACCGGCCCCCACCTGCAGGGATTCTGTGGTTCGGACTTATATTCCTCCAGAGAAGACCTGTTAGGTTTGCCTCTGTCCCCACCCGGGGGGCACGACCAGGGGGGTACCACGTCAAATAAATGATCTCTCAGTTCCCTGAACTATATAGGTTGCCTTCATCCAGGCCTCAGCCCGCATCAGAGCGAGCTTGTTAGAATCCCAAGGGAAGAGGTTTCTCTCCCTCCTGCTCAGCATCAAAACCCACCTGGGCAAGATCCTTTGCTCCCTTCCTCGAGGCCAATCGGTTTTTTATTTACCCTTAGAGTGACAAGCATGGCTGACTGTAGAGAACCCCCTGTTGGTCTCTTCGCCCTGGGGGGCCGGGGCTCCACCTGTGGCCTCCTCTGCCGCACACAGCGCTCAAACTGATAGCTCAAGTTCACCTGAAGGTGGCTCTGTAGGTACTCTCAAAGCCAAGGCTGACGTCGGCTCCCTTCCTCCCACATTGCTATTGTCACTGTACTTTTGTACTCTGAGAGTTTCTCGCCGACTCGATGCTTTTGAAGACACTTTCGGTTTCGTGTCAGCGTCGTCGCTGCTGTCGATGGGACATTTGCTATCAGAGCCTGCCACGTGGTGTCAGGATGCTTCCCCGGGCTGTGTCCCTCTGAGAGTACCACGGCGGCGTGAGGAGCTCAGACCAGCAGACCACCTGGAAAGGGCCCAAGCCCACTTTCTCTCCTAGCACAACACTGTTCCCAGAGTCTCTTGCTAGCTGATGTTGGTGGGAAGCTGCGGCTTTGGCGTGTTTTGGCTGTGGGTTTGTCGACACCAACAGACCACCACATCCCCTGGGCTCAGTTGTCGACATGAACAAGGAAGACTGGCCCTGCGACTCTCGGTCCCTTTCATCTTCTTGTGAATGTTCATGGCTTCCTGCCCCTTCCTCAGGGCAGCCCAGAAGGGGGACAGTGTCTGCCCCTGCTCTAGCCCTCCTGGCGCAGGAAGTGGATGTCTGCCCCGGCAGTGGCTCGGGACCTGATTAGGATCACAGAATTCTTGGAGACTCTGCTGAAAGCCATGGACCTTCCTCTAGGAAAATCCGGTGTCAGCCAGAGCGTAGGCGGCTGTGTCAAGGGGCTGCCGAGCCTCTGCCTAGACCAGCAAACATCGGATGAGTTTTCTTCCTAGAGATGGGTTTAGGGCCTCAGCTTCGCTGGGTTTCTGCTTCCTCAGGAACTCACATTACAGGTGGGTATTGGGGGACTGGACCTGTGGCAAAGAAGTTTAAGCCTCCGCCTTCAGTTCCAGCATCCCATATGGGCACCGGTTCAAGTCCTGGCTGCTCCACTTCCGATCCAGCTCCTTGCTAATGCGCCTGGGAAGGCAGCAGAAGACGGCCAAGTGCTTGGTCCCCTGCCCCTACAAGGGAGACATGGAAGAAGCTCCTGGCCTCAACCTGGCCCAGCCCTGGCAGTTCAGCCATTTAGGGAGTGAACCAGTGGGTGGAAGATCTCTCTCTCTCTTGCTCTTTTTTTTTTTTTTTTTTTTTTGACAGGCAGAGTTAGACAGCGAGAGAGAGAGACAGAGAGAAAGGTCTTCCTTCCATTGGTTCACCCCACAAATGGCTGCTACGGCTGGCGCGCTGCGCCGATCCAAAGCCAGGAGCCAGGTGCTTCCTCCTGGTCTCCCATGCAGGTGCAGGGCCCGAGCACTTGGGCCATCCTCCACTGCACTCCCTGGCCACAGCAGAGAGCTGGACTGGAAGAGGAGCAACCGGGGCAGAATCCGGCGCCCCAACCGGGACTAGAATCCAGGGTGCCAGCGCCGCAGGCGGAGGATTAGCCTAGTGAGCCGTGGCGCCGGCCCTTCTCTTTCTTTTAACTAAATAAGTAAATTTTAAAAGGGGTGTGTGTGTGCGCATTTGGCATAGCAGTTAAGATGCTACTTGGAACACCTGCGTCCCATAAGGGACTGCCTGGATTTGAGTCTCGGCTCTGTTCCCAATTGCAGCTTCCTGTTGTGTACCCTGGGAGGTAGCAGGGAGATCTGACTCCTGGCTGCAGCCTGACTCAGCCCCAGCTGTTGTGGGCCATTGGGTGGAGCGAGCGAGCACACGGGAGATCTGCCTGCCTCTCTGCCTTTCAAGTGATGAGTATGGAAAACGTCCACCTCTTCACCTTCCATATATGCATACCAGTGAGCCGCTCAGTTTGCACTGACTGTATCTGTATCTGTTTCCTCATGGCCAAGTGGTTGTTCTGACAGGGGGCCGTGCGAAGCAGATGCAAGGGGAAGGTTTTAGTTTTTCCTTTGTACTTGGACTTGGTTTTCGTTAACTGCGCTTAGCAAACACTTCTCCTGGGGCCCCTGCTGGCTTGACGCTGAGTTGTTCTGTTTCCAGTCTGTTCTTCAGACCTCATTCAGGGTGGGCGGCTACGGTCTGTGCCTCACTGGAGACCACCCAGCCTTCTCCCTCTTTGCCCCTCTGTTTAAGTCTTGGTCTCCTGGGGCCTCACAGTGTTTCTGACCGAGCGTTTCCCCAAGCGAGCCCCTTTCCAGCCGGGAGATGAGCGCCCTGGGCAGGAGCAGAGCTGCGATTCTCAGAGCACCTGCAGGCTGGGGGGGGGGGCAGGGGAGTGGGGTGGGTGCGGGGCTGCCACCCCCGCTGGCAGCTCTGCCCTCACGCACTTCACGTGGTGGAGCTGAGCCTGATTTCCACACAGCAAAGGTCCGCGCGGGCTGCTCATGTCTCTAAGCCAGCCCTCCCGGAGCAGGGGCCCTGTCGCCTGGACCCCCAGGAGACCCCAGGCTTCCATCTCACTCGTCCCAGCCCCACACTGTGGCGCTCACCCTTGCTCCCTGCCCCTCTCTTTCCGCTCCTGGTTCCAGTTCCCGGAGGGATGGCCCGGCTGCTGCCCAGAGCGTTCTGGTGGCCACTGCTGCTGCTGCCCCTGAGCCAGGCTGCTCCCAAGGATGGAGTCACGAGGTAAGGGGATTGGCAGGCCAGGCTGCAGGCTGGGAGTAGGGAGAGTCGCTGGGGACCCCTCCGGGCAGCACGAGACTTGGGGTGGGCTCCCCGATCGCTGCACCTGCCCCCCAACCTCCTGCCTTGTGCCTGTGCCACAGAGTGGAATTCACCACACTCTCGCTGAACCCCCCTGGGGAGAGGGAGCGGAGTTCCAGTGCGGAGGGAGGCGGGGCGGGGGGAGGCCCCGGGCCAGCAAGGGTTGCAGGTGCTCATGGAGCCCTTACAGCAGGCAGCCCGCACAGCCGTGAGGAGCCTAGCGTTTCTGCCTTTTCTGAGTGCCTTTCTGGGGGTGTTAGTTACTGCCACTGTGCAAGGGGGCTGCTGGGGGGAGGGAGACAGGGGCAGGAGCAGCAGCGACCGGCGTGGCTGCCACAGCTCCTGGAGGCTGTCTGGCATCAGGGCTGCATGGGCTCACAGGCAGCCGCATCCACAGCCGGGAGCAGAGACCCAAACCAACCTGTGCCCTGTGCCTGGACATTTAAGAGTCAAATTTTATCTTTAATTCGTGTGAAAGAGTTACACAGAGAGAGAGAAAGCTTCCATCTGCTTGTTCACTCCCCAAATGGCTGTAACAGCTGGGGCTGGGCCAGGCCAAAGCTAGGAACCAGGACCTCCATTGAGTCTCCCCTGCAGGTGGCAGGGTCCCAAGCACTTGGGCCACCCTCCACTGCCTTCACAGGCATAGACGCAGGGAGCTGGATGGGCAGTGGAGCACCCGTATGGGATTCCAGCATTGCAGGCAGCAGTTTAACCTGCTGGTCCACAATGCCAGCCCCCAAGAGTCAGTTTTACGTCATGGAGCAATTAGGTCTGTATAAGCTTGAGTGAAGCCACCCTACTCAGCTGGACACCTGCCCTTGGCTCCCCGTGTCACAGGAGAAGGCTGCTGTGGCCCACATGGTGCCGCCACTCCATGGGCTGTTTTTGTGGGTCTCCGCCTTGGGAGGTGTGGTCTCCTCTGGCCTCTGCCTTACCAGGTATTTTGGGGGGGCTCTCGTGAAAAGTTTAGGTTAGGCAGCTGCCAAGAGAGAGGTGGAAGATGTAGATGTAGGGTTCTGCTTCCAAGCTCCTCCCCAGAATTGTGCCTTTAGGGGAGCAACTGCTGTTGGGTCTGGGAGAGACGCGTGCCAGGAGGTGGGAGGCTAGGAGGCTAGGCCCTCAGGAGGGGCTCTCTGCAAGGCTGCTGCTCCTCTTCCTCCCACAGGCCAGAACCGGAAGTGGAGCATCAGCCCCTGCCCAACCCCTTCCAGCCCGGCCAGGAGCAGCTCCGGTGAGTGGGCTGCACACGGACGGTCGGTGCGTAGGTGAGGCCCACGGATGCAGACTGGCCTCTCCCGGGCTGACCTTTCCCTCTCCTGACAGGCTGCTGCAGAGCTACCTGAAGGGACTGGACAGGATGGGAGAGGAGCCAGAGCGCATGAGCAGGGAGCAGGGTGAGCGGCAGGGCTGCCGGCTGGGCGGCGGGAGGCTCCGGGAAGCCAGAGCTGGGATGCGCCCCTGACTCCACAGTTCTTTTTAAAAAGAGTTATTTTCTACTTATTTGAAAGAGTGAGACAGAGATGTGTGTGTGTGTGTGTGTGTGTGTGTGTGAGAGAGAGAGAGAGAGGGAGGGAGGGAGGGAGGGAGAAAGAGATCTTCCACCTGCTGGTTCATTCCCCCAAATGGCTGCAACAGCCAGGTCTGGGTCAGGCTAAAGCCAGGAGCCCAGAACTCCATCCAGGTCTCCCAAGTGGGTGGCAGGGGCCCAAGCACTTGGATCACCTTCTGCTGCCTTCCCAGGAACATTAGCAAGGAGCTGGATCAGAAGTGGAGCAGCTGGGACTTGAACCCGTGCTCATATGAGATGCTGGCTTTGTAGGCTGTGGCTTAACCCACTGCACTACAACACCAAGGCCCTGAACTCCACGCTGACTCCTGCCTTCTCCGCCCCTTGAATACCCGTATTAGTGTTTTCTGTTTCCGAAACACAATACCTGAGGGAGGCTAGCTTGATAAAGAAAACAGGTTCAATGAACTCATGTCTGGGATGCTGGAAGTCCAGACAGCATGGTGCAGGCTCCAGTGAGGGCCCTTGGCAGCGTCACAGCCCGGTGGATGGCTCCCCAGGAGCCCTGTGGGAGCCAGGGAGAAGCCACCCAGCCAGACAGAAAGCCAGGGGGAAACTGGGGCCCCCCACTGCTGCCCAAGGATGTGCCTCCAACTGATGGAAGGAGCCCGCCACCCAGTGCTGGTTTGCAAACATCACCGCACTGAGGACCAAGCTCCCAACACGTGAGCCTTTCGGGGACACTCAAACCACTCTAAGCCACAACAATGACTGTCCTAACCCAGCTTCCCCTCCCTAGTTCTCCTCTACCTCTTTGCCCTGCACGACTATGACCAAAGTGGACAGCTGGATGGCCTGGAGCTGTTGTCCATGTTGACAGCAGCTCTGGCCCCTCAGGCTGCCGACTCTCCTAACACCAACCGGGTAAGCTCTGCGGGCTGGGGGCCTCCCATGGCGACCGCGCTCCTTGGGGCTTTGGTCTTTTGCATCACAACTCTCTTGGTAATTCTCCTGTAAAAAGAGGGTTCGGCACGGGCGCTGATGTGGCATGATGGTGGGGGTGGGTTGGGGGTGTCTCTGGTTATCAGAGACTGCATGGTGACTGTGCTTCTACAGGTCATCCTGGTCGTGGACAAGGTGCTAGAGACCCAGGACCTGAATGGGGATGGGCTCATGACCCCCGCAGAGCTCATCAGCTTCCCAGGGGAGGCACCCAGTCATGGAGAGCCCAAAGAACCCCTTGCTCCAGCTCCCCAAGAACCTCTGTTAGCTCAAAGCCCATCGAGACAAGAAACACAGGAAGCTGTGGGACCCAGGGAAGAAGCTGCGGGCCAGCCAGGAGCTGGAGGGGAGTCCTCGCAGCCGGCCCAGGAGGCGGCGGGCCGGGCAGAGGCTGAAGAGGATGCCCCAAGTCCTGGAGGACAGGCAGAGGCCAGGAACAGTGACGAGGACGCCAGAGGGCTCCCCGGGCAGACGCTGGACTCCAAGGGCACCCCACATGAGCTGGAGGCGCACAGTATCCAGCTGGAGAATGATGAGATGTAAAAGACCCCAAGGACACCGCTCGCAGCCCTCGGCGTCCCGAGCGCAGGAAAGCAGGACGAGGGTCACATCCGTGTCCCCTCTCTGGCCTCCGCGGGTGGCAGGCCTTTCTGTGTGGCTCAGGGAGAGCCTACATTTAGGGCCCAGGCAATCAATAAAGACCTGAATGAATTCAGTCCCCCGGGGCCATCAATCCAACCCAGACACCCTCGGGGCACAGGGGCTGGGGACTGTGCAGGTCTCCTGGAGGGGCGGGGGCTCAGCAGTGCTGTGACAACAGCATCTGCAGCCAGCTGCACTTTGTCCCTGAGGCCCGGGCCCCGGTCCCCTTCACCTGGTATTCACAGCTCAGGGTCCTCCCGTAGCTCAGAGCAAGCGGCCCCCACCACCTGCGCCTGCCCCTTGCCCCAGTCATATTCACTATCATTTTAAAAGAGTTTATTTTTTCCATCTACTTGAAGGTAGAGCAACAGAGAGAGGCAGGGGGAGAGAGAGAAAGAGAGAGACGAGAGAGAGGCAGAGAAAGAGACATCTTCCATTTTCTGGTTCACTCCCCAAATAGCCACAATAGTTAAGGCTGGACCAGGCTGAAGGCAGGAAGCAGGAACTTGAACCAGGTCTCCCAGGTGGGTGGCAGGGGCCCAAGCACTTGAGGGTTATTGTCTGCCTCCCACAACACAGTATTAGGAAGCCAGACTGTAAGGGCAGCAGCCGGGAATCAAACCGCACTCTGATATGGGATGCAGGTGTCCGGGCCGTGACTTAACCTGCTACACCACAACACCCACCCCAACGCCCACCCCAAAGATCATTTTCCGAGAGCCTGGTACACACCAAGCACTGTGCTGGACACTTCATATGTTATCTGATCTCACGCTCATGACAGTTCCATGACCAGAGAGAACCAGCGCCGTCTCCCAGACGCGGACCTGAGGCGCCGGGAGTTAGGTAACGCACCCTAAGGTGCCGTGTAGCTACTGACACTGAGGCCCAGGCTCCTCACTGCACGGCTCCACACACACTGCCCCAAGTCTCCTTTTGGAATTGGCCCGTGTAGTAGGCCGTTTTGTTACCATAACAAAACACCTGAGGTTGGATAACTTAAAAAGAAAAGAGGTTTATTTTGGCTTGCAGTTCTGGTCCCAGGCGGTGGGGCCACATCTGGTGATGGCCTTCCTGCTGAGAGTCCCAAGGGGCACAGGGCACCGCATGGCGAGACGCTCTGTGTGTGCGTGCGCGCGTGTGTGTGTGTGAGCGTGTGCACGCGCACAGGCGCTGTGGTCCCCTTCATACAGAACCACCAGGATTCAATCCCAGAGCTCAACCCTAACGACCTTGTGTAAGTCTAGTCACCCGCACAGGCCCTGCCTCTACACCCCACAGTTCCCACCCTCATCGCACCTCACAAAGGGGACTGAACTCCAACGCAGGAACCCTGGGACACTCAAACCCCAGCCAAAGCGTGGCAGTCCCCAGTTCCCACAGGCCCTCCACACCTGATCTGCCAGAGGGAGGACCCTGGACCCTGGGTCGCAGCTGCCTTAACCGTAAGGCAGGTGCTGAGGGTGGAGCTTGCAGGCTCCGGCAGCCCCTCAAGGAGGCAGGCTTGGGCGGTGAAGGCCCCACCTGACCACAGAGAGGCCGCCGAAGCACTGGCCAGTCCAGGGGCTCAGCCGCTTGGGGCCCAGGGGCGATTTTCTCCAGGCTTGCTGCAGGGTACGAGTGAAGCATCCTTGCCTGCAGGGGGTCGGGGCGGGGTTGGGGGGGACGGCTCAAGGCCTCTGCCCAGTGCAGGGACGGCTGAGCCTTCTGCACCCCGAGGACAGGGCTGGTGGCAAGGCTGGGGCACTTCCTGCTGCCCTGGCCTGGGCAGCGCCTCCTTGTAGTGGCCTGGGTGTGAAGGTCAAGTTGAGGAATGGAGGGGAGAAGGGAGGACCGTGGTTGGAAGCCGTGGGAGTCCCCCGCCACCAGGAAGCAGATAGAGGGGACGCCGGCTCAGAGGAGGTTTATTTGCTCTGTGGCTCTGCAAGGAGAGGGGTGGGAGGCGACACAGGGCACACACAGACCCCTTCCCACGGTCAGCAAGGAGCAGGGCAGCTGGGACGCCAGGCTGGACACACGGGCGATGCCAGGCCTGGGGCCTCTCACACGATGCCATCGAAGCCATGCACACCACACTTCTTGCCGGCCACCTTGCAGCCAAACCTCAGCGCCTCCAGCATGCTCTTCCCTGCACAAGGACACGCAGCTGGGGCCACTTGGCACCGTAGGGGCGCCGGATCAGCCCGGCTCTGCCGCCCCACGCTGCGTACTCACCCTGGGACAGGCTGAAGATGACGGAGGCGTTGAAGGTGTCTCCGGCCCCCAGGGTATCCACCACTCGTGGGGGCGACACGGCGTCGGAGTGCAGCAGCTGGCCGTCGGGGCCCAGCGCGTCGGCGCCCTGCTCGGCCCAGGCGCAGACCAGCGTGGCCCTGCAAGATCTGGCCTCAGCCCGCCGCACCACCCGGGCGGACCCAGCTCCACACGGCCCCTTCTGCGTCCCGCGGCTCACCCTTTCCGCACACGCGAGTACAAGCCCCTGAGGGCTTCCTCTGCGGAGCCGAAGCCCAGGTGCCTGGCCACGTCTTTGCTGACAAACACCTGCGGGCGGCGGGGGAGAGGCTGGCGGTCACGGCCTGGCGTTGCCCAGGTCACACGCAGCTCGCCTGGCACGGGATCCCGCTGTCGCGCAGAGCCGTTGTCTACACTGCGGGAGAGCGCTAGTCTGTTCTGAGACCAGAGGCCCGGAAGCGCGGAGAGCCGGGAGCGCCCTCTGGGGGCGGGTCGTGTGCCGGCCTCGGCGTGCAGTTGCCGGTCTCCGCGGCCCCACGGCTGCGCGTCCGCTTTCCCAGCCGCCGGGACAACGGAAGACTCCAGGGCTCCCTCCACACCAGCTGCACGACGGGGGTCTCGCCCCCGGCAGGCAACAGAAAACCGGGAGGCGGCGCCTCGGGCGTCCGGAGATTCCTCTGCGTGGCAAGGTTGGGGACAAAGGACCACATGCCACATTCCCAGCTCTGCCCAGATGTACCTCTCCCTGTTCCTACTCCGCCCCTCATTGCCTAGAGGGAAAGAACGAGGAGGTCCAGAGAGGAGATACTTCTGGCCACGTCCAGGACCCCTGGGCACCCTAACGCCCCCGCTCTCCGGGAGTGGAGAAAGTCTGCTCCCTGGCCACTGCTGAGCTCAGAGCTGGAGGTCTGCGGCCCTCCAATACCACCAAGCCAGAGGCTGCGGTGCCAGCACGGGGGAGGGGGTGGGGAGGGCCAGGGGATGCTGGAAGGACGCGGGACGCTGGAAGCAGCACGCCGACTCCGTGCGCACTTACCACGTCTCCATAGCCAAACAGCTGGAACAGCTCCTCCCGGGGCTTCTCTATCTCCACGGACACCCGGATCCTCTGCTCTGCAGGCTGCCTGGCGTTGTGCTGTTCTATCCTCTGCAGCATCTTCACCTGCTCCGATGCGTTCCGTCCCTGGGGCCGGGAGGGGCAACTTAGGGCCGGAGGGCACTGTCCAGCTGATCTGGCTCATTCCTGCTCCCTGCTGGGACTCTGGGCGGGGAGTAGGAGACAGGGACTGCAACCCCTTCCTAAGTTAGAAAATTCTGGAGCTGTCATGGACCTTGCAGACTTCATCAAATGGCTCTCCCATGTCACAGATGAGAAAATAATGAGTAAACGCTCTGAAGGCCCTACAGTGAGTTCAATGACAGGGCTGGGATTAGAACTCAGGACTTCTCAAGGTTCCCTCTAAAACGTCCATCTTGGAGGCAAAGGTCTAGTTCCCTGCATTTGGGAGCTCTTGTTCCCGCTTCCTGGATGCAATGGGTTGGGGGATACGGAGCCGGCCTCCTGCCAGAGGACCTGCTGGACTGTGCCCGGAGCCAGCCCCCCTCCTGTGTGTGTTTCCGGGCCTGAGTTTCCCCGTCTGAAAATGGAAGGAAGCGTGGAGAGGGGCCTCGGAGCTGGACGCATCTACTTCTAGGTGTTCCATGGTTCAAAGACACCAAGGAGGGGGCAGAACACGTGGGCGGGGCTAGCCAGTTGAGTCCCTCAAAAAGCAGGCTGGGGCGGGGCTTGCCTCAATGTGGATCCACTTGAACCGATTCAGATCAACCTTCTCAAAGTCCTTAGCAGACACATCTGGCAGGTTCCTAGGTCACAGGATGGAAAGGACAGAGAAGGGCCTAGTGAGGTCAGCCGGGGCCGGGCTGTCACGGGCAGCTGGGGACTGCGCCCGGCACTGCAGGCAGCATGGCAGGAGGCTGGATCTACAGCTCAGGAGCGTCAAATTCAGCTCCAGGATGGGCCCTGCCCCAGCCTCCCGGGGTGCCCCGTCTTGAGGTTGAGACTGGTATTATCTAAGGGTAAACTCAACAGCAACACCGGACACAAGGGGCCAGCTCTGTGTGCCTCGAAGACCACGTCTCCCAGAATGCTCTAAGAGCACTGGGAACTACAGTTCCCAGAATTCCCCTTCCCAGTGCACACAACTCCCAGGAGGCAGTGCCCCAGCAGACGCCAAAGCCCTTGGGGGATCCTGCAGGGAAGCTTGGTCTATCATGCCTGTTTCTGTATTGGGAGCACCCGCCATGCGTCCAGAGCCCCCGTGACATCTCTGAGGTCAGGGTTGGCAGCGGCAAAGAGTTTATGTTTGGCCAGCTTAGGCATGGAGACTCAGAAGGGGTCTGCCTCCACCCCACCCCCTCCATGGCCCGTGGCCCAATCCTTTGTCCACTTCACTAGCTGTGTGCCCAGGGCCCTTCTGCCTCTCAGCCCAGCTGCAGCTGGACGGAGCATCTGTGCATGCGCCTGGACTGAGGCCAGCCGGCAATACACCTCTCTCCCCAGAGCCCCTCCCCGTGAATCCCAGGTGCGTCCTGGAGCCAAGGAGCTACAGATTATTGCCCAATGAGCAGTTCACTGGGATTGCCCAGTCTGAAGGTCACCTCTGGCACGGCGGGGCGCTCACTCATTCGCTGGGACATACAGAGCCCAGGACCCTGCAGCTGATCCTGGGCTGCCTGCCCCTCCCCCATGTCCCTCGGTCAGGGTGAGCAGGCAGGGAGCCTGAACCCTGGGGCGCTGGGCTTGGGCCCTCACAGATTCCTGGTCCCTGAACCTCAGATTCTTCAGGAGGGAGTCACCCCCCACACGGGTTGGCACCCCATCAGATGAGCCTGATCTGCCATCCAGTGTCCCTGCTCCCTGCACTTCAGGCATGACTGAATGGTGTGTGGCTGTCTGGTCCCACTCCTTTGTGCTAGAACCCTCAGAGCTCTCAGCCGGCTGGAATATACCCCAGCTCCTTGGTGCATGCCGCAGGCTGGCAATCCCAGGGCTGACCCTGCACGGTCCCGTGGGCCCCTTAGCCCTTCTGGGCTTAAGATGGGTTGAACTGCATCACCCACCCCCCTCTCCTGGGAGCACTTTCCCCGCACCCACACCCAAGCCGCTGATTGACTAATTATGGAGCAATCACATCATCAATTACATTTGGTGCAGGCCTGGTTACCAGGCAGAATGGAACCCGTCCCTTTCCACCCTACTTCTCCCCTCATTGAAGACAATTCAGCAATCACGGCACAGTTTGGCGTGGGGGCAATTTCTGGTACAGAGAAGCCACAGAGGGCCAGCTGGGATGCCCATGGTGGCGACGAGGTAGAGGGCTGATTGGTGGGTGGTGGAGGGCGAGGCCGGGGGCCTTACGTGTCGTAGAGCACAATGGTACGGGAGCCATTGGTGCTGTTGACGATGCAGCAGGAGCAGGGGGTCTCTCCCCTGTCCTGCCAGGCCACCTGAGACACGTCCACGCCCCGCCGCCTGAAGTCGGCCACCAGGAAGCTTGGGGAGGAGCCCGGGCCAGGGAGAGGGCAAGGAGACACAGGTTAGAGCCTGCACGGGCCCGGGGCCTCCCAGGCCAGTGGGAAGGGGGTGTGGCTGCACATGGTCCTCTGGGAGAAGGTCCTGCTGTGGGGTTTGGTGACGGCGGCGGTGGCGGCGGCGGTGGCGGCAGCTGGCAAGGTGCAGACAGGTGTACAAACCTGTAGGCGTGGAGGATGGTGCGGCTCCCAGTGGCCTCGCTGATGATGACTGTGGAGGTGGGGACAGAGCCCTGGGTCTGAAAGACTGTGTAGCGTAGGTCCACAGAATAGCGGCGCAGGTCCTCCAGGACAAAGCTGCCAGGGCAAGCGAGCCAGGGGGCGCAGTTCGACGAAGGTTGAGGGGAGCACAGTGCAGCTGGCAGGGAGGGCAGGGGGACAAGCAGAGGGGCTAGGAGAGAGTGAGGCATCGCGGTCTCGCCACTGGCTGTGCGGGGGGGCAGGAGAGGCAGGGCTGCAGAGCCCGGGGCGCAGAGCGACGAGAAAGAACATTCCTGCAGGCCCTGGCAGAAGCACCTCCAACCCTGACTCCGTCTTCCAATCCAACTCAGGTTGGAAAGGACCGGCTCCTGTTCACAGAGGTGGAAGGGGGTGGATGTGGGGCCTAGACCCTGCGCCCTGTTGGAGCCAAGTAGATGTGGGCACTGGCCCGGGGCCCAGTTAATCATTAATCACCAGGGTGAGACTTGGCACACCCGCACCTCTGCCAGCACGCTCAGCCCCACGCCCTGCGGCCCTGTCCTCTCTGAGTCCCCTTCCTGACCTAAGCTCTCACTCCATGCCTGCCTCTCCTGGATGCCCATCCAGGAAGTGGGGCCGCCCTGGAGACCTGCCTACGCCCTATTCTCCAGCAGCCGGGGGAGCTGGCTTCCAGGGCCTGGAACCCCTCAGGCTGGGCCTGGACAATTACCCAGAATTCCCTCCAGCCAGAGTGAGCCCCCGGGTGCTGTTGGGAAGACTGCAGCCGCCCTGGAAACGTGCTGTTCTGTGTGCAACAGCGCAGCGGTGCAGCCGCCACCCGGGGCCCCTCACCAGAACCCCCCCTACTTCCAGCAACACGGACGCTGCACAAGACAGATCTGCAGGTCCCAAATCAGGGCATCGGCACAACTCAAGGATTCTCTACGTGGCCTTCCCAAAGCATCATTCCGATGGGTTGGTTTGCCAAACAACTATGCACACCTCCAGTGCCTGGCACATAGTAGGTGCTCATTAAATGTCTGTTGCCCACACGGGGTGAGTTCTGAACAGGCCACCCCTCAGCACTACTGCTGCATTCGGGAAGATCTCTCTACCCCCTAAGCCAGCACTGCAGTCCCGCCCCTAACGAGGCGGAGAGGAGCTACTGACAAGGGCTAAGAAGGGAGCAGCCCTGGGCCCCGAGGCCCTCTGTCCTCTCACAGGGCAGGTGCTCGCCTCCCGTTCACTCTGTACCAGTTCTCCAGGGTGGGGAGTTTGGCTGTGGCTCAGGTGGTTGGGCTCTGGCAGCCCCCCTCAAACTAGAGTTCAAAGGACTGCACTTCACAAGCCAGCAACCTGGCAGCCTGCCCCGCTGCCCACAGCGGGCAAAGTGTGGGCCTCACCTCCCGATAAGTGCGTGCTGAGCTGGCAGCACCAGGGGTCAAAGGGCTCCTGAGCCCTCGCAGCAGCCAACGTGGAGAAAGCGTGTGGGCCACTTACAGGCTGCGGCCCCACAGCCAGCTGGGAGCTGTGGGTTCTGGGCCCAGCATGGGCACGTGCTTTCGGGGTGTCCTGGACAGGAACTCTCACCTGCCCTGCCCGTCCCCTGGGACCATGGATGAGGGAGGGCGAGTTAGTGTGTCCCACTGCAGCCGGGATAAGGCACTTGGGAAGGGCAAAGGCAAATCCACAGCAGCCTGTAGGAAGCAAGGGAGGAGAGCCGGGGAAGCCAGAGCAGGCTCCAGGCAGGCGGCAGGAAAGCGGCTGTGGACGCAAAACCTGTGCAGCAAAGCACTGGGCCACCGCCCGCCACCCCGCCCCACCCCCGGGGCGCTGCACCCCTCCACCCAGCTCCCCTTTCTCATCCCCCCACCCCAGGGTTCTGTCCCACTCCACCTCCCCCAAGGCAAGCCTCCTCAGTGGGCACGCCCTCCTGGACTCACTCGGCAACGTGGTCAGCAGCCAGCGAGCCCATGAAGGCACAGGGGGCTCCGAGCAGGGACAGCACAGTGCAGGAGTTGGATGCGTTGCCTCCACGCTGCCATCTCTGGGACAAGCACCTGTGAAGAACAAGGGGGGTCCCTGCAGGTCCAGAGGGCTGGCCTGGGAGACCAGGGCCAACCCCCGACCCCTGGGACAAAGGGGGTCCCTGCAGGTCCAGCGGGCTGGCCTGGGAGACCAGGGCCAACCCCCGACCCCTGGGACAAAGGGGGTCCCTGCAGGTCCAGCGGGCTGGCCTGGGAGACCAGGGCCAACCCCCGACCCCTGGGACAAAGGGGGTCCCTGCAGGTCCAGCGGGCTGGCCTGGGAGACCAGGGCCAACCCCCGACCCCTGGGACAAGGGGGGGTCCCTGCAGGTCCAGCGGGCTGGCCTGGGAGACCAGGGCCAACCCCCGACCCCTGGGACAAGGGGGGGGGTCCCTGCAGGTCCAGCGGGCTGGCCTGGTAGAACCAGAGCCAACCCCAACCCCTGGGTGGGGGCCCACAGGATGCAAGGGTCAGCAGACCCTGCTGCACAGAAACCATCTAGGCCACTGGCTCGTTTCCTAGATGACATAACTGGGGCTCAGCCACGGGAAGGGGCTTGGTCAAGGGCAGGCCTAGAAGCTCATAGCAGTCAGTGCCGATGGTTCCATCTGTTCCAGAGGCGCCAGGAAACCACTCACCCCAAGCCATCATCAATGGGGGCTCCACTGACTGAGCCACTGGTCCCCAGCCAGTCAGAGGGGCTCCCACAGGCCAGGGCCTCAGAGACTGTGTCTTCCCCAGGGTATCACACTTCCTACCTGTCCCTGTCCCTGAGAGCCACTTGAAGAATAACCACCGAGTTAGGAAATGAGGAAGGCAGGACAGCAAGCCTGGACGCTGGGCTCATTCAGAGTGCAGGCAGGAGGGCTAACTCTTACGATTTCAAATGTTAAAAAGAGGGGCTGGGCCGGCGCTGTGGGCTGTGGCGTAGCCGGTTAAGCCACTGCCTGTGATGCCAGCCAGGTTCAAGTCCCGGCTGTTTCATTTTCCGAGCCAGCTCCCTGGTAATGTGTCTGGAAAAGCAGCGGGAGATGGCCCAAGTGCTTGGGCCCCCGCACTCACATGGGAGACCCGGATGGAGTTCCAGGCTCCTGGCTTTGGACTGGCCCAGCTCTGGTAGTTGTGGCCATTTGAAGAGTGAACCAGCAGATGGAAGACCTCTCTCTCTCTCTCTCTCTCTTCTCCTACTCTCTCTCTCTCTAATTCTGCCTTTTTTAAAAAGTTTTTTTTTTCTCCATCCTTTTTTCCTCCATCCTTTACTGAAAATCTGTCAAAGGGAAATGAACAAGATACTCCCAAAGGGCTTCAGTGTCATCGGCAACCCAAACGGTAAGTCAGGCACACCCACGAGCTCCTTCCGGCACGCTGAGCGCCAAACCGGCTGGGCTGCTGACTATTTCCATGGAGCCACTTCCAAAATAGCCCTATAATAATTGTTACAGTCATGGCACTCGCAGTAAGAGGAACAAAGAACCAGTAATTCGGAGAAATCATTGAATGGGGATGTGTAGGCCAACGCCTATTTGTACACAGAACTTAACCCCGAAGCTCCCTTCAGACTGGGGAAATGGGGAGCCCGATCTCACAGGATAGAAAGAGGGGGGACTTGTTTGTAAAGGGCCCATGGTGCTCAAGTTCTGTGCTTTGGGGAAACCGGCGTGCAAGGAAAGGAGGTGTCCAGCCACCCAGCTGACAGCAGAGCTGGGCTCCCTGGCTGCCAAGCAGTGCTGTTTACCCCGTATTTTATTTTTTTAAATAAGAAGTAGTTAGGCCCAAGCTTTGATGGGGCTCCTAAGAAAGGGTATGGAATTCTGCTCTGTGCGAAGCCTCCCCAGTCACTGATACCTGCTGTGCAGAAGGGCTCAGCCGGAGGAGGCTGCTCTGTGGCAGGGGCCACTCCCCGTGGGTCTGATGGAGCTCCAAGCGGCAGCTCCCTAGAGTCCCCAGTGCCTGCTGAGCACAGAGACCCTGGGCCCAGTGATGCTGAGATGCCCAGCAAGGGAGGAGTTCCCTCAGAGGGGAGGGGGACACCAGAGCCCAGGCACGCTGTGCTGAGCAGAGCCACAGGCTGAAGGGAGGGGAGGCACGCCTGGAGGGCAGGAGACATGGCCAGCTCGGGAAGTGTTCCGTAGAAGGCACCTGGCCTGGCCCCCACCTTGTGAGCCTGCCCTGTCCTCGTGGGAGCCAGGAGCACCCCACCCCCGCCCCGCAGAGCAGTAGAAAGAGGCCCTGGGGTCTTCCCAAGACCCTGCACAGCCCTTGGAGACCCTGCTGCAGTGGAATTTGCTCCACTCCCCCAAGAGCAGCCCTGACCCCTCACTGTGCATGGTAGCCTGGGGCTGGCTGCACCCTGGAAAGTGAGTTAGGTCTATGCAGCAACACCCTGACTCTCTTCCGCCCTGTCCCTGCACCTGTGGCAAGCAAACCCTGTGCCCAACGCACAGGGTCAGCTCCGCCAGCCAGGTAGCAGCAAAGGGACAGGGAGCGCAGGGGCCGGCGCGGGGCTGGAGCGCTCGGTTCTGAGCCCGGACACGCAAGTGGGGATGCCACTGACGAACCGTGCGATTTCTCCACATCTTCAGCTTCTTCCTCTGCACGGAGTTGACTGATCCTTGCACGGTTCCCACGGGCGTCAACCCTGCCCGGTCTCTCCCCCAGCCAGCCTCAGGGCCATCTTGTCAGAGGCAGCCTTGAGCTGTCTTTTATCTGGTTCTGGGCTGAGCCACTGGAGAGCCGTGAGCACGTCCCAGGGTCCCTGCCACACGGGAGGTGCCTCCACGGCTGCACCCTATCACGCGCAGGTGTGACCACCACACAGGACGTTCCAGCGTCTACCAGGCGACTCAGAAGGATGTTTTCCGGGATGCTCTTCCCTGACCTTTCTCAAATCGACTTCTGGTAAACTCCTTGTGGAATTTAGCTCCAGGGAAAACTGGCTCCCAAACCACCTCTCCTGTGGCATCCGCAGCACCGCCTCGGGTGCCAGCAAGCCTTGGGCCAAAGCTCAGATACCACGGTTTTAAATGTGCTGGAACCTTCTAACTGCTCATACCTCTTACCCTAGGCGACCCCAGATGTTTTTTAGAAACAGGCAAGATATATGCAAGGCCGTCAAACAGTTCGTGGAAATGCATATTATAAAAAAAAAAAAAAACTACATGGATTTCAAAATAGTTTGCACAAAAACAAATATTTTCAATCTGTTTTTCCATGAATCTCTTGATGCACCCTCCGATATGTGGCACACAGGTTGGTAGAACGCATTTAGAAGCAAGTGCACACTCCCGGGGTGGGCGGTGGGAGCGCCGGGCCCACCAGCTGTCTGCCCTGGGATAAATCGCTTCCTCTCTGTACTTGCTGATCGGCAACACGGGAATCCTGAGACCTAGCCCGATGCGCTCCACAAGGCTGCGTCCATTATTTCTCCTCTCCCACTAAGAGCCCCCCAGGCTTCCCCGGCAGAGAAGGCTGGACCCTCGCGGCCTCACTGCAGGGTCTCTGGCTAGCAGCCCGGTGGTCTTGGCCGCGGGCCACACACGCAGGGCTGCAGCGGTGCCCGGGGCTTTGGAGGGGCCCGGGCGCCCCTACCTGCTGTCCGTGTCCTCCTCCGGGTACTTGTCCACTACATTGATGACGTCCAGCACCACTAGCCCCACGCACAGGATCTGCTTCTCCTCCATGAGGCTGCGCCCGAGCTTTGGGCCCGCCAGGCTGTCGGAGTGCCTTCCCGGGCCCTGCCTCTTATCCCGCAGGGCCGGGTCCCGCTCTCAGGGGCTGCCCCGGCTCCTCCTCCGCGTGCACAGCTCCTCCCCCGGGAGTCCACGGCGGCGCCGGAGGGTGCAGGGAACGGAGCAGGGCCCTGGCCGCCGCAGCCCAAGGACCCAGGCCGGCCCAAGAGGGCCGATCCCGAGGTCTCCCCGAAGCGGCCGACCTGGCCTCGCAGGTGGCAACACCTCCCACTCCCGGACCTCAGCTTCCTCGCTTGTCCCCCGGGCTCGGGGTGGGTGCAGACCTAGCTAGAGAGCGCGGTGAAGCAATCTGCCGCACGCAAGGAGAAAGGGCACGCACGAGTACCGCGCCGCCTGCGCGCCCTCCGCCGCACCTGCCGCTCTGGCTCTCCGCCCTGCACCCGCGGGGCTGAGCGCAGCCTCGCGACCCGAGCCCTCACTGCCGCCCGGCTTCTCCTCCGCCCGCCCGCTCGGTGGGCTCCGGACGTCACGTGACGCGAGACGCCGCTGAGCGCCCCCTAGCGGACGCGGGCGGAACCGGCGTGACCGCGAGAGCCCCTCGGCGCCGGGCGGCGGCGGCGGCGGCGATTGCGGGCGCGGGGCCGGGGATCCTCTCCGTGCGTTGCCATCTTCTCCCGCACGGTCCCGTGTACTCCTGCCTACCCCGGAACACGGACTGGAGCGGAACGGCTTGTTTTGTTTTGTAGAAAAAAAATCAAGTGTGTTTATTCGTCAATAGTTTAGTATGGCGGTGGGGGCCGGAGCCCGCTCGGGAGAGCCCCGGAGTCGGCCCGCAGGGCTGGTGCAAGGACGGAGGGGCGAGCATCGGCCCTCCGCAGTCCGGGTCCTGGAAGGGGCTCAGGCCGGAGCTGGGCCGGGGGCGCTGAGTCCCCGAGGCTGGGCGCCCAGAACGGCGCTCCGAGCCAGGCGGGGCCCGCCGGCTCATTGGCGGGCGCAGACACTTGAGAGCGGTGAGGTCGGCTCCTGTCTACACCTGTTCCAGCTCCAGGTCCGCGTAGAGCAGGGCCCCGCTGAAGATGGTGAGCGGCTCCTCCGAGTGCGCCAGCTGCCCCATTACCAGGTCGATGCAGACCGTGTCCCCAGCCTGCAGCGGCAGGATGAGGCTGAACACGCCCAGAGCGCCGGGGCTGGGCTGGCTCTCCACCACCGGCTTGTTCTCCAGGCCCTCGGGCTCGTAGCCGCCGGAGTCGATGCGGGCCACGCCCAGGTTGGAGCGGGACAGCACGGCCTCCACTTTCTCATGCCGGTGCCCAGTCAGTACCGCGCTCAGCAAGTAGCGTCCGGCCAGCGGTGCGGTGAACACGCCTGAGGACAAGGGTGGGCGTCAGGAGGGCTTCGGGGTGGGGAGGCCCCGCTGCGCGCTCAGTTGCTGTTGCATTCACTCAGAACAGGGCCTGGGCCGGAGCAAGCCCCGGGGAAGAGCGGGTGGGAGAATGACGCCCCTCCCCTGCCCGATCGGTGAGGATGAAGGCGGGCAGGGCCCATGTCCCCACTGCTCACCTGTCTCCGGGTCATAGTAGCCTCCGTCGTTGAGTAGGACCCTGTCGAAGGGGACTGTGCCTGGTTCAGACCGCGGCAGACTCAGGGCAGCTGAAAATGCCACCCGGGGCACAGGCACGGCAGGTGCCCCCTCCTCTCCTGGGGGTGGGGTGGGGGGTGGGTTAGAGGAGCTCAGGGCAGACCTGCCCCCCCCAAGTCCTCTGCCCTCCAGAATCAGAAGGAAGCAACTTACCCTGTTCACCCTGGGGGCCTGTGGGAAGAGAAAGGAGAGCAGTCAGGAGTGCGGCTCTCGCTAAGTCATTCAGCAAACACTGGCTAAGTCTCCCCTGCTGTGCTGGTGCCCTGTGGATTTCAAGGCTCGGCTGCTGGGCCTTGAGCCCTCACCGCAGCCCCTCCCATGCCAGATGGCCCTGGTAGGACCAGTCTTAGTCTCCAGGGCAGCAGTGGGGCCAGCACTGCCAATGGCAAACACGGCGACTGTCCCAGCCCTTGGTCGTCTGTCTGTCCACCACCAGCCAATCCCTCAGCCCTTTCCCTTCTCTGTCAAGTTCAGAGTGGAATGTCAAGCCTTGGGCTGCCCAAAGGGTCAGCGGCAGCCAGGGTCTCGGCCCACGTACCTGGTGGCCCAATGGGCCCCTTTTGTCCATCCTTGCCCGGAAGCCCTGGAGGTCCGGCAGGGCCTGGGGGCCCCTGCATCCCAGGAGGTCCTGGAGGCCCAGCCTCACCCGCAGGCCCTAGGGCAACAAAACTAAGTTGAAAAAGAGCCAGAAAGGGAGTTTGCGAAGGCCGAGGAAAGCGGTGGCCCCACGGGTAGGGAAGGGGGCTGAAACAGGTGGGCCTCTGCAGGCTGACAAGGGGAGGGGGGCCTGGCTTGCCCATGCCGGCTGTGTGGCTGGCAGAACAAATCGCACCTCCACCCACAGGCCTGGCTGAGCCGCTGGGCGACGCGAGGGAGCGGGGACCTCCCACCATCTCCTGGGACAGGCTGGAACCCCCCGAACAGAGGCTGGGGCTGCAGTTCATGGGGGGCAGAGCAAGCAGAAAGCAGCTGAGCCGGAGGAGGCTGGGCTGCTGCAGGGTGCGGGGAGACAGAGGGCTTGGAGGGGGTCCCCCGTGCCTGCTCCGGCCCCTCACCAGTGAGATCCTGCAGGCTGAGCTGGTGCAGTCGGCCCTCCAGGAGCTGCAGGGAGCTGTTCAGGGCGCTGAGCCGCCTGCCCAGGCCGGCCTGCCCCCCCAGCAGCTTCTCCAGCAGGGCCGCCTGGGTCTGGCTGGTGCTGTTGGTTTCCCGCAGCCCGGCCCAGAGGCCAGCCACGTGCCTGGAAAGGCCCTCACGCAGGCCCTGCAGTCCCCCAGCCACGGTGTCCAACCGCTCACAGACGCCTTCGAGACGGCCCAGTCGTCCCTCCAGGCTCGGGCACTGGCCGGCCTGTGCCTGCCCCTCCTCCAGGCCTCGGAAGCGCTCCTCGCTCTCTGTGGCGTGCTCTGTGGCCTCCTGCTGCAGCCTGTTAATCTCTGAGATAATGCTGTCCTTGGTGGCCCCCAGGTCGGCCAGATCAGCACCCTGGCCCTCCACGGTGGTCTGCAGCTCGTGCAGGGAGTCATTGAGGGAGCTAAAGGTGAGAATAACTTCAGAGAGCTCTCCTTGCAGGGCCTGGAGGGCCGAGCCTGAGCTGCCCCCAAACACGCTGAAGCCGTCCAAGGGCCCACGGCTCGGTCCCCCAACACCCGGACCGGCCCCAGGGCCCCGTGGAGGGAGCAGGGGGCAGGAGCAGCGCTCCACGCCATCCCGAAGGCGGCCCAGCTCCTCCTGGACACCGCCGCAGGCCCCACAGCCCTCCTCCCCGCGGGCCTGCAGCAGGCCCTCCAGCTGGCCCAGCCGTGCCGCCGTGCCGTTCAGCCCCAGCGTGAGTTCTGCAGCTGCCTGGTCCTGTGCATCCATGCGCTCCTGCAGCCGGCCCACAACCCCTTGCAGCCCCTCCAGCACAGCCTGCCGGGCCTCTCCTGCCGCTCCCACCTGGTGCAGGCCGGAGCCCACCAGCCGTAGCTGCCCCTCGCTGTCCAGCACCCTGCGCTCCAGGGCACTGAGGATCTCGCTGACCTGAGAGTCCTGCTCCCCGGGGGCTCCGGAGCAGAGCTGTCCACACGCCTGCACCGCCCCCGCCACCTGCTCTTCCAGCAGGTCCAGTCGCCCAGCCAGCTCCCCGCTCACGTTGGCCAGCCGCCCCTCCAGCTTCTCTAGCCGGCCCGGGGCAGCAGGCAGCCAGTGGCCGAGCCCTCCAGGTCTCCCAGGCCAGCCCTCCTCCTGCTCGTCTGAGGGACCCAGGGTGGAGTTGAAGCGGTCCTCCAGGCGGGAGAGGCGGGAGGCTAGGCTGGTGTAGCCGGGAGGATGGCCCCCCTGCCCCGCGGCGCCGCCCAGCTCCGTGCCTCGCCTCCCGCTCAGCACCGTCACGGAGCCGGCCACCACGTCCAGCCTGCGCTCCAGCTCCCCCAGGCGGCGGCCCAGCTCCGGAGGGCAGCACTCCGGAGGCGGCCTGCGGCCCGCGGCCGGCCCAGCCAGCGGCCGCTGCCGCTCCTCCGCAGAGGCCAGCATCTTCTCCAGGGCTCGCAGCCGCTCCCGGTCCTCCTGCTGCTGCCGGCGGAAGCCGTCCAGCCCCGCCAGGCACACGGAGCACGACTCCTGCAGCCGGCGCTCCAGCTGCCGCAGCAGCTCTTCACTGGGGCCAGGCGAGGCCAGGGTCTGGCCGGGGGCCCCGCCGCTGCCGCCGCCACCGCCGCCGCCGTGGTGGTTGTTGAGATGGCCCAGCTCCTGGTCGTGCGTGGAGACGCGGTTGTCGAGGAGCTGCAGCTGGTGCTGGATCTCGTTGAGGGTCTCGTGCACGCCGGGCCGGGCGGCTGCGTCCGCCGGCTGCTGCCTCCCGTTAAAGGCCGTCTCCACGGCTTTCTGCACGTCTTCCGCCAGGCGCCCACTCAGGCCCTGCAGGACACCCCGCAGGCCTTGCAGCTCCTTGGTCAGGCTCTGCACCTGCTCCTCCAGCTGCTGTACTTTCTCTGACTCCCCAGGACCTGAGGGTGGGGGGAGGGAGAGGGCAGAGAGGCTGGACCTCAGAGCTCTGGGACTACTGCCCAGAGCCCCCTGTCCAGCAGGAGTCAGGCCCAGGCTGCTTGCAGGCTGGAGCCCACCAGCCTCTCCTTGATTTGAGCAAAAGAAAAAGGAACCTAAATTCACTGATGCCTCTAGGGCGAGTTTGAACCTGGCTCTGTTCCCCTTACAACAGCTCCCCTGGGCAAATACTATTAATTCTTCCCATTGTATGGACTGGGAAACAGAGGACCAGAGAGGCTAGGGCACTGATGGTGGCGCACTAGTTAAATGAGTGGCAGAGCCAATTTCACACCCAGATCGTCTGGCCACCACGCCCACGTCCTTTCCACCCGTCCACAGTGTCACTTGACTTTGTGGACATGGCTTCCTCACTGTGGATGAGAATGACCCTCTCTGTCTCCCGTCAAGCGGAACAAGGTGGGGTTGGCCGAGAGGCCCATTGGCCATGCTGCGCTGGAGCTGTGACTGGGCATCACGTCCCTCCAGCACCGCGGGGACAGACAGAGGGCCCGTGGCCAGCCAGCTGGGGCTCTGGCTGCCTAGTCAGACAGTCAGCCAGAAGTTCCTGTTTCCATAATTATGGCGTAGCTATCTCGCTGGCAGGAAAGCACGGCGCATCCGGAGTGCCCCGCACATGGGGAGGAGAAGCCGTGGGAACTGCTGCATTCTGGGATCTGCAGTCTCCGGAGGCCACGGGGCGGCCTGGGCCCCAGAGTCAGGTGCAGTGCATGCTAGGACTTGTAGTCTCAGCTGTTCCCCACAGACCCAGCTCCTCAGAGGACGGTCCCCTTCCTCCACAGCTGTTCCCAACTAGGGAGGATCCTGGCCACACGTGGGCGTGCGAGAGCACTCCCCTCTCTCTGCCTTCTTTTTCTCTTGCTTTCTAGCTGTCCGCGTGCACATGCGCGCGCGCACACACACACAGCAAGGCGTGCATGGGGAGTTTCAGGGATCTCAGGAACTCCCTTCTCTCTGACTTGGAGCGCGGCTTCCCGTCGGCAGCCTGGCCCGTGCTGTCCGCTCAGGACGGCTCCCCCACCCACCCCCAGCAGCTCCCTTGCTCACCTTCTCCCCCAAGTCCGCTCAGGTGGCTGCCTGCACTGGAGCCAGAGAGGTTGGGGCGGCCAGGCCGGGGCCGAGGCTGCGGCGTGGAGGGTGCAGGGCCCTCGGCACAGTCATCGCCCCCATAGCCCTGACAGCACCTCCACTCCATCTCCGTCACTGTCTTGTAGGCCACACGGTAGCGAGGCCGGAGGAAGCTGCGGTACCTGGCAGAAGCAGAGGCGGCCTCCTCAGTGCTGCCTGTCCCGGCAGGGACCCCGGCCCCTGTCCTCGGAGCCGCTGCTGGGTCAGGCCTGCCCTCAGGCTGGGTCCTTGTAGCTGTCCCGCATGTGGCCTTGCTCAGTTGACAGCTGTCAGCTTTCTGGCCAAGGGCCAAGTCCCTGCTCTTCCTCCCCTTGCCCTGTGCTAGGACCTCGATCTCCCCCCCCCTTGTAGATGACCTGTCCCAGGCCACCGAAAGCTTCTGGGCGCTTGCAGGAGAGGTCAGTTTGCCCTCTGTGCCCCACCAGCCAAACTGTCGCCTCGGCGCCTCCTCTGGCTGGAGCCCAGGCCTGCCCCTTGCTATCTGCTTTGTACAAACTCCCTGAGTCAGCACCCGCCTAATGCAGCTTCCACTGAGGGCCCACCCCAAGCTCTCGGGACTCACATGACGCTTCGGGGGCACTGGGGCTGACCCCAGCCACAGGGCTGGTAGTCCGGCTTGACAAAGGTCTCCACGCCATCCTCAAGGACACAGCTCACCGTCCGCGTCACCACGTAAGCACACCAGTTCCTGCAGGCACAACCATACCTGGACCCAAGCACCAGAACACAGGTCCCGGAGGAGGCCCAGGGACGACCAGAGGGGCTGGGTCAAAAGGTCCTGAGTGGCCAGTGAGAGCCAGGGTCCCGGCAGGGGCAGGCCCCACGCCTTCCTGTGTCGCAGGAGCAGATAAAGACTTTTCAAGATGGGGAGAGGCACAGACTGGAAAAGCGCACCCCGGAGAGGTCCACTCTCGGAGCTGTGGGGTCCCGGGAGCTTCCACATCGCGCAAGTGTTGGCATCCCTTTCTGGCCCCGGCTCACTCCCAGCGTGGTAGGCTGAGTGCCAGCACTGGCCCGGCCCTGTCGGTGATCTCCTGGATGCTGGCTTCCACCCACCCCGCAGGGGAGAGGACGGGCAGGCAGGGGTCCTGCTCAGCTCAGGGTTAAGCAGAGAATAAGCCATTGATGAGCCCTGCCCCCCCCGGGGGGCTGGAGTGGGGTCAGGAGGACCCAGTGCGATGGGGACAAAGGATCAGCCCGAGGATCCAGGCTGGTGTACAGCTGGCAGCCGGCAGGAAAGCCTGGCCCATGCCCCTCACACTCCCTCCGTGCCCAACTGCAGGTCCCCCCTCGGGAGGACGTGGGCGCCAATGCCCCTTAGGCGTCCACTGTTCAGGGGACCCTGGAAAAGGCCCGGCAGGAAGGCAGACCTGTGAGGGGCCACCTGGGCCTCCCCTGCCCTCCTTCCCAGGGACACCGCGTCCCGCCCGCCTCCGGCCTGGGCCCCAGAGCTTACCTGTGGCGGCTGGCAGGCCGGGGTGCGCTGGGGGCCTGGGGCCCCCCAGGGCTGAGGGCACCACCGCCCGCTGTGTAGAGGCTGTAACCTCGGGGAGGGTAGCTGGCGGCGCCCGCGGCCGCGGTCAGCAGGCAGCAGAGGCAGCAGCTCCAAAGGGTGCTGGGGGCCATGGCGGGGGCGCTCTGCGGGGCCTCAGAGGCACATCCCGGCCTGGCCGCCGGCGCGCTCCGCGGGACAGCCAACTCGGTCCCGCTGCCCGGCTTCCTGCAGGCAGCCCCCAGCCGCACGCCGCAGCCTCCCGGGCTGCCTGGGCTGACCCCTCTCCCCTCCTCTCCCCTCCTCAGGCTCCTTCCGCTCTCCCCTTCTCCACTCCTGAGGGGAGTCTGTTCTCAGCGCCCCGGCCCCCTTGGATGCTGCCCCTGTGCCCCCGCCCCCTGGCCGGCCACAGCTGGCCCTTCTCTCCTGATGGCCGGATCCTGGGGGTGACAGGGCTTTGCCCTTGTGGCCGTTCAGAGGCGCAAGAGCGGCTGTGGGGCGGCCGCCTCCTCTCTCCCCAGTCCCTCCCCTCCCTCCCCCTGTCTGGCTCCCGGTCCAGCCTCCCCCCACCTCTCCAACCATCGGGCGCCACATCTGCTTCTTGTTAACTCCGGGAAAGAGAGAGAGAGAGAAAAAAAAGGAAAAACAGAAATGTGGAGTTGCCGCCGGGCCTGGGGCCAGCCTCTCAGACAGGGCACACGGAGCCAGGGCCACAGCTGGGAGGAGGCGTAGACAGGGAGCAGGGGCCAGAGCCACAGCTCTCAGGGGCCAGGGCCTCCCCTGGGAGAGAGGACTTGAGGGAGGGAGGGAGCCTGGCCGGTGGGGGCGGTGAAAGAGAAAAGAGACTTGCAGGGCTCAGCCAGACACCACTCACCATGCAGTCCAGCTGCTTCTTAGTGCGCCCTGAGGCTCAGAGTGGGAAAGCCACTTGTCCAAGGTAACACAGCAAGTCAATGGTCGCGGTGAGATTAGACTCCAAGCACCTCGGTCAGTGACTGGGGAGAAAGAAGGAGAGCGGAGAGGGTTCCTGGGCCAGGGAGAAGAAAAAGGCAGGCAGGACAGGCAGTGAAGCCGGCAGAGGGAGAAAGGGACCTGGAGACAGAGCTGTCTCTGTCAAGCAATGGAGGGGCCAGGTAGGAGGAGGAAGAATGTCTTTCTTAAAGGGCCACACGAATAAGGGGCCCAGGCTGGTCTCGGTGAAGGACAGACCCTACCCCGGGTGTAAAGATTGGGACCTGTGTGTGCAGCGCCACAGGAACTCACTCCCCGACTGGAGGCAAACCTGAGCGCCTCTGTGAGAAGGCAGAAACTTGGCCACTGTGCCACAGGCACTCGCAGCGTGGTGTCCCAGCCCGGGCTCTCCTGTCGTGGGCGTGCTCTGGGAGAGAGACGCCAGGGCACTAGACAGCAAGGAGACAGGAGAATGCTCTGTGCCCGGCCCCGGGGATGGCAGCAGGTGGCAAAGGCCTCCCACCCCGCCCCCGCCCATGAAGGAGCAACTGAGGCTGTGTGAAGCAGGTCACCGCCCTGAGACCCAACCACCACAGGGCAGGGGCAGGGTGGGCCGAGGGCTGATGGGGTCTGGCTAAGAGGAGGGAAGGCAGCTGGTACAGCCTGAACAGTGGGGGAGAACTGAAGAACGGAGACGAGGGGAGGGGAAGGGGCTCAGCCGTCCCAGGCTTGAGAGGACTGAGTGAGTTAATTCCCAGAAACCATTTCAGAACAGTGCCTGGCTCATAGTATATGCTCAATAAACACGGACTCTGTGTGAGGAGAGGGGGACAGAGTTGGAGTCAGATTGTGGCTAGATGAGGGAGGGGCTCCGACGGCGGTGACAAGTTTTCAGGCAGAAGAGGTTGTCATACAGGAAGAAGGTGCTGTCACTGGGGGAGAAGGGGGGGCCTACTGGAGCACAAGGAGTCACCCAGCTGTTGTCAGAACCTTGCTCAACTCCCAGGATGCCACTGGGAGTCTGACATCTGAGGTCCCTTCCAAATTCTAAACCACAAAGTGGTACAGCCGTGGGCTCTGGTGGGACAGGGACTGTGGCTAGGAAGGGAAAGTCGTGACTGATTGGTGACTGCAGAGGTACTGAGGGGCCAGATGGGAGGAGTCAGTAGAGATGACTCCAGGGCTTGAGCCAGCAGGGGGGATGCCACAAAGCAGAGCAGGTTTGGAGGAAAGAGAGGGTCCTTAGTTGAGGCATCCTGAATTGAAGCTGAGAGCAACACGCCCCAGTGGAAACAGCCGTGCAGGAGACAGTGTGAAATGTGCACTGTGGTCCTAGGCACCCTTTGCAGGGCAGGCGCTGGAAGCCGTGAGAATGGATGCCACCAAATCTTCAGTGGGACTCTGGCTGGCCTGCCTCTGAGGTCTATGGCCCAGGACAGGGCCTTGACGGCTGGGAGAAGGGCTGGTAACAGACAGGGTGGTGACGGTCAATGCCGGAGCACAGAAATGGACATCTGTGATTACCCGTGCGGATCAGCACGTGGGGGGACCTGGCTCCCAGAGAGCTGTCAGGGGCCGCCTGCGGCTTGGGCCCTGGTCTTGCCTCAGCAGCTGGCCGACTTCCCCTGCAGATGGTCCTGGCTGCCACTCGAGTTCTTTCTTCCTCTCCTCCCCCTGCAGGGGGCCTCCAGTGACCTGAAAAGTCTCTCTAGTCATCTTGTCACTGCCCAATTTCACCCATTCCATTTCCCCGTCTCCTGGAGATGAAAAATTTCTTGTACAAGTGCAGTCCAAATGTTGGCTTTGAAATACAGTTGTAATAGGTTTCATCTCATTGTCTTGTGATCAGGAGCAAAGCCCTAGAAGCTGATGTGAATGTTCCTGAGATCTCCAATATGCCTGTAGCTTCGGGTTCGCTGGGGACCCATCGGCCCCTTACGGGGAACATGCAGGCTGTGCTGCAGACAGGTTACGGGGATGTGGGGGATGGAGATGGGGTGGTGGCAGGCACCTGCGTGATAGCAATGCTTTTGTCAGGCAGCCACAAAGTTCCGAAGCGATTGGTAAGAGTTCTCAACACCAAAAAAGACTAAGTCCCTGGGGCGGGGCACTAGGACAAGATCTAGTTAATAACTTCTCCGGGATGGGGGATTTCCAAGGATCTACTGCCAGGGGAAATCTTGGCCATACTCGGCAACCGACTCATTCATTCAGCCGTCACTGCCTGCGTGGTGAGCTCATGTTCCCAGGGCCACACCAGCCACGGGGGCAGCAGCAATAGGAGCATTTTCTGCCCGACACTCGCCGTTGGAGTGCAGAATATTGGGAGGAAGGTGGGAGGAATCATGGCTTGAGCTCGGGTCATGCCAAGCCAGATGGGGAGGCAAGCTTGTGGGGAGTTCCTGGCAAAGTTCACTCCTCCCCACATGGATACACTGGCCTTTTCCTGCCAACTCTGACTCCAGGTGTAAGACTTAGGAGTCCTCCTCGCTGGATTTGGGGTCCAGTTCCCCTGCCCCTGGGTCTTGTTGCTTCCTCACGCCTAATCCTAGCCTCATGGGCTTTTCTTGAAAATGGCACAGCAATCAGAGATTAAGTCCCACAATGCCCTGCTTGCAGCCCTCGCTCACCCGCCCCAGTCTTCCCGGGGTGAGGCTTTGCCTGTCTCACTTCCCACACATACTTTTCCATCCAAGCTTTTTTTCAAGCATTGTCAGTTCTTAGCTGAGTCTAGTTGAGTCCCAGAGACCATTTTTATTTCAGTTCTTCCAGGCACAAGGCCAAATGACCCATGCACGGCTGATAAGGAGTCGCTGACCTAGGCACAGGAAGTTCCGGGAGGTGCACGACATTTCTGGGTGCTTCCAAAGCAAACGCTCTCCCTCTTGTCCTTGACCCTGGGACAACCTATCGGGTCTGTTTTTGACTGGAACGTGCGGTGGAGGCAGGAGGAGTAAGCTGTAGGACCTCAGACAATCTTTTGATATAAAATAATCTTGAAGTCCCCCTTGGGCTCTGATGGTCTAGGGTACCACGCACCTGGGCCGGTTGGTTGTAGGACACCTGGAAACTGAGGCACCTCCAAGGGTTTCTGTCATGTCATATGCAGTCTAGAACCTTCCAGGATCCACCCAGAGGTAGAGTTTGTTTAAAAAAGGGAGGCCTGGTTCTGAGTCATCAGCAGACCCCGGGGGTCTGGCGGGACCCGGGGCTGCCTCACGTTTCCGGGAGACATCAAATATGATGAGCAGCCCTCCAAGATCGAGCCCCTCTCTCCAGAGCAGCTCAGTGAGGTCGGCGCATGTCCAGGGTTTCACCAGCTGGAGGTGGAGGGGATGTGGGCTTGGGAGTCCAAACACGAGATTTCTGGGAAATGTGGGGTGGGGGCTGGGAGGTGAGGAGGGGGTTGGGCAGGAGAACCTCGGGCTATAAAGGCATGGATTGAGTTTAGGACCTACTGGACTGGAGCAAGGGGGATGGGGGAGGTGCGCAAACCGCTGAGGGTCCCGGGCCAGGAAAGCCGGCTTGGGCTGGAACAGCCGCTCACCAGCTCCACAGGCAGCAAGTCGCCCCTGTCCCAGCGGCTCTAGCCCCTCTAGCAGCTCCTGTAGTTTTCTTTGGCTCAGGGAAACCGAGGCCTCCCCTGAGTCCTAGCCCCCTCCACCGCAAAGCAACTGGCTTGCATTACCCCTGACAGCTCCAGAGCAGCAGCCCAGCCCCCCGCCCCAGCCTGGCTCCGTGCCGTGCCCTTTTATGGTGAAGCCGGGAGAGAGGAGAGGGGGAGGTCCCGGCCGGGCAGAGGGCTGCGAAGCTCCAGGCCGCGTCTCCCCTAGGTGGGGACCCTCCAGCGTCCACCCGCAGCCACCTCGTCGTCTTCCGCCGGGAACCAGTGACCCCTGCCCCTCCCTCACATCCGGGGGGTGATTTCCCACTTGGCCCAAGTCCCACGGTTTGGGTTGTGATTCCCGGAGGGTCCGCCCCATTTCCGACGCCCACCTCAAGGGATGCGGTGGAGGGAGGGAGCCCGGGTAAGACAGGCACTGCTCAGATCGCGGGCAGGACCCTCCTGCTGGGTCGGAGGTGGGTCCGAAAGCCTTAGTCTGGCGGCGCGGAGAGGGACACCCACAGCCCTAGCCCTGTCCCTACTCTGCACCGCCTCCCGCTCCCGTCCCCGCCTCCCGATCCTGGGAGAGGACAGCGAGGGCAGGACCCAAAGGAAACACCTGGTGGGCCGGACTGGGAAGCGAAGGGTGGGCAGCAGTACTGGGGGCCGAGGCAGGAAGAGGGGGTCGAAGCCCGCAGGCCAGGCCGAGTCCCCCGCCCGCCCCGAAGCCGCACTCTCGCCCAGGTCCACTCCTTGGCTCGGAGTTGGCAGCCGCCGCGGCTCCGCTCGGCGCGCCCCAGGCCCGCCAGCTGCGGCCAGCTGCGTGGTTCCCTGCCCGCGGCGCGCGTCCGCGGCCCCGCCCCACCCCCACGGCGGGGCGTCCACCGCGGCCCCGCCCGAGACCCCGCCCCTCGCGAGCGCGCGGGAGCAGGCGAGACGGCGGGGCTAGAGAGGCCGCCCCGACAGCGCCGCGCGGCCGGAAGTGGCGTGCTTGGCCGGCGCTGGCACGACGGAGTTCCGGTCCAGGTCTCCTACCTCTGCGCTGTGTGGAGGCGGTGTAGGGTCCGAGGCGGGCAGGGCAGGTGAGCGGCTTGCAGGCGCCGTCCTCCGGGCCAGCCCCGCGGTGGCGGGGCCGTGGGGGCGAGAGGGGCGACGGCGCGAGGCTCAGTCCCCCCTCTTGCCCGCAGGATGATCACGGACGTGCAGCTCGCCATCTTCGCCAACATGCTGGGCGTGTCGCTCTTCCTGCTCGTCGTTCTCTATCACTACGTGGCCGTCAACAACCCCAAGAAGCAAGAATGAAAGTGGCGCTTTCTCCGCCCTCAGGTAATGGTCCGGGGCCCGAGAGCTGGGTGGCGAGGCCGCGCCCAGGGCCTGCGGGGTTCGAAACTCGCGGTCAGAGCGCGTCGGGCCGAGCGGGAGGCAGTGCAGAGCTGGGCGCCCCGCCAGCTGCTCCCCGGGGGAACCGGGGTGGGGGCCGGGAGGCACTGGGGGCGCCTCCCCGCGGTTTCGCTTGTGGCCCAAGGCTCCCTTAGGCCAAGTCGCCTGGAGCGGGCCGGGAGGCGGACTGCTGCCTCCCGCGCCGCGGGGCCACGGCCTGGCTAAGGAGAGCAGGACGGGGGCAGGGCCGGGGAAGTGGCTCCGGAGGACTCCCCAGAGGAGAGCTGCGGCGTCTTCCTTACCTCAAGTCTTTCCCCCTCTTTTCTAGGGCTCCAGGACATAGTCTGAGGCCACATGGAGGGTGTGAGGGGCCTCCACACTTCATCCCTCTGCCCATCACAGCATGCAAAGCAACTACACCTGGAGTTTTCCAAACAACTTTTATTTCCTCAAAGTCTTCCTTAACCCTATGGAACAAGAAGCTGCCACTGACTAGGGCCCAGAGTTAGGGGCTGCTTTCGCCCCACTTCTCCCCAATGCCCCTCCAATATAAAAATATAGTTATATTTTTTTGTGGTCCCAAACTCTTGTGCTGTGGAGGGAGGGGAAGGGTGGCAGGTCCCTAATGTGCCCTGTCTCAGGGTGAGGCTCTGCGGTGCCTCCGGCATTCCAGGACGTACAGCCGCCACGTGGAGTCCGCAGCTGAGGGGAAGACTAGCACATTCCCTTCTCACTGTGGTCCGCACCAGGGGCTGCACCCTGGCCATTGTCAGACCCGGGGAGAGACAGTGAGTGGAGGGGGTGTAGGAGCAAAACAAACCTCAGGTTGGCCCAAGGGACCCCCGCTGTGACAGATCCTGGATGGGGAGTCAGAGAGGCTACAGGAAATAGAAAAGGCAGGGGCAGAGCGGGGCCGTGGGGGCCTGGCCTGAGGCAGCCTGCAACAGAGAAGAGAGAGGAGTCAGGGCTGTGAAAACTCTGCCTCTCTTCTGGTCTGTTAGCGGGGGGCTGGGAGGTGAAGGAGGTGGAGAGGTGACATGGGGTGAGCACGGGCAGGTCGATGGCCGCACAATGGTCTGCGCCTAGAACCAGCCGGCTCCTAGGCCTGAGGCCCTAACCAGAAGTTGGTGCCTTGTCCTTTGGTGTGAAGGCCTTAATAAAAGGCATTTAGTCTTCAGGGGTCAAATGGAGCAGGAAAGAGAAAATTATCCCACAGAAACGGGAATGTGGGGGTGGAAGAAACGAGGGATGGGGTGAGGGATTGGACCTGGTGCTCACCCTGGTGTAGCAGAGCGGGGTTCCGGCTCACTGCTCTCCCTGGTCCGGGGTACAGGGGATGTGGGGCCTGAAGAGCCTCTCATCCCTCTGCGAGGCGGCGGTGAGCCCCGGGCCAGCCTGGGCCTAGCCTGTGTGGACAGGGGTAGGCTAAGAGGCTGGATTCTTTCAGGAGCTTTTTTGCTCCAAGGTTTGCTTCTAGAGTTTCCATGAGTAAGAGTGTAGTATAAGGGTAACCAGAGGTCCTAGGACCTTGAATTCCTGGGTACTGTCCCTGGTTGAGATGGAGAGGCAGGGTAACAGCCACAGAATTTCTGGATTCAGTCCTCAACTACGCATTCAAAGTCTTTCATAGCTAGGCAGAAGGAACCAGCATTTATTTAGCTTCCACAGCTGTCCCGTGGCCAAGGTCTGGCTGAATAAAGCAGCGCTGTGTAGAAAGATGGGGGAGCACCTACGCCTTCGCCCCTGCCAGAGCCTAGGCTCCCCCTCAAGTCCGCTGCTGCCTGCACTCAACCTCAGCTGACCTAGCACGGGGTCTGAACAGAATCGGGATTGGTGGCAGGGCTGTGCCTAGGAGCAGCAACCAGATGTGTTACCTGGGGAATCCGGGACCCCTCCTGGCGGAAACTCTCCTCGGACAGGTCTGGGCAGAAAAAGAGGAGAAGCTAAGGGCAGGCCGGGCAGGGAGAGCCAAAGCTAGCAGCCTGAGGTTCGGGTGTATCTGGCAGGGGCACGGGTTGGAAGCAAGCAAGACATCTGGCTGATGGGCGTGGGGTGGGACACTGGGCAGACAGGCACGCAGACACTGGAGCAGCTGCTAGGGCTGGGGTGGAGGCTGGAAAGCCGTGCTGAGCATTCGCCCTCCCGCTGCCCAGAGAACCGGTGCCCCACTAGGTTCTGTTGGAGTTGCCAGGCTGCAGGCCAGGGAAGACTGACTCACCTGCAGGCGGGTCCTGATGCAGGGGATGCGAGCTCCAGCCCCTAGCAGACCTTTCCCAATCACCATGACAGCCTCTGGCTTGTCCCCCGAGGATAAGAGTGAGCTGTTCCCTAGAGAATACAGGAAACTGATTATCAGCGGAGGGGCCGTGGAAAAGAGGGGAGAACTTCCTTTGGGTCAGGGTCGCTCAACCTTGGGACTGTCGACACTGGGTTTCGGAACTCTTAGCCATGGGGAGCCGTCCTATGCAACCTAAGATGTTTAGCATCCCTAGACTAACCACTCTGATGCTTCCTCCCCCTGCCCCTCCCCCCTGTACTAAACAAAAGTATCCCCAGACATCACCAAATGTCCACTAGGAGGTAAAATTGCTCTTGAGTGAGACTATTGGGTCAGGTCCATGGGGTAACAGCAGTAGCCTGGGGCAGAATTAGAACCCACCTAAGCTTAACTACTGGGTAAAATGCGTAGACCTTGGGGCTTGCTCCAGTCACATGATGAAGCATTTAAGGATCAAGTCAGCTCTACCCAGGCCTGGTGGGTTGAGTGCTACCCTTTGAGGAGAGGTAGCAGGTTGGGAGTAGCCGTGAGGGAGGGAGGGAAAGGGTGGCAGGTCCCTAATATGTCTTAGAAGAGGTTAGACTGGAGTCTTAGGGACCATTCCTATGCAGTTCACACAGCTGGGTCTGTAACTTAGAAGTAGACAGCTTGGGTTCTGTGTGGGTGATACGGTTACATCTGCAGTGAGGACAGATGAAAGGTCTGTGGGTTTTTCATTCTCCAGTTGTATCTAATGTTGCCCAGCCCCTGAAGTCAAGGAACTTGGGTAAGTAACACTTTGCAGGCAGAACCTCAGGATCCTCAGCTAAAAGTGAGGATTAAATGAGGCAAAGTACATACAGCAGTGCCTAGCATATGGTAAACGCTCCAAAAATGTTAACTTTTTTTATTTTACAAAGACAGTCTTCAAATTCCAGCTTTCTGTACAAAGGCACAGGTGTTGGGGTTAGGATACCAGTAAGTCACCAATGTCCAGGTCTACAGGAGCACTGTGTCCAGCTGAGAAGGAGCTGCAGATCAGGTGGCAGCGTGGCTGACAGCACTTGCTCAGGCCTGGTCAGGAGCCTGGCCTAAGCCCTGGGTGGTAGAGAAGGGAGGAAGTTGGCCAACCCAGGTTTCAGGGGCAGTGGGTACAGACCTGCTACGCTGAGTGAACTGGGCAGCAGGCAGGAGCCCAGACTGCGTGAGGATGCTGGGCCGGAACTGGCAGGAGCTGGGGATGGGGCCAAGCTACCAGCAGTGGGGCGGTGGTTCAGTGGCTGCTGCCGCCGCCTCCTGTCCTGGCTTCTGGGCTCTGAGTGGGAGAGAGAAACAGATGAAAGGCAAATAAGTGCAGCACCATGAGATGGACTTGGCTCCCCCTGGTCAGAGGCCTGTTTCCAAGCGCGGCATCACTTTAGCACTGGGTCTAAGTGCTCCTTTTCCAGCCCCCTGATTGTCGGTGTTCCCTGTCACTCTGTCCCCCAGTCTCTCTAGCCCTTTCTCCTGAAATCCAGCTCTAATTGTCCACTGGACGTTTCTACCAGGGAACTTGCTAGGACCAGAACAAACTCCGGCTTTCCCTGCCTGCCTTTCATTTTCCCTATCTTGGTGAGCAACCTACCTGCTGAAGTCTGGTTTCATCTGTCTTTTTTTCTTCCCTTATATTGTGTTTGATCAGTTGACCATTCTGCCTCTGTATCTGTCTGAGTTCTTCATTTAATCTCTCTTTTTAAAAAAAAAAAAAGATTTTATTTATTTATTTGAGAGGTAGAGTTACAGTGAGAGGGAGAGACAGAAAGGTCCTCCATCCGTTGGTTCACTCTCCTAATGGCCACAATGGTTGGAGCTGTGCCAATCAAGAGCCAGGAGCTTCTTCCGGGTCTCCCACATGGGTGCAGGGGACCAAGGACTTGGGCCATCCTCCACTGCTTTCCCAGGCCACAGCAGAGAGCTGGATCAGAAGAGGAGCAGCCGGGACTAGAATTGGTGCCCATATGGGATGCCGGCGCTTCAGGCGGAGGACTAACCTACTGTGCTGGCCTCCCTTTAATCTCTCACCACTGACAGTTATTTGGAAAAAAAAATTTCCCTGGTGGTCTCCCTAGTCTGAATCTCTTCTCTTACCATCCATCCTTCACACAGGTGCCAGAAATTATTCTAAAACACAGGTCTGATCAGAAATCACTGCGGTTCCCGTCTACACAGCCTACACAGGATGTTGATTTGATTCTTCAAACCCCTGCTATGGCCCCTCAGGGCTACTAGCTGTGTGGCTCCTGTTCCCTTTTCTTGACTATCTTTCATGGGCCATCTCAGATGTTACCTCTGTGAGGCCTTCTTGACCATGCCAGGTAGAGTTAAATTATTCTCATTACTTTGTCTGTTCACAGCTAGGAGTTGTTCACAGATTCATGATCTGAGGTAAAGGCAAACGGTTATGCCCTTTGTGGCAGCTCTCTCTGGCCCACTCCTTGTGGCTGAAGTGTGGGATCCCAGCGGGGCAGAAGGTGAATGCACGGGGTAGAGAGGCTGCAGGCTTGGCAGGTCCTCATCAGAGAGAGACCCCAGGTACCTGATGCGCTCACAGAAACGAATTTAGTGGAGGTGCCGGCATGCCAGCTGACTCCTAAAAAAGCTATATGTTAGACAGGAAGGGCTTTAGAAAGTAAGCAATTGCGGAGGAGGGGGTGGCATGTGGCTTAGCAAGTTAAGCTGCCACTTGCAATGCTGGGTACCAGTTTGAGTTCCGGCTGCTCCACTTCCAACCCAGCTCCCTGCTAATGTGCCTGGGAAAGCAGTGGAAAATGGCCCCAAGTGCTTGGGCCCCTGCACACAATGTGGGAGACTCGGAAGAAGCTCCTGGCTCCTGGCTTCAGCCCGGCGCAGCTCCAGCCCTCTGCAGCCATTTGTGGAGTGAACCAGTAGATGGAAGACCTCTCTAACTTTCAAACAAATAAATAAATATTACCCAAAAAAGTAAAAGTAAGCAATGATAACATCTTTCCTGATACACTGGGCTGTATCAGGCAGTAACAAGAATTCTGAAAGGGCCCCAGCTAAGACAGGGAGAGATCTTAGGACATAAACCTACGGTACCCATGAAGGGTTGTGCTGAAACACTGTACCAACCAGTGCCTACACAGTCAAGAGTCAAAAACCACCAGACTAAGGAGCTGGTGAAAGACAGGCTGAGAGCCATGGTTGTGGTCAAAAACCTGAAACATTTGCTGTCAGCAATGTCTCAGAGACACTGGGCCCAAACTTGGCCAAATCTGTGACAAACATGTCAAGATGATGCCCGGGTGACTGCACAGTAGGCAGAAAAAACGACAGAGGAAATACTGCATTTGTAGGTGATCTGGGAGATATGTCCACACAGGCATGAGGGATGAGCCACACACTCCAAGGAAGAAGGAAGAGAAAGAGCAAGGAAGTGCGTGAAGGCCTTTGGGACATGTGTAAATACTAGTGAGAGTCTGAGTGACACTCAAGAGGGTAGAAAGCTAAACAGGCAAATGGTGTAAAAAAAGGTCAAAGCAAAATACAGACACAGGGATTGCGGGAAAGGCACTCAGACAACCCAGGAATCTGCCCCTAATGAGAGTCCCAGGACAGGAGACAAGGACTGAGGAGTGCCGGGTCTAGAGAGGCAGCCACTGAGGTGGCAGCTCCGTCACCACTTCCATGACTGTCTTAAGTCTACGCCTGCCTGGAGTCTGTGCACAGCCCAGTGTGTCCTGTTTGGGCCCTTAGTCCTCATTGAGACAAGGAGTAAAGGGGGAAAGTGGAACTCTGTTTCTTAGTTCTGAGCTGTGGAGAGAGTTTATGGTGGCGTACAGAGGGATGTGTGTGATCA
Organism: Oryctolagus cuniculus; assembly: GCF_051225735.1. Lineage (NCBI taxonomy): Eukaryota > Metazoa > Chordata > Mammalia > Lagomorpha > Leporidae > Oryctolagus > Oryctolagus cuniculus. Next base: position 180,842,576 of record NC_142868.1, read on the forward strand.
GCTCTGTGTCCAGAGGCTTCAGGTGCTACTCAACAACAGGTTCCATTTTGGGGGTGGCAAGATGGGGGTTGGCTCAGACCAACCTCCCCTTGTATGAGATGAACGGATGTTCTAAGGTCTCCCAATTGATGGAGCAGTTACTTGTAGCTAGGTCCTGCGTCGCCCTCTAGAAGTTGGAAATGTCCCCAGATCTCACTGAGTTCCCATGAAGATCAGAGACTTGACAAATCGCCCAGCTGGATTTTGCTCCTAACTTTTCATCTTTTACTAACAGGCCAAGACACTGCAGAGGCCAGGAAAGAGTTCTAGGAACCTCAGGTTGAAGTAACAGAGCTGGGAGGGATGAGAATGGTGATGGTAGGTGACCACTAAAGGCACCTGCTTTTATCCCTAACCATCTTGTCTTTCATACCAGGGTGCTGCTGGGTAGGCTGACGGGCCAGGGAATAAGTGCAGTTACTGAGTGAGCCTCCTGCTGGGATCCGAGGCCAGGACTAGAATGGAGCAAGTGAGGCACCTGTCTGACCCTGACAGCGAGTGCCTTCTTCAGTTGTGTGAACCCCTAGTCCTTGCCCTGCTTTATCACTACGAAATTGGTAGAGGAGAAGGTAGTTTACCCGTCCCCCAGCAGGCACTTCTGGCTGTCTGCTTCGCTTTTTACAGAATCTTTGCAGGTTTTGACTCCCCTCACTCCATCCCTGCGTTAGCTGTTCTCCAATAACCTCTTCTCCGCAGCACGAGCAGCTGCGCTGAGCCAGGGGGACGGGAACTTGACCACTTGGGAATGTGGCCCTCCGGGCATGTTTCTGCAGCAGGGGAGAAGATCTTGGCACTGAGGTCAGGGGGTGCTGGGAGTCAAGGCTTCCTCAAGGCCCTGCCAGCCTCCTGTCCCAAGAGCACTCCTTCTTATTGCAAGCTGTCTGCTCACTGACCTGAAATGCCATCCCCCAGGCTCTCTGTGGGTGGGTCTGTCAGAGCAGTTCCTTAACTATCATGTCCTGGCTGGGCTGCCTGGATCCTTTCTGAAACTCCCTGGCAGCCCCATCTCATGTTTTGTTCTGGCCAGTAAAGGACAGTCGTTAATTAAATGTATAGTGATAAAAATTTTTATACCTTAGTGGGAAATTTCTTCTAAATAAATTCACAAAAAAGAAGAAAATCCTTGTCAACCACAATCTCAGCTGTGGGTTTGGAAAGTGTAGGTGGTTTAGGTTTACAGTTAAGATTTCCAAGATGTGGGGATGTGTTCCTCCCAGCTTGGAAAACAAAGTGGGCTGAGAAGTGCGAGGCAAAGACCCACACATGTGGACCAGGGAATGCTACAAAACAACGGCACAGGACAGCCCGACTGGGCAAGCACACTCTCCCAAGGTTGGTTGAAGATGCCAAGTCCAAATGCCACGTCTGCACCAGGGTCCCTGCCGCAAACCAGGGCTAGCTCCCCACTGTGGATCCAACAGGGACTTTAAAAGATGGAGCAGCAAAGTCACGGCCCAGCCCACGTCCAGTGGGACGCAGGAGTCGAGATGCTTTCCTCGGCTTCCATACTTTTCTGCCTACAGGGACTCTCCACGTGGATAGCCATGACTTCTCTAAGTTTCTGAAATGGAGGACTCCGCTTTTCTTCCAGCAGTGTCATTACTGTCACTGTAACTTTCTCCTATGGCTTGCAGCCCGGAAGCCCTCTTGGTCCCTCTCTTCCCCGTCACCGCATCCTGCCACTTTGTTTCTAACGCTTATACTGATCTCTCTTTCCAGACGCTGGTGGAGGCTGTGGTCATCTACGGCCAGGCTCTCACCTCCCTTTTCCCGTGCAGTATGTGCAGTTCACAGGCAGCCCTGAATTTTAGTGATTATTTTTAGAAAACACACAGTTGTTACCATATTTCTGCAGAAACTCGTAAGCCTTACTTTTACTTCTCTTTACCTCTCTTCCCCTGATTTCCTTGGTGAAGGGTCTGACCCTTTGTAGACCAGCAGGTTATACATGCTTTTGGTCCTCTTTGCTAAGCATCGCTACTCCTTTCTGGAATGTTTCTGTCAAACCTTATATATTCTTCAAAACGACCTCTCACCGGGACATTCCTGGTTAATTACACTTGCATTTATCTGCCACAGTTGCCCTCCACGTCCCCTAGATGTTCATGATGTATGTGTGCTTTTGTGGTGTAGTCACAGTCCTGTCTCCCTAATGAGTTTCAAGTCAGTACTCAGGGACTACACGTATTTTCTATTAATTATCTGGGGAAATTACAGAGAAACAATACATGTTTTTCAAGAACACAATACAGCTTTCTCCACTGGGAGGGAGGTGGAGAGGATGTTAGTAAAACACTGATTAGAAACTGCCTCAGATTCTCCAGTGACGCCCTAGAAAAGGCTCTTTCCTATTTCCCTTGGTACCCAGAGGAGAATTCATGATGCCGGTGAAAGAATTCCCAGAACAGAGAGACTGACCAAAAAGATAAAGGGGGAAAAAAATAAAAAGAGACTTTATGCAGATTTAACATGAAAACTAGGTATACTGGAGTGTGAAGAATACACATTTGAATAACTGTCACTTAACAGCTGCGCAACCTTGGACAAACCACCCTTAAACAGCCTTGGTCTCAGGAACACTAATGTAAGTCATTATTATTACTCTAATCCTCTCTTTCATACACAGTACATAAAAGGATCCTTTCCGATGAGGATAGAACCTCAAAGAATGGGGCTTGGAACATGAGCAGAGATGAGCAGGTTGATCGTTTTAGCAGTCGAAGCTAGCAGGGAGCACTGCTCTTTCCTGCGGAAGCACTCAGACCCTAGCGCACGCCTGATCTGCGTGAACAGCACGGCTATGAGCTGAGTAGCAGGGAAATGCTAAGATGGATGAGTGCGACTGGAAGACCAGCAAACTCTTGGCTCCAGCTTACAAGCCTCCCTCCTCTGGCAAGATTTCTGTAGCCCAGATGCTGAGTATGGTACTGACTTGGGGTTTAGTGTATTTCCAGAAGGACTCTTTCCCTCCCAACAATCCTGGTTACTCCCAATTACTTTCTCTTCTTTTCCCCTAAAGGCCCATCGATTCCTGGCACTCACAAATGTTCGCCTGAGAACCTGCTGTATTAATCAGGTGGGGTCTCATCACGGGGTCCTCACGTGCAGTGCACGTGTGCCCACTGCCGGAAAGGGCCAGTCGGTGACTTTGTAAGTCTGGCATACAAGCTGTCTGCAGTTCTGTTTGCCTTTGGAAGCTGGAATCCTCTGACACACTTTCCGAATCAGCTCTGAAGCCGGGAACAATTTCAGCTCACAGAGATCACGTACAGGACTACAGTGCTGCAGCCTGGATTCTGAGGATGTCCTCTTAGACTGTCCCCAAGAAGACAGACTGACACCATCCGTGATGTGGCGACTCTGTGTGCAGCACTGTTTCGGCTAGTGTTTCCTTGGAAACGTTCCTGGCTCCCAGCACCCCACCTATGGCCACACAGTGCACCCTGGAGTCATGCCGCGGGGAACACCAAGGTCGCAGGAGAGGCTGCAGATTCTGCTACAAACTAATTTTATTGATTGACCCCTCGGACCCAGTCCAAGTGTGTATCTTCAAGCTCTCACTTCCCCCAGCAATGGCCCAAACAACCGAACACCTGCTGCAGGGGCTCCCAGACTGGCTTACCTCTGACAGGGCCCAGCACCCGGTGGCTGACCTTTTGGGTGCTAGAGCCCAGGACTGGCAGCCCTGCAGGCCGGCTGCCATGGAAAGGAAAGCTGGGGGAGTTCTTCATCTGTGGAGAATTTTGTTGGCTGCTGCTGCTACCACCAGCACTTGTGCCAGTGCTAAAACTTCGCGCCCGGCTCAGCGTGTTTTCAGAGCAGGAAACGGGCAATCCACTGCAAAGAAGCAGATGCCAGTTAGCCCTGGGCCCGGGGTAGGTGGCAAGGCATTCCTCAGGCCTCATGCTTCATAAAGCTTTATCTTTGGGGTAAGGAAGGCATAGGGAGCTATTCCAAGGGAAGAGAGGGGTTCATGTCCACGGATGAGGTCTCTTGCCTGAGGGGTTCTAGCTCGTCTCAGGATGTCCCTGTGCAGCTCTGTCTCCCAGTGAATTACCTTGACACTAGCTCTTGAACTCCAATTAGTCATTCACAACCACGGGCAAGAGACCTGTGCCAATCTCGCCTCTATTACATGCGGTTTGGTGTAGAGTTCTGGAGCAGGAGTCCCCAGCCTGATTCTCAGCCATATCAAAAGCACACAGTGTCAGGGGAAGGCAACAGGATCCCGTTCGCAAAGAATGAACTGATCTTACTAATTCACTGATTTTACTAAACCCTGAAAATATTCCCCGTGTGCTACTTTTCGGAGGGAAGGAACTCAAGGCTCAAGGCTGAGAACTGGCTCTAGAGCCCTGCCCACGTCCCTCTCCGCCTCCTCCGCCTCCTCCGCCTCCCCCTTCCAGCTGCAGGTCTTACTTGTTACTTCTGGGTGGAGTCCGAGCACCTCTCCTCCTGCTGCCCCCCACGGTCACGGTGCTGCTTAGGCCTCGGCTGTTGCGCACGTGTTTTAGCATCCAGGCCCGTAGGTTGGTGAGGCTGCTGTGTTCTGACAGCACGATCCGGGGCCAGGGGTTGCATTCGGCCATGTCCAGAGCTGCAATGGCCATGGCACGTCCCACCTGTGGGGAGTCCAGTTTGGCTCAGCATCTCGGCCCTCCAGTCCAGGCTGCTGTGTTAAAGGGGGGCGGGGGCATAGCACAGTGGGAGGGAAGGAGGCCAGGCCTAAAATTTGCTCAGTGGGTACCCTAACTTGTGCCTCAGCTTTTTAGCTCGAGTGGTTTAGAGCCATTCCCTCAGCCAGTCCACCTGGGGCCTCAGCCATTAGGAACAGGGACAACTCCATGAGGGAGTTTTCCCAGCAGAAGCCAGAAGTTCTTTCTACTCCTTTTTTGTCCAGGAAAACCAGAGTCTTCAGGATTGCTCTGTGGGGGTACTTTGAGCCCAGGCATGAACACACCCGGAAGAATGAGGAAGACCAGCTCAGAGGCACAGACTGACGGCAGCGTGCTAGAGGATCCTCGGTGGCGTGGGCCAGAGCTACCGCCCGTTCACCTCCAGCTCCACTCAGGCAGGCACGCTCCTGTCCGCTGAGGACAACACCACGGTGCTGAGAGTGGCCCCGGTGAAGAGGCAGGCAGCGGGGGTGGGGCCTTTCCCGAGGATGAGGGCCCCCTTCCCCCCTCAGCCCACGTGTTCATACCTGCTCAAACAGCTCCACAGTGTATCTGGAGGGGAAAGCCGGCGGGGGAGGGGGGCTGGCACGCCCGTTGTCATGGCAGGCAGCAGGGATGCTGTTTACTGAGCGTCCAGTGTTGTAGTTGCATTCAAGTGTGTAGCTAAGACACAGAGACTTTTATCAGTGTCAGTGTCCCGCCTGAACAGACTCCAGGGCACACCGTGGGGGACAGGTTACGTGGTCTAAAGGCAACTGCTTGTGAAAATAATGAACACAAATAGAAAGTGCTCATGACCTCAGTAACTGACCTTGGCCATACACCATATACCCAGGGAGTCCCCATAAAGGCAGAGCCCTAGACTACAGACAGCAATGCTAACTTGAGGCTCTCTTGTGAGAAGGCTTGGCTGGCCCCTGCCGCTCAAACACCTTGGCCTGTGCATTGTTTTCTTCAAGGAGGCTATTATCATCAAGTGTACCCCAGTGTCCACCCAACCTGTGGATTATCCCTGAGGCTTTGTAGATTGCAACACGGCCGCTTCCCTCTTTAGACTGGCCATCTCTTCGGTCTCGGGCATACATGTTCTTCTCTGAGAAATTGCAGCCCTGGAAGTCGAAATGGGCTGAGTTCAAGGAGATGAGCTTTGGATATAGCATGTTTTCCACCTGTTTGGGGAGAAAAAGGCAACTGAGAAAGAAAAAAGAAAAAGGGACAAGAGGCAAGGAGGAGATGGCAGGCGTGGAGCCATGTGACCCAACGCAGCAGATACATCGCCGCCACCGCAGTAACCGGCATTTCCTGAATTCCGACTGCTGATGTTAATTCTAGGTGCTGGGAAGCAGCGGTTCTACCTCCTTTTAGGCTCTTAGCTTCTTCCCCCTAATAATGCAACATTTTCTTCCTCCCAAGTTCCCAAACACTAGAAAAGACTGATGCTGACAGCATGATCCTCACTCAAAGGTCGTTAATGTAATGGCTGCAACATAAGGCTGTCTTGCCTTGGCCCAGGTAGTCTACACTGGCCTAAGCCTTACCTCCTAACCTGCAGTGTCTCCCACACTCGCAGAGCACTGCTGGGACTCCTACCTGGGTGCTCTCATCACTAAAGCTGTTTCCATACATGAAGCAGCCCCTTTTAGAAGCGTGTCCATGCAGGTCCACGTAGTAGGCGACACCACTCTCTTTTGGGGGGATGGTGTTGGGGGCTGGCTCCTCTAGCTCAGTAGTCGGTTGTGGCACAATCCACCCACTGTTGGCCTTCTGTTCCGCTGGCTCTGTCTGGGTCCAGGCCTCAGGGTTCTCCCCATCAGAGGACTGCCCCAGGTGAGCCTCATTCTGGAGATTGTTGGCTTTCTCGAGGTCAGAGAGAGGGGCATCGGCGGGGAGACGGGGACTGGGCTGGTGCTCAGGCGGACTCTGGGAGCTCAGACGAGAGTGCACATGGTGGTAGAGAAGCACGGCTTTCGCCCCATAGATAGCCGGGTGCAGGATGGCATCAGGCTTCAGATACTGACGGTTCAGATTCACCCCACGTGAGTCCGTGCTGTGGGAACACAAGGACTGAGGCAGGGTCTAGAGAAGATCCCGTCTCCCATGAAGGAGCCAACAGAGCGATGACAGACTGGGAGACGGACTTCTCAAACGGGGGCTGACGCTGCCTCAGGAAAGAAAGAATTAAGCACACAGGCCTCCTTGCTCTGCTGCCGCGCCTACATGAAACCTAAGGCGAGCTCCCCGTGCCGACAGCCCTGCACTTCTCCGGGGTCTGCCCCTCCCCGGAAATGCCACTGGATGCGATCACACCGGTTCTCAGGGCACTGGAAGAGCAGGTGGGCTTGCCCTGGTGACAGTGCAAGAGGAACGGGAATGCAGGAGGCGGGAGGCCGACAGTCCCCCGTGGAGAGGCAGAGCGCGAAGGGGACGGCAGGGGAGGCTACTTACCGGTAGTGGCCTCTGACCACACCATCAGGGTTCAACATAGGAATCAGCTTAAAGACAAAGAGGCGACGTAGGGTTTGGGCCCGGGGGTCGTCAGGTCGAAGGATGAAGTCCAGAAAGCCATTGAAGACGAAGCTAGATGGAGTCTCCCCAGGATGCACCCTACTGCTTAAGAAGAAGATCTGGGGTGGAAAGAACAGACGTTGGTCAGTTCTTCTACAGTACCACTGCGACAGAGAGGCGGACGGGAAGTGGGTGAGGCAGGAAAGCCACGGGAATTGCAGCCGGCTGAGTGGGCAAGTGGAGTGGGAACTGTCACCCCTGCCTCAGGCTGCAGGCGGAGGCTGTGTCCAGGACACCTAGAGACAAGAGCTTGCCGCTCCCGACAGTGCCTGCAGCCAAGGCACGACCCGGGTGGCATTCCCGCTCACCTTCTTGCCTGTGAAACGGAACGGCCGGGGGGTGCTGGTATCAGGAAACAGCTGCTCCAGACGTGGCTCTCGATCTTCTCGAAGCCCGTGGCAGGATGTGACTGTTAGCAGATCTACACGAAGTCCATCCAGGGAATAGCAAAGGAGCTCCCGGTGGTAATAGATGGTATCCAAGGGACTGCAGGGGTAAAAACAATTAAGCCCGCAGAAGTCCCTGGAGGCCTGTCAAGAGGCGGGCCTTGTCATTGGCCCAGGATTTGTAAAACCTGGTCCTTCTCCCTAACTTTTGGGGCCGTAATAGTCCCTCATTGTGCTACACAGGCCAGGGATCCGGGCGAGTTTGTACTGCTGGAATGCAGAGCCCAGGGCCGGGTGGACTTCCTCCTTTCCCCACTTGTGGCTCCCTAGGATACATTACTTCGTTGGGACAGAGTTGTCCTCTGTGGGCCCGGATGGACAAGGAGGGCTGAGCAACGGCAGTGCTGGCTCAGTCTGGGTAATTGGTGGGAAGGGGGCAGCAAGAGGCTTGAATTGGCAGGTGGAAGAGTGGAGTGTAGGTGGTAGTATGGGGAGATCAAGGTCACCCAGAAACGTTCCAAACAGAGAGAACTGGGTTTAGAACCCTTAGGGCAAATTCCCGAAGTCGCAGTGGTGCTATCTGACCCAGGCTTGGGTGTCCGGGTAAGAATGGGGTTGGCACCTGCTATGGGTATGATGGTTCTCCGGAAAGCGCTGGTCTAGTTGGTTCAGCAACTCCTGGCAGTCACTGTAGGAGAAGGGGTAGCAGAAGGCGAAGAAGGTGGTGGCCCCGCGGCCCTCCACGAAACGGTGAACAAAGGACAACACAAACTGCGTCTCTGTCATCTGCGGAGCAGAGGGGAAGAGCGAGGGCAGCACGCTGACGGTCTCGGAGCTGAGCTCCCACTGCGGCCCTGGCCTCGCACCCGCCCTCCACTTCCATCAAGCCCCTCGCTGGGCCAGCCCGAGGAGGGCTCATCCTGACTCCAGCATGGGCTGGGGGGAAAGCCGACACCCACACCTGGTGTGCACCAAGGGCAAACTCCCCTTCCTCCCCCTCCCCGCTTCTCAGCACCCAGGTCCTGGCTTCCTCCTCACGCAGACTCACCTCAAAGGTCGGCCGGTCCCGGACGCGCTCCCAGCGTGGCCGGGTGGGCAGTGTGCGCACGAACGGGGCCATGCCCTGTGAGTACAGCTTGCTCTGCTTGTTCATGTTCATGATGTTGATCTTGATGAGTTTCCCGGGGGTCCCTCCACGGACGCTGAAGTAGAACCATGACCTGCAGGCCGGCGCGGGAGACACAGGTCGTTACACAGGGGAGGACTGGAGACACGCTGCCCGTGAGAGCTGGAGCAAGCCCGGCCGCGGAGGAGGAGCCGGCAGAGCAAGGGCAGTCACAGGGCTGACGCCATGGAGCTGGCTTCCTCCTCCACCCCCACCTCTGCCCTCATACCTGTTTCCGTTCTCAAATTCCGTTTCAGCACAGTCTGGCCGGGTCCACACGTTGAACTCGTAGTCAGGGCAAGAGACAACGCTGCTGATGGAGGCCGAGGCCCCGCCTCCTACCCCTTCCCCATCACTAGCCACAGAGTCCACCTTCTCGACGTGAGCTAGGTTCCCTGAATCAAAGCGGGAACTGAACAGCAGTCCCCCACAGCGCAGCTCCATCGCGGGGCTGGGAGCGCATCCTCCTGCCCCACTCTGGCCCTGAGAGCTGGGAAGAACGGGGGGGAGGGGGAGAAGAAAACAAAAACAAGTTTTTGGGTATCTCCGGGTGGCTGCGAGCTGTTCTTAGGGAGGCTCTCTCCCTCCTAGAAAACAGAAACGACCATCCGGCAAGGCCAGGAGAAAGCAGCACCAGCCACCACATCCAGTGACCCAAGGGACACCAGGTTGTTCCCGAGTCAAAGACCCACTGGTTTCAACCTGTTGAGGGACACTAGGCTCGAACTGTCCCTGCAGTCCGAGGGTGAGAGAACCAGAGAGGCCAGAACACACACACCCCGGCAACACGGAGCCATGTGCATAGACGGCCCGGCGGACCTGCTGCGGGTCTCCAGTGCAGAGAACCCAGTGTCCTCACAAGTGTAGACCAAACTGCTGTTGCTCCCCCGAGCCCTGCAAGGCTGCTCCTGCCTTCTTTGTCCCTACCCTATGCCTACTACGAAAGAAAACTACAGAAGCGTGGCCCCTGCCAGGCCAGCCAGAGCAAACCGGGCAGGTGCCACCTGCTCGCCCAGACTCCAGCTCAGGCCCTTCAGGGCACGGGGCTGGGCCCAACCCCTCCCGCCCAGCAGGCACGCAGCCTCGCACAAACGACACAGGTGGCTGAGGGTAACTGATGGGTGTCCTCTGTACCCCCAGAAACGCTGGGCTGAGTCCCACCTGCGGGCAAGGGGACTGGCTCTCCACCCCCGACTCCGAGCACCCGCACACTGCCCGGGCTTGCTCTGCGCCGGGTGGGTCTGGGGGCACGGAAGGGGTCGAGACAGACTCGGCCCGGAGGGGCGGGGAGGCAGGGCGCGGGGCAGAGGGGAGCCGGGGGCGGGGAAGGCAGGGGCCGGCGGCGTCCCCCCGGGGCTCGGGCCGAGGGGGCAGCGAGGAGGGGGCGGGGCCCGCAGCCCGCGCGGAGCCCCTCACCTCTCTCCGGGCCGCTGATCCCGCTCCCTCTCCCGCTAGCGAGGCGGCACCTCGGGCCCCGGCACCCGGGCCCTCCACCCAGGACCCAAACAAAACCCGAGCGCCGCGGTGCCGGGACCCCGCTCTGCCCGGAAACAAGAAGTCTCTCCCCGATTGGCCGCCACGGCAGCTGGCTACCCGCCCAGTAAGGCTCGCTGCCATTGGCCGGCCCGCGGGGCGCCTCGCGCGGGCGTGGGTACCTGAGCCGGTGCCGTTGGGGGCTCCGGGGGGCCGGCCGGCGGACGGTTCCAGCTGCGACGTCCCGGAAGTCGGTTAACGACCCGGCCCCAGTGGGGCGGGACAGAGCGACCGGGCGAGGACCGAGACGCACCTGCGACATAAAAGGACAGTGTCCACCGACTCCAGGGCGCCTCGCTGAACTGCACAATAAAACCACAGCCCGCTTTGGAGGCTCTCGGTTTCAGTCTTGCAGTTCCGTATTCATTAACGTGACGCGGACACAAAAGGCAAGTGGAGGATGCGGGCATCGATCCCGCTACCTCTCGCATGCTAAGCGAGCGCTCTACCATTTGAGCTAATCCCCCGGCTGGAGCTTGTCGGCTTCTCTTTGCCTTATAGGTTGTTCCAGACTGCCCACTGACCAATGAGTCCATGGTAAGGCAGGCAGCAATGTGGCAGAGTCCAGATGGGCAAGATTTTTTTTCACACCAGGGGTATAATTACACGGAAGCAATAACAAGAGTTACCTGGAAGGGCGCGTTCACCTGCGCATCGGGTACGCTGTACACCGCCTCGCGAGCGCACACGCGCCTCACCACACCGCAGCGGTGGTCACCGCACAGTCCCAGCCCACCTCGACAGCAGCCTTCCTCCCCGGAATAAACGGGAGGTGCAGCTAAAAATAGAAGCCGAAGTCCTTCGAGCCGGAATCGAACCAGCGACCTAAGGATTGCCGCAGCCAACCCACTACAGTCCTCCGCTCTACCAACTGAGCTATCGAAGGCCCCGCTCCTCACCCCGCCTGCCGCTACCCTCTAATATCTGCCGTGGCCGCCTTCCTCCGCCGGACCTCGACAGGCTATTGGTCAGCCCGCTGGGCCCCCGCCCTCTCCCGCTCCGGAGCCCGCCGGCGCCCCAAGGAGCCGAGGAGCAGCCGGAGACCGAGAGGCGAAGACCCCTTCGTAGCCTGGAAACCCGGGGCAGTGCACGGAGAGCGGCTCGCGGCCGGCGCGGGTCCCGCAGCACGCAGACGCCTGGTCCGCGCCGCGCGCCCGCACGCGGGCCGCCTGTCCTGTCCTTGCCCTACGTTGCCCCTACGGTTTCGCGTGGCGGGACGCACGTTCGTGCAGTCAGTCAGTCAGCAAACTAACGCTGGGTCAGGGTCTAGGCGTCCGGCCCCGAGCGAGGACGACGTGAACGCCGCGCCGCGCCGCAGCCCGCCCCCAGGCCCGGAACCTCGCGGGGCGAGGGGGGCGGCCCTGCGGGTTCAGGCGCCGGCAGACGCCCAGGGCGGCCCGTCCCGCCCGGCTGCGCCCGCGAGGCCAGCCCGCCGTCCTTCGCTCACCGAAGGCCGCGGGGCTCGGCACACACCGCAGCACACCTAGACCCTGACCGCCGGCGGCGGCTCTGAAGCCCCCCGCAGCGCCAACGTTTTGCGGTTTGTCTCAGGCCGAGTTTAAATCCGCGGGCTCTGCGGTCGCCGAGCCGCTCGCGCCCAGCCGGGGTTGGCATTCCCGGCGAGCCCGGGAGTGGCGTCGGCACGGCGCCGGGCGCCGGGCGCCGCTGCGTGTCCGGGAAGGCCGGCCTACCTCACGAGGCAGCCGGAAGCGCGAGGCCCCGCGCCGCCCGTGACTGGCCGTGCGCGGCGCCCCCGGCCCACCCCTCGCGCCGCCGCTTTTGCGTGGGCTGCGCTGCCTTCCTCACCGGCTGCGGGGGGCGTCAGGGCCGCGCCCCTCGGGCTGTGGGAGTGACCGCGCGTGGGCGTCCGCGCGCGCGCCGCTCTGTCCCCCCCGGCTGCGGGGGCGTGGGCGCACGCGGGCTCCGCTCCTCGCGGTGCCCCTGCGAGCCGAGCGGCCGGAACCCGCGTTCCGATGACCTTCCCCGCCGGTCTGAGGGGTCCAGGTTCCCGGTGGACTTGCTAATATGTGTTTCCCATTTCTCAAAAATATATAGCCAGCATTTCAGTAAGTGGAGCCCACTCAGTTATAGCCGTATTCCTATGTGGTTTCATCACAGTTTGTAGAAATACTGATTTTCCTGTTTAGTTTATATTCCACATGTTCACTGTTAAATACTGCAGAAATGAATGTTCTTGTACAAATCTTTGTATTTTTGCTGACTTCTCTAGAATACATTTTTAGAATATTTTATGCCTGGTCAAATTTGTACACCTTTTTTTAAGATTCATTTTATTTATTTATTAGAAAGTGTTACAGAGAGAGGTAGAGACAGAGAGAGTCTTCCTTCCATCTGCTGGTTCTCTCCCCAGGTGGCCCCAGCGTCTAGAGCTGGGCTGACCCGAAGCCAGGAGCCAGGAGCTGCTTCTGGGTCTCCCACGCGGGTGCAGGAGCCAAAGACCTGGACCCTCTTCCACTGTTTTCCCAGGTCATAGCAGAGAGCGGGATCAGATGTGGAGCAGCCGGGACTCAAGCCGGCTCCCATATGGGATGCTGGTGCTGCAGGCCGGGGCTCTAACCCACTGTGCCACAGCGCCAACCCCTTTATACGCCTTCTGATAAATATCAAATAATTACTGTCCAGAAATGTCATACCAATTTCTATCATAGCCTCTTCTTAGTATAGTGCCACTTAAAAATTGTTGAGATGGAGAAGAGGAAATAGTATCTTATTTTAAATTTGTATTTCCTTACTATTAAAGTGTACCTTTCTTTAAGTCTCTTGTTCATTTGCTTTTCTCTTATTAATTTTCTATATCCATTTTTTTAAAAGTTAGGATGAATTGGTTGTATTTGTTTTTTGTTGTTAAATTTTTTTTTTTAATTTTCATTTTATTTGAAAGTCTGAGAGACACACAGATGGAGGGACACATTGCATCCTCTGGTTCACTCTCCAAATGCTGCCAACAGCCAGGACAGAGAGGAGCCCAGGCCCCCACACAGTGGCAGGGAAGGGACCCTGGACGTGAGCCTTCCCACACTGCCTCTCAAGGGAGCCATTAGCAGGAAGCCGGACTGGAAGCAAAGCAGGCAGAGCCTGACCAGGCACTCTGACAGGAGATTTAAATGTCCCCGTGTGGCCGCCTAACAACTGCACTGAAGACCTGCCTCACCCACTTTTCTTTATTACTGTGTTTAATGCTTTTCTCTACTTTTAAAAATTTTTCTTTTGGGCCTGGCACTGTGGTGCAGCCGGTTAAGCCTCCATCTGCAGTGCCAGCATTCCACATGGGTGCCAGTTCCAGTCCGGGCTGCTCCGCTTCCAATCCAGCTCCCTGCTAATCCGCCTGGAAGAGCAGCAGCAGATGGCCTGGTCCTTGGTCTCCTGGGCTGAACACCTGGTTCCTGACTGAGGCCTGGCACAGCCCCGGCTGTTTTGGCCATGTGGGGAGTGAACCAGCAGATGGAAGATCTCTCTCTCTTTTTGTCTCTCTTCTCTCTCTCTAATTCTGACTTTCAAATAAATAAATCTGTAAAAAACTTTTTTATAAATGCATTTAAAACTTTTACGTGGTGACATTTATCACTCATTACCTTTGAGCTCTTTCCCATTGCTTTAGGCTTAGGAAATCCTTCCCCATGTGAAGATTACAAAATCAGATTGGATGACTCTGCTGGCCTAGAGGCCCAGCTCGGTTCCTGACTCCAGCTTCCTGCTGATGTGCACCCTGGGAGGTGGCTGGTGACGGCTCCGGTGGCTGGGTCCCTACTTGGGCCATCTTCTACTGCTTTCCCAGGCCACAGCAGAGAGCTGGATCAGAAAGAGGAGCAGCAGGTCTCGAACTGGTGCCCATATGGGATGCTTGTGCCACAGGCAGAAGCGTAGCCCACTATGTCATAGCACTGGCCCTTATTTATTTATTTATTTAAATTTAGGAACATAGAACTGCTCTCCACTTATTTAAAAAGTCTGATATGAGTAGTTCTTAGTATATTTATTTTTGTAAATCAAGTACGCTTTTTAAGTTTATTTGAGAATTGTAGGGGCCAGCGCTGTGGCGCAGCAGGTTAAAACATTGTCTGGAGTGCTGGAATCCCATATGGGTGCCGGGTGGAGATCTAACTGCTCCACTTCCCATCCAGCTCCCTGCTGATGACCTGGGAAAGCAGCAGAAGATGGCCCAAGTACTTGGTCTCCTGCACCCTTGTGGGAGACCCAGAAGAAGCTCATGGCTGCTGGCTTCAGATGTGCCCAGCTCTGGCCATTGAGGTCAGTTAAGGGAGTGAACCAGCAGATGGAAGATCTCTCTCTCTCTCTCTCTCTTTCTCTCTCTGTGACTCTGCCTTTCAAAAAAATAAAAAGAAATCTTTAAAAAAAGAATTGTAAATTTCTTGTTGATTTTGTGAATGAAATTTTTACATCTTCAACTAGTTATCAGCAGAATATGGGAAATTTCTTGATTTTTATATTTTATAAAATATTGCTGTTCTTATTAGTTCCAAAAGTTTTTAAGTTTTATTATTTATTCTCACTTATTTGAAAGGCAGAGAGAGAAAGAAAGGGATCCATCTTTCCATCCGCTGGTTCACTTCCCAAGTGCTTACTACAGCAGGGCTTGGCCAGGCCAAAGCCAGGAGCCAGGAGCTCCATCCGGGTCTCTAACATGCATAGCAGGGGCCCAGGCACGTGGGCCATCCTCTGCTGCTTCCCCCGGTGCATTAGCAGGGAGCTGGATAGGACATGGAGTGAGGACTTTAACCTAGGAACTTTGATTTAGGGTGTCCTAGGTGGCATCTGCCACAATGCCTGCCCCCCAGAAATTGTTTTTAAAAGAATAATAAAATACTTTCACTTGCAATTGGTTTTCCCTTGCTCATTTCTTTTCCCTGCAGTGCTGCATCGCTGAAACAGCAATTCTTAGGACTCCTTCATTCTCATAAAAATGACTGAGGATCCCAAAAAGTTTGGTGTCTGTGGATGGTGTCTATCTGTGTTTTCTATGTTGGAAGTTAAAGGTGAACGTTTTAAATGATATGATGTGATTGGGGGGTGTTGTGGCACTGCAGGTTAGACTGCTACTTGGGACACCTGCGTCCCATAATCAGAGTGCCTGTCAGTCCCGGCTGCTCCGCTTCTGACCCAGCTCCCTGCTGATGCACCTGGGGAGCAGCACTTGCGCCCTCTTGTGGAGCTGTATGGGAGCAGTTTTTTAAAAGATTTATTTATTTACTTGAAGGGCAGATTCATAGAGAGAAAGGGGGCAAGACAGAGAGAGAAAGAGAGAGAGAGAGAGAGAGAGGGAGGGAGGGAGAATCTTCCATCTGTTGGTTCATTCCCCAAATGAGTGCAACAGCTGGGGTGGTGCCAAGCTGAAGCCAGGAGCTGAGCGCTTCATCTGAGTCTCCCACGTGGGTGCAGGGGCCCACGCACTTGGGCCATCTTCCGCTGCCTTCCCAGGTGTGTCTGCAGGGAGCAGCCAGGACCGGAATGGGTGCCCAGATGGGATGGCACCCACTCGTCCCTGCAGTGTCTGGGGGTGAAGGCCAGCATCTGGGGACATGATGAGCTACGGAGGGAACGTCTGTTTCACTGCATAAAGCAGAGAAGATATCAACAATTTTAAACCTACAGATACAATATTTACAAGAGGCCTATCCGATAAGAAATTGGTACCAGAATATACAAAGATCCCTTAAAACTTAACAATAAGAGAACAAAAGATCAGATTGAAAAATGAGCAAAAGATTTGAACAGGATACCTCACCAAAGAGGATGGCAAATAAAGCATTTTATTTTTAGGATTTATTTATTTATTTGAAAGGCAGAGTTACAGAGAGAGGAAGAGGGGGAGAGAGCGCTTCCATCGACTGGTTCACTCGTCAAATGTCTGAAATGGCTGGGGGTGGGCCAGACTGATGACAGGAGCTTTTTCCGGGTCTCCCACATGGGTGCAGGGTCCCAAACACTTGGGTCATCTGCTGCTGCCTTCCCAGGCACACTAGCAGAGCTGGAGCAGAAGTGGAGCAGCCAGGAATTGAACCAGCATCCATATGTGATGACTTATCCACCACACAATGCCAGTCCCGAAAATAAAGCATATTATGAGATGTTTCAGCATCATATACCTTATTAGGGAATTGGAAATTAAAAGACAACAATGAGATCTCTCCATCCTTTAGTATGTCAGAAGTCAAAAAAAGTCAATATAACCAAATACTAGTGGAGTAACGGGAACACTCACTCATTGCTGGTATGAATACAAAATGGTGCAGTTTGGAAGAGTCTGCTGGTTTCTTACAAAACTAAACACACTCTTACTTTGTGGTCTAACACTGTGCTCCTTGGGAGTTACCCAAATGCACTTGAAGACTTGCGTCTACACATACAACAGCACACAGATGTCTCCAGCAGCTTACTCATCATCACCAAACTTGGAAGCAACCAAGAACGTTCTTCAGTAGATGAGCAGATAAGCTGTGGTTCATCCAAAGAATACCATTCAGTGCTAAAAAGAAACCAGCTATGGGCCGGTGCTGTGGCATAGCAGCCCACGTGGGCGAGTCCCATCCAGCTCCCTGCTAAGGCCCTTGGGAAGGCAGCGGAAGATGGCCCAAGTGCTTGGGCCCCTGCACCCATGGGGGAGACCCAGATGAAGCTCTCGGCTCCTGGCTTCAGCCTGGCATAGCCCCAGCTGTTGCAGTCATTTTGGGGAGTGAACCAGTGAATGGAAGACCTCTCTCTCTGTCTCTCCTCTCGCTGCAACTCTGCCTTTCAAATAAACAAACATATCTTTTTAAAAAATATTTATTTATGTATTTGAAAGTCAGAGGTACAGAGAGAGAGAGAGAGAGAGAGAGAGATGCAGGGGCCCAAGGACTTGGGCCATCTTCTACTGCTTTCCCAGGCCATGGCAGAGAGCTGGATTGGAAGTGGAGCAGCCAGGTCTCAAACCGGTGCCCATTAACCCACTGTGCCACAGCGCTGGCCCCAATAAACTCATCTTTAAAAGAAAGAAACGAACTATCAATTCCTGAAAAGATGCGGAGGAACTTACAGGCACATTACTAAGAGGATGAAGTCAGTCTGGAAAGGCCCCGAACTGTATGATCTCAACTCTATGACATTCTAGAAAAGACAAAACTCAAAAGACAGCAGAAAGACCAGTGGATGTCAGGGGTTGTGTGGGAGAGGAAGATATGAGGCATAGGTGGTTTTCAGGGCACTGAAACTTTTTTGGTGGTTGCCTACCCAAACCTACAGAAGGTCTAACACAGTGAGCCCTACCGTTAGGCTGTGAACCATGGGTGACAGCTGTGTGTCCACACAGCCTCACTGATGATCATCGATGCATTGAACTGGCGTGGGAAGCTGATGGTGAGGGGCCTGTGTGTACGCGGGGACCAGGCAGAGAGTACGTGGCCTCTCTCTGCTGCTCAGTTCTGATGTGAACCCCTTACAAATGAACAGCTGGTGTGCTACCACAGTGAAAATTAGAGCAAGGCACACGCAACAGCACAGTTGAAGTTAGCATTTTTATTAACAGGCAGAATATTCAATAAATATTCTCATACCTTGAACAGTGGGGGTTTCCCCCAAATTCCCTCTCCCACATCAGTGAAACTGCCCTGTGTGAATGGGATTCCAGGGAAGGAGAAGCAGGGCCCTTTGTCCCTCAAGGTCCTTCTGAGGGCAGAACTGCGAAGTGTTCACGGTAAAGGGATGGTCACTAACTGTCCACCTGAATCCACATTCCATTAGGAGAGAGGGCCTGCTAAGACGCTCAGAAGTCACAAGCACTGGGATGTCACTGGCACTGAACCACTGGACCACTCTGGAGCGGGGCAAGGCAGACAGGGCTGGCTCTGGGGAACACGTCCCCCTACGCCGGTGACATTTTGAGAGTGAAGCAAGAGAGCTGCAGCTAGGAGCCCAGCAACATGGCCCGTTTGTAATGAGTCAGATGCCTTGTCGCATACCTGAGGCTGTGCACTGGACACACAAACATGGAGACTTGCTTTGGGACTTAGAGAAAGTAGTATTTCAGGATGAGTCACGTGTACCTTTTGCAGGCCCACAGGAGTTGGTAGAACTGGGTCAGTAAGAGGTGATTGCACACACACCGCCTTCAGCTTCCCAGCACGCGGCTGAGTTCCCAGTGCGTGTGACGAACAGTTGCAGCGCCCAGATGTGACTCTGCAGTGTCAGCTCCCTTTCAGCTCAGTGTGACTGCCCTGCCCTTCTGCACCATGGCAGCGCCCCGCTAGTCCACACCAGCTCGACTTCCTGGCTCCGCCTGGACTTCACCTTGCTGACAACCCTTTAAAAATGAGACGCCTGGTTGTCTGATTTTGCCCTAATGGCGAGCAGGTGCAGAGCTGGACTCCTCTGAGAAACTCTACCAAATAAAGGCAAGTGAGGTCAGTGCCAGCGTCCCTGGGAGAGCAGACCCCAGTGGAGCTGCTGCCCAAAACAAAGCCAACGCCAACGAGGTGAACAGTAAGCCCACTGGGAGCCAACACGGCACTTGTGGCCTTCTCCGGTTGCTGGAGCGAAAGCACTCAGGCTACATCATCGCAGCACCGTGTCACCATCTCGTCTGGTGCCACTGCCGACCCTGGCTCCCAGCTGCCTCTCCCCCGACTTGAACACGGCCAGCTACAAGGTTTCATAGTAGTGCGTGAGTGGCAAGAATGAGAACTCGTTCTCTAACCAGCAGCTCTAACCTTAGCCCTGTGCCATGTGGGGCTTCCTTCCTCTGGGAGAAAGCCCTGGCCAACTGCCTGAGGAGCAGCAGGGGCTGACCGGGGGTGGCCTGTGGAGTTCCCGCATGGCAGCAAGTGTGTGATGCCGGCTTTTGAGACCTCACTTTGTCTAGACTCTTCTACACCTGCTTCTTTATCTCACCCCCTAAGAGTGATGGAAGCGCTGGCCACAACTGGGCTGATCATCAGTTTAACGGGGAAAACAGCTGGGAGCCGTGAGAGCTGGTGCAGACGGCGTTCTCTCCACCACTGCTTGATTTCTAACACTCAAGGGAAGAAACCTGCAGAACCTGTAATCCTCCTAAAATCTCCAGCCAAATTAAAAAAGCCCTGGCGTACTCAGCACAGCACTTCTGCTGCAGCCTGGGATGCCCACACCCACAGCTCAGTCCCTAGGTTCAAGTCCCGGCTTCCTGTTAATGCCTATCCTGGGAGGCAGCAGTTGGCGACCCAAGTACTTGGGTCCCTGCCAGCCCCATGGAGACCTGGAATGAGTTTGACCCCTGGCTTTGGGTTGGCCTGGCCCCTACTGTTGCAGACATTTGGGGAGTGAACTAGTGGGTAGATTTTTTTTGACAGGCAGAGTGGACAATGAGAGAGAGAGAGACAGAGAGAAAGGTCTTCCTTTGCCATTGGTTCACCCTCCAATGGGCTGCGGCCGGCGCACCGCGCTGATCCGATGGCAGGAGCCAGGTGCTTACCCTGGTCTCCCATGGGGTGCAGGGCCCAAGTACTTGGGCCATCCTCCACTGCACTCCCGGGCCACAGCAGAGAGCTGGCCTGGAAGAGGGGCAACTGGCACAGAATCCGGCGCCCCGACCGGGACTAGAACCCGGTATGCCGGCGCCGCAAGGCGGAGGATTAGCCTAGTGAGCCCCGGCGCCAGCCCGCTCTGATTTTTAAACAAAGGAAACCACCACCACAAATGGCCTTTGGTGATAACCCTGGCCTCACGTCTCAGAATTCTGAGTCTCTCACTGCCTTACAAAATGAACCAATTACTACAATACAGTACAGGCAGAATACTCTGATTACTGGCAAGAACTCCCTTAGGAGGTCCCGCCCTCTCCCTGTTCCTCCAAGCACGAAAAGGCAAACTGTGAGACCAGACTCGGTGACAAGTCAGACATCTAATGACAAGAGCCCGGGGCATCTAGAAGCACAGCAGGCCTGGCTTGAAAATGACTGAAGTGGTTTTCCCTGCCAGCAGGTCACTACCCGTGGCTGCACTCCCCAGGAGAGCAGGGCTCAGTTACCCACGCCTGCACTCCCCAGGAGAGCGGGGCTCAGTTACCCACACCTGCACTCCCCAGGGGAGCGGGGCTCAGTCACCCACACCTGCACTCGCTAGGAGAGCAGGGCTCAGTTACCCACGGCTGCACTCCCCAGGAGAGTGGGGCTCAGTTACCCACGCCTGCACTTCCCAGGAGAGCGGGGCTCAGTCACCCACGGCTGCACTCGCCAGGAGAGCGGGGCTCAGTCACCCACGGCTGCACTCGCCAGGAGAGTGGGGCTCAGTTACCCACGCCTGCACTCGCCAGGAGAGCGGGGCTCAGTCACCCACGCCTGCACTCGCCAGGAGAGCGGGGCTCAGTTACCCACACCTGCACTCCCCAGGAGAGCGGGGCTCAGTCACCCACACCTGCACTCCCCAGGAGAGCAGGGTCCATTACATTCCTGTTCCAGGATGGAGACAGGAAAGCTGAGAATCAAGTCAGTCTCCTTTATTCCATCTGCAGGCACACCCAGCGGCCACTGCTGAACCCTGCATCACGGCTCAGGCTGACTGAGGCACACAGCGCCTGCATTCTGCTCTCCAGGGACAGTGGGGTGGGCGGTGGAGAAGCCCAGCAAAGCAGAGCTCTCGCCCTGAAGGGGAATGGAGAGGGGAGGAAGTAGGGATGTGTAGAACGGGAGCAGTGAGGGGCCTTGAAGGGCCTGCACTGGGCACGCGGAGGTGAGAGGTGACTTCCACCCAGCCCCGTGTCCACTGATGCCCACCACCAAGCTGTAGGGAGAGGCTCGAGCTGCTTTCTCCCTCTGCGATGCTGTGTTCTGGATTCTTCTGGAGGTCCCCTTCTTTTGCTTCTGTGGCTAAAGATGTGCTCCAGAATGGGAACAGGAGGCTGCTGAGGTCTGGGCAGGCCTCATTTGTCAGAAACGCAGAAGCCGCTCCTCGCTGGAGGTGAGCCGTATGGGGCTTTAGGAGTATCTCGAGATGGAGGGAAGCGGAAAGAGGCGGCAAGAGAGGAACTGAGGGAGGCTGCCAGCCCAAGGAGGGGGCTGTGAGCTGTGCAACAGGCCCGAGAAGTGTTCAGTGGAACTGTGGGCAGGGGGCTGACACACTGCTGGGGCCAGTCCCTACGGAAGACAGAACTGGGGCAGAGGCGACTGGTCCCTTGCCTGGGAGATGGCCCTCAGGCACCACGTACAGGAGACCCCCATGCAGAACCACCCCTGTGCGGCCCCCAGCAGTTTCAGACAGCCTGTCTGCGGCAGAAACTGGTGGCTACTGCTGGGATATCATGGCAAGCGCCCAGTCCAAGAAAGCCACTGTGATGTCCTGCAGGCAGAGCCAGGTCCAGCGGGCAGCCTCACTGAGCTGTGTCTTCACGCAGTCCCAGGTCACCTCGCCTCTGAGAGGAGAGCAGGACATTGTCGGGGTCAGGACATGTGTGCAGCCCGGCCTACAGCCCTCCCCCCGCAGTGGCCAGGGACAAGCAAGGGGTAGGGCGGCACAAGAACCTCCATGGGGAAGCCTTGTCCCGGGGCCCTGGGTGGGGGTCTCACCTGCACGCCTCGTGGCAGTGCTCCTGGGCCCGGGCCAGGGCCTCAAGCAGCAGTTGCCACAAGGGCAGCAGCACGTTCTGGCAGAGCAGGAAGAGCAGTTCCCTCAGGAGACGGAGCAGCCAGTGCAGGGCAGCAGCGAGCTGGAGCTGCGGCCAGAGCACAGAGGGTGGATGGCACCCGGCGCACAGCGCCCAGCGCAGGCCTCCTGCCCTAAGGACCCAGTCCACACGGAGCTGCTGCCCCTTCCCGAGACCGCCGGCCCTTCTCTGCCTCCCTGTTTCCAGCTTACCCTCTCAGAGAGACTGGTGAGGCCGTCACTGAGCCAGGCGAGGTGGGAGGCACAGTGGGCAGAGAGGAAGCTGACGGTGGCATTGGTGTGCGCCCAGGCCAGCTGCAAGCTGGGCCGCAGCACAGTAAGCAGGTGGGAGCCGCAGGCCGGCAGCGTCTCCTCCAGCCAGCTGTCAGAGAGGGTGGAGGGGACGGGGGCGGGGGGCTGAGTCTCCTCAGGCCAGCTCGCTTCCAAAGAGCTGGGAAAGGCAAGCCACGAGCACTGACCGCCATCAAGGGCTGCCCCGCCCACCCTCACCACCCGACTTCCCTCCACCCCCGTGCCTGCCCCTCCCTGGGAGGAGCTCACCTGTAGCCTTGCAGGCTGTAGGAGTAGAGTTTGGCACAGGCTTGGCGGCCAGCAGGCAAGAAACCAGACGACTGAAGCAACCGGCCAGCGAGGGAGGCTGAGGACAGGGGGCTTGGTGAGCAGGGAGGCGCCACAGGTCTCTGGGCAGGCAAGTGAGGCTCACAGCGCACTGAGCCGACTCAATGGGAGGCAGGCAGGCCCCAGGGCCGAGCTCTCCTGCCGGCCCAGGCGAGCAGGAATAGGGGGCCAGATGGAGCCCTGGAATTGGGTGTCAGCAAGTCTCCCTTATCCTCAGCAGTGAAAAGGAGATGACACCTACTGCAATGGCGTCATGCATATGCAAGCCCGTCCACATTGCAAAGTACCAGCTCAACCTGCAGTGGTATCGAGCCAGCTGTGGACAGGAAAATCTGGATGCAAGTGTTCATCTGCAGTACTGAGAACTCATCAGGACCAGGGTGTGTGTTGGGGTGCCCCCCAGCTCTATGCCCCCACCACGCTACCTTCCTTGTGTGCCAGTTGATGCTTACCCTGGAAAGAGCTGTGTGACCGGAAGTCATGGCAGAGGAAACCTACGGCAAAGACCAGCAGCAGCAGCAGCAGCCGTGTCCATGGCAGCCCAGGGCCCCGTGCCTGCTGCAACAGGCCCTGGGGGCGGCAGGAGGAACAGTGGTCAGGAGGGAGAGGACCTGGTCCCTGCCCCCCCAGCAGGTCTCAAGCCAGGCCTTCCAGGAAGAGGGTCAAGCCCTCTCACTGGCCCCGAGGGAGCAGGGGGCTCCACAGGCAGTGGGCAGGAACGTGCTGCAGGCCCAACGCTGGGTGCGCCGAGACAGACAGGCAGGACAGTGTGGGAGGCGCTGGCACCTTGCAGGCTCTGTCACACAGGACGACATCCTGGTTGTCACAGCTGCCTTTCCCTAGCAGCTCCTGGTTAGTCAGCCTGAAGGACTGAATGGTTTCTTGCAAAGACTTCTGCACCTACAGGGTCACAAGAGGCTGCGTTGGGAATGCAACCTCCGGCCCTGGAGCCCTTGCCTCCCCCCGCCCACCCCGCTTCTCTCCCTGCCAAGGGCACCGGCAGAGTAGCTTTCCTGGGCGGGGAGGACAGCGGCGCAGGGGCGATCAGATCAGCCTGTCACGTCACCCCAGCTCCTCACCGTCTTGGGAATCCGCTCCCAGGACCTGAGCAAGTGCTCCAGCAGCAGGCTGTGGAGAAAGCACGACCCCCCCAATCAGGTGGCCCGCTCGGCCCTTCCTGGCTGTGAGACCGTCCCCTCCCCCAGCCCCGCAGGAGCAGCAATGTTCCCACAGAGCAGTGACCCATGAGCCCCTTCTGCTTTGAGGACAGGGATGGGCCAGGGATGGGCCAGCCCCGGGCTGGGACGCTTCTACATGGGGGACAGAGGCAGGCAACCCCCACCCCCACCTGCCTGGACTGGGACAGGTGCTTGGGGTACAGCTGCCTCCAGACGCTGGCGCTGAGGGGGTCCACGGTCAGACACTCGGCCAAGCTGCTCAGGAGCTGACAGGAAACACAGGAACGACTGTGGGGGCCGTGGGGCAGCGGGGCAGCCCACCCGCGCCGAGGTGGAGAAGCACCGGCCTAGAGCTCAGGCCCGCGGGTCACGGTCTGCCAGTGGCACAGGAACCATGCGGGCCTGTGCGCGCCACCCTTCTGAGGCTGCGCCTAAGTGGGCAGTGCAGGGGCTGCCGGGAGTGAGCTGAGGAAGGCCTGGGGAAAGGGCTCCGTGAAGGCAGGGCCTCTGTCAGCGGGCGGAGGCCGCTGCGTGCACCCCTGGCAAAGGGGAAGGAAAGCAGCTCCCACCGGGTCCTCACCTCTTTCTTCATCTCGGGCGGGCAGCTCGGGGTGGCTCTGGACAGGAAGGAGGGGAAGTAGGTATGCAGGGCGGATTCCGGCTTCGCCCCGAACGCCAGCACCTTCAGTCGGGGGTAGAGCTGACACAGCTGCTCCTGCAGGCTGGGGTGGGGTGAGGAGAGCCATGCGCAGGCGAACAACAGAACTGGGCCACACACACTTCCTGCTGCCTGGAACCCCTGCCCCACCCTGCCCAAGGGGAGCGTCACTAGGGGCCTTGGAGGGGGCTGGTTGTGTGGTGTAGGGGGTTAGGCTGCTGCTCAGGTTCAAGTCCTGGCTACCGTGCTTCCAATCCGGCTTCCTGCTCATGTGCCTGGGAAAGCTGCGGAAGAGGGTCTGAGCACTTGGGCTTCTGCCACCACGTGGGGGACCTGACGGAGCTCCTGGCTCCTGCCTTCGGATGGCCCAGCCCCAGCCACGAAGGCCATTTCTGGAGGAAACCAGAAGACGGAAGATCTCTCTTTGTCTCTCCCTTTCTGCCTTTCAAATAAATAAATAAATAAATCTTAAGGAAAAAAAAATAATGACTCCTTGGGACATCTGTTGTAAGCCACAGAAACCCTGCACCCCTCAAGAAAGCATCTACATGTCAATTACACTGTAGGGTCTGCACAATTTTAGCGGCTCACCGATCCCTTGAAACCTACCCTTGAGCTTCCAGGTTGGGGTGGGAATATAAGGGGACTTCATAAAGTTTATACAAAATGAAATAAAAAAATAAGTTTATTTTGGACCAAAAAATTTTCAAAATCCATGCAGTTTTTTTTGTAATATGTATTTTCCATAAACATTTTGAAGACCCATTGTACACATGGATCTCCAAACTTTTTTTTTTTGCACCAAAAAAACCATTCTTTTAGTTCCACTTTCCGTGAGCATTCTGAACCACCCTTGTATGACACGGTCCTGGCCCTGTGCTGGGACCCGCACAGCAGTGTGCCCCAGGCAGTCCTACCTGGGTGTCAGAGAGTTGTTGGGCATGTAGGCGAAGTCCAGAAGCGGGAAGAAGTCCTTGGGACCAATCATACCGAAGCCCTTGGTGAGGTTAGGATGCATCCTGCGAGGGAAGCTCTCACTCAGGCCCCCTGTTCCGGCCACAACCCCAGCCAAGCCAACATCTAGGAAAGGAGCGTCAACTCGCCCCCTGGCCCTCAGTAGCTCCCCCGTCTCCTTCCTCACATCACTCTGTGAGGTGCGAGGAGCTGGCCCCCAAGTCCTCACGTCTATGGAGACGAGGACTACTGCACCACATTTAGCTCAAGCAGCCGCTCGCAGAGACCCCGGGCCTTGCCCTGGCTGCGCCCCCCGTCACTCACAGGAGCAGCCGGTCCAGGTACGCAATGGCGAAGGGAGACAGAGATTTGATGCCCAGCACAGGCAGCATGATCCCCAGCCACACTGTAGGGACAAGGGGAGGGAGGGAGGCTCAGGCCTGCGCCCAGGGACACCGAGAGGAGCTCCCTGCTCGAAGACCACCCCTCTTTCTTCCCCACCTCCCCATTACCTTTCAATCCCTCGGTGAGGTTGGCAAAGCCGGCTTGGCCTAGGGCCCACATGATGGTCAGACATTTTGCTGGTCGGCTCTGGTGGGACCGCAGCAGTTCCAGGAACTGAGGAGACCGGTGGGGAAGGCAGTTTGGAAAGGGCAAAGCCCCAGACGCGCCCGCTGAGCCAGGTGGGGAGAGCCCACTGGGAGAGGAGGGCAGGCCGTGGGGCAGTGGGGCACTACGGCAGCGCAGGGCAGTGATTCAGAGCATGGGCCCCGCCACGCTCTGCCACTGAAGCCCTCTGAGGCTCAATCCTCCCATCTATAAAACGGGAATAATCCTAGTACAGGCCTCATACGACTCCAAACCAGGCACGCACTGAACGCTAACAGTACTACTTACTGTTACTGGTCTCCAAGTGTCTTCCACTACCCCACAACCAAGGCCAACAACGTAGGTTCTGCCCAACCCCCACAGTCCTAGCTTCCCGGCACCCCCAGCGCCACCCGGAGCTCACCTTGCCCAGGTTTGCAGTGGCAATCTTGGGCTTGTCCTGCAACATGGCCTGGATACAGATGCGGTAGCCGTGTAGCGACTCCCCTGGAGAGACGCATGTTCTCAGACCTGCTCACGCCACCTGGCAGCTGGGAGTTAGCCCCCGTGAGCCCCTACTTGCTCCTCCCCTTCCAAACAGCGTGTCAGGATTAGTTTATTTCTCTGCTGCAAACAAGCACTCAGCCACGTCGCACGCAGGGGAAAAGCAGACTTCCAAGCGGACAGCTCCTCCCGTGCCCTCTCACCTGGAGTCTTATCCAACTCTTGCAGCATGGTGAACAGACAGTGGTCAAAGAAGAGCTCCAGGGACCCCGCTGCCTTGGTCAGTAGTCCTCGGATGATCCCGCGCAGCTCCCGGCTCACCAGGCTGTAGGGATAATCTGGGGTCCGCGGGGATGAGTGACGGGACCAGACACCCCTGCCAGCTCTGGGAACAGGGAGTGAAGCGCAGGTCCCTGCACTGAGCCTGGCATCCTCCCTCTCCCAGGGGGCCCAGACACTGTCACAGCCATGATGATTAAACAGGAGCTCAAATCATCCATGAGAATCGAGACAGTGGGTGGCAGAGGGCTCTTTGGGAACACGCAGCCCTTCTAGAATTTCCTTGAACTTGTCTGAGCTTGAGAGAGTTGGGAAGACTAACCATGAGGGTGCTGGCTCAGGGTGGGTTCACTTAGAGGAGCTTGGAGCTTGTAGTTGAGATAGCTGGCCAGGTCCTTCAACCATACGGATGGGTTCCCAGAGAACACACTCTGGCTCTTGTCCAGTTCCTTCTGCAGGGCTGCCACATCCAGCTGCCAGGGACACCCCCCACCCAGGGTGAGTTGTGAGTGAGGGGAGGGGAAATGGTGGTAGAAAGAACAAAGGCTTTCTGTTTTTAGGCACAAATGGAATTGTGGACTGTCACAACTTGGAGGCACCCGGATCTTTACAAAGTACTGCTCTCAAGGCCCCGTACTCGCAGGCCTTTGGCACGCTCAAGAGGTAAAGCAGAAGACAAAAATCAAAGCTCACTGCTTCCACAGGAAAGGAGCCATAACCGGCTTCTCTGGCCCTCCCTGGGGTCCCTGGGTCTTTAAGGCTTTCCCCTCTCAGGTCTGCTCCCCCAGAAGTTCCCACTGCCCCTCTATTCCACGCGCAAGCGTTCCCTGGGACTGCTGTCCTCTCCCGGCCCACCTCTCAGCACCCTGTCCCACACCCACAGGCCCCTGCCCCCACCCCGTCCCCGGGCCCACTCACGGCTCTCAGAGCCTCCTCCAGGCTGCGGAAGCGGCCCTGCTTCTGGTTCTGGCTGGCAGCAGTCGCCACCTTCTTTGGCTGCTTCTTGCTCACTGGCTTCTTCGGCTCCACAGCAGGGGGTGGGACCTGCTCCTTATTCTGCCGTTTCATGATTTTCTCGAAGCCGCGCTCATACAGGGTGCTTGTGGTCTGGATCGCAGCTGGGGTGGAGACAGGCAGAGAAAGGGGGCCCACCCCTGAGTCCCCTGGGCCTCACAGGGCGAGCAGTCCCTTCCCTCACAGTGTCACGTAATTCAGGGAGCAGCCAGGGAGTCTTCGCGGTTGTGGCTTTTGGCTGTCACAGCTCTGGAGATGACCGCTCGTGCAAAGAGATGGGGCAGTTCTTTATGGGACAAATCAGAAGATGTGGGAACCAGCAGAGGGGCGGGATTCAGAGGAATGGCTACTTTGGTGAGTGGCCATTCGTCTGGCTGGGTTCGTCCCCGACCCCCCGGGGCTCCGAAGTGACAACTCTGTAATAATCAACAAGTGGCAGGTTTTCTCCACGTCTCCAGCCCGGCGGGCGCTGCTGAGCCCGTGGCCGGTCATTTCTCCCCCTGCTGCACCGCTGGTGACTAAAGGAGGGGGGCGCCGGGTCTGCGGCCCCGGGATGTCCCCTCCCTGCTCTGACACCTGCCCATGAGGCCAGCCAGTGCCCGGGCCAGCTGGGAGGCTAGTGTGCAGCGGCCCGCGCGTCGGAGACGTAATCCCGACCCCTCCAGCACGCGGTCCTGGGCAAGGGGTCCAATTTCTCAGTCTATTCATCTGCAAGGTGAAGTCCTCCCCTGACCCCCGCCTCGCTGTGCTGTCGGCCTCTCGTGAGGCTCCAAAGACAAGGCGAGGGCGGCGCCGGGGGCCAGCCGGCTGGCCAGAGCGCGGAACGCCGGCGGTGCTCAGCCCCCGGGCTCCGGGACCTGCTCGGTGCTCCCCAGCCGGGGGAGGCCAGGGTCGGCGGGCGCGGGCGGCGGACCGGGTGGGTACTCACGGGTCAGGTCGTACTTCCACACTCCGTTTGCCTCCCCGAGCGCCCGACGGTCCCCGCCGCCGCCTCGACCACCCCCGCCACCGGCGGACGCAGGCCGCCGGCCCTTCTTCACCACTTCCCAGCGCCCCCCACCCGCAACACTGGCGGCCATGGCTGCGGCCCTCGCCCCTGCCACCTCCCGGCTTTCCGGCGCGCGCGGGCGCACCGCGCTCTGCCACGTCTCCGTGGCCGGCGCGCCGCCGCAAGGCAGCCTGGGACTTGTAGTCTCGGCTCCGCCGGGCCCGCCCTGCAGAGAGGCTGGGACGCGAGGCGATGATTCAGGAAGCCGGCCCTGGGCACCTGCTGCGGGAAGGCCACTGCGTTGGGTGACGTGGTGGACATATGGAAATAGTTCTCACCTCTAGAGAGAGTCGGGAGACGAAACGCTTCCTTTCTTCTAGGGAAGTGCTTGTTTTTTAGTGATTACACTAAAGCTACTGGCACGAACAAGAGGCATGGGGTTGAGGGAGGCGGTGGAGTGTCCATAAGGCCAGAGGTGGACGATGGAGCCCTTTTCAGGGGAGGCAGAAGAGCCTGGGCATCTGGGACTGCGGAGGGAGGGCTGGCCCGGCGCCCGCCCTGAGTGCCGACTCCAGGGTCCGGTGGTGAGGAGCCCCAGCCCGCAGCAGCCATGCGGACGGCGGCTTTGGTGCCCCCTGAGACCTCAGAACCTTGCAGGAGAGGGTGAGGGGAGGTGAGATGTGCTACCGTGTGCATCTGTGTCAGGGCGAGGGTCCTACTGCAGAGTAGGAGTTCAGATTCCCACGGGCTGAACAGCTAAGGGGCTGGTGGGTGCCCTAGGAAGGAGATTAAAGAACACTTTGTGAGGGAGGGGGCGGTACAGCTGGGTCCTGAGGGTTTTCCTTGGTTGGGGGTGTGGGGAGGGGTGGGGAGAACACGCCAGTAGTTGGGTTCTGTGGATTTAAACAGAGGCCTAGAGGGTGGGCAGCAGGGTGTCGTTTGCCCTGACAGTGCTCACTGGGACGCTGGAGGTGCTGCAGTTGGGAAGGGTCAGGGAAGGACTGTCTTCTTCCTGGAGCGCTCTAGCAGGTTATCGACTGTAGCTTGGCATCCAGGGGACGGGAGCCACTGATGCATTCGGCTCCTGTCCTAATGTGGCAGGGCCTGTGCTGGGCGGAGCTGCAGGGCTGCACCTCGCTGGCGTCCGAGGAGCTCACAGCCGGCGTGGGAGACGGACGTGTGAACACAGAACTGCACTTTGCCCTAAGAGGTCTGAATTCGGTGCAGGTTTCCACCATCGGGAGCGAGTCGCGTCACTGTGGTTCTCAGGCCCTTTGGGGGAACTCGCATCCCTTCCCGCACTCTTGGTCTCTTCTGGGACTCTGCCGGCACCGCCTGCAGTGTGGGCTGTGTGGATGAGGCAGGCGGGCTCCTGGGACCTCGGTGGACGCTGCTGCGCTGACCCAGCAGGTAGCGCTGCCTGCTCTTTGTAACCCTGCCTGCTCTCTCCACCACAGGGGCCCTCGTCCTCAGCTGTAGCACTGCTGAGAGACAGGTGAGCTTTGACAAGGGGTGGGACAACGTGTAGTTGTCCCCAAGGCCGGCTGAGACAAGGCACCTGTTGGCCAGGTTACCTCGCCGCCCCGGCGGACTCATCATCATCGTCACAGCTGCAGCCCTAGGCTTTGTCCCTCCTCAGGCACAGGGGTTGGGGCCCCCATGGCTTCTCTTCCAGGCTGTGACCAGTGCCAGGAGAGAGACCAGCCAGAGCGAGGCTGTGAGCGCAGTGCCAGTGCTGGTTTCTGATGGCCTGCAGGCTGCGCTGTGCAGCCCCCTGGGGGGGGGGGGATGGGCGTGCACGGGCAGTGCCAAGCCCCAAGACCGGGGCTGTGGCTCAGACGAGGGAGGCACGGCATGGACTTTTACCACACAAGTTTATTTAAATAAAAGTGAACGCGTATGCAGGCTGGTGCCCGGGGAAGGGTGGGGTGGGATGGGGAGGCGGAGGCACAGGAGGGTCCAGACAGTCTGTGTGGTGTGAGCCAGGCTGCAGGAGGGGGCGGCGGGGCCTTGGGGCAATGCTGGGGGCAGGGGCTGGGGTGGGGGCAGGGCGGGGGAGCCGGTGCCAAGGGGTCATTTCCATCCCTCGCATGCGCCCCTCCCTCTCCCTGGCCCCCAGGCCTCCAGCACTGCCTCCTTTGGACCTCCCTCCCTCTCCTGACGTCAGCATTCCCCTGCAACTGCGGGGTGGGGGGGAGGAGTCAAAAGACAAAATAAATAATCGGCGAGTCCTGCCCCAGCCTCCACCGTGGGGAAGGGAAGCCAAGCCAGGCACACTGCCCCTGCGCCCACGCTATCAGCCCTGGAAAAGAACAGGTAAAGTGCAAGGAAAATCCAGTAAGTAAAAATATACCAATGACTTTGTGAAATATACAGCTGCTGGCTGTCGGGGAGCAGGGGACTGGCTGGGCGGGTGGCAGCAGCACCCTAGGGAGTGTTGGCCAGCACAGTATGGAGACAACGGAAATAAATAGGGGTGGGCAGTGGGCAGGGGTCCCGCCCACTGGGCCTCTGCCTGCTCACCTGCCCCCCACCCGCCACGCCTCGCTAGCCCGGCTCCCCAGTGCTGCGGCACTGACACAAAGCACCAGGCTGGCCGCTGGCTGTAAGGAAAGGGTTATAATGTGGGGACAGGGGCGGGGAGGGGAGGCACGGGAAGCCGTGCAGTCAGCCGGGGCTGCAGCCGCCCTCAGTACTCGTCCTGGTCTTCTTGTTGGTGTTCCTCGATCTCGTCGTCCTCAGGGGGTGCAAATCCTTCCTGGAAGGGCGGGAAGGGACAGGGAGGTGGTGAGCCGGCGGGCCAGGCTGCGGGGTGGGGGGTGCACTCTGGGGCTGGGGGCCTGGAGTTCTGGCATGGCGCTCCCTGCTGGTGGCTCTGCGTGGCCCAGGGCTGGGGGCTGCACCCCATCCTCAGCGCTCAGGAGCAGGCCAGAGCAGGGGTGTGGCCTGGGGGCCGGCAGGTTTGGGGGGGTGAGCTCACCTCTGTGGCATAGAGAATGCCGATGATGCCCGAGATGACGGGGCTGTTCTCACTCTCGTGCTCCTGGCAGATGAGCTCAATGTCACGCAGTTTGCTGAAGTAGAAGTCACGCTCCTTCTCCAGCCCGTCCACCATCAGCTTCAAGTCCAAGAGCTGCTTGGGCAGAGGGGACCTTCAGCCAGAGGCCCCTGCCTTGGGCCGCCCCCTGCCCTCGCCTCTCGGCCCAGCCTGCCCTCTGGTCCCAGCGGGGGCAGCTTGCTTGCACCCGTCCCGCCCACCTGCTGGTTGAGCTCGAGAATCTGTGCATCGGTCTCGTGGCCGCCGTTCCGGGCCGCCGGCGGGTTCTTGCGGAGGATGCAGGGTGGGGCCACGTTGCTCAGCCGGCCAGAGGTCTGCATGTTTTTGGGGCCTGTGGGAGATGTTCTCTGTGGAACTGCCCGGAGGAGAGGAGGCAGATGAGGCCATGTGAGCTCACGGCTCTCACGTCCGAGAAAGCCCGGGTGGAGGACGGCAGGGGCAGGCCCATGCGACAGGCAGGCACCCCCACCCCCCCAGGGCATCTACATCTAGGCCTCGAGCCTCGGCCACACGTGACACTACAGCAGCAGGGCAGCCCTCTAGCAAGCCTGGGAGCGCAGGGTCTACTGGGTAGTAGGGGGCGAGGTGGGAGGGTGGGGACATGAGCTACACAGGGCAGGCAAATCTGGAGAGGTGGGTGGGGCTGGAAGGGTGCAGGGGTCTCCTGTACTGACAGCTGGAATGGGAGGAGCAGTAGCTGGTACAGGGGACTCCTGACAAGCCCCAGCCCAGAGCCACCCCACTGGAGGCTACACAGGAACCCCGGCCCCGCCCCTCCGGCCCTCTGCTGGCCGGGACCCAGGGAGCCCGCTGCAGCCCAGCGCGGCCGGCCGGCATGCGGGGCATGCGGTGGCTACTTTGCTGTCTAGCCCTGCCCAGTGGCAGAGGCTGCTTCTAATGCAAAGCAAGCGGGGAGAGTGGCGCGGCGCAAACGGAGGAGGTGGCCCTGCTATGACGGGCTCAGGCGCGGGCTGGGGCTGCTCCTCTGCCTCTCCCTCTGCAGCCCTGCTGTCCCCCCTCCAGCAGGCTCCACTGCTTCTCTACCTGCCTCTCTAGGACCCGGACAAAGCCCATTTTGTGGGACTCATCTCCTTAGGACTCAGGGCTCTGGGCCTTTGGAATGGAGAAGACACAAACAAGTTCCCACACCCGTGCCCCTGGCATCCAGTGGGCAGCAGGCCAGAAGGGGCTGTGGTGCTGGCCTCAGGCCCTTGGCTTGGGCGGGCCCCAAGCAGACAAACCATGCCACCTCGGGCGCCATCGTCTTGCGGCAAACAAGGGAGCCCGTACCCAGGGCTCCCTCCCACCAGCTGCCGCCGTGGCTGGAGCTGGTGGCTCTTCCCTTAGAGCGGTTTCTGGAGCCCTCCTGCCCCCTACGGTGACCCCCCCTGGTCTACGTGGGGAGCAGGCGGCGCCATCTGAACTCCGTGATAACAGTCTCCTCCAGGCTGGCGGGGCCGGGCGGGTGGCCCCGGGGGCGCTCCTGGCTGAGGAGCCCCGCCGGCCCGGCCCCCCACACTCCCTCCCCCGGCTCGGGCACGTTACCTGCTGTGCCAATGAGTTTCTTGGATTTGTTGAAGATCTGATCACCTGGGTTAGGAGGTGGCGCTACGTCCTGGCCCTGCCGCGCCAGCAGAGGGTTGTAATCCTTTCCATCATAGTTTGCGTCAAAGAATTTCTTAAACCACTGAATAAACTCAAAATTATCTTGGAATTTTCCTTTCACTAATTTCTCTACAGGAATGATCTGAAATAGACCACACAACAGAGTCCGTTAGCCCCTGCTGCCACACGGCCGCCTCCCGGTGCGAGAGGGCCGCTGCCTTGCAGAGAGCCAGCCCCTGGGCCGCAGCATCTTCCAGCTCCACCACCTGCCCCCCGCCCATGGCACCAGAGCAGACGGGCAGGCTGGCAGGCCTGGCCTGGGAGCTGCACATCCCTCTCCCACAGGCACAGGAAGGAGGATGTGGGAGGTGTCCCCGGGTTCTGCGGCTGCTGCTTGTGGGCTGGGGGCTCGGGACCCACAGCTCTGGGGCCATCGAGGCAGAAGAGCAAAGAGACTTTTCTCGGGACCTACAGAGAAATGCAACTTAATAGGCACAGTACACAGAGGCTCAGGGTCTGCGCTGGGTAGGGTCCAGAGAGGAGGGGGCGGGGAAAGGAGTGTTGTCATCGTGGACCGTCCCGTGTGGTAGGGCTTTCCGCTGGGCCTCGGGCTGGGGGGATGCTCCCCCTGCAGACTCAGGGGTGGGGGGTGTAAGTGCCGGAAATGACCCCACCGACGGCCTGGCTGGCGGGCCATCTTCTCCCTCGGGGTCACACAGCTCCCGAGGGCCCCCGGGAGCGCAGCACCTACTTTGTCGACACCCATCTTCTTGAACGCCGCTTGCAGCACCTTGAAGTTGTGGATGTACTCGTGTTCTAGCTTGGCCTGGAACTTCACCTTCCTCAAGTGCACACAGCCCGGGAAGAGCATGTCCATGAACTGGCAGTAGGCCGCCCCTGTGGAGGGGCGCGGCTGACTGCCAGGCCTCAGCAGTGCCTTTCACTTGCCCAAGCCCCAGCCCCGGTCTCCTCTTCTCTCTCCCTGTCTTGAGGCTGGGGGCAGCCCTCCCTTCAGGACCGACGCGGCTGGAATCCCCAAGGATAAAAGAATTATCCAAGAATAAAAGCATGACTGCTTCTGAGGCCTATCATGTACCTGCAGCACACTTAACACAGCAGCACATATGCAGTTTAATCCCAACAGGAACCCCAGCTAGACGGTGCTGTTATCAACGTCTCACAGATGGGAGCGAGCCGCGGAGACTCCAGCCCGGAGGCTGAGCTCTGACCCTGGGTGGCGGGGTTGGGGGCAGGACCTTGTGCTATGACCTTGTGGCTCCGCGCTGTGCCCTTCCTTTCCCTCCCAGGGCGGGGCACCGCCCCACCCCAGCCTCCCACCTGAACAGAGCTGCTCGATCTTGGTATAGTTGAGGTGCAGGGAGTCGTTGACCCACGCAAGCATGTCATGGCGACTCAGATTCTCACTGGTCACGGATGTGGAGTACACATTGACGGCCATACCCCAGCTGCAAAGAGATGATAGACGGGGTGGGGTCAGCCCTGGGGAGGGGCTGCGGGCAGCCCCCCGGGGAAACGGGGTCCCTGCAGACCAGCTGTGCACCTGCAGCTCCCCCTGCAGAGCAGGTGCATTTCCCTGCCCCTCACACACCTAACAGGTGCTCCCGGCTGCGAGATGAGTGCCAGGAGCTGGGGGCACAAAGTGAATCGTGGAAGCCGCGACAGGAGGACGCCCTCTGGGCAGTCACAGAAATGCACCCAAGTTCAAGTGGCACAGGGGAGGGGCGGTCTCCTCTGCTTGGCAGGGCAGGGGCGCTGGAGCCTGGAGTAGGAATTTTCCAGACGCACAAAGGGCTGGGGTGGAAGGGCGGCCCCCGCGCGAGGACAGAAGGGACAAAGCAGGGCTTACTCCCAGCATGCCTGGTTGCTGTGCCAGCCTAGGGGAGCGGGGTGTTGAGTGGGGCATGGCGCAAGGCGGTTGGCAGGGACAGCCCGGGAGCCTTTGTTTACCACGAGGGGGAGTCTGGACTTTCTATTTAGACGCAGGGAAGCCAGTGAGGATCCCAGGGAGACGGCGACAGGGCCAGACCCGTGTTGCAGAGTGCCTGCTCTCTCCTCTCCCTTCAGACTCCGTGTTCCTGTGGCCCAGAGGCACCTAAATCCCGCTCGTCCTGAATCTTCCCTTAAATTGAGCTTCTGCTCCCATACGCAACCCCGTGAACCTCACCCAGGCCAGGAGCCTGCTCACATCCGCCCCTTGCGCGAGGCCTGCAGCCCCACGTCCCCAGTGTGCCCCTGCGTCCCCCACCTCGGTTCTTACACCTCTCCCCAGCCCAGGCAGGCAAGAGCCCCCGAAGGCCTCCCAGCCTCCAGCCCTCCCTCCGCCCCCCGCTCCCAGCCCTTTCAGCCAGCAGTCGTAAACCAGGCACCCACTGGCCGGATTGGCCTCGCAGACTTGAATGGTTTAGCATTCACGGTGTTGGAAACAGTTTTGAATTAGGGGCCAATATTTTAAGGTTGGGACGTCTCACACAAACAATTTGGCTGCTCCTGGCCACTCTGGGCCCATGAACCTGCGCCACCACCAATGGCTGGAGCTGGGGCACCCCCCTCTGGCCAGCATGCGTGAGTGCCTGCTCACCACACAACTAGCCCTACAGAGGCCAAGGTCACCGCTGTTGATCACTAACTGGGGTAGCGAGGAGGGAGATATTTCTTGTAACTAGGTTTGTGTCAGAAATGGAGAGACAGAAGCTGGACAAAAAGAACTGTGTGTTCTGAGAACTGTGTGAGTGCCTGCTTCTCGAGTAAAGAATTTCACTCCAGGCTTGACATGCAGAGAGGGGGCTGTGGTTGCAGTGAGCTAAGCTGCTGCCCGCAATGCCAGCACTCCCCCCACATCAGTGCATCGGTTCGAGTCCCAGCAGCTCTGTTTCCAATCCAGCTCCCTGCTAATGCACCTGGGAAAGCAGCAGAAGATGGCCCAAGTGCTTGGACCCCCACCGCCCATGTGGGAGACCCGGATGGAGTTCCAGGCTCCTGGCTTTGGCCTGGCCCAGCTGGGGGCTGATGCAGCCATTTGGGGAGTGAACCAGGGGATGGAAGAGTTTTTTTTTTTTTTTTTTTTTTTTTTTTTACAGGCAGAGTGGACAGTGAGAGAGAGAGACAGACAGAAAGGTCTTCCTTTTGCCGTTGGTTCACCCTCCAATGGCCGCCGCGGCCGGCACGCTGCGGCCGGCGCACCGTGCTGATCCGATGGCAGGAGCCAGGTACTTATCCTGGTCTCCCATGGGGTGCAGGGCCCAAGGGCTTGGGCCATCCTCCACTGCACTCCCTGGCCATAGCAGAGAGCTGGCCTGGAAGAGGGGCAACCGGGACAGAATCCGGTGCCCCGACCAGGACTAGAACCCGGTGTGCCGGCGCCGCAAGGCAGAGGATTAGCCTAGTGAGCCGTGGCGCCGGCCGGAAGAGTTCTTTCTCTCTGTCTTTCCCTCTCACTCTGTAACTCTGCCTTTTAAATACATAAAAATAAATCTTAAAAAAAATTATGCAAAGTGTCTCTGGGAAGAAAGACTGCACCAGTCCACTTCCCTGTTCCCTGGAGGCATCTGCTGTGACACAGTGGCCCCTCCTGGCCACCACCCCTCTCCCCAACAGACCCAGCCTTAGCTCCAGCCTCAGCTCCCACTCTGCTCCCTTGGTCAGGGGCCATAGGCAGAGCGAGAATGCTGTCCCACCCCGACTTCATTCATTCTCTGCTCCAGGGGTCTCGACCACCGTGCTCCCAGGACCAGCAACACCGCGGCTCCCAGGGCGTCAGCTTGTTAGAAAAGCCCCAGACCTCCTGAATCAGGACCCGCCTCTGCCCAGGAGCCAGAAGCACATCCAAGTTTGTGAATCACTGCTCAGCAGCTGCCCCCAGCCCGCCCCCAAGCATTCGCCACAGAACCTCATTATTTGCACGCAGAAATTACATGAACTTTTGGAAGAAGAATCATGAGAGAAAACCCTCATATTTATTCCTAGTCCTTCCTGCTTTTAAAAATAAACCCTGTCCTTCCCTGCACAGGGAAAGGGAGCCAGACAGGGCCCCAAAGCCAAGAGAAACAAACGTGGTTGGCTGGACAGCCTTTAAGGACTCGGGAGCTGGCAGTTCCAGAGATTTCCCAGGGCAATTCTGCCTGCACGCGCGTCTCCCCTCACGTGCTGGCTCTGAGCCCGCTGCGCCGGACCCGACCCTCGTGCTCACCCCCGAACCTGTTTAAGTGCTTGCCCCTGGTGAGTGGGGGCAGGGAGTCCAGACCCGCCGCTGCGAGGGAGTCAGGAACCCCGGTGAGCAGCTGAGCCCCTCCTCTGGCCTGTCCTCTCTCTGGTTGTCCATCGCCTTGTGGCCCCGGGGTCCCCACCCTTGCTGGGTTTGTAGGACTCAGTTTGGGTGTCAGCTCCAGGACCCTTCTCTGCCCTGCCTCTGTCTCTGCAGCACCGGGAGCCCGGGCGGTATCGCGGC
This sequence comes from Oryctolagus cuniculus, assembly GCF_051225735.1. Classification (NCBI taxonomy): domain Eukaryota; kingdom Metazoa; phylum Chordata; class Mammalia; order Lagomorpha; family Leporidae; genus Oryctolagus; species Oryctolagus cuniculus. Next base: position 180,880,498 of record NC_142868.1, read on the forward strand.
ACTCGACAACTTCCATGGCCGCCACCACAGCCCCCACTGCTGGGTTCCAGACGGACTGCCTCGCCATGTGGGTGGCATGCGCTGGCAGGGACTGGGGTTGGGGGTGTTATCTGCCTCCAGGGACTCACCCCAGGTAACGGCAGTGGGAGTGGGCGAGGGCCAGTGGACAGGATGTTTCTAAAAAGGCAGAAAGGTAGGGTCCAGGGGCCAGTGCTGTGGCGCAGCGGGTTAACGCTCTGGCCTGAAGCACCGGCATCCTACATGGGCGCCGGTTCTAGTCCTGGCTGTTCCTCTTCCCATCCAGCTCCCTGCTGTGGCCTGGGAAAGCAGTGGAAGATGACCCAAGTCCTTGGGCCCCTGCACCTGCATGGGGGACCTGGAAGAAGCTCCTGGCTCCTGACTCCTGGCTTCGGATCAGCGCAGCTCTGGCCATTGCAGCCAATTGGGGAGTGAACCATTGGATAGAAAACCTCTCTCTGTCTCTCTCTCTGCTTCTTCTCTCTCTGTGTAACTCTGACTTTCAAAGAAATCAATAAATCTTAAAAAAAAAAAAAAAAAAAACGAAAGAAAGAAAGGTAGGGTCCAGGAGAGTCCCTTATTCCAAGGAGAATTCATTTACTTATGGACTGTGAGACATGGAAAGGATTTGCCCCTGTCCTTGGGAGTCGATGATCTTACCCAGGAGACAGACACACATGAGGGTGGCACAGCCAAACGCCCCCGAGTGGTGAGCACAGGCAGCATGGTTGGCGGTCAGGAGGAGCAGGCACAGAGTGAGCCTCCGGCGGCCAGAGTTACGTGTGCTCAGGCTGCCAGGTGTGCAGGCCGCCTGCAGAGGCCTTGTCCATGGGCTTGGAGACTCATTTCTCCAGGAGGCCCTGGGAGACGGTGATGCCGCGCCAGCTCTGGCTCCCACACTGCTGGGCCTCAGGGGGTGGGGCTTCTTGGAGTGGTTCCGGGGGTGCAGGGTGGTCTTAGTTGGCCCTGGCAGTGCCTGAACCACTTTGGGGATTTAGTCCTGTTGAACATGAGCTTCAAGAGCTAAGTACTGAAGTGAAGCAGAACCATGGTCCCCGTGCAAGCTTGTGAGCTGCGGGGGTCTTCCAGCCTGAGGGCAGCCTTCCGGGGGCTCCAGGCCGCTCCCTGCATTGCAGAGGTCTTCTCCTGGGCAGGAGGAGTGAAGCAAGCATGTCTATGTGGTGTATCACACACACACACACACACACACACAGCCCACAGCGGATGCACCTGCTTAGCTGGGTTCACTGCCTGTGTTGCAGTGGCACAAGCAGGGACTGGGCTATTTTGCCACCTCCCTGGGGAGCCAGTGTCAGCCATCTCCTTCCGTGGTCCACAGGCCTTGTTATCAGGGCCCTACGAGTCTGCAAGAGCTACAGAGCTCTTTGGAAAAGGCCCAGTGCTTCTCAGCATGGCCAGAACTTCCCTGTTCTATCAGTGGCTGACGGCGGGAGGGCTTTTTCCACACCTAGATCAGTCTGAATCTAAAATCACCCAAGGGCCTGGAAGAAGGGAGTTGGAAAAAAAATGGCTCCTTTAAGAGCCCGGCAATACATTGTGCTGCCACCCCGGGGGGCTTTGGAAGTGGGCAGCTGATGCTAGGAACACAGCCTTTGTCTCCACTCAGGACTGGCTCAGGTCCTCTTTTTTCTTTTTCTTTTTCTTTCTTTCTTTCTTTCTTTCTTTCTTTCTTTCTTTCTTTCTTTCTTTCTTTCTTTCTTTCTTTCTTTTTTTTTTTTTTGACAGAGTGGACAGTGAGAGAGACACACACAGAGAGAAAGGCCTTCCTTTGCTGTTGGTTCACCCTCCAATGGCCGCCGCGGCCAGTGCGCCGTGGCCGGCGCACCGCACTGATCCGAAGCCAGGAGCCAGGTACTTATCCTGGTCTCCCATGGGATGCAGAGACCAAGCACTTGGGCCATCCTTCACTGCACTCCCGGGCCACAGCAGAGAGCTGGTCAGGTCCTCTTTTTAAAATGCATTTATTTGAAAGGCAGACAGACAGATACACACACACACACACACACACACACAGGTCTGCCATCTGCCGTTCACTCCCCAAATGCTTGCAACAGGCTTCAAGCAAGCCAGGAGCCAAGGCACTCCATCTGGGTCTGCCGTGTCGGCGGCACAGACCCAGCAATGCGTGGCTCAGGTTCTTTTAGATGGTGTGACTCTCTGGTCCTCACTGGGGACCATTTTGGCTCTGGACGACCCCCCCAAGGTACCCAGGTGTCTCTGCAGGGGGTTCTCTGCTATACTGGCTACAGCCTTGCAGGGAAACCGGCTTTCCTCGGCAGTCTGCGGAGGCCAGAACTAAGCATGGCCAGCAGGTGGCACCCAGGCCCTGAGCAGAGAATTACATGCTCCCCCACCCCACCCCTCCCTGGCTCCAGTTAGCGAAGGGAGACCCCAGAGAGGAAGTCCAGGTCCATCAAAAGCTAGAGGGTCAGGCAGGGGGTTGAGTGGAGTGTCTCCTCCATGTGTCCTCTAAGGCCAGCTTGATGCCTGAGCACTGAACCAAACCAGCCTCCCTATCCCCCAGAGTCACAAGCTGAACTCGTTAGCGAGTCCAACCTCCGATGGCCTTCTGAGCCCCAACTCAAAGGAGACAGGCTCCCGGGGTGGAGGTGCGGGGAGCACCTGCCCAGCTGCCTCTGAGCACCGCACAGACACAGACTGGGAAAACTCTTGAGGACGTGCACTTGTTACCACGGGTTCCTGCCTGCCTGAGAGAAGGGGCGGCTCCCCGGCCCCGCCTCCCGGCTCTGTCCCTCTTCATCTTCAGGAGAGACAGCCCTGCCTGACCTGGGCACAATCGCATCCTGTACCACCAGGGCATGAGGCTCACGATGCTGGTCATGGGCACCAGGAGCGGGGAGCGGCTCTCTGCAGCCCGAGGCCTTGAAAAGTGGTCGTCAGGACCAGATCGGAATCTCCCGGAGTCCGCTTGGTCCCTTCCCAGACACCCAATCTGAGCACCTGTGCTCCTGATTTGCAAAGCGCCTCTGCACGACTTGGAAATCTCACATCCTAGAGCTTAACCCTCTCAGCAGCCTGAATCTAAGTTTGGGCTTCTTGTCTTTCAACCTTCAGTGGAAAGCTCTGTTCCACAAACAGGTTCCAGAAACAACTCAGGGGCCTTCCGTGTCCCCCAGTCCCCCAGCACCCCCTTTCCCAGGCCAGGCTCAGCCCTGTTCCGGCCGCCCCCGCCTCCACCTGCAGACCAGCATGGCGCTGCAGCCCCTCCAGGTCTTCCAGGGGCAGGAGGCAGCCACGTGCCTCCAGCCAGCTCCAGAAAGTCAGGCCTTTCAGAACACCAGGTTTCCTGTGAGATCACCAAGGGTCAGCCCTAGCCCTACTGTGTCTTAGCTCAGGCCTCAGTTTCTTGTCCTAGGAAATGGGGATGAGAACCATTCCTGCCTCATAGCTGTTAGAGGATTAAGCGAGCCAGGTATTCCAAGTGCTGAGCACAGAGCCCGGCGCCCGGCGAGTATCCGGCAAGTGTTAGCAGCACCCTAGGGCGCAGGATGAGAACCCAAGGGCACTTGTTTGAAAAGTGAGCACCTGCCACACTGCCGGCCTCCATCCTCTGAGACCACAGCAGGCCCAGGCCGGAAGGGAGGCCGACGGTAGGGCTGTACTTGTCTCTGCCCCTTCTGCCTGGGGACGCCCATCTGGGCTTCCTGAAACTGGGCCTGGCCGCCAGCCCTCCTCAGTGCCACACTCTCACAGATCTGCTGAGCAGGTGCCATCCTACCGGCCAGGACAACTGGAGCAGACGCTGCGGGGCCAGAGGAGTTTCCTGCTCCTGACGCAGCGCTATGCCCCTGGTCACCAGGCTACCCCTTCTTGCCCAGGCCCGGGGGGCTGAAGTCACCTGTTTGGAAAATCAGCAAAGCTGCCACCCCTGCCCCCTTGACTCACACATCCAGGTCGTTCTGGGGTGGCATGGAGGCAACATGTGCAGGCGGGGATGAAGGGCGCTGAGGGCTGGGGGAGCCGGGCTGGCGGGTCACAAAGGCCTGACCACCAAGCCAATCACCTTCCTGGAAGGGCTGAGCAGGGACCCGGCTAACAGAGAGGCCGGGCTGCTCAGAGCCGGAGCCGTCGGAGGTCCACATGGGCAGGTGGGATAGTTCCAGGGGTGGTGGGGTCAGCAGGCACCCACCGGCAGGCTCTGGACAGGAATCTGGAAGGGTGTAGGGTCAGGTAGGGGCTGTGGCCTCTCCAGGATTCTGTTCTCACAACACTTTCCCCTGAGCCATGCTAAGGTCCCAGCCACCGGGGGCTGGATGTGTGCCACCCAACAATCCCACGGACCCTTGCTGAAGCTTCCCCGGGCTGGCCTGGGCAATGCGGCCACCCCTCTACAGCTGTGTCCTGGGCAGGAGTCTCCAGGGGGCTTCTGGCTAGGCTCACCTCTCTGACCAGGACCCCGAGGGCTAACAGAAATCCAGATGGGCGGAATCAGAGCTCCCTCTCCTTGCTAATACTAATCCATTTTAGTAGGGTGTGTCTAGGTGGCAGACAGAAAGACAACCCTTTCCTTTCCTGAGGTTCTTCTCTGGGTATCTTCAAGTTCCCAAACCCCCGCTTTTTCAAGTCTAGAGGCTTTCAGAGGACTCCCCTCAGCCCAGGGCTAGAGCTGGGAACTCTGGAGGCGAGAGAGGGGCGAGGTTTGACGGCAGCCCCGGCTGCTGGCTCCGCCACTTCCCGGCCGTGGGACCCTGGGCACGGGACTCAAGGGCTCCAGGCTGTTCCCCTGTTGGAGGAATCCGAACGGAACCACTGAGCACGGGCTGCTGTGAGGACCACGGGGACACTGTTCATGGGAACCGAAGGCTCAGCAGCGCCCTGCCTTGGGCTGAGCAACTTTACCAACAGGCAGAGTCACTGGCCTGTCTTACCCTGCACCCTGAACCAACTGCCCACACCCCCTCTGATCTGGGTCCAGGGTAGGGAGAGGCCAGGGACAGGCTTGGCTTTGGGTTCTCTGCCCCCTGGTGGACGTGGCCTTGGGCAGAAAGGTTGAGTGGTGCTTTTGGAGCTATGTTCCCATTTCTTTCCTAAATTAGTTCTGGCTCGGGGTTCCGTACACAATAGATTCAGTACCTGGTTGCTGAATGAATGAATGAATGAATGGGAGAAGGTACACCAGGGAGCAGGGTTTGACGTGGCCAGTGGGCTTGGGGAGCGTGGCTTGCCGAGCTGCTGTTTACAGGAAGGGAGGGGAGGCGAGCAGGACGCTGGCCCCTCTCTGACCACGCTCGCAGCTGCAGCAGCAGCGAGGGATTTCAAAGCCTCCTCCTTGCATGTGTGTGGCAGTGGTGCTGCTGGCTTCCCCAGGGCAGAGTTCAGGAGGAGTCCACGAGAGGCCTGGTGAGCTGCTGGCCCACTGGGGACACAGCTCTCTGCCCGCCCCGCTCGGGGGTGGCTGCTGGCCCACTGGGGACAGAGCCGGGCAGTGACATTTCTGTCCCCAGCAGCCCCGTGTATCCAATGTTTCCTTCATGGCCCTTCCTGCTCCGGGGGCCCAGACTAGCCACATCTCTTTATGCTCCTTTAGAACTATGTTTCTCCGGCCTGTCTGGCTGCTTCTCACGCCTCTCCGACCAGAGCTGGGATGCATGGATCCATGATAGCTTCTGCCTCAGCCTTTCCCTGCTCTCATCATTCCTGCCATCCTCCATCCAACCCCGAGGGTCCTCCCAGACTGCTCATCTACCCCCCAACCACTCCCCTGAACACACGTCGTAAGGTCCCGTGTTTGCTGCCCCTCTCAGCATGCCCCAGCACTCTGCCCTTCCTGCCCGCCCTGCGGGACTAACCCACGTGGACACGGGCAGCCCTCACCTCAGAGGGGGCATGCCCCGGGGAGGAACCTGCAGGCCAGCCTGCTCCTGTAGCTTCTCTCTGCTCTAGCCTGGTGTCAGAAATCCCCACAGAACTTCACGCCCCAAAGCCATGGTTATCATCTTGATGTCCATAGGAGGAAATGAAGGCCGAGGACTCCAGAGATTTGTCCAAGCTCAAGGTCAACCAGTGACAAGGTCGGAGCTGAACCCAGATCCCATGCTGGGTGGTGGGAAGAGTGATTTGGCTTTGACGGCTCTAGTACAGGACGGCTTGCTCTGCCACCTGCCACCCTCCATCGAATCCCCTCCGAGGGTCCTCCCAGGACTGCTCCTCCACCCCTAACTAATGTCCTAATACTGGGCCTCTGCCTCATCAGCGTTCCCTGCCACCCGACACTCTGGGTCCGGCACCATTTTAATGCACGGCTCCTGTCTTTCAGGAGCCCTTGCTTGGTTGAAGCAATCAGACCACTCACACACAGAAAGGGATCCCACAGAGCAGAACGCAGGAAGCGCTCCTGGTGCGTGGAAGGCGTGAGTAGGGCCTGGCAGCTCAATGGCTTCTGGGGGAAGGTGGCGCCCACTCTGGGCTGGCGAAGAAGACGGGCCGCCAGGAAGCAGCGCAGGGGAAGCCGGGCATTCGGGCCATGGCAAACATGTTTATTATTACTCCTATTTCACAAAGTGAACATGAGACCCATGACTAACTCTCCGAGGAATGGGCGGGTGAGGACTCCGAGGAGAGGGGACAGGGGAAGGCAGGTGTCTCGGCAGCCAAGGGAGGCGCCCGTTTCAAGGAGGAGGCCACCTGCCCTGGTTAATGAAGTTCCCAGACCTCACGGGGAGAGTGGTGATTAGCTGGTGCACTAAGGAATGAGGAAAGCCTCAGTCACTGTGTAGGAGTGTGGGGACAGAGGCTAGACCCACAGACAACTGGGGAGTCCAAGATCACTTGCCCAAGGGAATGCTGGCCAGGGACACCGCGAGCTTGTCACCAAGGCTGTGTGTGTGCGTGTGTGCGTGTGTGTGTGTGGGCAGCATGCCAGGCAGATGAGTGAGTGACTGCAGGGTGGGGAACAGCCAGGTTCTTCCAGCTAGATTCTGAAGTGACATGCACACTCTCGTCTCCAGGACCTCCTGGGCTTTACAGTTGCAGCTACACATGCTGCTTCCTGAGCATTCCTTTAGGTCAAAACAGGCAACATTTGTTTGCCTTCGCCTGGAAAGTCAACAGCATCCCTGGACTTGCTCCCCAGAGTTACAGGGGCTCCTCCTGCTTTTCACAAGTCTGGGAACGCAGCCTCAAGGTCATTACGTTTCCTTTCATTCTGCTCCTGTTTGACGCACGGAGGACCTGCTGTTGGGTCCCTACGACCGATTCCAGCTCCTGTTTGCTCTCAGCCAGGGCCTGCGGTTTTCAGAGGAGTTACCATTTTGCCAAAATAAAGTTCATTCTGCAGGACAGGACTGAGTCGGGGCTGTAAATCCTCGTGGCAGCTGCAGGCCATCCAAAACTTTCCCGGTTATTCCTCAGACCGTGAAGCTGAGGCCTCGCTCCAGCAGGAAGGGGGCTGGCGGCTCTCCGGTGACCACACACACTGCTAACCGTGTGCAGACCTGTCCCTTGGGAATCTGAACATGAGGGGACTCTGAGTTAAGCAAGCCCCTCAGCGACCTGCTCTCTGGCCTTACCAAATCACCATAAACCATTCGACCACAAAGTTCAGGAAAACGCACATGATAAACAACTCGGCATGGATTTCAAAAACTGTTTTTTTTTTTTTGCACCAAAATAGACTTTTTAAAATTCCATTTCCCTGCAAACTTTGTGAAGTCCCCTTGTACATGGGAAACATGGAGAAACCTTTGATGTGATGACTTGATTTCATGGTGATGGAAACCAGGATATGTCACCTCAAAATATGCCTGTTGGACACAAAAATTATTTTTGAGCTACAGGCACTTAAAAAGCAGCAAATGGAGGGAAACACTCTCTTGTCCTTTTTTTTTTTTTTTTTCGCCCCAAGATGGGTCGGAATCCTCCTGTGCTGGACGCAGCTCTTACCAGGCCAGCCAGAGGCAGCAGCAGAGGAGCCTGCAAACCAACCCACTCCACTGGTGTGGGCATTAGCTGGTGCACGTGCTCCCACGTGCTCACCTCCCCTCGGTTTCCCTCCTCTTTCTGCACATTTGTTGCTCCTGGTTGAAGACGCTGTCTGAACCAGAGTTCTAAGCCCCTGCCTGGAGTTTTGTTCGCTGAGGCTTCTCTCGCATGATATACACGGAATGCATGGATAAACTGCATGGGTTTTTTTTTTTTTCTCTTGCTATTCTGTCTTTTGTTACAGGGGTCTGTTCCAACTCTGCACTTATGGGGGTGAGAACGCCCAGTGCCCACACCCACCCTTGTCTAACAGCCATGGCAGCTGAGCCGGTGGAGGCTTCTGCACACTTGATTTTAGGATGTTACATTAAATTGTCCTTCAGATAGCACAATATTTGGAAACACATACCAGGGGCTGCCGCTGTGGCACAGTGAGTTAGGCAGCGCCTAGAGCACCAGCATCCCTTATGGGTGCTGGTTTGAGTCCCGGCAGTTCCACTCCTGATCCAGCTCCCTGCTAATGCGCCTGGGAAAACAGCAGAGGATGGCCCGAGTCCTTCAGTCTGGCCCCAGCCTGGCTCTTGAGGCCATTTGAGGAGTGAACCAGCAGATGGGAGATCTCTCTCTCTCTCCCTCTCTCTCTCTCCATTTCTCATTCTCTCTCTAACTTTGCCTTTCAAATACATAAATAATAAAAAAAAGAATGTACCCACCATTTCTCAGCCAGTAGGCTTACCACCAATGAGTCCCATTACCTTCTCCCTCACATATTCTGTCCATTGCAGGTGCACCTTGGAATCTACCACTCCATCTTTATTATTTTTTATTATTTATTCATGTTTTAAAGAAAAGGAATGGATATTTATTTTAGAGAGGGGGAGCGAGCCAGTGCCTATCTACGATTCACTCTCCAAATGTCTGCAATGGTTGAGGCTGGGCCAGGCAGAAGCCAGGAGCTAGGAACTGACATTGGTTAGGAACCCAATGACTTGAGCCAGGGAATTGGAATCTTAGCAGGGAATCGGAATGAGGAGCCAGCCAGAGCTGGGTGCTGCGCCCGGGGACCTCGGCGTGTTACACAGGTGGGGGCTGGGTGCTGCGCCCGGGGACCTCGGCGTGTTACACAGGTGGGGGCTGGGTGCTGCGCCCGGGGACCTCGGCGTGTTACACAGGTGGGGGCTGGGTGTTGTACCCAGGGACCTCGGCGTGTTACACAGGTGGGGGCTGGGTGTTGTACCCGGGGACCTTGGTGTGTTACACAGGTGGGGGCTGGGTGCTGTCCCAGGGGACCTCGGCGTGTTACACAGGTGGGGGGCTGGGTGTTGAACCCGGGGACCTCGCGTGATACACAGGTGGGGGCTGGGTGCTGTCCCAGGGGACCTCGGCGTGTTACACAGGTAGGGGGCTGGGTGTTGAACCCGGGGACCTCGCGTGATACACAGGTGGGGGCTGGGTGCTGCGCCCGGGGACCTCGGTGTGTTACACAGGTGGGGGGCTGGGTGTTGAACCCGGGGATCGGCGTGTTACACAGGTAGGGGGCTGGGTGTTGAACCGGGGATCGGTGTGTTACACAGGTGGGGGCTGGGTGTTGAACCCGGGGACCTCGCGTGATACACAGGTGGGGACTGGGTGTTGAACCCGGGGATCGGCGTGTTACACAGGTGGGGGCTGGGTGCTGCGCCCAGGGACCTCGGCGTGTTACACAGGTGGGGGGGTGTCTGCCCTCCCTCCCTTTAGGTGTCATGCTCTCAGGGAGGCCGTCTGGTCTTGGTTTCCGCTCGGGGAAGAGACTGTTAGATAACTTCACTCCAGGAGAAAAACCAGCCTTGGAATTAGGAACGCAAACCTTAACCCCACAAGCAGAATACAGGACTGCTTTCTTTCTCCCCAAGCCTTTCCACTTCATGCTTTATAAGGAGTCTGGAAAGCAGGGGGAATACTACCCAATGTGATTTCCGCAGGATACGGCGGGATGTGAAGAGGGATCAAGGATGACGCCACAGTTCCCGGCCAAGCTGCTGGAAGGACGGAGAAAACTGCAGGAAGCGAGGCCTGAGTGTGGGGTACGGCTCAGGCGCTCACCAATGCTACACTGTGGTACTCCAACAAAGAAGGGAATTAGGAAATAGAGCCTTGGGGCCGATGCTGTGGTGTAGCGGGTAAAGCCACCACCTGCAGTGCCAGCATCCCATATGGAAGCTGGTTCGAGTTCCAGCTGCTCCACTTCCCATCTGGCTCTCTGCAGTGGCCTGGGAAAGCAGAAGGTGGCCCAAGTCCTTGGGCCCCAGCATCTATGTGGGAGACCTGGAAGAAGCTCTTGGCTTTGGAACCGCTCAGCTCCAGCTGTGTGGTCATTTGGGGAGTGAACCTGTGGATGGAAGACAGCTCGCTCTCTCTCTCTCTCTCTCTCTCTGCCTTTGCCTCTCTATAGCTCTGCCTTTCAAATGAACAAATAAATACATCTTAAAAAAATAAAAAATAGTGCCTTTAATGGAACATAGTATTCCATGATTTCATTAAATCATCCTCCATTTGTTGGATATTTTTCATGTTTAAATAGTCCTGGAATTAATCTTCGAACACTAAGTTTTTGTCTAAATATATTACTATTTCCTTGGGGAAAGGGATTCCTGGGCAAAAGGCATCACGTATGTTTTAAGGCCTAAAGTTTTCCAAAGAAGGCCATGCCTTTTATTTTTATTCCAGAAGCTTATGAGTGCTCATTTTCAAACTGACTCTGTGTTACTGTTGTTAACTTTTTTGTTGTTTAAAATATGTTTCAATTACTAGTGAGAAAGAATACATTTCCATGTTTATTACCCATATTGTCTTCAAAAAGTTCATGGAAAATGTGCATTCTTTCTTTCATTTTTCCTTTTTGCTTGTGAGGCAGAGTCAGAGAGGGAGAGAGGGAGAGAGGGAGAGAGGGAGAGAGGGAGAGAGGGAGAGAGGGAGAGAGAGAGAGAGGGAGAGGGAGAGAGGGAGAGAGGGAGAAAGGGAGAGAGGGAGAGAGAGAGAGAGAGAGAGACTGCGCTTCCATTTGCTGCTTCAGTCCCCAGTGTCTGCAGTGGCTGGGGCTGGGCCAGGCCGATGCAGGGAGCCAGGAGTGCACTTCAGGTCTCACACAGCAGCAAGAACCCCATCGCTGAAGTCATCCCTGCTCTGCCCCAGGTCTGCCCCAGCAGGGGCTGAAGCCAGGAGTGGGTTCAGGCACTCAGATACGGGACGTGGGCGTCCCACCAGGCGTCCCAGCTGCTAGGCCACATGCCTTCCCTCGCATTATCTTTTAATTCTATTTTCCTGAAGCCCTTGTGTGCGCTTACCCTTCTGTGACCTGCTTTGGGCCGTAGAGTTTGAGGAGCCCGCGAATCATGTGTGTGGTCGTGTCTAAGAAACATCTGGAAATCCTGATGATGAATTCTTGTCCTTTACACCTTCTATGGAAGAGATGAATGTACCGACCCCGGACACACCTGTGGCATTGTTTCTTCTTTTTTATGAAGTTCTTGATATTCCACGTAATTTATTCTAAGCATGAGGTACTAGAAAATGTCCGTATATGAAGTTTTGAAAGATTCACCAAAGGTAATTATTAAAAGAAAGTAAATACTATGGTCACACCCGAGCTACAGAGAAACGTGTTTTGAGAAGAAAAAAAGTGGAAGTTTGGTAATAACAGGGAAAATGCACATTTCCAGGGAGCCAAGACAAAGTTACACAGTATCCAACATATTCCTGTCATGTCTTCCCCTAGGAGATTGGGGATGGGGGGGGCGGGGAGGAGGAGAAGCTTAAGAGGGAAAAAGGATTTAGGATTTCCTGAGATGTTGCTGAAAGTAGGGGCACTGAGAATTCAGGAAGCACTGCCCAAACAGGAAGGCTTCTGGTGTATTTGCTAAGAATACGCTGGCACATGGAGCCGCGTGGATGGGCACCATGGCCCATGGAATCACAGAGCTGGTGGGAAACACTCCACGGAACCCAACTCCAGCTCTGCCTCTCATGATCTTCCGGACTCGGGTCAGAGACGGTGTCTCTGCAGGCCTGAGGGCCTCACTGTAAGACAGGGACGCCTACTGGCTATCACGGTGCATGGTTCAGGGGCGCAGGTACTCGGCACCCCTGCACAGAAGAGGCTAGCCAGCACAGGAAGCATGCTGACCCTTACTAATAACTAACAAGCGCCTGCGCTGCCAGGCTCCTGGTTTTGGCCTCTCCCAGCGCCAGCAATGGCAGCTATTCTGGGAGTAACCCAGCAGATGGAAATCTCCTTCTCTCTGTCGTCCAAAACAGCAGCAACAACCGGGCGTGCAATGACTCATTGGCACCGATGGCCAACTGACTCAGCGCCTGTCCAGCACCCTGAGGCCCTGCCCATCTCCACTCGGAAGGCCAGAAAAATGCGGTACTTGCTTCTCCAGCCCCCTTAGAGCCAAGAGCACCTGAGATCGTGACGCAACACAACAGCTTCGTCCTTGACGATGCCCTTGGGCTGACCACCACCCGGACCTCGCGCTCCTAGGCTCCCACCCCGAGCAAAATACCCTCCATCATTTGTTCAAGCCACTGTAATGGGGCTTGCTGTTACTGGCATCAAAACACTGTCCCAACTGACAAAGATGTGGAAAGATATTTACAATATATTACATGGGAGGGAAAATATTACAAAACAAAAATGCAGGCATAGAAGAATGACGCAAGAGTAGATTCTAAAACTATAATTGTTCTGCCTGACGGAGGGTCATAGGGAGTGTTATTTTCTTCTCTAGGTTTATTTAGATTTTTAAAATTTTCTACAATGAATATGTATTATTTTTATGACAAGAAAAAAATCCCAATAAAGTGTTTCTTTTTCTTTTAAAATTATTTATTTATTCACTTTGAAAGTCAGAGCTACAGAAGGAGAGGTAGAGACAGAGAGAGAGAAATCCTCCATCTGTTGGTTCACTCTCCAAATGGCCACAACGGCCAGGGCTGGGCCAGTCTGAAACCAAGAGCTTCATGCGGGTCTCCCATGTGGGTGGCAGGGACCATCCACCACTGGAACTGGACCAGAGGTGGAGGAACCAGGACATGAACCGGTGCCCCTATAGGATGCCGGCATCACAGGCGGTGGCTTAGCCTGCTATGCCACAACGCTGGCCCCACAATGAAAATATTTCTAGAGCGGCAAAGGGGACAGAGAAGTAAAGGCAGAAACTTGTGGTCGCTCAGCAAGAGGTCCTGACACCAGCCGCTGAGATAACTACATTCTGTCTGGGTGCTGCCGACTTCCCAGTTAGATCTGGGGTTTTAAAAGGTGCCCCAGGTGCACGGAGCTCCACCTCCACTGGAGGGCGCTCTCAGCAAGCACCGCCCGGGAGGCTGCGCGTCACTCGAGCTCTCCTTGGCGCATCTCTCCCCGCTGGGTCCCGGGCCTTGTTTCCAACCTCCTCAACTCTCGCTCTTTTCTAAAGAAGCTTCTTGGTGGAATTAAACGAGGTAACCTGTCCGAGAGCACTTCATACGTTACTAAGTGGAACAAGGGTAGGTCATTCTTCTTGTGAGGCATCTCTTCCTCACTCCCCTCCCTCCCCGTTTTTAAATCTTTCCCTCTTCTCTTCGTTCTACTTCCCTCCTCTGCCTCAGCTGGCTTTGACAGAAGAGGGACTGACAGTGGGCCCCGCAGCCTTGCACCTGCCGCTATCTCACGGGCCTGGCGCGCTTGCTCATCGGTGAGCTCTCTGAGCAGTACCAGGTCTTTCAAGCCCCAGAACATTTCCTATCACCTGTCTCACCACACTCACCAGGTGAGTGGCAGTACTGACATTTCTTTTATTGATTTCTGATCAGGATAAAGCGTAACACTAATACAAATGCACACACTTACTTGTAAAAAAATCATCTATATAATTGAGTGAAAATTTGCTATGTGCATCTTAAAACTTCAGACCTTAGCCGGCGCCGTGGCTCAATAGGCTAATCCTCCACCTTGCGGCGCCGGCACACCGGGTTCTAGTCCCGGTTGGGGCGCTGGATTCTGTCCCGGTTGCCCCTCTTCCAGGCCAGCTCTCTGCTATGGCCAGGGAGTGCAGTGGAGGATGGCCCAGGTGCTTGGGCCCTGCACCCCATGGGAGACCAGGAAAAGCACCTGGCTCCTGGCTCCTGCCAGGATCAGCGCGGTGCGCCGGCTGCAGCGGCGGCCATTGGAGGGTGAACCAACGGCAAAGGAAGACCTTTCTCTCTCTGTCTCTCTCTCTCACTGTCCACTCTGCCTGTCAAAAAAAAAAAAAAAAAAAAAAAAAAAAAAAAAACTTCAGACCTTGTTCACAGCAGGCATGTAGTCTAATTGTTAAGGTGCTCATGCCCATACTGGAGTATATGGGTTTGATACCAGATCTCGTTCCTGATTCCAGCTTCCTGCTAAAACAGACCCTACGAGGCAGTGGGGACGACCTGGGTAATTGGGCTCCTGGCACCCATGTAGATGACTTGGACTGAATTCCCAGCTCTTGGCGTCAGCTTGGCCCAGCCCTAGCTGTTGCAAGCATTTGGAGAGTGAACTTGTGTATGGGAGTGGCTCTCTCTCTCTTTCTCCCTTTCTCTCTCTTGGTTTTTCCCCCTCCCACTCCATTTCCTCCTGGCTGCTCTAAATAAAGAAATAAATATTTTTAAATCTTGAAAACATTCGTGTCTTGTGAAATCATGTTTAAAAACCGCCGGTGGCAGGACACCACCTGAGATGCCTGCATCTGGGACCAGAGGGCCTGGGTTCGAGTCCCAGCTGCTCCCAATCCCATTTTCCTGCTCATGAGCACTCTGGAGGCAGCAGGGATCGCTCAGGCACTTGGGTCCCTGCCGCCCACATGGGAGACCTGGACTGAGTTCTTGGCTCCTGGCTTTGGCCTCGCCCAGCCTTGGATGATGCTGGCATTTGGGGAGTGAACCAGCAGGTGGGAGATCTCTCTGTCTGCCGCTGTCTCTCTGCCTTCAAGTGAATAAGTAAAATACAAGAACCAACAACTAAGAATTGGTAGAAAGATAAGTAGTTTGGAAAAACGAACTTTTTCTTTCAAACTGCTGTTTAAAAATACTGAGAAATATACTCAGAATCTAAATGGAAACATTGATAATGACAATGAGGAAATGGTTAAATATTGTATGGCAAAATGCTAGAACTAATTTATATTTTAAATCTGTATCAGGCTGGCACCGCGGCTCACTAGGCTAATCCTCCACCTGAGGCGCTGGCACACCAGGCTCTAGTCCCGGTCAGGGCGCCAGGTTCTGTCCCAGTTGCTCCTCTTCCAGGCCAGCTCTCTGCTGTTGCCCAGGAGTGCAGTGGAGGATGGCCCAAGTGCTTGGGCCCTGCACCCGCATGGGAGACCAGGAGGAAGCACCTGGCTCTTGGCTTCGGATCGGCATAGCGCCTGCCATAGTGGCCATTTGGAGAGTGAACCAACAGAAGGAAGACCTTTCTCTCTGTCTCTCTCTCTCTCTCTCACTGTCTAACTCTGCCTGTCAAAAAAAAAAAAAAAAATCTGTACCAGCTGCTGAAATGCTAAACAACTCCGCAAGGACCCATGAACGGTCACGCTGGAAGTGCGTGTAGAACTCCCGCCCCGGCCGAGCTGTCACCCAGCCACTGTGTTTCTCGCCCGCCTCGTCCCTCCCACACTCACTCCCACACTTTGTGACTGGACAGATTCCTGGGCTCCGTTCTCTTTTCCTTCAACTGTGCCAAAACGCTGATGTAACCCTCTACCTCCCTGGCACCCTCTGGGGGTCCTCTCTGTCTCCGGGTTCTGTGGGATAACACCGCACTTTTGGGCCTGTGTTCATGATGTCATTTCACTCCCCCCGACCCCCAGCCCGCCTCTTCTCTGACTTCTCCAACCCCAACCCCTAGGTGTCAGTCTTCCTGAGACTGCCCACCTCACTGCCTAGACTTGGCCTGAATGCACTCCTTCTCTGAAGGTCAAGTTCACGTTTTGCCACTTCTGTGAGCACCAGCTGACAGAACTGCGCTGATAGGCTACGTAAGAGGCTGATATACATACTCAAAAGACGTACATCAGAGGTTCCACATTTGGGTCTTAAAGAAATGGAAGCTATTTGATAAGACAGAAGGATTTGCAACAAAGTGTGCAAAATACATCAGGGTTCAAACTGACAGGTGCCCAAAAGGAGCTGCCGTTGTGATGGGCCTGACAACAGGTGGCCCTGACCACACTGGCTGACTGCAGTCCTGTGCCTGGCCCTAGCACTTCTTTTCTCGTCTGCTCCTCTGGACGCCGTGCAGCCTGGCTGTGCCAATGGCATCGTTAGCCCCACCTTGCAGGCTGCACGTCCGGTTCTCGGGAGCCCATCATTACAGTGCCCCACTGCCCTCTAGTGCTCGCCCCAAGGCTGGCACCCACCTGTCTCCAGCTTCACCTCCTACAACCACCCCCATCCTGCCCCGGGTTCCAGGTCTGAGGAGCCACAGCAGGCTGAATCACACCTCAGAGCTCTGTGTCTGGAATGGGCCACTGAAGAAAACCTTCCCTGCAGAGCTGGTTATGGGCGGCAGAGCCACCCCAGGGAGTGGAGAGGTCCCCACCAGGGCAAGTGTCAAGCTGGGGACGCCCTGTGGGGATGTCTGGGTGGGATCAAGAACCAGGCTGGTGGCATAGCAGGTAAGGTCACTGCCTGCGACACCAGCATCCCATGTGGGCACTGCTCTGTGTCCCAGCTGCTCCACTTTTTTTTTTTTTTTTGATGGGCAGAGTTAGACAGTGAGAGAGAGAGAGACAGAGAGAAAGGTCTTCCTTCCGTTGGTTCACTCTCCAAATGGCCGCTACGGCCAGCGCACTGCGCTGATCTGAAGCCAGGAGCCTGGTGCTTCCTCCCAGTCTCCCATGTGGGTGCAGGGCCCAAGGACCTGGGCCATCCTCCACTGCACTCCCGGGCCACAGCAGAGAGCTGGACTGGAAGAGGAGCAACCGGGACAGAATCCAGTGCCCCAACCAGGACTAGAACCCCATGTGCTGGCGCCGCAGGCGGAGGATTAGCCAAGTGAGCCACGGCACCGGCCTAAAGTCTCCTTTGTCTCCTACGGCTGCTCATGGACCCTGGAGGCAGGAGCTCCTCATTTTGGACTCAGCAGACTGCAAGACCTCGATATTGGTAAGGCTCATGGCAGGAAAGAGGGAACGGGCACACGAGTGGGCCAGGCTGTTCTAACACATTTCCTTCCGCTCTCTTCCCATTGTCTGCTGTGGCTCAAACATCAGAGGTCTCCAAATGGAGGAGGCCCTGCACTGTCTTCTGGGGAGGCTCTCTCTCTCTCTCTCTCTCTCTCTCTCACACACACACACACACCCCTCACGTGTTTGGAAAAGCTCCCATTCTGACTTGCCCTCCAATGTTTGAGTACCATGCTTTCTCCTGACTCCATCATTAAGGAGCAGCCTTGCCTTTCTCTTCCATTTATTCTTTCTTTATCTGTTTTGATCACTATAAATCCAGCTTATTTTATTCAAAGAGTTATAACACATGACTACGATATTTTCAATGCCCCAGTTGTGCCAGCGTTGGCAGTGGGAGCCCTGCAAGCTCTCGTGAGTCCTTCTGACACATCCCATCCTTCCCTCATTCTCCCAGAAGTTCCCCACTTTGATCCAGGTTCAACTTGTAGCTTCCCTACCTCAGTCTTGAACAAATCATTTCTGTAAGGATTCCCGGTCTTTTTAGGGGAGAGTGGAAACCACTTAGGTGCTGTATTAGTATTTAGGATCAAAAAGGACCACAGCAAATCCAGGAAAGGCCCAGGAAGAGCCTCTTTAGTGGTTGTGATTATTAAGCAAGGACTGGAAACTTACGAGCCAGGGCCCCCTTTTCTGGTAAATACGGTTTTACTATAACACAACCAACCTGTCCACTTCCCGGCCATCTGTAGCTGCTTTTGTGTTACAAACAACAGAACTGAATAGTTTTGACTGAGACCATATAGTCTGCATAATATAAAATATTTTCTATCCAGCCCATACAGAAAATTAACAAATATCTATGTGTTACACACAGGATTCCCTACAGGGAGAAACAGAGTGACTTGGAGATATTATGAGATTCATGAGTCCTCCTGATGTCTGGGAAGCATGGACTTAAAAGTATAAGTTGTCCACATAAAATAAGCTGCAAACTTGGGAAACTGTGACATGGCACGATATGGAGTTGTTGTGATGGTAGTTTAACAGAGGTGTTGGTTGTTACGGAAAAAAAAAAAGATACTTGGAAAGTAAACCTGTGCTCGTGTGATTTCAACAATGTCCACAGGAGTAGCACCCCGTGTACTTGGAACTGGCATTCCGGTCTCTAGCCCCGTGTACTTGGAACTGGCATTCCCCTCTCTAGGACAGACGGCAACACATCGAGTGGGGGGGTGGGAGTTCATCACCCTTGAGCTTCACCATGGTGTGGGTGACATATCATTGCTTCACGTCTCCCAACTCTATTTGCTCCGATTTCACGCTCACAAAGAAAGTCCTGATTACCTTTCTGATTTTCAGGGCACCAATACAGGGGAGAAGTACACCCCTTGCAGCTCTACACTGATTTAGAGATGTGCCGGAACGAGTAAACGTGTCAGTTTTCCCAGGGCTCCGCAACATCAAGAGCTGATCATTAAGTTGTCAGAACTAGGACGTGAGAGGCCAGGTCCTGACCCGTGTCAGTTTCCTTAGAACGAGCGCACAGAGTCAAGACTGCCTGATCCCAGCTCTCTGCTGTGGTCCGGGAGTGCAGTGGAGGATGGCCCAAGTGCTTGGGCCCTGCACCCCATGGGAGACCAGGAGAAGCACCTGGCTCCTGCCATCGGATCAGCGCAGTGCGCTGGCTGCGGCGGCCATTGGAGGGTGAACCAACGGCAAAAGGAAGACCTTTCTCTCTGTTACTCTCTCTCTCACTGTCCACTCTGCCTGTCAAAAAAAAAAAAAAAAAAAAAAAAAAAAAAAAAAAAAGAGACTGCCTGATCATCACTACATTTCTTTCAAAGTGAGCAGGTGCAGAAGTACGCTGAAATGTTGGACAGCTCCCTCCCGCCAAGACGAGGGCTCGGCCCAAACCCCGGGGCTCCCAGAGGCGCTCCTCAGTGTCAGTGCTCTCAGTCTCCGTCTTGTGGGAGAAGCCCAGCCCTTGCTGCGGACAAAGCACGGTTCTCAAGGTGTCCATTAGAGTCCTGGCTTTCCTGCCAGACGTAGACTCTTACCTGCCCACGGGGCCTACAGCAGTAGGATGAAGGGGGAGGTCCATCCTATCCTAAATCCAGCAGACATCAGAATCCATGAGGCTGGGAAGGAGACACTGGGCTCCCCTGCTGGCCTTAATCTGGCAGACTCACGGGCAGGCAAGGGTCACGCCTGACACAGAAGCATGGTCACCTGCAGTGTCCAGGGACAGCAGCAGGAGGCACCCACCCTCCTGACCCCGGCGCTTTCCTCCAGAGGGAGCCCTCTGATCCTCAGAACAACTTCCTTCTGCGTCCTGGAGAAGGCCTGAGCTCTCGCTAGACACACTGCTGTCTGATTACTGCGGCTCACTGCAGTGTAGACAGTTTGTGATTTGAAGTGATGTCAGAACACATGGCTAAGAGAGGATGAGGAATGAGCTAAAACAGTGCCTCATATTTGTCTTCTCAATTCCACTGCAAACCAAAGTAGATGCTTAACGTTTATTGAGTAACCTGTCTTCTCTTACCCCAGACATCCACCCCTAACTCTTAGAATAGGTCCAGACTTAAAATGATAAAAGTTAGGGGACCAGCGCTGTGGCATAGCGGGTAAAGCCACTGCCTGCAGTGCCAGCATCCCCATATGGGCACCAGTTCAAGTCCTGGCTGCTCTACTTCCCTTCCAGCTCTCTGCTAAGGCCTGGAAAAGCAGTAGAAAATGGCTCAAGTCCTTGGGCCCCTGCACCTGCGTGGGAGACCTGGAAGAAGCTCCTGGCTTCAGATCAGCAAAGCTCTGGCTGTTGTGGCCAACTGGGAAGTGAACCAGCAGATGGAAGACCTCTCTCTCCCTCTCTCTGCCTCTCCTTTTCTCTCTGTGTAACTCTGACTTTCAAGTAAATAAATAAATCTTTAAAAAAATAGAAAACAATAAAAGTTATCTAAGAACATTACTTATGAGGTGTGCCACACTTCCCCTAAAAAAACACTTTAAAACAGAATTTTTTTGTTAAAAGATATTGCTAAGCTTTTAGATGTAAACACAGTAAAATGAACACCCATCCTTCGTTCTTCTCTCTTAGTAACAGCAGTCATACCAGGGCTTGATTCCCCAACATCACGACATTGAGATCTGTAAAATCCCCTTTCTCCTAGAAAGTCGGCACAAAGGGTGTGTGTGGGATGGTGACGGTGGTGGTGAGACAGGGAACCAGCGTTCATACAAGCAGCCTCGGGAGGCGCAGTGAGAAGCTGGTAGACCTGCGACCACCACTTCACAAGGACAGCAGTGGGAGCCTCTTGCTCTTAGCAGGAAGGACACACAGTCGTCACTTGCATCCCGGCTAATTTAGCGTTTGTGAGTCTGATCTACGAAAGGAAGACGGGGAGTGGATGCCTGGAAGTTGCCAGGGCATTGCAGAGGGCCTGCGGGTCGTGTAAGCCCCTGCCAAGGCAACTGCAGGCGGGTCTGACATTCAGCAGATCTACGGCAGGCGAATGATGTTTGTACGCCGGCGAGTGATGTTATCAATGCCCCAGGGGCCCTGGCAGAACAAAGGTCCCGCACTGCTGACTGGGCAACCTCCTGACTTAGGATTGCGGATGGAGGTAGAAGGCAAGACTGAGGCAGCTGTGTGAAAATAATGCCACTTCTTCATGTGGGTGCAGCAAAGGAAATGGGGAGCTTGATTCTGTTTTGAAAAAAGAGTTGGGGCCAGCACTGTGGCGCAGGGGGTTAAAGCCCTGGCTTGCAGTGCTGGCATCCCGTATGGACGCCGGTTCTAGTCCCGGCTGCTCCTCGTCCGATCCAGCTCTCTGCTATGGCCTGGGATAGCAGTAGAAGATGGCCCAAGTCCTTGGACCCCTACACCCATGTGGGAGACCTGGAGAAGGCTCCTGGCTCCTGGCTTTGGATCAGCTCAGCTCTGGCCGTTGCAGCCATCTGGGGAGTGAACCAGTGGATGGAAGACCTCTCTATCTCTGGCTCTACATCTCTCTGTAGCTGTCTTTCAAATAAATAAAATAAAACTTTTTTAAAAAAAGAAAAAGGATCATGTAGGATCTCTGTCCTTAATGTGCTGTACATTGAGACTTAATGCTATAACGAGTACTCAAACAGTATATTTCACTTTGTGTTTCTATGGGGGTGCAAACTGTTGAAATCTTTACTTAATGTATATAAACTGATTTTCCGTATATAAAAAAAAGAAGAAATTATCAATTCCCAACTTGACTCTCACTGGGATTAAACATGACAATAGTTCTGATCTGATTTCATCATCATTTAAAAAATCATCTATTATTTTTCACTTTATGTTTCTGTGTGGGAGCAAACTGTTGAAATCTTTACTTAATGTATGCTAAACTGATCTTCTGTATATAAAGAGAATCGAAAATGAAGCCTCATGTGAATGGAAGGGGAGAGGGAGTGGGAAAGGGGAGGGTTGCGGGTGGGAGGGACGTTATGGGGGGGAAGCCATTGTAATCCATAAGCCGTACTTTGGAAATTTATATTCATTAAATAAAAGTTAAAAAAAAAAGGAGTAGAAATTACTTTGGAGCAGGCAGACATGAGTCATCAAATTGGAGAGTATTTTTTTCTTAATTCATTTCAGAGGGAGAGAGAGAGAGTGAGCGAGCTCTCCTATTTGCAGGTTCACTCCCCAGATGCCAGCGATGGCGTGTGTGTGTGGGGGGGGAGGTGGTCAAAGCCAGGAGACAGGAACTCAAGCAGGTCCCCCACATGCAGGCTGGAAACCAGTCACTTGAGTCATCGCTGTGGCCTCTCAAGGTCCACGTTAGCAGGAAGCTGGAATTGGGAGCCAGGGCGGCATCAAACCCAGGTCAGGCACTTAACCACTAGGCCAAGTGCCTGCCCCTGGGGTACTGAGTTTATTTTTAAGTTCTACTTGTTTGGAAGGTGGGGTGAGAGAGATCAGTGTCCTCTATTGGCTGATTTACTCCTCAAATGCCTGCAACAGCCAGAGCTGGGCCAGGGCCAGGCTGAAGGCAGGAGCTCAGAACTCCAACCAGGTCTCCCTTGGGGGTGGCAGACGGCACTGGAGCCTTCATCTGCTGCCTCCCAGGAGGCACTAGCAGGAAGCTGGGTCAGAAGCAGAGCAGCCAGGACTCCCAAGCGTAACGTGAGTGTCCCAGCCAGCAGCTTAACCCACTGCAACACAACGCCCATCCCTGCGGCAGTGATTTTTAATGAAGTGAGTGGCAGTGCCCACAGACCACCTGTATCCAGGCACCACCTTCAAAGTCCCCTTCTCCCTCCCACCACCACAAAACTCTTTTGCAATGGAGGCTAGAGGTGGCATTGGTCCTTCCTGCTACTGCCACTCTACTAGGATGAGACAAGCCAACTGACGGGCAGGCCTGACTACCCGGGAGCTGATCAACGGAGCCTCCCCAGCACCTATTAGAGGTCTTCGAAATTCAGTGAGAATGTGCCACGCAACAGCCAAGCATCAGGGCAGCCCTGGGCACGGGAGACAGCAGAGGAGCAGTGGGAGGCCCTTCCAGGGAGACGCTCACAGCTGCACAGGGGAGGGAGACTCACAGAGAGGTCACGTGAGAACAAAGGCCGTAGCAGCAATCTGTTCTCCCCCGGTTATTATTTCAGCAGTTACTGTTTTGGTAATTAATTGTTATTAAGCTCAAAAAATTATAAAAGTAGTATGCAAATTGCAAGAATATAGACACGCATAAAACTTCAAAAAGTTCCTCATAACAGGCATGTATATTCTTCAGGCCTTTTGATATGCATATTCAAAGTACATACACACATATATGCCCAACTGTTTAAGGTGGGATTGACTATATTCTGTGAGGGGCTGGCACTGTGGTGTAGCAGGTTAAGCCTTGGCCTGCGGTGCCAGCATCCCATATGGGCACCGATTCAAGTCCTGGAAGCTCCACTTCCAATCCAGCTCCCTGCTAATAGCTTAGAAAAGCTGTGGAAGATGGCCCAAGTGTTTGGGTCCCTACACCCATGTGGGAGACCTGGAAGAAACTCCTGGCTTTGTGGCCATTCAGGGAGTGAACAGTAGATGGAAGACCTCTCTCTGTCTTTCCCTTTGTCTCTCAAATAAATAAGCCTTTTTTTTTTTTTTTTTGGACTGGCAGAGTTAGACAGTGAGAGAGAGACAGACAGAGAGAAAGGTCTTCCTTTTTCCATTGGTTCACCCCCAAAGTGGCCGCTATGGCTGGCGCATTGTGGCCAGCACGCTGCGCCAATCCAAAGCCAGGAGCCAGGTGCTTCCTCCTGGTCTCCCGTCGCTCCCCCTCTTCGTGGAGGAACGACACAGGACCCTGCGCTGTTCTTTCGTCTGCTCGGCCCTCCCCGGGTTTGCTGCTGGTTCTTCCCGGGTTGGCTACTATCCCTTCCACCTCCGTGGAAGGGCAGTTCCCCCTGGCCACATTCCCCACTTCCGCAGGGGAGCGGCACACCGCCGGCCGGCTTTCTCGGGGGCTGCACGGGTGTTCCTTCAGCTAGATGTTCCCCTTAGATGTTCCTGGTGCATGCCGTCTCTCTCCTCCTTTATAGTCCTCCTCCGCCAATCCTAACTCGGCTGCCCACACGCCGAGTACGCTGCTCTCCTCCAATCAGGAGCAAGTCCTACAGTTTATTAGTTGAACTGGAGGCAGCTGTGCGGAAGCTGTTTACTTCTCTCCCAGCGCCATATTGTGGGAGAGCAGATGCATAGAATAAGTCTTAATTCCAGTAACTCAGTCCAGTCCGGGCTGCTCCCCACAGATCCCCCTTTCTTTTTATTTTTTGGCGTTGATACGCGCCTGTCTTCGGTGTCCCGCGGCACACACTCTGCTCTACTTGCTAGAGTTGCCACAGGCTCTTACAAGTCCTATCAATCAGGCAAACCGAATCCGGGTCCTCTCTTCGCCATGTTGTGAGGAGGTTTTTAGGCGCTGATGCGTGCCTGTGTTCGGTGCCCTGCAGCGCATGCTTTGCTCTGCCTGCAGGGGCTTACAAGCCCTAACAATCAGGCAAACCGAATCCAAGCCTTCTCATTGCCGTATTGTGGGGGAGACTTATTAGTGTTGGTTCGTGCCTATCTTCGGTGACCTGCAGCTCATACTCTGGTCGAGCTGCTTGCTGGCGCTTACCGCCTTAATCAGGCAGACCGAATCCAAGCCTCCTAATTGTTGTATTGTGGGGAAGCCTTACTGATGTTAATTCGTGCCTGTCTTCGGTGACCTGCGGTGCATAAGCTGCTAGCTGCCCGCAGGTGCTCATCGCCTCACTTGATCAGGCAGACCGAATCCAAGCTTTCTCATTGGCATGTTGAGGGGAGGCCTTTCTATTTCTCTATTTCTCTATCTCCGGGCATTCCTATTTCTCCCATTTTACTTCTATCTTCCAGCATTCCTATTTCTCTCACTTTACTTCTAAACTTCTGTTTCTCTTATCCCCGCAGCTTCCCGGCGCCTCGCCCTGCCGGCAGCTTCACGGCTCCGCGCAGCTTCCCGGCGCCTCGCCCCGCCCCGAGGCTGCTTCTCGGCGCCTCCCCGGCTCTGAGCCGCTTCAGCCTCTCTCATCTGCGCGGCTCGGCTTTGCGCGGCTTGGCTTTGCGCGCTCCGCGGTCCCCACGCCCTTCGCGTCTGCACCACGGCCTCGCGCCAGCCCCGTTCCCTATCTACTTGTGCCCCGCACGCTCTCTCTGCGCACGGCAGCCTCCGCGAGTCACACAGCGTAGCTTACGTGTCCGCCACTAGCATTCAATCTAAGTTCCCCGGGCTAGCCTGGCGAATTCAACCCAGCATACGTCTCCGCCCCACGATCTGGCTTCCCGTCCTTTGCTCCCCGGGCTAATCAGACGGATCCCAATCTGGCTTACGTTTCAGCTTCTGGTTTCAACTTTTCGCCCCCTATTCCCGGGCTAACTTGAGAATCCTAAAGTGGCTTTCGTATCCGCCTCGGCCTGCCCCCCGCGGCTTCAATTTCCCTAACACTTTTCTCTACCCGGTATGTTTCCCCAAGCTTTCCTCCAACAATACTCCTCCCTCATTTCTCCTGGCCTCTCCCCACAGTCCGCGTCGGAGCCTGTTTGTTCTAGCTTTCACTTTCGCTTTTGACCTTAGAGATTTCTCCCAGCTTCCCCCCGTAGTCCGTATCCGAGTCTATGCCTAGGCTTTCAATAGCTTCTTCCGGCACCTTTTTCGTCCGGCTTTTCCCTAGGCTGTTTGCTAGTCTCTCTCTCCGGTAATTTCCCTTTTCTTCCCGTTTCTTCCCTCCTAAGTTTGCTATCCGTCCTAGGTTTCCTATCCGAGTCACGGCACCATTACGTCGCTCCCCCTCTTCGTGGAGGAACGACACAGGACCCTGCGCTGTTCTTTCGTCTGCTCGGCCCTCCCCGGGTTTGCTGCTGGTTCTTCCCGGGTTGGCTACTATCCCTTCCACCTCCGTGGAAGGGCAGTTCCCCCTGGCCACATTCCCCACTTCCGCAGGGGAGCGGCACACCGCCGGCCGGCTTTCTCGGGGGCTGCACGGGTGTTCCTTCAGCTAGATGTTCCCCTTAGATGTTCCTGGTGCATGCCGTCTCTCTCCTCCTTTATAGTCCTCCTCCGCCAATCCTAACTCGGCTGCCCACACGCCGAGTACGCTGCTCTCCTCCAATCAGGAGCAAGTCCTACAGTTTATTAGTTGAACTGGAGGCAGCTGTGCGGAAGCTGTTTACTTCTCTCCCAGCGCCATATTGTGGGAGAGCAGATGCATAGAATAAGTCTTAATTCCAGTAACTCAGTCCAGTCCGGGCTGCTCCCCACAGTCTCCCATGTGGGTGCACGGCCCAAGGACCTGGGCCATCCTCCACTGCACTTCCGGGCCACAGCAGAGAGCTGGACTGGAAGAGGAGCAACCGGGACAAAACTGGCGCGCCAACCAGGACTAGAACCTGGTGTGCCAGCGCCGCAGGCAGAGGATTAGCCTAGTGAGCTGTGGCGCCGGCTCAAATAAATGTCTTTAAAACAAACAAAAAAAGGTTTAGAAATACATTCGGTGACTATTTTTTTCTCTAAAAGTATCATGGTTACATTTCCGTGCGGGGTACACAGACAGCTCATTTCCTATGCACAGTACTCTTTCATATCTGGGAACAATTCCATCCTTTGAAAAGGTTCAAGGGAGGTTCTGGACAGAAGGTGACTTGGCCTTGAAGCAACGGTTGAGTTCACTTAGCAGTAGGCAACCCAAGAGCCGAGGCATGCGCAGACGGGCCTCAGGGCAGGGGCTGAGCAGGGGAGAGAGATGCGGGAACTGTAGGTGGTCTGCTGGGGCCAGGCTGCTGCTCAGACTTTGGGTGCCTCAGAGCCACCTTGGGAGTTTATTAAAGCTGCAGCTGCCCCATCCCCACTGTAAGATTCCCATTCAGTAGGCAGCCGGCCACAAAGTCCCTGTTCTGAGTCACTGCCTCAGGCTGCCTCTCCTACGTGACAGTGTGGCTTCACGCTGCCCTCGGTAAGACAGGCACAAGGCAGATCCAGGTCCCAGGGTCCCTGAGGCGGCGCGCACACAGGCGGCTCGTCCTCCAGCACCTCTTCACTCTTCAGACAGCAACGCTCACTTTGTAGTTTTATATCCTCCCTCATTTCAGATGTTCAAAGTCTTCCCGGCACTGACCTCACGCTTGGGCAACGGGAGCAGGTAATAGCCTCCCTTTGCGGAGGGGCAGACAGAGGCGCTGGGTGCTGGCTTTCCCACCACAGTGAGTCAGCACCGAGGCTGAGGACAGAGTTCACGCCAGCCTTCCGCCTTCCCTCTGCGCTCACTCGATGGGATCCTGCTGGCCCTGGGGGCTGTTCTCAGTCATCGAGGCAGCGTGGGGGCAGCACGCGCAGAGTGCCTGGTTCACTCAGAGACAAGCCGTTTCTCTCCTTGACCATGACCAAGCAGGGCCCGCCCAGGGCTCCGGAGCTCAGTGAGTCCTTGTCGCTGTGCGGTGGGACAGCCATCAGAAGTGCCACCCAGCCTGTTCTTCTCCGGGTGGCGGTCCCACAGAGAAAGGCAAGGAGAGGTACCTCTCAGCACTTGGCTCCTACACCAGCTGGAGACGCAAAGGTGTCGGAATTACTCGGCCACATACGAAAAAGCTGAGGGGGGGATGCTGGCAGACGCAAGGATCAATGACAAACCTGCGATTTCCCTGCATGCAACAGGACTGAGCCGGGGCACAACCCTTTCCTGCGTCCAAGGGATACAGAAGGTGGTGCAGGATGACTTTTCCACTAAGGAGTGACAAGGGTCATTTTCTGGGTTTGGGTGAAGCCCTATAAGCCAAGATTGACCCCATACACCCCGAGAAGGGAGTTCCCCTAAAGCAGAAGTTCTGGGCCAAACCAAACGCCGGTCAGCTTAGTCTGCCTGACAAGCTCCGAGGTATGCCTGCATCACCTGACCGGCCTGTTCCTAATGTAGCTTCCTGGGCCCTCCCCAGAGAGGGACAGACGTGGGCTGCATTTTTCACAACCTCGCCTGGTAAGTCGGCAGCAGGACTGCGGTTGAGAAGCTGTGCCCTAGAGCACACACACACCATTTCCCCACTGCCCGGCGCAGCTCCTGCCCTGCTCAGCCATCCGTGGCCTGGCCAGAGTTAAGCTGAGTCATGGCAAAACATGGGCTTTTTTTTTTTTTCGTCATCTCTGGAAGCTTCAGTCTTCTAGAATGTTGCGATGAGATTAAGCAACTTGGGGGAACAAACAAAGAAATATGCTTACTTCCTGTACCGATGCTAAAACGGATTTCACTGATTAATGACCACTTAGCTAATTGGTTTCTTCTGCCACCATTTAAAAAGCGGCTAAATGTATTCAGTGTTCTCTCTTGATAATCAGATATGCAAATTTTTGAAAAAGAGCTAGGGACTAGGACAAACATGACCTCCCAACACCACAGAATGCTGAGACACTGGAATGTGTCCCCTGCAGGGGGCGGTCCCGGGGGATGGGACCTTTTTGTGCTGGCTACCTTGAACTTTATGCTCTAAACTAGAACAAGTAACCCGCAAGCGTCTTTTTAAAAGTGAAATTCATTAGTTGGAGTCTCAGCTCTCGGTGTTATGAAAAGAGGAGCTGGAGCAGAATTAAGTCATTAATTATTTGGCAAGGTTCCGAGGCGTTCACCGGGACTTCTCAGAGCGCCCACTGGCGTGTCGCAGGAGGCTGCTGCTGGCGCTGTGTCTAAGCCTTGTCCTAGAAATGAGTTTGGGTGGCTGGGAACACAGACACTTCTGTCCTAGAACACTCTTCTCTGATCCCTCTATTGTCAAGTTCCCCTTTGAAATTCTCCAACTTTATGTTCAACCACGAGAAACTTTTCAAAATAGGCATGAATATTTTCTAGCAGATAGTTTTAGTGTTGAAAATTAATTCTCTTTCCCAGTCCCAAGTCTACCTCTTTGAAGTCAGAATGCCTTTCATCTGTAAATACGAAAATAAACATTAATAATGAATGCTTTCTCGCCTCTCGGAGGGGGAAGTTTTATTTATTTCTGAGGAAGAAATCATCATTTTCCAGCGCTACGGACGGGCAGGAGCGGGACGGGAACTCGGCTTCTGCTGGCCCTGCTGCAGATTCGAGGGCCTCAGTTCCACCTGCCTTCAGGAGCTGCCGTCACCGGGCCGCTCCCTCCTGCGTTCTCCTCTCCAGTGGAAAAGCTTCGCGCCCTCCCGTCTGACCAGCACCCCGCAGGAACCACCCCAGCTTTCACCGCGAGAGCCCGCCAACTCTCCTGTCACCGTGACTGCCCCAGTGTCTCTGGTCCCCTTACCCTGTCCACCTCGTGAGACTCGTCCTGTGGATCACGTGCAGTGGGCACCTGCCGATGACCCACGCTGCACCAAAGGCCAGTCAGCTTAGTCTGCCTGCCAAGTGCCAAGGTCACTGCTGTAGGAGACACCCGCACCCACGTCGTCGCCTCCAGCGCGTCCCCTGCCTGGTTCCCACTGCATACCCCTGTACTTCAGCCATTGCTGGGTCGGGGCCCTGCTGCGTCTTCTGCCTGAAGGAACCTGTGAGGGCGGTGCATCCCGGCGGGCTACTTCTGCACAAAGACGTTTCCTTTGACACCACCTTCCAGAAGCTTCTGGGAGCAGCGTCTAATGTGAACACTCTGGGACTGGAAGAAGACGCAGTCACATGACCACAGTGAACAGCAGCTTGGGGCTGGTGACCTGCGGCGGGTGGAGGTGGGGGCCTGGGGCTGCATTCACAGAACAAGCACACATTTGCGTTTGGACTGTTTACGTGGCGTGGCCTGCAAGCAGGGACCTGCAGGTAAAGTCCACTGAAGCCAACCCTCTGCCACTCCTAAGGGGCAGAATTACAACGGTTTTACTTTTCTCATTTGCGCTTGTTTATCTTTTCCAACATTTTATAGATGAGACAGAGAGTAAGATCCTATGCTTTTTTTTTTTTTTTGCCAGGCAGAGTTAGACAGTGAGAGAGAGATACAGAGAGAAAGGTCTTCCTTCTGTTGGTTCACTCCCCAAATGGCCACTGTGGCCGGCGCTGTGCAAGTCTGACGCCAGGAGCCGGGTGCTTCCTCCCGGTTTCCCATGCGGGTGCAGGGGCCCAGGCACTTGGGCCATCCTCCGCTGCCCTCCCACACCACAGCAGAGAGCTGGACTGGAAGAGGAGCAACCGGGACAGAATCTGGCGCCCCAACCGGGACTAGAACCCCGTGTGCCGGCGCCGCAGGTGGAGAATTAGTCAAGTGAGCCACCATGCCGGCCAGATCCTACCCTTTTAAGAATAGATAGTATGAGTTCAGAAAAAAATGTTGGAATCTTTGGCAACAAAATCGCGGCAATGGCTCCCTTTGGGAGACGAGGTTAGGGGGGACTTCTTACTCCTTTGGTTCCTTTAGGCATCTCTGCCATGCTTTAGTTTGGGGCACAGTGGGTTAAGTTGCTGCTTAGGATGCCGGCCTCCCAGGTCGGAATGCCCGGGTCGAGAACTGGCTGCGCTGCTTCTGCCCGAGCTTTCTACTGATGCACCTCCGGGGAAGCAGATAATGGCTCAGTGTCGGAATCCCTGCCACCCACGGGAGACCGGGTGAAGTTCCTGGCTCCTGGCTGTGACCTGGCCCAGTCCTGGCCGTTGTAGGCATTAGAGGAATGAACCAGCACATTGAAGCTTGCTCTCTCTCTCTCTCTTTCTCTCCCTCGTCTGTGTCACTCTGCCTTTCAAATACAGAAACACACCTTGAAAATATTTCATTTTTAGAGTGGGCACTGGGCAGTACAGTTAAGATGCCACTTGGGATGCTGTATCTCATATCTGAGTGTCTAAGCTGGAGCCCCAGCTTCCTGCTACTGTGCGCTCTAGGAGGCCGCGGCTGATGACTCAACTAGGATCCCTGCCACACTGGTGGGAGACACAGATTGAGATCCTGGCTCTTGGCTTTGGCCTGGCCCAGCCAGCCCTGCATCTGAGGGTGTTTGGGGAGTGAACACCAGTTGGGAGATCTCTTTATTGTCTGCCCATCTTTCAGATACAGAAAACAAATAACAATTTTAAATAATTATTTTTAAAGGCAATTTTGAATTATATTTGTTACACAAAAAAGGGCTTTTGATGGCTACTATGACTAGGGCACTAAGGCAGACATACATGGCTCTAAGAAGTTTCTCTGAAAAATATAGACAAGGCTATATAATTTTGAGAATAATACATATTTCTGAATTCATGGGAAACCTAATGCGTGCAGGCAAACATTATTATAGTGAGGGGTAGACAAGAGATTAAAAAAAAGATCTCGAATATTCTTAAGAGGAATAACCATGGACTTGGCAGCCACTTGAGGAAGGCCTTTCCCCAAATCCCCACCTAGGGGAGGGCCCACTGGTGACGGGCAGCTGCTGCCCAGGCACACAGTAGTCAAGGCCTTGTCAGTTGCTTCTTTTAGCTCTCTCCTGCTAGCCACAGCCCAGCTGCGGCTTGGTATCTCACAAAGCTTCTTTAGAAAACTGATGGGCAGCATCTCCGGAATTGGAAGGGGTTGCCAAGTCCAGAAAGGCAAGCTGGAGACAACGGATAAGTTCAGATGTTCAGCTAACAGGCCTGGGAGCTCTAAACAACCAGTTTTTCCCTAGTCCCCCCGCGGAGAGGTCTCTGCACTAGGTGGCTAAGCCACTTAGTTTCCACAGACTAGCTAGATGTGCACAACCCTCCGAGTTCAAATGATGAATTTTAAAGACAAAGGCACATATGGGACCTTCTTAAATACTCCTAACAGGACCTGCGTTATCCGTGGGTCCCCCTGCCCCTCCAGAGAGCCTCAGAGGCATGAGTACCCTGGAGTTATTTCCTCTAAGAAGCCCTGGGACAGCTCTGAGCCAGGGCAGTGCCTTGCTGAGAACTGCAGATGGAGCCTTCCAGACTGTGACTGTGTCTGGAGCGAGACCTCGGGGAGCTGTGGGCAGGGTGGGGTGTTCTGCAGGGGAAGCCTGGTGGGCAGCTGGGTGGGCAGCCATCATCCCTACGTGGCCCAGTGGGAAACAGACCCCGTGAGAGGCTATGCTAGGCGGGCCGGCTTTTTCTTTTCCCAAGCACAGGTTGTGTGGGGGCCCAGTCTCTGGGTGCCTTCAGTGCCTCTAGCTCACTGGAAGGTAACCCTGGCCTGGGTGAGGCTTTATTGACGAGGGCAGTAGCCATGGTTTCTTCTCGATTCTTCCTGGTCCCTAGGACAGGATGTGGTCCCTAGGACCACTCCCAAACTAGAGATTAAGAAGTCAAAGAATCACCCTTTTTGCAACCCTTGTCCATGAGGGACAAACGTGAGGGCTTTTCAGTCTACTCTTGCTGCCATGATCTGTGCACTCCTGACTAAGGGTCCACAGCCACAAAACCACCCTCACGAGGGCCGTTTCCTTCAGCTGTTTGTGGAGCCCCAGCTATCGCTAGCAGGTCCTCTGCATGCAGCTGGCTACCCAGTGAAATGGATACACTAACTGAACAATCATACAAATAGCTATATAATTAAACTTGCTGCTCTATCTGTAATAGCACATTAAAGGCTACAGATTAAAAACACAGGCGTGGAGTATTTTTAATGCAGCGACTCTCTCTGTTTTAGTGAAAATCATTTTACATTACAACCCAACATACAGATCCACACACACACACACACACTCACACACATAACCAAAAGTTTCATCAGACAATGCTAAGCAGTGCACTTGCTATTTTCCGTTCTATTCATTTTTGAAATGCTGGTTACGACCTGATATGTCGATCTTACAACCCACTACGGCTGAGAGCCGTGTGAAAGTCTGTGATCCACAGCTTGAAAACCCTTCCCTGGGGGCTGCACCCGGAGTAGAGCTGAGGAGGAAGTCACGGAGTACTTCTCTGTGGGGGGGACGTGTGGCCGGGACACCCGAGGGTAAGGAGCGTTAGCTTACAAAAGGCCAGGAATGTTCCAGAAAAGGGAACAGCATATGCAGAGACCCCTCGTTTTACAGAAGAGGAAACTGGGACCATGGACGCATGATTTATTCCAGGTCTCTGGCCCCAAGCCTGTCTCCTTGGTCCACTCAGGATTCCTTTCTGCACTGTGGCCCTCGGCCGTTCCCTAAGTACAGGCGAGGACTAATCAGTCCCACCTTGGCCGACTAGGGAGAGAGGCGCGGCGGGCAGGAGGCTGTGTTTACAGAGTCCATGCAAAACAATGCACCCCAGCTCCCACGCCACCTGGCTTGAGGCCTGCACTGCAAGCTGTTTGTTCCTTCCTGGTAGGGACTGGCAGGGAGCCATACTCCTGCTCATGTCTGCTTTGATGAGAGGGCATTTACAAAATGTCCAGGCAAGGCTGAGGCTCGGTGGAAGGCCCTGAAAAGAGAACTGCCCCAGCTTCTCCTCCTCCCCAGGCTGAGGCCTGCACCAGACTCCCCGCGTGCCCATCTTGCTCAGGGCCCTGCTGTCAGCCTCTGTGGCTGCTTGGGATGGTCAGCTCTGCAAATGGCTTCGGTTGTGCAGCAATAAGGTAGCGTGAGCCCAGCCGGTGACATGCAGGCCACTAGTGAGGGGGGCAAAGTGGATCCTCGAGGAGGACACGAGGGGAGGGGCAACATGGGCTGGAGGGAAACAGGGCTGCTGTGTACAGTGGAACCGTCTGTACCCACTGGAGGGGAGGAGTGAGGTCTGGAGCCCACACCACTCACAAAACCACACTCCCGTAAGGGGTTGCATCTGTCCGGAGAAAAGAACCTGTGTGGGGAGGCCATGGAGCAATGATGGAATAAGGCATCTGGCCAGAGAGTTAGCAACTGCCAGACCCACAGAGCAGCACAGCCTTGGGAAGGCCCCGCCGCAGGTGTTACGGTGGATAAGGCTGCTGGTTGGGCACGACTCTGCAGGGTGACAAGCAGGGACCGCAGGCGCTCCGGCCGACAAGCAGAGGCTCCCCACAGCCTGCTTGAGCCAGACACTGAACCCCCTCCCTCCTCACTTCTTCATGACTCTCAAAGCCAGCCCGTCCCAGCCCGTCCCAGCCCGGAGGCACAGCTCTATGCCTGAGATTTTAATTATTAGCTTCAAAATGGTACTGGCTTATACCAGGGCTGTGTGAAGAACAGGCAAACGCCACACAGAGGTGAGCAACCAAAAATAAAAATGGCCTCAGTGCCCCATACCCCGCTCCAAGCCTGTCTTCTGTCTGGAGCCTGTCACTGTCCCGTCCCCGTTCTGGCTGACGCCAGCGCCCGCTACAGGTCCAGAGCCCTTCTTGCCACCTTCGGATGTAGCATCAACTGCTTCTCTGCCATCCTAGGTCTGGCTCCTCAGAAACCTTGCCCTGAACCTGCCAGGCACCCCCACCCCATCCGCGTGCCCCCTGTCACGGCTGCAGCTGGAGGCCAGGGGACCTGAGAGGCTCCGCCCATCAGGAATTCATGGGTGCAGCTCAGCCCTCACACTGCACAAGACTTTCATTCATCTCTCCTACGCCCAGGCACATTTCTCTCTGCTGCTAAGTCAGACCCTCAGGAGCTCGGCCCCCACCGCCTTCGCCTCACCCCGACCTCGCCGAGTGGCCTCGACTCCCTTCTACTGAGAAAACCCAGGTCTTAGCAGAAAAACCAGCACCTTACTCGGACTGCACCTTGCAAATCAGAGACAAAAAGAACCACCCCTCCCCTGTCACAGTCCCAGAGGAAGGGAGCCTTTCCCTCCCCTGCAAAATGGCCCTCCCTGATATCCTGAAGATAATTCCACAATGTTCCGCTTCGCACACGCACCTCTCTTCCTCGAATGCAGCTGGCCTGCGGTGTCCGTGGGAACTGATTCCAGGACCCTCTGCGGCTACGCAAATGCACGGGTGCTCAGGTCTCTATACCATTTGCGTATAATGAGCACACCCTCCTGCGTATGTTAAATGACCTCTAGACTACGTGCGATACCTAACACAGTTGCTTCCTTCCTGTGGATTCAGTGTAGTACTCAGCCCACGGCAGATTCAAGGCTCGCTTTTTGCAACTTTCTAGACATTTTTTTCAAATAATTTTAGCTCACACTTGTTTGAATCCATGAATTTGGAATCTGTGAATATGGAGGGCCAACTGTACCTCTTTTTGCCTCCTGCCATTAAATCTATTCAGACCTTATTATCAAAAACCACTCCAAGTCCTTACTAGGCTCATACTCTAACTGAAAGTTGGCTGTTTTTAACAAAACAACATTTTAGCCTTTGCTTCAGTAATTCCACCTTATGCAATAGAAATAACTCACAAAAGAAAATGTCACATTCACGGAGAAGTTCAGAAGAGATATTTACATTGAGAAAGGTGGGTGATGCCCCGTTGCCCAGTGCAGCCTGATGGTTATGGATCTCAGGTGTCAATGGGCTGGGTCATCACAGAAGGAATGGGGACATTTGAAGTGGCAGACACATGGGTTCTGTGGACACAGAGAAACCGACAGACGAAGAACATTTTAATACATAAGTGTCTTTGCAAAACCACAATCCACAAAATTCAATACAAAATTACAACTTCATATGTTTCCTGATAATGTATAAAATTACTGGGGCCGGTGTTGTGGTGCAGTGGGTCAAGCTGCTGTTTGCAATGCCAGCATCTCGTATCGGAGTGCCAGTTCGAGTCCTGGCTGCTCCACTTCCGATCCAGCTCCTTGCTAATGCACCTGGGAAAGCAGATGGTCTGAGTGCTTGGGCCCCTGCACCCATGTGGGTGACTCTGATGGAGTTCCTGATTCTTGACTTTGGCCTGGCCCAGGCCTGGCTGTTGTAACCATTTGGGGAGTGAACCAGCAGATGAAAGATTTCTCTCTCTCCCTCTCAAATAAATAAATTAATCTTAAAAAAAAAAAGAGTAATAATGTTTTACAACAAAAAAAGTGATTCCACCGCTGCTTCTGGGTATGGTTTTCCTCCCTTCCCTGTCGTGCTTCTCTGGCGACCACCCCTCCCGCCTGTTTTCTCTCTGCCGGTTCGCCCCTTACCCCTGCGATGTGGCTTCCAGCTCCAGGGCTTTGCTGACTGACAGCAGAAGCAACATCAGGGCTGTCCGCCATGAAATCCCTAAGTGCAGTTAACTCAGCAGCCCCGAGCTCTCTCTCCCACTTTTCTCTCCTCCTGCTGGAGAACCATCCAAACTGCTACACATCCCATCACTCGTTTCCTAACCACGGCCCGCTCTCAGGGCTTCTTGCTCAGGCTCTGGTCTCTGCAATCTGTGGCCCGGACCTCTGGAGAGACCCCCACAGGGAAGCCACCCCTCCCCTACGTTGCCGACTCCACACCTGCAGCTCCATCCCCAACCCCGAGTGCTGGCTCTAGCGAGCAAACCACCTGGAGGGTCCCATTTCCCACCCCACCGTCACACCTTATAGTCACATAGTTTCTAGTTTTTCACGCCTAAGCCTAAACTCATCTCCCAACTGTCTTTTCAAACTTCCTGATCGTTGGTTAATGCCACCAATACTCCCCCAAACTCAAAACCAGCTCACACTGTCACCCGGCCAGGGTGACCCGCTCACCTCGCCACACTTGCCCTCAAGGCCACTCCCTTGCTGACTTGCACCTTGCCATGCAGAGGCCCTGTCTGGAGTTCTGGCCACAGCCTGCTCGTGTGCAGGGCAGGTCAGCTCCTGCGTCCTGCGGGAAGCCTTCTTCAACAACTCCAGTTCTCAGTGGTCACTTTCCGCTTGAAATCCTTTTGGGATTTAGACTCGGCAACAGCTCTTCTGCTCCTTTACCGGGCTGGCCTCCAGTGAGCTCCTGCACCGCGCTGCACACCCAGCGCCAGTGTGTCCCTTTCTCTGAGGCCTTCTCAGGCTCTCACGGGTGCAGGGGTCCCTCCTCCTTCTGAGTTAAAAAAAATCCTCATTCCCATCACTGCTTGAGTTCCCATCCCCTGTGTGCTAGTGACATGATGTTGCGCCAACTCTCTCACCAGAATGTTAGCTGGGTCCCTATGGACAGAGATGATGTCTGATGCAAGGCGGCACCAAAGATGTGTTACTGACGCCCAGTATCGTCCTATGCACTGGTCACTCCACACACCCGTGTGCCCTTCCACACCAGGGTTCTTTTTCCTCATGGGCAGGGGCTGCCCTCTTGTCCTTTGTACCTTATAAGGCTTGGGAGTACAACACCGAGAAGGGACTGGTGAACACCTGTTGAGAGGATACTTATGATAAGGGCTTGGGGTAACCTGCTGCGTCACAATACCAGCATCCCATATGGGCATCAGTTTGAGTCCCGGCTGCTCTGCTTTCGAAACAGCTCCCTGCTAATGCACCTGGAAAGGCAACTGGTGACGGCCCAAGTACTTGGGCCCCCTTTCCACCCACATGGGAAGCCAGGATGGAGCTCCTGGTTCCTGGCTCCTGGCTTCAGCTTGGCCCAGCTCCAGCCATTGTAATATTTAGGAGGTGAATCAATAAATGGAAGATCTCTGTCTCTCTCTCTCCTTCCCCCACCCCCCGCCTTTCAAATAAATACATCTTAAAAAAAAATGTACCTTGCTATTTTGGGGCTAGCCTGACACATCTCTGTACTTAGCAGTGACCCTATCACGTAAGGGTGTTAATAGGATGCCGAAACTGGGAGCCTGGAGCTGTGAGCTCTACCTATCTAAAATCAGAACAAATCAGAGTCCTTGGTAAGTGTCAACAGCCTGCAGGGCAGGGGGTGAGGGGTGGCTGGCTGCCAGGAGTGCGGTGCTGCAGCAGGGTCTGGCTACACAGTGCACACATGGCGCACACACAGCGCTGGGGACGAGCCTTCAGCAGCTCTCCGCGCTTGGGAAGGGGAATCGCCTTCACCCAGTGGGCCGAGACCTGCCCCCTTTCCATGGCAACACACAGGCTCGGCCCAGCTGCGATCCTGCTGATGCAGAAGCAGCTAGGATGTCAGAGTCAGGAAACGCCGCTACAAGGTGACCAGGACAGCAGTGCTCTCAACTGCTTCTGCGGCAGTCCCTGTCTCCAAGTGGTGGAACTCCTCCAGCCAGCCACATCCCCAGACTTGTTCATTAGTATGTCCAGG
This sequence comes from Oryctolagus cuniculus, assembly GCF_051225735.1. Taxonomy (NCBI): domain Eukaryota; kingdom Metazoa; phylum Chordata; class Mammalia; order Lagomorpha; family Leporidae; genus Oryctolagus; species Oryctolagus cuniculus. Next base: position 180,918,193 of record NC_142868.1, read on the forward strand.
CAGCTGGGAGGGCCCCCACCCATCTGTGACAAGTGTTTGGGTAGTCAGAGGCATTTGGAAGAAGGGGCAGATCCTGCTTCGCAAACATTTATTGAAGCACAGGCCGAGCCTGCGACAGGCCATATGTCCCTCCACTCTGAGTCCCGAATCCCCAGGAGGAGGCCAGAGGCTCTGCCCGCCATGCTCAGAGCCAGGCAGACTCCAGCACCAGAGGGCAGGTAGCAGTCTACTGCCCTGGGCTGCCGAGGCCGTGGACAGTGTGTGTGTGTGGACGGGAGACGGGAGGACAGGAGGGCAGCTGACAGTCAGCAGCTCCAGGGGCCTGCTGTGGCACAGAGGGAGCTGCCCAGCCTGGCCCTGCAGAGGGCTTCTGTGCATCAGGCAGCCGCTGGTGGGCACCCAAACTTCTCCATCCCTGCAAGGAAAAGGGGCCCCTCGGCGGATGGCTGGACAGGTGACCAAGGGCAAACGCAGTGGCAGAGCTGAGCGCAGTCTTTTAGATCAGACAGCTCGGATGGGCACCCCCCCCCCCCCACGAGATGAAGCTGCCACGAAGGGCCCTGAACCACCGGAGAACTGGGAACCCAGAGAATTCAAAAAGACATTGGAGGGGCTGGCACTGTGGCGAAGTGTGTTAACGCCCTGGCCTGAAGCGCCAGCATCCATATGGGTGCCGGTTCTAGTCCCAGCTGCTCCTCTTCTGATCCAGCTCTCTGCTACGGCCTGGGAATGCAGCAGAAGATGGCCCAAGTCCTTGGGCCCCTGCACCACGTGGGAGACCCAGAAGAAGCTTCTGGCTCCTGGTTTCGGATGGGCGCAGCTCCGGCTGTTGCGGCCAACTGGGGAGTGAATCAGCCGATGAAGATCTCTCTCTCTCTACCTCTCTCTGTACCTCTGTCTTTCAAATACATAAAATAAATCTTTAAAAAAGATTTAAAAAAAAAAAGACACTGGAAAAAGAAAGGCTACCCTAAGACCTTCTAATGATTTTCTTTCTTTCTTTACTTATTTTTATTCTATTTTTGGTTACCACACAGTAACTGTACATATTTGTAAGGTACAGTGTGCTGTTTTGACATACGTGTCCTTCAGATCAGGTAATTATCAAGTCCAGCACTTAAACATTCATTACCTTTGTGGTGAGAATATCCAAAGCCCCCGTTGTAGCTATGTTGAACCCATCACTGTTCACTCCAGGCAGCCCACCTGCTGAAAACTTTCACCGGCCAGAGTCAAGAGGCAAAGAAGCCTGTCTTATGACCCACTTTAGTCTCATATTTTTTAATTAATTAAGAGAGCAAACTTCATCTGGCTGCATGGGCTCTGGAATTTCTAAGCTGTGTTTCTCATACCCACACAGTAATACATCAGGCGTGCTCTCCGTCAAAGAAATGAAGCAGCGAGTTAAGGAAACCCTTTGAGTGTCAGGACACCACTGAATCAGGATAATCATTAAAAATGGTGTACACTGTGATTGTCTTAGAGATGGCCCTTTTACATGGGATCTGTAAGTTGCTAGTTTAAAAATGCAAGAAAGGGGTTGGTGTTGTGGCACAGCAGGGTAAGCCACCACTTGGGGTGCTCGGACCCCGGACTGGAATGTCTGGGAGCAAGTCCCACCTGCGCTTCGGATCCAGCTTTCTGCCAACGTGCCTGGGAAGCAGCAGTGAAGGCCCAGGTAACTGAGTTCCTGTCACCCATGTGGGAGACTCGGATGGAGTTCTGGGCTCCTGGTTTTGGTCTTGCTACTCTGGGTTATTGCAGACATTTGGGGAGTGAACCAGTGGATAAAGTTCTCTCTCTCTCTCTCTGTCTTTCAAATAAATAAGACTTTAAAAAAATGTAATAAAGTTATAGTTGCTTGTTGCAGAAAACACTGAAAATCACCAAGAAGAAAACCATTCCTTTACAATCCTGTTATTCAGTGAGAGTCACTTAGGATGGGTATATGCTCTCCTGGGACACTTTCCTATTTTTCTTCATAAAAATGGCATAATCCTTGACATATTATTTTGCATCCTGCTATTTTCACTGATTATATACGAAGATCGGATGCCAACAAATATTGTTCTATAAATGTTTTTAATGCCTATGCTGTATTTTATCTGACCAATCCCCAGTTGCTGACCCTTTTGGTTGTTTTAAATGTTTGATGTTATTAATAATGTTGCTTCAAAAAATCCTTGTACAAGTATTTTTATGCACACCTCTGATTTTCTAAATATTCCTAGGATGGAAATTTCTGGTCTAAAGATACATGTCCTTTCAAGGCTTTTGATACATATATATATAGTCAAAACTCCTGGGTACATCTGAAGTCAGGCTTCATGCTCAGTTATTTTAAACATATCACACAAGTAGTATAGATCTCCTATATATAGGAAACAGTTTTGGGGGAAAAATCGTTTTGCATGGAGTTAAGACATTTTATACGGGCTGAGTTCTACTTGAGGTAAATGAAGCACTCAGATGCCATGATAAAAAGTTGGGTAAGCACACCTGGTCCAAGCTGGGAGAGCAGGGTGCTAGCGAGAGCAAAGTCCAGAAGTCAGCCTGGTGTTGGCCACAGGATGTCTCATGAACCTTGGCCAGCTGTCACACACATCAGTCTCCTGCCACAGGGAAGATTGGGTGACGGAATGCGAATTACTCAGCATGAGCAACCCTAACTCCTGGGTAAGCAACCCATGGCACCAAGCGATAGGCGTGTCATCTTTCTATAATAAAACAGGACATCAAGCTAGAAACTGCGACTGGCCGACTTACGACAAAATTGAAAGTTCAACAATGCTTCACGATGCCACCAGTGTCTATCAGTAATTCTCAATCAACAGAAGGCCTTCCTACATCACTGTGACAAAGATGTGCTGGTCAGCAGGTCTCGTCAGAATGCAGCTGCCATCACAGAGCGGCCAGCCAGCATTTCAGCGGGGTCCCTTTAAACATCAAGCCCTCCTGACGCCAAGTAAGAGGCAAAGATTTTTTTTTTTCATAAAGGTTGTTTGGGTCAGATGCATTTTTATCAACGGTTGAAAATTAAATTAGCATGTTGTTCAAGTGATGACAGCTTCCGTGGGTGAAGAGAAGGCGGGGGCCATTCTCAAGCAGAGAACGAAATGGCTGGAGATGAGTGGCGAGGTAGGCGATCCACTGAGCATCCTGGGCTGCAGTCACTGTGGGGGTCCTTCCACCACCTAAGAGTCTGATTTGGTGCAAACTGGCTTGGGCTGCCCGAAGGAAGCTGCCTAACCTTATCTGGCCAGTGTCTCAAAGGTTCCAAATCAAGGCAATTGCTTCCGCTGAACCAAAATGTAATTAATGAACAACAACCATTAAATTCATTAAACCACAAAGCATACAAGCTTCTTATCACAAAGCAAATATCAAAGCATAAAAAGTAATAGTTCCCTCTGAGTCACCCCCCTGTTCTGTCTCCCACTTCCCAGAGGTAAAAACTACTGTGTTTATCTTTTCAATCTTCAGATGCCTGTACTTGGAGATTTTCTTCTCTAATCACAGTTTAACCAGGAGTCTAAATTCGTTTGGGCTCTCCCACCCGAATAGCTTGCCTGGACTCCTCCGTCACTTGCTAGCCCCTGCCTTGGGCCAAGAGGACCTCCCTTTGCCTCTCCTCACGAGTGACAGGTGCCCCTCCCAACATGAATAGCTCCTTTCCCTTGCCCTCGGGATCCCACAGTGAGCCAAGCAAAGTCACCAATCTGAGCAAAGAGATCTGAGCTTATCTGAGCAAAGCCACCAATTAGAGCCACACCTCTAACGTAGAGGAAGCGGATGAAGGCCACGTGAGCTGTCCTCACAAACAGCTTTTCCATTTCTCATGAAGATCACTCCCAAGACTGACCCCCGCAGCAGGGGGACTAACTCCCAGGACACACACAAACACACCAGCGTGGGGCTCTCCTGGGGTCAAGTGCTCCTGCCCGCCAGCCTTGCAGATAAGCAGGTCACAGAATGCCCACAGACAAAGGGGTGTGTCGGAGGGCCAGGTCGTCACAGGACAAGTCTCTCTAAGCAAGTCGAACACACCAGGGGGCTTGCTAGGAGCGGGGGCTGCTGAAATGAGTGTCTGAGACGATTGTGAATCATGATAAAGTTGTGGAAGCATTTTTCATTTTCTATGTTAGTAAATAAATAACGAACGCTTGCTAGCTTTTATTAAGCAGGTGCTCTACAGACATTAGTTAATCCTCACAACACCCTGAAAAGCTGACAGTTAGCATTCCTGATTCACAGATGAGGAAACTGGCACTCCGAGATTACATAACACAAGGCCACACAGCCAGGAAGCTGCCACTGGCAGCACTGGGATTTGAACTCCGGTCTGTCAGAAAGCCTCACTTTCCCGACGACGGGGCCCAGAAGATCCTTAGCGTTGCCCAGAACAGCAAAAGGTCTTGTTCTGAGGGCTGGAAGGCAACTGCATAGCCCAAAGTGCCCTTGTACCTGGCTTTCTGGAATGCAGTAGCCTCGCAGATAAGAAGCTGAGAGGATTTCAAATACCTGACCGCGGGTTTGCTTTCTGCTAGCTGACAAAGAAGAAAGAAAAGAAAGGAAAAGAAGGAAGGAAGAAAGAAAAAAGGCCTTCCTGAAGTTGGAATATGTGAGGCAAAATTATTTTTAAGGTGGCAAGAATAAATAGTTAACCAGACAATCTGACACTATATTTTGCTTGGTTTGCAACATCTCAGGCGATGAAACGAGCCCTTGTCTAAAGGGCTAATTACAGACTGCCACATTATTTTTATGAAGCCCTCTGGAACAGTAAACACAAGGGATGGAGCACTGTGGTGCTCCAGTCTGGAAATCTGATCCTGGCTCAGGCACTAATAGCCAGCAGTGCCTACGCTCAGCACCCTCAGGCTCCACCGAGTTTCCGCACACTTTCTACATCAGCTGGGTGACGGCAGGCAGGGCAACGCCCCACGTCCCACGTCCAGATCTGGAAAGAAGGGCTTGAAGTTTCTTCTGGGCCCCTCTGGGTTCCTGCGTCCTAAGGTGGGCGCAGGGGACGTGCACTTTAGGGTCTTTGTGGATGCATTCTAGTTCTCGAAGGTCACATTTTCTGTTCAAAGTGTTACGTGGCTAAATTCAGTTATAGCTCCTAAGACGTTCACGCATATCTCAGTTTCTGGAGACACCACATTAAGACCCTGTGGGTTCCTATGTGGGAACTTTGCTCTGTTCAATAGCCATCTGCCAGGCCTAACTCCAGCTGATCACAATCACCCTACAAATGCGACCCCACAGAGTGCGCTGGCTTGGAGGAAGTCCCGGCATCATCCCTCATGGCTAGCTACTGTGGAAACCATTCTTCCTCACTTCTAAGAAGCACAAATCCCTCCTGCAAGTCTTGGCATTCTTAACCATTTTAACCTTCCTGAAGTTAGGACTGACTTTGAAACTAGCACATGTATTTTGATCTAGTAGCATTAAATTATTTTACCCAAAAGCTGTTGGTGAATTTCTGGTGTGTTTCAGAATCAAGGAAATACAGTTCCACATCCATCCCATGGTTTTAGGTCTAAATGGGTTCAAACCATGAACCTCTTCCCTTTAAAATTTATTTATTTGAAAGGCAAAGTGAGAGAGGGAACACCCACACACACAGGAGAGAAAGAGAGAGAGAGAGAGAGAGAGAGTGTTTCCATCTGCTGGTTCAGTCCCCAAATGCCAGCATCAGCAAGGGCTAAGCCAGGCCGAGGCCAGGAGCCAGGAACTCCACCTGAGCCCCCCATGTGGGTAGCAGGAACCCAGATACTTGGGCCATCATCTGTCTTCTCCCAGGTGCATTAGCAGGAAGCTGGACTGGAAGCATGGAGCACCCGGGACTCGAACCAGTCTGTCTGATATGGGATGTGTGCATCCCAAGTGCGGCTTAACCCGCTGCACCACAATGCCCATCCCTCTCCCTCTTAATGATTACATTCAGCACCAACTGGACAGACAATGAGCAAGACAAGTATTAGTCCTGTTTCCTAAGTAGCAGTTCAAAAGGCATTCCATCATTATCTCGTAAAACTCTGGGATGGGTTTCAAAGGGAAATTAGCCCCTATAAAAACGACTGTGATGCTCCGAGAATGTACTATCCCACGGCAAACTGGAAAGGGAAGATTTTACTCCCGCCCTCCTGGTCTGTCTAGCCTTGACACATTTTCTTGCTTCTTAATTCACACAACCCTCCACCCCAGTAATATCGCTGATTCCCAAAATACACTCGGCCCCGGAGGAGCAGCCCTCCAGCACAGCTGTCCGCTGCTCCCATGCTCGGGTATTTCGGAGAGCTATGCGACACACAGGGGACCACACGGAAGGAATGCAACTCACGGTTCTGACTGTGCTGTAGGCAGGTGCATCCCACCAAGCCCCAGACTGGCATCCGAACTCAGGAAACCACACTGCAGACAGGGGCCGCAGTCCGCCTCAACTTCATCTCTAAGTTTAAAACTAGGGCAGCAGCCATCTCGGTTGCTGTAAACTAATCTGATGGGCAGGAGGGTGGGGAGCGGCTCTGAGAAGGCTGCCAACAGGCCATGATTGAGCAAAGCCAAGGAGCCAAGTCATCATTGGCAACCCCAGAAACTCCACGTGAGTGGCTCCTGCACCACGATTTTCAGAAGGGGACCAGCCACTCCTTCTGCAGCCTAGCGTAGAATCCCCTACAGCCTCTGGGACGGAAGAACTGGCTTACAGGGACATGGACGTTCGAACAATCTGGAAGCCAGAGGGGAAGAAAGAATCAGAGGAAGTGGAGACGAGGTGCACACAGGGGCTGGCAGCCCTCGAGTTGGGGCATGCCTTTTAAGAGCTCCTGGCTGTGGCCACCGACTCTGACTTCAGCTCAGTTCCTGCTGGGAAAAGAAAACCGCTTAGGATCCTCCTCCCTCCCAGGAGCAGGGGCTGCAAAGGTGGGCAGGTGGGGGGTGGGGGTGGGTCAGCAAACACACCCAGGAATTGTCCAGCTAGGCCAGACCGCCTGTCGGCCAGTCTCCCTGCAGGCGGCAGGGACCGTGGCCTGGCACCTACCCGGGAGAGAACCCTCCGTTCTTCTCGGGGTTACTCGGCTGGTTGGCAGGGAATTCTCAGGTACCAAGGGTCAAGTCCTGCCACCACCACCCCTCCGTGCACAAACAGTGGGCGTCAGGCCCGCCTCCCCACTTCACATTACATCACAGTTGTATTGTGAGTTAAAAAGCAAAACAGAAACACTAAAAACCACAACGCATTTCAAAGAGCACTGCAAGACCCTCACTCACAACACCACACCGGAAGCGCCGGCAACCTTTCCTCCCCTCCCAGACGCTGGTCACCGCGGGGCCGAAGCCCCCGGAGCCCTCCACAGCGGTGGGAACCGTCCAGAGCCGCCTCCCCAGCCCAGCCAGGGCGGCAGCGTGTGCCCAGGAACCAGGGCGCCCAGGTCAGGACCGGCGGAATGCGCCCCCTCCCCTAGGTCCCCCTCCCGGCTCCCTTGTCACTCTGGTGGCGTGTCGCTGGGAAACAGCGACAGGCCGGGGGTGTCAGGCCCAGGCGAGCGGGGACAAGGACGACCGCGGTAGTACGGGGGTGCGGGATGCCGGTCCTGGGCAAAGATGCGGTAGCGCCCCATCCGCCAGGGAAGGACCTCCGAGGCGGGTCCGAAGGGAGGGCGGGATGGAAGGGGAGGAGGAGTGGCTCGGGAGGCCCGGCAGCCGAGGCCGCGGCGACCCCCAAGGGCGGGCGGAAGGCGGAGGGGGCGGGGAGACGCGGTTTGGGGGCGCGGGTGCGGGTGCGGGGCGAGCGGGGCGCCCGGTTCCCCTCCCCCAGCCCGGGCCCGGGCCTCCCGCTGACTCAGCCCCACGGCGACTGTCGCCTTGGCCCGACTCACAGTGCGCGAGGCGGCTCCGGCGGAGGCGGCAGGGGAGGGGGGGGACAGGCGGCAGGGGCGCTGCGGCTGCGGCTGCGGCTCCGGCCGGCGGCTCGGGGCGCGGAGGGTCCTAGCAGAGGCCGCCGCGGTCTCCGGCTCCAACGCACAGAGACTGCGGGGGAAGAGAGCACTGCGCAGGCGCGATGCGGCCACCGCTGTCAGTCCGAGCGGGGCGGGGCCAGGGCGCCCGCCGTCTCCAAGGCAACCGGGCGGCGAGAGGACGACAGCCCCTACCTCCACCTTGTCTTAGCAACTGGGGGGGGGGGCGAGAACAGTCCCTCCTGGTCGCCATGGCAACGGGGGGACGACACCAACTCGTACGTGGACCGCGGTACCGAGGGAACGCGCCCGCCTCGTCACCATGGTAACAGGGAATCGCCCCTTCCCTCGCCCTTAGCAACAGCGTCACAATCCCTCCGTCCTGTGTGAGCACGCGAGGAACGGCCGTCTACACCTGACTCCGGGTAGCCGGAGGTCCCACTCCTGTCTCGCTCGCGGCTTTGGCAGAGTGGCTGGACTGGACACGGGTTCTGCGCCTTCAGCGACGCCGGGCAGCTAAGGCCGGGTCTTCCCGCCTCTCTGAGGTGGTGGCTTGCCGTCGCAGTCTCCAAACTCCGATTCCTGAACCCGTGTTGGACATCCCCTTGCGTTTCCTACCAGGGAGTCGACACCTTTACGCCCAACGGAGCTGACAAAAGCCGGGTACACATACCGCGCGCGTCGTTACCACCCTGCGTCCGTCTCTCACCGCATCGCGCCCACCCTGTGGTTTAGCGCCCACCTTCCCCTAGCCCGCTCCCTCTTCTACGCGGCCGTTCGTGCCCCAGCTCCCCGTCCCAAGGCTGCTCTTGTGGGTCCCCCAGTTCCTGCAGCTCCCTGCCTGCTGCCCCTGGCCTCCCCTGCTCTGCCCGGAGCTCCAGCAAGCCCCCCAGCCCCACCCCCGCTGCGAGGTCCTCACCTTGGATCTCTGTGCAGGCGGCTTCTAGCTCTCCCTCCCTCATCCCCACTTCCATGGATGTCTTTCGGTCACCTGTGTCCCCACCTTTACCCACACACCTGACGGGATGGCCCTTTGTGTGCGCGCCGGTCTCCCCAGACACAGGGATCCTGACACATCCGCCTGTCCTCTCGGGCTCCAGCGACCTATAACAGAGCCCCGTCAGTGTCTGACAATGAGTCGGGGGTCGGGGAAGCCGCCTCTTCGTCCTCGCTTTCTCTGGCCTCCTGTTTCGCTCACTGGCTACACAGTCAGGACTGCTTCTGCTGCTGTAACCCTCCCACCCCCTGAGCCCTCACGCTCCTACTCACCGAGACTCCAACAGCCTCTGCTTCGGGAATCCTGGCCTCTGGTGATTCTCCCTTCCACACCATTCCAGATGTTTCCGCTGGGGTGCGTCTCCTCCCTCACAGCCCCCGTGGGGACTCCCGGCAGACTGTGATAGAGTGAGCTCGCCACACCTCACCCCAGCGCTGATCGGGCCCTCTCGCCAGCACGGCTGGATTCCGCTGCGCTTGTCAGCAATGCCAGAAATGCTACCTTCTCTTCAGGTGACTCCCGGGCCAGGATTCACAGCCTGGCAGTCCCCTCCAGCTCCCGGAGCGTAAATGCCCTCCCAGAGCTCTGGGTGTCAGAGCACCCGAGTGGAGCCCGTTTTCTCCGGGGAGACGAGGAGGCAGACTGCAGAGTAAGAGACAGGAGCGACACAGCATGCACGGGGCCAATGCCTCTCCTTCCCACTGTCTGCAGCAGTTCTCAGAAAGCGGTAGGCTCCTGGTGGACAGCAACTCCCGACCAATCTCATGGTTAAGGGGGTTTTAAAACATACTAAAATGCCCGCGTCCCGGCTCACTAGGCTAATCCTCCGCCTGTGGCGCCGGCACACCGGGTTCTAGTCCCGGTCGGGGTGCCGGATTCTGTCCCGGTTGCCCCTCTTCCAGGCCAACTCTCTGCTGTGGCCAGGGAGTGCAGTGGAGGATGGCCCAAGTGCTTGGGCCCTGCACCCCATGGGAGACCAGGAGAAGTACCTGGCTCCTGCCATCGGATCAGCGCGGTGCGCCGGCCGTAGCGGCCATTGGAGGGTGAACCAATGGCAAAGGAAGACCTTTCTCTCTGTCTCTCTCTCTCTCACTGTCCACTCTGCCTGTCAAAACATAAATAAAAAAATAAAAAATAATAAGAAATACTAAAATGGGGCTAGCGCTGTGGCATAGTAGGCTAAACCTCCACCTGTGGCACCGGCATCCCATATGGGCATCAGTCCGAGTCCTGGCTGCTCCACTTCCAATCCAGCTCACTGTAATGGCCTGGGAAAACAGTGGAAGATGGCCTAAATGCTTGGGCCCTGCACCCACATGGGAGACCCAGAGGAAGCTCCTGGCTTCTGGTTTTGGATTGGCTCAGCTCCGGCTGTTGAGGCTATTTGGGGAGTGAACCAGTACATGTAAAAACCCAGCGTCTGTGTTTACCTGGCCACAGAGTTGGAAAGCTGGTGCTGTTCCTAACGGCCTGTGCTGGGTAACCGAGGGCTACAGAGAATCACCTCTGCTTGCTTCCCCTTCCGAAGTTCCAGCTCAGCTCCGTGGTCGCGGGTGTGGACCTGGTGGTGCAGACTACCCGAGCATTCCTGAGCTTTGCATCCCGACCTCATCACCATACCTGGGGCAGAGGCACATTCCATCAAGAAGGCGTGCGTACCCTTCTCCCGCTTTGTCCACACGTCGACATTAACCGTGTCCAGCTGACCTGTCTCCACAAAACTAATCACGCAGCAGCCAGCAACTACTTCCGTATCTCCGTTCCTGAGGGCTGGGGTCTGGGACAGCTCAGCGGGTGGTTTGGGCCCAGGAGGACAACCTTCTCTCGGAGTTGTGTCAGAGCTGACTGGGGCTTTCTCGCCTGTGGTGGCCGAGGGCCGATGGCCTGCTTACCTGGGAGGCCAAGGTTTCCAGTGTGAGTGTCATTCACAATCTAGTTTCAGAATCACACACCTCCCTTTGCCCTATTAGGACCCCCCTCTCCCCCCCGCCAAAGCACGGGCAACAAAAGCGACAGTAGAAGAGTAAGCTAAGGAATCAACAGAGCGAAGGAAAAGCCTGCAGAATGGGAGAAAATGTTTGCAAACTACTCATCTGACGAGGGATTAGTATCCAGAATACAAAAGGAACAATGCCAACAAAAATAAACAACAAAAATAACCCCCAAACAAATCATTTTAAAAATGGGAAATTCGGTTAGAGTCCCGACTGCTCCACTTGCAATCCAGCTCCCTGCTAATGTGCCTGGGAAAGCAGGGGAAGGTGGCCCACGTGCTTGGGCCCCTTGCACCTGTGGGGGATCCAGAAGAAGCTCCTGGCTTCAGTCTGTCCCAGCCCTGGCTGTTGTCGTTGTTTAAGGAATGAACTGGTGGATGGAAGACCTCTCTCTGTCTCTCTCTCTCTCTCTGTTACTCTCTTTCATATAACTAAATAAATCTTTAATTTAAAAACTGGGCAATTGATCTGACTAGATTTTTCAAAAGGAGGTATACAATGGCCAACAGGTATATGAAAAAAGTGCTCAACATCACTAGTCATCAGGGAATTGGCATCAAAGTCGTGCGGAGTTACCACCTCACGCTGTCAGAACAGCTGTTATCACAAAAGCTAAAACTAAAAAGTGCCATGTGGAGAGAAGGAACTCTTATACATTGTTGATGAGTATGTAAATTAATATAGTTATTATGGAGAACAGTACGGAGGTTCCTCGAAAAACCAAACATAGATCTGCCTTGTGATCTAGCTCTCTCCCTTCTGGGTTCATCAACAGGAAATGAAATCCAAATGTCAGGGAGACCTGTACTCCCTGTGTTTATCACCACACTATTCACAATGGATAAATACGGACCCGACCTTCATTGGTAGATAATGGACAGAGAAATTATGGTATGGATCTGCAATGGAATATTATTCAGCCACAAAAAGAGTGAATTCTCTCATTTGTGGCAAGATGGATGGAACTTGAGGACATTATGTTAATTGAAATAAGCCAGATGTAGGAAAAGAAATACTGCATGTTCTCACACAGGAAAGCTAAATTGTTGATCTCCAAGAAGAGACAACAGTGGCTATGGAGGCTAAACAGAGAAGTGGGAGAGAGCGAGAGCCAGGATAACAGGTAGCAAACTAGGTAAGAGGACTAAGTTCTAGTGTTGCACAGCACAGGCGGTGACCACGGTTTACAACAACCTGCCTGTATTTTATGAGGAGCAAAGGTTCCAAGCACAATGAGATAAGGTGGAAATGCCAGTCACCTTGATATGATTACGTTGTATGAGTGTATTGAATTATCACACTGTACGCCATAAATGTGGACAATTCTTATGTGCCCATTAAAACAAATAAAAGAGCATGTGACTAGGAAATACCTTTGCTGCAATCTGCCACACGCCACCCTCCAGCCGCAATTCACGTTCCACTCGTGCTAAACACACTCGTCCCCTCCCCCAAGCTCTGCACGTCTCATCCCGTAACAGTGTCAGCTCCGAGACAGCATCTCATACTACGGAAACAGGCAGTGGTGGACATGGCTGTGCAGGTCCAGGCCGTTGGCACAGCGCCGGAGCTCCGTTCCTTGGTCTGAATCCTGCGAAGTAGAGAGACAGCTGCCTCTCACGTACCCAGCTCACAGCAGTGGCCCCAGCAGAGGGTAATCACTGTGGACACTCTCCTTTCCCAAGAGGGAAACGGGAGGTGCACACAGCCCTGGCCCCTCGTCCTCTGAGACCCAGCCGGGCACCTGTTGCCAGTTCCCTGGTGAGGGCTCAGGTGTGCTCCCACTGGTGCATCTCAGTGTGGACGTGGGGTGTTTCCCTCTCAGGCTATAATTCTCTCCTATGATTATCTGTCTTGATTCTCAATCTGTTACAGATTAGGCCAGGGGACAGAGTCCGGACTCTCCTCTATGTACTCTGGACTGTGTCCTGGTCACTGTTTGAGCATGTCCTGGCCTTCTGGCATAAAATGTTCCAGGCTCAACTTGCACCTCCCCTGCCCCAGCCCTGGAAATCAGCTCCTTCTCAAGGAGCCATGGGTCCTCCTCACTTGATTTTTTCCGGTTGCTTGTTATTGTGATAAAGCACATGTAACGTAGAACTTATCATCTGGGCCATTTTCAAGTGTAGTGTTCGGTGTTCCTGCCTGCATTCATAATGTGCAGCCATCAGCACCATCCATGGACAGAACTTGTAAAGCTGAAACTCTTCCCGTTAAACAAGAACTCTCCTCCGTATCTTTGTCCTAGTCCCTGGCACCACCGTTCTACTACTGTCTGTCTCCATGGTTTTGACCCTCTGGCTATCTCATAGGCATGCAGTCAGATGGTACTGGCCCTCTTGTGACAGGCTTGTTTCCCTGAGCCTTGTGTCCTCCGGCTTCATTGATTTCAGGACCTCATCAGCTGGGTCAGGCCCAAATGAGGGTGTGACTCCTGTGCCCCCGCCCCCTTTTTGACAGGCAGAGTGGACAGTGAGAGAGAGAGAGACAGAGAGAAAGGTCTTCCTTTGCCGTTGGTTCACCCTCCAGTGGCCGCCACGGCCGGTGTGCTGCGGCCGGCGCACTGCGCTGATCCGATGGCAGGAGCCAGGTGCTTCTCCTGGTCTCCCATAGGGTGCAGGGCCCAAGCACTTGGGCCATCCTCCACTGCACTCCCTGGCCACAGCAGAGAGCTGGCCTGGAAGAGGGGCAACCGGGACAGAATCCGGCTCCCCGACCGGGACTAGAACCCGGTGTGCCGGCGCCGCTAGGCGGAGGATTAGCCTAGTGAGCCGCGGCGCCGGCTCCTGTGCCCTTTTAAGACTAGATATTTCCTTCCCGCTAAAGACTAAATATTGTTCCTTTTAAGACTAAATAATACTCACTTGAAAGACTGGACAGTATCCCGTTGTATGCATGAACCACATTTGCTTAGCCATTCATCCATCAGTGGACATTTTGGCTACTTCCATGTGTGGGTTGCTGTGAATAATGCTGCCATGAACTTGCGTGTGCAAACGCGTCTTTGATGCCCTGCTTTACATTCTTGGAGGTAGATGAGAACTCCCAGAAGTAGAACTGCTGGATCATTGGGATTCCAGTTTTTGCTTTCTGAGGAGCCCCAGTGGCAGTTGTAGCATTTCACATTCCCATTGGCAATGTACAGGGTTCCAATGCCTTCACTTCCTCGCAGACATTCGGTATTTTGGGCTTTTTTTTTTTTTTAAGTAGTATCATCCTAATGGGTGTGAAGTGGTATTTTGTTGTAGTTTAGGTGTCTCTTTTTGTGAGCTTTTGGCCATTTGTGTGTCTTCTTTGGGTAAATGTATTTTCAAATCGTTCACCCATTTTTGAACCAGGTGGTATTTGGTTATTATTGTTGTGTTTTAAGGGTTCTTCATATACTCTGGATATTAATCCCTTATCAGAAATATGATTTGTAAATATTTTCTCCCATACTATGGGCTTTTTATTCTGTTAATACTGTGTTTCAACGCACAAAATTTTCAATTGTTCATGAAACCCAGTTTGCCTACTTTTTCTCGTGATTTCTGATTCTGAACCTCCGCCCTGACCCGCTCTCCCAGTTTGTCCCCCTGTGCACATCAGTGCCCTCCAGATACCCTCCAGCCACAGGCAGCTCCAGGTCAGCGCACTCAGATTAAACTTATTTACCCCCCCCCCCACTTGCCATTCTTATAGCTCCTCTTACTGAGAACCCTGGAGGTGAGCCTATCCCACCCTTTTCTCCAAACTCCCAAGGACAGTTTTCCAATTCCATTCATTTCACCTCTCTCTTTTTTTTTTTTTTTAAAGATTTATTTATTTGAAAAGTAGAATTACAGAGAGAGAGAGATAGATCTCTTCCAGCCAGGAGCTTCTTCCGGGTCTCCCATGTGGGTGTAGGGGCCAAAGGATGTGGGCCATCCTCTGCTGCTTTCCCAGGTGCATTAGCAGGGAGCTAGGTCAGGAGTGGAGCAGCCAGGACTCAAACTGGCGCCCACATGGGATGCTGGTGCTATAGGCAGTGGCTTTACCCACTGTGCCAACACCAGCCCGGATTCCACCTCTTAAATGTCTCTCTGGCCTGTCTCCCTCTCTCTCCTTCACCCTGACATCTCTTGTCTGGGTTACTGCAGGGCCACCCACCTTCTCTTTGAACCTCTGGTCCATCCTCAAGGTCCTGGCCAGAGGGTTCTTTCTAGGAGGTAAACCTTTTCACATACAGCCCCACCTCCACCCCTGCTCAAGCACCAGGGCTACCCTCCAGCTGGATTCAGGGGAGTCAAGGAAACGGGGAAAGATAGAACAGTGACATCTTCCGCAGGCTTAAACTTTATTTGGAGATTCAGGGAAATAACATCTTTTATGATGATAGCCACAGAGACACTGGATGAAGCTGAATGCAAGAGTCGCATGATACTCACAACAAGGCGATACTGTGTGTCAAGAGGTCGTCTGTTCTGTCCATCAGGCCAACTCAGGCTGGCTGCAGGCTCACCTCTGTGCACCTGCCCGAGAGGACTGGCCACCCTTTCCCATGGGTCCCTGGCCCTTTCTTTGTCAGGTCCCCTCTGCCTGGTGCTCCTGTGTGTTCACGTCTGTCCCCATGGGAGGGTCTCCTGCTCAAAGACCCTGAATATCCACCTTTGTATCCTGAGCACCTTGCACAGGACCGAAAACAGCCAGGCGGCCAAGGTGACCTTCCTGGGCTTTTCCCAGGGTGCCTGAGAGGATAGTCTCAGAGAAGGGGGTTAGCTCTGGCCACTGTGGGACTGGCGTTTGGATTGGATTCTGCTGGGGTGCCCTGGCTGGGCTGTGCCCGAAATGCAGGGAGGCCCTGCCGTGCTGGTAACTGTTACCAACCACGTTCATTATTCATTGGAAGCTAGAAGGGGAACAGGGTGCTAAACCCAGACAGATTCGCACAACACAGGAAACCTTGACGTGGTTCTAAACATTTGCAAGGGACCCACGTAGGCAATGTGTAATTTCGCTGCGGACTGGACTTAAATTACATGCCTCGAAGTGGACGAGCTTTTATTTAGAGAGTGCGTCTGCCCTCCACCCTGCTGGAATCCCACAAGCCCTGGGTCCCGGAGTTCCAGCCTATGTGACCTTGGCCTTGGTTTTCCTCATGTGAGGTTGTGATGGTTAAATGA
Organism: Oryctolagus cuniculus; assembly: GCF_051225735.1. Taxonomy (NCBI): domain Eukaryota; kingdom Metazoa; phylum Chordata; class Mammalia; order Lagomorpha; family Leporidae; genus Oryctolagus; species Oryctolagus cuniculus. The sequence continues at coordinate 180,934,286 of NC_142868.1, forward strand.
GAAAATGTATGAAAGATGTCAAGCTATGCCCCATGTGCTGTCCATACTCACCAAATGGTAACTGCCAATAATAACTCAAACTCTCAGGGGTGTTCACTGGGGACTTTATCTGACTGTCCACCCCCACACTCCAGCTATGCCTTGTCACCTGATCTAGAGGCACATATCAAACTGAGACTTTGCAGATTTTTTTTAAATATTTATTTATTTGAAAGGCAGAGGTACAGAGAAGCAGAGGGGGAGAGAGAGGAGAGAGGAGAGAGGAGAGAGGAGAGAGGAGAGAGGAGAGAGGAGAGAGGAGAGAGGAGAGAGGAGAGAGAGAGAGAGAGAGAGAGAGATCTTTCATCTACTGGTTCACTCCCCAGATGGCTGCAACTGCTGGTGGAGCTGGGCTGATCTGAATCCAGGAGCCAGGAGCTTCTTCCTCGTTTCTCACATGGGTACAGGGGTTCAAGGACCTGGGCCATCTTCTACTGCTTTCCCAGGTGGTAGCAGAGAGCTGGATTGGAAGTGGAGCAACCGGGAATTGAACTGGGACCCATATGGGAAGGCTTTACTAGCTATGTCACAAAAAAAATTTATTTATTTCAGAGGCAGAGAGAGAGAGAGAGAGAGAGAGAGAGATCTTTCATCCACTGGTTCACTCTCCAAATGGCTGCAATATGGCCAGAGCTGGGCCAATCCGAACCCGGGAGGCAGGAGCTTCTTCCGGGTCTCCCACGTGGGCACAGGGGCCCAAGGACTTGGGCCATCCTCTAATGCTTTCCCAGGTGCATAAGCAGGGAGCTGGAGCAGCCAGGACTTGAACTGGCATCCATAAAGGATGCCGGTGCAATTGGTGGAGGCCAAACCTACTAAGCCACAGTGCCTGCCCCTGGGTATTGTTTTTAAAAGTGAAATGTTACATCCTTTGGAGAGACTCTTTTAAAGCAAATAAGGCTAACTGGTACCATAGCACTTAAATCTAAAAAAATGAATTAATTTTACTTATTAGAGAGATAGATCTCATTCACTGGTTCACTCCTCAAATGCCCACAATAGCTGGGGCTGGGCCGGGCTGAAGCCAGGAGCCTTGAACTTCATCTGGGTCTCTCAAGTGGATGGCAGGGTTCCAAGCACTTGAGCCATCACCTGCACACCTGCAGGGTGTGCATTAGTAGGAAGCTGGAATTAGAAGTGGAGTCAGGACTCAACTGCAGATTCTCCAGCACTGGATGGGGGCCTCCCAAGCACTGTCTTAGCCTCTGTGCCAGCTGCCTGCCCTCACAGTATCTCTAATGTATAATGGGAGATGTTAGCATTCCCTCAGCTCCTGCTATAGCAGGCGCGAGACGCACCCTCGTCCCAGCGACCTCTCTGCATCTTCTGAGGTTGTTACTTCCCGTTTCCCAATAAACGGGCTCAGCGAGCATAATCACTTGCTGAGCATCAGAAGTGGGGTCTGAATGCAAAGCCAACACCCAAATCTGAACTGTCGCTACCCCACGCCTCCAACACCGTTTGTACCCTCAGTACTGTCAGCCTGGCGTTCCCCAAACTCACTTCTAAATGCAGGAGCTTGGTTCATTTTTTTGTATCATCTGAAATACGCCTGGTAGGTAGGTGTCCCATGAATCAGGTTAAACAGCAAGCAGAAAACTCACTTGAGCAAGTCTCAACTGGAATTGTCAGATAAAAACATGGCACCTTCTTTCAACTTGACTTACAGGTACACAATAAATATTTATAAGTATTTCACAAACACTATTTGGGACGTACTTATACTAAAAATTATTTTTATATGAAATCCAGATCTGGCTGGGCGTCCTGTGCTTTTATTTGCCCCACCTGGCAACCTTTTCCAACTATACTCTGAAATGGGCTTTCAAAGAGACATTTGTCCCCAGGGAGCTCCAGGTGGGGGAGTTTGCCATGGACCCTCACTCAGGGTTGATCTGATCCTGGGTGGTTCTGTGAGCGGGACTAAGACAACCTGGACACACCCGCCTTTCCTGGAGCCTCAGTTGTTCAGGTAGGTTAGGCGGCTGATGCACCCTTAGCCAAAGAAGTAGTCACTGGTGAGCTTAAAGCGCCCTCTGGAGGGCCCTGTGGGTAGTACTGTGGCCAGGACTTGCAGAGCAGAGAGGAGCCCACAGGTATGGCAGGGGAGAGGGGCCAGGGAAAACACACCTTCCTGGCATTTTCGGTTTGAAGTTGCTGCTGCTCTGGCCACTGGGGAGCTGAAGGCACTTTCCCAGGGGAGCTACTGCCAGGGCTTCACTGTCCCAGAATCCTCTGCCTCCCCAGGGTTTCCCTGCCCCTTCCCCAGGCCGGAAGCCCAGGCCTTAGGAGCAGTGCCCTGATCTGATCTGCTGAGTGTATTAGGACTCGTGCTTAAGGTGGCTCCCAACAGTTTCAGTCTCCCTTCTGAGAGGCTAGCCAGACAGCGAGGCCGTGTTCCCGCGCGGGAAAGAGATGCAGGGGATTTCAGCCCCCTTGCACCTTAAATTAAGAAGCCGCGAAGCACGCAGGGAACCGGTCCACAGTGGTGGTCAGTGGTGTTGAATGACGGCCTCTCCCCCTTTCCCTCTGTCTGGGTCGTGCTCTGGTGGGAGGGCCCCCCCCACACACACCCTCACCAAACCCTACCCTACCCCCACCCCTTCCTCAGTCAGGGCAAGGCCTCCTGCTGTACCCATGGCCTTCCAAGCCTGCCTGGTGATGCTCACCATCTCTGTCTCCAGCAGCTCAGGGGGCGGCTCCCAGGTCTGATCAGGAAGAGATCAACAGGAAGACAAAACGGAAGTGAGGCCGGAAGCCGACTCCTGGAGGCCCTGCCAGGGCACGTGCAGCTCCTACAGACTCCTGGGACCTCACCTGCCAGCGCACCTGAAGCCTTACCTGGGCTGGGGGAGGCTCTGTGAGGCCCCGCTGGTCACCTAACTGCTGGTTGGGATTCTATCCCGGCCTCCATGGGGTGAGGGTGTGGTGGCTGTGCTGGGGAAGTCCCCAAGCTCCTGCCCACTGAGCCCATCACCTGCCCAAGTGCTTTTTTTAAAAAAATTTATTCTATTTATTTTAAATAATAAAGCATGTAGGAGAGATCTTCCATCTGCTGGTTCACTCCCCAAATGGCTACGAAGGTCAGGGCTGGGCCAGGCGGAAGCCAGGAGCCAGGAGCTTCTCTGGCGTGGGAGCAGGGGCCCAGCACTTGGGCCCAGCACTTCCACTGCTTTCCCAGCCACGTTAGCAGGGAGCTGATCGAACATGGAGCAGTGGGGACTGGAGCTGGCACTTACATGGGATCCCAGCGTGGCAGGTAGCCGGCCCCCATAACCTCCTCACCGTGCTGATCCGATGGCAGGAGCCAGGTGCTTCTCCTGGTCTCCCATGCGGGTGCAGGGCCCAAGCACTTGGGCCATCCTCCACTGCCTTCCTGGGCCACAGCAGAGAGCTGGCCTGGAAGAGGTACAACCGGGACAGAATCCGGCGCCCCGACCAGGACTAGAACCCGGTGTGCCAGCGCCGCTAGGTGGAGGATTAGCCTATTGAGCCGCGGCGCCGGCCTCTATTTGTTAAGTATGGAATAGCTCAGGGTTCTGGCCTTTCGTACCCCAGGAAAGGAGAGATGGAAAAAAGAGACGGTCGACAACCTCTCTGCTTCAAATAAAGCAATCTGTCTCTGTTGAGGTCGGTCTCCGTCTCCTTTCTGGGGGTACGAGAGGCCAGAACCCAAAGCTATTCCATACCTAACACTATTTCTGTGTTGAGTGTTTTCTTTCTTTTGTACAAGGAAGTGGCATTGGATAGTTTCAATTGTTTTTTCTGCATTTGTTGAGAAGATGCTGTGGTTTCTATTTCTTAGTCTATTGATTTTCAAGTGTTAAGCCAACCTTGGATTCCCGGGATAAGTCCCACGTGGTCATTATGTCTAATTCTCTTTTATGCTGCAGGATTCATGTTGGTTTATCATTGTATTCCTCTGTGATTATTTCTGGAAGGTCAGTAGTAATGTCTGTTTTTTAATTTCTGATTTTAGTGATTTGAATCTTCCCATGGTTTCTTGGTCAATCTAGCTAAAGGCCTGTGAATTGCTCATTTGTCTAGTGTCTTTAGAAGGTCAGAATATAAATTTGAGCTCTTTTTTAACATATGCTTTTATAACTATAAATTTTCCTTTTAGCTCTGCTTTCACTATATCCCATAAGCTTTGGTGTATGTGAACTTCTCATTTTTTCCCTTCTTATTAATGTCTCACTTCATTCTGTTGTCACTGGAGAATATACGTCGTATTATTTCTGTCTTTTTAAATCTATAGAATATTTTATTGCACTTTCAATCTGTATTTTTAATCTAAAACCTGTCTCTTAGAGATAGCATATAGTTGGATTATTTTTTTAAAAAGATTTATTTATTTATTTGGAAGGTAGAGTTCAGAGAGAGAGAGAGAGAGAGAGAGAGATGGATCAAGATCTTCCATCCACTGGTTCACTCCCCAGGTGGCTGCAATGTCTGGAGATGGGCCGATTTGAAACCAGGAGCCTCTTCTGGGTCTCCCACAGGGTGAAAAGGCCCAAGGACTTGGGCCATCCTCTACTGCTTTCCCAGGCCATAGCAGAGAGCTGGATGGGAAGTGGAGCAGCCAGGACTTGAACCAGTGCCCATATGAGATGCCGGCACTTCAGGCGGCAGCTTTACCCACTAAGCCACAGTTAGGTCTTCTTAAGTCCATTCTAGTAATCTCTGCCTTTTGGTTAGATGGTTTAACCTGCAGTTCAACTTACATTTGCTTTGTTTTTTGTTCTCAATGGGCCTATCTTTTTTATTCCCCTATTCTCCTTTGACTGCTTTACTTTACATTAAATGTGTATTTTTAATGTAGCAGTTGAGTTCGTTAGTGATTTTCCACTCTATGTTATTATTTCATTAGTGGTTGCTCTAGGCCTTACCATCAACATTGTATCAGAGCCAGCTTCAGATTTATACTAACTTTCATGGAGATGCAGAAACATTCCTGTATCTCCCTAGCCCCTTCCTCTTTAAGGAGTTGCTACACAGAGTACATGTGCAAGTGCAGCAAAGCCTGCCTTGTGATAGTAATGCCTTGTGTAAGTTTACGGCTTCATAAAGGTGGAGAGAAGACAGCAGAGTATGCTTGCGGCTCTTGTTTTTTTGTTGTTGTTGACAGGCAGAGTTAGACAGTGAGACAGACAGAGAGAAAGGTCTTCCTTTCATTAGTTCACCCCCCAAATGGCTGCTACAGCCGGTGCGCCACGCCAATCTGAAGCCAGGAGCCAGGTGCTTCACCTGGTCTCCCATGGGGTGCAGGGCCCAAGTACTTGGGCCATCCTCCACTGCCTTCCTGGGCCACAGCAGAGAGCTGGCCTGGAAGAGGAGCAACTGGGACAGAATCTGGCGCCCCAACCGGGACTAGAACCTGGGGTGCTGGCGCTGCAGGCAGAGGATTAGCCTAGTGAGCCGCGGCACTGGCCTGTAGCTCTTGTTGCAACAACTTTATTCGTCATTACCGGTTCTCTTGTTTCTGTGGTTCTAAACCATCACCCGGGGTACTTCCCTAGCCCAGTATCACTTCTCTCCCATCCAGCACCTTGTGCCATTCTTGGCAAATGAATTCTATTTCTACATGGTATAGCTCCAGTGGTCCATGCACATAGAATTCTACACAATGGCCATCGAAGTCTGCTGTGGGAAGAATGCAGAAGCGTAAATGATCCTGCATTTTGGAATTACAAGGTTACTTTATTGATGCTCTTGTTTTTTTCTTGTGTGTGTAGATTTCAATGACTGTGCAGGGCACTTGCTTTGAGCCTGAAGAGCTTCCTTTAGCATTTCTTACAATGTTCGGTTTTCGTTTATCATGCATGTCTTTATTTTGCCTCCTTTATTGTATTTGCGCATACATTTTAGAATTAGCTTGTGAATTTTTATAAAAATATTGCTAGAATTTTGGTTGTGATGACACTGAATCTGAATACCAGTTTTGGCTCATCTTTTCTCAAACTCATCCCTAAATAATATCCTTTTGTTTCTGTATTTTCACTACGCCAAAGCGCCAGCCCATTGTTTCTGCATTACATTTTAAACAAAATTCTCATTATTCTCTTTTAATTCACAGATTCTCTCTTAATGAGAAAACAGATGTTTTTAAACCAAAATGTTGGCATAGTCAAATTAAAAAAAAAAATGTTCTCAAGGGCAGCGCCCAGGCCTCCCGGTGAGCTGCCACCGGACAGGCGTAGTGACAGATGTCTTAGCAAGGCCCGCGTCACCACCCACCAGACTCGCTCCGCTTTGAAGAAACACCACGGAGACCAAGTGAGAAGAAGCTACAGTTTAATACAAACCTGCACCAGAACACAACAGGCCGGGTTGTTTTGTTTTTGCCTCAAACGGGTGGCCAAAGCACAGGACCACGTGTCGTCTTGGGCTTGACACAGTCTTAGCACCGTGACACTTACAGGGGAGTGAGGAAGTCGCCTGGGTGCTGGGCTGTCAGAGGCTCCGCCCCCGGCCCAGGCTGCACCTGGCGCCGCAGCAGCCGGAGCGGGTGTGGGTTTCTGTGTGGTTCTGTGGCTCCTGGGTCATATCGGAAAAGCCCTCCCATGGCATTGGCTTGACAGAGACCTACTGTGGGCTCCTAGCACTACACACACGCACGCACACGCACACACACGGGAGCACAATTTTTTTTCTGGTAACTTCACCCCACAAACCTAGAGAGTGGCTAAGGCAAGAACAACAGTATTTATTCAGCAAGTACAAGACCGGTTTGAGAGCTGCATTCAGTGCAACCAGAGACCCTCGCGTTCCGACTGGGAGCCAGCGGGGCTGCGGCCGGGCAGGGGCTCTGCACGGGGCCAGGAGCAGGGGGAGGTGCTGACCACTCATTGGCTCCTTGAACTTCCTCATGTCCATCTTCCAAGCTCCTGGGCAGGGGCAGAGTCTACGTGAGGACGGGTGCGGGGGTGGGGGATGAAGGGAGGAAGGCCCACAGTGGGCCACCCCAGGCGTGGTCTCCCAGCACCACGGCTCACACATCTCAGGCGGAGGCACTCAGAGAACATAAAGCTTTCCTGGCCCAGGCACGGACGCGCTGCCCAGCTGGCCACCAGCACTGCCAGGCTCTTTGGCATCTGCCCAAGGCCCATGACCCAGCAAGGGCCGAAAGGGCTGAAGATGACGGGCACTGGGCCAGGGGAGAGCGTCGCGGTCTTACCCACCCTTATCCACAGTGGCTCTCCCAGGCCCTACCTTCTGTCCCCAGGGCTGCGTCTCTCCACGAGTCCCCTCCCTGCCTCTGTTCCCTGGCTACCATCCCTGTCCTATGAGCCCTGGCATGAGGGACGTGACTCAGCTCACACCACATGGTGAGCCTCCGCCTTCAGACTCAGCTCACACCACACGGCCAGCCTCCACCATCAGACTGGTTCTCGCTCAAACAGAGACTATGCATTCATGTTTTTGTAATGGGGATGAGAAAAATCTATATCTACCTGTGCAAAACAAAGCGGATGCATCCCGGGGAGTTGGCTACATGCTTAGGTGGGCTCTGCAAGATACCTCCCCCCAGGCCTCCTCCCCACAGCTGGGGTAGACAGCCAAGGTCATATGGGTGTCCGTGGACACTCCTTGAGTCCTTCTGGGCCTCAGTTTCCTCATCTTTAAAATGGGGAGAATAATATGTGTTCCACTGTTGTGGGGAGCAAAGGAGGATGCCGACGTGGAAGTGCTCTGAAGATGTGAAAAGCACTGTGGGAAACTGCAGGGTTAAGACCGTGAACCTGAACACATCCAGGGGCCTCGCACAAGCAGGTGTGCACCACCAAGTCACTTCCCCAAGGGGGAGTCCAGGCCTGACCGGGACGAGGTGGCCAAGTTCCGGCCCAGACGACCCAGCCGCCAGGGTCTCCGTGGGAACCTCTGTGGGGCTGTGGAGGCAGGGGGGCCCACCGAGGGGGGCCACCCGGACAGGGGAGGAGACGAGGCACAAGCTGGCGTGGGCGTGGTGCCCACCACAGGGGACCACAGCATCCGTGCAGTCTTGCGGGGTCTACCGCCAGGTCCCGGGCTCTGGGGTCTCCCTCCCTGGCAGCTGGCCAGCCCCTCCCGCTCCCCCTCTCTCAGCAGGCGTGAGGCCTCCTGCCAATCACACAGGAGGAGCGGCGAGGCCTCTGTGCGGCAGGGAGAAGTTTCCGGAAGCTGTGCACGTGTGGGGGGCAGGGGTTGATGCTGGGGGTGATCATGGGCAGAGATGAGAGAGGCCACCCTGCTGCCTGAAGGTCCCCAGGGCCAGCACCCAGGGCCCCTCCCAGAACGCAGGAACCCAGGCTAGGAGGGCAGGGGAGGGCAGGGGGCCTGGACCGGGGCCTCTGGCAGCCTGGGCACCCGGGTGGGGAGAAGAGGGGCTGCGTGGCCAGCCCCCCGCTGTCTTGCTGTCTCTGCCTGTGCTGTCTGGTTGGTGTCGAGTGCAGCATCTCCTAAGAACCACAGCTACTCCTGTTTCTATGCTATGCTAGTGACACGAAGCACCGTTATTATCACAGGATGCACAAACAAGTCAAACCAAACCACTGCGCAAACCAAACGTGCAAAACAAAATCATTTACACGCACCTGGCACCAGCCCCACGCCCCGCCCGCCTCACTTCTGGGCCCGAGCCTCCCAGCGGGCGCAGGCAGGAGGCAGAAGAAACTGGCAAAGGGCACAGGGTGTCCCAACCACACCCGCACAGGGCCGGGGGTGGGGGTGGGGGGGTTGGGGGTGGGGAGGCAGGAGAGCCGGGGAAGCTGACACCTGTCTGTCTGACTTGGGAAGGGGCGGGGTGGGGGAGGGAGGCCTTTTAATACACATCTGCTAAAGTGCTCCGGACAGCTGGCCGCCAGCCAGGGGGCAGGGCACCAAAGTCGGCCTTCCCAGGGCCAGCAGGTGGAGGCAGGTGTGAGAGGAGGGGCTGGGCCTGGGCTCGTGCATAGTGTGGGCTTTCTGGGCCCAGAACAGCCCGCCGGGGCCGAGGCAGGACAGGACCACAGCAGAACAGCTCAAAGTGCCTGTTAGGGTTGGCTCGAAGCACAGTGAATCACGTTCAGGCTTGGGGAGGGCTCCCCGGGTCCCGGGGCCCCCGCCGGTGGTGCGCCGCCCAGCCCAGCCTCTCCCGCCCCCTGCAGCTGCGGCCGGGAGGTGCGCGGGCTGGTGGCAGCGGTGCAGCCCCGCGGTGGGGGCGCCGGTCAGTGCCTTTACCAAATGCCGCTTGACCTGCCGCCAGGGGGCGCGAGGATCCGGGCCGAGGCTCGCTTTGGAACGTGGTCGTCGATCTGAGAACCTGCAGGAAAGGCAGTGCGGAGGTGAGAGGGGGGGTGCGCGCCGTGCTCCTCTCGCGTCTGCGCGGTCTCCCCCTGCGCTCCGCCAGCCCCGGCCCCCCCCGATCCTTTTCAAGTGCCAGCCACAGTCCCCCCACCCCAACAGTCCGAGGGAGCAGGCATCCCCCGGCCTCCGCTGGCTGCCCACCGAGGGTCAGCTCCGAATGTGGTCCCCCACTCCGCGTGCTGGGTCTCGGGGGCAGAACCCAGGGATTCCGCACATGCCTGGGGCCAGGGGCCCACCCGGGGACAGGATAAGGCAAGAAACCAGCAATCAGCGGTGCGCCCGGCTCTTACCAGAGAGGCTGAAGCTGGACTCGTGGAGGTCCCGCATGCCCCCGTGCCGGGTGACCGGCCGCGTGGGCGTGTCGGCCAGCGGCGTGCCCATCTCCTTTTTCCCCGTGTGCACGACAACGGCGACGTCCCCCAGGTAGGGAGTGCGGTCCACTCCCTTCATCTTCAGGGTCTGCAGAGGATGGGGAGAGAGGCAGAGGGGAGAGACGCCGGCCCACTGCCTGCTCCCCCACGGGACCCAGGGGACTGCCGACTGCTCCAGCCCAGGGCCTGGGGAGTTTTCTTGTGGCTCTGGGGCACCTGTCACACGAAGCCTTTGCCTGTGGTCTGACAGAGGCTAAATAGGCCACCGCTGACACCAGAGTCCCCCAGGATAAGCCCAAGTAGATTAGGCAGCTTTTTCCCAAAAGTTGCTTCTTGTTCTCGCTGCCATCTTTGGCCTTTTTTATTTTTTAATTTATTTTTTGGCAGGCAGAGTGGACAGTGAGAGAGAGAGACAGAGAGAAAGGTCTTCCTTTGCCATTGGTTCACCCTCCAATGGCCGCTGCAGCCGGTGCACTGCGGCTGGCGCACCGCGCTGATCCGATGGCAGGAGCCAGGTACTTATCCTGGTCTCCCATGGGGTGCAGGGCCCAAGCACCTGGGCCATCCTCCACTGCACTCCCTGGCCACAGCAGAGAGCTGGCCTGGAAGAGGGGCAACCGGGACAGAATCCGGCGCCCCGACCGGGACTAGAACCCTGTGTGCTGGCGCCACAAGGCGGAAGATTAGCCTAGTGAGCCGCGGCGCCGGCCATAGCCTAACTTTCTGTGTCTGTTAGCAGGAATAGCCCCATCTTCAGAGACCCCCTTCCTCCTAGAGCTGTGAGCAATGAGTCCTTCTTCGCAGCTTTCTCCATGGGGGCAGGCTGCGGCTTCTGCACCAGAACTGCTTTCTGCCTCGGCTTCGTTAGCCAAGTCCCGGGCAGGTGCTCAGACTGGGTCTGCGCGGGTCACCGGCCCTCACATCCCTACCGCTGAGCAGGTGGAGACTAGGAACGCGCCCCTTGGGGGCAGCCTGTGATCTAGTGGCTAAGACGCCTGTGTCACATGTTGCAGTACTTAGGTTCCACCCCGGTCTGGCTCTGGCTCCAGACCCCGGGGACAATGATGCTGGCTCAAGTACTTGGGTCCCTGCCGCCCACGTGGGAGACCTGGACTGGGTTCCCAGCTCTGGCTTGGTCTAGGCTGTTGCAGGCTTTTGAGGAACCAACAAGCAGATGGGGATGGCTCTCTCTCTCTCTCCCCCTCCCTCTCAAATAAACAGCAATTTCTTAAAAATTAAGAAGAAGAAAAATGAAGCACACCAGGAGTTGGCAGCTTTTCTACAGTCCCAAGGTCAAGTTGGAGGAAAGAAGCTGCTGCCCAAAAGGACAGACACATCACTCCCGGGGTAGGCAGGCTTCCACTGTGGGCCTCAGTGAACAGCACTTTCGTGTGGACACACACGTCCCGCCTCTCCTGGACACACCCGAGTACAGCCGCCAGCATACAGCAGCTCCCTATTTAACTGTGGGTAGCTGCCAAACCGCCTTCCGCACGGCTGCACCGCATCCTGTCCCTTCCAGCAATGGCGGGAGCTTCCCGTGGCCCTGCCTCCTCGGCTACACTGCTGAATCCCACGTGTGCACACGGTAGCACCCTCTGCACCTGAAGCCACCGCCCTTCCAGGTGCATTCTGGGAGCAGGGCACGGAGCCTCCTATACCCCTGGAGGGAACAAATCTGCATTGGGATTTAACATTGTTTTCTGGAAGCCCAAGCCTGCTCCCCACGGCAGGCCTGGCTTGACATGTCTTCATTTGTTGGCTTCTGGGAGAGAAGGGGCCTTGGTGACTGAAACTAGGCCCTCCCGCGGGGAGACAGAGCAGCAGCCTTGATCTTTCTTCCTTCCTTTCTTTCTTTCTTTTTTTTTTTTTTTTTTTTTTTTTTTTTTTTTAAGATTTATTGATCTGGAGGGCAGAGTAACAGGGAGAGGGGATGGGGGGAGAGAACTCCCACTTGCTAGTTCACCTCCCCAAATGCCTGCACAAGCTGGGGCTTGGCCATGGGTCTCCCACGTGGGTGGCAGGGACTCAAGTACTTGAGCCATCGTCTGCTGCCTCTTAGACACATGAGTAAGGGAGATGGATCAGAAGCAGAGTATTCAGGACTGGAACTGGCACTCGGTGCAGGATGCTGGCATCCTGGGCAGTGACTTAACTCGTTGGCCCTCAATGTCCATTCTGGTGGCCTTGATCTTTTGGTGTTAAAACACCTGCTTACCGTTGGGCTTTCGACAAAACGGCTTCCCAAATACCAGTTCTACCCCCACTGACTTCCTCAAGAGCGCAGGAGGGAGCCAGGCAATAGCAGCCCCCCCCCGGGGGGTGGGGGCCCCTGAGCGCACATACCAGTGGGCACACATTGCCATCTTGGGCCTCAAAGAACCCGGGACTCTGTCTGCCTGGTCGTTTGAAGCCCTACCTATCTGGTATTCAGAGAAGGGACAGGGAAGCCAGCACGTGCCACCTCTAGCACGCGCCTTGCTCAGTGCTGGACGGAAGGCAAGAAGAGCGGGTGGGAAAGCAGGGCGGGCCAGTGCTGGCAGGTGCGCCTCCCCGCCCCCCCCCCCCCCCCCAGCTTACCTTCTCTCTCTGGACCAGCTTCTTGTAGACTGTGTCTGGGAAGGACCTCAGCGGGCAGAACTTGCCGGTGCCCTCGGCGCACATGAAGACGCCGTTCTCGTAGACGACACGGCCCCGGCTGATGGTGACCAGGGGCACGCCATGACAGCGCATGTTCTCGTACAGGTTGAAGTCTCCCCCCTGCACCTGGGTGCTGGCCGAGATGGTCCTGGCGGGGGAGGCAACGGTGGGAGAGGAAGCTCTGAGAAAGAAAATGGCTGTGACCGCTGGACAGGACGGGACGGTCCCCAGGGGCTCCCCTAGTGAGCTGCCAAGATTCACGGGTTGAGGTCTTAACACCAGAACCTCAGAACGTGATCGTATTCGGGGACAGCGCACTTTGAGGGTAACTGAGGCAAATGAGGATATATAGGTGGCCCTGGTCCAATCAGACTGTGTCCCTGGAGGAGGAGGAGGCCAAGACTCTGGCCACGGGGGTCCCACAAAGGCAGGCCCACGTGAGGACAGCGGGAGAAGCTGGGGTCCTCTTTCTCCCGGCTACAAGAAGGGCAAGGAGTGCAGGCTTTGGGCGCTGGGCAACACAAGTCCCCTTAGCACCCCCAGGCCCTCTAGCGCTAGCGCCCAGCGGCAGAGTTTACTTCGTGGCTTCCGGGTCCCACACCACCACGTCGGCGTCGGCGCCAGGGATGATGCGGCCCTTGCGGGGATACAGGTTGAGAATCTTAGCCGCGTTGGAACTGGTGACGGCCACAAAACGGTTCTCATCCATTTTTCCTCCAACCTGAAACATTGCAGAAGTGGGAGGTCAGCCGGGTAGGTACCCGGGGTGTGCCTCAAATCCCTTGTCCTCTTTTTGTTATTTTAATCATCTTTTTGCTTATGTGAGAGAGACAGACAGACAGACAACAGGGGAGGGGCAGGTGGGGCCAAAGCTGGGAACCAGGAGCTCCATCCAGGTCTCTCATGGGGGTGGCAGGGACCTGAGCCATCGACTCTGCCTCCAAGTGTGTGCATTGGCAGAAAGCTAGAGTTAGGAGCCAGAGCCGGGAAGCAAACCCAGTGCTCCAGTGTCAGATGCTGGCCAGTTAACTGCTAGGCTGAACTCTGCAACCTGTGACCCTGACCTGTGACCTTCCAGCTCCCTTGCTCAGAACAGCAGCCCTAAGGAGACCATGCTGTGGGTGCCAGCTGCTGCCTCAGTGCCGTGAGCTCACTCCCACCCTTCTCCTTCCCCAGGCAACAGCGCCCGGTATGGACGAGCCAGGGGCTCCCGTGTGTGTGCAAAGGGTCATCCTGTCATCTCCCCTCGGGTGTGGGGGTCCCGTTCCAAGACCTCCAGTGGGGGCCAGGAGCTGAGGTGGGGACTGAGCTCCACGGGGCCAGCCCCCTCTATCTGCAGGTTCTGCATCAAAAATATCCGGAAAAAACTAGGTCTGCCCGCACACAGACAGACTTCTTTTGCCTATCATTATTCTCTAAAAATAGCCACTATCTACGTAGCGTGTACATTGTACCAGGAATTATAAGTAATCTAGCATAAGGGAAGACAAACCCCATTATTTAGAAGGGCCCTGAGCATCCGCCGATTCTGGCACCTGAGGAGGGTCCTGGAACCCACCCCCGACACGTCCCAAGGACAACCATATCCGTGTGCTGTTCCCCCCCCCCCCCACACACCTATGATAAAGTCTGACTTAGAAATTAGGTCTGGGAAGAGAGCATCAATAACTAACACACAACGTACTGCAATAAAAGGTACTTAACCCTCCCGAGTTGTTCATTCGTGGAACTTTCCATTTAGTATTTCTGGGCCGTGGTTGGCTGTGGTCACTGAGACCTTGGAAACCAGGCGAGGAAGCAGCGTTTCCCGTGCTCCGGGATAGCATTCCCCCCTCCCCGCCCCTGCCCCCCACAAGCCGCGAGGACACCGGGGACCTCCCAAGCTGCTGGCTTTGTCTCCAGCACTTTAGAGCTCGTACTGTGTGCTGAATCCAATCCGTGATAGATCAAGACCGAAAATACTCACTCCTCACGCGCAGAACAGGTGGTATTCAAATGAAGCCCCAGCCCCTATCTTTTTTGAAGTGCAATTAGGCAAAATTTATCAACAGCCTTAAAAACACTTTCTTACATCGTGGCCTAGAAATCCACTTCCAGGAACCCACGCGAAGGGAGTGGCTGGAAAATGCTGTTGAGAGACTCAGGAGCAAGGGGGTCCCCACAGCATCATTTCTAAGAGCGAAAATGAAAGAGCCCAGAGCTCCCGGCACTAGGAAGGATTAAATAAAGGGAGGCGCTTCACTTCCTGCCCTGGAGGAAATGCGATTCAGCCATCACGAGGATTGTGAAGAATCTCTGCGGGTGGGTTTGGCACGGTGGTTAACACAGCGCTTGGGATGTTCGTGTTCCACACCAGAGTGCTTGGGTTCCAGTCCCAGCTCTGCTTCCAATTCCAGCTGCTGCTAATGGGCACCCTGAGACAGCAGGCCACGGCCCAAGGACTTGGGCCCCTCCCCCTGCGTGGGGGGTCCAGATTGCGTTCTGGACTCCTGGCTTCAGCCTGACCCAACCCTGGCTGTGGCAGGTATTTGGGGAATGAACCAGCAGTTGGAAGATTTTTGTCTATCTTTGTCTCTTTGCCTTTCAAATAAGTAAAAATAGATGAATAATTTAAAAAACGGACAGCAAATAAATATACTTAAAAAGAATTTTTACTGACATATGAAGACACTCAAAATATACTGATACTTAAAGGCAAAAAAGGAAAAATTGAACCCAGTTATTAAAATAACATATAGTGCATCCCAGAACTAGAAGGAAATTCATCAGAATGTTAATAGCTTAATTTCCAGGCATGGAGTTTTGGGGACTGTCTTCTTTCTTTCTTTTTTTTAAAGGATTTATTTATTTATTTGAAAGGCAGAGAAAGATCATCCATCTGCTGGTTCACTCCCCAAATGGCCACGACGGCCAGAGCTGGGCCAGTCTGAGGACAGGAGCCCAGAGCTGCTTCTGGGTCTCCCCCATGGGTGCAGGGGCACCAGCACTTGGGCCAGCTTCCACTGCTTTCCCAGGCGCATTAGCAGGGAGCTGGATCAGAAATGGAGCCCATATGGGAAGCCTGGCACTGCAGGCAGCAGCTTTACCCCCATGCCACAGCCCACAGCACCCGCCTCGTGGGGAATGATTTCTTACACTTTTCTGTATTTTCCCATAACTGGGCGAATACCTTTCTCATCGGGGGTAAGAGATCCTTGGTGGAACCTGCTCTCCCAAGGGCCTTCTTCACAACAGTAGCATAGAGGGGCTTAGGGAGAGGAGGGCCCGGGGACGTACCACGCCTCTCTCCCACACGACGCTCATACGGTCCTGCACGCCGCTCACTCCGTGCGGGATCTTGGTGAAGTCCTCCTTGCCCATGGCCTTCTGCTTCGTGGTGAACGGCCGGTGATCTGACGCCACGATGTTGAGAGTATCACTGGGCAGACAGAAAGAAGGGACGGGTGGGAGAGGGAAGGGACAGGTACAGGGAACACCTGTGCTCAGGGAACCTGAGACAGCCAACTCCCATCTCAGCTCTGCCACTTGGTAGAGTCACTTCAGCTGTGTGAACCTCAGTTGACTCATCTGCGGAATGGGAATATGAACAGACTGCCAGCATCAGAGGGACTCCAGGGACTGCTTTTGGGATGGCAATTTTTTCTCAAAGATTTATTTTATTCATTTGAAAGGCAGTTACGGATGGGGAAGCGGGGAGAGGAGAGAGGTCTTCCATCCTCTGGTTCACTCCCCAAATGGCTGCAACAGTTGGGGCTGGGGCCCAAGCGCTTGGGCCATCTTCCGCTGCTTTCCCAGGCACATTAGCAAGGAGCTGGATAGAAAGTGGAGCAGCCAGGACTGGAAGAAGCACCCATGTGGGATGCTGGCATTGTAGGTTGTAGCTTAACCCACTATGCCAAAGTGCTGCCCTGGCATGGCGGTTTTTCTGGTGAAGATACTGCATGGAGAACAAATGGACTTAGGGTTCGGCTAACGTGAGCCTCACGCCAGCTCCCTCTCACCAGCTCCGCGGCCCCAGCAGTGCCTGCTGGCAACGGGCGGGTGCTCAGTAAGACACTCACAGGATCAGTGTTAAACTCTGCTAACAACTCAAAGCCACATCCTCCCTGGACGAGGGGCTCTAACGTCCCAGAGGGAAAGAAGGAATGGACAAGACGGCAGGGAAGCGTGACTTAGCAGACCCAGCAGGCTCTGCAGGTCAGCGGGTTTGTCACCAGTGCCATCCGTGACCACGGTCTTCAGGCCATTATCAAGGCCATCTCCAGGCAAGGCTGCAGGTGGCAAAGGCATTGCCACACTGCCCAGAGGCTCTACAGGTGGCCAAGACCCCGGGCCAGCCGGCAGCAGGCCCTCTGCCAAGCTAGGGGGCAGGCCCAGGACCACGTTTAGAAAGCGAGGGCTCACGGCAGAGGAGCAGAAGGTGCGGTCCAGCCCAGGGCACCCTCAGGAGGAAGTGCCCTTGCAGGCCAGGGTGGGGGGCTGGCTGCAGCAGGCTTCATGCGGAAGTGGGAGGGCCCCGAGGGTCAGCTGGGGGGGTCTCATTTCACTCCACGGGAGATGCACAGCCTTGCACGTAGCTGTGGCGTCCACGGTGCCTACTGCGGGAGGGGGAGCGGGTAGCAGGGACCTTCTCTGCGGTGGTAACTCTCTCGGGCCATTTGCAGTCAGGCTACCCAGAGGGACCTCTGCCGGGGGCTTGGCTCACTGCCCACGGCTCTCGTCAGACGACTAAGGGCCTTGGCCAAAGCCACAGTAAGATGATGACTTGGCGCTTTCCATGCCCTGGGCAGGAAGTCCCTGGGCTTCGGAGGCTGCTGGGAGCCCTTCGTGGGGATGCGGAAGACGCTGCTCCGTGGTGCTGAGGCTGTGTCCCAGACCCCTGAGGGACCCCCTCCCCTAACCACGTCCTCTACACCGACAGAGATGAATGGAGTCGCCTGGGTTTCGCTTTCTCCGTGGGGGTCTCTGATCCCTGGGCAGGGCCTGGGTCAGAAGGGGTCCCTGTCGCAGGGTCACAGATGGCAGGTCAGGCACCCTTTAGCACATCCCCAACTCCACAATTTGAGCACCCAACGCAAAAGGCTCCTACACAGTGGACGCCCACTACGCAGGTGCAAACGAACAAGGTCTCATCTCGCCCCAGAAGGGATTCTGGGTTCTCACAGCGCTGCCTGAATCCAGGAGATGGGAAACACCATGCAGATCCCTGGGAGTTTAAATCATGAATGGCTTTGTCAAGTGCACCCTTTTAAAAATGTACCTGTTCAAATGAAAACATGCGAGCCCTTTAAGAAATCAGACTTTCAGTAAAGGACAAATCTTTATAGATTGTACTTTTTATTACTACATAGCCCGAGAAATCACTTTCTAAAGTAGATAATTATGAAACAGCTCATATTTTCTTATAGGAATGGGAATTGGTGTCTGGATTTTCTATCATGAATTTTGCATCATATAAATTACAACCAACAATAAACTCTATATAAAAGCAAGATGAAAGTCATCTTACATTCCTATAAATAAGTATTAAAGTTACGCTCCAAATCCCATGAAACAGCGCACATTATGGCAAGCACTGATTTCAAAAGGGATTCAAATGCTTCTTGTGACACATGAAACCATGACTTTACTTAAGGAAAACCAATTAGAGCGATTTGACAAGACAGGCTAGATAAACTCACCCTGCTCAGTTCATGACATTTCCTTCCCTGCCTACTTGGATCTGCACGGGTTGGGGCACTTGTCATCTTTCTGTTCTTTCAGTAAATTGTGCGTGCAGCAAGCAGAGGTATTTAAAAAGCTTCTTTGGCCTTGGAAACAGCCCGAGCTATTATAGTGAGTTCTTGATCATCAATTGTTCTGTTGTCTTAAAAATAATGGACAAGGGGCCAGTGCTGTGGCATAGCTGGTAAAGCCACCTGCCACCTGCAGTGCCGGCATCCCTCAGGGGTGCCGGTTCGAGTCTCAGCTGCTCCACTTCCGATCTAGCTCTCTGCTGTGGCCTGGGAAAGCAGTAGAAGATGGCCCAAGTGCTTGGGCTCCTGCACCCTTGTGGGAGACCCGGAAGAAGCTCCTGGCTCCTGGCTTCGGATCAGCGCAGCTCTGGGCTTGATTTCCCACCAAGGCAGGCCCTGGAGGCAGTGGTGATGCCTGAAGTAGTGCGGGAGACCTGGACTGCGCTCCTGGCTCCTGCCTCCACCCCCAGCCCAGCCCTAGTGGTTGCGGGTATTTGAGGAACACATGGGCGGATGGCAGCTCTCTCTCTCTCTCTCACACAAGTAGGTAAAGAATAACAACGGTGACGAGGAGCTGACCTTGCATTTCTCCTTCCATCTTTACCCTCCAAACTTACTTAGATCTGTAGGGGCTGCTGCTTTTCCCAACACCGAAACGGTGGGACCGGACAAAGCCATCGCCGCTGTGCCGAGGCGCACGCTGGCCCTCCCCCACACAGAGCCCCTCGCTGCCGTCCTCTGCGGAAAACCCCCCTCCCACTCCTCTCTCTAGGCCTTTACCAGACCAGGATGACTAAAAACTAAGGACAGGGATGAAATAAGTGCCCCGTCAGCTCAAGAGAGCCACCCTCCGTGGGGCCGGTCACTTCCTGCCACCTCCCCAATTCCCCCGGAAGGGGGCGTGTCAGCCCTCAGCCCCCTGGAAGTAGGAGATGGGGCAGAGAGGGGCCCTGCCGAGGCTCCCACATGCTGGTCTGTTGGTCTGCATCTCCCCCTGCTGGAGCTGAGCGGTGCTTCCACACCCTGTCCCCAAAGCCTAGCAGGGGACAGTTCAACAGGTTCCCGTGTGGAGAATGGAGGTGACAGCCGAGGGCGCCTGCCTGGGGATGGCAGAGCCGTGGGTGCTTCCTCTGGGGCCTGGCTGCCTTGCCAGGGTCCTTGCTCATGGACACTGCCAGTGCTGGGAGCTGGGTGTGGATAAGAATTCGCCCGCAGGGCAGGGGGTGGGGTGGGCGGGAGAGTGGCTTTCCAACTGGTGGGACTTTAATATCCAGAAGCCACGAAAGCAAGGGCCACGCCCCAGAAATGTCACTAGAGTCAGAAAGAAGCTTCCGGCAGGTACTGGGGCGAAGCCACACCTCGCGGCTGCACCCCACCCCAGTCAGACGCTTTCTCCAGCTTAGGAAAAAGCAGCGCTGGAAAGAGGGGAATAGAGATCTGGAGGGAGGGTGTGGGTGGAAAGAGGGAGAAAGTGCAGAAGGGGCCGGCGCTGCGGTGTAGTAGGCTAAGCCTCCACCTGCGACGCCAGCATCCCTTATGCGTGGGCAGCAGGTTCGAGTCCTGGCTGCTCCACTTCCGATCTAGCTCTCTGCTGCGGCCTGGGAAAGCAGTAGAAGATGTCCCAAGTCCTTGGGCCCCTGCACCTGCATGGGAGACCGGAAGAAGCTCCTGGCTCCTGGCTTTGGATAAGCATAGCTCTGGCCATTGTGGCCATTTGGGGAATGAACCAGCAGATTGGGAGACCTTTCTGTCTCTGCCTTTCTGTGGTTCTGCCTTTCAAATACATAAATAAATCTTTAAAGGCAGAAAGTGCAGAAGCAAGAGGGAATGAGGAAGGAAGAGGAGCGCACAGAGGGGCCGTGCACACAGGACAGGGAGACACAGGCAGGGGCACGTGTGCTCCATGGTGTCAGAGGCCACGCCCGACAGCTCCCCGCTGGGCTGCAGCCTGAGTCCAGTGCTGGCAGCTTGCAGAAACTACCATCGCAGGCTTAAGTATGTCTTGGACTCGGAAACTCTCACTCCAAACCATGTGGCCAGAGAGGCCTCACAACACGGCCATCATCTGCTGGGACCCGAGAAGGTAACGAGAGCAAATGCCACCCTGCAGGCACAGGGAGCCCCGCCCCGGTCACATCTGCTTCCGGAACACCCACCGAGTCCCCAGGCGGCCGCGCAGGGCAGGCCCCCGCTGAGATGTCTTACTTGGCCAGCAGGCTCATGAGGTAGGTGGAGGTGTTGGTGTCCAGCCTCAGGGGAGGCACCGTGACGTAGGCGGCCGCGTGGGCCCAGTCCTGGTGGTAGTAGTGCAGGCCGGTCAGCGTGGCGTGGGCGGTGGTGGTCTCGGCCAGCACAACCTTCCCTGGAGGAAGAAGGGTCCCAACCATAACCAGGGGGCCACGGAACCCGAGAGACCACGGATCTGAGCCTCCTGTTTTACAGGTGTAGGGGTGGAAGTGGGAGACAGTGGGGCCCTGTCCAGGCTGGCGGACGGCTGAGAAGCCAGCTGGGGTCCAGCCCCCAGAGGGCCCTGTTTTCCTGTGGACTCCTGGCAAGGGGAACAGGAGGCTGTGGACCCCCGGGCTGGGCAGTCCCAGGGCTGCTTGTAGGGGTCTGGCTGGGCTGAAGCATCAGTGTGTGCAGGGAGCCGTGGGACATGAGGCTGGACAGCGGGGTGGGAGCGAGCAGGGCTGCCAAGGCCACACCAAGGAGCAGCCTGGGCAAGCGGGCACTGCAGCAGCTTCAGGACAGTCGCGGGGGGCGGGATCTGTAGCAGGGCCAGGGTTCAGGGTGCTGGTGGGGTGGGGAGGTCAGGGCAGAGGAGCCACAGCAGTCCAGGAGAGACCCCACAGGGCTTCTATTGGGGGTCGAGTGGAGGGGTTGCCGTCTAAAGCGCGACCAGTGGGGAGGCTGCCATGCCCTTGCCTCTGAGTTGCAGCCCAGGGCCGTGACTGCCACTTTGCTGCGCTAAGCCACAGCACGGCCAGCAGGACCGCAGGTGTCAGCCCCAGGTGCAGCGCCGGCGCCCCCCAGCGGTCAGTGGGATGTAAGAGAAGCTGGGCCCACTGGCTGGCATGTCCCCCAGGGACTTCCCAGACCACCATCCACCCCGGAAACGTGCACTGGAACCCGTCCAGGATTTCATGCTGGATGCCAAGGCAACCGCTAGTGAAACCCGAGAGAGATGTTCCCAGGCCCGATGGTGGTGCCAGTCTCCCCAGAAAGCTGCTACGCATGCAGGCGTGCAGAGGAAAACACTCTGATTGCAAAGGACTGAGCCAGGTGAGTGCAGGGCAGGGCTGAGGAGAGAGGGGCAGGTGCTGGCCCTGGGCGTGCTCGGAGCCGGGGGCCCCCCGGCATTCTCGAACCCCACCTCGTAGCCGAGCCCTGTCCGTCCAAGCCCAAGGACTCACCTTGCATCTTAGCAGCTGCGATAACGTCACCAGCCGAGATGCTGGACACGTTGACCAGGTAGATCGGACAATGAGTCTAAACACAAGGAAGAGTGGGAAGTGGGGGGGCAGCAGCCCATGCACTTGGCAAGCACCCCAATCACCCGGCCACATGATCCTGCTCCCGCCCCAGGGGACACAGGGCTGGCAGCCAGAGCGCAAGCGCAGGCCAAGGACTGAATGAAGTGAGGGTGGCCGGCAGCAGCCAGCACCAGAGCCCCCCACCCCTGGGGCGGGCCGGGGGAGCCCACCCACGAGGCAGCCCCGTGGCGAGACTGCCTGCACCTCACGTTCTCTCCCATCTGACAACCACGACCACTGTAATTTTCCTGTTCATAACCGTGATGGCCTGAGACAGTGGGGATTAGTTTCCATGTCTAAAATTACGAGTTCTGCCACCTCGGGGCTGCTCTACCGGCGGACAGAAGGTACCCTGGAGAAGAACATGCCGGGGGCCTACGCTCAGTGTCTCGGCCAGACGACACCTGGACTGTCCTAGGATTAACTCTTCCTCCGCTAAAGCTGGGTGACGTGGTCCCTGGCTTAACTTCTCTGGGCCCAAGCTTGAGCTGAAAACCAAAGCTGCCCATGCCTTTCCTTACTGTCCGTGACGTTTCCATCGGGAAAGAATGGATGAAATAACTGTTGTCATGACGACCACACACCGCCACTGTTGGCGGCCCACGAACTAACGGGAACCTGTTCCTTACTCCTTGATTTTCAGAGGAGGAGGAACTGGCCTGAGGGTGATGCGATTGGCACAGCGGACGTTCTGATTCTGTGACTGGCTGCACCTGCCGCCTCTCTGTGCCCCTGTAACTTCTCCGTGCACCTTCCCTCCTGCCTGCATCCTTGTGGGGAGCCCAGGCTGTCTCAGCAGGGAGGTTCCCAGAGAGAGCCCATTAAGGTCACGGCGCCAATGATCCCGACACAGACAGCTGGGCTTCCCACTCCAGTTTCTGTCTCAGTCGGCCTGCAGCCTGGGAATTTGCGTTTCAAAGTTCCTCTTTCCAAGAAGTGAGGCTGAGGCTGCTGGTCTGGGGACCACACTATGGAAACCAGCAATCTCGCTCAGAGGATGTGAGAACGGAACCCTTTAGGGGTGGCCTAGGAGAAACTACCTGTCTAAGGGCTCCACGCTTATAACGTGCTCCCCGCCCACGGCACGGCGGAAAGCTACCAATGCTCTCGTCCCAGTGCTCTGTGATGCCAGGGTTATATTTGGCACAGGCCAAAGCTAGAATCCTGGAGCCACATCTCTCCCCAACTCCTCCCATCAACATTGCATCACCCTGAACCACACCCCGGAAATAGCGTGAGAACAGTGGCCCGGAGGCAGTTTGCAGTGACGGTTCTGGAAGACAAAACTACCTTCGTCTCTGAAAGAAAGAGATTCCAGCTGGGGGAGGCTCTGCGGCGCCCCCACACCTTTCCTGCGCCCCTCGGGAGCCATCTGCCCCTGAGCAACAAGCTGAGGTTCCAGCAAGCGCAGCCTGGCGGGCTGGAGAGCCGGGCGGGGGTCGACGGCACTGGCCCAGCCGTCGGGGCCGGGGTCCCGGGAGCCAGGCGCGGAGTGGCCCCCAGCGCGGGAGGGTGCACCGCGAGGCTGGTTTCGGATCCCGTGGTGATCGGGCCACTTACCCTGTTGGCGATGGTGATGACGCGGTGAGCAGCTTCCGCTTCCAGCTGTTGGCATAGAGGACAGGGAGAAACCAAGTGTCACCATCCGCTCCCGGCCTGCCCACCCCAGCTGAGAGCGCTCGGCATAGAAAGTGCCCGGACGTCTGACAAGAGCAGGAGGAGCCGTCTGGGCCCACGGGGGCTGCCTCGGGGGCAAGGGCTAGGCAGGATCACCAAGCTTCACCCCCTGGGGCTCCCACGGAGGGAGAATCCTAGGACTCAGAACACTGGGACATCCTCACGGGACTCTAACAGAGTTCAGCAAAGGCAACGAAATTAAGCTGATGAAAACCTGAGGCACGTCTTGTCCATTCTCTCTGCAGCCTCCCCGGCAATGCAGTACAGGAGTAATAATGACTGAATTCAGCCTGGAGCAGGCCCCCTCTGCACCTGGCACTTCTGACCCTGTTAGCCTGAGAGATCCTGGGGCGGGGTGTGGGCTCAGGTAGCTCCTGGTGGGCAGAGGGGCTTGGCTAGCTCTGGGTGGGAGGGGCTTGGACAGCTGGGGGGTGGAGGCTTGGCTAGCTCTGGGTGGGAGGGGCTCTGGGAGCTCCCCATGGGAGCGGCTGTCGGTGCAATACAGGATGTCGGGCAGCGTGCCTGAACTCAGCCCTGCACCTGCCAGTAGCTCCCCACCCCTCCCCCTCCCACTGGAACAACCCAAACTATCTCTCAGCATTGCCCACTGCCCCCTGGAGAGCAAAACCTGGCCTGCCATAGACAAAAAACCTTGCACTTCACTGACACGTGCGGCTGGGACTGTGCCCTCTCTCCCTCATGTGACTTCACAAGGAGACCGCGTCCTGCGTCCACTCCAGCCCAGTTTGGCCCTGTTCGCCTGGGGACACCCTTGTGGGTTTGTGGCGTTGAATCCACCGTGTCTTTCTTGACCAATTCTGAGGGCCCCGAGCAGGACCTGTGGTCAAGGGTTCTATGAAAGACAGGGGTAGACCCCTGGCAGGAGAAAGGTGACGGTGCCGCTGTGAGACTCGTACCACACACCCGGGCCCCGGCCCCTGGCCCCTCAAGGCGGCCCCTCCATGCCTCAGGGGCATCCAGCCACCGCTGTGCATTTAAGACTTCGAGGGGGCCGGAGCATAGATGCGCCTCTCGTCTCGGTGGGAAGGGTCTGAAGTATTCCACAGGTGCTCACAGGGACTTCATCCCAGAGTGCTGAGTCCCTGGCTCAGAGCTGGGGATGGGCGCTGGTATCCGAAGGCCCACTCTCTGTCCTTTGTCTTCCAGCTAGGTTTTGGGCTAAGCAATCACTGGTTGCTGATCTTGTCTCCCCCAGATCTTTGAAATCAGAACCAAGTGGAGCCGGCCGGCCCACTAGGCTAGTCCTCTGCCTGCGGTGCTGGCACTCTGGGTTCTAGCCCCGGTTGGGGCGCCGGTTCTGTCCCGGTTGCCCCTCTTCCAGCCCAGCTCTCTGCTGTGGCCCGGGAAGGCAGTGGAGGATGGCCCAAGTGCTTGGGTTCCTGCACCCGCATGGGATTCCAGGAGAAGCACCTGGCTCCTGGCTTCTGATTGGCGCAGTGCGCCAGCCATAGCGGCCATTGAGGGGTGAACCAATGGAAGGAAGACCTTTCTCTCAATCTCTGTCTCTCTCTCTCTCTCTCTAACTCTGCCTTAAAAAAAAAAAAAAAAAGAAAAAAGAATCAAGTGGATTCGGTATAGTTCCCCCTTGCTGTCTCTTTCAAGCAAGCTCAAGGTCAAGTGTCCTCGGCATGGAGGAAGCTTACATCCGGGACGTCTCTTCTAAAAGCGTCTGTAAATCTGCATGACAAGGGCCAGCGCTGCACCGTAGGGTTAAGCAGCACTGGCATCATATGGGCGCCAGTCATGTCCCGGCTGCTCCACTTCTGACCCAGCTCCCTGCTAATGCGCCTAGAAAAGCAGTGGAGGAGGGCCCAAGTGCTTGGGCCCCTGCACGCACATGGGAGACCCAGAAGAAGCTCTTGGTTCTTGGCTTCAGACTGGCCCAGCTCCAGCCATCACAGCCATTTGGGGAGTGAACTAGCAGATGGAAGATCTCTCTCTCTCTCTCTCTCTCTAGTAACTCTGTCTTTCAAATAAAATAAATAAATCTTTTTTAAAAAATCTGGAGACAGAAGTTGGTAAGGGACACAGGGCCTTTCTTACCTCCTCCGGACGGCTGATCTCGATTCCTTCTGGGCCTGTGATCCCCAGATCCAGGGCCTCCTTAGCACCCTGAGTAAAAGCACGAGAAAGAGAATTGAGAGAAGTGCAGAGAAGAGGAGCTACCGAGCCCGCTTCAGCCACTTGCCACGTCCTCACTTCTGCAAGGCTTGGCTCCTACGGAGCGCAGAATAAACACGGGACGCCCCAGGCACTGAGGGTCTCCCGATTCTTCTATGTGACCGAACATATCTTCTTCTCTTAAAATGCAGCTCAGTGATCAGCCAACAGATCTGGGACGCCAAAGACAAGCACTCTGTATTGGCCTCAGAGTCGGGAAATGTGGACAAATCTGTAGCTCCTAGCAGCTGCCAGACCAGCAACCAAGACCTACGTGCACAAAAGGTTCAGCTGTCTTGGGACCCGTGCATGGATCCCTGGTGACTTCTCAGCTCCTCTGCACAGCTACCGGACATGACACGCTGATCCTGATATTTATTCTGTGTGTCAAAACTCATTAGAAAGACTGCTAAGAACTACTGCAAATTCAGTGGCCGTAGTGGAATTTAAATGTCACACTGGGCACCATCCTCGGAGACCCGAGAAAGTGTTTGTGCTTGAAAGAGACCTTGCTTTTTCAGGACAGTGGGAGAGCTTGCATGTTCTGACCGAGATTTGTCACTGGGGGTGTTTGCATCTCACACTTCATTTTACCACTTATTTTGTCTGAGCCCTGTTGGATCAGTGGCGGGGGAGGTGGAGAGGGCCAGGAACCCCCCCCCTGAGAACCGTCTCCACTGGTGCCCCCATCTGACACCCTCTACCGCAGAGACTTGCCTCGGCCACCAGCTCCCCGTTTTCCGCGTGGACCCGGGCAATGGCCCCAATGTCCTTGCACGCGTGCAGCACTTGGTACAGCTCGCTGTCCCGGAGCATGTACAAGTCTTTGTAGGTCATGAACATCTGGAAGGAGTTGACGCCCTTCTCTCGCACCAGGGTCTCCATTTCTGCTTTCACCTGGAGCGCGGGAGGCAAAGGCGACACCACGTGAGGTCGGACGTTCCAGAGGCTGACCGGCAGGCATCGTGGCCCACACAGAGGAGCCGTGGGGCCCACCTGGCTCGGTCTAGGCCCACCCACCCCTCACGGTGTCTCCCTCGTTCCCACTCCTGCAGTTGCTGCGAGCAAATGCACGAAGATGACTGACAACAGCCAGGCACGACGCAGTCGTGGGAGCTCTCGCAAAGTGACGGCCATGCTTCCCCTGTTATACACCCTTGTCCTGTGTTTCCACCTCCAAACCAACCTTCTAGGTAAATGCAGCGACTTTTCTTCCCACTGGCCTTTCCCCCATCCCCCAGGACAGGAGCAGAATGGCACAAAGACACCAATGCCAAGAACGCAGAGACCCAGGGGAAAGTGAACCCAGGAACACAGCAAAAGCATGCGTAGTGTACTTGCACACAGCGGGATGCACCCCAAGGTTGTTTATGTTAGGGGGAAACGGGAGGACCGCCGGTCTACAGGGGAAAGCAACTTGAGGGTCATTGGCTGACAGCCGTGGGCGGCCAGGACCTGGATGGTCATGGAGGACCCTGAGCCAGGTGGAGCTCACATCCAAGCCACAGTCACAATGGAAAAGGCAAGGGTGGAGCAGGCCGGGAACAAAGAAGCAAACCCAGTGGGGGTTGTTGGGGTTTGAGCTTCTTTTCTTGTCTGTTTTTAAAATCTGCAACCAGAAAAAGAATTACTATGCAGAATTTAAAGGGGGTGGCGCTGTGGCTCACCATGGTGGACTCCCGGTGCAAAGGGGATCTGATCCTGCGCAGTGTCTGAGCCCTGCTCGGCCACTAGGGGGCAGTGCTCCCCACTGGGTGCTGGTGGAACCTGGTGTGACCATCAGGGGGCGCTAAGAGCTGGTGGTCAGAGCAAGGAGCCAGCGGGCTGCAGAACTGGCCTCTGTCTCCGTTTGGCGCGGTGCCTGCAGAACGAGCTCTCTAAGTTAAGCACGACAGACCCCTCTGGAATCCTAAATGTTTATTCCTTTGGCATCTGGGGGAGTCAGGCTGGTGGTGGAGAGCCGGAGACCCCCGATGGCTCAGCCCAAAGGCCCCTGTCTTCAAGGCCACTGAGGCCTCCTTGTGGATCCCGCGGACTGTTACCTTGGGCGCCCACCAGGTGATCCCCACGTGGAGGGCGTAGTCGCAGCAGACCTTGGGGTCGGCCAGGGCCCGGCACTTCTCATAGGCATCCACAAGGGAGGTCTCCTTGTCAGGCAGGACATGGCCCATGACCATGGTGGTGCCTCCCACGAGCGCCGCCTGCAGGAGGGGAGAAGAGGCATTGGTCACAGCTCTGCCTGCAGCCGCTGAAGTCGCCGACATGATGACACACAGAGACAGGGCAGAGGCCACTTCGCGAGAGGCTGGGAGGACGAACCCAGCCATGTCTGGGCAGCCATGTGGGGCTGGACGGAGGTGGGGGGGCACCGTGACAGTGGGGTCCCCCACACAAACCTCTCCTTTCTCATCTTGGGTCTCAGCTTTGGAAAAACCTCCATTTGTTACCACGCCTAAGCCAGTCCCTTTTTCTCAATGGGAAGCCCTCCCTGCAAACGACTTTCAGTCATCTTATGTATATTGGTGACATCATCAAATGTCTATACACAGTGTGGAAATAACAGGATATAAGCTCTGGACTCGGCTAGGCCTGGTCCAACCCTGGCAGATGTGGCCATCTGGGGAGTGAACCAGTGGATGGAAGATCTCTCTCTCTAACTCTGCCTTTCAAATAAATAAATCTTTTTTAAAAAGAAAATAATGATATGGATGGCATAATCAAATGTCTTAGCTATACACAGTTAACCATAATGCATACAATATTAAATTGGATATATTGTTTTATTGTCTCAAATATATGGAGTAATTTTTAAGGACATTTATTTATTTGAAAGGCAGAGTTAAAGAGAGGCAGAGGCAGAGAGAGAGCGAGAGGTCTTCCATCCACTGGTTCACTCTCCCAAATGGCCACAGCAGCCAGAGCTGTGCTGATCTGAAGCCAGGAGCCAGGAGCTTCTTCCAGGTCTCCCATGCAGGTACAGGGACCCAAGGACTTGGGCCATCCTCTACTGCTTTCCCAGGCCATAGTAGAGAGCTGGATTGGAAATGGAGCAGCCAGGTCTTGAACCAGCACCCATATGGGATGCCGGCACTGTAGGAGGTGGCTTTACCCGCTACACCACAGCACAGGCCCCATGGAGCAATTTTATTCAGATTTTTCATATGTATCTTCAATATCAAGCATATTATCTTCACTTCCAGCTTGTTTGAGACAGAGTAGTTTATTAGATGCATGTGTGATTTATTATTGAAAAATGATCCCATAGCAATCTCCACCAGATATTATTCTGTTACAAAGAAATCATTAAAAAGTCTCTCTTGCAACTATAAGTTGTATAGTAATAATATGAGAATAATGATTAAATCTGGATTAAAGATCCCCATCTTGACTTTTTATTTCATAGGTGACTCCCAATATTAGCACTGCCCAAGCACAGGCACTGGACAGAGCCTAACGGTGCTTACAATGAAAAAGCCGGTGATCTTGACTTTTCCACCCAGCGAGCATATCTCCCCTCTGAGACATTTGATGATGTCATCAATATACATAAGATGACTGAAAGTCGTTTGCAGGGAGGGCTTCCCACTGAGAAAAGAGGGACTGGCTTAGGCGTGGTAACAAATGGAGGTTTTTCCAAAGCTGATACCTGAGGGATCAAACTGAGGTCGGATTTCTTGCAAAGCTTAAAGCAACCAACAGAGGGAGGTAGCTCCGGGCTACAACTGTGGGAAGCGGGCTGGAGGCGGCCGAGAGACAGAGGGAAGGGGAGCGCGCCGGGCAGATTGTAGCTTTACTCGCTGGCTCCTATTTCTGATTCTGCCAGAGGGTGCCAGGCTGATGCATTCTCATAGCAGGTGGTTGTACTCGCTTTTATCCTGAAACGCATTTCTGGCTTGTGCACGTGCACCCGGGGGTGTCTGGCATATTGGGATTTTACACACTCAGTTGCTTTATTTTTCTGTGGTTCTAGATCATTTTCCTTTGCATCCCCCTGGTACATCTGCAGCCTCGGGAAGATGGGGAACCTGCAAACAAACAGCACAGGCGACAAAGGAGCCGGGACTGCCTGGAGTTGTAGGATCCAGGGTAGGAGCAGAAACAGGCTAACGGGCAAACCTGTAAGTATTTAAGAGTTACAGAGCAAGCCAACGAAATCACACGGAATGTATTCTGTCCTTCGCCTCGGACAAATCCATCTTCGTAATGACCAAGAAGAGGGCCAGGCTTGATTTTAGAACGCTGGGGCTCCTCACTGTCCCGCGCCAGCCCCTGCCTGCACCCTGCCTTTATCCTGCAGCCTGCAGGCCTGTGCTCCGCCCACCCTCTGCAGAACGCTGCCTGGGGGGCCGTGTGCAAGGCCTGGTGGTGTGGTCCCCCAGCACAAAAGATCTGGGCTTGTTTGCATAGGCCCTGCTCTGGGTCAGTTGCCAAGGAACTTAGGGACCCAGGGTGGTCGAGGGATTGGCCCCACAGGAGGCGGCACCAGCTATCAGCCTGAGCAGGGTGCCGTGGGGTCCAGAAAGCAGGCCACAGACACCTCCTGCCTGGGTCTAGCGACAGGAACCAAAAAGAATTCTGGCAGCAGTCAGGAGCAGTGGCCATCACCACTTGCTCATCGTAATCGCGGGGCCCCTCCGTGGCCCACCTCCCTGGGGGGAACGGCCGGGGCAGCATCTCTAAGCTGGAATGCTTATTCCTCTGGTCACAAGAACGTCACAGGAGCAGCAAACACCCCTCCTCCCCCAAGCAGCTGCAGGCCCCGGAGCCCAGAGCAGACGCTGCACAGGTGCATCCTGGTTTCTCCTCTTAGGCGGGATACACGTGGAGCTGGCTTTCTCAGCACTTGCCGCTCCGACGCACGGGAGGGAGGGAGTGTGCCAGCACAGATGTGACAGACCTGCTCCGTGTCAGCCGCCACGGAACGGCCCTGCAGAAGCCAGCGCCGAGCGCGACCCCCGCTGGCTCCCGAGGCTCCAGAAGGGTTATGTTTCAGGGGATGTGACGACTGTCGGGCGTTCACGGCTGCTCAGGCCCAAAGCCGGGAGGGCTGGGTGAGCGCCAGGGCTTTCACAGAAGTCCATAGAACGAGGCTGACAGAGGATGGCAAAGGGCTATGCTGTGCCGAGTGGGAAAGGCGGAATTCTAGACGTGTCCGAGCTGCTCGGAGCTGTGTGTGAGCGTGTGGATGGGATGGGCTCTGAAAACCAGGAAAGCCGTGCAGATGCTCCCGCGCCTCTGGATGCCGCTGGGAGAGCCAGCATTTGTTCACGCGCATCTGCCTGCTTGCATGTCCCCATTAAAATTCCTCCCAGTGGTGCTAACGGTTTCGCCAAGCAGCAGAGCACCTGAATTCACAACTGGCTCTGGCTCCTGCCTCCAGCCAGTGCAGACCCTGGAGGCTGGTGGGAGACCTGCATTTGCATTCTGAGCTCTGAGCTTAGCCCGAGGACAGCCCTGGCCATCGCAGGCATCTGGGAAGTGAACCAGTGGATGGCAGCTCTCTCTCTCTCTCTCTCTCTCTCTCTCTCTGCCTCTCAAATAAAAACATGCATATTTTCCATCTTTTACACTCTACCCAAGTACCAAAGACCAACTCAGCAGCTTCTCTCTTGCTTGGGGCAACTTCCTTCCCTGCATGGGGACACAAGTGGCCACCCAAAAGAGGGGGCTCCCGCATTTCATCAGGCGAGCCTCACGGGCGTGTGACCCGCACAGCTGCACAAGGGCCCGCTCTCGAAAGGCCGCTGTGGTCACTGTTTGGAAATTCTTAGTAAGTTTTTTTTATTTTTATTTTTTTGACAGGCAGAGTGGACAATGAGAGAGAGAGAGAGACACAGACAGAGAGAAAGGTCTTCCTTTTTTCCGTTGGTTCACCCCCCCCCCCCCAATGGCCGCTACGGCTGGCGCACCGCGCTGATCCGAAGCCAGGAGCCAGGTGCTTCTCTTGGTCTCCCATGTGGGTGCAGGGCCCGACGACTTGGGCCATCCTCCACTGCCTTCCCGGGCCACAGCAGAGAGCTGGCCTGGAAGAGGGGCGACCGGGACAGAATCCGGCGCCCCGACCGGGACTAGAACCCGGTGTGCCGGCGCCGCAGGTGGAGGATTAGCCTATTGAGCTATGGCGGCGCCGGCCCTTAGTAAGTTTTAAAACCATGAGTCTCACATTTCCTTTTGCAAACGGGCCTCATAAATGATGCAGTCATTCTTGCCTCAACTCCTCACCTGTGCCGGCCCGGAGGAGGGGACCAGACTCTCAGCCTTGTGCTGGGCTGCACCGGAACTAACATGGCCAGGTCCCACTGGGGACTGAGGACACACCACCATCACTCCAGTCTCATCGGCTCTCCCATCACCATGCAGCAAATGCCTCAAATGCCTAATCTCTTGGAAGTAAACAGCTGCTTCTGGGGCCCGGGAGGGCTGCACGGCCACTCCCAGGGGCCACCCTCTCTGTGCCTCTGGCTACACACAGCTCGCAAGCCTCTCCCTGCGGCCTGGTGAGCTCACCTGCTGCCGACTGGTTTTCCCTAACCTGCACATCTGGGTTTGGTTGGCTTCTGCACTTCCGTTCACTCCCCGATCCTCCCTTCCGGCTGCACCACCTGGGCACGGGCCTTCCCTTCCTCTCAGGCTCTGTGCTGTCACCCCTGAAACTCACCTGCACGCTGCTGGCGTGTTCCACAGGGGAGACAGGCAGCAGCCGACCCACAGTACACTTTTCCCCAGCTGGATCTGCCTTGCATTAAAGCACATTAATGCCATTTATGGAGGTGAAACAGTACAGTGATGAGAGCCGGACTCCGAGGCAGGCGGATGGAGGTTCAAATCCCCACCCCGCCACTTCCTGGTTGCAAGACCCTGAGCAAGTCACCTACTTTTACAAATGGAGATGATGATAATTGGTGCCTCAGGGGTTACATGAGGATACACGAGATAAAGCACGTGAGGTCCTAGCTCATTCCTGCACACAGACGGAGCCCCACAGGTTGGATGATTGTTAGCAATGAGCACCATGCGCAGGCAGGCCAACGCGTGCACTATGTGGCCTCTGTTAAACGCACTGAAGCTCCAGAGGGGAGAAGCCAGCCTCTCCTTGTGCATGGAGTCCAAGTGGCAAACAGGACAAGAAGGAAAGCTCACTGTGAAGGGGGGCGACTTCGGAATACTCGGACACTGTCTGGCCGCACAGGACAGTATTCCACAATGGTGATGGACAGCAGAGGAAGGAGAGGCCCTGTTAGGACAGGAAGGCTCCGAGCTGGACAGAGCGGGGGAGGGGGGGGAGCATGACCTGACCAGGCTGGGACACTCTAGGGTAGGAAGTGTTGTGGCAAAGACAGGGCACAGCTGGAGGACAGAGCATGGATCTGTCTGGTTAAGGCCAACACAGGCCATAACTGGGTGGACCTTGATTAAGCTGGATTCCATCAGATCGGCAAGTTTGCCAACTCTTAAGTATGGAGGAGGCGGCATTGAGAACGCTTAGGGAGGGTGGGATTTAGGAGCACGGGTACTAAGGTTACACCCCCATCCCTGGACAGGTCTGAGGCCCAGGAAGGGAGGTGGGCAGCAAAGCTAGGATGGACTTCTGGTCAACCTCAGCTGTAAGCCAGGTGCAAATAGCGGGTCTGAGGGCAGAAGCTAACATGCGTTTTAAGGGGCCAGTCCTGTGGGAAAGGCGCTGGGCCCAGGAAGCAGGCTGGGAGGTTTGAGGGGTTGGGACCCTGGGGCCAGCGCAGGTTCAGTTCAGACAGAGTGGGAGGGGCCCCAGGCCAGGCTGGGCTTGGCTGAGAGTGAGAACTGTGTGCCGCAGTTTCCTAGAAATGCAATCAGTTCTCTGATGGTGTGCGGAGGCCGGAGGTGAGCGGGAGGGAGGAGCCCGAGCTTCGGAGCCTGGCAGACCTGGATGTGAGCTCTGGCTGCATACCGAGGGGTCCGGGGTCTCAGCGCTGAACGTGTTAAGAGTGGGGCTCTGGGGGTCCCCAGAGGCAGGTGCACAGAGGCGTGGGCGGCCTGAGCAGCAGATTTCCCAGGCAGGGAGGGTGGGAAGAGAAGACCATGTGGGATAGGACTGGAGGGGCAGCCCGAAGCAGGGCATGGTCAAGGTGCAGGCCAGGTCGGGAAGATGGGGCCTGGCCGAGAGGCAGGAGGAAGCCTGGGCGGGCAAGGGCTAATGGAGGCCAGGCCGAGCCTCGTCCCAAAGCCCAGAAGCTTCCTGCCCCCCCTCCCCCCCACAGGCTTCACAAAGAGGCGGGCTGCCCTCGGAGGCGAAGACGCAGGCCCTCCTGGGAGAACGGGCTGCCGCTGTGACGCGCACCAGGTGTCAGGGCCACAGGCCTCCGGCTCAGGAAGCAGATGCCACGGGCAGCCCTGCTACGAGCCGGGGCGCCCACTGCCGATTCCACGGGGGGAATCCCCGTTTCCCCTCCCGCTGGCCTCATCCCACCCAAGGCAGGCAGATGGCCGTGTGGGGCGGCCGGGTCCTGGGAGGCCGTGTGGGGGCACCGTGTCCACCTTCCCTTCCACCACGAACACCTCAGCACAGAGCAGAGCTGGCTGTGCCCAGGGCCACAACCAGGGACTGGAAAGCTCACCGCAGAGGACCGCACGGGAGCGAAGCCCCCAACATCCGGGTTCTCACCCCAGAACGGGTGCAAACAACAAGGGGTGCGCCCGACAGAGGCTTTGGGATGAAACTAGCCCCTCTGCCCGGGGAGGGGGGCATTTGGTGAACCAGTTAAGAGGATACTTGGATGCCTGCGTCCTGCATCAGTACCTGGGTTCAAGTCCAGGCTCTGCTTCAGGTCCAGCTTCCTGGCAGCGCGCACCCTGGGAGGCGGCAGGCGATGGCTCGAACCCGGTTTCCCTGCCACCCACATGGGAGACCCGGATGGAGCTCCTGGTTCCTGGCCTAGGCCTGACCCATCCCCAGCTGTGTTGGGTATTTGCAGAGCAAAGTGGCAGATGGGAGAGCTCTCCCTGCTCTCTCTCCTCCCACCTTCCTCTGGCTTTCAAACAAGATAAAAACGTAACAAAATTTTACAAAGCACAAAGGAAAGAAACCAGATGCAGAGAGACTCTTGACAGCACACCTGTCGGAGGCGCTGGCCCTTCACATGCAGAGCGCCCCATAGCCGGCCACTGTGACAAAGCGTGTCCCTGGTCGGCAGGCACACGTGGCCGTTGCCCCTGTGTCTGAGGTCGGCTGGGGCTGTGCTCCAGTTTTCACTGCGCCCCCCCGCCCGCTCTCCTGTGACGCCGAGAGTACGTGTGACACTGCTAACACCCTAACTAAGCGCAGAAGACCCCAGCCTGGGGCGCTCCCAGGGAGTGGCCTTAACCCATGGACCACGGACCCATCAATCACTGGGAGCGCCAGTCCGGGGAGAAACGCAGAGGCACGCGTGGTTTTTAAGGGAGACGCGATGCAGGCGGCCGCGATCGAGACGTTCCTGGAAACCGTGGGATGAGCTGGGCTGGCTCTCAGACGCGGCAGGCCAGCAAGGCCAGCGAGGGCGGGCTGCCCGCCAGCAATGTGCAGCAGCACCCTCAGCAAATCATCAGTGCCCTGTGGCGGTAGCGCCTGCGTTCAAGTCACTTTCAGGAAGAGAATGAGCGTTTGTTGATGGCGGACTACGTGCAATGTTCCTAACACTTATTATCTTGTTTGGTCCTCAAAATGACTCTGCAATTAAAAACGGGGACTTGAACAGGTGTTCACAGACCTGTGTCCAGAGCAGTCCTAACAGCCAAGGGGCGGAAACAGCCCAAGTGTCCACCGCTGGAGGAAAGGCTAAGCAAAGTGTGGTACCCACGTAGACGGAATATTACCCAGCTGTCGCAAGGAGGGCCATCTGCCACACTCCTTACAGCCGTTAGGTTAAGTGAAGCAGCCAGTCACAAAGGACAACAAATACTGTGCAAGGGTACTTTAAAAGGTTCATGGGAAAATGGAATTAAAATTTGGGGGCTGGTGCTGTGGCGTAGCTGGTAAAGCCGCTGCCTGAGACACCAGCATCCCATATGGACACCAGTTCAAGTCCCGGCTGCTCCACTTAAGATCCAGCTCCTCGCTAATGACCTGGGAAAAGCAGCGGAAGATGGCCCAAGTGCTTGAGTCCCTGCATCCATGTGGGAGACCTGGGTGAAGCTCCTGGCTCCTGCTTGGTCCAGTACTGCCCATTGCGGCCATCTGGGGAGTGAACCAGCAAATGGAAGATTCTCGCCCTCTCTCTTTATAACTCTTTCAAATAAATAAATAAATCCTAATAAAAGAAGATGTGGGGCTGGCATTCCATACGGGAGTGCTGGTTCGTGTTCTGGCTGCTCCACTTCCCACCTAGCTCCCTGCCCAGACCTGGCACTTGTGGGCATTTAGGGAGTGAACGAGTGGATGGGAGTTCTCTCTTTCCCACTGTATCTTTCAAATAAATTTTAAAAAATATTTTAAAAATTTATTTTAAAGGCACAGTTAGGGAGAGAGAGAGGTCTTCCATCTGCTGGTTCACTCCCCAAATGGCTACAATGGCCTGGCCTGGGCCAGACGGAAGCCGGAAGCCAGAAGCTTTTTCTAGGTCTCCCACATGGGTGCAGGAGCCTAAGCACTTGGGCCATCTTCTACTGCTTTCCCAGGTGCATTAGCAGGGAGCTGGATTGGAAGTAGAGGAGCCAGGTCTTGAACCCGTGCCCATATGGGATGTTGGCATCACAGGCAGCAGCTTTACCCGAAATGTCACAGGGCCAGCCCCTCAAATAAACCTTAAAAAGAAAAAGATATGCATTTTCCATCAACTTTCTGAAGACCTCACGACATATGATTTCTCTTCTACGAGTTACCTAACAGGAGTCGAACTCACAGGGAAAGGAAATAGAATACGGCTGCCACAGTGGAGGAGTTGGTATTCAATGGGTACCGAGTTCCAGCTGGGTAAGGTGACCAAGTTGTGCAGGTGGACAGTGGTGGCGTCACCTTAATCTCTGGGGTCTGCACACTTGTGACCGGTAAGCTTTATGTTATGCATACTTTACCCCAACAGAAAAATTTAAAAAAGAAACTCTGTAGGGTAGGGGTCACTCTTCTCATTCTACACATGCGCAAACCCAGGCTCTGAGAAAAATTGCACAGCCAAGACTGGGCCGGGGCCACTGGGCCCCAGAAGCCCCAGGTTTCTGACACAGGAGGCTGCCCTGGTCAGAGCTCTGTCACAGCAAAGAGAGAAGCCAAGAGAAATCAGATCTCAGTGCAGCGTGGCCATGGAGCGGTGGGCCTGGCTGGGGAGACCGGAGCCAGGGACCAAAATGATGAAACTAGGAGCTGGGGGCTCCCCTCTAGTCCCGAGTCACTACCTTCACTGCCTAGCATCCAATTTAAATTCATTGTGCTTAGTACAAAAGCCACAGCCCCCGCCGGCTGTCTCCTGACATGCGGTTGCCATGGAGACCAGGGCTGAGCCTCCAAGGGAGGGGACCGCAGCCAGCTCTGGGAGGCCACGGGGGCCTTTGTCACTGGCCTCCTTGGCAAGGCCCCTCTGCTCCCCATGTGGGGAAGTGTCCAGGCCAGTGGGCCTGGCTGCCCCCAGGAGCCAAGAGGAGGGATTCATCCACAACCTGGGACAAAACCACGGAACCCACGACTGCATCCCCGTGGCACAGCCCGGCGTGGCAAGGCCATGGAGCTGCTAAGGGCGGCTGCCCGGAGGCCTCCCTGGGAACACAGTGCTGAGGGGTGGAGGCTGCCAGGCCACAGGCAGCACACACCCTGGCCTGCGACCCCAGGGCCCTTCCCAGATCACAAGTGACTCCCAACTGGTGGATGGAGGTGTGCTCAGACAGGTGCACGCTGTTGGAAGAGGTGGGGGTGGGGTCTGTAGACAGACAGGTGCTGTCTGTCCCCTGACAGATCTGGGACCCCAGGGCCATCAGTGGCAGAAGAAGCCCCATTCTGAATGCTCTGTTTTCCACGGCAGGAAAAGCACTCTCGGAGGGTCACTGAGTCCTAGAATGTGCTAGAATGTGCCAAAGGAGAGTCCTGGCACTGAAGCCGGAAGGGAGAAGCCGCAGGCCTGACCTGGTGGGAACAATGCAGGCCACGGCGTGGGAGCCCGAGGAGGGGGGGGCTGGTGAAGGCTCAGTGGTTAGAATTTCAGTCCTGGCCAAGTTTCACCCCAGTCCAGTCTGCTCAGGACCCCCAGCCCACCCGATTCTCCACTGACTCTAAGGTTAGGCGGGGGGGGGGGGGAGTTGTGGTGCAGGGGGTTACTCTAGGTCTTGCAACGCCTGCATCCTGCACCAGAATGCCGGTAGGAGTCCTAGTTTCTCTGCTTCTGATCCAGTGTCCTGCTGAGGCGTCCTGGAAGGCAGAGAGGATGGCTCAGATGCTCGGGCCCCTGTCAGCCACGTGGGAGACCCAGATGGAGCTCCCGCATCCTGGCCAGTCCTGGCTGTCGTAGGCATTTAGGGAGTGGACCAGTGGAGGGGTCATCCCTCTGTCTTTTTCTGTTACTCTGCCTTTCAAATAGATGAAATTTTTAAAAAATAAGTGCAGGGCTGGCCCTGCAGTATAGTAGGCTAAGCCTCTGCCTGCGGTCCTGGCATCTCATACGGGTACCAGTTCATGTCCTGGCTGCTCTTTTTCTGATCCAGCTCTCTGCTTATGGCCCAGGAAAGCCGTGGGAGATGATCCAAGTGCTTGGGCCCCGGCACCCAAGTGAGACTGGGATGGGGCTCCTGGCTCCTGGCTTCAGATTGGCCCAGCTTCGGCTGTTGCAGCCATTTGGAGAGTGAACCAGTGGATGGAAGACCTCTCTCTGTCTCTCCCCCTCTCTGTAACTCTGCCTCTCAAAAAAAAAATGCAATCTTAAAAAAAAAATGCAAGGCAGCGAGTGAGCAGAATGGACTTTATCCACAGACAGTACCCCTATGTCAGTACTTACAATATGTCAGATGTTTTTCCTTTAAATAACTGGAGAATTTTACAGAAAATTATAACCCTTAGCTAATAGGAAGGGGCCACTCCAAGGACAGGGAATGTGTATCCAGCACTTGGTTAACACCCTGGGTGCACAGCTCCCTAAGTCTGTGATTTACAGCCTGTCCTAATGACGTTTGCCTCCAAGGACATAAGATAACCAAAATAACTATGAAAAAGAACAGTGAGGCTGGAGGTCTTGTACTGCCGCTTCCTAACTTACTGGGAAACCACAATCATCAGGAGAGCAAAGCACAGATGTAGAGACTGACAAATAGATCAAAAGAACAAACAGAAAAGAGTCCAGAAATAGACCTGCACAGGCACGGCCAACTTTTTTTTCTTTTATTTTTAAAGATTTATTTATTTATTTGGAAGTCAGAGTTACACAGAGAGAGGAGAGGCAGAGAGAGAGAGAGAGAGGGAGAGAGAGAGAGAAAGGTCTTCCATCCACTGGTTCACTCCCTAAATTGGCTGCAATGGCCGGAGCTGTGCCGATCTGAAGCCAGGAGCCTCTTCTGGGTCTCCCATGTGGGTGCAGGGGCTCAAGGACTTGGGCCATCTTCCACTGCTTTCCCAGGCCACAGCAGAGAGCTGGATCGGAAGTGGAGCAGCTGAGACTCAAACTGGCGCCCATATGGAATGCCAGCACTGCAGGCGGCGGCTTTACCCGCTACGCCACAGTG
This sequence comes from Oryctolagus cuniculus, assembly GCF_051225735.1. NCBI lineage: Eukaryota > Metazoa > Chordata > Mammalia > Lagomorpha > Leporidae > Oryctolagus > Oryctolagus cuniculus. Next base: position 180,973,439 of record NC_142868.1, read on the forward strand.
CCGGCCCCAAGCCAACTGGTTTTTGACAAGAGATAATCTTTTCCACAAATGGTGTTGGAACAGTTGGTTATGTGCTATAGAATAGCTACATGTGAAAACACTGAACATCAATCCTTACCACATCCCTTATATAAAAATTGACTTAATATGGATCATAAATCTAATTGGTAAGAGCTAAAATTCCTTTTTTAAAAAAGTTATTTATTGTGAAAGTCAGAGTTACAGAGAGAAAGAGAGGCAGAGACAGAGAGAGAGAAAGAGATCCATCTTCTATCTGCTGGTTCACTCCACAGTGGCCACAATGGCCAGGACTGCGCCAGGCCAAAGCCAGGAGCCAGGAGCTTCTTGCAGGTCTCCCAAGTGGTAGCAGAAGCCAGAACACTCGGGCCATCTGCTGCTGCTTTCCCACGCCTTTAGCAGAGAACCGGATTGGAAGTGGAGCTGCTGAGACATGAAACAATGCCCAGGCAGGCGGCAGCTCTACTGGTTATGCCACAATGCTGGCCCCAGAGCTAAAATTCTTTTTTTTTTTTAAGGGAAAGGGTTTATCGGGGGGAAAACAGACAGATTGGAGGGAAGGGGCAAAGAAGGAAAAAAGGGAGAAGGAGAGCGTGAGAGGTCAGAAGACGGAGAGAAAGAGTGAGAGAGAGAGGAGAGAGGAAGGAGAGAGAAAGAGAGGGAGCCTAAAATTCTCGAGAAATCTTACTGCTCTTCAATTTAACAAAAACAAAAACAAAAAACCACAAAGATGTATTTTATCCTTTATTTGAAAGGCAGAGTTAGAGACAGAGACAGAGATCTTCCATCTTGCTCGTTCACTCCCCAAATGGCAGCATTGGCCGGGGCTGGGCCGATCTGAAGCCAGGAGCCAGGAGCTTCATCCAGGTCTCCAACGTGGGTGCAGGGGCCCAAGGACTTGAGCCACCTTCTGCTGCTTTCCCAGGCACATTCGCAGGGATCTGGATCAGAAGTGGAGCAGCTGGGACTCAAACTGGCAACCATGTGGGATGTTGGCGCTGCAGATGGCAGCTTAACCCACTACACCACAGCGCTGGTAAGTGCCTGAGTCCCTGCCACCCACACGGGAGACCTGGCTGGAGTTCCGGGCTCTTGGCTTCAGCCTGGCCCAGCCGCAGTTGTTGCGAGTCATTCGGGGAGTGAGCCTGAGAATGGAAGATCTTGTCCTCTCTCTCTCTCTCTGTTGCTCCACTTTTCAAATAAAAATAAACAAAACTTTAAAATACAGTTTTTTTTTTAAAAAAGGGAGGCATTGTAAAAATGTCATTCACACGTGACAGGTGTCCCTGGGGAACGCATGGAGCTCCTGCCAGTTTTCTCCATCCTCCTTCTCTACACTCCAGATGACGAACACGGCGAAGCTTCTCCTACGGGCTATTTCCGGGATGTCGGGGCTCAGCCACAGAGGGGGCAGGGTGCGTCTGTTTCTATTCAGAACCAAAGCTTTTAAAATGCAAGGTCTCCCCGCATGGAAACATTCTTTGCAGACACTCTGTTCTAGGAACCGAGCAGGTTCTGGTCACCTGAGCGGTTTTATTCGTAACAGCTGGACACACTCACGCTTGTTCTCAGGAGGCGGGGCCTGCTCCGGTTGGCCTGCCGGAGGTGGCATGTGGCCCGCAGGGTCTGGAGAAGCAAGAGCGCTGGTCGGAGGCAGAACACCCTGACACGGCTGCCGGGGGCCTGCTGAGTCCCTAGCAGGCTAGTTCTGCGTCTAAGAATAAGAGGGGATTCTCTTGAATTCATCATCGTCACCATTCCGCTCTATCTGAATGTAGAACACGCACGGTCAAACGGACAGTGGACATGGACTCCAGGGTCTCAGTGCCCACCTGCTGCCCAAGAGCCGGATGTGCTTGCTCACAGGGGAGCTGAACAAACGAGGTTCCAAAGGGCTGCTCTGCCATCACCACCGACTACTCATTCGACAAACACTCGGACAGCGCTTAATAGGCCGGCGCCGAGTACAGGCAGAAGCTCAACTAGCGCCCCCGCGTGGTTACAACCTTCATGTCCCAGACAAGGAAATCGAGCGACAGAGCCGGGTGCCCGGCTCCTGCAGGTGGAGGGGCAGCCCAGGGCCAGTCTGTGCTCCTCACTGACACGCTGTGCTGGCATCACCCATCGCTGGATGTCCCCACGTGCTCAGAGCTGTGTGACACCTGTGGGAGCCACAGGTTAAAGACCCATGGTGCTCTCTGCCCCTCCGAATCCCCAGTCCGAAGAGAGACAGGCCTAACACAGGTGACAGCTGGAAATCCCCAGGGAGACAAATGACTTCAGCTCCTAGGGAGAAGAAAGCGGGGTCCTGCCGCGGAATCTTCCGGGGCACGGGTGACATGAGGGAGGTGGCCTGGAAGGCAGGGCCCTGTGCACTGGGGTGGGGTGGGGGGCAGCAGGGAGCCTGGAACGTTCGGGGCTGGGGTGCTGGGAAAGCTGTCTTCCCAGTGTAGGCTGGGGAAAAGCCGGCCACAGGGCTGGATGGGGGCCAGGGTGAGATCGGGGCTGGCCCAGGGTGAGGCTCCAGAAATGCAAAGCTGACATCTTAAAACAGGGAGCCCACGCAGGTTCTGAAGCGGGAACACGCAAGACGCAGACGGAACGAGCTGCGAGGGGGAGGGTGCCCCAGGTGATTTCTGATTTTAACAATGTGCATGCGGAGCCTTCAGAAGGTTTGTGTAACTTCAGCCCGGTGTGCACAGGACAGCCACGCTTTGCACGTGACACCCCCACGCGGGGAGGTAGGATTCTGAGATGACGGCCAGTGAGGCATCCCCTTGTAGGATCCCTTCCCGCTAGCTGTGGGAGGAGCCCGGGCAGGAAGAGGGGAAGCCAAACCCGGGTGTTCCACAGCAGTTGCCGGCACAAAATCCTCACCTGGCCTGAGCTGATCTGGTGAGCTCAAGGAGGGGACGTAGCCCTTCCTGGTGAGACTGGAGAGGGATTTGGGGGCAGAGTCCCCGTGGCCAGCTCGGCAGCTGGAGGCGGGCACACACCAGGCGCACTGGCCGCCAGCCTAGCGTGGCCTAGGCTGAGTGTCAGCTGGGGACCCTGGCCCCTGAACTGCAAGAAACAGTTCTGGGCAGAGATCCCGGACTGCCTGCCCACACCTGGACAGAGGACCCAGTCACGCTCTGCCGGTGACCCATGGCCTGCAGAACCAGGGGCTAAGAATTGAGTGCTGATTAAAATTGCTAAGTCTGCAGCAACTGGTAATTAGTGACAGCAGAAAACGAACACAAAACTCTTCAGAAAGTGGAGGGGCGAGCGTTTGGCACAACGGTTATGATGCTGCTTGGAATGCCTGCGTCCCATACTGGAGTGCCTGGGTTTGAATCCCGGCTCCTCCACTTCCAATCCGGCACCGTGCTAATACGCACCCTGGGGGGCAGCCATGATGACTCAAGTACTGAGTTCCTGCCACTCATGTGGGAGACCCAGACTGAGTTTACAGCTCCTGGCTTCGGTCTGGCCCAGCCCTGGCTGTTGCAGATATTTGGAGAGAGAACCAGCGAATGGAAGATCTTTCTCTGTCTCTCGCTGTCTTTCACATAAATAAAAGTAAAAAAAAAAAATTAAAAACTTTTTTTAAAGTTAGTGGAAAAATAGAATTTAAAGATAAGCAAAATTGTTGTTTATTTGTAATCAGAGTTACAGAGAGAAGGGGAGAGAGAGGGAGTTTTCCATCTGCCGGATTACTCCCCAAATGGCTGTAATTTGCTGAGGCTAGGCTAGGCCAAAGCCAGGAGCCAGGACCTCCATTTGGGTCTCCCATGCAGGTGCAGGGGGTCAAGCACTTGGGCCATCTTCCACTGCTTTCCCAGGAATATTAGCAAGGAGCTGGATCAGCAATGGAGCAGCTGGGACTCCAACCAGCACCCATATAGGATGCTGGCGTTGCGGGCAGCGGTTTAACCAGCTACGTTACAACACTGGTCCCTTTGAGCTGGCATTTTTTTTTCTCTCCATTTATTTAGAAGGTAGAAAGACATACAGAGAAATATTCCATCAACAGTTTCACTCCCTAAATGCCTGCAACAGCTGGGGTTGGAGCAGGTTGAAGCCAGAAGCCTGAAGCTGCTTTTGGGCCTCCCACGTGGGCAGTAAGGACCCAAGCACTTCAGCCATCACCATACCTCTCAAGGTATGTACACTAGCGGGAAGCTGGAACAGGCGTGGAGCTGGGACCGGAAGCCAGGCACTCCGACAGGGGACACGGGCACCCCACGCTGTGTCTTAACCAAATGCCTGGCCCTCTCCACAAACTGCAGGCCTCTCGTGCACCCTCAGGAAGCTGCCGAGGTGCAGCAGGGACGTCTCCAGCCGGCTGCGGATGGGCAGTGACATCTCAGGCACTCGGGGCTCTTCAGTGGGACTGAGTGACTGAGCAGAGACAGGGCAGACAGGCACACAGCCATGTGACCCCAGCCAGCAGCGTCAGGACAGAGGGGCAGCCAGGCAGCAGGGAGGTGAGGGCCGCTGCCCCGAGACCTGCCAGGATGCCGGGCGGGCAGACGGGGGCATGGCAGCACAGGCATGCAGGTGGATGGGGGGATGATCTCACAGGCACACAGGTGGACGGTGGGGGTGGGGGATGATCTCACGGTGCAGCCAAAGCGGGTGGGTCTTTCCTCCAGGAGCCCAGGCCCGGCGCGGCAGCAGGTGGCGCCACAGGGGACCTGCACTAACTCTGTCTTACACTTAGTCTTGCGTGCCAGGTACTGTGTGAAGCGTGTGCCCCGCCTCGCTCCACTGAAACCTCAAGACTATCGCTGAGAAACAGTGAAACCCGGCGGTGTGGTTCCGCAGGGCGGGGGAGAGCTCCTGCAGGCAGAGGCGCCCCGGTCCCGCCCCGGGTACAACCGTGTCCTGACACCCTCCCTGCCCGGGCACGGAAGGTGAAGGAAACAACAGTGCAGCCCACCCAAAGTCACGGCCAGGGTGACGTCCAGTGCTGGGGTTTCGCGACACCTTCAGGCGGGCTGTGGAACTCAGACTGGGAGACCTGCGTCTGGTCTCCCAGCCCTTGGGCTGGGACAACTCATCCCTCCTCTGGGTCACTGCCAGCTCCTACGGGAACACCCGTTAACAGGCAAAGATCTTGCAAGACTGGGTCCCTACCAGAGCTTACAGACTGGGAAGATATCTGGGTTGGAATTAAGCAGAAACAGAAGACTAGAACTAAGGGAAAAGAAGAAAGGAAGCGAACAGCCTTTCAAGGCTTCAAGACAGCAAACTTCAGAGACAAAAATGGCAAAAAACGATGGATGACCAGGATGCTTGGTGAGATGCGAGCGCGGGGCTGGGCACCAGCGGCAATTCATTTGTGCCTTGGCCTGGTGCATCGAGGCCCTTCCAGACAGGGTCCAGGCCTCTCCGCGGGGGCAGGACGTGGCAGGCTGTCCTAGCTTATGCCACAAGTGTCCCCTTGGCTGTCCCCACGCTCCCGAGGTTAGATGCTCTCCTGGGTAGCATTTGGCTCCCCCTGTAGGTTGGCAGTACAATCCCCATCGACCCTGATTTTGTTTGTGGGGGACCATCTCTCTCTACGACTGGACTGTGTTTGGCACAGACAAGAAGGAGACTCTGGCCTTGCAAAGAAGACCAGCCCCAGCCAGATTTCTGTTTGATGACGCCGCTTCTGCTGCCAACATCTGCCTTACTGATGGTTTCTGTGGGGTACAGCCGGAGGGCAGAACACCGGCCCAAGGCAGCTTAGCAAGTGTGTGGGCTGTGGGCCCCAGACCACAGGCCCCTGGAAGTGAATAAGAAATGAAATAAGGAAGACCAGCAAGGGCAGGACAGGCCAGGGCCACGCTTTCAAAGGGGATTCAGGAAGTCAGCCCTGGCACACAGCGTGCAGGGCACCGAGCCATTCAAACAGCAAGGAAACTCCCTCAATAATGGGCCTGCCAGGGTCAGAACCACCAGGGATGCTGTAAAAAAAAAAAAAAAAAAAAAAAAAAAAAAAAAAAAACACCAGCACTGATGGGGGAGGAGGCAGACCCAGAGACATTAATTGCATTGCTCCAGGATGGGGCCTGACACTGGCATCAGCTAAGAATTCCCCAGGTGGTTCTAATGCGTTTGCTTGCAGGGCTTGGAAGCCATTGGCCTAGATCGTGGTTCTTGGTCTATTTCTGGAAAGGAGGAAGGCAGAAAAGGCATGTGGGAAGGTTTTTCCCTTGGATACACCTGTCTCTCTCCCAATGTCTTGGTGAAGGGGCTGTGCAGGCTCTGGGGGCAGGCGTTTGGCCAAGCAACGAGGACACCCAGTGCCTGGGTTCCAGTCCTCATTCCTGCTTCCTGCTCATGTGCACGCTGGGAGACAGCAGGCAATGGCTTCAGGGCCTTGGTTTACCCACCTGGGAGGCCTGGACCCATCCTAGCTTTGGCTTGGCTGCTATGCGCGTGTGGGAACTGAACCAGTGGACAGCAGCTCCCTCTCACTGCTGCTTTGTCTGTGTAGCTCTCTCTTTCTGTCTCTTTGCATCTCAAATAATTATGGTGTTTTTTCTAAAACCTGATTCTGATATTTCCACCTGGAAACGGTGGGTGGAGCTCACTAGCTGCTATGAACATTCTTTGCTGGGCAATTATTAGATGCCTACAGAAGAATGTAAGTTGGAAGTCAGCTAAGCCGACAGGAGTTAGCACAAGACCCTGTGACCCCACTGAAACGCTGGCCTGGAGAGTCTCTTTTCCTGAATGGGGTCTGAATTATTGGAAAGCAGGTGGCACCTTCCCTGACACACAAATTCTAGGCCTTGGGAGGGAAGGGCCAGCAGGTTGGAGGGGGTGGGGGTGGGGCTGAGGCTGGAGGAGGATCCAGTGACCCCGCCGGGAGCGAGGGCGCCAGGCAGAGCCTGCCACAGCCTCTCAAAGGGGCGAGGCAGAGAAACCCCTTCAGCCCGAGCACAATGGAGGCCCAGATGCTCTCGGAAAAGCCACGCTTTCAACCGTTTTGTTTTCCCAGCCCTGACTGCTGCTGTCCCATGGCCCAGTAGGCACTCGCAAGCAGCGCAGGGGACCAGGCCCCCGAAGCTCCGCCCCAAGTAGAACAAAAAAGACGCAATCCGATCTCCCCTTCCCTCCTGCCTTATCGCAGGGCGAGCTCCTGCTAGAAACCCAGACACCTGCCGTGAATCGCCTTGCCGGGCTGCACAAACTAGGTCGGCTGCGGCTCTCAGGGTGTTCGCGCGCCACAGCAGGTGTGCCAGCAGGGTGCCAATAATGAAATCCACACGCCCCAGGGTGCCTCTCACCACAACAGCGCTTCCTCTCCCTGGGAGACTTTGAGGAGGGGGAGGGAACAGGAAGCCGGCACCAGGGGCAGGACGTGTATTCTTGGGAAGCTGGGAGGCCAGAGGCAGGGCTGTTGAAGTGGTCCGGGTGGGGCCAGGTCAGGGGCTCCATATGAAGGCTGGGAGATCAGGACAAGGTAGGATCTCGATCTCGCTAAGGGGATGATTGAGGCAAAGGGTTTACTTATTTATTTATTTGAGAGGTAGAGTTACAGACAGAGGGAGAGACCAAGAGAAAGGTTTTCCATCCGCTAGTTAACTCCCCAAATGCTGCAATAGCCGGAGCTGGGCTGTCCCGAAGCCAAGAGCCAGGAGCTTCTTCAGGATTCCCCTGTGGGTGCAGGGGCCCAAGCTTTGAAGCTGAAGGCTTTTGGTGTGGCAGGGGGTAGGGGTGGGGTGGGGGCTGTCATTCCTGGCAAACAAGGCCCCAGCAGAGGACAATGCAGACAGCAAGACAGAGATGGCCAGGCTGCCCACTGCGAGACTGGCAGACAGTGTGAGATCAGGCCCAGGGCTAAAGGTGTCCCAAGACCTGGAGGAAGCTCCTGGCTCCTGGCTTCAGATCGGCACAGCTCCGGCCATTGCAGCCAATTGGGGAGTTAACCAGCAGATGGAAGACCTCTCTCTCTTTCTCTCTGCCTCTCCTCTTTGTGTAACTCTTTCAAGTAAATAAATAAATCTTAAAAAAGAAAAAAAAAGGTGCCTCAAGGCACAGACAGGAACCAGAAAGTTACAACTCTTGGTCCCAGGCCTGTGCACACTACAGAAGGGACCCCAGCATGGACTGGCGTAGTTACATTGACATTAAATAGTCTGGCCGGGGCCAGCACTGTGGTGTAGTGGATAAAGCCTCCGTCTGCAGCACCAGCATCCCATATGGGCGCCAGCTTGAGTCCTGGCTGCTCCTATTCTGATCCAGATCTCTGCTATGGCCTGGGAAAGCAGTAGAAGATGGCCCAAGTCCTTGAGCCCCTGCACCCACGTGAGAGACCCGGAAGAAGCTCCTGGCTCCTGGCTTTGGATCAGTGCATTCTGGCCATTGCGGCCCTTTGGGAGCCTCTGCCTCTCTAATAAACAAACAAATAAATATTTAAAAAATAAAATAAATAGTCTGGCCTCTCTTACTACTGCGGGCAGTGCAAACTGTCACAACCCATTTGGAAAACCCTCGACAGTATCTCGTAAAGATGAACATATGTGTGTCCTATGCCCCAGCAACTCCACTCCTTGGAATATGCACCCCAAATCATGTACACACATCTGCCAAAAGACACACAGGCCAGCGTTCATAGCCACAGTATGTGTAACAGCCCTCAACACCTACTGCTAGCATGGGAAAGTCCTGTGTGGGCCGTCGCACCATGGAACACTGGACAACGTGGTGGCCCTTGATAACACGAGCCAGGCTCTGACCCAGGAAGGGTATGCATTGTTTGACTCCAACGCATAAAGCATAAACACTCTACAGTCAGTACACCAAAACCCACAGACTTCCACGCTTCGAAGAGATGAACTGCATGACATGCGACTGTCTCGGTTCAGCTGGTTTCTACATATATGACATTGGCGGTCAGGGCCGTGCTTATCCTCGGTGGGGACCAGAGACTGGGAGGGACTTCCGGGTCTGGTGATGCTCCCTGGCCCGGGGAGCTGCAGCCTCACAACTGGTGCACTTCTCTGCGTGCACAAAAGCACTTCCAAAACTGTGCAGGAAATGGAATTAAAAGATTCAATTTGTTTTGGTGCAAAAAAAAAAAGTTGTAATCCGCGTGTAGTTTTTCACACTGTACATTTTCCTTGAACTTTAAAAGTGCTTATTTATTTACTTGAGAGGCAAAGACACACACACACACACACACACACACACAGAGCGCTCCCATCCACTGGTTCACCCCTCAGACGCCTGTAATGGATGGGGCTGAGCTGAGGCTGAAGCCAGAAACTCAGAAACTCAGGCAGGTCTCCCAGGTGGGCGGCAGGACCTCAGTTACTTGAGCCACCACCTGCTGTGCCCCAGGGCCTGCCTGCACCCGGAGCTGCGGTGGAGTGGAGCCAGGCCTCAAAGGCAGGTGCTCCGAGATGGGACGCAGGCATCCTGAGCAGAACCTTGACCGCTGGCCCGAAGGCTTGGCCCACCGTGAACTTTCTGAGGTCCTCTCCATGCATGGATGTCACTCTTTTTATTTTTTTGGCACCAAAATAAATTTATCTTTAAATTCTATTTTTCCAAGACCTTTCTGAAATACCCTGAGATGTTAGACCTCAGTAGAAATGGCAACAAGAACCACAAACAAAGCAGGCCTGGCCCAGTGCCTGGCAGTGGGGAGTCCGACATGGTCACGCCCTGACTGGCACCCGGGTGACCTGCGAGAGGACCCTGAGCTGGTGAGCTCCTCTTCTCCTCCCTGCTTAGCAAAGCTCCTGCAGGGGCTGGGGGTATTCTTGGAGGACAAAGGAGGGAGGGTCTGCCCACTGCTTCCCTCTCTTGCACTCGGCTGGTGTGGCCCCAGAGGCCGAGGCATGAGGCCTGGGGACACCCTTGCCTTAGCACTGGCTGGCCGACTCCTCACGCCCAGCCTTCCTGGGTTGGGAGGGGGCGTAGCCTCAGAGAGACTTTCAGGGCCGTCCGCCCGAGGTGGGCTGGCCCACAGGGCTGTGTCCCCCTGGCCAGCCTCCGCCTAACCCAGCATCGCCATCCAGGCTCCCGGATGATGGACTTGGGGAACTTGTGAGTCACCGCGTGGCAGCTGGACCACTTGAGCCTCCAAGGAGAGGGGAGATGGTTCCCAGTGGGAGGGCCCTGAGTGTGGGGGTGGGGTTCCCTGAGAACCCCAGGTAAAGAGAAGGTAGGATTTTAGGGCGCAGGGTTGTAGCTCCTGGGGCTGTGGGCCAGAGTAGGACACAGGATGCAGCCATGCGGGTGGAAGCTGGGGGTATTAGAAGCCAGATCCTTTGTGAGTCAGCCAGTACCAGGGGCTGTTGCCAGGGTGGGGCTGCGGCCCTGGAGATTCTAACTAAAACACCATCACTGGCGAATCTGAAGCACGACGGAGCATAGGGACTCATGTGGAGAAACACTGCTTAGTCATTCACTCAACAAGCATTTAGAGGAATGAACACTCTATCGCCAGGTCAGTGTTGGGCTCTGGGGAAGCAGAGGACTACGGCCAGGCCTTGCCTTCTGTCTGAAGACCAGGGAGAGACCAGCATGGGACAGATAATCGCACTGCAGAGGGATGACAGCAATGACAGGTGTCCGGGGCACACGGGAAGGGTGGAGGAACCCACTGGTGGCTCTTCCTGCAAAAACAATAGTTCCTCCTGCTTGTGCATTCGCGGGTGTCGGGTGTGACGTGTTGGATGTTGCATTCAGGAGGGCACAGCAGCTCAGGTGCAGCTGGAGCTGTGGGACACTGCCCATGACAACTCACTCCGCAAAGAGACCCCCCCCCAGGTCCTTTTCACGCTGTTTTTAAAAATAATGGGCAAGCTAGGTGACCCAAGAACAGGCAGTTGTGTCTGCTTCAAATTCTCTGCCACCTAAAAGAGCTGATTTTATAATCTCAGCCCTTGGGGCTTGAATTTAGCCTATCGCACGCCGGAGGCCTCGGACCGGCTCCCTCCCCTGTACGTGAGAATAGACGCCAGCCGATTCTCTGCTTCCTTCAGGTCTGTATTACGTGACACACATACCACAGCAAAATCAGTTCTTAGCCTGGTGCCTGGGTCCGTGACGCGGATCAGCAAAATAGGCATAAAGGCTGCCTTTCCTGTGGCCACGGAAATCTGTGGCACTTGGCTGGAATCCCTATTCCGGCTACTGCTGTGGCCCCTGAGACACCACACCCTTCCCCTGCCACACGGGTCCAGCCTGGAGCAGGCCTCGAGAAAGCGAGAGGGAGCCAAGCAGCGTTACCTTGGTGCCATGGTAGAAGTCGTCCACGCACGTGGCGTTCATGAAGGTCTGGTGGAAGTGGGTGCTGGTGTCGATGCCTCCAGGGATCACCAGCTTCCCCGTGGCGTCGATCACCTTGGCCCCTCCGGGAATCATGAGCTCCCGGCCCACCTGCTGGATGATGCCGTTCTCGATGTAGACGTCGGCCTCGTGGGTGCAGTCATCGTTCACCACCTTGCCTCCCTTGATGAGAATCCGCACGCTGGCTGAGTTGGCAAGCATGTTCCTAGAGTGGGCGAGAGGCGCCAGCGAGGTCAGCTTGCCTGTCACTCACCAAGACGGGCGCCTGTAAGGTCAGCTTGCCTGTCACTCACCAAGTCCCACCTCCTCCTCAGCAGGTCCCACCCCTTCCTCACCAGGCTCCACCCTTCCCACCAGGCTCCACCCCTTATGCACCAGGTCCCAACCCTCCTTCACCAGGCCCCATCCCTCCCTCACCAGGTCCCACCCCTTCCTAACCAGGCCCCGCCCCTCCCTCACCAGGCCCCGCCCCTCCCTCACAAGGCCCCGCCCCTCCCTCACAAGGCCCCGCCCCCACACTCCAAGGTGGGGCCCACCTCCCCCGGGCCTCACCACAGGACTTACTGGGAATGGTGACAGAGGTACTAAGGGAAGGGCCCGCAGAGCGATCGTTTCTCCCTGAAATGCCCTGCACGTTCTAAAGCATCTTCATACCTAGTATCTCCTATTCCCAAAACAACCCAAGGACTGGCACTTTACAGACAAGAGAGCAGAAATGCCAAGGAATTCACGGCTACTGCGTGGCCGAGTGAAACCCGTGTGTCTCGTACGACTGATGTGGCCATTCCTGCAGGAGGCAGCAGGAGCTCGGGGCGGGGGGGGCCGTCTCAGGACACTCTTCAGATGGATCCTGCCTCCTTCATGCTCCTGGGTTGGGCACTGGAAGTCCACCGTCCACACCGAAGCCACCGGCAGGTGGCCCGTTCAGCACCCGTGCCCCAGCCCCACCCCCAGAGATTCAGATCTTGGTCCCTGGCATGGGCAGTTTTCAGATGCTGGCGAAGTCCCTCCACCCTGTGTTTAGAGGTCGAGCAGCGATTTCGCCCAGATGCAGGAGACAGATCTTTCCCAGCTCATTTCAGGAGGCCGGTGTGACCCTGACACAAAGTCGGACGGAGAACACCGAAGAGGAACCCCGGAGCAGCAGCCCTCGAGGCTGTGGATGAGCACCCTGCACAAGGCAGCTAACACCGCTCAGCAACACAGAATCAGTCACGCATCACAGCGGCGTTATTCCGGGGTTGCGAGGCTGGCTCAGTATTCAAAAATTAATCAATCATGATTTAACAGGGTGAAGGACAAAAACACACAACTCTATCAACCGGCACAGGAAAATCGTTTGAAAACTCAACAAGTCACGACAAAAACTCTCAGCAAAGTAGGAATAGAAGGAAACAGCCTTAACTCGGTGCAGAGCACCTGCAGAAAGCCTGCCGCGTGGGCGGGCATTTGGCCATGGCCAGGACTTCCGTGTCCCACATCAGAGCGCCCGAGTTCAACATCCCCTTCTGGCTCCGGACTCCAGCTTCCTGCTAATGCAGACCCTGGGAGGCGGTGGTGATGACTCGAGCACTTGGGAGACCTGGGTCCTGGTTTTGGGCTCCCTGGTTGTTGTGGGCATTTGGTAGAGTGAACCAGTGATGGGACCTGTCTCTCTTTATCCGTCGGTCTTTCAAACGAAAAAAAAACAAACCAAACAAAAAACCTACAAGATCAGACTTAATGATGAAAGACTGGGAGTGCGTCTCCACTAGGGCTGGGAACAAGGTAGGCAAGGCGATCTACTCTTGCTACTGCTGTTAACACAGGGAGTTCTAGCCAGCTCTGTAAGGAGAGAAAAATGAAATAAAAGGGGTAGTTGAAAAAGAGAAGAGAAAACCATCCCTATTTGCAGAAGGCATGATGGTCTAGGTAGAAAATCCAAAAGATCTATAAAAAGAACTCCTGGAACAAACAGATTCAGCAAGCTCACAATCAATACACAAAAGCTCTTGGCTCCTGTGTACTGCAATGAACACACAGCCTCTCAAAACATGGAAATGTTTAGGCAGAAATCTAAGAAAACATGTACAAGCGTACTTCCAAAGTTTGTGGAAAATGGAGTTAACAGACAATATACATTTTGGACAAACTTTTTTGAGGTACCCTCAAATAGGCTTTGTATGTTGAAAACCACAAAAGAAATCCAATAAGGTCCAAATAAACTGGAGAGACACTGTGTTTATGATCAGAAGACACAACGTCGTAAAGATGTCAGTTCTCTCCCGGAATTGTTGAACACGGCTCCTACCAAAATCCCAGCAGAATTGTTGTTGTAGGTGGGACTCCTGGGGTTGGGAAGCCCCAGGCACGGAACAGGCACCTGCTCTGTCCCTGACAGGGCAAATCGCTGTGGACAGAGCAAAGAAAGCAGGTTTCCTCTGACCCTCATCATCTCCCACTGCCTGCCCCCGGGAAGGCTGTCTCCCAGGGCGCGTCTGCTGAAGGAATGCCTCTAAGGCTCTCTCTCGGGCACACAGCTGGCTTACACAGTTGGCATATTTTTTTGCAAGCTGGCCAGGCTGGAGTGCCTGGAATCTGAACATCGAGAAAGCTTAGCGTGCCCCTGCTGCTGGGAAAAGCTGGCCCCAGGGACTGCTGTCAGGGATGGGGGTGGGGAGAGTGCTGGGAAACAAGACAGGTGGCTGGGAGTGACAAGCGCACTCCGTGGACACACCTGCTCCCTGCTAGGTATCGTCCTGACCCCTGGGGAGAAGAGACTCTGCACAGGGCAGAGAGGGCTGGAGAGACGGGAGGGTGGCGCTAATCACAGCCATAAGCCTACACTGGTCTAAGCTAGAACAGAGCTGAACACATGTCTGGGGATCCTTTGTCCTAGAAGTCTGACAACCAGAGCTTTCGTTTCATATGCAATGGTCAGAAATGGCTTTGGTTCTCGGGTGGTGACACTCTGGCCAAAGAAAGGAAAGGGTGTGTGTGTGTGTGCAGTCTCTCTTGCTCTCTCTCTAGTCTCTCAATAGAAAGCCAGCAAGGTCTCCAAGATCCGAGGTCTCAGTCTGCATTAGAAGAGGGAAATGGTGGTGGGGGTTGGAGTTGTGCGGATAGCTCATCCTGCCTTTAAGGTAAGAGGATGTCTAGGGCTCCTCCCAGGGCAACACGGCTGCCTGCCTTTGTGTCACCGCTGTGGATGACAGCCCAGGTTTGCTGCCACGTGCACAGCACAGGCCTGGAGCCGGAGGCCCTGGGGGATGATGTGATGATGTGATAACGCCTGACTGCGGATTTGCGGCTGAGCTCTGATGTTGACATGGAGAGCCAAGCGTGCTGCCTTCCACAGAAGCAAGAACACCGCTCAGTAAGCTGCCATTCCGTGCCTGTCACTCTACCCACCTTAATCCACGTGGCAACTCTGCCACGGGGGCCGGGGCAGCATCAGCCCCACTTAGGAGGAGGAAAGGGAAGCGCTGAGAATGCCTGCAGCCCACTCGGTTCACACAGCACAGTCCGGGGGAAGGGTGGGCTGTCTGACCGCTCGGAAAGGTTATGGAGCTAACTCGGGCTTGAAGAGTTACAAGTGACTTTTGCGTTCTTTATAGTTTCTTGTATTTTTCCGATTTCATACAATAAACTTCTATAATCTGAAAGCTTATATTAAAACAGCTATTTTTTTAAGCTACAAGGCAGCTTTAATTCAGGTCCCACTGGCTGCTCCCTTCTCTGCCACCCTTCCCGGTGTGGGGGTTGGGGGCACTTGGAGCTCCCCCCAGCTCCCACACTTCCTTCCCTTCTCCTGGGCCTCCACCACCCCCTGACCTGCCTTGTCCACTTCCTTGTTGGGAACCCCTGAAGAATGCCAAGGAGGAGCTCTGGGACCCCTGTCTGGGACCCTTACCCAGAGGCCTGGGCTAGCCCCGGAGTCCTAGGCTGGACCGCACTCCTCGGAGCACTGTAGAAGGAGCTTGTTCTCAGAACTCAGAGGACCCGATTAATGTCAGCGAGCAACGGCTGAGCCCTCACCGCATCCCGGGCCCTTGCTAACCCCGTCAACACCTGATCTCACTTCATCCTTACAAGGTCCCGAGGCAGTGACCATCGCTGCCCCGAGAGGGAGCCAAGGCTGAGAAAAGTGACAGGGCCTTCCTCAGGTCACGCGGCCAGACTGAAAGCCAATTCACCTGTGGAGCTGGATGGACCCAGGGCGCCCTCTCCCCTAAGTCCATGCGCTGAGGCCCTAACCCCTAGGGTGCCGGGGTGGCTGTGTTTGAAGAGACTGGGAGGCTGGGTTCTTGAGGTTAAATGAGGTCACAAGGTCTGACAGGATGCGTGTGGTCCTAGAGGAGGTCCTCTCTCTCTCCCTCCCTCCCTCCCTTTCTCTCTCTCTCTCTCTCCCTTCATACACATGTGCAGGAGACAGGTCACGCGAGGACAGGCGAGCGGGCAGCCACAGGAGAACCCTCCCCAGACACTGACAATGGGGGACCTGATCTTGGGCTTCCAGCCCCCGGACGAGTGAGAAAGTCGGTCTGCATGTTTTGCTCCGGCAGCCGGGCAGACGGGTAGAAGCGCTTATGCTCTCAGCCTCAGCCAACCTGCCGACATGGTGGGAGGCCGACCCCAGCTTTGACGTCTTCACAGTGCATCCCGGCAGGCCCTGGGGCTGGCTTGACCCCCTCTGGGAGCCACCTCGGCCCTCTGGCATTCTGCGGGCTCCTGTCCTCACAGTGGTCCGGAGGAGGCTGTTGGCTGGCCCGTCCCTCGGGGTTACCCAGGCTGCCCAACACTCTGGACCTGGGCTGATGCGCTTGGAGAACATCAGAGCGCAGCTTCTTAACACGCTTCTATCCGTGTGCTTTTGGAGTGAAATGGACACTTGTGTGCACAACAGTATGCCGTGGCTTCACCCTTTCCAGGGGCGCGCCCTGGAGACGGCTGTGGAGACCACAGACCACAAGTAGCTGCTCTACCAAGGGACAAGGTGCAGAGGGGACACTTCCTGCCTAAAGACGAAACATGAACTTGACAGGCTGGGGTTCTGTGCAGCTCGGAATCCGCCTTGCTGTTGGTTGTTGACACTCATTATGCTTCTCACTTCCCTCATTAGCACCTCCTACCTGCAGCTCCCCCCCCACCCCCAGTCTTTGCTAAACTAAACAAAGGAAAGCCCTTGCCGGCATCTCCCTCTGCAGCCTGGGTGAACGGGGCTGGTAAGCAGAGCGGCTCCCCGGGCACTCACTCGAGAGGGGCACCCACTGGGGAGCAACTGTTACAGCCCAGCCCAGGCTCTGGAGCGTGGCTGCGCCCCTGGCCACGGCTCTGTCTGCTCTGGCCGAGGCAGCCTGTCCAGAGGTGGGAGGCTGTGGTCAGGAACAGGAGCTGCACAGAAGGTCACAGTCAGCTGCACCAATGTACGATGTCCCAAATGATCCAGCTTCTTTCCAAAACACAACACTGGTGTGGACACAGTCATTACCTGCCCACTGGTCTCCTACATGCTGTGGACTGAGTGTCTGTGTCCCTCACACCAGTTCCCAAGGCGACGGGCCCTGGAGGTGCTCAGGTCATGAGGGAGGAGCCCTCAGCAGTGGAACTTGTGCCCTTATAAGAAGAAACAAGACAGATCTCTCTCTCTCTCTCCCTCTCTCTCTCCTCCCCATCATGGCATCATGGCAGGATACAAGAAGGTATTCACCTGCAAGCCAGGGAGAGGGCCCTCCCCAGGAATTAAACCAGCTAGCACCTCCAGCCTTCAGCACTGTGAAGGATCCATTGTATGGTGTAAGCCACCCAGCCTGTGGTATTCCTGTTACAGCAGCCAGAATGGACCCAGACATGACATTGTCAGAAACGAACATTGCAATTGTAAAGCAGCAACTGGGCCTGAAACGCCACCTCCTTTAAAGACTTCTGGCTATGTCACACATGCCCACATGCTTCGCCAAAAACTGATCGCCCAGCTATTTCATCTATGCACATGAAAGAATTCAGACCACGTCTGCCTCTCAGGCAGAACTGGGGAGACTGCCAGATTACGGGGTGCCACGGGAAAGAATAAACCACAAGTCTGGAATTCTGGGGCTGCAGAGACCCATCATCCCACCCCAGCTTTCCCTCTGATCCCCGGACTTTCTCAACAGTGACGTTGAACTCCAGGGAGCCAGCCGCAGGTATTACTCCGCAACCGCAGGGATCCTGCGTTCTGCAGCACATCCGGGGAAGCAGGGATGCTTTCCACAGCGAGATGGTGGCTCTCCTCCATCTGCCAAGGTTTCTGCAACTATACCAGTGTGTAGCCCCCATATCTGTTCTCTGGTGTGGACCCGTTATGTCCCCGAACTGGTTTCCTGGGTCAGAGCGAAAGTGAGTGCAGGCTGGGGACAGGCACTTCTGGGCGGGGGACAATACTGTCACCAGAGGGGTGTGTGCTGTCACCAGGAAGCCTCTTCATGTTTAAAATAGTAACAATTATTGCTGTCCAACAACTATGTAGCTAGAAAACAGAACGCTCCCCCCTCCTCCCCCAACACACTTTTGTTTTCACTGCTGTCGAGAGCAGTTCCGATGCTCAGCCCCACGGGCAGCATCTTCCTGAGCGGGCAGTCAAGGTCACGGCAGCTGCGGCGGCTTGTTCCTGAGACGAACACCCCCTGCCCGCCTAGAAGGCGCAGGGTTCGCTCTGCCAAGGAAATGCCAACCCCAGCGCCGTGCCTTGGAATTGGCTGCTCCTGTCATCACCTTCCCCGTTCTCCGAGCCTGCAGGGAGGTGCGAGACGGGGAACCGTGCGGTCTGTCCCGCACAGCTGCCCCCGCCAGCAGCTCAGCTGGAGGACGCCGGGGACGCCCAGCCTGCACGGGCACGCGGGGCCCAGAGTGACGGGGAGGGGACGCTGCCTGCATAAAGACCTTCGATGCAGCGTGAGCGTGCTAGCTCTTGGCTTCAGACATGTCAGTCCTCAATTAACAGGCGTGGGTTGGAGATTCACATTTTCTCTTTTGATGGAATCTATAGAAAAACGCATGATCTCGCACCACACAGCCTGTCACTGTGATATCGCGAGGAGGGCCTCCCTAGGGTCCTGCGACATGAAGGGTCTGTGGCATTTAAGCAAACCCTAACAGCCATAGGGGGCTGGCAACTTGAGGGCAAGGAGAAGCCTGCTGGGGGCGGAGGACAGCCGCTGGCCAGGCTGGCCGGCCTGGCTCCAAGCAGAGAACTTTTGTGAAAGGCACAAAAGAATAGATGGCAGGTGTTGGGCAAGGAAGACAAGACCTGCAGCTGTTTTCCTTCTGATCAGCGTAAGGGAAAGAGGAGCAGCGGGGTGGCATTCAGCCGCTTCCTCCGCAGAGCAGTCCCTCAAAGGGGCCGGCAGGGGGGTGCTGGCCCTTACAGCACCTACGGGGCACTCAGGAGCCACTTTGAGCTGAAACACAACAAATCAAAGGTTCCACAGAACACAAAAGCCAGGGGGGAAGTTTGAGGTGAGTGGGAGATGAGCAGGGTTTAAATTAATGAATTCACTTTTTGAAAAAGCAAATTTTTTCCTAAAGAATGGATTCCTCATGCGTGACTCATGTTAAGGCACAATATAATTTATGGTTGCTTTGATCAACAGCCGCGTCGATTTAAAATAACACTTGTGACATGCATGTAAGGTGTGCAGAATGATGCAAACCCTGCGTGAACGCCACGCCGTGGGAGCCGCTCAAGGCCTCCTGCTCTGTTCCTCCCAGTGCACCTGCCCCCTCGCAGACGTAACCACTTCCGGGGTGCATTTCTATGATCCAATAACTAAAACAATCCGATGACCAGAAAGATAAGAGGCCCCAGCTGCGTCCACCCCGTGACTACCTCTCCTGATGTCCCATAAGGACGCCTGCCCTGAGACAGAGAGCTCCATGACCCCAGCTCTCTGCTGTTCAAAGCACACAGAATCTGCAAGCCCATTCTATGCTAAGCGGAGAGGGTGTGTTTGAATATTATGCAGACTCCCACTGGACCCCATCACTGGGCTGTTCTGTTCGGGGCTCAACCTGTCTAAAACCAAGCCCACCACCCCCAGTCACCTCATCCAGGAGCCTGCACTCCACACTCCTCCTCAACACAGGCCCTGTCACCATCCGGGGCACTGGCCTCCGTGCCGGGCCTGACTTCGCTCACTTGGGAGTTACATGCGGAATACACTGAGGGCCTCTGGAAGTGGAATCCGGCCCTGGGGTGGAACCGGGGAGGGTCAAAGGGCAGGTCCCCAAGATCTAGTGGGAGACCTGGATCCCAGGGCAGGAAGAGAAGCAACACTTCAGAGGGTATAGGCCCAGGCTGCGGCCAACGTTACAGTCACAGGAGACGCCTTGGGTCTTTGTCCAGAGCCATAGGCATTTTCTGCACCATGACAGCCAGCAAGGAGGCCTTGGAGAGTCCCACCCCGTCTCCATCAACCAGGGCAGGATCAAGCCCGCGGGCAGCAGGTGTCACGCCGGGGGCCCAGCTGGCCCGTGTGCCTGTGACTGGGAAGTGTCTGCACCAGAGCGTGAAACACCTGCACTGGGGCAGGCAGACGGGGACCGGGCAGGACTCCAGGTGAGACCAGCACTGGGGGCAGGAAGAGGTGAGGGAAGGGGTAGGGACCTGGTCCCCGTCTGTCGATGGACTGGGTGGGAACGCGGTGCACCAGGGCTCGTTTTTTTGCTGAGAAAGTTTTAAAAATAAGCTTAGGCCTACGGAGCTGCTGTCAGTGAGGATCAAGGGGCGGGGCCTCAGTGGGCGGCTGCAGCTTGCAGCCTTAGTACTTTATGCAGAACGGGAGCCCAGGCTCCGGAATGAACAAATGACGAGAATGACGGCAATGCTGATCACCACATCCTGCATAAACGTCTTCAAATCTCAGGCCGCACCCCGCAAATACTCCTAGGTACAATTAGCATATGCTAATCACAATGCACAAAGCCCCCGCGGAATGTTAAAAAAAAAGGTTAAAATTACAGAAATACATAACTGCCAGCCTCTTGGGCCCAAGCCACGCAGGAGATGAGTGAAAGAAACAGCTTCTGGAAAGGCGTGGATAAACCCAAGGAGGGGGCATCCTTAACAGGGTAGGAGCAAGTAAGAGGCTTTAAGCCCTGAGGGCATCTGAGCCGGCCGGGCCCAGCGCGGCTGCACTTACGGGGCAAGCACCCTCAGCATGCAGAGGGCAAAAGTGGGATCCCGCAGGACGAGCTGGGAGAGGGTGGTGGGAACGGGAGCTGCACGCGTGTGTGGCTGGGATAGGTCGGGCTGCCTGGGTGCGGATGCACATGTGTGCATCACAGCCCGTAGGGTGCACAGCGTCGGTTGTGAGCATTTGGACAGAGACCTGGCTCCTTGTCAAGGGCTCACCCCTGGGGGTGCGTGGTTTCACTTGAGCTGATCGAGTAGCAGCCAACAAACGCGTGAGAAATTCCTACTTCTATGAGCGCAGCCTCGGGAAGGAAGGCAGAGGCGGGCACAGGGGAGACCAGCATTCCTGGCTCCTGACCAAGGCTTGGGCCGGAGAACCCCAGGGGTTCCTCTTGCCCAGTGGAGCCACATTGGCCTCGCACGGCCCCTGGCACAGTCCTCAGCCTGGCTGTGTTACCCGTGTCCTCGCCAGCTGTCCCAGGCTCCAGAAGGAATTCCACCAGCTCCCTGGGCAGGGCAGCAGCTGCAGCTCAAGGCCTCCAGTGGCCCAGGGTGGCCGCGTCCTAGGATGCCAGCCCCAGGGAAAGGGGGCCAGTGTGCCACTGCCAGCAAAGGGGGCAGAGGACTCTGGATGGGGATCGAGGAGGTGATGAGTAGGAGGAAAGAGCGCCCTTTCCTGTCTGTAGAAACAGCGCAAGGGGCTGGCGCTGTGGCACAGCGGGTTATGCCCCCAACCTGCAGTGCCAGCATCCCATATGGGTGCCGGTTCAAGTCCTGGCTGCTCCACTTCTGATCCAGCTCTCTGCTATGGCCTGGGAAAGCAGCGGAGGATGGCCCAAGTCCTTGGGCCTCTGCACCCACGTGGGAGACCAGAGGAAGCTTCTGGGCTTTGGACTGGCCCAGCCCCAGCCATCGTGGCCATTTGGGGAGTGAACCAGCTGATGGAAGACCTCCCTGTGTCTCTACTTCTCTGTGTAACTCTGTCTTTCAAATAAACAAAGTAAATCCAACCCCCCCCCCCAAAAAAAAAAGTAGCACAAGCCCGTGCTGCCTGATGACCTTTAGATTTGGAACAGAAATAGAGAATATAAAACTGCCATTTTTTTCTCTTTTAAACTGGGAAAGAGAAGGAACCAGCTACAGAATATACAATACCTTGCAAACAATAACGGGGAGACAGAAGCAGAAGCACAGTAGCAAAACAGTAAATGAGGTTTGAAAGCATTCACAGGCTGAGGCAGCTTCCAGGCAGATAGTAGTAAAACCCCCGAGGAAAAAAAAAGGAGAAACCGATAATGACGCGAAGAGACAGGAGGTGGGAGGGGGCCTGGGGAGGGCCTGTGCTTGGGGCCATTCCTTAAGATCTGCAAATGATTCTCAACTGCCTGGGAGCTACGCAGGCACCTGCTTTGAATTCCCGGAACTGCACACATGCTTTCTGCAGTCTTCTGCATGTAACTCACCAAGCATTCTAAGACAAAATACCTGAGAGTGACGGCACGCAGCATACAAGCAGATGTCACGCGTAGCTACAGCCCGAGCGCACACCCAAGAACAGGCCAGAGGGAACATGGGTGATTTTTTTCCCCTATAATTTTCCAAATGTTCTGTATAATCTTGCATTGCTTTTAAAATGAAAAATGAACACTTAACTTTTTAAAAAGATTTATTTATTTACTTGAATGGCAGAGTTACAGAGATAGAGGCAGAGAGTGAGAGAGAGAGAAAGGTCCTCCATCTGCTGATTTACTCCCCAAAAGGCCACAATGGCCGGAGCTGGGCTGATCCAAAGCCAGGAGCCAGGAGCCAGGAGCTTCTTACAGGTCTCCTGTGTGGATGCAGGGGCCCAAGGACCTGGGCCATCTTCCACTGCTTTCCCAGGCCATAGCAGGTAGCTAGATCAGGACTCGAACCGATGCCATTACCCGCTACGCCATAGCGCTGGCCCCAAATACTATACTTTTTTAAAAAAAATATTACCTAAGCTATACAAGTTTCATGTATTTCATATATACAGATTTAGGAACAGAGTGATAGTCCCCACCCTACAAATACTGTAGGTTGAAACTGTTTGAAACCGGTTGAGTTCTTTGCAGGAAGCCTGGCCCTCATCACACGGCCTTCTAGAGATTTCCCAGAGGGCTGGGCTTGAGGACAAACCAGCGTCCTCTTCAAGTTAAACAGTTTCAGCAGGACACACAGCACCCCCCTCTCTCTCTGAGATTTGAGGGTCCTTCAAACAGGTACCAAAAGTGTTGTTCCAAATTTTATTTACGAGGCGGCCGAGAGACAGAAACACCCAGAGCCGCTCCCCTCTGCTGGTTCACTCCCCAAATGCCCCCCACAGGCAGATGAGCCAGGCCAAAGTCAGGCATCAGGGCGTCATCCTGGGTCCCCCCGGCGGGAGGCAGGGACCCAGAAGCACCTGAGCCTGCACCTGCTGCCGCCCAGGGTGCACACGAGCAGGAAGCTGGACTGGAAGTATAGTAGCCAAGACTTGAACCGGGCACTTCCCTCGGGGATGTGGGCAACCCAAGCAATGGTTTCACCAAGCACCAAGCACCCAAGCATCCAGTGCTCTCTCCCAAACACAGCAGCTTCCACCTGCCTGACTCGAGGCTGCTAACGCGTCTGCCCCTTCGAGGACATCCCTCTTTCCTGCCCCACGTCTGCCAGGTGCCTGGGCACGTGCCAGACAGAGACAGACCTCACACTCTTACCCTGATCCCGAACGCCTGGCTGGAGACGGAAGCGTCAGCTGTGCTCCCAACAGGAAACTCATGAGTAATGGAACCTAGGCTGGGTGGGACGGGCACCCAGGTGGGCGAGCCCTGTGAGCTGGGTTCTCTCCCTGGGGGAGGCAAACTCACGTGGGTGAGGCACGCGGTGAGCACAGTGCCTGCAGGGGAGACAGCCCACGGGGGCACCCAGGAGGCTTCGAGACAGGCTTGGGGCCAGGGTAGGGCTGTTGCACAGCAGGTGCAGCCGCTGCTTGCTGGCACCCATATGAGAGTGCGGGTTTGAGGACCAGGGACTCTGCCTCCTGTGTGGGAGATCAGGCTGGGGTTCCAGACTCCTGGCTGAAGCCTGGCCCAACAGCCTCGGCTGCTGTGGCCGTTGGAGGAGTGACCCAGTGGATGAAGATCCATCTCCCTTCCCCTCCTCCCACCTCTGTCGTTTTGCCTTTCAAATAAGTAAATAGCCTTTTTTAAGAAGAAGAAAGGACTGCGGTGAGGATGACCAGTTTCCCTCCTCCGGGGCAGGGGGGACTGCAGCCTGGTGGCACAGGGACTGGAGTAAGACAAATGGGAATGGGCAGGAGGCAAAGGACGCCGAGGACTGGGAAGAGGACGGCGTGGGGGTGCCGTTTGCTCAGCCCTCAGCGGGCACTGACCCCATCAGCACCACATCACGCTCTGCAGTTCTCTGTGTCCGGTTCAAATCCAAGTTCACGTCGATCTTACAGCAGCGCCTGAAGAAACTGAACGTTCTTATGTTGGGCTGGACCTTCCATCTGTTAGACTGGAGCTCCTGGAGTGCAAAGCCCAGGCCTGCTCTCACCCTGCTGGGGACCTGGCATACAGGGGACCCGTCCCAGCCGGCTGATGTCAAGTTGTGGCCGGCAGCCGTGAGCACCAGGGTGCAGGCACGGGCCTCTGCCCACATCCCACAGCAGCCCCGGGAGTCGGTTATTAGCAGAGGGAGCCTCGGCTTCTCCGAGGACAGTTCTGTGCTGCCTGCGGGTGGCTGGTGCAGGGTCTGGAGCTCAGGAACAAGGCAGGCATTCTCTGGGATGGGACAAGAGGCGGCTGCAAGCAGCGCTGGGCTGGGCACGAAGCAGACTCGCTGCCTCGGGGCTGAGATGACACGCGGAGGAGGAAGCGGCTTGGAGAGGCAGGGGCTGAACGCAGGGGTGCAGAGCCGGGGCGGAGGCTCTGGATGAGAACCTGGCCCAGGCTGATGGGGGTAGGAAGGCAGGGCTGCAGTAAGCCAGGCCCGAGGAGACAGTGGTGAATTAGGCAATGCCCGTGGAACAGAGGGCGCAGGAGCAGAGCAGAGAAGGAGCAAATGCCGGAGGCCCCTGGGGGCAGAGGAGGCTCCAGGTGGCAGCACAGGGGAGCGCGGCACAGCAGGGAGCAGTGTGCAGGGACAGAGCAGTGAAAGTGGTTTCAGCTTCGCTCTCCAGGAATCTTTCAGATCAGCCAGGAGCTTTGCCCAGCCCAGGGTACAGGGGTGGAGGAGACCAGAGAACTGACCGGATCGTCGTGGTCAGGGCTGTGGGGCTCTGCACGTGGCATTTCGGGGACACCGCTCCGCACGGGCCTTGGGGGCTGCGTGCTGACTCCCCTTGCCAGAAGCCAGCATGGAGCTTATGACCCGGCAAGGTCACCCAGCCTCGTGGACGGGCGGAGGGCCAGGGGTGGGGCCAAAGCCAAGACAGCGCACGAACCAAAAGTCCGGGCTGCGCTAATGGACTGATGTTTTCATTTTCTCGTGTGTCAACTGTCTGGGGAAACCTCAAAGCAAACACTGCGCTCAGACACTGCCAGTGCCACCCACTCCATCTGCTTCTCGTCTGTCCTCCTCCAAACCCAGGGCCTCGGGCCAGTCCTTCGGCCCACCTGCACTAGGACATCAGCACTACGCGGACGCCTGTGATGGACCTTCTGGCCCCCACACCGTCAGCACAAAACAGAGGAGGATGTGTCCACCAACTTTGGTTGGGTTTGGCTTTGCTTAGCAAAATCCAAAGCCACAAAAAATCAGAGTGGCTCACATCCGACTTCGTTAACAATGAAAGCCTGCGATACGGTAGCACACACGTACCACGAGTCACTTTAACGGAGACAAAAAAATTGGTTCTGACAGGTTTGCAACAAACAGCCAAAGACTAATATCCATACTATATATGAGTGCTTATAAGTCTTACAAAAAAGACAAATCAGGCAAGAAAGAAGTGGGGGGCAACTGAGGAGGCTGCACTTGCTAAAGCACAGGTAAAACAAGCCCAGAACGCGTGGGAAAAGCGCGCACTCTGCACACACTCGCAGGAGGAGGTCAAGTTGGTGCCGCTTCGCCAGAAGGAAATCTGACACCTACATGTGCATCTCACGCCTAAGGGAGTCCCCTGAGGGGAGAGCTGCACCGCTCTGCAAAGATGCACTGCGGAGGGCGTCTGTGGCACGTTGCTCATCATCGCAAATATTTTGGGAACCCTGAGGTCTGTCAGTAGGAGGGCTGTTGGGTAAACAGTGGCACAGTCTCACGGCTCAGGCTGGGCACATCGGCTGGTGTTGACCTGGGACGTCAGCCCCGACTCAGTACCAGGTGAAGAAAGCAAGTTGTGCACCAGAACCCCTCGTGTGTGGGTCTGCCTGCATCTCTGGGAACCTGAAATCTCACTTATATATAAATGAACGTTTTGCACCAGATGCTGGGAAGGTTATTCACCCAGCGATTAACTGTCGTTGTCTCATGGAAAGGGAAGTGCCGTGAGGCTCAGTCTCCTGGACTCCCGATTTTGTTTAAAGATATACTTATTTGGAAGGCAGGACAATAGAGAGGGAGAGATGGAGAGAGAGAGAGATAGAGACAGAGAGATCTTCGAAGCATCTACTGGTTCACTCCCCCAAATGACCACAATAGCCAGGTCTAAGCAAGGTTGAAGCCAGGAGCAAGGAACGCCATCCAGGTCTCCTGTGTGGGTGGCAGGGTCGCAAGCACTTGGGCCATCTGCTGCTTTCCCAGGTGCATTAGCAGGGAGCTGGATCGGGGTGGAGGAGCTAGGACTTGAACCAGCGCTCCGATATGAGATCCCAGCATCATAAGAACAGCTTAACCTACTGCGTCATAGCATTGGTTAAAGATATTCTTACACAACCAAGTAGCTGTGGAAACAGCCAGAGCCCCGGCCAGGGAGGCAGCAGCACCTGAGGACGTGCTGAGGACGTCTGTGCTGCGGCAGGCAAACGCTCCGGCCAGCGAAGAGCTCTAGAACACTGACCACAAAACCAATCATCCGTACATCTAACGGGATCTCTATTTAGCTCCCTTGTTGGTCCTTCAAATTCCCCACATCTAAAACTAAGCTCATCACTCTGTCTGCACCTGGCTGCGCTGCCCGTGTTCCTGTCTCAGCCAGAACACTGCCCTCCCTCCTCACAGCCTCAGAGCCGAGCCGGCAGCAAGGGCATCGTCTTCAATGAAGAGAGCAAATGATGGGGACCCGTGCAAGCGGCCCCTCCCTCCACTCCCTTCAGGGCGGCCCTGGGACAAGGCAGCATCCCCGCCTATCTGGCTGCCTCCTTTCTTGGACGCGTGGGTGGAGACAAGCAGTAATTGGGAGTTCGGGGTTCAAAAGGCATTTCCTAGTGGTTGAATCTGCAAAGGCGCTGATACTTTCACTAAAACAAGAAGAGGTAATGAGCCTTCCCTTCCAGACTGCCGCTGGGCTGCGGAGCACCTGCTGGGCTCCTCCCAGGGAAAGAGATGAGTAAGTCTGCATCTCCCGACAGCAAGAAGTGGGAGCGGCGTTGGTCTGCTCGTCAGCACTTCTAATTCATCCCGAACGCCAGCCTTTGCTCTTTTCTCGCTTTCCTGCTCCTGCTAGAAGACAGCTGGAGTGGGAAGTGATGACAGACACCCAATGAGTTTCAGCAACACGTTCGACTTATCTCCCTCTGCTTCCCAGAGGGGCTGGCCGGAGCCCCTGGGTTCTCAGGCCCTGGCAGCCTCCTTCCCACCTCCAGGCCAGCCCGAGGACCACTCTGCACAGGCGAGCTCGGGGTCCAGCAGCTGAGACGTGGCCGGGGCCCGCGGTGCTGGAGGAGCCCTGACGGTGAGCTCCAGCTCTTGCGTTGCCAGGCTCAGGCCCTCCCCTGGGCACGCCCCTGTGTCCGGAGAGGGCCTGCTAGCTCCCTCCTGGGGTGCTGGTTCACCAGTTTCTACTTCCCCATCACCTCCTCCAGGGAGTCAAGGCCTGGCCACCTGTGTCCAAGGCCCCCCGGCAGTCGGCACTCTCCCAACACCCGCTGCTTGTCTCCCCTCACCTCCTGCACCTGCACTCCTGTCGCCGTGGCCTGCCCACCTGCTCCCACACCAGCTGTCTGCACAGGTTGCCTTCTAGCTGTTATCTGTGGTCACAGGCGTTGTGTCCAGTGAAAGGGCGGCGCTCCAGCCCCTGTGACGAGTTGTCTCCCCCACGTCCCTCCCAGTCCTGGCCTTCCTGATGTGCCTTGCAGGGAATCAAGTGGTCCACTGCTTTCTGAGAACACGCAGAATGAGGCGGCTGTCGATAACCAAACATACTTATCTCATTTAGATAGCAGCAAAACCCAGGGTGAATTGAACAAAATACGAAGTACAATGAGAACGGCACAACGCCGTTGCGGGAAATCAGCCAAGCGCCGAGTACGTGAACTGTGCTGTGCTCCTAGACTAGAAACCTCAGTGTCGTTAAGGTGTCAATACTCTCCAGTTTCCTCTAAACTCAACACACCTTTGATCAAAATCCGAACACAGTGTGGTACTGGTGTAGGGACAGACAGAGGTGGGTAGGCGTGGTGGCACAGCAGGTCAAACTGTAGCTTTGGAGGCCTGCGTCCCACCCTGGAGTGCCTGGGATCAAGTCCTACCTCTGTTTCCAATCTAGCGTCCTGCTACTGCACCTGGGAGGCAGGGGATGGCCCAAGTGCTTGGTTCCTGCCATCCACATACAGGACCTGGTGGAGTTCCTGACTGCTGGCCTCAGCCCGGCCCAGCCCTGGCTGTTGCGGCCATCTGCGGAGTGAACCAGTGAATGGAAGACCTCTCTCTCTCTCCACCCCATGACTCTTTCAAATAAATAAATAAAATTTGAAAAAAGGACACTTCAAAAAGTCCCTGGAAAAATGGGAAGTCTTGTTGCAAAAAAAAAAAAAAAGTGAAATCCATGCAGTTACTTCCTAATATGCAAAATGCACGTTAAAACCAGCATGAATACTATCAGAAGGGGGGTACTACAAAAAATGCATGAAAATGCATATTATGCAAAAAATCTATGCATGGATTTCAAATCATTTTTAAATAAACTTACCTATTTGTTTTACATTTCCATGGACTTCAAAAAGATTTATTTATTTATTCTGAAAGGCAGAGTTACAGAGAGAGAGGGACAGACAGACGGAGATCTTCCATCCTCTGGTTCACTCCCCAAATGTTGCAACAGCCAGGTTGGGCCAGGCCAAAGCCAGGAGCCAGGAGCCAGGAGCCAGAAGCCAGAAGCTTCTTCCAGGTCTCCCACGTGGGTGGCAGGGGCCCAAACACTTGGGCCATCTTCTGCTGCTTTTTCCAGGCCATCAGCAGGGATCTAGATTGGAAGTGGAGCAGCTGGAACACGAGCCGGCGCCCACATGGGATGCCAGCATTACAGGCAGGGGCTTTACCCGCTACACCACAGAGCCAGCCCCGCCATGGACTTTTTCCTCTGCCTATCAGAACGGTGCGTTGGCTCATTTTTTGTGTCAGCTCCAGTGTGCTAAGGGATGCCCAGAGCTGGAAGAAGACATTCTCTGTGGGTGTGCCTGGGAGGCGGCTCAGGAAGAAATTAGCAAGTAAATCAGCTGTCAGAGAAGAAAACCCTCCCGCACGCCCTCCAGTGCAGGCGGGGAGCCTGAACAGAACATTTACCATGGAATTTGTTCATCGTTTGATTTTTTCCAACTACTTAGATATGTGGGGAAAAAAACATCTAAAGCTTATGGATTGCACGAAAATAGGCAACTTGGTGGATCTGGCCTACAGGCCATCATCTGGGTACCCTGGCCTCTGCCTTCCGCAGGGCTCTTCCATTTTCAGGCCGGTTGGTTCTTTGTTGCGTAGGTCTGTTCTGTGCACGGGAGAAGGTAGAGCAGCGCGCCTGGCAGGTGGCGCCTCGCCAACTGTGACAACCAAAACTGACTTTGGACTTTGCCTTAGGTGCTCGCAGGGGCGGAATCACCCGAGGTGACAAGCAGGGATCTGTAGGCAGCAGATCCCTGTCTGCCTGGGGCAGGAGGAGGGGAGAGGCGAGCATGGGGGACCGGCTGGAGGGGGGCCACGGGAACCTCTGGGTTAATAAACGCGCTGTATCGTGATGACAGCAGCGATGGCTGCAGTGCATAAACGGATCCTAATTTGAAATGGTTGTGCTTAGTGTGTGTAAATGACACCTCTACAAAGCTGCCTCAAACAGGACAGAAATATTTAACGGAACTGCTGACGCTTCCTGGCTGCTCATGCACAGGGCACAGCCTCTTGTTGTCATCAGATAACGAGGGGCTCTGCCCGCCCCCCAGGAAGTGACAAAGGGGGTTCCAGCCAGAGCAGTTCAGAGAAAGCGAGTCTGCTCCGTGTGTGCACGGGGATTCTAGAAGGAACGCGCGGGTTACTCTTGAAGGGAAATGGGCATTTATTGGACTGCAGTGTGCAGAAGGCAGAGAACTTTTCCCAATGTCCATTTTCAGTACAGAGCAAAGATCAATAAAGGCTGAGGAAGTGCCACTGAGCTTGGACTACGTGGTGCCGTTTTGAGGAGCCCGATTATGAATTTACATCCGGTGCTCCACCCTGTCCAGCAAAGAGAACACAAATCGCGTCTCCTACTTCCGTAACAGGTAAGGGTGAGTAGAGGTAATAGCCGGCTCTCAGTGAACCCCTCCAGCCTCTGCCATCGCCTAACCCAAATTCCTGCTCCCTAATCTCCTCCCCTCAGCCCGCAGCTCCAGGTGGAGGAACATGTGTCCAGCGATCTCGGGGGCACCCTGGCCCAGCTTACCTGGCGCTGACTCGGGAGTGAGGGGGCGGTCCCCTTCCCAGTTCTCCTTCTCTGCTCTGATTCCCTCTCAGCTGCTCAGCATCTCCGGGCGCCTCGCACTTCCTGATCCCCTTGCAGCAAGGCTAGGGCGAGGTCTAATTCATGACTGGGATTTAACAACTTGATCACTGTGTGTGTTCTTCCAGTTCATTCTGTATTCACAGCAAATACCGCCAGTTACGGTGTTCGGACAAGCGGTCTTTAAAAATTTTAAGTAAAACAAGGTAAATCTACTTCCAGAAAAGACATGACACCAACAATCACACCCACAAAAGTGTCCGAGCCTTGCATAACTGTAGCTAAATTCCTAACCAGGTTTCTGTCCACTCACAGCTTTGGAGGTTCACAGTGCAAGGTCAGGTGGCCCTGCCGGTCTGGCGTGTCATGAGGGTGGGGGATGCTACAACTAGCAGAGGATCACGTGGTGGGGCAGGAAGCAAAGAGGAAAGAGGCAAGTGTGGTCTCTCCTCCACAGCCACCAGCAGCCTGGCGCGGGGCTTCACCCCAGCAACCTGATCCCACGGATGCGGGGACCCCGCCTTCAGAAACAACCGGATTAAGTTCCTGTCCTTAATCTACGGACAAGAACATAAAACCCTGGGGACCCAGCCTCTGGGGAACAGCCAGACCAACACTGGAACCACAGCAGTGTCATCTTGTGAAAAAGGGGAGGCGGGCGCCCACCAATGACTCAGATCAGGGGACAGCGCTCCCCCCAGACCAGGAGCCACAGCCCCTGTGTGAAAGGCTTTGTGGACCACAGTCAGGCTGTGTCACTTCATCTTTTCTCAGCTCGCTGGGCTGCACACAACCTCCAACAACTGTGGCTTCTGATTTCTGCTCCAGGAGCTTCGACGTGGTCCTGGGTGGCTGCCACTAGTGACGTGTGGCTTCTGAGCACTTGAAATGCGGTTAGTATGACTGAGGAACTCAATTTTAAATTGCATTCATGGTAACTCATTTGCATTTAATTACTCAGTGATTAAGGCACTGTCTGGTGCAGCCCTAGCCAATGATGACAGAAATGCCTCCCGTGTCTGGAGAGAGAACTCCCTCTCTAGCTTGTTGTGGGGGGAGGGGAAGAGCCTCACTTTATAAAGCCAGCAGAGCCTTAACATCAAACCCTAACAATGGGGGCCGGTGCTGTGGCACAGGTGGTTAAGCCTGCACTGCCGGCATCCCATATGGTTGCCAGTTCGAGTCCTGGCTGCTCCACTTCCTATCCAGCTCTCTGCTATGGCCTGCGAAAGCAGCAGAAGATGGCCCAAGTGCTTGGGCCCCTGCACCTGCGTGGGAGACCCGGAAGAAGCTCCTGACTCCGGATCAGCCCAGCTCCAGCCATTGCAGCCACCTGGGGAGTGAACCAGCGGATGGAAGACCTCTCTCTCTCTCTCTCTCTCTGCCTCTCCTCTCTGTGTAATTCTGACTTTCAAATAAATAAATATTTAAAAAAAGTGACTCCCATTCTCCAAAAATTCACATATGCAAAAACAATAGTGGAGTTCTTTATAAAAAAATAAAATTAAAATTAAAAAAAAAAGCCTAGCAATGACCAAACTAGTAAACCCTTCGACAAATCTCATGGCCATAGAAAACAAAAGACATAAAGTGCAGCACTAGCAAACAGAACGTAGCAGTGCATCAGAAGTGACCTGTTGGGGTTTATTCCATAAGACAAAGACGATATTTAGAGTTTAGTAACATAAATTTTTAATTTTTTTAAAGATTTGTTTATCTATTTGAAAGGCAGAGTTGCAGAGAGACAGAGACAGGGAGAGAGAGAGAGAGAGAGGTCTTCCATCCACTGGTTCACTCCCCAGATGGCTGCAATGGCTGGAGCTGGGCTGATCCTAAGCCAGGAGCTTCTTCCTGGTCTCTCACGCGATGCAGGGGCCCAAGGACCTGGGCCATCTTCCACTGCTTTCTCAGGCCACAGCAGAGAGCTGGACTGGAAGTGGAGCAGCCAGAACTCGAACCAGCGCCCATATGGGATGTTGGCACCACAAGCGGTGGCTTTAACCACTAAGACACAGCACCAACCCTCATAATTCTTTTTAATAAATAAATTAATTAAATTGACAGACAGAGAAACAGAGAGAAAGAGCTCCCCTCTGCTAGTTTACTCTCCAAATGTCTGCAATGGCCAGAGCTAGACTGGAGACCAAAGCTGGGAGCCAGGAACTCATTCAGGTCTCCCATGTGGGTGGCAGGAACCCAATTACTTGAGCCATTACCGCTACCTCCCAGGCACATTAGCAGGAAGCTGGGGTCAGGAGCCGGACGCAGGCACTGAACACAGATACTACAACGTGGGGCGCAGGCATCTTCACCCACCTTCTAGAAACATGCTTCCTTTTTATTATTTAAGATTTATTTATTTGAAAGGCAGAGCTACAGAGAGAGGAAGAGGTCTTCCATCTGCTGGTTCACTCCCAAATGGCTGCAACAGCTGGGCTGTGCCAAGCTGAAGCCAGGAGCCCAGAGCTTCTTCTGGATCTCCCATGTGGGTGCAGGGGCCCAAGCATTTTGGCCATCTTCTGCTGCTTTTCCAGGAAGTGGAGCAGCCAGGTCTTGAACTAGTACACATATGGGATGCCCGCCTTGTAGGCAGCAGCTTAACCCACTACACCATGAGGCTGGCCTTGGCAACATGATTCTTTACACCAACAAATCAACACTGAAAAGCAAAACAATTCAAATACATAAATGCTGAAAAGACATGATGAAGTGCAAATCCCGATAAAAATTCGAATAATGGAACAAACAAAATGACTCAGGTGTAATAAAGACAGGTTATCAAAAACACAATCCAGGAAATAGCATCATACAGGGTAGAACCCTGGGATGGGTACTATGGTACAGGAAGCTGGGACACTGCTTGGAATTCACACATCCCATACAGCAGCACCACTGGAACTCTGGCTGCCCTGCGTACAGTCCAGCTTCCTGCTAATGCACCTGGAAAGCAGCAGATAACGGTCCAAGGACTTGAGTCCCTGCCACCACGTGGGAGACCTGGATGGAGTTCCTGGCTCCTGGCTTCAGCCTGGCCCAACCTCAGCTGCTGGGGCTATTCAGACAATGACCCAGCAGATGGAAGATCTCCCTCTCTCTCTCTTTCTCTCTCTTTCAAATAAATAAGTAAATAAATCTTGAAGAGGAGAATGTTAAGGACTCTGAGAAGTTCTGTTAAGTTTTTTTTTTAAAGGTGATATACTAAAGTCAGCATTCTAACCAAAAAATAGAGCAGAGAGGCCCTCCTTACCCCTCTTATTGAACAACATTTGTGAGTTACTAGAAAATGCAATAAGGAAATTAAATCCTCAGAATGAACATGGAAAAAGAGAGAAAGTATGTTAGAAGAGTGTACCTAGAAAACCTATGAAAGTTGGAAGGTAATGATGGATTATAAAATATAATAAAAATCAGTATTTTTATACTAGCAAACGGCCAAGAAGAACTAGAAACCACAAAGATTTATGTTCACAACAGTGAAAAAAAACAGACAACACTTAGGCGTGAAGAATAAAACACTCAAGACAGTCCAGAAAAGGCAAAGCTGTATAGGGAATATTTTCCCCACTTTGTTTTGATCAGGGTCTGCCGGGGGGTGGGGGTGGGGGGATGCTGGGGAGCGACTGAATGGACGCAAGGTTTCTCTGGGGATTGGTGGGGATTTTCTAAAATCAGTTTATGAGGGTCACACAAGCCGGTATCTGATCTTCAGTGAACTGGATACTTCAAATGGGTGAATTTTATGACCTTCGTAAATATTAAAATATACTATATGGAATCACTTTCATGCAACAGGAGACTGCATAGTACCCGCCCACGACAAAGATGGAGACTGCATGGTACCCGCCCACGACAAAGATGGAGACTGCATGGTACCCGCCCACGACAAAGATGGGTGGAGCAGAATAGTAAGCTTGGCAGCAGACGTCAACTAAACGCAGCGAACGAACGTGATATTTCAGTTCATGGGGCGGGAATGGCTTATGCAACAGACGATGTTGGTGCAACTGGTCTTTTGTCTGGAAGAAAATTAAATTAACCCCTACTTTGACCAAAATCTGTGAGCCATCTGGAATGTACTGTAAATCCTTAAACCATAGATACAGTGGAAGATGACCCGAGAACCTACATACAGAACCAAGGCAAAGAGGAGGCATTTTAACTCAGCCTGGAAATCTGGAAGCCATAAAAGAAAAGACATTTCTCTGATATCATTTTAAAAAAATCTACTATTTGATAAAGTAGAAGATAGTACGGGGGCCGGCACTGTGGTGCAGTGGGTTGTCATGGCTTGCAACACTGGAATCCCATAGATACTCCTATTGGAGCACCAGTCGGAGTCCTGGTTGCTCCCTGCTAATGAGCCTGGGAAGGCAGTAGAGGATGGCCCCAAGTGCAGAGATCTGTCTCTCCACCTCTCCCTCTTACTGTGCCTCAATAAGTCTTTTTTTAAAGATACTATGGGAATAAAGTCAATAGGTAAACAACAAGCTGCCCAGCACACATGCAGCGGCAAGCTCTCATAGAAGGACTGGAAGATGGGCAGAGGAGGAGGGCCAGTCCGAGCCAGTGGCCAGGGAAATGCAAGAGAAACAACCGATGGCAAAAACCCCAGGGTGCCACCTGACGCGCAGGACGCAGCCTCGCACGTCGCTGATGGAAACGGCGTCACGCTCATCCTGGGGAAGCAGCTGAGCAGTCCTCTCCTGAAACGTTTAAAAGGGTTCTGACTTGGCATCTCTACTCCTAGGAGCCCAGTGGTAGAAACGAGAGCCACGCGACATAGAGAGGGAGGTACAGAGACGGTCGCAGAGGCGCTGGAGGTAAAACAAACGGAATGCCCTTCCACGGGGAAGGACGGGATGCAAGTTCAAAGGCAGGTCTACACCACGTGGCCTACAGCTTCCTCCATGATGCCGCATGAGGCGGGGAGCCGGGGTGACGTATTTCACCCTCACGGACACCGAGACTACAGACTGTGACACTCACCCATGGGCATGAACGCTACAGAACATGAACGAACCGGGACCACAGCCAAGTAACCCATGCGCGTGCAGCTCTGTGGGCTGACACGGCCGTGCAGCCAACCACGGGTGGGAACACCTCCACCCCTGGAGGTATCAGAGGGTGAGGGCGTAATATTCAGTTGGAGATGATGAGAAAAAAGTCTTCAGTTTTTAAACAAGAAAGACAAAAAATGACTAGCAGAAGAGAAGCGACTTTGTGTGTATTTTCACAGTGAGAAGCTCAGAGGGCGGCCAGCAATCAGCTACCGGTGCCCCAGAGCTGGGAGGCTCCGCCGCCTGCCATTGCACCCCTTACACGTCTCCTTACAGAGTCAGTTACGTTCTTCTCCATGGACACCCGTTCTTGAATCTCGGGGGGGAAAGGCAATGAAATCATTTTCACCCAGGTAAAAACCCTCTACCATCTCGTAAGCTCATGTGAATTGACAGAAGTCCCACTACGTGCTGTGCACAGTAGGAAACACTTTACATATAGATCCTGGACCTGGGACCCACTGCTGACCCGGATGCCAAAGTCCTTACAAAATATGGCAACATATTCACATATAACTCGCACGTCCTCCGAACACCTGTTATCTGCTCCAGACAACTTATGTCTAACACCAGGCAGATGCTCTGCAAGTAGAGGTCATAGAAAATGGAATTAAAGAGGTTGGCGCTATGGCATAGTGGGTAAAGCCGCTGCCTGCAGTGCCAGCATCCCATATGGGCTCCGGTTCGAGTCCCCGCTACTCCACTTCCGATCCAGCTCTGTGCTATGGTCTGGGAAAACAATAGAAGATGGCCCAAGTGCTTGGGCGCCTGCACCCATGTGGGAGACCTGGAAGAAGCTCCTGGCTTCTGGTTTCAGATCAGCTCAGCTATGGCCATTGTAGCCATTTGGGGAGTGAACCAGTGGATGGAAGACCTCTCTCTCTCTCTCTCTCTCTCTCTCTGCCTCTGCCTCTCTCTAACTCTGCCTTCGAAATAAATAAATCTTTTTTTAAAAAAGAAAAAATGGAATTAAAACATGCACTTTTTTTGGTGCAAAAAATGTTGGAATCCATACACAGTTTTTTCATAATCCTCACTTTCCATGAATTTTTGGAGACCTTTGTAGTTGTTGTACTGTACTGTTTAGGGAATAATGACAAGGGAAAGAGTCCAAACAGATGCAAATTTCTTCCCCAAAGATTTCTGATCCACCTTTGGCTGAGTCTGCAGACGGGGAACCCGCAGAGGTGGAGGGCTGAGGACTTCAGGGGACACCATGGATGTGGCCCGGGGGTTCAGAGAAGTTAGCTCTGCTGCTTGATGCCACAGGAACTCCTATGAGTGCAGCCAGGCGGGTCTATACCCAGGCTCACCCCAGGCAGTCCCTGGGCTGCCTGTGCCCTCTCACTAGATGGCTGAGCTATTCACAGGGCCAACCCATGGTTCCACGGTGCTCCGTGCACACAGGTACCTGCCGGGGCCCCTGCGGTCTTGGATGCCAGTGCTGGGGTTCAGAGTGAGTACCCAGGACCCCTGCCTTCAAGAATGGTGGGTGTTCCCATTAGCGTCCAGTCTGTGACTGCTGGAGGGGCCAGGCCCGTGTGTGGGAGATGCTTCTGGGGAACCCCCATGCCCACACGTGGCACAGGCCTCGGTGACTGTCCGATTGTCCCCAAGGAAAGCCCTGAGCTGTTGTGCAGGCTCCTGATTCTCCCTTCACCCACAGTCTTTCTTATGGGCCACAACCACTATGATTTAACTTTCATATTCACCTGAACCTAAAGAAGAAATGCCCGGGGGCCAGCGCTGTGGCACAGTGGGCTAAGCCACTGCCTTACAGGCTGGAATCCCATCTGGGAGTGCCTGTTGAGTTCCGGCTGCTCTGCTTCTGATCCAGTTCCCTGCCAATGGCCTGGGAAAGCAGAAGATGGCCCAAGTGCTCGGGCCCCTGCCACCCACATGGGAGACCCGGATGAAGCTCCTGGCTTCACCCTGGCCCAGCCCTGGCCCGTTGAGGCCATTTGGGAGTGAGCCAGTGGATGGAAGATCATCTCTCTGTCTCTCCCTCTCTCTGTCATTCTGCCGCTCAAACAAAATGTATTAAAAGAAAAACAAAACAAAAAAAACTCCTATGTCCACACCTTGTCTGGGAAGAGACAGTTCTCCAGTTAGCAGGAAAGGCCATATTTTCTGGGTTTTTTGGAGCACAGAGGGCATAAACAAAGGCTCTCAAACAAGAGAGAAATAAGAGATGTTATTTTACTACACGTTCAAAAGAGGAAAAGTAGCGTGGCATTGATGCCCGAGATTTTTTTTAACACGCACTAAGGCGATGTCTTTTGAACCTTGCCATTGGTTTTCATTAGGAAAGAAGTGCTGATGAGAGTTGGCGGCTTGGGGCGTCTCCCCCACGGCCCCTCCCTCAGCGCCATGGGCTGAGACGGGGCAGGGCACTGCAGGTGCTGGGGAGACAGCACAGGGAGGGGCTGGGCTCCCCAGGAAGGTCCTGAGGAAGATGAGTGTGGAAGGGGTTGGGGGGAGGGGACACCTCCTCCCCTGGCACAGAGACCCTCAGGGTACACGCACCAGGGGCGCCTCTCTCTCCTATCCTTGCTGCGTCTCCCGGGCTGCAAGTGAAGACCAGCATGGGGAGGAGCTGGGTGTACCTTTAAGAGGCCATCTGGAAGTCACTCCTGCATTGTCTGAAATGGGTGTAGGGCTCTCTCCATCGAGATTCCCATGTAAAAATCATGTCCACATAACGTCTTTTCAGAAACCCACAAATATGGGACAGATGCTATAATTCTACTCACAAATAAGAATGGGGAACTCCGTCATTCTGAACTGACACTTTTTGGAGAATTTTTAAAATTATTACTTATTAGAGAGAGAGAGAGAGATGGATCTCCCATCTGCTGGTTCACTCCCCCAATGCCTGCCACAGCTGGGGCTGGGCCAGCCCAAAGCCAGGAGCTGGGAATGTCTCCCATGTGAGAGGCAGGCACTCAATTACTTGCGCCATCACCACTGTGTCCTGGGCTGTACGCTGAGAGGCAGCTGGAGTCGGGAGCTGGGACCGAGAACTGAACCCAGGCACTCTCACCACGGATGGAGGGTCGTACTAACCACCTGCTCTTGGAGAACTGTTTAAACCACAGAAAGCATTCAATTCAAATTTGCTCTTACTGAATTCAAGAAATACAAAATATTTAATAAGTTGGGGGGGGCATTATGGCACAGGGGATTAACCACCGCTGGGATGTCCACCTGCCATACCCGAGCGCTGGTTCAAGTCTCGACTACTCCACTTCCAATCAAGCTCCTTGCTCAAGAGCCTGGGGAGCAGATGATGGTAACTCAAGCACTCGACCCAGAAGGAGCTCCTGGCTCCTGACTTCAGCCTGGACCAGCTCTGGCTGTTGTGGCCATTTGGAGAGTGAACCACTGAATGGGAGATCCATCTCTCTTCTCTCATTCTTTCTCTCCGTCATTCTGCCTTTCAAATAAACAAATAAATATTCTTTAAAAGCTCACCTGTTCCTATTGACCCAGACTTAGGGTTTGTGTTTGGCACAATGGCTAAGAAGCAGCTTGGGGCGCTTGCCTTCCATACTGGGGTCCCAGCTGCACCCTCCACTCCGGCTTCCTGCTGATGTGCACCCCGGGAGGCAGCAGGTGATGGCTCAAGTACTTGGGTCCCTGCCACCACATGGGAGACCTGGCTGGACTTCCAGGTCTCTGGTTTTGGATTGGCCCAGCCCTAGCTGTTATAGGCATTTGGGTGAATATAGAAGATCTCTGGGCCTCAGAATCAGCCCTTAAGGCATTCGGATCTGGCTGAAGAGCCCATGAGAGTATTTTAGGAATGGAAAGCCAAGACACTCTGGGAAAAAAAAAAAAAAAAAAACACCTAAATGAAAGATCTCTGCGAGTGAGATCCCAGTGGAAAGAATGGGGCCATCAAAGAAGGAGGTACCTTTCTCTGAAGGGAGGAGAGAACTTCCACTTTGACTATGACCCTGTCGGAATAAGATCGAAGTCGGCGAACCCAAAAGGCTTCCATAGCCTTGGCAACTCATGACTAGAGCCTAGGGAGATTACTGACGCCATAAACAAGAGTGTCGAATTGTTAAGTCAACAACAGGAGTCACTGTATACTTAGTTCTCATGTGGGATCTGTCCTTAGTGTGTTGTCCAATGTGAAGTAATGCTATAACTAGTACTGAAACAGTATTTTTACACTTTGTGTTTCTGTGTGGGTGCAAACTGATGAAATCTTTACTTAATATATACTGAATTGATCTTCTGTATATAAAGATAATTGAAAATGAATCTTGATGTGAATGGAATGGGAGAGGGAGCGGGAGATGGAAGGAGTGCGAGTGGGAGGGAAGTTATGGGGGGGGGGAGCCAATGTAATCCATAAACTGTACTTTGGAAATTTATATTCACTAAATAA
The DNA here is from genome assembly GCF_051225735.1 of Oryctolagus cuniculus. NCBI lineage: Eukaryota > Metazoa > Chordata > Mammalia > Lagomorpha > Leporidae > Oryctolagus > Oryctolagus cuniculus. The sequence continues at coordinate 181,013,194 of NC_142868.1, forward strand.
AAAAAAAGAAAAAAAAGAAGATCTCTGTATCCCTGCTTTTCAAATAAATAATTAATTCACACATACACACACACACACACACACACACACCCCAAGGCTGTCAAGACGTCATTGGAATGATCTTTGAACTGATGAAGTTATTATAATCTGATTCTCTTCTTTAAAAAACGAGAGAAACAAGTGCTGTAGCAAGACTAAGGCTAATATGCACTATTAGTTTCAGTGCTAGGACTGGACATTTGGCTTCGCGTCAGAGTGCCCAGGTTTGAATCCTGGCTCTGGCTCTTGATTTCTCTTCCCACCAACACAGACTCTGGGACACAGCAGTGACAGTGCAAGTAATTAGGTTCCCACTTCCCACGTGGGAGACCAGGACCGAGTTCCTGGCTCTCAGCTCCAGCCCAGGCCCAAACTTGGCCACTGCAGGCATCTGGGGGAGAAAACCAGTGGATGGGAGCTCTTGCTGTCTGTCTCTCAGTACCTCTGACTCTAGAATAAATATAAAATACAAACATATTTTAAATCAATAAATATAAGTGTGTATTTCAACCAACTAATCAGTCTCTTCAATTCCTGAAAACTAATCCAGTTTTTTTTTTTTTTTTGAATGACAGGTGACTGTGGAGTCAGAGACAAAGCTTAAAACACTACTTTTTGCTAAAGAATAAGTTTCAAAGCAATCTCCAGTCAAGCCACAGCATTATGCCAGCTCTAGGATGTCTACAACAGGTCCAGGACGGGCGCTGTGGCGCAGTGAGTTAATCCTCTGCCTGCAGTGCTGGCATCCCACATGGGCACTGGTTCTAGTCCCAGCTGCTCCACTTCCGATCCAGCTCTCTGCTGTGGCCTGGGAAAGCAGGGGAGGATGGCTTAATCGCTTGGGCCCCTGCACCAGCATGGGAAACCTGGAGGAAGCCTCTGGCTCCTGGCTTTGGATCAGCTCAGCTCCAGCCATTGTGGCCATTTGGGAAGTGAACCACCAGATGGAAGACCTTTCTCTTTGTCTCTCCCTCTCACTGTCTGTATTTCTACCTCTCAAAGAAATAAGTAGAATCTTAAAAAAAAAATGCAGTCACATCACTGCATGCCTTGGAGTATTTCTCCTTTTTCTGTAAAAATCTCACCATCACGCTTACTGTTTGGCACACTTTACTAAAATACAACCCATCACCCAATAATTCTACTCTGAAACATACACCCCCACACTCAGGTTCACCAAAATACACACCCTAGAATGTTCAAAGCGGCAGTGTTCACGCCAATCCCAGACCGGACACAACCCAAACAACACCCCAGTAACAAACGGATAAACTGTGATATCTTTCCACAACAGAATGCTATACAGCAATGAAAAATGAGTAAGTTAGACGCAACATTACAAAGAAACCCACACACATAACAAAGGCAAAAGAAGACCTTCAGGAAAAAAGATTCAATGGGTCCGTTTGTAAAAAGGCCAAAACTGCGTTCTATTCTGTTCCACGTCAACACAGCGCTTAGCTCCCGCGGAGGGGGAGCAGGAATTAGGAGAGGCCACAGGGGACCTTCTGGGCACAGGCATCTTATTTCTTGATGTGGCGCTGATGACACCGTTACGTTTAGTTTGCAAAAATTCACCAGGCTCTGAGCTTACAATCTGCAGGCTTTCTGTGCATCTGTCATGTTTCACTAAAAGGTTAAAAACATGCATTTTTCAAAACACACCCTCAGCCACTCTACTGCGAAAGTCACCGTGTGTGTGTGTGTGTGTGTGTGTGTGTTTTGCCACTCGGCAACATGGCAACCTTAAAACAATCCAAGGAACGTCATCAAAGTGCCAGGATTTCCCATATGGTGGAAACAGGAGTGAGGGCGTTCAGTGAAAAAAATCAGGGTGGCATTTGAATTTTAAAATAGAAAGAACAGATCAACACGCAGGGACAGGGACCTGGGCGAAGCGGGGAAACCGAGAAGGGAGGCAGCGGGCAGGCATCAATGGTGGATCTTGCTAAGCAGAAGGACAAAGAGAAGGACCGGCACAGACAAAAGAGGGGAGAATAAAGCCCCACGGCGGGAGAGTAAGAGCCGGCCCCCAGCGATTACAGACCAACAAAGGGGGCAGCCGGGAAGGGGGCAGGGGGGTGACACAGAGATGGAGTGGCTGTGGCCTGGGCCCCGCTGATGTGTGCGGGAGACCCAGGGCCGCAGCGGTGCAGGCAGCGACAGACCAGGAAACTTGGCCAAGCCAACGAAACACACAGCTGTCAGGGGGCGTCAGTGGCACCAGAGCTCAATCCAGGATTCGTAAGTTCTCCTTTCTCAAGCCAATCTAGTCATTCATAAAATCTCTGGGCCAAAGGATTTACATTTCAATGGCGAGCCAGAGGCCTCGATGGTTGGAAAACCCTACAGAACATCACCTAAATCACTCAGTCAGGTGTCCTTTTCCATAGCGTCTGCCGAATGTTCACGCAGAAACACCACGTGCTAGAAGCTACACAATGAATGACAAGAGGCACCATTGTGTAAGTGATCGCCCATCGCTGAATTCCTTCCTTCACTGTTAAACCTTGCACGCAGCTAGTCAAGTTCTTAGCTTGGGGTAGTATTCATAAGCATGGTTCTTGGGACGGTCAGGTTTTTTTTTGGTGCCAACATGGCGAGGTTCCAGTGCCCAGCTATTCAAAGACTCATCTTAAGGTTGACGTGAAATAAAGGGGATTTCTCTCGAAAACGTGGGTGGGTCTCATACAGTCAGCTAAAAACAGGGAAAACGGAGATGAAGAATTCTGCCTTAGGCCTGCAGCATCAGCTTGTGCTGCAGTTTCTGGCCAGAAGGCCTGCCCCACAGACCCTGGCCCGGCCTGGCCCCTCCGTTGCATTAACCAGAGTTGCTGGTTCTGCTCTCTAGAGACCATGGAGTGATCCAGACCCTCAGCTGAGCCCTGGGGCTTCAGCTCCAGCTCTGCCTTCCTTATGCGGGTGACTTCGATCCCTCGGCTGCCTCCCCTGTAAAATGGGGCTAATCAGAGCGCCTAACTCACGGGCACCAGATCCACCCCTAGCACACAGCAACTGCTTAAGTGTCTGCGACGTGACTGGGTCTGCAGCACAGTCGTAGGATCTATGCCGCTTATCTGGAAAACGAGAGATTCTCTTCCTAACGGTCGCGTTTTTCCCCACTCCAAGAACACAGTGGCCTGAGAACAGCGCCTCCCCAGTCACAGGTGCCCAGGCTAACCCCACGAGAGGGGCGATGCCGCAAAGTTGGGGTTGACCAGAGCACTTCCGGAACATTCGCAGCCCTCCATGTCCTCAGCTGCTGACAACAGCTGTGCTGCAGGGGTGCCCAGGGAACAGACTGGAAGCAAAGCCCTGGCTAGGATTTGCGGAGTGGGGGTTGCAGAAAAGACTCTTCCCACTGTTGATCCCTTAGCAACCTGCCCTAGTCCCTAGGGGTGAAGGTTAAGTGGGGGATATACGGTTTTGTGGGAAGAGAGTGGGGTGTCAATGACAGCGGTGAAAACCCCTAATGAGCACTCATGGGTGATACTTGTCCTACCGCTCTGAATGGATGTTCAGCCATAGAATCCAAGACGGTCCTTGGGGGAGCTCCTACAGCCATCCTCACTGCACACAAGGGGAAACTGGGTCCCTGGGAGGCAGAATGTGGCAGGGCTGGGCCTCGAACCCAGGCTTTCTGGCTCAGAGTGCAGCTCTCACTCCGGTGCACCTCGTCTCCCTGGATTTGGGGGGAGGGATCTACGTAGGAGGAGGCAAGGAAACAAGGACAAATCAGGGCACAGAGATAGGGGCACTGATGGGCTCAGTAGATGACACCGTTCAGTCCACTGAACGCCATGTGGGTGCTGGTTCGAGTCCCGGCTGCTCCACTTCTGATCCAGCTCTCTGCTGTGGCCTGGGAAAGCAGTAGAAGATGGCCCAAGTGCTTGGGCCCCTAAAACCATGTAGGAGACCCAGAAGAAGCTCCTGGCTCCTGGCTTCGGATCAGCACAGCTCTGGCCTTTGGGGCCATCAGGGGAGTGAACCAGCAGATGGAAGACTCCTCTCTCTGTCTCTCCCTCTCTCTCTCTGTAATTTTACCTCTCAAATAAATAAAAAAACAAATCTTAAAAAAAAAAAAAGTGAGTCTCAGAGACTACAACAGAACAATCACAATGTTCCTCCATGAATCGTATAGAATTGTGCCCACTTATAAATATCAAAGTTCATAAAACATTCACATTATAGCACTTGAGGCTTTCATCTTCATATAAAAATTTAAGGCAAGGCAATATTGAAATTATTTCATATTTATTAATCTGCAATGCAATCAAATCATTGCTCACTTGAAAAATGAAAAGTAAACCACAATTATTCTTATTTGCTCTCATATTAGAACAACTTCTCTAAAGACTTTCTGCATTGCTGTTCTCCTACAGGATCCTATCAAAGAAGCCGTAGAAGATTTCTCTGCGATCTTTTCTTGTAGCTTAGAAAGCAGCACAAAAGGACACACTGGATCAGCGTCTTTGAGAAACTGGTATGTCCACCCCAGAAGACAGAGTGGGTCTCAGATATTCTGTCCACCAACGCCAACACCTCTGCTTCTAGACATTCCCCTAAGCCCTATCTCCAAGATCTACAGAAACAACTCTCTCCTGCCCTGAGGCTTGCCCAGGGTGGCTATGGCCTGTGACTGCAGCTTTGTAGAGCTGACGTGAGATCACACTGAACCTGGGTCAGGGGGCTTTCACTGAACCTGAGTCAGGGGGCTATGAAGGACAGAGGGAGGTGGAGATACCACACACCAGGCCCCTAAACCTGATCTGGCCAACCTCGTAACCGGCCTTGGTGTGAAGCTGTTTTCAAAAAGAGGGAGCTCACAGAGCCTCAAGAACAACTCACTACCCTGGCTCTGTCTGCAGCCCAGGGAGGTGATGCTGACCCTGGCTCCTGTCTGCAGCCCTGGGAGGTGATGCTGACCCTGGCTCCTGTCTGCAGCCCTGGGAGGTGATGCTGACCCAGGCTCCCCTCTGCATCCCAGGGAGGTGATGCTGACCCTGGCTCCTCTCTGCAGCCTTGGGAGGTGATGCTGACCCAGGCTCCTCTCTGTAGCCCTGGGAGGTGATGCTGACCCAGGCTCCTCTCTGTAGCCCTGGGAGGTGATGCTGACCCTGGCTCCCCTCTGCATCCCAGGGAGGTGATGCTGACCCTGGCTCCTGTCTGCAGCCTTGGGAGGTGATGCTGACCCTGGCTCCTGTCTGCAGCCCTGGGAGGTGATGCTGACCCTGGCTCCCCTCTGCATCCCAGGGAGGTGATGCTGACCCTGGCTCCTGTCTGCAGCCCAGAAGCAATGCTGAGGAAATCCAGATCTTCCCAGCCAGCGAAGGTCTCTGCGTGTAGCTCAGAGCCCCAGGCTCAGGGAAACGAGAGTTAAGCGTCGAATTCTGGGGACACCAAGTCCTTCTCTGGGACCACTGGCCTCTCCACTTTCTGGGTTCTGTCCCCCAGGTGTTTTCACAGGAAGGTGGGCGCAAGTGTGTGTGGGGGTGCTGCTTTCTATCCCCCTTCCTTGTAAAATTGGCGTGCTCATCCTGACTGGCGTTTCTCATCTATGGGCTCCATGGATGGGCTTTAATCAGATGGCACCCTTTAAAAATCCACATAATTATGCAGAAAGGGTAAACCCACAGAACAGTCCCTCCTGAAACCTTTCCCCTTTGGGCAACAACACGGAGCACGCACTTCTGATTGCAGCTCTCCCATAAGAAGAACCCTTCATTGTCAGGTTTCTGGCTTTCCGACGTTGGGGTTCCTAGTTTTAAGTACCCTAGCTGAGCGGGCTCAGACACACAGGTGTGTGGATGATTTAAAGATGCCGGTGAGCAGCAGGCAGGATCCTCCCCCCAGACCAGACTGGCACCTCCTGAGCACCGCCCTTTACAGCCAGCAAGACAGGGCCTGATGCTGACTCCTGGTGCCGACACCGTGAGCAAGAGAGACCTCCACCAGAGCGAGGGCCAGCTGCCTGGGCAAGAGCCAACAGACGCATGACAGCCCTCACCTGATGTGTGCACCAGCCTGGCTAAGCAGGAAGACCCTAGGGTCTCACGGCTGGGGTAAGAGGGGCCAATGTAAGTGATATCGATTAGTTCTAGGATGCTCTGTTTTCCAACCAAGTGCCCTCCCCTCTTGGAGTAAACAGGCTCCTGCCTTGCTTTTTAAACAAATGAATGATGGTTTAAAATGATGGGCTTTCTGATGCAGATTCACCTTTAACTTACAAGCTAACCTACTACCATAGACTTTGGAGCATCACTTCCCACATCCAGGTCCAGGCGCTGCCGCGGTCAGCAAGGCCAGGAGCACCAACACAGCTCTGCTGAGCCGGCTCTGTGTGTCTCCCTTCTGTTCATCTGCTTTCCCACGGGCAGACAGCCACCACCTGTCACGCAGCCATCCAGTCTCAGGTCAGCAGACAATACCAGCGAAGTCTGCAAAGGATGCACTGGCTTGGGCGTGGTCACAGGCAAAGGCCAGCACTGGCCCCCCACCCGACCCCGCCACGCCGCAGCGCCGACACAGGAGCCGCACCCCGGGCGGGTAACGCACACTGCCGCTCCTCCGCGGTTCCACCCCGGTCCGCACCAGCCTTGATGGCTCCCGCTAGGAATGCACAGCCGCCCCTCATCCCCCGGCCGTCTCGGTAGACAAAGCCGGCTGCTCCGAGGAGTGGCCTCTGCACCTGCTCCGCACCGAGGCGACCTCTGCCTCTGGGATGTGCGTCGCCGCGCGCCACCGACCCCACCACGTCTCAGCTGCGAGTGGACAGCGCGGGGCGGGCGGCAGCGCCCAGCCCGGGGGCCCCACAGGCTGGGGGATGCGTGACTCGCACCTGGAATTCCTGGTGGGGCCGCGTGCCCCCAGCGCAACCTCCAGAGACACCGCACGCGCCCAGGCATTTTCTGCACAAGAACACGGCGCACGTGCGTTGCGGGGGCCGGGGTGCGCCGCCGGCAGACGCCGGGGCCGGCTATTGTTCTGCACTCAGCACGGACGGGAGCCATCCCCACATCCGCCGCAGCCGGGCAAGAAAAGGGCGTGCCGGGGCGCTGCGCATTCTCCCCAGATCTTGCGCGCGTCCCTACGGGCGCGTTCCGAACCGGGAGACAAAGCTCCTCGAAGGGCCGGCCCAGCCCTGTCCAGGATCCGCCATCCCGGTGCCTCGGCCGGCTCGGAGGACCACGCCCAGAGCCGGGGGTCTCCAGGCCCGAGACCCGCCCCTCCCTCGCTTCCCCAGGGACCCCTCCCCCGCGCAGCGCGGGTCTCCTCCTCCCTCCCTCCGGGCTTCCCTTCGCAGACGCCGGCGGCCTCCACCCTCCCATCCGCCCTCCCTCCCCATTCTCCCTCTTGCCCAGCCGCGCCTCGCGCCACCTGCGCCGCGCGCCGGGGAGCCGCCCCGCCCCCTTCTCGCTGCTCCCAAAACCCCGGTCCCCGGGTCCCCTCCCCCAGACCTGGGCACCACCCAGGTCCCCAGCCTCTCCCAGCTTTTCCCGACCCCAGGCCTCTGCCTCTACCTCTCCCCTTCCCGGCTCCTCTGCAGCACCGCCAGCCGCAGGCCTGGGGCGTCGCCGTCCGTCGCCCGCCAAGAACGCGGCTGCAGGGCGCGCTCCAGCCGGGCGCTGCAGCCCAGGGAGCCCGCATGGCGCCTGCCTCGGGCTCGGCAGCGGCTGGAGGCCTTTGTGGCTCGGGCAGGTGCCTCACAGGCCGCGGGCTAGCCCTCCGCGGGCGTCCGCGCCGTTAGCCTGGGGGGCGGAACGGACCACGGGTCTGGTCCGGGCTGGGCAGATGGCAGCCCAAAGGCGCGGGGCGCACTGTGCGTGCATGGGAGGTGAGCCCGGGCGGGGGATGGCGCCGACCTAGGGACCCCGCGGTAGTGGCCGGCGGCCAGCCTTGCCCCCGCCCCACCCTCCAGCCATTCCCTGCACCTGGAGGAGCGAGCGGAGGGCACCTACTATGTGCTGGCCGCGGAATCCCTTCACTCTAGTCGCCTCCCCGCCCCAGTTCTTTGCAAATCTCACGAGCACCCATTTAATGCCTACTGTAGGCGAGGCATCGCACGGTGCTCCGCGGGCGTACAAAGGGGACTCGATCAGCCCCCAGCTTCTCGCGGGTGGCGGCCCCCTCACCCCAAGCCACTCCCCCGCCGCGTCCTCAGCGGCCGGGCCCCTGGGCGCACCCGGACCCGTCCCTTTTGTGCGCCCGAGGGAGACCTGAGAGCGAGCGAGAGGGATGTCCCAGCCCGGGGTGGACAAGCCCCCCGCCCCCCGGCCATCACCCACTCCTCCGGGATGCTGCGGCCGCGAAGGTCCGTGGGTCCGTCCGTCTCTGCGTCTCGCCGCGGCGCCGGAGCTGCGGGTGCTCGGGGCGGCGGCGGCGGCTGCGGGAACGCTCGCTCGGTGGCAGCCTCTGCGCGCCGGGCGCGGGAGTCCGAAGTGGCGAGCGGGGGAGGGGGACCGGGTGGGGGCTGGGAGAGGCCTCGGCCAATCAGGGATCTCGTGGTTCCTCCTCTGCGCTCCCCACCTCGAGTTAGCAGGTTAGGGGGAGGCGGGGACAGGCGGCGCCCCGCATCCCCGGCGCCGCGCGCGGCCACCGCCCTGGGACTACAACTCCCGACAGGCCCCGCCGCAGGGCCGGGGTCCGAGAGGGGACGGAGGGCTCGGGGGCCGAGACCCGCTGACCCCTCCCCCCGCGGGGCCCTCCGCGCGTTCCTTTGGGTTTCCCTGGTGACTCCAGACACCTCACAAAGCCCGGGCGCCCGGGCGCGGGTCCCCAGGGAGGGCGACGGGGCGGCTCCCGAGGAGACAGCACCTCCCCTCCCCCTCAGGACCCCACCCGAGGGGCGGAAACAATGCGGCCGCTCCTCCGCGGCTTGCACCCGGACCCGCCCCGACGCCGGCGGGAGTGCGGCGTGGAGAGGGCGAGGGGCTCGCCGGCGCAGCGCTATCCTGGCTTAGCAGGCAGCCGCCTCCCGCGGCGTGGCCCGGGGTCGCCCCTGAGCAGCGGGCGCCCGGGCACCTCCCCTGGACACGATGTAAAGCCCAGCCTACGTCGGCTTCGTCTCTCAACAAAACAACTCTGGAAAAGGAGAAGGGTCCCGGCCGCAGCCCCGGCCTCGGCCGTCCAGCCGTCGTCTCCGCGGATGGCGAGGAGCGCGCAGACGCGCGCCGGCCGTCGCTGAGTGCCACCCCGGGGGCGCAAGCGGACGGCGTGGGGCCCGGGCTCGCGACCCCGGCCAGGACCCCCCGCGCGGCGTCCGCGCGGCCACGCCCCGACCGCACGGGGCCTTCTCCGCGGGACGCCTTCCCACGACGCGGGGCGCCGCTGCTTCGGCGCGGGGCCTCAACCAAGCCCACGCAGGTGCAGAACCAGGGCCGGCGCGGGCCCTGTGGGCGGCCGTGCTTGGCGCGCTATGTGCGGGACCCGGAGCTGGCAGTTGTGGGTTACTCCCTTGGGTGTTCCCTGGGAGACTCGCTTCTCTGCACTCCCTCGCTCCCCTGTGCTGGGTGTGCGGCTGCAGGGCGCCCCGGATCGAGCCCAGGGCCAGCCCCAAGGCATCCCCGACCCCAGGAAGCCGCGACGCGGCGGCGAAAACCACAGTGGCGTGGGACACTGCGTGGTGAATTCTCCAGGCTCCCAGGCTCTGCCTGGCCCGAGGATTTCGGCAAAACCGATTGCGCCTCGCTGAGCGCGGAGCCGAGAGCCCAGGGGCTACGCCACGGGGGCGGGCCCCCGCGCTCTGGCTGCCTAAGGGGGAGCGCGCCCTCTGCTGGCAGCAGGCGTCTTCTGCAGCGTTCCGTGGACCTCCAAGTGCATCCCTTCCCCTGTTGGGAGAAAGAGGTGCCATCCCGGGGTGTAGATAAAGGTGGCACCCAAACCCGAGGTTGTAAGTGTCCTCAGACGAAGATACCCAGGCTATCCAGAGCTCAGAGTCGCGTCTCGGGCTTGCAGTCCTAGCTCCGCCCAGCTTCGGGCTACTCGACCTTTAAGGTCGCATTCTTAGCTCCCTCGGGAATCTGGGGGCCTTGCCCTGGTGTTTGCAAGCAAAGCTCACGAGCAGCACGGGGGCCCTGCCCAGCGTGTAGAATGCCCTCACCAAATGTAGCTCTTGTTCGCTTAGTCGATGGAAACGGTCACTGACTAGGGTGCTGCATGCAGGAATACGGGACGCTTCCGCGGCAACATCCGCAGAAGCGTCGCGAGGGACTTGGGACCGGGTCTGGTTAAGCAGCGTGGGCGTTCAGGTGAGAGCTCAGTGCGGGGCACAGGGGTGACCCCGGGGTGAGGTCGCTGCATTCGGGTTTCTCAGGATGCTTAGTTGATGGGCGGTTCTAAGCGGAGCTCTCAGATTCCAGGAGGAAGGAGGCAAAGCTGGGGGGTGGGGAAGCGGACGGGTGTTTGGAAGACGCTGAGGCACCCTCCAAGGCTTCAAAGTCGAGTTCACGAACGGGTGGTGGGAAGTAGGTGGGCCCAGACCTCGCACAGCCCAGGGCTGCTGGTTGTTCTGGGTTCCAGAGAATCCTAGCAACACACTTCGGTAAAGGACAAATTAGCGCCAAAAGAAGGGGGGACTTCCCCACAGCAGCCAGGGTCTGGCAGGGGGTTCCGGTCCTGGCAGCTTCACACGGCGGGTTTCTTCCAGACGAGGCTCTCTGGGGTTTGCTTGGAAAGTCACGGCCGTGAGCAGCCGGGATTCCCAATGCCAGCGGCCAGATCCAGGCTGAGCCCTGCCCCACCGTTTGCTGGTTCACTTCCCAAATGCTTGCAACAGCCACTGCTGGGCTGGGCTGGGCCTAAGCCACAGACTCAGTCAGGGTCTCCCATGTGGGCGGCTGGGACCCAAAGCACTTGAGCAAGGCACTCCAGTAGGGGACTCGGGCTTCCCAAGCGGGGTTGTCACCACTGTGCCAAATGTCTACTGCTTGTTCCTCCCCTCCCCCAATCCCCTGTTTCTCATCCTGCCCTAGTGCAAACAAACTACTGTGAAGCCTTCTTAGCCATGGGGAAAACTGAGCCAGCGGTCAAATCTCTGTATTCAGATCCGTGGCTCCGGGCTGGGGACAGACAGGTGGACACGGCAGAGGGAGGCAGGACAGACAGGTGGACATGGCAGAGGGAGGCAGGACAGACAGGTGGACATGGCAGAGGGAGGCAGGACAGGACAGCACAGGCAGCATGAGACAGATCAGAGATACCAACAGGGGAAAGAGACCAAGACAGAGGGCAGGCTCAGGTCTCCACACGGGGGTGGGGGGGAACGTGGGCCTGGGTTGGGGTGAGGGGGGGCGGGTGCAGGACGTGCAGACACCAGAGCCTGTTCCCCTGGCCGTCACCACCCTCGAAATGCCAAGGAACTCTCCAAAAACCAGAACTCCTGCCTTATGGCTCGCAGAATCCCTTTGCTGCTTTTAGCTTTACATTTCAAAGTTTAATTTTGAAACGAAAGTTCGTCTTCTCTTGCGACTAGAATGGCTGCCAGGCAGCAGGAAGGAGGAATTGCTAGAAGATTCTGGCTGCAGCTTCACGTTTGCTGTATTCCCCATGCACGTGCCGAGCTCCTGTAGGTCAAGGGGACCCTGGAACCTGCCCCCAGCCTGCACCGCAGGGCTATGAGGACAAGAAACCTCACTCAGATGTAAAGTCACCCCCAGAGAGCAAACGAAGCCCGCTGAGAGCCAGCTCCCACCCCGCCCCCGCAAGCCGAGGAGCCCCTGCACCCTCGCCCCCAGGTGAGCTTGTATTTATCAGGTCAGTCCACAGAAAAGCGGCAGAAGGAAACACCCATTTTTACCTTTCCCAGATCTTGTCTGATTTTATTCCATGAAGCCAGCCCTTCCGTGGCCCTCACTCCTCCTCCCCGGCTGCAGGCATAGGAACTCATCTCAGTACAGGGCAGAGCGAGCACCCACTGAGGCTCCAGCCTCCAGGGAGCCCCACAGCACTGCTCTGGCACTTGCGTGCAGGGCGCCAGGACCCTGAAGGCGAGTAGCTCGCCCAAGGCCCCAAGGCGAACGACTCAGGGAGACACAGCCAAGAGCAAAACCCCCTTTGGACTCCAGGTCGTCCCAGCCTTGTCATTCGACCCCATTGCCTGTTACTGAATGCAGTTCTGTCTATGTTTGCCCTTTTCTCAACCCCACGATTTTGAATTCATATCGTGGTTTTCAGGATGGTGGCCACTCCGCCCAGCTGGGAAATGTTGCTGAATTTGGCTGCTCTGCTTCCCTGTTTTCAGGAGAAAATCCCTGTGTGGTTGCTCTGTGGAGTGCTCAACCCTCCAGGTCTCCACGTGGCCGGTGGTGGCAGGTGCCAGGGTGACCCGGGAGGAGCCACTTCCCTCGGACGTCACTCTTTTTTCCCCCTGTCGGGCAGTGATCCCCGGCTCTGCCTTTTCCAGAAAATCAGATGCGGGCCCAGGCTTTGGTGCTAACCTTGGGCACCTGCTGGAATCGTCCGCCCAGCTGGGGAAGCATGTGGGCTTCTGCAGCCTCCCCAAGGCCCGGCTTCCTCCTCTGTCCCAGAGCTGCCCCTAGGGTGGCTTTGGGGAGCGGCTGAGCGCTCGGGGTTGGGTCGGGGTTGGGTCAGATTTGCAGGAAGTTGGACTCTGACAAGGTAAAGCACCGAGGAGGGGAAGTGTGCACTGGATGCAGCTTCTGCTTTTGGGGGTGCTATGAGGATTCCCTCCCGCCCATATGGGATGCCGGCACTGCAGGCGGCTTTACCCACTGTGCCAGAGCGCCGGCCCCATGAGATAGCATTTCAGCTCTTTGTTGGATTGAATATAAAGCTGTTCTCTCAGGGTCGTTGTTTTGCTGTTACGATTTGATCGGAGATTCCACAGGTTTTGTCCCTTTTGTGTGTATGTGGGGAGCTGGTCAGCAGCCATGCGCCTTGGAATTACACATCCCGCAAGATTGGTGGCAGTGTGACAGGTGTGGTTTACAAAGTCTGCAATTCCCCTGGATTCCAACTACGAGATGAGCCAAGCAACGAAGGCGATTGTTGAAAACCCTCCCAGACAGAAACTGGCACAGCTTTATCTTGAAGTAGAGATTTAAATCTCAAACCGAATTTAAGGTGGAGAAGGAAATTCACTGCTTAGTTAGGGAACCCTTTCTCTTAAGCATGTAGGGAAGAAATGGCCATTGTTAGATAGAAAGAACTCAGATTCAGAGACCATCCCTGAAGTCCTTGAGGTCAGATGGTAGAGATTGCTCATAAAATTCTATGTGTAGGGGTCGGTGCTGTGTGGTGTAGCAGGTAAAGCAGCCATTTGCAATGCCAGGGTGCTGGTTCGACTCGGCTGTTCCACTTCCAATCCAGCTCCTTGCTGATGGGCCTGGGAAAGCAGTGGAAGATGACTCAATTGCTTTGGCCCCAGCCACCCTCGTGGGAGACCTAGTAGAAGCTCCTGGCTTCTGACTTTGGCCTGGCCCAGCCCCCAGGCATTTGGGGAGTGAACCAATGGATGGAGAAATCTCTCTCTTTCTCTCTCTCCCCCTTCTCTCCCTGTGTGTGTGTGTCCCTCTCTATAACATTTCAAATAAATAAAATCTTTTTTTAAAAAAATGAAATTAGGTTGTTTGCTTTCTTGTTGAGTTTGAAGACTTTTTGCCACTCATCCTATGGGTCCAGCACTATCTTAATTCTAAAACCAGACAAGGATACAACAGGAAAAGAAAACTATAGACCAATAGCCCTGATGGACACAGCTGCAAAAGTCTTACAAACCAAAAAAACAAGCCTAGCACATCAAGGAGGTCATTTGCCCTGATGAAGTGGATTTGCCCCAGGAATGCAGGGATGGTTCGATACAGGCACATCTTTGAATGTGATATATCACATAACAGAGTGAAGAATAAAAATCATGTGATCATCTCAGTAGATGGAGAAAAAATATTTAAGAAAATACAACATTCACTCATGATTAAAACAAACCAACTTAAACAAACCAGCTATAGAAGGAACATATCTAAACACAACAAAGACTTTATATGACAAGCCCACAGCCAACATCTTATTGAATAGGGAGGAGCTGGAAGAATTTCCACCAAGATCTGGAACCAGACACGGATGTCCGCTGTTGCTCTCTTCATAGATATAGTTCTGGAAATTTAGCCAGAGCTATTAGGCAAGAGAAAGAAATAAGAGGTATACAAACTGGACAGGAAGAAGTCAAATTATCCCTGTTTGCAGTTGACATGATTGTGTATATAAGGAAATCAAAAGACCCCACTAAGAGACTATTAGAACTGATAAGAAAATTCAGCAAAGTTACAGGATACAAAATCAACACACAAAAGTAGTAGCATTTTTATATGCCAAAAATTGCTGAGAAAGAACTTATAATAGAAATCCCATTGACAGTAGCTACAAAAAAATTAGATTCTTTGGGATAAATTTTACCAATGATGTGAAAGACCTCCACAATGAAAATTATAAAAACATTAATGAAACAAATGGAAGACAAAAGATTGGAAAGAACTCCCATTTTCATTGATTCTAAGAATTAATATTATCAAAATATCCATACTACTGAAAGCAATTTATACTTTCCACGCAATTCTTATCAAAATAACAATGACATTCTCCACAGAACTTGGAAAAATAATCTTGAAATTCAGATAGAAACCGAAAAGGCCCCCAATAGCCAAAGCAATCTTGAACAACAATTAAAACTGGGGCATCACAACACCAGATTTCCAGGCATGGTACAGGTTCATTATAACCAAAACAGCATGGTACTGGCATAAAAAACAGACACGTCGATCAGTGGAACAGAACAGAAATCCCAGGAGTAAATCCATGCTTCTACAACCAACTTACCTTTGACAAAAATGCTAAAAGCATTCCTGGAGAAAGGAAAGTCTCATCAATAAGTGATGGTGGGAAAATTGTATTTCCACATGCAGAAGTTTGAAACAGGACCCCTACATTATGCTTATAGAAAAATCAACTCAAAATAGATCAAGGATCTAAATGTTAAGACCTGAAATTAACTCTACAGGAAAACATAGAGGAAGCACTCCAAGACACTGGCATAGGTGATAACTTTTTCCATAAGACCCCCAAGTCACAGGCAAGAAAAGCAAAAATAGATAAATGGGACCGTATCAATCAAAGTTTCTAAACAGCAAAGGAAGCAATCAACAGAGTGAAGCAACAACGGACAGAATGGGAGAAAATATTTGGAAGCTATGCATCTGATAAAGGATTAATACCCAGAATTTGTAAGGAGCTAAAGCAATTCACCAACAAAGCAGATAATCCAGTTAAGAATAGGGCAGAGGATTTAAATAGACATTTTTCAAAAGAATAAATACAAATGTCCAACAGACGCATGAAAAAATGCTTAGCATCACCAAACATCAGGGAAATGCAAGTAAAAACCACAACAAGGAATCATCTCATTGCAGTTACAATGGCCATTATCCAAAACTCAAAAAATAAGAAATGCTGGCAGATGTGTGAAAAGGGGAGCCCTGGTGCACTGTTGTGTGAATACAAATTAGTGAAGACATTATAGGAAACAGTACGATGAGTTCTCAAAAAATTAAAAATACATCTACCATGTGACCCAGCTATCCCACTTCTGGGAGTAATCCAAAGGAAACGAAATCAGAGTGATAGAGATACCTGCATTCCCATGTTTATTTCAGCCCAGTTCACAATCACCAATCACAAAGATATGGAGTCAACGTTGATGTCCGTCAGTGGATGACTGGATAAGAAAACGTCACACACACACACACACACACACGAATACTACTCAGGCATTTAAAAAAAAATGAAATCCTGACACTTTCCTAAGTGAATAATCCAGACACAAAAACATTAAATAGGGGCTGGCAGTGTGGTGTAGCAGGTTAAGCTGCTGTCTGCAGCACTGGCATCCCACATGGGCCCTGGCTGCTCCACTTCCAATCCAGCTCTCTGCTGTGGCCTGGGAAAGCAGTGGAAGATGATCCAAGTGCTTGGGCCCCTGCACCCACGTGGGAGACCTGGAAGAAGCACCTGGCTCCTGGCTTCGGCTTGGCCCAGCCCTGGCTGTTGCAGCCATTTGGGGAGTGAACCAGCAGATGGAAGATCTCTCTCTCTGTAATCTGCCTTTCTTTTTTTTTTTTTTTTTTTTTTTTTTTTTTTTGATAGGCAGAGTGGACAGTGAGAGAGAGAGACAGAGAGAAAGGTCTTCCTTTGCCGTTGGTTCACCCTCCAATGGCCGCCGCTGCAGCCGGCGCACCGCGCTGATCCGATGGCAGGAGCCAGGATCCAGGTGCTTTTCCTGGTCTCCCATGGGGTGCAGGGCCCAAGCACCTGGGCCATCCTTCACTGCACTCCCTGGCCATAGCAGAGAGCTGGCCTGGAAGAGGGGCAACCGGGACAGAATCCGGCGCCCCGACCGGGACTAGAACCCGGTGTGCCAGCGCCGCAAGGTGGAGGATTAGCCTATTGAGCCACGGCGCCGGCTAATCTGCCTTTCAAATACATAAAATAAATCTTTTTTAAAAACCACAAAAATACCACATTTTTTCACAAATGTGGAAGCTAATATATAAAATATATATTATATATAAATTATATTACATACTAATGTACACAGAATATAAATAAATATATAATATGTGGATATCGTATTATTTGGTGTATATGTACATATATATTTACAAATGTTATTTTCACTGAATAATACCCATTATGTAATAATATACTTTTGGGGGCCAGTGCTGTGGCATAGCTGGTAAAACCACAGCCTGTGTTGCTGGCATCCCATACTGGGGCTGGTTCTTGTCCCAGCTGCTCTGCTTCTGATCCAGGTCCCTGCTAATGCCCCTGAGAAGGCAGTGCCGCCCCTGAGGAGACTAGGATGGAGTTCCAAGCTCCTGTTTCAGTCTGGCCCAGCCCTGGCTGTTTGGGGAATGAACTAGGGAATAGAAGATCTCTCTCTCTCTCTCTCCCTCTCTCTCTCTCTCCCTCTCTCTCCTTCTTCTCTTTCAAATAAAAATAGACAAATCCTTAAAAAAAGAAAAAATAGTATGTATGTGCATATGTATTCATATAGGATGTATATATGGGAAAATGTTAAAAATTGTTCAATCTGTATGTGCTTATTGAACTCTTCTTTATACTTTCCTGTATTATTTGAAATACTTTAAAAATTAAAAAGGCAAAAAAGCATTTTTGCATGTTTTAGATATAAGTGCTTTATCAGATGCTTTCAAATATTTTTTCAAGTTTGTGGCTTGTCTTTTCATTCTCTTTTTTATTTTTTTAAATCTTTAGTTTATTTATTTTAAAGAGTTACAGAGACAAGTAGAGACACAGAGAGAGAGGTCTTCCATCCACTGGTCCACTCCTCAAATGGCTGCAATGGCCAGAGAGGAGCCGATCCAAAGCCAGGAGCCTGGAGCTTCTTGCCGGTCTCCCACGTGGGTGCAGGGGCCCTAGGACCTGGGCCGTCTTCTGCTGCTTTCCCAGGATGTGTTAGCAGGTTGCTGGATCGGGAGCAGAGCGTCTGGACTTGACCTGGGCTCTGATGTAGGATGTGGATGTCCTAAGGCTTGGAAGCCACAACAGCCACCCCACTCCTTTCACATTGACACTTTCTCTTCCACTACACCTGAGGAAGTTGTTGTCATTCACTTCACTTGTCCGTACTCCATAGTCTCCCAGCACACTGCTGCGATATCATCAACAGCTGCCCACTGGGATCAAGTGGAAATAAGAGAAATAAAAGATGTTCTTTCCCTTTCCCGTGAGTGAAGAGGAGTGGAGGAAGAGTTTCCTCCACGCAGCTCCACGACCTCATCGCGTCCGTTCCCTTCTCCCTGAAGACGTCCTAGTCACATCGCTCACCCGGCAGATCTGCTGGCTTTCTGAGAAAGCTGTGAATTCTCCTCTGCTTCCGAAGCAAAGTCCCACTGAATGTAGAATTCTAAGGCCTTTCTCTGCCGGCAGTGTAGGCGTTGCTCTCCGTTCTCGTCTTTCCCTCCCGGTTTCTGATGAGAAGGCCACCGCAGTTTGTGACGTTGACCTTCTCTGGGGCAGGGGTTTCTCTTCTCTGCTCCTTTCGAGGTTTTCCCTGTGGCTTTGGCTTTCTTCAGTTTGAGTGTGATGCACGCGAGAGCAGGTGTACTGTACTTATCCTGCTTTGTGTTCTCTGGATTGAGGTCTGACACTAAGTTTGAAAAGTGCTGAGTCATTATTACTTTCATGATATTTTTTCCTATTCCTTTCTCCTTTTGTTGTCTCCTGGTGCTCCCATCACACCCATGTTCCACCTTTCCTCACCGTCCTCTCATTCTTGGGAGTTCTTCTTTTTCTTTGTTTCGCTCTGTTTTCTCTCTGCGTTTCGGTTTTGGAAGCTTCCACTGAGGCCCATCGCCGGCATTCTTCATTTCTGGAATAGTGTTTTCTTTTTCAGTTCCATCTCTTTGCTGCTGCAAATCTGTCGGAGCTGAGTCTTGTTCTGAGGCTGCTTTGTCTCCTCAGACTGTGGTTTTCCTCTTGCCTTTTCGCCTGCCTTGAGATTTCTTTGTGGAAACCCAGACACACCGTGCCAGGTGAGAGAGACCGAGGCGATCAGGCTGCTAGCATGGGGCTCTCTGGTAGTTCAGCTCCGAGCTGAGCTGTGCTTACTGTTGGCTGTAGCTGCGGCACCACAGCCTTGTTTCTGCCAGCTTCCTTGTTACTGGGTTTCTGCTGTCATCAACGGGCTCCCTCTAAGAAGAGTCTATGAGCTACAGCTCTGTCCGTTGTGAGGCACTGATACTGTCCCGGGGCCCTGCTGGTGTGGTGGTGAGGGCTGGGGAGGAGCAGATGCCCCCTCTAAAATTATGATCTGCCGTCTGGAGGAGAGGAATGCCCAGCTGGAACCCAGCGGCGCTGCTGGGACTTGAATTCAGTCCACCTCACTCCTGACCTTGACCCTTACGCTTTGACCTTTAGGCTGTTTAGTTCACTATCCCTTAGCAATTTTTTTTAATTGATTTATTTGAAAGGCAGATGGAGCCGGCGCTGTGGCGTAGTGGGTAAAGCCGCTGCCTGCAACACCAGCATCCCATATGGGTGCCGGCTGAGTCCCAGATGTTCCACTTCTGATCCAGCTCTCCGCTATGGCCCAGGAAAGCAGTAGAAGATGGCCCAAGTCCTTGGGTCCCTGCACCCGCGTGGGAGACCCGGAAGAAGCTCCTGGCTCCTGGCTTCAGATCAGCACAGCTCTGGCCATTGCGGCCATTTGGGGAGTGAACCAGCGGATGGAAGATCTCTCTTTCTCTCTCTGTAACTCTGACTTTCAAATAAATAAAGAAAAACAGAGTTACAGAGAGAAAAGGAGAGATCTTCCATCCACTGGCTCACTCCCCAGATGGCCACAACAGCCAGGGTTGGGCCAGGCCAAACCCAGGAGTTTCATCCGGATCTCCATTATGGGTGGCAGGGGCCCAAGCACCTGGGGCACCTTCTGCTGCTTTTCCTAGGCCACTAGCAGGGAGCTGGATTGGAAGAGGAGCAGCTGGGACATGAACCAGTGTCCCTATGGGATCCTGGTATCACAGCAGCAGCTTTACCCCCTGTGCCACAAAGCTGGCTCCTCCCTTAGCATTAAAGAATGTTTTTTAACTTGAGGGAGAAAGCTCCCATCTACTGGTTTATTCTCCAAATGCCCACAATGGCCAGGGCTGGGCTGAGCTGAAGTCAGGGACCAGGGACTTGGTCCAGGTCTCCCACACAGGTGACAGGACCCAGCGGCTGAAGTCACCCCCTGCTGCCCCGCAGCTTCTACATTAGCAGGAAGATGGAATTGACAGCCGGAGCTGGGACTCAAACCGGCAATCCGGTGTCCTACTTGGGTGGCAGGGACCCAAGTGCTTGAGCCATCGCTGCTGCCTGCCAGATGCCCATGAGCAGGAAGCTGGGATCAGAAGCAGAGCCAGGACTCCAATATGGCAGCATCTTAACCCCTACGCAAAACATCCACTAGCTGCAACTTCCCTGCAATGTGGGGGCCTGGGGCCTGGGGAGCATCAGAGCTGAGAATAGGAAGCCACTGGATCCGGTGTGTGGCAGGCGCACTGCTGGAGGCTCTGGGACCCTGCCAGGTTCTCATGGTGCCTTTGTTTTAACTGTCTGCGACACATTTATAATACATTTCCCTACCAGATTTTCTGTGCAGATTTTAATTTTTAAAATATTTTTGACTAACACATAATAATTGTACACCAACCAATTTTGATGACGTAGTCTTGCACTACCTCTTCATCTGACCACTGTGTGTGTGTGCAAGCATGCACGGGCGTGTGTTGTGGTGGATTTGTTCTGAAAGGAGGAGCATGGTGGGGGCAAAAGGTGCAGCGTCACCACACAGACCCCAGGAGCCGGGTGAAAGTGGTCCAGAGGCAAGCAGCCCACAGATTTGCTTCAGTTGCTACAGCAGATTATATAGCCAAGGCAGCCAATCCGGTCAAGGGGCGGTCTATGCCCTAACCAATCACACCCTGTTGCCAGGCAATTTCTGAAGCCATCCAATCACAGCCTGTTGCCAGGCAGGCTCCATTACCAGCGGCCATCTTGGCATGGTCTCCTCATTCCTCCACAGGTGTGCACACCTGTGTGGGGCTCAAATACAAGGGTTTACTTTTCTTCAAAAAGAACTGTTGAAACAGGCAGTCAGGGGTCCAGCTACCCAGAGTGCCACAGGTTTTTCTAGCTTTTAGCTTTATTCTCCTTAGTGTGTTGTTGTCCTCATGCTCCTGGTTGCAAAGTTACTATAGTAAGTTTACAATAGCATTTTCTACAGAGAAACACATAATTCACTTTTTAATAGCATGGTTGACCAACTTTTTTGTGTTATTAATTTCAGTTTTACTTATATTGATGTCAGGTAGATTTTAAGTTTTTTATTGTTGTTGTTGTTGTTTTTTGACAGGCAAAGTTAGTGAGAGAGAGAGAGACAGAGAGAGAAAGGTCTTCCTTCTGTTGGTTCATCCCCCAAATGGCTGCTAGAGCCAGGTGCGCTGCGCTAATCCGAAGCCAGGAGCCAGGTACTTCCTCCTGGTCTCCCACGTAGATGCAGGCCATCCTCCACTGCCTTCCCAGGCTACAGCAGAGAGATGGACTGGAAGAGGAGCAACCGGGACAGAATCTGGCGCCCTGACCAGGACTAGAACCCGGGGTGCTGGTGCTGCAGGCAGAGGTTTAGCCTAGTGAGCTGCCTTTTTTTTTTTTTTTTTTTTGTTACTTGTAAGGCAGAGTTACATAGAGGGGGAAGGAGGGAGGAAGGAGAGGATAGATGGATGGAGGGAGGGAGGGAGTAAGGGGGAGAGAGGGAGAGAGAGAGAGAGAGGGAGAGAGAGAGAGGGAGAGAGAGAGAGAGAATATCTTCCATCTGCTGCTGGTTTGCTCCCCAAATAGCTGCATGGCCTGGACTGGGCAGGCCGAAGCTAGGAGCCAGGAGCTTCTTCTGGGTTTCCAACGTGGGTGCAGGGGCCCAAGGACTTGGGCCATCTTCTGCTGCTTTCCCAGGCCATAGCAGAGAGCTGGATGGGAAAAGGAGCAGGTGGGACTAGAACCAGTGCCTATATAGGATGCCGGCACCACAGTGGGCAGGTTTACCTGCTACACCACAGCACCAGCCCCTCTGTGGGCACTTTCTTCCCAGCATTCCCAAAGGCCTTTGCATTCTGCCTGGCACCGAGTTTAACAGGCATAGGTTCCCTCATTAATTGAAGTGCAATACAGAATAGTAATACATTAAACAAAATCATTTCTAGCACCTCTCTTTCTAGAAGTTGAAATTCAGATACATTTTGCAATATTTCAGGGTGTCCTCCGAGGAATCTCAGTTTTAGGTATGAAAGATTTACAGAAAGTCTTGTTTCAGAGGTGAGCATTTGGCTCAGTGGTTAAGATGCCACTTGGGACACCCAAGTGGTCCCAGTGGCCTTCGGTTAGCATGTGGGACACACACGCACGCACGCGGTGTCCTGTTGATTGCCACACTGACCAACCCTGCGCTCCTCCCTGACCTTCCCTGCCCCCTGAACTGTTGAACAGTCGCCCCAGTTAGAGTAAGTTCACCTGCTCACAACTTTAAGCCATCAGTAAAATCACTGGCTCAGTTAGGGGAAGGACAGTGTTACGCAAGAAGGGAGCCAAGGCCGGGCCGGAGGATGTTGTTTTTGAGAGAGAGAAGAGAGAGAGAGAGAGAGACTCATCTGCTGGTTCACTTCTTAAACGCCTGCAGTAGTTGAGCCTGGGCCAGGTCAAAGCCGGGAGCCAGGAACTCCATCCGGGTCTCCCACATGGGTATCCCAGGCAGCTGAACCATCACCTAGAGGGTACATTAGCAGGAAGCCGGAACCGGAAGCAGAGCCAGGGGTCGAGCCCCAGGCTCTCAGCATGGCGTGTGGGCACCCTGAGCAGCGTGTTGCCCTCTGTGTCCATCGCCCTTATCTGCCAGAGGATCTTGACCTCGGTAGGTAAAAGCCCAAGAGGGCAGCAGAAGCCAGGGCAGCCGCAGAAGGGAAGGCTTGGTTCGCCCCTCGGCGGGGCCGGGCCTCTCGCTGGAGCTTCAGCAGCAGGTTCTAAGCAGACCTGTTCACACAAACCTCCTGGAGAACTGGAAAGTCGCCAGCCTGGGTTCCCCTCCATCCGCACTGCGGCCAGGAACACCCCCACCTGAGTCCCTGGGAGGCTGAGAGTGGCCAGAGGGTCCCTGGAGTCTGAGGAGGGGCCTTGGTCTGGGCCTGGAACCTCCGCTTTGCACGCCGACTTGGATGACGTTGCAGCTGTCCCATGGCTCACTTCAAAAGGAACAAGAGCTGCCTTTTACAGGAACGCCTGTCCCGCCAGGGAGGGCTGAGGTCTGTTTCTAAGGTCCCAGGAGGGAGAATTAGAACAAGGCAGTAGAATAGTCTGCCCTGGGAGGTAATGAGCTTCCTGTGAGCAGAGGGATCCAAAGAGAGGCAGGGGCTGCTTTGCAGGGTGGGGTGTTGGAGAGAAGACTTGGCCATGCGCGTGGGTCCATGCTGGCTGGGCCCTGGAACCATTCTCAACCTGAGAGTCTGATTCCATGAAAGATTTTTTTTTTTTTTTTTTGGACAGGCAGAGTTAGACAGTGACAGAGAGACAGAGAGAAAGGTCTTCCTTTTTCTGTTGGTTCACCCTCCAAGTGGCCACTATGGCTGGTCTTTTGTAGCCGGTGCGCTGCGCCGATCCAAAGCCAGGAGCCAGGTGCTTCCTCCTGGTCTCCCAATGGGGTGCAGGGCCCAAGGACCTGGACCATCCTCCACTGTACTTCTGGGCCACAGCAGAGAGTTGGACTGGAAGAGGAGCAACCGGGACAGAATCCGGAGCCCCAACCGGGACTAGAACCCTGGGTGCCGGCGCCGTATGCGGAGGATTAGCCTAGTGAGCCGCAGTGCCGGCCCCATGAAAGATCTTAAAGAAAACTAATTCTCCTTCAAAGCACTTAACCGTGACATCTCACGTGTTTTCTGGTGGAATCTGGGTCCAGTCTGACGCTGGCTGCTTCCTGCTCCTGCTGTTTCCATGGTGAAGTTGCCGATGAGATCCATGGAATTATGGAAAGCAGAGTTGGGTTTTCAATTCTCCGGGGTATCTGAGTGTGATCCGATAAAGTGGAGCAGGAGGAGCGCACCCCACGAGGCCGCACGCATGCGCTCACGTCTGCCTGTCTTGCTTGATGAGCCCAGCCAAGCAAGTGCTACCTGGGGGCCCAAGCGTCTTCCCACCCCCAAAGCTGCCCTGCCAGGGCCTCCTGCAGACTGTCCAGGAGTTGGCTGGTGACCTAGGAGCCAGCAACAGTAGCTGAGAGGCTGGGGGAGTCGTGAGTGAAGAGGGGGAAGGACAATTTTCCAGTCTGGTGCAGGAGATGGGACAAACCTACAGCCACTCAGAGTCGTAGCAAAGAAGATGTGTGAGAGTGGCCAAGCGTCCCAAACTCCCTGGGACTGCGCCTGTGACGGCCTCGGAGGGCCCCTCCTAGGGGTGACGCGTAGGAAGTGAGTCGGGGCCGGAGGCAGCAGCTGTGGGCTCCCTCTGGAAGCCCACTCTGCTTTGTTGTCATTTTCCCCAACAAGGAGCGCGCCACAGCGATTCCCTCTCTGCCTGCTGTGGTCTGGGACCCTCTGAATGTGGTTTCTGTAACCGGCGAGGTGCTTGACCGTAGAAGCAAGAAGCCAAGCCCTGTTCTCCACCGGCTTCTCTCCAGTCCCTTGTGGTTACTTTCATTCTTGGCATTCTTTGATTCCCTGATTCTGAAACAAGCCTGCCTCATCCAAGCCTCTTGGACCGAGAAGGGTTCCAGGGGCCAGCGTTGTGGCACCACACCATCTGTGACGCCGCCATCCCTTATCGATGTTGGTTCCAGTCCCGACTGCTCCACTTCCAGTCCAGCTCCTTGCAGAGCATCTGGGAAAGCAGCAGAAGACGGCCCGAGTGCTTGGGCCTCTGCCCATGTAGGAGACCTGAATGGAGTTCCTGGCTCCTGGCTTTGGCTTGGACCAGCCCTGGCTGTTGTGGCCATTTGGAGGAGAGAACCAGTAGACAGAAGATTCTCTCTGCTTTTACATAAACTTAAAAAAACAATCAGAAGGGTTTCCAGAGCCTGATGGATGTGCCTCAAAACCTCCAGCGTCCATGGGACAAGGCAGGCTCCAGCACAGCTCATTGGTGCATTTGTCCATCGAGTAGCTGGGAGCTGGGCTAGGAACTGGAAACATGGGGACGGGCCACTGACCGGACCGGAGGGCTGCTCACGGGCCCTGCCGAGAGGCCAAGCCAGGGAGAGGCAAAGCTAATGAGCATCCCACTCGGGCCCCAGGAGGTGAGGCGGCCGAGCTCTGGCTGTGCGGAGGCTGAGAACAGCGGCCTCACCGGCCACCCTGCAGAAAAGCTCAAGTTCCCAGTCCCATCAACAGGCTCAGAGCTGCCGGCCGGCTTTTCTGACTCCCACCCTTAAACACCAAAGGAAAATCTAGGAAGTAAAAGAGGAACCAGAACAAATTAGGGGGCGGGGCAGCCTGGAGAAAACTGCAATTGTGCAGAGAAACAAAAATCGGGGCCAGTGGATTAACCTCCAACTGGCCCTGCGCCTGGAAACCAGGCTGGGACGCGGGCGACTCTATTGGCTCTGAGCTCTATCCCCGCCCCCTCAAGTTCCCGCCTGTAACACAGGAGCTGGCCAATCGCATGCCACACTCGCTTGCAGCGGCTTTTGGTCGGGCTCTGCTAGCGGGAGGTGCCGGGGGTGGGAGGGAAGAGCAGACACTTCCTCGCCGTGAGGTCGCGGCGCGGGCCGAGTGGGCACTGCCGAGCTCCCGTCGTCGGCCCACAGAGCAGCGAGGGTGGGCTCGGGGTACCAGCGGTTTCCTGAGCACGGGCCGTGTCCCTTTTGCTCTCCTAACCGTACTACGGCCTATCCCTGCCAGCAAACCCCCTTTGACTGGAAACATCTGCAGTGGTTTCTGCTTTGCTGAGCGAACACTGACTGGGATGTCATAGCTCAGCCTGGCAGGCAGCAAGTGATGGCCAGCGCAGCTGGGTGCCTGCCACCCGCATGGGAGACCCGGGCTGAGCTCGCGGCTCCCGGCTTTGGCCTGGCCCAGTTCCCTATTTGCGGAGTGAACCAATGGATGGTAGATGTCTGTTTCAGATTAATTAATTTTTTAAAAAACCACAAAACTCAACCGTAACTGCTCACAACTTACAGTAAATTGTAACATTCTCCAGCTTCATGACCGAAAGGTGTTGGGCATTGCGTAAAATCTCCATTACAACGTGGCGCCTGGCGGGGGGCGTGTCTGCGGCTGCTGCGGTTAAGGACCTAAGATCAGACCACCGGCAGGGGTAGGTCCGCTTCAGTTCCGGACACGTGGACGTGCATGATCCCTAATACTTAAGATGCCCCTGTGCATGGTCCTCCCGTGCCTGTGTGACCTTTTCTCTGATTGGCTCCCCTACTGCGCATGCCCTTCATAACCTTTATAAGCCTGTAGGCTTCCTCAATAAAGCGGTTCCCACTTCGACAGAACTCAGGGGTGCTTGTGGTGTGTTCACCACCCGTCCACCTTACCCTTCCCGTTCGCCTTGTTGGGCAGTGTCTGTCAGGGGCCAGCCTCGGACTTGAGACTCCAACAGAAAGGAAGTCCCTGTAGCATTGCATAAATGCCACGTGGTGCTGAGAGCAGCTTCCCGCCTGGCATTTGAGTGTGACCTGTGTGTACCGCAGGGACGCACTGGTGGCAAAAAAGTATCAGCCAAAAACATAAAACCAACACAAACTAGAGGACTAATTCTGACAATCACAGAT
Source organism: Oryctolagus cuniculus (assembly GCF_051225735.1). Classification (NCBI taxonomy): domain Eukaryota; kingdom Metazoa; phylum Chordata; class Mammalia; order Lagomorpha; family Leporidae; genus Oryctolagus; species Oryctolagus cuniculus. Next base: position 181,039,565 of record NC_142868.1, read on the forward strand.
AGGTAAGCGCCATTCCGGTGTCTGCATGAGTACAATGTCACGCCAGCATGAGTGTCATACCAGCACAGGTGATGTCATGCCAGCACGGGTATGCCACGCCAGCATGGGTGTGATGTCACGCCAGCACAGGTGTGTCACGCCAGCATGTGTGACGTCTCACCAGTATGAGTGTGTCATACCAGCACAGATGTGACATGCCAGCATGGGCATGCCATGCCAGCATGGGTGTGACATCATGCCAGCATGGGTGTGACATCACACCAGCACAGGTGTGTCATGCCAGCATGTGTGACGTCACCAGTATGAGTGTCATGCCAGCACATATGATGTCATGCCAACACGGGTATGGCACACCAGCACGGGTACGACATCACACCAAAGGAAGAGGCTTTTCCAAAAGGCTAGAAGTGATTACAGTGAGACCTGGTGCCTCCCTCCAGTCTGACACGGCGTCCTCATCAGCCAGCCCCACGCACTCCGCATTTTCGCCACAGCAGACCCCATTTCTCCAGAAACCTCCCATGCTCTCAGCCGTGCAGAAGGCCAAGGTTTCTTTGTTCACCTCTGCTTCACTGGGGGCAAATCTCACCCTTCAGTCCCCTTGTTGAAACGATGGATGCCTGTACACAGTGCGGAAATGCAGAGTTTAAATTACAGAAAAACAGCATAATCGCTGTGCTGGAAACAGTAACTTGGCTTTAACTTTTTCATTACAGAATTATTTTTATTATCTCTCTGCAAAGAAGCTGTAAGCTTAAAAAACACCCATAAAAACACTGGAAAAGCACTTTAAAATCATGGATTGATAAGATTCAACTTCTGTGGTTTACAAATAATAAGAAAATGCTGAATCCTGGAAGTTGGAACTTCCGAGCGATTTTGATGGGAAGGTACTGGAAGGAACCAGAACACCAACGTTCAGCCCCGTCTGAGGGGCGCAGGCTTGCGGGCCGGGAAGGCTGGGCTTTCCCATGCAGCTGATTCAGGCGCTTCTCGGGCTTCCTCTCGCGTTCTCAGCAGTGGATTAAACACACACGGGGTGAAAAACGCACGGCACAGGAACGAGCCAGGATCCCCTCCTGCCCGTGCGCAGCTGAGGTCTTCAGGAGCTTCATCGGTCGGATGTGCGGGTCACAAGCTGAAGGCCCTGGAACCTCTGCCGACATGATGTCCAGGCGCCGGGAGCCGTGCCGATGTCCACTACACAGCCAGCCAGGCCACCCTCTCCTGGAAAGAACCGACCCCAGCCGGACCCCTGCTCCGCAACAGCACGGCCCAGGCGGCCCTCCGGGATGCCCGGGTCTACGCGTGGGCACCGAAGCCGTCCCAGCCATCATCCGTGACACGCAGGAATCGCTTTTCCTAACAAGGCATTTTCAGAAGCAAAAAAATCTCTCTTCATCAAAACGAAGCCACGGGTCCTTGTGAAACGGAGAGGCTTAGCGCTGCTACAGGTGTGGCCGTTGGCTCGTCACGTGGTAGCAAAGTATCTTTATTCAACGCTGCACGGGAAGGCGTGACCCACACACCCCCAGGCAGTCTCGTGAGCACCAGGGACGCTGAGATGACAAGGGGCTGGGCACAGAGAAGGCAGCTCCTCCGAGGACAGCCCTCCCGGCGCTGAGAGCGGGGTGCCGCGCCCGGGCACAGGAAGGCTGGCGGAGACTCCGGCCCGGCGCTCAGCCGAGCCCCTCCTGGATGCCTCGGATCCTCCTGGCCAGCTGCACGTCCTTTGGGAAAAGGGTGACCCGGCCGGCGTGCAAGGAGAGGAGATAGGCGTCCTCAAAGAGGTGAACCAGGAACGCTTCTGCCGCCTGGGGGCAGGAGGGGGCAGAGGGGACATGGCAGACATGGGGGCACGGCTGCTTTTCCTTCGGGACCCGCTGACCTCCGTCTCCAGCGCCCGAAGCACGTTAGGGAGGACGGTGCAGGAGACTGGGCTCTGTCTGGGAATTCTGCAGCCCCCCGCTGCTCGGGGGGACCCGGCTGCCCTGCTCGGGATCCCGGCCAGCGAGTCTGCAGCCAGGTGCCAGGATCCAGGACGCCAGTCCCTCCCACCTGGCCTTCCCCCAGCTGCACCCAGGCCCCCTCTCACCTCCTGGAGGGCCAACAGGGCCTGGGCTTGCCAGCTGAAGTCCACACCCCGAGTGAATCTGGTGCTGATTTCTCTGGCCTGTGGAGGAGTGGGGATGGGGGAGTAGGCAGTAACAGACGGGAGGCTAGGAGAGCTGGGCTCTCTCTAAGAGTCTCCAGGGAATCCACTGGTCCTTCCTGGCCCTCAACCTCAGGACGTGCCTGGGGCGGAGCAGGGCTGCCTCTGGGGCACAGGAGTCGGCCTGCTGCACTCCCCCAGGGCAGCAAAAGGGACCAAAGCATGACGGATGGGTGACAGCGCTCCGTTTTCCATACTCAAAGACAGTTTCAGACGCTAAGACCCGAGGTTCCCAACACAAAGAAGCGAGACCTGTCCCAGGAGATGGAACCCTGACTCCACCCTAACACACAGGCGTGGGCCCGAGCTCTCACAGTGCCCATACACACAACTGTTACAAAGAGTAAGACACAGCTTCAAAGGTGTGGGGGAGCTGTGGAGAAGCGAAGGTGGTGTGGGTCAAGACCAAGGGCCCCCGCAGGGGGACAAGGTGAGGGACAGGGGCCACGCCGGGCCGGGGCGCCCTGAGCTCACCACGCGGGCGAACGGCAGCTTCCTCAGCAGCAGGTCCGTGCTCTTCTGTAGCTTGCGCATCTCCTTCAGCCACGCGTGCCGCCGCCGTCTGTGCTGCGAGGCCGCGCCTGCAGGGGTGTGCGCGGGGTCAGCAGGGGAAAGCGGGGTGGGGGAGCACACACAGAGCATTGAGAAGGTGGGGGAGGGAGGCCACCAGAGGGGCTTGAGCCAGGCAGCTGACCCGGGTGGGGTCAGGAACAGGGAGGACGTACAGGCTGACCCCGCCTCGTCTCCCCCGCCCATCAGCAGCCTTCACACACAAGGCCCGGCGTCACACAAGGTGAAGAGGGACACGACGAAAGGTCACCACACGATCTGAGAAAGGACACCGCGAGCGGAAGGAACCCAACTCAACAGAAAAACCACTCCGGAGGAATCTGAGGTAGCAGAGAAAGGAGAGCCCTTAAATACAGGCGATGACCTCAGAGGGGCGAGACAGGAAATCCGTGATGCGAACACGTGAGAAGCGACCAGGGAAAGCTCACGGGGAAGAGCCGGGATCAGAAATGCAGTCAGCTGTGTGTGGAGAGCACTGCCACACCACAGTGCCGGGGTTCAAGTCCCAGCTCCGCACCTGAGCCTGGCACCCTGGAAGGCAGTGGGTGATGGCTCAAGGGGTAGGTCCCTGCCACCCATGAGGGAGGCCTGGATTAAGTTTCCTGCTCCTGGCTTCGACCTGGCCCAGCCCCCACCCTTGCAGGTATTTGGGGAGTGAACCAGTGGATGACAGCTCTGTCTTTCAAATGAATTTCACAAATCAGAACATGCAGCAGCTGGGTTTTGAAACGCCAACATAAGGAGTTGGGATTTAATCCTAAAGTGACCGGAAGCCAGGGAAAGTGTTCAGGAAGAGAGAGGAAAAGCTGATCTACTTCCGGGTTAAAGATCCTCTCAGGGGCTGGCACTGAGGTGCAGTAGGTTAATCCTCTGCCTGCAGTGCTGGCATCCCATATGGGCGCCGGTTCTAGTCCCGGCTGCTCCTCTTCCAATCCAGCTCTCTTCTGTGGCCTGGGAAAGCAGTAGAAGATGGCCCAAGTCCTTGGGCCCCTGCACCCATGTGGGAGACCTGGAAGCAGCTCCTGGCTCCTGGCTTTAGATAGGCGCAGCTCCGGCCATTGCGGCCATTTGGGGAGTGAATCAGCAGAAGGAAGACCTCTTTCTCTGTCTCTCCCTCTCTCTGTCTGTAGCTCTACCCCTCAAATAAATAAATAAAATCTTAAAAAATAAAAATAAGACCCTCTGGCGCCGTGTGCGGAGAGCTGCAGGGGGGGCGGATGGAGCAGAGCAGTGGTCAGCAGGCTCCCACGTGGTGACTGCCGGCTTGCCCTGGGCTGCTGGGGGCGGAGATGGAGACAAGTGGGGTGATGACAGACGCAGTGAGCAGGCAGAACTGCTTGAACTTGCCTTTGGATTGGACATGGGGGTGACAGAAAAGAATGTCTCCCTGCTTCTGGCTTGAACCCTGGGTGGGTGGCGGTGCCATTTACCAAAACGGGGCAACTGGACAAGGGGCTGCAGGCGTTGGGTCTGGGATGTGTGTGACTCGCCCAGGGCACTCAGGTAGGAAGGCAGCAGCACAGGGTGCGGGAGAAGTCTGACAGCAGCCATGGGCGCCCGGGGAGGAGGCAGAAAGGGAAGGCAGCCCTGCTGGCCACGGTCAAGGAGCCGCAGAGGGTGGCACCAGCGTGGAGGACACTGGGAACCGCCAGAGCGTGCGCAGGGCCAGCCGGGCAGCCAGGAGCAGGGTGTCGCAGGGCTCTGAGGGGCTGGGTGAGGAAGGCACAGAGGTGTGGATTAGCCCTGGCAGCGTCGTCAGTGCAGCTGGGGACAGCGACCGGAGGGGAGCGGCTCTGGGGTCAGAGCGGAATGGGTGCAAGGGTGGCTGGGAGATGGGGAACAGACACAGTGGGTGGACACTAAACAAGCCTCTCTACAAGGGCAGCCGTTACAGGAAGTGGAGGGATCCCGGCGCCAGGAAGACTGGAAACGCGGCGTCAGGGAAACACCTGCTCTTCAAGGTTCACTTATCTGCAAGGCAGCGACAGGAAGGGGAGGCAGACTCCCTCTGTCCTTTAACTTTCTTTGCTGGTTCATTCCCCAAATGTCCACAGCAGCCCAGGGCTGGGCCAGACCAAAGCCAGCAGCCTGGACCTCCATCCAGGTCTCCCTCATGGATGGCAGGGACCAAGTCCTTGTGCCGTCACGGGCTGCCTCCCAAGGTGCATGTTAACAGGAAGGTGGAATCAAAAGCAGAGCTGAGACTCTGGGCCCCAGGCACTCTGATGCGGGACACAAGCTCCGTCTTTAACCACCGCGCCAAATGCCCGCCCCCCTGCCCTTGTCCTTCAGATTGCAAACACTAGAGCAGATCCGCCAAAGCCAATGTGAGTCTGGGTTTAATTTTAAGTGCAGGAGAAGACAACAGAAAGACCCTCTGCAGGTGCATATGGATGGGAGCTGTGGCTTTCTAAATATACATATACAAAGATTTTACTAATTTGAGAGCCAGAGAGAGTAAGAGACAGACAAAGGTCTTCCAGCTGCTGGTTCACTCCCAAATGGCTGCAATGGCCAGAGCAGGGCCAATCCAAAGCCAGGAACCGGGAGCTTCTTTAGGGTCTCCCACGCGGGTGCAGGGGCCCAAGGACTTGGGCCATCCTCCACTGCTCTCCCAGGCCACAGCAGAGAGCCGGATGGGAAGTGGAGCAGCTGGAACATGAACTGACGGCCATACGGGATACCACACTGCAGGCAGAGGCTTAGCCTGCTACACCACAGCGCTGGCCCCAGGAGTGGCTTTTGACAGAAAAGCAGGACACTCCAGCGGGGCCACTGTCAGCGAACAGTGGAAGGGTGGTGCTGCAGGAAGCTGGAGAGGAAGAAATGGAACTGCCAACATGGAGGACGAAAAAGCAAGGCTATCAGACAAGGGCAGTGTTGTTGGGTGCCCACTTGAGCTAAAAGTTTCCATTTAACCAGGAGTAGAAGAGGCATTTTTTACATTGGACAGCAAAAGCAAACATCACACCTGATATTCCCATTAAAATTACAAACAAGGGCCGTCAGCATCCCATCAGGGCACTGTTCCAGCCCCAGCTGCTCCACTTCCGATCCAGCTCCCTGCCAAGGCTCCTGGAAGGCAGATGATGATGGCCCAAGTGCTTAGGTGGCTGCAGCCCACGAGGACGACCCGGATGGAGTTCCAGGCCAGTTCACCCTGGCCCAGCCCTGTCTGTTGCAGCCACTTGGGGAGTGAACCAGTGAGTGGAATCAATATACCTCTTTCTCTGCTTCTCCTCCTCTGTCACTCTGCCTTGCAAATAGATACATTCTTAAATAAATAAATACAATTCCCAACAAGACAAAAACGGGCAAAACCCTTGCTCTTATAGTTAGTCTCAGGGCCTCACTAATGCCATACACTAAGTAATAAAAGGTGAGAATTTGAAAAAGGCGGACACGGACTTCACCACGTGCAGGACATAGTAGTCTACCTAAGGTTCCGACTGCGGGACTGTCAGGATTAAGGAGCACTCAGGACTAAGCACTCCGGTCTCAGGGAAGAATGTCCCACTCTCACAGCACCACGTCCTGAAAGGCAGTAACCTCTACACACGTGTCCCACCCTGCTCCTGGCTATGCAGCAAGTTGGAGAAGAGGGAAAGCTGCTGTCGCCAGCACGTGTAGGACAGACCCGCGCCACGGCCCGCTGCAGGGTCCCGAGCCCCCCACCCCGCCCCAGCGCACACTCCAGCAACTGGGGGTCACGCCGTCCGGACGGGGTCGGGGCGAGCGCGCCGAGGGCCTCGGTTCAAGGCCTGACGTGGCCTCGGTTCAAGGCCTGACGTAGCCTCGCTCAAAGTGGACAAACTCGGGTCCAGAGCGTGCACGAGCGCGCGCGCGTGGCCGTGCCCAGGGCACCCGGCCCGTCTGCGCCTGCGTCCCGTGAGCCGTAGAGCGGGCCCGGAGTGGCGCCGAGACCTCGCGTGGACGGCACCCCCGCCGCGTCCCCCAGGGAAGGGCCGCGGCCGGTTACCTAAGGAGACGCTCCGCCGGCGGGGGCTGCGGGTCGGGCTCGGGCTGCGCCTCCTCGGGACCTCCGGCTTGCGGCTCCGGCGGCGCGGGCCCATGGCGGGCCGCCCCCGAGGCTTCTGCTCGGACCTCCCGGCCCCGGGGGGGAAGGCTGGCGCCCGCAGGGAACCGGACAACCGCCCGAGCCGCCCGTGTGGCTCTAGGAGTCGGTGCTCCGGCGTAGGCTGCGGCACCTCCGGTTCAAATCGCCCGCTCCGCCCACTCCATCGCCGGCGTTTTTTAAAACCCCAATCCAGCGACTCCCAGTGGCTGTCTCTGGAACGTCCGGGTAGAACGACCGCGGGAAGAACCAATGAGAACACGAGCTGAGACACGGAGAGTGGCGCTGATAGGCAGAGAGCGGGGAAACATGACGGATTGACGACAGAATCGACCAATGGGAGGTTGGGAAAGTAAAGGGAGGCGGGGTTTCTCCAGGTCTTTGCTTGGTGGGGGTGCCTGTTCTTGAGGGATGGCTTCGAGGGCTCTTTGATCTGAAAAGGAAGTCGTGGATGGTGCGTTTGTAGAGTCTGTCCCTCCAGCTTTCGCCCAGGCTTTTCTCAGCCCTAAGAGGGCTTTAAAGATGAGCCAACAGACCCGTAGCGAACGTGACAGCCTCCTGTCGCGCTTGTGTCCCTCCCTGGGGGGCAGGGCTTCGAGGCCAGCGCCACCGCGTGTCCGTGACAGAGGGTGAGGGTCGTGGGGGCGGCCAGGCCCGGGCGCTCTGAGCCGGGGTCCGGCCAGGCAGGCGTCAGCGCCAGTCTAGGACCGTGGCGACGGATTCGCCCCAAGGGAAGCGATCTCTCGCCTGTCTGTGGGGAACAACACGAATTCCGGTCGTGTCTCCGTGCTTAGGAGAGGGAATTTTAATTTCCTCATTTTGCTGTCTTGGATTTTCCTAAAATGTGCTACAGTGAACATGCACTGTAATCAGGAAAATTGCTGGTTATAAAATCAGTGGTTTCATGGACCCTCAGGCGCTGCTGATGGGGCCATACAAAACCGTAGGCAGCTGCTGTGCAAAGTAGTGTGGTGGTTCCTGAAAACAAGGAAACAGTTTCCCCGTGAGCCAGCAGCCCCGCTGCCCCGCTTCTGGCTGTACATCCAAAAGGAATGAGAGCGGGAGCTCGGACAGGGGTTTGCACACCCAAGCTTTGTTCACAATAGCTCAAAGGTCGAAGCGTAGTATGTACAGTGCAATGCTCAGCCTGACAAAGGAAGGAAATTCTGACCCATGCAGAAACTTGGATGAACCGGGGCCTGCACCTTCGCGCAGAGGGTTAAACCACCAGGCGCTGCCTGCCAGGATGGCATGCCATATAGAAGTGCCGGATTGAGTCCCAGTTGCTCCACGTCCAATCCAGCTCCCTGCTGATGCGTCTGAGAAGGTAGCAGAGGAAGGCCCAAGTGCCCGAGCCCCTGGCATCCACGCGGGAGACCAGGATGGATGACAGCACACCTGGCACAGCAGGCCGGGGCCCCAGATCCCAGCGAGGAGAGAGCAGCCTGGCTTAGTCTGCTGTAGGGACTCACTCCCACCTGCCCCTCTGCCTGGGACCAGGCCCGTTAACCTGAACTTTTGCTTGACCAGCTGCCGGTCTTCATCTACCCTTTTTCTTCTTGTTCTGTCTTTTGTGATTGGAGTAAAACCAAAACTCCAGCTCCTGCATTTAAAAGAAGGACGAATAGCGTAAGCGCGTTGAAAGGGCAATCTATGAAAATCTGCAGATCAGATCCATTTAAGACGTGTTCAGCATCTGTTATGAGCGAAGTGTAAGGGGTGTGAGGTGCTAAGGATCATGGGTACTCGGGACATGCTTCCTGTCCCCAGCAGTTTGTAAAGGCTGAGGAAGCAAGGCACAACGTGCAAGTCCCACGACCGGCAGTGTGGACACAGTGCCAGGCGCTCCTCCAAGTACTTCACGTAGTCACTCGCCTGAGCCTCTCAACAACCTCAGGTAGGATTTCGAATTTTATTTATTTTCATTTGAGTTGAAAGTCAGAGAGAGAAGGCTAGAGAGAGAGACTTCCATCTGTAGGGTTATTTCTCAAATGCCCACAACAGCTGGGGCTGGGCCCAGGCCAAAGCTGGGAGCCAGGAACTCAACCGAGGCCTCCCACACGGGTAACAGGAACTGAGCCACTTGGCACCATCTCCTGCTGCTCCCAGGGTCGGCTTGAGTAGGAAGCTGGGGTCAGGAACGGTGGCAGCCGTGGAACCCAGGCCCTCTGTTGTGGGACGTGATGTCCCAACAGGCCCCTAACCCACTAAGCCAATCCCGTGTCCTGCTAAGACTTTCTAATGCCAGTGTTGCAGATAAGGAAACCAAGGCCTTGGTGGGGCCACGCAGGGAGCAGACTCAGAGCTGAGTTGGGATTTGAACCCAGGTACCTGGTGCTATCGTCTACTCAGTCCCCACACTGTGTAGACTCTCATGGTATTGTTCTGTTAATAATCTTTCCTGAGGTTAGGGGATGGTTTTAAAACCCTAGGTAATCAAAGGTTCGGGAGGTGGGGGTTTTGTTTACCATACGAGGGAGGATGCCCGTGTCGCACATCGGAGTAGCCGGGGTCGTCTCCCAGCTGTACCTCCCGATTGCTCCCGGCCAGATCAGACGCTGGGAGGTTCGAGTAACTGGATTCTTGTCACTCACACAGGAGACCTGTGTTGCGTTTGTTTCGGGCTCCCAACTTGGCCTGCAGCCTAATCCTGGCCCTTGTGGGCATTTGGAGAATAAACCAGCAGATGGCAGCTCTTTCTGTGCGTGTCCATTACTCTCTCTTTGCCTCTCAAATGCATAAATTAAAAAAGAGAGAGAGAAAGGGTTGTGTTGGTGGCACACAGGGAAAGTGCACCAAGGGGAAGGGAGGGCCGTGGCGTTGGAGCCTGTGCCCGGCTCCTTGCGGTTCTCAGGGAAAGATAAAAAGCAAGCACAGAGCCTCCTGCTGAGCCCGAGCTGCCCGAAGAGCTCTCTTCTGGCTTCCAGGAAGTCCCTGAGGGAGTCAGATCTCGGGAGCCACCCGGGGCGCGGGCACGTAGAACGTGGGAGACGGTGCAGCCCCAGGTACCTACGGGGAACAAGAGGACAGGAATCCACCGGATGGGCACATTCTGTTTCTTAGGTCATCAGCTCTGTCTTATGACAAATTATTAAAAAACTATGTGTTTGGGCCAGCGCTGTGATGCAGTGGGTACAGCTGCTGCCTTCACCGCCGCCGTCCCATGTGGATGCTGGTTCGAGACCCAGTTGCCCCACTTCCGATACAACTCCCTGCTAATGCACCTGGGAAAGCAGTGGAAGAAGGCCCAAGTGCTTGGGCCCCTGCACCCACATGGGAGACCTGGAAGAAGCTCCTGGCTTCAGCCTGGCCTAGCCTTGGCTGTTGCAGCCATTTGGGGAGTGAACCAGTGGATAGAAGATCTCTCTCTCTATCTCTTCGTAACTCTGACTTTCACATAAATAAATCTTTAAAACAAAGTAATAAAAAATAAATAAAAACTGTGCTTACAGAATGAAACACAAATAAATATGTTCTAAGGCACATGTCAAACTCATGTTCACATTTATTTATTTATTTATTTGAGAGGCAGAGAGAGAGGGAGACAGAAAGAGATCTCTTATCTACTGGTTCACTCCCCAGATGCCTGCAACGGCTGGGCCAGGACAAAACCGGAAGCCTGGGACCCCGTGCAGGACTCCCACTTGGGTGGCAGAGACCCAACTGCTAGAGCCATCGCCCTCTGCTCAGTCAGGAGCGCAGACGGGCATTGAATGCAGGCGCCCTGCTGTGGGACAGGCGTCTTAACTGGGGTCCTGACCACCGTGTCCACGCCTGCCCTGCCTCCAGCCGAGCTCCTGCGTGGCCACCTCCGGGGCGCGGGCTGCTGCGGGGCCACAGCGTGGGAAGCTCGGCCGGCTCGGGACTCCGCAGCTTCACATCAGGAAGACGAGGGGCGGGGCCTGGCTGGGGCCGGCACAGCTTTCTCTCGGGCAGGACCCCTGGCTGTCGGTCTTGAGCCTGCTCCTTTTGGCTGCTCAGCTCCCCCCAAGAGCGCTTTCGGGGGACAGTCCCTAGCGTGTGTGGGAGGGGACCAGCTGTGGAAGAGCCTCGCCTCTGGGTGATGAGAAGCCCCAGAACCACGGGTCAGCACCCACAGGCCACCAACATCAAGGACGCGTCAGAGACAGGCCCCGCTCCCCGCTGCTCCCCACCACCCGGGCGACGTGAGGTGGGTGCCCCGCGCCCGCCGTCCTGGGGTCTCTGCCTGCCGTGTGCCGAGCAGCACCGTCCAGGGAGGGAGAAGCAAGAGCAGGGCCCCCGGAGCTCAGCCTGGCTGGAGAGACAGATCCCGCCGGAAGCATGATTTCCCTTAGGGCCCCTGAAACGCGGGGCAGTGATCCTGGGCGTTGGTTAGACACCCGTGTCTCTAGGGACTCGGTTGAAGAGGCGTGGAGTGAGGCCCGGGAATCGGCACTTTGGCAAGCACCAGCGGTGTCTCGAGTCGCGGGAGGCGGGAAGCAAGGCTGTCACGCCCAGTGGTGGTTTTCAGTTGGGTCCTCAGAAATCCCTGGCTCCCAGCACCACCCTCCCCATCCACTTCTCCACCCAGAAACTCTCCCAGTGGAGGTCTTCTTTCTAAGGAAAATATATGCTTTTAAAACCCAACAATTCTTCAGTTTATTATGGATCTCTTTATATACTCATTCATTCTATTCAGAACTGTTGAGTTGCCTGCAGGCAAGGTGGGGAGATCCAGAGAAGTAAAATCCAGCCTCTGCTCTTCAGGAGTTTTTTGGTCTAGTGTAGTGCTCAGATCATTATCTTAGTAAAGGATGCATTTTTTTTTTTTTTTTTAGAGGGAGAGAGAAAGGTCTTCCTTCCGTTGGTTCATTCCCCAAATGGCCGCAACGGCCAGAGCTGCACTGATCCGAAGCCAGGAGCCAGGTGCCTCTTCCCGGTCTCACACGTGGGTGCAGGGGCCCAAGCACTGCTTTCCCAGGCCACAGCAAAGAGCTGGATTGGAAGAGGAGCAGCTGGGACTAGAACTGGCGCCCATATGGGTTGCTGGCGGTGCAGGCGGAGGATTAACCCACTGTGCCACAGCACCGGCCCCGGATGCATTCTTGCACATATAAATAGGCTAAGTGTAGGGTTAAGCTGCCCCTTGGGATGCCTGGGACAGAGTCCTGCCTCCACTTCCAATCTAGCTTTAAGCTCATGTGCACCCTGGGACGCAGCAGGAAATGGGTCAACGACTTAGGTCCCTTTCACCAACACAGGAAACCCGGATGGAGTTCCTGGCTCCGAGCTCCTGGCTTTGGATTGGCCAAGTGCAGGCTGTTATAAAAATTAATAAATGTTGGGGCTGGCGTTGTGGTGTAGCAGGTTAAATCCTGCAGTGCTGGCATCCCATATGGGCACCAGTTTGAGTCCTGGCTGTTCCACTTCTAATCCAGTTCTCTGCTATGGCCTGGGAAAGCAGTGGAAGATGGCCCAAGTCCTTGGGTCCCTGCACCTTCGTGGGAGACCTGGAAGAGGCTCCGGGCTCCTGGCTTCAGATTGGCCCAGCTCTAGCCACTGCAGCCATTCGGGGAGTGAACCAGCAGATGGAAGACAACTCTCTCTCCCTCTCCCTCTCTCTGCCTCTGTCTCTCTGTAATTCTGCCTTTCGAATAAAATCATAAAAAAAAAAATGGAGCTGGTGCTGTGGTGCAGCGGGTTAAAGCCCTGGCCTGAAGTCCCGGCATCTCACATGGGCGCCAGTTCTAGTCCCAGCTGCTCCACTTCTGATCCAGCTCTCTGCTATGGCCTGGGAAAGCAGTAGAAGATGGCCCAAGTGCTTGGGCCCCTGCACCCACGTGGGAGACCCAGAAGAAGCTCCTGGCTCCTGGCTTCAGATTGGCTCAGCTCCAATCGTTGCAGCCAATTGGGGAGTGAACCATCGAATAGAAGACCTCTCTCTCTCTCTCTGACTCTCCTTCTCTCTCTGTGTAACTCTGACTTTCAGATAAATAAATATTTCAAAAAAAAAAAAGTTCATGGTACAAAACTTTAAAAAAATACAAGTGTACTAAAGTCGAATGACAGACTTACAGATGGGTTTCATTTCTAGTTGCTAAAAGATATCAAGCTTCTAATTATCTCTTCTCTCTTATTTTTGTTTAATTAATTTTCATTTCATTTGAAAGGCAGAGAGAGAGAAAGAGATCATCCCTCCACGAGCCCCATTCCCCAGATGCCCATAGTAGCCAGGGCTGAGCCTGGCCAAAGCGCCTGGGCATTGGCAGGAAGCAGCATCGGAAGCGCAGAGCAGCCAGGACTTAAGCCAGACAGTCCGTGTGGGTGCTGCGTCCCGAGTGGCTTCCCAGCTGCCGCAGCCAGCGCCTGCCCCGCCTCTCGTCTTTTGGGCAGTGTGTGAGGACCCGGTTCCCGTGCGCCGTTCATGTCTTCCGTGTCTTCCCTTGCCCCGCAGCTGAGCACACAGGGGCTGGCCTCTGCATCCCCACTGAAGCTCAAGGTTTCCTGGCTTTCACCAGGACTGGTTGTGGTTTTCAGTCGGTTGTGAGGGTAAGGAGGCCAGCGTTTATCGCCAATAACAGCACCTTCAGATTTCCAGCTTCTACGCCTTTTTATTTTTTTAAAGATTTATTTTATTTATTTGAAAGACAGAGTCACAGAGAAAGGTAGAGAGAGAGAGAGAGGTCCTCCTGTTAGAGTTGGATTGCTCTTGCCACCCCAAAAACGCTCCAAGAGACCTTCTCTCATGCAAACACAAAGGGTAAAGTTTATTTTTATTTTTAGACCGGCATGTTGGGGCCCCCGTCTCAGTACAGGCGGGCGGCCTCGAGTAGTCTTGGGTTGGGGTTTTTATACACGTTTAAACATAGAAAATCAATCATTGCATAGATCAAACAGTGGTACAGAGTAAACAATTGATACAAGTTAAGTGATTTTACAATCAGTTGATTTATGAATACAGGGAGTACAGGGTATCGATTAAGGGCTTGATTAGACATCAGAGAACCATATGGCCTATACAGGAAGGATCAAAAAGCCTCCTATTGCCAAAAGGAGGGCCACACAACAAACACAACAAAGTTGCAGGAACTGCCTTGATGATACCTAGGAATGCAGCCGAATGGCGATAAGGGACACATGGTGGGGTCAGAGTTCCAGGAGGCAAAGAGATATATGGTGACTTCTTCTATCTTACTTAGGTGAAACTAAGGTTACCCTTACATCGGGGTAATTTACTGACTAACTTTAAAGAGAATGGCTATGCAGAGCAAGTCTAAGGAGGTCAGAAAAGTTCACCAGAGAAGGGAAGGGGGAGCGGGAGCGGCTTTTAACTTTTTTAACCCTTCACTCCATCTGCTGGTTCACTCCCCAGATGACCGCAATGGCTGGAGCTGTGCTGATCCGAAGCCAGGAGCCAGGAGCTTCTTTCGGTCTCCCATGTGGGTGCAGGGGTCCAAGCACTTGGGCCATCCTCTACTGCTTTCCCAGGCCATAGCAGAGAGCTGGAACGGAAGTGGAGCAACTAGGACCAGAACCGGCGCCCATATGGGATGCCGGCACTTCAGGCCAGGGCTTTAACCTGTTGTCTTTTTATAAAAAACAAAACAAAACAAAACAAAACAAACAAACAAACAAACAAAAAAAGAAAAAACAAGCTTGTTGCTTGTTGAAGTCTTCAGATAATGCAGAAGTTAGAGGTCTGGGACTGTGGAAGCCCACCAGGTGACCATGGACTTACTGATGGTCAGCTAAGGTCAGAGAACAGCGCCTCAGCAAACACAGGCTGACCGGTGCCAGTGGGAGGTGAGTGCGCATGAGTAATTGGTGATAAATCCTGCAGGGCCAGGAATGACACAGATGCCTGCGGACAGTCCCACAGGGTGCTGTGGGTGTTGCAGTCACGTGCCAGCTGCCACTGCACACCCTTTGGGAAGTGGATGTTTGGCCTGTATCTCATATCAGGGTGCCTGGCTTCCTGCTATTGGAGGAAGCACTGGGGGGCAGTGGTGATGGTTGGGTGCCTGCCACCCATGAGGGAGATCTGGATTGGGTTCCCCAGGTGCTGCGGGCATTTGAGGAATGAACCAGTGGATGGGCACTGTCTTTCTTTGTCACTCTCTGTACATGTGTGTATTTCTGTCTTTCAGATAACCTAATGAAAATCCCTTTGGGTTCTGTTTTTGGGCGCACTACTAGTGCAAATTCTCACTTTCCGCTAGCAGTTTCTGTGTTCCAGCTGACCTCACCATGAACTCAGTGTCCCCAGGTCTGTCCAGTGTCCCCAGACAGACCCTAGTATTGCAAACATCCTGTGTGGGACTGAGCTCAGAGCCAGGGCCTGGAGAATATTACCTTGGATGGTTTCTGGCATGAAAGCAGCTAAGTGATCTTTTGTCCTTAATCTTTTATTTTTCTAAATGAATTTCCCATTATTAAACAGTTCCTTAACTCTGGAACTGTCACGTGAGTGTAGTCCTTCCTATGTTCTGACCAAATGGAGCTAATAAATTAAGGAAATGAATAGAAAAAGACTCAGGCTGAGGGATCCCCTGGCTGCTGCTGGGATCTGGGGCAGGTGTGAGGGCCAGCGAGTTGCTAATGAGGGCTGGGGACAAGACGCTCCTGGTGTTTAGTGAAGGAGCTCCCAGCCCAGTGGTGGCGTCCCAGTGTCAGCACCCGGCTGTCCTGGGCAGCCCCTGTCCTCCCAGGGAGGCTGCCAGGAATATTCAAGAGCTACATTCATTTATTTGAAAGACAGAGTGGAGAGAGAGAGAGAGAGAAAGAGAGAGAGAGAGAATGAATCTTCCATCTGCTGGTTCACTCCCCAAATGGCTGCAACAGCCAGGGCTGGGCTAGGCTGAAACCAGGAGTCTGGAACTCCATCTGGGTCTCCCGTATGGGTGGCGGAGGCCCAAGTACTTGGGCCATTAGCCGCTGTTTTCCCAGGCTCCTTAGCTGGGAACTGGACTGGAGGCAGCGCAGCTGGGACTCGATGCTCCAGTATGGGGCGGCGGTGTCAGTGTCGCAAACAACAGCTTAGCTGGAGGCGGCACAACACCAGCGGCAAGCAAAGGTCACTTCTAAAGCAGATGAACATTTAGACAGGCCCCAACCACTCTGGAAGAGGGGAGAGAGGTCTCCTGCCCCCCACCCCCAACATCCAGTCTATGACCTAGGTCTTTTGAGGACAGAAATGCTTTGTCACTGGCCAGCAAGAAGCAGGGGGACGTGATTCAGACGAGATCGGGTGCGTTCAGGGTGGTATGGCCGTAGACTGGGGGTGGATGTGATTCAAATCCACCTCTTGGATCCATCGGGGTCTGGGGAGTTTTATGAAACTTGGGTACAAGGGAGTCGTATGCGGAGACACTGGTAAAGTGAGTTCTGATTGGATGGGCCAGGAATCTGGCCAGCAGCACATAAGATGGGGCAGCTCTCCCAAGAAAGCAGGAACTTAAAAACAAACAAACAAACAAACAAAAAAAAAAAAACAAAAAAAAAACAGGCGCAGAGTCACCACACAGACCCCCGAGAGTCAGGTGAAAGCTGCTGGAGGCAAGCAGCCAGCAGACTCATTTATTTCAGTTGGTACAACAGCTTATATAGCCAAGGCAACCAATCCAGTCAAGGGGCAGTTTATGCCCTAACCAATCACAGCCTGTTGCCAGGCAGTTTCCAAAGCCATCCAATCACAGCCTGTTGCCAGTTAGGCTCTGTTGCCAGGCAGTTTCTGAAACCATCCAATCACAGCCTGTTGTCAGTCAGGCTCTGTTGTCATGTGGTTTCCAAAGCCATCCAATCACAGCCTGTTGCCAGGCAGTTTCTGTTGTCAGCAGCCATCTTGGCATGAACTTTTCACCTCAGTGGCCATCTTGGCATGACCTTTTCACCTCCTCATTCCACCACATAAGAGTAGATCAGTTGTTAAAGTTAAAAGATGGGGGACTTCCAAGAAAGGACTGGGGATATAGAACAAACGTGCTTTGAGCTTGGAGCGTCAGGGGAAACCCAGTAATGGGGCAGTCTGATGTCACAGCCAGCAGCGCAGCCAGCATCACCCAGAGCACCAGCGGGAGGCTGGCCCAGGGCAGGGCGAGTTGTGTTCCTGGAGAGGCCTAGGCCGGTCTTTGCACCTGCTCAGGAGGGGGAGGGGGCATCCTGCTGGGTGTCATCCCTCTGAACTCCAGGCAGTGACTGATGTGCAGGGAGTGAACTCAGCCGCTCTGGTCTCATTTCCTCTGGGTCAATCACAAGCTTCAGTCATGCTCCCCGGCCAGCAGATGGACCACAGATCCCTGGGCCCTCTGTGTAGGTGTCTGGCCAGCTCCATTCTGCGTACAGTGAGGCCATCATCTGGAAACAAGCCTTGTGAAGCCACCAGTTTAAGACAGATCTGCAGCTCTGGGTTGGCAGAGGGAACTCTGCCCCACCATCAGGCGGCCACAGAGATCAGTCTAGCTCAGGTCTTTACTGGACTGTGGGGTCAGCACCCCAGGATAAGCTCCTGAAACCCGATTTCTGTGACCCCTGGCATTTAGCTTATAGATAAAAGCAAACTAATGCTGTGCTGACGACTCTGGGATGCATTGTGATGTCCCTGGTGACGTCCCCCTTAGTTGTTCGAGAATTCCAGTCCCTGCCCAGCTTGGGAGGGCGATGACCCTCAACAAGGCAGATTGAACGGGAGGGGGTGTGCAGCCCTGTGAGGCGGTGTCTCCTCGGCGGGCTGCAGCTGTCCTTGATCGTGGTCATCGGGCCCACCTCAGTCATGGAACCCAGAGCATCACTCTGCCGGAGACTTAACCGCCCCAGATGGTGCCTCAGCAACAGGTTCCAGAAGGAAGGCATCTAGTCCTTGAATGGTTCTGGTTCTCCCCACCATGTCTCCATTCCAGACCCCGGTTCATCAAAAGTGGGTACCTGGTCTCTGCCTTTACCCCCTCCTACGGCCGGCCAAGCCTGTCTCCACATCACAAATAGGTGGCCTTCTACCCAGGGCCACGTTGCTCCTCTGCCTACAACTGTCCATGGTAGTCCACGGGCTGCAGGAGCAAGTACTAATGCCTGGCGAGTCAACAAGGCTGGCACCAGCCGGCTCCCGGCCACCGGCCTGGCTTCACCTCTTGCCACTCTGTGTTTTGTGCTGCCAGTCCCAGCAGTCTGCTCACCTGCAGCCCTTGAACACATTACCTGGGTGCTCATACACTCACATGGTGCTGTGCTTGGTTGGCTTGACCAACTTTTTCTTCCTTATCCCCCCTCCCCGCCCCAAGCCTGGAAGACTGCTCATCCCTCAATGCCTAGCTCAAGTACCGCTTTCTCTGATACCTCTGGGTACAGTTAGCTCTCCCATGCTCCCTTGCCTGTGCCTCACACACAAGCCTCTCACTGCGTATCAGGCCCGGCTGGGAGTGTCTTCACCACGTCCCTCCTCTTACCTGATGGAGCCACAGTTCTTGGAGCACAGAAGTTCTTGAGTTTAGGGAAATCTGGGATTGAAGAACCTTAACAATTTTTACAAGTTTTTTTTTTTTTTTAAGATTTATTTATATATTTAAAAGAGAGAGAGAGAGAGAGAGGGAGGGAGTAAGGGATAAAGAAAAAGACAGGGATTTTATCCACTGGCTTGTTCTCCAAATGGCTGCAACAGCCAGGGTTGAGCCAGGTCAAAGCCAGGAGCCAGGAGTTCCATCAGTTCTCCCATGTGGGTGGCAGGGGCCCAAGCACTTGGACCATCTTCTGTTTCTTTCCTTGGTGCATTAGCAGGGAGCTGGATCAGAAGTGGAACAGCCAGGACTTGAACTGGTGCTCTGATAGGGGATGGCAGTGTTGCAAGTGGCAGCTTAACCTGCTGCGCCACAGTGCCAGTCCCAAGTGTTCATAGTAAAAGGGATTTATCAGCTTTTACAGCTACACAGGGAACTCCCTGTGGACCTTGGCTCTCAAAGGCTGTAGTCGACGAGAGGATAGGGGACAGGGGACCAGGAGTGACACTGCACAAGGCCATCCGGGAGGTGGTGGAGAGCCCTTCCTCCAATGGGCAGGGGAGGCCTTGAGCAGTAGGGGCAGAGCTGGGAACTCTGGTGCCACTCTCTCCCTTTCAGTCCTCAGGGGTCACTGCCACTGGCAGGAGGGCGCCTGAGGACTAAGCCAGCCCCAGGACCCCTAGGGCTGCTCTGGGAGGGGCGGGGACTGGCCCGGGCACCGAGGCTGTACTGGAGTGCACACTTTCAGGAGTCGGTCTGTTCTAATGTCAGGGTGCGGCCCCCTTGCCAAGCTCCCACCTTTCAGAGCCCCTTTCTGCACTGAGAACAGAAAGCCAGATGTGTCCCACCACCCTGCAGACTCCACAGGAGAGTGGACGCCCCCGCCCCCAGAACACGGCCAGGCCTCTCAAGCCCGCCCTGTAATGCACACCCCGTCTCCAGCAGGCGGGGAGGCACCTGCCGGCACTTTAACATTTTCTCCAGGCAGCTCGCTTTATTCTTTGTTTGAAAGGTAGAGTGACAGAGGGCAATCTTGGATTTGTTGGTTCACTCCCCAAATGTCCAGAACAGCCGGGGCTGGGCCAGGCTGAAGCCAGGAGCCAGAACTCTATGTGGCTCTCCTATGTGGGTGGCAGGAACCCAACCCCTGGGCCATCTTCTGCAGCCTCCCCCGCTGCACTAGGAAGCTGGATCAGGAGCAGAGGTGGGGCTCAATTCCGTGCACCCCAAGTCGTGTGAATTTTGAGGTTATACTCCACATTGGTGTTTCAATACTTCTCCCCCTTCTGTGTGAAGCTGGGGCCTTGAGCCGGGCCTCTGCTGGGACGGAGGCACTGGGGCTGGGAGGCGGCCGCACAGAGCAGCCCTGCTCCGCACTCTACTGGGCAGAGCTGACAAGGCCCTTCGCGCCTGCTGCCTGACGTTCACGCCTAACCTGGAAGGCGGAGGCTGACATGGCCATGGGAGGGACATGAAGCCCCCTCACTCCTGGAGACGAAGGGATGTGCCTGAGCGGGGGGCAGGTTTGATGGGACCTCCCCTCGCCACAAACTCCCACTGTAATGCCCCCAGCAGCCCCCGGGGCAGCACTCAAAGACCAAGCACTTCCCCAACACCGTGCAAGAAGTCCCAGACACAGCACAAGGTCTTGGCAAACGGGCTGAGCAGTGGCCCAGAGCCAGAAACCTGGCTTGGCCTGAGGCTGGCTGACCTGGGTAAGTTCTGGACTTCAGCTCCTTTGTCTGAACAATGACTGGGCCCCCGAGTGATTCCTATGCTTGCACATTAGTTTTTCCATTCCAGCACCCTAGGTGCTACCCCAGGCACTCACTGTGCCCCTTCTCTTTCATTTGAAAAAGAAAAAAAAAAAAAAAAAAGTCTGGGGCCCACATTGAGCCTGGTGGTTTAGACATCAGTTAAGATATGCATGTCCTCTATCAGTCTCTGGGTTCAATGCCTGCCACTGGCTCCTGACTCCAGCTTCCTGCTAATGCAGCCCCTGGGAGGCACCAGTGATGGCTCACGTGACCTGGTCCTGGGAGATCTGGATTGAGTTCCAGACTCTTGGCTTTGGTCTGGCCCAGACCTGGCTGTTGTGGGCATTTAAGGAGTGAAGCAGCACTTGGGAGCCCTCTGTCTCTCTTAAGTAAAACAATAAATAAAACTACATATTAAAAAAACTAATATTTCCAATTTTTTAAAAATATAAAGTATAAAACAACATCCTGAGGCCCCAGTTTTTTAGACAAGGTCACTGTAGTGTCCACCACCCTCACTGTCCACTCACATTCCTGTGACACATGCCGTGGTCCAGAGGAGCGCAGGGGTCCTGGGACTCAGGACTGGTAGGATGGCAAGGCCACCCTCCCCGGGCAAGCTCTACTAACCTGCTGTGGCCACACACAATCCTAGCGCCTCACTTGGCCACAGCCCCCGCCCTGGAGTCTCCTTTAAGGTGTCCGGTGTTTGCTGAGCTGCCCAGCGAAACAGCTGGCGGCAACAGCCCCCAGCCCCACTTCCATCACGGCTGCCATCCTGCTCTGTGGGGTGGAGGCAGCTGGAGGACAACTGCACAAGAGGTTTCTGGCCCATCTGGGGGACCCTGCAGGGACGATGTGGGCGGTGGGCCCACAGGTTTGGACATGGACAAGTCGCTGGGCCCTGGTTTCCTTACCCAGACCCACCTCTGAAGGCTGCAAGAATGAAAGTCAAGTACTTAGCACAATGCCTGGGACCCTGCATCACCCTCAGTGGCAGGATCCCGGGGGGCGGGGCCCGGGCTCCAGATATGTGTCGCATCCCAGCCTGTGGCGGAAGCGTGAGCTGCCCAGCCTCAGGCTCCCCCAGGAGACCCCTCTGGCCAAACCACCCACAACTCTTGGCCTCAGTTTCTCTCTTTGAGATGGAAGGGAAAGGGTTCAAGCTGCTAACAAAGGGTGCCTGGAGCCCCCGGGAAGGTCTCCCGCGCAGGTAGGCCCCGAGGGGGTGAGCAAGGACAGGCTGAGCGCAGTGGGGGTGGGCCAAGGGACGGTTCCCTGTCGCGGGCTCTCCTCCTCTCAGGCTGCACACAACCAAAGCCCATGGAAGGCTGGGCCAGAAGGCACCGAGGCCACCGCCCTGGCTGCCTCTCTCCAGAGCGACCAGGTACGTGCTGGGGAGTGGATGCAGGGTGTGGGCAGGGGCGGGGCTGGACCGCAGTGTCGGGACAGGGTTAGGGAGTCCCTCACACATTGTGGCAAACAGTGCTCAGTTCTGCCTTCAGCTTGCTCACTGACTTCTCTTTGGAGAATCAAATTTTGCTATGAACCATAAACTAGGTGACCTATAATGACGATCTAATTTATGACTCTGACATCCTCATTTAGCTCTAGTGTTGCAGGAGGCCTGGGAGGGCTGGGGTCGCTCACTGTACCCAGGCAGGCCTGTGGCGGCAGGAAGAACTGCGAGCTGGGTCACCTTGGTGGGAGCAGCCGCCTTGGGGGTCGGCAGGGAGGGGCAGGGCGCCAGCTGGCAGGGCCTCAGGCTCCGGGTGACCGAGGGGCACGGGTGGCAGCAGAGGCCCAGCAGGGGCTCAGCTGGCACTGTTGATGGAAGTCCGGCCGCCCCCCAGCAGTCTCTCGTGCTCGCCGTCCTCGGCGGGGCGCCGGCCCCTGGACAGGCAGGCCAGCAGCGGGCGGTGCAGCCCGTTGTAGAGCGCCGTGCCCGTCAGCAGGATGAGGAAGCCGAGGATCTGCAGCGGGTGGAAGGCCTCCCAGCCCAGCGCCAGGCTCAGCGCCCAGATGACCACAGTGCGCAAGCTGTCCAGCACCATGCGGGTGGTGGCGCTCAGTTCCTTGGTGACGCTGATGCCCGCGAAGTTGAAGAAGGCGATGCTGCTGATGTTGCCCAGCAGGGCCAGGGCGATGAGCGGCTGCCGGCCCACCTGGCAGAAGGCGTCCAGGGCGTCCTCCAGCATCCCGCGAGGGTTCCCGCTGAACGAGCCGGCGGGGATGTAGTACATGGGCACCAGCAGCAGGGAGAGGATCAGGAAGCCAAAGAAGCCTGGGAGGGGCGAGGACGGCACCTTCTCCACCTGCCCGGCCTCCGCCCGCCCCGCCCCCACGGCCTCCTCCTCTGGGGTCCCGTGGCCCGCCCTGGATCTGTCTCACCAGCAGCTTACTGGCTTACTAAATGGGCTCTGGCCACCCTTTCTCTACTTCAGCTCAGTGACATCTGACTGGACTGAGTCAGAAAGACTGTGTATGCTGTGATCCTGTGAACGCGTGCACGCCCCATTCTCAACGCCACCCTCACCACGGACCATGCTCTCTGATGTCTCTAAATCCGTCTAAAGGCTTTTTTAAAAAAATGTTGGCTACAGCTCACTACCTCGCTCTCTCAAGTTTGGAAAAGCACAGCTCTCTAACTCAGAGTGTGAGTGGACTGAGGCGAGGAGCCTGCACCAGAATGGGAACTGAGGCACTACACAGAGTAAGAATGAGGCCGGCACCGTGGCGCAGTGGCTCAAACCAAACCTGCGGCGCCGGCATCCCACATGGGCGCCATTTCAAGTCCCAGCTGCTCCACTTCTGATCCAGCTCCCTGCTAATGCACCTGGGAAAGCAGTGGAAGATGCCCAAGTGCTTGGACCCCTGTATCCACATGGGACCCCTGGAGGGAGTCTTAGGCTCCTGGCTTTGGCCTGGCTCAGCCCTGGCCATTGCAGCCATTTGCGGAATGAACTAGGGGATAGATGATCTCTTTCTCTGTCTCTCCCTCTCCCTTTCAAGTAAATAAATCTTTAAAACAGCGAGTGGAGATGATGTGGTTTGTGGCGTCGTGGATTTGGCCGGTTTACGTCCTGCCGTCAGCTTCGCGGCTCTTGCAGACCCTGACAGCCCGCTCTGGCAGCACAGCTCCAATTCACCTAGATAATCTTGGTTTTTTTTTTTTTTTAAAGCATGATCTTGCTGTTGCTTCACTGTTCAAAAAGCTTCAGTGGTTGCTCCCAGGCTGTCACCTGCAGTCTAAATCCACCTGCCCAGTCAAGGTTCTCCGAGAGATGACCCCGACCTACTTAATTCCTGACTACTTAACTTCCTCAACATCAAACCTACCCTGCACTGCAGTTCCCCTCACTGGTTTCCAAGTTCACGTGCAGCTCTCCACGCCTTTGCTGTCTGCAGTCTCCTCCCCGCCACTCCCGCTGTTTGAACGCCACCCTCCTGCTCTGAGACAGTCAGAACTCGGCCAGCAAGCATCACTCCCGCACGCGCAGGCCAAGCTCAGATGCGTGGCCTGGCCCTGTCCTCTAGAGTGGGCGTGAGTCCCGCTCATCTCGTCCTTGGCTTCCCCTAGCTCCTGGCATGGCAGGGGTCAGATCTGTCAGCTTGGGTCTGGAGGAGGAGGAGTGGGGCTCACCCTCCCGGCGGTCCCGGCCCTCCTCCCAGGCCCCGGGCCCACGCACCCTCGGTGCCCACCGCCCGCAGCGGGTGCACGTTGTGCTTGTAGACGAACTTCTCCTCCAGCACCATCTGGATGGCAACGATGATCTGGGCCATGATGATCAGCAGGTCCCCTGCGGGAGAGGCGGGGCCTGGGGTGACGGCAGGCCAGGGGCAGAACACAGGCCACGCCCGATTCCCCAGGTGGGAGGGACAGGCTGCCAGGACAGCACTGAGCTCCTGAAGGCCCAGAGCGGCAGCCTTTGAGGTGGAGATTTCTGGTGTCACCCCGAGTCCGGGTAGTTTCCAGTGGCCACTCCACTGTAACATGGGCCACACAGGCTGCCTTCGGGAAGGTTCCTATGATGATGCACACACAGTGCTCAGTACCCGCTTGGGCTCAGTGAGCGTCCACTCCTTTCCCCTCCCAGGCGAGCAGTGTGACAGCACAGATGTCCCAGGATAAGTCTGCCCCTCCTCTGACCCGTTCTTCCCACACCCCCTCTCCTGCTGCTAGCCTCACTCCTCACCAGTCTCCCCTGCACTCTGTCCATGGCCCCGAGAGCAGGTGTGCGCCCTTGGCGGGGCCTGTGCCAGGGTGGGGGACGCGCCTGTGCCGGGCCCGCCCCAGCCGCACCTGTGATCACTTCGCTGAGTTTGTGCTGACTGTCATGCTTGCTCATCAGGTCGGCCAGGCCCACGACCACCAGCCCGGCGATGGTGGCCAGGATGCCCAGCCACTGGCTTGGCGCCAGCCTGCGGCCCAGAAAAGCCACGGAGAACAGGCCTGTGAATATGATCACTGCGCCCCGCAGCATCTGGAAGCTGGAGGCACTGGTCATGTTCAGGGCTAGGAGAGGAGAGACAAAGGCTGTTAGCTCCGAGGGCAGAGGCTGCCACTGCGGGGTCCCCAGGGCTGGACACAGGCCACGGTCAAGTGTGTGCGTGCGTGTGTGAGGTCCGGGAGCATGGCAGGTGGGGGCAGGGTGGGGTGGGGCAGCCCCTGTAGGCTTCGCTGAGCCCTTCTCGGCCTGGCCTGGCTACTCACCCACGTACATGAGGCTGGTCCCTGTCATGTCGCAGAGGGCTGGCGGCAGGAAAAGAAGGGGGTTGAAGGGCTGCTGGGCGTCCGGCCTGGAGTCTGGCTGCCTTGCGGCTCTGCACTGGAGCAGGTAGAAGGCAGCCAGGCAGGAGAACTCCCCTAGGAACATGCCCACGGCCTGCAGGGGCGAGAGCGCCGGCACTTCAGAGCTGGGCATCACCGGCGGAGTATTTTTAATACAACCGTTCTTCAAACTGGCCCAGAACCCCAACACATCAAACAACAGAAACACAGCTCCTGGGGGAGGCCCAAGGCTCTGTCCCAGCGCTCCCAAGGCTGCATGGAGTCCTGTCCCCAAACCACCCACCTAGGCCCACCACTAACGAAGCCCCCTAAGCCCTGCAGACTCGTGGGCAGCCGCATGGCATGCGCTGTTAGAGCTGGGGCTCAAGTTTCCGGCTCCTCGTTCCCAGCCCAGCAACGGGCTGTCTTCATTTCCAGTCCGGGCCCGGGCTGCCAAAGGGGAGGGGGCGCTTGTCTCTGATGTTTTCCACGTTGTCTGTTCTCGAACGTGGGGCGGCACGAAGGCTCGCCTGGACTCACGCAGGCCCGCCACAGGGGACCGTGCCCCCTCAAAGTCTGGCCCCTGTTCCGGGGAAGCAAGGGAGCTGACTCCGCTGAGCACAGGAAGCAGCCCGGCCTCCCAGGGGACACCCGGCCTGAGGCCTGGGAGGCAGGGGCGGGTGAGGGCTGAGGGCAGAGGGCAGAGGGCTGAGGGCAGAGGGCAGAGGGCAGATACCTGGAGGAAAGGGTGCTGGAAGCTGTGCTCCTGGCTCCCTCCGCAGCCCTCAGCTGTGAAATTGTCCGCCCACCTGCAGCAGAGAGAGGCAAGGTCAGCCCGGGCAGAGTGGCAGGGTTCTGTCTCCCTCCACGCAATGCCAAGAGGCTGGGGTGTGGGGGACTCGGCCGCAGCATGGGGCTCCCTCCCCTGGAATGCTCAGAAATCACAGATATTCTCATTACCGCATTAGTCACTATGACTATGAGTATGAAGTATCGCTTATACTCATTAAAGGGACACGTCAGCACCACTATTTTAATGTCACACAGTAAGAAACGCACAGCACTGGGGCCGGCACTGCGGTGTAGCAGGTTAAGCTGCTGCTTGTGAGGCTGGAGTCCCTGCTGCTCTGCTTCCAATCCGGCTTCCTGCTACGGCGCCTGGGAAAGCAGCAGAAGATGCCACCCACGTGGAGACCTGGATGGAGTTCGTGGCTTCTGGGCCTGGCCCAGCCCTGGTGTGGCCCTTTGGGGAGTGAACTAGTAGATGGAAGCTCTCTCTCTGACTCCCCTCTAGCTCTGCCTTTCAAATAAATGATCTTTTTTTTTTTTTAAGATTTATTTATTTACTTGAAAGGCAGAGTTATAGAGAGGCAGAGGCAGAGGCAGAGGCAGAGAGAGAGAGAGAGAGAGAGAGGTCTTCCCTCTGCTGGCTCACTCTCCAAATGGCCACCAACGGCTGGAGCTGAGCCAATCTGAAGCCAGGAGCCAGGAGCTTCTTCTGGGTCTCCCACTTGGGTGCAGGGGCCCAAGGACTTGGGCCATCTTCTACTGCTTTCCCAGGCCACAACAGAGAGCTGGACTGGAAGAGGAGCAACCGAGACTAGAACCAGTGCCCATATGGGATGCCGGCACTGCAGGCAGCAGCTTTACCCGCTATGCCACAGCACCGGCCCCAATAAATAAATCTTTAATATTTATATCTCACATATGTGGGTATCACCAGTTTGCTTTTTTTATGTTTGCTGACTTCATGGCCATTGAATTGGCTTCCTTGATAATCTTTGCTTTTATTTGCACATTTTAAAACACTTAAAACACCATTCTGTCAAGGGCTCCAGGGCACAGAAAAGACCAAGTCTCTGCTCTGCAGGGGAACTTGGGCCCCAGGAAAAGACCACAGGACACAGACCATTCGATCACCCACATATAACCTTCACGGAGCTGCAAGGTCTTTCTAACGCTGACCCTTCAGCAGGTGGCAACTTCGCGTAACTGGTGGAGCAAACCCCCAGCCGGCACGGTGGCAGACGGTGAGAACTGACTGCCTCTCCCTCCCCACTGAGCACAGCCAGGAGTCCAGGATCCTTCACGGCGCAGCCTTCGGGCAGTGGCCACCAATCACTCTGAACTGCCCGCCATCTGTGCACGAAAGCTCCCTCTCCCGAGTTTCATTTACGCTGGGCTTGGTCACCCCGGCGTCTCATCTTCCATCTGACAGCCCTGGACACATGCGCAAGCCTTCTGACCTTCTCGTGAATCTCCGAATCTCCCGGCTCGGCAGCCCCAGCCCTGCCTAACCCCACCCCGGCTGCTGCCTTTTGGAAGCGTTCGGTGGGCCAGGCCCAGAGCCAAGCATGTCATCTGGCCCAGCGTGGGGCTGGCCAGATGGTGACCGCTCCCTTGTGCTGGCCATCTCGGGTGTTGACACATCTCCGAAAGCACCGGCACGTCACATGCCGAGCTGGTCAATGCAGGACCAGGAATGCTTCCAGAGAGCTGCAGACCTGCTTCTTCCGCAGCTCCCCACGGCGCGTGCCCGGAAGTGCAGCACTCGGGCCTCCTTGTTGTTAAATGTCTTCCCAGAGCAGCCAACACAGCCCTGCGCTCCTGGCTTAGCCGTGACCAGTTCACGGGGCGTAGCCCTGCGCTCCTGGCTTACTCATAACCAGCCTGAGCTCCCAAAGGGCACAGGTGTCTTCTGGGCTGTGCCAGTGCCACCAAGCGTGGGCGGGATGGGATCAACACAGATTCTGACCTCCGTGTGCCCCTGAGTTGGGAGGGAAGCAGGAAACTTTCCTGCAGCCCAGGGCAAGGGCTTGACGTGGACCCTGGCAGTGGGCAGGGCCGGCCAGGTGGCAGTGGAGATCCCTCTCACTGACCTGGGACCACAAGGCTCATGGTTCTCGGGACTGGTGTGGTCAGAGGTGAGTGGACAGGAGAGCAGGAGTTCTGATACGACTGGTTAGAAGCTGAGTGTGAGTGAAGCCTGGAGCCCTCTCTGGTCCGACGCCAAGGGGGAAGAGAAACCTCTGCTCACGGAGGCCTCATTTCTGCCTGATGTGCTGTGGGCTGGCCCTGGGGTCCCTGGCAGGACAGGGCATGGGTAGTGGGTGGAGCCACAGAGCAGCCACAAGCTCACCCAGGAGGCTGGCTCTCTGGCCCTGGCTTGCTTCTGCAGATAGAGTGCCACAGGGCGGTCCCAGGAGGCCACTGAGCAAAGCAGAGAGGTGGGCAAGAGTGAAGAGGTCTACCCAGGGCACGGAGAAGGTTGCCCCACAGCAGGTGCGCAGGTCAGAGGTGGGAACTGCCAGTGCTGGGGCAGCGACAAGACGGGGGCCAGGCCATGAGGCCTCCAGCAAGGACTTTTTGAAAAGGGTGTGTGTGGCAAGTGTGGAAGCCACTTCCTCATCCTGGTGCCATGCCCAGACCACAGATGCAGCTCCGGAAGCCCCTCCAGAGCCCACACCCCAACTCACCCAGGGTCCAACCTGCACAACTCAGAGTAAGGACAACTCAGGCCTGAGGCCGAGAGGGAGCACAGCGTTCAGCCCCTCCCGGCCCCAGCTCCTGGCACATGGCTACACAGCGGCTCTGGGATTTTCCACTGAACGAATGGGACTTCAGACCCCATCAGCAAACAGCGCAGGGATTGCCGTCCAGAGGCACTGTCCCCACGGGGGCGGGAGGCAGCCCCGGCCGTGGAACAGGCTGGAGCCTGCCCTTCCCTGGGGGGTAGGGGCACCCCATGGGAGTTGAGCGCCCCACCCTTCCCAAGGACTGGCTTTGCTTTCTCCAGGAGGCAGGTCTGCCTGGACAGGCCCGGCTGGCAGGGTTCCCACCGGGGAAATGGAATCGTTTTGTATCCCAGAGTCTGGGGCAGGCTCGCAGCACGAGGGATTGGATGTCCCCAGCACAGGCTGCCCCGCCGCTCAGCTCTGCAGGTGCCGTGGGCGGGAGGAAGCCAGGCTTCTCCTCCTGGCCCACTGGTGGGGCTCAGAGGGACCCCAAGCCTCACAGCCAGGAGCCAAAATCCAGCCCCAGTGGAGCTGGGGATGACAGCCACGGCCCCTAGGGTGGGACAGCCTTGTTTTCCACTGCACAATTCACTGTGCACTGTCTTTGTGTCCCGCTGAAGCGTCACAATGAAGACCCACATTTTACATGGGGACCCCAGAGCTCCACGCAGCAGAGGGGCCATTCAGGCTCTTACAGTGGAAGTGCGAAAGTCTTAGGTCACCCAGGCCAGGCTGCCACAGGTGATCCTGCCGACACTGATGACTCGTCAGAAGACGAGAGTGGTGTGAGCTGACTCACAGCAGTGTGTGACACAAGTCCCCTCTGTCCCTTCTCCCTCCATCCCCTCACTGGGCAGGACCATCTCCCCTCGTGTTGGGTGAGGGTGCGCCCAGCTCTGCTCCAGACCCATTCTCTGCAGCCTGGTGCTGGCTAAGGCAGAGGCAGAGGCGGCGGCCGGAGGGGCCTTGGGCTACCGGCCCCTCCAACACGGAGAGTCCTTACTGAGAGAGGCGCCCGAGGCACACAGGGCACATCAGACCCCGAGGCGGGGCTGGCAGCCAGGAACCGCATCGTCAGGTCCCCGCCCCGGCCCTAACACTTTGAAGTTCTCCTGTGACCTCCTTATCCAGACCTCCCGCTCCCTGGCTGTGGACACCTGTTCTGGGGGACAGCCCCGGGCCCCGAGGCAGGAGGCCTATGGTACCCTGGCAGGGCCAGGCTGAGGCCCCGGAGGAAGCACCCCGGCAGGCACAGGCCAGCTCACTTCAGTTTCCGGAGCCCCGGCAGCCCGTGCTGGGTGGTGAGTCACTCCCGGGCCCTGCCCTGTCCAAACTCCAAGCTCAGCATTTTGGGTGGTCAGGGCTGACAGAGCTGAGGAAGTGGCCGCTGCGGCTGGCCCAGGCCCGCTTGCCGTGTGTCCATCCCCACCGAAGCTCTGCCGTTTGCCCCGTACTCCCAGCTTGGCAAGCCCCGTGAGCCAGCTTCTTTTCCCACTGTGGGGGCCACAGAAGGGCTGGGACTTCTTCTCTCTCTGGTTTACGAGAGGATACGCCTTGTCTCCATGGAAGAAAAAAATCTCTCCAGTAGATATTTCTGTGTCTGGGAAGAAGACGAGGCAGGGATTTATCACGCCCATTTTACAGTTGGGGAAACCGAGGCCTTCTGGCCTCATAAGCCATGGAATCCCACTGCTTGCAAGCCTCAAGCTCTTTCCATCGTGTTATACTGCCCTCCTGACTTAAGGCTTCCTCAAGCTGGCACAGCCACCCTGTGAGGCAATTCTCCCAGGGATGGGGAGCTGCCAAGGGCAACAGTTAGCATGAGGGGGTGGGGAGAGCCTGGCGCAGGCCCCGTGGTCCTGGGAAGCCAGTCCCCGGCACCCTCTTGGCTGCGTGGGCCCTACGGTCTGCGGCAGCTCAGGAGGGGCCGAGCCTCACTCAGTGCCTACTCGACCCTGCTTCTTCAGATGCTGAACCTGGGCACCACCCCTGCACACACAGCTCAGGCGGACAGACGTGGTAGGGTCCCAAGCAGACGATCCGGAGGAGAGAAAGCCATGGAAAGGAGAAGCAAGCCCTCGCAGGCAGGGCCCTGCCGAGACGCAGGGCTGCGGTCAAGGGGCCAGGCTGACTGGTGGCTTTTCCTTCCCCAGGCATGTGAACTCCGCCCCCGCACCAGCGAGGGGGGGTCTCTCCTGAAACCTGCTGAGCGCGCAGAGCAGAGCGGACCAGCAGAAGCACGCGCCCCCGCGCACTTCCTCGCCGGCGGCCCGAGTCCTCCTGAGAACCAGGTCCGGGCAGCATCGCTGCTCCTTTTGCAGGAGGCCACGGCAGGCTCTCAGCCCCAGGGGACAGACACGCAGGGTGTGCAGGGAGACAGCCTGCCCAGTTCAGGAAGTGCATCCTGCGGGCTGGCCGGAGACGCTACTTTACTTGCAGGATTACAGCTGCCATGGACATGGGTTTGTGTGTTCTTGTCTGGGAGGAAGTAAGAAGAAATCCCTAAGGAGGAAGATTCTGGGGCACGATAGTGCTGAACGAACAGGACCAGTTCCGTGGCTTGGGTTCTAGCTCCCGCCCAGTTAAGCCACAAAGAAGACATTTGTCTTGGGGCCTGCTGTGTAACTGGTGGCAATCAGATGGGGTGATTTCTGTTGCTAACATTCTAAATGCCCCCCCCCCCCCCAAATAACTGGAAGGGTCAGCGCTGTGGCACAGCAGGTTAACACCTCGGCCTGAACCGCCGGCATCCCATATGGGTGTCGGTTCATGTCCTGGCTGCTTCTTGTCCGATCCAGCTCTCTGCTATGGCCTGGGAGAGCAGTAGAAGATGACCCAAGCCCTTGGGCCCCTGCACCCGCGTGGGAGACCTGGAAGAAGCTCCTGGCTCCTGGCTTTGGATCAGTTCTGGCCATTGTGGCCAATTGGGGAGTGAACCAGCGGATGGAAGACCTCTCTGGCTGCCTCTCCTCTCTCTGTGTAACGCTGACTTTCAAATAAATAAATAAATCTTAAAAAAAAAAAAAAAAGCCTGGAGAAGCTCCCAGCCTCCCCCGCCAGTGGTGGTTGTCAATATGGACCCTGGCGCCAGGCCACTTTGGCCAAACTCTGAACTCTGCCACCTCGCAGCTGATCTGAGCTCAGGCAAGTCATTCCATTGTTCCAAACCTCGGTCTCCTCGTTGAGGGATGATGAGTTTATCCGCCTCGTGGGGTGGCTGTGAGAATTCACTGAGTCACACATGAGGCTGGCACGGGGCAGGCGCGCTGGTGGTAAACGAACTGCTGAGCCTGTCTGTCCGTCCCTGACCACTGCAGGCCAGAAACACCGTCTCACGCTGCTAACCCCACCAGGGAGGACACCGCCGCTCCCCAGGTCCTTCCCCTCCGAGAGCACCGCAGGCTTTGGCCCTAGAACACGGAGTAGAGTCCAGGGCTGGGGCCAGTCTCGGGTCAAAGGCCCCACACCAGGTGACAGGGCAGGGCAGAGGGATCAAAGGTTGCAGGTCTCCCACCCAGCGGCCGCCTCCCTGACTCCTGGGCGGCTTCTGAGGCCTTTAGGGACTGATGACCTCCTGGCGTCCTACCCGACCGGTTTGGAGCCCTTCAAAGAAAGGCGCTGAGTCAGCACAGTGCACCCTAGCAGGAGGGGGACGCCTGGACCCTCCTTGGGGACAGCAGCCCTAGCAGACTTACAGTCTAGAGGCACTTGATCGAGCCACAGCTGCTACAACAGACGGATGAGGACTTGTTCTGCTGCGTTCAGAGCCTAACCAGGAAGGGAGCCCTGAGCCCGGGCCTCCTTTGTCGCTAAGAACTTGACACAGGAAGTGACCTCCGGGAGGCCACAGGGCCCAGGAGGCCACCAGCTCTCCACAAGGCACAGCCAACAGGTGGGGCTCATGCAGAGCCCCCTGCTAGGGGAACGGAGGACCCTGTGACAGCCAGCTGTGTGCACATCTGTCTCCCGCACTCAGGTTCTGCGCATCTCTAAGGCAGGGGCCGTCTCGTGGTTACCCCTATCTCGGAAGCCACCATACACAGGTTGGGTGAACTGAACGGAATACCTCTCTCCTGTGGCACACCACGGGGGGACGTACCAGCCACGCACGCCAAGTGAGAACCGGCACCTGCCCTCAGGGCGCTCGCAGTCAGTCTCTCAAAGAGCGATGCGTGACAGAACTGGAGGGCACCAGCGGCGCAGCCCAGAGCGAGGGGAAGCTTTTGCTGGGGACCACCACACCACTCCCTCCTGCTCTGGACCTGTCGAGGCCCAGGCGAAGTGAGGCCTGACCAGCAAGCAGAGCGCTGCCGTCTGCCTCTCCACGTGCACCGCGGAACTGGCCCAGAGAAAGGCCAGCTCCGGGCTCTGCGGCTCGTGGGTGGCGAAGAGAAGGCAGAGGCGGGTGAGGGCAGCGGAAGGGGCAGAGAGTGGTCAGGAGCAGGTGCCGCCTGCCTGCCCGCCCACGACACGCGGGAGGCGACGCTTGCTCCCTCATCCCCAGCCTCTGCGAGACTGTCCTCCTGTCTCGCCTCCGCACATCACAGCTGAACTGCCTCGCGGTCCTGTCTCAACCACACTTCCCTTCTCCCAGGCAGGAAGCCCGATCCCGCGGGTCAGGCCTGGCAGCTTCCTCCCGCACCTGGTCTCTCCCACTCCTCCCTTCCACCCGCCCCAATCTGCTGGGCTCCACGACCATGCGGTGGTCCCAAGGACCTTTCACACTCACCGCCAGGCGCATCGCAACACTTTTCACGGGTCACTCCCCAAAACCCCTTTCCCACAGGGGAATCCATCCAGCCCGGACACACGGCGCTGCTTACGGGCTGACTTCCAATCTGGCCCTTGGTTTCCTGCCTCCAAGTCTGGCTTGCATCTAGATATACCACCCCAGCTTCAAGGCGCCCTCTTCCCCGAGGGACCCCCCTGGGGGACACCCTTGGTGCTGCCACTGTGGCTGGTGGGCCCCAGTCTGGCTCTCGGTTCTGAAAGGGCTGGACCCGGGCTGGGACTGCAGCCCTTGAAGGGCCGCCCGTGGGCGCTGATCCAACCCTCCCGTTTAAAGATTGGAAACGGAGGCGCGGAGACCGGGAGAGACGGTGGATCGCGGTCGGGGCTCGGATCCCCCCAGCGTGGGGCGCGGTCCCGTCCACAATTCCTCTGGCTTCCCCTTGGGTGGCCTCTAAACAGCGCGAACCGCCCGGGCCTATTGGGAGAGCCGGCGGGGAGCGCGCGGGGGTCGCAGCGTCCGCTCCGGGCCGGGCCGGGCCCACACTCACTTGGCCGAGAGCGTGTTGATGGAGCCGGTGACGAGCATGAGCCCCGCCAGGAACAGCTGGTACTTGGTCCAGGCCATGGCGGCGGACGCGAGGGTCCGCTCCGTCAGCAGCCTTGGCCCGGGTCACCCGAGGGGTCTCCTGCTCGAGCGCTTCCGGGCCGGGAGTCATGTGACCCTCTTGGTCCCGCCCCGCGCCTGCTCACCCCGGGAGCGCGCTTGAACCGCGGCGTGCGCGCTCCCCGGGAGAGGCTGCGAGGCGCAGGTGCGGGGAGGGTTGAGACGGAGGATCACGCTAGCGGTCCCCTTTCGCATAGGGGCTGTCGGGGCGACGCGGTGAGGGTGCCTCGCGGATTCTGGAGCCGTGTGTACCCCGAGCCGCAAGGGGGAAGTTCGGGGTCCCCTCTCTGCAGGGCTCCCAGGGAACTCCGGGAGGCCTGGGGGTGTCCCCCGGGACCCCAGCCCAACGAATGGCTCCCGTCTTCCTGCAGAATGGCGCGGGAATCTAGTGCCAGCAGCCGGGCGGGGGGCATCTGAGAGCCGAGCCGACTAAGCGGAGCGACACGGAGACCGGCGGTGGGCGGAGGCGAGGGCCCGCGCCGCCGGAGCTCCCACCTTGTGCGTGGCCAGCCGTCCCCAGCCTCGTGGCTCCGGAGTCAGCCAGGCAGAAATACCCTCCCTGGGTTTGTTTGCTGAGGATTTCCGGCCATTAACATCCCAGCCCCACTCTCAGCCGCCAGCTGCCGCCTTGCGCTAAGGCAGGGCTCCAGGCTGCATCCCAGTGCCCCGGCTGGCACGGAGTGCACAGTTGTCCCCTTAACATGTGCCGCCTTGTGGGAGCTGCGGAACGAGGTGGGCCCGGGACAGCCTCATCCCCGCAGAAACGGCTAATGTAGACTCACGCGGCAGACAGGGAAGGGGAGGAGGAAGTGGCTGTGCACTGGCACAGAGGCATGGGTGAGTGTGAGTGCGGGATCTGCACATCATTCTGGAACATTCCTTCACTTGAGTGCTGGGGAGCTAGGAGACCCACAGGAGGTTACTTCTTGTTCCCTGCAATACCTCTAGTTCTGTGGGATTTAAAAGGAATTGGGGGCTGTGGTGGCACTGGCTAAGAAGTACTGGGGACACCCACACCCCACCTGGGAGTGCCTGATATGAGTCCCAGCTATTCTGCTCCTGACCCAGTTTCCTGCCGATGGGCACCTTGGGAAGCAAGTACCTGGGTCTTTGCCACGCATGGGGAGATCTGGATTGAGTTCCAGGCTCCTGGCTTTGACCTGGCCCAGCTCCACCTGTTGTGGGCATTTGGGGAGTGAACCAAGGGGCAGAAGATCTCTCTCTTTCTCTCTCTCTCTCTCTCTCTCTCTCTCTCTCTCTCTCTGTTTTTTCAACTAAAATATAAATAAGCAGATAAAAATGTAAACAAATAAGGAGCGAAAGGAAAGCATCCATTTACCAAAAGTGAGACACTGGAGCCCAGGGGGACTGGCTGGGGCCGCCCCACTCCCAGGAGGCAGTTCCGAGGGGCAGTGACTCACCGGACGGGGCTCAGGCCAAGGGCACTCCCTGGAGTAAACATGACTCATGGCCATTGGTGTCACCAGCCCGACATGATGTCACTAGAGGCACAGCTACGGCCACATCAAGCAGCGAATTCTGAGTCTCTCTGCCTGTTCATCACATGACTGTCTCTGGAACCCGAGACGGGAGGATTTATTGGCAAATACACATGGAGCCAACTAAGTGTGGGGCTCCCGGAAGACAAGCAAGGCAAGGTTGCTGCCCCCAAGGTGTTCCAGGTTCAGCAGAGGAGGGGTGAGCACAGTGTTCCCCACGTGGGGACGCGAGAGCGTGTAAGAGGCAGGGGCCTGGGGTCGGCGTGGATGGGCAGTGACAGGGACCATCCGAACTGTCCTGAATCGGATCCCCCTGGGTCAGGCCCGTGCCACGAGCTTGCCCACTGTGGGCTTAGTTTCCACAGCAGCCTTGCGATGCTGGAATTCAGGCTCTGTGCAGGGACTTGGAAGAAGAGCAGGATTGTTCCAGATGGAGAAGGAGGGATTTCCTGGGCAGAGACTACCCCGCGGCCACCACGGGGCTGGCCAGGGAGTGACCGCGGGGAGCTCCAGGTCCCTCATCCAGCCAGAGTGGACTGGACAGGTGAAAACTGGGGCGGACATCAGAGTCCATGGGAACAGGAGCCAGGGTGAGGCCCAAGTCCACAGCAGACGGGCATTCCGAGGAAAATAGGAATTTTTTTTTAAAGATTTATTTATCCATTTGAAAGTCAGAGTTACACAGAGAGAGGAGAGGCAGAGAGAGAGAGAGGTCCTCCATTCGATGGGTCACTCCCCAATTGGCCACAATGGCTGGAGCTGCCCCGGAAAATAGGAATTGAGATAGGTATGCTCATGCCGAGGACTTGCAAAATCCATCAGGTGTTTGGTGAAATTCAGGGATGGAGCTCAATGACACAAATTCGCTTCAAAATTTTGAAAGCTTGGATTTCCTGGCAAAATACTCTGCAAATCAGGATGAATGTTGTCAATACCTGACCTGGATCTGTACCTCTTAAAATTTCATATCCTGGGCCAGCGCTGCGGCTCAATGGGCTAATCCTTTGCCTTCGGCGCCGGCACACCGGGTTCTAGTCCTGGTTGGGGCGCCGGATTCTTTCCCCATTGCCCCTCTTCCAGGCCAGCTCTCTGCTGTGGCCAGGGAGTGCAGTGGAGGATGGCCCAAGTGCTTGTGCCCTGCACCCATGGGAGACCAGGAGAAGCACCTGGCCCCTGGCTTTGGATCAGCGCGGTGCGCCGGCGGCAGCGGCCATTGGGGGGTTAACCAACGGCAAAGGAAGACCTTTCTCTCTCTCTCACTGTCCACTCTGCCTGTAAAAAAATAAAATAAAATAAATAAAATTCCATATCCTGAGCATTGCTCCCCCCCACCCCCTACACCCTACCTTGGAAGTCAGAACTTGGGCGGCTGGGACACTGGAGACAGGGGATGGTGTGAGGTGGGGCGGGCCCTCCTCCCTCCTTTTCGGAGCCTTTAGGAAGTAGAAGGTGGGTCAGCCTCCTGCAGGTGGGGGTCTCAGGCTTCAGGGTAGCAGTGTTCTCCCAACTGCTTGGATTTGACTAACTCAAGTGGATTCAAGGCAACAGCTTATGTGAGAATGTGACTTGCACAGGGGAGCAAGTGTAGCCCGTTTGCAGCAAAGCACCTGGCTCGGGATCCGGTCCTCCGGGGGCTAGGGTGTGGGAAGAGATAGGAATTTCTTCCTGTTCCCGTTAAAAGACAAGATCGCAAACAACTCAGTTATAGATCAAATTGGATTTTATTCCTGATTCGTGAACGGGGCAGCATGCATTGTACAAGAGAATGAGAGCTCCCACTGGGCTGTGGCAGGACCGCGGGCTCTGTGAACTGCAGACAAGGAAACAGAACAATCGAGCAACAACTAATGGCTGACTTGGGGTTACTGTTTTGCAAGGGTTAAAGCAGAAGTGACTTCCTTGCTATGCTGACTTAGATAGGTTGGACTTTCCTGTTTTCAGGAAAAACTGTAATCTTTTGGGATCTGTTTCCATAAAGCTTCTGTTTGATGATGTGACATTTAGCATAGTGACCCCATTTTGGTGTGGTCTGGATGGATGGCGGCTCCACCAGCCCCGAGGTGGCCGTGGGGTTGTCTCTGCCCAGAACGTCCCTCCTTCTCCATCTGATGGGACCAGTGCAGGAGCTCACAACAGTGGCCTCTCATGACTTCTGGTTAACAACCCCCGAGAGTGCAGAATCTTCTAGCAAGAAATGAGGCTTGTGCAGCTTGTCCCTGAGTAGGGAAGGGGAGAGGGGCCTTGGGCTGGATCTGCCACTTAGAGCTAAGTGACTTGGGTTTGTTCAGTTAATCACCTACAGCCCCACTTTCCTATCTGTAAAATGGGAACAATAGTAATCACTTGTTGTGAGAGAGGACAGAGGTACAAGGGCAGTGCAGGTCCCCTGGGAGCAATTAGTACAGCTGCGATGGGGTCAAGGCCTGTCCAGTAGGAGGTGCTGAGAAAGACCTCAGGTGTGCGGTAAAAGCAGTTCTTGGGGCCAGTGTTGTGGCGCAAAGGGTTAAGCCCCCATCTGCGACAGCAGCATCCTGTATGAACACTGGTTTAAGTCCTCATTGCTCTGCTTTTCATCCAATTTCCTGCTAATGCGCCTGGGAAAGCAGAAGCAGAGGGCCCCTGGCACCCAAGTGGGAGACCCCAGATGGAGCTCCAGGCTCCTGGCTTCCACCTGCCCTGCCCTGGCTATTGTGGCCATTTGGGGAGTGAACCAATAGATGGATGGTCTGTCTCTCTCTGTCTTTCAAATAAATAAATACATCTTTTCTCATGATTCGCTAAGAGCTTGAGCCTGTCTTTGGGTCTTTTCTCCCAAAGCCTGGGACATTTTGAACAAGTTTGTCTGCTCCCTTCAAAGAGTCTCCAATTTTCAGCACCAGATAAAATGCTCAATGCAAACCCTGCATCTGTATTCAAAGCTTCCTGTCCGCCTGTGGTTTGTCTGAAAGATTGAACATGTTCCCAATCAATTTAATCACATTCTGGATTCGGAAAGAATTACTTTATCCGGGGAAGGACAGAGATACGTGAGCAGACAAGCTTGGTCAGACTTCATTTTGTTGTTTTAAAAAAAACAAGTTTTGCTGTGTATCCTTGGGCCATTTCCTTCCTGTGTGACCTGTTCCCCAGCTGGAACGTGACCTCCTGCCGGGCAAGGCCCGAGTGTCCTCAGCAGGGCCAAGGGCAGCTGTCTGAGGCTTTCACTGCAGAGAGCAAGCCGCTAGGGAGGAGGATGACCGGGCTAGGCGCAGGCTGTCTCACGGGGCAAGAAACTGAGACTTAGAGGCCAGGGTGACTAGGGTAGCTTGTGGGGGCAGGGAGTGTGGACCGTCCATACCACAGGCGGGCAGCAGGCAGCGGAACACACCAGCTCCAGCTGGCTGACTCCGCAGCTGGTCTCCATGGCAACCAGAGATGATTAGATTAGGAGTCACCTGCTTCCAGCTTCAAGTCCTCATAAGGTCATGGTCCAACCTTCTGTTTCTCCTCTTCTCCTTTGTGATCGTCTCTAGACCAGCACTGGTCCTTAGCCTTGGGACAGGTCTTTGGGACCTGGAAAATGGTGTCTGGCTTGGTCCTCTGGGAACAGGATCCAGTCAGATCCGATAAAACACAGCCTCCCAGTAAGAGTGTAGCTCAGAGAAGCAGTGAATCACTTTCTCGTAGAAGTATGTCTGCAGCGTCGCTTACGGTACAACATGATTCATTATTGACCTGACATTCAAATTTCATGGGGCATCCCGTATTTCATTTCTCAGTCTGCCAGCCCCCGTGCCCCGCTCAGCGCGCTCCTGGAGAGGGTGAGCGAGGACAGGGCAGAAGTGAAATGTTGGAGTACAAGCAGCGACCTTCTTTGCCTCTGCGATCGCCTAGCTTGGCTGATTTTCTGCCTTGTGTTCTTGGCTGTGTGCAGTCTCCAAATGGACATCAGCTCCCTAGGTTGAGAGCCTTGCCCTGGGGACCCCCGGCTCTGGTATATCACACCCTGCTGGTGGGGATGAGGGAGATAAGTCGCTGCAGGCTGGGGCCCTGGCATCTGATTTGGAACT
This sequence comes from Oryctolagus cuniculus, assembly GCF_051225735.1. Classification (NCBI taxonomy): domain Eukaryota; kingdom Metazoa; phylum Chordata; class Mammalia; order Lagomorpha; family Leporidae; genus Oryctolagus; species Oryctolagus cuniculus. The sequence goes on from NC_142868.1 coordinate 181,078,855, forward strand.
CTGCTGTCGTTTGCATTCAGATCCACCCCCGCCCTGAGACACCTGCCGACCTTCTCCAACCTCTTCTGGTCCAGGCCCAGGAAGCAGGTGACTTGCCCAGGTCCCAGTGAGCAATCTCTGAGCTGTTTGGCTCTGTGTCTTCATTTATTTGGAGTTGGTTTTATTGATTTAGTTTAAGCCAGATAGTAATTTAAAGAAATCACTAGCTCTGTCAATGCTATATTACATTTGAAGCCATACAGCCTGCAAACAGACAGACAATAAAAAGATATTTTTGGAGGTATCAGGGGAGCGTGGTCTGGAGAACGCGTTATTGCTCATTTGATTAATTCAATCAGCTTCCTATGACTGCTGGAAGAAATGACCACAATACAGTGGCTTAAGACTTTACAAAACGTGTTCTCATACAGTCCTGGTGGACAGAAGCTGACCCCTTGGACAGGGCAGAGCCAGCCCGCCCTCCCCTGGGGCTCCCAGGGAGAAACACACCTCCTTGCCTTGTCACTGCCGGGTGCTAGGACCTGGGGTGACCTCTGTGACTACATCACCCAGATCTCAAAATCCTTATCTCATCTTCGAAGTCCCTCTTGTCACATAAGGGAACACAGGTGCAGGTTTTGGGGAGCAGAGTAGGGACCTTAGGATTTGGGAAGTCTTCATTCTTCCCACCCCAGCTGTGGTAGAGGTATCATGATTAGATCTTAAAAAAATAAAGTCCTTGGCTCAGCTAAGGAGTGAAGTAATTATCAGGAAGTGATTTGCTTTAAGATACTCTAGAAAAGGGAGCAGGGAGAAAGGAACCACAGAAGCCAAGAAGGCAGCCAGCTGTGGTGGCTGAAACCATGGTACGGGTACACAGAGGGTCACCGTGCTATTTTCTTTCATTTTTCGCACATTTGCAGATTTTCAAGATAAAAAGTCAATCTTTACGGTAATGGTATATGATAGTTAGATGAGTAACTAGGATAGAACAGGGAGCCCAGAAGTATACCCAAATCCATGCAGAAATTTAGTACATGCAAATGTGATTTCAAATCAGGGGGAGGGGCCGGCGTTATGGTGCAGTGGATGAAGCCCCCACTTGCATCCCATAGTGGAGTGCTGGTTTCAGTCCTGACTCTTCTGATTCCGATCCAGCTGCCTGCTGAGGCATCCTGGCAGGTGGCAGAGGAAGTGAAGTGCTCGGGCTCCTGCCAGCCACTGGGGGACCGGCGTGGAACTCCTCACTCTTGCCTTTGGCCTGGCCCAGGCCTGACTGTGAACCAGCAGCAGATGATCTCTCTCTCTCTCTCTCTCTCTCTCTCTCTCTCTCTGTCACTCCACCTTTCAAGTAGATGAAAATAAAAATAATAAATAAAAATCAGTGGTGATTATTCAAATGGCATGTGGACACTGGGCAGATATCTAGAAAAACCTGAACCCCTATCTTTCAGCTTACACCAACATACATCCTCATTTGAGAGGAGATTGGACTGGAAGAAAAAACTAAACCATAAAACTGCTAGAAGAAAACATAGAAGAGCCATTTGTAAAGGTTTCAACAGGGGGCAGTGTTGTGGCACAGCAGGTGGAGCTGCCGCCTCCTGTGATGCCAGCATCCTGTGTCGGAGCGCTGACTTGAGTCCTGGCTGCTCAGCTTCCCACCCACCTCCCTAATGCACCAGGGAAAGCAGCAGGAGATGGCCCAACTGCTTGGCCCCCTACCACCCATGTGGGACATCTGCAAGGAGCTCCCAGCTACTGGCTTCAGCCCAGCCCAGCCTGTCGAGGCCATCTGGAGAGTGAAGATGGAAAGTCTCCTCTCTCCGCGTCAGCTCCCCCGCCTGCTGTCAATCTGCCTTTCAAATAAATAAAAACAACCTTTTTTAAAAAGGTCACAGTAGTTCTGGAGTAGGAAAAGCCTTCCTAGGTATGATGCAAAACCTGGCATGGGGAAAAGCATAAATAAAGTCAAAGTTATGTAACAATCTGTGAAAATATTGCAAGTCACATCACAAAGGATGACTTTCCTTGATACATAATGAGGTCTTAAAATCAATAGGTATTTCTCCAGAGGAGATATACAAATAGCCAATAAGGACATGAAAAGATTCTCAACCATGCTTAGCTGTTAGGGAAATACAAATCAGAACCACAGAGCTAAACCACATCTATTGGGATGGCAATAATAATAATAATAATAATACTAGGGTAGTAACAAGTGTTGGTGAGGATGCAAAGATACTGGACCCTCACATGCTGCAACAGTGTGACAGTTCTTCAAAAGGTTAAACCCAGGAGCCACCACTAGACAAAGCAACTCCACTCTGATGTATCTATCCAAGCGACTCGGGCATGGATAGTTATAGGAGCATTGTTCATAACAGTCAAACAATGGAAACCTGAGGCAGGGCCTTTGGCACAGTGGGGAAGGCGCCATCTGGGGTGCCTGTCTCCCATGTGATAGAGTCCCAGCACTGCTCCTGGCTCCAGCTTCCTGCTAATGCACACCCTGGAGGCAGCAGGTAATGGCCCAAGGACTTGGGTCCCTGCCACCCACATGGGAGATCTGGACTGGATTCCTGGCTCCTGGCTTCAGCCCCAGCTGTTGTGGGTATTTTTGGAGTAAACAGATGGGAACTTTCCATCTGTTGTCCATCTGTCTGTATCTGTTTCTCTGCCTTTCAAACAAATACAACAATCAAAACACTTTGTGGGGCCGGCGCTGTGGCAAAGCAGGTTAAGCCACGGCCTGCAGTGCCGGCATCCCATATGGGTGCCGGTTCGAGACCCAACTGTTCCACTTCTGATCCAGCTCTCTGCTGTGGCCTGGGAAAGCAGTAGAAGATGGCCCAAGTCCTTGGGCCCCTGCACCCACGTGGGAGACCCAGAGGAAGCTCCTGGCTCCTGACTTCAGATCAGGACAGCTCTGGCCATTGCGGCCATTTGGGGAGTAAACCAATGGATGGAAGATCTGTCTCTCTCTCTCTATGTGTAACTGTGCCCCTCAAATAAATAAAAATGAATCTCTTAAAAAACAAAATACAGGAAAGCCTCTGAGGAGGGCAACTTGGTAAGATCGAAGACAATGAGGCACGCACAGCCCTCATCCCAGCGTGGAGCTGCCGCGTGTCCCTGGACACCTGCCGGGACAGGGAAACTCTCAATACACGAGGTAATGAGCCTTAGGGCTTTCTGAGACAAGAGATGAAATGGGCCCTGGCTGCCCATTTCCAGGCATTTGCCCTTACACGTTCTCCCACATGTGTTGGTATCGATGGAGTGGGCAGCTCCTAAAGGCTCATCAAAAGGGCAGCGGTTCAGGAACCGGCGGCGCCTCCACAGCTGGCCGCCCCATAGCCGGTGGTCACGGTGCTGCAGAGAGAGGAAGGGGATGCTGTTCATGCACGGTGATCCACGTGACGCACGGTCGAGAGCCATGTGCACGATACACCACCATTTGTGTACAAAATTAGGGTGTGTATGGGGCCAGCGCTGTGGTGCAGCAGGTTAAAACCCTGGCCTGCAATGCCGGCATCCCACATGGGCACCGGTTCGAGCCTCGGCTGCTCCACTTCCAATCCAGCTCCGCTATGGCCTGGGAAAACAGTGGAAGATGGCCCAAGTCCTTGGGCCCCTGCACCCACATGGGAGACCCGGATGAAGCTCCTGGCTTCAGATTGGCACAGCTCTGGCTGTTGCGGCCATTTAGGGAGTGAGCCAGTGGTTGGAAGACCTCTCCCTCTCTCTGTACCTCTGTCTGTAACTCTGCCTTTCAAATAAATAAAAAGAAGTCAGAGTGTGTGTACGTACTCGTGAATGCACAGAACATCTCTGCCTGCCAAGGAGACTCGCTTCCCACTGCTTCTGCTCCCCGTGTCTTCTGTTTTATAACACATGCAAGCTCACCTATCAGAAGACAAACAAACACACTGAAGGTGCCAAGAAGATGGTGCAGCTGTGGCTGGGATCCTTCCCTGACTTCCCCGCCCCCCGAAGTGACAGCTGGTCCAGATGTGCAGCTTCCTCCAAACCAGGGAAAGCTGGGGAGCACGGTCCTGCTGTCCTGGAGCCTGGCTTATCATTTGCTGTGTGTCTTCAGGCTGCTCACTTCCCCTCTCTGAACCTCCTTGGCGCTACCTGACTCCTAAGGGCCTCCCAGGTCCCAGACTCTGCTCCAAGCCTGGCGCAGCCACTAGATGGCGTGCTGCCCCCACTGCTAAAGGACAGCTGTTCCTGGGCGCTTTTGGCTTTTAAAAAACCATTGTGGGTCACCTGGGAGAACTTCAGCAAAAGCCAGACGTCCAACAGTGCAGACAGCTGGGGCATCCCAAGGTGGGGCATTCAGGGAGAAGTAGAAAAATCGAGGTGCGGAGGGCTCAGCTTCTGGGGGGATCAGACGTGGGAGCAGGTGGTCAGTGTCTTCAGCCAGGACGGCAGGGCTGTTCAGCACGGAGGGCTGGCAGAATCGTGGGCCTGGCAGGAGCTTTCAGACCCCGTGAGGGCTCAAGGTGGCCTTTCTTGGCTGGGGCAGAGAGCCTTGGAGAGTGTGGGCTGTGCAATCAGGACTGCAGAGACCTGTTGGCCTCTCTGACCCTTTATTTCCCATCTGCAAAATGGGTCTAACAGTCCTAGCTGCTTTACAGTCTATCGAACAGGATGTGGATGGTGGTGTTAGTAGTCCTTGTCCCTGACACAGTGAGCTCAGTGCACGCAGCTGCCATGGGAGTCGCCTGTTTGCCGGGGGGGGGGGGGGGGGGGTTTGACATCCACTGCCCAGAGAGGAGGCGGGGCTTGCTCCGAGGCAGGGCTTCCCTAGCCCTGGGGGCCCCCATGTTTCCCAGAGTTTCCTCTGGCACTTGCAAGGCAAGTCCTGGGAATCTTTGCTTTAAAACGGCTCTGTGTGCACGTGATAAAATGTAAACTATGGAATAGGAGGGAGCACGGCCCAAGGCAGCATTGTGCACAGTTCATTTTCAGCGACTGGGGGCAAAACGACCTTTTCTCCAGAGGAGAGACGCCCTTTGGTGGGGAGGGGGCACCCTCCTCCCGCAGGGCCTCTGCAAGTTCCCTGGCAAGACCCCACTCTTGTCTGCACACGAGGGGGCAGCCTGTGTCCCCAGGAGGGGCTCTGTGGCGGCCGCAGGGGGCCGCGCCGGCTAGCTTTCCCTCCAGCAGAGTGGACACTGGTTTTTCTTTCTAGAAAAACGGACCTAAACCCTTTCCCAAGCGGCAGACCCCAGTCTGTGCTTCTCCAGGAAAATGCTTCCAGAATGTTCCCCCTGAAACTGCAGCGCATGGGGGCCAGGTCCTGAAATCCCAGGGGGCTGGCGTCTACCCCGCACGGCAGGATTCTGGTTCCAGAACCGCGCAGAGGTCCTGGAGGCTGCGTGGGCTCGGCGCCCACTGAGGCAGAGGGAAGATGCGGCTGAGGATTGGTCCTGAACGGGTCCCGGTGGCGTGGTAGAGGCCGGAACCAGGGGTGGGGAGATGTCTGTGGGGGGGTGGGGGGTGGAGGTGGGCAGGGTCTCTCAGGAAGGGGAGGGAGAGGTCCCCTTGACTGGGGCTGTGTTAGTCTGTGCATACCCTCACCAGGCACCCAAACGCGGCCCTAAGCGGGTGGCGCTGTGGCACACGGGGTTAAACAGCTGCCTGAAGTGCTGGCATCATCCCATCGGAGTGCAGGTTAGGGTCCGGCTGCTCCGCTTGCCTTCCAGCTCCCTGCGCATGCGCCTGAGAAAGCAGAAAAAGATGGCCAGAGTGCCTGGGCCCCTGCACCCACGTGGGAGTCCCAGAAGAAGCTCCTGGCTCCTGGCTTCGGCCTGGCCCATCCCTGGCTGTTGTGGCCAATTTAGGGGTGAACCAGTGCATGGAAGAGTCTCTCTCTCTCTCTCTCTCTCTCTCTCTCTCTCTCTCCCTGCGTTTCAAATAAATAAATACATAAATCTTAAAAAAAAAAAAACAAAACAACACCAAACAAAAGCATGGTCTTGGAAAGTGTGGGGAGGAGGAAGCCAGGGAGGAGAACGGCAGGGAGACGGTGAAGGTGTCCAAGACAGGGTGTTGGGTGCTCACTCTATTGTCCCTCGCGTACCAGGGAGCCAGCGAGCTGTGTCGCTTAGAGTTTCTGGAGGTTCACTCCTTCCCGAGAGGGCCCCAGCACCGGCTCTGCTCTTTGTGTACCAGCCTGGTCCCCGGTGCAGAGGCCGTATTAGCCGTGTCTCCCCCTCCCCCCATCACCTTGAGCAGTGCCAGCCTCCAGCAGCAGGTGGCAGGATGGCTGGGCCTGCAGGAGGTGAGGAGGTACATGGTGGGGACCCACAGGTACATAGTGGGGACCCGCTGGTACATGATGGGGTCCCCATAGGTACATGGTGGGGACCCACAGGTACATGGTGGGGTCCCTGTAGGTACATTGTGGGGTCCCCGTAGGTACATGGTGGGGTCCCTGTAGGTACATGGTGGGAACCTGCAGGTACATGGTGGGACCCGCATTACATGGTGGGGTCCCTTTAGGTACATGGTGTGGTCCCTGTGGGTACATAGTGGGGTCAGGTATTTGGTGGTATCCCCGTAGGTACATGGTGGGGATCCTGTGGGTACATGGTGGGGATCCTTCAGGTACATGGTAGGGATCCTTCAGGTACATGGTGGGGACCCGTAGGTACATGGTGGGACCCGCAGGTACATGGTGGGGATCCTGTGGGTACATGGTAGGGACCCCGCAGGTACATGGTGGGGCCCTATAGGTACATGATGGGGACCCCGCAATGGTTGAAGTGACGTGAGAGCCTTTGGGAGCTGGGAGCGTGATTTTAAAAGGCTAAGAAACAGCAGGAGAATGTGTTTTCTGGGTTACTTGAAGTTTCTGGAGTCCTTCAGTCAGGTGGATAAAGAGGCTGGGGAGGGGCCACAGACCCTCCTTTTGGGGAGGGACTGGACCCGCCCAAGACCACCACTCTGACGTTTTACTCCTGTGTAATGTATCCTGATAAGATGGAACTAACGGGCTGTCTCTGTGCATCAGTGGGATAAAGCCCTGGCCTGTAGCGCCAGCATCCCATATGGGCACCGGTTCTAGTCCTGGCTGCTCCTCTTCCAATCCAGCTCTCTGCTGTGGCCTGGGAAAGCAGTAGAAGATGACCTAAGTCCTTGGGCCCCTGCACCCACGTGGGAGACCCAGAAGAAGCTCCTGGCTCCTGGCTTCAGATCAGCTTAGCTCTGGCCCTTGCAGCCATGTGGGGAGTGAACCAACGGATGGAAGACCTCTCTGTCTCTGTAGTTCTGTGTTTCAAATAAATAAAAATAATTATTTTTTTTAAAAAAGATGGAACTAACTCAAACTAGAAAAGCCAAGTTTGTGGCCAGAGGGGTGCAGCTCCCAGCTGTCAATCACAAACGCCAGTCAAGAGCATTCTGGGTGCATCACCAGTCTACATCCCTCAGACCTTAGGGATCAACGCCTGGGACCAGGAAGAAATCTCAGTAAACTCCCGCTTTGCTGTCCTTACTTTGTCTCCCTGAGCTATGATTCCTACACTTGCTCTTAGCCAAAAGGCCCAGAAGCGATGAGCTGTAACTCCTTACTCCACTGGCAAAAGGGACCCAAGGCAAGCCCCCTCCCCTCGCTGATGCTTGGACCCCATCAGTGCGGCAGGGGGGCCGGTGGGGCTGGCTACGCCCCTATTCCAGGAAACGGGACTGCTGTGGCTACACTGGCCTGGCTTGGTGATGTCGAGAGAAGCATCAGCGTGAGGACTCTGCTGGGCCCTGGCCGCCACCAGGACAAGGGGCGAGGGTGGGCGCGCTCAGCTCGCCTGGGTGGCTGGGGATGCAGGGGCTCCGCCGCTTGTCTTTTTTTTTTTTTTAATTATTTATTTGACAATCGGAGTTACGGGGTTGGGGAGACTTCCATTTGATGGTTCACTCCCAGAGAGTTGTAATGGTGGGGGTTGGGCCAGGCTTCCTCCAGATCTCCCACGTGGGTGCAGGGGCCCAAACACTTGGGCCGTCTTCCACTGCTTTCCCAGGCCATTAGCGGGGAGCTGGATCGGATGTGGAGCAGCCGGGACTCGAGGGGCGCTCTAAGAGAGGATGCGGGTGCCACAGGCAGCAGTCCCCTGTCCTTTTATAAAGTTTCTTTCAGGTAAAATGGACGATAGCAAACAACACATAGTTCAGATGCGGATGACTTTGGGTGTTTGCGGGTGCCTGCACAGGGGAGAGGTGAGCCCCTGCATTCCCCGCCCCCCCACCCCTACCTCTCCATCCCCAGGGCAGTCCCGCCCCCTGCTCTCTGAAGCTCCAGGTTGGCTCTTGCTGTCCAGAGCTGTGTAGAAATGGCACCCTACTAGACGTGCTCTTCTCTGCCGGCCTGCTTCCCCCGGCGATGCTGACCCTGAGAGCACCCTGCTAGTCCGATGGTGGAGTAGTCTTGCTGCGTGCACACGTGCCCGGCCTGTTTACCCCAGCGTGTTTCCCTGTTGGTCCACATGTGGGTTGCTCCCAGTCTGGGCTGTGTCTGTGTCACGCTGTGTCACATGCCACGCTCTCCTCTCCGGGCCTCACTATCCTCATCTAAAACCGGGGGCACCGGACTCAGGGCCCCAAAGGGTCCTTGTGGCTCTGCCAGCTGGCCAGTGGCACATTTCTTCATTACGACAGCATCCTGCGCCCCACTCCCGCCCCTGGGACTCGGGGAACAGAGCGCGACCATGGCGGAGGTTGGCCTGATGGTCAGCACCTGGGTGCTGTGGGCACTGAGGGCTGAGTCTCTCATTCACCAGCTTGGTGGGCTTGGGCTAAGGAGTTTGGAGGTAAAAAAGGCCACCTGTGTGACTCCAGGCCGGAATCGCCTGCACTGCCAGGACAAGCCTCTAGGGGCAGCAGAGAGCTGACCCTTCAATCCCACCCACTGGCAGGTGGGGCAGGGTGGGATGACGCTGGGTCTGGCCTACCCTCTGCTGTCTCCACCCTCCTGGCCTGGCTGCCTGGCCTCGCTCCCCCCCTCCCAGCCACTGCAGCAGTGCCCTACTTAGACCCCACAGAGGGGTCTGCCCATCTGTTCACCATGATGGGGCTGGAGGGGGCAGGGTGGCGGTGGATCCCTATTGCATCTGTGGTGCCAGATCTGGAAGGTTAATCCCCAATCATTCAGGTCTCAGGGACACCGAAATGGTTTTCTGAAGCCTGATGTCACCCCCTCAACCCGCTGCTCGCTCCCAGGGAGTGGGAGTCCAAAGAGGTTGGGCTCAACTCACCTGGTCTTGCAATACTCTGGAGCAGTTCCCAGGGTCCCCGGTTGCCCAGCGGGGGGAACCTGGGAAGGTAAGAAAACAACGTGGCCCCAAGCACCAGAGGGTGCGGGGCTGGTTTGGAAGAAGGAGCCAGTGGGTTCGAAGCCAGTTCTGTCGATTACTGATTGGGGTGACCTCTCTGAGCCCCAGGTTCCTCATTTCTGGATGGAGATAACTGTGCCTATTTCCATGGGGCTGCTAGGAGGAGCCAGTAACACAGCTCCTGGCATGTGCTTCATCAATCATTCTTCACACCATCCCTCCCAGCCCCGACTAACCTAGGGGGGCCTTGACCATGCGGCAGGGCTCAGCCCTTGGATGCATTCTGACTGTTTCAGGAACAGCCCTCCCTCAAGGACACAGCAGTCACCTGAGAGAGAGAGGAACCACGTCTGAGCCAGGAAGTGGATGAGCAGGGCTGTGCCCAGCTCAGGGGTGGGGGCTGGGGTGTGGGCTAGACAGAGCAGGGCTGAATGAAGAAGCCCACATAAGGTGAGGGGGGGCAGCGCTGTGGCACAGTGGTTTAAAGCCCTGACCTGAAGCAGCAGCATCCCATATGGGCACTGGTTCAAGACCCGGCTACTCCACTTCCAATCCAGCTCTCTGCTGTGGCCTGGGAAAGCAGTAGAAGATGGCCCAAGTGCTTGGGCCTCTGCACCCATGTGGGAGACCAAGAAGCTCCTGGCTCCTGGCTTCAGATTGATGCAACTCCAATTGGGGAGTGAACCAGCAGATGGAAGACCTCTCTCTGTCTCTACCTCTCTCTGTAATTCTGTCTTTCAAATAAATAAAAATAAATCTTTTTTTTTTTTTTTAAGAAAAGGTGGTGGTGGTGGTTGGTAGGGAAGGTGAGGAAGCACCTGCTGTTCCAGCCCCCAGCCCAGGTCACTGGCATCGTGGGGACCAGGGAGCTGAGCAAACGTGACTGGAGCCCAGCCACCTGCCGGCTCTGATTAAACAATTTTAGAGCTCAGATAAAAGGCAGTAGTGAGGAGTTGCAGCCAGCAGCAGTTCACCAGGAGCACGTGGGGATAAATGTCACTCTGAATTAAGGGGCCTCTATCTGGCCATGTCCTCTTGATATTTTCATCAAAGGCTCGAGCAACGGTGCAGACAGCTCCATTATCAAAGCGGAGGGCGAGGTGGAGGCAGGAGAGGGTGGGGGGAGACCCCATATGGAACCTGTCTTCCACACCTGGAACATCATCAAAAGCGTGGAACCGACCGACCTGCGGCTCTGCCCTGATATTACAACGGGTGGTGGCTCAGCCTTGCTGCAGGAGAGGCCTGGCTCCAAAGATGCAAAGCCAGGCGCTGCCTTCCTCTCTGGCTGTGGAATTTGCCACCAAATGCACAGCCAAGGACAAAGAGCTGTCCTCAGTTCTCCCCAGCCGGAGAACGGAGAGGCAGGAGAGGATCGCTGCACTTGTGGTTGTCAGCTGGGGGGGGAGCCGCCAAGTGGGGGCAGCAGCTCCAGAAGCACTTCACAAAATGGCAAGAGGGGACAGGGCATCCTCTTCCCTGGCTGGACGTCTACTTTTTTTTTTTTTTTAATTCAAAAGTCAGAGAGACAGACATACAGACACAGAGAGATCTTCCATCCATCCACTGGTTCACTCCCCAAATGCCTGCAAACAACCAGAGTTGGGCTGGGCCAAAGCCAGGAGCCGGGGACGCAATCCAGTTCTCCCAGACAGGTGAGAGGATGCGTCACTATTGCCTCTCGGCTCCACATGAGCAGGAAGCTGGAGTCAGGAGCTGGAGTAGGGAGTGGAACTCAGGCTTTCCAGTGTGGGATGTGGGCATCCACCACGCCAAATACACTCCTTGCATGTCTACTTTGTGCCCCCCCCCCATTTAAAAATTATTTATTTGGAAGGCAAAGTGACAGAGAAGGGGAGAAAAAGGAGAGGGCTGGAGGGAGGGAGAGAGAGAGAGAGAGAGAGAGAGAGAGAATCTTCCATGCACCGGTCCACTCCCCAAATGCCTCCAACAGCCAGGTCTGGGCCAGACCAAAGCCAGGAGCCAAGAACTCCATCTGAGTTTCACTTGTAGGCAGCAGGGACCTAAATGCCTGGGCCATCACCTGCTGCCTCCCAGGCACATTAGCAGAAAGCTGGATCAGAAGTGGTGGAGCTGCGACTTGAAGCAGCCCTCCCATGTGGGATCCAGGTGTCCCAGGCGGGGACCCCCATGGGCTGAGCCGTGCAGGAACAGGGTTGCCTCTCTGTGGGACAGGGCTGAGACAGACTGTGAGCTCTGAATCCCAGTGGGTGCCCTGCAGAGCCACACGTGTGCACAGAGGGTTCCGATCCTTTTCTTCCCTTTTCCTCAGACAACTGGGAACAGCCAGAGATGGGTGGGGAGGGCATGCTCCTCCCCTCTGTATGTTGCACACGCCCACTGGGGGCTGGGCCATCACAAGACCGGGCCTCCTCACACCTGGGAGTGACCACAGGGCTTTGGGATTGGCCTTAGTCTCCCCTAAGGTTCAGGAATGAGAGAGTTAACCTAATGTTTGGAAAGGGAGAAAAAATCCATTTCTCTCGGTGGTTTGCAGGTGCAGACTGTGTCATGAGCCTGTCATGGGAGCTTCAGACTGCAGGTCACAGAAAACCCATCCAAGGCTGTCACTGCCTGTCTCCCATGACAGGCGGTCCTGAGGCCAGGGGTTCCGGGGTTTGTTCAGTGCCACGGTGACAATTCAGCTCTCTGTCTCCTCCCTCTGTCATCTTCATTGTGTCTACAACATATCCTCTCATGTTTACAGAAGGAATGCTTGTGGTTCCACGCATCACACAGAGACCTGGAAAAGTTTAATCAAAATTGTGGGGGTGGGGCCAGCTCTGTGGTGTGGATTAAACCACCACCAGCAACGCTGGCATCTCAAATGGGCACTAGTTCGAATCCCAGCTGCTCTACTTTTGATCCAGCTCCCTGCTAATGTGCCTGGGAAAGCAGCAGAAGATGGCCCAAGTGCTTGGGTACCAGAAGAAGCTCCTGACTTCAGTGTGACCCAGGTGGGGGGTGAACTCCAGATGGAAGATCTCTCTCTTTTTCAAATAAAATAAATAACTTTTTTTTAATGCATTCAGCCAGGGGAGGGCTGGCAGGGTTGCTTGCAGTGGTGCTCCACCCCCCACCGCAGCACCCTCTGTGGGGGCAGGTCCAGACCGGAAGGGGTCCTTGTCTCAGTAGAAGAAAGGCTTCGTGGCTGTTGGAGCCACTGCTCAATGCAGGAGGATGCCTCCGAGGGCGGGAGCCCCAGAGGCCAAGGTGCCCCCCCAGCCGGGTTAGGGGAGGTGTTGAGGTGGTCCTAGCTGTGGGAGGGAGCAGGGGAAGAGCCCGGGCATTAGAGCCGCAGGGCCCCTGATGAAGACGCCGTTGGGGAGAAGCTGGCAAGGACCCGGTGTCCTCGGAGCTCTTGCAGCCCCGGAATTAGGGCAGAATGGGAATTTCTTCTGCAGAGGAGAGGAGAGGCCCGGGCCAGCTTCCCTGCCGCAGTGGTGCCCCAGGTCTCCCCAGCTGGCCCCTTGCCATCTGGAGGAGCGATGTCCCTGTCGCCAGATCTGGAGCAAGTGGGGGGAGGGGGCCTTCTTCCTGCCTCTCCATCTCTGCTCAGACCAGGCTGTTCTGCAGTCGGGGAGTGGGGGGAGTGTCGATGTGGGGAGCCAGCCGGGGTCAAAGGTGAGACCTTTCCCCCCAGGAACCTTCACCCCTCCAGCTGGAGGTCGGGGGGTGTTGGCTGCACATTCTGCTGCTCTTGATCCAAAGTCTAGGGCTCTGGGCAGAGTCTGCCCGGGCCCAGGGCAAAGTGGGTGAAGTATTCCCGAGTTCTGTCTTCTCCTGGAATGGCTTCTGCGAACCATAGCCCCCTGGGGCTCCCCGACCCATGGCACCGGCCCAGCGGGCTGTGAGACTGGTGAGCTGTGGGCGCTCACTGGCTCAGAGCTGTCGGGCTCGGGCTGCAGCGCTGGCCCAGGACACCGGCCCCCGAGGAGACGCGTGGTGCTCTCCTCGGATACAGAGGGGCTGTGGGGCACTCCCTGCTCCCAGGGCCTTGGCCTTCTGAGCTGTGGTTTCAACATCTGTAAAACGGGGACTGTCGGTGCTCATGCAAGCCCGAGTGGTCTTGGTGGTCAGGTGGGAGAAGGATGTGAGAGCCCCGTCAAGGTCAAATGCCCTTCTAGTGCGTTCTTGGCCTGAGGGGTTGGGGAGGTCAGTTCCAATCCAGTCTCTGCCCGGGGGGGGGGTGCCTCCTACACTCACCCCCCACCCCCCGGAGTGTCTCCCTGGCTGGGGCGGATGTGGATGTGGTAAATTTCCAGCATCAGAGTGACTCAACCCAAGATTAGCGGCTTTCGTCTGAAATTAGAGGCGGAGAAGTCGGGGAAGGCTGGGCCCCTGCTTGCACGTGTGCATGTGCCTGTGTGTGCGTGTATGTGTGTGTGTGTGTGTGTCGGGAAGCTGGGAGATGCGGGTACTAATCCTGGCTACCCATTATCTGGCTTCATGACCTTGAACAGGTTACTTCCTCTCTAAGAATCTGAATGTTTTCCTCTGCCAAAGAAGAGCTGGGCAAGTGACCTAAAGTGTATGTAAGTGTGTATGCACATGTGTGTGCACACGTGACACTCGACAAAGGTAAAGGCAGTGCTGGGGGCTGTGATTCCAGCACGAGGGTCAGCAGGAAGAGGGAATGGAGTCCACCATCAACAGGGGCTTTGTAGGGGCCACTTGGGAAAGCCTTTGACCTTGAACCCACCTTGAACCCAGCTTTGGGATGGGGAGGAACTCCTGCTTCCAGCTGCTCAGTGGAGGTGGTAGGGGGAGCCCCAGAGTGGGGGACCTTGACACAGCCACTGTGGGTTGCCGCTCTCTCCCTGGCAACACGTCTATCCTGAGGGCACAGGCGATGAGTTGTGGGGAGGCTGTTGGGCTTTGGGGGATGGGTGGGTGCACACTGATCCCCAAGAAGGAGCTAAATGGCCGTGACTGTGGGAACAGAAGGGCCCGCGGGGGACACGTTTCCCAGCTCCATCAGAAGCTGTCATTTTTGCCCCACAGTGGCCAAGGTTCTGCGGGAGAAATGACCACACCCTACCTGCCCAGCCTTTGCTGAAGACACGGTGGCCCCGGGATGGCACACAGCGGGTTGGGGAAGGGCAGGGGCTTCGCAGCTGGAGTCACACCCAGCTTTGCCACTGACTCACTGCCTGCTGGTAGGCTTGGGGCTCCGCGGAGCCTTGGTTTAATCTGGCACGTGACGGAGACCAGCACGCGTGCTTTGTATCATTCCAACCTTCTGGAAACGCCTGTGAGACTTTAGCACAGGGTGAGGGGCTGGAGCAGCCTTCTCCCTTCACCGGATTTCCACAGCGGGCAGTTCCCAAAGCCTGCATTGGGCAACTCAAGGACGCCAGGCAGACGGGTGGGGCGGTGCTGAGAACCAGCCTGCGCAGTGCCGTGTGGAGCACAGGTAAATGGTGTCTTTGTGGTCAGACTTGCCAGAACTTTTGCTCAGCCCAGCCGCCTGTGGAAGCTCCAGGCGTGGGTGACCTGGGCCCTGTCTCCCCACGGGCAGAGCACAGGACTTGTTTTTGGGGGTAGTTGCTTTTGCCCCCCTCTTTTTCCCTTGGCTGCTCGGAAGCTCTGTCTTCCGCCCACGCCGAGTAACCCAGTCAGTGGTTTGGGTGCTGAGGGAAGCGGACAGGTTGGGATGGCATCTCCTGGAGGTCAAAAGCCCCCGCCAGAACCAAGGGCGGTGCCCAGCTCCTGGGGGCTGTGGGCAGGTGCCGGGTGTGGCTCACTGCTGCCTTTCCTGGCGGCCACCAGCCACTCACCCCTAGGGGACAACACTAAACCCAGCTCCTGGGGGATCCCTTCGAAGTCTGCTTGTGACTGTTTTACCCCGGGCAATGGATGAAGCAAGAAGGGTGGGTGTCAGCATGTCATGAGAAAGTAGAAGTAACCTTGAACTGGTCACTGCTGACCTTGCACGTGAACGAGTGTCCGCTGTGGTGGCATCCAGGTGTTGGAAGAAAGACAGAGGCAGTGGGGCCAAGGTCACTAGGGCCTGGATTTTGTTTTGTTGGCCTTCGGCGTGGGTGAGCCCATGGGAGCTAAGGCCCAGCTGTGCTGTGGCCATGCCGAGGGCCGCAGGCCAGCTGTGGCCACGACCTAGAGAGGCAGGGAGTGGCCAGGGCCACTGTCACCGGGAGGGGGGCTGTGTCCTGCCTCTGGAGTGGGGGTGCCAGTGCTACCACTTCTTTCTTTGACCCCTGACCCTCCCATGCATAGCTCCGCCCTTCCATCTGTCCTTCAATTGCCCCACGTGGGTAGGAGGGAGGAGAAATCGCCTGCATCTCCATTCCCTTCATTATAGTCTCTAGGTAGCAAATCATCGGGCTGCAGGGAACTGAATTTGCTCCTGAGCAACCTTTCACAGCAGGAAATAGAGAGGCAGATACCGAGCCCGGGTCCGTGAATGGTAGGTGGGTAGCCACGTGAGGTGCAGGCTCAGATGGAGACAGAGTCGGGTGGAAACTGGGTTACTGTGGGTTGAACGCTATGAAGTGTGGGAGCCTTTGGCTCTCTGATGGGGGGCCGCTAATGCCAACAGACGGCGAGGATGCCCTCCCTGGTTCTGTCTCGGTCCCACAGAGACATCTCTCTGTTAATCAGGCCACTGAGCTAAGCACCCCCTCTCCTGGCTGAAGTGGGGGCCGGGAGGCACTGGATCAAGAATCCCCAGTTCTGGCTCTGGTCCTAGTTCTGCCATTCACAGCATAGCTGTGTGACTCAGGGCAGGTGGCTTGCCCTCTCTGGGCCTCTACACTCACCGGCAGGGGGTAGCAGAGACTCTGAGGGTGTCTGAGGTCTTGCTATCCTGCTCTGCTGCAGGTGGACTTTAAGTCAGTGTTGGCCATCAGGCTTGTCCCGAAGGCCCCAGCTGAAAGATGCGAGTGCTTGGGGTGCCCGTAGACCCCAGGGGCACGGGAGAGTCTGGGTGCTCGCGGGTGGCGCCCAGGGCACGCGATGACAGAAGCAGCTGAAGCCCAAGCCTGGTCTCCAAGGACAGCATTTATTAGGCGCCATTCTCAGTGTGAAGACAGATAGGCAGGGGAGCTGAGGGCAGGCCGTGGCAGCCATAGCCTTGGGGGTCCCGGGGCTGCCCGGGTGTGGGTGTGGGGCGGGTCACCCACACATATTGCATATTCTGTGGCAGTGTGCCCAGGCATAAGGCATCGGGAAAGCAGAAAGGCTGCCTGCAATGGGACAGGGTGAGAAGGGGAGCAAGGTCGGCCTTCCAGGGCCCCGGGGAAGACCCAGCCGCAGACGGGCTGCCAGCCACACCCAGCCTGGGCCGTGCGTCCGCCTTCTCCCCACTCCCTCTCTCTCTCTGCAACTTTGGTCGTGGCTCCCTCGGGACTGACGGGACAGGACCCCTCGAGGGCAGGGTCACACACAGGACAGAGGCAGTCACACTGCCCACACCCCAACATAAACACAGAGGGGACCCCCAGAAGCTCCTGGGCACGTGGACATTCAGCTACTCCACAGTGAGACAAGACTCACACGCAGGCCGGACTGCTTCCCTCCATGGGGTCCCCCGGATGTGGCGGGGGCCGGGTTTGGGGCTGATCACCTGCGCGCCCCTCCCCCATCCTCCCTGACCGACAGGGAACAGCACTCGAAGCCATTCTTGTGGGAGGAGACGCCGTGTATCCCCCCAGGATGTTGTCCTGGTCACTACACCTGTTCCAGCTGCAGGTCCTGGACAGTGAGCACCCATCTGTGGGCTCCCTGGGGCTTCTGGGCTGCAGGGGCTGGGCAGAGGGCACCCAGGTTCAGCGTCAGCTTACCTCTACTCCCTTGGGATGTGGGTACCAGTGACAGCTGCGGGCCAGGGTGCTGTCTCTGTAGGCTGTGGCTGCCAGTGCTCTTGGCTGACCTGCCCAAGTCCCAGACTCAGTGGGCCCCAGCTCCTGGCCTCTGTGAGACCCAGCCCTGCTAACCTTGGTCCCAAGGCCCTCCCCCGCCTCCTCTAAGGGCAGCACAGGCTTGGCCTCAGCAGTGGCCCAGGTCTGGGAGAAACCCCAGCTGTTCTCACGATGCCAGGTACACAGGGTGGGAATTCTGCTTCCCGGAACAGGCCGAGCTGGAGGGAAAAACCGTTCTGGCTGGGAACAGGCAGGCTGGACCCCTGTTCCCCGTTGTCTTTTACTCTGCCCGCATTGCCTTGGGCAGGTCATTTTGCCTTCCTGGGCCTCAGTGTCCTTATCTGCAAAATGGGGTAATAACTCCCCCTCCCCGGAGACTCAGTTGGGTGGCTGTGAGCTCAAATGAGCAGGCAGTATGGGGGTTTCGGAGGCTCAAAGCCACTCCACAGATGTGGTGGTCATTATCAATAGATCGCAAGTTTTCCATTCCAGATTCCAAGGGCAGTGTCTGGAAGGCTGGGGTTCCCCTGCCCCCCAGGAGCGTGTGGCTTGGGGCACCTGCCAATGCCTTCCCCCACTCCCCTCGTGCCCGTGCCCGGCTGCGGTCTGCCTGTCGCGCCTGCCTTCTGGTTGCCCTCTGGGGACCGCCTTCAGGGGCCACTGGGTTCCCACTGTCTCCATCACTGCAAAGCCATGCAAGCCCCACAGAAGGGAGCGGGAGGCTGGGGGCCACAGCTGGGGGCACGGGGGAGTGGGGCTCTGTTGGGGGGGACCTGGACAAAGACACCCTGGCTTTTGGAGCCAAGGAGAGGTGGGAGACCTGGCAGGACAGAGGTATAAATAGAGATGCAAACAAACAGGGGGGCGAGGCCCCTGGGGAGCGGGGGAGGGGGATGTCTGGGTCCCAGGGGGGCCTCTGAGGACCCAGGAGCTTCTTAGATTTCCAAAGGGAGGGGCGGCTCCCAGCTTCTGCTTTTCCTCCCCGACCCCCCACCCCCCTAACCACGTTTCACATTTCTCGGAATTTGCAGGGCTCCGATGGGGGCTCCTGGAGCCCTGAGCGCCCCGGCTTTCTGCTGGCTGGTGCGAGCAGGCACAGTCGGAGCTGAGGGCAGGGGGACAGTGGTGAGGGGGTCCTGGGGGCGCCCCACGGGGCCGAAGGCGGTTTGAGTGTGTGTGTGTGTGTGTCCCGCGGCGCCTGGCCCCCTCCTCCCGCCTGCGCTCCCCGGGGCGCTGCGGGCGCGCCCCCGGCCCCCGCGCGCGCGTTCACACCGAGCTCCTGCGCTTCATGAGGCCGCGGAAGGTGGACAGGCTGTGCAGGCCGGTGGACACGGAGCTGATGGCCGAGCGCTGCGTGCCGCTGCACAGGCAGCGGTGCGAGGGCGTGTCGCTGCAGCGGCCGCCAGCTCCCGGCGACGAGTGGCTCTGCTCCACGCACGTGTCGGACGTGGAGAGGTCCCGCGGGATGATCATGGGGATGGAGTACTGCAGCTTCTCGCGGCTCTTGTACCACAGGCAGGAGCACATGGACTGGAAGTGCAGCACCTCGGCGTACACGTTGCGGAAGCCGCCGCCGCCCGCCGCCGCCGCCGCCGCCACGGGGGATGAGGCGGTGTCAGTGGTGTGCGCGCTGCCGCTGCCGCCCCCGCTGCCCCCGCGGCCGCCCCCGCTGCCCCCACGGCCGCCGCCGCCGCCCAGACAGCCAGCGAGCCCGCCCACCTGCCCGTTGCGCGTGAGCAGCGCGCGGTGCTCGGCGTCGCGCTTCTCGTCCTCGGCGTTCATGGTCATGAAACGCAGCACCACGAGGTTGAGGAAGGCGCCGATGACCGTGAGGCCCGTGAGGATGTAGACGAAGCTGAAGGCCACGTACTGCGGCTGCGTCTGCAGCGCCTGGTCCTTCTGCAGCGCCACGTAGTCGCCGAAGCCGATGGTGGTGAGCGTGATGAAGCAGTAGTAGTAGGCCTGGAAGAAGGTCCAGCGCTCGTAGTAGGAGAAGGCGGCGGCGCCGATGCACAGCGTGCTCATGCACGAGAAGAAGCCGATGAGTACCATGTTGGCCATGGACACGTCGGCGCGCCGCATGCCCAGCCCCTTCTTGGCGCGGTGCAGCAGGTGCCGCACGAAGGTGTTGATGCGCTCGCCCAGGCTCTGGAACATGACGAGCGTGAGCGGGATGCCCAGCAGCGCGTAGAACATGCAGAACACCTTGCCGCCGTCCGTGCTGGGGGCCGCGTGGCCGTAACCTGCGGGGAGCGGGCGCGAGAGAGAAGGGCTCGCGGCGGGGCTGCGACTGCAACACCCGCCCCACCTCCCGCACTGCGCAGGAGCCGCGCTGCTCCGACCAGTGCTGACCCGTGCTTCTGGCACCCTGGGGACGAACTCCTGAAGGTAGGAAGGAGGGTGTAGGGAGGGCTGAGGGCCGGGTTCGGGGCCACACTGTTTACACTTGGCGGGAACCCTGCGTTTGAACTTGACACTGAGGCTTCCTGCTGCGGGGAACTTGGTCCAAGGCAGCAGGGAGCGGGGCAAGAGCCCCGGTCAGCCTGCAGACCCGGTTCCGTGTAGCCTCTGGGCCTCGGTTCCCTTGACTGTAAGGAGAGATGTTTGGACTGAAGGGATTCTGATCTCCTGTGACTCGGGGTGCAGGGAGGGAAACTGAGGCCCGGATACCATCCAGGACTTCTGGGGGTGACTGGAACTGGGGCTTTGCAGACTGCTTGGACTGCTCCTCAGCGGAATGAATGGATGTCCCCAGTCTGGGGTCCCCAGCTCCTGCTGTGGGTTTGGCCCCCAAGCAGGGTCTGTCCTCACGGAGGCGTGGGGTGACGCCTGGCGCAGCAGGAGCCCCTCCGGGTGCATTGCTGTCCCCAGATGTCTCTGCACCCTGCCCTCGTTGAGCCAGGAGCCAGCACAGGCCAACCTCCAGTGACCTTACATCAGGAGTTCTGCCGGCCACCTGGAGGGCAGAGGACCCGAGATGGGAACTGGGAAGCCCCTCGTGGGAGTGCTGCCCCCATCCCTGGTGGCCATGTGACCTCGGGCAAAGTAGTCCCTCGCTCTGGGCATGTTTCTTCATGTGTAAATGACTCTACCAGCCCTGGCTCTGCTTTCTTCACCGATCTGTTGAGATATTTATTACTTTTATTAACAGAATTAAGATAATAAAATAATGCTGGCAGCCTTTCCAATTTTTTCCTCCTTTCTAAGCCTTATCAAATCTTAACCAAATGCTGCTTCTTCCACGCAGTCTCCCTGGATTCCTTATTTGAGTGGCACTAAGGATGTTCAGCTTTGAGCACCGGGGCCAGTTTATCTCCACCCCCAACACTAGCTTGGGGGGGTTGTGTCACATTCCATTCCAGCTTCCCCTCCATGTTGCCAGCCTCTCCCAGGGGGACCCAAAGTATGCTTGATAACTAAATCGCAAGGCAGGCTACTGTGTGCTTTGGTGTCTGATCCGAGTTCAGACCCTGGCTTGCCACGATGGAAGCGTGCACGTGCGTGCACGTGTGTGTGTGTGTGTGTGTGTGACCTGTGTGGTGCCTGCATGGGTGTGTAGACCCTCTCTGAGCCAGTTTCCACAGCTGTCAGATGAGGCTGCTAGAAGGCACCTGCTTCACGGCATTCGTGGGGAGGAATGAGTGAGGTAATGTGCGTGAAGCACTTAGCGTAGGGCCTGCTACATATCAAGTGCTCAATAATGGCTCGCTGTGATTAATAATGGATGGAGTGCCAGGCTACTGTCACGTTTCCAAGAGAGCACCCGGGCTTGGGGGCAGCTCGGTTCCAGTAAAGTTGGCATCTCTGCCGGCCCCGGGGCCATTTGGATCTTGGAGCTTGGGGGACTCTGGGGACAGCTGTTCAGGGCCTGGGAGGCCGTGGGCTGCCCCGAGCCTGGGCTCCCTTGCCCGTTGCCAAGGCATCAAGCCAATGGCCACACCACCCTTTACCAGGGGCCTAACAGCTGAGCTGTTGAGCCCCCGTGCCCGAGCTGTCCGTGCCCCAGCAGGGTGAGAACAGATTGTGCCCGCCAGCTTGGCCCCACCAGCCAGGCCACAACTCACCTCGACAGCTGGGCAGGCCCTGAGCCAGAGCCACTTCTCACCCCGTCCTTCCCTGTCCCCCAGGCTGGCACCATAACGCATGGGTTGGGGGAGGTGTCGCACTGTGGATGGGGCTTGGCAGGGCTTGGTGGGGCAGGTCCCGGCCCCAGCGGTGCCGCGTGCTGACTGTGTGACCTTGGGCAGATCCCTTCCCCTCTCTGGGTCTTTGCCTTGTCTACACTCTGGGGACTGAGCTGTGTTAATCTCCACCCTGGCTGCCCGCCACGGCTGCCCTCCGGGGGAAGAAGACAGACTGGATGGAGAGCACGAGGAACCTGTGGCGTGGGCTGTCCTTGGGGAAGCCAGCCTGGGGGTCCAGGCTGTGGGGTGGGGGGTGCCTGACCTCCGTGGGGTCAGGCAATCAAGTCCACCATCAGGGGATGGGACCGCTCTCTACCACCATCACTACCTTGCCCGGGGTTCCTCACAGGCTGAGACTTCTCCGAGCCCCACCACCTGGTTGGAAAGCCCAGGGCCTGTCTGCCTGGCAGCCCCATGCCCGCCGTGTGCTGCCCACAAAGATCCCAGCTTCTGGGAGCCATGCACAGTGTCTGTGGCACCCCCACCCCTTGACCTGATGGCAGCTCACCTTCCTGACTCTGCCCCGCTGGAACACCCTCAGTAGCCACCCTGCGTCCCACCGCATGCCCAGACGCACCCACCACTTTCTCCGCACTGTGCGTTCCTTGCTGCCCTCGTCCTGCCTCTCCTGCCCCGGTCTAGGCACCCTCAGGTCCCAGCCTCAGCCGCAGTGACAGCTCCCTCCCCTGCCCGCCTCCTGCTGAATTTTCCAAGCAAGTGACATGTCCAGGCCTTACCAGAGGCCCTTAGCAGGGCCACCGGCCTCTTCGCGGCAGCTCCAGGGGAGACACCCCTCCCGAGGTCAGCTGTCCCCCACGACTTGTCCGCTCTTCCCCCACGGGCAGAGGCTTAAGGATGATAAGCCCTTGGCCTTCAGAGACGCGTTGACGTCATCCCAAGGCCATTGTTATGACTATCTCCACTTCATAGTTGGTGCCACGCAGCCTGGGGCGGGGGGAGGGGTGTGTGAGGTGGCCAGGGCCATCAGGCCTGAGTCAGAGCCCATGTGTCCGCTCAGAAGGGGCCAGCCCAGGCCTGGGGCCCTAGCCTCGGGCACTGTGGCAGAAGCAGAAACAGGAAGGCTGTGCCCGGGGAAGCACCTGCTCCTCGGAGAAGCACCCCCGCTCCCTCCCCCCACCCCCTTAGCCTGTATTGTCACTGGGCAAAAAACGGCACAGAGCTGGGAGGACCTGCTGACGTGGGCACCCAGCTTGGAGGGGTGCCCGTCCGGGTGGAGCTGGTCCCAGGAGGCCCAGCAGCTTCTGGGAAGTGATTGGCAATCTGGCAAGAGCTGCCTGCCCGGCCCATGCCTCACCGTGCTGGCGTTTGGAGCAAGAGGACCAGAAGACGGCCGTCTAACCTGTGCCCAGCCCAGGCTGTGCTGGGGGCGGGTTCTCTGGGGAGCCCCTCCCACCGCATCTGCGGATGAATCCGCCAGGGTGCCGGCTCCTAGTGCGATGCTGGCCCCGCCCCTCGGAGCACCCAGCCACCAGGCTACCCTGCCCTCCTCTTCCCCACCTCTGCTCTCTGAATCCGCCACACACTTCCTGGTTCGTGGCCCCAGAAAGGTCCTCAGTGGTCACGTGGTCCCGACAGATGAGGGAACCAGAGGAGGAAGCAACCTGCTGGAGGCCCCAGAGCCGGCGAGTGGCAGAACCAGGGCGGTCGTCCCGGATCCTTGTTTCCAGACCCAGCGTGCTGTCCGGGGCCCAGTGGCTCAGGTGCACCCGGAGCTGCACCTGTTCATTCAGCCAGGGCTGGCGGCTGCTCCTCAGGAGCTACCCAGCCAAGAGACGAACCTGGCTGGAGACACAGAATTCACCTGAGCCGGCCAGGTGGAGGGACATCAATATTAATCATTTCGAATACTTAATTCATAATTATTATGAATATTTCAGGGCAGCAAGAAAATGGAGAGATGGGATGGGGGCCCCTGGACCTTGGTTCTTTTTTCCTCCTGGCCTCGCCAAGGAGCCCTGACACTGCCTGCCAGGGAGACGCAAGGCAGGGAGGCGGAGTGGGCTCCAACCTTTCTGCTTACCTGCTCAAGGCACAACTTAACCATTCTGAGGCTTTGGTAATGGCCTTGGCTGGCCTGGGCTGGACGGTCTTTTCCCCACTGGCCTCCTGTGCCCACTAGCCTTCCTGCCTTGCCCTCCTACCCCTGGCCTAGCTGGCCACAAGGCCAGGCTGCTGGCCACAGGCCTGGGCAGAGGAAAGAGCCTTGTGGGAGGCAGGCGCAGGTGCCCTGGGGAGCTGACCTGATCCTGGCCGTGAGTGGCTGTGCATCTTAGCCAGTCCCTTCCCCTTCCAGGGCTCAGTGGTTTGCCAGACAGGAGGGTCCTACCTCTTCTCACTGCTACCCAGGCCTCCCCCGCCCCCGCACCAGCAGAGTCAGC
Organism: Oryctolagus cuniculus; assembly: GCF_051225735.1. NCBI lineage: Eukaryota > Metazoa > Chordata > Mammalia > Lagomorpha > Leporidae > Oryctolagus > Oryctolagus cuniculus. The sequence continues at coordinate 181,102,656 of NC_142868.1, forward strand.
ATGTTCAAAGGTTTTCATTATGAAACACGATGGGTGGATGGGTACAGTGTGGACACTACATCCAGCAGGTACTGAACTGATCGTTGCTGAAACCAGATTCATTGATATCCTTATCAGAATTAAGACCACATCTGCTGATCGGAACTCCTGATTAGCGCAGGACAGCTGATTCGACCAGGGAATGAAGTTACTGTTGTATGTCTGCTACACTGGAAACAGGAAGGGGAACTCTGCAGGTTAGGGGCGTAGGTAAAGACGGCAAGCTCTTAAACGGCTTTTACCCTTGGCAGAGTTCCTTGATCCTCTGTGCCTCAGCTTCCCCATCTGTTGAATGGGAACAATGATACACTCCCCTCATCAAGTCGATGTGGGATTTGAGGAGTTGGTAGACTTAAAAGGCTTTGAGGGGCTGGCGCTGGAGTGCAGTGGGTTAAGCAGCCGACGCAACGCCAGCACTCCACTTCTGATCCAGCTCCCTGCTCCTGGCCTGGGAAAAGTAGCAGAAGATGGCCCAGGTGCTTGGGCCCCTGCACCCACGTGGGACTCGGGATGAAGCTCCTGGCTCCTCGCTTCTGCCTGGTCTAGCTTGCAGTCATTGTAGCCATTTGGGGAATGAACCAGCAGATGGAAGATCTTTCTCTCTCTCCCTCTCCCTCTCTTTATAACTCTGCCTTTCAAAGAAATAAAGTAAATCTTTTTTTTAAAGGATAAGCTTCTGTGTTTAAAAAAAGGCTTCGGGCATTGGGATCAATAAATATTCATTATTAACGTGACTGTTTTGGGGAGCATCCAGTTGAGATATTCTTTGAAGTCCTTTCAGCAGCAACTGTGCCATCAGTGTCTCCCAAACCCAGTGGCCGGGAGTTCCCGCGAGCGAGCTGCGTGGGCCGCGGGTTGCTGGGTTAAACTCCGTGGGAGAACTGCTCCCTTCAGCAGGACCGGCCGTTGGCTCGGGGTGTAGGGTTTCTCCGAGCCGGCCGCGTGCAAGGCCGCTCAAGGCTGGGAGACTGCTGCTTCCCCTGGTTTGTCCATCAGTCCCTTTTCTCAAGAGTGCATGGCCGGGCAGGTGCCCAGGGAGCGCAGCACCCTCCAGGCCCCTCGGGTCTCTCTCTCAGGTGTCAGGTTTGATTCCCCCCTCACCTCCTGCAAACCAAAACCCCCAGCTGCTGGCCCTGCCGCCTGCCTGCCCCGTCTCCCCAGCAGACCAGTTATCTAGTGTAAATACGGCCTGGCCCGGCTGATGTTTCTCCTGGGGGAAGATGGATGAGGCGACCATAGCCTCGGGGTGCTGCCTGGATCTGGGGTACAGCTAGCGAGCCAGCCAGAGCCAGCCAGAGCCAGCCAGAGCCAGAGTGCGGGCTCCAGGGAGAAGGTGCAAGACACAGGCCTGAGGCGCACACAGGAGCCGTGGCCTCAAGAAGTGAGGCCCAAGACTCCAGGGAGCCCACGGGAGTGGAGAAGGCCGAGAGGCAGAGGGCCCCCAGAGTGGGGTGCTGCCAGCCTGGTGGAGGTGGGACAGCACAGGTCCTCCCCTTCTGTCCTGGGAGGGCCACTCAGACCCCACCTGCTCCAAGAACCTTCTGGAACCATCTCTCCCTTAAGCTTGCTCTCTCACACATCTCTCCAGGCCTCCTGCTGGGCCCTGAGCTCCTGCAGGGCCGGGACGACCCCTCCGTGTCCTGCACTGGGCCTGGGGGGAGGTGACTGTGATGGAGATGAGGGAAACGTCCCCTTAGACGTCACCACGGGCAGGGGGGCCTTTGGTGACCGACGGCTCCTGCCCTCCTGGGGGCCCCATGGCTGCTTCAAAATGAGGTCAGCTCCAAGGCCCCAGAAGGAATCCCCCTGCCCCGGGCCTGGCCAAGCCCAGAGCTGGGCCTGGGAAACCATGGGCTGGTGGAGCCGGGTGGGGGTGGGGCTGGTGTGCAGAACCGAGTCTGGAGTTTGTCCCTTGCAGGCCAGAGCTCTGGGAAGGACAGCTCTGAAGCAGGGGGCCCATCCCCCTCCACCGTGCCCCTTTCCAAGCGTCTCTTCCTGCCTCTCCCTCCCCCTATCCCACCAGCCGGCCCTCACCCTAGCCTCCCTGCCCTCTGGGCTGCCCACTCACACCCTCCCCCACCCCTCCGGAGCAGCCTCCCACCCACAGGTGCCCCTGGTGTAGGACAGCCCCCGACACCCCCATCCCCCACCCTCCCCAGGCCCACGTGGGATGGGAGCTGGAGGGAGGGTGCTGGTGTCATGGAAAATCCCTGCGGCAGCCAAGGTCAGTGTTTGCAGACGGGGCCTGGCCTGGAGCCAGGCCTGCCTCCCTGGCCAGCTCCCTCCAGCCCGTCTCAGAGGCCAGCTTTGTGCAGGGGCCCTTGGGGTACCCTGGGGCTGCTCTGGGTGCCTGGGAGCTGGGGCCTTCTGGAATCTGGGGGACTGTAGCATTCACATTCCCATCACTCACTGTACGCATGGGTAGACCAAGGCCCAGAGAGGGGCAGGGACGAGGCCCGGGTCAGGGTACGTCAGTGACGGAGCCAGGGCTGGAATCCGGGGCCTCCTGTCCTCTCATTGCCCCGGCTGTGGATGGGAGCAGCCTGAACTCTGGTCAGATAGGCCAAGGGATAGTGGCGGCTGGGTTAGCGGCTTCCATTCAGTCAAGGGCTAGCCTGAGGCTGGGCTGGGCTTGAACTTGAAGTAGACCCCAGTGATCCACCCAAGGGCCCTGACCTCAAAATCTTTTCTTCTTGGAAGTAAACCAGATGGACCTTATGAGCAGAAGCTTCCTGAGGTTCGGAAACTTCAATGGCCCACCCAAAGAAGAGGTTGTTTTCACCCAGATTATTGAAACGCACGGCAAAGGTGGTAAGTGCGTTAGGGCGAGGGTTGAGAAAGAGGGCTGCGGTATCAGGGAAGACTTCATGGAGGAGGTGACATCTGCCCTGGGCGCCGAAGAATGCACAGGAGTTCAGGGAGCTGCTGCAGCAGGGCCACTACGCGAGGAAGATGCTGGGAGGCCAGGGGCGTCGGAACCAGGCCCGAGTGGGGCTGGCGGGCGTTCTCACACACGGGGCCCGGCAGACGGGCCGGGAGCACCTCAGAACCTCTGAGACGCGTCTACCCCCTGACCCTGCAGTGCCACTTCTAGGAATCTCTGCTGGGAAAATAACCAGGGATCGGAATAAAGATTTATGGACAAGGATGTTTATAGCAGCATTTTCATTGTGAAAAATTGTAAGCGGTCCAAATGGTCGCCAGCAGGGCTCGGCTAAACATATTAAGGTATATTTATGTGGTGGAGTGCCGGGCGGCCATTAGAGCCCTGTTCTAAGGAGCCCCTCAATTGCATGGAAAGCCAACCACGCGGTGTTAAATAAAGGAGCCGGCGCTGCACTCTGTGTTCCGTGGGGTCCCACGCCAGATAGGTGCCTATTACAGACGTGTACACACACACACACACACACATGGACGGAGAAGCCAGAGGGAACGGGCTGCAAAGCGTCCCGAGTTAATTCCTGAACAGCGGGCTCACGAGGGCGTTTAGTTTTCTCTTCATGCAATCCACGCGCTCAACAAAAGAACCTACTGCTAAGAACCTTTCTACTAAGTAGAAAATGATGACTATTACAGACCTCAGAGCCACAAAAACCCCTCGGTGTTCTTGGAGCAGGGAGCTGGCTGAACTGACGCAGGGAGGCTGTTGCAATGGACAAGGGCTGCAGTTTGAGGAGCTTTGAAGGGTGAGTTTAGGAAGTTGGAAGGCAGTGGGGAGCCATCGGCAGCTCAGAGCAGGGCGGGGAGGCAAGCTCAGAGAGGCGCCAAGGTGTGCTGGCGGCCCTGGGCGGCGGGGTGGCGCTGGGCGGTGGAAGGCAGGTTGGGGCGCGGGGGGGGTCCGGGTGTCAACTGCTCAGGCCTGAACCAGGAGGAAGCCGAGCATACAAGAGCTCCAGAGGGAGGGTGGGTGGGTGCGCGATGTATGAAATGCACTCGCCTTTGTGGGTGACGCTGTAGGCTACCTGGGGGGGAGGGCTTTTGTCTCTTCTCTAATACGTCCCCCGGGGCTAGAAGCGCGCTGGGCACACAACAGGTGCTCAGGAAACCTCTGCTGAATGAGTGAATTAAGACGAGGGAGGCATGAACGGAGCCTGAGGTTTGCATGGAGTGGAGGCAGGGAGGTGGCCACCAGCAGGATGGAAGGTGAGACCTGAGTGGGGCAGTGTCTCGCCCAGGGCAGAACCCCGCCCCGGGGAGGGCGCCGACGTGAATCGGGTGCTGTGCCCCAAGCCTGCGGCTCTCAGCATCCTTAGGGCATCTGTGGGGGGGGGGGGTGAGGGCCAGCAGATTGACTTTGGTGGAGTTTTAATTAAGTGAATCCCCCAGGGACAGCCTGGCCTTGAGAAGGAATTCTACCACTCGACTGGAGGTGCACTTGGCCCTTCCGGCAGGCACCTGGGGTGCCAGTCCTCCCCACACACGTCTTAGAGGGCTGTGACAGTAACTCCGGCCTCGGGCTGGTCCCGCTCGCACATGCACACCCCCTGGCTCCTCCCGTGCTGGCCGTGGAGGAAAAGCAGGGCCGTGCTGGCGTCTCCCTGCCAGACTCCCCAGAATGGGACCGACCGCTCTCTGCTGGGCGCTCGGTTGGGTCTCTGTGGCCGGCCCAGGTGTGGCCCGCAGCCTGGCTGCTCAGAATCCCACCTTGCAGGCAATGTTACCGGGACGGGGTGGGGCCCAGGGGGCTGCAGGTGCATAGGAGTGCCCGACCTGGAGTCCAGAGGCCTGGCTCCCGTTCTAGCCACAGAACCAGGGTCAACAAAAATGTATGAAGGGCCAGGGAGTGAATATTTCAGACTTCCCAGGTCCTACAGCTCTGCCACCGAACCAAGAAAGCAGCCACAGACTCCTCGCAAATGAACAAACATGGCTGTGTTCCAATAAAGCTTTATTGACAGAAACAGCTGGGGGGCCGGATGGAGCCCATGGGCTGGCTTGGGGAGCCTGCTCCAGGGCCTTTCTTAAGCCATGTCTGTTTCTTGAGACTCGGCTTTCTTGTCCATCAGGTGGGACATTAGAAGTTCCCTAGATCTGTCCTCTCTGAAAAGTTGTTTTCCTAATAACTCGCCAGCTCCCCCTCCTGTTGCCTGCTCCATGCCCAGGCCTGGGTGAGTTGGGAGCAGGGCCATGTCCTCACCTCCCTGTGGAATTGGAATCCACAGCTCCTGGGAGGGCCCATTTCCATGTTTCTGGACACCGCTCATGCTCTTTCTTTCTTTTTTTTTTTTTCCCCACCCAACAAGCTTCTGCTTCTCCATCAAAGCCCATCTCCAAAGTCACCTCTTCTCTGAAGCCTTCCTGGATTTCACCACCTAGACAAAGCCAGTGTTCCTGGGGCCCTTCGTTCATTTCTCATCAACTTTTAGACCCTCATCTATGCAAGCAGCAGTGGTGTGAGTCCTTCCTGTGTACTTTGCCCTGAGTTCTAGAATAATAATAATAATCCTGGGTATTTTACAGGCTCAGGTCTTCATCATTTAGACAAGGACTCCCATGCGTTCTATTGTTGGAACGTGCACAGCAATCCTATAGAGGAAGGGTCGCTATCATCCCGATTGTACAGATGTGGAAACTGAGGCTCATAAAGTGTTTTATCTCAGGCCGCAGATGCTAGAATCAAACCTGAAACCCAAAGGCAGTTCTCTTTCCACCGTACCCGGCTGCCCCAGGACGCTCACACAGGGGTGGCCGTCAGGGGACCACTGTGTGACCACAGGCGAGAGCGCCCCCTCTGGGAAAGAAGGCAGCAGGAGGAGGTTGTTGGGGGCCATGCATCAGCACCCTAGGTGCCGGGCCTTCAGGGACTAGAGCAGGATTCTCGGTGGGGAGCCCGGAGACGGGGCCACAGGGACTGCTGGCTGCCCAAGACAACGCACTGGGCCTCCCGCTGCTCACGAGGCCTCAGTCCCGGCCCGCACCGAGCAGATTCGGCGCACAGGGTGAGGACCCCCGGGCTGGCCTGGTCAGCCCAGCCCTGAGTAGTAATAAGCTCCCAGCTGAAGCACTGGGGCGCTCAGAGCCGATGCCAGACAGGCAGAATCCCGGCTCTGCCCTCTCTCCCTGGAGGCGGCCCTCCCTGCACCCAGGGCTACGTGGAGTCGGGGAGGAGGAAGCCACCTGTCCCCGGCTGAGTCTCCCATAGCCTCCGGGAGCCTTGTTCGTCCTTGGGATCTCCCTACTGACTGCTGAGTGCCGAGGAGCCCCCAACACCCCTCCTCCACGCAGTCCTGGGGGCCCGGCTTCCTTTTGCGGCCTTGGCTGCTGCTTTTTCATTTCGGCCCCGTTTGTCCACTCCATCTCCCTGTGCACACCGAGGCTCCTGAGGACACGGGTGGCGGCTCAGGGCCTGGCGTGAGGTGGCTAACCGCGAGGCTGTCGCCGCCGCCGCTGGCAGCGAGGGCACAGAGTGTTTGCATGCCAGATGCCATCCTAAAGCCTCTGCACCTGCGATTTTATTTAACCGCCACAAACATTCAGGAGATGAGTCTCATCTCCATTTTAGAGATGGAAAAACTGAGGCATAGCAAGTTCCCGTGACTCATCCAGGCCACACAGTTGGTAATGGCTGAGTCAGGGTTCAAGTTCAGGCCTATCACCTCATAAAGCCCAGTCAATGTGAGAGGAGTGGATGCTGAATTCCGGCGGGCAGGTGCACGGGGAGGCTGAGCCGAGAGGTTGGGGGACTTGGCCCGGGCCACCCCGGCCTGCAGCAGAGCCAGGCCTTCTGAACTCATTTCCTGTTCTCTTTCTTCCTCAACTCAGTGGCTGCCAGGTTCTCTGGACTGGGGACAGGGACTCAGGTCCCTGACCCTTCTGCGTGGGACCTTCGCGAGTTGTTCCTCTGCAGGTTGTTGTGGGCAGTGGGTAGGCAGGTGCTCACCCCCGCCAGAGGTCCCCCTTCTCCCAGCTGGGCCTAACTGCACTGGATCTCCGTGGGGACCCTCCACTTGCCGGAGCCAGAGGCAGGAGATGGCAGCCTGAGTCTGGCCGCAGGTCCCGGTGGAGCTCCTGGAGAGACACCTGCCCCAGCGGAGGGGACCCGCTGCCTGGGGAGGCTGAGTCAGAGACGGGGGCCCCTGGAGACTGTCGCACTTGGCAGTTCTCAAGAATATCAGCTGGAAAATCAGGAGGCGAAGAGGGCTTCGTTCCCTCTTAGCTTGTCTTCATTAATTAATTAACTGAGTCAACATTGCTTAAGCATCTACTCCTCCATGCCAGCTCCGGGGCCAAGCGCTGGGAGCGGATGCAGAGCTGCGGTGGCTGGGCCTTGTCTGCTGGGGACAGAGAGCCACCGGCAGGCAGGTGGACAAGAGCCTCGGTCATGCCAGGGGCCGTCCACTGGAGGGGGGACTGCGGGACCCCCCGAAGCAGGACAGGGAGTTGGAAAGCAGCAAGCACGCCAACCTCCCTGCTGTGAACTGGACATTTGCTGCCCCTGGCAGCCTCCAAAGGGGCCCCTGGACATGGGGACGTGGAGTTCAGGGTTGGTGTGAGCACCCGGCTGGTGTGCAGAGCCACTGGACCCTGCGGCTCACTACGGATGGGATCAAGATCCATGCCCAAGGCCACGCTCTCTTTTCCCCTCCCTCCTTCCTTGCTTTGGCACGTGTTTATTTTGCCCTTTGCTAGTTTAAAAAATCTGCTTCATTTTAGAACGCTTTCATACGTCCAGAATTATTGCAGGGAGCTCCCTTGTTTGAACTCAGTACCTCTTCCACAAGGATGCCGTGCCAGCCACGGTGCTGTCTCCCTGTCCCCCCAACTGCCTTCTCCCACAGAGCCTGCCTCCTGCTCTGGGCCCATGAGCGTGCCCAGCTGCAGCCACTACCTGAGACTACCACAGGCCCCGCAGGGCAGGATCTGACCTTGAGTGGCCATGCCCTGCATGCTGTTGGGACTCAAACTACATGAGGATGGAGGGTTGTCCCAGCCAAAGACCCTCTCTCTCGAGCCGACCATTGCTTCCAGCCAGGGGTTGGCAGGTGGCCCTGCAGGTTCTCAGCTGGGACTCCTGAGCCAGGGAGCATCGGGGGGCTGGGACACAGGGCACAGGGCCCGGGAGGCCATCAGGCTGGAGTGCCCACCCCCTCTCTACCTCTTTGAAACCATCCCCCCTCAAGGCTGGGCCTGGGCCGAGACACTGTGGTTTTCTCTGCTAGGAATTGGGCCGATGAGCTGAGGGTGGGATCAGCTCTGGGGAGCTGAGTAACAAGGTTGCAAAGACTTGGGTCCTGGCTGGGACCCAGGGGAGTCAAAGCCACGTTCACGTCCATGTTCCAAGGAAGAGATGCAGAGGGTGACGGGAGCAACGCAGACATAAGACTAACGGGGAGGGGAGGCCCGGGCTTCTGACCGCTGGCTGCGTGGGGCTGTTCCCTTTCTGAGGTCCAGTCCGAAGGGGCACCATGCCTTGGATAAGCCCCGTGCCTTGCACCCCAGGGGAAGCTGGCCCCTGCTTGGTTGCACAGCACTCTGCAGAGTTAAGGAGATTCCTGCTGCATCCTCGCGGCAGCCCCATGCAGTGCCCGGGACGGGCGGGGGCCTTGGGAGCTGGGGTTGATGACACCTGCCAAGGCCGGGCTACACCTGGGTCCCAGGCCTGCTGCTTCTCCCACCTCCATACTGCCCCTCTGGTCCCCTCTCTTATGAGGTAGCGGGGTGACCGTGTGGTCAGAATAGTGGCAAAGTATCTCCTATAGGCCTGGTACATGGAGGCCCTCAGGAAGCAGGAGCTGTTATATTGTAATATCGTCTCTCTCTCTCTCTCTCTCTCTCTTTCTCTCTCTCTGTCTCTCTCCCCCCCACACCCCTCAACACACACACACACAATGCAAAAGCAGCTTTGAAATCCATGCATAGTATTTTTTCATAATACACATTTTCCATAAACGTTTTGAAGACCTCTTGTAGGCGTGGATTTCAACATTTTTTTTGTTTTTGGTAACAAAATAAACTCAGTTTTAAATTCCATTTTCCATGAACTTTTTGCCGCACTCTCCTATTTTAAGCACGGCTCTGAGCTGCTGCTCACCACCCAGGACCCTCCTTATTTCCCTGAGCCCAGCTGTAGTCTGCGGACTTCCTGGCCCAGCACTCGGACTGCTCATCCACAATCCGACACCCGCTCCCTGGCCTGCTGTCTCCTCGCTCCCCCACTCCGGGCCCCCCGTGTGCCGAGGCTCCTCTGCACCTGCACTGTGCACCCCTGTGAGCACCTCCTCTGGGGCGGTGGCTGTCTGCAGTTCCCTCCCTCGTCTTTGCTTCCCCGGGAAAGTTTCCCCAGCCCTGGCTGGGAGGCTGTCCCTTCTTCTGGGCCTGGCATCTCCCCTTCCCATTGGCCACTCTGCCCACTGCCCGCCCAGCAGACACCGAAGCCGGCCTCGAGGGGTGGCGCGGCCCGGTGGCGCTGGCTCATCACCTGCTCCCTGCACTCCTTCCCGGTCACAGCTAGTGGCCCAGCCAGCTCCGGGCTGCAGGGAATTCGGAGGCAGCTGCCAGGAGGTGTGACAGGAAGCTTTTCTTAGGCACAGCAGCCTCCCCAGGGCACGGGGGCTCAGATGGTGGTGCTTGGCCCAGTGCCCAGGAGAAAAAGGACTCGAGGGAACAGGGACCTCATCCTGGGGACAGCTGTCGGGACCTCCCCTCCCTCTGAACCAGCCTGGGGACGTGGTGTCCTTCCCCCCAACACCCACACAGGTGCGCAGGCTCATGCACGCACACACACTCGGACCAGCACCTGGCCTGTCCCCCACAGCGGCCTTTTGGCAGGACCCCATCACACAAGACTGACAATACCAGGTCAGACGGGCTGCAGGTGGACAGACCAGGGAAGCTGGGGGGTCGGTGCCTCAGTGAAGGAGGTGGTCCCCCGTTGTTCCCACACGTCCTGGCCCTTAGGGATTTAAAGAAGCCACAGCCCCTGCATCCTCTCTCCCTCCGGCAGGATGGACACAGACTCCTGCTAGAAGCTGAGATTCCAGTGCTCTCCATGGAAACCCACTTCGCTGGACCCACACTCTGCTGGAAACAACCTTGTGCAGGGGGAAGCGACTCACACCTCTGCCTTCTCCCAGCCTGTCCTCGGGGAGGGCAGCACACAGCTGCTCCCACCCTCAGGGACACTGCCCTTCCCATGAGCAGGGAGGCTGGCGCCTCGCCCCAGCCTGACCTCTGACCTCTGCCAGCCGCCCGCCATCCCAGCCTTCCATCCGCATTGCTGTGACACTGGCCAGGCCGGGGTCTAGTCGGAGTGACTTGTTGGCTCCCGTGGCCTACACAGGGCGCCTCGTTATGCATTGGTGTCCAGAACTTGCTTTTTATGGTGCCAAGAGCTGCAGGCTGGGCGGCGTCCCCAGGACCCAGGCGGTCTCCCGGGGCCCAGCTCTCTCCAGCTGCTGCCTGGAGTGCTGTTGTACCCCCTCTCCCCATCCCCACGCGGCTCTGGGCAAGCTGGCTTTCTCTGCACTTGACTTTATTCAAGTGATTGAATGCCCCTGTCACCCTCCTCCTCCCCAGTTCCAAACAATACTGGCTAACATTTATACAGCGCTTACTACGTGCCAGGCACTGCTCCGAGCAAGCTAATATATATACCACGTTTAATCCTCAAACAGCCCTATTCAGGGCTGACTATTATTATCCCCATTTGAAGATGCAGGAACCAAGCCACAGAGAGGTCAAGTACTTGCTCAAGGTCACACAGCCAAGTACGTGCAGGGCTGGGCTCTTCCCTGCTCCGTCCCCAGCTGTCTCTGGGCAAGCAGGGAGCAGCGCGGGAGCTGACCACACAGCTCTCCATATGTGTGTGTGCTGCTTTCCTTTCTTGGTCACCCTGAGTGCCCTGACAGCAGGAGGGGCAGGTCACCATGGCTCACCCCAGTGAGAAATGAGGGGGCCCAGCTCGGAGCAGGTGAGGTGACACAGGGAAGGTCACGTGGTCATGCATGCGAGGCCAGGCAGAGAAGTGGGGATTTCCTGGAGGTCTTCCTGGCCCACCTGCTAGCTCCAGGCTGGACCCCGGCTTCCAGTGCAGCAGGGTCCCCCACCTTCAGCCGTCCAGTGAGGGGGCTGGTGAACTTGGGCTCTCAATGGGGGACCCTGGGGCAGGGGCCTCGCTTGCTCCACTCCGTTCCCGGTCCACGTTGGCACGGGCACCTGGACAGGGCAGCCAGCCAGCCACGTGCCAGTGTTACTTTAAAAATAAACCAGGGAAGAAGGAGGCATAAAAACATCCCCGGGGATGTGTGAGGAGCTAATTACTACCGGCCCCTATCAGGGGCCTCGGAGGTGTCTGGGTGTTGGGTCTCCTTTGCTCCATGCTGCCTGTTGGGAGCTGAGTACCAGATCTTGCCTCTGGGGGCAGAGAGGCCTTCGGAACCCCAGGGGCCAGGGATGGAGGTAGCTGTGGGCGCGCTGGGCCCCAGGATGGGCAGGCCGGACAGGAAGGGAGCACCCAGGCTGGGCAACCCAGGGGTCAGCCCCGGCAGTGAGCTCAGGTCTCTGGGCTCCTGCTGTGGCCGCTCTCTTGACCCTGCCTCGTCTCTGCACCCTGCTTGTGACTTCCCACTGGGATCATCCTGGCTCCCGAAGGGTCTTTGAGATCCTGAGCCCCTCCCTTTCCTCCCAAGTGTGCGAGGTGGCGGCGGCAGCCAGGTGGCTGCTTTTGCCACTTACAACTCCCTGTCCATCACGTCTTCTCCACGTCCCTCTCTTGAGAAGAAAGAACTTGGAGGCGCTTCTCAACCCATCAGGGGTCCTCCTGGCCACCACTCCCGGCTGCCTCCGGGGCCTCCCTGGTGCTGAGCTGGGCAGCTGGGGGGGCGGGGCCACACCCTCGCCAGCACGTGCCCCAGGGCTCTTGGCAACTCTTGTACCCCCCACCTCAGGCAGGAGGTGTGGGAATATCCTGGGGTGACCGGGAGGGAGGGACATGGGCCCAGCCAAGGACAGAGCTGAGGACGGAGGAGCAGGGATCAAAGAGAAAAAGCAGAGCTTTCCAGAGCTTTCCCAGAGGAAGGAGGCAGAGGCCAAGAGTGCTAGGAGCTGACAGAGATGAGATCAAAGGACAAGGGTGGACGGGAGGTGGGGGGCGGGCAACAGAGCGCAGGAGCTGGTGGCCCAGGGTTGGGGAGCTGCTGTAGGAAGGGCAGGGGCTTGGGACTCTGGCTCCTGGCGGGGTGCCCTGGCCGTGGGCCTTGTGTGTGTGGAGTCGGTATAGGGAACACTACCCCCCGGGCTTTGCAGGTGGCCGTGGAAAGACCTAGAAACAGGGGGCCAGTGCTGTGGCGTAGTGGGTAAAGCCGCCACCTGCAGTGCTGGCATCCCATATGGGCACTGGTTCGAGTCCCAGCTGCTCTACTTCCAATCCAGCTTTCTGCTGTGGCCTGGGAAAGCAGTGGAGGATGGCCCGAGTCCTTGGGCCCCTGCACCCGCGTGAGAGACCTGGAAGAAGCTCCTGGCTCCTGGCTTCAGATGGGCACAGCTCTGGCCATTGCAGCCAACTGGGGAGTGAACCAGTGGATGGAAGTCCTCTCTCTCTCTCTCTCTCTCTCTCTCTCTCTCTCTGCCTTTCCTTCTCTCTCTGTGTAACTCTTTCAAATAAATAAATAAATCTTTTTTTTTTTTTTTAAGAGACCTAGAGAGAGGAGGAGCTGTGGTATTGCTGTCCCATCCCCTGCTTCCCCTGGAATCTGATCCTCCTGTCCCCTTGCAGGCCCAACAAGTACAAAAGATGCCCCCAACCCCCCTCCTGGCATGAGCTGCTGACTGGGGCGGTGCTCAGGGTAACACCTCCAATGGCCACCGTGTTGCCAGATGCAGAGGTGGTTTCCCTGTGGTCGGTGGACTTGACCCCCTGGCCGCTGCGGGTACACTGACTACAGCTGCTCCTGGCCCCGGCTTCCTTCCCAGCTCCTTCCTTGCTGGGCACCCCCGTGTCAGGGTAGTGTCCTCCACACCAGCGCCCTCTTGTCCAGCACATGACTCGGCATCATTTCTATCCGGTGACTCCTGAGCTTAAACCCCGGCCTTGACTTCTGCCCCCCGCCACAGGCTTGTCTGTCTAGCCGCCTTCAGGGGTGCGTAATGAGCACCTCGCATTTCACCTGGATGTCTACTACACAAGTCTTGGATCCCTTCACCAAACCCACTCCTGGGCAGGTTCCCCTTTCCACGCGCTGAGTCTTCACTGTCCACGCACTGCTCAGCGCAAAGCCCCGGGACCTCCTTGACTATTCTGTTCCCCTGATTTCTGCAGGTCTCTCCCTCCTCTCCCCGGCACACACATCCACCACCTGCAAGCCCGCCCACTCCACCTCTCCAACACAGCCTCACTCCACTGGCCCCCTCCACCTCCCTGGCCCCCACCTGGCCCAATTCCCTGCCATTCTCTCTGTGAGTTACTAACTTGGCCTGGCTGGTCTCCCCGCTTTCCCGCTTCTGCTATAACCATCTGGCCTCCACAGAGCAGCCAGAGCGATCGGGTACAAATTTAAGGCATAGCAAGTCACAGTCCTGCGAAACCCTCCAGTGATACCATGGTCTGAATGCGTCCCCCCAAGATTCCCAATCATCAGTGCAATGGTGTTTGGAGGTCGAGGCTTCGGGGGCATGGAGAGCGCTCATGGTGGGGGATGAGTGCCCTTTTCCAAGGGGCTCCAGGGAGCTGCTTCGCCCCTTCCGCTGTCTGGAGACACAGCCAGAGGCACCACCCCTGCTCCAGGAAGTGGGCCCTCCGGGAGACACCTTGATCTTGAACTTGTCTGTTTTGCTGCAGAAGCCTGAGCAGACTAACACGAGTGACAGAACCAGCAAGGGCCCTGCAGGCACCAGCCCTCCCATGTCCCAGACTCTCGCCACCTCTGCCCCCGCTCCTCACGCGGGCCGGAAACTCTGCACTTGCGGCTCCCCTGCCTGGAAGTCTCCCATCTCCCGCCCCCCCGTCTCTGCACCGCAGGCCCCGTCCTGGCCCTGTGGCCCTGGCTGCTGCCTCTCCTCCCCACCGCTCCCCGCCGCTTCCCCTCGCTGCCCTGTCTTTCAGGCATTCATTCCATTGAGATGGCACTGCTTATTTGTGATCACAGAATTTAATTTACTGCCCGTCTACTTCCTCTGAAGTGTAGCCCCCAGGGAGAGCAGTGGCTGCCTTTCTTCCCTGCTAAGTCCCTGGGGCCCAGCCCAGTGCTTGACACACAGAGACGCTTAGAACCACGGAGCCGGCCGAGGGAGGAGTGTGAGAGCGAGTCGGGGGCTCCGAGGCCTGGCCTTGTCAGTGAGCTGCTCTGTGGCTGCACCCCCAGCCCCTGCGGCTCATCTCTCGTGGAGGAGAAAAGGGTCTCCCTGCCTCAGTGGCTCTCACAGGACCCAAAGGACCCCAGGGATCACCATGAAGCTGTTCACTGCCCCCTGAGCCCTAGTCCTGTAGCAGGGGCCGACGTCAGCCCCTGAACACGCTCTGATGCAGCCACAGACAGATCAGAGGCACTAGAGGCAACAGGCACCTGCTCCGTGTCCCATAGACACGCTCAGACGCCACACCCCGCTAACCCCCTGGGGGAGGGCGAGCGGGGCCCAGGCTGGTCCGTGAGCAGGGTGTCAGCTGCTGGAGCCCTGGCAGAATGGCTCAGGTCCAAGATGGCTCCCTCTGCAGCTTCGCCCCCCCCCCCCCCCCCCCCCGTTGGAAGACGCCAGCTGGGGTCAGCCTGCTCTGGGCACTGCTGTGGGAGCTGCCGCGGGAGCAGGCTGCGTTTCCGGCTGGGCGGCTCCTGCATTCCGGCCGTCCCAGGGGCTGGGGCATTGGACTCGCTCTGCTGATAAGCCAGACCTCGGCCACAGGCAGAAATGCTGTCTTTCCAGAAAGGGGTGACTGGGAGGTCCTGGACGAGCTCTATTCTTGGGAATGGTCACAGAGGAAGTCCTTCCAGGGCTTGGCCAGCGTGGGGTGAAGTGGGGACAGGAGCAGAATTGCGGACAGTGTGTGTCTCGGAGGGGAAGGCCAGGGGAGGTCGGGCAGGCAAGTTCTGAACTCTACGGGGCTTTGGCACCCCCAGCGCGATCCCTCACAGATAAGGCCAGGGGTGCCCGGGCCCAGGGCCTGCTGTCAGGTGGGAGCAGAGGACCAGTGGAGTGGCCCGGACACCCCATGTGTCTTAGCTCAGCTGCACTAAGCCAGATCATCCATCAGCCACAGCAAGGACCCTGGGGACCTGCGGCCACAGGCCGGGGACAACAGGAAGACGAGCACTCAGGACTGGGGGCACCGAGCTGGACACAGCAGCCCCGAGGACTAGGCCACTACTGGGCCTGGGTCTAAGTTTCCTCTCTCTCTCTCTCTCTCTCTCTCTCTCTGGCTTTGCCTGGAGGTGAACCAAGGACAAGAAGGGCTCCCGCACCAGAGACCCAGGGCCCCTGAAAGGCTTACTCTGATCCCCTCCACGGAAAATCGGGACCCAGAGCCAGGCTGGAGCGGGGCTGTGCTGGCTCAGCCTGGCCAAGGTCCTCGTGTTGGTTCCTGGCTGAAGGGGTCTCCTCCTCCTCTGAGCCCCTCCTGAGGACGCGCGGGAGAGCAGGCTGAGAGCTGGACCCACGTTGGGGGGGCAGCCTGAGCCCATTCAGCCCCCTTCTCCGGGGGCTGCCTACTCTCTGCCTCTGCTTTCTCCGCCACCTGGCTCACCCCAAGAGCACTGGCTTGGGGGTTAGCAAAAGCGTTTTCCCCAGCCTCCCTTTCCGTGTTTCTGAGACGCCAAAGAAACCCAGAAAGAACATGCTAGCAGCTGGCGAGTGGCCCAGGCTCCCCAGTGCAGACTGCTGATCCTAACAGGCTCTCTTCTCCCCTGTGGGGCCCAAACCTGGCTGCAGAGCCCCACCACCTGAGGAGTCTCTAAGCCGCAAAGCCTCCTGGGCTTGCCCCAGCCCTCATGAATGAACTCCTGGAGGCGGGGCCCTAACACCCACTGCTCTCCCACTCCACACAACTGCTGCTGCTCTGACTTGGCCAGCACAGCAGGGCCACCACTGGGGAGCAGGTGAGTCGCCCAAGTCACCCCCAAAAGGCCCCTCTTAGGAACTGTCCTGCTGTTCCCATTTCTTTTTCTTTTCTTTTATTTTTTTGATAGGCAGAGTGGACAGTGAGAGAGAGAGAGAGAGAGAGAGAGAGAAAGGTCTTCCTTTGCCGTTGGTTCACCCTCCAATGGCCGCTGCAGCCGGCGCACCGCACTGATCCGAAGGCAGGAGCCAGGTGCTTCTCCTGGTCTCCCATGTGGGTGCAGGGCCCAAGCACCTGGGCCATCCTCCACTGCCTTCCCGGGCCACAGCAGAGAGCTGGACAGTTCCCATTTCTAGCTCAGGTTCCCACCCTGTGCAGTGGGATGGTGCTGGCAAATGCGTGGAACCAAGGCCAATCCCAAGACAACCACCGTCCCCTCCTTATGGCCAACACTGCCCTTTCTGCCGTGCCCCTATCATCCGCACTGTGGGGAAGACCCAGCTTCAGCCATGTTCAAGGGTGAGGGCAGTTGGGTTGCTGGGAGAGGAGCTGGGTTCAAGGCTGGAAGGTATGGATTTGACTCTAGCCCCCACCCTTGCTCTGGGTTGCAGGAAGTGACCTCATTGTCCAAGTTCACTTCCTTCTTTGGCGCAGTAGGAATAATGACAACACCTACACCTTGGGGTCAATGTGAGGGTCAGAAGAGATACCAGATGACTTTGGGCACAGTCCCTGATCCCCTGGGGCCTCAGGGTGCTCATCTGTAGAATGGAATTATTATAGCACCTCACCTCTCGCCCAGAGTACAAGGGCTGAATGAGGAAATGCATACCAAGAGCTCAGTCCAGAGTCACCTCCCAGTGGATGGCAGCCTTGGTTTAAGACCGTGGGAGCTGAGGGAGGCCCTGGAAGGAGTGGCAGCTTCACACCGGGTCTCAGATCTGCAAGGAACAACCGTGGCAGAGCCACTTGTCCCACTGATCCACCTGCACTCTGTGGGCCCAGGTCCCAGGGAGCTCACTTGCCTGGGCAGGGCTAGGCCTGTTCTGGAGGGGAGGGTCGGCCCTGAGAAGCCCCCCGAGATGGCCCTGAGATGGTTATTTCTGAGTCAGAACCGGGGTCAGGAGAGAATGTTCCTGAAGAGGGTCACCGCGTTCCCACTGAGCTCTGGAGCCTCGAGTGGAGATCAGGCAAACGGGCCACTCGTGATCCTGAATGTGCACCGGGGTGGGTGTGGGGGTGAGAGCAGAAGCGGGAGGCTGCCCCCGCAGGAAACATCACATCCCTGCCCCCACCCTGTGTTGGTTGAGGACAAGTCACCTCCCACAGCTCTGCACCTCCCCAGGGGCTCCTGTGCACCCCCAGAAGGCTTTGCTGCTACATCGAACTCCGGCAGGGACCTTTGGCCCCAAGACGGAAATGGGCAGGGGAGGGAGTGGAACCACTCTCTGGGGACCAGCTGTGGGCTCCGGGTGACCAGGGTAAGGGTGAACTGAGGCAACCAGGGCTCAGGTGGCCACTGCCCTTGGCGTCAGCTCAGGTCACGAGGCACCCATGGTTCAACTGGGGTCACCAGGCACCCACTGGCTCAACCGGGGCTGGGGACACCCCCTGGTCAGGATCCGGAGAGGCTGGGTCTGTCACTTCCCTCCTCCCGTGCTCATCAACTCAAGGCCACCCTGAATAGTCCAGACCCCTCTAGGGTCTGCTCCCGGCCACCTCTTCTCCAGCACACTCACGCCCCTCAGCCTGCCGTGCTGACCCTTGCCCCGGAAGCTCTTTTGGCCAACTACCGCCTCCTGAAGTCCTCACTCACCCCTGCAGCCTGCCTCAAGTGCTACCTGCCCAGCGCCCTTGGACTTGGCATGGATACCACTCAGCCAACGCTTCTCAGGAGCACCAGACCCACGGCTGCTTGGGAAGGGCCCGGGCTCCATTTCCCGTTCTCCTGGTGCCTCGGGCAGTGCCTGGCCCACGGGCGATCCAGACAGCTCTGTGATTTTTGGTAAACTGAACTGAAACGAAGGCGCAGCAGGTAAAGCCCCCACCTGCAGTGCCGGTATCCCATATGGGCGCCAGTTCAAGTCCCAGCTGCTCCACTTCCCATCCAGCTCTCTGTTATGGCCTGGGAAAGCAGTAGAAGATTGCCCAAGTCCTTGAGCCCCTGCACCCACATGGGAGACCCAGAAGAAGCTCCTGGCTCCTGGCTCCAGGTTGGCTCAGCTCTGGCTATTGTTGCCAATTGGGGAGTGAACCAGCAGATGGAAGACCTCTCTCTCTTGCTCTCTCTGCCTCTCTTCTCTGTGAAACTCTGACCTTCAAATAAATAAATAAATCTTTTAAAAAAATGGCTAAACCCAGTTCTCTTTGGAAGATGTCCCAGAGGAGGGGGTGGGGGGACCCCAGGACACTCCTGAGTTCCACACTGAGTACTGCTGCCTCCTTAAAGATCAAGAAATCAAAGCACCCTAAAGCTGAGAAGAATCTAAAAAGCCGTTCACTGCACCGCCGCCGGCTACCCGGTCAGAGCAGGGGTCTTTTCGATGTGTCCACCTGGCTAGGCCAGACCCCCAGGTAGTCAATGAAACACTAATCTAGGGATCGTGATTAAAGTCCACGATCAGTTGGCTGTCAGTAAGGGAGCACAGCCTGGGAGAATCTGCGACATTCGACTGGGATCGTCCTAGGGAACCTGGCTGAGCTTGGTTCAATCAGTGGAGCCACCTTCAGAGCCGAGCTGGAGAAATTCTGTCTGCAGGCAGCGGCTCTGCCAGGCCGCGGAGGGAGCTCCAGGCTGCCCTGCCTGACGGCCAGCCCTGTGGATTCCAGATTTGCCGCCCCAGCCTGTGCCATCCTATCAGCCAGTTCCCTGTGATGTATTTCCTGATACAGGTCTCCTCCTGGTTTTGCTTCTCTAGTTGAACCCAGATTGCTACAGGTGGCTTCTGCAGCATGCCTGTCCAGTGTCTGCTTGTATGCCTCCTGTGACGGGGAGCTCACCACCTTCTGAGCCAGCACGGTACATCTTTGGTCGGTGTCAACTAGAACAATTCTGCCTTCTATTGGACTGAATCTTTCCGTGGATCCTATTGGCTCAACCGTGCGGGCTGAGAACAAGGCTGTCCTCTCACCTCCCAGTAGCCCAGTGGACCTCTGCTATGGCGTTCGGGCTCTCTGTGCTCGCCAAGTGTCCCGCCTTTGACACGCGGCTTCTCACCCTGACTGTCTTCCTCTTAACATTTGCAAACACACACGGCCTGACGGGTCCAAAGGAAAACAGGCCCCTGCTGCTCCCTGCGCCCCCACTGCCAGCTGTCACGGGAGAGTCTTTCTGGCAGCCATGGGGCCCCACAGGGGCCTGTGCTGTCTGCATCCTTGCCCGTGGGAAGCCACGCTCTCGTTCTGAGAGAAGAAATGAGCCTGAGCTGTTGCTTCTAGTGGGAGCTGGAAACTCCTGCCCTTGGGCCCCCGGGCAGTGCTGGGGACTGCATGACGGGGGGTCCCCAAGATTCACAGGCTGGAGTGGAACTAGGTCCCCGTGCGGAGTGCTCGGAATGGGATCAGTGCCCTCGGGAAGAGGAGACAGGAGCTCGTTCCCCTGTCCCTGCCCACTCTCCGAGGCCACAGCAGGAAGATGGCGCCCTGGAAACCAGGGAGTCCCCACCGGGCCCTGGGCTGCTGCACCCTGATCTGGTCTTCTTAGCCTTGAGGACCATGGGGAAGAAATGCGTGCTGCCTAAGCCGCCCTTTGCGGTCACTCGTGCAGTTAGGGCAGCCCGAGGCCACTGAGCCAGGCAGGGGCCCGGGGCCCCGCTCCGGGCACCCGTTCTCCACAGATGGAGGAGCTTTGCTGGCAGACGGGGAGGTGGGGTGTGTGGGGGGGGAGGACAGCGTCTGAGGACCAGTGGCCTCCTGCTCACCAGCTTCCCCAGGGGCCAGCCCATCCCTGCCCCTCTCCTTTCCCCCACCCCACTGCCGGCTCCACAGCTCCCAGGGCAAGGCAGCCTCCGCGAAGGGTGCGCAGCTCTGATGTCTCCACCACCACATCTCTGAGGCTGTGCCCGGCGCCGAGTGGTCTTTGCCGCACATCTCTTGGCTACTCCAGGTTCTTTGAAATGCTTGCCACCTGATGTGCAGCATCAACAGCCTCAGCGTCCCTAGGGCTATGGGTGGGGGCTTGTGTGGGGATGCAGATTCCCAGGCCCGGCCCCAGACCTAGGAGTCAGAATTTGTATGCAAATGCGATCACATCGCAGACTGAGACGCTTTCCTTTGGAGAATTCCATGCTACCGAGCAGGCTTCGTCAGCTTCCGCTCCTGGAACGCTTCCTCTGTGTGGGTGGGGAGGTGACCACTCTCTGCCTCTGCCAGGGCCACAGGGCTGAGAGGTGGGGTGGAGAGTGCGCCACTCAGGCAGACAAAGAGCCCAGCCCCAGCACAAGGACAGACTCCCCCGACCCCCACGTGCCCCCTCCCCAAAGGGGAACCAGCCTTTGTGAAGGGTGAGGGTGGGAGGGAAACCCCAGCCTGGCAGGGGCCTCAGGGTCCCAGCCACCCAGAGGCCATCTTTCTCTCAGGGACCTCTCCTGCCTCCGGCCACAGCTCTAGCACGTGGCAAAGTGGAGGTGTGAGTTGGGGCAGTAGCTTGGGGCGGGGCATCTCCAGGTGAAAGACAGGTCCCCGGGAGCCATCTGGGGGCCGCAGGAGCTGGGCGTTTCTGCACAGCAAGGGAGCGGGCAGGGACCAGGAGGTGGCCACAGGAGCTGGGCAGTTGACCACTCTCTGTGCTGCCATAAGAGGCGTCCATCACGGGGCTCTCGGAGGACCAGAGGATAGTGAGGGAGGCGGGGGGTGGAGGGAGGGAGCGCAGGGAACAGGGCTCAGCCGCTGCAGCCATCAGCCATTGAAGCGCCCACACGGAAAACACAAGGACGGGGGCTACAGTTCCTCCTGGGCCCCATGCTCCACCCATCATTCTGTGCGTGAGACCCTGAAGTCCGGCCTCAGCGGAGCGCCCTACGGACACCCTGCTACCTACACCCTGCACCATTTGCTGCATCGGCACAGAAAGAAATGCGGGGCTCTATGGGAACACGCACCCTCCACACCTGCGTGGATGTCCTGGGCTGACTCCCAGCCCTGCTGAGTTTCCCTTCCCTTGACTTCCGGGTGACGGCGCTGGCCCCCAGGGCAGCGAGGACAGGCTGATGGCCGAGAGCGCCCCGCCTGGGCGACAGCTGAGATCGGTCTCCGTTCGAGCTCGGCCTGGTCCCTGGCTGCTGCCTGGTTGCAGGGAAATGTTTTTACATTTTGTAGAATTACAAAATCCACTCACAGGCTCACCGTTTGCGCTGCCAGCTGAAAGCTGTTTTTAGTGGTGATTTGCGCTACATGCATCTGTGATTGTTTATGTTTTCTTTGGAAATACTTATTGTGTTTGTCCTGTCCCCCTGCGGCCAGGCGTGTGTCTTCTATTTCTGTCCTGTTCTGGCTCCCACTCCCTCCGGGCCTCCGGCCCTGGCCCCCGCCGGTGCTGCCTGGGACCTGGACATGAAGGCGGGAGGATGCAGTGAGGAGGACTTTGGGCGGGCCACACCCACTCAGCAGAGGAGGCGCCCGAGGGGTGGTCTTGGAAGTTACTGCCTCCACTTCCTGGACAGGAGCTGGGCTCACTGTGGTCACAGCAATGCTTGGGGACACAGCAGCTCCCTTCCAGCACGCGAGAGCAACACGTACAGGGTTACGACTGCAAGCCCCTTTTGGCATCATGGTCCCATTTAACCCTGGGTGGGAGGGAGCAGATACTACTCTCCCCATTTTGTAGATGACAACGCAAGCTCATGGAGGCGCCCTAACTCGTTCAAGGTCACAGGGCGGGTGTCAGCAGGGTGCGGGGTGTGACCAGTGGGCTCTGACGTGCGTGTCAGTGCCCGCATCCTACACCACCCTTGAGGAAAGGCTGTGGGGTCGGTGCTGAGGGGCTTGCCACTGGGGACTGGGGAGGGAGGCATTGCTGGCTGAGGGTGGGCGCTGGGACCCTGCAAGTTAACCTTCCCAGGAGACAGCCGGAGGAGACTCGGACCAGCAGAGTGAGAAGCTGCCAGAGGTCTCAGTGCACGGTGGGGGGGGGGGGGGAGCAGGCTGGCGTGGTGCAGGGAATGCCAGTGCGGGGGGCCAGAGGCCTGGCTTCTGCCGCGGCCGTGTGCGCCCCTTGCTGTGTGACCCTGTGTAAGCTCCTCATCTCTCTGGGCATCGGATGACGATTGATGTCACCTGTCACTTTTTTATTTGAGGGCTCTGGGATTTTGGGGGTGCACCTCCCCCTTCTTGAAAAGATGGCAAAGTGACAGCTTGGACCCCTAGTCTAAGGGTTTCCATGCCGCGTGGGGAGGGAGCCCTGCAGGCTGTGCTCGGCGGGGGCAGGGCAGCTGGCGAGGGAAGAGCAGAACAGGGGGCCCCCTGCCCCGGCTGCGGCAGCTCTCCTGTTGCCTCAGAGCCGCAGGACTCACAGGACCTGCACCTGCCATGGGAGAGGAACCGGCAGCTGAAGCCTGCGGCTGGCCCGGGGAGCACGTGGTCTGGACAGGCCAGGAGAGCGGCAGGTGGCTGTCACGGGTGGGAGCCAGGGGTCCCCTCCTTTGCGGGAGGGGAGGCTTTGCCAGGGCAAAGCCTTGGCTCCTTGGTGCCCTGAGGTGCAAGCCGAGCCCTGGGCTGGAGTCTTGCAGTGGAGGAAGAACTGGCGAGGAGTGCAGGGTGGGGGCAGGTACCACACCCGCTAGGTGAGAGACTTCACCTCAGAGCCCAGGTCTGTCCGCTGAGGAACCGGGGTAAGGAGGCCCCTCCTGAAGGGTGGTCAGGGCAGCAAACGAGGGGCAACGATGCAGCCTGCCAAAGAGTAGACGGTAGGGGCCGGTGGGCTTAACCCTGCTGTGATTCCAGCATCCTCTATGGGTGCTGACTTGAGTCCCGGCTGCTCCACTTCATACCCAGCCCCCTGCTAATTCAAAAGCAGCAGAAGATGGAGTTTCAGGCTCCTGGCTTTGGCCCAGCCCAGCTCTGGCCGTTGAATGGCCACTTGGGAAGTGTTTCTCTCTCTCTCTCTCTCTCTCTCTCTCTCTCTCTCTGTGCTTCCGCCTTTCAAATAAATAAATAAATCTTAAAAAGAGTAGACAATAGATGGTACCTGCTGCCATTATCACTGTTGCTGCTGCTGTTAATAAAAATGATAAATAAGGAGGCACCTGGAAGAAGGGGGTGGTGGTGAGGTTTTGCTGCCGTCCAACCGTGTGGCTCCGGTCTCCGTGAGAGGAGGAGGTTGTGCCAGCTCATCTCCAAGCCCCTCCCGCTCGACAGCCCCTGAGCTATGAATAGGTGGGGCCCCGGGCCCTGGAGGAGTCTGGTGACTCAACAGCTAGAGGGGTTAGGTTTCCCTGAGAAAGAGTTTGTGTTTGGGGACTTGGTGCACAACAAAGGGAAGCCAGGGACAGGGCTGGAGGAAGCCGCACAGCCAGCGGAGAGGAGACCGTGACTAACAGGTGAATGACTAAGTCCGACCCCCTGACCTTCAACCAATCAGGGCTGCCCGTGTGCACCCCGCAAGCTGGCATCCCCAGCACATCTCGGCTCTGCCAGGCCCGGCTGAGCCTGGACTTAACGACATATGGAAGCAAAGGAAGCGGCCAAGAGACCAGCGGGGAGCGAGCCCCGGGGCTTGGAGTCAGAGGACCCAGCTCTCCGCTCTGACCCTGCTGCCTCCCAGCTGGGAGATGCTGGGGCAGTCTCTGGCCCCGCCCCAAGCCTCCCCACCTTCATCTGGATAACGGCGCTAACATTGCCTGCCTGGCAGCTTCCCTGAGACTTGGGACAGGGGACGAGAGCACTGGGGCCACTCACTAGGTGCTGAACCAACGGGACGTTCGGTCATTATTCCATCCCAAAAGGACTCCAGGGTCTCAGAAGGAGGCTCCCAAAGGGGTCAAGTGGGCAGGAGCTGTGGCTGTTGGCTTTGGGGTCAGGATCAACATAACATCAGTGGAACACAAGGCCCCTTCCAACCATCTGATCACAGCCCTGACCAATTTTTCTTAGAGCAGAGCCCTTGTGGACAGCTTCCAGCTAGGTGGTATGGCTGGACTGGGAGGTGACGAAAGGCCAGGGCTGGTTGGGTGTCCAGTCCTGCCTTTTACCCTCTTGATGCCTGTTGACTCCCAGGGCATGGGCAGTGCCAGCCAGGTGCAAACCTTCCCCCCCCAACAAGGGGTGAGCTGCTGCTGGTTTTCCTTCTGCTCTGCGCTTTGAGAAGGAGTAGCTACCAGAAGGGTGCTCTGCTGCCTCCAGCCCCAGCTCTTAGCATCACGTTTGCTGGGAACCCCAGCACTTCAGGAAACAGCAGGGGTGGAGGGAAAGGGCAATGCCCTCGCATTTCTGGCCCCCTTCAACCCATCGGTAGCATTCTCTGAGTGCTCATGGCCAGCCAGTGGGTACTGCGCCAAAGAAGGCAGCCCCGGGGCCCTGCCCACATGGAGGTTAATTATCGGGTGATTAAAGAGACAGAACACACCCCTGCTAATGTAAATAATCATTCAAAAGTGCTTGAACTGTTCCACCCAGGTTGTCCTGACACTGAGGCTTCTACAACTGCCTGGAGCAGTGGCCTAGGAGGTTCTGAGCCGAGGGAGGATTTGCCAGGCACCTAGAAGGTTAGTTTGAATGAGATAAATAGCAGACAGAGGACAAGGTGCGCCCGACAGGCACATGTGAGGTGCGCTCAGGGGACAGTCTGGCTGCAGAAGAGAGGGCGTGTGAGGAAGAACAGAGAACTGAAGTCAAGAGACAGAGCTTGGAGCCAGGGAGGCAGGTGCTTACAATCTGGGATGTGTGTGGACCAGATTCCACAGGCAACCAGGAGCCACTGGGGGCTTCTGAGAAGAGGACCGGTCTGGTGGGACCCATGCTTTGGGAGAGTCTTTCCAGCAGCATTGTCAGGGAAGCCGGCCTTGCTGGGGGGAATGAGGCAGGTGGTGAAGAGGTTACTATGGAGCTGGGGACAATGGGATGGAGAAGGAAAGGGCAAGAAGCGAGAGGGAGATGGAAGGTATACCGATGCTCGCTCTGATTCTCCAAACAGTTGGGCAGCTACCGAAACCTTGGCCGGTGGCAGTGGGGTGCCAGACGGGAGGAGACCCAGGGACAAATGGGGCCTGGTCCTTCTCAAGGAAGCAGCTACCTCTCTGGGAAGACCTGGGTCTGAGCATCCTCCCCTAACTCTCAGGGTCAGCAGGACCCAGAGGTGCCCCATCCCCACTGCAAGGCCCCTTCCCTCTCTCTTCCAAGAGGTGATCCAGACACCACACAGCATAGCTTCCCGTGTTCCCCAGAGAGCAGCGGAGCCTTGGAACAGAGCCTTGCGGTGGACAGACTACAGGGACAGTGTCCAGTCCTGCCTTTTACCCTCTTGATGCCTGTTGACTCCCAGGAAAACACTGCCATCTTGTCATGGGCCATGCCAAATGGCAAGGAGCCCCTGGCAGCTCAGCCAAGACAGGAAGGGGAGAAGGAACGGGAAAGAGGGCGGACAGAGCTCCTGGAGGCGTCCCAAAGGGCTTTGGGGGAAGGTGGGTTTCCAATCTCGGAATCCAAGCACGTCAGGGCTGGGAGGTGCCCTTGAGACCATGTTGGCCAACCTCCCCTGTCTGAGACCCAGGCAGGGGAAGGGACCTGCCCAAGGTCACAAAGCAGCACAGTAATGGACCTGGGAGGGGAGCGTGGGGTCTTTGGAGCAGGTGCAGTGTCTACTCATCTCTAGACATGCTGGGTGGCACCCTCAAGAGTCTGGCTGGGGACCCCCTTGTGGGACACCCATTTGTGCGCTGTGCCTGTGGCTATGTTGTCATAGGATCTGGGTGAGTATGTGGCCTCTTGCACGGTGATCTGCCTTGGTTTGGAACAGAGAACCAGGGCCATTCCTGTGAGGTGACTGTTTTGCAGACAAGGGAGAAGGCTGGCAAGGCTGGATCTGGCTTCCGGCACCAGCTCAGCTGCTCTCAGAAATTACAGGCACTGCCTGCTGGTGACTAAAGTCCTCCCGGACCTGGGCACACGCGCACACACAACCCGGGCAACACGCACAGGCAGAGACACACAGCACACACACCCCGAGCAGCTCTCACGGCTGGGGATAGAGGGTGTTCCCAGCACCCAGAGCGCCGCGGAGAGCCGCGTAGGGCGTCCTCCTGCCTCCCTGGGGCCCGCAGGTGTGGACGCGCCAGGGTGCGGAGCCCACGCCGAGGGACGCGGAGCAGAGGCGCGCGCCCCGCCGCTCACGCCCAGCGCCAGGCTCCAGGGCCGGCGCGGCCACACCCCTCCTCCCCGAGCCTCGGTCGGCCGGGCCTGCCGGTCTCACACACTCCGGAGTCCCCTGGGGACCTCGAGCCGCCTGGCAGGGCCAAGTTAGGGCTGGCCCGGCCGGAGGGGCCGGTCCCGAGCCAGGCATCGCCGCCTCCTCCTCAGATCTCCAGCCCGCGGAGAAGACCCGCCGGGCTGAGCCCCGGATCCTAAGGGCGCGGGGATGGGCGCCCAGCCCCTCTCCGGGGATCCTAGCCCCCCTCGGCGCCCAGCAGGGGTCCGCGCCCCCCGCCCCCACCCAGCGAGTAGTTACCGATGGTAGTGATGACGGTGATGGCGAAGTAGAAGGAGCCGGCGAAGCGCCACTGCACGCCGGCCTTGTGCGGCTTGAGGCGCAGCACGACGCGCTCGAGCTCCTCGTAGCCGCCCAGGCTGAGGTTGTAGCGCGCCCGCAGCTCCTGCTGCCGCCGCTCCAGCCGCCGCCGCTCCACCATCTCGGGCTCGGACTCCAGCGCGTCGAAGACCGCGGCGCCCACCAGCAGGTAGGTGAAGGTGCACACGATGAGCGCCAGCGTGCGCACGTTCTGCCGCTTCATCGTCGCGCCCGGGCCGCCGCCGGCCCCCCGGCGCCCCCGGCCCGCGCCCCGGCCGCCGCTGCTGCTGCCCCGCAGGCGGCCTGGGGCATGGCTGCGCTCCGCTCCCGGCGCCCGGCACCCGCTCCGCGCCCGCGGCCGCCGCAGCCGCCGCTGCCGCCGCGGAGCTGTCCCTTCAGCACCACCCACCGCCCTCCTCCGCCGGCCCCGCGCCCGCCCCCGCCCCGCGCCCGCAGGCTGCCTCCTCCCGCCAGCCCTCCCGCCCAGCCAAATAAGGACTGGGGAGACGGCCGGCCGAGGGAGTGAGGGCGGGGCGGCGAGCGGGAGAACCCAGGCAGGACAGCGGAGGTGGGGGGGGGGGGGGAAGGAGAGGGAGGGAAGGAGAAAGAGACGGAGAGAGAGGGAGGGAGGGATAGACAGGGGGAGAGAAGTGGAGGGAGAGACAGGGAGAGAGGGAGGGAGGAGAGAGAGAGAGAGAGAGAGAGAGAGAGAGAGAGAGAGAGAGAGAGAGAGAGAGAGAGAGAGAACCCGAGGCACAGAAAACTAGCCAGAGACAGGCAGATCTAGGGGGAGGGAGGCGTGATTCAGGAGAGAGCCCCCGAGGTAGATGGGCAGACACAGAAGTGGAAGAGAGAGGCAGGCAGAAATCTACAGAGGGGAAGTTGAAGCACAAAGAATAGAGAGAGAGAGAGAGAGAGAGAGAGAGAGAGAGAGACTCCGAGAGCTGGAGATAAGCGGATGCCACAGAAAAAGATGCAAAAGCAAAGAAGGGAAAGGAGCAGAGGGGTCCCCCCCCCCGCACCAAACCACAGCTGTTAGGGCTGGAAGGGACCATGGCCTGGCTGTCCTCCACCTCACTATACAGATGGGAAACCAAGGCACAGAGAGGCCAAGCCACAGGCAAGGGCAGGCAGCATGTCAGTGACAGCCCTGGGACTCTGCCAAGCTTTCCTAGGCCATACTCCCTGCACTGTGCCAGGCCCCGGCTGTCTTAGGAACAGGCAGGCCCAGCTGTGGCCCTGGGCACACATGAGCGACAGCCCGGGGGAGAACCCGGCTCTGGGGAATTGTGTGCCTCCCAAGTCAGCACAGCTTTTGGACTGGGCTGCGGAAGCACAGCCTAGGAGCCGGGGCCGCCTGTGCTGCCCCCACCAAGGCCCTCCAGGCTGTCCCGACATCCACAGCTCCTGTGCTGCTCTAGTGTGCCGGATTGGGCTGGGACTGGGCTGCCAGAGACAGCCCTGGACGCTGGCTTGGAGGTGTCCCCACAGAACTGGGATCTGACTGAGATGATCCAGAGCCTGTGTCTCTGTTTCTCCACGTGCCAATGTGGCGGCTGTGGTGATGATGTGAGAAGGGCAGTGGGACCTCGGACAAGGTGTGGCTGCCCCCACCCCCAGAGCCTCCCGCCCTTACCCTAACTTCGAGGAGGCCATGCAGATGCTCCTTCAGGCTT
Source organism: Oryctolagus cuniculus (assembly GCF_051225735.1). NCBI lineage: Eukaryota > Metazoa > Chordata > Mammalia > Lagomorpha > Leporidae > Oryctolagus > Oryctolagus cuniculus. The sequence continues at coordinate 181,131,070 of NC_142868.1, forward strand.
TGCTCAGCTCCAGGCAGCTCCAGGCTTGGATGTGCTGGGTGAGCAGAATGTTTGGAATGTGAGTCCCAGTGCCAAGGAGGACCAAAAAGTCCTGCACGGGCCCCTAGCAAGGGCCACACAGAGAGACATGGAAGAGGCCCCAAAGTCCCCGACCGAGGAGGCGGTCAGCCAGAAGGGGGAGCACCACCTGCCCACATCCTGGGCTGACCTGTCACCGCCGGTGGCTTCACTCCCTCAGCCTGCTCATGCCTTCAACCATTCACTCAGCGCAAGTACTTATCAAGCATCTGCTGTGTGTCCGGTTAGGCACATGAATCATTTCTGGTCCTTACCACAATCCTGAAAGGTAGGCATGGCTGTGCCCGTTTTGCAGATGGGGAAACTGAGGCTGAGGGTACTGCAGAATATCCCCCCAGGTACTCAGCTGGGAAGAAGCTTCTGTTCGTCTGTCTCAAGCCTGTGCTCATCTCTGTGACTCCTCAAGACTCAGTTTTTGGTCAACTGTGAAGTGGGAGTGAACGTGAGCTCTACAGCCCCTCCTGAGCTGTCTCGCAGGAGACTGCATGTGTGCAGACCTGATGCGGTGGGGCTCTCCAGTGGCTTCCATTCCCCTCGGGCTCCGATCTCTGGACCAGAGCCTGATGGAAGAGCCATGACCTCCTAGCACCTTGTTCCTCCTCCTCCTTTGCGCCTTTGCAGACACAGCTTCCTGGTCTTGCCCTCTGACCATGAACTTGGCCTATTGCAAGCTATTCCCCTTGGTATCCCCTGGCTCCCTGGAAGAAAATCAGTGCCTTTTGCAGCTTAGATAATGTGGACTTTTGATGTAGTGGCTCCTGGCCCCAGTGTCCCCAAGACTCAGTTTCCCCAAAGCTTGTGTAGATGAACAAGTGGCTTGCCCGAGCTGATCTTCAGCATGAAAAGGCATGAGGACAAGGCCTGCTTGCTTCTGTGCACACTCGGGGCTACTGCATGTGGTGGAGCTTTGGAAAAGAGGAAGCAAAGCTCTCTTTAGGGGCAGGTCATTAATTATGGATGGTGATGAAGCTTGTCCTCCCAGCACTTGGGACCTGCAAGGACCTTCAGACGTCACCAGCCTGCCTGTCTCATGTTACAGATGAGAAAACCAAGGCTCAGTGGGTAGGGGCAGGGTTGCCCCAGGGTCCCACAGGGAGTGAGAGGAGACCAGGACTCATTCTCTTGGCTGGGGGCCTTCCTGTAGCACCATTATGTGTGGGACAAGAGCACCTGGCAGTGGGGGGCCCGTGACACATCCACAGTAGCCTTGGTGCCCAGGGGGCGGCCTGGGTCTCCTGCCCTCCTTTCTCAGGTGGAGGGAAATGGGGTGGTGGAGCCGTGCTGGTGCCCGTGGAGGTTTCTGAGAAGTACCTGGGACTTGCAGGTGGTGCCACAGACCCAGCGCCACCCTACTTCCATCCAGGACCCCCTGGCTGTGCCTGCACCTGCCCGAGGTCACACAGTCTGCTTTGCTTGCTGTACCACTCACACTAGGCCCTCCTCCCTGGGCCTTGTTTTGCACAGCCGCAGGTAGAGGGGTTTGGACCAGGAACTGTCCGTGCTCCCATCGCCTTCCTGGCCTGCTTATGCCTCTGTTTTCCCAGTTCTCCCAGGAATCAGGCAAAAAGAGGGACTAGGCACTGCTTTTATGACTCTAGTTTGCAAGGAAGGGGACACATACAGAATTAGGACCAATCATACAGAATGTCTATCATTAGTTCCTATGTTTTATTATAACCTAGATGTCACATAATTCTTTTCCAGCTTTGTCTTCCACTTCCTTCTCCCCCTAAGCTCCAAACACTTCCAAGCACTTTCTTGCTTTACATGGTTATGTGGCTCCCATAGCCCAGCGACGCCAGCATCCCTTATGAGATCCAGTTGCTCTGCTTCCAATCCAGCTATCTTCCTGGGAAAGTAGCAAAAGATAGCCTAATGCTTTGGTCCCCGCCACCCACATGGAAGACCCAGATGGAGTTCCAGGCTCCTGGCTTTGGCCTGGTGCAGCTGCGGCTGGTGCAGCCATTTGGGGAATATACTAGTGGCTGGAAGATCTCCTTCTCCCCCACCCCCCAACACCTCTGTAACTCTGCCTTTCAAATAAATAAAGAAGTCATTAAAAAAGTAGTTGTGAGTGTCTGAAAGGCTGAGACAGCGTGTAGTGCAGCAGAGAGAGAGCAGAACTGGGAACCCAGAGGCCTGGAATTTGGTGCCAGCGCTGCCCCCAGCTGTCAACTAGCAGGGTGGACTTGGGAGAGCCACGTGGCCACTCTATGCCTGTTTCCTTTTCTGCAGGCTGACAGCCTGAGTTCCTTCCCTTCTGGCCTTCTGGGATGTTCTTGGGAGGTTGGCCCTCTGACCAGCTGTGCTCATTCTAGCTCGTTCTACAATGGCCAAGAAGGTTGTCTGAGGATGAGGGGCCCAGGGACCTGTCTGCTCATGGATCCAAGTCCCCCTGCATGGGCAATTAGGCTGGAAGGTAAGGGGCAGGCCGCTGTGGTGGGGATGAAGGAGCTGCCGCCAAGCTGGGCCAGAGCAGCTGTGAAATTCTGGTCCGCTCTGCCTTGGCCCGACCATGAGCTCCTGCAGGTAGGGCTGAGGTCTTACTCGTCTCGGTCCCCTGTAGCCCCTGGCACAGTAGCTGGCACAGAGGAAGGGCCCTAAAGACTGTGTGTCCATGCCAGTCGGCCTGGCTACGCGGGAGGGAGGCTGGGCCGGGGCCCTGATTCCAGAGCCGTCTCAACGCCAGACAAAGAGGCCTGAGGAGGGGGAGCAGGGCCCAGGAACTACTGCAGGAAGATGGGCCACGGCTGGCACCCAGCCCTGTGCCGGGGGCCGCAGCCTCGGGCTGCTGCGTGCTGAGATTGTGGGTGCCCCTGGCTGCGCTGTGGCGTGTCCTGGTGTGTGTCCGTGGGGAGAGAAGCTAGGATCAGCCGGCTTCACAGAGCATCGTGGGCCCCAGGGCAGCTAGCTTGTGTTTGTCAAGAAAGGCTATTTGTTGAACGTCTCAAGCCCACATCAAACATGGAAGGCAACTGTTAACAAGGAGAAGCTGTGTGGGCTGCCAGGGGCTGGGAGGCCAGACGCCTGGCCCCAGACTGGGTCCTGCCCTACTTGAGCTGTGTGACCTGGGAACAAACTGCCTCTCTCTGGGCCACATGAGGGGCAAACTCAAATCTATGGAAGGACTTGTGTTTGGTTCTCCTATACGTACGGCGAGGGAGAAAGTGGGCTCCACGGGGCGTGGGCTCAGACTGACTCTGTGCACGGCTCCATCACAGCAGGAAGTCCCACCCCCACGCCTGCCCCTGATGTCCAACTCCTGCCACGATGCCTCCCTCTTGCTGAGGCTGATGGTGACCCTGGATGAGCACCTCGTCCATGCGTGCATAGGGACCGTGCCCGCTGCGGGTCACCAAGTGCAGCCGCCGCTTGTCCTCAGCGGGGGGGGGGGGTGTCTCAGTTTTCATTCTCCTAGTGGCACGTGAGACACCCGCTCCATCCTCAGGTTTTCCTGGGCCCTGGTACCACTCACGATGCTGATGTGCTGCGCGCTTGTCTGGCTCCCACCCGCCCCTCCTTCCCTGTCCTCCCCCCTCAATACCCCCCCACACACAAGGAGGCAGGAGATGAGAGAGGGAGGCCTGGGACCAGAGCAGCTTCTGATCTCCAGCCTGGCATGTGTGCCCTCACACGTGTATGTGTGTGCATGCGTGTGTGTGTGTGCGTGGTAGGCTGTGAGCCTGATACTTCTGCTTCAGTCCTGGTCTCCTCTGTCCCCTTCCCAAAGATCATTGGATAACTAAAGCTAAGGACATCTTCGACCACCCAATGATGGTGAGGAAAGAGAGGCTGGCGAGGGCGGAGAGCACCTGCAGGGTCCCCACCGTGCAGGGCTGCGCTGGGGCTGGAGCCTGTCTCCCCTGACTGCCCAGCCCATGACTACAAGGTAAGCTCCTTAAAGTCAGCCCGTGCCCATTGCGAGAGCTGAGCCCCCGTAGGCTCGGCCTCTGCAGACTGTGGAGTGGCCGCAGCCTGGGTTTCCTGATGCGCATGTTGCTGCTCAGGGGAAAAGTGAGCGTGAAGATCCAGTGCACAGTCTCACACATCTCGCCATCCTTCTCTGCAGGTTTGCGGCCCCTGAGAAGCAAGCAGAGGCAGCCTGCACTTAGCACCGAGCACAATAATTACAATCGCACTTGCAGTGATTAATCAGCTGGCGAGAATTGAGTGGTGCCCGCGGGCGTGCGCAGCAGTGTGTGTGTGTGTGTGTGTGTGTGAGAGAGAGAGAGAGAGAGAGAGAGAGAGAGAGAGGAGGCAGAGGAGTGGGCAAGAGCGGCGACTCTGCTCCTGGGGAGTGGGTTGTGGTGTCTTTCCCTTGACGGACGGGCTCGGTGGTCTCTGCGGTGTCCCTCGGCTCATGTCATGTTCTGCCCAGGACTGGGCTGGTTTCTGTGATCTCGGCCCAGAAGCGGGTCCCTGGCCTGTCACCCTGATTACCAAACACCCCCGCTGGCCCGATGTATGTGGGACAACTTAGAGAACCTGGGAGGCTTGGCCTGGAGAAAAGACGTGGTGGACACGCAATGCCAGCCGTCACGTGAGGGTGGATTAGCTCTGCTCCGTGAGCCGACGAGGGCACCAGGAAAGGCGCTCAGCTTAACCCGCGGCGGGGCATTCCCCTTGGCCGTGGAGAAGGACAGCTACCCAGGGTGGCACTGAGCCCCTACTCAGTGATGGTAGGCAAGCAACGCCTGCTTGATCCTTTGGGTTGAGGCCACTTTCAAAGGCTCCTAGGAGCGCGTGCAGTGCCGGGCACATAGTAGGTCTGCAAGCACCGTCTTCTGGCTTGACTGCTGAGTGTCCTGCACCAGGGGCGGGTCCAAATGCCCTCTGTGGCTCTCCTGGGCTCGGTCCAGCACTTATGGAGCAGGCTGTCTTTGCCAGGCTCTTTGTCCCTCCAACCTGGGAATGCTGCCATTGGCTGGCCCCGGGCCACAGAGAGGGCTGCATCTGGAGCTGAAGCCCCACAGCGCTGCTTTCTCCCGGCTCCCCTCACCCATGCCAGGTCCAGAGCCCACTCTCCACCGCCTGCCCCCTGCTGTCTGCAGCAGCCCGGCAGGCACAGGTGTCGGGCAAAGGCCTGGCGGTCCCGGGACTCCAGCAGGGGGAAATGCGGCTCTGGCAGGCTAATTACTGGGAGCTGATTCTATTAAGCAGATAGCTCGCTCCCGGCAAAGCAATTACATCTAATCAGCCCCTTGCAGCCGTCCAAGGGGACAGCCGTTTGAGCCAGACACATGCGTGAGTAGGAGCATCAAAGCGGCCTGGGGTCCAGGCCTGCGGGCTGGTCTGGGGCCAGGCGCTGCTCAGAAAGTGGTCCCCTGGGCCATCTGCAGGCTGCCCAGGTGCCAGGCCCAGCCTTGAGAGGGACTGCCAAGCCCTGGTGGGGACTCGGCTCTGCCACTGAGGAGCCGAACTTCACCAGGAGAGTACTTCAAAGATCCGTGCCTCAGTTTCCCCGCCTGTCAAACAAATGGGGTGGACTAGAGGGCCCATTCCAAGTATGAGTCTCCCTGGTTTGCATTCTCATCCGGGTTAAAGGGAGCTGAGCAGCCAATGGGAAAGCCGTCTGAAGTCTAAACACAGAGATGCAGCGCATGTGATCTGATTATTCAGATTATGGTTTAAAAAAATGTGAAATCATACATTGAAGATACAGATGCCCCATTGCTATTCTTTTTCTCTTTCTCTAGAAATTTTATGAAACTTACGTTCCTTGCCCCCCACCCCACCCCAAACCAGTCATGGTGACCGCCATTCAGGGCCTTCTGAGTCTCACTGAGAAAGCTGGGGCGCATTGGAGTTTTAACGCATGGGGAGGGGGTGGTCCCTGGGCCAGAGGGCGTGATGGGCAAGACGAGACGAGGGCAATGCCGGGCCACGGCCGCATCCGTGTCTTCCACGCTGCTTCCCAGGGCAGCTTCCCTTTCCAGAGGAAGAAGTCCCTGAAAAATGGCTTTGACATGGTCTGGACACGGAGGAGATGCTCTAAACGTCAGTGCCTCCCGGCGCTGAAGTCTGAGACTGGGCCGGGGCCAAGGAGCTGGTGGGACCCGAAGTCAGCAGGGGAAGGCTCCGCAGGAGAGGAGACCTGTGCAGCGCGCAGCTGTGAGGCCTCGGGAAGGCCCCGGCCCTCCTGGAGCCCCCGTTCCCTTCTCCGTGAGCCGGCGGGAAGCTAGGAGAGCAGCCCCAGGGCCTCGGTCGCACAGTACCGGGCAGACGCCGAGGGCAGCGGTGCATGTCAAAGGAAGACCCTCTCCTGTCTCAAGGTGAGCGCTCCTGGCAGCCGGGCCCAGGCCCCTCTCCAGTCCAACCCTTCTCTCCATTTCCGTGTTCACGGTGGACACTTTGAGAGCAGACGGCGGGGGCTCGTGCTGCCCTCGTTGCTCTCGGAGGGCTGCTGCCCATGGGCCCGGCCCCCAAGGGGAGCCCTGATTGCCAACCAGTGGCCTTGCTACGCCATGCACTGCATTTGGGCATCCATGGAGGGGGCGAGAAGCAACCTGGACTCCGAGACGGGGTGAGGGGAACTGGTTCTCCTGGATGAGGCTCAGTGGGGAGGAGAAGGGGGCGGCAGCACGTGGGCACCGGAGCACCGAGGCGGGCCAGCATCCTCCTGCTCCTGGGCACCCGGCACTAACAGCTTGCCAAGAGAGGGGTTGGGAAGAAGCCGCTTTGTTCCCCCTTCTCTTCCAGGAGGGAGGACAGAGCAGGCACACTTGGAAAGCCGCCGTGCAGCGGTAGAAACCTGTGCTGCTACTCGGAGGCAAGAGGCACACAGGTGCTGAGCTTGGGTGGGGACACAGTCAGATGGTGGCCTCGCCGGCCCTGCCCTCGTCGCCGCTCTCCCTAGGGCTGCTGCACCTGCTGTTCTGTGCTTTTTGCAGTTCCTCCCGATGCTTTTCCTTGTCCTTGTGCCAGAACACACACTATGCCAGGTCCATCGGCGAATGTGCTCAGTGCTCCCAATAACTCTAGCGGTGGCCTCGTTCTGAGTTTGCAGATGAGGAAACGGAGGTTCATAGCAAAGCAGTTTGTGGGTTCTCGTTAGGTCTAAGCGCCGGCAGATCCGAGATTCAAACCCGGGCCGTCTGCTATGCTTTCCCTGCTCTGTCACAATGATTGAGGGCAGAGCTGGGTAACAACAGGGAAGCAAAACAGAAGATGCTATCAACACGGGGCCTGGCACAGGGCTAGAGCCGAGAAAAACACCAGTGTCATGAATGGCCGAGGAGCTCAGAGAGGGAAACAAAGCCTGGAAAGGGCCTGGACCCATCACCCGGGTAAACCCTGCAGGCACAGGAGCTCGACTCAGAGACAGGCAAGGGCAGAGCTGTGGGTGACACCTGCTGCCTGCGGCTGGCAGAGGCCGGGCAAGAGGGCTGTCAGTGAGCACGCTGGGCACCCATCCACAGAGGAGATGGGGTGGGAGGAGGCCGAGCTCACCCTGGCCTGGCCCCTGCTCGGTGCTTAGGCACCCGGTGCAGGCAGCAACTCACAAAGGCCTCCACACCTGCACACAAAGGGAAGAGGCCTTTGGAGCTTGGAGCTGGGAGCCTGGGAGAACGGAACAGCAGGGTCTCCAGCGGCCCCAGGGATCTGAAGGTAGCAGGTGGTGCACGGACCAACCACAAGGACAAGGGCTGGTCATGGCTCTGGGCTGCTGTGGAGGGGCCCAGGGGCACCATGGCTCCGGGCAGCGCAGGTCTCGGATGCTCCAGAGGTGGTGCAGGCAGTGGTGCGTGCAACCCGCAGCTTGTCAGGGAGCGGGGGCCTGCGGGGAGACAGAAGGGCCCGGGGCCGCGGAGAGGCAGAGAAAGGGACGTGGCTCAGGACCAGTGTGAGCAGCAGGAACGAGCTGCAGCCTGCCGGACCCGAAGGACAGAAGAGCAAACAGCTCCCAGGGGCTCGGGGCTGTCTGCTGACGGCCTGGCGCTGCCCTGGGCAGGGAAAGGATCGCCCCGCTGGCTCGCTGCTCTTTTCCTGTCGCCTAATGCCACGCCACACAAACCTGGTCTATTAATAAACGCTTGATGAATCGAGTCGCCACAGGCCTCCTGGCCAGAGAAGTGGTCCTCCAGACCAGGCCTAGGAGGCGGCAGGAGGCTGGCCCTGCCCCTCCCCCACGTGCCAGCATCTTCTAGGACAGATCCTGGCCCCGCTGAGCTAGCTAGGGGGGTTTGGGAGGACCAATGAGGCAAGTGCCGCGAGAGTCCTGAGTAGGGATTCCTGGATCAGGAATGCGTTATGGGCATTACGGCCCTGGGAGGAAGGCAGCCTGGGGCTGAGGTGGTCTGGCTGGGGAAGGGGCTCCCTGGGCCTGGCCTGGGGGGATGGGCTGCGAAAGGATTCAGCTGATCAGAGGCAGGCGAGAGGCTCAGCGGTGACTCAGAGGTTGAGTTGCAATGGGTGCCCAAGGAGCGGACACCTGGTCCACTTAGGTAATGACAAAGACCCAGAGAAGGGGAAGGGCCCGGGGCTGACTGAGGACGGCATTCAGCTGGGTTGAGCTCACACCCATTGCTGAGTTTCCTGGACTATCCTAGAGTTGTCTGAGTTTCCAGAAACTTCTCTGCCTAGGAAAGTGTTGCTGGGGTCTCAGGCAAGGTGAGGGCAGCAGACTGGAGCAGGTACAGGTTGGTGTCGGCCCTGGGAATCTGGAGGCATGCTGGGAACCCGACTGCCCCTCCCGTGGGAGCCCCAGTTCCCGCGTGCAGCCCAGTGGGGGCCCTAGTTCCCGTGGGCAGCCCAGTGGGGGCCCAAGTTCCCACGGGCAGCCCAGTAGGGGCCCCAGTTCCCGCGTACAGCCCAGTAGGGGCCCTAGTTCCCACATGCAGCCCAGTGGGGGCCCGAGTTCCCTTGGGCAGCCTGTGGGGGCCCCAGTTCCCTTGGGCAGCCCTGTGGGGGCCCTCAGTTTCTGTGGGCAGCCCTGTGGGAGCAGCCTTCTGTGCTGCAGGTTCTCCCCTGGGGATGTCGGGCCAGGAGCTGCTGGTTCTAATGCGGGACCTTGGGAGGGGGCTGATTCACAGTGGCTGGACTGGGGGATAGGAAGGCCCCACCATCTGCCTCTGGTAACCCCAGAAATACGCTCTCATGTTTGCCCCAAACTCGGGTTTGAGAGCACATTCGGGACGTATGCAGTCCCGTGGTTCCCCCCATTTTCCCAAGGAGGCAAGGAGGCTCCCCGTTTCACCAAACAGTCGGTGCGGGGGGCGAGACCCAGGCTGACTCGCCACCACACAGGACGGGCTGTGCATCTTCTCCGCTCTGCGCTCGCCCCTGGAACCCGCTCCCAGTCTCAGCTGCCTGGAGGCTCCCTGAGCGACTTCCGCCGGAAGTCCTGCTTCACCATCTAACTCTCCGGCTGTTGGGCTGGAGCAGCCCAGTCCCCGAGAGTGGGGAGAGGGACAGAGAGGGAAGGTCCGGGTCTGCGGCGCAGAGCCGCCTGGAGCTGAGGCTGGGTTCTGGCATCCCTGACCGCAGGTGTGGCGGGCGAGACCCGGCACTGCGAGGAAGGGCAGCAGGCCGAGAGCTCTGTTCCCTTCGCCTAAGCTCCCAGCTGGGACCGAGAACACCAAATCCTCTTTGAATAAAACAGAAAAGGGCTTAAAAAAAAAATCAAGACATTAACCTTCTGAAATGGGACACCCCCGCGCAGAGATTAACTTCTTCCCTAAGCACTTTTTTTTTCATTTCTATAAACATCTTAATTCTTGCTGACATCATGGCCAGCCTGGATTAGAGATGAGTGGAAAGATCGATGGCTCCGTCTCAGCTGTACACGCACATGTGCGCTGGGCACACACACACGGGGGCACACACACACACACACACACACCGCCGCTGGGGCATACACACACACACCGCCGCTGGGGCACACACACACACTGCCACTGGGGCACACACACACACACACACACACACACCTGGAGCTGCAGCAAGCAAAATGTAGAGCTGGATTTTATTTCCAGCTCTGCCGCTGAACCCTGGCCTCGGCTTCCTCATCTGTCAAGTGGGCGGTGGTCAGCTGATTCCCCGCCCACTCTTGGGGGCTGCCGGGGTTGCATGGGGCCATTGCCCATTTGCTGATTTCCCTCTTGCCCACCCCTTGGCTTCTCAAACACCCCACCTGCTCCTTCCAGAACCCCTCTGACAGCCTCCAGGCCGGGAAAGGAAGCAGGCACGTGGCCACAGCTGCTCTGACGGTCCTGGCCACTCTGCCGTGGGGGCACCTGCCCGCTGCTGGGCACACTGGAGCTGCTTCCCCAGGTCTATTCTGTTCCTTTCGCCTCCCACTGTCCAGCTCAGCTGGACCCCAAGCCATGTCTGAGGCCAGGCTCGCTTTGCTGCTGGGCCACTGAGGAAGCCACGAAGAGTTTCTGGGTTTCGGGGTCCTCTGAAATGGCTCCCTGGGCTTTTAGGATGAAGATCCGGGTCCTCCGGGGTGGGGCAGGGGGTGGTGGTGCCTGAGGACTGGCCCCGCCCACTTCTCCAGGCTGACCGGCCGGGAGGTGCACCTGCCCTGCTCACGTCCCCAAGCCTGCCACCATGCTTCTGGCACAGCTCCGCCCCACGTGAACCTGACTTGCCGCTCCCTTGCCAGTCTCTTTCCCAAGAAGCCTTTCGTGTCCCCAGAGAGGGAAGCCCCCACAGTGCTCCTCCAGCTCCTTCCCGCCTGCCCTGACAGCAGTGAGCATGGTTCCAGCTGAGACCAGTTCCATCCTGGTGCTCCGTGTCTGTCGCCACCCCTGCTGTTCTGTTCTCCCAGGCTCCTAGCTCCGGGCTCAGGCTCCAGGAGGGCAGGGACACGTGGGGAGGGCTGTTTATGTTTGTTGTTCAATAAAGATTTATTTATTTGAAAGGCAGAGCAACAGAGAGGGAGGGGTGGGATGCTGGTTCATTCCCCAAACGGCTGCAACAGCCAGGTTTGTGCCAAACTGAAGTCAGGAACCCCATCCGGGGCTCCCACACGGGTGGCAGGGGCCCAAGCACTTGGGCCACCTTCTGCTGCCTTTCAGGTGCATTAGCAGGAAGCTGGATGGGAAGTGGAGCAGCCGAGACTCCAAGTGGCACTCCAGTATGGGACGCCCACACTGCAAGCTGCAGTTTAACCAACTGTGCCACAGCACCAGCCCTGGGAGGTGTGTTTCCTTCCAGTCCCTCCACCCACCCCCAGCACCTGCTAATGTCTGATGCTCCATAAGCAGTTGCTGAGTAAATGAATGAGTGATGTTGAAATCTGCTCTCTTCAAGCACACATGAGACCAGGCTCAGCACCTTCTGTGAAATCTGGACACAGAATTCCCCAGCATAGCTTTTTCCTTCTCTGGGTGGGTCCCTGACCTTCCCCAAAAGCCGCCCCCTTCCCTTTCCTTCTGACCCCATAAAATCGCAAAACCTCGGCTTCTTTTTAAACCTGCACTTGACCGGCTGGCAGCACCAGTCCGGTCAGCAGCAGCAACAGCCGTGCCTGCCGCCAATCATTTCACACCGTGACTGCCACCAGCTATGGTCTTGTAGCTCCTACAGGCACTGGAGGGGAGGGCTGTTGTGGGGTGGTCCTGGCTCAGCGACAATCAGGAGAGGGGTGCTAGGTACCCTCAGTGGGTCTGGTCCTTGGGTAGAGTCTGGTTCCAGAGTCTGCTTCCAGCTGGAGCAGGGGTTATGGAAATCTTTCTTGGTTCTCGTTTTGGTCTTCTCTCTCTAGGCGCTCAAAGAACCACGACAGCTCGACATGTTCTGCAGAAGACAGGATCCCATGCTCGAATGCACTGGGCAATTCAACACCCTTCAGAGTTAGTTATTGCTTTCAAGCAAGAGAATAATTCTTATCATTTAAACTTGAAAGGGGACAATTCTAAGGACCTTGGGGAGTTCACAAAATCTGCCGTGGGATCGTGGGGTCGGAGGCAGAGAAGTGAGGGACAACACCCAAAGCCACAGGAAGATCCCTCTGTTGCATAAACTCTGGCTTAGGCCACCAGCTCTACCACCCTGGATGCTGGCCCTGGAACCACGGCTCCCATCACAGCCTCTGGGAACAGATTGTTGTCCCCACTGCTGCCGCCGCCCTCACTGGCATGCAAGGGGCCCCGCCCAGTCCCTGCTTCTTCACCTCACTGATTTGGGATTCAAGGCCTGGGAAAACGCATCAGATTGGGGGAGGGAGGTCACGCACCTATGCCCTAGCGGCAAGAGGCTGGAGCGATGTGGAGGGGCCACTTTCACCTTCTGTCCTGGGAGGCAGCCTCTGCCTCCAAACACAAGGGACATCTTCAGACACCGAAAGGGACAGCAGATGCTGAGTGGCCCAACAGAACGGCAAGTGTTCTGTCCACTGTGGGCCCTGGACACCTCCCCTGGGAGCCCACAGTGCAGTAGGACAGGGCCTTCTGACTCAGTTCTGCTGACGTCTTTGTTGTGGGGGTGTCCGGTGCGTTGCAGGATGAGGGGGCAGCATCTGGGTCTCTGCCCTCTAGATGCCCCCAGCATCTTCCCCGCAGTGACAACTAAGAATTTCTGACGTCCTCTGGGCGACAAATTTCACTCCGGATTGAGAACTGTCTAGGGGCTCCGCAGGACATCTGGAACATGTTTGAGGGACGGGATTGATCCTACTTCCTTTTCCAAGCCTATTTGACCATTTCTCCTCTCTAACATCCTTTGACTTTTTTAAACAAAACTTTGGGAAACGCTGGGCTGCTGCCTGGAGACCCGGCTCTAGGGGGAGGTTTCTATGGGAGGAGGCTGCACAGGTGGAATGGCACCCAGGGCTTCCTGTCAGCACCCTCGCCACCTGCCTACCTTCCTGGCTGGGCTGGAGTCTCCCTGGGGCCTGGCTTTGTGAAACCTCAAGCTCTGAGGGGTTGGACCTGACCCTGGGAACAGGGTCCAGGGAGGAGCCTGCAGAATTCCATTCAGTGTGAAGAGCTGGGCTTTTCCTCTTGGCTGTGAACTTGCTCTGCAGGCCTCAGGCTGTGAACTTGCCCTCACCACCAGGAACACAGGCTTGGGAGCAAGCCTCACGCAGGTGGCTGCCCACAGCTGGTCTCTCACGTACTGGCACAGGCTCCCTGTCCATACCCGACACATGTTCACCAGGTCGAGATCTTGATAACCGCTCCAGGAATGCTTTGAACGCAGAGTCAATGCATCGGTCCAAACCCAGCAAACGTCCCCACCGCTGTGGCCAGGATGAGGGGTCATAGGTCGCTGAAGGTCGGGCCCTCCCCACTGGCCTTCCCCAAAGAGGGAGCTGCTGGAGCCGCTGCTGTTAGGCCAGAACTGGAGCAGGGGGAGCTCCGTTCGGGGACTCGTCCTGCAGCCCAGCAGTGTCCCCACATGCAGGGCTCGGCTCTCACTTGCTTCTTCCTTAGACCTCCCTCCTGCGGCTTGGGGTGTGACCGAGTGACCTTGACTGTTAAACTCGAGAAAGCAGCACAGGGAAACTAGAACAAGGCCAAGGTTAGACAAGCCTGTGTTTGATCCACCTTGGGCTCGTCACCCTTCTCTCGGAATTTCAAGTTTATTGCCTCCGTCGATTTTTTTTAAATGCTTTTCCTCCCCTGCTTTCTAGGGTTCTGTATTCTAGGTACTGACAGATGGCTCCTGGGTGGTAGAAGGGGGGGCTCCCTGAGGCCTCTGTGAAGATTTGGGGACCCCCAGGTTCTGGACCTCAGGGTGCATTTCCACAGGGCAGGGGAGACAATAGGAATGGGGGAAAAAGGCTCGAAAATGCCTTGGATCCCGACCAGCCAGAGGATGCGCCAGTGGAAAATTCCTGCTGTGTGTCAGAGGCCCACCTGGCGCGGGTGACGCCAGCCAGACACGCAGGCCTCACGGCGTGTTTAGACAGCACTTTCCTGCCCCGTCAGAATTCCCCGCGGCCCTCGCCACTGCTCCTTCTGGAAAAGTGGGGTGGGGTCCTCGCCTGGGCTCCGGAAGCTGCAGCAAGGATTGGGAGTGGCGCAGTGGGCTTTGATGGGGAGAGCGGGCGGCAGGAGGCCCTGACCTGGCTCTAGGTCTTCCCCGAGCCCAGATCTGGGGCCCAGGGGTGGTTACGTCCCCGCTCTGGGCCCTAGGCTCCCCATCTGTGCCCCACTAAAGGTGGGCCCGGACATCGGCCTGCTGGGGCACGTTGGCAGCGTCTGGAGACACCAAGGCCACTTCATGTACAGAAGCCGGGGGCAGCCGTGAGCAGCTGCGCTCCTGGGCTCCCCACCAACAAAGGCGGCTAAGAGACCCTGAAACCTGACCCTGGAACCAAGGACTTTACAGCGTCTTGGTGCCTGTGGAGGTTTGCAGGGGTGGAGCTGATGGAGCTGATGGACCTGGGAGTAGCTGAGGGGAGCCCCAGGCCTCACACTACTGGGGATCATCCTTGCATCCAGAACTCTCTCAGGACCAGGCTGCGTGCTTCCTGGGGGCAGCATATGTCGCTGAGGCTGGCATGGCCAGGGAGGAGTGGCCCTCAGACTTTGCACAGATCCCAGACTCAGCTGCCTGGGAGTCCAGGGCATGGGCCTTGGGAGGCCTGCTTAGGGCTGAGCACGCTGGCCAAGACAGACCTGTGGGTGCCCATGGGTTGGACATTGGATGGGTGCTCACAGCGCCTGGGCTGGGATAGAGGCCATTGCCTGGGCGGTCCTTGGTTCCATGCTCCCTGCCTGGCTGGACCCCTCACCCTGTCCTGCTGACCGCCTCATCTAAGATCTCAGGGTCCCACAGACAGCATCTCACCCAGTTCCCCTTACCTCCCCACTTGATGCCAGGAGGACACGCCCAGTCTCCCAGGGTCGCCCTGTGCCCTGCCCGCCTAGGGTCTGGGCTCCCATCCCCAGCCCGTGTCTCTGCAGACCCCTCTGCAGGTGCACACTTCCAGGAGGGCTCTGAGTGACCTGAGGACCAGGGTCACTGTCATCCATGCATGACCGGCAGACAGCAGCACCTGCAGGTGTGTGTGTATGTGCACACGTGTGAGTGTGTGTGTGCACTCGTGTGAACTCACAGGATCCCACCCTGGCCATGGTCAGGCCCAGTGCCCCCCCCTTATTTTTTCTTAAGATTTATTTATTTTGCTTGAAAGTCAGAGTTACACAGAGAGAGGAGAGGCAGAGAGAGAGAGAGAGAGAGAGAGAGAGAGAGAGGTTTTCCACCCACTGGTTCACTCCCCAGATGGCCACAACGGCCGGAGCTGCGCTGATCCGAAGCCAGGAGCTTCTTCCGGGTCTCCCACGTGGGTACAGGGGCCCAAGGACTTGGGCCATCTTCTACTGCTTTCTCAGGCCACAGCAGAGAGCTGGCTTGGAAGTTGAGCAGCTGGGTCTCAAACCGGTACCCATATGGGATGCCAGCACCGCAGGCGGTAGCTTTACCCGCTACACCACAGCACTGGCCCCTCCCTTTTTCTTTTTTCAAAATTTATTTTATTTATTTGAAAGACAGAGTTACACAGAGAGAGGTATAGACAGAGAGAGAGAGAGAGACAGGTCTTCTATCTGCTGATTCACTCCCCGAATGTCTGCAACTGCTGGAGCTGAGCCTATTTGAAGCCAGGAGCCAGGAGCTACTTCCAGATCTCCATGTAGGCACAGGGGCCCAAGAACCTGGGCCATCTTCTGCTGCTTTCTCAGGCGCATCAACAGGGAGTTGGATCAGAAGCGGAGCAACCAAGACTTGAACCATATGGGATGCCGGTGCTGCAGGGCGGGGCCTTAACCTGCTGTGCCACATCACCGGCCCCCAATATGCCTCCCTCTTTCAAAGACCCTCAAGGACCCTCTGTCTCTTGGTCAAAGTGATCCCCAGGCCAGGTGAGCGCAGGTTCTAAGAGGGTAGCTGAGTGCCTCTGGGTCCTGCCGTGGAGTGGGGCACGGTTTCCAGGAGCCCTGGGCCCCGCTGCAGGGTCCCTCCCACCCCAAGCTGCTTGGGTGTCAGGACAGGGAGGCTGAGTTCTAAAAACATCCTCACTGGGGCAGTGGAGGGGGGAGCTTGATCTCTTGGACAGGTCTGAGCCCAGTGGAATGACATTGGAAAACAATCAGCAGGTGACCTGACTTAGTTTTCCAGAGTGTTCCTTTGGTCTCAGAGCTCAGGACACATCCTGATTAATAGGGCACAGGCTTCCAGCAGTTCTGGGAAGCCTTCTGCTTTCTGCTGGCCTTGGGGAGAGGTGGGGGGGGGGCCTCGGTCTGGGATATTAGCAGTGCAGAGGCTGAGGCAGAGGCCAGCGGCTGGACTGCACAGGGGCCTGGAGATACTGCCACCTGCTTCTGCCTGCAGACCCCTGAGATTCTATTTGAATCTCAAGTTCAAGTCCTAAGGGCCCGGCTGCTGCCTTTCCTCTCTGTTGCCTGGCAGCCACCCGGTTCAAGTGCCCTGTGTCTCCCAGGCTGCTCCTCCTTGAACGAGCTTCCTGCCTAAGGAATCGCCGTGCCTCTCCTCTCTAGGGTCGAATCAGCCTTGTGGTGCCGCACACGAGGCTCCTGCTGACTGCGTAGTGAGGAGAAGACAGGTGGCCCTTGGGGCCCGATTCCCTGGGCTTGAGTCCTCCGCCCACTACTGTCTAGCCACATGGCTTTCAGATGATTGCTTTGCCTCTCTTCAACTGCATCATCTCACCTGTAGAGCAGATAGTTACCTGATTGGGGTGTCGTAAAGGTTCCGTGAGCTACTGCTTAGGAGAGTGCGTGGCACACATGTTGGCTGTCGATCAGCCTGCACCTCGTGGTCTCCCCCTGCACCTGTACGCAGGGGGATCCAGGCCAACCTGGAGCACCCCAGATGCTCCCCCGTCTTCTCATGCCCGGGTACCTTCGCCCAAGCCACCCCTCCTGCGAATCTACTCTCCCCACCGTTCTTCCTGGGAAAATCTTAGTCATCCGTTAAGTCTCAGCTCAGATGCTGCCTCTGTGTCTGCGAAGAACTTGAACTCTCCCAGGACCTGCGGGGGGCTCCCCCGGAGCCTCTCACTCGGGTCCTGAGGCCAGAGTCTCGTGTTGCGGGAATCGCCTGTCCCTGGGCCTTCGTGCCTCCAGGGCCTGCGCCTGCTCCCAAGCAGTTTGAACAACGCCCACCACCACCAGTGGGTCCTGGGGAACAACCAGCATGTACAGACGTAAGTTCTCCCCAAATTACTCTGTAACTTCAGTGAAATCCCAGTAAAAACTTAATAAGAGTTCTAAAAATGTAGCTTTACGAGCTAATTCTAAAAGTCATAGGGAAGAAGCGAGACGCACAAGAATAGCCGAGTGAATTGACACAGTTTGAGGAATGAGGAGAACAGCCCTTCCACTCCGGACATTTACAATAAAGTGGGAGACACAGTGAGGTCGCTGTGCGGGCGGGTAGTCCAATCAGCAGGACGGAACCCCAGAAGGCCAGCGCACGCTGACGGGGAGCTTTCTGGCAATGGGAAAAGACTACTGTTCCAGAATGGTTTGGGGGCCGTGGGTTGGGGACAACGAGTTTCCTACCTGGGAGAAAAGTGAGACTAGGAATTGTGTTGGTGTTGATCTGCTTCCTGAGAATGTCATTTATCCCGGGTGTTTTCATCCGTGGAAGGTGGGGGCTGGGGTTTGAATGTGGGCTGCGCCCTCTGATTTTGGCAGCAGGAGGTACCGGGAGGGACGGTACCCTTCTCCAGCAGGGACGACGCCCTTCTCCGTCTGGAGGCCCTGGTTAGTTCCTGTGGGAGAAGGCTCTGTCAAGCGAGCCTGCCCTGCGTGCGTCCCCTCCTGAGTCCCCCCCCCACCCCCACCGGCTTCTGAAGCAGCACCAGGAGGTGCTGGTCCACACTCCCGCACTGCCACGCCTCTTTCCTTTATAAGTGGCCCAGTCTCGGGCGTCCTGTTTCGGGCCAGGCCAGTGTGTACAGAGGCCAGAATTGCAAGGGGGTGGTGAAGGGGGAGGCTCTAGGTTGAGCTTACCAGGCCAACTTCCAAAGCCGCCGAGCAGAACGGAGCCACCACGGGACACGATGGCTCTGCTGGCTCTGGCTCTGACGGGTGCTGAGGTGTTAGAACAGCCGGCGTTTCTCCCAGGGCCTCCTGCGCGTTGTGTCTGCTCAGGTCCTCTAGGGAGCAGGCACGAGGTGGAATTCCGAGGTCAAGGCATTGTTTGGGAGGGTGCCTAGGAAAGAGACAGGGAAGAGGGCCCGGGGACAGTGGGGAAGCTCCTGGCTGCGAGGTAGAGCTGACAGTAGTGGGAGGAATGGGAGAAGGAAGACTGTCTAGAACGAGATTCAGGGAAAGGTCTTGACCTTGACAAAGATTGCTCACAGGGGAGTCCCAAGGTGGGAGTGGACTCCGTGTTCTAGTCCCCCACCCCTTTGTCAGTCATTGGCTCCAGGCTGGGGTGGCCGGCCCCTGGAGGCATCCACCTGGGGTAATTGCCGTTACACCTGGAACCCCAGCTTCGAGAGAATCTCTGCGTTTCAGGAAGACACACCAGGACAACACTGATACGAATATGGAGCCAGCCAATACCTGACACCCATCTTCCACGGACCCCTGCCCCACACCATGTGCAAGGTATAGTTCAGGTGCATTAGAGTGCAGGTAAAATAAAACCCTGTGCAACTATCAGAAGAAAATACAGGGACCTATTCCTATAACCTTGGAACAGGAAAGCTCTTTCAAGAAGTGTATACAATCTAGAAAATATAGAAAGATTTTAAATTAGTTTTTACTGATTTCTACGATGTGTTAAGAAAGTATTTAGTGCTGACACACTCAATGGTAAGAAACTGAGTGTTTCCCCTTAGGGTGAGAAGCTACACAAACACGTTGCCTTTCACCAGTTCTGCTGAACTGTCCTGAGAGACCCAGCTAGTGCAATAGGAGAAGAGAGAAATAAAAGGTATACAGAATTTGGGCCGGCGCCACGGCTCAATAGGCTAATCCTCCGCCTGTGGCGCCCACTGGCACACCGGGTTCTAGCCCCGGTCGGGGCGCCTGATTCTGTCCCGGTTGCCCCTCTTCCAGTCTAGCTCTCTGCTGTGGCCCAGGAGTGCAGTGGAGGATGGCCCAAGTGCTTGGGCCCTGCACCCCATGGGAGACCAGGAGAAGCACCTGGCTCCCGGCTTCAGATCAGTGTGATGTGCTGGCCGCAGTGCGCCAGCCACAGCGGCCATTGCAGGGTGAACCAATGGCAAAGGAAGACCTTTCTCTCTCTCTCTCTCTCTCTCTCTCTCTAACTGTCCACTCTGCCTGTCCAAAAAAAAAAAAAAAAAAAAAAAAAAAAAGGTATACAGTATTGGAGGGAAGAAGTAAAACTACCTTTGTAGAGAACATATAGAAACTTCCAAAGGACCAAAAAAATGTCAGAACCAATAAATCTGAGCAGGCTGCAAGATATAAGGTTAATATACAAAAGTCAGTTGCTGGGCCGGCGCTGCGGCATGGCAGATAAAGCTGCTGCCTGCAATGCCAGCATCCCCTCTGGGCTCTGGTTCGAGTCCCAGCTGCTCCACTTCTGATCCAGCTCTCTGCCGTGGCCTGGGAAAGCAGTAGAAGATGGCCCAAGTCCTTGGGCCCTTGCACCCATGTGGGAGGCTCAGAAGAAGCTCCTGGTGCCTGGCTTCAGATTGGCACAGCTCCAGCTGTTGCAGCCAATTGGGCAGTGAGCCAGTGGATGGAAGACCTCTCTCTCTCTCCACCTCTCCTTCTTTATGTAACTCTGACAATCAAATAAATAATAATAATAAAGTCAATTGCTTTTCTGTATTCCAGCAACAAATAATTGGAATTTGACATTAAAAATATCATTCACATGAGCCCAAGAAAGAAAGCAAGGCAGGATGCTTTAGGTGTAAATCAAATAACATATATACAGGATATAGACGAGGAAAACTACAAAATGCTGATGGATAAAAGAAAACTGATACTAGAGAAATAGTCCATGTTCATGGATAGAAAAAAGCTCCGTGTTGCAAAGAGGTCATCCCTTCCCAACATGATCTATGGATTTAACACTCTCCCGATTAAAATCCTAGCGAGATAGTTTGTGGAGTTCAAAACACTTAAAGTTTATACAGAGAGACAAAGGACCCAGAATAGCCGACACGATACTGAAAAAGAGCAAAGTTGGACGATCGGCGCCGCCTGACCCCAAGGCTTGCCGCACAGCCACAGGGGCCACAGGCATCAGGACAAGGTGGCGCTGGTCAAGGAACGCACGGGTCAGTGGGGGGCTCACTGCTGTGTAGAATACAGAGCCCAGAAGCAGAGCCGCGTGGATCCAGACACCACAAGTCTAGGGCAGCAGTGTTTGGCAGAGGGGCCAAGGTAATGCAGCAGAGAATTTTAAAATCCTGATTTATTTATTTTCTTTTTTTTTATTTGAAGAGCAGAGATACCAGAGATAGAGACAAAGAGCATCCACTCACTGGCTTATTCTCTAAATGCCTGCAAACAGCTAGGGCTGGGCCGTACCAAAACCAGGAGCCAAAACTCAGTCTTGCAGGAAGCCAAGTCCTGAGCTTCCACCTGCTGCCTCCCAGGAGGCAGATTAGCAGGAGGCTGGAACGAGAAGTGGAGCCAGGACTTGAACTCAGGCACTCCTGTGTGGATGCAGACATCTCAAGTGATGCCTTGACCCATTCCAAAGATAGTTTTTTCTTTTCTTTCTTTTTTTTTTTTAACAAAGGTGCTGGAACATGTGGATGTAGGCATAGAAAAAAAATCAATGAATCTAGACACCACTTTTATATCCTTTGCAAAAATTAGCTCAAAATAGGCCACAGGCCTAGTTATAAAATGCAAACTCTGTAAAATGTCTAGAAGGTAACGGGGGAGAAAGCCCAGGTAATGTAGTGATGACACCTTCAATACAACACCGAAGGTGTGATCCAGGCAAGTAAAACATCGCTAACCGGAGTTTCACTAAAATTCAATTTCTTTTGCTGGGTAGGCATTTGGGGAGCCAGGAACTCCATCTGGGTCTCCCACAAGAGTGACAGGGACTCAACCACTTTTTTCTTTTTAAACATTTGTTTATTTATTTGAAAGGCTGAGTTACAGAACGAGAGGGAGAGATGGCGGGGTGGGGGGCGATCTTCTGTCCACTGGTTCACTCCCCAGATGGCTGTGACAGCCAGGGCTGGGCCAGGCCTAAGCCAGAAGCCAGGAGCTTCTTCCAGGTCTCCCACATGTGTGGGCCCAAGCACTTGGGCCATCCTCCAGTGCTTTCCCAGGCACATTAGCAGGGAGCTGGCTCAGAAGTGGAGCAGCCGGGACTAGAAACCAGTGCCCATGTGGGATGCAGGCAGTGGCTTAACCTGCTATGCCACAAAGTAAGCCCTAGGACTCAACTACTTGAGCTGTTATTCCTGCCACCCTGGGTGCAGGTATCTGGGGAGCAGGCCAGAGGAGGAGACATTTCTGTCTCCCTTTCAAATGGGTGAATATAAATAAATAAAAAGTTAAAATATTGAAATGTTTTGCTCCTAGAAGGACACAGTTAAGAGAATTAAGACGAACCTCAGACTGGGAGAAAATCTTTGCAAAACACAAGTCTGATGAGATTTGTATCCAAAATATAGAAAAGACTGTTAAAACCCAATTTACAAATGGGCCAAAGATCTGAATAAACACCTAACGAAGACACAGAGATGGGAAGCAAAACACATGAGAAAATGCTCTGTCTCGTACGTCTCTAAGGAATCTCAAATCAAAACGCTGGGATGGCATTGCGCTTCCGAAATGACGAAAGCCCCCAACACTGGCAACACCACAGGCCGGTGAGGATGTGGGGTGCCATGAACGTTCATCCACTGCTGGTGGCAATGCCAAGAGTCGTGGTCTTACCACACAGTCCAACAACTGTGAACTGGGCATTTGCCAAAATGACTCAGAAATTCTGTTCACCCAAAAACCAGCACACAAAGCTTATAGCCGCTTTGCCGTAGTTGCCAGTCGTTGGAAGCAATTAAGATACTCTTCAGTAGGCTGAGTGAATAAACACACTGTGGTGCACGGGTGCGATAACACATTATTTGTCGATGAAAAGAAAGGCGTATCAAGCCACGAAAAGGCGCGGCGGAAACGTAAGTGCACATTACTGAGTGAGGAGAGCAGCGTGCAATGGCTACCTGTGGCTGATTCCAGCTAGGTGTCGTTCTGCTAAGGGCAAATCTGTAGCGACAGGAAAGGGATGGGTGGTGGTTGGAGGTTCCGGGAGAGTGGGAGGGCGGGAGGGCGTGCGACTGGGTGACGGGGTGTCTGTGTGCTACTGTGACGGTGGCTGCCTGACACTGTGCGTTTGTCACTGCCCACGGAAGTATGTAGCACAGAGAAAGAACCCTAGAGTGGACTATGGACTTTAGTTAATATTAATGGATCAGTGGTGGCTCATCAATTGTAACAACTGGACCGTACTAATGCAAGATGTTAATAAGAGGGGAAACTGGGTGGGGGAGGAACCGTGCTAAAGCAAGATGTTAATAAGAAGGGAAACTGGGGGGGCGGGAGGGAGAGGGGAGTTTGGGGCCAGGTGGTGTATAGGGACTGTCCGCTGAAATTGTCTGTAAAGCTAATACTGTCCTAATAACGTCTGTTAAAATTTGTTACAAAATTGATACACGTGGAGAGCAGAGGGCAGTAAAGCAGCCACACTGCTGGATTTCTCAGATACCTCCAGGCGTGCAGGCGTCCCACGCGGTTGAGGGTTTGTCCCTCTCAAAAGGGTCTTGGCTTGAACGATAATTTCCCTGATCACCGCAGGCGAAAGGTTGCTCATGCAAACATACACAGAACCCCCATAAAGCAAGAAGGGCGAGGTAACCAGGAGAAAAACGGGCCGGAATAAGGGACGAGCAGGGACATTCGCTAGCTAAGGCTCCGGGACGGAGACGGAGCGATGGGTGGCTCAGCAGCAGAGGTCTATTTTCACATGGTTTTGGGCACTGCAAGTCCAGGATCCAGATGCTGGTGGGACTGGGGTCTCCGGCGGCCTCTGTGTTTGGCTCACGATGGCCACCTCCGCCCGGTGCCCTCCAGTGGCCTTTCCTCTGTGTGCGCAGCCCTGGGAGGTCACGCCCCCTGTCAAGGACACCGGGCACAGCGCTGCGTTGGCCTCATTCTTGCTTCCTGCATCTCGAAGAGTCCCTGACTCCACAGGCAGCCACATGCTGAGATTCCTGGGCAACGTCTGACTTCCGGGGAACACACTCAGCCATAACTGTCGGCCATTCACAGGAGTCCAAATGGTGACTGGATGCGTGCCGACATGGTGAGCATCCCAGACCCCAGCAATGCGCAAGGCAAGGCAGAAATGACGTCCCCTCCCCCTACCTGGGTGGCAGAAATGACGTCCCCTCCCTCCACCTGGGTGGCAGAAATGATGTCCCCTCCCCCCACCTGGGTGGCAGAAATGAAAGATGAAAGGGCCGGCACTATGTTGTAGTAGGCAAAGCTGCCATCTGCAGCGCCAGCATCCCATATGGGCACCGGTTCTAGTCCTGCTGCTCCGCTTCCGATCCAGCTCTCTGAGGTGGCCTGGGAGAGCGGTGGAAGATGGCCCAAGTCCTTGGGCCCCTGAACCCATGTGGGAGACCTGGAAGAAGCTCCTGGCTCCTGGCTTCGATCGGCGCAGCACCTGCCGTTGCAGCCAACTGGAGAGTGAACCAGCGGATGGAAGACCTCTCTCTCTGTGTAACTCTAACTTTCAAATAAATAAATAAATCTTAAAAAAAAAAAAAAGGAAAGAAGAGGGATTGCACCCAGGGTTGGTGGGGATTTAGGGAAATGTTGATGTCGGGACCAATCTGTGGGGAGCAACTCAGATTAGACTGTTACTGGAATTAAGACTTATTCTATGCATCTGCTCTCCCACAATATGGCGCTGGGAGAGGAGGAAACAGCTTCTACACAGCTGCCTCCAGTTCAACCAATAAACAGCAGGACCTGCTCCTGATTGGAGGAGAGCAGCGTACTCGGCGTGTGGGTAGCAGAGTTGGGATTGGTGGAAGAGGACTATAAAGGAGGAGAGAGACAACATGCACCAGGAACACCTGAGGAACACCTGTGCAGCCCCCGAGAGAACCGGCTGGCGGTGTGCCGCTCCCCCGCGGAAGTGGGGAACGTGGCAGGGGGAGCCGCCCCTCCACGGAGGTGGAAGGGACGGTAGCCAACCCGGGAAGAACCAGCAGCAAACCCGGGGAGGGCCGAGCAGACAGAAGAACAGCGCAGGGTCCTGTGTCGTTCCTCCACGAAGACGGGGAGCGACATAATGGTGCCGTGACTCGGATAGGAAGCCTAGGCAGGTTTAGTGTCGTTCCTCCATGAAGAGGGGGAGCAACACCAATCGAAGCAGCTTTTTGGAGAACTCCACTAAAATGAAAATCTTCTCCTTGGATCCAGCAGCCCCACCTTCCTGACTTGATCCTGACAGATCATTTCCTAACGCGCTATTATCTTTATGTGGGAACTTTCTCGATTCCTTTAGACTCTGAATCCAGTCGGGGGCCCTTTGTGAGATCGGTCCTTCGTCTCCGGTTCCTCAGTCAGCAGAACGTCTCTGCTGGCATTTGACTCCCTCCCCCAGCTGCTGCGTCATTTCTGTCTGTGAGCTCATCCTCAGCATGACTTGGTCTTTAAGACTCCCAAGGGTCATTCACTCTGCCCCCTCCTCCTCCTCCCGGGGGATTACCCCTTCTGATCCTCTGTGGTCAGAGCTTTCTGCCCCATTTCTGGTAGCTACAAGTTTTCTTTTTCTGGAGTTTGGTCTTTGTTGTGTTTCAAAATGAACTTTAAACCATGCTGTAACATTTTGCTATTGGGGACAGGTTTGGGAAAGTCCCATGTCTGATTAGATTTTGGTTTGGATTAGATGTCTTAATAGATCTCCCATGGCAGACAAAATCTTGAAGTCAACCTTCAACCCCCTCCTCTCTCTCCTTGTTTTTCTTTGTCTGGAATGATCAAGTTACTTTGGAAGACGCTGGACTCTTGTAGACTGAGAAAAAAGTGGCATTTGAGGGTTGCAAGCTGTGCCTGCCTTTTTGGAAGGAGAGCCGAGCTCGCTTTGTGCAAGGTGATCTTTGGCTTTGGAAGGTGCCGCCTCTGTCGGCCCCGTGAGCCACTCGACGACAGAGCAAGGGCCTCCTGTGCTTCTTGGCGAGTGTGGAAAAGCAGGGACGGTGCCCGCCAGGAGATGGCTTCGTCAAAGATGTTCCCACCGAGGCTCACGCCGTCTCCAACACTCAGCGTCTTTGCTGAATTTGTCTCTGGGGGATTTTGTTCAGCGCAACGCCCCTCTCCTAGTTTGGAACCCGTCCAGGCCGTGTCAGGGATTGCAAAGCTGTGTGTGTCCCCCGGAATCAGTGGTTTGCACGAGACAAGGGGCTGGGCTGGAGAGTGTGGGAGACAAGGGCTCACTCACTTCCTCCTCTTGGGTGGGCGACCACAGCTACGCAGATGGCCCAGGCCATACCTGGACCTGGGAGATGCTGTCCCCGTGAGGGGCTGCTGTAACCTGGCCTCCCAGCTTCCTGGCCATAGGTGCTTGTATCAGCCTGCCAGGAAGAGGCCAGTGCTGGGGCAGGAAGGGAGGATGGGGACGCAGATCTCCCGTGTGTGTGGGAGGGAAGTGACTTCCTGGGGCTGTGCAGTGGGGTGTGTGAGTGTTGGTGTGTGTGGGAGTGAGAGAGTGGGTGTGGGTGTGCAAGTGTCAGTGTGCATGCATGTGACGGTGAGCATATGTGAGCATGTGAGTGTGTGAACATGCGTGAGTTTGTGTGTCTATGAGTATGTTAGCATGTGAGTGCGTAGGTAGGTATTGTGTGTGTGTGAGTGTGTGTGTGAGGGGATGAGTCTGTGTGTGGCTGGGTGTGAGTGTGTAAGAGTGTGTGTGTGTGTGAGGGGATGAGTCTGTGTGTCTGTGTGGTTGGGTGTGAGTGTGTGTGTGAGGGGATGAGTCTGTGTGTGGCTAGGTGTGAGTGTGTAAGAGTGTGTGTGAGGGGATGAGTCTGTGTGTCTGTGTGTGGCTGGGTGTGAGTGTGTAAGAGTGTGTGTGTGAGTGGATGAGTCTGTGTGTCAGTGTGTGGCTGGGTGTGAGTGTGTAAGAGTGTGTGTGTGAGGGGATGAGTCTGTGTGTCAGTGTGTGGCTGGGTGTGAGTATGTAAAAGTGTGTGTGAGGATGAGTCTGTGTGTCAGTGTGTGGCTGGGTGTGAGTGTAAGAGTGTGTGTGAGGGGATGAGTCTGTGTGTGGCTGGGTGTGAGTGTGTAAGAATGTTGTGTGAGGGGATGAGTCTGTATGTCTGTGTGTGGCTGGGTGTGAGTGTGTAAGAGTGGGTGTGTGTGTGTGTGTGTGCGTGAGAGAGAGAGAGAGAGAGAGAGACTTAGGCCTGGGACTCTAAGAAAGTGATGTGGCTGCCATGGGAGGAGACTCGCGCTGAGGGCAGGGGCCCTGAGGACGGGAAGCTTGCTTCTCTCTGGGCCACGCAGTCTCACTCAGGAAGGTCACAGATGCGTGCTGGGGGCTGGGGACCGCCCCCTTTCTCCCCTGGAGGTTGCAGGACACCTTGTTAGCTTGTCTTCCGCTGTGGGGCAGAGAAAGACAAGGCCTGCCCTGTGCTCCAGGAGGAGAGAATGAGGCCACTGGGCTCCGGGCAGCCCCAGCCTGGGGAGCCTGGGGCCGGGGCGCGGGGCTCTGCAGGCCCTCCCAGGACCAGCCTGTGGCGCGCAGGCCTGGGGAGCCCCGGCAGGCTCGCAAGCAGCACAGACGCCACCCCCCGGCATTACATCGAGGGAGAGAAGCCCGAATGCGTGCCAGCTGCCGCCTCTTCTGTCTGCCCAGCACTGAGGGAACAGAGCCCCTCCTTCCTGCGGGGCACCTGTTTGTGTGGTTTGGCTACAGCTGCTTGCCATCCTCTCAGAGACAGGAAGTGTGCTGGGGACCAGGTCAGGCCACCCGGAGCCCCGGGCCTGGCCAAGGTGCTGCCTCGGTGTCAGGGTTGTGATTCAAGTTTGCCCCGAGCAGGTGCAGCTGAGGACCTTCCAACAGCTGCTAGGCACGGCCGCCTGGTTCAGAAGGCTGGTGGATTCCCCGTGCCCGAGGTTTCCTGCCCCACACAGAGCCCGCCTCTGTTGAGCCCCCCGTCCTCCTCCCTCCCTTCCTCCCCCCCCGAGGCTCTTTGCCTCTCCCTATCTCAGGTCAAGGTGAATGTTCTTTTTCTTCAATTTCCCCAAAGCCATGGTAGCCCAAGGCACGCGTAGCATGTTTCCCCTGCATGTAACTGGGAGCTGCTCTGCATCTTTGCACAGACAACACCTTCAACTTGGGCACCAGAGGTTCCCTTGGCCGAATCCCCCGCCCCCGCCCCACCAGCCATCTCGCTCCCCCAGGTGCCTCCTGGACTGCCCCCAGCACACACAGAGCTGGACTCCCGGCCCCTCTTCACTTCCCCTCCGGGGTAGCCCAGCCCCACTCCCTGCTCCAGGCTGTCTCTGGGCCAATCTTCGGCTGCTCGAAACCCGCTAAGAACCAGCTTCCAAATGGCTTCTACCCCGAACACATCAAGTTCTTGGTCCTTTCCTCCTTCCCCGCCGGTCTCCCCAGGCAGGCAGAGTCCCGTCATCTCTTCCATAGCCACGATGCCACCCCCTTGGTGGCAGAAGTGGCAGGGATCTTTATTGACTGTTTAAACAGCAGCCTTCCCCTCCCTGCTGCCCAGGTTTAACTACAGCCCAGAGGTGTTTGCATCAGCACCACCTGCCTCCTTGGACCATCCTGCCGCACCTGGATCCATCCCTCACTCATCAGCGCTTCCTAAAACCCACCTAGAAGAGCCTTCTCGGAATAGCCCAAGCCCTCACGCCCCCCTTCTCCCTGCCTCCCAATTGGAGGACCAGCCAGGGGGTGCCTTGAGCCGTGGGAAGAGCCTCTTCTCTCTCTTCCAATAAGGTCTGAGGCACTGCTGCTTGCCTGGGGTCCATCCCGAGTGCTGCTGGGCCTCCCTGTAGCTGAGGGGCTCACGGTATTGTTGGAAACATCCTCACCTGTCCTTTCAAGAGATGAACTGGGACTCAGGACGTGCAGCGAAATCGAGACTGTTAATGGCTTTGCAAGGTCAGGTGTCTGATGAGTAGGCACGCCCTAGCAGTTACTGCAGCCGATTTATATCCCAGCGGGCAGGCCTCTCCCCCGCCCTCATTGGCTGAGTACTAGGGGGTATACAATCTCCCAGGTCGCCACCCAAGTTACAAAGTTACCTTCTTCCTTCTCTGTACTTTATAATTTCTTCTCCTGAGTTACCTACTCTGTAACACCCAGTTTGCCTAGTGAGTTTTGCCACGTCTGTAAGTCAGCTAACAGTAATTTTCCGCTCTGTGTTGAACATGGACCAGGAGACATTTTCAGACCCAGTCCCTGCCCTGGCAAGCCCTTAGCTCCCAGCTTGTGGGAGAAACGTACCCTGGCTGCTCCTGAGCTCCACCGTGTGCCCAGCCCTGGAGGGAAGGAGGCGGGCTGGAATTTGGCCTCCCAGGTGTTGCACACTGGCTTACACCCAGCTTCCCAGGCTGGTCCTTGGTCAGGGCAGCCTGGGGAAGAGCAAGGCGCCTTACCCTGAGAGGCAAGACACAGGCCCAGGCTGGGTCTGTTCCAAACTCACTTGAAGCCGTGGGCAGCCCCTCCCCCTGTTCTAAGCACCATGAAAAAGCTGTGGAGGAAGTTTTCAGTAGTGGCCTGATTCTATCTGAGCTGTAAGTTTGCAAGATGGCACTGCCTCTGTGAGGGGAATGCCCAGACCTGGGCTAGGTGGGGAGGCCGTGTGGGCGTACAGGAGGGAGGGAAGATGCCTAGGACTGGGAGGAAGCAGTAGAGACAGATAAGTGGGCATGGAGCTACATGTGTTTTGGAGGGGTAGTTGTTAGGCCTGCTTGGAACACCCATATCCCACAGGCAAGACCCTGGGTTCAAGACCCACCTCTGCTTCCAATTCCTGCTACTACAGATCCTGGGAGGCAACAGATGATGGCTCAAGCACCTGGACTCCTGCCACCCACGGAGAGGCCCGGATGGAGTCTGACCCAGCCCTGGCTGTTGCAGGCATTTAGAGAGTGGTCCAGTGAACAGATCTCTTTCTCTCTCCCCAGCTCAGAGGGCAACTAAGTTAGGAGCCTCCTGCCTCCCTCCCAGGGACTCTGGGAAGGGAAGAGCCAAAGGTGGGAAGCCTGAAGCAATGGGGGGAGGAGGGAGGTTGGCTTCCTCTCTTGCCTTGGGGGGTACATGGAACACCCCAAAGTCTGCAGCCTCCAAGCCCTTGGAGTTCCTGACTAGCTGCCGGGTCCTGCAGCAGCGAGGGAAGCAGAGCCCAGTGGGCCGGGCCTGCTGCCTCTTCCAGAGGCCTGGGGGCTGATCTTCTGCCTCTGGGCTCCACTGGCCAGGGCTGGCAGATGGGGGCGGTTCAATGGGTTGCACCTTGTAGGTGATTGGCACTCTGGAGGAACAGAGATGGGGCGGTGGGGGGGTAGGGGGTGGATCCTATGAGGCAGGGGAAGAGGGAGGACAGCCAACAGGCCCCTGTGAGAGGGGCTGGGCCTTTGCTGCCTCAAATGTAAATGTTGCCCCGGTGGCTGCCAGGAAGGGAGAGTGGCTGATGGAAACCACGCGTCTCCCAGTAAGTGGGAAGAGGAGCCCTGCTTTGTGTGCGGCGTGTTGGGGGTGTTGCCCTCGGCCTCCTGTGCAATGGAAAAAAGCTCCTGTTTGAAATAATACAAAGTGAAGAGGCACTCGGAGACAAACCACATTTCGCAATTAAGTAGTTTACAAGGTCAGTAAAGGAGGGACAAAATAAAGCAGCTGGAAAAAGCCTTGCTCAGGACCAAAATTTGCCTACAAGTTCAATGTTACAGTCGGCACGGTGACGCAGTCATGTTGCGTGGCTCAGAGAAGGAGTTGCCAAAATGATGAAGCTCGTCAGGGATGAAGAAGCTGTAAGTTTTGGTGCAGGGACTGCATTTTCTAGTGTTTGGAAAAAAGAGAGCGATTGGTTTTTTATAATGCAAACTATCATTTTCTACTTTTTCCAAATCCATGCTGAGGCGAGCTAAAATCAGAGATGCAAACATAACCGCTGTTCACTTGTAGTCTGTAGAACAGGACTCTGGTTTCTTTAAAAAAATGTTTTAAATCTATTTGAAAGGAGAGAGAGACACACAGAGAGACAGAGACAGAGAGAGTGAACCTTGGTTCACTCCCCAAATGCCAACAGGCAGATCTGGGCCAGGCCAAAGCCAGGAGCCAGGAGCTCCATCTGGGTCTCCTACGTGGGTGGCAGGGGCTGAATCCTTGAGCCATCGCCTGCTTCCTCCCAGATTCGCATTAGCAGGAAGCCGGAAGCAGAAGTGGAGCCATGGCTGGAACTCGGGCGCTCCACCATGGAATGCAGGTGATGTCCCACGCCAAACACCTGTCCTGGGACTCTTTTTTTTTTTTTTTTTAAAGATTTTTTAAAATTTATTTGAAAGAGTTACACAGAGAGAGGAGAGGCAGAGAGACAGAGAGAGAGAGAGAGAGAGGTCTTCCATCCGCTGGTTCACTCCCCAATTGTCCACAACGGCTGGAGCTGTGCCAATTCAAAGCCAGGAGCTTCTTCCGGGACTTCTACACGGCTGCAGGGGCCCAAGGACTTGGACCATCTTCTACTGCGTTCCCAGGCCATAGCAGAGAGCTGGATGGGAAGTGGAGCAGCCGGGTCTTGAACCAGTACCCATATGGGATGCCGGAGCTTCAGGCCAGGGCGTTAACCCGCTACGCCACAGTGCCAGCCCCTGCCCTGGGATTCTAATGTCCGCACCCAGCACTCAGGTTCCAGCGTAATGTGGCTCCCACTGCCCTTCCCTGCATTTTCTCCCCTGGATGCTGCTCCAGCGCTGCTGCTCGTCACTCTGTTTGCAAGCTGCCACCCACGGGAGTCCTTGCTTCCCCGGGGATGCCCTCCGCCTCCTGGCTCTGTGGAAGAATGGATATCAGTTTGCAGATCCCACCCATCCCCCTGGTGATTTCCATTCAAGTCTTTTGCATGGACTGTAGGTCTCAGATGAAACTCTCCATCTTGACATCTGTTTTCTTGGCCCCATTCATCACTGCTATTTTAGAGTGTGTATCAGATAACTCCAAGATCTGGATCACCTACGGGGCTGTTTCTATTATGGAGATACTTTTTGGCTCTGACTGATGTTATTTTTCATCATAGAGGATTTATTTTTGCTTTCCGGAAGGCAGTTAGCGGAGCGGAAGGTCATTCTAATCCGGTCTGGGATTGAGCTGGTTGGGAGCTGGCTGTCAGACCTGGAGAGGCTGATCTGTGTCCCGCTCACCTTTCTTCCTGAAGCACTGGCTTCTCTGGGCTTGTCACGGAAGGCCTGGTTTGTCTTCCAGAGCCTTCCTCTCGGGTGGAACTTCCATTCCAAGTTTGTCTTCCGAACCCCGTGAGATTGCCCGGAAGTCTCTTCGCTGAGCTTTGCTGCTGGTGGTAGGGATCGGGATCTGGGTGGGGGCAAATCCTGGAAGGAGACAGGGTTAGGGCGGGGCCACCCCAGCACATTTCTCTTCCCAGAGACCTGGGCCCTCGGCTCCGGCTTGCCCTGTAGTTTGAGCTCCAGCTGGTCTCCCAGCCCCGAGAGAACTGCCAAACCCTTCAGCTCAAGGGCTCAGCTTCCCTACTTTCTGCCTGGGGTTTTGCCACGTGGTCCCAAGCAGCTCAGGGACCCGCATGTGCCGCATGGGGAGGGGTGGCCCTGACCGTCACCTGGATCCCTGGGCTCGCCTGTCCCCACTGCCTTCGAACAGATGGCTTGTGCGTTTTGCCCCGCTCCTGCTGGCCTGGGGGAGCGGGGGAGCACTGATTTTCCAGGAAGTGGAAGCCTCCATCTGCTCTGTAGAATGTGAGCTCCAGGAGGGCAAGGCTGTGTCTCTGTCACCTCTGTGATCTAAGTGTCATCTGGCCCTGGACACGTCCACGTGTCTGTCAGAGCCTAGTGCTCTGTCCTGTGCTCTTGTTCCCACATGCCCTACTCCATGTGGCTATCCCTCAGACACCCAAACTGACCACACCCGAAGTCTTGTTCCGCCACCCAAGTCGGCATCCCCTCCATCGTCCTGCCCTGGGGTTGCCATGACGACTCCGGCTCCCTGCCTGCCCTGCCTAGAGTCCCAGTGTGGCCGAGCGGCCCCAGAGCGTGCCATGAAGTCATGCCGCTGCCCTCGTCCAGTGGCCACAGCCTTGTCCCCGCAGTGTCCCCCCGGGCTTGCTCAGCAGTCTCCTCACAGTTCTCCCGGCGCTGCACTGGCCCCCGGCCAACGCGTCACCCTATCCGCAGAGCGATCCCTTGAAAACCAAAATCTGATGATGTCATTTCTCAGCAGAGCCCCTCCATGACTTCCACTGCTTTGAGCAGAAAGCTTGGGAGCTAAGCCTCACGGAGCCCCGGGCCTTGCCCGCGCTGCCCGAGCCTCCTCCCAGACCTGTGCACCCTGGCTGTGCCCTTGCTCTGCACACTCCTCTCCAGGCCTCCCCCCAGCCCGCCACCTGCCAGGCGAGGCCCCTCCTCCGCGTCTGCCTCTCTGCTGCCTGTCCGTCAGCTCGCAGCTCAGGCCCCCTTCAGAGGGGCTTCCTTGAGCCCTAGAATGGGACAGGTTGCCCTGTTTATCTGCCGTCCTCGTGTCCCTCCTCCACTCCTTTAAGAGCTTATTTATTTATTTGAGAGATAGAGTTACAGATAGAGAGAGGGAGAGACACATAGAGAGATCCTCTATCCACTGGTTCACTCCCCAAATGCCCGCAACAGCTGGGATTATGCCAGGCTGGAGCCAGGAACCAGGAGCTCCTTCTGCGTCTCCCCCGTGAGTGGCAGGAACCCAGGAACTTGGGCCATCATCACCTGCTCGCCTCCCAGGCACACCAGCAGGGAGCTGGGGTAGAAGTGTAGAATAGGTAGGACATGAACCAGGCTCTCGGATAAAGGACGCCGTCTTCCCAAGGGACGGCTTAACCCGCTGAGCCACAGCACAAGCTCTGTAAATAGCTTTTTGAACAAGAAACAGAAGACAGACAAGGACAGCAATGGCCATGGGGCAGAAGGCAGTGTTGGCAGCACAGCAGGGAGAGGACTGGCAGGTCTCGAGTGTCTGGGCAGGACCACAGAAATGAGAGCCTGCAGTCCTCTCCCTGCTGGGTGGACAGTGCCCCGCCAGGGAGCCCGCAGCTCCGGGTTCCGGCCCCGGCCCCGACACAAGTCAGCACCGGTGGCATTTCTGTAATGCTTCCCAGTCTACGAGGCATCATAGGAGAAGGGGTCTTAGACTGGCTCCACGGCCTCCAGCAAGCAGCTTTTAGAGGCCTGTGGGGAGAGAGGAGGTGGGGACCCGGCTCCAGAGCCAGCTACCCTGGGGAGGGGAGGGGCCGACGAGGTATCATTAAGGTTTGTCTGTGGAAGTTTGCTTAGACTTGTTTTCACTTTAATTAACCCTGCCTCTCAAAGTAAACCTTTAATTAACATGTAAGAATGATGCATCTTTATGTGTATTTGAAAACATACATACAGTGTGTAATGACCCAATCAGAGTAACTGGTATATCCAGCAGACATGTATCACTTCTATGTGTTGGCAAAACACCCAAAACCCTCTTTCTCCAGGAAATTTTAGAAATAAAAACTGACAACGACTCCATCGGGAAGAGAGGTTTGGTGTCAAACAGCTGCTCCCCACTTTTAGCACGTCACTGGGGGGCCCCAGAGCCCGCAGAAGCGGACCCTGAAATGAGGACTTCCGGGGTGGGGTGGGTGGTTTGGGAGCTGACCCCCGGGGGCAGGAGTGAGGGCTGGGGAGAGCAAGGTGAGAAGCCCAGGTGGCTTCCAGGTGAGCCCAGGTCACCCGTGTGTCTCGGAGCCTTGACAGAGGAACCACAGAACCTCCCAGAGCTGGCATCCAGCGTGCGGGGGGCGGGGCGCCTTTCTCCACCAGCTCCCGCCCCCTCTGGGAAGGTCACCCCCAGGAGAGTCATCGCCCTGCTGGGCTCTGCTTGTCTGCAGGCTGAGAATGTCACGGGGAGAAGCTTTTGGGGCAGAAAACAAAGACTCAAGGGTCCCCAAGCCACACGTGGGCATTGGGAGACGGACGGAGCACACGTGGGCTGGTCCACGTGCCAGTGCCTGCAGTCAGGCTATGATGTGGGCCGCCAGGGGCCCTGAGGCACGCTGGGAAAGCGCAGGGTCACTGCTGTCTGGGGCCCAAGAACCTGCGCGCTGCGGTCTCCTCCCCTCCCCCCGCCCCGCCTCTGCTCTCTGAATGTCAAGGCCTCTCCTTCCTGGGGAGCTGGCTGGAGTCCTGGGCCACTGAAGGTGGCGGTGTCTGTCCGGCTGGGGACAGTGAAGCCTTGAGAAGAAATATAGCTGTCAGCCCGCGACAGCACGGCCGCACGCTGTGACGGTGGCAGGGCGGCTGTGCATAAAGGAAAAGCCTTGGCCATGTCCGGCTTTCACCCTCCAGCAGCGTGAACGGGAGGAAAAAAAGAAAAAAAAAGAAACAGCATCCTGTGGGAAGGCGGGGCAGGAACACAAAGATTTAAATCTCAAGGTACTGCCTGTCCACGGTCTCCAGCCTGGCCTGCTGGCCTGCGCCTGCCTGGGCTGTCCACTGGCGGCAGGGGGGAAGGGGTCCCCTTGATCTCTTTATCCCAGCCAGGGCTTCGCCAGGCCACTGAGGTCTCACTGGGGCTTCTGGGAGCTCCTGGGTTCCCTGCCTGTTGCCATCAGCCCAGGTCATTCCCGCCCGCTGCGCACCTGCCCCAGACCAGCACCGCACTGAGAGGGGGGCTGGCCTGCATACTTTTTCTCCCAGTCTGCCCTGGAGGCTCCTAGAGAATGCAGAATGTGCCACTTGGGCCTGCCTCTTGCCTCACCTTAGGAATTTAGAAAATCCTCTCTCCAGGGGAAGTTGCTAGGAACCCAAACAAAAGTCCTGCTGATGTGCAGGGCCATAGCTGGGTAATTGGGTGGAGCCCCCGGGCTACAGGCCTCAGGCTAAGGACAGAGTCGTGCATTCTGTCATCAACACAGTCCTTTAGTAATAGCCACGTGCACCTACTATGTCCCAGGCACTAAGTTAGGCATTACACACCCCTTGGAATTCTTCAATAACTGCTTTGAGATATTACTGACATACCACACGATTCACCTTTATGAAAAATAACATATATTTATTTATTTGAAAGGCAGAGTGACAGAAAGAGAGAAAAAAAGAAGTTTTCCATTTGCTGGTTCACTCTCCAAATGACTGCACCAGCTGGGATTGGGCCAGGCCTAAGCCAGGAGCCTGGAACCTGGAACTCCATGTGGGTCTCCTATGTGGATGGCAGAGGCCCAAGCATTAGGCCATCCTCCGCTGCTCTCTCTCAGGCACATCAGCAGGGAGCTGGATTGGAAGTGCAGCAGCTGGGACTTGAACGGGTGCTCCGATTTGGGGTGCTGACGTCACAGGAAGTGGCCCAACCTGCTGTGCCACAGCACCCCCCCCCCATTTACTCTTCTAAACAGTGTCACACAGGGGTCTTCCCTCCAAAGAGACCCCTGTACCAGCAGCAGTCACGGCCCAGTGTCTCCTTTCCCCAGCTCTTGGCAGGCAGCAGCCTAACCTTCTGTCTCTGCAGATTTGTCTGTTTCAGACATTTTATATAAGGGGCCTTGAAGGGTTCATGGAAAACAGAATTTAAAGGCAACATAACATCCATCAAGTTCAGGACACTTTTGCACATGGTGGCCCCAGCCATTTGCCCCATCCCTGAAGGACTGAGCGTCCTGGGAATTTAACCCTGTCGAGGCACTCCTTTCTTAGGTTACTAACCGAAGAAGCGCAGGTGCCTTTTAAAGACTTTTTTTTAAGGTTAGGAAAGGAAAAGAAGTCAGAAGGGGCTGCCTCAGGACCCCAGGCAGGTGCCTAGCAACTCCCCCAGCAAAACCCTCGCAGAACTGCCCCTCTCCTATGAGAGGACTGAGCGGGCGCGTCCCCGGGTGGGGTGGGCGCAGGCTGGAGCCTGGGGTGGCCTTCTCAAAGCCTCCTCTTGATAAGCAGAGGAACTGCTCTTTGGCCCTCCAGAAATTCAGCGAGCAAAATGCCTGAGCATCCCCCGAACACTGTTGCGAGGAGCTTTGCTCCTCGCCTGTCCACCTTTGCTCCCACAGGGCCTCGTTCGCCTCTTTGCTGGTGCTTTGTCTTCGAGACCCCAGCAGCAGAGCCACGTGTCAGCTCCTGCTCCGATTCTTTGTAGAAATGCTTCCGGACTTTGATGCCACTTACTGCAAGTTTCCACTGAACACTCGGCTTTGGCCTGCGGCTTGCCTGGGACAATAGTTTTGGCATACTCGAGCAGAGAGTCTGCTCCACTGGAATTCTGCGTCCAGAATCATGTGAGCTGAACCAGCTGGGGTGTCTGTGGCGCTGGCTGTTTGCTGTTTCTGCCATGAATCGCCTGTCCAACTAGAGCATGAGCACAGTTTTGTCCTGGTGGGTCGGTGCAGGTGTGTATGCCAGTGTGGTCTTCATCTTTAACCTCGCCCCGTCCCTTCTTAAAACGAGTTCTCCATCTGTGTGCATCTGACTTCTTTGAGGCGCTGACCCCATAGACCTGTCATAAAGCACCAGCGATGTCACCATTCTTCCACCCATCTTCACCATAATCGTAAATCTGATGTTCGTTCTTGCTTCGAGCAGAACCCACGTTGCATTGTTAGGGGCTCTTTTTTAACTGATGTCTTCTTAGTACCTCAAGCGAGGTCCTGTTCAGACGTACGAAAGCAAGTTAAGATGTGTTTCCTTTGGGGCAAGAAATATGTGACTTTGTTAAGACCCTCTCCGTGGAATCATGCAGCACGTGGCCTGTGGCTGGCTGCTTTCACGCAGTGTGTTTTCTTGCCTAGGCTACCATGAGTGATCTTGCGTGTCTTTCTCTTGCCCAGTAATATCCCATCGTATGGAGCTACCGCATTTTGTTCATCCATTCATCAGCTGATTGACAGTTGAGCTTTCTCACTTCCGGCTATTCCTGAACGTTCTTGTAAGAGCTTTCGTGCGGCCACGCTTCCAGTTCTCGCGGGGACATGTCTGGGGCAGAATTGCTTGGACATCTGGGAACTCCACTGAACATCTTCAGGAACTGCCGGTGCATCCAGAGTGGCTGCACAGGTCACATCCCACGGACCGTTCCCTGCCTCTGTCCTCTTGCTTGAACGGCCAGCCCAGGGCAGGTGCGGGGGAGGGGGAATCTCCTGGTGTGTTTTTTTTTAAAGATGTATTTATTTATTTGAAAGTCAGAGTTACACAGAGAGAGGAGAGGCAGAGAGAGAGAGAGAGAGAGAGAGAGAGAGAGAGAGGTTTTCCTTCAGATGGTTCACTTCCCACATGGCTGCAACAGCCGGAGCTGCGCGATCAGAAGCCAGGAGCCAGGAGCTTCTTCTGGGTCTCCCACATGAGTGCAGGGGCTCAAGGACTTGGCCATCCTCTACTGCTTTCCCAGCCATAGCAGAGAGCTGGATTGGAAGTGGAGCAGCCAGGTCTTGAACCGGCGCCCATATGGGATGCTGGCGCTTCAGGCCAGGGCGTTAACCTTCTGCGCCACAGCGCCGGCCCCTCCTGGTGATTTTGACTTAGCACTGGGCGTCTTTTCCTGGGCTCCTGGTACGGTCATAAATCTTCTTGGGAGAATTGTCTGTTCAAATATTTGGCCCATTTTTTTTTTTAGTACACTTATTGGTCTTTTTATTGTTGTGCTGTAAGTTCTTTACATATTTTGGAAACAAGTTCGTTTTTCCACACCTCTTGAAATGTAGGAGAGACATGAGTCAGGCCACGGTTGTGGCTGGCTGCAACAGACTGAAGAGTTCACTGCCAGGTGACAGAAACCTCGCGCAGACCACATTCCATCCCCTGCCGAGGGTTCACCGAGGGCAGAGCCTTGGGGGGCACACACAGAACTGCCCCTCTCTGGAGCCTGCTCACTGCCCAGTTACACCTCTGAAAACCCTAGGCGATCGGAGCTAGAGAGCTGCAAGGGGCGCGAGGTGGTAGGATGCCAGTCCGTTAGTGCACAAGGGGGGGGGAGTCTTTCTTTTCCAAGGAGCAGGGGCTTTGCTTTCTTAGGCAAATGAGATGGTACAGGAAAAAGGGTGCTGGAATTGTAACGGGTATGCAAATGTAAGGTGAGGTTCTCATTGTTCCTGTTGTTGCCGCTGGGAGCCAATTAAAATCCTGTCTAGGATATCACAGAGCTGGGGGGTGAAACTTCAGCTGATTGTGTGTGTGTGTGTGTGTGTGTGAGAGAGAGAGAGAGAGAGAGAGAGAGAGAGAGAGAGAGAGAGAGAGATTTGTGATTTCTAAGCATATTCCGTTACCAAATATATAATCATTTACTTGCTGTTTTTCTTTAAGTCAGTTCCTATTTCTTTTAACTAAACACATATTTATAAAGGAAACTGTACATCCCAGCCAGGCATGCTGGGCCCGCCTCCTGTTCGGAGTGGAAGGCACCATACCACACACATAGAACGAGAATGTGGCACTGTGCTGGATTCAAGCTGGCCCGGCTCACTGCTCCGTCTCTCTGGTCTCGGCTCCCGGGGCCACCTCCCTGGGAAGGAAGGCTGCCAGGAGCCCCAACCTTGTGGATTTTCCATGCCTCCCCCCTCTGGGTCTCCCACCGTGGCTGAGTGATGCGGGCTGCACGGGGGCAGGGAGCTGTCGGTCTTAATCACCCCGGTACCCCTGCCTGGCTCAGTAAACGGGGTTAAGCCCGCATCTGCGGAGGCTGTAGAGTGCTTCTCTCCGTTGCTTCTGTTCCGCATTTAGCAAGTGGCAGCAGGAGCCGAGGGGGCCGCTTGCCCCTCAGGTCAGCAGGAGGGCAGAGGGAGACTGGGGTGTGATTCCCCGCACTGCAGGCACCCCCAGCTCTGCCACTGCACACCTGGCTCTATCCTCACTTGCCCACTTGGCCGCTGAGAGGTGCCTGCATGGGACCACGTCACCTCGCTATCCTGGACACCCTACCGACCTCACGGAGTTCTGCGAGCACGGACGGAGACAGCTCCCGGGACCCGCCTGGCAGATAGCATGGATGACAGCAACCCGAGAGATTTAGTCAGTGAAGGGATCAAACGGCTGCTGTGGAGGCGGGCATTTGGCCTGGCAGTTAAGGCGCCTGCATCCCACGTCAGCACGCCTGGGCTCCATCCCCAGCTCCGGCTCCCGACTCCAGCTTCCTGCTAAGGCACACCTCGGCGGCAGCACATCTTGGCTCAAGGACTTGGGTCCCTGACACCCTTGGGGGGAGATCCAAGCTCCTGGCACTGGCCTGGCCCAGCCCCAGGTGCTGTGGGCGTTCAGGGGTCAATCAATGGATGGGAACTCTCTCTCTTTGCCTGGCTCTCTGCCTCTAAAATAAATAAGCACAAATTTTTTTTAAAAATTACTAACTTTGATTACTAACTTTGCCTGCTAAAGAGCTTCTGCTTCCTCCGGGCCCAACTTACAATAATAATATTGTTAGTTTCCCTTTATTGAGAACTCAGTATGTGCCAGGCACCTTGCCAGACAAGAGCTTTCTATGCGTCCCTGAATTGTATCCTTGCAAGGATCATAAAGCAGGGGCTTGCTAGTCCCATTTCACAGACAAGGAGACTGAGACTTCAAGAGGTTCTGTCACTTGCCATCCAGACCTTTCAAAATTCCAAACTTTTTTAAGATTTATTTTATTTATTTGAAAGGCAGAGTTAGAGGGAGAGGGAGAGTTAGAGGGAGAGGGAGAGGGAGGGGGAGAGAGAGAGAGAGAGAGGAGAGAAGAGAGAGAGAGAAGGGTCTTCCATTTGCTGGTTCACTCCCCAAATGACCTCAACAGCCAGAGCTGGGCCAATCCGAAGCTGGGATCCAGGAGCTTCTTCTGGGTCTCCCACATAGGTGCAGGGGCCCAAGGACTTGCTGTTCTCCCATGTCCTCTACTGCTTTCCCAGGTCATTAGCGGGGAGCTGGATTAGAAGTGGAGCAGCCAAGACTGAAACCAGCACCAGTATGGGACGCTGGCACTATAGGCAGAAGCTTTTTACCTTCTACACCACAGCGCCAGCCCCCAAGCCTGCATTCTCAGCCATCAGGTTCCAACAGCCACCTCACACCCCACCTCCACGAGGACTTCCTGCCTGGCAGCCTTGTCCCTTCACATCCTCACAACTCAGCGCTGTTGCCTCTCAGGTGCAGGCTGCCTCGGAGTGCATGTGTGTGCGGGAGGCGAGCCAGCGCTCCCTGAGGCCTGAGACCACGCTGGAACATCGACAGTTCTGCCCGGACCCCGCTGCATCCCCAGCCCCCTGCACAGACGGCACCTGTACCTGTCCAGTCAGTGAAACCGTGGGGGCTCCTCTGTGTCTGCTGCCAGGCGCCCGCTCTGCCGAGGACAGAGAAGAAGTGGGAGGCTGCATTTCCCGAGACCCGGATGAGCTCCCCGGGAAGCGCCGGGCTGTTTCCCTGGCTGAGTGTGTGGAGGGGCGTGGCTCTCGCCCGGCACCTGCCCCTCGAGGGGAGGGCGGGTGGGAGTGCAGACCGTCCTGGAGGCTGAGAGGGGGTTGGCTCTGGAGGACCCTCTGGGCCTGTGACACCTGGGCTGTGCTGGACGTCCTCTTTGCTTTTCCAGATTCACGTCTACCGGCGCCACCTTCCCCACGGCTGTCGGGAGATCAGAGAAACAGGAGAAGGCGGTGCTGCGTGTTTATCCCACAGGGGATTGTCCGGGGCTGGGAGCAGCGGTCACTGGTCCCTGCTTTCTGTCTCAGATGCTCCCCTGCACCTGACCCCCCTCTGGGCAGAGTCCCTGTCTGAGCAGCTGCTCACACCGGTCCACCTTGAATGGGCCCTCAGGCCCTGGGGGACCACTGAGGCCGTGCGATGCCTCTCCTGTGCTGTGGGGCTACTTCTGGAGGTCAGGGCCAATGCTGCACCTGCTCCAGGACCCGGGGCCTGGTTCTAATAGGTAGCAGTTATTTTTATGTATTTATTTTTAAAAAAATTTATTTATGTATTTATTTGAAAGACAGAGTGACAGAGAGAGATAGGGAGAGACAGAGAAAGATAGAACGAGCTAGCCTACATCACTGGTTCACTCCCCAAATGTCTGCGACAGCTAGGGCTGGGCCAGGACAAAGCCAGGAGCCAAGAACTCCATCTTGGTCTCCCATGTGGGTGGCAGGGGCTCAAGCGCTTGGGCCATCTGCTGCTGCCTTTCCAGGCGCACTAGCAGGGAGCTGGGTCAGGAGCAGAGCAGCTGGGACTCACTCCAGCCTCTGAAATGGGGTGCTGGGGTCACAGGTGGTGGCGTAACCCGGAGGCCTCACCCCCGAGATGACATTCCTGAGCTCTTCCTATTTGTGCCCGCCACTGTTCCGGAGGGCTTCAAACAGTTCTTGGAAAATATAAAAAACTATGCATGGATTCCATGGTTTTCTTGTTTTGTTTTTTGTACAAAAATAGCCTTATCGTTAAATCTCATTTTCTACGAACTTTCTGAAGTGCCCGCTTATTAGCACTATAAACCCAGGCTGGCGCCGCAGCTCAATAGGCTAATCCTCCGCCTAGCGGCGCCGGCACACCAGGTTCTAGTCCTGGTCAGGGCGCCGGATTCTGTCCCGGTTGCCCCTCTTCCAGGCCAGCTCTCTGCTGTGGCCAGGGAGTGCAGTGGAGGATGGCCCAGGTCCTTGGGCCCTGCACCCCATGGGAGACCAGGATAAGTACCTGGCTCCTGGCTTCGGATCAGCACGGTGCACTGGCCGCAGCGTGCTGGCCGCGGCAGTCATTGGAGGGTGAACCAACGGCAAAGGAAGACCTTTCTCTCTGTCTCTCTCTCTCACTGTCCACTCTGCCTGTCAAAAACAAAAACAAACAAACAAACAAACAAAAAAACCAAAAGCATAAACCCCACAGCCATCCATGGTCATGAGCCCCATCCTCCAGACAAGGAGTCCAAGACACACAGAGGGTAAGCAGCTTGGCCCAGGGCACATGGTCGCGGCTTTTAACCAAGGCAGTGCAACCGCTGAGTCACCGATGCGGGGCTGCCTTTCTGTGTGTTGTCCTGGGACTGCTGTCTCAGCCTGGAGACCCACAAGAACCTGTTTCTTTGCCAACCCCGGGGGACTCAGGTAGAATGGGCAGAAGGTGGAATGTGGGTCACCATGGCAACCGGATCAGCAGGTGCACCCTCAGGCTGAGGTTCTCGCGCTGGCAGAGAGGAGGGCGAGTGGGCATGGGGCAGTGCCTGAGGTACCAGATGCACTGGGAGGACCTGGAGGAGTACCAGGTGGGTAGAGGGGGCTGGAGAGTCTGGGCAGTGGCGGGAAT
This sequence comes from Oryctolagus cuniculus, assembly GCF_051225735.1. Lineage (NCBI taxonomy): Eukaryota > Metazoa > Chordata > Mammalia > Lagomorpha > Leporidae > Oryctolagus > Oryctolagus cuniculus. Next base: position 181,173,528 of record NC_142868.1, read on the forward strand.
GTCCCAAGCCATGTGGGTGGACGGCAAGCTCCTGCCTGGAGCACTGGGGTTCACTGGGCGAGATGGTGGAGGCCTCATGTTTGCTAACCCTGCCTCTGTGTGGCCCAGGTCTGTCCTCGGAGGCTGCCTCCCTTTCTGCCTCTTGCCACAGAGCCCACTCTCCAGGTCTGGGTCAGCACCCTCCTGCCCAAGGCCATCAGGAGACCCAGGGACGGCACCAGTGACTCCTCTGCCACTACCTCAGGCTGGGCTGCCTCAGTTTCCCAGCTCCCCACTCCCCAGAGAGCCGGGGTAGGGGTGGGCCGAGTGCAGCACTCACCTCTCTGGGGTTTGTTGCAGGCCCTGACCTTCCTGACCAGAAATGAAATTCTATGGTGAGTAGAGGTCTGGAGCCCTTGCCTTCCCCTGCTGGGTTCCCACGCTGGTCCCTGGTCAGAGCCACACAGCCCTGGAGAAGAGGCGGGGATAGGCCTGGCAGGGTCCCGGAGGCCCCAGGGTGTTGAGTGAGAAACATCAGGCTCTGGGCCGCCATCCAAGGCAGGTTTTCTGCACAGCACCACAGGGCTGGGGGCACCTTCTGGGAGACGCAGGGCCAAAGTCCCTGTGGGTTGTTCATGGCTGGGCGGCTATGACGTGCCAATGAGCGCAGCCTCTCCCCTCTCCTCCTCCCTCCTCCTCCCCCCACCCTCCCTCCTGTACCTGGGGTGTGAGGGTGAGCTGTCCCAGGCCCTGTTCTCACGCAGGTGCTGTCCAGGGCAGGAGGCTTCCAAAGACAGGCACCATGCAGCATGGAGAGGCTGCAGCCGCCTCCTTGGGAGCTTGTGGGGAGGTGGAGGACAGGTGTGGCCAGGCTTGGCCCAAGCCAGGCGCTCAAAAAACTCCCTTAGGTGAACACACTGGCTCACCAGGTCACTTCTGGGGAAGGTGAGGGTGGGGCTGGAGCGGCGAGGTCATTTAGACCCTGGCCTGGATCCATCTCCATCCCCCTGACCGTCTCTGCCCCGATGAACCTTCCCCAGGCACCTCGTCCAGCCTGCACGCCAGCAGTGTGGGACCCTGTAGGCACACACAGGAATGCAGGCTGGCCAGGGCACAGGGAGCTACGGAGGCCAGAGACAGCCTTGCAGCTGTTCTGTTTCCTTTGAAAAGTAGCAGTCATCTGTTCTTCTAAACCCGGAAAAACGTGGCAAGACCCCCCGACCCGCTTCCTGCGGCTCAAATAACCCCTGTTGTTTTTTTCTGAAAGTAGCACAGGAATAAGGCCAATGCCTCTGTTCTCTCCTCCCTGCAGCATAGGGGGTTACATGCATCATGGAGCCTTCCAGAACTTTCCAGGCAAAGACCTGCACACAGGTCCTTCGACAGCTCTGCCCCACCCATCCGCAGGGCTGGCCCCCACATACAGTGCTCGGGACCTCGTTTGGTTTTGGGTTTTCCTGTTGACCAGTTGTACAGAAAGCACCTGGCGACCTGCCCCATTCTTTCTGGAGGGCCCTGGATTGCTCCCTCACGGGGACGAACCCTGATCCATCCCCTGCCCTCTTGTGATGGACACTTAGGCTGCATGGCGCTGGGCACCACGTACTCCTCCATATGGGTGCTGATTTGAGTCCCGGCTACTCTACTTCTGGTCTAGCTCTCTGCTGTGGTCTGGGAAAGCAGTGGAAGGTGGCCCAAGTCCTTGGGATCTTGCACCCACATGGGAGACCCAGAGGAAGCTCCTGGCTCTTGGCTTTGGATTGGCACAGCTCCGGCCATTGCAGCCACAGGACCTTGGCTGCAGGAGCTCCTAGCACTGACGTGCTGGGCAAAGAGGAGATGCCTTCGAGATTTGGGGAGACAGGGACGGTGCTCATCCACTCTCAGCTGTGACCATGCCCATTCCTCCTTCCACCCTGGGGGCTTCTGCATGGTGTCATTGGGTCCCAAGTCTCATCCTGTGTACCCCGTGGCAGGTGGCCACGGGGCCCAAGGAGGGAGAGGGGCGTGGGAGGAGCTCATGCTCTTTCTTGATTTTCATTCATTTGGCTTTGGCCTCTGAAGGAGCCATCCTGGAAGGGAGCCATCCTTGGGGTCTCCTCCCTTCTGAGCTGCCCTCCCAGGCCCTGGAAGGCCCCTCTTCCCGGAGAGAGGTGCACCTGCTCTGTGCTGGGGGGGGGCTCCCAGAGAAGGCTCCAGTCCCAGCCAAGCTTCTCCAGCCAGCTTCTCTCCAGGCTCTGTCTGCTCTGCTGCTTTGGACAGCCCCATTCTTGAGCAAGAGGGGCCTGTGTGGGCCCCTGGGTAGCCCCTGGCCCACAGGCCTCCACCCTCGAAGGCCTTGAAGAGCAGAAAGGGGTCAGCACTGGGGGATGGAGTGAGGAGACACTGCAAAGAGAGCTGAGTGCGGGCTTCTGCGTCTCCATGTGGGATTCCAGCACAGAAGACAGAATGACACCGCCCTGAGGACGGCCGGGAGCTCGGGGACTCCTGGGGTGACACGAGAGAGACGTCTCTGCGGCTCCCAACCTGGGTGAGCCTCCGGCCCCAGGAGACCACAGCCTGGGGAGCAGCTGAGACATGGAGCTGCCACAGACAGCTCTGAGGGTGGGAGAGGATCGGTGGAGGCTGCAGGTGCCCAGAAGCTTGGGAAAGGCACTGGGGCCTGGCCGTTCCACCAGCATCGAGAGGCCCCCGGCGGTGTGAATGCAGCGCATCCGCCAGTGAGGAGGAGGAGGAGGAGGAGGAGGAGGAGGAGAGACTCTGGGTACCACAGGGAGCCATCTCCACAACACACAAAGCAAAGAAAGCCAGGGCCGGGGCTTCCAGGTAACACGGAGAACAGAGCATCTCTTTGAACACCTGTTTCCTCTCCCGAAAGAGCACAGGAAGAAATCCCTAAGGACGACAAGAACATGAGCGCTGTCAGCAGAGGAGAGAGCGCCGCAGCCCAGGTGCCAGGCAGACAGGCGCAGCATCTGGAGGGCGAGCTGAGCACCGGCGGGAAGAGAGTTGCCAGCGGGGGTTGGGACGATGGCGTTGGGAACCCAGGCCGTGGGGGCCAGGCGAACACACAGAGGTGGGCTGAAAGCCTGTGTGGTTCCTTTCCTATCCCTGCATCCCACCGAGCACACTGCCCGCCCCAGCGGGAGACAGGGGCTCGCCGGGAGAGGGCTGGGGCCCCCAGGGACACGAAGAGCAGGGGGCATGTCTGCTCAGCACGCAGAGCTTTGCAGTAAGTCTGACTGGAGAGCCAAGGGATGCCAGGTATTTGAGGAGAGAGTAACAGACAGGCTGCAGACACTCAGCGATGTCACCGTGACATCTCAGAGAGCCAGGGATAATGAGAAGTCCCTAAAAGCTTCCACAGAGAGAGAGAGAAAAAAAAATATAATAGGTTCTGTACAGGGGATCAGGAATCAGAAGAGCTTTGGACTTATTTTGGAAGACAGTGGCTAAACACCTTCAACATTCTAAGGGAATTTTCTAGTCTAGACTTAATCCTAGCTAAACTAGCAGGTGTTGGTGCCATGATTAAGACACTACTTGAGACGCCTACTTTCTTTTTTTTTTTTTTTTCAGGCAGAGTGGACAGTGAGAGAGCGACAGAGCGAAAGGTCTTCCTTTGCCGTTGGTTCACCCTCCAATGGCTGCTGTGGCCGGCGCATCGCGCTGATCCGAAGGCAGGAGCCAGGTGCTTCTCCTGGTCTCCCATGGGGTGCAGGGCCCAAGGACTTGGGCCATCCTCCACTGCACTCCTGGGCCATAGCAGAGAACTGGCCTGGAAGAGGGGCAACCGGGACAGAATCCGGCTCCCCGACCGGGACTACAACCTGGTGTGCCAGCGCTGCAAGGCGGAGGATTAGCCTATTGAGCCGCAGCACCGGCCCAAGACGCCTACTTTCTATATGGGAGTGCCTGCATTTGAGTCTCAGCTCCAGCCCTGATCCCAGCTTCCTGCTAATGTGCACCCTGGGAGACTGGAGATGGCTCAAGTGGCTGGGTCTCTGCCACCCATCTTGGAGACCGGGGTTAAGTTCCTCCCTCCAGCTTGGGCCTGGCTTGGCCCTAGCTAGTACAGGCATTTGGAGAGTGAAAGAGCAGATAGAAGATCTCCGTCTCTCTCTGTCTCTGTCTCTCTCTTTTTCTCTGTTACTCTGCTTCTCAAATAAAATAAATTATCAAGAGTGAAGGTGGAATAACATTGTTTCTTGACGTGCAAATGTTTAAAGTTTACCCGTAGGAAGTTTTGGAGGATGAGTTTCATTAAAACTAGAAAGTAAACCAAAAAACAAGGAAGTCATGGATCCCAGAAACACTTTCAACATGGAAGAAGCAAAATGAATTGCAAAGTGATAGGGAAAGGACACCAAATGATGGCGACAGTGCAACAGGCCCAGAAAGCAAATCAGTTCAGAACAGAGTTAAGGAACCAGGGGTCCTAAGTGTGGCACCTCCAAGAAAGTAAAATGAACCCATAGATCATGCGATGTCTTTAACCATATGAAGAGGAACTTTACAGCTATGCAGAGAAAGTTCGAAGGTGTTGTAATGTTAAGCAAACTGAAACACAGGCAAAATAAAAACAAAGTGATTACTAACTCTGGGAAAAACAAAAGGCCTTGCAAAACAGAAAGCCATCATGTTACACTAGGGAACTTGGCTGTAGGCAATATAGGAATACAACTTCCTAATAACAATTTCAACACTGATTATTGACCTAGGCAAATTGTTTTATATTGGGAGAGGGCAGGGAAGAAATGAAGTATATATAGAGAAATAATGTTTGTTATAGCAGGAGGTCACAAGGTAAAGTCTATAATAAAAAATAATGTCAACATATGGTAGTATCAGGATACTATTAGAAATATTATGTAAACATTAAGTAAACAACAAGAGAAATAGCAAAATATTTGTAAAATGTTGCCTCTGGTGGGCAAGAGTAGAGAGGTGATGGGGAGGGAGTCTTAGGTATAAGTAATTTTAACTGGAAGCTTTATGGCACTATCTGCATTTTTAACCCACTAAGCTGTATTACTTTGGTCAACCAGACTGTTATACACAGGATGCTACCATTTTTAAAAAAGATTTATTTGTTTATTTGAAAGTCAGAGTTGCACAGAGAGAGAAGGAGAAAGAGAGAGAGAGAGAGAGAGAGAGAGAGGTCTTCCATTTGCTGGTTCACTCCCCAATTGGCTGCAACAGCTGGAGCTGCACTGATCCAAAGCCAGGAGCCAGGAGCTTCCTCCAGGTCTTCCCATGTGGGTGCAGGAGCCCAAGGACTTGGGCTATTTTCTACTGCTTTTCCAGGCCATTAGCAGAGAGCTGGATCAGAGGTAGAGCAGTCGGGTCTTGAACCGGTGCCCATATGAGATACCGGCACTGTGGATGGCGGCTATATCCGCTACGCCACAGTGCTGGCCCTGAGAATGCTGCCATTTTTGTAAAGGAACATGCATACCTAAACACGTGGAGAACACTCTGGAAGGTTATCCACCTGGACTGACAGGTTCTTGGAGAGGACCAGCTGCATGCAGGTTAATGAGGGTGCGCCGTCTACAGAGTGGAGGGGCAGCTTTGCTGGGGACGCCCAGCTGCACGGTGGTGGCTCAGGGGAGAAAGGGACCATTGTGGGCTGCCCACAGCCAGGTGGGGCCACTGTTACACAATTTTCCTGTGTGACCTTGGACAACATGTTGCAATTTTCTGTGAATATGACAGAGAAACAGGTTGGGGAAGACCATGCAATGTCCAGGAGCTGGGGGTGGCACTGGGGGTAGGGGTGGTGACTCAGCCCCGTTGAAAGAAGCATCAAGAGTCCAGTGGCGGAGGACACGTGGAGGGGAGGGTGTCCCTCTCCCACCTTCTTACCTGTGACTTGCGTGAGGACATAAAGGCCTGGCTGCTGGATCCGCAGATGGTACCAAGGGGAGGGGCAGGCGCCTTCCCTGGCCAGGGCTGCCTTGGCATGGCTCCCCAGCCTTTGATCTTCCACGTCCTTTGATCTCTGTAAGAACAAGGTCCCTCTCAGTGGCCTTCTGTGGCGTCCCCCTTCGCCCCTGCCTCCCAGAGGCCTCTCTCTGGGGCTCAGCCCCTTCTGGCTCTGGCTACAGACTCTGCAGACCCAGAGACGCACACTTGGCCCCCCAGCAGAGCACAGCCTGGTCCGGTCCAGGCCCCTGTGGCTGGGGTGCAGGTGGGCTGCACTCAGTCTGAGCTCTTTGAACTACTGTGCGTCTCTCAGGTTGAGCGTGGGCCTGGTTTGGGAGCCTGCGGTTTGCACCCAGCCTCTGCTTCAAGGCTGCTTTTTCTCTTGGCACCTCCGGGAGGCCCCACTGCTGTGAAATCCCCATTAGCCCCGGGGGTCCGTCTAGAAGTCGGCAGGTGGAATGGTCACAAGTGTATTTCCTGGGTTTGAAGAAAATGGCCTGGGTTTGAGGCTTGGTTCTGGCCGGGGTGGGGGTGGGGAGTTTCTTAGCCCCACTGAACCTCAGTTTCCATCCTTGTTAGACAGGGTGTGCTGGGAGCAACAGCAGCTCATCTCACAAAGCTGTCATTAGGACACTCTAGATGGTGGCATCAGTGTCGCTGTGCCCGACTCAGCACGGAGGATGTGGTAGCTGTACTTAGCCTGGTGCTATCATCCCCTCTTGCCAGTGAAGAAATATAGCGACGTGCCCTGGGTCCTACAGCTTGGACACAGCAGTGCAGGGGCTTGAAAGCCAATTTTTTAGACTTAAAAGGGCCATTTAGGACCACAGGGCTACCCCAAGAGGTGCAGACAAAGCCCAGGGGGCCAAAACCAGACGCGTGGAATGTTTGCACTTGTCCTGAGCTGTGGTCGCCATCTCATTGGTGCAGCAGAAATGCTGGGAGCTCGTAGCACCTGTGCGTGCTGGGCCTTGTCTCGACCTTGAATGAGAAGCTTGGGGATGGGGGTGGGGGCAGATCCTTTTACAAACTCCCGGTGGGATTCGAATGGGGGACCCCATTGAGAATCATTCGAGGGTGTCAGAGGCCTGGGAGTGGATGGGTGGCCGGCGAGAGCCACAGACACCCAGAGACACGGTGCGCCCGGCTGGAGGGAACCAGGGCACCCCAGAGGCTCGTTCTGCAGAGGGGTAAACTGAGGCCCTCGAGGGGACTTGGCAGGTGCACGGCCCGTGGGGAGTGCGTGTGGAGGTGTGGTGCTGGGCCCCTCCGCTGTGCGGGCTCGGCCTGGAAGGGAGCCCCGGCCCCAGCTCTTCATTTCTGGCAGGCTGAGCGTGTGAGTTTTCCCTGCGGCTTTGACTTTGAGTGCATTTGCGATGAATCCAGAGCTCCATTAGAGCCACGTTTGGAGGACAAGAGCATCTGTGGCAGCCGGGACGCGGCCGTGATTCGTCTGCGGGCAGCCTGCCCAGGAGACAGCCTCGGGAGGCGCCAGGACCTGGCAGGCCCTCGGGTGGAGCCGGCGCCCTCTCACCTGGGTGGGCGGTGGGCTCCATCCATCTCTTGCCAGCTTAAGGCCTTGGGCACACCCCATACACTCTCGGAGCCTCAGTCTACCCATCTGCAGAGATAACAGCCCCACACCCCTCCCACAGGAGGCTGTTGGGGACAGTCAAGGAGACGGTGGCTGCCTCTCCTCTGCGGGTCTGCAGTGCCTGCCCAGTCCAGTGCCTTCCTTGGTGCCCTTCCTTCCGGCTTCCCTTCCAGACCTGGGGGGCAGCTCGGGGCCCCTCATGAGGCCCGCAGGGTCAAGGTCCTCTCCTGCCCACTCCTGCTTGTCTGGCCCTGTCTGGAGTAGGCACAGAGCCTAGCTCTGCCTGCTCAGAGAGGTGCAGTAACCCGCCCCACGTCACACAGCTCACAGTGGAGGGACAGGACGCAAGTGCACCCACAGCTGTGTGTTCAGAGGTCTTCATAGCAAAGGGGCCGTCAGGGGTACTGAGGGAGACAGCCAGGTGCCAGCCATTACCGGCCCCTGGGCTTGCGTTGCCTGCCAAGGGCTGGAGCCCAGGCTGCGGGTCACAGGGTCCAGGTGGGACACTCACACACTCACACTCACACAAACGGGGGCTCTCTTCTCCTGCCGCTGGCCCCCTGCTGATGCTGCCCTGGACCAAAGCTGTCAGGAAGCCAGAGGCCGAGCCTGGGGTCTGGCAGCTGCATGGGCAAACGGGGTCTCAGTTTCATTTCTTCTGGCTCTGCCGTGCCAGGCTCCTAGTGGTGAGCCGTGGGCTGGACAGCAGAGCCCCCTCCCCAATCCCCGCCCGGGGCTGGGCCTCCCTCTGACTCTCCAGGGCCCGGGAGGCCTCCTGTACCTCCGAGGCACCCACCTTGGGCTTTGCTCACTCACTGTGCCTTGGTTGGAGGTCAAACTCCAAATCCCTGGGGATGTCGCTGACGGGCCGCTAGTCATTCACTCCTGGGTGTGAATTAGCTCCATCCCCGTGGTGGTGGACAGAGGGGAGGGCTGGGGAAGGAGAGGGACCGGAGGGTAACTGGAGCAAGAAGGGGTCCTTGGGGCAGGAGCAGAGCAGGTCTGGGGCAGGTCAAAGTCTTCTGCAGAGGGCAGAGGGCGCTGGTGGGCAGGAGAGAGCCATCCACAGACGGGGTGGCCACGGCTCTCCTCTGGCCCGGCACTCCCCGGTGCGCTCCCGTGCCGGGCCCCAAGCCAACACGGCAGGTGCCTCCCTGTGCTGTCCTTGAGCGAGGCTGGGGCAGCTGTCACCTGCCCTGGGGGCTCAGCACTGCTCAGTGGCAGGGGCAGGAGTCGAACATGGGTCCTGGCCACGAGCCTGTAGTTACGACGCCCCCACCTCACACTCACACCAATGCTCAGCCCACCACACACATACCACTCACACTCACTCTCCACACACACACACACCATTCACACACTCACACTCTCACACTCACACTCAGCCCTTTGCTCTCGCTGTCAGTGTGCTTTATCCACACGACGACACTGAGGCTGGGAAGTGTTAACAGAGCCGCCCCCCCACCCAAGGCCTGCCGGCCCTGCCGGGGCAAGAGCTGTGGTCTAGGACGCGGGTGCCCGGCCACCATCCCTGTACTCCCCTGGCCACCCTGGTCGCTCCCTGAATCCTGGGAGGAGGCTGGGGCGAGAGGGTGGAGGGCGGGGGCCTCTCCCTCCCAGGGGAGGCACCCGCCACCTCCCATCTGTGTCGCCCATGAGCCGCATCTCCTGGACTGGCGCAGGGCCCATGGGGAGGAAAGCGCTGGCTGTGTCCCGCCATCTGCTTGACCTGGCTCGCGGCCTAGCAGGCCAGCGCAGCCGGCGGCTTGCTGGCCGCTGGCTTCTAACGCTGGCTTTCCACAGAGGTCACCAAGTGACCTTTTCCCTCCAGGCTGGGACAGTGCTGGGCAGATGGCCGGAGCTGGGACCCCTGCTGGTTTCTCCATCTGTGAGGGGGGCCTGGAAGGAGAGGTGCCGGCAGGGTGCTCCCCTGTGCCGCTGCAGCTCCGGCACCTGTGTGGCGAGTACGTGCTGGGCTCCGAGCACCCCCGGGCCTTTCCTCACGCCAGGCTCAGCCTGCATCCGCACCGTGTGCTGGGCACGGCCAGGCCTCGCCGATGTTTCTGGAACAGTAGACAGAGTTATCACTGCTCTTTTTCCTTCTTTCCTTCCTTCATTCCTTCCTTCTTTCCCCTCAATCTTTCTTAAAGATTTATTCATTTATTTTAAAAGTCAGAGTTGCCAAGGTGAGAGACACAGAGAGAGGTCTTCCATCCACTGGTTCACTCCCCAAAAGGCCACCATGATCAGCACTGGGCCAGGCCAAAGCCGGGAGCTTCATCCAGGTCTCCCATGTGGGTGGCAGGGGCCCAAACACTCTGACCATCTTCCACTGCTTTCCCCTGCCCATTAGCAGGGATCTGGATTGGAAGTGGAGCAGCCGGGACATGAATCAGCGCCCACGTGGGATGCTGGCATCACCGGTAGTGCCTTCACCTGCTATGCCACAGTGCTGTGTCTGTGTTACTGCTTTTTCTTTCTTTGTCCAGCCTGAATCCCTTCTGTGACCGTGGCACCACCCAGTCCCCTGCCCTGCCCCCACGGCCAACACGCCTCTCTCCCCAGCATCCACGACACCTTCCTGAAGCTGTGTCCTGCTGGCAAGAGCTACAAGGAAGCCACGCTGACGTCAGAGCAGCTCAGCTCCCTGCCGGCCCTGAGGGTGAGTTTAGGCAGGACAGGGGTGCCTGAGGGGGCAGCAGGGGTGGGGTGTGGCGGGCAGCAGGTGCAGGCACAGTCGGCAGGCTCTGGGACTTCCAGACAGAGGGCCTGCAGAACCAGGGTTCCAAACACTTGTCACGCATACCAGGCCCCCCTCAGTGTCATATCAGCTGTGCCATGATCAGCAGAACCAGGGCGTCGTCTCTGGTTCTCCCCGAGCAGCCGGGAGGGTGGGACCTGGAGCCCTGGCACTGTCCTCCCGGCCGCCATCTGCCACCTGCAGAGAAGGGCATTTGTGTCTGTTCTTGTCACCCTCTCCACCACCCCCTACCCCTTTAGCCAGCCCTCCCTGCACCGTGGGCTCCTGGCAAACTGGGGAATGGAGTGGAGACCGAGTGCTCACATCCCTTTCTGTCTCTTCTGTTCCTGGGGTGAACCTCACATCCCAAACCCACCCCTCGATTTCCTGGCCTGTGAAATGGGTTGTGCTGCCAGAGTCATTGGCAGCCCCCACCTCCCGGTCCTTCAGGGACAATCGTGCACGGTTTGTCTCACTGTGGAGAGGCCCTGTCCCCACCCACCCAATCCAGGGCAGCCCGCAAGACCCCCGAGGTGCACTGCCGAAGGGCTCCCAACTCCTTCCTGAGGATCCAATGAAAATGCGTGCATTGCACAGAGAGACGGTGTCAGGCCGCAAAATCGCGGCCGTGTCCGGCTTCCCTGCGTCGCATTCAGACCCCGGCGGCACAGCGGCTGGAGCTTGCCGTGGCGCAGGGAGAGGCCATCTGGGGCAGGAAGGGCCCTGGGTGCTTTGGGCACCACTGGGAGGAAGCCTAGGGACGCTGGGGCGGAGGGACTGGCTCCCGAGGGAGAGGCGGGGAGGGGGCACCCACAGAGTCGTTCAGCCAGCAGTCCTCGGCTCACCCAAGTGATAGCCTTGACCTTGGGCAGAGATAGAGCTGGGGACTGAAGCAGCGGCAGGGACAGGAAGGCAAAGACGTGAGAAAGGGTGAGGGGTGGAGCTGGGAGAAGCTGGGCTCCCGGCATGGATAGAAGCAGAATCCTCAAGGAGGCGTGGGGACAGAAAGCTCTGCCTGGGCCAACGCAGCACAGGCAGCTGGTCTTCCTGTCACCTGGTCACCGCCACTCCACACACACACACACACACACACACACGCACGCACACAGGTACTCAACCAGGGGCACACATGACACACACGTGTACTCAGACAGGTGCAGCCACAGTCAGCACGCTCTGGGACTTCCAGACAGAGGGCCCTGAGAACCAGGGTTCCAAACACTTCCCATGCGCACCAGGCCCCCCTCGGTGTCATATCAGCTGTGCCATGATCAGCAGCTCTCAGGTGAGGCCATGGCGGGTTGGGCATGCATGGTGCACGTGTGTACTCAAACATGGGCACACATAGTGCACACACGTGTATGCAAACACACATGCATCCAAACATGGGTGCACACACATACTCGAACACGTGTGTGCATGGTGCACACACACATGTACTCAAGCATGAGTGCACACAGCACACACATATACTCAAACATGGGACCCATGGCACACACATGCGTGCTCAGATATGGGTACACACAGCACACACGTGTACTTAAACACACAGTGCACACACGTGTACGCAAACACGGGTACACATGGTGTCTGGGATGTCTCAGACCTAGACAAGGATGGGGCTCGGGGCAGCCAGGGAGGCGAGGCAGAAAGGGGGCTTCTGCCCTCCCCAGGGTGCGGTGCGGCTCCCACACTCTGAAGGTGACTGGAAAGGACTTAGAGCCCACCCAGCCCAATCTCGGCCAAGCTCCCTCCCTGAGTCTACGAGGGGGTGCGGGGGGGGGGAGCTGAGGCTCTCCAAGGAAACACCTGCCTGGGGCCAGGGAACGGCAGAGCCAGGACCGGCCCACGCTCTGGGGGCACAGGCACGCTCTGGCCCTGGGCTGGCACCCCACTTCTATTCAGAGCTTGGCTGAGTACTGACTCTATGTCTTGGAGTCCCAGGGGCAAAGCCTGCCCTGGAGGGTGAGCCCTGGCCCCAGCACACCCTCCTCCCAGGAGGGCCTGGGGGCTCTGGTCTAAGCCCCAGAGAGCAAGCCCTAGACCGGGGTCAGGACAGCTGGGCCCATGTGGGTTGCATCTGCTCGCGTGCAGGAGGCCCGAGCTGCACCTGGGGAAGAACTGGGAGGGTGAGCACGCCGCACCCCGACCCCAGTCCTCTTTCCATTTCACGGTGGGGGAGGGGAGCGATGGGGCCAGCAGAGATGCAGAAGGGGCCAACTCCAGCTCCGTGACAGGAGAGCAGCCAGGAAGCAGGGCCTTGGGCCATGTGACATTATTTTTACTTTTTTTTTAAAGTTTATTTACTCATTTTCATCTACTTGAAAGGTGGAGTGACAGAGAGAGAGAGAGATCTTCCGTCCCCCGGTTCACTTTCCAAATTCCCACAACAGCCGGGGCTAGGCCAGGTCTAAGCCAGGAGCCTGGAACTCCATCCGGGTCTCCCCCGTGGGTGGCAGGGGCCCAGGCACTTGAGCCGTCCCCTGCTGCCCCCACAGGCACACGAGCAGGGAGCAGGATCAGAAGCAGAGCATCCGGGCACCCCAAGCAGCAACTCAGCCGCTGGGCCACAGCACCCACCCCTCGCTTCACTTTCCTTATTTCGTATTTCTAAATGGTCATTGGTTTATTCTGTTATATAAATAAAACCCAACGCCTTGTGGAAAGACTAGAAAAGGGGGGAAGGCAAATGTAAAAGTTACCACCGGCCCTTCTCAAGGGACCCCTGCCGCGGCCGCCTGGCTGGGTTTCTCCCGGCCTCGCACCGTGCAGATGTGTGCATGTTTATTGGGATCACGTTGACTCTTTCTCCCTACGTGGGTTTCTTTGTGGCTTTTCCAGCTGGTCTGGAACAGCCAGAACCATGTCATGAGCGGGGAGCCGGAGCCACTGCCACAGCTAAAGAACCAGGGGACGAGGCCTCGGGCCAGCACGGGGAGAACGGGGCTCGAGGTCTCTCGTTGGCTGGTCACCTCGCACGAGGAGCGACTGTGGGGAGGGGAAGCGAGGAGCAAATAGACCCTGGCCCAAGGAGGCAGGCCAGGCACAGTGGAGTGTGGCGGCTGCCGTCCTGTGGGCGGGTGAGCACGGGCTCCACCCTTGGGTCCAAGCATCTGGCCGGGGATGAGGACAGTGGACATTTCCCACCAATGCCAGAAGGCACTTCCTGCAGGGGGAATGAGCTCCCTGTCACGGACGGGGGGCAAGCAGGACAGCCAGGTTCCTGGCCGGGGTGTTCTAGCCAACCGACGGCCACACGCAGATCGGCTGTGAGGCGTCCGTGCCTCCCGACCCTCCAGGTCTGTGGCCGTGGCCCCGAACTTGGTCCTGAACGTGGTCTTATTCTCTTTTGCACCATCGACCACAATATGTCCCAGACCTTTTGTTCCCAGAACAGCATTTGATTTTGAAGAGGAACTAGAGATGCCAACTTTCCATTTTGCCAAGTACGGGCGTTAGAAAATACGCAGCAGCCGCACTTGCTGTGGTTTCGTTTCTAAGAAATACTCATTTTAAGTCAAACATGCAAACAACCAGAGCTTCCCAGACACACCCTTTCTGTCCTCGCTCTTCACCCCGTGGCCCTGGCTGTCCACAACTTTGTCACTGACCCATCGCTGGTCCTCCTGCGAATTTGAGGGGACTTAACTGCAGGACGAAAGGTCCCTCCGTGTCTTTCCTGTCCTGCGCAAGCGGACAGCAAGCAGAGGCTTGTGGGGGGCGGGGCCGGGGTGGGCCGTGTCCCCTGTCACTCCTGCCACCCAGGTTTTGAGAACAGCGGGCCCAGGGAGCTCCGGGGATGGATAGGTCTTAGCTCAGGGGTTTAAGTGTCTGGGAAGAAAGCTCTGTTTTCTTAACTGGGGTTCCCTCACTACACAGTGGCTTCTTAGTGTGGGGAAGATCTGCTGTTACAGAGAGCTGGGTGCAGTGGCTCCTGGGGGGCGGAGGCGGGCAGCCCGCCCCGGTCTCGTGCACAAGTTGCAGTTTTCCTTCTGGCCCGCCTGTATCTGGTGTCTCTGGAAGTGGATCAGTTCAGTTTTTGTTCTTGTAAATAACGACCCTGCTTTCTGTAAACACCCATGCCTGTGGCGTGGCGTGAGCTGGCTGTGTGTCCACTCAGGATGGCCGGGCAGGGACTGGGGGAAGTGTGAAAGTCTCAGAGCAGTTATGGGGGAGGCCTGCACAGAGACAGGGCCCCCTGCCCTACCCCAGGGCCCTGCATGCAGGTGGTCTTGTCATAGCCCACCCCTTTGGCGTGCTACCCAGCATCTACTGGGGTCAGAGCAGGGAGAGTGTTGGGAGCCTGCCCAGATGGAAGGAGGTGTGCTCTGGGGATGGCTGCCTGGGGCTCAGCTCCACCTGGCTTTGTGTGTATCCACAGTTTTCCTGAGCCTTGCTGAGCCCCGCCCGTGGGCTGGGATGCAGTCGCTTAGAAGAACCTGCAAAGAACCCAGGCCAGGGCCAAGAAGCAGGGACAGGGCCTGATTTTTACTCAGCCTCTCAAGAACTCACCAAAGTCGGAGGGACAGGGAGGATGCTGGCGTGTCTTTTCAATTTATTAATTACTTATGTTTGGTTTTGGTTTTTAAGTCAAAATGATTTATGCAGGCCAAGAGCTAAGGTTCCTGTGCAGGCTGCCCCACTTCCTGTCTCCGAAGGCAACCATTTTCAGCTCTTGGCTGATTGGATTCTTCTTCCCCCATCCTTATTTATTTATTGGTTAATTTTGAAAAGCAAGGAGACACAGCCAGCCAGCCAGCCAGCCAGCCAGAGATCTTCCACCCACTGGTTTACGACCTCAGTGATTGCCACAGCCAAGGCTGGGCCAGACTGAGGTCAGGACACCGAAACTCAATCCAGGTCTCCCATGTGGGTGGCAGGGACCCAAGTACTTGAGCCGTCACCTGCTGCCTCCCAGGGTGTGGAGCCGGGACTCACACCCAGGCACTCTGATATGGGATGTGGGTGTTAGGGGGAGAGTTAACCGCTGCACCAGTGCCCATCCCAGCCCTTCGGTCCTTACCTCTGCACCTTGAACAGTACACTCGGGTTTTGTTTTTTCTTGGCATTTCACATCCCCCTAGAGGAGAAGCTGGTTCCCTCCCTTCCCTCTGGGCCCAGCCTTCCCATCTTCCTCCCCACTGCCCAGCCTCCCACTATACAGTAGCTATACAATAATCCCAGAGCTGAGTCATGAAATCAGCTGTGGTGACTTCCCCTTCATGCATATTTTTGTTCTTTTCTTTCTGGATGTAGTCATTGTTTTTGCTTAGTTTTCTACAGACTTATCGTTAAGTCAACACCAAACCTTTGCCAATTATCTAAAGCTCCTTCAAAGGCATTCAGAAGAGAGAGGTTTTCTATTTGTTTCCTTTTCTTAGCAAAATTTCTCTTGGAGCCTCTGACTGATCCAGTTCCACCAGGACTGGGTTGCCCTGGGGCTGGTGTGATCCTGGACTCTCCTTCCATGACCATCTTTACTCCCCTGCACCTCGCCCTGGGAGCTTGCATTTTCTGGATTCTTCTCTCTCTCTCTGCATATTGCTCTTGTTGTGCTGGAGCACATCCTCAAGTAGCGTTCTGGGAAAGGCTACCTGGAGGTAAACGTTTTGAGACCTCACATACCTGAAAACATCTTCCTTCACCCTCCACCAGGAGTCTGGGTGAACTGAGTCATAGGCCGCATACCCCACTTCTCCAGAATTTGGTGACATGATTGCACTTAGCTTTCACCCTGCTTGTTGGGAGCCCAGAGTCTTTCTATTTCTTGATCTATTTTGTAACCTTTTTTTTTTTTTCTGAAAACTGTCCCCCAGTATCTGAAACTTTGACTGTGGTATCAGGAATTCCTGGGAATATTCCTTGGTGGGGTCCTTTCCTCCGTGTCTGAACCCCCACAGGTCCCACTACCCTGGGCTCCCAGCTCCTTCCAGTCATGCATCTCTCCTTCAATCATTTCTTTGATAATTTTCTCCATTCCATTTCCTCTGTTCCTTCTTTCTGGAACTCTAATATCCTGGTGTCCTACATCCTGAATTGATCTGTTATTTACTTTTTAAATTTTTATTTTATTTATTTATTTATTTATTTATTTTTTATTTATTTGAGAGAGAGAGAGAGAGTTCCCATTTACTGCTTCACTCCCCAAACACCCAAAACAGCCAGGGCTGGGCCAGGCCAGAGTCGGGACCCAGGGACCCAACCCAGGTCTCCCACAGGGGTGGCAGGGGCCCAAGTTCTTGAACCATCCCCTGAGCTGGGCTCACACCCAGGCACTCCGACTGGGACTGGGTGTCCTAAGCGGCCTCAGCCACGGGACCAAATGCCTGCCGGGTCCCGTATCTCCATCTCTTCTGTGCGACTTGGATCTTTCTCTCTGGGCGTTTTCCTCAACTTGTCTCCCACTCTCCCAGCCATCCTGAGCTCGCTTTGCTTCTCAGGCGATTCCTGCTTCGGAGAAGCCTCTCCGTCCTCCGGGATGCAGTGTCTCCGTGGTCTCGTCCTGCCTCCCGGGTGCTGTTTTCCATTGCCTGTTGAGGTCTTTATCTTTTGCGTCTGAGGCCTTCTTGGGTATCTGGCAATCGTCTGCTCACTGTGAAGCTGCCTGGAGCCCTGGTGCCTGCCTGGGGTTTACAGACTGGGAGCTTCCTCGGAGGACGAGCTCCAGGGACCATTTCTCGAGGATTCCCTGAAAAGCCAGGAGTCGCGTTCAGCCAGCCAGCAGCCCAGAGCCAGAGAGCCAGCCAGAGGGGTCCTAGCGTCCCACACCCCTGTATACACTCACCGCCAGTTCCCTGGAGCAGAAAGCATCTGTTAGGATCTCCCCAGAGAACAACACTCTGGTCTCCTACAGGCGCTGGGGAGGGACAATTCCCCCAGGGCCGAGCGGGGAAGCTTCTAGCACTCCAACTGCTTTCTAACACTTCCAGTCAACCCCCCTCTTAGACAACCTCTGTTTCCAGTGCCACCAGAGGCTTCAGCCGCCCGTAAGGATTCCGGGACGTAGACCAGGCTGGCGTCACGTGTCCCTGCTGTGGGTTTGGGTCCCGCTCTGTCACATGGACGGAGACCCTGGTCTGTCTGCTCCTGGCATCGGGGCTGTGATCGTCTCTCATGCCCTCTCTTTCTGAGGCTCACGCCTTTAAGAAAACCCTCGGCTTTTGGTTCAGTGGAGTGAGAGAGCGTGAGGCTAGACACCAGCATTCATTCAACTCCTTTCTTTATCCCGCGATAACCTGCCTTCCAGGTGCGCAGAGCAGCAACCTAGCCTAAAGCTACGTGCTAATTCAAAGTTTGGGCGGTCATCCACTGCCAATGTGAGATGACTATTTCTTGACCTGGCTGGCAGTGAAAGTGCACAGGATGGAAGTTTGTACATAGAGTTAAACCTCCCTTATCTTCGATTTCTGCTACCCAGAGTTCATCATCTTTCACAAATACTAAACAGAAAATTCCAAAAATGAGCAACCCATAAGTTTTAAGTTACTTTTATTCCAGTATACGGTTATAATTGTTTACTTCATTGTTAGCTATTGTTCGTCTCTAACCTTGCCAGATGTACCCCTTAAGTTTTATCATAGGCGTGTGCTTGTATATGCAGGGAACACAGGGCTGTGGTCTCTGGGGTTTCAGCACCTGTTGCAGGTATTGGAACAGAGCCCCGCGGATACAGGGGACTGCCCCATGGTAAAACATGGCGAGGCCCCCTCCACACACAACCATGACTGCCCCAGGACTCCCCCACACAGCGCCGCTCTCCCAGCCTTTCCCTCCCCGCCACACCCAGCCTGGCAGGTGCTCAGCTCTGTGGGACGCCCAGCAGTCAGTCTGCTCGGGGGCCTCCCTCACCGGCACACAGGACCTGGGAAATGTCGCTCCTCTCCCCTCTGCCTTTGTCCCCGTGGGAAGGAGCAGAGGTTCCCACACAGGGTCCCCACTGGCCCAGCCCGTGAGAAGTCAACTCCATATTTACTGCAGGCTGCAGGCTAAATTTTAGGTCTTGGGGACTTTTTTACAGGGACTTTTCGTGAGGAATCTGGGTATAGAACAGGAGGATGAAAAACCATGGGCACCTCGCAGAGGCACATTGTAGACCCAGCACCAAGAGCTGGGGCCCGGTTGGTCTCCTCCGGGCTACCCAGTGGCTGTGATCCGGTGTGTCCCCTCCCCACTTCCCAGGAGGCTGAGCGGCTTTGTGGGCACCCAGGCACAGCTGGGCACAACACCCCTCCCAGGGCCTCTTAACCAGCTGCCCCCGCCCCCAAGGCAGGCCCAGCTCCCCGGATGAGAGAAAACTGCTTCTCTAAATGACAGTCCTCTTCATCTTGCAGAGCTGGGTCTGGACGTGGTCCCAGGGACCTGCAGGTCCCCGAGCCCTTTGTCCGTGGGAGTCGGCTGGGCTGGGCACAATGTGGGTGCAAGGGAGATGGTCCCTGGACACCAGGGGTCTTCCTGGTGCATTTCTTGATCAACCTGGTCAGAGCTTTGTCACGGCCATGGCCTGCCTGCACCCCCTGAGGGTGGACAGGGTCTCCCAGGAGAAGAAACCTGGGCGGCGAATGGGCAGTGACCCATGCAGGGGCTGACCCCCAAGCTGCCCTCCCAGAGGCGCGGTCCCGGGAGGAGGAAGTAGCAGGACCCCCTAACTCCCCACGTCCAGCCCTGGGGCACGCAGTGGTCAGCAGGGCGCAGGGCCCACGCCCCCAGAGACTGCCGCACCCCCCACAGCCCCAGCAGGGACAGCTGGACCTGGTACTAATCCGCCGGCTGTATTTAGGCCATGACTCCAAGCCCCTCCCTCACCCTCGGACTCTCCCCAGCTGCTAAAAAAAGCAGCAGTTTGGATAGAAACAGCAATTCCACTCCTGGGCCCGGCGTCGGCCGCCGTTAGTCACGGGCTGCGTGGTCACGTGCTGTCTTCTTGCTGCGCCTCGCTTGCTTCTCGCAGAGGCTCTGGCTCTGGGGGGCACGGTGGGGGCCCCACCCCCAGGCTGCAGAAACCGAGATCCTGGAAAGTTACAAACCTGCAAGTGCAAAAACCCACAGGAACCCAAGACTTCTCTGCTCCTCTCCTCGCGTCTATTGCCAAGCAAGGGGCACCTGTGTGTCTGTGTGTACACGTGTGTGCGTCCACATACATGTGCATCCACATGCATGTGGTGTGTGGTGGAGGGAGCAAGAAAGATGGGAAGGAGCCCGTGGTCCCGGCAGCTGGGGAATGAATGGAGGAGAATGGCTTTTTCCGTTTATGGCTGGGGCTCCCCAACTGGCCCCTCTCTTGGTAACAGAGACACCAAGCTCCCAGCACCCACCTCCTGAGGTCCCGGGAATTGACCCATCCCCAAGGCCCCAAGCCAGCCCCTCCTCCCACAGAGCCCAGACTCTGCTCCACGGAGAAAGGCCAGAACAAAGGGCCCAGCGGGGGCTCCCAGGCTCCCACGGACCCCGCCTTGCAGGACTGAGCTCACACCCAGCCGTTGGAGAGCAGAGCAGCTGGCTGTCCCACGGCCCTCGGGATAAAGACAGGGGGCTGAGCCAGCGCCCCCCCCCCCCAGCCACACAGAGCTGGCGACTCAGCTCCTCCCTCACCCAGGGCTCGCCAGCTGGCGGCCCCCCAGCACCCCCCCCCCCGGCAGCCCTGGGATCTGCAGGATGTTGCCCGTACACCATCTCACTTATTCCTCCAGGTAGCTGCCTTCCTGTCCTGGCTGGCAAGCAGAGAACCAGAGGGGAGAAGCCACTGTGCACAGGCACACAGCCCATAGAAGCAGGCAGGGTCTCGGCCACCAGCGCTCACACCCAGCCGGCCCCACGGGAGAGTCCCCACTCCCTGGGACCCAGTCAGAGCTGGGAGGGCCGTTGGGGAACTGGCTCACTCCCAGCATTTTCAAGCATCATTAGATCTTTTTTCTGACAACTTCATCAGTTAGCAGGGCTCAGAATTGGCAAAAACCCTTATTTAGACATTCAGCCAAAGAATTACGAAGTGGCTCATTTCAGAGAAAGCCCAGGATGTCGGAGGCAGGCTCTGCTCTGGTCTGAGCTGGAGGCCATGGAGGGGCCGGATCTGGCCTCTAGCTTTGGCCTGACCCCTGGTACCCTGGTGTGGCCCCTTGGTCTCCTGCTCCCCCACCCCACCCCACCCCGGGGCCTCCTCATAGACCCCGCGTCACACCTCCTCCACCCTGGGGAGTGGCCTCCAGGGTGGTCTCCGTGTGCCCTGTCGCTCACCCTGCTGGTGTGCACAGGGCCTGGGGCTCAGCCTGTGGCCGCCGGGCTGGCTCAGCCGACAGCATACCCCAATACACCTCCTGGGGGGTTTTTCGCACACAGGCCTTTAGGGGGTGCTGTCCCCGACTCATGACTTCTCATGAGGCTCCCCAGGACAGAACATGCCATGCTTGCCCCTGGCGAGTGTGGCCCTGGGAGGTTGGACTGCCAGGGGAGCCATGAGCCACGGGGCTGACGACCCCCCTGGAGGTCACCTGAACCTGAACCCCTGGTGCGGTGCAGGCGCGGGGACAGGCAGCTGAGGCCCAGGGACCTGCAGTCCTGGGTCCTGCCCTGCAGAGCCCAAGCCAAACAAACCCCAGCCCCAGCCCCCAGCCCCGCTTTTCAAGAGCCCTGTCCCCAGGGCCCTCTCAGCCGCTGGCTTGAGGCTGTGTTCCTCGCTGGTCTTTCCTGATAACTTCATTTGTGCCCCCAGAGACCTCAGACTTGTTTAAAAATAGAAAAATAAACAACGCTGTTCCTGAAGGGCCCCCTCCCCCTTTCGGGCCTCCTAACGAGGTGCTGGCGCTGCCGGCTGGGGCTCCGTTCCCAGGGTTTTTGACCCCGTGCAGGCTTCGGGCCGGCTGCTGCCTCCGCAGAGACCAGACTCCTTGTAGCCTTGAAGGCCTGAGCAGCTGGTGCGGGCCAAGGCGTGGGGCACGCTGGGTGTCACCGCTGCTCTGCAAGGCTGGGCTGGGGACTTGGGCACCCAACTCCAGAGGGACCTGCATGGGGGACTCCTGTTCCCCTAAGCCCCTGCCTCAGCCCCTCACAGGACCACAGGCCCCTTCCAAGTACGGGGCTCTGGGTATGTCCCCAGCAGCCAACCTCTGATGCCACTCAGGCTCATCAGGCTGGTGGTTGAAAGTCCTGGACTTGAACTTGGAGTTTGTGTATGACCTCAGTTTTCCTCATCTGAAAAATGGACCTAATAATAGCAGCCCTGCCTACCTGAGAAGGTTTTGTGAAGACTGGATGAGAGGAGGAATGTAGACAAGGTCAAGGACGCTGGGAAAGTGACCGGGACCTCAGGCAGCATTCCTAGGGGCATGGCCATGTCCCCTCCCACCCCCCAAGTGGCAGGAAGCCCCTGGGCTGAGGGGAGGGCAGGGTTCCTGCATGACCAGCACCACGCCCCACGGAAGGTGGCTAAGAAACGGGTTTTCTCTTTCTCTCCACCCACCCCTACTCTCCCTCTCTGTCTTTCAAATAAATCACACACATAAATAAACAGTTTTTGGAAGAGGAGGCAGGTGTTTGGCACAAGTTTAGCCTCCACTTGGGATACCCACGGCCTGTACTGGAGGGCCTGGGTGTGGGTCCCAGCTGCACTCCCAGTCCCAGCTTCCTGCTAACGTGCGCCCTGGGAGGCAGCCGGCGATGGCTGAAGTCCTTGGGTCGCTGCCACCCGTGTGGCAGACCTGGAAGAAGTTCCTGGCTCCTGGGTATTTGGGGAGTAAACAAGTGAACGGGTGGTCTCTCTCTCTCTCTCTCTCTCTCTCTCTCTCTCTGTCTCTATGAAAAAAATAAATAGAACTTCAGAGCTCACTGTTCCTCCCAAAGACTTGGGGGAGGGGGCAAGCCCTTTGCACAGACTTGTTCATGGCAGGGGGTGGGGAGGAAGGGGCCCCTAGAGTGTCACCAAGGTGAGTGGCAGCAGGGACGCCAGGAGTTTCCATCGGCCCTGAGTGAAAAGTTCTCCAACAGCGCCAAGGCCTGGGCAGATCAGAGCAAGTGCCCGCCCTCGAGGCCTCGCAGCACCTGCCACCAGTGCCCGACAGATGGGGATCTGGCCTTGGAAGGGCTGACCTGCTGTCCTGGAAGCTGAAGCGGAGACCAGGAGCAGGTGTCACTGGTGCCCCTCCACCCACTGCGGTCACTGCACCCTGAGTCCCAGCCGGGGGGAGGGGCTCCAGCAGGCCCAGCCAGAGCCAGGCCCAAGGTAGTGACCACCACACCACCCTCAGGCAGAGGGGCACTCAAAGATCAGAAATGGATTCTCTCTGGCGAGGGCTGGGGACAGCTGCTTCACCCTGGCCCCGGCCCCCAGTGCCCGAGCCCTTCCCTTGTGCTGCCCCCCTGGGAGCCACTCCACCTGCAGAGGCGTTGTCAGAGGGACAGCGGCGGGAAGGCCTTGACACAGGGACTGGTTCCCTCTGCACGCTCTCCCAGGCCAGGCGGTCAGTGGGGTCCCTCCTCCCTGGAGTCCCAGCTTCCTTGGCGAAGGCCTCTGAGCCCCAGGGACCCCGGGGATGGGAGGCTGGGGACCCAGCACAAGGGGTCTTCAGGGCTCTTAGAACCCTGTGGAATTTTCAACAGAAACGCTCTCGGCTTGCTGGTCACCCACCATCGGCCTCGTGTTTCAGGGAGCATCAGGAAGGGTGCTATGACAGACAGGGCAGAGAGACAAGCTGGGGCCGCCTTTGCCTGAGCACCCCTGCTCCCCGAGACAGGAGCCCTGATTCCCGGCAGGATGGCGGGAGAAGGCGCCCACCGGCCCCACACATGGGGCTGGCCCTTGCCGGGAGGGGGGGTAAGGGGAGGGAATGGCAAAGCTCCCGCCTGGAACCCCCCGGGGGGGAACACTGCTTTGCTTGCTCAGCATATCATCTCTGGGACAATAGTTTCTTTTTTCCTAAATTTCATTTGTTGTTAAAATAGTACGTCAGCATGCAAATACGTTTTTAAAAAACATCTTTTGAGCACCCAATCACCCAAACGTGAGCTCTCGCTTTTTTTTTTTTTTTTTCTTTTACCATCTTCGTCCCTGGGCGAGCTCCCACTTTATGCCACTGCAGGCACACACAGGCACAATTTTAGTCTGTGCTTTTTTTCCCCATTAGGCATAAATGATTGCTCATGTCTGTGTAATTATCATGTTAATGGTTACATAATTGCATTGAGCTCTGATTTACCAAGGCTTGTCCCCATTGGTGGCCCTTAACATCCCTGCCAGGGGGTTATTTATTTTTTTGCTACTATAAATAATTTTGCAATAAACATCCTCACGTGTTATTTTCTTCTCTCTCTCTCTCTTTTTTTTTTTCGGAATGGTTTTCTCAGTTTCAATATCTAGGTTCTCCCTGGAGGCGGGAGAGAGTGTGGGCCGCCCACTCTGGGATTTGGATCTTTGAACCTTGCAATGAAAAGTAGAGGCAGCGGTTAGGATGCCAGTTAGGACCCCAGCAGACCCCATCAGAGCAGCAGGTGATGGCTCAAGTACTCGGGTGCCTGGCACCCACGTGGGAGACCTGGATTGAGCTCCTGGATCCCGGCTTGGGGCTGTCCCTTCCTCCTGGCTTCAGCCCTGGCCGCTGCAGGCATTTGGGGAGTGAACCAGTGGGTGGCAGCTCGCTCTGTCCGCCTGTCTCTCTAATCATCTCACTGAGTGTGTCGCAGCACAAGAACACGTGTGTCCTCCAGAGGGTGGGGGATGCACAAAACCAAACAACGCGGGATTTTAAAGCTCCTTCACCTGAATGAACAATAAAAGAGACTGGAGCCTGCCAGCCAGCGCTGGAGGCCGCGGTGCACGCCGACCTGGCTGCAGGCGGCATCCAGGAGCAGCCGAGCCTGTGCTGGCCAGTGCCTCTTCTCCGTGCTCCCACGAAGGTGTCTGGTGAGGGTCCGTGCACGGCTGGCCCTGCAGCCACAGTGCTCTCAGCTCTCCCAGCTCCTCCTGTTCACATGCCCGACAGGCCCCCTCGGGCCGCCTGGGAGTGGGGGAGAACTTCATGTCACCCCGCGACAGCTCCTGGCCTCCCCACCAAAGGCAGGTTTCACAGGACATCTCCTTCTTCTCGCCTTGTTCTCTGTGAGCTGGCACCGGCGTTTGTCCTAAGCACCGGCCCTGGCTCTTGGCCCGGACCTGCCCGCTGGCGGGAGGGGCTGGATGCAGCCCCGTGCATCCTCCCCAGGGTGAGGCTGGGGCTCCCTGGAGTGTGAGAGCTCGGGTTGAGGGTCCGACCGAGCTGGGACCAGATTCCCGCCTCTGCTCTTGTTCGGCTGGTGAGGCGCTCTGCTGCTCGGGTTTCCGAGTCTGCGCAATGGGCTTCCCGACAAGGGATCGCTACCTCCTGGGGCGCCGTAAGGGGTGCACGAGGAAAGGCACCCTGCGTGTGCGCTGTGGCTTGGATGCGATGTGGCCGTGGAGCCTGTGCAGATATTTGGGTCCTCGGGTCATAAGCTGACCGAGCACCAAAAGGGACACAAGTCATCAGACATCATCCCCGGGGGTGGCGGGTGGGGGCCCTGCGTCGCTGAGTTCCAGAGAGAGAGGTTGGGTGTAAAAGCCTGCGTGGGCCCGGCCTCCATCTCTGCTCCCCAGCTCACCGCGTGCCCCTTTCTCCCGTGCTGTGCCATCACCACCCGCCATATTTTACCAGAAGCCAACCAACAGGGCAGGCCGATCGTGAACTTGAACCTCCAAAACCGTGATTGAAAATAACCCCCTTACAGAGAGGCTGCCTCGGATTTTAGCGAGGAAAAGCTGACTCATCCAGCGTGGCTGCTGCAGAACTTGATGTACAGCGCGTGTCTCACCAGCACCGAGCTCCTTCCTGCCCCCTGGGGTGCCTGCAGCTCTGGCCCCCAACAGTAGATGCTTAATAAATGCCTGGGTAGTGTGGAATCGTGGCTGGCCGTCTGGGCAACCTAGCATTCAAGGACAGCCTGCTGCTATGGGGCCACGTCCCTAGGATAAAGGGACAGAGGATAGAAGGTGGGGCTTTTCAAAACTCCAGTCATCCGGAATGTCAGGTGCGGGGACAGTAGAAGTCCCTTCTGTGGCTTAGGGTCAGACTCTTTGGAGTCCACTCAGTCTCCCAGTGTTCTGGGCGCAGCGAGGGCCCCAGTCACTGGGCACAGCGGGCTGGAGCGTGCGGCCTTTTCCCTGTATTCTCACTGATCCAAGGGTTGTCTTGCTACTGCAAGACAATCAAGCCCGGTTGTCTGCATGTGTCAATCAAAGAAGGGCTGTGGCCGGGATTCGGAGTGTGGTTCCCAGGGTGGTTCCCTGGGGAGCGTGGTTCCCAGGGTGGCCCCGGGGCCACTTGTCCCCAAGCAGCTGCAAAGCAGTCCCGACACCCTCCGGAACCTCCGATTGTGCACAAACAGGAAGGCTGGGTGTAAACAGCCGGCCGGAAGCCGAGGGTGGCGGGCGCAAAGAGCAGAGGAGCCGGCCTGTGGTGGCCAACTTGGTCGCACGGGTTACCGTCTCCCGCTCTGGCCTAAGTGCCTGTAAAAGGCAGGCCCAGTTCACAGTGGAGAGGGGTTTGATGGCAGTGACCGGCGACCTTGTTTGTATTTCTCACAGCAAAACCTATAAACTGTCATTCAGCTCTCTTGCGGGGCGCCAGGACTCAGTGCGACAGAACCTGGGCCCGGCTGCCACAGCCAGGTGCCCTGCGGCTCCCCGCCCCCCAATTCCAGGAGACAGGGCAGGAGTGCAGGGCCTGCTCCATTCTCCTGCCCTCTTTGAGGGAGCAGAGTGAGGAACAGGGAACAGGTGCCCACCGCGTCCCCGGGTCCCTGCTGCCTGCACCCCCCGGCACATCTGGCTCACTGAGGGCTTCCAGCGTCTTTGCTGATTTCCTCAAAATCTCCCACCCTGCTGAGCACTGCCTGGACCATGGCCGGCACTCCTGAGCCTGGGGCCAGTGAGGGTCTTGGGAAGGACGCCCCCTTGGAGGTTTGATCCCCCCTTTCTGTCCTCCACCTGCCACTGGAAAGTACCTTCAGGCCCCCTGTCCCCCTGCTCTCACCTGGGGCCCCTCAGGGCAGGGAGAGGGGCCAGGACCCACGCTCTCTGTGTTGGAACTCAACACAGCAGCCAAGCTGTGGCGTTGAACTTGAGAGTCGGTCATTCAACAGCCGTGTTTTCTTTGCTGCTCTGGGGCAAGTGGTTTTCATCAGAAAGGCCGGGGCGGAGAATGGAAACATTCCCTAAATCCATCTGGCAGAGTTCGGGTGGGGGAAGGAAGAGGGGAGATAGCTAAAAGGCGTGTTTCAAAGAGAGCCAGCTTGTCGCAGGTGGAACCCAGGTGGGCAGAGGAGGGCGGAGGTGGGCTGCAGAGGCGAGCAGTGGGGGAGCAGAGGTGGGCTGCAGCCCAGTATTTGGGGGTGCAGGAGGGAAGGCAAGCTTGGGGGTGTGTGTGCTGGAGCAAGGTTTTCAGGCTAGGGGTGAGGCTGGGGGCTGCCCCTTCTCCAGCCGGGGCGGTGCAGGGAGGGGGCTCTGGCCCTGTGGGAGTCCGCTGACAGCAACATGCCCACTCACTAGGGCCGTGACTATGACCAGGGCATTTGGTGTGGTCTAGGGGCCTGAACGGTGTGCTGAGATGCAGACTCCGGACAGGAAGTCTGTGGGGTGTGGGTCAGGAGTTCCAGCTCCCTGCAGGACTCAGACACACAGCCCGAGTCGGCGTCTCTGTAATTCTCTCTCCGCACACGGTGGGCACGGGATACGCTAGCCAAGCTCAGCAGATGACGCTGAGGGGCCAAGCCCAGCAGCTGGGTAAGCTCCTGGCAACACATTCACCCAGGCGACAGCTTCCCCCCAGAGCTCTGCCAGGGACGCTGACAGGGGATGGGGGATGTGACACGGGGGCAGGGTTACCAATGGCGGCTCATGGTTGTCAGAGGCTGCCAGTAACAGGTGTTTTGCAAATAGGATCTCATTTGATCTCCGTGAAACCCCTTGAGCAAAGCAGGATTCTTCTCATTTCACAGATGGGAAAATGGAGGCTCCACCTCTACAAGGTCACGTAGTTTGCTTCTGTAGTTCTCGTCACCCAGGAACGTGAACTTTGCATAATCTGTTGTAAAATATTGTGAAGCTGGCCTCAAGCTGCTAGAAGAGGCAATGAAGGGCCATTGTGGTGCGGAGGGTTAAGCTGCTACCTGTCTGGCGCCAATCTCATAAGGGCGTTGGTTCAAGTCCCAGCGGCTCCACTTCTGATCCAGCTTCCTGCTAATGCACCTGTGAAAGTAGCAGAGGATGACGGCCCAGGTGCTTGGGCCTGTGTATCCATGTGGGAGACCCGGATGGAATTCGTGGCTCCTGGCTTTGCCTGGTCCATTCCTGGCTGTTGTCATTTGGGGAGTGAACCAGTGGATGGAAGATCTCTCTCTCTCTCTCTCTCTCTCTCTCTCTCTCTCTCTTTCCCTGTCTACAACTCTGCCTTTCAAATTGAATAAATAAATTAAAATAGACCTTTAGAAGGCAGTGTAGGGCAGGCATCTGCTCCTGGCTATGGCCCAACCCCAGATGTTACAGGCATGGGTGTATGGGTGTATGGGTGTGTGTGTGTGTGTGTGTGTGTGTGTGTGCTTGTGAACCAGTGGATGGAAGTGTTCTCTCTCTCTCTCTCTCGCTCCCCCTCTGCATCTTAAATAAATACAAATTTAAATTTTTTGAAATCAATGCATCCAAGGGGTCTTCCAAAGGGTCATGGGAAATCTGTTATGGATTTCAAATTTTTTTTACATCCAAAATAAACATCTTTTAATTCCATTTTTCCATGAACATTTTGAGGTCCCCTTGTAGATGTTGATAAACAGGGAAGGGAACAATTGGCTTTTGGATTCTATTTCTTTTCTTTTCTTTTTTTTTTTTTTTTTCATGTACAAGTTGTACTCCTAAAAAATTGAGATTGTACAGACCTGGGCAAAAGCTGCAAGATAGCAAAACCATGTACTATAAAATTTTATAGTAACTTTACAGAGCCTCTGTGAGACGCCCCACCCCAAAGGATGGGCAGCCCCCCAAAGTCAGGCCTGTGGTCCCCTCAACTGCGCCCAGGGGAGGCCAGGACAGGTGGCTCTGGGGGCAGCGGCAGGCCCCGCGGGCCTGGTCTCTCAGGAGAGACTGGCCTGGCTGATCTGAGCCCGGCTCAGGCCACCTGGCCGTAGGCTGTTTAATAATGTTTCCCGTTTTTACTGCCTTTTCCCCTGTTTGTTGCATTAGCGATCTGCCTCCAGCTCTGTCCCGGCCAGCCCATCTGTCACCAGGAGACAGCTCCACGCCGGCCTCTCTGTGTTTAGAGCTTGGGAGCCTTGGAACCTGAGACACAGAGGCCGCCTCTTTCTTATAAACACCGGGCAGGAAGGAGCCTGGGGGTGGCCCGGCCGGCCAGGGGGCTGCTCTCCTCCGCGCTCCCGCCCCAGCTGCCAGGGTTCCCTCCGCACGCTGGGGGTCACGCCGAAGCAGCCGGGCCTGCGAGGGGTTTCGGGCTCCGGGTGAAGCCCCACGTTGCCCTCTCCTGCTCAGCCCTGCTCTCCACCCTGGCGACCCCTGGGTAGCCTGGAGGGACAAGCCGAGGGAAGGGGGTCCCAGGGGCTCCCCTAGGTGCCTACTCCCCAGCCCATGGCTTCTCCCAGAGTCCTACCACAGCCCTCCTTCCTCCCTGGTCTGGCCCTGGCTCCTGCTCCCGTCCCTGACGTCTTCCTGGTGTCTCCTTGCTGGCACTTGGTGGGTCCTGCCTCCAGCACGCACAGGCCCACCCTTGCTCCAGCTTCTACCGCAGTCTCCTCTCGCCCACGGTGCCGAAGTCACCCAGCTTTACGGCTGGCATCCTGAGTCACGTGACAGCACCTGCCCAGGATGTGAGCTGCCTCTGTGTCCGGCGCATCCACACGGTATACGCTGTCCTCCCACCCACTTCCTCGTGGCTGGCTGGGCTGTCAGATCCACTCACGGAACCAGAGTGAGCAGTAACGCTCCCGAAAGCCTGGACCTAGGAGACTGAGTCCGGCCCCTCACCTGGCCAGTTGCTTTCCTTCCTTGGACCTGAGTCTCCTCCTTTTGTAAAACACAGAGAGAACAGCTTTCCTGCCCCTTGTCTACAAGACAGTCACAGCCTAACCCAGTGCCTTGCACACAGTAGGCGCTCAGCCTGCTCGGGGCCTGTGAAATGACTGACCCACACCTACCCAACACTGCCACCTGGTGGTAGAGCTGCTTAGTGCTGAAGGGCCAGCAAATTTTTCTGAGCAAGGCAGGCAGAGGGGCCGCCCTAGGACGGTGGCCCACCCAGCTGCTCTGGGGCACCCAGCATTCCTGCCACCTCCTAGTGACATGCTCGTCCCACTTCCCCGGGTGCTGGTAGCCCAGGGACACAGGTTCGGTGTGGGTTTCACCAGCCGCCAGTTTGTAGACTTTCCCCCAAGACCTGCGTGCCGCCAACAGGGTGAGGGACTTTTTTTTGTCACTTGAATGACCCTTTGAGACTGTTATCCTTTTCTTGCAAAATCATTTGATGCTGTTACTTTCCCTGTACACACTGCTTTCACCGTATGCTCCTGGGGGCTGTGTTTTTGTTTTCTTCTTGTTGAAAACATTTTTCAGTTTCCTCCTATGCCTTTGACTTGGTGGTTTTTCAAAAGATCTTTGCGTTACTGATTTCTAACTAACTTACTGTTGTAGGGCTCAGAGAACATACGTTGTATGATTTAAATCCTCTTAAATGTATTATAACCCTGGATAGGGCCATACGTTGCTAACGCTCCAAGGGCACTTGAAAAAAATGTTAGGAGGATCACGCTATAAAATATCAATTAGACTCGGCTGGTTATCTCTTAAAATATTTTATATCCTTGATGATTTGGGGCGAAGTCAACTTATCTATTGGTTACTGGCAGAGACAGCTTGAAATCTCTGCTACAGTGGTGGCTTCGTGCTTTGCTAAGGAGCTACAGTGGGAACAGAGTCTCACACTGGCTCGCACATTTCCCACTCCTGGTGGTCTTCACTACTCTGTGTAGATCCAGGCTTGCTTCCGGAACTTTCCTTATGCCTGAAGGATTTTAGCATTCTGTGTAGCTCTGGTTGGTTGCTGATGGCATCTCTCAGCTATTTTTTTTTTAATATTTATTTATTTGAAACTCAGAGTTACACAGACAGAGAAGGAGAGGCAGAGAGAGAAAGAGAGAGAGAGAGAGAGAGAGAGAGAGAGAGAGAGAGGTCTTCCATTTGCTGGTTCACTCCCCAATTGGCTGCAATGGAGCTGAGCTGATCCGAAGCCAGGAGCCAGGAGCTTCTTCCAGGTCTCCTACGCAGGTGCAGGGGCTCAAGGACTTGGGCCATCTTCCACTGCTTTCCCAGGCCACAGCAGAGAGCTGGATCAGAAGTGGAGCAGCCAGGACTTGAACCAGTGCCCATATGGGTTGCTGGCACTGCAGGCAGCGTCTTTACCCACTACATCACAGCACCAGCCCCACAGCTATTGTTTGGAGAACAAAAGTCTTTCCTTTGGGTTTGAAAGCTACCTTTGCTGGGTACAGAACAGCAGGAGAGAAACCCCCCGCCCCCACCCTTCAGAGAGCAGATGAGTCCTGTTAGCGTCATCCGGCTTCTTTAGCTCCGGACTGGAACCCTGGTGCTGTGTTTGGCCGGACTGGAACCCTGGTGCTGTGTTTGGCTGGACTGGAACCCTGGTGCTGTGTTTGGCCGGACTGGAACCCTGGTGCTGTGTTTGGCCGGACTGGAACCCTGGTGCTGTGTTTGGTCGTGCTGCTCCCGTTGGGTGCGGTCTCGCTGCAGAAGGTCTTTTCTCCCTCTTACTGCCTTGGACCACACTCCAGCTTCCTTCTGCTCGGTGTCTGTTGAGCTTCTCACATGTGCGCGTCTGTGGGCTTCGTGGTCGCGCCGTCCTCCGTCGGCTAGAGCAGAGGGCCCTTGTTGGGGCTGTCTTACCAGTCAGGTT
Source organism: Oryctolagus cuniculus (assembly GCF_051225735.1). Taxonomy (NCBI): domain Eukaryota; kingdom Metazoa; phylum Chordata; class Mammalia; order Lagomorpha; family Leporidae; genus Oryctolagus; species Oryctolagus cuniculus. The sequence continues at coordinate 181,204,738 of NC_142868.1, forward strand.
CCACTTGCGCCGTCGTCTGCTCACTGCTGGGTCTCCCTCCCTGAGCTGATTTCTCTTCTGACTGAGGGCGGCTCCTATTTTCCTGCCTCTGTGCATGTGCATGACTGGCGCTTTTTGCTGTTGTTATTGGATGCTAACTGTTGTGAATTTTATGCCATACGGTGCTAAATTCTGTTGTATGCAGTTCCGTTTCACTGAGTTTTGTTCCTGGGTTGTTTTGTGACCACTATCATTTTGTCCTGGCAAGATCTGCCTTGACAATGTCCTGAGGTTGGGTCCACCTTTTACCCAGCTTTCGTGACTGGGGTACATTTATCACCACCAAGACATTTAAACTGCTGCGAAGTTCGCTGGGCCGCACCCTTCAGAGTTCACCCGTTTTCCCACGAAGGCCCCTTATCTGCCTCAGGGCCCTGCCTAGCAAGCGTCTATAATCTCTTCCAATCCCGACAGCTCATCTTCCCTGACTTTCTGGAAAGCACCGGTCTGGTATTTTTGCCAGCTCATCCTCCATTTGTCTGAGCGTGTGACAGTGGGGTCGTGGATCTGTGCGGAGGCTGTCGCAGAGCCAAAGTGTCCTCATCCCATCTCCCAAGGGGACTCTGGACACCGCCGTGGCCCTGCGCGGGTGACCTTCCGCCCGGACCACCAGGAATTCCACTGTGAAGTCACTAAGTAGAAGGAGCTCGCAAGCACAGCTGCGCACGCTCAGGCACACACAGCGCACGTCAGCATCGACTGGCTCATCTGTCCACCTGAGAGACGGCAAAAGGCCCCTGAGCTCACACTGATGTCCCGGATGAATCGATGGCCACATCCAGCCTTCCCGCTCTTGCTTATCTGTACCTCATTTATCTCTGGTTTGTTCAACCCAGGATACTCATGGTCTCAGAACTGCTAATCCACACCTCTGTAAGAAACAAACTTACTAAAACACAGTGTTTCCTCATAAGCCTTCAGATCTGATGGTCCTGGCCCAAATACTGTTACCCAGTGCGACTTGGTGGACCGTCTTCTTCCCACCCCTTCCGTGCGGTTTTGTCCTGCGTGCATAACGCAGTTGAATTTGTCACCGTCTGCATTCCATCCCGGGTTCACTGGTTCACTGGCATCCTGAAATTACTGTTGTTTTTAATCTGCTTTCTTTCATTTGTTATTATCTGAAGTGGTTGGGGAGGGGGAGAAGAGAGAGAGAGAGAGAGAGAGAGAGAGAGGTCTTCCTTCTGCTGGTTCCCTCCCCCATTCCTGCAGCAGCCAGGACTGGGGCCAGGCTGAAGCCAGAGCCTAGAGCTCCACGTGGGTCTCCCACGTGGGTGTCAGGGACCCAAGCACAGGAACCACAGCTGCTGCCTCCCGGGGCTGCTTCCAGTAGGAGTCGCTCCTATGGGCTTTAAGCAACGCGTGGGGGCCTGGATCCCCCTCCTCCACAGCCCTGAATTCGCTCCTTGGAGACCCTCTGTCCACTTACCGCCCCGCCCCCAACCACTGGCAACCCCCGATCTGTTCCCGTCTCTGTGGCTTTGCGTTTTCCGGAATGGGCCCAGACGGTCTGTAATATCTGGGTCTGAATTCTCTTGCGCGGTGAAATGCAAGGGAGGAGCAGCCACAGGGTTTCCTCTCCGCTGCTCAGTGGCGCCACCGTGTGGATGCTCGTGGTTTGCCCACTGTCCTGTGGAAGCCCAGCCTGATAGCTGTAGTTTGCATTCTTTCAATGATGACTTTCGAACAACATCCTTTTTCATTTAAAAAAAAAATTGGGAGGCAGAGAGGGAGAGACCAACAGAGCAACCATCAGCACCCTCAACGGCCAGGACTTGAGCCATCACCTGCTGTCTCCCAGGGCCTGCTCGGGCAGGAAGCTGGAACCTGCAGAGGTGCTGTGTTTTTGTACATTGCTAGAGAATCTTTGCTCAAGGTCATGCAAATATCTTCCTGTGCCCTTCCGAGTTTTATTATTATCCCAACAGAGCAGATCCTTGATAAACGTGGACTTGACTTTTGTCTATGGCGTGAGGTGGGAATCAAGACGCGTTTTCTTCCGAACCCAACACCACTTCCTGGGAAGCCCTTCCCACCCCTCGCTGCACTGCCGGGCCTGTTTGTCCTACGTCGGGTGTCCTAGGTCCTATGTGGGAGCCCGCTTCTGCAACCTGGCTTGCGGCCAGTGGTCTGCTTGCCTGTCCTCGCTCCAACACCACCCTGGAAGCTTCCAGAGCTGAGTGTGGCTCGCGATCCAGCAGTGTGTGCAGTGTGTGCCGTCTGCTTTCCTCCTCTTCTCTGGAATGGCTGGGGCCACTCTCGATCCTCTGCATTGCCATATAAAGTTCAGCGTCAGCTTGTCAGGTTCCGCGAACACAGCGGCTGGAAGACTTTAACTGGAACCGCAGTCACTCACGGATCTACGTGGGGAGAATCAACATCATAATAACTCAGCCTTCCAGCCCACAAACCGGGGAAGCTTGGAAGACCCTCGTCATTTTCAAAGACACTAAAACCCAAAAGGCTTGGGTGCATCCCGTCTGCCTGCCCAGCCTTGCACAACCAAGAGGGGTCTTTCAGGCAGTGCGTCAACTCCTCAAGACTGACAGGTGTCTGTCACTCACATGCCCCTCCCATCATATACCTCCACTCTCTGCCTTCCTAGACAGGTGCTTTACCTGTGTTTGAAATGTTTCAAAATGCAACATGAATGACATCATTTGAATAAGAATTCATAGGGGCTGGCGCTGTGGCGTAGCGGGTAAAGCCGCTGCCTGCAGTGGACATCCCATATGAGTACTGGTTTGAGTCCTGGCTGCTCCACTTCCCATCCAGCTCCCTGCTAATGCGCCTGTGAAAGCAGCAGAAGATGGCCCAAGTGCTTGGGCCCCTGCACCCATGTGGGAGACTTAGAAGAAGCTCCTGGCTCCTGGCTTTAGCTCAGCCCAGCTCTGGCTGTTGGGGCCATTTGGGGAGTGAACCAGCAGATGGAAGACCTCTCTCTCTGCCTCCTCCGCCTCTCTGTAATTCTGCCTTTCAAATAAATAAATAAATATTAAAAAAAATAAGAACTGAAAGCCGATACAGTGGACAAAAATCAAGCTTTACTCAAAACCTACACCAGAAATTAATAACATTCGATTAGCAATGGGAAATGGGAAATGAAATAATATTGCGTTCTTTCTTAAAAGGATGAGATCTCAAAACTCAAAGTGCCCCACTGATGTCATTTTTGAGTCACTGGCATATTTTCGTGTGGATTTTTTCCAGCCACTGTAAAAAGCTCTTTTTTGACAAGGCTGTAGTTGGAGAAATGGTGAGGAGATATTTTTAAGCTAAGTCCAAATATTTTCCCTCTGACTTTCATGTTCAAATCAAATCTCTTGTTCAATAACTTCGAGAAAGATCTTTAAAAAAAAAATGCAGCGCTTTGGCAGGGACTGGAATCTTTTATTGTCAACACACTGTAGTTTCTATTTCCAAAAAAGTTCCCAGCCTTTGGGGTTATTTTCATCTTCTCGGGCTGCATCACACAACGCTGGGGATCACAGCGCTGCACCACCTGTGTAAATTTCCACGCCGCTGTGTTTATGTTCCCATCACCGACAGCACCTCCAAGCTGGGGTAAGTGTTGTTCTCGAAATGGAAGCTGTGCCTGCCGGTGGTCACTTCCTGCCTGCTCCGGACCACCGACCACTCCTCCATGCCTGAGATGAGAATTTCCTGGGCAGGTCCCCGCCCCGACTGGCTCACATCTCAGATTGCCAGCATTACAGCATTGGGAGCCTGGAGCCCGTGCCCCCGCCCCCGCACCTGCGGATGCAAAGGGGTCTTTCTCCTGCTGCAGCTCCAACTGGCTGTTCCTCGGGCTGCCCAGGGCCGGGCTGAGCTGACACAGAGCTCGGAGCTCAGGGGCGAGAGCAGGGAAAGGCACAGAGGCCGCATCACCAGGACCCTCAGAAACTCCACGTAGCACCCCGAGCCCCTTTCCCGGCTGCTGCTCCTGGGCTGAGCAACGTCTCTCCGCAGCAGGCCTCCACCAGAGGCATCCACCTGGGAAGCTACGAGGCAGGGGGCCAGGGCCCCTTGTTGGCACGGAGAGAGGTCCGGGACAATCTGCTGCAGGTGCCACCAGGCCTCACAGGGAGCCGCACCAGCTGCACCGTGGCACAGCCTTGGTGACGGCTGCGGCGCTGGGGGCCTCAGAGCAGTGCCCCTGCCCTCTGCCCGCTGCAATAGCTCCTCCTTCCTGCCAGCCTAGGCTCCGGGGCCGCCTCCAGTGCACGTCCCCTTCAGGGTGACACAGCCGCTGCAGCCAGGCACGGAGGACTCTGGCCACAGGCCACATCTTTGACTTCAATCTAGATCCCAATTTTGCACGTTGTGGCCACATACACACACGCACACACACACACACACAGGTGTTTGGGTTTTTTTATTATTAAAATAAGAACTTTCAGAAGAATCCATTTCCAAGGTTTTCCTTAATTTTTTTAAAAAAAGATTTATTTATCTGACAGAGTTAGAGAGAGAGAGAGAGAGAGAGAGAGAGAGAGAATCTTCTGTCTGCTGGTTCATTCCCCAAGCAGCCTCAATGGCCCCGGTTGGGCCAGACCAAAGCCAGGAGCCTGGAACTCCATCTGGGTCTCCCAGGTGGGTGCAGGGCCCCAAGTACTTGCTGCTGCTTCCCCAGACCGTTAGCAGGGAGCTGGGTTGAAAGTGGAGCAGCAGGCCCTGGGAGCAGTGCGCATACAGGATGCTAGTGTGTATTTGATGTTGATTTGGTGCAAGACGCTGTCTGGGACACTGGGAGGGACAGGCTGGGGAGACCCGCGTGCTAGGCGGGCTTGTTCCCACACAGGCGGGGGGACCTGGGACAAGTCCCTCCCTTCCCCAGAGCCTCGTTCCCATTTCCAGGGGCAGAAGACTTGGTCACACAGGTCAGATCGCCGGCAGTTAAGAAAAAACTCCACACAGATTTCAAACTTTTTTTGCACCGAAATAAGCTGGTCTTGTAATTCCATTTTCCACAAACTTTTTGGAAATATTGCCTAAGGAAGCTTCTTCCTCGTGCTATTTTCTCGTTTGCATATGATGAATAACAATATTGTCTGGGAGCAGCGTGGGCTTGGGGTTGCCTCATTATTCACTCAGATCTTGCTCTCCCACTTTGAAATCGAGCCACTCAGAGCTCTGGTTCTGGTTCAGTTTACGTTTTAAATATTTAATTGACACATGATTGTACATATTTATGGGGTACAACTAGTTTCGTTTACTTTTAATAGCTGTCGTGGCTGATCCAGAGAGAAGAAATGTGTCAGGGGCTCATGTATTAAATCATGGTTTCATTTCTAGCCCCATCGACCAATTAAGGGATTTTTACTGAAAGTAAGCGAGGAATCGTCTGACTTCCTTTGTTAGTCATTGACTCTTAGGAGTTCATTGGAAAGAACCACATTTCTATATTTAACGAACAGACTCAAATCCACTGACCCGCTTTATATGGACAATTTCCGAACAATAAAAAAAAATAGAAGAAAAAAAGAAAAATGTGTTTCTCATATTTTCAGTCTGCAGAGGTAAGCCTTGTTATGGGTGCGACCACATATTTTTAACAACAAAATCTCATTTTCAAGACATTCTCTCCAATTTGGAAAAGCAATAACGCTGCAATGAGTCACTTTCACCTGCAAGAAGCGAGTGCATCCGAGTTCACTCGTTGGTGACTATCTGCCGGGTAGCAAGCCACCCACAGCCACTTGTCATCATCAAAGGTTAGCAGATTTCCTTTTGGAGCAAGAAAAACACATAACTCATCTTTAAGGCCGACAGCTCTTTCGAGAGCTCTGCCAACAGATAACCAGCAAAGCCCTATGTGGTTCGGGAGGTTGCCATAGTCACGTCCCTTCTCAGTACAATCCATCCTGAGCGCCCTACTAGATCTTACTTATTAATTAATTATTGTTTACTTATTAATGAGGGGGAGAGAGACAGAGAGAGAGAGAGAGAGAGAGAGAGAGAGAGAGAGATCTTACCCATTGGTTCACTCTCCAAATGCCCACAACAGCTGGGCTGAGCCGGGCTGAAGCCAGGTGCCAGGAATTCAATGCAGGTCTCCCATATAGGTGGCAGGGAGCCAACTACTTGAGCCATCAGCTGCTACCTTCTAGCACATACATGAGCAGGAAGCTCATGTTGGAAGTGGAGCTGGGACTTGAACTCGGGCACGGCAACATGGGGTGCGGGTGTCTCTAACAGTGTCTTAGGTACTGCGTCAAATGCCCACCGCTTAAGTTCTTTTTCATTTTCTTTTTAAATCAATCCCACCAGTGCACCCTCTTGCACCTGCTGTACTTCTCGATTTACCCTCTGGGCGGCCATAGCCTACAGGGAATTTGGCTGGGAACTAGTCAAACTGGGAGTTTGACTGTGGTCTCGCCCCTGAGGGCAGGCAGGACTTGGAAGCTCAAAGTCTTAATGGTGGAAACCTGATCCAGGGCAGGGCGGCATGGTGGGAGGTCCTTCCGCCGTGGAGGGCGTGCCCGTGGACAGAGGCGCTCAGGAGGACAGCACAAAAGCCTGCCCAGGGTCCCTCTCTGCCTCTGGGCTCACCACGTGCTCCTTCCCCCACCCAGGCTCCGCCTCGCCCTCCACGGCCCCCAATGTTCCTGAACCTCCAAAACCATGAGCTAAAGAAACCTTTTCTCCTTGTAAAGTGGGCTGTCTCGGGCATCCTGTTGCAGTCACGGCGAGCCAGCTGGGCTCATTGGTTTTCCAGGTGTCCATCCTGGCACCCGCCCCTGCCAGCAGCTTCTCACCACGGAGTGGCCTCTCCCTCCATGGCTACCCTCACTTTCCCCCACACACGATGCTTCTACCCAAGAAGTCACTTCCGCTCAGTCCTTATCGCCTTGGCCTTCAGTGGCAGGCAGCCATGTGGCTTTCGTGCATTTCGTGGCTGGACAGAATGTGACACGGCCACTTGGGGTCATCCACCTTTCACTGTGGAGCAGAGCGTCTACATTCTGGGCTCTGGACTGGTGCTCATCTCTGGCCGGCTTCAGCAATGTTTGCTTAGCATCTCCCCATGCATTTACCATGCCGTGTTGCGCGTGCTGTGCTTGTGGCCACGGCTACCACACAGGCGGCCCCAATTCCAATCTACGAGACAAGCGGTACACGTGTGTTAAGTCCCTGTGTGTGTGTGTGCGTGTGTGTGCACCCATCTGATGTGGGTCTGTTACCGGCAACAGCTGCATCCGAGATCCTCGTCTTCGTGTAGGAAAAGAATTTCAGGCACGAGACAGGAGCAGGGAGCATGTCAGCCACGTTTAATGAAGACAGTATACCTGACAGACGGGGCGGGCAGCTTGGCAGAGGACCAAGAGCGCGGGGACCCACCTAACAAGGTCATTGGACTCTGCTGTGCAGGTGCTGGTCTGTTTCCAAGGCACGAGTCTACATTTCTTCCCTCATGCAACTGCACGAAATCCCATAGACTGGTCTTCACCCGCTCTCCCACGTGGGCTGATGTCCAACTTCCTACCCAGGGGCATGGTTCAGGTGTCCCAGCAGCCGGCCCCCTTCCATCAACGTCAGCAGAGCCAAGTAAGAAGAGGGGGCGGGTCTTGGGCTCAGGGGCAGGGACCCTACTCCCTGGCTGGCCGGGAGCCACTGACCCGCCTCGCACGAGGCTGTGGCCGGAGTGGAGAATCCACGCAGTCCTCCTGGCCCCGGGGCCAGAGGCGGGGGTGAGGGAGCCCCATCTCGCCTTTGAGAGGGAGCGGCGTCGGCTCGCACATCTCATTCACCGGCAGTGGCCTTCTTGGCATTGTCCTCTGTTGTGGTTTCCTGGCAGGAATCTCGGGACGCCACCCACCTGCACAGGAGCTAATGTGGTGAATGGTGGTGATACAATCCATAAAGCCACTTGGCGAGGCCCGCGCGGCCTGCACACAGATGTAGCAGATAACACTTATCACCATTGATCTGAAGCCACTGCACCAAGCATTTCTGGGATGCTGGGGTTGGGGGGGGGGCAGAGTAGAAGGCAGCCTGGATTCCCCTTGGGCCTGGCCACTCCTGGGACGTGTGTATGTGTGTGCGTGTGCGTATGTGCATGTGTGTGATTACGTGTGTGCTCCTACCTACAACTCCTAGTGTGGGTGTGGCTATCTAGCCACGTCTGTCACTGGGAATCTGGCTCAGAATGCGAATGTTTACATGTGTTGCTTGCTCAGACTCCCATGGCCACCAGGCCCCCTCGGGGGCTCTCTAAGCCCTGGAGGTGGAGCGTCTGAGGTCAAGGTGAGAGCCGGGTCGGTTGCTGCCAGGCGCCCACGCCGCTCCCCAAGGGTCTGCCAGCATGGTCTCTGCCGTGACCTTCGCAGGGTGTGCCACGCTCCCTGCAGCAGTGGCCCTGTGTCCACACGGCCCCCTTTTTTATAAGGACGCCAGTCGTGTTAGGTTAGGGCTCACTGTATTGCGCGAGAAGGCGCCTTACTGTAATGGATCCCATCCGCGTGGTTGGCTTCCAGATGCACGCTCTGATGCACGGTGTGGGGGGGGGGGACATCAGGGAAGGAATCCGGGGGAGACAACGCAATCTGTCCTAGCCCAGACGATTCTAACACAGGATCCCTGGGGGTAGGATCTCAGCTTTCCCCCTCCCTCCTTGTGTGTGTGTGTGTGTGTGTGTGTGTGTGTGTGTGTGTTCACAGTGTAGTCCAGGCACCAGTGTGGTAAACACATTTTTTTTAAAGTTGTGGGAAGAATGCTGAACACAAAATCTCCCCTTCTTAACCAAACTAGGTGCACGGTAGGGCATGGGGAGCGAGAGGCCTGGGGCTGTGGCACTGATTTCTAGAACTCACTCCTCCAGCATGGCTGGCACTTGTCACCCGCCGAACATGAGCTCGTGTCTTTACGAGGAACACGGTGACTTGTTTGCTCGCTAAAGTCTGAGAAGCACACAGCCACCTGGGGTGACCCACACTCAACCGCCTCAGATAGAAACCCCGCAGAAAACAAACCACACACTGGACAATGCCACTGCCTTCGAAAGCAAGGGGAGAAGGAGTTGCACAAGTCTAAATCGGAAAACTCAGAACCGGAGAGCTGAGCACCAGTGGGTGCTGGGGAGGTCCAGGGCAGGGATGGACAGGGAGGCAGACCCCCGGGGGCTGCAGCTGGGGTCCAAATGCCCATGAGAAGGTGATGGGGCCCCTGTGAGCTTAAAGTCACACCCAGCCTGGAGCCTCTATCAGTCAGCTTGTCACTTAAAGGGGACTAGAAACTCAGTCAGAGATTTGCTTTAACAAACTAGAAATGTGGAAGATGAGGAACTGCCCGTTCACACCCGCAGTGTGGACTTGTGGGATCGTAGCTCGCTCAGCCGGGGTGCACACAAGACTTGGGGCGGGTGGGAGGAAGCATTGGGGACTCATCCTGGAATTCTAGAGTGGAGGAGGGGTCTGTCGAATTCCAGGAGCAGGAGCACCGGCACAGAGCGATCCTCACGGACTTAGGAGAAGTGGGCTTTCTGGAGCCACATGCCCCCTCCTCACGTGGGGACCTCATACGAGGCAGAGGTTGGCTTCAGTGGCCATTGGGTGGCCATGCTGACCGCTGTGGTTGTGGTTCGGCTGCTGTGGCCCCACAGCGAGCCCAGTGGGTGGACCGAACCCTCACCCACCCTGACTTGCAGAATTGCAGGCTCTGGGAGGCCATGGAGTCACCCAGCAGCACAGAGGGAAGCCAGGGCGCGGGCTGGCTGTCTTCACTATGTTCCCAGTGACTCACTGGGGGGCCCAACTACAGGTGTTTGCCCTTCCTGTTTGTCCACTTTCCAAGTTTTCTGTATAAAATGGAGGGAAATGAATTACCACGAAACAACAACACACACCAAAATGAGGCTTGGCAGTATCTGGGAGAAGGACGCCAAGCCCGGCCTCTGGCCCCTGGACCTCCGGCATGCCCCGGGGTCCTGGCTCCTCGAAGCTGAGTCTGCGCCAATACTTAGGGTGCGGCTGTTTCCTCTAACCCGGGACGCTGCACCTGTGACGGGGGCTGGGGCCTAGGGAGGCGCGGACCCGCCCCTGAAGGCCCTCTCCCCGCCCCCACAGGTCAACCCCTTCCGAGACCGCATCTGCAGGGTGTTCTCCCGCAACGGCGTGTTCTCCTTCGAGGACGTGCTGGGCCTGGCGTCGGTGTTTAGCGAGCAGGCCTGCCCCAGCCTGAAGATAGAGTACGCGTTCCGCATCTACGGTAGGCGCTTGGGGCGTGGCGGGAGGCGGTGCCTGGGCAGTGCCCCGGAGGACGAGCAGGTCTCTGCACACATCGGTGCCTTGGGATGCTGTTAACCGGGGGGTGGGGTGGGGGGGGTGGGGGGGTGGTGTTACCTGAGTCTTTGCAACTCTCAAGTGCGCAGAATAAAAAGGGTGGATAACTACCGCGGCAGCGGACAGGTGCTCTCCCTGCGTGCCTCAGAGGCCAGTGGAGTCCTTGGTGCCGCTCTTGGGGAGTCGCGTGTGCGCAGGAGAGACAGACAAATAGACTGCACATCGGGGCTGAGGAGTTTGGCTTCTATGGCGGAAGGATCGTTGGGTGAGGGGTTAAGAAATTCCAACGCAGGGGCCAGCTCTGCCGCTAAGTGGCTGAGCCACGTGGGACAAATCAGTTCACTTTCCAGGAGCTCGATTTTCTCACCGTTGAGTGAAGGGGTGCAGAGAGGTCCGTTGACGTGGGGGGGGGGGGGCTCTGATGGTGCCCCAGCAGTCACAGGCTCTACAACCAGTGCCACTCGTCACCAGGCAAATGCCCCCTCAGCCTGGCTGGCCTGCCGGGAAAGGATTCCACAGGGAGTCGGGAAACTGACCAGGCTTTGGTGCACCGTGGTGGCTCCTTGGCCCCAAGGGACTCGAGTCTTCATGGTCTCACCGTCCTTTCCTGCCTGCTCCCTGGTGGGCCTCATCTTGCTTCTGCCTCCCCCAAGGGGACTTGGGTAGAACAGAGGAGGGGGCAGTTTTAAGCCAGGTGGACTCAACTCTTTTTCCACACTATTTTTCACATGTGTCATCCTGCCCAGCATCCAGTAAGAATGAATCATGGTTTCCTCCCGAGAATGGCTGAGTCAGCTCCTATCACACTGTCCCTCCATAGATAGCAGCCATGAACTCCAAGCAAAACGTTAAAATTGGGGGCCAGCATCATGGCGTAATGGGTTAAGCTGCTTCCTGCGACACCAGCATCCCATGTGGGCACCGATTCATATCCCGGCTGCCCCGCTTCCGATCCAGCTCTCAGCTATGACCTGGAAAAGCAGTGGAAGGTGGCCCAAGTCCTTGGGCCCCAGCACCCACATGGGAGACCAGGAGGAAGCTCCTGGCTCCTGGCTTCAGCCTGGCTCAGCTCCAGCCATTGTGGCCATTTGGGGAGTGAACCAGCAAATGAAAGATCTCTCTCTCCCTCCCTCTCTCCCTCTCTCTCTCTTTCTCTCTCTCTCTGTAACCCTGTATTTCAAATAAATAAAAATAAATCTTTAAAAAACATGTTAAAATCAACTAGCAGATAGTTCTGGACAGCTATCAAAACAAGATAGATTCTAGGAAGATTTGACACTTTGGGGGAAAGAAATGGAACTGAATGGGTTCTCCAGGTCACCACCCTTTTTATCTTTTAACTTTTTTTAGCTTGAAGGTGGGCTTCGGTGAGTGCATCCTGCAGGCTGCTAAATTTCAAACCCTTCTGACATGAACCAGAGAGCCTGGCGCAGCCACGGCCCCTGCCGAGCGGAGCTGGTCGGGGGAGGGCGTGGAAGGAGGCCCAAGAAGGGGAGCCCTGTTCTGATGTATACAGTGTGCCCCGTCACTCTCCAAGGCTTCGGACCACATATACAGAAGCCCACTTAAGGATTATAGAGCTGACCTGAGATTAGAGCTGCCGCCACATTTCAACAAGGCCCCCAGGTGACAGGGACTGTGCCAAAACCCCAAATTCAGCCCTCTTTGGAGGAATATAACAGAGTACAGAGTCTCCACAGCAAAACAGCTGCAGCGTCCAAGATGCTGTGCAAGATCACTCAGCTGCAATGGCTTTCTCTTAAAGGAGGTGCATTCTCAAGAATAAAGACCGACGCTGACATGACCCGGATGTTGGAATTGTGATAAGGGTTTAAAAATCACTACTCTAAGCTATATTAGCCAGGTGTCCCAGAGAAACAGAAGCAGTTGTGGGGGGGGGGGGGTTAAGAAGCAGGAGCGCTGCTGGCCAAGGACAGGAGGGCACAGATGACTCAGCTCGGAGCCGGTGAGCGCTCCCTGCCTCTCCTCTCCCTGCTGCTGGGCCTGCGAGCCCCCGGTGCTGTCCACCCACACTGATGATGTGGCCTTTTTTACCCAGACTACTGAGTCAGGTGCTGTTCTCTTCGGAAAAGAAAGGTCATAAACACACTCAGGAATAATGTTTTACCAGTTACCTGGACATTCCTTAACCCTTGACACCTAGAATTAACACATACAATGAACCACCACAAAACCATTCCCAAGGATGTGGAAGAAAATATGCTCATAATGAATGAAAAAATAGGAAGGCTCAGCAGAGAAGTGGAAAGAATCAAGCTTAACGTGCAGAACTGAAAAGTGAAACATCTGAGAAATTCACAGAGAGAGAACCAAGACAATGGAGGAAAGAGACAGCAAACTTGAAGACGGATCCATGAAAATCGTGCCATCTGAATAACAGAGAGAACGAACATTGACAGAGTTCAAGAGCAGGGTCGGGGACACAAAGGACAAGAGAGGTCTAACATACGTTCACTTGGAGTCTCAGAAGGAAAGCAGAGGATGCATGGGGTGGAAAAGATTTGCAGAAAGAATGGCCCACGCATTCCAAACTTGATGGAAGGCGCAACTTTACAATGAACTTGAAGCACACAGGGCATCATGTACACAGAATTCTGTTGGTTTGGCCGTCTGCACCCATCAGTAACGTCTCTCTTCTTCCTTGCCTGCAAGTATTTCTGGGAAGCTGTAACGGCCATCGTCAGCCAGCCCCTCCCATTCCGGGTGATGGCCGTGCTGGCTCAAGTTCCTGTCTGTGTCTCCTGGCCAGGGCAGCTCCTCTGGGAGAATGCTGGCCAGGGCTCCGTGTTCGTGTTGTCTTTGGGCTGCCAGGCTCAGCAGCTCACCTGTGTAAAGGCAGCTGTATCAGGAGGAGTTTTCCATCAGTGTGCATGCGATAAATTCCTGCAAGCTTAAAGGCTTTGGATGACGCGCTTTATAATCTCCCAGTTGCAGGTTAGGAATCCCGAGGCGGCTTGGCTGGCTCCACCTCTTAGGGTTTCAAGGCCACAGTCAAGGTTGTGACCAGGTGGAGCGCTTGACTGGGGAAGACTCGACTCAATGAGCTCACTCAGGTTGACGGCAGCATTCAGTGCCCCATGTCTGCAGAGCTGAGGACCCTGACTCCTTGCTGCACGGGGGCTGGAGGGTGACCTCAGCTCCTCACCACAGGGAACTCCCAACTCGGCCATTTGCTTCTTCCAAAACAGCTAAGAACAGCATTGCCTGAGCTCCCGTGTTGGCAAGATGGGGTCTGATACAACGTAACGTGATGAGGGAAATGACAGCCCATCGCACTGTCAAATTCTATTGGTTGGAGGCAAGTCACTGTCCTACCCACAACTGAAGGGCAGTGGGGTGAAGCCGTGCTTGGTGAAGTGGTCACAACTCTGCCTGGAGTGCCTGGATCCCATGTCAGAGTGCCGGGTTCGAATCCAGACTCCTCCGCTTCCAGTTCAGCTTCCTGGTGCGCACACCCTGGAGAGCAGTGCTGGTGGCTCAAGTTAGGTCCCACCCACATGGGAGACCCAGATGGAGTTCCATGGTCCTGGCTTTGGCTTGGTCCAGCTCTGGCTGTCTTGGGCATTTGGAAAATGAACATCAAGAGGTGCAGATAGCAGGGGAGGGGCCCATAGTTTGTCCATCACAAGCAGCGAGGGACTCATGGTGGGGGGAAGCGGAACAGGTCCCCCAGAGTGCCCAGGGGGCAGCTGGGGTGGGGTCAGAAGCGAGGGGCTCCCTTCTCCTCTCCACGGCTGTGTCTCTTACCTCTGCTTCTCCTTGTGAACTTTCTCTCGCTGCAGATCTGATCTCTATGCCTCTGTGCCGCAGCCCCCGACACGTCCTGCGGGCTTCACTCTGGCCGACATGGGCGTCTCTGCTTCTCCCAACCTGTCCCTTTTCTCAGGAAAAGCAGGTTGGCTCAGCCAAGCCGATGATCTCGCTGCCCCTGGGTTGGGCCACCAGCCTTGCCCAGCCAGCTGCAGCCAAGAAGGAACAGGGTCACATAAACAAACAGGGCTCCAGCGGCGGCCACTGGGGGATGGGGACACTTCCCAGGGATAGCAAAGTGTAGGCTGGGCAGATGTCCCAAACCACGTCTGCCTTCGCTGACTTTCCATGGTTTCCAGAGCCAAACAAATAAAAACAGCCAAGCCCGCAGGAAGTTGGATGAGCAGCGGGTTCTCTTTCAGCTTAAGGCACAGGAGCTAAATCACGTTCCAGTTCCGTAACAGAAAAGGCGCCCTTCGTCCCCAGAGGTCAGCCTGAGGCGCTCCGGTGTGGGAGCAGACACCCATCGTGGACCCCCCCCCCCCGCCCCCTTCAGGCCCCCTGGAGCAGGGGAACAAAGAGCTCAGAACCCTCACGCAAATCAGCAGGGCAGGCGGGTGCCCAGGGGCTCGTCAATCCCGCGGCTCACCCAGACGGCCCCCCACGACGCCGGGTTCTCTTCCGGCTCTGAAGGCTCGCTGCTCACAGAGCTGCCCGCAGGATCCGCGATGGACACGGAGACCCTGAGCACCGTCTGCACGTGGCAGCTGTCAATAAACCCAAGTGGGCGTGGTCCACCGGGAAGGAAGAGGCAAAAGGGGAAGGGAGACGGAGGAGGAGGGGAAGGTGGCCGTGGCAGTGGCCGTGGTGCCATCCTCGGCACAGGTCCAAAGACCTAACTCAGTGCCCTACCCCTGCGGGCCCCGCAGACCCACCGCATCTGTGCTGCCAGGAAGCTTACTGGAAACGCGGCGCCTCGCCACACCTGCTGAGTGAGACCTGCCTTTTAGCCGATCCCCGGGAGATTCCTCCACTCCTGAAATTTAAAGAGCTCTGACCTAACCCACCGGCGCCCACACTCAACAGCACATTGGAACCATAGAGCTTGGACCCCAGCTTGAGACTGGGTAGATGGGCACTGGGCACAGCGTGGTTGGTGGGCTTTTCCCAAGTTCAAGAGCCACTGATGTAAGGCACCACATTAGCCGGGGTCGCACTCAGGTCTGGGTTAGCGTCTATGGTGGAAAAGGGAGTCAGGGGCCAGGCAGGCCGGAGCTGGGGCCATGGCTCCGGGAAGGAAGCGGCCTCTAAGCCTCTAAACCTGCCAACAGTATGGACCTTTGTCCTCATGGTCATGAAAGCGACAACCAAAGGCACAGACAAGTCACTCTCCTGTCACAGGAAGCCCTACCCACCCAGTGACTTTGGCTTATAGTTTATTGGCCGAGCCATGTCCATGGCCATCCAGAGCTGCAAGGGAGGCTGGAGAGCTGTGAGCTGCTTTTTTTTTTTTTTTTTTTTTTTGGTCAGGCTGAGTGGACAGTGGGAGAGAGACACAGAGAAAGGTCTTCCTTTTGCTGTTGGTTCACCCTCCAATGGCCGCTGCGGCCAGCGTGCTGGGGCCGGCACATCGCGCTGATCCGAAGGCAGGAGCCAGGTGCTTCTCCTGGTCTCCCATGGGGTGCAGGGCCCAAGCACTTGGGCCATCCTCCACTGCCTTCTCTGGACACAGCAGAGAGCTGGCCTGGAAGAGGGGCAACCGGGACAGAATCCGGCGCCCCGACCGGGACTAGAACCCGGTGTGCCAGCGCCGCAAGGCGGAGGATTAGCCTAGTGAGCCGGGGCGCCGGCCGAGCTGTGAGCTTTAAACTGAGCGCAGTGCCACCCTCAGTAGGAACCACAGCCCTGCTAGTAAGGACGATGGGGAGAGTAGCTGCTAGCCAGGGATCCAGCAAAACCAGCCACGCCTCCTTGGAATGGGCTCTGTTGTGGGGTCACTCTTGCCACTCTCTGTACCCTGGGAGGGGAGACTTTCTACCTGCCAGAGACCCACCCGCAGCACAGCCCCCTCCCCAGCGATAAATTCCCCATTGGCAGGTGATCCCACACCTTCCCAAGACCTGACACAGCCTTTAGGGAAGCTGGCATTGGGAGAGGCCAGGGAGGAGAGCCAGGAGGAAGGACAGAGATGTTGAGAGGATGACAGAGCCTTTGGGGGCAACTGAGGGCTGGGCCCTGACTCCCACAGCTCTCTAGCCCCCACCCCCACCCCTCTGCCCCTGCATCCCCCACAGGAGGAGGCATCTCGCTCCAGCAAGCCTTCTTCCCGATGACTTGGGACGGGAGCCATGCAGTCTCTGCAGATGGGAGCTGGGCCAGCAGGATGCCCGGGGACACTGCGGGGTCTCCCAGAGAGGCTGTGCAGCTTGTCCTGGCAGGGCGGTGTCACTGCACTGCCTGCTGCCCACGTCCCTCCTTCCTCTGCACCTGCTCCGAGCCACCCCCCGGAGAGTGTGATGGCAGAGCTGTGTGGGGATGGTGGCCCCAGCCTTGGTCTGTCCCCAGGGCTCAGCAACTCCAGCCATTGGGAGACAACGCTCAGACAACAAGGGAGCTGGCTGTGCCTTCCACACCCACATCCTGCCTTGGGAAATGGAGATGAGTCGTGGCTCTCCCTTGTGGGACACTGTGAGGCCAGCAAACTCTACGCCTCGGTTTCCCTAATAGCCTAAGGTGGCTCTGGCTCCAGGGCGGGCTGTGACGTGGTCCCTAAGGTTGGCGTTGCTAGTGTGTAAGGAGCATCGCGTGATGCAGTGCTGCCAGTCTGCTCTTGCTGCTACGTGTCTTCTCGCCTCCAGCCTCAAGCCCACGACGGCCATGCATTTTCCTACGTAAACTTTGCAGCAGCTTCTCCTGCGTTACAGACGAGGAAAACGGAGGCTCGGTGGTGAATTAGGATCCATTGGTGGCCAGTGGCAGGAGCTCCAAGCCATAACAGCTCACGCCAGAGAGCTCCTGAGATGGCTGGAAGCCATGTGCTCATTTCTGTAGCCCTTTTGCAGCCAGGGGCTGTTTGAACCTTGATGCGCGCCATATAGAACAATCAACTTAAACGATCAACTGCTGAAGATGTATGGGATCTCGGGAAGCGCCTGAGGTTGCCTGGGCAGGGCCAGAGTAAAGGATTACATGGGCCGGTCCATCGACGTCCAGATGCGGCTGCCCACTGCGCTCCTACTGTGCAGCATCAAGGCCAGGCCCCTCCTGTCTGTTGCTGGATCCTCAAATAGAAACACCGAATGAAACAAACTACACCCTTGAATGTGTCGCTGCCATACTCAAGGTTGCTTCCTTGTCCCAGAGCATCACAGCTTCCCTTCCGGGCTGTTCCCAGCAGTCACTGCTTCTGCTTACATCTCATTGGCCAGAACTGAGTCACGTGAGCCTATCAAGCAGCAAGGGAGGCTGGGAAATGTAGTACCTGCTTTGGGTGACCCCGTGCCAGCCAAGGACTGGCATTTCACTGCAGTAAAGATGGTAATGGGTGGTGAAAACATGGACTTCTCTGAGAGTTTGACTGCCTCGTTTTTTTTTTTTTTAAAGATTTATTCATTTATTTGAAAGTCAGAATTACACAGAGAGAGGAGAAGCAGAGAGAGAGAGAGAGAGTCTTCCATCTGCTGGTTCACTCCCTAATTGGCCACAGTGGCCAGAGCTGCACTGATCCGAAGCCAAGAGCCAGGAGCTTCTTTTCTTCTGGGTCTCCCAGGGGGGTGCCAGGGCCCAAGGACTTGGGCCATCTTCTACTGCTTTCCCAGGCTGTAGCAGAGAGCTGGATTGGAAGTGGAGCAGCCGGGTCTCTAACCAGCGCCCATACGGGATGCTGGCGCTTCAGGCCAGGGTGTTAACTCGCTGTACCACAGTGCCAGCCCCATGACTGCCTCGGTTTAGTCATGTCCTTGCCACTGACCAATGAGCAACCTTGGGTAGTCCATCCATTCATTCATTCAGCTGTCCATCTCCTCTGTCCCAGGCACAGAGCTCGAGACACACTAGTGAACAAAGAGATGCAAATGTCTGCCCTTATTCTGGGGAGGAGGAAGCGCTGGCCCTGGAAATGAGGGCCACCTGCACTGTGGCTGCAGCTGGAAGGGCAAAGCCTCCTGGACACACTCAGTGGGCAAGGGCGGTCAGCCGGGGGCGGCTCCCTCCGCAGCCCCTGCCGCCCACTCCCCCGCCCCCCGCCCCATGCCCCTGCTGCCAGCCCCTCTGTGCAGCCCCTCTGTGGGGTTAGCAGGGGTGAAGCTGTGTCCCCCTCCCCCACCGCGATCTGGAGGCTACCTTCGCCCCCACCCTTCCCCTGACACCCTGGGTGCGTGTGGGGGTGGGGCAGGAAGATGAGGCCCCTTCTTACCTCCCGGGGTCAGAGGCAGTATTTCTTCTTGTCCCCTGCCCCTTTGAGGGCCCAGCCAGAGTCCTTGCAGCCCACCACTGAGCAAGGGCCACTGTCCTCACCCCATGGAGGAGGCGGGCACACGCTCCGGTCACGCAGCTACCACACAGGGGCAGCAGCAGGGACTGGCACCCGGGGCTTCCAGCTCCCTGACCTGCCCGGCTCCTCCCTAGCAGCCTGGCTTCCCAGCTCTGAGATGGAGATTTCCGTGGGGCTTAGGGGTCCGGGTGGCTGGGCTGGAATTTTTGTTTTTACGCCTCCTGGCAGGGCGGCCATACCACAGCCCACTGCTGTGCCTTGGGTTCTTTTTGATAAAATTAAAACTAATCAAAGGTTGACCAGAAGCTTCAAGGACGTAAACTACGTGGCACGGCTCAGCCAGTGCTCATGGTCAAGGTTGCCTGCGGCCAGCCCTGGTACTGCCACGCCCCATCCCTTCAGGCCTGTGTGCCCTGAGTCCCAGGTTCTAGCTGCCCCTGGGACAGGTGAGCCCTGCAGGGGCCTCTGGGAAGCCTGGGCCATGGGCCCCCCGAGACTCTTCCAGGCCGCTTCCAAGTCCCTGCCAAGCAGCCCTGACCGCTCTCTGCAGATTTCAACGAGAACGGCTTCATCGACGAGGAGGACCTGCAGAGGATCGTGCTGCGCCTGCTCAACAGCGCCGACGTGTCCGAGGACCTGCTGACCGACCTCACGCACCACGTGTGTACCGTGCAAAGGCCCGGAGGCAGAAGCCCTCCGGCAAGCACAGGCCCCTGTGCACACATGCCTTGGGGGAGGGGGTAAGGTGCCCCCCAGAAGCAGGCACATGGAAGGAGAGAACCCTCTCAAATCTCTGTCCTTCCGATAAGAACCTTCTAGGGCCCCCAGACAGAGGGCCTCCCCGCCACCAGGCCCTCAATGCTGCTGGCTGTGCCTGCAGCAGCTCGGTGTCCCTGCACCATTAGCCCAGCCTGGCACAGGGCCACCACCCGCAAGCCGTCAGGGCGCGTGTCCCTTTGTCCTCGGACCACGGGAGCCTGGACTGGGTGGGGACTGGGGGGAGGCACAGCCATGCGCAGTGTTGAAAGGGGGCCCTGCCTGGGCAGCTGGCATATCTCTGCTCTCAGGGCCGGGCGTGTACAGGTGGCACCGAGGAGAATCCTCCAGAAGCAAGGGTCAGCCCCACAGGCCCAGACCTCAGCGCACAACTTGGGGTGGGGGGGACCCATGTGGCAGAGATCCGGGCATGTGGTTTGTGGCACTCCACCCCCTCCCCCAGCCCTGCGCCCCCTCCCCACCGTCTGCTACCAGGCTGCCCCAGGTCTCACTGCCCCCAGGTTCTGACGGAGTCTGACCTGGACAACGACAACATGCTGTCCTTCTCCGAGTTCGAGCACGCCATGG
Organism: Oryctolagus cuniculus; assembly: GCF_051225735.1. NCBI lineage: Eukaryota > Metazoa > Chordata > Mammalia > Lagomorpha > Leporidae > Oryctolagus > Oryctolagus cuniculus. The sequence goes on from NC_142868.1 coordinate 181,224,664, forward strand.
CCAAGTCTCCAGACTTCATGAAGTAAGGTGTTCTGCTTGGGGGTGGGGGGGCAGGAAGGGGGCCCCAGTTACCCATCAGCCAGCAGGGCGTCTCAGTCTTCCCAAGGGCGTAGTGAGTTACTGGGGTACTCGGCAGACTCCTTCGGCATCCGTGAAACTGGAGCCTCTAAGAAACTGGGGAGCCCTAGCGGATTCAAGGGTAGAGGGGGGGCCTGGGCCACTGCCTTTCCTGCACTGGTCCTACCTGCCCCCCACCCCCATGGCGGAGTTGGAGCTCATGGGAGAAAGGGCAGCCAGTCCTACCCCAGCAGAAGGGGCCATTTGGTCTTCTTGGCCACGCCTCCCAGGGCGATTGACAGCCCCGCCCCTCCCTGGTTCCAGGAGGTACACTGGGGACAGCTCAGCTGGACACATGGCCCTCCTGGCAGGCTACCTGAGGGGACCTGGCCTTGTTGGCCTGTGTCTTCTCCTGGGGGCTGTTCTGCCCAGGCGCCAAGGTCTAGGTGATCTGGAAAGCACGCAAGTGCCCACAAAGCCACAGAGCCCACCTCGGGCAGGAGGGGGCAGATGCCTCTCACCCCGGCTGCCGGCACTTGGCTTCCCGCCCCAGCCATCTCGGCCGCGCCACCTGCGGGTCTCCTGGGTTCTGAATGACCTTCAGCGACTCCTGAGCGCTGACTCCCAGAGAGAGCCCGACTGGCCGGGCTCAGACATCCGCCCTTCTAGCGAGCTCTCATCCCCATCCCGTTCCCTGCGTGGCTGCGCAGGGGAGACCGCCCCCTCCCAAAGGTGCTTCCTCTTCTCCCAGCACAGACTCAGAGCCAGAATCCCGTCCCTCTTGGAGTCCTCTGTGACTCTCTCCCACTTCCCGCTATTGGCTCCCACACCGCCAGGGGCCGCGGGGCCCTTTGCATCCCAGTGATGCTGAGAGAGAATGAGGGAGGGCCTGGAGCTGGCTGAGAACCGGCCGCAAGAGCTGGGCCCCGGGCACAGGCCTACAGGGCTTGGCACTGCAGGCTCCCAGAGGCTCCCAGCGTTCCTCCTTGCAGCTCCTTCCGGATCCACTTCTGGGGATGCTGATCTGGCTGGCAGCCCCAAGGGACGCCACAGGGGCACGGGCACACTGGATGTGAAGTGTGGCTCTGTGCCTCTCCACCCCACGCCCCCATCCCTGCCCTGGGTACTGTTTATTAAACGAAGCTAAAGACAAGCGTTTTCCTTAGCCCTGTGCTGTGTGCCTGGGTTCGAGCTGCTGGTGCTGGGGTGGGACGTGCCACTGCTGCCGAGCAAGCTGGGTGGGCGCTCTTACTGAGGGCAGGGTTCGGGGCTCAGCCTGTGTCAGAGTAGGGGGCCTGGCCAGCTGGGTCGAGGTTCCCTGGGAAAGTATCCACCCTCCCACCCCAGAGATGCAGGCGCACATAGCGGTCATTCCAGCTGGCGCCTGGCTTCCCTGTCCTCGTCCCAGGCAGACGGCATCTCCACCATGCTCGGCACCCCCAGGCCCTCGGGATGCGCCTCTGAGTGACCAGCCCCCAGGGTTTATTTGTCTTGCTCTTTGGCCAAGCTCTGGAATGGAGTTGGCCACCACAGAGACCCTTTGGATCCCAGCTGGTCGGGGACCCTGGGACACAGGCGAAACCCCTCTCTTGGTTGGGGGGGGGGGGGCTCTGACAGCTGCCAGGGCCTCCGGGGTTTCTTCTCTGCACTGTCCAGGCACAGAGGAATGGCTCTTTCCGCCCTCAGGTCACTAGAACCTTGCTATGGTTCCCTTGCCCACTTAGGAGCAACAGTGGCGTCCCCTGACTCCGATCCAGGGGGCATTGGATGCTGGGGGATGTTGGGCACACTTGGTCCGAGGGCCCCAGCCCAGCCCCCATCTGGTGAGGGGCTGTCACCCACGTCCTGCCCTTTGCCCAGGGGCCCCAGCGGCGGCAAGCAGCAGCCTGGCGTGAGCGCCCCCTCCCATACACCCAGCCTCGGAGGCCCTGAAACTCCTTGACGAGTGATTTGGTCCTGGGTCACTGCCTCCCATTACCCTTCTAGAAATGGCCCTAGGGCTGGATGCCACATCCACCTGTCCACGCCGGGCTGGGCAGAAGGCAGCATGGGGCTGCAGGGTCCCTCAGCATCCCAAGGGCTGTGTCACCCCTGCCCCACTGGTCTCCGCCTGGGCCATAGGCAGGGTGTGCAGCAGGAGACCCAGGCACGGGAGTCAGAAAGACGTGGGTTCCAATCCTGGCTGTCACCTCCTAGCTGTGAGCAGCTCCCTTCGTGCCGGGGAGGTCCAGCGTCCTTTTCAGTAACGTGGGGGACGTGAGACCTCCCTCGCAGTTGTCAGGCAGACCTGGTGATGCCAACACAGGGCTCCTGTGGCGATTCCTTCCCAGCCCACGTGCAGGGCAAGTGTTCTGGGGCCACGTCACCCTTGCTCCCGGACAGACCCTCACTGAGCTTCCTCGGTGACACCAGCAGAAGCAGACGGGCGGTCTCGGCGCAGGAGGGAGCCACCGCTAGGCCTTGGGAACCCCACAGCGCTTGCTTCCAGAAGCTTCACCTTGGGGGAACAGGTGCTTTTCCTTGGTTTGAATCCCTTGAGCTGAACTTGGCACAGGCCCTTAAACTACCACGCTGGGTGGCCTTGGGGCCACCCTCCTGCCATGGCCACATGCCCCTGGGGCCCGGAGGAGAGACACGTGGAATGGTCATGGCTAACGATTTTATTTCAAGCAAACCGACGTGGCCAGGGCCGGGCTGTCTGGTGTCAGCACCTGTCCTCACGCTCTGAACTCAAAGTAGCAATCTCGCGTCTGCCGCTCCTGCGGAGACACCCTCTTCCCCGACGGGAAGGCCTGGGCCGTCTTCAGGTTCTCGGGGGAGACTCTTAGAAGGTGCCACTTATTCTTTGGACTCAGAGGAGGCCTGGAGGTGAGGACCAGGGCCAGGGCTAAGCAGTGAGCCGGGGTGGTTGGGGAGAGGAGGGCCCCCCCGTACCCAGCCCCGCACCCCAGCTTTCCAGCCGGGGCTCCCCCTGGCGGCTGCTCCCCAGTTTAGCATGTGACAAGTCACCCTGGACTTGTGCACGATGGCGCAGCAGTGAAGAGGGAGGATTTGGTCGGCAGGCGGACCTGGGATGGAGACTGGCCCTGACTGTCCCTAGCGATGGACGTGTGCAGAAAGGGGCTAGCGCTGCTGTCTCACTCTCAGCTTCGTGCTGAGCAGTAAGTGAGGTAAGGCATGGAAAGCACTTACCGTGATGCTGGACAAGGAGTGAGTTCTCCACAGGTGTTGCAGGGAACGAGGATGGCGAGGGTGGTGGCGGGGATGCGGTGACGGTATTGGGGATGGGGATGGGGATGGGGATGATGGTGATGGTGATGATGGCGATGGTGATGATGTGATACTGATGATGGTGATGGTGATGGTGATGATGTGAGATTGATGACGGTGATGGTGACAGTGATTGTGATGATAATGGTGATGGGGATGAGAGTGAGGACGATGTTGATGGTGGTGATGGTGGTGGTGATGATGATGATGGTGATGATGTGATATTGATGATGGTGATGGCGATGATGATGATGATGTGATTGGTGATGGTGATGGTGATGGTGATGATGATGGTGATGGTGATGATAATGGTGATGGGGATGAGAGTGAGGATGATGTTGATGGTGGCGACAGTGACGATGATGGCAATGGTGATGATGTGATATTGATGGTGTTGGCAATGATGATGTGATTGGTGATGCTGATGGTGATGTGATTGGTGATGGTGATGGTGATGATAATGGTGATGGGGATGAGAGTGAGGATGATGTTGATGGTGGTGACAGTGATGATGGTGATGGTGACAGTTATGGTGATGATGGTGATGGTGATGAAGGGGATGGGGATGAGAGTGAGGACAATGTTAATGGTGATGACGTAATATTGATGATGGTGATGGTGACGGTGATGATGGTGATGATATAATAATGATGATGGTGACAACGATGATGGTGATGATGTGATACTGATGATGGTGATGGTGACAGTGATGATGCTGATGATGGCGATGGCAATGGTGATGATGTGAGATTGATGATGGTGATTGTGATGGTGATTGTGATGATGATTGTGATGGTGATTGTGATGGTGATGATAATGGTGATGGGTATGAGAGTGAGGACGATGTTGATGGTGGTGATGATGTGATACTGATGCTGGTGATGGCGATGGCGATGATGACGATGATGTGATTGGTGATGGTGATGCTGATGGTGATGATGATGGTGATGATGATGGGGATGGGGATGAGAGTGAGGACGATATTGATGGTGGTGACAGTGACGATGGTGATGGTGACAGCGATGATGTGAGATTGATTATGGTGATGGTCATGGTGCTCCAGAATGAGAGGGACCTGCCCCAGGTCACAGCATCAGTGACCTTAGGGCCACCCTGATTAGCTCCCTGTGTTGTGTAGAAACCATCACCAGCTGTGTGGAATGCAATTTGGGAAAGGGATGGAGTTGAAGGGTCACAGGCTCCTCAAAGCTCTGGGAGGGGCAGCTTCTGGCCAGCAGGGTCTCAAGAGCAGCCCTGCCCCAGGAGAGACCCACTCTGTCTCTGGGGACAGACTGGCTCCTGGCCACCCCCAGCAGTGGCAATGGCCCATGAAGGTCCTAGAGGAGACTTGGCTTCCTTTCCAAACCCTGCCTTCAACAGCCAAGCCCAGACAGGCCCCAAGGCCATCACTGGGCTTCAGTTTTCCTCTTTAGCAAATGGGCCATCTGTTTTGCTGGGAGGAACTTTAAGAGGCAGTGGAATCCATTTCTTGAGAAACCATCAACGTGCATGGGAATGACTGCTGCTTATCAATAACATGGTGATGAGGCTCTGGGCCCTCGAGGCAAGCAAGGGGTCTGCATGGAGCTGGAACCCCAGATCTGTCCACTGACCTGACACCTGCCCCCAGGTGGGGAAGTGCTGGATGGACGGAGCACAGGTACCCAGGGAAGCCGCTCCCGGGCCCGGGCTGAGCAGGGCAGAGCTGGCTTCTCCACGAAAGGACAACTCCCATAGAAAAGCATGAGGGGTGGGCTGTGAGGAGCTTTCCTATTGTGGATGGACAGTTGGGCTTTCGGGATTTTTGTCCCTGGGAAAGCATTTTCCACATCTGGAAGGGACTGAGCCACTGGCTCCCTGCCTCCTGTAGTACCCAGCACGTTCACTAGAGGGCAGCAGCTCCTTGCTGCTAGTAGCAGCTGGGTGCTCGGACTGGTGTAGCCGCCAGGTTGCCCCTGCAGGTTCTGGGCTGCGAAAACGATGGGCGCTCTTCCTGACTCCACCCATTCGGGTTCCTGGAGCCCTGGCCCCCTGTGCTGGATCTGTCACCCTCTGCACTGCAGGCTCTCGGGGACAAGGCTGTTAACTCGTTTCTCAGTTGGGGCGCCCGGGGGCAGGTGTCCTGCGGCAGCACAGCTCCAAGGCGGGCTGACACTCACAGGTCGGTGGGGATGCGGTACCGGTCCTGCTCCTTCATAGGCAGCACGAAGTAGGGCACCCGGGGCACCGTGCCCGTCTTGTCGCGGTAGTAATTCCGGTGCTGCTGTGCCATCTACAGCTCGGCCCAGGGAGAGAGGATATGCTGCTAGTGGCAGGGACCTGAGGCACCTGGGATCCGTGCCCGACTGTGCCTGGGCAAGGATGGGGGTCTCCACCTCCCCAGCCAGTGTCCTCCCAGCTCCAGCTCCATTGGGCGTCCTGGCGGAGCCTCAGCTGCTCTTCCGTCTGACTGGATAATGACGCCTGTTGTCCCAGCTTCGCTTCGGAGGCTGAGACAAGGGGCCAGCCAAGACTCAGTAGGAAAACCCAGCTCGGAGGGGCCCACACAGCGCAGGGGGAGCCTGCTCCGTGACAGTCCCTCCCCCTCCTTCCTTCCTGGCCACTTGAGTTCTGCGGAGGGACAGACTGTCGCAGACCGGTGGAGATGGTCCCACAGCCCCCCAGAGCCTGAGGCCATCAACCCTGCCCTGCCCCCCGGGGAGCTGACGTATTCAACAAGTCCTCTGCCCTGGCACCAGGAGACACATGTGACCTTGACCTTGAAACAAGGCTGGAGGGATGTTTGCAGGAGAAGATGATGGAGAGTCAGGTTTCCAGGGACAAATCAGAGAAGGAGCTGCACCCCACCCCGGGGAAGACAAGGGCCTGTGGCCTATGACGGTGGTGGGGTGTATGTGTGTCCCCATCAGGGGTTGGGGACACCTCACCAGCCTGAGAAGTATGACAAGGGCAGCAGGGGAGTGAGCAGGCCCTCTCCATCCTTCTCTTTCCTGGGACAGCTGGGCGCAGCCTGGGCTGGCCCTAATCAGGGCACAGCCTCAGGGGGACAGGGACAGAGCTGAGACCAGGTCCACCAGGGTCCAGGTGGGCGACTCCCAGGCTGGCACCAGGGTAGGGACATCACTGGGGTATGGTCCTCAAGAGAACCCATGGGGCAGACAGTGAGGACAGGGACATCCCAAAAGGTCCCCCTCCCCAGCTCCACCAGCAGTGGGGGTGAGCGGTGACCTGGGGATGGGGCCAGATCAGGGAAGCAGCAGGGGCTGTGCTGGTTCAGGAGCTCCCTGCCCCAGGCCCTGGCTGGCACCCCCTCCCGGTGGCAGGGGGCAGGCAGTGGCAGCTCACCTGGTAGAAGTGAGCGAGTTTGGCGGAGCGGCTGCTATCCAGGTTGAAGCGTGTGTAGGTGGGCGCGTGCAGTCGGCGAGCCCGGCTGAGCGTGCGCTCTGTGAGCCCCAGGGTGGAGTCAGAGGAGAAGACGGTGGGGAAGTGGCCGCTGCGGCTGAGCAGAGCCTGGCCCTTCTGCATGGCTGCGAAGCGGTGGTCCTGGAAGTACTTGAGGGTGGCGGTGCCGTAGGAGGAGCCGAAGGAGAAAGCCACAGAGGGAACATGGCCTTGGTACCTGCAGGAGTGGTGAGGGAGCGGGGGTGGCCGTCAGAGAGGGACCCCGGGGCCAGTTCTAAGACAGGCCCCGAAATCCCACAATGCAGTGGGGTGACCTTGCCCGGCTTCCCAAGGTGCCCCGAGCAGCTCAGGGCTTGGGGAAACGCAAGCAGGTGGGACTCCAGGCCCCTTCCTCCCCACAGAGGTGTCCACCCATACAGCCACTTCTCTAGGGGCCAGAATGCCTGGGTGCCCCTTGGCCAGGCCTGAAGTCACAGACGGCCTTAAAGAGCAGAGAGAACCTGAGACAGAGAACACAGAATGTAACGGGCGTAAGACTGGTCACAGCCGAAGCCTGGGGCGAGGACGCTATGGTGTTGTTCCCACACCCCAGCCTCACATGGTGCTCCTCGGGCCACCCGGAGGCCCTGACCCAGCTCCTGGAGCTCTGAGAGCCTTAGGACACCCCTCCCCCCACCACGAGGGAGACCCTCGACGACACCACCCTTGGTCAAAGGGGACTCAAGAGCAGAGAGCCAAAGATGGGTTTTGGCAAAGCAAGGGGAGGGACAGCAACACCCCCAAGAGCATGGGCAGCAGACTTCCGGCAAACAGGGAGAAGATAGGGCGCCCCCTGGACTCCGGCTCCTGCCACCCCGCAGGGTCCCCGGTGGGCACTGTCGCACCTGGCCCTCCTCAGCAGCGGCCGGCAAGGCTGGCCTCTGTCTCATGGAAATGCAGCTCTCGGCGTCTATTGCACGCGTCCCCCCACCCCCCGTGCTGTTTCTGTTGGTTTTCATCTCCATCTCTGAAGTGCTGGTGTCCCCTGAGGCCTGTCCCGGGGACAGTGTCTCCACCTGGCCTTAACCATCACCTGCTCCAGCCTGGAGTTCTCCCCCAGGGGCAGACCGCTGCACCCAACTGCACACCACACCTCTCCCTCCACACCTCCTGCCCCATTGGCCACAGAGCGTCCTCCCTGCCTGTCCGTGTCACAGATGGGGGCGACCCATCCAGTCCCCGATCCTGCCGCTTCCCCTGCTCCACTGAGCTCAGCCAGGACCGTGGCCGTAGCACCCTCACGCTGCCCTCCACCACGCCGGACTCCCTATAAGCAAGTCCTGAGCGTGTGCTGTGGCTTGGGTATCCATGTGGGTGTCCCCCAAAGGTCTGTGTGTAAAGGCTTGGTGCCCAGGGTGGCCCTGCTGGGAGGTGACGGAACCACAGGGAGCTGGGGCCCAGCCCCCATTTGACCTCCTAAGCTCTCACATCATCACTTCCATCACTGCTTTCGTAGGGGCCAGGCAAATGGGGCCAGCCAGTCGCAGACAGCAAGACTCTGAGCTAAGCAAACCTTTCCTTTTTACAAAGTTGCTTGCCTTAGGGCCTTCGTGACTGCAAGGAAACGCTGGCTAACACTGCGTGGCATTCAAGCTGTCCCTGATCTGGCCCTTGCCATGTGTCCAGCCTCACCAGCCGACCTGCACCCCAGGCCTGAAAAACCACTGTGTGGGCTGGCGCTGTGGCACACTGGGTTAAGCTGCCGTCTACAGCACCCACATCCCATGTGGGAGCTGGTTCAAGTCCCGGATGCTCCACTTCTGATCCAGCTCCCCCCCGTGCTTGGCCTCCCAAATAGTAAAAGGTCCTGCAAGACTGGCCCAGTGTCACTCTGTTTAAGAACGGTCAGCTCCCATGGGCTGAGGAGCCCTGTTCCCTAGGCACCCGAAAGCCCCCTCCATCAGCCACAGCTCTTTCTGCACTGCCATCTTGCTTTCCCTCCTCCTAGACGGCGAGCATCTTGGGGGCAGAGCCTGGTCGCGTTTTACTCGGGTTTGTACCTCTGGTTCCCAGTCCTGGGTCTGGCATGGGGAGCGTGGGTAGGAGGCCATTTCCGTGACAAAGAGAAGGATGAGGGGCGGGCGTTGTGGTGCAGTGGGTTATGCCACCTGCCTCCCCCATGGGAGCGCCAGTCCCAGTCCCGGCTGCTCCGCGGCCCACCCAGCTCCCTGCTGTTGCCTCTGGGAATGCAGCGGAAGGACCTGTGCTGATGACCCAGATGATGAAGAGACGTGTTTGGAGGGAAACACAGCCTGGAGGAGAAGCAGAGTCTCTGAGAGCATTTGTGCTCCAGGTGAAACAGTAAAATTTATCTGCAGGGGCCGGCGCTGTGGCATAGCAGGTAAAGCTGCTGCCTGCAGTGCCGGCATCCCACATGGGTGCCGGTTTCAGTCCCAGCTGCTCCATTTCTGATCCAGCTCTCTGCTATGGCCTGGGAAAGCAAGGGAAGATGGCCCAAGTCCTTGGGCCTTTGACCCACGTGGGAGACTCTGAAGAAGCTCCTGGCTCCTGACTTCGGATCAGCACAGCTCCAGCTGTTGCAGCCATCTGGGGAGTGAACCAGCGGATGGAAGATTCTCTCTCTCTGTAAAACTCTGCCTTTCAAATAAATAAATAAAATCTTTTTAAAAATTTATCTGCAATAAATCGAGAAGCCAAAGGCAAGCAGTGGCGGAAGCTGCTGCTTCCTGGATCCCGGAGTGTCCTCCTGGGGAAGGAACTCTGGGCCCCGCCCGCTCTGGCTCGGAGGAGGTGGAGCAGCATCCGGGTGGTGCCTTGCAGAGGACAAGCGGCCTTGCTGCACCACCTTTCCCTTGAAGGCCCCACGCACTGGCCCCGTGCCTGAAGCTTGGGGTGGCTGCCTCTACCCTGGGGGAAGAAAGCCCGCCCAGCCCAGGTCACTGCCAAGGGGTCCCCCAGGTACCAAGGCGGTGCTCTCCGAGCGTGAAAGTCCTTGCAAGTGCAGTGCAGTGAGAGTCCAGCCAGCCAGCCAGGAGGGCACTGAGAGCAGAAGCAGCCCGGCAGGGTGGAACTGCTCCGCGAGGGAGGGTGGGAAGCTTCGGAGCCACTGAAGGCAGAGACAGGAATAGCAACCAGCTGAAAGCCCCGTGCAGAACCGAACGTCAATGTTATAAAACCTGTCGCAGTGAAGGCAATTTAAGCACCAAAATTAGGGGGGGTGGGTGGCGGTGGGGGTGGGCCTGCCCGGGAACCTCCTTAGGCAGAGTCAGTCCCCGACACCTACACCCAAATCAGATTGCTAAGGCACAATGCAACGGGAAACGTGCCTCTCCCCCGACCCCTTTTACAAACTACTATGTCCTGCGATTAACTGACCTTTATCTAAAACCCACCTATTTTTCCATTTGACTTCCATTTCTTTCTTTTCGGCTAATATTAAACTTTATGCTTTTCATTTTGAAATAAAAAATATAATATGATCCCATTTTAACGTATTTATTTATTTGAGAGGCAGAGAGATGGAGCTGGGGGGGGGGGGGAGATAAAGTTCTCACCCGTCGGTTCACTCCCCAGGTGGGTACAACAGCTGAGGCTGGGCCAGGCTGAAGCCAGGAGCCAGGAACTCCATCCAGGTCTCCCTGTGGATGGTGAGAGCCGTCATCCACTGCCCCCCCACCCCCACCCCAAGCAGGGCACACGTGAGCAGGAAGCTGGAATTGGGAGCTCCGATGTAGGACGCAGGCGTCCCAACCAGCGGCTTACCCATCAGGCCCCAGTGTGATCATTTGTTTATAAAACTGCTTTTGCCTATCCTGGCATCCACCCACCCCCCATCTCGTCTTTCACCTGAATGCAGCATGGAGGCTTGCCATGACGCTGTCACCGGCTGCAAAGCCCGGCTAATTCCCGCATGGGGACGCGAGGTGCTTTGCTGCTTTCTTCTTTGGACACGTGCCACATTTTGAGCAGCAAGGCAGGTGGCATTAGGTCACTTGCGGGCACCTCCGGGGGCTGGCACAGCTCAACCCGGCTCCTCGAGCCCAGCGTGCCCAGGAGCCACTGAGCACTAAGCAGCGCCCTGGAGCCCGCATGGGCACGGTCAGCTCCTGCCCGAGCCAGACCACGGTCCAGGCTGGGACAGGCCAGGAGGAGGGCGGGGTGGGGTGGGTGGGCGGAGCTTCTGCAGGAATGAGGGGTAGCGGGGATGGAAGGTGGGTCTGGCTCCTTCCCTGGCTTATTCTCCAGCTGCTGTGCTGCCCCGGGGCCCAGACTGGGAGCCTCATCCATGTGGCACTTCCAACAGCTCTCGAACACCAGCGCTGCCCTGACGACCATGCTCCTGGCCACAGACCCATGCTCCCAGCAGCCCACCCAGGGCTTGCCCATGGGTGCCACAGACTCCACACCCCTGAGACCAGCCTGCTCTGCCTCCTGCATATCTCTGCCTTGCTCCCGCCACCCCCACCTAAGCCAGACACTTGGACTCGGTCGCCTTGTCTTCCTCTTGGCTCCATCACCTTCCACATGGGCCTCTCTCTGAGTCCTGGGCTCCCACACCAGCGACTTTCCCACTGCTTCCTCCACCCCTTGTGACTGCCTCCCTCTTCGCTCACCTGGGTGACCCGAGAGCTCCTAGCAGGCCTCCCAGACAAGGTTCCACCCCTGCAGCCTACTGTCTACACGGACCCATCCCAGCCCCCATGGCAGTTAGCGCCAGTCCCCACCTGCTGCCCAGGCCTCTGGGGCTTTGCCCTGGGCTGATGCCCCTCCACTGGCCCAGCGGGGAACGCAGCTCATGGAGCCCTCCCGGCCAGCACAGCCTGTACCTGATCTCTGCTCACTCCCCCATCCCCACCCCAGACCACCCCCTTGACCCTCCATGCCTGGCACCTGCCGAGTGCTCAGCACCTGCACTGAAAGAGGGAAAAGTCCAGACGTCATGGAGGGCAGGAGCGCTGTGTGAAGAAGGGCTTGGCTAGGGCAATGTTGTGGCTCAGTGGTCTGAGTGCCAGTTTGAGTCCTGGCTGTCCCACTCCCAGTCCAGCTCCCTGCTAATCCCCTGGGAAAGCAGCAGAGCGTGGCCCAGGTGCTTGGGTCCCAGCACCCACCTGGGAGACCCACAAGGAATCTGAGGCTCCTGGCTTTGTCCTGGCCCAGCCCCGGCTGTTGCAGCCATTTGGGGGGTAAACCAGCAGATCAAAGGTCTCTCAGTCTTTCCCTCTCTGTGTCTGTAACTCTATCTTTCAAATAAATAAATAAATAAATAAATATTTAAAAGGGTGGGGGCTTGGCTGGGATGCGAAGAGCACACTGACACAAAGCCTCCCACCCACAGGGCGCCGGCTCTGGAGAAGAAGGCAGCTACAGAAGTGTGTGTGACGCGGCCTGGTGATTCTTCTCCCTGCCGCCCCCAGCTCTCTGCCAGGATCCTCCTCTGCTGCCCGATTCTCCACCTTCTCTGAATGCCAGGATATTTGCATCCCAATAGAATGGAAGCCCAGGCTCCTCCGCAGCCTCCTCCGAAGCCCTGCCCCATTCCATCCAGAGGCGGGTGTGTGTGCACGTGTGTGCACCCAGCTACGTGTTCATGTTATTGTGCACCCAGTGGGCCCACCTGGCAAGCCAGGTCAAATGCATCTGCCTTTTTGGGCCTTGACCATGACCCTGGAGAGCCTTCTGCAGCCCTGCCTGTGGCCGGCTGCAGTGGGGGGGAGGAGCAGGACTGGCAGGTTTATGAGGCGGCATCCGCCCGCCGGCTGGCACAGCTTCTCCTTGAACCCGCGTCCCTCCCTCCTTGTGTACAGCACGTGAGCTGGGGCCCTGGGATCAGCTGTACTGTGAAGCCCGCTGTGGGCCGCTGTGTGTGCAGGGAGCATCTCTCCCCTGCCCCCGACAGCACGGGCTGGGCCCCTGTCTAACAGTAAAATTAATTACCGTGTGCCATCGGGGCTCCCATGGGCAGCCTGATTAACTAATTAACTTGTTACTGTCCCCATTCCACAGCGCAGCACAGCTCCCTGAACCTCCCCACGAGGACGCTTTCCCCCAGGGTGGGGGGAAGCCTGCCAGGGCTCCCCAAACAGCCAGCTGCTCAGAGCCTCCCCGCCCAGGCCTTGCCGCCACCTTCCTGTCCCGGCGGCATCACCATTGGCCCCAAAGAGGCCATTTGCTGCTGTGAGGGCTGTTCCTGCCAGAGATCCACCCCTCCCTTTCCTCCTGCCACCCCCTCCTTCCAGAAAGCTCTCGGCCCGCCTCTCCGCCCGCGCTCCTCTCCAGCCCCCGAGGTCCATTCCCGTTTGAAACATCCTCTTTGCCATGAGCCTCACCGGACTCATCCCCTGGACCCCGCCTCTCCATCGGACGCCTCTTGCTCCCTGCACCTGCTTCCATCCTATTGCCGCACGATGAGCAGAGCCCTGAACTGCAAACCCCCTGGGAGAGAGGCCTATGTTTTACCCATCTTTCCCCAACCCATTAGGTGCCCTGTATTCGCTGAACTGAGTGAAGCCGTAGGCAGCTTCTAAGGGCCCTGTTCTCTTCTGACCTCCAGGGACCCCCAAATCCCTGTTCTTAGGGGCTCCGCACATCATCAAGGTGGTGTGAGAGGCATGAATTGCCAAACTGGCCAGTCCCTTGAACAGCTCAGCGACGAACTCCAGGGAAGAGATGGGGGGTGGGGGGCTGGCCCTGGGGCAGAGGGCCTGGGAAGGGGGTGAGAGGATGGCAAGGCCTGTGACCCCTCTGGGAGAGAAGGCATTGCCGCAGGGGAGGGCACAGAGACCCAACGTGCCTGCAGCCCTCGGTGTGCTCCTGCGGAATAGAGATTGGGGCTGCCTGCAGGGGTGAGGTCTGGAGGCGGCAGGCCAGGGAGAGCTTTCAACTTGATCTTTTGCTTCTGTACTTTGTGCTTGAATCAGGGGTCGCACCTGCTCCTCTGAATGGCAGCTGACCGCTGTGTCCCAGCCTGGGGAGGGGCTGCCATGGAGACTGGCACAGGTGGGAAAGGCCCACGTCAGGGGTCCCTTTTTTAATATGCTTAGACAACAAGCCCATGCCCGCCACTTTGACAATGGCCTCTGCATTGCAAAGGACCACACAGACTCTCAGACAAGCCAGGATCACCTGGGAAGGTCAGAAACGCCCAAGGCCCAGCCCCAACTCCACCAATTTCATCAGGATCTCCAGCTGGGGCCAGATTGCCAGTGCTCATTGAAGCCCTTGGAGAGGTTCAAGTGCTGATGTGTGGGCACACGACCCGACACACCTTCCTGTCCTGGGGCTGCCCTCCAGTGCCAGGGCCTGAGCCAAAATGGCAGGGTATTTGGAGACACAAGAGCCAAATCCTCTTCCCTTCCCCAGCGCTGCCAGATCCTCTTCCCCAACAGGTGAGACCCCAGGCCTAGGGAAGCCACAGGTGCGCACGATGGTGTACTACCCACAGGTGTCTGACACGGGCTCAGACCAGCTTCAAAAAAGCCGGCCAGCTGCTCAATTTTCAGGAATCTGTACAGTCTGGTGCTAAACAAGCCAGTGTGAGAAGTTGGGCGTTTGGCCCAGCAGTTATTATGTTGGATAAGACACCTGCTGGATAAGACATCAGAGTGTCTGGGTTCAGGACCCGCCTGCACTCCCAATTCCAGCTTCCTGCCAAGGCAGATCCTGGGAGACAGCAGCGATGGTCCAAGTAGTTAGGGTCCCTGGCACCCATGGGGAGGCTCTTCCCTTCCTAATTATGTTCCTACATTTTGCTATTGTGTGTGCTCTGGGATGACTTCTGCTTGCTCGCCTATAAAAATGGCAATGATGCTAGGTCATGGTGCACTGCCTGCCGTGCCCCCTGCCCGACCTGTGTCTCAGAAGGCCACGCAGCTGCCTCAAAATGGGCCAAGGCAGGCACCTCTTCCACAGACTCGGATGAGTGCCACGAATCACGGCATTTCTCTTCTCCAGAGAGCTGGTTGTTAAACATTCACCAGTGTACCGCTGGGTGTGTGCACCTGTCGTGCAGGGATTCTGGGGACAGGACTCAGTAGGATCCCCCCCACACACACACACACACAAACACACTGACGATGGCACATGTGGGATGCACTGATTGTAGGCCCTTGGAGCCCAGTTCAGTGGCAAAGGTGGGCACAGCTGCCATAGTCAGCAGCTGGGGACACCAGGGCAAGTGCAGGCTGGGCATGTTCATGTTCAATGCGCCGCGGCTGGCTGAGTGTTTGCAGTGAGAGCCTCGGAGGGTGCACAGAGAGAGGCAGAGAGCAAGGATGGGGCCCCAGACCCGACCTGCCAGCCGGAGGCACAGACTCTCCCTGAGGACAGCCTGCTCCTTTTGAAAAGCCTTCTAGCCCCAGAGACTCTGACCCAAGTACCCCCTGCCCACTGCAGGATGCTACCCAGGCCAGGCCCCACTGGAGGTGCATGGTCCAGGAGCAGCAAGGGACCCACTGGAGCACTGTGGCCAGCACTCGAGGCCCAGCACTGTCACCCTCTTTCACTGCAGAGCCTGGAATCAGGTTTTGAACATGGCAGGGACGTGACAAATGGTGACGGCTGATGGCTATCACGTGCCAGACGCTGTGATGTTAACTGACTTCAGCCTCCTTGAACCTGCCTGGAGTCACCATCCCCATGGCACACACCAGACCAGGCAAGGGAGCCAGGGAGAGGACGCGGACTGCGTGCCGGGTAAGGCACAATGGAGCCGGGCAGGCTGGCTCTAGACCAGCTCTTAATGGCTCCTCTGCCTCCTGGCAGAATGAGGGAGAAGGCAGGAGAGGGCAAACGAGGATTTGGGATGAGACCAGCATGGGCGGCCGTGCTGAAGTCACAAAGACTGGACTCAGCGACTCACCCGCTGCCCGGCCTTGAACGAGTGCTAATTCCTCATCTGGGCTGTTGCAAAGATTTAAACAGGTTGTCTCCAGGGCCTGGCACACAGCCGGAACTCTGGCTTGGGCACATGGAGTTTTTCCCCCCGGCATCAGGGACCTGGTTCCTGCCCTGCTGGAGCCCATCCCAGGCCTCTGTGAGCACAGGGACAGGAGGGGCTGGGCCATGTGAACAAGACCACTACAAGGGGCGATCTGAGTGCCAGAAGAGACTGGCTGTGCTGAGAGTTCTGTGGCCAATGTTAGAGAAACACACAAAAATAATAATTATCCAAATGTGGTAGGGGATCTGGGATTCTTCCACTAAGCTAACAAAATTGCCAACGAGGAAGCAAACATTAAAAAAAAAAAAAAAAAAAAAAGACGACTCCATTCGTTCCTGGCTTCCAGGAATCTTTAAGGCAAGCACCCCCATCCCAGAAAGATCCAGAAAGAGCTGCAGACACAGCTCAGCCGCTAGCCCCAGCCCAGTCCAGGCGTGAAGCCTTGTTTACGAGCTACTTAGCATCAATGCTAAATCAGTCACAGCACAGAGATTGGATAGAGAAGCAACCACCCCTTCCAGACAGCGTGATGGGGGGGGGGGGGCATGGGGCAGGGTTTGCAGGAGCCCCCAGCCATGCTCCAGGGGCAGACAATGGCCCAGGAGCCAGCAAGACGGGGGACGCAGGGAACTTTCAAAAAATGTCAGTACACAAAACCAAACCTCGCCGCCCACACGCAGAGTATGGCGCAAACACCCCAACCATGCTGCAAAGACCGAGCTGACTACGCCTCCGCACCACGCCCGCCTGGGGGCCCACGAGGCGCCCACTGTTGCCTATGTCACACGACATCCTAACACCACACCTGGCACTTCCCAAACACACAACACATCTTTCTCTGGTCCATGCCCAGGAGAAGCAAAGAATTAACCTGGAGCATTAGCTTGGGCTGGTGGGAACCCCAGTAGCTTTTGAGGTCTCCCAGGCCAGAGAAGGGTCCGGCCCACAGGAGCTGGGTTCAGACCACAGCGCTGGCCCCAGTCCCTGCACCCACCAGCTGGGGAAAAGATTTCAACATGACAGCCCTGGGGGCCTTGCCTGTTCTACATCAGAACAGCCCCGCTCCGGACACAGCACACCGCCAGCTCTCTCCTTCATTCTGCAGTCTGTTCAGCTTAGGGGAGAGACCCTGTGTTTTTCCAATCCACCTGGAGACCCCATCTCCTGGCCTCTCAAGACCACACAGGTTTCAGTTCCTCCCTGCTGATTTGCTGTTGTCCCGGTGGCTTGCTCCCCAGGCCCAGGCTGGCTGATGGCAGCAAGGAGAGCACCTGAGACCCTGGAGGCAGCCGGAGGTGAGAGAGGAGTGAAGCATGGGGGCTGGAGGAGGTGAGAGGGATGGCCCCGTGCCTCTGACATCGCCCGGGTTTGAAGGAACGGCAGGTGCCACCCTGAGTTTGAAAACCCAGGGCTGGGGCAAGTTTCAACAAGGACATTCTGAGAGTGAGACCAGCGAAAGGGCTGACCACAGAGCCCGGGCAGGGGGACACACGCTGCTCCCCACCACCTGCCGCGCCGGCCAGGCCTGGTGCCGCCGGCCTGCACCCACCTACTCACCTTCCCGCCTTCCGCCAAAGAGCACGCACCTCGCCCCAGTCCAGGGTGCCCCGCACTGTATGCGGACGGTAAGAGCCTGCTCTGTTTCTGGGGCCTCCGCACACTCAAACACAAAGCCCTGTGCCCTTCCGCCGCCCCGGACCCCGCTCGCTGCGACCGCGTGACCCCCCAGAAGGGCCTCTGAGCCGGCGACAGATGGGTCCCTGAGGCGCCAGGGCCCAGTTCTGACAACAGAGGCCAGCGCCTGGGCAGCTGGACGCGGGACGGTGCAGGGCCGGCGGGGCCCGAGCGCGGCGGCCTTACCCGGGCATGAGACCGGGGGGCACGTAGGCGGCATTGAACTCGGTCAGCAGGGTGCCCGCGCTGCGAGAGGCCATGGTGGGAGTGGCGCTCGCAAGGCGGCGCTTGGCTCTTGCCCGACGGTAAACAGCCCGCGGGTCACCGGGCAACCGCGCGCCTGGCAACGCGGTCTTCTCGGTGGCCCCCCGGGGCAGATCCGGGGACGTGCCGCCGCCACCACTCTCTACAGCCCCGCTCCTCACTCCTCGGTTGCGAGCGGGATCCGTCCTGGGTGCGGCTTTACCCCGGCTCCCGGTGATACCGTTTGCAGCCCTGCGGTGGGTAGAACATGAGGGGGACTGGGGACCCATGGAGGCCCAGGCCCAGAGACCACAGCTTCTCCCCAGGGCTGCCTGCTCTCAAGGTCCCTAGGGTGGCCGTGATTCTTGGGTGCACAGCCACCCACCTGCCAGGGAGTGCAGGGACAGCAGTACTTCCCTATTGCTGCTTTCTCTCTCTGGGAACTCACTCCACAGGAGCAGTTTAAAGAGTGAGGGGCAGGTGTCGCCAGGCCCTTCCACTCCCCAATCCACAGCTGGCCTTTGCCCCAAGCCTGCCCAAGGCCCAGGCCAGGTTTGCTTTTCCCCAACTGCTGCCTTCTCCGTTGGTTTCTTCGGTGAGGGTCACACCAGCCCTGGGGGTGTGGGGACAGTGTCCAAGGCTCCGTGCTCTCTGTGGTGGGGACCGAGGTCCTGCCTCCCTACCTCCCTGTGCCTCCGTCCCTTGGCCTTGCTCTCAGTCCCATTTCTTGCCCGCTGAGGTCAGACAGGGACAAGGGCCGGCTTCACGGTTGGACTGTGTCAACGACAGCTGAGAATAATGGGGGCACCAGCAAGTGCACAGGCGGCGGCGGCTGCTTCCACCGCCAGGATTCTCAAAGACTCCCTGACAGTTAACAGTGGAAGGGGGCAGCCACAGGCTCCCGAGGGGTGCATGCGGCAGACCCAGTGAGGCCTGGAGGGGAAGGAGCCACAGGTGAGGGGGCTGCAAACCCAGGGAAGGCCCCTCTGCCCCTGCACATCCACGCAAACCTTGGTTTTCTGGGTTCTGCCTGGGAATGGTACTGCAGTAGGAAAAGCATCCCTAGAGGTTGTTGAAAGAGCGCCACCCTGTGCCCCACTGGTGGCGGCCGGCGGCCCTCCCTGTGTGTGTCTGTCTAGATTCTGACCTGTCTGCCTCCTCCTGCTGGGTTCTGAGACTGTATCACTGGTGCTCCTTGCATCGGTTCTTTGATGGGGCTTTATGAGGGTCAAGGAAAACAGGTACTACGAAAAAGAGCTATGCACAGATTCCCTTATGTGTGCCGCAAAATGAACTTATCTTGTGATTCAATTTTTTCACAAACTTTCTGAAGTCCTCATGTATATAAAAGTTACCAAAATAGGTAATAGACAGGAAAAAGGAAATTTAAAAATGAGACCTGGGTTAGGTTACAAGAGGGTCAGTGGACTCAGCTGAGTGAAATTGCTACCGTCTTACAGTTTTGCAAACAGGTTCCGCACGCTCCATGCCTTGCCTGGATTGCTCAAGATGCACACGTCCCGTCCCAAGAGGTCTCAGGACTCCATCCCCTTTGGAGAGAGGATGGAGGAAGGGGTGGAGCCTTCTTGGCAAGTGCCACCAAACCTTACAAACACAAACTGCCTGCTGATGGAAAACGCTAATGAACTTAATGTTTTTTCAAAAGAAACATTAAACATATGTTTTCTTTAAAGCTAGGCATTTACTTGTATTCAGTAAATAAAAGATTCTAAAATATTCTTTCTATTTATTTATTTGAAAGCAGAGTTTCAGGGAGAAGGAAAGAGACGAAGAGAGATCTTCATCTTCTGGGTCACTCACCAAATGGCTACAACAGCAGGGGGCTGGAGCAGGCTGAAGCCAGGAGCCTGGAGCATCGTCTGGTCTCCCACGTGGGTGCAGAGGCCCAGGGACTTGGTCCATCTTCTGCAGCTTTTCCAGGGGCTTTAGCAGGGAGCTGGATCAGAAGTGGTACAGCCAGTACTCGAACCGGCGTTCGTAGGGGGTGCCGGCATCATAGGCATCGGCTTAATGGGCCGATGTTGGTCCCCTAACATGTTCTTTAATTCAGTGTGGGTAGATAGGTGTACCAAAGCTGAGCAGGAATTGGAGGCAAAACAAGGGAGAAGGATAAAAAAGCATAAATAGGGAAACACCGGGCCAAGGGGCGAGGACACCTTAGAAAGAAAAGGGCGTAGGCTCTCGTGGCAGCTGGTGGGGTCCCCGACTGCAGCACTCGGGGGCACAACCTCTGGCTGCCATGCTGTGAAAATCTAACATTTTGCTTTTTACACCTTTAGCCTCTGCTTCAACTGGGTCATCGAGCTCACACCCTCATCCAGTCAACATTATCCGGGCGCCCTCTTATGCACAAGATAGCTGTGAGACCTGGGGTACAAGGGTGCTGTGCTCCAGGATCCCCCCTGGGTCAGCAGGAGGAGAGGCCAATGGGCAGCCCCAGGATGCCATGACACGAGAGGGCCAGGAGCAGCACAGAGCAGGCCCTCACCAGCCCGGGGGCAGGTGCAGAAGCATCTGCAGGAACAGCCATGTACGGAGCTGAGCCTAGGCCAGGAGACAGGGGTGAGGTGGGAGCATTCGCAGGAGTGAACGGCAGGAGCAAGGGCACGCAGGCTCCAGGGTCCCGGGCCCCATCCCCCAGGCTGCTTTCCCCCTGAGCCTTTCTCCCTAGGGGACCCTCCTGGGATGAGCTGCTGCAGAGAGGAGGAGCACACGCCCTTGGTCACTGGAAGTTCTGCCACAAACAGAATCCTCCTGCCCCGGCAGCTGGAGAAAGCAGGAGTGCGGGCATTCTGCTCTTGGGGGCCCCGGGGGAGCCAGACACCTGCTACAGCGCCTCCCCTGGCGGCTCCCCCAGCGTAATGCCCTGGATCTCTAAGCACGGCACCTCTGCTACCTGCACAGCCTGGCATCCCGGCCATGCGCAGCCTCATCCAGGACCCCTGAGATTTAGACCCGGGCAGCCCAGTGGGGGCAGGTGGGCAAGCACACTCCCTTCTTATGTCTGACAGGCCCTGGATTTCTACGTAGCACAGTGTGACCCGCCCAGGGCCAGGATCCCTGAGCCTGTGACCAACCTGCCTGTGCAGGAGGTGGTGTGGGTCACCCCCCCAAACAGCAATGCAACAGTCTGCCTTCCTGTGCACACCAACCAGGAAATTTGTGATCCCCATGCGAGCGAGTGCCCCAGCCCCTTGCCCGCCCCTCCCATGCTCATGCCCACCGGCATCTGTCTGCTCTTAGTGACACAGCTTGATGAACCCGACTGAGGGGTGGGCGGAGGCCTCCGCTCCCGAAGCTGCACGAAGACACCTGAAGCTGGACAGGGCTTTATCTGGGAGCCAGCGGCTGCTGAATAATGAATTCCGGCTTGGTCTCTGTGCTCCCAGGCTGCGCGCTGGTGCACAACACACACACACACACACACGCTGGGCTGACAACTTGGAGGGGCGGGAGCTGGCAGGGCTGGAGGCTCCGTGAGTCGCTGGAAGGAGCAGCTTGCTCGGTTGCCTTGGTCTCTGTGGGCAGCGTCGCAGGGGGCGCTGGAGGAGGAGGAGGAGGAGGAGGAGGAGGAGGAGGCAGCTGCGGTGAGGCAGGAGAGGCAGGCGTGAGAGCCGCTCCACCAGCTCGCGTTTCCCGGCTGCTCCCTCCTGGCAGTGCCGGGCTCACCACGCCAGCATGGCCCTGCTGGTCCACCTCCAGACGGTCTCGGAGCTGCGGGGCAGGGGCGACCGGATCGCCAAAGTGACTTTCCGAGGTACGGATGGCCCTACCTTTAGGGGGACCCCAGCCCTCGGCTGGGCCAGCCCAGGCTCTGGAGGCTGGCAGGGCTGGGGCAGGGCTGGGAGGAAGGATGGAAAAGTTCTCGTAGGGCTGGGGTGCTGGGGCTCTTCCTGGGTGGCCGACTGCGCCTGGTGGGACTGGCCATTGTGATTCCCTGAGAATCAGGGTTCCCTGTGTGTCCCTGTCTTCTGGCATTCGCCAGCGTGCCGGTGCCCTGCAGTGTGTGGAAGCCCAGAGTCTTCCTGCACTCCCTCTCTCTTTCTCCCCCTCCCACAGGCATGGAGTGGGATGGGGCTGCATCTGGACGCCCTGAGCTGCTGGCATGAGGGCAGCCCGGAGCTCTCTGGGCCCAGCACGAGGAGGTTCTGGGGCAAGGACCCTGCCTCTCCTGTGTCTGTTCTCTTCCCGTCCTCCTACTCAGGAGTTGAGTGGCCATCTATTAGTTCTCCTGTTGTGCCAGGGCTGGGGGCAGGAAGCCGCCAGGAACCCACGCCTGCCGGGCCAGGAGGACGAGTGGGCAGAGAAATAGGACAAGTGGGAGGTGCAGAGAGGAGGGGGACAGGTGCAGCATGCAAGCCCCCCATCAGTACCCTAACCCAGGCTAGGGGCCAGAAATCACGGAGGGAGTCCAGGAGGAGGCAACAGTCAGCAGGAAGAAGGTGAGGAGGTGAGGACTTGGCAGGCAGAGGGAGCAGTGTGCCCAAGGCTGGGAGAGGAGCACCCACTTCCCAGATGCAGGGCCCAGGCTGGCCACGTGGCTGCAGCCCGTTGTTCACAGAGACAGGCAGGATGGAGGTGACAGCGGTGTCTCTGCGGGAGGGCTGGGCATGGCCACTGGCTCCTTCTCCCCCCAGCCCAAAGGCTGCTTCCTCTGCAGCATCCTGGAGTTGGTGGTGCACCTGCCAGCCCGTGCGGCTTTAGAACAGAGCGCATCTTTCCCTGTGTGCAGCGCGGCCCTCTGCTCAACAGGTAGCCCGCGTCCGGCCTCTGCACTGCTGAGCTGCTGTGGGCCAGCCCAGGCGGCCAGAGGCAGAGAAACCCAGGCCAGGGGTACGCAGACCTACATGGTGTTCGTGGAGGGGCTGAGGCACAACGTCCCAGCTTGTAGGACTCATCCTGGTTGCTCAATCCTGCAAGCACTGTTGGTGGGACCCTGGCTGTGACACATTCCCTATTCCTTGGAGCACTGAGCCTGGCCCTCCAGCCCAGGCGGACCACACAGGGCTTAGCCTACTGGCCACCACGGCTCAAGGTGCCTGGAGACAGAGCTCCCGGGGCAGAATGGTAGCAGCACACATGTTTCTCTAGAAGGTATCATGGCCAGGCACCTGCTGCGTCCAGCAGTGGACAGTTCCAGGTGCCCCCAAAGACCAAGACTGACAGCAACTCAGAGGGAACTGGCCCACTCTAGAATGTTCCACAGCATCTCCTGACACATATCACTGCTGGCGTCTGAGCAGATGCCCTGCAGGAAGGAAGGGGACGGGGAAGCAGACAGCAGCCTTCAGACGGTGGCTAATGGCTCCGTTCATGGGGAGGAGGGAGTCGCTCGTGCTGGCTCTCGGACAGGCGGGTTCGGAGCAGTGAGTGGGGACGGGGATTTGCAGCCATTCTGGGTGTGGGATGGACAAAACCAGGGGCCAGAGGAGGGGGCCACAGTCCAGGACAGCGGCTGGGAGTAGAGGCTGCAGCCAAGGGGCCAGGTGCTGCCTGGCCTGGGAAGGGGCTGGGGGCGAGAGGCCCACCCAGCTCAGACTGCAGCTTAGCTTTATGTTCCCCAGTGAAATGGAGGCACTCTTCCTGTTGGTAACACACAGGACTTTCATCTGGAAACTTCTCTGCCATCCGTGAGGCTATGCAGGTGGAGGGGACGCTTAGTTGTAACCCCTGCCTCCACCTGTCTTCCCAGCACCACCGCTGGGGGCAGCCTCTGTGCCCGAAGCCCCAGGTGGTGGACGTCCCCTCCCCTGCCACGCAGGGCCGCTGCACACTCACACATGAGGCAGGCACAGCACACAGAGGAGCCCCCGGCTTCTCCTGCTTGGAGGGGAGGTGTGTGTGCCCCCACCGTGGGGATGACGCCGTCTGTGCCACGAAAGCCCTCCGGGAAATGCTGCTGGAGCAGGTGGCCCAGCCACGGCGCCTATGGCCACCTTGCGGTCCACGGAAGGCCACACCTCTCCCCACGGCTGCCAGCCATGGCTCTGATCCTCCTTAGTGTTTATTGTAGCTTTTTGGAATAAAAAATCTCAAACCCATAGGAGCGTGGGGAGACCAGAACAATAACCTGGCAGTCTCCCTTGGGCTCATG
Source organism: Oryctolagus cuniculus (assembly GCF_051225735.1). Taxonomy (NCBI): domain Eukaryota; kingdom Metazoa; phylum Chordata; class Mammalia; order Lagomorpha; family Leporidae; genus Oryctolagus; species Oryctolagus cuniculus. The sequence goes on from NC_142868.1 coordinate 181,248,363, forward strand.
GTCGCTTGTGCCCGCCTCCCATCCTAGCCCCTCTGTAAACACTCAGTGCATCGCTGTAAGAGACAAAGACTCAATGAGTGTCCCCCAAAACATCATCATCCCTAAAAGGCTTGTCATAGTTCCCCATACCATCAAATAGTCAGTCAGTGGTCAAACTCCCATTGTCCCATCAATGTCATTTTTTTCTTTTTACAATATATTAAAAGCTTCATTGTTTGGTGTTCTATACCTCAAGTATTTATTTAAAATTCATTAATTCACTCAGGCAATAAATGTTCCAGGCACACTTGCAGGCTCTGGGGTGGGGTGGTGAGCAGGGAGTAAGGCAGGCATGGTCCAGTGCTGGGGAAGAGACCCCCGTCACAGTCGGGTAGAGTGCAGGTTGTTAGGGGCAGTGGGTGGCCCAGTGCAGGGGCTCAGAGACCAGGTCAGACAGCTGCCCCAGAGGGTGAGCCAGAGTGAGCTGGAGGAGGCCTCTATGGGAAAGGAGGCAGGAGCCCCCGCAGCCCCAGGGTCAGGCGGGAGTGGGCAGGGCCCAGGGAGGAGTCTGTCCTGAGCAGAGGGCGGCTGACAGGTATGCTGACTCCTCAAGGGAGTCATAGGATTTGGGCAGGGACAAAACCCACGACAGGCCCCGCCCCAAGCAGAGGGGCTAAGACTGGCAGAGATGCAGTGGGGTGCAGGTGCCTCGGGGTTGGGGAGTAGGGGTAGGGCCGGGAGGCTAGAACATGGAGGGAGGCACACAGTGGAATTTGAACTTTACTTTGTGAGGGAATGGGAAGCCCGAGGTTCTCTCCACTCCGGCTTGGCCAGAACATTCTGGAAGTCAGGGCTCCAGGATGCGGGCCCAGGGAAGAAGCTGGGGTCACAATCAGGCAGGGGCTGTGGGGGTGGTGGATGGGAATGAATTGGCATTCAGAGTGGAGGGGGCAGCGCTGGGATTTGGGGGAGCGAGCAAGAGGGCAGGACAAGGAGCTCTGAACAAGAGGAGCCTGAATGGTGGCGCTGGGGGACCACTGAGGACCCAGGGTGTTAGCAGCTGGGGGCAGGGCCTTAGCCGATCCTCCCGCTAGTTGCCAACACCCTGAATTCTCCCAGACCTGGAGGTGTGAGTGACAGCATCTGGGGCCATTGCCGTGCAGGTGGGCAGCTCCTCTGGCTGCCTTCCCAGGGCTGGCACCCTGTGCCTGGCACAGAGCAGACCTGAAACAGAAGTGCGCAAAGGCCACAGCCTGCAGCTGGGGCGGGAGCAGCCGGGCTGTTGGCATCAGGGGTCCCATGGCAGCCCAGGGTCCGAGCAGCGCCAGGCGGTGACCGTTTCTCTTGCCCACAGTTCCAGGGAAGTCTCTCAACAACAGTCTCTGTATTGCGTTTTTCAAAGAAGGACTCCCGTGTTCCATAGAAGGTCAATTTTCATTCACTGGCTTCTTATTTTAAAGCCAGCTTGGACGATCAAGTCAGAACGGCACTTGTGGCAAGGTTGTAGAAGCAGGCACACACCCATCCTGCCTCATTCTAGTCCCACTCCTGGCACAGAACGGGGGCTGTGCACAGCCTGTGAGTCACTAGGGCCCCAAGCTTCTCCATCTGTCCCAGTGACAGGGGGAAGCAGGGCCCAGCCACTGCTGAGTATATGGCTGGCACCATCCGGGGCTCTGCGAGAAACACCCGCTGCTCCTCAGCCTGGTGCCTGGATCTGGGAAGCGGCATCCAGAACTGTCCGCCATTTCCAAGGCCAAGTCAGAGCTCACGGGGGCACCTGGGAGAAGGCGGGGCTGAGCGGAGCCAGGGTGTCCAAGCCCCGCCCTGTCCCACTCAGCTGCAGCTTCTATGGTTTAGGAGGTAGAGTGGGGGGCAGCCAAGGAGGAGGCGGAAATGATGTTTGAATCCGATTTGTGGAAAATAAAGGTGAGAGGTAGTAGGGACCTAGGTACAGAGCTGAGAGACGGGGACTGGCTGGGGCGGCCTCCCCCTGCGGGAGGTCCAGGCGCTCCCTAGTCCCCCACATCTGGCTCTGCGAATTGATGCTGATTTTCAGCGTGCTGTGTGCTGTGTAAGGAACTCCAGAAATAGCTGCCTTCTTGAATGGTCCTTTCTGAATGGAATTTCTTCACTCAACTGCGCCATCAACTGCCTAAGACGTGTTCCTTACGGGGTGGTGGTGGGGGAATGCTTAGGAGAGAAAACCCTTAGGGGTAAAGGAGGTTGGGCAAAGCCGTAGGCCACCATGGCCCAAAAGGCACCTGTAGAGTATTACACCCCCAAACTGAAAACACGTCTGTATCCTTCTCAAACGCACGTGGAACACTCACTGGGCGGGATAGACCATAGGCTGGGCGGTTAAACAAGCCTCACTATGTCTCAAACAACCGGCGTTCCACGGAGCACGTTCTCTCATCACAGTGGAATCCAACTGGAAATCAATAAGATAACTTACAACTTTAATAATGCACGGGCAGGCCGGCGCCGCGGCTCACTAGGCTAATCCTCTGCCTAGCGGCGCCGGCACACTGCGTTCTAGTCCCGGTCAGGGCGCCGGATTCTGTCCCGGTTGCCCCTCTTCCAGGCCAGCTCTCTGCTGTGGCCAGGGAGTGCAGTGGAGGATGGCCCAGGTGCTTGGGCCCTGCACCCCATGGGAGACCAGGAAAAGCACCTGGCTCCTGGCTCCTGCCATCGGATCAGCGCAGTGCGCCGGCCGCAGCGCGTTGGCCGCGGCGGCCATTAGAGGGTGAACCAACAGCAAAGGAAGACCTTTCTCTCTGTCTCTCTCTCTCACTGTCCACTCTGCCTGTCCAAAAAAAAAAAAAAAAAATGCATGGGCAAAGAAGAAAACAAACTAAAAACCACTTCTAACTGAGCGATAATGAAAACGCAGCCTATCAGCATTGATAGTTTTGAATACTTACAGCAGAAATGAGTAAAATCTGAGATCCAGGTTCTGGCTCTAAGAAGCTATCAAAAGATATGCTAATTAAACCCAGGTCTTGAAACCTTTTGCTGAATGGAAGATGCCAGACACAAAAAAGCACATAGCTTGTGACTCTGTTTCTACGAAACGTCCAGAATAGGCAATCCGTAGAGAGAGAAAGTCGGTGAATGGAGGTCAGGGGCTGGAGGGAGAGGAGAAGAGGGAGTGAATGCTAACGGGGGTGGGGTCTCCTTCTGGGGTGATGGAACGTTCTGGAATTAGGTGGTTGTGGTGATGGCACAATCTCATGAATACACTAAAAGCTGCTTGAATGGTATATTTTTTAGAGAGTGAGAGGGCCAGCGTTGTGGCTTAGTGAGTGAAGCTGCCGCCTGCATCGCTGGCATCCCCTGTGGCCGCCGGTTTGAGCCCCGCCTGCTCCACTTCCGATCAAGCGCCCTGTCAATATGCTTGGGGAAAGCAGCAGAGGATGGCCCAAGTGCTTGGGCCCTGCCCCCACTAGGGAGACCCAGAGGAGGCTCCTGCCTCCTGGCTTCAGATTGGCCCGGTTCCGGCCATTATGCCCATTTGGAGAGTGAACCAGTAGATGGAAGATCTCTCTCTCTCTTTATCTCTCTCTCAAAAAGTGAGTTTTATAATATATGAATTATATTTCAATAAATAAAAATTACTTGAATTTCTCCCCGAAAAAAAAAAAGTCAAGAATAATACAAGAAATAGAAAACAGCCTATAGAGAAAAATTAACAAAGCCAAAAGTTGGTTCTTTGAAAAAAATGCTGTAATAGATAAGACTGATCAAGGAAAAAAAGCAAAAGCCAGAAAACACAAATTACCAATGTCAGGAGAGGAAGGAATATCATTGCATTAAAAAGAAAGCAGGGGACTATTACAAATAACTTTACCCAGTAAATTCTACAACTCAGATGGAATGGATAAATCTTTTGAGAAGCAACCTGTCAAAACTGACACAAAAAGAAATGGAAAATCTGAAGAGCCAAATTTCCTCTCTTATTTTTAAGATCGAGTTATTTATTTGAAAGGTAGAGCAACAGAGAGAGAGAGAGAGAAAGGAAGAGGGAGAGGGAGGAAAGGGAGGGAGAGAGAGAAAGAGAAAGAGAGGAGGAGAGAGAGGGAGGGAGAGGGAGGGAGGGAGAGAGAGAGAGAGACATATTCAACCTGCTGCTTTACTCTCAGATGACTGCAACAGCCAGGTCTGGGCCAAGCCAGGAACTCCGCTGGGTCTCCCACATAGGGTGGGAAATCTGAATATGTAGAAATATATTATGTTCATGGACTGAAAGGTGCCACCTTTCCACAAATTCATCTACAGACTGAATACAACACCAATAAAGGTCACAGCAGGCTACATTTTAGTAATCAAAAACTATTTAAAAATATGTACGGACATACAAAGGATACGGCATAGCCAAGCCTTGTAAGTGGAGACAAAGGCTGGAGGGTCTACACCATTTAATGATGACTTACTGTGAAGTCACAGGACTCAAGACAGCACGGCATTGACCTGGGAATGATATGTAGACCAACAGAACAGCCTACAGTTACCAGAAACAGACCCCATACATACACAATCAATTAGACTTGTCCATCAAAGTGTTAGATACCTAGAAAAGCTGTTTATGGGGGGCTTTCAAACTCCTATCTCACACCACTCGGAGAAGTTAATTCAAGGCAGATTATAGGACTAAACCTAGAAAAATAAGTTTCTAGGAGATCATATAGAATATCTTTGTTTTATTCTTAGATTGGCCAAAGATTTCTTAAAGAAAATATAAAAAAAACCACTAAACTGAAGAAGTAAATTTCGCCAAAAATTCACAAATAAGATTTCCTAAAATAACTCTTAGTTTTCAAAAAAGACAGGCAAGAATGTGAACAGGGGAGCCACACACTTAGCTGATGAAGGTCTTTAGCCACAATATATAAAGAACACCTACAAATCCATAAGAAAAAGACAAATGATCACATTTTCTAAATAGGGGGGAAAAAAACTGGAGAGTCATCTCACAGCATCAGATACACAACTGGCCAGCAAACACTGGAAAATGTGGTCGCCTTCATAAGTCATCAGGAAAGTGACAACGAAAATTACCCACGAGGTCGCGTGTCGCAAGCCCTACCACGGCCGAAATGTCGAAGCGTGAAGCCAACAAGCAAATGTTGACGGGGAGGGGACCAGCTGGAGCTGTGTTTGTGTTGCTCAGGGGCCTGTGAAACGGAGCTAGCACTCCGGAACACGTCTTCTCCCACGGCCCAGCAGTTCTGCACTGCGGGTCTCCCCAGCAGAGCTGGAAACGTGCCGTCACAGAAAGCCGCTGACAAGGACGCGCGCAGCAGCTGTCTGCATCAGGAGCTCCACCCCGGGAACAACCGAGAAGTGTGGCGGGAGAGTGGCTCGGCAACTGCGGTGCCTTCCCGCAGCAGAGGGGCCCGCAACAACACAAACAAGCACACCGCACTCAGTCCTTGTCTCCGCTGCTCGGCGCCCCCAGACCCAAGCAACTGAGGAGCAAAAATACCTGGAAGCAAAACAATTATATCTACTAAACATACGCACACTGTTTTCGTATCATGATGTCCCCGCTATTTACCCAGCATTAATATGATGCTGGGTACTGTAAGAAATCTGGAGATGGTTTAAAGCAGGAGGTTTAAATACAAGAGGATGTGCACAGGTTATGCACAAATATTCACGCTATAAAATTTTATGCAAAGAACTTGAGCATCCCAGGACTTCGGTCACAGCAGAGAACTGGTTCCAGGCTCACCTGCGGATCCCAAGGGACACCCGCATTGATATACACAACAGTATGGATGAATCACAGAACATGATGTTGATCAAAATAAGGCGAGCACCCAAAACCCACATTGTGGGGGGATACCATTTTCGGGAAGGCTGCGGCATCGTCAGACGCGGATCTTTGGTGTTAGAAAGCAGAGCCGTGGTTTCCAGGGCAGCGGCCAGGAGCTGGCTGGAAGAGGGCACGAGGGGACATTCTGGGGATGAATACGTTCTACATCTTCACGAGGTGGCGGTTACACAACGATATGCATATGTTGAAGCTCGCTCAATTGTTCCCTTAAGACCTGTGAATATAAATTGTGTCTATGTAGTTAAAAATAGAAGAGATTACCATACCTAAAGCTGCAAAAATAGTCTATAAAATGGGGAAGATGGGGTTGGCGCTGTGGCGCAGTGGGTTAAAGCCCTGGCCTGAAGCACCAGCATCCCCTATTGGCGCCGGTTCTAGTCCTGGCTATTCCTCTTCCGATCCAGCTCTCTGCTGTGGCCTGGGAAAGCAGTAGAAGATGGCCCAAGTCCTTGGCCCCTGCACCCGCGTGGGAGACCCAGAAGAAGCTCCTGACTCCTGGCTTCGGATCGGCACAGCTCTGGTCATTGCAGCCATTTGGGGAGTGAACCAGCGGATGGAAGACCTCTCTCTCTCTCTCTCTGTCTTTCAAATAAATCTTTAAAAAAATGGGGGAGAAAATATTTCCAATTACATTATGTGATTGATTCATAATGGAGAAGGCCCTTTCGATACGTTGGATGTAACTCAGAATTCTAAAGCGATGACAGGACTGTTTAGTAGAATGGTAACAGGTGTTTTTTCTGAGTAAGGAACCACGCACCCAGCACCACTCTAAACATCATCACTTCCTACATTTGATGGATAAAGAAACTGAGGCAAAGAAAGTCCAACAGCTTCTTCAACAGCACATGGCTTGCAAGTGTCGAGCTGGGATTTGAACTCAGGTGCTCCGTACCGTGTCCCCGTGACTACACAGACGTGGCGTCCCTCAGACTTTCTCAGAAACAGTCTCCTGCTGACCCTCAGAAGACCCAGGCCATCTGCTGGTGTCGGAGGATGGCTGCCACCCTGCCGCCGCCGACTCTGAGCCCCCGAGGGCTGGAGAGCCAGCTGCAGGGCTCCCAGCCGGGGAGCCACGGCACCGGGCCCACAGCTGCGTGCGGTGATGCCGGGCTCGGTTTCCTGAGGCTCTGTGAGAGCAGTGAGCCTTCCAGAGGGACAGGCTGAGCCCAGCCAGGGAGAAGGAAAATACAGCAGGGCTGCAGTCCGAGAGCCACGCGTGGAGGAGGTGCCAGGACACACCCAGCATCCGCAGGAGAGGAGCAGGCGTTCCACACAGTTCACCCAGGCAATGCGCACAAAGGAGCGCTACGGATCTGCAGTAACACCGGAAATAGCAGGGGCAGGTCGGAGGCACTGCCGGGATACTGACCAGAGGGCTGGGTGCTGGGAAACCATGACAGCCCTGAAATGTGTCCTCAGCTCCCCAGGCCCTTCAGGGACCCCAGCCTCACTTCCAGCCTTCCATAGGCTACTCCCTGAACACGGGCCTCTTTCATGCCCCCCTTTTCTTTTCTTCTTTTTTTTTTAAGATTTACTTATTAATTTTGAAAGTCAGAGTTACAGAGAGTGAGAGACAGAGAGAGAGAGGTCCTCCATCCGCTGGTTTTCTCTCCAGATGACCGAAATGGCCAGGGCTGGGCCAGGCAGAAGCCAGGAGCCAGGAGCTTCATCCAGTCTCCCATATGGGAGCAGGGACCCAAACACCTGAGTCATCTTCTGCTGTTTTCCCAGGCCATCAGCAGGGAGCTAGATCAGAAGTGGAGCAGCCGGGACTTGAACTGGTGCCCTCCTGGGATGCCGTCACCTCAGGCGGCTGCTTAACTTGCTGCGCCACAGCGCCAGCCCCTCCTGTCTCCCTCTTCTATCAGGACTTGCTCTGCTGTGTCCACTCCCTGCCGAGGGCTTGCAGACACCTGCCCACACTGTCCCCAGTCCCGGGCATCCCTCCTGCCTCCCTGCTCCCTAGTCTCTCTGCATATCCAGCTTCCATCTGATCTTCCAGTGTTAATGCCCAGGCCTCCACAACGCCTGCCTTGGCAGGCTGAGCTGTGTTCTTTATTCATACTTTTTGCATGCCATGGACGCCATTCTGCCCTATAGAACAGACTTTCCCATGACCTCTGCCATAACCCTCTCTGATTGTAATAAGCTCTTAAAGTCAACATTCAGACTGAAATTATATTTTTTTTTTCATTTGACAGGTAGAGTCATAGTGAGAGAGAGAGACAGAGAGAAAGGTCTTCCTTCCATTGGTTCACTCCCCAAATGGCCGCTACAGCTGGAACTGCGCCAATCTGAAGCCAGGAGCCAGGTGCTTCCTCCTGGTCTCCCATGGGGTGCAGGGCCCAAGCACTTGGGCCATCCTCTACTGCCTTCCCAGGCCACAGCAGAGAGCTGGACTGAGGCAGAGACAGAGAGCGATCCTCTCTACTGGTTCACTCCCCAAATGCCCACAATGGCCATGGCTGGGCCAGAGCCAGAGCCAGAGCCAGGAGTTGGGAACACAGTCCAGGTCTCTCACTCGGCGGGCAGGGACCCAGACACTTGTCTCACCACTGCCTCCACGGTGTGCATTAGCAGGAAGCTGGACTCAGAAGCAGAGCTGGGACTCAAACCTGAACTCTCCAAGTGGGACGCAGGCATCCTATCCTATCTGGTGTCTCAACAGCTCAGCTAATCGCCCACTGCCCAGATCCGTGCTCTTTGTGCAACCCCCTCCTCCAGGGCCAAATGGCCGTGCAGCAGTAGCGTGGGCTCAGACCTCGAGAGGACGTGGGAGAACACAAAGGGGTAGCAGCTGCCCTACCTCACAGATCTGGCTCGAGCTGGGTAAACCAACGCGAGAGGGAGCCGTTTTGTGCAGGTGGGACGTCTGGTCCACTTGCTTGTGAAGAAAGCTCTGAGCTCGCCTGCAGGTAGGGAGCCAGCTGCGGTGTGGCCATTGTTAGAAGGCAAATGACATAAAAGCCACTCTGTGAAGCTCTGGACCCCGAGCCCCTCCGGCTGGGGCGCTTACCGGGCTGGGGGGAAGGACTCTGCTGCTTGAACTGCCAGGGCGGAGTGGCGTCCAAGCTCTCCCACAGCAGCTGCCTGAGCAGGACGGAGGCTGGTGCTGTTTCCCACCTAAGCTCCTGCTCCCTCCTTCCCCAAGCCTCTCCACGCAGGGAAGAGAATATTTTCTTCCAAACTGGACTCTCGAGCTTCCCTGTGGCAAGAAAGGTGATTGGATATCAGGATTGGGTATTGGGATTTTCTACAGTTTTCACCTGACAGTCATTTAAAATGAGGTTGAAATATCAGTGAGGCTGGTGTTGAGGGGCCAGCACTGTGGCATAGCGGGTAAAGCCACCACCTGCAACACCGGCATCCCATGTGGACTCTGGTTCGTGTCTTGGCTGCTTCATTTCCAATCCAGCTCCCTGCTGGTGGCCTGGGAAAGCAGTGGAAGATGACCCAGGTGCTTGGGTCCCTGCACCTGCATGGGAGATCAAGATGAAGCTCATGGCTCCTGGCTTCACCTGGCCCAGCCCTGGCCGTTGTGGCCATCTGGGGGCGGGGATTGAACCAGCAAATGGAAGGTTTCTCTGTCTCTCCTCTCTCGCTCGCTCTATCTCCCTCTTCCCCCTTCCCCGAATTTCAAATAAAAAAGAAAGATGGGTTTTGAATGGAGTAGGTGTTATGTGGAAACGAACTTGAAGTAAGAGATAACCTGCAGTGGATGACAGAGGCCCACAGCCCTGTCACTGGGTAGAAAAGGACCACGGGCTGAGCTCCGCCATGGTGTGCGTGCCTTCTAACGCTCTGCGTGGGTGCCTAAGGCCGTGCTGCCTGCTTCTCTCTGTACCATCGGTTCGCTTCGGCAAGCCCTTCTGTTCGCTCTAGTGCCTCCAGGTACGTGCTAGCCCGTGCTGACCGAGAACTCACCACCAGGCCTGAGTCCAAGCGGCTTTAGTCCATTGCAGAACACAGCCCTGATGTGTGCATCCTGCAAGGGCGGATTTTACAGATATTTTATCTGCTTTCCTGCAAGCCTGCGGGGAAGAGGCAAGTGGCCGAGGGTTGGAGCTAATTCAGAGCCCCCGTGGGGGCTGACCCTGTGTGGAGGGGCCCTCCCTCCCTCCCTCTCTCCTCCAGCTGGCTTGCTCCGCTTTCCATGCTAGGAGACGCCTGGGTGCAGCCGTACCCCAGGCTCATTAAGATCTTCCAGGTTGAAAACACCTTTGGTTATTCAGAGCAGCAGGACCCTTGGGGGGAGCCCCCAGTGCACACACACTCTCCCCTGACTCCCAACCTCTGTGGGAAAAACCTCCCAAGCTCCAAGCTCGGGCAGCCCTGGGCCTCATGGTTGAGGTTTTTCTTTCTGACTTTTGGCATTTGTTTTGTCCCTGGCCAGTGCTAAAGATTCTTTGCTTCTCACTGTGTCTATGTTCTGTGTAGGGAGCGTCCGCTGGTTGCTTCCACCTCATTCTTCTGCGTGCAGCACCCCTGTCCACACCCTCCCCAAACACACACACCCTCCTCCTCAGACCACCCTCGTGTCTCTGGTCCAGTGAACCCCACATCACAGCCCCCTTCCTCCAGCTCACCCCCAGCCCCTCCGCATTTGGCACCAGTCCAGCCAGCTCTCCAGGCTTTCTGTGGGGAGGAGGCACAGTATGCTCCTCCCATGCGGGCCCCAGCCCTGCCCACCAGGGATGACCCACCCTGACCCCTGGATGGCACTGGGTTCGGACTGGAGACAGACCCCCGGGGAACAGATCTCTGGCTTAGGCCAGAGCAGGTTTAAAAGGGTTTGCCTTGATACAAAAGTAAAGCCCGGTCGCTGAGAAGAATTTGACTCCCCTGTGGACAGCTAAAAGCAAAGCCTGCCGCTCCCAGAACCTTCTCCCCCTCTCCGGGAACGCAAGCACCTTTAGTGGTTTGAGATCTTTGCCAGTTCCAGACACAAGGCACACGGGTATCATCAGGAGGGTGGAGTTTTTTATTAACAGGCTCCTCTTTCCGGGGTCCCTTTTAAGAGGTGAAATTGACAGAGAAGAATAAATGGTCCTCAATGATGATTTGTTTAAACTTTCCTGTCTCTGGGTTGCTCTCAGAAATGACAACTGCGTCTCATGTGCTTCCCCCACCCCCACCCCACAAACACTATTTGGCCTCACCTCTGGGCAGGCACCGTGTCTCCATCTTGTGCAAAACCCGTCTGTTACGACACCTGTCGCAGTTCCCTGGCTGCCCTGCTAGGCCACTGGCCCCTGAGGGTGGGATCCTGTAGTTCTGTCCATCCATCCATCCTTGGTCCTGGACGGTACCTCTGAGCCTGCAGCCAGAGTGGCCTGGGGTCGCCACACACAGCCCCACTCCCTCAACCTGTCCCCAGTTTTCTCCCTATTTGGTTCCTGTGACCACGTGGGCTCCTCATGCACCAGCCGGGCCAGAAAAAAGAGAGCAGCATTAGCTCCATGCACCCAACGTGCCCCCCAGGCTGGTGTTTGGAGGGGCTGGTGACAGATGCACCAGATGACCAGGCTTCTGCTCAGGGCGGCGGGGCGCGGGTCCACCTGCAGAGATGGGGGCTGCAAACGGAGGCTGCTGGCGAAGCAATGAGGTGGAGAAGAGAGCCCCAGGGTCCACTTCCACATGGGCTCTGACTGGCCTGAGCGCGCCTGGGTGTTAGTAGGCCTGCCTGTGAAATGGAGCCCATGGCATGACCTGCCTGAGAGGGTCAGGGACAAGGTTACAGGGCCCGCCTCACCCCAGAGAGGACCCTGTGTGCTGTGAGGGCCCACGGCTCTTAACCAGTGTCCGTGAATCAAACACGTCCAGAGATTTGACCCCGACCCCTTGTCGAGACAGGCGTGATTCCAGAACGTTCTCTCTCTCCCTGCAGGCCAGTCCTTCTACTCCCGGGTGCTGGAGAACTGTGAGGACGTGGCTGACTTCGACGAGGTAGGACCCCCAGGCCTTGGCTCCTGCAGCCTCGTACCTGCTGGGGAGCCAGCAGCCTCCCTGTTCCCGGGGCCACGTGCACTGACCCCAGACCCTGGCCCACTCTGCTCAGAGCTCCTCATCTCTTAGATGCTTCCTGGAGGAGGAAGCTGTGGAGGTGTGGTAGAGTCTTCCTCCCCCTCCACCCAGACCCTCCCCAGGAGCCTCTGCGCAGGGGAGGCCTGGGCAGGGCCAATGACAGAGAAGGGCAGGCCAGGCTGCACCTGAGCCAGCAGGGCTGCAGCAGGGGGTTCCTCTCCCTGCAGAGCCAGGCTAATCCCACCTGGGCTTCCCAGCCCCACTGTGCCAGAGCCTCTGGGTCCTCTCCCACCTGCCACCAGTGGCTTCCCACGGCGGACACACAGTGTCCTCCCGGGGGAGGCTGTGTCCTTTAGAACCCCAGGCTCAGAGGCCTGAGCTGATCAGTCATTGGCCTGGGTTTGTGGTGCACAGCCTCAGGGGTCCCTCCAAGGTGCCCCCTCTTGTTTCTCTCCTTACTTCCCCCCATACACAACCAAGCAAGCGTGTTTCATGTGTACCTTGTGGCTCCCTATGTATTCTTGCATAACATGTCCTGTTGTCTTATGAGCATGTAAAGGTTTTTTTCCCTAAATGGTGATATGCTACAGATTTTGTTTTGCTTCCCACCTCTTTTCACTAAAGATTTATTTACTTACTTACTTACTTATTTATTTATTTGAAAGGCAGAGTTAGAGAGAGATCTTCCATCTGCTGGCTTACTGTCCAAGTGGCCACAATGCTGGGGCTGGGCCGAGCTGAAGCCAGAAGTCAGGAATTCCGTCTGGGTCTCCCCTGTGGGTGGCAGGGGCCCAAGCACTTTGGCCATGTGCCGCTGCTTTCCCAGGTGCATTAGCAGGGAGCTGATCGGAAGTGTTGCAACTGGGACTTGAACCAGCACCCATATGGGATGCCGGCATTGCCTATAGGCAACTTAACCCACTACACCACAACACCAGACCCTGTGCATTGGTTTCAAGTTCTACTTGTGTTGTAACTGTGCTCTGGGGGGACCTCTGATACATAGTAAGGTGACAACCATTCTCAGTTGCCTGGGACACAGACTCTCAGTGCTAAGACCGGGAAAGTCCTGGGCAAACCAGGACAGTTCCGTTATGCTTCTCACTCACCCGCACTGCCTGCGAGAGCCCCGGCTCGCCTCCCCACACAGGCAGTGGGTGTCACTGTGCCCTCGGTGCCTGGGGGAACATTGCTCCGGGATGCACACCAGGATCTGGCACTGCTGACACATGGGGTGGCGTCCCCTTCATCCGACCCAGCACTGCCCCAGCCTACACTGCGCCAGCAGGGCGTAAGCACTTCTGTGCCCGCATCCACAATGGTAGATGTTTCCCGGCTTCCTGAATCACGCCAGTTCAAGAGTGATAGCTAATGCTTGCTTTAATTTATGCTTCTCTGGCTGCTAATGTGCTTGGACATCTCTGGATACGCCTTTAGGCTTTTAGTCTCCTCTTGAAAATTGTCCATCTGTGTTCTCTGCCCATTTTTCCTACTGGAATGGCTTTTTCTTGCTGCTTTGCAAATGTGCTTGTATAATCTAGATCATCAACCCCTATTGGCTTTAGATATTGCGAATACCTTCTCCGGTCTGCATCCATCTATTAACTGAGCCTGTGGGGACTCCACTGACCCTAATTCTTGTGCACTTTTGAGTTTTGTTTAAGAAGAACGTCCCCTCTCCCAATTACATATATGTGCTCCTACAGTTTCTGATTTTTAGTTATATCTCAAATGTTATTTGTGGTGTTAGATAAGGGTTTAGTTTAATTTTTCTCCGTATATAAGGAGCTCCTTTTCCAAACATAACTTAATAAGCAACCATCTTCTCTCCACCTGCTGTCCAGTCAGTTCTGTGCTGGACCCTCTAGTCTGTCCCACTAGTCCACGTGTCTGTTCTGAAACCTCCCTCCAATTAATTAAATTAATGGGGCTTTTTGTGTGGCATCATGTGTGGTGTGGAAATCCCCTCCTCTTGCTCTTCTTTCTTTCTGTGTTTGAAAGGGAGGAAGATGGAGAGAGACAGAGACGAAGAGCTTCCGTCTGCTAGTGCACTGCCCAAATGCCTGCAACAGCTGGGGCTGGCCCGGGGACTTCAGGAGGCCAGGACTCAGTCTGAGTCTCCCATGTGGGTGGCAGAGACTCGGTACCTGAGCCATCACCTGCTACCTCCCAGGTGTGCACTAGCAGGAAGCTGGAGTCAGAAGCGGATGAACCCGGCCACTCTGAATGGGATGTGCTCATCCCCAGCAGCAGCCTAACAGCCGCACAGAATACCCACTCCCTTACTCCTCTTTTTTAAAGCCCTAGATCTATGGGGTCAGCGTTGTGGCACATAGGTGAAGTTGCCACCTGCGATGCCAGCGTCCCGTCTCAGAGGGCCTGGCCTGTTCAAGTCCCAGCTGCTCCAATTCAGATCCAGCTCCCTGCTAATGCACCTGGGAAAGCAGCAGGAGATGGCCCTAGTACCTACACCCCTGCTACCCATATGGGAGACCAGGGTGGAGTTCCTAGCTCCTGGCTTTGGCCTGGCCCAGCCCTGGACTTGGGGGGATGTCAGGTCTTTTTATACTATTAAATCACTCACCCAAATTATCTGCCATGTATTGCTCAGGTTTTAAGTTCTCTGCAGAGAAGTCTGTGTGTCCTTGGTAATTTCCCAGGTATTCAGTGTTTTGAAATGGTTGTGAAGGATACCCCACTCTCACTGCATCCTTTAGTTGATAATTGCTGCCGTGGAAAACCGCTGTCGTTTCTGGTTTACCCACAACTTTGTTGAACTCCCTTGTTGGTTCTGTTTATCTGCTGAGTCTGGTTTTCTCATGTGTGAGTATATTATCTCCAAAAATAAGTGCTTTCTCTCTTCCTCTCCAATCTCTACTTCCCCTTACTTCCTTCTCTGTCCATAGAGCATTGGCCATGACCTCCAGGTCTTTGCTAAATGATAGTGACGGTGGGCAGCCCAATGTTAGAGGAAATAGATGATCTAGGGTTTTTTCATCAACTACATTTGTGGTGGTCGGATGTTACTATCTAAATTTGTCAGAGTTTTTATTATAAAAGACTATTGAACCTTATTGAAAGCTTTTTCTGTATTGTTGAGACCATAATAATTTTGCTCCTTCAGTATATTTCATAATTATTCACTTTAACATGAGATTCAATTGGCAAATCTTTTTATTTAGAATTTTTGCAACTATGCTCATAAAAGTTCCTAGCTTAAGCATTTCTGGAACAACACATATAGAAAGGATGGGGATTGTTCTTCCTTGACATTTTGCAAATGTAGAAACACCAAAATCCAGACTTTTGGGCTAAGGAATCTCCTTGACCCCCTTTTCAGTCTGTGTCTTCTTGTAACAACTTTGGAATCTATATTCTCCAGACAGTTTTACATTTCAGCTAGGCTTTCAAGTTCATTAGCATATGTTTCATCCTAACACTTGGAAATTACTTTTATATCTTTATTGTGCCTATAGCTATTTCCCCTTTTTATTTTTTATTTCATTTTTTAATATCTCCTCTTTGTTCTTAGTCAGTCTTGCTAAATAAGTGTTTAGTTTATCAATCTTTGGAAGGAACCAATTTTTTGCTTCATTAATCTCCTCTGGTGGTGGTGGTAGTGGCTCCACTTCATTTAGTTCTGGCTTTTTCTTGATTA
Source organism: Oryctolagus cuniculus (assembly GCF_051225735.1). Lineage (NCBI taxonomy): Eukaryota > Metazoa > Chordata > Mammalia > Lagomorpha > Leporidae > Oryctolagus > Oryctolagus cuniculus. The sequence continues at coordinate 181,263,869 of NC_142868.1, forward strand.
TTTCACTTCTGTTTCTTTTCTTTTGCTCTATGCTTGAGTTGAGTACTAAGTCTGCTATTTGTAGTGTTTTTTGTTTCTTAATAAACATCTTTAAAGTGAAATAACTTTTTCTTTTTTTAAGATTTATTTATTTGAAAGCAAAGTTACAGGAAGAGAGAGAGAGAGAGAGATCTTCTGTTTGCTGGTTCACTCCCCAAATGGCAGAAACAGCTAGGGCTGGGCCAGGTGAAATCCAGGAGCCTGGAACTCCATTCGGGTCTCCCACATGGGTGCAGGGTCCCAGACACTTGGGCCATCCTCCACTGCTTTCCCAGGCCATAGCAGAGAGCTGGGTCAGAAGCAGGAGAGCTGGGACTCAAGTCCTTATTCATATGGGATTCCAGAGTTTCAGGCAGTAGCATAACTGGCTGTCCCACAACGCCAGCCCCCAAAGGTATAAATTTTGTCCTGCAAGCAGCTTTAACTGTGTCTACAAAATTTGATATATCTGCAGATAGTATTTTCATTATTATCCTATTTTAAGCCTTTCTTAAATTCCTCGAGGACTTTAAACCCAAGATTTATATAGTACTGCGTGAGTTTTCAAGTATGTCTGACTTTGTAAGCTCTCCTTGTTTTATCCATTTCCATTGCATTAGGATCAAAGAACCATCTGTATGATGCTGATCCTTTTGAATTTATGGAGGTTTCTCTTACGGCCTAACCCTAACTTATGGTCATAAATGTTTCCTCGGCTTGGAAGCAATGAGTTCAGGGTTGAGTTCTATTTATAGCCCACTGAAAGCGCAGGCTTATTCTACAGCAGCTGAAGCTCATTAATTAGATTATAAATTTTTCTGCTTGTTTTTCTCTGATCTGTCAGTTTCAGAAAGAGTTATGGTAGAATCTACAACTACAGTGGCTGCTCTATGTATTTCTCCTGCTATTCTGTTAGCTCTGGCTTGATGTCTTTTTAAGATTGTATTATTTATTGCCTGTATGTTCATAGCAGCTGTATCTTTTCTTCGTCTTTTTTGTTGATGTATAACATCATGCCTTATCCTTTATGATATGTTTGCATATCATAATAATTGTTTATTTTGGTTCACTTGCCAGGTATATCTTTTTCAATGTTTGCTTTTTTGCTTGTTTGTTTTTTTTTTTTTTTTCAGTATTCCTGTGTTTTTTAATTTAAGTGTTATCTTCTCAGGGCACGGATTATTAGATCTTGCTTTTTACCCAGTGTGAGAGCCTCTGTCTTTTAATTAATGGGTTGTATCCATTTCCATTTATTGTAACTGTTATCACCACTAGGCTTATGTCTGCCACCATCTTGTCCGAGATTTTTCCATTGACTGTCCATTTTGTTTGTTTGTTTCTCTGTTTCTCCTTTCCAGCTTTCCACTGAGTAGGTCAGGTTTCCTTTTGTTCCTTAAAGCTACACATTTTATTTGTGTTTCCAGACTAGTTACCTTACTAAATTATGTATCCCTATCGATAGCTGGCACAAATCAGGAATCAGTTCTCCCCAGCATGGACAGCGCGTTGGGCTGTCTCGCTCTCTGGTGTCCCCGCCGCAGCCCTCTGCCCCCACCACGTGCTGGTATCGCCCGCGTCAGAGCGTTAATTCTAGGTCCCTGGGGATGTGCAGCCTTTCTTCCAAGACAACAGCAGCAACAGCAGCCTTGCCCAGGTTCTTGGTCACCTTTACTCTGTGTTTCTACTGACACATCTCAGGGACCCCTCTCTTCTCATCTGCGTACTTCCTCCAAAAATGTTTCTATTCAGGGTCTCTGTGTAGCACACCCTTGAAAACTTTGCGAATCTGAGAATACTTTTCTTATTTCTTCGAGCTGGAATTAGAGTTTCCCTGGACATAACGTGCTTTCCTCAAAGCTGTTTTCTTCGCCACCCCAGAAGCCCTCCCCTGGGTTGCTCTGGTGAGGTCTGAGGTGAGGCCATTCTTGGAACTTTGCAGGCGGGCGCCTCTCTGAGAACAAAGCTGTGTGATTCTTCCCTCTTTGATAGTCCTCAGTTTCATTGGTGTGTCTCGTGGTGGGTTCCCCTTAACTATTTCTGTCTTCTGCTATTTTGTGAGCCCTTTAATTCTTCATTCATTCCAGACAATTCTGTCTTCCATCGTTTTTTCAAATTTCCCTTCCCGCCAGTTTTTATTTTAGTTGTTTGGCTTTCTCCCCAGCAGTTTCTGCTCCTGCAGACGGCAGGGCTCTGCTGTCTGCCTCCAGCTGCCCTTGGCTGAGCGTCTGGGCTGGGTTTCCGTCTGTCTTCTCCTGCCGCCTTCCGAGGGAGCTCTCCAGGCTGAGCCTTCCAACTACTGATGTGTTTGTGTTTGTAATGATTCGGTAGCCTTGGCTCATATTGTCGACACATGTCTTCTGGTCCCTGGGTGCCACCGACCTGTCGCAGCTGGTGGTGACAGCCAGCGTGCGCCCTCCCTCTCCAGACGCCTTCCTCCAGTGTCTCCAACTTTGCTCTGTTTGCCCCATACCAGCCAGTGTCTGGTCTGCACCAAAGGCTGGTCACACGTGTCCCTAGGGCTGAATGGGGCGGTCACGAGCAGCAGGGTGGGAGCCCCAGGCACTCTCCGTGCCAGCCGGGGGTCCCCTCTGTGGAGCTTCGGGAGGAGCCCTGGCTGACAGGGGATGGTCTAGGTTTATAACAAACTAGCTTGGGAGGTGCAGGGGTTCTACACACACAAGACATGAGCTGCCGATCTGTCCACATCCATTTTTATCAAATCTCATGCCAGCAAGGCTGGTGTCACAACCTCATGACATAGGGAATAGAACTTCCATGGCTTTCCTCCAAGCGTCCTCTCCCCGCGCCGTCACCCTCTGGCCCCCGTGGGCCAGCCTCTGAGCTCACACGCATGGCTCAAACCTCGTCGGCCCCTCAGCTCTCAACACCTGGTCCTTCCTGCCTGGAGCCCATGTCTCCCTCTCGCCGCTGTGGTCCCTCCTGGGCTGACTCTGGAGTGAGCCACAGCAGTCCTGAGTCCCCAACCTGGCAAAAGCTGGAAGCACTCTGTGGTCCCCAAAAGAGCCCCTCCCGCCCTGGGCTTTACCTCTCACCTCTGGCGCCGTCTGGCCCCCCCAGAGACTGAGTGCTGGCAGCCAGCTGAGCAACCTCCAGCCGGAGGGGCCACTCTCTCCGTGCCCACGGGGCCCAAGCCACACAGCGTGGCTGTATCCACAGCCCCTGAGCTGGAAGCCCAGGGAAGCAAGACTCCACCTTCTCACCTGGGATCCGGGGCAGCCCAACCAGCGACACAGGGCTGTGCCCTCACCCCCACGTACATCCCCCCTGCCCCCTGGGACAGCTGAATTCCTCATGGAAGGTGAGCCCCAGAGCTAAACTCAGGTCTACTCTTGCCTCACCCCTCCCCTGCCCAGCCCCTGCCCAGCCCCTGCCCAGCTGCAGCCCAGCCCCGGCCATGTTGGCGCCAGCCTCAGTTTTCTTGGTGACCACACCTGTGCAGTGGGGCTCAGGATGGGTAAGATGGTGATGGGTCAGCGGTGTCTGTGTGCGACAATGAACTGAGTGAGGGGCTGTTGGCATCGTGGAGCCGCTGCTGCGTATCAGGCCAGCCGGCGGGGAGGCCTCCAGCTCACCCCATTGCACAGCCTGCCTGTCCCCACCTCGCCCCTCCCCGTCTCCTCAGCCAGGGCCCCAGAGAGAGGAGGGGCTGGCCCAGTTCCTCAGGCCTGCCTGCCTGCTCCTCTGTCCCCTAATTAGCCAGGCATAGCATCTGACTACCGCCTTGTAAGACTCCCAGGGGACATGTTTGCCCAGACCTCTGGCCGGTGAGCCACCTGACGCCCTTTCCTACGGCACTGCCCCGCCCCCTGGGACACCTGAGCCCAGATACACATGACGTTCAAGGTTAATCACCGCATCCACCTTCTTCCCAGCACAGCCCAGGGTGGGTCGAGTGGAAAGTCCATCCCTGCTGCCCCAGAATGTGGACCACGTGCTGTGCATCCAAGGGGTGCTGGCTTGGGCCAGGGACACCCCAAAGGGAGGAGTCTGGGCTCTCCATGCAGGAACTTAGGGCTCGGGCTGCCTCTCAGGCAATGTGCAGAGACCCGGAAGGACAGACGCCAGGGGGCTGTGAGCAGAAGCACAGGGCCATGACCTGAGGCAGCCACGAGATATAGGGAGGGGCTGCTCACCCAGGGACAGGGAACTTCCTGGCTGTCACAACAGGGAACCCCCTTGCACGTAGCTGTCCTCGGCAGCTGGCAACTGCGACTGCTGCCTGTGCAGCTCCTCTTCCGTCCAGCCTCTGCAGTAACCCACCCCGGATGGCCATGTCTAGGATGCAGCTCCCAGTGCTCTCTGGACGCAGCCACAGAAAACTGCCCTGGGCCTGCCTCCCGCAGCCCCTGCCTCCATCTCTCCCTCGGGGAAGTGGCCCACAGCCTGGCTACCACTGGGCAGCTGTGCCCAACCCACAAAGCAAGGAGGTGCCGGGGGCCTGGCCTCAAGGAGATCCTGGAGCTGCCTCCAGTAGATGCGCCCTCCCCTCCCCTGCCGCCACCTCCAAGAACCAGCCTGTCCTGGAACAGAATCCCATGCACGTGCCTGACAGCCCCTCGGCTCCAGGAGTCTCCTGGATCCCGCTGCTCCGCCCAGGGCCCACAGAGAAACACACAGCGCATGGCCGGGGAGTCAGAAACCTGGGCTCCAGTCCTTGCTGAGGTCAGCTGTCTGAGCCTCAGATTCCCCCTCTGTAAAATGGACACCTGCTCCTTGCTTCTCCTGCTTCACGGCTATGAAACCGAAGCGAGAGACAGGAATGAGAACATCTCCCCACTGTGCTCTGTGAGCAAGGGAGGGCCCCGCCCTGCTCAGACAAGGGTGCAGGGGCTCAGCAACCTGAGTGGGCGCAGTGGCCTGGAAGAAAGACAATGCTCCTACAACAATGAGTGGAAACAGCCCACCTGGTGTCGCCTTTCCCAGAGGCTGGAACCTGAGCCACTCTATTTAACCTACATCTTGGGAGGGGGGAGAGAGGGCAAGAGAGGCCCCGCCTTGGCGCTCTGGGGAGCAGGGGTGGCTTCGCTGAGTCCCTCTCAAGCCAGTCTGGCTGGGCTCGAACACGGGCCCCGTGTGGACCAGATCACACATGATGAAGACAGGACACACAGGAGTGAGAATGAGGACCACAGGCTCTTGGGAAGTTGCGACCCAGGCTTCCTCTTCTCTGTCACTCTCTGGGATACGGCATCCCAGGCCGCAGGAGCCACGCCAGGGTCGGACCCAAGTCCATCGGACTCCAGAGCACATGGCCGCTTGCCAAGTGGACAAGATTCAGTGCTGCCCTCAAGGGCTCAGTCCACCCAGGAGGTGGAACCAGCACAGGCAAACACGCCCACCAGCCTCCTGAGCCCGGGCAGGGAGGCCTGGCCCCATCTGCCTGCTTGGGAAGCACAGGCTCCGAGGGGGCAGGAATGTACCTTTCCTGTTGCCCAGTGGCCCTGCTTAGAGACCATTGCCGTGTGAAAGCCTGGACCAAAGAATGGACGTTCACTGGACTGGCACCTGTCAGCCCAGGCCCGCGCCGAGCTGGAGCGTAGGGCTGGGGGTGTACAAGCCCTTGGCTCAGGGCTGCCGCCTTGAGAAGCAGGCAAGACACAGACACGATCACTTAAAGGGACCCTGGAGGTCACCAAGGCAATCCTCTGTTTCACCATGAAAGAAGCAGGAGTGGAAGGGTGGGGCGAGTTACCCAAGACCGCAGCTGGAGGACAAGCAGACCTCTGCGCTCCCGAGACGTCTTTTTCTACTACATCCCAAAGCTGTGTGGCACAACTCAGTCTCCCCCCAAAGTCCCAGGGGACTGTCCCTTTAAGGAGGCTCTCTGGCTGGGTAAGGATGGTGCCGGGCCCCATTGGGTGGTCCCACTGCGTGGGATCCAGGTGGTCTCCAAAGTGCACCAGGGACACCTGTGTGCAGAGTTCTGGACCTCTGGGGCCCTTAGGAGGCAGGACTCAGCACCTGGCCAGCACTAGCCCGGTCAGGACTGAGCCTAGAGCTGGTGAGCAGGCCCAGGACACAACACGCCCAGGGCTCCTGAGACTCCCCCTCTCCCCCCGGCCAGAGGTCCTCCTTCCCTTCCTCCACTTATAATGCCCCTGCCTTACTCCTGTCAATAGTCCTGTTGCAGGTCAGTGCAGGGTCCCCAAGACAGAGGGACACAGGGCTGTGCACAGATCCCTGGGCACCGTGGGATTGAATGGGGCTTGCTGGCCCGTGACACCTTGAGCTTACCAGTGCCAGGCACACTCCCGGGGTTTGGAGGCTGAGATTGTCAGGGGAGGGGGTCTTAGATGGTGTCCCAGGTTTCCTTGGTCCAGCTTCAAGGGTGATTTTCAGGGCACCCCCAGAAATTGAAGACTACACCCTCAGCTGTTGTGGCCATGGGAAGAGAATCATGCCAGTGCCACGTAGGCTGGAGAACATTCCTCTGGCCCAGAAGCCTCCTGCAGTCCTGCAGTGTCCACCATCAGGAAGCCAGGCCTTGTCCCAGCTCCTGGGACCAACAATAGCACAGCCACAATCATTACAACAAAGCACAGTGTTGACCAGACACTGACTCGGCATCAGGCTCTATGCTAAGTGCTTAGCCAGCCTCATAGCTACCCCAAGAAGTCCTGCTTACTGAGTGCCTCCCATGTGCCCGGCCCCAGGCTAGGTGCAGGGAGACCTCGGTGACTGGTCTCTGCTCTGCTCTGGGCTCTGCTCCTGCTCTGAACTGAGAGCCACAGTGAAGGCTGTCCTGGGAGTTCTTAAGACCAATGGGAAAGACAGGAAACAAGCGAGCTGGTGTTTGGGGAAGCAGGGACTGGAGCATGGAGGCCAGCTCTGCCCCGGATGAGTCTGACACCAAGGGGCACAGCTAGTGTGGCAGATGTCACGGTCATCCAGTGCTGTGTAACAACTATCCCAGAGCTCGTGATTGACACAACCACCACGTGCTTGTGAGCTGAGGCTTGGCTGGGCTTCGCTGGGCGGTTCTTCCGTCACCTGCGTCCGGCTGGAGCTCAGTGGGTGCTGGCTATTGTCCTGGGTGCTCTGGGTCTCCTCCTGCTGGCCTCACATCCCCTGGGGCCTCCCTGTCCCTGTGGCCTTTCTCAGCAGGGTAACCTGGACCTCTTTACACAGCAACCGGCTTCTAGGAGGGTGAAAATGGAAGCTTCTAGGTGTAGGAGCCACCCGGTGTCACTTCTGCCATGCTCTGTTGGTAGAAGCCGAGCAAAGGGCCATTGTAGACTCAACAGAGAGGAACAGACTCCACCTTGTGACGGGAAGAGGAGAAGTCACAGGGCAACAAGGACTATAGGGGGTAATGAGGCTCCCTGGGAGAGAAAGCGCTGGCTCTGGAGGCAGGCAGACTCCTCGATGACAGCACCAGATGCAGCTTTGTCAGAGTCCACCCTGCACCAGGGCCCAGGGAGACAACAGTGTCATCTCCATGCCACACAGGAGGGCACGGCAGTATTCAAGGTCACAGAGACGCTAAGTGTGGAGTCAGGACTTGAACCCTGGCAGTCTGGCTTCCAACCTCTACTACTAAACTCTCTTACCACTTGCATTGGGCAAGGCCTCTCTGAGCCTCAGTTTCCCCTTCTGTAAATTATATGATGTGTGCAAAGTGCACAGGCAGTGCCTGGCACACACCACGTCAATGTTCAGTGAATAAATGCTGTTTTGTTGCTGACAACTAGGAGGACGAGCCCAGCCTCGGGCCCCCTCAGAGACTGAGCCTCAGCGAATCTCCCTGGCTTCAGGAGAGGGTCCCCTGCAGTGGATAAGCCCCAGGCCCCAGCATCCAGAGGCCTGAATTCCAATCCTGCCTCTGTGTTTGCTTGGGCAGCCCTCACCCTCCACGTCCCTGCGTGTGGGAATTGCACGTCTTTGCCGCGTTGCTGTGAGCCTCGCGATCAAGTGCCAAGAGCTCTGAAAAGCACTGAACGCCACCCGGTTCTAACTTCCCAAGCCCTGTCCTGTACCCAAACAGCTCACCAGTGGAACAGCACCATACCGCAGCATGAGCCGGGGGCCCCACGGGGCTCCTCTGCCCCCAGATGCGCATCTGTGTGCGCACAGCACTCCAAGGGGAGGGGGGTCAGGGGGCAACAGCACGATGAAATCCGGATGAGAAGAGGCAGGAGGAGAGGCACGGGAACCGGAGGGGCCCAGGCAGAGGAAGTGACTGGGAAGTGATGGACGGACAGAGAGAAGGAGAGGAAGACCTGGGCGGACGTGTCGCTCACAGACATGCACGGAGTTCTCATGGGAAAAACCCATCAAAGAGAACCATGCCTGCAGTGTCGGGCCCCGTGGGAGCTCCTCTGGTTCTCCGGCTGCGCTGGGAGGCAGGTGTTTGTCTTAGCTCCTTTTCAGCTGCCATAATGAACCACTTGAGAGCAGGGACTGCAGGAAGAGGAGAGACCAACCCGGCTCACAATTCTGGAGGCTGGGGTCCCAGAGCCCGGGCCGGCATCTGGGTAAGGCCTTCTTGCTCTGTCCTAAGGTGGTGGCAGGTGTCACATGGCGGGACCAAGCCAGCTGCTGGCCGGGGTTTCTCTTCCTCATCAAGCCACTGACGCCATTATGTGAGCCCCAACCTCCTGACCCCAGCTAATTCCAGCTATCTCCCAAAGTCGCCACCTACAAGTGCCATTAACATACGACATTGAGCATTAGGTTCCCAACACATTGGACTCACAGCAATACTGTCCCCTCTCCCCATTCGCAGATGAGGAAGCTGAGGCACAAGAATCAAAGCTAGAGCAGAGCCAGGGCTGGAACTTGAATGCCTGATGCTAACTCGGCTTCTGCAACAGCACAGAGGCCTCCATCTGCATGTGCTACAAGCCGGGGTGTCGTCAGATCAAAGTGGAGTCACCACGGAGCTTTGGGCAGGGGCACCTTGCCTGTCGTGTGCCCTACGGTACCCGGAGCCCACCGATGCTTGCCCGATGCAGAAGGCGGCAGCAGTGGGAGACTGGGCTGGGGATGCTATAAAGACCACAGCAAGTGCACCAGACCCAGGGTGCTAGGAGAGGGAACCTGTACCTGCTTTGGGAAGTAGTGGAGTTGTCATTGAAAAAAAAAAATTTTAACAAAGGAGAGGTACAAACAAACACCCAAAGAGACTTCAGACCCAAAGCCACTTTACCAAAGCTCGTGCCTGTGCTGCCAAGGGGGCCAGAGGGCGGTCCCAGCCACAAGCCGTTCCTCCAGCCAAGGCTCCCCACTCCTGCCTGGACCCCAGATCCTGGGGTAGCCAGACTTGGGGTCTGGGCCTGGAGATTTTGAAGAGCTCCTGGAAGTGACTCTAGTGAGCAGGCAGGATCAGGAACTACCCAGAGACAGAGACAGAGGCAGAGGGCCCAGGGCTGTGAGGAGGAGCAGGACAGGCGAGAAGGCAAATAGAGGAATGAGGGGCGCGCTGTGGGTGGGGAGCGAGAGTGCATGAAACAGGGAGGAAGGCAGAGGCAAAGGGGCCTCTGGACTCAGGGTGGCAGCTTCCTTCCGCTCCGAAAGCCTCTGAGAAGGTCTCGGCCCTGCCGTCCAGGGTGACTGCCCCCGCCTGGGCCCTGCTCGGCGCCTGCGTTCTCCTGTCCCCTCCTAGTGGGGCTCCGAGCGTCGGGAGCCTTCGTCCACACTTGCTTTCCCCGGATCCTCGTGGGCACCCCCAACCCCTGCTCTCACTCAGTAAGTGAGCCCAGGACATCATAGCCCATGGAGCTGTGCCCAGCAACGAGCAAGCAGAGGCCCCTACGCTGGGCCTGTCCCCCTTCCCGCTAACGGCTCCCACGGCTGCCATTCATCGGCCCAGTGAAGCCGCTGCTCAACACCCCTCCCTTGGTCAGCCCATCTCCTGTTCCTCCCAACCCTCCTGCCAATGTCAAAGCCCACCCCCAGAGCTCAGGAGGATCACACGCCCCGCCCCTCGTGCCCCAGCTTTGCTGGCCCCTGCACCTCCCCTCTCAGTGCCTGGCTGGTGGCCCGGGCCTTCCTCAGCTGCTTCATTTCCCTGCAGCCCCATAAAAGCGACTTCATTAAGGAAACCACACTGGGCTCGGCCGCGCAGGAGCAGGAGCTGTGGAGTGAGGCTGGGGCCGCAGCTGGCTGCTGCCTCCCCTCCCGGCACCCCTTCCTCCAAACCCACCTCCGGCCCCTCCCTCCCTCCCCTGCTCTTCTGCCCCCATGAGCCCTAGTCAGGACCCTTTCCTTGGACCCGACCAGTCCGGAAGGGAGGTGACGCAAAAGCCCCTGTGTGCCCCCAGCCCCCAAGGCCCCCATCCAGAAGGAGGGGGCATAGCCTTGGAACAGCAGACTGGCGGGTGGGCTCTGCAAAGCCCCTCCCCCAGTGTCTGCTGGGCCCCTGAGGGAGCTCCATGGATCACGCTGCTCCTCCGCACCCTGCTTATGGGTATAAGGCGGACAAGACGCGCCCAGGTCCTTGGGCTGCTGTGGAGGCAGGTGCGCCCCGCCGCGAGCTCCATCAGCAGCAGCTGTGGTGGCGAGCCCGGCTGTCATTCACGCTGGTCTACTGAGCGGTAGAAACCTGGTGGGCTATAAAATGTGACTTCAGAGCGCAGAGTCCTACCTCCCACCTGCTCCATCAGACACACCCCTCCCCCATCCCTCAACGCAAGCCTAAGCAGCCGCTGAGCACTCTGCTCCTTCCATCAGGACAAGGCGGCTGCAGAAGGGTTCGCGGCTCCACCTGGCGCCCTCTTCCCACCTGCTCTTCTCCCTCGTCTCAGGCTGTGGCTCCAGGCATGGAGTCGGGCGGGAAGCCCACTCCCTCTCCAGCTGGGAGTAGGGGCACGTGCTCTGATTCTATATCCCTGCTGGGGACATGGCCTCTCTCCTTGTGGGGCAGCTTCTCTGGCAAGCTTCCACCTGCCCCAGGTGCCGCGAGCAGGGCTGCAAACCCTGACTTTCTATGGACACCGCGGGGGTGGGTTCCATGGAGACCTGCCTCGTGCATCCCAGCCCAGGAGGCCTGGCTCCATGTGGCCCCCAACTCCTGCCCCTGGAGTCCAGCCCTTCTCTGAGCCAGGAAAGCAGCCCTCAGACACGATGGCATCAGGTCGCTGGACCCCATTTGACCAACAGACCGCACAACACCAGACAGCGGCATAGCCCGCTCCTTGCGCTCTCCTCCCGAGAGGAGCAGAGCCCAGCCCCCCGCCCAGGCCAGTGCCGCTGGGAGCCTGCACCAAGCTGATCTTGCAGGCGCCCCATCTCCAGGAGCTGCTTCTCCAGGGAAGGACCCCAAAGCGCTGCACCGGGGACCTCATTCCCCCTACCTTTCGCTTCCCCAGTCTTCTTCTCTCTCAGGAAGGAGAAGGGCTGGGGGAGGGCTGGGGCAGCAGCTCTCTGTAGAGGATGGCACACTTGGCCCTTCCAGCCTCCTGTTGGGCCCTTGTTGCCACTTGGAGGGCATCGGCGGAAACCCCACTCAGGTTCCTGTCCGTCACAATTACTGACTTCAGGAAGACATCAAGAGAGCAGTGGGAAGGTGAACCTAGAAACAGGTGTGGGCCTGACCCTAACGACAGCGGGCACCTCACCCCTGTCCCTGGGGTTGCCTTGCCACCTAGGACCCCCTCCTCAGGGCACAGACTGATTCTGATGAGCAAGCTGGGAGCTCATGCCTCCATTCAGCACACGCCAAAATCCAGGCTCACAACCCACAATCCTTGCTGTTGCTCCCCAAAGCCCGAGCACCGCCCACTCAGAAGCCCACCCCAGGAGTCGGTAGGCAGGTGGAGAGCAGAGGCGGGAGCACTCGCCTGGGAGACAGGAGTCCTGGGTAGGCCCAGTTCTTCCACCATATGGCCCTGGGAAGTCCCCATGGCTCTCTGAGCACCATCTCTGCAAGAGAAGTGGGCCACATCAGCCACTCTACCAGGCTGGTGGTCAGAGGCCGGTGGGTGAGATGCCACATGCGCATGCTCTGACCCAGGGAGCCCCGGGCCCATCTGAGGGGCCAGCTGGCTGTTGGGGCCCACTCCCCGCCACTGCAGCCCCCACACAAGGCCACAGCTGCCCCTCTCTCCGCAGACGTTCCGGTGGCCAGTGGCGAGCGGCATTGACAGAAATGAGGTGCTGGAGATTCAGATTTTCAACTACAGCAAGGTCTTCAGTAACAAGTGAGTGTGGGAGGGGGTGAGAGGTGTGGAGCCTGCGTGGGGCTGTGGGCCTGCCCTGCTCCTGGGGCTGCTGGGTTTTGGATTTCAAAGGGGCCCCTGTATCCCTGGCCTGCCTTGGGTTGATATTCAGGAAGATCTTGGGCTGATCTTTGATCTCCATGCTGCTCCCTGAGATGTCCTCAGAGTCCCCCAGCCCACCCAGCCGGGGTCAGTCAAGAGCACTTCGCCTCCTCCTGGGTGGGAGCAGAAGGCAGAGAGGGAAGAAGAAGGGGAGATGGACGCATGCCTTCCCCCTGCTGGTGCTTAGGAGCCCCTAAGTGAAGCGTTAACTTCAGCACAGTCACATGGCAGTCAGTTCTCCAATTTCCCAAGGACTTGCGTTCGTGTAGATAGGAGGCACCCTGGTCAGGGACCAGCACACCCCCAGGTCCACTCAGCCCCGCCTGGAACAGGGGCCTCCTTCCTGGAACCTCGGGCTTTCCCATGGGGGCAGGGTGTTGGGCTCGCAGGCCCTTGCACGTCCAGTCCCGCCTGTCGGGGCCCCTGAGAGGCAATAGCCTGGTCCGGCCACCAACCTCCTGGCTTCTGAGGATCCCAGGGCCCCTGAATAATTCAGGAGCCAGGAGCGCAGCGGAGGCCTGGCTGGGCGCCCGGCACTTGACACCAGCTCCCAGGGGAGCTCGATGAATTATTGACAGCCTCTCTGTCCCGATCTGTCCATGGTCCACCTGCACCTGAGGCCTCCCTGCTGCAGGCCAATTACCTGGGAGTCCCAGCCCAGCCCTGCCAGCCCTGCTCCTCTGCGGGGTCCAGCTGGCCCCTTGTACAACAGGTGGCTTGGATGGGCCATGGGGTTAGCTCCCAGCTTCTTTGTCTCACAGCCTGGGGACGACAGAGCCCCAGCGAGAGCCCTTGCCCGGGGTCATGCAGCAGAGTCACGTCAGAGCTCCGGAGCCCAGGCCTGCAGCCCTCCTACAGGACAGGTGGCCGTATGCCTCCATTGCCAGAGAGACAGGCCAGCTGTCCAGCAGGCCTAGGAGCCCACCCTCCCTCAGTTGCCCCATACCTCCCAAGACCCCTGCTGAGGTGACTCCTTTAGCTGTGCAACACCTCCGGGCCACAGACAGGCCCTGGTTCCACCAGGCTGTGCAGAGCTCCGAGGGTGGCGGCAACCCCATCCGCCCCCAGAGTCCGCCCCCAGAAGGACAACACCAGGAAGGAAGGAGGGCCTGGCGTGGGGGTCGGCGGGGTTGTAGGAGCTGCCCCTGCAAGGTTCTCACCGGCAGCACCTGAGAAGCAGGTGGCTGGCATCTTAGTGAATGAGAGGATCGGGGACTGGTGGGACTCACACAGCTGCCAGTGGCTGGAGTCCCCCTCAAACCCACTGGGCCAGCCCACACGTGTCTGACTGTGATGAAAGCAGTGGAGAAGGGACCAACAGTGAGAACTCCGCCACCGCCACCAGGCAGCCTCAGGAGGGTCATCGTCCCGGAAGCAGTGCTGGCAGGCTCCCAAGTTCAAGGGTGGAGACTGGGGCAGGTTAAACCCAGAGGGCTCCCGAGGCTCCTCCAAGCACCTGCCGGGAATAGTTCTGCCCTGCCCCCTGGGGGTGCCTGGTCACACTGCAGCACCCCTGCTGCTCTGGGGCCCTCCCTTTGCTATTCTTGGGCATTCGGGGATGGGCAGGGATGGGCTGGAGCACCCAGCACTGAGCTGTGGAATCCAAACGCCCTGAGGAGCCACGGGCAGAGTGACGTTGAGCAGAGATACTCTGTGGTGCGTCCCAGCCTGCACTGCAACACTGCCTGGAAATGTGCTGGAGAGACACACGCCCAGGCCCCGTCCCCTCTCTGAAGCAGAGCCCTGGGGCCCGGCCGGCCTTGTGAACTGAGCTCCGCTGGCTCTGAGTTCAGTGACTTCGAATTAGAAGCTTGAAATTGGCTGTGGTGGAGGAAGCGACACCATGGAAATCACCAAAGCTACCAATTAGCCTCACCCTCCCCTCCCCTCTCCCAGCCTCTCCATTGCCAGCCCATCCCACGTGCGATTCCCTCCGAGTGGTTCTGTTCAAGGTGAAGTCTGAGGACCAAGGCTTTTCCTTTGTGCCTCTGTTGCTAGAAGGTCTGCACGACCCAGAGACCTGGAGCCCCATTTGCTCAAGACAAGATTGAGGTTCAGGCGGGCCGGCCCCCCGAGCCCGGCGCTTCTCCTCTCTGGCTCCTCCTGAGCTGGGAGAGGCCAGGGTTCCGTGGCAGGAGGAGGCTTCACTGGACTGGCTGGGAAAGCTCAGAAGCCCAGTGTTAGGTTCTAGAGTGGAGGCGTGGCATGCAGTTTCTCCCTCCCAGAGGCTGACACCCTGGAAGACAGAGCCCTGGGCCCCAGAGGGAAGCAGCCTGTACTGGTCCAATACAGCTGCTGCAGCCCCTTCCCCTTACCCCGATGGGGTCCCCCTCCCCAGGGCAAATGTGGCTAAGCCTGAACTCATCTGACACCTCACACCTCCTACCCCCAGACTGGGGGTCCCTGCCCCCTCTTCCTCCTCTGTGACTCCACGGCTCCACCCAGCCCTCCCCCTTAGAGGCTCCCCTCAGCCTTCCTCTCCCCAGGGGGAAGTGGGTGGCAAGTTTTAATCTACCCTGTATGGAAGCACTGTGGTAGTTTCCAGTTGCCTCCCAAGCACCAGCCTGCTAGCCACAGGGGGAAACGGGTTCAAGTCAACTCCATCAGCATTTATTGGGTACCCACTGTTGTTCATTAAATCAGCCAGCAGACATCTAGTTGGGGGGTGGGTGAAATCCAAGGCTGGAAATTGCCTGCTGCACCCCGCCCTTAAGAGGTTCATGGTGGTGCCAGCAATGCTGGACAGCCCTTGGGGTGCTGAGCACATGCAGAGACCCCAGGAAGACCCCAACAGAGTCGATCAGGCGGTCCCCACACAGCAACTCCATGAAGGAGTGGATCTGGGCTTATCCTATGAGAAAACTAGGGGAGCTGAGCCAAGTCACCCAGGAAGCAGGTTACTCGGCTGTGTCGTCTGGGCTCAATCCTGTCTCTCGCCCTCTGAGACTGTGGCCTTCAGCACAACACGGTGCTGTCTTTCCCAGCTCCACAACGGGGAACAGGGGGCTCATGGGCCCTTGCCTCCAGGAGCTGAGGGGTTGTAGGCAGGATGAATGAACAAGGCGTGTCGGGGATACACTCCCTGGTCGTGCCTAGGGAGTTGGGTGCTTAGGGGAGCTTCCCTGTGTCTGCAGGAGGCTCAGCCCTCCCCAGCAGCACCCACACTGGGCACCTGGAAGCGGCTTTGCAGGGCTCAGCTGAAGCCTGATGCCACATCCCCTCAACCCCTTGTTTGTAGCCTATGGTCGTGGCCCCAGGGAGCCACTGTCCCCCAGAGCTCTTCCGTCACCTCTGTATTTCCAGGCTAATCGGGACCTTCCGCATGGTTCTGCAGAAGGTGGTGGAGGAGAGCCACGTGGAGGTGACTGACACCCTGATGGATGACAACAATGCAATCATCCAGGTGGGGCACCTGGGCCGTCCCGGGGGGGGGGGTGGCCTGGGAGCCTGCATCACCTCCCTCACCCCCTCACCTCGGGTGGTCTCAGGAGCACTCCTCATGCTCGGCCAGAGAGGCAGGAGGAGGAGATGCAGGGTGAGACTGCAGGAGCTGCTCCGTGTGACAGCCGGGCTGGAGTCCCTGCAGTGTCCCGGGGTGAACCCCCCACCCTTCCTCCACCTGAGGACCCCTCCTGTCTCCATCGGTGGGTCCCTCTGTTTGGAGCCAGCTCAGTAATTACTAAAGAAGCACCTCTCGTTAGCCCGAGACCACCTGAGCCCTGCTGGCTGCCCCAGAGTGCAGTCTTCGTGCCGTGCTTCTGGCCTCTCTGAGCCAGGACATTATGGGCAGGCAGGGGCCTCAGTTTCCCTCTATTGGTCACAGCCCAGCCTTCAGCACGCACAGGGGGACACTAATGCTGCACAGCTTGTGGACCTGCACACGCATTCCCGCAAAGGCAACCCGAGGCCTGGGCCCAGGCTCTGCAGTTTGGCATCGTAGTCAGGAAATGGTCCAGAAGAAGTGTGCATTGTCCCCTTCCTTGGAGACATCCAAGCCTGGGCACAGGAGCAGGGTCACCCCCAGACCTGTCAAGAAGGGCAGCTGCATCTGGGAAGCCCCTGTCACCCTTGCGGGCAGAGGAAGGTTCTAGAAGGAGTCTTCCCTGAGCCCTGGTGGGAAATGAGCTGAAAGGAGGGACATGACCCAAGGAGACAGAGCAAGAGGCCAATCAGAATTCTCAGTTGCAACACCTGGGCCCAGATTTGCAGCTCCACTCTCCCAGAGGAAAAGCCTTGGGCAGCTCTGGGACCAAGTGCAGGTCCCAGAAGCTGAGTCTGCACTTGTCAGTCTTTCTGCGCCTCTGTCTTCTCATCAGCAAAATAGGCTGGTGGGGGTGGGTGGGACCTCGGCGGGCTAGGGGTGTGCGAACGCTGCGAGCCCATCACACAGCGGCCAATGGGGACAGGCACTGCCGCCCCAGCTGCTCGGCCCCGCCTCTCCCTGCAGACCAGCCTGTGCGTGGAGGTCCGGTATCAGGCCACAGACGGCACTGCGGGCCCCTGGGACGATGGGGACTTCCTGGGGGATGAGTCTCTTCAAGAGGAAGAGAAAGACAGCCAGGAGACAGACGGACTGCTGCCCGGCTCCCGCCCCAGCTGCCGGCCTCCAGGCGAGAAGAGCTTCCGGAGGTAACAGCCCAGGCTCCTGGGGCTGCCCGCTGGCCCTGGAGATGCAAGGAGTTTGCCTGAGGTCCCCCTGGGAGGCCCCTCGAGGCCTGGCAGGGCTGTCAGCGCAGAGCTGAGTTGTTGGAAAGATGCGGCATAGGTGGGGGTATTTCTGCAGCGGCCCCTACTAGGTCTTTCACCCAAAAGCTCCCCGGGGTGGCAGCAGGGGCTCAGATCAGGCTGGGAGGCCAGGCTCACCCCAACCCCGACAGATCTGGGAGGTTGAGCTGTGACATGAGAGAAAGGGTTGAGACCACCTGCCCTGCTCAGAGAATGCGAGAACAGGGCAGGGGGGCTCTGGCCTCTCTGGTCCAAGATCCAGCGCTGCCACCCTCAGCCCCGGGACCCAGGATTCCCGTCCTGCAGGTGTCCTGCTACCCGCAGATGGCAGGAGGCTGGGCCCAGGCCTGCTCGTTCCAGATGCTCAGTGTTCATTAAACAAGGAAGAGCAGTCGAGCCCAGAGAGACAGAACGCAGGCCGGGCCAGACCAGCGTTGTGCGTGGTTGCTCAGGGCCCCGGGGAGGTCAGAGTGCATCTCAAGATCCCCCAGGCTGACAGCATGCCCCTCTAGTCCCTCCCAAGGCAAGCTGACTCCGTTCCTGGCTGAAAAACCACAGGTCCTAAATTAGCACAACTGAACTGATGTATTCAGACGGATGCATTTTTCCACGTTCCCCAACCCTCACAGAAAATCTTGGCACAGCCCTGGCACCAGGTGGGCAGAGTAAGAGTAGCAAGGTCAAAGGAACCAGGCCTGTGACCAGCCCAGGCCGGCATGGAGTCTGACCCCACGGCCTCCAGGCTCTCTAACAGCAGGCCCAGGTCTGAGTGCTAGCTCCACCTCGGACCAGCCCAGGAGTCCTCTCTCCCCCTCTGGGGAACAGGGACCATGGCCATGTTGTTAGGGGAGCCAAGGGGACCACAGAGGGACAGGTGGGACCTGTGGAGTGGGATGCTGCCTGCAGGTGTGCTGGCGGGGGACCAAGGGTCAGGAATGGGGCTGGGAGCGGTACTAGGAGCAGAGACGTGACAGGGCACCAGGGGACACTGCCACAGCGGCCCCCATGTGCTATCCGCACTTCAGAAGGAGCCCAGCGGGGGCTGAGAGTGAGCCTGGAGCACTGGGCTCTAAGCGAGGACTTTCTGAGACCTGGACTACAAGTCTCATGAGGGCCCCCAGCTGCAGGGAAAGGAGCAGGGGCACCAAGTTCCCTGTCGCGTCCCGACTGTGTCACTACCAGCTAAGGGACCGCGGGCTGCCACCAACCACTCTGGGCCAGGAAGAGGCAGGGGTTCGGCAGCTCTGACATTGGCAGAGATCCTGGGGACACAGCTCTCCTGGGAGCCCCCGCAGCCCCAGAGCAGCCGTCTCTGGGGTGGCTGCAGCTCAGGCAATGCCTGGCTGGTTCCTCTCTCCGTCGGCAGGAGCAGGCAGGGTGTGGAGGGGGAGTTCTCCCTCTGCCCGCTGGCGCTGGGCTGTGGCCCAGACAAAGCAAGACGGGGCACTTAGATCTCCGGGACTCCAGAGAGAGGCCTGGGCCACGGGGCTGTGGAGCTGAAGGGTCCCCCATGCCCTAAGACTCTGTCCCCAGGTCCCCCCGACTTCCTTTCAGCATGGCCTGGCAGCCCCCTCACGCCCATCTTCACAGCATGGTCAGGGCAGCCGCAGGAAGCAGAGCAGGAGGACAGGACCGGCAGTGGGGTGATGGCGACAACTGCACCCAGGGGTCACTGCCCCTCACTGGAGGGCATGGGAGGGTGGGCACTGTTCCCCTGCTGCTACTGGGGCTCCCAGCCCAGGCCCCGAAGCCCCCAGGGTGGGTGTGTGTGGATGTGATCCTCGCATTCCCCCGCCCAGCTTAGCCGTGCAGCCTGCACGCCCTGGAGGACCTCCCACCTCAGCCTCCCCGCTATCCCTTAGGGCCTGCCCTGGGAGACGCCTGGTGGGGCCTGCCCAGTGTTTCCCACTCCGCTTCACCCCATAGGCTGGGGAGGGGTGGATGCCGGATTCCCATGGCAGCCACTGATCAGTAAGACACTGCTCCTTGCCAGCAACGCGGGCTGAAGGAGAAACAATAGGGACACCGCGTCCACGGAGCCCCCGATCTACAAAGGGACTGGCCTCCCCACCAGGAGATGGAGGGCACGGGGCACCCAGCAGGCACCAGGACCTGGGTGCTGGCTTGAGGTCAGGGGCTAGGCACAGATCCTCCCTCCTGCCCCTTCTGCAGGGCTCTCTGGCTGCCTCGCAGACCCCAGGCACTCAGGCGACCAGGTCAGACAGAAGCTCTGGGCTGCCAGGCCAAGTTCCCTGGTGCCCCCCAGCACCCCTGTTCACCTTGACCCACAGCTCCCAGGACCCACATGGGCAGCCAGAATTGAAGTCCAAGAGTCCATAAATTCTCTAGACCAGCCCCTCACCAGCACATGGCCAGTCTCTAGGGTTCTCTCAACCTGCCCCACCCCAATCTGGGCTCTGATTGTCTGGCCCCGCCCCCCAAGTCCCTCCCCACCTAGCCTGCTTCTCCCAGATTTCACTGGCTTCCCTCCTGTCCTCACTCTGGTGTCAGCAGGCTTCCTGAAGGGCTGCTGTGGACTTCAGGTCTCAGCTCCTGTGAGGGCCACAAGCAGGAAGAGGCCTCTATAGACCCCGCCTATTAAAGCCACTGCTCACCCCCAAGGCCCTAAGACTGTCCCCAGGTCCCCCATGCTCCTTAGGGAATGTGTGCACCACAGCTCTGCAGAGCAGCCTTGAGTCCTACCACTGTGCGCTAAGCCCCGCCCACACAGCGCCATCCCACCTGGGCCCTGCTCAACCCTAGATGGCTGGGCCCCTTCTCCAGCTCCCAGCCCCAAGCCCGAAGCCTCAGAATCCTGCCAGTTCTCTGCCAAACCCCCTAGAATGATCCAGGAGGCCGCGCAGTACAGGGGCACACACAGGGCTCAAATCCCAGCTCTGCTGTTGGGAACCCTGCCTTCCCGTCTGTAAGATGGGCCCACTGATGTGCACAGGAGTGCTGGGATTAAAGGAGGGGCCTGGCACACGGCAGGTGCTCAGCCGGTGTGCATTTACTTTCTCCTCCTCTTCACGGACCCTCCCCACAGTGACCCCAACCCCAAATTTTCCTTTTCAGGTTGTTAGCAAGTCCCTTCTCAGCTCTGGCTCCCCACCCTGTGCTAAGGACTCTGCAAATGCTGCCCACACAGGAGCGGGGTCTCCCTGACCCCCACCTCCCCGGGCCATCCCTGTGTCAGGGAAGCAAGGAAAGAACTGTAACCGCATGGGCACAAAACCGAGGCTCTGGGCATTTGCATATCAGCAGAGTTGCCCCAGTCTCTGGAGAGAAAGGAGACTCTGGTGCTGAACACACACATGTGTGCGTGCACACACACACACACTCACATGCAGTCTCTGCATGACACCAGAGATTCCAGCGTGCTGCTCCCACCCCTGGCCGGGAGGACCCAGAAGCCACATCTTAGGAAGAATAACAGATAAAGGAAGGAGCCCAGCCTTGACCCCGCAGCTGAACTCTGGAGCCTTGGGCCCTTCCCCCAGCTCCCTGGGCTCTGCACTCTCTCCCCTCCCATTCCCCCCTAGCCCGGACCTGGCCCTCCACCTCCTCCATGTCCAACCCCTGCCTCTGGGGTCCCTGGGAATGCAGGGCTCCCAGCTGGGCTGCTGTGTGCTGGATCTTACCTGGGTGGAAGCAGCAGGGGCCACGTGTCTTGTTCTCCCCATGAATCACTCTTCCACACCAGGGGAGAGACCCATGGAAGCCAAGTGCCGCTCCCCCCATGCCAGGGCCAGGGCAGCTGGGCACGTGTGCGTGTTGAGAGAGAGGGCGTGCTGAGGGGCAGTGCACCTGCCTCATCCCAGAGTGCGGCTCGATCCGTTCCCATGGCCCCCGAGGTAGAAAGTCCCTGCCCCCTGCCTCTGGCTCCAGAGGTGCAGCAGCTCCCAGGGCAGCCCTGAGGTGCCAGGGTCAGCGAGCCACACTGGTGACGGACGGCACTTGGTGAAGTGGTGCTCAGGAGACTCCTCTCCATCCCAACCTCCTCATTGAGGGGGGGCCTGCACAGCCCGGGCCCGAGCGCCCAGTGTAGCCTGGCACCATGAAGCACCAGGATCCCAGCAAGCCCATGAGTCCCATCGGGTGGATCGCCCTGCCTTGTGGAAGCTATCTGTTCACTTATTCATTTGTTTAACAGGCAGACAAAAACTGATGTAGAGCGAGCTCCCATCCATTGGTTCACTCCCCCAGATGACTGCATCAGGCAGGGCTGAGCCAGGCCAAAGACCTCAATCCAGGTCTCAACTGGCAAGCACCCAATTAAGCCATCACTGCTGCCTCACAGGGTCTGCATTAGCAGGAAGCCGGGGTCAGGAGCCAGAGCCGGGTATTGAACCTGGGAAGTGGACACTCCGACCCCCACCCCCACCCCCGCCCCATGGTTGCTTTCAAGTCCAGTGCCTTCACCGCTTGGCCATCCCAGGACTTTAATGATTGCCCTCAAAAGTGCACAGGGAGCTCTGAGGACGACAGCTGCAGGAAGAGGCTGAACTACCTACCTGCGGCTGAGAGACAGGGCTGGGCAGGGCAGACGCTGGCTGAGCCGGGCAGCGAGGGCAGAAACACAGCGTGGGCTCCAGGAGGGAATCCCTGGGAGCCCTGCAGCCTGAGCCTCTGAGCCTCGCGGGGGACGTGGGGTCCGAATGAGGTCCTCCCAGTGAGGTGGGCAGGTTCTGAGACAGGGCCCTGCAGGCAGCACTAACGTCAGAGGCAGGAGTCATAGTGGTTGCTGGAAAACTGCAGGCGGATTCTCTCTTGGTCGAGAGAGACAGTCCTGTGCCTTCCCCATTTCCACACTATGTGTGGGCCTGCATGTGTCCTCATCAGCGCCGGGACACTTGGAACATGTGAGGAGGAGGAGGGCAGACGTGGGGAAGACGGCCAGGTCTGTGCTGCGCCCTGGCCAGTGGTGGCCCCGAGAAGCCCCCTCGGCCCGAGCCCGAGTTTCAGAGCAAAGCTCACAGGGAAGGAGAGAAGACGCCAGTTGTCTTGTCCACCCTGGACCCCGGTTCTGCTATTGTCCACCCTGGACCCCGGTTCTGCTATTGTCCACCCTGGACCCCGGTTCTGCTATTGTCCACCCTGGACCCCGGTTCTGCTGTTTCAGGGATTTCCAGATGCTCCAGTGTCTCAGAATTCTGCAGAAAATATAAAATATCCCTCAAAACCTAAAGTGATAATTCAGAAAAAAAAAGCGGCCCTGCTAGGACTAGTGGGGGAAGGTAAAGCTCCCAGTGAGATCTGGGTTCCCCAGTGGCTCCCGGAAGCAAACCCCACGGAACCCTCGGTGGAGCCTAAGGGGGGCCTGTGACTGAGAGCAGTCGGTCCCCGGCAGGGCAGGGCAGGGCTGGGCAGGGCTGGGGACCCCCGTGCCCTTGCTCTGTATCAAACAGCTCTCTGCTGAGTGCTCACAGTTGGCCTGGGCAGCCAGAGACCAGGCTAACATTACCTGTTGAAATGTGCTCCATCCAGGCCTGAGGTCCCCAGTTGCCCAGGTTTGGAGTCCAGTCTACCCGGGCAAGCTCTGTGTCAGGCCACTGTGTGAGGAGAGGGAACACTCTCCTTGTTACTCACTGTATTGTTTTCGACCTCATGGCATCAGGGAAGTGTTCAGAGAACATTCTGAAAGGATTTTCTGGAAACCTTCCTGACGACAGATAGGACCTCCTTACTGCCTCCCCCAGCCCCACTTCACCCTCTCAGAGCAGGCTCTGCCTCTGTTTCCCCTCGGAGGGAACAGGGGAGGAGACGGGGAGAAGCAGGGGCCAGGCCTGCCAGCCATGTTCTGGAATCCCCAGAGCCCAGCCTGAGTGGGACGCAGGAAATCCCAGGATGCTCTGAGGTCCCTCTGGCAGGGACACTCTGGGACCCTGCCCAGCCGACTCAGGCTGGCCGTTGCCAGAGGCGGTGGGGAGAGGCGTGCGCGGGAGCAGGGGGTCATCGGGGCCAGGGGCTGAGGCCGCCGCGTCTCTGGGCCACACCTCTCTCACGCGTCCCCTTGTCTCCTCCTTTCTCCCCCTACTCAGCAAAGGCAGACAGAAGACCAAGGGAGGCAGAGATGGCGAGCACAAGTAGGTGTCCCAGGCCAAGGCAGAGCCAGGAGCGGGCTGTCCCAGAGGGCATGCAGGGGCATGCAGGCGAGGGAGGTCTTGGCTTCTGGCATGGGGCTGGGGCGGGGCCTGCTCATTCTTCTTTCCCCTCTGTGTCCCGTTCCTCCTCTGCTACCCTGTTCAGATCCCCACTCCTGTGGGCCAGGCCCTGGGCTTCCCTGAGAGGCAGAGGGTAGCAAAGGGTGGGGGAAGCCACGAGAAATCAGAGGATCCCTCATCCAACCGTCCAAGTCCAACCAGGGACAGGAGCTGGACATGCAGTGAGGACAAGCCCCGGGCACTGCGTGGCTGCAGGCTGTGGCCAGAGCATGAACACCCAGGAGGCTAAGGAGAGGCAGTCACTGGGGTGGCCCTTCCAATCCCCATGCCCCCAGGAAGTTCCCATGGGGAGGGAGAGATTGGGGCTGCCTGGAGAGGAAGGAGGAAGGGACTTCAGGTGGGAGGGGCTGGGAGGCTGAGGCTCCCCAATCCCCAGGACTCAAGCATCATGGGAGATTTCACATAGGCAGCAGGAGCCAGGGCTGCCCACATGGGTGGGGGCTTCCAGCCACCTCCCTCTGCCAGGTGACAAACTTGAGTCCCAGAGAGGGGCAGCAGCTAGCCCAGGATAAGAGACAGAGCTCAGACCGAAGCACAGGGCACCTGGGCTTCCCTCCCGGGGGTCTCAGGAGACCAGCAAGTTGCGAGCTCTCCACTGCATTCTGAATTTAATTCTCCATACACACCAACGAGAGCTGAAAAACCGGATGGGGAACCGAGCCCCAGAGACGCTGAGAGCTTGCTCCAGTCAAGCTAGCTCCTAGGAGGGTACCATGGCAACCGCGGGCATGTACGCACCGCGGTCTGAGCTCAGAGGCGTGAGCTCATTGTGGGCTTGCGTCAAGATGCCCGGGAACTTGGGCATCCCAGCTCCCGCTTGTTACCCACAGACAAGAGCGGTGTGTCCAGGCTTGGTGAGGCACCCAGAGTGCTGAGCCCCAGGATGAGTGGGAGGTGACGGGGGTGCTGAGCCGGGGGTCCCCTTAAGGGCTCAGGCTTTGCCATGGACATGCCTGCCATAGGCTTATACAAGGCCCTTCAGAAAGTCCCGGACAATGCAGGTTATAGAAGAACCACATACAAATTTCAAAAATTTCTGTGCTAAAATAAGCTTACCTCTCATTCCATTTTCTACAGACTTTTCAAACTACCCATGAGGCATAAGCAACCTGTTCTCCTCCAAGCTCTCTGTATGAGATCAGCCATGCTCTAAGCCCCAAGTCCGTCCTGGGCCAGACCCACAGACTCTCACACTGGCCTGTCCCTGTGACTGGCCACAGCTGGAGTCCGAGGTGCTTCACAGTGCCAGCACATAGTAGGCCCACAGTAGGTGCCAATCCCCTAGCCCTACCCCATCCTATTTTCTTGCCAACTCAGTTCACATATTTGATAAACTGTCATGTATTACTATTATTATTTCAATGTGTGGCATTTAGGGCTATTAAGAGAGTAGGAAAATGAGGATTTCTAAGAAGAGATTAAACAAACTGAAACCCTCTAGCCCAGAGGGTGGGAGAGGGTGGGAACAGTTTGCCATCTCTAAAAGGCTTTTGTGTGGCAAACCTGGTTCATTTCTGTCTCCACTGAGGGGACATAGCTGGAAATAGGCTTAAGAGGCCGTAGGGAAAGCTTAAGATTTGAGGCATAAAACGATGCATGAGATTCTAGGACAGGTTGATCTGGGGTGGTGGGAAATAGATTTCCATGATGCCGTTTGCTTGAGCCTTACAGAGAGTTGAGCTGCCAGGGAGAGCCGAGCAGCCAGCTTCCCTGGGTTTGGGACAAGGACATGTGGTCTCCGGAGCTCCCTGGTGTGACACAGGCACAGGTGCAAATGGACCAGTGTGGGGACAGAGTGGTTCTTGCATGAAGGATTAACCTGTCCTGTCCACTGTGAGAAGCCATCAGAGACAAACTGAAATACGGCACACTCTTATGTAAGACACCTGGCAAGGCTGCCGTTGTGAAATTACTTGGACTTGGGGCATGGAAGATTAAAGGAATCCACCAAAGGGCTCTTGAAGAACACGGCCCCAAGCTTTGAAAGGCTGGCTGTTTACATGATGCCAGGAAGGACTTCAGCCCAGTTCCCCAAGATCAGAGTTCGTTTGCCCCGATTCACTGAGCCCCGAGAGCAAGGCTAGACAGTTCCCGCAGATGCCCCGGACAGTGAGAGAGCACAGCCATTTGTGGCCACGCCCTTTTTAGTCCCAACTTCCGGAATGATACATGGACCCCAGTGAACGCAGCACTCAGGTCGGGCAAATATCCCCAAGAACTTATGTGTGCCGGGCCTCCCCTAGGACGCCGTGTGCCTCACACAGCCACAAAGCCCGGCGTCTAAATCTGAGCCAGGGACACGCACGCTCTGCAGAGCCAGAGCAATGAAGAGTTCCCAGCGAGAGCACTAATTTTAAAATACATTCCCCAGAGATGCCTCTAGGTCGCAGGTGCATCTCATTCCTACTGTGATGCATCTGGCCCTGGGAACTCAGACGCGGTTCTGAATCCTTGGAGGGCCCTGGACGCTGCCTCCCGGCTGCTGCGTCACAAGCCGTGACACAGCCGTGAATAAGCACCACGTGGTCGTCATTTTTCACCGCAGCGCTTGCTGGCTTGTTTTGTTTCTCGGCACATCCTATTGTTAGTATTTGTAAATCCCAGCTAGACCAAATGCAGAATTGCATTACTTTTTTTAAAAAAAAAGAATCACTTCAACAGAAACCTGACCAGCAAACTACATTTTTTAAAATCGAAGTCTTTAAGACGAGTGAGTAATCTTCAAAATTCTCTGCTGCAGTTAATTGTCGCTCCCCGTCTTCGTGGGGGAACGACACAGGACCCTGCGCTGTTCTTTCGTCTGCTCGGCCCTCCCCGGCTCTGCGCGGCTTGGCTTCGCGCGCACACTCCGCGGTCTCCGCGCTAGCCCCGCGTTCCCTATGTACTTGAGCCCCGCACGCTCTGTCTGCGCGCAGCAGCCTCCGCGAGTCACACAGCGTAGCTTACGTGTCCGCCACTAGCATTCAATCTAAGTTCCCCGGGCTAACCTGGTGAATTCAACCCAGCTTACGTCTCCGCCCCACGATTTGGCTTCCCGTCCTTTGCTCCCCGGGCTAATCAGACGGATCCCAACCAGGCTTACGTTTCCGCTTCTGGTTTTAACTTTTCGCCCCCTATTCCCGGGCTAACTTGAGAATCCCAAAGTGGCTTTCGTTTCCGCCTCGGCCTGCCCCCCGCGGCTTCAGTTTCCCTAACATTTTTCTCTACCCGGTATGTTTCCCCAAGCTTTCCTCCAACAATATTCCTCCCTCATTTCTCCTGGCCTCTCCCCACAGTCCGCATCCGAGTCAGTCTGTTCTAGCTTTCACTTTCGCTTTCGACCTTAGAGATTTCTCCCAGCTTCCCCCCGTAGTCCGTATCCGAGTCTATGCCTAGGCTTTCAATAGCTCCTTCCGGCACCTTTATCGTCCGGCTTTTCCCTAGGCTGTTTGCTAGTCTCTCTCTCCGGTAATTTCCCACTTCTTCCCGTTTCTTCCCTCCTGAGTTTCATATCCGTCCTAAGTTTCCTATCCGAGTCACGGCACCATTATGTCGCTCCCCGTCTTCGTGGGGGAACGACACAGGACCCTGCGCTGTTCTTTCGTCTGCTCGGCCCTCCCCGGGTTTGCTGCTGGTTCTTCCCGGGTTGGCTACTATCCCTTCCACCTCCGTGGAAGGGCAGTTCCCCCTGGCCGCATTCCCCACTTCCGCAGGGGAGCGGCACACCGCCGGCCGGCTTTCTCGGGGGCTGCACGGGTTCCCTTAGATGTTCCCCATAGATGTTCCCGGTGCGTGCCGTCTCTCTCCTCCTTTATAGTCCTCCACCGCCAATCCCAACTCGGCTGCCCACACGCCAAGTACGCTGCTCTCCAATCAGGAGCAAGTCCTACAGTTTATTAGTTGAACTGGAGGCAGCTGTGCGGAAGCTGTTTACTTCTCTCCCAACGCCATGTTGTGGGAGAGCAGATGCATAGAATAAGTCTTAATTTCAGTAACTTAGTCTAGTCCGGATTGCTCCCCACAGTTAATATTTATTTCAAAAATCTCCTTGACCCTCGGTCAAGAGCAGCAGGCAAACTCCTTGCTGGGGTCTGTACAGCAATGAGGCAGGCGGGGCTTTTTCTTTTCTTTTCTTTCTTTCTTTCTTCTTTTTCTTATTCTTTTTTTTTTTTGATAAAGATTTATTTATTTGAAAGGCAAAGTTACACAGAGAGGGAGAAAAAGAGAGAGAGAGAGGGAGAGAGATCTCTTCCATCCACTGGTTCACTCCCCAGATGATTGCCACAGCTGGGACTGGGGAGCCAGGAACTCCATCCAGGTCTCCCACATGGGTGCAAGCACTTGGGCCATCTGCTGCTGCCTCCCAGGCGCATTAGCAGGGAGCTGTATTGGAAGTGGGACAGCCAGGATTCACATATGGGATGCGGGCATCACAGGCGGTGGTTCAACCCGCTGCACCACAATGCTGGCCCCAGAAAGTCGTTTTTTCTGTGGTGACCCTTGGATGCACCATTGATCAGAAAATCACAAAGGGCTGTGGCAGCGAGGACCTCGTGTTCTGCTGCCTACAGCTCAGGTGAACTAATGAGCAAGCAGAGGAGAAGCCCTCAGAGGCACTGAGCCCCAGCTCCAGGTCTTGAAGTCCCGCCCCCTGCTACATGTTTCTGCATTTCCCATGCACCATTCTTCTTTTTTTTTTTTTTTGACAGGCAGAGTGGACAGTGAGAGAGAGAGACAGAGAGAAAGGTCTTCCTTTGCCGTTGGTTCACCCTCCAATGGCCGCCACGGCTGGTGCACTGCGGCCGGTGCACCGCGCTGATCCATTGGCAGGAGCCAGGTGCTTCTCCTGGTCTCCCATGGGGTGCAGGGCCCAAGCACTTGGGCCATCCTCCACTGCACTCCCTGGCCACAGCAGAGAGCTGGCCTGGAAGAGAGGCAACCGGGACAGAATCCGGCACCCCGACCGGGACTAGAACCCGGTGTGCCGGCACCGCAAGGCGGAGGATTAGCCTAGTGAGCCGCAGCGCCAGCCTCCATGCACCATTCTAAGACAGGCCCAGGCACGCAGGAGCAACACCAGGGGGCCTGTCCACTTGGAATGGTGGAAACGACGCATAGTGGGCAGGGAGGTGTCACCTTTGAGTTGCTTCTGGTTGTGGCAGAGATAGATGGAGAAGGATAGTTTTACAAAGGCTCCACGTTTACATCCAAATATGTTGTTTGAAGGAAGACAGTGACTTTCAAGTTCAAGGGCTAGAAGTGCCTGTGGCACTCCCCAGATGGCTCTGTGGGACCAGGGTCAGAATGCCACGGTGTCCTGGTGCCCTGCTCTCCCTCTGGGTGAGCTCTCCCTCTCCAGTGGCAGGGCCAGATCCTGTCCCAGGACACTGGGCAGCGACTGGCTCCTCCAGACAGAGCCTACTTCCCCTGGCCCCGCCAGCTGGGAGTACTTCCTTCAGGAGCCAGCAGGAGAAGGTGAGGGCTCTGTGGCTGGAGCCGGCTGCAAAGGCGATGGCATGCTCTAGGTCACACACGGAGTGCAGCTAGGGACTCTCAGAAAGGCCCAGCTGATCATCAAACACTGAGCCCTCCAGGAGCCTGCTGGATCACTCAGGAGGGAGCAGCGGAGTGACGAGGCTGGGCAAAAAAAGACCCAAACTCCGAGAAAGGCAGGACCCTACAAGGAGAAACAGAGGAGCAGAGCAAGGCCCACCCCAGCCACACCTCCTGAGGCAGGGGTCAGAGCACAGAGGCCCCCAGGCAGGGAGAAATCGCAAAGGATACTTCTCATAAACCCGCCAGGATTGTCCCTTTCCCGCCACCCCGGGATTGTTTCCAAGGGGTCCATGGAGCTGCTCAGTGTCGGGCACCAGCAACGCAGCGTTTACAGCCATCTCTCCCCAAAGACGGCGCTGCTAAGGTTATTTTTGCACGAGCTCCTTCCCTGTGAGCACGAGCGTGGTGTCTGGGACTCCTCACAGAGCGTTCCGATCTGCCGAGTGGGCTGGTGTAAGGATTACGGGTGGGATTCATCCCGCACCGCGCCACAGCCTGGAGGAAGATGCGCCAAGAGGCCAGGAGACACTGCTGCCCAGGGGACAGGAGCTGTATGCTTCCGTCCCGATCCTGCCCCTTCCGGCGGGACGTGGGAGTGCGTCCCCCTTTCTGAGCCTGTGTTGTCACTGCTGAGTGACGAGCAAGTGCCCCTCACACAGCCCCGGGTAGCCTTTGGCCCACAGGAGTTGCTCTGGAAAGCCTATAAAAACGCTTCCCGGTCATTTTACGTACGCACTGTAGCGTGAGCGACCGTAACTTACCCTCCTTATTAGAAAGGGAAGAGCTTTTAAAAATCATCCACAGGCATCAGCTTTTCCTTCCTAGAGCCCCTCCCTTCCTTTCCCTTTCTTCCCATTGTTACCTCCCAGACAAGCTGGCACCGGCAAGGGCACACGGCAGCGTCACCCTGGCCGCCTCCCTCCTCTCCTTCGGGAGTCGTGAATGAGATATGGAACTGGTGCCACATGCCAGGGATGGCTCCTGTCTGCCCGATCCCCGGGATCCAGGCAGGCCTCGTCCGGCCTCTGAGCAGCTCAGAAAAGGCCGGGGTCAGGCGAGAGCCAGGCCAGAGGATGAGCCGGATCCTCAGTGCCTCGAAGAGGGGCTTGGGGTTTGCAGGTCATCTGTCTGCAGACGACACAGTTGCCCCAACTCCACTGGGCCCGGCATCAAGAGCAGGGAGCTGGTGGTCTGATGCAGACCCGAGGACATGCGCTGTGCCGTGGGCAAGCCCAGAGGCAGGGCCCCCAGGATGTGGGGGCCACCCCAGGAGGCGGAGAATGGGAAGTGGAGGGAGTCAGGTATCCCGCTCATGCAATATGGATGGAGTAATGGAATACCACACGGCACCCCCTGCCAATCCTGCTCCTGGTCGCTCCCGGCACCGGGGACTACAGGGTCAGCTTCAGGGACATCACCGAAGGGCAGTGAGGACCCCTGCCCCCTTCTTTCAGCCCCCTGACTGCAAGGCCCTTCACCTGGGGCACAAGGCCACACCGAGCCAGAAGAAGAGGTAGGAACTATGGGTCGGCCATACCTTCCTGCGACTG
This sequence comes from Oryctolagus cuniculus, assembly GCF_051225735.1. NCBI lineage: Eukaryota > Metazoa > Chordata > Mammalia > Lagomorpha > Leporidae > Oryctolagus > Oryctolagus cuniculus. Next base: position 181,294,202 of record NC_142868.1, read on the forward strand.
GGGGAGAAGGGATTCCACAGGGAGAGCGGACGGGCAGAGGGCAAGAGCAGGACCAGAGGTAGACAGGAAAGGACCCATCCCTTCCTAGGACCAAGGAGGGCGGGGGGGGGGGGGGGGGCGGGACACAACGCAGGCTTGGAGCACGGGGCCACCCCAGAGCCAGCATCTCCCATCTGCTTGTGGCCTCGGGCCTCTGAGTCTCTTCTGATCCCTCCCTCCCTCCTCTGTTCTGACGCTGTCTTTCTGGTGCTTTCTTTGCAGCCAGCTATGCCGGGTGCAGGGACAGGGAGGGTGAACATGGGGACAGCGGCAGAGCACCCGGCTGGGGGCAGGCAGGACCCAGGGCATTGGGGTCAGGCTGATAAGTGCAAGACCCTGGGCCTCCACTTAGTCTCTTCCCAGCTCCAGGCTCCCTTCCCCGTTTGCTGGGGCCCCATCTCAGCCGGATCTGCAGGGATCGGAAGGGGTGGGGCTTCCCTAATTCCCTGCATGGCTCTGAGCTGGGAAGTTAGCCCCCTCCCCCATACATCTCAAGACAGGAGCTGAGGGGCTGGGGTCCCCAGCTCCCTTTCTCTTATGTGTTCCCCCGTGTTCGGCTTCTCTGTGTGTGTGTGTTTTCTTCCATGGTCCATCTCCCTCCACCTCGTCCTGGCGGCCCCCTCACAGAGCAGGGAGGAGCGTGTTCTCTGCCATGAAGCTCGGCAAGACCCGGCCCCACAAGGAGGAGTCCCAAAGACCAGGTACTCCACATGACCCCGCCCACTACACCCCGCCCCCTGTGGGGGCACCTCTCCCCCACGTGACCACCATCGCACCTTTCCCTGGGCAGAGCCCAAGCAGGCCCTCCTAGGATTGGGCAGCCAGAGCCATCTGGGCGGGGCCTGGCTTCCCATTGGCTGGCTGAGAAGTCAGGCCCCACCCAGAGGGCCTTGGCCTTCTGGGAAGGGGCGCCCCTGGCGCCGCTTAGGGTGGAGCCTTCTTGAGGGGGCTTCTCCTGCCCACATTGCTCCGCGTTCTGCTTTCTTCACGCCAAAGCCCAGAGATCTTTCATTAGAGCAGGGAACAAAAAATGAAGCACTTTCCCCAATTCTCTATTTCTGGAGAAAAGCCTGGGTGCCCCGCTGTCCATTTTCCCCAAGCTCTCAGGGACGGCCCTGGAGGCCCCCAGGCCTTGGCCTTGGCCCCTCGCAGGGCAGGGGGCGAGGGAGCGAGCGGGAAGCCGCGCCCCTGCGGCCTCGCCTGCCCTCCACGCCTTCCCAGCGCCCTCCTCCCAGACACCTCTGCACCTGGCTCTGCTGTCTCCCACGTGCCCTTGGACTGAGGGGGACGGCTGCTGGCCGAGGCCCCTGCTAGGGCAGGCGTAGGTCCCAAGTGCCCTCAGCCGTTTTTTGTTTTGTTTTTTATTTGACAGAGTTATAGACAGTGAGAGAGACAGAGAGAAAGGTCTTCCTTCCTTTGGTTCACCCCTCAAATGGCCACCACGGGGGGCGCTGCGCCAGTCCGAAGCCAGGAGCCAGGTGCTTCCTCCTGGTCTCCATGTGGGTGCAGGGCCCTAGCACTTGGGCCATCCTCCACTGCACTCCCGGGCCACAGCAACCAGGACAGAATCCGGCGCCCATATGGGATGCCGGTGCCGCAGGCGGAGGATTAACCGAATGAGCCACGGCGCCGGCCCCGCTCAGCCGTTTTACATGCGTCAGCTCTTGCCAAGCCTCGGTTTTGCTGTCTGATACGCAGAAACAGCTGCGTCAGCCGCTCATGGCTGTCGGGACTCGCGATGGGCGTGTGAGGTGACCGACATGGTGCCTTGGGCATAGTGGCCCCTTGCAGATGGTAGCTCTTGGTCGCAGAGGGAGCAGGCACAGGCTCTGTACGCCCTACCTCCTTCCACAGAGTGCATCAGGGACATCTTAACATAAGGCGTGCACAGCAGGAGTTAGATTCAGCTATGATAACCGGCAATGGCATCAGTTAGGTAGGAAACACTGGCGATGCACAGACCATCGCGTTCTAAGGAGATGCTACCAGCTAAACCTTGCATTGGACACTCTGCTTTCTGGACACCCAAGTGCAGGGGGAACCCAGTCACCAGCCCACCCTCAGACCCCTCAGCCAGCCCTTGTCCATCTGCAGATGAGCCAGCGGTGCTGGAGATGGAGGACATGGACCACCTGGCCCTCCGGCTGGGGGACGGGCTGGATCCCGACTCCGTGTCCCTCGCCTCTGTTACAGCTGTCACCACCAATGTCTCCAACAAGCGGTGAGTGGTCAGGAGCGCCCTGGCTGCCTCCCACCTATGGGACAGGACCAGCTTGCAGGGTGTAAAAATGTGGGTGGGGCCCACGGACAGCTTCTCCTAAGCCTGCCCCTCTCTTCCTTCCCAGGGATGTCTTTGTCGCCTGGCTCCCTGCGAAGGCGGAGTGAGGCGGCTGCAGGCCTGCTCCCAGGTCGCCGGCCACCCCTCTGTCTCCCTGCTCCTGTAGTCCGGCCTCTCTGTGGGGCTCTGAGAATGGCCAGTTCCACTGTGCCTGGTTTCCTTGTGTTTGGAAACCATGGCCGCATCCCTCTGCCCACCCCGAGGCAGTCCGTCCCGCTATGCTCACCTGACAGCACGTTCTCCTCCACAGGTCTAAGCCGGACATTAAGATGGAGCCAAGTGCGGGGCGGCCCATGGACTACCAGGTAGGAGGGCTCATGCTGTACACACTGCGCTGGCCGGGGTGTGGGGGACTCCCGCCAGATGTGTGCCTTGGACACTGTGGAGGCGTGGATCTAGGGGTCATAGAGAGCTACAAGTTGAATATAAAGTCCCAAAGTAAGCTTGTCACTGACGGGCATTCCTAGAGGCATCGTAAGGAAATGCAGACCCCCAGAGGGGCTTCACACTCTGCTGTGCCAGGATGTTGTGTCTGGCACTGGACCGCATAGAGAAAGAGACCTGGAGAAATCACAGAGACCAAGGAAACCACATGCAAAAAAAAAAAAAAAAAATCCACAGTTAAAATAAGAGCCTGAAGAAGACTTTGTTTTTGAAGTGTGGTTTTGCATTCATTTTAATGCCAGAGTCATTTCCGTCCTGGTTATCACTGGAGGCTCAGACCCTGGGTGATTTTTTTCTCCTCTTTGCTTCTCTGTCTTCCCTGAGATCCATTTTTAACTCTTCCGTTTGTGTGTTTCTGAAATGAGATTAAAAGGCTGAGAGGGAGGGGGTTGCAGCTGTAAGGCTGTGAACATGGCCACCCTGCAAGTAGGACAGGGGATGAGCATGGCTGCTGGCTTACGGGACAGGGTCACCCTGGCCTCAGCTTTGCAGGGCCAGGCTCTCAATCTGGACTCCTCCCAGAGTGACCAGAGGCTGGGGGATGGAGTTGCACTACCACAACTCATAACAGACTGACGTACAAGCTCAGAGCACCTAGTACTAAGCTATAGACTGGAAGCAGGGAAAGAAGAGGCGTCTCTCAGGAAGGATGCTGGGACACCCCACCCCCACATACCCCCCAGTGCCCCAGACCCTGCCCTGGGGGAGCCCCTCTCCTGGGATGGAGCTTTACCTCTGATGCCCCCTCCCAGGCCCCAGGCCCCTCATCATTCACTCAGGTAATGTGATGAAGAGCTAGGGGACACCTTTTTTGTGTCAGAGGCACAGCAGGTCGTGTTTCCCGTCTCCCTCAACCCTTGCTCGAATTTGTGTTCAGGGACTCAGCAACTGTCTTCCAGAACTTAGCAGATAGCCTCGGGCAGGGCGCGTGGTTTGGGCCAGCCCAAGCCGCTGGGCTCTCGGAGGTTTGGGAAGTGCACGGCTCCTGAGTCCAGGGCGCTGGACCCAGGGCTTTGTTTCTTCGTGTGCTGAGGACAGGAAAATTCCAGAGAACGAAGACCCCAACTCAGGCAGGTCCCCGGCCTGCCAGGCCAGGCCAGGACGGAGACAGGGTCCTCATTTACAATGGAACTTATTTTCAGGAGGTTACTCAATGCCAGCCACTGTGCCAAGAGCTATAAGTACCCTTTTTTTTTTTTTTTTGCCTTTTTTTTTTAAAGATGTATTTTATTTATCTGAAAGGTAGAGTTAGAGAAAGAGGTCTTCCCTCTGCTGGTTCATTCCTCAAATGGCCGCTGAAACCAGGAGCCTGGAGCTTCATCTGGGTCTCCCACATGGGTGCAGGGGCCTTGAGCTGTCTCTGTTGCTTTCTCAGGCTCATTAGCAGAGAACTGGACGGGAAGTGGAGTGGCTGGTGTATGAACCGGCGCCCACGTGAGATGCGAGCACTGCAGGCCAGGCTTTCCCCACTCCGCCTCCGTGCATCTTTGCATTCAAGCTGCTGTCAGGTGACAGCCACCCGTGTACAGGTGTCCTGGTGTTGTATCTATAAGGAGAGGCCGGCCCAGGAGGCTAAGGAGCTTCCCCAGGTCACGAAGTCGAGGCTGGAGCCAGTTCACACCCCAGGGTGTCTGTCCGTGGCTGTCAGAGCCTGACTTCTCTATAACCAGGCCTTCTGGGCCCCGGTTCATCGAACTTCTTGTCCCTTCCCACTTGTTTCCAAAAGCTTGTCAAGCTGCTCCCTGCCAGAGACTAATCACCTGGCCCGCCAGCCACTTTTCCTGCCCAAGAGGATTTAAACCTGAGCCCAACAGAACAGTGGTCACATTTTCCCCAGAGCATAGCATTTCCTCCCACTTCCTCCACGACTCAGCCACAAGCCTCGGCACGCTTTGGGAGAGAGCTATGAGGATGCAAATGTGAAACCACTTGTGCTTTCAGTAAATAAAGGGTATAAAGCGATAAAAGCAGAGGGACTTCCCTCTCTTGGGGAACCTGGCTTTGATGAGTTAGAAATGCCTGGGACGCAGCTGGAGAGAGGAGAGAGGGGCATAGCGGAACTCAGATCCAGGAGGGCCTGGAAGGCTGGGCACCATCCTGAAGCTTGGCTCATACCAGAAGTATGGGGGGGCGGGGAGATCCAGGTGGACCCAAGCCCAGGCTGTTTCTCTTTAGCAGGGACGTGGCATGGAAAGCCCGGCTGGGGCCTGGCAGCTCAGAGGTGACCAGCCAGAGCCCTCGGCAGGGGCGTTCCTGGTGGGTCTCCTTCCTACCTCTCTTCCTGGCACCCAGACTTCACCGCCCGCAGCCCCACGTCCCCCCTGGGCTCCTGCCCTGGCGGCACCCTCCACCCCATCATCTCCAGCCCCTGGAGCGGGGCGAGGATGAAGAATGGGGGGGGGGGGGGGACGCTGCCTCGGGGGCCCTATCTCCAGCCCCTGCTCGTGCTCAAAGCCAGATCAGATTCCTCGGCACCATTACTCCTGGGGTGTAGGTTTCCCACTCCTTGTCTCCCGTGCTGGCCTCCCTGAAACCGCTTGGGTGGAGTGGTCTGTAGCCAGAAGAGGCAGCTGGTCAGCTGGCGCCTGTCGGCTCCAATGGCCTCCTCATCTTCCACCCTGTGCAGGTGGTGGCAGAGGACAGCTGGGCCCCTCCCGCGGGATCCTGAACAATGACCGACTGCTGCTGTATTGCATTTCCCCTTCCAGAGCGCCAGGCAGTGGTGGGACGCAGCAGGGATGGCGCCCCCTGCCCCCACACCATGCCCAGGGTGGCACTTCTCACACACGCTCAGGGGGCCCTTCAGGGCCTCCCCTAGACCAGCAGAGAGCACCCCGGGAATCTCTCTCCCCATCTGGGCACCTTTCAAGCCTCTGCCATCCACCATCCCCTCCCGCCTTTAGTGTCAGGGCATCCAACCCCTATCATCATTTTGGGCTCCTTTGCAGGGAGGAAGTGGAAACTTAGGAATCTGGCGGAAAGGGAGGGAGCAGCGAGGCCGTCACACTGGCCAGGCCTCCAGAGGGTTGGTACCCGGGACCGCCAGGGCTGTGTCTGTCTCATTCCCAGTCCAGGGGTATTGAAGTCTTTCCCGCTGGGGAGGGGCATTAGCTGGGGGAAAATAGAATGGAATTTCCTAAAACCAAAGATTCATGGAAGTTAGAACTCTGTGCACGGCCTGCAAGAATGTTCTGGAAGCACTTCCAGGATCTGTCTGCTGTCTTCCCAGTGAGCATCTCAGAGCTGAGTTCATCAGGCCTAGCTCCTCCTCCACTCCTAGAAGAAATGGTGGTTACTGAACTCTGGGGTCTCGGTTCTAGGCTTTCCCCTCAGTCTCGCCAGCACTGCGGCTCCAAGTAGAAACGTTGGCCCTCGCAGTCTGAGTTGCTTCGACGTGTCCATACTCCGGTTCCGTGTTCTGACAGTGTTCTCACTGGCACGGGAGTTTCTAGCTGCTTCACTGATGCCTTTGATGTGTGGCTTTTTTTTTAGCATCAGAATGTTTCCAAGACTTTCATGAACACGGTGGAAGACCGTTGTAGTGGTTATTTTATTATTAAAAGGGCACATCATTCTCTTGAGTAAAATCATATTTGGAAGTGGCACAAAAGCCCAGCAGCTGGGGGCGAGACGTTCGAAGGGCAGCCCCCCCAGTGTCATCAGGAGAGGGCCCTGTGGGAAATGAGTGTCGAGTAAAACCATCCAGAGCCTCGTGCCCGCGCGTCCCTGAGAGAGCAGCCACGTGACCGAAGGCAGACTCCATCGGGGAAGGCTTGTCCCCAGTCGCCCGCATTTACAGAGCTTTCTACTGCTTACGGGGCATTAGCCCATTCAGCCCTCGCACTTCGTGATGGGGAGCTGGTGCCAGTGTCTCAGGTCTGGGGCTCAGTGCCAGGCCAACGTCCCTGAGACCAAGCCTCTTCTATTTCACCGTGAGCAGACGTCCAAATCCAAAGTGAGATTGTGGGAAAAGCGTGGTTACACCAAAAATTACACATCTCTCCAGATAGATCAATTAGAGATAGATAAGAGAGATTAGAGAGACACATAGAGATAGACATAGGTACGGGCTAAATTAGAGATAGATGAATGGATAGACAGGCTGACTGACGCCGGCAATCTGTTTGCTAGCCATCTATAAGCCGGAAACCATTTACAGTGAGCTCCACAAAGAGAAGGAGTTTGCTTCAGTCTCCCTGTGCCTGGCCCCAGTAGGAGCTTAATAAATACTTGTTGAATGAATGCACAGCTGAGAAGGGTGACAAGTGGGATCCCAGGGAGCTGGAGCCACTCACAGGACATGCTAGAATGCACACAGCCGTCACCAGGCTGGAAAAGGTGGCTCAGGTCACCTGCCAAAGCCTCACAAAGAAATTCAAAGGAGGAGAGGGGGCAGGAATGAGGAAGGGGGGCCAGGTTTCAGAAACACAAAGAGCTATCAGAAGCCTGCAGGCTTCAAGACTTCAAATGAGGAATATTGGAGGAGGAAATTAACTGCGCGTCACTGGAGACTGAGAGCTTCATTGCTCAGTTCGTGAAGCCTGAGACGTGGGCCTGGCAGCGCCACAGATGCAGGGAGAGGCAAGTGCACGTGGCATCACCTAGGGGCTTTCAAAAATGCCAGGTACCACCCCCCACCCCCAGTGCTGAACTGGCTGGGTCTGGAGCCTGAGCACCCTCCCCTCCAACTCTAGCCAGCACCAGCTCGGGAGGTGTCCAGCCTAGACACAGAGGCTTTGGAAAAGGAAGATGAGCTCTGGATCAAGCAGCAAATTCGCAGTAGTGGTCAGCATGGAGCCCAGGGGTAGGGCTCCCAGCCTAGTGCCGTCAGCCCTGCTGCACGGCCCCAGGCTCCCAGGTCCACCCAGCTGTCCATCTGGCCGCCCCTTCTCCCACCCACAGGTCAGCATCACGGTGATCGAGGCTCGGCAGCTGGTGGGCTTGAACATGGACCCCGTGGTGTGCGTGGAGGTGGGCGATGACAAGAAGTACACATCCATGAAGGAGTCCACAAACTGCCCCTACTACAATGAGGTCGGTGGTCCCAGGGCCCTCGCAGGGGAAAGGGGGCTCTCCAGATGTGGCAGGCGCTGGGCCTCAGCCCCACTGAGGCCAGGAGGAGCGGCCAGGAGTCGAAGGGCTACCAGTGGGGGCGACTTGGACCCGTCTTGCTACAGCCCCTGGCACACTGCATGAGCCGCCACATCCTCTGATGCCCCCGTCTGGATCCCAGATTGACCTGGGCTGGCCAGCGGCCACCTGCTGAGCTGACACAGCACCTCACACCCCCACGCTGCCCCCAGCAGTGCCAGGCAGAGCCTGGGGCAGTGGCAGCATCCATGAGCACTTCCCTGTGCCAGGCCCTCACCTGAGGCCTTAGGCACGGGGTCTCTGCCAGCCCTGTGTCAGAGGTCATCACGGTTACTCTCACTACACACAGGGGCACTGAGGCTCCTGGAGGAGGCCTCGCCCAACGCTGAAGCGCCTGAGTCAGGTTCTGATGCTCACGCCCCTGCTCAGCTGTCTCCACAGGGCTTCCCTCCTAAGCACTGGCCTTGACTTTGGGATGTAGGGGAGAAAGTGATTGGCTCCAGGATCCTTTCTAGCCATTCGAGGCCATGCCGAGGGTGCTAGACTCACAGACCCTCTAGTTCAGTCTCCCCACCTTACAGAGGGGAAGACTGAGGCCTCAATACGGGAGGGGCTTCCCGCAGCCTCGGAGGGTATCATTAAGGGAGCAGGGCCCACGCCGTCCAGCCTCCCCCACAGTGCTCTGGCTTGCCACCTCGGATGCAGTGTCCTGACCCCTGGGCTCCAGGCAGGAGGCTCTGGTGAGGGTACCTGTGTGCCTGGAAGTCCCTGGCCTGAGGGCTCTGGGCAGCCCCTTCTTGGAGGGGACACCAGTTTGTTTCTCCCGGTGGCTACAGGCGCGAGGGGTACCAGGCTGGCCCAGGTGAGACTTCAGCGTCCTATGTCCCAAGGCAGGCGGGGCCAGCTGGGGGAGCCTCCAGCCCTGCACTTGCAGGAGGAAAACCTGGACACACCTCTGTCCTGCCCAGACCTGGCTGAATTGTCTCCCCTGTGGCCACAGAGGGCCCTCGGAGTGGGATGTCACCGCCGGGGACCTTTCCCAGGTGGAGTCAGCACACCGGGCCACCTGCTCTGACCTCACCTTGGGACTGATCCCTGACTGGAGAGCCCCTGGGCTAGGCGAGGCTCTGCACTCCCAAGCAGAGAGGGAGGTGGCCCTGCTACCTGCCCCGTTACCTGATAGCGGTGCAGCCCGCTGCGGCTGGCTCTAGGGTTCCCCAGGCTTCCTTCAAGTCGCTTCCTCCCGCTGAGGTGCTCCCAGCTCCGTGCTTCCCCACCCAGCTCCTCCTCACCCTGCAGCGCCAGCTCCGACGTCCTGGCCACTGAGTGGCTTTCCCTGCTCTCCCTGGGGCAGTGCTGTCCTCGACTTGCCCCTGTCCCCGTGGTGGGCTGGAGACCCCTGCTCTCCTGCACTGCCGTGCCCAGCTCAGAGCCCTACACAGGCATGAGTTGGAGGGTTCAGTACCACTTGGCCGAGTGGACGTTCACCCAGGTGAAGCAACCTGTCCTCACTAAGCACCAGGATCACAGCACGGGGGCAGGCTGGGGGCCACGGAGAGGGTGGAGACACAGCCTCTGCCCTCACGGGTCACACCCCCCACCCCCTGGCTCCAGCCTCTGCACCTGTTCATTCTGCACCGTCTTATTGCTCCTGACGGCAGTTTTGTCCTTTTTCATCAACCCTAGTAGCTCTGATTCTGCTTCCGTTGGTCTCCTCTGATCCGGGGTTTCTCAGACCCAGCACTGAGGCTGCTGTGGACAGGAGAATTCTCTAGACGTGGGAAGCTGGTGGGCAGCATCCTTGGCTCCTTCCCTCTGGAGGACAATAGCAAACTCATCTGTCCCCAGCTGTAGCTGCCAAAAATGTTTCCAAACATGGCCTGCTGTCCCTGTGGGGGTGAGAATCATCCCCAGTTGAGACCCCACCCTAAACTGCCTTGCTGGGAGACTTCAGCTGCTTCTGGCTGATTCTCCGAGCTGCGGGAATCTTCCCTCCCTCGGCAGGAACAATCGGCAGGAAGGCAGGACTAGCAGATTCCTGTGCTGTCATAAAAGGCAACGATGCCTTGGGGCTACCCTGAGGCACCTGGTCTGGCTGCAGCCTGCCCGCAGGGGAGACCCCTGCTCTGCGCAGGCGTCTGGATGGGCATCTGGGAGCCCTGTCTTCCCTCCTGCCCTTTGCCGCGGATCCTTCTCCGTCTGCATCCTGAAGAACCCGACGTTGCACCATCCCCCAACAGCCCGACTCTCTCTTTGCTTCCCGCCCCTCCTCTGGTGCCAAGGGGTCCTATTCCAGCACAGCCTGCCTAAACACAACCAGGAAAACCCACAGATGCCCACGACAGGGGCTAGACGTCTGGCTAGGGATCTCTCCTCCCTCACGCCTCTCTGGGGACTACCCCCTCTCCTGGCACAGTCATACCTGTGAGTTGTCACCTCCCACCCTCTGTCACATCTCAGTCTCTGCAGAAGCTTCTGCCCCACGGTGTCACTGAAGCTGGCTCCTCGGGGTATCAGGGCCTGCTGCTCCGAGCACAACACCCTCTGCTGTCCCCTCTCCCCTCACTGCTGACTCCTGTCCTCTTGCCTGTCCCTCCCCTTGGGGACCTCCCATGCCGTTCTTGGCTTTCCTTCTCCTGCCTCTTCTCCCCAACTCCGTACTTTGCATCACTTCCTCCGCCCACCACGGAAAAGCCCTGTCTGGGCTGCTTCCCGCCTTCTCTCTCCTGGGGAGCCTCCCCCACCCCAAGGCTTCAGTGACCCACCCCTAGCCTCCCCCCCGCACTGAGAGCTGCAGACCCAACCCTGGCCAGCAGCCCCTGCACCTGCCACCCAGGCCTGCAATGGTCACCCTTTGCTCTGTGCTCGTCCCTGCCCTGGGCTGAATGCTTGGCTGGGCTCATTGTTTCCACCTCATAGCCTCCTGTGTGAACCGTGTCCCCCGGTTCAGTGGGGCAGCCCAGGATCATTATATACATAGCACAGAGGGGTAAACTGAGCCTTGGGGAAGGAGGTGAGCGACCCACTAGGGACTGCACAGTGAGGCTGGCTCTGAAGCCAAGGGTGAGCGTCCCGCGGCCCAGGGCCTGTTCTCTGTGGACATTGAACCCGTCAATCTCCCTGCCACATGCCCACCAGACAGTGGGCCCTCTGCTCACTTCTCATACCCTTGTACCCAGGGCCTGCAACACCCAGGTCTTGGGCAAAGAACTTGCCAGTTACAGCCGGTGAAGTGTCTTCATTCGCCACACCACGGTTCATCCATCCTAACACCTGCCCCGTCCGTTCCTCTGTTCCTCTTATGCATCTCTGAGGCTGGGATGTTACGACACATCTTCTAGGCAGTGGCATGGTTTTGTGGCAGTGTCTGTGGCCTAGCAAACCACAGCTCAGCTTGCAGTACGCAGCATTTTGGAGCCCGTGGCATACGCTACTGTTTCTCATCTGGGCCTCATAAAGGGATTCTGCCATCGTCCCCATTTTACAGCTCAGAAGACAGAGGCTCAGAGAATGAGTTGCTGATGACCATGCAGCTGGACAGGAGCAGAACTGGGACTAGAACCCAAGTCTCCCTGGCTGCCTGGCCCTGGCCCTTCTGAGCACAGCCTGTGGGTGTAGACTTTCTACCTACTGCTGCCACATCGCTCTGCTCCCACAAAGGCCAGCACCGGCCCTGTCCTCCAGACCCCAGATGGGCTCCGCCTCCTTCGAAGGGTCAGTTAGAACCAATGCATTGCCTGTAACCTATGCATCCGACCTTCAGGGCTCAGGAAGAAAAGGCAGGGTACAGACAGGTGCTGGCCTGGGCTCCAGCTGCTACCCGCTGGTGACAACAGCCCGGTTCCTTCCCCTCCCCAGTACTTCGTCTTTGACTTCCACGTCTCTCCTGACGTCATGTTCGACAAGATCATCAGGATCTCGGTGAGTGGGGAGCAGCCCCAGCCAGCCGGGCCGCTCACTAAAGCAGCACCCTCATGCAATTTGTGAGGTTCCCCCTCTGGCTGGACCCATCATAGACAGCCCTGTGCCCGGACAGACAGCTGGGCAAGGGGTCCACCAGGCTGGATTCTGGGGTATGTGAGCCAGCTATCTCTGCAGAATGTACAGCTACCCATGGCAGCTAGCACAAAGCTGGTGTCTGCAGGAAGGGCTCATGCTGAGCCCAGCAAGCGACCTCTGTCCCGCCCACCCAACACCCTCCTGGGTCACCACAAAGCTCGGGTCCCCAGAAAGACTGGGGTGGTGCAACCCCCAGCGGGTCTGACTGCAGATCCTTCCGGAAGGTGATTCACTCCAAGAACCTGCTACGCAGTGGCACCCTGGTGGGCTCCTTCAAAATGGACGTGGGGACCGTGTACTCCCAGCCTGGTGAGTCGCCGTGCGCGGGCTGGGCAGCCACAGCCTGGAGAGCTGCTGCCAGTCTGGGGGGTGCCCCTCCTAGTCACAGCCACCCCGCCCTGCTCACCTGCGGCTGGAGAGCCCCCCAGGGCGGGGTGCCGGGTGCAGTGCCCGCTTCTCGCCACTGCAGAACACCAGTTCCACCACAAGTGGGCCGTCCTCTCGGACCCTGACGACATCTCCGCTGGGCTGAAGGGCTACGTGAAGTGTGACGTCGCCGTGGTGGGCAAGGGAGACAACATCAAGACGCCCCACAAGGCCAACGAGACAGACGAGGATGACATTGAGGGGTGAGGCCCATCTCAGCCCAGCCCCTGCACACCTGGGCCCAGCGCAAGCTCCCGGGGCGGACTTGGCCCAGACCCAGGGCCACCCACTCTTCTTGCCCACACAGCCCATTTTTCCTGGAGGGACTAGGGCAGGGTCAGGCCAGGGCCAGTGCCAAGTGGTTAAGGAGTGACAATCATCCAGACCTCTGACCGTGAGAAATCTGGCAGGAAGAGCGGGTGCTGGCAGACCAGAGTCCTGAGCCTGTGGGATCCCAAAGACACCAACAGGATGCGCCCAGGACAGCAAAGAGATTTCATTCTGTGTGCCAGTTACAGGCAGCTGACGGCAGCCTTTGGAAATATTCTGGGACCTTCATTAGGCTTAGTGGGACAGGTGCTGAGATCCAGTGAGTCGCATCCTCCGTGGCCAGGGGAAGGAACAGTTTCTTGTGGGGTTTCCACCTGGGGGGCAAGGGCCGTGCACAAGACTGGGAGAAGTTGATGGTGATACTGAGATTGGTAACCTACACTACAGCTCTCCAAACACTGCAACCTATCTGAGCCTTGTCGTATTGCTGGGAGGTGGGTATCATTATTGCCATGGTAACAGGGAGGAAACTGAAGCCCATGGAGATGGGGAGGTTCACCCAGGATCCCATGAGTGAGCAGGTGTCTCTCCTTCACCTGGGGCCTCTCAGCCGTCGCTCAGAGGCTGTGCCAGGCCCCAGGGGCGTGGTGATGCTAGACAGGAGCTGGGGGCCTGGACCTGGTTCCTGTGTCAGCAGGAACTTGCTGCTGCCGGAGGGGGTGCCCCCGGAACGCCAGTGGGCCCGGTTCTACGTGAAAATTTACCGCGCAGAGGGGCTGCCCCGAATGAACACCAGCCTCATGGCCAACGTCAAGAAGGCGTTCATCGGCGAAAACAAGGACCTCGTGGACCCCTACGTGCAGGTCTTCTTTGCTGGCCAGAAGGTACTGGGTGATGGGCACCAGGGGCACAGGTGGTGGGCAGGGGTCCGGGGACAGGCCTGAGGCAAAATCAGAGACCTCCAGTGGGTGGGGCTGGGCGGGGAAGGCCAGGCTGGGACTCCGGTCCCCATGGGCCTGGCTTACAGACTCCTCTCCACCAAGGCGTCCTCGGACCAAGAGCTGGGGGGGCAGTGGGAGAGGGGGGAGAGCCAGGGGCTCAGGGTGGGGAGAGAGTGGAAGCGACAAGTCCATGAGCATTCTGAATGCACACACATGTGTGCACACATGCACACGTCCCAGCCCTCGACCCCTCCCACCAGGGCAAGACCTCCGTGCAGAAGAGCAGCTACGAGCCCCTGTGGAACGAGCAGGTGGTCTTCACAGACCTGTTCCCCCCACTCTGCAAACGCATGAAGGTGCAGATCCGAGACTCGGACAAGGTCAACGACGTGGCCATCGGCACCCACTTCATCGACCTGCGCAAGATCTCCAACGACGGAGACAGAGGTCAGGCACGGGGACCCCGCTCCACGCGCTCCTCCTCGGGTGTCTCCAGGCTTTTGTCGGCAGACCCTCCTCAAGGGAAAGGGGCAAGCCTGCACCTGCCTGAACCCGGCTGGCCGGATGTGAGGATTGGTAGCCAGGTGCCCTCTGTGAGATAGAAATAGCATCCACAGACAGCATTGTGATCTCCACGTGGAGGTCCACACAGCTACAGCACACATGCCGTGTAGACACTGTCATCCAAGCGTACTTCAGACACTCCGTGGAAACGCGTATTAGGGGGAAACCGTCCACGAATGTCCATTTTCTGCAGTAAAATAGACTTCTCTGTCATTCCATTCCCCACAAATTGTTTGAAGTAGCCTGTAAAATGACAGTACCTACAGGCTGCTGATAGCGGCAGTGCCTGGCTGTGGACCCATGGGGACAGATCACCTCCCAGGCCCCAGGCACCAAGCACCTCTCCTGTCCTCTGTGTTCGCTGGGTGGGCACAACATGGGCAGGTGACACAAAAGGCCACATCTTGCCTGATTCCATTTGTATCCAGGACAGGCCAATTCAGAGACAGGAAGCAGATTCGTGGCTTCCAGGGCCCCGAGGAGGGGAAACCAGGCCCGGCTGCTCCTAGCGCAATGCGTGTGGGGAGCAGGGGACGGGAATGCTCTGAAACTAGATGACGGCTGCACAGCCTAGTGAATGAGCTGAAACCACTGACGTGCACTTTAAAATGGGGAATTTTATATTACGTGAAATATCTCCCCATTTTTAAACATGATGGACATTTCTTAAAAAGCATGCAGAATAAAAACATCAAGGTAGAAGTGTTCCGTGCTACACGTGAGGCCCAGCAAATCCTAAGCATGGGAGAGCGAATGCGGATGAGGAACTGGGGGGCTTTATGATGAAGCAGGGAGGGAGGGTTCTCGCAAATGGGGGATACGGGTCCCCCAGGACGTCCCCCAGGGCCGTGCTCAGGCGTCTAGGGAGAGCGGGCTCCATCCCGTAGGCGGGTTGTTGGCAGACCCCCACAGAGCGTCAGCACTGTGTGCGCACACCAGATGCCGGCTCAGCAGCCCTCTCCCCGGGAGGCCGCTGGGCGTGACACGGGCCCTCCTCCCTGTCCTCGCCACCACAGGCTTCCTGCCCACGCTGGGCCCGGCCTGGGTGAACATGTACGGCTCCACCCGCAACTACACGCTGCTGGACGAGCACCAGGACCTGAACGAGGGCCTGGGCGAGGGCGTGTCCTTCCGGGCCCGCCTCATGCTGGGCCTGGCTGTGGAGATTCTGGACACCTCCAACCCCGAGCTCACCAGCTCCACAGAGGTGCAGGTGGAGCAGGCCACGCCCATCTCCGAGGTGATGTCCCCACTGTGGCAGCCCAGTTCTGGGGCTTTGCTTGTTGCTGCCGTGTCTCCCCGAGAGGGCTGGACCCCAGCATCAGGCCCCTCCCCCAGGAAGCAGAGACCCCTACTTCACCCCTCAGTGGGACTTGCGTCCCTGTCGACTGCCTGCCCGTGTCCTTCCCACAGGTCCCTCCCTCTGCCCCTCCCCCAGCCACAGCTGCTTCTGGGGGTGCAGAGCCAGCCCCCCATCCAGCGACAGCCTTCAGGGTGTGGACTTCCTAGGACGCCCCACCATCAGCCAGGGGACCTGAGGGAGACGCTGTGAGCTGCCGCGTCCCCTCTAAGGTTCAAGGATGGTTTGAACTACCTCCCCACAGAGCTGCACCGGGAAAATGGAGGAATTCTTTCTATTCGGAGCCTTCCTAGAGGCCTCCATGATTGACCGGAAGAATGGAGACAAGCCGATCACCTTCGAGGTGACCATAGGTGGGTGCTGGGCTCACAGCTGGGGGCCACCAGGCTTAGCGGCTGTACCCAGCCTGGCAATGGGAAACTTGGCCTCTTTTCCCTGTGTTGGCCTCACGGCACCTTTGGTGGGGGGGTGGAGGGTGCACACACTTCATGGAGAAGAAGGAAAGAGGAAAGGAGGGAGGGGGCATCCCTGGGGGCTGGATAGGAGACTGTGGGGACAGCCGCCATGTCCAGAGTGGGCCTCACTTTCCCTCTTCCGGCCCCAGCCCCAAGGCAGCACTTGGACTGTATAGCATGTAGGGCCTGGCAGGGAAGGCCGCTGGGCCCTAGAATGTCCATTCTGCCTCCAGGCAACTATGGGAACGAAGTCGATGGCCTGTCACGACCCCGGCGGCCTCGGCCCCGGAAGGAGCCTGGGGACGAGGAGGAAGTGGACTTGATCCAGAACTCAAGTGACGACGAGGCCGATGACGGCGGGGACCTGGCCTGCGTCTCCTCCACTCCCCCCATGCGGCCCCAGATCACAGACAGGTGGGACCCGCCTCCCCCTCTCCTGTAGCCTGGCCCTCCACCTCCCCAGGCTCCCAGACCTCAACCTCCCATCTCCTCTGCCCAGGAACTACTTCCACCTGCCCTACCTGGAGCGCAAACCCTGCATCTACATCAAGAGCTGGTGGCCGGACCAGCGCCGCCGCCTGTACAACACCAACATCATGGACCACATTGCTGACAAGCTGGTCAGGGCCGGCCGGGAGGGGGACAGGGGCGGAGGAGCAGGCACTGCCAGGGGCCTGGCCTGCAGGGCACAGGCCCACCTGCCCAGTTCTCGCCATGGAACTGGGGCGGCTGCAGGGATGGCCTCGGCAGCACCTCTGCTCCGCCCTGGATTTGGGGTGGAGTCCTGGGGCTCCCTGGAGGCGGCTGGCCAGCCCCCCTGTGTGTAGCCTGCCCCAGGCCCTCCACTGTAGCCTTGATTGCTGCCCAGAGTGCCCGGGGCCGCAGGCAACTCAGAGATAGTCTTCCTTCAGGGACCCAAGAGCCTGCCAAGGCCAAGGTCTCCAGGTTCTGATTGCAGAGCCCAGGACATTGGCCTCGTCCCCGTGAAGCTAGGGGGTGGCCCTGTGAGGGGCCCCGAGGGAGGGGGCATCCACTGAGGCCGCAGGGGAGGGCGCGGCTCAGCGTGTGCCCACCCCGGCCGCAGGAGGAGGGCCTGAACGACGTGCAGGAGATGATCAAGACCGAGAAGCCCTTCCCGGAGCGGCGGCTGCGGGGCGTCCTGGAGGAGCTGAGCTGCGGCTGCCAGTGAGAGGGAGGGCCGCGGGGGGGGCGGGGGGGTGGCGGGGACCCCCGCCTGGGCCGGGAAGGGGAGGAGGCTGCCACAGACTGAACCCTGGCTCCCCACACCCCCAGCCGCTTCCTCTCCCTGGCTGACAAGGACCAGGGGCATTCGTCCCGCACCAGGCTGGACCGAGAGCGCCTCAAGTCGTGCATGCGGGAGCTGGTGAGGGCGTGCGTGCGCCAGGCTGGAGGGTGGATCTGCTTGGGAAAGGGGGACTTCTGCCTCTGAGGTCACAGCCCCGGGCACCCTGGCCTGAACAGTCCCCCCACCAGCAGCTGAGCTGCCCTTTCCTGCACTGCCCCTCAGGAGAGCATGGGCCAGCAGGCGAGGAGCCTGCGGGCACAGGTGAAGCGGCACACGGTGAGGGACAAGCTGAGGTTGTGCCACAACTTCCTGCAGAAGCTGCGCTTCCTGGCAGATGAGGTGGGGGGCCTGTGGGACGGGGCCTGGGCTGCATGGCAAGGGGTGGTCAGGACCCCCAGAGGCCCCATGCGCTGATGGCCTCGGGTGGGGACGGAAGACCCAGCCACCGGGACCCTTCCCACATAGGCCCCCGTCCCTCCTCACTCTGGCTGGCCCTCAGGGGCCAGTCCAGCCCGGTGAGCCCCCTGACCAGCACCCCACGCCCACCCGGCCCCAGCCCCAGCACAGCATCCCTGACGTGTTCGTGTGGATGATGAGCAACAACAAGCGCATCGCCTACGCCCGAGTGCCCTCCCAGGACCTGCTCTTCTCGCTCGTGCAGGAGGAGATGGGCAAAGACTGCGCCAAAGTCAAGACGCTCTTCCTCAAGGTGCCGGGGTGCAGGGCTGCGTGGGCGCCGCCCCCAAGTAGCACGCGCTCAGGGAAGGGCTGCAGAGGGCAGCCAGCAGGCTGTACCCCACCCATCCCCTTCTGCCCTCTGAGGTGTCTGTGAAGGGGCAGGGGGGCCCTGATCGAGGCTCCCCACCAGCCCCCGGGGCCCTTCCCCACCACCCTGGGCCCTGGCAGCCGTGAGGCTCCCCATGACCCCGTGCCCGCCCCCAGCTTCCGGGCAAGCGGGGCTTCGGCTCGGCGGGCTGGACGGTCCAGGCCAAGCTGGAGCTGTACCTGTGGCTGGGCCTCAGCAAGCAGCGCAAGGACTTCCTGTGTGGCCTGCCCTGCGGCTTCGAGGAGGTCAAGGCGGCCCAGGGCCTGGGCCTGCACTCCTTCCCGCCCATCAGCCTGGTCTACACCAGTGAGTGAGGCCTCGCTCCCGGCCCTCACCCTGGGAGGGGCCGGAGGGGTTGCCCGGTCTGCAGCCTCAGCCCGCTCCCTGCCCGCACACAGAGAAGCAGGCCTTCCAGCTCCGAGCCCACATGTACCAGGCCCGCAGTCTCTTTGCTGCCGACAGCAGCGGGCTCTCCGACCCCTTCGCCCGCGTGTTCTTCATCAACCAGAGTCAGTGCACGGAGGTGAGGATGTGGGCCACTGGGGAGGCCTGGGGGTCTGCAGGGTCCTCAAAGAGCCACCCTGCAGGTGGCTACAAGCCCCAGTCTCCCTGGAGCAGGCTGCGGCTTTGATGGTGGCCATGCTCACAGGGCAGGGAACCTGCTGGAAGGGGCTAGAGCAGACCTCGCCTTAGCCTTGACTTTGAGGTTTCCGGAGGAGGCTGGGAACCTGGCCCCTGGTTCCCTGGGAGCTGCGGTGACTGGGGCAGGCTCCAGCCCCGTTTCTCCACGCCCCACACTGCAGGTGCTGAATGAGACCCTATGCCCCACCTGGGACCAGATGCTGGTGTTTGACAACCTGGAGCTGTATGGCGAGGCTCACGAGCTGCGGGATGACCCCCCCATCATTGTCATCGAAATCTACGACCAGGACACCATGGTATGGGTGGGCCCTGCCACCAGGGGCCCCCACCAGTACCACACCTGCCCTGGTTTCCTGCACTCCACCTGCACTGCGCAGTGCCAGCCACCTGCCCGCCCACCCCAAAGCTCCTCTGCTGGGAGTCTGGGCCGCCGACCAACCCCTCCAGTGGCTTCCTAACAACGCTGTGGGCCTCAAGGGGTCTCAGGAGCCAGGCCAGGGCATCAGCACCTCCTGGCCCGGACAGAGTACTGGGAGATGGGCAGCAAGTTCTGCTGGCACCAGCCTCCCCTCCACACACACACACACCCGGGCCTCATCAACTCCATCCACTCCTGCTGCAGCCTCCCAGCCCCCACGTAACAGCCTCCCAGCTCTCCATGAGGGGACCTGGAGGAGGAGTAGAGGGTCCGGTGACCC
The DNA here is from genome assembly GCF_051225735.1 of Oryctolagus cuniculus. NCBI lineage: Eukaryota > Metazoa > Chordata > Mammalia > Lagomorpha > Leporidae > Oryctolagus > Oryctolagus cuniculus. The sequence continues at coordinate 181,313,661 of NC_142868.1, forward strand.
CGAGAGTTGGGAAGCCACCCCAGAGGACTCTGGATAAGAGGCAGGAGGACCTTCCATCTGGTCCTGGGTCCTGGGTCTGCCATTCACTGACCGCTGGCCTTGAACACGTCTTCAGTGGGCCCTGAGGCTTGGCTTTCCCATCTGTAGAATGGGGTGGTCATGCCTGCCCCTGTGTAACTTATGGGGCCAAGGTGAGGACGAGGGAGGGAGTAGGTGCAAACTTGAACAGCAAGCGCCAGAGGCCACAAGCTGTTCACCCTGTTAGGGCAAAGCCGACTTCATGGGCCGGACCTTCGCCAAACCCCTGGTGAAGATGGCGGACGAGGCGTACTGCCCACCCCGCTTCCCGCCCCAGCTAGAGTACTACCAAATCTACCGCGGCAACGCCACGGCCGGAGACCTGCTGGCTGCCTTCGAGCTGCTGCAGGTGGGACGCCACGGGGGAGGCTGTGGGGAGTGCTGGTGCCTGGGGGGTCTCTCCCAGGGTTTCTCAGGGTCCTGCAGCCCTTCGGCCTGCTCTGTCTCCCCTGAGCTCATGGCAAACAATTCATGGGGAGAGACCCCTCCAGCCCCCCACCCAGTGTGTGACCTGTGACCCCTATCACCCAGATCGGGCCAGCAGGGAAGGCCGACCTGCCCCCCATCAACGGCCCGGTGGACATGGACCGGGGGCCCATCATGCCAGTGCCTGTGGGCATCCGTCCTGTGCTGAGCAAGTACCGAGTGGAGGTGGGTGAAGGCCACTGACTGCCCCCGCCTTCCCCACACAGGCTTCCTGGGTCTCCCGCCCCCACTTCCTGTTCCCCTCACCTTCTCTGCACCCAGCACTGTTGGTGGACACTCAGCCCCTCATCGTTCAGATCTGGAGACTAAGGCCCAGGAGAGGAAGGGGCTCGTCCAAGGTCACCACCAGCAGCCAGCAGTGTGTGCCAGGGCCACTCGTGACCTCCCTGCCATGCCCTCCCTCCACAGTGCCCAAGGCCAGCTGTCCCGGCCCCACCCTGCCCTCTGAGATCTGTGCTCTGCACCACCACCCTCTCCTCCCTGCCTGAGCCGCGCCCTCTCCTCCTCCCCACCTCCTAGGTGCTGTTCTGGGGCCTGCGGGACCTGAAGCGGGTGAACCTGGCGCAGGTGGACCGGCCGCGCGTGGACATCGAGTGTGCAGGGAAGGGGGTACAGTCGTCCCTGATCCACAACTACAAGAAGAACCCCAACTTCAGCACCCTGGTCAAGTGGTTTGAGGTGGTGCGTGCCGGCCTGGGGGTGGGGGTGGGCAGGCAGAGCTGTGTGCGACCCGTGGGGCTCCCCCGGCCCCCTCCTCTGAGGCCCGGGCTCTGTGCCCCACCCCAGGACCTCCCCGAGAACGAGCTCCTGCACCCACCCCTCAACATCCGCGTGGTGGACTGCAGGGCCTTCGGCCGCTACACCCTGGTGGGCTCCCACGCCGTCAGCTCCCTGCGCCGCTTCATCTACCGGCCCCCGGACCGCTCCGCCTCCAGCTGGAATACCACGGGTATGGCCACGGCCACGGCCACGCCAAGCCCAGGCCGCCCTCGCCAGCCAGGCAGGGCACCAACGCAGTGCCAGAGTTGGCCCCAGGGGCTGGGGGAGGGGCAGGCCCTGTTCTGGGAGCTGAAGGAGGCTGCCGGGGCGGCCCTTCGCCGAGCAGAGAGAGCGGCAGCCCGCAGGTCTGGGCAGCAGGGCTGAGCCAGGCCTCCACCAGGCTGTCCGGCCCCACCACCCTCCGCCTTCTCTCTGGCTCGCTGACCCTCCTCAGGCCCTTCTTTCTCCCTCCATGGCCCTCCTCCCACCTCAGAAAGCTCCAGAGTCAGTTCTGGGCCCCTGCTCCCACCTGCCCCCAACCCTCACTGCTCCTCCGCTGCCTGTCCCGGGCTGCTGTGCGATGGGCCCCCGTCTCACCCTCAGGGGAGGTCGTGGTGAGCATGGAGCCCGAGGTGCCGGTCAGGAAGCTGGAGACCATGGTGAAGCTGGACGCGGTAAGACAGCGGGCCGGCGGGGGCGGCTGTGGTGCCGACGCATCATGTGAGCCAGGCCGCTGTGCCCCCAGAGGGAAGAGCGTGATCACGGCTGCGGGGTGCGATTGTCAGGGCTCACCCTCCACGCCCCTCCATGCCGATGCTGTCCTGGGTCCCACACACCTGTGCATACAGGTGTCCTGTGCATATGCCTGAGGCTATGTGTGCACAGGGACAGAGTGCACAGGAAGAATAGAGGTGCACCTGAGGCGAGGGAGTCCTTGTGAGACCTTCAGGGGAGGGCGGGGCGGGGGCTGCCTAGAGCCGTCGCCCTGGGGTCGGGGGGCTGCTCTCCACCTCCCACTCCCAACTTCGGCACTGCGGGCAGCTGGGGCGGTCCCCCACATCTGAGGCCTGAGCTCACTCAGAAATGACCTCCCCTCAACCGGAAATCCGTGGCCCCAGGGGACCAGGGTGGACAGCGTGGGCGCTGGCCACGCTGTCAGGAAAGGAGAGCCATGAGTCCTGGTCCACGGCCCTGGGTGGCGCTGCCGGAAAGGTGTGCTCCTTGGGGCTATCGGAGGCCAAGGCCCCTGCAGCCCCCGAGCCACTCTCTGGCCACCTGCTCCCTAGTTTCTGGTCACCACCAACACAGCACAAGTGACCCTGGCCAGAGCTCCTGGTCCCACAGCCCTGGGCCCTGGCGAGGTGTTGTGGCCGTGCCTTTCCCCACCATGTAACTGCACATATCAGCTTAATCGTGACGCAGCCTGCCTGGGAGGGGGTGGGAGAGAGCGAGGCTGCAGCTGCCCCTGCAGAGCCAATACTGCCGACCCTGTGTGCGTGCTGGCATGGGTGCCCTGGCCCCCATGCGGACTCAGTGGTGCTACAAGTGGGTACCGAGGGCAGCCAGGGCCAAGGCCACCTCCCTAGAAGGGCTGAGGGACAACGGCAGCCTGAAGAGAGCCTGGCGGAGCATGCAGGAGGTGCCCTTGTTAGCACCAGGCTGGCCTGGTGGAGGGCACTCGTGCCCGGCCCCACTCCCTAGGCCAGGCACTGCCTGTGGCCCGAAGGCCCCGCGGCTGATCTGCCCCTGCCCCTGTCTCATTGCTTCTCCTCTGCAGGCTTCTGATGCTGTCGTCAAGGTGGACGTGGTGAGTACAGGTGCCACTCAGGGGCTCTGGGGCGAGAGGGCCCTAGGCTGGCTGAGCCACCCTGGCCCGGGCCGCTTGGACTGGCACAGTTTTCTGGAGAGGCTGGGCAAGCAGCCACAGTCCGCTATCACCACTGACTCACAGTGGCAGGCCGTGACCCTCCCAGGGCCGCAGCAGTGTCCTCCCCACAGAGCCCTGAGCCTCGACGTCAGTGCCCCTAGCGTTCATGAGGGCCAAGGCTTTCCTGCAGCAGATAGTCAGGGTGGGAGGTCCCCGGGATTGTCTGGGGCCAGGATGGGGGTCCCCAGGATTTCTAGGGTCAGGATGGGGGTCCCCGGGATTTCTAGGGTCAGGATGGGGGTCCCTGGGGTTGTCTAGGGTCAGGATGGGGGTCCCCGGGGCTGTCTAGGGTCAGGATGGGGGTCCCCGGGGTTGTCTAGGGTCAGGATGGGGGTCCCAGGGCTGTCTAGGGTCAGGATGGGGGTCCCCGGGGCTGTCTAGGGTCAGGATGGGGGTCCCCGGGGTTGTCTAGGGTCAGGATGGGGGTCCCAGGGCTGTCCAGGGTCAGGATGGGGGTCCCAGGGCTGTCTAGGGTCAGGATGGGGGTCCCCGGGGCTGTCTAGGGTCAGGATGGGGGTCCCCGGGGCTGTCTAGGGTCAGGATGGGGGTCCCAGGGCTGTCCAGGGTCAGGATGGGGGTCCCAGGGCTGTCTAGGGTCAGGATGGGGGTCCCCGGGGTTGTCTAGGGTCAGGATGGGGGTCCCCGGGGCTGTCTAGGGTCAGGATGGGGGTCCCCGGGGCTGTCTAGGGTCAGGATGGGGGTCCCCGGGGCTGTCTGGGGTCAGGATGGGGATCCCTGGGGTTGTCTGGGGTCAGGATGGGGGTCCCTGGGATTTCTAGGGTCAGGATGAGGGTCCCCAGGGCTGTCCAGGGTCAGGATGGGGGTCCCCGGGGCTGTCCGGGGCTCTGGAAAGGGTCAGGGCACAGGGAGCCAGCAGGCCTCTTCGCCCGGCCCACCCACAGGCTGAGGAAGAAAAGGACAGGAAGAAGAAGAAGAAGAAGGGCACCTCGGAGGAGCTGGAGGAGGAGGAGCCGGACGAGAGCGTGCTGGACTGGTGGTCCAAGTACTTCGCCTCCATCGACACCATGAGGGAGGTGAGGTCTTGCACGGGCTGGGGGAGGGGGCCACCCAGCCCACCCTGGGCCCCCAGCAGTCCCTTCCTGCTCCCCTGCAGCCCCAGCCCCTCCACTTCCATTCGTGTGAGCCCAGAATGGCCGTGGCCCACCTCCGGGAGGGCCCGGTGTTCCCCGGCTGGTGGCCCCACCTGCCTTCCCGGTCTGGCTGTCCCCATGTGCTCATCCACTTGTTCCCAAACATCTGGAGTCTGTGATGAGGCAGACACTGCACTAGGGCCTGTGGAACCAGAAGATGCCAAACCCACCCTGGGGAGCCCCAGATTAGCAGGCACAGGAGACATATGAGCGGTTGCATACTGGGCGATATCGATGGCAGTTCAAAGCCTGGGGGAGGCAGGGAAGGCTGCATGGAGGAGGCGACCTTAGGAGAAAAGGAGAAGGAGAAGTGTGTTCAAAGACCAACAGGGCCCAACGGCCTCTTGGCAGCACTTCCAAAGCTTCCTCATTCTGTTCGGTTTACATCTTGGTCACCGTCCCTGTGGAAGGTTCTTCCCCCGTCGCGTGTCTGTGGGTTCTGCCCACTGAGCCAGATGGAAGCTTCATGAAGAGCGCGTGTCCCTCCTCTTGTCCGTGCTTGCTCAGGGCGCTCCCTGAGAGGCCGAGTGGCCAGAGGGCCACATGCCTGCACACCCTCCCTCCCCCAGGGTCCTTTCCGGAACCCAGGCTGGGTGTGGCGTTTGCCGTCCGTTAGCTATGGCACAGAGTACGCAGCAGGGGTGGGGTGGACGAGACGCAGGTTCCCTTCGCTCCCAGCACATCAGGGAGGACAGGCCACAGGCCAGCTGCTGACCCAGCGGGGTCGGGTCTCCAGTGGGTGGGGTGGAGATGGCTGCCTTCGTGTCCTAACTCCAGTGCCCAGGAAGGGGTGGAGAGGAGGCAAGGCTCGTCCCCTCCCTTTCTGGCACTAAGCCCAGCCCTTGCACGCACCTCTTCCCCTTGCCCTGGCCAAGGGAGGCTGGGAAATGCAATCTTTGCAAGCTGGGTGTGTGCCCAGCAAATGTTGTAAGAACAGGAGAGTGATAACGGGCCAGCCGGTAGGGTCCTCCCCAGCATCGCCCGCGTTCACCTTGCCAGCCGGGAGCTCCAGGAGGCGGCCTGGTCGCCTTCTACTCCTGCAATTTTCATGTGCTGCCACCAGGTGGCGGTGGCGACTTGGGGGAAACTGGTGATTGCCCAATGGGTGGTGCAGACTTAGATAAAGAAAATAAGGCACGTTTTCTTACTCAATATTTTCTGCATTAAAAAATAATATCGTCATGAAGCAGCATTAGCATGATATATTTAAGTGATACACGGTTTCAAGATTCACAGGCCGTGTGTACAGTAGTCGGATTGTGCACATCATCAAGTTTTCAAACCTGCGTTAATAGAGCACATGAAGAAGTTGAAATGCAGCAGGAAAGACCCTCTGCTCCCAGCAAGCCTCACTCTAGACTGGTCCAGGCTGCAGTTTGGAGTCAGCAGACCCCTCCCCAGGAAGCCCACCCTCCCATGCTCCCCTTATTTTTGGCAGCAACTTCGACAACAAGAGGCCTCGGGAGTGGACTTGGAGGAGAAGGAGGAAGCAGACAACACCGAGGGTGAGCCCTGGGCCCGGCTCCCACCTTCCCCACCTCCCAGGGCCCTCACAGCCGCAGCAGGCAAGGCCAGGCTCTGTCGCGCAGGCCAAGACCCCATCTGCAGCGGCTGCCACGCTGACCGCTGGCCGGGCAGCACCGCAGCAGCAGGTGCAGGGTGGCCAGGCTGGAGGGGCCCCGGCGTTCAGCCCGCCCGGCCTTTTCCAGGCCTGTCCCATGGAACTGTGTTCAGGGGTGTTCTGGAGCGAAGCCAGGGTCCCGGGGGCAGATCAGTGCGGGAAGTGCCGCTCTTCCAGCTTCCTGTGCTGTGGCACTTAGAGCCTTGAGCACGCACATGGCTGTGGAAGTCTCTAGAAGGAAGATACGGCATAAAATGCTTCCCCGGCGGGCACTTGCCTGCTCGCATGTCAGAGCGCCCCAGTGGAGTCCTGGCTCTCCACTTCCGGTCCAGCTTCCTGCCCTGCACACCTTGGGGGCAACAGCTGACGGCTCGAGCACCTGGGTCTGTGCCTCCCACACAGGAGACCCAGACTGAGCGCTGGGCTCCTGGCTTTGGCCTTGAGCACTTGGGAACTAAACCAGCAGATGGCAGATGTTTCTCCGTCTGTCTCTCTTTCAAATACAATGAAAATAAGTGTAAAAAAAAAAGTTAAGTTTATCTCCCCAACCTGCTTGACCACAATACCCCTTTTCCTAAATTACAGCAGCAGTGCCGGAGCCTGGTCTTCCACTTCCTGCCGTTTGGGAAATGCCTTCTTAATGACAGGGACACGGGGCGTGGCACGGGGCAGCGTGCGGACGCCTCCCGGCCGCAGCCTGCCGAGTGGCGCCCCGGGTCCACGCGCGCTCCCAGACGTGACCTGTCGCCCCTGCTTTACAGATGGCCGCACTGAGGCCCAAGAACTTAGATTAGTGAGGTGCATGAGCAGCGGAGCGGGGCCTCGAACCGGGGCCTTCCCGCTCTGCCAGCTCCCAGTGCTGACCGAGGCCGCGTCTGCCTCTGCCAGGCCTGAAGGGGCCCGTGAAGGGCAAGGACAAGGCGAGGGCTGCGAAGGAGGAGAAGAAGAAGAAGACACAGGGCCCCGGCCCTGGCCAGGGGCCCGAGACCCCTGAGAAGAGGAAACCCAAGATTGATGAGCTGAAGGTGAGGGGGTAGGCGGGGGCGGGAGGCCGCGGGCGCAGGGGCCCTGGCCCAGGCCTGACGCTGGGCTGGCCCAGGTGTACCCCAAGGAGCTGGAGTCCGAGTTCGACAATTTCGAGGACTGGCTGCACACCTTCAACCTGCTGCGGGGCAAGACCGGTGATGACGAGGACAGCTCCACCGAGGAGGAGCGCATCGTGGGCAGGTTCAAGGTCAGGCCCCGGCCCCTGCTCCTGCCCTGGCAGCTCCAGAACCCCTGGGCCTCCCCAGGACCCAGCCAAGCCGGATGTTCCGTGCCCTTAACACCTTGGAAAGCCTCCCTGCCCGTGCCAGGCGGACCTGCACCCTGAGCCTCGCGCCTCGCCGCAGGGCTCCCTGTGCGTGTACAAAGTGCCACTCCCAGAGGACGTGTCCCGGGCAGCCGGCTACGACCCCACCTACGGCATGTTCCAGGGCATCCCGAGCAACGACCCCATCAACGTGCTGGTCCGAGTCTACGTGGTGCGGGTGAGCCCCCCGCCCAGGAGGGACTGACAGCCCAGGACTGGGAGGGCCCCGGGGACGTCGCCCGGTCTGAGTGTCCGGCCTCGGGTCCCCTGCTCCTGGCCCCACCCTCACCACCACAGCCCCTGCTCAGGCAGCCTCCTCCCCACCGCAGGCCACAGACCTGCACCCGGCCGACATCAACGGCAAAGCTGACCCCTACATCGCCATCCGGCTGGGCAAGACGGACATCCGCGACAAGGAGAACTACATCTCTAAGCAGCTCAACCCCGTCTTCGGGAAGTAAGGCCTCTGGGAGGCCCCGCCTCCCCCCCCCCCCGGACCCCCAGACCACCTGCCACCCGCCCCGCCCTTCACTTGCCCCTGACCCCTGCCAGGTCCTTCGACATCGAGGCCTCCTTTCCCATGGAGTCCATGCTGACGGTGGCCGTGTACGACTGGGACCTGGTGGGCACCGACGACCTCATTGGGGAGACCAAGATCGACCTGGAGAACCGCTTCTACAGCAAGCACCGCGCCACCTGCGGCATCGCTCGCACCTACTCCACGTGCGTGCGAGGCCAGGGCGGCGGGGCGGGGGTGGGGGCGGGGGCGGGGGCAGGGAGGGGCTGTTGCGCAGAGCACGGGGCTTTGGGAAGGTGCACTAGTGTGTGGTTTGTGTCCCGGGCCCAGAACTGGCCAGAAGCAGCTGCCCCTGGGGCCGGCCCTGTGCCCACTGAGCCCCGCCACACCTGTGTGTCCCCTCCCACAGGCATGGCTACAACATCTGGAGGGACCCCCTGAAGCCCAGCCAGATCCTGGCCCGTCTCTGCAAGGAGGGCAAGGTGGACGGCCCCCACTTCGGGCCCCCCGGGAGGGTGAAGGTGGCCAACCGCGTCTTCACCGGGCCCTCGGAGATGGAGGACGAGAACGGTGAGGGGGCCTGGCACAAGGCTGCCTGGGCGAGGGGCGCCCCACACCGCCCTGGCCCAAGCTGGGCCTTGTGCACCCCTGCCCGGCACCCAGAGCCCCTGGCACCTGCCCAGTCTGTGCCCTCCCCCGCCTTATCTAGCACTCTCGCCACACCCCCATGGCATAGGAGGTCACCCCCACGGAGACCCAGCGAGTTTCAGCGACCTGCCCACGGCCAAGGAGCTGTCTGGAGACACAGGGAGGGTGTGGGCTTGGGTCCTTCCCTCTCCAGTGCCTCATGCAGCCCTCACTTCCCCAGGGGATGGGGAGTGTCTGTGCTGGGAACTTGTGCCCGCCCCCTGGGAGATTCCCCCCTCCCTGGCCTGCTCACGGCCCAGCAGGGCTCTCTGGTCGCACAAGGAGCCAAGGGCACAGACCTCAAAACCTTGGCCAAGCCTCTGCCCCTCTGTGCCTCAGTTTCCCCAATAGTAAAATGGAGGTGGGATGGACTGGGGATGGCTCAGCAGGGCTCCTTTGTGCCATTAAGTGCGGGACCGCGGCACAGGTCTCCTGCTTCTGTGCCGGCACCCACAGGTCAGAGGAAGCCCACAGACGAGCACGTGGCGCTGTCCGCCCTGCGCCACTGGGAGGACATCCCGCGCGTGGGCTGCCGCCTGGTGCCAGAGCACGTGGAGACGAGGCCGCTGCTCAACCCTGACAAGCCAGGCATCGAGCAGGTGACGCTGGCCTGGCCAGGCCTGGGTCCTCGGGCATTTGGGGGAGGGGGCTCCTGTGCCAGCTCCGCAGAGGCAGAAGCAGGGCTGGGCGTGTCTGCCACTTCCGGAAAGCCTGGAGCCTCAGCCGCAGGGTAACTTGGTGACAGGGGTCTGCTCCGGGTGAGAGTCACAGCAGCCAGGGAGGCCGGCGTCTCCCGCAGAAGCCATGATTGGCTGCCGGTGACGTCACAGGGATTCCTGGCGGCCAAAATGAAATGGATGTCCTCAACAGACAGGGTTGGGGGTGAGGAGAGCCCACATTCTGGGTGGAGGGGGGAGTCCCTGGAGACCTGCACACCCCTTCCCCAGGGCCGCCTGGAGCTCTGGGTGGACATGTTCCCCATGGACGTGCCGGCCCCTGGGACGCCTCTGGACATCTCTCCCCGGAAGCCCAAGAAGTGAGCGGCCCAGGGCCCAGTGCTGCTCCCCCCACCTTGCCCTACCTGCCCAGCCCCTTTCCACCCAGCCCCATCCTCCCTGGGGGACTCGGGCCCAGATGGCCTTAGCCTGTTGCCAGCTCCCCAGGCCCTGCATGTGACCGCCTGGCCTCATGGGGGAGGAACGGAGTGGCAGGGCCTACCCCTATGGGACCCCCTTGCCCTGTGCTCTGCAGAGGGAGAGGGAGACGAGCACCCTCAGCTTGGGTGTGACCTCACACAGACACGTCCCTGTGCACACACACTCCTCACACACACATGTTCACAAGTCCTACTCACATACACACATGCATGCACACAGACACATCCCCATGCACACACGCTGCTACTTACACACATGTGTTCACACAGTCCTACTCACAGACATGTCCCCATGCACACAGACACATCCCCATGCACACATACTGCTACTTACACACACGCGTGTTCACAGGGTCCTACTCATGTACACACACGTGTGCACACAGGCTCCTACTCACATGCACATGTGTGTATACACAGACACGTCCCTATGCACACACATGTTCACACATACACTCCTGCTCACATGCACACAGCCACGTGCCTGGCTGACCATCGCGCTCCCCGGGGCTCCCCTGAGGCCCATCAGCCCCAGGCCCTTCCTGGCCAAGCCCCCAGGGCCCGCCCGGGCTGCCCGGCCTCGCGCCCCTGCCGCCCCTCCCAGCCGCTCAGCAGCCCCGCGTGCCGGCAGGTACGAGCTGCGGGTCATCGTGTGGAACACGGACGAGGTGGTCCTGGAGGACGACGACTTCTTCACGGGGGAGAAGTCCAGCGACATTTTTGTGCGGGGGTGGGTGAGCGCCTCCCACTGGGCGGGGGAGGGGTGCGGGGGTGGGTGAGCGCCTCCCACTGGGGGGGGGTGCGGGGGTGGGTGAGCGCCTCCCACTGGGCGGGGGGAGGAGGTGCGGGGGTGGGTGAGGGCCTCCCACTGGGCGGGGGGGGTGCGGGGGTGGGTGAGCGCCTCCCACTGGGCGGGGGAGGGGGTGCGGGGGTGGGTGAGCGCCTCCCACTGGGCGGGGGAGGTGCGGGGGTGGGTGAGCGCCTCCCACTGGGCGGGGGGGGGTGCGGGGGTGGGTGAGCGCCTCCCACTGGGGGGGGTGAGCGCCTCCCACTGGGCGGGGGGGTGCGGGGGTGGGTGAGCGCCTCCCACTGGGCGGGGGGGGGGGTGCGGGGGTGGGTGAGCGCCTCCCACTGGGCGGGGGGGGGTGCGGGGGGGGGTGAGCGCCTCCCACTGGGCGGGGGGTTTGTGCGGGGGTGGGTGAGCGCCTCCCACTGGGCGGGGGGGGGTGTGGGGGGGTGGCGCGCTTGGTCCGCAGCTGTGGCGCCCTGCAGGTGGCTGAAGGGCCAGCAGGAGGACAAGCAGGACACGGACGTGCACTACCACTCGCTCACGGGCGAGGGCAACTTCAACTGGCGCTACCTGTTCCCCTTCGACTACCTGGCGGCTGAGGAGAAGATCGTCATCTCCAAGAAGGAGTCCATGTTCTCGTGGGACGAGACCGAGTACAAGATCCCCGCGCGGCTCACGCTGCAGATCTGGGATGCCGACCACTTCTCCGCCGACGACTTCCTGGGTGCAGAGCGGGCAGGGCCGGGTGGGGGTAGCAGCCGGGGTCCGTGTCCCGCCTCTCCCCCCGCCCCCCCTCCGCATGCGCTGTGGCTGACAGCCGTGGCCTGAGTTTAGTGCAGGCGGGAGCAGCAGGGAGGGCGGCCGAGTGGAGGCGCTCGCTGAGGCCGCGGGGCTGCAGAGCCGTCACCCAGAGCTGACCGGGCGGTCACTGCAGGGGCCATCGAGCTGGACCTGAACCGGTTCCCGCGGGGCGCGAAGACAGCCAAGCAGTGCACCATGGAGATGGCCACCGGCGAGGTGGACGTGCCCCTGGTGTCCATCTTCAAGCAGAAGCGTGTCAAGGGCTGGTGGCCCCTGCTCGCCCGCAATGAGAATGACGAGTTCGAGCTCACGGTGGGCAGCGGGCGGGGCCAGGCTGGGGTGCCAAGGGCTGGGCACCAGCCCCGGGCGCTGGAACCTGCCTGTCCTGTCCTGCACAGGGCAAGGTGGAGGCTGAACTGCACTTGCTGACGGCGGAGGAGGCGGAGAAGAATCCGGTGGGCCTGGCCCGCAATGAACCTGACCCCCTGGAGAAACCCAAGTGAGCGCCCCACCCCGCCACCCTGGCTCCTGGGGACTCTGGGACAGGAAGGGGCAGCCAGAACCTTCCCACCGTCCTCCCCTCACACCCAGGCCCCGGCCTCCTCCCTCCCCTCTCCTCCCGCTCTGAACCAGAGGAGGGGCTCTGGGCGCAGGGAGCACCGCCCCTCCCAGGGACGCCCTCATCCAGCAGAGGCAAAGGCTGCCCCTGGTTTTTGCCAAAGGCAGGCAGCTCCGATGGTGGCATGGGTGGCATGCAGGGCCCCAGCCGGCGCAGGCTGCCGGGGAAGTGCTTGGAACTGCACCGCGTGGCCCGGACGGGCTTCCCCAGGCGCAGCCAGCCCAGCCCCAACCTCACCTGGTTCTCGAACCCTCCGGGCTGCCGCTGTTCCGCGGCACACGAGCCACTGGCTCTGCCTGACGCTGCTGCCCTGCCGCTCGCTCTGTCCCGCTGCTCTGTGCCTGGCTCCCTGGGCAAGACGTGAGGTCTGCGTGTCTCCCTGCTGCCTGTGGCGCACACACACACACAAGTACATACATAAGCACACATGTGCATACAAGCACACATACACAGCAACTTTCACGTTTTTATTTTTGTTTAAATAATTTATTTGAAAGGCAAGGGTAGAGTTAGAGGAGAGAGAGACACACACACACCTTCCATCGCCTGGTTTACTCCCCAAATGGCTGCAACGGCAGGGCTGTGTTAGGCTGCACCCAGGAGCTTCTTCCAGGTCTCCCTCATGGGTGCAGGGGCCCAGGCACTTGACCGTCTTCCGCTGCCCTCGCAGGTGCACTAGCAGAGAGCTGGATTGGCAGTGGAGCAGTCAGGACTGGAAGCGGCGCCCAGATGGGATGCTGGCATCGTAGGCCGAGGCTGAACCCACTGTGCCACAGCGCCAGCCCCAGCCCCAACTTTCATGTTTTTAAAGCTGACTCATCAATTCCCAGAACTGGAAGTGACTATTTTACATTTTTACTTACTCGTCAGAGAGGGGAGGCAGCTCAGCAGAGTCCCAGAGAAACAGGCGGAGCCTGTCAGTCCAGCGCGCTCTGCACCCCAGCCCTGGCTCACACTGCCCTCCGCCAGCTCCACAGGCGGGCGGCAGGAAGCTGAGATACGGACAGGGAAGGGGTTTGGCTGGGACCTGCCAGCGAGTCGTGCCAAGGCTGCTCCCAGCGCGGGGCCTCCCAGTAGCTCCATTGGATTCTTACTCTCTCAGCCACCATGCCTGTGTCAGTGCCCCACGCACCAGCTCTCCAAGCGAGGCTCTACCGTGAGCCCCATTTTATAGAGAAGTCAGGGCTCAAAGAGCCACAGCTGCAACTTGAAGCCAGGTGTCCTCTGCCCAGCGCCTGCCCCATGGCTCCCCTTGCACGGAGCCCAGCTGGGGGAGCAGCCCAGGCCCTCCAGGAGGGCAGGGCACTCGTTCGAAAAGCCCCACCAGCGCGCTGAGCCCCTTGGCAGGGCCTGCCGGGGTCGGAAGTTCTTGTTCATCAGGAAGAGGTTGAGCAACACCGTGTTGGGGTGCGGGTGGGGGAGGAAGGGCGGGCACTCGGATCACACACCGTGAGCTGCCGTGGCCACCTGCTTTCGAACAACTACAAGGGCCTGCAGCGGCCAGCCCCATCGCTGCCCGTGCTCGCATAGAGCCGTCCAGGCCCCGGGGGGGGGGGGGGAGTGCAGGAGTTCCTGCAGAGGGCACAGGGCTTTGAGAGCGGCAAGTCAGCTGCTTAGAAATGGACTTGAACCTGGGCTCCAGAACCCCAGCTTTGGAGGCTGGGGCCGTGACAGGGCCTCGTGGGGTCTGGGAGGACACTGGGGTGAGGACTCCCGGGGCGGCTGTGCCCTCCCTGACGGAACCCTCCCGCCACGCTGCAGCCGGCCGGACACGGCGTTCGTCTGGTTCCTGAACCCACTCAAGTCCATCAAGTACCTCATCTGCACCCGCTACAAGTGGCTCATCATCAAGATCGTGCTGGCGCTGCTGGCGCTGCTCATGCTGGCGCTCTTCCTCTACAGCATGCCCGGCTACATGGTCAAGAAGCTGCTGGGGGCGTGAAGGCCGGCGCCTGCTGCCTTTGCCCTGGGGAGCCCCAACCAGCCCCTCGTCCTCACCTGCAGGCTGGGGGGCGTGGAAAGGGATGGGGCCGCAGAGCAGCCACCTCCTGCCCCATCTTGCCAGGGAACCACCTCCTCCAGGCCCTGGCTCTCCAGGAAGTCTCCCCAAACCCGCCCTGGGCTGAGTCTGGGACCCTGGGCCAGGGCCAAGGGCTTCCAAGAGTAAGGAGCAAAAGGTGCCCCCACCCATTCCCTAGACAGACTGAGGAGAGCTGAGGCCACCAGTCCCCACCCCCAAGCCCTGTGGAGGCTGCTCCGCCCACTGCCCGTGGCTCCTCCTCCTTCCCAGGCAGCCCCTATCCTGTTGCAGGTTCCTGTCACTCCCCACAGCTCCCCAGCCCAGAAAGGAGCCGTGCCCTGCCCTGCGGCTGCAGCCAGAGCTCCCTCTCCAAGTGCTGCCCTCGGCCTGCACCTGGGTTTCCGCCGCCTTTCTTCGTTTCTTGAGTGTGACTTTTCTCTTAATAAAAAGAATCCAAATCCTGGCAAGGCTGCCTTGGTCTGGGGGGCGGGGTACAGGGTCGGTGAGTCTGGCTCCGTAAACTGGGCACCAGCTGGGTGCCTACAGCTTTGCCCTGCAAGCGGCCTCTCCTGGCCCAGGGTTCCGAGCAGGTCCAGGCTGTCCATGGGAGGAGCCTCAGCCCACAGCCCAGAGGGTACGCCAGGTGGACCCAGGGGCCCCTCCCAGGGCACCCAAAGTGTTCTTCAGGCCTAGAGACCATTGGAAGGTGGAAGACCCCACAGAGACCCCAAAGCGCCAGCTTCCACCCATAGAAACCAGCTGCTTGCAAGGCAAGAAGGGGCCCCATGGCCCTGGCCATGGCCTCTGTTCACCCCGTGGGTGACTGCAGCCTGGGGACTAAGTCCACAATGACACAGGCAGGGCAGCGGCCCCCGTGTCACCAGACCTGGCCTCTTCAGAGAGATTCAGCCACAACTTTTTTTAAAAAAAAAGACTTTAATCACAACTGCAGGAGACAGGCAGTGCAGGCCTCTCGTTGCCCTGTTCTGATGGGCTCATGAAGACGGCTCTGGGAGACCCAGGGGGTGGGCCCGAGCACAGGCAGAAGGGGCCAGCCCTGACACTCAGCCCTTTGAGGTCTGCTGCTATTTTGTGGGGACCCGGAACACCTGAGTCGGAGGAACCTGCAGTTCCGAGTTTATCTGGAAGAGAGAGAGTGAAGGTCATCGTCCTCCCCTGGGCCCTCCCGCAGGACCCGCAGTCAGGGGCCCAGGTGGCTCCCCACGGCCGCTTCTCCTGTCCAAGGCCCAAAGACGCCTCTTGGAAAGGCCACGGCTGCCTCCTACCCAAGCCACGGACGGGGCGTCAGCCCCCTGCGCCGGTCTCCGCCTTCCCCTCTGATTCACTCTCTCAAGCCCTGCAGGCTCGCCCCAGACCACAGACCACAGACCCTGGGCTGGCAGGGTGGAGGACCTCGGGACCACCAGCAGGTGAAACGGGGGAGTGAGTCTGCCCCAGGGAAGATCACACAAATGAGGCTCCATAGGCAGTGAAGCTACTCCTGGCTTTGGTGCTACTTAAAAACCAGCAGTCCCAGGCCGGCGCCACAGCTCACTAGGCTAATCCTCTGCCTTGCGGCGCCAGCACACGGGGTTCTAGTCCCGGTTGGGGCGCCGGATTCTGTCCCGGTTGCTCCTCTTCCAGGCCAGCTCTCTGCTGTGGCCCGGGAGTGCAGTGGAGGATGGCCCAGGTCTTTGGGCCCTGCACCTGCATGGGAGACCAGGAGAGGCACCTGGCTCCTGGCTTCGAATCAGCGTGATGCGCCGGCCGCAGCGTGCTGGCCACGGCAGCCATTGGAGGGTGAACCAACGGCAAAAGGAAGACCTTTCTCTCTGTCTCTCTCTCACTGTCCACTCTGCCTGTCTAAATAAATAAATCTTTAAAAAAAAAAAAAAAAAAAAAAAAAAAACAGCAGCGGTTCCAGCAGGGCGCTGGTGCCCAAAACCACAGCGCCCAAGGGACCTGGTCACAGCCCGGCTGCCCTGGAGCAGACTTCGGGCGTCGTCCACTCCAGTTACTGCCACCACTTGAGGTGCGGCTGCAGACTCCTCGCCCCGCACCCCCAGCTCCTGCCCTGCCGACAGCGTGGGGTCTCGGGGCCCCTCCCTGGCCGCACCTGGGCGTTGAGATACTGTCGCAGCAGCTGCTGCAGCTCCGTGTTCTGCTTTTCCAGGGACTCGTTCTCCAGCAGCAGCTTGGCCCTCTGGGTAAGCACGAGGCTGTGGGCAGCAAAGCAGGGTGGAGGCCCACAGAGTCCCCGATCCTTGGCCAAGGATGGAAGACCCCAGACACCTCGCCTTTCCCCAGGCCCCTCACTGAGCCAGGCCCGCAGAAAAGAACAGGCAGGGCAGGGCCTGAGGGCTGTCACCCCCAACACGAGCTGCCAAGGGCGGCTTCTGTCTCCCAGGCTTTGCGGGAGCAGGGCGGTGCCCCGTCCCGGCCTCCCGCTCCAGAGCCCTGACGCATGCTCACTGGTACTTCTCCAGGGCTGTGTAGAGCGCATCCCAGAGGTTCTGCTTGGAGGAAGGGATGACCGTGGTCAGCGCCCTCCAGTACTTGGAGTCTTCGGAGTCATCGCGCTCCTCCTTCCGCATCTTCCGCGGTGCCCGGGCATCCCTGAAGGTCAAGAGCAACGGAGCCGTCATTGGCCCCCTCCCTTCCCCCTGTCCCTAGCAGTGCCGTCACCTGCTGAAGCCAGGCCCACACTGCTCTTCCACCCTTCCTTCCCGCTCGGCTCTCCGGGCCTGACGCTCGGCTCTCCGGGCCTGACGATCAGCAGGACACGGTTCCGGGCCCTGGGTACCACCGGACATCCTGAAAGCATCACCACCCCCACCCCAGTTTACGCCCCGCCCCCAGTGACTGCATGTCCACACCCACTTCTTTCACAAGGGCATCTGAAACGGCTCTCACTTGGTCACCCCCTCTGATGGCCTCAACCCAGGACACTGTCACCTCCTGAGTGCTCTCCCTGTATTCTCTCTCTCTCTCTCTCACACACACACACACACACACACACACACAGCTGCCAATAGGATCTTTCTAAAATGCAGCCCTGACCTGGGCTCCCCCGCGGCTCCCAGCTCTTTCCTGGCCCCAGGCCCACAGGCGCAGTGAGAGCTGGCCGGCTCCTCGCCACCAGCCCCAGCCTCACAGCCCATGGCACTGTGGTCATCCCTCCCTGTCCTGAGTCCCGGGCGCACCAGGCCTTCCCTTGGGCCCTTGCGTCCTGAAAAGCCCTGTCCCCACCTGATGCACCTGGGAGCATCCAGCTCCTGTGCCAGCTCCTCCCAGAACCCTCTCTGATAGGCCACTTCCTCATGAACCACACAGTGCACCTGCTACCGTGCTCCGGCATTGTTCTCTCCATGGCGCCCTCACCTGGCAGGCCTAGCAACTGCTTGCCAAATGAATGCATGATGAGTGAATAAAGTGCCCAGCACTGCCATACCCCTTTCCTTCTCAGCCCAGCGACCCCTCCGGCCCTCCTCTGGAGGCCCACTTCCTGCCCCCGCGGCCCTCACTGCCCTCTGCCAGGCTCCGTGCCCGAGCCGCGGTTCACCTGGGCTTCCGCAGGCCCATGACAAAGGCCTCCAGCACCTTGAGGACGTCGTTGGGGTGGATGAGCTTGGGGGAAGGCGGGCTCTCCCTCTCTGCCTGCTCCCCTTCCACCGGGCTCTCTGCCTCTCCCTCGGGCGCCGTCTGCTCGGCCAGCTCCTCCTCGGAGGCTGACGTCAAGCTCAAGTGCTCGGGCACAGACACCACGCTCGTCTGCTCCATGAACGACACCGTGCTCAGCCGCTCTGCGTTCACTTGGTCCGAGGGGGCGATCTGGGGAAAGGTGCAAGGGGACCACGGTCAGGGACGCCCACGCCCCACTGCAGGAAGGGCAAGCACGGCGTGAGACGTCCAGAAACCTGGCCGGGGTGGAACAGAGGCCAACATGGGCGGGGGTGGGGGGGGTGCTGGGAGAGGCACACGAGGGCTTCCAGACAGCACCGGGGTTCTTCCACATCTGGTCACACAGGGGTGCATCTCACTGATACTCTTTTTTTAGGATTTATTTACTTGAAAGGAAGAGCTACAGAGAGGCAGAGAGAGAGAGAGGTCTTCCATCCACTGGTTCACTCCCCAAATGGCCACAATGGCCAGAGCCGGGCCAGGCTGAGGCCAGGAGCCAGGAGCTTTTTCTGGGTCTCCCACATGGGTGCAGGGGATCAAGGACTTGGGCCAGTTCTTCTGCATTCCCAGGCCATTAGCAGAGAACTGGGTTGGAAGGGGGCAGCCAGGACTCACACCGGTGCCCATACGGGATGCCAGCATCGCAGGTGGCGGCTTTACCCGCTACGCCACAGCGCCGGCCCCTCAATGATATTCTTAAAGCTTACACATTATACATATCCTTTTGAATCATAATACAAAATAAATGTCTTCAATTTTAAATTTAGTCTCCTTCCTATTTCTGTCCCGAAATCTACTCAGTTTACCTCCTGGGGTCAAGCAGATCCAAGAGACCGAGTTTCTCCCGACCCCTCCCAAAGAAAGCAACGGCCCCCAGCCCTGGCTCCCCTTCCATGCCACCGCTCGTCCCCAACTGTGTGCACAAAGAACTTCCTCCAGCCCCACAGCGCGGTGTGAACCTCACCCTCTGCCATTTCAGACGATGCCTGAAGAGCGAGCAGCTCATCTGCACCTCGGCCCCACTGCGCCGGGAGCCAGCGCGGACCCGGAGCCCAGAGAGGAGCAGCCAACGTGGCCAAGGGCTGCTCCCTGGAGGGCACAAGTGACACTCGGACTCTGCCATCACCATGATCTGGGGAACGAGGCGGGCAGCTGGACAGGGTGCCAGAGTTTGTGCTAACCCTGCACTGCGACTTTATCCCTCTCACCCATCAGCTTCGACACGCCCACCTTCCCAGGCTGCACCTGTCTCAGCTGGGACCCGGCAGGAGAGGACGCCATGACGACCACATGGAAGTCAAATCCCGGCCTGCGCCGTGGCTCACTAGGCTAATCCTCTGCCTTGCGGCGCCGGCACACCAGGTTCTAGTCCCGGTTGGGGCGCCGGATTCTGTCCCGGTTGCCCCTCTTCCAGGCCAGCTCTCTGCTGTGTGCTGTGGCCTGGGAGTGCAGTGGAGGATGGCCCAAGTACTTGGGCTCTGAACCCCATGGGAGACCAGGATAAGTACCTGGCTCCTGCCATTGGATCAGCACGGTGCGCCTGCCGCAGCAGCCATTGGAGGGTGAACCAATGGCAAAGGAAGACCTTTCTCTCTGTCTCACTGTCCACTCTGCCTGTAAAAAAAAAAAAAAAAAAAAAAAAAAAGAAAAAAGAAAGAAAAGAAAAAGAAAAAAGAAAAAAAGAAAGGAAGTCAAATCCCAGACAGCACCACACTCCTGCCTCATAAAGGAGACTGGCGGTGGGGCAGGGGCTCCACTGCCCTGACCGGGCTTCCTTGCTGAGGCACCGCTCCGTGTCGGGGGGCCACACTCACACCTGAACTGCTGTCCACTCTGCCTTTAGCATGCCCCACTCTCACTTCTGCACTGCGTGAGGCCTCCACTTTGCTAGCAGGAAGCTAGAAATGCACCCACAGGTGAGAGGGGCAGGGAGCCAGCAACTGCAGACGTCCCCTTCGGAAGCAGCCCCGTGTTTACACTGCGCTGCCCTGCCCAGACCCTGGGAACTTTCCAGGCAGTCTCAGCCCTTCCCTGAAGGGAAGCTCCCAGGAGGGTGCCCCCCCCCTCAATGGGGCACCTGGCCTGGTGACCTCTACAGCCTTCCTCCAAGACGGGCACCCTGGGGGAGGAACCCGTCCCAATTCACACTCAGCAAACCCTTTCCCCTGGAGGAGGAGGAGGAGCGGGAGGAGGAACGGCGGGGGGAACTCGGCCCCTTTCCCCTATAAGCCCCCGCCTGAAGACGGACTGCGCCCAGCACTCGGCTCCCTCTGGCCTGCCAGGGGCATTCGCTCTATTCAACCACGTCACCTTGCCTTCCCCAGTCTGAGCGACTGGCCACCTCTCGGATTCTGTACCACCCGGTTCTGATGGATGCCCTACCCCGTAAGCCTTGCCTACCACAGCTGTCTATGCCTGAAATCTTTCTCACGGGAAGACAAGACCCCACCCCCAACTCTGAAGTCTCCTCTCTGTGGGCAGCAAGAACCTGGAGCCAGATTAAGATCCACGGATCCACGGATCCACGGCCCGTATCAGCCATGTGTTAGTGAACTTCCATGGTGGTGACAGCCCAGCAGGTGGAAAGTGGAATCTGGGAAGCTTTGGCGCACGCTGCTTTTACTACAGGGAAATCCAACGGCTTTGTAGGAGTTTAAAGGTCGTCTCTACCGCCTCCTGGGGCATTCATTCTTATCTATCATCCGCTCTACTGAATTCCTGGTCATTTTCATACTGGTTTCTGGGAGCTCTTTATATACCAAGGAAACTGGCCCTCCCTGTAATATGAGTTGCAAATACTTTTCACCAGGCCATCATTGTCCTCCTAAGGTTGCACACAGTGACTGCTGCCCTACAGAACACCTATGAAAACTGTCAGTGCATCGTCTTCTCTTCTCCTTCACGCTTCTCGGCTTTGTCCACCGGTCAGCTCTTCCTGAGACACATCAGGATACTCACTGCGTGGCTAGCCAGACTGAAACATTGTGCAAATTCAATGTTTTTATTTCACACCACACTTCTATAGCTTACACTGTCAGTACGACGACTTCTCCGGATGGGCTGACCTGGTTACGGCGGAGGTGTGGGCGGCCGTGGGCTGACCTCGCAGTGTCTTCCCCTGCCTTGAGGCCGGGCCCAGGGAAGGAGCAGCCGCCTCTCAGCCCCAGCAAACAGGAAATGAGAACAAGGGAGGCTGGGGGTGGCCCCCCGCACGAACCCCCAAACTCCCCACCATCTCTGCAGAAGGGCCGCTCCCTGGGGCTGCTCTCCCCTCGGCCCAAGGCCTCCTCACCTGGCTGGAGGACAGATGGTGAGCCCGGTATTTCAGGAAGAAGTGCACCAGCTTGTACAGGTCCTCCTCGCTTTCGATCCCCAGGGCCTGCAGAGGAAACAGCACGGCTGCCCCAGCACCCGCGACAGCGGCCTTGGGCCCAGGGTGCTCCGCCCAGCGTCCGGGAGGCTGCCCTGGCCCACGGCACGGGGCATTCATGGGGCGTGGGGCACCTCCAGGAAACAGGCGCCTTTGTGCTGACAGCAGCGCTGCTGGCTGATGTGGGGGGGTGGGGGTGGGAGAAGTTGATGACAGGCAGCTGCACACACAACTGCGAAGCCAAGGCGCACCAGAGACGCGGGCAGGGTGCAGCCTGGGGACAAGCCGACGGCTGATGGCTGCGTGCAGAGGCAGGGCAGGGCAGCCCGGAGCCCAGTGGCACTCTGGGAGACCCTGCCTACTCCCAGGGTGGAGACGAGTTCCAGGTCGGGCAGACGGGGCTGTCCCCAGCCCGGCCCGCGGCACTCACCGAGAAGATGGCGTCCAACCGCAGCAGGTAGCACTCGCTCGTCTCCAGGGGCAGGAGGAGGCTCATCAGCTTGCTCTCTATGAGGAAACCCTGAGGAGGCGCAAGAAGGTGGCTCCAGTCAGAGGGGGGCTTCAGCCTGCGGCTGCGCCCAGGAGCAAAACCCAGGAGGCGAGCAAGGCCTTGTGCGCATGCCCGAGCCTCTACAGGGGGCACGGCCGGGGCCTGCCCTGCCTCAGACATGGGTGCCCTGCACCCATTCCCCTCAGCCACCAGCCACTGGGCGCACACCCAGGCCCTCCCCCAGCAGTCCAGACCCGACCCGGTCACAGCACCCACATTTCTGACCCCCCAAATGTTGTAGAATGCGCAGCAGCAGGCACTGCCGAGCTGGGCGAGGGGCAGGCATGGAGCGAGGCGGGCATGGGGGCCCTGAGCGCCTGGGGCGGGCTCCCCGCAGCCTGCAGAGAGGGGAGGCCCTGCCAGCTGACTCCCTCAGCCCTGGTGCCACAGAAAACTACCCCAGCGGTCCCCAGGGGACAGAGGCCGCCCATCCTTGCTCCCCCACTTCCCCGTACCTCAGAACCACACACTCTAAGTAAGCGCTCAGCGCGGCTGAACCAGCCCTAAGTGTTGTCGCTGATACCCGGTGCAGATGCCCAAGCCTAACAGACGTCCAGCAGCCTGAAGCTGCGCCCCCAAAGAAGGGTCACAAGGCAGGGGGCCTCACCACTTGGCAGGAGACGGGGCTTGCCGGCCGGCACCCCCTCTATCTCACAATGAGCACTTGGCAGTGGGCACGGGGGCGTGGGCACGCCCAGCCTCCCTTGCCGCCTGGCCTGGCCCACAACCTGAGGAGCCCCAGGGGCAGCACCACCTGGCAGCTGGGCCAGCTGGGCGCGGGGTGCAAGCTCCAGGCCTGGTGCCCGGCCATGGCCGGGGTGGGGCGCCTACTCCCGACTCCGGGCCCCGCCCAGCCCCGACGCCACCCAGCCCAGCCTCACCGACTCGTCACACAGGAGCATCAGGATCTTCCTGGTGGTTTTTGCTGAAATCTGCTTGGGCAGGTCCAGGTAGGACTCGGCCTCCGAGACGGCCTCTTCTGCCCCTTCCTCTTCTGCAGAGGCCACAGAGAGGGGACAGAGAAGAGGTCATCTCTCGGCCTGTGGACTTGCAGAAACAGGGCTTTTCTTGAGCCAAGTTCCCTCCTGAAAGGCCTCGTGGAGACCCCATCAGTGGCTGCCCACTGCAGGAAGAGCCGCAAGTTCAGGAAGTAGGAGAAAGCCCACCGCGTGAGGGAGGGGGCCTGGGCTCAGAACTGGGGCTGTCTAACACCTCACTCCTCCACCTGCACCCGCCGGATGCCCCATCCCCACAGGCCAGCCATGGAGTCCAGCAGGCATGCAGCCTCACTGCGCAGATGCCGGCAAACGCGAGCATGCCCACACCACGGTGCCTGGGTTCCATTCCCGGCTCTCACTTCTCGCTGCAACCTCCTGCTAATGTGCACCCTGGGAGACAGCACCAGGCCACGGCCCAAGAGGCCGAGTTCCTGCCAGCCAGGAGGGAGCACGCGGGACATCCGATGGAGGTCCTGGCTCTGGCTTTGGCCCAGCACAGCCCTGGCTTTTGCAGGCATTTCACAGTGAACCAGAGGATGATCTCTCTCTCTCTCCCTCTTTCCCTCTCTCTCTTTCTCTCTCTCTCTCCCTCTCTCCTTCTCTCTCTCTTATCTTTCCTTCCCCTTCTCCCAATACCTTGCAAATAACAGAAAAATTCTATCCATGAACCAGGAGGTGCAGGGGGAGGGACGGTGAGCCTGGTAGGTGTGCTGTATTATTTCTTTCTTTTAAGATTTACTTATTTACTTGAAAGGCAGAGTTACAGAGAGAGAGCGTGAGGTCTTCCATCCATTGGTTCACTCCCCAAATGGCCACAATGGCTGGAGCTGCTCTGATCTGAAGCCAGGAGCCCGGAGCTTCTTCCAGGCCTCCCACATGGGTGCAGGGACTTGGGCCATCCTCCACTGCCTTCTAAACCTGCAGCAGCTTAAAATCAGCCAGCTGAGAGAGGCAAAGGGGCTTCCTCTGAGGAATGTTATCGACATGAAGCGAGGGCCAACAGCAAGAGCCACCACGCAGAAAGGAGAGTGGGCACAGGGACCACTTAAAAAACCTGCTGCTTTGTGCACACGCGTGTGTGTGTGTGCGCATGTGCATGCGTGTGTGTGCATGTGCATGAGTGTGCATGCGTGCGTGTGTATGTGTATGTGCGTGTGTGAGTGTGTGTGTGTGTTTTTAAACAAGCACTGGAAGTAGAAGCCCTGGGTTGTAACAGCCGTGTGTAGAGAGGGATGGAATAGGGTGCAGAGAGTAAATCGTGATCTCTTTGTTCATTTGGCTTTGGAAGCATGTGAATATTTTACTTAACTGCAAAACAAATTAAACTATAAAGAGCAATCCTAATAATCAAAAGTAAAATGTGGGACTGGCGCTGTGGCATAGCAGGTAAAGCTGCCATCTGCAGTGCCAGCATCCCATATGGACACCCGGTTGCTCCACTTCCAATCCAGCTCTCTGCTGTGGCCTGGGAAAGCAGTGGAAGATGGCCCAAGTGCTTGGGCCCCTGCACCCACGTGGGAGACCTGGAAGAAGCTCCTGGCTCCTGGCTTTGGATCAGCGCAGCTCCGGCAGTTGCAGCCAATTGGAGAATGAACCAGCAGATTAAAGACATCTCTCTCTCTCTTTCTCTTTCTCTTTCTCTTTCTCTTTCTCTTTCTCTTTCTCTTTCTCTTTCTCTTTCTCTTTCTCTTTCTTTCTCTCTCTCTCTCTCTGCCTCTCCTCTCTCTCTGTGTAACTCTGACTTTCAAATAAATAAATAAATCTTAAAAAATAAATAAAAGTAAAAGTAAAATGGAACAGCAGCAACAACAACAACAGAAGAACCGCTGCGCATCCAGCTGCTGACGTAACCACACAGGCCATTCCAGGTGGCTGCGGGATGCACTGCTCTCAGTGCAAGGAGAGTGGGACACGGCTCAAGAACAAAAGGACTACAAAGGATTTAAACTGTTGCTACTTCTCACCTGTTGCTGGTAGGCTTGATATTTTCTTGGGAGAGTAATTATTTTGGAGTCACTGAGCACCAAGAGTTACAAGTTGCAAGAAAGCAGATACACTTGATAAGGTTAATGACCATCCTGGCACCCTGCTGATGGTTAGGGTGAACTCGGGATTTATTTCATCATCAAAACATGATTCCACACCCTGGGCTCTGTCCCTTGGCCTAGAAACAACAAGGAGCACCAGAATCCACAGTGTGGTTCCAGAATCCTGTTCCCGATTCAAAGGGCCAGGTGTCTGTCCCTTTGAAACGCCTGGCTCCAGATTGGAGGCAGGAAAAACGCAATGTGTGCCTGGAACAGCTGGCCGTCAGGGTAAGCCGGGCTGCTCTCGAAGGCCAGTAGGGCTGCTCCCCAGGACCCAGAAGCAGACAGGAAGAGACTCCACTGGCCAGAGAGACGGCACAGTCAGAGCACCGGTGAGGACAGCAACTGCAGGAAACGGAAAGCCATCAGCTCTGTTCATAAGGACTGAAAATGGAACGGGACCGCAGACTAATGCATTATTGTGAAAACTGACAGCAGAAGGGAACGTGGGCACCTATCCCGCCTTTTCTATACAAACTGTAGCTCAGGGCAGCAAACGGCTGATGAGCACAGTGTCTCCCAGTAGTGTTGTAGCTAATAAATGAATGTATCCTAACAGACCCCCTCTCTCACTTCCCAGAAGTCCCTGTGGGCCAGAGCTGGGAGCCCAGTCCAGGTCTCCCATGTGGGTGGCAGGAACCCAAGTACCTGAGCCATCACCAGGCCTCCCAGGGTCTGCATCAGCAGGCAGCTGGAGTCCGCAGCCAGAGCCGGGTGCCGAACCCACGCGCTCCACTCGGGGCGTGCGTGTCTTAAAAGGCGTCTTTACCACCAGGCCAAATGCCCTCCCCGAGAATTTCCAATTTCACCATTTTGCAGCGCGAATGTCATCACGGATCTTGGACCATGATTAACAGTGGCTGCCGGCATCACACCAAGAGCAGCCCAACAGAGGTACCCGACAGCGTGCGCAGCAAAAATGAATTGGACCTATACTGGATTAAGTGTCCAGAGCTGCTGGCTTATAATACAGAGGAAACAGAAAAGCCATAAATTAGAGGCGACTTGCAAGTCATTCCAACCCCCTCCCAGCTCCCAGCTCTGACACCCCCATGGGCCCAGCGAGCCCATGGGCTTGGAGGCTCCGCGCGCCGCCCACCTGCTCCCAGCAGCACCTCTTCCAGAACCTGCGCGGCAGACTTGCGCTGCCGCTTCTGAGAGAGGGGCCCCACGTTCCTCAGGAGCGAGGTGTCGGGCGCCGTCCAGGGCAGCCCCAGGTGGTGGGTGTGGATGATCTTGTCGACATCAAAGGCTCGGCCTATGAGCGCCTTGGCCTCCTCTTCATTCATCAGCCAAATCTCCTGGAACTTCTCATCGTCGGTGACGGCAAAGTGCCTGGGAGGGAGAGTCACAGAGCACGGCCCGCTGGCGCCAGGCCCTGGTCAGCCTCCCCTTAACTGGCAGCAGGCAAAGGACATAAGAGTGAGCCGTGGTCATCGCTGGGCCTGGTCCAATCCCCGGGCGGCCAGTCCTACCTAGGATAAACTGGAACGCATCCTGACACAACGCAGGAGCAGCAGGTGGCCCATGAGTGCGGGGACTCAGCCCCAGGACAGCTGAGGAACGCGCCGGGACTGCCGACTCCCCCCACCCCCCGGCCACCTCTGCTAGGAGAGGGGCCTTAGGACCCAGTACCTCTTGGCTTTCTGCAGCTCCTTGAACTGCATCACGAGGCGCCTGTAGTCGCTCGCCAGAGCCTGGTTCTCCTCCTGAAACTGCTTCACCTGCCTGGCGTACTTGGACCTCAGGTTGTTGAGAATGTCGTGCAGGCTGCGGGGAGGGGGCGGGCGTCGGGCTGCGGCTGAGCGCAAGGTGCGATCTGTGCCTCTCACCCACCTCGCTCAGCCCGGCCACAAACCCTCCCCAGTACTCCCAAAACACAGCTGCCACTGTGGCCAAGGAGAGGCAGGCACCAGGAGGTGAGGGGACTGCCCAGAACCAAATGCACGTAAACACCCCCAAAGCCCAGAGCCACAGGAGGATCCTACTCCGCAGTGTGAGGGAACCTTCCTTAGCACACAGCTGGCCAGCGTGTTCGCATTGGACCAGCCTCACACTGCACTCTGGCTCAACTATTCTGGCCATGGTTTGCATGTTCACTTCAAGTCCGCAACAAGGAGAATTGAAGAGAGAAGATTACAACTGCACAGCCGGGCCCGGCGTTGTGGTGCAGCAGGTTAAGCCACCGCCTTCAACCCCAGCAGCCCTCTCCTATGAGCTCTGCTTCAAGTCCTGGCTGCTCCACTTCTGATCCAGCTCCCTGCAAATGTGCCTGGGAAACCAGAGGAGGGTGGAGTTTCTGAAGACCTCTCTCTCTCTCTCTCTCTCTCTCTCTCCCCCCCTCATCACCCCTCTCTCCCTCTCTCTTTGTAACTCTGCCTTTCAAATAAATAAATCTTTAAAAAAAAACGTGCAGCACAAGCCTATGATTTATGAATCATCCATCCTCAAAGAGCTGATACTGTTAGCAGGTGTAGTAGCTTATTCATTAATTCGTGTACTCGTTCATGCATCAAACATAAGGCGCCTCTTTCATACCAAGGATATGTCTGAATACACAGATACGCTTGAAAACAAGGCACTCTCAGTCCAGTCACAGACAAGCACTAATGACAGTGCAGCGTGGCAAGTGCTACTGGAGAATTTCACCCAGGGTTCCAGGGATCCCAGAGCCGGGGTATCTAACTTAAGCTCAGAACAACAGCGGGAGAGAGCTACAGCCTGGCCAGGCACCATGAGTGCAGGCAACACCCCAGAATCACACAGCTTCAGACCCAGGACCATTCTGCAGACTCCACACTCGTGTCCGAGACCCACTTACACAGGAGTACAGAAGTGGAAGGCCGACACACGGCACAGGAGGTTAGGCCTATGCCTACAGTGCCGGCATCCCACCTGGGCACCAGTTCTAGTCCAGGCTGCTCCTCTTCCAATCCAGCTCTCTGCTATGGCCTGGGAGAGCAGCAGAAGATGGCCCATGTGCTTGGGCCCCTGCACCCACATGGGAGACCCAGAGGAAGCTCCTGGCTCCTGGCTTTGGGTTCGCTCATCTCCGGCCATTGCGGCCATTCCAACCAGCAGATGGAAGATCTCTCTCTCTCTCTCTCTCTCTCTCTGTAACTCTACCTCTTAAATAAATACAATCCTTCAAAAAAAATTCTGAAAAATGAACTTTTCCCTCTCCTGAGCATTATTCTGAAATAATCACGAGGTCCTCACACACAAACACTAATCATTCATATTTTCATCAAGAAAATGAAAATTAAAAAAAGCTGGTCTCTGATAAAAGAAAATACCTACAGGCAGGCATTTGGCCTCGCAGCTATGATGCCATCAGGACGCTAGACTGGAGCACCTGCACTCAGCTCCTGACTCTGGCTCCCGACTCCAGCTCCCTACTAATGCAGACCGCAGGAGGCAGTGAGGATGGCTCAAGTGACCGGGTTCCTGCCACCTGCATGGGAGACCTGGGTTGAGCCTCCTGGCCCCTGGCTTCAGCCTGGCCCAGCCTTGGCCATTGTGGGCATCTGGGGAGTGAACCAATGGATGTGACTTCTGTGTGTATGTGTGTGCCTATGCCTCTCAAATAAATAAATACATAATTTTTGAAAAGGAACTATTTTCTTTTTTTAAAGATTTATTTTATTTATTTGAAAGACAGAGTCACAGAGAGAGAGGGAGAGAGATATCTTCCAAAAAATAAAAAGAGAGAGAGAGAGATCAATCTTCCATCTGCTGGTCTACTCCCCAAATGGCCTGGGCCAGGCCAAAGCCAGAAGCCAAAGCCAGGAGCCTCATCCTGTTCTCCCACATGGGTGCAGGGGCCCAAGCACCTGGGCCATCCTCCGCTGCTTTCCCAGGTCCATTAGCAGGGAGCTGGATGGGAACTGGAGCAGCCAAGGCTTGGACCAGGCCCCATACGGACTGCCAGCGTCACAGGCGGAAGTTCGACCTATTACACCACAATGCTGGCCCCTAGTCTACTTTCTTAATTACAGATTCCAGGAGGCTTTCCAAGCATGGGTGTAAAAGTTAATGTTCAAGTAGTCGTCCCAAGGCATTTACTTCCACGTTCTGTAATCACAGAAGTCAATGCAACAAAAATTCACTCAAGGAGCAAACTGGAAATCTCAACAAGGCCGCAGGAACGGGAGAGGACAGCAAAGAATGGCCACGAGAGAAGGCTCAGCAGACAGTGGCAAAGGCCGGAGTCGAAGAGGGGTGACGCTGGAGAACCAGAAACCCGGCAGCGTGGGCTAGTCTGGTCTCCAGACCTACAGGGAGATGACAGGGACTCTCCAAGTCGAACGGCGAAGTTCCAAGTCCCAGATAAAGCAGAGTCACAGTCAAGACGAGCAGCTGGCAGTCGACAAAAAGGTGACACCTGACACCATGGGACCGATGCACAGGGCAGGTGGAGTAGCAGCAGGAGACGAGGATGAGGCCGGCCTGTGCTACGAGACCACCCTGCCCACACGGGCCAGGAGAAGCCGGACCACCAAAGGATCCGGTGGTGGGACAAGTTAAGAAAGAAAAGCAACTATTTTAGGGTCAGAAAAACCAAAGGCAAGGAGTTCGGGATTACTGCCCCTGTGTTTGCCTAGGCCCTAGGAGGACACCACTGGTGTCCCACTGTGGGATGTTCTGGGGTCTGTGGCTTGACCACGTCCCCTTCAAAGCCCAGCATCAGGCCACGAGGCCTTGGGGAGGTGATGAGGCCACGTGAATGGGATGGAGGCCCATGAGAGAGCCTGCGGGGGCTCCTGGGGAGCTCTCCCACTCTCCTGCCCCCAAGGACAAAGTTTTCCTCCCCCCCACCTGGACGAGGTGGCCCTCGCCGGACAAGCAAACTTGTGGGCACCTGAGCTTGGGCTGCCCCGCCTGCAGAACGGTGGGAAGAAAGCCCCTGATCCTTATAAATGAGCCAGTCCCCTGCATTCTACAACCTCTGAAGTGGAGTGGGACACACCTCCGACCATGAGCAGGCCGGGGAATGGGCAACAAGAAGGGAGCTTGCAGTGGACACAGCGAAGCAAGCAAGCTCTTCCGAGAAGCAGTCGGGTCAGCTGAAGGGCTCCTCAGGCCCAGGGAAACCTGGGGTCACAGGGGCACCTCAAGCTCCACCTCCTGGCCCCACCGTACCCACCTCTCTGCTTCCCCTGTCCCCCAGTTGCAACTCTCCACCTCCCTGCCTTCCCGGCCACTGACCCTGCCTACCTGGAGTCTCCTCCTAACTCCTTGTTGCCAATTCCTGCCCCAACCTCCTTCTCTGCTCCATTTCTTTGGGAAGCTTTCCCTGGTAATGCTCTGTTTTTTAAAATATTTATTTACTATTGACTTGAGAGGCAGAGTTACAGAGGGAAGGAGAGAAAGAGGTCCTCCACCTGCTGGTTCATTCCAGTAACAGCCAGAGCTGGGTGGATCCGAAGTTAGGAGTTTCTTCCGGGTCTCCCACATGGCTGCAGGGGCCTAAGCACCCAGGCCATCTTCTGCTGCTTTCCCATGCCATTAGCAAGGAGCTGGACTGGAAGCAGAACAGCCGGGTCTCAAACTGGCGCCCATATGGGATGCCGGTGCTGCGGAGAGAGGCTTACCTCCCTCTGCCACAGCACCGGCCCCCAACCCCTTCTCTCCGTACTGTGTCTCTGTGATGTCCCCCCTAGCTGGCATGGTACACACAGTGGAATTTGTCCAGAAATCCTCCAACTGTTGTCAGGAACTTAGAAGACAGTTGTCAAAGGCAGAAAGGAGACGAGAAGGAAGGGAGGAGACACAAGAAGGGAGGGAAGGGGCGGGTGAGAAACGGGGAGCAGTGAGCCCCAGGACCTGCACCAAAGCAGTCGGGCACTTTGACGTGAGTGCTTCTGGCGCTCACATCCACAAAGGCAGGAGACCTGCAAGGATCCACGCAGCCGTCCGGAGACGGGTACCTCCGCGCAGCGGGGCCACGGAGCAGCTTAAGCAGCAGCGGGAGGGCTCTGTGCGCCAGATCTAGTGCCGGGTGCGGAGAACACCATCTCGTGGGGGAAGAGCAACGGAGGGATGAGCCTGTGGGCTTGCACGGATGCAAAGAAATCCCCAAGGGAACCACTGACAGGCGCCCGGCCAAGCAAGGTTGGGTTGAGAGCACTTTCTTGCTCTACACCCTCAAGGGGAGGGGTGGAACCAGTGAATGCGTTATCTTTTCCAGGAAAGCCTCTGAGTAAGAGCTGGCTGTACTTGTAAAGGTTTCTGCCCCTCCCGTAGCGAGGAGTTCGCTCCGACCCGCGCGCGCCGGCTCACCGGTTGATCTTCCGCTTCTGCTGCGATTTAATCACCGTGTTTTCCTCGTCTCGCTTCTTCAGCACCTGGAAGTTGTACTCCAGCTTCTCGCGGTTCAGCTGATGAATTGCTTTCATCTGCTGAAGCTGCTGCTCAAGAATCTAAATTTAAAGAAAGCAAGCGAAGCACCAGTTGTGCCTGAGGCGCTGGGGTCATTTGTTGGAGCCCTGTCAGAGGAACCTCAGAGACAAGTGCCTCGCCCTGGATTCTCGGGCAACTTAAAGGCCAACCAGGCTGAATACAAATCAATCCACTTCAAGCCCAAAGATCTCTAAGAAAGATCGTGGAGCTTTCAAGTCCAACGACCCAGGGACCTGAGCCCCAGCTCCCGCAGGGAGGTGAATATCCCCCCACTCAAAACACCGCAAAAATGAATGCTGCCGCAAAGCGTGGTGTTTTCCTGCTCTGGCCGTCCAGAGGGGCAGCGCTCATGGTTAACGTTCGGGGCGGGGGGGGGGGGCAGACACAGGCGCTGCTGCTTTTCCATTAGCTGCCTTTATGCTCTCCACAGTCATGGAGCGCCCAATACACGGCAGCCACTTCGCAGGTGCTGCTGGGATGGAGAAAAGCCTCGCCCCGCCCCATCGGGGAGGGGCAGGGTAAGCGACCACGGAAGCATCCCTGAGATGATGGCACTCCCCTGTCTACGTGGGACCTGGAGAATGAGCTGCCTGCACGTGGTGGCAGAGAAGACACAGCACACACACGGCACCGCTGGGTGGCTGACCCAGGGCTCAGTGCCTGGTTCAAGTCCTTGCTCCAATTCCAGCTTCCTGCCAATGCACACCCTGGGGGGCAAGAGGTGGTGGCTCAAGCATCGGGGTCCTTGCCGCCCATGGGGGAGTCCTGGATGGAATTAAGGCTCCCGGCTTTGGCCTGGCCCAGCCCCCGTTGTTGTGGGCATCTGGGGAGTGAACCAGAGGACAGAAAATCTCCACCCCCCCTCTCTCTTTCTCTCTCCCTTTCAAAGAAAATGAAAATTATTTGAAAAGAAAGACACAAAGGTGGGGACGTGTGGGACTCCACCGGCACTGCAGGGTTGAGGCTGAGGCCAGGGTAGCAGCCATGAGAAACGGACAGCACTCTCTCCTCAAGTGACCAGCCAGGGAGGCAGCAGAGGGCAATGACCTGCCAAGCACTGCGGCCAGGTCGCCCTGACCACCAGGGAGAAAGACCTGACACAGAGGCGAGGCTGGAGCGGGGCCACGGCCGCCCAGCTGGCACACGACCATGCTTCCTGTGTGGAAGGTAGCGAGGAGAAAGTCACCGAGGGCAGAGAGGGTCCATCCAGGCACGGGCTGGCCCCCATATGCCTCTCGGGGCTCTCTCCAGGAGGCCAGGGGCTCCTGCAATGGAGTCAGCCGCAGAGGCTACTCCCCGCAGCCATTAGGACCCCACTCTGGGGCATCTCAGACAGGGTCCTGCTGAGGAGCAAGGCAGCAGCAGGGACAGGCACATCACTCCCATGTTCAGTGAGACAGGCAGTGGCTCCCACGCCCCAAATGGGGGAACTAGTCAAGTATAGTCTCCCAACTACTGCAAAGGGTTGGCTTGTTTCTTTGTTTGAGAGGCGGAGAGAGAGAGAGAGAGAGAAAGAGTTTCTGTATCTTGATTCATTCACCAAATGCCCGCAACCACCTGGAATGGACCAGGCCAGACAGAAGCCAGGATCCGGGAACTCAACTCGGGTCTCCCATGGGTGGCAGGAGCTCCGTTACTTGAGCCATCACCGCTGCCTCCCAGGGTCTGCATTAGCAGGAAGCTGGAATCCGGAGCCAGAGCCGGGCAGCAAACCCAGGGACTCCAATGGGAGACTCGGTGTCTTCAGCACCAGGCTAAACGCCCGCCCTGGTGGCCGGGCAGACTTCATCTCCACTGCGAGACGAGTGCTCGAACATCTCCCAGGGGACAGGGGACAGGGGACGATGGGATCCGCGCTTTAACGGACGGCCGAGGAAAGACCACACCGTTCCCTGAGGACTCCTCGGGGAACCTCGCCATGTCTCCACTCACTCAGTCAATTCCACATTTCCTTTCCTCCAGTTAGATACCTTCCTTTGCGGAAAAGCCTTCCTGACTGCAAAAGCTGCATTTCCTCACGGCTGGAAATTGGGAAAGTGCAGCAAATGAAAAAGAAAGTGAAGACATGGCAGAAGGGGCGGGCAAGTGACCCCGAGTGCCCCCACCGCAGGCGGCCTCGGTTAGCACACTGGCACCTCCAGTCCCTGGCTCCCTGTGCCCCACGAGCACTGACACCACACAGGGCAGGCCGGGAGTCCTCAGCCAGGGTGGCCCTTGGGTGGGGCACTCTGGGTGTGGCAGGGAACACGTGCCTGTTTCTCCTGGGATCAAAAATTAATGCTGAAATGCCTGACAGGCACAAGATCCTAAACGGCCTATGCGAGCGACCAACGGTACACGGGGACATCCCTTCCCAGTGCCTCCTGCCTCTAAGCTTCCCCTTGACCTCCACTGGCAGAAAGCACTCGAAAAGCACTCCTTCTGTGTTCTCAGCCCTTACACTTCACCCATCAACCCCAATCTGTGCGCAGTAGATCTTCTCCACTTTGGTTTGCGAGAAGTGCAGCTCTGTATTTCAGAACTGAGTGGGTGCTGTGAATTACGTGGGAAGAGCACATTTGAGGTTGAGCTGCGTGCGCCATCTTCCCGACAGAAACTGGCGCCATCTGATGCGAACGCCAAGTGCAAGTACACCTAGGAGGCATTACAAATCCCATGTGTGCCTTACGGCCGTCCCTGCATTGGTGAAGGGCAGCAAGCAGCGTTCTGTCTCCACCTACACAGGAAAGGAAGCGAAGAGCTGCACCCCTTTCCTCACCCCGCACGCCCCATCTGCCTGCCTCCCACATCCGCACACCCCACTCTCAGCCCACCTGGACTGGGCCGGCCAGGAAGGCCAGGAGTCCCAGTCTCTGCGCCTGAGGGTCCCTCCCCTCGGCTCCTTCCTCTCCACCCACCCTCCTACCACATCTCCCCATGTCCTAGAAATGCTGGCTTCGTTCAAGTACTGGAACATTGGATTAAGAACAGGAGGTAGCATATATCTCCCTGTACTGAGGCCAACAGCATGTCCTTTTCCCTTATCAGTTATCATAGAACCAAGATAAATTCAGAAACCTTAACGAGACATTTTCAGTAAAATCATAACATGCACAGCCCACACAACAACACTGCCCTCTTAGCGACTTGCCCCGTTCTTTGTCAGTGACTCCAATTCCATGGCATTAAGTAGGAGAAGGACCTGGGAATGTTCTCCAGACTGATAAACGTATTTACAGTCTGATGGGGTTTTGAATCCAACATCGTGACAGAAAGCTACAGGGCGAATGGGAACTGAGAGTGTTTGTGCAGACACTGAAATGAGCAGTCTGCAAGGCGACCAAGATGCAACCGTGCAACATCTAAACGTAATCAGAGATGCATTTTCCTAAACTGGTGTTGAAGCAGAATCCTAGCTCGGGAGAAAATTTGGAAGCCAGACGTCTGACCTCCTCCCACTGAGGGAAGCCCCCTCTGGCACGGAGCACACGCAGGCACTCCCACTTGCTGGGATGCCCTTCCCTGCGCTGGCTAGTGCTAACTGCTAGAAGGTTCTTTCTGATGGCAGAAATCGGTCTTACTGCAATTTCTAAACATCAGCCGGGGGCTGCTGAGAATAATGAGAAGAACATATAGGCTTTTGAGGCAGACGGAAATGGGTTTGGAGCCAGGGCTTACCATGCACCAAGGATATGTAGCCCTGTCACAGAGCCCCAGTTTCCTGCTGTATGAAATGCTGTGGGTGATGCCTCTCTCGTGTGTAATCACATGAGGAGTGTGTCGCTGGCAGCAGTAGGCCTGGCTTTGGCCCTGGGATATGGCGAACTTGGCCTGGGGACACGCCTCCGGCCAGGGTAAAATGACTCCTCACGTGCCAGAGCTTCCAGACCCCTGGAGCACCGTGGCAGTCGCTCCACTGCTTTCTTAAAGACAGCTCTTCTCCTTCAACAAGACGCGTTAGAAGCCGGCAGGTAAGAAGCAGCTGTGGCACGGATCATCTCAAGAACCTCCCGGCCAATGGTAAGGCTGAAACACCCGCAGGCGGTGCGCGCGCGCCTGCCCCTCCGCCCCCGGGCGAGGCGTGGTGCCGCACCTGCACGTCCTGCTCCAGCTTGACCTTGATCATGTTGTGCTCTTCGCAATCCCAGATGCTCTGCCTGTTCAGCTGCTTCTCGTAGTCCTCCACTTTCTTAAGGCGGTTGATGAGATACTCCAGCTGCGGGCACAGGGAGACCAGGGGAGGTGAGGGACCCCCGGCCCCGGCCCCGGCCCCGGCCCCGGCCCGCTCAGCCCTTCAGGTGCCCAATGAGCACGGCACAAGGGAGGGGTTGGATGTTTCAAGACCCGGGGGCCGCCCTGAAGCACAGGACTGTGCTGCTAAATGGGATCCTCTCTGTAGAAACTGCAAGAGGAATGTTCCTTTAAGCAATTAACACAGGGGCTGGTGCCCTTTACTGTGTCTTAAAACACCTTCTTGGACCATGAATATCCATGGCTGGGGCAGACCCCCGGGAAAAAGCGACAGGACCATGGAAACACTGGCAGGTTGCAAACAAAGGTGTCCCTCATCTCTCAGAGGGGACCCCTTCACCAAGGCCACAGTGATCATCTGTGAAGTGTGGCAACGGGTGTCTGCCGTGGCAATCCTACCCACACACACAAAGGCTGGCAGATGCAGTCACGGTCAAGACCACCCTAGACTCCACGGCTGCCCAGGCCCCCTCGAAGGCCCTGCCTAGCCCCCTGCCCAGGCCCCCTGGCAGGCCCCTGCCCAAGCCCCTGCCCAGAGACCCGCCCAGCCCCCTCACAGGCCCCGCCCAGACCCCCACCCAGGCCCCGCCCAGATCCCCGCCCAGCCCCCTCGCAGGCCCCCTCGCAGGCCCCTCGCAGGCCCCGCCCAGGCCCTCACCTCTTTGGCATTGTGCGCCTGCAGTGCCCGCTCCCATTTCTTCTTATTACTGCTCAGCAGTTCCTGTCGCTCCACTTCAAACGCTTTCTACAACCAGCAAGGAAGAAGGCTCACGTGCCGGCTTTGTTTAGGCCATTCCCAGCCGCAGAACGGCACCAGGGCCGTGTCACCAGCCACACACGCAAAGACAGCTCCATACGTGAACATGCCACGTGCCACGTGACCAAATGCTTGTGGACTTCAGGTGTTAGAAAGACTAGACTTCACAGGCATCCAAAGAGGAAATGTGCCCAACAGCCAGGCGTCAGCCAGGATCAGAGGCCCGGGCCCTTGCTGGCAGTCCCAGGCAAACCTGCCATGCCATTCAACCTTGACCGGGGTCACTGTACTGCCACAGCGTGGTTCCCAGGACACAAAGGCAACATGCAGCTCACGCCCTCCACCTGGCCCTCCATCCCTCCCTCCCGGGCCCCCACGCGGGGCGGCACCTCGATGTGCTGCAGCTCCTGGCGGAAGCTCTTCGTCATGCCCTTCACCTGGTCCTCCATCCGCTCCAGAAGCAGGCAGATGTCATCGGACTGCTTCTTCAAGTCCTTCACGTACTGGTCATCCTTGATTTTCAGCTCCTTAAAGAGAGCAGGTGGAAGGCGGGTCATCCAGGGGACAGCAGCAGATGTGCCAAGCACGGTCTCCGGGCCCCGCTCATCCAGCTCTGTAGGCACCAGGAACTAAAGTGTGCAGAGAGTGGCTGTGGAGAGCTCAGAGCAGGCCGGAGCAGAAACGGGCGCCTGGGGACGCATGCGCTCAGCTCAGGGCGCAGCTCGGAGCAGGACCCACCTCTCGGACTATCCTTTGCTGCCAACCCCACCAGGCTCCCAGAAAGCCGAGCGGGTCCCCGCCGAGGAGTTAACAGCCCACGTTCCAACACAAGCACATATCTACTGCAGGCCAAGTTCCGCTCCCTGAGAACAGTAGACCTGAGACAACTTCTGCTGTTAAAGGACACCTCGTGGGTGGCAAACAATGCAAACATCACTACAAAACCGCTTCTCGCGGCTAAAAACTCATCACCAGAAAAGTCATCCGAATTGGAACAGGAGAGAGAAGATTCTCACTGTTTCCAGGTGACACGATCTTATACACAGAAAACCTAAATACCCCCACACTGAGAAAAGCTGTTAGAACTGAGGAATTCAGCAAAGCGTAGGACACAGCACCAACACTCAAAATTCAGTTCCATTCCTGCCCACGAATAATGACCAACCAAAGAGAAATTAAGAAAATAATTCCATTATTATCACATCAAAAGTAATGAATACTTAGGCAAAAGACTTGTACACTGAAAACCAGGAACAGAAACAAACAGAGACATCGCGTGCTGGGGACGGGAAGACTCAGCGCTGTTAAAAGTCCATCCTACCCAAGGTGACCTACAGATCCAGTGAAGTCTATCAAATCCCAACGTCATTTGTGCAGACATAAAAAGGCATCCTGGGGCTGGCGCTGTGGCACAGGTTAATCCTCTGCCTGTGGTGCCAGCATCCCATATGGACATGTGTTCGAGTCCCAGCTGCTCCTCTTCCAATCCAGCTCTCTGCTGTGGCCTGGGAAACCAGTAGAAGATGGCCCAAGTGCTTAGGCCCCTGCACCCACGTGGGAGACCTGGAAGAAGCTCCTGGCTCCTGGCTTCAGATTGGTGCAGCTCTGGCCGTTGCAGCCATTTGGGGAATAAACCAGCAGAAAGAAGACCTTTCTCTCTGTCTCTCTCACTATCTGTAACTCTACCTCTCAAATAAAAAAATAAAATCTTTAAAAAAAAAAGACATGCTAACATCATATGGACTCTCAAGGGGCCCTGAAAAGCCAAAATGATCTCGAAAAAGAACAAACGTGGAGGCCTCACCTGCCCTGATTGTAGAACACACAGAGCAGCAGTCGGGAAGAAGGTCTGGTGCTGAGAGACACACAGAGCAATGGAATGGAACGGAGGGCCCAGAGACACAGACTACGCATGGGAAAAGAGCAGCCTGGCCCACAGGGGCTTGGAGAAAACTGGACATTCACACGCAGGAGAATGCAGTTGGACCCGTCCATCATATACAAAAATGAAGTAAAAATGCATTAAAGACCCAAATGTAATAGCTAAAATTGTTAAATTGCTAGAGGAAAGCCTTCAGGACATGGGATTTTTTTAAAGGATTTTTTTTTTTTATTTGACAGGTAGAGTCATAGACAGTGAGAGAGAGAGACAGAGAGAAAGGTCTTCCTTCCGTGGGTTCACTCCCCAAATGGCCGCCAGGAGCCAGGTGCTTCCTCCCGGTCTCCCATGCAGGTGCAGGGCCCAAGCACCTGGGCCATCCTCCACTGCACTCCCTGGCCACAGCAGAGAGCAGGCCTGGAAGAGGAGCAGCCAGGACAGAATCTGGTGCCCCAATCAGGACTAGAATCGGGGTGCCGGCGCCACAGGCGGAGGATTAGCCAAGTGAGCCACGGCGCCAGCCTCAGGACATGGGATTTGACAATGATTTCTTGGCTATGATACGAAAAGCACAGGCAACAAAATCAAAAATGGAGAAACGGAACCGCACCAAACTCAGACACTTCTGTGTATCCAGACAGCAAAGATGGTACCAAGGCAACAGAGGGAAAGAGTGAACTCACACCTGGTGGGAGGTTGGTACCCAGAAGATGTAATTCCACAACAGCAAGAAATAACCCACCCAAAAATGGCTGAAGAATTTAAACAGACATTTCTCCAAGGAAGAGATATACATGGCAGTAAGCATATAAGCTGCAAAACATCTCTACTGATTAGGAAAATGCACGTTAGAGGCGCTGTGAGACACCAGCTCACACCCACCAACGTGGCCACCATGAGGACAGCAGCATACAGCAAGTGCCGGCCAGGATGCCCGCAGTTAGCACGCTGTGTGCTACCACAGACAGCGCTATGGAGTTTCCCAGACAAATTAACAGTAGAATTAGCAATGATCCATCAATCCCAAAGGAACCCAGAGCGGGACCTCAACGTGAAACGGGTATTCCCATGTTCAGGGCACCACCACTCACAACAGACAAGGTGAGAGCAACCCAGAATGCCCCTCACAGATGAGCAGATAAAGAAAATGCAGCACACACACAGGACGGAATATTCCACAGCCTAAGCAAAGAAGCTGACCCTGCCACGGGCTGCAGCCCAGGGGGACCTCAAAGACATCACGCCACTCCACAAAGGACAAACGCGTCCTGCGAAGCTACGACTAAAGCCCAGCTCACAGAAGCAGGGGGGACAGAGGGGACTACGGAGTCCCAGGGCTGCAGGATCACTGCAGTGCACACGGCACACTCGACAAGGAGAAACAACTAAGGACTTGAACTTGAGTTGTGTGTAGTGTTGCTGGTTCCATCCGGGAAAAGCAAGCCGGCGAGACGCCCCAGGCAGACCCCGCTCGGCCCGGCGGGGGAGGGCCCGCCTCTCGCCTGCTGCAGCTCGCTGATCAGCTTGTTCTTGTCCTCGATCAGCCCGGCACAGTGCAGCTGCTGAGTGTTGAGCACCTCCCACAGGTCCTGGGGAATTCTCTTCTGCTTGCCCTCCTCCCACTTGGACGTGATTTCATCAAATTTGTCCTGGCTGGTCTTCACTTCGTTCTCCAGCTTCTCGATCCTGCAAGACAAACCAGCCAGCTCTTCTGGAGTTCACAGCACAGGGCAGGCCGAGGGCAGCGGCCCACACCGAACCACCCGCGGGGGAATCTTCCTTCGGTTTCAGCAACTTAAAGCAAGGAAGCAGAGTGACACTCTACATACTTACACACACACCACACACGCTTGGACAGGCGTCAGTCACACATGAGCTCTGCTCCCCTTACATTCATTTTAGAAATTAGAAAAAGTCAACCAGTTGCGTTCTCCTGATGGGCCTGGAGTCAGGTAGGCCGTGCCCCAGTCCTGACCTGGCTGCTGACTGTCAATCACACACAAGTTGCTTAACCTCCTCCAGCCTCACTCTCCTCATCTGTAAAATGGGGGCATGCAATGAATCCACCAAGGCTGGAACACGACTGAAGGCAGGCGCTGGAGCTGAGACGGGAGCCCCCTGCCCGGGGACCCCCCGTCCAGGACATGCCAGACTCTCTCCTGCAGGACCACCACAGACAAGAGCCCAGGAGTCACAAACATCCCGTGGGGCTCTCCCCCCACCCCGTCCCCTTCCATCCCCTACTCTGCCTTCTAAGCTAGCAGACATCCTGCACATTAGAATCTAATGAACATTTTTCTTTTAAGAAATGAGAAAAGAGCTGTCAGATCACTTTTCTTCTTCCTTTTATCTGAAAGACAGAGTAACAGAGAGAGATCTTCTATTCACTGGTTCACTCCCTAAGTGGCCACAGTGGCCAGGGCTGGGCCAGGCCAAAGCCAGGAGCCTGGATGGAACTCCATCCAGGTTTCCCACGTGGGTGGCAGGGGCCCAAGCATCCGGGCCATCTGCTGCTGCGTTCCTGCTGCTGCAGGGAGCGGCAGTAGAAGTGGAGCAGCTGGGACTCGAACCAGCGTTGCTAAGGGACGCCAGCACTGCAGGTGACAACTTGACCTGCTGTGCCACAAAGCCAGCCCCAGGGTGTCTCTAAAACACACTGAACTTGCTTGCAACCCTTGCTTCCATCTTCCCTCAGTGTCTGTGGGATGAAGCCTGACTCCTAAGCAGGACATTCAGGGCCTTTCACACATTGGCCCTTGGGGCCAGCGCTGTGGCACAGTGGGCTAAGCTCCACCTGCGATGCTGGCATCCCATATGGGCACCAGTTCAAGTCCCGGCTGCTCCACTTCCAATCCAGCTCCCTAATGGCCTGGGAATGCAACGGAAGATGGCCCAAGTGCTTGGGCCCCTGCACCCACGTGAGAGACTCGGAAGAAGCTCCATCGGGTTTCCTGGCTTCAGATCGGCCCAGCTCTGCCCGTTGTGGCCATTTAGGGACTGAACCAGCAGAAGGAATACTACTCTGTCTCTGTCTCTGTCTCTGTCTCTCTCTGTAACTCTGCCTCTCAAATAAATGAAAAAAAATCTTTTAAAAAAATGTTGGGGTTGGCACTATGGCATAATGAGCAAAGCTGCCACCAGTACCAGCATCCCACATGGGCGCCAGTTCACGTCCCGGCTGCTCCACTTCCGATCCAGCTCTGTGTTATGGCCTGGGAAAGCAGTAGAAGATGGCCCAAGTCCTTGGGCTCCTGCACTCACGTGGGAGACCCAGAAGAAGCATTTGCCTCCTGGCTTCGGATCAGCACAGCTCTGGCCATTGCAGCCATCTGGGGAGTGAGCCAGTAGATGGAAGACCTCTCTCTCTCACTCTCTCTCTCTCAGCCTCGGCCTTTCTGTAACTCTTCCTTTCAAAAAAAAAAAAAAAAATCGACCCCTGCTAGGGATCAGCTAATTCAGCTCCTGGTGCAGTCCAGACAGGCAGTGGGAAGTCTGAAAAATATAGTCACCAGCTACAGACTGCTAAGGCTGGGAGGCTGCTATCCACAGTCCCTCTACCTTCGAGGCACACGCTGCCACGTTTGTACCTGACTCTGATCAATTTAAAGCCAGGACTGCCCGGCCACCTTCCCAGCCTCCCCTCTCTTCTTCCACCATCACCCCCACACACGTTTCACTCTCACGAGAACATCATGGGGTGTCGTGACTCTGCCCAAGTGTTCTCTCTGCCTAAAATGCCCACTCTCCAACCTGCGAACTCCTTGCCGTCCCTCGCAGCAACCCCAAATGGGAAGTTTGCCTACTCCCTGCAGAGAGAATTAAGGGCCTCCTCATATGTTTCCACAACTCTTCACACGTCTCTATTTTTTTAAGACTTACCTATTATTTATTTATTTGAAAGGTAGAACATCAGAGAGAGAGGGAGAAACAGAGACAGAGAGAGAGAACAAAATCTCCCATCTGCAGGTTCCTTCCCCAAATGGGTGCAGCAGCCAGAGCTGGGCCAAACTGAAACAAGGAGCTAGGAACTCCACCCTGGTCTCCCATATGGGTAGCAGGGCCCCAAGCACTTGGCCCATCTTCTGCTGCCTTCCCAAGTGCATTAGCATGGAGCTGTATCAGAAAGAGAGCAGCCAGGCCCCAACGTGGGATGCCTAGGTCGCCAGGGACAGCCTAACCTGTGTGTCACAACGCCAGCCCCCAGGCCTTTATTTTAACATGAATGATGGCTGAGTGTTTCTGTGTCTATCACAAGCGGAGGGCACACAGATTGGCCCATGTCAGTAATTAATGCATGCAGGAGGGAGGGAGGGAAGGATTGGAGGTGCGGGATTCCTCAGGGACAGAACAGGGAGACCCTACTAGGCTAAGTCAAAGTCACTGCCAATGCCTGGGGAAACCACATCATGTCCAGGCCGCAGAGCAGCAGGCTCCTCACCTCTGACGCTTTATCTCCTCCTCCTCCACCCTCCTGTGGACCTCTCTCGTATCCACGGCCACCTGGACATTTGTCACCAACTCAGTGCCACACAGCAGCAGTTTAGCCAATTTCTGAAAACAAACAGGTAAGAATTTTTAAAACTTTGAACACTCTGTAAAGAATTTAGAAAGTTAGAAATATTTTTTAAAAAAGATTTACTGATTTATTTGAAAGTCAGAGTTACACAGAGAGAGGAGAGGCAGAGAGAGAGAGAGAGAGAGAGAGAATCTTCCATCTGCTGGTTTACTCCCCAGCTGGCCACAATGGCCAGAGCTGGGCCGATCCAAAGCCAGGAGTCAGGAGCTTCTTCCAGGTCTCCCACATGGGTACAGGGGCCCAAGGACTTGGGCCATCTTCTACTGCTTTCCCGGGCCATAGCAGAGAGCTGGATTGGAAGTGGAGTAGCTGGGACTCGAACTGGCGCCCATATGGGATGCCAGCACTGCAGGCAGCCTTACCCACTACGCCACAGCACAAGCCCCAACTGCAAACATTTTGCACAACTGTCTGTAGCTCCTCTAGCCATCCAAGCAGGAATCAGCAGCATTCTCGAGACTTGGCGACCCTGTTCCATCAGAACAGTGGTGGCGTGATGTCGCTCCTCCCAATTTCACATC
The DNA here is from genome assembly GCF_051225735.1 of Oryctolagus cuniculus. Taxonomy (NCBI): domain Eukaryota; kingdom Metazoa; phylum Chordata; class Mammalia; order Lagomorpha; family Leporidae; genus Oryctolagus; species Oryctolagus cuniculus. Next base: position 181,356,675 of record NC_142868.1, read on the forward strand.
AGCCGACAACTCTCCACTCACCTTAGAGGAGGGACCGGCTACCCAGGCTCCGCACATGCCCGGTCTGAGCATGTCAGCACCTTCCCCAGATGTTTCCAAGTGACTGACAGGCTAGGTCTCCCCAGGAGGCAGTCGGGGAGCTGAGGCACACAGAAAGCAGAAAGCCACTGTCCTCCCATGTTCCTGTCCCCATAGCCTGGGAACACAGCGCCCAGATTCAAGCCAGGCATGGGATCTCCTAAAAAAGACACATTTCCCGGCCGGCGCCGCGGCTCACTAGGCTAATCCTCCGCCTAGCGGCGCCGGCACACCGGGTTCTAGTCCCGGTCGGGGCGCCGGATTCTGTCCCGGTTGCCCCTCTTCCAGGCCAGCCCTCTGCTGTGGCCAGGGAGTGCAGTGGAGGATGGCCCAAGTGCTTGGGCCCTGCACCCCATGGGAGACCAGGAAAAGCACCTGGCTCCTGGCTCCTGCCATCGGATCAGCGCGGTGCGCCGGCCGTAGCGCGCCAGCCGCGGCGGCCATTGGAGGGTGAACCAACGGCAAAGGAAGACCTTTCTCTCTGTCTCTCTCTCTCACTGTCCACTCTGCCTGTCAAAAAACAAAAAACAGACAAAAAAAAAAAAAAAGACACATTTCCCAGCCTCCCTTTCAGCTAGAATACGTCTGACCAACGCCACGCGAGCAGCAGGGATGAGGGCCGCTCTGAGGGGTGCCTTTACAGGAAGAAGCCTGTGCAGGCCTTCAAGGTCGGCTCAGAACCGTGTGGCAGGGACATGGGTTCCGGCGATGCTCCGTGCTCTGTAGGGGAGCTGGTTCTCAGTGGCCTGGGGCAAGTCCATTTTGGGGGCTGCACCTGGAGGAGGGCCGGGGCAGGACCCAGGCCCCCGGCATCACCACATCCATTCAGTGGCCTGGATGATAGGAGTAAAAGAAGAAATCCAAAAGAACCTACAGGTAAAACATTGGAATTAACAAGCAAATTTAGCAAGGTCATTGGATACCAGGACAACAAAAACCAACTTATCTTCTACATATCAACAGTGAATGATTATAACCTCAACAAAAAGCACAAAATGTTCTTAAGTGAAATTGAAGGCCGGCGCCGTGGCTCACTAAGCTAATCCTCCGCCTAGCGGCGCCGGCACACCGGGTTCTAGTCCCGGTCGGGGCGCCGGATTCTGTCCCGGTTGCCCCTCTTCCAGGCCAGCCCTCTGCTGTGGCCAGGGAGTGCAGTGGAGGATGGCCCAGGTGCTTGGGCCCTGCACCCCATGGGAGGCCAGGAAAAGCACCTGGCTCCTGGCTCCTGCCATCGGATCAGCGCGGTGCGCCGGCCGCAGCGCGCCGGCCGCGGCGGCCATTGGAGGGTGAACCAACGGCAAAGGAAGACCTTTCTCTCTGTCTCTCTCTCTCACTGTCCACTCTGCCTGTCAAAAAATAAAAAAAAAAAAAAAGAAAAAGAAATTGAAGAAAAGAAGGATATTTTATACTCGTGGATTATAAACTCAATTCAATCTCAATAAAACCTCAGAAGACATTCTGGTAGAAACTGATGCTTACAAACGCAAATGGCATGAACGGCAAGACAGAGGCAGGCATTTGGCCTAGCAGTTAAGCCAAATGTCCACCGGGCACAACTCCCACCTCCCATATCCACTGCCTGGGTTCAATTCCCAGCTTCAGCTCCTGATTCCAGCTTCCTACTTATGGAGGCCCTGGGAGGCAGCAGCCATGGTTCAAGTAACTGGGTTGCTGCCATCTAAGTGAGAGATCTGGATGGAGCTGCCTGCTCCTAGCTTTGGCCTGGCCCAGCCCCAGCTGTTGCAAGCATCGGGGGAGTGAACCTGAAGATGGGAGTTCTGTTGGTCTGTCTCTCTGTCTCTGTCTCTTTGCTTCTCAGAGGAAGTGGGGTATGGGGATGGAAGGAGAATAGAGCCAAGACAACCTGGAAGAACAGGGCTGGGGGGCTGCCCCTTACCCAGATACCCAGACTCGTCATAAAGCTACAGCAATTAACACAGTGTGGAATCGCTACAAAGACAGACAGAATGACTAACAGGACAGACTAGAGAATGCAGAAATAAACTCACATGTATACAATCCACAGCAAAGGTGCACCACAATGCAGGGGGCAAGGTTACTGAAAACTCTACACACAGGGGCCCACGCTGTGGCACAGCATCCATAGGGGCACCGGTTCACCATCTGTATGGGCTCCTTTCAATCCAGCTCCCTGGGGAAGGCAGCAGAACCTGGCCCAAGTTCTTAGGCCCCTACTATCCATGTGGGAGACCCGGAAGAAGCTCCTGGCTCCTGGCTTCAGACCAGCCCAGCTCTGGCCGTAGCGGCCATCTGGGGAGTGAACAGCGGATGGAAGACCTCTCTCTCTGCCTCTGCCTCTCCCTCTCTGTAACTCTGCCTTTCAAATAAATACATAAATCTTTGTTTTAAAAAATAATGACTGCTAAGATACAGAGTCAAGGGCAGGGCCCGGCTTGCCCAGGTCCTAGGGCAGAACTGGTCGTTGGTACGAGGATCCTGAGGAAAGCAGCACCAAGCAGAAAGCACGCATTTGCCCAGTGCCAGTGCCCCTCACTGCTCAAGCCTTAGGTGGGAAGCACCTTGAAAAGCTGCTGGTGAGGGGCCGGCGCTGTGGTGCAGCCAGTGAAGCCGCCGCCTGCAGTGCTGGTGTCCCATATGGGCACCGGTCCAAGTCCCGGCTCCTCCACTTCCGATCCAGCTCTCTGCTGTGGCCTGGGAAAGCAGCAGAAGATGGCCCAAGTCCTTGGGCCCCTGCATCCAAGTGGGAGACCCAGAAGAAGCTCCTGGCTCCTGGCTTCTGGCTTTGGATCAGCCCAGCTCCAGGCATTGCGGCCATTTAGGGAGTGAACCAGCAGATGGAAGATTCTCTCTCTCTCTCTCTCTCTCTCTCTCTCTGCTTCTGCCTCTCTGTAACCTGCCTTTCAATTAAATTAAAAAAAAAAAAACTTTAAAAAAATAGCTGTTGGTGAAAACACCATTATCTGTTTGGTTTTATTCTCAATAAGGAGGCTCAGAACAAACCATGTATGAGTATAAGGGGACTTCCAAAAGTTGAGAGAAAAAATGGAATTAAAAGATGCTTGTTTTGGTGCAAAAATTTTTGTAACCATGAAAACATGGCATCTTCAGAAAGCTGACAGAAATTGCAATTGCATATTATTATGAAAAAACTATGCATGAATTTCAATATTTCTTGCACCAAAATAAACTTACCTGTGAATGCCATTTTCCACAAACATGACTTAGCCTCATGTTTTCAGGGCTGTCAGATTCTGTTGTTCTCCACAGAAATGTTCAAAGATTACTGACCATTAGACGAAGACAGCTAAGCACAAAGAGGTGATGTGTACCACCTACTCCACAGTACACAACAGAGCTGAGAAAGAACCCACGCCAGCCCAGTGTTCTCCCCACCCCAGTAAAGCCACTCGCCCTCGACACAGTGTAACACAAGCTATTCACTCAGTCTCCTCTCCACACTTCTATGATGTAGCAAAGTATTTCAGCAATCAGAATATTTCATCCCACACTAAAAGCATTAGTTTTGCAGATTGTTTAAAAAATTTTATTTATTTACTTGAAAGGCAGAGTTACAGAGGCAGAGAGAGGTCTTCCACCCATTGGTTCACTCCCCAAATGGTTGCAATGGTCGGAGCTGGGCAGATCCGAAGCCAGGAGCCAGGAGCTTCTTCTGGGTCTCCCATGCGGGTACAGGAGCCCAAGGACTTGGCCATCTTCCACTGCTTTTCCAGGCCATAGCAGAGCGCTGGACCAGAGTAGAGCAGCTGGGGCCAGGACTCAAACCAGTGCCCATATGGGATGCTGGCGCTGCAGGTGGTGGCTTCACCTGCTATGCCACAGCGTCAGCCCCACTTTTTTTTTTTTCTGCAGATTTTTAAAAAGACTTATTTACTTATTTGAAAAACAGACCTTAGAGAGAAAGAGAGAGACAGATTTTCCATGTGCTTGTTCACTCCCCAAATGCTGCAATGTCCAGGACTGGGCCAGGTTGACAGCAGGAGCCTGGAACTCCATCCAGTCTCCCATGGGGGTGGCAGGGACTCAAGCACTTGGGCCATCTCCTGCTGCTTTCCCAGGGGCGTTAGCAGGGAGCTGGATCAGAAGTGGAGCAGCCGGAACTTGAACTGACACTCACAGGGGATACCGGTGTCACAGGCACAGCTTAGCCCCTTACGCCACAGCGCCGGCCCCTCCTGATTTTTGAGAGCCCACTTTATTGCTCTAAGACTCAGCTCAAGTCCCACTTTTCCCCGACAGCCTTTCCTCCCCAGGCCAGCTTGAGGAGCTGTTTCCTGAATCTCAATACGGCCTCCCGGGTCTGCCTTTCATTCAGCACTAATTAAATGCCACATTTTGCATCTTCCTGCATCTTTTGTTGCAAGTCTTTATCAAATATCCCAAGAGCCGGGTCAGTGTCATGGAGGAGCAGGCAGTGGTCGTCTTGCCGAGGTTTACTGAGCACAGCTCCGCAGCGCTCCACGGCTCTGGCGCAGCCCGCGGTGCCATGAGGGACACTGCACGCACGCACGCACGCACATCTGAAGTCATCCGAGGAAGACAGCCACCCAAAATGAACGGGACAGACGCAAAATATTCCATCTGTGGACTGAAGGAGTTCAGACTGGGCTGGGGAGACCTTCAGGGGTCGCAGTGTGGGATGGTGGAGAGGATGCGAGGGCGGCCTGGGGAGAGGGGGGAGGGGACAGACACTCCAGATGATCAGACATGCAGAGCAGGGATGAACGAAGCCCCACGGCAGGGAAGCAAGTGGAGCAGCCCAGCCAAAAGCAGCAGACATGAAAGAGGTAAGATCAGGGACTGGACTAGAACATTAAGATGGCAACAGACTAGCACAGGCCTTGAAAGTCTGGCTACAGCACCTGGACGTCATCCCATGAAGAGTGAACAGCCATTAGAAGCACGCGGGCACAGAAAAGAACATAAATAGAAGAAACTATGCTGTTGGGGCGGTGCTGTTGTGTAGTGGGTAAAGCCACTGCCTGCAATGCCAGCATCCCATATGGGCGCCGGTTCAAGTCTCGGCTGCTCCACTTCCCATCCAGCTCTTTCATGGCCTGGGAAAGCAGTGAAAGATGGCCCGAGTCCTTGGGCCCTGCACCTGCTTGGGAGACCGGGAAGAAGCTCCTGGCTCCTGGCTTCAGATCAGCACAGCTCCGGCCGTTGCAGCCATTTGGGGAGTGAACAAGTGGATGGAAGCCCTCACTTGCTCTCTCTCTCTGCCTCTCCTTCTCTCTCTATCTAACTCTTTCAAATAAATAAAATAAATCTTAAAAAAAAAAACTATGCTGTCAACTGCTACAGAGCTCTCAGAGGAGAGTGAGTCCAACCCAGCTGTGCCCAGAGGAGGAACAAGGAGTGTGTGACCCACTCCCTGCTGAGTGTAAAAGTTGTGACACGACACCCAGCACAACCCCTCCCCCCAGTGTGGGAGTCCTGACATCACACTCAGCACAACCCCCTCCCTCAGTGTGGGAGTCCTGACGTCACACCCAGCATAACCCCTCCCCCCAGTGTGGGAGTCATGACATCATACCCAGCACAACCCCCTCCCCCCAGTGTGAGTCGTGACGTCACACCCAGCATAACCCCCCTCCAGTGTGGGAGTCATGACATCTTACCCAGCACAACCCCCAGTGTGGGAGTCCTGACGTCACACCCGGCACAATCCCCTCCCCCCAGTGTGGGAGTCATGACATCACACCCAGCACAATCCCCTCCCCCCAGTGTGGGAGTCCTGATGTCACACCCAGCACAATCCCCTCCCCCCAGTGTGGGAGTCCTGATGTCACACTCAGCACAACCCCCTCCCCCAGTGTGGGAGTCCTGACATCACACCCAGCACAACCCCCTCCCCCAGTGTGGGAGTCCTGACATCACACCCAGCACAACCCCCTCCCCCAGTGTGGGAGTCCTGACATCACACCCAGCATAACCCCACCCAGTGTGGGAGTCATGACATCTCACCCAGCACAACCCCCAGTGTGGGAGTCCTGACGTCACACCCAGCACAACCCCTCCCCCAGTGTGGGAGTCATATCACACCCAGCTCCCACAGTTCATACCAATCTGCTTTCTTCCTTCTGTTTGTAGCTCTTGCTTTGCTCTTCTTCACTCTCCTTCTTACCATCTAAATATTCTCCAAGTGCTTCCCTGTGAGAGGAGAGAGAGCGTCACAGTCCCCTCCAGGACTGGAGTTCTGCAGGCAGAGGGTTAGGGCCCATTAGCCAAGCACAGAATACACCCCATGGGGCGAAAGTTTAAATATCTAAAAAACACTACCATAAAAACACCAAGAGAAACACAGGAGAAGGTCTGTGTGTGCTTAGCGTAGACAGCCCTTCTTTGAATAAGATCAAAGTCAAGTGTAAAAAGAAGACTGACAGAGTTTTGCTTCCTAGAATTTAAAATGTTTATCCTTGAAAGTCAAGGAATAAACTGGTAAAGGCTATTTGGTGAAATTTTATAACCCTTAAAATAGAAAGAGTTCCTTAAAAGCAATACCAGTGAGAGAGAAAGAGACCGAGAGAGAAAGATCAAATAGAAAAAGTAGCAAAGGATAAGAACAGGCAACTTAAAAGAGAAATACAAATAGAAAACAGGCATTTGCAAATGCAATTGGCTTCACGTATAAGCAGAGAAACTGAAGTATCGTATGGTATCATTACCTAGAAAATAGGTTGTTAAAGGTGGGTCTTATGGGGATGGGCCTAGGGTGCAAGTGTCCAGCCACACACACTCTACCGGTGGCAAGGTAGCGTGTAACAACCAGGGTAAAAGGCCATTTGGCAAAATCTCTCAAAAATACACACAGGCCTCCCCTCTGACTCAACAACCCCATCTTCAGGAATTTTCTCCTTTTAAAAAAATATTTATTTATTTGAAAGGCAAGAGTTCACAGAGGGGGGCGGGAATCTTCATGGCTGGTTCACTCTCCAAGTGGCCGCAACAGCGGGAGCTGTACCGATCCAAAGCCAGGAGCCAGGAGCTTCTTCCAGGTCTCCCAGTTGGGTGCAGGGGCCCAAGGACCTGGTCATCTTCTGCTGCTTTCCCAGGCCATAGCAGAGAGCTGGATCAGAAGTTGAGCAGCTGGGACTCGAACCGGCACCCAAATCGAATGCCAGTACTGCAGGTGGTAGCTTTTCCCACTAAGCCACAGTGCCAGCCCCAGATAACTTTATTTGGGTGCAAAAAATTATGGAATTTATGCACAGCATTTTCATAATATGCATTTTCTATGAAACTTTTTGGAGACCCCTCATATATGCATAGGAACTTTCCTGGAAGAATACATGATAAACAGATAACACTAATTATTTAAGGAAAGGGAATTCCATGACTGAGGACCTCTGTTTTCTACACTTTGTACTGCATGAATTTTACATGTGTGTGTGTGTGTTTTAGTCAAGACATGGGTCTAAAGAGGAAGGGAAAAGACAGGTTCCAGATGGTGGACTTCCTGGAGGAGGCATGAGGGAACCTTGCTGACCCCACACCACCTGTCAGGGAGGCCCCACTCTCCCCTGGCACGCAGTGGCCATGAGGACTCCCAGCGCTGCCTTCGGGAAGATAAAACCTTTGCTTTATGGCCTCACCATCCACCATGAAGCAAGCAGCTCCCTTTATCTCACTCCTTCTTCTCTGACTTCCCTCCCCAACCTGTTTGTTCAAAGTCCAGCTCTGCTCTGCATAATGTGACACTACTGTTGAGGTAAGAGTTCAGTCACCATTCTGCGTTTAAACCTGTTCATTTCTTTATTTTTCAAGATTTATGTATTTGGGGCCAGCGTGTGGCGCAGTGGGTAGAGCCGCCACCTGTGACCCCAGTATCCCATACAGACGCTAGTTCAAGTTTGGGCTGCTCCACGTCCGACCCAGCTCCCTGCTGCTGGTAGGCCCGGGACAGCAGCAGAGGATGGCCAGCCACGTGGGAGACCCAGATGGAGTTCCTCACTCCTGGCTTCGATTGATTTATTTATTTGAAAGGCTGAGTTTTACAGAGACAGAGAGATCTTCCAACTGTTGGTTTACTGGTTGGGCCAGGAGCCAGGAACTCCATGTGGGTCTCCCACATGGATGGATGGATGGCAGGGGCCCAAGTACTTGGGCCATCCTCTGCTGCCTTCCCAGGTGTGTTATCAGGGAGCTGGATTGGAAGCAGAATAGCTGGGACTCGAACAAGAGCCCCAGCATAGGATGCTGGTGTTGCAAGCCGCAGCCTAGCCCACCGCATCCCAAGGCCAGCCCCAAAACCCTCTGTCATCTCACTCCTATCCCTTCTCTTAGTGAACCTGGTCTTGGCTCTCTTATATGAAGACTCCTTGTTCCCTCTGTCAGGTCTTCAGGCACTGCCCGGCTAACAGCGTCTCATCACCACTCAACGTGCGCCCATGCCGTGACTTTACACTTTGACCTCCAGCTCACCTCCGCCTCCCCTGATCCCTTCCCACGGCTTCCCAGAGCAAAATCAGTGCTTCAAAAAGAAAAGGGGGAAAAAAGCCTATGCGGTCCAGGTCTCCCTAGTTTCACCTTAAATCCCCTTGCTCTTAGGCATCGTTTCTGACTGCCTAGCCCTGTGCCACCCACTATCACAGCCACTACCCACACGGAGCTACTAAGCACTTGAACGGCGGGTGGTCCAAACTGAAGTGTGTTACGTAAAACACATACGAGGTGGATTTTGAAGGCTTTGAACAACAACAAATACAATACACAACAAGTCTCCCATATTCAATAGTTAAGCATCATGGAATAAAGTAAAATCAGAAACAAAAAATGGGGGACCAGCATTGTGGCACAGTTTGCACCGCCAGCATCCCTTATCACAGAGCAGGCTTGAGTCCTGGCTGCAGGCTTCAGATCCAGCTTCCTGCTAACGCGCCTGGAAAGGCAGTGGAGGATGGCCCACGTGCTTGGGACCCTGCACCCATGTGGGAGATCCAGATGGAGTCCCTCGCTCCTGGCTTCAGCCTGACCCAGACCTGACATTGCAGCCACTCTCTCTCTCTCTCTCACTCCCTCCCTCCCTGTCTCTCTGTTGTTAAGCCTTTCAAATATATACATATATATATTTTATTTTAAAAGAAAAAATTTCATCTTTACCACATATGTACAGACTATTTTTTTCTTGTCATTATTCACTAAACAATACAGTACAACAACTCTCTACAAAGCAGTTACATTGTATTAGGAATCAGAAGTAACCTCGATGACCTAAAGTGTATCAGAGGATACATTTAAGGTATATGCAAATACCATTTTCTTTATGTTACTTTTTATTTGAAAGGGAGGTGGGGAAGGAAGGAGGAAGAGACAGAGAGAAAGCACACCCCTCCACCGGCTCACTCCCCAAATGCCCACCACGACCCCTGGCTGGCACCCAACCTGGGAGCCCACCTGGAAGGAACCCAACTACTCGAGCCGTCACCACTGCCCCCCTAGGTCGGCATTAGCGGGAAGCGGGAACCGACAGCTGGAGCTGGAGAGCAAGCCCAGCCCTCCAGTGCGGAACACAGGCTTCCTCACCGGCACCTTAACCACCAGGCCAAGCGCCACCCCCTTGCCACCTCATGCAGGGACTTGAGCATTTGCAGATTTGGCATTTGAGGGGGTCCTGGAACCAACCCCATGGGCACTAAGGGACAAGTGTATCTCATGAATGCAATTTATACTGATTGCATATAAAAATATCTTTATATATTAGGTTAAATAAAATAAATCACATTAAATGTAATTTCCCTGCCCACCTCGCCCCTGCCTTCCAGCTCAGGGAAGGACATGTCTCCTGGACCAGTCTGTAAAGTGTGTAAAACCTCTTCTCTACCTTCTCTGTCTTTTCTCTCTGTGCTCCATCTCCTAGCAAGTCCATCACCTTGCCCCCCAGCCTTCTCTGGTTTCCATTCCCTGAACCCTCCTGCTAACAGCATCCTGTCCGCCTGTCGTGGTCACCACGTCACCCTCGCTGATGGTGGCTGTGCCCTTTCTTCCTGCAGGGCCTCACCTGCCTCTCAACTGGTTTCAGGGCAGTGCTCTTGGCTCCTCTCTGTCCAGCAGCCCGCAGACCCCGGCCCCTGCTTCACATCCCCTGGGCAAGGCGGAGAAGGGTTCTGTGCACCTCACTACTGATTATCCTGTCAATTCTGGCACCTTTTTTTTTCCTTCAGATTTTATTTTTTCATTTGAGGAGCAGAGTTGCAGAGAGAGAGAGAGAGAGAGAGGACTCCCACCTGCTGGTTTACTCCCCAAATGGCCACATGGCCAGAGCTGGGCCAATCTGAAGCCAGGAACCAGGAGTTGCATCAGGGTCTTCCATGTGGGTGCATGGAAGCACTTGGGCCATCTTCCACCACTTTCCCAGGCCACAGCAGAGAGCTGGATCGGAAGTGGAGCAGCCAGGACTCACAACAGCGCCCAATGGGATGCCAGCACCACAGGCAGAGGCTTAGCCTACTGCACCACAGCGCCGGCACCTCTGTCCCCTTCTTCACCTCCACTTGTTTGGGAGGAAAGTTTGCCACAGAGCAAACGCGAGGAGTTCTCAGCCGCCTTCATCACCAGCTTAGAGTTCCACATTCTTGAATCACGACGCCATTTTCCAAACATCCTTGTGCTTCCAAGATCCCAAAATTCTGCTGCCATTGAGTTCTCCCGTTCCTGACTGTGTGGGTGTATGCGTTTCTACTTAACCCCTTTCAGCGTTATTTTCATGGGATTTTGATCATGGTCCAAGCAGATGCAGATCATTCCATCAGCCATCTCTCCCTAGACACTGGGAACTTCAACTCCAGCGTCTACAGTTTGGGAGTTCCAGGGGCTTCAACATGTTATTTCTATTCTGTCTCTTTATATGATGTTTCAGCCTGTTCCCAGTTCTCTCCTTAAAACTACACCTCAGGGGCCTGGCGCCTTGGCGTAGCCGCTAAAGCCACTGCCTGCGACGCCAGCATCCTGTATGGGCGCTGGTTCTAGTCCCGGCTGTTCCATTCTGATCCAAATCCCTGCTACCCACATGGGAAACCCAGATGAGGCTTCTGGCTCCTGGCTTCAACCTGGCCCAGCCCCAGCCCCAGCCATTGCAGTCCTTTGGGAATTTAACCAGCAGATAGTTAGATCTCTCACTCTCTCTCTCTCTCTGTATATCTCTATCTCTGTAATTCTGCCTTTCAAATACATAAAATAAATCTTAAAAAAAAAAATAACTCAACACCTCAATGATATAACAAGGCCCAGGCAGCTGGAGCTGTGAGCACCACAGCAATAAAGGGGCACACTGTCTAAAGATCATTTTCACACAATACCAGTCAGGGCCGGCGCTATGGCGCAGCAAGTTAAAGCCCTGGCCTGAAGCGTCGGCATCCCATATGGGCGCCGGTTCTAGTCCCGGCTGCTCCTCTTCCAATCCAGCTCTCTGCTCTGGCCTGGGAAAGCAGTAGAAGATGGCCCAAGTGCATGGGCCCCTGCACCCAGGTGGGAGACCTGGAAGAAGCTCCTGGCTCCTGGCTTTGGATCAGCGCAGCTCCGGCAGTTGCAGCCATCTGGAAAGTGAACCAGCAGATGGAAGCCATCTCTTTCCCTCTCTCTGCCTTTCAAATAAATAAATAAATAAATCTTAAAAAAAAAAAAAAAAAGTTGACTTTGAGCTCTTCTCCATTCTTCTCAGCCCTTCCCCAATGTAATTTAATTCATTCTCATTCCTCCGGGTCTCCCATGCAGGTGCAGGAGCCCAAGCACTTGGGCCATCTTCTACTGCTTTCCCAGGCCACAGCAGAGAGCTGGATCAGAAGTGGAACAGCTGGGTCTCGAATGGGTGCCCATATGGGATGCTGGTGCCTCAGGCCAGGGCGTCATTATTGTAAATTCAGCTGTAGTGCTGCTCTCTCCACACAGTGTGTCTAATCCAGAATCCTCTTCTGAGTTTAAGACCCACAGCCAATCGCCTAACATCTCAATTTTAACATCTCACAAAAATCTGCTCTGCTTAATGTGTTCCAAACCCAACGTGTGTCCCCATCTCCTCCTCACTGCCTGCACCAGCTCAGGAAAAGGCACTACCAGCTACCAGCAGCCCAGGCATCCTTCCTTCTCCCCTCTTATCTCCACAGCCAACCCGTCAGAAAGTCCCTCCAACTCCAAACCATCAGCTTCGCACCAGACCCACGGCCAGTAATGAGTCCAGACCTCCTCCCCCGCCAGGACCACAGCAACTGCCTCTCAACCGTCTCCTCCCCTGACTTCCGGCTCTTCCAAATCACTCCCCTAAGAACCACCAAGGGGCTCTGAAGATCAAATCCAATCAAGTCATTCCTCAGGCCGAGGGAGCCTGTGGCCATCTCAGGAGACTGTGTGAGAGGAAGGGGGAGACCCAGACCCTTGCAGGACCATGAGAACAGGGTCTGAGTTCCCACTGATACCCAGAGACCCAAAGTACCATCATGCCCTCACCCCGATACAGTGGGGGCATACACAGGCCCAAATCCCCTTACCCAGGGCCTGCTAACTCCACAGATGCCACCACCAGTCACTTCTCAGGTGACCAGAGTGTAACTGGGACTAACAGTGTGAGAACTCCACCTTAGGAGGCACTGGGTAGGAGCTGGCCTGGTGGGGAAGACCAAACAGGCACTGGGACACTGGCCCGGACACGAGGGGACGTCAAAGGCTGCATGGAAGGGCATGCTACATTTTCTTTCCCAGAACTTCTGTAGTACACTGTCCAAAACACAGTGCCACCGCCCGGGGAGGTGGAGGGGACAAGGGCCACTCCCAAAGATCCCAAGGATGCAAGAGTGGTGGGCGCTACCAAATCTCCATTTAATTCATGGCAGGAGGGTGGATTTGGGAACATGACTGTCCATCATCGCAAGCTCAACCAAATGCAGTCCCAAACAGAGCGGCTACTGAGGGCGGCAGCTTTGCTGCAGTCGGTGAGTACGGCCTCAGGTCCAGGGAACACGTCCACTGATGGGGCAGTCTTTGCCATCGCAATCAGAAGGGCTCGGGTAGGCTGGCGCTGTGGTGCAGTGGGTTAATCCTCTGCCTGCAGTGCCAGCATCACATATGGGTGCCTGTTCTAGTCCGGGCTGCTCCTATTCCAATCCAGCTCCCTGCCAATGGCCTATGAAGGCAGTGGTAGATGGCTCAAGTCCTTGGGCCCCTGCACTCACGTGGGAGATCCAGAAGAAGCTCCTGGCTCCTGGCTTCAGATCAGCATATCTCCAGATGTTGCAGCCAATTGGGGAGTGAATCAGGGGATGGAAGACCTCTCTCTCTCTCTCTCTGCCTCTCCTCTCTGTGTGTAATTCTTTCAAATAAATAAATAAAAAAAGTCTATTAACTTTCTTTCAAAAAAATCAAAAAGAAGCCCATTTTGCGCTATGTGAACATATACAAAAGTCAGTGTCCACAAAGCCCCTTGGTTTCCAGACTGCCAAGAGCAGAGCTGAGCGGCTGGGACAGGAAGCAGAAGCCCCGAAACGCCTAAGACATCTACCAGCCTACGGCACCACACCATAGCAAACAAGGCCAGCCTGCGGCGCCAGCACCACAGCAACCAGGCAGGACCAGCAAGGGGTGGCAAAGGAAGGAGGGTGGCCGACTCCACCAACACAGCCCCATCACACTGCCAAGTTCTTGGGGGCCCAGTGGTTGGTGGCACGCCGGGACTTCCGGTAAACAAAAGACAGCTTACCGTGTCTGGCAGACTCTACCCAGAGAGGGAAGTTCAAGGCTGTTGGACCACTCAGGCTGACATAAGAAGCTGCCAGTTCTGAGCGGTGCCTGGAGCAGGAGAGGACACTGCAAGAAGCCAGGGGACCACGGACTGTGGTCTGGAGGTGTGAGCAGACGAGGCGCCACGTGGAGCCTAGGGCAGACCCCGGGGAGAGATTCTTGGCACAGGTCCTAGAATTCAGGAGCAAGACTGTGCCATCTGCAGCAGAGAACTACGCACCTTGTAGAAACAGCACCAGCAGGCGCCTGAGCTCTGGCAGAGAGAAGACAGCTGGAGAGGTAGACCCCGAGAGCAGGCTCCCAAAACCAGGCGCCATGAGCTGGGAATATCTGCTCCACACAGACCCCTGTGGCTCAGCAGGACTCCCACACCACCCCCGAAGAAAAAACAGCCCGCATTTAGTTTATGGAGAGATTGTCCGGGTTCGCCAGTTCAGGCCAGCAGTGAGTCTCCCCAGCGGTCACAGATCCAGGTGGCACAGGGGACCACGGAGTTTGCATGGAAGTGAAACTCACCCACGAGTCTTGGCCAAGCCCGCAACCCAGGGCCTTGAGGGAGCCTCAGGCATGGCGTCCTACACAACAAGCTGACCAGGTGACCCAGTTCACACGCAAGCAGGGCGGAGGAGGCCTGTGTCACACGGCAGACCCTCCAAGATAGCCAGCCTGAGGCCCGGCTGAAGCCCCAGCCTGGAGGCACTGTCCAGAACCCAGAATGCAGGCACTGCCCTGAGCCAGAAACTACTACGTGGCTGTCTCAGCAGGGAACAAATACAAGGGTGCGGGGGCTTCCGTGGCTCCACTTAATTCTAGAGACCCAATGGGGACTCTGTTTGCCGTGGCCACAGCGCTGGCGACCCCAAGGCCAGAAGTCTCGGTTCCCACAGAACCACAGGTGACAGCAGGTACCCGGGCAACTAATGACCAGCAGACCGGAAGAGCGGTCACCATCCCGCTGAGCAAGCTACGCTGACAGGAGCCCCTTGCTGCCCCCAGCCCTGGTGGCTGACAGGGGACACGCCAGAGAAGGGTGCGGTTATCAGGGTCACACAACCAGAGATGCCCCCTGTAACCAGAAGGAGCCACAGGCCAGGGCCACTAAGTATCGCCTGCAGGAGGGCAGGCCAGGCCCCAGGGCACACGTGGACCCTCAGCGCCTGCGCAAGTCTGACTCTAAGGTTTAAGGTCTTAACAACCCGCACCTATTCTGCAGGACACTTCTGGAAAGAACGTTTTCTAATTCCGTGCCCTGGGCGCACGGCCCCTGCTCGGCGCACCGCGTCCCCGGCTCCGCCCCGGCCCGCCCCGACCCGGCTCACCGCCGCCGGGCTTCCAGGCGCGCCGCGATGCGGAGGCGCCGGGCCTGGATGCGCTCTTGCGGGTTATCGGAATATATGGAGGGCCCGAGAATCGGCGTGGACACGTGCTCCTCCGCATTCTGCTCCAGGACCCCGAGGGACACTGAGGGATTCATGGCGGGGTCCCCTCACCCCACCGCCGCTCGGTTGCTACGAACAAGCCGTTGCTAAGGGGAGGCAGTCACCTGACCCCCACCCCCGGCGCGACTGGTTGCGCGCGCAGCTCCTCCGGAGCCGCCCGTCGCTCTCGGGGTGGTGGTGCCCAGGCTGGGGGCGCGCCCCTCCCCTGCCTTTGGGACGACTCGCGGCTTGGTCCCCACCAAGGCCCGGGCCCAACAGCGGAGACTGTGCAGGCTCACCCATTCTGGAAGGCTAGCTGGACCGAGTTCATTACTGACTGACCCTAACTCGCCATCCATCCATCGCAGGAGTCGTCCTACCTCTAACAGCCTGCCTACAGTAAGTCACGTGCCGCGCTAGCGCCAAGATGCAGGTGTTGGGCTTCCCCGGTGGAGAATCCAGAGTAACTGGCCGGCTCTGCGAACTCAAGAGCCTTGCACCCAGCATTCGCCATCAGCTCGGAGCTCCTACTAGATGCATGCAGGCCCTGTCTTTCTAGAATGTGAAACCACCTGCCACCAGTATGTTTAGACCTAGCAACCACCCCACCTGCAATCACGGGGAGACGGGAAGAGGGGAGGGAGCCCGAGCTGGGAATGCAGATGCACTATGAAACGCCCAAGCGCTGTCTTCTGAAAGGCATGACTTCCTGCGCGCTTCCTATCTTACCAGTAACCGGAAGTGTTCACACTGAGAATTAACCTTGACTACCCACCTGGACACCGTGGGACGGGGTCTGAGTTCATGGGAGTCTAAGGAAAGGGAGAGAATGAGGGTGCCAGCCCTAGCCCTGGCAGGACACCTTGGGCAAGTCACAACTTCCCGAGGACAGCACACTGTCTGCCGACTCCACTAACAGCTACCTGTGAGGCCAAGAGAAGCCCTCTGTAAGACCCACCCTGCGGCAAAGCGAGTGGGTTTTTGAAGTTAACTTTTCCAAGTTTGCTTCTAAGCGTCAGGGGCCCGGCCAAATCTCTGTCCTTTGGTTGTAATGTGGGGACCATGGAATCAGAGGGGCAAGGTAGAGAGCTCATCCTGGTTGTGGCCCGGGTTCCCACCATCCCTCCCGAGAGAAGCAGTACATGTGTGTGCACGTCTGTGGCTAGGAGGGGGAGACCATGAGACAGGGAGAATCAGGTGTGACCTGATGGGGCAGAGAACAATGACCAGGGAGACGGCTGGTCCCAAAGCGGTTCCCACCTACCGCTGCACACACGTGCTGCAAGGACCAGGCTGCCCAGCGCCCGGGCTCTGAGGCGGAGAGCCCTGGGCTAGGAGCAGCTGCTGCCGCCTGCCCTGTGCCCCAGTTTCCGAAACACATCATGGGCTCACAGAACACCCAGGAGCAAGCAGGCTGGTGTTTCTGCTTTAAAATAATCATTCGTCCCTAAGACAAGTGGCTGGAAATTATTTTTCCTCCCTTTTTGAAACCTACCAAGGATAAACAAAGAAAGACAAGTTGAAAACAATTAAAAGGATTTAAAAATTATTTACTTTTACTTTTATTACAATAAATATTTATCCATAAAAGAATTAAACAATTTAAAATTAAAACCTACTGCATTACTTTTGGGTTTCACAACAACAGAAATAAACATAAATCCAGTTGAAAGGGCAAGGCTTCCAGAATCTGGTGACAAGGAACAGTCAAGTCTTGATTATCTGGGCTGGCACTGACGCACGGTAATACAGAAAACGCAAACAGAACATTGCAATGCACTGTTGTACTCCGTAGCACATCAGCTTATCTGAACATCCCAGCCAAGTCACTGGAGCAAGTATGAAGTTGAGTTCTCTGAGAGTTAAGAGTTCTCCCCATCACTGCTCCCATAGCTGCCCTGTGGCCAGAAATGGGGCCCATCCTCACGCAGACCCAGCAGCCTCAATCGAAGTGCAGGCAGCCATCTTTTTGGCTCACATAATCCCTGGTTAAAAGGAAACAGGAAGTGACATACCCAAAGGGCCTCTTGCAAGGACTGAGATGAACTGGAAGACAGACTGTAGCTCCAGATCAGGAAGAGGCTTGAGTTATGGGCCACACGTGGATTAAGTCAACATGAAGAAACAGCCGGACAAAGGCTTACCGTTTAGCTGATAATCAAGAGTAGACTGCATGTGTACAAGAATATATCATACATACATATGCAGGGAGTATATGTGTACATATTAGATGTGCCTATATACACACAGCACACACAACCATATTAAATAAATGCTACATTAATTTACTAAGAACACAGCAAGTCCTAGTCAGACCAATTACTAACAGGTTCAATTAAACTACATAAAAGACTTTAGGCTCCTCTTCATCTTCCTCTCTGCTACAGGCTACTTGTAGCAAACACATGCCACTTGCTCTAGTGGTGCTGCTTCTGGGTACCCGAGAGGGAATGGAACTGTCCTGCTGCTGCAGAACACCACAGAAAGCCGGCTGCAACGGGACAAGCTAAGCACATCAATAATGGATGTGGCCAGGACACCTACCACCTATTCTTAGCTCATGGGCCCTAAACTTTAATCACAAAGTATCTATTTCCTTTTCTACAACTGGCTACACATATAATCTATTACACTGGGGGGGGGGCGGCAGCAGAGTTCCATCTTGGCGATTATTCATTGCCTTCCTGGTTACCCAAAGGAAACACTACTTAAAAAAAAAATTGGTATTTGGAGTTCAATACTGAATACTGCCTTCTTGGCACATTTCAAAATGACTAAATCATTAAGCATAGCCGAGTCTCTGTCCCCTGAATGGCTGTTTCCAACCTGGCCAAGTATGCAAACAAAATAACCTACAAAAAAGTTAGTATGGTGAGCAGTCTCAATTAGTAATTAAATGCGAAGTCCAATACTGAATAACAGTAATTCAAACATATTTGTAATACAGCATTCACACCTTTTGCAAAATTAAAATAACCTTCATTACAGGAGGTTACAATTCAACTAAACATGTTCCAGTTTAGGAATTTACTTATTTTTTTTTTAAGATTTATTTATTTGAAAGTTACACACAGAGAGCACAGAGAGGTAGAGAAAGCGAGAGGTCTTCCATCTGCTGGTTCACTCCCCAGATGGCCACAATGGCCAGTGCTGCGCCAGGCCAAAGCCAGCAGCTTCAACCAGGTCTCCCATGTGGGTACAGGGGTGCAAACACATGGGCCAGAAATGGAGCAACCAGGACACAAACCTGTGCCCATATGGGATGCCAGCATCATAAGCGGCAGCTTTACCCACTATGCCATAAGGCTGGCCCCAAGAACTTACTCTTGAGGTCCTAAAAAGTGCTTATCAGGAATATCAGAATGCGTGGGGCTGGTGTTTAGGATGGCAGCCAAGACACAGGTCAGAACACGTCTAAACACCTGTGTTCAATTCCTGCCTCTGGCTCCCGACTCCCGATTCTTGCTAATGCAGTTCAGGGGAGGCAGCTGGTGATGGCTCAAGTACCAGCCCCTGCCACCTACTTGGAAGACCCAGACTGCGTTCTGGCTCCCAGCTGGGACCCTTGTCCAGCCACTGCAGCCATTTACGGAGTGAATCAGCAGAGGGAAGCACTCTCTTTCTCTGCCTCTCAACTAAATAATTTTTTAAAAAAAATCAGAATCTAGAATTCATGGCAAATTGTGTACGTTTTAATAAAAACCCAAATAAATTCTCATTTTGTTACCCATATAGAAGAGTCTCAAGAGAAGAAAGTTAAAAAGCCTCAGGCATCTCCACGCCAGCGGGTGTCCAGCTTCAGCTTCAGGCTGCACGCAGCAGAGAGCGCAACTCTGCGCAGCGCTGAGCTACCCTGCGGCCAGGGCCCAGGACGCAGGCTTTGGA
The DNA here is from genome assembly GCF_051225735.1 of Oryctolagus cuniculus. Classification (NCBI taxonomy): domain Eukaryota; kingdom Metazoa; phylum Chordata; class Mammalia; order Lagomorpha; family Leporidae; genus Oryctolagus; species Oryctolagus cuniculus. The sequence continues at coordinate 181,375,784 of NC_142868.1, forward strand.
AGCGGCCCTGCTCTGACGCACAGCCTTTCTAACCACACGCCCTAAGGAACAAGACAAGGTGAACAGTCTATAGAAGGCAAAGCAATCTTTTTGTTTTTCCAAAAAAATTTGCCTGGAGACAAGTCCTTGTTAAAATATGCCAAAATCAGTTCATGCGGCACTTCCCAGTTCTGGGAATCTGGCCTTCCTACCAAATGCAACACAACCCCCTCGCCAAGGCTAACTATGACAGGGTTACTATGGCAACATTTCTTTCATTACCCTAAATGTTAACTTAAGATCTGTCTGATAAAGAGCAGATCCTTGCTTTAAAAAATAAAAGGCCAGCTACAGCTACATTACTATCTATTGCATACTTATTAAAGAGCAAAGCATATTCCTAGCATGCAAGTTAAAAAGTAAGGTTACATTTATTTTGCACTGTGGAAGATGGCGGAAATGAATTAGCCAACAAACCTAATTCCCATGGTTCCATGCAAGGAAGAAGCAAACATCACCACCTTCTCTGGAAAAGTTAAAGACACCATGATTGTGCATATGCCCTAAAGTAAGTGCTTGCCAACGTCAGTCACTCGTACCACTGTCAGAGATGGAAATGGAAACACAGAAATCATGTGGGTTACATAATTAATAAAAGAAAACGAGAAATTTACCTAAGCTTCCTAAAATGCCCAGAGCATCATCAAGTTTCACAGTGATTAACAGCATTTTCCTGTTAAAACTGTCACTTTCAATATGCGTGTCAAAGTGCTTCAAACGTAGCATACTCATTAAAATTCTTCCTGGAAGGTTCTAGCACTGGCAGCTAATTTACTAAGGTTATTCACCCACAGGGTGTTCAAGAAAGAGCATGCTGCCTTATAAAGACACCTCATGGGATAAAGAAAATTCTGGTCTGACTTCACAGATTCCCTAGAGGGCTTAATCAGCCCAGAATTAAGGTCAAGATAAGGCCATTCTGAACACAGGCATCAACACAACCAAAGATTTCTGTACTGTTTTTGGCTTGTGGCAGACCCAAGAGTGGAAATTCCAGCCCCTCACGTTTACATTGGTCCCCCTGGCACGCTCCCTGTCCTGGACTAGCCTGAGACCCAAGGCAACCACGGAGCTCTGACTGCAGTGAGACCGAGAAGCAACAACGCCAGGCTTGACGGGCTGTCTGCGCCCCACGTGCCGGCCAGCTGAGTCGAGGAACGAAGAGGAAGGATGACAGCAGGCTCCTAGTTAAATCCAAGGGGGAAAAGCAGGTCACCTATTTTTTGGATTATCTTTTTGGTCTCCGGATGTCACAGAATCAAAGTCTGCTTTGGAACACAAGGTACATTCCAAAAGCTTTTTGAATGAGAACAGAGTTCTTGGAAAACTGGACATTTAGGAAACTCTGGAATTCCTAGAGCACTAACATGGTCCCTCCTTGCGGTGAAGTGGGTACTGGGCCTGCTTTTTCCTTTGTATATCCCCCAGCGCCCAGGCTCTGGCCATAATCAATACTCTCCTGGCATCTACTCAGAATGTGGCTAATTCTAGACATATACTCCTCTTCCCAGTTCCTATCAGAATAAATGACACACTGGTATTAAATCAGTACTATAACATCGCAGGCAACAATTTTCTTTTCAAAACTAGAATTAAAAGTATTTTAATCATACTGAAATGGAAGAATATTTAGTTTTTTATTTGGGAGTTATTCACTCTATTATGCTTAAGATCAAAACAGATAAACTGTATCTACTATCTACTTATGGAGAAAGAACATTTGGAATTGCACCAAGCTTATGAATATTATTAAAGGATTACAAAAGGCAGCATTAGCATACTCTATCCAAGTATTCAAGGTTTTCCATCCCAAACTCTCCACCCCCTCAAACACAAGGGAATTAATTTTGACAAGCTTAAAAAGAAACCTCTTACTTATGTATGTTATTTTGGTCAGCAGAAACAATGCAAACCTCTAGCCTGGCTAAGGCACTCGATTCTGAAAGTACAGAAAAACGTGTGTGTGACCAATACATGCTCCCCAGAAGGCAGCTCCGTGTGCGCGGGGAGAAACTTGGGGTGTGAACTTGTCCAGGACAGCGCATGAAAGCTTGAAATACCTTGTATCCTTGGGAAGCCTTAGATTAATTGGCATGATATAAACGCACAGAGCGACTGGTCGTGAAGTCCCGTGTTAGCTGGGCTTCCAGGACAAACTTTCCAGACAGAGACTGTAAAACAGGAGGGTCGGCAGGACATGGCAGATTTGACGGCTCAGGTTCCGCACACCCCCACAGCTGGCAGCTTTCGTCCACCTAACGAGGGCAACGAACTGACTGTAGCATCATCCTTGATCACCATCGGGAAACAACGCCATAGAGTAGAGGCACAAAACAATCTTCAAATTCATGTGACGCAACAGAAAGAGGGCAGAGCCCATTTTAAAGTAAAAGAGCCCCTAGAACACAGGACAGGACCCTAATGCAGAAGCAAAGGGTATTCTTTTACTACACTGTACAAGGTGAAGAAGGCCTGTGGTCCAAATTTGTCTTCTTATAAATATTTATCAGTTCTTTGTAGTACAGACTAATCTCATTCTTGTGTAGAAGATCAACAAAGCAGTGAATGATTATAGTTTAGAAATCTTGAAGTATCTTTCCCCCAAAATTGACACTTTATCCAGATCAGTTTTATAGATGACACAGAGCCAGGCATACAAAAAACAGTTCCCTTCACCTGGTTCTTCCTGACTGCATGCAGCAATTCATTAAAACACGGAGTCGCTATCCACATTTCCTTCATCAATTTCTCATCTATTTCCAGTGTTCATTTTTATCTCAGAGAAAGTCACCAAATATACCTTGGCCTTTACAATCTTCCTATTGAGTATGGAACTAGGAACTAGCTCCCTGACTCTAATAACCTGGACAACAATGATTAGAATTTTAAAAATGAAATATCAATAACTGTTATCTTTTTACAAAGCAGCATACTAGAATCACAAAGAAATATGCTATACTGAAATTTTCAAATGGTCACATTCATAGATAAATAATGGTTATAAATTTAATTACATATCAACAGTGGTGCCTATTTTATCCAAGTGCAACCTGTCCAAAAAAAAAGGGTTTAAGATACACTCTTCATTCAAGCACAAACTTCATTCAGTAGAAAATAAAAGAAAATCAGCAAGTAAATTTCTCCACCACCAAACTAAAAGACTGTCAAAAAAAAAAAATCCACATTCATGAAAAAAAATGTGACTTATAAAACCACATTTAAGTTAAAGGGATGTTTATGTTGTCAGTAAACCTCAAAAATCACTGCAGTATGATCAAAGGGAGTGCGTACTCAGTGAGGCATCTGTATCAAAAGGCTTCTTCAAGTGCAGAAGTGGGAAGGTTGGGGAAGAGAGACTCTCTCTGCTTCATCTTCTATGAAATAAAAAACAGTGTCCCCACCCCCAAAACGGAGACAGAGACCAAGAGGAAGCAAGGACAGAGGAATAAATTGAATTAGAAAACTCATTTTGGTCCTAGTGAGGCTCAAGAGATTCCTAACTGCAATTTAAATTTCTCTACCAGGTTCATTATCTGCATGCCTGCCACTGGCGTTCCTACTCTCACAGCTCACAGGCACCAAATCTCAGCAACCTATAGCTGAGGGGTAAAAATGTCACATGTAAACAATGAACTATGCCCACGGATGCGCTATAATCACAACTCATTCTCTACCAAGTCTCAAAAGAATGTTTCTCTTGCAAAGAAAATTAAACCATTTATCAAGATCTATTCCATAACAAAGGAAACCAGAATACTTGAGAACCTCTCTTAGCATGTGAGGACAAAAGGCATTTCCATGGAAAGAGAAACGGTATTTGGCAACTATGTTCTGTTCTGTAATCATTGGCATCTTTTGCTGGGAGTGTTTGTTGATTCTCTGCCCTGCAGTAGATCTGGGCTATTGATAGCTCCCAGCCAAAGACCTATTCCCAACACCAGATCTGAAAGCTCACTGTGGCTTGCTGAGCATTACCAGTGTTCCTAAGCCAATGTAGGTTTTTTTTTTTTTTTAAATAAAAACCAAGCATCTTTAACTTTCTATGAACCAAAACATTATGGACTCACAAAGGTAAAATCAGTAGGAACATTTTGCTGGCCTAAGGCATGTTATGCTTAACCAAAATGTTGCAAGGTTTTATAAAAAAAAATAAAATAAAAGAAGCTGGGAGTTAGTAGGTCCACAATTCCACAAGTTCAGATCACATTTCATTCCTGCTGTCCAAACACCAAACACACAGAGACCCCACGCCTGTCAAGCAGATCAGTTTAGTTCAATGGTGATGGATGAAGTATTTACAAGCATCTATTGACAGTACTTCTTTCTGTAGATTACAGGGCAATGTTCTTTTCTTCCATTCCTAGTCAATCTGAGTTCGGTTTCCTCAGTGAGAAGGGGTAGATCTGAAAATGACTGCTCAGTTGCTTTACCTATGGAAAATCAGAACATGAGACAATGATAACATGTTCCTTATTTTTTCAAAACATTCACTTATTCAGTTATTTACTTGCAAGACACAGAGAGAGAGACACAGACAGAAAGATCCCCACACCAGCCAGGACTGGGCCAGGTTGAGGCCAGAAGCCTGGGACTCCATCCAGGTCTCTCATGTACATAGCAGGAAACCTCTTACTTGAGCCATCACCAGCTGCCTCCCAGGGTCTGTATGAACAGGAAGCTGGAATTGGGTGTGGAGCCAGGACTCAAACCCAGGCACTCTTACGACACAAGGGCATTCCAACAGGTGGCTTATCTACTAAGCCAAATACTCGCCTGTATTATTTTTTAAAAGCACACAGAGGGGTGGGCGCTGTGATGCAGCAGGCTAAGCTGCCACTTGGGACACTCTCATCCCATATCAAAGTGCTGATTCATGACTCAGCACCTCAGCTCCTGATCCAGCTTTCTGCTAATGCATCCTGGGGAGAGCAGAGGGTGGCTCAAGTGCTTGGGCTCCTGCCACTCAGGTGGGAGACTCAGATGGAGTTCAGGGAGCCTCGTTTAATTAGCTTCAGGGGCATTCGGGGAGTGAACCAGCAGACTGAAAACCTCTGTTTCTTTCACTCCCTATCCCCATCACTCTGCCTTTTTTAAAACAAAGTGCACAGAATTCACTCCCTTGTGAGATAATGATTTGGAGACATGGCCAAAAAAAAAAAAAAAAAAAAGATGGGGGTTGGCCACAATGACCGGAACTGTGCAGATCCGAAGTCAGGAGCCAGGAGCTTCTTCCGGGTCTCCCATGTGGGTACAGGGGCCCAAGGACTTGGGCCATCTTCTACTGCTTTCCCAGGCCACAGCAGAGAACTGGATCAGAAGTGGAGGTCTCAAACCGGCGCCCATTTGGGATGCCGGCGCTTCAGGCCAGGGGGTTAACCCGCTGCACCATAGTGCCAGCCCTGAACTGGCACTCCTAATGGATGTCAGCATTGCAGGTGGCAGCTTAACCTGCTATACCACAATGCCAGCCCCTAGTCTCTTATTTTAGAGGAGAGTAATAAGGGTTGCAAAATATTTCTTAAATCCATTTTCTTCGATATTTCCCCTTACATATCATTTCTGCTTATGAGGAGGGCTCAAAAATAACACAGCGGGCCAGTGCTGTGACGTAACAGGTAAAGCCACCGCCTGCAGTGCCAGCATCCCATATGGGCACTGGTTCGAGTCCTGGCTGCTCCACTTCCAATCCAGCTCTCTGCTATGCCCTGGGAAAGCAGTAGAAGATGCACCCCCATGGGAGACCCAGAAGAAGCTCTTGGCTTCGGATTGGTACAGCTCCAGCGATTGTAGCCAACTGGGAAGTGAACCAGCAGATGGAAGATCTCTTTCTCTCTGCCTTGCCTTCTCTGTGTAACTCTTTCACATAAATAAATTAAAAAAAAAAAAAAAAAAAAAAAAAGAATACAAATGATGTAAAACCTCAATAAGGCCAGTCTTCCTGCAGTCAGAAAACCTAACTGCCCTTATTACATTGCTCATAGAATTGAACAAGGAATGGGAAGAAGGGATACAAAACCATCTTTAGCTTCCTTCCAAACTATGTTAATGAGCAATGAAAACGCTCCAAAAGATAAAGCTGTTGAAGAAAAAGATAATCAACAAATGGGGTTAATAGTCCCTTACCCATAAAATTTTAGCTCAAAACAATGCACAATTCTACTCACAAGGAAGTAGCTTACAAATATATTTATTTAAAATAAGAACTAAATCCTCACACTAAGTATAATGCTTTAAAATCATTTATAGTTGTAACACATTCATTTAGAGAAACAGTATCTGAAATTACACACCTGGCCTTTATCCAAAATTTTAAAAATGTCTCAAAACCCTTCTAAGCCACTATAGTGAACAACTCTCTTTTCAAAAGAGAAAAATTTCAAATGTTATTTTGCTTCCTTTCCACTATTTTTAAGAACCAAACGGAACCAGTTTTGCTTCAGATTACTCACCACTCGTACTCCATAATGGATGTGGGCCAGGGTGAAGGCAGCTGTTAATGCATACAGGAGAATGCTCTCAACGTAAGAGGCTACTCCTAAATTTACTGCCATGACAACCACGAAGAGAGGAACCAGCAACCAATTCAAAGTTGGGCAACGGGTACTGCTCATCTGACAAACAATCAGCTGACACTTGAAGTTAGTTAAAAGAAAAGAAAGCTTAATTAGCAGTGCACTTCCAAAATTAGCCACTCCAACATTTCAAATGCATTCACATACTTGAGCCAACACATTTATATCATCTAAGTTCAGAGGTTCTCAATGACAAGGGTAGGGGAGACTGGGCTTCTACCCCTGCCCCCAAACCCATGAACCTTCAGAATATGTATTAGAAGAGGCCAGAAGACAATTTAGTAAGGCTGTTAAATCAGGCATTCTTCTATAGGTTAACAGCAGTATAGATAAAGTAAATTTCCCCCAATTCTAAGATTCCATTATATGTGCAGAACATTTTCAACATGGCCTCCTATACCACTACACAAGTAAATTTCTTTACAGCAGGGATGAGGAATTGCCGCCTCCAATTTCGTCATACTGATGTAGACAGGAAGGCAGTGAGCAGAGAGGAATTGAGCTCTGCCTGCAGCACCCAAACCCCACTCTCTTCTACGCAGATGCAGCTGCCAGGGTTGCACCAGCTAGAAATACCCAACATGGATACAGACGGGGTGCCTGCACTAATGACACTACCGTGACTGGCACACCCACTCCCATCAAGTACCTGACACCATGACACTTTCAAGATTTCTAAAAAAGGGGCAGGGAAATAAGTAGTACCCAAGCCCCACCCCAAACTGCCTTCTTTGAATATTCAATGAGGCCCTCCCTCAGGCACCATTCCATATCTTATAAAGACAACCCAGACCTTTAATTGCATCACTCTCCCCTGTGGGTTGCCAGCACTCCCTCCTGGGTGTGCACTTTCTCTTTAAAGAAATCTTGCTTTCCTGCTGTCCTTTATCTCCGAGTTCTTCCTCAAGCCTAGCCAGGGCCCTTCCCAACAACTGCCATAATAAACATCTCAAATTCTCTTTATTTTCAATATCCTCTTCCAATAGTTTTATTCTTTCAGAGACACCTTTTTTACAAAGTTTTTTTATTCCCTGCTCTCAATTTTAAAAAGCAGTTGAGTTTAAAAAGACAGTGTATGTGAGGCTGGCGCTGTGGCGTAGTGGGTTAAGCCGCCACCTGCAGTACCGGCATCCCATAAGGGTGCCGGTTCAAGACCCAGCTGCTCTACTTCCAATCCAGCTCTCTGCTGTGGCCTGGGAAAGCAGGAGAAGATGGCCCATGTCCTTGGGCCCCTGCATCCGCGTGGGAGACCAGGAAGAAGCTCTTGGCTTCGGATCAGTGCAGCTCTAGCTGTTGTGGTCAACTGGGGAGTGAATCGACAGATGGAAGACCTTTCTCTCTCTGCCTCTCCTCCTCTCTCTGTCTAACTCTGACTTTCAAATAAATAAATTAAAGAAAAAAAAAGTGTATGTTTTCTCTCAAAACTTTCTGTGAAGTTCCCTAAGTTACTCATTAGGTCTGCTGCCATTTCAGTGACAGTTATTAATATTCCGTCTAAAGGCAATCTTTCATGTATTCCATGAATTCTTCAATAGGCAATAACATAAAATGTAAGTATGCCATGGTTCCAAAATATTACCGTATTATCCAAAAATTGGCTTCAAAGGGCAAAATAATTTTTAGTATGTTGAGATTATTCTTTCAAATTTCTAATATAAGGTATCTTTAAATGTTGCTTATTCAAATACCATGTAAGAAATTATCAAATCCTATCACATAATCCATAAATTATGATTTTTTTTAAATCTTGGGGCAGACATTGTACAGCTGGTTAAGGCACCACTTGGGACACCTGTATCCCATATCAGAGTGCTTGAGTTTGAGCCCACAAGTGCTCCCAACCCAGCTTCCCCCTGATACGTGCCCTGAGGGGCAGCAGGTAATGCCTCAACTACTTAGGTTCTTGACACCCAAATGTAAGACCTAGATGCAGTTCCTGGCTCCCAACTTCGGTCTGGCCCACCCTCAGCTGTTGTGGGCATTTGGGGAGTGAACTGGCATATGGAAGATCTCTCAATCTCTCTATGTGTTCCCACAACCACCTTCCAAATAAATGAAGATAAACTTTTAAAAACATCTTACTGTGATGTTAGCAAAGGCTGTTCCAACCATAAAGTAGAAAATTCTGGGATGTAGCTCTAAAATATCTGAAGGTGATCTGAGGATCCATGCTGTAGACAAAATGAATAGCAAACATGGAGAAAAGAAGGGAACCATAGCTTCGTATACAGAATTGTGTTTCAAGGTGTTGTTTTTATAGCTTCTGAAAAAAAAAAGATCAAGTAACAGATTATTACCTATCAAACATTACATAGTATTTCATAGTTTCCAAGGTGTTTTGCCTCTTATTCTCACTTTATATTCACAATAATCCTATGGCAAAGACAGAATCAACATTATGAATCTCATTTTGCAGAAAAGGATAAATTGAGGATACCAAAATTTACATTTTCATAACTTGGGGTGGACATGTAGCCTAAGGATTAAGACACTCAGGTTTCACATCAGAGTACCTGGGCTTGGTATCAGGCTTCCTGCCAATGCCAACAGTGACGGCTCAAGTAACTGGGTCGTGAACACCCACATGGGAGACCTGTACTGAGTCCCAGGCTCCCAGCTTCAGCCCTGCCTTGCGCAGTGATGCTCCCTCCCCAGGTGTGTATATCTCTATAAATAACAAATATAAAATAAACAGCTACATACATCTTGTACCCCAGAGGCAGGGCCAGGATTAGTCATTGTCTTCTGACTCCTAACTATCGAGTCTGTGTTAAATATGTAAAGACGGGCAGGCGTATGGCTTAGCAGTGAAGACTCCCACAGCGGAATACCTAGGTTCGAGTCCTGGCTTCACTCCTGATCCCAGCTTCCCACTAATGCAGAACCTTGAAGACTGCAATGAAACAAGTAGTTGGGTCCCTGCCACCCACATGGGAGACCTGGATTGAGATCCCAGCTCCCAGCGGGCCCCAGCCATTGCAGTCATTTGCAAAGTAAATATGTAAACCAGTAGATGGGGCATTCTCTTTTTGTATCCTGTCTCCCAAATAATTAAAAAATAATAAAAGTATTTTTTAATGTAAAGACAAATAAAACTTGGTCTTTGCTCTATGAGACAGTCCAATAGGGTAAAATGAACCTGAAAGACCAGAAAAGGACCTCAACGTACTACTCTGAACAAAGCAATACAGAACCTAGAGTGAGAGAGAACTCACCCAGAGGTTCTGAGATGAGGCTGCCCACAGCACATCCTGGTGTCTCTGGGCACACGGGAGGAATCCAATAGATTTCTTCCATCTGAATAGAGCCTGAAATTCTAGTCTTGGTTCTGTCAACGCTTATATCACCTTGGGCAGTATGTTGCCCAATCAGAACCTCATTATAAGATGAGGAGGAAATGATTCAAATAATCGCACAGCTTTCAGTTTCTGTAAATCTATAAACGCTTTTATGGCTTCTATAAATGACTGCCACATGCAATAAATAGGGAAGATTCACAGAGCTTGGTTTAACATGGGTAAGGGTTCTGCAAGGCAGACTGACAACTGAAGGATGAAGGACAAATACAAAAGTGCTTTGACCAGGGTGGACAGTGGGAGCAAAATTACTGATGATGGAAGGAACAAAATGTATTCAAGACACAGCATAAATGGAGTGCGGCTGAGTAAGGGGGGGTAGGTGCACAGTGCAGAGACAGAAACTCTACCAGGGCAGCTCCCTTCTCCCACACGCAGGCAGGAACTTTTTGTTGTTGTTGAAGTTAGGGAATATTTCAATCACCCCTTAGCTCAGAGTTCATTTTAGCAGTATGGAAAATACATAAAACTGTTGGAGAACTAAGATTAGGAATAGCTTTTAATTTTATTTATTTGTTAAAGATTTATAATTTTTTGAAAGCCACAGAGAGAAAAAGACAAAGAGAGAAATCTTTTTTTTTTTTTTTAAGATTTATTTATTTATTTGAAAAGCAGAGGAGAAACCTATATACTGGTTCACTCCCCAGATGGCCACAACAGGCCAGATGGGCTAGGTTAAAGCCAGGAGCCAAGAGCTTCATCCGTGGGTGCAGGAGCCCAAGGACTTGGACTATTTTCCACTGCTTTTCTCAGACCATTAGTAGGGAGCTGGACTGAGAGTGGAGAAGCTGGAACATGAACCTCTGCACCCATATGGGATACCAGCATTGTAGGCAGTGGCTTCAGCTGCTATGTCACAAAGCCGGCCCAGCAGGGTCATTGAATCATTTCAGGGGTGCCTTAGGAAAGGACATGCCGACAACCCGCTGCATAGCCGAACACCTCCAGCACTCTCCGACAACTGACCAAGCAGGAACTTCTAGAGAACTAAGTGCTACTGCAAAAGAATCACTCTGTGTCCAGTTTGGTCCTAACCTATACACATTCAGAAATTTGTTTGATACTGCTAACTAAACTTACAGATAATCAATTTATAAAACAAAATGAAAGTTATCAAAAGGAATATACCCTCCTGATAGATAAATTCACTCATAAAAATGACAAATAAGGAGACTAGCGAGCCCAAAATCATGACAAAAGAACTAGTAGCCTTGTATTGTGGCTGAGTTGACCACACGGGCCTCCATAGTCACCCCAGGTTATCCTCAACTCATTCTAGGACTCCATAAGGAAAACAGATCCTTAAATTCACCTAAATAACAACTGTTAAGTATTTTCATATTGCTTGCCCTGTTAAAAACAAAATACTTACCTGAAAAAGTTTAATAAACTCATTGGAAGAGTCACGCATAACGCACAACCTAAAGGGAAGAATATTTAAACCATCATGAGTTATTATCTGAGTGATGATAACAGCTGAGCCATGAAAACACGCAGTACTTCAAGACTCAGCCCTCTCACACAGGCTGAGTGGCAGCTCCACCTCCCACAGATCCTGCCTGGGCCCTGCACGGTGCTCACACCCCGCTCCGCAGGATCTCTCACAGCTCACCGTCAAGCTCCCAGCAGACAACTCCAATGTCCCAGTAGGTAGTCTTAGGTGACTCAGATAATCTCTCTGAGCCTTAGATTCCAGGTGTACAATGAGGGGTAAACTACTTTCTAAAGTCCTTTGCATCTTTGAAATTCCCTGATTTATGATATTTTGAGCTCTAAATTCCTGATCCTTCTCTCTTTCAAACTCCAAAGCAACACTTCTGGCAACTTTCTGGATACCACACTAACATGCAACATGTTAACTCTAGTTTGTCTACTCTGGGCTGCTGGTGACTGTATCTGACTTGAGGATAAATGTAGCTATGATGGTAAAGACCAACAGTAGATAACATTACTTCAAATGTGGCTAAAAACAAAATGAAAATTCAGGAACCCAAAAGAAACCTTATTCAAAAGATGAATTATTCTACTACTTCCAGGTCCTACTGAACCAAGTCCACCAAATGAGAAGACCTCAGAGGCAAAGGAAGGAGACCAGCTGAGTCTTCAGTGTTCTCGGGAATTTTTAGCATTTACTTCATGTCAAGCTGGGGAGCACAAGAGTGGAGCCAAGGCGAAATGAATTCACCCAGAATTACCTGAGGTGTTAGAAAAAGGCCAAGACAAATGAGCAGATTTGCCAGCAGAATAATTTTAGTTTAAAAAGTCTTCAAATAGCTGGGGCCAGTGTTGTGGCAAAGCAAGTAAAGCCACCACCTGCAATGCAGGCATCCCATATGGGAGCCACGTTGTGTCCCAGCTGTTCCACTTCCCATCCAGCTCTCTGCTAACGGCCTGAGAAAAGCAGCAGAGGATGACCCACGTGCCTGGCCCCTTGCCACCCAAGTGGAAGACCCAGATGAAGCTCCTGGATCCTAGTTTTGGCCTGACCTAGAGGATACAAGGTCTCTGTCTCTATCTCTATCTCTATCTCTATCTCTATCTCTATCTCTATCTCTCCTCCTACCCTGAACTCTTTTAAATAAATAAGAAAATCCTTTAAAAATAAAGTCTTGGCCAGCGCCGCAGCTCACTAGGCTAATCCTCGACCTGTGGTGCCGGCACCCTGGGTTCTAGTCCCAGTCAGGCGCCGGTTCTGTCCCGGTTGCTCCTCTTCCAGTCCAGCTCTCTGCTGTGGCCTGGGAAGGCAGTGGAGGATGGCCCAAGTGCTTGGGCCCTGCACCCGCATGGGAGACCAGGAGGAAGCACCTGGCTCCTGGCTTTGGATCAGCGCAGCGTGCCGGCTGCAATGTGCCACCTGTAGTGGCCACTTGCGGGGGTAAACCAACGGAAAAAGGAAGACCTTTCTCTCTGCCTCTCTCTCTCACTGTCTAACTCTGCCTGACAAAATTTTAAAAAATGTCTTAAAACAGCTTTTTCTCTCTCCTTCTCTCTCTCTCTCTCTCTCTCTCTCTCCCCTTCTCTCTCTCTGTCTCTCTGTGGCTCGCCTCTCTTCCTCTTCACCTCTCTCCACTGCACCACCACTTGCCTCTGGTCAGTTGCCCTTTGGCTAAAATCAGAAAGGCAAGTTATCACCATCAAATCCTTGAACTAGCGCTCAGTAGGATATGAAGGGAGATGGGTGATCTGAAAGGAATAGGGGCTTAATGTCTGGAGTGAGTATAAAATAATCTCCCCATTTCATCTAGTCTGTGTCACACAAACTAATAATCCTTTAACTCTGAGTTAAGTATAAAACCCACACCAAATGTCCACCTAAATGCAAAGCCTACAACAGTCTACACAAATTTGAACAGTTACTTTACAAAGCATGTGTGATCTATTCTGCTATTTCCCACTGATTAGAATTAGCGTTGCTCAGACAAAAACACCAAAAAAGAAACTTCATTATTAATGGTTAGGCTGAAATCCTACAAGGTGATAGGGTTGTCTGTTTGCTGGGAAGGAGAGGATATTATTGCGTGGTATAGTCAAATACTGGTTTTGAAAATAAAAGTGATGGTTAAAACAAGCTTCAACATGGAGCTTCTTACCAATAATCATTGCAGTGAATAGGTCTCTATATAAGAAATTAAACAGGAAAGGTTCATACCAGGCCTCAACTCCCACAACTGCAGTCACTATGTAGACAAAAGAAATTGTCTGGAAGGAAAACATAGACAAAAGCATACAGAGGCATTAACAGCTGTGAGGGCCAGAGAGTCAACAATGCTTAATGCAGCATTAAGTCTCAGTCAAACAGCTGGAACCAAAAGTAAGAAGTACGCTTAAAATCTGGTATGTGGCAAGTCTTCCTAACTTTGAAAAAAAATTTTTTAACCTACAATGCCATAAAATAACTAAGCTTTAGATGATGTGAGCAACTGGCCATCATATGGATCAGATTAAAGGCACCTCAGGGGCTGGCGCTGTGGTGTGCTGGGTAGAGCCCCGGCCTGCAGCACCAGCATCTCGTGTGGCCAACAGTTTGAGTCCTGTCTGTTCCATTTCTAATCCAGCTCCCTGCTAATGGCCTGGGAAAGCAGCAGCAGATGGTCCAAGTGTTTGGGCCCCTGCACCCACATAGGAGACCCAGATGAAGCTCCTGGCTCCTGGCTTCAGCACTGCAGCCATTTAAGGAGTAAATCAGTGGATAGAAGATTTCACTCTCTCTGCCCTCTGTCTCTCTTTGATTTTTTTGTTTCTATTTATTTATTTATTTATTTAATTTTTGACAGGCAGAGTTAGACAGTGAGAGAGAGAGAGAGAGAGAAAGGTCTTCCTTTTTCCATTGGTTCACCCCCCAAGTGGCCACCATGGCTGGCACGCTGCAGCTGGCATGCTGTGCCAATCCGAAGCCCGGAGCCAAGTGCCTCCTCCTGGTCTCCCATGGGGTGCAGGGCCCAAGCACTTGGGCCATCCTCCACTGCACTCCCAGGCCACAGCAGAGAGCTGGATTGGAAGAGGAGCAACCAGGACAGAACCAGCACCCCGACCGGGACTAGAACCCGGTGTGCCGGCGCCGCTGGCGGAGGATTAGCCTAGTGAGCCGCGGTGCCGGCCTCTCTGTTTCTTTATAACTCTGCTTTAAAAAAAAAAGGTACTTCCTGAGTTGGTTGAGCTATCAAACCATCCAATTTGCCCAACCCACCAACTTCTGATTTCTTCACTGGAGGTATGGGTACAAAAGGGCAAAATGGCAACACAAAAAGCTGGGGTTCAAAGGCAGGGAGAGTTAACAGCAAGCCTACTAAAGTCAGAGAAGTCATTCTCTCCACTCACCAAAAAGTTGGTGACAAAGACAAAAAGCTAACAATTTAATTATACATGCATATCTTCATTTGAAAATCAACGGTCTGGGGGGCTGGTGCTGTGGCATGGCAGATAAAGCTGCCGTCTACGGCAGGGGTTTGAGTCCCAGCTGCTCTACTTCTAGTCCAGTTCCCTGCTAATGGACCTGGGAAAGCAGCAGAAGATGGTTCAAGTGCTTGGGCCCCTGCAACCACACAGGAGACCAGGATGGAGTTCTGGCTTCTAGTTTCAGCCTGTCCCAGCCCCAGCTGTTGCAGCCATTTATGGAGTGAACCTGGTGGATGGAAGACTGATCTCTGTCTCTCTGTAATTCTACCTTTCAAGTAAATATATAAATCTTAAAAAAAAAAAAAAAGCCAACAGTCCAAATGAACATTTAGTAATATGAAATTGTTTAACTTTTGGTATAATAATGGCATTGTAATTATATTTTTATAAGGAGTCCTTATCATATATTTAGAGATATGTAACAAATATTTATCACATAATGTCAGGAAATTCCCTTAAAATAAGTGGGAAGAGGACTGAGGGGAGGTACACATGAAACTAGACTGGCCACATGTCGCTAACTGCTGAAGCTAAGTAAAGGTACACAAGGGTTCACTACAACACGCTCCCTACTTTTGTAAATGTTTGAAATTTTCCATAAAGAAGTTAGAAGAAAAGGAGATAACATCCAAAATTGTTTATGACAAGCACTTATCAGTTCTAACCAAAAAAGTGCAAGGGTAATAAAGAAGGAATATACATACTCACCACCTGGCTAATGTCATATCCCCACGGCAGGAAAAGAATTCCTGTGTTGTACTTTTCCCAGTGGGACAGGATGAAAGAAAATAAAACCACCCATAGCAGGAGATAAAGAACAAAAACACTGACACCAGTTGGTCCTCGTCCAAAGATGGAGTACACAGTTACAACAAAATAAACACAGGACCAACTGTCCAGGCCATGGTCAAACAGCTCCCCTAAAGGGGTGCTGGAGTTGGTTCTACGGGCTTGCTTCCCGTCCACACCATCTGCAACAAAACATATGCCACAGGAAAAGGTCAACATCAGCACCAGTATGAACAAGGTCATCTTAATACACTGCAGGTAAAAACAAACCAGCCTATCACTAGAGTGCTAAGTGTAGCTTACCAGCCAGTGGTATAAAAACCCAACCTTTCATTCCTATAATCCAAAGACTTCCAAAATATCTGTCAAAGCTTAATCTAAATCTGTCAAAGTTTTATCATATCTTGTCATGTGCTCTGTCAATTTTAGATCTGAAAAAGAAGTATTCTAGCTGGACTCTGAATTCCTCCAAATCTAACATCTGGGATGTTCTACCAGCCACAAATAGTCACGCTTCCAGAAAACATTTAATAGCTTTTCATTACAATTAACCTAACCCCTGCTTGCTATAGGACCCAAAAGTACCTCAGTCATAACACCCATTTCATCCCATCTGAAATTACAATGGAAATCTGCAGTAGATCTGCCACCTCCAGAATTTTAAGTGTTTTCAGAAAATACACATAGCAAGGTGCTCAGGGAACGGAATAATCCAAGTTGTCGAAACTGTGTAATGCACTCTTCTTGCTGCTGTCAAGATTATAAGAATCTTAGAATAAACGAGGCTTCTGTGCTTTGAATGCTTACAATTGAGAAAGGGATGAAACCCAGGAGTGAAAAAAGTGTGGTATGTCACAGACCCCAGGGAGTAGAGAGAGGAAAGGGTTCTCTTTCGGCTAAGAACACTGAGGTGAAATCTGAGTGGGGACAGAAGGTCCGAGTTGGATTTCAGTAGAGAAGAGATAAAGGAAGAGGGAGTGCTATCAGCAAGTAATACCAAACCAGAAAAGCACAATGTATGTCCAGACAATGCCCCGTGGTTCAACTAGAAGCTCCAATGTGTGACGAGGGTGACATAAAAAATCTGGAAGGCCAGGCTGAGCCAGTATTAAAGCTCCATGGAGCATGGGGAGGCCTGAATAGAGAAGAACACAAGTGAAAGCTGGTCTTCAGGAAGACTCACCGATGTCAATGAATGGCATGCTGGAGAGGAACACTACCTTGCAGGTCTACACTGAAATGGAAAGTGAAGGTAGGAAGGACTTTACAGGAGGAAAAATCACAGAATACAGCAAGAGATGAGATGTAGGCCTAAGGACAAGAAGACAACCTCCAAAGTTCTGCATCCAGGTAACTAAAGAGAATGGTAGTGTTAACAGAAGGACGGAAGTCAGATGGAAAGGCCAAGACTGACAGGAAGGATGTGGAGAGGATGAGGGGAAGGGAGCCGCCATCTGCCGGTGAAGCGTCCTAAGTGCCTCTACCAGCTGGGGCTGGGCCAGGCTACAGCCAGGACCCTGGAACTCAATCCAGGTCTTGCACATGGCTAGCAAGGACCAAAGTACTTGAGCCTTCACTTGTAGCCTTCTGCAGGAAGCTGGAAACGGGAGCTCGGATACGGGATGTGGGCATCCCAAGTGTCACCTTAATTGCTAGACCAAATGTGCATCCCAGAGTACAAGTTCAGACATGGAAACTGAAATGCTGCTGGATATCCACATGCAAATGCCAAGAAACTCAATCCAAAGGCACTCGCTAGCAACTCAGAGCTCAGAACTGATCACCTCATCTACTGTGCTTCCACTCACATTACTGTTGATCTCTCCCACTATTCTGTAATTATTTGATACTTTTCCTACAAAAATAGGCAATGGCCAGACTTGGCCTGTAAGTAGGATTATGCCAACTCCTACCTTATTCTGTATATTCCTAATGATGGATGACAATGTATTTTATAGACATCCAAAAACATTTTATCATTTTGTTATTATTTAGGATAGCAACAAACCCTAGTTAAAATGAATAAAGCGTAAGATTCCCCAGCCACAGATGGAGAGTCTAGCGACCTCTTACCTAGAGTGTAGGCTATAAAGTTGAGGATGCCCACCACAATCCAGACCCAGTCAGGCACATGCTTGTGGCCAGGTGCTGCAAAGGAAAAGCAGCGCAGTGTTGAATTCAGAAGTACAACTGTCTGACCACAGCACATACCCTGATAAATGTTTCCATTTCATTAACTCTACCCCATAAACATGCATAATTACATACAACTATAGATTTTTTTAAAAAATGTTTCTTTTGGTACATTAGAGATTAAAATTCTTAACAGTATATTTTGCATGCAGAATTAGGTAAATGCTAGAATATATCAGTAAACTGTGACAAAACCAAAGAAGTAACTCCCCAGTCCCTCATAAACAGTAAGCATCTATTGCTTTTTTTTTTTAAATCCCAGAGATACCCTAAAAAGTCTATGTTTGTAACTAGAAATATGTTTTCTCTATTGTTAGGAAACATTATTTAATAAGCTAAGTACTAAATACATCTACATGTTATATATATTCTCCCAAGTCATAGAACTTGAAGGACTAAATAAACTTTGCAGTCCCTGTATGTTTGGGAAACACAAGATAGGAGAGGTTAAATGATACATTCAGGGTCACACTGCTGGTTGATCAGAGTCCACCAGAACCCTTATTCCTCAGTTGTTTTAATTCAAATTCTCAGGTGTTTTTATCAAAGCAGGACAAACTGAGGTACAGACATTTCAGGATGATTGTGATGCTAAAGTATCCAGTTGAGGTAATCTATATCCAAATCAAAGATCTTGTCTTTGGTTAATTAACAATATAGTGAGAAAATATAGAATGGAGCCTCGACAAGAATTAGATTAAATGCAATCATTTTAGGCATGTAAACAATTTTCAAGTAAATGTGCACACTCTTTTTTTTTTTTTTTTTTTTTTTTGACAGGCAGAGTGGACAGTGAGAGAGAGAGAGAGAGAGAGAGAGAGAAAGGTCTTCCTTTTGCCGTTGGTGCTGCGGCCGGCGCACCGTGCTGATCCAATGGCAGGAGCCAGGTACTTATCCTGGTCTCCCATGGGGTGCAGGGCCCAAGGACTTGGGCCATCCTCCACTGCACTCCCGGGCCACAGCACACAGCAGAGAGCTGGCCTGGAAGAGGGGCAACCGGGACAGAATCCGGCGCCCCGACCGAGATTAGAACCCGGTGTGCTGGCGCCACAAGGCGGAGGATTAGCCTAGTGAGCCGCGGCACCAGCCCAACACACTCAAGTCTTGACCCAAACTGTTCTTACTGAAATTCAATCTCACCTATTACTCACATATCCTCCAAATTGACATTTAGGACTTCTATTACCATTTTATTACATGTATAGAAGCTAAAACTTCTTGCCAACGTTCAGTATATATACAGCCTCAATATTCAAAATTTCTATAACATCAAAGTTGTAAGCATTTGAAACCCCAGATTTTCCTACAAAAGCAATGTCATCAATGATGTTAATTTCTACAAGGCAGGTCATAAAAGTCTGTTGAGCCCTCAGCACAGATGAACGACCACTCCTGACACACCACTGAGAAGCATTCCTGTTAGAAAAGAAATTCTTAGAAGGCAAAAGGTACTCCTCTACCTCTGTCTTTCTAATTGGAATTCTTTTCAATCCACTGACTGAGCAGTAAAACTGAACTCTCTCTTCCATTATCCCCCGATCCCAAACATAATCCAGACTGTCTCCCAGGGCCTGGTGCAGAAGTTGGGTATGGGACAGAGTAAAGAGAGGGACAGGTGTCAGATATTGGAGCAGAGGGTGGGAGCAGGTAAACTCTCATTCCAAAAGCGCTCCGTCCCTTCCTTTCCCAGAAGCAGCCCAGACATCTGTTGATAGATATTTAAGGTCTAAGAAGAAAGTGGGTGTCATCCAAGGCAAGCAGGAAGGCCGAGTAGAGGGATGAGGAGGGATCGCATGCTTTTTAGAAGAAAGGGGACTTTTCTTTCAAGACTACAAAAAAGGAAAGGACATTCCTGGAATTGGTAGAACTTGACGAAAACATATACAGCATTAGGGGCCGGTGCTATGGCGTAGCAGGTAAAGCCGCCGCCTGCAATGCCAGCATCCCATATGGGTACCATTTAGAGTCCCGGCAGCTCCACTTCCGATCCAACTCTCTGCTAAACCTGGGAAAGCAGAAGATGGCCCAAGTCCTTGGGCCCCTGCACCCACGCGGTAGACCCAGAAGAAGCTCCTGGCTTCAGATTGGCGCAGCTCCGGCCACTGGGGTCAATTGGGGAGTGAACCAGCAGATGGAAGACCTCTCTCCCTCTCTGCGTAACTCTGACTTTCAAATAAATTAATAAATCTTAAAAAAAAAAAAAAAAGAAAGAAAAGAAATATATATGGCATAGTGAAAATACAACTTCCTATACAATTCTGATATCCTACATACTACCTGAATATCCAAAACTTTTCAGAACCACAATCATCTTAACAGAATCAGAAAATAAGCAACCACATCTCATTCTTCTGACGTTCACAGTTTTGTATTAAAGCAATCCCGAATTCTTACCTGAAGCATAGAAGTCGGGATCAAAGTAGGCCATAAGCAGAAAATTGAATACAACCAGCAAAAAGCCAGAAAAGGTTATAAGATTGGGAGCCAGCCAAGTAGGAAATACCTATTTTTTCAAAACATATAAAAAAAATTAGAGGAATCTCCATTCCACATATACAATATACAAATTTAACTCATAATGAAAACAAAAAAATGTGCAAGACCATATGTAGGAGTTACAAATGTTAAAGTGTAAACCATAATCTTCAGTTGATAGAAATAGGCATTTCTTTCTTCTATATGTCCTCTGCATTTTAGGTAATTTTAAAAATCAACAAGATTTTATAATCCTAACTTTACATTTAAAAAGTTATTACAGAAATGATAAGCCTCAGCCATGAGGTAACTCAAAGGCATGGGCCTCAGGGGAAGGAAAGGCTGCATTTCCAGACACCTTCAGTTGTGAGCTGCAGCCGGCAACACTCACAAAACAGGTGAAAATACTTAAAAACTTAATGAAACGAGGGCACATCTATAAGCCACCTTACCTTTACTACAGTGTTCCAAAATGGGTGCATGATATACAGAGAGAGAGGATTGGTATCCACAGCGCTGTACTGTGAAGAGATGAAATAAAATATGCAGAGTTAATTCTTGCATACTAACACACAGAACAATATTTCCCAGATGGAAATAATAGCACAAAAATAACCTGGAGAATACATCTGTTATGTGATACCTTCATCTGAGTAACAAAACAGGAATAGCAACATAAATGAGGCAGACTGGAGGTACAGCCACCAGGAACTTGTATCGGGGGAGGCAGGGGTCATAAAGGAGGTCTAAAGAGCAACTCAAATCATAGCCGATCAAACAGTGGTTGTTTCAGTCATACACGTTCATGCAGGGGCTGCCTCTCCCTTCCCCCTCAATCAGCCTTTATAATACTACAGTGTTCTAGTAGAGAAATGTGTACTGCTTGTGTTTCATTAGTTATGCAGGGTAATCAAAATGCACACCGTGTGCAATCAAACACTGACCACATATGACCTTGGGCGAGTAATTTAACCTCTGACTCAGTTTCTTCACTTGCAAAGTGAAGATCAAAGCCATAAGGATTAGGCAAATTAACAACATATATTAATTGCCTAGAACAGTACCTGGTTCACAAGACAAGTATGTAAATATTAGCTAGTATTATTAAACATAGCATCAAAGGAATGACAGATTTTTTTAAAAAAAAGGATTTTATTTATTTGATGAGATAGAGTTAGAGAGAGAGAGACAGAGAGAGAGAATCTTTCATCTGCTGGTTCACTCCCTAAATGGCCACAACAGCCCAAGGCTAGGCCAGGCTGAAGCCAGGAGCCAAGAGCTTTATCTGAGTCTCCCACATGGGCATAGGGGCCCAAATACATGGGTTCTCTTCTGCTGCTTTCCAAGGCACATTAGCAGGAAGCTGGACAGGAAGTAGAGCGGCAGGGACTCAAACCACAACCCATACGGGTAATGACATTGCAGGTGGTAGCTTAATCCATGATGCCACAACCCAGGCCCATGATAGGAAAATGAGTTGTATAAATAAGCAAACGGCTGTGTGGTGATGAAGATTATTTTCCAATGACCGTGCTAGTTAGTAATAATCCAAGAAAATTCTAACAGATGTGCATATATAAAGATGCAGAACTTTAAGAGTCGTGTTGATAACTTATTCAAGTGACATACACAACACATACACACAGCAGTACCTGGGACTTGAGGAACACTCCTCTAGGTATGGAGAACAAGAGACACAAAACTGCTAAGAGATAGTCAAGGAATTCACACTAGTATCTGGGCTAATAAATTCACCCATCTAACATTTAAATGATATTAAATGTCAAGTGTTTAATAATTTTGGTTATATTTTATGTGAGAATACTTAAAAATTTTAAGGAAAAACAGAATTAAAAGATTAGCTTGGGGAGGGCCAGCACCGTGGCTCACTAGGCTAATCCTCTGCCTGTGGTGCCAGCATCCCATGTCGGCGCCGGGTTCTAGTCCCGGTTGCCCCTCTTCCAGTCCAATTCTCTGCTGTGGCCCGGGAGTACAGTGGAGGACGGCCCAAGTGCTTGGGCCCTGCACCTGCATGGGAGACCAGGAGGAAGCACCTGGCTCCTGGCTTCGGATCAGCGCAGCACAGGCCATAGCGGCCATTTGGAGAGTGAACCAATGGAGGGAAGACCTTTCTCTCTGTCTTCCCTGTCTCTCTCTAGGTCTATAACTCTACCTGTCCAAAAAAAAAAGATTAGCTTAGCGGCTGGCACTGTGGCAAAGCAGGATACTGCAGCCCTTATGGAAACCAGCTCAAGTCGTGGAGAATTAATGTGACAGACCTGGAAGAAGCTCCTGGCTCCTGGCTTCAGATTGGCCCAGCTCCAGCCATTGCAGCCATTTGGGGAGTGAACCAAGATGAAAGATTTCTGTCTCTTATTGTCTCTGCCTCAGCCTCTGGTGCTGCCTCCCTCTCTAACTCTGTCTTTCATACTTTTAAGAAATTAGCTTATTTTGTTGGAAAAAATTTTTGAAATGTAGTTGCAGTTTCCTCATAATACACATTTTCAAGAACTTTTTGAAGATTCCTTTCATGCAGAAATTTGTTGTACTAAAATAAATTTATTTTCATGAACTGTTAAAAGTACCTTTGAATTTATGCTTAATACACATATGTGCATAAAACAAGCAGAAGAATTCTAGTATCTAATTTTTTAAATTATTTATTTACCATATTTTTTTAAATTATTTATTTACTTGAAAGTCAGAGTTACACAGAGAGAGAAGGAAAGGCAGAGAGAGAGAGAGAGAGAGAGAGAGAGAGAGAGAGATCTTCCATCTGCTGGTTCACTGCCCAGATGGCCGCAACATCCAGAGCTGCACCGATCCGAAGCCAGGAGCCAGGAGCCAGGAGCCAGGAGCTTCTTCCAGTCTCCCACGTGGATGCAGGGCCCAAGCACTTAGGACATCTTCTACTGCTTTCCCAGACCATAGCAGAGAGCTGATCGGAAGTAAGCGGCTGCTATGCTATGGTCTCGAACTAGCGCCCATATGGGATGCCGGCGCTTCAGGCCAGGGCGTTAACCCGCTGTAACACAGCGCAGGGCCCTATTATATATTTGAAAGGCAGAAAGAGAGACAGGTCTCCCATTTGATGAATCACTCCCCAAATATCCACAACTGTCAGGGCCAAGCCAGGAGACAGGAATTCAATCTGGGTCTCCCACATGGGTGACAGGACCCAAATATCTGGGCCACTAACTGCTGCCTCCCACGCCACGCAGCATTAGGAAGCCTGAGTCAGGAATAAAGCCAGGAGTCAACCCAGACATTCTTTTTTTTTGACAGGCAGAGTTAGACAGTGAGAGAGAGTGAGAGAGAGACAGAGAGAAAGGTCTTCCTTTTCCGTTGGTCACCCCCCAAATGGCCACTATGGCCGGTGCGCTGCGCCTATCCAAAGCCAAGAGCCAGGTACTTCCTCCTGGTTTCCCATGTGGGTGCAGGGCCCAAGGACCTGGGCCATCCTTCACTGCCTTCCTGGGCCACAGCAGAGAGCTGTACTGAAAGAGTAGCAACCAGGAAAGAATCTGGCACCCCAACTGGGACTAGAACCCGGTGTGCCAGTGCCGCAGGCGGAGGATTAGCCTAGTGAGCCGTGGCACCGGCCCAACCCAGACATTCTTTTTTTTTTTTTGACAGGCAGAGTGGACAGTGAGAGAGAGAGAGACAGAGAGGAAGGTCCTCCTTTGCCGTTGGTTCACCCTCCAATGGCCGCCTCAGCCGGCGCACTGCAGCCGGCGCACCGCGCCGATCCGATGGCAGGAGCCAGGTACTTCTCCTGGTCTCCCATGGGGTGCAGGGCCCAATTACCCGGGCCATCCTCCACTGTACTCCCGGGCCACAGCAGAGAGCTGGCCTGGAAGAGGGGCAACCGGGACAGAATCCGGCGCCCCAACCGGGACCAGAACCCGGTGTGCCGGCGCCACAGGCGGAGGATTAGCCTATTGAGCCACGGCGCCGGCCCAACCCAGACATTCTTAATATGGGATGTGGACACCACAGCTATTGTGTAGAATACCTACCCCACATCTAATATTTTTAAAAATCAAGGGGCCGGTGCTGTGGCGTATTGGGTAAAGCTGCCACCTGCAGTGCCAGCATCCCATATGGGTGCCAGATGGGAGTCTTGGCTGCTCCACTTCTGATCCAGCTCTCTGCTATGGCCTGGAAAAGCAGTGGAGGATGGTCCAAGTCCTTGGACCCCTGCACCCGTGTTGGAGACCTGGAAAAAGCTCCTGGCTCCTGATTTCAGATTGGCACAGCTCTGGCTGTTGCAGCTAATTGGGGAGTGAACCAGTGGATGGAAGACATCTCTCTCTCTTTGCCTCTCCTTCTTTCTCTGTGTAACTCTTTCAAATAAATAAATCTTTTAAAAAAATCAATTAATGATCAAAATTATTTCCTGAACATTTTATGAATATGTAAGAAATAATTTCAATGTTTCAAATCTTAAATGTGTGATAGAGCAGAAAAGTAAAACAGGGGCAAACAGAGGTGGTGCCTGGCACAGCAGTTAAGGTGCTGCTCAGGACACCTGCGTCCCGTGCTGAGGCGCCTGGCTCAAGCCTGGCCCTGCGTCCAATTCCAACTTCCTAGTAATGTGCACCCCGGGAGGCAGCAGGTGATAGCTCGGGTACTGCTGTCGCTGCCTCCCCTGTGGGAGTCTCAGACTGAGTTCCTGGCTCCTGGCTTAGCCCCAGTCCTGGCCATTGCAGGCTTCTGGGGAGTGAAATTAGTGGTTGGGAGACGAGCCAAATCTTTCCCTCCCTCCCTTTCTCTCTGTTCTTCAAATAAATAGAAACGCTTTTTAAAGGTAATTTAACAGAAAATGTATAAAAAACACTGTTAGCAAAAAGATCAACCTGTAAAAAGGGTGTACTTAATGGACTGCCTATCTGAGGTTCCTCCATTTAACCAATCATTCTGATTAAAACAAGGTAATGGGAACAAAAGATCTGAGACAGGTAGAAAGAAGAAAATGATGGAGAACATGGTTTGCTTCTACGGGTCACAGCTAGAAGCTGTGAAGCTCCATCCAGCCTCCCTGCAGGAGCCTACTAAAATTATTAACGCTGTTCTACTAAGCTCTCAATTCTTAGTAAGCTTTCAGCTTTCACTCGCTCGGCATCTACACTTTACAGGGCTTTCCCACATAATCTCACTACCTCAGAACTTCTGCAGAATGAAGGAGTCCTAAATTGACAAGATCAAATGAATCTGCGGCTCAGACTTAAAGGCTGGGAAGCAACACAACCCCAAAAAGGCTGCCAGTGACAAGGTAGGAGGACCCTGGCCTCCTCCACTTCATAAAAATCTGCACTTAGAAGCATGTATAGCCAGTGATTCAGATACACAGATGCACTGCAAAGCCACACATTTCTTTTTTTTTTTTTCTTTGACAGGCAGAGTGGACAGTGAGAGAGAGAGAGAGACAGAGAAAGGTCTTCCTTTGCCGTTGGTTCACCCTCCAATGGCCGCCATGGCCGGCGCACCGCGCTGATCCGAAGCAAGGAGCCAGATGCTTCTCCTGGTCTCCCATGGGGTGCAGGGCCCAAGCACTTGGGCCATCCTCCACTGCACTCCCGGGCCACAGCAGAGAGCTGGCCTGGAAGAGGGTCAACTGGGACAGAATCCGGCGCCCCAGCCGGGACTAGAACCCGGTGTACAGGCGCCGCAAGGCAGAGGATTAGCCTAGTTAGCCACGGCGCAGGCCCAAAGCCATCCATTTCAAGCCCACCATCTACTGCAAAGTACAAAAAGTTGAAAGAAGTTCAAATCGGAAGAAAATGGTTCAAGATATCATATGGACCTAATATGGTGCACGAAGTACAATATTCTTAATTCAAATGTTTTCTCAATGAGTCTCATTCAGCAGCTTTCCATAATTTTAGCTTAGAACTGAAAAAGATTCTCTTATGGATGGTATTTTGACTTGAAAAGCTCCCTTTCTTAAATTCTGGAGAATTAACTCTAAATCTCTAATTTAGGAGACCAAGAGAAATAAGAAAATACGGAACTAAATACAGGAAGGTCAGTTTACCTAACTGGATTTCAGCTACTTTACATTCAATAACAGTTGATAAGCTCAAGTATAACAACAAAGATTAACATGAGATTATAAAAGGCAGCACACAATAAATCTAAGGAACACTCTGCTCCAGTCTTACACATCTAAGTATTTTTCTAGGTCACATATCAGTCTCTATGAACAAGGAAACTCTAAACTGTTTTGTGAGTCAATACAAGGAACAGTGATCTAAATCTTCCACACATTCATGAAAAAAACAAACAGAATGCAAACTTTTTTTTACAAGATTTTATTTATTTATTTGAGAGATAAAGTCACAGACAGAGGGAGAGACAGAGAGAAAGGTCTTCCTCTCTTTGGTTCACTCCCCAAATGGCCACAATGGCCAGAGCTACGTCAGTCCAAAGCCAGGAGCCAGGTGCTTCTTCCAGGTCCCCAACATAGGTGCAGGGACCCAAGCACTTGGGCCATCTTCTACTGTTTTCCCAGGCCACAGCAGAGAGCTGGATTGGAAGAGGAACAGCTGGGACTAGAACTGGCGCCCATATGGGATGCCGGCACCCCAGCAGAGGATTAACCTACTGTGCCATAGCCCCACAGAATGCAAACTTCTAAATGTGCCAAACTAGATTTAGGATATTTGGTAGTGCTTGTTATTTTCCATTGTAATCATGTTTAATATGCACCAAAAAATCTAAACCAGGTAATCACTAGGAAAACCCAAAGTGACTTTACAACCTATAGGCAAGGCCAAGCTAGTGCCCTGAAAAGATGATTGAAGACCACAAACTGAATTTGAAAGCATCATCCTAAGGCAAAAATTTCAGAACCAGAGCAGGCTTTTAGCCAAGTTGTTTAAACATCTGCATCCCACATTACAGTACCTGGGCTCCAGCTCTTGACTCCAGCTTCTTGCTAATGCAGACCCTGAGAGGCAACAGTGATGGGTCAGGTAACCGGACTCCTGGGACACACGTGGGAGACCTGTTTATTGCTTTCCCAGGCCACGGCAGAGATCTGTATTGGAGGTAGAGCAGCCGGGACTTGAACTGGCACCCATATGGGATGCCAGCACTGCAGGCAGCGGTTTCATCCATGACACCACAGTGTTATGACGGAGTGCCTAGCACTAGGGAAGAGAATGGTGAACAAGATCCGGAGGTTTCCTGTGCTCATCACATCTATGGCCTAGTATGAGATAGAGGGTAAGCTAGAAAATGAGTAAAGAATCACAAGCTGTATTAAATGCTCTGATAGACAAGTGCACGGGGACAGAGTGGAGAAGGTCACAAGGAGAGAGGCCAAGATGGGAGAGATGCTGCCACGAGCCAAGGAACGCCAGGGGCCAGCAGGAGCTGCCAAGGGCGATGTGCAATGAAGTGTACAACGAAGCATGGAGGCTGTGCGGTGCTGATCCGGTCTGAGGTCAGTGCCTTGCTGACAGATATCGTTACTCAATCAGGTGTAGGTATAAAGTCTTTACAAGGCACAGCCCATGTGGTCAACAGGAGCTCCACCACCCCCGAAGCAGAGTTTTTTGTTTTTTTTGTTTTTTTTGCATGCGCCAAAGCAGGGCCCCGTGGGCCTCGCAAGGAGAAGCAGAGTTCTTTAGCCATGACATTCCAATTCAGCCTAGTTTCCCTTCCCTCCAGCTAACTTAAGTCACTGAAACACAAAACTAAACCAAGGGATTCCAATTATTAAAAATTGTTACATACTCAAAAAATATCAAGGAAGTCAGAACCATTTCTTGGTTTTATTAACTACTCTTCAGACTGCAACATAATGGAATATCTCTTTGATACCATGGTTCTCAAAGTGTAGCTACCAAAATGGATGCAAATTCTTGGACACTATTCCAGATCTACTGAATCAGACTCTGTGAGGGGTGGGAACCAGCAATCTGCCTTAACAAACCCTCCAAGCAACACTAGTATAAACAAACATGAATGAGAGTCCCTAGGCTGCTGAGCTAAAGGGTAAGCCACTACCCACAGCTGAGTGGGCAACACCTATCTCCTTATGGCGACTTCAAATAATAAAGTACTCCCCAAATGTCTACTAAATGCAGGCATTATGCTACCAACAATCTAAGATATGAAAACACCAAATCTAAATTTAAAATGAAAGTGGGAGGAGGGAGATCAGGCCTATATTAACCCCAGGACAGAAGTAAAAGTTTCTTTAAAGTACTTTTTATCTATACAAGACTTCAAGAACTACACCCACGGAGAACATGACTCAGTGAGCAATGAGTTCTCATTTTAGTGAATACTGTCATTTATATCTGCTAACAAGGCAGAGAGAAGACTGGAGAAGAGTTAGAGCAATTAGATGAATACATGCAAGTCAGAAGACAAACTGGTTTGCCTGCTACTCTTAAGCAAGTAAGCCCCAACAAGAGATGAGAAGATAGGACAAAAGGCAAGGTAATTCAGTGAATGACCTTGTGAGAAACCTGGAGATCAAATACATGATAAACACATGGATGCCTTGGCAGACTCTTAACTAGGTGAACATCATTTGAGAAAAATCATTCATTCTGACTGCTCTACCATTGCATAGGATGACAACGAGGAAGGAAGCCTCTCTGGTTGAAGCGAGGACCTCTGGTCTACACCCCCACAGGTATGCATCCAAGGGCCTGCTACAGTCTAAGCAGGTCTTCCAAAGCAAGAAGACAGCACAGGGGCTGGCTCTGTGGCATAGCAGGTAAAGCTGTCGCCTGCAGTGCCGGCATCCCATATGGGCACCAGTTCAAGTCCTGGCTGCTCCTCTTCCAATCCAGCTCTCTGCTTTGGCCTGGGAAAGCAGGAGGGGATAGCCCAAGTGCTTGGGTCCCTGCACCCGGGTGGGAGCCTTGGAAGAAGCTCCTTGCTCCGGATTTGAGTTGGCCCAGCTCCAGCCATTGTGGCCATTTGGGGAGTCAACCAGCAGATAGAAGACCCCTCTCTCTCTCTTTCTTTCTCTCTCTCTCTCTCTCTTTCTCTCTGGAGTGAACCAGCAGATAGAAGACCTCTCTCTCTCTCGTCTCTGCCTCTCTGTAACTCTACCTTTCAAATAAATAAGTAAAATCTTAAAAAAAAAAAAAAAGAAGAAGAAGAAGAAGAAAAAGAAGGCGGCCCAACCCATGGTCCATGGTGCACTGCAAACTGGGCAGTGGCCTGGCCATGGCCAATCCCTGGAGATGACGAGCTGCCACTCTGCAGTACTCTGGGCAGGGAGCTGTTTGTGGGCATGAACGTCCATATCCGAGTAAAGGACGGTGGTTATGTGGCTCAGATTTATGCGACCCATCAGTCCATTTCCAAAGCTCTGGTGGCTATTACCAGAAATATGTGAGTGAGGCTTCCAAGAAGGAGACCCAAGACATCCTCATTAGTACGACGGGACCCTGCTGGTCGCTGACCCCATCACCAGAAACTTTAGAGGCCCTGTCCATGCTTGCTACCAGAAATCCTATTAGTAAGCCCGTCACCAGGATCAGCGTTCAGTTTCAGAATAATGCTTGTGGGATTTTAAGGTTCAAAAATAGACAAATTCTTTTAGAAAAAGAGGGGAAAAATTGAAGTCAAAGACCATCTGTGGGACCCAAGCTAGACACAGCTGTCTCTCACACCCTTTCCTCTGTCTAGTAAGTTGCCACCCTAACCTTTCCTAAAGTATACTTTCTCCTGCTATACCTCCTGGAATGTATGAGTGAACATGTTATAGACCAGCTAATGCTCACAAGCAGGGAAGCACAAATGTCTGCTGTTAGCTTCCAATTTACTCCCACTAATGTAGCACTACGCGCTACACACTTTAAAAATACGGTCTCATTCAACTTTTATGGTTCTACAAGGTAGGTACAACCCCATTTCAGATAAGGAAACCTGGTTAAAGAGATTAAGAATCACACTGCTAGGCCGGCGCCGCGGCTCACTAGGCTAATCCTCCGCCTAGCGGCGCCGGCACACCGGGTTCTAGTCCCGGTCGGGGCGCCGGATTCTGTCCCGGTTGCCCCTCTTCCAGGCCAGCCCTCTGCTGTGGCCAGGGAGTGCAGTGGAGGACGGCCCAGGTGCTTGGGCCCTGCACCCCATGGGAGACCAGGAAAAGCACCTGGCTCCTGGCTCCTGCCATCGGATCAGCGCGGTGCGCCGGCCGCAGCGCGCCGGCCGCGGCGGCCATTGGAGGGTGAACCAACGGCAAAAAGGAAGACCTTTCTCTCTCTCTCTCTCTCTCTCACTGTCCACTCTGCCTGTCAAAAAAAAATAAAAAATAAAAAAAAAAAAAATTAAAAAAAAAAAAAAAAAAAAGAATCACACTGCTAGCATCTGAGTCGTTTCAACTTAGTATTAGCCCCAAAGCTAACTAGTTAATCTCAATTATCCTTTTAATCTCAATTAAAGCTAACCGTAGTACCACAGTCCTCTCTTTTTTGCAGTTTTGCCTTCTGTAGATTCAGTTACCTGTGCTCAATTGTTATCAGGACACAGTAAATGGAAAGTTCCAGGTTTAAATAATTCAGAAGTTCTAAATTGTGTTTCATTCTAAGCAGTGTAATGAAATCTCACTCCATCCCAGTTAGGATGTTTGTCCAACAAACCCCTGCTGCACGCCCTACCCACCAGTAGTCATTTAGTTCTCTTAACCATCAGATGGGAATGCAGTACTGTGTTCCAGTAGCCTACGGCTGTGTCACAGCCTCTCATCACCCCAGCATTCTATCATCTCCTGTCCTTACAAGGGTGCATACAGAGACTGCATTCACATAACTTTCACTACAGCATATTGTTACAACTGTTCTATCTTATTACTGATTATTTCTGCTAATCTACTGTGCCTAACTCATAAATCAAACTTTATTCTAAGTATATATGGATATATAGAAGAAAAAATCATATATAAAGGTTTGGTACTATCCAAGGTTTCAGGCATCCCATGGGGATCTTAGAATACACCCCAGAAGATAAGACACTAGTGTACTCAATTAAATGCATGACTACTAAATACAAGCCCACCTGCATTCTACCACTAATTTTAACCCTGTGGCTACAGCAAATAAATGGGTTTTTCCCACTGTACATTTTCTCCATAGGCAAACATTAGAAACATATCCAATTAAGCATATCATTTTGAAGCTCTCTATTCTAACACTTACAAAACATATATACAAAACAGCCAGTACCTACCTACAAGGCAGAGTTGATATTTCATTCTTAGTTTTAAGAGGTAGCACATGAGGCTGGCGCTGTGGCGCAGCGGGTAAAGCTACCACCTACAGTGCCAGCATCCCATATGGGCACCAGTTCAAGTCCTGGATGTTCAACTTCCAATCCAGCTCTCTGCTATGGCCTGGGAAAGCAGTAGAAGATGGCCCAAGTCCTTGGAGCCCTGCATCCACATGGGAGACCTGGAAGAAGCTCCTGGCTTCGGATCGGCACAGCTCCAGCCGGGTGTTGCAGCCATCTGGAGAGTGAATCAGCAGGTGGAAGACCTCTCTCTCTTTCTCTCTCTTTTTTCTCTTTGTGGTTCTGCCTCTCTGTAACTCTGCCTTTCAAATAAATAAATCTGAAAGAAAGAAAGAAAGAAAGAAAGAAAGAAAGAAAGAAAGAAAGAAGGAAGGAAGGAAGGAAGGAAGGAAGGAAGGAAGGAAGGAAGGAAGGAAGGAAGGAAGGAAGGAAGGAAGGAAGTAGCACATGGAGCTGGTACTGTGGTGTAGCAGGTAAAGCTGCTGCCTGCAGTGCTGGCATCCCATATAGGCACTGGTTCAAGTCCCAGCTGCTCCACTTCTGATCCAGCTCTCTGCTGTGGCCTGGGAAAGCAGTAGAAGATGGCCCGAGTCCTTGGGCCCCTGCAACCATGTGGGAGACCCAGAAGAAGATATTGGCTCCTGGCTTCGGATCAGCCCAGCTCCAGCCATTGCGGCCATTTGGGGAGTGAATCAGTGGATGGAAGCCCTCTCTCTCTGCATAACTCTTTCAAATAAATAAATAAATCTTTAAAAAAAAAAAAAAAAAAAAAAGAGGTAGCACAGTGTGAAGAACATGCCCAGGTTCAAATCTCAGCTCAACCACTGACTAGCTATGGAACCCTGAGCAAGTTACTTAAACTCTGTGTCTCAGCAAACCAGGGAAAGTAACAGTGCTTTCAGCTCACACGGCAGTCACGACTACTACACGAGATGACGCAGAGGACTTCCAGCAACACCTGGCCTACAGTGTCTGATATGTAACTGTTTTCTATCATTACTATCAGCCAGTATTTATGATACTGCTCTTGCCATTGGCAATCTTCCTCCACGGAGCTCCCAAGGCTGGGCCTGGTCCCTCACATACCCCTGGACTTTCCTGTGCCTGGACATACCACGGTCTTTGGAGTCTCCTAGGTCGCTCTGACATCTTTCCTCAAGTCTACCTTAAGCCATGGGCAAATCCATATTCCGCAAAGCTGTTAGTATTTAAAGCATTACAGCAACTGGAGAAACAAGCCATCATCAACCAACCGATACTTCAGCAGAAGGGAGTTATAGATCTAGCTCCAGATGCTTCCTCCAAATAGCACCTAAAGAGATAGAACTCCATGCCCTACCACTAAAGGGCTCTCCCCCAGTCTGCAGAAGGTTCCTCCCCATTCTTCCACTCACTCAAAAATACTCCTCTGTCTCGAGGAACAACTGCAGATGTAACCCTTTTCTGGGACATCTCTATCAAAGACCACTAGGATATGTTCCAAGCCTTATTACTATTGTACTCATAGGGAAAAGGGCAGTTCCCCACATCCAGGAGGCCACCAGGGTACAACTAAAGATAAGTTGTACCTGAATTAACTGCAGCATGCAGGGAATGCCATAATTAACTTACTATAGTCAATTTGCAGTCATAATAAATGAAAATCACAAGGTCAAGAATTTCTCAGGGGGGCTAGTGTTGTGGTTTAACAGGTTAAGTCACCCCCTGCAACGCCAGCATTCCATGTGGGCGCCAGTTTGAGACCTAGCTGTTCCACTTCTGATCCAGCTCCCTGCTAATGCCCTTGGGAAAGCAATGAAAGATGGCCAAGGATGGTCCAAGTCTTTAGGCCCCTGCACCCACATGGGAGATGCAGAGCAAGCTCCTGGCTCCTGGCTTCAATCTGGCCCAGCCCTGGCTGTTGTGGCTATTTGAGGAGTGAACCAGCAGATGGAAGATCTCTCTCCCCCTCTCTCTCCCCTCCCCCTCCCTCTCCTTCTCTCTCTCTCTCTCTCTCTCTCACACACACACACACACTCTCTCAAATGAATAAAATAAATCTTAAAAAAAATTTTCTCAAGGCCAGCATTGTGGCACAGTGGTGGGTTAAACCGGCACATCAGAGTGCCAGCTTTGAGTCCCAGCTGCTCCATTTCCAATGCAGCTTTCTGCTAATACATTTGGGAAGGCAGAAGATGGTGCAAAGACTTGGGCTAGGAAGGAGTTCCTGGCTCCTGGCTTCGTTCTGGCACAGCCCTGGCTGTGGCAGGCATTTGGGGAGTGAACCAGAAGGGTGGAAGATATAGCACTCTCCCACTCTTTGCATGCTCATGCTCTCTCCCCTTCTCTCTCATGCTCTGCTGAGTCTAAAAAACAAGAATTTCTCATACTGCTTCTATTGTAGCTCAGGAGGAAGTGGTCTAATCCTGGAAAGCATTATGGATATATCACCTAACATCAGGCACTCCTCCACAAGTGATATTGCTTTTTTAAACTCAGTTTTCTTTAAAAGATTTATTTATTTATTTATTTCAAAGGCAGAGTTACAGACTCCATACAGGTCTCCCACAGTGGGGACTGGAGCCCAAATCTTAGACCATCCTCTACTGCTTTTCAGATCCGAAGTGGAGCAGCCAGGACTTGAGCCAGCATCCCAGCGTCAGGCAGCAGTGTAACCCATTACGCCCCAACACTGGTCCCCACAATTGACATTTCTTTAGAACAAGTTTTATTTTCATTCCAAGTGCACAGATCACACCTTCCTGTGGCCCCATTCAATACTCACAGTGCCCTGCACAAAGGTCACTGTAACTCTTCTGAGAAGCAAGCCCCTGTCTCAGTGCCTCTCTCCTCTCTCCACCCAGGCACCCTATCAGAACCTGAATCATCCTAGACTCCTCAGCTCTTATGTGGCTCCCATGCCATTTCCAGCTACACAAGTCACCGTGTTTTTGTTCACCTTAAATCTTTTATTTATTTATTTATTTGACAGGTAGAGTTATAGGCAGAGAGAGAGAGAGAGAGAGAGAGAGAGATCCTCCTTCTGTTGGTTCACTCCCCAAATGGCCGCCACTACGCCAATCTGAAGCCAGGAGCCAGGTGCTTCCTCCTGGTCTCCCATGCGGGTGCAGGACCCAAGCACTTGGGCCATCCTCCACTGCCCTCCTGGGCCACAGCAGAGAGCTGGCCTGGAAGAGGAGCAACCGGGACTAGAACCAGTGCCCATATGGGATGCCAGCGCCACAGGTAGAGGATTAATCAAGTGAGCCACAGCGCCGGCCCCCATCTTAAATCTTAAATCAAGGATCACAGGGACCACCCAGGTAAACTGAACACAGCAGGCCGGCATGAAGATGGATTGGCAGGAAAGTGGCAAACAAGAGAGTGCATCCCCTTTCCAAAGAGGTCAAAGACTATTCAGTTTCAGCTGATACTTGGAGAGAGGTAGTTCAGGGCCAATGCTGTCCATTTCTGGCTTTCTCAGAGAGTTCAGAAAGATGGACTTCTGGGGCCAGTGCTCTGCTGTAGAAGTTACACCTCCACCTGCAGGGCTGGCATTCCACATGGGCGCCAGTTAGAAGCAGGAGATGGCCCAAGTGCTGGGGCCCTGGTACTCAAGTAGGAGTCCCGGAAGCTCCTGTCTCCCTCCTGGTTTCGTCCTGGCCCAGCTCTGGCTGTTATAGCCATTTGGGGACTGAACCAGCAGATGGAAGCACTCTTTTTCTCTCTCTGCCTTTCAAATAAAGAAACAAAAGATGGACTTTTGTGAGGAAGACATTAATTTTGCTTTTATTTTTAATTTATTAATTGAAAGGCAGAGAGAGATCTTCCATCTGCTGATTTACTCCACAAATACCCACAACAGCTGGACCTAGGCTAGGCTGAAGCCATGAGCCAGGAACATCCGGGTCTCACACAGGAGTGACAGGAATCCAAGTACTTGAGCCATCACCTGCTGACTCCCAGGTTGTCCATTAGCAGGAGACACAGCAACTACATACTCCAATAAGGGACATGGGCATCCCAAGTAGCATTTTAAACCCACCCCTAAACACACTAATTTTAAAACAAAATACAGGCCAAATTAAACCTATGTGTGGCCAAAGTCAGTGTGTGGGTTAACCAAATCCCCACTCCTTTCTTTCTATCTCCACAATTTCTTTTTTTTTTTTTAACTGACTTACTTATTTGAAAAGCAGAGATGCAGAGGGAGAGGGAGAGGGAGAGAGAGAGAGAGAGAGGGCTCCCATCCATTGGTTCTCTCCCCAAATGGCCGCAATGGCCAGAGCTGGGCTAGGCTGAAGTCAGGAGCTTCTTCCAGGTCTCTCAGTGGGTGCAGAGGCCCAAGCACTTGGGCCATCCTCCACTGCTTCCCCAGGCACATCAGCAGGGAGCTGGATCAGAAGAGGAACAGCCGGAGCCCAAACCAGCACCCATATGGGATGCCAGCACTGTAGGTGGCAGCTTCACCCGCTGTGCCACAGTGTGGGCCCTTACATCTCCACAACCTTGATTCAGGCCTTCTCAACATTCCTCCCCTCATTTTATGCAGAGCACCCAAAATCCCCACCTCCCCCACGCCCACCCATCTACAAGCTGCCAAGGCAGCTTTGTAAATTCACATCTGATCCAGCTGAAAACGCGTCAGTGCCCCCTCAAAGCCTAGAGCTCTACAGTGAGCCCTAAACCTCCTGTGACATTTGCTCGGTGTGCAGACAGTAACGCTCTATCCCACCTAAACCTAAAAAGGCCCTAGGAACTGCAACGTCCTTCCCCGGCTGATCTCGACACCGATCATGGAAGGCAGAGGTACTGGTCTGTGGGGTAAAATGCAAGACAACCCACCCCTCTGACAGGCCCCACCTGCCCCGCAGTCCCATCCCTGCCACTCCACCCTATGCCTCCACTTTCCGGTCCCCAGGAAGCACACAGACCTCCATCTCTGCACTCACTGCCCTCTCCTCTTCACCTGGTGATAGCGGATCCACTCAGCCTTCGTCTTCCCCAAAGGAGCTCCGCCTTCACCTCCAAGCCCTCCGAAGCCCTTCTCAGCTCAAACCCACACCCGGGAGCTGCCTCCTATCCTCTCCCAACACCCAGCTCTTACCTAACTGCATCACTTAACTATTTTTAACCGTGTGGTTATACGTCCACATGCCACCAAACTGGGTTCTCTGAAGTCAGGAATTTCAGCTCAGCTAACTTTGCAGGCCCAGTGTTGTGCCCGACAGAGTGGACCCTCCATAAACACTTGCTGAATAAACAAAATCAAACTGTACGGGGGAGCAGGCAGGTACTGTAAGCAAACCAATGGATGGGAGTGCTCCATGTCTCTATTTTCTCTTCGTGTGTCTCTCTGCCTCTAAATAAAATTATTGAGTCATTAAAAAAAAAAAAAAAAAAAAACCTGGGGCCGGCGCTGTGGCGCAGCAGGTTAAGGCCCTGACCTGAAGCGCCAGCATCCCACACGGGCGCAGGATCAAGACCCAGCTGCTCCACTTGCTGTCCAGCTCTCTGCTATGGCCTGGGAAAGCAGTGGAGGATGGCCCAAGTCCTTGGACCCCTGCACCCTTGTGGGAGACCGGGTGGAAGCTCCTGGCTCCTGGCTTCAGGTCAGTGCAGCTCCCTTGTGGCCATCTGGGGAGTGAACCAGCGGATGGAAGACCTCTCCTTCTCTCTGCCTCTCCTCTCTCTGTGTAATTCTGACTTTCAAATAAATAAATAACTATAAGAACAAGTGAATTTCAAGGCCAAATTCTAGCTCTTTTTTTTTAAGATTTTATTTATTTGAGAGGTAAAATTACAGACAGTGAGAGGAAGGGACAGAGAAAGTTCTTCCTTCTGTTGGTTCACTCCCCAAATGGCCGCAACGGCCAGAGCTTCACCGATCTAAAGCCAGGAGCCAGGAGCCAGGAGCTTCGTCCTGGTCTCCCATGCGGGTGCAGGGTCCCAAGAACTGGGGCCATCTTCTACTGCTTTTCCAGGCCATAGAAAAGAGCAGGATTGGAAGAGGAGCAGCGGGACTGGAACTGGTGCCCATATGGGATGCCAGCGCCACAGGCGGAGGATTAACCTACTGCGCATGGCGCTGGCCCCAAATTCTGGCTCTTAAGAATTGCCATTAACACGCAGTTTCCCTTTAAGACCTCTTAATTGTAACTGTAATTTATTAGTAAATAAATTCCCAATTATTATGATTCCTGAAGTCAGGTTGTTCTTGTTGGCAACCAAGTTAATAAACTATATTAACAGCAGAGACCAAGTCTTGATGAAATCATACTCTTAAAAGCAAACAACCGATTTCCACAGAACATCTCTGAGGCAAAACGAAACAACGTGAAGCCAGTTGCTACACTGTCAAGTTTGCCTGAGCTAGATAGACAGGCACACCTCACCAGCCATTTCACCCTGAGTAAGTGGGGAAACCCCTCGACTGAGAGCTGTGTGCCTATCCTGACATCTTCACATCTGAAATACAAGCGCATCCTTGCAAGGCCCAGATGTTCAGCTCCTCCACCACACTCCCCAAATGCCTTGTATTCTTTATACTTTGATTCCATCAACATCTACTGGACACCCACTGCTCAGGACTCCAGGCTAGACCTTTGTCATCTGAGCAGGGAGGCGACAGCCCCCACCCAGCTCATATCCCTAGTGAGAAGCAGACTTCCTACTAATTATTCAACTGTTTAATCAAACAGCTGAATAAAACTGTATCAAGTAACACAATGCAGAAAACAAGCGCTAACAGAGCATGACACAGAATCCACCCCGTGCTTTCTTCTGTACAGGCAATCAATCTAAATCTTGATTTCTTACTACAGAAAGGTAACAACCACTCTACATAGGCACCCCTTATAACAGCGATTCCATGTGACTGTCAGGTTTCCAACTGCCCCTTTCAGATGTACCTCCAGGGAAAATAAGGAAATTAAACTAGTTCAAAAGTAATTTTTTAACCAGCTGCTTTTAAAGTATCAATTTTTCTCATCTGTTATAAAAGGTCACACCAGGGAATAAAGATCTCTGGAAAATTGAGTCTTTACCCATTTACACAGAAAATCTGTTTTAACCCCAAAAGCATTTGCAAAGCACTAACTATCTGGAGACTACTCGACAGGAACGCAAGGGCAGGAAGAAAAGACTTCTGTGCCCAAGTCACACTCCAGCAAAACTGGCCACACAGCTTCCTTTGGACACCTCTGGATTCCTATTTTTAATTAATGTAGTACTGGAGAAAGAATCCTGTACCTGAAAAATGTGTATATATAAATATATAAATATATATATAAATGTATTTTTTTTTTCAAGGATGCCTCATTGTGACTAAAACAACACCAACAAAGCATATTTTAGTGAACATTGGACACTTGCTAAATCGACCTTTGTTTTCCAGGATAGGAAATCTGCTGTCAGACACAGAAGCTGACTCAGACAGCACTAGAGGGAAAAGTCGGGAACAGAAACCCAACTGAGATCCCTGGAGACGGGACACCTGTCCAGTTGAAAACATACATGTAAGGCTGCTTCTAAGAAAAAGGAGGTTCCCTGCGACACTTAGGACAGAAACTATCAGCACCTACTGACAAACTCAGACTCTCCCATGGAAGACAATGTTTTATCTGTCAATATTTACAGTGCTGAACAGATAACAAAAAGGGGACAGAGCTGAAGCCAAAATGCCTTCAGCCCTGTTCTGAGTTAGAAGGCTCCAGAACTCGCAGCCACTCACAATTTTAAGGTACGGGTTAGACTATGACAGCACAAGACTTCTGGAAAGCAGAGGCTCCCCTGTGCGGCCCTCTAAGGCCCCAGTTAAACGACACCCGTGAGGCTTCTTCAGTTGCTCATTCATTCCGCCCGACATTCGCCGAGTAGCCAGTAGGAGCAGCGCTGTGCTCAGCCCATGGTGACCACACACGTCCAGGCGCCAGGACTCCATCCTAATGGAGAAACACTGCAGAAGCTGTTCCATGACTGACTCAGGGGGACACGGGGGCACGCAGGGAAGGCTTCTCAGAGGAGGCAACATTTAAGCCGGCATGCAAAGTCCAACAGAATCAAGGATGAAAGGTTCAAGCCCCTGCTTCTGGGGTGAGGGGTGGGGGCTGGATGCTGAGTGGCCACTCACTGACGAGGGGACAGTAAAGGGGAACCAGATTTGTTGGAAAGTTCACCGCCAGCCCTCACCGGCGGCCCCCGATGTCCCTGCCGGGCGCTTCCCAAACCCCGATCTCCATCTGCACGGTAGAAACTCAGCTCACGAACGTTAACCCAGGAGCTGCCTGCGGCTGCAAGGACTCGCCCAGGGCCGAAAGCCTTGGACGCCGAGTCGGCATCAGCAGGAAGCCCGCGCGCTCTCCACCACCCGGGTCCTCCCGTGCACACCGGCTTCACCGGCAGCCCCGCGCCGCGAGCCACTGCGGAGATGGACGCGGAGCGCAGGAGCGCGGGGGCCTCGGGCAGGCACTCGACCCCGCGGGCCCCAGCGGCCGAACGACCTCCGGGCTCTCTGAAGTTGTATGCAAGACAGGCAGGTGGGAAGTCCATTCAAACGAAGGCAATCAGTACACCACAGAGCTCCGCATCCTTTTCGCGGGACCCAAAAATAATCAAAGACGAGAGAATCCGCTCGCTCCCTTATCGCCCAGGGTGCCCCCTCCCCGACCTCGAGACCCCAGGACTCGCAGGACCCCCGGAGAAACGCCCGCCGGCCCGCCCGGAGCCACGCGGCGCAAGGTGACACGGACCGCGCCGGCCCCTCAGCCGCCTGGGCGAGGCCGGGGCGAGGAGGGAGAGGGGCGGCCGCCGGCCCTCGCTACCTTGTACTTATCAAAGCCAGCCAGCTGCTCCGGGCTCACGTATTCGTAACCAGCCATGACGACCCGAAAACCGAGCGCCCACTCGGCAGCGACTCTCCGCGACGAGGCGGTGAAACACGAGCACCACACCGGCCGCCAAGGCTGGGAAGCACTGGGCTGGCAAAGAAGGCAGGAGAGCCGCGCTCCGCCCACCGCGCACGCGTAGCCGCCACGGCCTCTTCCGCTGCCGGCCGGCGCGCAGGCGCAGCCCTCGCTCCTCCCCGCCCACCGAGGGAGGGCTCGTGCGGCCGGCTCCTCGGCGCCGTCGCAGTCCAATCGGCAGGGATCGGACAACTCTAAGTCCCGCCTCCCGGCTTTTCTCGTCGTTTCATTCGCCAGCGTCAAAATTGGTGAGCTGAGGTGAGGCACGAGCGGAAGCGAAAGGTCAATTTCCCAGTGGGCCTTGCTGCTTTTCCCGTGGGGGACAGGCTGGGTTTCTGGGGGTTATTAGCATCCGGGTGGGAAGTTTTGGGGGGTCCCCTACTAATCCTGGGGGTGGGGGCGAGTGCCTGCGAGCCAGGTCCGGAGCGCCCCGGGTAGGAGGGCTGAGTTCCCTCACCTGGGGTGATGTAAGCGCAGACCCGGGTCTGTTCGCCGCCGTCTTGCCGCTCCCGCAGCTCCGCCCTGGTTGTTTGCGGTGGGAGCCTGGCGAGCCTGGCTGGATGTGGCGAAGACTGAACGCCCGCCCTCGCAGGGGGAGGCTCCGTGCGGCAGGGCAAGGGGACGAGCCCCTCGGGTCCGCGGCGCCCCGTGCACCTTGCACCTCCTCGTCCCTGGCCCCGACTGAAACTGCTGCAGATAAAGGCGGTGGCTTGGGTCTCGACGGCTCCTTAAGTGCGTTTGCGGGAGGTGTTTTACGTCCCTGGAGCCCAGTTAACATCAGGGGCTACTGTGTATCTGATAATGATAAACTTGGTAACAGTTGCTGTTTCCAATTGAGCGCCTTCCACGCGGGGAACTTGACGTACATTGTCGCCATCCGTCGTGACAACACGATGCAGTGGAAGGCTCTCTGCCTACTTTGCAGATTTGGGGAATTAAAAATCAGATTACATAATCTGCACGGAGTCGCTCGCCGATACACAGCTCAGACCTGGCTAACAAAACACAAGATGAAGTCTGTTAGGGAAACCCACTATCCCAGGGAGCTTCCCACTCTCTGGCTCTAAAACAGCCCACCCCCCACCAGCCCCCACCTTGTTTTTAAGCAGTTTTTCTGTTTCTGTAATTTAGTGGTTTTTGTTCATTTGTATTTTGAAAGGTAAAGAGGCAGAGATCTTCTATGATGCCCACAACGATCAGAGTTGGACCAGGCCAAAGCCAGGAGCCAGGGGTCCCTGGTGAGAGATCAGTTGGGAGTGCGGGAACCCAAGCACTGCCCTAGGGGATGTGGGGGTCCCCGTGTGGATGTGCCAAACGCTGGCCCCCTGAGATCTCTGCCATGTTCTTCCCTTCATTCACTCAACAGACACTTATTGGGGGCCCAACATGTGTGAAGCACGTTATCAGTTCTGGGATGTCTTACTCCCCTCCTAAAGTACAAGATCCTTATGATGTAATCGATATAATTCATCTATTATTCCTGGTGCATATTAGATAATCAATAAATTTGCATGTCCTTTCCCAGACTTGCTCTCAAGGGGAAAATTTGTATCTTAATACGTCTTAATTTTCTCATGTCCTATTGCCCAGTTGCTTGCAAATAATGCGTGGTCATTTCATTCCATTGAGTACGCATGAGCAAGGATCACGCTCTGCTGTGAAGTGTTGTTCTCCCTGACTTGAAAAGGAGACGGGCGGTAATGAAAGGAAAACTGGGACCCGGCATCCTCCAACCTAGGTGCTTGCTTTATGCAGGGACTGTGTTTAAATCAGTGCTGAACGCCAAGTGGACACACTTTTGTGCAGAGTGAGTACAGAGCTTTGGACAATGTATTAATCAGCCGATTTCCCCAGTAATGCCACTACCTATAAACAGCAGCAGCTTTCCCTGCTGCGTTTCCTCTAACCAATATAAATACAATAAAGAGACAAGAACTCCCATCTGATGACATTTAATGCAAGGTCTACACTTACCCATTTGAAATATGAACTTCATACTTGCAAAACAAATACATAAAATGTGACTGGCATACAAACTAATAATAATTCACAAAATATGCTTACCGGTAACACCTTGAGATGTAAGCAAATTCATCCTGTCAAATATGGTCTTGGAATTTCTTCCAAAGAGCAGCCTGAGTTCTGTGAGAGCAGTTGACATTTGCTGCTTCCCTGAAGAGGATACTGACAAGCTCCACTCCACTGTGAATCCAACTGAGAATTCTTGAACCGAAACACAACACACAACGCTGCTCTGTTGTTCTCTAATCTATCACTTACTGGCTCTGGGATCCCAAACAACATATTCCCTTAGCCCCAGTACTGCTGTGTTTAAAAAGGGCATTAGACTACATCTCTACGATCTTACTCATCTCTGAAACTCAGCGAAGCTCTTTCCTTTAACTTCTGTAGAGTAAGTCAACCCACCTGGAAAAAGACAACCATCCCTGTCCTTCCACACCCATCACAGCACAGAGCGTGCTGAAGGATATCAGTGAAGCCGGTTAAACAATCATCACATATCTTTTCCCCAGAGTTCCATGAATCCTAGCCCTGGCTGAGCCCCACCAGGCACTTTGACCTTGAAAAAGGAGATTGTCAAGTAAGTGACTCTGCCTCTGGAACGGAGGCTCCTCTCTGTTCCTGTTGCCTGGATTCTGTCCCGGAGGCTTTTATCTGAGGCCCCTCACAGCTGCAGGGGCTGCCTTCTTCCGGCCTGCCTGCTCCCATCTCTGCCTGTTTGTCCCTGTGCCCCATAATGCTGAGCATGGTTCATTGTTGCCCTGCTTCCCCGCCTCCTCACCTGCTGAAATTTCTCTCTTCCACGTCTCATACACTCACGATCGGGCATTTGGCCTTCCGGAATGATAATCACATAAAACAGCCAATTCATTCTAGAAACAATATTGTCATCTTTGTAATATAACCTATAAAAAGAAGTGTTTTAATCCTTGGAGTTCCTGTTTTGTTTAGTCTGAAGAGTATTTTAGAGCTAGTATTTTAGAGTAAATAGAGCTAGAAAATTGGCAGTTAAATGACTAATACAAGTAGTAATTCCAGTATAAGTTTTTGAAGCCATTCCTATGGAAAAGGTCTTCAGTTTATAAAGAGGCTTTGGATTTATTCTTCTTTTTTTATATATTTTTTATTTTTATTTTTGCCAGGCAGTTTGACAGTGTGAGAGACAGAGAGTTATAGACAGTGAGAGAGAGACATAGAGAAAGGTCTTCCTTCTGTTGGTTCATTCCCCTAATGGCCACCGTTGCACCGATCCAAAGCCAGGAGCCGGGTGATTCCTCCCGGTCTCCCATGCAGGTGCAGTGACCCAAGCACTTGAGCCATCCTCCACTGCTCTCCTGGGCCACAGCAGAGAGCTGGACTGGAAGAGGAGCAACTGGGACTAGTATCCGGCACCCCAACCGGGACTAGAACCTGGGGTACCAGCACCGCAGGCGGAGGATTAGCCAAGTGAGCCACGGCGCCGGGCTGGATTTATTCTTGTTTTCAAATAAAAACCATGCCTTATCTTCATAAGCTCTGTGTTTCTTAAAACAATTTAGCATCACTAGATCACCCTAACAACCCTGGGCCGTGGGCTGGGTGGATGGTTGTTCTAATTGTGCAGAATATAATAATAAAAGAGATATGTGTATATTTGCCCACAAGTCACCAAGTTTGTTCAGTGTAAAACAAATCCGAGTGCAGATCCAGGAGCTAATGTTGTGGCACAGCACGTTAAGCCACTGCTTGCGATGCTGGCGTCCAGTAGGGGAGTGCTAGTGGAGTCCCAGGTGTTCCACTTCCAGTCCAGCTCCTTGGCCTGGGAAAAGCAGGAAGTGATGGTTCAA
This sequence comes from Oryctolagus cuniculus, assembly GCF_051225735.1. Classification (NCBI taxonomy): domain Eukaryota; kingdom Metazoa; phylum Chordata; class Mammalia; order Lagomorpha; family Leporidae; genus Oryctolagus; species Oryctolagus cuniculus. The sequence goes on from NC_142868.1 coordinate 181,420,153, forward strand.
GTATTGGGGGTCCTGTCACCCATGTGGGAAACCCTGATAATAGTTCATAGCTCTTGGCTTTCTGTGACCATTTGAGGAGCATTTCCCCCTCTGTGTCTGTCCCTCTGCTTTTTAAATAAAATAAACAAATACATCTTTTAAGAAAAATAGCACAGGGTCTAGTGTTGTGGTGTAGCAGGGAAAGCCACTACCTGCAGCTTCGGCACCCCACATGGGCACTGGTTGAAATCCTCACTGCTCCACTTCTGATCCAGCTCCCTGCTCATGGCCTAGGAAAGCAGCAAAAGATGCAGTGACAGCGTCCCATATGGCTTCAAGTCCCGGCTGCTCCACTTCCAATCCAGCTCTCTGCTATGTCCTGGAAAAGCAATGGAAGATGGCCCAAGTCCTTGAGCCCTGCACCTGTGTGGGAGATCCAGAGGGAGCTCCTTTGGATCAGAGCAATTTCAGCCATTGCTGCTATCTGGGGAGTGAACCAGTGGGTGGAAGACCTCTCTGTCCTGCCTCTCTGTAACTGCCTTTCAAATAAAATCTTTAAAAAAAAAAAAGATGGCCCAAGTGCTTGGGGCCTTGTGGGAGACCTGAATGAAACTCCTAGCTCTTGGCTTCAGTCTGACTCAGCCCTGGCCATTGTGGCCATTTGGAGAGTGAACCAGTGGATGGAAGATCCCCCTCTTTTTTTTCTGTCTCTCCCTCTTTCTCTGTAATGCTGACTTTCAAATAAGTAAATAAATCTTTAAAAAACAGCACAGATCTACCATACATTAGGGTGACGATAATTCACCATGGGTATTATATGCTACACAAAGACCTGAAAGAGGGGAGCTTACAGGCTCCAGACATAAAGAAATGAAAAGGAGGGGCCAGCGTTGTAGCATAGTGGGTAAAGCTGCTGCCTGTGATGCCAGCGTCTGATACAGGTGCCAGTTCAAGTCCCGGCTGCTCCACTTCTGATCCACCTCCCTCCTAAAGTACCTGGGAAAACAGAGAAGATGGCCCAAGTCTTTGGGCCCCTGTACCCACGTGGGAGACTCAGAAGAAGCTCCTGGCTTCAGCCTGGCCCAGACCTGTCATGTTTCAACCATTTGGAGAGTGAACCAGTAAATAGAAGACCTCTCTCTGTGTGTGTCTTCTCCCTCTCTGTGTTATTGCCTTTCAGATAAAAAATCAACCTTTAAAAAAAATGAAATGGGGAGCCAGCACTGTGGTGCAGTGGGTAAAGCCACCACCTGCAGTGCCGGCATCCCATATGGGCGCCGGTTGTAGTCCCAGCTGCTCCACTTTCAATCAAGCTCTCTGCTATGGCCTGGGAAAGCAGTACAAAATGCCCCAAGTCCTTGGGCCCCTGCACCCATGTAGGAGACCTAGAAGAAACTTCTGGCTCCTGTCTTTGGATCAGCCCAGCTCCAGCTATTGTGGCCACTTGGGGAGTGAACCAGCAGATGGAAGACCTCTCTCTATCTCTTTCTGCCTGTCTCTAACTCTGCCTTCCTAATAAATAAATCTTTAAAAAAAAAAAAGTGGAAATGGTTATTACCTGATTTGCACAGTTTCCACTGTATTCATGTGTTGAAATAATTGCACTGGACTCCCATAAAGCAAGTATTACATGTTAATCAAAAAATAATTTAAAGAACGCAAGTCATCAATTTTTAGCTAATTATTGTTTCCACTGCACTATGTTTCTATAAGTTACCAGGCTAAGATTTTAATAGCAACAAAGAACTAAGAGATAAGTTCTTGTTTGTTTTTTTTTTTTTAATTAAATTAAAAAGATTTATCCATTCACTTGGAAGTCAGAGTTACAGAGAAAGGGAGAAACAGAGAGAGATCTTCCATTTGCTACTCCACTCCCCAGATGGCCGCAACAGCCGGAGCTGAGCCAATCCGAATCCAGGAGCCTCCTCCAGGTCTCCCACATGGGTGCATGGTTCCAAGCACTTGGGCCATTTCCCCCTGCTTTCTCAGGCCACAGACAGAGCTCTATTGGAAGAGGAGCAGCCAGGACCTGAACCAGCGCTCCTATGGGATGCCGGCACTGCAGGCAAAGGCTTAGCCCCCTACACGGCAGCACCAGCCCCCCAGGTCAGTTTCAAATCAAGGCTTAGAGCAGAGTGGGGGGACTGAGGTGGGGATGGAGACTAGGCGGGAGCTCAGAAGAGTCACTAAGTTGCTTATTGTTTCTTATAAACAGAATTCTCTGGCTGTAGGTAAACCAGCTAGGGTAGATTTTGTCTGCCTGTTCTTTGCTGTATTTTATACTTTTCATGCTAATCCTTCTAGGTAAGGACGTACAGGGAACTTTATGTGAATAGGTCATTCATCATATTCTTTATCACAGCCAAATCCTGTGCAATACACTGAGGCTGGCGTGAACTGATATCATGCCTCCTGCGCCGCATTAGTGGAGGGAGAAGGTGTCCTTGCTCTTCTGGGACGGGACATTTCCACCGGCTTCTCAGTGACTATCTGGTCATTTTTGAGCTTTTAACTTTGAACACTAGGCCAATAGGCTCAGCAGTCATTCAAATTCAAGAGAGGCCCTGCAAAGGTTCAGAGAGAGCCAGGGACCCAGTGTAACGGGAGGCAAGAGTCAGCTCACCGGTCTAGTAATTCATTTAGACCATGTACATATTTGTCATTCTTGTTCAAAGATAAGTGATTATTTCTCCCTTAAAACCATCACACAAGAGCGTGGCTGTTAAATAAAAGGGACATTGTTCTTAAAACTGATCTTGGGCCAAGTACACTGGGCACAGTCTTATCTTCAGCATTCTTGAAGTTCTGGTAGTGATCCAGCATCTGTGTTTTATGAACAGAGAGAGAGCTGATACCTCTCCTACACACGCCTCCTCCTTCTGTCCACTATTGTTGCACTTAAAAGGAAGCAGGACTCTAGTCCAGTGTAAATCATCCCTGCAGGGGAGTAGCCACAGTGGCTTCACTGAGGAACAAGATCTCTCTCTGTTGGCAAATGTGAGTTAGCCTCCTCTAGTACCTACACATATAACCAAATGTAACCACATTTTTAACTTGAACTTGAACATAGAACCATTCAAGGGACTTCAGTGTGGAGTAGGATTCCTTTTTGTCTTCGTGAAACTTTTAAATCATTGAATCAATGATCACTTAGTAACTAATTTAAAAAAGACTGTAGGGAACATTACTATGATTTGTTATGTTGTAGGAATCCTGGACAACCTGGGGCAGAGATTGAAGCAACAGATTGTTAACATGGGTGACTGCTACATAGGACCTTGAAATCTTCCTTTAAACACCCAAGACTGTGGCCTCCATGACCAAAACTCTAGCAGAAGCTGGCTTTACTTTTAGAAAACAAGAAATACAAATAGAAACAATATGCAAACGCAGCAACTTCATTATCTCGTCATGTGTCCTTATTGAACACTGGCTATGTGCCAGCTACAAATATCATGTCAGACCAGGGAAATACAAAGTTGACTAGGACGTGGTCCTAGATCCATGTAGTTTTGGTCATAATATGCATTTTCTATGTTTTTTTTTAAGGCCCCTTATACTTTGTCTTGAACAGAGAATTGACAAAAGAACAGGAAACAAAGGGTCAGAATCTAAAGAAAACTCTAGGGGCCGGCACTTGCAGTGCCGGCATCCCATATGGGTACCAGTTCGAGTCCTGGTTGCTCCACTTCTGATCCAGCCCCCTGCTATGGCCTGGGAAAGCAGTAGAGGATGGTCCAAGTCCTTGGACCCCTGCACCCTCCTGGGAAACCCGGAAGAAGAAGCTCCTGGCTCCTGGCTTCAGATTGGCGCAGCTCTGGCCATTGCAGCCATCTGGGATGTGAATCAATGGATGGAAGACTCTCTCTCTGCCTCTGCCTCTGCCTCTGCCTCTCTGTAACTCTGCCTTTCAAACAAACAAATAAATATAAAAGAAAGAGAGAGAGAGAGAGAGAGAGAGAGAGAGAGAGAGAGAAAGAAAGAAAGAAAGAAAGAAAGAAAGAAAGAAAGAAAGAAAGAAAGAAAGAAAGAAAGAGAAAGAAAGAAAATTAAGAGATCCTGCAGGGACTGATTTCGTTTTTGTTTTTTTTTTTTTTTAATTTTTATTTATTTGACAGGGAGAGATCTCCTCCATCCACCGATTCACTTCCCAAATGCCTACAACAGCTGGGGCTAAGCTAGGTGGCAGCCAGAAGACCAGGACCCCAATTTAGGTCTCTCATGTGGATGACAGGGAACCAAGCACTTGAGCCAACATGTGCTGTTTCCCAGCATGCACAGGGCCCACAGAAGGGTAAGAGGAGTTATTGCAACCCTCTTTATTTGCCATAATTCCCCTTCAGATTAATTTTTAAAAGATTTATTTGTTTGTTTGTTTGTTTATTTGAAATTCAGAGATAGAGGTAGATACACAGAGATCTTCTATTCCATGGTTCACTCCCCAAATGGCTGCAACAGCTAGAGCTGGGCCAGTCTGGAGCCAGGACCCCTATGTAGGTCTATGACGTGGGTGCAGGTGCCCAAACACCTGGGCCATCTGTTGCTGCTTTCCCAGGCACACTAGCAGGGAGCTGGATTGGAAGTAGAGCAATCGGGACTCAAACCATTGCCTATATGAGATGCCAGCTTCACAGACATGGGCTTTACCCACTACACCACAATGCCAGTCCTGAGATTAATTCTAAAGCTGAAAGACAAGACAGTAGGCTTGTTATAGAACATCCTCAAAACTAGTTGGAGGAATTGCTATACAACTCCCAAGGCTAGATTCACTTGCCCAGCACACAGCGATCCAATTATTTACACCAGGGTGGTGAAAGAAAATAGGTGTTTACTGCGAAGCACAGAGCAAAGAACCAGGCACCTCTCACTAACTCCTGATCTCCTCAAGGGATCATGGGGAAAGGTTCTTTCAGATTGAACTTGGGCTGAGCAGTGAGTGTTCAGTTCCTGTGCAGGTCCCTGGTGGGCCTGCAATGCTCATAGCCCGCCTTTGATTGGCCAGTGATGTCATGTTCTTTTGGGAATGTTGATGATGGCAAAGTGGGCCCCCACCAATCAGGTCATCTTGCCTGGGACCTGGGATTCCTGGTAACACCCAACATCAAGATGCTATCTTATGCTGGCACTGCAGCTCACTAGGCTAATCCTCCGCCTGTGGCGCCAGCACACCGGGTTCTGGTCCCAGTCAGGGCGCCGAATTCTGTCCCGGTTGCCCCTCTTCCAGTCCAGCTCTCTGCTGTGGCCAGGGAGTGCAGTGGAGGATGGCCCAAGTGCTTGGGCCCTGCACCCCATGGGAGACCAGGAGAAGCACCTGGTGCCTGACTTCAGATCGGCGCAGCGCGCCGGCCGTGGCAGCCATTTGGGGGGTGAACCAATGGAAGGAAGACCTTTCTCTTTGTCTCTCACTGTCTAACTCTGACTGTCAAAAAATAAAAAATAAAAAATATGCCATCTTAGGGGAGATAAATGTCCTCATATCTGCAGGGATCCTGTAGGATGAACTGCACCACTCCCTCAACTTAGCGATTTAAATTTTAGTAAAAGCAGAGCAAAGGAACATAAAGCTATGGGAGGGAAGCTGGGCAACACTGGATGACCAGGACCTGGTGGTGTCCAGCATCTGCATCTAGGGCATTGCAGAGGGGCTCAGTCCAGGCTTTATTAGGAAGATATTTGGAAACCACTGACTCACACTTGAATTGTTTTAGGATACTCAGAGAGGGGGCCGGCGCTGTGGCGCAGTGGGTTAACACCCTGGCCTGAAGTGCCGGCATCCCATATGCGCGCTGGTTTGAGTCCCAGCTCTTCCACTTCCGATCTAGCTCTCTGCTATGGCCTGGGAAAGCAGTGGAAGATGGCCAAGTCCTTGGGCCCCTGCACCTGTGTGGGAGACCCGGAAGAAGCTCCTGGCTCCCGGCTTTGGATCAGTGCAGCTCCAGCCATTGTGGCCAATTGGGGAGTGAACCATCGGATAGACCTCTTTCTCTCTCTGCCTCTCCTCTCTGTGTAACTCTGACTTATAAATAAATAAATCTTAAAAAAAAAAAAAAAGAGAGAGAGAGGGCCGGCGCCGCGGCTCACTAGGCTAATCCTCCGCCTAGCGGCGCCGGCACACCGGGTTCTAGTACCCAGTTGGGGCGCCGGATTCTGTCCCGGTTGCCCCTCTTCCAGGCCAGCTCTCTGCTGTGGCCAGGGAGTGCAGTGGAGGATGGCCCAAGTGCTTGGGCCCTGCACCCCATGAGAGACCAGGAAAAGCATCTGGTTCCTGGCTCCTGCCATCGGATCAGCGCGGTGCGCCGGCCGCAGCGCGGCGGCCATTGGAGGGTGAACCAACGGCAAAGGAAGACCTTTCTCTCTGTCTCTCTCTCACACTGTCCACTCTGCCTGTCAAAAAAAAAGAGAGAGAGAGAGAGAGAGAGAGAAAGAATGGCAAAAGCAAAAGAAAGAATGGCAAAAGCAAACAAAACAGTAAAAACCCTTGTTAACCTAAAACTCATGCAATCAAGAGATCTCTAAAACAAGAGTTTATTGAGATGGTGGCCAGAAAATGACCAGTCCTGGAAGAGACTCCCCAGCTTCCAACAGTCAGGTTCAGGGGTATTCGGAAAAAGTAGACCAGAACTAAGAGCAATTTTTTAATGGAAATTTGGCAAAAACAGGCATACTGTGTTGACATGAACCTGCATTGGCTGTAGAAAATAGGGACAGGATACCCAAAGCAAGGAAAGTGTGCGGACAGAGGACCCTCCGTAAGGAGAGGTCGGTTGGGGTTGTAAGGAGAATTTGTTCTCTGCCCCAGTTTCCTGGCACACAGCTCTAAATCCCCTTGGAATCTCCACAGTGGTAGCTTTTGTATGCTAAGGAGATGACTGGTAACTGGGGTTCCTGGATTACCTTGGATAGAAGACTTGTTGCCAGGGGAACCAACCTTGTGATCAGAAGCTTGGAAATTTCAATGCTGCCCCCTTGCCTAAGGCGGGGAGGGGCTGGCTCTGTGTAGCGGGTAAAACTGCAGCCTGCAATGCCAGCATCCCATATGGGCGCCGCTTCAAGTCCTGGCCACTCCGCTTCCTACCCAGCTCCCTGCTAATGCACCTGGGAAAGCAGCAGAAGATGGCCCAAGTGCTTGGGCCCCTGGACCCACATCAGAGACCTAGAAGCTCCTGGCTCCTGGCTTCGGATCAGCCCAGCTCTGGCCATGGTGGCCATCTGGGGAGTGAACCAGTAGATGGAAGATCTCTGTCTCTGCCTCTGCTTCTCTGTAACTCTGCCTTTGAAATAAATAAATAAATCTTTTTTTTTTTTACAGGCAGAGTGGACAGTGTGAGAGAGAGAGAGACAGAGAGAAAGGTCTTCCTTTGCCGTTGGTTCACCCTCCAATGGCCGCCACGGCCCTCGCGCTGCGGCCAGCGCACCGCGCTGATCCGAAGCAAGGAGCCAGGTGCTTCTCCTGGTCTCCCATGGGGTGCAGGGCCCAAGCACTTGGGCCATCCTCCACTGCACTCCTGGGCCACAGCAGAGAGCTGGCCTGGAAGAGGGGCAACCGGGACAGAATCCGGCACCCCGATGGGACTAGAACCTGGTGTGCTGGCGCCACTAGGCGGAGGATTAGCCAATTGAGCCACAGCGCCGGCCCCCAGAGCCACTTTCAATCTCTCCCTTTTTGTGACTCAAACTGCACAGCCTTTCCAGGGCTGGCCTGCAGATGGAGACCACTTCCTTAAAGGCCTCGGTCTTCCCACTGCCCTTGAGGAAAGTTGCCTACATAGCCAAGGCGGGAACAGCGGATGCTTCTAGGGCCTAACCCAGAGCTGTCAGAGGAGTGATGTGGGCTCTCCCTTCTGGAAAGATCTAGACTGTGACTGCTATGATGAGTGGTCCAGTTGGGAGAAAATTGAAATTTGTTATTGTTTGAACTGCTGATTATGTGGATTATTTTTATTTTTTAATTTTTGACACACCGATCTTTCTAAACCTAGAGAGAGAGTTCTCCCTCCTCTATCTCAGAGACTGGCAATGTCAGCTGTGCCCTTACGCTGATTCCGGGACAGCGGTGCAGACAGTGGCTCCAGCTCTGGCCACCCTGCTCCTGTCACTGAATCGCTCCCAACCAGAAGATCCCCATCACTACTCCCTTGTAGGCCAGAAGCGGATGCCAGTGCAGGGCATGTGCCCCTGACCGTTAACAACGGGGCTGGTTTTTCCCTCCAGAATGAGATGTTGGAGAAGACATGCACACATCATGAAACAGACAAACTGCATTAGGGCTCTCCTGGGAAGCCACCACTCTGAACCCCTGTGTGTGCTGGAGAGGAGGAGGGAGGGCCTGCCGTGGCTGCAACCACAGGATGGGGCTGTGGGGGACAGATGAGGAGCTGGTTTCCTCTGGCAGTGTGGCTGTTAGACCAGTGCGTGTGTGCAGAAAAGATCCAGCTCTCACTCTTTGTCTATAAATAGCGATACTTTCTTCAGCTGGAAAAAAAGAAATCTGTGTGTCTTATTGCACCTATAGCCTTGCCTTTCAGCAGAAAGGGCAAAAGGTTGAACCACATGCTCTCTCATGAGTCCAGACCAGGAGAACTAGAAGTTGTTTACCATTTCCATTCATATTTTTGTACTTTTATTCTATGTGTTCATATCCAGATTCAATACCATATTATTGTGTGCATGTGTGTTTAAGATTTATTTGTTAATTTGAAAGAGTTATATATAGAGAAGGAGAGACAGGGAGAAAGATCGTCCGTCTGCTAGTTCACCCCCCAGATGACCACAACAGCCAGGGCTGAGCCACGGTAAAGCCAGGAGCCAAGAGTTTCTTCCAGATCTCTCACATGGGTGGCAGGGGCCCAAATACTTGGGCCATCTTCTGCTGCTTTTCCCAAGCCATTAGCAGGGAGCTGGATCAGAAGTGGAGCAGCTGGTACATGAACTGGTGCCATATGGAATGCCTGCATTGCAGGTGGCAGCTTTACCCACCACACTAAAACGCCAACCCCACATGTATGTTATCTACCTGAATGGTATTGTACTATTCCTAACCTCTTAAAACATTTTTTGTACTCAACATTGTTTTGATTATATGTGTATATATATATGTATACATATATATACATATATATGTATATATATGTACAGATGCAGTTCATACATTTTAATTTCTTTTTCAATTTGTATTTATTTATTGTTCATTTTGTTTGAAAGGCAGAGAGATAGAGAGACAGAGATCTCCCATCCACTAGTTTATCCCCAGATGCTTACACCAGGGCTGGGCCAGCCAAAGCCAGGAGCCTGGAACTCAATCCAGTCTCAAGTGGGTAGCAGGGACCTAGGGACTTGAACCATCGCCTATTGCTTCTGTCAGAAGAGGAGCTGGAACTTGAACTAGGCACTCCAATATGGATACAGCTGTCCCCAGCAGGGACTCAACTGCTGGACCAAACACCCAACCTCGTTTTAACTTCTACACGGCATCATATCGTAAAGCTGTCTACAGTTTGTTTATCCACTCTATTAGCTTTTCGTCACTGTGATAAAATACTCAAGATGAGCTACTCAGTGGAGGAGTTTATTGTGGCTCACAGTCCGAGATAAGGCAGGCCTGGTGTGACCATCTGGGAGCCCAGAGGGTAGCACTGGAGGGGTGTGGGCAAGAGCAGTCACATGAGAAACCAGAAAGCAGAGACGTGAGACCCAACTCAGCTTTTATAACCAACCCAACCCTCTAGAGAGAACTACCTCCAGAGAGCATACCCCAGTGACCTACGGGCCTCTCACTAGTCTCACCCCCAAAACATCATAATTGGATAAAATTCCACTCTTAGTACCATTAACTTATCACTTTGAGGATTAAATGTCTGCATGAGTTCCGAAGTCATACCCTGGTCAAACCATGACATCTACTCTACAACTGATGAGTGTTAGGTCGACCTATTTCCACTTCTTGGAACATTTTTTAATAATTACTTTAACATAAATAAACATTTTAAATGAGCCAGTGCTGTGGTGTAATAAGGTAAGCATCTGCCTGTGGCACCAGCATCCCATATAGGTGCCAGTTCCCCATATGGGCACCAGTTCGAGTCCTGGCTGCTCCACTTGGGAACCAGCTCCCTGCTCATGGCCTGAGAAAGCAGTGGAAGATGGCCCAAGTGTTTGGGAGACCTGGAAGAAGCTCCTGGCTTTCGATGGGCCCAGCTCCAGCTGTTGCAGCCATCTGGGGAGTAAACCAGCAGGTGAAAGACCTCTCTCTCTGTCTCTCCCTCTCTCTGTAACTCTTCCTCTCAAATAAATAATGGCTGGGTCTGGGCCAGGCCAAAGCCAGGAGCTCAGAACTCCCTCCTGGTACTTGGGCCATCTTCTGCTGCCCTCCTATGTGTATCAGCAGGGAGCTGGATCAGAAGTGGGGCAGCTCAGACTCAACCGCTCTCTGATATGGGATGCTGACGTTGCAAGCAGAGGCTTAACCCCTGCACCCCCATATCAGCCCTTCAGATTTTTTACAGACTCTCAAAAAATCAGACTCTTCATGAAAAAATTACTTGACTTACATTCAAGTAAAATACATTTTTTGGTATATTTCTTTTTTCTGTGAGAAAGCAGTAGAAACATTTCTGGTCGTTTGCCTTTTAAAAATAAGGACAGGAAACAACACATTTAGAGTAAACATCTCACAATCAAAATGTAGACTTTGGTTGATCCCATGACTGGAAAGGAAGCCCTTAGGACTTTCGGTTTCTAAGTTCACATTTCCCAAATGTTCTAGTTTGTTTTGACAGGCCTGCATGGCTTTGATATCTAAAATCAAAGTCACTTTGATTTTTGCTATTTATCTCCTTCTGGATTTTTGGCCTCGGTTTTCTGCTGTTGCGCAAATAGAGCAAGATTTTAATTCACTGTAACACAAACCCCTGTTTGGTGGGATTTTTTCTTCCACTCTAAGGCAAAGGGTCAAACTTGCCCTCCCCCAGATTTAAGGCGAGGTTGGCACCCAACCCATTTATATCAACATGATCAGTTCCCTTCCCTCCAGCAGTTGTGTCCTGTCTAATGGCCTCTACCAGCCTCAGTGTCCCAGCTGGATGTGAGGAGCTGACTTTTGTTCAGGAAAGGGTATTTTACGAGAGAGTGAGTTCAATATTCTAAGAACAATTTGAGGCCGGCGCCACGGCTCACTAGGCTAATCCTCCGCCTTGCGGCGCCGGCACACCGGGTTCTAGTCCCGGTCGGGGCGCCGGATTCAGTCCCGGTTGCCCCTCTTCCAGGCCAGCTCTCTGCTGTGGCCAGGGAGTGCAGTGGAGGATGGCCCAAGTGCTTGGGCCCTGCACCCCATGGGAGACCAGGAGAAGCACCTGGCTCCTTGCTTAGGATCAGCGTGGTGCGCTGGCCGCAGCACGCTGGCCGCGGCGGCCATTGGAGGGTGAACCAACGGCAAAAAGGAAGACCTTTCTCTCTGTCTCTCTCTCTCACTGTCCACTCTGCCTGTCCAAAAAAAAAGAAAGAAAGAAAGATTGATGCCGGAGAGAACCTGGCTCACAACAAAATGCTTGCAGAGGGCACAGTGAGTGGAGAAGAGAACCAGAAAGTCCAGGAGGGTTGCACTGGCGGTGGGGAGGCTCAGGGAAGACCTATAAGGAAATATTTTCCTAGGCAGCATGCGTGAATGATTTTTCATGTTATCTTGTTGGAGAGGCAAGCAGCCATTTTGATCTCTGTTGATGCTCAGAGTTCGGCTGTGGTCTGCATTCTTCACCTGTGCCTGTGCTACCTCCTCAAGGCGCTCTACTGTCTCTTCACACGCATCCTGCATCCCGTGTGTGGACAGCACAGCCTGACCTCACTCCTTCTCCGTCCGGGTCTCAGTGTTTGCCCATCCCTAGGCTGTGCCCACACTCCTGCGATGTGGCATTGCGCCTCCTCCCTCCTCCAGAGCAAGCTCCCGTGTTCCCTTTCTGTCTGGGACACCTTCCAGTGTAGAAGTGGAGGAGAGGTAAAGGGAACAAACGCGTTCTAAACCCCTTGGGCTGTCCAAGATGTGTGCATCATCTCAAAGGAAATGTCTAAATAACTGCTGGAATGATGCGCACCTGCCAAGGTGCTAGGGGGAGGGTTTGAATGAAGTTAGTAAAAAAAAAAAAAGTAATAAGCGAAAAAAGGCAAAAACAGTGGTGCAAATAGAAAACATAGTAAGACAAGCTTAAATCTTTTTTTTAAAAAAAGATTTTATTTATTTAATTGAGAGGTAGAATTACAGACAGTAAGAGGGAGACAGAAAGAGAGGTCTTCCATCCACTGGTTCACTCCTCTCCTCAAATGACCACAATGGCTGGAGCTGAGCCAATCTGAAGTCAGGAGCCAGGAGCTTCCTCCAGGTCTCCCACATGTATGCAGGGGCCCAAGCGCTTGGGCCATCTTCTACTGCCCTCCCAGGCCATAGCAGAGAGCTGGATTGGAAGAAGAGGGGCCAGGACTAGAACTGATGTCCAAGAAATCTTATGTTATCAGTAATTATATTGAATGTAAAGAGACTAAATGTTTCAATAAAGGTAATCCAAATTACTTAAAGACCAAAAAAAAAAAAAAGCTAAAACTAAATATATGCTCTTTGTAGCAGACATTTTAAGTATGTGAAAGGAGAGGCTGTAGCGTTGAAAGATCAGGGGCAGCAGTGTGGCCTATTGCACTGCCAGCAGAATGCTAGCACAGGTCACACATGCTCCACTTTCTACCTGGCTTCCAGGTGTGGGAAGCCCGTGGGTGACCACTCAGGTACTTGGGCCCCTGCCGCCCATGTAGGAAACTTGTACTGAGTTCCCAGCTCCCCAGCCCTGGCCAGCCCCAGCCATTGTGACCGTCAGGGGAGTGAACCAGTAGACAGAGCTTTCTCTGTCTCTCCCTCTCTCCATCACCCTGCCTTTCAAGTAAATAAATAAATACACATACATAAACTGAATAGTAAGCCATATCACACAAGCACTAAGAAAATTAAGCTGGTGTAGCTTTATTAATGTTAGATGTGGGGGTAGGTGTTTGGCGAGTAGTTAATTTGCCACTTGGGACACCAAATCCCATAATCGGGGTGCCTGGGTTCCAGTCCCAGCTCCACTCCCCATTCCAGCCTCCTGTTAATGTGTACCTTGTGAAGCAGCAGCTGATGGCTCAAGTTTTGATCTCCGCCTCCCATGTAGGAACCTGTATTGAGTTCCCAACTCCCAGTGTGAGCCCCACCCCAACCCTGGCCACTACGACCACTGGGGAGTAAGCCAGCAGATGGCAGTTCTCTGTGTATGTCTCTCTGCACCTCTCAAATAATAAATAAAGATAAAAACAGTAACTGAGGAGAAATAAATAAATTCACAATCATAGTGGGAGATTTATAAAAAAAGACTTCTTTCAGTAATTTGGAGAAAAGACTCAGAGAAAAATCAGTAGGAAATAAAGATTTAAAGTGTACAGTTTCCAAAAATTACCCTAATATATAGAGAGCACTACCCCTAACACACACTGCCAATCGCATACACAGCAATTACAAACATTCACCATATGCTGAGCCTAAAGCTGGTCTCAAGAATTACGTTCTTGGGGGCTGACACTGTGGTATAGTGGTGGAGCCACCACCTGCAGTGCTGGCATCCTATATGGGCACCGGTTCAAGACCTGGCTGCTCCGCTTCCAAGCCAGCTCTCCGCTGGGGCTTGGGAAATCAATAGAAGATGGCCCAAGTGCTTGGGCCCCTGCACCCGTGTGGGAGACCCGAGAGAGGCTCCTGGCCTCCTGACTTCAGATCAGCCCAGCTCTGCCTGTTGTAGTCATTTAGGGAGTGAACCAGTAGATGGAAGATCTCTCTCTCTCTCTCTCTCTCTCTCTTCCCCACCCCACCTCTCTGTAACTCTGCCTTTCAAATAAATAAATAAATCTTCTAAAAAAATTACGTTTTCTGACAAGTATGCCACCATGCTAGTAAGTAGTAACAAAAATATAACCTGAAAGTACTTTCTTTGTGGAAGTTAAGACACATAACTCTCAGTAACTGACTGACAAAGAAGGAATCAAAAGGGAGTTTAAAAAATATTTGGCTCTGGGGCTGGCATTGTGGCACTGCCAGTTAAGCCGCAACCTGTGACACCATCGTCCCATATGCGCACTGGGTGGAGTCCGGGTTGCTGCACTTCCGATCCAGCAGCAGATGATGGCCCCTGTACTTGGGCCCCTGCACCCATGTGGGAGTCCCAGGCTCCGAGCTTTGGCCTGGCCCTGATCAGGCTGTTGTGGCCATTTGGGGAGTAAACCAAGATCTCTGTTTCTCCCTCTCTCTGTGACTCTGGCTTTCAAACAAATATTTGAAAAGAAGAGACTATATGGCACTGAATGGTAATGAAAACAGATGGAGAAGTTGTGAGGTGCAGGTTCCGCCCTAGGGCGTGGGGGCGGGGAGTGTGCTCCACATCTTCGCTGGCACTGAGTGACGCTGGCAAGACCACGTGGAACAGAGCTGCAAGGGCTCCAAAGAGGCCACGGTGGCAGGTGGGTGTGGAAGCCGTCCAGAATCCAAAGTTCCAAACCGGTGGTGAATTTAACATTTTTCCCTCTGGAATCTATTGGCCTGAATGCAAAGCAACCCACAAACCTGGAAGTGGGAAACTGCACAGACAGAACTCCAAGAGGCGCCCCTCAGGGCTCAAGACTGTTCCAGGTGAGGAAAAGAGGCCCCTAAAACAGCAGAGTGCAGGAGATCCCTCATGGTTTTCGTTTCTCTGTTATTTTACACCCAGCCTGGAAGTGATCCATGGCAGGAGGGGCCCTGGGGGTCCACAGGAGACAGAAACTCGAGGGAGGGGAAACGTCTTGATCAGAATGGCAGTCCAAGGGTGAAAGGGGACCCTCCATTGCCTTTCCTCTGTCTGCTCCTGCCTCCAGGTCCCAGATGTGAGCATGAGAAGCGAATGGCAGAGTCTGTCAGTAAAGCCCTGTGTTGTTGCCCAGAGAATCAGAAAGCACCAGGATGGAGAGGAGGGGTTCCAGAGCAGCCCCATCAAGTTTTATGGGCTCCTGGGATGGCCCTCCAGTTGAATATGCCTGGAGCTAACCTAAGCCGCATGCCCTGGGGGATGAAGGGCGTCACTCACTCACCATGCAGGTCCCCGACCCGCCACTAGGAGGCACGCGTCTGCCGCAGGTCCCAAGAGCACTGCAGAGGCTCTGAAGGGAACTGGTCCAGAGAACACAACCCAAGGTGGTCACAGCCGAACAGGCTGATTGTCTACTAGCAAAGCGTCTCAATGTCCAGGATATAACCCCCAAGTACTTGGCATATGAAGGACCAGGAGATCCCCATTTACACAGGAAAAAAGAATCTACAGACGCCAGTGCTGAGAGGCCACTGTTAAAGAAATGCCGAAAGTGTGAGTACTCTTGGAATGAATGAAAATCTCAATGAGGAAACAGAAAACAAAGACGAACCAAATGGGAATTTTAAAATTGAAAAACATAGCAACCGGGGCCAGCGCCGTGGTGTAGTAGGTTAATCCTCCGCCTGCGGCGCTGGCATCCCATATGGGCGCCGGTTCTGGTCCCGACTACCCCTCTTCCAATCCAGCTCTCTTCTGTGGCCTGGGAAAGCAGTAGAAGATGGCCCAAGTCCTTGGGTCCCTGCACCCATGTGGGAGACTGGGAAGAAGCTCCTGGCTCCTGGCTTCGGATCGGCACAGCTCCAGCTGTTGTGTCCATTTGGGGAGTAAACCAACAGAAGGAAGACTTTTCTCTCTGTCTCTCCCTCTCACTGTCTGTAACTCTACCTCTCATTTAAAAAATAACATCTTTAAGGCCAGTGCTGCAGCTCACTAGGCTAATCCTCCGCCTTGCGGCGCTGGCACACTGGGTTTTAGTCCTGGTCGGGGCACCGGATCCTGTCCCGGTTGCCCCTCTTCCAGGCCAGCTCTCTGCTGTGTCCAGAGAAGGCAGTGGAGGATGGCCCAAGTGCTTGGGCCCTGCACCCCATGGGAGACCAGGATAAGAACCTGGCTCCTGCCTTCGGATCAGCGCGATGCGCCGGCCCCAGCACGCTGGCCGCAGCGGCCATTGGAGGGTGAACCGACGGCAAAGGAAGACCTTTCTCTCTGTCTCTCTCACTGTCCACTCTGCCTGTCAAAAAAGTAAAAAAAAAAAAAAAAAAAAAAAAAAAAAAAAATCTTTAAAAAAATAAAATTTAATTTTAAAAACGAAAAACATAGCAACCAAAATATGTCATGGATTTACTAATAAATTACTCCTGTAGCCACTGCAACAAATGAGAAGAAATTCAGTGACTTAAATAAATTCTGTTATGGTTCTGAGGGTCAGAATAATTTATTTTTATTTGATTTGAAAGGGAGAGAGAGAGAGAGAGAGAGAGAGAGAGATTAAGATATTCCATCCACTGATTCACTCCCCAAATGCCCACAACAGCCAGGGCTAGGCCAAGCCAAAGCCAGTAGCCCAGAACTACATCTGTGTCTCCATGTGGGTGGCAGGGACTCAAGTGCCCGAGCCATCAGCTGCTGGCTGCCAGGGAACGCATCAGCTGGCACTGGAAGAGGGATAGCACCAGTGTGGGATGTGAACATCCCAAGTGTGTCTTAACTGCGGCACCAGATGCCCGCCCCTGATTTTCCTTAACAACAGTGTTTATTGCTATATACCGTGGAGACTTTTCAAAAATTTTTCATTATATATTTGAGAGGAAGAAAGACACACAGGGAGAGACAGAGCGTGAGACACAGACAGCGCTCCCAGCTGCTCCTTGTTCACCACCTAAATGCCCACCATGACTGAGGCCAGGCGCAGGCCAAAGCCAAGAGCTGGGAGTATATCCAGGTCTTCCATGTGGGTGGCATAAACCCAATTATTTGAGCCGCCACCATCACCTCCCAGAGTTTGCATTAGCAGGAAACTGTTGTCAGGAGCCAGAGTCGGGAATCGAACCCAGGCACTCTGATACAGGATGCAAGTGTCCTAACCAGCATCTGAATCTCTAGGCCGGATGCCCACCCGTGAAGTGCTTCTTACAGACCTAAAATCAACACGGCGGCAGGCTTCCTTTGGAAATCCCAGGACAGAAGTATTTCTTTGCCTTTTCTAGCCTCTGGAGGCTGCCTGCGTTCCTTGGCTCGCGGTGTTTTCCATCATCCCAGGGGAGGCTATTCGGTCTGCAGTTAAGATGCTGAGTCCAGGGCCGGCGCCGCGGCTCACTAGGCTAATCCTCCGCCTTCAGGCGCCAGCACACCGGGTTCTAGTCCCGGTCGGGGCGCCGGATTCTGTCCCGGTTGCCCCTCTTCCAGGCCAGCCCTCTGCTGTGGCCAGGGAGTGCAGTGGAGGATGGCCCAGGTGCTTGGGCCCTGCACCCCATGGGAGACCAGGATAAGCACCTGGCTCCTGCCATTGGATCAGCGTGGTGCGCCGGCCGCAGCGGCCATTGGAGGGTGAACCAACGGCAAAGGAAGACCTTTCTCTCTGTCTCTCTCTCACTGTCCACTCTGCCTGTCAAAAAATTAAAAATAATAATAATAAAAAAAAGATGCTGAGTCCCTAGGTTTGAGTCACAGCTCAGTTCCCAGTCTGGCTTCTGGCCGATGCGCACCCTGGGAAGCAGCAGGGCATATAGGCCCAAGTCCTTGGGCCCCTGCTCTCATGTGGGAGACCCAGAAGACGCTCCGGGCTCCTGGCTTCGGATTGGCACAGCTCTGGCCACTGCGACCAATTGGGGAGTGAACCAGTGGATGGAAGACCTCTCTCTCTCTCTCTCTCTGCCTTTTAAATAAATAAATAAATCTTTTTTAAAATAATAAATATATAAATAAAGTGTATCACTCCTAGGAGGGAGAGAGGGGGAGGAAGGAAGGGACTATCATTATACTCTTAGAATTATATCTATGAACTATATTAAATCTGTTACAAACTAAACCAAGAATAAAAATTAAGCATCAAAAATTTTTAAAAGACAGTGCATTACTCCAACTCCGCCTTTTTGTCCGTGTTTCCTTTGGGTAAGGATTCTTGTGATTACATCGTGCAGGCCCAGATCATCCAGAACAATCTTCCTAACTCAGGACTCTTAATTTAAGAGTCACAGCCGCACCATCCCTTTGCCATAAGGTTGCCTATCCCCAGGGCCCAGGGTTTAGTAAGTGGGTGGACATTATTCTGAATGAGGATGACAGAGAAAAGAGCAGGTCACTTAAAGACAGATCAATAGAAATGGTCCCCTCTGCACAGCAAAGAGGAAACATTAGAAAACTGTGCAGAGCCTTTATGGTCTATGGGAAAACACTCAAAAGGCCTAACAGTTGCCTCATGAGAGCAGCAGCAGGAGAGGAGAAAGAATGCAAAGCAGAAGAAATATTTGCAGATACAGGGCCTCACGTGCCGAAATCTGATGAAGCAAAACTGTTCAGATGCAGAATGGGCAGGGAATCCAAACAGGCGAGCTCCAAAGAAAGCACACGCCTCGACACAGCAGAACTGCTCGAAAGCCAAAACAAAAGAAAAATCCTGAAAGAGCCAAGAAAAATCACACATCACTTATGGGAAGACCCGAGTCTCATGGCTGTGGATTTGCACTGGAAATCATGAAAGCCGGAAGGAAGTAGAGCGACATTTCCCAGTCCTGCTGGGGTGGGCTTTTGACATCCTGCCCCACTTCCAGTTCCAGCTTCCTGCCAACCTACACCCTGGGAGACAGCAGGTGATGGCTCAAGTACTTGGAGCTCTGCTCGCCACCCACATCGGAGCCTTGGGGGGAGTCCCTGGTTCCCGCCTTGTCTGGCCTAGCCTTGGTCGTTGTAGGCATTTGGGGAGTAAAGCAGTAGATGAAAAGTAGATGGAAGAGTCTCTCTCTCTCTCTGTCTCTCTCTCTCTCTCTCTCTTTCTCTGTGTGTGTGTGTGTGTGTGTCCTTATGCCTTTCAAATAAATAAAAAGTATGCACATAAAAATTTAAAATACTTCAAAGATCATATAATTTAACTCCTTCTCTCCAGGGGCCCCTGGAAAGGAAAGGAAAAAATAAGAAGAAAAACACATACATGACCTAGCTCTCCAAGAGCTCTGAGGAACGGGAGGTGAGAGAGGCATATGCAATGTGATCCAATGAACCTGACTGAGCACTCTGCAAACTTCTGTGCAAAACTGGCTGCTCCAATGTCAATCCCCTGGTTGGTTCACTAGATTACCTCATTAGGATACACCTTGACCAATCAGGGAGAACTTCCCAGTTTAGAAACACAGAAATGTTGGAGCCGGGCAGCCTTGAGAAGCAACTTGGGACAAGCAGCCCTTCAGGGCGGGGAGCCCCCCACAGGGCAGGCACTCCGGGCTGCTGGAGAGTTTTCTCTGCTTGTTCCAATAAGCCTCCTTGTTGGATGTGGTCACAAGACAAAGAACCTGGCCAGTAACCCAGAATGCAGCGGTGCTCCTTGAGGGGTCTGGCAGAGCGCAGAGGAGAAGCTGCGACACAAGGAGCTGTAACGTGGGAGCTGTGCTGCTCCTGAAGAAGCCAGAGAGAAGGGGGACCTTCCACATCTCTCTGCGATGAGACACAGACCCGGGCAACTGGAGCCCCAGGCTCCTTCTGCCTCTCCCACAGCACCGACACAGAGCTCCCGCAACAACTTGATCGCTATGAAATCTGACATGTGGAAGGATGGAGTGGTTGTCTTCAATCACAAGCCTCATTAATTTCATAACATAAGATATGACCACTTTGGGGCCTGCTCTATGGTGCAGCAGGTTAAGCCACCATTTGCAGTGCCAGTGTCCCATATGGGCACCAGTTTGAGTCCCAGCTGCTCCACTTTTTTTTTTTTTTTTTAAGATTTATTTATTTGAAAGTCAGAGTTAGGCAGAGAGAGAGAGAGAGAGAGAGAGAGAGAGAGAGAAAGAGAAAGAGAAAGAGAAAGAGAAAGAGAAAGAGAAAGAGAAAGAGAAAGAGAAAGAGAAAGAGAAAGAGAAAGAGATTGTTCATCCACTGGTTCACCCCCCAGTTAGCCACAATGGCTGGAGCTGCACTGATCCAAAGCCAGGGAGCCAGGAGCTTCCTCTGGGTCTCCCACATGGGTGCAGGGGCCCAAGCACTTGGGCCATCTTCTACTGCTTTCCCAGGCCATAGCAGAGAGCGATATCAGAAGAGGAACAGCCAAGACTCGAACCAGTGCCCATATGGGATGCCAGCATTGCAGGTGGCAGCCTTACCTGCTATGCCACAATGCTAGCCCCTGCTCCACTTTTGATCCTTCTCTTTGCTAACGTGCCTGGGAAAACAGCAGAGGATGGCCTAAGTGCTTGGGTCCCTGCACTTACCTGGGAGACTTGGAGGAAGCTCCTGGCTCCTGGCTTCACCTAGGCCCAGTCCCAGCCATTGTGGCCATTTGGAGAGTGAACCAGGGAGTGGAAGATTCTCTCTGACTCTATCCCTCCCTCTCTCCCTCCCTCCCTCCCTCCTTTCTTCTCTCTCTCTCTCTCTCTCTGTAGCTACCTTCCAAATAAATAAATAAATCTTAAAAAAAGAAAGGAATATATGGCCACTTTTCTATCATCTTAGCCTCCTTAGCTCTACTAGGCGTGTACTTCAGCTGTAAACAGCAGAAATGTTCCAACGAGCTCAAGCCGAAGAGGAAATAATCGAAAGAAGTCAAGGCCTCTGATGGCAGCTCCAGACCTGGGGTGCACATGAGCATCCGGGATAAACTGAAGTTAGAGCAAGAAGCTCTCCTGCCATTTGCCTCTGTTCCAGCCTGTCTGTGAGTTTACTTTGCCTTGAACCCAGGCCTGTTCCCAGTCCACATGACAGCAGATCAATAGCTTCTGCATTTTATATGCTGCAGGTCCAAGTGGCTCTGGCCCTCACTAAAATGACCCCAGAGAGAATTGTTCCAACTTGGTTTTGAATGTGTACCTGTGGCCTGGACTATAGTCAGCAAATAGTGCCTACGTCTGTGCTTGGACGTGGAGAGGCATTTCTGGAAATGAGTCAGAAAATAACCGTAATATATGTGGAAACAATCACTTTCCAGGGCAAGGACCTAATTTTTTTGTCCTTGACACACATTTCTCTAGGGTTTCTTTTTTTTGGTTTGGAGACTGGATGTTTTATTTATTTAATGCTCTAAAAATTAATCAAAATATAGCAAACATAATTACCAGCACCACCCAGTAGTACACCCAGCATCTCCAGGGCATCTAACAAGCTGTTTAAAAATATTCTCAAGGGCCGGCGCCATGGCTCAATAGGCTAATCCTCTGCCTTGCGGCGCCGGCACACCGGGTTCTAGTCCCGGTCGGGGCACCAGATTCTGTCCCGGTTGCCCCTCTTCCAGGCCAGCTCTCTGCTGTGGCCAGGGAGTGCAGTGGAGGATGGCCCAAGTGCTTGGGCCCTGCACCCGCATAGGAGACCAGGAGAAGCACCTGGCTCCTGGCTTCGGATCAGTGTGACGCGCCAGCTGCAGCGCGCCGGCCGCGGCAGCCATTGGAGGGTGAACCAACAGCAAAGGAAGACCTTTCTCTCTGTCTCTCTCTTTCACTGTCCACTCTGCCTGTCAAAAAAAAAAAAAATTCTCAAAAGGGCTGGCATTTGGCACAGCAGTAAGGCAGTAAGGTCGCTGCTTAGGGTGCCCGGACTTCATATCAGAGTGCCCGGTTCAAGTCCCGCTCCTCTGCTTCCGATCCAGCGTCCTGCTAATGCACACCCTGGAAGGCAGCAGATGATAGCCAAGTGCTTGGGTCTCTGCCACCCACTTGGGAGACCTAGACTGAGTTCCAAGCTCCGGGCTTCAACCTGGCCCAGCCCTGGCTGTTCCAGGCATTTGAGAAGTGAATCAGAGAATGGAAGAGCTCTCTCTGTCTCTCTGCCTTCTGGTACAACACAAAACAAGTGTATTTTCTATGTCTACTTCTTTGTGTATGTTGTCTTTAGTTAACTGGTATATTTGATCTCCCTTCTCATGGGACTGTTAGGGAAATGTTATCAGCAGAAGTGTATGATGTCGGCAAGAGGTGGTCATTCTTTTCTTCTCACATTTCCACAAAGGGAGAGCAACTTCTGTCCCCAGAGAGACTTAGTTCTGTTCCCACTCCCTCTTCCCCAGGGGAGATGGATGCATCTGATTGGTAAGACTTGGCGATAAGCTCTGGGTGCCCCCTCTTTGGAGTAGCCGGTCCCCCAGCCTTATCCTCCGCTCCCCTTCTTTGGAGAGACAGGCCTAGAGGACAGGGGCGGTAAAAACAGTTCACGAGCCGTAGTGGGAAATCCATCTGGCCAGGTCCAGACCAGCTCGTCTGACTCTGCTTTCTGAAGCTCGCTGGGACCATGAGCCACCTGGCTCTTATGTGAGCGTTTCCATCAGTGGCCTCTTCTCAAAGCTTAACCCAGAGGCGTTCACTCAGAGGGAAAACGGTTCTTCTTTCCTGGAGTGTTACCATCCTACAGCCACTGCGAGTTGTAGAATTGTTGTACAGCTCATATCCGCGTACTCAAACACTCATCTTTTCCTCCAGGGTTTCAGAATTTCGTTTCATGCTTAGGAAAATCATCAACATCTCTGAAATATAAAGTAATTTTTATAGATCTAGAATGGCAACAGAGATGAATATTTGTGATCGTAAACCTGAATTCCACATTAAAATCAGGCAGACCCCCGCCTGAAAGGATCTAGTCCTTCCCATAGTTAATTTACATCAAAGGCAGTGTACGACTCTGGAGGAGTCCCCACATCTCGTATGGATTGAAGAAAACATCAGAAATCCCATAAGTTTCTTCAACTTCTCTAAGTTGTATCTTTGAGCAAGTACTTCAACATAAACACTGACACCATTCCTGGGCTGTTCCACACAACAAGTGTGGCACCTCCATCAAGGATCCAGAGTTAGATCCTTTTTTTTTTTTTTCTTAAGATTTTATTTATTTACTTGAGAGGCAGAGTTACAGAGAGAGAAAGAGAGAGAGAGAGAGAGGTCTTCCATCTGCTGGTTCACTCCCCAGCTGGCCATAACAGCCAGAGCTGGGCCGATCTGAAGCCAGGAGCCAGGAGCTTCTTCCAGATCTTCCACTTGGGCGCAGGAACCCAAGCACTTGGGCCACCCTCCACTGCTTTCCCAGGCCATAAGCAAGCAAAGTGCTGGATTGGAAGTGGCACAGCTGGGACACGAACCGCTCAAATTACAGGAGATCTAGAACTCTCACTAGTCCTTTCCAATCACTTTACAACACTTGTTGCAAAATTTTGGTGTCAGAAATAATCCTCTTTGCCCGCAGCTTCTTGTTAGAATACCACCGGGTGTCACATGTTCCACAGATGATTAATTCAATGGCGTGAAACAGGTTTGGACAAGTACTTCCTATATTACAGCTTTCTGCCTCCATCAGGGATTTTCTGTACCTGAAATTGTGCAGCATCAAGGCTTCCCCACCACCACCACATACTTCCCTTGCCATCCCAGCATCAAGGCTTCCCCCCACCACCACCACATACTTCCCATGCCATCCCCTGCCGCTGGCCAAGGTTTGTTAGCAACGATATTCCTTAATAGCAGTCATGCTCTCTGTGCTCAGATCTTATTTGGACAAATACAGCAAGACCCCATGTCTGGTCCATGTAGGCAACTACTAAGGATCCATCCCAGGCAATCACTTTCCATAAGAAGTAGTGGATTTCTGCCTCCTCACAGCCTTCACAGTCCATGCGTACATGTGCCCAGGGAAGAGCTCAGAGAAGCTCCCAGCAGGCAAAAATTTACTAGTTTCAAAATATGTATATACAGAAACAGAGGTAATAGCCTTACAGGTTTAAAAAAAAAAAAAACTGTAAGGTTTTTATTTATTTTCTTTTCTTTTTTTTTTTTTTTTTTGACAGGCAGAGTGGACAGTGAGAGAGAGAGAGAGACACAGAGAGAAAGGTCTTCCTTTGCCGTTGGTTCACCCTCCAATGGCCGCCGCGGCCGGCGCGCTGCGGCCGGCGCACCACGCTGATCCGATGGCAGGAGCCAGGTGCTTCTCCTGGTCTCCCATGGGGTGCAGGGCCCAAGCACCTGGGCCATCCTCCACTGCACTCCCTGGCCACAGCAGAGAGCTGGCCTGGAAGAGGGGCAACCGGGACAGAATCCGGCGCCCTGACCGGGACTAGAACCCCGTGTGCTGGCGCCGCTAGGCGGAGGATTAGCCTAGTGAGCCGCGGCGCCGGCCCGAAAACAGTACTTCTAACAAGAGCTATGTAGAACCTGTAGAATTTCCTTCCAATCTTTCTCTAGGCATTTTGGTACATGCAAAAATGGTTTCAACACACCTAAAATCACAGGAACAGCCTCAATATTCATAAAAGAAACTTCACTCTCTCAGTTCTATCAATAGCTGTGAACACCTGGACACTTCAGCTTTAACTGACTCCGTTGCTCTCCCCCTTGTTCTTCTCACTTCTAATTATGAACTCCAAGTGGGAAAGATGAGTGGGCATCAGTCAGGGAAAATCATGTTTGGGGTGGAACCTGTAGGAGCCTTTCCAGCTCCCACTACGTCCATTCCAACCCTCGCACCTCCCCCCCCCTTCTCCTTCCCTCCCTCCCTCCCACCCTTCCTTCCTTCCTTCCTTCTTTCTTAAAATTTTTTTTTAATATTTATTTACTTTTGGGGCCAGTGCAATATTGGGTAAAGCCGCCCCCTGCAGTGCTGGCATCCCATATTGGTGCCAGTTGGAGTCCCAGCTGCTCCACTTCTGATCCAGCTCCCTGCTAATGTGCCTGGAAAGGCAGCTGAAGATGGCCCAAATCCTTGGGCCTCTGAACCCACGTGGGAGACTTGGAAGAAAATCCTGGCTCCTGACCTATTTAGGGAGTGAACCAGTGGATGGAAGACCTCTCTCTCTCTCTTTCTTGCTTCTCTCTCTCTCTCTGTCACTCTGCCTTTCAAATAAATAAATAAATCTAAGGGCCAGCGCCATGGCGCAGTAGGTTAATCCTCCGCCTGCAATGCTGGCATCCCATATGGGCGCTGGTTCTAGTCCCGGCTGCTCCTCTTCCAATCCAGCTCTCTGCTGTGGCCTGGAAAAACAGTGGAAGATGGCCCAAGTCCTTGGACCCCTGCACCCGCATGGGAGACCAGGAAGAAGCTCATGGCTCCTGGCTTCAGATTGGCACAGCTCCAGCTGTTGCAGCCGCTTGGAAAGTAAACCAACAGATGAAGGACCTCTCTCTGCCTCTGCCTCTCACTGTCTGTAACTCTACCTGTCAAAATAAATAAATAAAAATCTTAAAATAAATAAATAAATAAATCTAAAAAAGAGAGCTTTATTTGCTCTTAAAAACATTGAAGTTTTTAAGAAAGATTTATTTATTTATTTGAAAGAGTTACAGAGAGGCAGAGAGAGAGAGAGAGAGAGAGAGAGAGAGGTCTTCCATCCCCTAGTTCACTCCCCAAGTGGCTGCAATGGATGGAGCTGAACTTATCTGAAGCCAGGAGCCAGGAGCTTCTTCCTAGTCTCCCACATGTGCAGGGGCCCAAGGACTTGAGCCACCTTCTACTGCTTTCCCAGGCCATAGCAGAGGGCTGGATCAGAAGTGGAGCAGCCGGGTCCTGAACTGGTGCCCATATAGGATGCCAACACCACAGGCAGTGGCTTTATCTGCTACACCACAGCACTGGCTCTTGCAGTTTTTTTTAATAATAGCAAGTGTACATATTTGTGGGGCACAGTGTGTTGCTTCTGTATGTGTAGACAACGTGCACTGAGCTAACCAGGGTGAACAGCATCCCTCCTCTTTATCACTACTTTGTGAGTGGAGCCCTGGTGCTCCTCTCTTGTATCTGCTCAGAAAACACATAATAGCTTATTGTGACCGACAGTCATCCTCTCTGCTGTGCAACACTTGGAAAATATTCCTTCTGTCCAACTCTCATTTGACACCTGTTATTCAACCCCCAGTGCCCCGACCCTGCTCTCAGACTCTTACAGAAAGATTTATTTTGTTTGTCTGAAAGGCAGATTGACAGAGAAGGAGAGCCAGAGAGAGAGAGAGAGAGAGAGAGAGAGAGAGAAACCTTCCATCCATTGGTTAGCTACCCAAATGCTGCAAATGTTGGGGCTGGGCCAGGCTAAAGCCAGGAGCTGGAAATTACATCCGGTTCTCCCACGTGGGTGGTAGGGAACCAGGTACTTGGCCCACTTTCCACTGCCTTCCCTGATACGTGTAAGGGCACCAGATCAGAAGCAGAGTGGCTGGGACTCACACCAGGGCTCCGATAGGGGATGCCAGTGTCACAGGTGGTGGCTTAACCCGCTGTGCCGCAATGTCGGTCCCTCGGCCTCTTTTATTTACTTACTTAAATATTTATTTATTTGAAAAGCAGAGTTATATAGAGCAGAGAGAAAAAGAGATCATCTCTCTCTCGGTTCACTCTCCAAATTGCCACAACTTCCAGGGCTGAGCCAGACCAAAGCCAGGAGCCAAGAACTCCATCCAGGTCCCCCATGTGGGTGGCAGGGGCCTTGGCTTGGGCCGTCTTCCACTGTCTTCTCAGGAGCATTAGCAGGGAGCTGGATCAGAAGCAGAGCAGCCAGGACTTGAGCCGGTTCTCTTAGGAGATGCCAGCGACTTAACCCACTGAGGCACAAGACTGGCCCTAGTGTCTTCTTTTAACTGACACGTGAAAATTGTATATTTGTGTATTTTATAAAAATTGCATGTTTATTATACTATGTGTTGTGTAGTGTTAGGTTACTAGAGCTTTATGCACCAATAAGGCCAAGAGGTCACTGGTTGAGGCAGGAGAGTTTTATGGAAAACAGGATAGCAGAGAAAAGAGGGGGATAAAAAGTTCAGCAGACAGTGAGCAGGGGTCTGAAAAGAAATTCATCCCCAGGGCCTATTTATGCAGTTTGTTGGGAGGAGGCCATGTAGACGTGCAGAGACCCATGTATCCACAATAAGGGGGATTTGAACGGGCAGAAGGCCCCTGATTCACAGAGACTGAGCTTGTCAATTGGTTATGTCCAGGGCAAGTGGGCAGCTCTAAGAGCCAAAGCCAGCAGAATCTTAGATGGTAAAATACCATCGTGACATCTTCAGGGTTGTTTTTAATTGGTGCCCAGTGTGCCAGGTATGAAGTTAACCCTGGGGCTGGTGCTATGGCGCAGTGGGTTCAAGCCCCAGCCTGCAGCACCAGCATCCCATATGGGCACCGGTTGAGTCTTGGCTGCTCCTCTTCCGATCCAGCTCTCTGCTATGGCCTGGGAAAGCAGCAGAAGATGGCCCAAGTCCTTGGGCCCCTGTACCCGTGTGGGAGACCTGGAAGAAGCTCCTGGTTTCTGGCTTTGGATCAGCTCAACTCTGGCCATTGCGGTCATTTGGAGAGTGAACCAGCGGAATGGAAGACCTCTCTTTCTTGGCTCTACTTCTCTCTGTAACTCCTCTGTCTTTCAAATAAATAAAATCCTTAAAAAAAAAAAAAAAAGTTAACCCTTTGTGTCCCATGGCCTAGCAAGTCCTACATGTAGATTCACACGCACCCTGGTAACGTACCTGAACCCTCTGGTGCACTCTGGGTCACGTGCCCCTTCAGTGCTGGCTGTACAGGATGGACAGTCTTCCCTTCCCGCTCCCTGCTGGGAGCTGCAGGGGCTCCACCTGTACTCAGCACTGGAGCAGTTCCTCTCCGGGTCTCAGTCCCGTCTCCCTCCTCTGGAGGCCCTGGTCCCTGAGAGCAGCTGTGAACGTGTCCAGGCCCACCTCGCCACACCTTGACAAGACTGCATCTGGTGACTGCAGCTGATGCGGCCGACGTCCCGCAGGCCCTCAGCCCAGGCTGAGACCCCCGCAGTTACAGCTGGCAGTGCCCAAGGTGCCAGTAGCATCCCACGCTCACTCCACGCCTATGTCTTCTCCCTCATTTCTCTCCCTGCTTCTCAAGCCTGAGTCTTCACCATTTTCAGGTTTTTGGAAAAGAGTCTTAGCATGTATGAGAGTCTATTGCTGTGCAGAGCAGCAACCCCCGGAAGGGGACGGAGGGCTGGTGCAGGTGGAAAGACATTGGGGTGAGATTCCTAATGTGGATAAGCTAAGGCAGCTAGGTAGATACTAGCCTGTGCGTGTAAGAGGGGCCAAAGCAAATGAGGATTATTTTTTTAAAGAAATAAAATTACGCACAGTGGGAGGAAGAAAGAAGCCCTGGAAGCAGAACCGAGCCCCTTGTCTGTTTCCATCTCCGTTAGCCCAAGGTGTCCTTGCCCTTCCTGTATCTAAGAATTCACCGACTTGAGGGAGTGATCCAGCTGACCTGATAGTTCTAATCACTGGACTAAAGCAATCATTTGCTTCTCTGATAGATAAGAACCTTGTTGGCCAACAGTGGCCAGAGAGATTTGTTTAGGGGAACTCCATTCCTAAAGTAATTGCCTTGCAACCGTGTTAGATGAGTCTCAGCCCCTCCCTGGGGCAGCTGAGGGCAGTCCCACCTGCCCTTCACCAAGGGGACTGTTGAGATGTCCTGGGAGGGGTTCCCTGCCCCAGAAAGCCCAGAGCCTGGGAAGGGTGTAGGGGGAACAGCAACAAAGATCCACACTCTGCGCCATGAAAACCTCAGTCCCAGTGCACACTGGGCTCTCGGTCTCCCCTGAGACGCCTACCTGCTCTATCAGGTGTAGGAGTTTGTCTCTTTACTGTTTCAATAAAACTTTGCCAAAGTTGCCTTCTGGTCTGCTTGGTCATCCACCTCATACTTTGTCACCCATGGGACAAGTTTTGGGTGCTAGTAGTAACGGATACTTCGTAAGTGTGTGTCCTCTGTATTTTAGGTATTGGGTCCAGGTTTCTACTCCTACGTTTGTACCTTGTGAGCATGTGACTCTGTGTGTGTTTAAATCAACTCTTTTCTGAATTTAAAAGATACACACCTATGGTTAAAAAAATAAGCATATCAAACACAGACCCTTAACCTCCTTCCCCAGAAGCAACAACCGTTGCCAAATTTCTGTTGTATTCTCCCACAAACATTCTAGGCATGCACGAACTTGACATCTAATGAAGATATCCCTGCTGACAAAGGAGGCGCCTTATCTATGTAATGTGTGTACCGGAGGTCACCACTCCACTCCACCTGCATCCCTTTAATAGGTGTGGCCTTGCTAGGAAATCCCAAAACACACACAGGCTCCCCCTTTTCAACAGCCAGTTTGGTTGTTTAACTCATCTACCGTCACAAAAATTCTGCCTTGAGCATACACACATGTCTGCACACATGCACAACTATACTTTTTTTTTTTTTTAAGATTATTTATTTGAAAGACAGAGTTACAGAAAGGCAGAGGAGGGGGCAGAGAGAGAAAAAAAAAGAGATGTCTTCCATCTGCTGATTCACTCCTCAAATGACCACAACAGCTGGAGCTGGGCTGATCTGAAGCCAGGAGCCATGACCTTCTGCGTCTCCCACATGGTTGCAGGAGCCTAAGCAATTGGGCCATCCTCTACTGCTTTCCCAGGCCATAGCAGAGAGCTGGATCAGAAGTGGAGCAACTGGAAATGGAACCGGTGCCCATATGGGATGCCAGCACTGCAGGCAGCAACTTTACCCACTACACCACAGCACCGGCCCCACAACCAATACTTTCAATACAAGGTAGAATCAATGTTTTACAATTTGTTAATTGTAGATGCCAAATAATATTCTTTATTTTTATTTGCATTTCTTTCTCTTTTTTAAAAGATTTACTTATTTATTTGAAAATCAGAGTTACAGTGAGAGAGGGAGAGACAGAGAGAGCTCTTCCATCCCCTGGTTCACTCCCTAAATGGTTGCAATGGCTGGGGCTGAGCCAGGCCAAAGCCAGGAACTAGGAGCTTCTTCCAGGTCTCCCATGTTGATGCAAGGGCCCAAAGACGTGGGCCATCTTCTGCTGCTTTCCCAGGCACATTAGCAGGGAGCTGGATCAGAAGTAGAGCAGCTGGGACTTGGACTGGCCTCAATATGGGATACCAGTGCTGCAGATGGCAACTTGACCCACTACGCCACAGTGCCAGCCCCATGGTTTGCATTTCTTATGGGTGAAGTTGGAAGTTTTTGTGTTGATAGAACTATTTATATTTCTTTTTCACTGAACTGCCTGTTCCCATCTTTTGCCTATTTTTCTATCTTGGCAATGTATAAGGTAGAAGAAAATTCTTAGGTTTTTAAAAAATTGTTATGGTCGGGCCGGCGCCGCGGCTCACTAGGCTAATCCTCCGCCTAGCGGTGCCGGCACACCAGGTTCTAGTCCCGGTCGGGGCGCCGGATTCTGTCCCGGTTGCCCCTCTTCCAGGCCAGCCCTCTGCTGTGGCCAGGGAGTGCAGTGGAGGATGGCCCAGGTGCTTGGGCCCTGCACCCCATGGGAGACCAGGAAAAGCACCTGGCTCCTGGCTCCTGCCATCGGATCAGCGCGGTGCGCCGGCCGCAGCGCGCCGGCCGCGGCGGCCATTGGAGGGTGAACCAACGGCAAAGGAAGACCTTTCTCTCTGTCTCTCTCTCACTGTCCACTCTGCCTGTCAAAAAAAAAAAATTGTTATGGTCTCCAACGGGGATGGGAGGAACCTAAGTACTTGAGCCATGGCCTGATGCCTCCTAGAGGACTGCGTTAGCAGAAATACTAGAATTGGGAGCAGAGCTGGAAATCAAACCCAGCCACTCTGCATGGGATGGGTGTCTTAGCCACTATGCTAAACACCCATCTCAAAATTTCTCATGTTAAGAAACTGATTCTGGGCCAGCACCATGGCTCAATAGGCTAATCCTCTGCCTGAGGCGCCGGCAGCCCAGGTTCTAGTCCCGGTCGGGGCGCCGGATTCTGTCCCGGTTGCCCCTCTTCCAGGCCAGCTCTCTGCTGTGGCCAGGGAGTGCAGTGGAGGATGGCCCAGGTGCTTGGGCCCTGCACCCCATGGGAGACCAGGAGGAAGCACCTGGCTCCTGGCTATTTGGGGGGTGAACCAACGAAGGAAGACCTTTCTCTCTGTCTCTCTCTCTCTCACTGTCTAACTCTGCCTGTCAGAAAAGAAAAGAAAAGAAAAGAAAAGAAAAGAAAAGAAAAGAAAAGAAAAGAAAAGAAAAGAAAAGGAAACTGATTCTGGGGCTGGCACTGTGGCATAGTGGGTAAAGCCACCACTGGCATCCCATATGGGCTCTGGTTCATGTCCCGGCTGCTCCACTTCCGAGCAAACTCTCTGCTCTGGCCTGGGAAAGCAGCAGAGGATGGCCCAAATGCTTGGGCCCCTGCACCCATGTGGGAGACCTAAAAGAAGCTCCTGGCTCCTGGCTTCAGATCGGCTCAGCTCTAGCCACTGGGGCCACTTGGGGAGTAAACCAGCAGATGGAGGACCTTTCTCTCTGTCTCTCCGTCTCTCTGTCTGTAACTCTACCTCTCAAATAAATAAATCTTTTTTAAAAAATATTTATATTTTTTATTTTAAAGACAGAGTTACAGAGAGAGGGAGAGACAGAGAGAGAAGTCTTCCATCTGCTGGTTCACTCCCCAGATGGCCACAACGGCCAGAGCTGCGCCAATCCGAAGCCAGGAGCCAGGAGCTTCTTCCAGGTCTCCCACCTGGGTGCAGGGACCCAAAGACTTGGGCCATCTTTTACCACTAGCCCAGGCCATAGCAGAGAGCTGGATCGAAAGAGGAGCAGCCAGGACTTGAACTGGCACCCATATGGGGTGCCAGCACTTCAGGCCAGGGCATTAACCCGCTGCGCCACAGCGCTGGCCCCTCAAATAAATAAATCTTAAAAAAAAAAAAAAAAGAAAGAAACTGATTCTCTTCATGCCGAATTTGAAATTTTTAGACAATTTTATTTTCTTTCCAGGCTTTTCAATTTTGTGTCTTGTTTGAAAACCCTTTCTCCCTTCAAAATTATGTGAAATTATTTGTTAATTTTTCTAGTATCTTTTCAGGTTCATTTTACATTTAAGACGCTGTCTGGGGGAGTGGGCGTCTAGCCTAGCAGTTAAAATGCCAGCCTCCCTTATCAGAGTACCTGGGTTTGACTTCCAGCTCTGGCTCCTGACTCCAGCTTCCTGCTACTGCAGACTCTGGGAAGCAGAAGTAATGACTCAAATAATTGGGTTCCCGACACCCACATGGGAGACTTGGATTGCACTCCCAGCTCCTGACTCCGCCCCAACCCAGCCCTAGGTTGTGGGCATTTGGGGAATGAACCAGTGGCTGGGAGTTGCTTGCACACTCTCTCTCTCTCTCTGCCTTTCAAATAAATTTTAATGTAAAAAGACTCTATCTGAAAATTATTTTAGGTAGCAATCAGCGGTAATCTTTTCTTCTTTCCTAATTTTTTAAAAGATGTATTTATTTATTTGAAACGGAGAGCTACAGAGGGAGAGACTGAGATTTCCCATCCGCTGAATCCAGGAGCCAGGAGCCTCTTCCAGGTCTCCCACACAGGTAGCAGGGGCCCAAGCACTTGGGCCGTCTTCTGCTGCTTTCCCAGGCCATTAGCAGGGAGCTGGATCAGAAGTGGAGCAGTGGGGATGTGAACTGGCTCCTACACGGGATGCCAGCACTGCAGGTGGCATCTTTGCCTCCTACACCACAATGCCCGCTCTCTTTTCTAATCTTGGCTCTTTGATCAATGACCCAGCTTCCTAGAGGAGTTCCAGAACATTCCAGACTTCCTAGATCCTTGGGAACGTGACTGAGCCTGGCTTACTGACCCTTGGCTGGTTGTTACCTCCAATCCTTCAGTCCTCTCCTACTCCCTCACTCCTTGGTGCAGGCCCCAGGGGACCCTAAGCAGACTGCTCTCGGGGGGGCACGTGGGTTCCAGGAGGCCCCAGAGGCCTGGATGCTTATTTGACTCCGAGTCACGGCTGTGACACTTCCTCTGTAAATCTGGCCCTGGCTCCCTTCCACCCTTCCCTCCCATCCCATCCGTGCACAGCGCAGCCAGCTCTTCTGCAAGGAAATTTGCATGATGCAGGAGCAGGACAGCTTTTAGGGTCAGCTTCACTGAGCCATGGTCTGCCTGGCTGCCCCCCAGCTGCTCCTGGCTGTGACCCTGCCCCTGCTGGGGTCACCAGGTGCCACAGCGTCCCAGCCGGTAAGTCCAACAGTGGGGAGGGGCCCCCACGTTGCGAGAGAGCAAACTGTGGGGTGAAGGGCAGGTGGAGCTGGGAGGGCAGAAGGCAGAGGAGCCAGTGCAGGAGAGAGGCTGTCCTGTTGCCCCGCGGATTCAGGACGTCAGGGGATAGCTTTAGTTCCTCTGAGTCCCTGCGGGTCCCGGTGGTATGACCGCACTTCTGACAAAGGCCCTTCCAGTCAACTTGGCAATTTAAAAGGAAAACTCTCCAGACTTGTGAACCATTGGTGTGGCGGACAGAAGAGACTATAAAGCAAGGCCACAGAGTCTAGATGAGTACTTTTAAATTTATTTATTTATTCACGTATTTATTTATTTAGGGAGAGGGAGCGAGAGCACGCTCCTTTCCATTCAAATGCCCCAACAGGTAGGACTGGGCCAGGCCCACGTTGGGAGCCCAGAACTCCATCTGGGTCCTTCATGTGCATGGCAGGAACTCAGGTACCCGAGCCGCCATGAGCTTGCACATTAGCAGTAAGCTGGAGTCAGAAGCAGAGCCAGGACTCAAATCCGGGCACTCGGACACAGGACAGAGGTGTCGAGCAGGCCGAATGCCTGCCCCTAGATGACAGCCCTTCATGTTCTCCCAGGAGGACATCGATATCTTCATATCACTCTACCTCTAAATCTACATGTAACGTTAGCCAAAAGTATCTATTTAGCATTATTTAAATCTCTCTGTACCTTACCCATACCCATATCTAGCTCATGTCTAATTCTGGGTTTGGAAGATAGCCACATGCACACGCGATTTTGAGAGAGGAAGGAGTTGGTGCAGAAATCATCTACAGGAACAGAGACCACTCACCCTGTGTCAAATTCTCCCAAGAGAATTAAATCCCTAAGCTGCTGAGTCCCCACCGCTCTGCCCGACACCCCACCACCCCCACCCGCTCAAGTGCCAGACCCAGTCATCTCAATCAGCCTAGAGGCCCAGGGACAAGGAAATGTAGGAAGGAACTAAGCAAAGCATGTTGACTGCCCAGGGAGTGCCTGTGCCTGGGCGCTGTAGGGATTGTGGGCCCTAGCGGGATCCTGGGTTGCATCCCGAAACTCCCTGTCACCTGGCTTTCCTCTCCTTGTGTTCTCTTGATGCCCAGGAGAAGGCAGAGCGGCCAAGAGAGCCATTCACACTGGGGCGTCCAGGCTGGCCCTGCCCCAGGGGGACTCGGGACAGCCCCTTCTCAGAGGGCCCCCTCTGTGCTCTCTTCCAGGACCAGAGTCAGGCTGGAGGGGAGTCTGGGCAGCCCCTGAACCAAGAGCATGGAGCAGGGGGTGAGTGGACGGACAAGAGGCAGGGGCAGGAGGAGGTGGGGGTGGGAAAGGAGGCAGCAGGAAAGGACTAGGCGAGGGCTGGGGGCGGAGCAGTAGGGTGCAGAGAGGGCTGGCTCTGGCCTCCGCCACACACGACCGCGCCAGTGTTCCAGCTCCGAGGCCTCCAGAGACACCTTTGTCTTTGCAAGCCTCCTCCATGCTGTGGGAGTCGCCGTGAGGGTGACCTGAGACCGCGTGTCTGAACGTACCTGCCTGGGCGCGGGGCTGCTTGCTGTCTGTTCGCCCACCCAGACCACAGGTGCGGGCGGCGAAAGGGTTGAGGCCTTGCTGCACCCCCGTCTCCAGCTGTCCCCTCTGCTCCTGTGTAGAATCAGTCCCGGTCGCCATCTATGTCCAGCTGGACTCTCCGGATGAGACCTGGCTCCCAGTGCTCTCCGAGAGCCTGACTCTCCCCACTGCCTCGCCTTCCTCTTCCCCAAGAACCCTCACTGGCCTCAGCCTCACTACAGGTACCCCCTGCACGGGACCAGCTTCCCAGTCCTCCCCTAGCCCAGGCCCTGGGGTGCTGCGAGCGCCTCTCTGTTTCTGGGGGCGCTGCCTGCTCCCTTCTCCCTGGCCCGGCTTCCTCCTCACCTCCCCACTAGTCAGACCCGGCCCTTTCTGCCCATGCGTCTGTCGTCTAGCTTCTGCTGAGGGCCCCAGGGTGGACTGTGGAGCCCAGATGTGCTCACGCCCTGCCTGACGCTCTCGGCTGGTGCGACCTCCGGCTCTGAACCTTGACTTTGGAGGGAGCCCCAATTTGGGGGCGGGGTGGGGTGTGTGTATGTGACTGATCCAGACACGCAGCCTGCCGCCCGGCCCCAACCTCCTCAGCCAGCCCTCTCCTCAGCACCCTTCTGTCCTCTACCAGTGTGCAATGTCAGCCGCCAGGGGTACATCTCCTGTACTTGCCGCGCTGGGTACCAGTGGGACAGCAGCTCCTGCTCCCGTCACCGTCCCTGCTCCTGCTCCGACAGACACCTGCCCTGTAGCTGCCTTGTCTTCGAGCATTCTAAACCAGGCTATTGCCAGTTGCTGCCACCTGGTGAGGAGGGCTGGGAACTTGGAAACAGCAGCCTCCAGGGGAGAGACAAATGCTGTCCGTGTTTGTCCTTCTCTGAAGCTGTGTCTGCCAGCTGGCCCCGTCCCGCTGCTCCTCTGAGTGCACGAGAAAGCCAATCATCCTAGCGGACCCTGAACTTGGGACCTGAGTAGGAGACCAGAGGATGGGGCCCCAGGGCTGGCCGGCTGAGGGGAGACAGAGCCCAGGCGATTTGCTTGGTGGGGGAGTGGGGGAAGCGGGAGCAGGAAGCAGCGCCGACAGCCCCGAGTTACATGGGCAGGGGAAGTCATGGGCTAGTTTCCTTGTCTGATTCCCACTGATAGGAAGGGTCCAGGCTGGACCACAGCAGCCACACTCAGATGCCCCTCTAGGGCCAAAAACGAAAAGCTGGGCATGGAGGGGTAGGGGACAGGCCCGGGCAGACAGGGGAGCCACGCTGGGCATGGAGGGGTAGGGGACAGGCCCGGGCAGACAGGGGAGCCACGCTGGGCATGGAGGGGTAGGGGACAGGCCCGAGCAGACAGGGGAGCCACGCTGGGCATGGAGGGGTAGGGGACAGGCCTGGGCAGACAGGGGAGCCACGCTGGGCATGGAGGGGTAGGGGACAGGCCTGGGCAGACAGGGGAGCCACACTGGGCATGGAGGGGTAGGGGGATAGGCCTGAGCAGACAGGGGAGCCACGCTGGGCATGGAGGGGTAGGGGGACAGGCCTGGGCAGACAGGGGAGCCACGCTGGGCATGGAGAGGTAGGGGATAGGCCTGGGCAGACAGCTGGGCTTGGCTGTAGCGCTCAACTCAGGCTCCCCGTCTCTTACCTCCCTGCAGTTCCCGGGAACCTGAGCCTGAGCTCCGGCCTGCAGCCCCTCGGCAGCACGCTGAAGCTGACCCTCAGCTTTAGCCAGGAGATCTCCAACCTGACCTGGTTCCTGAAGAGGCCCGGAGAGTGCTGGAACATCCTGCAGCCAGGGGCACAGGTGTCTCTGAACTTCAGCCAGGACCAAGCTGTCCTCACGGTCACTGACATGTCCCAGGAGTGGGCAGGTAGCAGCCTGTCCTCTCCTGCCCCCTGTTTTTCTCTTTCCCTTTTCTTTCTCTCCATCCCTCCCCTACTCTTCCCTGTCCCCTCCCTCCCCTACTATTCCCCGCCCCCCCCTTCTTTCTTTTCTTCTCATCTTTTCCTGGCCCTTTCCATCTTCCCATTGACTCATTCCAGGGAAACAAAGGCACGGAGGCCCATTACCATGTAGAAAATTCTAGAAAGAGCAAGCTATTTTCACTACAGTCTGGGGACTTCCGGGACCCTTCCAGGGGCTCACAAAGTCCTCACGATGGCGCTGACCCTGTCACTCCTCAGGGGTGGGCAGAGTGCCCTCCAGGACCGCAGTGCCGTGATGGAGATGGAAGAGGCAGACGGGGGGACCTGGCTGGCTCCCACTCGGCCAGACTCTTCCAAAGAGATTTGCAGAGCTCTAAAGCAGCATTACTCATCTATGTTCTCCTATGGAAAATATAATTATTTTTCAGGAAAGCACTTCTGTTACTTTTTTCCCCCGTAACGTGGAGAATGCTGAAGGCACAGTCTGGATTTGGCCAGGTGCTGACCCGGCTGTGGGCTCCCCGGAGGGGTCAGAAGCTCTTCTGCAGATCCCCTTTTCCTTCTGGAAATCCTCCCGGGGCAGGGAGTGTCTTCCCAAAAGGCCATCCTTGGACTGAGCTCCGGGTGGGAGGGGAGTGAGAAGGGGAGCCTGGGCTGTGGGTGGAGGCAGCAGAGCTGTGGCCACAGCAGCCGTGCGTCTGCAGGTGAGTACATGAGCTACTTCGAGGCCCAGGGCTTCCTGTGGGAGCTGCACCAGACGGTGAGTGTGCCCTTGGAGGCGTCAGACGTGGCTCAGCTTCTAGACCAGCCCTCCGTCACCTGCACCAGCTCCTCAGGCTTCCAGCTGAGCTGCTGCACCCCCAAGACACCGCTGACCTACACGGCTTCCTGGAGCCCCAGGGAGGACAGCCAAGGTAGGAGAGGGCCCAGCAGTAGGGGTCAGTATGGAAGAGGGCAGTAGGGCAGTTGGGGAAACAGAGGCTGCAGTGGAGGCTGGGAGTTGGGACTCCAAGGCCAGCACCATCTTGACCCGGTCAGAGGAGTCCCCGTTCTGTGGCTGTGGAGTCACCGTGTCTTTGGGTTTGCAGAATGCAGAATGCAGTCCCATTTCATGCTCAGTGAGCTTGGGGATGTTAGTGTTTGTCCCCATTTGACAAACAAGGGCTCACTAGGACCCCCAGGGTGCCCTTAAGCAAAACCCAAGTTCTGCCCGTGGGAGTGTGAAGCCCACACACCCCTTGGCCCTTCTCCCCACCCCACCCCACCTCCACCCCTACCCCTACCTGCTTCTGGAAATGCTAGGACTGAAATGACATGTCTAGACCAGCTGGGTTCTAGGCCTGTCCCAGGCCTGGTGACCATCCCCTCCTCCCACCTCTGCCCTCTCAGCCTCCCTTCTGCACACGCCCAGCTCTCAGTGCCTGGTCCTGGCTGTC
The DNA here is from genome assembly GCF_051225735.1 of Oryctolagus cuniculus. Taxonomy (NCBI): domain Eukaryota; kingdom Metazoa; phylum Chordata; class Mammalia; order Lagomorpha; family Leporidae; genus Oryctolagus; species Oryctolagus cuniculus. The sequence continues at coordinate 181,458,169 of NC_142868.1, forward strand.
CCACACTGCCCGGCCACTGACACCACGTACACGTGCGAGCTGCAGAGCCAGGGCTTGGCTCCTCTCAGGGTCCCTGTATTCGTCACCATCCTCCGTGGTACATGGGGTCTGGGGGTCTGGCTGGCCAAGCCCTCAGCTGCTTGCCCTGGGAGCGACAGCCTCCTATCCTGGCAACATAGCCCAGCCCCGGGGCCTGCGAGCAGGTGTCTACCCGAGGAGCACCGCAGGCTGGACTGCGGTTGCAGTCATCCTTATCATCGTCTTCAGACGGAGATGTCACCTGCCCCGAGGACTCCTTGGTGGTTGCCTGGAATGTCACCAAGGCTGGCCACGAGGCACAGGCCCCATGTCCTGTGGGCAAGAGGGGCGTGGTGAAGAGGCTGTGTGGGCCTGACGGGCTCTGGGGTGCCATTGACTACAGCTGCACAGACACGAGGCTCCTGAACTTGTTTGCCAAGGCTAAGGTAAAGTGGTCGCCCAGCTGCCTACAGGCTTCCCCAACCCCTGCCAGGGCCTGGCTTAGGATCCTGTCCCTCTGAGAGGCAGGCTCCTCACCTGTTCTCACCTGCATCCCCCCGCAGAGCCCCTGGGGCCTGCACTCTCCACGAGGGACCACAGGCCCATCCAGTGTTTGTGCCCCAACACGGGTGTCCATGCCTTCCTCATAGCCCCTGCACACCGCTCCCTCTAGGAAGGGGTGTGGGGGTGGTCGGGGGAGGCAAGGACCTGGACAAAGGAAGAGGCGGTCCTACTCTCCTGAGGACCCTCTCGCCACCCTCCTTCCTGCCCTCTGATCTGTTCCAGCTGCTGCTGGCAGGCCGGGGCAAGCCTGCTGAGAAGGTGCCGAAGATCCTGGCCCGGATGTCGCGGCTGGTGGAGGAGGCCAGCTCGCCCTCTGACTTAGTGTCACTGCTGGGCACCATAGAAGCCTTGGCCAAGGTGGTAGCCACAGCCAGTGTACAGCTTAACCGCAGTGCCCTGCAGGTGAGCTCTCTGAGTGCTCTGAGAGCGGTTGGGTCAGCGGGGCAGGGAGGGTTGAGGTTCTGCAGCTCCGGGCACTCCCGTCCCTGGGGCAGCACCGCGGGCTGTCAGACAGCAGACCTTCCAGAGCCCAAGTGCCTGCTCCCTGTCTGTGTCTCCTCTTGGACACAGGCTGCAAGGCCGCGGAGCGTGGAGAAGGCCTGATGTGGGGAACACACAGGAAGCTGGAAGGCAGGCAGGGGAGTGGAGACTTGAGTGCAGAGGCATGCATGCACAAGCACACACACACACACACACACAGATATTCAACACACTTGGCTTTGTGGGACTCACTAAATCAGCTCCCAGTAGGCGTGTTATTGGTCACCCACAAGCTGCAGCCAAAAGGACCACAAAGGGCATTGCTACCACACACACCCTTTCAGTCTGGGAAGATAGAGCATGTGTGGGTGCACCCACCTGGAGGAGTTGAGGACTTGGAGACGAGCCCTCCTAGTGCCCAGGTCACCCCAAGGCAGGGTGGGGTGTGGGTCAGGAGACCACAGACTTGGAGATGCCCCTGGGGAGGAAGGGAGCCAAGCAGTGCTGTTCTTCCCCACTAGAAAGCCTCCTCTCACAGGCCTGTCCTCCTCTCTCCTCTTCTCTGCAACCCTGGGGCTCACACCAGGCCAGGAAGGGTGGGCTCTACAGAACCCAGTGCTCCTGCTCTGCGCTGTGGGCTCTTGCATAGCAGGCTCATCTCTGTTGGGTGCCACAGGATCTCCTGACAACCACAGACAAGGTGCTAGACATGGACATCAGCTCTCTGTGGACACCGGCCCAGGACAAGGAGCCCTCGGCGAGCTCAGACCTCCTCCTGGCTCTGGAGACCCTGGCGCGCAGCCTGTGCCCGCCGGATCAACCGTTCACCTTCAACTTGACCAATGTGCAGTTGGACAGCCAGCTCTACACGCCCTCTCTCTCTCCTGACTACAGGGTCTCCTTGCCCCCCGTGCAAGTTCAGATCCCCCAGCACTCTCTGGCCCCACATGTCCCTAATGGAACCAATGTCAGGATCACCAGCTTGTTGCTACAAAAACTGGGCCAACTTCTGCCCCCAAATTATGGGCAGGAGCTGGGAGACGCCCTGTACGTCACTTCTGGCCAGATCCTCTCCATCTCCATCATGGCTGGTAGCCAGGCCATCAATCAGGTCAAGGTCATCATGAACTTCGGGGACATAAATGGTAGCGCCCACTGTGTCTTCTGGGACTACAGACTTTTCCAGGGCAACGGGGGCTGGTCAGAGGAAGGGTGCCAGGTGGCCAGCGCTCAACCCCCCCCTCGGTGCATCTGCCAGCACCTCACTGCCTTCTCCATCCTTATGTCCCAATGCTCTGTCCCACAGGCACCAGCCCTAGGCCTGCTGAGTCAGGTGGGCTTAGGGGCCTCCATAGCGGCACTGCTCGTGTGCCTGGCTGTGTACAGGCTGGTGTGGAGAGTCGTGGTGCGGAACAAAGTCGCCTACTTCCGCCACGCTAGCCTGGTCAACATGGCACTGTGCTTGCTGGCTGCAGACACCTGCTTCCTGGGATCCCTGCTGTTTCGTCCTGAAACCCACAGCCCGCTCTGCCTGGCCACGGCCTTCCTCTCTCACTTCCTCTACCTGGCTACCTTTTTCTGGATGCTGGCACAGGCCCTGGTGCTGGCTCATCAACTGCTTTTTGTCTTCCATCAGCTGTCCAAGCACCAAGTGCTCCCCATCATGGTGATCCTTGGCTACCTGTGCCCACTGGGGTTTGCAGGGCTCACCCTGGGCCTCTATCTACCTCGAGGGCAATACCTGAGGGAGGGAGAATGCTGGTTGGATGGGAAGGGAGGGGCGCTCTACACCTTCGTGGGGCCAGTGCTGGTCGTCGTGGGCGTGAACGGACTGGTCCTGGCCATGGCTGTGCTGAAGTTGCTGAGACCATCGCTGTCAGAGGGGCCCCCGGCGGAGAAGCGCCAGGCTCTTCTGGGGGTGGCCAAAGCCCTGCTCATCCTCACACCCATCTTTGGCCTCACCTGGGGGCTGGGCCTGGCCACTCTGCTAGAGGAAGTCTCCATAGTCCCTCATTACATCTTCACCATTCTCAATGCCTTCCAGGTAGGTGGTAAGGTGGTGGCTGTGTGAGCTGCCCTTTCTCAAGGTGGATAGGTTCAGGATAGAACTGAAAGAGCAGGCCCAGGGACGATAGAAGGCTTAAGAATGGATCCCTTGGGGCCGGCATTGTGGCATAGTGGGTAAAGCTACTGGTTCGAGTCCCCGCTACTCCACTTCCGATCCAGCTCTCTGCTATGGCCTGGGAATGCAGTAGAAGATGGCCCAAGTCCTTGGTCGCCTGCACCTGAGTGGGAGACCTGGAAGAAGCTCCTGTCTCCTGCTTCGGATCAGCACAGCTCTGGCCTTTGTGGCCAATTGGGGAGTGAACTAGTGGATGGAAGACCTCTCTGTCTCTCCTCTCTGTGTAACTCTGACTTTCAAATCAATAAATAAATCTTTAAAAAAAAAAAAAAAGAATGGATCCCAGTGCCTACACTGACCAACTGGATCACTCTGAACAGATTACATAGCCCCTCTGAGCTTTTCTCTCTCTCTCTCTCTCGCTCTCTCTCCCTCTTTTTTAAGACTCATTTATGTATTTGAAAGAGTTTTAGAGAGAGAGACACACACACACAGAGCGAGATCTTGTATCCTCTGGCTCCCTCCCCAGGTGGTCTTAATGACCAGGGCTGGGCCAGGCTGAAGCCAGGAGCCAGGAGCTTCATCCGAGTCTCCCATGTGAATGGCAGGGACCCAAGTACTTGGGCCGCCTTCTGCTGCTTTTCCCAGGCCATTAGCAGGGAGCTGGATCGGAAGTGGAGCAGCCAGGACTCAAACCAGCGCACTCATGGGATGCCGGCATTGTAGGCAGCAGCTTTACCAGCTACACCACAGCACCTGGCCCCTGAGCTTTGGGTTTCTTGTCTGTAAAATCCCATCTGGTTTTGCCAAAGAAATCAGGAAATTGCCAGTCCCCAATCCTTTAATACCCCGCTTTGGGACCATAGCAATAAGCGAAGCACCTGCGTGGATCCAGTGCGACAGTTGGGCTCATGTGCAGAGAGGTGGAGTCGGGAAGCCTCGGCACGTGGGTTACCAGGAGGACGGAGGCTGCGGGCAGACGAGGGGGAGCGAGGTGTCCGAGTCGGTCCCCTGCCGGTGACCAGCCTGCCCCACGTCCCTCTCTCAGGGTGTCTTCATCTTACTGTTTGGCTGCCTCATGGACAAAAAGGTGAGTCTGCCCACGTAGCCCCTGGCCTGCTTCCAAGTCCCACGTGGGGAGTTGGGCTGCCTACGTGGGCACTTCCCTCGCCTGCAGGTACGAGAGGCCTTGCGGAAACGCTTCTGCGGCACCCAAGCCCCCAGCTCCGCCATCTCCCTGGTGAGTCGCCGGCCTCCAGCCCTCAGCTGTCCCCCAGCAAGGCCACAGGGTGTCCCGCAGCTGCCCTCAGGGGCTGGGGAAGATCAGGGCTGACTTTGAGGAGCAGCTTTCAGGTTCAAGGTCTCCAACAGTGGAGGGAGCAGTCAGAATCAGCTTCCTGGGACTTGGACTCCTCCCGGCTCTCTGGTCGCTGATTTCCTATCTGAGAGGCCGTGTCTGGCTAGATGGGAAGGGAGAAGGGAGGACGGTGCTCATGGGAGCTGCTGTCGCCGAGAGCAAAGTCCCAGGATGACTGCAGCCCAGGCAGGAGGGCAGCAGGCCAGAGTGCAGAGTGGGCGCCCCTTTTCCGGGCGGAGTCGCCGGTGATGACCGCCCTGCAGCTGGGCCTCTCCACCTCTTCCCAGGCCACAAATGAAACCCAGGTCTTGGACCACAGCAGAGGAGGAAGTGAAGACAGCAGGTGAGACCCAGGGAGCAAGGCTGAGTGTAGCAAAGCCCCCAGCAAAGCTGTGACAGAGGCTTCTCTTTCTAGACCTGGCCCAGCCCAGAGGGTGGGGGCAGGCTTTTCTAGGGGAGCTGTTCCTGGTGGGTGGGGGCAGGTGCAGGCCTCAGAGAGCAAGGCACAGCCTCTTCTATCGTTCTCCCAGAAAGCTGGGGACTCTAACTACCAGCCTCCCCCGCCTCGGTTCACTCTGAAATTTTCCTATCATGCTATCAAATTTTTAACTCTTCTGAAACGCCTTGAAGCCTTGGTGGGCTTGGAGCCCTGGAACTGGGCTGGGGGCTGCCTGCAGAGGCTGGGCAACTTGTCCCCTCACCAGCACTGAACTTAAAGGCAAGCTCTTTCCCAGAGAAGACGGACGCTTCAGAGTGAGCCACATACTGGCCCGTGTTCTGCGAGGGAGTTGGCGGGTGCTGGCACCTACTAGATGGGCTCTGACCCAACACCCTGAGCCCTCGGGAAAGGCAGGCTGATGTTTCCATCAGTCACACTCAATCCTCTTGCAGCCCAGCTGTCCCCACCTCAAAGTACCTAAGCAGGAGTAGCATGAAAAACTGACTCACGCTACCTAGGGGATAAACTTGCTTATGATATGAAACTCATCAACAGAAGCCAAAGTCCAAAATAATTGGAAGTAAAGCAGTCTCAACCAGGTTTTAACGAATAGCAGTACATGGTATATATTTGATACACATAGCTTCCACTGTCCAGTGAGTTCTGTTTTGATGATTTCTTGTTGATAGTTATGAAGAAAAGACCACTTAATCAACAGGAACCTCTGATCTTCCAAGCTTCGGAGATGGAGGGCAGAATGTGGTATCTTTTAAAGGTCTAGGAAGAGATGCTCATTGGTTCCTCTTTATTTCACCTTTAAAAAGTATAAATATGAAATGCAAGTTGCAGAGACACTGATGGGGGCACATTAGTTAAAAATGCATTATGGGTAAGGCTATTGCCTGCAGTGCCGGCATCTCACATGGGTGCTGGTTCGAGTCCCGGCTGCTCCACTTCCGATCCGGCTCTCTGTTACAGCCTGGGAGAGCAGTAGAAGATGGCCCAAGTCTTTGGGCCCCTGCAACTGCATGGGAAAACCCAGAGGAAGCTCCTGGTTCCTGGCTTTGGATCGGCACAGCTCCAGCCATTGTGGCCATCTGAGGAGTGAACCAGCAGATGGAAGACCTCTCTCTCTCTCTCTCTCTCTCTCTCTCTCTGCCTCTTTGTAACTCTGCCTTTCAAATAAATAAACTTTCGGAAAAAATGCATTATAAAATTTTAAAGTAGTGGGGAAGACATCACTGACTGACGGGAACGAAAGAGAAAAGGTTGCAAACACTGGCGGTTAAGTGTCAGTCTTAGAGCTAAGACACTGAGGAATGACGTAAGGAAAGCTCTGAGGAGACACAGAATTAGCTACAGAATTCATGAGAGGAAGATGATGAGTTTCTGAAAACATTTAAAGGTAAATAAATAAAAAATCATATGCATCGGTCTTTTGAAATTACACAATTCAGGGATGTTTTTATAAAGTGGGGTGGGGACATTTTCTGTTTAAATAAAAATGGATTTGCTGGCACACGCTGTTGAGACATCTTTTCATGTAGTTATGTTGTGCCTTCACTTAATTACTTTCGTGACTATTTAAAAAATGTTTATTGTTTCTTTGAGGGAGACAGTTGCTCACTTTCCAAATGCCTGCAGCTGTGTCAGGGACAGCGTGCCCAGGGGCATGTAGTCTAGGCCTCTCCCACGGGCAGCAGGGGCTCACTCACAGGAAGCTGGAGGCTGGATGTGGAGCCGGGAGTTGATGTGGGCCGTCTCAAACGTTTTGTGTAGTTAAGAGTATAAGTATGGCCGGTGCCGCGGCTCACTAGGCTAATCCTCCGCCTGCGGCGCTGGCACCCAGGTTCTAGTCCTGGTTGGGGCGCCGGATTCTGTCCCGGTTGCTCCTCTTCCAGGCCAGCTCTCTGCTGTAGCCTGGGAGTGCAGTGGAGGATAGCCCAAGTGCTTGGGCCCTGCACCCCATGGGAGACCAGGAGGAGAAACCTGGCTCCTGGCTTCGGATCAGTGCAGCCAGCCGTAGCAGCCATTTGGGGGGTGAACCAACGGAAGAAATAAATAAATAAAAATAAATAAATAAAGAGTATAAGCATGACAAGCAGAGAAACAAACAAAACACTCCCCGGAAGTGATGATTCAAAAGCATCCCAGTCCCTAGCTGGAGCACTGCTTTGGGAATCAGTGTATTTGGTCGCGGAAAGCCCTTTAATTCCAGAGCTAGCAAGGGCTCCTGGTGGAGTCCTCGCAGCTCCCAACATTGCCTGCACGGCTCCACCCTGCTCCCTTTCCGCACAGTAGCTCCACTCACGGATTTTGTCCCCCCATCCCGACATCCTCTTGTTTCCTCTCAACTTGTGATCACTCTTCGTGGAAAAAGCAGAATGGACCAGTGTGGGGTCTCCTGTATACCCCAGTGGACGTACACGGAGGACCTCAGAGCCAGCCACTGAAATCAGACAGAGCCTGGGTACCCTGCTTCTGCCTTCCAGGTCTCAAGAGAGACCAGAGGGGGCCGGCGCTGTGGCTCAGTAGGTTAATCCTCCATCTGCAGCCCCTGTATCCCATATGGGCGCCAGTTCCAATCCAGCTCTCTGATGTGGCCTGGGAAAGCAGTAGAAGATGGGCCAAGTCCTTGGGCCCTTGCACTCACATGGGAGACCTGGAAAGAAGCTCCTGTCTTCTGGCTTTGGATCGGCGCAGCTCTGGCCATTGTGGCCATTTGGGGAGTGAACCAGCAGACGGAAGACCTCTCTCTCTGTGTCTCCCTCCTCCCTCTCACTGTCTGTAACTGTACCTTTCAAATAAATAAATAAAATCTGAAAAAAAAAAAAAAAAGAGAGAGAGAGAGAGAGAGAGACCAGAATTAGAGGGCCCTGGGAGAAACAACAAAATGAAGGCAGGGTTGCAGAAGATAAGCTGAGAAGGGGACCTTTTTTTGTTTTTATTTTAAAGATTTATTTATATGAAAGAGAACAGAGCAGAGAGAGAGAGAGAGAGAGAGAGAGAGAGAATCTTCCCTTCTCTGGTTCATTCCCCAAACGCCCACAACAGCTGGGGCTGGGCCAGGCCAAAGCCAGGAGCTGGAGCCCAGTCTGGGTCTCCCACATGGGCCATCGCCTGCTTCATCCCAGGGTCCACAATAGCAAAGAAGTTGGATGGAAAACTGAGGCAGGACGGAAGCCAGCGAACTCTGACGTGGGATGCGGGCATCTCAGGTGGCATCGGCACAAATGCCGGCCGCAGGGATTCTTTTCCCTGGAAAGACGGATGCAAGGAAGGCAGGGATTTTTGTGTTTTCTTGGCTGCAGCAGTGCCTGCTACACGGCCAGCACTGAATGTGTATCTGTGGGCGGAATGAACAGCGAGTGTTAGAGATCACCAGAAGCGAACAGCTTCCGAAGTCTTAATGGGGGGAAGAAAGCAAACACAGGGGCTCCAACCCCACGCGCTTGTTTGGTGGCACAGAGGGTCAGATCAAAGTTCTACATGAAAAGAGGCACTGAAGTGGGGACCTTTAAGAGTAAGGATCACTTTAAGATATCTAAGGACAAACATCAAGGGCCACAGTAGACAGAGGCCAGGTCGAGCCATGGATGACTTTGCACAGCAGTCACGCCAATGAGACAGCAAACGACTCATGGGAAGTTGGGTGAACCCACAGCCAAGAACTGGGACGCCAGCAACACCAGTGAAGCCAGCTGTGTCCCCAGCCCGGAGGACACCTCTATCCTGAATATGTCTTCCTCCCCTAGAACTCCTTAAAATTGCCCTTTAAACAAATATATTTTTATGTTCTTATATATTTTATTTGAAAGGCTCCCATTCACCGGTTCACTCCCCGAAATGCGCACAGCAGGGGCTGGGCCAGGCTGAAGCTGGGAACCAGGAACTCAGCCTGGGTCTCCCACATGAATGGCAGGGGCCCAAGTACTTGAGCCATCATCTGCTGTGTCCCAGGGTGTATATTAGCAGGGAGCTGAACTTGGGCACTCCAATGTGGGGTATGGGTGTTCCAAGCTGCGCCAAAAGCCCACCCCCATTTTAACCATTTGTAGGTGTATAATTCAGCAGAGTACAATGATGTCGCTATTCAGCCAATCTCCAGATTTCCTCTTTCAAAACCAAAGCCCCTCATCCAGGACACAACTGCTCCCTAGTTTCCCTCCCTCCCAGAACCCGTGTCCCATCACTGTGAACCAATTTTAGACACCTCACATTAAGCAGAAACATACAGGATTTGTCTCTTAATAACCGGATTATTTTGTTCCCAGAAGTCTGGTCCTTGTCGATGGTGCTGAATCAGAATAATGAAGACGAGGTCTGACAGTCAGGGAGAGAGCGTCCCCTTTAATCTACCGGGAGAAGGTGACGATCGCAGACGGGGTCTCAAGAACTTCTGTCCTGCTCAGTGAGGGTGGTCTGGGGTTCTTGAGGGGTGCAAAAGGGAGGTTGGGTGCCGAGTCAGGCTGTGGGTCTGATAACAGGGTATCTCAGACATCAACACAGCTTCTTGAGAAACTGGCTAGATGGCTCGACTTTATTGAGGAGGGAACAGCAGGAGATTCTGCACAACTAAGCAGCTACACAATGCTGTGAGGCTGAGACCTGAGAGAGGCCATGTATTCTGTTAAGATTTCAGTGTTTAACAGGCTGGAGCCCGCTCAGCCTGGAGCCTGGAGCCCGTGTTCACTGCGCCCTTAAGCTATTCATTCCCTTTTCATTCTGTTACAATAATTCAAACCTCTGGTCATGCTGACCCAGGAGGGCCGGATTACTGTGTAAGCGAGCATTAGTTATCTGTTTGAACACAGGCTTTAGTCCTAGGCTTGCAGTCATCAGAACAGGAAATGAGAAACAATGTGTCTGGTCTGGTTACAACTCCCTGAGCAGAATGGCCTCAAGACCCATCCGTGGGCATGTCACGATTGCCCTCTCTTAAGACTGCCAGTACACACAGTGTGTAGAGGTCACGCCTTGCCTACTCGTCTTATTTGCTGATGGACATCAGGGCTGTTGTGAATAATCCTGCTGTGAACGTGGGTATGCAAATATTTCTCCAGGACCCTGCCTGTGATGCCTTTGCATATCCAGCCGGAAGTGGAACTGCAGCTCTACGACTTTGCATCCCCACAAATACTGCCACATCCTCACGGACACCTGCTACCTCTGTTCCTCTGACAGCAGCCATCCTAGTGACACGAGGCAATCGCTCATCGCAGTTTCGATTTGCATCTACCCGGCCGTGAGCGCTGCTGGACGTCCTCTCACGTGCTTATCGGCTATCCGCATCCTTGGAGAAATGTCTACTCAAGTTGCTTGCCCGTTGGGTAACGGGTTGGTTCTAAATTACAGTTCTATTTTCTGGATATTAACACCTTACAGGATATAGGACTTGAATACATTTTCTCCCACTCCCTTGGTTGCCTCTTCACTCTGCCGACTGTGCTCTTTGATGAAGTGTAAGTTACCTCTTTTTTCTTTTATTATAGCCAAGAAATGAGGCAAAGTCCAGTGCCATTTACTTTCCCTAAGAAAATAATTCCTTCTAAGAGTTCTGTACTTCTGGCTTTCATGTCTAGTTCTTTGATCTATTTTGAGTTAATTTTTGTGTATGGTACGAGGAACCAACTCTTTCGGATAGCCAGTTCATGGAATGGATTTTTTGGTTGTGATTATAGCCTTTATATATATACATTTTTTATTTGAAAGGCAGAGTTACAGAGAGAGACAGAGGTCTTCCATCCGCTGGTTTACTCCCCAGATGGCTGCAATGGCTGGAGCTGTGCTGATCCAAAGCAAAAACTTCTGGGTCTCCCACACAGGCGCAGGGGCCCAAGGACTTGGGCCATCTTCTACTGCTTTCCCAGGCCACAGCAGAGAGCTGGATCAGAAGTGGAACAACTGGGACTCGAACCAGCGCCCATATGGGATACCAGCACTGCAGGCGGCAACTTTACCCATTATGCCAGAGCGCTGGCCCCAGCTCTTTATATATTTTTCGATATTAACCCCTTATAAGCATTATGACGTCCTTTCCCCATTGAATGGTCTCAGCACCCTTGTTGAAAATCGTTGGTCATATATGCAAGGGTTTATTTCTCCGTTTTCAAAAGTCCATGAACTAAATCTGAGTTTATTCGGATTTTACCAGTTTGTCCTTTAATGTCTTTTCTGTTTCAGAATCCAATCCAAGACACTGTGTTACATGTAGCTGGCAGGTCTCCATAGCCTCCTCTGGTCTGTGAGATTCTTAGTATTTCCTTCATGTGATCTTGATGATTTTGAGTACTGGTATTTTGTATAATGTCTTTTAAGCTGGGTTTGCCTGATATATTTTGTGCTCAACTGGATTAAAGGTATTTGGAAAGAATAGCACAGAGGTGAAGTGCCATTGTGACCCCATCTCCTCAGGAGACGTGTGGCAGTCACATCACACACTGATTTCTGTCTCTTAACTGTTTCTACCTCATCTGAAGGCATCCTAGGAATTACTTACCTGTGCTTGTGTTTGAACCTTTCCTGTCAATGAATGCAAGTTATTTACGGTATTTTTCGAGGAAGAGCAAGGCTCTGTGAACAGTCGCGCCGGCTCCCTGGACTCCTGTGCGAGTTTCTTTGGGGAATCCTCAAGAGGGGGCAGTGGGGGCCCAGACCTTGCATCACCCCTGGATCCATGTCCAAGGCAGCGCCACACTGTCCCCCCAGTGGCTGCGCCAGTTTACATCCTTAGCCAGTGCGCAAAGCTCCTACTGTCCACATGTTCACCAATCGCTATCCTCATCTTGTGAATTTGTGCCAGTCTGGGTATAAAATAATATTTCATTAGGACTTAATTTTTCTTCTGATTACTATCAAGCATCTTTTCATGTTATTTCATGTTTTCATGGTGACATTTGTGGATTATTTCCTAAAAAATGTGTGTTAAGATCTTTTGTCCAGGGGCCGGCACTGTGGCATAGCGGGTAAAAGCCGCTGCCTGCAGTGCTGGCATCCTATATGGCTACTGGTTCAAGACCCGGCTGCTCCACTTCTGATCCAGCTCTCTGCTGTGGCCTGGGAAAGCAGTAGAAGATGGCCCAGGTCCTTGGGCCCCTGCACCCACGTGGGAGACCCAGAAGAAGCTCCTAGCTCCTGGCTTCAGATTGGCACAGCTCCAGCCGTTGTGGCTAATTGGGGAGTAAAACAGCGGACGGAAGATCTCTCTCTCTCTCTCTCTCTGCCATTCCTTCTCTGAGTAACTTGTTCAATAAAATAAATATATCTTAAAAAAATTGTTTTTTTGTCTGGGGCCTGTGCAGCGCGTTAAGCTGCCATCTGCATTGCTACTATCCCATATGGGCACCAGTTCAAGTCCCAGCTGCTCCACTGCCAATTCGGCTCCCTGCTAATGCACCTGGGAAAGCAGCAGAGGATGGCTGGCCTGAGCGCTTGGGCTCCTGCACCCACAAGCGAGATGCGAAGGAAGCTCCTGGCTTCAGCCTGGCCCAGCCCAGTGCCGTTGTAGCCATGTGGGGAGTGAACCATTGGATGGAAGATCTCGCTCTAATCTCTCCCTCTCTCTATAACTCTGGCTTCCAAATAAATAAAATAAACCTTTTATTTTATTTAAAAAAAAAAGGCAAACAATTCTCCAGCACTTCTCCACTTTATTAAGGTTAAGTAGCATGGTATTTATGTATATAAACATTTAAGTCTTCAGTAATGTTTAGATTCTGAGTCATTCTCCATAATTAGGTTAACTTAGGCACATCGGTTTGTATTTTAGAGAAAACACTTATCTTGAGGACAAGGATAGGAGCAAGTAAAATCTGCAAATATTACGACAGCGATTCCAAGTCTCACTAACCTGCAAGCACTCTTTTAGTCTTTGTGACAAAAGAGACCCGAACTCAGTTCCTAAACTTATCTGCGTGGGAGCCTGGTGGCTTAGAAGTCCCTGAAGAGCAGTCAGCGGTGAGCTCCGAGAGGCTCAGAGCACTGGCAAAGCTTAATCGCAAAGCATTAACAGAAGCCCCACAGCTGTTTTCCTAGGAGGAGCTGGAACTGTGGGTGTCATCTGGGAATGCATTGGAATGGCACTGCCTAGTCCGAGAGTGGCACGGAGCTTCCGGTCGCCTCCTCTGCGTCCACTATTTCGGGTAGGCTTCCACGATCATAGCATGGCCCTGAAACAGAAAGCGGGAAAACTGTGGCTGCGGAGCTGGACGCTGGCCCTGCCACTCACCCACGGGAGTGCCGGCAGCCGCTCGGAACCTCGATTCCCTCCGTACGCGGGGCTCGCAGTGCTACTTCATGGGCTTCCGTGAGCGTCAGGGTGGCAGACAGTGTATGTGAGGGGCTTCAGAGTTGGTGAAAGTGCCGTTAGAAGGTAAATTTGTGTTGGTGGGAAAAATATTGAAATCTACACAGCTTTATCATAATATGCATGTTCATGAACTTTTTAAAAATTTATTTGAAGGGCACAGTTACAGAGAGACAGAGACAGAGACAGAGAGAAAGAAGGAGAGAGTTAAGGAAGTGAACAGCTGGGACTCGAACTGGGCTCACAGGGGATGCAAGAGTCCCAGGTGGGGGCTTAACCCGCCACGCCACAATGCAGCCCTTCAAGGACTTTTGAAAGACCTCTCATATACTTGGATTTCAACATTTTCTTGCACCAACATAAACTTGCCTTTAATTCCATGTTCCATGTACGTTTTGGAGTACCTCGTGTTTACACACACACACACACGCACAGAGACGTATCTATTTACAGACGTGTACGTGCCCACATCAGGCTCTGCCTGGCACAGTCTGATTCTAGTGGATGCGCTACACATGGTCGCGCTTCAAATGAGAAGTCACAGAGGCTTTAGTGGTACAGAAGTAAACACGTGAATGGCAGCAGATGTAACTTCTGCAGGAGAACGCTGAGGCTCTGAGAGGTTTGGGGCTCCCTCCAGTGACAGGGCGGGACTGGGAGGCGGACCCCGGCCTCCGCACTGCTCTGCACAGTGCTGTGTGCTGCATGACGCCGCACCCTGCCTCACTCACGTCCAACCCGGGGACTGCCTCCAAGGTTCACAGCTAGCTCATCTCCCTGCTTCTAGGCTCAACTTAATCCCCACAAATGTCTACGAGAAACTATTGCTTATAAGGCACCAAGCTGAGCACAGGGTGGGGTGAAAGACTTGCTACACACTCTGTCCCCAGTCGAGTACATTACAGTTCCGGACAGCTAAGTGTTTTGAAAGAACACAAGCCGAGCAAGAGTGAGAGCAGGGCCGGGCCGTGTGGCTGGCGCGGAGACTGCCCTGAGGGACCGTGACGGGCAGGACACTCCTCTGCGGCTTCATTTCAGGTGCAACCTGCATGGCCCAGCGTGCATTGTACTGCTCTCGGCGCCCCCACGCTCCTCGGAGGACGCGGGGCCACGTCTGGAGCCACTTCCGGTCATGTGACTGTGTCCATATGGCCTCAGGGAGGGGAGGGGAGAAGGTGGTTGCTCTCAGAGTCTCTCAGGGAGAGGCCCTGCTGGACACCCCACAGCACGCAGCATGGGCCCCTGCCACTGTCAGTGGTGCCTGAGGGAGAAAGAAGCCCTGCCCAAGAGCCGCGGTGACCCGTGCCTCCTCTCACCACCTGACCACGCAGGTGCCGCCCGCCTGGCTGGCGAGAACAGTGCCAAGTTGAATGGAGTTCCTTCTCACCACACCGAGGACCTCTCCCACACAGGTGCTGGGCGTTAGACTTTGCTCGCCCATAAAAGCATCTACTGTTGTGTAATTTTGAAGGGCCGCATGTCAGACGGAGGCCAGCCGGGTGAGGCCACACAGGGTGACCGCCCTCCAGCAAGCCTGGCCCGGGGGCCTGAGGGAAGGCTCCAGCCCACCTGCACTCACCGTGGTTTGGGGGAGATGAAGCTACACGGGTTAAGAACGCTTCTGACTGTGAGGCTAAACCGTCCCTCCTGTAAGTGACCGGCCCCGTCTCTCCGGGGACAGCATCGCCCGCGGGCTTTTCCGTGGCGGGCGTTTGTGCTTCTGAACACCGTGGCTACTCATCCTCACCAGGAGCAAAGGATCTGTGGGAAATGAATCTCTGCACAGCAGGGCAAAGCAGAGGAGCGGACTCCCCTGGATTTGACTCCCGGAGGTAGCTCCAGGGCAGGTGCGGGGCTGGTCTGTAGTGCACACGAGGGAGGCAGGCGGAGAAAACTGTAGGATAACACGCGTTCCCCCGGCTGAGCAGCAGGGACAACCCAGAGGTCGATCCACCTAGCTAAGGTGTCAGTCAGTTTTCCAGAAAGACAGTTTACCTCTTGTACAGATAAAGGCGCACGGGGATTAGACCAAAGGAATGGAAGTGCACCGCTGAAGAAGTGACTTTCTGGAAGCTCCCGGAAGCAGCTGCCACATACCTGCCCTCCAGCGGCACAGGCGGCCACCAGGCTGTACTGGCCACCTTCTTTCCGCAATCTGTTGGCAGCTGCCATGACCAAGCGGCAGCCGGTGGCTCCGAACGGGTGTCCCAGGGACAGCGAGCCGCCCCAGTTATTAAACTTCTCCAAAGGCAGCGATCCAACCTGGCTCCCACGAAAATGAAACAAAACAAGACACAACACGAAGATGAGTTAACTTACAAACCACGCCAGACTCTTAGCTTTAGGAAGTAAAGAGATGGAGGGATATGACGAACATGAGCCTCATCACAAATGATTTCACTGCAAAAGGAAGTCTAGGTCAGAACTAAAAAGACAAAGGCCTATTTACTCTTCACTTAATGCCTGGGAAAAAAATCATAGAACTTTTTTATATATATTTATATAATATTTATATATATATATATATATTTATAGACACAGCGAACTCCCATCCACTGGTTGACTCCCCAAATGCCCTCAATGGTTGGGGCTGGGCGTGGGACCAGAACCCGGAAATCAATCCTGAAACTATGTTTGTAAGAAATACAAATTCTTTGTAAGAAGCAGCTTCCCCCTCATATACTATATGTATATGCATATGAGGGGTAATATATATCTATAAATTTGAGAGACAGAAAGAGCTCCACTTGCTGGTTCACTCCCCACATGTCCACAACGGTCTGGCCTGCATATGAGGGGTAATATCTATCTATAAATTTGAGAGACAGAAAGAGCTCCACTTGCTGGTTCACCCCCCACATGACCACAATGGTCTGGCCGGGCTGGGCCAATCCAGACCTACCATGTGGGTGGCAGGAAGCAGTTCCTGGAGCCATCATGCTGCCTCCCAAGGCCCAACACAATCCATTACATGGGCTGACGTGGGACACGGGCACCTCCATCACTGGGCCAAGCAGCTGCCTGCTCCCCACCCCTGCACCCTGCCCCCAGTTCATATCCCCATTAACAGGCACACCCCAAACAGGAAAGTGGTTTGGAAATGCAAGTACTCTTCATCAGAGCCTTACCTTGGTTTTTCTACCCATGTAGTTTTGTGCAAACCAATCAGAATCCATGGCTTTGAAATTAGCCAAAATCTGACCCTACAAGGGAAAATAATTCCATGAGAAGCTTGTTGTTAATGTCCCTCCAGGCTTTCTTTCAGGCACGGGTTTGTCTGTGTAACTACAAGGTTGAGCCAATCTTTAAACCAGGTTTGAGTGAAACTCCTCGAGAAACAATGTGGTGCTTTAGAAGGTCTCCAGGGCATAGCTCCCAAAGGTGTTTCCAACCTCCCGTGTGCGACCTGTGGCTCCCTCCTTTTTTTTTTGACAGGCAGAGTGGACAGTGAGAGAGAGAGACAGAGAGAAAGGTCTTCCTTTGCCGTTGGTTCACACTCCAATGGCCGCTGTGGCCGGCATGCTGTGGCCGGTGCACCGTGCTGATCCGATGGCAGGAGCCAGGTACTTATCCTGGTCTCCCATGGGGTGCAGGGCCCAAGCACTTGGGCCATCCTCCACTGCACTCCCAGGCCGCAGCAGAGAGCTGGCCTGGAAGAGGGGCAACCGGGACAGAATCCGGCACCCTGACCGGGACTAGAACCCGGTGTGCCGGCGCCGCAAGGCGGAGGATTAGCCTAGTGAGCCACGGCGCCGGCCCCTCCTCTTTCACTCCTAATAAGCAATGCCAGGCTTTCTCCCACAAGCATGGGCTCTGTTTCCATGACTACATGTCCCTGGATGTGTCTGTCAAATGACTTACTGAGAAAGCTTCGTGGAACTCAAAGACGTCAATATCGTTCATGGTTAATCCTGCCTTTTCTAGAACTTTTGGAGTAGCATACGTAGGTCTGGAGGAAAAAAAAAAAGTAGTGTCTTAAAGCTTTAACTTTTAACCCAGGAGTTCCTTCATATTCCCCAAAGTGAGTTCTCCACAGTTATTACAATGTTCCTTGGTTCCACCGTGCAGATACCAAGCACTGGGGACACAACAGTGGACTGAACAGACGTGCCCTCTGCCATGACTCAGCTTATGCCATGGAGCACTGGGAACACGTAATAAGGAAGCAATGAGGGCAGGGACAAGCTAACAACAGGAAGAGCGCGAGAGGCGTGGGCGAAGGCGCAGCTCGTGTCAATGTCACAATGGAGGCTCGGAGGCGGGGCCCTGAAAGGGATGGGCCATGGTACACCCATCTGGAGGCTCTTACACAAGGTTCTAAGGAAAACTGGAGAGCACGGTGCACAGTGACATGAAAAAGTGCTTAGGACATCTGAATGGGAAAAAGAATACACGATCGTATATATGTAATAATTACAAGTACAAATGCGTATGGAAAACAACCCCAAACTGTGCAAGGAAAACAGTAACATAAAGAATTATTATTGTGTTTAAAAACCTACCATACGAACCTATTCTGAACTCAGGGCATAATATACTTTAAGATCTCCGTAATAAATGTGAGTAATCAAATGCTTTTGGTTATAGTCCAAGGATACACACCGCTACCTACCCAAGTAGGAGTTGATCTTTCGGATCCTGAGACACATACACAAAATCCCTGGAGAAGAACAGAGGGGTCAGCTCCAGCAGTGGCACAGTGACACAAGACAGTGCGCTCGAATGCTTTACCTTACCTCAAATACGCCTTCGGCTTATAACCCATAGCCAGAGCCTTTTCCTCCGCCATAATCAGCATTGCAGACGCACCATCGGTCTGAAAAGTTACCCAGACAACAGCGCTCAATTCTTCAGCTTCACTCATCTTCTAAGTCCTGTTCCAGAATCTACAAACTCGCCACACTTAAACAGTGATTCTAGGGAACAACCCTGACTTCTCTGCTCCATCATTAAATCGCAATTCAAACACACACTGACCCACTTTTGGAGGACAGGGGAGGGGCCGGCTCAGACACTATCACAAGTGCCAAAATAGATAAAGAGAAGAGGTAACTTTAGAAATATGTGGACTTATGGGGCCGGTGCAGTGGCACAGTAGGATAATCCTCTGCCTGCAGTGCCGGCATCCCATATGGGCGCCGGTTCTAGTCTCGGCTGCTCCACTTCCAGGCCAGCTCTCTGCTATGGCCTGGGAAAGCAGTAAAAGATGGCCCAAACTTGCATGGGAGACCAGGAAGAAGCTCCCATCTCCTGGCTTCAAATCAGTGCAGCTCCGGCCGTTGTGGCCATTTGGGGAGTGAACCAATGGAAGGAAGACCTTTCTCTCTGTCTCTCCCTCTCACTGTCTGTAACTCTACCTCTCAAATAAAATAAATAAAATCTTAAAAAAAAAAAAAAAAGAAATATGTGGGCTTTTTGGGGGCCAGCGCTGTGGCGTAGCGGGTAAAGCCGCCACCTGAAGTGCCAGCATCCCATATGGGCACTGGTTCGAGTCTCATCTGCTCCACTTCTGATCCAGCTCTCTGCTAAGGCCTAGGAAAGCAGTGGAGGATGACCCAAGTGCTTGGGCCCCTGTACCCACATGGGAGACCTGGAAGAAGCTCCTGGCTCCTGACAGGCCCAGCTTTGACTGTTGCAGCCATTTGGGGAGTGAACCAACAGATGGAAAATCTCTCTCTCTCTCTCTGCCTCTTCCTCTCTGTAACTCTCTGCCTTTCTAATAAACAAATAAATCTTTACAAAAAAAAAAAAAAAAAAAAGAAATACACAGGTTTCTTTTTTCTTTTTTTTTCTTTTGGCACAGAATCGGAGGATTTTTAAAATTAAAATCATTTCTCATTATTCAGTTATGTCTAAATACCTGGGTTATTTCTCAGCTGCTCAAGCCTGCTGATTTTAGGTGATTTTCTTCTGGTTCTAGACTTCACAGCAAGCAAATCAAAACATCAGAATAAAGGCCTGCCTTCTAGGGACACACTTTTCCCAGATGACAACTGAGAATTTGGGGGCCACAAAAGGAATACCACTGAGGGCAAAAAGCCTTTTACCATTATTTCAAAAACAAGAGCTGCCCCTAAAATCCAAAACTCCAAAGAAACTACTCTGTACAGTTTGCAAAATCAAAACTAGTTCTACCACACCCGACTACAGTTTGGTTAATTCGGCAACCCTGAAGAAACCACGGCCACCAACAGGAGGGACATAAAGACGGGGCACACAGGGCACTGCACAACAGAAGCGTGTGCTACTCCAGTAATAGTACGGTCACGGTGCCACTGTGTGAGTTACAATTATAATGAGTGCAGTGCACCACTCATTTCTAAAAGCCCATGTACCTGTGATCTGTGTCTCTGACGTTCGCTGAGTAAACCCCAGAAGTGGTCCAGGGGACTTAGCCCTGATGAGAAAAGCCCACGCCACGTGGCCCTGCCATCCAGTCAGCTCTGGGAATGACCAGCCCTTTACTGCTTGGCCTCACAGATGGCGTACCATGCAGTCAGAGCCAGTCCAGGGGCCTCCACCTAGCCCATCGACAACAGGCACTGGTCACTCACCGTGGGCAATTCTATCTCCAGACTTTATGGCTGGACAGGGGAGTTGTAGTGTAAGACAAACGCTGACCAGTCGGAGAATAGCCAAAGGCCATACCCAGGATGGCAGGAGACACACATCTGACGAGCACAGCAGAACTAGTATGGACGGTTCACTAAGGAGGTGGCAAGCAAGCAAGGAAGGCTATGAAGCCGCACGCAGACAAGTGAGAAAAGGGGGATAGATTCATTTCATGGTACCTTCAGGAAATAATTTTGAGGTCAGTAGAAAACCTCAAAATTTTCTAGCTCTCAGGGTTGGAAGAAGTATCCTGTTACTCTTTCTGCCTACTTTTCCATATCCTCCATGACTCCCCAGTTCGGATCCCATGCTGTACCCAAGCTTTTCCCCGAACAGGCCCTTGCCCTCAGATCTCCTGGGTTTGCATTTGCTGCCCCCCTGGCCTAGAAATGCCTGTGTTACGCTTCTGAAACTGGCTTTTCCCCTCCCTGGGAGAGCTGCTCGCTGCTCTCTGACCCCTGTTTGAGTCAGGGTCCTTTGTTTATTTTCTCCACTGGCCCACACAACCCCCACAGCACTTTCTCACCGCATCACAACCATCTCTCACATTCCTAGTGTTTTGCGTGGGCAGTACAAGTTTTCTGAAAAGCACAGCTTTTGTATCGTAACAGCGTGGCTGCATCAGATGAAGTCTCAGGCCTTGAAACTACTGTGCATCCTGTTTAATGATTCTCTTGTCACCTTATCTCCAGCATGAATGACTTGATTGTTAAGCCTCTGCTCCTAACACCCACAAATAAATCTCCTTTAAGCTTTTCCATTGAGAGTGCAGAAACACAAATAGCAGCGGTAGCTACCAGGAAAGAGGAGTTCGCAGCTGTCACGGTGCCGTAGGGCTTGATGAAGGCAGGCTTCAGTTTGGCCATCTGCTCCAGGGAGGAAGGACGGATGCCACTGTCTTTGGTGACAGTATCTTTTCCTACAGAAACACAGACTTTTTAACTCTAAGGAACTATAGGCGCGTGTAAGCTGTCCAGAGAAACACGCTTTAAAAATTATGCCAGATGAAAATGTGAACATCAACTACTCACTAGAAAGCCTTTTACAGTGACCATGAGATGATCACATTTTAAACTAAACCCCTAAGACAAGCGAAAAGGCAACGGAGTGGTTTAATAAAAAGGGCGTCCTGTCTTACAGAATTCATTCCCACTGGCTATTCTGTACAGAAGCTGGAGGAATCTGGAATTTTAAAAGTGGGCATGCACCAAAGATCTCACATAGATCCCAATGTGCACCTGCTGTCACAAGCGCAACCAAGACTCGACTCTCTGTTTAGGAATAAAGGCTGAGGGTTTAAAACAGAACCAAAAGGCTTGCTGAAAAGTCACTTGGGGTTTTGTTGAGTTTTGGGAGCGTTTGCGGCCACCTGGAAGTCCACGAGGCAGCTCGCTTTACCTGGTACTTTAAAGGGCACGACATCGGAAAGGAGCCCCTCGTCCTGCGCCTTCTTGGCCAGCGTGTGAGAGCGCAGTGCGTACTCGTCCTGCTCCAGCCGAGACACAGCAAAGGCAGCAGCCAGTCGGTCTGCGGAGTGGCCCATGGTCTCATTGGTGGAGAACTCGGCCACGGCGGGGAGCTGGGGATGGAGACGTGAGGACCAAGTACACAGTGAACAGGTGAGGGAGGACTCGCAGGACTGCGTGCCCCAGGGGAAAGCGGGTCTGCTGCTCCCCGGCTACCAGGCTCTGTGGGGCCTCTCTGCAGAGGGCTCAGCGCTCACATCCTCTAATACCTGGCCCCAGGCAACCACACCTCCCCCTGCTCTGTACCTACGAGGAGCAAGGCCAAACCCTGGGCTGTGGCACCTAATTCTAAACCTCTGCAGTGGGGTGCTCTGGAGACAAGTCTTTATCCACAGTAAGTTCACAAGTCGTACCTCAGGCGACAGGAAATTTAATCTGAATTTAGAGATCAGAGACAGTCGCTGGCCCAGAGTCTTGGCCTTATTGAGATCAAGCATCATCTTCCTCATTTTTCTTGAATGACGAATAGGGACATCAGACATTAATTCCACACCTCCTGCCACGATGACATCACACTGGCCGGAAGCAATCAAGCCAACACCTGCGGGCACGGTCGCACACACATGAACATCTTTTGCAGAAAAGAATTTACTACTGAATTTTAAGCTTTTTTTTTTTTAATATTTTTTTATAAGTCAGAATTATATATAGAGAGAGCGAGCAGAAGTGACAGAGACAGAGAGATCTTCCATCTGCTGGTTCACTCCCCACATGGCTGTAACTGGGCCAGACCTTCCTCCAGGTCTCCCATGTAGGTGCAGGGGCCCAAGAACTTGGACCATCCTCCACTGTTTCCCAGGCCACAGCAGGGAGCTGGATTGGAAGCGGAGCAGTTGGGACTCAAACAGACACCCGCATGGGATGCCAGCATTGCAGCTGACAGCTTAACCTGCTGTTGCCAAGCACCGGCTCTAAGTTTTTTAAAGAGAATTTCATTTGGTTAGTTTTAAATTTCTCATTATTTATTTATTGAAGAGGCAGAGACAGACAGCTGTCAACCACTGGTTCACTCCCCAAACTTTGCCTGCTATGGCAAGGGCTGGGTCAGACCACAGCCAGGATCTGGGAACTCAAACCAGGTCTTGCATGTGGATCTACAAAATGTCTTACAACTTTGCTTAAGTTTCTTAGGAGAAGTTGTAATGGTTTATAAGAATGCTAAAGATACAGGAAGAACGTGAAGGAAACAGTTGTAACATTTACTTCCTTATTTTTAATTATTTATCTTATTCATTTGAAAGGCAGAGTTACACAGAGACAGAGAGGTCTTCCATCTACTGGTTCACTCCCCAAATGGCCGCAACAGCCGGGGCTGGGTTGGAAGTACAGCAGCTGGGACTCACCGGTGCCCACATGTGATGCCAGTGCCACAGGTGGCAGCTTTACCCGCTACACCACACGCTGGCCCCGAGCTGTAGCATTGAAACCAGTGGCTTCCAGCCGCAGCAGTGAAGGAGCACTGCCCTCTGTGGGCTGTTACCACGCTGAGTCCTCTGGGGCCCAATCCTTCAGGACCCAGGATTCCAGCCCCAGGTTCTGCGGCAGCCGCCTAGGCAGTGTCCTCCAGCTGACGACCCCTGCAGCGGCCACACCCGCCACGATGGAGGACCTGTGCTGACGACCGAGTCCCCCGGCACGCAGGGCGAGGAAGAAGTCGAGAACCACTGTCAAGAGCTGAGGCTTTTCAACGCCAGCTAGTCTTTTCATACAGATTCTTCTCATCACTTTTTATAACATCTTTCCTCAGGCCCCAGCCATGCGGGGGCCACACATGGTGTTAGCCCCTAAACAGGGTCACACTGAAAAATACAAATGTAGGGGACAGCACTGTGGAGTAGTGGGTTACACCATCGCCGGCATCCCACATGAGTGCTGATTCATGTCCTGGCTGCTCCACTTCCAATCCAGCTCCCTGCTAATGTGCCCAAGGAAAAGCAGCGAAAGGTGGCCCAAGTACTTGGGTCCCTGCACCTAATGAATGAGATCCTGATGAAGCTCCTGGCTCCTGGCTACGGCCTGGCCCAGCCCTGGCTGTCAAGGGCATTTGGGGAAAAGAACCAGTAGAAGGAAGATCTCTCTCTGTTTCTCCCTCTCTTTCTGTAACTCTTTCAAAGAAACAAGCAAGCGCACACAAATGTAGGCATCGATGCAAGACTATTTTCTATGATTACGTGAAAGACAAAGGAAGAGGGTTAGCACACACCTCCCGCTTCCAGTCACACGTACCTGTGGTCATGGCCTGGTTGGCAGAGATGCACGCCATGGTGACAGTGTGAGCAGGGGTCTTGTCAGAGAAGCCAGCTCCGAGGGCGGCCTTCAGGAGACACAGTGAACAGACGATCATCACAAAGGAAGGGCGGTGGGGACGACACTCTGAACACTGCTTCCTTATTCTCCAGAGCCACATTTAAAAGGCAATTTAGCCCATCACAGAAATGGCTTACTGACCTTTCATCTGCCACTCACTGACAGGCACCTGTGCAGCTCCCAGGAGCCCCGTTTCTCCTGCACCAAACAGGGCTGCCAGCTCTTCTAAACCACCTGTCACGCTTTGCTCAGAACCTTCGAGGGTATCAATATGCAATTTGACTTGAAGTTTTCAACTTTTCAAACACACTGAAAGCAGGTGTGATGAATACAATGCATAGAAGGATAAAAGGTGATGGGGTGGGGGTGGGGTCTCAGAACCTGTGTCCCTGTGAGTCGTCAGGTTTAGCAGCAAAGCTGAAGCCATGAGATATGACAATGATCACTGAACTGCCCACTCACCAACAGTGCCACTCAGCACTGCTTGCCATGCACCGCCCCTCACTGCCAGGCAGAGGCTCCCAGCACTGCAGACCCAGCACTGCATGCCCAGCACAAACCAGAGATGGCAAACTTGCCAAACACACGCGAGTGCACGTTGATGAAAGACACTTTGGAGAGCTGCCTGAGTTACAAGTCTCTGACGAATAAGCGTCAGACCAATTCAGCACTAGAAAACAGGAAACTGGCCAGGATAACGACACAACTGCAGATTCATAGAGAGAATCCTCTGCAATTTGAGGGGCACTGAGAGAAACTCAGACCCTCCATTACTCTTGCAAAACATGGCCTCCATAAAAGCCAACCAAGAAATGAGTACATCTATGATTTTTATTGCACTACTGAGGAAACTGCACTATTTACTGTTGCAAAAAAGAAAAGAAAAGAAATCAATGCCTGATTTCATTTTTACTGATGTAAAGAATTAACACAAGGCACAGTGGTTAGGATGCTGTTTGGTGGGGCGGGATTGTGGTGCAGCAGGTTAAGCCGCTGCCTGCGACACTGGTATCCCATATTGGAGTACCAGTTGAGGCCCAACTGCTGCACTTCTGATCCAGCTTCCTGCTAATGGTCTGAGAAAGCAGTGGATGATGGTCCAGGTGCTTGGGCCTCTGGCACCCATGTGGGAGACCTGGATAGAGTTCTAGGCTCCTGGATTCGGCCCAGGTTAGCCCTGATCATTTCGGCCATTTGGGGAATGAGCCAGCAGATGGAAGAGCTCTGCCCCCAACTTCCCTGTCTCTGTCACACTGTATTTCAAATAATTAAGGAAATAAACCTTAAAAACAAAAAACAGACACCACTCGGGTCACTCACACCCCATACTGGAGTACTGGGGTCCAATTCCACTTCCTATGAGTGTGTATCCTGGAAGGCAGCACAGGACCACTTGGTGCCAAGTGAGAACTCAGTGCTTGAGTCCCTGTCACCCCACAGGAGATCCCAATGAAGCTCCTGGCTCCTGGCTTCCATCTGGCCTAGCCCTGACTGTTGTGGCCATTTGGGGAGTAAACCAGTGGAAGAAAGATTTTTCTCTGTCTCTCCCTCTCTAACTTTGACTTTCATATTAATAAAAAAACTAAAACAAAACAAAACAAAACAAAACAACCAACAACTATAGAATCAATGCATAGGTGTAATTACAAAATATTTACTTCTGGGCCGGCGCCGTGGCTCAATAGGCTAATCCTCCACCTTGCGGCGCCGGCACACCGGGTTCTAGTCCCGGTCAGGGCGCCGGATTCTGTCCCGGTTGCCCCTCTTCCAGGCCAGCTCTCTGCTATGGCCAGGGAGTGCAGTGGAGGATGGCCCAGGTGCTTGGGCCCTGCACCCCATGGGAGACCAGGAAAAGCACCTGGATCCTGGCTCCTGCCATCGGATCAGCGCGGTGCGCCGGCTGCAGCGGCGGCCATTGGAGGGTGAACCAACGGCAAAGGAAGACCTTTCTCTCTGTCTCTCTCTCTCACTGTCCACTCTGCCTGTCAAAAAAAAAAAAAAAATTTACTTTTATAATGTTAAATTTTCATTCTCAAAAACAAAGCTCATGGGGCTGGGGCTGTGGCATAGTGGGTAAAGCCCCCACCTGCAGTGCCAGCACCCCATACAGGTGCCTGTTTGAGTCCGGCTGCTCCACTCTGAACCAGCTCTCCACTATGGTCTGGGAAAGCAGTGGACGATGGCCCAAGTGCTTGGGCCCCTGAACCTACACTGGAGACCCGGAAGAAGCTCCTGGCTCCTGGCTTTGGATCAGTGTAGCTTTGGCTGTTGTGGCCATTGGTGGAGTGAACCAGTGGATGGAAGACCTTGCTGTCTCTCTCTGTAACTCTGCTTTTCAAATAAATACATCTTTAAGAAAGAAAAAAAAAAAAAACCTCCCCAAACCTGTACCCCTGCTCACCCATTTACCATGAAATTCTGAACTCCATCACAGGGATTCATTTTCAGTGGGCTTTTTCTGAAACTCTTTCTCCCCAGAACACAAATTCCCCTGCAGTTTGATAAACTTGATAAACTACACGTTTTCAAAGTCTAGGTTAAAGAGGCTCCATGTTTCTTTACTGATTTTGCCTTTCATACTGTGTTACCTTTATACTGTTCACCACAATCTGCAGAAGTACAGTGTACTTGCAACACCCTCCCATTCTGGTCTTTCCAGGTTGGCCTGACACGAAATGCCCGATTGACTGGACTGACAGCTATCACCTGGCAACTGCACGTCAGCCTCGCCACATAACCCAACAGGGAAGGAAATGGAGGCCAGAGTTCAGGGTCAGGGCAGGGCACCACAACAGGGCAAGTGTAAAAGGCACTCGGGTTGCAATGGCCTGATCCTCACGAGGGCCTCGCTAGCACGCGTCACCCCTGGCTCCGGCTGCCCTTCAGGATTGAGGCAGCTTTAAATAGAAGTGGTGCTGGTGCCCTTGTCCTCAGGTTTCTATTTAAAGTCTGAACAGCTCTCGAGGCGCCAAGGGAAAAGGAAGATGATGATGCCTCTGGCTGAGCTGGAGAACAGCGTTTCCAGCAAAGTCAGGTTCACGAGACACCGGAAGCCTTTGAGGATTTCTCGTTGACATCATTACTGCGGACGAAAGGCCCTAAAGAAATTCCTTAGCTGGAAACGTTAGCTTTTAAGTCACAATACAACTCTGAAGTGACATTCTCGTAACATATCCACGCCCTCAACTCTACCTTCACTCCAGTTACCACAGGAATGACCTGCAGTCCCCAAAGTACCACCAGCCCTGCTGGTGTTGGGAGAGGGCACGGGAGGGGCCCTAGCTCGCTGCCAATCAGCTGAGATTCGCACATACATGTAAAATGTCTAGAGAAACACTTACAGAACATTATGACTTCCATTTTAAGAAAGAATAAGGATATAAATGAAACAGACTTAGTGTTTAGTTTTTAAATGCTCTATTAAAAGTCACTTATTTTCAGGATATAAAGGTTGAAAATGTATTATGAACCACCTCATGGCTGGATGCACTCATGAAACTGCTGCATCTGACATATTCAGCTACCTGTAAGTTCCGGGAAAAACAGATTCCGGAGGGAAACCAACTTCTATCCGTTCTTAACTCTTCCCTGTGCCCCGACAACAAACACCTGCTTTCTGTGGGCTTCTGCAGGGCAGGCCTTCAGCATTGCCCACAGGCAAAGGGAGCAGAACCCTTACGTTCAGTCTGCCACTCCACCCTCTCCTCTCGGCCGTCACCCTCACGACTACCCTGAGCCCTACAGTGTGGCAGGCACAGACCCGAACTGAGCAAAGCGCTCGGCCACTGACACGGGCTTGAGATTGAACTTTACCCAAATAAACACTTTCAAAGTGAGAGCAAGCACCAAAGACACGCTGGAACTATTCACGGTGAGATGTCTCAGGACACGTGGCAGCTGTGCCCAGGCCCGTCTTAGTCCCGGTTGCCCCACACCTCCTGGAGCCATGCCAACTAGGGTAAGGGTGAACTCCTGTGAAACGGCTTACAAAACACCACCGTGTGTCATCTAGGCAGTGAGAACAGGAACGAGCAAGGTTACCTCCACCCAACAAAAACTAAGCCTTAAAATGGCTTGGAAAATGCTGAAATTTTAAATTAATTAGAAGCCATGATATTTAACGTCACTAAAAGTAGTATCAGCCACACTGCGGCATAATCTCTATCTTCCTACCATGACAGACAGACATATGAACACTTCCTAAACCTGCCCAAATAACTTATTTATTGTAAAGTATGAATACATGTTAATATAGTTTGTATCATTTGATTCATAATATAATTCTTTTAAATACTATTATTCAAATTGTAAAATCACATTTTAAGTCAAATGTAACTTTACTCAGATTTTAAAGTCTTTAAAAAGTAAATTATAGCAGCCGGCACTGTGGCGTAGCAGGTAAAGCCGCCGCCTGCAGTGCCGGATGGACACTGGTTCAAGTTCAGGCTGCTCCACTTCCAATCCCGCTCTCTGCTATGGCCTGGGAGAGCAGTGGAAGATGGCCCAAGTCCTTGGGCCCCTGCACCCACAAGGGAGACCTGGAAGAAGCTGCTGGCTTCTGGCTTCAGACTGGCACAGCTCTGGCCGTTGTGGCCAACTGGGGAGTGAAACAGTGGATGGAAGACCTCTCTCTCTGCCTCTCCTTCTCTCTCTGTGTAACTCTGACTTTCAAATAAATAAATAAATCTTAAAAAAAAAAAAAGTAAGTTATAGGGACCAGCACTGTGGCATAGTAGGCTAAGCCTCCACCTGTGGGGCTGGCATCCCATATGGGCGCCGGTTTGAGTCCCAGCTGCTCCTCTTCCGATACAGATCTCTGCTATGGCCTGGGAAGGCAGTGGAAGATGGCCCAAGTGCTTGGGCCCCTGCACCCATGTGGGAGACCCGGAAGAAGCTCCTGACTGTGGACTGGCTCAGCTCTAGCTATTATAGCCATTTGGGGAGTGAACCAGCAGATGGAAGACCTTTCTTTGTCTCTCCTTCTCTCTGTCTGTAATCTACCTCTCAAGTAAATAAATAAAATCTTAAAAAAAAAAAAAAAAGTAAATTACATTAGTTGAAACTTAAATTGGTTCTCCTACCAATCCCTATCTCTTCTTTTTGTTCCCCAGAGAAGAGAGACAGCTCCCATCTGTCACTCCCTGGGTCACTCCCCACTGTCTGCAATAGCCTACTGGCTGGGGCTGGGGCCAGGAGCTAAGCACTCACTCTAGTTCTCCCACGTGGTTGGCAGGAATCAAATTACCTGAGCCATCACTGCTGCCTCCCCAGGTCTACACTGGCAGGAAGCTGAGTGGGGGCTGGGGATCAAACCCAAGTATCCTGATATGGGACATGTGCCATCTGAACCATTATCTTACCCACTACGTCAAACACCGGGCCCTATTTAAACAACATAAAGTTTGCTTTACTTACCTCTCTAGCAACATTGCTTGTTTTTACTTCCTGAACAACTGTGCCAAAGATGATGTAATCAACAACTTCCTTTGGGACATTGGTCCGATGCAACAAGCCCCTGAAAGCAGAGATCCAGAGCAAAGAAAAATTTCATACATCAAGGTACTGCCAGAGATCATCATGTAAAACACTGTACGTCTTTAGAGGGTAAGCACTGGATTTACAAGGGCAGAGACTATATCTTATTTTAAAATTATTATTTATCAGAGGCAGAGAAAGATAGACAGACAGAGAGTGCGCACATGCTGCTAACCACTGCTTTGTTCCCTAGTTGCCTCTGACAGCAGGGATTGGCTGGGCTGAAGCTAGGAGCCGGTCACTTAATCCAGGTCTCCCACGTGGTGGCAGAGACCTGACGAGTTGAGTCTGCACTAGCAGGGAGCTGACGTCAGGAGCTGAAGGAGGGCATCAAGCCCAGGTACTTCAATATGGAATACGGCTGCCGTAACTGGCATCTGAACCAGTAAGCCAAATGCCCACCCAGAGACTGTATCGCTTAATTTAACAAGCATTTAGCACCTTATCAAAGGAGAAATGAATCAGTGATTTAAAAAGTCAACATTTGATGCTCAATTGGTGATGAGAAATCACAGAGGAAAAAGAAATGATTTGGAATAGGATAAAAATGGGTAAATAAATACATAAATGTTAGCAGGAACCAGTTTTCAGTAAAAAGAGGAAGACAGATACAAATACAAAATCAAAGAGAAGAAATAAAGTCCTGGTCATATTAAATTTAAATTTGAAATATCAACATAAACACATACTTGAAAAAATACACAAGAGTACTTCAAAAAGTGTGTGGGAAAATGGAACTGAATGTTTATTTTGGTGCAAAAATATTGAAATTCATGGATTTTTTTCATAATATACATTTTCCATAAACTTGTATGTACTCCAGACTTCTTGTATATACTCTAGGATAGAAACTAGAAGTAGGCCGATACTGCAGCACAGCAGGTTAAGCTGCCTCTTGCAACACTGGCATCCTATATGAGCGCTGGTCTGAATCCCAGCTGTTCTGCCTCCAATCCAGCTTCCTGCTGATGCGCCTTGGAAGGTGCGGAAGATGGCCCAAGTGCTTGGACCCCTGGGATCCACATGGGAGACCCAAACGGAGTTCCAGGCTCCTGGCTTCAGCCTCAGCCCAGCCTTGGCTTTTGCAGTCATTCGGGGAATGAACCAGTAGATGGAAGACATCTCTTCGTCTCTTTTTTTGCGGCTCTTTTAAATAAACACATAAATAAATCTTAAAACAAAACAAAACAAAAAACCTAGAGGTAGTAACACTCCAACAGGAATGAGTGTTCCTTAAACCTACACTTGGTTTGTAATGAAAACAACTGAAACAAGTCTGAAACCAATCTCATTCATCCTTTTTGTGCTGAAGATAAACAACACTCAAAGACAGATAGGACTGTATCACACACAGGAACACTGGAATACAAAGTTGTCAAAACTCAACAAATTATATACTTAAAATCTGTATATTTTACTGTATGCAAATTATACTAAAAAGCAAAAGGGACAGAAAGAGCCAACTTGAAGGAGCTTCCATGAAAAAATGTACAATAATCCAAATTTTGAAAAGAATAATGATTGAACTTGGCTATAGCTCAAAAAATAAAAATCGATAAATCCTCATCAATCAAAAATAAACAAATGAATAAATAAAGCGAAAGCTGTGCTTTAAAGAAAAATGCCCACCAGTTAATACAGGGGGAATAACAGAAAAATCACAAATTTGTGATCTCTAACGTAACAAGTGATTCAGCCCAAAAATTATCAATGGATGCTAAAAAATTATTCATTATTGGGGTGCTGCCATGACGCAGGTTAATCTTCCGCCTGTGGTGCCGTCATCCCTTATGGACGCCAGTTCTAGTCCCAGCTGCTCGTCTTCCAATCCAGCTCTGTGTTATGGCCTGGGAAAGCAGTAGAAGATGGTCCAAGGGCTTGGGCCCCTGCACCCACATGAGAGACCCAGAAGAAGCTCCTGGCTCCTGGCTTTGGATTGGCACAGCTCCAGCTGGCCATTGTGGCTATCTGGGGAGTGAACCAATGGATGGAAGAACTTTCTCTCTGTCTCTTCCTCTCACTGTCTGTAACTTACCTCTCAAATAAATAAATAAAAATTAAAAAAAAAAAACAGATTATTGAGGAATCAGATATTTGCATGGTGCTAAGATATCACTTTATAGATTACTTGTGAATTACAAAGGAAAGCGAGTACCTTGAAACCAAAAGATCTGGCAGTCTGACCACCATGACCAAGAGGCCAGGTTCAGCATTATACATAAGCCTCTTATTCTAAAAAAAAATAATAATAATAAAATTTATTTATTTAATTGAAATTATTTAATTAATACAGAGGTGGGGAGAGAGAGAGAGAGAAAGAGAGAGAGAGAGAGAATCTTCCATCCACTGGTTCACTCCCCAGATGGTTGCAACAGCCGGGGCAGGGCCAGGCTGAAGCCAAGAGCTTGACCCAGATCTCTCCCGTGGGTAGCAGGGGTCCAAACACTTGGGCCATCTTCTGTTGCTTTTCCCAGGCCATTAGGAGGGAGGTGGACCAGAAGTGGAACAGGTAGGACATGAATTGGTGCCCATATGGGATGCTGGTGCTGCGGGTGGCAGCTTCACCTGCTATGCCACAGTGTTGGCCCAATCATGTACCTCTTAATGTGATATGATGCACTGCCTTATCCACAAAGCGTTCTTTTCCAAAAATCTACGCTAACTCTCAGTTTACAAGAAATTCAGAGAGAGCAAAGTTAAATCTCATCATGAAGAAACATCCAGAAAGCAGGAAATTCTATGGGACAGCTGGCCGAGACTTTGTACAAAGTCCATGTCAGGCAGGGAGGGAACAAAGAAAATGTTCTAAATCAAAAGCGATTCAAGAGACTCTTACACAGCAGGTAAAGCCACAGCCTGTCATGCTGGCATACAACTGGGCACCAGTTAGTGTCCTGGCTGCTCTACTTCCTATGCAGCTCCCTGCTAATGTGTCTAGGAAAGCAGCAGAAGACGGTTTGGGTATGTGTGTGTGTGAGCCCTTGCACCCACATGGGAGACCCAGATGGAGTTCCCAGATCTTGGGTTTGGTCTCGCCCAGCCCTAGCCTTTGCAACCATTTGGGAAGTCAATCAGCAGATGGAAGATTTCTTTGCCTATGTCTCTCCCTCTCTCTCTCTTTCTCTCTAACTCTGCCTTTCAAATAAACAAAAAAAAATTTTTTTTTTAAAGAGAGGGGTTAAAGAGACACATTTGTAATATGAATCATGATTAAGTCCTGGTTTGAAATTTCTTTTTAAAAGGCATTCTTGAAATAATTTAAGATGATGTGAACATGAACTAGATACTGGAAGTTACCATGGAATTATTGTTATCTTCTTAGCTATAGTATTGTTATCTTCTTGGCTATAGTAAGCTATAGCTATAAGGGAAGGTCCTATTCTTTCCTTTTTTTTTTTTTTTTTAAGATTTTATTTATTTATTTGAGAGGCAGAGTTAGAGGTCTTCCATCTGCTTGTTCATTCCTCAAATGGCTGCAACAGCCAGAGCTGGGCTGATTCAAAGCCAGGAGCCAGGAGCTTCTTCCGGGCTTCCACGTGGGTATAGGGGTCCAAACACATGGGCCATCTTCTGTTTTCCCAGGCCATAAGCAGAGAGCTGAATAGTAAGAGGAGCAGCCGGGACACAAACTGGCACTCATAGAGGATGCCGGTGTCACAGGTGGAGGCTTAGCCTACTACACCACAGCGACAGCCCCAGAGGTCCTATTCTTACAAGAAAAATGCTTGTGTGTTTAGGACTGAAGTGTGGTATCTGCAGCTGACTGGCAAATGGTTCAACTGAGATACAGCAAATGCGGCAGCATGGTAGCAATTAGAGACCCAGTTGTGGGGTATTTAGATGTTCATTGTATTGTCATTTCAATTTTACCTTATGTATCAGACATTTTCCAAAATAAAAAGTTGAAGAAAAATTTGCAAACTTCCAGCCTGGGATTAAAATAGCACCATGATGAGAAATGGGAAAAAAAGTCAGCTTTGGGGAAAAGTTAATTTTGGTTTTTATAAGCTGAACTTGAAGTGTCTAAGAAAAGAGGTCATATTTAAAGATTTGGGAGTCATATACATTTAAAAAATAAAGATTAAGTAGTTGAAATTCTTTAAGAAATTTTTAAAGTTTACTTTTGTTTACTTGAAAGGCAGAGAGTCAGAGATCTTCCATCTGCTGGTTCACTCTCCCAAGGCCCACAAAACCTGGGGCTGAGCCAGGGTTGGACCAGGCCTGGGCCAGGTTGAAGCCAGCAGCCAGAAACTCAATCCAAATCTCCCACTTGAGTGGCAGAGATCCAAATATTTGAGCCGTCATCTGCTGCTTCAAGTGCACATGAGCAGGAAGCTAGCATTGGATGCAGAGCTGGGACTCAGAGCCAGGCACACCAATATGGGATGCAGGCAGCCCGAGCAGCACCTTAACTGCTGCACCAGATGCCTGCCCCTAGCAGTTGAGATTTTAATGGGAAAGTGTACATACAGAGAAATGCAAATTCTAAGGACTCAAACTTGCAAAATACCCTTGAAAAAGATTAAGATTTCCTCTTTTTTTCTTTCAGAGTCAGTCAGGAAACAGAAGGAAAACCATAGAGGTATAACACTAAGAAGTCAAAGGAAGACAGTTCTGAGGACTGACAGTGTCACATGCGACATAGTCCAGAGCCAGAGGTCTGCAAAAAGACTGGTGTACAGAGTGCCGGAGAAGCGTCTGCAGCACGGCTATTGGACAGCAGTGCAGAGGAAAACCATTATCACAGGATCAGGCAGAGTGATGTGTGAGAAAGAAGAGCAATGCTTCACACAGGCTTGAAGTCTGAGAGGAAAAGAGAGAAAACCGGAGTTGAAAGTGGGAGAACGGTAAATGGAAGAATTCCTTTAAACTAAGACAAGCCTGGGGCTGGTGGAAGACACAGGTGTCATCGCTGGCTAATGAATGAGGTAATGCCTCTGGTGTTATGTCTACCCCAGAAACAGTCTTGTATTATATGACTCGGACAAAATCATTTTATACCTTGATCTCATTTAAGCATATCCAAATATTTTTAAATTTCCTTGAGATACAGAGAAAGAGACAAAGATCCTATTCACTGGTTCACTCTCCAGATGCTCCCAACAGATGGGACTGGGCCAGGCTGAGTCCATGAGAACTCGAGCCAAATCTTCAGGTGGGTGGCAGGGACCCAACTGCTCGAGTCAGCTCTGCTACTTCCCAGTTGACAGGCAGCTAGAACTGGGAGCAGAGTGGGGACTCAAAGCCAGGTATCCTGATGTGGAACACAAGGGTCTTAATGGCTAGGCTAAATGCTCACTCCTTGTTTTATTTTTCCTTGGTTTGCACATGAATCATTAGGTTTCTTTCTAGATAAATATCTACTTAATTGGTTCAGTCACCCTTATATGGAAATTGAGTTCCTAGGACAATCATCAAAAATATGTAAAAGTTTAGGATGACCATCTCATCCTGGGGCAGGGTACTCATGGAGGAACACTGTCACGCAGAGATACTGCAGACTGTTTCCAAGGTAATGACTACTGACACTTGCGAGGTACTCAAACTTCCAGAGTGCAAGTGGTTAAAATGAAGAACGAACTGATTCAATAAGAGCTAATCAGTAGTCAAAACCCTATAAAAATCTATATGCTAGATATGAACATTCTATAGAATATGCTATTTCAAGTGTAAAAGCTGGGAAAGTGCGTTTCAGGAAACAAGAACTAAAATGAAACTATGTACTTACGAAAGTGCTGCTCTAGCCAAATCGTGCGGCATCAGGTCTTTGTATCTGGGGAAAGAAAACAAATAATTTCAACCAAAAGCCTAGAACTCCAATAAAATTTTTCCTTTCTATTTGAAATACCCAAAGAGTATCTACCATATGCTGCTGCAAATGCATTTTACTATCCAAGGCATATCATTTCAAACGAATAAATAGTGTGACTTTGCCATTTGTCATCTTCAAAAATCTAGCAAGTCCTACCTCCTACTGAGCTTGCTAAGAATCCAACAAAAATGTTACCCAACTCTTTAATGTTCAGCATGACTGTGTTAAAGTTTCTTTAAGACTAAACTCTACCTTTTAGATCTCCTTTAGTAAAAATTTTAATGTGCTTTGCTTTTCAAAATTTATTTTCATTTTTTATTTGAAAAGCAGAGAGAGACACAACTTTCCTCTGCTAGTTCACTATACCAAATGCCTGCAACAGCCAGGACTGGGCCAGGCCAAAGCCAGCAGCCAAGAACTCCATCCTGGTCTCCCACCTGAGTCACCATCTGTTGCTTTCCCAGGATGCACTGCAGGAAGCTGGATAGGAAGCAGAGGAGCCAGGACATGAAGCAGGCACTCCTATATGGGACGCAGGTATCCCAGCCGGCAGCTCCGCCTGCTGCCCCATATCTGTCCCTACATTTACACTTTTTAACAACTGCTGAAATGAGGAATCAAATACCTACAGTTACACACACACACACACACATATAGTCTTCCTAGCAAAGATATTTCTTGATGGAACTTTCTTTTTCTATCTTGTTACTGCTAAGTACAAAGAGGAGCCCATCTCCTTCTAGTTACTACAGACTTCAGACTCTTAGTTTTACTGTTACTGTCTGAGTACAGAGAAGAGATCAAAAACATTGTTAAACGGGTCACCTCATGGATAAAACAGGGTGAATGAAGAAACTGATAGCACTACTTCTATAAGGAAATACAAGTACCTTCTAGGTTCTAAACTATTTAAAAAATATATCCTTCTTGTTCTTTGGTGTGTGTACAGGTATGGGTCTTTCACAAATCACGCAGTATTATACACAGTACTCTGCACCTTGATTTCTACACTGAACATACACACCTCAGATCTTCCATATAGATAGGCCTCACTAGTTTTAAAAGGTCTCTAATACTCCCCAGCAAGTTTTTGAATTAGTGACTGCCTGTTTAAAATATGAACATTAAAACAACCTTGACCAAAGAGAACAAACAGTTTGAGCCTAGTTACCAAAGTCCACAATCAGCCAGTGGAAAGACTGAGCCTCACTTGCAGACAGAAAAGGCTACAGGGTTCGGCTATTGGTCCTGGGGGAGTCTGGGGTGGTCTGAAAGCATTCCTGTCCCATTCACTCAGGGTTCTGCTGTGCCAAGGGTTTGGACTACTCCAAATCTCATTTTCAGGAGGTCAAAGCACTGGATTAGAGGCCCTAAAAAAATGCTCCTGGACCCACACCCTGAGCACTCAAAGTCCAAGGAGGCACAGAAACAGCACACCTGTCTCCAGCAAAGAGGAAAATGCCTGTGTAGGAAGTGAGCTACCTGGGCCGAGCTACACTAGGCTAGCAAAATATGGTTGTTTCAGGCTAAAACAACACTAGGCTTGTTCATGAGAAGGGATAAAAAACAAACTTTGTCATATTATTTCAGCCCTCCCTTGACTCACTGTATAATAATTTCATGGAGATTCTATCCAGAATATAGATATCTATCCAGATATCACTCCACTAACAGGACTGCTTTTGACAGTTCCTGAACAGAAGGGAAAATACGAGACTGTTTCATACTTACGAAGTGCCAGACAGCAAAAACGGGATGCGGACCCCATCCACCACCACGATGTTCCTTATATTGGGTTTGGCTAAGGTCTTCTTTGATTTGGTCTGGACAGCTTTAGGAAAAAGTCCAAAGAACTATTAATTGAAATATATGAAGTCAGATGACTTTTTACATTTTTAAAGACAGACATCCTAAGAAGAATTATGTCATTCACTGCCAAGTTGTGTTTGCCACTTATTAAACCAATTCAATATAAAATAAAAAGGCGGGATGTGCTACAAAATTGACTAGCATTTACTAGTTTCTAAATAATATTCAAGGTGAATAAAGATTATACCCAATGATGAGGGTTTTTATGCCATTAGCAAAACTGTTCTTTTTAACCAAGTGTGACAACCTAGCACATTAGAAGTAACCAATTTTACATGTGAGTCTGCCCATAATATTAGAGGCTGCCATAATACTGTATTCCCTTTACATAGCTTGAGGTTCATGCCTTTCTATGTAGAAATAAAGGCCATGTAGCTCATGACTATTGCTATTTTGGAAAACCCAGAATGCAACCTTATTCTATTTGACTTAATTTACCTAAATTTTTACTACTTCCTTCCCAGAGGTAAATGCTATTAATTTGGTGCATGCTTTTTCAAATTTTTTTTTAAGATTTATTTATTTATTTGAAAGAGTTACAGAGAGAGATAGAGGTAGAGAGAGAGAGAGAGAGGTCTTCCATCTGCTGGTTCACTCCCCAAATGACTGCAATGGCCAGAGCTGAACTGATCTGCAGCCAGGAGCCAGGAGCTTCTTCCCGGTCTCCCACGCAGGTGCAGGGGCCCAAGGACTTGGGCCATCTCCTACTGCTTTCCCAGGCCATAGCAGAGAGCTGGATCAGAAGTGGAGTAGCCGGGAACAACCTCCTGTATGGGATGCCAACACTGCAGGCGGTAGCTCCACCCACTACACTACAGCACCAGCTCCCAAATCCTTTTTTCTTTTACTGCATGCACATGCATACACTCATGTATGATACACACTTTTTTTTAAAGATTTATTTATTTATATGAAAGTCAGAGTTACGCAGAGAGAGAAGGAGAGGCAGAGAGAGAGAGAGAGAGAGGTCTTCCATCCACTGATTCACTCTCCAACTGGCTACAATGGCTGGAGCTGTGCCAATCCAAAGCCAGGAGCCAGGAGCTTCTTCCGGGTCTCCCACACAGGTGCAGGGGACCAAGGACTTGGGCCATCTTCTACTGCTTTCCCAGGCCATAGCAGAGAGCTGGATTGGAAGTGGAGCAGCCAGGACTTGAACTGGTGCCCATATGGGATGCTGGGCACTGCAGGCGGCAGCTTTACCTGCTGCTATGCCACAGCGCCGGCCCCAGGACAGGTTTCATTATGACTCAGCTCTGACTACTGTTTCTTTCAAACTGGTGGTAGACATTTATTATGAATATCTAAACTGCTAATTTTGAAATGATGGAGGGACGTTCGAGTGGATATACCCATTGGAAGATATTTAGAGATGTGAAACTAAAGTTCTAAAGAGAAGGGAAGCGTAGCTATGAAATATTTGAAGCTCAGAATACAGAAGAAAAGCAGAGACATATTTTGCAGAGGCTGCTTTCCCATAGCCCCCTCCGAATGATCCTGCTTATAGCCTCTGCCAAAGGGGCAGCCATGCCCCTAAGCCCATGGCAAAAGCTTATTCACTTCAGGGTAGGTGAACAGACCCATAACCACCAATCCAGAGCAGTCAACTAGTAGCCTGTGTCCTCTACCTACAAGTGATAAGTTGTGCCAGCCAGATTCCCTCTCTTAGGCATCTAAGCAATGAAGCATGGCAAGAAATGCAGATTAGTGAATCAGAAAAATCTAGGATGTGAGGAAAAACCTAGGAAATGATAAACTGAAGTCATCTGTAGGCGGAGTTATGGGTCAGCGAAAGCCCAGGATGAAGAGTGAAGAAAGATCAGTAGAGGCAAAAAGGCCAGGAAAGGCACACACCAGGAGCGGCATGAGAGAAAAGCTGTCAGTCCCCAGAGCTGCCTGCTCGGTCCCTAACACTTTCCACTCGGAGCACACAGGCATCCTCTCATCTTGAACTTGAGGGTCCATCACTTACAATTAAAACACACCTAACTTTGAGATTCCCCTACACTGAGAGGGCACCAAGGATGTGAGAAGCTACTTGAGCCCTTCAACCCACATGGGAGATCAAGACAGAGTTCCTGGCTCCTGGGTTTGGCCTGGCCCAGCCCTGCCCATTGTGGCCATTTGGGGAGTGAATCAGCAGATGGACAATCCCCCTCTCTCTGTCTCTCCCTTGTTCTACCATTCTGCCTTTCAAATAAATAAATAAATCTTTAAAAAAAATTCATTCTTCATCATGTATTGAACGGTCACCCACAAGACTCTTATCCTGTTTTGTCCGCATCAGCTCCTGGCTTCAACAAAACTCTCCCAAAGGCTAAGAACACGGCACCTTTGTATATATTCCAGAATGCCATGGGTACAAAATAGCAATGAACTGTGAGGATCTGAAATGCAGTTTAAAAGATCTGGGTCAGGGATCAGCGTAGTGGCACAACGGGTTAAAGCTCCAATCTGCAGAACCAGCATCCCATACAGGTGCCAGTTCCACTACCTCCCTTGGGTCTGCATTATCAGGAATCTAGAGTCAGGAATCCCACCAATGGGGGACGCAAGTATCTTAACCAAAGCTAAATGCCTGCGCCCCATCAGGGGGTTTCAGCAGTAGCCAGTAAGGACACACTTACAGCAGGTGCTGCCAAAAGTTTATATATCACCCAGAGATACTAACTCACTAAATTTACCAGAGGTCTAAATGACCACATCAAAAGCAGCAAATTTCCTTATTCTTTTGCATCATATTGACTAAACCAACTTCTTTTCACTAACAGGTCTATTGTATTTGGGATAAGTATATATTAATACGGTTCACAGAAAATTGGAACTGAAAGGTAAGTTTATGTTGGTGCAAGAAATTTTGAAATTCACGCCTACTCATAGAGAAAGCCTATCACCAACTGCAAATGTTTCAAGCTAACTTTTGGCCCCCACAGGTCTCAGATTGTAAGCCAATCATCTCCAGGACTGACAGCCAGAGGAGAACCTACTGGCCAACATGGTTTATGGAGACTCCAGGGCTCCAGTCTTCCAGGACTATGGACTCCAAAGCCCAGAAAGCAGCCCCTGCCAACACCCAAGTTCATTCCTAAACAATGTAAGGTCATTATTCATTGGATGCACAGTTTTCTAAATTGAAGGCAACAGTCATGTTCAAGCTGCTCATACAAAGGAAAGAAGTGGAAAACTAGTTTTTATTTTTATTCAGAATTTGCAAATGCAGTATATAACATTTAAGTAAAAAAATTATTGATGACTATTTTATAAGTTACCGTACCTGGAGCAGCCCATAGCTGGGAAGAACAGCTCAGGGGCCGTAGAGCTGCAAGACAAAATAAACTGTTTACAAAAAGCAGTATCACTCAATGTCTGTGCAACAAGCTTATAAATCTAAATCTAATCTTAAAAAGAAAGAAAAACGTAAACTTACAAAATCGGAGAGCCCATTTTGACGTGCTGGGAAGACTTTTAAATGTATATGTCAAGATGGAAGTCATGCTGAAATCTAAAGAGAAAAACAAAAGTATACTCCAGGTTATTCGAACAATTTGTAGCTTATATGAGGATACTTCAAAAAGTTTGTGGAAAATACAATTTAAAAATCAGTTTATTCTGATACCAAAATAAAACCTGAAAGCCATGCACTGTTGTCTCAGAATTTGAACTTTCTGAAGACTCCTTATTTTGTAGTCTTTGATCCGATAACCCTATCCATAGCTGATATGAAATATTATAAAATCTTATCTATTATCAACTATCCTTCTTCTCATATTGACACTACTATAACAGCCACACTGACATAGCTTCTCACCATGACCTATGGAGAGGGCATGGTTACTATACCCTCTCCACGAGATGGGAGAAACTGAGGCATGGAGGATGCAGTGACCTGCCCAGAGAGCCCAGGCAGCGCATGGCAGAGCAGGGAGCTGAACCCAGGCGGCAGGACTCCAGTGTTTGTGCGCCTCCCCTCTGCAGCTGAAGAAGCGGAGGCCGCTGCGCACGATCGTGGATCCGCCGCTGTCGCTCTCCTGCCTCTGGGAGCCCTAGCATGACGACGTAGGAGGCTCTGTGGAACCTTTGCACTTGAAGAGAATATTCAGGTATGGCGAAGCATCGCATCAGCAACTTACTCTCAACTGCTGCTTGGACAAAAAGTTTGTTGTACTGCACTTGCAACTTTTTTCAAAGCCTGATATTGCTTCAAAATCATAACAAATTTAAAAACTTACATATTAAAAAGTATTTAAGATATATTCACCACCACTCCTAATTCCTTCAAATCAGTAAAAAAAAAAAATCTGTAGACAAATGGTCACAGAATAAGAACAGACTGCTTACAAAGAAGGAAATAAAAAACCTGCTCATAACTATATGAAAAGATGTTCAATGCCACTTTTAAGAGAAATTCAAATTAAAACCACACAGATATAATCGTCTGTCAAATTGGCCAGGGCTTGGAGGTCTGACAGGCGTGTTGGGAGTTACAGAATGCACAGACACCCTTACACAGCCCTGCCAAGGCTGTGCGGTGATGTCACTCCTATAGAGGGCAGTTCAGCAGAGATCTGTCAAAACCACAACTGGTCTTAACTTCCGATCCGGCGATTCACTTCTGAGATTTCACTTCAGAGAAATTACTTGCACATCTGAAACCTGACCTTTGTTGTCACTAACAAAAGATTAGAACAACCAAAGATAGGTCATGTAAACCCTAACACAGCAACCCAGTGGAATACATATTCTGCAGTTTTAACAGATAAGGAAATGAAGGGGCTGGCGCTGTGGTGTGGCGCGCTAAGCCTCCACCTGCGGCACCAGCATCCCATATGGGTGCCGGTTTAGTCCCCACTGCTCCTCTTCACATCCAGCTCTCTGCTACGGCCTGGGAAAGGAGTGGAAGATGGTGCAAGTGCTTGGGCTCCTGTGTGGGAGATCCAGAAGAAGCTCCTGGCTCCTGGCTTTGAATCAGCCCAGCTCCGGCGTTGCAGCCTTTTGGGGAGTGAACCAGCGGATGGAAGACCTCTCTCTCTCTCCTGGTTTCTGTCTGTTACTCTACCTCTCAAATAAACAAATAAAATCGTAAAAAAAAAAAAAAAAAAAAAAAATAAGGAAATGAGTGGCCGGTGTTGAGGGGTAGCAGGCAAAGCCACCACCTGCATCCCATGTGGGTGCTGGTTCAAGTCCTGGCTGTTCCACTTCCAATCCAGCTCTCTGCTAATGGCCTAGGAAAGGCAACAAAAGATGGCCCAAGTACTTGGGTCTCTGTCACCCACATGGGAGACCTGGAAGAAGCTTCTGGCTCCTGGTTTTGGCCTGGCCTAGCCTCTGTGGCAGTTACGGACATTTGGGGAGTGAACAAGAGAATGGAAGCTCTCACTCTCTCTCTCTCTCCCTCCCTCCCTCTCTCTAACTCTTTCAAATAAATAAATAAATCTTTTTAAAAAAAAGATAAATGATTATGTACCAACATGGAACCATTTCCAAGCTCGATTAGTAAGAAAGTCAGGTGCAAAATACCACAATATGTACATTTCCTTGTATCAGTATAAAATATTCCTTGAAGAATAAAAACACTAAAAATGATTACTGGCTGCAAGGAAGGGAGCTGAGTAAGGGGATGAGGTGGAAGATTTGTTGTTGCACATCTTTAATAATTCCTCAATTTTGAAACAAGTTCTAACTTAAAAAACTCAACAGAATTTGCCAATGAAGGCTATGTCCAAGTTGGCCCCCCATAGTCTCTGCCTCTCAGGTTCACACCCTTGTCCAGGTGCCTCCACACTACAGCATGGTTGGTCTGAGTGAACAAAAGCCTGTGTCAGAAGGGATGGAATGTCACTTCTGAGATTGGGCTATAAAAGTTACTGAGATTCCGTCTTGGTCGGCCTCACATCCCTCACTCTGAGGGAAGCCAGCTGGCAGGTGAACAGCAGCCTTTCAAAGGGGCTCATGTGATAAAAACTCGCATCTCCTGCCAAGGGCCGTGGGCGTGATCCTCTAGTGCGGGCAAGCTACCAGAGGACTCCAACCCTGGCCAGCGTTCCAGGAGCAACCTCAATCCCAGGCAACATTCCAACTGCAACCTCATGAGATGCTCTAAGTCAGAACAACCCAGATAGGAGGCTCAGATGTCAGACCATCATAAATGGTAGGAGATGAAAAATATTTGTTTTAACCTGATAAATTTGGGGATAATTTGATACATGGCAATAGATAACATAAAAGTCTTAAAGTTTAACTTCTCTTGGGTCTTTGTACACTAAAAGAAAGATGCCTTATGGCTTTCAAAAAGAAAAAAAAAAAACACATGTTGCAAACGTGGATTGGAGAGAAATGAAGTCTAACTTCTAGGCACACCGGCCTAGGTCTATTCAAAGGACCCTGGCCAGGGCAGCACAAAGAGGCTCATGAGATGGGCGCCACCATTTCTAGACACTACTATAATGTCACAAGGGGCTGCCCCACAAATTCCCTAAGTTCTTCTTGAAATAAAATTCATAAAAATTAGTCGAGAAACTTTTGATAACAAAAAGGGAGACCCTGCTCTAATAGAAAGCTTTCTATAAAGCGCCAATCATTACAACTTCTTGAGCAGTTCTAGCACATGAACAAATAGCAACTGGGCAGCAGGCAGGAGTGAGCAAGCTCAGAATCGCGCTCATGCGTATGAAAACTGAGTATATGATAACCGCAGCATCTCAAAGAAGTGGGAGGGGTGAAGTAGTCAGTAAGTTTGCTAGGAAAATGGCTAACCACATA
Organism: Oryctolagus cuniculus; assembly: GCF_051225735.1. Classification (NCBI taxonomy): domain Eukaryota; kingdom Metazoa; phylum Chordata; class Mammalia; order Lagomorpha; family Leporidae; genus Oryctolagus; species Oryctolagus cuniculus. The sequence continues at coordinate 181,501,874 of NC_142868.1, forward strand.
TACACACACATATATATGCACACACAAATTTTTAAAATTTAATAGTTCTAGCAAAGAATATTTTTATAATCTTAGATGCAGAAGGGATTCCAACACATGGCACAAGACTCAGAAACCACAATAGAAAAGAGTAACTGGCTGACGCCGCGGCTCACTTGGCTAATCCTCTGCCTGCGGCACCAGCACCCCAGGCTCTAGTCCCGGTTGGGGTGCCGGTTCTGTCCCGGTTGCTCCTCTTCCAGTCCAGCTCTCTGCTGTGACCCGGGAGTGCAGTGGAGGATGGCCCAAGTGCTTGGGCCCTGCACCCGCATGGGAGACCAGGAGAAAGCACCTGGCTTCTGCCTTCGGATCGGCGCAGTGCGCCGGCCATAGCGGCCATTTGTGGGGTGAACCAACGGAAGGAAGACCTTTCTCTCTGTCTCTCTCTCTCTCACTGTCTAACTCTGCCTGTCCAAAAAAAAAAACCTAATAGACCTGATTATATAAACATTTAAAATATACACATAGCAAAAGATACTAAAGTCAAGTTAGAAGACAATTAGAGAAAATACTTATAACATGTAAAACAGAACAAGGTTAAGGCCCATAATACATACAGATTTTGTGCAAAGTACAGGAAAAACAGTAACAATCTGTAATGGAATCTATGGGTTTTGTTCCACTATCTCTTTCATCCCATTACATGGCTGCCACACATGATCTAGTCCAACACCAAGACTTATCTAATCAAGATAATCTCATTCTCACCACCAAAATCCTTGGTACAGGTAGCCAAGGCCTAGAGCAACCACGCACAAGACTGCCTTCACCACTGCTATTGATTTAGGGATTGTTCAGTCATTCTTTTTTTTTTTTTTTTTTTTTTTTTTTGACAGGCAGAGTGGATAGTGAGAGAGAGAGAGACAGAGAGAAAGGTCTTCCTTTTGCCGTTGGTTCACCCTCCAATGGCCACTGCGGCCAGCGCGCTGCGGCAGCCGCACCGCGCTGATCCGATGGCAGGAGCCAGGAGCCAGGTGCTTTTCCTGGTCTCCCATGGGGTGCAGGGCCCAAGCACCTGGGCCATCCTCCACTGCACTCCCTGGCCACAGCAGAGGGCTGGCCTGGAAGAGGGGCAACCGGGACAGAATCCGGCGCCCCGACCGGGACTAGAACCCGGTGTGCCGGCGCCGCTAGGCGGATGATTAGCCTAGTGAGCCGCGGCGCCGGCCAATTGTTCAGTCATTCTAACACTCAAGTCTTCTACCTGGAATTCTGAAACACCCATTTTTCCATCTGTGATCTGATGTGACTACAGCAATCTGCAAACATAAGCAAAGCTAGCCTAGGATACAAGTGACATCACAAGATGACAGAGCCAAGAATTTCAGGAAAAGAAATCAGTGCTCTGGTCGGCTCCCATCTGAAACCCATCCTCTTATTGTGCTATGAGCCAATAAATTCCCTTTAATAAGTAGATTTGGTTTGAATTTTCTGTCACTTGCAACTGAAAGGCTCCTTCCTGATATATGACCAAAAGCAAAAAGGAGCAAATGAACAATTCACAGAAGAAATTAAAATGCCAAATAAACAACATAAGAATGTTCGACCTCACTAACAATGAAACTCTTCAAAAATTAAAGAAGGTAAGATTTGGGGTTAACAGATTGGCAAAAATTAAGAATATGGCTAATATACAATGTTAGCAAGAATGAATTCAACTAAATACGCATTTCCATGTACTAGCTGATAGAAGTTTAATTGCTATGGACTTTTTGGAAGACAATTTTGTAGCCAGCTACCAAAATTTAAACTGCAAATATCTGAGTTGGATAATTCCTTATTGATCTCTAACCTGTAGAAATATTCAAAATGTATGCATAGCATACATAAGTCTTTAGCCTACAGAAATACCCAAGGCAGTCATAACAGAAAAGTGGGACTGATCTAAATGCACACTAATAGAAAACAAATTATAATGTGAACATACAATGGTATGCCGTTCAGTATTTTGTAAAGAAAATATGATGTAATGATATACATATACATACTGATATGGACGGAGGCCCAAAATATTCATTAAATGAAAAAGCTAGCTGCAGACATTTGCGTAGGAAAATCCCATTTGTGACAGAAAGAAAGAAGAAAGTCAAGGTTTCAGTGCCTGTTCGAGTCCCAGTTGCTCTACTTCCTATCCAGCTCCCTGCTGTATAAATAAAAAATTACATGACCTGGAAGATGCTCCTGGCTCCTGGCTCAGGTCTGGCCTAGCCCAGACTGTAGCGGCCATTTGAGGAGTGAACCAGCAGATGAAGCCCCCTCTCTTTGTAACTCTACTTTTCAAATAAATAAAGTCTTAAAAAAAAAACAAAGCCCATAAAGATGTAAGTCTGGATATGAAAGAAATAAGAAGATGCTTTTATTTAATATTTTTTTTTAGTTTTATTTGAAAGGCAATGAAAGAGAGAGAGGTCTTCCATCCATTGCTTCACTCCCCCAAATGGTCCCAATGAAGCCAGGAGCTTCTGGGTTTCCCACATGGGTGCAGGGGCCCAAGCAGTTGGGCCACCTTCCACTGCTTTCCCAGGCGCATTACCAGGGAGTTGTATAAGAAGTGGAGCAGCTGGACTCAAACCGGCACTGTGGGTGGTGTCTTAACCTGCTAAGCCACAATACTGGTCCCTCTTTAATTTAATTTTTTAACTCAACATTTTGCTTTTGTGTACAGTATAATTCTAGTTTTATTTAACATTTCTACATATACTACTATCTTATGTAAGTATAAAATATACAAATGCATGAAAACTATACAGAGGAACACACAGGAAGATGCTATCAATAGTGTCTGAGTGGTGGAATTACAGATGTATTGCTTTTCTTCAGACTTTCCTGTAGTTTCCAGGAAAAAAATTTACATGACACAGATTCCTTCAATAATTAACACAAGGGGCTGTCACTGTGGCGCAGCATTTAGGCCTGGCCTGGAAGCGCTGGCATCCCATATGGGTGCTGGTTCTGAGTCCTGGCTGCTCCACTTCCGGTCCCGCTTTCTGCTATGGCCTGGGAAAGCAGTGGAGGATGGCCCAAGGCACCCGTGTGGGAGACCCGGAAGAAGCTCCTGGCTCCTGGCTTTGGATCAGCTCAGCTCTGGCTGTTGCGGCCATTTGGGGAGTGAACCAGTGGGTGGAAGACCTCTCTCTGGCTCGACTACTCTGTGTAATTTTGTCTTTCAAATAAATAAAATAAATCTTAAGAAAGAAAAGAATTAAAACAAAAGTAGAGATTTCAAAAGTCAGAGGAACAACACAAACTATCCTATGGGAGGACTGACCACGACCATCACTTGCAAAGCTGCAGAAAACAGAAATTCTGCCTCCAGAATATTCAAAGCATGGAGACCCGACCCCAGGGAAGGGGGGGGGGGGGCGGTAACTATGAAAGATACAGGAAGCTGCAGGCACCTGGAAGGAGCACAGGAAGGGGGGGGGGGGGCTAAGCAAGCAGCAGAAGCCAAGGCTCATTATTGTAACATCACCAAGACACAATGTAATAGCTACCAGCAACCCTCTCAAACCAGGCCAAGTCAAATCCTGGCTCCATCAGAACCGTGTGGCTTCACGTTCCTCTTGGAGCCTTCAGGTATGAATGGAGATAATCTTATTAACCACCTGGAAGGGCTGCTATGAGTGAATACGCAGCCACGTACAACTTGGCGTGACATGCTGCTACCCAGGTATTTGCTTCATCTTAGCAGTGGTTATTCAAATACACTTAGTACCCCTGAGAGACCAGGACACATTCTAACACTTCAGCCCTGAGGGAGTTTACAATTTTGCTGAGAGTTCAGGGCATAAAATGGTGAAGCCAAGAGGGTGATCTATGTCAGAGGCTGGCAAGCTACAACCCATGGGCCTCTAGCTAGCAAGTTGTACACACCTCCAGAGTTGTCAGCAAACAGTATCTTACACTGACAACCGTACCCTTGCAAAGTGCCAACTGCAATCTGGCCCTTTACATAAAAAACTGCTACTCTTGATCTATGTAATCAAGGCTGCAGGCAACTGGATACAGAAGACAGCATTACGTGGGCAGGAGGCAGGCTACAGAACCCCCCAAATCTCATGATGTCATCAAGAAACCTTCTTGGGGTCAGCGCTGTGGTGCAGCAGGTTGAAGCCCTGGCCTGAAGCGACGGCAACCCATATGGGTGCCGGTTCTAGTCCTGGCTGCTCCTCTTCCGATCCAGCTCTCTGCTATGGCCTGGGAAAGCAGTAGAAGATGGCCCAAGTGCCTGGGCCCCTGCACCCACATGGGAGACCCGGAAGAAGCTCCTGGCTCCTGGCTTCAGATTGGCTCAGCTCCAGCTGTTGCGGCCATTTGGGGAGTGAACCAGCAGATGGAAGACTTTCTCTGCTTCTGCCTCTCTGTAACTCTGCCTTTCAAATAAATAAATAAATCTTTTTTTTTTTTTTTTTTTGACAGGCAGAGTTAGACAGTGAGAGAGAGAGACAGAGACAAAGGTCTTCCTTCCGTTGGTTCACCCCTCAAATGGCCGCTATGCCCGGCGCTGCGCCGATCTGAAGCCAGGAGCCAGGTACTTCCTCCTGGTCTCCCATATGGGTGCAGGGCCCAAGCACTTGGGCCATCCTCCACTGCCTTCCCTGGCCACAGCACAAAGCTGGACTGGAAGAGGAGCAACCGGGACAGAATCTGGCGCCCCAACCAGGACTAGAACCCAGGGTGCCGGCGCCACAGGCGGAGGATTAGCCAAGTGAGCCGCGGCACTGGCCAAATAAAATAAATCTTAAAAAGAAAAAGACCCTTCTTACAATTTACTCAGAAGTGGTCATCCAATTTCTGTTTAAAAGGCTAGGCTCACAGAGCTGGAGAACTCATTTCAAATAAAGATGTATTTTATTTGAATAGCAGCATTACAGAGAGTGGGCGGGGGGTAGGGGTGGGGAATGAATCTATCTTCCTTCTGGCTCACTCCCTAAACGGCCACTACACCCAGGCTGGGCCATGCCAAAGCCAGCAAAGCCAGGAGCCCCATCAGGGTCTCCCCGTGGGTGCAGGGGCCCAAGCACTTGAGCTACCTCCTGCTGCCTTCCCAGCCCCATTAGCAGGAAGGTGGAGAGCCAGGACTCAAACTCGCGCCCAAATGGGACCTCAGGCGGCACCTGCTGTGCCACAACGCCGGCCGAGGGCTCACGATCTGACTTCATCTTAAGTTCCCTGCCCTTTCCCACCGCAGAAGCCTCCTTTCGGCGGGGTTCAGCTTCATATCCGAATCCTGGCAATCTGAATCCCGGCTCTGCCAAGAACCAAAAAATTTACATTCTCTCTCCGCGCCTCCCAAACTTCGTTTAGAAAAATGCAAAGGATAACAATGATTTTGGGATCGTGAGAACTAAACAAAATGGTGTCAAGGTGCCCTACAGGAGGCCACTAGTGTCACCTGCTTTTGAGGCCCATTCCCTTTAGAACACGATTCCAAGTCTCCTTTCCAGCAACAAAATAGCTGTCCCGCGATGCAGAGCTCTCGGGAAGAAGTTAAGACTGGGGCCCTGGTCTCACTTCTACCACCTGTGGCCATAAAGTCACTCTGATCCGCTGGATTCAGTTCCTTCACCGATAAAGTGAGGGAGAGAATGACCAGAGGATCGCCGGGCCCCTCCTGGGTTAGAAAACCCCCGGAGCAACGGATCACCACGCAGGACCGAGGGCTGAGTCAGTTCCTTCCACCCTCATCCCAGCCCTTCCCCGAAATCGGGTGAAGCTGGCGAGCAAGGCACGCACCCCAACACGGCCCGGGCTTGAGGTCCCCACACACGCAAACAGCTCGTCGACTTGCGGTGGTAAATGAAGACGCGGGTGACAGGCTCAGAGCCAACCCAGACCCCTGCCCGATCTGCAGCTGGTGCCGTCTTCCTCCCTCCTCCTCCGAGCTCCCTTCAGCTCGCTCGACCGCGACTCTCCCGGGGGCGAGAGGCGGGCGCGGGCCGGGAGCTCGCCTGCGGGAAACGCTCTAAGCACAGCCGAGCACACGCCGCCGCTCACCTCAGTCGGTGTCGACGCGGATTCTCGCTCCGGGCAAGGTTCGGATCCAAGTACCAAGACTGTGCAGGACCCCGGGGCGGGTCCTGCCTAGAAAGGCCCCCTCATCCCCGCCCGCGGGCCCGGCAGGCCTCGCAGGCTGCCCACTGACCGCCTGACTGGAAAAACTCGACCCTCCGCCCCCTTCTTTCTGGGCCTCTGTTCTCCAGCGGAGAAAGCGTCCTTCCGGCCCCGTTACGCGGGAACGAGGCGTAGGGTTACGGGGCTGGCGGCAGCCCGGCCTCTGATTTTTAGTCAGGCAGTGCTTCGGCCGCCTTGGCGTCGCGGCCACGGGAAGAAAAGTCCTTTGCCGCTCCGCCCCGGCTAGAAGCGCTTTCCACTTTTCGTCCTCTTAGCTCAAGATGGTGGCCTCCCGGGCAATTGGCAGCCTGAGCCGCTTCTCTGGCCTCAGGATCCTCCGCTCCCGAGGTGAGCCCTCTTTGAGGGTGCCCCCGAACCAGGGTGGAATTCCGGGGTCTGGGGCGGCCCCGTGCCGCGGCTGCCTGGTGTTCCTTCGGGCCCGCAGTCGCCGGGGGCCCAGCCTTCGTCGGGGGGATACTGCCCTGGGACCCCGTTTGCTGTGTCCTTGCGGAGGGGCTGTCTCTCCTGCCTCCCGTGTCGGTCCTGCGGGCTTGTCAGGCTCTGCAGCCCCTGGGTTTCTGAGTCCTCTTCACCCGGCACGGCGCCTTTTCCGCAGGGCTCGCGGGCTGCACTTGCGGGCTCACGCCCCTCTTGCTTGCGTTGGTGTTGGTCTTAGACCAGGTGCGACTAGACTGGGAGCTCCAGGAGCACCCGGACCCAGGCTGTGGCGTCTTTGTGCCCCCACGGGCAACTTGCTTCCTGCTTGGATGTCTTTAATACCAGCCTAGGAGATCGCGGCCGCTCCCCTAATCTTTACATCACAGCCATTTTTTAAAAAAAATTATTTCTACGTTTCAGTAGGGAGCATAACTCTTGCAGTTCTAGTACTTACAGTGTTGATAGAGAGTATGTTGAATTTGAGGCTCTGAACTTACTGGAAGGGACATTTTTAAGGTATGCAAATAGCTAGAGTTCTTAAGGAATAAAATGTTAAGTCGTGTAAAGAACTGGCTCTAGTCTTGTTTGTGACTGTTCCCGGCTAGCCTATATTAACAATATTGTCCTTTTCTCCTCGGGCTGGTATTAAAACGATTAAAGTGGGTGGTTGTCTAAAACCTAGCCTTTTCCTTCCACCCCAAGTCTGTAAGGTCAGGCGTAACTTTTTATTGCGTGTTGTATGTTATGTCAGTTACTCAATTAGACATTTTTACTTTTAGCTTAATTTGTAATATGAATTCCTTTCCTTACTCCTGAACCAAGGGGGAGCATGCTTTTATTATTATTATTTTCTTAAAGACAGGTAGCTGGAGTCTTCCCTTGCTGAAAGGGATTCGTCGAATGCGTGAATCTTGTTCTACTCATGTTTTTAGTCTCCGCAGGACTGTCATGTGTTATTCCAATCGTAGCATAAACCTATTGCAGAAAACTGAAACGCACTGAAGATCAGGGAGGGGTTGAGAACGTGGGATCTTCCAGCGTCTGTGCCTGCCTTAGCCTTAGGCTGTGTTTCCTTGCAGGTTTCCTACCCCGTTTTCCACATTCATGCTTCATGCTTTTGGAGGGGGGGTCGTGTCATTGACTGTGCCCCTGCGTTGGCTGTAAGGTGTTTCTATGGACTGGCAGCTTGTGAAATGCTGAAATGATAGGTCATGTGGGGTCTAGTCACTAAGAAGCCGTGTGACTTTGGACACGCACCCTGATGTAGACGGGATCTGTGCCCGTTTGCAGAATGAATAATTGAGACTAAATGTCTCTGGCATGAGAAGTAGCGTGACATAGCAATCAATGGCATTCGACTGGGAGTCTGACTTCTGGTTTTGAATCTAGTTCTGCCTTTCACCCTCTGGTGACCTTGGGCAGTTCATCTGTCTGTGTTGTCATCTTAAAATGGAGAATAGTGCCACCTCCTGAACTCTACCTGAGTTATTCTAATTCTGAAGCAATTTTCCATAGAATAAGTACTCAGTAAATATAAGCTATTATTAACTCCCGCCTCAGAGAACCATGATTATGTATATATGAGAGATTTTTGGAGCACATTTTTCCATTTTGAACGTGTAATAAAAAGCTATCAGCTTAATTTTTCTGTTTTCTGTATAAACACATATGCATGCACATAAATGGTGTTTTCCCCAGTTAAAAAATGTAGCTTGTTATTGGTAAGGCCTCTCTTAATAGCAATTAAAAATGTCTTGAAAATGAATTTAAAATTACCTGCACACCTGGATTCACATTTCGACACAACGGATTCATACTTTACCTTGTAGGTCTGTGTCATGACATTGCCCAACATTTAATAGATGTATGACATTTATTGGTGGGTGATTAAATTATCTGAAAATTGACTTGTGATTCTTGAAATTTTAAAGCGTTCCCACTGTACAAGTGTACTGTTCTAAATAAGACTATTGTGACTATCAAATGAAAATTTCGTCTTGACCAAGATACCTTATCTGATTCCCATCCCTACCCTAAAGCCAAACTCCTAATTATGTTAAGTGGTAAAATAGTTTCACAGGAAATGAATTAGAGGCAAATACCTTAGATACTTTAGTCGATGGTATCTCATTTTTAAATTTGGCTTTCACTAACTTAATCCCGTCCCTTCTTGAATTTTGAGAAAAGCTGTTGATTGTGAATGACCAAAGTGACATTTTCAAATTTGAAATTGGTGTCAGCATAACCCAGCTCTGCACTGCCTGTAGTCTTAGGAGATCTTAGAGGATTTTTTTTTTTTTTTTTTTATTTATTTTTTTGACAGGCAGAGTGGACAGTGAGAGAGAGAGACAGAGAGAAAGGTCTTCCCTTGCCGTTGGTTCACCCTCCAATGGCCGCCGCTGCAGCCGGCGCACCGCGCTGATCCGATGGCAGGAGCCAGGATCCAGGTGCTTTTCCTGGTCTCCCATGGGGTGCAGGGCCCAAGCACCTGGGCCATCCTCCACTGCACTCCCTGGCCATAGCAGAGAGCTGGCCTGGAAGAGGGGCAACCGGGACAGAATCCGGCGCCCCGACCGGGACTAGAACCCGGTGTGCCGGCGCCGCAAGGTGGAGGATTAGCCTATTGAGCCACGGCGCCGGCCTTTTTTTTTTTTTTTTTTAGTTACATCACAGCAATGATTAAAAAGTAGGCCAAAGGTTTCTTTCTCCTTGGCTGGCCCAGTAGATGTAGGCCAGAGTTCACACAGCTGCTGTGGAGTCAGCTTTGCTGTTTGGTTGAAGGTTAAGTCTAGATGGCCAAAGCCAAGCTTCCGTGTTATCTAATTGTGGTTTGGAGTTCTTTTCTGAACATGTTTGTGTATTTACTGAGTCTCTCCTCTCTCCCCTCCTCTTGTCTCTATTGATTTAGAAGAAGTTATATGTGGGGGTGTGTGCAGCAAGGGTATGTTAGGGGGAAAGAGTTAAAATGGCTTAAACTGTAGGCTGATGAGCACCAACCTGTTGTCTCAAATATGTGATCCTTACCTTGCAGCTCATGAGCATTCTGGTTTCTCTTCATGCTTAGGCGTTTATCTGTGCTTTCTTTTTTAAAGAGTCACAGAGAGAGGGGAGATACACAGAGAAAGCTTCTGTCTGCTAGTTCACTCCCCAGATGTCTGCAGTAGTCAGGGGTGGGCCAGGCCAGGCTGAAGCCAGGTCAAAGCCAGGAGCTGAGAACCTCATACCCTTCTACTATGTGGGTGGCAGGGACCCCAAATGTTTGGGCCATCTTCCACTGCTTTTCCCAAACCATTAGAGGGAGATGGTTCAGAAGTGGAACAGCTGGGACTCCGAGCCAGCGCCCATATGGGATGCCAGTTTGCAGGCAGTGGCTTTATCCACTGCACCAACAATGCCTGCCTCTCTAGCATGCTTGCTTTACATATTTATTTTTCTTGGTTTTTACCTGTCCACCTCAACACTTCCAACCTGCGTTCCCCGTTGGTCAGTTCCTGCTCTGATACACTTTACCTTGTTCCAGTGAGAGTTACCTGTCCTCTGCCTAGCTTCCCACTAGAATTTCAGCTTACAGGCAAATCCTTTTTTATGCCAGGTCTGTTTCCACTACTTCATTTCCACCTTCAGTTCACCTCATCTCCCCTGAGTAGGAGCTGATTCTTCCCACAGATTATATCCTCTGCTGCTCAGGAATGTAAGCTCCATGAAGACACATTTTTGTCGTGTGTGTGTGTGTGTGTGTGTGTGTGCCTTCCAAGTGCACTCAAAAGCTTGGGTCTCAGTCACCCATGTGGGAGACCTGGATTGAATCCTGGGCTCCTAGCTTCAGCCTGGCTGTTGCAGGCTTTTAGGGAGTGAGCAAGCAAATGGAAAATCTTTCTCTGTCTCCATTTCTCTGCCTTTCAGATAAAAATGAAAATAAAGATTTTAAAAGAAAAAGTTTTTATGTTACTAGTTGAAAATTAGCCTACTTGGAAAAAGCTAGTGCTACTAGGAGATGCATGAAGGAAGAACTGCATAGTATTAAAGTATGAGTTCTTTATTATATTTGATGTTATTTTAAGATATATATATATGCCTTCTCCTGGGTACAAGTATTTCATTTGTACAGCTACCAAGCAATTAAAGGATGGTTTGGGCCGGTGCCGCGGCTTACTAGGCTAATCCTCTGCCTTGCGGCGCTGGCACACCGGGTTCTAGTCCCGGTCGGGGCACCGGATTCTGTCCCGGTTGCCCCTCTTCCAGGCCAGCTCTCTGCTGTGGCCAGGCAGTGCAGTGGAGGATGGCCCAAGTACTTGGGCTCTGCACCCCATTGGAGACCAGGATAAGTACCTGGCTCCTGCCATCGGATCAGTGCGGTGCGGCGGCTATGCGGCGGCCATTGGAGGGTGAACCAACAGCAAAGGAAGACCTTTCTCTCTGTCTCTCTCTCTCACTCTCCACTCTGCCTGTCAAAAAAAAAAAAAAAAAGGATGGTTTGGTTTTATTTTTAGAACCATAGGTAGAAAATTTTCCCTAAGACAATTGGGCAATGGGATTGGCACCTGCAGTGCGAGTATCTCATATGGGTGCTGGTTTAGTCCCGGCTGCTCCACTTCCGATCCCACTCTCTGCTATGGCCTGAGAAAGCAGTAGAAAATGGCCCAAGTCCTTGGGCCCCTGCACCTGCATGGGAGACCTGGAGGAAGCTCCCTGGCTCCTGGCTCCAGATCAGCCAACTGGGGAGTACACTAGCAGATGGAATACCTCTCTCTCTCTCTCTCTCTCTCTCTCCTTCTCTCTGTGTGTAACTCTGACTTTCAAATAAATAAATTTTTTTTTAAAAGAAAATTTATTATCTCAGGGAGATCAGAAGTCTAACCCAGGGATATCACTGGGCTGAAATTAAAGGTGTTCGTAGGGCTGTGTTCATTCTGGATACTCTAGGGGAAGATCCATTACCTTACATTTTTGTCTAGCTTCTAGAAGCTGCCTGCATTTCTTGACTTTGTCCTTCTCCAGAGCTGGTAACATGCCCATGTCTTTCTTACACTGCCATACCTGTAGCTTTTTGTCTCCCCTTTGTGATACACTGAGTCCACCTGGATAATCCACAGTAATCTCCTTATATTAAGACCGGTTGATTAGCAGCCTGAATCCCTCTTTGCTATGTAACCTAAAATATTCTCAGCTTCCAGGGACATGGACAACTTCTGCCTACCTTGTTTAGTATCTGAATAAGCATATGGCCTTGATAATGAAATGAAATAGAGAGGGTAGTAGTCACAAATAAAGGCCTAGAATACATTGATCTGTTTTTGGAGTTTTGTTGAGTTATAAATCCCAGCTTTGTTATATGCACCAAGTGTCACAGAAATTATGTTCTGTAAAATAATTAATTTTGAAATACCCTTTTCTTACAGGTTATATTTGCCGTAACTTCACAGGGTCTTCCGCTTTGCTGAGTAAGTGTAATTGCTTGTTGACATACTTATGTTGCTTTTTAGATTTATTTTGGAATAAACATGTTTGTGAATTAAATTTTCTTCTCTTTTTAGCCAGAACCCATGTTAACTATGGAGTCAAAGGGGACGTGGCCGTTATTAGAATTAATTCGCCCAATTCAAAGGTACCTTATTTAACTTGCTGCAATTTATTGCTACTAACTGCATTTGTAAATCCAGTCCTGAATGGGAAAGAAAGAAACCCTCCAGTGTGGTAGTGATTTTATCACATGGATCCGTAATTTCGATAATCAAATTAGTCAGCAATTGACATGTTGCCCAAAGAGAGCACTTTTCTGAAGCAGAATTCCTAGTGCAAGAATTCCTTCTTGTTGACCTTGGGTGTCAGATTACCATCAGGAGTTAGTAAAACTAGCTTTCTGCCTCAGAATTAGGAGGAGCACCACGATACAAACTATCTCTGAGAGTCAGAATTCACCTCCCCATCTTATCTACGAAGTTATCAAGCCCCTCCTCATTGCCCGCCTGGCGGATGTCATTCATGGTTCATTGCCTGGTTAAATGTTGACGGTGGCCCTCAGGCTTGCTGAGTGATCCAGATGACTCAGTACAATTCCCACACTGGAAATCAAAGAAGACCCTCAATATTATGCTTAGATAGAAGCAATTGATGACTCACACAGAGGAAGGAAAGCATAAACATTCCCTGGCACTAGAGTAAATCTTAGTGCCTGTTAGCCAATGAGTGAAGCTTCAGATATTTCTTTTTTTTTTTTTTTTTTTTTGACAGGCAGAGTGGACAGTGAGAGAGAGAGACAGAGAGAGAAAGGTCTTCCTTTGCCGTTGGTTCATCCTCCAATGGCCGCCGCTGCAGCCGGCGCACCGCGCTGATCCGATGGCAGGAGCCAGAATCCAGGTGCTTTTCCTGGTCTCCCATGGGGTGCAGGGCCCAAGCACCTGGGCCATCCTCCACTGCACTCCCTGGCCATAGCAGAGAGCTGGCCTGGAAGAGGGGCAACCGGGACAGAATCCGGCGCCCCGACCGGGACTAGAACCCGGTGTGCCGGCGCCGCAAGGTGGAGGATTAGCCTATTGAGCCACGGCGCCGGCCTAAAGCTTCAGATATTTCTAAAGAATTTTCTGAAGATGAGCATTCTTCTGGGGCCAGCGCTGTGGCATAGCAGGTAAAGCCACTGCCTGCAGTGCTGGCGTCCCATATGGGCACCAGTTTGAGTCCCAACTGCTCTACTTCTGATCCAGCTCCCTGCTAATGGCATGGGAAAAGCAACAGAAGGTGACCCAAGTCCTTGGGCCCCTGCACCCACGTGGGTGACCCAGAAGAAGCTCCAGCTCCTGGATCTGGATCAGCCCAGCTTTGGCTGTTGTGGCTGTTTGGAGAGTAAACCAGCAAATGGAAGATATTCCCTGTCCCTCTCTCTAACTCTGCCTTTCAAATAAATAAATAAATAAATCTCTTTTTTTAAAGATAAGCATTTTTCCTAGACACAACAATATTACACACCTATGGTAAGAAATTTTAAAATGTAATAAATTATAAAGAATAAATATGGCCGGCACTGCAGCTCACTAGGCTAATCCTCTGCCTGCGGCGCTGGCACACCGGGTTCTAGTCCCAGTCGGGGTGCTGGATTCTGTTGCCCCTCTTCCAGGCCAGCTCTCTGCTGTGGCCTGGGAGTGCAGTGGAGGATGGCCCAGGTCCTTGGGCCCTGCACCCGCATGGGAGACCAGGAGAAGCACCTGGCTCCTGGCTTCGGATCAGCGCAGTGTGCTGGCCACAGCGCGCCAGCCGCGGCGGCCTTTGGAGGGTGAACCAACAGCAAAGGAAGACCTTTCTGTCTCTCTCTCTCACTATCCACTCTGCCTGTCAAAAAAAAAAAAAAAAGAATAAATAATAATTTGTCATCCAAATCCACTCTAGTTTCGTTTCGTTTCTTTTCTTTTTTTTTTTTACTTATTTGACAGGTAGAGTTAGTCAGAGAGAGAGACAGAGAGAAAGGTCTTCCTTCCGTTGGTTCACCCCCCAAATGGCTGCTGTGGCCAGTGCACTGCACCGATCCGAAGCCAGGAGCCAGGTGCTTCCTCCTGGTCTCCCATGCGGGTGCAGGGCCCAAGCACTTGGGCCATCCTCCACTGCCTTCCTGGGCCACAGCAGAGAGCTGGACTGGACGAGGAGCAACCAGGACTAGAACCTGTGCCCATATGGGATGCCGCAGGCGGAGGATTAGCCAAGTGAGCCACGGCGGTGGCCCAAAATCCACTCTAGTTTCAACAGATAGTACTTACAAAGCTAAAGTCATGCTGTAAATCTGATTTTTTTTTAACGTTATCCAAACATTGTCCATACCAAAAAGTGTTTGTAGACCTGTTTATAATTTGCATACAGTTAAAACTCTTAGAAATGTAACCTCGGCCGGCGCTGCGGCTCACTAGGCTAATCCTCCCCCTGCAGCGCCGGCACACCAGGTTCTAGTCCCGGTCGGGGCGCCGGATTCTGTCCCGGTTGCCCCTCTTCTAGGCCAGCTCTCTGCTGTGGCCAGGGAGTGCAGTGGAGGATGGCCCAAGTACTTGGGCCCTGCACCCCATGGGAGACCAGGAGAAGCACCTGGCTCCTGGCTTCAGATCAGTGTGGTGTGCCGGCCGCAGTGGCCATTGGGGATGGAAATCAATGAAAAAGGAAGACCTTTCTCTCTGTCTCTCTCTCACTGTCCACTCTGCCTGTCCAAAAAAAAAAAAAAAAAAGGAAATGTAACTTCCAAGTTTCTGCTTTGAGTAGACCTGCTTTTTTTTTTTTTGGACAGGCAGAGTTAGACAGAGAGAAAGGTCTTCCTTCCATTGGTTTACCCCCCAAATGGCCACTATGGCCGGCACACTGCACCAATCCGAAGCCAGGAGCCAGGTGCTTCCTCCTAGAGTAGACCTACTTTTTAAGGAAGAGATGGGAGATGGTTGGAGTTGGCCAAAGCTGCCTGATCAGAAAGCTAGTGAATTTGGGGTTTTAGTTTTTGGCTTCTTTTTCTTGCTTCTAACAGTATATTCATTTGCCATAATCAAAATAGTATTTGTTCATCATGCATACATCTTTTAGTTCAAATTTAAATGCCTAGGTTTATCTATTTCTCTTTGCAGGTAAATACACTGAACAAAGAATTACAGTCAGAATTCATAGAAGTAATGAATGAAATCTGGGCTAGTGATCAAATCAGAAGTGCCGTCCTTATCTCATCAAAGCCTGGCTGCTTTGTGGCAGGTGCTGATATCAAGTAAGTTTTAGTCAACTTGAAGTCACTTTTTATCTTAATTAATAGTATATGTCGAGACCCAGAAGAGGCTCCTGGCTCCTGGCTTTGGCCTGGCCCATCCCTGGCCATTGCAGCCATTTGAGAAGTAAACCAGAGAATGGAAGATCTCTATCTCTCCCTGTCTCTAACATTGACTTTCAAAGAAGTCTTAAATATATATATATATATCATATATCATATATATATATAAATTATGTATTTTATATATTACATATTTATATATGTATTTATGTATTTGAAATACAGTTACAGAGAGGCAAAGAGAGAGAGTGATCTTCCATCTACTGGTTCACTCCCCAGATGGCTACAACTGCTGGGGCTGGACTAGACCAAAACCAAGAACTCTATCCAGGTCTTCCACATGGGTGAGAGGCTCAAGTCCTTGACCATCTTCCACTGCCTTCCCAGGCACACCAGCAGGGAGCTGGATCAGAACTGGAACAGCCAGGATGCAACTGGTGCTGTGATTATGGGATGCCATCATAAGCGGCAGCTAACCCCTTGCACCACAATGCTGGCCCCTTTTTCCCTTTTTTTAATGATAGAATGTATGCTTACATAATTTGCTTATAATTTTAAAGTCATATTTCTGAAGAAAGTGATACTTCAGTATTACTAAATGTTAGCAGACAGGGCTGGTGTTGTGGTATAGCAGGTTAAGCAGCTACTTGCAACGCAGGCATCCCGTAGAGGCACTGCTTCATATCCTGGCTGCCCTGCTTCCAGTCCAGCTGCCTGCTAATGAGCCTGGGAAAGCAGCAGAGGATGACCATAAAGATCCTGACTCCTGGCTTCAGCTTGTCCTAGCCCCAGCCATTGAGGCCATTTGGGAAATGAACCAGCGTACAGAAGATCCTTCTCTCTATCTCCTCCTCCCCCATAATTCTGCCTTTCAAGTAAATAAAATCTTAAAAAAAAAAAATGTAACTGTTAATTCTGTTAAAATGTAGGTATTATGTTATTACTTGTGTGATTACTTGATGATAGCCAGTGTTGTACTTAGGTATTTAATGTATTTTTAAGCCTTGCTCCACATTGTGTATCCATTTTTGTTTATGTATAGTAGTTAGACTTTGCAAATGTTTTGTTGATTTATATTTTTAGGGAAAAAAAAAGATCTTCTAGCTCAATTACTTGAGCCTGTTGAGGCACTGTGCAGACTGTAGCTACCAGTATCCACAGGAAAATACATACAGCTCCTGTGAGGACAGCTGAGCAACCCCAAATATATGAAATGATAAAAACTCTAGTCATCCTTCGTAAAAAGTTCAGAGTACACCACATCTTTGGTGTGTTCAGGAACAAGTTGGCAAATGAAGCAAACTAAAATTAAAGTACATTGATTCCAGCAGTATTGTACCTGTTATTTTTTAGTCACTGGGGGATTTCAAGGATTTTTTTTTTTTTTTTTTTTTTTGGCTGTCATTTTGATTGCTGTTTACCTGATAGCTACCTGTTAGTGAAATGTGTAATCCTATGCTGAAAACACTTACCAGTGGACCTAGCGCTGTGGTGTAGGGGCTAAAGCCACTGCCTGCAGTGCCAGCATCCCATATGGGCACCAGTGCAAGCCCTGGCTGCTCCACTTCCAATCCAGCTCTCTGCTAGGTCCTGGGAAAGCCGTAGAAGATGGCCTGTCGCTCCCCCTCTTCGTGGAGGAGCAACACTAAACCCTGCCTAGGCTTCATATCCGAGTCACGGCACCATTATGTCGCTCCCCGTCTTCGTGGAGGAACGACACAGGACCCTGCGCTGTTCTTTCGTCTGCTCGGCCCTCCCCGGGTTTGCTGCTGGTTCTTCCCGGGTTGGCTACTGTCCCTTCCACCTCCGTGGAAGGGCGGTTCCCCCTGCCACATTCCCCACTTCCGCAGGGGAGCGGCACACCGCCGGCCGGCTCTCTCGGGGGCTGCACAGGTTCCCTTAGATGTTCCCCTTAGATGTTCCTCGTGCATGCCGTCTCTCTCCTCCTTTATAGTCCTCCTCTGCCAATCCCAACTCGGCTGCCCACACGCCGAGTACGCTGCTCTCCTCCAATCAGGAGCAAGTCCTACAGTTTATTGGTTGAACTGGAGGCAGCTGTGTAGAAGCTGTTTTCTTCTCTCCCAGCGCCATATTGTGGGAGAGCAGGTGTATAGAATAAGTCTTAATTCCAGTAACAGTCTAGTCCGAGCTGCTCCCCACAATGGCCCAAGTCCTTGGGCCCCTGCACCCATGTGGGAGATCCGGAGGAAGCTTCTGGCTCCTGGCTTTGGATTGGCCCAGCTCCAGCCATTGTAGCCATTTAGGCAGTGAACCAGCAGATGGAAGACCTGTCTCTCTGCTTCTCTCAGTAACTCTGCCTTTCAAATAAATAAATAAATCTTAAAAAAAAAAAAAGTCAGACGATGTCTCCATGTACAGAGCTTATAACCTAGTGATTTGTTATAGAAGAAAAACATTACATAACATTTTTGTCTTCTTTGAAGATGCATTACCAAATATTGACAGATGAGTGGGGATGATAAGGTGAGTATACAGGTACTGGAGAAAACAGGCTGCCGTTTCACCCTTGTTTTCTGTTGTCCACTTTCCTGGACCTTGCAGCATGTTAGCCGCTTGCAAAACCCCTCAAGAAGCAGCACAGGTGTCACAGGAAGGACAGAAGATGTTTGAGAAACTTGAGAAGTCCACAAAGCCCATCGTAGCTGCCATCAGTGGATCCTGCCTGGGAGGAGGACTCGAGGTACAGATCTATTCCTGTCATTGAAGCTGTCCAGTTCCATGGTGGGTTCAGCAGCAGTACACCTTCACGTTACTATTTGTCTGAAAACAAGGAGCAAAAGAAAATAACATTTGCTGAGCATATATCACATGCTGGGCTCCATGCTAGACACTCACATGCCCTAAGGAGATTGTGGCTGGTTCTAAAGATGGGCAGGAGTTGATTAATCCACGAATGGTGGAAAAAGCATTTCACATGTGGTGTGGTGTGAACAAAAGCAAGTCTGAGCAAACCCTTCTAGGGTACCACAGGTAGGCCTGCCTAACTGGAAAGTGTCTCCAGAGGGTACAGGCCTTCTTTACTTGGAGTCCAGATAAATTACCTGTGCGTTTTTATATTGAGAACAGCTGTAACTTTCAGCAGAGTTTTTTGAGGATATCCTTAACCAAAAAAGAGGTTAATAAATCAGGAAAAAGTTATTTAAAAAAAACATGAAAAGGTAAATTGTGGAAGGCATCAAATGCCAGCCTGAGGAGTTCCTGGGTATTTGGGGGGGTACATTCCTGCTTTATAAGTAATCAAAGCATTTTCTGACATTTGAATTTTCTTTGATTTGTTTGAAGCTTGCCATTTCATGCCAATACAGAATAGCAATAAAAGATAGAAAAACAGTATTAGGAGTCCCTGAAGTCTTGCTGGGGATCTTGCCAGGAGCAGGAGGCACACAGAGGCTGCCCAAAATGGTAAGTTTGAGACCCTTCCCACTTTGTGAACTTTAGAATTTCAGCAACCGTTTGCCCCTTCACATCTATTTCCTCTTGTACAAAATGCATAATATTTCATTGTAGAATTTTGAAATCTCAAATAATATATGATTACATAGGATCAATGACAGATTTTTATTCTTGGTATAAGTTTTATCAATTCCACAAAAACTTTTTTTTTTTTAATATTTATTTATTTGAAAGGCAAAATGACAAGGTGAGACAGAGAGAGAGAAATCTTCCATCCACAGGTTCACTCCCGAGATGGCTATAACAGCCAGGTCTAGGCCAGGCCAAAGCCAGGAGCCAGGAGCACCATCTTGGTCTCCCATGTTCCACTGCCTTCCCAGGACACTGGATCAGAATTAGGGTGGCCAGGATTTGAACTGGCACTCTGATATGGGATTCCAGTGTTGCAACTGGCAGCTTAATCCTCTGTATGCCAGCCTCACCAGGAATTATTGATCAGAGTCCTTTTTTAGTCTCTGAAAGGGTGACAAATAAGAAATATGTCTTTTCTGAAACTTACAGTTTGTTCCTTGGTCCATATTTCATGGTAAATCTAAGAGATAAAATCTGGTTCAGCATTTTTTTTAAAGAGAGATTTATTTATTTATTTATTTGAAAGGCAGAGTTAGAGAAGGGGAGACAGAGAGTGAGGTCTTACATCCGCTGGTTCACTCCCCAGATGGAACAGCCAGGATCGAAGCAACAGCCGTCTGGGATGCCGTCACTGCAGGCGGCCGCTTTGCCCACTGTGCCATCAGGGCTGGCCCCAAATTTCTTATTTTAACATTTAGTCATTTGAGTGTTAGTAAACTATAATCGTTACTCTGATTTTTTTTTTTTCCTCTATAATGTGATCTTTGCTTGCCTGATAGGTAGGTGTGCCTGCTGCTTTTGACATGATGCTGACTGGTAGAAGCATTCGTGCAGACAGAGCAAAGAAGATGGGACTAGTTGATCAACTGGTAGAACCCTTGGGTGAGTGTTAGCCTATCTCATAGTCGGGCTTAGGAAGTTATTTACTTTTTTAAAGAGTTCATCTCTTGAATATCAGAGTAAAGTCAAGCTTTTTAAGAAATGAGTAATCATTTTGAGTGACATATTCTAAACTAGTTAACACTAAAAATCATTTTCAATATTGACCTAGTTTCTTTTTTATAATTTGGACATCAGGAGTACAGTATTCAATTGAGTCATTTTTGGCTTTTAAATTGCCCATCTCATTATCCATTCATAATATTCTTTCTGGTTTTTGTGTCAGTATTAATAGTATAATAAACATATGTGGAACAACCAATCTGGGAATTTTAACAATAATTGACATCTACTTATCTGCTATTTCCTCCCATACAATTTCTTTCCCTCCCTTTACCCAAGGAAACCACTATTCTGAATTGCATGTTCATCACCCTCTTGTATTTCTTAATAATCACGGGTACTTCAAAAAGTTCATGGAAAGTGGAATAAAAAATCTGTTTCTTTTGGTGCAAAAAATTTTTTGAAACCCATGCCATCTTTTTTTTTTTTTTTTTTTTTTGACAGGCAGAGTGGACAGTGAGAGAGAGAGACAGAGAGAAAGGTCTTCCTTTGCCGTTGGTTCACCCTCCAATGGCCGCCGCGGCCGGCACGCTGCGGCCGGCGCACCGCGCTGATCCGATGGCAGGAGCCAGGTGCTTTTCCTGGTCTCCCATGGGGTGCAGGGCCCAAGCACTTGGGCCATCCTCCACTGCACTCCCTGGCCACAGCAGAGAGCTGGCCTAGAAGAGGGGCAACCTGGACAGAATCCGGTGCCTCAACCGGGATTAGAACCCGGTGTGCCGGCGCCGCAAGGCGGAGGATTAGCCTAGTGAGCCACGGCGCCGGCCCGCCATCTTTCTTAATTCACATTTCCTGTAAACCTTTTGAAGACTCCTCTTGGATTTCAGAATTCTTTTGCACCAAAATAAACTTACTCTTTTTTTTTTAAAGATTTATTTATTTATTTGAAAGAGTTACACAGAGAGAGGAGAGGTAGAGAGAGAGAGAGAGAGAAAGGTCTTCCATCCGATGGTTCACTCCCCAGTTGGCCGCAACGGCTGGAGCTGCGCCGATCTGAAGAAAGGAGCCAGGAGCTTCTTCCAGGTCTCCCACATGGGTCCTGGGGCCCAAGCACTTGGGCCATCGTCTACTGCTTTCCCAGTCCGTAGCAGAGAGCTGGATTGGAAGTGGAGCATCTGGGGCTAGAACCGGTGCCCATATGAGATGTCAGCACTTCAGGCCAGGGTGTTAACCCACAGCACTACAGCGCCGGGCCCTAAACTTACTCTTTAATTTCATTTTTCTATGAACTTTTTTTTTTTTTTTTTGACAGGCAGAGTGGACAGTGAGAGAGAGAGAGACAGAGAGAAAGGTCTTCCTTTGCCGTTGGTTCACCCTCCAATGGCCTCCGCGGCCGGCGCGCTGCGGCCAGCGCACCGCGCTGATCCGATGGCAGGAGCGAGGAGCCAGGTGCTTTTCCTGGTCTCCCATGGGGTGCAGGGCCCAAGCACCTGGGCCATCCTCCACTGCACTCCCGGGCCACAGCAGAGAGCTGGCCTGGAAGAGGGGCAACCGGGACAGAATCCGGCGCCCCTACCGGGACTAGAACCCGGTATACCGGCGCCGCTAGGCGGAGGATTAGCTTAGTGAGCCGCGGCGCCGGCCGATTCATTTTTCTATGAACTTTTTGAAGTCCCCTATGATCATGTTGTTGTACAATCTGAGTTTTGACAAATGTGTACAACTGTGTGAATAGCAAGACAGTCAAAACGTAGAACGTTTCTGAATGTAGCCTTCTGTGTCTTCATTCAGCCTAACCCTTCTGAGATGCATCCATATTGTTGCATATGTCAGCAGTGGTAGCTTAACCCACTGTGCAACAAAGCCAGCCCCAAGTTTATCTCTTATGGGTCATGATGCTATTGGTATGGTATTTAAGAAATATTTTTCTAACTTCAAGATCACAATGATTTTCTTCTGTGCTTGCTTCAGGTTGTTTTCTAGTTTTAGCTTTTATATTTTGTTCTGTGACCCATTTCAAGTCTTTTGTATATAATGCTGAGGTAAGGATTGAAGGTCTTTTATTCTTTTTGCATGTGAAAATCCAAATGTTCCAGCACTATTTGTTAAGACTATTCTTTCTCAAGTGGAGTAATTTAACATTTTTGTAAACAGTTTGTTGACCTTATGTGTTTGAACCTATAATCTGGGTTCCTTATCCCAAGGTATCTTTCTATCTTACCCTAAACCAGTATCACATTGTCTTTATTATTATATTTTATAGTAAATCTTGAAATCAGGAAATACACATCCTCCTACTTAAAGTCATTTCCTATGTCCTTTGAATTTGCAAATAAATTTCTTAACCATCTTGTCCATATCTACAAAAATACCTGCTAGGATTTTGATTAGAATTACATGGGATCAATATATCAATTTGGAGAGAGTTGGTATCTTTAGAATATTGTTATTTCATCTATGAACATAGTAGAGCTCTCTATTTATTGTATTTCCCAGTGAACAGCTCTTCCCCATATTTGGTTAAATTTTTAAAAAATATTTATTTATTTGAAAGGCAGAATTACATAGAGGCAGAAGCAGAGAGAGGTCTTCCAATCGCTGGTTCACTCCCCAGATGGCCACAATGGCTGGAGCTGGGCCTGTCTGAAGCCAGGAGCCAAGAGTTTCTTCTGGGTCTCCCATGTGGGTGCAGGAGCCCAAGCACTTGGGCCATATTCTACTGCTTTCCCAGGCCACAGCAGAGAGCTGGATCGGAAATGGAGCAGCCAGGACTTGAACTGGAGCCCATATGGGATGTCCGCACTATAGAC
The DNA here is from genome assembly GCF_051225735.1 of Oryctolagus cuniculus. Lineage (NCBI taxonomy): Eukaryota > Metazoa > Chordata > Mammalia > Lagomorpha > Leporidae > Oryctolagus > Oryctolagus cuniculus. The sequence goes on from NC_142868.1 coordinate 181,524,545, forward strand.
AACGGCTTTACTCGCTATGCCACAGCACCGGCCCTATATTTGGTTAAATTAATATTTGGAAATTTCATATTTTTAGGTCATTAAATTTTTTAAACCTTCAATTTTTTATTAATGTCCAGGATGTATAAACATAGTTGATTTTCAAGTGTGGACCAGAATCCAGTGACTTTGTTAAACTCATTTATTTGTTTTTTGGTAGATTCCAAAGGATTTTCTATATAGGTAATCATGTTGTCTACAAATAAAGTTAGTTTACCTTCTTCAAATTCTTTCAAATCTGGATGCCATTTATTTGTTTTTCTTGACTTACTGCAGTGGCTAAGACAATATTGGATAGAAGCGATAAAAGCAGCTATTAACATGATTTCAATTTTAAAGGGAAAGTGCTCACCAGTAAGTATAATGCAGCTGTGATGTTTTTCTTTTTTTTTTTTTAAGATTTTATTTATTTATATGAGAGGTAGAGTTACAGACAGTGAGAGGGAGAGACAGAGAGAAAGGTCTTCCTTCCATTGGTTCACTCCCCAGATGGCTGAAATGGCCGGAGCTGCACCAATCCGAAGCCAGGAGTCAGGTGCTTCTTTCTGGTCTCCCATGCGGGTGCAGTGGCCCAAGCACTTGGGCCATTTTCTACTGCTTCCCAGTCCATAGCAGAGAGCTGAATTGGAAGAGGGGCAACCATATGGGATGCTGGCACTACAGGCGGAGGATTAACCTACTGTGCCACAGGGCCACCCCTGCTGTGATGTTTTTCATATATGCCCCTTATGGGCTGAAGAGGTTCCCTTTTATTTATAGTTTACAGAGAATGACTGTTGAATAATGTCAGATACTTTTCCTGTATCTATTGAGATAATTGTGTATGTGTTTTTTTTTCTTTTTCAGTCTATTAGTAGTAGTGTCACTTAGAGCAATTTTTTTTCAAGATTTTATTTATTTATTTGAGAGGCAGAGTTAACAGAGAGAGTCCATCCACTAGTTCACTCCCCAAATGGCCACAGCGGCAGAAGCTGAGCCAATCCAAAACCAGGAGCGAGGAGCTTCCTTTGGGTCTCTCATGTGGGTCTAGGGGCCCAAGGACTTGGGCCATCTTCTCTGCTTTCCCAGGCCACAGCAAAGAGCTAGATTGGAAGAGGAGCAACCAGGACATGAACCAGCACCCATATGGGATGCAGTGCTGCAGGCAGAGGCTTAACCTACTAAGCCACAGCACTGGCCCACTTACAACAATGTTTTTATCATTAAAACAGCCTTTCATTCCTGAAATAAACTCCACATGGTCATAATGTATTTATCCTTTTTATAAATTCCTAGCTGTATCAGCTAAGAATTTTTTTTTAAGATTTATTATTTATTTTAAATGCAGAGTTACAGAGAGGAGGAGCGAGGTCTTCCACCTGTTAGTTCACTCCCTGAATGGCTGCAACAGCCTGGGCTGGGCTGGACTGACTAAAGCCAAGAGCCAGGTCTCCCACATGGGTAGTAGGGGCCAAAACACTTAGACTACCTTCTGCTGCTTTTGCAGGCACATTAGCAGGAAGTTGAAAAGCTGAGACTCTGACCGGCACCTATATGGGATGCTGGCATCACAGGGAGTGGCTAACCTACTGCACCACAACACCGACTCCCATATGTCTAGTTGGGAGGGGTAATGGTCTCAAGATTAATTATTTTGTGATATCTTTTGCCTGGTGTTGGTATTAAAGTAATGTAGCTTCATAAAATGACTTGGGGGCGGCACCACGGCTCACTAGGCTAATCCTCCACCTGGGGCTCCGGTTCTGTCCCAGTTGCTCCTCTTCCAGTCCAGCTCTCTGCTGTGGCCTGGGAAGGCAGTGGAGGATGGCCCAAGTGCTTGGGCCCTGCACCCTCATGGGAGACCAGGAGGAAGCACCTGGCTCCTGGCTTCAGATCAGCACAGCGCCGGCCGTAGCGGCCATTTGTGGGGTGAACCAACAGAAGGAAGACCTCTCTCTCTCTCTCTCTCTCTCTCTCTCTCTCTCTCTCACTGTCTAACTCTGCCTGTCAAAAAAGAAAAAGAGAAAGATTATTCATAATCCTTCCATGTTATTGTTTCAATGTGTTTGTACTCTATAATGACATCTCCTCTTTCTTTCATGGTATTGAGTGTTTGTTAACTGATCATGAACTTGTCACATTTATAAAATGCCTGCATAGCAACTTCTAGACTGGTGTGTATTGAGTAACTAGAGATTGTAGTCTATCTGACTACATTCTAAACTGACACATTGGAAAACTATCACTGTGCACCCCTTGTCAATTTGACAGCCACACATGTCTCCTACCCTACTTAATCTCAAAGATAGACAGTAACAAAGTCACCCTTCCAGCACACTTAAGGTAGCTGTCCTGCACGCTACCAAAACTACTTCCTTTCCCCTGAAGAAGATGCCAAGTAAGTCCTGGGGTGAACTTCACTCTCCTCTGAGGCCCTGTAACACAGTGCTGTGATAAAGTTAACAGTTACCATCAACATCCGATGGGTGAGAAGAAGCTAAGAGAGAAGAGACACTTGCTTACTTAGGTATGAACCTGCAACAACAGAAAACAGCAACACTGTGGCTGTTGGAGTGCTCATTTCCATCAGGAGCTCGGCTGTTCTGGAGAGTGGGCTGCCCTGCCTGGGGCAGAGGAGCTGATTAAAACAACAGACCCAGCTGAGAGTGACCAGGAAGCCTTTACTCCCCGAAATTTCACTGAAAGGTTAAAGCCAGAGAGAGCACTGCGTCTCCCTGCGTGGTTTTCCCTGTGGAATGGTGCGCAGGCTGTGGGTTAGCACACAGCAGAGCTCGGCTCGCTATCAGGGAGCCCTGGACGAGACTCGTGCTTTACGGACCCCTGGCTGGGCGCTGGCTGGAGCAGGAGGAAAACGTCTTAAAGATGTTTCCTTTCCATCCTCAGTAGCAAGGTCTTGGCCGGAGGCCCCCTGTAGGAAGTGGATATGGAGAGGTCTGTACTGGGAGTAGGAATGTGTGTAAGAGGCCCGAGTCCTTCACTGCCACCCCCTCGGGGACTGCCATGCACTTGCACACCGAGTCTGGTGTGGGCAGGACAGGAGTTCCACTACCCATCCTGTGTTTCCTTTGCTCTTTGGAGAACCTCAGCTGGTCATGACTCTGCCTGGTGGGGTAACCCTCATTGCTTAAAGGTCAAAGCCACGAGCAGTCTGGTTTGAATTGAATTGTAGCTTTCCACTGCCCAATTGCATATCATGGAAGTACTGAGAGACACCCTGAGGGACCCCCATATTTGAAACATTGTTTTCCACCCAGATTCCCCTTGATAATCAGATGAATCAGCCCAGCCTGTACAGTAACAGTCTCCTCTGCCTGATGATTCAGAAACGTGAGAAGTAGCCAAATGGCAGGCAGTCTTAGCTCCCAGTTCAGTAGGACCGTTGTTTCCTGGTGGGAATATTCCTGTCTTTGGAATTAAATCCTCTGTACCAGCAGAACCTGAAGTCACAGAGACAGGAAGCAAAGATACTGCTAGTAGGTGAAGTCACTAGGGTTAATAGCAGAACCATTTCTCCTTGTTCACCTTGATTCTTTAAATCCTGGATAAGGGAGAAATTTCACCAGGTATTGCAGACTGATTTATAACATGCATACACGGCCTCCTGGAGGACACTGACCCAGTCCTGCCAAGTATGACCACTTGGCTGGCACTGTAGTTGAATTTTTTTTTTTTATTAAAGATCTATTTATTTTATTTGAAGGGCAGAGTGACAGAGAGGGAAAGAGGGATCATCCATCCCACTGGTTCACTCCCCAAATGGCTGCAGCGGCCGGAGCTGGGCCAGTCTGAAGCCAGGAGCCAAGAGCTGCTTCCAGGTCTCCCATGTGGGTTTAGGGGCCCAAGCACTTGAGCCATCTTCACTGCTTTTTCCCAGGCCATTAGCAGGGAGCTGGATTGGAAGTAGAGCAGCTGGGGCTGGAACCTGCATCCGTTTGGGATGCTGGCACACACAGCAGGTGGCAGCTTTACTTGTACACCACAGTGCTGGTCCCTTTAACTGAGTCTTCAGAACTCCTTCCACATTTCCAGCCAGCCAGCTGCTACATGATAGTGGGGATCATGGTGAAACCAGTGTGTCTCATTAGCATGGCCCATTGCTGCACTTCTGCTGTAAAGTGAGGGTCTTCATTAAAAGCAGTGCCTGGAGCCAGCACTGTGGTGTAGCAGGTAAAGCCGCCACCTGCAGTGCTAGCATCCCATGTGGGTGCCAGTTCGAGTCCCAGCTGCTCTACTTCTGATCCAACTCTGCTATGGCCTGGGAAAGCAGCAGAGTATGGCCCAAATCCTTAGGGCCCCTGCAGCAGTGTGAGACCCAGATCAGCCCAGCTCTGGTTGTTGCAGTCATTTGGGTTGTGAACTGACAGATGGAAGACTTCTCTCTCTCTGCTTCTGCCTCTCTGTACCTCTGCCTTTCAAATAAATAAAATGGATCTTTTTTGAAAAAAAAAAAAAATTTAAAAGGCAGTGTAGTATAGAACACCGTAGTGGTGGGTACAGCATTCTGAAAGTCCACAGCAGTAGTTTTGCAGAAGCTTGCATTGGAGACAAATTCAAATCCACAGTAAGTGTTTCTTGCAGTAAGAATCAGAGCAGTGCCCTTTCCCTGAAGGACAGTGCGGTGTGGTCAGCCTGCCTCCAGGTGGCTGCCTGCTCACTCTGGGGAGTCCTCGTCTGAGGGATCCGGTGTTGGTCTCTACTGCTGGCTGACTGGGCAGCTGACGGTGGCTGTAGCCAGGCCCATGATGCATGAATAAGCTCCACGCCTGCCATCACCTCCGCTGTACTCATGAGATAGTGACAGGAGGGCTTGGGGAAGGGGAGGAACTGGCAGCCACAGATCAGATCACCTGACCCCTGCATCATTGAAATCCTCTGCTGAGGTCATTGTTGGGTGAGCGTTAGCTTGGGTCACACCTATTTTCACGTTCTTTGCCTGTTCAGAGAGGTCTTTCTGTAGACATGCCATGTGTACTTGTGTACTTGCTAGGGCTGCTGTAAAAAAATCCCACAGAGTGGGTGGCATGATTCAACCACACATTGATTTTCTCACAGTTCTGGAAGCTGGAAGTCCAGATCAGGTGTGGAGGTTTGGTTCTTCTGAAACCTGTTGAGCTTGCAGATGGCTGCACTCTCCGTGTGTCTTCTCACATGGTCTTTGCTGTGTGTGCATATGTCCTTGCTGTCCCTTCTGTGTGTCTGAATTTCCTCTTATAAGGACGCCTGTCAGATAGAAATAGTGTTGTGGGACAATGAGGGCAACCCGGGTTCTTGTGTCAAATTGAGAATTTCCACGCAGTGAGCCAGTGAGGTGTGTTGAAGGCAGTATACCTGCTACAGCGGTCAGGAGGGGACTCCAGAGGGCGGATTGCCAGAGAAGCTCTCAAGTACTGCTCTTTTATATACAAAGTGGCCCCTTTCTAAAAAAGTCTGGATTTAACCAATCAGGCGAGGGGCAGGATGACAAGCAATCAGGAGGCAGGGACGTTATTTCACACACAGCTGAGATACTTAGAAGAGTACACTTTGATTTTTCCCTCTCCTTTGTGCTGTTTTGTTAAATATTTTCTGTTTTTAAAAGATTTGTGGCCGGCGCCACAGCTCACTAGGCTAATCCTCCGCCTAGCGGCGCCGGCACACCGGGTTCTAGTCCCGGTTGGGGTGCCAGATTCTGTCCCGGTTGCCCCTCTTCCAGGCCAGCTCTCTGCTGTGGCCAGGGAGTGCAGTGGAGGATGGCCCAAGTGCTTGGGCCCTGCACCCCATGGGAGACCAGGAGAAGCACCTGGCTCCTGGCTTCGGATCAGCGCGATGCACCGGCCGCAGCGCGCCGGCTGCAGCGGCCATTGGAGGGTGAACCAACGACAAGAAGACCTTTCTCTCTGTCTCTCTCTCACTGTCCACTCTGCCTGTCAAAAAATTTTTAAAAATTTAAAAGAAGATTCGTTTGGGGCTGGTGCTGTGGTGTAGCGGGTAAAGCCACAGCCTGCAACACTGGCATCCTATATGGGTTCTTGTTCAAGGCCCAGCTGCTCCATTTCCAATCCAGCTCTCTGATGTGGCCTGGGAAAGCAGTGGGAGATGGCCCATACACCTGTGTGGGAGACCTGGAGGGAGCTCCTGGCTCCTGACTTTGGATTGGCCCAGCTCCAGCCGTTGCGGCCAGTTGGAGAGTGAACCAGCGGATGGAGGACCTCTCTGTCTGCCTCTCCTTCTCTCTCTGTGTAATTCTGACTTTCAAATAAATAAATAATCTTAAAAGATTCATTTATTTATTTATTTGAAAATCAGTATTATAACGAGAGAGGGAGAGAGACAGATTTTCTACCTGCTGGTTCCCTCCCCAAATGGCCACAACAACCAGGGCTGGCCAGGCCAAAGCCAGGAGCCAGGAGCTTCATCCAGGTCCCCCTTTTGGATACAGAGGCCCAAGAACTTGGGACATTTTCTGCAGTTTTCCCAGGCACATTAACAGGGAGCTAGATTGGAAGTGGAGCAGCTGGGATTCGAACCACTACCCACATTGGATGCTGGTGCTGCAGAGAGCAGCTTAACCTGCTGCAGTACAGCACCGGCCCCTATACATCTTATTTTTATATATGTTATAAATTCAACCTATTGGTTTTTCTGTTTTAAATAATTGTCTTATTTATTTATTTTATTTGAAAGAGCTACACAGAGAGAGAAGGAGAGGCAGAGAGAGAGAGAGAGAGGTCTTCCATCCACTGGTTCACTCCCCAGTTGGCTGCAACGGCCAGAACTGCACCGAACTGAAGCCAGGAACCAGGAGCTTCCTCCAGGTGTTCCCACGTGGGTGCAGGGGCCCAAGGACTTGGGCCATCTTCTGCTTTCCCAGGCCATAGCAGAGAGCTGAATCAGAAGTGGAACAGCCAGGACTTGAACTAGTGCCCATAAGGGGTGTTGGCACTGGAGGCGGCAGCTTTACCCACCACGCCACAGTACTGGCCCCTAGATAATTAAAGAAATTAAAAATGGGGGAACAGCATTGTGGTACAGTGGGTTAAACAGCCACCTGCAACACCACATCCCATTACGACTGCTAGTTTGAGTTCCAGCTGTTCCACTTCCAGTGCAGCTGCCTACTGTTGCGCTTGGGAAACAACAATAGATGGCCTAAATGCCTGGGTCCCTGCCACTCCAGGTGGAGTTCCTGCCCCTGGCTTCGGCCTAGCCCATCCCCAGCTGTCGTGGCCATTTATGAAATGAACCCGCAGATGGAAGATCAATATCTATCTCTCTCTCTCTCTCTCCCCCCTCCTCCCTTTCCCTCTCCCTCCTCCCTCCCTCCCTGTAACTCTGTCTTTCAAACAAATAAAGTAAACCTTTACAACAGGCGCATTCTCCTATTTTAAAAAGTGCTTGTTTGTTACCATATGTGGCACTGTTTCTCCCTGTGTAGATCCAGAGTCCCATCTTGTTTGGCTTTCTCTCAACCTGGAGAACTCCTTCAGCACTGTTTGTAGCGTGCATCTGCTGGCAGTTTTAAATCTCTTGCCTTTTTCTTCTTGTCTGAATCAGTATTGCAACTTCATTTTTAAAGATATTTTTGTTTAGTGTAGAATTCCAGATAGCCAGTGTTTTCTTTTGGTGCCTTATAGATGCCTCCATCATGTTGTGACTTGCTGTCCTGGGATGAAAAGTACTGTTGCGGGGGTCTGTTCTTTCACGGATCATGTGTCATTTGTCCCTTCTGGCTGCTCTCAGATTTCCCCTTTAGGACTGGTTTTAGTAATTTGTTTATGATGTGCCATGATCTGTTGGTTTTTCTTTTGAGTGTTTGTTGTGTATAGGATTCATGGGACATCTTGCATAGGTGGGCTTATAGTCTTCATCAAAATTGGAAATGTCTGTGGCCATTATTTCTTCAAATATTTCTCCATGTCCCTCACCCCTTTTCAGAGATTGCAGTTTCACACATATTGGCTCAGTTGATGTCCCAAAGTGAAGCTCTGGGTTGTTTGTTTCAGTCTTTCTGTTTGTATTTTTGTAGTGCCGGTATTTTCTATTACTGTGTTTCAGGTTTCCTTATGTTTTGTTGATTGTATAATCTATTAATTCAATCCCATGCATTTTTCATTTGGGACATTGGTTTTCTCATCTCTAAAAGTAGATTTGATTCACTCTTTTTAAAGATTTATTTATTTATTTAAAAGGCAATGAGAGAGAGAGAGAGAGAGATTGTCTGTCTATTGGGTCATTCCCTAAATGGCCATGATGGCTGGAACTGAGCCAGGCTGAAGCCAGGAGCCTGGAGCTCCATCTGGGTCTCTTGTGTGGGTGACAGGGGCCCAAGTACTTGGGCCATCTTCCACTGCCTTTGCAGGCACGTTAGCAGAGAGCTGGCTCAGGAGTGGAACAGCCAGACGTGAACCAGCCCACGTATGTGATGTTGGCGTCGCAAGTGGCAGCTTAACCTTCTGTGTCACAATGCCATCTCCTTGATTTATTTCTACATCTTCAATTTCTCTTCATTGTTTTCCCATTTTCCTCAGCATAGGCATGAATTTAAATATCCATTTTAGTATCATATCAGCTAATTCGCCCCCACCCTCCTAGATTTGCCTTTCTCAGTTGATTTGTCTCCTGCCTAGGGCTCACTTTTCCCATGCTGCTCTTCACCTATTTTGGTGGTGCTTGTCCGGCCACAGGTAGTTTCCCGGGGTACATGCACAGAGCAGTACCCAGCCCCGGTGTGGGCAGCAGCAGCAGCTCTTCAGAATAACACTTCACAGGTGCCTGTGGCCCTGCCTCCCTGCAGGGTTATAACCATGTTGGGATTTTTGTGGACCCTTTGTATTTTTACTATTCAGAAGTTTTGGTTTGAGTTATTTTTCCTCCTTCCCTACACAGGTTCAAAACAGGGCACAGGTCTTATGAGAGAGATTTTTGCACCCTTGTTTCCCAAGTTTCACAAGCTTGCACGAGATTGCCTTTTTGACCCCAGCCACTTTGTGCAGCGTGACTCTCACAGACTTTTTTTTTTTTTTTTTTTTTTTGACAGACAGAGTGGACAGAGAGAGAAACAGAGAGAAAGGTCTTCCTTTTGCTGTTGGTTCACTCTCCAATGGCCACCACGGCCGGCGCACCGCGCTGATCTGAAGGCAGGAGCCAGGTGCTTCTCCTGGTCTCCCATGGGGTGCAGGGCCCAAGCACTTGGGCCATCCTCCACTGCGCTCCCTGGCCACAGCAGAGAGCTGGCCTGGAAAGGGGCAACCGGGACAGAATCCGGCACCCCGACCGGGACTAGAACCCGGTGTGCCGGCGCCACTAGGCGGAGGATTAGCCTATTGAGCCGCGGCGCCAGCCCTCTCACAGACTTGATTGAGAGCCTGGCAGGTGTCTGTTCCCAGCCCTGTAATTCTGTCCTTGGGGCTGTTGGGAGCCCTGCTCGTTAATCTCCTGCCTTAACTAGGAACTCAGTTGCATGTTTATTGCAGCCCCTTCCTCCGCTTTGTGTACTAAGCATTGTGATGCCACCACGGGAGACAGCGCCCTGCCTTTCGGACGCAGCCCCTTCAGCCTTCTGCAGTGACTTAGAACGTCGCACATGTTCACAGGGAAAGCTGGCCGTGCACTTGCTTTCTTCTAGCTTCTCATCTGGAGCATATGACCACCAAACACTCAGATGGTTTCACGTTTCCCCAGTCGGAGCCCTCTGCTCAAGGCAACTCCAGCCGTTAGTCCAAGCCCCGACACACGTCGCATACACCAGAAAGAAATGGCCAGCAGTCACTGGCTGCTCTTCCTGCACAGGCGCTTCCTGTGCTGTAATTTTAGTTCACGTATTTGTGTCTCCACAGCTCTCCGATGTCTTTACAAATGGCTTCGCATCCTACCGTGTTTTGGTTTTCTTTTCCCCAGTGTTGCAGGGAGAGAACAGGCTGCACTACATCCTACTCAGAAGTAAAAGTCAGACTGGAATTCCTGAGTTCTTATCTGTGACCAGCTGGTACTCCTTTGCTCAGTGTATGTTCTTTCGTTGAGTCTGTAGTTCATAACTGCGACCAGCCTGTCTCCAGTCCAGAATGCAAAGCTGTGCTGGAGCCTTCACCTTGGCCGCCTGGCTGTTTCCCCGCCTGGGACTGGTCTCAGCCCGATTTGCATTTGAGTCTGCTACATTCGTTTTCACAGGACCAGGACTGAAGCCTCCAGAGGAACGGACAATCGAGTACCTGGAAGAAGTTGCAGTTTCTTTTGCCAAAGGATTAGCTGATAAGAAGATCTCTTCAAAGAGAAACAAGGGATTGATGGAAAGTGAGTGTCACTGTTCCAAACAAAGGCAAAGCTTCCTTCCTGGGAGTTTAGTTTTATTTGCTATAGATTGAAAATGAGCAAGAGGCAAATGTGTCATTTACTCAAAACATAAAGCCAACCCTAAGTGGTATAATAATTTGATTCTAGGATCAAATTCTCAGCCTTTTACGGGCCAGTTAAAACCAGTTTTGGAAACTTCATTTTGAAAAGTTTTAAATATTAATACAGAAATAGAATAGTGTGACAGTGTAATGAACACCCATCTACCCAGGCCAGCTTTAGCCTTTATCAGCTAATTACAGCATGTGTGGAGGAATGCTTAGGTCGGTGTTTAGATTGTATCAGAGTAAAGAGCAGTTCCTTCTGATAGCTGGACCTACTGCTTGTTGGTGCGGTTTGCAAGGCTAACAAGGAAGGGCAGGCCCTTTCCAGGAAGTGTCTGAAAGCATTTTACCTTACAGAATTGACATCGTACGCCATGACCATTCCATTTGTCAGGCAACAGATTTACAAAAAGGTGGAAGAACAAGTGCAAAAGCAGACGAAAGGCCTTTATCCTGCGCCTCTGAAAATCATTGATGTGAGTCTTACCCTGGGCCCCCACTTTCCTGCATTCCCTCCCTTTGTGAAGGGAAATGCTGTGTGTGTCAGACTGCAGTTCTTTCCTTTTTTTTTTTTTTTTAATTTTATTTATTTATTTGAGAAGTAGAGTTACAGACAAAAGGAGAGACAGAGAGAAAGGTCATCCATCTGCTGGTTCACTCCCCAAATGGCCGCAACGGCTGGAGCTGTGCCGATCCAAAGCCAGGAGCTTCTTCCGAGTCTCTCCTATGGGTGCAGGGGCCCAAGCACTTGGGCCATCTTCTACTGCTTTCCCAGGCCACAGCAGAGAGCTGGATCGGAAGAGGAGCAGCCGGGAATAGAACCAGCACAGGATTAACCTACTGCGCCACGGCGCCTGCCCCATGCAGTTCTTGTTCCTGCTACTACAGTTAGTGAGCTAAAAGGGCTCATAGAAAGTGATACATATGGGAGAGATCAGTGCTAAATATATTCACTGATTGATGGGTAAGAAAGTAGGAAAGGGACCTAAGTCATACCAGTGTAACGGGCAGGAAAACACTGGGCACTGATGAAGAAGTCATTGAAACAAGATTGGGGGGTGTATTCTGTCCTTAGTCAAACCTTGTCAGTACCTGAAATCTCTCAAGAACTTCCCCACTGCTGTAATTAGTAAAACGGTGTGATGGTGTAGAGAAGGTGTGAAAAGGATCAAGAACAATTAAAAATGCTTACAGGGTGGAGAAGCCTCTCCCTAATGGTGGACTTCAAACTGTAGAGCGCCTCAGTCTAGAAAGTCCAGGATTAAGAGAGCATATAATCCGAGACTTCTGATTGGAGTATGGGTTGGTTGACGAGTTATTTTGAGCAGAAGACGCTGGAGTACATAAACTATGCAATGTGACCCCTCTGTAGTCACCTCCCAGGCCAGGCTGGGGAGATTAGAAATGCCCATTCCACCATCAGGGCCGAGGGACATTGCCTAGTGCACAGAGGAGGAAGCACTCCTGTGAGCCACAGAGATTGGGACGAGCCTCAGGGGAGCTGATCCGAGCCCCGGAAAATGGGCAGAGGAGGGCAGGCAGAGGAAGGTAGTGCCATGGCCACTTGGGTGGGCAAGCTGAGCAAAGTTAAGGCAGCTGGAAAACTCGATGCTCTTCAAGGAGCATTTAGTGGGGCCGGTGTTGAAAGGGATTAGTGGGATGGCAGTCTCCGGAATCCTAGTAAAGCAGGAGTTCAGAAAGGTGGCAAAAGTGAATCGACACATTTGCCTTTGTCCTGTATTGCTATAAAGAGCCATTTTCATGGTGCAGTGAGTCAAAACAAATGAGGAGAGACAAAATAGAACCTGAATTAGCAAACTGTGTTGGTAATTTAGGCTTGAAGTTTGAACAAGACCCTGAGGTGTAAAAGTAAAAATAGGAAGATAGCAAGAAACCTCCCAAAGAGAGATTGTGAGTTAAGTTTAGCTGTATATTCAGTTTAGATGTTTCAGGGAATTCCAGCGACATGGTTCAGACAGAGAGGCTAAATTAGGATATAGATTTGCTTGGTATTTATTTATTTATTTATTTTTGACAGGCAGAGTTAGACAGTAAGAGAGAGAGACAGAAAGGTCTTCCTTCCGTTGGTTCACCCCCCCAAATAGCCGCTACGGCCGGTGCTGTGCCGATCCGAAGCCAGGAGCCAGGAGCTTCCTCCTGGTCTCCCATGCGGGTGCAGGGCCTAAGCACTTGGGATTTGCTTGTTTTTTAATTTGTCATTCCCATAAATTATAGTGCTTGGGTACAGGGTTACTTCTTTGTCTTTTATACTTGCATTGTAGTTAGGATAGCACTTACCCTGATGGCAAGCTGCACTTTGGCGTTCATGACTGATGAGTTAAACTGGGTCGTGGATGTGAGAGGAGGAAAGCTCACAGAGAGGAAGAGGCAGAAAGAAAGTGGAAGATGAGCATCTGCCTGCACAAGAGTAGCAGGGAAGCGGGAAGAGGAACGTGAGCTTTCTCTTTCCTTCTGTTTCCGTTTTCTGCTTAAAATGTGGCCTTGGAGATGGAGAACTAAGTCTCAAGCGACCACTCAGTCCCGCTCCTTCTCAGCAAACCTCGACGTCTTCTCCACAGACTGGCCACACGGACAGTCTCCTTCAGCCTGTGGCACATGTCGCCACCTGTGCTAGCACTGAATAGTATTTTCAATGTTTTGTAGGTGGTCAAGACTGGAATTGAGCAGGGAAATGATGCTGGTTACCTCGCCGAATCTCAGGTAAAGTTGCTTCCTCCCAACTTTTTATTAGAAGTTACAGGAAAAGCAAAGATCCAGTGCTTGCTCTATTTAAAGCCAAATACAGAAAAAAAAATCTTAAGCCTAACAAAATTTTTTTTCTTCCAGTGCCTATGATTTCTTACGATTTTTCTCAGTGAGCAAGGAGATGAGGAGACTGTGGTGATCTGCAGATGGTTGAACTAACTCTCTCTCTAAGATTTATTTATTTGAAAGGTAGCATTACAGAGAGAGAGAGAGAGAGAGAGAGAGGGAGGGAGAATCTTCATCCATTGATTCACTCCTCAAATGACCACAACAGCCGGGGCTGGGCCAGGCCAAATCCAGGAGCCTAGAACCCTGTCCAGGTCTCCCACATGGATAACAGAGGCCCAAGCACTTGGTCCATCTTTCACTGCTTTCTCCAGCACACTAACAAGGAGCTGGCTCAGAAGCAGAGCAGGGGCCAGCGCTGTGGCGTAGCAGATAAAGTTGCCGCCTGCAGTGCAGCAAAGTCCCAACTGCTCCTCTTCCGATCTAGTTCCCTGCTATGGCCTGGGAAAGCTGTGGCAGATGGTCCAAGTGCTTGGGCCCCTGCACCGTGTGGGAGACCCAGAAGATGCTCCTGGCTTTGGATCAACGCAGCTCCAGCCGTTGTGGCCAATTGCGGAGTGAACCAGCAGATGGAAGACCTCTCTCTCTCTCACTCTCACTCTCACTCTGCACCTCTGCCTCTCCTCTCTCTGTGTAACTCTGACTTTCAAATAAATAAATAAATCTTAAAAACAAAAAAAAAAAATGTGGAGCAGCCTGGACTTGAACTTGTGCTCACGGGACGCAGGTGTTGCAGGTGATGGCTTAACCTGCTGCACCATGACACCAGCCCCTGAACTTGCTCTCTGTTTTGAGGCTGTAACGAAAAAGAACAGGAATGGTTATCATCATTTCAAAATGAATTACTTGGTTATTTTGTTTGTTTTAAAGATTTATTTATTTATTTGAAAGGCAGAGTTACAGAGAGGCAGAGGCAGAGAGAGAGAGGTCCTTCATCCCCTGGTTCACTCCCCAGATGGCCACAACAGCTGGAGCTGCGCCGATCCAAAACCAGGAGCCGGGAGCTTCTTCTGAGTCTCCCACGCTGGTGCAGGGGCCCAAGCACTTGGGGCCATCCTCCACTGCTTTCTGAGGCACATGAACAGGGAGCTGGATTGGAAATGGAGCAGCCCTTATGGGATGCCAGCATTGCAGGCCAAAGCTTTACCCGCTACGCCACAGTGCTGGGCCCAGCTTGTTTCAAAGCTTTAAACTATCTTTGGAAATTAAAAAATAGGATGAAAGGTATCAGGACAGATTGCATAAAACCATTTCTTTTTTTCTTTTTCTTTTTTTTTTTTTTAGATTTAATTTATTGATTTGAGAGGCAGAGTTACAGACACAGAGAGGCAGAGACAGAGAGGAAAGTCTTCCATCCGCTGGTTCACTCCCCAAATGGCTGTAAAGCTGGAGCTGGACCAGTTGGAAGCCAGGAGTCAGGAGCTTCTGCCAAGTCTCCCATGCAGGTGCAGGGGATCAAGGACTTGGGCCCTCTTCTACTGCTTTCTCCCGGCCATAGCAGAGAGCTGGATCGGAAAAGGAGCAGCCAGGGCATGAACTGGCACCCATATGGGATGCCGGTACTGCAGCTGGGGCTCTCACCTGTACCGCAGCACCGGCCCCGATGTGCCTCTCTCTTTCAAAAGCTTGTGTGCTACAGCACCAGCCCCAGAAAGCCGTTTCGTAGGCTAGATCATTTCTTGTGCATGTCTGGTTTTCCCAGCATCATAACCAGGCACACATATGCAGATGCACAGAGAACGTGAAAGCATAAGCACTAGTCCATAAGAGCCCTCCCTGGTGTGCTGGGTTCTGTGCTTTCAGGGCACGGTGGGACTTCTGTATCATCCTGGGGCCCTCATCCGCAGTCAGCCAACTCTGGAGGGAAAATCGGGTCTGCACTAGAAATGCAGACTTTCCTTTTTCTTGTCATTACTCCCTAACCACCGTAGTGAAATAACTATTTACACAGCATTTACCTTGTGTTAGATATTGTAAGTAATTAGAGATTAAGTATATGGAAGGATGTACATAGGTTATGTGCCACTGCTGTGCCATTTTATAAAAGGGACTTGAGCACACTC
The DNA here is from genome assembly GCF_051225735.1 of Oryctolagus cuniculus. Classification (NCBI taxonomy): domain Eukaryota; kingdom Metazoa; phylum Chordata; class Mammalia; order Lagomorpha; family Leporidae; genus Oryctolagus; species Oryctolagus cuniculus. The sequence continues at coordinate 181,539,852 of NC_142868.1, forward strand.
ATGGAGGGAGGTGTCCTGGATCCAGTCCCCCATGGATCCAAGGTGACTGCTGCTTTTCAGAACGTACGTGATGCGTATCACAGCCTACTGGATTCATGACCACGAGGGGATGCATGCCCACAGTTTGGGAAGCAGTGGTTCATTGGATAGACTCTGCTCTGTCAAGATTAGTGAAGCATGGATTCTGTGGAAGATTACTCCGTGTTCTGTTGAGGCGTGAAAGCAACTGTATTGTGGCGATTCCTTCTTGGCAATGCTGTTTGTGACGTGTCCTCTCAGCAGTAACATGTAGCCAGCCTCAAGACCCAGTCATTTACTCTAGGCCCTCTCAGTCTCAGCAGTGACGCTGTAAAGTAAGTGTGACGTTTCCCATTGTAAGGATAAAGGAGGCTTCACAGTGGGGAGATGGCAGAGCCAGGAGTCAGACTCCGCTCCCAGCCTTATGCTTTTAACCACTAAGCTGAGGTTCATTCTCCGTAAATGTTCAGGCACTTTTATTTGGGGAGTGGGGGGTAGATTTCCCATCCACTGGTTCACTTCCCAGATGCCTGCAACAGCTGGAGCTGGGCTGGGGCTGAACCTGGGAAGCAGGAGGGCAGTCTGATTCTCTGTGTGGGTGGCGGGAACCCAGTTACTTAAGCCTTCATTGCTGTCTCCCAGGATATGCATCGGCAAGAAGCTGGAGTCAAAACCGGAGCTTGGGGCTGGCATTGTAGCGCTGCAGGTTAAACTGCTGCTTGAGGCACACACATCCCTTAGTAGGGTGCCAGTTTGAGTCCTGCTAATGCACCTGGGAGGCAGTGGATGATGGCTCAAGTGTTTGAGCCCCTGCCACCCACATGGGATACCTGACATTTGGGGAGTGAACCAGCAGATGGGAGATCTCTGCCTCTTTCTCTCCCTCTGTCTCTCTGTCTGTCTGTCTCTCTCTCTCTCTCTCTCCCTGTGCCACTCTGCCTTACAAATTTAAAGAAAAAAAAAGAGCTGGAACCATGACTCATTATTCTCAGCTACCCCGATGAGGGATGCATGCCGTCTTTCTTTTTTTTTTTTTTTTTTAATTTATTTATTTGCAAGGTAGGGTTATTCAGAGAGAAAAGGAGAGGCAGAGAGAGAGAGGTCTTCCATCCGCTGGTTCACTCCCCAGTTGGCTGCAACAGCTGGAGCTGCACTGATCCGAAGCCAAGAGCCAAGAGTTTCCTCCTAGTCTTCCCACGTGGGTGCAGGGGCCCAAGGACTTGAGCCATCTTCTTCTGCTTTCCCAGGCCATAGCAGAGAGCTGGATCAGAAGTGGAGCAGCTGGGACTAGAACCAGAAACCATATGGGATGCGGGCACTGCAGGCGGTGGCTTTACCCGCTGCGCCACAGCCCTGGCCCCGCATGCCATCTTAACCACTGGGCTAAATGCCCGCTCCTAAGGTATCTTTTAAGTGGCAGGTGTCATATTGGGCAGCCTGCAACAGTGAGAGAGCTGGAGCTAGGAGTCTTACTGCTGGATGCAAGTTCTGTTTCTGCCACTTAGGGTCAGTGTGGCTTTGAGCAGAGTCACTCTGAGCCTTTTTTCCCAGTCTGAAATGAGGAGTTGTTTGAGGTGACTGTGAAGGCCCGCTTCGGTGCTGACTAATTCTATGAAAAGGTTGCCACACCTCTGTTATAAAGAGTCAGGACAGGGGCTGGCGCTGTGGCGCAGCGGGTTAACGCCCTGGCCTGAAGTGCTGGCATCCCTTATGGGCGCCAGTTCAAGTCCCGGCTGCTCCTCTTCTGATCCAGCTCTCTGCTACAGCCTGGGATAGCAGTGGAAGATGGCCCAAGTCCTTGGGCCCCTGCACCCACATGGGAGACCTGGAAGAAGCTCCTGGCTCCTGGCTTCGGATCAGCACAGCTCCGGCCATTGCGACCATCTGGGAAGTGAACCAGCAGATGGAAGACTCCTCTCTCTGTCTCTACCTCTTTCTGTAACTCTGTCTTTCAAATAAATAAAATAAATCTTTAAAAAAAAAAAAAAAAGAGTCAAGGCATTCAGAAAGTGTTCCACATTGGAAGTGTGAGGCAAGGACACTTCTGTGGGAGACAGAGACGCCGCTGCAGCACAGACCCACCCCTCCCGAGAACCCCTGGGAAACAGCTCTGTGTGCCTCTGCTCTGCAGAGAAAACCAGCTGAGGAAGCCACCTCACCCAAACTGAAGTCCTGCCCTTCTCTCGTTCCCTTTTGCGTTTCAGAAATTTGGAGAACTTGCAATGACCAAAGAATCAAAGGCCTTGATGGGACTTTATCATGGTCAAGTCCTATGCAAGAAGAATAAATTTGGAGCTCCGCAGAAGGAAGTCAAGTAAGTTCGACACCTCAGAAGCGCTGTGGATTTGTGTGCACGGTCTTTGACGATTCCCAGAACTAGGCCCGCTTGGTAACTCAGTCTTGCCCTGCCCTGTCCCACGCACATCTGAGCACTTAATCCCACTGGTGTAGGCTTGGGGGCTGCTGGCTGGGCTGCAGGTTCTCCCTCCGCACATGGAAGCATTCGAAGCTGGAGGCATAAAGCTGTACAGAGAGCAGGATTTCCGTGGAGCAAAACAAAAAAGTACAAGTTCAAGAACCAAGCCATGCACAAACAAAAATTCCCAAAGGCCTCAAGGAGAACCCCTTTCCTAGGAACAACTGCTGACAGTGAAAAAGCCCCATCAGCAAGGTTAGGCTTGGGGCAGGGGAGGTCGAGTCTGGGGTGGGGCTCTTTGGAATATTCAGAAGAGGACGGAGCTAGGAGCAGGGTATAAGCACCGCCCAGTTCTGTGTCCTTCTTGGGAAATAGCAGAAATACCGTGGCATTGGATGCATGAGAGGAGTGGTAACTTCATTATTATTTAATGTATTTATCCATTATCCATGGTCATTTTATTGTATTGACGGTTTAATGACCTGAAAGCCATGGGGGAGGAGGGACTCCTGCTGCAGCCATGTTGGACGTTTCCAGCTAGTGCTGGTTGTGGCTTGGCAGCATTGTGGATCTTGGCAGTTTCTGCACCCAGGAAGGAAAAGGAGCCTGGGTGGTGCACAGAAGGAGACCTGTCATACAGGCCAGGCCAGGCTGTCATATGGGCCAGCTGCCACTGTCCAATGGCTGATCAGCCACAACCATCAAAATGCAAATCTTGCGACGCCGGCACACCGGGTTCTAGTCCCGGTCGGGGCGCCGGATTCTGTCCCGGTTGCCCCTCTTCCAGGCCAGCTCTCTGCTGTGGCCAGGGAGTGCAGTGGAGGATGGCCCAAGTGCTTGGGCCCTGCACCCCATGGGAGACCAGGAGAAGCACCTGGCTCCTGGCTTTGGATCAGCGCGGTGCGCCGGCCACAGCGCACCAGCTGTTGTGGCCATTTGGGGGGTGAACCAATGGAAAAAGGAAGACCTTTCTCTCTATCTCTCTCTCTCTCACTGTCCACTCTGCCTGTCCAAAAAAAAAAAAAAAAAAAAAAAAGGCAGATCTTCATCCTGGGGAAATGGGGTTCAGGTTTCTTGAAAGTCAGCCCTTGACACAGTGTTTGTAACAAAAAAAGAAAAGATAACAACATTAAGAAAACAAACAACAACAAAAACAAATTTCTAAATGCAGACCTGGAGCTGTGATCTCTGACCCCTGTGGGGCTGCCAGGAGCAGGAGCTGTTAACCCAGGTTGGCTGGGGCTGTCAGTTACCAGCCCCCGCTGGCACATGGTTCTGCTAGGAGCTGTCAGTCATCAACCTACGCTGGCCTCAGCTCCTCCCCTAGCCACCTACATTCCCCCAACTCGACCAAGAAGTGTCTTGGCTTTCAAAGTTCTGGGGTTTCTCCAAACCCCTCTAGGGAGTCCTACAGAGGCATTCTTGCCTCATAGTGATGGCTCCTACATACTTGGTTTTGGTCTCCCTTCCTACACAGATACACAGCTTTTGCAGTGTTCAGTGACCTTCTGTCCCCATGACTTGAAATGCTGTCTTGGAATCTGACAGCATAAAGCCTCACTGCGATTGGTAAAGGCTTGTCCTCCTCTCAGCCTGCAGCCTGAGCATCGGAGAGCCTGCTTGCTGATTTCATGTCTGATCTCATCAGAGGCCTTTCTCAGCAGAACACTGCCTGGTAGCTGTGCAGGGTCTGAGGTTTAGTGGTGCCCCAGGCTCACCACCGATCTCAGTGATTCAGCATGGATAATTTGACATTTGCCTCCGTGTGTGGATGTTTTTGGTTGTTACAAGTGGGAAGAGAGGAGTACTACTGGCATTTAGTAGTTAGAGTCACCAAACACTCTGTGTCACGTAGGGTGGCCTTCGGTGAAGACTTATCCAGGCCAAATGTCATAGCATCAGGTAGCTGAGTTACTGTGAAGGGTTTAAGAGAGTGCTTAGTAGGAGCTTCTCCATCTTCTCACCTGTAGTGAGATTACAACCCAAAGTAGACAATAACATGGATAAGAAGCCTGGGAGAGACAAGGTAAGATTCTGGACTAGAGGCCTGGTTTCCGTGTGGACTGGAGTCCAGCCATAATTAGTTCTCCAGCTTACTTCGTGGTTAGTGTTGGTCAGAGCCAGTTGCGGCTCTTCCGCCTAACACTGACTGGCGTTCCATAGGTGGGGTAAATGACTGCTGTGGTGCACTTAAATCTGTTTCTCATCGCCCATTCACAAAAACCAACCAGATTAATAAGGAAGACAAAGCCACCTCTTCACCATGCACTCCCTAAATGCTACTAACTTCTGATTATGTAAGAGGAGAATTTATTGTGATGGGAAAGAAAGTAAAAAACAAAAATATTAGAGACCGGCAGAGTCACAGAAGTCCAAACATACCAACCCCTACCCCACCACCGTACCTTTCCCTGTCCCCCACAGACACAACACTGTCAACTGAAGACACTGCACGTCACGGCAGAGAGCGCACCGGAATCTGAGAAGCCTGGTTAGCAGCTTCAGGGTGCTGCTTCCATCCGCGTGTGCCGCTCACTGCTGCAGGCAGATGAGATACGATACCAAAACAAAAAGGCAGCATCCTCATCAAGTAATATAAGAAGTATTTTTATAGAGGAAAATTATTTGAAATAACCCTCTGTGTCTGCTGTAGTTGGCTTATTGGATGATAATGGGTGCCACATCCCCTTTTACTGAAATCAGTCATTTATCAAGCTTTTATCCTTTCCTTTCAGGCAGCTCGCTATTCTTGGGGCAGGGCTGATGGGAGCCGGCATTGCTCAGGTCTCTGTGGACAAGGGATTGAACACCATCCTTAAAGATGCGACACTAGCCGGGCTGGGCCGAGGACAGCAACAAGTGTTCAAAGGGTAAGCCTGCTCTCTGGTTTTGCCAGGAGTAGAATGCTTTGAGGGTCTTGTCTGTTTGATTTGGTCTTCATTTTTATCATTGCAAATTCCTTTTCTTTTTTTTAAAGATTTATTTATTTATTTGAAAGGCAGAGTTAGAGTGTGAGGTCTTCCATCCACTGCCAAATGACCACAATGGCTGGAGCTGTACCAATCCGAAGCCAGGAGCCCGGAGCTTCTTTTGGGTCTCCCACGCGGTTACAAGGGCCCAAGGACTTGGGCCATCTTCCACTGCTTTCCCGGGCCATAGCAGAGAGCTGGATCAGAAGTGGAGCAGCCGGGACTCAAACTGACACCCCAGGTGGGATGCTGGCATTGTAGACGGCAGCTTTACTCACTATGCCACAGCGCCAGCCCCAACACAAATTTATTTTCTTGAACACACTGGCTCCTCCAGATTTAAGCCAAGTTTCTTTTGATTTTTAGAAATGCCAATTCCTTCTTTGACTTCATCCTGTTTTGTAGCCTTTTAACATGTTTGGCGTCTGTAGTCTTTGCAGAAAGGAAAACCTCATCTAATTTGGTCTTTATATTTTTTTATTTTAGTTTTTTAACTTATTTTTTAAGATTTCTTTATTAATTTGAGAGGCAGAGTTACAGAGAGAGGGAAAAACAGAGAGGAATTTTTTTTTAACTTTTTAAAAAGATTGATATATTTATTTCAAAGAGTTAGAGAAAGAGAAAGAGAGGGAGAGACAGGGAGAGATCTTCCATCGCTGGTTCACTCCCCAGATAGCCACAGTGGCCAGCACTAAGCCTGGTCGGAGCCAGGCGCTTTCTCCCACATGGGTGCCAGGGCCCTCACACTTGGGGCATCTTCCTCTGCTTTTCCCAAGCCTTTACATGGAGCAGCTGAAACTAGAACCACCGCCCATATGGGATGCCAGCGACACAGGCAGAGGCTTTACCTGCTGGGCCGCAGCACCGGCCCCTGGATGGTCTTTTTTAATGCCATATATGTTACAGTTTAGTATGAGACTAGTTTCTCAGATCGGAGGTTTTGGCATTGGCATGTCCTTGCTGTGTTGCTGTGGATTACTGAAACAGCAAGGCCCCTGTGTGTGAGGAGCGCTGAGGTTAGGGGATGAGGACATGTGCGGGACTGAGGGAGAAGACAGGGCCAGGATCTAAACTCCTGAGCCTTGTTCTTCCTGACAGACGATAGAGCGTGAGGCCCTTAACTGCTTAGTCCACTCATCCGAGTTCCCACCTTACCTCTGGATTAGCAAAGGGGGACTGTTTTATGCCTTCTTCCCTGCTTAGCCCCTCACTTATACACACACACACACACACACACACACACACACACTATGCAGACAGGAAGGAGGAAACGGCACCTTGGCCGCACTGGGGGTTGGCTTCAGCACAGTTTTCTGCTCAAGTATAATGGACAAGCTGTCTGCACTTCAGACGTCCTGCATGTGACTTTTAGCTGAGTGAGCTTTTCCTGTTTCTTAAGTGGTCGTAGCTTAAGCATTGTGTAATCTGTGTGCGCACAGAGGCTCATGCAGTGCTTCCATGATGCCCACACGGACCTGGCAGGTGTAATAATGTTAGCACCTTAGAATGAGACACTAAGGAGTCACAGGAAGAGTCTGACCCAAAAAATACCCGTGCTTCCAGAGCGTTGCCCTGGACCGGCGTCAAGCATCCCGAAGCAGCGTTTCTTACAGTCACCAAAATTAATTATTGCTCTAGAGAAGCTTCCTCCCTCCATGTCTTTTGGATACAACTGCTTTGGTGTCGCTTTTAGTCTTAGAAATGTCAGGACTGGCATTGTGGCATAGAAGGGTGAACTGCCACGTGTAATGCAGGCACCCCATAGGAGTGCCAGTTCAAGTCCCAGGTGCTCTGCTTTCAATCCGTCTCCCTGCTAATGCACATGGGAAAGAAGTAGAAGATAGGGCTGGCACTGTGGCGTAGCATGTAAAACTGACACCTGTGGTGCCAGCATCACATATGGGCGCTGGTTTGAGTCCCGGCTGCTCTTCTTCCCATCCAGCTCTCTGCTGTGGCCTGGGAAAGCAGTAGAAGATGGCTCAAGTCCTTGGGCCCCTGCACCTGTGTGGGAGACCCAGAAGCTCCCGGCTTCTGGCTTCAGATTGGCACAGCTCCAGCCATTGCAGCCATCTGGGCAGTGGACTAGCAGATGGAAGACCTCTTGCTCTCTTTGCTTCTGCCTCTCTGTAACTCGGCTTCTCTCTCTCTGCCTCTGCCACTCTGGAGCTCTGCCTTTCAAATAAATAAATAAATCTTTAAAAAAAAAAAAAAAGAAGAAGGCGTGAGTACTTCAGTCCCTGCCACCCATTGTGGGAGACCAAGATGGAATTCCAGGCTCCTGACTTAGCCTGGCCTAGACCCTGCCGTTGCAGCTGTTTGGGGAGTGAAGCAGCGAATGGAGGATCTCTCTGTCTCTCCCTCTCTGTCTCTGTCTTTCAAGTAAATAAAATAAATTAAAAAAAAAAAAAAAAAGTTAGCAAGTGCTGCTCACATGCTCACAATGCTGCTGACGTGGCCCTGATGTTTCTGTCATCTCAGGAACAGGCGTCCAAGTTAGAGCAGGTAAGATGTTTGGAACTCTGACTGACAGATAACGTTCTTTGCTGACTGTTGTCAGAAGCCAAGAGGGTTGAACTCATGCCTTTTTTTTTTAGGATTTATTTTATTTATTTGAAGAGAGGTGGGGAGAGAGGTCTTCATCTGCCTCAAAGCATGGATTTAAGTCCTCAATTGAGTACTTGCTTGAATTTGTCTTTGGACGTATTTTTCTTTTGGTTAAGGAAATTACTGATTGGGGTTTAGCTTCACTCTTCATTCAGAGGAAAACTGCATCATTAATTCTGAAAGTGCGGTCAGATTGAACCTAGAAGAGCCTGTCTTCTTTGGCAATAAAAAAAATGGCTGTCTGAGTAGCAGGAGTCCTTCTTAGCTCCAGTGGAAAAGAGAAACCTTGAGTTAATATTTGATGTAATCAGTGCAGTGTGTTGTAAGGTGCTGAGTGGGAACTGATTGAGAATAAGAGAAATGATGTGTGCTTCTGTCCTCTGGAAGGTCACAGCTACAGAACCACACGGGGCACGACACGCTCACGCCGCTTCTCCTGTTTGGGGTGGGAGGGGGAGTTACCAGAGCTGTTTCTTTATTTTGCCGTGGTTACTCCTCATGGCATGTGTTTCTGCTCTGTGAGTGATAGTGTTCGCCCTGTGCGTGCCGGTACGCTCCCTTCACTAGCAGCTCAGCTCACGCACAGTGGGAGTGAACAGTGTCTGTGAGTTGGTGAAAACCACACCCAGCCAGGTCTGCCCCGGACACTCAGTGAATGTCAGTTCCTTCGTCTCCTCTGATAGGGCTGTGTTTTTCTAGATTGAACGATAAAGTGAAGAAGAAAGCTCTGACGTCATTCGAGAGGGACTCCATCTTCAGCAACCTGACGGGCCAGCTAGATTACCAGAATTTTGAGAAGGCTGACATGGTGATAGAAGCTGTGTTTGAGGACCTCAGTCTTAAGCACAAGGTGCTCAAGGAGGTGGAAGCGGTGAGTGAGGCACCTGCAGTGCTGGAGTCTGGGTGTTGGGGGTGGGGGGGCGGGGCCAAGCGGATCTGTCAAAGAATTACAGGAGGCTCTCAGTTCTCCTTGTAGAACGTTCATCTCCAAACACAGTTTCTGTGTGAGCTCACTAGGCAGTTATCAAAGTCAAATCTTAATCCTACAGGGAAAATTCAGGCTTCAGCAGCCTCATTCCTGTGGGAATTCAGACACACAAACATGCAGAGAACCTGACGGGGTCTGGCCAGATGTTTTTTTTTTTTTTTTTTTCCAGATTTATTTATTTTTATTTGAAAGTCAGAGTTATACAGAGAAGAAGAGGCAGAGAGAAGGAGAGAGAGAGGTCTTCCATCCGCTGGTTCACTCCCCAGTTGGCCACAACAGCCAGAGCTGCGCCAATCCAAAGCCAGGAGCCAGGAGCTGCTTTCAGGTCTCCCACGTGGGTGCAGGGGCCCAAGGACTTGGGCTGTTGTCTACTGCTTTCCCAGGCCACAGCAGAGAGCTGGGTCAGAAGTGGAGCAGCCAGGACTCGAACCAGCGCCCGTATGGGATGCTGGCACTGCAGGTGGCAGCTTTTACTTGCTATGCCACAACACCGGCCCTTGGCCAGTTGTCTTGAGATTGGCTGGCTGCCTGCAAGCCTTCACCAGGCTCCTTCAGGTCAAGGCAGCAAAGGACGCAGCGAGAAAACAGTTTGGGCAGGAGTCAGACGCTTGTCCTGGGGAAATGCTGCTCTGGTCCTGCTCCCGAATGCCCTATATAGCCAGTTCTTGAGTTGGGGTCACGTGAATAAAATGGGTGCTTGATGCAGGCATTATAAAGAAGGAGCCCTTGGGGTCAGCGCTGTGGCTGAACGGGTAAAGCCGCCTCCTGCAGCGCTGGCATCCCATATGGGCACCGGTTCATGTCCCAGCTGCTCCACTTCTGATCCAGCTCTCTGCTGTAGCCTGGGAAAGCAGTGGAAGATGGCCCAAGTCCATGGGCCCCTGTACCTGTGTGGGAGACCCAGAGGAAGCTCCTGGCTCCTGGCTTCGGGTCGGCACAGCTCCGGCCATTGCGGCCAATTGGGGAGTGAACCAGCAGATGGAAGACCTCTCTCTTTCTCTCTCTGCCTCTCCTTCTCTCTGTGTAACTCTGACTCTCAGATAAAATAAATCTTTAAAAAAAAAAAAAAAAAAGAAGAAGGAGCCCTTGGGTGGACACCTGCATCCCATATTGGAGTCTCTGAGTCAAGTCCCAGCCGCTCTACAGTTTAATCCAGCTTCCTGCTAATGAGCCCAGGAGGCAGCAGATGATGGCCCAAGTCTCTGCCACCCACGTGAGAGACTTGGGTGGAGTTCTGGTTCCTGGCTTCAGCCTGGGCCAGTCCCGGCCTTTGCAGGTGGAAGATCTCTCTCTCTCTTCTCCCTTTCACCCACTCCCCCAACGATTGTCATTCTGCCTTTCGAAAACATATATAAATCTTCTAAAAAACAAAAAAGGGAAGGAGGAAGGAAAAGAAACAAAGGAAGAGGCCAGGAAAGAAGAAATGGCAGTAATTGAGGCACGCAGTAGGGGCAAGGCCTAGACTGGCCGCGGCTGGATACGGGGAGCAGGGAATGGTGGTGGCTCGGCGGCCCATGCAGCGTCTGCATGCGTGGACTGTGATGATTCCCCTGCCCGTGGGCATCAGCCCTGCCCCACTGAAGCTCAGGAGAAACCAAAGGCAGGTGCTGAGGGCAAACTCCACTTGCGAAGCACATATTCCAGAATCTGCCCTTTAGCACAGTGAACTCAGCTGAGGCAGAAACTCTGGAGAGCTGGGAAGATTGTGTCCCATCTGTGTTAGGTGACACTTCCAGCCTAGAGCCTTAAGTGGTAGTCCCAGGGCTGTGGGATCACCGCTGGGCCAGTGGAGGTAGGTTCTAGAAGCGTCAGAAGCAGTCAGGGCAGGGTGGGGAGAAGTGCCCTTACTGACGGGGATGTGGCCTTGCCACTGTGCGCCCTGGGAGGCAACATGCATCCCATATCAGAGTGCTGGTTTGAGTCCCAGCTACTCGCAGTCCAGCTTCCAGTGCACCCCGGGAGCCAGCGGATGATGGCTCGAGCGCTCGGGCCCCTGCCACCCAAGTGGGAGGAGCAGATTGAGTTCTAGGCCCTGGCGTCAGCCTGACCCAGCCTTGCCTGTCGCAGACATTTAGAGGGTGAGCAGGCACATCACAGACAGGAGCTAGCTTGTTCATAGACTTGAGGATCCCATGATTTTGGTTACTCCAGAGTGGGATGTGAGGGCCAGCATTCCAGCATATGGGGTCAAGCTGCTGCCTGTGATGCTGGCATCTCGTATGGGTGCTGGTTTGATTCCAGGCTGCTCCACTTCGGATCCAGTCCCTGCCAATGGCTTAAGGAAAGCAAATGGCCCAGGTGTTTGGGCCCCTGCCACCTTTGTGGGAGATCTGGAAGAAGCTCCTGGCTCCTGGCTTTGGCCCTCTCCCCCTTGCTCTGTTATTTTTGTGAATAAATAAATTTAAAAAAAGAGGGATGTGAACAGGTATTACAGCAAGGCTGTAGGAAAGCTAACATAGCCTGAGTTCTATCAGCAGGGGCCTGGTGTCTAATGCTTAGAGTACAGTCCTCTAGGAAGAGCAAACCGAGGGCTCCAAAGATGGCCGGAAACGTGACTGCTCCTTGGACCTGCACGTGTCGTCCCCCACAGAGAGGAGTCTGTTCCCCCTCTCCTGGGACCTGGGCTGTCTGTGGGACTTGTTTCTACCACTGGAAGCCAGCAGCCATGCTTTCCGGTGCTGGTGAGATGGAGGCCAGGCCGCAGGTGACGCCAGGCTGGGGAGGTCATAGCTTTCAAACTCCAGCGCAGATCCAAACAAGGAGAGGGGTGGGCCCGTGCTTGCTTGATTCAGGGCCATCTTCTCAGTGTTCGTCAAGGGCATTTTACCTACTCAGCTGCTGAGGTGGGGTCTCCAGGTGGGCATCAGGTGGGCTTATGACAGCCCATAGCCCGGGTGCTCCGTCATTGTCTGAGTGTGCAAGGGGGCGGGCCCAGGGGTCACTCACAGCTGTGCTGTGCTCTGCCCTCATCTCCCAGGCCGACATGACCCACTCTGACATGCTCTTCCTGCAGGTCATTCCAGATCACTGTGTCTTTGCCAGTAACACATCTGCTCTCCCCATCAATGAAATTGCTGCTGTCAGCAAAAGACCAGAGAAGGTAAACTGAACAGAGGAAAACCCAGCGATGCTGTACTGCTCCAGGCTCATGATGCGGGCAGGAGCGTGGACAGAGGGCCGGCTGTGGGTCGTGAGGCCGTCACCTGCCCGAGATGCGGGAGTCAGTGCAGTACAATAAGGTGTACTGTCACGGGGCACTGCATCCCTCCTGGGTATTAGTTTTCAAGTTGAGACGACAAAGCCCACTGTTATCCTGCAATTAGACGCTGAAGGTTAAGCCCTGAAACAGGGGACGCGGCAGAACTTGGATTCACTGCGGAGCATCGGTGACTGCGGAGGGTGGGTTTGGTTCTGCCTCCAGCTCTGGGAATGGAGGGTCAGAAGTTGTGGCAGCTGCGTCCACTCTGCTGAGATGTAAAGGCTGAGTAATCCAGGGGAGGAGAGAGCATTCAAGCAAAGAGAAGGCGGCTCACGTCCCCGGAGCGCACCAGGTACCCTAGCTAACCAGACCAGCCAAGGGAGGCAGGAAACAGAAAAGCCCTTGAAGTAGCTAAAGTTGTTCATACACAGTGTGCTAGAAGCACAACAGCCTGTTCTTCGCCTCTTCCAGCTTGCTGACGCAGGGTGACAGCGCGGGGCAGAGGCAATGTGGCGCTGGCAGGGGCAGGCCAGTGACGGCAGAGGAGCAGTTGGTAGCCGCCCTGCAGCACCTGACAGCACTAAAGGAGCGTCCGTGCTGCTCCGGTCCTCCTGTGGGCGCAGCAGGCGTCACACTGGCGGGGCCTTGGCTAGCTTGCCTCACCTGCTGGCCAGAGGGGCTGGAGGAGGGTGACCAGCTGTGCTGGTTCGCCCCTGACAGGGCTTTCTCAAGACACAAGACCATCAGTGCTTCAGTCAGGATCAAAGATGGGCTGACACCCTTGGCACAACCCTCTGAGTGACGTAAATGTGTTTTGCTCAAGGTAGTGATTACAAGAGGGTGTATACAATCGTCAGAACACTCTGAACACTTTAAGATCTGTATGCTTTATTATGTAAATATTACGTATGTCAGAAAAGGCTAATTCCTTTTACACAGGAATACTCAGTCTAAATCAGGTCCAGGGTACTTTAGACCAAAGTGCAAGGACAGCTTGGGGGTTGGAAGCACTGGGTCGATGGTTCCACACGCTGCTCACCGAGCCGTGTGCAGCTGGCCCTGTACAGCCACAGGGTCACATCCGCGGATTCCGCCACTGCAGAGCCACACCCTCGAGGGAGCGCCCCTCTACCGATCACGTTCACTGTTTTTTCTTGTCGTCATCCCTACACAGCACAGCATACCATGTTCTCTTAGCATCTGCGCTGTGTCACCTATGAGACGTCATCTGTGTCGCTCCCCCTCTTCGTGGAGGAGCAACACAGGACCCTGCGCTGTTCTTTCGTCTGCTCGGCCCTCCCCGGGTTTGCTGCTGGTTCTTCCCGGGTTGGCTACTATCCCTTCCACCTCCGTGGAAGGGCAGTTCCCCCTGGCCGCATTCCCCACTTCCGCAGGGGAGCGGCACACCGCCGGCCGGCTCTTTCGGGGGCTGCACGGGTTCCCTTAGATGTTCCCCATAGATGTTCCTGGTGCATGCCGTCTCTCTCCTCCTTTATAGTCCTTCTCTGCCAATCCCAACTCGGCTGCCCACACGCCGAGTACGCTGCTCTCCTCCAATCAGGAGCAAGTCCTACAGTTTATCAGTTGAACTGGAGGCAGCTGTGCGGAAGCTGTTTACTTCTCTCCCAACGCCATATTGTGGGAGAGCAGATGCATAGAATAAGTCTTAATTCGAGTAACAGTCTAGTCCGGATTGCTCCCCACAAATCCCCCTTTCTTTTTATTTTTTAGCGTTGATACGCGCCTGTCTTCGGTGTCCCGCGGCACACACTCTGCTCTACTTGCTAGAGTTGCCACAGGCTCTTACAAGTCCTATCAATCAGGAAAACCGAATCCGGGTCCTCTCTTCGCCATTGTGAGGAGGTTTTTAGGCGCTGATGCGTGCCTGTGTTCGGTGCCCTGCAGCGCATACTCTGCTCTGCTAGAACTGCCTGCAGGTGTTTACAAAACCTATCAGGCAAACCGAATCCAAGCCTTCTCATTGCCGTATTGTGGGGGAGACTTATTAGTGTTAGTTTGTGCCTATCTTCGGTGACCTGCAGCTCGTACTCTGGTCGAGCTTTGCTGGCGCTTACCGCCTTAAATCAGGCAGACCGAATCCAAGCCTCCTAATTATTGCATTGTGGGGAAGCTTTACTGATGTTAATTCGTGCCTGTCTTCGGTGACCTGCGGCTAGCCGCCCAGGTGCTCATCGCCTCACTAATCGGGCAGACCGAATCCAAGCCTTCTAATTGGCATGTTGAGGGGAGGCCTTATTTTTCTCTATTTCTCTATCTCCGGGCATTCCTACCTCTCCCATTTCACTTCTATCTTCCAGCATTCCCATTTCTCTTTTACTTCACTTCCAAACTTCTGTTTCTCTTATCCCCGCAGCTTCCCGGCACCTCGCCCCGCCGGCGGGTTCCCGGCTCTGCGCCGCTTCAGCCCGCGCGCCTCTCTCATCTGCGCAGCTTCCCGGCTTTGCGCGGCTCGGCTTTGCGCGCTCCGCGGTCTCCACGCTTAACCCTTTCGCGTCTGAACCACGGCCTACGCCAGCGTTCCCTATCTATTCACGCCCCGTGCTCTCTCTGCACGCGGCGGCTTCCGCGAGTAACACAGCGTAGCTTGCGTGTCCGCCACTAGCATTCAATCTAAGTTCCCCGGGCTAGCCTGGCGAATTCAACCCAGCGTACGTCTCCGCCCCACGGTTTGGCTTCCCGTCCTTTGCTCCCCGGGCTAATCAGACGGATCCCAACCTGGCTCACGTTTCAGCTTCTGGTTTCAACTTTTCGCCCCCCATTCCCGGGCTAACTTGAGAACCCCAAAGTGGCTTCCGTTTCCGCCTTGGCCTGCCCCCTGCGGCTTCAATTTCCCTAACATTTTTCTCTACCCGGTATGTTTCCCCAAGCTTTCCTCCAACAATACTCCTCCCTCATTTCTCCTGGCCTCTCCCCACAGTCCGCGTCCGAGTCTGTTTGTTCTAGCTTTCACTTTCGCTTTCGACCTTAGAGATTTCTCCCAGCTTCCCCCCGTAGTCCGTATCCGAATCTATGCCTAGGCTTTCAATAGCTTCTTCCGGCTCCTTTTTCGTCCGGCTTTTCCCTAGGCTGTTTGCTAGTCTCTCCGATATTTTCCCTAGACTGTTTGCTAGTTTCTCTCTCCGATATTTTCCCTAGTTCTTCCCGTTTCTTCCCGTTTCTTCCCTCCTAAGTTTCATATCCGTCCTAAGTTTCCTATCCGTGCTAGGTTTCCTATCCGAGTCAGGTTTCCTATCCGAGTCACGGCACCATTATGTCGCTCCCCCTCTTCGTGGAGGAGCAACACAGGACCCTGCGCTGTTCTTTCGTCTGCTCGGCCCTCCCCGGGTTTGCTGCTGGTTCTTCCCGGGTTGGCTACTATCCCTTCCACCTCCGTGGAAGGGCAGTTCCCCCTGGCCGCATTCCCCACTTCCGCAGGGGAGCGGCACACCGCCGGCCGGCTCTTTCGGGGGCTGCACGGGTTCCCTTAGATGTTCCCCATAGATGTTCCTGGTGCATGCCGTCTCTCTCCTCCTTTATAGTCCTTCTCCGCCAATCCCAACTCGGCTGCCCACACGCCGAGTACGCTGCTCTCCTCCAATCAGGAGCAAGTCCTACAGTTTATCAGTTGAACTGGAGGCAGCTGTGCGGAAGCTGTTTACTTCTCTCCCAACGCCATATTGTGGGAGAGCAGATGCATAGAATAAGTCTTAATTCGAGTAACAGTCTAGTCCGGATTGCTCCCCACAATCTGGAGATGACCTAAAGTATGCAGGAGGCCCAGCGAGGATTATGTGAAATACTGCACCGTTTTATAGGAGGGACTTGAATGGGGATTTTGGTACCCATGGGTCCCGGAACCAGTGAGCCTCAGGCAGATACTAAGGGACAAATGTGTCGTGTTATGTAGTAGTCAGTGGTCGGGCTTCGGACACAGACCTGGGATGGAGTCCCTGCTGCCCCTGAACAACAGACCGTGAGCTGCTGATTTTAACCTTGATAGACTGACTGGTTCAGGGTTACAATGGAGTAGGGAAAGGAATGTGGCACAAATGACTAAGGAGCAGGTGGATGGTCCCAGCTGCGCCCTGTAGCTGAGGTGCGGGAGAAAGCACAGTGCCAGGTGAATGGCCTAGACGGCTCTGGCCGTTCTGCTTACTGAGGAGCTTCTCAAACCTCAGCCTGCATCCAGTTCACCAGAAGGGCCTACTGGAGGCAAAGTCCGACCTACTCCTTCCGCTTGTCCTCCCTGCAAACGTGGACCTGTCACCTGAACCAGCAGGCGGTTACGCAGTGGGGCCTTCGCTCGCTCATCCCCGACAGACCTTGTTTGGCCTGGGCTGTGGTTTTGGCACTGACTGTGGGTAGAGGGACCAAATGTCCCGGAAGTAATTAAGAGGGGGGGATCCCCATACACTCTCTGTAAGCACATGAGGCCAAGCCACTTGACTGCCTGTTCTGGATGCACCCACCTTTCTCGGTGTCCCCCAGCGGGAGGGGCCGTAGGAGGGGACTGCTCAGCGCTCAGTCTGCCGGCCTCGTCCCGTCCCCCCAGGTGATCGGCATGCACTACTTCTCCCCCGTGGACAAGATGCAGCTGCTGGAGATCATCACCACCCAGAAGACCTCCAAGGACACCACTGCTTCCGCGGTGGCAGTGGGCCTCAAGCAGGGCAAGGTCATCGTGGTGGTCAAGGTGAGGGGCTGTGTGTCTGGCAGGCAACTCCAGGCCTGGCTGTGCTCATTCTGGGGCAAACACCCCCGCTCTCCTGGGTGCTTTCCCTCGGCTGTGTCCAGGATGGACAGTGCAATTGACTGCACCCCTGAGAGGAGGCAGGGGTGGGCAGTGTCAGGTGTGCGGAGCCTTGAAGATGACCAAGGAATGACAGGGTGCAGCAGGCCACCCCTGGGAGGGCCTCCCCGCTGTTTGGGGTTTGGGTTTTTGGTTTTTGAGATTTAAAAGGCAGAGTTAGAACTTCCATCTCCTAGTTCACTCTCCAAATGGCTGCAGCAGGAGGGGCTGTGCCAGGCCAGAGCCAGGCGCCAGGAGCTTCATCCGGGTCTCCCACATGGGTGCAGGGGCCCAAGCACTTGGGCCGTCTTCCGCCACTTTCCCAGGTGCTGGATTGGGAATGGAGCGTCAGGAACTCAAACCACTCCCACACGGGATGCTGGTGTCGCAGACCGCAGCCTAACCCCCTGCACCACAACACTGGCCTCCTCGGTTTAGTTTTAAGACTTCAGATTGAGATTTCTAAATCACCTTAAATTTTGAGATGACACCTGGGGCAGTGAGGCTGGTTTTGGATTCGGGAGCGGGGAGGAGGAGCGGCGATGGGCAGTAGCTCCCGTCCTCTCCCTTGCAGGATGGACCTGGCTTCTACACCACCAGGTGTCTCGCCCCCATGATGTCCGAAGTCATACGAATCCTCCAGGTAGGAGCGCCCTGCCGTGTGGGGGGATGAGGAACGCGCGTCCCTCTCACGCACCAGCCCCTGCCACTTCCTCGCCGCGTGGCAGTGGGAAGCCGGGGCTCACCCCACACTCAGCTTCCTCACTGCTCCACGAGCCAGAGGCCTCCCGCCACCCTCTGCCGGCTTCGCGGCTGGGCGTGGACCTTCCACAGCAGAGCCTGTGGGTCCACCGTGCTGCCTGTGCTGCTGCTGCGTGCCGCGTCTCCCGTGGCCGTCCAGGGCGTGCCCCGGCAGGCACTTACGCACACGCAGGTCCCGGGGCTCTGCCCATCTGCCGTGGGACCTCCCTACTGACATTAGACGTGTAGACAAAAAGGCAGTGCGTCATTTGGTCTGCTCTACCAATCTCTAAAGTGTGACAGATTCCAGGTTCAGACTTCCCACCCACGGCCCCAGACCTCTTTGTGCTGTCCGGGACGGTGACCTGGCCGCGCGGCACCCAGAAGGGAAGTGGGTTTCGCAAAGGTTGTGTCAGGATCTGCCCTGAGGGACTTGGTGGGGGCTCTGGGATGACCTTCCCCTGAGATCCCGCCTTCACTTCCTGTGCAGGAAGGAGTTGGCCCCAAGAAGCTGGATTCCTTGACCACAAGCTTCGGCTTTCCCGTGGGTGCTGCCACGCTGGCAGATGAAGTCGGCGTGGATGTGGCGAAACACGTGGCCGAAGACCTAGGCAAGGCCTTTGGGGAGCGGTTTGGAGGCGGGAGCCTGGAGCTGCTGCAGCAGATGGTGGCCAAGGGCTTCCTGGGTGAGTGAGCTCGGGGGACCTTCCAAGAGGTCTCCCGCCCCCCAGAGTCAGGGGGCGCATGGGGAGTCTGGCCATGGGGAATTTCACGTGAGTTCACAAGAACTATCTGGGTGGGGGACGGGTTATGCCCGAGGACGGATCTCACCGTGCTGTCTGGCCTCCTATGGGGAGACAGTGAAACCTCGTGGTGCCGTGCACACGGTGGAGGCACACAGACACGTGGCTTTCTCTGGGCAGAACAGCAACACCAGCGCTAGGCCCTGGCCCTCCTGGCTTGTCTGTGTGAACGTTAAAACTTGTCCAGTGGTCCTTCCTCCAGACACACGGGTCCCCACGCTCCATCCCTGCTCGCTCTTCTGACGGAGCCTGAATCGCTGCTGGAGTGAGCGACACACCCACGCCAGCTTCAGACCGGAGGCCGGCGCTGCATGGCCAAGCAGCAGAGACGAGAATTCTTGGACCAGGGCTCTGAGAAAATGGAGCAGTAACGCCGTCATTTCTTGTTTTTCAGGTCGCAAGTCTGGGAAAGGTTTTTACATCTATCAGGAGGGTTCAAAAGACAAGAATTTGAACTCTGACATGGACAGTATTCTGGCAGGTCTGAAGCTGCCCGCCAGGCCTGAGGTGTAAGTCCTGTTGAGTGGCTCGTGGCACGGAAGCAGCCACTTCTGGAGGTCCGGAGCGGCGCTGTCCCTGTCCCTGTCCCGGACTTTCACACCCCTGAAGGGAGTGTTCCCAGGCTGGCCCAGGGCTCTGCAAGCTGGGAGCCTCCCGTGGGCCCCCTGGCTCCAGCCTTCCCCCTGGGGGGTCCCCAGAGCAGTGGCAGGGCCCCTTCCCCGTGGAGACCTGTATTCTCACTTGTAAGCACTTGACATTGCTGAGGTCAAGAGAAAACTGATCTAGGGACTCCGTTCCATGTGAATCAGGGCAAGCGACGCTCCCCTTTGCCCAGCGGACAGGCGGGGCCCCCGGCCTGCACCTCTGTGCAGCACCCAGCACCCCCCTCACTTCCCACTGTGCACTGGCTCCTGCTTGCCCCCTCTCCCTCTCGCTCATCCGTCTTCCGGTTCACAGCTCCTCCGACGAGGACATCCAGTACCGCCTGGTGACGAGGTTTGTGAACGAGGCAGTCATGTGCCTGCAGGAAGGGATCCTGGCCACCCCCGCAGAGGGGGACATTGGTGCCGTCTTCGGGCTGGGCTTCCCACCTTGTCTTGGAGGTTGGTCCTGCGGGCTGGGAGGGGCTTGTGTCATCCTGGAGCCCGTGTTGTCTTCACCTTCAACTGGGTCGCCTTTCTCCATCCAGGGCCCTTCCGCTTTGTGGACCTGTACGGAGCTCAGAAGGTAGTAGACCGGCTGCGCAAGTACGAGGCTGCCTACGGCAAGCAGTTCACCCCGTGCCAGCTGCTCATCGACCATGCCAACAGCCCCGGCAAGAAGTTCTACCCATGAGCGGGCCCGCTGCCGGCAGGCTGCTTCCCCACGAGCACTGTAGCGTTAGCCCAGGACCAGGAGGACGCGCTGCGACGTGGGCTTGCTCTTATCAAAGTGCCTTCAGCTGTGACCACATCTCCTTCCTGCTGAAGTCTGACTGTGACGGAGTTTGTACTTCACGCTGGAAGGTGGGACCCACTGTGCCCCATTTGTAAGCCCCAGGGCCCGAAGTGGCTGCTGAGAGCCGTCTGGAGCCGTCTTTGCCGCCCATTCTCCCAGGAGGCCCATGGTAGCCAAGATGGCGGGGGCAGTTCTGCACCCAGCCAGACACGGGCTAACAATAAAGCCTGACAACCTAAGCCTGTCTGCTTGTTCCTTTTCCTTGTCGCTGCCCTCTGGTCCGAGCCCCTCCTTCTGGAAGCAAGCTGGAGGGAAGCCCTGTGCTGGGAGGGTTCTAGGCAGCTGTCATGCGAGAAGGGGACCTGCTGTGCCTGATTCAACACTGAAACCTGATCTTCACATCAGCTGGGCCAGCGTAGCCTGGGGAGGCGGCCCGGGGTAGCCAGAGCGCAGAAGTGGAAGCGGCTGGCGCACCAGGATGCTGAACGAGTACCCACTGTGTTCCTCGGGGTGCTGTTTGCACTGCCCCGGAGGTGGAAGGTGGACGATGCCCTCGCAGGGAGGGAGGCAGCGCGGGCAGTGACGCAGTCCACGCCACCTGCGCTCTGCTGTGGCCTCCCCCCACCCGTGTGGAAAGTTCCTGCTCGTGTTCTGGCAGAACAGTGCGCCGGCTGGGTAAACAGCACTGGAGCTCCCGGCCGGGCCTGGCAGAGGGACCCACACTGAGTACTGGGTGTGTGCGGAATCCTAATTCAGCGCCCTTCACGGTTAGCACAGTTCTTCGTGTTGCCCTGGGCCCAGCAGACAGGGAGCTTAGTGTGGGCTCCACCGAGCACTGCCGGTGACTAGGAAGCCAGTCATTGCCGAGTTGAGGTTTTTGGATGAGTAAAAGGCAGAGAACTGATCTTCAACACCAAGGCCATTAACAGGCTTCTACCTCCGAGGGTCTGGCCCTGGTGGGTGGCACTGAACTTTGACATCTGGGTCTTTGCATTCAGTGATACCAGGTAGGTGGGACTCACTGTGACACATCAGTGGGAGTTGGAAGGTTCCTCCAGGGCAGAGGGAATGAAGTCTGCTTCCCGCTGCCTCCAGGAACGTGAATGAGCCCTGTGCCCACCCACGTGACTCCCAAGTCCTCGGCTTCAGAACACATATGCAGTGCCCATTGAGCCCCACGGCCCTCAGCAAGCAAGCAGCTGACCCCCAGAACGGCACCTGCACCCTCCGTCAGCAGGCTGGCATTTATTTGACTAGTCCTTGAGGATTCATTGAACAGTCTGCAAGAAAACCAGCTCCCATGCCCCATCTCCCTTCACCACCGCCTGCATGGGGCATGGGCACCTGCGTGGCTTAAAACTGAAGGAAATAAATATCTAGGAAGACTAGGGAGGCCCGAGGAGGAGGCAGGGAGCTCTGGGCCCTGGCGCTCGGCACGAGCAGCAGCTGGTGTGTGCACGGTGTGGGGCTTGTGCACAGGGAGCAGCGCTGGGTGCCAAGCAGGTCACCATGCCTGCGATTCAAGGGCACAATGACCCGCCCCAATGCGTGCGACCCAGTACAGGACTGAGCTCCAGAGGAGGAGGGGAGAGGCAGGGTTCACCCAAGCCACCGAACTTCCTGTCCCAACCATACCCTGCTGTGCCAGTGCCAGAAAACCAGGGGAGTCAAACAACAGCGGGCAGGAGACCAGTACGAGTGGGGGCGACTGGCCACCTGTCAGTTCTAGACTTGAAATGGACCTGCTCTTGCTGGGGCAGTCTCTGGAGACAGGGATGGGCGGAGGGGTGCAGTGAGGTCTGTGCAGAATCCGGGGAGCTACAGAGGTCTCCCTGGCTAGACAGGCCTGCGCCAGAGCTGTGCTCTTCCAGAGCTGTCCCATCGCAGAGCCAGAACCAGAGGTGGAGGCTCCCGGCACCATGGCACAGGCTTGGACTTAAGTCACCTGCACTCAGGCCCAGGCACTTAAATCGAGGCAGGGCTGCAGGGCATGGGGAGGGTCCCAGAGAGACAGAAATCAGCAGCCCTGACTCGGGGGCACTTTTAGACCAGATGCCATCAGAGCACAAGGGAGAGAGGGCACTTGGGGGATTTGTGCTTAACCTAATGCACGGTCCTCCTCCCTGTCTAACCCGAACCTATGGTGCTAGAGAAGTGCAAGGCCGCGGAGGAGGCCTGTGTGGGCGTGGGAAGGGGAGCCCCTGTGGGCATCAGAGCCAATGCCCAGCGCTTCCCGTCCCCTGCCCACGTATTCTGCACACTCGAGGCAGGGAGGCCCCTGGGTCACGCAGTCTTGGCACAGGCGCGCCCAGGCTGTGCGGCCACGGCGGCCGGTTCAGATCTTGGGCCGCCAGCCCTTGATGAACTGCATGACCTTCTTGACCTGCAGCTTGGTGAGGTGGAAGTCGTCCGCCAGGATGTCCTCGCTGAGCTGCACAAAGATGCTCCCATCAATGCGCTCCCGGGCGAAGAAGCTCACCACGTCCTCCGAGAGCCCGATGAACCGCAGGCTGCGAGACACCTCCTCCAGGGAGAGCGCGGACAGGTCGGCGGGGGGCTGCCACGAGGAGGCGTCCCGGCTTCCCAAGGCCACGGCTCCATCCCGGGGACTGCCCGGGCGCCCTTGGCCGAGAAAGAGCCGGGCTCCCCCTGCCTCGGGCCCCGGCAGAGTAGTGGCAGGTGACAGCGGGGTGGGGGCCTGCCGCAGCACCAACCCTTCAGGCTCGAAGGCCTTGAGGGCGCCGAGTGGTGAGAGGCAGGGTCCAGGCCCGGGAGCCCCCGCTGCCCGGGGCTCCGCACAGCGCAGCAGCTCGGGCTCTGGAGAACTGCCCTGCCCCAGCTCAAAGGGATCCACAGGCTCCAGGGGGGGCTCCTGCCACTCAGAGGAGGAGGAGGAGGTGGGGCAGGAGGGGGGCGGAGCAGCTGCATAGGCCTGGCCTGGGGAGACTGGGCCTGGAGAATAGGCAGTGCTGGAGGTAGCCAGGGGGCCCAAGGAGGTGGTGGGCGGCCCGGAAGAGGCGGCCGCTGAAGGGCCCGAGGGGTAGGGAGGACCCGAGAATGGGTTGAGAGCTCCAAACGGAGCAAAGCGTTTCTGGGGATGAGCGGGCTTGAAGAGAGGCGGGCAGCCATGGAAGCTCTTGCCGGTGGCATCCGCCCCCAAGAGGGAGGCAGCTCGGCTGCTCAGCGGCTCCGCTGGGGTCCGGGAGGCCTGGCTGGGCTGTGTGGTGGAGGGCAGGGGCCCTGGGGGCGGGCGGCTAGAGGTCTCGCCCACCTTGCAGTCTCCCCAGGTGCACGGGTAGCAATACAGGGAGTAGGCGTCCGGCGACGGAGAGCCACTGCCACTGCGGGAACCCGCCCTGTGGGCACAGACAGGCCCACACAGGCCTGTGTCAGTCCCAGGGGCGCTCACCCACCCACCCCCCGTTCCTTCCTGCCAGCTTCCCCAACCCAGGTCAAAAAAAAAACAGAGAAAACTAAATGTTTGCAAACAGCAAGGGACAGGCTCTCCACAGCAGACTCCCAGCCTGGAGGGAACCAGGGCAGCACTCCCTGCGTCCCATTTAAGAAAGCAAGCGGCTGAGGTGGGACAGTGCGGAGTGGCCCTGGGCTGCACTGCCCTCGGACCCTCCCAGGCCCGAAGCCCAGCTCGTCCTGAGCCCTGGCCCCACCCCACCGCATCCTGCCGTGCCTCGGTCCCCCTCGGGAGAACCAGGGTGGAGAGAGGAAGGGACTCACCCATCCTGGACGCCAGCAGAGTAGAAGGAGAGGCTGGAGCTGGGTGAATGGCTGGGCTGCAGCTTGGGGAAGCGAGGGGGCACCGGGGGGCTGCCCGAGAGGTGGCCGCTGCCGCTGCCACCGCGGGGAGGCACAGGTGGGGCATTGAGCAGGCGGCACTCCTCCTTCACCTGCAAGCAGAGGGCCGTGACCTTGGCCCGGTCCCAAGCAGCTGGGCACAGCAGGTGTCGGGGGCTGACTCTGTGCCCCACTTTGCCAAGAGCTGCTTTGCCCTTCCCCAAATGCCCTAGCCTCTTGGGCCTATTTCCCCCACAACACACAGGGCCTCCTGTTGCCTTGGAAACCCATCCCACACCGGGAGAAATGTGGAAGCAATCAGGGGCAGTGGGAAGTGCCCCCCCCAGAACTGGGAATAAAAGGGGAGTGGGAGGGAGGCCTGTGAAGTCCCCCTAGGCGAGCACCCCGGTGTGGCCGCTGGGAGCGGGACAGGCGACCCCTGCACTCCGCGGGCAGATGTGTTCGGGAGAGTCTGGTTAGCCAGGTTTCCTTAGTGTAGAACTTGCACAGCTCCGTGCTCTGGGACTCCCAAGGGAGGGAGAGTCTGGCACGTGTCATGGCCAAGGACTCCTGCTCCGTAAAACCTCTGCGTCACAGGTTCTAGGCTCATCCTGCCTCCTGCAGGGCCAAGGACCCAGCGGCACCTTTGCGCCCACACCGCCCCAGGCCACCACGTGGGGGTCGCCGCACTTTCACCCTCTCCTCCCCTGGCTGGAAACTCACCGCCTCGGACTTGGGAGGCACAGGCGGCGGCGTCTCGAGCTCCCGACGCGGCTGCCCGGAGGCTCCGAAGGAGATGAGGTCGGGCCCGGGCGGCGCCTGGTGCGCCCACAGCTCCTCGTAGGGGATCTCGGCGGGCGCCGCGGTGGGCTCGGGCGCAGGCGCGGGCGCGCCAGCCCAGTCCGGGCTCACGTACTCCTGGTCCCCATCGCCGGCGGGCGCGGGCGGACCGGGGACGCGAGCGGGCAGAGACGTGCGCGGGGGCGCGGGCAGGCAGAGGCGCGCGCGGCGCGGGCTGGCGCAGTCGTCGGCGAGCTCGGCGGGCGCCTCGCGCACGGCCGTGGAGTACTCGTCCGGGTCGAAGCGCTCGCGGCAGTAGGAGGCGCTGTCGCGCACCAGGCGCTCGACGCGCGGGTCCCCCGCCAGCAGGCCCTGCGGCAGCGCGAAGCGCGGCGTGTCGGTCAGCAGCAGGAAGTGCAGCGGCGCCGGGCCTTCGCGGCGCAGCGCCAGCCCCAGCACCACGGTCTTGGAGATGATGCTGACCAGCTTGTAGCAGTGGCCCTCGCGCACCGGGTGAAGGTCGTAGGGGTTGCGCGGCGGCCGGCTGGGCACCAGCACGTTCACCGGCAGCCGCACGCGCTCGATAATGGCGCGCACCGTGTGCTCGCCCTCCTGCATCTGCAGCTCCAGGGGGCTGCGCGTGCTGAAACGGCCCTGGCACTGGAAGGGCAGGCTCAGGCTCTCGTTGGTGCGATGGTTCATGCAGATGAGGCAGGGCATCTTGCCTTTGATGGGCCGTGTCCCCGCGCCACCACCACCGCTGCTGCCCACGCCCGCCAGCGCCCCGGCCCGGCCCAGCCTGCGCAGGAGCGTGGTGAAGCGCGAGCGCTCCTTGGTGCTCTTGGCGCACAGAATCTCCGCCTGGCCCATGAGGGTGAGCTCGTCGCCCGCGTGCAGCGTGAAGTTGTACACCTCGCTGTCCTCGCTGAACTCGCCAGACACCACCTGGGACCCCGGAGACAGGGTGGGGCCTCAGCCGAAGCCACGCGGCCGGCCCTGCGGGGCCATCTGCATGGAACGGGGCAGCAGCCGCGCTCCGTGGCCCTCCCAGGCTGAGACCACACCCCGAACACGTCGCTGCAGCTTAGGACACCCACGTGGCCTCCTGGGGCTGCCCCCGGCAGCTAATTGCGTGAGCTTTACCCTGTGGCCGGTGATGCTGCTCACCCCCCTAACAAGGCGACTCCAGAGCGGAGGAACTAACGGGAAAGAGGCGTTTGTAAACGGGGGCAGCCACTGGGGCAGCAGCTAGGGTGCCCTTGAAAGGCCCCCAGGTTGGGGCGTGACCCCTGGGCTCAGCACATCCGCCTGCTGCTCTGCCTTTCACCGGAAGTCCTGGGCCCTGAGCCCCCTGCGCCGGATTTTCAGGAGGTGGTTGATGGTCCCCGGAAGCCAGGTCGTAGCCCTCCCCCTCCTGGTCCCTTGCCCCTTAGGAAGGGGCAGTGTGGGGTCACAGTGCTGGGCATGGGAAAAGCTGACCTTGACGCTGAAGGTGATGGCTTCCATCACAAAGATGCGGTCCGGGAAGACGCTGGCCACCTCCTCCACGCTGCTGAAGTACCTCACTGGCTCACGCACATCCCGGGCCTGCTCCAGGAGCTTGAACTTGCCTGCCCGGGAAGGGGGAGCAGCACAGGCTGCTGGGAGCCACGCCTGCATCCTCACACCCCCACGGTCCCCCCTGCTCGCTGCTCTGATGTCAGCCGACCCCTCGGGAACTCAGGGCACAGGAGGCAGCTTTGCACAGCACGGGCACCCCAGCCTCAGTGAGGAGGTGAGCACAGATCCCCGGCGGCGAGCGCCCAGCCTGCACCCAGGGAGAGCTAGTGGTGTGCTGAGGCCAACAGAGGCCTGCCCAAAGAAACCCTGCGCCAACTGGCCCCACACTCCCAGGTGCAGAGCTGGCCTCTGCCCAGCCATCCATGGGGCCCGACGGCCTGGCTCCCGGCTTGTCCCCAGCCTGTCCTCTGCCTCTCTGGGTCCTTAAGGGCCAGAGGTCCTTGGTCCCTGCCTGGTTCTGGCGTCCTGGGCATCTGCTCTGGGCTGCTGGTCCATGGCGACTCAACGGGCAGGCAGAACAGAGGCCCCGGGAAAGCTGCCCTGAGCCCAGAGCTCTACCCTGGTCCAACATCCCATCCACTGTCCCAGAGTGAGGCCACTTCCCGCAGAGGAGGGAGGCCTGCCCAAGCAGCAGACGTGGACTTCAATGAAGTGGTCCCAGTGCATGCTGGGACATCCCCGTCTGCATGAAACTGGCTCCCCTCGTGGCTGTACCTTTTGTGTGCCCACCTACAAGCGCACCAAGAGGCTGGGACCGCCCAGGCATCAGAGGGACAGCCTCTGCACCGGCCTGCCCCATGTAGGAGGCAGAGAGGGAGGTGGAGCAGACAGCAAGGGGCTGCAAAAGGGCGGGGCATGCTGTGCCAAGGCGCAGGACTTCACGCCTTTGGAAGGGGCGTTTCCAGCGAGGAAATCCCATGATCCAGGCTGAACTCTAGGAGGGTAACAGAGGCCAGCGGACAAATCATCCAGCCCCAGGTCCCAGGGAGGAGCCTAACAGGAGCAGACCGCCAGGTACTTGGAGTCAGGGAGACGCCTCAGACCCGGGGGACTGAGTGAGGGCAGGTGTGAAGGGAGGAAGGAGGGGGCTGTCCTTCGGCCCCCAGCCTCGTCCCACGTGGCGATGCAGAGCCGTCAGGCAAAGATCCAAACCCAAAAAGAGCACGTTGTGGGGCCGGGAAAACCTGCAACCCTGCAACCCTGCGGTGGCCGGGGGAGGGGGACAGGCTCCAAGGTGCTCCTGGGGCAGGAAGAGGAAGAGCAGAGGCTGTTAACCCTTCTGCTCCCTGAGACACACACACACACACACACACACGGGTGTCTGGAGCCCTGCAGTGCAGCCAGAGAGCCAGATGGAGATGCCCTCATGCAGCTGTGAAGAGCAGAGAGCCAAGGGCAGAGCCTGAGGCACCAACATCTAGGAGTGGGACCAGAAAGGACAAACCAAGACAGACCAGGGAAGAACAGGCGCCGGTCCTGCCGTCACCAGCCTGGGACCCTCCTGGGATGAGGCCACGGTCCTAGCAGGCGGCAGGGGTAAAACCGGAGGGATCCAGGCAAGGAGCAGGGGTCTGGGAGTGAAGAAGCAGGCCCCGCAGGTCTGCCGCCATCTGACCGGGAGTAGCCCTCCCCCCGCCCCGCCGGGGTCCACACACAGCACTCCGGCTGTAAGCAGCCAGGCAGTGCGAAGTGGCCGCTGCCCCCCACCCCCGCCCCTGTGGGGAGATTTGGAGCCAAGTCAGGGCTGGAGCCGGGGGGAGGATGTGGCAGGCAGGATCGATGTAACCATGGCACCCAGCACCACCCCCTCAGCCACAGCCCGGAGCCCAGCAGTGGCCATTACTGCTGGGAGGAAGGAAGGGAGACCTCCCGGGACAGACGCTCCGGCCACGGCCAGCCGCTTCCTCCCCCTACGGCTTCCTCTCCTGCCTCCCGCTAGGTGGGACCCCTGGGCTGTCCCCTGTGTCTCCAGGGACCTACCCTACCCTGGCCAGCCCCTTCTCCCAGTCCTCGCCCCCTCCCCCAGGACACAGTCATGTTCCCCTGGTCCCCCTTCCAGCCTGAAGCACTTTGCCTGCTGGAGCAAGGTCTGGTGTCCCCCCCCCCACCTGGTGTCTGTCCCGCAGCTGGGGTGACAGCACAGGCTTTGGAGTCCAACAGCTGGTTAGCTGTGTGACCTCAGGCAAATTACTGGCTGTCTGGGAGAAGCAGGTGTCCCTGACTCCTGGAGAGATGGGCCTAGGCCGGAGTCACCAGGCAGCGCCCCCAGCCCCTCCCCTCCCCCCCTTGCTCTCTCCTCAGTCCACAGCCGGCTCCCCTGCCGGCCCAGGGCCATTATTAATTCATTAAGAGGAATCGTTACACTCAGAGACTCCCCTTAACCCACCAGCCCCTCCCCCACCCAGGGCTCTACCTTCCCGCCCCCCCACCAGGAGGAGAAAGTTAAGGCCTGGGCCGTGACACCCCACAGGCCTGCAGTCACCCCACTGCTGCAACTCGACACAGACAGTGATGAGGAAAGCAGCTGGTTAGGGGTCCCTGGGGCGGGGTCCCCCAGAGATTCTGTGCCTTGGTTTCCCAGTTTTAATGACACAGTGGAGGTGGATGCCTGCGGTCACATTTCCACGGGGGCTTTTGCCAACGTGTGCTTCTTTTTTGTTTTTGTTTGTTTGTTTGTTTTTGGTTTTTTTGTTTTTGTTTTTGACAGGCAGAGTGGACAGTGAGAGAGTGAGAGAGTGAGAGTGAGAGAGAGAGAGAGAGAAAGGTCTTCCTTTTGCTGTTGGTTCACCCTCCAATGACCGCCGCGGCCGGCGCGCTGCGGCCAACACATCGGGCTGATCCGAAGCCAGGAGCCAGGTACTTCTCCTGGTCTCCCATGGGGTGCAGGGCCCAAGCACTTGGGCCATCCTCCACTGCACTCCCTGGCCACAGCAGAGAGCTGGCCTGGAAGAGGGGCATCCGGGACAGAATCCGGCGCCCCGATCAGGACTAGAACCCGGTTTGCCGGCGCCGCAAGGCGGAGGATTAGCCTAGTGAGCCGCGGCGCCGGCCCAACGTGTGCTTTTCTTAGCCCCAGGAAGACGGTCGGGGGTGCCTCCCTGAGCACGCTCCTCTGGCCAGGCCACTCCTAGTCTAAGCAGCCCCCAAGGGCTGCAGGACCACCACAGACCCAGGGACACTGGAGAGCTGCCCCCTCTCTGATGGTGCATAGGACTGTAGGGGTGCCCACTTCCTGGGGCCATGGTAAAGAGCAGAGGTTTGGTGGGGGGCCCAGCCTGTCCCACTGGCTCGGGGAGACCTGGGGAGACCAAGAGCCACAAGGGGCCCAGTCCTCGCTAGGGGCACAGGCAGTGCGCCACCTGGTGGCCGACCCAGAACTGGAGCTCCCAGAGCCTGTTTTCCTGTGAGCTACAAGGATTTGACTTCTCCCAGGGCTGCTATGAGGACGACCAGACGCGAAGGCTCAGCCCAGTGTCTGAACCCAGTCGCTGTGGGGTCCTGGGCTTACATAGGGGCGCTCTGCCATGGCTGCCTCGCAGGGTCAACAGCCTTGCAGTTCCGGCATGGTGCAGCAGGGGGCATACCTTCGCTCTTGGGGAGCAGGAGCCTTCACACCTACACCATATATACAACAGGCCAGCAGACTCTTTCAAAGTCTAAGATTTTAACGTTCACTTATCAAGTCACCCAATGAAAACAGTGAGCTTGACACAAAAATTGTGGGGGCCAGGAATCGAGCCCCTGTGCCATGAGCACCCCTGCTTCCGTGGGCTCCAGTGGTACCACCCTGCTGGACACTCTATGAAACTCTATGCAAAAAAGGACGCGGATGAGGCCGCGCCAGGCGCGCACTGAAGGTCTCTAACGAGGGGTGAGGTCTGACTGCTGGCGACTGGAGGGTGTGGATATTTTCTCATCCTTACTGTCAAATCTTTTCTGAGACAAACTGTGAATCAAACGTTTGTAAAACCGTGAGCCACCCCAGGGCTCCAGTGAGCAGCATGGGAATTGCTGGCCTCCTACCCAAAACCACCAGCCCCACCAACCATGCCCACGCTGCCCCCGCAGCTCCAGGGAAAGGGGGTCACCAGCCCCCCCCCCCCCCGCCACGGCTCCCACCTCCCACCTGGGTACTGCAGAGGGATGTCAATCTTGGGCCCGATGACATAGTGGCCCTCCTCCAGCGTGTGGGCTGTCACCGTGGTCCACTGGCGACAGGAGTGGATGAGCAGGACATCTCGCTCGCTGACGCCCTCCGCGTACTCCCCTGGGGGAGGAGGACAGGGAGAGGGAGGGTCAGGAGGGGCCTCCCCTCCACGACCCCTGGCCAGATCAGCAGTGCTCCAGGGACAGGCGGCTGCCAGCTGTGGCCTCAGGGCTGGCTCCTGGCGCCATCCCCACAGTCCCTCCCCTGTCCCCCCCCCCCCCCGCCCGCCAGACCCGGGCCCCTGGGGAGCAGGGTGTGGAGGGCTGGGGGGGCGGGGAAGGACTACGGAGCAGGGTGACAGAGGAGACCCTGGAGTGAGCTCAGGACGACAGCAGAATCCTCAGCTGTGGGTCACCAGGGCCAGGAGAGCGCAGGGCTCACAGGAGAAGCCCCTGACGCCCAAGCCCACCCCGGGGACGTGCCTCTCCCTCTCCCTCCAGCTGCTCTTCACCCTCCAGGTCACAGGGCCCACGGCTGCAGGGGGAGCCGGGTCTGGGGGGAGCTGCACTGGGACTGAGGTGTTGGGAGGGGCCGGGCTCCGGGGCTCCAAGCCCAGCCACGGTTTCCAGGAGAGCAGGAGGAACGGCGATTCCAGGAGGCCGAGGGGCGTCTCCTGGCTGCAGCGGTGGACGGCGGCGAGCAGTGACTCTTCCCAGACAGAACTTATCAAATTCCTGCCACCCAAGCAACTGGGAAATGGTTTCCTGCCCTGCCTGGGGGCTCCATGTCCTGTTTCTTCGTGGGGTGCAGGGAGGGGAGAGAGTTTGGCTCCCACTGTGTAGGGGGTGCAGGGTATGGCCAGAGCCTGCCCCTCACCTCCTGGGGCACAGGGAGCTCTCTTCTGTCTCGCAACCCCCTGCTACAGCCCTCCGCAGGGACAGGCTGCAGCCACACAGACACATGCATTAGCCATGGGTCTTGAGCAGAAACCCCCCAACCACAACAGCCGCCGACAGGGGCTGTCACCCAGGCCACAGGCGCCGAGTCCCCCCAATGCGGGGGTGCACGCGGTTCCCACGCGGCACTCATGTTCCCATGGTGGCGACGGCCACAGCCACGTCCTGCCATCCACAGACGGCTGGGCACAGGCATTCATTCAATCAGGAGTTTTTGTCCGGCAAGGATGCCCTCCCCCCACAGTAGCAGGCACAGCAGGGGTGCTCCCAGGTGCCCAGGGAGCCCCTGCGGAGGCTGCTGGGCACAAAGACCCCCCCCCCTCCAGGAGGTGGAGAGGCCAGGCCGGGGCGTGGGAAGTGGCTCATCCCACTCACAGGCAGGCAGCTTCAGGCTCACTCGCCGACCATGCTGCAGGACCCCCGCAGGATGACCAGACAGTCTGCGCCCACCGGCCCTGCGCCCGCATCCGCGCCCACCCTTGCTGCAGGGCTGGAGGAGGGGCTACGGGCCCCGGCGAGAGGCGAGGAGCCTGCGGCCCGCGGGCCCCATTAGCATTCAGGGAAGCGAGTGTGCCAACGCGGGCCAAACCCCTATTCTTCTCGCACACAAAACCCCCGGCCTGGCTGCCAGCCCCGTCTCCCTCCCCTCCCCCCAGCCAGCAGCCCCCCTCCCCCCAAACGGTTCCCTCGATCCCTGCGGCCTCCGGGCGTCCCCTCTCGGGCCCCACGCACGGTCCCATCTGCAGAGCGGTCCCTTGGAGAAGTGGGACGAGACGTAAGAGGGCCAGGGTCCCGGGGGGCGCGCCCGGCCGCCGCACCCGCTAGCTCCGGCCGCTCCGAAGGTGGCCTGCGCGCCTCCGGGCCCCGAGGGTGCTCCCTGGGACGCGAAGGCTGAGTGAGAGGAGGGTCCCGAAGTGGCCGAGTGTGGGGGGGCGGCAGAGCCCGAGGCCCCGAGGGGTGCGGGAGGATGGAGGTGAGAGGCGGAGACAAAGGGATGGAGGGGGCGCGGCCGAGGCGGGGGGCCCCAGCGCGGCGGGGAAGGGGTGCACCGACGGGGCGGGCGCGGGGCCCGGCTGCGCTGCGGGCTCCAGCTGCGCCGGGAACTCTGTTGCGAGCCCCGTCCGCGGTTTCTGACCCTGCGCTGGTCCGCTGGGCCCAGGAGGCGGACCCTGCGCTCCTGGGCCCCGGGTCTCCCCCCGGCGGCGCGCAGCGCCCGCGCGGGGAGCGGAGAGACAGCGACCGCCCGCTCCTCCCGGCTCCGCCTCAGCTGCCCCGGGATCCTCGGCTTCCCGGGGACCCAGGCCCTCCCTGCGCCCCGGTACCTGGCCCGAGGCAGGCAAGCGTGGGCAGGCGGCAGCGGCTGACGATGAGGTCCAGCGGGAAGGCGCCCATGCTCCAGCGCAGGCCGGCCAGCCCGGCCGCCAGCTTCTCCATGGCATGGGCGCGCCCGGGGCCGCCGTCCCGGGGCCCCGACGGCCAGTCCCGCGCGGCCGGGCTCCCGTGCCCGCCACCTCCCGGGGCCGCCGCGGCGCTCCCCCGAAGCCCGGCCGGGCGCGGCGTCACGTGCTCGGCCTCCCGCGGGCCCGGCGCCCGCCCCTCGCCCCACCCCCGCGGCGCCCGCCCGCGGCCGCGCCAGTCCCGCCCTGCCGGCCCGCGGCGCTCGCGAGCGCCCAGGTGACAGCCGGCGGCGCGGGTCCTGGGGCGCGGGCCTGCCGGGGCGGAGGGGCCCGGCCCGCTGTCCTCGTCGCGCCCGGGCGGGCCCCGGTGCGGCGGCCGCCTCTGGGACATTCACGATCCCATTCCGCCGAGGCCATGAAGCAATCAGGACTCGAACCGGGACCCACCAGGAATTCCCGGCCCGGTGGAGCTCTGCCAGGCCCCCGCGTCCCCGGCCGCCCCACGCGGCGCGCGGATGGGGAAAGTGAGGCTGGACGCGCCGCGGGTGCGGGGTCCTCTGGCTCGGGGCGCTCCGGGATCCCCGCCCTCCTCGGAACTCGCGCCTCCTTTCCCGCGCTGCCTCCCCTCGGGGATCCCTTCCGGAAGCCGCGGTCCCGCGGCGCGTGTGCGGCGCCCTCTGCGGGTAGCCCGGGCTGTCCTTGCGCGGTCCCGTGACCCGCACCCAGCAACGCACACCGCACCCCCTCTTCCAGGGGGAGTGGCGTCTGCCCTGATCCCCAGGGGAAGGGCTGGCGGGAGGCGCACCCCGCGCGGGCGGCAGGAGGTCGTGGGGCCGCGGGTCAAAGTGGGGCGCCGAAAGGAATCAGAGCTGTGGCCCGCGGGCCGCCTGCCGCACCCAGCCCTTCATCCCTGACCCGGCTCGAGCGCTCGGGGCTTGTACGGGCGGTGTCGGAATGAGGTCTTTCCCAGGGCAGTGGGAAGGAGAAGCTGCAGGACGGGAAAAGAGGGGGTGATTGTTAAGCAGCCACAGGGGTGCGCACTGCCCATCTCAGAGTGCCGGGTTCGAATCCTGCCTCTGCTTCCTGCTTTTGTGCGCCCTGGGTGGTGACAGGGATGCTCATGTCCTTGGGCCGCTGCGCCTGCGTGGGAGACCCACACTGAGTTCCCCGGCATGTCTGGAGTGAGCCAGCTGACAGAAGTTCTCTGTCGCTTTGCCTTTTGGGTGAATTTAAAAAGTAAAGCTTTGGGGCCGGTGCTATGGCATAGCGGGTAAAGCCACCACCTGCCATGCTGGCGTCC
Source organism: Oryctolagus cuniculus (assembly GCF_051225735.1). Classification (NCBI taxonomy): domain Eukaryota; kingdom Metazoa; phylum Chordata; class Mammalia; order Lagomorpha; family Leporidae; genus Oryctolagus; species Oryctolagus cuniculus. Next base: position 181,573,748 of record NC_142868.1, read on the forward strand.
CATATGGGCAACGGTTGGAGTCCTGGCTGTTCCACTTCCCATCCAGCTCTCTGCTATGGCCTGGGAAAGCAGTGGAAGATGGCCCAAGTCCTTGGGCCCCTGCACCCGCGTGGGAGACCCGGAAGAAGCTCCTGGTTTCGGATCAGCTCAGCTCCTGGCTTCGGATCAACACAGCTCCAGCCATTGCGGCCAATTGGGGAGTGAACCAACGGATGGAAGACCTCTCTCTCTCTCTCTCTCTCTCTCTCTCTCTCTCTGCCTCTCATTCTCTCTCTGTGTAACTCTGACTTTCAAATAGATAGATAGATCTTGGGGGGGGGGGCTTTTTATAAAAAAAGTAAGGAGGGACTGGCATTCCATATTAGAGTGCTGGTTGGAGTCCTGGCTGCCCCACCTGCGTCGAGCTCTCTGCTGATGGCCTGGGAAGGCAGCAGAAGATGACCCAAGTGCTTGTCCCCTGCACCCATGTGGGAGACCCGGAACGGGTGGCCCCTGGCTTCCCCTGTTGCAGACATTTGGGGGGGAAGCAGCAGATGGGAGATCTCTCCCCCTCTCTCCGTGCCACCGAACCTGTCAGACTAATAAAGCAGAGACAGAGAACGATGAGGAGCAGGAGGCCAAGCAAGGGTTGGGGCTCGAGGCTGAAGGAGGCAAGGAAGAGGGCCCTGCCTCAGCCCCCTCTCCACCCTGCAGGGTCTCTCCTGAGTGAGACCCACCCCAACCGAGCCAGGGGGCGGGGCTACACCTGCAGTGGACTGCTGCCCACCTGCTGCCAGCTGTGCCCCTCCTGCCCCACCAGAGCACCCCAGGGACCTTCCCTTCTAACAGTCACACCTGAGCCTCGGCCACTTTCATCTGTCCCAGCGAGGGACATCGCCCCGTCCCGACCCGTATCGTTCTCCTAACACCCAGTCCTGGCAACGCTGCCTCTATCCTGTCCCATGGTTGGAGCAGGATCTGGCTTCTGAACTCACGCAGACTTTAAATCTGGAGTCATCAGTGAATGGTTCCTACAGGGGGTGGGGGAGCTGGATAGGTTCACGGTGATCACAGGTGGGGCCCCTCAGGGCAGCGGGGGTGTGCCTTGGAGAGAAGTCGTTCTCGCGAGAGTGATGGTTATAAAAGGTGAGTTGGGTGTAGCTGCTCTGTCTACCTTCTGACTCCCCTGTGTGCTCTGCCACCCTCGCTGGAAGCCAAGCAAGGGGACCAACCCGATCCTGGACTTGAACCCCCAAACCGTGAGCTAACTAAACCTTCTAAGTCAGCTATTGCATTAAAGTAACGAAAAGCCGGCGGCCCCAGTTCCCCCTCCCTGTTTCCTTCTAACACCCGGTGACCCCGGCCTTGGGCTGAACTTGGGATCAACACAGGTGTGAGGCATCAGGCAGCTCCTCCTAACTGGGCCAGCTGATGTAGAATGTTCCAGGCCTCTCCAAGGCTGCTTGATGATTACAGACCCTGCCCCCCCGCATCACCCCCAGGAAGATACCCAGACACACAGGTGCTTTGATCTGCTTGAGGCTCAGGAGCCCTGGGAGTTGAAACTCAGCCTCACTTAGAATCAGAAATACTGGGGTGTCTCTTGCAACGATTGCTGGAGGAGGAGGGTGTCCAGCCCAGAGGCCAGACAGCCATGCACAGCAGCCTGCGAGCTGGGCAGAGGAGGCCGTGCCTACCCTTGACCCTCCCGGATGGTCTGTGAGCACATAGAGGGCTGGGAGCAGGGGAAGCTCTGGGGTCTACTGTGAGCTCCCTCACACAGGGTTGGCCCCAAACCAGGGTAGTCCCTTGCTGGTTGGGGGGGGGGGGTGTCACAGCCCTGTGGGAGATGTTGGCTATGCTGCCGGCAGGTGCTCCCAGCTGGAGCCTGGAATTCCATCCAGGTCTCCCATGTGGACGGCGGGAGTCCAAGCACTTGGGCCAGCTTCTGCTGGCTTCCCAGGCGCATTCGCGGGCAGCTGGGTCAGAAGCAGATCAAGCAGGATTCAAACCAGCCCTCCGGCCCCTGTGTGTAATTTTCTATTGCAGAAAATTCTAAATGGAAATAGAAGTCGAGCTGTTATGTAATCAGGCCCTGGCTGCCCGCCGCTGGACAGCCAACGCGCAGGAGGTGAGAATTGCTAAGAGGAAGGAGTTAGTTTCAAGAAGCCCACGGCCTTGCGGAAAGAATGACCTCTGGATCCGACATGTCCTCTTTGCCTCCCAACAAGCCAGCAGGACGGGGTGGCCGCAGGTGGAGGCTGGGATGGTGCGTCCCATCAATTGATCACCAGGCCGGTTTTCGGGTTCCTGCCGCCAGTGGTCCCGGTGGAAGCAGCTTGACAATGGAGCGCAGCTGTGCGTGGTTGGCGGCTGCGCACTTCCCTCTCTGCTGGCTCCAGGTTGGCCTCTCCTTTCAGTAGGTGCCCAGGATTCCCATGCAAACGCTGTACCAACAGGCACGCTGGCAGCCAGAAAGGTGGGAAGCGAAGAACTGGTAGCACTGTGGTCCCCACATGCAGTCTCACAGCTTCAGCAACGCGCCGACCTGTGGCTGGCCCGGTTGCTCTGCACCTGCTGACGCCCCTGCCTCACAGACCTGTGTAGCAGTTGGAGATTTTATTCCCATGCTGTGCAGTTGTATGAGTCTGTGTTGCTGGTATGTTCAGCGTGTCAGACATCCATCGCCATTGGTTTCCATGCGTGTTCCTCCCTTTGAGGAAAACTCAGATCCATGAACAGCCCTGAGCAAACACTCCTCTAATTCCTGTCTCAATGAATTTGCTGATTCTCATACAAGCAGTAAAATACGTGTTCTTGTGTAGGTGACTTCTTTGAGTTCATGCAGGTATCAGAAATTCACTTCTCATTGCCAGATGGCGTCCTGTAATATAGATACACTTAACTTATTCCTGTGTTCATCAGCTGGTGGATATTTGGATTGATGGCACGTTTTCGGCTACCTGTATGAATTTTGGGGTGACTGTATTTTCATTACCTACAGATGGAATTGCTAGGTCAAACGTTTAACCCTTTGAAGGACTCCCCAGCTGTTTTCCAAAGTCTTTATTCCATGTAACACTCTACCAGCAGTATTTCATGGCTTCAAAATTTTTTAAACAATTTATTTTGAGGCCCACACTGTGGCATAGTGGATAAAGCCACCGCCTGCGGTGCCCCCATCCCACATGGGCACCAGTTCGAGTCCTGGCTGCACTGCTTCCAGTCCAGCTCCCTGCTAGTGTACCTGAGAGGGCAGTGGAGGATGGCTCAGGTGCTTGGGCCCCTGCACTGATGTGGGAGACCAGGATGAAGCTCCTGGCTTTGGCCTGGCCCAGCTGTTGTAGCCATTTGGGGACCAGATCCCCCCTTTCTCTCTCCCTCCCCCTGACTCTGCCTTTCAAATAAAATAAATCTTTTAAAATTTTTATTTATTTATTTTTGACAGGTAGAATTAGACAGTGAGAGAGAGAAAGGTCTTCCTTTTCCATTGGTTGACCCCCCAAGTGGCCGCTACAGCTGGCGTGTTGTGCCGATCCAAAGCCAGGAGCCAGGTGCTTCCTCCTGGTCTCCCATGCGGGTACAGGGCTCAAGGACCTGGGCCATCCTCTGTGGGGAGCAACTGGGAGCAACTCGGACTAGACTAAGTTACTGGAATTAAGACTTATTCTATGCATCTGCTCTCCCACAATATGGCGCTGGGAGAGGAGCAAACAGCTTCTACCCAGCTGCCTCTCACCAACTTGACAAGCTGCAGGAGCTGCTCCTGATTGGAGGAGAGCAGCGTACTCGGCATGTGGGTAGCAGAGTTGGGATTGGTGGAAGAGGACTATAAAGGAGGAGAGAGACAACATGCACCAGGAACATCTATCTGAAGGAACACCTGTGCAGCCCCCCGAGAGAGCCGGCCGGAGGTGTGCCGCTCCCCCGCGGAAGTGGGGAAGGTGGCAGGGGGAACCGCCCTTCCACGGAGGTGGAAGGGACGGTAGCCAACCCGGGAAGAACCAGCAGCAAACCCGGGGAGGGCCGAGCAGACAAAAGAACAGCGCAGGATCCTGTGTCGTTCCTCCACGAAGAGGGGGAGTGACAATCCTCCACTGCCCTCCCGGGCCACAGCAGAGAGCTGGACTGGAAGAGGAGCAACCGGGACAGAATCCAGCGCCCCAACCAGGACTAGAACCCAGGGCGCCAGCACCGCAGGTGGAGGATTAGCCTAGTGAGTTGCGGCGCCAGCGAAAGGCATTCTTTTGCATGTGGCTATCCAGTTGTACAGCACTATTTGTGGAAAAGGCATTCTATTCTCTTTAACATGTATTTGAAAGAGTTAAGCATATTTTTCTGTTTATTTAGGATATAACCTTTTTTAAATAAAAGATTTATTGGTAAGGCAGAGTTAGAGAGAGAAGGGGGGGGTTGGTTTTTTTTTTCCCCCATCTGCTGGTTCACTCCCCAGATGGCTGCAACAGCCAGGGCTGGGCCAGACAAAAGCCAGGAGCTTCTTCCAGGTTTCCTACATGGGTGCAGGGGCCCCGCTGCTTTTCCAGGCCGTAAGCAGGGAGCTGGATGAGAAACAGAGCAGCTGGGACTCAGACCGAAGCCCGAACACGGGATGCTGGCATCGCAAGTGCAGCTTCACCTGCTGTGCCCCGGGCGTGGCCCCGGTCCTAACAGCGGAATACAGTCGGTGCTCATGTTTCCCCGGTCGTCTTCTACACTGTGTGCTTATTGAATTAAAGTCCCAGTGCACTCATGCATTTTTCATCTATTACAGCAATGAACTTGTAGAAGAAACTAGATCATCTGTCCTGTAGTGTTTCCCACAGTCCCTCGGGGCAGTCGAACCTGTTGCTCTGTCTTCTGATCTCTCAACTGGGAGTGGAAGGTGGTGACTCAGATTCAGCCGCTGGAGTTTTGTCTGGGGCATGTCCCTCCACTGGAGGTGGGGGCATGTCGGGGGGGCCTCGCCTTGCAGCGTCTGCATAACCTGGCTGTCACCCTTTTGAAACAAATCCCCGTTGCGTACAGACCCGGCTCTCCCTAGTGTGCCCGCCTCCCCCTGCCGCAGCTGCCGAGTCACGTGACGTCCTTAACTCTGCTCGTGTTTGGGTCTCCGCTGGGACTCAGAGCCTGGGAGGACGACATCCTAAGTCAGTGGCTGTGCGAGTGACTTGGCCTTTTCTTAGTGGTGGCAGAGCCCCTGCGCACAGTTCTGGGGACTTTGCAAGTGGATTATTAAACTGAACCATTGTTGAAAACGAATAGAATTAACTTGTAACTTTATAATTCCAACAACCATAATACTTGTTTAAGTGAGATTTAAGAAAAAAGATTTATGTATTTGAAAGGGAGTTACAGACAGAGACAGATCTTCCATCCACTGGTTTACTCCCCAAATGGCCTCAACAGCCGGAGCGGAATCAATCTGAAGCCAGGAGCCTGGCGATTTTTCTGGGCCTCCCACGTGGATTCAGAGACCCTAGCACTTGGGCTATCCTCCACAGCTTTTCCCAGTCCATATCAGAGAGCTGGATTGGAAGTGGAGCAGCCGGGATTTGAACCGGCACCATATGCACTGCAGGCGGTGACCTCACCTGCCACGCCACAGCCCGGACCATGATATTCAAATACATTGCTTGATTATTACACTGGACTGTTTCCTGGGTTCTTGAGATTATTCACCCTCATATCTGAATGGCAGATAAACTGTATGGTGCTGTGCTACTGTGTGTCCCTTCCTAAGTTCACAGTTATGTTGACAGCTTGAAATTGACCATGGCAGGAATAATCCCAGCACCGAAGTTGAAAGTGCTGAGTCAGGGCCTTTTTTTGTTACTTTTCTAGCCAGCGGCTGCAAACTGACAGCTCATTGTAAAATGGGGATAAAAATAGGGACTCAGTGTGGGCTGTGCACAGAGCACTTAGCACAGTGCCTGCTACACACTTTAATGAACAGTAACTATAAATAGTGCTACTTGTGTCTACTTATCTGGGGGCTGGGCAGCTAAGAGCATCCGCACTGCCATTAGACGTGTCCAAGCAAATATACCATGGAATACATTTCTAATCATTAGACGTGACAGATATAAAAAAAATTGTAATGATGCGGGGAAACTCATATAGTGTTATGTCAAGGATATGGGGCGGGCCTTGTGGTACAGTGGGTTAAGCCAGTGGCGGGAACACCTGTGTCCCATATCAGAATGCTCGTTCGAGACCCAACCACTCGACTTCCAATCCAGCTTCCTGCTAATGCACCCTGGGAGAGAGCAGATGATGCTTCAAGTGCTTGGGCCACCCATGTGGGAGACTCCAGTGGGGTTCTCGGCTCCTGGCTTTGGCCTGGCCCAGCCTTGGCTGTTGCTGCCATTTGAGGAATTAACCAATGGATGGAGGTTCTCGCTTTTGCTCTGGCCCTCTCTTTCAAGTAGATGAAATATTTTTAAGAGTCAGGGGGCCAGCACTGTGGGGCAGTGGGTTGAGCCCCGCCCAACAACTCTGGCATCACAAGTGGGAGGCAATTTGAGTCCTGGCTGTTCCACTTCCCATCCAGCTCCATGCTAACGCACCTGGGAAAGTAGTAGAAGATGGCCCAAGGGCTTGGGTCCCTGCCACCTCTGCGGGAGACTGGTTGGAGCTCCTAGTTTTGACCTGGCCCAGCCAGAGCCACTGAGACCATTTGAAGAGTGAACCAGCAGATGAAAGATCCTCCCTCCCTCCCTCTAACTCTGCCTTTCAAATATTTTTTAATGAAGGATGTATTAGGAAAGGAACAACCAGAGGATACATAGTCTGATTTTTTTTTTAAAGTTTGTGTCTGGGCTGTGGAATACTAAGTGATCCCTTGGGGGCTGGCATTGTGGCACGGCAGGGTGAACCACCTCCTGCAACACTGGCATCCCATATGAGTACCAGTTCAGGTCCATTGTCAATCCAGCTCCCTGATGATGTGCCTGATGACGGCCCAAGTCCTTGGGCCCCTGCCACCCATGCCGGAGGCCTGGATGGAGTTCCATGCTCCTGGCTTCAGCCTGGCCCAGCCCTGGCTGTGGGGTCACCTGGGGAGTGAACTAGAGAATGAGAGATCTCTTTCACTGTAACTCTGCCTTTCAAATAAAATAGAAATCTTTTTAAAAACAGTGACACTGTTCTTCTGTTTGTAATTTGTATGTAGTAAAGAGGCATTTTTATGTTTTGTGAGGCTGTCATTGTGGTACAACAGCTCAAGCAGTGACCTATGGTACCACCCATCCCATATGATCACTGATTCGAGTCCTGGCTGTTCCACTTCCAATCCAGCTCCCTGCTAACACACCTGGAAAAGCAGTGGAAGATGGCTGGGGTACCTGGTCCCCTCCAGCTACTGGGGAGACCTGGATAAACTCCTGGCTTCAACCTGGCCCACACCCAGCTGTTGCAGCCATTTGGGGAGAGAGTCAGTAGGTGGAAGATCCATCCCTCCCCATCCCACACCCCAATAACTCTGCCTTTGAAATAGGCTGAACTCCATCCGGGTCTCCCACGTGGGTGCAGGGGCCCAAGCTCTCAGGTCATCTTCTGTTGCATTCCCAGGTGCAGGGAGATGGATTGGAAGTGGAGCAGCCAGGACTCGGCCTCAAACTGGTGCCCATATGGGATGCTGGCCCCAATAAAAAAAAATCTTTAAAAGCAACCTAGCCTTTGGCTTCAAAAACTGGTTTACTCCCCATATGGCCACACAGAGAGGAGCTGGGCATCCGGGTCTCCCGGGTGGAGGGAGGCAGGGGCCCGAGCTGCCTTCACAGGCCCATTAGCAGGGAGCTGGGTTGCAAGGCGCAGCCACTGCTCCTTGAAGGAGTATTTCGCATTTCGTTTTTGAGCGCGGCTCTGGCCAGCAGTCAGGTGCTTGTTCCCCCAGCAAGCCCCGCGATGCCCACCAGGGGGCGCTGTCGAGCGCGGCAAAGCGGGCGTCGGTGCGGAGGGCGCCTGCGGCCAGGTGCTGCCTGCAGTGGCCCTCGGCTGTTGCTGGCGGTCACGCGGTGACTCCCACGGAGGCGGTTCTGCGGCTCCCCATCGGTGCCTTCATCTCGAGTCCCGGGGACTGCTGAGCCACTGTCCCGCGTGCGGCGGCCTGGGCCCGGGACAGCTGCAGCCACTTCTGAAGACCGCAGACCCCGTGTCCTGGAAGGTGACCGGATGGTGGGGGTGTGGCGGGCGTGGGACGTCGGCTGGTCTGTCTGTACCTGGATCGCGTGGTCAGGGTGCTGTCCGCCGGGTGACCCCGCAGGAAAGGCCCTCTGTCCCCTGGGGTTGGCGGAGAGAGTTCCCTGACCGGTGGCGCTCCTGGGTGCACCGTGCCAAAGTCTGTTGATTCCAGGATGGCAGAATGGTTGATTCAGATAAATAAATCTTTTTTTTTTTTTTAAGTCAGAGTTACACAGGGGGTAGGGGGAGGGAGGTCTTCCATCCGCTGGTTCACTCCCCAATTGGCAGCAATGGCCGGAGCTGCACCGATCCGAAGCCAGGAACCAGGAGCTTCTTCCTGGTCTCCCATGTGGGTGCAGGGGCCCAAGGACTTGGGCCATCCTCCACTGCTTTCCCAGCCATAGCAGAGAGCTGGATCAAAAGTGGAACAGCCGGGACTCAAACCGGATCCCATATGGGATGCCGGCACTGCAGGCAGAGGCTTAGCCCACTACGCTACAGCGCCGGCCCCATAGGTTGCCATCTGTGCTGAGTTCCCTGTATTCAAGGATCAGTGTTCTCTAGTAACTGACCTATGAATACGGCCCTGGGTATGCGTGCTGTGCCGCACGGCTGTCTTGCTCCTCGGGGCCCCGGTTGGGAGTTGTGACCTGTGTTTCCATACTTCTCCTAAGCGGCTCCTTGTGGTCACCATTAGAGGTAAACAATGGCACCGACTGCTGTTCGCTGAAACGCTGTGTGTCGAAAACACGAGGAGGAAGATCTCGCAGATCTGCTGGATTTCAGTAGAAGGATTGCTTGGCTTCCCTAAAGCGACGCACAGAGAACCTTCAGGAGTGAGACGGCATCAGGCTCCCGCACCCACCACTGTGCAGGATGAGAACCGGCGCAAGGAGGAAGGTGTCCGGTGAGCTGCGCGCGCCGAACCCGCAGCGCGGCCAGGAGCGCCGCGTAATCCTGTTGGTGGTGATTTGCTCCTCCGTCCGGGAGAATGCGGAGCCGACCCGAGTCACGTTGCACGCCGTGTGATGGGGAAAGGGTCTCGTCTCTGATCCTGGTGTCCTGTCTGTGGGACGGCTTCCGTATGTGTCAAAGGTGCCCTGTGCCCCAGCAGCGTCCTGTTGGTAGCACAGACTGTATTTCTGTTCATGATACTAAAGGGTGCATAAGTGCTGGGTTATGATTCCCAGCCAGTTTAAATGTACCCTGTCAATTTTGTTGAAATATCCAGATTTGAAAACTTAATGGGTTAAAAGTGGTTCTTTTTTAAAATTCATTTGAGAGGTGAGTTAGAGGAGGAGAGAGAGCTCTTCCATCCACTGGTTCACTCCCCAAATGGCCACAACAGCTGGAGCTGCTCTGATCCAAAGCCAGGAGCTTCTTCCAGGTCTCCCACACGGGTGCAGGGGCCCAACCACTTGGACCACCTTCTGCTGCTTTCCCAGGCCATAGCAGAGAGCTAGATTGGAAGTGGAGCAGCCGGGACTTGAACTGGTGCCTGTATGGGATGCCAGCACTGCAGGCAGCGGCTTTACCCACCATGCCACAGCACCAGCCCCTAGATTTCTTTCTTATTTCTGTGGTGTGACTTCTAAAATGTCCGAAAATGTTGCAGAGCAGGAAAGAATGGTTGGTAGACTTTTGTAATTTATCCCATGACCGTTGTATGCAAGAGAACTCGGGTGCCAATTCAAGGGGATTTTTTTTTTTTGACATGTTTGTAGTAAGTTGAGTAATTGAATATTTTTTTAAAAATATTTTTATTAAGAGCTTCCAATACTGGTTCACTCCCCCAAATGGCTGGAGCTGGCCCTGGCTGAACCCACGAGCCAGGAGCTTCTTCCAGATCTCCCACATGCGTCCAGGGGCCCAAGCACTTGGGCCATCTTCTGCTGAAACTCCAGGATTCAGAGTGGCACAGCTCCAGCTGTTCTGGCCATTTGGGGAGTTACCCAGCAGGTGGAAGACCTTTCTCTCTGTTTCTCCCTTTCTCTGTCTGTAACTCTGCCTCTCAAATAATAAAATCTTTAAAATAAAATCATCCAACACCTCGTGTGTGAATCAAGCCAATGAGTCGGCCTTGCTTTTGTCTGCTGGGACGGATGACCCCACAAGCCCACTGAAGTTCTGATCTGAGCACGAACACAGATACACCAATGGGCAGGATGGGGAGCCAGGTGCAGCGCCACACCCTGAGCTGGCCGGTCAAAGGCAGTTTGGAGAGAGAACAGTGCTGGAAGCATGGACACACAGACAAAGGCATTTTCTGTAGAATCTAGATGCAAACCCTATGCTCTCCCCAAAACTAACTCAAAGTAGGTCATAGTCCAAAACATAAAATGCAAAAAAAAAAAAAAAATTCCAGAAGATAACATTGGAGAAAATCTCAGTGGCCTTGGGACAGGTGCTGACGTCTTGAAAGGATCACAGCAAACGCACGCTCCCTGAAAGACACATTGCTGTGACTGCTCTAAAATCCAGGATCCTCTGCCGTCTGAGCGCCAGATAGACCGCGGTAAGATTCATGGCTGCAGATGGGTGTGGTAGCTTCCGACTCCAGATGTAAGACCCGCCATCAGGAAGCTGCAGTGACTCCCAGGAGGTGACACTGACACACCACGTGAGTCAGGACAGAGACCCCCCATGTTCTGGGGAAATGGAATTGTTCCCAGCACAACCAAAGCAGCGTGGCTGATGCTGGCATTCGAGCCCGGCCAGTCAACCGCAGACTTACCCTTCCACCAGACCTGGCCTTGCTGGCACCAGCACCCTTCCATCGAGCCGCCAAGCCTGGCAGCAGAGAGGGAAGATGGTAGCCGAGAACCCTGGGTCTAGTGCTCTCGTGGACCATTTCCAGAGCGCGTGGGAAGGCTCACGGCCATCACCACACAGGGGCTGAGCGGGTGGCAGGAGTCTCGTCCTGGGGACTTCATGCCTTTACCTTGCAGGCTGTGGTCCTGCTCACACAGCAGACCCGACGGAGAAATACACACCTCGCTGTGAGATCCCTGGCCACCAATGCCATGAGGCTTTCTAGATTTTTTTTAAATCAAATTATATATTTCAATTTATTGTACTTATGTTGTAAGCAGAATCCTATTGAGTCAAGTGTTTAATTTTCTACTGAGCTATGGATGAAGTTATATAATGAAATTTTAAAGAATTTTTATTAATATAAAGAGAATGGATTTCATAGGTACAGTTCTAAGAACATAACCATACTTCCCTCCCTTCCTCAATCCCCCTCGTTCCTTCCTTCCTTCCTTTTTTTTCCTTTAATTTTTACAAAGACATACTTTCAATCCCTTCTATAATTGCAGGCTTAATGCGCCATGAACCATAATACTCAGCAAGGAACAAGTAGGAAGGCCACAGTTCCACAGGAGTATAAACAAGGAGTAAAAACAATCATGTCACAAGATATCTGCCTCATTCCTATTCATTTCTTGTATTATATGTTAACTGCCCCAGATCAAAGAAAACATAAGGTATTTGTCTTTTGGGGACTGGCTTATTTCACTATACATAATGGCTTCCAGTTGCATCCATTTTGTTGCAAAAGACAGAATTTCATTCTTTTCTATGGCTGAGTTGTATTCTACTATACTGCTGCTGTGAAAAATTGAGTTGAGGCTGACATGTGGCATAGTGGGTAAAGCTGCCGCCTGCAGTGCTGGCATCCCATATGGGCACCAGTTCGAGTTCCGGCTGCTCCACTTCCTATCCAGCTCTGCTATGGCCTGGGAAATCAGTAGAAGATGGCCCAAGTGCTTGGGCCCCAGGACCCAAGTGGGAGACCTGGAAGAAGCTCCTGGCTCCTGGCTTTGGATCAGAGCAGCCCCAGCCGTTGTGGCCAATTGTGGAGTGAACCAGCAGATGGAAGACCTCTCTCTCTCTCTCTCTCTGCCTCTGCCTCTGCCTCTGCCTCTGCCTCTGCCTCTCCTTTATCTGTCTGTAACTCTGACTTTCAAATAAATAAATCTTGAAAGAAAAATGTGGTGAGTAGGCACTGTGGCACAGCAGGTTAAGCTACCACTTCTGACACCTACATATGGGTGCTGGTTCTAGTCCCGGCTGCTCCTCTTTCAATCCAGCTCTCTGCTATGGCCTGGGAAAGCAGTAGAAGGTGGCCCAAAGGCTTGGGTCCCTGCACCCATGTGGGAGACCGGGAAGAAGCACCTGGCTCCTGGCTTCGGATTGGCGCAGAGCCGGCCATAGCGCCCATTTGGGGAGTGAACCAACGGAAAGAAGACCTTTCTGTCTCTCCCTCTCACTGTCTGGAACTCTACCTCTCAAATAAATAAATAAAATCTTTAAAAAAAAGGCCAGCGCCGCGGCTCAATAGGCTAATCCTCCGCCAGCAGCGCCGGCACACAAGGTTCTAGTCCCGGTTGGGGCGCCGGATTCTGTCCCGGTTGCCCCTCTTCCAGGCCAGCTCTCTGCTGTGGCCCGGGAGTGCAGTGGAGGATGGCCCAAGTCCTTGGGCCCTGCACCTGCATGAGAGACCAAGAGAAGCACCTGGCTCCTGGCTTCAGATCAGCACGGTGTGCCGGCCGCGGTGGCCATTGGGGGGTGAACCAATGGAAAAGGAAGACCTTTCTCTCTGTCTCTCTCTTTCACTGTCCACTCTGCCAGTCAATAAAATAAAATATTGCATTCTGGGAAGCTGCAGATGATGGTTCAAGCACTTGGGTGCCTGCCACCCATGTTGGAGATCCAAATGGATCTCCTGGCTTTGGCCTGGCCCAATCTTAGTTGTTGTGGTCATCTGGGGGAGGAGGTAAACCAGTGGATAAAAGAACTATTTATTCTGGGGGCTGGTGCTGTGGCACAGCGGGTTAAAGCCCTGGCCTGAAGCACTGGCATCCCATATGGGCACTGGTTCTAGTCCCAGCTGCTCCACTTTCAATCTAGCTCTCTGCTGTGGCCTGGGAAAGCAGTGGAAGATGGCCCAAGTGCCTGGGCCCCTGCACCCATGTGGGAGACCCGGAAGAAGTTCCTGGCTCCTGGCTTTGGATCGGCGCAGCTCCTGCCATTGTGGCCAACTGGGGAGTGAACCAGCGAATGGAAGACCTCTCTCTCTGTCTCTGCCTCTCTCTGTAATTCTGTCTTTCAAATAAATAAATCTTTTTAAAAACCTATTTATTCCCCCCGTGTCTCTATTTGAAAGGCAGAGCTAGAGAGAGGGAGAGACAGAGACTTTCAATCTACTGGTTCACTCCCCAAAAGGCTGCAACAGCCAGAGCTGTGCCAGGCCAAAGCCAGGAGTTTCATCCAGGTCTCCACATGAGTGACAGAGGCCCAGGTACTTGGGCCATCTTCTGCTGCCTTCCCAGGTGCATTAGCAGGGAGCTGGATTGGAAGTGGAGCAGCCAGGACTTGAACTGGCACCACATGGGATACTGGTAATGCAAGCTTAACTCACTGAACCACAATGCCATAACTCAAGTTTGTACTTCTTTCTCCAGACTGGTTATTCAGGAGGTGCTTTGATATTTCCATATGAATTTTAGGATTTTTTTCTGTTTTTGTTATGGGGGCTTAATAGGGGTTGCATTGAATCTAAGAGTGCTTTGAGAAGTATGGGCACTTGAACAATATTAAGTCGCCAATCCATGAACATGGGATTTCTTTCCATTTCTTTGTCATCTTTAGTTTCCTTCAGTAATGTTTTGTGATTTTAAGGGTATAAGTCTTTTGCCTCCTTGGTTAAGTTTATTCTTAAGTATTTTATTTTTTATGCTATTATAAATGGTATTTTCTTTATTTCCCTTTCACATTGTTCATTGATAATACATAAAAACACCACAATTTTTTGAATATTTTTATATCCTGCAACTTTGCTGAATTTTTTCATTTGCTCTAATAATATTGTGGACCCTTTAGAGTTTCCTACATAGAAGATCATCTGTGTATAGAGAACTTATTTCTTCCTTATTAATTTGGAAACCTTTTATAATTTCTTGCCTAATTTTTCTGGCTAGTACTTCCCTCAGTTCTATGTTGAAAAGAAGTGAGAGTGGGTATTGTTGCATTCTTCCTGATCTTGAAGGAAAAGCTTTCAGTTTTTCACTGTTGAGAGTAATGTTAGCACTGGGCTTTTCACATATAACCTTCACTATGTTGGGTAATTTACTTAAGCTCCTAATTGTCAATTGTTTTTAATCATAAAAGGATATGGAATTTTGTCAAGTGTTTTTCTGCATCATTTGAGGTGATTATGTAATTTTCATTCTATTAATCTGGTATATTACATTGATTAACTTTTATGTTGAACCATCCTTGCATGCCTACATGGTCATAGTGTATGAGCCATTTGATGTGTGCTGTTGAAATTGGTTTGCTAGTATTTTTTAAAGAGGTTTTTTTTTTTTTTTTGAGAGGTAGAGTTACAGTGAGAGGTCTTCCATCCACTGGTTCACTCCTCAAATGGCAGCACAGCCAGAGCTGGGCCAATCTGAAGCCAGGACCTTCTTCTGGGTCTCCCATGCAGGTGCAGGAGCCCAAGTGCCTAAACCATCTTCTACTGCTTTCCCAGGCTATAGCAGAGAGCTGGATCAGAAGAGGAGCAGCTGGGACTAGAACTGGTACCCATATGGGTTGCTGGTACTGCAGGCAGAGGCTTAACCTACTATGCCACAGCGCCAGCCCCTGCTAGTATTTTTTAGTTTGTTGATTTGAAAGGCAGAGTAATGAGGTGGAGGGAATCTTCCATGTGCTTCCATCTTCCAAACATCTTCAACAGCCAGGGGTGGGCCAGGCCAAAGCCAGGAGCCAGGAACTCCATCCAGGTCTTTAATATGGGTGGCAGGCACCCAAGTACTTCAGCGACTGTCCATTGCCTCCCAGGTGCATTAGTAGGAAGGTGGATCAGGAGTGGAGTGGCCAGAACTTGAAGCTAGCACTCCACTATGTATACTACACTTGTATTTTATCAAATGTTTTCTCTGCATCTATTGAGATAATCATATGATTTTTGGTCTTCAGTTTGTTAATGTGATGTCTATCACATTGATTTGTGAATGTTGAAACATCCCTGCATACCAGGGATAAATCCCACTTGATCTGGGTGAATGATCTTTCTGGTGTGTTGTTGGATTCCATTGGCTAGAATTTTGTTGAGAATATTTGTGACTATGTTCATCAGGGAAATTGGCCTATAGTTCTTTTCCTCTACTGCATCTTTTTCAGGTTTAGGAACTAAGGTGATGTTGACTTCATAGAATTTGGGAGGATTCCTTCTTTCAGTTGCTTTGAATAGCTTGAGAAGATTTGGAGTTAGTTCTTTAAATGTCTGGTAGAATTCAGCAGTGAAGTCCTGGGCTTTTCTTTGTTGGGAGGGTCTTTGTTACTGATTCAATTTGTCTTGGTTATGGGTCTGTTTAGGTGTTGTATGTCTACATGGCTCAATTTATGTAGGTTGTATGTGTCCAGGAATCTATCCATTCCTTTTAGGTTTCCCAGTTCATTGGCATAGAGCTCTTTGTAGTAATTTCTGATGACTTTATTTCTGTGGTGTCTGTTGTTACATTTCCTTTTTATCTCTAATTTTATTGATTTGGGTCTTTTTTCTACTTTTTTTGGTTTGTTGGACTAACAGTGTGTCAATTTTATTTTTTCAAAAAAGCTCGGGCCGGCGCCGCGGCTCACTAGGCTAATCCTCCGCCTAGCGGTGCCGGCACACCGGGTTCTAGTCCCGGTCGGGGCGCCGGATTCTGTCCCGGTTGCCCCTCTTCCAGGCCAGCCCTCTGCTGTGGCCAGGGAGTGCAGTGGAGGATGGCCCAGGTGCTTGGGCCCTGCACCCCATGGGAGACCAGGAAAAGCACCTGGCTCCTGGCTCCTGCCATCGGATCAGCGCGGTGCGCCGGCCGCAGCGCGCCGGCCGCGCCGGCCATTGGAGGGTGAACCAACGGCAAAGGAAGACCTTTCTCTCTGTCTGTCTCTCTCTCTCACTGTCCACTCTGCCTGTCAAAAATTAAAAAAAAAAAAAAAAGCTCTTCATTTTGCTAATCTTTCTTTGGGTTCAATTTTGTTGATTTCTTCTCTAATTTTAATTATTTCTTTTATCTTATTAGTTTTGGGTTTGGTTTGCTATTTTTAGATCCTTGAGATGCATTGATAGATCATTTAGTTGGTGCTTTTCCAATTTCTTGATGTAGGCACCAAATGTTACAAATTTTCCTCTTAACACTGCTTTTGCTGTACCCCATAAGTTTTGATATGTTGTACTGTCATCTCCATTTGTTTCCAGAAATTTTTTTATTTCTCTTTTGATTTCTTCTATGACCCACTGTTCATTCAGGAGAAATTTGTTCAGTCTCCATGTGTTTGCATACATTCTAGAGATTCCTGAGTTTCTGATTTCCAGCTTCTTTCAACTGTGGTCAGAGAAGAGGCATGGTATGATTTCAGTTTTTTTGAATTTGCTGAGACTTGCTTTATGGCCTAGCATGTGGTCAATACTAGAGAAAGTTCTTTGCACTGGTGAGCTATAGGATGAAAAGTCCTGTAGATATCTGTTAGGTCCATTTGGTCTACAGTGTCAATTAACTCTGTTTCCTTGCTGATTTTCTGTCTTGTTGAATTGTCCATTGCTGAAAGTGGGGTATTGAAGTCCCCCACTACTATTGTATTGGAGTCTGTCTTCCTTTAGATACTTTAACATTTCTTTTAAATAGCCATGCATCCTGTAATTAGGTGCATATACATTTATAATAGTTACATCTTCCTGTTGAATTGATCCCTCAATCATTACATAGTGCCCTTCTTAATTTCTTGTAACAGTTTTTGTGTTAAAGTCTATTTTGTCTGATATTAGAATGGCTACACCAGCTCTTTTTTGGTTTCTGTTAGTATGGAATAGCTTTTTCCATCCTTTCACTTCCAGTCTGCGTACATCTTTGAGATGTGTTTCTTGTAGTCAGCAAATATATATTTTTTAATCCATTCAGCCAGTCTGTGTCTTTTAACTGGAGAGTTAAGCCATTTACATTCAAGGTGACTATTGATCAGTAACGACTTGGCTCTACCATTTTTCCAAAAATATTCTTATTTTTTACTCTGGATTTCCTTTGTACTTTTACTGGGAGATTTCTGCCTTTACCTTCTTTCATAGTGATGACCATGTTTTTGTGTTTCTGTGTATAGCACATCCTTAAGCATCTTTTGCAAGACTGGATGGGTGGTGACAAATTCTTTCAATTTCTGTTTCTCATGGAAGGTCTTTATTTGACCTTCATTCATAAATGAGAGCTTTGCAGGAAATGGTATTCTGGGTTGGCAGTTTTTTTCTCTTAGGACTTGGAATATATCTCACCAATCCCTCCTATCCTTTAGAGTTTCTGGTGAGAAGTCTGCTGTGAGACCCTGTGAAAGTAATCTGGTGTTTCTCTCCTGCACATTTTATAATCTTTTCTTTATGTTTTACTGTGGAGAGTTTGACAACAATGTGTTGTGGTGAAGATCTTTTCTGGCCTTGTCTATTAGGGGTTCTATGTGCTTTATGTACTTGGATGTCCCTTTCTTTCCCCAAATTGGGGAGATTTTCTGTTATTATTTCACGAAAAAGGCCTTCTAATCCTCTCTCTTTCTAGGAACTCCTAGAACCATATGTTGGGTCATTTTATAGTATCCTGTAGATTCCCAAGAGTGTTTTTTATTTTTCTAATTTCTTCTTGTTTTTGGTCTGACTGTATAATTTCCCATGATATGTTTTCTAAGTCAGATATTCTTTCTTCTGCTTCACTGATTCTGTTGTTAAGGCTCTCCACTGCATTTTTCATTCTACTGAATTCTTCATTTCTAAGATTTCATTTTGATTTCTCTTTAAGATCTCAATTTTGTGGGAGAAATTTTCTTTCATGTCACATACAGATTTCACTAGTTCATGTGTTTGCTTCTGATTACTGCTAAGTAATCCTATGATCAGTTTTCTAAATTCCATTTCTGGCATTTCTTCATCTTCACAATCTAGTATTGAAGTGTTGTATTCTTTTGGGGGTGTTATGTTGTCTTCCTTAATCTTGTTTCTTGAATTGGTGCATTTGTTATTTGGCATTTATGGAGATACTTGTTGCTTTCTTCTTTGGTTTTTCACTGTGGTGTCTTTTCTTTAGACTATTCCTCTGTGGATTAGTGGAGTGTCTGCTTTTTCAGTGAATACCTAGAGGTGTGTGGTGGGTGTGGCCAGAGAGCTCTGTTCAGTGGTCCAGGGTGAAGGGAGTGTTTTAGGTGACAGCCAGGTTGGGTGTGGTAATTTTTTTTTTTTAATTAGAGGGGATGTTTGTTCTACTCTGTTATCATAGACTCAGCTTATTTCCTCTCCTCAAAGGAGACCAGTGCCTGGGTGCTAGCCCCGGTGGTGAGCACATTCTTAGTCCACTCTGCCGCAAGGACCACACTAAGAAGACCATACTAAGGATCTGTGCAGTCCTCGGTGTAAGCATAGATTCCACAGCAATGTCCCTCACCAGGTAATCAAGGAGCCCTGAACGTGTAATCTCCCACAGTGACTGCCCAAAGTCCTAGCCACACCCTGAGTCCTCCCATGAAGCCTCTGTGTTTTACAGTCCCGGCACACAAGCCTCTCACAGTCATGAGCACCCAACCCTCTGTCAGTTCTTCCCACCAGACTCAGGAGTCTGCTTGTTGGCTGGTTCCTGGGCACATACACAAGCTGTTACAAATGTCCAAAATGGTGTCCGCTCTCAGTCAGCTTATTACAGGATGCCATTGCAGGGTGACTGGGGAGAGAGAAATGTGCCCCCCACTTTGTTTTTTCTCCTTTAGTTTGGTGGGTACACTATCTCCCACGGGGCTCCAAGCCGGATTCCCTCCAGGCTCTTCCTGCAGCTTTATCACCAGTGACTTGGGCTGCTGCAGTCTGATCTCACCTCACTCTCCAACGCTGGTGCTGAGGCTCTTGGCTGCTGGGGTCCTGAGTTGTGTGTGTCCACACACCCCACGTATGTCCACGGTGTCCCTCTGATTTGTGTGGAGTTTCCTCCCTAACTCTTCCCTGAGACTGTACTCTCTCCTCTCTTTTAAAACTGTCTTCTAGACTAGAGCAGTAAGCCCCCTCCCTACTCCACCATCTTAATCCAATCTTTATGACAGAATCTTTGACTTTGGTATCATGTAATGCTGGGCTCATAAAATGCGTCTGAAAGTGTTTTAAGCTGTACTGGAAGAGTTTGGAAGGTGGTTGTTAAGCTTTAAGCATTTGGTAGACTCCTCCAGTGAGGCCATTCAGTCCGAAGCTCTCCCTTACTGGGAGGTTTGTGAGTGATGGCGCCTCCACCCTATTATGTTCAACTTTTCTATTCCTTCCTGATTTAGTCTTGGTAGGTGGCGTGCATTCAGAAATGGATCCTTTCTGCTAGGTTACCTGACTTATTGGCATGTGAATGTTCATCACATCTGTTACAACACCTTTCATTTCTGTGGCACCAGTCTCTACCTCTGATTTCAGGTATTTCAATCTTTATTTTCTTAGTCTAGGTAAGAATTTGTCCTTTGTCAATTTTTAAAAGACAAATCAAAAAACAACTTTTAGGGGCAGTCTTGCGGTGTAGGGGTTAAGTTAGTGTTGGGGTGCCCACATCCCACATCACAGGGCCTCAGCAGAGTTCCAGCTCCACTGCATCTGATCCAGCTTCATGCCAGTGCACACTCAAGTACTCGGGCGGCGGCCACCCACTTGGGAGACCCAGGTTCTGTTCCAGGCTTCTGAATTTGGCCTGGCCCATCCCTGGCTGTTGTGGGCATTTGGGGAGGGAACCAGTAGGTGGAAGATCTGTTTCTCTCTTCTCCCTCTGTCACACTGCCTTTCAAATAAATCTTCAGGAAAAATAAATAACAGCAGAAGTCTGTTCTGCTTATTTTTATGTGAACATTTATTATTGAAACATTATAAAAAATTAAGTATTTTTTTAAAGGTTTGTTTATTTATTTGAAAGGCAGAGTTACAGAGAGGTAGAGCCAGAGAGAGAGAGAGAGAGGTCTTCCATCTGCTGGTTCACTCCCTAAATAGTTGCAACGGTCTGAACTGGGCTGACCTGAAACCAGGAGCTTCCTCTGGGTCTCCCATGTGGGTGCAGGGGTCCAAGCACTTGGCTCATCTTCTGCTTTCTCAGGCCATAGCAGAGAGCTGGATCAGAAGTGGAGCAGCCAGGTCTTGAACCAGTGCCTGTATGGTAAGCCGGCACTGCAGGCAGCAGCTTTATTGCTATGTCACAGCTCTGCCCTGACATTAAGTATTAAGAGGTGTATTCAGTTCTTTCAAGGGGGTTGATAAAGTCTCTTCTGTCATGCACCATACGCCTGCGTGAGGTGCAGGGAAGAGCCCCGTCCTCGGCGAGGATACCACCGGGCACACACTTCGCACTGTGTCTGGGGCACTGCTCTCACTACAGACAGCGAGGAGTGAAAGTGGCCCTTCCTGGGGGCGTACGATGCAGAAGGAAGCATCCAGCCCGGGAGCCACAGCCCTCGGCCATGGAACCTGGGTTTGTCTGCCTGCAGCCCGTGAGGTCCTCGCAGGTCCCCGTCACTTTGCTGAGCGGGATGATGCACCCCTCCCTCCTCGGTGTGCAGTCAGAAGCAGGCGGGCGGCACAGCGGGGCAGCCCGCGGCACTTTGTCCAACTGTTCCCAGGGAGGCCCAGCCAGCATCTTTGAGGACACTGGACCCCCTCCATGCCCCTGAGAAAAATGCTGTGTGGACACCTGCTCCACTCCTTTCCTTGGCGTGGACTTCCAGGGAGGAGGTAGCGGCATGAGAGCGCAGGTGCATTCGTTCAACAAACACCCAGCGCCTCTGGTACTGCCTCGGGGGCTGGAGACAGCAGTGAACAGGTCAGATGGGGCCCTGCCCACAGATAGCCTCTGTCGTCCTGGCAAGACAACAAGTGAACAGTAACTTTTATTAAAAAAAAAAAAAACACAAAGATTTTTTTACTTATTTGAAAGGCAGAGAGCTGTCTTCCATCTGCTGGTTCACTCCCAAAATGGCCACAATAGCCAGGGCTGGGCTAGGCTAAAGCCAGGAGCCAGGGGACTCCATCCGGGTCTCCCAAGTGGGTACAGGGACCCAAGCGCTTGGACCATCATCTGCTGCCTTCCCAGGCCATTAGCAAGGAGCTGGATCAGAAGTGCAGCAGCTGGGAATTGAATCGGTGATTGAGCCAGGATGCCAGCGTAGCAGGCGGCAGCTTAACCCCCAGCTGCCAGATGGTGGTAGGAACTGTGGAGAGAAACAGACGGCGGAGGGGGTGGGGGTGCTGGGCAGAGACCAGCCCAAGGACGAATGTTTACAACAGAAGGAGGTGCAAATGGCCTGGGGCCCAGCAGGGTTGAGCTGGAACAGGAATGGGGACATGGTAAGGACAGGGAGGGGTTCGGCAGGCACTGTGTGGAGTCTGAGTGTGGGAGAGGCTCAGCCCAGGGCAGGGGCCCACGGAAAAGGGCCTGGTCTTTTGTCCAGGTCCCCCTGAGGCTGGGCTAAGGGCGTTTGAAGGAGTGATGGTAGGGCTTGCGAGGGGGTTGGGTGAAAGCTGAGAAGAACCACACTGGGGGTATCCAGAACTCTGGGACAGGGAGGCCAGGAGGGGACAGGGCACGCCCATCCTGAGGGGCAGCTGGGCCAGCAGGTGGGCACTGTGGGGGTGTGGCTTGGGAGCTGTCAGTAGCGTGGGGAGTGGCGCCAGGGGTGAGGGTGGCAGGGTCCCCACCTGGGTCATGAGGCCTCCCTAGAGGTCAAGGAATGAGGCGGGTGTCGCAGACCAATCAGGAGTCCAGGGAGGGGCCAGGACTCAGATTCGGCGCCACTGCCTGGCCGGCTCCCAGCTGCCCCGGCAGGGGAGGGCGAAGAAGCCCGAGGGGCGCGGATCTCCACGAGGCCTCCGGAGCTTAGGGATTGCAGCCAGGGCTCTGCCGCACTGTCTTACCTTCACGTTTTATAGGTAACTTGAAAAGATGAGGGACTTGGGAAGCTTCCAATTCTTGTTGCTTCCTTTGGGGGGGGGCCCTAAGGTGGTGCAGGTTAAGTTGGCGCTCGTGTCCCCCGGCCCCGGGCAGAGCGGTTTCCGGCCTGGCTCCCGCAGGCACCCTGGGGAGAGTCGGCCACTATGGTGGGTGTTTGGGGAGTGCACCAGCAGATAGAAGGTCGGTCTGTCTGTCTCTCTCTCTCCCCCCCCCTCCATCCCCGTTGCTTCTGGGCGGGAATACTGGAAGCCTGCATTGCTGACGGCAGGGTTAACCCCTGCTGCACCACGAGTCCCAAGAACAGGAATTGATTTCTCACAGTTGTGGGAGGCTGGGGGGATCAGGACGAGGCGCCGGCATCTGGTGAGGCCATGGCTATGCCTGGCAGAGGCAGAGGGGCCGGGGAGACTGGAAGACCCTCTCTCCACCGGCCTGGCAGGCATCCCGGGGACAGTGCAGGCCACACAGCTCCCTCCTGCTGCAGTCCCAGCAACCAAGTGTCGGCCTGGGACTGTCCTCTCCGCTTGTGTGTGTGTGTGTGTGTGTGTGTGTTTAAATTTTTTATCGTTTCACTTCAATGACTGTTTGTGAGAGCTTTTCTCGTTCTTGGCTCCTCCTTTGAAGTCTTCGGTCCCTGCCCTGTAGGACTCACGTTCAGTCCATATGGCCCTGTGTCGGGGCAGGGAGCTGGACTGCATGTGCCACGGTGACGCTGCCCAGCACCGCGGAGACTGGTGGCCGGTCCGGCCTCCTCTCTCAGGCTGGTTCCTCCCGGGGCTGCGGTGGGGCTCAGAAGGGACTCCTTTGAATGCTTGGGCAGGCACAGTCCATTGCTCTGCAGGGTGACCGCCTTCCGGAGCCTGGCTCCGTCGCACCCAAGGGGTCAACCCCAGGGTGACTGTCTCCCCTGTGAGGGCTTTTCCGGAGCTCCGTGGCTCAGTGGTGCGCCCACAGCACCCCACGCTGGTGCTATGGTTTCAACGCCTCCCACATCCAGGACTGCTACAGCGAGTTTGGGGATTTGGGGGGATTTTTTGGCACCGTCAGCTTCCTCTGTTTCGTGTTGGAATGGAAAGCCGAGGACCTGGTACAGGCGGGCACCTGTCGGCAGGTGCGTGGGCTTTTATCCACCCTCCCTGCCTGTTTCCGTGGGCCCTGGTCGGCTGCATGCTCTGTGCTCCTGACTGGAGGCCTCCACAAAGAATCGGGTGCCACAGGCTGGCCTTTGCCTGGGACTCCCCAGCTTCAGCATCGGCGAGGTCGGCTCCCCTGGGCCACAGCTTCCGGCAAAGACCAATTGAATCCACCGGGGTCCATCATTCGGCTGCCAGAATTCTGGGCGAGGGAGGGGAGAGGCCAAGGCGCTGGGCAGATGCTGTATACCCGTCTGTCCCTGTTGGTGACCCCGTGCTCAGTCCTCCCCCGGGAGCCACTGCGACTCCATTTCTGCAAGCAGCAAGCTCCAGGAGGAGTGGGGACAGACCCCTGGGATTGCCTCCTGGCCTGTGCTGGCGCTGGCTGACCCGGTTTAGCCTCTGTTGCCTCGTGCCTGCCCTCTCCTGGGTCTCTGGTGCCTCTGCAAATCCTGGGATTCTTTTTTTTTTTTTTTTTTTTTTAAAGATTTATTTATTTGAAAGAGTTATGCAGAGAAGCAGAGAGAGGTCTTCCGTCTGCTGGCTCACTCCCCAATTGGCCACAATGGCCAGAGCTTTGCCGATCTGAAGCCAGGAGCCAGGAGCTTCTTCCCAGCCTCCCATGCGGGTGCAGGGGCCCAAGTCCTTGGGCCATCTTTTACTGCTTTCCCAGGCCATAGCAGAGAGCTGGATCAGAAGTGGAGCAGCTGGGACTCGAACCGGCGCCCATACAGGATGCCCCAGTCCTGGGACTCTTAAGAGCCCTTAGAGCAGATCTCATTTCTTATCGGCCTCTCCCTTGAGGACTCTTACACTGTAACTTGCAACCTGTGTCAGTTAGCTCTGTTTCCCACCTTTCATTTTTTTTTCCTTTTTTAGATTTCTTTATTTGAAACCTCTATCTTGTATCCACTGGTTCACTCCCCAAATGGCTGCAGCAGCTGGGGCAGGACCAGGCTGAAGCCAGGAGCCTGGACCTCTACCAGGGTCTCCAACGTGCATAGCAGGGGCCCAAGCACTTGGGCCATCCTCCATTGCTTTCCCAGGTGCATTAGCAGGGAGCTGGAGCAGAAGCAGGGCAGCTGGGACTCCAACCAGTGCCCCTATGGGATGCCAGCGTCCGAGGCGGTGGCTTAACCTGCTTCGCCACAGCACCGGCCTCACTTGCAGGTGTCTGCTGTCCCTCCCCTTCCGTGGTGTTTGTGGGCCTATGCCTTCCTGGATTTCTTCCCTGCCTTGTTGTGAGCAGGAGTTGGGGGAGAGAACCTGTGTGGGGCTGTGTTTACCTAAGTTCTTGATGGTTTGTGGGCCAGTGCTCTGAGTAGGTGCAATTCCAGGAGTAGTCACACGGTGGCAGAGTGACTCCACTTAATCCACAGTTTCCCTGACTGCCCTGCGCCACAGGGCAGGAGTTGGCACCATTCTGAGTCCAGGTTAATCCCACACAGGGGAGCACTTGTGCTGGACCAAGCCTTGGGGGCTTTCCTGTCCACTCCTTTTGGAGACGAGGAAATCGACCTGCAGCAGTCACCAGTGGTCCATTCCACTGGAGCTTGGATTTTAAAGTCCTTTTAAAGTTACAATCCAGGTTACTGCAAATGTGAATGCAGCAAAGTTAGGGGTGGGGCAAAGGAGGCCACCAGGGCCGCCGCTGCGGGAACTGTATGAGCGTGCTCAGCCCAAGTCCTGCACACCTGCCACCTGGGCAGCCAAAGGGGACAAGCAGAGTCCCCGCCTACCAGATGCTGGCAAGCTCGTGAGATGAACCAGCCAGAGGACGTGTGCCAAGACCGCCCTTGGGACTCGGGGTGAGACAGCTCCCTGCCTCATGGGGGCTGAGGACCAGCCCTGCCCAGATGGGGTCGCCTGGGCTCCTGTCGCAGCGTGGGTTCTATCTGCTGAGTCTGCCGCCACCTCCCCTGACCTCCCCACCCAAATGATTTCTTTGAAAGCCAGAGTCAGAGCTCTTTGATCTGTTCAGTCACTCCCCAAATGCTTATGACAGCCAGGGCCGGGCCAGGTGGAAGCTAGGAGCCGGGAACTCACCCTGGGCCTCCTCGGCTGCCTTCCCAGGTGCGTGGGTGGGCAGGAAGCCGAGCAGCCAGGACTGGGCCGCGCGGCATTGGAGCCGTGGCTCTCCTCCTGCATGGCCTTCACCTCCGTGGCCTCCTCTCGCCCGCTTCGCCCTCCTTCCTTGCAGGAAGCGAGTTGTCAAAGAGGTGCGTTTTGCTGCTACGGTCAGCTGTGCGCTCCTGTTCCCAGACTGCTGGCAATGTGGCGCTTGCCCGTGGGCTAGATTCGATCCTGTTTCGTTGGAATCTTTTGTGATGTTGGCAGCCATGGATGGTTGCCTCGACCCAGTAATTACTAGAGATTGCAAAACATTAAGGCTTTAAGTCTGCTGGTGCAGCTTTGCTGGGACGCTTGCCAGCGGTGAAAGTTCTCGTCACTTAGCGTCCACCTCCCCGGCTGCGTCACTTGTACAGGGGGAGACGTTGCTCAGGCCTCCCCGGAGCCAGGTGGTTTGTGTGGGGGGCGGGGGTCTGCTGTCCCCTGCCTGGCTACTTCTGTACATGTCCATGGGTTCTGTCGTCCCAGCCGCTGGGCCTTTCTGGAGGGATCTGTGGGAAACGCGAAGGCGCACCAGGCACTGCGGGCTCCTTAAATCGCACCCTCGTACCTCAGCGGCGATCGGCCCCTGCCCTGTCAGTTAGTAGAGGCTGGCACGGCTGCAGCTGAGACCCTGCACAGACACGGGTGGAAGCGAACGTTCCACGGCTGCAGTAGCTCTGAGGCCTCCAGACCACCCAGCAGAGGGTCCCTGCTGTGGTCCCGTGACGTGTGAGAGACATACGGGGGAGCAAGGTGGCTGGTGAGGAGGGTGACCCTGCAGCCGCGGCAGGTGCAGCAGGTGGTCTCAACGTGGGGCGAGCAATTAGTGCCACCTCCCGCAAGGGAGCCGGCGTTTAAACTGAATGGGTGATTCCCACGCTAGGGAGCTACTCCTCGGACAGTCCTCAGTATTTATTTCCTACGTGGGACTTCGGTGGCGTGGGGAGGAGGCAGGGCTGTGCACGGGAGGGGACGCATGGCAGCCCGAACACAGCGCTGTCACCGTCTAGCAGGGCAGGGGCAGCAGGTGAGCCCGGGCTGAGCTGGTGCAGGGAGATGATGGTCCATAGCTGACATCTGCACTTGAAGTTCAGTGACCCCCAAGAGTGTAAGGATCCCCGAGTTCTGGGCTAGAGATTTCCTTCCTTCAGCAACGGTCCCTCTACCCGATGCAACAGAAAGTCGGGCTGCCTTCTCACCGTGGAGCCGCGGATCTCGGCGCCGCGGCCGCTCTCTCTGGCTCCTGAGCTTGCCACCACCTCGGAGTGCGGCACGGAACCTGGCCACCTGCCGCCTTTCCCTTGCCACCATTCCTGCCGGAGCCTTCAATAAGCCACCAAAGGCCCCTCAAAGACCTCAGAAAGCCGACTAAGAGAACTGTGAAAAGCCGATGGTTGGGATAGAGACAAACCATAAGATAAGCAAGGTGAGCCGAGCAAGACGCAACAGCAGTGAGAGCTAAGCACCTGCAAGGGCGTTCCTCTGTTAGAAGTCACCAATGGCCGTGAGCCACAAACTGCACTGGGGCACTCAGATGCCGCGGCTCTGGGCCACGCTTAACCACGAGTGTAATCACTTACACCAAACCTTATCCGCAGAAGCTGATATGGGGAAGTGGAAACAGGACAGCCACTGGTCCCAACCTGGTTTCTATACCCACCTCCAGCACCAACTGGCCTGCAACCTCACGCAAATCCACGCCATCAGAGGTAGCCTCTTAGTACGGGCACAACCACGTGCGGACACTGACACCCAAAGAACCAGACAGTGCCGCACACAGGCATCTTCTTTGCTTCAAGTGTTCCCCTTAACGTGCTCTCCGCAGGTTCTATCCAAACCTCCACCCTCAAGAACCACCCAGGAGACCTTCGGAGCCTTCCTCCTCCTCGGACCCCCCACCCCACCCCACTGCGGCTCTGCGGCGCTCACCGACTCCCTGCCGCAGACCGCACTGGCTGGCTGGGCTGTTTTCACAAAAGCCCAGCCTCTGAGCCCTCTTTGTGTTAGAGAGGTAAGACACAATTCCCCTCTGGTTCACTTCCAAATACTTGCAAAAGCCAGGGCTGGCAGGGTGAAGGCGGGAGCTGGGAATTCCGTTTCCCACGCGGGTGGCAGGGACCAAGTACCTGAGCGCTCACTGCTGCCGCCCAGCGCGCCCATCAGCAGAAGCTGGGATTAAAGGTGCAGCCAGGACTCGATCCCAGGCTCTCCGGCACTGGGTGCGTCTCGAACGGCATCTTCCCCACTGGGCCCAACACCTGGCCCTGGAGCTGCTGCTTGCAATGCCCTCCTCTAGCCTGGCCCATGGGCCCACACAGCTAAGGACCAACCTCAGAAAAGCCATCCCGGCTGTTCTTGCCAGCTACACTTGCTCTCCTAGTAACACAGCACTTAGAACATGGACAACCAGGCTCTTGTTATGCGTAGCTAGTAAAATTACTTGTGTTTTCTAAGCAAGCTAATTTTTTTTTTTTTAAGATTTATTTGAGAGGCAGAGTTAGAGAGGGAGACAAAGAGAGGTCTTCCATCTGCTGGTTCACTCCCCAAATGGCTGCAACGGCTGGAGTTGAGCTGATCTGAAGCCACAGGCTTTTTCAGGGTCTCCTACACAGGTGCAGGGGCCCAAGCATTTGGGCCATCCTCTACTGCTTTCCCAGGCCACAACAGAGAGCTGGATTGGAAGAACAGCTGGGACCAGAACCAGTGCCCATATGGGATGCCAGCGTCACAGGTGAATGTAACCTGCACCACAACGCCAGCCCCAAAGAGCTAATTGAAAGGCAGAGGGTGGGGCCGGTGCTGTGGCGCAGAGGGTTAACACCCTGGCCTGAAGCACCTGCATCCCATATGGGCACTGGTTCTAGCCCTGGCTGCTCCTTTTCCAATCCAGCTCTCTGCTATGGCCTGGGAAAGCAGTAGAAGATGGCCCAAGTCCTTGGGCCCCTGCACCCACATGGGAGACCAGAAAGACGCTCCTGGCTCCTGGCTTCGGATTGGCCCAGCTCCGGCTGTTGCGGCCACCTGGGGTGTAAACCAACGGATGGAGGACCTCGCTCTCTGTAATACTGATTTTCAAATAAATAAATATGTAAAAAAAAAAAAACCACACACAACAAAACAAAAAACAAAAAAACTGGGGGTTACATGCTATTTTCCTTTGCCAATCTCAAAAGCAGAATCATCAGCCTTATCCAAGATGCCCAAGACAAAAAAAAAAAAAAAAAAATTGTGGGGTGGGGGGAAATGGGAGTTATGGGCTGGTGCTGTGGCATAGAGTAAGGGTACCACCTGTGGCACCAGCATCTCAAATGGGTGCCAGTTTGTGTCCCAGCTGCTCCAGTTCTGATGATGGCCTAAGTGTTTGGGCCCCTGCACCCACACGAGCGCCCCAGAAGCTCCTGGCTTCAGACTGGCATAGCTCTGGTTGTTGCAGCCAGTTGGGGAGTGAACCAGCAGATGTTAGGTCCTGCTTGCTCTCTCCATAACTCTGCCTTTCAAATAAATCTTAGAAAAAACAAATCATGGGGCTGGCGCTGTGGCATAGTGGGCAACCCATATGGGCGCTGGTTCAAGTCCCGGTTGCTCCACTTCCGATCCAGCTCTCCTGCTATGATCTGGGAAAGCAGTGGAAGATGGCTCAAGTTCTTGGGCCCCTGTACCTGTGTGGGAGACCCAGAGGAGGCTCCTGGCTTCAGATCAGTGGAGCTGTGGCTGTTGTGGCTATCTGGGGAGTGAACCAGCGGATGGAAGACCTCGCTTGCTCTCTTTAACTCTTTAAAATAAATCTTAAAAAAAAAAAAAAGGGGGGGGGTGCAGCAGTTACACACACTGCAGGGGCTCTCAGTGTGTATGCAGAAGTGGCTGCCAAGTCTTCTGGCAGGGACTTGGTGTTGGCTGCCAAGGCCGTCACCCGGATCAGACGCGTCTACACAAGGTGCTGTCGCAATGCATGGCAGCACCGTAGGACATAGTTTTCTCAGGACGAGGACAGTTGCTTCTCCAACAAGGATTCTCTCCGCGGGCCGGCGCGCTCGCCCTGTCCCCAGGAAGCTGACTGCAGCTGCGCCCGGCCCCTGCGCACACGGTGGGGACACTGGGATCCTGGCTCTGACTGGGCTCCAGAGGATTCGGCTTAAGTGTCCCACAGGTGACTTTTTTTAATGTATCTTTTTAATGCCTTTTTTTTTTTTAATTAAAGGTATTATATAGAAAACTGGGCAGAAAATTTCAAGAACTATCTCCATTCTATTTTTGCTACTCTTCGAATTTAGTTTTGGGAAATTCTGCAAGGTTTGCAGAAATAATCCTCCAGTTCCATAAATAAATGAAAACCAAACGACAGAGTTGGAAATCAAGTTTAGTTTTATATGAACAGAAGTAGACCATCTAGAAATATTTCAGTTTATTTAAATTGTTAAGTAGAATATGAAACCGAATTTGTAGCTAGTACCACAGAATGGACTTCACTGTTTGGTGTTTAATGAGAACAGCTTCTACATAGGACCCGAGAGACTTACAGAAAAGGGGCGGAGCCCTAATATTAAGCAAATAAAACTCATGTTTTAAACAGATTATACAAAAATTGATTTATACTCCATTTCCCTTTTTTTGATAGAGAAAGTGCAGATTTAACAAAAGGTAGCCATATCCTTTCTATGTACAATGCCGACTATAATTATGCAAACACCAAAACTGTCAGTCTGTTACCCAAAAATCCCAGTGTTGAGCTCTTAAACCTTAAGTCGCTGAACTGAGGAAGCATTAAAGAGGATTAGAAATGAAAAAGCTACTGCCACATTCCAGATAAAGGGAAGTAACAAAGTTAATCTAACAGGTTTATCCTAAAACCTTGAGAAGTTTAGTATCACTTCATTATTTTTTTAGTGGAAAATGAGGGGTTATTTGGCAATGCTGCTTTTTACTAGTAAACAGTGATAAAGTCAAGTGAGGGAAAAATCCGAGAACAGTCGGTCAGGCATATAAAACTGTTTCCAGGGCACTATCGGAAAAATCCACGGATTTTCACAGCCGATAGGTCCCTGTGTTGTTTCGTCATTAAGATGCTGATCACGGCACAGAAAGACTTGTCAATGGGAGCCGCTGTCCTAAACTCAGCCTCTGCTGGGAGTGAATCACGCCTTTCACAGGGACCCAACAAAGGTGTCATCTTAGGATGCTAGCAGCATAGCAAACTTAACTAATGACAGCACTGGAGCAAAACTAGAGAACCCGGGGAAGGGCCAGGGCGAGAGACAGCTGGGGGCTGATCTGCACGTGCAAAGCCTCCTGTGTCCTTCTCCCAAATCACGGCAATACGGATGTGAAGATCCGACTTAGTAAGAGTCTGAAGTATTTCTAAATCTTAAGGTAAAGACAACACTGAAAAAGTGTTCTTCGGAGGCCAAATCAATACATTTGGCGAGCGTGGTTAATAAAATTCACTCCTCGTCCTTTTTTTTTTAGATCACCTTTGCTGGGCTACCACATGCTAGAGGAGTTGCCAAAATGGAGACGACTCAAACGTGGGCTGAGAGATGGATCTAGGACAGTGGAGAGCTGTGCGCCTCCTGGGACAGACAAACCACAACACCCTCCACACTCGAGAGCATGCAGGTAACTCTTCCGTTTCTGAAACTCAGAGGGCAGCTGGGGGGGGGGGGAGGGACAGGGGAAGGGGCCGCAGGGGAGGAGGCGTGAGATGGTGACTGCGGAGGTCGGGACAAGCTCTAGGGAGCGAGCAAGTGCGGGAAGACACGGATGAACTGGCATTGGATGGCAGGCGGTTAGAATACTTCTTCAGTTTACTTCGCGTTAAGTCAGTGCTTTATGTGAAACTTGACGTCCTACTATTTGCCCCTTTCATTTTTAAATAACTCATACCATGGGGAGAAGCAAATAAAGCAGCATGCAGGAAGGTGAGAGGAAGAAGTGGCCAAGGAGAACAGGGGCAGGAACAGCTTTAAATATCAAGGCCACTTAATGAGACTCAGCAAACCAAAGCTATCATATTTTTTTTTTTTTTGCATTACCCTTTGTCCTCAATTAACTAGCCTGAAAATGACAGCCAAGCAAACCACAAACTTTTTAATGGTTATATGTTTGGATGATATATCTTCTGCACATGCTTCCACCAAAACAAAAAGGAAAAACCAAAGAAGTTCCTTTCCACATAAGGCACAGGACAAAATTAACCCCATTTACATAGTCAAGGCGAAAATGAGTGTGTTCCTGGCTTTGCTTGTTTCCTTTGCTATCACATCTACAGATTACAGGGACTCAAGCACATTATCCATGACAGAAAATGCCACTGTTGTACAAAATAAAATTGTTAATTCTAACTTTTATTCTTATACAATTTGCAGAATAGAGTTGAAATGATTGCTATAGGTTTTAATGTTGATAAGAACTGGGCTATAATACAACTGAAATGCAGTGGTGAGCTGAGCAAGTCCATTTAAAAATGAAGTCACAGACATGATTTTTCTATACATTTTTTGTTCGAAGAAAATTAAAGTCAGCAAGCAGCCACAGATGAGAGAACAAATAAACAGGTGGACTGGAGAGTTAAGATGAGGACAAAAATATCTGCTTTCGAGTTGGAAATGGACAGTGGTTTATTTGCAGCGAGAAGAGAACGGGCGTGGTGGCAGCTGACGGCGGGGGCGCTCAGCAGCACTTGCTCTTCCAGCCCGTCACGCCGCCTCCACTGCTGATGTCTACGTTTTCACTGTTGGGCTCCTTTACAGGGGTCTGCAACAAACACAAGAAGACAAAACACTGCATGGAGAATCAACCCAAGCAGCAAAACGCAGTTACAGTCGCATGGGACAGGGCTTCCCCGCCACCCCCAGCAAAGATCTGGAAGCCTGGTTTTGTCGTTTAGCCAAAGCTGTGAATGCGGCGAGCCTCTGCCCCGCTTCTGCACACACCTCTGGCCCTAACCCTGGAGTGCTCAGCACTGGCAGTAAGTTGTGTAAAGACAGCGCTGCAGAGGTACAGCCTTTCTGTCTGTCCTGAAGCAGGGAGCAGGCAGCCGTGGCGAGCACTGAGTGAGGAGCGGTGGGGCGGGAGGCACCTATGCGGAAAAGCCTCAAAGACACGAAGTGCCAACAGCAGCACCTCGGCGGTGGGCCAGGGGCAAGTTTCCTCTCTGTGTAATCCTCCACGTCCCAACATTACAAACATTACTTTTTAAATGTGAATAATGCAGTATTTATATGGGCAGTCCTATGCTGGACATATGGAAAAAATGTTAGTGGTAACTTTCACAAATGTGTGCCACCAGCTAGGGGTTCCCTCGGGTCCCTTTTGGGTTAGCACTGTCCCCTCAAAGGCAGTCACTCTTCTTACTTCCATCACAGCTCCGTGTATTCCTCTGCACCTGACTGCCTTAGCCAACCTGTGTGACTATCTATGTTGTGTGTAACGTCAGTCCCTCGTGAACAGAACTTTGAAACCCAGGATCTACCTAAGAACTTATTCTCTCATGGAAACAATAAATGAAACTAAGGCAGCTTACTTTGGGTAGCTTAAGGGGTAGGGCGGGTGGGGGGGAAGCACCTTAAAACCTGCCGCAGCCCAAGGGAGGCCGACTTAACTCACACCAAGGAGAACTTTTCTACTTGCCCTTGGAGCTCACCCACCTACTCTAACTGCCTTTTGGGATTCTTTTCCTCCGTGAACATTAAAACAGCAAGTTATACACGAAAGACTATGGTAGGTTTCCCCAAACAAGTGTTGTTACAAACACAGGAGAGTCAGCTCAGGACCTCACCCAGAGCAAGAAAATTATTCACAGACTTGCATGGGAAACACTCGGTGTGGGTGTGGAAAGCTGGGGAAGCCCACACTACGTAGTTAGCAACTCGCTCACTCCCAGCCACCTCTTTGAGAGAGTCTACTTTAAGAGTCGAAGTGAAATTATCCCATGCAGAGCAAACCAATTCATAGACAAAGTATTAACTTCATCAAATTTAACTTTAAGCTGGTTCCTGGCTAAGAAAAGGCCAGGAACTAGGCAAAAGAATGAACAAAGTTTACAGAAAAGGAAATGCAAAGTGATTCTTAACCCTATTTTTAAAATTTTTAATTTTATTTGAAAGGCTTGAAGAGAAGGAATTCCCACCTGCTGGTTGATTCCCTAAATGGCCACAACAGCCAAGGCTGGACCAGGATGAAGCCAAAGAACCTGGAACTCCATCTGGGTCTTCCATGTGTGTGGCAGGGGCCCAAGGTCTTAGGCCATCTTCCAGTGCTTTCCCAGGCAGATTAGCAGGGAGCTGGACTGGAAGCAGAGCAGCCAGGACTTGAACCGGAGCTCTGATGTGGCAATGACTGACCTGTCCAAATAATCAGCAATTGGGCTGACATGAGTCCTGGTTGCTCTACTTGTGATCCAGCTCCCTGCTAACGCACTTGGGAAAGCCGCAGAGGCCTGCACCCACGTGGAAGACCTAAAAGAAGCTCCTGGCTTTAACCTGGTCCAGCCCTGGTTGTTGTGGCCACCTGGGGAGTAATCCAGCAGATGGAGAATCTCTGCCTCTCCTTCTCCCTCTCTGTAACTCTGCCTTTCAAATTAAAAAAATAAATAAATAAATAAAACTTAATACTAATGAGAAGTTTACATTTGATGTTTTTAACTCATAACTTTACTACATCAAAACAAGTGTATAGAAAATATTGCCTTCTGTGTTGGACCTTGGTACAAGGAGAGAACTCTTTTAAAAGCTCTTTCCTTATTGCTGTATCCACACAGCCTTTAATATGATAATAAGGAAGTTCTGTGTCACCAGAATGACAATTATATGAAGACTATGTAACATTATTGAGAAGAAAGCCAAGCCCAGACCAGTAAGAAGAGGAGACACAGCATGGACAGAAAGAAACCAGAAAGCATGGAGACCAGACAGCCAACAAGACAAAGAATGTGGAAACAAGGGTATTCCAGTAAATTCTGGAATGCCTCCCACTGGTCATATCTTGGTCTTTCTCAGACTGTACCAAATACTTTTTCTGAAATAGTTTCCCTTAACTGATTTAGTACTATTTTTCTATACATTTTTCATTCCTCAAAGGAGTAATAAAACTTTATTTTTTAAAAAAATTCTAACGAGCTTTACCTAAAAGAATAGTTTAAAAAATTTCCATTGTATAATTTAAAAAAGAAACCTATTAGAACTTCAGAACAAAACTGCCCTAGAGGACAGCAAGGGATTCTGCAGCCTCCCTCCAATCAATGTCACCTAGGGCCACTAGGGCTTGGTGTCTGTCTCTCCTTCCCAGATCTTTATTTGCTGAAAGCAGCCCACACGTTTTTGGTTTATCATTTTAAAAACCGAGATCACTACACATGCCTAATTTACTTTTTATCAATGTTCTATACATATCCTTTACATGCAATTGTTCTAAGCCTCCCTCAATCCTCTGAAATCAGTTTATCTGACTGGATTCTCACAGAAAGCCACCTTCAAAAGCAGCAACTCCCAAACCATGGCCTGTAAGACGCCGGCACCTTGGAAAGCACCACCTGTGTATGGGACTGAAGACCGTCCCGCCTGGCCCGACACTCCCTCCTGCACCCCTCACCTACACTTTACTCAGAAATGAAGTTGCTTGGCTTTAATGATTTGATACCGAAAATTTACTTAATGGAACTATCTGAATTCAATTTCTTAGAAGTGCTCAGAAATTTCTCCAGATTTATATTTTGCAACCCCATTTATTACCGCGTATGTTTAGTGTTTGAAATCTGGGGAAGTTTTTAATTTATTCAGTACACAATAAATACACGCTTTGTATTAGCCTGAGAAGTGACTGCAGGTGGGTGAGAACAGTGGCTATTTCCTGAGACTCTCAGCAGGAGGTAAAGCCGGGAACTTACCTTTCGAAGGATGTCTTCAGCTAATGTGAGGAAAGCCTTTTCAATGTTTATATTTGCTTTCGCACTAGTCTCAAAGAACCTAATACCATGCTCCCTTGCAATCTAAAAAAGAAGCAAAATGTCGTTATAGAAGTATCCAGTATGACTCGCCCACATGGAAGATTAACCAGACTCTGAACGCTGGAATCACATTAAAATCCCAACATTCCTTTAAAGTTCTGACTAGTGCTTTTCCTTCTTTGTTGCTTAAATAAGGTTGAAAATACTACAGCCGTACCTAAAGGTCTCCCCTACGTGCCGGATATGCACTGAATGGTAAACTACGGTTTCCAAGGCGGATTTTAAGACCAGCTCTTGGTGTACTTCCATACCATGAGTACAGACATCATCAAAAGCAGTACCACCTTCACAAAGAAAGGCAGCATAGCAGTTTCATTGAGAAATTCTTACCTGTTCTCCTTTCCCTTTAGGTACAACTCTTTTATCATCCATATCACACTTGTTTCCTAGTAACATTCTTTCCACATCTTCATTGGCATGCTAAAATGGAATAAAGTTTTAATTTTACTCACAACTATGAATTATGGCTTAACAGTCTCAAAAAATAATTTGCTCAATTTAGAATGTCATCTCAATACCTTGAACATTTTAAAGTAATCATACAAAACTATCCCATGCGAAAAACTGATAAAAACCTTTTAAAAAGAAAGATTGTATTTATTTATTTGAAAGTTACAGAGAGAGTGATCTTCCATCCACTAGCTCACTCCCCAAATGGCCACAATGGCTGCAGCTGGATCAGAAGTGGAGTAGCTGGTTTCTGAACTGGTGCCCAAATGGGATGCTGGCATTGCAGGCAGTGGCTTTACCCACATACCACAGTGCTGGGCTCCAATTTTTTTTTTAATAAGTTTGAGAAGCAG
This sequence comes from Oryctolagus cuniculus, assembly GCF_051225735.1. Lineage (NCBI taxonomy): Eukaryota > Metazoa > Chordata > Mammalia > Lagomorpha > Leporidae > Oryctolagus > Oryctolagus cuniculus. The sequence goes on from NC_142868.1 coordinate 181,609,938, forward strand.
AAAGACACAGCTCCCACGTGCTGGCTGACAGTACCTGCAACAGCCAGGGCTGGGTCAAGCTGAAGCCAGAAGCCAGGAACTCCATCCTGGTCTCCAACCTGAGTGGAAGGGGCCCAAGCACTTGGGTCATTACCTGCTACCTCTCCAGTGACAGGAATGGATCCTAGGCACTCCGAAATGGGATACACACCTAGCAAGTGGCAGCTTGACTGGCTGTACCACAGCACCCACCCCAGAAGAGTCATTCTTACCCAGGAATCTACAGATGGACTTCAGGAGCTTCAAGAATTCCAAATCACATACAAAACTCAAGTCATGGGAGTTAATACACTGTTCTAGTAATATTAAAAATGCTGAATGAGTCCATGCCCCCTCCCCTCCAAAATACAGAAGCACTGCTCTAAGACACCTATCAATACCCTGATCACTAACAGACACCGCAAGCTGCCAAAGACACAAACCTCAGCCGCTGCTAAAACAAGACAATTCATCCAAGTTCACAGCTTTGGGGACTGTGGGGAGCAAACCGGACTAGACTGAGTTACTGGAATTAAGACTTATTCTATGCATCTGCTCTCCCACAATATGGCGCTGGGAGAGAAGTAAACAGCTTCCGCACAGCTGCCTCCAGTTCAACCAATAAACTGTAGGACTTGCTACTGATTGGAGGAGAGCAGCGTACTCGGCGTGTGGGCAGCCGAGTTAGGATTGGCGGAGGAGGACTATAAAGGAGGAGAGAGACGGCATGCACGGGGGAACATCTATTGGGGGGAACATCTAAGGGGAACATCTAGCTGAAGGAACACCTGTGCAGCCCCCGAGAAAGCCGGCCGGCGGTGTGCCGCTCCCCTGCGGAAGTGGGGAATGTGCCCAGGGGGAACTGCCCTTCCACGGAGGTGGAAGGGATAGTAGCCAACCCGGGAAGAACCAGCAGCAAACCCGGGGAGGGCCGAGCAGACGAAAGAACAGCGCAGGGTCCTGTGTCGTTCCTCCATGAAGAGGGGGAGCGACAGGGGACCACTAGTACACCACTAACTTCTAAGTTAAAGTATAAGCAGGCCAATGAAAGGAAGTCAATAAATAAGTGATCAACAAAATACTACAAAGGTACAATTACCTAAGAGGTAAACTGAAAGTGTTGAGGCAATATGAGCCTGGTTCAAAAACAATTCGTAAAGCTACAGCAATCTGACACCCAAGTTACAACCCACTATACCTCCATACCCAGACACGGCACTTTCTGAGGCCAATGAAGAAATAGATGAAAGACCTTACACATCTGTGACATTTCAGGGCATAACTGTAACTTGCTAAGAAAAAAAAAAAACAAAAAAACAAAAAAACAAAAAAACAACAGTTTTGAAAAAAAGCCCAAAGAAACAAGACCTTAGAGCCCTGCAGAGAATGGTCCCACAGCTTCACGTAGCGGGCCAGGGAGCACATCCTGGATAGTGCAGAGTTCCTTCCACTGGACGGCGTTGCCCCCAGGTTCCCTGTCCAAGCTGCCCTCCACCTCCTCACTCAGACTTGCCTCCTGGCGGCTGTAGGGACCCTCTCACCTAAAGGGGGCAGGGCAAACCACGGCGGCAGCACGTCTAGTTCTGATGAAAACCATTGGTGCTGATGAGGAAGGCGTCTATCTCAAATAGTCCTTCTCTTTAGAATCGGTATCTCTTTCTGCAAGGAAATTTAGAGTTGCATCTGCACCGCCCTATACCCATTTCTTGCTGATTTTCATCAGGAAGTTAAAACCAGAAGCAAACAGGCACCTTCAAGTGGGACTAACAACCCACAGGCAAGGACGTGAGTTTTTTTACAACGTGTTTCAGGGCAGATGTCTGGTAGTTAAGATGCCGGCAACACACATCCTTATCTCATACTGGAGTGCCTGGGGTTTGATCCTGGCTCTGGCTCCTGACACCACTTCCCTAAGGGCAGACTCTAGGAGGCAGTGAGTGAGTGCTCAAATGGTTAGCTGCCTGCTAATTACACACAGCTGGAATGAGTTCCAGGTTCTCAGTTTCCTGGCCAGTCCTGGCCTTTGTGGGCATTTGGGGAGTAAGCCAGTAGATGGGAGCTCTGTGTCTGTCTCTCTCTTTGCCTCACAAATAATTTATCAAAATATGTTCTGATATTGTGAAGTTTCTTACATTCCTCTTTAGACGTTAGCAGAAGTGATTTTTTTTTTTTTTTTGACAGGCAGAGTGGACAGTGAGACAGAGAGAAAGGTCTTCCTTTGCCGTTGGTTCACCCTCCAATGGCCACCGCGGCTGGCACGCTCCGCCCGGCGCACTGCGCTGATCCGAAGCCAGGAGCCAGGTGCTTCTCCTGGTCTCCCATGGGGTGCAGGGCCCAAGCACTTGGGCCATCCTCCACTGCACTCCCGGGCCACAGCAGAAAACTGGACTGGAAGAGGGGCAACCGGGACAGAACCCGGTGTGCCAGCGCCGCAGGTAGAGGATTAGCCTATTGAGCCGCAGCGCCAGCCAGAAGTGATTTTCAAAGTGTTTACTCCCCAAATGGCTGCAGCAGTCGGGGCTGTGCAAGGCTGAAGCCAGCTGCCGGGATTCCATGCAGGTCTTCCACATGGGTGACATGAACTTGATTACTGAGCTAACACCTGCTGCCTCCCAGGTGCGTTGGAAGGGAGCTGGATCCAAAGCAGAGAAGCTGGAATCCAAATTGGCACTCTGATATGGGATCCAAGAGTCCAAAGCAGCAGCTTAATCTGATGCACCACAATACGTGCCCAGGCTCATCTGTTACAAGGCTGGGTCTCGTACAGAAGTGACCATTACATATGCAGCAATGTCACATTTCTGGGCTCATCAGGTAATAATGCATTGCTATCAGTCTAAGAAACGTTCTGAGTTAATATTTTCTTGACCCAAGATTTCTTTTCCTAATTACTGCCCCTTTTACACCGTGAAGAGACAGCAGCATGGCTAAGAAAAAAAATACTTCCAAAGCAACTGCAATATACTTCACTGGATAACAAACACAATAAAAAAGTCAACAATACTAAACAACTCTTTTCAGCTGAGAGCCAACACTAACACTAAGAAGGAAGCAGCCAGCGGTACAACAGGCTCCACTGCAAAACTTAGGAGGCCACTAAAACAACACTCGGAATGGGAACCGCTTCTCTCGGATGTTTCCTGATCCCAACATGCACATTAACCTTTCATTCAGATACATAAAACTTGTGCTTATAACTCCATCAAAAACACACAAATAGACACACAGATAAAATTTTCAGAGACACATCTGTTTAGAGGCACACATCTCTCTAAATTGTACACCCAGACTGTAACTAGTTTAAAAACAGGCTGCATTTCCCAAGGTGCTAATTCACAGAAGTAAGTTTCGAGCAGGCACTGCGTTGCAGTGTGTTAAGCTGCCATCTGAGATGCCCACATCCCATATCATGCTGATCTGAGTCCCGGCTACTCCGCTTCTGATCTGGCTTCCTGGTCATTTATTCTGAGTCAGCAGAAGATGGCTCAAGTGCTCTGGTCCCTGTCAGCCATGTGGAAGCCCTAGATGGAGTTCTGGGCTGTCTTCGGCCCAGCCCCAGCTATTGCAGGCATTGAGGAATGAACCAGTGGACAGAAACGTTCTCTCGCTCTCTCTCTGGTCTGTCATTCTTTCAAGTAGATGAAAATAAATAAGCATTAAAAAAATTGCAGCACTAATAACATCTTGGGGCACATAGTTCAGGTGCAAACAAGGCTGTCCATTGTAGGTGCTGACGAGCACTCTATTAGATGCGAAATAACATTCTCCTTAGAGCTGAGCCGTGACAACCAAGAATATCTCCACACACCATCAAACATTCCCGGGAGGTAAAATCGTAGCTGATTGACAACTACTGATGCAGAAAAAGATCACAGTCCACCATTAAATAAATTAAGAGATTTCAAGTAACTCAAAAGGATGTCTTGTTCATAATTAACCAAGAAACCATTCAGAAGCCAAGATAGGTTCACAACCATGACACGCTAAGTTGTTAAATTTGTCTTAAGGGGCCAGCACTGTGGTGTAGTAAGTTAAGCCTCCACCTGTGGTGCCAGCATCCCATATGGATGTTGGTTCGTGTTCCAGCTGCTCTTCCAATCCTGCTCTCTGCTGTGGCCTGGGAAAGCAGAAGATGGTCCAAGTCCTTGGGTCCCTGCACCCACTTGGGAGACCCAGAAGAAGCTCCTGGCTTCAGATTGGTTAAAGCTGTTGCAGCCATTTTGGGGAGTGAAGGATGGAAGACCTCTCTCTCTCTCCCTCTATCTGTAACTCTACCTCTCAAGTAAATCTTCAAAAAATGCTTTAAAGCATTATGTTGTCAAAACTGAAGCTAAAAGCACACCTACTCATATCAGAGAAAGAACATGACACTAAGCATTCTGTGGATCTCAAGCTAAGGTCTTTGGTCCAAATCACCTTTCCATTAATATCTCTATACCTAATGTAGTTACCTTCATCATATAACAAAAGTAAATTATGAGGTTTTTTTTTGTTGTTTGTTTTGTTTTGTTTTGTTTTGTTTTACAGGCAGAGTGGACAGTGAGAGCAAGAGACAGAAAGGTCTTCCTTTTGCCGTTGGTTCACCCTCCAATGGCCACTGTGGCCGGCGCGCTGCGGCAGGCGCACCGTGCTGTTCTGATGGCAGGAGCCAGGTGCTTCTCCTGGTCTCCCATGGGGTGCAGGGCCCAAGTACTTGGGCCATCCTCCACTGCACTCCCTGGCCACAGCAGAGAGCTGGCCTGGAAGAGGGGCAACCGGGACAGAATCCAGCGCCCTGACCGGGACTAGAACCCGGTGTGCCGGCGCCGCAAGGCGGAGGATTAGCCTAGTGAGCCGCGGCGCTGGCCAATTATGAGGTTTTAAGATTTATTTTTATTAGTTATTTGAAAGAGAGTTGTCGCTCCCCCATTCGCGGAGGAACGACACAGGACCCTGCGCTGTTCTTTCTGCTGCTCAGCCCTTCCCGGGTTTGCGGCTGGTTCTTCCCGGGTTGGCTGGCAACCCCTCCACCTCCGTGGAGGGGCGGTTCTCCCTGCCACTTTCCCCACTTCCGCGGGGGAGCGGCACACCGCCGGCCGGCTCTCTCGGGGGCTGCTCAGATGTTCCTTCAGATAGATGTTCCTGGTGCATGCCGTCTCTCTCCTCCTTTATAGTCCTCTTCCACCAATCCCAACTCTGCTGCCCACACGCCGAGCACGCTGCCCTCCTCCAATCAGGAGCAGCTCCTGCAGTTTATTGGTCGAACTGGAGGCAGCTGCGTAGAAGCTGTTTACTCCTCTCCCAGCGCCATATTGTGGGAGAGCAGATGCATAGAATAAGTCTTAATTCCAGTAACTTAGTCTAGTCCGAGTTGCTCCCCACAGAGAGTTACAGAGAGAGGTAGAGACATACAGAGAGGTCTTCCATCCGTTGGTTCACTCCCCAGATGCCCACAATGGCTGGAGCTGAGCTAATCCAAAGTCAAGAGCCAGGAGCTTCTTTCAGATCTCCCATGCGGGTGCAGGGGCCCAAGGACCTGGACCATCTTCTACTGCTTCCCCAGGAAGCCAGATCAGAAGCTGAGTAGCCGGGACTTAGATCAGTGCTGAGATACGGGATGTGGGCATCTCAAATGGCAGCTTAACACACTGCAAGCAGAGAGCTGGATGGGAAGAGGAGCAGCCGGGACTAGAACCAGCACCCATAAAGATGCCAGCGCTTCAAGCCAGGGCTTTAACCTGCTGCGCTACAGCGTCAGCCCCATGAGGTTTGTTTTACTTATTTTTAAGATTTACTTATTTATTTGAAAGTCAGAGTTACAAAGAGAGGGGGAAGAGACAGAGAAAGAGATCTTGCATCCACTGCTTCACTCCCCAGATGGTTGCAATAGTTGGAACTGGGCTGGGTCAAAGATAGGAGCCTTTTCCAGGTCTCGCATGTGCGTGGCAGGGGCCTACACACAAGGACCATCTTCCACTGCCCTTCTCAGGCTGTATTGGAAGTGGAGCAGCCGGGACTTGGATCAGCACCCAGGTGGGATGCTGGAGTTGCAGGCATTGGCTTTACCTTCTATGCCACAATGTCTCCCCTTAATCTATTTTAAATTTGAATCCGTTACATTCTTTCCACCAGTCCCATCCTCACCTACTCACCTCTTCAGGTCTTTTCTCAAATTCATTACCCTCCACTGCCAGTCCTACCATCAAAACTTGGTGACAACTAGCAAAGTATCGCATGCTTCCTGAACCTTAGTGTTGGGCAGGGACTGTGTGTTTTTTTTTTTTTCTTTTTTTTTAAGATTTATTTTATTTGAAAGAGAGTTACAGAGAGATGCAGAGAGAGAGAGAGAGAGAGAGAGAGAGATCTTCCATCCGCTGGTTCACTCCTCAAATGGCTGCAACAGCCAGAGCTGAGCTGATCCAAAGCCAGGAGCCGGGAGCTTCTTCTGGGTCTCCCACATGGGTGCAGGGGCCCAAGGGCTTGGGCCATCCTCTACTGCTTTCCCAGGCCATAACAGAGAGCTGGATCAAAAGTGGAGCAGCCGGGACTCGAACCGATGCCCATATGGGATGCCGGCCGTCCAGGTGGCAGCTTTCCCTGCTAGGCCACAGTGCCAGCCCCGGGGCTGTTTTGTGTATGGTTTGTCCCTCTGCTTTCTGTATAGACTGATCTCTGGCTCCAGCACATGACCCTGTCACTGCTATCCACCAGATGCGATGCAGCCGAGAGCAGTTCAAAAATGAACTTCCACAGCGGCCTGCCTCAGCCCTCCAAACCTGTGACCTCAATAAACATCTCCCCTTTTGTAGCCTGCCTTACATGTATCATTAGAGCAACCACAAAACCCTGCTAACACAGTAGGGATGTCATGCTGCAAACCCAGCTGACCTTTCAAAGCATGATCTCAAGAGCTGTAAAACATTTTCATAGTTTCAAAAAGCTAAGTATTGTATTATTTTTGGCCATCACAATATACTAACGTATATGAAACAATCAGAATTCACATAACAAAATTCATATTTAATTTATATGTCCATAAAACCTTTATGCTATGTAATACTACTAAATTACAGGAAATGCTTTGGAAAAAACAGAGTTCAGGAGTGGGAGTTTGGGGCAGTGGTTCCATATCAGAATGCCTGGGTTTGAGTCTTGGCTCCTCCACTTCTGACTCCACCTCCCCCTAACACACTCCCTGAGAGGGAGCAGGTGATGGCTCAAATACGTGGTTCCCGGCCACCTAGATGAAAGGGCAGGACTGAGTCCCAGGCTTCTGGCTTCAGCTTGGCCCAGTTCTGGCTGTTTTATCTAGGGAGTGATCCAGTCAATAGATTATATCTGCTTCTTTGCTTTTCAAATAAAATAAAAAATAAATACACAAAACTCATGAGTATATAAAAGCAAGGTCATGTACCAATTGTAAAATAAGCTATTTTTTAAAGTGTTTATTCCCCCATATCATTTTTTTTAAAGATTTATTTTATTTATTTGAAAGACGGAGTTACAAAGAGAGGTAATTACAGAGAGAGGTAGAGACAGAGAAAGAGGTTATCCATCTGCTGATTCGCTCCCCAGATGGCCACAGCGGCTGGAGCTGCACCGATCTGAAGCCAGGAGCCAGGAGCTTCTTCTGGGTCTCCCATACGGGTGCAGGGGCCCAAGGACTTGGGTCATCTTCTACTGCTATTCCAGCCCATAGCAGAGAGCTGGATTGAAAGAGGAGCAGCTGGGAATCGAACCAGCACCCATATGAGATGCTAGTGCTTCAGGCCAGGGCTTTAACCCACTGCGCCTCAGCGCCGGACCCGTAAAATAAGCTATTAAAGCTCAATTCAGGGGCCGGTGTTGTGGCACAGTGGGTTAAGCTGCCACTTATGATGTCAGCACCCCATATCAGAGTGCCAGCTTAAGTCTTAGCTCCACTTCCCTGGGAGAGCAGCAGATGGCTCAAGTACAAGTACTTGGGTCCCTGCCACCCATGTGGGAGACTGGATGGAGTTCCTGACTCCTGGCTTTGACCTGGCTGCCACAGCTTTTTGGGGAGTAAACCAATAAGTGGAAGATTCCCACCCCCATCTGCCTTTCAAATAAATGTTTAAAAAGCTCAACTTCGGAGGCCGGCACTGTGGCGTAGATGGTAAAGCCACCACCTGCAATGCCAGCATACCATATGGGCACCGGTTTGAGTCCCGGCTGCTCTGCTTCTGATCCACCTCTCTGCTATGGCCAGGGAAAGCAGTAGAAGATGGCCCAAGTGCTTCTTGGGCCCCTGCACCCATGTGGGAGATCTGGAAGAAGTTCCTGGCTCCAGATTGGTGCAGCTCCAGCTGTTGCGGCCAATTGGGGAGTAAACCAGTGGATGGACGACCTCCCTCCCTCCTTCCCTCCTCCCCTCCTCTGTGTAACTCCGACTTTCAAATGAATACGTCTTAAAAAAAAAGGCTCAACTTGGGCAGGTGCTATGGCTTGGCGGGTAAAGCTGCTGCCTGCAGTGTCAGCATCCCATATGGGCATGGGTTCGAGTCCCAGCTGCTCCACTCCGATCCAGCTCTCTGCTATGGCCTAAGCAGTAGAAGATGGCTCAAGTGCTTGGTTCCCTGCACCAGTGTGGGAGACCCAGAAGAAGCTCCTGGTTTTGGATCAGCTCAGTTCCGACCGTTGCGGCCACCTGGGGAGTGAACCAGCGGATGGAAGACCTCTCTCTCTCTCTGCCTCCCCTTCTCTCTGTGTAACTCTGACTTTCAAATAAATAAATAAATCTTAAAAAAAAAAAAAACAAACTCAAATTGCTAAGAATTCACAAATTATGAAATTTAACCTCTCTAAAGACTACATAACCGAGCATTTTTAGATATATTCACAAGGAAGGAGGTCAACTATCCCCCCCACCTGACTTTAATATTTACATCATCCTCCCTTAAACCTGCACCTGAACTTACCACTCCTTTCCCCTGCAACATCTCCCCCAGCACCCAGGAACTATGAATCTGCCTTCTGCTTCTACAGATATATCAATATGGGACATTCATAGGAAAAGAAAATCCCACAAAATATGGCCTTTTGTGTTTAGCTTCTTCCACAATGTTTTCATGGTTGCCCGCAAGCTGCCATGTATCATGGTAACTACTGCATTGATGGATACACAACACCCCATTCATCAGTTTATAGGTAACGTGAGTTGTTTCTACTTTTTGGGCTTTATGAATATGTCACTAGAAACATTAACATATACTTTCGTGTGGTATGTTTCTGATTCTCTGGGGTACACAGAAGAATTCTGGAGTCATATGATAATTTCCTCTATTTGACGAACTGCCAAACGTCTCCCAGAGCAGCTGCACCATGTACATCCTTACCAACAAGAGATGAGTGCCACGATTTATACAAATGCTGTCCTCTAGACTTGGTTCCGTCTGCCCTCCTCACGACAGCCATCCTAGTGCCTAAAGCAGTAAGTCGCTGTGGTTTTGATTCGCCTTTTCCTAGTGACTACCAAGGCTGAGCATCTTGGCATGGGCTTATTTGGCTGCTTGGAGATCATCACCTTTGGAGAAATATCTGTCCAGATCCTTTTCCCACTTAAAAATTGCATGACTGTTCTTTTATTCTTTTGTTTTGAAAAATTTATTTTTTACTTGTTTGAAAGTCATAGCTACACAGAGAGAGGAAGAGTCAGACAAAGAAAAAGATCTTCCACCCGCTGGCCCACTCTTTGGCTGGACAGAAGCCAGGAGCTTCATCTATATCTTCCACGTGGGTGCAGGGGCCCAAGCACTTGGCCTATCTTCTGCTGCTTTCCCAGATGCATTGACAAGGAGCTGGGCGGGAAGTGGAGCAGCCAGGACTCAAATGGGGGCCCATATGGGATGCCGGCACTGCAGGCGGCATTTCAACCTGTTACGCGACAGCACCGGATCCATCCTTTTATTATTAGTTCTTCTTTTTTTTTTTTTGGACAGGCAGAGTGGATAGTGAGGGAGAGAGACAGAGAGAAAGGTCTTCCTTTTGCCGTTGGTTCACCCTCCAATGGCCGCCACGGCTGGCGCGCTGCGGCCGTCGCACCGCGCTGATCTGAAGGCAGGAGTCAGGTGCTTCTCCTGGTCTCCCATGGGGTGCATGGCCCAAGCACTTGGGCCATCCTCACCACTGCCTTCCCGGGCCACAGCAGAGAGCTGGCCTGGAAGAGGGGCAACCGGGAAAGAATCTGGGGCCCAGACCGGGACTAGAACCCAGTGTGCTGGTGCTGCTAGGTAGAGGATTAGCCTATTGAGCTGCGGTGCCGGCCAAGAGTTCTTTAAAAACTCCACATACATAAGCCTCATCAAATACTATACATGATTTGCAAATATTCTTATCCATCCTGTGGGTTGGCTTCTTTTTTTAAATTTTTTTTAAAAAGAGTTATTTATTTAAAAGGCAGAGTTACAGAGACAGAGACAGAGACAGAGACACAGAGAGAGATTGCTCAATTGATTTTCTGTTCACTGGTTCACTCTCCAGATGGCTGCAACAGACAGGGCTGGGCCAGACTGCAGACAGGAGCCTCTTCCTGGTCTCCTACTTGGGTGCAGGGACCCAAGCACTTGGACCATCTTCTGCTGCTTTCCTAGATGCATTAGTTGGGAGCTGGAATGGAAGTGGAGAAGCCAGAACTCAAATCGGCACCCAAATGGGATGCATGAGCATCGCCGTCACATGCAGCAGCCTCACCCGCTACACCAGCCAGATCCACGTTTTTACTTTCTTAATGGTAATCTTTGAAGTACAGAAGTTTTTGATTTGATGTAGTTCAACTTTGTCTTTTGTCAGGTCCTCTTTTGCAATGTGTCATATCTAAGAATCCACTGCCTAATTCAAAGTCACAAAGATAGATTCCTATGTTCTAAGAGTTTAATGGCTTTAGCTCTTCCATTTAGATGACCCACTTTGAATTAGTTTTTCTGTGTGGCTTGAGGTAGGAACCCAACTTCATTCTTTTGCACGGGGATATCTAGCTGTTCCAGCATCATCTGTTGGAAGCACTGTTCTTCTCCCTTTGAACTTCCTTGGCAATCTTGTTAAAAGCCAACTGTTGATGGGTCTCTATTTATGCCAGTACCATATTGGTTTGTGGTTTTATAAATTACTCATTCCCAAAATGCCTTCAATAGCTTAGGCTGGGCCAGGTCAAAAGGAGCTGGCAACTCAATCCACGTATCCAACACAGGGGTAGGGGCAGGAGCCTAACTACTTGGGCCATTGCTGCGGTCTCCCAGGTCCACACTAGCAAGAACCGAGTCAGGAGCAAGAGCCAGGCACTGAAGCCAGGTACCCAGATGTGGGATGTAGCTGTATTAACCACTGGGTTCAACATCAGCCCAGGATTTTCTTCTTTAACAGCAGAGTTTTAAATATCTCAGTTTATGTTGAGAAATTCAAGTTATGAGCGTATGTCTGTGGTAAAATAAAGGACACATGTGGGGACTCTGCCCCCAGTTCCTAAGTCCCTGAGTGTGACAGGAATACCTCTTGTTACTCCTAAGAGCCCTTTTCTATCCTAATGGCAATCACACTAATGAGAAGGATGGGCAGCAGGGCCACTATCCAGCTTCACAAGGGCGGCTGGTCTCTAGGAGAACCAACCAAGTGTTTAGAGGGCTAGGCTTTTATAGTACCTCCTGGACTCCCCAGGGCGGGAGAAGGGCTGGGGAAGCCAATGAATTAATCCTGCCGAAGTAGGGAAACCTCACTGAGAACCCTGAAGCGATGAGCTAGGAAGCTTCCAGGCCGGTGGACACATCGAGGTGCTGGGAGAGCAGTGTAAGGGAGAAGGCAGAGCCGCGCCGCGCCCACACTCACCACACCTTGCACACACATCTCTATGTCAGCTCTTCCTCAGTTGTGTCCCTTCTAATAAAACTACAGTCAGTAAGTACAGCACTTTCCTGAGTTCTAGGACTCACTGTAGCCAACTATCAAACCTGAAACGGAAGTGCGGGTAACCTGGGGTCCCAGAATTTGGTGTCTAATGGGAGGGAGGGCAGTCCTGAGGGCCTGAGCCCTTAAACCTATGGAGTGGGACACAACTCTGGGTATTTAATGTCAGAATAGGATCAAATCCTTGGCTATCAGCTGATGCAGAGCCAGAGAAATGATCGTTAGGACAACCTTGCAAAGACTAACTAAACTGTTTAACACAGACTACCTGGTCTAACTATAAAATAAAGGATAAAGAATTTTAAAAAACTAGTAATGAACCCTTTGTACTGCTACCACTAAAGGTATTGTCTTGAATCAAATAATTGGCTTAAGACTTAGTCTTTGTGTATCCAGTCAAAATCTGCTTTTAAAAAAAATTTATTTCAGAGGCAGTGCTGTACAGTGGGTAAAGCTGCCACCTGCAGCACCAGCATCCCATTTGGGTGGCCAGTTTGAGTCCTGGCTGCTCCACTTCCAATCTAGCTCCCTGCTAATGGCCCAAGTACTTAGGCCACTGCATCCATTTGGGAGACCCAGATGAAGCTCCTCCTGGCTTCAGCCTGACCCAGCACCAGTTGTTGCGGTCATCTGGGGAGTGAACCAGCGGATAAAAGACCTCCTTCTGTTTCTCTGCCTCAACCTCACTGTAACTCTGCCTTTCAAATACAGAGTGAAATACAGAAATACAAATACAGAAAAGCAGAGTGGAAGACAGAGATGGAGAGAGGAGTATCTTTGATCTGAGGGTTCTTTCCCCAAATGGCCTCAACAGCCAGGACTGTCCAGCCTAAGATCAGGCACCTAGAACGCCATCCAGCTCTCCCCTGTGGGTAGCAGGGACGCAAGGACTTGAGCCATCATCTGCTGCCTTCCCAGGCATATTAGCAGGAAGCTAGATTGAAAGAGGATGTAGAACTCGAACCTGCACTACAACATGGAATGCATGCATCTCCAGCAGTAGTTTAACCTGATGTGAGATAACACCTGCTTGTGCTGTGAATTGATAAGCAACATTACTTACAATAACATTACACGTAATGACATGACACTGGTTAGGCTTTTACTATAGTAAAACTCTGTATATTTAACAAAGTCACGAAGAGGTATGACATTGCCACAAAAATTTTTTTTTTTGGACAGGCAGAGCGGACAGTGAGAGAGAGAGACAGAGAGAAAGGTCTTCCCTTGCCGTTGGTTCACCCTCCAATGGCCGCTGCAGCCGGCGCACCGTGCTGTTCTGATGGCAGGAGCCAGGTGCTTCTCCTGGTCTCCCATGGGGTGCAGGGCCCAAGTACTTGGGCCATCCTCCACTGCACTCCCTGGCCACAGCAGAGAGCTGGCCTGGAAGAGGAGCAACTGGGACAGAATCCGGCACCCCGACCGGGCCAGAACCCGGTGTGCCGGCGCCACAAGGCGGAGGATTAGCCTATTGAGCCGCGGCGCCGGCCCAAAAATTTTTTTTAATTACTACCAAAGACTTCATTAACTCATCCAATAAACATTCACTGAGAGAATTCATTCAGTGAGGGAAACTGTAAAAATCAATGGTGGTTTCTCTTTGGGGCCATCTTATAAAATGGCTATAGAGAATTTTTTGGTAACTAATAGTTCCCTTGATAGAGTTCTAAACAGACTAAGGAAAAGGCATGAAGAAAATAACATTACTTCTAAAATATAGAAATATCTCAATAATGACTTCAATAATAATGATACATTATATCTCTAAGGTCAATTGGAATATTCTTCCAAAACAGGAACACAAATATGGTCATAAAGGGTTAATGAAGTTTCTAGGTCTTACCTCATCTATGTTTCTAAGCCATTTGCTGATGTTTTCAAAACTTTTACCATTGGTGATGTCATACACTAGCATGATACCCATTGCTCCTCTGTAGTAGGAGGTTGTGATGGTGTGAAACCGCTCCTGGCCTGCTGTATCCCTGAAACAAACAGTCAATAATCTGTAGTCAGGATTTTGATATTATTACTTTCCAGTTAAACAATAAAACCAGAGAACAGTTTGCTAAAATACAGACTAAAAACCAACTATCTACCAAAAAGCAAGATGGGGACAACCACTCATTTAACTTTTTACTATAATCAATTATGGTTCTTTATAAATATATATAAAATAACTTTTCAGTTCAAGGAAATTTATAATGCACCCATATTGGATGAACATCTGGAAAGGAAAACAGTAGAAAATGATACACAAAACTCTTGCAGTGACTAAATAAATACCAGGATGCACCAAAAACACTCTTGGAATTCCATTTTATTTGGTGACCTAGCTCCACAATGTAACATAAAACACGTGGATGGCAGAGCCCCACTTACAACGTTCCACACAAAGTTGTACAAAGAGAACTGCATTTATCAGTAACTACACACAGGACAGAAATCCATCTACATGTTCAGTCAGAAGTTTCAGGTGTATTTTGCTCCTGAATGATGCCCTCAGTGTATCACAAATTCCCTTCCTACAGATCATTCTCATCAACATACAAAGTGTGATTTAGTACACCCTAGTTTTTCAAAAAACCAAAATTAAAAAATCCCACTCACAACCCCACATCCTTCCTACTAACACTTCATTTCTGTTATTCTTAGCTGATACTTCCTCTTTTATTTTGAAATAAATATACCATTAGAGGAAGTTACAAAAACAGCAAAGGCCCAGGTACCTTTCACCCGCTCTCCCTGATGGTGATCTCTTATGTAACTGGAGTACAACAGCAAAACCAGGAAGGCTAGGCTGGTACAATCCACAACAGTATTCAGTTTCATGGTTTTTAAATGCACTCATCTGTGTGTGCGTGTGAATAAAATTCTCTGCAACTTTATCATATTACCCCTCTGCCCACACAAACCCTGGCCAATAGTGTTTTCCAGGTCTATAATTTTGTGATTTCCAGAATGCTATCTAAATGGAATCAGGAAGTATGTTATCTTTAATTTAAATTGGCACTTGTGGCTTTCTCAATGTCCCTGACATGCTATCCAAGTTGCTCCATGTAGTATGAGTCTGTCCCATTTTATTGCTGAGTAGTATTCCACGATTTGTTTATTCATCCTTAGAAGGACATCTGGGTTGTTTCCAGTTTTTGACTATTCCATATAAAGCAGCTCCCAGTCACCAACTGAGCCACCTGGTCAAAGAGACGAAGATCGAGTTCCTGGAGGAGATCTCTCTCTTCTCACTGTCCATCACAGTCCCAGCCTGAGATTATTATCTTTTTTCCTGGGGATGTTCTCAAGTACGAGATTTTTAAACGTTATGCCTGTGTAAGAGTAGACCTGCACTGGCCAGCGGAACGAGTTCAAGGCATTTATTGCCCTAAGGGACTACAACACTAATATCAATCTGGGTGTTAAGTGCTTTAAGGAAACAGTAACCTCACCATCCCGGTCCATCTTGCCGTCACCCACGTATAGTGAGGGGGACAAGATCACCGAGCTCCATGCAGTCCCATCCAAGGTGGCTGACCACTGTGACTCTGTGGTTGTGGCTCATTCTACCCCCACAGGCACTGGCATCATCTCAGCTCCTCTGCCCAAGAAGCTGCTACTGACAGCCAGTATCAACACCTGCTACACTTCAGCCAGGAGTTAAGGTGCCACTCTGGGCAACTCTGCCCAGGCCACCTGGGATCCCATATCTGAGGCCTACTAGCTCACTTTCCCATGGCCTGTGGAAAGAACAGCCTGTGTTCAGCAAGTCTCCCTATCAAGGCTCACTGCTCATCTTGAAAGGCCACACCAGAATCCGTGTGCAGAGAATCCAGCTCTGCTTGTGCATACTAGGCAGTTTTTACACAAGAAAGACAAAACGGTGCTAGTGCTGTGGTTTATTGGGTAAAGCACCGCCTGTGATGCTGGCATCCCAGAAGGGTACTGGTTTGGGTCCTGGCTGCTCCATTTCTGATCCAGCTCCCTGCTAATGCACCTGGGAAAACAGCAGAAGATGGCACAAGTGCTTGGGCCCCTGCACCCATGTGGAGAGCTGAATGAAGCTACTGTCCCCTGGCTTCACTTGGCCCTGCCCTGGCCGTTGAGGCCGTTTGGAAAATGAACCATCGGATGGAAGATCTCTCTCTCTCTCCCTCTCCCTTCTCTGCCTTTCAAACAAATAAAAACAAATCTAAAGACAAGAAAGGAAAAGGAACAAAAAGAAAAATAAAGCGAATTATCAGGCCTTTTAAAGGGCGAGGGAGCCGGCTGGCGCCGCGGCTCACTAGGCTAATCCTCCGCCTAGCGGCGCCGGCACACCGGGTTCTAGTCCCGGTAGGGGCGCCGGATTCTGTCCCGGTTGCCCCTCTTCCAGGCCAGCCCTCTGCTGTGGCCAGGGAGTGCAGTGGAGGATGGCCCAGGTGCTTGGGCCCTGCACCCCATGGGAGACCAGGAAAAGCACCTGGCTCCTGGCTTCGGATCAGCGCGGTGCGCCGGCCGCAGCGCGCCGGCCGCGGCGGCCATTGGAGGGTGAACCAACGGCAAAAGGAAGACCTTTCTCTCTGTCTCTCTCTCTCTCACTGTCCACTCTGCCTGTCAAAAAAAAAAAAAAAAAAAAAAAAAAAAAAAAAAAAAAAAAGGGCGAGGGAGCCTAGGGATAGATTTTGGGGGTGGGGCAAGCAAAGTACAACTTGAAACAGGGTGGAAAGGGAAGGCCTCATTGAGAAGACGCAGGAAATAAAGTTAGCTGAGTCACAGCTACAACTTGTATGTGGGAGAATCATGTTCTAACAGGGAAGAACTAAAGATCTTGAGGCTAAGGGCAGGGATAGTAAAAGGGTCCATGAGTTTGGAATGGATGGATAAGGGGAGATTAGTATGAGATCAGAGAGAAAGGTGGGTATTGTGGCACAGCAGTTGAGCCACCACTGAGACACCTGCATCCCATATCCAAGTGCCTGGGATCCAGTCCCACCTCTACTTCTATCCAGCTTCCTGCTAATGCACACACTGAGAGGCAGAAGATGATGGTTCAAATATTTGGGCAACTGCTACAGACATGGGAGACAAGGATGGCTCTGGCCTAGTCCAGCCCAGGCTGTTGCAGATACTTAGAGTGAATCAACAGATAAAAGATCTCCCTCTGTGTATCACCTCTGCCTTTCAAATAAACGCAAATAGAAGATCAGATAAGTGTGACAGTAGGTAGGAAACACAGATTGTGTAGGACCTTGAAGGCTCTGAAAGGACCCCTTCCTCTGGGTGAGATGGGAAATCTACCAACGATGGGTTCTGTGAAAGAAATGGCTTAATCTGCGTTTTTATAAAGCGCCATTCTATCTACTACATTGAAATTAAGTGTGTGTGTGTTTGTGTGTGTGCACACATACAGAGGCAGAGTTAAGGGAGGTAATGCAGTATCTATTTTAAAAAAAACTACCAAGAGAAACACCATTTCAAAAAAAAAAATCTTGAGGCCAGCACTGTGGCATAGCAGGTAAAGCTTCCACCTGCAGTGCCAGCATCCCATATGGGCACCGGTTCAAGTCCTGGCTACTCCAGTTCCGATCCAGCTCTCTGCTGTGGCCTGAGAAAGCAGAAGATGGCCCAATACTTAGGCCCCTGCACCAGCGTGGGAGACCTGGAAGAAGCTCCTGGCTCCTGGCTTTGGATCAGCTCAGCACTGGTGTTGTGGCCAACTGGGGAGTGAACCAACAGATGGAAGACCTCTCTCTCTCTCTCTGCCTCTCCTTCTCTCTCCTCTAACTCTTTCAAATAAATAAATAAATCTTTAAAACAATCTTATTAATTCTTCTAGGTTTGATCCTTTAGTCAGGTTAAACCTAAGAAACTAAACAATGAACATACATATATGTGTTATGTTTGTATTTATATATTTATTTACATTCTCAAACTACAACATTTAACTCCATTACCTCCAGAATTTTTAAAAGCCTTTTAGGGGGCCGGCGCCGTGGCTCACTTGGTTAAATCCTCCACCTGCGGCCTCGGCATCCCATACGGGCGCCCGGTTCTGGTCCCGGTTGCTCCTCTTCCAGTCCAGCTCTCTGCTGTGGCCCGGGAGGGCAGTGGAGGGCAGTGGAGGGTGGCCCAAGTGCTTGGGCCCCTGCACCCACATGGGAGACCAGGAGGAGGCACCTGGCTCCTGGCTTCGGATCGGCGTAGCTCTGGCCGTGGTGGCCATTTGGGGAGTGAACCAATGGAAGGAAGACCTTTCTCTCTGTCTCTGTCTCTCTCACTGTCTAACTCTGTCAAATAAATTAAAAAAAAAAAAATTTTTTTTAACTGGGGCCAGCGCTGCAGCATAGTAGGTTAAGCCTCTGCCTGCAGCACCAGCATCCCATATGGGCACTGGTTCGTGCTCACATCTTGCTCTCTCTGGGAAAGCAGTGGAAGACAGCCAAAGTGCTTGGGCCCCTGCACCCACATGAGAGACCCGGAAGAAGCCCTGGCCCCTGGCTTCAGATCGGCTCAGCTCTAGCCAATGCAGCCACTGGGAAGTGAACCAGCAGATGGAAGACCTTTCTCTCTGTCTCTCCCTCTGTAACTCTGTCTCTCAAATAAGTAAATTAATCTTAAAACAAACAAAAAACTTTTAATTTACTTCTATTTTCTTTGAAAGGCAAAGAGACAGAGACTTTTCACCTGCTGGTTTACTCCCCAAATGCCTGCACAGTCAACTATGCCAACCAGGGGCTTGGAACTCTACCACGGCCTCCTTCAGGGGCGGCAGGGACCCAAAGACATGAGCCATCATCTACTGCTACCCAGGGTGCTTATTACTATCAGCAGGAAGCTGAACTGGAAGCAGAACTGCCACAACTTGAACCAGGCAAAGTCATATGGAATAAGGGTGTCCCAAACAGGGGCTTAACTGTTGCACCAAATGCCAGTCCCTCCATTCCCTTTAATACAAAAGTACTTCAGAAAGGTCAAGGAGGGGGCCGGTGCAGTAGGATAATCCTCCGCCTGCAGTGCCGGCTTCACATACAGGCACCAGTTTGAGTCCCAGCTGCTCTACTTCTGGATCCAGCTCTCAGCTATGGCCTGGGAAAGCAGTGGAAGATGGCCCAAGCGCTCCCTACACCCACAGGGGAGACCCAGACAAAGCTCTTGGCTCCTGGCTTCCAATTGGCTCAGTCCTGGACACTGTGGCCATTTGGGGAGTGAGCCAATGGATGGAAGATCATTCTGTCTATCCCTTTCACTGTCTGTAACTCTACCTCTCAAATAAATAAAATCTTTTCTTTTTTTAAAAAAAAAAGGTTATAGAAAATGGAATTAAAAAGGTAAGTTTATTTTGGTGCAAAAGATCTGAAATCTCTGTGTAAATTTTCCATAATTTATTACAGCATTTTCCATAAACTTCCTAAAAAAGACCCCTTGTATACATGAATTTCAAGTTTTGCACAAAGTAAACTTATTAATTCCATTTTCCCATGAACATTTGTAGTTTTCTACAAAAGTTATGTCAACTTACTAAAAGAATCATTATAAGAAATAGTTTTATGAAAATTTACTCTGTATGTGTGTTAATCTGGTTTTCTCTTTAACCTGAAAGGCAGTGAGAGAGAGACAGTGAGAAACCTTCCTTCCATATACTGGTTCACTCCCCAAATGCCCGCAATAGCCAGGGCTGGGCCAGGCTGAAGCCAGGAGCCAGAAATTCCGTCTGAGTCTCCACATGGGTGTCAGGGACTCAATTCCCAAAGCTTCATCTGCTACCTCACAGGATGCATCAGCAGGAAGATGGATCAGACATGGAAGTGGGAATCCTAAGAGACTGGCTAACTGCTGCTGTGCCAAATACCCACCCTCTCCTTAACTTCTGAAAGGAACAATGTTACAGCCTCCACACATCCTCTTTTCTTACCTTGGCTGTCAAGAAGTTTATAGGTAACTTTTACATATTAAGCAAAGTAATTAAGTTGTAAGCTTGTATGTTCCATTTTTCTCACTTCCAATTTCTTGTTTTATTCTTTATTAATCTTATTTATTTGGTTACAGTGTCGTAAATCAGGTGTAATTACAAATGCTGTCATAAAAAATAAAGATCTGTCTCATCACAATGTAAATAGTTGACTTTTCTGAACTGCTAAAAAGAAGTATAAATTAATTAATAATTCTATCCCCTAGAGAAGGATTTAAGTCTCCTCCTTACCAGCCAAGTTGGAAATAAACTTATCTAATACAAAGAGTGTGCAGGACCTGAGCTTCCAACAGTGCTTAACAACTACGGTGCAGAAGGCTTGGGAAATCTGCATTCCAATTTTGTCCCAGGTAATAGTAAGAAACATTTGGTAAGATCTCCCCTAGGACTCCACTATGAACACCATCCCAGCACTCCTAGCTCCTCTATGCTTTCTTTCTCCCCATTCAGTCACATTACACAATTAGCAAATCATACACACACTTTAGTGGCAAACTTTTGACTAAATTCTCCAAGACAGAATACACTGCAGAAGAAGCCACTTAGCTACAGCTATTTCAACAGCACCTACAGAGGGAGTTTTATGTTATACTGCTGGTTAGCTATGAAACATGGACAGAAAAGATACCGAAGTGTTAATAGACCCTCTGAAAAGAAAGGTTATCTATCATTCTTTTTTTTTTATATTTTATTTTATTTAATGAACATAAATTTCCAAAGTACAGCTTATGGATCACAATAGCTTCCCCCCCCCCCGAATAACTTCCCTCCCACCCATAACACTCCCCTCTCCCACTCCCTCTCTCCTTCCATTCACATCAAGATTAATTTTCAATTATCTTTATACACAGAAGATCAATTTAGCATATATTATGTAAAGATTTCCAGTTTACACCCACATAGAAACACAAAGTGTAAAATACTATTTGAGTACTAATTATAGCATTAATTAAACACCTAAGAGTAATTGTGTATTAATTACAGAATTATCATTCTTTACATCCAGAGTTAAGTCTGCTCTGTTTCACACTAAACTATTCCCTCTGATCTTTGATTTTCTCTCCTTCATCTTCCAGACTTTTTTTTTTTTAAAAGATTTATTTATTTTACTTGAAAGTCATACGGGTGCCAGTTTAAGTTCCAGCTGCTCTACTTCCAATCCAGTTCTCTTCTGTGGCCTGGGAAAGCACTGGAAGGTGGCCCAAGTCCTTGGGCCCCTGCACCAGTGTGGGAAGACCTGGAGGCTGCTGGCTCCTGGCTTCAGATCGGCCTAGCTCTAGCCGTTGCAGCCAACTGGGGAGTAAACCAGTGGATGGAAGATCGATCTCTCTCTGTAACTCTGACTTTCAAATAAATAAATAAATCTTTAAAAAAAAAAAAAAAAAAGAAGCCAGCGCCGTGGCTCACTAGGCTAATCCTCCGCCTGCGGCGCCAGTACCCCGGGTTCTAGCCCTGGTTGGGGCGCCGGTTCTGTCCCGGTTGCTTCTCTTCCAGTCCAGCTCTCTGCTGTGGCCCAGGAAGGTAGTGGAGGATGGCCCAAGTGCTTGGGCCCTGTACCCGCATGGGAGGCCAGGAGGAAGCACCTGGCTCCTGGCTTCGGATCAGCGCAGTGCCGCTGACCGTAGCAGCCATTTAGGGGATGAACCAATGGAAGGAAGACCTTTCTGTCTCTCTCTCACTGTCTAACTCTGACTGTCGGAAGGAAGGAAGGAAGGAAGGAAGGAAGGAAGGGAGGGAGGGAGGGAGGGAGGGAGGGAGGGAGGGAGGGAGGGAGGGAGGGAGGGAGGGAGGGAGGGAGGGAGGCAGAGTTATCGAGAAAGAGGGATAGGGAGAGGGAGAAGAGGATAGAGGGAAGGAGGGAAGAGAGAGACAAAGAGAGAGATATTGATCTACCATCTGCTGATTCACTCCCCAATGGTCCCCACCCACAACAGCTGAAGCCAGTAGCCTCCATCCAAGTCTCCCACATGGGTAGCCTGGAGCCCAAGCAATCAGGCCATCATTGACTGCTTTCCCGGGCACTTAGCAGGAAGCTGCACTACAAGTGGAGTGCCTGGGCCAGCGTTGCAGACAGCAGCTTAACCTGCTGTAGCACAACACTGGATCCATACCATTTCCATTTATATATTTCATGTCTGTATTTCTCTCAATATAACTGTCTCACAAAACGATCTGGCTCCTTGATTTCAAATTATCCTTTTTCCTTCCTGCCTGGATTCTCACTGTATCATCCCCGCTAATTATTAAGGCAATCAGTAATTTATTTCAAACCAAAGAACAAGCTCCTTGCTCCATTACCTCTAGGCTAACGGGTAACCCTTTGCTCAGGGCCAAATATAGCCACAGCTGCTTGTTCACTGGTAAAATTATATTTAGGTTAGCATAAACACATATGTACAAATCTGATAGGTTAACATATGTGTTAATCCAATAGGTTAAATCCAAGAAGAAAAAGCAGGTGTTAAATATATGAATACAATTAACTTCATGCATGTTTACAATGTCTCCATAATTCAGGTGTCTAAGCCTATTTTCAAAACCACTCAATCTTCCTATGCTATTAAGGTTTTTCTTCCTAGCTTATTTAATGTGACAGGTTTCTAACACTATAAACCAGTGGGGGAATTTTCATTACATAACACCTACACAGCTGAGAGAATATTGGGAAATTCTATTTTTCCCAATGGCAAATGATAAAAAGAAGTGATCTATTCCTGCAGATTAAAGCCTGTTTCCTTAAACTGACACTCCCTCATGCGGAGCCAGGGAAGCTGTGCACTAGTATGATAGTCATCTTCAGTCTGGGCACTGACAGCACTGGAACAGGCCAGAGGTAATCTGCTCTGCAAGGCAGAGACCTCAGATTTTATAACTTTGTGTTCAAATTTCACAGCCTGAGTTTTGTTTGTTTTTGAAAGGCAGAATTAGAGAGAGAGATCTTCCATCTGCTGCTTCACTCTCCAGATGGCTGCAACAGCCGGGGTGGGCTAGGATGAAGCCAGGAGCTTCTTCTGGATCTCCCACATGGGTGCAGGGGTCCAAGGACTTGGGTCATCCTCCACTGCCTTCTCAAGTGCATTAACAGGGAGCTGGATTGGAAGAGGAGCAACTGGGACATGAACTGGTAACCACACTGGATGCCAATGCTGTAGATGGTGGCTTAACCTGCTGCACAACAGTGGTGGCCCCCACATTATGTGTTTTATTTTTACAAGTCCTGTACTTCTTCATGGAACTAGTATCTGTCTACACACAAAATACCATGAGTTACCTTACACTTAGCTTCACCCAAAAGAAATTTTTTTCCAAGATGAAAGTCTGATACCTGACCTCTCTCAAAGTCTGCACCAGTGGGGACAGGATAAACCAAGTAAAGACATATATAATCGGCCGGCGCCGCGGCTCACTAGGCTAATCCTCCGCCTAGCGGCGCCGGCACACCGGGTTCTAGTCCCGGTTGGGGCGCCGGATTCTGTCCCGGTTGCCCCTCTTCCAGGCCAGCCCTCTGCTGTGGCCAGGGAGTGCAGTGGAGGATGGCCCAGGTGCTTGGGCCCTGCACCCCATGGGAGACCAGGAAAAGCACCTGGCTCCTGGCTCCTGCCATCGGATCAGCGCGGTGCGCCAGTCGCAGCGCACCGGCCGCGGCGGCGATTGGAGGGTGAACCAACGGCAAAGGAAGACCTTTCTCTCTGTCTCTCTCTCTCACTGTCCACTCTGCCTGTCCAAAAAAAAAAAAAAAAAAAAAAAAAGACATATATAATCACAAACTGTCAGAAGCACAAGCAACTTCACAGGGAGGAAGGGTCAAGAATGAGTAGGGAGGCAGCAGGAAGTAATTCACATGGATGACTGGGGTGCTCTCTGCAGAGATTTTGCTTATGGTAAGAAGTGAGGTTTGAACAGAAACCAACCAGTCAGTCAACAAATATTTACTGAGAATGTGTATTTGCCAGACTCTGTTCCAGGTGGTGGAGACATAAGCAGACATCAGACAGGTGGGATTCACATCCTGAGAGAGCTTACATTCTAATAGGGAGCAATAATGAACACACTGAAAGCATATAGTAAGTTCAGATACTGAAAGCACTACGACAAAGATAAACCAGAAGAATGTTCCAGTGCCTGGAGGGACTGCTGGGCATCACAGAGCCTCTGTCAGAGGCAACATCAAACTAAGACCTGAGTGCGAGAAAGCAGCGCAGCAAATAGCTGGTGAGGAATATTCCAGGCAGAAAGAATGGTAACAGTACAAAGGCCTGGTGACGGGACTATGCTGGGCACACTCAAGGGAGGGAGGAAAAGCCATTAGTGGCTGCAGCAAAGCTGGCGAGAGGTGACGTTAGAGGGGACAGTAGCTTGAACCAGGAGCTTGTTTTATTTATTTTTAAAGGTTTATTTATTTATTTGAGAGGCAGAGTTACAGATAGAGAGAGGGAGAGGCAGAGAGAGAGGTCTTCCATCCACTGATTCACTACCCAAATGGCTGCAATGGCTGGAGCTGAGCTGATCCAAAGCCAGGAGATTCTTCCGAGTCTCCCACGTGGGTACAGGGGGCCCAAGCACTTGGGCCATCTTCTATGGCTTTCCCAGGCCATTAGCAAGGAACTGGATCAGAAGTGGAGCAGGTGCTGGAGCTGTGGCGTAACAGGTAAAGCTGCACCTGCAGTGCTGGCACCCCATATGGGAGTCAGTTTGAGTCCCAGCTGTTCCACTTCCCATCCAGCTCTCTGCTATGGCCTGGGAAAGCAGTGAAAGATGGCCCAAGTCCCTGGGCCCCCGCACCCACGTGGGAGACCCAGAAGAAGCTCCTGACTCTTGGCTTCGGATCGGCGCTGTTGCGGCCATTTGGTGAGTGAGTCATCGGATGAAGACCCACCCCACCACTCTGTAACTCTGCCTTTCAAATAAATTAATAAATCTCAAAAAAAATTATCGAAGTGTCTGGGCTCAACTTCTGGCTTCTCTTTCAATCTAGCCTCTTTCTACCTGGAGGTAGCAGGTGATGGCTCAGAGGCCTGGATCCTTACCAACCATGTGGAAGACTCAGGTTGCATTCTGGTGCCTGGCTTTGGCATGGCCCATTCTGGCTCCTGCAGGCATTTGGGAAATGAACCAAGACAGAAG
The DNA here is from genome assembly GCF_051225735.1 of Oryctolagus cuniculus. Classification (NCBI taxonomy): domain Eukaryota; kingdom Metazoa; phylum Chordata; class Mammalia; order Lagomorpha; family Leporidae; genus Oryctolagus; species Oryctolagus cuniculus. Next base: position 181,634,917 of record NC_142868.1, read on the forward strand.
ATCTCTCTCTGTCTCTATCTTTCTGCTTTTCAAGTAAAAATTAAAATAAGTATTTTTTAAAAAAAGAGTGCTACTCTGGAACCTACACTTTGAGCACACATGCCTCCCAACTCTCTGCCACTTACATGCCTTAAGACTTTGGATAAATTATTTCAAGTGCCATTGTCTCCTTATGTGTAAAATAGGAGTAATTCAGGAGAGGGCAAGTATATGTCTATACAGCCTTGCAGTAATTTTTATAGTATAGAGATAAGCAAGTTATACAACTTAACACTCTAATAGTACTCAGCAATAAAAAGTAATAAAATTACGATAATTTAAAAATAATTATGCTGAGAGGCTAGCACTGTGGTCTAGCAGGTAAAACCCTCACTTATAGCACTGGCATCCCATATGGGCATTGATTCAAGTCTGGCTGCTCCCCTTCCCAACCAGCTCCCTGCTAATGCACCTAGGAGAGCAGTAGAGGATGGCCTGGAACCCTGCATCCACGTGAGAGATCTGGATGGAGAAAGCTCCTGGCTCTGGACCAGATCAGCTCTGGCCATTTTGGCCATTTAGGGAGTGAACCAGCAGATGGAAGATATCTCTCTCTCTGTCTTTCCCTCTAACTCTGCCTTTCAAATAAATAAATAAATTTTTAAAAATTTTTTATTAAGTTATGCTAGGTAAAAGCCAGATCCCACCTCCAAAAAGAGATAAAGAACACATTGTTATGATTTCATGCAAGTTATTTCAAGTATATACAGTACTTGAGAACAGAAACAAGCCTACAGTGACAGAAAGCAGAACAGTGGCCACCTGGGGAGCTGTGGCAGTGGGGAAGGAGGGGCTGTGAACTACTGCGGGGAGGGCGTATGTTTGAGATCAGTATCTGGTGGTAATGGTGGCTTTGCAGAGTTACACACACGTCAGAACTTACCAGATTATATATATGCTTTTTATTTGTGCGGTTTTTATTGCATGTCAGTTATACCTTAATAAAGCTGTTTTGAAAAAAAGGAATAACACCTCATAGGATTCTTATGAATATTTAATGAGTTAATACACATACTATGCACTGAAAAATACTGCTATTATCAAATCTATGACTCAGATTTAAATACTAACTCAAATAATTTTATAGTACTTCGATGGGCAAAACCTTATAAAAACTAACGAAAAATAATGCCTATAAAGTTTACAATGCATTAAAGAAAACAAATATTTTAGTTTAAGACTCTCAAAGCAATGAAAATACATTTTTTTTTAAATTGGCTTTCTGTGAGCAAAGCATAGTGCGAAAGGTTTTACAGATTATTTCATGAAATCCAAATAAAAATCCTTTGAGATAGATGGTATTATCTCCATTGTCCACATGAAGATATAAAAATTAACAGTATATCACTTGCCCAAGTTCACACAGTAAGTGAAAAAGATTAAACAGCAGATCTCATGGACTACAAAGTCCATGGAAATAATTTTTTTTACTTCACTGAGAGGTCATTTGTTTGTTTTAGAAAGGAAGGTTCCACAGAACCTGAACTTTAAGGAACTTGGCACTCTGCTACATAAAGTAAATAAATTAGCATCACTTACCATATCTGTAGCTTGATCTTCTTTCCTTGTAATTCAACTGTTTTGATCTTAAAGTCTATTCCTACAACATAGAAAAAAAGTACGTTGTAATTGTAGCTTTGTGCTTGACTATAAAATTTACTGGAGTAAAAATGCTTATTACATTTTCAGACACTCATTTTTGGAAGGCTCTGGATAGTCACCTGGTATACAATGTTAAACAGATGTGTCCAGCTTTAAACCTGAGGAACAAGATCCAGAATGGTAGGAGAAACAGCTATGGAAAAGAAAGCGCTTGCAGGGGCCGGCGCTGTGGCCCAGTGGGTTAAGCGCCTGCCTGCCGTGCCTGCATCCCACATGGGCACTGGTTCATGTCCCGGCTGCTCATTCTGATCTAGTTCTCTGCTGGCCTGGGAGAACAGTGAAGGATGGCCCAAGTGCTTGGGACCCTGCACCCGCCCAGGAGACTCTAAAGAAGCTCCTGACTGGCCCAGCTCTGGCTGTTGCGGCCATTTGGGGATTGAACCAGCAGATGCAAGACCTTTCTCTCTCTCTGGCTCTACTTCTCTCTGTAACTCTGCCTCTCACATAAATAAATAAATCTTAAAGAAAGAAAGTACATGCAAATTAGGAAATGAGTAAACATCCAATATTTTAATACGTAACATAAACACATTTCCTAGTAAGAAATTCTGATTGCCTTCACCAACTTGCAGAGCAAAAGAAAACTACCAGGAATAAAGAGACATTTTATAATGATAAAGCTGTCAATTCTCCTTTGTGAGGAAATAAAGGTAGGTAGACAGAAAATCAGTAATGATGTAGAAGACTCAAATAACACTATCCACCAGTCTGACCTAAGTGACATTTACATAAATCACCTAGCAACAGAATACACACTCTTTACAACTACATGCTGAATGAGTAACAAAAGGGCCATAAAAGACATTTCAATAAATTTAAGAGTATTTAAATCACATAAAGTATGTTTTTTGTGACCACAAAAATTAAAATTAGAAATCAGTTAACAGAAAGACACTCAGAAAAATTCCTTAAAGTTTAGAAATTCATAGGTCAAAGAAGAAATTACAATGAAAGTTAGAACTAAAAAAGAAAAAAAATATTTATTTATTAATTTATTTGAAAGGCAGAGTAACAGAGAAGGGGGGGGGGAGGGAGGCAGAGAGAGAGAGAGAGAGAGAGAGAGGTCTTCCATCCGCTGGTTCACTCCCCAATTGGCCACAAGGACCAGGCTGAAGCCAGCTCACACCAGCGCCCATATGGAATGCCAGCACGCAGGCAGCAGCTTGACCCACTGTGCCACAGCACTTGTCCCAAAAAGTTGTCCTTTCATTTAGATTGTAGTCCAAATTTTTCCAAAATGAAAAGCTTTTCTGTTTCTTCAATGTTTTCACAGGATAAGACTGTGAAATATCCTTCAGTATCAAAGTCTTGGGACTACAAGAAATATCCCTTCGATCCCATTTTTCTCTCTCACTTGATACATTCTACTCCCTAAAACCTCTTCTTATCCCAATTCTCTTCCAGGTGAACTCCCATTTATCTGAAGCTCCAGTTCAGCTGTTAGGGAACAAATACAAAAGATCTATCTATCCAAGGCGCACCTGAGAGTGAACACATTGTGTCTCGTCTCACAAATCGTCATCACCACCACCAGGAAGCAAACCAGGACTCACCAGTTTTTGAGCAAAAGTAGGGATTTTGAATCTGTTTAATTAGAATTAAATTCTCAGCACCTCATACAATGTTTGACAAGTAGCAGGCATTCAAAAACTGATTTGTTGAATAAACAGGTAAACAATGGTTTTCTCATAAAAGTAAAAGGGTCCCCTTAGCAGGGAATAAAATCACACTTGAGAGGGCCAGTACTGTGGCGCAGCGGGTTAACACCCTGGCCTGAAGCACCGGCATCCCATATGGGCAAATTCCATATGGGCACTGGTTCGAGACCTGGCTGCTCCACTTCAATCCAGCTCTCTGCGATAGCCTGGGAAAGCAGTAGAAGATGGCCCAAGTCCTTGGGCCCCTGCACCCACATAGGACACCCAGAGGAAGCTCCTGGCTCCTGGCTTCAGATTGGCGCAGCTCCGACCGTTACAGCCATTTGGGGAGTGAACCATCGGATGAGATCTCTCTCTAACTCTGACTTTCAAATAAATAAATAAATCACACTTGAGGTGAAACTCCATACCTGACAGCTCTACTCTTAGCCACCTTGCTTCCAATCAGCTTTTGAGTCTCAGGCCAAAGACCCCAATGAGAAACCAAAACAGGAAGGGAAAAAAAGGGATACCGAAGTACAGGCAGAGGAAAAGGAGATTATTTCCCATCTTCTCAGGACAAGACAATCCTACAGTCTTTAAATGGGGAGAGATGAGACACAATACCAAACAGAAAAATCTTGGAAATTTACAAAAAAAACATAGTACATTTAACTGGAAAGTTGAGAAAATTGAAACTAGTCAGAAAATATGACAAAGAATGAAATACATGAAGTATAACAAGTTACAATATCCAATCAGGAAGTCAGACATCAAACGAACAGTTCGAGAAAGAAAAGAGAAAATGATATGCAGAAGATTACACAAAAAAGCCCTTAATACATTACGCAAAAAAGCCTAAATAGAACCAAAGTAATCTACTTTTAAAAATTAAACAACACAAGTCTCTAGTGTAGTGAATAAAACGTACTAGCATACCAAAGCACAGAAGGTGAAGCTTCAGAACACTAGGACTAAGCGATTATTATAAAAGATGCAGAGAACAAACCCGGCCACACTGATGACTATGGCAGCTTTCACTTTCTCAACAGGACATTACAACCCAAAAGACAAAAAATAGTCTAAGTATTTTTTTCTTAGGCCAGCATTGTGGCGTAGTAAGTTAGGCCACCACATGCAATGCTGGCATCCCGTATTGTCAGGCAGAAACCCAGACATGAGTGAATGGGGGAAGGGCCACAAGACCCTTCCCTGGGGTGAAACCAAGAACCTTGTTTTCCCCTGGGACACACCCAAGACTGGCCACTTTGCAGAGAGAGCCCAAAGGCATGCAACTTCCACACTTCAACCATGAAGGTCAGCACCACAGCCACATCAACAATCAACATCTTTAAGCTTCAGGGATAAAAGTCCCAACCCAAGGAAAGGGGGTTTTCTTTCGGTTGGCCCTTCCTTCCCCTGGAACCTACTTTGATAAATTTTGCTTTACAATTCCTACTTTTGTCTCTCTGAACTGTAATTCATTATTCTGTCAGCACCAAAGAATTAAGGCCAAGCTGGCTGCCAGTGACAATATCAGAGGGCTGGTTCAAGTCCTGGTTGCTCTGCTTCTGATCCAGCTCCCTGCTAATGCACCTGGGAAAGCACTAGATAACTGGACCAGTCCTGGCTATGGCAGCCATTTGCAGAGTGAAGCAGCACATAAAAGAGACTGCTTGCTCTCTGCCTTTCAAACAAATCAAATCAATTTTTTTTAAAAAGAAAGAAAACATAGGCCGGCGCTGTGGCATAGCGGGTAAAGGTGCTGCCTGCAGTGCTGGCATCCCATATGGGTGCCGGTTTGAATCCTGGCTGCTCCACTTCCTTTTTTAGGAATACAGTGGTTCTTCCCCCCATACAAGCCCTCCCAACCACACTCCTGTCCCACCTCCTACACCCTCTCCCATCCCATTCTTCATTAAGATTGTTTTTAAATTAACTTTATATACAAAAGACCAACTCTACGCTAAGTAAAGATTTCCACAATTTGCACCCACAGAGAACACAAAGTATAATGCTCCATTTCCCATCCAGCTCTCTGCTATGGCCTGGGAAAACAGCAGAAGATGGGCCAAGTGCCTGGGCCCCTATACCCGCATGGGAGACTCAGAAGAAGCTCCTGGCTCCTAATTGGCACAGCTCTGAGAGTGAGGCCATCTAGGGAGTGAACCAGCAGATGGAAGACTCATCTCTCTCCCTCTGCCTCTCTGTAACTCTGCCTTTCAAAAAGGAGAGGAGGGGAGGGGAGGGGAGAAGGGGAGGGAAGAGGAGGGGAGGGGAGGGGAGAAAGGGAGGGGAGGGGAAGGGAGGGAAACAGAAGCAGTGTTGTGTAGTGGGTGGAGCTGCCACCTGTTCCACTTCCAATCCAGTTCCCTGCTAGTGGCCTGGGAAAAGCAGTTGAGAATGGCCCAGGTGCTTGGGCCCCTGCTGCACACGTGGGAGACCTGGAGGAGTCTCGAAGCTCCTGGCTCCAGCCTGGCACAGCCCTGGCCATTGTGGCCATTTGGGGAGTGGACCAGCAGATGGCAGGTCTGTCTCCCCTCTCACCCCCTCTCTGTCGTTCTAAGTTTCAAATAAATAAATAAATCTTTTTTAAAAATTAGAAGAAAGAAAATGATATCCCCAAAGAACAATGATTTGGCACACTGAGCAGGAGAGACAATTTCAGAATCAAGGCCTCTCTAACCTTCCTTGTTTATCTATCCAAGAGCAAGGAGGAGTTCCCTCTGAAGGAAGCTATTACAAAGGGAAAGCAGTTGTCTTCAACCTCCCCTCCCTTACCCTGAAAGCTAAACCAGGAAAATAACAGTCATCTGCCTTCCCGAGGGCACTGCCCACCTGTGCACAGAGGGTGAGAATCTAATACTCTCCTGCCACCAGACATTCCTGGTGGTCTCCTCCCACCATCTCCTGAAATACTGACAACGGATGCTTTAGTTAACTGCTGAACAGAATAGTGTGCCATAACTGTAGTTCCTTTTTGGACAACTTTGTATGGTAGTTTACACATTAAATTTGCCTAGAATTCAAGGTACTATCTTTGCTTTATCCAGAACAGAATTGGTGGGCCCATTTCAACTGTTTTTCATTTAAATTCTTTTATATTATTTCCTCCTTGCCAACTCATCCCCAGGAGGCACCCATCTTGGACCTTTCTCCTCATTGTTCTCTAGGCCAGTGTGACCTGCCCTTTGACGGTTTCATTTCTTCTTCCTTCTTGGTTGGGTAAAGCAATATCCTAATTCTCATCTTAGAAAGGAAGCTTCCACAGGAAGTTCAAACTCTAAGTTCAGTAACGGAGTCTGCTGAAACAAGCTGGGAACAAATTAACAGGAGAAAAGGCGACCAGATTTGTCAATGTGCATGTGTAACAGAGCTGTACAAAACAAACACCAACAGTCTGATGGCCCAGCTTAAATGCCCTCTTCACAGGGAAGGTGGAAATTAGAGGGGGGGGGACTTTGGGGAGGGTGGAATGTGAGCTACTTTAGAGGGGGCTGTAAATGATTTTTAGGATTAATGAATGAACCTGGAAACTAATTTTAGGATTACAAAATGAGCCCGGGACAAGGTTGCTCTCTGCCTTGGAGGAGTGATAACCAATCACGAGCACGCAAGTGCACTAGAAACAAAGGTTATCTTCAGCATTGGAGCTGTGGTGGCGGGAGAAAGCAGGCATTTGGCGCTGAGGTTAATAGTAGAGACACCAGGCCGGCGCCGCGGCTCACTAGGCTAATCCTCCGCCTAGCGGCGCCGGCACACCGGGTTCTAGTCCCGGTCGGGGCGCCGGATTCTGTCCCGGTTGCCCCTCTTCCAGGCCAGCCCTCTGCTGTGGCCAGGGAGTGCAGTGGAGGATGGCCCAGGTGCTTGGGCCCTGCACCCCATGGGAGACCAGGAAAAGCACCTGGCTCCTGGCTCCTGCCATCGGATCAGCGCGATGCGCCGGCCGCAGCAGCCATTGGAGGGTGAACCAACGGCAAAGGAAGACCTTTCTCTCTGTCTCTCTCTCTCACTGTCCACTCTGCCTGTCAAAAAAAAAAAGAGAGAGACACCATTGGGGACACCCGCGTCCCATATTGGGGTGCCTGGGTTCAAGTCCCTATTCCAACTTCCTGGTAATGCACTCTCTGGGAAGTAGTAGGTGATGCCTCAACTAGTTGGATCCCTGTCACCTATGCAGGGGACCTAGACTGAGTTCTGGGCTCCTGTCCCGGCTCAGCCCTAACTATTACAGGCATTTGGAGAGCGAGCCAACAGATGGAAGACACCTGTTTTTGTTGGGCTGCCTCTCCTCTCTCCGCTTTTCAAATAAATGTATATACTTTTCATTTCTAAGATTAATAAGCCTTTTAAAAGTTAGAAGCATGTGATTAGGGAACATGTGTGGAGTTGAACAGAAGAAAAAGGCCCAAAATATCTGGAAAAGTACGAACAAGTGAGCAGTGGACAAAGAGTTGTTACTTCAAGCAGCTGCTATTGTCATCACAGCAGTGAAATATGAACTGACTTCTAAAAATACACAACTATTACTACATTAACAAATAAATTAGGTCAACACCAGAGATATGCCTACAAACCCATCCTCCTCACTGCCGGAACACCTCAGCTCAATCCCACTGTCTATGAAGAAGAAGCCCCTATACCTCCACTCCCTAGCAGGGCCCCAGGCCACCTCTCCAGTCTCATTCCTGCCAGTTCTCCTCCTGTAGTCACATTCAGGAAACTTTTACAGCTTCATACTTTTTCCAAGTAAGTATCTTTATTACCCCACCAAGTGCTTTCCACCCCCCACCCCACAACATACCTAAGCACAGAACAACTTATAGTGAAGATAAATAGAGTAGAAACAGTTGTGATAAGATTTAGGGACAGAACAAAACCAATAGCTCATCTGCCAAGAGAAGCTAGGGAAACCTACAAATCTGTAAGATTCTGCCACAATGAATAATCAGTTCTCCTGCAACACTATCATTTGCTACATCAACACAGATAATCATAGGGTTTGATCAGTGACTTTAGGTTTTGTTTATGTAAAAAACACACTAAAAGAAATTCCTACATTTTACACGTTTCTGGGACCTAGCTCAAAAGAGTATTTCAATTTACGGCAGTCAACCCATTTATCAATTTTCAGCTCTTCAAGGGAGGAATAACATCAACGTATTTGTTTTAATGATGTTGCACAAGTACCATCTAGTGGTAAAAGGAGTAAATACAACCTTCAGCCACCGTTCAGTTTTTCAAAGCTTGGATTCTAATGACACATGGAATACACAGTAATTACAGAAGCAACCCATATCATAAACTCCAGACAATCAAAGTTTAAAGATTTATAGAGAAATGATAAATATCTCCAGCTTTTGAAATGATAATCAAGTGCTTTCTCCACGACCAATAAGGAAATAAGAACCATATACCTACATCCTTGAATTTTGCCTAGTCTGAAAGTAAAGAGAAGAGGTTCTAGTCTTAGCTGTCACTCACAGTATAAATTTTGAAAAGTTCACTTTCCACTGTGCACACTAGTTTCTCCATTTGTACACAAATATGAAACGTAGAATGTGAAAAGGTTCCCTCTAGAGATCTTTCATGCTGATAAGTTTTACAGTTGTACTGCTCTAACCCTTTGCATAGATAATTTCTTATCCTCAAAGCAATCCTCATTCTACAAATAAGGAATAAAAAATAGCAGCACCAATAATAGCAATAACACTAATATTTACAAAGTAATTACTAAATGTCTAAGCACTTCACACATATTACGGAACTCACTGAACAACTGCAAAAACCCTCTGAGTCTATTTTATAAGCTAGAAAACCAGAGGTAAACTTATAAAGGTCACAGGTTAACAGGCGGCAGAACAAGGACTCACGGTTTTTTAAATAAAGGTGTCATTTTTTTTTAAGATATATTTTTATTTGAAAGAGAGTTTCAGAGAGGCAGAGGCAGAGGCAGAGAGAGAGAGAGAGAGAGAGAGAGAGGTCTTCCATCCAATAGTTCACTCCCCAAATGGCTGCAACAGCCAGAGATGGGCTGATCCGAAGCCAGGAGCTTCTTCTGGGTCTCCCACGTGGGTGCGGGGGCCCAAGAAGGACCTGGACCAACTTCTACTGTTTTCCCAGGCCATAGCAGAGAGCTGGATCAGAAGTGGAGTAGCTGGGATTCGAACTAGTGCCCATATGGGATGCTGGCACAGCTATGCCACAGTGCCGGCCCCAAGGATTCAATTTCTTACCTAATTTCATGCCGTCTATGTTCTTAACCGCCACTAAGTTTCCTAACTCCATTTTCATTTTTTGTGGTAAAATTCACAAGACTTGGACCATTTTAGAATGTTCAACTCATAATGTTGTGTAACCACAGCTTCTATCCAGTTCCAAGTATCTGTCCTCACCTCAAAATGACGCCCATGCTGCCCTGCCTGCACACCCTGGAAGATATTAATCTGCATCGTCTCTATGAATGCACCCATTCTGGAGGCTTCCTAGAAATAAAGGCACGCAACATTTATCCTTTTATGCCTGGCTTCCTTCACTTAGCACATATAAGCTACATCCGCATTATGCAGAATGTCTCCCATGTGCATGACAGGGTCTCAGTACTTGGCCATCCCCTGCTGCCTTTCCAGGCACTTTTGCAGGAAGCTGGACTGTAAGTAGGGCAGCTGGGACTTGAACCAGTGCTCCAATATGGGAACTGGCTTCGCAGGTGGCAGCTTAACCCACTGTACCACATCACAGGCCCCTTTCTGTAGATTTCTAAACCTTATTGTGCACGTGACACAGTCTTCAATGGCAGTAAATCCTGCAAATTCCAGCCTCCTTATCCTCCCTGTACTCTGATTTCTATCTCCCTGAACCAGCAAGACTGTCTTTTTCAGCTTGGATGCTACACTGGAAAGCCAGGAAGATCACAGAGCTCAATTTATTTGTTTTCCTTCTCCCGGAGAACAGAGTCCTGTCCTGTGTGTTACCAAATACCTAAAAACACTTGTCTCATACTATTTTTTCAGTGTCCTGCCCATTATGACCAAAGGGCTAGTCTGGTATCAGTTATTGTATAACAGCCAGAAGTGAGAATTTTCAAAAGCTTTACTGTCTTTTAAAGGTTAAGCAGTCTTTAGTATATTTCTGGACTATGTTTTCATTTCAGAACCTAATGAAAGCCATAGATCCTGTCTATAACCTTATACCCAATGTATATACAAAGAAAATTTGGAATAGAATTACAAGTTCACAGGCTCTGCCCCAGCCCACTTGCCTTTTAATATGCAGTCTATGACAATATACTGTACTATCATCCTCTAAGGTGTTAGGCCCGATTTTTATTTACTGAAACTCATTAAGCCTGGAATTAAAATATGTAAGGCAGGGGCTAGCATTGTGGTATAGTGGGTTAAGCCTCTACCTGCAATGCCAGCATCGCATATGGGTGCCGATTTGAGTCTCAGCTGCTCCACTTTCAATCCAGCTTCCTGCTAATGCACCCAAGAAGGCGGTGGAAGTGCTTGGACCCCTGCCACCCATGTGGGAGACCGGATGAAGCTCCTGGCTTTGGCCTGGCCCAGCCCTGGTCATTGTGGCCATCTAGGGAATCAACCAGTGGATGGAAGATCAATCAATCTCTCTCTCTCTCTCTGTCTCTGTCTCTCCTCTTTGTGACTGTAACAAATTAAATCTTTAAAACAAAACAAAATCTGAGCCAAGGAAATTTTAAATCAACAATGACATCCCTTTATTACTATTATTGTAAAAATATAAAACATGTTCAAAAACATCCTCCATGTGTGGTAATATCTGTCACATATTTTAATGATGATATAATGGCAGCCTGATACTACAGAATAAGTAAACAAAGATAAAGTAACCTGGGGGCCGGCAATGTGGCATAGCAGGTGAGGCCACCACCTGCAATGCCGGCATCCCATTTGGCCGCCAGTTCATGTCCCGGCTGCTCCACTTCCAACCCAGCTCTCTGCTATGGCCTGGGAAAGCAGTGGAGGATGGCCCAATTCCTTGGGCCCCTGCACACGTGTGGGAGACCTGGAGGAAGTTCCTGGCTTCAGATTGGCATAGCTCCAGCCGTTGTGGCCATCTGGGGAGTGAACCAGCGGATGGAAGATCTCTCTCTCTGTCTGTCTCTGCCTCTCCTTCTCTCTCTGTGTAACTCTTTCAAGTAAATAAACAAATCTTTAAATAAAAAAAAGTGTAATCTGGGTTTTGCACCTGTACTGTTTCCTACTACCTTTCTTTCACTATATATAATTATTAAAATTTTTTCTTTTACTATGCCAACATCTAGCCACCATCAACTGTAGGGTGGATTGTGTGTGTGTATTCATACCTCTCTAACCGCAGTTAAAAACTGGCACTCTGGGGCCGGCACCATGGCTCACCTGGTCAATACTCCGCCTGTGGTGCAGGCATCCCCTATGGGAGCCGGGTTCTAGTCCCGGTTGCTCCTCTTCCAGTCCAGCTCTCTGCTGTGGCCCGGGAAGGCAGTGGAGGATGGCCCAAGTGCTTGGGCCCCTGTACCCGCATCAGAGACCAGTAGGAAGCACCTGGCTCCTGGCTTCGGCTCGGCACAGTGCACCGGCCTTAGCGGCCATTTGGAGGGTGAACCAATGGAAGGAAGACCTTTCTCTCTGTTTCTCTCTGTGTGTCTTAACTCTGCCTGTCAAATTAAAGAAGAAGAAAAAAAAAAAAAAAAAAAACTGGCACTCTACCAGCTACCAATCCTTAGCATGTAAATCAGCTCTGACAAACCATAGGTATGTTAATAAATATATCACAAATCACCCCAGTCCTATGTATGCACCAAGAAATGCCTATTAATTTAAGTAAAAGAAGAAAGTGAAGAGGGTAGAATCAGAAGAGCAAATAGGAAAACACAGTATTTTAGGCTGTTTAGTGTTTAATGATCAGAAATCTACTTACCAGAAATACAGATTTTCAATTTTATTCCACTGATCTTATGTCTACTCATATGCCAGCACCACACTGTTTTGAAATCAGGTCTTTCAAACTCTGGATTTTTTTTTTCCTATTCTGGGTCATTTGCACTGCTATAAAAATTTAAGGAATGATTTGTCAATTTCTGAAACAAATAAGCTAAACAACTGTTAAGAACTGGACTGATCTAGATGACTTTGGATGATTTTGTCCTCTTAATAATGTTAAGTCTCCTGGGGCATATCAGGGAAAGCTGCCACCTGCAGTGCCAGCATTCCATATGGGCGCCGGTTTGAGTCCCAGCTGCTCTGCTTCTGATCCAGCTCTCTGCTATAGCCTGGGAAAGCAGCAGAAGATGGCCCAAGTCCTTGGGCCCCTGCACCCGCATGGGAGAACCTGAAGAAGCTCCTGGCTCCTGGCTTCAGATCAGCTCAGCTAGGGCTGTTGCAGCCATTTGGGGAGTGAACCAGCAGATGGAAGACCTCTCTCTCTGTCTACCTCTCTCTGTAACTCTTGTCTTTCAAATAAATTTTTAAAAAATTCAAAGGCAATGCATATTATGAAAAAAATATACATGGATTCTAAAACTTTAAAAAAATACCATAAAACAAAATTAACATGTGATTAATGTGCAATTATCCTCATCCTGACATAAGCAATTTTCTCATTGAAAATCTAAAATTTCCTTTAATACTTATATTTGCAATATTCACATTTTAAATATTACTTGACATTTGCCCTTTACCACCTATGCAATTTGATAAACAGAGAAAGAACAATTTATATTCACATTTCACAAGATTTCTGAACAACCAAAAGTTCTAAAAAACCCAGTGACACTGTCTGACTTACTCTGAATTCAGAATTAGTGTAGTAGAAGTTAATGCAGCTTTATTTCTCAAAAGTCCTAAAATTTCTCACTCAAGACATGTATTTCCAGGAGCAAATTTAAATTTGGCATGCAGTTAAGTTTGAGTTCCTAGTACATTATGAATTGCTTCCTTTATTCTTTTTCTTTCCTTCTCCCCCACCTCCCTCCTCCCTTCTCCCCTTCCCTCAGCAGTACAGAGAGGGGGAGGGGGAGAGGGAGAGCAGCTAGCTCAGTACCACCACCACCACCACCACCACCACCCACCACACCACATCCCACCCACTCTCCCACACCCTGAAATGCCAACAAGGGCCGGAGCTGGTATCTGGGAACTCAATCCAGGTCTCCCACTTGCATGGCAGAAACCCAACGACTTGGGGCTGACGCTGTGGCATAGTGGGTGAGGCCACTGCCTGCACTGCTGGCGTCCCATATGGGCAGTGGTTCAAGTCCCGGCTGCTCCACTTCCGATCCAGCTCTCTGCTGTGACCTAGGAAGGCAGTAGAAGATGGCTCAAGTCCTTGGGCCCCTGCACCCGCATGGGAGACTTGGAAGAAGCGCCTGGCTCCTGGCTTGAGATCGGCACATTTTTAGCCATTGCGGCCAATTGAAGAGTGAACCAGCGGATGGAAGACCTACCCCTCCCTCTGTGTGTGTGTGTGTGTGTGTTTGTGTGTGTGTAACTGTGATTTTCAAGTAAAACAGATAATCTTTTTTTAAAAAAAGATACCCAACGACTTGAGCCATCATTCCCTGACTCCTAGGGTCTGCACCAGCAGGAAGCTGGAATCAGGACCTGGGCCAGGCACTGAACCTAGGTACTCAACATGAGATATGGGAGTCTTAGCCACAAGCCAAACACTAGCCCATTTCTTTTATTCTTGAGTTCTCTTTATATGTTCTTTTGATACTCTTCTATAAAAAGAAAAAGTTTTGTTTAAAAGACAGAGGAAGTAGATTGTGGTGAAATCTCATTTTGTTGCTTCTGCTGTCTTTGGGGACACCTTCCACAAGAAAATGTTTTCCAGGCCATGGCAGTATCGTATGTCCTTATTTGGTAGCACAGTATCAGAGTAATCCTAACTCAAACAACTATCTTGATTCCAATCAAGCTATGATGATCTCTTAGGTTATAAACGGTACCATTAATACAAATATACTACAAGTAGAATAAAGGCAGGATAGAGCATATTGATTAAGAGGAATCAGATAAACCCAGTTGTTGGCTCTGCCACATCCTAGTAGTGTGGTAATATGCAAAATCTTAACTACCCCAGGCCTATTTCCTGCCCCTTTCCCTGCAGTAAAGTAGAAACTATAATTTCCACCTCAAGTGTGCTATGAAAATTAAATAAGATCATGTATTCAAAGCCAAAGACATGGGCTGGCGTTGTGGTGCAATGGGTTAAGCTGCCACCTGCAGTGCCCAATATCCCAGGCAAGCCTGAGTTCAAGTCCCATCACTCCACTTCTAATCTGGTTTCTTTCTTTCTTTCTTTCTTTTAAAGATTGTATTCATCTATTTGAGAGGTAGAGTTACAGAGAGAGGAAAACAGAGAAAAGGTCTTCCATCTGCTGGTTTACTCCCCACAGCCCCAACAGCTAGAGCTTGAGCAGATCTGGAGCCAGGAGCTTCTTTCAGGTCTCCCATGTGGGTGCAGGGGCCCAAGGAGTTGTGCCATTTTCTACTGCTTTCTCAGGTCATAGCAGAGAGCTGGATTGGAAGCATAGAAGCTGGAACATGAACCAGCGCCCATATGGGATGCCAGTGCCACAGCCAGAGGTTTAGCCCACTATGCCACAAAGCCAGTCCCTCTGGCTTCCTTCTAATGTACCTGGGAAAGCAGCAAAAGATGCCCCAAGTGCCTGGGCCCCTGCCACCCACATGGGAGACTCAGATAACACTCCTGCCTTGGGCCTGGCCCAGCCTTGGTCATGTGGCAATTTAGGGGAGTGAACCAGAGAAAAGAAGATGTCGATCTTTTACCGTAACTCAGCTTTTCAAACAAATCAATCGACCTTTAAGGGGGGAGCCTAGGACAGTGCCTGTTACATATAAAGCCCTCAATCAGGCTACTGAATTCTCTGTATCTACTCAATTTCACCCTTCTCTCAGAGTAATCCTTTGCCACTAGTTAATCGAATCTCTTACCTTCCCAGCTTGCCCTTACCTCCTTGATCTAGCCCAAACTGTATTTCAGACAGCAATATGACTCTCAGATCAGCAGCTCTGCTTTGTATTTTCTCAGAACTTGTTTACTTATCTTTATCTCCTAACCCTCTACTTTTCTTCCACGACATTTACAGTTTTTCACATTTTTCTAAAACATTAAAAAATAAGTTCAGGTACAACCTATAAAGACCAGCAAATATTCAGAATCCAGGACTTAACTGCTACAAACTTAATAGTGCATAACACTTTGTCCCCATGAATATCACAACCATTCATCATCTGCTCATGGTACCTTTAGACAAGACTAATACTCTGAAATATAATTTACTTTTTCTGCATTAGATAAACTTCCTACTCATTTACTGGACTTTCTCAAGCCTTTACCCAGTCCTAGACCTCTCTAGCTTTGAGCTCAAGTTTTATGTTTTCCAGTTCAAAAATTTAAAACTTCTTTTGAATCTTTAAAGCAATCTGTAGTTTGTTTATTAGAGAAACTAAACATCTGCTTAAACAAGTTAAACCTGTGCTTATGCATTCAGCACACCATCCGTCAAAGCACAAAAATATTTCATTCTAATAGAGAAGTGGGAGAAATAAAAGGGAGGGATCTTCAAATGGCATCAAGCAGTAAATGACTTAGCAGAGGAGACGAGAGGCCGACATTGTGGACAGTAGGTTAACCATAGCCTAATCTTATATGGGTGCCGGTTCAAGTTCTGGTTGCTCCACTTCCGATCCAGTTCTCTGCTAACGTGCCTGGGAAAGCAGCTGAAGATGGCCCAAGTGCTTGAGCCCCTGCACCCATGTGGGAGACCCAGAAGAAGCTCCTGGTTTCAGCCTGGCCCAGCCCGGGCTGCTGCCATTTAGAAAGTAAACCAAAGGATGGAAGATCTCTTTCTCTCTCTAGCTCTCTATGTAACACTGCCTTTCAATTAAATAAATAAATCTACAAACAAACAAAAACACAAATTGATGCAACAGCCAAGGCTGGGCCAGACTGGAGCCAGAACTCCCTCTGGGTCTCCCACATGGGTGCTAGGAACTAAAGTACTTGAGTCTTCATCCCCTGCTTCCCGAGTGCAATGGCAGGGAGCCAGATGGGAAGTGGAGCAGATGGAGTCTTCCAGGACTCTAACTGGTATCCCAAATATGGGATGCAGGCAGTCTGGGATTAACCCACTGCAACACAATGCCCATCCTGACTTTTTAAATTTTAAAAAAGGTCTGAAACTTATGAATGCCCATTCAAGAAATCTGAGAAAACAGTTCTCTCTCCTTTACAGGACCAAATTTAGATGGTATTCACAGAAGATGGACGGGAGAGAAAAGGTGGAAAGATTTCAAGGAAGGGGTTAGTCATCAGAACTCATTGTAACACTACCAGTGTTAACCACATCCTTTTACTTTACTGTTCCTTTCTAAAGCGCTGAAGTGGCTTTTCTTCCAAGTCGTAAAAGGTATGTTGCTTTATTCTCTCCCCAAAGCCTCACTGCTAGTACACTGCAAGACTCTATAACCCACCTCTCAAACCATGCTAGTATGGGAACCACAAAGACAATCCACATGGAGCTCCAGGTACAGAGTAAGCCTAAGTGTCAGATATTATTACTTTACTACCCATAGGAAGGGAAACCCAGATATGAAGTCATCTGCCCATTTAAAAACAAAACAAAACAAAAAGCCCTAGCTTTCTGTCTCTGATGGCTTTTATATTAAAATGATCAGTTATTTCACACTTCAAGTGGATCGTCTCATCCATGCACAACTGTATAATATCATGAATTGGTCATCTGGAAATTACTGATTCACTGAGTTACTCAGTTCTTCCAAATGTTGACACTGCATTACACAATGTGAAAAAAATTCATGTTCCTCACCACCACAGACTCCTCAGGAGAAGTTCAACAACTAAGTGTTGGAAAGGCCTCACGCTCACAGAGGCAACCATCAATTTTCCAAAATTCTAATTTTAAAAGCATGAATTTCATCACTGGCAACAACATTGTCATTCATTCATTTGAGAAAGCACCTGCCAAGTGCTCAAATCCGAATAATCACTGATTGCCAGTTGTTCTTTCAAGAATAAATGTGTGCAACAAAAAACAATGAGACAATTCCACAAATACTTTTCCTTCAGACAATTGTTTCTCTCTCAAATGAGGCAGAAGTATTTCATATTTATTTCCTATTTTGTCATGCAGTAAAAACATATGTGATCAAGGATCAAGACTTAATAAAGATTCATTCTGTTTCATCAAGGCCATACTTGAGTGCAATTATTCTCATTTTTTGTTATCTTGTCACTGTTAATTCATGAAAAGGTCAGCAAATTTTTAAAAAATATTCAGTTACTTTATTCACTGTAGCCAAAAACTGGAAAAAAACCCACAACTGTCTATCAACATAATTGATAATAAATTAGGGAATATTCATACACTAGAATATAATCAATAATTTAAAAGAATGAACTATTTCTATTCCTCACAACATCAATCTCACAGGTACATGCTAAGCAAAAGAAGCTGGACATGATAAATGTATGAAATTCTACAACAGGCAAAACTAATCTACAGTGAAAAAGTCAGAAAAGGAGTGCAGAGGTAAGAGGCGCTGACTGGGGACAGAGTTAGAGGGAAATGCTCCTTATGTCAACAGCAGTGTATATAGGTCAAACTCAAAGCAGCACACCAGATTTGTGTATTTAACTGCATATCACTTCTTAAATAAAAACAGGTTAAGGAATCAATAGGAAATAAATAAGCTTTCCCAAAATTTTGTTCTTAGGACACTACTTCCAAAAGATGTGCCACATAAAACAAAAGGTCCAACTGTCAACAAGTTTGGGGAATATTTAATCATATTTCTACCTCTAATATGTAACACAGCAATATAAAAGTATTAATGATCTATAGCTTAAACTTCATTCAACCCAAAATAAGCTTGCTTTTGAGCTTACTTCCCCAAAACATGCAGATTTCATTTATTTGTCTGGTTCTTGTTTACTCCCCCTCCAAAGGTTGATCTATTAATTTGAACGACAGAGTTACAAAAAGGCAGAGACAGAGACAGAGACAGAGAGGTCTTCCATCTGCTGATTCACTCCCCAGATGTCTGCAATGGCCAGAGCTGTGCCGATCCAAAACCAGGAGCCAGGAGCTTCTTCCAAATCTCCCATGTGGGTGCAGGGGCCCAAATCCTTGGGCCCTCTTCTACTGCTTTCCCATCCCATAGCAGACAGCTAGATCGGAAGTGGAGCAGCCAGGACTCAAACTGGCACCTATATTAGATGCTGGCACTGCAGGCAGCGGCCTTGCCCACTTTGCCACAGTGCCACCCCCATCTAGTTTACTTCTAAATTACCATAGTAAATCAGAAGTAATCTTATGAGATAAAAAACATCACTCTTAAAACTGACAGTAACAACTTTTGATGAGAAAACTAAAAAACTAGGAGCAGGCTTTGTGGCACAGCAGTTTAAGTCACAGTTCAAGTCTGAGCTATTCTACTTCCTGCTGGTACACCTGGGAAACATCAGGTCACAGCACAGGTGCTCAAGTTCCTGCCACCTACATGGGAGACCCAGGTGGACTTCCTGGTTCCTGACTTCAGCTTGGCCCAACTGTAGCTAGCTCTCAAGTCTATCCTCCCATTGCAAGATCTAATTTCTGAACTAGCAAAAAGAGCTAAAGGGCCAGCGCTGTGGCACGTGCAGTGCCGGCATCATATATGTGCGCCAGTTCGAGACCCGGCTGCTCCACTTCCTATCCAGTTCCCTGCTGTGGCCTGGGAAAGCAGCAGAAGATGGTCCAAGTACTTGGGCCCCTGCACCCACGTGAGAGATCCAGAAGAAACTCCTGGCTCCTAGCTTCAGATCAGCCCAGCTCCAGCTGTAGAAGTCATCTGGGGAGTGAACCAGTGGATGGAAGCTCTCTCTCTCTCTGCTTCTGCCAAATAAATAAATAAATGGAAGGAAGGAAGGAAGGAAGGAAGGCAGGCAGGCAGGCAGGCAAGCAAGCAAGCAAGCAAGCCCGCCCTCTACAACCCTTTGTAAAAAATCCAGGAAATTTAACCCAAAGAAACTTGAGGCTTAGAAGGCTAATCCCAGTGATAAAGTCAACAATGCGTAACTTCAAATTCTAAGAGCCTGATCCCTAAAACCAATAAGCATTACACCAATGGGTGTGGCTGTACATCCATTAAAGCTCAACAGTTCAATAATAGACAACATGGAGTGAATGAAAGTTAACAGAAGTACAGTTCCCCCAAACCAAGATTACCAACATCAACAGTATCTAAGCAGGGCCGGGTGTGTTTGGTCCAGCAGTCAAGATGCCTGTTAGGAACCCAGTGTCTGTCTGTCTGTCTGTCTCTCTCTAACTCTTTCAAATGAATGAAGAAATCAAAAATAAATAAATAAAATATACATGAAACAACTCTGACTTCTACAAGGAGGCATGAGGTGTCATTAAGTTTGCTTAGCTGGTTTTAATTAAGCCTCACCCACACAGTCTAAGAAAATGACTCAGCAACACTCAGCCCATGTTAACTGGAGTTAAGCGATTAACACAATTAAAGTTAAACACATGTTTCTTAAACATGCCCAATTTACAGATAAAGAAAGAGGCTCAAAGGTTAAATGACTTGCTCAAGCTCAAAAAGCAAATTAACCATGATTAGGACACTGTCTTGTGGCTCAACATTTTGTCTAATGCATGTGGCACTGAAAGATTTTTCCAAAAAACAAAAGCTCATTGTCACAGTCACTGATGGACATTTTCATATATATTTTTTCATGATCCTCACAGATTATTCAATATACAAATAAGCTACATCTTCGATAAGGCTGTAACTGGAAAATTAACTCAAAACCATCCTGCCTGGGCTAGTCATCTTTTTTAAAGTCGAATCTAATCAGGCCACACCTCCGCTCAAGTCCTCAACTGAATTCAATCCCACAGAATGGATGCCAAGTTATACATGATCCAGCCCATACCAACCTCTTCTAACATCTATTTCTGGGGCCAGTGCAGCGGCGGAGCAGGTAAAGCTGCAACCGGAGGTGCCGGCATCCCATATGGACACCAGCTGCTCCACTTTCAATCCTGTTCTCTGCCAATGTGCCTGAGAAAGCAGCAGAGGATGGCCCAAGTTCTTGGGCCCCTGCACCCACGTGGGAGACCTGGAGAAGCTCCTGGCTCTTCGTTTCGGACTGGCCCTGCTCCGGCCATTGTGGCCATCTGGGGAGTGAACCAGCAGATGGAAGATCTCTCTGCCTCTGCCTCATCTTCTCTATAACTTTCAAATAAGTAAATAAATAGATAAAAAAGCAGATCCTTTTTTAAAAAATCTACTTCTTTTGCTCCCTGCCCTCCAGTCACACCTGTAACACCCATCGTCATCTCCCTGAGCTCCACAAGCTTCTTCACTAAGGACAGCTGCTCCCCCCCCCTCTCCCTCCCTCCCTCCCTCCTCTTATCTAACCTCTAACACCTCAGGCAGCAGCATGCCTGTCAATTCCTCAGGACAGCATGCGCTGAGCGCCAACCTCCCTACTACCCGAAATAGATTAAAAAAATAATTTCAGTGTATTCTATTTTTACAATGTATTTTTTTCTTACAGCAATTACCAAACTAAAGAATTATTTGGTTTGGTGTTTCTTTCTGCTTGATGAATTAAGCTGCTGCAAGTACAGTGACCGTAAAGTCTGGCCACGGCATTCATTGATGACGTTTCCCAACATCCTGTCCAAGTCCACAGTCACATTAAGTGTGGAGACTTCGCTACACAGCTGAACTCGGACTCCCAGCTTCTGCCAAGTCTTAACCAGTAATCCTGGGAGACTCGTGCAGACTCAACAGCTACAACTTGTTCATAACGGCTCAATCTTTAAAAAGACTAGTATCAAGGCTTCTGCTTCTTTTCTCAATTATTCCTAAATGCCTAATACCGACATTTTCAAAAACAGTAGAAGATAGTTAACTCCTCTGGTCTTGAGAGACACTGACAGATTATCTGAGGTTGTGGCCCTTACCAATCATCGGCACAATGGTTAATGCTCAGACAAGAAGCCATCAGGCAAGTATTAGTGGGATTCATGGAAATTATATATACCTGTGGCATGTGTATGTGCAATTCTTTCACAGTGTATACAGAGATAAGAACTTTTGCTATAATGACCTTATCACTTATACAGTCTCTCTTGGATTCTACTCTACATTTTGCTAATCTACTTCCATAAACTCCCATTTTCTGGCTCTCTTGGCTCCTCTCCTCTCTCTCTCTCTCTCTCTCTCTTATACTCTCCTCTCTCTTTTCCTTCTTGTCCCTTCCCTCTAGCCTGCGGGGTTTCCCCAATAAATCCTTTCCCTTAAAAAAAAAAAAAAAACTCCAATTTTCTAAAAGTTTATTTGAAAGGAAGAGCAACAGAGAGAGAGACAGAGATATCTCCCATCTGCTGGTTCACTTCTCAAATGCCCCCAAACAGTTAGGGCTAGGGATAGACCAAGCCAAAGTTAGGAGAAGGAACTCCATTTGAATCTCCCACATGGGACACAAGTACTTGAACCATCACCTGCTGCCTTGCAGGGTACACATTAGCAGGATGCTGGATTGAAAGCAGAAAGACTCAATCCTAGGCACTCAGATTTGGAACGCGGGCACCCCAAGCGGCAGCCTACCCACTCTGCTGGAACGCCCATGTTCACTACTGTGTTAATGATTTGGTATACATATTTTCATGTTCTTTTCCACACATAAGAAAGGAAGGCTGATGCTGTGGCGTAATTAGGTTAATCATTCACCTGCAGCACCGGCATCCCACATGGGTACCGGTCAAATCCTGGCTGCTCCACTTCTGATCCAGCTCTCTGCTGTGGCCTGGGAAAACAGCAGAAGATGACCCAAATCCTTGGGCCCCTGCATCCACATGGGACACCAGGAAGAAGCTCCTGGCTTCAGATCGGCTCAGCTCCATTGTAGCCATTTGGCGAGTGAACCAGCAGATGGAAGACTTCTCTCTATTTCGCTGCCTCTGCCTCTCTGTAACTCTTTCAAATAAAAATAAATTTTAAAATCTTAAAAGTATAGATAGCATACTTTTTAAGCATGAAGAATTCTTTAAACCTTAAGTCAATGTTTCTTCTACTTCAAAACTCCCAAAGACATCTTAGAAAATGCAAACTCCTTGACAAGACTTTCAAAGCCCTTCTATAACCTCACCCAAATTTACTCCCTGCCACACCTCCCATTCTAGCACCTTGTACTGGCTGCAGTCTCCACACACACCACATACCAATGACTACATTCTTACAGTTTCCTCTAAATGAATGAAGAATCCTCTAACAATCGCCCTGCACCTTAACTATCCTGTGTTAAGGCTCAGCTTACACAAAATCTCCTCTATAAAGCTTACACTCCCAACCAGGGCTCCTGGTCTCTCTCGTGCACTCTTTTTTTTTCAAAGGTCTATTTATTTTTTTGAAAGTCTGAGTTACACAGAGAGAGGGAGAGACACAGCAAGAGATCTTCTATACCCTGGTTTGCTACCCAAGTGGCCTCAACAGCCAGAGCTGGGACAGGCCAAAGCCAGGAGCTTCCTCAAGGTCTCTCACATGGGTAGTAGGGGCCCAAGCACTTGGGCCATCTTCTGCTGCTTTTCCCAGGCCATTAGCAGGGAGCTGGATAGAAGGCAGAGCAGCCAGGACTCAAACAGGCACCTATATGATGCCAGCATTACATGCAGTAGCTTAACCTATTACACAAAACACCAGCCCCAGTTATCTCTTTCTCTAAGATTTATTTATTTCTCTATTTCTGTGAATAGTAGAGTGACACAAAGAAAGACACAGAGACCTGTTCACTGGCTACAATAGCTGGGGATAGGCCAGGCTGAAACCAGGAGCCAAAACTCCATTAGGGTCCCCATGTGGGTGGTAGGGGCCAAAGTACTTGGGCTATCATGCACTGCTTTCCCAGGCACATTAGCAAGGAGCTGGATCAGAAGCAGATTCAACCAGCACTCCAATGTGGGATGCATGTGTCCCAAGCAGCAGCTTAACAAGCTGTGCCACAATGCCAGGTAGCCACTACGTAGTTTTATTATTATTCACACATTTTTTTTTTTTTTTGACAGGCAGAGTGGACAGTGAGAGAGAGAGACAGAAAGGTCTTTACCGTTGGTTCACCCTCTAATGGCCACCACGACTGGCACGCTGCGGCTGGCGCACTGCACTGATCCGATGGCAAGAGCCAGGTACTTATCCTGGTCTCCCATGGGGTGCACGGCCCAAGGACTTGGTTCATCCTCCACTGCACTCTCTGGCCACAGCAGAGAGCTGGCTTGGAAGAGGGGCAACTGGGACAGAATCCGTCGCCGGCCTCACACATTTTAACAGTCGTTTAGGTGACTGGATCATTCAATTGTAGAGTGTTTAAAAGAAAATTTTTCAGCCGGCGCCACGGCTCACTAGGCTAATCCTCCGCCTGCGGCGCCAGCACACCGGGTTCTAGTCCCGGCCGGGGCGCCGGATTCTGTCCCGGTTGCCCCTCTTCCAGGCCAGCACTCTGCTGTGGCCAGGGAGTGCAGTGGAGGATGGCCCAAGTGCTTGGGCCCTGCACCCCATGGGAGACCAGGAGAAGCACCTGGCTCCTGGCTTCAGATCAGCGCAGCGCACCGGCCGCAGCGGCCATTGGAGGGTGAACCAACGGCAAAGGAAGACCTTTCTGGCTCTCTCTCACACTGTCCACTCTGCCTGTCAAAAAAAAATAATCTTTCATTTTTCTTTTCATCCCTATATAATGATCATGTCCACTACACACAATATATGCCCAATACACACTTACTGAATAAACCCAAATCCCTTAATGCTGCTACTTGAAAAAGCCTATTTTTCACCATAATTCAATCGGCAACTCTAAAATATTTTAATTAGCTATTTTCTTTCATATTGTCTACAATTTCATTTCTGAAATACATTATTGAAAAAAAGTGGTAGAAGCCATTTTTAGAAAGTCTCCAGGCCACCACTGTTTCCAAATGTGTTTAAATCAAAAATTCTTTCTCCCTTAGTTGTGGGAACTAAAATTAAAAAAAAAAAAAAAAGAAATGCCTGAGTATATCAGTTTTGCTGCAAAAACAATGTTTTGTCAGACTTTGTCTTTCTGTGTTAATATTTGTCAAACTGATAGGAATTACTATAGTTTTATGATTTTGTGATAATTTGTAAATTTACTTTATATGAGTGAAGTTGAACATCCCTGCGTTTGAGTTTTGTTTATAGCCCTGGCCCATCTTCCTACTGGACTGTGGTCGCTTAACATTTTATTAGTTGAACTCTTTATTTAGTTGAGCCCATAAGTCTCTGACTGTAATGTATACTAAAAATGTTATCTCACAAAAACTATCACAAACCATTTTCAAAAATTTGAAAAAAATGCCATGTTTTCATTTATAACCATTTTTTTTTTCAAATCTCAAAGCTCACTTGCACATGCTGTGAGCTAAAATGTAGCACTGTCCAAATATATTCTAAGTAAAAACAGTTAACCTGAGATAAAATTAAAAGGCTTTTCCTCAGTTTGTTTGGCAAGAGAAAAATTATTCATCACACTGCTGGCAAGAATCACTCTCAGAATTTAAGTACTACAGTACCCAGATCAACATCCTTGGAATCTTGCAATTCCAAGGGAATTCCAATCTTTTTCAGGTAAGAAACTGGACTGATTTATTTTAGATGTGTAGTGTTCACTCAAAAAACTGAATACCAACAAATGCCAAAAAATAGAAAATAAGTTCCTAGCTCATAGCAGGTGGGAGAAAAAACATAAGGGACAGCTATTGCCCTAGTGCTTAATTCATAGGTTGGGACACCTGCAACCTATGTAAGTGCCTAGGTTCAGCTCTTGGCTCTGCTCTTGATTATGGCTTCCTGCTGGTGTGCAACCACCCTCCAGGGGTGGGGAAGACCCAGACTGAGTTCCTGGCTCCCAGCTTCAGCCTGGCCCAGTCCTGAGTATCATGAGAGTTTTAGGAGTGAACCAGCAGATGCAAGATTTCTTTTTCTGCCTCTCAAAAATTTTTTAAAAAGACAAAAGCATGAATATCATACATATATATAAGTACACACATTATATCTGAAAAAAAAAAACAAAATAAGCAAATACACAAATAACAAAAAGTAAAATTATTTATGCATGTAAGTATTTATATAGATAATTCAAAATATGCCAGAGGGAAAAAAAGCCTATCCATTATTCAGACAAAGAGATCTACTTTTATGACGCATGTATGCACACGAGTGACTTTTTGAAGCTGATTTTTTTAAACTGTTCTCTAAAAAACTTAAAAAATCAAATTAGGATTTTTTTCTTTTTAATATTTATTTATCTATTTGAAAGGAAGAGTTAGAGAGAAGGCAAGAAGCGAGGAGTATCTTCCATCTACTGGTTCACCCTCTAAATGACCACAAGGGAAGAAGTCAGGAGACTGGAACACCATCAGGTTTCCCACATGGGTAACAGCCCAGTACTCAAGCCATCTTCCACTGTTTTTCTAGGTGCATTAGCAGGGAGCTGGATGGGAAGTGGCACAACCGGAACCCAAACTAAAGCTCATATGGGACGCCAGTTTTGTAGGTGGTGGCTTAACCTGCTGTACCACCGCCCCAAAATTTTAAAAAGGTAATTAGGGCATCCCATATGCCCTCTGGTTTGGGTCCTGGCTGCTCCACTTATAATCTAGTTCCCTGCTAAAGTGCCTGGGAAAGCAGTGGAGTCTTTGAGCTCATGTACCCATGTGGGAAACCCAGAAGGAGCTCCTAGCTCCTGGCTCCTGGCTTTGGCTTGGTGCAGCCATGGCCACTGGGGCATTTGAGGAGTGAACCAGCAAATGGAAGATCTCGATATCTCTCTCTCTCTCTCCTTATCTAAATCTGCCTTTCAAATAAATAAAATCTTTTTTTAAAAAAGCTAAAACTTTACAAAGGAATGTCAAAATTGAGAAGACACACAGAATAAAGACTAATAAGCTACATACACCAAAATAAAACATCCTCTTTTTATAAGACAAATAGTATGGACTCTGGAGTTACAAGTCTCAGCTCAAATTCTCATATTCCATTACAGGAAATGAATAAATAGTGGCTGTAACTGAAACAGCAGGAAAACTGTACTATTTAGTAATATGATAGTAAATGCGTGCAGAAATTAGTTGTGGATTAAATGTGGCTGTCCCAAGCAAGCAGGACTAAAAGGCTCCTGACTTCTACCCAGCATTTGGGGAGTGAACCACCAAGAACTCTCCCTTACCCTCCTCTGTGCATCTTTGCCTTTCAAGTAAATAAATACTAAAAACCCTAAATAGGGGCCAGCACTGTGGCACAGCAGGCAAAGTCCATATGGGGGCCAGTTCAAGTCTCAGCTGCTCCACTTCCAATCCAACTCCCTGCTAATAGGCCTGGGAAAGCACCGGAAAGCAGCACAAGTCCTCGGGCCTCTGTACCTACAGGGGAGGCCTAGAGGAAGCTCCTGGCTCCTGGATTCAGAACAACCCAGCCCCAGCCATTGCAGCCATAAAGGAAATGAACCAGTGGATGGCAGATTTCTCTGTCTCTCCCTTTATCTCTGTAACTCTGACTTTCAAATAAATAAATAAATCTTTAAAAAAAAAAAAACTAAATAAAAAACGCCCCTACGTCAGGGAATACTGATTTAATCACAATGATGTTGGCAGTCTGGCTAATGAAATGCCAAAGGGGTTTCCGGTCAGAGTATTTATGCTCTTAAAAGATGATAAAGGGAGAGGAGTGGGACAGGCATTGTGGCCCAGCAGATAAAGCCACCGCCTGTGATGTTGGTATTCTGTATGTGTGTGCCGGTTTGTGTCCCAGATGGCCCAAGTGTTTGGAAACCTACAACCCATGTAGGAGACCCATAAGAAGCTCCTGGCCCTTGGCTTTGGCTGCAATGACCAGGGCTGTGCCAGGCCATCTGGGGAATGAACCCGTGGATGGAAGATCTGTCTGTCTCACCCTCTCTCACTTTAACTCTGACTTTCAAATAAATAAATACATAAATCTTTTTTAAAAAAATGATAAAAAGACAAGTATGTTTTAAAACCCAAAATATAATAACTGATTCATTCATGGATAAAACCACTGAGTAAAATATTACTGAAGTATAAGATAGACATGCAAAGTTATCACCCCTTTTTTTTTTTAAAGATTTATTTATTTTTACTTGAAAGTCAGAGTTACAAAGAGAGAGGAGACGCAGAGAGACAGAGAGGTTTTCCATTTGCCAGTTCACTCCCCAATTGGCTGCAATGGCTGGAGCTGCGCCAATCTGAAGCCAGGAGCCAGAGGTTCTTCTGGGTCTCTCACGTGGGTGCAGGGGCCCAAGGACTTGGGCCATCTTCCACTGCTATCCCAGGCCATAGCAGAGAGCTGGATGGGAAGTGGAGCAGCTGGGACTCGAACTGGTGCCCATATGGTATGCCGGCGCTTCAGGCCAGGGTGTTAACCTGCTGCACCACAGCAACGGCCCTCACCCTATTTATTAATCACAAAGGGAGAAAGCAACTTCAGTGGAGAAACCTGGCAAGCTACATCTTACCCAAGGGCTCAAACTTAGTATCTCTCTAATGGAATAAAATGACACTAAGTATCTTATGATGCAATACACTGAAAAAGACAAACATCACCTATGTATATAACCTATGTAGTATTCTTTCCAAAATATTTGTTTTTAGAAAAAAAAAATGAGGAATATTCTATTAAAAATGTTCAAACTCATTCAAAAATGTTAATATAATCCATTTGTTCTAGATTAAGGAAAATAAAGAGATAGAACAACTAAATACAATGCATGCCCCTGACTGGGACCCTGGACACCTGACCACTACTATCACTACTCCAAAATGCAGTAACGCTGAGGACGTTTGAATAGAGACTATGAAGCAGACGTTCAGTTCTCTCCTGAGATGCCTACCTGGCCTACCAGGTGTACTCTCTTCATTAAACTTTGCTACCTTGCTTACAATCACTCTCTATCTCACGTCTGAAATCTTCCTTGCATGAAGATAAGAACCTCTGATCAGCAAAGACCAGTAACAGTCTGAGGATGACAGAAGATACCACCTCTACCGTGACAGACACACAGACTACAGGTGCCCTCTGATGGGGGTCCAGAGAAAGAGAGGGCTTAGAAGCACCAGCCAGGGCTGAGCTGCTCCAGGACCACACAGGCACTCTCTGGCTAGCAGGATATCGAACCAGGCATTCACTGGGTGAAGCAGACTGAATCAAGAGAGGCAAGGAAGGCACTATGTATTTCTGACACTGATCTGTATTTTATTAACAATCATAAATATCTATTATTTAATTTTAGAGAAGAAAAAAATTTCAAATCCTGAAAAGATTATAAAGTATACATAACCATCCAATATTAATTTCTTAATTGTAATAATGACACAGTGGTTATGTAAGAGAATGTTTTTATTTTGAAAAGCTACATGCTGGAGTATTTAGAGATGAAGTGACAAAGGATATCTACTGCTTACATTCAAATTTTCAAATAGTCTAACACAAAAAAACTAATACACACAAAGCATGTGCATGCAAAATGCAGTAAAATGTTAATCAATAGAATATCTGATGTGGGTGTTTAGTGGTGAAGACACCCACATATTAGCGTATCTAGATATCAGCTCCCAGTCTCCTGCTAATGCAGACCCTGGGAGGCAGCAGTGATGGCTCAAGTAATTGCATTCCCAGTTCCCACCTTTGACCTGGTCCCAGCCAAGAATGCTGCGGGCACTCAGGGAGTGAACCAGCAGATGGGAGGTCTTCCTCTCCCTGTGTCTATCTCTGCCACTCAAATAAATTACAATAAAACTTGTTTCTTTAAATAAAATCTACATGAGGACATGTGCATGTTCAAGTGCACTATTCTTCAAAGTTTCAGTAAGTTTAGAAGTTTTGAAAATAAAAAGCCTAATGGGATGGGATGCCACACTCCATACTGGAGTGCTTGGTTGAGTCCCAGCTACTCTGCTTTTGCAATCCAGCTTGCTGCTAATGCACATCCTGGAGACAGCAGATAAGGACTCCAATAATTGGGTCCCTTATCCCTATATAGGAGACCCATCAGGCTCCTGGCTTAGCATGGCCATTTGAGAAATGAGCCTGCAGACAGAAAATCTCTCAAAGAAGCACACCCTGAAACTCTGTGTAAGCCAGTTGTAGGGATGTTTTAGTTGCAGAGAGGGACTGTCACTTCCAAAGGAAAGCATCTAATACATAAAACACTGAAAAGAGAACTGTCACCAAAATTAGACCAAGGATATGGAATAGACTGGGCCACAAAGAGGGGACAAAGCACTTACACTTTTTTGTTTTTTTAAGATTTTATTCATTTGGAAGGCAGAGTTAGAGAGACACACACAACTTGCATCCACTGGTTCAGTCCTTAACTGGCCACAACAGCCAAAGCTGGGCCAGACAGAAGCCAGGAGCTTCTGTCGGGTCTCCCACGCAGGTGTGGGAGCCCAAGGACTTGGGCCATCTTCTACCGCTTTCCCAGGCCACAGCAGAGAGCTGGATCGGAAGTGGAGCAGCCAGGACTCGAACCAGTGCCCATATGGGATGTCAGCACTGCAGATGGCAGCTTTACCCTCTACGCCACAGTGCTGGTCCCCCACTATTTCTTTTTAAAACTAAATTTGAGGAGCCACAGCACTGGTGGCTCATATTTACATCACTGTGAAACAGATCCAGAATTTTTTAATCCTGCAGAACTGAAAACTCTATACCTGTTAAACAACAACCCCCTGGGCGTCCTCCTCTTAGCCCGATAATCATCAGAGGACACAAGACTGTCCGTATCTGTTTTTAAACAGTACTGTTGTGAACTTGGGTGTCAAAGTGCCTCCAACCCCTGCTCTTAGTTCTCTTGGATGCATACTGAAAAGTAGAACTGCTCTGTCAAATGGAAGTTCTATTTTTAATTTTCGAGTAGTTACAATAATTTTAATCCCAATGTACTCTCATTTTTTGTAACAGCAAACTCTTAAAATATTTACCATGTGCTTCTGAAATTTTGTATTTTGGTTTTTTAAAAAATAATCTCCAAACTCAGGGTTAACCTAATGCATGCTTTGTTTATGCTACAAAATGTTAGGAGTTACACTCTAGTATGCTAAATTTATTATTCAAATTTTTTATTGTTCATATTTGTGGCATATAGTGTGATAATTCATTACATGTATACAATGTATAATGAACAAACAGGGTCATTAGTTTTTCTATCTCCTTAAACTTTTGTCATTTTTTGTGGTAGGAGTCTTCAAACTCCTGTGTTCCAGCTCTTCATAAAATGTATAATAATGGGGCTGGCGCTATGGCGTAGTGGGTAAAGCTACATGGGAGACCCAGAAGAAGCTCCTGTCTCCTGGCTTTGGATAGGTGCAGCCAATTGCGGCCAACTAGAGAGTGAACCAGCAGACGGAAGACCTCTCTCTCTTTGCCTCTCCTTCTCTGTGAACTCTTTCAAATAAATAAATCTTTAAAAAATGGGGCCAGCACTGTGGTGTAGTGGGTTAAAGCCCCAGTCTGAAGCGCCAGCATCCCACAGGGGCACTGGGACATATAGGATGTCCCTGCTGCTCCACTTCTAATCCAGCTCTCTACTATGGCCTGGGAAAGCAATATAAGATGGCCCAAGTCCTTGGGCCCCTGCACCTGTGTGGGAGACCCAGAAGAAGCTCCTGGCTCCTGGCTTCAGATCGGCTCAGCTCCGGCCATTGCGGCCAATTGGGGAGTGAAACAGGGGAAGGTTCTCTCTCTCTCTCTGCCTCTCCTCCTCTCTCTGTAACTCTTTCAAATAAATAAATAAATCTTTTTTTTTTTTTAAAGAAAAAAGTCAATGTATGTCAGAAATACTATTTAATACCATGAAGCAGACTGGTAAATCTGACTTGACAGAAGGGAACTGTTAATATTTTATAATAGGCTTGACAGCAAAGACTGTGCTGATAAAATGACATTTGAGGGAATGAGCCACGTAAGTAAATACCTACGGAAAGTGGTTACAGCCAGAGAAGAAAAAAAGCACACAGATCCTATTGCAGGAGTATACCTGCAAACCCAAAGAACAAGGAAGCTGAACTGTTGAGGAGTGGAGAAAAAACAATATAAATTGGGAGAGGATGAGTGTGAGGAATTCTTAGGAAAGGGCATGACATGGAGCTCCACATGCTTTCTAGACTGAAAGCCATGAAGGCTCTGACCTGATCAGGGACGTGATGATCAAATCACAAGTGCCTCATCAAAAAGGGTCTGCAGAGGGCAAGAAAGAAGTTTAGAGACGAGCTACAACATTACAATCATAAAGGCCACATAATGGTGTCATGGTCCAGGAGGCTAGCAAGGAGACAAAGATAAGGAAAATCCTAAAGGTGGAACCAAAACAACGTGCCGGGGTGAGCATTCAAGTAAGACAGCCACATTCCATAACAGAGTTCCTGAGTTCCACACCCAGCTCTGCTCTGACTGCGGTTTCCTGCTAATACAGAACCTAGCAGACAGCAGTGATGCTGCAAGTAACTGGATTCCTGCCACCCACTGCTGTGCGCATTTGGGGGAGTGAGCCAGTACACAGGAATGTGCTTTTTTATGATTTATTTATTTTGAAAGTCAGATTTTAGAGAGAGAGGGAGAGACACAGAGAGAGATCTTCCAATCCACTGGTTCACTCCCCCAGATGGCTACAACGGCCATGGCTGAGCCAAGCAAAATCCAGGAACCAGAAGCTTCATCCAGATCTCCCACATGGATGGCAAGGGCCCAAATTCTTGGGTGATCTTCTGTTGCTTTCCCAGGCCAACAGAGGGAGCTGGATCAGAAGTGGAGCAGCCAGGACATGAACCAGTGCCCATATGGAAAGTCGGCAACACAAGTGGAGGTTTTACACACCATGCCACAAAGCCGGTCCCAGGAGTGTGCTCTCTTGCTCTCTCAACCCCTCAAATAAATAAGTAAAATTTCTTAAACGGATCTGCTGGAGCTGGCATCATGGTGCAGGGGATACAGCTGCCACATGAGACGTTGGTACCCCCTATGGGTGCCAGTTCATGTCCCCACTGTTCCATTTCCAATCCAGTTCCCCACTAATGCACCTGAGAAAGCAGCAAAGGATGGCCCAAGTACTTGAGCCCCTGCACCCATGTGGGAAACACAAAAGAAGCTCTGTCTCCTGGCTTCAACCTGACTCAGCCCTGGCCATTGTGACCATTTGGGAAGTCAACCAGATGGAAGATCTCTCTCTCTTTTTAACTCTTGCCTTTCAAATAAATAAATCTTAAAAAAAAAAAAAAAATGTTGATGTGGGATGCAAGTAAAGGAGGCCTCAAGCCTAACGCCAAGGTTTTAGTCTCTACAAACATCTGGGGAGCTGGCACCGTGGCACAGTAAGCTAAGCCTCCACCTGCAGCAGCATTTTCAGTATCCCATGTGGGCACAAGTTTGAGTCCTGGCTACTCCACTTCCCATTCAGCTCCCTGCTAATGGTCTGGGGAAGTAGTAGAAGATGGACCAAATACTTGGGCTCTTGCACCTACATGGAAGACCTAGAAGAAGCTCCTGGTTCCTGGTTTCAGGTCAGCTCAGCTCTGGGCATTGTAGCCATTTGAGGAGTGAATCAGAAGATGGAAGACCTCTCTCTCTCCCTCTGTCTGTAACTTTGCTTCTCAAATAAACATATAAATAAATCTAAAAAAGAAAACCCCACCAAATATCTGAGTATCTACCATAGTCAAGGCCCTGTTCTACTTGTCACTATCCACTTCATCCAATTCATTTCTCTGCACCATCACACCAACCATTGTGGCCACTGCTTCTTAACTTCCGGGGCCAGCACTGTAGCACATTAGGTTAAACCACCTCATGTGATGCTGGCATCCCATAACAGAGTGAGCTGGTTTGAGTCCTGGCTGCTCTGTCTCCAGTCCAGCTCCCCATTAATGCAACTGGGAAAGCAAAGGAAAACTGCCCAAGTGCTTAGGCCCCTGCTCAACAAGGATCCTCTTGGCTTTGGCATGGCCCAGCTACAGCTCCTGTGGCCATCTGGTGAGTGAACCACTTGACAGAAGACGTGTGTGTGTGTGTGTGTGTGTGTGTGTGTGTGTGAGAGAGAGAGAG
This sequence comes from Oryctolagus cuniculus, assembly GCF_051225735.1. Lineage (NCBI taxonomy): Eukaryota > Metazoa > Chordata > Mammalia > Lagomorpha > Leporidae > Oryctolagus > Oryctolagus cuniculus. The sequence goes on from NC_142868.1 coordinate 181,668,443, forward strand.
AGAGAGAGAGAGAGAGAGAGAGAGAGAGAAGGCTGACTCTGCCTTTTAAAGAAGCAAATTAATCCTCTTAAAAATTCCTTGCTGGATTCCTATTTTATCAACACTTTAACTGCTGGTATTCCTTAGAGTTTCTGGAGATTTTGATCCACATTCACTGAAATCACTGTGACTTCAAGTAAAGTACTTTTATTTCTAGAATCCATTCCTTACCGCTCAAACTTAAACAAATGTATATTCCACAGGCGCATGTTCCAACTTATCTGCTCCTACACCCATACTCTCTAGGTTAATGCCATCAATACATCCAGCAAGTAGTAACAGCAAAAATATGGCACTAATCTAATGAAGTCACTCACTGCCTCTTCTGTACAATGAAATACAAGCTTACTACCAGGACAAAATCCTTCACAGTTGGCAACCGAGTTTCTAAACATCTGATGCTCCAGACCCAAAACGTCACTAGGGACTAGCTGAATTATAATACCTCTAAGGGAACACTATTATACAGCAGTTTAAAAAATGAAAAAATTTAATGGAGAATGGGATTGGGAAGGGGAGAGGGAGGTGGAGGATGGGTGGGAGTGTGGGCGGGAGAGAGCATATGGGCGGAATAACTATTTTTCTAAAGCTGTACTGATGAAATGACTATTCCTTAAAAAATTTCACTTTAAAAAATGAAGCAACTACTTAATACTGACAAGGAATATCTCCAAGATAGGTGACATAAAAACAAGGAATACAACAGCATGAATATGCTACAACTTAAGTGATGAAAGGAAAGATTTTATATTCCTATTTGTTTTTACTTAAGACACATAAAACGTTTGGAGAAACATTTTTGAAAAGCAACTTTGTTTGCAAGCAGGAATGAGGAAGGAGATTGTTAAACCTTCTGAATTTTTAACAATACCAGTACTTATTTAATAAAAGAGAGAGAGTGAGTGAGAGAGAGAGAGAGAGAGAGAGAGAGAGGCTGGCACTATGGTGCAGCATTTAGACACCAGTTCCAGACCCGGCTGCTCCACTTCCAATCCAGCTCTCTGCTATGGCCTGGGAAAGCAGAAGATGGCCTAAGTCCTTGGGCCCCTGCACCCACATGGGATACCCAGAAGAAGCTCCTGGTTTCGGATCAGCGCAGCTCTGGCTGTTGCAGCCAACTGGGGAGTGAACCATCAGATGGAAGACCTCTCTTTCTCTCTGTCTCTCCTCTCTGTGTAACTCTGTGTAACTCTTTCAAAAAAAAAAAAATTTTTTAAAAAAAAGAAAAAACAGAAAAGCAAACTTTTGATGACTCAGCCAAGAAAGAATCATAGACCAGTTAAGAAACTGAGCAAGAGTTGATATGTGAAACAAAACCCCAGAAACTACATCTAGATAATAAGGGTTTGTGTTTTTAAGATTTATTTATTTATTTGAAAGTCAGAGTCACACAGAGAGAGAAGAGGCAGAGAGAGAAAGGGCTTCCATCCGCTGGCTCACTCCCCAACTGGCTACAAAGGCTAGAACTGTGCTGATCCGAAGCCAGGAGCCAGAAGCTTCTTCCGGGTCTCCCACTTGGGTGCAGGGGCCTATGGACTTGAGCCATCTTCTGCTTCCTCAGGCCATAGCAGAGAGCTGGGCTGGAAGTGGAGCAGCTGGGACTCAAACCAGCACCCATATGGGATGCCAGCACTGCAGGGGGCGGCTTCACCTGCAGTTTTTAAATTTTTTTTTAAAGATTTATTTATTTGAAAAGCAGAGTTACAGAGAGGCAAAGACAGAGAGAGAGAGAGAGGTCTTCCATCTGCTGATTCACTCCCCAGATGGCTGCAACGGCGGGAGCTGCACAGATCCTAAGCCAGGAGCCAGGAGCCAGGAGCCAGGAGCCTCTTTCGGGTCTCCCACGCAGGTGCAGGAGCCCAAGGACTTGGGCCATCTTCTGCGGCTTTCCAGGCCATAGTAGAGATCTGGATCAGAAGTGGAGCAGCTGGGAATAATAGGCACCCATATGGGATACCAGCCCTGCAGGAAGCAGCTTTACCCACTACACCACAGTGCCTGCTCCTAGATAGTAAGTTTTTTAAAGTGTAGCAAAGATCAAGAAAAATGAGGATATGGAAATAATTTTTAGTCTATTATCAGGAACCCTTAGCTTAAAATATTAAATAGTAGTGTTTATCACAGCATTAATTTAAAATAATTTTTAAAAAGGAGTGGCCGACGCCATGGCTCACTTGGTTAATCTCCCACCTGCAGCGCCGGCATCCCATACAGGCACCGGTTCTAGTCTCGGCTGCTCCTCTTCCAATCCAGCTCTCTGCTTTGGCCTAGGAAAGCAGTAGAAGATAGTCCAAGTGCTTGGGCTCATGAGAGACCAAGAAGAAGCACCTGGCTCCTGGCTTCAGATTGGCACAGCTCCAGCTGTTGTGGCCATTTGGGGAGTGAATCAACGAAGGAAGACCTTTCTCTCTGTCTCTCCCTCTCACTGTCTGTAACTCTACCACTCAAATAAATAAATAAAATCTTCAAAGTGAAAAAAAAAATCTTTAAAAAGGAAATTGCATAGAGTTACTTAAAACTTTAATTTAATTTTAAAAAGGAAATTGCTTAGCAGGTTAAGCTACAGTGGTTCGAGTCCCAGATGCTCCACTTCCAATCCAGCTCCCTGTCAATGTGCCTGGGAAAGCAGCAGAAAACAGCCTAAGTGCTTGGTCTCCTGCACCCATGTGGGAGACCTAAAGAAGCTCATGGCTCCTGGCTTCAACCTGGCCCGCTTCCAACTATTGCAGTCACTTGGGGAGCGAACCAGCAACTCTGCCTTTCAAATAAAATAAGTAAATCTTTAAAAAAAAAAATTAAGAAAGGAAACTGCATGTTCAGTAGCAAGTTTTTCTTCATAAATGGCTATTTATGTGGTGTATTTACTTAATAGTATAACCTCAGTTTTCAAAGTTTAGCTTGTAGCGAATCACCAAGAAGGCTCTGTCTAAACAGACTTGGGTTTCCACTTCAACAGATCAGAGGTAGAATCTAAGAATTTGCATTTCCAACAAGTTTTAGGTACTGCTGGTGAATGATCCACACCTTGAAGCCACTGTCTCCACTCTCTCCACATTTCACAAAATGGAGCATTCTTTACTATAAGAAAATCAACCAAGCACAGACTAAACTACACAATGACTAAGGAAGGCCAAATACTGACTAAAAGCAAACCATCTACTGAAGCCTATTGCGGTAGTTACATTAAGTGACTAATGGCAGGGCAGAGAGCCAAGCTGTAATACTACTCCATGGTACATTTCAAATCTACAAGAAACATGATCATAAAATACCAAGGAGGCAGGCATATCACACCAATACTTTCAGGAAAATGTGTCTTAAAGTAGAGTCAAGAACAAATTATCAAAAACTTTAAATTGTTCAGTTTTTAAAAATTATTTATTTGAAAGTCAGAGTGACAGAGAAGATCTGCAACAGCCAGGGTTGGGCCAGGCCAAAGACAGGAATGGAAGGCAGGAACCCAAGTACTCGGGCCGCCATCCCCATGCCTTCCCAGAAGCATTAGCAGGAAAGCAGATCAGAAGTGCAGCAGATAGGACTTGAACCAATACTCCAATGCGGGATGCCAGTATTTTAAGTGGCAACTTAATCCACTGTGCCACAACCAGACCCTTAAACTGTTTATTCTTGAAATTAAGTTATCTTTAAATTTCTTCTAAAAATTTTTAAAGACTTATTTATTGCAGAGATACAGAAAAAGAAAGGGGGGGAGGGAGATTGATCAATCTCCCATCCACTGGTTCACTCTCCAAATGGCTGCAAGAGCCAGGGCTGGGCCAAGACACAGCCAGGAGCCAGAAGCTTCTTCCAGGTCTCCCACATGGGTACAGGGGCCTAAGCACTTGGTCCATCCTTTGCTGCTTTCCCAGGTACATTAGTAGGGAACTAAATCAGAAGTGGAGCAGCCGGGACTCGAACCATTGACCAAATGGGATGCCAGCACTGAAGGAGGAAGCTTAAACTTTCTAGGACACAGCTCTGGCCCCTACTCAAAATGTTTAATGTTTCAGATCTCACTTCTTGGGTAGCCAAAGAAACTGAAATTTAGTACACTGAAGAGATATATGCATTTTTTTAAATTTCTACAGATTTTTAAAATTCATTTGAAAGGCAGAGTTACACAGGGCTGGCACTGCGGTGCAGTAGGTTAAGCCTCTGCCTCTCCCGGCAGATGGAAGATCGATCTCTTGCTCTCCCCGCTCCTCTCTAACTTTGCCTTTCTTTCTTTCTTAAAATTTTTGTTTAAGAGGCAGTGTTACAGACACAGAGAGGGAGAGATCTTCATCCACAGGTTCACTCCCAAAATGGCCACAACAGCTGGAACTGGGCAGCCAGTAGCCAGGAGCTTCTTCTGGGCCTCCCACGCAAGTGCAGGGGCCCAAGCACTTTGGCCATCTTCCACGGCTTTCCCAGACCATCAGCAGAGAGCTGGATTGGACATGGAACAGCTGAAACTTGAACCGGCACCCACATGGGATGCCAGCATCACAGGCAGAGGCTTGACCTGCTATGGCACACTGTCGGCCCTGATATCTGCACTCTTAAGTTCATTTCACCATTATACATAACAGCCAAAGTAAGTGTTCTTTAACAGAGGACTGGACAAAGAACGTGTAGTGTACAAAATGACATGCCATACGGTCTTAAGAAGGAGGAAATTCTATCATTTGGAACAACATGAATAGAACCGGAGGGTGCTGCTGATGAGATGAGCCAGGCACATAAAGACAAACACTGTATGATCTTTTAAGATTTATTTATTTGAGGCCGGCGCCACAGCTCACTAGGCTAATCCTCCGCCTTGCGGCGCCAGCACACCGGGTTCTAGTCCCGGTTGGGGCGCCGCATTCTGTCCCGGTTGCCCCTCTTCCAGGCCAGCTCTCTGCTGTGGCCCGGGAGTGCAGTGGAGGATGGCCCAAGTGCTTGGGTCCTGCACCCCATGGGAGACCAGGAGAAGCACCTGGCTCCTGCCATCAGATCAGCGCAGTGCGCCGGCCGCGGCGGCCATTGGAGGGTGAACCAACAGCAAAGGAAGACCTTTCTCTCTGTCTCTCTCTCACTGTCCACTCTGCCTATCAAAAAATAAAAAAAAAATTAAAAAAAAGATTTATTTATTTGAAAGAGTACAGAGCAGGATAGCGAAACAGAGACATAATCCGTTCACTGCTTCACCCCCCCAAATGGCCACAACGACCAGGCTGAAACCAGGAGACTGGATCTCCATCCAGGTCTTCTACATGAGAGGTCCCAGGCCCAAGTAGTTGGTCCATCTTCGGCTGCTTTCCCAGGTGCATTAGCGCAGGGAGCTGGATTGGAAATGTAGCAGCTCAGACAAAAACCGGTGCTCACATGAGATGCCATCATGGCAGGCTGCAGCTTGCTGTGCTACACATCAGATACCAACCTCATGTACGATCTCATTTTTATGTGGACTCTCAAACTGCCAGTCATGCAGAAACAGAAAGCAGTAAAGAGATGGGGGAGGGGGGGTGCTGATAAAGGATCCAAAGTTTAAATTAGACTGAAGGGCAAGTTTTCAGAGGTCTATTGCACTCCTTTGATAACAGCTAGTAATAGTGTAGATTTCAAAATGCTAAAATAATAAATAAGTGCTGGGAGCCAACACTGTGGCACAGCAGGTTAAGCCACCACTTGTAACACCAGCATCCTCTACCAGAGTGTCCATTTGAGTCTCAGCTGCTCCCTTACTTATCCAGCTCCCTGCTGGTGCCTCTGGGAAGGCGTGTGAAGATGGCCGAAGTCTTGTGCTCCTGCCACCCATATGGGAGATCAGGATGGAGTTCCTGGCACCTGGCTTTGGTACGACCCTGCCCTGGCCATTGTGGCCATGTGAGGAGTGAACCAGCACACAGATTTCTGTCTCCCTGTCTCTCCCTCTCGGTCATTCTGCCTTTCAAATAAATAAATAAATCTTAAAAAAAAAAAAAAAAGAATTTTTCAAAAAATATTTAATAATCTCACCAAAAATAAATGATGTTATTGAGATGTAGATATATTGATCAGCTCAATTGAGTCCTTCTGTAACATACACAGTTCTAAATATCACACTGTATCCTACACACAAAATCATTTTTATTCAAAAATAATTCTGAAGAGTCAGGTGTTTAGCCTACTGTAGCTGCCAATGTCCAACATCCAAACACCTGGTTCAACTCCTGACCCTGGCTTCTTCCTCCAGCTCCCTACTCATTCAGACCCTGGAGGCAGCAGAGATGGCTCAAGCAATTAGCTCACTGCCTGCCATTCACTTGAGAAACCTGAACGAAATTTCAATCTCCTGGCTTCAGCCCTGGCCCAGGGCCAGGATGTTGTGGGCATCTGGGGAGCGGGCTGGCAGACAGGAGCACTCTTGCTCTGCTTCTCAAATAAATGAAAATAAAAATAATGTTCAGGGGCTGGTGCCATGGCGCACTAGGTTAATCCTCCGCCTGCGGTGCCAGCAACCCATATAGGTGCCGGTTCTAGTCCCACTCACTCCTCTTCCAGTCCAGCTCTCTCTCTGTTGTGGACTGGGAAAGCAGTGGAGGATGGCCCAAGTGCTTGGGCCCCTGCACCTGCATGGGAGACCAGGAAGAAGCTCCTGGCTCCTGGCTTTGGATCAGCTTACTTCCGGCTGTAGCGGCCATTTGGGGAGTGAACCAGTGGAAGGAAGACCTTTCTCTCTGTCTCTTTGTCTGTAACTCTACCTCTCAAATAAAAATAAAATAATGTTCAGGGTCTGGCATTGTGGCATAGAGGGAAAAGCCACCGCTCATGACGTTGGCATCCCATACAGGCAATGGTTCAAGAACTGACTGCTCTACTTCCAATCCAGCTCCCTGCTAATGCGCCTGGAAAAGCAGCAGAAAATGGCCCAAGTGCTTGGGCCCCTGCACCCATGCAGGAGACCCGGAAGAAGCTCCAGGCTCCTGGCTTCAGCCTGGCATAGCCCAGGCATTTGCAGCCACTTGGGGATGAACCACTATATGGGAGATATCTCTCTTTCTCCCTTCCTCCCTTCCTCCCTCCCTCCCTCCCTCCTTCCTTCCTTCCTTCCCTCTCATAACACTGCCTTTCAATACATTTTCTAAAAAAATTTAAAAATAAAAAAGTTCAAAACTTCCAAAGCCCACAATTTTTTAAATTAATTCTTTATTTTCAGCCCCTTATTCAGTTCAATCAGCAAGTAATGAGACAATAAAACAAGCTGTATTTGAGAATACAGTTTGCTAAAACATACTCAACAGCGCAATTTAAAATTCAAAAAATTAACTAAAATTCAATAGAAAATGGGAGGAGGCACATGTTCAAAGCAACAGTCCATTTAGGGCAGGAATGGGGCATTATGGGACTGTACAGATGTATTACAAATATAGGAACAGTATTCCAAGGATAGAAATGTTACCAAAACATGAATTACATGTTCAAAGAGCAAACTGTGGGTAACTAAATCACTGCAGAAAATGGACATCAAAAGAAAGATCACAACCCAGGGCAAAGGATAGAGCATTCATATATATTAATATTCATATATACACACAACCTCATCACCACTGACCTAAAACAATACCTACTAAAAAGCTTCACCCAGAAAAAAAGGCAAAAACAGCTCAATAAAATGTGTGCTGGGAACAGAAGAAGAAAGTTTAAAATAAAATGCCTGTGGTTTTTTTTTTTTAAGCTCTATGATTTTTGGCACCTACACATAAAAATATCAATTTTTCTTTTCTTTTTAATTTTTAAAAGCTTCATTTATTTATTTGAAAGACAGAGTTGCAGAGAGGCAGAGGCAGAGAGGCAAAGGGAGAGGGAGATTGCTCTTCCATCCTCTCTGGTTCACTCCCCAAATGGCTGCAACAGCCAGAGATGGGTCAATCTGGAGCCAGGAGCCAGGAGCCAGGAGCTTCTTCCGGGTCTCCCATGTGGGTACAGGGGCCCAAGGACCTGACCATCTTCTGCTGCTTTCCCAGGCCATAGCAGAGAGCTGGATCAGAAGTGGAGCAGCCGGGACTGGAAATGGCACCCATACAGGATGCCGGGCACTGCAGGCAGTAGGTTTACCTGCTATGCTACACTGAGGCCCCAAAACATCAATTTTTCAAAAGAGAAATTACCCAAAAAAAGGGTGATGATACATTCTAAAAAGTGAGTTACATTAGCTCTTACCTGGTTAAAATCGAAATAATTTTTAGCACCTTAACAATACACTAACCTTTAGTCACAAATAGCCCCACAGAGTAAGCAGCCTATATGCTGCTTAGTTACCTGTGTGAACATTTTTATTACAATATTTCACCCAAACACCAACTGCCAAAGCCTGTGGACACATGCTCCAGAAAGCTCCCATTCTCTTCTTCCGAGGGACACATGGGAAGTGAGAAAAGGCTGACCTCCCAGGAGACCTCCTTAAAGGTTACATAGAAGCCAGTCTCACTAAGATGCTATTTATGGCTCTGACATTCAAACATCTGCTTAGATCCTTTCTGAATCCACTTAATATGGAGAAATGACTTCTTTATATGTATTATTCAATGTGGAAAGATCCACTTACCTCCAAAACTGGTTCACTCACATTTCAAAGGATGACCCTCCAACAATCCTAGTACTTGACAACTGGTGAATAAGTATTTAGGTTACCTTATCTAGACTCATAAATTGTATTATAGTCACCCTTTCTCTTCACTTTTCCACTCACACATCCCCATTTATCTTTTTAATACAAAAGACTATTCCTATCATTTCCTTTTTTAAACTTTTATTTAATAAATACAAATTTCCAAAGTACAACTTTTGTATTACAGTGGCTTTTTCGCCCCCATAACCTCCCTCCCACCCGCAACCATCCCATCTCCCACTCCCTCTCCCATCCCATTCTTCATCAAGATTCATTTTCAATTATCTTTATATACAGAAGATCAGTTTAGTATATACTAATCAAAGATTTCAACAGTTTGCACCCACACAGAAACAGAAAGTATAAAGTACTGTTTGAGTACTAGTTATACTGTTAATTCACATAGTACAACACTTTAAGGACAGAGATCCTACATGGGGAGTAAGTGCACAGTGACTCCTGTTGTTGATTTAACAACTGACACTCTTATTTGTGGCGTCAGTAATCACCCGAGGCTCTTGTCATGAGCTGCCAAGGCTACGGAAGCCTCTTGAGTTTGCCAACTCCAATCTTATTTAGACAAGGCCATAATCAAAGTGGAAGTTCTCTCCTCCCTTCACAGAAAGGTACCTCCTTCTTTGATGGCCCGTTCTTTCCACTGGGATCTCACTCACAGAGATTTTTCATTTAGGTTTTGTTTTGTTTTGTTTTGTTTTGCCACAGTGTCTTGGCTTTCCATGCCTGAAATACTCTCATGGGCTTTTTAGCCAGATCCAAATGCCTTAAGGGCTGATTCTGAGGCCAGAGTGCTGTTTAGGACATCTGTCATTCTATGAGTCTGCTGTGTATCCTGCTTCCCATGTTGGATTGTTCTCTCCTTTTAAATTCTATCAGTTAGTATTAGCAGACATCTATCATTTCATAATACATCATTTGGCCAACATCTTGCAGGAAAAATTATTCTGCAAACATTACACCAATTATACTTAAAGCATCAACACTTAATCATTTTCATTATGTCTCCAAAAAGAATACTGAAGATGGGGGGCTGACGCTGTGCTGTAGCGCGTGAGGCTGCTGCCAGCATCCCATAGGGGCACTGGTTCGAGTCCCAGCTGCTCCACTTCCAACACAGCTCTCTGCTGTGGCCTGGGAAAGCAGTGGAAGACGGCCCAGGCCCTTGGGTCCCTGAACCCATGTGGGAGACTAGGAAGAAGCTCCTGGCTCCTGGCTTTGGATCAGCGCAGCTACGGCCATAGCGGCCAATTGGAGAGTGAACTGGCAGAGGCAAGACCTCTCTGTCTCTCTGCCTCTCCTCTGTGTAGCTCCACCTTTCAAATAAAAAATAAAAAGAATATTGAAGATGGAAGACTTCTTTTCACTGATGATAATGACAAATTCATAAATAGTTAACTATATGGTAAGGTAACATAACTGTAATCCTTATTTTAGTTTTCAGGGCTTCTCCTTAAACGTCTGATCTGAAATCACTTCCCACTGGCTGAACATGCTACCTGCATAACAGCAAAAGTTCGCTGCTTCTCAACTGTTTTCAGCTTAATTGTCAATGGTGGTAAAGCACTAAGGAAACATCAATCAGAGCAGGCATTCAGCTACTAGTTAAGATGTCTGTGTCCTACATCAGCAAGCCTATATTCATTGGTCAGCCCCAGTTCCTGACTCCAGCTTCCCACCAATGCAGACCCTGGGAGGCAGTGGTAATGGCTCGGTAAGTGGGTTCCTGTATCAACACGTGAAATGTGGACTACAATCTTGGCTTCTGGCAATGGTCCCTGCTCATCTTTAGCCTTTGTATGCATCTGGGGAGGAAATGATCAGACAGGAGCTTGTTCTCACATGCTCTCTTTCTCTCTGTCCCTCTCTGCTTCTCAAATGAATGAATTTTACAAAATTGCTTTTAAAACCCACCAAGTAAAATTTAAGTGGCTTTAATTTAGGAGATGCATATATATAATGAGAGTCTGGAATGTAGTCAGAGGTTGAGAGAAAGCTAATTTCCAGACAAATGTGGTGTTATTAAGATGGGTGTTTAAAATTCTACATCTTTAAAGAAAAAAAAAAAAAAGTTCTACATCTTCCTTAAGCCCAGTAACCATAACTACGTAAGAAAACAAAACAGGAGGCCGGCGCTGTGGCTCAATAGGCTAATCCTCCACCTTGCGGCGCCAGCACACCAGGTTCTAGTCCCGGTCGGGGTGCCAGATTCTGTCCCGGTTGCCCCTCTTCCAGGCCAGCTCTCTGCTATGGCCCGGGAGTGCAGTGGAGGATGGCCCAAGTGTTTGGGCCCTACACCCGCATGGGAGACCAGGAGAAGCACCTGGCTCCTGGCTTCGGATCAGTGCAATGCGCCGGCCAGCGGCGGCCATTGGAGGGTGAACCAACAGCAAAAGGAAGACCTTTCTCTCTGTCTCTCTCTCTCTCACTGTCGACTCTTCCTGTCAAAAAATAAATAAAAAAGAAGAAGAAGAAAACAAAACAGGAGCCAGCGCTGTGGCATAGCAGGTAGAACCGCTGCCTGCAGTGCCAGCATCCCATTTGGGCACTGGTTTGAACCTGGCTGCTCCACTTTTGATCCAGACCTCTGCTATGGCCTGGGAAAGCAATGGAAGGTGTCCCAAGTGCTTGGGCCTCTGTACCCACGTGGGAGATAAGAGGAAGCCCCTGGCTCCTGGCTTCAGATAGGCCCAGCTCCAGCTATTGCAACCATTTCGGGAGTGAACCTGCAGATGGAAGATCTCTCTCTCCCTCTGCCTCTGCCTCTCTTTAACTCTTTCAAATAAATAAATATTTTAAAAACAAAGTGAACTTAAAAAAGCATAAAACTCCTATTTTGTACAATTTAAAATGTCTTAGAAGAGCAACAAAAGTATTGAGAAGCTAATCCTAACAGGTATGAAAGAGTGATATTTTGATACAATTTTCAGAACCTCAACTAGGCTTCAAACTCTACAAGTGCAGGTACCTAGTCTGTATAAATCACTACTGCATCCCTAGTGCTTAGTACAGGATGTGTAACTCATTTTAAAATCTCAATTTTTTAAATAAATGACAAATACAAGAGACGGTAGTTTAATTTCCTAGTCTGTAAAAAAAGAAATGCTAATCTCAAAATACAGATAGGTAATCTGAGTCTGGCATTGTGGCATAGCAGGCTAAGCCTCCCGCCTGTGATGCCAGCATCCCAGTTCCAGATCTGGCTGCTCCACTTCCAATCCACAACGCTGGCCCCCATGGTTTATTTTCTTTAAAATTTCTTTGACCCCTCTTACACACATAGGCTAGCACCTAGCTGCCTTAACAATATGAATTTTGACATGTCAACATGAACTCATATTACTAGATATGTGCCCTGACTCTGTGCACTGAAAAGGCCTAGAAAAAATGACCAATCTAAATGCAAGGAAAACTATTCACATTAGGTAGCCAGGCAGGCATTGCCACAGGTGAAGAGAGGCCACCTCAGCTCTTGTCTCATGTAGAATTCCCACGCCGACACGGCAGTGAGCAAAGCAAGATTTACAGGAGTCAGAAACCTCCTGCTGCAGCAGCCAGGAGGGGCTCCCAGGAAGACCTACTAACAATTCTTATCCACTGAGACGAAGAGTTAATGTTTGAAAAAATCATTAAATTCTAGGTACCTTCTTACTCATTTATTATGCTGAATACATGTCTCCACACATTAGAATACAAGTATGCAAAGAGCCACTACTTAAATTTTTTTTTTAAATTCACACTTATAATGTCGAATTGAAGGCCACAGTATCTTTAAAACTAAGAACATCAAGGTAGAACTCAAAAATCCCATTTTGTAATCGCTAACATTTACTAGGTTTCATATCAGCTAAAGTTAAGAATCAGATGCAGTACCATTCAATGCCAAGTACTACACTCACACTATTAGTCCCATGCAATTCTGACAAATTAAAATTTGCTGAGTCATCTGTTGTTCAGAATCCTATAAAATAATATGAATCACAAGCATAAAACTGAAATTTAAAACTACATACTCTGTTCAAAAAGCCAAAATATGCTTTTCCCCACATCTTTCAGCCAAGAATCATGAATCTGTCTCCTTTAACATGTCACTTTTCTGCATGGTACTAAAACTACCTTGATTCTCTACTACATCCATCTGACCTTGCTACACAAGGAAAACCTCATTATTTGGAGAGTGGGCTGGATTTTTTTTTTTTTTAAGCATGCCCCAACTCTACTGGGTAATATGAGCTAAATCACTAGGTCAAAATCATTTGAAGCCAGAAATTTGAGAAAGAAGAAAAAGATCTTTCTGTCATCATCTCTCCAAAGTCACACCAAAACAACAAGGAAAACAACAAACATAAATAAATTCTACTTTAATTTCAATGAATAAACATTGCAATTCCTATCACAATCGGTGAAGACAAAGAAGTCTATGATTTCAGGGCCTGCTGAGAAAAATAACAGAAGGAGCAAGCCAATTTATGCCTCAGAACCTTGGAAAGCTTTAGCAACAGGAGTTATCAGACACCAGGCAGAAAGGGAAGGCCTGGTTAAGTCAACACAAGGACATCTTAAGACATAGCTTCATCTTACACAGCTAGATATTCCTATTCCCTGAAGATCTACCAGGAGTCTAACTGCTATTCAGACAATCTGAAACAGATATACTCTGAACTCAGGAACACTAGGTTCAGTGGAGAATGGGGATAAGACTAAAAAGGAGACTAAACACAAATGTGTACAATTAAAGCTAAACCCATACTCACCACTGAAGGCCCTTTAGCTGCTTAGATTCAAAAAGGCAAGCAGCCAAATTAATACTCTCCTTCCCATGTATCAAGCAAGTAATATGATTGGCTTTCTCTGGAGAAACTGAATGGCTCAAGAAACAAGAGCTACAGACATCACAACTTGGATCTTCTCCCAGTGGGGGGAAAAAAATAGGCTCACTGTTCCATCACCACCGTGTAGCAGAGTCCATCAGCGGAAAACCCTACCCATGATTACAGAGCTTGCAAACATCTCTTAAATGATTCATTCTTAATCATGAATACATAGCCTGAAATCACCAATTATTTGAATAAAGCCTCTAAAATAAAATACAGAATAAAAAGTGTAGGAGTGGCATTGTGGCACAGCGGGCTAAGCTGCCACTTGCAACCCAGGCAGTCCAAACCAGAACGCCATGGCATTTGAGCCCTGGCTGCTCAACTTCCAATCCAGTTTCCTGCAAGTGTGCCTGGGAAGGCAGTGGAGGACGGCCCAAGTACTTGGGCCCTACTATTATGGGGGAGACCCAGATGGAATTCCTGGCTGCTGGCTTTGGCCTGGCCCTTCCCTAGCTGTTGTGGCCATTTGGGGACGGAACCAGAACATGGAAGATCTCTGTCTCTCTCTATATACCCTATCCTTCAAGTAGATGAAAATAAACATTTTAAAAGTTAAATTTGAGATCATCTCCCAGAAGTAGAATAAGTTTAAAAAGTTAGAGAACAGGGAATTAGACAACCCAGGCAGACCAACATTCAGTTAAAAAGAAAACGAGGATAGGTGTTGTGGCACAGTAGGTTAAGTTACCTCTTGGGACACCTGCATCCCTGATCAGTGCTGATTCAAGTCCCAGGTACTCTGCACTTCAGACCCAGCTTCCTTCTAATATCCTGCCTGGAAGGCACTAGATGATGGCTCAAGTATTTGGCTTTTGTCACTCACATGGGAAACCTGGATAAAGTTCCCAGATCCTGGCTTTAGCCCAGTACTAGCTATTGCAAGCATTTGGGGAGTGAACCAGTAGATACTAACTTGCTCACTCGCTCTTTCTCTCTCTCTGCCTATTTTCTTTTCCCTCTCTCTGTTACTCTGCTTTTCAAATAAATAAAAATAATTTCCTAAAGATTTATTTATTTATTTGAAAGGCAGAGTTAGAGAGAGAGAGAGAAGTCTTCCATCCACTGGTTCACTCCTGAAATGGCCTCACTGGCCAGAGCAGGGCCCATCCGAAGCCAGGAGCTTCTTCTGGGTCTCCCATGTGAGTGCAGAGGCCCAAGGACTTGGGCCACCTCCTACTGCTTTCCCAGGCCATTGCAGAGAGCTAGATCAGAAGTGGAGCAGCCAGGAATTTAAACAGTGCCCATCTGGCATGCCAGCATTGCAGGTGGCAGCTTTACCCACTACACCACAGCAGCCACAACATTGGCCCTCGCTTTACAAATAAATAAAAATAATTAACATAAAAAAGAGGTGTGCACATTTGACACACTGGTTAAAACTCTTCCTGGGATACCTACATCCCATAATAGAGCTCCTGGGTTTGAGTCCCAGTTCCATTCTTAATTCTAGTTTCCTGCTACTGCACACCTTGGAAGGAGGCAGGTGATGGCTCCAGTCATTTGTTCTCTGCCACCCACAGAGCTGGAGTTCCAAGTTCCAGGCTTCAGCCTGCCCCAACCCTGGCTGTGCAGACACTGAGGGAGCGAACCAGGGGAAGGGAGGATCTCTCTTTCTCTCTTTTAGATAGCATAGTGAATAAATAAAAGCAAACAGAAAATAAAGGGAAGGAAAATATAGAGGGAGAATACCGCAAGAAAATTTCAATAAGTAAGATCTGAAAAGGCCCATCAAGAGTACACAGAAAAACTGATTTAAAAAAAATAAATCCACAGGGTGGGTGTTTGCTGCAGCATCTAACGATGCCACTTGGGACACCTACAAGCCATACAGGAGTGCCTGGTTTGAGTCCTACCTCTATTTCAAATCCAGCTTCCTAATAAACACCCTGGGAGGCAGCAGATGATACTTCAAGTGCTTGGGTCTCTGCCACCCACATGGGTGACCTGGATTAAGTTCCAGGCTCATCATTACAGCCTGGCCCACGTCCAGCTAGTTATTGCAGGCATTTGGGCAGTGAAGCAGCAGGTGGTAGATCTGTTTCTCTTTCAAATAACAAAATGAAATGAAAACAGATTTTAAAAATTTTTACAAGACCCATCCACCAAGGGTATACGATTGTAAAATGTATTAATAGAAATTTTAAAAATTAAAAAATCTGAAACCTTCCAAGACAAACTAGGCTTTTTTTTAAAAAAATTTGTTTTAATAAAGATTTATGTATTTGAAAGTCAGAGTTACACAGAGAGAGGAAGGAGAGGCACAGAGAAAGGTCTTCTATCCACTGGTTCACTCCCCAATTGACCGCAATGGCCAGAGCTGTGCCAATCCGAAGCCATGAGCCAGGAGCCTACACTGGGTCTTCCCATGTGGGGGCAGGGACCCAAGAACTTGGGCCATATTCTACTGCTTCCCAGGCCATTAGCAGAGAGATGGATGGGAAGTGGAGCAGCTGGCACTCAAACCAGCGCCCACATGGGATGCCAGCACTGCAGGCAGCAACTTTACTCGCTACGCCACAGCACCGGCCCCCAAAAAAGTTTTTTTTTTTTTCTTTATTTGAAAGGCAGAGTTAGAGAGAATCTTCCATCCACTGGTTCACAACTCAAATTGCTGCAACGGCTACAGCTGAGCCCATCAGGAACCAGGAGCTTCCTCCAGGTATCCCACATGGGTGCAGGGGCCCAAGCACCGAACTAGGCTATTAAGGAGAAACAATCAAAATGATATTGCACTTGTCAGCATCATCAGATGCTACAAAAGTTTGGAATAATGCTTTCTAAACCCTAAAAAAATAAAAAATAAAAAAAAAGTCCCCAGAATTCTCTGATCTGTCAAATACTCTGAGTAAAAAGAATTAAGACACTGTCAAACACAGTCTCTGGGCCAGCGCTGTGGTGTAATAGGCTAGGCCTCTGCCTGCAGCACTGACATCCGCAGTCCCAGCTGCCCCACGTCCGACCCAGCTTCCTGCTATCGCCTGGGAAAGCAATGGAAGATGGTGCAAGTGCTTGGGCCCCTACACCCACGTGTCAGACTGGAGGAAGCCACTGGCTCCTGGCTTCAGATCCGCCCAGCTCCAGCCATTGCAGCCATCTGGGGAGTGAACCAGTGGATGGAAGACCTTTGTCTTTTTCTCTCTCTCTCTCTTTCTCTCTCTCTCTCTCTCTCTCTATATATATATATATAAAACTCTGCCTCTCAAATAAATAGATCTTTTTTTAAAAAGTCTCAAAAATGTCCTTTTTCAGAAATGTGCTCTTTGTACAAGAATCTACTAGAGGACATGCTCCAAGACAATAAACCAACAAAGGGATGGTAACAAACTAGATGCCACACAAAGAGGAATGACCAAGACAACAGCTGTGCAGCAGGCCTAATTAATAACCAGTCTACTGCTAAAGCAGGAGGGAGAAAGAATCTAGAAGAAAGCAGTGTGCAGGAAAACAACAGAAACTGCAAGATAAACTCTCAAATGTGGAAACTCATTTTGAGAAGTGATTGGAGGATGCAGGCAGACTAGATATGAGTAAAAGGAAATGAATTAAAGAAAATGTTTAACTTTAGAAGACAGGGAATAGGGTAGACTATCTGGCTAAACAATGAATATTTGCATGGGCATATTAATGTAACCATCAGATATCAATTTAACAAGAATTGGAACAGAATGGGATGAGATTATAAAAGGCTAAAACTCTCACCTAGAATTAAATTAATGGCTCCAAAGATACCTGTATAAGCATCTCTTCTGAAAACACAGGGGGCCAGCACCATTGCGCAGTAGGTTAATCATCCACCTGGGCACTGACATCCCATATGGGCGCCGGTTCTAGTCCCAGCTGCCCCTCTTCCAGTCCAGCTCTCTGCTATGGCCTGGGAAAGCAGTAAAAGATGGCCCAAGTGCCCGGGCCCCTGTCCCCAAGTGGGAGACTGGGAAGAAGCTCCTGGCTCCCGGCTTTGGATCGGCGCAGTTCCGGCCATTGTGGCCATCTGGAGAGTGAACGAACAGAAGGAAGACCTTTCTCTCTGTCTCTCCCTCTCACTGTCTGTAACTCTACCTCTCAAATAAAAATAAAAACTTAAAAAAAAAAAAAAACACACACACACACACACACAGGGGCAGATAGTAGAGAGAGGATGCCCCTGAAGTGGAGTGAGAACAGGACAAGGGGTTACTTCTTTTCATTACCGAAAACCTTTCAGCAGTATTTTATTTCAAATATATGTGTGTGTGTATCCAAATGAATATATATATCTGAATATATATGTATATATAAATCTGAATGAATATATCACTGGATGAATAAACACTCATTTTCAAAACTTTTCAGAAAGCTCAGTTTAGATTTACGGTAAGGAGTAAACCACCCTGTCAACTTTAATTCCTACAGGGTCCTATAGACTCTGAAACCCTTCAGAACATTTTCATCACCTGACATGTGAGTGACTGGAGAGAGGGAAGCCTAAAATTCAAGGGATAAAACCCAAGTGACTGGAGGTCCCATTCATGGGGTGGGAGGAGGGGTACAAACCTCAATCAAAACACCACACCATATAAAAATCAACTCACACACAATTTTTTTTTTTTTAAGATTTATTTTTATTTATCTGATAGAGTTACAGAGAGAGGTAGAGACAGAGACGTCTTCCATCCGCTGGTTCACTCCCCAGATGGCCGCAATGGCTGGAGCTGTGCCAATCCGAAGCCAGGAGCCAGGAGCTTCTTCCGGATCTCCCACATGGGTTCAGGGGCCCAAGGATTTGGGCCATCTTCTACTGCTATCCCAGGCCATAGCAGAGAGCTAGATCGGAAGAAGAGCAGCCAAGTCTCAAACCGGCACCCATATGGGATGCCAGCGATTCAGGCCAGGGCGTTAACCCACTGCGCCACAGCGCCGGCTCCACTCACACACAATTTAACAGGTGAAACATAAAACCATAAACCCTAGGAAAAATACAGAAGAAACTCTTGGGGATTGAGGATAGACAGAACTCTTAGCCACAAAAGCATGGTTCATAAATGAACCCCATAAGAATTTTTTTGTTTATTTTTATTTATTTGGGACAGCAACAGCAAGAAGTATCTTCCACCTGCTAGTTCACACCCCAAATGCCCTCAACAGACAACAGCTGGGACAGGGCCAGGCCGAAGCCAGGAACTCCATCAACGTCTCCCACATGAGTGGCAGGGACCCAAGTACTTGAGTAATTGTCTGCTGTTTCTTAGGGTGCACATTAGCAGTAAGCCGGGTCAAAGCCGAGGTGGGCGGCCAGTGGCGCCAGCATCCAATACAGGCACCAGTTCCAGTCTCAGCTGCCCCACTTTCAATCCAGCTTCCTTCTATTGGCCTGGCAAAGCAGTCAAAGATGGCCCAAGTGCTTGGACCCCTGCACCCACGTGGGAGACTCAGAAGAAGCTCCTACCTACAGATTAGCCCATCTCCAGATGTTGTGGCTTTTTGGGGGAGTGAACCAAAGGATGAAAGACCTCTCTCTCTGTTTCTCCCTCTCTCTGTCTGTAACTCTGCCTCTCAAATAAAAATAAACAAATCTTAAAAAAAAAAAAAATGTAGAGGTGGGATCTGACTCCAGGCACTTCAACACAGAATGTGAATATCCCAAGCACCAACTTACCCAACTGAACTACAACGCCTGCCCCAGATTCTTAAACTTTTGCTCTGCAAAAGCCTGTGTGAAAAAGTTGAAAAGACACGCTACAGACTGGGAGAAAATGTCTGCTAACCAGAGACACAACAAAGGACTAGAATTCATTTTTTCCTTCAAGAGGCTGAAAGAGAGAGAGACAAGAATTCCTCTCTGCTGGTTCACTTCCCAGTTGTCCACAACAGCCAGGGCTGGGCTGGACCGAAGCTGGGAGCCAAGAATTTAACCCAGGTCTTCCAGCTGGGTGACAGGAACTCAACTACTTGAGCCATTACCTGCTGCCTCCCAGGGTCTGCCCTGACAGAAAGTGGAACTGGAAGCAGGAGTCAGGAATCAATTCCAGATGCTCTGATATGAGAAGCAGGTGTTGTAACCACTAAGCCAAACGCCAGCCCCAGCACTAGGATTTTAAATGTTTAAAAACCTTTCAAGATTCAAAAGTTAAACAAAGTTTTACCAATTCAATTAAAAGAAGGGTAACCACTGAACAGACATTTCACTGAAAAAGATATACAAATGGCAAATAAGCACATAAAAAGATTAACGCCATTGATTGTAACAGAAATGAAAATTAAAAACCACAATGAGATAATCAGGACACAGTTATCAGAAAGGCTAAAATACAAAATAATGACAATGCCAAATGATAGTGAGGGTGAGAATGCGGAGGAACTGGCTCACTCATAAACTGCTGGTGGGAGTGTACAATGGCACAGCTGTTCTGGAAACTTGGCAGTTTCTTATAAAACTAAACATGCAATTACCAAGTGACCCAGCAACTGCACTCTTGGGCATTTATTCCAGAGAAATGAAAATTTATGACTACACAAAAACCTGTACACAAATATCCAAAGCAGCTTTAAGTACAGTAAAACCAAGAATGAGGCTTGGCATTCCTCAACAGGTAAATGGTTCAGCAAATTGTACTATATCTATATCATGAAATACTATGTAACATCAAAAAAGAATTCTGGGGGTCAGTGTTGAGAACACCACTTACAACACCAGCATTCCATGTTTGCTTCTGATCCAGCTCCATGCTAATATGCTTGAGAAGAGAGCTGAAGATGGCCCAAGTCCTTAGCACTTGAGTTTCTCAGCAGATAGAATCTCTCTCGGCTCCTCTCCCTCTCTTCTTCTCTCCCTCCATATCATTCGTTCAAATAAATAATTTTTTTTAAAAAGTTATTAATACAGATCACTTGGATGAAGCTCCAGGAAATTATACAGACTTAAAGAAAGGAAAAGAGCCAATCCCAAAAGGTTACAACCTGTAGTACTCCATTCATATAGCATTTGTGAAATGACAAAATTTTAGAAATGGAGGGCAGATTTGTAGTTATCAAGGGTTAGTGGGGAAAAACAGGGGTGGGGTATGGTTATGTAAAACAACACGGAGGACCCTTGTCCCTTGAACTGTTCAGTATCTTGACTGTGGTGGTGGATAAAACTTTCACAAGTGATGAAATTACATAGAATTTAGCACACACATGAGTACAAATAAAACTAAGGATATTTTAATAAGACCAGTGTATTGCACTTGATAGCAATATCCTGGTTGTGATGTTATAGTACAGTTTTGTAAAAATGTTACCACTGGGAGAAACTGGGCAAAGCATACAAGCACAAGGGATGCCCTCTGTATCTTTTACAACTGCAAGTGAATCTACCAATATCTTAATAAAAAGTTCAATTTTTTAAAGTCTGCATAAGCACTGCTACTGATAGGAAAGAAACAAATCAACACTGTCCTCTGTTCTGATTTTGATACGCTGTACTTTTTTGTAACCAGAATAATTTTTCCATTTTCTACTCTTTAACAACCTTGGATGCTCTGTTCTGGGTCAAAGTGGAAATGTAGCATTCCATCACTGGCTGTTTTCTCTTCAAAAATGCTGATGGTATTTCCAAAAGCTCATAGAAAAAAAAAAGAATTTTGATGCAAAAAAATTCAAAAGCAAAAGGTAGTTTTTTTCATAATACCATTTCTCATGAACTTTTTCACTTATTTATTTTCATTTTATTTGAAAGGCAGACAGAGATCTTCCATTCACATTGGTTCACTCCCCAAAATCTCCCAATAGCCAGAGCTGGGCCAGGTCAAAGCCAGGAGCCAGGAACTCCCTCCAGGTCTCCCACATGGGTGGCAGGGATCAAGTACTTCAGCCATCGCCTGCTGCTTCCCAGGGTGTGCATTAGCAGGAGTAGTAGCCTGGACTTGAACCAAACACTCTGAGGTGAGCGGTGGCAGCACCAACAGCAGATTCAAGCTGCTGCACCTAAGAAAGAGCCCTCTTACACAGAGATTTCAAAATCTTTGCACTAAAATAAACTTATCTTTTAATTTCACTTTCCACAATCTTCTGAAGTAGCCCTACATTACTATTTATCTCTGGAAGCAAGGATAAACATCAATAACTCTTGCCTGAAAACCAAAATGCATGGCACTGTCTTCAAAGACATTTTTTTTCTTATTTCAGCTATCCCTTCAGATTGAGTTTTCTTCACCAAAATTTTATTCTGATCACTTCAAATTCCTTTTCTTATAATCCACAGTTAATGGGCTTATTCCATTAACTCTCATTATTCACATAGAGAAATCCAATCCAGGAAGTTCAGAAGATGGCTCAGACAATATTAGTATTCTCTCAACCTCAACCACCTCTGCAGCTCCTCTAAACTGCTCCTTGATGTCTATCTCCATACGAGATCCCCAGATCTCTTTAGCTGATCACGTACCTTATGCTTTACACTAAATAATGATCTCCTCTTTGTTAAGCTGATGCTCCACAAGCCTCCAGTTCTCTGTTCATCACAGCTGCTACCATGCACTGCCTGGACAACCTCGCCCTGTTGCGTTATAAGCTGAAATAGATTGTCGGTATTTTTCCAATCATTCTTTTCCTTTTACACACCAAGAAGAGATCAATAATCAGTAGTTCACCTGCCACACCTTGTCCATGATTACACACCATAAACCTTAAAAAAAAAAACTCTGCCTTATTATGCTGTAAGTTTGCAAAGAATAAGCAACCTGAACAAAATCTTTTTCAAAAATTATGTATATATTTATCAGGCAGAGTTACAGAGAGAGGGAGGGAGGGAGGGGAGCAGCACTGGTGTGCAGCAGGTTAAGCCGCCATCTACAGTGCCAGCATCCCACATGCACTCCAGTCTGAGACCCTACTGCTTCACTACTGGTCCAGCGCCCTGTATGTGTGTGTGGGAAAGCAGCAGAACGGCCCAAGTGGTTAGGCACCTGCACCCATATGGGAGACCAGAAGAAGCTCCTGATTCCAGATAGGCACAGCTCTGTTGCAGCCATTTGGGGAGAGAACCAGCAGATGGAAGATCTCTGTCTTTCCTCTCTCTGTAACTCTGATTTTCAAATAAATAAATAAATCTTAAGAAATAAATAAATAAAGGGGGGGGGGGGGACAGAGATCTTCCATCCATTGGTTCATTGGGGCTGAGCCAGGCCAAAGCCGGGAGCCAGAAACTCCATCCAGGACTCCCACAACAGTGGCAGGGGCCCAAGCATCTTCCACTGCTTTCCCAGGCACATCAGCAGAGAGCTGGATGTGAAGCAGAGCAGCCAGAAATCACACCAGCACTCCATATAGAGCACTTAACTCACAGCACCACAACACCAGTTCCCTGAACAAAATCTTGATATTAGGTGCTAAGACCTGTTACTTCTCAACTCTTGCCAAAAAGACAGAGAAAGGGAAGGGAGAACCACAGTAACTCCACTTCTCAAACTAAAAAAAAAAAAAAAGACTTCTTAAAAAACAGTTGGCGCCGATGCTGCGGTACAGCAGGTAAAGCCTCTGCCTGCAGTGCCAGTATCCCATATGGGAGCAAGTTCAAGTCCCAGCTGATCCACTTCCAATCCAGCTCTCTGCTATAGCCTGGGAAAGCAGAAGATGACCCCATTCCTTTTCTCTCTCCCTGCCTCTCTGCCCCTTTTTTTTTTTTTTTAAGATTTATTCATTTATTTGAAAGTCAGTTACACAGAAAGGAGGGGCAGAGATAGAGAGAGAGGGGTCCTCCATCCGCTGGCCCACTCCCCAGTTGGCCACATCAGCCGGAGCTGCGCTGATCCAAAGCCAGGAGCCAGGAGCTTCCTCCAGGTCTCCCATGCAAGTGCAGGGGCCCAAGGACTTGGGCCATCTTCCACTGCTTTCCCAGGCCACAGCAGAGAGCTGAATCAGAAGTAGAGCAGCCAGGTTGCGAATCACTGCCCATATGGGATGCCAGTACCGCAGGCAGCAGCTTTAACCGCTATGCCACAGCACCAGCCCCTCTCTGCCTTTCAAATAAATAATTTTTTTAAAAAAATTAAATTCTGGCCGGCGCCGCAGCTCACCAGGCTAATCCTCTGCCTGCGGTGCCGGCACTCTGGGTTCTAGTCTCGGTTGCTCCTCTTCCAGTCCAGCTCTCTGCTGTGACCCAGGAAGGCAGTGGAGGATGGCCCAAGTGCTCAGGCCCTGCACCCGCATGGGAAACCAGGAAGAAGTACCTGGCTCCTGGCTTTGGATCAGGACAGCGTGCCAGCCGTAGCAGCCATTTAGGGGGTGAACCAACAGAAGGAAGACCTAACTCTGCCTGTCAAAAAAAAAAAAAAAAAAAATTAAATTCTGAGGATGAGAAACATGGCCCAGAATAGAACTGGCTCTGTATTCTAATCAAAGCTCCTTTACTCATCAGTCCTACAACCTTCACCGCTCCAATCCCAGTTTCCCCACCCTGAAAATTTACTTAGGAGTCACTCCTGCACCAACAGTCTGTGATTCTAACAGTCCAAGGAGGTCCATGTAGATAGGCAAAACACAGAAAGACAAAACTACCTTTGCTCTCTAGAAGTACAGAGTCATACTAACACACAGGAAAAGATGATAAAGGGTCCTCCTGGCTCACTGTCCACTGGCTAACAGGAGCCATCACTGGAATGGGAGAGTCACCTGTGATCCAATGCTCTTTTAGAGTTGAGTCAAATGCTGAATAGCTTTTCTGGTTTTGGTTTTTGGAGGGAGGTGGCAAAATACACATAACAAAATTTACCATTTAAACTAATTTTTAAAATTGTGGTTAAAAAACACATGTAACATGAGATTTACCAGCTTAGCCTTTTCAGGTGTACAGTTCAGTAAAGGGCAATCAGTCCCCCACATCTGCACATCAAAACCATCTGGGGGAGAAAAATGTCTGTGCTGAACATGTTCTATTCCCTAAAGAACAGCATTTACATTGCAGTAGGCATTAAACGCAACCGTGAGATAACTCAAAGCACATAGTAGGACTGTACAAATTATCTGCCGATACTACTATGCCAGGTCATCCTTGAGTAGGAGGGGGTCCTGGAACCGACCCTCCTCCAAAACTGACAGTATCACATTGTGTATCATGTGTCACATTACATACAACAGATCCTGCCAAATGAAATAGGCCTTTTCATCCTCATTAAACAACTCTCTATTTCTTCCTCCCTTACATCCCTGGTGATCACCATCCTATGAATTTGACAATTTCAGATACTTCATATCAGTGGAATCACACAGCTTTTGTCTTTTTGTTCATTTTAACTATTTTTAAGTGTGTGATTCAGTGGTATTAAATACACTCATATTATGCAACCATAACCACCTGTTATAGTTTGAACATGACTTGGTTCCCCAACTCATGCATTTAAGCCCCGAAGTCTTATACTAATGGTTAATGGATTAACGTTGCTGGATTAAAGGTGGAGGTTTGATCCAGTTATACAGTCTGAAGGTAGGGCCTTTGAGAAGAGATTGTGTTGGATTAGGTTGCTAAGGTGGAGCCCTGTGAACTGATCATAACTGCTTTAGACAGACTGACTCCCTATTTGTCTGTCTCTACTTCCTGACTCACCCGGTTATCATTCTTCCACACATGCTCTCCCACTGCAAGCCTCTACCCTCATCAGATGCCAGACTAATGGGGTCACATGATCTTAGACTGTGAACCTCCAAAACCATAAACTGCCATAAACCTCCTTCCTTCATAAGTAGTTCCTCTCAGACTTTTTAAAGATTTCTTTATTTATTTGAACAATAGAGGGGTGGTGGGTTGGGAGAGCGGAGATCTTCCATACACTAGTTATTCCCCAAATGGCCATACAGCTAGGGCTAGGGCAGGCCAAAGCCAGGAGCCAGGAACTCCATCCTGGGCTCCCGCATAGGTGGCAGGGACTCAAGTCACTGAGACAGCACTTGCTGCTTCCCAGGTGCATTAGCAGGGAGCTTGACTGGAAGCAGAAGCTGGTAGCCCAAGTGGTGGCTTAACCAACCAGGCCACAACGCCCATCCTGTCAGAAATTTTAAAGAAAAGAAATCTAACACACCACTATCCATCCTTCAGAATTTTTTCATCCTCTCATACTAAAATTCTGTGCCCAATAAGCAGTACAGTAACTCCATTACCCCGTTCCCTAGGCCCCCAGTAAACCTTTATTCTACTTTATGAGTTTGTCTATTCCGGGTATCTCAATACTTATCCCGTTGTGTCTGGTTTATTTCACTTAGTATGTTTTTCAAGATTCATCTATGTTGCAGCACATATCAGGATTTCATTCCCTTTTTTTAAAATGTATTTATTTCAAATGCAAACTTACAGAGAATAGGAGACACAGAGAAACAGAGATCTTAAATGAGCTGGTTTACTCCACAAAGGGCTGCAACAGCTGGGGGTAGGCCAGGCTGAAGCTAGGAGAGCATGGAACCTCATCTGGGTCTCCCACATGAGTAGAACATTAGCGCCATTTTCCTCTGCATTCCCAGGTTTATTAGGGAGGTAGAAGGAAAGTGGGGCAGCCAGGACTCAAACCAGCGCTCACACGGGATGCCAGCATTTCAGGCACTACACCACAGCACTGGCTTCCTTTTTAAAGCCTGAATAATATTCCACTGTATGTAAATACATTTTGTTTACTAACCATTCATTCATCAATGGACATCTGGGTTGCTTCTACCTTTTAGCTACTGTGAATTATGCTACTGTGAACACTGGTGTACAAACCCTCTATTCAAGTCCCCACTTTAAATTCTTTTGCATATAATTTAGAAGCAGAATTTATAGGATCACATGGTAATACTTTCCTTTTTTTATTTTATTTATTTACTTGATAGGTAGAGTTACAGAAGAGGGAGAGACAGAAAGTCTGCTAGTTCAATCCCCAAAAGGCTGCAATGGCCAGACCTGGGCCAATCCAAAGCCAGGAGCCAGGAGCTTCTTCCAGTTCTCCCATGCAGGTACAGGGGCCCAAGGACGTGCGCCATCTTCTACTGCTTTCCCAGGCCAAAGCAGAGAGCTGGATTGGAAGAGCAGCAGCCAGGACTCGAACCAGCACCCATATGGGATGCTGGAGCTAAGGTGAAGGCTTAGCCTACTACACCGCAAGGCCGGCCCCTCCCCGCCCCCTTCTTTTAAAGAAACCATTTCACTTTCTCACCAGGAATACACCAAGACTCCAATTTCTCCACATCCTCACCAACACTTACTTTTGTCTTTTTTTATGAAAGCCATCCTAAATGGATATAAAGTGACATTTCATTATGGTTCTGATTAGCATCTCCCTAATTATTAGTGATGGTGAGAATTTTTTATCTGCATGTTGGCCATTTGTGTATCTTCTTCAGATAGTTTTTAATCAAGCTGAAAAGGACGTGTTCAAGTGAGAAAAACTGCTCAGGTACTCTGGCATTCCTGCAGCATGAGCTGCTTGCATACTAGAGCAGAGCCCAGACATGCTGAATATCACAAAGCGTTGGCTCATTTCTCTAAAAGTAGTCATACTCCATAAAAAATGGGTTTGGTTCAACTGAGTCCGTCAGTTCTTAAATGCAGGTTAGTGGAACCAACCTACAATTCCCAAGCATAGCAGAAACATTCAAGACCACAAAAAAATGTATTATATCTTTCCCAGGGGCAAGAGCCTTTATCGATTTAATTTTCACATAGTGCCCAGAGACTCCATTTCCCAAGATACTCCCTATGGAAACAGTAGTAGTAAGTCTAGGGGTGCAGGGAGAATTACCACCACCAGAAGACAGCACATTCAGCGGAAACAGCCCACTAAAACTTTGTGTTTGGGGCACAGTTCATGTAATTACCGTATCACTAATGGGCAAAACTTTCATGAGCTCATACTGTCAAGAAGAGTTACTGTCATATCAGCCACTGAAACCTGTTCATCCAAAATCAGCAACTCTCTCAAGCAATTCCTCTTCAATAAGATTTGAATTTCCAAGACCAGTTTTGCCCTAAAATCACTAAAATCACTGTTAGCCAAACAGCCAATACTGTTAAGTAAAACCTGATCCCAATCTACTTCAAGTACTGCTCAAAAAGTAAAAGGGAAAAATATTAAAATAAACTAGTTCCAATGCCGTATCAAGAGGATCTTGACTGTGCTACCTATCTGCTTGCCTGCCTTTATTCATTATTTATCATGCACCAATTTAATGCAGAGACTCTTCTGGGTGCTTAGCACACACTATCAGGGAAAAAAAAAAGATCTCTGCCCTTGTGAAATGGATACTAAGTACTCCAGTGTCCTTGGATTCACATGAGATTGGATAAATGTGGAACATACCAGTAATCTGTTTTTGTTAACTCTGTCTGCAATAAATCTGACCAAAAATGTTATCCATAATTTCTAGCATAGACATGTGAAAATTTAAAGTATAGAGAAAAAGTTAAATGCAGTAGTCTTTGTGAGCACTGTTAAATAAGCATCACAAATCCTTAAAAAAATTTTTTTCAAGAATTGATAGTGAAAACAATTGCACCTGAAATGATAGCCTGCATTATTTTGGCCACTCGGTCCTTCTACACAGATTTCAAATGTTTTAACAATCAAGCGACAAATCGTAAATTTTACAGTCCTTTATGCTTAGAGAATGCTCTAGATTAAAACAAACCCTAGTCAGCTGACATTTTTAATGTCTTAAAAGTATTACACATTGAAAAACTTTCTAACCTTCTGCACATTGCCAACTGGCTACTTTAGGTCACTTAGACATGGACTGTCCAATATGGTAGCCACTAGCACATGCGGCTATTGTGGACCTGAAGTACGCATAATCTTAACCAAGATAAACTCTAAGTATAACTTACAAACAAGAGAAAAAGAATGTAAAATATCTTAATAATTTTTAAATCTTGTTACACAACAAAATAGCATTTTGGATATGAGTTTAAATATATTAAAACCTAACTTTTTTGGACATGGTTATCAAAAAAAGTTAAATTATATATGTGACTCACATTATTTTTTTTTAACAGTATGGGTTTAAGACAATAGACTTCCATTCCTGTGCACAGAGCTAGTACACAAAGCTTACAGTATTCAACATCTTACATATAAAATATCAAAAACTTTTTTAATGTTTCTGTCCCTCTGTTCTTGGGTGGTCTTGTAAACACAAATATAATTCTGTGCTTGGATTTTATACTTTTTACTTATTAATCTTCACCTTTTATCTGAAAAGCAGGGGGAGATAAGGGGAATGGGAGAACGCACCCATGAGCCATCACCACCTGCTGCCTCCCAGGGTCTCCACTAGCAGGAAACTGAGCCAGGCCTGGAACCAGGCACCATGAAATGGACGTGAGCGTCCCAACCACTGGGCCAAATGCCACCCCGCAAACATTTTTATATTAAAATGCTGAAAATGTCAGAATCTAATGTGAAATTGTTTAGCAGAGCAACAACAAATTTCTGGGAGACCGGTGTGTGCAGGATGTTCCGTCTGTGAGGTAACACGTTCTGCCCCACTTCAGAAGCAGAAGGGCCACGTACTCCACGCACAGTTTATATGCACTGTGCTCCTAGGAAGCGCCTGGCACCACGCAAAGTGACTGTCACTAACCCACAAATCCCTCACAACTACCCTACCTGCCAGATCTCATACCCAACACTATTTAAAGGGGGAAAAAAAAAAAAGAAAAACCCGGAGCAGAGAAAGGTTAAGTGACCTGCCAAAGTCACACAGACAGTAACCCAGCAGGCTTGATCCAACGTCCCCCACATTTTCCCAGTATAAGGACCACACAAAAAGAGCACGCCTTTACCTTTACAGGGCTGAGCTTTGGAATGGGTACACAGCCACAGAAAGACCGAAGCAGACCACGTTACTGCTTTTCTTCCTACCCTCCACCCCTCCCAAGGCAGGTTAAAGTTGGCCACAGGAATTAAATCCCCAACGACGGCAGGTCCGCTGTGTCCCCCTTTCCCGGCCCTCTGGTCCAATTCCTATCTGTCCCGTAGACTTCCTCTCAGATGCAGCCCCACTTTCACGCCCCACCGTGACTGTTCTCACTGCAATGTCCCTCAAGGGGTCTACTGTGTCCCCCAGTGTCAGAAACAGTGCCTAGCGATAGGTGCTCAATAAATATTTGCTCATCAGCCTAACCACCTGACCCACCCAGCAACAGCTAAAACCGGAATATTAAAAGCACACTTGGTGCTAGGGGTGCTAACCCACAAAGCAGAGAACACAAGTTCTGAGTCTCACAAATGTATGAGAGAGAACATTATGACACTCAGAAAATAACGACTTTCCCCCAAAGAAGGTGAGTCAAATATCTATTTCAAATAATCCCTTGTCTAATTTAATTTCGCCACAGTTTGTTCTGTGAGAATGAAGTGAGTAGCCGATAAATACATGCCATAAGAAATCCAAACCAACGATTTCAGTAATGCTACAATTTGGCTGAAACCAACTTAATTTTGACACTTTGGTCCAACTCAATAAAGACTGCAGCTCTTTTTAAAGCAGTCCCAATACTAAACTAGTTGCATTGAACAGCAGGTTTCATTGCACTGCCCAGTGCTGAGCACTGGGCTCCAAGTGACAGAGGCAGCCGAGCAATCCGCCGTGTGTTGGGCAAGAGGCTGGGTTTCACGCACACTTACTACTTGAAAACAACTCGGGTTAGTGCCACGCAAAAGGGACTTTCTTAGCGCTTTTCCTTTCTTTTCCTAAACGGGAAACCTATTTCAAAGGTCAACCTATAGCTCTTACTTCCACACCAAGTAATTCTGAAACAGGGGGTGGGCTGCGACTGGCAGAATGGTTTCCTGTAAACCCAGCGTCGAGTACAACAGGAGGGCGAGTGTGTGTGTGTGTGTGTGTGTGTGTGTGTGGCTTCACGCCTTGGGGTCTGAGCACACGAGCCGAGCATCGCCCCCCCGTCGCGGCCAGCACGCCAGGGTTCCACCCCAAGCACCAGTCTCCGACTGCCTGACACATCAATGGATTAGTCAACGCAGGCAACGCACTTTTCCCCTCTAATTTGCCTTAATTATTCCTCACACAAACCCTCAAGTTTACTCTAAGGACCATATGGAATCCTGTACAAACCCAGACCCCTTCCCAAAGAGCCACCACGGCTTCTCCCCCAACCACTCAGATGGGTCCCGAACGATATCCCACAGGCTGGGCAACGCCACACAAATAGGAAAAAGCCAGCCCAAGTCGCGGCCAGAGCCGTGGGTAAAAGGCTGCCTAATCCTAACAGCAGGCACTGGGCAGGGACCGGATGGAAAGCAAGGGAAGACCCCGCCCCAGCCAGCTCGAAGCCGATTCAAACAGCAACTTGGGGCTGGCGTCTGGGCTCGGAATCGCCGGAACAAAGGCGTATATCACGGGAAGCAAGATGTCTGGGGCGAAAAGAGACGGCTCGCAGCGGAGGGAGCGCGCCCCGTCCTCCCGCAGCTCTTACCTATGGTGGAAATAAAGGTGGTGTTGAAGGCATCATCCGAAAAGCGAAAAAGGACGCAGGTCTTGCCCACTCCCGAGTCCCCGATCAGGAGCAGCTTGAAAAGCAGGTCGTACGTCTTCTTCGCCATTGGGAGGAGCGGCTCGGGCTCTCGCCGCCGGCGGCCCCAAGGGATCGGTCCCGCTCACCACGGCCAACTCCTCTCCCGGGCGTTCTCAGGCCGGAGGACTGGGCAGGCGTGGGAAAGCCGCGGGCTGGCGAGGGCAGGGGCGACCTACGAACGGCCTCGTCCGGGAAGCCCCGACGGTGGCGGCGTCCGGTGCCTCCGAGGGCGGCGACCGCGGCTCCGCAGCCTCTCCCAGCCGCTCCTCCCGGTTCCGGGGAGTCGGTCGGGACAAAATGGCCTCCCCTCCCCCCTCGGGGCTGCTCGGCCGGGACGCTCCCGCGGGCGGGCGAGAGAGCTCTGCCGTCGAGGGAGCGCTTGCGGGAGTAAGGGCGGTGTCTCTCCGGAGCGGCGACTCCCCGCAGGGACGCGGCGAGGGCGGCGAAGCAGGACCCCGAGCCGACGAGCCCAGCTACATAGCCCCAGGAAGCCGAGCCGCCCCGGCCAGAGCCACCTTTTCCCCGTGCCCTCTCACGCCGGCGTGCGCGCTGCCTGGGACGCACGCAAGGACGTACGCCCGCCCTTCCCTCGCGCCCTCGCCCTGCGGCCCGCCTCTGCGCACGCGCGCAGGAGGGCGTGGGCGCCTGCCGGGGCGGAGAGCCGAGGGCCCGGGTCCCCGAGCCTCGGACTGAGTCCGAACAGAGTTGGGGAGAGGGGAGGAGCGAGAGAGGGCGAGGCCGCGGGCGCGCTCCCTGCGGCCGCCTGATAGGGTGCGCGGCCGTGCGAGCACGCCCCGCGGCGGGCGGGGCTGGCTGGGGACTGCGCAGGCGCGGCGCGGCCGAGTCTCCCGTGGATGCCCCGCGCCCCCTCCTTCCCGGGGCCGCCCCGCGGACCGCGCCGCGCTCTGTGGGGCGTGTGGGGCCGTGGGTCTCGGCGCGGCGACCTGCCCGGGTGGCTGTCGGGCCCTGTGTAGTCCATACGTGCGAGCGAGGGGAGCACCCTCACGGTGTAAGGGGCTCTCGGCTCGGACGCGGTGCCTTCCTGGAGGCCCTCCCTCGCGGCCGCCGTGACGGGGAGAGCTCCGCCCCGGCTCCCTTAAGGAGCCAGAGGTGGCGTGGAGGAGAGGGGCCGTCTGAGATGCGGAGACTGGCCTCGCCGCTCGGGGCGCGCTGATGTAATCGGCCTTTCTGGGCGAGGAGGCGGGGGCCGAGGAACACCTGGGCGCGGGCGGCGGGGCGCCTGCTGCGGGCCTTTGCGGGCTCTGCCCGGCCGCAGGGGACGGCGGGGAAACGCGTCCGCTCCCCGCATTGGTGTTTGCACCCCCTCTTCCTTTCTTGCCGCCGGTAGCGGGTGCACTCGGGGTGCCCCTCAGTCCTCACGGCGGCCGAGCTGACAGGTTCGCCTACACCTGACAGCGTAGAAAACCGGGGACGCGCGGACCGCAGGAAACGCGGCCTGGGAGAGCAGCAGCGCCGACATTTTTCCTCGGTCTCAGCATCGCCGAGGCGCTGGTGCCTCCGACATGGACCTAAAGGGCGTCTTTCAGGCAGTCCCGGTCATCCTGCTTCGGTCTCCCGTTCCTGAAAGTCGTGTGTCACCTGCTGTCCTCCCAGCGGCCCTAAGGCCGGGTCCCTGAAGATGCTGGTCTGCTTCGCTTGGGTTATTTGCTAGCGCTTCTTTGTCTTCTGGCTTTTACACGCTCGGAATGATTCTTCCTCCAACTGGCACGGTCTTGGGCTAAGACCAACAATTCTAAAATAGGCTAGCTATGCAAATCAGCGAGCCGCGTGCGGCCAGTGCCTCACACCCTGTCATCTCTCAGACGCAGGACGTGGAACCTGGGAAGATCTTCAGTGTTAGCTTGATTGTTCCTATTGAAACAGGCTCGATTGTAAAGCATCTTAAAAGTGTCATGTTTCTTTTAAATGTTTATTTACTTGGTTGAGAGCGCTGCTCCCATCCTAGCTGTCCATTCCCCCCAAACACCTGCAGCAAAGCCAAACTGGGAACTAAATCCGTGTCTCCCAGACGGTGGCGGGGACTCCTTGAGCCACTGCTAAGTGCTGTCTCTGAGGGTCTGCAGTAGCAGGAAGCTGGAATTGGAAGTCAGAGCTGGAAATCAAAGCCAGGTACTGTGATATGGGACGCCAGACAGTCCAGCCATATCCTACCCGCCAGGCCAAACGTCTCCCCCGCTATGATTTTTTTTTTTTAATGTAGAAAGTCTAATGTGGAGAGTAATACCGCTACATAAATATGGGGGTACTAAGGAGCTAAAAATTAATTTTTTAAAAAACCTTCATTCTTTACCCCAGTTGTTTCCAACAGTTTTATCAATTAGAACCTTTTCCTCAGAAACCATATTCTGAAACTTCGGGAATAAATTGAACTTAATAATAAATTTTACTGGGTCAGGATCATAGAAGTATAGAGCTGTCATTTTTTTTTTTTTTTTTTTGAGACATAATTCGGGGCCAGCGCTGTGGCATAGCGGGTAAAGCCACTGCCTGCAGTGCCGGCATCCCACATGGGTGCCGATTGGAGTCCCTGCTGCTCCACTTCCGATCCATCCCTCTGCTATGGCCTGGGAAAGCAGTAGAAGATGGCCCAAGTCTTTGGGCCTGTGCACCCATATGGGAGACCTGGAAGAAGCTCCTGGCTCCTGGCTTCAGATCGGCCCAGCTCTGGCCATTGTGGCCATTTGGGGAGTGAACCAGCGGATGGAAGACCTCTCTCTCTCTCTCTCTGCCTCTCTCTAACTCTGCCTTTCAAATAAATAAATAAATCGTTAAAAATAAAAAGGCATACTTCAACACCTGCATGTAATTTGCAGTTGAGGAGTTAGGGACTTGCCAGAGGTCACGCTGTTCGTGCCAGAGCCAGGACTAACTAGATGGGCCATCGGGAAGGGAGGGAAGCCTCCGTGGCACATCGTACTGAATACAGGTGAAACGGAGGCTCAGCCGCTACCTTGTGCTTGGTGGCTCTAAAGCTAACTGAACATTTTGCTGGAATAAGGCCGCAGTACCAGGGCCTATCTGCCACTGAAGCCAGTGAAAGTGATCAAGATATGGGTGAACTCTAACTTAACAAAAAAAAAAAAAAAAAAAAAAAAAAGAGTAGGCTCCAGCATGGAGGCACAGTGGATAAAGCCAGTGCCTGGGAGTCCAGCATCCCATATGGGTGCTGGTTGGATTCCCAGCTGCTCCATTTCTGATCCAGCTCCCTGCTAATGGCCTGGGAAAAGCAGCGGAAGGTGGTCCAAGTGCTTGGGCCCCCGCTACCCATGTGGGAACCCCAAAATAAGCTCCAGCCTCCTGGTTTCTGCCTGCATTGTGGCTATCTGGGGAGGGAACCAGTGGATAGATCTCTCTCTTTTCCCTCTCTCTCTTTCTCTCTCTCTCTCTAACTCTGCCTTTCAAATAAGTAAATAAATCTTTGAAAAGAATAAACAAATAAAATGAAGATCTGTGTAGTTCTAAGACACAGCTTGGGATACCTGCATCCCATATCAGAGTGCCTAAGTTCAAGTCCCCCGCTCTGCTCCTGCTAATACAACCCCGGGAGGCAGCAGTGGTAGCTCCAATACTTGTGTCTCTGCCACCTGTGTGGGAAACCTGGATGAGGTTCCAGGCTCCCAACTTCAGCCTGGCCCAGTTCTGGGTGTTGCTGGCACTTGTGAAGTGAACCAGCAGATAGGAGACTCTCTCCCTCTCTGCTTTTCAAATAAGGAAGAAGAGAAACAGAAATTTAGGTGGGAACTCAGTGAAAGGAAATTAAGGAAATGCCAATCTGGAATTTGTTTAAGACTTACGCCTTTTTTGAAATTTTCTCTATAAAGAATCTAGCCCAGGGACCGGCATTTGGCCTGCCAGTTAAGACGCCGGCATTCCGTATCAGAGTGTAGGAGTTCGAGCAATAGCTGTGTTCCGGATTCCAGCTTCCTGCTAATGCAGACACTGGGACACAGCTGGCGCTGGTTGCAGTAGCTGTGCTCCTGCCACCCACGTGAGAAGCCCAGGTTGAGTTCCTGGCTCCGAGTTTGGGGTGGGGCTGCCTTTGCCGGCATCTGGGGAGTGAACCAGTGGAAGAGAGCTCTGTCTTTCTATCTCACTCTGCTTCTCTCCCTCTGTCTCTCTGCCTCTTAAATAAAAATTTAAAAGGGTCTAGTTCAAATATTTGCAAAGCCAAGAAATAAATTAGGTGCATTTATATGTTTATACTATTAATTATGCTATTGTTTCTCTATTTTTCGAGAAAAAAACACACCTGACCAGCTCACGATTCCAGTAAGCTTTCAGGACCTGCCTCTACAGCTCCTCCGAGATACCTGCCTCCAAAAATAATGACTCAGAATCACCGTCACCTTCGTCCCGGTGCACTGCTGCGCACTCATTTCTTGGGCTTTATTTCCCCTCCCCCTGCTCTGTTTGTTCTCTCTTGAAGGGCAGGTCACTGCTCTGTTCTCAGCTCACTGTAAAACACACCCCTCTGGTCTCTGGACTGTGGCCTATTCCCGTGTTCACACCCACAATCCTCCTGCAGGAACTTCCAGGAGAAAGGTCTTTGGCGGACTTTCCCTGGTGCTCAGTACCGATTGCCCGCAGCTGCCACTGTTACCTCAGCAGCCTGCCAGTATCTGCTCTGCTTGCACATCTTGACTTAGGCTTCCTCTGGTGGAAAAATATGGCCCCGGGCGTCTTGCAGAGCCCATTGGATGTGTTTGTCCATGTCACCAGGGCTGTTCCCCATGATCTGAAATGCTAGCTTTTTCTGTTGGCATATAAGGGACTCCTGGCCCCAGCCATCTAGCTTCACACCTTTGCCGCAGTTACTGTGTATCTTCTTGATTTCATGCTAATGCAATGTTGTAATGTGTTCCCTCCATGGGGAATGCACATCTCCCACATCCCTTTAGCCTTCTGGTCAACACTGGAGGCTACCTTCAGCTCTGGATGAAAGTGTTATGGAAATACGTTTGCCAGTTTTTACTCCAAGTTCTGTCCCCAGTGAGACAAGAATTCAAAGCAGAGGTGTAAATACGGTGCCTAATTGAGGGCAGGGTTTATTTGAAGAGAGTGGCAATGCATTCAGGCGTGAGTATGGGCAGCCCCGCAAAGAGAAAAGCTTGCCATGGGAGGCCAGAGAGCGGCCCGTGAAGAGAGAGAGGGAGAAAGGAAGAGAAAGGCCAAAAGGGCT
The DNA here is from genome assembly GCF_051225735.1 of Oryctolagus cuniculus. Lineage (NCBI taxonomy): Eukaryota > Metazoa > Chordata > Mammalia > Lagomorpha > Leporidae > Oryctolagus > Oryctolagus cuniculus. The sequence continues at coordinate 181,704,700 of NC_142868.1, forward strand.
GCTCCCTCATCCAGCAATGGCCTTTATGGAGTAGGGGTGGTGCCCTGACTGAGTATACAGATGAGTGGGAGTGCGTGAGGTTTTCTGGCGGCTTCGTGGAGTTTAGCTTTCACTTGTTCATCTGCTCCTCCTTCCCCGTTCCAGACACAGGTGCATCCTGGGAAAGTGGGCATACTGGATTGGCACCCAAGGGGATGTGGTGGAATGCAGGGCTGCACAGACAGAAGTTGTGGGGAAATCTTCCTGCTCATATCAGAAGTGGCTTGTTTTTCCCTTGGATTCCCATTGAACTTTTGAGTCAATTCCACTTCCCTCTCTTTCACAAGTAATACATATTTATGTTAGAATCCTAGAATCTGCAGATAAGCAAAACAAAAAAAAAATTTAAATTCTCATAGATAAGCAATACTAGCATTTTGTTGAACAGCCACATGGATATTTCTTTCCCATAGCTATCAATTTATGTATTTCTTATGACACATTTTCTACATTTTCTGAAAGATACATGTGTACACATCTTATTTTCTCACATTGGAATCTCCTTGAGGGCTGTAAGTTGTTACACATCACTTAGCACAGTGCTTTGACTATATCAGAAAATCAAAACATGTTTCTTCACAGAAAAAGCAAATGAAACTGAAAGACTCACTGGTTCCTGCAGATGCTACTTGGAGAATTTTTCTAAATATTGAAAAGAAAACTTGAGAATTCAAAAAAGGTAACACTTTTGGAACAATATTTTAGTAATTTCAGTAAATACATGAAGAACTCAACTATCTCCATTGTGTGCGCTTCTGTTAAGGCTAACGGTACCTGTGATCCAGCCCAAACCCTAAAACACAGTGGAGCCAAGAGCCAGCTCTGCCAATGACAAGCTCTTTGACTGTGGAGCCTCATCTAACCTCACGAGGCCTCTTCCTGGTGTGTCAGAGAGTACTCCACAGGACTGTTCCAAATTAGAGAACACACGCAAGTACATGTTATGACTTGAGAACACTGCACACACAAGTTCTTGCTATTATCATTGACGTAGTGAGGTACACATTAGGGGGCAGGAAGGAAGCAGAAATAGGACAAGCCAAGATCAAGAGGACGTCCTGGAAGAGAAATGGTGCCAAGGGAAATGGAGCTAAGAACAGGGAGAAATAAAGGCCTGGAGAAGCACAAATCAGAACCGGCGCGAATTGCCAGGGTATAATGGTGTCATCAAAGGGAGTAGTGAAAACAAGAGAGAGGAAAGGAGGGAGAGAGGAGGGGAGGGAGGAGGGAGGGAGGAGGGAGGGAAGGAGGAGGGAGGAGGGAGGGAAGAGGGAGGAAGGAGGGAGGGAAGAGGGAGGAAAGAGGGAGAGAGGAGGGTAGGGAGGAGGGATAGGGAGGAGGGAGGGAGGAGGGAGGGAGGAGGGAGGAGGGGAGGGAGGGAATCACCAGCTGCAGGCAGCAGGGTCCACGCCCCACTGAGATGAAAACCTTCACACCCTTGTCTCCAGCAGATGAATACCAAGCTTCTCACCTAGTGTGGAGTAATTTGTCCAGCATGTTGTTAAAAACTGGTGATGGGGCCGGCACTGTGGTGTAGTGTGTAAAGCCACCACCTGCAGTGCTGGCATCCCATATGAGTCCCGGCTGCTCCACTTCCCATCCAGCTCTCTGCTGTGGCCTGGGAAAGTAGTAGAAGATGGCCCAAGTGCTTGGGCCCCTGCACCCGCATTGGAAATGTGATAGAAGCTCCTGGCTCCTGGCTTCAGATTGGTCCAGCTCCGGCCATTGCAGCCATCTGGGGAGTGAACCGGCAGATGAAAGATTCTCTCTCTCTCTCTCTCTCTCTCTCTCTCTGCCTCTGCCTCTCTGTAAGTCTGCCTTCAAATAAATAAATCTTAAAAAAAAAAAAAATTGGTGATATGGGCCTGAGCATCTTAGTTTTCAATCCACAGAGGTAAGAATTCGTAGCAGAGACATCCATATAGGGGCGCAAAGTGAGAACAAAATCGTTTAACAATGAGAGAGAAGCCATGCATCTGTGTGTGAGTGTGGGTCACCCCACACAGAGAAATACCCATCCTGAGTGGGCCGGAGAGTCGCCAATGAAAGAAAGAGAATATCCGTAGGTTTTTCATGGCATCTCCCCTTTCCTAGTCCTTGGTGAGACCCAGGTGCATCCTGAGAAGGTGGACTTTTTGACTGACAGGTAGGGAGAACGTTGCATGACAAGGTTGCAAGGATTCCTGCTCACTTAGACTTAGCTAGCTGCCTGCCTATTTGTGTCATATCACAAGAACCTTGAGTCTGTTACCTCTAAAATTTTATATCTCTGTCACTTTGCTGATAAGAGACCTTGAGTAAATTACCTGATCTCTCTCAATCGGTTTCCCCTTCTATGAAATGATAACAAAATACAAATTAACCCAGAGTTGTGTGAGAATTAAGAGCCACAGTGACCGGCCGGCGCCGCGGCTCATTAGGCTAATCCTCCGCCTGCAGCGCCGGCACACCGGGTTCTAGTCCCGGTCGGGGCGCCGGATTCTGTCCTGGTTGCCCCTCTTGCAGGCCAGCTCTCTGCTGTGGCCCGGGAGTGCAGTGGAGAATGGCCCAGGTCCTTGGGCCCTGCACCCCATGGGAGACCAGGAGAAGCACCTGGCTCCTGCCATCGGATCAGCGCGGTGCGCCGGCCGCAGCGCGCCAGCCGCGGCGGCCATTGGAGGGTGAAACAATGACAAAAGGAAGACCTTTCTCTCTGTCTCTCTCTTTCACTGTCCATTCTGCCTGTCAAAAAAAAAAAAAAAAAAAAAAAGCCACAGTGACTTTTAGGCAATGCTCAGAAACACTGGTATTGCCAGCAGAAAACAGAAAATTTTTCTTCCAGTTGAGGATCATTGGCTTGTTATAAAAAGCTAATCTAGAAGCCGGCGCCGTGGCTCAATAGGCTAATCCTCCACCTTGCGGCGCCGGCACACCGGGTTCTAGTCCCGGTTGGGGCGCCGGATTCTGTCCCGGTTGCCCCTCTTCCAGGCCAGCTCTCTGCTATGGCCAGGGAGTGCAGTGGAGGATGGCCCAGGTGCTTGGGCCCTGCACCCCATGGGAGACCAGGAAAAGCACCTGGCTCCTGGCTCCTGCCAGGATCAGCGCGGTGCGCCGGCTGCAGCGGCGGCCATTGGAGGGTGAACCAACGGCAAAGGAAGACCTTTCTCTCTGTCTCTCTCTCTCACTGTCCACTCTGCCTGTCAAAAAAAAAAAAAAAAAAAAAAAAAAAAAAAAAAAAGCTAATCTAGAGGCACAGAAGTGAGAACAAAACATCACTTGTCTTAAACATACAAAGTTTTCTACTAGGGATGCTGCAATGCCGGCATCCCATATGAACACCAGTTTGAGTCCTGGGTGCTCCACTTCCCATTCACCTCCCTGCTAACATGCATGGGACAGAAGCAGGAGACGGCCTAAATACTTGGGTCCCTGCTATCCACATGGGGAACCCAGATGGAGTTCCAGGCACCTCGCTTCAGCCTGGCCCAACCTTGACTCATGCAGCCATATAGGGAGTGAACCAATGAATGGAAGATCTCTCTCTCTCTCTCTCAGTCTGGCTCTCAAATAAATAAATAGGCCAGTGCCGCGGCTCACTAGGCTAATCCTCCGCCTGTGGTGCCGGCACACTGGGTTCTAGTCCCGGTCGGGGCGCCGGATTCTGTCCCAGTTGCCCCTCTTCCAGGCCAGCTCTCTGCTGTGGCCAGGGAGTGCAGCAGAGGATGGCCCAAGTGCTTGGGCCCTGCACCCCATGGGAGACCAGGAGAAGCACCTGGCTCCTGGCCTCAGATCAGCGCAGCGCGCTGACCACAACGGCCATTGGAGGGTGAACCAACAATAAAAGGAAGACCTTTCTCTCTCTGTCTCTCTCTCTCTCACTGTCCACTCTGCCTGTCTAAATAAATAAATAAATAAAGTTAAGAAAGTGTGGGGAGCAACTCAGACTAGACTAAGTTACTCGAATTAAGACTTATTCTATGCATCTGCTCTCCCACAATATGGCGCTGGGAGGAGTAAACAGCTTCTACACAGCTGCCTCCAGTTCAACCAATAAACTGCAGGACCTGCTCCTGATTGGAGGAGAGCAGCAACTCGGCGTGTGGGTAGCAGAGTTGGGATTGGTGGAAGAGGACTATAAAGGAGGAGAGAGACAACATGCACCAGGAACATCTAAGGGGAACACCTGAGGAACATGTGAGCAGCCCCCGAGAGAGCCGGCCGGCGGTGTGCCGCTCCCCCGCGGAAGTGGGGAAAGTGGCAGGGGGAACCGCCCTTCCACGGTGGTGGAAGGGACGGTAGCCAACCCGGGAAGAACCAGCAGCAAACCCGGGGAGGGCCGAGCAGACAAAAGAACAGCGCAGGGTCCTGTGTCGTTCCTCCACGAAGAGGGGGAGCGACAGAAAGCATTCTTTTTTTTTTTTTTTTTTTCTCTTGGACAGGCAGAGTTAGACAGTGAGAGAGAGAGAGAGAGAAAGGTCTTCCTTTTTTCCATTGGTTCACCCCCCAAATGGCTGCCACAGCCATTGGTGCTGCACCAATCCAAGGCCAGGAGCCAGGTTTTCCTTCTGGTCTCCCATGCTGGTGCAGGGCCCAAGGACCTGGGCCATCCTCTACTGCCTTCCTGGACTGGAAAAGGAGCAACAAGAAAGCATTCTACTAATCCACAGAGTTGTCTTATAAGGGAAAAAAACTTCTAACTCCATCTTCTCGATTCTGTGCCTGTCTGAAGGTGGAAATCCTAGATTGGTTAGGATTCCTAATCTAGGAACTGTGTATTAAATGTAAGCGAGTTCATCACTTTCCTTGTTTTTCTTTTTTTAATGTGAGAGGCAGAGAGACAGAGAGAAGGAGACAGACACATAGACACAGCTGGTTCACTGTGATAGGCTAGGCTGTAGCCAGGAGCCAGGAACTCAGCCCAGGTCTCCTACATGGGTGCAGGGACTCAATCACTTGGGCCATCATCTATTGCCTATGAGAGGTCTGCATTGGCAGAAGGCCGGAATTGAAGCCAGGCACTCAGATATGGAACACAGACATCAGAAGTGTTAGGCCAAATGCACACCCCAGGTCCATCTCTTTTTTAATATCTAAGGGAAAATAAAAGAATCACCCAAGGCAAAATGTGATGAACTATTTCCTAATAATGGACTATTCAACTATTTTTTAATAGGGGCTGGCACTGTGGTATAGAAGGCTAAGCCTCCTCCTGCAGTTCCAGCATCCCATATGGGCTCCAGTTCGAGTCTCAGCTGCTCCACTTCCCATCCAGCTCCCTGCTAATGCACCTGGGAAAGCAGCAGAAGATAGTCCAAGTGTTTGGACCCCTGCACCCATGTGGGAGACCTTGAAGAAGCTGTTGGCTCCTGGCTTTGGCCTGGCCCAGCCCTGGCTGTGTAGCCATTTGGGGAGTGAACCAGCAAGCAGAAAATATCTCTCTCTCTCTCTCTCTCTCTCTCTCTCTCTCTCCTATTCTATCTGTATCTCTATCTTTCAAATAAAATAATTTTTTAAAGATAAAGTAATAACTGCTCAACTAGTAGTACTTAGAAGAAGGGGAGCACCAAGAAATACATGAACACAGGATTCTCTCTCCACCTGATGATGTGCACAGTACACCCTTAATGGGGCATTGCCAAACAGGGCTACCAGGTGCACTTCCTCAGCTTGAGGAACCTGGGGAATTTATGATGGCACACATTCTGTCCTGCCTGATTGCCACATGGATGGCAGTACTTATGCAAGTTTTAACAGGGACAGTCTTGTTTGATCACATTTATTTGATCATGGAAGCCCAGACTTCACAGAATAGTCTGTTCTTGAAGCTTGGAGCTCAGCTCTCAGCTGTGGGCTGTCAGCTCATACCCTGCCCCTTCTGGTTGCAGCTCTTCAGAATGAGCACTGAGCTATTTGCAGACTGTCCCGCCTCTTTGCTGGAGCCAGAGACAGGGTAGAAGCACAGGGCATCAAAGCCATCACATTGCATGCCAGTGGAGCTAGACTCTGCCAAGACTACGTCTGAAAGCAGTCTCTGTTGTCCACAATAGCCCAGAGGTGGCCAGGCCCTGGCCCATGTAGCTTGTACATTCAAGGACACACTGCCTCTAGTTCAGGGCGTTGGTGTGTCCAAGGGCAAACCTGCCCTGTATCCTTGACAGGCAAATAGGAATGCTGTTCCTTTTCTTTTATTTTCACATTGACTTATTTATTTGAAAGGCCGAGCAGCAAAGACAGAGAAAGAGAGAGAGAAAGAGAGAGAGAGAGAGAATCTCTTCTATCTACTGGTTCACTCACCACATGGCCAAGTCTCAACCAAGCCAAAGCCAGGAGCCAGAAGCTCCATCCTGGTCTCCCACATTGGTGGCAGGAACTAAGTATATGGGCCATCATTTCCTGCCTCCCAGACACATCATCAGGAGGCTGGCTGGAGAGCAGAGTAGCCAGCACTCAACTAGTGCAAGAGGCAGCTTAACCTGCTGAACCAAACACCAGCCCCGGAATGCTGATTTTTTCCTGATTTTTGCTTTGTTCCTGCCCATGCAATTCCTTCACCCTCACCAATACCCACACCCTCTTCCTTGAGTAACGGACAATTACCTTTGCCTGCCCAGCATCAAACCCTGCTTTCATGACCAGGAAACTCTATTATGAGTTTGAAGTATGCAGATGCCCCCTCCTCTTCTTTTCCCTCCCCCCCGGGAACCACTCCCCAACCCCACCAACCCCTAAACACACCTCTAGGCCGTGGAGATTTGAGGTAAGTGCCACCAAACAGAAGCACCAGCCCCAAACCTTGACCCAGAGCTAACGATACAAAATAGCAGGCACCAGGTGTGTACTGGGAAGGCAGGTGTGGTGCCCCAGCAGCAATGGCAGGAGCTCTTGGTTTCCAGGGCACCTGTGGGCCTCGGCACCAGATGGGAGCCCAGGCCCAGTGCTGACCACCATGGTGCTACCAGCTGCAGAATCCCTCCAGGTCCACTAGGAGCAATCATGGCCTCGCTGTTTGGCCTAACAGCTGCACCTGTGACCTGTCTCCGCCTCATCTCCTGTCATCCCCATATCCTAATTCCTGACCCTGGCTCCCCGGCCTTCCCAACAGCATTTCAATAAATCTATGTTCTCCCTCTGAGGGCCAAAGTCAGTTGGTGTTGCAACTGAGACACTTGTTTCTGGTAGAACTCCCGGGAGGCCTCCAGTTCTTGCCCACGCTTGCTCCACACCCACTTCCTCTTTCCCACCCTCTTCCCACCTGCTGCTTAGACTTACTGCACCTCTGCTGGACTTGGCTCCTGTCTGCCAGCCTCTCCCCCAGGGTGCTGCAGCTCCCATCCTTCTTGTATTCCGATTGCCTCCTTCTAGTTCCCCCGCTCCAATACCGCCCCGACCCCCAGACTCGGGCACACTGTGCTCCCAGTCAGTCCTGAAGAGAGAGGCCTTCAATTCAAGAAAGGAAGGGCACCTGCCGGCGCTGTGGCATGGTAGGCTAAGCCTCCACCTGCAGCTCTGGCATCCCAAATGGGTGCCGGGTCGAGTCCTGGCTGCTCTGCTTCCGATCCAGCTCCCTGCTATGACCTGGGAAAGCAGTAGAAGATGGCTCAAGTCCTTGGGCCCCTGCACCCTCGTGGGAGACCCAGAAGAAGCTCCTGGTTCCTGGCTTCAGATCAGCTCAGCTGCAGCTGCTGCGGCCATCTGGGGAGTGAACCAATGAATGGAAGATCTTTTTCTGTGTCTCTCTGTCTCTGTCTCTGTCTCTTTCTCTCTCTCTCTCTGTAACTCTAGTAAATAAAATAAATCTTAAAAAAAAAAAAAAAAAAAAAAGGCCTGGGGCCCGTGCTGTGGCACAGCAGGTTAACGCTCTGGCCTGAAGCGCCGGCATCCCATATGGGCACCGGTTCGAGACCCAGTTGCTCCACTTCCGATCCAGCTCTCTGCTGTGGCCTGGGAAAGCAGTAGAAGATGGCCCAAGTCCTTGGGCCCCTGTACACGTATGGGAGACCTGGAAGAGGCTCCTGGCTCCTGGCTTTGGATTGGCATGGCTTCGGCCATCACAGTCATCTGGGGAGCGAACCATTGGGTGGAAGACCTCACTCTCTCTGCCTCTCCCCCTCTCTTCTCTCTGTGTAACTTTGACTTTAGCGTTTTCATCTACTGAGTTCTTGCCTGGAAACCTGGCCTCACAGTAACGCCTACTAGAATCCCCATGTCGGACAAGGAAACAAGAGCTCAAGGAAGTTAAGAGGGAGGAAACGAGACGATGCCGGGAACTTCCTTCAGCCTGAGGTGGGGGCAGTGGCTGAGCAGAAATGAAACAAGACCGGCTGTGGCTTGGTGGTTGCTTGAGCTTGGCAGCTGGCATACGGAAGTCCCTATTACAGATGTGCGTTCTTTGTATCTATGTGAGAATTCCCCTAATGGAAAGGTTTGTTTTGAACTTGATCATCAAAGTCATACAAACAAGAAGGGATAAAGTGAGCTTTAGCCCAGCAAGGTGCCTAAAAAGAGCCAAGCAGAAAAGAGAAGGGGTCTTCAGAGGATTCACTCCAAGGGGATTCGGAGGCCTCTTGCTACCTTCCTGCTGTCTGTTGGGAAAGGTTCACGCGAGCACAGCCAGAAACCCGTGCCCACCAGCCCCACCTCAAGCTTAGCACGGAGAAGACGGCCTCCCCTCCTCTGCCTGCTTCTGAGTTGGTGCAGAACAGTCCGCGGAGAGAGTGCTTGGCACCCAGTGTTTTCTAAAAACACCCAGGCAGCAGCTGTCCTTGCGCTGCCCCGTGTCAGCGCCACGCCCCCCACCCCGCCTTCCCGGCTCAGCCAGCTGGGACTTGCCCTCTCCTGGCTGGCCACAACCAGTTGGGCCAGCCCAGCCCTGCCCTGTCCCAGCATCCTCTTCAGCACGCAGCTTCTGGCTCCTCGGCTGCCTTCTGGGCAGCCTATTAGACCACACTTGTGCTGCCCATGTTGTCCAGAGAAGCAACCTCGCGTCCGAGGCTCGAGCTCAGAAAGGAGCTGAAAGACCACCCCCAAGTCCCTGGAGCCACGGATGGGGATCTGGGAACTGGGCCCTGAAGGCAGCAGACCTCCTACCATCAGCAGGGAAGGTCCTCTTCCTCCGGTGGCCCTGGGGTTTGCTTCAGGAGAAACAGAATTCCTCTCCCATGGAGCAGGAATCTAGCCCAAGGATCAGCCCCAGCAGAGGCCAGGACCTCGAAGTCTGGGTCTGTATTTCTGCGAAGCCCAGATCCTCCCATCATTCCTTTCCTGGGTCCAGACACGAAGCCACAGAAAGTGCTGACACAGCATACTTTCGAGGCACTGGGGCCACAGAGCCGGACACCTTGGTTAGAGGACATGAAGGCCGGCGCCACGGCTCACTAGGCTAATCCTCCGCCTAGCGGCGCCGGCACACCGGGTTCTAGTCCCGGTCGGGGCGCCGGATTCTGTCCCGGTTGCCCCTCTTCCAGGCCAGCTCTCTGCTGTGGCCCGGGAGTGCAGTGGAGGATGGCCCAAGTGCTTGGGCCCTGCACCCCATGGGAGACCAGGAGAAGCACCTGGCTCCTGCCTTCGGATTAGTGCGGTGCGCCAGCCACGGCGGCCATTGGAGGGTGAACCAACGGCAAAGGAAGACCTTTCTCTCTGTCTCTCACTGTCCACTCTGCCTGTCAAAAAGTAAAAAAATAAAATAAAATAAAAATAAAAAAAAGAGGACATGGACACTGATCTTCTCCCTGACACCAGCTTCCTCCTTTGGGCCTCTCTGGCCCTGCCATTTAAGTGTGTATGACCTAGATCCTGAGTGCTAACCTCTCCAACCTCAGTATTCTATCCACACCAGCATCCCATATGAACTCAGGTTCGAGTCCCAGCTGCTCCTCTTCCACGACCCAACTCCCTGCTAATGCACCTGAGAAAGCAGCAGGAGATGACTCAAAGTGCTTGGGCCCCTGTCACCCACGTGGGAGACCTGGATGGAGCTCCAGGCTCCTGGCTTCAGCCTGGCCCAGTCCAGATCATTGTGGCCATTTGGGGAATAAACCAGTGGATGGAAAATATCTCTTTCTTCCTGTAACTCTGCTTTTCAATAATAATAAAAATAAAATTTCTTAAAAAAATGAATGAATGAAGTAGGAACGTAACTCCTACTCGCAGGGTTGCTGTGAGGAGCCTGCAGAGTCATGTCTGCACAGGACTCAGCAGAGGAACAGTGAAGACCCGTGTCCCTCCCCCTGCCTTGGTTGGTCCACTCTCCTTCAAATTAGAGTGAGACTGAAGCTTTCGGGCCAGAGACCAGGCGCTCACTGCCCGCTCCTTGTCTTGATGCTGGCCATTAACATCTGCGCTCCTGCTGACGACACATGGGCCTCCACAGGCCCAGGCCACACACAGCCGATCTCCTGTCTCTGTGCCTCTGCACAGCCTCAGTCTGTCCACTTGGCTACAACCACACGGTCAGACTCGATTTCTCACTGACTCATTACCTTCTTCCTCCCACTTTATTTAGTCTCAAAACTTCTGCACGCGAGTGCTCTAGGGACCCACTGCCTTGAGTCTCCTCCTCTCAAATAAAGAACCAGCCCCCCCCCCTTACCCCTAGGCATGCATGGTGTGTGTGTGCGCACACACACACACTTCTCTCCTCCAGGCTCCCTGCCTGGGGAAAGGGATTACAGCTCTCTCACGAGAACCAGGGGTTTGCCTGTGAGCTGCAGCTTTTCAGCCCATCTTGAAGTGTGGGAGCCACAGTCACATACACTATGCCACAGTTCAGCCTGGAAGAGCGGACAGGGCGAACACATCTCTTGAGGTGCACCTGCACTGGGATCAGCTGAATCTAGGTGTGTATTAGGACTTTGGCAACTGTGTCTTGATGTTCACGCTTCTAGGTTTGTGGCCCTTTGTTCCCATTTGTAGTGTTATAGCTAACTTTATAGGGTCTAACTTGGGTATCTCATCTATCTATTAATTGGTTCTTTAACAAATACATTGCAAAGACAAAAGTATCAGGGAGCAACCTGCAGAATGAAAGAGACTTAAATGTCATGTCCATCAGTGGAAATGTGCAAACCAGGTGAGGCCTACAGCAGATTTCTGCAGTCCACCGAGAGCCACTAGGTTAGCCAACTAGTCTGTCCTCTTAGAATTGACTTTCAATGAACTGTAATTCCATCTAACTCAATTATCCGCTATTTGTTTGCAGGCATATCAAAAAAGGACTTATCTAGAGCCTTGTGAAAACCGAAACGTTAGATTCCAAGCATTATCTTTTTTAAAGTTTATTTATTTGAAAGACAGAGTTAGAGAGAGAAGGACAGAGAGAGAGGGAGAGAGGGAGAGAGAGAGAGAGATCGATCTTCCATCTACTGGTTCATTCCCCAAATGGTCACAATGACCGAGGACGCAGCAGGCAAAGCCAGGAGCCAGAACTTCATCCAGATCTCGCACGTGGGTGCCGGGCCCGCCGCTTGGCCATCCTTTGATGCTTTCCCAGGTGCATTAGCAGAGAGCTGGATCGGAAATGAAGCATCTGAGACTCGAATCTGTGTCCATATGGGATGCTGGCATTGTAGGCGATGGCTTTACCTGTTACACCACAATGCTGTTTCCCATGCACTATCTTGCTCACTTTTGCAATCCGATTTTTTAAAATTAAGAGTTTTGATCCATTTGTCCTAAGTGAATTCATATTGGTTCCAAATTATCTGTTCTTTTCCAAAACACTTTAAGGTCGCTTGTTTTAAATAATCCAGTTTTGACATTTAGAGCATCAAGACTAACTCAGGCTGGTGCCGTGGCTCACTAAGCTAATCCTCCGCCTTGAGGCGCCGGCACACCGGGTTCTAGTCCCGGTCGGGGCGCCGGATTCTGTCCCGGTTGCCCCTCTTCCAGGCCAGCTCTCTGCTGTGGCCAGGGAGTGCAGTGGAGGATGGCCCAGGTGCTTGGGCCCTGCACCCCATGGGAGACCAGGAGAAGCACCTGGCTCCTGCCATCGGATCAACGCGGTGTGCCTGCTGCAGCGCGCCGGCTGCAGTGGCCATTGGAGCATGAACCAACGGCAAAAGAAGACCTTTCTCTCTGACTCTCTCTCTCTCACTGTCCACTCTGTCCAAAAAAAAAAAAAAAAAAAAAAAGACTAACTCACTGTAGTTTGTCCCCCGCCATCCTGCCATAAGGCCCAGATGATGAGAATGTCACATTCCCGTGGCTACACACATGACTCAGGTCAGAACAAGACAAAGTCTAATCCTGGATTTTTGTTTGGAAAGACATTTTCTTCTGTTGATAAGCTGGACACTTGTGCCTGTGTAGGTGCTGGTGACGATCTCGCCACCTCCTGAGAAGAGTCTGCGGCGAACGGAGCCAACACAGAGGAAAGCAGATCCAAGGGATGCAAAAAAAGAGCTTCTTGGATTGCATCCTTTGAGCGACTGGATTTAGCTGCGCCTAAAGCCAACAACCCCTGTAATTTTTGGCTATTTGAGCCAATACATTCTATTCTCTGCTTAAACCACTTTAAGCTGGATTTCTGTCCCTTGCATAGAGAAGTTCTGACTAATAGAGTGTATGTGTTACTGGTGAAGCCACAGAATGCATAATGTAAAATGTTCTCTTTTTTAAGATTTATTTATTTATTTGAAAGGCAGAGGGAGCGGGAGAGGGAAGGAGAGGGAGAGGGAAAGAGGGAAAGAGGGAGAGAGGGAGAGAGGGAGAAGGAGAGAGAGAGAGAGAGAGAGAGAGAGAGAGAGAGAGAGGTGTCTTTCACCCTCTGGTTCACTTCCCAACGACCACAACAGCCAGAGTTGGGTTGATCCAAAGACAGAAGCCAGGAGCTTCTTCTGGGTCTCCCATACAGGTGCAGGGGCACAAGGCCATAGCAGAGAGCTGGATCAGAAGTGGAGCAGCTGGGACTCAAACCAGAGCCCATTTGGGATGCCAGCATTGCAGGTGGTGGCTTTCCCTGCTATGCCACAGCGCCAGCCCCTAAAATGTTCAATTTTGTATTGGAATATTTGGTATGATTTTATCTTGCATGCAACTTTTTTTTTTCAAATACTGAGATTTTGTTTATTTACTTCAAAGAAAGGCAGAGTTAGGGAGAGAGAGAAGGATAGATAGAGGGATTTTCCACCTGCTGGTTCACTTCCCAAATGGCCACAACGGCTGGGGCTGGACCAGGCCAAAGCCAAGAGCCAGGAACTCCATCTAGGTCTCCCACATGGGTGGCAGCACCCCAAGTACCTTCGTCAGCATCCACAGCTTTCCCAGGTGCATTTGCAGGGAGCTAGATTGGAAGTAGAGCAGCCAGCACTCAAACCAGCACTCTAATATGGGATGCCAGCATTAAAAAAAGCTGCTGCACCCCAGCACCAGAACCAAAATTCACCTTCTTTTTTTTTTTTTTTTTGGACAGGCAGAGTGGACAGTGAATGAGAGAGACAGAGAGAAAGGTCTTCCTTTGCCGTTGGTTCACCCTCCAATGGCCGCCGCAGCCGGCGCACCGCGCTGATCCGATGGCAGGAGCCAGGTGCCCAGGTGCTTCTCCTGGTCTCCCATGGGGTGCAGGGCCCAAGCACTTGGGCCATCCTCCACTGCACTCCCTGGCCACAGCAGAGAGCTGGCCTGGAAGAGGGGCAACCGGGACAGAATCCGGCACCCCGACCAGGACTAGAACCCGGTGTGCCGGCGCCGCTAGGTGGAGGATTAGCCTAGTGAGCCACGGCGCTGGCCCAAAATTCATCTTCTTAAAGTGTGCATTCCTGTAGTTTTTAGCATACTCACACAATTGTGTAACTGTTACTGTCATGTTATTTCAGATCACTGTCATCACTCCCCTAAGAAACCATATCCGTTCCCAGTCACTCCCCATCCGCTGCTCCCCCCGCCCGCGGTAGCCACTAATCTGCTGTCTCTGTGGACTTCTCCATTCTGAACATTTCATATTAGTGGACTCTACAACACGTGACCTCTCATGACTGGTTGCTTCTTCCGCTTAGCACAATGTTTTCAAGGTTCACACACGTTGCAGCCTAACTCAGAACTTCATTCCTTTCTAGGAATGAATAATAATCCTTTCTGTAGATGGACCACATTTTGTGTATGTGGAGGGTTGCCCCAGGGCACTGGGAAAGGCCCAAAGTAAGGAGGTGCAGGCTCCCCAGCTCCACCCAGAAATGCAAATCACCTATCTGGGGAAACCCATTGGGCCATGGGAAGAAACTCACCCTGACTGTGAGAGGCTGCAGTCCCAAGTGCACTCTCAGACTGTAGTCTGTATAGCCCAGGAGCCTGTGTTCCCTTGCAGCAGGTGGAGTACAGCTAGCTCTGTTCACTGCACCTGCTCTGGTGAGTTCACCACTCATGGCGCCAGCCCCAGTGGGTTGCTTCCTGCTATAGTGTACCCATTCATCTTGGGTATACATTTGGGTTGTGTCCACTTCCTTGCCATTATGTCAGTAATGCTGCAATGGACTGGATGCATAGGCTTTCTCCCGAGTGAATGTTTCAGTTCTCTTGGATAAAGACCTAGGAGTAGAAATGGCTGGGTCATAAAGCAACATCATCTTTAACGTTTTGAAGAAATGCCAAACTGATTTCTAAAGTAGCTGAGCCATTTTAAATCCCTACCAGCAATCCGTGAATGCTCCAGTTTCTCTACATTGTCAGCATGCTTTTTGTCCTACCTTTTTTACTGCAGCCATCCTGGTATGTGTGTGGTTGGTATCTCACTGTAGTTTAGATTTGCATTTCCTTAGTGATTAATGATGTTGTGCACTTTCTATGTGTTTGTTAGTCATTTATATGTTTTAAAGATTTATTTTATTTATTTGAAAGGCAGAGTTACAGAGAGGGGAGAGAGAGAGAGAGAGAGAGAGAGAGAGAGAGAGAGAGAATCCACTGATTCACTCCCAAATGGAGCCGGGAGTTTATTCGGGGTCTCCCACATGGGTGCAGGGGCCCAAGCACTTGGGCCCTCCTCCACTGCTTTCCCAGGTGCATTAGCAGGGAGCTGGATTGGAAATGGAGCAGCCAGGACTCAAACTGGCGCCCATATGGCATGCGGGCATCCCAGGCAGCGGCTTCACCCCCAGTTTTAAGTTAATAACAGAAGAGGATGCCTTATCTTGGCTCTGACTCCCAGTACACCTCAAGGCCCGTCTGAGCGCTGAAATCCCAAGGTATTTGTGACAATGAGATTTTGCTGAAGCTTCGTGAGAAGGCGGGGGAGAGGATTACATCAGGCAGGAAAAATGCTGATCTCCATCAGACCCTCTAACTGATCAGCTGGGCCTGTTCTTCCTCCGGGAGTGTCCTGCCGGCCGCCACATTGCCCAGTCTCATTTCCCCACCCCTTCCCCCTCGACAGCATCCAAAATTCCTTCCAAGTCGTCCAGCCTAGTGCCAAGTTTATATATGGCACTCGACAAAACAAAAGCGCTTAGCCAGCAGAGTCCCGCCTCCACTTCTGATTTGGCTTCCTGCTGAGGCGCATCCTGGGAGGAAGCAGGTCCTGGCTCCAGTACTCAGGTCCCTCACATCCCCGTGGGAGTCCCAGAAGGGCTCTGGGCTCCTAACTCCTGCCTGGCCCAGGGAGGGAAGCAGTAGACAGAAGAGCTCGCTCGCTCGCTCGCTCTCTCTTTGCCTTTCAAAATAAATAAGTCAACAAATACACTTTTTAAAGATATTTATTTATTTGAAAGGCAAAGTTACAGAGAGGCAGCGAGAGAGAGAGAGAGAGAGAGAGAGAGAGATCTTCCATTTGCTGGTTCATTCCCCATATGGCCACAACAGCCGGAGCTGCGCAGATCCAAAGCCAGGAGCCAGGAACTTCTTCTGGGACTCCCACATGGGTGCAGGGGGCCAAGGACTTGGACCATCTTCTACTGCTTTCCCAGGCCATAGCAGAGAGCTGCATCGGAAGTGGAGCAGCCAAGACTTGAACTGGCACCCATATGGGATGCCAGCAACGCAGGCAGATGCCCAACCCACTACCTCTCAGCACCAGCCCCAACACATAAACTTTTTAAGAGTCGGGGCTGGCGCTGTGGCCCTGGCCTGAAGTGTCGGCATCCCATATGGGCCTTCCACTTCTGATCCAGCTCTCTGCTATGGCCTGGGAAAGCAGTTGAAGATGGTCCAAGTCCTTGGGCCCCTTCACCTGTGTGGACGACCTGGAGGAGGCTCCTGTCTCCTGGCTTCGGATCGGCACAGCTCTGGCCATTGCAGCAAATTGGTGAGTGAACCATCGGATGGAAGACCTCTCTCTCTCTCTCTCTCTCTCTCTCTCTCTCTCTCTCTGCCTCTCCTCTCCCTGTGTAACTCTTACATTAAAAAAAAAGAGTATAACAGCTACCCCAAAATCAACCAATCAGTTTTCCTCAAACACGCTCCTTGCAAAAGTGGGGCAGGATCTCAGCTCGTCCTGCGGTCATAGGGCCAGGACAATAATAAATATTTCCTGAGTGTGTATTAAGAACGAGACGCCAGGCTGAGCACCTGACAACACGACCTTGTGCCAGGCAGCTTATGAGTGGGAAGTCTGGCATGAAACTTGGGTGGTAAGGGTTAAACATGCAAGCCTCTTTTGCTTCCCAGCCCCATGGGGGTGGATGAATGGGTACAACTCCCTTTTCTACAAACAGGGAAACTGAGGCAGGGTGGCTGAGCGGCTTTGCAGCTCCCTCAGTGGAAGGTCGTATCTGCAGTCTACCACGGTTTATCTTTAGCAGGGTATGCAAAATTGTGGCTAAAAAAGTCTCCCTGGGAAGCCACAGTGGAAAATGTAACCAGGAAGGGACACTGCAATCCTGGACCCTGTAACGTGAGTGAGGCCCAAAGCATTGAAGCCTTGTGGCTGATAAGGAGCATTGAGCAGGGGGGAGGGGGAGGGGACAGACCTCGGTGGGTCTCCCCTGTGACAGGGATGCTGTGTCAGCACGTGGCAAGGCAGGAGCCTGTCTGGCGAGCGACATGGTCCGTGC
Organism: Oryctolagus cuniculus; assembly: GCF_051225735.1. Taxonomy (NCBI): domain Eukaryota; kingdom Metazoa; phylum Chordata; class Mammalia; order Lagomorpha; family Leporidae; genus Oryctolagus; species Oryctolagus cuniculus. Next base: position 181,721,694 of record NC_142868.1, read on the forward strand.
TGTGTGGGAATGCATGACTCATCCGGGCGCCACAGCTCCATGACGCCGTCTGCTAAGATGGCCCAAGTCCCCTCTACCCAGCACTGTATTTACCAAGTGACTCTTGGAGCCGCTGTAGGCCAAGAATGTGCTGACGGCGACTTTCCAGGCCCATTGTCAATTATGTTTTACAGAATGAATGAATAATGCTGCCTCCGGTTGCTCCCGCGTGGGTTTGGTTTAGAGTGAGTTTATTTAGCAAATATTTATTGAGTACCAGCTATGTGCCAGGCCTTGGTCGGGGCGCTTCTGACAGAGCCAGATGAGATCCCTGTGCTCAGATTACACAAGTGAGTGATGGGGTGATGCACCATGGCTGAGCAACCAAATCAACGGCTCGCCTCACACGGGGACCGTGCACACCCCGGTTACTGAATTGCAGCCTGCAGGCCCAGCGGTTCCCGGGTCCTGACATTCTCCCATCCCCTCCTCACCAGGGAGACTTGAGATTTTCCCCAATGGCAGGAGTCAGCATCAGATGTCCCATGCACGTGATCTGGCTCTGCTTCCATAACTCCTGCTAATGATTTTTATTTATTTGCTTCCATTTTATTTTATTTTTTTCCCAAAGATTTACTTATTTATTTGAAAAGCAGAGTTATAGAGAGGCAGAGGCAGAGAGAGAGAGAGAGACATCTTCCATTCTCTGGTTCACTCCCAAAATGGCCATATCAGTCACAGCTGGGCCGATCCGAAGCCAGGAGCCTCCTCCATGTCTCCCACATGGGTGCAGGGGCCCAAGGACCTGGGCCATCTTCTACTGCTTTCCCGGGCCACAGCACAGAGCTACACCAGGAGAGGAGCAGCCGGGACTCAAACCAGTGCCCACAAGGGATGCCAGCACTGCAGGTAGCCTTACCTGCTATGCCACAGCGCCCGCCCCATCTTCCATTTTATTTAAAAGACAAAGAGAAATCTCCCTATTGCTCATTCACTCTCCAACACCCTGCAAAAGCTGAGGCTGGGCCAGGCCGAAGCCAGGAGCCAGAAACTCAGTCTAGGTCTCCCATACAGGTGGCAGGAATCCAACTGAGCCATCACCTGCTGCCTCCCAGAGTCTGCATCAACAGGAAGCTGGAGCCAGATATGGAGGCCAGTTACTCCAATATGGGACACAGGTGCCCCAACGAGTGTCTTAATCATGAGGCCAAATGCCCTCCTCTGAGTTCTTTCTGAAATATTGCTAATTCTATTGTTTTTTCTTTCTTTACAAAAATGACAAATATGGAAACCTCAGAAAACACACAAAACAAAGGACTTGGAAACCATGGAAAGCAAACATACAAGTGGGCATTTGGAGTAGCAGTCAAGATTCCACTAGGGATGCCTGGATCCCATATCAGGGATCCTGGATTCAAGTCCTGGCTCTGCTCCCAATTCGGATTTTCCTGCTACCGTACACACTGGGAAGCAGCAGGTGAGGTTCAGTTAAGCTGGGCTCCTGCCACCCACGTAGCAGACCTGGATTGAGTGTTGAGTCCCAACTTCCAGTCTCCGCCTGGCCCAGCCTCAGCTATTGCAGGCATCTGGGAAGTGAATCAGCAGATGGGAGCATCTCTCTCTCTCTCTCTCTCTCTCTCTCTCTTTCTCTCTCCTCTCTCTATGCTGTTCAAATAAATTAATATAATTTTAAAGCCACACATAAAACCACCATTGACACCAATTTGGTGGTGTGTGCCTTCTGATTTCTATATTATTTGAGCTTGGTTTAAAGAGCAAAGATTTACCTAGACAGCAAAGGCAGGGAGGGGAAAGTATTTGCTAAGGGAAACAGTCCTTAGGTTGCCTTTAAAAGCTATCTGTAATAGGTGAAGGCATAAACGCGTATTTGCTTTGTACATGAGTTGTCTCTGGCACCTAGCCATTGTATGACACATAGTTGCTTAATGTGTATGCGGAATCTCCAAAAAGCACACAGAAAATGCATATTATGGAAAAACTACGCATGAATTTCAACATTTTCTTGCACCGAAGTAAGCTTATCTTTTAATTCCATTTTCAACAAACAAATTTTTTTTATTCAGTTTATTTATTTGAGAGGCTGAGAGACAGAGACAGGGAGAGCTCCCACATACTGACTCATTCCCCAAATGCCTGCAACAACCAGGGCTGGGCCAGGCTGAAGCCAGGAGCCCAGAACTCACAACTCAATGCAGGTCTCCCATGCGGGTGGGAGGAGTCCCAGTTATTTAGACCACCAGCTCCAGGGCGCACATTAGCAGGAAGCTGAAACCAGAGTGGAGTTGGGACTCAAATTCAGATACTCTGATAGGCAACATATCCCGAGTGGTGTCTTTTTTTTTTTTTTTTTTTTTTTTTTTTTTTTTTTTTGGATTTATATATTTGAAAGGCAGAGCAAGAAAGAGAGAGAGCGAGCACTTCTATCTGCTGGTTCACTCTCCAAATGGCCAGGCCAGGCTGCAGCCAGGACCAGGAGCTTCCCTGGGACCTCCTACATGGGAAGCAGGGCCCCAGCACCAGCGTATACTGCCTTCCCGGGCGCATCAGCAGGATGCCGACGAGAAGCGGAGCCGGACCTCATTACCAGCTCTCTGGTACGGGAAGTGGGCTTCCTGTGCAGCAGTCTAACCCACTGTGCCTCAGGGCCCACCCCAGCCCTGGGTGCTTCAAGATCATGGATCTTTCCTCTCTCATATCCACGCAGTTCAGTCCATCAGTGACGAGCCTCAGCCTCCCCAGGTTTGCGCCTAAGCTTCGTTAGGCTGAGTCCAGGACAGCCCTTAGTCTGGGGCTGCTTTGGTCTGACTACTGAGGCAAATTCATTTCTTTTTTTTTTTTAATTTATTTATTTGAAAGTCAGAGTTATACAGAGAGAGAAGGAGAGGCAGAGAGAGAGGTCTTCCATCTGCTGGTTCACTTCCCAGTTGGCCACAATGGCCGGAGCTGTGCCGATCTGAAGCCAGGAGCCAGGAGCTCCCTCTGGTCTCCCACGTGGATACAAGGGCCCAAGGACTTGGGCCATCTTCTACTGCTTTCCCAGGCCACAGCAGAGAGCTGGATAGGAAGTGGAGCTGCTAGGATTCAAACCGGCACCTATATGGGATGCGGGCACTGCAGGCGGCGGCTTTACCCACTATGCCACAGCGCCGGCCCCAAGTTCATTCTGAGAACTCTGCACCCAGTGTGTTGGGAGAATTTTCTATTCCTGCAAACAAGAACCCCGAACTCCTCCCACTAACTGTCCCACCTCCTCCTCCTCTCCTGTCTTCTTTCTCCAGTGTCAGAAGTTTCATCATGAATACGACTGACGGAAACCCAGATAGACGGTCAGGGTGCTCCCTGCGGGTCTGCACGGTCCCCCCTCTGTGCTGTGGCCCGAGCACTCTCCAGGCAGCGAGCCAGGACTCCCGCACGGCTCAGCTCCTGGTCCTCTCTTCTCTCAGGGATCGCTGTCCCGAGTGATCTGTTGCCCAGTGTCTTGAAAGTGTTGTTTCCCATGCATATGTGCTCCGCGTATGTGCACACAACAAAATGAGAGAAAGTGTTCCTGGCAGCTCTGTTCGCACCAGCTGCCAACTGGAAACAAGCCAGGTGCCCACCGACCAGAGGACGGGTGAGCCATGTGCTTATTCATAACTTGGGATGTCTCACAGCAGTGAAAAGAAAATGACTGTTGCACACAACACATAAAAATGTCAGACACAGAAGAATACATACTGCATATCCCCAAACAGGCACAGCGGGGTGGCAATTAGAATAGCGGTGGGGCCAGCGCGATGGCGTAGCAGGTAAAGCAGTGCCAGCATCCCGTACGGATGCTGGTTAAAGATCCAGCTGCTCCACTCCTGATCCAGCTCTCTGCTGTGGCCTGGGAAAGCAGTAGAAGATGGCTCAAGTCCTCGGGCCCCTGCACCCACGTGGGAGACCCGGAAGAGGCTCTTGGCTCCTGGCTTCAGACCAGCTCAGCTCTGGCCATTGCGGTCTTTTGGGGAGTGAATCAGTGGATTGAAGACTTTCTCTCTCTCTCTCTCTCTCTCTCTCTCTCTCTCTCTGCCTCTCTGTAACTCTGCCTTTCAAATAAATAAATTATCTTAAAAAAAAAAAAAAAGAAGAAGAAGAATGGTAATCCTGGGAACATAAGTGGTGACCGGAAAGATGTGTGACTTTTCTTTAGTCAATTAAAAATTGAACAAAAGAGACTCAGATGTGGAAAAGAAGGATGTCGTAGCAGGGCATGGCTCAGGACTACCTGGTACAACTGTGCGTGATTCTTGGGGTTGGTATGCACTCTTTTGTCTGTGGGAATGGCACCTGCTGGCATTCCGAAGGGCACGGCCCATGGAGCTGCACCCAGCAGCCATGCCTGTCATGGGCAGGGATAACGACACCGGTGTGCTGAGAGGGCGGGGCGGGCGGGGTAGAGGAACAGGAGAAGCCAGATCCAGAGATGGGGCAATAGAACTGACTCAGCCTCTGCCGGAGCCTCCACCCAGCCCCGCTCCTCCCTTGTTGGAGGAGAAGTTGTGCAGCTTCCTTCTCTTGGATTCTTGACCTTGTGGAGTAGCCGGGCTGCCGCCGAGGCAAAACCCAGGTCAGAAGGAGATCCGCTGAGCACGCTCTGGCTTGTCTGGCTGCACGGCTCTGGCCTCAACAAGTTGAGGAACAGACGCCCTGTCCTGCTTCCGTCTGGGGACTCCGCTCTTGCCACATTCTCAGCACACTCCCCAGCCTGGGAAAACCGGGCGAATCTAGACGGGAGGCCCTGCCCCAGATGCCTGTCGCGGAGTCTCTGTGGGCACAAGACAGTGAAAGGAAGAGCCCAGGGCTCTCAGGTGTCTTCCCCATGGCCTGCCAGAGAGAGGGGTACCCGTGGAAAGAGACCCTTAGGGTTGACATTCTCCATCTCTGCTGTCCTCGTAGCTCCTGTACATACGTGTGTCTTGTATGTACATATGTGTGTCTTGTATGTATATGTGTGTTGCATGTCTGAGAAAGACATTGAAAGAATAGGGCCCCCTGTTGGGCTAGAAGGAATTGTCCCCTGTCTGCCTGAGACAAAGTTCAAGTTCAAGCTCTGCTCTCCTTGCAGTTCCCTGTCCACAGGCACGCTCCTTCCTGTAGTAACTGGGACGGATGGAAGGCTTCCTGAGAGTAGCCGAGTAAGGAAGAGTCATGGGTGGCAAGTTGGCACCTCCCAAGGAGGAGACAAAAGCCAGGGAAAGGTACCCATCGCTGCAGCAGGACGCTGGGACAATCTAGCTCAAGAGACCCATTGTCAACGTCAAGTCTGCGGGCCCTGGCACTAAGTTCACCATGGCAGGAGCAGAACCTTCCCAACCTAGCTTTTGGGCTTGTTTCTCTGCTTATTCAGAAATTCGCTTTTAAATCAATCCACAGGCCTTTCTATGGAGTAGAGAACAGGCCCAAGTTCTTCTACTAAGTAACTAGAAAAAGGAGAACAATGCTTGGGGAACGCCCAAGGAACAATGTAACTGATATGATTTTTGTTCCCATTTTAAGCCAAAATAAGCCTGGACTCCCTGAGCAGGCAGGGGCGGGGCAGCAGTGAGAGTGCTAAGTATTCCAGGAGGGGAGGAGGAGTTTTCCTGGGACTCAAAATTGTTTCCAGTTCATCTGGAAGTGTGGACAAGGAAGAGGTGTCAAGTAACCAAGATGCTGAGAGAGCATGTCTAATCAAAAGCTAAGCTGTGTGGCCCAGCTAAGTGCCCAGCAGGTCCACAGGTGTTCAAGAGACTCCAGGGGCTGGAAGAAGACCAGTCCCTGCTGGGTTGGGGCCCTACAGGAGGGGTAGGCTTTGGAGGAACATAGCAGGAGCGTTCGGGACAGGTGAACAGTCGGAGGGAGAGGAAGAGAGACCATCACCTCCAAAATCACTCCCATTTCTGCTGTACTTTCAAGAGTTCAAAGAAGCCTCATGGCCTTGATCTGTTTTGATCTTCCCAGCAGCCTTGAGCCTGTGGCAAAGCAGAGCTTCCCACTCGCAGGGCCAGTGAGAACTGGGAGCGTGGGTCTTGTTTGCCCAACATCCCTCCCCCCTCTGCAGTTAGAACACTTGCTTTCCTGGGGAAAGGGTCTCTCTGCACTCCCAGACCCATCGGCCTCTGACTCCGGGGAGGAGGGGAGCAGAGGGGCGGGTATGACCAGGCCTGGCCCCCTACTGGTGCAATGATGGCCAAGTGGCCCAGGGATGGGTGCCTGACCCTTGCGGGCCAGAGAGATTCACATGCAGAACCTTGGCTGGAGCAACTGGGGACACGAGTAAAGCAAACACAGAGGAGAGCAGAGCCCAGAGACCACTTCCTGGCGACGTTTGCATTCTTACATTTGCTGTGCCCCAGACCAGAATCGCCCTAGGATCTTTGTGAGGTCAGCTGTTGTGGGTTCTTTTTCATTTATGCCAGTGTGAGCTTGGTTTCTGTTGGTTCCTACCAAAAGCATCCTGAGTAACTCAGAAAGCCTACACAGGCTATTTAAATTCACACAGCCACTAAACGACTAGGGGAAACCAGAACATAGGTTTTAGGCTTCCCTTCTTGTAAGCTTAGAGGAAAAAAGATAACTATGGTGAAGGCTACGTAGAAGAAGCAGCGTGGTGGCCAGTGGGGCCAGCCTGATGGGGCCAGCTGCAAGACACGCTGGGAAATTAAAGGAGGAAACAGGGAGTCTTTGAAGTTCTTGCACAGTTAAAAAAAAATTAGGGGGTCCAGCACTGTGGCAAGTGGGATAAAGCCCTGGCCTAGAGTGTCAGCATCCCATATGGGCGCTGGTTCAAGTCCCAGCTGCTCCACTTCTGATCCAGCTCTCTGCAATGACCCAAATAAACAGTGGAGAATGGTCTGAGTCCTTGGGTCCCTGCACCCATATGGGAGACCCAGAAGAAGTTCCTGGCTCCTGGCTTGGGATTGGCACAGCTCCGACCGTTGTGGCCATCTGGGGAGTGAACCAGCAATGGAAGACCTCTCTTTCTGACTCTACCTCTCTCTGCAACTCTGCCTTTCAAATACATAAAATAAATCTTTAAAAAAAAAATCAGGGCCCTTGAGTATGGGCCCAAGCCCATGTATGTTTCCTTATTTATTTATTTGAACGGGAGAGGGAAAGACAGAGAGTGAGTGAGCTCTTCCATCTACTAGTTCACTCCTCAAATGCCCACATCAAACAAAGCTGGGCCAGACCAAAGACAGGAGCCGGGAACTCCATCCAGGTCTCCCGGGTAAGTGGCAGAAACTCGAGTACCTGAGCCATCCCCTGCTGCCCCCTCCCAGGGTGTGTGTTAGCAGGAAGCTGGAATCGGAAAAAGAGTCAGGACTGAAACCCAGGCTGCTGATGTGAGATGTGAGCGTCCCAAGTAGCACCTTAGCTGCTGTACCAAACACCTGTCCCCTCTTCCACAATTTTTAGATGCATTTAAAGATCGTGGGTCCTGGGATTATTCTGTTTCCTACCATAGTGGATTGTTACAGCCCCTCAATAAACATGCATTCTAAATTATATTCATGTGTTTTATGCACTCTTTTTAAAAAGTATTTATTTATTTGAAAGGCAGAGTTGCAGAGAGGGAGAGACAGAGAGAGAGAGAGAGAGAGAGAGATCTTCCATCCATTAGTTCACTCCCCAAATGGCCACAATGGCTGCAGCTGGGCCAAACTGAAGTCAGGACCCAGGAGCTCCCTCCGGGTCTCCCACGTAGCTACTGGGGCCCAAACACTTGTTCCATCCTCTGCTGCTTTCCTAGGCCATAGCAGAGAGCTGGATCGGAAGCGGAGTAGCCGGGACTTGAACCAGCACCCATGTGGGAAGTCAGCGCTGAAGTCGGGAACTTTACCTGCTACTCCACAGCACTGGCCCCAGTACAGGCTTCTGAATGAATACATGAGAGATAAGTACATGATCTTGCTGAAGAAATACATAATTCATAATCCTTTAAAGTGCAAGGGAATAAAGAATGAATGGCGGTGCTGTGCAGAATGGGGTGGAGAGGAGAGACCAGGGACTCACAGGTGAGGGAAGAAAGCTGCAGATGAGACAGGGCCATAGGCCCAGGAAGGCCTGGGGTCGAGCGGTGGGAATAGGGTGGGGGTATGGGGTAAGAGGCGCCTCCAAACACAGCACTGGCAATGGTGAGATGGTGGTGGGAGCGAGAGCTGTGGGCAGGGGTGTCGAGGTGGGCAGGGGCTCACGTTTTGATTTTGTCAGAAGCCTCTGCATGCTAGCTCCAGGCAGGCAGCTGCAAAGTCCAGAGTGGAGGCGCCTCCCTCCGTGACTCTGGGCCCCAGGTGTCTTCCCTTTGTCTTTGCAGCAATGTCTTCTCCCTCGTCAGGAGGGCAGAGCTGGCAGAAGCTGGAGCGCCCTGGGAATCCCTTGGGGAGGGAAGGCCGCCGCTGAAGCCGCTGAACAAGATGCACCAGCTGTGCAGGGTTCCAAAGTGGAAATGTGGGGCGGGCTGTGGGCCCTGGGCTGCTGGTTAAGACGCCAGTTAAGATGCCTGGCCAGAGGCCAGCGCAGCGGCTCACTTGTCTAATTCTCCACCTGCAGCGCCGGCACCCCAGATTCTAGTCCTGATTGGGGCACCAGATTCTGTCCCGGCTGCTCCTCTTCCAGTCTAGCTCTCTGCTGTGGTCCGGGAGTGCAGTGGAGGATGGCCCAAGTGCTTGGGCCTTGCACCCACATGGGAGACCAGGAGGAAGCACCTGGCTCCTGGCTTTGGATCGGCGCAGCGCGCCAGCTGTAGCGGCCATTTAGGGAGTGAACCAATGGAAGGAAGACCTTTCTCTTCGTCTCTCTCTCTCTCTCTCTCCCTAACTCTGCTGTCAAAAAAAAAAAAAAAAAAAAAAAAAAGCCTGTCCAGAGGCAGGTGCTGTGACTCAGCGCATTAAGCTGCAGCCTGGGATGGGCCCTGCAGCCAACGTGGGGGACCTGGATGGAGTTCCTGGCTCCTGCCCTGGCTGTCGCAGGCATTTGGGGAATAAGCAAGTAAATGGAAGATCTCTCTCTCTCTCTCTCTCTCTCTCTCTCACCTTGCCCTTCCAATAAGTTATTTCTCTCTCCTAAATGCTGCGAGAGAGGGAGAAAATATAGATACAGAATGAAAGAGGAAGAAAGAAATTAAAACATCTAGAAATGATGAACTGGGTGAAATGGGACTTGGGTAAGACAGGCCGTGGCACGGGCCAGCCATGAGATCTGTGTTTTAGGAGCGTCCAAAACGGGATTTAAGTGTGGGGAGGAGAAGCAACACGGTCGGGATCCGATCCAGGGCAGTGCTGGTGTGGACGAGGGAGTCGGATGCTTTCCCAGCCCAGCAAGGTGGACTTTCAGCCTCACGCCCCGCGCCTCCCCACAGCGCCTCCCCTTCCTGCCTTGCTTCCTCCACTCCCCACACTCCCGACTGCCTCCTGCACCGCATGGCGCCCTCAGCCCCGGTCTGCTCTGCCCATCAGGCGTTCCTTAGAAACGCTCCAGGAGGGTCTCCAGGGACTTGTTTGTCGCTATATCCAGGCAACAGACATTCGTCAGCTCTAACCTTGTTTCACTCATTCGCTGTTCATTCATTCACTTACACCAGCAAATATCTGTTGATGTCAACGCTAGCCCAGTGCTGGGGGCACAATATTGAATACGAGTGTGCAGGCAGAGGCTTCCTGCAGGGGCAGTGAATCCTTCTTCCGCCCAAGGCATCACACACTTGTGCATGCACACATACAACACACATGCACGCATATGCATGCACACACATCACCCACATGCGTGGACACAGGAACATGCACACAACACACATGAATGCACAGGCATTCACACATGTGCACATGCACACAGGTACATACACAAAACACACATTCATGTACACACATGCACATGATGCATGCAGACACTTACACACATGCACACAACAGATACATGCAAACACATGCATGCACACATATGCACACACATGCATCCAGGCATATACCTCTGCTTTTTCTACTGACAACATCCACACAGTCTCTGCCTTGGCACTCAGCTGCCAGGCCTGTGATCTCTGTGGGACACAGACAGATGGGAAGGAAGTAGAGCCGGCAGCCGGGGAAGCTGGAGAGGAAGAGGGGGCAGACAGCCTGGACGGGACATCCCCACATGTCCTCATCAGCTGCTGGCCATCTGCTAGTGGCCTGGTGTGTGTGACTCTGGTGGAGAAGCACCCAGGGCAGAGGACACGCTGCCAGGATCTCCAGCTCTGGCCCCTTTGCAGCCAAGGCCCTTCCCAAAGGGTGAGAAGGCCCAGGGGCCTGGTGCCAGCCTTTCCATAGGGAAGCAACCCCGGCACATGCCCGCAGCCTCAAGCTCCTGCACTGAGTCCTGGCCCTGCCCCTGGGCCTGCCCCTCCCAGAACTGGCCCTGGAGAGGGGCGTCTCTGGGCAGGACACTGGCCTCCTGCTCTGCAAGGCTTCCTCTGGCTGATGCCCACGGGTTTGGGTGACAGGAAGTCCCAGGATTTCCCTTTCTTTCTTTTTCCTAGGATGTTAAATAGCATAAAGGAAGAACAAAGCGGAGAAAGAACAGGGGTGAAGAAGGGGAGAGGAAATAGGAAGGAGAGAGTTTTTAAAATATCTATCTATCGGGCCGGCGCCGTGGCTCAATAGGCTAATCCTCCACCTTGCGGCGCCGGCACACCGGGTTCTAGTCCCGGTTGGGGCGCCGGATTCTGTCCCGGTCGCCCCTCTTCCAGGCCAGCTCTCTGCTATGGCCAGGGAGTGCAGTGGAGGATGGCCCAGGTGCTTGGGCCCTGCACCCCATGGGAGACCAGGAAAAAGCACCTGGCTCCTGGCTCCTGCCAGGATCAGCGCGGTGCGCCGGCTGCAGCGGCGGCCATTGGAGGGTGAACCAACGGCAAAAGGAAGACCTTTCTCTCTGTCTCTCTCTCTCACTGTCCACTCTGCCTGTCAAAAAAAAAAAAAAAAAAAAAAAAAATCTATCTATCTATCTATCTATCTATCTACCTACCTATCTATTTAAAGACAGAGAGAGAGAAGGAGAGAGGTGTTCCATCTGCTGGTTCACTCCCCAGATGGCTGCAACAGCCATGGCTGGGCCAAGAAGTGGAGCAACCAGGGCTTGTACTGGCTCTCTCCAACGTGGTCGCAAGGGGTGGTTTAACCTGTTGTGCCACAATGCTGGCCCCAAGAGGATTAAAAACAAAAAAACAAAAACAAAAGCAGCCCTGTGGGATGCGTGTTTGGTGTAGCTGTTAACTCACTGCTTGCCTGCACCTGATAGCAGGGTGACTGGGCTGTCTCACCTCGGCGGCGTTTGACCCAGCTTTCTGCTAAGGCACAGCCTGGGAGGCAGCAGATGATGGCTCAAGTGGTTGGCTTCCTGTCAACCACGTTTTGGAGTTCTGGGCCCAGCCTTGGCTGCTGCAGGTACTTGGGGAATGAACCAGCAGATGGAAGATCTCTGTTTCTTTCTCTCTCTCTCTCTCTCTCTCTCTCTGTCTCTCTGTCTCTCTGTCTCTTTCTTTCCCTCCCTCTCTCCCTTTCAAATGAAATGAAAATATTTTTTTAAAAAAGGCTCAGAAACCCACAGCCTGATCATATTATTTCTCTGCTCACAACCTTTGGGTGACTTCCCAATGCCTGTTGGATGATGACGCTCCTTCCTTGCTCCTCCCAGTCTTTCCCAGCCGTTCCAGCTGCTCTTGGCCTGGGATGGGCTGGGATACACGCACACAGGTCCCGTCGGAACTGCCCCAGGGGGCTGCAGCAACTTTAAAACAGGCAGGACCGTATGGCCCATCACAAGGAGCATGGGAAACTGCAAAAAGATAATTTTTTAAAAAGACTTATTTGTTTATTTGAAAGTCAGAGTTACACAGAGAGGGAGAGGGAGGGAGAGGGAGAGGAAGGGAGGGAGGCGGAGTGAGAGAGAGCGAGCGAGCTTCCATCTGCTGGTTTACTCCCCTAATAGCCACAATGGTGGAAGCCAGGAACCAGGAGCTTCATCTGGGTCTCCCACGTGGGTGTCAGGGACCCAAGCTGCGCTTCCCTGGCCACCAGCAGGGAGGTGGATTGTAAGTGGAGCAGCCGGGACACAACCAGTGCCCATATGGGATGCTGGCATCGCAAGCAACAGCTTTACCTACTATGCCACAGTGCTGGCCCCAAAAGAGAATTTTAGTCCCAGTCCTGTGGGCGTAGGACCACAAGAGAATTATGTGCCCTCTCCAAGCCTCCTTTTTCTCTCCTGTTCGGTGGTCAAGGAGAGCATCCCCTGCCCTCACACCTTGAGGTTACTGTGAGGCACAGGTGGGATAAGGAACCTGGGAACTCTTTGTAGATTGCTAAGTCCGGCGGTAGGCATTTGGCACAGCAGTTAGCAGGCCATAGGATACCTGCATCAGATAGGAGAGAGCCTGGGTTCAAGTCTCGGCTCCACTCCTGGCCCAGCTGCAAGCTAACACTTCCCAGGAGGCAGCAGATGATGGTGTGTTAGGTTCCTGCCGCCCATGGGGGAGATCTTGACTGAGTTCCCAGTTCCTTGCTTAGGCCTGGCTCTGCTCTAGCTATTGCAGGGAATGAAACAGTGGGTAGGAGATCCCTGTCTCTGCTTCTCTAGCTTTCAAATAGGTAAAATCTTTTAGGGGCTGACGCTGTGGCGTAGCAAGTAAAGCCACCGCTGCCTGCAGTGCCGGCGTCCCGTGTGGGTGCCGCTTCAAGACCTGGCTGCTCCACTTCCGATCCAGCTCTCCGCTACAGCTTGGGAAAGCAGCAGAAGATGGCCCAAATTCTTGGGCCCCTGCACCTGCGTGGGAGACCTGGAAGAAGCTCCTGGCTCCTGGCCTTGGCTTGGCCCAGCACTGGCCATTGTGGCCATTTCACTAACCAGCGGATGAAAGATTCTCTCTCTGTCTCTCTCTAACTCTGCCTTTCAAATAAATAAATCCTTAAAAAATTGGTAGAACCTTGTGGAGTACTGGACAAATACTGTAGAAGCCGTTCTCACCACCGAGTCAGTCACCTTGGCAGGTGTTGGGAGCTCGCTCCTTCCAGAGCTTTCTGTGCTACTGACTGTTTGAGTCTCATCTGTGCCGTTTGCTCCTGACACCGTCTCTGGCAGGTGGCTGGGCAGGGCTGCTCCGTGCTGGGCATATAAGGGCACAGGCTCCCAGGGTGAAGTCACCGCAGGGCCCAGAGTCACGGGGCGCATCGTGGCCAGGCCAGGTCTGAGCTCAGGTTTCCTGACTCCAGCTTGGGACCAGCGCCCAGTTCCTGGGGCAGTGCTGCTCCCAGAATTTGCCAGCTGTCATTCTCTTTAGAGTCTAAACCTTCCCAGTGTGCAGACAGGATCTTCTTAGAGGATTAATTTTCCCATGGCACTGAGCATGGCCTTTAGGTGGAGCTATTTTGGAGGACACTTGAGCCTGTGCCAGTGAGGCAGCCTTAGGATTTGAAAAGTGGCTCCGCCCCGGCTCATGGGAATTGGCCCAGGCTCCTCCGTGACAGTGACCAGCCAACAGCCAGGCCACATGTGTTCATTTCAGACTATTTTTTTTAAATATTCACTTATTCATTTTTTTGAGAGAGAGAGAGAATGTTTTTCCATCAGCTGGTTCACTCCCCAAATGCTTATAAAACCCAGGGTTGGGCCAGGTCAAAGCCAGGAGCCAGGAACAGCATTTAGGTCTCCCACATGGATGTCAGGGACCCATGGACTCGGGCCATTGCTGCTGCCACACCTCCAGGAGCGACTGCGGCCACATAATGCGCTGGATGCCTGCGCGACGGTTTGATGGCTCCGTCTCACAGCCACTGAGTGTCACCTGTACCCAGCACACCACGTTAGGACTAGGAAAAAAATGTACACACGTTCCTGATCCGGAGTTGTTCACAGTTGGAAAAACAGCACCATGTGGGGCCGGTGCCATGGCGCAGTGGGTTGATCCTCCACTTGCAGCACCGGCATCCCATATGGGCGCCGGTTCTGGTCCTGGCTGCTCCTCTTCCAGTCCAGCTCTCTGCTGTGGCCCGGAAGGGCAGTGGAGGATGGCCCAAGTGTTTGGAGGAAGAAGCTCCCGGCTCCTGGCTTCAGATCGGCGCAGCTCCAGCCGTTGCGGCCATCTGGGGAGTGAACCAACAGAAGGAAGACTTTTCTCTCTGTCTCGCCCTCTCACTGTCTGTAACTCTACCTCTCAAATAAATAAATAAAAATCTTAAAAAAAAAAAAAAAGTACTGCGTGTGAAAGACAGTGCTGTGAGCACTCCAGGGGCAAGGGAGGGGGGATGCTCCCGGCCGAGAAGGGCAGGGGTCTCCGCCTCCCCCATCGGTCAGTCTCCCTGGCTGACCTCAGCCTTCCTGCTGCTGGTGAGTCACACCCGGAAGCCACTCCTGGCACATTCCAGGACGCAAGATCCGGGTCTGGGGCTCACGGGGGTGAGTCAGGGGAGAGGGCAGCAGCTGGGCAGGGGGACACGAACGACTCCGCCTCGGCTGCACAGGACCACAGGAGGCGCAGGTGCAGGCGCTGCCTGCCGCCGGCAAGTGCACCAGCACCGCGGTTTGTCCCCAGTCACGTCCTCTGATTTTCTGCGGAAGCAGCCGCCTCCCGAGTTGGTGATGACAGTGGCCTGATCAGGGATTTAAGAAAGAGAGCAGAGCAAGAACAGCAGTGGTTCAGGGGTGGCGCCTGTCTCTCACCTCACCCTGCCTTGCCCTTTCCTGAGGGGCTGGGTGAGACAGAAAACTGTGATAGGCGTCGTCCACCACATCATTTACTATGGTTAAAAATACCAGTGACGAGGCCAGCACTGGGGCGTAGTAGGGTAAGCCTCCGCCTGCCGTGCCAGCATCCCATACGGGTGCTGGTTCGTGTCCCGGCTGCTCTTCCAATCTAGCTCTCAGCTAATGGCCTGGAAAGGCAACAGAACATTGCCCAAGTGTCTGGGCTCTTGCACCCACGTGGGAGACCCAGCAGAAGCTTCTAGCTCCAAACTGTCCCAGTTCCGGCCGTTGTGGCCATCTGGGGAGTGAACCAGCGAATGGAAGACCTCTTTCTCTCTCTGTGACTCTGCCTCTCAAATAGATCATTCAATCTTTAAAAGAAAAACATCAATGACAGCCTAAATGTGTAATATTAGAGAGATTGATATGAAGTAAATTATGATCTGAAATGAACTATCAAGTAACATTGCCATTCAAATCAATCAGCTTTCAGAAAACAATAGAGATTATCTGTGACACTGGGGTTGGGCAAGACATAAAAAGTAACAACAGAAGAAAAGACTAATAAAAATGACTACATTAAAATTAGGAAATCTGGCCAGGTGTTTGGCTCAGTGGTTAATTTGTCCCTTGGGTCACTTGCGTCCCTTTTCAGGGGGCTTGGTTCAAGTTCTGGCTGCTCCACTTTTGACCCAGCTCCCTGCTGATGCACACCATGGACGTAGCAGATGATGGCTCAAGTACTTGGGTCCCTGCCACCCACGTGGGAGATCCAGATTGTGTCCTGGGCTCCTGGCTTCTGTCCAATCCAGGCTTGGCTGTTGTGGGCATTCACAGCCTGACAGTAGATGGAAGAACTCTCTCTCTCTGCATTTCTCTGCCTTTCCAATAAAATAAAAATAATAAAAATATTTTTCAATAAAATAAAGGAACTCTGGTTCTTTTTTTTTTTTTTTTTTTTTGACAGGCAGAGTGGACAGTGAGAGAGAGAAACAGAGAGAAAGGTCTTCCTTTGCCATTGGTTCACCCTCCAATGGCTGCCGTGGCCGGCGCACCACGCTGATCCGATGGCAGGAGCCAGGTACTTCTCCTGGTCTCCCATGGGGTGCATGGGCCCAAGCACTTGGGCCATCCTCCACTGCACTCCCTGGCCACAGCAGAGAGCTAGCCTGGAAGAGGGGCAACCGGGACAGAATCCGGCGCCCCGACCGGGCCTAGAACCCGGTGTGCTGGCGCCGCAAGGTGGAGGATTAGCCCAGTGAGCCACGGCGCCGGCCAGGAACTCTGGTTCTAAAAATGGCATCACGAGGGGCCGGCACTGTGGCTCACTAGGCTAATCCTCTGCCTGCGGCGCCAGCACACCGGGTTCTAGGCCCGGTCAGGGCGCCGGATTCTGTCCCGGTTGCCCCTCTTCCAGGCCAGCTCTCTGCTGTGGCCCAGGAGTGCAGTGGAGGATGGCCCAAGTGCTTGGGCCCTGCACCCCATGGGAGACCAGGAGAAATACCTGGCTCCTGCCATCGGATCAGCACAGTGCGCCGGCCGCGGCAGCCATTTGGGGGGTAAACCAACAGAGGGAAGACCTTTCTCTTTGTCTCTCTCTCTCTCTCACTAACTCTATCTGTCAAATAAATAAATAAATAATGGCATCATGAAAAGTCAAGCCACAGAGAGGTTTGCCATGCAGGTAAGCCGTGAAAGGCTCATATCCAAAATATAAAATAATAATTAAAAGCAATAAGAAAAACCACTCACAGGAAAGTGAGCAGAGTCTCAAAGAGGCAATTCTTCTGCAAAAACGTGGAAATGCCAAGGGCACTCAGCTGTATTCATTATGAGGGCAATTGAAATGAAATCACAGGAAGAGGGCCAGCCCTGTGGCATAGCAGGTAAAGCTGCCGCCCGCAGCACCTGCATCAATATGGGCGCCAGTTTGAGTCCCGGCTGCTCCACTTCTGATCCAGTTCCCTGCTGGTGGCCTGGGAAAATCAGCGGAAGATGGTCCAAGTGCTTGGGCCCCTGCCACCCACATGGGAGACCTGGAAGAAGCTCCTGGCTCCTGGCTTCAGCCTGGCTCAGCCCTGGCCGTTGCGGCCATCCGGGGAGTGAACCAGCGGATGGAAGATCTCTCTGTCTCTCACCCTCTCTCCCTCTCTCTCTCTGTAATTCTGACTTTCAAATAAATAAATAAATCTTTTTTTTTTTTTTTGACAGGCAGAGTGGACAGTGAGAGAGAGAGACAGAGAGAAAGGTCTTCCTTTGCCGCTGGTTCACCCTCCAACGGCCGCCGCGGCCAGCGCGCTGCAGCCGGCGCACCGCACTGATCCGATGGCAGGAGCCAGGTACTTATCCTGGTCTCCCATGGGGTGTAGGGCCCAAGCACCTGGGCCATCCTCCACTGCACTCCCGGGCCACAGCAGAGAGCTGGCCTGGAAGAGGGGCAACCAGGACAGAATCTGGCGCCCCGACTGGGACTAGAACCCGTTGTGCCAGCGCCGCAAGGCGGAAGATTAGCCTAGTGAGCCGCAGCGCCGGCCTAAATAAATAAATCTTAAAAAAAAAAAAAAAAAAAAAGGCAATGAGATACCAAACATCTACAGCTACAGTGACACCACCAAGTGCTGGGGCTGGGGCTGCGGCTGGGGCTGGGGCGAGGCAGCCAGAAGCTCCTGCAGCGCTGGGAGTGCACACTTAGCATCGTCCACTAAAGAGGAAAAGGCTCTCTCCTGTGACCCGGGGGCTCCACCTCCAGGGACAGGGTTTGAAGGTTTCTGTCCCCAAACCGAAATTCTGCGGAAATCCTTAACCTCAAGGTGACAATGTTAAGAGGTGGAGCTGGGGCAGGCATTCGGTCTGGTGCCGAAGTCTCCACTGGGACACCTGCACCCCGAATCAGAGTGCTTTGTTTGAGTCCCGGCTCTTCCGCCTCGGATCCAGCCCCCTGCCAGTGAGCTTCCTGTCCTGGGGGCAGCAGGTGATGGTTCAAGTACTCGGGAGCCCTGGAGGGAGTTCCGGGTTCCTTGGCCAGGCCTAATTCTATGGTTGCAGCCCTCTGAGGAGTGTGCCAGTAGACGGCAGATCTCTGTCTCTCCTTCCCTGTCACTCTGCCTTTCAAATAAACAAACACATCTTTAGAGAAAAAAAAAAGAATACGAAAAATAAATTTAAGATCATTTAAAGGAGATCCAGCTTAAAAAAAAATAGAGGTGGGGCTTCCTGGAGGGGATTAGGCCTTGAGGCCAGAGCCCTCATAAATGAGATTAGTACCATTATAAGTAAGGCAAGACCCTCCAGTCCTATAACAGGACGCAGCAAGACGGGGTCCCTTATGGAGGAAGTGGGCCCTCTCGGGCAGCAGACCTGCTAGGACCTTGATCTTAGACTTGCCAGTCTCTAGAAATGTGAGAAAGAAACAACTACTGATGATAAAGTAGCCAGGCTATGGCATTTTGTTATAGCATCCTAAACCAAGACAACACCCAACGGAAAAGTGTTCACAGGAGATATGAACGGCGATGCTCATGGCCGGATAACTTGTGATAGCGTCAAACTGGAAGTCACCCAACATCCCCTGGGGTAGCCGCGGGCGGCCGATTCCTACAAGGGCCGGCTCGGATGAGGAACGCACTTCTGCATGGAGGAAGCTTTAGGAGGAAAAGTAGATGCAAAAGGATAAACACTGCATGTGTTTACACAGAGTGGAAAAACAGGTGACTCAAAGCCATTCTCTTTAGAGGGTAAAAAAACAAGGAAAAAGCAAGCAAGGGCTCACCAGGAGAGGAGAGAGGGACTGTGAGGGTGGAAGTTCCCGCAGGGGCTTCCAGGAAGTCAGCGACGGCCCTGTTAGAGGCCTGGCCTGCGGCTGCGCAGGTGCGGATTTGCAATCAAGCCTTCAGCAGCGCCCAGGCCGCGTATCCCTTCTCCAAAATACTCGGAGCCAGAAGTCTTTTGGATTTCATTTTTTAAAAAATTTGGAACATTTGCATGCACACAATGAGATACTCAGGCATGAGACCCCAAACTCACTTGTTTCACACACACCTCATCCACATAGCCGGAGGGTACGCTTATAACATCTTCTAGTGCACCTCTGCTTGGCTGTGACCTGTCCAGTGACGTCAGATGGAATTTTCCACTTGTGCCGTCGTGTAGAGACTCAGCAAGGTTCACACTTTGGAGCATTTCAGATTAGAGATGCTGAACCTATGTTTATATGTATGGTGCGCAGGCTGGCGCCGCAGCTCACTAGGCTAATCCTCCGCCTAGCGGCGCCGGCACACCGGGTTCTAGTCCCGGTTGGGGCGCCGGATTCTGTCCCGGTTGCCCCTCTTCCAGGCCAGCTCTCTGCTGTGGCCAGGGAGTGCAGAGGAGGATGGCCCAGGTGCTTGGGCCCTGCACCCCATGGGAGACCAGGAAAAGCACCTGGCTCCTGGCTCCTGCCATCGGATCAGCGCGCTGCGCCGGCTGCAGCGGCGGCCATTGGAGGGTGAACCAACGGCAAAGGAAGACCTTTCTCTCTGTCTCTCTCTCTCACTGTCCACTCTGCCTGTCAAAAAATAAAAAAAAAATAAATAAATAAAAATATATGTATGGTGCGCATTTCTGAGGGAGTGCTTTATTGGACTAAAGTGTGTGAAAGTCTGATCTTTACTCTTAATGTCTATTTATTTTATATATAGAGAAAGATATATCTCATTTGCTGGTTCACTGCCTCAAATGCCTGCAAGAGCCAGGGCTGGGCCAGGCCGAAGCCAGGAGTCTGGAACTCCAGCTAAGTCTCCCATGTGGGTGGTAGGGACCCAAGTATTCGGGCCATCATCTGCCGCCTCCTAGGATATATATGAGTTGGGAGTTTGATAAGAAACAGAGTAGCTGGGACTTGAACCAGGCACTCTGAATTGGGATTTGTGTGTCTTGTGTGGTAGCCTAACCCCCTGTGCCCTAACACCCACCTCCCAATCTAGTCGTCTAGAAAATGACCACGCATACGACACAACCTAACATTTCACAATAAAAGTAATGCGCATTACACTAAGCAGCTCATTCAAAATGCTGTTTGTGACGGCTATCAGCAGCTGCATTCACCATTTCTGCATTAAGCAAATCTTCCCTGGAAACTTATCATGAACCAGGCATGTCCCGAGGCACTGCGATGCAGCAGGAAATTCGCTCATGGTGTTTACCGCCAATGGGGAGATAACCCATGTCCAGAGAGAAACATCTAGAAGGTCCATCGTGGTAAGTGCTAGGAAGAAAATCAGCAAGGACAGAGAGCGATAAGGACGTATTTTAGGAGGAGAGAAGCTTCTCCGAGGAGCTGACGTGGCAACACAAGTGAGCGAGGGAAACCACAGGCAGCCGCGCAGGGCAAAGCTCGCAGGAGCGGAAAGGGCAAGGGCCCAGGCCGGGAAAGCGCGGGGCAGCGCCGAGGGCCGAGGCCAGAGCTGCCGGGTCAGAGTGAGAAGAGCAGAGAACAGGAGGACGGGAGCTGGCAGAAGGCCCCGGGGGCTGGGCCACGGAAGGCCCAGGCACCCTGGCTAGGACTTCGGACCTCAAGCAGGGAGTGATGAGATGCCCCTGCAGGGCCAAGTGCAGGGAGTGGCCAAGTTCCAGGCCGGGTTTATAAGGAAGGCGGAGGCTGTTGTGTGGAGGGAGAGCGGGGGCGGCCAGGAGCCAGCGGGGACCCCTGCCCAGAGGCTGCCGGAAGGCAGCACCAGCCAGGAAGTGGCCGTGGTGGCGTGAGGCGCTTTGGGGTCAGGGTCAGTAGGTTTTGTAGGTGGGATCCAGATAGGAGCTGTCGGAGGATGACATGCGAGGGAAGAGTGCAGGACTCTCCATCAACAACAAACAAACGGGGAGACACAATGGCCAAAACTCTTCTAAAGCTGTCTGTAAATTGCTCTTGCAACAAGACACTGAAAGGCAGACAGCAGAGGGGAGGGAGCTGGGGAGCTGGGGAAACAGGATGTGCAGGACCCCCAATCTGCGGTGCTCGGGTCACTTGAGGTCAGCAAGAACCGTGGGTGCAGTACAGTAAGCCGTCCTGGAGGAGAGGTCGCATTCACACGGCTCTTACCATAGCATGTTGCTAGAATTGATCTGTTTTGTTAGAAGTTATTGATGGGGCCGACACTGTGGCATAACAGGTAAAGCCACGGCCTGTAGTACCGGCATCCCCTATGGGCACCGGTTTGAGACTTGGCTGCTCAACTTTGGATCCAGCTCTCTGCTGTGGCCCGGGAAAGCAGTGGAAGATGGCCCAAGTCCTTGGGCCCCTGCACTTGCGTGGGAGACCCAGAGAAAGCTCCTGGCTCCTGGCTTCAGATCAGCCCAGCTCTGGCTGTCGCCGGCCATCTGGGGAGTGAACCGGCAGATGGAAGACCTCTCTGTCTCTCTCTCTGCCTCTGCCTCTCTGTAACTCTGCCTTTCAAATAAATAAATAAATCTTTTTAAAAAAAATAAGTTATTGGTCGTCTCCCACGGTGCCTAATTTATAAATTCAAGTTTATCATAGGCATGTCTATATAGGAAAAGACTATTAAAGGGTTTGGAACTCTGCGGGGTTTCAGGTGCCCACTAGGGGTCACTGCAGGCATCTTCTGTATTCAGAGATGAA
This sequence comes from Oryctolagus cuniculus, assembly GCF_051225735.1. Classification (NCBI taxonomy): domain Eukaryota; kingdom Metazoa; phylum Chordata; class Mammalia; order Lagomorpha; family Leporidae; genus Oryctolagus; species Oryctolagus cuniculus. Next base: position 181,743,022 of record NC_142868.1, read on the forward strand.
CGGATAACGCCACAGAAGAGCTCACTGGAGTGGGCATTTAGGTTGGTGGTGGAGATGCCCTCATCCCGCACTGCAGTGCCTCAGATCAGGGATTGCCTCTGGCTCCTGACCACAAGAATCCTGGGAGGCAGTGGTATGGCTCAAGGTTGGGTTCTCGTCCTCCATGTGGGAAACCCGGATTGAGTTCCTGGCCATCGCAGGCATGTGGGGTGTGAGCCAGCAAATGAGAGCTGTCTCACCACCTCTCAAAAAAAGAAAGGCATGCTCCTTGCCCAGTCCAAGTTGCCACAGAAGGTGAGGAAAAGACGAGACTCCGGAGGCTCGCAGGAGGCAGGAGAGTCTTTATCGGGAGGCAGGAGTTGACAGAAGTGTTGGAAGAAGATGGAGCGATCTGGATAGGGTGTGGATTGAGAGCTGAGCTGCAGAACTCAGCACAGGAGGGTGGGAAAAATGCTGGCTTTGGACTGGGAAACCCAAGTCCTTGTGCTGCCACTAACCCGCTGAGTTAATGTGAAGATTAAAGCGCCCGGTTCAAGTCCCGGCTCCTCCACTCTGACCCAGCTTCCTGCTAATGTGCACCCTGGGAATCAGCAGATGATGGCTCAAGTGTTTAGGTCTCTGCCACCCACATGGAGACCTCGATTGGGTTCCAGGCTCCTGAATCCATCCTGGCTTAGCTCTGGCTATTGCTAGCACTTGGGGAGCAAACGGACGGATGAAAGATCTCTATGTTTCTGCGTGTGTCTCTCTGCCTTTCAAATAAAGTGAAAATAAATAAATAAAAACTTTTAAAAACCTCTGGGTTTGGACACATTTGGGGGACTCCCAGTTAGATAACATCGTAGTGATTGACAGCCCGGAAATTGGGAGCTAATCCAGTAATTTTGTGACACAGTCATGTCTCCCTCTGCTGGCAGAGATTGTAATTGCACCTACAGACCCCGAATGACCCTGTCGTGTTAGTGTAGTCTGCCCTGTGTTGTTACCAGGACCATCCTGGAAGAAGATGCTGGTGTGGAATCCCCTGGGAGAGAAAAAAGGTCCTTCATTAGCAAGGAAATGAAGCAAAGGAACTCCTTCCTCCCACCAAGCCGACCTGAAGCTGTCGCTCACGCTGGGATAAGGAAGCAACTGATGTGCCCCTCCCCTGCACAGCAAGCTCACCCTGAGGCACAGAGGGAAGATCTGCAGGCTGCGGGTCTGGGGGCTGCAAGCGACCAGGCCACTTCAGGACTGGAGTTCCTTCCCTAGTCAATCAGTCTGAAACTTGGGAATTTTCTTACAAAACAGGTATATTAATAGTTTCCCCTTTTCTGGAATCATTGTGAGGGCCCAGGGACTAATCAATGTGTTGGCGCTTTGTTCATTGTAAACCACTCTACAGACACGAGGGTTTACTACTGGCACTTCTTGGTCTCCTCACCATTTTCTTGGCCTGAAGTTATCTGAGCTTTCGTTCATTTGTTTAACGATCCGTGCGGACCTGCAGTGTAGACACAGCCATGCTGGGTCTGGGGAAGAGAACCAAAGGCCAAGATCACCGCTCCAATGCTGGGGACACATGCTACAGAGCGGCAAACAGACTCTGTTAACCACCGTGCGAGTGTGGCTTCCGTGAGCACCAGGAAGAGGAGCTAAGAGTGAGCTACAGAATCAGGAGGGGACGGATTCATTCTGGCAGAGTCTGGAGACTGGGGTCATAGAAGTCTTCCCAACAGAGGTGACAGTCACGTGGGGCTCAGATTTATTTAGTTTATTTTTTTTAAATGGAGACAAGGGGCTGGCACTGTGGCACAGGAGGTTCAAGCCCTGGCCTGCAGCACTGGCATCCCACCTGGGCACTGATTTGAGTCCTGGCTCTTCTGATCCAGCTCCCTGCTGATAGCCTGGGAAAGCAGTGGAAGATGGACCAACTCCTTGGACCCCTGCACCCACGTGGGAGACCCCGAGGGAACTCCTGGCTTCTGGCTTCAGATTAGCCCAGCTCCAGCCGTTGCTAGCTATTTGGGGAGTGAAGCATTGGGTGGAAGACCTCTCTCTCTCTCTGCCTCTGCCTTTCAAATCAAATAAATAAATCCTTAAAAATAAAGTAAAACAAAATACAATCTTAAAAAAATTGAGTCCAGGTGTTTGGCCTGTTGGTTGGGATAACCACCTTCCATTCTGGAGAGGCTGGGTCTGAGTCCCAGCTCTGGCTGCTGACTCCAGCTTCCTGCTAGTGTGGACCCTGGGAGGCAGTGGTGATGGCTCAAGTAATTGGGTTCCCGCCACCTGTGTGGGAAACCTGGACTGAATTCCTGGCTCCTGGTGGGGGGCAGTCTAGCTCCTGGCGGGGAGTACTGGCTGGGGGGGGTCCTGGTACCTGGGGGAGTGGTCCTGGCTCCTGGGGGGGGTGGTCCTGGCTCCTGGGGGGTAGGTGGTCCTGGCTCCTGGGTGGGTGGGAGGTCCTGGCTCCTGAAGGAGTGGGTGGTCCTGGTCCTGGGAAGGTGGGTGGTCCTGGCTCCTGAGGGTGGGGGGTCCTGGCTCCTGGGGGGTGGTCCTGGCTCCTGAAGGATTGGGGGGGTTCTGGCTCCTGGGGGAGTGGGGGAGTCCTGGCTCCTGGGTGGGTGGGGGTTCTTGGTTCCTGGGGGGGTGGGGGGTCCTGGCTCCTGGGGGCCGTTTTGGACATTTAGGAGTGAGCTGGTAGATGGAAGCTCTCTCTGTTTACATATCGCCTTCTCTTGCCTCCCAAATAAATCAACAAAAATTTTCAACAAAAATTGATTAAACATATACCATATGGGGTCAGCACTGTGGCGCAGCAGGTTAACGCCCTGGTCCGAAGTGCCAGCATCCCATATGGGCGCCAGTTCGAGACCTGGCTGCTCCACTTCCGATCCACCTCTTTGCTATGGCCCAGGAAAGCAGCAGAAGATGACCCAGGTCCTTCAGCCCCTGCACCCATGTGGGAGACCCGGAAGAAGCTCCTGGCTCCTGACTTCAGATTGACGCGGTTCTGGCCGTCGCGGCCATCTAGGGAGTAAATGATCGGATGGAGGACCTCTCTCTCTCTCTCTCTCTCTCTCTCTCTGCTTCTCCTCTCTCTGTGTAACTCTGACTTTCAAATAAATAAATAAATCTTAAAAAAATACACCACATATGAGAAACTGGACTGCTTATTGTGGATACAAAAGATGAGCTAAGCAGACATGGTATGTTTTCATATAACAACAGGGAGGTGGATAAGTAGTCATTTAATTATGAATACGCTAAGTTCCACGAGAGTATGAGCTGGGAAGGATGAGGACATATTACAGAGGGGGATCACACAAAGCGTCTTTCCTACCCAGGAAGTGAGATGCAGGCTGATACTGGAAGGATGAAGAGGAGGTATCCAGGCGTGGATGATGAGGATACATGTGCTGGGAGCAGACCGTATGTGTAAAGGCCCTGTGGCAGGAAGCTGGAAGGGAGCGGAACAAGCCCATGCTGACTGCAGCACCGGGGGATGGCAGAGAGTGGTGTGAGAGGGGACAGGGTCCTGCAGTACCGGGGCGTTGCAGTGGGAAGCACAGGGAAACATGAGCCGATACATCTTGTAAGAAGATTGACTTGTAAACAAACGCTGGGTGTGCAGAAAGAGCAGAGCTGGGGAGGCCAGACTGGGGGCTCCTGTAGGAGGCCAGGCCAGAGAAGACCTGACAGTGGCCAGGGAGGTGGACGAGCAGAGACAGAGCTGAGAAATACTTAAGCATTTGAGTAGAGTCGATGCGGGCTTTGAGTGGATGTCCTAGGCCTGAGGGAGGTGCTGCTGACAGAGCAAGGGACCGTTTCTGGAGCAGCAAATTTGGAGGAGAGAATTGCAGGTGCCTGGGAGGCATCCAAGAGGATCTGTCCATTACTGAATTGGATTTATAGGTTTGGAACTCAGAGGAGAAACCTGGACTCACGATACCAATTTAGGAATCAAGACAATAATAGAAGCCATGAGCAGCAGTGACACTAGAGGGTGGCAGACAAGGGGCTTAGGACCAGCTCTTGGTGAACTCCAACATCTTAATTTTTTAAAAAAGATTTATTTGGAGCCGGCGCCGTGGCTCAATAGGCTAATCCTCCACCTTGCGGCGCCGGCACACCGGGTTCTAGTCCCGGTTGGGGCGCCGGATTCTGTCCCGGTTGCCCCTCTTCCAGGCCAGCTCTCTGCTATGGCCAGGGAGTGCAGTGGAGGATGGCCCAGGTGCTTGGGCCCTGCACCCCATGGGAGACCAGGAAAAGCACCTGGCTCCTGGCTCCTGCCATCGGATCAGCGCGGTGCGCCGGCTGCAGCGGCGGCCATTGGAGGGTGAACCAACGGCAAAGGAAGACCTTTCTCTCTCTGTCTCTCTCTCTCACTGTCCACTCTGCCTGTCAAAAAAAAAAATAAATAAAAAAAAAAAAGATTTATTTGAAAGTCAGAGTTACACAGATAAAGGGGAAAAGAGAGAGAAAGAGAGAAATCTTCCATTTGCTGATTCACTCCCCAGATGGTTGCAATGGCTGGGGCTGGGCCAGGCCAAAGCCAGCAGCCGGGAACTTCTTCCAGGTCTCCCACATGGGTAGCAGTGGCCCACACATTTGGGCCATTAGCACAGAGTTGGATTGGAAGTGGAGCAGCCAGGAATCAAACCGGCATCCATATGGGATGCCGGCATCGCAGGCGGCAGCTTGACCCACTACACCATGACGTTGGCCCCTTTATTATCATTATTTCTTAAAGAGCTCCAACATCTTAATGTTGGAGTTGAGGGGGAGCAACTTGGTTAAGGAGACCAGGAAGTAAGGAACCAGAACATATAGGATCCATAGGAGAAAACCCAAAACACTGTAGTGTCATGGGCGCCATGAGAGGTGAGTTTCATGAAGAAGGGAAGGGAGGTAGGTTATGTCCAAGGCTCCCTGGAGTTGGCACCGTGGCGCGCCGATGTCCTGGGGAAGAGTCTCTGTTGAGAGGCCGCATTGAGCGGCAGAGCGAATGGAGGTGAGGCTGTGTAGACCGGAGTGGTCACTTAGGAGGGCGTTTCAGGCAACGAAGCAGACAGCAGGGGCAAAGACGTGGAGACAAATCAGAGCGGCTGGAGGTGCAGGTGTGTAGGAGGGAGGAAGAAGGGTTGAGGACGATGCTGAGAAGGAAGGCACCGGGGGCAGGTTTTGGTCTAACAGGTCAGGTGGCTGTAGCCCTTACCAGAGGGTTTGGGTGTGCGTCCTGGCTCTACGCCAGATTCCAGCTTCCTGCGAAGGCACTCTGGGAGGCAGCAGGTGGTGGTTCAAGTTCTTGGGTCCCTGTCACCCCACGTGGGAGACCTGGATTGAGTTCTCAGCAACATGCTCCGGCCTGGCCCAGCCCAGCTGTTGTCGTGGGCACCAGGGGAGTGATCCAGATGTGAGCTCGCCCCTCCCCTCCCCCTCCCCCACCCCATCCCTCTCCCTCTCTCTTTCTGACTGGGTAGAAGGTGAATAGGCTTGAACTCAAAGGAGAAAAGAAAGGAAAACTATTTCGCGAGTGCCTCCCACGTCCTTCACCCACATGGTCACTTCATCCCCAGGTTTCCCGCTGGGACAGCTGTTCAGACAAGTTCAACAGTGCGTTCAGAGTCACACGTCTTAGAAGCAATAGATTCCGATCTGCGTCCCATACAGGAAGAGCTGGACGCACGCTCTCCCAGGGGGTGGCCCTTTCATCCAGCCGTAGCATCAGATGTGTCAGCCAAAGCAGAGAAAAGGGCGTTCAAAAACCAAAGCCAAATGCAACAGGAACATGGCTTAAGAGCCAAGTGGTCCATCCGGAAGTCAGCCTGTCACAGCCAAGAGAAGTCAGTCTACAAAGCCAAAACCCCACCCGGCAACTGGTCCCAAAGCCAAGTTACTCACAAGCAGTGGAGCCCGATCAAGAAGAGGGTGGAGGGCGGACAGGACACTGCAGAGGTGAGTGAGCTCCCAGCCAAGCCTCATGCCTCCTCCTCCTCTCGACCTTCCAGCCCCAGGGAAGACACGGCAAAGGCTCTGGGCCCTCCAAGGACACGATGGGACACATCTGGGGGGAGGACTCAGTCCCCACCCAGTGCTCCACGGAAAGGACTTTGACTTTGTCCTTGCACTTGTAGAATTACACTTAAATTGCACCCTAGAGTGGGAGGGAGTGAAGATCCCGAAAAGAGCATCCGGCACACGCCTGGTCTCCGGGATGCTCCAGGAACCCGGAGCCGCTTGCCCGCCCACCCCGTGAAGGAGACAGCCTCTTAAACGGATGAGGAAAGGGAGGCTGGGGCAAAGCAGGTGGCTGCTCCAGTCCCAGCTTGGATGGAGAGCAGAACCGGAACTGGAATGCAGGTTGTGTTTTATGCAAATTCGATGCCTCCTTCTGCTATGGAAAAAACCCAGGGGTCAGGGAAGGCACCACGAAGGAGGAGGAGGAGGAGGTGCCAGTGGTGTCCAAGTGGCGGCGCCCCAAGTGCAGAAGAGGACAGGGTCTCTGGGAAAGGCACAAAGGGGCAAAGCCGCTTACGGAGCCAAACTTGGCTCCTAACGGACAAGAAGGGTGCGGCTCCTAGCTGGGGGCCTGGGGTGCAGCAGGTGCGGGGCGGGGGTGGACTGCGAGAGTGCACTGTCAGGGCGGTGAAGCTGCAGAGTCGGCACGCCGCGGGGCAGCGACGCAGGAGTCGCGCGAGCAGGCTGCGGGTGCTGACGCGGGCGAGGAGACGCGGCCCCTCCTGCCCTGCCCTGGGGGTGCAGCCCAGGCCCTGGAGCTGCAAGCTGAACCAGGAACGTCTAGGCGGTGGGGGGCGCTGCAGGCGCCCTGAAGGGGACTGTCGTGGGGAGGGGGGGACACCTGCGGGCCGGAAGGGCGGGACCGCGGGACCGGGGGCGGGGGCGCGCGCCTGACGTCCCTCGAGGGCTCGCCCGCGGCGCGAGAGGCCGCCCGGACGCGAGCGCGCGCGAGGGCGCTGCAGCCCGCCGCGCCGGCCGACAACAAAGGCGGGACTACAACTCCCGACGTGCTCTGCGCGGCCTCCCCCTTCCCCGCGCACGGCCGCGCCCGCCCGCGCGCCCCGCCCCGCGGCCCCGCCCCTCGCCCCACCCCAGCCGGGAGGCTTCGCCCGGGCCGCAGCGCGGCGGCGGCGGCAGCGGCGGCGGCAACATCCCTCGGGCCGCCGCTGCTCCGCCCCATCCCCTCTGTTTTTCTCCGTCAGTCTCCCGCGGCGGCGGCAGCGGCGGGGGCGCGGGCGGAGGCAGCCGCAGCGGCGCGGGCTGCGATGACTGGTGCCCCCGGCGCGGGTCAGGACTCCAGGTGAGCCTCTGCGCTCGCGAGGGCCGCGACCCCGCCGCCCGGCGCCCCGGCCCCGCCATGCATCCCTAGCGGAAGGAGGCGGAGGCGGAGGAGACAGCTCTGCCGCCCACCCCCATCGCATTCTCCTCTTCCTTTATCTCATTGTTGCCGCGGCTGTTTACGGCAGCGCCGCCTCTGCCCCGGCATGGGGCGGGCTCCGGGCGCTGCCCTCGGGCCGGCGCTGCTCCCTCGGCTGCCCGGGGACTCCGCCTGACCGTGCGTCTCCCCCTCCTCCTCCCCGCTGGTGCAGCAGCGGCGGGGCCACGCCAGCATCCCCACCTTCGGAGGCCGCATGCGGATTGAGGCGCGGCGCCCGGGGGCTGCGCGGCCCGCGCCCATCCCGACCTAGGGCAGCGAGCGCACAGCGGGACTCTGCCGGGCGGCAAGATGGCCAGTAAGACCAAGGCCAGCGAGGCCCTGAAGGTGGTGGCCCGGTGCCGCCCCCTCAGCAGGAAGGAGGAGGCTGCGGGTCACGAGCAGATCCTGACCATGGACGTGAAGCTGGGCCAGGTGACCCTGCGGAACCCCCGCGCCGCGCCCGGGGAGCTGCCCAAAACCTTCACCTTCGACGCCGTGTACGATGCCAGCTCCAAGCAGGCAGACCTGTACGACGAAACCGTGAGGCCCCTCATAGACTCGGTGCTCCAGGGCTTCAACGGCACCGTGTTTGCCTACGGCCAGACGGGCACCGGCAAGACCTACACCATGCAGGGCACCTGGGTGGAGCCCGAGCTGCGCGGCGTCATCCCCAACGCCTTCGAGCACATCTTCACGCACATCTCCCGCTCCCAGAACCAGCAGTACCTGGTCCGGGCCTCCTACTTGGAGATCTACCAGGAGGAGATCCGGGACCTGCTCTCCAAGGAGCCGGGCAAGAGGCTGGAGCTGAAGGAGAACCCGGAGACCGGCGTCTACATCAAGGACCTGTCTTCCTTCGTCACCAAGAACGTCAAGGAGATTGAGCACGTGATGAACCTGGGGAACCAGGCGCGGGCGGTGGGCAGCACCCACATGAACGAGCTCAGCTCCCGCTCGCATGCCATCTTTGTCATCACCGTAGAGTGCAGCGAGCGGGGCACTGACGGCCAGGACCACATCCGTGTGGGCAAGCTCAACCTGGTGGACCTGGCTGGCAGCGAGAGGCAGAACAAGGCAGGCCCCAATGCAGCCGGGGGGACTGCCGCACCAGCCGCGGGTGGCGGCGGTGGCAGTGGAGGGGGCGGGGGCGGCGGGGCTGGTGGCGGAGAGAGGCCCAAGGAAGCTTCCAAGATCAACCTCTCGCTGTCAGCCCTGGGCAACGTGATCGCCGCCCTGGCGGGCAACAGAAGCACCCACATCCCCTACCGGGACTCCAAGCTGACCCGGCTGCTCCAGGACTCTCTAGGGGGCAATGCCAAGACCATCATGGTGGCCACGCTGGGACCAGCCTCTCACAGCTACGACGAGAGCCTGTCCACCCTGCGCTTTGCCAACCGAGCCAAGAACATCAAGAACAAGCCCCGGGTGAACGAGGACCCCAAGGACACGCTGCTGCGGGAGTTCCAGGAGGAGATCGCCCGCCTGAAGGCGCAGCTGGAGAGGAAGGGGATGCTGGGCAAGCGGCCGCGCAGGAAGAGCGGCCGCAGGAAGAAGGCCGTGTCGGCCCCGGCCGGGTACCCCGAGGGCGCCGTGCCGGAGGCCTGGGTGGCGGAGGACGAGGACGACAGCAACAACAACCACTGCCCGCCGCAGCCCCTCCTGGAGCCGGCCCTGGAGAAGGGCATGGAGAACTACCTGCAGGAGCAGAAGGAGCGGCTGGAGGAGGAGAAGGCGGCCATCCAGGACGACCGCAGCCTGCTGAGCGAGGAGAAGCAGAAGCTGCTGGAGGAGAAGGAGAAGATGCTGGAGGACCTGCGGCGGGAGCAGCAGGCCACAGAGCTGCTCGCCGCCAAGTACAAGGTAAGGGCCCGGGCGAGCCTGGGCACGTGGGGGCTCCCTGCAGGGCTCCCCCGAGGGTCTGCGACCCGGCCCAGAGGGCCCCTGGCTGTCCTCGTGGAGTGCCAGGCACAGGCACACACGTGCACACGCATGCACACACACACACAAAGCAGAGCTGGTGGTCTCTGCTGGCCGTCCCAGCAGAGGGTCCACCAGGTCTGGGGATGGCCAGGCAGGCCCGCAGCCTCTCGTGAGTGTGAGCCCGGCGCAGCCTCCTGCCCTGAGGCTTCCTCCCTCTGTAGCATCCTCTGACCTGCATCATTTTAGTGACGACTGACAGGTGGGTAGCACTTTGCTGCTTACGGAGTCCCTGCCATGTATGATCTCATCCAAGTTGGCAGTTCTTAATCCCCCTTTACAGGCAAGGAACTGAGGCACAAAGAAGTGGCAGGTCCCAGACTGCTGTGTACAGAGTGGCAGAGCTGAGCTGGAACCCACGGACCTCGGTCTGCTCTTTGATGGGCGGGACCACGAATGGAGCATACTCCCCGTGAAAATGGTTCCCAGGCCCACCCAGTGGGCCCTTGGCCCGGTGTCAGCAGGAAGGCGCTGCAGGGTCCTGCAGGAGGTGGGGTGGAAAGAGCCCTGGCCCCGTACCAGAGCCCTGGAGGCCGGGCCAGCTGCACTGCTCCTCGCCGAGGGACCTTGCGCACGTTGCTCCTCTCTCTCTCCAGGCCTCGGTCTCCCTTCTCCTGGACATCTCGGAGGCTGTGCCAAGCTGACCTGAATTATTCTGAAAAGCAAACCAATCAGCCCCCACCCAGGCCTCATCACAATAATACCCAGTCCCCCATTGCCCTGAGGGGTGCCAGAGCCTCACTGTGCGCTTCCCTGTGGGAGCCTCCAGACCCTAAGTGGGGCTGAGCTACCCAGGCGCCACCTGGCCCACCACAGACCTGCTTCATTTCAGTGCTGCAGATGCCACCACTCGCTAGTCCAGGCATTTCCAGGCCCCCAGAGCCTTCTGTGCTAGGGGTTGGAGGAAGGACATAGGGAGCCATGAGCTTGCTGGGAAGAGGCAGCCATCGCCATTCCCTGTTCTGCCCAGAAGTGGGAGCTGGGGGCAGGGAAGCCCAGCCTACAGCCCCTGGAAGAGTGGCAGCTGGGCTGGCTGCATTGTCTGTGAGGTGGGGATGTGTTGCGCCGCGAGCCTTGCGTGCTGAATATTTAATTCACCTCCGTGAGCTCAGCCAGGGCTGTGCTGAGCTGCTTCCTCAAGGGAGGCATCAGGGCCTGGCATCATTAGGGCCGTCCTGGGAGAAGCGGATGCTAAGACAGGGTGGTTAGAATCAGCCATCCCCGGCAGGCCAGACTCTGCAACTGGGGAATCTTATCTGCTCAGTCTGTCGCTTGTTTCTCCGCAAGACCTCCCCCTCCTTGAAGCTGGGGGCAATGAACACCCATCAGCCCCCTGAGAGATGGGTAGGAGGGGCAGGGTGGCTGGAAGGTTCCCGCTGCTGAGAACGGGCTGGCTCTCCTTAATAAGGTTTCTAGGATCAAAGGCAACACAAGGCACAGATGGCAGGATAGTCAAGCAGAGAAGCCAGCACCAGAATTCCTGCACTAGCGGTGTAGCCCAGGGGATGCTGCAGCCTTGTGGCCGGCAGGGGCTGTGCCCGGGGCCACACAGGTGAGGCAGGAAGAATCCAGACTCTGGTCCTCGGTCCAGCCTCTGTCCATTGCACTTGATAATCAGAGTGGTTCACTTTTATGTAAATAACACTTTGACATCTTTATCTCATTTGTTCCTCCCAACAACCCCAAGACGTGGGTATTCATTAGTGTTCTCATTTGACAGTGAAATGAGGATGGAGAGGTGGAGTGATACTGGCTGGCGAGTGGCAGGGCCGGGGCTGGGACCCGAGTCTTCTGGTGCCCCCCAGACCTGAGCTGTCTTGAGATCGTCACCAGGTCCTCCCTGTGGGCTCACTGTGTGACTCACGACAAAGGCCTTGCCTGACATAGCTCCCCGGGGAGGGGCTGGAATGGTCACTTTGTGCCAGGTGTTGGATGTAAGCCAGCGGGGAGGGGTGTCTGGGAAATTCCAGGCGGGGATGATGCTGTGTCCGGTGACTTCTGGTCCCACCCAGCCCCGGACAGTCAGCCGTGAGCAAGCTCAGGGTGGAGCCTAGACCTGGGTCCCAGCCTCCCCCCAGCCCCTCTGGCATGCCTGGGGGGGGGGGGCTGTTTTTAGGATGGCATCCTCAGGCCTCTTCTTTCCCGGGGTTGTGCTGAAGATGAAATGAGATCATTCATGTGAGGCTGTGTGAAATAAGTTGAAAGCTCCAAATAAATGGGAGGTGTTAGCAGCCACAGGGCGGCTTCTGTCTTCCGGGAGGTGTCGTGGTTGCCAGGACTGGCAGCTTTGTTAGCTTCACTGCTGCCTCACCTGCCCCCTGGCCGCCTCACCGTGGCCCTGCAGCCTTCGGGAGCAGGGCCAGACAGGAAAGCGGGAGCTCTGGGCCCTCCTAGAAATGAGCTGAGCTCTTGCTCCCCGTCCTCAGCTCCCTCCTGTCCCTGCTCTCTGCGCTGTGGGGTCCACTGCACTTCTCACCCGCCCTGCTCCCCCCTGGGGGCAGCTGAGCAGGAGCTGGTGCGACCCAGTGCCCTCGTTCCCTGTCTGACTCACGCTCAGTCTGCCTCGCCCGCCCTCCCTGCCTGCCACCTCCGAGGCTCCCTTTCCCTTTGTTCTCCCCTCACTGTGTGCGAATCCCACGCCTGGCTCCTGGAGCCTCCCTTCCTCCCCGTTTCCGACTTGCCCTGTGGATTGCCGGCCGCAGGGGACTGAAGATGTGCAGATGTGCGCGTTTGTGCTGGTGGTCAGGGCTCTGTTTAGCATTTGTCATTAGCCAGCCATACTTAGTGGTGTCTCCAAGGGCTGGGGGGCTTGGTGTCATGCAAGGCCTGGGAGGGAAGAGGAGGAGGTGACAAAGCAGACCCACAGTGCTGAGGGAAAGCTCAGCTCTTCGGTACTGTCCAGAGAAAATGCACGAGTCAGGGCACAGCGCACATCCTGGAGGCGCGCTGGTGGGTGCATGCAGATTGGGTGAAGGCCTGCTTGACTCAGATTTAATTGTGCAAGAAAAAAAATTTTTAGGGGTTTGTTTTATTTATTTGAAAGAGTTACAGAGAGAGAGAGAGAGAGAGAGAGAAAGTCTTCCATCTGCTGATTCACTCCCTAAATGGCTAGGGCTGGGCCAGGCCAAAGGCAGGAACTAGGAGTGTCTTACATGTCTCTCATGTGGGTACAGGGCCCAAGCATTTGGGCCATCACCTGCTGCTTTCCCAGGCACAGGAACAGGGAAGTGGAGCAGCTAGGACTTGAACCAGTGCTCATATGACATATCAGCATTGCAGGTGGTTGCTTTACCTGCTACAGCACAGTGCTGGCTCCAAGAAAATTTATTTCTTTTTTTTAATTAAATTTTTTAAAAATTTCTTTATTTGAAAGAGTTATACAGAGAGGGGAGAGGCAGAGAGAAAGAGAGAGAGAGGTCCTCCATCCAATGGTTCACTCCCCAGTTGGCCACAATGGCCAGAGCTGCACCGATCCAAAGCCAGGATCCAGGTGCAGGGGCCCAAGGACTTGGGCTGTTTTACGCTGCTTTCCCAGGCCTTAACAGAGAGCTGGATGGGAAGTGGAACAGCAGAGTCTCGAACCAGCGCCCATATGGAATGCTGGCGCTTCAGGCCAGGGCATTAACCCCCTGCACCACATCGCCAGCCCCAAGAAAATTTCTTAAAATGACTACTTTAAGGGCAAATGTCCTGGTGTGGTGGGTTAAACTGCCACTGGGGATGCCTGTACCCCATATTGGAGTACCTGGGATTGAGTCCCAACATCTCTAGTTCTAATGTAGCTTCCTGCTGATGCATGCTGGGAGGTGGCAGATGATGGCTTACATGCCTGGGTCTTCCCCTGCTGGCCATGTGGGAAATCCGAATGGAATTGTGGGCTGCTGGCTTTGGACTGGTCCAGCCCTGGCTGTTGTTGGCTTCTGGGGCATGAATCAGTAGATGAAGATCTCTTTTTTCCCTCTGTCTCTCTGTCATTCTGCCTTTCAAGTAGATGAAAATAAATGAATAAACAGTTATTTTAAAATGGCTAATTTTGAAATAGATTTTTTTTTTTGGAGGGATTGCATTAAATGGATTCTAAAGCTTTGGGTCCAGCTGCATAGAGGGAAAAGAGGGAAAGACACAGTGCGGGCTTGAGCCAAAGTAGAGAGGCTGAAATCGCAGTATTGGGTGTGATCCATGGCTGGCAGGTCTGCGGGGAGCAGAGCAGGGGGCTTGGCCAGAGCCCAGCTCTCTGTGGAGGGACGTGGAAAGGAGACCCTGCAGAAGCAGCCCCAAAAGCCAGAGGGATGCTGTCACTGTAGGGAGCATAAACCACACTGAATTATTCGTGTCCTCTCAGCATGGGAATTAACCATACATGAGGATGCAGGAGAGGGAGTCCAAACCTGAAAAACAATAGCAATAAAAATAACATTTTGAACACTTGCTTTGTGCCAAGCATGATACTATGTACAGATTGTCTCATTAATCCATACAGGAACGATGTTATTGTTTCCATTTTGTAGATGAGAAAGCCAGGCCCATTGTAGTTAAGTAACTGGCCCAGGCTGCATGCTTTTCATATAGCAGATCTGGTTAAACTCAGCTTTGTTTGACATGAAATGGAATGCTCTTGATGCTGAAAGAATTAGGAGCATCAGGGTGGGAACTGGCTGCTGGGGAGGTGGTGAAATGACAGGAGCTGTAGAAGACATGTGGACTTTTTTAAAAAAATGTATTTATTTGTTTGAGAGGCAGAGTTTTGGACACAGAGTGAGAGAGAGGGAGGGAGAGAGAGAGTGAGCACTTTCATCTGCTGATTCACTCCCTAAATGGCTGCAATGGCTGCAGCTGGGCTGGTCCAAAGCCAGGAGCCAGGAGCTTCTTCCAGGTCTCCCACATGGGTGCAGGGGCCCCAGCACTTGGGCCATCTTCCACTGCTATCCCAGGCCACAGCAGAGCGCTGGATCGGAAGAGCTGGGGCTTGAACCAGTGCCCATATGGGATGCCAGCGCTGCAAGTGGAGGCTAAACCTACTGCTCCCCACAGCGCCCGCCCCACATGTGGAATTTGCGGACAGAATCCAGCCCCACTGGAGATGGGTCAGTGGCGTTTTGAAGCAAGAAAGGGCTGGATTGGAGACTGGGGCTCCCCTTGAGGAGAGGCTCGACTGAAACCCCTGGCTGGCGGCCCTGGCCGCTCGCTCTGTGCGCGAGACTCCTGTCCTCATCTCTGCAGACTTCATTCTGAGGAGCTCCGTCCAGGACCTGCGCCTCAGAGTCGGGCAGGTCTGGGTTTAGTGAGGCGCTAGTTCTGAGACCATGAGCCCTGAGCTGGGTTAATATTCACACCCACGTTTTAGTGCTGTTGAGAAGTTCAATACAATAATCAATGTATAGCACTTTGCACAGTTCTTGGCATGTTAGTGGTCAGCAAATAATTGTTATTAACGTTCTTTTTAGCTGGCTGATGGAAGTTTTCCCGTGGCCGCTTTCCTGATGTGTCAAACACATCACATTTTATTTCAGCATTCAAAGCCCACCAGTCTGGCTGCAGTTAATCTCTCAAGCAACTTACTCCAGTAGGAGACCCACAGCCAGCTGGTCTACCCCATCCTTTGAACCCAACATGCTGGTTGCACTGTTTCTGTATTCTGTAATGTCCCTGGTAACCAACAAGTGGCAGTTATGGAAGCAGGTTAAGCTCCGTAGAAAGAATTTCCTTTTTTCAATATTTATTTATTTATTTATTTATTTGAAAGTTAGAGTTACAGAAAGAGGGAGAGATACCATCCATCCTCTGGTTCACTCCCCAAATGGCTGCAACGACCAGAGCTGGGCCAGGCGCCAGAAGCTTTACCCGGGTCTCCTGCGTGGGTGCAGGGGCCCAAGCACTTGGGCCATCTTCCTCTGCTTTCTTAGGCACATTAGCTGGGAGCTGGCTCCCAAACCTTTTTAAGTTAGAGTTGAGCTGTTTTAAACTGTGGCGTAGCAGGTTAAGCGCCACCTGCAGTGCCGGCATCCCATGTGGGCACCAGTTTGAGACTCAGTTGCTCCCCTTCAATCCAGCTCTCTGCTGTGGCCTGGGAAGGCAGTAGAAGATGACCCGAGTCCTTGGGCCCTGCACCCGCTTGGGAGACCTGGAAGATGCTCCTGGCTCCTGGCTTTGGATCAGTGCAGTTCCGGCTGTTGAGGCCAATTAGGAAGTGAACCAGCAATGGAAGACCTCTCTCTCTCTCTGCCTCTCCTTCTCTCTATGTGTAACTCTGACTTTCAAATAAATAATTAAATCTTAAAAAAAAAAAAAGTGGGTGGGGACCAGCATTGTGGCATACCAGGTAAAACCACTGCTTCTAATGCCAACAACCCATATGGGCACCAGTTTGTGTCTCAGCTGCTCCACTTCTGATCCAGCTCCCTGCCAATATCCTGGGAAATCAGCAGAAGATGACCCAAGTGCTTGGGCCCCTGCCACCAATATGAGATACCTAGAAGAAACTCCTAGCTTTAGCTTGGCCCACCCCTGGCAGTTATGGCCATTGAGGGGAGTGAACCGGCAGATTGAAGATCTCTCTCTCTCCAACTCTCGTCTCAATAAATGAATAAATCTTTTTTAAAAAGATAACCTAGGGAGCATCTGCTTTTCCAGAATCTGTCTGGTTCCATCTGCACATCTGCACATCCCCAAGCCCTGTGTGGGATACTCTGAGACTTACGGGGCGGGGTGATCAGGCACTGTGTACCCTGCTCCCCATCCCAGCTGAACCCTCCCCAATCAGACCCTCGAGAGAAGGATCCACATAGCAAGTGGCCTGTGCAGCAAGCCGGGCCTGGCTTCTAAGTCGGAGTCCATGGCCTTGGTGGGAGCCATGACTGGCATTCCTTCCCATCCCGGAGGGTGTGGTCACTTAGCAGAATTTCCCTGTGCTGGCGGGAAGCACCTAAGACTAATGTGTCTCCATCTGAGGTTCGATGCGTCTCAGCAGGCCTTTGGGGCCAGCGCCGGCCTTCTCCGGCTGTGCGTTGGCTTTTATTACAGCCGGTGGGTAGCGAGACATTGGATGAAGTGGCTGTGATAATGTTCTCATTGTATTCCGAGGACCAGAAGGAAAGGCCCAGGACCCAGCTGGAGAGGGGTGCTTTGTCCTGGCTGTGGCTGGCCAGTCGGGGGCACTTAGAGCTGCTGAGCCTGGTGGCGTGTCTGCGTGGATGAGAAAATGGTCCTCACCACAGATCCAGCCCTGCCACTGAGGGGCTGGGCAAGGCAGACCCCTGTGCTCAGAGCCCGCAGGGCACCTGCCATTTGAGTCAGTGTGTCTGAAATGTTTGACACCCTGAGAAATTCCTGGGCATTGACTTGTGGGCATGCTGAAGAGTTACTTTCTAGTTGACTGTCTTCCCTCCCTGGTGTACCCAGCAGAGCAGTACCAGGTGCTGAGTGAAACTATTAACAGAACACTAGATAACAGGCCTGTGGGCTTTTACCTTTCTTCAGGTGGGCCAGCAGGAAAATAATGACAATAAATAATAATGACAATAACATTAATAATAGGGGGCTGGTGCTGTGGCATAGTAGGCTAAGCCTCCGCCTGTGGTGCCAACATCCCATATGGGTGCTGATTCATATCTGGGCTGCTCCACTTCCAATCCAGCTCTCTGCTATGGCCTGGGAAAGCAGTGGAAGATGGCCCAAGTCCTTGGTCCCCTGCACCCACGTGGGAGACCCAGAAGAAGCTGCTGGCTTCAGATTGGCTTACCTCTGGCCATTGCGGCCATTTAGGGAATGAACCAGTGGATGGAAGACCTTTCTCTCTGTCTCTGCCTCTCTATGTCTGTAACTCTGTCTTTCAAATAAATAAATAAAATCTTTAAAAAAAAGTAATAATAATGGGAGCTACCCTTTCTTCCATATGTGCCTAATGCCAAGCACTCTGATACGTCTTTTTTTCAAAAGCACTTTAACAATTAGAGATGCCCAATCACATTTTAGTTGTTTGTTTTTTCATCTACTTGAAAGGCAGAGAGAGAGAGTGAAATAGTGAACTTCTCTGGGCCGGCACTGTGGCACAGTGGGTTAACACCCTAGCCTGAAGCGCCAGCATCCCATATGGGCACCAGTTCTAGTCCCAGCTGCTCCTCTTCCCATCCAGCTCTCTGCTATGGCCTGGGAAAACAGTTGAAAAAGGCCCAAATCCTTGGGCCCTGCACCCGCATGGGAGACCCAGAAGAAGCTCCAGCCATTGTGGCCAACTGGGGAGTGAACCATCAGATGGAAGATCTCTCTCTCTCTCTCTCTCTCTCTCTCTCTCTCTCATTCTCTGCCTCTCCTCTCTGTGTAACTCTGACTTTCAAATAAAGAAAGAAATAAATAAAAATAAAAGAGCTCTTCTCTCCGTTTGGTTTACTCTCAAATGCCTGCGACAGGCAGGGCTGGGCCAAGCCAAAGCCAGAGCCTCGAACTCCATCTGGATCTCGCACTTGGATATCAGAGGCCTAAGCACTTGCGCCATCATACGCTACCTCCCAGATACATTCACAGGAAGCTGCATTGGAAGCACTCAAACCAGCACTCTGAGATGGGGTGTAGGTGTCCCAAGAATCAGCTTGACCTGTAGTGTCTCAATGCCTGCCCCTCTGGTGTGTTCTTTTTGTGCATTACTTTACTTTATTTAAAAAATTATTTTATTTATTTGAAAGGCAGGAAGAGAGAGACAGACGTCTCCCACCTACTGGTTCATTCCCCAAATGCATGAAATGGCTAGGGTTGGGCCAAGACAAAGTCAGCAGCTGGGAACTCAAATGTGGGTCTCCCGTGTGGGTGGCAGGGACCCCAGTACTCGAGTCGTCAGTTACTGCCTCTCAGGGCGCACATCAGTAGGAATCTGCTATGTGAGACAGCCAGGCACTCTGATATGGGGTCAGGCACTCTGATGTGGGGTGTGGGCTTCCCAAGCAGTGTGCTAAATGCTCATCCCTATGTTGTTTTATTTAATCCTCAAAATAGTACTATTGTGAAATAGTAATATTTTATTATTAAGAAATTTTTTTGAGAGGCAGAGAGAGAGAGAGAAAGCTCCCATCTACCAGCTTACCCACCAAATGCCCATGAGATGAGAGTCAGGGCTAGATAAGGCCAAAGTTAGAATCTGGGAATATGCCCCAGTTCTCCGATGTGGGTGGCAGGGACCCAAGTACTTGAGCCAACAGTGCTGCCCCTGAGATCAGCACTGACAGGAAGCTGGAGTCAGGAGCCAGAACTAGGGAGTGACCCAGCCACTTTGGTATAGCATGCGGGTGTCTTAACCATTAGACTAAATGTCTACTTGGAGTAGTGCTATTTTTATCTTCACATGACAGTGAGGGATATTAAGGAATGAACAACTCTAAGTCGCACACCTAGGAAGAGGCAGGGCCAGAATTCAGAGCCCATATCTGCCTGGCTCCATAGCCTGCAGGCTTCCCATCCCTGCTGTGACATCGGCTCAGAAAGGAAGCATTTATGTCGGATCCCTGGCTAACAGGCCCCAGCGGGAACCTGTTGTCTCGAGGTGCTTAACTCATCTCTGCCTCTCCGTATGATGCAACCCTCCAACCCCCGCCCAGCCTCTGCCCTCAGCCCAGCGCCATTCACCTATGTAATCAACAAGTACAGGTGGGCATTTGGCACTGCTGTTAACACACCAGTTGGGATGCCCGCATTCCAAATCAGCATGCCTGGGTTTGAGTCCTGGTTCTGCTTTTTTGTTTGTTTCTTCATTTTCTTAAAGACTTACTTATTTATTAGAAAGGCAGAGTTACAGAAAGGCAGAGGCTGAGAGAGAAGTCTTCCATCCACTGGTTCACTCCCCAGATGGAATCAATAGCTGGAGCTGGGCCAATCCAAAGCCAGGAGCCAGGAGCCTCTTCTGGTTCTCCCACGTGGATGCAGGGGACCAAGGACTTGGGCCATCTTCCGCTGCTTTCCCAGGCCACAGCAGAGAGCTGGATCAGAAGGTGGAGCAGCTGGGACTCGATGTTTTACCCACTATGCCACAGTGCTGGCCTCTGGCTCCACTTTTTTTTTTTTTTTTAAGATTTATTTTATTTATTTGAATTGCAGAGTTAGAGGCAGAGGCAGAGAGGGAGAGTTCTTCCATTGCTGGTTCCCTCCCCAGATGGCCGCAACAGCCTGAGCTGTGACGATCTGAAGCCAGGATTTTTATACCTTTTTCATAATTGTATGTTACTTTTTTCAACTGAACAAAAAGTAATGTAAATTTCTTCAAGGGGAAAAACCCTTTTGTTGGGGGGAAGACAGACAGGTGCTTGGATTTAGAAATTTTTGCACCAAAAATAATCGTATCTTTTAGTTCGATTTCCATTGATTTTTTTGTTTGTTTGTTTGTTCCTTTGTATGTCAAGATCCCGTTGGAAGATTTGCTTGAAGGTGATGAATAATTGAGGGAACTCCAGGTTGATGACCATACCCATTTACACCAGTTGTTGGTAATCCTGTGGCTGTGGACAAGTGGCTTCCCCTGCCAGGGGTTGGAGGAAGTGATAGGTAGATGATTCCTTGCTCTTTGTACCATTTGCTGGTTCACCTGGGGAGCCGTGGGTTGGGAGCCAGGAGGCAGGGAGCAGCCTGCGTGCGGGCAGTGCAGGAGGGAAAGGGATGGCCAGGCCTTCACTGGGAGCCTGGAGGCCGTGACCCCCACCACTACCCCCACCCCCTAGACAAGGGTGCTTCCTGAAGCTTGTAGGAAAGAGGAATGGAGAGACAAGCTGGCTTGGGAGTGAAGCGTTGTTCTAGTGGTTTTACTCATGGTTTTCATCTACTTGAAAGTTTCAGGGCTGACTGTCTCTGCCCGCTCTTCTCCAGCGTGGCCTGAAGCACTTCCGGGCATCCTGCCTTGCCCAGTTCAAGGCCGAGACCAGGGTGTACGCCCCTCGCTCCCTGGCCGAAATTTCTCTCAATCTCTCATTGTTTCTTCCTGTTTTCTTTTTTCTTAAACACTTATTTATTTGGGGGGTGGGAAGGGACTCCCATTCACTGGTTTACTTCCCAAATACCTGGTGTGGCCAGGGCTGGGCCAGCGTCAAAGCCAGGAGCTGGGAACTCAGGTCCAGGTCTCTCCCACATGGGAGGGAGGAACCCAATTACTTGAGTCATCACTGCTGGCTCCCCGAAAGCTGGAGCCAGGGCCTGAGCCGGGACTCGAGCCCAGGGACTTGGTGTTTCACGCAGGCACCCTAAGTGACATCTTGACCGGCAGGATAGACGCCCGGGCTTTCTTCCTGAAGAGAGAATTCCTAGCACTTGAAACAGCTGTCGTGCTCGCTGTGTTTCGAGCCACTCAAGAAAGAGCCTCAAACTCAGTGTCCTGATTTCCGTCCCCCAGGGCAGAGGATCCCCAAGATAGCAGCACTGCTCTGAAAATAGCACTGTCCGTGCCGCCCCCATTGTCTCTCTCACTGCTGACTCCTCAAGACCGCGGCCGGTGGGGGGGGGGGGGGGGCTGGAAAAGGAGAACTAGGCCTGTGGCGGAAAGGGCTGCTCTGTCGAGCTCAGCCGTTGACTTGGCTTTTTTGCGGTGAGCGGCCGGTGAGCATCAGTGCGGCACCGAGTGCGTGAGCAGCCGCCAACCTTTGATTGCATTTTGTCATCTACTCAGCACTTTGCCAACTGTTATCCAGCTTCCCGTGCAAAGTGGCAGGGTACTCACGCCCATTTTACAGTTGAGAAAACTGAAGTCCAGAGGGCTGATGCTGTGGATTTTGCAGCAGAGAGGGTGCCAGGGTGTCAGGGGACCAGGGTGCTCTGACATGGCCGATGCTGTTTGTCATACCACCATGGGACTTGTGGGTAGCCCTTTCTGTGAGTGCTCAGGCTTTGGCCTCTGTCTGGCTCTCTGGTGGTACTAACATGCTCTCTCCAGCCCACGGTCAAGAGCTCGAAGCCGCTTCCCCCAGAGGCCCCGTGAGAGCCTCACTCGGGCAGGTGCATCTCCATCAGGACTCTCTTTCAGCTGGAGGAGAAAGTGGTACCCCGAGCTTCCCTGGTGCTTCCTGGGTTGGTGAAGGGACAGAGCTTTCTCTAGGGTGCCTGAACCCAGAAGAAGGCTGTGCATGGAGAAAAGGGCGTCGCACTTGGGTTGGGAGGCTGGTGTTCAAATCCACCATGCTATTTACTGGCTCCATGACCTTGAGCAAATCGCCTGTCTGAGCCCTGCTCTCCTCGTCTGTCAAATGGAGATCCTAATCATTATCTCATAAGGTCCTAGCGATGCTGAGACAGGGTAATTAGTGTAAAAAGGGCCCAGCCCAGCCTCAGGCACATGGCAAATTGCATCTGAGACTCCTGTCTCCTGCAGAATGTCGTAGATTAGGCGGCAGTGGCCGAGCAGAGCAGTTCGCCTCCTGTGTCCTTGGGAACATCATCCTGCTGATGATATCTTCCCAGAAGAGTGGCTGGCTGCAGCGAGTGTCTCCTTTCTGGCTCTCCAGATCAGTACTGGGGTCCTGGGGCCTCCTTCTCCCTCTGGATGTGTGCCCCAGTTACTCCTGTGTCCCGGGCCGTGTCTGCAAGCCGGGGTGGTCCCTGCTGTGTTTCTGGCTGTTCATTGTCACAGCGGCTTACCTGCACTGATTCTTGGCACCAGGGCCTTGATCATATTGGGAAGTTACTTGGGAAGGCACAGCCCGTGGAGGGGCAGCTGCTCTTGCCCTTCACTGGGAACCCGCAGCTCAGAGGACTCCTCCAGCTTCCATATCCTCATCTGTGAGGCATAGCATGGGGGTCTGTGAGTCCTGGTTCCTCTGGTTTTCCCTGGGATTTGTGTCCTCTTGAGTGTCAGGTGGTGGTGGCCTGGGCGCCCAGCCCCATCACCTCTACCCTCACAGCCTCCGCTGGCCTTTTAGTCACACTGGACTGACTTAGCGGTAGCCAGACCAAACCCAGTTCTGTCTCCCGGCACCACCCACCTCTACTCTTTTGCTCTGAAAGATCACAAAGGAAGCATTAACGGGGCAGCTGAGAGCTCCAGGGGGCTTTTCCTGGGGTCTCAGAACAGATTCCCAGGCTCTCTGCTTTGTTCACCCCAGCCTGAATCGCTTTGAGCGGCTGAAGGCAACCTGGGCCCTCCCTGCCCTCCATAGGTGGTGGTTAAGGATTGAGATCCCCACAGCCAAGGAGGAGGTGGCCACTGCTATCCTGAGAAATGGGGAAAACAAAAGGGAAAAAAACAACCTGGTCTCTAAGCAAAGAAAGGGATCTTGTGTGGGACGTATTTCAAAGCGTGGGGGTAAAGCAGACTGCATGGACTGAGACTGGGGGAAGGGGGCTGAGACCCTGCACTGGTACTGAGCATCACCCCCTACCCCCAGCACACACACAGATTTCACACCCGAGCCAGCCCACTCTTCCAGCACAAGGCTGGGTCTGTCAGCCTGCCTGGCTGAGTGTGTGTGGGTTGGGGTGCCTGGGCCAGACTTGGCACGGAAGCGAGAAGGCAGGCATGGTTGTCATTCAGACCACGTCCGTGCCGGGTCCCAGCGCGGCTAGACAGGGGAATAGGTGGGCAACGACTGTCGTCACCCACAGTTCTCTGCAGGAAACCCAGGGCCCAGCTAGCAGGAGAGAGCTGGAAGAGAGTTCTGTGTCCAAGGAGACCTGACCTGCACGCAGGTTTGCAGGAACCAGTCCTGAGAATCACGTCATGGGAATGAGGGGGGGGCCGGGGCGTGGGGACCCAGGAGCCTCGGCCAATACATCAGGCCCTGGCCCTGATGGGCAGTTCCGATTCTGTCTGCAATCTCAGATGGGTTCAGGAACCAGGGGAGGTGCCGGCCTTCGTGGTGTGAGGATGCATGGGCCCAGGGTAGCGTAGCCAGGGAAGGTGGAAGCTGAATCAGCAAAGATCTCTGCTTGGAATAAGAGATCCATCCCCTCAGCCAAAAATCAGCCACAAGGGAGCAGGCATTCAGCCTGGCGGCTAAGACAGCTGCCTGCCACACTGCAGTGCCGGGTTTAATTCCGGGCTCTGGTGATGGCTCAGGTGATTGGGTTTGCCACCCCGATGGGATGGCATTCTCAGCTCCTAGCTTGGGCCCTGGCCCAGCCCGGGTTGTTGTGGGTTGTTGCGGGCATTTGGAGAATGAATCAGCAGATGAGAACACACATTCTCCCTCCCTCCCCGCCCTCCTCCCTCCCTTGTCCCCTCTCTATTTCTGTGCTCCCCAAATAAATAAATCACCCTAAACAGCACAAAAGGGTGTGTTGGGAAAAGAGGGCAGGCAGTGTGATGTAGCAGGTTCAGCTACCGCTAGGTGTGCCCACATCCCATCTCAGAGTGCCGACTCGAGTCCCAGACTTAGCTTCCTGCTGAGGCTCCTGGAAGGCAGCAGATGATGACCCACTTAGCTGGGGGCCCTGCCACCTACGTGGGAGGCCTGGATGGGATTTCTGGCTCCTGGCTTCAACCTTACCCAGCCCTGGCTGTTGTGGACATTTGGGGAGTGAACCAGTGGATTGCAGATCTCTTTCTGTCTCTCACTCTCTCTCTGCCATCCTGCCTTTCAAATGCATCTTTTTTAAGGAAAGTTATAGAGAACATAATATAAATGTAGGTTCCATTTTGTATCTATTACAGTAATGCATTTTTGAGCTGTTATTTCATGCTAGTGAGGCTGCAGTGGAAGTAGTTCTGTTACTTACTGCGAACAGTGTTGAAGTGCTGGAAACCATTGGAAAGGCTAACTTGGTAAGCTATTCCAAGGCCCATGAGATCTCTCTCCCCTTTCTGTAGTCCTGAGATTGCCTTGTAAGAAAGTCAGCAACAAGAAAACAAAAACTTACACGTGCAAATGTTTACTGTAAACAACCTGACCATCTTCTGGGGTTAATGAAATATACGAATTTGTACAGATTATCCGCTTTAAACACCATTAAAACTACAAGCATAAACTTCACAGAAGTAACAAAATGCTTGGACAATTAGATGAAATGGAACTAGCAGGACAGAGCTTGTAGGCGTGTTTATCCCGTGTCTGTGGCGGTGAAAGTGAAGTGTGCGTATGGACAGCTCCGAGGAAGGAGGGAAATGGAAGCAGCTGAGTAGTCGAGGCAGGACATAGGTGAAGCTGCTCGCTTCGTTTTATTTCTGTGGTTACTTTGATATCTACATTTTTTTTTCTCTGAAAGACGAAGACAATAATAGGTAAAAATGTGTCCTTCCAACCCCTTCCTAAACTGTTCCATATTTAATCCTCTGCCGACTCTTGAGATAATACATTTCATGAGTCTTTTTCATATAAGTGGTAAAACTTCCTTTTGTTTCTCCAGAAAGCTCCAGGGATAAGCTCTTTCCAGGATTGATTGGGAAAGCCTGGAACTTCCCCTGTCGCTCCATTTGGGTCTTTGGATTGCTTGGTTTCCAGACAGGTCCTCTTAACCTTTCTTTGTCTTTGAAAGGCAAGAGTCCTATTTCCTAAGTCTCAGAATAGCCCTGAGGCATCTCCGGTTCCAGTCCCTGGAGAGACGGGGGGAGACTATGCACAGCACTCCGGATCACACCCTCTGCTTCCAGTCTCCAGAGAGGCAGGCGGGAGACTGTGCACAGCACTCCAGATCACACCCTCTGCTTCCAGTCTCAAGGGGCAGGCAGGGGACTGTGCACAGCACTCCAGATCACACCCTCTGCTTCCAGTCTCGAGGGGCAGGCGGGGGACTGTGCACAGCACTCCAGATCAGCATCCTCCTGACTTTTGGCGGACAGATTATGTCTTGTTTCTGGAAAGCCTTGGTGCCAGTGCCTGGCCAAGTGCTGCTGCGCTTTTAGCTAGGGTTAGGCCAGTATCTTCCGGGAACAGTAGAGTTACTCCACCCCAGCCCTCCCTGCCCCCGCCACCATTTTTTCCTGGCTCATAACTGATGGCTCTCAGCTATCATTTGAGTGGAGTGAGCATCGCTCCCCCCCAAGATGTAAAAGTGTGACTGGCCCTGATCTGCCATTTCTTTGTCAGCACACACAGCCTGGAAATTGCCCTGCATTTTACCGCCAGAAGCCTCTGGGGGCCTCCGGGGAGTCTGGTGTGTTTCACGCGTGCGCTGTCTTGCACAGCGCCCAGCAGAGGTCATTCATCACTGGCGCATTTTTTCATCTGGAGCGGTGCCTGTGTCCGTTCCCGAAATCACCTCCCCGTCCCTGTGCTGCATCCCCTCGCCCCGCCCGGGTCGCTCTGAGTCACCTCTGGCCTCCCTGAGCACAGCAGCAGGCTGTCCTGTCCCTGTTTGAAGGGGCTCCAGAGGTTGGTCACGCAGGACCTTGTCTCGCAGGGAACAGGTTGATTTCCTTTAATAGGTTCTGCTGCTTCATCACTTAGCGCCATGACCGCAATAGAAAGGGCCTCGGTTTCGGAGCCACGCAGGCCCAGCTCTGGATTCTTCACTCACGTGTTACGGCTGTGCTGTGACCCCGGGTGGGCTCCTGAACCTCACTAGCCTGCACTGGGAAAATGCTGGTGTGAGCAGGAGGGCGCTAAAGCTGTCCTTTCTGGCCGGCGCCGCGGCTCACTAGGCTAATCCTCTGTCTGTGGTGCCAGCACACCGGGTTCTAGTCCCGGTCGGGGCGCCGGATTCTGTCCCGGTTGCCCCTCTTCCAGGCCAGCTCTCTGCTGTGGCCCGGGAGTGCAGTGGAGGATGGCCCAAGTGCTTGGGCCCTGCACCCCATGGGAGACCAGGAAAAGCACCTGGCTCCTGCCATCAGATCAGCGTGGTGTGCCGGCCGCGGCGGCCACTGGAGGGTGAAGCAACGGCAAAGGAAGACCTTTCTCTCTGTCTCTCTCTCACTGTCCACTCTGCCTGTCAAAAAAAAAAAAAAAAAAAAAAAAAAAAAAAAAGCTGTCCTTTCCACACAGGAAAATGTGCAGGTCACGTGGGGGGAAAATGTGCAGGTCACGTGGGGGTCAGGGGGTTGGGCAGGGTTCTCTGTCCAGGTCTGCTCCCCAGGGGATTTGAATACGCAGCTATGTTTGAGAACCAGTGTCTTCTTAAAAATTAATTATTTTTATTTTATTGAATGGCAGAGAGACAGAGAAATCTTCCATCCACGAGATCATTCCCCAAATGCATGCCGCAGCTGGGGTCCCCCACATGGGTGTCAGGGAACCCATGCATTTGAACCATCACCTGCTGCCTCCCAGGGTGAATATAAGCAGGAAGCCGGAATCAGGAGTGGAGCCTGGACTTGAAGCTAGGGGCTCTGACCCGGGACGCAGGCATCCCAAATGGCATCGTAGCCAGTGCACCAAAGGCCCACCCCAGGAGCCCGCGCCTTGTTCTCAGATGGCAGACAAAGAATGCCAGAGTCGGAACGCTGAGGAAGACGCAAGGACTCAAGGCCCAAGTGGACAAGTGCCCCCCGACCCCCGCCCCGATCTGGAGACCAGGCCAGACATCAGGCCCCTGAAGGTTCCATTACCTGGCGGCTGGAGTGGTCAGCTGTCCACAGCCCTCACAGTGGGGCCTCCTCCCCATGGTTCCTCTGCTGTCTCTTACACCAGCCTCGCACCCCTGCTGGGTCTCCCAGGTGCTCAGAGCCTGCAGTAGTTTAGGCTGATCGGTCAGTGGAGGAGAGACTGGGAGAGAGATGGGGCCTCTTCTGGGTAAGACAGCCCCCCAGAAGGACCTGGGACTTCCTCTGGGTCACCTCAAGGATGCCCATGGGTTCCTCAAATGCTTATTGAGCGCTTGCTGTGTGCCAAGCTCTGTGCTGAGCCCAGGACCCTGAGGTGTGAGTAAGGTATGGCTCCCGGAGGTGCTCCCGGGGAGACGGGCTGGGGCTCAGGAATGGCTCTGCCCTTCTAGTCCAGGAGGCCCGAAACGCAGCGGGAGGGAACCAGAGTTCTCCCAAGATGAGTGGCAGTTTTCCCGATGGGAGTGGGGGGGAAGCAAGAACCCGGGCTTGTACGTTCCACAACATGTCAAGGAATGCTCTCAGCGAAGCTGGAGGGCCAGGGACGACACTGTGGCATAGCGGGTAAAGCCACTTCCTGTAGTGCCGGTTGCTGCACTTCCCATCCAGCTCTCTGCTGTGGCCTGGGAAAGCAGTAGAAGACGACCCAGGTCCTTGGGCCCCTGCATCCACGTGGGAGACCCAGAAGCTTCTGGCTTTGGATCGGCCCAACTTTGGGGAGTGATCCAGTGGATAGAAGATTTCTCTCTCTCTCTCTCTCTCTCTCTCTCTCTCTCTCTCTCTCTCTGCCTCTACATCTCTGTAACTCTGCCTTTCAAATAAATAAATAAACCTTAAAAAAAAAAAAAAGCTGGAGGGCCAGACCCGGGTACACGGTGAGCAGGCCTGGGAGGCTCCAGCCCCCGGCCTGTAACTGCAGATCCGAGATTTCATCCTGAAGGGAAACCACTAGGTAGCTGCAGCGAGGAGCAGCTGTTCATGCTTGTGTGATTGGTGGGTTACCCCAGGTGTCATGTGATGGACAGGTGGAAGGGGAAACTGAGGCAGCGAGGAGCCAGGTGAGTCAGGAGGAGTGTGGAGAGGCAGCAGGTGTCAGGGAAAGGTGCCTCTGGTGTCAGCCCCCCCAGGAAGCAGGTGTGATGGCACTGTGGGGCTGGCCGGGTGTGGGGCCAGGAAGCGGGAGGCGAGCTGCTCACTTGCAGGGTCAGGCAGGGGCCGGCCTTGAGAGAGAAGGAATCAGGTGAGTTAGGTCTGCGCCGTGGTGATGGGGTCAGTGGGGAGTCTACTGAGAGGAGAGCAGGGGGCTGCCCGGGGCCCCTTCCTCTCTCCTTGGCCCCCAAGACCGGGGTGGCTGGCACGAGGCTCGAGCCTCTCTGACTGCCCCAGCTTTGCTCTCTGTCCCCTGGCATCTTCACACAGCCCAGCCTCTGACCTCCCCAGGGCAGCCCTGAGCCCCTGTCCTGCTCTGTCCCCAGTGGTGTGCTCCCTGCACCCTCCCACAACTCCCCACTGTGAAAGCCTCAGGCAGGTCAGCTGGTTCCGCAGGGAAGAGTTCCAGTGGGGCGGCGGCCAGTTTCTTTGGGTGGCTCAAGGTGATTTCAGCCTTCCAGGAGGCCTGGGGTGGAAGCAAAGGACGGCTGGGTGCCGCGGGGGCAGCGCCTCCTGTTGGCCGCGGTGAAGGTGAGTTTTGTGGAGTCATGGTGCACACAGTTCCCTCTGGTTTCAGTCTGGGATTCAAGAAGCACCTGCTGAGTATCTGTGCCAAGCACTCACATGGGTTCCACATAGCACGGGGCTCACTGGGTGAGACCGGGGTGCTGGGTTCAAATCTCCCCTCTGCCTTTGTTATAGGGGGAGAGGAATAGTTCTTTCCTTTGCCCGGGGAAGGGCGGATGGAGATGATAGCTGCTGAGGGCTGAGCTCAGCACCTTGCAAAGTAGTGGGCACTCTGCAAATGTTTGCTGGCCTTCCTGGAGCATGGACTGTGTGGTCCCCATTCCACAGAGGAAAGAACCCGAGGGAGAAACCCACCCAGGGGCTCGAGGCTGGTGGGTTGAACCACATCTTTCTGGCTGAATGCAAAGCTCACGCTGCCTGCAGGGCCCCAAACTGCCCCCGATTGCTGCAGCATCTTCTCCCTTGGGTTTTTCTTCTGCCTCCCAGGCCAGCCAAAGATGAGACCCTCTCCTGCAGCCTGTGTTGAGAGCTTCCTGAGCCAGAAGCCAGTTAGCGCGAGGGCTGGGCCGCCCAGTGAGTGTATCTTCCATCTCCTCCCTGCTGACCTGCCAGCTGGGGCCCAGCTGCCGGGGTTAGACTGCTGCCCCCGGCCTCCTCCCAGCCGCGGCATCCCTCTGTATCCAAAGCAAACGGATCAGGTGCCCTGTGTTCCCTGAGGGGTTTCCTCTCTTGGCCTCGCTAATGGCCCAGCTGACAATGGGAGCCTTGTGCTGGGGCCGGAGAGGCTGGAGAGGGAGTCTCTGTCTCCAGCTGAGGGCCAGGGGGGCCCAGATGCCCCGTCTTGCATCTGCTGCTTGATGGACCACAGAGCAGGGAAGCAAAACCTCAAGTAGGGTGAGCGCTGTGACCCTTGGGGAAGCCCGTCTCTGACCGCCTCTCTGTCCCAGGCCATGGAGAGCAAGCTGCTCATCGGGGGCAGGAACATCATGGATCACACCAACGAGCAGCAGAAGATGCTGGAACTCAAGAGGCAGGAGATTGCCGAGCAGGTAGGGCTGCCAGGGCTCAGGTCCCCTCGTCGCCACACAGTCGTGTCTGGGGGCTGAAGGGCGGGAAGCTGTCATGGACTTGGGGCCCCTGAAACGCCAGGGCTGAGAATCTCAGCTGTGCCTCTCTGGATCCCGTGGGGGCACTGCCCTCCATGATGCTGCCAGCCTGCACAGAGCACCTGGGACCAATCCCAGGGCCTTCCACAAAGATGTGAATCTTGCCGACTGCGAGATTCTTTCATAAATCGTCAAGAACCTGTTCATTGGTTACCAACGAGCCGTGCAATCACACGAGGAGAGGGTGAGGCAGCTTGGAAGCCGGTGTGGTGGGCATCCGTCTGTGTGCCTGCTGCCCCTGGAGGGTGCCAGCCCTCAGGGCTGGGGTCTCTCCGTCCACACAAGGAGGTTCCAAGGGGCTCCACTTATGCCTGGGGAGCGGTAGACGTGGGCACAAGATGCCTGCTTCTCCCCCTTGGCATCTGACGCCGCGTCTCCTGGAAGGCAGAGCAAGCTGGTCCCCTGGGCTCCGTGCCGCCCAGTGAGCCCGCTGCTCTGCCTTGGCCTAGAAACGCCGAGAACGGGAGATGCAGCAGGAGATGCTGCTCCGAGACGAGGAGACCATGGAGCTCCGGGGCACCTACACGTCCCTGCAGCAGGAGGTGGAGGCCAAGACCAAGAAGCTCAAGAAGGTGAGAGGCAGCGGCAGGGTGCCGGCAGGGCGGCTGGCCCCGGGAGCCACCTCCCCAGTCTGCCCGTCACACTGCCTACACTGCTGGTGCTTGCCAGGGAGGGAGGAGTCCCTCCCATGTGGCCTGGGATAGAGCCCCTGGCCAGGGCTGGGGGTTCATGGGTCAGGAGCTGTCACTGCCGCTCCCCGGAGTTGCCGTCCTCACCATCCTGCGTAACCCCACCCCCACCCCCACCCCCCGGTGTCGCCAGGGTGTAGGAGACCTGGGTGTGGAGACCCATGCAGGGTGTGCTCAGGGAGGGAGCACGAGCCCCCGTGATGGGGCATGGCACAGGGATCTGCTCACAGACCCGGCCCAGGCTGCAGCAGGGACAATGCGTACCTGGGATTCTGGGAAGAACCTGGGGAGCCCTCAAGGCTGCAGATGTGGATGGCCCAGAGCCAACCAGGGCCCAGCACGGTGGGTCGGCTGTGGAGCGGGAGGCCAGTGCTGCCGTCACGCCCACCGTGCAGAGCACCTGGAGAGGCAGGAGCGGCACGTCCCCTTCCCACCTCACTCGGGACCTCCGTCTGGGAGCCCAGGTCTCCAAGTGAGGCCCAGGTCCCAGTTCCTGCTCTTTGCACAAGTCAGCCAGATCTTGGCCAAATCTAAGCCTCAGCTTCCTCATCTGTAAAAAAGGTCAGACCCAAAGTTCCCTTCAGTCTGAGCATCTCTGGTGCGGATGGCAGGTCGGGGCCACCGGCTCAGTGAAGGGGCACAGGGCAGCCCTCTGAGTGGCCGGGCCAGATTCCCAGTGGGTGGGGCAGCAGCGGGCAGCTCGGGCCGGGCTCCCCAGCGTCCTCAGGGCCCAGCCTGTGGACCGGAGCTTCTTTGCAGCCCCGAGCAGCCTCTGAGCTGCCTGTGTCCCCACCCAGCTCTACGCCAAGCTGCAGGCGGTGAAGGCGGAGATCCAGGACCAGCACGACGAGTACATCCGCGTGCGGCAGGACCTGGAGGAGGCGCAGAACGAGCAGACCCGGGAACTGAAGCTCAAGTAGGGGCCCCCGCTGCTCCCCACTGCTCTGGGTCCCCTGCCAGATGCTTCTTTTTCCCGGAGGCCCCCTTCTGACGGTGCCCTCACGCCCAGGTCCATGTGGAAGGAGTGAGGTGTGCCTGAGAGACAGGGACAGGCCCACCTCTGCAGCTTCCGCCATCTCTGCTGTCTGCATCTGATGAGCCCCAGTGCATGCTGGGTGCTGGCCCCACCCTTCAACCTTTGCATTCAGTGTGTTTTTTAAGACTGTAAGGACCCCTTCCCCCAGCTCTTTTGGTTTCCCACCTTCACCGCTCCTTGCTCTGACCCTTCAGCCCCCAGGCCCTAGGCAGCCTTGCACTGCCGTCTGCATCCCCACCTCTGTCCCGCCTGCAGGTACCTGATCATCGAGAATTTCATCCCCCCCGAGGAGAAGAACAAGATCATGAACCGCCTTTTCCTGGACTGCGAGGAGGAGCAGTGGAAGTTCCAGCCGCTGGTGCCAGCTGGAGCGTGAGTCCCCTACCTGGTGTCCACCCAGGGCTTGGCAGGCTTGGCCTGGGGCTGCTCAGGGGCCTGAGGCCCAGCCTGCAGAGAGACAGGTGTTGTGTGGCAGGGGGAAGAGCTAGGGAGGACGCAGCTGGAGGACGCTTGGGACCCAGTGTGCAGGGATCTCCATGCAGGAGGGGTGTTCTGTAAAAAGAAATGAGATGCACTGGCCTGGGGTGCAGGTGCCAAACACAGCAACTGTAGCTAGCATGTACCGAGCCCTACTGTGTGTCAGGTACTGCATGAGATCCTGCAGACGGCTCGCAGTCCAGTGGGAATACAGAGAAGTAACTGGATCGTGACATGGCAGAGGTGCCATGCAGCCTCTCCAGCCGGTTTCAGCTGGGTGAGTCAGCATTTCCACCTGTTTCCGCGTCCTAGCGCTGATGGGCAGCTGCGTCCATTGGCTGGGTGTGCAGTGCCCTCTGCTGGTGGCCTTGAATAGCAAGCCAATAGGCTATTCAAGCCCAGCGGAGGTACTGCCTCCCCCAGCTGAGCCACTGTCCGCTTCAGAGGCTGGACAGCAAGGCGCTTCTGGAAGATGCTTCGCTCTCCCTATCCTAGGACTGCCAAGCTAGGGCACAAGTCCCCAAATCTGGGATGGGAAGCTGGCAAGAGGTCTGGAGCTTCTCATGGGAGCACTGGATGCCTGCTTAATCCAGTTCCTGAAAGGCTGAGCCACCGTGACCCTGCACAGGTGTGTAAGGGCCAAGTCCACCGGTAGAGGACTTTCCACTGCTGTCATCTTGGACTCAAACCCGCCTTCCTAACCAAAGCAGGGACTCAGCCGTACGCCGTGTGCTGCAGAGCTCCTCACCCTGGCCACAGCCAGAACTGCCCGTGAGGCGGGGCTACAGACAGCCTCACTTGCAGGCTCTTGCTACATCTCAGGGCTCATGGTTTGTGGTTTCCTCCTGCTCAAGGCGTCCAGGTGACTGCCGCGAGGCCAGGCTTCGACCCCACTGCTGCAGTGCGGCTTGCTAGAGGCGGATGCTGGTGGGGTTTCTGCTCTGTTGGTTATCTGGTGCTCATGCAAGTGCCTGGCTTGCAAGCTTGCAGGTGGGGGAAATTTTTTTACATTGGTTGTAGTCATGCCATCAGTATGCTGAGTGTCAGATGGGGTGAGAGGCGAGGCTGTAAGGTGACTTTTTTTTTAAGATTGATTTTTATTTATTTGGAAGACAAAGTGAGAGAGAGAAAGAGAGAGGAGAAAATCTTCATGCACTGGTTCACTCCTCAAATGGTCTGAATAGCTAAAGCTGGGCCAGACTGAAACCAGGAGCCAAGAGCTTTATCCGGGTCTCCCACATGAGTGGCAGAGGCCCAAGTATTTGGACCTCCCCTCCACTGCTTTCCCAGGCACAATAGCAGGGAGCTGAATCAGAAGGAGCAGCTGGGACTTGAACTCATGCCTATGTGAGATGCTGGCATCACAGGTGGTGGCTTAGCCCAGTGCCACAACTCTGGCCCAACATTCTTTTTTTTTTTTTTTTAACATTTTAATTTGAAACGTAAGAATAATACAAAGAGGGGCCAGAATTGTGGTGCAGTAGGTTAAGCCACTGCTTGTGATGCAGGCAGTCCATATTATGGTACTGGCTGCTCTGCTTCTGATCCCTTTCCTTGCTAATACCCATGGGAAAGCAATAGTGTACTTAGGCCCTGCCACCCAGATGGCATTCCTGGCTCCTGACTTCAGCCTGGCTTAGATGTGGCTGTTGAGGCCATTTGAGAAGTGAACTAGCAGGTGGACTCTCTCTCTCTCTCTCTCAAATAATTAAATCTTAAAAAAAAAAGTTCTGGGGCTTGTGTGGCTCAGCTGGTGTGGCTGTCACCTGGCATGTGTGCTTCCCATATGAGTACTGCTTTGAGTTTTGACAGCTCCACTTCTGACCCAGCTTCCTGCTAATGCACCTGGGAAAGCAGTGGAAGATGGTCCAAGTGCTTGGGTCCCTGCTACCCATGCGGGAGACCCAGAAGAAGCTCCTGGCTCCTGGCTTTGGCCTGGCCCAGCCCCAGCTATTGTGGCCATTTGGGGAGTGAACCAGCAAATGGAAGCTATCTCTTCCTCTCTCTCTCTCTCTCTCTGTTTCCCCCTCTCCGTATAACTCTGCCTTTCAAAGTAAACAAATGAATAAATCTTAAAAAAAAAAAAAGAATAGTACAAAGAATTTCTTTGAGCCCTTCATCAAATTGTTAACACTTTTGCAACATTATTAATTCTTCCCTTACTGCCCCCCCCCCCATCATTTGGCGTTGAGTTGTGGACAGCCTGGCCCCTTGCCTGCATTTCCTGAGAATGAGGACGCTCTTTTAGGTCACTACAGTGCAATAATCCACTTCAGGGGATGGGGATTCTAGAATAACATAGTGCAAGTTTACTTTTAATTTTTGTCTGTTCCCCAACAATGTCCTTTGTGATAATCCCCTCTTCCCCATTGTCGTGTTTCTTCATGCCTCTTTTTTTTTTCTTTTAAGTTTTATTTATTTATTTGAAAGGCAGAGTTAGAGAGAGAGAGAGAGAGAGAGAGAGAGAATGATCTTCCATCTGCTGGTTCACTCCCCAAATGGCTGGAACATCCAGGGCTGGGCCGTACTGGAGCCAGGAGCCAGGAGCTTCATCTGGGGCTCCCATGTGGATGCAGTGGGCCCGAGCACTTGGGCTATTGCTGCTGCTTTGGCAAGCAGATTAGCAGGGAGCTGGATTGGAAATGAAGCAGCCAGGACACAAATCAGCACCCATGTGCGATGCCAGCACTGCAGATGGTGGCTTTACCCACTATGCCGCAACACTGGCCCCAGAGAAGGGGCGTCGATTTGAGATTCGCAGTTATGTGCTCTCTGGAAGAGTTTCTTCCTTTCTCAGAAGGAAGTCCCTGCAGTTCTAACTGCATCAGTCACATGATCCAGACTTTAAGCCTGGTGCAGGCTTTGGCTGGAGTGAAGATGAGCTTTCTGCTTCATGACCGTGAACTTCCATGTCGCTCCCCCATTCGCGGAGGAACGACACCACACCCTGCGCTGTTCTTTTTGCCCGGCCCTCCCCGGGTTAGCTGCCAGTTCCCCTACTCGCGGAGGAACGACGCCGTCCCGGGTTAGCTGCCGGCCCCCCGCCTCCGCGGAGGGGCGGCACACCGCAGGCCGGCTCTCTCAGGGGCTGCTCAGATGTTCCTCAGATGTTGCCCAGTGCATGCTATCTCTCTCCTCCTTTATAGTCCTCTTCTACCAATCCATGCTCTGCTGCCCACACGCCGAGCACACTGCTCTCCTCCAATCAGGAGCAGGATCGGCTTCTGCAGTTTATCAGTCGAATTGGCGAGGCAGCTGCGTGGAAGTTGTTTGCTCTCTCTCAGCGCCATGTTGTGGGAGAGCAGATGCATAGAATAAGTCCTAATTCCAGTAACTTAGTCTAGTCTCAGTTGCTCCCCACACTTCCACACTTAAGAAAAAACAAAAAGGCTGTTTGTTTATTTGAGAGGCAGAGAGTGTAAGGGAGCTCTCATCTGCTGGTTCACTCCCCAGATGCCTACAGCAGCCAGGGCTGGGCCAACGCTGGGAGCAGGGATGCCATCCAGTCTCCCGTGGGGGTGGCAGCAGCCCGTTTACTTGAGCCATCCCTGCCGCCCCCAGAGTCGGTATTAGCAGGAGGCTGGAGTCAGGAGCTGGAGCTGCGCATCCAACCCTGATTCTGTGACGTGGGATGCAGTCATCTAAGCCACGAGGCTGAATGCCCCTCTCATGAGCTGCCCTTCTTTATGTTTTCTTAAAGTTGGGGGAGGTGTTGAGTGCAGCATCCGGGTACCTGGCTGTCCAAGTCCCTGGGGTCAATGTTGTAGGAGGGAGCAGATGAAGGCTCGAGTATTTGGGTCCCTGCCACCTTTGTGGAGACCTGGATTGGGATCTGGGCTTTTGGGCAGATCTCTACTTCAGGTCTGCATTTGAGGAGTGAACCAGCAGACGGAAGATCTCTTTCTGCCTCTCTCTGTCTCTGTATCTCTGTCTCTATGTCTATCAAACAAAATAAGAACAATTTTAAAATAAAAATAAATATTTTTTAAATTTCTCATAACTCTTCGTTAAGTTGCAGAAGTAATATGTTTTTGGCCGGCGCCGTGGCTTAATAGGCTAATCCTCTGCCTGCGGCGCCAGCACGCCAGGGTCTAGTCCCGGTCGGGGCGCCGGATTCTGTCCCGGTTGCCCCTCTTCCAGGCCAGATCTCTGCTGTGGCCCGGGAGTGCAGTGGAGGATGGCCCAAGTCCTTGGGCCCTGCACCCCATGGGAGACCAGGAGAAGCACCTGGCTCCTGCCTTTGGATCAGCGCGGTACGCTGGCCGCGGCCGCCATTGGAGGGTAAACCAATGGCAAAAAGGAAGACCTTTCTCTCTGTCTCTTGCTCTCACTGTCCACTCTGCCTGTTCAAAAAAATATATATATATATATGTTTTTGTTAAGGGAAATTTAGATAGGCATTGAAAGAATGAAAATATGTCCATTTAGTGGTGATGTCTGCGAACATTTGAAAATAAACTTTCCATATTTTATGTTTTTTAAGATTTAGTTATGTATTTGAAAGGTATAGTTATAGGCTTTCCTTTCCTTGGCCTTTTGCCATTACGGGACTTGCTACAGCCCTACGCCTCCAGGGTGCGTAGCCTTTGGGCCTCCCGCCCCCATGTTTCCTGGCCTAGATGCTCCTCCATGTGGCTGGTTCCTGGTAGTCAGTATGAACCCAGATTTACCTCTCTCTCTCTTAGATAAAGCCCTCACTCTCCTTTGCATCTTTTGCACTGAATAAAAGCTTAAAAATGTTAAAAAAAAAAAAAAAAAAAAAGAAAGAAAAGAAAGATGGAAAGGTATAGAGACAGAGGGAGACACACAGAGAGAAAGATCTTCCATCTGCTGGTTCACTCCCCAAATGGCTGCAACAGCTAGGGCTGGGTCAAGTCAAAGCCCAGAGTCTGGAACTACATCTGGGTCTCCCACGTGGATGCAGTGGCCCAAGCACTTGGGCCATCTTCCATTGCTTTCCCATGCACATAAGCAGGAAGCGGGATCAGAAGGGGAGCAGCCAGGACTCAAACTGGTGCCTGTATGGGATGCCAGTGCCACAGATGAAGGCCTAACCCACTATAGCACAGTGCCAGCCCCTCCCCCCTTTTAAAGGCTTACTTTATTTATTTGAAAGGCAGAGTTCTGGGGTGAGGGGTCGGGGGAGAGCTAGAGATGGGGAGATTTTCCACCTGCTGGTTCACTCCCCAAATGGCTGCAGTGGGTGGGTCAGGGCTGGGCCAAGCCAAGGCCAGGAGCTTTATCCAGGTCTTCTACATGGGTGCAGGGGTCCAAGCACTTGGGCCATCTTCCACTGCTTTCCTGGGTGCATTAGCAGAGAGCTGGATCAGAAGCTGAACACTCGAACTGGCACCCATATGGGGAACTGGCACCCCTATGGGATACTGGGGCTGCCAACGGTGGTTTAACCTTTTGCACAAAACGACTCTGGCCCCCAAACTTGCTATTTTTTTTTAAGTTTTATTTATTTATTTGAAAGTCAGAGTTACACAGAGAGAAGAAGAGGCAGAGGGAGAGGGAGAGGGAGAGAGGTCTTTATCCACTGGTTCAGTCCCCAAATGGCCGCAACGGCTGGAGCTGCGCCGATCTGAAGCCAGGAGCCAGGAGATTCTTCCGAATCTCCCATGTGGGTACAGGGGCCCAAGGACTTGGGCCATCTTCTACTGCTTTCCCAGGCCATAGCAGAGAGCTGGATCAGAAGTGGAGCAGCCAGAACTAGAACCAGCGTCCATATGGAATGCTGGCCCCGCAGGCGGAGGATTAACCTGCACCACAGCACTGGCCACAAGGAATATATATTTTATACAGAAAATATTCAAAATATATCTATCTGCATAAGGGTAAAAGACTAAGGCAGTTATGCACATAGTATTCTCCACTGAATACAAATTATATGAACAGTTAAAACCAATTGTTCTAAAAAGAACTCCAAGAAAGAAATTACTTAGAAAAAATATTTAAGAAATAGCAAATAATACTGAGATTTTTTTCCTTTTCTTTTCTTTCTTTCTTTTTTTTTCTTTCTTTCTTTTTTTTTTTTTTTTTTTTTTTTTTTTTTTTGGTCACTGTCCAGTTTGCAATGTCTGGTGGCTGCAGTATTTAATATTTATTTCAGAACTTAAACAAAAAAAATTAACACAAACACAAAAGACAATAAAAATGGACCCAGGAATTTTTTTATATGAAACAGGTTTTTTAAATTACTTTTTCAAATGCAGTGGTGGTTAGAATAAAGTAAAAAAACAATTCCGTCATAATTGCAATCCCAGTTGTGACTGTGACCCAGCAGAGGGAGCCGGGCAGGGCAGCCTGGCGGGCCAGGGACCTCCCGAGCATCTGCCCCACGTCGCGCTCTGGCGGTCGGGACTTCCAGCTGGACTTCTGGAGCTCAGCTCTCCTCATCCAGGGCTCCCTGCCGTGGAACGAGCCCCCCAGTCCCCAGAGGAAAGGCTCCCACCCTCCGCCACGTAACCTAATCAGGGCTGGGAAACAGAGAAGCACTTTCTCTCCAAAGCATATTTAACTAATCAGGGCATTGTCGCGTCCGCTGCACGCGGGGGCTGGAACACGCCGCTCGGCTGTGGCCTGTGGTGTTCTCGGTTTGGGAACACGGAGCCCTGCTCAGCGTGAGAGGAAAACTCATTGTCCGACAGAAACTACCTAAGGTCACGCTGTCCCTGGAGCAAGCTTTTGCTGGAAAAACATTTTGCCGCCTCCTCCTCAGGCGACAGGCAGCTCCCCCCACGTTCTCCCCCAGCCTCCTCTAGAACAAGGGGTCATTGTCAGCCGTGCGGACGCCTCGTGCTCTCGCGCTGGCTTCTCCACCATCGCTCTGCAGCCATGGGGGAAGACAGAAGAAGTCCAGGTGATTGCCTGCCGCCCCCCCACCCCAGTCTTGTGTTAAAGTGACCGTGACCGTGCAAAAAACATTTTTGCAACCAGCTGGAGCAGTGACTGCTTTACAAATATGACCTGGATTTCCTTTGTCCTCGTGTTTATACAAAATTGTCTTCTAAGGGTAAGATGTCTGAGCGTGTCCCTAGCCCTCTGCTTACAGTTCACAGTGTTCCGTTGGAACTGTAGCCCTCTGGCCTCAGCCACCCCAACACCTGCAGTTCTTTTCAAAATATCAGCCAAAGGGAGAGACTGGGTTTAGGGCTTAGATCACGCTCAATTCTAGTCGCTGCTCTGCCGCTTACACAAGGCCTTCACCTCTGGGAAGGTGAAGCGGGGAGAATAACATGTATCTCGTAGGATTGTTGAGGTTGAAATGAAGTCCTGTAGCCTGCCAGTCTGCACCTGTCCTAGAGGGCGAGTCCTTTGCTCTAAGAAGAAGAGGAAGTAGAGCCGGTTTCATCTCTCGGGAACACTCTTAGCTCCCCGTTGAGCCCCTGGATTTATTGTTATTGAGAGGGAGAAAGAAAGAAAACGCCCATCCTGTGGTTCACTCACCAAATGCCTGCAATGCCTGGGGCTGGGCTAGGCCGAAAGCAGGAGCCAGGAACTCAGCCCAGGTCTCCCTCGTGGGTGCAGGAGAAACAACTCATTGAGCCACTGCTGCTGCCTCCCAGGGTCTGAAGGAGCAGGAAACTGCAGTCTGGCACCCATGGAGCTGGGACTCAACCCAGGTACTCCAGTGTGGGAGACCGCTGAAGACCAGCGTCTTGGCCAGCGCCACGGCTCACTAGGCTAATCCTCCGCCTGCGGCGCCGACACCCCAGGTTCTAGTCCTGGTTGGGGCGCCAGATTCTGTCCCGGTTGCTCCTCTTCCAGTCCAGCTCTCTGCTGTGGCCCGGGAGTGCAGTGGAGGATGGCCCAAGTGCTTGGGCCCTGCACCCGCATGGGAGACCAGAGGAAGCACCTGGCTCCTGGCTTCGGATCAGCGCAGCGCGCTGGCCGTGGCAGCCATTTGTGGGGTGAACCAATGGAAGGAAGACCTTTCTCTGTCTCTCTCTCTCACTAACTCTGCCTGTAAAAACAAACAAACAAAAACAGCTTCTTAACCGCTAGACCGAACACCTGCCTGAGTCCCCGGGTTTCTGCTCAGGCCTGTGAGAATTGAAACAGGGAGACGGGGAGAAGGGGCAGCCCTCGCAGGCTGGGGTGGGGCAGCGTGACAGAGAAATGAGCAGAGGGAGACCACACAGAGATGAGTCTGGTTGGCCACGTTGGCTGCCTTGAAGGACCTGGAAGGAAACACCCAGCGGTGTTGGGTGCCTGTATTCAGAACAGGGGAGGGAAGAGGGTGATCAGACCGGGCCAGCAGTGGGAATAATGGCGTCAGCCTCTGGGATGGAGCCAAGAGATGGTTTCTTTCTTTTATTTTTTTAGTATCAAGGGAAGAAAACAAGATGATAGCAGCCAATTGTGGAGGGAGGGTCCTGGGAGAGAGCACTCACGGGATCTACCAAGCACGTGACTGCTGTGGCTGGTGTGGGGCGGGGCGGTGGGTGGCTGCAGAGCCAGGCCACGGCTCTGGGCTGCTGGCCACAGCCTGCGCACCACAGAGGGAGCAGTCACAGCGGGCCTGGGGCAGCAGAGGGAGCAGACGGGGAGGTCAGTGTCCCAGTTACAGACTCCCTTCCCCCAGCCCCTTTCCCGCACACCACCCAGAATAGCCCTGGCACCTTCACCGGGTCAGGCTGCCAACTCACGCTGATCCTCTGCTCAGCGCTCCCTGTCCTGCCTGCAGAGCCTGCACTGTCAGAGGCGCACTGTGGCGCTCCTGAGAGGCAGCCCACTGCCATCCAGAGGGTCCTTGGGAGGGTTCGGATTCCCGCTGCTCTCCCACCTTTCTGAGCCACAGGCTCCTTGTGGACTCCGCCCGCACCCTGGGGGGTTGCCCTGAAGCTCAGGTGCACTGCCGGGCAGCTGCTGACAGTGACCAGTTGTTTCTGTCCTCACTTCCCCCTCCCCTGGTTTTCAGTGGCCTGTGTCGCAGGCCGTCTTCTTGCCACCGCTGTGGCTGCCTGTCCCCATGTGCACCGACCCTCATGCAGCAACAAAGTGGCCTTGTCTGTCCTGGTTTTCATCTGTACAGAGGGTCTGCAAGGACCCCTGGGCGGGGGCACCTCCCTTGTACGTGGGTGATAAAGGGAGCCCCCAGTGTTGCTGCCCGCCCCTCCCCACGGCACAGCGTGTTCTCCTCTGCGGGACACAGTGTCCTGTCCCCGAGTTGCTCCGCCTGCCTCG
Source organism: Oryctolagus cuniculus (assembly GCF_051225735.1). Taxonomy (NCBI): domain Eukaryota; kingdom Metazoa; phylum Chordata; class Mammalia; order Lagomorpha; family Leporidae; genus Oryctolagus; species Oryctolagus cuniculus. The sequence goes on from NC_142868.1 coordinate 181,784,090, forward strand.
TCCCCTCCTCTGCCTCCCAGTGCGCGCCTTTGGACTCTTCCCGTTGCTCGTTTTGTTGGTGTCCCTATTGGAAATTAGCAAGAACTGAGAACAAATACTCGTCGCAGCTGCCCGTGGTGAGCCCTCGCGGCTGTGTGCTGAGTGCTTGTCTCAGCAGTCCTCAGGGTGGGGATGGCACAGCTGCAGCTCCGAGACAGAAAAGCCACTTCTCAAGGTGACAGAGCTTCTGGGCCAGGGCCGCCATTCAAACCTGGGTCAGTCTTATTCTCAAACCTGTGCCGCTTTATTTTGAAAAATGGAAATAGCTTCGTTTTCCTTCCTCTCCCTCCGGTGTTTTTGTTTTTGTTTTGTAATAAAAAAATCAGATATCACAGTCATCAAGTTGCTAAAAGTAAAAAGTCTGACGCGCTGTGAGTTTCCTAGGATATGAAGCAGTGGAGACGTTTCCAGGTACAACCCTTGAAAAGCAATTTGGCGACATCTGGTGCAGCTGGAAATGCGCATGCCCTGTAATGCAACACTGCGTTCCTGGTCAATTCTGCAGGAAAATGGTGGCTGTGTACACGAAAATACCTGTACAGGAATGTCCAAGTTATCGCAGCAGCACTGTGTTTTATAGCCAAAAAAAAAAAAAAGGAGGAAAAAGAGAACAGTCAACCTATATGCCTATCTTTTTTTTTTTTAAGATTTATTTATTTATTTGCAAGTCAGAGTTACAGAGAGAGGAGAGGCAGAGGGAGAGAGAGAGGTCTTCATCCGAGGGTTCAGTCCCCGGTTGGCTGCAACGGCTGGAGCTGCACCAATCCGAAGCCAGGAGCCAGGAGCTGCTTCTGGGTCTCCCACAAGGGTGCAGGGGCCCAAGGACTTGGGCCATCTTCTACTGCTTTCCCAGGCCATAGCAGAGAGCTGGATCGGAAGAGGAGCAGCCAGGACTAGAACCAGTGCCCATATGGGATGCCGGCACTTCAGTCCAGGGCGTTAACCCACTGCGCCACAGTGCCGGTCCCTATATGCCTATCTTTTTTAAAAAAAAATTTTTTTAAAGGATTTATCTATTTGAAAGAGTTACAGAGAAAGAGACAGATCTTCCATCCACTGGTTCATTCCCCAAATTAGCGCAACCTCTAGAGCTGGGCTAATCTGAAGCCAGGAGCCAGGAACTTATTCCAGGTCTCCCATAGGAGTACATGGGCCCAAGTACCTGGGCCATCTTCTGCCACCTTCCCAAGTGCATTTGCAGGGAGCTGGATCGGAAGCAGAGAAGCCAGGACTCAAACTGGTGCCCATATGGGATGCTGGTGCTGCAGGTGACAGCTTAACCCACTGTGCCACAGCGCCAGCCCCAGATGTAGGAGAATATGTAAGTACACATGGATTTCAGAGACTTTTGCACCAAATTAAACTTACCTTTTCTTTCTATTTTCTTCAGACTTTTATTAATTTATTTATGAGAGAGAGAGAGAGCTCCCATCTGCTGGTTACTACTCAAATGCTACAATGGCTGAGGATGGGCCAGAGCCAAAGCAGGGGGCCAGGAGCATAACCCAGGTCTCCCACATGAGTGGCAGGAGCCCAAATACTTGAGCCATTACCTGCCGCCTCTCAGGGTGCACATTGGCAGGAAGCTGGGATTTGAAACCAGGCACTCCGGTATGATATGTGGGGGTCTTAACTGTTAGGTCAAATGCGTGCCCCCACACATGGATCGTACAGAACATTCGTGGAAAATGGAATGAAATTATGTTTATTTTGGTGCAAATTTTTTGAAATTAACATATAATTTTTTTCATAACATACAGTGAGCTTTTTGGAATATAGTATGATAGATAAGATTTCCTGATTAGAAAGTAATAAAATGTTATATTGAAACCTTGAAATACTCAATGTAGCAATGCAGTTACACTTGAATAATACAGGGCTACATGGATAAATCTAAAGACTTTGCTGAACACAAAAAGAAAGCAGTTCAGGGAGCAGTACTGTGATGTAGCAGTGCAGTTGCCACTTGCAATGCCAGCATCCCATGTCACAGTGCTGGTTTGAGCCCCAGCTGCTCAACCTCTGATCCAGCTTCCTGCTAATACACTTGGAAAGACAGCAAAAGATGGCCCCCCACGTGGGCCATCCTCCAGAACTTTCCCAGGCACATCAGCAGGGAGCTGGATCGGAAGTGAAGTAGCCAGGACTTGAACTGTCACCCATAAGGGATACTGGCGTTGCAGGTGGTGGCTTAACCTGCTGAGCTACAACACCAGCCCCTATATACATATATTTTTTTAAGATTATTTATTTGAAAGTCAAAGTTAGAGAAGGAGAGGCAGAGAGAGAGAGAGAGAGAGAGAGAGGTCTTCCATCTGCTGGTTCACTCCGCAGTTGGGCACAACGGCCAGAGCTGCCCCAATCCTGGTCTCCCATGCAAGTGCAGGAGCCCAAGGACTTGGGCCCTCTTCCACTGCCTTCCCAGGGCATAGCAGAGAGCTGGATCAGAAGTGGAGCAGCCAGGACTCGAACCTGCGCCCCGATGGGATATCAGCACCACAGGCAGTGGCTTCACCTGTTACGCCACAGCACCAGCCCCTGCCCCTATATTTTATTTCTTTAAAAAAAGATTTGTCATAAGGATAGCAAATGTTAAGATTTTGCAAAACTGGGTGGTAGGTGTGCACGTAAATAGATAGGATTTCCTGCACTTTTCAAATGTTTGAATTGTTTTATTAGATATAAAACTACAAGCATTTCTATTGCAAAAAACCCTCAGTATTACAGAAAGGCATAAAGAAGGTCGGCGCCGCGGCTCACTTGGCTAATCCTCCACCTCCGGCGCCGGCACCCCAGGTTCTAGTCCCGGTCGGGGCCCTGGATTCTGTCCCGGTTGCCCCTCTTCCAGGCCAGCTCTCTGCTGTGGCCAGGGAGTGCAGTGGAGGATGGCCCAAGTGCTTGGGCCCTGCACCCCATGGGAGACCAGGAGAAGCACCTGGCTCCTGCCTTCGGATCGCACAGCTCACCAGCTATAGCGGCCACTTGGGGGGGTGAACCAGCGGAAAAAGAAGACCTTTCTTCTGTCTCTGTCTTTCTATCTAACTCTGCTGTCAAAAGGGGGGGGGGGGCATAAAGAAAATAAAAATCACCCATAATCACACAATAAAAGATAATAGATATTAACTTTTTTGAATACCTAGACTTTTTTCCTAAGCATTCGGAGGTGTACATACGCATTTTTAACAGAAGTTGTGTGTAGAAGATTAGTCTCAATTGTTTCTTCGTTATCTCTGCCCTTCTCCTTTCCTACTTGGCATGATTTGGCTTTCTGTTCGCGGATCTTTTTGTGGTCTCTGTGCAGTTTTAGCTTAGGAATACCGCCTTGCTGGGGTGAACGCCCACATGGACGGTTGTGCCTTGGCCTCTCCTTGCTGCGCCCGCTGAGTGCAGATGACGTATTTCCTCCTGTAAACCTGGACTGCTTTGCAGTCTGTGGCCTTTACGGGCACAACGTGCACTTCACCATCCGTTTGAATAGGCTGGGTTGCACACTGCCGCCCGTCTCAGCCCTCTGGGAAGAGAGGAAGACATATTTTCTGAGAGTGTGGGAAGGAGCGTTGAAAAGCCTTTTTCAGTTCTTGCTCTGGTCAGAAGTCACAAAGAGTTTGAACTTCTTTAAAAAAAAATATTTATTTATTTTATTTTAAAGGCAGAGTTACAGAGAGAGAGAGAGAGAGAGAGAGAGAGAGAGAGAGAGAATCTTCCATCTGTTGGTTCAGCCCCACAAATGGCTGCAATAGCCAGGACTGGGTCAGGGTGAAGCCAGGAGCCAGGAGCTTCTTCCAGGTCTCCCATACGGGTGCAGGGGCCCAAGCACTTGGGCCATTTTCCGTTGCTTTCCCAGACCACAGCAGAGAGCTGGATCAGAGGTGGAGCCGCTGGGACTCCAACCGGCGCCCATATGGAATGCTGGCGCTGCAGGCCAGGGCTTAACCTACTGAGCCACAGCCCCGGCCCCTGAATAATATATTTTTAAATTATTTATTTATTCATTTGAGAGGCAGAGATAAAAAAAAAGAGAGCTCCCATCCATTAGTGTACTCCCCAGATTCCCACACTGGCTAAATCTGGGCTGAGACTGAACCAGGAACTGAGAACTCACCCCAGGCCCTCCACATGCCAGGACCCCAATTATTTGATCAATGTTCGCTGCCTCCCAGGGTCTGCATTAGCAGGAAGCTTTGTCGGGAGTCGGAGCCAGGCATTAAACCCAGGCACTCCCATAGGGAAAGCAGGCTCTTAACCAGCATCTTGACCACCAGACCAAATGCCTACCCCAATACTAATTTACTGTCTCCTACTCGCATACTTGGTTGTTTCTGATTTTTTCCAATTATAAGTAATGCCTCAGTCAACACCCCTACGCATAATATTTTTGTCTTCATCTTTGGTTATTTCCTTTTTTTTTATTTATTTTTATTTTATTTTTGACAGGCAGAGTGGACAGTGAGAGAGAGAGAAAGAGAGAGAGAGAAAGGTCTTCCTTTTTGCCGTTGGTTCACCCTCCAATGGCCGCCGCAGCCGGCACGCTGCGGCCAGCGCATCGTGCTGATCCAAAGCCAGGAGCCAGGTGCTTTTCCTGGTCTCCCATGCGGGTGCAGGGCCCAAGGACTTGGGCCATCCTCCACTGCACTCCCGGGCCATAGCAGAGAGCTGGCCTGGAAGAGGGGCAACCGGGACAGAATCTGGTGCCCCGACCGGGACTAGAACCCAGTGTGCCGGCGCCGCAAGGCGGAGGATTAGCCTGTTGAGCCACGGCGCCGGCCCAATCTTTGGTTATTTCCTTAGGGAAATTCCTAGGAATGGAAATTTGGGTCAAAAAATAAGTACTTTTAAAAAGCCAAACCTGAGTTTTGTTTTATTTTGTTTTTTAGTTTTTTTTTTTTTAATTTATTTATCATTTGAAAGGCAGAGTTACAAAGAGGCAAAGAGAGAGAGAGAGAGAGAGGTCTTCAAAAAATAGGAAAACATTCATTGTGTGTTTCTGATCATATGGAAGAGCGTCAGGTGCATTCCTGGTGGAGAACTGGCTTCAAGCAGGCGTGGATGAGGACTCAACCCTCCATCACTCGTCTGGAAGAATCTCCCACAGACTGGATTTTGGCTATGTAGATTTCTTTAAAAAATAGTATTTATTTATTTATTTGAAAATCAAAGTTGCACAGAGAAAGAAGGAGAGGCAGAGAGAGAGAGAGGTCTTCTATCCACTGGTTCACTCCCCAATTGGCTGCAACGGCCGGAGCTGCGCCAATCTGAAGCCAGGAGCCAGGAGCCTACTTCGGGTCTCCCACACAGGTGCAGGGGCCCAAGCACTTGGGCCATCTTCTACTGCTTTCCCAGGCCATAGCAGAGAGCTGGATCGGAAGTGAAGCAGCCAGTGGGATGTCAGCACTGCAGGTGAATGCCTAACCTACTACTCCACAGAGCCAGCCCCTGGCAAAACCTTTTCAAGGTGTCTGGGGTGGGCATTTGTTGCAACAGTTCCCATGCTGCCTGGGATGCCGCTCCCATACAGGAGTGCCTGGGGTCCAGTCCTCGGCTTCCATTCCAGCTTCCTGCTAATGCACACCCTGGGAGGCAGCAAGTGATGGCTCAAGTACTTGAGTCCCCGCTGCCCACATAGGAGACAGACCTGGGTTGAGTTCTGGGCTCCTGGCTTTGGCCTGGCTCAGCCTCGGCTATTGTAGGCATTTGGGAAGTGAATCAGCAGATGGAAGATAGACTCTCTCTCTCTGCCTTTTAAATAAACATAAAAATTTGTTTTAAAAAGATTTGGATTATATCCATATATCAGTACTACATCCCCCCCCTTTCAAAAATATTTATGTGAAATGCAGAGTAACAGAGCGGGAGATCTTCTATCCACTGTTCACTCCCAAAATGGCTGCAACAACCCGGGCTGGGCCAGGCCAGAGCCAGGAGCCAGGAGCTAGGAATGCCATCTGAGTCTCCCACGTGGGTGCAGGGCCCCAAGCACTTGGGCCATCTTCCACTGCTTTTCTAGGGCACATTCGCAGGGAGCTGGACCGGAAGTGGAGCAGCCAGGACTCAAAGCGCTGCTCCTGTGTGACGTTGTCGTCTCGGGTGGTGGTCTAACCCACCCCAGCAGCCGTGTCTTGAGGTCACATCACCTGCGCTTTCTCTCTCTGACCGCGCCTCTCCCCCGCAGCAGTAGCAGCCAGATGAAGAAGCGGCCAACGTCCGCTGTGGGCTACAAGAGGCCGATCAGCCAGTATGCTCGCGTTGCCATGGCAATGGGGTCCCACCCCAGGTACCGGGTAAGGAACTGGGGAGTAGACGCGGGGTGGGAGGGGATGCCCCCGCCTCTGCCTCCTCCGACTGCCTCCCAGCCCGGCCTGAGCTCCCTGGGTGCCCGCAGAGGGCTCACCAGTGGCGTGGTGTTGGCCTCACAGGCTGAGAACATCATGTTCCTGGAGCTGGACGTGTCCCCGCCAGCCATCTTTGAGATGGAATTCTCCCAAGACCAAGAACAGGACCCTCGCGCGCTTCACATGGAGCGCCTCATGCGGTTGGACAGCTTTCTGGAAAGACCGTCCACGTCCAAAGTCCGAAAGTCCAGATCCTGGTCAGTAGCGGGGCGCTCGGCGCTAGCGCTGGACTTGGGGGGCGGGGAAGGGGGGAGACGGGTGGCTGGGCCAGGCTGAGGAGGGCTCTGGGGGACACAGGGTGGGGGCTGACGCGGGCTGTGTGGAGGGAAGCAAAGGCGCGGCTGTCCTACTTCCCGCACTTCATGTCCTCCCCCATCCCGGGTCCCCGCAGGTGCCAGAGTCCTCAGCGGCCTCCCCCCTCCTCCGCACACGCCCCGCTGGCCTCGGCTTCTCTGCACTCCTCGACCGTGGCCGACCACGAGTGAGAGCGCCACGGTCAGGTCGCCCAGCAGATGGACTCCTGGGATGGGGCAGCCAAGCGCGGCCTGCGGCTTGGTGCGGGTGCGTGCGCGTGTGCGTGCATGTGCGTGGGTGGATGTGTGCAGGGGTGGGGATCCGGCGGGTGGAGCGCCTGCCTGCCGGTCTTCACCTCCTTTATTTAATTCATGTTATTTATTCGTGGAGCGCCTTCGTTGGTGTGGGGCAGGGGCCCTCGTCTGCGCTCTGAGGGCCTGCAGCGGTCTGTGCGCCGCCTCCTTTCCCGCTGGCTTCACCGTGCAAGTCGGATCTGGGCGCCTGCCCGCGCCGCTGCCCCCGAGGGGAAGGGGGCCCGAGTTTCAGCCGACAGGACTTTTCTGCCGCCGCCGCCACCTCCTGCCACGCTGGTGGTGAGCAGTCCCCTGAGCGCTCTGTGGGACTCAGAGACGCTGGGGTGCCCCCCCCCCCCAGGACCGGGGAACAGAGCCCAGCCGTGGCTTCCGGGGGCGCGCGCGGATGGCCTCTTCCAGCCTTTTGGGCTCTGCTGCAAGGACTGCACTGGCCTCTCCGACACGTAGCACCTGCTCCTCGGCCTTGGCACGGACTCACGGCTGCCCCAGCTGCTTCCTGCTCACCTCCCCACCCCCTGGATGGGAATGCCACCTGGGGACCAGCAGGGAAGGCGCTGGCCATGGAGACAACGCGACAGGCCCAAGGGGCGGCCCTCCTCTGCGCCACAAGCCCCGAGCCAGCTCCGCAGATCTGAGACAGGGCTCCTTCCTGTTTTCTTCATTTTCCCCTGCAGCTGCGAGGTCCCAGCTCCCAGTGCGATGGATCCAGGTCATCCTGCCCCTGGCTCCACAAATATTCCAACATCTGTTGCTTGTCCCGCCTGGTTTGGCACAGGAAAAGGAGACCCTGGGCACAATCCCGGCCAGCTTGCCCTTCCATGCCCCGGTCTCTGAATCCCGCTCTGCTGAACACCCGTCCTTTTCTCACCCGTTGTGCACATTGGTCCCCGGGCTGATAACCCAGATGCCTCCGGGAATCTCCAGTGGTTATTCCCACCAAAAACAAAGAAGAAAGAAAGTGAAGTTGCACTGACGTAGTTTTCAGGGGTTCATTCTGGTGGAGGGCAAAGGAGGCAAGGAAGTGAGGAAGGATTTCAGGGTGCCCTGATTGGGGGGGGGGGTCTCTAGTCCCTAGAGGCTGCGGAACGACGTCCTTAGGGGACAGGCACGACAGTGACGGGCACACCAGCTGTGGCAGGGCAGGCGGCGGGGGTATTCTCTTTGCTGGAGGAAACACTCCCTTCCAGCTCTGAGGCTCGGGCTGCTGTCCTGTCTGCCATGATTGCCGGGCCAGATGGTGCAGCCGCTCGGTTGCCATTGACTCCGATTCTCCACGGTTTCGCTCAGAGCCCCTCAGAGGTCGTTTGAGACTCAGGAACAGATCAGAGGTGGCGGCTGGGGCTGGAGCGGGAGTTGGGAGCAGAAGTGCCCCAGGTGGACGCAGGGGACTCGCAGGACCGTGGGGAGCAGCCCCTGCCACCGGGCTGTTCCGCATTTGTGGACAGAGCCCATGTCACCCCACCCATCACTTGGACACACCGACTTTGCTCTGTCTGGTCACTCGTCTCTCACAGTCTTAGAGCACAACACCCCACCTTCACCACCGGCAGTCCGAGCGCTGGCCCGGCGTTTGGGCGGAGGAGGAGCTCCTGCCTGCAGATTTGTGTACGTGTGTGCGTGCGTGTGCGTGCGCGTGCGTGTGTTTGTGTGTTTGTTTACCTCCACAGGGGACACTCCACACTCAGCGTAAGATGTGCTGGGAACAGAGCCGCCGAGGGTGGCTGCATCTCAGTCTCTCTGTCTCTCTCCCTCTCCTTTTGTTGTATCACGCTTTGGGTTGACAGAATAAGGGCCTTGAATAGGACCAAATTTCCGTGTCTGTTGCTATGGTCTTTATTTAGGATGACAGTTAAATGCAGTGGCCCCTTCTTGTCACTCTATACATACGACTAAAAGGGACACATGTAATATATAAATATATATATAAAGCGTTACTTTCTGTCCCCTCGGCTTAGGATGGAGGCCTCTCTCGGAGCTGAACTGCACCTGCAGCCGGGTGCGGCCAGCAGCCCACAGGCCCCAGCCCTGATCAGATTAACACAGTTGACAATAAAGGAATGAGTATTGTTGCGAGTCGGTCGCCTGCCTCTGCGCTTTCTGCTTTTACTCTCTTGTTTCCGCGTGCTCCCTTGTCTCTCTTCCTTGCTTTTGCAGTCGGGGTTCCAGAGTGTCTGGAGCCCAGCCACAGTTACCAGTAGCTCCGAGAAGAGCTGGCTGCTGAGTACAAGGGGAGCTGCCTGCCCCCGAGGACTGAGTGGCAGGTCCCAGGCTCTCGTCTGTGCCGGGGCTGTGGCAGCAGCTGCTCGTCTTCCAGGCTTGCAGTCCCCAGCCAGTTAGCGCTGAGCTCTTAGCAGATTTCAGAACATCCCAGGTGGTGTCCAGATCAGCAGTCCATGTCACACTGCCATCTGCTTCTGCATGTATCCGCTGAGAGTGCTTCCGGCAGGAAATAACACACAGCACGCAGAGGTGGTACTTGCCGCGTGTTGGGTGCTGCTGCCCTGTGTCCTCTCCTCCCTCTGGGTTCTAGCGATTGGCTTCAGTGTTGTGGAGATCTTTCGGGAAGCAACCTCGCTGCTAAAAAACCAACACAAACCCTGACCTCCAGTGGGGCACTGAGGCCCACCTGGTACAGAGCCAGTTTCTGTGACACTTCCTTGGAGGGACTCCCAGTGCCGAGCTGTGACGGGGGCTGGTGTGACGCTGCAGCTGCTGGAGTGGCATTTGCCAGGTGTTGTGTGTGTGTGTGTGTGTGTGTGTGCTGCTGTGCACACATGGACCGCCTAACCCCTCCTCCCTCCCAGCCAGGAATTACCGCCGCTGGTTTACAGACGAGAGTTAGGGAAGTGAGCTCGCTTGGCTGAAGACGGCAGTGAAGCTGGGCTTCCAGACCCCAGAGCCTGCGTTTTCCCTGTGCCTCTGCTTATGCAGCCCGTGGAAAAACACAGGCACCCTACGTGTCTCACAGGCAGTAAGAGCCGGGGCAGAGGACGGAGTGGGGGGTCTCAGCCGGCTGGATGGGAATAAGACTGGCCTTTAGAGCCTTGCATGAGGGCCAAGGTGGTCCAGAGCACTGTGGAGTCGGTGGAGGGCACGAGCACCCCTCGGCCTGGCTCCAGGTAGTCCACAAGAAAACTGCTATGTTTGGCTCCCTTCTCTAAGACTGGACCCCTGGTCCGCACAGAGCCTAGGGCTGGGGTGTGTCTTGGATAGGCTTATGTAGGCTGGCCTGGTGGCCAGCGTGACTGCACAGCAGTGTTAAGCAGCTGCTAGCAACACCCCATCCCATATGGGAGCGCCAGTGTAAGTACCAGCTGCTCCATTTCCAATCCAGCTCCCTGCTAATGTGCCTGGGAAAGCGGCAGAGAATAGGTCCCCTGCACACACATGGGAGAAGTGGAAGAAGCTCCTGGCTCCTGGCTTCAGCCTGGCCCAGCCCGGTTGCAGCCATCTGAAGAGTGAACCAACAGATGGAAGATCTTCTCTCTGCCTCTCCCCTTCTCTTTAACTGTGCCTCTCAAATAAATAAAATAAATCTTTTAAATAATAAGATGAAATAATGATGACCTCTTCCCCACCCAGCCCCACTGGCAGCTGCTCACAGAGACACTACAGAATTGTAGAGCGAAGAGCCCCATCATTGCAATGGGTTGTGATGACTGTATCAGGGTAAAAGATCAGTTGCCTAAGGGAGAGCCAGAGTAACTGGGGGTTAAACAAGATAAAAGTTGTATTACTCTCATATAGTGGCATGGGCGGAGGCAGACCTGGGCTAGGTTTGGAGACTAGACTCCTTCCGTTGTCTTAGAGTTTGTTTGTTTATTTTCATCTATTTGAAAGGCAGAGAGAGAGAGCATCCATCTGCTGGTCTACTCCCCAGTAGCAGACCAGGCTGAAGCCAGGAGCCTGGGACTCAAGTATGTAAGTCCTCTTGCCTCCGAGGGTGCACACAGCAGGAAGCTGGGATCTGGAGTGGAGCTGAACCCAGGTATTCTGATGTGGCACGTGGGCATCCTAAGCAGTGTCCCTTACACCAAACGCCAGCCTACTGCTAGAGCACCTTTAGAGTCTCCAGCGTGGCCCAGGGTGCTCCTCACCACCTCTGCACCAGGGTTGGTGGACAGGGAGAAAAGGAGAAGAGGGCAAGCCCTGCTCCTTTACAGGAACCTTGAAGTTAAATGCAGCCCATTGGGCAGAACTTGGTCACGTGGCCACAGGCTCTTCCTGGCGCAGCTTTATCCTGGGTGGCTGACAGTCACAGCTGTAGGCTGTGGTGCTGTTCTTGTTCAGAGCACCTGTCCTTATTCTTTGAGCTCTTTACAATGGCCTCTGCCGAGTCCCATTGCATCTGTGCCAGGGGTAGAGGCAAGGTTTGCAGGCTTGGGACCTTATAGCATTATGAGAAGAGTGGAGAGGGCTCTTATTAAGAGAAGGGATGAGGGCCGGCACTGTGGCACATCAGGTTAACACCTTGGTCTGAAGCGCCGGCATCCCATATGGGTGCTGGTTTGAGACCTGGCTGCTCCACTTCCAATCCAGCTCTGTGCTATGGCCTAGGAAAGCAGGAGAAGATGGCCCAAGGACTTGGGCCCCTGCACCCATGTGGGAGGCCCAGAGGAAGCTCTTGGCTCCGGATCAGCGCAGCTTCAGCCGTTGCAGCCAATTGGGGAGTGAACCAGCAGATGGAAGAGCTCTCTCTCCCTCCCTCTCTATAACTCTGCCTTTCAAATAAAATAAATAAATCAAAAAAGGGATGAAAATGAAGAAACAAAATTGCTATAAAAGTGACTGTTTATTTAGAAAATAAGTCACAAAAATACTTTAAAAGCTGGCAAAACCACCATATCCCAAAATTCAGAAAAATATTACAATATTTTAAATCTGATAGATCTCGCTGATCCTTTTTTCCCCTGTATTTTCCAGCTGTGGACTCTGATTGATTCTGCATATGAGAACAATGTTGTAATATTTTGTAGGAGAAAAACAGAAAAATAATCCAGACTTTCTTTTGACACAGTTGACTGAAATTATTTTTATTATTGGGTGTTTAGGAAAGCTTGTTACCATTCCAGCTCATTATTGGCAATGTCATGTAGCTTGGGGAGATTGTGGTTAAACTCGAGAAAACCTCTATGAGACTTTCTTCATCTGTGAGCTGTATGATTTCAGGAGGTGGGTGTTGGAGGTAGCAGTTAAGATGCCACTTGAGGTGCTTGCAGCCCGTACCAGAATGCCTGGCTCCAGCTTCTAGGAGGCAGCAGGTGATGGACCAAGAACTTGGGTACCGGCCAGCGCTGTGGCTCACTAGGCTAATCCTCTGCCTGCGGTGCCAGCACCCCGGGTTCTAGTCCCGGTTGGGGCGCCGGATTCTGTCCCGGTTGCTACTCTTCCAGTCCAGCTCTCTGCTGTGGCCCGGGAGTGCAGTGGAGGATGGCCCAAGTGCTTGGGCCCTGCACCCCATGGGAGACCAGGAGGAAGCACCTGGCTCCTGGCTTTGGATCCATGCAGTGCCGGCCGCAGCGCACTGGCCATAGCGGCCATTTGGGGGGTGAACCAACGGAAGGAAGACGTTTCTCTCCGTCTCTCTCTCTGCCTAACTCTGCCTGTCAAAAAAAAAAAAAAAAAAAAAAAAAAAAAAGAACTTGGGTACCTGCCACCCACATGAGGGACCAGGACGAAGTTCCAGGCTTTGGTCTGGCCCTGCCCTGGCTGTGCTACAGGCATTTGCAGAATGAGCCAACAGGTAGAAGATCTCTCTCTGTCACTCTGCCTTCAAATAAAAATAAATACTTTTTTGTTAAAATGTACTAATCCTGTGCTCGCTTCGGCAGCACATATATTAAAATTGGAACGATACAGAGAAGATTAGCATGGCCCCTGCGCAAGGATGACACGCAAATTCGTGAAGCGTTCCATAAAAAAAAAAAAAAAAAAAAAAAAAAGGTACTAATCCTATTCATTAGAGTGGAGCTCTCATGACTTAATTTTATTTTGCAAAGGCCCTGCTTTGTAATATCATCATGAGGCAGTAGGTTCCAGCACACGAATTGTGAAAGGACACCAACGTTCAGTCATTGCACACTCATTTCAAGTTGTGTCTGTGTGTGTGTGCAGTAACCAATTTTTCAGACTGTTTACTGATCTTGAATTGGCCAGTTTGTTGATGATGTGCTAATTGTGATGGCTTAATGAGTGTTTAGCATTATCTTCATGTATCAGTGTTTGTGTGGATGCAGAAAGTATGCAACAGACACAGAGGTGTACAAGCTTTTTCAGTGTCGCTACAAGATCACACCTGAATCTGATACATTCTCTTTTGCCCAGTTTTCTTCAACAAATGAAAAAACATTCATTGTCTCTGATCATATGGAAGAGCGTCAGGTGCATTTCTGATGGGGAATTGGGTTCAAGCAGGCGTGGATGAAGACTCAACCCTCCACTCACTCGTCTGATAACTGGAAGAATTTCCTGTACTGTATCTTGGCTCTGTAGATTTCTTAAAAAAAAAGATTTATTTATTTATTTGAAAGTCAGAGTTGCACACAGAGAGAAGGAGAGGCAGAGAGAGAGAGAGGTCTTCCATCCACTGCTTCACTCCTCTAATGTCTGCAATGGCTGGAGCTGCGCCAGTCCAAAGCCAGGAGCCAGGAGCTTCTTCCAGGTCTTCCCACGAGGGTGTAGGGGCCCAAGGACATCTTCAACTGCTTTCCCAGCCCATAGCAGAGAGCTGGATCAGAAGTGGAGCAGTCCAGACTCGAACCAGCGCCCATATGGGATGCTGGCACCGCAGGCAGCAGGTTTACCCACTACGCCACAGCGCCAGCCCCTGTAAATTTCAACCTTGTCTCTCCTTTACTCCCCACACTCATGTCCAGGGCCAGGCATTGTGGGACTCTTACCCATTCAGTGGCTCTGCCATGGCACCTTTGTGTCTTGCTACAGTAGGCTGGTGGAGTGGGTGATAGAGGAGTACTCCTGGCAGTCTCTCCTACCTGGTCAGCTAGGGATAACTATGTACACGCGGACAAGACCATGAACCACGTATGTGTATGCCGTAAACAGACTAAATGTGTCCCCGGATCAGCTCCCCTATTTAGCCGGATCCCAAAAATGCCTGCAACCTCTCCCACACCACGAAGAAGTAGGAGTGCAAAGAGACAATGTTCTTGTGTGACTGTAATCAAAGCGTCTCGCTTACAGGCCTGATACATGGTCCACGTGTGTCACATGATCATGTTGTACCCCACAAACACGTACAGGGTGGGCGTGTGGCCTTGTGGAAGTGGAAAACCTGGGCTTGGTATCCAGCTGCTGGCTCTAGCATGTGCTAATGTGCAACATGGAAGGCAGCAGTGATGGCTGGGGCAGCTGGGTCCCTGTCGCCTGTGGCAGGCCTGGTTCGAGCTCCCAGCTCTTGGCTTCAGCTCAGGCCAGTCCTGACCAGGGCCGGCAGCTGAGGGTGAACCAGCAGATGGGGGCTCTCTTCCTCTGTTTGTTTCTCAAGAAATAATGAGCTTACTAAAAATAACTTAAAAATTATCTCTCCCTTTCTCTCTGTCACTCTGCCTTTCAAATAAGTCAATAAATCTTCCTTGAAAAAAAAATCGGGGGAAGGCATCATAGTGCAGTGGGTTGAGGCACAGTCTGGGATGCTGTATCCCATATGAAGTCCTGATTGGAGTCCCAGCTGCTCCACGCTTCCAGTCCAGCTTCCTGCCAACACACCCAGAAGGCAACACTTTTCTGTCACCTGTGCAGGAGACCCAGATGGAGTTTCTGGCTCCTGGCCTTGGTCTGGTCTATTCTTATCTGTGGTGGGCACTTGGAGAGTGAACCAGTAAATAGAAGATCGATTCTCTCTGCCTCTCTGTCAACCTGCCTTTCAAATAAATAAATCTTTTAAAAATTGCTAAAAAAAAAACAACTGAGAATATATGATGTATGGAGGGGACTTTTAGCCTAGCAGTTAAGGAACTTGCATCCACTCATGGTACCTGGTCTGGTTCCTGGCACTGGCTCCTAACTCTATCTTCCTGACAGTGTAGACCCCAGGAGGCAGCAGCAATGGCTCAAGTCATTGTGTCCCTGCCGCCCACATGGGAGACCTGAATTGTAGCTGCCATGGGCATTTGGACCATGAACCATCAGATTTCAGTCTCTCTGCCTGTCAAATAAATAAATAAGTAGATATGATATATATGTCACTTTGGGGAATTGTAAAGATACACGGGACCCCGAGAGTGCATTGCTGGGGCTGCTCACTGGGCTCTGGGAGGGACCCCTGCGGGAGAGGTGCTGGGCCTCCAGCTTCCAAAGCTTCCCAGTGACTCTGCCTCGGTCGTGGCAGGGAGGGGTAGTGCTTTCACGGCCAAGTTGTAGACGGTGCAGAGCAACCTTGCAAACCCTGGTCCTGCCTGTTCAGGCCTCCCCTCCGTACCACTCTATTTTCAACTCCTATCCCAAGGATTTCTCTCTTCCTGAGAAAGGGGCCGGCGTTGTGACGCAGGGGGTCAAGCCGCTGCCTGTGGACACTCGCACACTGCATCCCAGAGGAGTTTCGGTTCCTTGAGTCCTGGCTGCTTCACTGCTGATCCAGCTCCATGCTGATGCCCCTGGGAAGGCAGTGGAGGATGGCCTAAGCAGTTGGGCTCTTGCACCAGGCTTCTGGCTTTGGGAGCCATTTGGGAGCCACCTGGGGAATGAACCAGTGGATGGAAGATCTTTTCCCCTCTAACTGCTTTTCCAATAAAGAAATCTTTTAAATAGAAAAAAAAAGTATAGAAGGCAAGAATTACCATGGGAATTTTTCTTTTTTAATTTTATTTTTAAAAAGATTCATTTATTTATTTGAAAGGCAGAGTTAAAGAAGGGAAAGGAGAGAGGGAGAGCTTTCATCCCCTGGTTCACTCCCCAAATGTTCACAATGGCAGAGGCTGGGCTAGGCCAGAGCCAGGAGCCTGGAACTCCATCTGGGTCTCCACGTAGGTGGCAGGGGCCCATGCACTTGGACCATCTTCTACTGCTTTCCCAGGCACAGCAGCAAGGAGCTGGATGGGAAGGGGAGCAGCTGGGACTCCAGCCATGGCTCATCTGGGATGTGAGCACTGCAGGCAGTGGCCTTACTCTGTGACCCAGTGCCGGCCCCGGGAAATTTTCATAGTGTCAAACTTTTTGAAGAACTGTAAGGGTAGAGCGTTGTGGTACAGCCAGTTAAGCTGCCGCTTCGGATGCCTGCGTCGCTTATCAGTATACATGTTCAAGTCCTGGTCCCTCTGCTTCTAATCGAGCTTCCTGTTAAAGCCCCTGGGAGGCAGTGGATGCTGGTTCAAGGGCTCAGGCCCCTGCCACCCGTGTGAGAGAGTAGGAGGAAGGTGTTCTGGGCTCTTGGCTTTGGCCCAACCCAGTCTTGCCTGTTATGGGCATTCGGGCAGTGAAACCATGGATGGAAGACTTCTGTCTGTCTTTGCATCTCTCTGCCTTTCAAATAAAAATACATCTTTTTTTTTTTTTTAAAGGAGGCATGGTATTTTTTTACTGTTGAGAAAAAAAAGATGAGCTATTTTACTTAATTATAATTTTAATGAAGAATGATAAGCATTAAAGTAATACACATTTAAAAAGACCCAAACTTCAGTTGTGTAATCTGGCTAGCTTTGTACTTGGTTTGCCTGGTGGAGATACAGCAGTGCATGGGAGAGAAAGAAGAAATGAGTTTGCAGGAAAGTGATAAAGAAGTAAGAGTGCGTGTGAGAAAGCCATGCAGGGACGTCCCTGGGGAGTGCAGTGTTCATCAAAGAAGAGAAGAGGAGAGGCAGGACCCGGGACTACCGCAAGTGACACTTTGTGCTCTAGGACCCCTCCCCCACGCTCCCCTCCCCCAGGCCTCCAGGGCCCTGGCAGCCAGAGTGGAAACTGACCTTTGCATTTTTTTGGCTGGTGCAAGGACTTCGGTGTCATCTCTGGAAAGAAAGACAGGTTTTCTGCTTTAATTATTATTTCGACATTTTGAAACTTAAGGCTAAAACAATGGTTTATTTGCCGTGGAAACCCCAGGCGTTTTGCTAGCTTTGGAAGGAATGACTTCTGTGTCAGATACTTTCTATGGCGCCTAACAGAGCGGTATGACAGTTCCCTTTGGTGTGCAAAAGTGGGCTGCTCCTCACCCGTGGCATTGCCCACAGGTGGGCTGCCAGTTGTTGGAGGCGCTGTCTCCTTGTCAAATTAAATCCATATGTTGATTGCTTGTTCCAGCTGAGATGAACAGCAACAAAAACAATGCAGAGAAAAAGACTTGACGGAATGAGTTGATCATTGCCCTGGGAGCGCCAGGCAGGAGCTGCTGTCATTCCCGGCGCACACAACTCGCCTCTCCCAGCAACCAGGGCCCTGGAGTCCGACCAAGCCCGGCCACCTCCAAGAACACTGCATGGCTCTCACGCCGCCGCCCCCACTCCCTTTTCTTTGCAAAGGGAAAAGAAAGTCTCCAAGCTGCTAAAAACCAGCATTCTAGCTGAGAAAAAGAGCAGGGGATAGGAGTGGGCTAGAGAGTGCCGGGCACGGGGGTGGGGGTGGGGGGACTGTGATAACCAAAAAATTCAGCTAACAGCCAGTACCCTGCCTCCCCCGCCCTGACAGCTATGCAGATCCCCTGCACCTACCAGCTGGTGGAAGCCGGGTGGGGGAGTGACTTGGGATTCTCCATTTCATCAATGGGGCAGCCCAGAAAGGAAAGAAAGGGAGAATTAAATTGAAGGTGTGAATGTAAAAAATAGAACAGTAATAACATTAAGTGGGTGTTTGCATAACTCCTGTGAAACCACAAATAAGTCAGTAAACCCAAAAGCATATGAAAAATGCCCAGATTTTAAGAAAAATTTTTTAAAAATGATATGTCCAAAGACACTGTCAATGAAGTCAAATGAAAGGCAGATTTGGCAAAAATTGTAACACATATGACATATTCCTGATATTCAAAGAACACTTGCAAACTGCCAGGAAGAAGACAAAATCTGGATTACAATGGGTAAAAATAGGGGCCGGCGCTGTGGTGCAGTGGGTTAAAGCCCCGGCCTGCAGCATGGGCATCCCATATGGCCACTGGTTCGAGTCCCAGCTGCACTACTTTCAATCCAGCTCTCTGCTATGGCCTGGAAAAGCAGTGGAAGATGGCCCAAGTGCTTGAGCCCCTACACCCATGTGGGAGACCCAGAAGAAGCTCCTGGCTCCTGGCTTCAGATTGGCAAAGCTTTGGCCGTTGTGGCCATTTGGGGAGTGAACCAGCAGATGGAAGACCTTTCTCTCTCTCTGCAATTCTGCCTTTCAAATAAATAAATGTATCTTCTAAAAATATAAAACAGAATTAAAAACAAACAAACAACGAGAGGGGTTGTTGCTGGTGTTGTGATGCAGGGATTAAGCTGCTGCCTGGGACGCCTACATCCCACACTGGAACACCAGTTTGAGTTCCCACTGCTCTGCTTCTGATCCAGCTCCCTGCTAATGCAAGCGGGAAAGCAGCAGAAAATGGCCCAAGTACTTAGGCCCTGCTGCACCTGTGGGAGACCTGGGGGGAATTCTGGGCTCTTGGCTTCAACATGGTCTAGCACCAGCCATTGCAGCCACTTGGGGAGTGAACCAGTGGATGGAAGATCTCTTTCCCTCTGTCTCTCTCCTCTCTGTCACTCTGCCTTTCAAATAAATAAAACAAATCTTTCCTATAAGGAAAAACGCTAGAGTTGTTTTTTTTTTTTTTGTTTGTTTGTTTTTTAACCAGGTCCTATATCATTAAAAAAGAAATCCCTTTCTTGGGCTTTGTCTGATGTTTTTGTCATGACTGTGTTACAGTTTGGGGGAGGAAGTATCATGCTGCTAGCATCACACGCTATCTCTGCATATTATCAACATGACTTAGCACTGCTGATGCTGACCTGGGGCTCCTGGCTAAAGCAGTGGAGGTCAGGTTTCTCCACTGCGAAGGTACCATTTCCCCCTTTCTATATGGTGCTCTGTGGAAGGAAGGCCCATGCATAAATAACGGGAGTCAGGCTCCAGCCCATGTGGCCGCAGTGCCACCTGTGCAAGTTACTGGGACCTCCTCAGCATGGACCTGTTGTCTCTTCTCCTGCTTTCATTGATGGTCCAGTCACTTATTTCTGTCGGTGTGGACTGTGGATCTTTATACTTTGGGTTACTTATTTTTTGGCTCAAATTATTGGGAGTCCACCACTACACGAAAGAAATGGAAGAGGATTTTTTTAATAAAAAATATAACATACAAAGAGAAAATGGTACAAGCTTCAGGCATACTGCTGGATGAATTTTCAGAGGCACCCATGTTATCAGCATGTGGATAATGAAAGAAATGGTCCCAGCAGCCCAGAACCTGTCCCTGCACCACCTGTCAGTCACCCCCACCTACCCACCCAGGGGTTACCACTGTCCTGGCTTCTAATGGCACAGATTAATTTTGCCTGCTTTTGTACTTCATATAAATGGAATTATATCTTGTAAATGGAAGTATGTCTGTCCTGATTTACTCAATATTACCTTTAGGAGAGTTATCCATTTGTTAAGCTTGGTTGTGCCTGGTGCATTCTACTATGTAGATTTCTCAACCTCAGCCCCCTCCCCCCCCCCACTGAGATTCAACGAGGTACCAGCTGGAGCTTCCAGCCCCGCCTACTCTGCAGTTGAATGCAGCGATGTGAGTGGGCTTGGATGAAACCAGAAGAATCACCAGGCCCACCCACAGCATCATGAGAACAGCAAATTATAAAATTCTGTAAAGCCACCAGATTCAGGGTTGTTTGAGCGGCTTCAGTCCATCACTGATGGTTGCTCCTGGGGGCATGAACATCCTGGCTTTTCTGGTCTGCCCTATTCATGAAGCAAGCCTGCTCCAGAGATGCAAAAAAACTGTCAGGCAGAGAGCCCCAGACACCTGCAGGAAGGAGCTGTCAGCATCCACAGAACATTGAGTGCAGGCAGATACCAGGGGCAGCCTGAAACATTTGCTAAGACCTTGGCCTGCAACATTTGCTATGACCTCAGCCTGCAACATTTGCTATGACCTTGGCCTGCAACATTTGCTATGACCTTGGCCTGCAACATTTGCTAAGACCTCAGACCTCCTTTGCCCAATTTATAAGCATTGCATGGGCCGCGTGGGGGTGGGAGATGGAGAGGAGTAGGTTTCTGTGAGGAGCCATGACCTTGAGATCATCCCTCTGGAAGGCGCCACCGCAGAGGGGAAGAGTCTGCCAGACATACAGGTGGGCTCTCAGAGACTGAGATACGGGGCCTATCTTCTTCTTCTTTCTTTTTTTAGACAAAGTTTTCTCTTTTTAAAGTTTATTTATAGATTTTTTTTATCTACTTGAAAAATCAGAGAAAGAGAAAGGAGAGGGAGAGAGGGTAAGAGTCTTCCATTCTGATTCACTTTTTTTTTTTTTTTTTTTTTTTTTTTTTTACAGGCAGAGTGGACAGTGAGACAGAGAGACAGAGAGGAAGGTCTTCCTTTGCCTTGGTTTACCCTCCAATGGCCGCTGCAGCTGGCACGCTGCGGCCGGCGCACAGCGCTGATCCTATGGCAGGAGCCAGGTACTTCTCCTGGTCTCCCATGGGGTGCAGGGCCCAAGCACCTGGGCCATCCTCCACTGCACTCCCTGGCCACAGCAGAGAACTGGCCTGGAAGAGGGGCAACCGGGACAGAATCCGGCACCCCGACCGGGACTAGAACCCAGTGTGCCGGCGCCGCAAGGCAGAGGATTAGCCTAGTGAGCCATGGCGCCGGCTTCTGACTCACTCTTGAAATGAATGCAACAGCCAGGGCTGGCACAGATCGAAGCCAGAGACCTGGAACTCCATCCGGGTCTTGCACATGGGTGGTGGATACCCAAGTACTCGGACTGTGATCTGCTGCTTCTCAGGATGCATTAACAGGATGCTGCATTGGAAGAAAACTTGAATCAGCACTCTGATATGGGACGTGGATGCCCACGTGGGGGCCCAACCCACTGTGCCCAGTGCCCTCCCTACCTTGTTCTTTTCAGCCTCTCGCTGTGTAAGGGCTGGAGCTCTCCTAGCCTGTAGCCTGCTGGTCAGACTCCTTGCCTAGAACCCAGTGCTGCTTGAATGCACACATCTGGGATCCCCTCATTGCTATTTGCTGAACTCCTCAATAGCCTCCTGCCGACCTGTTGTCCTTTTTATCGCTTTAGCATCTGCCTGTCCCTGGCCCCTGCCCTTGAGGGCCTCAGTGTTCTCAAGCCTGTCTCCAGGTTCTATTGTGTTCAAATCCACTTGATTCAGCTTTTCTTTCTTTCTTTCTTTCTTTCTTTCTTTCTTTCTTTCTTTCTTTCTTTCTTTCTTCCTTCCTTCCTTCCTTCCTTCCTTCCTTCCTTCCTTCCTTCCTTTCTTTCGACAGATAGAGTTAGACAGAGAGAGAGAGAGAGAGAGAGAGACAGAGGGAAAGGTCTTCCTTCCATTGGTTCACACCCCAAATGGCTGCTACGGCTGGTGCGCTGCCCCAGTCCGAAGCCATGAGCCAGGTGCTTCCTCCTGGTCTCCCATGCGGGTGCAGGGCCCAAGCACTTGGGCCATCCTCCACTGCACTCCCGGGCCCCAGCAGAGAGCTGGACTGGAAGAGAAGCAACCAGGACTAGAACCCGGCACCCATATGGGATGCCAGTGCCGCAGGCGGAGGATTAGCCAAGTGAGCCACGGCGCCAGCCCCTCATTCTGCTTTTCTACTCAGGACTTCCAGACTTTAAGAAGGCTCACGATGGGACTTGTCCAGCTGGATCTCCTCAGTGACATGAAATTGCATGAAATCTCCAGCGTGTGTAGCATCACACACAGGCCTGCCTGGTAGGGGAGATGCTATTCCACTATGCCACAGCGCCTGCCCGAAGCGGGAGATGCTACCGAACATTGCAATGCCTGTGACATCCTAGGCTGCAGCACTGTTCCCAGGTACCAGGTGTGTGAAAGAACAATTTCAAAACATCTTGGAAGATTACCAGAAGACACGTTTCTGTTGTCTGAGAACTCAGAAAAATAAAGAGAAGCAATTCCTTTGTTGTTGTTGTTGTTTTTGTATCTATCGAGAGGAGCTGAGTTCCTGTATTTGGGATACAAGGAAGTGGTTCTATAAGGGACTGGCCAAAGAAATTTACTTCCCGTTTGTTAAGAGTACAGAGCCAAACATCACAGCACTTTGCATTATGTATGAAAAAGCAATCAGATTAAAAATATGCAGATGCAGGGCCAGCGTCACAGCACCGTGGGTTAAGTGCTGGTTGGGACACTGCCTTGTGATTGATTTCTGCCTCAACCTCTAATTCCACTTTTAATCTATCTTTTTGCTGAAGCATCTGGGAGGTAGCAGATGACGGCCCAAGTACTTAGGTCCTTTCCATGAATAGGGGCTACCTGGATGGAGTTCCTGGCTCCTGGCTTTGGTGTCTCCAAAGGTGGCAGCCCTTTGGAGAGTGAACCAGCAGATGGAAGATCTCTCTCTGTCTCTCCCTCTCTCTGTCACATCTGCCAGGCAGAAGCCAAGAACCAGGAGCTTCTTCCAGGTCTTCCTCGTGGGTGCAGGGGCCCAAACACTTAGGCCGTCTTCTGCTGCTTTTCCCTGGCCATTATCAGGGAGCTGAATGGGAGGTGCAGCAGCCAGGACACAAACCAGACCCCATATGGGATGCTGGCGCTGCAGGCGGCTGCTTTACCTGCTACTCCATCATGCCGGCTCCTCTGTCTTTCTGCCTCTCAAATAAATTACAGGAGTTGTAAAAATTAAAAACAATAACTTCTATTCATTTGATCTAACCTTCAGAACAGCAACTATGCCAACTAGTTCTAGTTTAAATTCATGACCACACAACTCAAAAGGACTATCAAAGCTGCCAAGGAGCCACACTACACTCCCCATTCTTCGGAACAACGTTTTCACAGGCTCTGCCCTCCACATGTCTCCCACCTCCTGGTCCCCTGCCTCAGCCCTGCCTACTTCTCCTGCCTCATCCCAGCCTGATCTTTCTCGGGTTCCACGACCACACCAAGCTCTCTCCTCTGCCTTCCAGCCTTTGAAATGCCCCTTCCCTCCACCTGACCCTGGTGTGCCCAGGGCCGGTCCCTTCTTGTCCTCCTGTCTTCTGTCTCAGCGCCAGAGTCAATTCTCAGAGGGGTTTTCCTTGTCATCTCAGGTGCACTCTTGCATGTGAACTTGTCTGTCTTCAAAACATTGATCAACATCTGATATTGTCTTGTCTGTTTCTTCCCCAATGCCACAAGACTGAACCTCCATGACACGAAAGCCCAAATCTGAGCTTCTTACATAATGGTCATTCAAAAATGAGTATTTATTGAGTAAATTATCCCAGCCTCTGGCAAATGAGAAAACTGAAGATTACAAGATCTGAAGAAATTGCTTAAGTTCCCTCAGCCGGTAAATGACAAGGTTGGGATAAAGCCAAAGTCTATTTAGGTCTAGGCTACGTCCTCACCTATGTAAAGATCTCTTGCTAGAATGAGCATTTGAAATGTATTTGGCTTCTGAGGAGTGGTTGTGAATGCAAAGAGCATTTAAGACAACCCAGGAATGAATAGTCCAATTCCTCAGGCAGAAAACCCAGGAGATTCCGGGGACATCTGGCTGGACAAAGCCGCAGTAACTAAGGAGCAGCACAGCTCGGGTTCCCAGCGCACTCCTGGCTGGTCTCCAACTCCTTCGCCTTCCTTCCTGCTTCCTACAGTCTACGAGCCTTTGGCCACCTGCACTACAATACAGTTTACATCAGGGCTCTGGCTTTCAGTTCCTGTCCACGAGGTGGGTTAGTTCACGCCCGCCCGTCAACAGTCAACAGTGTTCAATAAAAATGCATCCGTTACAAGGTGCTGCCAGGAGCACTTCAAATATCGTAACGGCAGGGGAGACCTGGTCCCTGCCTTTACTGCTTGTGGTTTTGTACTCCTTTCTGGTCTTCAGCATTTGTTTCATAATTGAAAGATAGTAAATTAATCTGTTGCATTGAATTGGATTACTTCAAGGTCAGAGTACTACGAAATATTTCTTGAGAAATTCTTCAAAATATTCTTGTCCTTATATAAATTGTCTGGTCTGCAACAGACATTCAATAGTTAATTCCTTTCTTCTTCCTTTTCAGTTCCTGTTGGTTGGCCCAGTCCCCTAAGTAAGCTAAATCTTGCTGCATTTAGTGGAGTAACAGGTCAGCAGACAAATGGTGTTATTTTAGGGGCTGGCATTGTGGCACAGCAGGTTAAACCAGTTCAAATACAAGCGCAGGTTCAAGTCCTGGCTGCTTCACTTCCAATCCAGCTCCCTGCTAATACATCTGGCGAAGAGCAGAAGATGGCAGAGAGCAAGAGATCTTCCTCCTGGGCCAGGAGGAACCCAGGAGCTTGAAACTCCATCTTGGTCTCCCCTGTGGATGGCAGGCACTCAAGTAGTTGAGCCATCTTTACTGGTTTCCCAGCTGCGTTCTCAGGGAGCCGGATCAGAAAGTGGAGCAGCCAGGACTAGAACTGGCATTGTAGGACACGGAGTGCTGGCATCATGAGCCATGACTTAATCCGCTGTGCCACAACGCTGGCCCCAGATAAACTTTTGGTTAGTTAGTCATATTTTGATTTGAATTTCACTGATCTTCACGAAGTAGATGCTGTTTTTTATGTTTATTATCTAATTGAATTTCCTGTTTTGTGAATTATCTGTTCATATCTGTCTTTTGTGTTCCTTTTGGGAGCTACTACGATGCTTTAGCAGGGGCACCGTGATGCGTGTGTGTTTCCTCGTGGGGTTAGATAATTTAATTCAATAAATTTTGGTGTGCTTTCCAGGTGGCAGCAGCACGATCACAGGAAGAAATGGAGGAATAAAATCTCTCCTTTAAAAAAAACCTAATTAGTTCTCAATCATCATCGTTATTAATGCATTTTTGCTTTATTAACAAAGTCTTTTTTCATAATTCCTACCCCTCTCAGTCCCACTACTGTGAGATAATTACTCCACATAATTTCCCAGGCATCCTTCCAGAGATTTCCTTGGTAAGCACCAGCATGGTTGCAGAGGAGGCTGGCCTGTGGCAAGTTTATTGCAGTGTGCTCGGGACCAACCCGCAGGGGAAGGCAAGGCAGGCAGCAGGACTGGGCGGCGGCGAAGTGGGGCTCTGATACAGTCCTGGCAAATGCTCCATGTACTCCATGGGCAGCTTCGAAGCTGTCCCGAGTTGGGGTCAGGTGGCCAGGCCTTTGGCCTGACTGATCCATCGTTGAACGTGAGCTGCTCCGAGAAGTGGCCTTGGACAAAACGGTCGTCTTCAGATGAAGGACATTCTCAGGGACATCTGTAGCAGCCGGGGAGAAAGTCTGTCCTGAAGGAGGGCTTGAGGGGTGGATGTGTGGTTGTGTGTGGCTCACCGGGAGCCATTTACCTGTGTACGTGCTAGGCACAGAACTTCCAGGGTTCTCGTGGGCTGCCTTCTGAGCAAAGTTCATCCAGAGTGAGTGGGACAGAGCAGTCTCCGCCGCTGCAGCCCATCTCGAGGTGAAACCCGTCATTGTGTCCCTCCTCCGCTGTCCAGGGTCCTCTCACCCTTCTGCAGTGCCTCCACTGCCCTAGGTGGCTTGTCTGGCGGTGTGGCCCAGACCTCATGCCTGCAGGCTCCGGGCCCCTGGTGAGAATCCTCATTTGGGCTGTGGCTGATATACTTAGCCATTTCCTAACAACATCGGCTAAGTGAGTGCATCGCTTGGGTACTAGATAGGGTCCTTCTGGCTTCTCCTGAAGATCAGGGTCAGTTACCCAGGCCATGATGGTGACTTCTCTGTGTCAGCAGGTGCCTTGACACAGGGTACTCAGGTACCAAATGTAGCTTAAAGTTCAATGGGTATGCCACTTGGAGGAAAGACCACGCTTCAGGAATCAGGAGTTCTGGGGATGGTATTTTTTAGCACAACAGCATAAGCCAACACTTATGATTCCAACATCCCATAGTGGCACCAGTTTGAATCCAGGTTGCTCTGTTTCCAATCCAGTTCCCTGCTAACGTGCCAAAGAAAGCAATGGAAGACAGTCCAAGTACTTGGGCTCCTGCAAACCATGTGGGTGACCCAGATGGAATTCCAGACCCTTGGTTTCAGCCTGGCCCAGCCTCAGCCACGGTGGCCACTTGGGGAGTGAACCAGCAGTTTGAAGATCTCTCTGCATTTCCAACTAAACAAAAATTAATATTTTAAAATAAACCAATTATTTTTTTAAAAAGTCAAGATTTCTGTGGCTGGTACTGTGGTACAGCAGGTTCATACCCTGGCCTGAAGCGCTGGCATTCCATATGGGCACCAGTTGGAGACCCAGCTGCTCCTCTTCCGATCCAGCTCTCTGCTATGGCCTGGGAAAGCAGTAGAAGATGGCCCAAGTCCTTGGGCCCCTGCACCTGCGTGGGAGACCCAGAAGAAGCTCCTGGCTCCTGGCTTCGGATCCATTGCAGCTATTTGGGAAGTGAACTATTGGATGGAAGACCTCTCTCACTCTGCCTCTCCTCTCTCTGTGTAACTCCAACTTTCAAATAAATAAATAAATCTTTTTTAAAAAAATCAAGATTTCTAAACTCACAGACTCTAGCGTTTAGGGGATGGGATGCATAAAACAAAGCCATTCTTACTTCTACCCCTGTATTTCCAGTCCCTTGTACTCTATCTACTGGGGACAAAGCACCACATATTGGTCATTGATACAGAGAATGTAAAAGTGTTTTGAAAGTTGTAGTCATATTAGTCAGAGTTTTCCAGAGAGACGGAGTGAATGGAATATGTATATAATATGTATATAATGCACAAGAGGGATTTGTTAGGGAAGCTGGCTCACATGATCATGTCAAGTTAGGAGAACCCTTGACAGGCCATTTGCAAGCAAGAGACCCTGGCCGGTAGCATGGCAAGTCCAAGCTGGACGGAGTCAGAAGCAGGAGGGCTGATGATATAACGATATAACTCTCAGTCCTTGGCCAAATGCCTGAGAACCCAGGGGCCCTACTCTAAGTCCTGAAGTACAAGGGCTGGCGAGCCCGGAGCTCTGACATCCAAAACAGCAGACCAAGTCTACCCCAACTCTCAGTGAAGAGACCAGTTTTTCTTCTGTATTTGTTCTCTCTGGGCCCGATCAATTGGACAGAGCCCGCTCACATTGAAGGCGACTCTTTGGCACCTAGTCCACTCAAACTCACATGCTAATTGTCTCTGGAAACATCCTTGCAGATGAACCAGAAATAATGCTTTACTAGGTTTCCAGGTAGTCCTTAATCCAGTCAAGGTGAGACCTCAAAATAACTGTCCCAGGGTGGTGTCTTGTCCTTACGGGGTGTGTCTCTGAGCAGGTACCTCAGAGTGCTTTCGATGGTCATTGCATTGCTCAGACTGGCAGTTTCTCAGTAGTGTATGATGGCAGTCGACCACTTAACAAGAATTCAGTTCATTAGTATTGTGATTGCTATGTGAAGAATCACACACTTTTTGAATACTCAGCTCCTGGGAGCAGAGGATCCCACAGCCATGTGTCTGCTGCCTTAACTCTTTTGTTGTCAAACGGGCTCTTTGTTTTGTTGCAATCTTACAGGGGGTCCCATGTCGGTGAATCAAACACTCAGTGGGAATGTGGCTCATGCCCACTTAGTCATTATGTTTGTTCGCTTAGTGCCTTTTCTGTGGTGAATGCTTTCTGGTAAGCACCAGTGTGACAGCTTCACACTTTTGTCCATAGGGTCTCTTCACATACCTCTACCCTAGCCGTATCTTCTCTGATCTCAATCTCTTTATGTCCAGGTCCCTGACCACTTGGCCAAGCTTTTCTCCACTGACCATGAGTCTATTTATAGTTTGACCTTGGACCATTTCTATTCCCACATACAATAGATAATTCAGTACACTGCCTGAAGCTCTGCCCACACTGTTAGCTTTAAAAGCACCCCCTCCATGGGACTGTAATGAAGCTGAGGTTACCTTTTACCTTGTCCCTACTTACCAAGTTGACTCATCTGCGAACCAGGCTTGGCTTTTCTTCTCCTCTGTCAAATAGCCAAGGCTTCCAGGCAGCCACAATGGGAACTAAAGAAGTGTCGGTGCATCAGTGTTAAACGATGGGTGGGGGGCCTGGACCACGTGTTTATGCAGCTTACCTGTAAGCTCTCTGGCCTCATGTGTACAACTTCCATCAGACAACAGGTTGGCTCCTGGACCCATGTGCCCTTATGATTTGGTGAAGTTGATGGACAAACAAAAGCTGACGAGACATAGTTTTCTGGCTGCATGCTTGGATACTAGGTTCAAAAAACGTATCATTCTTTTCCTTAGGTGGCAACTGAGATCCCAGCTGGTTCCATTTCTGGTAGTCCTCTGTCATCCTCCAGCATCCACTTGGCTTCTGTGGAGGTGGGGTTAGTGAACTTAATGGACAGGTGTGAGGACCAACACCCCTGAATCCTTTACATCCCCTGTGCTGGGATCTTGGGTTGGCTTATGATCTTGACCGCCTAGGGGTAATGAAGGCAGAGGCTGATTCAGAGCCTCTACTTGGCCTTCCCTATGTTGAGGGCCTGACATGCGCCCTCCCACCCCCATACTTTAATAGGCTTGTGATGGCATGCAGGAAGTTAGCTGGGGAGTACTTTCAGGATCAACACGTGGTGGGGAGGAGAGGAAGCCAGTTAGGGAAGAAGGAGAACTTGAGCTTTGATGCAGCACCAACAACAGCCCCGATCATCCCTACTGAGACTCCTGAAGCTGGGATGGCTCACTGCTGTCGGCCTGGGGTGGGACAAAAGGGCACGGCTTTGTAGTCGCCACGTCAAACAGTCATCTGGACACATTTAGAGCAGGACCTTGGATTAGGTGGATTTCTTTAGCAGTACTTCCAGAAGCTACGGTGCTAAGTCCTTCAGGCCTGAAGTGCATTCTGGGTGGCACCTCAGAACTACACACACACACACACACACACACGCACGCAAGCACATGTACGTGTGTGTGTGTGTGTGTGTGTGTATGTACGTGGGTGCCCCCCATGCATCAGTCCAGGTAAAGACAAAGAGAAGAGAAACCAATTTTGTCTAATTTGAATAGGAAATTTTATTCTCCCTCTTTTAATCCAGAACAACCATATAATGCATATGATTCTACACCTTGCCTTTGCACTTTAATAATATTGTTAGGTCTTTCCTCGAATGAGTAGCAATGTGGATACAAGGATATTCATCTCAATATTGTTTAAAATAGTACTGACATGTTAACTATAGAAACTGTTAGCTATAGATTAGTTAAAATCATTGCACACAATCCAAACAGTTGGATGATGTAGCTATTTAAAATTATGTGCTGAAGTTTGAGAGTATCAATTTTCCCAAACTTGGCAAAAAATTGACAGCTACCTAGAGGAGGCAAGCAGATGGAGGTTAAAAATATCACATTCATAATGATAAAGTTGTTGAAGATAAAACAGCTTGGGTGCTAGGGCCCAGTGGGCTTGCCGGCACTTCCTGTCCCCAACTTCCTCAAGTCTAGACCTGATGAGATCACGTCTGAGTGCAAGCCTGGTTCTGCAGAGGAGACACGCTTAGCCAACGTGGGGCTGTTCATGCTCAGCCCAGATATCAGCCTGAGTAGAGACCTTCGTAGCTTCTCCCCTCCTCTATCACGTTTCCCTCACACCTTTACAGCTTTCTTCTGAGAACACTCCAATGAATTACTTGCTTAAAGAGTAAAGTCGCAGTCCATGTCTCCCCAGACATAAAACAAAAAGCTATGGAATGTTTAGAATTTTGTAATGTTAAAAAAGTTATCTGTAGTTTGAAAAGGAAAACCTCACGTGAACTCTAGGATAAAACATGCCCATTGCTTGTGGCTGGGTATTTGCTGCCTGATCTTGATTTCTCATTTTCTAAGGTGTGCAAAGGCATCATTTGTCAAAGCAGGTCATTCACTTTACCATGAAAGAGTCAGACGTCTATTTATCTTTTTTTAAATGTTTATGTATTTATTTGAAAGAGGGAGGGAGGGAGGGAGGGAGGAAGAGAGGGTGGGAGGGAGAGAGAGAGAGAGAGAGAGAGAGAGAGGGAGTCGTCCACCTGCTGGTTCACTTCCCCAAATGCCTGCACCATTTAGCGCTAGGCCAGGCCCTGGACCGCCGCCCAGACCTCTCATGGGAGTGGCACTTGAGACATCATGTGTTGGCTCTCAGGAGGCACATCAGCAGGGAGCTGGACCCGAAGTCGGGTATCCAGGACTTGAACCAGGCGCCCTGATGGGGGATGTGGGTGTCCCAAACACAGGGACTCAGCTACCATGCCAAATGCCCAGCCGAGATTTCTATTTCTTAATGTAGAGAAAGTATTGTTATGCTGGGAAGGCCAGAGAAGTGGGCAGGAGTCGTGGACATGGAGACAGTGCGGACAGGTCACACTTTTAAGATATATATGGGCAGGGAAGAGAGGAAAAAATAATTTGGTAGAGTAGTGTGATAAAGAGACTTATTTAACCTGGAAGGATTCTGAGTATGCTTGTAGAAGGGGGGGGGGGTTCAGAACTAGAAAATAATGAACTAAACAAGAATGGTTCATGGAGCAACACTGGATAGAAGGTGAGGTAGGGTGGAGGCCTGTATGTAGCATGATGTACCCTTAAGAAGACATTAGCTGCGGTGAGGAGGGGGAAGTTTCAGATTGGCAAATTCCTTTGTGGGCAAATTTGGGGCTAAGGGAAGGCAAGACTGCAACTGGTAGTCTCTAATTTTTATACAATGTTGAAGAAGACATGCTATTAGCTAAATGAAGAGGCAGACATTGAGGCGGGGGTCCTCAGGGGAGGGACAAATGCTGATAGAAGCCATCAGGGATAAGTGAGAGGATGAGTAGATTGAATACAGAGGTTGTGTCTGTACAGCTAAGACACTTTTCAAGCTACAGGGGATACGTTCGTAGGAGGGTGAGTAGGGTACTAAGAAGATAGTCTGGCATCCTACCTACAATGAGCTCCAGTAGGGTGAAAGTGAAACAGAACATTTAAGGAAGTCCAGAACTACCGTGGTCACTTCTGAGTGAGACGGGAGAAGGCTCAAGACTGAATTAATAGTCACCTGGAGAACCGTACCATGCCCTCTTGGGAATTACTTAAACTATCTAGGTTTGCGGAAAGTTAAATAGAAACTACAGCGTCCTAATCCACACGGCTCCACCATCGCTCTCAGCCATCTTTCCTCCAGAACCGGCCCAAGCCTCAGTCCTGTTTCAGAATATAGTTGAGTTCGGAGGCAGGGGCTTTCGGGATCAGCGGGGGGGGGGACTACACATCCTTCACTCGCCAACAGAGACCTAGATAACGCGACGGGAGATGCCACGCTGGGTCCCTCGGGAGGCACTGACGGACAACAGAAATAATGGCTTCTGACTGCAGCCCCCGCTGAATCATTCGGCAAATATTTACCAGGTGCCTGGACTTCCGGGCACCGTGCCAGGGGCTGAGCTCACAGCGATAAGAGACGCCACTTCTGTCCTTGACGAGAGGATTCACAGCCAGAGTGTGAGTGCCGGGGCAGGGGGAGACGCAAAGGGCTCTGAGCCGGCGACCTCCGGCCTCCACACGTCCCAGGCTCCTGAGCTTGGCAAACCCGCCCTTGTGCAGCCTCATTCACCGAACGGCGATAACAAGCAGATGAGTGCCGTCGCAAGCCTTCACTAAGATAACTTTTGTAAACACGAGCATAAATGAGTAAGCACGAGTCTCAGTGGAAGTGACAGTTGGCACGGTCACCCCCTCCGACCCCGACCCAAGACCCCCATCTTTGGAGCCACCGCGGCGCCCAGCGCGCAGCTCGATAAGCCTTCTCGGATGGATCAAGTTCCGCTTCCGCAGGCAGGTCTCTGCCGTCCGCTTTCCCTCACGCGCATGCTCCTGCGGAGGGGCGGAGACCGGAAGGGCGGGGGCGTGGCCGGGCGCCGCGGACGGCCGGCTCGCTCGCTGTGAGGCCGGGCGCGGGAGGCGGGGACGCGCGCGCGCTCGTCCGCGCGGCCGGCTGCGTACAGTAGTGACGGCCGCGCGGGAGTGGTCACATGACCGTAGCGGCTGCCTGTACAGTAAGAACCCAATATGGCAGCGGCGGTCGCAGTAGCAACGGCAGCAGGAGGACCGGCCGCCCCATAGACCCCCCCGCGCACCACCCCCGCCGCTTCCTCTGCTCGGGCGCTCCTCCGGCCTGACTTCCCCTTTCTCCCACCTTTCCCGGCACCGCGGGAAAAGCAGCGCAGGGCAGAGCAGGCAGGGAGGGCGGCCGGAGCCCGGACACGGGAGCCTCCCAGTCAGTTCAAGACCCGACATGAGGGAAAAGGGCCGTAGGAAGAAGGGCAGGACCTGGGCGGAGGCCGCCAAGACGGTAAGGGGGAGGGAGCGAAGGGAAGGCCGGGAGGGTTTCGTTGCCCTGCCGCCCGCCAGTCGCAGAGGAGGGGAGGTCGCCCGCCCGGCGACCCGGCTGAGGGGGCGCAAAACCGCGCGGAGAGGGCGGCGGTTAGCGTCGGGGTTGCGATCCCTGCGGGAATGGAGGCGCCCGGCGGAAGGAGGTCGTGGCGGGGCCGTGGCTTCTCCCAGCGTGTGCGACGAGCCCCCTCGATGTGTGGAGGCTGCCTCTCGGGGTCACGTCGCCATCGCCCCCGCTCCGTGGGGGAGCCCCCGCCGCGGCTCGGGACGGGCTTGTTGTGCTCGCACCGTGAGCGGGCTCTCGTCCCTTGTGCGGCCGGAGAGCCCCCACTGGCCGCGGCCCGGAGGCAGGCTGGTGCGTGCACCCAGCCCGGGGGAGAAGAGGGGCAAGCCCGGCTGCTGCAGCCCGGCGGAGTCGGCCCGCCGCGGCAGACGAGCCGGCCGCCCCCGGGCGCCCTGTGCCGCTGGCCCTCGCAGCCGGCGCGGGCTCACGAGGCTTTTGTTTTTGTTTGCTGTTGGAGCTGAAAGTGCAGGAGGTGTTTAGAAACGAAGTAACAGGTGGGACTTGTAGGATTTTTTTTTTTTTTTCTGTTTCCGTAGAGACCTACTCCGAACAGGGCAGCAATGCATGGCGGGACGTGTAGTTTGCCCGGCCTCCGCTGGTCCGCAGCCCGGGGGCCGGGGGCCGGGGGCCGGGCCAGGTGGCCGCGGGTGGGCGCGGTAGCTCTCCCCTCGCCCTGATCGTGTAGTAGCGGAGTTGTAGAGGTGGGCTCAGGACAGTGGCGGCTCGCGGCGCGGTGGGAACTTTGGGCTGTGTGTTTTTCGGACGGGAACGGTGCAGGCGCGTGTGTCTATAGGGATGGAGCCTCACACAGGCGGGAGCGGAGCGACAGGGTTGGCCCGCGGGGAAGCGAGAGGGTCCCGCGTGCACGCCGTGGATAATGTCGGTGATGGCTGGGACAGCGTGGGCAGCTCTTGTAAATGAACCTTTTTTTTTTTTTTTTTTTGAGTGAGGTTTTTCTAAATACAAAAAAAAAAAAGATTCACTTTGGGAACGTTTGGAAGATTATAGCAAAGTATAAAAAAGAAAATTAAAAAAAATCATGTATTTCACCCCTCGGCTATGTCTATTAGCGTTTTGTTATGTTGCTGTCTAGTCTCTTGTTTCCCCCGCATTTTATTAAGCCTCGTGCATTTGTTTTGTAAACCGGGCACATTTGTTTTGTAAACTTTATGCATTAGGGGGTTGATGAGGCTTCATCCTGCCTTTCTGGTTTAGGTGGAAATGTGGAAAGTCAAAAAATAGTAACGCTTTTATTTTACTGAGAATTTTCACCTACAGTACATCTCCGTAAAACTAGGATAAAATGCTAGAAATTACTTTGTTGATGATGGTGGGAAGGTTGCTCCTCCACAGATACTTTCTTCCTGATTAATAAAAGAAGCATGATTAATTTTAATTATAGGTAAGCAGACCTCAACCCGAATTATGTTAATTAATTTTATGTTGCTAGGACCTACAGAGTAGTGAGCTCCTTGGATAAGACAGTCTGATCATTGGGAGATAGTGACAAATAGCAAGAATTAGTCTACATCTAATCTGTGTAGATTTCCCTATAGCAAATTATTCTGTTTGCTCATTTCATTCTCTAAGTAGTTGTATGGAAAATTGCATTTAAAATCTGGAAAGACTAATTTGATCCATAGAGTTCTGGGTGAGGTCCAGAGGGGAGCAGTCTGTTACTTGCTTGTTTGGCAGATCTTCATCCTCATTACGTTTTCTAGGCAATCTCACGTGGGTGTGGTATGGATGTGGTATGGCCCGGACTGCTTTGTTGAGCCTGGTATCAATGCACACATCTGGAGTTCTCTTGTCCTTCATGGCAAACTTCCAGATCTCTGTGAGTGCCCGAGGAGCATGCTTCCTGAAGCCCACACCACGGACACGCGTGTGAATGTTGGTACATCCCTGGTCACCACCTCACTGATAGAAGAGCAGCTCCTCTTCATCCTTCCTGTGGGAGCCGTCCTGCAGGGCCCAAGTTGAATAACTTTTTCTTTAAGAACAAGGGTGGGCCTCTTATGCCTCGTTGAGTATATATTAACTGGTCCAGAGTCCTTTTAGGTCTATGTTTGCATTATATTTATAATCTCCAGCTTGAAAAAACCTTCACTGTTTTATAGTACAAACTAGAAAGTATAACTGGGCAAAATTTTCTTGGCTTGTAGAACACATGAAAATTAGAGCAGGAAACCACTGTAAGGGACACGGGGTAAAAATTGAGAAACTGCTCAGCTGCATACTTTTTTTTTTTTCCCAAAGATTTATTTATTTATTTGAAATGCAGAGTTACAGAGAGGGCCACTCCCCAAATGGCTGCAGTAGTTGGAGCTGGGCTGGTCTGAAGCCAGGAGCCATGAGTTTCTTCTGAGTCTCTCATATGGGTGTAGGAGCCCAAATACTTGGGCTATCTTCTGCTGCTTTCCCAGGCACATTAGCAGAGAGCTAGATTGGAAGTGGAGCAGCTGGGACTCAAACCGGCGCCCATATGGGATGATGGCATCCCAGGCAGTAACTTTACCTGCCAAGCCAGCAGTCCCCTCAGATGCATAATTCTGAAAACAATAGCTGCGTGTTTACATTTGTGGAACTACTTGCCACTAGTCTGTCTGTGCTGGACTTGATATAACTCTGAGTGATTGTCCTTGCCATATTAGTGAAGTTTCCCTGCATTTTGCCTTTTGCATTTTGTGTTATTATTAACTTCATGATTATTTCTGTCCTGTTTTTATGTTCCTGACTTGAAAGTCCATAAGCCTCCTGGCTTGTTGGAGGGGAAGAAAATCAAAATCTCTTTTGGATACTTCCAGAAAGGTGGTGTTGCTGGCAGGTGCATCTGTTGTAGAATTCTAGAGTTCTGACGGGAGCTGAGAAAATAACCTCAGCTTTGCAGAAGTCCTTGATGCTTCCTCTCCTTAGATCCGTCTACTCCGATAAGGTGGTAGTTTTATTGTCAGTGAAAGAATATTATTTTTTTTTTTAATTTTTTTTTGACAGGCAGAGTGGACAGTGAGAGAGAGAGAGAGAAAGGTCTTCCTTTGCCGTTGGTTCACCCTCCAATGGCCGGCGCACCACGCCGATCTGATGGCAGGAGCCAGGTACTTCTCCTGGTCTCCCATGGGGTGCAGGGCCCAAGCACTTGGGCCATCCTCCACTGCCCTCCCTGGCCACAGCAGAGAGCTGGCCTGGAAGAGGGGCAACCGGGACAGAATCCGGCGCCCCGACCGGGACTAGAACCCAATGTGCCGGCGCCGCTAGGCGGAGGATTAGCCTAGTGAGCCGCGGCGCCGGCCAGAATATTACTTTTATACTACAAAAGCCGTCTGGAAGGAGGCCAGCATGTTAGGAATCTGATCAGTGCAAAGGTTTGATAAAACCCATGGTGTGGATTAAGCTGCCACCTGCAGTGCCTGCATCCCAGATGAGCGCCAGTTTGAGTCCCAGCTGCTCCACTTCCGATCCAGCTCACTGCTGGGAAAGCTGAGGATGGCTCAAGTGCTTGGGCCCCTGCACTCACATAGGAGACTCAGATGAAGCTTCTGGCTTCAGCCCGCGCAGCCCCATCTGTAGCCGCTGTTCAGGGAGTGAACCAGAAGACGGAAGATTCTCCTTCTCTGTGGCTCTTCCTTTCTTTTTCTTTTTCTTTCCTTCTTTCTTCTTCTTCTTCTTCTTCTTCTTCTTTTTTTTTTTTTTTTTTTTTTGACAGGCAGAGTGAACAGTGAGAGAGAGAGACAGAGAGAAAGGTCTTCCTTTACCAGTGGTTCACCCTCCAATGGCCACCGCGGCCGGCGCATCACGCTGATCCAAAGCCAGGAGCCAGGTGCTTCTGGTCTCCCGTGGGGTGCAGGGCCGAAGCACTTGGGCCATCCTCCACTGCACTCCCTGGCCACAGCAGAGAGCTGGCCTGGAAAAGGGGCAACCGGGACAGAATCTGGTGCCCTGCCCAGGGACTAGAACCCAGTGTGCTGGTGCCACAGGCGGAGGATTAGCCTAGTGAGCCACGGCTCCGGCCTTCTGCCTTTCAAATAATAAAATAAAAATCGTTAAAAAAGAAAAAAAAATCTGTCATCTTCGTCCTTTTTACAAGAACACTCTGAAAGCCCTCTGGTTCTATGTTCTTTTCTTTTTTTAAAAAAAATGTGTATTACTTATTTTTATTTACTTGAAAGCAGAGTGACAGAGACAGAGGCAGAAAATAAGAAAGAGAAAGGTATCTCGAGGTACCCCTTCAACAGCAGGATTGGGTTAAATTGAAGTCAGGAGCCAGGAACTCCATCTAGGTTGGTCTCCCACATGGGTAGCAGGGGCCCAAGCACTTGGGTCATTATCCACTACCTCCCAGGATGCATTAGTAGGAAGTTGGATCAGAAGCAGAGTAGCTGGGACTTGAACCAGCACTGATGCTGGGCATTCCCAGCAACGGCTTAACATACTGTACCACTATGCTTACGTTGTTGTTTTTATTTATTTATTTATTTATTTTTATTTTTTGACAGGTAGAGTGGACAGTAAGAGAGAGTCTTCCTTTTTTTTTTTTTTTTTTTGACAGGCAGAGTGGACAGTGAGAGAGAGACAGAGAGAAAGGTCTTCCTTTTGCCATTGGTTTACCCTCCAATGGCCTCCGCCGCCAGTGTGCTGTGGCCAGCGCACCGCGCTGATCCGAAAACAGGAGCCAGGTGCTTCTCCTAGTCTCCCATGGGGTGCAGGGCCCAAGCACTTGGGCCATCCTCCACTGCACTCCCTGGCCACAGCAGAGAGCTGGCCTGGAAGAGGGGCAACCGGGACTAGAACCTGGTGTGCCGGCACTGCAAAGCGGAGGATTAGCCTAGTGAGCCGTGGCGCCGGCCAAGGATTTGTTTTTAATTATTTGAAAGGCACAGCGACAGAGAAGGAGAAACAAGAGTTAAGAGAGGGATCTTGGCCGGCGCCGCGGCTCACTAGGCTAATCCTCCGCCTTGCGGCGCCGACACACCGGGTTCTAGTCCCGGTCGGGGCGCCGGATTCTGTCCCGGTTGCCCCTCTTCCAGGCCAGCTCTCTGCTGTGGCCAGGGAGTGCAGTGGAGGATGGCCCAGGTCCTTGGGCCCTGCACCCCATGGGAGACCAGGAAAAGCACCTGGCTCCTGGCTCCTGCCATTGGATCAGCGCCGTGCGCCGGCCGCGGCGGCCATTGGAGGGTGAACCAACGGCAAAGGAAGACCTTTCTCTCTCTCTGTCTCTCTCTCTCACTGTCCACTCTGCCTGTCAAAAAATAAAAAAAAAAAAAAAAAAAAGAGAGGGATCTTACATCTGCTGGTTTATTTCCCAAATGGCCCAACAGCCAGGGCTGGGCCAGACTGAAGCTAGGAGTCAGGAACTCCATCCTGGTGTCCCACATTAGAAGCAGGAGCCCAGGGCCATGTGCTGCTGCCTTCCCTGGGCACATTTTCAGGAAGTTGGGTCAGAAGCAGACCAGCCGGGACCCTGACCAGCACACTGATGTGGGACAGCAGCATCACAAGCAGTGGTTTAACTTGCTGAGCCTCAGGGATATGTGAAGTCTTGCTGTTCGCTGTTGTAATATAGGAGCAAAGCAGTTTGGGGGTTGTTTTATTCAGTTGAACTTGATGAAAATGTTCTGTGTTGGTGCTCTCCAGTGTGGAAATCACTAGTCACATGTGTGTGGCCATTTGTATGCTTAAAATGTGGCTAGAGTGAGCAAGGAATTGCATTTTAAATTTCATTTAATTTTAACTACTTTAAATAGTCATATTTGGCTAGTGACTGCTGTTATTATTAGTATAGATGTCAAGTAATTTCCTATGTATATTGACTGTAGTTTTTTCAGTAAACTTGTATGTTAAATTTTTTTTACCTTTTTCTTTCTTGCTTCCTTTTTTTTTTTTTTCATACTAATTTTTGAGAGTGCTTGATAGATCTTGAAAACTGGCCCTTTGTCTTATGTGCTGAAGATCCGTTTCCCAGTTTTTTCTTTTGATTTTACTTAGGGAGTTTTTTTTTGTATTTTGTTGCCCATTTTTAATGTTTATGTAAACAAAATTGTCTTTTATTTTTTTCTGATATTTGGGTCCTACTAAGAAAAGTTTCCCAGCTCAAAGATTTTAAGTGAAGTACTTTTTTTTTTTTTTTTGACAGGCAGAGTGGACAGTGAGAGAGAGAGACAGAGAGAAAGGTCTTCCTTTGCCGTTGGTTCACCCTCCAATGGCCGCCGCGGCCGGCGCACGGCGCTGATCCAATGGCAGGAGCCAGGAGCCAGGTGCTTTTCCTGGTCTCCCATGGGGTGCAGGACCCAAGCACCTGGGCCATCCTCCACTGCACTCCCTGGCCACAGCAGAGAGCTGGCCTGGAAGAGGGGCAACCGGGACAGAATCCGGCGCCCCGACCGGGACTAGAACCCGGTGTGCCGGCGCCCCTAGGCGGAGGATTAGCCTAGTGAGCCGCGGCGCCGGCCCAAGTGAAGTACTTTTTAATAATGATGGTCCTGAATGCATATCGTTCCTAAATAAAAAATATATATTTTATTTTGGACAAGTAGGGGAAAATTCTGTTTATATACCTGTAATAATACTTTGTGCTGCTTAAAGAGTTTCTTTTAAAATGTTGTCTGCAGAGCTTAACTCATTTCTTTTCTGTGTGTTTTTTTTTTTTTTTAGAAGATTTATTTATTTGAAAGGCAGAGTTACAGAGAGACAGAGGCAGAGAGAGAGAGCGCTAGCGAACGAGCGCACAGAGAGAGGTCTTCTGTCTGCTAGTTCACACCCCAGATGGCTACAACAGCCAGAGCTGTGCTGATCTGAAGCCAGGAGCCAGTAACTTCCCTCTGGGTCTCCTATGAGGATGCAGGGGCCCAGGGCTTGGGCCATCTTCCACTGCTTTCCCAGGCACATTAGCAGAGAGCTGGATTGGAAGTGGAACAGCCAAGGCTTGAACTGGAGCCCATATGGGGTGCTGGCACTGCAGGTGGGCTTTATCTGCTAAGCCACAGCACCAGCCCTTTAATTTAGTTTCTTGCACAGGAATTTTGAGTCTTTTTTGTGTCTTGCAAGAATTTGAGATAGATTTGTTCTCACTTAGAAGCTAGTAGACTATTGTTGGGTTTTGTTTGAAGTCTGATTGAATATCTTTTTTTGTGAAAGAAAATTATTTCATGACACATTAGGGTATTTGCCTACAAAGACTCTTTGGAGTTACATTTAGACATTGGGGAATGTCTGTGACAATTCTTACTTTTGACCTTACTTAACAGGACTAAAATTGGTTAGTGGTAATTGCACATGTACTTGGTCCTGAGTAGCAGAGGGCATTGTAAAGCTTACTAATTAAAATGTCCTCTAAGTTGAGCCACCTTTAGGCAAAAAAATATGTTGTGAAAGACCTTTGCTTTGCCAGTTCTTTAGGTGCACACTCTAGCAGTTACACTACATCTAGGATGGACTTCATTGGAGTTCACAACTTGTGATGGCCCAACATCATCTGGAATCTTTAACTCACTGATGTTTGAATTATTCATTAGTTGGTTTAGCCATATTCAGTTTCAAATAAAGTAAGTGTTCAATGGTATTAGTGACTCTATAAATAGTAGCACAACATTTTCTGTGTATTGCCATTCTTTAAACTAGTTTTCCTATCTGGTTTGAGGTTTTGACAGATTTATGATTGTATCCATGAAACATATTAAATTGTTATGCAGGGTTTTCTCTCTTATGTGTATTTTGTATGTTTATGTCAAAATGTAAAAGGATGGTTTACAGATAAAGATAATGGAAAAATAATTTTCATATGAATCACTAATAACCCACAAAAGACATAATGGGGAAAAAGTGGGTTTTTTAAATGGCATTTGGGAATAACCATGACAATAAATATGTGGACCTTGTTTAAGAAAATTACATAATTATTAGCTGGTGGTTAAGTACAAGGACCTTGAATCATACCAATCTGGGTTTGATCTTGACTTCACCATTTGTTGTGTCAACTTAGACAAGTTATTTAAACCAGTGCTCAAATATTAATGTGTATAAGAGTCATGTAGAAATCTTGTCATAAAAATTTTTTAAAAATTGAAAATTTATTTGAAAGAGAGAGGGAGAGCTTCTGTCTGCTGGTTCATTACCCAAATGCCTGCAGCTGATGGGGCTGGGCCAGGCCAAAGCCAGGAGCTTAGAACTCAATCTAGATCTCCCACATGGGTGTCAAGGACCCAAGTACTTAGACCTTCCCCTCTGCTCTCTGTGTGCACATTAGCAGAAAGCTGGAATTGGAAGCAGAGCTGGGACTTGAATCCAGGCACCCAGATATGGGATGTGGCATCTCAACAGCATCTTTTTTTTTTTTTTTTTAAGATTTATTTATTTATTTGAAAGAGTTACAGAGAGGCAGAGGCAGAGGCAGGGGGAGAGAGAGAGAGGTCTTCCATCCACTGGTTCACTCCCCAGATGACCTCAGCTGAGGCTGGAGCTGCGTGGATCCGAAGCCAGGAGCCAGGAGCTTCTGGGTTTCCCATACGAGTGCAGGGTCCCAAGGACTCGGGCCATCTTCTACTGCTTTCCCAGGCCATAGAGTGCTGGATCGGGACTCGAACCAGCAAGCTTATGGGATGCTGACACTGCAGGCAGCGGCTTTACCCACTGTTGCACAGTGTTGGCCCCTCAAGCAGCATCTTAACTGCTGTGCCAAGTACCCACCCTGTAATGCAGATTTTGACTGAATAGATGTGAGATGTGGCTGGAGATTCTGCAAGTTTCCAAGTAATGCTGGTGCTCTATTCCAAGGACCATATTTGGAGTTGAAAGGCTTTATACTATCTAAGCTTTCTCAGTTTCCTCACTGTAAAATGGAGATTATAATGAAATCTACTACTTGGGATGTTAAGTGATGAGTTGAAAATATATGAAAAATGCGGGCCGGCGCCGCGGCTCACTAGGCTAATTCTCCGCCTAGCGGCGCCGGCACACCGGGTTCTAGTCCCGGTCGGGGCGCCGGATTCTGTCCCGGTTGCCCCTCTTCCAGGCCAGCCCTCTGCTGTGGCCAGGGAGTGCAGTGGAGGATGGCCCAGGTGCTTGGGCCCTGCACCCCATGGGAGACCAGGAAAAGCACCTGGCTCCTGGCTCCTGCCATCGGATCAGCACGGTGCGCCGGCCGCACCGCGCCGGCCGCGGCGGCCATTGGAGGGTGAACCAACGGCAAAGGAAGACCTTTCTCTCTCTCTGTCTCTCTCTCTCACTGTCCACTCTGCCTGTCAAAAAATAAATAAATAAATAAAATAAAAAAAAAAAAGGAAAATATATGAAAAATGCTTCATACAATGCTTGGTATATTATAAGCACTGTTTGTTAATATTGCTGAAAACTTAATAAATGTGGATCGTGTTATGTTTCTGAATGGGAAAACTAAATATTATAAAGATGTTTGTCTTAGTAAGTAAGTGCAGTTTGAGAGAGTTGTAAGGAAAAACCTCTGGGGTCAGTGCTGTGGTGCAGATTAATCCCCTACCTGTGACGCTGGCATCCCATGTGGATGCCGGTTCTAGTCCCAGCTGCTTCTCTTCCATTCCAGTTCTCTACTATGGGCTGGGAAAGTAGTAGAAGATGACCCACGCGCTTGGGCCCCTGCACCTGCGTGGGAGACCCGAAAGAAGCTCCTGGCTTCAGATTGTCCTGGATCCGGCTGTTGCGGTCATTTGGGGGAGTGAACCAGCAGATGGAAGACATTTCTCTCTCTCTCTCCTCACTGTCTGTAACTCTACCTCTCAAATAAATAAATAAAAATCTTGAAAAAAAAAAAAAAAGGAAAACCTTAGGGGCATCTCATTGGCTGCTTGTTTCCCTGCATCAATGTAGAATCAACGCGGAGACCTAAAATAGCTATAAACAAGTTTACGAAATCACCAAAAGACCCATCTAGTGCATTACAGCACAATTGCAGACATCTCCACACCAGATCTGCCCCGATTTGTACGGATCTCTTCAACTCCTCCTCCCCCCGCTTAGTAGTGATGTTCAGGTGTAAGTCCAGCTGTGCTTTATTTATTTAAAATAATGGATTTTTGTTAATGAGTAATAACAACATACTGCTTTCAACTGCTTTTGAACTTAAGAGTGTCAACTGCAAATTCACTTTATTCTCATCCATTTCTGTTTATTGACTGCTTACTCTATCACGTTGGAGCCTCTGGGAAGCAACATACTGTCTTTGCTGTCCTGGAGTTCACTGTGTCACAGAAGGCAGACCAAGGAGTTACTGCTGACATTCATGAAGCTACATTTTAAGAAATATATCAAGCATGTGCGTATAGTTTGGTAGGAAGAAGTCTGAGATTCTGTGAGATCCCCATTCCTCTGAGTGAGTGGGCCCTGTGGATATAACTGCTGTGATTTGCGTACATTCTGCAGCAGAGATACAGGGATTTTGTTGGGATAATTACACTTGACTTTCATCAGAGGGAGTGAGCCTGACCTAATCAGATGAGCTCTGAAAAACAGAGTTCAGAGGTCAGAGAGAAGAGAAATTTGAAGCAAGAGGAAGTGCTTCTGCTGGCCTTGAAAAGAAGCAAACGACCATGTTGTAAATGCCTCTGGAGACAGGCAGGGGGCAAGGAGTGGCAGGCAGCCCCTGATTGCTGAGAGATTCCTGGCTAAAAGCCAGCAAGGAAACAAATCTGGAGTCTACAGCCAAAAAGGACTGAAATCTGTCAAGAACTGGTGAGCCAGTAAGAGACCTCACACTTAGGATG
The DNA here is from genome assembly GCF_051225735.1 of Oryctolagus cuniculus. Classification (NCBI taxonomy): domain Eukaryota; kingdom Metazoa; phylum Chordata; class Mammalia; order Lagomorpha; family Leporidae; genus Oryctolagus; species Oryctolagus cuniculus. The sequence goes on from NC_142868.1 coordinate 181,827,393, forward strand.
AGGTCACAGCCTCAGCTGATGTTTTGACTTCAGCCTAGTGAGAGCCTGAGCACAGGAGCCAGCTGATCTGCCCAGAATCCTGACACGAGCTGTGAGATAAATGGGTGTTGTTTCACCTCTGTTTGATAGTAAGACTTGTAATCACAAATAAAATAAATTTGTGTTATTGCAGCTGCATAATAGCAAACTACTGGTCATACAAAAATGTGGGAGGGTTGGGGAGCAGAGTTGGTCTCAGAGAAGGTTTGACCTGGATATTCAAGGATGATGGATAAAACCCTTACAGGTGAATAATAGGTAAGGGCGTTCCAGGCAAAGGGAAGAGTTGAAAAAAAGACCGAAAAATGCTGGGTATGTTTGACTCATGGTTAATTTACCCTTGAGTATTGTGAAATGTAGAGGCAGATAAACCCAGACAAGTTAGATTGGGGCCAAACTGTGGAGGCTGGTAGAAGTTGGGCTGACAGCTACTTTTGTCTAGGAGTGGCAGAGAATTTTTATGCAAAAGGTAGCATTGTGTCTGTGTTGAGCAGACTGGCTCATTTGTGAGATTTTCTGTAGAGGGCTGGAAAGCCTGGTGTGAGGGAGTATAAATTTATTTTCCTATCCTCTAGATTTTTCTCATTTCATATCTATTTTAATTACTCTTCAATCTGTAAATTTTCTGATGGAATCCTCACAGATTCTGTCAGTCTTCTCCTGAAATTGTCTGTCTTTTTTTTTTTTTTTTTTTTTTTTTTTTGACAGGCAGAGTGGACAGTGAGAGAGAGAGCCGTTGGTTCACCCTCCAATGGCTGCCGCGGCTGGCGCGCTGCGGCCGGCGCACCCCACTGATCCGATGGCAGGAGCCAGGTACTTATCCTGGTCTCCCATGGGTTGCAGGGCCCAAGTACTTGGGCCGTCCTCCACTGCCCTCCCTGGCCACAGCAGAGAGCTGGCCTGGAAGAGGAGCAACCGGGACAGAATCCGGCGCCCCGACCGGGACTAGAACCCGGTGTGCCGGCGCCGCAAGGCGGAGGATTAGCCTAGTGAGCCGCGGCGCCGGCCTTTCTTTCTTTTTAAAAATTATTTTATTTGAGAGGGAGAGATGGAGAGAAAAGTCTTCCATCTGCTGGTTCACTCCCCAAATGGCTGCAGTGGCCGGAGCTGAGCTGATCCAAAACCAGGAGCCAGGAGCTTCTGGGTCTCTCACATGAGTGCAGGGGCCCAAGCACTTGGGCCATCTTCTACTGCTTTCCCAGGCCTTAAGTGGAGAGCTGGATTGGAAGAGGAGCAGTCAGGACATGAACCGGCACCCATATGGGATGCTAGTATCACAGGTGAAGGCTTAGCCTACTACACCAGGGCGTTGGCCCCTGAAATTTTCATATACACAAGGATAGTTCTGAAAGTTCTTAGAAATTAGAATTAAAATGTGTTTATTTTAGTGCAAAACATTTTTGAAATCCATGCATAGAGAGATCTTCAAAAAGTTCATGGAAAATGTGTTATAAAAAAACTATGCATATGCCGGAGCCGCAGCTTAATAGGCTAATCCTCTGCCTGCCGCGCCGGCACCCCGGATTCTAGTCCCGGTCGGGTTGCCGGATTCTGTCCCGGTTGCCCCTCTTCCAGGCCAGCTCTCTGCTGTGGAAAGGGAGTGCAGTGGAGGATGGCCCAAGTGCTTGGGCCCTGCACCCACATGGGAGACCAGGAGAAGCACCTGGCTCCTGGCTTCGGATCAGTGCAGTGCGCCAACCGAAGTGCACCGGCCACAGTGGTCATTGGAGGGTGAACCAATGGTAAAGGAAGACCTTTCTCTCTGTCTCTCTCTCTCACTGTCCACTCTGCCTGTCAAAAAACAAAACAAATAAACAAAAAAACAACTATGCATAAGTTTGAGAATTTGTTTTGCCCCAAAATAATTTGCTAATTCAGTTTTCTGTGAACTTTTTGAAATATCCTCGTAGAAGAGCCTCTGGAATACTCTTTAACACAATATTCTGTCTTTTTTTTTTTTTTTTTTAAGAATTTATTTATTTGAGAGGTAGAGTTAATGAGAGGGAGAAACAGAGAGAAAGGTCTTCCATCTGCTGGTTCACTCCCTAATTGGCTGCAATGGCTGGAGCTGCGCTGATCCAGGAGCTTCTTCCCGGTCTCCCACGTGGGTGCAGGGGCCCAAGCACTTGGGCCATCTTTTACTGCTTTCCCAGGCCATAGCAGAGAGCCAGATCGGAAGAGGAGCAGCCGGGACTTGTGACTGTACCTGCTACGCCACAGCACTGGCCCTATGATAGATAGCTTTTGTGAAAACAGGATTCCATGTTGATATATTCATTGCTGAAAAATATTAAGGACATTTTTGCTGGAGATAGCTGTTACTGGTTTGTATTATAAAAGCCACACCTTAAGAACAGGTGAAGTCTTTTATTCTCAGTTCTGTTTTCTAGCAGACAAGAGGTAACAGATGAGAAAGGTTTAATGAAAATGTTTCTCAGACTAGCTTTCTGGTGGACCTCCCAGGAGTTTGTAGCATAACTTGAAACATTCTGAAGTTGTCTGAAAATGTTTAGATTTTAGGCTCTCATGATAATCTTGTGACTTGCCTTGTGATTTTGTTGTTTGTTTTAACGGAGTAGGCAGACTTAATAGTGAAATGATGCATTTGTACCAAGGCAAGGTCACAGCTGTCATCATGTGCGTTAATGGAATGAGGGTTTCACCATAGCTGGAATAGAAGCTGTGGGCATTTTGTGTACACAGGAACATCGCAAAAGTCTGTGTGTATTAGCAGTCAGCACCATGCTGATGAAGTTATCAGTCAGTAACATGACTCTTTATTTAAAAGGAAGATTCATTGTTTTATATTTTTAAATAAATGTTTTATTTTTGTGCTTTTATAAGAAAAATAAGCATAAAGGATTTATGGCTTTTTTCCCTGTCATGTGTATGTATGTATGTGTCATAATTTAAAGTTAATATGGAGATGGAGTGAGCCCTGAGATTTTTTTTCTTTTAAATATTCAAGTTTGATCTATACTACTTTAACTGATGTTTTCTCTGGTTTAACAAGAGATTACCATGTGTTCAAACTGAATCTTTTCAAAACTTTTTTTGTTTTTGATTTTTTTCTTTTACCAGAATATAAAAATTTAGAATCATACTTTGTGATTTTTTTTTAAAGATTTATTTATTTATTTGAAAGAGTTAGAGGGAGAGGTACAGAGAGAGAAATCTTCCATCTTCTGGTTCATTCCCTGAATGGCCCCAGTGGGGCTGGGCCAGGCCAGAGCCAGGAGGTGTAACTGTCTGGGTCTCCTGTGTGGGTGGAAGGGGCCAAAGGACTTGGGCTACCTGTTGCTTTCCTGAGTGTACTAGCAGGGAGCTGGATTGGAAGCAGGACAGCCAGAACTTGAACTGGGACACTGGCATCTCAGGCAGCAGCTTAACCTGCTGTACCACAGTGCTGGCCCCATCCTGTATGTTTTTAAGGTCACCTGCCTCTGAAAACCTCATTTTTTTTTTTTTTAAGATTTTATTTATTCCTTTGAAAGTAGAGTTATAGACAGAGGGAGAAACAGAGAGAGAGGTCTTCTATCTGCTGGTATATACTTTCCAAATGGTTGCGACGGCTGGAACTGGGCCAATCCGAAGCCAGGAGTTAGGAGCTTCTGGGTCTCCCATGTGGGTGCAGGGGCCCAAGGACTTGGGCCATCCTCCACTGCTTTCTCAGGCCATAGCAGAGAGCTGGATTGGAAGAGGAGCAGCTGGGACATGAACCAGCAGCCATATGGGATGCTGGTGCCACAGGCGGAGGCTTAGCCCATTATGCCATGGCACTGGCCCCCATGGGTTTTTAAAATCCATTTCTTTTGCATTTTCATTTTGCCTGCTTAGTTATTGTGGTTTACACAACTATATTTCACTGCCTGTGTATTAAAGCCCCCTTCAGTCCATCTGTTCTCCCTAGGGTTGTTAGATTCATGTTTTTAAAACGTGAATTTCATTGTAATGTTTCTTTTCTTTTCTTTCTTAAGATTTATTTATTTAATTGAAAGAGTTACAGAGAGGCAGAGACAGAGACAGAGAGAGAGAGAGGCCATAGCAGAGAGCTGGATCAGAAGTGGAGCAGCCAGGACTCGAACTGGAATGCATATGGGATGCTGGCACTGCAAGCAGCAGCTTTACCCACTTGACACAGCACCGGCCCCAGTGTTTCTTTTCTTAGTTTTTTGTTTGTTTTTGCTAACTCCTTCTTATTTGCCAATAGGGTAAATTCAAGGCTTATGCCCTGGCATTAAAGACATTTTATTATGATATTGCTCATGTTTATCTGTTCAGTTTTCTTTTTTACTGTTGCTGCTTTTGTGCCTGATAGTTTAATAGTATTGAGTAGTTTTTCAAACATGCTGTGTAGGTCCACTCTTTGTTACCTTAAATAAAATACCTGGAGGATCTTCTTTAGGAAAAAAGAGGTTTATTTCAGTTTACAGTTGGAGATGATAGTTCGGGGTTGGGTGGATCGGGTGGATCTATAGGTCGGTGTCTGTGGGGGCTTAGGCTGGTTGTGATGGGTACCAAGATGTAGTCACATGGTGAGTCAGGAGGTAGAGAGGCAGAGGCTGAACTCAGATCAAACCCAGGAGTCCAGCGACTTCCCACTGGCCCTGCTTCCTAGCTACCAGGATTAGATCAAATATCCACCCTGAATCTTTTGACTGTTAAGATTAAGGCATCAGGACGGGCGCCGTGGATAACTTGGCTAATCCTCGGCCTGCGACACCGGCACCCCCGGTTCTAGTCCCAGTTGGGGCGTCGGATTCTGTCCCGGTTGCTCCTCTTCCAGTCCGGCTCTCTGCTGTGGCCCGGGAAGGCAGTGGAGGATGGCCCAAGTGCCTGGGCCCCTGCACCCGCATGGGAGACCAAGAGGAAGCACCTGGTTCCTGGCTTCAGATCGATGCAGTGCGCCAGCCGTAACAGCCATCTGGGGGGGTGAACCAACGGAAGGAAGACCTTTCTCTCTGTCTCTCTCACTGTCTAACTCTGCCTGTCAAAAAAAATAAAATAAAATAAAAATTAAGGTATCAGAGTTTAAACATCTTACATGAATTTTGGGAGATACAGATCCTACTCAATCCATAATACATGCCATTTTGTTTCGCCATATCTGTGTTTCTGTTTGCCTTTTCTGGAATTACTACAACGTCTTTTCACGTATATGCACATCTATTATAGTTTCCATTTATTTGAGAAACAAACTGAGAGAACTGCAGCGTCCAGCTGCTCCACTTCTGATTCAGCTCCCTGCTAATGTGCCTGGGAAAACCCAGAAGGTGGCTCAAATGCTTGGTCCCCTGCAGCCGCATGGGAAAACCGGAAGAAGCTGCTGGCTCCTGGCTTCAGTCTGGCACAGCCGCAGCCATTGTGGCCATTTGGGGAGTGAACCAGAGGATGGAAGATGGATCTCCCCCATCCCCTCCACGCATTTCTTTTTGAATATCTGCCTTTCAAATAAATCTAAAAAAATGTTTTTGTATGTCATTCTTTGGGTTTGCTAACCCTTTTTGGTATTTTATTGTGTGGTTGTCAAAATATCCCAGCATTTTTAAAAAAGATTTGTTTATTTATTTGAAAAAGAGAGTTGCAAAGAGGCAGAGGCATAGAGATAGATCTTCAGTCTGCTGGTTCACTCCCCAAATGGCCGCAACAGCCAGTGGCTGGGCTCATCCGAAGCCAGGAGCTTGGAGCCAGGAGTTTCTTCCAGGTCACCCATACGGGTGCCGGGGCCCAAGGCTCTGCTGCTTTCCCAGGCCATAGTAGAGAGCTGGATCGGAAGTGGAGCAGCCTGGGTTTCAACTAGCGCCCTTATGAGATGCCGGCGCTGTAGGTGGTAGCTTTATCCGCTGGGACTCGAACTGGCACCCATGTGGGATGTTGGCATTGCAGGCAGCATAATCTATGTCACAGCACCTGCCCCAATATGCCAATATTTTTTATTTTAAAAATAAAATGGGGGCTGGTGTAGTGGCACAGCAGGTTAAGCCACTGCCTGGGACACTTGACATCCTGTCTGAGCACTGGCTTGAGTCCTGGATGCTTCAGTTTTGATCCAGCTCCTTGCTAATGCACCTGGGAAAGCAGCAGAAGATGGCACAAGTACTTGGGCCCCCACCCTGTCATATGGAAGACCCACATGGAGTTCCAGGCTCCTGACTCTCTCCTGGCCCATCCCTGGCTGATGTAGCCATTTGGGGAGTGACCCTCTGGATAGAAGAACTCTCTGTCTCTCCTTCTCTGTAACTATGCGTTTCAAATAAATAAATATTAAAGAAAGAGAACATACAGCAACTGTTGACCTTTTCTGTTCCACAGATTTATGAATTTTAAAATCATTACCATCACAATTGGGTATACCCCAGATTCTGTCCCTGCTATCATGACGTAGTCATCCTCCCCTTGCCCCTGGTTCTTGGCAACCACTAAGCTGTTTGTTCTTCATCACTGTAGTTTTCTTATTGAGAATGACTTATAAAGGGATTCAAGCAGTGCATAGCTAACTGAGACTGGTGTCTTTAACTTAGCACAGTGCCTTTGGGATTCATCAAAGTTATTTTTATTGCTGAGCAGTATTTCACTTGTTGAAAAACTTCTGGGTTGTTTCTCTTTTTGACACTTGAGGACGAAGCCACAGTAAACATTTATGGGCAGGTTTCCCTTTGAATGTAAGTTTCATTTCTTTAGGGTAATACCTAGGTGGAGATTTGCTTGGTAATATGGTACATAAGTGCTCAACATTATAAGAAGCTGTGAAACTGGTTTTCAGAGTGATTGAATCATTTTGCACTACCACCAGCAGTCTATGTGAAATTTACTTGCTCCACATCTTTGCTAGCATTTGGTATTACCAGCATTTTTAATGTTAGCAATTGTAATACTGCCAACTGGTGTATCATTGTAGTTTTAATTTCTTTTTCTAATTAGGTTAACTTTTCTAATGTTGTTATCATCTTGTGCTTACAAGGGCACTTCAAGAAGTTCTTGGAAAATGAAATTTTTTAAAAAATTTATTTATTTACTTGAAAGTCAGAATTACACAGAGAGGAGAGGCAGAGAGAGAGAGGTCTTCCATCTGATAGATCACTCCTCAGTTGGCTGCACAGCTGAAGCTGCGCCAATCCGAAGCCAGGAGCCAGGAGCTTCTTCTGAGTCTCCCGCGCTGGTGCAGGGACCCAAGGACTTGGGTCATCTTCTGCAGCTTTCCCAGGCCATAGCGGAGAGCTGGATCGCAAATGGAGCAGCCGGGACTTGAACTAGCACCCATATGGGATGCCGGCACTTCAGTCCAGGGCGTTAACCCACTGTGCCACAGCACCAGCTCCTAAAAATGAAATTTCAGGTAGTGTTTTGGGGTGGATGTTTGGCCTAGTGGATAAGTCGACTGCATCCCATTTCGCAGTACTTTGGTTTAACTCTTGGCTCTGCTCTTGATTCCAGCTTCCTGTTAATTTGCACCCTGAGAGGCAGCAGTGATGGCTTGAGTAGTCAGGTTTCTGCCAGTTCCTGGTCTTGACCTGGCTTCAGCATGGGCAGTGCCTGACATTTGCGGGGAGTAATCCAGCAGATGGGATCATTGTAGGTGTTTTTTTTTTTTTTTTTTTTTTTAAATTTGACAGATAGAGTTAGACAGTGAGAGAGACACACACACAGAGAAAGGTCTTCCTTCCGTTGCTTCATCCCCCAAAGGGATCATTGTAGTTTTAAGCTGTGGCTTGGAACACCTGCATCCTATATCAAGTACCTCTTCTACTTCTGGTTCAGCTTCCTGCTAATGCACTTGGGAGGCAGCAGATGATGGCCGAAGTACTGGGTCCCTGCCACTTACATGGGAGACCTGGATTGAGTTCCTGGCCCATTTCAGGCTGTTAGGGGCATTTGAGGAGTAAATCAGCAGGTAGAAGATCTGTATCTCCCTTTCTGTCGCTCTGCCTTACAAATAAATAAAAATAAAGAAACAGTATCGGGGCCGGCACTGTGGCACAGTGGGTAAAGCCACCACCTGCAGTGCCGGCATCCCATGTGGGCAGTGATTCGAGACCTGGCTGCTCTGTTTCCAATCCAGCTCTCTGCTATTCTCTCTGAGAGCAGTAGAAGATGGCTCTAATGCTTGGGCCCCTGTACCCATGTAAGAGATCCCAAGGAAGCTCCTGGCTTCAGATTGGCCAGATCCAGCTGTTGCAGGCATCTGGGTAGTGAACCAGTGGATGGAAGACCTCTCTCTCTGCCTCTGCCTCTCTGTAACTCTGCCTTTCAAATAAATAAATAAATAAATCTTAAAAAAAAAAAAAAAAAACATTATTGAAGCAGCTAGTAATGAATGAATTATATTAATTACTTGAATAACAGATAGTCAATGATTTTTAAAAAGGGACAAGGGGTTGTGGCATAGTGGGTTAGGCCGCCATTTGTGATGTCCACATTTCATATATGAGTGCTGACTTCCCGTGTGGCTTCCTGCTGATGTGCCTGGGAAGACAGTGTATGATGGCCCAAGTAGTTGGTCCTTGAGATCTGGATGGAGTTCCTGGCTCCTGGCTTTGCCTGGCCCAGCCCCAGCAGTTGGGGTCATTTGGTAGTGAACTAGAGGGTGGATGATCTCTCTGTCACTCTGCCTTTCAAGTACATAAATACATAAATAAACCTTTTTAAAAAATGTTGGTTTTTTTTTTTTTAATTTTTCTGAATTTATTGATAAGATTATTTGGCTTTTCTTTTTTAGGTTCCTAAAGTGGTAGAGAACATAGACTTTCAAATTTTGAAAAAGCCTTGTATTCCTGTATTGCTGAATTTACTAGTACATATTTTGTTTTTATTTATTTATTTATTTATTTGGCAGGTAGAATTATAGACAGTGAGAGAGAGACAGAAAGGTCTTCCTTCCGTTGGTTCACCCCCCAAATGGCCCCACGGCCAATCTGAAGCCAGGAGCCAAGTGCTTCCTCCTGGTCTCCCATGCAGGTACAGGGCCCCAGCACTTGGGCCATCCTCCACTGCCCTCCTGGAGCACAGCAGAGAGCTGGAGTGGAAGAGGAGCAACCGGGACTAGAACCGGCGCCCATATGGGATGCCGGTGCGGCAGGCGGAGGATTAACCAAGTGAGTCACGGCGCTGGCCCAACTAGCACATATTGTGTTGAGGACTTTTATACTTGGTTCTCTCCTCTTCCTCCTCCTCCTCTTCCTTTCTCCCTTCCTCCCTTCCTCCTTCCTCCCTCCTCCTTCCTTCTTCCTTCTTTTCTTCCTTTTCCCTTCTTCTTTTCTTCCTTTTTTTTTTTTAAACTAAGATTTATGTATTTATTGGGAAAGCAGAGTTACAGAGAGAGAGAGAGAGAGATCTTCCAACTGCTGGATGGCTGCCCACAGCCAGGGCTGGGCTGGGCTGAACCCAGGAGCCAGGAGCTTCTTCTAGGTTTCCCATGTGGGTGTAGGGGTTCAACGACTTGGGTCATCTGCTGTTGTTTTCCCAGGCACATTAGTAGGGAGCTAGATCATAAGTGGAGCAGCCAGGACTTGAACCAGCGCCCATATGGGATGCCTGCATTGCAGGTGGTGGCTTAACTTGGTAGGCCTCAGTGCTGGCCCCTGTACTTAGGTTCTTGAAGGATGTCGTGCTGTAGTTTTCTTTTCTTTTACTATATCTGTTTTGGTTACCAGAATAATGGTAGCCTTATAAAAACCAAATTGAGAAGTCTTTCTTCCTCTTCGTTTCCTGAAAGGTTGTCAATTTTTGATGTTCATGGTTTCCATATTTGTGAGTTCCCATACTTTTTGAAGTTTGCCTGTTGCTCCCAAATCTGTACCCACTTTGCTGCATTCAGGGAGGAGCCCAGAATGACAGCTGAGTCATCTGAGGTATTCCCAGTTGAGAACAGACAGGGTGGCCCTCTGCCTTTTTGTTTGAGCTAGCCTAGTCCTTTTTGTAGTATATTTAGTGCCATGATTTTTGCATTTCTGTAGTCTTTTTTGCTGAAGAGCTGTCTGGTTTTCTTATGCACAGGAAGGCTACAATGTGCCTTAGGAGAAAATATTGTATTAGATAACCTTTGTTCAGGCATGAGTTACTGTGCTGTCGGATGTGAGTTCAATATTAATGAATCAATGTGTATTAAATAGATAGAAACATACTTGAAAATAAGGTTATATTGAAAACTTGACAAAAATGTTGTGGCCAGGGGCTTGTAGGAACCAACTCTATATTTTTCCTAGAATTTGTGGTTCAGTAGTTGCCAATTTAATGTTTAAGTTGACCTAACATGACCGTCGTGAATATTGAGAATTGAGTGTGTGAGGAACTAGTGTTGTTTCTTAAGTGTTTTTGATAGTCTTTGGCAATAAAACCATCAGGGCCTAAAGAATTCTTTTGCAGAAGTTTTAAATTATAAATTCTATTTCTTTTGTAATTATAGAACAATTCAGATTATCTTTCTTGTGTTTTGGTTATAGGTGATTTTCCAGGATTTGCTGAATTTTTGTCTGCCGAGTTGTACATGCTATCTCCTTATCATTTGCAAAATCTATATTGCTGTCCCCTCTATTCCTGATATTGATAATTTTTGTCTTCTCACTTTTTTCTTTGTTTGTTTAAAGATTTATCATTTTTATTTATGTATTGAAAGAACCAGCTCTTGGTTTTGTTACATTTTCTCTTTTTCTGTGTTAGTTCTAATTAATATCTGTTCTTTATTATTTTCTTCCTTTTTCCTTTAGGCTTCCTTTCTTCATTTAAATTTTTTTAAAAGTGAAAGCTATGGGGATCAGCGCCCTGGCTCACTTGGTTAATCTTCCGCCTGTGGCGCTGGAATCCCATATGGGCGCCGGCTTCTAGTTCCGGTTGCTCCTCTTCCAGTCCAGCTCTCTGCTGTGGCCTGGGAAGGCAGTGGAGGATGACCCAAGTCGTCGGGCCCCTGCACCCGCGTGGGAGACCGTGGCTTCGGATCGGCTCAGCGCCTGCCGTAGCAGCCATTTGGGGGGTGAACCAATGGAAGGAAGACCTTTCTCTCTGTCTCTCTCACTAATTCTATCTGTCAAATAAATAAAAAATAATAATAAAAGTGAAAGCTATGAATTTTTATTTTACTGAGATGAAATAAATAACAAAAGAAATGATGTGAAAGTACGCAGTTTTCTGGCATTTAGTATACATTCATGTTTTTGTGTAGCTACCACCTTTCCCAAATTCCAAAACATTTTTTACCACCCAAAAAGAAATGCCCTACCCAATAAACAATACTGATTTCAACCTTTCCCTAGCTCCTAGCAACCACCACTCTGCTTTCCGTGTATAGATTTAACTATTTTGGCCATTTCACATAAATGAAATTATACAATATATGACCTGTGTTATGTCCAACTGCTTTCACTTGACATTATTTTGAAAGTTGACCCATATCAGTACTTTATTCCTTTTATTTCCATTTTATTTGAAAAGAGGGGAGAGAGAGAGAGATGGAGGGAGATTTGCTGGTTCTACTCTCCAAATGCAGGCAATAGCCAGGGCTGGGCCAGGCTGAAGTCAGGAGCTCAGAACTCAATCCAGGACCCCCACATGGGTGGCAGGGACCCAGGATCCTAAGCCATTACTTGCTGCCTCCCAGGGTGTGCAGTAACAGGAAGTTGAATCAGACAGGAGTGGATCTGGGTCTGGACTCAGGCACTCACTCTGTCAGAGTCTGTGAGTGCCCCAAGGGTCAGCTTCACTGCTGCTCTACGCCTGCCCCTACTTCTTTCATTTTTATGTATATGGCATATTTTGTTCTCTGATTATTCACTGGTGGACATTTGGGCTGTTTCTTTTGACTAAGTTTGTTGTGCTGTTAGGAGCATTCATATATAGTTATTTGCTTGAGTATTATCTGTTTTCAGTTCTTTTGGGTATATAGCTTGGGGAGGAATTGCTAAGTCTTATGGCAAGTGTGTGTTTAGGGGCCAGAATTTTGGTGTGGCACGTTAAGCTCTTGCTAGGGATACCATTCTATATTGGAGTGCTTGGGATCTAGTCTTGTCCCTGCCTTTGCTTCTGGTCCAGTTTCTTGCTGTGCATCTGGGAGGTAGCAGATGATGGCTCAAGGACTGAGTCCTTGCTACCTATATGGGAGACTGGAATGGAATTTCTGGCTCCTGGCTTTTGCGTGACTCAGCCCTGGCTTCTGCAGGTATTTGGTTAGTGAATCAACAGACGAAGATGTCTCTCTCTGTTCATTGTTCTGCCTTTCAAATAAATAAAAATGAGTAAGTAAATATTTTAAAAAGTCATTGTTTAACTTTTTGAGGTACCAAAGCACAGATATTTACTTTGAGATATTTATTTTGTCACAGGTGTTTAAAACTCTGTTTTTATCATAACTGCTTTAATAGCAGCCCATGGGTTTTGATCTGTTATACTTTTATTTTTAAAAAATGTTTCTTTTTATTTGTTTGAAGGGCAGAATAACGAGAGAGACAGAGACTTTCTATCCACGGTCTACTCTCTAACAACCAGGGCAGGGTTTCCCATGTGGGTGGGAAGGACCCAAGTCCATAGCCATCAGCTGCTGCCTTCCAGGATGCTCATTAGCAGGAAGCTGGATTGGAAGTGGAGTAGCCGGGATGCCAGTCAGGCTCCCAGTAAAGGATACAAGTGTCTCGACTGTCAGCTTACTTTGCTGTGCCACAACACTCGCCCCATCATATTTTCATTTTTATTTAATTCAAAATGCTTTCTAATTAACTGTTTGCCTTCTTCCTTTACTCTTGGATCATTTAGAAATGTGTTATTTAATTCAAGTGTTATCAAAATTTTTTGTAGTCTTTGTGTCAGTTTCTAGTCTGATTTCATTTTGGTCAGGACACCACACTTTGTATAATTTTAGTACTTTTACATTTACATTTATTAAACTATTATTCAACAACACAGGATGTGGTCTGTCTTAGTGAGTATTCTTTGTACACTTGAAAATGATACGTGTTTAGTGGTTTGGCAGAATACTGTGTAAGTGTCAGATCTGTCTGGTGAGTGACCTTGTTCAGTTCCTTTATATTCTTGGTTATTTTTTTTTAAGATTTATTTATTTATTTGAAAGGCAGAATTACAGAGAGGCAGAGAGAGAGAGAGAGAGAGCGAAAGGTCTTCTGGGGCCAGTGCTGTGGCATAGCGGGTGAAACCACCGCCTGCAGTGCCGGTGTCCATGTGGGCGTCGCTTGGTGACCGGGCTGCCCCACTTCCCATCCAGCTCTCTGCTATGGCCTGGGAAAGCAGTGGAAGATGGCTCAAGTCCTTGGGTCCCTGCACCTGCGTGGGAGACCTGAAGAAGCTCTTGGCTCCTGGCTTCAGATCAGCGCAGTACTGGCCATTGCAGCCCTCTGGGGAGTGAATCAACAGATGGAATATACTTCTCTCTGTCTCTCTGTCTGTCTGTTTTTCTCTCTCTCTCTGCCTCTGCCTCTCTGTAACTCTGCCTTTCACATAGATAAATAAATCTTAAAACAAAAAAAGTCTTCCATCTGCTTGGTTCAGTCCTCCAAATGGCTGCATCAGCCGGAGCAGAGCCGATGTGAAGCCAGGAGCCAGAAGCTTCTTTGTCTCCCATGTGGGATCAGGGGCCCAAGGACTTGGGCCATCTTCCACTGCTTTCCCAGGCCATAGTAGAGAGCTGGATCGGAAGTGGAGCAGCCAGGCCTCCAAACAGCGCCTACATGGGATGCTGGCACTGCAGGTGGCAGCTTTACCTGCTACGCCACAGTACTGGCCCCCAGAATATTTTCATTGCTGTAAAGAGAGACTTCACACTTACTATCAGTTACTTTTTCAGGCACTGGTAACAACTAATCTACTTTTTATGTCTAGATTAGCTTATTCTGGGCAGTTTATGTGAATGGTGTCATAATAAGTGGCCTTTTGGGATTGTTTTCATTTAGCATAATGTTTTCAAAGTTCATTCATATTGTAACAAATCTTTTTTATGGCTGAATAGTACTCCATTGTATGAATATACCACGTTTCATTCATTAGGTGATAGACATCTGGTTAGATAGACACTCATTAGCTGATAGACATTGTTTCCATTTTCTTGGTATGAATAATGCTTCTAGGTACATTTGTGTCTAACTTCTTGTATTAACAAGTGTTTTTAATTTTTTTCAATATGTGTCTAGTGTCACAGGATCATAGGCTGTTTTACTTGTACAGCAGTGTTTGAGAGTACTAATTTCTCCATATCCTTGCCAATGCTTGTATTCCTTTATTTCTTTTTTTTTCCCCCAAATTATGGCTTAGAGTAGGTACCTAATAGGTATCTCAATGTGGTTTTGATTTGTATTCCTGTAAGGACTTGTTTTGTGTTTAGCTTCTTTTCATGTGCTTATTGAACACTTGTTCTTTTTTTTTTCTTTTATTTATTTATTTTTTGACAGACAAAGTGGACAGTGAGAGAGAGACAGAAAGGTCTTCCTTTTTGCCATTGGTTCACCCTCCAATGGCCGCCGCGGCCAGTGCGCCATCCTCCACTGCACTCCCTGGCCACAGCAGAGAGCTGGCCTGGAAGAGGGGCAACCGGGACAGAATGCGGCGCCCCGACCGGGACTAGAACCCAGTGTGCCGGTGCCGCAAGGTGGAGGATTAGCCTACTGAGCCGGGCGCTTAGTGAACACTTGTATACATTGTTTGGAGAAATGTATTTTTGTATGCTTTGTCCATTTTAAAAGTTGTATTGTCTTGTTGGTTTGTAAGCGTTCTGTATAGAATTTTCTTATCAAATGCATGATATGCAGATAGTTTCTCTTTGCATTTTATTTTGGCTTTCTTGATAAGTCCATCAATACGTAAAATGTAATTATTTTTATTCAGTCATTTGGTAATTTGTTTTTTCTTTTTTTGCATGTTCATCGATTTTTTTTTTTGCTATTGAGTCCATCCAGTGAGTTCTGGTGTGTGTGTGTGTGTGTGTGTGTGTGTGTTTTTATTTGACAGATAGTGTTAGTGAGAGAGAGAGAGACAGAGAGAAAGGTCTTCCTTCCATTGGTTCACCCCCAAAATGGCCACCACGGCAGGCGCACTGCGCCAATCTGAAGCCAGGAGCCACGTGCTTCCTCCTGGTGTCCCATGTGGATGCAGACGCCCAAGCACTTGTGCCATCCTCCACTGCCCTCCCGGACCACAGCAGAGAGCTGGAGTGGAAGAGGAGCAACTGGGACTAGAACCCGGCGCCCATATGGGATGCTGGCACCACAGGTGGAGGATTAGCCAAGTGAGCCATGGCGCTGGCCCCAGAGTTCTGGTTTTGTTTTGCTTTTTTGGTTATTGTATTTTTCAGTTCCAAATTTTCCATTTGGTTCCTTTTTTTTTTTTTTTTTTTTTTTTTTTTTTAAGATTTATTTTATTTATTTGAAAGAGAGAGGTAGAGACAGAGAGGTCTTCCATCCACTGGTTCACTCCCAAATGGCCACACAGCCAGAGCTAGGCTGATACAAAGCCAGGGGCCATGAGCTTCCAAAGCACATGGGTGTGGGGACTGAAGAACTTGAACCATCCTCCACTGTTTTCCCAGGCCATAGCAGAGAGCTTGATTGGAAGTGGAGCAGCTGGGACTCAAACCGGCGCCCACATGGGATGCCAGCGCTGCAGGCTAGGGCGTTAGCCTGGTGTGCCACTGTGCTGGCCCCCCATTTGGTTCTTTCATCTTAGATTGCCACAATTCTTTCTTTTCTTTTTTTTTTTTTTTTAAAGTTTTGTTTGTTTATTTGAAAGAGAGAGAGAGAGAGAGAGATCGATCTTCCATCCTTTGGTTTGTTCTCCAGAGGGCTGCAATGGCCAGGGCTGAGCTAGGCTGAAGCCAGGGGCCAGGAGCTTTATCTGGGTCTCCCACATGGGTAACAGGGCCCAGATACTTGGGTCATCTTTCACTGCTTTTCCCAGGCCATTAGCAGGGAGCTGAATTGGAAGTAGAGCAGTCAGGGCTCAAACCAGTGCCCATATTGGATGCTGGCATCACAGGTGGCATTTCTACCTGCTAAGCCACCACACTGCCCCAGTTCTTCTTCTAAACTGTGATTTTCCATTCATTTCAAGAGTGTTTACCCTTACTTGGGAGTGTTTGTAGTTGTATTTTAGCAGTTCAGTTGGCTAGATTGAGTATGGGCCACTAGTGCTGATCAGGTTCTTGTGGGTCATGGTTTTAATGTCCGTTAAGTTTTCAAAGCGTTGTTAGTGCCATTATTTGGATTTGTTCCTTGTGTGCTGTCAAGTGGCTCACCTGGAATTTAGGTAGTGATCTTCTCCATGGGTTGTGAGACTCTGACCTGTAGGCTAAATCTGGCCCACTACCTGTTTTTTTTTTTTTTTATAGTTTTACCGGAATACAGCTGTGCGCATTTTTTTATGTGTTATGTGAGGCTGCTTTCATATGATAGTGGTCATAGTTGAAAAATTGGGACGCTAAAAAGATTTGCTGGTGTGATGTGTCTAGTTCAGTTCTCAAAGTCTGTGTATACTCTGTAGGACCAGGCTCTACCCAGCTCAGTAATTATTCTAGAGATTGGTAAACACCTTCAAGGGATGGCTTGCCTAAGTTCTTCCCTTTTTGTGTTCTTCCTAGTGCTTTCCAGTTCTTTTAGCTTCTCCTTTCAGCTCTTTGTCCAGAAATCTGGCACTTTCTTCAACCTCTTCTCCTAATACTTCCTTCAACTGTGCTCCCCTTGAGCCAAGTAGCAGGAGACAAGAAAGGGAAAAAGAACCGTGGGTTTTGTCTCATTCTCTTAAGACCATAACTCCTATTGAAAGGGAAAATTTCCTTCGGAGTTGTAGGTACCTGCTTATTACTCTGTTGCTATGGTTGTCACAGGGTCACTTGGAGACTGAGATCTAAAAGAAAGGGAAAGTTTAAAAAGGGGAGACAGGAATCAAGGGGAGAGAGTTGAGGAGGGAGAGAATGAGAACTTTTTCCTCTGTTTCTTTGAGCATTGGGGAATGAGGGCTTTTCATGGAACTCTCTGTATCCATGCTAATTGCCTGTTTCTAGGTTTGGTCTGTGTTGAATTCAAGTTGAGAGATATTGGAGGGGGAAATACCTCTGATGGTACTTTAATTCTGATTTTATTCCCAAGTCTCCTTGCCACCATTTACCTTGTTGTATTTGGTTTAGGATTTTTCCATCTTTGTTCATGAGAGATACTGGTTTGTAGTTTTCTATTCTTTTAATGTTGGCCTCATGGGATTGATTAGGAAATACTCTTTTGTGTCTGTCTTCTGGAAGACATTGTAGAGAATTGGTATAAATTTCTTCCTTAAATGGCAGAACTCACCAGTGAACCCATCAGGGCTTGATGCATTCTGTTTTGGAAGGTTATTAATTATTGATTCAGTTTCTTAAATTGACATACTCTTATCTGGGAGGTAGTGGTGAATGCCTCAGTTAATTGGGTTCCACGTGGGAGACCTGTATTGAATTCCTGGCTCCCAGCTTTCCTGCAGCCTTTGTGGGCATTTGGGTAGTGAACCAGCAGATAGATCTGTGTTTCCTATATCCTTGCCTTTCACATAAATGAATGAAGAAATAAATAAAAGCATCTTTAAAATGCAGGATTGTGCTGATATGAGACTTGATAAGCCTGGGAAAGAGTATATGTGTGCTAGGCCGGCGCCGCGGCTCAGTCGCCGGCACACCGGGTTCTAGTCCTGGTCGGGGCGCCGGATTCTGTCCCGGTTGCCCCTCTTCCAGGCCAGCCCTCTGCTGTGGCCAGGGAGTGCAGTGGAGTGTCGCTCCCCGTCTTCGTGGAGGAACGACACAGGACCCTGCGCTGTTCTTCTGTCTGCTCGGCCCTCCCCGGGTTTGCTGCTGGTTCTTCCCGGGTTGGCTACTGACCCTTCCACCTCCGTGGAAGGGCAGTTCCCCCTGGCCGCTTTCCCCACTTCCGCAGGGGAGCGGCACACCGCCGGCCGGCTCTCTCGGGGGCTGCACAGGTGTTCCCTTAGATGTTCCCTTAGATGTTCCTTGTGCATGCCGTCTCTCTCCTCCTTTATAGTCCTCCTCTGCCAATCCCAACTCGGCTGCCCACACGCCGAGTACGCTGCTCTCCTCCAATCAGGAGCAAGTCCTACAGTTTATTGGTTGAACTGGAGGCAGCTGTGCAGAAGCTGTTTACTTCTCTCCCAGCGCCATATTGTGGGAGAGCAGATGCATAGAATAAGTCTTAATTCCAGTAACTCAGTCTAGTCCGGATTGCTCCCCACAGTGGAGGATGGCCCAAGTCCTTGGGCACTGCACCCACATGGGAGACCAGGATAAGTACCTGGCTCCTGCCATCGGATCAGTGGGGTGCGCCGGCCGCAGCGCGCACTGGCGGCAAAGGAAGACCTTTCTCTCTGTCTCTCTCTCACTGTCCACTCTGCCTGTCAAAAAAAAAAAAAAAAAAAAAAAAAAAGAATTATATCCCTGCCTCATATTGTATACCAAAGTAAGTTACAGTAGGACTGGGAAATTTAGATGTCTATAAGGTAAATGTGAATATACTTCAGAAAGTTCCTAGAAAGTGGATTTAAAAAAGTTTATTTTGGTGTAAAAAAATTTGAAATCCATGCATAGTTTTTTCATAATATGCATTTCCACAATGTTTTTGAATACCCCTTATATAAATTTCAAATTTATTTGTTTCAAACTAAACATTTTAATTCCATTTTTCTGCAAATTTTTGAATACTTTTTTTTTTTTAAGATTTATTTTATTTATTTGAAAGACAGAGTTACAGAGAGAGGTAGAAACAGAGAGAGAAGTCTTCCATCTGCTGGTTCACTCACCAGATGGCCACAACAGCTGGAGCTGCGCTGTTCAGGAGCCAGGAGCTTCTTCCAGGTCTCCCACATGGGTGCAGGGGCTCAAGGACTTGGGCCATCTTCTACTGCTATCCCAGGCCATAGCAGAGAGGTGGATTGGAAGAGGAGCAGCCAGGACTAGAACTGGTGCCCACATGGGATGCTGGCACTTCAGGCCAGGGCTTTAATCCGCTGCACCACAGTGCCGGCCCTGAAAGTACTTTTTTTTTTTTTTTTTTTTTTTTTTGACAGGCAGAGTGGACAGTGAGAGAGAGAGACAGAGAGAAAGGTCTTCCTTTTTGCCGTTGGTTCACCCTCCAATGGCCACTGCGGCCGGCGCACCGCACTGATCCGATGGCAGGAGCCAGGAGCCAGGTGCTTTTCCTGGTCTCCCATGGCCAAGCACCTGGGCCATCCTCCACTGCACTCCCTGGCCACAGCAGAGAGCTGGCCTGGAAGAGGGGCAACCGGGACAGAATGCGGCGCCCCGACCGGGACTAGAACCCGGGGTGCCGGCGCCGCTAGGCGGAGGATTAGCCTAGTGAGCCGTGGCACCGGCCTGAAAGTACTTCTTAATTTGTTTTGTGGTGGTGGTGCAGCAGCTGTATAAAGGTATATGTTTGCAGTAAAAGTAATAGATGCTCATAGCAGAAATCCCAAATACTTGAAGAATGTAAAGACTTTTACATCTCTAGCTCCCCCTTTCTAGAGGCGATGACTGATAATGGTTTGTAAGGTATACATCCAAAGCTGTTCTTTGCATAACTATACTGCAGGTCTTCAGAGAGTTTGTGGAAAATGTGTATTATTTTTGAATTCCAGTTTTCCATGATTTGTTTGAAATAACACTTTTTAGTGGGTAAAGAGTTAAAACTATATATACAATTCTGCAACTTCTGTTTTTCACTTATTTGTGACTTCATTGCCTATCTGTACATAGAACACTATGTTTTTTTTCTCAACATTTTTATTGTGAAAAATTTAGAACATGGAGCAAAATAGAATGTTTACAGACTAGAAAGAAGGACGAATTGAGTCTGGTGGTGGGAAAGCTGTGGGAAACACCTGAACACGTGGAATCCCAGTGCCCACATCCTGGTCTTCTCACACGTCAGTGCCCTGGAGGTTCCAGCCCTGCCGACCTACTGCTTCTCAATCGGCCTTTCTTCCAGGCTTCTTTCCCACTGTTCCAGGAGTTCCCCAGAGGAATTCATCTTCCCCGCAAGGTGGGCCTCGTCATCCTGTGCCCCTGGATGTATGCAGGATGCCAACCCTCGGGCCCCTGCCCTCCCCCACATCCACCATGTACTCCTGGCACGCCTCCTGTGAGTCTCTTGGTTCCCAGTCTGGCAGTGGACAAGAAGATGTGGACAAGAATGTAGAAAGCCTGTGGAAGGATGCACAAGCACCACAGGCAGGCCCGGCATCCCTCTTCCTCCTCCTCTTCCAGCAGTGATGCTGACTGAAAACTGGGCCTGAACCCTCCCTTCAGGTCTCCCCAGTTCTGCTCGCCCATCAAGCTGCAGCTGCCATGTTGTACTGGGGTTGTTAGCCCTTGAGCCCCCACCCCACATCTGAAGCTTACCCTGCTGTTCAGCCCTGACGGCCAAGGAAAATGGGAAGAGGATTACCATGGGCTACCAAAGGTCATCTCTTTGCCTGCTTGGATAGATCTTACAGCTGAAGAGTTAGCAGGGGAGCTGTTATCTGAAGATGCTTAGGCCTTCGAGCTAGATGCTGAAGAGAAATTTTAAGATGTAAAAAATGTGATCCCCCCCCCCCCTTCTTTTGTAATACTTGTGATCGGAGGGTTTTGTGGAAATTTAATTATGAAAAAAAAAACTTGTATCTTTGTTATAGTGGCGGCACAATTGGATGATTTAGTGGTAGATATATTTCCCAGCAGGCCTTTCTTTGATTGTACCAACTACAGGACTGCTGGGAAGTGGGATCCATTTGGTTGATGAGCTCTGAATGTCATTTTGGAACCTGGTCTCACTCCTTAGTTGAATATGCTATCTCAGGGCTTCTCATCTCCCAATTCTTTGTCCAAATAAAGCTAGAAAAAAGAATTTTTACAGTGAAATTATGGTCTACATTCCATTTTATTATTTATCCTCATTGTTCTTTTTTAAAAACATTGTGACAAAGTGCATGTGAATTTACCATCCTTACCGTTCTCGTCTGCAGGTTGGTGGTGTTAAGTGTATTCCCATTGTTCCATCTGCAGACCTTTTTTATCTTGCAGAACTGAAACTACAGGGAAGCAACTCTCCAGTCACGCTTTCTCCCAGCTAGCAGTTGCCATTCTACTTTCCATTTTACCAGTTTGACTTCACAAAAGACCCAATATAAGTGAAATTACACAGTATTTGACTTTTTGTGATTGCTTTATTTTTCTTAGCTGAATATCTTTAAGTTTCATCCATGTTGTAGCAGGCTAAATAATGTACCACTTTGTGTATTTACCACAATTTGTTTACAGTTTGTAGACACTTGGTTTGTTTCTGCCTTTTGGCTATTGTGAATAATACTGTTATGAGCAGAAGTGTATAAGTACCTTTTTGAAATCCTGCTTTGAATTTTTTTGGATGTATCTTCAGAAGTGATGTTGCTGGATCATGTAGTTCTATTTTTGATTTTCTGCAGAACAGCCATATTATTTTCCATAACATCTACCATTTTATATTCTCATCTCTACTGTACTGTTGTTCTAACTTCTCCACATACTTGCCAACACTTTTTGTTTTAATAGTAGCCATCATCATGGATGTGAAATGCTACCTCATTGTGAGTTTAGAAATTATTCATTTGTAACACAGAGAGCTCTCTCCCACTGGTTCACTCCCTAAGTGCTTGCAATGGCTGGGGGTGGGCCAGGCTGAAGTTGGGAGCTGGAGACCCAGTCTCCTGTATGGCTGCAGGGACCTATCTACTGGAGACAGCCCTGCACTAGTGGAAAATTGGAGTCTGGAGCTGGAGCCAGAACTCAAACCCAGGCACCAGGGCTGGTGCTGTGGCCCAGCAGCTGAAGCCACCGCCTGCAGTTTTGCATCCCAGATGGGTACTGGTTCAAGTCCTGGCTGCTCCAGTTCCAATCTAGCTCCCTGTTAATGCATCTGGGAAAGCAGCAAAAGATGGCCCAAGTCTTTGGGTCCCTGTATCCACGTGGAAGACCAGGAAGAAGTTCCTGGCGCCTGGCTTAGGATTGCCCCAGTTCCAGCTGTTGTGGCCATTTGGGGAGTGAACCAGTGGATAGATCGTTCTCTGCCTCTGCCTCTCTATAACTCTGCCTTTCAAATAAATGATATAAAATAAATCCTAAAAAAAGCCCAGGCACTGTCAGTATGAGATGTGGGCATCCCACTTGGCATCTTAACTGCTATGCTAGATGTTTGGCTTTGTTATTGCATCTTGGGGTGCACAAAAGTTTCAGATTTTGATGTAGTGCTGTTTGTTTATTTTTACTGTGTTTCTAAGACTTTGGTGCCTACAGTATTCTTTTTGATGGAGGTAGTCTTCTAATTGGTTCTTCAGCAATTTATTTTACTAATTCCTTATTCAAGTTTAGGTCATTACCAGATTTGTGATGCTAACAAATATGGCTCCAGTAAATATAGTAGAACACATTTATTTGTATACTTACAGAAATAGATAGAATTACTTTTTAAATTGGAATTGTGGAGAGTATCAAATTGTGCTCCAAAAGGACTATACCATTGTACAGCAGTGGACGAGTGTTTGCTTCCTATATCCTGTTGAATACCAGGCTTTTAACATTTTTTGCCTTGCGAGTTCAGTAGTTGAAAAACATTTTTTAAAAAAGATCTATTTGTGGCTCAATAGGCTAATCCTCTGCCTTGCAGCGCCGGCACTCTGGGTTCTAGTCCTGGTCGGGGCGCCGCATTCTGTCCCGGTTGCCCCTCTTCCAGGCCAGCTCTCTGCTGTGGCCCGGGAGTGCAGTGGAGGATGGCCCAAGTCCTTGGGCCCTGCACCAGCATGGGAGACCAGGAAAAGCACCTGGCTCCTGGCTTCGGATCAGTGCGGTGCGCCAGCCGCAGCGCGCCGGCTGCGGTGGCCATTGGAGGGTGAACCAACGGCAAAAAGGAAGACCTTTCTCTCTGTCTCTCTCTCTCTCACTGTCCACTCTGCCTGTCCAAAAAAAAAAAAAAAAAAGCTATTTATTTGAAAGGCAAGTGATAGGGAAGGAGAAGGAGAAGGAGAGAGAGAGGTCTTCCATCTGGTGGTTCACTCTCCAAATGCCCGCAACAGCCAGGCTGAAGCCAGAAGATAGGAACCCCCATCCTGGTCTCCCACATGGGTGTCAGGGACCCAAGCACTTGGTCCATTCCCCGCTGCCTTCCCAGGTGCATTAGCAGGGAGCTAGATCAGAAGCTGAGGAACCGGGACTTGGACTGGCACTCTGCTGTAGCGTGCAGATATGTAGTGGCCACCTAACCCTCTGCGTCACAATGTTGGCTGCAAAATACCTGGTTTAGCTTTTGATTTCTGTATTCATGGTTGTAAGGTTGTGGTTGAACGTCTCGTATTTCAGTTTCTCTAAACCTGTTTATTTTATCTTTTAAAAGATTATTTATTTGAAAGGCAAAGTTACACACAGAGAGAAGGAGAGGCAGACAGAAAGCGAAGAGAGAGAGAGATCTTCTATCCGCTGGTTCACTCCCCAATTGGCCGCAACAGCCAGAGTTGCACCAATCCGAAGGCAGGGGCCAGGAGCTTCTTTGGTCTCCCACGTGGGTGCAGGGGTCCAAGGACTTGGGCCACCCTCTATTCCTTTCCCAGGCCATAGCAGAGCACTGGATCAAAAGTGGAGCAGTCAGGACTTGAACTGGCACCCATATGGGATGTCGACACTGCAAGCAACAGCAGCTTTACTCACAATGCCACAGCGCCGGCCCTTGAACTGCTTCTTTATATCCTTTGCCAGTTTTGTTTTGAATTGTTGGAATTTTTCTCATTGATTTGTCACAGTGTTGTTGGTGGTATGTTTTCCAGCTTTTCTCCCTGATTTCTCTGTAGATTTTGTCTATGGGGAATGTGTATACATGTGTGTATGTGCATTCTTGTGTATGCTTATGCATGCATGCGCCTATATACAATATCCATGTTTTTTGTTAAAGATTTATTTTATTTATTTGAAAGGCATAGTATCAAAGGGGTAGAGAAGGAGAGAGATCTTCCATCTGCTGGTTCACTCCCCAGATGGCTGCATCAGCAGACTGTGGGTCTGTCCTGAAACCAAGAACATGGACCTCCATCCTGGTCTCCCATGTGCATGGCAAGGATCCAAGTACTCAGGCCGTATTCTGTTGCCTCCCCAGGCACATTAGAAGGAAGCTGTATCAGAAACCAAGCAGCCAGGACTTAAACTGCTGCTGCAAAAATGGGACGCTGGCTTTGCAGCTGGTGGCTTAACCTACTGTGCCACAATGCCAAATTTTATTTTTTTTTGTCACACTTGCAAATATTTTCCCTCTTATTGCTCTGGGTTTTGTATCATTTTTTTTTTTTTTAAGATTTATTGTATTTATTTGAAGTTGGAGTTGCACAGAGAGGAAAGGCAGAGAGAGAGAGGTCTTCTATCCACTGGTTCACTCGCCAGTTGGCCGCAACAGCTGGAGCTGCGCCGATCCAAAGCCAGGAGCCAAGAGCTTCTTCCGGTCTGCCACGCAGGTGTAGGGGCTCAAGGACTTGGGCCATCTTCTACTGCTATCCCAGGCCATAGCAGAGAGCTGGATTAGAAAAGGAGTAGCCAGGACTAGAACCGGCACCCATATGGGATGCCAGCACTTCAGGCCAGGGCTTTAACCCGCTGCGCCACAGCGCTGACCCCTATGTCATTCTTTTGAAAGCTTACTTAACAAAGGCAAAATCCACAAAGGACAAGATTTAACTATATGAAAATGAAAAAATATCTTATAGGTAAATAATACTTGTACATGCTAAAAAATATGGGGAGAATAAAAAAAAGGAGAAAAGCTTCCCACAGTCTTAACCAGTGATAGGTCAGCATACTATTCCTCCAGGGTTTCCCTCTACTTAACCTTGTGCTGGCTTGTGTTATTGTGAGTCATTAGTACATAACTCTTGAAGAAGTAACTCTGCTTACTGATTATGCAGGCCTAGCTGCCTCCTGCTGCCTGTGTGAGCGCTGGTATGGCTCACTAGAGCCTTGGTAGCTGGTAAGCAGTTAGGGTGGGCAGAAGCTAGAGCAGGGAGTGCCAATACTGAAAAGTCATCACAATGGCATTCAGAAATGTCTTCATATAAAAGTGACTGCAAGTTGTATTTTCTTTCCTTTCATTCTGTTGTGCAACTTTCCCTCCCTGTTTAGTAATGTTCTTTTTACAGTGCCTGCATTTTTTCTTTTAAACCATGGAAAGGCAGCCAAAGCAAAAGGGTTTTTATTTCACATTTGAATCAGAGCTTTAAATAGAGATCATTGTACTTCTGGGGGGGCCATTGTGCTGGTGGCAGTATTAACCACAGAAAACTCTAGAGTTTTCTCTAATAAGGAACGTGAAATTCAGGAAATCTAAGTTGGGATTGCTTCCTTAGCCTTCTCTCTCAATCTCTCTCTTTTTCTAAAAAAAAAAGATTTATTTATTTGAAAGGCAGATAAAGATATGGGATAGAGAAAGAGATCTTCCATCTGCTGGTTTGCTTCTTAAATGGCCACAACGACTAGCTCTGGGCCACCCTGAAACCTGGAGCCAGGAACTCCATCTGAGTCTCCCATGTGGGTTGCAGGTTCCCAAGCAATGTGGCCTTCTGCTGGTGCTTTCCCAGGCACATTAGCCAGGAGCTGGATCAGAAGTGGCACTACCAGGACACTAACTTTTTGCTTGTATGGAATGCCGGTGTCTAAGGCTGGGCTTACTCCGCTGCACCACAGTGCCAGCCCCTTGGCTGTCCTGTGCTTCAGGAGGCCTCCTTTCAGTGCTCTGTTTTTTTGTTTGTTTTTGTTTTTATTTTTTTTTAGTTTTATTTACTTGAATGGCATGTCAGAGACAGAGAGCGAGAGAGAGAGCGCCTCTGTCTGCTGGTTCAGTACCCATATAAGCTGCAGCAAGGCTGAGCCAAGTTGAAGTCGGGAGCCTGGAACTTCAGGCAATTCTCCCATATGGGTGGCAGGGACCCAAGTACTTGGGTCATCATCTACTGCCTTCCCAGGTGCATTATCAGAGAGTTGGATCTGAAGGAGAGCAGCCGGGTTTTGAACTGGCACTCTGATATAGGATGCCAATGTTGTAAGTAGCACTTAATCCATGTGCCACAATGCCAGCCCTACGTTCTCTCTTTAATAAAATCTCAGTGAATAAGTGGAGATAAGAAAAATAATATGAAGTAATTAACTGTGGCAGTTACTTACTTGAAGTACCTGAAGTAGCTGAGAAGGAAGGGTGTCATTGTGGGTGAGAGCACATTTCATGGAGAGAGAGATGTATCTGGACTTGGTTCTTTTGAGCAAGGATGTGGGAGCACAGATTCTGTTTGACATCTGGGAAACTCTGCCATCCTAAACAATTGTCTTGTCTTGGTAGCTTCAAGGCATTGCTTTGGCTAGTTTCTGGGAATATTTCATCATATTGTTCAATAATTTACAAAGCTTAAATAAAAAATCATGTGAAGATTTAAGAAAATTCTTTTCTAGTATGATTAAAAGCTTTGTGTGACTAGTAGACTCTAATTATTGCCAGTCTGTTTCCCATAATTAGCTTTACTGTCTTGAATCCATGTGTATGAATTCATAATATAGATTTGTTGTCTATTCCAGTTCTTAATCTTGGTCTCAGGTTCTCTCTCACTTAGGACTCTTAAAAAATGATAAGAAAACTTATCCCAAAGTGGTAGAAAGAAGAAAAAGGAATTTGTCACTGAAAACTTTCAAAGAACATTAGGTATGATTGGTTCAGTGTTTAAATAGGGCATTATCAAAATTTTGCTTCTCTTTGTCTTTGGGGTGCTGATTTGATTGCCAAACTCTTTTTTTTTTTTTTTTTTTTTTTTTGACAGGTAGAGTGGACAGTGAGAGAGAGACAGAGAGAAAGGTCTTCCTTTGCCGTTGGTTCACCCTCCAATGGCCGCCGCGGCCGGCGCGCTGCGCTGATCCGATGGCAGGAGCCAGGTGCTTCTCCTGGTCTCCCATGGGGTGCAGGGCCCAAGCACCTGGGCCATCCTCCACTGCACTCCCTGGCCACAGCAGAGGGCTGGCCTGGAAGAGGGGCAACCAGGACAGAATCCGGCGCCCCAACCGGGACTAGAACCCGGTGTGCCGGCGCTGCTAGGCGGAGGATTAGCCTAGTGAGCCGCGGCGCCGGCGCCAAACTCTTAATGGAGCAAAAAAGCTGTTAACCCCAGCCTCACATCATTCAGGTTGAAGTCTAGTGATTGCTGGAGAGAAATAATCCTTACTTATCTCATGTTCTGCCCATTCAGTCTTAGCTTGAGTCTTCTGCACGTTTCTATTTTTATTTTATTTTATTTATTTATTTATTTATTTATTTATTTTTGACAGGCAGAGTGGACAGTGAGAGAGAGAGACAGAGAGAAAGGTCTTCCTTTGCCGTTGGTTCACCCTCCAATGGCCGCCGCAGTTGGCGCGCTGCGGCCTGCACACCGCGCTGATCCGATGGCAGGAGCCAGGAGCCAGGTGCTTTTCCTGGTCTCCCATGGGGTGCAGGGCCCAAGCACCTGGGCCATCCTCCACTGCACTCCCTGGCCACAACAGAGGGCTGGCCTGGAAGAGGGGCAACCGGGACAGAATCCGGCGCCCTGACTGGGACTAGAACCCGGTGTGCCGGCGCCGCTAGGCGGAGGATTAGCCTAGTGAGCCGCGGCGCCGGTCTTCTGCACGTTTCTAAACCAATTGCTGTGGCCAAGATGATGGAAAGTACTCATTGGTTCCATGCTTTACTGTTATTGTTGGTTTATACAGTATGGATTGAGGATGGCAGAGAGGGTGGATCTCTCTCTCTCTCTCTCTCTCTCTCTCTTTTTAATTTTATTTATTTGAAAGTCAGAGTTACACAGAGAGAGGAGAGGCAGAGAGAGAGAGAAGAGAAGGAGAGAGGTCTTTCATCCACTGGTTCACTCCTCAATTGGCTGCAACAGCTGGAGCTGTGCTGATACGAAGCCAGGAGCCAGGAGCTTCTTCTGGGTCTCACATGCGGGTGCAGAGGCTCAAGGACTTCGGCCATCTTCCACTGCTTTCTCAGGCCATAGCAGAGAGCTGTATCAGAAGTGGAGCAGTCTGGGCTGGCGCTGCGGATCAATAGGCTAATCTTCTGCCTGCGGTGCCGGCAAACCTGGTTCTAGACCTGGTTGGGGCGCCGGATTCTGTCCCGGTTGCCCCTCTTCCAGGCCAGCTCTCTGCTGTGGCCAGGGAGTGCAGTGGAGGATGGCCCAAGTGCTTGGGCCCTGCACCCCATGGGAGACCAGGAAAAGCACCTGGCTCCTGGCTCCTGCCATTGGATCAGCGCCGTGCGCCGGCCGCGGCGGCCATTGGAGGGTGAACCAACGGCAAAGGAAGACCTTTCTCTCTGCTCTCTGTCTCTCACTGTCCACTCTGCCTGTCAAAAAAAAAAAAAGAAAAAAGAATAGAAGTAGAGCAGTCGGGACTCGAACTGGAGCTCATATGGGATGGCTGTACTGCAAGCGGTGGCTTTACCTGCTGTGCCACAGCGCCAGCCCCAGAGAGGTGCATTTCTAAAAGAACAGTAGGACTTTTTTATCATGAGAATGCTGAAAGGGAGGTGAGTTCCTAGAAACACAGATCTACCTTAGGCTTCATGAAGTGTGTGGACCCACAGCAACCAACAATAAAAGTTACACCTTTTTTTTTTTTTTTTTTTTTTTTGGGTGTGAGCATTTGCTATAGCAGTTAAGACACTGGGATGCTGGCATCTCATATCAGAGTTCCTGGATTCAAGTCTGGGCTCCATTCCCAATTGCAGTTTTCTGCTAATGCCCTCCCTACGAGGCAGCATGAGTGAAGGTGGCCTGTTGGCAGTGTGAAATTCTCTATTCATCAGAGCTGTAGTGGAGATTAGAGGCAAGGGGTTTTTTAGGGATGTGTTGGAGGACACTGAAAAACTGTGTCGTATTTTATTTATAAAAAAATTTTTATTTGGGAAGCAGAGAGAGCTCCCATATTCTGACTATCTCCCCACATGCCTGTAGTGGCCCACTGAGGCCAAAGTTGGGAACTTGGAACTCTACCCAGGTCTCCCACGTGAGTGGTAGGAACCCAATCAGTTGAGCCATTGCTGACAGCCATCACTGCTGCTTTCTAGGGTCTGCATTAGTAGGAAGCTGGGATCAGGAGCCAGAGGCAAGTATTGAACTGAGGTAAGCCAATATGGAAGCTGGCTTAACTACTGCTCCTGACACCCACCCGGACTCTGTTGAGTCTGTTTGTACACAGTTGGTGCTCCACAGTAAGCCAACTCTTGTCATCAGTGTCTCAAGGCTAACATTGGCTGGGGTCTTAGAATGGCTTATTGTAGGAGATTAATGGGATAAGTGACAGTCTCTGCTGCACAGCTGGTTCCAAGGCCATAATGATAGTCCTCATGTCCCTCCACCTCCACCCATTCTAGAGTTGCTTACTTTTGGCCAGACTTCAGCTGGTCTAGGTTGCTTGCCTGAGACCATTACTCCTGAGGAGTCTGAGCTCTCATCACGTCTTTGCCCTCTGCTGAAGTTGCCTGTTGGAAGGCAACATGTGGGAAGCATGGAGAACCATCTGGTAGATTCAGTTACCTGCAAGGTAGCGTCAGTTGTAGCAGCCATTGTAATGACTCCTTTTCTTGCCTACTTGTTTATCTGCATAAGCCCTCCAGTAGTTGTTAACTTCGGATTCAGATTAAAGGTCCCTTGATAAAAATGTTTTCTCTAGGAATAGGATCTCTATTCCCAGTAGAGCCTAAAGTTGCAGGGATGGGAACCAAGTATTTAATTTGGTCTCTGGAATCGTAGGAACCAATCTTAACTTCCAGTTTCACCTCTGATTGTACTTTGAGGATGTATTTACTGCATTTTGGAGGCCAATCCAGTATTCTCTTGGGCTTTTTTTTTTTCTTTTTGATGATATCACAGACTGTGAGATCGCAACCTAGAACCCATTTTTATGCTTCTTTTTTTTTTTTTTTTTAAAGATTTATTTATTTATTTGACAGAGTTACAGAGGGAGAAGAAAGGCAGAGAGAGAGGTCTACCATCTGTTGGTTCAATCCCCACATGACAGTAATGGCCTGGGCTGGGCCAGGCCAAAGCCAGGAATCAGGAACTTTTCTGGATCTCCCATACGGGTGCAGGAGCCCATGCACTTGGGCCCTCCTCCACCGCTTTCCCAGGCCACAGCAGGGAGCTGGACCGGACGTGGAAGCAGCTGGGTCTTGAACGGCATCCCATCTGGCGCTTCAGGCCAGGGCATTAACCCACTGTGCCACGGCACTGGCTCTTTATGCTTCCTTTTGCAAAAAAAAAAGGGGGGGGGGGTCTGAGGTGGTATTAGGCCCCATGTGGCGAATCAGCTACCCTTGGACAGTGGTGGTGGTTGAGGTATTAGAGGCAGAGAGAGCAAGCTCTGCTGGACTTACTGATAGTGCCGGCCCGAGCAAATTGCTGTCCCTCTCCTGGTGGGAGAGGTCCAGTGTAATCAGCTTGCCATG
The DNA here is from genome assembly GCF_051225735.1 of Oryctolagus cuniculus. Lineage (NCBI taxonomy): Eukaryota > Metazoa > Chordata > Mammalia > Lagomorpha > Leporidae > Oryctolagus > Oryctolagus cuniculus. The sequence continues at coordinate 181,857,905 of NC_142868.1, forward strand.
GGCTCATCTTGTTGAAGAGCTGTGACACACGGAGCCTTATGGTTGGCAGTGCTGGTGGTTTTCATCATTTGCTGGCTGATGTGATCTTGGGCAAGTCACTTCAATTTTCATAAAAAAGAAATAGGATGATAGTATCCCCCTTGTAGCTTTATTATAAAAACTAAATTAGCTAATATATGTAAAGCACTTAAAATAGTACCTGACACTTAAATGTTAGATAAGTATTAACTATTAAATTGTTACCAATTCTTCAGAGTTGGGGAGAATTAGATTTTGAGACTTTTTTTTTTTTTTTTTTTTTTTTTGTAATACAGAGTATGTAATATCCAGACTTCTTGGATAATCAAGTAAAAAGAAGAATCCAAGCTAGAAGACTTTAGTCACTTGTGTGACTTACTAGTCATTCAGAATTAAGGGATCCCTAGATAAAACAAAACCACTGTGCTGATTGAGGCAAAAGGTGCCTTTCTGTATAAATTGGGTATGTAAATAGTCTCAGCTACTTATTACACATAAGTTTCAGCTCCCAAATTCATAACCTTATTTGTATTTGCTTTCAACTTAAAAAATTGTCTAAGGCTACTTATTTAAAAAAATTTGTCTGAATCCATTTGCCTGTTGTGTTGACATGGGGACAAGGGATACGTGCATCTCCTTTTATCCTGGTTCAGTGACACTACTCAAGTCTTGACAGAAGCAGTTACTCCTTGAGTCCCCACTTGTGCTTCCTTCCCTCTTCCTGGGAGGGCTGTTTCAACTCTGTTGCCACTTCTGGATTCCCATTCAGGGTTAAACCCCCTCCAGCCTGATTTCTTCCTTCCTGATTAAATGGAATCTGAACTTGTAAAGATCTCTGTGTTGCTAAATGCAGGGAATGCACTTCTGTTGTTATCTCAGCTTCTGAGTAGCTTTTGCCATTGTGCCCACCTCAGCTTCTTAGAATACTTTCATCTTTTCAGAGGCCCCAGCATTTTCTGCTTTTCTTCCTATCCTTCTGGCCACCTGTTAGTTTATTTGCTAGCTTTTCTTCTCTGCCTCTTAACCACAGGCAGATTGTTCTGTAGCATCGTCAGCTCTCATCTTTCTCACTCTGCATACTCTGACCTCTTCACTTCAATATTCTTGGTTCCCTAATTAAAGCTCTCCCACCCCCTTGGCCGGCACCCAGCACTCCCGGTTTCTAGTCCCGGTTGCCCCTCTTCCAGTCCAACTCTCTGCTGTGGCCCGGGAAGGCAGTGGAGGATGGCCCAAGTGCTTGGGCCCCGCACCCGTATGGGAGACCAGGAGGAAGCTCCTGGCTCCTGGGTTCGGATCAGCATAGTATGCTGGCCGTGGCGGCCATTTAGGGGGTGAACCAATGGAAGGAAGACCTTTGTCTCTCTCTCTCTCTCTCTCACTGTATAACTCTGCCTGTTTAAAAAAAAAAAAAGCTCCCCCACTTCCAAGATTTGTTTATTATTTGAAAGTCATAGAGAGAGGGAGAGACAGAGAGAGAGAGATCTCTTGTCAGCTGGTTCACTTCCTAAGTGGCCGTGAAGGCTGGAGCTGGGTCATACTGAAGCCAGGAGCCAGGAGCTTCATTCAGTTCTCCTGTGTGGCAGGGCCCAGGCACTGCTTTTCCCAGACCATTAGAGGGGAGCTGGATCAGAAGTAGTGCAGCTGGGGCTTGAACCAGGGTCCATGTGGGATTCTGGCATCACAATTGGAGGCTTTACCTGCTATGGTATGATGCCAGCCCCAGTTAAAACTTTTGTATTTTGGTAAATAAGTCTTTTAATACTGATATAATTCTATAAAGATCATCATGTCATTAATTTGGACATTTAAGTATAAAATAGTCATAGATTATGCAGGATTCAGACTACACATCTGTGCATACCTGGAATGAACTCGTAAGTGTAACAACAATTGAAATTTAAATACTGCTGAAGTCTAATGTGAATCTTGACGGCTACCCAGCTTATTCTTGAGTATCAGAAAATAACGATTTTTACATCTGTTTTACTAGCTGAGTTGAGAATCTGCAAACTAAAAATTAGGAATATTAGGCATGTTTTAGAACTATTTAATTGCACCTTAAATTTTTTGGTTTAATTTGATTCTTTGTGGTTATTCATATTGTCATAAGGGAATTTCTAAAAGTTACTGTTATTTTGTAGTTCCATGAGTAGTTCCAATGTAATGAGGGTTTGTTTGATGAACACTGCCCTCCTGTGGTTGAAGTAAGCTAAATGTTTTATAAAGTACTAGTCTCCATTTATATTGATCATGTAGTAGAAGAATGTAATAGTTAATCTAGTATTTTTACACATATGATTATATGGGGCCATTTTGTTTTTTATCTCCTCTCCCTCTAAGGTTTTTGCACATTTTTCTCATTTCCATGCATATTTTCTTAAGTGAATTAAAAGGGTTAAGTGTAAATGAAAGAAAAATTGTTATTGAAAGGAAGGAAGGTACATTTAAGTGGAGAAGTCTTGAAAGAAAAACAAGGCCAATTAATTACAATGTATAACATTAATAAGAAGGGCCTGGGTTGGAGTCCTGGCTTTGCTTGTGGTTCTAGCTTGCTACTGTTACACTCCTCGGGAGGCAACAGCTGATGGCTATTGGATCCCTGCCACCCACATGGGAGACCTAGATTGAGTTCTCGCTCCTTTCTTTGGCCTGCCCCAATCCCAGGTGTTGTGGGCAGTTGAGGAGTGAACAAGTAGATGGAAGATCTCTGTTTTTCTCTCTCTGCTCTTCAAATACATAAAAATTCATAAATAAAACATTTAAAAATTCTACATGTGAACAAGCCTCTAGGTGTAAATTCTTTTTTTTTTTTTTTTTTTTTTTTGACAGGCAGAGTGGACAGTGAGAGAGAGAGAGACAGAAAGGTCTTCCTTTGCCGTTGGTTCACCCTTCAATGGCCGCCGTGGCCGTCGCACCGCGCTGATCCGATGGCAGGAGCCAGGTACTTATCCTGGTCTTCCATGGGGTGCAGGGCCCAAGCACTTGGGCCATCCTCCACTGCACTCCCGGGCCATAGCAGAGAGCTGGCCTGGAAGAGGGGCAACTGGGACAGAATCCGGTGCCCTGACCGGGACTAGAACCCAGTGTGCCGGCGCTGCAAGGCGGAGGATTAGCCTAGTGAGCCGCGGCGCCGGCCGTAAATTCTTTTTTCTGAAAATAGAAGGGGTCAGAGAACCATGCAATTAGCAAAATACAGAATGTGGAACACTTAGTACATAGTCTGCTTGTTTTTTTCAGTATGTAAATTAGAACGAAAAAGAGTGAGAAGACACTTTAAGACACATTTTAAGGGGCCAGTGCGGTGGTGTAGAAGGCTAAGCCTCTGCCTACCATGCTGGCATCTTGTAGGGGCACTAGTTTGAGTCCCAGCTGCTCCTCTTCTGATTCAGCTCTCTGCCTGTGGCCTGGGAAAGTAGTGGAAGATGGCCCAAGTATTTGGGTTCTTGCACCCGCGTGGGAGACCCAGAGAAAATCCTGCTTTGGACTGGCCCAGCTCTGGCCGTTGCAGCCATTTGGGGTGTGAACCAGAGGATGGCAGCTTCTCTTTGTCTCTTCCTCTCTGTCTGTAGCTCTACCTCTCAAATAAAAAGTGTTTAAAATAAAAAAAAATACATATTAACCAAATGCTGTATATATTATTCCTTGGGTATTAGTTTGAACTGTTTAAAAAGTTTTTTTCCCCCATGAAATTATAGGACTAAATAGCTTGGTATTACAAAATTGTAGTTAGTTTCTGAGGTGTCATTGTTTTCAAATTTGCATAATAAGAACTTTTTAAAGGGACAGGCATTTGGCAGTCCTTAAGACACTGCTTTGGGCAGGGGCCATGGCTCAATAGGGTAATCCTCCACCTGCGGCACCGGCACACCGGGTTCTAGTCCCGGTCGGAGCACCGGATTCTGTCCTGGTTGCCCCTCTTTCAGGCCAGCTCTCTGCTGTGGCCTGGGAGTGCAGTGGAGGATGGCCCAAGTGCTTGGGCCCTGCACCCGCATGGGAGACCAGGAGGAAGCACCTGGCTCCTGGCTTCGGATCAGCGCAGTGTGCCTGCTGCAGCGTGCCGGCCGCAGCGGCCATTGGAGGGTGAACCAACGGCAAAGGAAAACCTTTCTCTCTCTCTCTCACTGTCCACTCTGCCTGTAAAAAAAAAAAAAAAAAAAAAGACACTGCTTTGGAAGTTTCCAGCCCATATTGGAGTTCCTGGATTTGAGTCTTGGCTCCCCTTTCAGTTTTCTTTCTCTCTTTTTTTAAAAATTTATTTATTTGAAAGTCAGAGTTACACACAGAGAGAAGGAGAGACAGAGAAAGAGAGAGAGAGAGGCAGGCCTTCCATCTGCTGGTTCACTTCCCCAACTGGCTGCAATGGCTATAGCTGTGCCAATCTGAGATAATATATATCTATATATTTTTATTTGACAGGCAGAGTTAGACAGTGAGAGAGAGCGAGAGACAGAAAGAAAGGTCTTCCTTCCGTTGGTTCACCCCCCAAATGGCTGCTAGGGCCGGCTTCGCTGATCCGAAGCCAGGAGCCAGGAGCTTCCTCCTGGTCTCTGATGCGGGTGCAGGGGCCTAAGCACTTGGGCCATCCTCCACTGCCTTCCTGGTTCACAGCAGAGAGCTGGACTGGAAGAGGAGCAACCGGGACTAGAAAGAGTCAGAAAGAAAGAAATCTCCCACCTCCTGGTTAACTCCACAAAGGCCTGCAACTGAAGGGGCTGGGCCAGGCTAAAGCCAGGAGTCAGGAACTCAGTATAAGTCTCCAGGGAACCAAGTACTTGGCCCATCATCCACTGCCTTCCCAGGTGCCTTAGTGGGGAGCTGGATGGGGAGTGGAACAGCTGGGACTTGAACTGGCACTTTGCCATGGGATGCCAGCATTACCACTGGTAGTTTAACCCGCGCCCCACTTTCCATTTTTACTAATTTAAAGATAAAGAACCTTTGGCTGCTAAAAGATGCCAGTGATGAGTACGTGTTTGGTGCAGTGGTTAAGATGCTGCTTGGGACATTCACATCCTTTATCAGAGTGCTCTCTTCCTGATTCCTACTGATGAACACCCTGGGAGGCAGCAGGTGCTGGCTTATGTGTTTGGGTCTCTTCCACTCATGTGGGATTGAGTTCATGATTTCTGGCTTTGGCCTGACCCAGCACCTCCTGTTACAGGTACAGGATAATAAGCCAGTGAGCGGGAGATCTCTGTCTCTGTCCCTCTGTATCTCTCTCTCTCTCCCTCCCTCCATCCCTTCCTCTCCCCCTCTCTCCCCTTCTCTCCCCCTCTCTCCCCCTCCTTCCTACCTCCCTTCCTCTCTCTCTCCCTTCCCCCCTCTTCCCTGCCTTCTTTTCAAATAAATAAATAAAGACTTACAAATAAAAATCTTACATTAAAAAATGGATAACTATAGGACAGGCATTTAGTGTAGTGGCTTAAGTTGCTGATTGGGATGCCAATGCCTGCAAACCTGGTTTTCTGCTCTGCTTCAGCTCCAGCTTCCTGCTAATGTGCATCCTGGGAGACAGCAGATGACCCCTCTTGAGTCCCTGTCACCCATGTGGGAGACCTGGAAGTAGTTTCAGGCTCCTGGCTCCATCCTAGCCCAGCTTGTACTTTTGAGTATATTTGGGGACAAACTATCAGAAGATATGTCTCTGTGTGTGTGTCTCTGCATTTCAAATAAAATGAAAATAAATAAACCCACTTGAAATAAAAATAAAGGGAAACCAGAATTGACTTAAAAAGCATTTTATAAGAATGGGAATAAGGAGGTAGGGAGGAGGAAGAGGGGTGGGAGTGTGGGTAGGAGTGTGGGTATGGTGGGAAGAATCACGGTGTTCCTAAAGTTGTACTTAGGAAATGCATGAAGTTTGTATGCCTTAAATAAAAGATTTTTTTGGGAAAAAATCATTTTAAATCAAATCTGTTGATAGTGATTTTCTTCAGATGAGAATGTCTTGATTTCTCTCTGATTCTGATAGGGAATTTCAGACTAGTAATTCTTTTCTTTTGGCACTTTTATTAAAAAGATTTATTTCTTTATTTGAAAGGCAGGGTTACAGAGAGAGAGAGGTCTTCCACCTGTTGGTTCTCTCTCCAAATGGCCACAATGGACAGAACTGGGCCAATCTGAAGACAGGAGCCAGGTGTTTCTTCTGGGTCTCCCACATGGGTGCAGAGGCCCAAGGACGTGGGCCATCTTCCACTGCTTTCCCAGGCCATAGCCGAGAGCTGGATTGGAAGTAGAACAGCTAGAGCTCGAACCAGTTCCCATGTGGGATGCTGGCGCTGCAGGCAGTGACCTAACCAGCTATGCCACAGCACTGGCCCCCTTTTTTTGCACTTTAAAATGTTTTCCTATTGCTTATGCCCTCCCTGGTTTTAGATGAGAAATCCACAATCATTTGAATTATTCTTCTAATTGGGATACATTAATTTTTCCTGATTGTTTTCAGAAAATTCTGGTTGCTTTCAGGAGTTTTTTGTAGTTTGATGTAATGTATCTAGGATGTATTTCTTTGAATCTGTCTTGTGTGAAAATCGTTGATCATTTTGACATAAGTGCTGTTTTCCCCCAAATTTGAGGATTTCCTGCAGTTAGATTTTTTTTAAAGATTTATTTATTTATTTGAAATAGTTACAGAGAGGCAGAGGCAGAGAGAGAGGTCTTCCATCTGCTGGTTCACTGCCAAAATGACCACAGTGGACAGAGCTGGGCTGATCCGAAGCCAGGAGCCAGGAGCTTCTTCGGGATCTCCCATGCGGGTGCAGGGCCCAAGGACTTGGGCCATCCTCCACTGCACTCCCGGGCCACAGCAGAGAGCTGGACTGGAAGAGGAGCAACCAGGACAGAACCGGCGCCCTGACCGGGACTAGAACCCAGTGTGCTGGCGCCACAGGCAGAAGATTAGCCTATTGAGCCGTGGCGCCGGCCTACTTATTTATTTTTTAAGATTTTTTATTTATTTGAGAGGTAAAGTTACAAAGAGAAAGGTCTTCCATCCATTGGTTCACTCCCCAAATGGGTGCAATGGCTGGAACTGGGCCAATCCAAAACCAGGAGCCAGGACTTTCTTCCAGGTCTCCCGTGGGGATGCAGAGGCCCAAATACTTGGGCCATCTTCCACTGCTTTACCAGGCCACAGCAGAGAGCTGGATCAGAAGAGGAATAGCCGGGACTAGAACTGGCGTCTATATGGGATGCTGGTGCTGCAGCTGGAGGCTTAGCCCACTATACCATGATGCTGACCCTTTCCTTATTTTTAAATTTTCTCTGTATTCCTCAGGTTAGTTAATTTCTGCTGATCTTTCAAATCACTGTCTCTCTCTTTCTCATTCCCCTGCTGCTATTGAGCCCTTAGAGGAAATCTCAGTTTTTAAATTTTGATTATTTTTTAGTTCTAATGTTTTATTTTATTTCATATATAAATATAAAATATGAAATTAAACAGTGAAACAAATAAGCATTCATAAATGTATTTTGCTGAGACTGCTGTGTTCATCTTTACTTCCTGAAGCATAGTTAAAGTAGATGCTTTTGTCTGAGAGTTTAATATCTGTGTCATCTTGGTTTTTTGTGTGTAGCTTGTTTTTTTATTAGTCGAACTTTTTGTGGTTTTATGTGTCAGGTGATTTTGGATTGTATATTAGGCATTTTAATGCTTTGTTACAATCTTGTCATGTTGACAATATTTTTTGAAGGGTGTATGGAAAGGTTTTTTTTTTTTTAAAGCAGGCATTTGAACTGTTAAGTTCAGGTTGTAAATTTCTACATACTTTCTGTACACTATAATTCCAGTGTCTAGTTTTCACAGCCTTTACACAGCTATTTCAAACTGTCCTGTTTGTGACACATAGTGACTAGTTTGGCAGCTGGATATTGGTCTATCTTATAACACAGTCATCTTTTGGTAACTGGTAGAGATTGCAATAACAAAGTCTGCAAGTGCTTGAGTCCCTTACATAAAATGGTGTAATATCTGCATTTAACCTTTGTAGCTCTCCTGTATACTTTGTTTCTAGATAACTTATAATACCTAATACTATGTAAATAGTTGTTATACTGTATTTAGATGTAAATAGTTGTTATACTGTATTTAGATAGTAATGACAGGAACAGAGAGTATGTAGGTGTTCAGTACGAATATATTGATTTGTTCTCCCTGAAAACTGCATTTCTGGCCCATGATTGGTTGAATCTACAAAAGCAGAATCTGTGGATACAGGAAGCTGACCTTATGTTGTTCAGGATCAGATGCACGTGTGTATAGCAGCACCAGGGCCTGGAAGTACTATAGAACTTCATATATCGCTTTCTGAAGCTCGTTCATCTTTGTGAGTAACCTGACACTTTTTGGCTTCTTGTGACCCCTATTTCATGTCCTTTTGAGGTTTTGTTTGTTTTTTAAAGATTTATTTGTTTAAAAGTGAGTTATACAGAGAGAGAAGGAGAGGCAGAGAGAGAGGTCTTTCATCTGCTGGTTCACTCCCCAGTTGGCTGCAATGGCCAGAGCTGCGCCAATCCGAAGCCAGGAGCCAGGAGCTTCTTCTGGGTCTCTCACGCAGATTCAGGGGCCCAAGGACTTGGGCCATCTTCTACTGCTTTCTCAGGCCATAGCAGAGAGCTGAATTGGAAGAGGAGCAGCTGGGACTTGAACCGGCACCCACGTGGGATGCTGGCACTGCAAGTGGCGGCTTTACCCGCTAAGCCACAGTGCCGGCCCAGTTCTGTTTCTGTTTCACTGTTCATTTCTGCAACTGAATTCAGTGCCAAGCATCAGGATAATAGAGAAAGAATGTCGGTCCTAGGGATTTTCCCTGTGCTTATGGGACCAGAAGTGTTCCATGTTGAAAGTTTTAGGTCCCTGTATAGTTACTGTTAGTATCATCACTGCCATAGCATCTTTGAGGTTGTTGCTTGGAGCAGGGACAGAGAGAAAAAGAACATCTCAGGGGTTTTCTTCTTCCTTTAGCTAACACTTACGAAGATCCTTTTCACTGTGCCTCAAACCAAAAAAAGGGGTGTTTTTTTTCTTGGAGTGCTTTCTGTCTGCACAGTTTGGAGTTGTGGGCTGCCTTTGAGTCCAGGCTGTTTACTAGAGTAAACAAAACCAGGAAACTAACTGCTGGGCTGGTGGTACTTCTAGTTGTGGTTTCCTCCCTATGCCACGTGCTCTCGTTTTCAAATAGCTGCTCTGTGCATTGTGCCCAGGCTTTTAGTTGCATGTAGTGGGAGAGACAGCATGGACTATACCTACTCTGTCTTACTGGAACTAGAATGTAGATATCATTTAAATTTCATTGTAAATTTTATATACATTTGTTTTGGTTAAGAATTTTTTGCATATCCATGCTGTACTAGGCTTTGCTGGAAATGGATAGAAATACTAGAAATGGATAATCTTGAGGTGCTAATAGTAGTCACAGAGGTGGGATATAGGGAAGGAGGCAGAAAGTAAACAATTTCGTTCTAGTTAATAGTGAATAAGTAGTCTTTTTGGTCACCCATAAACTTACTGTTTATGACTAAAGGAGGGAAGACTGGTTTATATTCAGTTACTTCTCTCCTTATCTGAAAATGTAAGGAATAAAAATCTCTGGGTATTATGTTCTGGATGTAATTATTAAGACATACGTATATAATTACATAGATAATTAAAATAAGAAGGAATAATTTATTATTATATACTTGTTTCTCAGGTCTTAGAAAAATATCCTAATACACCCATGAGTCATAAAGAAATTCTTCAAGTTATCCAGAGAGAAGGACTAAAAGAAATCAGGTGAGTTATTTAAATATTATTAGTAGCAATTATAATAATTAGAGTATTTGGTAGTATATAGTAGTGTGCATTCGTACTAAAGATTGATTATATAGTAATGAATGCTTTTATAATTTCAGATTTATTTAGCTGTCAGATTTTTGGAGATTTTAAGTCTTAGCACAGTTGTAAAACTGAAAGTGAGTTAAAAAATATTCTTATCAACGAAGAGGGCAGCTGTTTCCAAGCCCATGCATTTTAGTTTTTGTGAAGGCCTGGAGCCATCTTCAAGCCGTCATTCATCACTCGAGGCTTTGAGGTAATAAGCTTGGTCATCAGCAGCTAAAAATTACTCCAGTGCTAGAGGTAGACAGGCGAGGAAGAAGTCACACTGGCCAAAAAGGATAAAATGCAGTATTATATGTCAAATAATAAGTCTTATGTTCAAATATAATAGACAGGGGTCAATTTGTATAGGATCAAAGATGGCACACTGTAATTTCTGAGAGCTATTATTACAATGTCACAAAATAGTCATTCTTCATAATCAAGACTTTTTTCATCAAGAAATGTTAAAATCATATTAAGCATGCTTTGTCTATTAAGACAGAAATTTGGGAGTCTATATTAGACAAACTTTCATTAAGATAGGAAAAGACTGCGGTGCTTTCAAACTGCTACTAGTAGTTCTTTGTATAGATATTGTGAAACACCCTTAGGGAAGGGGTTCAGAATTTTGAGGGATTTTTTTTTTTTTTTTAATTCTTTTATCTTCCCCCGAAAACCTTTTGTTTAAGGTATACAAACTTCATGCCTTTCTTAAATACAACTTTAGGAACATGGTGATTTGTCCCACCATACCCGCCCTCCCCCCTGCATTCCCACCCTTCTTTCTCCTTTCTCTCCTATTCCCATTTTTTACTAAGATCTATTTTCAGTTAACTTTATACACATAAGGTTAACTCTGTGCTAAGTAAAGAGTTCAACAAATAGTATGAAAAAACAATACTGTTCCTCAATGGTTGAGACGAGGGCTGTTCAAAGGCATCACATCTCAAAACTGTCAATTTCACTTCTATAGATTACCTTTTAGGTGGCTCTGTTAATTACCACAGATCAGGGAGAACATATGGTGTTTGTCCTTTTGGGATTGGCTTATTTCTCTAGGTATAATGTTTTCCAATTGCATCCATTTTGTTGCAAATGACAGGATTTCATTTTTTTTTTTTTAACTGCTGTGTGGTATCCCATGGTATACATTTCCCATAATTTCTTTATTCATTCTAAAGTTGATGGACATTTGGGTTGATTTCATAACAGTATAGTGAGTTGAGCTGCAATAAACATGGGGTACAGATAACTCTTTCATATGCTGATTTCATTTCCCTTGGGTAAATGCCCAGGAATGGGATGGCTGGGTTATATGGTAGGTCTATATTCAGCTTTCTGAGGTATCTCCATACTGTCTTCCATGATGGCAGTACCAGTTTACATTCCTACCAACAGATTAGGGTATCTTTTTCCCCACATTCTCACCAGCATTTGTTTGTTGATTTCTTTTTTTCCTTCCTTCCTCCCTCCCTCCTTCTTTCATTCTTTCATTTTGACAGGCAGAGTTAGACAGTGAGAGAGAGAGACAGAGAGAAAGGTCTTCCTTTTCCGTTGGTTCACTCCCCAACGGCCGCTGTGGCCTGCGTACTGCGGCCGGCGCACTGCGCTGATCCGGAACCAGGTGCTTCTGCTGGTGTCCCATGTGGGTGCAGGGCCCAAGGACTTGGGCCATCCTCCACTGCCTTCCTGGGCCACAGCAGAGAGCTGGACTGGATGAGGAGCAACCGGGACAGAATCGGCGCCCCGACTGGGACTAGAACCCGGTGTGCCAGCACTGTAGGCGGATGATTAGCCTACTGAGCCGTGGCGCCGGCTGTTTGTTGATTTCTGTATGAAAGCCATTTTAACAGGGGTGAGGTGAAACCTCATTGTGGTTTGATTTGCATTTCTCTGGCTAGTGATCCTGAGCATCTTTTCATGTGTCTGTTGGCCATTTGAATTTCCTCTTTTGAAAAAATGCCTGTTTAAGTCCTTTGTCCATTTCTTAAGTGGGTTGTTTGTTTTGTTGTTGTTGAGTTTCTTGAGCTCTTTATTTAGTCTGGATATTAATCCTTTATCAGTTACATAGTTTGCAAATAATTTCTCCCATTCTGTTGGTGACCTCTTCACTTTGCTGGTTGTTTCATTTGTAGTGCAGAAGCTTCTCAATTTGATGTAATTCCATTTGTCAATTTTGGCTTTGATTGCCTGTGTCTCTGGGGTCTTTTTCCAATAACTCTTTGCCTATGCCAATGGCTTGCATGGTTTCCCAGTGTTTTCTAATAACTTGATGGTATTGGGTTATAGATTTCAGTCTTTGACCCATGATGAGTGGGTTTTTGTGTGGGGTGTGAGGTAGGGGCCTTGCGTCATACTTCTGCCTGTAGAGATCCAGTTTTCCCAGCACTATTTCTTGAGGAGACTGTCGTTGCTCCAGGAATGGTTTTAGCTCTATCCATTTCTTCTGGGTTTCCTGATTTGTTGGCATACAGCTCTTGGTAGTAATTTATGATGATTCTTTTTATGTCTTTGGGATCTGTTGTTACATTTCCTTTTTCATCTCTAATTTTATTGATTTGGGTCTTTTCCCTCTTTTTGTTGGTTAATTCGGCCAATGGTGTATCAATTTTGTTTATATTTTTACAAAACCAGCTCTTCATTTTGCTGATCTTTTGTGATCTTTTATATTTATTTTTTGGTTTAAATTTTATTTCTTTTCTATTTTTTTTTGACAGGTAGAGTTAGACAGTAAGAGAGAGAAAGACAGAGAGAAAGTTCTTCCTTCCGTTGGTTCACTCCCCAAATTATTTCTTTTCTAATTTTAATTACTCCTTTTCTCCTACTTGTTTTGGGCTTGGTTTACTGCTGTTTTCCTAGGTTCTTGAGATACACTGATAGCTCATTTATTTGATGCCTTTCCAATTTCTTGATGTAGGCACCAAATGCTATAAACTTTGCTCATAACACTGCTCTTGCTGCATCCCATAAGTGTTGATGCGTTGTAATGTGATCTTCATTCGTTTCCAGAAATTTTTTTGATTTCTTCTATGACCTACTGTTCATTCAGGAACATGTTGTTCAGTCTCTGTATATTTGCATATATTCTAGAGATTCCTGAGTTGTTGATTTCCAGCTTCATTCCATTGTGGTCAGAGAAGATGCATGGTATGATTTTGATTTTTTGAATTTGCTGAGACTTGGTTTATGGCCTAGCCTGTGGTCTATTCTAGAGAATGTTCCATGCACTGGTGAGAAGAATATGTATTCTGCAACTGTAGGATGAAAGTTATGTAGATATCCATTAGGTCCATTTGGTCTATAGTATTGATTAACTTTTTCCTTGCTGCTTTTCTGTCTGGTTGATCTGTGCATTGCTGAAAGTAGGGTATTGAAGTCCCCCATTACTACTGTATTGGAGTCTATGTCTCCCTTTAGATCTCTTAACATTTGTTTAAATTACCAGGTGACCTGTAATTAGATGCATATATGTTTATAATAGTCACATCTTCCTGTTGTATTGATCCCTTAATCATTACATAGTGCCCTTTTTATCTCTTTTAACAGTTTTTATGTTAAAGTTTATTTTATCTGATATTAGGTTGGCTACACTGGCTCTTTTTTGGTTCCTGTTAGCATGGAGTATCTTTTTCCACTTTCAGTCTCTGTGTACATCTTTGTTGGTGAGATGTGTTTCTTGTAAGCAGCAAATAGATGTTTTTTTTTTTTTTTTTTCTTAATCCATTCTGTCAGTCTGTGTCTTTTAACTGGAGAGTTACATTCGAGGTGACTATTGATAAATAATGACTTGGCCCTGCCATTTTTCCATAAATATTCCTGTTGTTTGGTACTTTTACTGGGAGATTTTCTGTCTTCACTTTTTTTAAAATTTTTTATTTTTTATTTATTTTTATTTTTTTGATAGGCAGAGTGGACAGTGAGAGAGACAGAGAGAAAGGTCTTCCTTTGCCGTTGGTTCACCCTCCAATGGCCACCGCGGCCGGTGCGCTGCGGCCGGCGCACCGCGCTGATCCGATGGCAAGAGCCAGGTGCTTCTCCTGGTCTCCCATGGAGTGCAGGGCCCAAGTACTTGGGCCATCCTCCACTGCACTCCCTGGCCACAGCAGAGAGCTGGCCTGGAAGAGGGGCAACCGGGACAGAATCCAGCGTTCTGACCGGGACTAGAACCCGGTGTGCTGGCGCCACAAGGCAGAGGATTAGCCTATTGAGCCGTGGCGCAGTCCCTTCACTTTTTTTTTTTTTTTTAAGATTTATTTTATTTATTTGAAAGACAGAGTTACAGAGAGAGGTAAAGATAGAGAGAGAGATCTTCCATCCGCTGGTTCACTTCCCCAGATGGCTGCAATGGCCAGAATTGCACCGATCTAAAGCCAGGAGCCAGGAGTTTCTTCCAGGTCTCCCACGTGGGTGCAAGGGCCCAAGGATTTGGGCCATCTTCCACTGCTCTCCCAGGCCGTAGCAGAGAGTTGGATAGGAAGAGGTGCAGCCAGCTCTAGAATCGGCGCCCATATGGGATGCTAGAGCTTCAGGCCAGGGCATTAACCTGCTGTGCCACAGTGCCAGCCCCTTCACTTTCTTTCATAGTGATGATCATGTTTCTGTGTTTCTGTTTGTAGAACATCCTTAAGCATCTTTTGTATGACTGGATGGGTGGTGACGAATTCTTTCCATTTCTGTTTGTTGTGGAAGGTCTTTATTTCACCTTCATTCATAAATGAGAGCTTTGCAGGGTACAGTGTTCTGGGTTGACAGGTTTTTCTCTTAAGACTTGGAATATTGGAATATATCTTGCCATTCTCTCCTAGCCTGTAGGGTTTCGGTTGAGAAGTCCACTGTGCGTCTAACAAGCCAGAATCCTGCCAGGCTCTTCTCGCAGCTTTACCTCCAGTGGCTTGGGCAGCTGCTGTCTGGTCTCACCTCACTCTCCAGAACTGGTGCTGAGGCTCTCGGCTGCTGGGGTCTTGAGCTGTGCGTGTCCACACCTTTGTGTAGTTTCTCAGTGTCCCTCTGATTTGCATGGAGTTTTCTCTCTAACTTTTCCCTGAGATTACACCACTCTCTCCATTTTTTTTTTTTTTAAAGCAGTCTTCCCCTGGACTAGAACATTAAGCGCCATCCCTATTCTGCCATTTTTTTTTTTTTTAAGACTTTTCATCTGTTAGAAAGAGTGAGAGAGACAGAGAAACAGAGAGATAGAGAGAGAGAGAGGTTTTCCATCTTCTTGTTTGCTTTCCAAATGGCCACATCAGCCAGGATTGGGCCGGGCTAGGCTGAACCCAGGAGGCAGGAGCTCCTTATACGTCTTGCACATGAGTGGCTGGGGCCTAAGTATTTGGGCCATCTTCCAGTGCTTTCCCAAGTGCATTAGCAGGAAGCTGGATGAGAAGTAGGGCAGCTGAGTCTCAACTCAGGGCTGATATGGAGTGCTGGCATCACTGGTGATAATTTAACCCACTGCACCACAACACCAGCCATTTTTGGGACTTTGTTTTTTAAAGATTTATTTATTAATTTGAAAGGCAGAGTTACAAAGAGGCAGAGGCAGAGAGAGAAGTCTTCCATCCATTGGTTCACTTCCCAATTGGCCCCGACGACTGGAACTAGGCTGATCTGAACTCAAGAGCAAGGAGCTTCTTCTGGGTCTCCCTTGGGTCATCTTCCAGGTCTCCCTTGGGCCATCTTCCACTGCTTTCCCAGGCCATAACAGAGAGCTGGATCGGAAGAGGGGCAGGTGGGGACTTGATATGGCGCCCATATGGAATGCCAGCACTGCAAGCAGCGGCTTTACCCGTTGTGCCACAGTGCCAACACTTCTCCCCTCTTTTTTTTGATTGTCATAGTGTCTAGGGAGGGGATGCATGGTGATATTTAATGGACAGGTAACAGGGATCCTATGTGTCTTGCATTGTGCTGGATAGTCCTTTACACCGAATAGTTGTTCAATTCAAATACTGATGATGTTCTCATTGAGAAATAGTGAGCTATGTTGAAATATTTGTAAATAGACAACAGTGTGTTTCTTGATATAGCCATTTCTAGACTTGAACTCTCTTCAACAGGAAATTTGACTTGAGATTTTTTTTGTTATTGGCGTTCCTTTTCTAAAGCAGTTTTAAAATTTGTCTTTCGATCTGTGGTCAGACTTCAATAGGCTGGGAATAATTTAGATTTGCTCCATTGATAAGAAAAAATAAAATATAAATCAGCATATCTCCCTTTATATATTATGTCCCTTAAGAATTGAGTGTAAACATTTTTAAATAAAACCATAAATAAGCACTTGAAGAATCAGTCTTTAAGAGTATCTCTTGCAAACTTAAAAACTTAAGCACTTTACTTAATATGTAATTCTAAACTTTTATTTGAATTTTAGATAGAAATGGTTAAAGTACAATACCCATTTCATCGCAGATTAGTTTGTGTGAAGCTGTAGGAGAAAATGAAAGTGGTTTGTGACTCCAAGGAACAGATTCTGCTAAAGCATTGCAGTATCCTTTTATTACTTTATTGGGTCTTATAATCTAGGAATTAGCAAGAGTTTTTGTTTGTTTCCATAAAATTAGAATTTTGACACATAAGGCAAATAATAGAGGAATTCCGGTAGGGATCAGACTTGTAATCTTTTTGGGCCTAAATGTTAATTGTCTCACCCTGCTTTTACAGAGTAAGGATCTGAAATTTTAAACTTGCCGTTATCATTTCCAGGGAACAGACAAAAATAGTAAATAAGTAAAGAATAGGAAAGAAGTAGAGGGGCAGGCGTTGGGTGCTGCAGTTAAGAAACTGCTTGGGAGACCCATATCCCTTACCTGAGTGCCTGGGTTTCAGTTTTGACTCCACTCCTGATTCTAACTTCCTGCTGGTATACACCCTTGTTGGTGACAGGCAATGGCTCGAATAATTGGGTCCCTGACAGCCACATGGGAGACCTGGGTTGAATTCTGGGCTCCTGTTTTCGGCCCGGCCCAGCCCAACCCCACCTTGTGGGTGTTTGAAAGGTGAACCAGCAGATGGAAGTTCTCAGTTTGCTTGCTTGCCTTTCACATAAATAAAAATAAAATAATGTAAAAAATTTTAAAGAGAAATGAGAAATCAAAGGAAGAGTTTTTTTTTTTTTAAAGGTAGCAAAATGGTACTCATCAGAAATAGCTTCTGATTTCACTGACAATTTACATGTAGTTAAACTAGGAATAAACTAGTTGTGGCTATGTGGCTTTTTGACAACAAAGCAATTGTAAGTCATCAATGACTTGCATTTTACCAGTTCTAGGTTCTTGTGGTCCTTGCCTGTCAGAATCACTTACTGCAGTGTTCTGCTTCTGTCCTGAAGCTCTTGTTACCATAAGTGGCACAGCTGGCATTCCTCCTTACTTCCCCTCTAAGCGTTCCTGCTCAGGCTTTGATTTTGTGTTTTTCCCCCTAATAATCTTTTGTCTAACATAAGTGCAATGTTGCCCATTCTTACAACTTTATGTATTGTTTTTTCAGAACTCAAATATTTAGGGATGCTGCATTGCATCCTAGCTTGTGTACATACTGACCTCTTGGCAAGGAAGAAGCTTTCCCTCAGTTATTTGACTGCTAACTCTGTCAGGCCTCAATTTGAATATTGCTTTTTTGGAGAATGTTTAATCTAGACCTGGCCCACTTCAACTGTTGCAGGTATTTGGGGAGTGAACCAGTGGATAAGTAGATCTCTCTCTTTCTCTTTCTCTCTCTCTCTTTCTGTCTGTCTGTCTCTCTTTTACTATGTTTGTGTCTTTCTTTCTGGCTTTCAAATAAAGTGAAAATAAATAAGCATTTTTTTTTTAAAAAAAGAATTTGGGCGAGGGACAGGCATTTGGTGCAGTGGTAAATGCTCTTGGGATGCCCACATGCTTATTTCATCCAGGTTTCTGCCAGTGCATACCCTGGGAGGTAGGGACAAATGCTTCTGTCCCTGCCACCCATGTGGGAGACCAGATTGAGCTGTTGGCTCCTGATTTTGGCTTGGTCTAGCCCCAGTTGTTGAGGGCATTTAGGAAGGGAAACTGGATGGACAATTTCACTGTCTTTCTCTGTCTCTCTTCCTTTCAAATGAATAAATTTTTAAAAAAAATTTAAAACACTAGGGCCCACGCTGTGGTATAGTAGGTTGAGGTGCTAGCATCCAGTATGGGTGCCAGTTCGTGTCCTGGCTGCTCCGCTTCCAATCCAGCTCTCTGCTATGACCTGGGAAGACAATGGAGGATGGCCCAAGTGCTTGGGTCCCTGCACCTGTGTGGGAGACCCAGAAGAAGCTCCTGGCTCCTGGCTTCAGATTGGCCCAGCACTGGCCATTGCAGCCATTTGGGGAGTGAACCAGCAGATGGAAGACCTTTCTCTCTGTCTCTCCCTCTCTCTCTGTAACTCTACCTCAAGAAGAAATAAATAAAATCTATTTAAAAAAATTTAAAGAGAACTTAGATGTTAAGATTGTTATTCAGGGGCTGGTGCCATGGCTCACTTGGTTAATCCTCTGCCTGTGCTGCCAGCGTCCCATATGGGCACCAGGTTCTAGTCCCTGTTGTTCCTCTTCTGGTCCAGCTCTCTGCTGTGGCCCAAGAGGGCGGTGGAGGATGGCCCAAGTGCTGGAGCCCCTGCATCCACATGGGAGACCAGGAAGAAGCACCTGGCTCCTGGCTTCGGATTGGCGCAGCGCCGGCCGTAGTGGCCATTTGGGGAGTGAACCAGCGGAAGGAAGACCTTTCTCTCTCTCTCTCTCTCTCTCTATATATATATATATATATATATATATATATAAAACTCTACCTATTAAAAAAAAAGATTGTTATTCATTTATCCAAAGTATGCAGTTCTGAATGAATTAGAAAAATCTGTCTCCCCACCACCACCATGCACATTTTTCTTTTCTTTTCTTTTCTTTTCTTTTCTTTTCTTTTCTTTTCTTTTCTTTTCTTTTCTTTTCTTTCTTTTTAAAGATTTATTTATTTATTTGAAAGTCAGAGTTACAAACAGAGAGGAGAGGTAGCGAGAGAGAGAGAGAGATCTATTTATCTATATCTATCTATCTATCTATCTATCTATTTATCTATGTATCTACCTACCATCTGATGATTTACTCCCCAGTTGGCCATCTTCTACTGCTTTCCCAGGCCATAGCAGAGAGCTGGATCAGAAGTGGAGCAGCCAGGTCTCAAACTGGCACCCATATGGTATGCCAGCACTTCAGGCCAGGGCGTTAACCCACTGCGCCACTGCACCCGCCCCTTTTCTTTTTTAATATTTACATCTTTTATTTGAAAGGCAGTGAGAGAGAGAGAGAAAGATCTTCCTTCCTCTAATACACTGGTCCTTGATGGGCCAGGCTGAAACCAGTCTCATGTGGGGGGCAGGGGCCCCACTTGAACCACCCTCTGCTGCTCTCCCGGGCACATTAGCAGGGAGCTGGATTGGAAATGCAGCAGCCAGGACTTGAACTAGCACTCGCAGAGTTTCAGCACAGAAGCAGTAGGACACTGCATTAAGTGATTCAAACAGGCAAGGACTGCATGAACCATAGATCTGGCAAAATGGAAGTCACTGATGACTTAGAAAGAATTGCTTTGTGGTCAGAAAGCCACATAGCCACAACTAGTTCATTCCTAGTTTAACTAGGAATAGCTACATGTAAATTGTCAGTAAGTGAAGTCAGAAGCTATTTCTGATGACTCTACCATTGTGCTACACCACAATGCCCTGGTATTTTTAAGAAATACATAGTTTAGAGTTCTCTTAAGAGTCATATGGAAGAAAGAAGATATAGGTTTTGATGTTTCATATGAAATAAGGCATGACTTAGGCCAAGGAAGATTAAAAACTGTTTCTGGGCTGGCGCTGCAGCTCAGTAGGTTAATCCTCCGCCTAGCGGTGCCGGCACACCGGGTTCTAGTCCCGGTCAGAACGCTGGATTCTGTCCCGGTTGCCCCTCTTCCAGGCCAGCTCTCTGCTGTGGCCAGGGAGTGCAGTGGAGGGTGGCCCAAGTGCTTGGGTCCTGCACCCCATGGGAGACCAGGATAAGTACCTGGCTCCTGCCATTGGATCGGGGCGGCGCGCTGGCCGCAGTGCACCAGCCGCGGCGGCCATTGGAGGGTGAACCAACGGCAAAGGAAGACCTTTCTCTCTGTCTCTCTCTCACTGTCCACTCTGCCTGTCAAAAAAAAAAAAAAAAAAAACTGTTTCTGGTATACTTAGAAGTCAGGGTGAATGGCATCGATACTCTAGAATATTCTTAAAGTACTCAGTTCTAGCTGAATAAAAAAATAAGACATGATGTAGATGGATGCTGTTGTGACATTTGGTTATTTGTAAATAAAGAGAAAAGTTAATTTCTGCATTATTAGTGAATAGTTATTTTAGGATATTTTAAATAGTTTAGAAACATTTGTTGAGTGACATTTCAGCTTGTTCAGTTTTCTGTGGCTAAAGTATGACCTCATTGCTCTGAGTCATAACATATTTACCAAGGGTAATGTGGCAGTTGTTGCCCAGGGGTTGAGCTAGTCAACACAGAATTGATCATTCCAAATTTGAAATGTTAGAATCTTTAAAGAAATTCTGTAAGCTTTTACTCATTTACTTTTATCCAGGCAGCTTCTAAAAATTCTGTGGGTAGAGATTTTGCTTATTTGGTTTGCTTGGTTGAAGAACTCTTGTTGTTACAGCTTGTGTGTTGATCCTGGATCATGCTCTCCACTTATATGAATCTAAATATTGGGGGAGGGGCTGGTGCTGTGGCACAGCAGGTTAATGCCCTGGCCTGAAGCACCAGCATCCCATATGGGCGCTGGTTCGATGTCAATGAAATAGAAATCTTTCTTTTTCTAAAAATAATTAGAATAAATCTCTAGCAATATTCACAAAGATAAGAGATAAGTCGTAAGTCACCTGTATCAGGAATGAAGCAGAAGTACTGTGTTAAGTTCTACAGCCATTAAAATAAGGAAGTGGTGCAAACAACTTTGCACTTGTTAATTCAGCAACTTAGAAAAAATGAACCAATTCCTCAGAAACTACAAACTACTAAAATCCAACCAAGATGAAACAGATAATCTCCATAGTCCTCTATTATTTTATTGATTAAAGAATCAAGTTTGTAATGAAAAACCTCAGCAGGGAGCTGGCATTGTGGCATAGCAGGTTAACCCACCATCTTCAGTACAAACGGCTCCACTCTGACCCAGCTGCCTGCTAATGCTCCAGGGAAAGCAGCAGTTGATGGACCTTGTGGGAGACCTGGATGGAGGTTCTGGCTCCTGACCCTGCCCTGGCTGTGGTGGCCATCTGGGGAGTGAACCAGTGTATGGAAGACCTCTCTCTGTAACTCTACTTGTCAAATAAGTAAATCTTAATAACAGCAACACCTTGGCCGTGGGGGAGGAGCTTTGTGTGCAGCCGGGGGACAACAGGTATTTAGTCTCACAGTTAAGATATCTATTAAAACACCCACATTGGAGACCTGGGTTTGAGTCTATGCTCAGATTCCCAATTCTAGTTTCCTGCAAATACAGATCCCAAGACAGGAGACAGGAAGTTATGTTACAGAATGGGTACTTCTGGCTTCAGCCTGGTCCAGCCCTAGTCATTGCAGGTATTTGAGGAATGAATCAGCAGATGAAAACATTCTCTTTACCCATCCACACCCACCAAATAATAGATGTTGGTTTTTTTTTGTTTGTTTGTTTTTTGGTTTTTTTTTTTTTTGGGACAGACAGAGTGGACAGTGAGAGAGAGAGAGAGACAGAGAGAAAGGTCTTCCTTTTGCCGTTGGTTCACCCTCCAATGGCCACCACGGCCTGCGCGGTGCGGCCGGCGTACCGCGCTGATCCAATGGCAGGAGCCAGGTGCTTTTCCTGGTCTCCCATGGGGTGCAGGGCCCAAGCACCTGGGCCATCCTCCACTGCACTTCCTGGCCACAGCAGAGAACTGGCCTGGAAGAGGGGCAACCGGGACAGAATCTGGCGCCCCAACTGGGACTAGAACTCGGTGTGCCGGCGCCGCTAGGCGGAGGATTAGCCTAGTGAGCCTCGGCGCCGGCTGATATTGGTTGTTTTGTTTTGTTTTGTTTTTTCCAAAGCCTCCTGAAAAGGAAGTTTCAGGTCCAATGTCAATCAAGAACTCCACCAAACACTTTAAGAACACCAATTTTACATAGTATCTTCCAGAATACAGAAGAGGAAGAGACACTTCTCTACTTATTTATTTATTTATTTATTTATTTTTAGGAATTATTTTTAAAGATTTATTTATTTATCTGAAAGTCAGAGTTACACAGAGAGAAGACAGGCAGAGAGAGAGAGAGGCCTTCCATCCGATGGCTTACTCCCCAGTTGGCCTCAATGTCTGGAGTTGGGCCGATCAGGAGCCAGGAGCTTCTTCTGGGTCTCCTCTGCGGGTGCAGGGGCCCAAGGACTTGGGCCATCTTGTACTGCTTTCCCAGGCCATAGCAGAGAGCTGGATGGGAAGTGGAGCAGCCAGGTCTCTAACTGGTGCCCATATGGGATGCCGGCGCTTCAGGCCAGGGCGTTAACCCGCTATGCCACAACTCCGGCCCCACTTCTCAATTTATTTTATGAGATAGTGTCTCTCTGATACCAAAACCAATGACAGTATAAAAATAAGGAAGCTACAGACCAGTATTTCTCATGAACTTAAAAACAAAAATCCTCAATGATACATCAGCAAAACCAAATAAAGATAAAAGAATTATACACCACAATCAAGTAGTATTATAAGTGTGCAAAGGTTAGTTGGCATTCAAAAATCAGCATAAGCTGTGATATCAATAAGCTAAACAAGAAAAATGATATTACAACCAGCACATGTAGAACATTCAACAAAATCCAACACCCAATTATGATAAAAACTCTCAGGTAACTGGGAATAGAGGGTGTTGTGGGTTGAATTACGTTCCCCAAAAACATATGTCCTAAATCCTAGTACCTCTGAATATAACCTTATTTGGAAGTAGGGTCTTTACATATAAGTCAAGTTAAAAGGAGGTCTACTAGGATAGAGTGACTAGTTCTGTGACTGGTGTGCTTGTTGAGCAGATGGCACTCTGTACGCAGACTCACAGGTGGAATGCCCTACAACAGACGAGACTGGAGGATGGCTGTGCAGGCCAAGGAACTCCAAGGGTTCTTAGCAACCACCAGAGAAGCAGCAAGGAAAACATGGAACAGATTCTCCCTCAGAAGGCGTCAGTTCTGCCAACACCTGGATTTCAGACTTCACTGATTTCAGAACTGTGTGGCACTTAGTTATGGTAGCCCTAGGCCACTGATAGAGAATGGGAACCTCCTCGCCTTAATAAAAAGATCTAAAAAAACCTACAGTTAGTGTTATACTGAATGGTAAAAGTATCCATTTCCCTAAGAACAAGGCAAAGGAGCCAGCACTGTGGCGTAGAAGGCTAAGCCTCCATCTGCAGTGCTGACATCCTGTATAGGCACTGGTTGTATCCCGGCTGCTCCTCTTCCAACCTAGCTCCCTGCCAATGGCCTGGGCAAGCAGTGGAAGATGGCCCAAGTCCTTGGGCCCATGCACCCACGTGGGAGATCTGGAAGAAGCTCCTGGCTCCTGGCTTCGGATTGGCGCAGCTCTGGCCGTTGTGGCCAATTGGGGAGTGAACCAGCGGATGGAAGACCTTTCTTTCTGTCTGTAATTCTACCTCTCAAATAAATAAATAAAATTCTTAAAAAAAAAAAAAAAGGCAAAGACTATGTTCCTACCAGCATAGTACTGAAAGTTTCAGCCAGCACAATAAGGGAGGTGAATGTGTTGGTAGAGAAGCAGAGAGGTAGCTCCAACGGCACGGGTAATCGGGTGTCTTTATCACTCTATTTCACAGCTCATGTGTTTGATATATTCTAAGTTTGAAATATTTCTTTAAGTCCATTCAAAATTATAAGTTGGAATCAAATGATTTCTAAAGTCTCCTGAGTTCTAAAATGAAATGTTCTTTTTTTTTTTTTTTTTTTTTTTTGACAGGCAGAGTGGACAGAGAGAGAGACAGAGAGAGAAAGGTCTTCCTTTTGCCGTTGGTTCACCCTCCAATGGCCGCCGCTGCAGCCGGCGCACCGCGCTGATCCTGGCAGGAGCCAGGAGCCAGGTGCTTTTTCCTGGTCTCCCATGGGGTGCAGGGCCCAAGCACCTGGGCCATCCTCCACTGCACTCCCTGGCCATAGCAGAGAGCTGGCCTGGAAGAGGGGCAACCGGGACAGAATCCGGCGCCCCAACCGGGACTAGAACCCGGTGTGCCGGCGCCGCAAGGTGGAGGATTAGCCTATTGAGCCACGGCGCCGGCTCTGAAATGTTCTTAATATCTATCTCCCATGCAAAAATCTACCATTTCTAACTTTTTAACTCACAGTACAAAAGAATTTGAATATTCCATTAAAAATAATATATTGTTTGCTTATTTTCTCTGAAATTTTGTGTATAAAATCTTAAAATAACGAAGTCCAGTTTGTCTTGGTATTGAATATCCATAATACTCAAAGAAACTGATCATAAATCTTAATAAAAATCTAGTGAGGGAAGTGAAGGTAAATTACTACATAAAATAGAGCAAGTGATAGCCCTCCTTTTAAGAAAGATACAGACAAGAGATTACTTTGAGCTGAAGGGGAAAAGGCCAACTTTGTAGAGTCAGTTTTAAAAGAATGTCAGAAAACTTTCAAGAATAGATGGGGATAAAAGATTGCTCAATATCCTAAGTAAAGGTGAGAAATCTTAGGTCATGTACTGAGAACAAGTAGTTATCAGTTTAGCAGGTATAAGCAGAAAGAAATCATGTAGCGATGGCTGTTGTGATAGAGATTAAATTGCCTCTTGTGATGCCTGTATCCCATATTAGAGAGCCAGTTTGAGCCCCAGCTGCTCCACTTCCAGTCCAGCTTCCTACTAATGTGCCTGAGAAGCAGCTGGTGATGGCCCAAGTACCTGGGTTCCTGTCACTCACGTGTGAGACCCAAAATGAGAGTGCCTGACTCCTACTTTTAGCCTCACCCAGCCTGGCTGTTGTGTCCCTTTAATGAATCAGCAAATGGAAGATCTCTTTCTCTCTCCCTCCTTTCTTTCAAATAAACAAATAATTTTTCAAAAAATAAATCTTGTAATAAACCAAAGCAGTAAGTGAGATTAGTCAATAGAGGATATTTATTCTGTAGAAAAACTACTGCAGGCCCCTGTGCCAGTTATCAATTCATGGACTTCTAGCTCCAGATCCTAGTTGGAGCCTGAAAACATGTCTCCTCTGGCAGCTGGCTCAGTGTTAGGTTTTGCCTTTAGAGTACTGGAGAGCGCAGCAGGAAGAAGGGCCGTCCTCCTGCCTGCTTAACCTGTGGCACACCAGAGGCAGCAGCAGGAGGGACACTCAACTCTTCCACGAGGTTCAACGTAAGACCTGCGGTGGCTTTCCAGAAAATCATGCTGCTGCCTCCGCAGGCTCCCCAGCAAGTTGGACAGATGAGTGTCCAGCTAGTAACTGAACCAGTCAATAACTTCCCTGTTCAGATTATCATGCATTTTCTGTCCTCTGATTGAACTCAGAACTACAGAACACTAGGGCTCAAAGACTACAGAAAACATCCACGTAAATTCCTATCTTAAAAAGATTTTTAAAAAAAGTGATGCCCAAAAGCTGAGAAACAGCCCCGTGAAAATACACTTGGCAGGCTGGAGGGGGTGAACCGCCTGACTGTTCATGACTCAGGTCATAATCACAGGAAGCAGTGCGACCTCAAGTTAGGAGAAACTAAAACCAGAACAGGGCGCTGGCTTCATTGAGTTTTAGTTTTCCTGCAAACTGTAAAATCTTCAGCTTCAGACAAAAAGGAAACAACTGACATTTTAAGGTAACTTTATATACTGATGGCTCAGAAGAGCCGTTTGCCACAAATTTTCAATGATTCAATGCAAAACAGAAGCACAGAAAGTTTCCATTAGAGAGGAACTTAAGTATACAAGCTACACTAGTGGACACATCTATCTGAATCTTTGATTTTTTTTTTTAAAGATTTATTTATTTGAAAGGCACAATTACAGAGGCAGCGAGGGGGACAGAGAGAGAAATCTTCCATTCACTGGTTCATTACACAAATGGCCAATGTGGCCAGGGCTAGGCCAGGCTGAAGCCAGGAGCCGGGAGATTCTTCCAGGTCTCCCATGTGGATTCAGGGTCTCAAGCACTTGGGCCATCCTCCACTGCTGCTTTCCCTGCTGCATAAGCATGGAGCTGGATCGAAAGTGGAGCAGCTGGGGCCTTAACCCACTGCGCCACAGTGCCAGCCCCCCATTTAATTGCTTTTTTAAAAAATGCAATCTGATTATTATTGCCATGATTATATATATTCTCCCATTTTATTATTTTTGTTTTTCCTGTTATCTCACTATTCCCTCCCTACTTACTGTCTTCTTTTGAATTAAACATTTTGTAGTGTTTTTTTTGTTTGTCTTAGTAATTTCTCTAGAGATTACAATACAGATACACCCCAAACCTTTTTACTGTGAATAAAATGTAAAGCCTCGGGTAGGCAATGGGCAGTAGTTAGATGATACTTGGGACATCTGCATTCCATTCAGTTTGCATTAGAGTTTCACCTCCACTCCTGAAGCTGGCTTCCTGTTATTATGTACACTGGAAGGTGAGGGTTCAAGAAGCTGGGTCCTCCCCACCCACGTGGGAGACCTAGTTTTAATTCCCAGCTCTTGGCTTTGACCTGGCCCAACCCTAGCTACTGTGGACCTTTGGGGGTTGAACCAGCAGATGGGAGATCTGTGTCTCTCTTTCAAATAAATAAAATATTTTAAAAATATAGAAGCTCTAGGCCGGCGCTGCGGCTCACTAGGCTAATCCTCCGCCTTGCAGCGCTGGCACACCAGGTTCTAGTCCAGGTTGGGGCACCGGATTCTGTCCCGGTTGCCCCTCTTCCAGGCCAGCCCTCTGCTATGGCCCAGGAGTGCAGTGCAGGATGGCCCAAGTGCTTGGGCCCTGCACCCATGGGAGACCAGGAGAAGCACCTGGCTCCTGGCTTCAGATCAGTGCGGTGCACCAGCCGCAGTGTACCAGCTGCAGTGCGCCGGCCGCGGTGGCCATTGGAGGGTGAACCAACGGCAAAGGAAGACCTTTCTCTCTGTCTCTCTCTCTCTCACTGTCCACTCTGCCTGTCAAAAAATAAAAAATAAATAAATAAATAAATAAAAAATATAGAAGCTCTACAACCTGCCCATCCTATTCATTTTCTGCTTGTCATATAACACACACAGAAGGCCCTATCTATACTATTATTAATTTTGCTTTCTACAGTCACAGATAGCTCAAAGAGTATGTTTACCTAGAGAGTTACCATTTCTTTTGGTTTCCCTTCATCTCATTAAGTTTCAGATGTCCCTCTAGGATCATTTCATTCAATCTGAAGGACTTGCATTTAATATTTCTTAGAGCAGGCCTTCATGTGATTAATTCTTAGTTGTCTCTCATCTAAGCATATGTATTTGCTTTACTTTTTGTCTTTTTACTTTTGTCTTACCTTTTTTTTTTTTTTTTTAAGATTTATTTATCTATTTGAAAGAGTCACACAGAGAAGAGAGAGGAGAGGCAGAGAGAGCGCTATTGGCCACAATAGCTGGAGCTGTGCCGATCAGGAGCCAGGAGCTTCCTCTAGGTCTCCCATGTGGGTGCAGGGGCCCAAGGACTTGGGTCATCTTCTACTGCTTTCCCAGGCCATAACAGAGAGCTGGATGGGAAGTGGAGCAGCGGGGTCTAGAACTGGCACCCATATGGGATGCCAGCACTTCAGACCAGGGTGTTAACCTGCTGCACCACAGCCCCGGCCCCTTGTCTTTTTGAGAGTATTTTTTTCTAAATAAAGAACTCTGCTCTTTTATTTTTATATGTTCTGGTAGGCTTTTAAAGAAATGTTATCTACTTATTTCATTGTTTGAAAGATAGAGATTTCCTATCCTGTGGTTCACTCTCCAAATGCCTGCAATAACCAGAGCTGTGCCAGGCTGAAATGGGAGCTGAAAACTTAGTGTGGATCTCCTTACATGGGTGGCAGGCGTTCACTGCTTCCAGGGGCTTATAAGCAGCAAACTGGAATCAGTCGGAGCAGGCACTCCAACATGTGACAGAGACATCCTGGGTCGTGTCTTAACCGCTACCCCTGCATCCTCCCCTCTATTCTTTCAGTATTTCAAAAGTACTGCTCTGCTGCCTTCATGTTTCTGATGAGAAATTTGCATTCATTTGAATCATAGCTCTTCTCCAAATAATACAAATGTTTTCTCTGGTTGCTTTCAAGATACTTTGTTTAAT
Source organism: Oryctolagus cuniculus (assembly GCF_051225735.1). NCBI lineage: Eukaryota > Metazoa > Chordata > Mammalia > Lagomorpha > Leporidae > Oryctolagus > Oryctolagus cuniculus. The sequence continues at coordinate 181,886,122 of NC_142868.1, forward strand.
TTTTAGCAGTGTGATTTTAATATTGTTGTGGTGTGAATTTGTGTTTAATTTGTTTAGTGTTCACTGAGCTTCTTGAATCTGTAGCTTTCAGTTTTTCAGCAATTCTTTAGATTTTCTTTTGAGTTGTATTTATTCCCTCCTTTTTTTTTGACAGGCAGAGTGGACAGTGAGAGAGAGAGAGAGAGAGACAGAGAGAAAGGTCTTCCTTTGCCGTTGGTTCACCCTCCAATGGCCGCCGCGGCCGGCGCGCTGCGTCTGGCGCACCACACTGATCCTATGGCAGGAGCCAGGTACTTCTCCTGGTCTCCCATGGGTGCAGGGCCCAAGCACTTGGGCCATCCTCCACTGCACTCCCTGGCCACAGCAGAGAGCTGGCCTGGAAGAGGGGCAACTGGGACAGAATCCGGTGCCCCAACCGGGACTAGAACCTGGTGTGCCGGCGCTGCAAGGCAGAGGATTAGCCTAGTGAGCCGCGGCGCCGGCTCCTTTTTTTCCTTTTAAGATTTATTTATTTATTTATTTGAAAGGCAGAGTTGCAGAGAGAGATCTTCTATCTGCTGGTTCATTCCCCAAATGGCCACAACGTCTACGGCTGGGTCAGGCCTAAGCCCGGAACCAGGAGCTTCTTCCGGGTCTCCCACATGGGTACAGAGGCCCTAGGTCTTGGGTTATTTTCACTGCTTTCCCAGGACATAGCAGAGAGCTGGATCGGAGGGGAGCAGCTGAGTCTCGAACCAGTGCCCATATGGGATGCTGGCACCTCAGATGGTGGCTTTGTCTCCTATGCCATAGTGTCCCCCTCCCCTGCCCCGATATTTTTTGTTTGTCATACACTTTGTCTTCTTCTGGGAGTCCAATGACATAATTACCTTATGGTATTTTATCATAATTCCCAATCCTTTTCTACTTTTTAGATTGGATAATTTCTGTTGCTCTACTCTCACATTCCCTGACCCTTGGCTTTTAAAATTTCTGTTATCATATCTTTTAGTGTTAAAATTCTTATTCACAGTAAAAACCTTATGCTGAAAACCTGCCTTTCCATCAGTTTCAAGTTTGTTTATCTTTGCCTCATGGAGTGTAGTTATTTTAAGTACTTTCAAAGTTTTTGTCTGATAATTTCAATACCTGGGTAACCTCAGGATTGACCCATGCTGATTGACTTTTCCATTGGGAGGGCTTCATGTTTCCCTGGGTTTTTATTTTCTAGAAATTAATTTTATATTCTGTACATATTTTCAGTATTATATTTTAGGCTCTATTTTTCTGTTAAATGTGTCTAGAGATTCATGGTTTCTTTCTTTAAAAGGTAGACAATCAACCCAAGTGATCTGAGCTCACGTGTTCTTGCTAGTCTTCTGCAGATGTTGGTTCAGTGATGAGTGCAGAGAGATAGGGAGGTCTTCCATCTGCTGGTTCACTCCCCAAATGGCAGCAAGGGCTGGAGCTGAGCTGATCCAAATCCAGGAGGCAGGAGTTTCTTCCAGGTCTCCCATATGGTTGCAGGGGCCCAAGGACTTGGGCTATCTTCTACTGCTTTCCCAGGGGCCATAACAGAGTGCTGGATCGGAAATGGAGTAGGCAGGACTCCGGCTGCCAAGGCTTTAACCCTCTGCGCCGCAGTGCCGGCCCCAGCGCAGGTCTGATGTGAGTGTTAAAGACATTCCCTTCTCTGGTTCTCTTTCTGGACTCCTCTCTCTCCAGCTCCCCCAGGACAAAGATAAGAACTTTTTGTTTATCTCCATAGGAATAAAGCTTTTACTTCCCTCCCCATATGTCAGCTTTCTTAATTTTTAGTGTTTTTTATAGTTGTGTTTTAGAAATTGAGATGCAGTTCACATATCATGAAGTTCACCAGTTTAGAGTGTATAGTTTGGTGTGTTTTGTTATATTCACTCAAAATCTTTTCATCACATGTAAAAACATACCATATTCATTACCTGTCGTGCCCCTTAGTCCCACAAATCTACTTTCTGTCTCTGTGGATTTGCATGTTTTAGACATTTCATACAAATGAAACCATACAGTTTGTTCTCTTTTGTGACTGGCATTTTCTTGCAATGATTTGAAGGTTCATTCACATTATAGCGTTTATCAGCACTTCACTCCTGTTTTGAATAATGTTTCATTGTAGGCACATACCACATTTTGTTTATCCATTCATCATCACTTTGAGCATTTCATGTACAAGTGTTTTGTGTGTTTTTGCCCAGAGTTTTTAGTTGTAACTAGTGAGGAATGGGAGAGGTGATATGGGTTGCTCTGTCTTCACCAGTACAAAAAGTTCAAATCAGTTCTTTTATTTTTTCAGCTGCCAAGAATGATTGATTATAGGTTTGTTTGTTTGTTTGTTTATTTGACAGAGGGAGAGAGCTTCCATCCTTTGGATCACTTTCCAAATGGTTAGGGCTGGGCCAGGCTGAAGCCAAGAGCCTGGAGCTCAATCTGGTTCTCCCGCACGGGTGGCAGAGACGCAACTACGTTAAGTGTAGAGGATGTCGTGCCTTCCTTCTGAAACAGCCATGGCCTTCAGTGCTTTTTTTCCTCTACACTAGATTTTCTTACCATACTTTGCTCATCTTTCTAGCTGTAGAATATTATCTTGACTCTTCTATCTGCCAATAGAGAGTTTTTAGGGAAAAAGATAAAATAGTTAAATATCTAGTTCTTGAGACCCTGTTCCCTTTTTAGTTTTTCTTGTGTTTCCAATCATGAATGAAGAAAAATTAAGAATTTTCTTTGTTCATGAATTAATCATCCACAAATTAAGCATTTTCTAAATTAGACCACTTATGAATGCTCCCAAGGGTTCATCATGTAAAATTCTAATTTTGGTGAGGTATGAGTTTAAAAGTTTCGCACTATAAGATTGATGTAGCTGATGGATATGACTAACTGCCTAGGCTCCTAAATGAGATTCATTATTACTTGTCACCTTTGAAAAGATCAAGGAGTATTTAAAATATTTGATTCTATATGAGAAAAGACCTGGGAAGGAACGCTTAGTGCTGGTTATATAGCAGTGCCGGCAGATTGCGGACACGCAGGTGATTTGGACGTGTAGTCTTTGCCATTGCATGAAGCGTGATGCCTCTAATTAACAGCACTCCAAAGTGGGTATTCATCGATTGTATTCTTCATCTTCTCTCCTCCCTCTTCTATCCCTTTTCTATTTTTTCGGTAAATATTACAGTTACATCTCGTTTATTGTTGAAGAATTAAAGTGGAGACTTGGCCAGGATCCTACAACCAGCTCGGGGAAACCAGAGACCGAAGCTTACTGCTTCTTCTTTTGATCTTTTCAGTCATATGTCTTTATGTTGCGCTGCCTTTATATCCATTGTTTCTCTTACCCTTCTGTTTAATATATTTGCTCTTTCAGTATTATTTTTCAAGCCAAACTTATTGTATGCTGTCATACAACAATATTAGGTTAGTAATTTAATTACATATTGCTTACTGGGAGAATTTGAAGTAAAAAGCTTAGTTACTGTAATAACGTGGCTTCTGAAAGGCCTAGCACATTTAGAAAAAGCTGGATTAAAATAGTTCTTTCTGTGTTGTTGGTTTACAGAGCACAAAACTTATCTAGCAAGGAGTTTATGTTTCAGTTTTATATCCCAAGCAAAGTAGTGAGCATATTTCAGGTGGAGATTATAAAGAACTCTGGGAACCATCCAGCCAAAAGCATACTGAATAAACAAACATTGGCTAGACTGAAATTTTGACTTTGTTTCAGGGAGTCCCAGTCACATCTGATTAGCACTATTATATTTATTTATTAACAAAATTATCTCTCACATGGTATTTAAGGTTGTTTTAGCTTACCTCATTCCAAGAGCTAATCAGGGCATCTAATTCTCCCTACCTGTCCTCATCAAAAAACAGAGCAAGAGAAATAAGGTCCACATTTTCTGTGACTTCAGCAGAAACTTTTATGCTTCCACAATAGATAACTTGGTCCTTTGGCAAGCTGAATTGCTTTACAGTGGCTTCATTAGAAAGAGCACAGTTTAAGAATGCACATTATTTATTCAATTAATACTGTTTTTATGTGAGGTTGGCTGATATCTTTGTTGTTAAGCCTGAATCATCTACTAGTTGCAGTCTGCTTTCAAGCCCGCAAACCTGATAGAGATGTCAAAAAGAATTGCTAATGAAAACATAGAAACAAAATACATGGTTTTGATGGAAAAGAGAATTCTTATCCAGTGTTATTCAGATTTGCAATGAGTTTAGTTATGATCTAAGGGAAGTAGTCGACATCAGATCTGTCGCTGATGGCTTCATGATGGCTCCTTAGAGTTGAAATGCATGGGAAGAGTAATAAAGAATGGGAAATACTCATTGTATCCACTTTTAACTTTCAAGTAATTTAAGAGTGTTATTCTGCCACATAATTAAGGAATTGCAACAGTTTTCTGAGGTGGTTTTAGACTAGTTAGTTGAATTTGTGCTTTTTAAAAGACAGTGATATTTTGGGCTAATCTATAAATTTTAAGGAATAAATTGATGTTCTGTATAGTAGTGAGGTGTGTGTGTGAGTTGATTTGAAGGATTGCAGATGTTGCTGGGAAGGGAAGGGACAGTTCATGTTTTGGCCTTATTGGTGCTTTGTAAAGAATAATGAGAAACTTTTTTTTTTCTTCCTCCTTTCATTTTCTTGGGGTGCATTCCAATTCCAGAAGGTAAGAAGTATTACTTTATTCTAAAGAAGTGTTACATAATGATAAAGCACTCTTTACAAGTTGTAGTTACCTTTGGGTATATGATTTTTATACTTCATAAAGCTAAATCCAAAACCTAAATATTATGCTATTATGTAAATGTTTATTCATTAAATGTGCTTTTTTGTTGTTCTTGTAGTTTATAGTCATTATTTGGTCATAATTTTAGAAACTCATCTACATTAAGGTTAACTAAATCATTTTGACTTAGTCTATTGGGATACCTAATAATCTGCAGACTAAAATAAAAATATTTAAGAGATTGGAAATGTTTATGTTAACATTTACTCTATTGCTGTGAAATGTATATTTTTGCTCTGCCTGAATATAGAAAATATTAGTAAATCCTCAAGGAGAATGATACTTATTTAAAATTAGGCCACAAGAAGCCTGGTTCATAATCTGCATATTATCCAGAAATTCATGATCTGTATTCTTTACTGAATTGGCTTTTTGTCTTTGTTGGCATGCCATTTTAGATATCTCTCTGTTACAGCGGTTCCCATGATATAACTATTCATCACAGCTACCTGACTTGCCTGTGAGACTTGAGAGTAGGAACCATATCCATGTATGGGGAGGCTTCAGAAAGTTGATGGAAAAATGGAATTAAAAGATGATGTGCATTATTCATGAACTCTTTTGAAGGCTTTGAATTTTTGTATCACTTGAACATGGCATGCTTGGTTTATAGTTAGAGCTTAATGTATCTTTTTTACTTCAGTTAAAACTTGTACTGTATTAATAATAGTAAATTATTAATAATAGTAAAGTTATAATGTAAGCTTTATATACATTGTAAAGATTTATTTTATTTATTTGAAAGAGTTACAGAAAGAGGTACAGAGAGAGAGAAAGAAAGAGAGGTCTTCCATTGGCTAGTTCACTCCCCAAGTGGCTGTATTGGCCAGAGTTGAGCCAATCCAAAGCCAGGAGCCAGGAGCTTTTTTCAGGTTTCCCTTGTGGGTGCAAGAGTCCAAGGACTTGGGCCATCTTCTGCTGCTTTCCCAGATGCATTAACAGGGAGATGGATTGGAAGTGGAGCAGCTGAGACTCGAACCAGCACCCATATGGAATGCTAGTGTTGCAAGCTGGGGCTTTAACCCGTTGTGCCGCAGCTCCAGCCCCGCAATGTAAAATTTCTAAACGAAATACATTTTTAGAGTGTTAAGTTTACATGAAGGAATTTTTAGGTGCAAATAACAGGAAGTCAATGTGACTCACTTAAGCAAGATGAGATTTATTTGAAAAATCTGGCATATCTCACAGATTCAAAGGAAAAAAGCAGGTTTTGAGATTAAAAGAATGAAGGCAACTTCAGAGATGAGGCAACTGGGATTAATGGATGTCTCATCAGGGCACTCCAGCTGGGAATAATTAGTCAAGAGAGAGTGAATCTGATTGGCCCAGTGCCTGGGGATAGTAAGATATCATGGTGGACTGTCTTACCAAGACTATTTCTGATGGTTTTAGGATATATTTCCCCAAAGCAAAACTGAGCATTATTTCCAGAAGAAGAAATGGGTATTAGCCAGGCAATAACAACATTGTTATTGTTGTTACTACTACTACTACTACATTATTGACTGTAGAAAAATAGAGCACAACAGAAGAACAATTGTAAGAAGTACAGTGTCCCTTTCTGTCTCTCTCACTGTCTAACTCTACCTGTCAAATAAAAAAAAGGGGGGGGGTGGCTGGCTCCGTGGCTCGCTTGGCTAATCCTCTGCCTGCGGCGCTGGCATCCCATATGGGTGCCGGGTTCTAGTCCCAGTTGCTCCTCTGCCAGTCCAACTCTCAGTCCAACTCTCTGAGGTGGCCTGGGAAGGCAGTGGAGGATGGCCCAAGTCCTTGGGCCCCTGCACCCTCATTGGAGACCAGGAGGAAGCACCTGGCTCCTGGCTTCAGATCGGTGCAGTGTCGGCCATAGCAGGCATTTGGGGTGTGAACCAACGGAAGGAAGACCTTTCTCTGTTCTCTCTCTCTCTTACTGTCTAGATCTACCTGTTAAATAAAAGAAAAAGAAAAAGAAAAAAAAAGTACAGTGTAATAGCCATTGTATTGCTTTTGATACAGCCTATCCAGTTTTACTGGTATGAGTGTGTGTGTATTTGGTGGAGAGTGGCAGGGGCTCATGGATGTATCCATAACTCTGTGCAATTTTATCATATGTATAGACTCATGTAGCCACCAGCACAGTCTGGATACAGAAGAGTTTCGTGAAGTGCATCCCTGTGTTCCCGTTGTTCAGTCAAACCTATTTCTCAAGGACCTTCTCTCTGCCTCCCTCCCTGATGCAACCCTGTCCTGCATTTCCATAATTTTTCATTTTAAGAATTTACATTAATGAAATGATGCAGTATGTAACCATTTGAGATTACTTTCCAACATCCAACCCAAACACCCCCACCACTGCCATAGTGTGCTTCTCTGGAGATTGCTCCAAATTGCTGAGTCAGGAGTTCATTTTATTTTATTGCTGAGGAGTATTCCATGACATGGACATAACACTGTTTAACTGTTTACTCATTGAAGAACTTTTGGCTTATTTCCAATTTTTTTCTCTACTAAAGCTTTTCTATGGGGATAAATTATCTACTTGGGGATAAATGTGAAGAAGTGTAATTGCTGAGTTATACAGTAAGTGAATGTTTAGTTTTAAGGAAACTTCCAAATTATTTTCTGAAGTGACTATCATTTTACATTCCTACTAGCAATGTGTGAGTGATCTAGTTTCTTTAAATTTGAAATGAATTTCTTGTGTAATGCACTTTTATAAATGTCTCTGCCAATCCTTGCCTTCTAATTTGAGTACTTATTCCATTTATGTTTAAGGTAATTTATGAAATATAAGTTTAAGTTTGCTATTATTATTGTTTTCTGTTTACTGTTCCTTTTTTCTCTTTTCTTGCCTACTACATTGGTCATTTTTTGGAATTCCATTTTGATTTACTTTTAATGTATTTCTTTATATAGCTTTGTATAGTTTTCTTAGTGTTTGTACTGAATATTATAATATGCACATGTAATTTATCACAATCTACTGTATCCTCATTTTACCACTTTAAATGAAGTTAGAAACCTTATTAACATTTATATTCTTGAGTATCACATGCTCTTATAATTTTTCTTTTAATCATCAAATATGACTTTCAAAATTCATTGGAAGAGTAGTCTGTTGTATGTACCTGTATCCACTCTTTCTGTTGTTCCTCTCTGTTCCTGCTGCTACAGGATTACTTCTGTTGTTGAAGAACTTCTGTAGGTCTGCTGATGACAGATTCTTTCAGTTCTGCATTGTCTATGGCTGTCTTATTTTCCCTCTGTTTCTGAATGGTAGTTCATCAGATATGGAATTCACAGTTGACAGTTCTTCTCATTCAGGACATGTGAAATACTACACCACCTCCACCTGGCCTCCGTGGTTTAGATGAGAAATCTGTCATTTGAGTTAGTGTTTCCTTATAGGTAATATGTTTTTCTCTGACTGCTTTTGGGGCTGCTTCTTTGCATTTTGTTTTCAAAATGATGTATCTTGGTGTGAACTGTTAAAGTTCTTTCTCTTTCTTGAATCTGTAGGTTAGTTTCTTTCTTTCTTTCTTTCTTTCTTTCTTTTTTTTTAAGATTTATTTATTTGTAGGAGTTACATAGAGAGGTAGAACCAGAGAGAGAGAGAGAGAGGTCTTCCATTCTCTGGGTCACTCCCCAAATGGCCGCAACCGCCAAAGCTGAGCCGATCCAAAGCCAGGATCCAGGAGCTTCTTCCATGTCTCCCACGTGGGTGCAGGGGCCCAAAGACTTGGGCCATCTTCTGCTGCTTTCCCAGGCCATAGCAGAGAGCTGGATCAGAAGAGGAGCCAGGACACAAACTGGTGCCCATATAGGATACCAGCGCTGCAAGTGGAAGCTTAGCCCACTATGCCACAGCACTGGCCCCTGGGCAAGGATCTTAATGAACTGGTTTGTGTGTTTCTTTAGGTGAAAAATTTCTGTTTCCAAGGTCATTCTAAACCAAGAGAGGGATTATCTAATCTAAATGAAATTGAACCTTGCTCTTGTATATATTTACTTAGAATCGAATATAGAGTCACAGCCTTTTTTTCTGTTTGAAATTGTTTTGCTCACATGTTACTGAGTAAGCCATGCTTTTAAAAAAGACAGTAGGAGAAACAAGACAATAATGAGATGGTAAAGAGAATTGTCGCTCCCCCTCTTCGTGGAGGAACGACACAGGACCCTGCGCTGTTCTTTTGTCTGCTCGGCCCTCCCCGGGTTTTCTGCTGGTTCTTCCCGGGTTGGCTACTATCCCTTCCACCTCCGTGGAAGGGCAGTTCCCCCTGGCCACATTCCCCACTTCCGCAGGGGAGCGGCACACCGCCGGCCGGCTTTCTCGGGGGCTGCACAGGTGTTCCTTCAGCTAGATGTTCCCCTTAGATGTTCCTGGTGCACGCCATCTCTCTCCTCCTTTATAAATATAGTGCTTGTAATAGTTTAGCCCAGGGATATAGAAGCTGATTAAGGCTTCAGTTTTGACAAGAATGCTTTCTAGGCTGGAGAACAGAAAACTGAACAAGAGAATGGGCATTAAATTAGGGATTAAGTGGGGTAATCCATTGTAAGGGGGTGAAATCTGAGGGGTTGAAGAAATGAGATAATGAAGTCCATTAAAGTGGTTTATCAGGGGTTTGAAATGGGGATCATAAATACTAGAGGATACAGATGAATTTTGAACATGGACAATTAAAAATTCCTTTTATAAAAAATATATTTTTTTATGAGGCTACTGCTGTGGCATAGCGGATAAAGCTGCCGTCTGCCGCACCAGCATCCTATATGGGTGCCAGTTCAAGTCCCAGCTGCTCCACTTCCAACCCAGCTCTCTGCTATGGCCTGGGAAAGCAGTAGAAGATGGCCCAAGTCCTTGGGCCCCTGCACCCACGTGGGAGATCTGGAAGAAGCTCCTGGCTTTGGATTGGCTCAGCTCCAACCATTGCGGCCAATTGAGGAGTGAACCAGCAAATGGAAGACCTCTCTCTCTCTCTCTCTCTCTCTCTCTCTCTGTAACTCTCACTTTCAAATAAATAAATAAATCTTTATATAATGTAATTTTTTTAATTTGAAAGGCAAAGTGGCAGGGAAAGGATGAGGAAGAGAGGGAGAGGAGAGAGAGACAGATACTCCATCAACTGGTTCACTTCCCAAATGCTGCAACTGCTGGGGCCGGGCAAGGCCAAAACCAGGAGCACAGAACTCCATCTGGGTCTCCCCCATGGGTGGCAGAGGCCCAGCTTCTTTGGGCCTTCCCTCGCTGTCCTCCCAGGTGCATTATTAGGAAGGTTGGTTGGAAGTAGAACAGCCAGGATTTGAACCAGCACTCTGATACGAGATATAAGCAGTGGTTTAACCTGCTGTGCCATGGCACCAGCCCCTGTATTGAAATTCTTTGATATTTTTTGCAGCAAGCAATGCCAACAAAAGATGAAAGGTAATCTGGAAGGTAGTGGACTTTCAGGATTTTATGGAAGTCTTAAAATACTTGAAGGACTATCATTGGAATAAAAAAGAAAAACGTCAGACTTTTTCTTTTCTCCCCCCCCCCTTTTTTTTTGGACTGGCAGAGTGGACAGAGAGAGAGAGGACAGAAAGGTCTTCCTTTTTCCATTGGTTCACCCCGCAATGGCCACTGCGGCTGGCGCACCGCGCTGATCCGAAGCCAGGAGCCAGGTGCTTTTCCTGGTCTCCCATGCAGGTGCAGGGACCAAGGACTTGGCCATCCTCCACTGCACTCCCGGGCCATAGCAGAGAGCTGGACTAGAAGAGGGGCAACTGGGACAGAATCCGGTGCTCCGGCCGGGGCTAGAACCTGGGGTGCCGGCGCCACAGGCAGAGGATTAGCCTATTGAGCTGCAGCACCAGCCTAGATTTTTTATTTTCAATGATCGTTAAACAGTCATTTTGGAAAATTCAGATAGTGCAGAAAAACACAAGCAGGAAAGCAAAGATACACTCAAGTTTCTCCACATTGATAACTACGATTTTCATTGTAAAATTAAGACTGATAAGTGGAGTTAAAGGCAGACATATTTGGCATGAGAGTAAGAATTTTTGAATAATTGGAAATGCTTGAGGACATACTGTCTTTCACCTTATATGTTTGTACTAAAGACTGGATGATGTATGTCCTACTTGGATGTTTTAGAGGGGGGAGAGACATCTGTAGGTAAATGGACTGGATTACTTATGAAATTCCATGACAACCTCAGGATTTCTCTAATTCTTGTCAGTAGGTGATAAGACCAGAGAGTTAGTAGTATAAACTGAGGATTAAGTAAAAAAAAATATTAAACATTATAGGATTTTATTTGACCCAACAGTTCCTTTTCTGGGTATATAATGATATTACAAAAAGTTCATGGAAGGTGAATTGAAAAGATAAGTTTGTTTTGGTACAAAAAGATTTTTTTTTAAAGATTTATTTATTTATTTATTTGAAAGTCAGAGTTACAGGGAGAGAGAGCCAGCCAGTGATCTTTCAACTGCTGGTTCACTTCCAAATGGCTACTGCTTTGCCAGGCCAAAGCCAAGACCTGGAGGTCTACCATGTCACTGCAGAGGCCCGAACACTTGGGCCACCTTACACTGTTTTCTTAGGTGCATTAGCATGGAGCTGGATCAGAAGTGGAGCAACTGGGCCGGCGCCGCGGCTCACTAGGCTAATCCTCCGCCTAGCGGCGCCGGCACACCGGGTTCTAGTCCCGGTCGGGGCTCCGGATTCTGTCCCGGTTGCCCCTCTTCCAGGCCAGCCCTCTGCTGTGGCCAGGGAGTGCAGTGGAGGATGGCCCAGGTGCTTGGGTCCTGCACCCCATGGGAGACCAGGAAAAGCACCTGGCTCCTGGCTCCTGCCATCGGATCAGCGCGGTGCGCTGGCCGCAGCGCGCCAGCCGCAGCGGCCATTGGAGGGTGAACCAACGGCAAAAAGGAAGACCTTTCTCTCTGTCTCTCTCTCTCTCACTGTCCACTCTGCCTGTCAAAAAATAAAAAAAAAAAAAAAAAAAAAAAAAAGAAGTGGAGCAACTGGACTGGAACTGGCGCCAGTATAGGATGCTGGCATTGCAGGTTTAACCCTCTATGCCACAATGCTGCCCCCAGTGAGAAAAGTTTTGAAATCTGTTTTTTTTTTTTTATTTAAAGTTTATGGAAAATGTATTATCTTATAATTAAGTTTTTTGCATGAACTTTTAAAATTGCATTCATTTTTAAATTTCATTAAATGTGAAAGGCACAGAGAAATAGCTTCCATTCACTGGTTCACACAACAAATGCCTGCAATAGGTAGGGCTGGGCCAGGGTAAAGCTGGGAGCCCAGAACTCAATTCAGGTCTCCCATGTGGGGCGCAGGGACTGAAGCACCTGCTCCCCCCACCCCAGCCTGTCCTGTATATACTAGCAGAAAGCTGGAATTGGAAGCAGCGCAGAGACCTGAACCTAGGCTCTCCAGTATGGGGTGCAGGCATTCCAAGCAGTGTCTTAACCAGTGCTCCAAAACATCACTCCTCATAGCTTTTCATAATACTCATTTTCTTTAAACTTTCTGACTCCTGTATACACAGCAATTGAAAGCAGGGTCTTGAACAGATTTTTTATATAATGCTTATTTCCTCTTTTTCTCTTTCTCTCTGTTTCTCTCTCATTTAGAGGCAGAGAGAGAGTAAGCCCGCATCCTCTGGTTCTCTCCCTGCAACAGCCAGGAGTGGGCTGGGGCTGAAGCCAGGAGCAGGGAATTCAGTCATTTTTTTCTATTTGAGTGGCAAGAACCCAGCTACTTCAGGTATCACTGCTACCTTCCATGGTCTGCATTAGTCAGAAGTATAATCAGAATCTAGAGCTCGAGCCCAAGTACTCTGGTCTGAGACACAGGCATTCTATCCAGTGTCTTAACCACTAGAGCAAATGCCTGCCCTCTGTGGAACAGATTTTTTTTCTTCTAAAGATTTATTTATTTATGTGAAAGACAGAGTTTAGAGAGAGAGAGAGAGAAAGAGAGAGAGATAAATCCTCCATGTACTGGTTCACTCCCCAAATGGGAGAACTGAATGAAGCTCCTGGTTCCTGGCTTCAGTCTGGTTCATGCCTGGCTGTTATAGCCACTTGGGGAGTGAATCAGTGGATGTAAGACATCACTATCTCTGATTCTGCCTCTCCCTCTCTGTAACTCTGCTTTTCAAATAAATGCATAAATCTTACCAAAAAAAGGACAAATACTTACGCTTGCATTTATATGAGGTACTTAGGCAAGTCAGATTTATAGAGACAGAAAGCTGAATGGAGTTGTGGGGGGCTGGGTGAACAGGGAAAGGCTTTGTTCACAGAGCATAGACTTTCAGTTTTGCAGATGAAAGAGTTCTGAGGTTGGTTGCACAACAGTGAGAGTACAGGTAGTACTACTGAACTGTATGCTTAGAAATGGCTCAGGTAATACATTTTATGTATATTTTACCACAGTGAATAAAGTTGTAGGATTTTGTTGGTAATGTAGGAGAAATAGTCATAACATTTGCCTAAGGTGGAAGGAATGAACAGGGGTATGTCTGCCTTTACCTTTTTATAGAAGGTAGTAAAGGTTAATTTTTTCTTGTTAAATTTAAAATCTTGACAGAAGGCTACAGAAGTTAAGAGTGATTTCTTTTTTCTAAAAGATTTATTTATTTATTTGAAAAGCAGATTTACAGAGAAAGAGAGTGAAAGAAATCTTCAATCTGCTAGTTCACCCCTCAGATGGTCACAGTAGCCAGGGCTGGGCCAGGCTGAAGCCAGGAACCTGGAACTCTATTCAGGTCGCCCACATGGGTGCCAAGGGCCATCTTCCACTGCTTTCCCAGGTGCATTAGCAGGAAGCTGGATCAGAAGTGGAGTGGCAGAACTGGAGCCCATATGGGATGCTAGCATCGCAGGCAGTAGCTTAACACATTGTACCATAATGCCAGCCCCAAGAGTAGAGTTTTATTAACTTTTGCCTACAGTGTGATGATTCAGAATTGATAAAACAAGTGAAATCATTTTTTAAGACTCTTGAGAAGGGTCTTTAGAATGGGATGAGCTATAGACAAAATTAAGCAAGATAAAGCTCTTAGGAACTGACTTTAATTTTTACTGACAGTTGATGGGCCCTGTATACTTAGAAATCTATTTCAGGCTTTAGTTACATTTTTAACTTGTATCTTCAGATCCCAGAAACTAAAAATGAAAGAAAATAATAGTGAAAGTGTCCAGATTTTCAGTGGAAAAGTTAGGCATGCTTACTTATTTGAGAGAGGAAGAGAGCAAGAGAGAGCTCCCATTCATTGATTGACTCTCCAGATGTTCACACAGCTGGGACAGGGCCAGTTGGAAGCCAGGAGTAGGTAACTAGGACAGGTCTCCCATGTGGAAACAGGAACCCAATCACTTGAGCCATCATGGCTGCCTCCCAGGGCCTGCATTAGCAGGAATCTGGAGTAGGAGTGGAGTCTGGTGTCAGACTCAGGACTCTGTTTTGGGATGCGAGTATTTTAATCAGCATCCTAACTTCTAGTCAAAATGCCGCACTTCAGATATTATTTTTTAAATGCAAAACTTGAAATTATTAAGAATGATCATTTTGCTGCAAGTGGTATTGTACTAACAGCTGGATTTTTTTTTAAAGATTTATTTATTTATTTGAAAGACAGAGTTACACAGAGAGGGGAGAGGCAGAGAGAGAGAAGTCTTCCATCCACTGGTTCACTCCCCAGTTGGCCTCAACGGCTGGAGCTACGCCAATCCGAAGCCAGGAACCAGGAGCTTCTTCTGGGTCTCTCATGCAGGTGCAGGGGCCCAAGCACTTGGGTCATCCTCTACTGCTTTCCCAAGGCCATAGCAGAGAGCTGGATGGGAAGTGGAGCAGCTGGGACTAGAACCGGCACCCATATGGAATGCTGGCGCTTCAGGCCAGGGTGTTAACCCACTGCACTGGCCCCCTGAATGCGCTCTTTTTTTTTTTTTTTTTTTTTTTTTTGACAGGTAGAGAAATAGAAAGGTCTTCCTTCTGTTGATTCACCCCCTAAATGGCCGCTACAGCCAGCGCTGCGCCAATCCAAAGCCAGGAGCCAGGTGCTTCCTCCTGGTCTCCGATGCAGGTGCAGGGGCCCAAGGACTTGGGCTATCCTCCACTGCCCTCTCGGGCCACAGCAGAGAGCAGGACTGGAAGAGGAGCAACCGGGACTAGAACCCCGTGCCCATATGGGATTCCAGCGCCACAGGCAGAGGATTAACCAAGTGAGCCAAGGCACCGGACCCTGAATATGTTCTTGCTATAAGTCAGGTGTTAGTGATGAATAATTAGAAAATATAAGCTCTAAATCTGAGTTTCTACTTTTGCTCAATTCTTGAATTCATAGCAAAATCAAAAATGTGGCTAAAGTTTTTATGTACTGCACATTTTAAACTTGGACCAATTTGCCTCATCTCTCTGAGAACAGAAAAACCAATTTAGTCATAAATTAAGTGATATTTTAGTGTGTGTGCACCAGCAAATTAAGACTGGCTCTGCTTAGTCCTGATTCAGTTACTTTTACATTAAAATGCATAAACGTGTACTTCTTATGGAAACTTCTGTTTCTTGTTTTATATCACCCACACGAACCACTTTATTACCACATAAGAGGTACTTTGTAAATGTTCAATGAAATGCAAAAGAAAGTCGGCTTCTTGTCCATATTATTATTATTTTTAAAGAATTTATTTATTTGAGAGGTAGAGTTACTGACAGTGAGAGGGAGAGACAGAGAGAAAGGTCTTCCATTCACTGGTTCACTCTCCAATTGGCCTCAATGGCCAGAGCTGAGCTGATCTGAAGCCAGGAGGCAGGAGCTTCCTCCAGGTCTCCTGTGTAGGTACAGGGGTCTAAGCACTTGGGCCATCTTCTGCTTTCCCAGGCCATAGCAGAGAGCTGGATTGGAAGTGGAGCAGCTGGGACTAGAACCCGTGCCTGTATGGGATGCTAGCACTGCAGGTGGAGGATTAACCTGTGCCACAGCACCAGCCCCTGTCCATATTATTTTAAAAACAATTTTGTTGAGATGTAGTTTACATTGCCATAAGATTCACCCATTTTTTTATTTTTATTTATTTTTATTTTTTTTAAAGATTTATTTTATTTTTTTATTATTTATTTATTTTTTTTGACAGGCAGAGTAGACAGAGAGAGACAGAGAGAAAGGTCTTCCTTTGCCGTTGGTTCACCCTCCAATGGCTGTCGCGGCCGGTGTGCTGCGGCCGGCGCACCGCGCCAATCTGATGGCAGGAGCCAGGTGCTTCTCCTGGTCTCCCATGGGGTGCAGGGCCCAAGCACCTGGGCCATCCTCCACTGCACTCCCGGGCCACAGCAGAGAGCTGGCCTGGAAGAGGGGCAACCGGGACAGAATCCGGTGCCCCAACCGGGACTAGAACCCGGTGTGCCCTCGCCGCAAGGTGGAGGATTAGCCTACTGAGCCGCGGCGCCGGCTATTTTTTTATTTTTTGACAGGCAGAGTGGACAGTAAGAGAGAGACAGAGAGAAAGGTCTTCCTTTTGCCATTGGTTCACCCTCCAATGGCCGCTGCGGCCGACGCACCGCACTGATCCGATGGCAAGAGCCAGGTACTTATTCTGGTCTCCCATGGGGTGCAGGACCCAAGCACCTGGGCCATCCTCCACTGCACTCCCTGGCCACAGCAGAGAGCTGGCCTGGAAGAGGGGCAACCGGGACAGAATCCGGCGCCCCGACCGGGACTAGAACCCGGTGTACTGGCGCCGCAAGGCAGAGGATTAGCCTAGTGAGCCATGGCGCCGGCCAGATTCTCACCCATCTTTAATGTATTTACTGAATTGTGCAACCATTACCATAATTCAAATTTAAAATATTTTCACGATTCCAATACGATTCCTCATACACCTCAATAGCTAACACTGGTTGCTCCCACCAGCCCCTCATCTACATTCTTTGAAGATTGGCCATATCTGGATATTCATGTAAATGAAATTATATGAGATCTTTAAAAAGTTTTGAAAAATATCTGTGGATGCTGCGTGGACAGTCTTGTACTAAAGTATCTTTAATTTCATTTTCCGCAAAATTTTGAAGTTCCCTTGTTATATAATATGTGGTGTTTAGAAGTTACTCTGCTGTACTTCATTATAAGTTCTTCATTCCTTTTCATTGGTCCATATTTTATAGACTTTTCTCATTTAGATAGGACATTCTTTTTAACTTTTAATTATGATGTTTATTGAATTTATTAATTATTGGCTCTCACAAAAGTTATAGAAGTAGCACAGATAATTTTTTTTAATTGGAGAGAGCGCATTCCTCAAATGTGTGGTAGCCAGGCTGTGTCAGACTGAAACTTGGAGCCAGGAATGCAGTCCAGGTCTCCTATACGGGTGGCAACAACATGAGCCACCACCATGACGTAATTAGAGGAAGCTGCAGCCAGGGATCAAACCCAGTTACTCTAGTGTGAGATGTGAGCAAACAACCACTAGGCTAAATGCCTCCCAGAATGCCTTAGCAGGAAGATATACAAGAAGCAGAGGTACTAGGACTTGGTGCAGCTTCTCATTCACTGCTCCAAACTCTTACCTGCTAGATTGACTTTTATTTTGAGTGTAGGCCGACTGTTTTGTAGACTGTCCCTCAATTTGGTTAGGTCACATGTTTTCTCAAGATTAGATATGGTTGTTCATTTTGGCAGGAATGTTACAGAATTGATATGTCTTACTATATCCTGTTAGGACACACATGAATTTAGTTTACCACAGTATTGGTGAGATAATTTAGATCACTTGGTTTATGTGATGACTACCAAATGTTTCCACTTAAATGTTTATTTTCATCTACTTGAAAGAGAGAGAGAGAGAAAGAAAGGGAGAAAAACAAAAAGGAGAGATCTTTCACCTGCTGGTTCACTCCCCAAATGCCTACAACAACCAGGGCAGGCATTGTGATCTGGAATGCAGGTGTCTCAACTGGTGGCTTACCCTGTTGTGCCACAGTGCCCACCCAAGTTTCTCCACTTATAAAGATGACATTTTCCGCTTTATACTCATGATTAGTAAGTGTCTTGGTGGAACCAGGGACAGGGGGAAAGATACTTTGGTGCTATATAAATTTTCTTGTTTCTTACTCGTCTTTGCTCAATAATTTTATTTCCTAAAAATTTTTATTTGCTTTCATCTGCTTGAAGGTCAGAGTAGAGTGATACACACAATACAGGGGTGGGGGTGGGGGGCAGAAAGAAAGAGAGAGAAAAATCGGTCTTCCATCACTGGTTCACTCTTAAAATGCCTACAATAGCTAGACTGGATCAGGCTGAAGCCAGGGGCTCAGAAATCCATGTAGGTCTCCCACATGGGTGGCAGGGACCTAAGTACTTGGGCCTTCAACTTCTGTTGCCTCATAGGGTGCATTAGCAGAAAGCTGGATTCAGAGTGGAATAGCTGGGACTTGAACTGGCATACTGGTATGGGATGCAGGTATTCCAAGGAGCAGGTTAAGCTGCTTTGCCTTCCACTTGGTTTTAGTATCTCATTATTACCTATTTCTGATCTACTTTGTAAACTATAAAGTTAGCTCTACAGTATTACCGCATTGTTAACAATGTGTTGCTTAAAATGACATTTATTGTCTGGCTGTTTGTGTGTCAGGAGTGCGGGCACAGGCTTTTTGGGTCCTCTGCAATGATGAAGACATGATGAATCCACTTCCAAGCGCTCATGGTGTTTGGCAGGTTTCAGATCCTTGTGGGTTATCAGATGCGAGACATAGGCTTAAGGCTAGGCTAAATGCCTGTACCAAAGAATTTTTATTTAGCCATTACCTTGATTCTTCAAATGTCAATAACATTCATTCAACTCTCATCCATGTATCTGTCCCTAGCTGGCTGTTGGCTACAGGCCGTCCTGAATCCTTTCCCAAATGGGCCTTCCTAGCGTGGCTACAAAGGGCAGCCAGGGAGAGTCACCTGGTCAGAAGGGTACTGCAGTCTTAGGAAAACAGCCACTAAAGTGACACCCCAGCGCCTTTCTGTACTGTTTACCCACAATCCAGGGGAGGCGTGTGAGTATCAGGTTTGCAAAGCCTTTATAATTGTACTTGAAAATATGCTTTCATATAAGAAATTTCCATATTACCAAAATGCCAAATTGCTTTTATATCAGTATTCTTCAAGTGAAAAGCTAATTTCTTCCCTAAAGATCATTACCATGTCATTCTGATAATTAAATTTTGGTGTTATAATCTAAAGACATTCATTCCAAAACCACTGTATCATCTTAGCCTCTTCATCTTTGACTTGCCTGTTGATCTTTGTTAAGTAAAGTAGCCCCTCCATGTGCATCTGTGGACAGCTAGGACTCTGACTCTCTTTTGAGTATGTGTTTCCTTGTGGTTGGCCAACAACTACTATGCCATCCACTGTGTCTTTCTTTTTTTTTTGAGGGAAAGTATCTGCTGCTATAGTTTTTGTTTTGTTTTGTGTTAGGTAGTGTGCCTATGACAAAGGTAGTAATTTTGAAAAAAGAGCTTTACTCTTTTTCAGAAAGTTCCTTGATTTTTTTAATAGCTTATTCATATATTTTTGGATTTTTTAATGTTTTTGTACAAATGATACCTGATAAAACTCTCAATATTGAAGAAATGTACACTGGAGAAAATATCCTAGGACTCTGTCACTAGCAGTAAGCATTGTTTATTGCATGATTAAGAAAAGTTGCTTGGCCAGCGCCGTGGCTCACTAGGCTAATCCTCCACCTAGCGGCGCTGGCACACCTGGTTCTAGTCCCGGTCACGGCGCCGGATTCTGTCCCGGTTGCCCCTCTTCCAGGCCAGCTCTCTGCTATGGCCTGGGAGTGCAGTGGAGGATGGCCCAAGTGTTTGGGTCCTGCACCCCATGGGAGACCAGGATAAGCACCTGGCTCCTGCCTTCAGATCAGCACAGTGTGCCGGCCGCAGCGCGCCAGCCGTGGCGGCCATTGGAGGGTGAACCAACGGCAAAGGAAGAGCTTTCTCTCTGTCTCTCTCTCTCACTGTCCACTCTGCCTGTCAAAAAAAAAAAAAAGAAAAAGAAAAAAAAAGCTGCTAGAGTTTTCTGCGTTTTTTTTTTTTTTTTAATTGACAGAGTTCGACAGTGAGAGAGAGACAAAGGTATTCCTTCTGTTGGTTCACCCCCTAAATGGCCGTAACAGTCAGAGCTACACCGATCCGAAGCCAGGAGCCAGGTGCTTCTTCCTGGTCTCTGATGCGGGTGTGGGGCCCAAGCACTTGGGCTATCCTCCACTGCCTTCCTGGGCCACAGCAGAGAGCTGGACTGGAAGAGGAGCAACTGGGACTAGAACCTGGTGCCCATATGGGATGCCGGAGCCACAGGCGGAGGATTAACCAAGTGAGCCATGGCGCCGGCCCCGCTGGAGCTTTATTTACCATGAGAGAATATTAATTTCTAAATGATTCCCAAAGTTGAGGGAACAGAAAATTAAAAATTCTGAGGGTGTGTGTTGTTTTTTTTTTTTTAAAGATTCATTTTATTTATTTGAAAGAGTTACAGAAAGAGCTAGAGACAGAGAGAGAGGTCTTCCATCCGCCAGATTGGAAGAGGAGCAGCTGGGACTAGAAGGACTTTAACCTACTGCGCCACAACGCCAGCCCCGTGTTGTTATTTTAAAATAAGAGTTGAGAAAATAAAAAGCATTTACATTTATATTACCTAAGTACAACTAACTGTATACTACTTAAATTTTTTCCCTTCCATTCCCAAATTGTTTATTTTGCATTTTTGTTGTTGTTGTTGCTGGATTTCTTGATCAAATAGAATTTTTGAGATTATGGTGTCGATCTTTTCTCTGAAATCTTATAGGTTTAAAACAAATTTTCTGTTTTACATTTATGGTTGATAAATAGGATTTCCTTCACATTTTTCTTAAGAACCTTGTTTACTTTCTTGTGGCATTGAGTATTGCTAAGAGCTTGCTTTTTTGGTCCGTTTTTGCTGCATAATCTCAAAATTTTATTGGCTTATTACAACAAAAGCAATTTTATTTGTCATGTCCTTAGGTTAGCTGAGCTAGTAGTGGTTGGCAAGGCTTGGCTCTAGGCTGTGAATTGTTCTGTTTATGGAACCTGTGGCATTGCTTTCCTGGTAATCAGAAGCATAAACAAAACAGTGCAAGTACATTTTAACATCATATTCTGTCATGTCTGTTATCATTTCATGGACCAAATCAAGTCTGTGGCCACACCCAGCATCACTGGAGTAGTAAAGTATATTTTACCTACTCTTGTGTACTTACAAGGTCATATGATAAAATGGATCATGAATTAAAAAATAATAATTCACCCTGCCACTTTGACTTTTTGTGCCTGGATGCAGTTTAATTTTTTTCTGAATCCTTGAAGTTCAGATTTAGAAAAAAAATTAAGATGCATGTTTGAGTATCTGAGTACTTGAGGTAATCTGTACAAGTTTGGCTAATACCTTGTCTCTTTGTATATTATTTAATGTACATTATGGATTCATAAAGATTGTATTTTCTCATTAATTGAAGAGATTTATTTACCTTTGAATATTCTGTAGCTTCTGTTTCCTTTTCATATATCTCTGTAAATTTGAATGCTTTTACCTAGGTATTTTATATCAAATAGGATATTTTTAGTTGTAAACAACAGGAAACAGTGTAAACTGGCTTAAACATTGAAGGAAATTCATCATCTAATGTGAGTGAAAAAAGCAGGCAAAATCTGATTCAGGTGCTCGAAGCAGTTTCATCAGTGTCATCCATCATGATTGCTAGCAAGCTGGGGAGCTGGGTGTCTTCAGGTTCAAACATAGAAGGAGAGACAATATGCTTCCCAGAGACCTTAAATAAAATCGCATGCCGGACTCTGGCTGGCCCATTATGGAATCAGATGTTAAACTAATTTTTTTCTTACAATGTATATAATTATAAATTACAGGTGTTTTGGAAAAGTGTCTTCTTTAAGCAAGAGACATTAAAGCAGAAATCTGAAAAGTGAATTGGAGCCAACGAGGAGAACAAGTGAGAGTTATCATTGCAAACAGAAGCATTAGGCCAAGCAGTCAGAAGAACTAAGTTACAGATGGAAAGATGGCTGGAGCAGAGGAAGTATGTAGGAGAATGGTCAAGGTCAGATCACACTGATCATCTTGAACTTTGTCCTAAGAACAGTATGATAATATGAATGAATTTTAAACTAGACAGGGGGGAGCACCATTATATTCATTTTTAAACGGTTACTCTGGGGTCCGGCACTGTGGCACAGCAGGTTAAAGCCCTTGCCTGAAGTGCCGGCATCCCATATGGGCACTGGTGCTAGTCCTGGCTGCTCCACTTCCGATCCAGCTCTCTGCTATGGCCTGGGAAAGCAGTAGAAAATGGCCAAAGTCCTTGGGCCCCTGCGCCCACATGGGAGACTGGAAGAAGCTCCTGGCTCCTGACTTCGGATTGGCTCAGTTCTGGCTGTTACAGCCATCTGGGGAGTGAACCAGCAGATGGAAGACCTCTCTCTGTCTCTGCTCTCTCTGTAACTCTGTCTTTCAAATGAATAATTAAATCTTTAAAAAAAATGGTTACTCCGGCTTCAAAGTGAAGAATAGGTGGGAGTCTAGATGAGTCTAGATGTCTCACTGGAGATGGGGAACACTGGAACATCACCAGACTGGGACGGGGGCGGGGTGGGGCACAGATTGCTGAAGAAACCACCTAGAATCTGACATATACAATATGTAAGTTTGTATATTCTGTGACCTGCACAGTTATGTTGCAGGATGGTGCTATTGCTTCCATTTTACAGGTGTGTGAGATTACAAGTGTTAACATTGATTTGCCTAATTTGCATAGATCTGAATTCAGATTGCTTTGAACCCCCAAATCAGGCTCTTTTACTATGCAGTTATGTCTCTTTTCATGAGTTACTATATTTACTTCAACTAAGCGGTGCAATTGTATACTTCAAGTCTCTCGACTCTGCTAGCCACTGCTAAAGAACTACTTTTATTGCAAGAGAGCTGAAAAAGGCTGTTGGCAATATTATTGAAGTTATTTTTGTTCTTTGGGCTTTGTATATAAACATGTTAGTATATATCCTTAGGTACGCTACATTCAGCATACCATTAGAGCATTGCACTTAATTCCTTTCCCTGAAAGAACCCCTACCTCTTCAACTCCAACTTTGTGAGCATAGACAAGAAAAATTAGAAGCCAGCTTGTCTTGTGATAGTTTTGTAATCTTTTGAGGTGGTTCTTATTACAGCTGTCTCAAGTGTAGTTACTTCCCCCTGTTAAATTAAGATGGTGTTGATCTCAGTACTATAGATGAAGCTTTATTTCTTCAAATCATTCCTTTTCTTTAATTATAGAATCTGGGATATGCTCTCATGAAATGTATTCTTGCCATCATGAGCCTTATACCTGCTTTACTCCTCTGCCATTGCTTCATTATTCATAAAAAATAAACTTGCCAGGGTTCCCTGACTTTTTGTGTTTTTCTGAGATCAAATATAAATTTTATTTTAAATAGTGCAGGTCTTGTATATCTTGTGAATTTTTCAAAACTTATTTTCTTCAAAAGAAAATTAGACTCAGACTTGAAAGAAAAACGTTCTGACAGTGTCCCTGTAGTTACTTTTTTACCACATCTTTTCATCAGAATGCATGTGCCCTTTACTTTTATAGTTTTCACTTTAAGGAGAGTGTTGTTTTTTTTGTTTTTTTTTGTTTTTTTTGTTTTTTTTTTTTTGTCTTTTTTTAATTAATTTGAAACGCAGAGTTAGAGAATATCTTCCATCCGCAGGTTCATTCCCCAAATGGCCACAGTGGCAGGAGCTGGGCCGATCCAAAGCCAGGAGTCAGGAGTTTCTTCCTGGCCTCCCACGTGGAGCCATCTCTGCTGCTTTCCCAGGCGCATTAGCAGGGAGCTGGATCATAAGTGGAATAGCTGGGACTCCTTCCAGTGCCCATGTGGCATGTCTACACTACAGGCAGAGGCTTAAACTTCCAAGCCACAGCACTGGCCTCCTCATTTTAATTTTTGTTATAAGTACTAAGACCTAGACTGGATTATTTGTTTTTTTTTTCCTCTCTGACTTAAGATACTTTATAAGTACAGGTTTGCAGTATTTTCTTCCATAATTTTTCTTTTTTTAAATGTTTAATTTTTATTTATTTGAAAGGCAGAGAGAGAGGAATCTTCTGCCTGCTGTTTCATTCCCCAGATGGCCACAATAGCTGGTGCTGTGCCAGGCCAAAGCCAGGGGCTTCTTCTGGGTCTCCCATGTGAGTGCAGGGGCCCAGGCACTTGGGCCATCTTCTGCTGCTTCTCCAGGCCATTAGCGGGAGCTTAATCGTAAGTGGGGCAGCTGGGTCTGTGGTTTAACCTGCTCTGCTACAGTGCTGGCCCCTCCATAATTTCAGTATCCCAAATTGTTGAAAAATGGTTTCTTTCCTTAGCACCAGAACTCATTTGACAACACTTATTTTGAAATGACATAAGACTATACATAGTTTGCTTATCTCACTTAGTATGAGTGTCTATAGTTTTCATTGTGTTTGAGTATGAGATATCATCCCAGTCTTTTTGATGGTGTTACATTATTTACATTATATCCTGTTAGCTTTCTAAAATTAAAAAAATTCTTATGACTGAAATATTTGGCCCAAGTAGATGAAGGATTATAGTAATAGCACTGATAACAGTATGGAGTGGCCGTTTGCTCCCTTGTCTACCTTTCCCATCAGACTCTGAGCTAGTAACAGTTTCCTCTTTGAATCCTCAGACCCTAGATTATTGCCTTCATCAGTAAGAACCTAATATTGAAATTGCAAACTATTTTTTAATGTGAATTTACCAGATAGGTTATTGAACTTTGATACATATGCTTTTTTTTTTTTTTTTTTTTTTTTGACAGGCAGAGTGGACAGTGAGAGAGAGAGACAGAGAGAAAGGTCTTCCTTTGCCGTTGGTTCACCCTCCAATGGCCGCCGCGGCCGGCGCGTTGCGGCCGGCGCACCGCACTGATCTGGTGGCAGGAGCCAGGAGCCAGGTGCTTTTCCTGGTCTCCCATGGGGTGCAGGGCCCAAGCACCTGGGCCATCCTCCACCGCACTCCCGGGCCACAGCAGAGAGCTGGCCTGGAAAAGGGGCAACCGGGACAGAATCCGGTGCCCCGACCAGGACTAGAACCCGGTGTGCCAGCGCCACAAGGCGGAGGATTAGCCTAGTGAGCCGCGGCGCCG
The DNA here is from genome assembly GCF_051225735.1 of Oryctolagus cuniculus. Taxonomy (NCBI): domain Eukaryota; kingdom Metazoa; phylum Chordata; class Mammalia; order Lagomorpha; family Leporidae; genus Oryctolagus; species Oryctolagus cuniculus. Next base: position 181,911,152 of record NC_142868.1, read on the forward strand.
GCCCCTATGCTCTTTTTAAGCTCTTTCCTATTCTGCATTCTTCTTGTGGCAGTCTTGGCTTTAGCATTTATGATGTGACATTGAACAGCTTATTTAACACCTTTATATGTTAGTCGTTTGTAAAAATGGTGCAGTCATTTTGTTTGCCTCCTGAGATTGTTGTGAAGGCTTCCTGGAATTAGCACTCCTTTAGTTGTTAATATAGCTGCAGCTGTTGTTCATATCCCATTGGTTACGTCATTAATACGTGGTCAGGCGTTCCCTTTATTAATGAATTTGTAAGTCATTTTCATTGTTTTGACACTTCTGACAATCCTTAGCTCCTTGTGGCTTCATTTTTATAAATAGATACAAGTGGGATTGTTAAATCAGTGATCCCAAATATTTCACAGAAAATTGCAAAAATAGTACATTGAGTCCCGTTTACACTCTGCTCAGTTTGCTGTGATGGTGATGTCTTATGTCACTCCAGTTCAATCAAAACCAGACAATTGCCATTGGTGTAAGACCAAGACTTAAATTCATTTGCTTTCACCCAATTTGACTAATAGTATTTTGACTTAATTTGATTTTCTTTGACTATTGTTATGTGCTACTTTTCATTGGCCCTTTACATTCATGTTTTCTGAATCACTTATTCATACCCTTTATGTCTTTTCTAATGAGTTGCTGGTGTTTTCCTAAAAGAAGCTCTTCATAGAACTATTTATCTTTTATTTGCCATATGTTTTGCAGTTAATTATTCTAGCTTTATTTTCCATTATGTTGTTGATTTTTTTCTGTATAGAAATATTTATTTTTTATTATATATATATTAAAGAGTTATTTATTTGAAAGGCAGAGTTAGAAAGAGAGGTCTTCCATCTGCTGGTTCACTCCCCAAATGGGTGCATCTGCCAGGGCTGAGCAAGGCCAAAACCAAGAGCCAGGGCCTTCATCCTGGTCTCCCACGTGGATACAGGGGCTTGGGCACTTGGGCCGTCCTCTGCTGCTTTCCGAGATGCATTAACAGGGAGCCGGGTTGGAAGTGGAGCAGCCAGAACTGGACCCGCTGCCCATCTGGTAGGCCGGCATTGCAGGCAGCAGTTTCACCTGATGGACACAGCACTACACCAGAAATCTTTATTATTAATACAGCCAAATGTCTGTTGTGGTTTTGAATTTGTTTTGTAAGAATGTTTATCTTTTAGGTGTTTCATTTAGGATTCTTTCAATGTTTTATGACTTTTTAAAAAAGATTTATTTTATTTATTTGATAGAGTTAAAGAGAGAGGTAAAGACAGAGAGAGGTCTTCCATCCGCTGGTTCACTCCCCAGGTGGCTGCGATGGCCAGAGCTATACTGATCCGAAGCCAGGAGCCAGGAGCTTCTTCCTGGTCTCCCACATGGGTGCAGGGGTCCAAGGACTTGGGCCATCTTCTACTGCTTTTCCCAGGTCATAGCAGAGAGAAGGGTCGGAAGTGGAGCAGCCAGGTTTCAAACCAGCACCCATGTGGGATGCCGGCACTTCAGGCCAGGGTGTTAACCCTCTGTGACACAGCACTGGCCCCACTGTTTTATGACTTAACACCTCAACAAATTCCATGTTTTTAAGGCAAGATTTGATACAGTGGAAAAAGTAATACTGCTTTAAAAAATTTTTTCCCCTTTTTTCTCAATATTTCCCTTTTGATGCTGCATTTCTCTTTACACTTTTCACCTTGCCATTATTTTTTCTGTCCAAATCCTTTCTCATCAAAGGTTTAGGTTAGGTCTCATTTCCTAATGTTACTCAGATGAAGAGAGGATGTCTTTTGAAGATTTCCTAGACAGTGGGTCCTCCCTGCCTGCTTCTAATGCTCCAGTAAATAGCTGCTTGGATTCGTGTATCTGTCCCTGAGTCTGTCACTGTGGGCTGGACTGAGGCGTGCGTGTGTCAGGGCTCATTAAGCCAGTGCAGATCTGCTCTTTGTTGAGCACGAGATTAAGTCCCTCTAAAACACGTGAGCAGTAGTGGGAAAGCCAGTGTTCCCAGGACGTTTTAGGTATTGTCTGGAAAAGGGCACAGATGCCAGATAATCAAGGCACAGATGACCATTTCATAATCCGTCTTCTACAAAACATAAATGGCACCTTTTGGCTTTATTATATTCTGTTTCTGCATTTTTTGTTTTCCTCTGCCAGCTGTCTATAAGAATGCTCATTTGCCTTTTCATCCTGTCCCAGTTGCCTCAATAATAGTGGCTTGATGTACTTTTTATTGTCTTTTTAAGCAAGTCTTCCATGATTGTTTTCCTAGATATTTCTTGGCAATATTTATTTGAACAAATGTTAGAATCCCAACTGGAGTTTCTTTGTGCGTATGTGTTTTAAGATTTATTTATGGGACTGACGCTGTGGCAAAGCAGGTACCACTGCCTGCAGCGCCGGCATCCCATATGGGTGCTGGTTCTAGTCCTGGCTGCTCCACTTCTGATCCAGCTCTCTGCTATGGCCTGGGAAAAGCAGTAGAAGATGGCCCAAGTCCCTGGGCCCCTGCACCCACATGAGAGACCGGGAAGAAGCTCCTGGCTCCTGGCTTCGGATCGGTGCAGCTCTGGCCATTGCAGCTAACTGGGGAGTGAACCAGCAAATGGAAGACCTCTTTCTCTGCCTCTCCTCTCACTGTGTAACTCTGACATTCAAATGAATAAATACATCTTTTTTAAGATGTATTTATTCATTTGAAAGGCAGAGTTAGAGAGAAAGAGCAAATGATCTTCCACTCACTGGTTCATTCCCCAAATGGCCGCAACGGCTGGTGGTGGGCCAGGCTGAAGTCAGGATTCTAGAACTGCATCTGAGTCTCCCATGTGGGTGGCAAAGTACTTGGGCCTTGTTCTGCTGCTTTCCCAGGTACTTTAGCAGGGAGCTAGATTGGAAGTAGAGGAGCTAGTACCTGAACCAGCACTCACATAGGATGTCTGCATCACAGGCAGTGGCTTAACCTGCTGTGCCACAACTCTGGCCCCAACATTATATGTATTTTTAGCATAGAACTATGTAAATTAGATGACTATAACAATGAAAGCCATCGTGGAGATGCTCAAAATTTTCTTCATCAAAAGGTTTTCTTTGGTGCTGGCATTATGGTGTAGTGGGTAAGTCTTCCTCGCCTGTAGCGCTGGCATCCCATAGGACTTTGGTTTGTATCCCAGCTGCTCCACTGCCAATACAGCTCCCTGATAATGGCCTGGGAAAGGCATCAGAGGATGGTCCAAGTGCTTGAGCCCCTGCTACCCACAGGGGAGACCTGGAAGAAGCTTGTGGCTCCAGCGTCAGCCTGGCCCATCCCTGGTCCTTGCAGCCATCTAGGGAGTAAACCAACATGTGAAAGATCTCTTTCTGTGTAATTCTGACTTTCAAATAAATAATTTTTTAAAAGCCTTTATTTTTTTTCTTTGTGTTGTCCTCCTCCTGTATTGAGGGGGATACAGACCTTGTCTCCAGTGTCTGGCCCTCCATACTTAGTTCCAGAAGGCAGTGGGCACATGATCTGTGCCCCTGTTGGAGAGCACTTGTCTTCAGGGACACCCAAGATAACTCACAGCCTCTTGGAGTGCCTATTTTTGGTTACTGAGTAGTTTCAAAGAGAACTGAGAGGGAGAGGAGTTGGGAATACATATTTAAGTTGCCCTACCCCTCAGGTCTTATGAGGAATCTTTAAAAAACTTTTAAGGTTGCCGCACATCTCCAGTCAAGAAACTCCAGACCTCTAACTGCTCTGTATAATCTTTCCATATGTTTTCCTGCTACTTAGTTTTTTCATTTGTTCTGATATTTTGTGCAAATATATTTTTGCTATTTTCCTCAGATATAAGAATCTTGCCTTTAAGTATTACAGCATTATCTTTAAACTCTACAGGTCTTCTATTTATTTGTTTAACATTTATTTTATTTATTTGAAAGGCAAAATAACAGAGCAGGAGATACAGAGATCTTCCATCTGCTGGTTCACTAATCCAATGTCCACAATGGCCAGGACTAGTCCAGGCCTGAATTCCATCCAAGTCTCCCATGAGAATAGCAGGGGCTCAAGTACTTGGGCCGTCTTACGCTGCTTTCCCCAGGGAGTTGGAATGGAATCAGGGCAGCCGGGACTCAAACACTGGCACTGCAGAATGGGGTGCTGGCATCTGAAGCAGCAGCTTAACCTGCTGCACCACAATGCCAGCCCCGATACTATCGCTTATCGTAGCAGCTGATTCTTTTTTTTTATTTTTTATTTTTTTGACAGACAGAGTGGACAGTGAGAGAGAGAGACAGAGAGAAAGGTCTTCCTTTGCCATTGGTTCACCCTCCAATGGCCGCCGTGGCCGGCGCGCTGCAGCCAGCGCACTGCGCTGATCCGAAGGCAGGAGCCAGGTGCTTCTCCTGGTCTCCCATGGGGTGCAGGGCCCAAGCACTTGGGCCATCCTCCACTGCACTCCCGGGCCATAGCAGAGAGCTGGCCTGGAAGAGGGGCAACCGGGACAGAATCCGGAGCCCAGACCAGGACTAGAACCCTTGCGGTGTGCCGGCGCCGCAATGGGGAGGATTAGCCTCGTGAGCCATGGCGCCGGCTGTAGCAGCTGATTCTTAACAGTAGTTCTACAATTTTGTTTTCTATGTCTTAATATGTTTCTTATTTAGAAGCTATTATAATATCCAGTTTCTTCAGCTTTTTATAATTCCTATTGCATTATAAACTAAAGGTTTATCATCCGAGATAAGTGTTATCTTTTTCAGCATAGTGCTAGTCAGTCTACAATTTGATATTTTATACAGAACTTTGTAGGTGATTCTCTGATCAGAAAAAAAGTATGCATCTAATTTACAGTTCTCTTTTCTTTTTCTTAATATGCAAGTAATTATTTTAAAACAAAAATCAACATTAGATTCAGTGGTAAAATTTCATTAATGAATGTTATCCCCTCTATAAAAGGACAAGCTAAGAATACCTTTTAGTAATTTTTATTGTTATTTGTTTTATTAAATAAATATAAAATGACAAGAAAATGAAACCTGGTTGTAATTGGAAAGAAAATAATTTTTATATTTTTGTAGATAATTTATTATATACCTAAAGTTCCAGAAAATATAAATGTATATTAGAATTAATCAACATGTAACTAAGTTGCTACATACAAGATAAATATTCTGAAGCCTATATAATCCATTTTTAAAGTCGTCTCATGATAGATTTAAATACAAGAAACCATGGCAATGTGTTACTTTTAGAGATCAGATTTTATCTGGGACACCAGTGTGCAAGAGGATAAATATTGTTTATTTGAATCTTTGTATTTGTTCTTTTTTCTTTGTTTACTTTTACATTTGTAAAGCTAATGCTAAATAAAATAGGATGTTTATAAAATGTGATGTTTCTGTATTTTTTTAAGATTTATTTTTTTTGAAAGGCAGAATTAGAGAGAGAAGGGGGAGAGATTGATTTTTGATCTGCTGATTCACTCCCCAAATGGCCACAATGGTTGGGGCTGGACCAGGCTGAAACCAGGAGCCAAGAGCTTCATTCAGATCTCCCACATGGGTGGTAGGGGCTCAAGTAATTAGACCATCTTGGGTTGCTTTTTTTAGGCGCATTAGTAGGGAGCTGGATCAGAAGTGGAGCAGCTAGGACTCAAAACTCGTACCCTCGTTGTAGGTAATGGCTTAACCTACTATGCCACAAGGTCATCCTCATTTCTGTACTTGTCTAGAGTTAAATGTTAGTTGCTGAATCAGGATCAAAGAATTGATTTTTTTTTCCTCCTCTTTTGGTAGTTTGTAAAGTGTATATAAGTGAATGAAGTATTGACCAATTAACTTTAAGTGGGTGTTAACATGGGTATTTGGGGAAAGAAACTAATCATTGCGATCTTCATCATCATCTTGTTTTTATTTGTTTTGCAGTGGGACTTCCCCTCTTGCATGCCTGAATGCAATGCTGCACACAAACTCCCGAGGTGAAGAGGGCATCTTTTATAAGGTTCCAGGTAGAATGGGAGTGTATACTCTGAAGGTAAATATTTTTTGGGGGGAGTCATTTAAAAAGAAAAAAGAGAAAGTGACCATTTTTAAGTAATATTTGACTCATCATAGAGAATTCTGTCCTTCAAGAACCTATTTTCAGGAAGAGGCAATATTTTTAATCCTGTACCCAATATATATGTGTGTGTTTTTTTAAACTAATCTCTTACTATGTATAAATAGATCAGAGGAGTGACTTTATTTTTTATTCTTTCTTATTACCTTATCTTTAAATGATGAAGTAAAACATACTTACAGTGCCTTTTTAAGGAGCCTTACTGTATTTGAATAATAAAAGTTACTGTGGAGCATGCTATGTAAATGCTGTATATTACTTTCTCATTTAATTCTCCACACAAGTAGCAGTTATGGTTATTTTTTCTTTTCTTTTTTAGAATGTAGGAAGGTAAAGGTTAGAAGATTGTATTTTCTTGCCTAGTGTTGCAGCCATATAGTATCAGAGCCAGGAAAAGAATGCAGGTCTGTCTCTCACTCCTAGCCCACATTCTTTCTACCAGAAAAAGCTGCTACTTTCCAATTGCTACATTGAGAAGTGACCATTACTTATCAATGACCTTTCCATTACTAACAGGAAAACCAACTCAGATCAGCTTGAGTAAGACAGATAATTTATTTGCCCACATAATTGGAAATTCTAAGAAAACCCAGGCTGGATCCAAGAACTCAAAGGATGTCATCAGGATTGTTCTCTCCACTTTCTTTTGGTTTAGTTCTTAGTTAGGCTTTCTCTTCATCATACATGATTTCATTCCCTACCCTCACTCTGCAAACTTGTCGGTACAGAGCTCTGTTCTAGGAGCTGAGGGAGGAGCCTGTCACCTAATTCTAACTTGGTTTCATTGGTTTGGCTTGGTCCTTGTGGCTGTACCCAAGTGATTACTGTTGCCAAATGTATAGATTTTTCTGATTGGCCGGACTTCAGTTCATGATCACTCTTGTTGTAAAGTTGAGATTAAGCCCACTGAAGCCAGGGGACCTGAAGGAGAGGGCTTGTTCTGCACAGGACATCGATCAGCAACAGGAGAATGAGATTGTCTGTGTTCCGGTGTATGTGGTGCTCTGTCCCCTGCTGCCTCTTTAATTCTGAGCCCTAGTCATCTCTGTGCTCAGTGGTTGTGTGCAGCCCGCTCACAGTCAAAAGATCTAACCTCTTCAAACACCTCCTTTTTGTACTTAATTCCCACATGGAGCTTTCTACATTTCTCTTAGGTTTTAACAATTCTAGACCTTCCATATTGTTAAAAAAAATAAGTAAATAAGTCCCTGCTGTGTTAATAGATGTAGGAAAATAATCAAAGTGTTTTTCCTTTTGTCAGACACCATTCAGTACAATACTTCCAACACCAGACATGTAGGAATTTCTTCCCACATACCAAGCAGTTCTCCAGCAGGTACCAGCTGGATGTCCTCAAATTCACCTCAGTTCTTTTTAAAGATTTATTTTATTTATTTGAAAGAGTTACAGAGAGAGAGAGAGAGAGAGAGAGAGAGAGAGAGAGAGAGAGAGAGAGAGGTCTTTATCTGCTGGTTCATTCCCCAGATGACCACAATGGCCAGAGCTGAGCTGATCTGAAGCCAGGGGCCCAAAGACTTGGGCCATCTTCTGCTGCTTTCCCAGGCCATAGCAGAGAGCTGGATCAGAAGTAGAGTAACTGGGACTCGAACCGGTGCCTCTCTGGGATGCTGGCGCTGTAGGCTGGGGCTTTAACCCGCTGCCCATTGCACTGGCTCTTCACCTCAGTTCTTACGCTGTCTCCTTGGAGATGGGGTCGGGCTCCATAGATTGAGGGCTCAGTCCCATGAAACGGTGGCTGTTTAGGAGGCCAAGATTCTTCTCACTAGAACAAAAGATGTTCCTATCAACCAGGAATTTCTACAGGTCTTAGGAGTTCTGTGATAGGAACTGGGATCAAAGACCAAATATCAGAACAAAAGATTTTTTCTAATGGCTCTGTTGCTCAGGAGATTACAAGAATTTTAGAATTCTCGCTCTCTGTGTCAGGAACCATGGTCAGAGACCAAGTGTATATTTATTATATCAAAATTCCACACCCATGCTGGGAACTGTGGAGCCTGTAGAGACGGGTCCTCTGTGGTGGCTTCTCCCTTGAGGCTCACATTCTGCTTATTGAGATAGGTGCATACTCACAAAACACTATGCTATGAAGTTCTGTGATCGTGAAGAGAAATAAAAGTTGATTTTGACTAAAGGTGTCTAGCTAGTATTTTGTTGTCATCCTCTTAAGATGAGCTGGACTTTGACAGATAAGTAATGTGAGGAAAGGCCTTCCAGGACATGGGAATAGCTTAAGCAAACGCACAGACAAAAGGATCAGAATGTATGTGAAAGTAGAGCCTATAATCTGCATGTGGACTTATGTATTAAGGGGTTAGGATAGTGTAACCACTAGGTTCTGATCAATGGAGTCCTTTGACAGCCTCACAGAGGAGTTTGCTGTGTGTGTGGGAGTAGATGGCAGCGGTTTTTCTCAATAGCATGGTCAAATCCATGTTTAGGAAGATAAATCAGATAGATAGATTTAAGGAGAAAGCAGAGGAAAAGGTGGTTATGGTTGTGTGGAGGAGTTTCAGGTCCTGAACTAAGAGGGTTGGTAAAATATAAACCCCTTCTTTTTCTGTTCTTCAAAATGCACAGTAGCTTTTATACAATCAGTTGGCACACAGATATCTTGACCTGTAGGTTTAACAAGTATCTGAAATAGAATTATCTTTTTTTAACCTTTGACTCCTCCAGAATCAACTGGTCACGGCTCAAATTCTAGATTCATTTCACCCCCTCTTTTACCCATTCAAAATGCTATAAATGTTTTCTATTTTTCTAATGTCCCTTGCCATTTTGTGTTTGCCAGAATTGTTTTTTAATCTGATTATAAAAGTCAACTATGTAGGGAATAAAATAGTGGAGGGAAGAACCACCCATAGTTACATAACTTAGAAATAGCATCCACAAATGCCTTTAAATGTTATATTTTTATATACTACATAAATACACAGTAGCTAATATTTTACTGAATTCTTAAGCCAGGCACTGTTTTAAGCATTTAATAGTAATTAGCTCATTTTGTTTCATAAAGATCTTTTAAAGTTGTTCCTGTTACCTCCACCTTAGAGTCAGGGAAACTGAGGCATGAGAAGGCGAGTCTTTGACCAAGGCTGCACAGTTAGGAAGATAAAGCCAGAAAATCTTTTTTCCTTGTCTTTGATCTTGAAACTAAGCTGTTACATCTCTTAAGTACTAAGCTGACAGAGTTATCCTTTTTGATTAGTATTCTCATTAACTAAGTATGGAAACCAGAGAGATTCATGTGATATTTTTAAAAATTATTTTAATTTGACGCTTGCGTCTTACTAACCAATATCCAGGAACCAATTAGATTTAAATAATGTACTATTTCTTAAGTGTCAGTACTCTCATTCTGTAGTTGAATTCAGAATACACGGTGGTACTTACACACACACACAAACACATGTACATATATTTAACAAAATTATTATATAGGTTTTTTTTTTACAATTCTTGAAAATTTCATCACTTACCTGGATTTTCATCTACCTAATTTTTGTCTAAATTTATCTTGTGTGTTGTACCTGTATATGAATATTGTGTATATACTTTTTAATCTTTGAGAGGAGATAGAAACATTAGTTTATTTGACCCAAAAACAGAAACTACAGGAATTCAGAAAATATTGCTAGCTCTGTTACTGAGTCTTATAATTATTGCTGGCTCTGTTCCTGAACCTGATAATGCTAAAGTTAATCAGTGCAATTAAATTGCAACATTGACTATCAGAAATTTAATTCCTATTTGCTGAAATGGTAATGATTAATCCTAATTGGATGCCTACATTTGCAGAAAGATGTGCCGGATGGGGTGAAAGAGCTATCAGAAGGTTCAGAAGAAAGCAGTGATGGTCAGTCAGATTCCCAGAGTTCTGAGAACAGCAGCAGCAGCAGTGATGGTGGCAGCAACAAGGAGGGAAAAAAGAGCAGGTGGAAAAGGAAAGGTAAATCCACCTGATCCTTCAATAAAGTACTGATTGCTCTAGGACCAGTGCCTGTTAGTAGTTCCTGTTTTCCCATCCCCCAGCCCAGTCAGTCTCTTTCCTTTACCCTCTGGACCAGTACTGTGCAACCACAGACATGTTTGTATTTATATTGTCTCTCACAACACTGTAGCTACTAGCTATGTGTGCCTAGCAAACACTGGAAATATGGCTAATATGACCAAGGAATTTTTTAAAAATACTTTATTTTTAAGAGCAATTTTAGGTTCACTGCAAAATTGAACAGAAGGTACCGGGATTTTTCCACATGCCCCTGTCCCGTCCACATACACTGCTTCCCCTACCATCAAGATCTCCTTCAGATTGGCAACCAATATCACTCAGAGCCCATAGTTTAGATTAGGGTTTACTTTCGGTGTTGACATCCTGTGGGTTTGGACAAATGCATGATATAAAATGACATGTATTCACTATTAGAATTTTATACAAAATATTTTCACTGCCCTAAAAATCCTTGTACTCCATCTGTTCATCTCTCCCTCCCTTTTAACCCCTAGCAACCACTGATCTTCTCACTATTTCCAAAGTTTGCCTTTTCCAGAGTGTCATTTAGAGAGGCTTCTTTCATTTAGTAATACACATTTGAGATTCCTCTATGTCTTTTCATGACTTGATAGCTCAGTTCTTTTGAGTGTGGACTAGCATTCCACCATCTGCATGTAGCAGAGTTTCTTCACATAATGAAAGACATTTTGATTTCTTCCAAGTTTTGGCAGTTATGAATAGAGCTGCTATACACATCTGTGTGCAGTTTTTGTGTGGAGTATTTTCTGTTCTTTTGAGGAACAATCAAGGAGTGTGCTTGCTGGATCATATGGTAAGAGTATGTTTTCTTTTGTAAGAAACTGCCAGACTCTCTGCAAAGTAGCTGTACTGTTGTTCATTCCCTCCAGCAGTGAATACGGGTTCTTGTTGCTGTATATTCTTATCAGCATTTGGTATTAAGTGTTCTGGAATTTGGCCATTCTAATAAGTATATCATTGTTGTTTTAATTTGTATTTCCTAGATAATCATGGATTATGAAGCATCTTTTTGTATATTGTTTTAGGTCAAGGCTTTTTTTTTATTATTGCACTGTAAGAGTTTTTTGTATATTTTGGGTAACAGTCCTTATCAGTACATATTATCAGATTTTTTTTTCAAATATAGTCTTCTAATCTGTGGTTTGTTCTTTTGTTTTCTTGGCAGTTTCTGTCATAGGGCAGAAATTCTGAATTTTTTTTAAAAAAGATTTTATTTTATTTGAAAGGCAGAGTTACAGAGAGGAATGGCCACAGTGGCTGGGGCTGGGCCAGGCCAAAGCCAGGAGCCATGAGCTTCATCCAGGTCTCCCACTTGGGTACAGGGGCCCGGGCACTGGGCCATCTGCTGCTGCTTTCCCAGGTGCATCAGCAGGGAGCTGGATAGGAAATGGAGCAGCTGAGATTTGAGTCAGTGCCCATATGGGATGGCAGCGTTGCAGTCAGTGGTTTAACCCATATGCCACAATGTTGGCCCTTGATATTCTGAATTTTTATAAAGTCTAGCTTATGTACTGTGGGTTGTGCCTTTGAGATTTTTGCAGACCTTCTCCTATGTTATCTTCTAGGAGGTCTAAATTTGTTTTGTATTTAGTTCTGTGATACATTTTGAGTTAATTTTTGTGAAAGGTATGAGATCTGTGTTTAGGTGTTTTTTTTTTTTTCTTTTTTGCATCTGGATGTCCAGATAGGAACTGTATTTGTAATTGAGCTCTAAATAGCCAATAGTAGTTAGTGTTTACCAGATTGAACAACACTTTGTATAGTACCTGGGTTTCTTCTTAGCTGTTGGCCATCCATGGGCTTTTTAAAGATGCTCTTATTTTATTTGTCACTCTAATCCTCCCTTCTAAACTTCAAGCATTTATTGCTTTAACAACTGTCTCCTTACTAGGAAAAGAATGCTTTCATTTCTGCTAGCAAACATTAAGCTTAGTCTGCTGGTCTTTGCTCTTATCCCGTTTGGTGTCTGCTTCATCGCTCACCCAAAAAGCTTTCTTTAAGGAATGATGTGTTTGTTTGCTGCAGCTTTGCTGGAATGGATTTTCCAATTAAGGTCACATAATTACTTATTCCTGCTAATGGTTCTGTAGGTTCTTCTCAGAATTTGTTTGAAGATGGCAAATCTTTTTTATCCCACTGTTTATAATTTGGTATACATGGCCAGGTAAATTTTAAGCCTGCTTCCTTTACAAAGACTGACAAAGTGATATTCCAGAACAAAATTGAGATTCCAGGATTTCCTCAATTTGAATATCCTGTTAACTTAGAGTGAGGGAGAGACAGAGAGATTGGTCTTCCATCTGCTTGTTCACTCCCTAGATGGCCACAATGGCCAGCACTGGGCCAGGCTGGAGCTGGGAGTTTCTTCTGGGTTTCCCACTTGTGTGACAGGGACCCAGGTACTTGGGCGATCATCCACTGATTTCTCAGGCCATTAACAGGGAGCTAGATTGGAAGTGGAGCATCCAGGACTCAAACTGGCATCCACATGGGATGCCAGCTTTGCAGGCAGCAGCTTTTTCCTGCTACACCACAATGCCAGCCCCTGTCCTTTGAGTAATCAGTGAGCTGGCTTTGGATTTAAAAGCTAAGATTATATTTTCTGAAATACTAGCATGTTCCATTTTAAGTCCCTTCAGAATTGATAATGTGTCTGAATCAGAACATTCTGATTCCTTCCCTTCCCTGAGCTAATGTGTGAGGTACTCCTGAAAAGAACTGGGAGAGCTGCTGGAACTGGTGAAGCCTGCTTTGCTCTCTGGTATAGCTTCTATGTCTGCAGTTTGAACAAACTTTGCAAACAGAGGATTCCAGCTTTAATTTCACACCATTTTGAGAGCCACCTCAGTTGTTAGAGACAAGTGGAATGAAAACAAGACAAGGTGGAGGCTCCTCACCAGTTTTCTTGGTGTATAGTTTTAGCATAGTCCTGGTCAGTAGTGAAAGGTGGTGTGGTCCAGGGCCCTCCATTTGCTGGGGTCCTCTAAGCACCCATTTTTGGAAGAATAAAGGGCTTTATATATTCACTGTTTGTTCTCTACTTAAGCTTTTCTTCTTATGCTTGCAAAGGATAGCTGTAAAATTAGGAACCAAGCATCAGGCAAGGGAAACAGCAAAATGGATGTTTCTGAATGGGTTGGACACAGGGAATTGAATATTAAAGGAGGTCAGTCTGATAAACTGGGAACCTGATCCCTGCCTGGGAGTTTACTTATAGGGAGTGGCCCTCACTTTTCAAGAGCCACATGCATCACAGTACCTGTTTGGAGTGGTGACTTGGTGCTCTGTGCTTGCCAATGTTCTGCTCAAAACTAACATTCAGTGACTAGCTCTGGGAACTTGAGATCAGTGTATTGTGCTGTGGGAACATCTAAGAACCCTGTTGTCTGTGGCTTAATAAGTAGATTTGAGTAACGTAAACTTGCCCTACACGCTGTATGAAATAGGAGACATTAACAGCAAAGTAGGCCGGCGCCGTGGCTCACTAGGCTAATCCTCCGCCTTGTGGCGCCGGCACACTGGGTTCTAGTCCCGGTCAGGGTGCTGGATTCTGTCCCAGTTGCCCCTCTTCCAGTCCAGCTCTCTGCTGTGGCCAGGGAGTGCAGTGGAGGATGGCCCAAGTACTTGGGCCCTGCACCCCATGGGAGACCAGAAGTACCTGGCTCCTGCCATCGGATCAGCGCGGTGTGCAGGCCGCAGCGTGCCGGCCGCGGCGGCCATTGGAGGGTGAACCAATGGCAAAAGGAAGACCTTTCTCTCTGTCTCTCTCTCACTGTCCACTCTGCCTGTCAAAAAATAAAAATAAATTAAAAAAAAAAAAAACAAAAAACAAAACAAAGTAAGGGTCAGGCATTGTGGCATGGTGGGTTAAGCTATTATTTGTGATGCTGGCATCCCATATCAGAGTGCCAGTTCTAATCCCAGCTGCTCTGCTTTTCTTCTGGTCCAGCTCCCTGCTAATGTACCTGGGAAAGCAGTGGGTGATGATTGAAGTACTTAGGTCCCTGTCACCCACATGGGAGACCTAATGGAGTTCCTGGCTCCGGGCTTTGGCCTGGCCCAGCCCAGATTATAGCAGCCATTTCTGCAGTGAAGAAGCAGGTGGAGATTTTGCTCTCTCTATGAGTCTGTCTGTCTGTCTGTCTGTCTCTCTTTCTCTGTGTGTTACACTGTGTCACTCTGCCTTTCAAATAAATAAATTTAAAACAACAAAGTAATATCAACTTAAAATTGGATCCATTTAAGTTGTTTTTGAGCTACCTTTGATTCATTCCTCTTGTAGAGATTATAAATTTTTTTTTTTTTAAGATTTAATGTTTTTATTTGAGAGTCAGAGTTACAGACAGAGAGAGACAGAGTTCACTCCCCAAATGGCCACAATGCCCAGAGCTGCGCCAATCCTAAGCCAGTAACCAGGAGGTTCTCCTGGTCTCCCACGCAGGTGCAGAGGCCCAAAGACTTGGGCCATCTTCCACTGCTTCCCAGGCCATAGCAGAGCTGGATCAGAAGTGGGGCAGCTGGGACTGGAACCGGCGCCCATATGGGATGCTGGTGTCACAGGCTGAGTCTCCGCCTACTACATCATAGTTGAAGCCCCAAGAGACCATCACAGTATTTTTTCTCAGTTAGTACAAGATAAGATTTTATTATTATTAAGATAAGATTATTTTCTAGTTGGAAGTAGTTTATACAGCTGAGAGGAGAAGAGGTTGGAAGGTGAGGTGAGAGATGCACATTTTGTCACCTGTAGTTCATTTTTACTTAAGCAGCTTGGATATTCTCAAGAACTGGATGAATGCCAAGCTACCAGTAATGAAGAATAATGTAGTCTCTCACTGAATATGCATCTGTATTGCATGGCTGATACGTAAGGCATGTACACACCATGTACATTTTAGGTATATTTAGATGTTTTTATAGTTCAGTACTGGCCGGCGCCGCGGCTCACTAGGCTAATCCTCCGCCTAGCGGCGCCGGCACACCGGGTTCTAGTCCCGGTCGGGGCGCCGGATTCTGTCCCGGTTGCCCCTCTTCCAGGCCAGCTCTCTGCTGTGGCCAGGGAGTGCAGTGGAGGATGGCCCAGGTGCTTGGGCCCTGCACCCCATGGGAGACCAGGAAAAGCACCTGGCTCCTGCCATTGGATCAGCGCGGTGCGCCGGCCGCAGCATGCCGGCTGCAGCGGCCATTGGAGGGTGAACCAACGGCAAAAGGAAGAGCTTTCTCTCTGTCTCTCTCTCTCACTGTCCACTCTGCCTGTCAAAAAATAAAAAAATAAAAAAATAAAAAATATAGTTCAGTACTAATCAAAGTGCCGCTTGGTAGTGTGCAGGGATCGTAGCAGCACACAGCTGAGAAGCTCTCAGTCAGTTGCAGTTGTCAATACAAGTGAAGCAAAGCCTGCTTATTCCTTTCTCCATTAGGGCTTTTACTCTCAATCTGACATCACTTTATTTCAAATGCTTTGTAAGACAGGAAGAACTCTGAGATAAGTATCAAAACCCACTTCCTTTTATGTATGCAAATAAAGAGCTCTGACAGCAAAATTGATGCTTCTGGTTGAAAATCTATAGAAAGTCTCCTGATATATGGATACATTTCAGCCAGATTAGGAACAGAGAACAGAACTTTGAAACTCAGTCCAATGTTAAAACTAGTTTATTGATTTTTATGTAAAGTGGGAAGAACTTAAAAGTTTGTAGTTTTCAGACAGGAAACAATGTTCAGAGAAGAGCTTTATGGAATCCCAAGCCGAGGTAAGGTGGAACAACTCCAGAAAAGTGATTACTAAAATCAATGATTTTTTGCTTTTTTATGATCATAGCTAAATAAATTCTCTTTTCCCTAGAAATAAAATGTAAATATTGCAGCATGAAGTAACTGCAGGACTATTATTTTTATCTTCAGAAAAGAAAAGTTTTGTTGGGTTTTTGGAATGCTTTTAGAGTACTTTACAAAAAGTTAATTATGAGAAATGCAGCTTTTCGCTTATTATAAGGCATCTTAATTATTTCTGGGAACATAAATTAATGTTAAAATTACTGCTTATTAAGAATCACTTTAAGTCAGCAATTTGGTATGTTGTGTCCATAGTTACTTGACATGCCATGAATCCACTTGCCCTCTAATATCTGTGTGGAGTCACTGAAGGAGGATGATTACGTCTCTTGGGAGGTATACGAGGGGCCGGGCCCCTTTCGGCACACTTAACTCGGTGGGCTGAGCTCTCTGGGAGGTGATCTCTTTTCCTCTGAGGTGCCTGCTGATGGCTGAGTTAGATGGAGGTGTTCTGTGCTGTGTTCAAGCTGACGACGCTGTTAGGGCTTGGAGAGTCAGCGAGAATCCAGAAGCAGGGAAAGGTGTGCAGGAATGGCCTTTCCCATTTTGGTTATGAAACTCTGAAAATAGGCAAAACCACAGCCTGCCCAGTTTGGAATAGAATGTATTGGAATGGGAAGAAGGGACTGAGAGAACTAAAAGTCTGTTACTTAGAGGAATGAAGTTTCTCTTAGAAAGCCTGTTAGAATAAAACCTCACCTTCAAGAGAAACCATTCTGGGTTTTTTCAGTCTTCATTTTAAGCATATTTGGGCTGGCTTTGTGGTGTAGAGGATAAAGCCTCTGTCTGCAACACTGGCAGCTCATATGGGCACTGGTTCAAGCAGCAGATGGAAGACCTCTATCTGTCTTTCCCTCTCTCTCTCTCTAACTCTGCCTTTCAAGTTAATAAAGTAATTTTTTTTTAAAGAGTAAGTTCTTCGGCCGGCGCCGCGGCTCACTAGGCTAATCCTCCACCTAGCGGCGCCGGCCCACCGGGTTCTAGTCCCGGTCAGGGCGCCTGATTCTGTCCCGGTTGCCCCTCTTCAAGTCCAGCTCTCTGCTGTGGCCAGGGAGTGCAGTGGAGGATGGCTCAAGTGTTTGAGCCCTGCACCCCATGGGAGACCAGGAGAAGCACCTGGCTCCTGGCTTTGGATCAATGCGATGCGCTGGCCGCAGTGCGCCGGCTGCAGCAGCCATTAGAGGGTGAACCAACGGCAAAAAGGAAGACCTTTCTCTCTGTCTCTCTCTCTCACTGTCCACTCTCCCTGTAAAAAAAAGAAAAAAAGTGAGTTCTTTTATTTTACTCTGTTGAGCATTCCACATTGGAGGACCAGTTATAATCTTGAAAACTTGTTCAATCCAGTAGTTTATTTACAACAACCACAGTCACATTTCTGTTTAAGAGCTCTTTTGTTTTAATCTTTTTATATTTTAAGTAATTTTATTTAATATTTTATTTACAATAACCAAAGTAACATCTCTGTTTAAACTTCTTGATATACTCTTTCTTTCTCCACAATGTACTATTTGCAAGATATTTGGGAAACAAATTGGAATGAGATGTGGCCTACATACTGAAAGTTTTTTCAACATATAGAAGTTTTCTCAGATATAGAAAAATAAACAGATAATAGCAAATGATGTAAAAAGATAGATGTGTTAATATTTATCATATTATGGCAGCAGTAGAGAAGGGATAATAAGTTTACTTTATTAAGTATTGTATGAGCTATAGAAAGTTTTTTGATACTGTCATTCCCTTGAGAGTTTAATCACTAAAGAAGACAGGTTGTGTGGCCAGCACGTTGGTGCAGTAGGTTAATCCTCCACTTGTGGTCCTGGCATCCCATATGGGCACCGGTTCTAGTCCTGGCTGCTCCTCTTGCAGTCCAGCTCTCTGCTGTGGCCTGGGAAAGCTGCAGAAGATGGCCCACATGCTTGGGCCCCTGCACCAGGGTGGGAAGACTTGGAAGAAGCTCCTGGCTCCCGGCTTCGGATCGGCGCAGCCCTGACCATTGTGGCCATTGGGGAGTAAACCGGTGGTCGGAAGACCTTTCTCTCTGTCTCTCCCTCTCACTGTCTATAACACTACCTCTCAAATAAATAAAATAAACCTTTAAAAAAAAAAAAAAAGAAGACAACGATGACAAGTTGTATTGTGGAAAGGAAAGAAATGTTAACTGGGACAGGCCTTGGGTATGGCAGTTCAGATGCTGCTTGGGTGCCCTCATCCATGTGGGAGTGCCTGGGTTTGAGTCCCAGCTCTGCCGCTATTCCAGCTTGCTGTTATTTACACCTTGGGAAGCAGCAGGTGGTGACTCAAGTAGCTGGATTCCTGCTGCCCACGTGGGAGGCCTGGATTTAGTTCTTGGCTTCCTGCGTTAGCCCCGCACAGTCTGAGCTGTTGCTGGTATTTGGGGAATGAACCAAAGGATGGGAAGCTCTGTGTCTGTCTTGTCTTTCTGTCTGTCTCTCTGCCTCTCAAAAATAATTTTTTTAGAGATTAAGAAGATTCTTTCTTAGGAAAGCTAAAGGAAGGATCAGAGAGAACATTACAACACTGAAGACTCAAATTTTCATAGCCATGTACCAAGAGGAACAAGATTGTGTATTGTTGATTTCACTCTCTTAACCGTTAAATGTCTGAATTAATAATATGCTGTTTTTTTGTTTTTCTATTCAGTAGTGTTCAGGTTAGTTCAGTAGATTCCTAACAACTCATAAAGGTTAAAATAATTCATTTGCATTGTGATATTGACAATCATTTGTGTGGACAGTGTTTCCTTGGTACATGATGACATTAGTTGTGGCATTGTTTTGTTTGAAGCAAAGCTAATAATAGAGAAATGTTGGGATTATTTTTCTGTAAGTGTCACTTTGTAAGAAAAGATTGTTACGGTACTATGATAGACTTAAAATGAAGCCTTAATGTTTATTTTGAACAGACTTTTATTTTTATCATCTTAATCCTTTTGAAGATGTAGTCCTAGGATGCTTCGGTTGCTTATTTTCTGACTGGCACCATTCTCATGCCCTTCTCACTCATCCCCTACCTGTCACCAGCTAGCATCCTTAATTAGCTGATACACTCAAATCACTCATCCTAAGGGACCAGTTTTCCCCCCAGTCTATTGCAGACTGATGTTTTTATAAAATGCAGTAAGAATTGCCCAGAAATATCAAATTTCTATGAAAGTATCTAAATGTTTGTTCTCGTTTTACACTTATCTTGTTGCAGACTGGTCTGTGGATTGAGTAGCATGTGAATAGCAATGGATTAGATGGACCATATTGAAACAGCAATGGTTTACTTGACTTTTCAGCCTTATAAAACGATAAAATGATCTTGGCCTTTTTTGTTTTTTCCAAACTAAAAGCAGAAAGTAACTCTACTCCCATGAATAAATAATTAACTATAATGATTCTTTACCAGCACTGCAGAGATACTCATTAATCATGCTGTCTATTGATCATGACTCCTCCTTCCTCAAAAGGACCCACTGTCTTGACTGGCCTGATATCTTCAACTGAAAGGGGATGTAAACATTTCTTCGTGTTACCATGTTCCTGTATTTCACCCTGCATCTCTGTAGTGTGTGTGTGTGTGTGTGTGTGTGTGTGTGTGTGTGTTTTAAGATTTCTTGGCCGGCGCCGCGGCTCACTAGGCTAATCCTCCACCTTGCAGCGCCGGCACACCGGGTTCTAGTCCCGGTCGGGGCGCCGGATTCTGTCCCAGTTGCCCCTCTTCCAGGCCAGCTCTCTGCTGTGGCCCGGGAGTGCAGTGGAGGATGGCCCAGGTGCTTGGGCCCTGCACCCCATGGGAGACCAGGAAAAGCACCTGGCTCCTGCCATCGGATCAGCGCGGTGTGCCGGCCGCAGTGCGCCGGCTGCAGCGGCCATTGGAGGGTGAACCAACGGCAAAGGAAGACCTTTCTCTCTGTCTCTCTCTCTCACTGTCCACTCTGCCTGTCCAAAAAAAAAAAAAAGATTTCTTTATTTATTTGAAAGGGAAAGGCAGAGTTACCAAGAGGGAGAGGCAAAAACAAAGAGTGGGTAGAGGCCTTCCATCTGCTGGTTCACTCCCCAGATGGCCTCAATGGCGAGGGCAGGGCCAGACTGAAGCCAGGAGCCAGGAGCTCTATCTGCGTCTCCCGTGTGGGTACAGGAGCCCAAGCACTTGGGCTGTCCCTCACTTCTCTCACAGGTGCTTTAGCCGGAAGCTGGATCAGAAGTTGGACAGCCGGGATTCTTAACTAGTGCCCATATGGAATGCCGGCACTGCAGGTGGTGGCTTTACATGCTGTGGCACACTGCCAGCTCCTTTGTTTTCATTTTTAATTTTTATTCATTTTCATTTTATTTGAAAAAGAGAGATCTTCCATCTGCTGCTTAACTCTGCAAATGTCTACAACAGCCAGGGCTGGATCAGAGCAAAGCCAAGAGCCAGGAACTCTACCTAGGACTGCCATGTGGGTGGCAGGGACCCAAGTTCTTGGACCATCACTTGTTGTCTCTAGTAGGAACCTGGATCTCAACAAGAGAAGCCAGGACATGAACCAGGTACTCTGATAGGGGATGTGGGTGTGCCAGGTGGCATCTTAGCCACTGCCCCAAATGCCTGCCACAAGATTTTGCTTTATAAAATTTGCTGTGTTGCATAATTTTAATAGCTTTGATCATCTCTTCTATTTTCATTATGCATTTAAGCTTTTGATTATTTAAATGTTTGCCCCTAATTATTCATTGTCAGATACCAGCTTTGCAACTACTGTTTTCTTCATATTTAGAATCATTTATCCTATCTTTACCCTCTTTTTATTTTTATCCATTCTTTGTTTTAGATGTTCGTTAGAAAATGTGTTGACCCTTACAGTAAAGTGTTTGGAACAATAGGGCATTTCATCCCGGTTGGGGCGCCGGATTCTGTCCCGGTTGCCCCTCTTCCAGGCCAGCTCTCTGCTATGGCCAGGGAGTGCAGTGGAGGATGGCCCAGGTACTTGGGCCCTGCACCCCATGGGAGACCAGGAAAAGCACCTGGATCCTGGCTCCTGCCATCGGATCAGCGCGGTGCGCCGGCTGCAGTGGCGGCCATTGGAGGGTGAACCAACGGCAAAGGAAGACCTTTCTCTCTCTGTCTCTCTCACTGTCCACTCTGCCTGTCAAAAAAAAAAAAAAAAAAAAAAAAAAAAAAATAGGGCATTTCATTCTTAGTTCAGCAACGTAGCTCTCCAAGGATTCAGGAAAAAATACCCATGTATTGTATTTGCAGCTATCTTGTGAGTTTGCAACTCCTTTATAATTTTTAAAAAATTGAACATTAAAAATATGGCCCCTCCAGTGAGCCACCTCTCCACTAAAGCAGTATTCATCAAAATCCTTCATTTCAAATACAAAAAAAGAGAAGCGACTTAGTAAAAGTCATGGAGAAGGCTTTGGATCTACCCCAATTTCAAGATAGTATAATTATGATAGCAAAAGGGAATACTGATGGGCAACATCTTCAGTAAAACTAGGTGGGAAATTGCCCATAAAACCCCACAGTGAAAGCAGATGGCACCAAATAAGATGGTTAAAATCTTTACCAAAAAAAGGTTATGGCAGCAGAGATGATGAACTATAAAATGTTAAAAAATAAATGTCACTGGCACTTTTCTTATTGTCATGGGAAATCAACTTTGTTTCCTGTATTAATTCCATAGGACACTCATTTAAAAATTACCAGGGCAGCTCTTGTGGCAGAGTGGGTTAGGGACACCTGTATCTCTTGTCTGAGTGCTGGTTCAAGTCCCAGCTGGTCTGCTTCTAATTCATTTCCTTTCTAATACAACCTGGGAAACAGATGATGGCTCAAATGCTTGAGCCCCTGGTCCTCACGCAGGAGACCCAAATGGAGCCAGTGCATGGAAGATATCATCCTTCCTTTCTTGTTCTGCCTTTCAAGCAGATGAAAATAAATAATAAATAAACTTAAAAATCGTAAACTCCGTGGCTAAAAGCAAAAATTATTCCCTCAGTTCTGGTGACTAGAAGTCAGAAATCACAGTGTTATTATAGCAGGGTTGATTGCTTCTGAAGTCTCTGATGAAGAAGCAATTCTGTCCCTGTCTCCTAGCTTCTGGCATCTGACAATCCTTGGCTCATCAATCCATCACACCAATTTCTGCCTCTTCACATAGCATTCTTCCTATGTCTTCATGTCTTCAAAAGGACACTAGTTTTGTTGCATTAGGTTGGGCTTACCTTAATCCAATATGACTTCATCTTAGCTAAATTATCTCTGTAATAACTCTTGTTTCCAAGTTCACATTTTGAAGTACCAGGAATTAGGATTTCACCTTATCTTTCTTGGGATACACAATTTGAACCACAACACTCACTTTTTATTTACCCAGTTTTTCAGAGCTGTACAGATGGTATGAACTAACACTTTGCCATTCATTGAATATAAGCTAATGTAAGTGCTACCTGGACTAATAGAGTTTTTCCCAAGGTCAAGGAATTGTACTAAGCATTCATTTATTCTGGCACATATTCTCATCCGGCATATGAGATACAGATTTATGACCTGTGTATTTTCCACATATTTATGTTAAGCTTTAACTCAAGATAAAATATCTCTACAAAGAAATTTCTCAGCCCAGCTAATGTCTTCTAGCGAATAATCCCAGAGTTTTTAAGGGAGGAAAACAACAATATTACACAAATTTTTTCAAAGAACCAAAACTCAGAAAATATTACCAACTTGTTTTGTGATACCACATTTTGACAAGGACATTATTGAGGGAGAATACTAACAAATATTTCTCCTCCATAAAACAAAAATAAATAAATAAATTTGGAGTATTAGTAAATCGAATCTAGTGATATATAGTTTTAATAATACACCATGACCAAGTTGGTTTTTCCTAGGAGCATGAAGCTGGATTACTACATAAACAGGATAAAGCGAAAAATATCATCTCAGTGGGTGAAGAAAAGGCACTGACAACAGTTCATCTGTTTATAACAAAATGCTAAAATAGCATGCTAAAAATGAGAAGAGAACTAATTTCATCTGATAGTGTCTGCAAACAACCTACTGTGTAGTCAAGCTCATTCTTAAAATGTCATAACACTCAGTTTTGCAATAAGATAAAGCATGGAAAGAATTATTAACATGAACATTTTTATTCTGCTCTTTCCTAGAAGCCCTAGCAAATTATAACATGGCAAAAAAGGAAAGAAGAAGACACCTCCCATTATTAATAAAACATATGTTTGCATAGGTAGACAGTTCTAAGAATAAGGCTGTGTGTAAATCATCACATTTTAAAAGTTAGTAATATTGTTGCATACAATGTCAGTGCTGGGAGGGGAGATCTGTTGTGGTGGATTCGTTCTGAGAGGAGGAGCATGGTGGGTGCAAGAGGCGCAGAGTCACCACACAGACCCCGGGAGTAGGGTGAAAGCAGGCTAGAGGTGAGCAGCCAGCAGACTCGTTTATTTCAGTTGGTACAACAGCTTATATAGCCAAGACAGCCAGTCCGGTCAAGGGGCGGTTTATGCCCTAACCAATCACAGCCTGTTGCCAGGCAGGCTCCGTTGCCAGGTAGGTTTCAAAGCCATTCCTGGTAACTGACACTTGCTTGACAGTGGCCATCTTGGCATGGCCTTCTTGTTCCACCAGAGATCTACCTTGGACCCTGGCTTTGTTGCAGGTACTTACTGGATATGTTCAGATTGCAAGCCCCTGGTCACTCCTTATCCATGCTGTCTCTCAAGGTTATGTTTATAGTGAGAAATCTTGAAATGAGGCAGTGTTTCATACCAGGCAATGTGTGCTTACTTCTGCTTCCTATAAAAACAGTGAATCCCTTAAGCTCAGTGTTCTTGGCTGAGATGCAAACCCACTGCGCAAGTAGCATGCACCTGAACCTATATCTCATTGCCAATGCGCGATGGGAGGGTATAGGGAAACTGACACAGAAGGGATGGTGATACTCACACTGCTTTGCTATGCTGTGAGTAATCAAATCCTTTTTTCTTAGATCCAGGAATTGTATATCTTCTGTCAACATTCATGGACCACTAAGAGGCTTATTAGCTTACAAACAGGGTAAAATCTCAGGTTCCTCATAAACACTGGCAGTCTACTTTTGAAACTTAACTATTTCTATTAGCAGTGAGCAACTACGAAATGAAAAAATTCTAAGGTCATTCACATCATAATTTAAAATGTCAAAAATTAATAAAAAGTATGTGCAAAAACTTTGTGCATAGCTTTGATAAAATAAACTACAAAAGGGGCCGGTGCTGTGGCACAGCAGGTTAACGCCACGGCCTGAAGCGCCAGCATCCCATTTGGATGCCGGTTCTAGTCCTGGCTGCTCCTCTTCTGATCCAGCTCTCTGCTACGGCCTGGGAAAGCAGTGGGAGATGGCCCAAGTCCTTGGGCCCCTGCACCCGCGTGGGAGACCCGGAAGAAGCTCCTGGCTCCTGGCTTTGGATCAGCGCAGATCCGGCCATTGTGGCCATCTGGGGAGTGAACCAGTGGATGGAAGACCTCTCTCCCTGTAACTCTTTCAAATAAATAAAAAAAATATTTAAAAATATTTAAAAATATTTAAAAAATAAATAAATTACACAAAATGTCATAATATACAACATTCAAGGACTGAAGGGCTCAGTACTGTAAACATGTCAGCAGAATTCAGCCTAGTTTATGGATAGAATGTGATCTTAACCAGAATCTCAGCTGATTGATTGTAGAAGGGGTATGTGGAAACATGGAACCAGAAAGAGTGCAGAAACCAAACATCTGTAAGGTCATTTGACTTGTGACATAAAGGGCAATGAAGGGAAGGAAATGATGTGAAGGAAAGAACATTCCTTTAATTTGGTATCCAAATGGGGGAGGCAAATGAAATAAATAAAAAATGATCCTTATTTCACAATACAGAAAATTTCCAGATGGCTTATAGGTCTAACATGAGAAAAGAATCAAACTTTGATTTAAAGTTCCACTGGGGCTGGCATTGCAGCACTGGTTTGTGTCCCAGCTGCTCCCCTTCCCATCTAGCTTCCTGCTGATGCTAATGCACCTGAGAGAGCAGCAGCAGATGATCAAGTGCTTGGGCCCGTGCCATCCATGCACGTGGCAGACACAGAAGAAGCTCCTGTCTCCTGACTTCGGCCTGACCCATCCCTGACTGTTGTGTGGCCATCTGGAGAGTTAACCAGTGGATGGAAGACACTCCCTGCCCCCTATCTCTCTCTTTCTGTAACTCTGACTTTCAAATATATCTTTTTTTTTTTTTTTTTTTTTTTTTTTTTGACAGGCAGAGTGGACAGTGAGAGAGAGAGACAGAGAGAAAGGTCTTCCTTTTGCCGTTGGTTCACCCTCCAATGGCCGCCGCGGCCGGCGCGCTGCGGCCGGCGCACCGCACCGATCCGATGCCAGGAGCCAGGTGCTTTTCCTGGTCTCCCATGGGGTGCAGGGCCCAAGCACCTGGGCCATCCTCCACTGCACTCCCGGGCCACAGCAGAGGGCTGGCCTGGAAGAGGGGCGACCGGGACAGAATCCGGCGCCCCGACCGGGACTAGAACCCGGTGTGCCGGCGCCGCAAGGCGGAGGATTAGCCTAGTGAGCCGCGGCACCGGCCTTCAAATATATCTTTTTAAAAAATAAACAGAGGCCAGCATTGTGGTGTAGTGGGTAAAGCCACTGCCTGCTATGCCAGTCTCCCATATGGGTGTCGGTTCGAGTCCCAGCTGCTCCACTTCTGATTCAGCTCCCTGCTAATGGCCTAGAAAAAGCAGCAGAGGGTGGCCCAAGTGCTTGGGTCCCTGCTACCCACATGGGAGACCTGGAAGAAGCTCCTGGCTTCAACCTGGCCCATTCCTGCCTGTTGGTGGCCATCTGGTGAATAAACTAACAGCTGGAAGATCCCTCTCTCTCTTCCAAGTAAATTAATGAATTTTAAATAAATAAATAAATAACAAGATATCTCTTGTTAATAAAAGGAAAATAAACATACAACTAAAAATGCAACAGTAAAATAATGAATTTATAATAAAAATAAAATGGAAGCTACTAAGTTCAAATGTAGAAACAATAGTTAACAGACAAAAAAGAATTGGTTTCAAAATGAATCAATAAAATGGCCAGTGTTTCGACACAGCAGGTTAAGCTGCTGCTTGTGTTGCTGGCATCCCATATTGGAGTACTGGCTCAAGTCCCAGCTGCTCTGCTGCTGATCCAGCTCCCTGCTGATAGGCTTGGGAAAGCAGCAGAAGATGGCTCAAGTACTTGGGCCCCTGCCATCCATGTGGGAGACCCAGATGGAGTTTCTGGCTCCTGGCTTTGGCCTTGCCCAAATAGTTGAGCTATTTGGGGATGGTGGTGAACTAAGAGATGGAAGATCTCTCTGTCTCTATTAAATTTTTAAAAAATGATAAACTGGGCAAACTTGTCAACCTACTTTGGGGAAAAGCAACAAATATACCAATTCAGTCTGAGATATTAAGATTCTAAAACAATCATACTTTTCCACGGTGCTTTAAAAACTTTGATTAAATGAGATAGATTTTCCAGAATTCAATTTATAAGTTTGGTACACAACAATGGAGCCCACTAGTGACCAAGGTGTAAATAATAAGTTTTCATGGAAGTAGAGTTATAGTAGAACTCTCAAAAAAATGACCCACCCAGAAACTTCTTCAAGGAAATCCAGCCACAATCCTGTGTCTAGCGATCAAACATTCCTCACATTCTTAATGCTGTGTCAGAGCAAGAATAAAAGAGATGATCCAGATTCTTTTTGGAAGCAGATTTTCAGGTTTTTCCAGAGACTGCAGAACTGGCTCATTAATTTTGAGGCAAAATCTTTTTTTTTTTTTTTTTTTGGACAGGCAGAGTGGGGAGAGAGAGACAGAGAGACAGAGACAGGAAGACAGAAAGGTCTTCCTTTTGCCATTGGTTCACCCTCCAATGGCTGCCACGCTGCGGCCAGCGCACCGCGCTGATCCGATGGCAGGAGCCAGGTGTTTATCCTGGTCTCCCATGGGGTGCAGGGCCCAAGCACTTGGGCCATCCTCCACTGCACTCCCTGGCCACAGCAGAGAGCTGGCCTGGAAGAGGGGCAACTGGGACAGAATCCGGCGCCCTGACCGGGACTAGAACCCCGTGTGCTGGCGCCGCAAGGCAGAGGATTAGCCTAGTGAGCCGCAGTGCCAGCCAGGCAAAATCTTAAAAGCTTTTTCACATAGAATGCAACTACACATTACAAGTATATATCACAAATGAGATATTTTTATTTTAAGTGTGGTAACTGCTGGGCAATCCATTATTCATCATATTAATGGAACTAATGTGCAAAATGATGTGTCCATCTCTGTTCTTGATGAGAAGCCCTTTAATAACTTTAATACTTGATAAGATAGGGAAGTGATACACTTCTTTAACATGATGACTCAGTTGAAAAGTCAGCATCTTATTGGGGAACCACTACTGACTTACTCTTTAGGCAGAACAAATCAAGATAAGGCCCACTATCTCCATTCTCACTTAGCATTATGTTAGAGGTATTTACCTCAACACAGGTAAGCAAGAGAAAGCAGTTGGAGTAATATGCAGTAGGACTGAAATAAAGGTTAAGCTGCTTTCAGATGATATGATTTTATATCTGACAAAGAATCAGTGGATATTAATAAGGGAGAATTTAGTAAAGTAGCAGTATAAAAATAAAACTAACATAGCCATTGGCCATCTTGTAGATAATATTGAAGAGGACACATTTGTAGTAACAACATGAAAAACAACACTAATAGCTGGTCATTACCTTTGTGCGATAATGTGCAAAATACTGAATCAACTGAATAGCCAAAAATATGAAAATGGACTCATGTATTCTATATTCCAGGTTAAATTTCCCCAAAATTATAGAGATACAGAAAATATAAAACATGAAAAATATAATAAAACATGAAACCACCTATTAAAGGAAAACACTAGTGCATTTCTTTTAAAACTCAAACATAGTGAAACTTTTCATTGTTGCTTCTAGAAGCATGAGTTTTGGCATAGCAAATCCACTTCTGAGGCTGAATCTCGAAGATAACGCTGTCAGAAATATAAAACGTTACAAATTAAAACCAGTGCTTCTGATTTGAGAGTACATTTATGATGCAGATTCTTGGGCTTCACCCTTCGAGTTTCTGATCCAGTAAGTCTAGCCTTGGACCCAGTAATCTGCATTTCTAATAGATTTTTGGGTAGTGATGGTATGGTTATGACCATTCCATCTTAGGAACCCTTAGTTAAGACAGTGCAATAATAACCACAAAAGATCTGAAAGAACCCAGATACCTGTTTTGTCTGGTAGAAGACAAAGCCCTAACCCTAACCTATTGGACTTCTACGCAGCTGTTAAAGGAAGGAGGAAAATCTCTACTGTTCTAGGTTATTCTCCAGGATACATTAAGTGGAAGCAAGTAAAAGTGCTTTACATTTAATACTACATTATCTTTTGTTTAAAGAAATGAGTAAAAGGATTAAAATAGATCTATATTTTTATCACAAGTTTTAGATGCATTTTCTAGAAATATGAAATAAACAGTATATTTTAAATTTGTGGCATAATGACATAGATAAGTTGGTGTGGGATTTATCTTGGGTCTGAGAAACCAGACAGAACTACTAAACCATGTTCAGTTATCTTTATTTTTACTAATTATTTTGATAGATTCTTTGAAACTAACTAATAGAAAATAAATAATTATAATTTTATTAGGAACTGGGATTCTTAAGGGAGAAGAAAAAGGATAGAAATGTAAAATCAGAAAAGTGACAACCCATAATCCGAATTGTAATTTGGTATGTAAGCATGAATTCCGTTTTCTCTAAAACAAGCCTTGTTTTCTTGTTCCAACCAAGGAAAAGCCTTTGTACCAGTTTTATGGCAGTAGCAGTGAGCAATCCTTTCAATACCATGTCCGATTACAAAGATAATCGGAGTTCCTTGGAGAAGTGGCTGATCCCAGGCCATTAGTATGCATGATAGCAAAAAAGCAGCCTAGCAGTGCTAGAGCCATGTCCCAATGCCAGTGTACAACTTGAAGGAGTTCCCTTTAGCTCAAAGTGGGACAAACTGAATGCCAGATCTTTTAACAGTTGCCTTGGATTTGAACATTTCAGATATGTGAACGTCTGTGTGTTGATAGCGATATGTAAACTCACTCATTTTACATACCAGGATGTCTGAATGCAGCGTGTTGACACATGTGCTTCCCCTACAGAGGCCCTAGTCAGGGAGACTGTTGCTTGCTTTTTCCAGCTTCTAGTTGCTGCTGACTGACTTGCCTGTGGCCACATTAACTCCAGTCTTTACAGCTGTCTTCACGTTGTCTTCTGTTTGTGCCGTATGGAGACCTTTGTGATTGGATTTAGAACCCCCTTGGATAACCAAGGATGATGAGCACATCTAAAGATCCTCAACCTAACCATACCCACCAGGACCCTTTTCTCAAATAAAGTAATAGTCACATTATAGAGATAGGGATGTGGTTGTATAGTTTTGGTGGCTACCATTATCAGCCTGCTGCAGGTACCTATTCGTTATGCTAAAAAAATTCAAAACTTGTCTGTACTCATTTAGCTATGTGTCCTTTGGCAAGCTTATTAAATTTATTTATATGTAAAATTTAGATAATACTGTGCAGATGAATATATATTTGAGATTTGTTTTTAGGAACTATGTTCCTAAAAATCTTCTTATTTAATACTATAAAGATGACAGCCAAACTGTATTATTTATCAATCTCTGGAAGTAGACTTTGGAGGAATTTGGGTGGGAGTTAAAAGAGAACTCATACCTGTCTTAGGAGAATTCAGTGAAATTCTGTCAAACCTAGGACAGTGTTAGACATAGAGATGAATGAAATTGTGTCTTTCAAGAAAAGTGTAGCAGCTGAAAGGAATTATGACAGAGAAGTTTTCAACATGTATTAAAATCTTTGTTGTCTAAGTCTGGTTTTCTGTTTATACTTCTGAGCCTTTAATATTTAAAAAATTAGAATAGTGTTTAAGTTTTATGGACGTTGAGACCAGTACTTAGCATTGAGTCGGCTCTGGGAGATGTGCTTCAGTGGCGGGTCCTGTAGTTCTCATGATTGATTTCAGGTGACTCTATATGCTTGTGGTTTCATTTGTTAGAAAAGGCTTCTGCCTTTAGGGAGATTGTTCCAAGCAGTTCTGGTAATTACAGGCTGCTTTATGATCTCTTTTCCAAGCTGCAAAGTAGAATTCTTTCTCTAATGGGGCTATTTTGGTTTGTTAGTTATGTGTTTATAATCAGGCAGTACTTGAGGCAGGTGAGGAAATGTGTATTCTCATATTTCTGCAAGACATTAAAAAGAAAATGAGCATAGTTAATTGTTAATAGTTTTAACTTTTATTTTAATTGTGTCCGTTTAAGACCACTGGCCAAGTCAAAAAGACAGTACAAATGTTGGCAAGAATATAGAGAAAACAGAATCCGAGTATATTCCTTGTAGAACTACAAAAGTCTCACTGACATTTGGAAAACAGCTTGGCAACTCCTTAAAAAGTTTGTTTCTGTAAGACCCAGCAATTCCACTCCTTGGAGAGAACTCAAGAGAATTGAAAACATTATACACAAAAGCCTGCACATAAGTCTTCTTCACTACATTGTTCATAGTAACCAAAAAGTGGGAACAATCCAAATGTTCACTAGCTGCTGAGTAGATAAAATGTGGCATATGCATATACTGGAGAAGCAGTCAGCAGTATGAAGGTGTGAGGAATGCACACACGTCACATTATAGGTGATCCTGGTACTATTCCAAGTGAGAAAAGCCAGACACAGGCGAGCACATGTATGATGCCATCCAAAAATGTCCATAACAGACATATTGGTGATATTTGCCCAGCTTTGTGATTGTTCTGAAAGCCACTGAATTTTACACTTCAAATAGGCGCATTGTATGGTGTATAAATTATATCTCCAAAGCTGGTTTTTAGAAAAATTGGTCAACATCAGAGAGCACTGATGATGATATGGCTTCTTTTCATTGCTCAACCATCACAAGAATTACCCATCTCCCCTTTTGTATCATGTATTTCAGCCAACAGTTCATGTGTTTGTTAGGTTTCGCTTTTTTTCTTCTTCTTCTTTTAACCCCCAGCCTTTCTATATGACAGTTCTTTCTCACATATAAACTTTCTCATAAAGGTTGGGGTACAGAGCTAAAGCTAAGTGTGAGAATAAGTCATTGTCTTGGTATTGACTGTTACCTTCTTTAAATAAGTGTATTACGTATTCCTTTCTTAGGAAAGTTAAGAGTAAATTCAGATAGTGTATTTTAAAACTCTCATCTATCAACTGTGCTTCTGCCTTTTCATGCCAGGCAGCTACTTGCCAGTGCATATTTTTTTATGGTATCCTAAAGCTTATTGCCTTGTCGTGAAATGCCATTGTGTGGGTCATACATTTTCAGGCCAACTTCTATGAAGGAAGAAGACATTGGTAAACAGGGTACTCTGAGAATCATCACTAGCAGTAGCAATTATAATTTCTTCTATTTTTTCTAAATAAGGGATCTGAATCAGCAATTCTATGTTCTTCCTTATCATAAATAATATTCTCATGCTGTTGAACTTTATAGAACATGAAGATTTACTTGCTGTTAATTGTGAGAGGTATAGTTTCACATGATTCAGGTTTAATTCAGCTCTCAAAGGCTATGGAAAACAGCTAGTGATGAAGTAGAGTGGTTCTGTCCTATGCAAACCTACATTGCATCTATTAGAGAAGTCTTAAGATGCCCTTTCACACTGATAAGCCTAAATCTGTTGATTTAAGGATTATAGCTATGGTAGAGTTTTTGTGGTGGAATGACCAACTGCCTGCATTTTAAATGGCCAGTCCACAGCTCCTACACTGCATCATGTTGTCAGGTTACACCTCAGATTTACTGTAAGAACATAGATGGTGTCCAGAGGGCTCCAGGATGCTTTCTCCGTTCTAATTTGATGATTCATGCTCTGTATTCTGCTTCCTGCTACTTCAGTCAATTCTATTGAAAAAGAAAAGAATGAAGCATAATGAATACTAACGCCCATCCCTTCCCCACCCTATATCATCCTTCACTAGAGCTTTCTGAGGAAATAAACTGAAAAGGGAGGCTGTTTGCAGTAGAACTCCAAAGAGAAGATCCTTCCCAAAAGTGTTTGGTCACAGTTCTTAATACAGGTAGCAGCATATGATTGGGGAAGGAATGGTGCTTTATCAACTCTGATAACAAAATTCCTCATTGTCACTTTCCGCCCCCCTCCAGTATCATCTAGACTGTCACAGCCATCCTCCCCCCAGTCAGGCTGCCCGTCACCCACCATTCCAGCAGGTAAAGTCATTTCTCCGTCACAGAAGCACAGCAAGAAGGCGCTAAAGCAGGTAAGCAGAGCTAGTCTGTTTTTTCAGAAGTGTATTCTCATTTTACAAACGCATGGCTTTGGCAGTCCTTGGCAAGTTCTTGAAAGCTCTTACAATCTGCTCTTGTCAGGGGAATTCCATGCAGTACCCTGATTTGTGTTTAGAGGCCGAGGCACTTCCATGTATAATAATGCCTGTGGTAGGTTTTTGGTTGTTATTCTTTACACCACGTTTTTAAAGTTTCTAATTCATTCCTTCTTTGCTATGAAGTGTGTGTATGTGTTAATCATGAATAGGTATTGAATTTCAGGTTTGTTTTCTTGGGATTTATTGACATGATCAGGTTGATTTTTCTCTTTTAATATGGTATGCAGAATTATACAGCTAGACTTTGTAATTTGCTGTAATTGGAGTAACCCCTACATTTTAAAAACATGCTATTGGGGGCCGGTGCTTTGGCATAGCAGGTAAAGCCACTGCCTGAAGTGCTGGCACCCAGTATGGGTGCTGGCTCAATTCCCTACTGCTACACTTTTGATCCAACTCTCTGCTAATGTACCTGGGAAAGCAGCGAAAGATGGCCTGAGTAATTGGGCCCCTGAACTGACGTGGAAAATCTGGAAGAAGCTCCTGGCTCTTTGCTTTGGTTTGATCCAACCCTGGCCATGGCGGCCATCTGGGGAGTAAACCAGCAGATGGAAGACCTCCCTCTCTCTATCTCTGCCTTTCAAATAAATAAATAAATTTTTAATTAAAAAATCCTTTTGAATTTTCCGTGTTAAGATTTTAGTTTGAATTTTGCAGTTTTCTTGTACTATCCTTACGCAGTTTTGAAAATAGGATTGCTTTTATACCTTAAAATAAGTTGTATAGCTCTCTATAGTTTTGCAGATTTTGGAACAAGATTGTAGAAGTCATCTTTTCCTTGAAAATTCAGTAAATAAAACCTGTTAAAACTGTTTCCTGCTGTTATTTATACAGTTTTGTCTGCTATTAGTAACTTGATTTTTTTTTTTTGCTTTTTAAACCAATTTTGGAAATTTATTTTTCTTAGAAAATGGTCCACTTCTAAAATTTTCAAATATTGTTACAAACTTGTACATAGTACTTTTTTCTTTATTTCGTTTTATTTTTTTTTAATTTGAGGGAGAAAAACAGAACACTGGTCTGCTAGTTTACTCCTCAAGTACCCACAATGTTTGGAGCTGGGCCGGACCGAAGCCAGGACTTGGGAATTCTGTCCAGGTCTCCCAAATGGCTGGAAGGGACCCAACCACTTGAGTCGTCCTCTGTTACCTCCAAGAGTATTCGTTAGCAGGAAGCTGGAATCAGGAGTACAGCCAGGACTCAAACCTAGGCACTCTGATTGGGGATTCAGGTGTCCCACTGGCATCTTAACCACTGCACCAAACACCCACTTCCATAGTACGTTTTTTTTTCTTTTTTAAGATTTGTTTTATTTATTTGAAAGGCAGAGTTAGAGAGATCTTCCATCAGCTGATTGACTTCCCAAAAGCCACAATGGCCAGGGCTCGGCTAGGCCAAAGACAGGAGGCTGGAACTCCATCTGGGTCTCCCATGTGGGTGGCAGAGGCCATCCATCATCTGTTGCTTTCCCAGGCACAATAGCAGGGATCTGGATCTGAAGTGGAACAACTGGGACATGAACTAGTTAGTACTCATGGGATACTGGCGTCTCGGGCTGTAGCTTGTCCCTCTGTGCCACAACACCAACCCCCACAGTACTTTATTATGTCTCCTCCTGGTTCCTCAGTGGTGTTCATTTATAATTGATATCTTCTTTTTTCCCAACACTACTTGCCAGTGATTATCTGTGTTACCACATTTTTCAAAGAATTCACTTTGAATTGTTTTTCAAAATGCAACTGATCAATAAATATAAATTCCCCAGTAATCAGAACACCATTAAAATAACATTACTTTTATCTTCAGATTTTGGTATAGAGAATTTAATTATATCAAGCATTGGTAAGTGTGTGGGAAAATAATTACTCACTTTCTGATTGCATGTAAATTATTATAGGAACTTTGAAGAGAAATTTTGTTATTATTAAATTTTTTTAAAGATTTATTTATTCATTTGAAAGAGTTACACAGAGAGAGGAGGCAGAGAGGGAGAGAGAGAGAGAGGTCTTTCATCCTTTGGTTTACTCCCCAAATGGCCATAACAGCTGGATCTGTGCCGATCTGAAGCCAGGAGCCATGAGCTTCCTCTGAGTCTCCCACGCGGGTGCAGGGGCCTCAGGACTTGGGCCATCTTCTACTGCTTTCCCAGGGCATAGCAGAGAGCTGGATCAGAAATGAAGCAGCCAGGTCTCGAACTGGCTCCCATATGGGATGCCGGTGCTTCAGGCCATGGCATTAACCCGCTGCGCCACAGCACTGGCCCCAGTTATTAAATTTTTAAATGCATATAACCCATGATTAACCAGTTAAACAATTTGGAACTTATGTTAGAAAAATGTATATGCAAAAACACAGAAATATTTGGATTAAAGTTTATAATAGCCAGGAACTTGCAAATAACCAAATGTGATTAAATTTATTTTAGTGTGATCGTTCTGTGTGTTTGGATATGGTAAAATCACCAAGATAGAATGTTGAATTATTAGATTTTAAGTTTTACTACGACATCGTAAACATGCACATACCTACAAAATATCATAGAAATACTTTTGCACACAGCAACACACACAAACACACATATACACGTACACATACATTATACATATGTATATGTATAAAAGTGTTAATAAAAATTATGGTTAAAAGAGTTTAGCTTTGTGGGTCTTTAAAATTTATTTATTTATTTATTTATTTTTAAAGATTTATTTACTTATTTGAAAGAGTTACTCAGAAAGAGAAGGAGAGGCAGAGAGAGAGGTCTTCAATCCATTGGTTTACTCCCCAATTGGCTGCAATGGCCAGAACTGCGCCGATCCGAAGTCAGGAACCAGAGGTTCTTCTGGGTCTCTCACGTGGGTGCAGGGGCCCAAGGACTTGGGCCATCTTCTACTGCTTTCCCAGGCCATAGCAGAGAGCTGGAGAGGAAGTGGAGCAGCCAGGACTCGAACCGGTGCCCATATGGGATGCTGGCACTGTAGGCAGTGGCTTTACCCACTACGCCACAGCACTGGCCCCTAAACTTTATTTTTAAAAATTTATTGGAAAGGCAAAGTTGGAGGGAAGGAAGAGACAGAGAGAGAGGCCTTCTATCTGCTAGTTCACTCCATAAATGACTGCTATGGCCAGGGCTGTACCAGGCTCCTGGAGCTTATTCCAGGTCTCCCATATTGGTGGCAGGAGTCCAAGCACTTGGGCCATCTTCTGCTTTTCCAGACACATTAGCAGGGAGCTGAGTCAGAAGTGGAGCAGCCAGGGCCGGCACTGAGGCTCACTAGGCTAATCCTCCATCTGCGGCGCCGGTATCCCAGGTTCAAGTCCCGGTTGGGGTGCTGGATTCTGTCCCGGTTGCTCCTCTTCCAGTCCAGTTCTCTGCTGTGGCCCGGGAAGACAGTGGAGGATGGCCCAAGTGCTTGGGCCCTGCACCAGCATGGGAGACCAGGAGAAGCACCTGACTCCTGGCTTCAGATCGGCACAGTGCGCTGGCCGTAGTGGCCATTTGGAGGGTGAACCAACGGAAGGAAGACCTCTCCCTCCCTCCCTCCCTCCCTCCCTCTCTCTCTCTCTCTCTCTCTCTCTCTCACTGTCTAACTCTGTCAAAAAAAAAAAAAAAAAAAAGAAGTGGAGCAGTTAGGACACCAACCAGCACCCATATGTGATGCCAGTGTTACAGAGAGCAGCTTAACCTGCTATGCCACGATGCTGCTCCCTAGCTTTGTGTTTCAATTCATTGGTAGAAATATATTCACTTATTATCTGTGTAATTAAAATTAATAGAAAATTTTAAATTGTATAGGTTTTAAAGTGTTTAAATCAGTTACTAGATACTCATAAATTTGATAAGATTAGTTACTGTCTGCCTGAGTATTTTGTAGCACTTGAATTTCTGTTTTCTTTGGAAGACTTTAAGAAATACAGAGTACTGCTTCTCCACAGGGAAAGAGGAGTATTTTCTTACACTCTGTTGACTAATTCATGACATGTATACTACTCCTAAAGTGCACTTAGACAGTCCTGAGAGCCAAATGTTATGTTTTGTGTTTTCTAAGTAGTATCAACAGGGAAAGTTATATATGTTAGGTTGTTAGTATATAAAGTAAGTCGTCTTTGCTTCCGGCATTTGCTTCTCATAGTATTTGGTGAGAAAAATTACTTTTAACATTTTTAGGGTTTTGTTGTAATTTACTAGTTTTTAAATAGAACTAGGAAATTAGTACGAAGGAGTTTTTTAATATTTGTTTATTGACTATAAAATAGACTCAAGAATAGGATTTATAAACTAGCCAATGAGGAAAAACTGCAGTTTCTGATCAGAGGGTGTATAAATTATTCTACCATCTACCATTCTACCATGTAGTTATATGTCACAGCAGAAATGGATGAGTTGTTAAGTTTTACATGAACTAAAAATTACAACACTCTGAGTAGCAATGGATGAATACTGGTGACTGCTGCATAAGAAATGTGTGAACATCTTCTAACCTGATTGCACAGCACGAGAGAGTAAGCCAGAATCAGTGGTTAAGCAGCAGTGCCCTTTTTCACACATTGTGCTTGTGCCTCATCTATTATAAATGTGGTAGGTGAATCTCAGCCCAGTGTGTGACTCTTGGGTGTTTTTCTCCATTGGTCGCTTAGAGCAAGAGAGGAGCTGTCACCACTGTGCCCATGGCATAGCTGGAGAGATGTATGAATGTAGAAGAAACTGTATTCATAAGAGAGAACAGGAAAATCAAAGTAGCCAGTTATTCCACAATTTTCTGTGTGATGGTCTTGGGGGTGTGTGTGTGTGTGTGTGAGAGAGAGAGACAGACAGACAGGTAGGTCTGCTTCACTCCCCCAAATGCCTGTAGAAGTCTGTGCTAGAATCAGAAGCCAGGAACTCCATTTATTTGT
Source organism: Oryctolagus cuniculus (assembly GCF_051225735.1). NCBI lineage: Eukaryota > Metazoa > Chordata > Mammalia > Lagomorpha > Leporidae > Oryctolagus > Oryctolagus cuniculus. The sequence continues at coordinate 181,948,598 of NC_142868.1, forward strand.
AAACCACTGAATGAGGAAAAACTATGTGCAGTTTCTAGTTAAAGGGAGTTTAAATTATTGTACCTTCCAGGTGGGCACTATGGCATAGTGGATTAAGCCACTGCCTGCAGCACTGGCATCCCATATGGGCATCAGGTCAATTCCTGGCTACTCCACTTCTGATCCAGTCCCTGCTGGTATGCTTAGGAAAGCAACGAAAAATGGCCCAGGTGCTGGATTCCCTGCACCCATGTGGAAGACCTAGAAGAAGCTACTGGCTCCTGGCTTCAGTCTGGCCCAGCTCTGGACATTGCTGCCATTTGGAGGAATGAACCAGTGGATGGAAGACCCTCTCTCCCTCTGTCTTCCTCTCTCTCCCTCTCTCATCCTCTCTCTCCCTCTCTCTCCTTCTCCCTCTCCCTCCATCTCCCTCTTCCTCTCTGTAACTCTGCCTTTCAAATAAATACATAAATCTTTTTAAAAAATTATTGTACCTTCTATACCTGTTTGTATTTATATGGTCATGGGTGGCAGAGACTTGAGCCGTAATCTGCTGCTTCCCAAGTGCTTTAGCAGGAAGTTGAGTCAGAAGCAGAATAACCAGGTCACACACCAAGCCCTCTGAGATAGTCAGACCAGTGAGTGACAGATTAACCACCTGTGCCACAATGCCACCCCTGCTGCTGCCCCCCACTTCATAATGGTCTTCAGGTTAAGACTTGAAACTGGCAACTTAGCAAAGTCATGAGTTTCCAATTTTTTCCTTAAAATTACCATCTTGGTTTCATTTTCTTTCTCTTTAACTCAAAACTTTGAGTACAAAAGAATTGTCTTTTATATTTTTATGATTATATTTTTGGGAAATCTTATTTTTTCCATTTAGTTTAAATAGTATTGCCAAGCATATTCTATAAATTATGAACCTCAGAAAAAAGAAAATGTTCTGAAGTAGCCGGAAGGAGCTGTGCTGTTCTTAGAACTAGTATTGTCTAGTCTTCCTTCCCTTCTTTCTGTGTACTGCATTGCTTTAGGTTTCTGAAGTTTGGAAGTTGGGACAAATCTCATTGTTCTTCCAGGATAACTCAAGTAGTTATTTACAACCTTTCGTTCAAATGTGGCACCTGGGTAGCATACATTAATATTTACACTTCTACAAATAAGTAATGCAAGTAGCGCTCTTGTTTGTGTAGGGCTCAGAATTCTGTTTCTGGAGACGATTGAAAACATGATCCTCTGATTATAAGATTGGGAAGTCTTTGGCTTACTGGTGAGTTTTAAGTTCTAAAAAATAAGGGACAGGCATTTGGCAAAGCAGTTAAGATGCTGCTTGGAGTGCTTGCATTTATTAGGGTGCCTGGGACCAAGTCCTCATTCCACTTGTAATTCCTGCTTCCTGCTAACACACACCCTGGGAGGCAGCTGGTGATAGCTCAGATAATTGTTTTTTTGTCACCCACATGGAAGACCCAGATTGAGTTCCCAAAAGCCTGATCCCACCCAGGCTTTTGGGGAGTAAACCAGTGAATGGAAGAGCTGTGTGTGTGTGTGTGTGAGAGAGAGAGAGAGAGAGTGAGTGTGTGTGTTTCTCTGCCTTTAAAATAATAAAAAAAGATTTTTTAATCAAAGGTATGAATGATTTTCACATTTTTAAAAAGTATGTAATCCAAAAAAGTCCAAATTCTTAAGGATAATAAGAGGCTTTATGTTTAGTTGGTTTAAGTTCTTCATTGCTTTGATAGATTTCAGAGAAGCTGGATGATCCACATGCTTCTCACCATTTAAAAAGAATTCATGTGTCTTCTATTATTACTGAAATCTGATTTGTTTTGTTTCTTACAGTCAGTTTTTTCTTTATAGGCTCTAAAGCAGCAACAGCAAAAGAAACAGCAGCAGCAATGCAGGTCCAGCATGTCCATCTCCTCCAACCAGCATCTCTCTCTCAAGAATGTCAAGACCACCACTGATCCTGCACCTGCTAAACCCGGTATGCAGTCTGGGCACTTCTTCATTGGAAAATGTTTTTCCTAGGGATTTGTGTTGGTTTCCCAAATTTATATTCTACATCACTTATTCTTAACTTACTGTATTTACTTATGCAATTCTTAGACTGTTGTATCATCAATGTAAATCCTTCCAGGATAAAAGGGAAATTTTTTATGTAAAACAATCCTGCAGTTATTTTGAAGAAGTATCACCAGAATTTGAGTGCGAGAATGAAATCCGACTGACTTCTAAGATGCCTGACCTAATCATGTGTGAGGGCTTCTAGTAAATCTTGAACAGTTGATGTTTTCATGGAACACCAGGTAGAGCTCCTCACCAGTTCTCTCCTTGACAAACAGAAAGCTTTCTCAGGAACTCAGACCGCCTTGGCTTCCACTGGACTTGTCTATATGATCTTTGGATTTTCTGTTATTCTTGTATTTGTTTATTTTGTTTTTAACTTGAACTGACCTGGATATAGACTTTGTGCTATATTACATATCAGTTTGATGCGATAAACTGATTTCTGTGAGCCTGCCAGTCTTAGTCTGAGTCTCGCAGAATTTTGTGTTTTTATTAGAGAGGAAATGTACCACCAAAAGCCAACAGTATGCTGAGAGAAGCGAAGGGATTTTATTTTACTTTTTGACTTTACATTACCTTCTACATACATGACTCCATTTCGCTAGTGTTGAATGAATGTTTGACTGATGGTTGATTTCTGTCTGTAACCTTAGTGCAACTAGTCTTTACCTTTTTTCCCCCAGCAATATGGGAAGGAAAGCAAGCTGACGGACAGTCAAGCAGCCCCCAGAACTCAAACTCCAGCTTTTCTTCTTCAGCCAAAGTGGAAAGCCCCTTGCTAGGCTTGGGGAAGAAGGCTTTCCAGAGGTCTGACAGACTCCACACAAGTAAGTTAGTTTATGAAGACTGGTTTCTCACTGCATGATTTATCAACTGGATATTTGAAATTCATCAACTGTTTGGCTTAGGTTTAGAGCCTGATTTGAGTTACACAGCAAAGATTAGACATAGTTTCTGTTACTGACATAAGTACTTGTAAGAAATGAAGCCGGTCGGCGCCGTGGCTCACTAGGCTAATCCTCTGCCTGCGGCACCGGCACCCAGGTTCTTGTCCCGGTTTCTCCTCTTCCAGTCCAGCTCTCTGCTGTGGCCTGGGAAGGCAGTGGAGGATGGCCCAAGTGCTTGGGCCCTGCACCCACATGGGAGACCAGGAGGAAGCGCCTGGCTCCTGGCTTCAGATTGGCACAGCGCGCCAGCCGTGGCGTCCATTTGGGGGGTGAACCAACAGAAAAGGAAGACCTTTCTCTCTGTCTCTCTCACTGTCCACTCTGCCTGTCAAAAAAAAAAGAAAAAAGAAAAGAAAGAAAGAAAGAAATGAAGCAAAGCGTGAACAGAATTGATTCAGTGTGTCTTTCCCCTTACTTGTTAGTCCCTATTTGCCTTTGAGCTCTTAATTTTTTTCTTGTCCCCTCCCCTTACCAGACTCTCAGAGAAAGATCTGTTATCAGCCATTTTGTGAATTTTTTTCTCTTTATGCCAATAGGTTGCTTTGTCCAGTGTTAGTTACATTTTCTTTTTCTGTATGCAAAAAGATAGTGAAATGTAACCAATTGTTTTTGTTCTGCTCCTTCTGAAATCCCACTAAGGTAAGATTGTGGAAATAATGAAGGTTAAATACAGGTGAAGAAGGCAAGGAGACATCAGTTGGGCAGGTAATGTAAGAGATGTTGGAAACAGAAACCAGGAGCAAAGAACTTAAATTGGGTCTCCCACATGGGTGTCAGAGGACAACTACTTGAGTCATCATCACTGCCTTGTAGGTACACATTAGCAGGAAAGCCAGAATCAGGAGTGGAGCTGGGACTGGAATCCAGGCAGCTGATAAGGGGATGCAGGTGTGCCAAGCCGTGTCTTAACCATTAGGCCAAATGTTGCCCCTGTGTAGCTTGTTTTAATATCAGTAAAATTCTTAGTACAAAGATACTCAAGAAGTTCGTGGAGGGGCGGCTGTTTGAACTGGGGATAAAGATGATGACAGCTTCCCCCACTGACCTATTCCACCTGAATCCTAGTGCCTCCATTTGGTAATGTGACTCTGGCCCCTGACTTTAGCTTTCTCCTAATGCAGATTGTGGGAAGCAATGTTGATGGCTTAAGTAATTGGGTCGCTGTCCTCCACCTGGGAGACCTGGAGTGAATTCCCAGCACCTAGCCTCAACCTGGTTCAGTGAATCAGCAGATGGGAATGTTTTCTTTTTCAGTCCCCAACCCTTACCCTCATTGCTCTGCCTCTCAATAATTTTTTAAAGATAAGTTTATATGGTATAAAAAATTTTGAGGAGCTGACCCTGTGGCACAGTAGGTTAATCCTCCGCCTGCAGCGTCAGCATCCCATATGGTCTCTGGGCTCTGTTTCTAGTCCTGGCTGCTCCTCTTCCAATCCAGCTCTCTGCTATGGCCTGGGAAAGCAGCAGAAGGTGGTCCAAGTCCTTGGGCCCCTGCAGCCACATGGGGGAACCAGAGGAAGCTCTTGGCTCCTGGCTCCTGGCTTCGGATTGGCCTAGCTCCGACCATTGTGGCCATCTGGGGAGCGACCAGTGGATGGAAGACCTCTCTCTGTCTCTCATTCTCACTGTCTGTAACTCTACCTCTCCAGTAAATAAATAAGATCTTTTTAAAAATTTTGAAATTTATGCATACTTCTTTATAATACACATTTCCCGTGAATGTTTGAAGAGACATCCTATAGTTTTACATCACATAGTCAGAAAAATAAACATAACTTAAACAAAAAAAAAGGTAAGGCAATTTTACCAAAATTAGAGGCCTTAAATTAGCCACTTTGAGGTACATAAAAGTATCTTCGGAGTATACTTTAACCAGTATGGAGAATAATTTATAGCTGCCCCTCAAGTCTCACTAAAGAAGTTAAGTTCAGATTTTAACTAAAAGTTCGGTTCAGATGTGAAGGCACAGCGAATGCAAAAACAGTGAAATCTATTCAAGGCACACTGATGTTGCCAGATTCCATGAGCTACGTATGGGAAAGGAAGACAGGTGTTGCTTTCCAACCTGTTAGGGGCATTGCAGCATTGTTGTTATTTTCTTAAGACTTATTTATTTATTTGAAAGGTAGAGTTATACAGAGAGAGAGAGAGAGACAGATTTTCCATCCACTGGTTTGTTTCCCAAATAGCCAAAACAGCTGGGCTGGTCTGAAGCCAGGAACCAGGAGCTTCTTCTGGGTCTCCCCAGTGGGTGGCAGGGGCCCGAAGACTTGGGCCATCTTCCATTGCCTTTTGCAGCATTGTTTATACAAATATTGGTAAGCACTCATGTGATCATTAGTGGGAGACTGAATTTCTCAGATTTTTCCTGTTTGGTCCACATTCTTTGTCCTCATTCTTCCTGTTTGTTCATTTTTTAAGGACTTATTTTTGTTTATTTGAAAGGCAGAGTTACAGAGGGAAGGAGGGGAGACAGAAAGACAGGTCTTCTACCCACTAGTTCACTCCCCAAATGGCTATAGCGGCTGAGGCTAGTCCAGGGCAAAGCCAGGAGCAAGTAGCTTTTTCTGGGTCTTCCATGTGGTTGCAGGGCCCAAGCACTTGGGCCGTCTTCCGCTGCTTTCTCAGGGACACAAGCAGGGAGCTAGATCAGAAGTGGAGCAGCCAGGAATTGAACTTGTGCCCAATTGGGATGTCTGAATGTGCTTATGATTAGTAAACTGAATTTTTTTTTAAGATTTATTTATTTACTTGAAAGTCGGAGTTACACAGTGAGAGAAGGAGAGGCAGAGAGAGAAAGAGAGAGAGGTCTTCCATCCCATGGTTCACTCCCCAATTGGCCGCAATGGCTGGAGCTGCTCTGTTCAGAAACCAGGAACCAGGAGCTTCTTCCAAAGGCTTGGGCCATCCTTCACTGCCTTCCCAGGTGTCGCTCCCCCTCTTCATGGAGGAACGACACTAAACCCTGCCTAGGCTTCATATCCGAGTCACGGCACCATTATGTCGCTCCCCCTCTTCGTGGAGGAACGACACAGGACCCTGCGCTGTTCTTTTGTCTGCTCGGCCCTCCCCGGGTTTGCTGCTGGTTCTTCCCGGGTTGGCTACCGTCCCTTCCACCTCCATGGAAGGGCGGTTCCCCCTGCCACTTTCCCCACTTCCGCGGGGGAGCGGCACACCGCCGGCCGGCTCTCTCGGGGCCTGCACAGGTGTTCCTTCAGATAGATGTTCCTTTTAGATGTTCCTCATGCATGTTGTCTCTCTCCTCCTTTATAGTCCTCTTCCACCAATCCCAACTCTGCTACCCACACGCCGAGTATGCTGCTCTCCTCCAATCAGGAGCAGGTCCTGCTGTTTATTGGTTGAACTGGAGGCAGCTGTGTAGAAGCTGTTTCCTCCTCTCCCAGCGCCATATTGTGGGAGAGCAGATGCATAGAATAAGTCTTAATTCCAGTAACTTAGTCTAGTCCGAGTTGCTCCCAGTTGCTCCCCACACCCAGGCAACAGCAAAGAGCTGGATTGGAAGTGGAGCAGCCAGGACTTGAACTGGTGCCCATATGGGATGCCGGCACTGCAGGTGGTGGCTTTGCCCGCTATGCCACAGCGCCGAACCCAGTAAACTGAATAAATTGCCTTTGCTTGTTTTCCTTTGACTTTTTCTTATTAATTTGTAAATTCACTTTCCTATGAAGAATAGTATCTTTTGTCACATCTGGCAAATGTTTTTCCAAGTTAGTCTTTGATTTATATGTTGTTGTTGTTTTTCATTTACATTTTAAATCCTTTGTGTACTCAAATCATTTTTTTTTAAAGACTGTAAACCTATTATGGACAGATTTACTGAAACTGCTAAGCTATAGAATTATTACATTTTTAGATGTGCAAATTAAAATCAGTAAAACAAATTCTAATAGGAAGAAGAAAAGGGTATCATGATCATTGGTTGATTTTGGTTTTCAGCTTTGTTAGACATTCTGTGTATTTGTCATTTATCAGAAACCTCTTCAGTTTATCTTGGGAAAGAATCTAGTCTAGCAAAAGATGCACTTTACAGACCTTGTCCTGTTTTTACAGAGATGATAAGTTATGTTCCATATCCTCTGTAGTGAACAAGACTTGATTTGTTAGTCTTAGAAGACATTTCTAAGATCCTTATGTGTTAGCCTTCTCCACAGTGTGGTGCTTAGCTAAGTGCTGGTTTTTGCACTGCACAGCGATCTATAGTTCAGGTAGAAAGAGGGCTGTGAAAGAAGCCTAAATGATTCTTTTCTGTGTTTTTTAGGGCAAATGAAAAGGACTAAATGTGCTGACATTGATGTTGAGACACCGGACTCCATTCTGGTTAATACAAATCTGCGAGCACTGATCAACAAACACACTTTCTCAGTCCTTCCTGGAGACTGCCAACAGCGACTGCTTCTACTGCTTCCAGAGGTAGATCGACAGGTGCGTCATTTCAAACATATGCAATTTGAAACCTTTCTGGAGCTTCCTTTACACAGCACCTTTAGAAACTGCTTATGGTTTTTTAAAATAGTTTTTTAGGTATGCCTGTAAGAAAGTGGTATCATTCTTTAAAGATTTCTTTAAAAGACAGAAAGATCTTCCGTATACTGGTTCACTTTCAGATGGCCACAATGGCTGGGACTAACCAGGCCAAAGCCAGGAATCCAAGATCTTCTTCCAGGTCTCCCATATGAGTGGCAGGGGAACTTTTGTACCAAGATGTCAAGTTCACACAACAAATTTGACTAGGTACCGTATTAGGACATAGAATACAGGTTCAGGGGCCGGCACTGTGGTAAAGCTGCTGCCTGTGGTGCTGGCATCCCGTATGGGCACTGGTTTGACACCCAGATGCTCTGCTTCTGATCCAGCTCCCTGCTAATAAGCCTGGGAAAGCAGCAGAAGATGGCCCAAATGTTTGGGCCCCTGCACCCAAATGGGAGACCAGGAAGAAGCTCTTGGCTTTGGATCGATCCAGCTCTAGATGTTGCAGCCATTTGGGGAGTGAACCATCGGATGGACAACTTTCTCTCTCTAACTCTCTAACTCTCTAACTCTGCCTTTCAAATAAATAAATAAATATTTTAAAAATAAATAAAAATGTTTAAAAAATAATTTAAAAAAAGAATACAGATTCAGGAGGAAGAGTTGTCTTGGTCCTGTATAAGCAGGATTTAGGCCAATGCCTCATGAGTCCAGATAAATAGATGCATTTAGAACGGCATGCAACATGGAATAACAGTGATAGAATTGAGTGTTCATTATTTATATTCTTTTTGTGAATTTTTTTCTAAGGAAATATTTATTGCTTTGGTAATACAGAAGTTAAAATACAGTATGTTATATTTTAAAAACAAAAAAATAACAGGAAGTGCCAAAGGTTTGGGACCAAAGAGCTCTCACTTGATCAGGAATAAAGCAAAGCTTTCATCAAGGAAAGAGTAACTGGCAAGTTACTGCCCCTTCTGTTCTTCTGCTTTCTTTTTTTTTTTCCTTATATTTTTCTTTTTTGAAAAAGTATTATTATTATTTTTTTTTTTACAAACCCTTGTGTCAAGGGCTGACTTTCAATAGATCTCAGTGAGCGAGCTGCTCTGCTACGCACAAAACCCTGTGTTCTTCTGTTTTCTCCTCTGAGGAAGGAAGATGGGACCTTTATGGTTTTCTAAGGTTTATTTACTTCTTGGATTTTTATTTTTTTAAAGAATTATTTTATTTATTTGAAAGAGTTACAGAGAGAGGTAGAGCCAGAAAGAGAGGTCTTCCATCTGCTGGTTCACTCCCTAACTGACCGCAGTGGCCAGAGCTGAGCTGATTCGAATCCAGGAGCCAAGAGCTTCTTCCAGGTCTCCCACAAGGGTGCAGGGCCCCAAGGAGTTGGACTGCTTTCCCAGGCCATAGCAGAGAACTGGATCAGAAGTGGAGCCACCAGGACCCAAACTGGTGCCTATATGAGATGCCAGCTCTGCAGGCTGGGGCTTTAACCCACTGTGCCACAGCGCCGGCCCCTAAAAATTCATTATTATTTCCAAACACCTACTATGGTCTGAGTAATGTGTGATAGGTTCCTTCTTTTTACCTATTTAATATCGTTGTAGAAACAAGATGAGAGGAAGGTGTTTTCTGTTATTTTTAATAAAGGGACTAGTTTTATTGCATAACTTGTAGTAAGAGGTAGACAGAGAATAAGTCCATTACAGTTTATTGACTATAAAGTCAAAACAAAATCCCTCTAATTCTGAAAATTGTCTTTCTACTAGACCTCATTGGTACCAATTTCATAATGCTGTGAATCGTCCTGTGTCAAAGCACGTCAGAGTCTGTTATCCCAGGAATCCAAATGAGTCAAGTATTCGTCCAGCACTGGGGACTAAGACGTGAAACTGTCCTTCCCAGGGACTGCCTTTACCTCCTTCACTCCTCTTGGAGACGTTGTAGCTCAGGGAGTCCAGGTTCTTGCTTAGAACGTGTTGGGAGACTGAAGTTTCAGCAGTGTTTGAGGACTGTCTTTGAGAGTTAACTCTGACCATTTTTGAAGACTCAGGGTAATTAGGCTAGCAGTAACGATAAAGGACCTAACCAGGGCTGATTTCTGGGACACTAATGACAGTTCCTCAGAGTTGTCTTCAGTTTGAAGGCCCTTGTGCTCTCACTGTATGTGGAGGCTGGATTCTGTTGTTGCTGGGAAAACTGCAGCCTGTGACGCCGACATCCCATATGGGCACTGGTTCATGTCCCAGCTGCTCCACTTCCGATTCAGCTCCCTGCTTATGGCCTTGGAAAAGCAGTGGATGATGACCCAGCTGTTTGGGCCCCTGCCACCCATGTAGGAGACCCAGATGAAGCTCCTGGCTCAGCCCTGGCTGTTATGGCCATCTAGGGGGTACATCAGCTGATAGAAGATCTCTCTCTACCTGTCTTTCCCTCTCTCTCTGTAACTCTTTCAAATAAATAAATCTTTAAAAATAAATTAAGTAAAGGTAGAGAGAAAGAAGTGTTCCATCCATCAGTTCACCCCCCAAATGCCAACAAAAGCCAGGACTGGAGTCTGGAACTGGAACTCTCTGTGGGTCTCGCACAAGGGGTAGCAGGAACCCTACCATTGAGCCATCACCTGCTGCTTCCCAGGGAACGTATTAGCTGGAAGTAGGATTGCAAACAGAACTGGCACTCAAACCAATCACTTTGATACAGGATGCTGGCATATCCCAAGCAGTGTCTTAAGTGATGTGCTTAACACTGGCCCCTGCATTTTGCTTTTTAATCCATCTAGATTCAGGGTTTGGGGGTTATTCAACCTTCCCTCCTCCCCCAAGGCTAAACTGTATTCAGCTTTTTTTTCTTCCTTTTTTTAAATATTTATTTTATTTATTATTTTAAACTGTTACAGAGAGAGGTAGGGACAGAGAGAGGTCTTCCATCTGCTGGTTCGCTCCCCAAATGGCTGCCACAGCCAGAGCTGTGCTGATCCCAAGCCAGGAGCCAGGAGCTTCTTCCGTGTTTCCTATGTGGATGCAGGGATACAAGCACTTGGGCCATCCTCTGCTGCTTTCCCAGGCACAGTAGCAGGGAGCTGGATGGAAAGTGGAGCAACCAGGACTTGAACCAGCACCCATATGGGATGCCAACACTGTAGGCGAGGGGGTTAATCCACTGCACCACAGCGCCAGCCCCTGTATTCATCTTCTTAAAGACTCTTTGTGGGATTCCAACATCCGTATCAGAGTGCCTGAATTCAGTACTTACCTCTGGCTCCTGTGTCCAGCTTTCTGCTAATGCAGACTCGGGAGGCAGCAGTGATGGCTCATGCAGGTGGTTTCCTGCCACCCATGTGGGAGACCTGGATTAAGTTCCTGGCTCCTGGCTTCATCCCAGCTCAGTCATGGCATTTGGATAGTAAACTAGTGGATGGAAGCACTGTCAATTTGTCTGCCTCTCAGGTCTAACCAATATAACTAAAAGACTCTTTTCATAGATAATCACTGTATTTCAGGCAGGTCATGGGCAGACCACTGCTGACAGTACACAGCTACTCTCAAACTCCCCCCTTCAGTGGACTATCAAAATCAGAAGACCACTGTACAACCCAGTGGAGGCTTTATTCGATGCTCTCAACAGGAGAAGTTTAGAGTGAGCGTTGACCTTTCACATTTAGCTTGTTAACAGCTTAGCATAAGCAACCTTGACTTTCAGGAAATGAAATGAAAGTGGAAGCATTGTCAATCGAAATCCACGGTCTAAAAAAGAACTGTTTCTTTTGAGGGACACCATCTCTGTGCTGTGAGTGTTAACTCCTGATGGCCTGTCCTGTTGGTCTCAGATTTTTGAGTCAAATCCCAACAGGTCCCTAGGTTTCAGGGAGTTAAGTCTATGAGAAAGACTGACAGGGAGAAAGTCATAAAAACAAATTTAAATTTTAATTTTTCCACACCACAGGTGTTTTTGTGTGTTTCGGTGGCAGGGAAACCCATTCCTCCTGGATGTCAAGACGTCTTTCAACTAGAAGGGAGATTTTCTTCCACCTCAGTCTAGCTTTGGAGACATTCTGTTATGACCTAGGCCCCTTCCCCCAGTACAACAGTGGCGTGTTCTGTGTGCTGGCAACATAACTTAAAAAAAAAGCAGAGGGGCCAGCATTGTTGGGCAGCAGGTTAAACCTCTTTATACCTCCAACACCAACACCTGTATCAGAGCTTTGGTTTGAGTCCTGGCTGCTCCACTTCCAATCTAACCTGGGTCATCATCCACTCCCTTCCCAGGCACCTTAGTGGAAAGTGCTCGTTTCTTCTCAAGATTACTTTTTTTTTAATTTATATATTTGAAAGTCAGAGTTATACAGAGAGAGGAGAGGCGGGGGGGGGGGGGGTCTTCCATCTGCTGGTTCACTCCCCAGTTGTCTGCAATTGGCTGGAGCTGTGCCAATCCGAAGCCAGGAGCTTCTTCCAAGTCTTCCCACCCTGGTGCAGGGGCCCAAGCATGTGGGCCATCTTCTGCAGCTTTCCCAGGCCATAGCAGAGAGCTGCATTGGAAGTGGAGCAGCCGGGACTCAAACTGGCACCTGTATGAGATGCCAGCATTGCAGGCGGTGGCTTTACTCACTACACCACAGCACTGGCCCCTCAGTGTTACTTTCTGCTGAATGGATAGCGAGTTGTTCCCAGCACTACCTATTTACGTATTATATAACCACCTTTTTCATTCTAATGCCAATTATGAGAGTTTTGATTGCAATCATTTGGTTTGTTTAATAATCTGAAAGACAATCCTCTATCCCAGTTTTTCTAAACTGTTTTTCCATGTGAATTTTCAGATTGTTTTATTGAGTTCATGAAAAATCTGTTTAGGGATTCTGATAGAATACTAGATTACAATTTTGGAGAGAATAACTACTTTTATATTAAGTTTTCCCACTCAGGTTTTTTAGTTCTTATATTTTATGCCCTTAAATAAGATTTTAGGTTTTACATTATTTATTAAGAATTTTAAAACCATTTGGCAGATCATCACAAATCAAGTCAATAGATACATTATGGGGAAATACTTAAAGAATTATTTATTTTACTTGAAAGTCTCAGTTACACAGAAAGAGGAGAGGCAAAGAGAGAGGGAGAGTGAGAGAATGAGAGGTCTTTCACTGCTGGTTCACTCCCCAGATGGCCACAATGGCCGGAGCTGCGCCGATCTGAAGCCAGGAGCCAGGAGCTTCTTCTGGGTCTCCCATGTGGGTACAGGGGCCCAAGCACTTGGGCCATCTTCTACTGCTTTCCCAGGCCATAGCAGAGAGCTGGATCGGAGTGGAGCAGCTGGGACTCGAACCGGTGCATTTGGGATGCTGGCACCGCAGGCAGCGGCTTTACCCACTATGCCACAGCACTGGCCCCAGGGGAAATATTTTTAATTTAATTTATTTGAGAGATGGAGACAGATCTTCCACAGCTAGTTGACTCCCAAAATATCCACAGTAGCCAGGGCTGAGCCAGGCTAAAGCCAAGTGCCTGGAACTCAATCAAGGTCTTCCCTTGTGAGGGTCAGAGATCCAAGTACTTGGGTCATCACGTCCTACCTCCCAAGATGTTCATTAGCAGAAAGCTGGATTCTGGAGCAGAGCTGGGACTTGAACTTAAGCATTACAGTATGAGATTCAGGCACTCCAAGTGATGTCTTAATGGATATTAAGAAATTCCACTCTGAGGGAAAATAAAGATTGATTGATTGATTGATTGATTTAAAAGGCAGAGTTGCAGATAGAGACAGAAAGAGACATCTTCCATCTGCTGGTTTACTCCCCAAATGGCTACTGTGGCCAGAGCTGGACCAACCCAAAGTTGGGTGCCTGGAGTTTCTTCTGGATCTCCCACGTGGGTAGAAGGACCCCGAAGACTGTACCATCTTCCTCAGCTTTCCCAGGTGCATTAGCAGGGAGCTGGATTCAAAGTGTAGCAGCCACAACTCAAATAGGTGCCCATATGGAATGCTGGCACTGCAGCCAGTGGCTTTACCCATTAGGCCACAGCGCTGACCCCTCCATGTTTAATATTTAAAGGACCTCACAAATAAATAATAAAAATAAGCAGGTGTTTAGCCTAGATGTGAAGACACTGTGTCCTATATCAGAGTGCCTGCTTTTAATTCCAAACTTCTGATTCCAGCTTCCTTCTAATGCATACCCTGGGAGGCATTGGTGATAGGTCGAATAATTGGGTTCCTCCCACCCACGTGGAAGACCTGGGTTGAGTTCCTGGCTATCAGGCATTTGGGGTATAAACCAACAGATGGGAGATCTCTCTCTTCTGCATCCATCTCTCTGCCTCTCAAATGGTTAATATTAAAGAATAAAAGAAAAAAAGCAACCTAATAGAAAAATGAGAAAATGACAGGAATTGGGAGTTCAGGTGATAGCAGAATTAATGAACAGTACAGAAGGATACATAAGTAGTAATAAGAAAATTTTTGGGCCATTTAAACCCACTAGATTGGGCAGAAATTAAGTAGTATATTAACATCTGTTGGCAGGGAAAAAGTAAGCCCATATATTGCTGGTGGAAATACCTGTTGTTTTAGCCTTACTGGACAGTAATTAAACACACACAAATATTCTTGTTCTAGGAATGTTTCCCTTTTAAATAAAAGTGCTGGTATGTTCCTCTCCACCAGGGTATCTGTTGCAATTTTATCGACTTTGGGAAAACCTTGGAAAGAAAGCATAAATCTATTATTAGTGAATGGGTAAATTAACTGAGTTACATTCATAAAATGAAATAATCTGCAGCCATTATAAATGGGCTTAAGCTTTGTTTACTGATGGGGAAAGACTGGCACAGTGCTTTCCGAGAGAAAAGTAAAATGCAAAACAGTATACATAACTGGCTTACCACTTTTATAAAAGACCTTTCCCAGGGGAAAAAAAAAGCAGAAAAAAAAAAAAAAGCAAAAACTGTACATACATCTTTAGGTGTGGTTCTGTGAGCTGGTTTTTTAATCACTGGGAGTTGGATGGAGAGATAAAGTGAAAAGGGGTGTTTTTAGAACAAAATCATAACTACATTAAAAAACAGGCACCCATGTTTAGTGGGCAGCATTGGTACAAGTTGATGATTTTTCTAAGAAACTAAGTGTACACACATTGTTTTCTGAGATGGAAGCCAACTACCACGTGATGCCGTTTGCTTTCTTTGTGAGCTTTCTCTGGCATATTCTTTGACCCAGGTTGGTCCTGATGGTTTGATGAAGCTAAATGGCTCAGCCCTTAACAATGAGTTCTTCACTTCGGCAGCCCAAGGCTGGAAGGAAAGGCTCTCAGAAGGTAAGTGTCTCCCAGGATGTATGCGCACTTGGAGCTACCGTGAGGATGTGGTGGCACCTCTACACCTCCTCAGGTATATGGGCAGGTTGACTCCAACAGGTAGAATTAGCTGTCCTGTGGGAAACACATGGCTGCACTTAGATGCAGAGCCCATGTAGCTATGTTGACTCCTGGGAGAGTCCAGCAATAAGTTTCTTTAATGATTCACAGTCTCCTGAGAAACTAAGAGGTGTAGATTTTTTTTAGGTCATATTTATCTTGTGGTGCTATGAATCACAGTTTCATTAGCAGTAAGATAGCATCAAACTAGCAAAGAAAGGTATCAGAACTTTTTGAAAAATTGCTTTATTGAGATATATTTAAAATACTATAAAATGTATATATTTGAAGTGTACAGGTAAGTGGCAATAAGAACTTTAAGATAAGAAGATAAGAAGTATCTTGGGGCCAGAGCAGTGATGCAGTGAGTTAACGCCCTGGCCTGAAGCGCCGGATATCCCATATGGGCGCTGGTTCAAGACCCAGTTGCTCAACTTCTGATCCAGCTCTCTGCTATGGCCTAGGAAAATAGTAGAAGATGGCCCAACAGCTCTCTGCTGTGGCCAGGGAGTGCAGTGGAGGATGGCCCAAGTACTTGGGTCCTGCACCCCATGGGAGATCAGGAGAAGCACCTGGCTCCTGCCATCGGATCAGCGTGGTGCGCCGGCTGCAGTGCGCCAGCCGCGGCGGCCATTGCAGGGTGAACCAATGGCAAAGGAAGACCTTTCTCTCTGTCTCTCTCTCTCACTGTCCACTCTGCCTGTCAAAAAAAAAAAAAAAAAAAAAAAAAAAGAAGATGGCCCAATTCCTTGGGCCCCTGCACCCATGTGGGAGACCTGGAAGAAGCTCCTGGCTCCTGGCTTTTGGCTTCGGATCAGCGCAGCTTCAGCCGTTGCGGCCATCTGGAGAGTGAACCAGCGGGTGAAAGACCTCTCTCTCTCAGCCTCTCCTCTCTCTGTAACCCTGACTTTCAAATAAATAAATAAATCTTAATTTAAAAAAAAAGGAATTATCAGAGTTACAGAGAGAGAGAGAGACAGAGCAAGAGAGGTCTTCCATCTGCTGGTTCACTCCCCCAAGTGGCCACAACAGCTAGGGCTGAGCTGATCTGAAACCAGGAGCTTCTTCCAGGTCTCCCACAGGGGTACAGGGTCCCAAGCACTTGGGCTATCCTCTGCTGTTTTCTCAGGCCCATTAACAGGGAGCTGGATCGGGAATAGAACAGCCGGGACTCAAACTGGCATCTCCTGGGATGCTGGCACTGTAGACTGGAGCTTTAACCCACTGCACCACAGAGCCGGTCCCAATAAGAACATTTTAAGTGTAGATTAGGACCTATGGTGACTGGCTGCCCTTTATGCTGTGCATTTAACTCTGATTTGAAAAATTTATGGTGGTACCTGAGCTTAAATGTTTCATTTGTAAGTTTTGCCAAGTGATCCTAATATGCAGCCGTGATTGAAACCTGTACTATTTCAAATATTACACCTTTCAATGTATATAGGATACAGAATAACACTTGAAAACTGATATATATGTAAGCTTTAAACAAGTGTGAGAAGATTTAAAATAAATACATTTGTAAGGAAAGCCTTAGAAATGCTGTTCATTGCTTACTTTTCATCAGATCCCTGACAATTAGAATCAGGATCAGCTAATATAGGAGAGTACTGCGATGACTGGAAAAATGGCATTCCTGGAGTATTCTCCTGTATTTATATTGCTCACCATAGATTCTTGAAGAAGGAAGGACTTTTTTTTTTTTTTTTTTTTTTTTTTTTGACAGGCAGAGTGGACAGTGAGAGAGAGAGACAGAGAGAAAGGTCTTCCTTTGCCGTTGGTTCACCCTCCAATGGCCGCCGCGGTCGGCGCGCTGCGGCCGGCACACCGCGCTGATCCGATGGCAGGAGCCAGGAGCCAGGTGCTTTTCCTGGTCTCCCGTGGGGTGCAGGGCCCAAGCACTTGGGCCATCCTCCACTGCACTCCCTGGCCACAGCAGAGGGCTGGCCTGGAAGAGGGGCAACCGGGACAGAATCCGGCGCCCCGACCGGGACTAGAACCCGGTGTGCCGGCGCCGCTAGGCGGAGGATTAGCCTAGTGAGCCGTGGCGCCGGCCAAGGAAGGACTTTTTGATTACTATAGCCCTTTCTTACAGATTTCTTTGGGCAGAGATCCCCTTTTTACTGATTTAATTAAAATCACATAAGTATTTAAAGCAGATCAGTTAAGAATATATTGTTAAAGGATTTGCTTCTCCAGGACCGGCACTGTGGCGCAGCGGGTTAACGCCCTGGCCTGAAGCGCCGGCATCCCATTTGGGCGCCGAGTCCAGTCCCGGCTGCTCCACTTCCTCTCCACCTCTCTGCTATGGCCTGGGAAAGCAGTAGAAGATGGCCCAAGTCCTCCCGTGTGGGAGATCTAGAAGAAGCTCCTGGTTCCTGGCTTTGGATCGGCGCAGCTTTGGCTGTTGCGGCCAACTGGGGAGTGAACCAGCGGATGGAAGACCTCTCTCTCTCTTTCTCTCTCTGCTTCTCCTTTCTCTGTGTAACTCTGACTTACAATAAATAAATCTTCAAAAAAAAAAAAAAAAAAAGGATTTACTTCTCCAACCCCCAGTTTTTGTAAGTAGACAGTACCAACAATGATGCTTTGATTATTATCAGGGTTACTTTTTTTTTTAAGGATTTATTTATCTATTTAAGAGGCAGGGATACAGAGAGGGAGAGAGAGAAAGAGAGGTCTTCCATCCACTGATTCACTCCTTAAATGGTCACAATGGCTGGACCTAGGCTGATCCAAAGCCAGGAGCCTGGAGCTTCTTCTGGATCTCCCACTTGAGTGCAGGAGCGCAATCACTGAAGTCATCTCCCACTGCTTTCCCAGGCCATGGGCAGAGAGCTGAATTGGAAGAGGAGCAGCCAGGTTATGAACCAGCACCCTAGGTTCCAGTCCCGGTTGGGGCGCCAGATTCTGTCCCGGTCGCTCCTCTTCCAGTCCAGCTCTCGGCTGTGGCCCAGGAAGGCAGTGGAGGATGGCCCAAGTGCTTGGGCCCTGCACCCGCATGGGAGACCAGGATAAGTACCTGACTCCTGGGTTCTGATCAGCGCAGTGCACCGGCCGCAGCAGCCATTTGCGGGGGTGAACCATCGGAAGGAAGACCTTTCTCTCTGTCTCTCTCTCTGACTGTCTAATTCTGCCTGTCAAAAAAAAAAAAAGAGCCGGCGCCGCAGCTCACTAGGCTAATCCTCCGTCTAGCTGCGCTGGCACACTGGGTTCTAGTCCCGGCCGGGGCGCCGGATTCTGTCCCGGTTGCCCCTCTTCCAGGCCAGCTCTCTGCTGTGGCCAGGGAGTGCAGTGGAGGATGGCCCAAGTACTTGGGTCCTGCACCCCATGGGAGACCAGGAAAAGCACCTGGCTCCTGGCTCCTGCCATCGGATCAGTGCGGTGCGCCGGCTGCAGTGCGCCAGCCGCGGCGGCCATTGGAGGGTGAACCAACGGCAAAGGAAGACCTTTCTCTCTGTCTCTCTCTCTCACTGTCCACTCTGCCTGTTAAAAAAAAAAGAGAGAGAGAGAGAGAAAAAGAAAAGCATGCAAGCCAGTGACTGCTATACCACAGTCATATCATGCTTTATGAGCAACAAAAACTGAACAGTACACATGTGAGCAGAGGCCAACACTTCTCTTCCTCAGTGCGTGTGACAGAGTAGACTCTAGCTTGAATTCTGGCAGTCAGAATTTCTCTGGTCCCGCTCTGTGGCTCCTGCCTGTGATGTTACAGTCATCTAACACTTTTCTTTCTATCCTTCCTTCTTACCCCCTGGAGGTTTCCAACTGAAAAGTCTGCCATTTCTGTCTTTCTTTTTCAAGATTTATTTATTTATTTACTTATTTGAAAAGCAAAGTTACGATGAGGTGAGACAGATCTTCCTTCCATCCATTGGTTCACTCCCTGGATGTCCACAATAGCCAGGGGGAGGGCCAGGCAAAAGCCAGGAGACAGGAGCTTCTTCCAGGTCTCCCACATGGGTGTTGGGGCCCAAGCACTTGGGCTGTCTACTGCTGCTTTCCCAAGCACAGTAGCAGGGAGCTGGATCAGAATGAGAGCACCCAGGACTGGAACTCAGACCTAAATGAGATGCCGGTATTGCGTGCAGCAGTTTAACCCATCACGCTACAACACCAGACCCTGTGTTCTGCCATTTCCACCTCTTATTCGCTGATGCCCTGGGACTAAATATAAAGAAATATAAAAGGGGGCAAGCCACAGGTTTGAAGATAGGCTGCCCAGTGCATTCACTATTGTATGCTGATGGAGTGGGCAGGATTGAGGTGGCTGGTGGTTTATGCAAATAAATTGCATAGTCAAAGCAGCTAGATGTTAACATGTTGAGAATCTTGTTGCTAGGGAACTAGACTGGTACATTTTCTGGAACAATTAGAAACCTGACAACTCCAGAATCATTTCCTACCTCTTTAGTAGAATTTCAAATGCCTTTAAGCAGGGCAATAGCTTTTCGTTATATAGTTACAGGTAAAAATTCTAAAATGCAGTTTGTCTTGGAGAAGCAGGATTTTAATGTAATAATATTCCCAGTAGCATTATTTACTGAAAACACATCACTTTTTTTTTTTTTAACTGGAATTTGAACTAAAAGAAATCTGTATGGGATATGATGTTGGGACTAGGAGGAAGTGCTATAGGGAAGGCCCATGGTGAAGGCTGTCTAGGCCTCACCTGAGCATTGAGAACTGTGTGGAGTAAGTGCAGATGGCATGTAGGGCCTTCTTACAGTCGGGTGCTTTGGCAAGTCTGTTCCTTTTTTTTTTTTTTTTTTTTTTTTTTGACAGGCAGAGTGGACAGAGAGAGACAGAGAGAAAGGTCTTCCTTTACCATTGGTTCACCCTCCAATGGCCGCTGCGGCCGGCGCACCATGCTGATCCAAAGCCGGGAGCCAGGTGCTTCTCCTGGTCTCCCATGCGGGTGCAGGGCCCAAGCACCTGGGCCATCCTCCACTGCCCTCCCAAACCACAGCAGAGAGCTGGCCTGGAAGAGGGGCAACCGGGACAGAATCCGGCGCCCCGACCGGGACTAGAACCCAGTGTGCCGGCGCCGCAAGGTAGAAGATTAGCCTATTGAGCCGCAGCGCCAGCCAAGTCTGTTCCTTTTACATGATAGTAACCTGATTCCTGCAAGAGTCTGTTAGGATTTCTAAATACTTTTAAGTGGAATATCCCTTTTTCTTTTTAAAATTTATGTAGAAGAAACAAATTTCATATATTTCATAATACAGTTTTAAGAACATAATGGTATTTTCCACCACATCCTCCTCCCTCTTGAATATCCTTTTCATGTTGTTTTACAGGTGAGTTTACACCTGAGATGCAGGTGAGAATTCGACAGGAGATTGAGAAGGAGAAAAAAGTGGAACCTTGGAAAGAACAGTTCTTTGAAAGCTACTATGGTCAGAGGTAATATAAGACAGTTTCTATTAAACCAATGTTAGTTCCTGCATATATGTCATATGGTACTTCATCTCATTAACTTCACAAAAAAAACTAATGCCAGTTTCCTTTTTTATTTATGTCACAATTTTTAAAAGAATTTTTTATGGTACACAAACTTATAAAGTTTATTTAAAAGTTGAGGAAAATACACACAAGCGTGTGGGCACTGTTCAGAGATAGAGTAGGCAGGAAGAGGAAATGAATAGGGGTGGGAAGTACAGACGGTGCCTCCAGACCCTGTCTTGTTCTCGTCTGAAGGGAGAGTGGGAGAACCCTGTCACCAGTTCTTCACCAAAAGGTTTTTTCTTTCATAAATCATAGGGCACAGCATTTATTTATTTTTTAAAGATTTATTTATTTGAAAGAGTTACAGAGAGAGGTGGGGGGGGGGGTCTTCCACCCGCTGGTTCACTCCCCAGATGGGCACAACGGCTGGAGCTGCGCCGATTCAGAGCCAGGAGCCAGGAGCGTCTTCCGGGTTTCCCACGTGGGTGCAGGGGCCCAAGGAGTTGGGGCATCTTCTGCTGCTTTCCCAGGCCATAGCAGAGAGCTGGAGCGGAGTGGAGCAGCTGGGACTAGAACTGGCACCCATATGGGATGCTGGCGCTTCAGTGGGCTTTAACCCACTGCACCACAGCATTTAATTACTAATAGTTCTTGACCCTAGCATATTATCATTATAGGTGTGATGGTATCTTTTAAGAGAAAAATAAAAAAGATTATTTTTATCTTGATTTAGATGCTCTTCTTTGAAAAGGTTGACTTCTTCCCTAGTAACTGTGTAAAAGATAAAAGAATGTGAAGTTTGCACATTTTTTAAAATAGTTAATCATCTCAAAATCTAGAATCACTCAGGCAACCTAGGAATTGTGTAGTGTAGATTGTTGAACTAGCGTGAAATGAAATAGCCTGACTCCTTTGTAAACGGCACTCTGGGAGATGGCTGGATCAAGATACAGTCCCTGTTTCCAGGGACTGTGGTCTGAATCAGTTCTTTCCACGAACACAAAGTTCAGATGTAATTTTTCAAAGTTTATTTGAAAAGCAGAGACAGAGAAAGAGAGATCCTTCATTCAGTTGTTCACTTTTCAGGTATCCGTCAGAGCCTGAGCTGGTCCAGGCCAAAACCAGTATCCTGAAACTTCATCCTGGTCTCCACATGGGTGCAGGGACCCTAGTAATTGGACCATCATCTGCTGCCTTCCAGGGGGCGTCAGCAAGAAGCTGGAATCAAAATCAGAGCCAGAATTTGAACCCAGGCACTCCATATGGGATTCTTGTATCCCAAGTAGCATCTTTTTTAATTTAATTTAAATTTTTTTAATTTGACAGGTAAAGTTATAGACAGAGACAGAGAGAAAGGTCTTCTTTCTGTTGGTTCACCCCCCAAAATGCCCGGAGCCAGGATCCAGGTGCTTTCTCCTGGTCTCCCATGCAGGTGCAGGGGCCCAAGCACTTGGGCCATCTTCTGCTGCCTTCCCAGGCCACAGCAGAGAGCTGGACTGGAAGAGGAGCAACCGGGACTAGAACCCGGTGCCCATATAGGATGACGGTGCAGGCGGCGGAGGATTAACCAAGTGAGCCCCAGCGCCGGCCCCAAGTAGCATCTTAACAACTGTGGCAAACACCTTCCCCCAATGCAATCTTAATGTGCATATTTAAATAGATGATAGGGGCCAGCAATGTGGTATAGTGGGTAAAGCTGCTACCTGCAGTGCTGGGATCCCATATGGGCGCCGGTTCGAGTCCTGGCTGCCTCACTTCTGATCCAGCTCTCTGCTACGGCCTGGGATAGCAGCAGAGGATGGCCCAAGTCCTTGGGCCCCTGCACGCTACTAGGAGACCTGGAAGAAGCTTCTGGTTCCTGACTCCAGCCATTGTGGCCATCTGGGGCATGAACCAGCAGATGGAAGACTTCTCTTTCTGCCTCTGTGTCTCTGTAACTCTGCCTTTCAAATAAATAATAAGTCTTTAAATAAATAAATAGATGATAGTGGAGCTGTTTTGTTTGGAATAGGATTGAACACCTAGACTTTTGTTAGTCTCCATTCATTGTGCATACCAAATATTAGCCCTTAAGGAGACTCCATAAGTCACTGGTTGAGAACCAAGGGCTCCTTTTCCTTGTCTCCAAGTAGAGACAAGGATCCCCTTCACAATTATGCAGGGTATATTCCTATGGTCAAATACGGATATTTCTGTGTTATAGAAATAATGGCTATATATTTGAACCGTAATTGTAAGTAGCAGTGATCCTGTAAATATTTTTTCATCCTCTCTTTATTAGACAGTTGGAACATTACAGCAATTAAGTTTTTCTATTTTCTTTCTTTCAAGATTTATTGATTTATTTGAAATAGTTACACAGAGAAAGGGAGAGAGAAGGAAGTGTTTTCTGTCTGCTGGTTTACTCCCAGATGTCTGAAGTGGCCAGTGCTGGGCCAGGCTGAAGCCAGGAGCTTCATCCAGGTCTCCAATGCAAATGTCCTAGATGCAGGTACTTGGACCATCTTCTGCTTTCCCAGACCATTTGCAAGAAACTGGATCAGAGGTGGAGCAGCCAGGACACAAAGTGGCACCTATTTAGGATGCTGGCATCATAGGCAGTGGCCTTTTTAACTCAAAAGCCACAATGCTGGTCCCAATTTTTTCTATTTTCAATATTACTCTTTTTTTTTTTTTTTTTTGGCAGGCAGAGTGGACAGTGAGAGAGAGAGACAGAAAGAAAGGTCTTCCTTTGCCGTTGGTTCACCCTCCAATGGCCGCCGCAGCCAGCACACTGCGGCCGGCGCACCGCGCTGATCCGATGGCAGGAGCCAGGTGCTTCTCCTGGTCTCCCATGGGGTGCAGGGCCCAAACACTTGGGCCATCCTCCACTGCACTCCCTGGCCACAGCAGAGAGCTGGCCTGGAAGAGGGGCAAGCGGGACAGAATCCGGCACCCCAACCGGGACTAGAACCCAGTGTGCCGGCGCCACAAGGCGGAGGATTAGCCTAGTGAGCCACGGCGCCGGCCTCAATATTACTCTTTACCAGCTTTTATAGAAGGATTATCTTTCATTATAGCTCTGTTTTGTCCTTAGCCATTCGATCAAAGAAGCTAGTCAATCTAGAATTGGAGTACTGATTCTTTGCAGTCATCGGAGAGGGCTATGTTGATTTTACCTGTTCCATGACGCTTTAAAACATTAAGAAGATACAGTCATTTAGCCTAGTGGTTAGGATGCTAAAGAAGACACCTGCATCCCATATCAGACCACCTAGGTTAGACGCCCACCTCAGCTCATGATTCTTGCTCCCTGCTAATGGGGACCCTAGGGAAGGCAGTGAGGATGGCTCAAATAATTGGCTTCCTGCTACCCACATATGAGACCTGGATTGAATCTCTGGCTCCTGACTTCAGCCTGACCCAGTCCTGTCCCTTATAGGAATTTAGTGAGTGAACTGATAGTTGGGAGCTCACTTTCTTTCTTATTTGTGTGCATCTTTTTCTCTCTGTTTCTTTGTCTCTTAGCCAGGACACACACTGAAAGTCTTAATTGACCTATACCCCAAAATGCCTAATAGTCATTTCATCTCGAAATTTTAGAGCTAAACAACATGGCAATTGAACAGGCTTTTCAGGGGCCAACATTGTGGTGCAGAAAGTTAGGCCATGGCCTGCAGCACCACATCCTGTATCAGTGCCAGCTTGAGACCTGGCTTCTCCACTTCCAATCCAGCTTCCCACTAATGTTCCTGGGAAAGCAGCAGAGGATAACCCAAGTCCTTGGGCCCCTGCGCCCATGTGGGAGACCCGGAAGAAACTTCTGATTCCTGGCTCTGGTCTTGCCTCAGCCCTGGTCACTATGGCCATTTGGGGAGTGAACCAGTGGATGGAAGACCTCTCTCTGTCTCTCCTTTCTCTCTGTAACTCTGCCTTTCAAATAAATCAATAAATCTTTAAATAAAAGATAAATAAACAGGGTTTCCAAAAGCTCCGTCAGAATTCTCAGCTTCTGGGGTACCTTGGCTGGTGGGCCCCTACTGTCTCCTCAGAGTTCTTTAGATTTCTTGGGTCAGCGTTTCTGCAAGTGCCACAGAGCACAGTTGATCCCAGTCCCCAGGTGGATGGGTCCTGGCCTGCTTCCAGCTCCTTGTAAGTGGGCTGTGATGCCTCTACATCATGGGGCCTGCATAAGCCAGAGCAGTAACAATAACCAGCATCCCCAGACTTTTCCTGAGCGCCAGGCCGCTTCCTCATCAGAGCAGCAGCATGGCGTAATTAGCCCCAGCGGATCGCTGAAGGAACGGAGGTACGGGAGCCTAGTCACTTAGTAACTCAGCGTGCAGGAGTTGTCAGAGCCTTCACGACCAGTAACGGCAGTGAAGCCAACGCGTGAAGAAAGCCTCTGTGTGTTGTCATAGTCCATTGTCCCACAACAGCCTCAGTAATGCGGACCATTTCTCAACTAAGATCTTTCTTTCTTCCACTCTTTAGTTCTGGTCTGAGCCTTGAAGATTCAAAGAAACTGACTGCTTCGCCCAGTGATCCCAAAGTCAAGAAAGTCCCAGCCGAGCAACCAAAACCCGCACTTCCTTCAGAGGCCTCTCCTGTCAGAACAGTCCCGGTGGCTCCCCCGGCGGAGTGTAAGGAAGAAGCAGTGACGACGCCATCACCCGTCGCAAAGGAAGAGCACGGGAGCCAGGATGAGGGACAGCTGGACCTCTCCCGGTGCGCAGAGCCGCACCCGGCCTCGGCCGCAGAGGAGCCCGGCAGCGTCCTTCCCGGCCAGTGCCCGCAGGACGCGGCTGTCCCGGAGCAGAAGCCGGCTGCCTCTGCTGAGCAGGAGTCTGAGCGGGATGATCGTCTCCCCGCCGTTCCTGCTTACAGCAAAGACAGAGGCCAAGAAGCCCCCCTGGCGTCCCCAGTGCAACCTCAGAGTCCTGGCGGGGAGAAACCGGTCCTGAAGCTCCCAGCAGAGGCAGGTCCACAGGAGACCCCCACAAAAGAAGCTCCAGCAGCTCTTGCTGATCAGAGCCCAGAAAGCCTCAAGAGAAAATCTCTTAGCCAAGAAGAGGCCCCTGCAAGCTGGGAGAAGAGGCCACGGGTCACCGAGAATCGCCAGCACCAGCAGCCATTTCAGGTCTCGCCGCAGCCCTTTCTCAACAGAGGAGACAGGGTCCCCGTGCGGAAAGTTCCACCCCTCAAGGTAAGAGAGCAGGGAGACTTGAAATGGAGAGTTGGTCTGAACACCATGTTTTTGGTCAAACCTAGTAAATTTCAAGTAATTTGTGGCATTTCTTAACGCAGAAACATATGTACTTGGTCTGCATGTATCTGGCCTTACACAGATAAAATGGTCGATAAGCTGCCCTTTAGAACTGCGTTGTTGCAGATCTTTGTTGGGTTCTGAGTTGGGAGGTACCACCCTCACTTACTCATGCTCGCCACTCTGTGTATTAAGACAGTTCTGGAAATTAGTCTGTCTTACATGGCAAGATAATTGCGAGAATAAGAACAAGGAGGCCATGGGTGTGGTTAGAAGATCTGATCCTGTACCAAGAGCTTGGTATTTGAGTGTACTGTGTCTCTTTCCACACTGCCATAGCTGACTTGATATTCTGTGAGTCTGGAATGACCTGTGGCTCCCTCTTATGAAGAGAATTGTGTGTCTGTCCTGTCACCACTGGTTACTTGAGGAAGATGAGTAAGATGGCATAATGTGGGGCCGGTGCTATAGTGTGGCAGGTACAGCCACCACCTGCAGCGCCAGCATCCCATATGGGCACTGGTTCGAGTCCCAGCTGCTCCACTTCCCGTCCAGCTCTCTGCTATGGCCTGGGAAAGCAGTAGAGGATGGCCCAGGTCCTCGGGCCCCTGCACCTGTGTGGGAGACCTGGAAGAAGCTCCTGGCTCTTGGCTTCAGTTTGGCTCAGCTCCAGCCATTGCAGCCATCTGTGGAGTGGATGAAAGACATCTCTCTCTCTGTGTGTGTCTCTCTCTCTCTGCCTCTGCCTCTGTCTTTAAAAAAAAAACAAAGATGA
Organism: Oryctolagus cuniculus; assembly: GCF_051225735.1. NCBI lineage: Eukaryota > Metazoa > Chordata > Mammalia > Lagomorpha > Leporidae > Oryctolagus > Oryctolagus cuniculus. The sequence continues at coordinate 181,974,967 of NC_142868.1, forward strand.
CATAATGTTACTAAGCTTTCTGCTCAGCATGTCTTTCTTTAAGATTTATTTATTTATTTGAAAGAGTTACACAGAAAGAAAGAGAGAGAGATCTTTTATCCATTCATTTCATTCACTCCCCAGATGGCTACAACAGCCAGGGCTGGGCCAGGCTGAAGCCAGGAACTAGGAGTTTCATCTGGGTCTCCCGCATGACTGGCAGGGGTGCAAGCAATTGGGCCAACTTCTGCTGCTTTTCCCAAGCCATTAGCAGGGCTAATGGAATTGGAAGTGGAGCAGCTGGGACTTGAACTTGCACCCATATGGGATGCCAGCGTTGCAGGCGGTGGCTTTACCCATTATGCCTCAACACCAGCCTCTGCATATGTCTTTAATACTACTTTGGGTATTATTCACATTAGGATATACATTTTTTTTAAACTCCAGTAAAGGTACTCTCCTCTCCCCTTCTGTATAATTAATTTTTTTTTATTTTTTTATTTTTGACAGGCAGAGTGGACAGAGAGAAAGAGACAGAGAGAAAGGTCTTCCATTTGCCGTTGGTTCACCCTCCAAAGGCCACCGCGGCGGCGCACTGCGGCCGGCGCATCGCGCTGATCTGAAGCCAGGAGCCAGGTGCTTTTCCTGGTCTCCCATGGGGTGCAGGGCCCAAGCACTTGGGCCATCACTGCACTCCCAGGCAATAGCAGAGAGCTGGCCTGGAAGAGGGGCAACCAGGACAGAATCCGGCACCCCGACCGGGACTAGAACCCGGTGTGCCAGCACCACAAGGCGGAGGATTAGCCTATTGAGCCACGGTGCCAGCCCCCTTCTGTTTATTTATTTAGTTTTTATTTTTTATTTTTGACAGGCAGAGTGGACAGTGAGAGAGAGAGACAGAGAGAAAGGTCTTCCTTTGCCGTTGGTTCACCCTCCAATGGCCGCCACGGCCGACGCGCTGCGGCCGGTGCACCGCGCTGATCCAATGGCAGGAGCCAGGTGCTTCTCCTGGTCTCCCAGGGGGTGCAGGACCCAAGTACTTGGGCCATCCTCCACTGCACTCCCTGGCCACAGCAGAGAGCTGGCCTGGAAGAGGGGCAACTGGGACAGAATCCGGCGCCCCGACCGGGACTAGAACCCAGTGTTCCGGCGCCACAAGGCGGAGGATTAGCCTAGTGAGCCGCAGCGCCGGCCCTTCTGTTTAATTTAAATGAACCAGTTAGTACTATCAAGAAATACTCCTTGGAAATAATACTTTCCTGACGTTCATTTTTCCCATTCCTGTACCACCTGACTTCTCTCTCACTGTGCCTCTTAATTACCTGTAGGATGACATTCATTCTTCAGTGCTGCTTAATTTTAAGTTTTGCAACTTTAGCACCTATGAATCTTGGGTTTTATTTGGTTGAGTTTTTTTTCTGTCATTAACATAACACAGTCATGCTTTGCTACAGATACTGATTTTTTTTAAAAGATTCATTTATTTATTTGAAAGGCAGAACTACAGAGAGGCAGAGGCAGAGAGAAATCTTCATCTGCTGATTCGCTCTGCAAATGGCCTGCATGGCCGGAGCTGGGCCAATCATGAGCCAGGAGCCAGGAGCTTCTTTCCAGGCCTCCCAGGCAGGCACAGGGGCCCAAGGACTTGGGCCATCTTCCATTGCATTCCCAGGCCACAGCAGAGAGCTGGATCAGAAGTGGAGCAGCTGGCACTTACCGGTGCCAACATGGGATGCCCGCACTGCAGGTGGTGGCTTTACCCACTGTGCCACACCACCGGCCGCCATATACTGATTTTTATGAGAACTACTTTTCCTATTCTTCTTAACAAGCATGTTAGAAAGCTTTCTCTAATGACTGTCAGTCACAGCTCATCTCCAGAGCTCAGTGCTGACAGAGTTTTCTGTTTTGTCATCTGAAAAAGTCTAAGGTGCATCACTTTCTGCCTACTTACTGATAATCTGGACAGACTTTGTGCTGAAAACTTAAACCCGCTGGGACTAAGTGACTATGATTTTACTTTTTTCCTTACTCACCCAAAAAAGATTTCACTGGAAGTTCCTATGGTAGCTAATTTACCTTAGACCTATTTCTTTTTTTTTTTTTTTGACAGGCAGAGTGGACAGTGAGAGAGAGAGAGACAGAGAGAAAGGTCTTCCTTTTGCCGTTGGTTCACCCTCCAATGGCCGCCGCGGCCGGCGCGCTGCGGCCGGCGCACCGCGCTGATCCGATGGCAGGAGCCAGGAGCCAGGTGCTTTTCCTGGTCTCCCATGGGGTGCAGGGCCCAAGCACCTGGGCCATCCTCCACTGCACTCCCTGGCCACAGCAGAGGGCTGGCCTGGAAGAGGGGCAACCGGGACAGAATCCGGCGCCCCTACCGGGACTAGAACCCGGTGTGCCGGCGCCGCTAGGCGGAGGATTAGCCTAGTGAGCCGCGGCGCCAGCCAGACCTATTTCAAATCCCACTTTCTTAGACAAAGCTTAATGTATGGGGCCAATGGCCTAGTAGGCTAAGCCTCTGCCTGTGGTTCCCGCATCCTATATGAGTGCCAGTTTGTGTCCTGGCTGCTCCTTTTCCAGTCTAGCTCTCTGCTTATGGCCTGGGAAGGCAGTGGAGGATGGCCCTGGTGCTTGGGCCCTTACATCCACGTGGGAGACCCTGAGGAGGCTCCTGGGTCCTGGCTTCAGATTGGCCCAGCTCTGGCTGTTGCAGCCATTTAGGGAGTGAACTAGAGGATGGAAGACCTCTTTCTTTGTCTCTCCCTCTCTGTGTGTAACTCTGCTTCTCAAATAAATAAAATGTTTTTTAAAATGCTTAATGTAAATTATAGCAGGACAAAACCTTTTAAACAAAATTTAAATAGGATAAAAAAATTTGAGTTTTAGTCCAAATATATGAGAAATATACACACAGGGGCTGGCACTGTGGTGTAGTGGGTGAAGCTGCCAACTACAGTGCCGGCATCCCATATGGGCACCAGTTGTACCGGCGGCTCCACTTCCAAGCCAGCTCTCTGCTGTGGCCTGGGAAAGCAGTAGAAGATAGCCCAAGTCCTTGGGCCCCTGCACCTGCGTGGGAGACCTGGAAGGAGCTCCTGGCTCCTAGCTTCAGATTGGCGCAGCTCCTGCCACTGTGGCCAATTGGGTAGTGAACCAACGGATGAAAGATATCTCTCTCTCTGCCTCTCCTTCTGTCTCTGTGTAACTCTTTCAAATAAATAATAATAAATAAATCTTTTTTAAAAAAGTAGTATATACGAGCCGGCGCCGTGGCTCACTAGGCTAATCCTCCACCTTGCGGCGCCGGCACACCGGGTTCTAGTCCCGGTTGGGGCGCCGGATTCTGTCCCGGTTGCCCCTCTTCCAGGCCAGCTCTCTGCTATGGCCAGGGAGTGCAGTGGAGGATGGCCCAGGTGCTTGGGCCCTGCACCCCATGGGAGACCAGGAAAAGCACCTGGATCCTGGCTCCTGCCATCGGATCAGCGCGGTGCGCCGGCTGCAGCGGCGGCCATTGGAGGGTGAACCAACGGCAAAAAGGAAGACCTTTCTCTCTGTCTCTCTCTCTCACTGTCCACTCTGCCTGTCAAAAATTAAAAAAAAAAAAAAAAAAAAAAAAAAGTAGTATATACACACACGTGTATACATTATTTGTTTTATATTCAGTATATTCTTCAAAAGAATTTACTACTTCTGATGCGTGGGGTGGGGCATTTCAGTAAATTAGTTAGTTTGTTTTGTTTTTTTTTTTCTTAAGATTTACTTATTTGAGAGGCAGAGAGAGAGACAGAGAGTCTTCCATCCACTGGTTCAAGTAGAGCAGCTATTACTCGAACCTGGTGCCCACATGGGATGCCAGCACTCCCCGTGGCGGCTTTACCTGCTGTGCCACAGTGCCAGCCCCAGCAGTGGTTTTGTACTTAAAACATCTCATTTATCATGGACAGCATTTCATTTATTCTGTATAACCAGGTAATATCACTATTTACATAAATAGCCAAAACTTGTTATGTTATTGTAATTGTTAAGACATTAAACTCCTTTTAATGATTATCCTTATTTGATTTCAGCATGTTATTAAGATTTTCAGGTACTATTATAGATATCATTTATTTTGCTAGGTATGTATGATACTCTAAAAAGTGTTCTCAATATCAAGTTGTTTGTTTCTATATAAAATTCCCCGGGGCTGCTGCTGCTTCTGCTTCCGCTTCCACTTCCTCCTCCTCCTCCTCTTCTTCCTCATTCTCTCTCTTCCCCTTCTCTGTAACTCTTTCAAATAAATTTTTAAAAAAATTTAAAAAAAAAAGGGCCGGCGCCGTGGCTCACTAGGCTAATCCTCCACCTTGCGGCGCCGGCACACCGGGTTCTAGTCCCAGTCGGGGCGCCGGATTCTGTCCCGGTTGCCCCTCTTCCAGGCCAGCTCTCTGCTATGGCCAGGGAGTGCAGTGGAGGATGGCCCAGGTGCTTGGGCCCTGCACCCCATGGGAGACCAGGAAAAGCACCTGGATCCTGGCTCCTGCCATTGGATCAGTGCGGTGCGCCAGCTGCAGCGGCGGCCATTGGAGGGTGAACCAACGGCAAAGGAAGACCTTTCTCTCTCTGTCTCTCTCTCTCACTGTCCACTCTGCCTGTCAAAAAAAAAATAAAAATAAAAATAAAAAAAAAATTCCCAGAGGGGCTGATATTGTGGCACAGTGAGTTAAACTGCTACCTGGGAAGCCGGCATCCCACAGGAGATCTGATTCCTGTCCTGTTGCCCTCCTAATGCCCCTGGGAAAGCAGTAGAAGATGTCTCAAGTACGGGCTCCATTGGGATATACCCAAATGGCATATCCGATGCAGTTCTTGTCTCCTGGCTTTGGCCTGGCCTAACCTTGGCCATTGCAGCCAAGTGAACCAGCAGATGGAAGATCTCTTTCTCTCTCTGTATCACTATAGCTCTGCCTTTTAAATAAATAAATATATATATTTTAAAATTCCCCTAGACAACTTTCTTGTATTTAATTTCTACTTTTGGCTTTCCTACCACCTGCCACCCTTCTTCCCCACCGAGTTTTCTCCAATAGGCACCACTAGATGATATTTGCTTCTGAAGTGCTATGTGCGGAGTAAATGTGCTGTCAAGGCTTATTAGCATTGTATATAAAATAAACTTAGCTCTAAGAAGAGGTTAAGTACATCTCATGGTATATTATTCATGGACTTAATTTTTGTTTTTAATTAAATGCTCTAAAATGTCCACAACCTAATTAGTGTTGTGATTAATTCCAGTAGTTTTCAAAGTATAGCTTAGTGCAGGCCTCACAATCTTATGAAACATGCTGGTTTATGATATAAAAACCAGTGTTTTCAAATCTGATAGTGTATCAGAATCTCACAAGTATCTTTAAAAATATTTATTTATTTGAAAGGCAGAGTAACAGAGGGAGACAGAGAGAGTTATCTTACATCTGCTGGTTCACATCCCGGGTGGCCACAGCAGCCACGTTGGGGCCAGGTCAGAGCCAGGAATCCATCCTGGTCTCCCACATGGGTGACAGGGATCCAGGCAGCTGGCCCATCCTCCATTGCCTTCCCAGGCACATTAGCAGGGAGCTGGATCAGAATTGGAGCAGCCAGGACTCAAACCAACACTGAAAATTAGGATGCCAGTGTTGCAGTGCCACAATGCCAGCCCCACAAGTAGTTTTTTTTTTTTTTTTTAATAAATACTTTTTTCTCTTAATTTTTATGATTTGTAAATTTTGGGATAGGAATCAGGGTGTGTGTGTGTGTGTGTGTGTGTGTGTGTGTGTATATATATTTAAAGCTACACAAATAAGTGTACTGGCAGCAGGGGTGAAAATGCCTGGCATGTAGATGCTCCTTTATATGGTGTATAGCAGGGTACAGCGGTGTCATTCACACAAGTCTTCCTCCAGGGCTATGCAAAGGCTTCTCTAATTTCAGACAATCCAGCATATACGCTGTGTGTATGTGTATAGAACAAAAGTATTTTCTCCAGGCCTTGATAGTAATGCTAAAAAGTAAAAGACGCAAATGGTATGGTATTTCCTTTATTTTTTCTCTTTCTTTCTCTCTTCCTAGTTCTCTCTCATTTTAAAAATGCAGAAACCATAGGAAGGGCTCTATTTGAAGTGATCAGCAGTTGGAGGTTGGGTGGAGGAAAGAGGGATGAGAGTCTGGGGGAGGGAGTGGAGGGAGGCAGCCTCCAGCATCGATAGACAAGATGAAGGGCCCCGGAGTCACTGGTGTCCGTGTGCCCGTCTCCACGGGCTGGGCTCTCCCGAGGCTGTCACAGGTGTGGTGTCCATCTGCTCTCAGAACGCAGGCATTCCAGAAGTGTTGCTGTTCTCACGAGTGGAAGCTAAGCTCTGTTGTTTCCCTCCCCTCCTTTCAGATCCCGGTCTCCAGAATCTCCTCCATGCCGTTTCCTCCGTCGCAGGTCTCTCCCAGGGCTCGGTTTCCAATCCCCATCATCAGTCCTAACAGAACAGGAGCCAGAACCCTCGCAGACATCAAAGCAAAAGCCCAGCTGGTCAAAGCACAGAGGGCAGCCGCTGCCGCCGCCGCCGCCGCCGCTGCCGCCGCCTCCGTTGGAGGGACCATTCCAGGACCTGGCCCAGGGGGTGGACAAGGTTCAGGAGAAGGTGGCGAAAGGAAAACTGCAAGAGGAGGCAGTCCAGGCTCAGACAGGGTCAGTGGAACTGGAAAGGGCCCCGCACTGGAACTGGCAGGAACTGGAAGCGGGGGAGGTACGAGAGAGCTTCTACCCTGTGGTGCAGAGACTCAGCCCCAGTCTAAGACCAAGACCCCAGGCCAGGCACAGCCTCCTAGTGGCTCTGGAGCACAACTACAGCAAACCCCCTCAGTGCCTCCAACACCTGCCGTCAGCGGAGGGTGCTCAGGTGTCCCATCAGCAGCCCACGTAGAGAAACCCAACAGTGAGACCCTGCACCCCGCCAGGGCAGCACCCGCAGCGGCCCCTCTCGGTCAGCCCGCAGGGCCCAGTGGCTGCAGACAGGAAAAAGCACCTTCTCCGGCGGGTCCTGCTCTGGTTTCAGATGCTTCACCTGCTCGTTTTGCAGCTAATGGCACCATTGAGTCCAAAGCAGGCTCTGGTCAGAGTACACCGAACCCTTGCGCCTCGGCAGAGACAAATGCTAGTGCTCCGGTGGCTCTGGCTCCCTCCCCTGTCACATCTTTATTGACAACAGCCACTTTAGAGAAGCGCTCTGTACCCCAGGTCAGTGTGACTGCAGCTCCCACTGGGTCAGCTCCGTCCTCGAGCACTTTGCCAGCAGCTTCTAGCCTGAAAACCCCGGGAACTTCAAGTGTGAACGGACCCATTTCACGACCCAGCTCTAGTATCCCTGCTAATAACCCTTTAGTTACTCAGCTGCTCCAGGGCAAAGATGTCCCGATGGAGCAAATCCTGCCTAAGCCTCTCACCAAAGTTGAAATGAAAACTCTTCCAATGACCGCAAAAGAGGAGAAGGGAGTAGGAGCCCCCGCAGGCACGGCCGGAACAGAGAGTAGCGCCAGAGAAGAAGTTCACGAGAGACCGTCCCATCCAGCTGTGCAGCCGCTGGGGAAGAGCCTGCAGAGTCAGCCCCTCCCCCAGGGTGCCCGGCCCCTGCAGCTCTTCTCGCCTAAGGACCTGAGGGACCCGGGCGTTGAGGTGCACCAGTACCCAGAAGGACTCAGTAAAGCGGCCCAGGATCAGGTCCTCCAGACGCTGATCCAGAGGGTGCGCAGGCAGAGCGTCCTGTCGTTCGTGCCGCCCTCCCAGTTCAGCTTCACCCACTCAGGTTTCCAGCTGGAAGACATCTCCACGAGCCAGAGGTTCATGCTGGGCTTTGCTGGCAGAAGGACATCCAGGCCTGCCATGGCAGGCCACTACTTGCTTAATATTTCCACCTACGGCCGAGGCTCGGAGAGCTGTAGGAGGACCCACTCGGTAAACCCTGAAGACCGTTTTTGTCTAAGTAGCCCCCCGGAAGCCTTGAAAACGGGATATGCAGATGGTCAGAGCGCAGCAGGGGACAGCAGCAGCGGCAGGGAAGACGACACTGACGAGGAGAGCACTGAAGAGGAGCAGGAGTCGGTGCTGGCGAAGAGGGAGCCCCAGGCGCCCCCGAGTTCCGGCAAGGGCGATGCAAGTGCAGGACCCCACAGCAGGGAAGCGCCGTCCATCAGCGACTGCTCGGCCGAGGCACCGCTGAGCGAGCAGACCACTTCAGCGAAGGAGCATTACCTGTTCCCCAGGGGCCAAGCGCTGGATGAAAAGACTGTGGCCAGAGATTTTGTTCAGGCAGCGCAGAAGCAGGTGGCGCATGCAGGGAGAGGTAAGACGATGCGCAGCAGCCCTGAGCGTTTCGGCTCTTCTGCCCTGCCTCTGCCTGCCGACAGTCCCACCCATCAGCCTCTGCGCCTTCCGCCCCTGCAAACCCCAAAGCTGTATGGAAGCCCCACCCAGCTAGGGCCAAGCTACAGGGGCATGATCAATGTCTCCACCTCTCCCGACATGGACCACAACTCTGCCGTACCAGGTAGCCAGGTGTCTAGCAATGTGGGTGACGTCATGTCCTTCTCAGTGACCGTCACTACCATCCCTGCTGGCCAAGCCATGAATCCCGGCAGCCACGGCCAGACCATTCCTGTGCAGGCCTTTGCGGAGGAGAACAGCATCGAGGACGCGCCTTCGAAGTGCTACTGCCGCTTGAAAGCCATGATCATGTGCAAGGGCTGCGGAGCTTTCTGCCATGATGATTGCATTGGGCCCTCCAAACTCTGCGTCTCCTGCCTTGTTGTTCGGTAATGAGAGCAGAAAGGTACACACTGTGAGGGTGGGGGAAGGGAAGGGCTGCTGACGTGTGTGCGTCCCTGGAATCACAGAGATAAGTCGGCTTGGGCTGTCTGAGCAGACGGATGTTAATCAGGAAGACAGAGTACAGGTTTTTTGCATTTTAGAGGAAGAGCACCTTGTATACCAAGTCTAAGGCAGGCAGGACTGTGAGTCTGTGACAAGTTTGCACTTAGAAAATCATGTAAATATGTCACATTTTGTCTAACATGGCTTTCCCAAGGGTCGCGGTAATGATGTGTTACTTTGAATTCAGATTTTGTTCCACTCAACGTGACTGAGGAAAGGCGAATGCCATGCTGGCTGCCTCTGACCTCCGCTGAGAGGCTTGGAAGAGCAGGGAGAGAGGGAGTGTTGGACAGATGACTGGAGGTGAGGAGTGTCTGCACATTCCGGCTGCACGTTGTGCGGAGACCATTCGGCCTTTCCAGGATTTGGATCAGGGTTTCCTCAGTCCCTTTACCTTAGATGGAACTGTTTCAAGTCGAGGTTTTTGCTAAGGCCTTACTCCCACAGGCAGCATTGCAGACCCTGACAGCTGAGTGGTTCTTGGCTCTGTCAGCCAGTGCTGTTGGCAGGCGCTCTGCCTGCAGCTGCTGGAGCCCTGCTGTCCCCTAACCCCACCCCTCTGCCCCCAGACGTGAGTGTGGCCTGGGGCGGGAGCGCCTCTCCAGGCCCCGCCGTGTAACCATGGCCTGTGCAGGGCCGCGGTTCCAGCAATAACAGCTCTGCGTGACAGATTGGAAATCCAAGGGTAAAATAACCAGGAAAGGGTGAGTGAGTGGGTGATTGGAACCATGTCTTGTTGAGTGAGGGGAATGAAACTGCAGAAGCTGTTAAACTGAGCATAAAGAGCTTTGGAAAACAGTTTCGCACTAGAAACAAGGTAGCCTGTCTTCTCCTCTTCTCTCCCAACCCCGTAGCTAAAGTTTTATAGTCACAGGTAGAAAAGCTCAGTAACACATTTGCTCCTTCTGTTCAACCTGTTTGGACCTCCCAGGCATCTGAGGATGGAGTGATCTGATTACATCTTACTTAAACACACGTGTCCGCACACACAGAGCACAGTTTCTGTTTTAGCAAGCTTGTGCCCTGCTTTGCATTACTGCTGTCTGTGTACTAGAAATTTCTTATGTAAAGGGGATTTGGTGAATGGCTAAGAAAATGTCTGAAAGGAAGAAGAATTGGCTCCAAAGTTTTGTTGGTTTTTTGTTTCATTTTTTGTTTGTTTGTTTATTCATTGTTAAATCTTTCTTAGTGGCTGAAGAATTTTGGAGTACATATTATTTAGGTCATGGTTGTAGAACATTAGAAACAGCCTACAGTTTACCAGAATTTGGTACTAAGTAGGAGATTGTCAACTGGTACCACCTGCGTATAGAACTCATCTCCTAATTTGAAATGTGTAAAAGCATTCGTGCAACCTAGTGCATTCACATTTGTACCACATATTCAGGACGCGGCATTTACAAGCTGCGGACCAGTTAAGCTTGCTCACTGAGACGCGTTCCAGGTTAGGAGAGCATGAGTGATCATAAAACCCTGTCAGCGTTTCCTCACAGTCCCTGCTCCAAACCCAGAAGAAACTCACTCCACTATTTTTCATTTTTCTTTTCCAGCTTTTTTGTGGCCCAAGGCACATAGAGGATCTGTGTCCCAGTTTCAGCCGAGGCAGCGTGAAGTCCTTCCGTCTTCCCGTTTCCCCCCCGTACACGCATACACACACAGTTCAGTCCCACCGAGGGTAGGAAGTAGAAACTGTGGTTCTGCTGCCAAACTTGCCGACCCCTGGGTAATCCGAGGGGGGTCAGGGAGACCTCCTGCTGGGTCTCACTTCCGTCTCTCCTCCTCGCCGTGGTGGCAGCGCCGAGGGCTGCTCCTCTGCGTGCTGGGGGGGTTGGTTTGAGTGTTTCAGAATCGACCCCATTGCAAAGTGTCAGCCACCAATTTGGATTGATAAAAGTGACTTACTTTCTTCACTGATTTTCTGTTGGAAAAGTGTTCCTGCACGCACCCCTCTATCTGGGCACAGGCAGGCTGTCGTCAGGGGAGGACCGGTGTCAGGGAATTTCAAGTCCAGGTAGAGCAAACCATGCTGTGCCTCCCTTGCTCTTGACCAGGCTCTTGCACACAGGTGCTCAGCACTGCTGTTTGCCAGATTCTCTTGAAGACCACGCAGCTGATGTTTGCTGCGGACTCTCAAGCAGAAGTTGCCGCTGGGTGCTCTGCCTCCGTCCTGACAATCAGAGTCTTGACCGGCAGCAGATTGAATCCCAGTCCCTTTGGCAGTCTGTTTGAAAGCGGTGGTTTTAGGGAGAAAGCAGTCATCTTGTAAGCTGAACCGGGCTGGGGAGGGGGGCTGCAGTCTGGCCCATTAGTAAATGAAGCAGGAGCAAGAAAGCCGTTACATGATGAGTCTGAAAGCAGTTTCTGTCTTAGCTTTTGAGTTGCCTTGCCTTTCAGTCCAATCCAGAATGTTTTACGAAGTGCTAAGCTTGCCCTCAGCAGATGAAGCGCCGCCATGTCCGGTGACTAGTTAGATGTGTGTCCAGTGCACCTGCCCCCAGCCTGGTCTCGTAGCCCCGCCCATGGCAGGGCACCTCAGGAGAGAGCACTCGTAGTACGTCATCTCAGTCTCACTTCTCAGTGTTCTCAGTGGTCTAGAAAGAAGGCTTCCTGAAACTTAGAGCATTTTGATTAAAGTTCTCCATCCTACAAAAGAGAAAATAAAGCCAAATAATCTGAAATCGTTTGCCCTACTTCTGCTCCTTAACCCCTGTGCTCAAGACACTGAAGTTAGCTGTGGAATTCTGTGTCCGATTTGTAAGATTAAGAGCTGGCCAGTGGGGAGTTTTTCTTGGGGGCCAGGGAGCACAGGGACCTGGGCTGGGAAGGCACACACACTGATGTCTTAGAGCTTATCTCAGATTGAATTAAGTAGCCAAAGGAAGCACTCCTTGCCTTCTAGTTGAAGGTGCAATGTCACATCCTCATGACTTGACGGTACCATCCCCGTTGTGTATTCCTGCCCGGCCCCGCCTTAGAGATCCTTAAAGAACTCTCTGGTGAAATGATGTGTTCTAATGATGGGGGTCTTCTCTGACCATTCCACTGCGGTTTATTTCCAGAACTTGCTGTCCAGGAGCAGTGCCAGGGTGGTTTTCTCTCTGACATCATGTCATAGCAAGGAGAAAACGTCTCCCCATCGTATTACTGCTCCGTGCTCAGTGAAAACTCAGCTCCATTCATAGAATAGTCCAAAGAGACTTTGAGAAACATGATGGTAGGCAGGGACCTTTCCTACCATGTTTCAATACCTGCAAACCTATTGAAAGAGAGCAGTAGGTAAAACAATTCCTAAAGTTGAAGCAGGAGCTTCATAGATTCTTGGTTACTTTATTTTTTTTAATGCTTTACATTTGATACAACTATTAAAGATCAATTTTAAAAATAGCTTTCCAGTAATATATTTTAAGTAATATATATTTTAATATCTATGTAAAAAGTGACAGTGGAAGACTTTGGATTTCTCAAGTATGGTGTGTTTAATGTAGGCCCTCACTGTTAAGGCACAGGTTAGTGCAAAGGAAGTTACTCTAAGGACGCTCAGATTATTTCCCAAGAATGCAATAAGGGGAATGGTTTTGGGGTTTATTTTTTATTTTAAAAGGAAAATGACTTATTTACCACAGGCTATTTTTCCCTTCTGGCTGTAAGGTTTGTACAGACTGGTTTGGTAATTGCTAAAACTTTTGTGTCTCTTGCCTTTTTAAAGGAATTGTTAACATTGGAATTGAGGGTATGTACAGAGAAGTTGGTGTCAACACCATTTAAAAAGTCATATTTTTTCACAAATATAGAAAAAAATCATTTTACATAAGAATTTTAAGTATTTGCAATAAATATATGTATATAGATTGTATGTATTCATATATTCTTATTTTTCATTTTATTATTAAGTAAAAGATGATTAAAAGTGAAAATAAAACCCTTCGAGTTTTTGGTGACTCCTGAGATGAGCCGGCTCGCTGAGACGGGCCCGAGCGGAGGCTCTCCGTGGCTCCCTTGCTGCTCTGCGAAGGCTGCCGCTGCTGGCACGGACAGACGCAAAGGAGGGGCTTGCTGGCAGACCGGGGGGTGTCTTCTCTCAGAGATTTAGCACAAATATTCCTGATTTCTCCTAGTCTGTCTTTCTCCACGTTTTGTCCTTTGTTCTGTCTTGTACCCACCTGATTTGACTGGAAAAGAAACACAATGTAGTGTCTTTTTTTCTTTTTCTTTTCTTTTTTTTTTTTTTTTAATGTGCCCCTGGTTTGCTTCTAAAAGGAAGAATGGTAAGAAAACATCTCAGGGGAAAAATTAGGTTTTCCTTTCTCCACAGTGGTTAGGCATCCATTAGCGAATACTCGCTGCCGCCACCTTCCGGCCCGGGGTGTGTGAAGAAATCACCTCTTGAAGATCATTGGAAACTTGTCCTGTGTGGAGATTCAGCTCTGAGAGGTGACTTCCAGAGCCGGAGCCCTGTCCTGCCTGACTGATCTGGAGGGGCTGGATCAGAGCTGGGAGAAGCATCCCTGTCTTAATTAGAATGTGTCTGCACGTTTGACACTTGAATTTTGAACTCGCTGGTGTTGGGAAGGACGTCATGGAAATGCGGCTGAGCCCAGTGTCTGTGGTCCCACACCTGGATGTGGGAGACAGCTGTCTGGTCCAGAATTCATTTCGTGTTGTAAATACTTGGTTTTAGGGTATGATGGAGGGTGAAAATCAATACTAGATGGTCTTGCAAATCAAGGTATGTAGCCCGTTCCTTAAAAACAGTGGTAACCTGGAAGAAAAATTGGGAAGATCAGATATTTTAAGAATGTATCTTGGATGATCCATGAAATTGACTTTGTACTATATTTAGTTCTCCCCATAATTGCTGAGCTGGGGTTATTTTCACTGGAGAAAAATAGCATATTTTGGAAATTAATGCATAGTAATGCCTTTTCAAAGACAACATTATTTTTCAAAAATTGAAATTTCATACATGAGGGTTGCCCAAAGACATTGGAGATAGTTCAGCCACCCAAGAGCATGGTGCTCAAGGTATTAGCTGAAAGTGTACTGCTTCGACAGGCAGCTACCTCCGTCTCAGGGAATACCTGCAGCCTCATTCCTGTCCCCTCATCGCAGTGAAGGTAAACAGCTGAATGTGTCTGACCAGTCCATAACGACCATTTCCAGTGAGCGCCTCCCCACGTCCAGAACTGTGATTCCGGGGGGCCGCCTTCTACCTCATGGGAAGCAGAGCTCACGTTCAGGTGACGACGTGGGCGAGCGGGTCTGCAGCCGAGTGAGGAGAAGCAGTGTGCCGGCACAGGAAGCCTCCACCTGCATCTCCCAGCTGCCTCTCGCCAAGCCCACAGCCTTGGAAACCTGTGTCCGGTGCCTCTGACACTGCTTGGTCTCATTTGGTCTCTGGAAGATGGAGATTTTGCAAAATGTTTCTGGCTTTTTGTACAAGTCATTTTATTCCCTGACAGATTTATGAGAACTGAAGTGTTGTTTATACAAGGGTACGCAGAGTTGTGTCAGCTGTACAGAGGTTTTCCTGAAGTGGTATCCACACCGCACGTTTCTAGTCGAGAGAAGCAGATGCTGAGCGTGTCCCGGTGTGAAAGTGTAAAGGGGTACAGGACAAAATGTGAAGAAAGGAGATACTGCCTCCAGATGAAAAATTTTTACAACACCGTGGGAGTTAGGAGCCGTGTGAATAACATTGACCCTTTTAAAGAATTGTTGGAATAGCAGAAGTTGTTCGTAGAAGTTTTGAGAAATCTGAGTGGATCCTGGGAGAGAAGCCAGAGCAGCCTCTTCCCATAATGCAGTTCAGCAGGTCAGTGTCATGTTCGGCTTTCAGGTAACAGTCGCGTCAGTAACACAGCTTCCCCGTCACTGTTCAAACCCAAAAGAAGCGAAAGGAGATTTTTTAAGCATGATTTCCATTTTACAGGTGAGAAGGAGCTGTCTTTCCTCATTTCCAGTTGTTGCGGTTCCTGTTTTATTCCTCCATGGTAGGCAAAATTGGTGTTCTGTGCTACTACAGAATTGGCCTTTTCCCCCTGTGAAGTCACAGTACTTGAATTCTAGAACACTGCAGCTAGGTCCTCGTCCTTTCCACTTCAGTGCCCAAACCCTCACTCTTCGCTCTGCTGCTCTGGAGGGGGGTTTCGGAATGCAAATCCGTGTCTGCCATCGCTTCCTCCGGATGATTCCTCTTGCATTCCGCACGCCATTCCCCTCTCAGAGGTGGCAGGTGTGTGCCACCAGGTGGTGCCGGCTCCACTCCCAGGAACGGGGCGCACGGAGACCCTGTGTGAGGAAACTCAGGTCTCTGAGGGGCAGCCCTGGAAGGGTCTCCCGGTGAGGGAGGGGCAGGCCGCTTGCAAAGGAGCCGCGGGAGGAGCGGGGCTGGCTCCGCCTGCACAGGGGCTCCTGAGGACGGACTTCCGGCTCGGTCCTCCTGGCCCTCCTCGCCCTAAAGAAGCTGCCGCGAGCTGCGTCAACTGCAAGTCCCACAGGGAGGCTTGGAGAGCGGAAAGAGAAACCAAGATCGACTTTTAAGTGCATTCAAGTAAACTTTGAATTAAGGGGGTTTTTGTCGTTTTGTTTCTCTGTTTTAAGATTTTTGAGACGTGCTGTGGGCTAAGGAGCGCTTGTCTGTTGATGGTGGCCACTTTGGACACTGATGAGAACTTGGAGTTGTGCCCCGTGTGTTGGTGGAATGGGATTTGGCTTCATAAACACTAAGTGTTGCCAGCCTTAATCAGGAGTTCTCTTCTTAAGTATCTAAAATTCAGATAGCCCAGTAAGAAAGCCATGCATTAAATGATCACAAGATAAGCTGAAGAACTATTTGACACACCACCTGTTTCCTTCCCATGGGGAGTAGAGCACATGGTTCTTTAAAAACCTGAGTCTGACATTTTCAGATCCAGGAGCCTGGGGGTGGGGGAGGGACGGGGGGGTTGGACTTGGACCCTAAGTCGATCATTCTTTCCACGTTGGGTTTCAGGCAAACGCAGTTTGGAGATGTCCTCGGTAGTGACCGCAGCCGACCCTGTGTGTAATCACTTTGCACAAGTTGTAAATTAATCAGACGTGGTTACCTTTTTATTAGACAAGAAAGTAGATCCTGGGCTCAGGAAAGACATGCTAACTTATTCTCTGATATTAAAATGCTAATTAAAGAACAAGTTCTTGGAGAAGTCGCAAAATTTCTAGAATCCATGAAAGATCTAGAGTACATGACAAATGAAACTCTGGAAATGAGAAAACTTTTAGCCATAAGTGCTTTAACCTGTTTGTTCCAGACGCATCTTAGATCTGTAACTCACTGCACCGCACCTTTCACCAGCACCAAGGAAAATCCGAATGGAAGAAATGACCTTACCTTGGTCTTGTTCACTTTCCAGTCTGCACACAGGCCTTAGCACCTTGACAGATGACACTCTGCCTGTCAGCTCCTCACTGTCCCTACTCCTCTCCCAGACTGTTCTTTTTATTGGTCATATAAAAACTACCTTCTTGAGAGTTGAATGTACAATAATGTTTCTGCACATGGGCGGACTCTTATCTCAATGACTGATTTTATGTGGAATAAAGGCGTACAGTTTTACCAGGCGACTGTGCTTTTTCTTTTCCGAGGGAGCCAGACACCATGTTGGATGACTTCCCTGCGTGTTTTCCCCTTCCGCGGTGCGTGATGCACAGCTATCCCTGGGTCCTCCATAAAGCTGAGAACCACAGGGTACTGATCTCTCCATAAACACTCAGAGGGGGGTGAAGAACTCAACAGGGACCAAAATGTGTATCATCCTAAACTGGAGAGAAAATCCATGCTAGAAAGCCATAGCCATCACAGCAGTGGGGCACCAGCAGAGAGACACACAAAGCAATGGGACAGAAACGGCCAGAAATGATCCCTTTGATGTAAGCCCAAATTATTTTCAGCGCGAGTGCCGAGATCAGTCTATGGGGAGAGGTTCAATGACAGTGATGCTGGGAAAACTTCCGTAGACTTGCAAAGAATGAAGTTGGACCCTTCCCTAACCCCATCCGCATGAAAATTAAGTTGAAGGGGGAAGATGATAAAACTCTAAGAAGAAAACAGAGCTTTAGAATTTGGCTTGACAGTGGTTTCCTGGATGGAATGCCAAAAGCATGAGTGGCAAAATTAAAAATAGAAAAAGAACTTAATTAAGAGTTTACACATCAAAGGACATTGCTGAGTGCAAAGGCAACATACTGAATGGGAGAAAATGTTTGCAAGTTGTATAATCAGTAAGTGTTTAGAATTTTTAAAGATCACCTCAAGAGAAACATGAGCAAAGGACCCAAGTAGATATTTTCCCCAAGTAAGTATAACAAATGGCAATAACCATACGAGAAGATGCGAATTAAAACCACAGTGACGGCCGGCGCCGCGGCTCACTAGGCTAATCCTCCGCCTAGCGGCGCCGGCACACCGGGTTCTAGTCCCGGTTGGGGCGCCGGATTCTGTCCCGGTTGCCCCTCTTCCAGGCCAGCCCTCTGCTGTGGCCAGGGAGTGCAGTGGAGGATGGCCCAGGTGCTTGGGCCCTGCACCCCATGGGAGACCAGAAAAAGCACCTGGCTCCTGGCTCCTGCCATCGGATCAGCGCGGTGCGCCAGCCGCGGCGGCCATTGGAGGGTGAACCAACGGCAAAAGGAAGACCTTTCTCTCTGTCTCTCTCTCTCACTGTCCACTCTGCCTGTCAAAAAAAAAAAAAAAAAAAAAAAAAAAAAAAAAACCACAGTGAGCTACCACTTGATCCATTGGGACAACTGTTCCCCCCCAAAAAATAAATAACTATTGGAAAGGATATGAAGGAGCTGGGACACTTGTGCATTGCTGGTGGAAATATAGTGATTTTTCAAAA
The DNA here is from genome assembly GCF_051225735.1 of Oryctolagus cuniculus. Lineage (NCBI taxonomy): Eukaryota > Metazoa > Chordata > Mammalia > Lagomorpha > Leporidae > Oryctolagus > Oryctolagus cuniculus. The sequence goes on from NC_142868.1 coordinate 181,992,757, forward strand.
AAAAAAAAACACGTTGCAGCAATTTTACATTGGGTATATACTCAAAAGAAGTGAAAGCAGCGCCTCAAATATATTGAGTACCAGCGTCCATAGTATCCATACTAATCATAAGGTGGCGGGCAGCCCAAATGCTCATTGGCAGACAAGTGAAATTTGTCAGTTGGCAGGTAAATAAAACATGAAGGATGAACAAAAGGAAGGGAATTCTGCACTGCCGCAGGGACACACGCCTTGAAGTCACTATGCTAAGAGAAGTAAACGCTTCTGTGAGGTACCGTTAAGAGTAGTCAAGTTCATAAGCAACCGAAAGAAGGGTGATTGCCAGGGACTTGGGGTGGGGAGGATGAGAAGTTCATGCTTAACAGGTGCAAAATGGCCTGTGTTGAAGCAAGGGCTTGAAAAAATCTTGTGTGGTAATTTATTCTCCAAGGGGCTGAGAAGGTTAAATTAAAAAATGCTTTGGCTTACAAAAGCAAGAAGGGCCCACCAGCGGGGTTGGGAAAGGCCCTGTCAGGGTGGAGAAGCTGGCCATGGTGCTGGAGACAGCCCCAGGTCACTGCGGGATGCCTGGGAGAAGTAGCCTTGGCGTAAGGAGCTGCAGCTGAGGGTGGAGACCACTGCCACGTCCTAGAACAGCCAGGGACCCCGAATGCGGGCTCAGATCGGGAGCGAGACTACCAGAAATCACGAGCTGATGATGTGAGGAGTGGCTTCCTGAAGTGGACAGCAGGGGAAACGATACTTTTACTTATTTGTTTTTCATCTAAAAAAATTCTGATGAAGTCAAACTCTCCAACTGAACTACTTCTGGGTTTGGTCTTGTGTGCATGGCGAATTGCCCAACAGGGACTTTGACCGTCATCAGGAGTCTGTTGAGTAGAGAACTGACATAATGTGTGATGCACATGTTTGTCCTTGATTTTGTCCTGCATTTTTGTTTTAGTCTGAACAATTATTTGAGAGGCAGCGAGATCACCCATCCGCTGGTTTGCTCCCCAAATGGCCTGGCTTTTACTCAGCTGTTGTTTGGACATTCACCTGTGTTGTACGTGTGTGGACGGTGCGTTCCCATGTTCTGCCAAGGAGTATTCTGGTTGGCTTAGGCATTCACCTGTCGGTGGGCATGTGAGTTATTGCCAGCCTGTCCCTACCGCAAGTAAAGCTGCTTTGCAAGGGTTTTCGGCCAAATGCTTTCATTTCGCTTGGTAAAAGGCCTGGATGGAATGGCTGGATACTATGCTGGGTGTCAGGGTAGCCAAAGAATGCACAGAGTGACTGCACCGCTGCCCATCGCTTCAGCAGTGTGACAGGTGCGCTCCATCCACTTCCATGTCCGCATCTGAGAGGGCATTTCAACAGACGGGCCCGGCAGCTCCCCTGTGAGGGATGTTGCTGGCGTCTTTTCTGGTCCTGTTGTCTGTGTGTTGTGGAGACACAGGTGGCTAGGAGAGGAACCGAGGTGTGGACAGCTCCTCAGCACAGTGCATGTCAGTGATTGACAGCCACAGCCAGCCTGCTGTGGCCCAGCCCACAGGACAAGTGCCCTTCTGTGTGCTGTCCCAACTCCCTCCCCTTTCTGGGCACCTGTGCAGGACCTCTGCCTCCCCCTTCTCGGCTCCTTTCCATGCATCAGAAGCCACGAGTTCCACATTGCTGCAAACTGGAAACACCCACCATGGCTGCAGGACCTTAGGTCATTATCATCAAATTACCATGGCCACTCCCACTCCTATCGTGCACCTGACACCATGGCGCTTCCGGTATTTCTGAAAGGGGTAGGGAAATGAGTGGTGCCTGAGCCCTGCCCCAGACTCCACCGCCTTTGACTCTCCAGTTGGGTTCCCCTGCAGATACTGGCCCTGTGCCTCTGGAAGCCGTGCCGAGGGGGCTTGTCCTCCTCATCCAGGGCCTGCGACTGTGGATGCTCTTCCTTGGTCGGGTTTTCCTCGAGGCCTTCAGTGGTTCTGGACGTCTGTTAACGCTCTGCTTGATTCTTGAGTTTGCACTGTGCTTCTGCCCCACAGAAGTCCTGCTCGCCTGCACACCTCCGTGCCTCTACCTCTAAGTTCTTTCCCGCGTGGTGGGGAGACCTTGCAGAAGGCCCAGCAGAGAGCCCCGCAGCTTCCGGGTCCCCGTTTCTGGAGCGTCCGTGAGCCGACGTCTGTGCGTGGTGGGAGTAGAGGGCCAAGTCCTCTTTCCTTGTTAGAGAGGTATTATTAGGTGTCAGTGTCTAGTAGGAGTCAGTCCACTGCTGGGTTCTGTTCTGCTCAGTGACGTTTGTCGTCTGAACCATGACCACATTGTCCTGGCTACTGCGGCTTTGTACCTAAGTCCCGCAGTCAGGAACTGCTCCCGCGCCGGTTTTGTCATTCATTTCCCAGATTGAGAGGCTGTGTTAGGGTCCTGGTTTCCGTATGATTTTTTTTTTTTTTGATTATTTATTTGAAAGGCAGAGTTAGAGAGAGGGAGAAACAGCGAGATCTTCCATCCACTGGTTCACTCCCCAAATGGCCGTGTCAGCTGGGACTGGGGCCAGACCGAAGCCAGGAGCTTCTTCCAGGTCTCCCATGTGGGTGTTATCTTCTGCCGCTTTTCCCATACAGCAGGGAGCTGGATGGGCAGAGAAGCAGCTTGGACTCAAACCGGCGCCCATATGTGATGCTGGCGTTGTGGGCGGCAGCTTTACCTGCTATAGCATGACGCTGGCCTCATGAGTTTGCTTTTAAAGTTATATTTATTTGAAAGGCGGGGTAGGGGGGGAGGCAGGAGGAGAGAGAACGAATCTCCTATCCACTTCCCAGATGCCTGCAACAGCCAGAGCTGAGCCAAGCCAAAGCCGGGAGCCAGGAACTCAATCCTGCTCTCCCATGTGTGCAGTGAGAGCCTAAGGACTTGAGCCATCACTGACTGCCTCCCAGGGTGCACTTTAGCAGAAAGCAGGAATCTGGAGCCAGGACTGAAGCCCAGGCACCCAGTGTGGAGTATTGGACATCTCAAGCAGTGTCTGGACTGCTGTGTAGGTTTTTCTTAGTGAGGAAGGACTGTTGGGTTTTGCCAGCTGCGTTTTCTGCTTCTGTTGGTGTATGGTACGAATTTCAGTTTGTTGCTAGGAATTACATGGCTCCAGGGCAATCCAGCCTTGCTGTCATTGATTTTCTCCAGTGGTTTTCTGTTTCCTGTTTTACTGATTTCCACTCTGATATTATGTTGTGTTTCTTTTGCTTACTTTAAATGGCTTAAAATGTTCTTGACTGTTTTGTAATTTGGAAGCTGGTATTGTTGGTACCTCTCTTCTGTTCAAACACAAGGGTTTAGTGCTATAAATTTTCCCATAAGTACTGCTTTGCAACATCTCAGCAGTTGTGATATGTTGTTGTACCATCTGTCTTCAGTTCAAAATGCATTTTTAAGGATTTGGGGTTTTTTGGGCCGGCGCCATGGCTCACTTGGTTAATCCTTCGCCTGCAGCGCTGGCATCCCATATGGGCGCCGGATTCTGTCCCGGTTGCTCCTCTTCCAGTCCAGCTCTCTGCTGTGGCCCGGGAGTGCAGTGGAGGATGGCCCAAGTGCTTGGGCCCTGCACCCACATGGGAGACCAGGAGGAAGCACCTGGCTCCTGGCTTCAGATTGGTGCAGCACCAGCTGTAGCGGCCATTTGGGGAGTGAATCAATGGAAGGAAGACCTTTCTCTCTGTCCTCTCTCTCTCACTGTCTGTAACTCTACCTGTCAAATAAATAAATAAATCGTTAAAAAAAAATATTTGGGTCCCCCCCCCCTTAATTTTATTTATTTGAAAGGCAAAGTGCAGAGAGAGAGAGGTCTTCCATCTGCTGGTTTGTTCCCCAAATGGCTGCAAAAGGGGGCTGGGCCAGGCTGAAGCCAGGAGCCGGAACCCTATCCTGGTCTCCCACATGGGTGGCAGGGGCCACAACACTTTGGCCGTCATCTGCTGCCTTTCCATGAGCATTAGCAGGGAGCTGAATCAGAAGTGGAGCAGCCGGGACCCCAGCCGGCACTCTGATATGGGATGCCGGTGTCACGAGCAGCGGTTTAACCCACTGTGCCGCAACACCAGCCCCTTCCTTCCTGTTTGTTTGCTTTTATTTGAAAGACCCACAGACAGAAGTCTCTCATCTGCTGCTTCGATCTCTAAACGCCTGCCTCCAACCCCAGGGCTAGTCCAGGCCCACGTCAGGAATCAAGAATTCAGTCTGGTCTCTCCTGTGGGTGCCAGGAACCCAACGACTTAAGTATGCACCTGCTACCTCCTAAGATGCACATTTTCAGGAAGCTGGCATTGAGAGTGGAGCTGAGACTTGAACCTGAAGACCCTGGTATGGGATGTGGGCTTCCCAGGCAGCATCTTGACTGCTACCCCAAATACCTGTGTCCTCAGAATACTTCTGTGTCCCCTTGTAACAGCGGTGCAGGTGCAGGTGGTGAGCCTGGCAGTGAAGATACAGGTCAAATGCAGGCGCTGCGGGGCAGTGGGTTAAGCCACCCCTAGTGATGTCTGTATCCCATATCAGAAGGCCGGTTCAAGTCCTGGCTCCTCTGCTTCCTGTCCAGCTTCCTGCTCATGTGCCTGGGAAAGCAGCAGAGATGGCTCAAATGCTTGGGCCCTCGCTGCCCATGTGGGAGACCCAGAGGGAATTCCTGGATCTTGGCTTTGGCCTGGCCCAGCCCTGGCTGTTGTGGGCATGTGGGGAGTGAGCCAGTAGATGGATGACATCTCTCTCTCTCTCTTTCAAATAAATAAATAAGGAAAATGACAAATTACAATTATTCAAATTTAAGTATTTTCTGAAAATAAACAAAGTGAGCTTCCCATGTAAGAACGATTGTTGACAATGTTGGAAAATGTGTACCTGCCACTAGGAGTCACACAGCTTCCCAACACTTCAGACTGCTGAGAAGTCAACAGCACCATCCTCCTGGTGCACAGGTGCACGTACTGGACAGCACCTAACGTAGCATGGGGAGTCAGAAAACCGCGCCAGGGCGGGTCACTCGCCCTTGGCCTTGGGCTGAGCGAGGATGAGGCAGGCTCAGTGCCTGGGTCTTGGGCTTTCCCAGCGGAAGGAATTCTGGTCTCGGAACAGACTCACGGGGCGCAGTGCCTCTTGTGTTGGCTGGATCAGTACTTTCAGTATTTTAATCGCAAGTGGTAATATTAGCAAGTAAGCATTTACTTTGAGCAGTAGCCATGTGCTTGGGGGTTGGAACCTGGTCTGAGGGAGGAGGCTCAGGGCGGGAGGAGAACATGCCCAGGCGGGAGAAGTGGGCCGTGTGGATGCCTGTGTCAGTGTCGGCGGTCCTCCCGCATTCCATGGCCCTGAGCAGCCAACCTCGGGCCCTCCTTTCTCTTTCCTGGGGGTGGGGACGATCACTCCCAGGGGGCACAGGAAGTGGTGGTGCTCCGAGGACATCAAGGATTCTCAGTGGCAGCCCGGGGAGGGGGGGGGGGGTCCTGAGCCCTCAGCAGGACGTAAGCTGGGCTGCCCAGGCTGTAGGGGGAACAGGTGCCGCGGTGGCTCCCCTCTGGCCCCTGCTCCCACCAGGGAGGAGCCCCCGAGTGCTGCCGGGAGTTAAGTACAGGCTGGGAGAGGCCGCTCGTTGGCACTAATTACCCCGCCAGCCTGCAGAACAGCGAGGACAGAGCTCCGGCCTCCTCCTCTCTGCTCTCACTGCCAGGGCTGCTCTGTCCCCCACCTGCGCCCCGCGCCTGGGACACGCATTGACAGCGGACGTGCAGGCTGAGCCGTGTCTGGGCTGCTTGGGAGGACCGCGGCCAAGACGACGCTGCTTCCTTCCCCGACACGAGGACTCTGAGAATTGGCTGCCTCAAGCCCTCGAATGCCAGGCGACAGGCGGAGCGAGGAGAAGCCGCTGGGAGTCGGTCGCATCAGCCATGGATCACCCCCCCACACACACACACACACACACAGCCCTCCTGGTCCTTGCATCCGGCAAACACAGAGCTGAATTCAAAGCAAACCTGGAGAAGGGAAGAGAAGGAGAGGCCTGCGGGTGCCGACGTGAGCCCGAGCCCTTCACGTAGGGGCACCCCGGTTTCCTTTTTTTTAAAGAGATTTATTTATTTATTTGAAAGAGTTACACAGAGAGGAGAGAGGTCTTCCATCCACTGGTTCACTCCCCAGTTGGCCTCCACGGCCAGAGCTGTGCTGATCCGAAGCCAGGAGCGGGCGCAGGGCCCAAGAACTTGGGTCATCTTCCACTGCTTTCCCAGGCCATAGCAGAGAGCTGGATCGGAAGTGGAGCAGCTGGGTCTCGAACCGGCGCCCATATGGGATGCTGGAGCTGCAGACTGTGACTTTACCCACTACGCCACAGCACCGGCCTGCTGGTTTCCTTGTCGGAGGCGGGTGGAAACCACGGGGTGGGTGATTGTTCTTGCTCAGCTGTCGCACATTGTTGTACAAGGAAAGCGTTCACAAAGGCCCCGTGGCCATGACTACCCATGACTGATCTGTGACTTGCCACCGTGGAGGGCTCTGGGTGGGCTCCGAGATGGCTCCGTGGAGCAAGAATCCCCCTGGCGCAGTGAGCAGCTGCAGCGAGTTGCAGAGCCGACGCTGCCCATCTCAGAACGAACCTCGTTTCTAACAGAAGGGCGGGGACTGCAGTTCAAGTTCATGTCACGGTTCAACCAGGAAGAGCAGGTGCACCTTGGGTCTGGCATGGACCAGCGGATACCCACGGGTCATCAACCGCAGTAACGGCTGTGCTTGCGGGCGACCCCTGTGCTGAGGGGCATGGGCGAGCCAGCAGGGCCCTGGAGTCATGCACTCCCCTTCGGAGGAGTGTGCCGATTCCAGACGGGGCTCTGCTTGGGAGCTGGGAGGCAGGGAAGTAGACTAGGGCCCCACGCAGGCAAGCAAATGAGGTAAACTGAGGCCGCAGAGATTCAGGTCAGGACTGGCTGTTCCCGCAGTTCCCACACTGGTTAGCCCCCGAGCCCCTGGGCTCCCCCTCCCTCCCTCTCCCACCTCTTCCAGCTTCGGCTTTATTTTGCTTCACTCTTTTCCCTGGCTTTGTCCAAAATCTGATTGCTGGGAAAAACAACAGATCAAAACCCCATCCCTCTGGAAGCAAATTGGATTAATTACGCCCCAACAAGCTTTTCAAACGCTTCCAGAAGACAGACAGAAGAAACCCAATGAACTGGAAAATTGAGGGGGGGGGCTTGCCTCATTTGCATATCCTGGTAGAAAAGACAAGGGCTTTTGGGGGCGCTCCTTGTCTGAACAACTGATTTGCATAAGAGCATGTGCGGCTGTACCCCCAGGAGTTAGCATCTCTAAGTTCGGCCACCCGCCCTCCTCCACCGGGAGCAGGCGTCAGTGCACAGGACGCAAGCAGCAGTTTGTGCAAGATTTAAAGAGTGCGACGTATTTCCCTCCCTGGGCAGCCAAAACTGAACAGCTGGACTGCACAGGGACCTTCCACCCACCGGTGCCCGAGCCTTGGCACTGCCAGGAACAAGGGAGGGCTGTGTGCGGGGGCTGCCAGCAGCTCCCCTGGACGTAACGCGGGACACCTGAAAGTGTCTGTGGACATCGCCAAGTGACCCCCATTGCTTCGGAAAGGGGATGGAATAGTCCCTTCCAAAAGTTCACAGGAATGGAATTAAAAGCTAATGTGCACTTCCTTTTTGAAAGCACTCATTTTATTTTTAATTACTTGAAAGATACCTGCCTCCCGAAATGCTACAACAGCCAGGCAAGGCTGGACCACAGCCAGGAGCCCTGAATTCTATCCAGATTCCCCACCCGGGTGGCAGGGACCCCAGTGCCTGAGCCGTCACCTGCTGCCTCCCAGGCTGCATCAGCAGGGAGCCGGATTGGAAGCAGAGGAGCCGGGACTGGAGTGGGCACTGCGACACTCATTCTAGCGCTCCCAAGAGGCGGCTTAACCCACTGCGCCACAGCGCCCGCTCCACAAGTGTGCACGTCCCAATAAACTTTCTGAAGCCCCCGCACATAAGATCCTAGGAGTTTAGGGGAAGATGATATTTAAGGAAAAAATATTGTAGCTTAACCTAAGCTTTCAGAGCATGGCTCCATGCTATTTTTTTTTTTTTTTTTTTTTTTGGCTGAAGTATAAATTTCAAAAGAGCAGGGCCAGCACCGTGGCTCACTTGGTTAATCCTCCGCCTGCAGTGCTGGCATCTCATATGGGCGCCGGGTTCTAGTCCCGGTTGCTCATCTTCCAGTCCAGCTCTCTGCTGTGGCCCGGGAGTGCAGTGGAGGATGGCCCAAGTGCTTGGGCCCTGCACCCGCATGGGAGACCAGGAGGAAGCACCTGGCTCCTGGCTTCAGATTGGTGCAGCACCAGCTGTAGCGGCCATTTGGGGAGTGAACCAGCAGAAGGAAGACCTTTCTCTCTTTCTCTCTCTCACTAACTCTGTCAAATAAATTTTTTTTATTTATTTTATTTTTTTTAACTTTTATTTAATGCATATAAATTTCCAAAGTATGACTTATGGATTACAATGGCTTCCCCCCCATACCGTCCCTCCCACCCACAACCCTCCCCTTTCCCACTCCCTCTCCCCTTCCATTCACATCAAGATTCATTTTTGATTATCTTAATATACAGAAGATCAGCTTAGTATACATCAAGTATGGATTTTAACAGTTTGCTCCCACACAGAAACATAAAGTGAAAAATAATAGATGATTTTTTTTTTAAATGATGATGAAATCAGAGCAGACCTATTGTCATGTTTAATCCCAGTGAGAGTCAAGTTGGGAATTGATAATTTCTTTTTTTTTTTTTTTTTTTTTACAGAGGATCAGTTTAGTATGCATTAAGTAAGGATTTCAACAGTTTGCACCCCCATAGAAACACAAAGTGAAATATATTGTTTGAGTACTCATTATAGCATTAAATCTCAATGTACAGCACATTAAGGATAGAGATCCTACATGAGGAGTAAGTGCACAGTGACTCCTGTTGTTGACTTTACCAATTGACACTCCTGTCTATGGCATCAGTAATCTCCCTATGCTCCAGTCATGAGTTTCCAAGGCTATGGAAGCCCTCTGAGTTCTCCGACTCTTATCTTGTTTAGACAAGGTCATAGTCAAAGTGGAGGTTCTCTCCTCCCTTCAGAGAAAGGTACCTCCTTCTTTGAAGACCTGTTCTTTCCACTGGGATCTCACTCGCAGAGATCTTTTGCCAGAGTGTCTTGGCTTTCCATGCCTGAAATACTCTCGTGAGCTTTTCAGCCAGCTCTGAATGCCTTTAGGGCTGATTCTGAGGCCAGAGTGCTATTTAGGACATCTGCCATTCTATGAGTCTGCTGAGTATCTCACTTCCCATGTTGGATCACTCTCCCCTTTATTTACTCCATCGGTTAGCGTTAGCAGGTGCTAGACTTGTATATGTGCTCCCTTTGACTCCCAGTCCCTCCACCATGACCAACTGTGAACTGAAACTGATCACCTGGAACAGTGAGATGGCATTGGTACATGCCACCTCGATGGGATTGAATTGGAATGAATTGGAATCCCTGGTATGCTTCCAACTCCACCACTTGGGGCCAGTCAGCCTGAGCATGTCCCAAATTATACATCTCTTCCCTCTCCCATTCCCACCACCATGTTCAACAGGGATCACATTTCAGTTAATTTTCAACACTTAAGAATAACTGTGCATCAATTACAGATCTAAATCAGTCATATTAAGTAGAACAGATAAAAAAACTACTAAGAGGGATAATGTATTAAGTTGTTCATTAACAGTCAGGGCTATGCTGATCAAGCCACCGTTTCCCATAGTGTCCACCTCACTCCAACAGGTTTCCCTCTTGGTGTTCAGTCAGTCGTCACCGATCAGGGAGAACATATGGTATTTGTCCCTTTGGGACTGGCTTATTTCACTCAGCATGATGTGTTCCAGATTCCTCCATTTTGTTGCAAATGACTGGATTACGTTGTTTCTTACTGCGGTATAGTATTCTAAAGAGTACATATCCCATAATTTCTTTATCCAGTCTATCGTTGATGGGCATTTAGGTTGGTTCCAGGTCTTAGCTATTGTGAATTGAGCTGCAATAAACATTAGGCTGCAGACCTCTTTTTTGTTTGCCAATTTAAATTCCTTTGGGTAAATTCCAAGGAGTGGGATGGCTGGGTCGAACGGTACAAACGAACAAAACCAACAACCCACTTAAGAGATGGGCCAAGGACTTCAATAGACATTTTTCAAAAGAGGAAATCCAAATGGCCAACAGGCACATGAAAAAATGTTCAAGGTCATTGGCAATCAGGGAAATGCAAATCAAAACCACAACGAGGTTTCACCTCACCCCGGTTAGAATGGCTCACATGCAGAAATCTACCAACAACAGATGCTGGCGAGGATGTGGGGAAAAAGGAACACTAACCCACTGTTGGTGGGAATGCAAACTGGTCAAGCCACTATGGAAGTCAGTCTGGAGATTCCTCAGAAACCTGAAGATAACCCTACCGTTCGACCCAGCCATCCCACTCCTTGGAATTTACCCAAAGGAATTTAAATTGTCAAATAAATTTTTAAAAAAATTTCAAAAGAGCAAGAACAATGAATGTCATATCTGATGACATATGTCATATCATAAGACCAGGATAATGTCTGGGACATAGTAGGCACAGCTCCAGCCATTGCGGCCAACTGGGGAGTGAACTATCAGATGGAAGACCTCTCTCTCTCTCTCTGCCTCTCCTCTCTCTGTATAACTCTGACTTTCAAATAAATAAATCTTAAAAAAAAAAAAATTTGTGGGCCGGTGTTGTGGCCGAGCAGTGAAGGCAGTGCCAGCAGCCCGTATGGGCACCAATTGGGTCCCAGCTGCTCCACTTCTGATCCAGATTTGTTCTCTTGTGCCTGGGAAAGCAGTGGAAGATGGTCCAAGGCCCATACACCCACATGGGAGACCCGGATGGAGCTCCTGGCTCCTGCCTTCCACCTAGACCAGCCCTGGCCGTTGTGGCCATCTGGGAAAGTGAACCAATGGATGGAGAATCAATCTCTCTCTCTCTAACTCTGGATTTCAAATAATACATCTTTGTTTTTCTTTAACATTTTTAAAATTTTATTTAGGTTTTACAACTCTCGTGTATTGCATATATAGATTTAGGAACATAGTGATACTTCCCCCCCACCTGCTCCAACCCTCTTCCTCCTCCCTTCCCCATTCCCACTCTTAATTTTTACAAAGATCTACTTTCAACTTACTTAATGGGCATAAGGTTAAGTAAAGGTTAAGTAAAAGAGTTCAACAAATAGTATGAAAAAAAACCCACAAAACACTGTTCCTCAACGGAAGAAACAAGGGCTGTAAACAGTCATCAAAATAAATGAATCTTAAAAAAAAAAAAAAAAAAAAAAAAATTTGCAGGGACAGGCATCTGGCCCGGTGGTTAGACACCCACACCCACAGCAGATCACCGGTGTTCCATACGCAGCTCCAGCTCCTGACCCCCGGCCTCCTCCTAACGCAGGCCCTGGGAGCTGGCAGCGATGGCTCAAGGGTTGAGTTTCTGGCTCTTGGCTCCGGCCCAGCCAATGCAGATGTTTGGAGAGTGAATCAGTGGGTGGGATTGCTTGCCCTCCCTCTCCTCTCTCTCTCCAGCTCCTGCCTGGAGGCAGGGTTGTGGGGTGGGGGAGGGGTGCTGCAGGCTGCAGCAGTCTCCAGGGATTAAGGGAGGAGGACTGAGTCCCCTGTGCTCAGCTTCTCTCGGCCACATTTCCCTGGACCCAAAAGGCAGGCAGGGGCCGGATCCCGGGATTTCGGGAGCTGCCGCTGCTCTCCTGGGAGCTCTCACAGCTGCAGGGCCCACCGGCGTCCGCATCAGTAAGCGATGCCCCGGGGACTGCAAACCACAGCTGCGGCTGGAGAGGACTGGGCTCGGCGGCCAGAACCCCGGAAACCCACGTCATTGCGGGTATTGCTCAGTGGTGTGTCCTTGCAAACTCCGACTGACCCGTCTTGCCCCGTGACCGCCTTGCCGTGGAATTACAGAGTACCGCCTCCACGGTGCACACGGGGAATGGAGGCCCTCCAAGGGGGCGTGGCTTGTTCCCTTCACAGAGCTCCCGCAAGTGGCAGCTGCCAGTCCTGAATTCCCTGCGAGGCTCGGAGTGAGGGAGCCCCATTCTCTGCAGAGTGTGGGCTTGGGAGGAGCCCGTGCACAGGACCTGGTTTGGAGCCAGCAGCCTCCCAGCTATGGCGGGCGAGTGTGCCGCGGGGATACCAGGATGAGCAGCAGGCAAGACTGCACTGGCCTGGCCACACAGGTCGCAGCAGAACACGCGGCAGTGCCCGTGGGGTTGAGCCACGGGGCAGAACCGAGGCCCTGGCTCTCGCTCAGCGCTCCTGAGGGAGACAGGACCGCGGAAGAGGCCTGAGCAGGACGCGGGGGGCGGAGAAGCCAGGGGGAAGGCTCGTGTGGGGGTGTGTGTGCTAACCCTCGCACATGCCCGAACGCCCGCAGGGCAGGAAGCGAGCCCACGGCCTTCAGAGATCATTTGCCACCATAAAGAAGAATGAAATCCTGACGTCTGTACCGGAGCGGGTGGAGCTGGAGATCACCGTGCTGAGTGGATGAGCCACACGGGAACACACGCTGCCTCATATATGTGGAAGTTAACATGTCCAGACAGAGTCTAAAAACTGTGTGCATGGGGTCAGCGCTGTGGCGCAGCGGGTAGAGCCGCCACTTGCAGCACCGGCATCCTATATGGGCTCCACTAGTTCAAGTCCCAGCAGCTCCACTTCTGATTCAGCGCCCAGCTAATAGGCCTGGGAAAGCAGTGAAGATGGCCCGCATACTTGGCTCCTGCACCAATGTGGGAGACCCAGAAGAAGCGCCTGACTCCTGACATCAGCCTGGCTCAGCTCTGGCTGTTGTAGCCATTTGGGGAGTGAACCAGTGGATGGAAGATTCTCTCTTTCTCTCTCTCTGCTTTTCAAATAAATAAATCCTTACAAATTTACATGGCTGTCATGTTCCCTGGAACAGAGTTATAAGTCTGTCATTCATTCTTTAATAAGGCTGTGTGTTGGGCAGATTTGTGGTCACCTGTCCCGCTGTTGGTGTGAGTCCGCGAGAGCACCAGACGGCTCGGGTCAGGAGCATGGCTGCTTGGGGACTCTGAGCGGCCAACTACGCCCGGCAGAGATCACAGAAGCCCAGGCGCTCCCATTCCGGTGAAGCCATGGGCACATGGAATCCATCTGCCTGAGCGGGGCAGCGCATGACAGGAAGGGGGAGGGGCCCCAAGAAAGGGAGCAAGCAGGATGCAGACCAAGTTCTCCGGCGGTCCAGCTCCCCGCGATGCCCGCAACCCGCACCCACCCCACGTGAGCCTTTGCATGGGCTGTGTGGCACACGTGAGCAGCCTGCGTGACAGGGACGGCAATGGCGGGGGTCGCGGCTCTGAGGTGGAGCTCCTGTGTGGCCTGCCGGGACTCTCACTGTGGGTGGCCTCGCCACCGTCCCGGCCACTCTGTTCTTGTTCGTTCTGTGGGGAAGATGCAAGGGGAGCAGCTGTGCCGGCTCCCTGCCTCCCTTCCCTCCACGATGTCAATGCATGTCACATACCACATGGTCAAGCTCTTTTCCAGTATTTCATTCATAAATTCTGTTGATGCAGAGGCCCTGGAATGCTGCATCTTTCATTCTCATTTCTTTTTTTTCTTTTCTTTTTTTTTTTTTTTTTGACAGGCAGAGTTAGACAGTGAGAGAGAGAGACAGAGAGAAAGGTCTTCCTTCGATTGGTTCAACCCCCAAATGGCGCGCTGTGCCAATCAGAAGCCAGGAGCCAGGTGCTTCCTCCTGGTCTCCCATGGGGTGCAGGGCCCAAGCACTTGGGCCATCCTCCACTGCCTTCCCGGGCCACAGCAGAGGGCTGGCCTGGAAGAGGGGCAACCGGGACAGATTCCAGCGCCCCAACCAGTACTAGAACCCGGTGTGCTGGCGCCGCAGGTGGAGGATTAGCCTAGTGAGCCGCTGCGCTGGCTTCATTCTCATTTCTTTAAAAAAAAATTTATGTATTTGAAAGGTAGATGGAGAGAGAAGAATCTTCCATCCGCTGGTTCACTCTGCAACTAGCTGCTACAGGGTGAAGCCAGGAGCCAGGAACTCCATCCTGGTCTCCCTTGTGGGCCGCAGGGGCCCACGCACTTGAGCCATCTTGCCCTGTTTTCCCAGGCTCATGAGCAGGGAGCTGGATCGGAAGTGGAGAAGCTTTGACTAATACTCCGATACGGGATGCCAGCATTGCAGGCGGTGGCTTAGCCCACTGCACCCCAACACCCGCACCTCATTTCTTTCTTCAATGCATGGGAACTTAGTAGTAAGCACACACACACACACACACACACGTGTGTATTTTTAAGTGTATTCAGATATCCTTTGAACACTTGCTGTGCTCTGGGCTGTGTCCCAAACCACGGGGACTGGGCACCTGAGGTCCCTGCTCTCATTGCCTTGACCTTCCAGGAGGGTGGGGCAGAAGGAGAAGCTACGTCTGAAATGAGGGACAGTCCCTGGCTGCTGCGGGCCGTGGGACGCTCCTGTCAGTGGTGCTCTCCCCGCTCCTTCTCTGGGCTGTTTGGGGATCTTTGCTCAGTAGCGTTTCGCGATACACGCCGTCAGCGGGCGGTCGAGTCCTTGGTTTGCTGCTGGAAGTAGCAGCTGAGTTTGCGGTGGGCACGTTTTTGTTGTGGTGAGAGCTGCCCACCTGGCCTGAAGCCCCTGCGCATTCCCTACAGGACGCAAGGGGGAAGGACCCCTGCAGGTGTGTCAGGGAGAGATCCTGGGTTATCCTTGAGGGAGGTGACCCTCAGGGGGCTCAGAGCCTGGGGTGTGAGACGGGAGGAGGCCCAAGGCGGGGCTTGGGCAGCTCTTGAAGCCTGGCGAGTGGAAGGATTCCACAGACCCCTGGCTCCCAGCCCTGTAAAACTCGTTACTGACCCCTGACCCCCGGAAAGGTAAGAACACTCGTGTGTTGCTGAAACACTGGGTTTCCGTGACGGGTCCCAGCGGCCGGGGGGGCCGACACCCGTGTGCCTCCAGCCCCTCCCTGGTCACTGAGCAGGTGCACTGCTCCAAGCCGGAAAGATCGGGATGGGGGTGGAGGGGGGAAGTGGGGTCCTCCAGCCAAGGGCAGCCGAGGAACAGGAGGGAGGAATGTGACCTCCTTTGCCTCTGGCTGTGCTGGGCTCCTTGTGTTTAAGTCACTTCCCAGGAAACACACGAGGGAGCCCCTCCCGCCTGAGACGCTGCGTGGAGCTGGAAAGGCCAGACTGAACAGCCTGGTGTTTGCAGAAAGCCATGAGCGCAGCAGAGCCCCAGGAAGGCGAGCGTGCAGGCAGCACGCACTGAGGGAGCAGCCCCGCCCCGACTCCCGACTCGGGAGGGCAGCTGCGCCCCTGCTGGTTCCAGAGCAACGCCAGGGCTGGATGTTTGGAGCACCCACCTGCGTCCACATCAGAGTGCCTGAGTCCCAGCCACTCCGCTTCCCAGCCGGCTTCCTGCTCGTGTGCACACTGGGAGGCAGCCGTGACGGCTCATGGACTTGGGTCCCTGCCACCCATGTGGGAGACCCGGATGGAGCTCCAGGGCCCTGGCTTCAGCCTGGCCCAGCCCTGGCCATTGAGGCCATTTGAGGAGTAAACCAGCAGTTGAAAGATCTCTCTCTCTCTCTCTCTCTCTCTCTCTCTCTCTCTGCCTTTCAAATACTAATACTCTTTCTCTGTTTCTTTGCATTTCAAATACTAAGTAATATAAATGAACAATTTTTTAATTCAACATTAAGCTCCATGGGGACAGTGTGGGCAGGATTCCTGCACCATGGAAACCAGAGCTGGCGCTGTGGGATGGAGGACGGTTGCCTTGAACATGAAATCCCTGGTCCCAGCCTGGGTTAGTTCTGAGGATCCCAAGGCCAGCAAGGCCTTGTTAGCCTGCAGCCCGGAGAGAGCTGGACAGTTCTCCCTTAGGCCTGTTTAGAAATCACGTTTGGAAAATTATAAGAAACTCTGCAGGAAGAAAGGAATTTGACACGTGTGTGTCTTTCTGGCATTTGGCGGTGTATATTTTACCCAACTGAGGGGTGCGAACCGTGTTGCTGTTTTCTGCTCTCAAAGTGGTAATGATGGATGTGTGAATGTCTGATCAGCACCCCCAATCTCTCTCTCTCTCTCTCTGTAAGTCTGCCTTTCAAATAAATCAACCGTTGAAAAGAAAGAAGAAAGTGTTACCAAATAAAAAATTAGATATTGACCTTAGACATTTGTATGTTTTTCCTCCGGAGCTGTGCGGGGGCGGGGGAGGGGTTTGCTTCTCTTGCCATCTGCGTGGAGCCCCTTCTCTGTCTTGTCACACCCTCCTCGCCCCCCCCCCCCATACCCACTGTCAGTGTTGCACTTTGTCGTGAGTCTTCAATGCCATCTGCCAGCCGGCAGCTCTCAGATCCATTGTCTGTGGACCTGAACTCCCTCCTGGACTACAAACAAAACCTTCCACCTGCTGGCCGTCCCCAGCCTCGCCCGTCCACCTGCGGATCTTCGGCTCCCTCCCCAAGTTGCATTTCCTGTCTCAGTGAAACACAAGCCCAAGTCCTGCGAGGTGCTCCTCGCTCCTCTCTCTCACGCTGCACGTGCAGCCTCCCAGTCCTTGTGGTGCTGTCTTCAGAGTGTAGACGACACCCATACACGACTCCGCCTGCGGAATGTGCCAGCAGCTTCTCTCCGCCCTCCTCCCTCCACGCCTGAGCAGAGACCTCAACCCTCACCGACCTGCAAGACCTCCCAGCCTGTCTTCTTGCTGGGGCTTCTCGGTTCTTTGCGTTTCAGTTTTGGCCTTGGCTCCTGATCAGGAGACGTCTACTACTGTCCCAGCCCCGCCCCTGGCGAGGTGTAACAGCAGGCAGAGGGGGAGAACATTCCAGAAGCTCTGCAGGAGAGTGGTGCTCACTCGTCCAGCCCTGAACCAGCCAGCGGCAAAGGGGAGGGGTTACTGAGGGCCGACTGAGCCCCATCAGGGTGACGACGATTAGGGGCTGCACTGGCCAGCATGCCCCTGAGCAGAGCCGGCGCTGGGCTGGCTGCAGGAGAAGTGGGGGAGTTGCTGGGTGAACCCCCAGCCGGGGCCTGCCCACACGGGAACGGTCTCTCCCTTACGGCTTCCCGGAAGGGCTCAGGAAGAGCTCCGTTCATGCTGGGGTAGGCGTCGCTGACGCGCACCAGTAAAGCCATCTGCCTGACCTTTTATTTGTGGGCTGTTTTGTAACCATGAGCTGAATCCCTTCGCTTGCTCTGGGTCTGTTCAGATCCGGATTTCTTTTGAGTCAGTATTGGTATTTTTAGGATTTGTCTGTTGCATCTAAGTTACCAAGTTTATTGGCATATTGTTGTCCACAGTGTTCCCTGTGATTCTGTGTCTGTGAGGTCAGAGGTCCGGGTCCCTCTTTCCATTTCTGATTTTAATAGATTGAGTCTCCCAGTTTTCCTGATCCGTTTAACAAAAAATGTGGCCGGCGCTGCGGCTCAGTAGGCTAATCCTCCGCCTTGCGGTGCCGGCACACCGAGTTCTAGTCCCGGTCGGGGCGCCGGATTCTGTCCCGGTTGCCCCTCTTCCAGGCCAGCTCTCTGCTGTGGCCCGGGAAGGCAGTGGAGGATGGCCCAAGTGCTTGGGCCCTGCACCCCATGGGAGACCAGGAGAAGTACCTGGCTCCTGCCTTCGGATCAGCGCGGTGCGCCGGCCGCAACACGCCAGCCGTGGCGGCCATTGGAGGGTGAACCAACGGCAAAGGAAGACCTTTCTCTCTGTCTCTCTCTCTCACTGTCCACTCTGCCTGTCAAACAAACAAACAAACATACAAACAAACAAAAAATGTATTGAAAGATCTCATTATTGTTTCTCTAGTTCAATAATCTTTATTATTCCTGCCAGCTGTTTGTCTGGGGTTTAGCTTAGTCCCCCTTTTCTGTGTCTTAAGGTGGAAAATCGAATGACTGATTGCAGACCCTTCTTTTAAATGTCGGCATTTCTAGCTGTAGATTTCCCCCTGAGCACTGCACTAGCTAACGCCCATACGTGTTGGTTGCTGTGCTAATTGGCTTTAGCAAGTGCGGTAGAAGTATATGAAGGGTTGGCTGAAGTTTGTTATGGAGGTATTAACAACAGGTATTAAAGATAAAAATATATAAATGTATTCTTCAATTTTAAGGAGTGTGGGTAGCTTGCTGAATAACTTAGTAAGATAGCAACCAGGAATTAAGAGTTATAGGATATAGGGTAGGCACACAAACACACACACACGCACACACGGACGCGGTGCCTAGGGGGAGCAGCCTCAGTGGCCCTTGGAACCTTCAGGCTAGTGGGGAAATTTGCCTCTTTGCATTTCTGTGCATTGCTGCTTTAAGCTTTATCATCCCTAAGCCAGGAATTGGTGTTTACTTAGTGCCCTCCATTTTACAGAACCCTTTCTAACCCCAGGCAGCAGAGGGTGTTTATGTCCCCGGGATGCACAGGGGTGAGAAGGACCACCCGCCACAGAGGGCAGCATTGCGGAGGCTGGGCCTCCTGCCACCACCCAGGGCCTGGCACTCGTCCCCCCGCCTCGCCCCCCCCACCACCACCACGCAGTGCGGCTCTAACACCCAGGCGCCCACACCTCGGCCTGGTCGCTCCAACAAAACCTCCACTCTGCCCTGCTGTACTCTTCCCCAAGGGCAGGTGACTTTGCCATCTCATTGAGTTCCCTGCAGGAAATGTCACAGCCAGGCTCACCTTTCTCCTGGCTACACCGCCTGCCAGGCGTGGCCGCCCCGGGGCACTCAGCGGTCACCACGAAGCTCCCCTCGCAGGCTGCACAGGAAGTGGGCTCCCTTCAGGCTCATTCTTCTCCCTCTATCCACGCTGTGACTCAGGTGCACGCCACAGGCCAGGCGTGCGCGGACCGGAAGTCTGCCCAGCCTGCTTCCTGCACTGCTGCGAAGGGCCTGCTCAGCGTCCCCTGCATCCCGATGAGGCCCTCGAGTCCTGGGTGCTGAGACCAAGCCCGGCTCCCGGGTTCCGGGCAGCAAAGCTGTGGTGGATCTCGCTGGGCTGTAGTCAGTGACCCTGGAGCGGTGCTGTCTGGTCTGTTACTGTGGGTTTCGATCCTGACCGTGCTTTATCTTCTTGGGATTCAGGGATCTAAAAGGGAGAGTAGAAGACAGCTTTCGGGGGCAGGCATTTGGCACAGCAGTTAAAGCGTCACCTGGGACGCCCCCATCTCGCAACTCAGTGCCTGGGTTCAAGTCCTGGCTCTGTTTCCAGCTAAGGCACACCCTGGGAGGCAGCAGGTGATGGCTCAAGTAATCAGGGACTGGTGAGCTCAGGGGCCAGCGAGCAGGACTGCCCTCAGGCTGCGACCTCCTCCTGATGCAACAGCTGCTCCCTACTGGCGAGCGAGCGCTGCCCGGTTTTCAGGAGCTGGCTGGTGCCTGCCTCTCTGTACCCTCCCACAGCCCTGCTGGCTGCCAGCCCTGGCTGCCAGCCCTCCGTGATAGCAGCTGCACCAGCGTGGGTCACAGCCTTTGCGTTGTGATCCTCGGGACTCAGCAGGTGCCGCTGGCAGTGACACCAGCAGATCTGCATCCTCCCCCACCCTCTGCCCACACGGCCTCCACCGCTTGGCCCCAATCCTGGGCTGGGCGGGCTCCTCTCGCTGCCACTGGCTCTCTCCTATGCGCGACCTCCACTTCCCCCACCTGCGCCTGTCTCTTCCTCCCCACTCCTCTCAGCCAGGCCACCTTGCCTCGGGAAGCATTGCTATCCAGGCAGCACCCAACACAGGCAGAGCTGAGCTAGGGCTGGCTGTGCACGGCTGGTTAAGCCACCGTTCGTAACACCGGCGTCCCATATTGGAGTAGCAGTGCAAGTCCCGGCCGCTCTGCTTCTGATCCAGCTGCCTGCTAACGTGTGGAAGACAGCCCACGGACTTGGGTCCCCGCGACCCATGTGGGAGACCAGGCTGGAGTTCCAGGCTCCTGGTTTCAGCCTTGCCTAGACCTGGCAGTTGTGGGCATTTGGCGAGGCATGGATGGAAGATGATGAGTTGTTCCCTTTCTCAGTGTCGCTTTGCCTTTCAAATAATTCTTTTTTAAAATAATAATGTAAAAAATGGAACAGCGTGGTGTTTGAAGGCTGCTGAGTGTCCTCCCAGCTCCCACGCATCACCAGCCTTTCTGAAACACAGCGTAGGTGTCGCTCCCTGTCCCCAGGGCCCTTGGCGAATCACCTCCAAAGTCGTGCTTCACAGAGTGCAGTGTCTGTGCACCTGCCAGGCACCACAACCCCCGTGGGCTTGAGCAGTCCAAACTGCAAGGCCTCGGGCTGCCTGCGGTCACCTGCTGTGTGACACTTACCAAGGCTCGCGTGGTGCGTGTCACAGTTGATCCCAATGAGCGTGGTGTGTGCCACGATGCCTTGCGACGGTGCAGCCATGCGGTGCTCAGTCGTGGCAGTGAGCATGGACTCGGGTGCCCGTGATGTATTGCGACGGCTCAGACGTCGTGTGGCCGCTGGTCCGTAACCAGGAGCGTAGACTCAGAAGGTGCTGTGTGTGCCTCTGGTGCTCGTGTCACGGCTAGAAGGGAGAGGCTTCTGCCTTCACCTTTTTCTGCATAGCTTAAAGCTCCCTGGGGAGGTGCCAGGCTCCTGCACCCCCAGAACTGGGTAATGGGGGCAGCACAGTCTACTGGGCGCTCCACTCCAGGTTCGGCACTTCATACACGCACATCCACGGAATCCCTCTAGCTGTCCACAGACAGCGAGGCAACGGAGAATCAGAGGGGGAGCAGCTTGCCCCAGTGACAGACGGGTCTTCATGGAGGCTTGGTGCACAGGTGCCAGAGAGAGAGAGGGCTGGGGCGCCTCATTAAAACCTGGTGTTACATATTTGTTTTATTTATTTGCTTAAGAGAGTACAGGTCAGAGACACAGAGATTGAATGACAGAGAGAGAAAGAGAGAGGAGGAGGAGGAAGAGAGAGTTCTCATCTGCTGGTTCATTCTTTCAAACAGCTTGGGTAGGGCCAGGCCAGGAGGCCGGAAATCACTGTGAGTATCAGGGATCCAAGTCCTGGGCCATTGCTGCTGCTTACCAGGGTGTGCGTCAACCAGAAGCTGGAGTCAGGAGCCAGCCGTGGGCATTGGACCAGGTTTTCCAAGGTGGGACATGGCCGTCCTCACTGCTGTCAATCACTGGGCCAAATGCCCGCCCCTTGGCTCTATTGTTATAGGTGTCCGGCTCCTTTCTATTCCTTGCCCGAGCCACATCTGCATGCGTCATGCTTCACACAGGTCAGCGTGCGTGCCCAGCTGCAAGGAATGTGGTGTGGAAGCCCAGTGGGGCTCCTTCCTTTCTCAAAATGGAAACAGCCCAGGCGTCTTTCTCTGCTCTGGTCTTGATTCTTCAAAGACTGACAAGCCGTCCCAGTCCGGAAGCAGGGATGGTGGCTGCTGCCTCCTCAGCCCTGCCCTGGTGGGACCAGCTGTCCTGTACTCAGCACCCACGCGTCCCGCCCAAACATCTGAGTCAACGCTAGGTCAATCCCGTGTTGATTCAGTTACGTGTATTGTTTATAAACAAAAGAACTGACACCGAGAGTGGACACGTGTTCCTGTTGCAGCCCAAAGCAGCCCCCATGGCTGCCCTCTGCAGAACGGATTGAACCCTGGCCCTGCACACACGGAATATCTGAGAAGGGGAGAAAATCCCACAAACTCCCTGTCTCGATGAAAGCTGCCGACGGTAGGCTGGACGAAGCAGCCGTCGCAGAATGAAATACCGTTTGACTTCACTTACGGGAGCGAGCTGCAGGACAGACACCCAGCGGGTTTGGAAGAGGAGGCAGCGGCTCGCAGCGGAGATGGACAGCAGTGAAGGCTGCATGAGCATATGAAGTCCTGTGCTACTTAATGCCTCAGAACTGGACGCAGACAAAAGGGTTAAAATGGTAAGTTTTATATTTTCTATACTTTATCACGATTTTTAAAAGTTAGGAAAGAGGGCCGGCGTCGTGGCTCAATAGGTTAATCCTTCGCCCTTGCGGCGCCGGCACACCGGGTTCTAGTCCCGGTCGGGGCGCCGGATTCTGTCCCGGTTGCCCCTCTTCCAGGCCAGCTCTCTGCTGTGGCCAGGGAGTGCAGTGGAGGATGGCCCAAGTGCTTGGGCCCTGCACCCCATGGGAGACCAGGAGAAGCACCTGGCTCCTGGCTTCAGATTAGCGTGGTGCGCCGGCCGCGGCGGCCATTGGAGGGTGAACCAACGGCAAAAAAAAAAAAAAAAAAAAAAGGAAGACCTTTCTCTCTGTCTCTCTCTCAAAAAAAAAAAAAAGTTAGGAAAGAATATATTACTGACAATCTCAATTCAAATGTCTCAGTGTCCTGCCTTTTTATAATTTTGGATTTAAGTTTATAACTGATAAACTCTATTTTTAAAGAAAAATTGTATTTGAGAGGCAGAGAGAAAGATGGAGAAGAAGAGAGACAGAAAGTGAGAGCTCCCCACCCACTGGATCTCCCCCCAGAAGAGCTGAAAGCGGGGAGCGGGGAATGTCACTCAGTAGCTGGCAGGGATCCAAGTTTTTGTGCACCTGCTGCCTCCCAGGGTGTGCATTAGCAGGAGAGAGCCGGAGTCGAGCCCAGGCACTCTGATGCACGATGCGAGTCTTAGCAGCTGCACAGAACACTCGGCCCCAGTGTCTTTCTAAAAATATTATTATTATTATTATTATTATTATTATTATTATTATTTTCTTCACTTGAGAGGTAGAGTTACAGACAGAGAGGAGGGTCTTCCATCTGCTGGTTCACTCCTCAAATGGCTGCAACAGCCAGAGCTGGGCCAATCCAAAGCCAGGAGCCAGGAGCTTCTTCCTAGTCTCCCACGTGGGTGCAGGAACCCAAGGACTTGGGCCATCTTCCACTGCTTTCCCAGGCCATAGCAGAGAGCTGGGTCTTAAGAGGAGCAGCCGGGACTCAAACTGGTGCCCTATGGGATACTGGCGCCACAGGTGGAGCCTTAGTCTACCCCACCCCCAGCCCCGCCCCCAGCCCCGCCCTGGTGTCTTCTAAAGCAGCCTCGCCTGTACCCCGATCCCAGCTGAAGGGCACATCCCTGGGAAGGCAGAAACCTGTGCTGCCTGGCGTGGCTAGCGGCCGGTTCTCTCCAGCAGAGGTCCCCTGCCCACCCTCCCATCAGCCTTGCTGTGTCAGCCCCCAGCCTGGATAAACACAGCCAGTGCTGCCGGGAGAGCAGGCACCAGCTGGCCCCAGTAGGGCTCACACTGCGCAGAGCAGGGCCTGGGTGCTGCTTGGAGACGCCGCTCTTCCCAGCCCCACGTGAGTCAGCGCCTCGTTTTCACCATGACTCTGCCACATGCTCTCCAGTTTCTTCAGGATTTCAATTTTCCACCGCCTCCACCACGCCCGCAGTGGAATCGCTTCCGGTCACTTTCCCGGCTCACTCCTGCTCTTATCTGGGTGACCAGGGCCTCCCACGACTCCCCATCCCCCACTTCTTTTCTTTTTTAAAGTTTTATTTTATTTATTTGAAAGACAGAGTGACAGAGAAAGATGGACACACACACATACACACACACGCACAGGGAGAGAGAAAGGAGAGAGAGAGAGATCTTGTATCTGCTGGTTCACTCCCCAGGTGGCCACAACTGCCAGGGCTGGGCCAGGTCAAAGCCAGGAGCCTGGAGCTTCATTCGGCCTGGGACTTCTGCCTTGTGGGTGCAGGGGCTCAAGTACTTGGCTCATCTCCTGCCGCTTCCCAGGTGCGTTAGCAGGGAGCTGGATGGGAAGTGGAGCAGCCATGCTCAGACGAGATGCTGGCCTTACAGTGGCAGCTAACCCACTTCTCCGCAGCTCCAGCCCCGCCAGCCCCTCCAGCCCCCATTTCAACTCAGCATCGAGGGTCTTATACGTTAGGGTTCCAAATAAGGTGTACCTCAAAGAAAATGCCTGTTGCTTTAAAAATACATATATTAAAAAGCATAGCCGAGGGGGCTCAGGGTACGTGTTGCGGCCACGCTGGCCCATCAGGGCCCCAGTGCCATCTGTGGCCTGTCCCTTCCTCCACCAACTCCTTTTTTTTTTTTTTTTAATATTTATTTATTTGAAAGGCAGCATTGACAGAGAGATAAGGAGAGATGGGGAGTGGGGAGAGAGATCTTTCACCTGCTAGTTCACTCCCCAAGTGCCCACAACAGCCAGGTCTAAGCCAGGCCAAAGTCAGGAGTCAAGGACTCCATCCCATTGGGCCCCTGTACCCACATGGGAGACCCAGCAGAAGCTCCTGGCTCCTGGCTTTGGACCAGCCCAGCACTGGCTGTTGTGGGCATCTGGGGAGTGAACCAGTGAAGAAAGATCCCTTTGTGTGTGTGTGTGTGTGTGTGTGTGCATGTGTGTTTTACTCTGCCTTTCAAGTAAATAAATCTTGAAAACAAAAATAAAAAATAAAACCCTCCTTCAAGACCTGGTTCAAGTGATCCTTGTAGCTAGACCTAATCTCTTTCTATTGCTGATTTTAACACTGATTTCCTACCTCTAAATCTAAAAACATTTTTTTTTTAATTTGAAAGAGAGAGAAAGATCTTCCATCTGCTGGTTCACTCCCCAAGTGCCCACAAAATCCAGGGCCTCGCAGGCCAAAACTGGGGGCTGAGACCTCATTATGGGTCTCCCCTGTATGCATCAGACACCCCACTAGTTGAGCCATCACTCGTTGCCCCCCACATTGTGCGTTACCAGGAAACTGTGCCAAATGCCCACCCCATTTATTTGAAAGACAGAGAGAGAGGGAAAAGGTGTGTGTTGGGGAGAGTCCCACCTGCTGGTTTAGTCCTCAAATGCTCACGATGGCTGAGGCCGAGTGGAGGCCAAGCTGATCTCCCACATGGGTGGCAGGAACCCCAATACCGGAGCCATCACCATTGTCTCCGAGGGTCTGAATTGAAAGGAAGTTGGAGCCAGGAGCTGGAGCCAGGAGTTGAACCGAGGTACTCTGATGTTGACATGACGTCTTTTCTTTTTTTAAGATTTATTTATTGGGGCCGGTGCTGTGGCACAGTAGGCTAAACCTCTGCCTATGGTGCCAGAATCCCATATAGGCACTGGTTTGAGTCCCGGCTGCTCCACTTCCGATCCAGCTCCCTGCTAATGGCCTGGGAAAGCAGTGTAAGATGGCGCAAGTGCCTGGGCCCCTGACCCACGTAGGAGACCCAGAAGAAGCTCCTGGATCCTGACTTTGGATTGGCCTAGCTCCACCTGTTGCGGCTGTTTGGGAAGTGAACCAACGGATGGAAGACCTCTCAAATCAATAGATACATTTTTTTTTGACAGGCAGAGTTAGACAGTGAGAGAGAGAGACAGAAAGGTCTTCCTTTTCTGTTGATTCACCCCCGAAGTGGCCGTTACGGCCGGTGCATTGTGGCCAGCACGCTGCGCCGATCCGAGGCCAGGAGCCAGGTGCTTCCTCCTGGTCTCCCATGTGGGTGCAGGGGCCAAGGACTTGGGCCATCCTCCACTGCACTGCCTTCCCGGGCCACAGCAGAGAGCTGGACTGGAAGAGGAGCAACCAGGACAGAATCTGGCGCCCCAACCGAGACTAGAACCCGGTGTGCCAGCACCACAGGCAGAGAATTAGCCAAGTGAGCCGTGGCGCCAGCCAATACATCTTTTTTTTTTTTTTTTTTTTTTTTTTTTTTTTTTTTTGACAGGCAGAGTGGACAGTGAGAGACGGAGAGACAGAGAGAAAGGTCTTCCTTTGCCGTTGGTTCACCCTCCAATGGACACCGTGGCCGGCGCGCTGCGGCCGGCGCACCGCACTGATCCAGTGGCAGGAGCCAGGTACTTATCCTGGTCTCCCATGGGGTGCAGGGCCCAAGCACTTGGGCCATCCTCCACTGCACTCCCTGGCCACAGCAGAGAGCTGGCCTGGAAGAGGGGCAACCGGGACAGAATCCGGCGCCCTGACCGGGACTAGAACCCGGTGTGCCAGCGCCGCAAGGCAGAGGATTAGCCTAGCGAGCCACGGCGCCGGCCTAATACATCTTTATTTATTGGATGCAGGAGCCCAAGCACTTGGGCCATTTTCTATTGCTTTCCCAGGCCATTAGCAGGGAGCTGGGTCAGAAGTGGAGCAGCCGGGATTCAAACAACTGGTGCCCAAATAGGATGCCGGCCCTGCAGACGGTGGCTTTACCCACTACTCCACAGCTCTGGCTCCAACATGGGTGTCTTAACTGCCGGCCTAACCAGCTTGCCTCCTACCTTTTAATGTCCTGTCCAGTAGCCTGGTCCTCTCTGCCGCCCTCCCCACTTGATCAGATCCAATCTTGGCAGTGCGCTCTCTGGTTTCCTTGGTCTCCTGCCGGAACCATGTCTCTGAGCTGCCTTCTTCCTCTCTGCCTGGTGGCCGAAGCTCCCTTGCCCAGTCCGGGGAGGCCCTGCCAGGCCTATTGGAGACCCCCAGTGAAGCTCACGCTCGGGTCGGGCTCCTCATAGGTGCACTTTCCTCCTTGCCCAGTTCGTGCAGCTCCGAGGTCCGTTTGTTTTCTGTTAAGTGGACAGCGGAGAAATGACGGCACCACTTGTCCTCTGGCCAGCACCACTCTGAGGGGCTCTCTCCAGACATAGGAGTGGGCAGCACAAGAGGAAAGGGCCTGGACGTTTAAGAGCCCCCACAGCTCAGCCAAGAGCTCTGTTACATAATGAAAGGTCCAGCTGCACTGCTTTCTCAAAGAGGATTCCTTTGCTCCTTCTTAGTGGTTCCTGCAGATGGTGGCTTCGAAAGCACAGAGTGGCTGCCAGTGCCCTGTCCTCACCCCAGGGCTCTGCTCACGCTCTTCTTTTCTCTCACAATGCCAGGAGTCCCCTTCCTTAGCTCTGCGTGCACTAACCATCTCCAGTCTTCAAGTACCAGCTCCTCCAGGAAGGGTTTTTCAATCTGCCTGTGCCTTGGTTATCTGTTGCTACTTAACAAAACCAACCTGAAGGTTTTTATGTAACTGACAAGGGTGTAAGATTTCCCACGACTGGACAGACTGCCTGCATGGTGTGTCTCCTGGCTCAGCCTGAACCCTTCCTTCAGCCTAGGGTAACCGGTGCTCCAGGATCTGCACCTGGCCGGTGCTGCCGGCTGACACCCGCGGCACCTCGGTTCTCCTCCTGCAGTGAGCCAGGCTGGCTTCCTTTCCAGGTAGTCCTCAGGGCAGTGATGCCAGGAGGCGAGTCCACGTGAACACGTGCTCATCAAGTCACCGTCTCCCTGGCCAAGGAGAGCCACAGGCGAGGGGAGAGTCCACGGGAGACGGAGATACACAGTTCGCTGAGCCACTGCTCTAACGATCTTGTACGGTCCTCCCTCGGCCACCGTATCTGGCTGTCTTTTGGTACCCGCTGAGGATTCGTACCAAGAAACCCGTGGATACCAACATCTGCAGGTGCTCAAGTCCCTTGTATAAAGTGGCTAGGATCTGTGTAGATGATGCAATCGTCTCTAGAGTACTTCAGATGCCTGTCGATACCTGGCGATGCTGTATTGTCTCAGAAATAATGACAAGGAGAAAAGTCTGCGCCTGTTCAGGTGCAGTTGTTTCCCCAGTATTTTTGATCTGCTCCATGGGTGCAGAACCTCGAGGGCATGGAGGGTGGACAGTATTCAACTTCTCCCGGAGCCCAAAGAGTCTCCTCCAATCACAGCCTCGGGGCGCAGGTGTAGGCCCCTGGAGCTGGACCAGGTTCACCAGGTGCATAGCCTCAGACAGTTCTTTTTGATCCAAGGACAGGTGAACTAAAAAGATAGTGCTGTGCTCGCTTCGGCAGCACATATACTAAAAAGATAGTGTTCTCCCCAACCTCGACCAGCAGCACACAGTGGGACTGGTTAAGTAAACACTCAGTGTTCCAAAGAGGAGGGGTGGGAGACAGCCCTGTTCTGCAAACCCGAAGGCAGCGGGACTGGTGCTGTGGAGGCCCCTGCCGGCCAGCCCCAGCCGGGGAGGTGGGGGGAGGTGGGGAGGTGGGGGGAGGTGGGCAGGTGAGGGGAGGTGGGGGAAGGTGTGGCTGTGCTCCCTGGGATTCCTTAGTCCACAGCTTCCTGTGCTCCGGGCTCCACTTTCCCTTTCAGTGAGAATGGACCTGTTTGTAACTGGGTAACCTCCTCAAGCTGCTTGCTCCCTTTCCCTGTGAAGTCGGAGACCCAGACCCAGAGGTCTTTTGTCATCTGGAGCTGTCTCTCTCTCTCTTTTTTTTTTTTTTTTTTTTTTGTTTTGTTTTTGACAGGCAGAGTGGACAGTGAGAGAGAGAGACAGAGAGAAAGGTCTTCCTTTGCCGTTGGTTCACCCTCCAATGGCTGCCGCGGCTGGCGCGCGGCGGCCGGCGCACCGCGCTGATCCGATGGCAGGAGCCAGGAGCCAGGTGCTTTTCCTGGTCTCCCATGGGGTGCAGGGCCCAAGCACCTGGGCCATCCTCCACTGCACTCCCTGGCCACAGCAGAGGGCTGGCCTGGAAGAGGGGCAACCAGGACAGAATCCGGCGCCCCAACCGGGACTAGAACCCGGTGTGCCGGCGCCGCTAGGTGGAGGATTAGCCTAGTGAGCCGCGGCGCCGGCCTGGAGCTGTCTCTTAACCTCTGCAAGACTTGGTCAGCTTTCAGTGTATCAGAAACTGTCCAAGTGAGCAGACAAAAAGTCGTACCTGCCATTGTCGCAGGGGTGGGCTTCCCTCTGCTTTGGGCACCATGCCAAATGCTGTGGAGCACTGACCTTGACACTCCTGGCTGCCTCTTTCCCAAGCTGGTCAGATTGCTAGGGCCTGCATGAAATTGCTCTGAAGTCGTTTTTTTTTTTTTTTTTTTTTTAAGATTTTTTTTTTATTTGAAAGGCAGAGTTACAGGGAGGCAGAGCAAGAGAGCGAGAGAGAGTGACAGAGAGCAAGAGCAAGAGACAGAGTGGGAGAGGTCTTCCATCCGCTGCTTCACTCCCCAGATGGCTGCAACGGCTGGAGCTGGGCCCTTCTGAAGCCAGGAGCCAGGAGCTTCTTCCGGGTCTCGCATGCAGGTACAGGGGCCCAAGGACTTGGGCCATCGTCTACTGCTTTCCCAAGCCATAGCAGAGAGCTGGATCGGAAGAGGAGCAGCCAGGACTAGAACCGGCACCCATATGGGATGCCAGCGCCGCAGGTGGAGGATTAACCTACTGTGCCATAGCGCTGCACCCCCCTTACTATATGGTTAAATCTGCTTTAAAAAAAAAGGGGGGGTGCCGCACTGTGGCTCACTTGGTTAATCCTCTGCTTGCGGAGCCAGCATCCCAGATGGGCGTCGGGTTCTAGGCCCGGTTGCTCCTCTTCTGTGGCCCGGGAGGGCAGTGGAGGATGGCCCAAGTGCTTGGGCCCCTGCACCTGCATGGGAGACCAGAAGGAGGCACCTGGCTCCTGGCTTTGGATCGGCGTAGTTCCGGCCATGGTGGCCATTTGGGGAGTGAACCAACGGAAGGAAGACCTTTCGCTCTGTCTCTCTCTCTCTCTCTCTCACTAACTCTATCTGTCAAAAAAAAAAAAAAAAAAAAAAAGACAATTGACATGTCTCATCTTGTTTCTGGAACTGTCCACAGCGGATGTGCAAGTGCGTGAGGTCTGTTTGCTCACTTCCAGGTGACCGCAGGTGAGTTCATGCTCAGGTTGCTCTCACTACTCATCGTTCCCCAGCTACTGGACGCAGGTCCCCCTCTTTCCAGCCCCCGGCGGCAGCTTCCTCCTGAGCCCTCCACCCACACGCGCAGCCTGCTTGCCACACTTCTAGACCCCTTGGTCCCGCAGTCCAAAGGCAGCACTTTGTGCCCGCACCTCCTTCCTCCAGGCGCCGACTTCTGCGTGTTCTCTGTTGCTGCGTAACAAACCCAATTCACTGTTCCTCTCAATTCTGCAGCTCAGCTCGGAGGCCCTGGTCCTGGTGGCAGCCGGGACCACTCAACGTGGCTTCCCTTAGCTAAGGTCATGTCCCCTCATCTGCTGGGGACCCCCAACGGATGCCTGAAATGGTGGATAGCACCAGACCCTATATGTGAGTATACTACGTTTTTTCCTGAACATAAATACCAATGATAAAGTTTAATGTATAGGGGCCGGTGCTGTGGTGCAGTGGGTTAACGCCCTGGCCGGAAGTGCTGGCATCCCATATGGATGCTGGTTCGAGACCCAGCTGCTCTTCTTCCGATCCAACTCTCTGCTATGGCCTGGGAAAGCAATAGAAGATAGTCCAAGTCCTTGGGCCCCTGCACCCATATGGGAGACCCAGAAGAAGCTCCTGGTTCCTGGCTTCAGATCGACACAGCTCTGGCTGTTGCGACCAATTGGGGAGTGAGCCATCGGATGGAAGACCTCTTTCTGTCTGTCTCTCTCTCTGCCTCTCCTCTCTCTGTGTAACTCTGACTTTCAATTAAATAAATAAATCTTTAAAAAAAAGTTTAATGTGCACATTAGGAACAACAGGACATTAAGAATAATAATAAAATAGAAAAATTATCGTACTGCTTGTACTCCAAGAGTGTGCCTCAAGGCGGGATGCATGTCCAGTGTGGATCCACGGGACAGAGGGGTTATTTGAGTTCCCAGTGCAGCACAGCAGTACAGCGAGGGACTTCATTGTGCTGCTCACAATAGCAGTTGAAAACCCATGCATTGTTTGTTTCTGAAATTTCCCATGAATATTTTTGGACCATGATTGTGGGTAACCGTCACAATGGATAAAGGGGAATTACTGTTTAAGGCCAATTGGATGGGAACCCCCAGATGGGGGCAGCTGCAGGCCTGGCAGTCGGCGTGGATGAGCCGCCAGGCTGCTTCACATTCCCTCCCAGGCTGCTCATTCTCCGCTGGGCAAGGTTGGCCTAGCTTGCAGGCCACGGTGCAGTGTGCCAAGACAGCAAACCCTAAAGTGCATGTCTTTAGTAAGCCTTTGCGTGTGTCCTGTGTGCTGTGTGCTGTTGCTTTAAGTTACATAGCCAAAGCAGAGTCAGTGGGGGAGGGGAGCAGAGCTCTCGGTACCTGGCCCTGGTGAAGGCACCTGCAGCATGATTGACTGATTCCCTGGGGATCCGCTGGGACCAGCTCTGTGACTGTCTACCCAACCAGGGCACTGGGCTGAATGAATCCTCTTTTTTTTTTTCCTTTTGAGATTTGCTTTTACTTATTTGAAAGGCAAAAGTGACAGTAAAGGACAGAGAGAGAGAGAGAGAGAGAGAGATCTCTTCCATCCACTGGTTCATTCCCCAGATGGCCGCAATGGCTAGGGCTGGGCCAGGCTGAAGCTACAAGTCCAGAACTCCATTCGGGTCTCCTATGTGGGTGGCAGGCCCCAAAGCACTTGGGCCACTATCTGTTGCTTTCCTAGGTGCATTAGTAAGGAGCTGGATTGGAAGCGGAGCAGCCGGAATTTGAACTTGTGGTCATATGGGATGCTGCTTCCTAGACGGTGGCTTAACCTACTGTGCCACAGCGTCAGCCGAGTGCCTCTTTTTTCCTTTGGGCTCCCTTAGCCCTTTGACCCTCTAGCAAAATGCACTTTACACAGTTTCTGGAAAAATAATCACTTCTGTTCAAACTTCTTTTTTTATATAATTTTTTAAGAAGATTGTATTTATTTACTTGAAAAGTAGAGTTACAGACAGAGAAGGAGAGACAGAGAGAGAGGTCTTCCATCCGCTGGTTCACTCCCCAGATAGCCACAACAGCCGGAGCTGGGCTGATCTGAAGCCTGGAGCTTCTTCTAGGTCTCCCACGTGAGTGTGGAGGCCCAAGCACTTGGGCCATCCTCTGCTGATTTCCCAGGTGTATTAGCAGGGAGCCGGATCAGAAGCAGAGCAGATGGAACTGGAACCCGTATGGGAAGCCGGTGTGGGTGCATGGTGCATCAGTTGAGTCACCCCTTGGGATGCTCACCTGCCGTACCAGCGGCCCTGGGCTCAGGTCTCAGCTACTCTGCTTCCAGTCCGGCTTCGTTGCTAATGCATCCTGGGAGGCAGCAGGTGGTGTCTCAGGTGCTGGGTCCCCTGCCCACTGTGCAGAAGACCTAGATGGAGTTCTGCACTCCTGGCTTTGGCCTGGCCCGCCTTGGCTGTTGCAGGCATTTGGAGAATGAGCCAGTAGAGGGGCGATCTCTGTCGGGCTGTCTTTGAAGGTAAATAAAAATAATAACAGAAAAAGCCACATCTTGCTTAAAAAAACTGGCCCTCAGAGAATTAGGTCTGGGGGCAAGAGAAAGGGCAGTGGTGTTGCATGCAGGGGAGCTGGGAGACCAATCCTGACGGGAAGGAATTAGTGAATTAAACAATAATGTTTGCTTATTTTTATTATTTATTGATGAAAGCCAGAAAGATGACGGAGATCTCCCATCCTCTGGTTCATTCTCCAAACATCTGCACAGCTCAGGCTGGGCCAGGCTGAAGCCAGGAGCCTGGAGCTCCATCCAAGTCTCCCATGTATGGTGGCAGGAACCCCACTGCTTAAGAGCCGTCACCTGCTGCCTGGGGTGCACGGTAGCAGGAAGCTGAAGTTGGAAGTGGAGCCAGGACTTGAACCCAGGCACTCGGATGTGGGTGTGCATGTCCCGAGCTGCACCAAACAGCCGCCTACAGTTAGTGATTATGGAGAAGCAAAGAAGTCAAAACACGAATGGAACGGGACAGCTCCGCGTCCGCGCTGGAAAGCGCCTCCTGCGAGGGCCTGCGGCCTCCCAGGGGCCTGGACAAGGCAGGGGGACGTCCAGAGGGCCGCCTGCACCTTCCTCCCTCAGGAGACCTTGGAAGCTGATTTGCTAAGGCCGGCCACTGCGATCTGGTGACAACGAGGACCTTCCAGCCGCTGGGCCTCCTGCCACCCCTGCCCCGGCCCCTCACGCCTGCAAGGACAGCGGAGCAGTCGTGAGGTGTGAGCCCCGGTTCCCGGCAGTGTTGCCTCCGTGGCTCCCACCCCAGCCCTTGGCACTCTCCCCACCGCCAGAACCACTAACTGGCCTAGCCGATGAGGCGCTCACGGCTCTCCACGCTGCCTGCACTTTGTGCTGCTTAGAGTCACTTTAAAATATTCCATCCGTTCAAGGGGGGCCCAGAGGCAGGTAATTTTTTCAAGTGCATTAGGTGCTTGTTAAGCATTCGGACGGAGAACAGCCAGAATCCACTCACCTTGGGCCAGTTTAGAAAGTTTTGTCAACGTAGAATTTTTGACTTTATCCGGTATCTGACAGCACCACATGAACAGTCTTTGGTAAACAACAAAAATCTGTCAGATACCTCTCCTGGGACGCCGTGGCCTCTGGGTCGCCTTTTTGGGGTGATTACTGGGGACCTTCTGGGTGCTCTGCAGGCTCTGGCCTCAGAGCTTGGCAAGGTGCAGCGTGAGGTGGCCAGTCCTGGGACAGAGCTCAGAAACACCTTGGGAGAAGTCCAGTCATCTGTCCAGCCCGCGCCACCTTTCAACTTGACACCAAGGACAGTTTGGCTGGGAAATACAGCTGCTGCTCATGAAGTCAGGCTCGCAAAGTTCCTCCTGTCGCAGGCTCAGAATCTGCATGGGATCATGGAGGGTAGGTGGCGAGCCCACTGCCGGGCGCGGCCTCTCTGCCTGGCCACCCTCCCGTCCCCACCCAATCCCGCAGCTCCCCGTCTGTGTTCTGTGCCCTCCTCATCTCACGTCTGGACAAGATTGAGAGTCAGTGACTTAGCCTGCAGGGATTTCCAAATTGCCATCTACCCTGCAAAATAGCGGCTTCTGGTTTATTCCCAGTCTGTCTCTTGAACTCACCAAAAGCGACCGTGGGTACTATAAGAATTGGCGCAGGGCCAGCATTGTGGTCTAGTGGACTAAGCTGCTTCCTGCAGTGCCAGTACCCCACTTGGGCACTTGTTGGTGTCGTAGCTGCTCCGCTTCTGATCCAGCTCCCTGCTAATGCGCCTAGGAAAGCAGTGGCTTGGGCCCCTGCACCTGGGGAGAAGCTCTTGGCTCCTGGCTTCAGCCTGGCCCAGCTCTGGCCATTGCAGCTATCTGGGGAGTGAACCAGCAGATGGAAGACCTCTCTCTCTAACTCTCCCTCTCTCTAACTACCTTTCATGGCTAGGTACACCTTTGACATACTATAGTCTCCCCTAAATCCAGGTTTCACTTTCCATGGTCAGCTGTGGCCCAGAAATATTGAGTGGAAAATTCCAGAAATAATTCATGTGTTAAATTTCATGCCATCCTGGGCAGTGTGATGAAGCCTTGCAGTCCTGCTCCTCCCCCCATCCCTGTGCCCAGTGCCTCCGGCTGTGTCCTGTCTCCTGTCAGTCACTTCATAGCCAGCTCTGTTATCAGATCACCTGTCACACCATGCTTGTGTTCCAGTCACCCTTACTTTACTTAACCGTGGCCCAATTTGCAAGAGTAGTGATGCTGACAATTTTATTATTACACTGTATTTATAACTGTGCTACTTTGGTGATCACTGTTGTTAATCTATTGCTGTGCCCAAATTATAAATTACACTTTATCATAAGCATGTAAGTGTAAGAACAAACCTTTAGCTGGGGTTTGGTACCACCCATGGGCTCAGGCGTCTGCTGGGGTCTTGGAACGTGTCCTCTGAGGCTAAGGGGTCTAGGCTGTCATCCTGCTCCCATGGACTGTTTGGCTTTTGCTTGCCATCATGTAAAGGACTCTCCTTCTGCTTGTCATTGTAATCAGTCTCTATTGGCCCCCTGCCAGGCCTGTTCTGACACCTGCAAGCTGTGGGACACACACTGTGGGGTTAATTCACTGTAATTTGATACAAGGATGGACTTACAGTGTTTTCCTTCAGGAAAAAAAAAATCTGCATAGTATCAGGGGTGGGGCGTAGGGGGAGAAGGCTGGAAGCCAGGACAGGCTGGACAGTGGCTTTGTCACTTCAAGGAATGATTTTGCAGGTTCATGAAGTTACTTCCCTTGAGCTGTTCCTACTTCCTCCTGGCTGCGCTGACACCAGCTGGCCGGTGTCTGCCCCTGTGCAGCTCTGTTCCCAGCACTCAAGTTCACCACCTGGCCAAGACTGCAGTCTTCTGTGACCTTGGAGACTGCACTGCACAGCTCCTGCCGGGGTCATTTATAACCACGCTAATTAAGACCTGGGTGTTCAGGCTGCCGAATGCAAATAGAGCAGCTTCTAGCACATTGTAAAAATGATTTTACAAACATTTTCCCAAAAAAGCATGTGTTAAGACAGTTTTGAAGATACAAACACATACAAAGAAAATTAAGGTAATTCTTAATCCAGGAAGAGATTCCCTCTCTCCTATTTGGCTTCTTTCCATCCAGTCTTCTACTCGGGGGCCATGAAACACACACATATACCTTCTATCTCTTTGTCTTTTTAAAAGATGATATTTGATACATACAAAAGAATATATGTGACATTATACACACACACAAGAAACAGAACACGAATAATGGCAGTCATTGCTATTTACCTTGGGTGTATCATACTTTGATTTATAAGAGTTCTATTTCATGAATAAAAAATTGGATTAATTTGTCTATGTCATGTAAAGCAGACATGTAAAGCAGATCGTCCATATTCACTGCTGTGTTTCTATCGTGGAGCTCTACGTAATTTATTCATTTCTCCTCCTTTGGACACTTGGCTTGTTTTTAGTACTTTAAGTACTAAGCTTTTGGTGTGTGGAGGGCATGTCTGGGGTGGAATTGTTGGATATAAGGTATGCAAATTCCAACATGAGGAGGCATTGCCAAAATGGTTGCACCTCATTATATTCCCAGCATCACTGCATAACTTTAGAAATTGTCAGGCTGAGGTTTTGCCATTCTAGCAGGTGTAGTATGAACTTGCATTTTCCTGAATATAAGGAACGTGGCTACAGGAGGAGACAGAGAACGTTGCATCCCTGTGGGTGAGAAGGGCCCAGAGGGGCAGACTGCAAAGTTACAGGGTAGAATCAGGGGCACCCAGTGGCTGTTGGCTGTGTGGGAGGCAGGGGAAGGAACTCCCGTCTCTGTGCCCAGAGGGGTGCTAACCAGTGTTAGGCTTCTGGAGCTTGAGCTGTCTCTACGGCGAGCGGGTAGTGAAGTCTGGGAGGCTTCAGTGTACACAGAACCCGGCGCAGTGGGGGAGCTGCTGATGTGCGTGGGGTGGGTGAAATGGTCCAGGGAGAACACGTGGGGGAGATGAGCGAGGACAAAGCCCTGGAGGCTGAGGAGTGGGTACAGGGTGGAGAGAGAAGTCATGTCACAAAGTCAAGGGAGTTTCAAAACCAGGAAGGTGCTACTGGGTGTTCTGGTAGCTGTGGGCATGGAGAAGGCTGCATCCTACATTGGAGTGCTTGGCTGTGAGCCCTGCCTGTACTTTTATTTTTTTAAAGATTTATTTATTTATTTGAAAGTCAGAGTTACACAGAGAGAGAAGAGGCAGTGAGAGAGAGAGAGAGAGAGAGAGAGAGAGAGAGAGGTCTTCCATCTGCTGGTTCACTCCCCAGTTGGCCGCAACGGCCGTAGCTTCACCAATCTGAAGCCAGGAGCCAGGAGCTTCTTCCAGGTCTCTGACGCGGGTGCAGCTCTGCTGCCTTCCCATGCACATTAGCGGGGAGCTGGATCAGAAGTGGTTCAGCCAGGACTGAACCTGTGCCCATATGGGATGCTGGCGCTGCAGGCAGCAGCTTAACCCACGGAAGCTACAGTGCGGGCCCCTGCTCTACTCAGGAGACCAGCTTCCCGCTGATGTGCACCCTGGGAGGCAGCAGGTGAGGGCTCAAGCACTTGGGTCCTTGCCTCCTGTACTGGAGACTTGGATTGCATTTCTGCCTCCTGGCTTTGGCCTGGCCCTGCTCTTGCTGTTGAGAGCATCTGGGGGAATGAATCAGCAGATGGGCTCTCTTTCTCTAATACTTTTGAAAGAAAGGCATGTGGCATTTGGGGTCAAAGAAGCCATTTGTGACCGGGAGCAGTGCAGCGACACGGTGGGGTGTGGGTCAGGGGAGCGAGAACCTGCTGAGGAAGTCGAGATGAGTACAGATGACTTTTAAGATATTTGTGGGGAAAAAATGGAGAGGGAGTAGTAACACAGCAGAATCTAGTAGGACAGAAGGTTTCACTGCTTTTTCTCTTAAACCATCTGCTTTTAAAAAACATTTTGATTTATTTTAAATTTCTTTTTAATTTGAAAGGCAGCGATGGAGGGCACCTTCTGTTTCCTGGTTCACTCCCCAAATCCTGTAACAGCCAGGCCAGCCCCAATCCAGGAACGCCCTCTCCTGATTCCCACTTGAGTGGCACAGACCCACGGACTCGGGCCCTGGTACTGCTGCCCAGGGTGCACGTCAGGGGGGAGGTGTAGGAGAGGGAGCTAAGACTTGGAGCAGGCACTCCCACCCACCGGCCAGCCCAGAAGGACCTTCAGGCTAGCTCACTTACTGAATTACCTTGGTTTCAGTGAATGAGCAAACACACCAAGCTGCATTTACATATTTATTTTTCGTGATTTACACATTTTTTTTCTCCAAAGGAGGGAGCCAATGTTTCACCCTTTCAACGCCTACCACACTGTGAGTGCTGAGTAAAAACGAACAAACGGGCTGGTGTGATGGCACCGCGGGTACTGCCTCAGCCTGAGTCCCCGCTGCTCCACCTCCCATCCAGCTCTCTGCTGTGGCCTGGGAAAGCAGTGGAGGATGGCCCAAGTCCTTGGGCCCCTGCACAAGTGTGGGAGACCTGGAAGAAGCTCCTGGCTCCTGCCTGGCCCAGCCCCAGCCCCTTGCGACCATCTGGGGAGTGAACCAGCGGGTGGAAGACTCTCTCTTGCTCTCTGCAACTTTCAAATAAATGCATCTTAAAAAAAAGAATAAACTCCCACAGTTCTTTATGAACCCGGCGTTTGCGCTCGCGTCCCTTAGTTGCGGGTGGCCGGTCCCTTCGCGGCTGCAGAGGGAGGGGCGGGCGCCAGGCGAGCTCAGGGCGGCAGCGGAGACCCTCACACCACACGCCCTCTCCCGCCCCCTACTCCACAGAGCTGCCACGCCTAGGATGCCCGTGCGCAGCAGCCAGCTCCGAGCCGCGGCCCCCAGCCAGCCCCGCTCCAGTGCCCGCGCGCGCTCGCCGCTCGGTTCCGGACGGGGCGGGGCGGGGGCGGGAACTCGCCCCGCCCCCGCCCGCCCGCGCGGCGGAAGCCCCGCCTCCGCCCGCGCGCTCCCCGGCGGCGCGCGCCCGCCCCTGCGCCTCGCGCCCTCGCCCTCGCCCTCGCCCTCGCGCCGGGGGCGGGCTCGCTGCGCGTGCCGGGCAGGAGGCGGCGCGGGCCGGCGCGGAGGACGTCCGCCGCGGGGGCGGCTCCGGGGCCTGAACAGCAGCCGCCGCCGCCGCCGCTGCCGCAGTCTCAGGCGAGGGGGGCCGGGCAGGAGACGCGGAGGAGGTTGCGGCCGCGCGGGCCCTCGCCGACGCCCCCAGCTTCGAGCCAGGTGGGGAGCCCGCGGCGGCTGCGGCGGCCCGGCCGGGGAGGGGCGCTGAGGCGGGTGCCGGGCGAGGCAGGTGAGGCGGGCAGGCCCGGGCGGAGGGAGGCTTCCTCGCCGCTTCCCGCACGCCCTGCTCCCTGAGGCGCCTCGGCGAGAACCTGCCGGCCCGGGCCTGCGCGGGGGCTGCGGGCGCGACACAAAGCGGCGGGCGCCCCGCGCCCCGCGCCCCGCGCCCCGGGTCCGGGCTGGTCGGAGCCGCGCGCGCGGCGGCTTGCGGAGTGCGGCGGGAAGGGCCGGGCGGCGCGCGGCGGGGCTGCGGGGGCATCCCGAGGGTCCCGCGTCGAGGGCAGGAGCGGGTCCGGCAGACTTGGGAAGAGAAAGGAAGTTCCCCAGCTTCCCGATGCGAGCGCAGACCCGCGGCCGCCCCCGACTCTGTCCGCCGAGGCAGCCCCGGGCGCTGGGTCGGGCCGGGGGCCGGGGGCAGGGGGCGTCCCCCGAGCGCTCGGTGTGGGCCCGGGCGCGTCCCCGGCGGCGGCGCGGGCTGGCGCGTGCTGGGGACTCGCCCTGGTCCTGGGACCTCGGCTGGGGGGTGGGGGTCCCTGCGGTCCCGCCCTCGGCCGCGGTTTGGACCCGTCACCTCCAGCCTGGTCTTTGGGCTCCCGGGTTGCAGAGCGGAGTTGCCCGGGAGGGGGTCGTGCCGGCGGGGGCTCGGCTCTTGGTGTCTGCTGTGCCGCGCACAGGATTTCTACTCACGGTGGGAAATGAGACTTCGAACCAATAGAATTTCAACTTGCCTTTTAATTTGCGTCTTTGCTTGTTTCCTTATATAAAAAATAGGGTGGTCAACCTTGCAGAGGGCTCCCTCTTTTTCCTGGAGGGCCTTTGAACTTAAGGGGCAGCCGGCAGGTGTCGGCGAGTTCTTGTTTTGGGGCGCCTCATTTCTGCAATTCTGGGCACCTTCTTCCAGACTTTCCTGACTGTATCTTATCTTATGGATGCATTTATTTTAAAATTACCTTTGCCGATGTACAGGTTGCATATATATGATAAAAGGCGCATTCTTCGTGTACACTTGGATATTTGGAAAACCATAGGCACTTTGTAACCGCTGTCCCGGGCAAGGTATGGAAATTTCCAGCTCCCCGGAGAGTTGCCTCCTGCGGCTCTGCAGCCCCTCCCTCCCCCTTTTCCCTTACTTCTGATTACACAAGCGCGGAGCCTCGGCGTCTGCTTGTGCCAGCTGCGTGCTGCCAGGCTCCGGGCTGCGGTTCCCGTGCAGGCAGCCCCCGCAGTGTGTGCCGCGCGTGGGGTGCTGTGGCTGGGACGCACACCTGCACAGACGGAATAGGAGGCCCCCGGCGAGTCCTTTCTCCACAGAGCCCACTGTCTGGTGTGGTTCTTCCAGATCTTTCTCTGCGTTTTCACGCACACACGGGCACTACAGAGAACATGCGCTCTCTCCCCTGCCCTAATGACATCCTGGTGCTCCCGTCGTTTTGCGACTTGTTTTCCACTGACAGCATGTTTTTGAGACTTTCCCATGGTAGAGTGTTAGGGGTCTTCTGAGTGTCTCCATGGCCTCGTGTCTTCCCGCTTGCCTTCGGGTCTTGCACAGAAGTGCAATTTATTAATTGTTTTTGCGTCAGTGACCGTTGTGGCTGTGAATGAAAGAGAAATGCTGGGTCGCAGGGGTCCACATTTCAGATGGCAGTGGATGGAGGTTTACCAGGCTGCTGCTCCGGACTGTGGCCCGTTGATTTCTCGCTGCTCTGTGTAGTGTGAAGTCAGTCTGTGCCCTTCTTTCACCAGGAACACTTAGGCTGCTTTGGATTGGAACCTTTGGCCGATGCATCCTGCTTGGCTTTCCCTTTCCAGGCGTTTTAAGTTTTAATGTGATATTCATGGAGGATTTCCTTTAAATGGCTTGTCTTTTGAGTGTGTGGGTCTAGTTTAAGAAACCTTTCTCTGCCTCAGAGTATGAATTGTGTATTCCTGTATTTTCTTCTAAGAGTTTTAAAAAGTTTCGCTTTTCAAATGGAATCTATTTCTATGTGGGGTATAATGTTGAAACATAATTTGCTTTCCAGTTTGGCTAACCAGCTTTTCTGTACCTTTTCCTTTTTTTTTTTTTTTTTAATTCAAAGATTTATTTCTTTGTTTGAGAGGCAGAATTATAGAGAGGCAGAGGCAGAGAGAGAGGTCTTCCATCTGCTGGTTCACTCCTCTGGTGGCAGCAACGGCCGGAACTGTGCCGATCTGAAGGTAGGAGCTAGGAGCTTCTTCTGAGTCTCCCACACAGGTGCAGGGGCCCAAGGACTTGGGCCATCTTGTACTGCTTTCCCAGGCCACAGCAGAGAGCTGGATCAGAAGTGGAGCAGCTGGGACTCAAACCAGAGCCCATATGGGATGCCAGCACTGCAGGCGGCAGCTTTACCTGCCACACCATAGTGCTAGCCCCTCCATTTTTTATGACAAAAAAATCTACATAAACCTCACCATTTCTTTTTCTTTTTTTTTTTTTTTTTTGACAGGCAGAATGGACAGAGAGAGAGACAGAGAGAAAGGTCTTCCTTTGCCGTTGGTTCACCCTCCAATTGCCGCCGCAGCCGGCGCGCTACGGCCGGCGCACCGCGCTGATCCGATGACAGGAGCCAGGTGCTTATCCTGGTCTCCCATGGGGTGCAGGGCCCAAGCACCTGGGCCATCCTCCACTGCACTCCCGGGCCACAGCAGAGAGCTGGCCTGGAAGAGGGGCAACCGGGACAGAATCTGGCGCCCCAACCGGGACTAGAACCCGGTGTGCCGGCGCCGCTAGGTGGAGGATTAGCCTAGTGAGCCGCGGCGCCTGCGAAACCTCACCATTTCAACTTTCTTTTTTTTCCAAGTGATTTACTCGTTTCAAAGGCAGGATGACAGAGGAGGGACAGACAGAGGGAGGTCTTCCATCCTCTGGTTCACTCCCCAAATGGCTGGTCTGGCCCACCCTGGAGCCAGGAGCTAGGAACTCCAGCCTGGTCCCCCATGTTGGTGTCAGGGTCTCAGGCACTTGGGCTGTCTTCTGCTGCCTTCCCAGGCATATTAGCAGGGAGCGGGATTGAAAGCAGGGCGACTGGAACCCAGCTGGTGCTTCATTATGGGCTGCCAGCACAATGAAGTGGTGCAGCACTTAACCCACTGCACCACAGTGCCACCGCACCCTTACCTGGTTTATGTGTGCAGTTCTGCGGCATCAGCTACATTCAGCTGTTGTGCAGTCA
The DNA here is from genome assembly GCF_051225735.1 of Oryctolagus cuniculus. NCBI lineage: Eukaryota > Metazoa > Chordata > Mammalia > Lagomorpha > Leporidae > Oryctolagus > Oryctolagus cuniculus. The sequence goes on from NC_142868.1 coordinate 182,034,565, forward strand.
GCAGCATCATCAGTCTCCAGAACTTGTTTATCTTATTGAAACTCTGTACCCATTAAACAAGAGTTCCCCGTTCCCCTCTTTCCATGGCCTCTGCTAGCCACCGTTCTACTTTCTGTCTCTAGGAATCTATTCTGTGTACCTCAATATAAGTGGAATCATATGATATTTGTCGCTTTGTGTTTGGTTTATTTCACTTACTTTGTACCTATTGTAGCATATGTCACCATTTCATTTTTCAGGGCTGAGTAGTATTCCGTTGCATGTGTGCACCACATTTTGCTTAATCATTCACCCATTGATGGGCATTTGGTTTGTTTGCACCCTCTGGCTATTGTGAATAATGCTGCTTTGAAACTTGGTATATAGCTGTTTAAGTCTCTTTCTTTTTAAAAGATTCATTTTATTTATTTGGAAGGAGCTACAGAGAAAGAGGGAGAGAGAAAGAGAGAGATGTGTCCTCCATCTGCTGGTTCACTCCCATATGGCTAAAATGGCCAGGGCAGAGCCAGACCAAAGCCAGGAGCCAGGCTTCTTCAGTTTTCCCATGTGTGTAGGGGCCCAAGCATTTGGGCCATCTAGTGCTGCTTTTTCCAGGCCATTAGCGTGGAGCAGAGGCAGTAGCTTTACCTCCTTACCACAACTCCAGCCCCTGAGTCTCTGCCTTCATTACTTTTGTTTATATACTCAGAATTGTCAATGAACTATTTTTAAAAGCAATATGCGGCCGGCGCCGCGGCTCATTAGGCTAATCCTCCGCCTAGCGGCGCCGGCACACCGGGTTCTAGTCCCGGTCGGGGCGCCGGATTCTGTCCCGGTTGCCTCTCTTCCAGGCCAGTTCTCTGCTGTGGCCAGAGAGTGCAGTGGAGGATGGCCCAGGTGCTTGGGCCCTGCACCCCATGGGAGACCAGGATAAGTACCTGGCTCCTGCCATCGGATCAGCGCGGTGCGCCAGTTGCAGCGCGCCAGCCGCGAGGGCCATTGGAGGGTGAACCAATGGCAAAAGGAAGACCTTTCTCTCTCTCTCTCTCTCTCTCTCTCTCTCTCACTGTCCACTCTGCCTGTCAAAAAATAAAATTAAATTAAAAAAAAAGCAATGTGCATAAGTGAATAAGAATGTGTCAGTACAACTTTGATTAGAATGGCTGGGCAGAACAAAGTTTCTGTGCATCTCCTCTTTCCTATGTGGTTTCTCATATTAACATCTTGCATCAGTGTGATACATTTGTTACAATTGATGAACCACTGGATGTGATACATTATTACTAAGGAAACCTCATAACTTCCATTAGGGTTCACTCTGTGTGTTGTACAGTATCATGGATTTTTTTTTTTTTTTTTTTAGAATTTATGTATTTAGGGGCTGGTGCTGTGGCATAGCCGGTAAAGCTGCCGCTTGAAGTGCCGGCATCACATATGGGCGCTGTTTTGGGTCCCGGTTGCTCCACTTCTGATCCAGCTCTCTGCTATGGCATGGAAAGCAGAAGATGGCCCAAGTCCTTGGGCCTCTACACCTGTGTGGGTAACCTGGAAGAAGCTCCTGGCTCCTGCCTTTGGATCGGTGCAGCTCCAGCTGTTATGACCAACTGGGGAGTGAACCAGCAGATGGAAGACCTCTCTCTCTCTCTCTGTCTCTGTCTCTCTGTCTCTCCTCTCTGTGTAATTGACTTTCAAATAAACAAATACATCTTTTTTTTTTTTTTTTTTTTTTTTTAAGATTTAAACTTATTTGAAAAGTCAGGTTTACAGAGGGAGAAGGAAAGACAAAGACCTTCCTCAGCTGGTTCACTCACAGGCAGTGGCTTTACTTGCTGCACACAGCTTTGGCTCCATAGTCCTGTGGATTTTGACAATTTCATAATATGGGTCAGCAATACTACATGATACTGCATGTGATTGTATTACGTTACCTGCAGTATAATTTCACTGCCCTGAGAATCCTGCTTGCTACCCCATTTATTCTCCCCTCCCTCATTCTAAGCCCCTGATGACCACTGATCCTTTTGCTGTCTCCATAGTTCTGTCTTTTCCAGAATGTCTTAGAGTTGGAATCACGTAGTAGCTGCCTTCTCAGACCGGCCTCTTTTGCTTAGCAATGTCCACTTAGTTTCCTCCATGTCTTTGTGGTTAACTAGCTCATTTCTTTTTAGTGCTGAATAAGATTGTACTGAACTTCCATGGTGCTTGTTTGTTCAGCTGTTGAAAGATACCTTGGTTACATGTAGTTTTTGGCAATTTGAATAAAGCTGTAGGGTTTTGTATAGACATCATTTTTTAAAACACTAATTTTATTTGAAAGATAGGCATGTACACACATACACACACACACGCACACAGTGAGAGAGGAGAAGGAAGGAGGGAGATACATGGGGGGGGGGGGAAGAAGGGAGGGAGATACATCTCATTGGTTGTTTCACTCTCAAATGCCTGCAGACAGCTGGGAACGGGCCAGGAGCCTGGAACTGGAAACTCAGTTCAGGTCTCTCACATGGGTGACAGGGAACCACATAGTTGAGCCATCACCTGCTGGCTCCCAAGGAAGGAAGCTGGAATTGAGAGAGGCGCTGGGACTTGAACCCAGGTACTCTGATACGGAATGTGGGTGTTCCAACTGCTATACTAGATACCTGCCCCTGGACAGAATGCTTTTTAAAAGATTTATTTATTTATTTGAAAGAATTACAGAGAGAAGAGAGAGAGAGAAAGAGAAAGAGATCTTCCATCTGCTGATTCACTCCTCAGATGGCTGCAATGGCCAGGGCTGGGCCAGGCCAAAGCCAGGAGCTACTTCTGGGTTTCCTAGGTGGGCGGCTGCAGCCCAGGCACTTGGGCCATCTTCCGCTGCTTTTCCCAGGCCATTAGCAGGGAGCTGGGTCTAAGAAGAGCAGCTGGGATACCCATATGGGTACCCACTGCAAGTGAAGGCTTAGCCTACTGTGCCACAGCACTGGCCCCTGGACAGTTAACTCACTTGGGTAAATATCTGGGAGCCTAGATCAGATGGTAAGAATATACTTTGTAGAAAACTGCTAAACTGTCTTCCAAACCCTATCATTTTGCATTTCTAGTAATTTATAAAATGCATCTCCAAGCATCCTGAATGTATTTATAAAAAAAGCCTTGGTCAGATTGTTATTAATTAAACTTCATCTGGAGTGAATTTATATTTAATTGTTGCTTTTGTTGGCTGGCTGTCTTAGCGTATCTCTTCATGCGTTTTGAAATTTGGTCTACAGACTCTTTTTTTTTTTTTTTAAAGGTTTATTTATTTAGTTGAAAGAGTTAAACACAGAGAGAAAGAGAGGCAGAGAGAGGTCTTCCATCTGCTGGTTTACTCCCTAGTTGGCCGCAATGACTGGAGCTGTGTCCATCTGAAGCCAGGAGCCAGGAGCTTTTTTTAGGTCTCCCACGTGGGTGCAGGGGCCCAAGGACTTGGGCCATCTTCTATTGCTTTCCCAGGCCATAGCAGAGAGCTGGATTGGAAGTGGAGCAGCCTGGACTTGAACCGGTGCCCCATATGGGATGCTGGCACTGCAGGTGGTAGCTTTACCTGCAATGCCGCAGCACTGGCTACAGACTCATTTTGATTTTGTTTCTCTTGTGTCTATTCATCCTTCACTGAGGTGCTTCACCTGACCTGTTGGACCCCAGGGAGAACCAGGTGTGGTAATTGTGGGCCAGGGATCCTGCCCTTTGAACTAACTTAGTTCAGCTGACAGTCTGTGTCTTGATGCAGTTCTTGATCATGTTTCTATTTTTTTAAAAAATGTATTATTTGGAAGGCAGAGTTGTAGAGATATTTTCCATTTTCTGGTTCACTCCCCAAATGACTACAACATCTAGGGCTGGTCCAGGCCGAAGACAGGAGCCCAGAGCTCCTTCTGTGTCTCCCACGTGGCTGGTATGTGTCCATGCCCTTGGGCCATCCTCTCCTGCTTTCCTAGGCATTCAGCAGGGAGCTAAATTGGAAACAGAGCAGCCAGGACTTGAACCTGTGCCCATGTGGGATGCTGGCATTGCAGGCAGTGGCTTAGCTTGCTGTGCTACAAAGTGATTCTGTGTTCACACTTTTCTAGGTAGGATGTGTACTGAGGTTTTCTCATTGATATGTTTTGTAAGGGGGCTGGCACTGTGGCATAGAGGGTAAAGCTGCCACCTGCAGTTTCAGCACCCCATATGGGTGCCAGTTCGAGTCCCAGCTGCTCCACTTCCCATTCAGCTCTCTGTTATGGCCTGGGAAAGCAGTAGAAGATGGCCCAGGTCCTTGGGCCCCTGCACCTGCATGGGAGACCCAGAAGCTCCTGGCTCCTGGCCTTGGGTCGTTGCAGCTCCAGCCATTGCGGCCATTTGGGGAGTGAACCAGCAGATAGAAGACCTTTCTCTCTGCCTCTCCTTCTCTCTCTGTGTAACTCTTTCAAATAAATAAATAATAAATCTTTCAAAAAAAAGTTTCATCAGTTTAAGGAAGTTTCCTTCTGTTTTTGGTTTGTATTTTTAATTGGATGTTGAGTTTAATTAATTTATTTTATTAAAAGACATTTATTTCAAAGGCAGAGTTACAGTGAGAGAGGGAGAGACACGAAAGCAGAGAGCACTCATCTATCTGCTGGTTCACTCCCCAAATGGCCACGACAGCTGGGGCAGGGCCAGGCTGAAGCCATGAACCTGGAGCTCCATCCGGGTCTCCTACATGGGCAGCACATACTTGAGCCGTCCTCCGCTGCTTTCCCAGGCACTTTAGCAGGGAGCTGAATCAGAAGTGGAGCAGCTGAGATTTGAACCAGAGCTCATTTGGGATGCCAGTGTTGCAGGAGGCGGCTTAATCTGATGTGCCACAACTCTTACTGATGACTTTATGGGGTCATTTATTGAAATTATCACCTTTTTTCTTTAATGTGTTTTCTGAATTGTAGATAACTGAGAAAATAGTCTGTCAGTTGTCAATGCATTTTTTAAAAACAAAGAAACCTTTAAAGAACACATATTTATCTTGAATTCTTGTATGTCATCATTAAATATGAGTTAAAAGATGACCAACATGCTACAGTAATCAGATTTGGACCAAATATCATTGTCACTGTGTTTGTTATAATCAAACACTGCTCTATATTCTATGCTCATGCTAGAATAAAATAGTTTATATTAATATCAGTAGTTAACATTGATCAGGTCTTATTTCATGCAAAGCACTGTGCTAAGTGTTTGACATGGTTTATTTGATCACCACTACAGCCCTCGGGGCTTGTATTTGCTCTCTAGGGCCTGCTGCAGCTGTGGCGTGCAGGTAGTCTAATGTAATGTTTCCTGTTGGAACCGTGAGGGTGCATTCAGGTTTGTAAAAAGCAGATCCATGGGCTGACACAGTGGTGTACGTAGTAGACTAAGCCTCCGTCTGTGGCTGGATTTGCTGGTTCATGTCCCGGCTGGTTCATTTCCAATCCAGCTCCCTGCTAATGCACCTGGGAAAGCAGCAGAAGATGGCCCAAGTCCTTGAACCCCTGTACCTGTGTGGGAGACCCAAAAGAAGCTCTCAGCTCCTGGCTTTGGATTGGCCAGCTCTGGCTGTTTTTTTAGCCATTTGGGGAGTGACACAGCGGATGGAAGATCTTTCTTTCTCTTTCTCTCTCTCTAACTCTGCTTCTCAAATAAATAGGTGAAAATTTTTTTTTTTTTTTTGACAGGCAGAGTTAGAGAGAAAGGTCTTCCTTTTTCTGTTGGTTCACCCCCCAAATGGCTCTTGCGGCTGGCGCGCTGTGCCGATCAGGAGCCAGGTGCTTCCTCCTGGTCTCCCATGCGGGGTGCAGGGCCCAAGCACTTGGGCCATCCTCCACTGCCTTCCCGGGCCACAGCAGAGAGCTGGACTGGAAGAGGAGCAACTGGGACTAGAACCTGGGGTGTCGGCGCCACAGGTGGAGGATTAGCCAAGTGAGCCGTGGCGCCGTCCTAGGTAAAATCTTAAAAAAAAAAAAAAGGAAAAGAAAAGAAAAACTGATCTGATCTGTAGGATTTATGAATATTGATTTTCCTTGGCATTTTTTCCCCATCTGAAAACAGGAAAGTATTAGAGGGAAGATATTTGACCATTTTTCTGAAATAAGGAAGTTAGCTCTCTGTCAAGAAAGTTGGCTGGTTCAGGCTGAGTACTTACAAAATGACAATCTCAGGCACCACGGCTCCTTCGTTACAGGGACACATGGAGAAAGAGTCACAGGGGCTTGCTGGGAGGCAATGACTTTGCACAGAGCTCTGGGTACCGGGAGGAGTTGGTGTCGCTGAGGGCTGGGGTGGTGGTTCAGGGACTGAAGGGCAATGAAGGAAGGTGGCAGCAGAGGCTGTGTGGACCACTGCCCAGCTGCCTCTGCCTTTCCTGTTGTCTCTGCCTGCAGACGGAGCTCGGGTCTGGACCACACACTGTCTTCCTAGAAGAAAACAGGGGCCTGGCCTGAGGTCTGATTCAGCACCAGCTGGGGAATGAAGTTCTTTGCCTGCTCCTATTTGTGTTGGCCTGCAGAGGCAGTGTGGCTCAGTGGGAAGAGACGGGCTGTGGAGTCAGATCCTTGGCCAGCTCCCCAGATGACTGGCCTTGTGACCTCAGCACTTCCTTGTCCAGTGCTTATGTCCATAATCCTCGTAACCCCTCAAGCCTAACTCAGTCCTGTCTCCTCACTCTGTTTTTTTTTTTTTTTTAAAGCACAGTAGCCTCCAAGTCAAGTTTCACTAATGTTTAACCCACAGACTGATGCTTTACTGCAAGTGTGTGTCTGATATATGTCAGGAGCCTATGAGAGTGGGGGTGCCTCCACCTGGAGGGGTCAGTAATGTGACCCATCGTAGTTCATGAACTGTGCCTGGCTTAGTGGTTGGTCATTCAGATTATATGATGAGTCAGAAGGCTCATGGAAAATAAGGATTATGAATACACGATTATGGGATTGGGTGTTTGATGAGATGGGTAAGATGCCTGCATCCCATATCAGAATGCCTGGGTTTGGGGCCAATGCTGTGCTGTAGTAGGTATAGCTATCCCCTGCAGTGTTGGCATCCCATGTGGGCACTGGTTTAAGACCTGGCTGCTCTACTTGCAACCTGCTTTCTGCTATGGCCTGGGAAAGCAGTAGAAGATGGCCCAAGTCCTTGGGGCCCTGTACCTCATGGGAGATCTGGGAGACTGCTGGCTCCTGGCTTCAGGTCGGTGTAGCTCTGGCCCTTGTGGCCATTTGGAGAGTGAACCAGCAATGGAAGATCTCTCTGCCTCTGCGTCTGCCTCTGCCTCTACCTCTCTGTAGCTCTGGAATGCTTGGATTTGAATCCTGGCTCTGCTTCCAATTCCAGTTTCCTGCTTGTGTGTGCCTTGTTCCTGGCCTCTGGCTTTGTCCTGGCCTGGCTTTCACCGTTGGCCATTTGAGGAGTGAACTAGTGGGTGTCTATGTCTGTCTCTTAAATAAATAAAATAAATCACGATCTTAAAAAATATGGAGAACTGCCTCCACTCAGCCACTAAAGAAAAGGTGAACCAGAGAGTATACTCAGAGTAGATGACTTCACGGTTTATAATGAAATAGGACATCCAGGTATAAGGTGCAGACAATGGTAGAGTACACCCAGAACCCTGTCTAAGCCGATAGCGCTGGCATTCCTCTGCAGAATCGCCCCTCTGCGCTTGGTGATTGTCATTCCCCTATGCTTCTTCATACTTTCGCTACATATATGCAAATTCATAGGTCGTATTTTGTACTCAGGGCCAGGCTAGGCTGACGAGAGCAGCACCTAGGTTGGACTTGCCCCTACTGTGGTGTTTCCGTACGTCTCTGTCTTCTTACATTAACGTGTATGTTTCTGAGCTCTGTTTAGGTGGTATAGTTTTATCTTACTCTTGTGTAGTGTTTTTTTTTTTTTTCCCACATAACATTGTGAAATTGATCTCTCTTAAATAGCTCTGCTGTATAATATTCTGTGTGATTGACTGTACAATAATTTTATTTTCCCATTCTGTTTCTGATTTTATGTTTGCAAACAATACTATTGAAAGCCAAAGTCAGAGAGGAGGGGGGAATGAGAATCTTCCATTGCTGGTTTACTCTCCAGATGGCCACAATGGCCAGGGCTGTGTTAGGCCGAAGTCAAAAGCCAGGAACTTCTTCTAGTTCTCCCACATGGGTACCCAAGCCCAAGTGCTTGGGCCCTCCTACGCTGTTTTCCCAGGCCATTAGCAGGGAGCTGGGTGGGAAGTGGAGCAGCAGGGACATGAACCGGTGGCCATATGGGATGCAGGCATTGCAGATGGCTGCTTTACCCACTGACCCTGCGGCTGGCTCACCAGCACGCTGCGGCTGGCACACTGTGCTGATCCGAAGCCAGGAGCCAGGTGCTTCTGGTCTCTCATGTGAACACCCACGTTTTTAACTTTACAAGATATTGCCTCTGCTTTTCAAAGTGGTTACATTTATTTATACGTTCATCAGCTGTTGCTGATGATAGGTTGCTTCATATTTTTGCCAATATAAATGCTGCTTTCAGACCTGGTTTTTCTCCCATCTGATGGGTGTGTGAGTAAATTTTTATGCTTTCATGAACTTTTTGTTGCAAAATAAAATGGATACCAATACAGGAAGCACCCCGCTGTCAGTAAGCAAGTGAAGAAGTAGGGGCTGGCGCTGTGGCATACAAGGTAAAGCTGCCTGCAGTGCTGGCATCCCATGTGGGCACCAGTCCAAGTCCTGGCTGCTCTACTTCCCATCCAGCTCTCTGCTATGGCCTGGGAAAGCAGTAGAAGATGGCCCGAGCCCTTGGGCCCTGGCTCCTGGCTTCGGATCGGTGCAGCTCTGGCCATTGCAGCCAATTAGGGAGTGAACCAGTGGATGGAAGACCTCTCTCTCTCTCTGCCTCTCCTTCTCTCTCTGTGTAACTCTAACTTTCAAATAAATAAATGAATCTTAAAAAAAAAAAAAAAAAAAGAGAGAAGAAGTAGGATTTTGTTTTGCCAGCCCTGCATGTGCCCTGTCCCAGTCATTACCCCTTTCTTCCCTGCCAAAGCAACCACTGGTCCTGACTTGTGTGGTAAACTCCTGGAGTGCTTAAGAGTTTTCCATGCTCCCTGTGAATGCTCATTGCTATATGCTATATTAAGTCTTTTTTTAGGACTTATCTATTCTTATTTTATTAGAGTTTTTAAAAAATTATTTGAAAGGCAGAGTTAGAGAGAGAGAGAGAGCTCTTCATCTGGTTCACTCCCTAAGTGACTGCAACGGCCAGAACTGGGTCAGGCCGAAGCCAGGAGCTGGGAGCTTCTTCGGGGTCTCCCACATGGCTGTAGGGGTCCAAGTATTTGGGTCATCTGTTGCTGCTTTCCCAGGTGCATTAGCAGGGAGCCGGATTGGACATGGAGCAGCCGAGACTCAAACTGGCACCCATATGGGATGATAGCATTGCAAGTGGTGGCTTAACCCCTTAAGCCACAATGCAGGTCCCTATTTATTTATTTGAAAGGCAGAATAAGAGAGGGAGAGACAGAGCAAGAGAGACCTTCCAGCTGTTGGTTCACTTCTCAAATGACTCAGTGGCCAGTGCTAGGCCAGGCCGAAGGCAGGAGCCTAGAGCTCCACCAGGTTTCCCACATGGATGGTAGGGGCCTAAGCACTTGGGCCATCTGCTGCTGCTTTCCCAGGTGCATTAGCAGGGAGCCAGATTGGATGTGGAGCAGCTGGAAATCGAACAGGCACCCATATGGGATGCTGGTGTCACAGGCAGCAGTTTAAACCACTGAGATCATGTGTGACTTTGTACATGCTTGATTTCCATTTGTTTTGCCTCTCGCATGAATTGCCAGCTCACATCTTAATGTCAGTTTTTCTTACCCATTTGTACAAGTGCCATGTATGAGTATATCTTGGGTACTAGTCATTTGGTTATATGAATTACAGACCTATTCTTCCATTCCATGGGTTTTCCAGTGGGTTTTTGGATACATAAATTTTATTTTTAAAGAAATGTAGCTGGGGCTGGCATTGTAGCATAGCAGATAAAGCCACCACCTGCAATGCTGGCATCCCATATGGGTGCTGGTTCCAGACCTGGCTGCTCCACTTCTGATCCAGCTCCTTGTTGATTTGCCTGGGAAAGCAACAGAAGATGGCCCAAGTGCTTGAGTCCCTGCGCCCATGTGGGTGACCAGGAAGAAGCTTGTGGCTTCTGGCTTTGGATTGGCCCAGCTCTAGCCATTTGGGGAGTGAACCAGTGAATGGAAGACCTCTCTCTCTGTCTCTCCCTCCGTATCTCTATAAACTCTGCATTTCAAATAAATAAATAAACCTTTAAAGAAAAAAATGTAGTGTCGCTCCCCCTCTTCGTGGAGGAACGACACAGGACCCTGCGCTGTTCTTTCGTCTGCTCGGCCCTCCCCGGGTTTGCTGCTGGTTCTTCCCGGGTTGGCTACTATCCCTTCCACCTCCGTGGAAGGGCAGTTCCCCCTGGCCACATTCCCCACTTCCGCAGGGGAGCGGCACACCGCCGGCCGGCTCTTCTCAGGGGCCTGCACAGGTGTTCCTTCAGATGTTCCCCATAGATGTTCCTGGTGCATGCCGTCTCCCTCCTCCTTTATAGTCCCCCTCCGCCAATCCCAACTCGGCTGCCCACACGCCAAGCACGCTGCTCTCCAATCAGGAGCAAGTCCTACAGTTCATTAGTTGAACTGGAGGCAGCTGTGCGGAAGCTGTTTACTTCTCTCCCAGCGCCATATTGTGGGAGAGCAGATGCACAGAACAAGTCTCAACTCCAGCAACCCAGTCCAGTCCGGGCTGCTCCCCACAGGAGAGCAGATGCATAGAATAAGTCTCAATTCCAGCAACTCAGTCCAGTCCGGGCCGCTCCCCACAATGTAGCCTAATTTATCAGTTTTAGTTTTCTTTGTGCTTTTGGATTTTGCTTAGAAAATTCTTCTTTGTATTGAAATAAAAAGATACTTTAAACAAGTGTAACAAAAACGTAATTCTAAGTGGCATCAATCACTAATTAAAAGAAACTACGTAAGGGCTGGTGCCACGGCTCACTAGGCTAATCCTCCGCCTGCGGCGCCAGCATCCTGGGTTCTAGTCCTGGTTGGGGCGTGGGTCTGTGCCCCTTTTCCAGTCCAGCTCTGCTGTGGCCCGGGAATGCAGTGGAGGATGGCCCAAGTGCTTGGGCCCTGCACCTGCATGGGAGACCAGGAGAAGCAGCTGGCTCCTGGCTTCAGATCAGGGCGGTGCTGCCAGCCGCGGTGGCCATCGCGGGGTGAACCAACGGAAAAGGAAGACCTTTCTGTCTGTCTCTCTTACTCTCCACTCTGCCTGTCAAAAAAAAAAAAAAAAAAAAAAAAAAAGAAAGAAACTACGTATGGCCACGAAGCATATGCAGAGGTGAGCATCTTCACTAGTGCTCCGAGGAAGAGGAGTCAGGGCCACAATGAGCTGATGCTCACACTGTTGGCAAGGTTGGGAAAGTCTGACAGGCTGGGTGCTGCCGGGGATGTGACCCACAGGCTCCCCGATGCCTCGCTGACAAGAATGTGTGTGGGTGAACTTGAGAAAAACACTTGGCAATTCCTCATTCAGGGGTACACCCAAGATAAACTCTGGCCCAGCGTAGCTAGAGACAGGTACAAGAGTGCTTGTGGCAACCCCATTCGCTGGAGGGTAAAAAAAAAAAAAAAAAACACAGAGCCTGGAAAGCACCCAGATTTTCATCCGTGGGAGAGCAGACGACTGACACGGAGTGTATGAAATTGTGTGGCGGTCGAGACGAGTGAACAGCAGCACGCAGCAGGGTGCATGCCAGCAGTGCACGGGGGGACACCCTCCCAAAGCCTCACACACTTGTGTGTGTGTATGTGAGATGGACTTCCCAAAGCCCGTTAGTTCTCCTTACACTTCCGTGGTTTTGGTACACGAAGGGAATCGTGCAGCTGCTGTGTGATTCTACAACACCTTCCTCAGCCAGGCTAAGAAGCCCTGTGCCCATTAGCAGTGCTCGCTGGTCTCCTTTGGCCCCAGGCTGAAAATCACTGTGGATTTGCTCATTCTGGCCATTTCACGGAATTGGAATCATACCGTATGTGGCCTTTTGTGACCTTTTTAAATTTTTTTTTAAATTTTTTAATTTCAAAGGCAGAGTTATAGAGTGAGAGAGATCTTCCATCTACTGGTTTCACTCCCCAAGTGGTCACAACGGCCAGGGCTGGGACCCAAGTACTTGGGCCAGGCTCTGCTGCTCTTCCAGGCCATTAGGGAGTTGGATCAGAAGTGGAATGGCTGGGACTTGAACCTGCACCCCTATGGGGTGCCAGCACTGTGCCATGACTTTTGTGAAGTGCCTCTTTTTGTCTTCTGTAATTTATACATGTTTTCAGGATTCCTCTCTGTGTGTCTGAACAGTGTTCCATAAGGGGATCTTTAAAAGTTAACGGAAGATGCACATCTTCTCATTCTGCTTCTGCACACACGTCCTCAGCCCCTTGTAACTAGTACAGTTTGTGTGAGTGCACTGCGGTGGATTCTAGCACTGTTTGGCGAGAAGTCTGTCTGCTCCCCATGGAGTTGCCTTGGCACTGTTGTAGACAGTGTGAGGGTTTCTTTCTGGACGCTCCCTGAGTGCATGGATTGCCATTGCTCTCCTGGGGCTGGTACTGCAAGGCATTACTGTGGCTTTCATACAGTCACGGATTTGATGTGCTAGTATTTGGTAGAGGACTTTGCCTCTATGTTCATGAACAGCGGCTGGCAGTCTGTCTTTTCTTGTAGACAGCGGGGTAACGCTGGCCACGAAATGAGTTGGGAGAGTTTCTTTGTCTTCATGACAGGGATCTCTTTTGAGATCTTATAGAATTGAGTCTGGAGATTTCTGATTACAGAAGGCTTTGTGAAACTACAAACCAGTTTCTTTTCTTTTTTTATTTTTTTTAAAGATTTTATTTATTTATTTATTTATTTGAAAGAGTTAGGAGGAGAGGCAGAGAGAGAGAAAGGTCTTCCATCCACTGGTTCACTCAGCAATTGGCCACCACAGCCAGAGCTGTGCCATTCTGAAGCCAGGAGCTTCCTCCAAGTCTCCCACATGGGTACAGGGGCCCAAGGACTTGGGTCATCTACTGCTTTCCCAGGCCACAGCAGAGAGCTGGATTGTAAGTGGAGCAGCTGGGACATGAACTGGCACCCATATGCAATGCCGGCACTGCAGGCGGACGGCTCTACCCACTACGCCACAGCACCGGCCCCAGTTTCTTTAATAATTAAAGGGTTATTCTGGTTATCTGCTTCAGCTCTGGCTGGTTATGGTAATTTATGGTTTTTGAGGCATTGATCAGTTTTATGTAACTTGTCATATGTATAGAATAAAATTGTTTTTCCTCATAGTTTTTTTATTTACTAAGATTTATTTATTTATTTGAAAGGCAAATGGTTCGCTTCCCAAATGGCCACAATGGCTGGGGTCAGGCCAAGGCTGGGAACCAGGACCTTCATCCATGTCTCCCATGTGGGTGGCAGGGGCCCAAGCACTTAGGCCATCTTCTGCTGGTTTCCCAGGTGCATTAGCAGAGAGCTAGAGCCCAAGTAGAGCACGAGGGACTCTTGGGTGGCAGCGTTGCAGGTGGTGGCTTATCCTCTGTGCCACAACACTGGCCCAGTATTTCTTTGAATGTTCACAGGTAGTGATATTCCCTGAGTAGCAATATTGGAAATTCATGCTCCCTTCTTTTTCTTTGTCTTGCTAGTGATTTATCAGTTTTATTGATCTTTTCGAAGATCTAGTTTTTTGGTTTCATTGATTTATGTCTCTCTCTGTCAGTTCAAGCTTAAACCCATTACGGTCAGATAATGTACTTTGTATGATTTCAGTTCTTTTGGATTTGTTAATGTTTGCTTATGGCCTAGGATCTGGTCTTCCTTGGTGAGTGTCTTTTTTTTTTTTTTCATTTGTAATTTCTGTCGCTCCCCCTCTTCGTGGAGGAACGACACTAAACCCTGCCTAGGCTTCATATCCGAGTCACGGCACCATTATGTCGCTCCCCCTCTTCGTGGAGGAGCAACACAGGACCCTGCGCTGTTCTTTCGTCTGCTCGGCCCTCCCCGGGTTTGCTGCTGGTTCTTCCCGGGTTGGCTACTATCCCTTCCACCTCCGTGGAAGGGCAGTTCCCCCTGGCCACTTTCCCCACTTCCGCAGGGGAGCGGCACACTGCCGGCCGGCTCTTCTCGGGGGCTGCACAGGTGTTCCCCTTAGATGTTCCCCTTAGATGTTCCTGGTGCATGCCGTCTCTCTCCTCCTTTATAGTCCTCCTCTGCCAATCCCAACTCTGCTGCCCACACGCCGAGTACGCTGCTCTCCTCCAATCAGGAGCAAGTCCTACAGTTTATTGGCTGAACTGGAGGCAGCTGTGCAGAAGCTGTTTACTTCTCTCCCAGCGCCATATTGTGGGAGAGCAGATGCATAGAATAAGTCTTAATTCCAGTAACTCAGTCCAGTCCGGGCTGCTCCCCACAATTTCCTGCTAACATTGTTTCATATGCTTATTTACCATATGTACATCTTCTTTGGTGAGAGTCTTCTCAGATCTTTTGATCATGTTTTAATTGGACTGTTTTCTTATTGAGTTTTATGAGTTCTTTGTGTAATATGAATACAAGTCTCTTATCAGATGTTTTTTAGAGAAAGGATTTATTATTTGTCTCTCCCTCTCCCTGTTCCTCTGCCTTTCAGAGTTTCCATCTGCTGGTTCACTCCCTACATGGCCAGGCTGAAGTCAGGAGCCAAGAACTCCTTTGGGTTTTCTACATGGGTGACAGGGGCTGAGCACTTGGGTCATCATCTGGTACCTTCTCAGGAACGTTGGTAGGGAGCTGGGACTTGAATGACACTCTGATAGGGCATGCTGTCACTGTTTGCAGCAGCTTAACTTGCCGGACCACAGTGCTGGCTCCCTTTTTATCAGTTTTTTAAAATAAAGTTTTATTTGTTTATTCGAAAGGCAGAGTGACGAGGAGGGAAGGAGAAAGGGAAGGAAAGAAGGAAGGAAGAAATGATAGAAACAGAGAGAGAGGGTGAGAGAGATATTAAGAGATCTTCTATCCCCTGTTTCACTCCCTCGAATGCCTGCAACAGCTGGGGACTAGACCAGGACAAAACCAGGAGCTAGGAACTCCATCTGGGTCTCCCACCTGGGTGGCAGGAACCCAAGTACGTGGGCCATCATCTGCCATCATCAGCCTCCCCGGAAGCTGGATTGGAAGCAGAGAGGGGACTCAGTCCCAGGCACTCTGATGGGGGAATGCAGGTGTCCCATGAGGCTGTTTCACGCTGTGCCACCAGCCCACCCCAGATGTGTGCTTTGAAAGTGTTTTCTTTTAGTTTATTGCTGATTTCCATTGTTCTGATATCTGTTGCAAAGCACTTAATTTTGATCCAATACAGCTTAACGCTTTTTCATTTCATGGACTGTACTTCTGGTATTTTACTTAAAAACTCGTCCATTCAGTTTGACCTTGAGCCTAGAACATTAAACAGCCTCTTCCAGGAAGTTCCAGGTTGAAACCCCCCCCCCCCTTTTTTTTTTGACAGGCAGAGTGGACAGTGAGAGAGACAGAGAGAAAGGTCTTCCTTTGCCGTTGGTTCACCCTCCAATGGCCGCCACGGCTGGTGTGCTGCGGCTGGTGCACCGCGCTGATCTGAAGGCAGGAGCCAGGTACTTATCCTGGTCTCCCATGGGGTGCAGGGCCCAAGCACCTGGGCCATCCTCCACTGCACTCCCTGGCCACAGCAGAGAGCTGGCCTGGAAGAGGGGCAACCGGGACAGAATCTGGCTCCCCGACCGGGACTAGAACCTGGTGTGCCAGCGCCGCTAGGCGGAGGATTAGCCTAGTGAGCCGCGGCGCCGGCCTGAACCCCTTTTAAAGTTAAGAAACGCTGCTCACCGTCTCCTGGCCAGCACGCGTGTGGATGGAGACTGACCTCTGGTTCTGTGACTTGGGTGAGGAGCAGCTCCTGAGTCAGTGGTGCCCGGAACCACTGCAGGAGAACCATCCAGGGAACCATCCAGGAGAAGCCTGAGTGAATGCCCCGAGTGGATTTCTGCATGTGTGCATGGGGGAACTGCAGGAATACGGCGCTAGGAAGTCCTGAGGTCAGAGGTCCTGGAGTTTTATTTGTGCATTAGTGTCACAGAGATTTTGGCAGTTGAAATGGGAAAAAAGGGTGGATGTGGGAGTGATTCCGAGGAAGGAAATGGCAGGATTTGAAATTAGAGCCTGTGAAGGGGGTGGTAGGGGGGTTCTGGTTATCCTGAATTGGGAGGCCTCGAAAGGCAGTGCCAGGAGCCCTTGTGGAGGGACTGGTGATTGTCATTGTCCCAGGGAGCTCACGAGGAGGGAGGTGGTGATCTTCACGGTTATCCCAAATGACAGGGGCCCTGTAATCAGATAGGTCGGCAGACTGGATCCTCCTCACACATGGCTGTTCAGGGCATAAATACAAAGATGCAGGCATTTGCTCACGCAGAGCCCTGGTACCCGTCACTGGGCCCAGGGAAATACGAGTCATTTGTAGTAATCCTAGTTCATGTGTACTCATGAATGTGGATTTTATGTGGTCTGAATTACAAGCTTCTGAGTACTTTGTTTTGGAGGAGAAACCAGTGGGGGAGTGAGATAGGGAAGGGAAGAAAGCAAATAAAGGGTTTGTTATCAGGAAAGGTGCCTGGTGTGGGGACTGCAGCTTACTCCCACGGGGAGCCCTGGAGGCCAGTGTAAACACAGGGCTCCTTAAGAGGGAGGGGAGCTGGAATGTTTACTTATGGTCAGCCACTGCTTGGTGTTGTTTCTAGGACCTGGTCAGTCTGTGCTATTTGATGCCTGTCGTTCAGGGAACAAAATGGACTCCAAAAGTTAGATCCTGCAGGAACAAAAGCAGATCCTCTGGGTGCAGGGTAGATGGAATTGGTAAAGTTGGGGTGGCATGGAGGAGGGGCGTGCTTTTGGCTCCTTCCTCAATACCTGCCATGCATCTCCAGCCTGAGGAAAGAGGATGTAGCCTGCACTGTGGGTAACAAAGTCCCATCCCATTGGGGGTACCTCAGCATCCTCCCCGCTGACCTGAGGGTGAAAGAGCTGGCTCCTCAGTGTTCCTGTCGGTCAGTGAGAGGACTGTTGCCAGGGATGGCAGCTCCTGGTCCTTCCAGGCTGCCCTGGAGGTGGCAAGTCTGACTTCAGTGCAGATGCTGGCGATGGGAGAGTTTTAGTTATGTGTTCAAGGCGTCTAGGTGATGGGATAAAGGCAAGGTCTGCTACCCCTGTGAAGTCAGCAAATGTTGTGGCTGTCGCGTGACCAGCTTTTCCTTAGCATTGGGTTGGTGTGCTGGCTGCTGCTAGCACTCACGGAGCTCCTACTGTGTGCTAGGCATTGTTGCAGGCACCCTCCCTCCCCCTATAACCGTCCTCTGAGAAAGATGCTCAGAGTCATCGCAGGCGCACAGAGGCACGGAAGGGTTCAGGGTTGGGTAGTTCATCCACTGCCCAAGTGGTGGAGTTAGTACTTGTTCAACTTAATTGACTTAAATGCTTATTCTCTTTCTTTGCACTGCTTCCCAAAGGCGTCCCATCACATCCATTTGACAGGTAATGAACTTGAGGTACAGAAATTGAGGGACAGATGAAAAAACCAAAATGATAGAATCCAGGACACCAGCTCTTGCTGTTGAATTCCATGTCAAACAAGTGATTAAAGTTAATGTTGGATTCATGTTTTTAAAATTCCATTGAATAACCTCTCTGAGGGTTTACCAACTTCAGCATGGTTGATTTTTGACCTGTATGATTGTTTTAAAGATTGATTTAATTTTATTTGAAAGAGTTACAGAGGAGAGCCAGAAGCAGAGGCAGGGGAGGGAGAGAGAGAAGGAGAGAGATCTTCCAGTCACTGGTTCACTCCCCAAATGGCCACAACAGCCAGGGCTGGGCCAGGTCAAAGCTAGGAGACAGGAGCTTCTTCTGGGCCATCCTCCACTGCACTCCCGGGCCACAGCAGAGAGCTGGCCTGGAAGAGGGGCAACCGGGACAGAATCCGGCTCCCCGACCGGGACTAGAACCTGCTGTGCCGGCGCCGCAAGGCGGAGGATTAGCCCAGTGAGCCGCGGTGCCGGCCTCCCTGGATGATTTTTAAAAAACACTTATTTATTTATTTGAAAGGTAGAGTTAGAGATCAATCTTCCATCCTCTGGTTCACTCCCCAAATGGCTGCAGTGGCCGGAGTGGGGCTGATCCAAAGCCAGGAGCTTCTTCCAGGTCTGCCACGTGGGTATAGGGGCCTGAGCACTTGGGCCATCCTCCACTGCTTTCCCAGGCCATTAGCAGGGAGCTGGATTGGAAGTAGAGCAGCCAGGACACAAACTGGTGCCCACATGAGATGCCGGCATCCCAGGTTGCAGCTTAACCTACTAGCCATGACGCTGACCCCTGACCTGGGTGATTCTTTGTTGTGGGCTGTGCTGTGCATTGTAGAACATTGGGCAGCTTTCCTCACCTCTGTCGGTTGGATGCCAGCAGCACCCTCCCAACTGTGACAACCAGTAGTAGCATCCCCAGATGTTGCTGAATGTCCCTGCAGGGTTGGGGAGTGGGCACAGATGTCCCTGTTCAGTCTCTAAAGATGATTTTGTCATGACAGAAGCTCATGGCAGTGGCACTGGGGGGAGGGTGGGGGAAGGGCATGGGCATGGGATCAGTGTTTGTGGGTTCATCTCGGCCCTGCCTCTTCAGCAGCTGAGTAAATCACTTGTCTCCTCCGAGTTTCTGTTTTCTTATTTCTGACATGAGCATTGTATCTGCCTGGTGGGCTTGCGATGGTTAAACTTGAGAATGGCAGACTTGCAGAAAGTTGGGAGTAACCGCGTCTTGACATTGGTGAATTTTCCTTCCTATGAACGTGGGATCTCTCCACTGAGTTCCTTTTCACTTCCTTTCCTCTGAGTCTTGTAGTTTTTTCTTCATGTAAATGTTGTGTGTATTTTGTCAGATTTATATGCATTTCATTTTTGAGTGTTAATGTGAAATAGTTGTATGTTTTAAATTCTGCTTATTGCTGGTATATAGTAAAGTGGTTGCTGTTTGCGCATTAAGCTTGTGTCCTGCAACCTTGCTACAATAGTAGCCTTAAGTTCCAGGAGTTTTTGTCAATTGTTTTGGGTTTTCCACAAGTCACGTCATCTGTGAGTGGAATTTTATTTCCTCCTTCTCAGTCTGCGCCTGCCACCGCCTTGTCCCTTCATGGTTTTGACTCTTGTAGTTTTCCAGTGCCAGCTGCTGCCGCTACCGCTTCTGGGAAGAGAGGGAAGAGGGAGAGGAACAGCTGTGGGAGGTCTCCCATGCTGTCTGTGCGTGGCTCTCTGTGAGCCAGAACTGGGGGGTTGCTCCTGGGTTTTGCTCAGTGTGGGGGTTCTGGGTCTACTGTGTTGAGGCCAGGGATACAAAAGCACATCATGGCCACCTGAGTTCCGTGCTCTTCCATGCTTGATCTGCCGACCCTCTTGGAGACCGCAGGTCTGCAGAGGCCTGGTAGGTGCAGACGGGGCATGAGTCAGGCTGGCGTGCGCTTGCCCTGTCTTGCCCGGATCCGGATTGCGCCGGGGGCTGCGCTGTTAGACTTCATGTTGGTCTTGGTCTGGGCTGCAGCTTCACGGGTGGCGGTGAGCGAGGGGGCAGGTGTGTCTTGGTCAGGGAGCGGCCTGCAGCGGTGGGGGGTGGAGGGTCTGGCCGAGGTCTGGCCAGGACAGATGCAGAGCGCTTCGCAGACTGCTTCCTCGCTGGCCATCACGTTCTTCCTCTTCTTCCTCAAACCTTGGAAGTAGTGCGCGGGGGTGGGTGGGGAGTGCACCGGGCTGTTTCTCTGTTTCGCTCAGAACTGCCTGTCCCTTCTCTTCCTTCTTGTCTTGCTCTTTCTCTCCCCTCTTCTTCCTCCTCTTCCCAGGTGCATTAGCAGGGAGCTGGATTGGAAGTGGAGCCTGCAGTCCAGTGGTGACTTAACCCATTGCACTACAAGGACGTCACCCAGGCACACATGTTAAAGACTTAAAAACTATTTAAGTACAAACATAAACTATATTCAATTTTCTAACAGTTGCTGAGCTACACAGCGACAGGTTAAAACTTGAGGGGGGATAAAGGTCTTATAAATGTATTTCCTTTTCACATGTGCTTCTAGTCATTGTTGGTGTACATAAAGGATGAATCAGTAGTTATTGCAATGTAAGTATAATTTTGTTTTAATTTTGTCACTTGACACTGCATATGCAGGTTGGAATGTTGCTTTAACTTCATTTTTTTTTTTTTTTTTTTTGGACAGGCAGAGTTAGTGAGAGAGAGAGAGAAAGGTCTTCCTTCCTTTGGTTCACCCCTCCAGTGGCCACCATGGCCAGCGCACTGTGCTGATCTGAAGCCAGGAGCCAGGAGCACTTGGGCCATCCTCCACTCCACTGCCTTCCCGGGCCACAGCAGAGAGCTGGACTGGAAGAGGAGCAACCAGGACAGAACCAGCACCGCAACTGGGACTAGAACCCGGTGTGCCGGCGCTGCAGGTGGAGGATTAGCCTAGTGAGTCACGGCGCCGGCCTCATGATTTTTTTTTTTTTTTTTTTTTTGACAGGCAGAGTGGACAGTGAGAGAGAGAGACAGAGAGAAAGGTCTTCCTTTTGCCGTTGGTTCACCCTCCAATGGCCGCCGTGGCTGGCGCGCTGCGGCCGGCGCACCGCGCTGATCCGATGGCAGGAGCCAGGAGCCAGGTGCTTTTCCTGGTCTCCCATGGGGTGCAGGGCCCAAGCACCTGGGCCATCCTCCACTGCACTCCCTGGCCACAGCAGAGAGCTGGCCTGGAAGAGGGGCAACCGGGACAGAATCCGGCGCCCCAACCGGGACTAGAACCCGGTGTGCCGGCGCCGCTAGGTGGAGGATTAGCCTAGTGAGCCGCGGCGCCGGCCCCTCATGATTATTTTTAAAAGACTTGCCAACTGTGTGTTATAGCTCCAATTTTGAGAACTTTGACGTGCGTACGTGAACCATTGTGCAAACTTCTGAGGACATGAGAAACCTTGTTTCTGAAGCAGCTGTCAAATCCCTGTAGCTGCCTGTGTCTTCACGACCTTCACACAGTGGGGTCAAATCTTAACTTGGGATTAGTTTCTAAAATCAGTGGGTAAGAGAAAAATCTAGTATGGAAAAAATAACTGTTGGAATTTCCTGGGGAGAGAGATGTCCGTTATATATGAAGTCCAGCGTGGCCAGTTTTTCCTTGGGATTTGGGTTACTTTTTTTTAAGATGTATTTATTTGGAAGGCAGAGTTTGGGGGTGGGAGGAGAGAGAGAGAGCCCTTCCGTCTGCTGGTTCACTCCCCAAATGGCTGCCATCTGCTGGTTCACTCCCCAAATGGCTGCAATGGCTGGGGCTAGACCAGGCTGACGCCAGGATCCAGGAACTTCTTCTGGGTCTCCCATGTGGGTGCAGGAGCCCAAGCACCTGAGCCATTAGCAGGGAGCTGGAACTGTGAATGGAACCAGGACTCAGACCCAGGCATGTCCGTTGGGATGCAGGTGACTTAACTTCTAGCTAAGTGCCCACCCTAGGGGCCTACAGGTTTGAATAATGAGAAGCAGAAGTCCTTTACCCAACTGGTGTTTGCCCTCTCTGAGGCCAGAGATAGGTGGGTGGAGCAGGAAGGTTCAGATTCCTTTCTTCCTCACACTGTCCTGGTGGGGGTGCTGATGGTGTGTAATTGTCCATTTTATTCAACTTTCTCCCAGCTGAGAAAATACATATAGTTGAGCAGTTGAGTCTGTGTTAGTTAAATGTGATGTGACCATTTCATTTGGTATCTCAGATCATTCTGATGTACATTTGTATGTGTGGCTTGATTCAGGTTTCTAATAATTGCATGACTTCAAGATACAATCATTTTGTCAGTTTTGGGTGTCCATTTTGTGTTTTATTAATTTGAGAAAGTCCAAAGACTTTTTTTTTTTTTAAAAAAAAGATTTATTTATTGATTTGAAAGAGTTACAGAGAGAGGAGAGACAGAGAGAGAGAGAGAGATCTTCCATTTGCTGGTTCACTCCCCAATTGGCTGCAACAACTGGAGCTGTGCCGATCTGAAGCCAGGAGCTTCTTCCAGGTCTCCCATGCCGGTGCAGGGACCCAAGGACTTGGGCCATCTTTTACTGCCTTCCCAGGCCATAGCAGAGAGCTGGATCGGAAGTGGAGCAGCTAGGCTTCCAACCTGCGCCCATATGGGATGCCGGCGCTTCAGGCCAGGGTGTTAGCCTGCTGCGCCACAGCGCTGGCCCCCAAAGACTTTCTTCAAGCACATGAAATCAGATAACATCTATTATTCATTACAGGATGAGACCCTCCTCCCTGGGTTGTAAACTGCCTGTGGAGTGGTAGTGACAATGATGATAATAACAGCAACAAGAATAGGAACAGCAGCTACCGTTGCTCTGTGCTTTCCTTGGCCCACGCACCAAGCATTTGCTGTGCTCACCCCTCTCACAGGAGTCTGAGCTACGTGCGGGTGAGGACGGGTCCTCTGTTCCCTGCAGGTTCTCAGCACCTCTCACTTCACCTGCTGCAGAACTGGCCAATAAATATGTGTCATGTGACGGCTTCATGAGGCGTGCATATTTTTTAATATGTTTTCACATTGAGGGATGAATCTTCGACTAATGAAAGCACTTCCCCAAGTATAGATTTCCAGTAATGCAACTGGAACTGACTCACACAGATGGTGGTGGTGATTCTGATGGGTGGAGGAGGGGGCATGCTGACCTAATGGCAGCCAGACATGCATAGTAGTGCAGTATTCATTATTATTGCCTTAGGTCAAGTTGGCAAGCTTTTTCTTAAAGAACCAGATGATCAGCATTTTAGACTTTCTACCAAATAGCATGAAAGCAGCCATAGACAATAAATATAAGGATGTGTGTGACTGTGTTCCAGTGAAAGTTTGCTTGCACAAACAGGTGGCAGGTTGGATCCAGTCCAAGGTAGTACAGTTCCTCTGGTTTTCCAGTCTCTCATTTGGGTGAGGTATTGGTGCCAGTGCCAAGGGCAACTGGGAATGCTGGTGTGGACTCCACCAGGCCCTCTGTGTGGGATGTGGGCGTTCTTTTTAAAGGTTTACTTATTTATTTGAAAGGTAGAGCTACATAAAGGCAGCGAGAAAGAGAGAGATCCTCTATCTGCTGGCCCACTCACCAAGTGGTCACAGTAGCCAGAGCAGAGCTAATCCGAAGCCAGGAGCCAGGAGCTTCCTCTGGGTCTCCCATGCGGGTGCAGGGGCCCGAGGACTCAGGCCATCCTCTCTGCTTTCCCAGTCCACAGCAGAGAGCTGGATCAGAAGCAGAGCAGCGAGGACTCGAACCAGCACCCACATGGGATGCTGGCATGTAGGCTGTGGCCTTACCTGCTGCACCACAGTGCCGGCTCTGGCCCCGTAGGCATTCTAAGTGGCAACTTAACAGGTACCCCAGCGTCCCAGGAACACATTTTTGAATATCTTTTTTTCCTTTGTAACCAGGGCTTCTGGAACCAACTCCTGGTTTTCACTCTGAGACTTAATTGTGTGTTTTTTGTTTTGTTTTGTTTTGTTTTGCTCTTCCTGGTTGCTTTTTTCTTTGGCTTTATATCTAAAATCCTTCCATCTTGGGGACAGATTATTTAAGTAACCATCACATATATTGAAGCCTACTTGGTATCATTTCAGTGATTAGGAGAGGGCCATCTTAGTAATCAGAATATTAACTGGAACGTTAAGGAACACATGCATTTTCTGTTTCTTTAGAATTTTTTTTTTTTTTGAAGAGTATTTGAAAGGCATAGTTACAGAGAGAGAGAGAGAGAGACCGAGCTTCCATCTGCTGGTTCACTCTCCAGATGACTACAATAGCCAGGGCTGGACAAGTTTGAAGCCAGGAGTCAGGAGCATCTCCTGAGTCTCCCACATGGATGGTAGGGGCCCAAGCACTTGGGCCATCCGCCACTGTTTTTCCAGGTGCTTTAGCAGGAAGCTGGGTCAGAAGTGGAGCAGTTGGGACTTGAACTGGCACCCATATGGGATGCCAGTGCCACCGGCTGCGGCTTCACCCAGTGTGCCACAGTCTGGCTCTGAGAAATAACCTTTTTAAAACTAGGCAACTTTGGCTGGCACCGTGGTTCACTAGGCTGACCCTCTGCCTGTGGCGCCAGCACCCCGGGTTCTAGTCCCGGTTGGGACACCAGATTCTGTCCCGGTTGCTCCTCTTGCAGTCCAGCTCTCCACAGCACACCAGCCATAGTGGCCATTTGGGGGGTGAACCAACAAAAGGAAGACCTTTCTCTCTGTCTCTCTCTCTCACTATCTATAAGTCTCTCTCACTAACTGCCTGGCAAAAAATAAAATAAAACTAGGCAACTTTAATGAATTTGCAGTTTGTATAGTTATCGTTTAATTTGTGATTCCAAGGTTTTTGAAAAATGATTTGCAGCAATTAGATCTTTTACAGAAATCATTTGGTTTTATGCTGTTTATCTAGATGTTTCTTCTGTCATAGAATGACAAGAACTTAAGCTGAAATTGTGACAGATTTTGCACCAGTAGAGTCTGTGTGATGGTGTATTTGTGTTCCAGCTTTCTAGGCATAGAGATTGGAAAATATGCATGTACAAGAACAGTTGTATAGGAAATTGAATGAATGAATTAGGATTCTACTTCACCACTTCTGAGTTATGGGCCCTTGAGTAAATTAGTATTCTTTCTCAAGTGTCTGTTTCCTGTTCTATAAAATGAGGACATCAGTAATTCCAGCACGTAGGTGTTTTGTGAGGACTAAATGAGGTGATCATGATATGATCACTGGTCAGTGTAAATTAGTACTGTGTGTAGAAAAGTTACTTTTAGGAGCTCCTTGGGTCCGGGGATGAATACTGCTCCTATTTAAATATAGAAACAGAAGAGGGGGCCAGCGCTGTGGCATAGTGAGTAAAGCCACCACCTGCAGTGCCAGCATCCCACATGGGCGCTGGTTCGAGTCCTGGCTGCTCCACTTCCAATCCAGCTCTCTGCTATGGCCTAGGAAAGCAGTAGAAGATGACCCAAGTTCTTGGGCCCCTGCACCTGCGTGAGAAGACCCAGAGGAAGCCCCCGGCTCTTGGTTTTGGATTGGCACAGCTCTGGCCATTGCCGCCAATTGGGGAGTGAACCAGCAGATGGAAGCCCTCTCTCTCTCTCCCTCTCTCTCTCCCTATTGCCTCTCCCCTCTCCCCCTCTCCCCTCTCCCCCTCTCTCCCTCCTCCCCTCCCCCTCTCCCCCTCCTCCCCTCCCCCTCTCCTCCTCCCCCTCTCCCCCTCTCCTCCTCCCCCTCTCCCCCTCTCCTCCTCCCCCTCTCCCCCTCACCCTCTCTCCCTCCTCCTCCCCCTCTCCCCCTCACCCTCTCTCCCTCCTCCCCTCCCCCTCTCCTCCTTCTCCCCCTCTCCCCCTCACCCCCTCGTCCCCTCCCCCCTCCCCCCTCCCCCTCTCTCCCTCTCCTCCTCCTCCTCCCCCTCTCCTCCTCCCTCCCTCCTTCTCTCTCTGTGTAGCTCTGACTTTCAAATAAATAAAATAAATCTTAAAGAAGAAGAAAAAGAAACAGAAGAGGCAGGCATTGTGATGCAGCGGATTAAGCTGCTGCATCCCATCCTGGAAGTCCTGGCTGTTCCAGGCTTCTGATCCAGCTTCCTGCCAGTGCATAGCCTGGGACACAGCAGGTGGTGGTGCAAGTGCTTGGGCCCCTGCCACCCAGCTTGGGAGACCTGGGTGGAGCTCCAGGCTCTGGCTTCAGCCTGGCCCAGTCCCGGCCATTGCAGCTATTTAGGACGTGAACCAGTGATGGATGAACTCTCTCTCTCTGTCTCTCCTCCCTCTCTCATTTTGCTTTTCAAATAATCTTTCTTTAAAAATAGAAGAGTTTATGTCTATTTTTCCTGCATAAGCTGGTGTTCTTGACATTCTTTGTTGGCACCTTTCATTGTGTTTATTGCCTCAGTTGTATTTCTTTACTTGTTTGTCCATGTGAAACAGGAGGCTCACGGGAATGGTGTCTCAGTCAGTCCAGGACTCTGCAGAGAAGAATCAAAGTTAGAAATAGCCCCGTGTTTTCAGCATAGGAAGCAAATGTGCAAGCTCACTCAAGTACTGAATTTTTACTGTTTTAAAAGGTGTCAAGTTCAGGAGCAGTGGCTTGTCGTCTTCTGTGTCATGCTTCCATTCTGTGATGTGCTCCCCCTGGCTTCCGGTGCCCCCTTCACAGCAGGATGATAAGCATCGGGATCCATTGTCAAATTGTGCAGTGGTTCATGGTGTCCTCCTTTGTCTTCCAGGATGATTGAGGAGAGCGGGAACAGGCGGAAGACCATGGCCGAGAAGAGGCAGCTGTTCATCGAAATGCGTGAGTCTTGGTGCTGCGGGGCTCCTGTTCGCGTGCAGGTTTTTTTTTTTTTTTTTTTTTTTTTTGAGTTATGATCTCAATCAACTAGAAGTTGTGTGTTATAAGCTTTCAAATGGAAAGAAGGGGAGTTAAAGAATCAGGATGGGGGTTTATACTTTAAACATGTTTGTTTATAATTAAAAAAATTTTTTTTTTATAATTTTTGTGTACTTGAAAGGCAAGGTGGTGGGGGAGGGCAGTGGGAAGAGAGAGTGATTTTTCATCTGCTTGTTTGTTTCTGAAATGCCTGCAACAGCCAGGGCTGGGACAGACTGAGGCCAGGAGCCCTGAACTCCATCTGGGTCTCCCATGTGGGTGGCAGGGACCCAAGCGCTTGGGCCATCTTCCACTGCCTTCCCAGGTGCACTAGCAGGGAGCTGGATCAGAAGCAGAGCAGCTGAGACTCGAATCAGCACTGCAGTGTGGGATGCCGGCATTGCAAGTGGCAGCTTCTCTCACTGCTCTGCTCTCCCACCCCTGGAGCATATTTTTGTTTTAAAGATTTATTTATTCGATACTGTAATGTGTATAAATATTTTTATACATTACAGTATAAAGCCTTAATACTTAATACTTCATGAAATAATGTTTAACAAGTAAAAAGCAAAAAGACCCTAGTTTTGTAGGAATATAGACAATGGCAATAATTGAATGGAAAAGTGACCATTTCACCTATATATATTAAATTTTAAGGTAATCAGAGATCATTAAAACTATAATAATATAACATTCTTAATTAGTTAAGGTATTAAATAAACATAAAATAAAGTTTCACAAAACTGTATTTGCAGCAATATTGATAAACATAGGTCTGTCTGCCTTCCTTCCTTCCTTCTTCCTTTGTTTGTTTGTTTGTTTTTAAATGTTGGCTCCCACATATAAGAGAGAACATGTGGTATTTGTCTTTCTGTGTCCAGCTTATTTCACTCAACATGTTATGTGTATGTATTTTAAAGGACATATCTATAATAAATTTCAATGATGTATTTTGAAGAAAAACTTATTTATTTGAAAGGCAGAGTTAATATAGAGAGGCAGAGGCAGAGAGAGAGAGAAGGTCTTCTGTCCACTAGTTTACTCCCCTAAATGGCCCTAACAGCTGGAGTTGAGCTGATCAGGAGCCAGGAGCTTGTTCCGGGTCTCCCATGTGGGTGCAGGTACCGAAGCACTTAGGCCATCTTCTCCTGCTTTCCCAGGCCACAGCAGAGAGTTGGATTGGAGGAGGGGCAACTGGGACTCAAACTGGCGCCCAAATAGGATGCTGGCAATTTAGGAGGCAGCTTTACCCACTGTGCTACAGTGCCAGCCCCTAGAGTGTATATTTTAATCAAATTAAGTTGAGTCGCTCTTAAGCAGCATCGTAAGTAATCAGGTAAAAATATTACCTAGAATAAGTTTTTAAGGAATGCCAGTTACTCGAGACCTCTTAACTCCACTGTTAACCATGCGCCTGTAGGTAGTAATATAAAATTAATAAGTAATACATTTTATAAATTACCTTCCACCGGATACTGATTTTAAGGGAGGCAGGACTAGGTGTTAGGACAACACCTGGAGCTATTGGAAACACTAAAAAGAACACATGTGCGCTTTGGTATATTACTTTGCAATTTTGAGTCTATTAAAAATTATATAAAACCTGAACAAAAGAGAGGGGGGCACGCAGCTCTGAGGACTGGGAGGGCTGTTCTGCTGTGAGCCTGTGACCTGGGCCTCAGACCCTGTGCCGTGCGCAGGTCACTGGGCTGAGCTGCCGCTGCGAGCCCTTCCAGAGGCCTCGTGCTCTTTCTGAAGCGGAGCCTCACAAGGACGCTCGATGTTTGCGTGTCAGAGTGGCCCAGCGTGGTTGAAGCAGGAGGGGGAGGCAGACGCCCCGCCTGGGATGGCCGCGCAGGTCCTGGCCAGTTCTGGAACTCTGTGTGTCACAGCGTGAGCAGCGGCCTCGGGAGAGCCCGTGGACTCGGCAGGTTTCAGATGTTCTGAGTCTTGGCCACGCGAGGCAGAGTCTGCTGGGGCTCAGGCTTGGTACCTGCTAGCGGTGGGAGCGGCGACGGCTCGGTGTTGCCCAGGCAGCCTGATGGGAGATCTGTCTAGATGCTTGGAGTGCTGACTCTGACTGCTCGTCACCCAAGCCGACGCCTCGCTCTACCTCACCTTCCGCCTCCAAAGAAATGCTGGAGCCTGGAGTCTGTTCCTGAGCCACAGCGGCTTTGAGTCCAGGCTGTGCAGTCAGACTGCCTGCCTTGCATCTTGGCTCCCTCGCTTACTGGATGTTGAACTTTAGGCAAGTTATTGAATGGCCCCGGGCCTCAGTTTCCTCATCTGTGAAATGGGAGAAATACTGGCTTCCTGTGTGACATGAGTGAAGCACTTAGACAGTGCCGGACACAGAAGAGTCGGCACTTCATATCATAGGCGTGGATGGTCGTTGTTCTCAGCACTTTCCATCGGAGCACTACGTTTCTGAGCCTTCCTTCCTGTCTTCACACCATCATAGCTGCTGTCTGCATGCTGCCAACTTGAACCATAGGTGTCCGTCACCTCTGTGCCGAGTCCCTTCAGCAGCTCCTTAGCCCAGCTCCTGGCCCTGCCCAGCAAGGCCCATGGGCCCCTGTCCCCTGTCCCTGGGCGCCGGGTTTCCCTCCTGGGGCCTTTCCTAGTGCCGCTGGGTGGGTTTGCCGCAGACAGACTTTGCTTGTGCCGCCGCTGCCTCCACCCTCTTCTGTGAACCCGCCAGGGTCCTCTTTCCACCCCAGGGCCAGCACTGCTCTAGGTGTCAGGTTGCAGGAGAGAACAAAACTCCACGTGCAGGGGCAGAGGATCAAATAGGAGGCCGCATGATAAACATGATAATTCCTGGTGCTCAGAAGGCCGGGTGCCTTCAGTCAGTGCACACGGGCGGGTGGGCAGGTGTTGAAGCAGCCCTGCTGAGCGCTGGGTCAGCACCTAGTGAACACCCCTGTGCTGCCTCGCCTCGGGCATGGCTGTTCCTGCTGGCACATACTGGGGTGCAGAGTCTGGGAGATGTGTGGTGAGTGTGGCTGCACAGAAGGGGTGTCCTCTGCGTGGTGGTTCTGCAGCCGGAAGCCCCCATGGTCGTTCCCGGTAGCACACAAAACACACATGAATATGCACGCACAGCAATATTACATGTACTCATGCATGCATAGGCATACATAGCAGTATACACCCATGTACACATACACACACACACTTGCCTGTGGCGGTTAGTTATCTTTCCGGGATTTATTATTTGTATCTCCTTACTTAGAAAAGTCTTCAAGGGTGAGCCGGCTTCCACATCTGTCACCCCTGCCCAGTTACCAGCGGAGGTGCTTGCAGTGTGCCGAGATCTCCTGAGATCGCGTTTTCCCTACCTAACGGATGGCACCGGGTCCTGACGGAGGCAGTCAGGGCGAGTCAGCGGCAGGCGGGCATCTCAGGGGCTGTGCAGCTCTGCAGGGAGTGGCTTTTATCAAGCAGTTCAGGTTCAGTGTCGTTCTCAGGGTTTCCCCTCGTTGCCGGGGTGGCGTTTCAGCGTCTGATCCAAGCAGACGTAATCCTGTCTCTACTTTCACTGCGAGCGTTCACACCCAGCCCCCACCTGTGAGGGGAGCCCTGGTGAAGGAAGAGGGTGTCCCTCCTGTCCCTTCCCTGCCCCTCCATACCTCGGGTACCTAGAGTCTGTGTTGCCTCTGTTTGCCCAAGAGTTTCACTGGGCTCTGCAGCTGGGGCTGGAG
The DNA here is from genome assembly GCF_051225735.1 of Oryctolagus cuniculus. Classification (NCBI taxonomy): domain Eukaryota; kingdom Metazoa; phylum Chordata; class Mammalia; order Lagomorpha; family Leporidae; genus Oryctolagus; species Oryctolagus cuniculus. Next base: position 182,064,803 of record NC_142868.1, read on the forward strand.
TTCTGCTTTTGTGTGTTTAATTCATACCCTTGATGCTGTTTCATTCATTCATTCATTTTTTTTTTTAAGATTCATTTATTTATTTGAAAGAGCAACAGGGGGAGAGAGAGAGAGGGAGAGAGAGAGAGAGAGAGAGAATGAGAAGAGAATGAGAATGAGAATGAGACTATCTTCCATCCACTGCTTCAGTCCCCAAATAGCTGCAGTGGCCATGTCCGGGGCAGGCTGAAGCTGGGAATCAGGAGCTCCATCTGGGTCTCCCCCACGGGCGACGTGGGCCCAAGCACTCGGACCATCCTCTGCTGCTTTCCCAGATGCATTAGCAGGGGCCTGGATCAGAAGTTAAGCAGCTGACAGTCCCATCTGGGATGCTTGTGTCACAAGCAGCGAATTAACACACTGTGCCACAATGCCGGGCCTGTGAGTCATTTCTCGAAAAGCTTAAAATGTGCTGTCTGATGTTCTTGTTAACCTGACATTGTACTGAGTTTCTTAGGGTGAGGTGGAGGGAATCACTGCTACCCCAGAAGCCTGCAGCGAGTGCCATCAGGTACAGGTGCAGTTTAGTTAGCAGGGGCTTCCAGTCCTTTTTTATGGTTCACGTGAGCATTTGCTGGCCAGTGAAGGAGCCTCCTACAGAAAGCAGGACCGGGGGCTGCTCCAGAGGAGGCTGGTCAGAGGGGAATTTTGCTGTTCAAAAGAAGTTGTTCTAAATTATTTGAGAGGTGGAGAGGACACACACACACACACACACAGAGTTCACAGAGCCCTGGCACAGGAAAGCCAAATGGCCCTTTGTCCGTGACCAGCACCTGTGACTTGACTCAGCTCAGCTCTCTGAGAAGCCCCTGGCAAACTGGCTGGAACACATCGAGGCTCTCGTTTTTCTAACCCGTCAGCTTTGGCTGTGTGTGGTATTTGCGGCATTTCCTCTTTTGCGGTACCCAGATCTGACACTACCTACACCACAGAAAGAGCTGGCAGAGTGTGAGTTATACCAGGTGCGTGGATTTTTTCTTTAATTACTTTGCCACCAGCAAACATGACTTAATAAATGCCCTGCATTTGTGACTTTTCTGTTTGTTCACTGGGGATGGAACTTTCTTTTCCTAGATGTTTTCAATATTTCCCGTAACATCTTTCATAAAAATAAGTGTCTAGACATTAGAATTACCTGTAGTGACTTAATGACAGGCTATATGTTAAATGCCCTTCAGCATTTATCAGCATTTTTTTCTTTAAACCATTGGTTTGATTTTCAGCTAGTTAATATTTAATGGCTCTTGTTTAGAATATTTCAGTTGAGATAGTACTATTAAGAAGCTAAATGAGTAAAAGTAAATGGTGGCCGGCGCCGCGGCTCACTAGGCTAATCCTCTGCCTTGTGGCGCCGGCACACCAGGTTCTAGTCCCGGTCGGGGCGCTGGATTCTGTCCCGGTTGCCCCTCTTCCAGGCCAGCTCTCTGCTGTGGCCAGGGAGTGCAGTGGAGGATGGCCCAAGTGCTTGGGCCCTGCACCCCATGGGAGACCAGGATAAGTACCTGGCTCCTGGCTTCGGATCAGTGCGGTGCTCTGGCCGCCGTGCGCCAGCTGCGGCGGCCATTGGAGGGTGAACCAACAGCAAAGGAAGACCTTTCTTGTCGCTCCCCGTCTTCGTGGAGGAACGACACAGGACCCTGCGCTGTTCTTTCGTCTGCTCGGCCCTCCCCGGGTTTGCTGCTGGTTCTTCCCGGGTTGGCTACTGTCCCTTCCACCTCCGTGGAAGGGCGGTTCCCCCTGCCACGTTCCCCACTTCCGCGGGGGAGCGGCACACCGCCGGCCGGCTCTCTCAGGGGTTGCACAGGTGTTCCTTCAGATAGATGTTCTCCTTAGATGTTCCTCGTGCATGTTGTCTCTCTCCTCCTTTATAGTCCTCCTCCGCCAATCCCAACTCTGCTGCCCACACGCCGAGTATGCTGCTCTCCTCCAATCAGGAGCAGGATCAGCTCCTGGAGGTCATCACTCAAGTTGGCAAGAGGCAGCTGCGTAGAAGCTGTTTCCTCCTCTCCCAGTGCCATATTGTGGGAGAGCAGATGCATAGAATAAGTCTTAATTCCAGTAACTTAGTCTAGTCCGAGTTGCTCCCCACACTTTCTCTCTGTCTCTCTCTCTCTCACTGTCCAATCTGCCTGTCAAAAATAAAAAAAAAAGTAAATGGTACTAAATAAATTTAGAAAAGTGTACAACTTACACTCTAAAAACTATAAATTAAGGCCTAAAGAAATGGAGAGGTGTCCTGTGCCAATGAGTTTGAGTACTTAACAGTGCCAACAGTATTCTCTACGTTTATCCACAGATTCAGTGCAAGCCTCACAAAAATCCTGATTGGCCCCTTTTGCTTTTGCTTTCCAGAAATGGATAAAGTAAAAAAAAATTAGTTGGATTATCCTGAAAGTCATACGGAAATTCAGGCAACCCAGAATAGCCAGAATAACCTTGAAGGAGAAAAAGGCTGGAGAACTGAAACTTTATGACTTTAGAATTTATTACACAGCTATCATCATCTAGACTGTGGGCGGTGGCATAGGGACAGACATAATCAGTGGGATAGAGTGGAAAGTCTGGAGTTAAATCCAGACGTCTGTCACCAGTTGATGGCAAGAGTACACAGACCATTCAATGAAGGGAATAGTCCTTGGGACAAACGATGCTGAGACAACTGGATATCCCTATGCAGAAGAATGAACTTGGACCTAAATGTAAGACCTGAAACTGAAAACCTCTTGGAAGAAAACATAGGTACACATCTCGATCTTGGGGCAGGTATTGTGGCCCAGTGGTTTAAGCTGCTGCTTGGGGTGCCTGCTTCTGGTGTCAAGAGCGCCGGTTCAAGTAGCAGCAGCCTCACTGCCACCGCCATGGTAGACCTCGTGAGCTCCTGGCACCTGGCTCTGGCCTGGCCGGGCCCTGCCAGTCGTGGGCATCTGGGGAGGGAATATGTGGATAGAAGATCTCTGTCTGTGTCTGTCTCTCTGCTCTGGCTTTCAAATAAATACAAAAAATAAACATTATAAAAACCTTCTTATCTTCAATTTGGTGAAGACTTACTAGATGTGACACCAAAAGCATAAGAGACAAGAGGACAAATACATAAACTTGAGTTCATCAAGATGACAAGCTTTTGTGCTCAGAGGACACCACCGAGAAAATGGAATGACTACCCATAGAATGCCAGGACATACTTTAAATCATGCATCTTGTGACTTCCACCTCGAATGTATAAAGAATTCTTACTACTTGGGGCCAGTGTTGTGACATAGTGGGTAAAGCTGCTGCCTGCGGCACCAGCATCCCATAAGGGTGCCAGTTTGTGTCCTGGCTGCTCCACTTCCATTCCAGCTCCCTGCTAATGGCCTGGGAAAATAGTGGAAGGTGGCCCAAGTCCTTGGGCTGCTGCACCCACGTGGGGGACCTAGAGGGAGTTCCAGGCTCCTGGCTTTGGCCTGGCCCAGCCCAGCTATTGTGACCATTTGGGGAGTGAAGCAGCACATGGAAGATCCCTGTCCCCCTCCTTGACTGTGCCTTTCAAATAAATAAAATGTCTTTAAAAATAATCAGAACCCTGGGACACACCTCCCTTTTCTTGCGTGCACTGTGGAATGAGCAGAATTGAGAGATCCCCGTGAACACTGGTAGGAGATAGTTCCCCTTCCTGCTGCCAGGGCTTGCAAAGGCAGCTCAGATGCAGTAAAAAACTCCTGTCGGGGTCAGAGCTAAAGTGACCTGAAAGAGCGAGGATACTTCATTGGCAGCAGATTTTGCAAGGAGAACAAAGCTGGGTTTACAGACCAGAGTTATTTTAGGCTTTGTTCCATCTGCTATGACTGTGTATCCAGTACCGACACCTTGACCTTGCTTCCTGATGTCCGAGGTCTGCGTTGGAAGTCGGAGGCTTGGGACTTGCAGGCTGTAAGGCTTGCTGCCTTCTGAGTGACAGACTCGGTTCCTCTGCATCTGAGCCTCTCCGCCACACGGCGCCTGGGCTCCAGGGGCAAGCATCCTGAGAGGGCGAGAGCAGGGACAAGCTGGCCTGCCTTCTGTCCTCTCTCCACAAGGCATGCCCTGGCCCGTTTCTGCATCCTGCTCAGGGAGCGCTGTGGGAAGTCCTCCCCGGATCTCCACAGGGAGGGGCAGCATGCTGCCACAGTGCTGGAGTGGATGCTGTCAGCTGGTCCTGGCCCCCCATTTCTCGGATGACAGCGGGCTCAGAGGAGGTGGCTTGGTTACAGTCGTGTTCCGTGGCTGGTGGCCAGGCTGGGGCTGGGGTTCAGCTGCTGCGCCTCCCTGGGCCTGTGGGTCGTTCACTGAAGATGTGAGTGTTCCTGCCCTTAGAGTTTCCTTAGGCTAGCGATGGGAGGGTGGAGGCAGAGCCGCTGGCAGAGCCTGGCTCGTAGTGGGCACACAGCTGGTTTCCAAACCTGCCTCCATCGTTGTGCTGTCAGAGGAAGGCTAGCTCACCTCTTGTGTGCTGCTGGACACCCAGGGACGGAGCTGCTTCCTAGTGTCTAGAGATCAAATGGCGAGTCCAGGTGAATACTTTTATTTGCCCGTTTTTCAGGTGCTCAGAATTTTGATGTCATCCGACTGTCAACGTACAGGACAGCTTGCAAGTTACGATTTGTACAGAAACGATGCAACCGTAAGTCACCGCCACTCATGTCTGTGATAGATGGATATAGCTGTCAAGGTTATAAAATAAGAAATGTTAGTGCCTGTTCATCACAGTATAATGTTAGTTGAATTGTTTTTTGTCTTTATCAGACCATAAGCTCTGTAATGGACAGGACTTGTCATTTAACTCCTGTGTTCCTCAAAATGTGTCACAAAATTAAGGTAATTAGTTTTGAGGCTGGCATGATATTAATGTTCTTTAGAAGAGAGAATTCATTTCTTCTTGTCTCTTTTATTAAAGTTGTATTTTATATAAAATTCATCCAATTTGTCAGCATTTGGAGGAAAACGTTAATACTGTGATAAGAATTTCTTGGCTAACTTAACATGAATTAACCTTTTTGGGTAATTGCTACCACATAGGCTATGAAATAAATGGAGTGTACTTGTAAATAAGTGCACATGTGGGGCCAACGCTGTGACATAGTGGGTAAAGCCACTGCTTGTGACGTCAGCACCTCATATGGGCACTGGTTCGAGTCCCTGATGCTCTACTTATGATCCAGCTCCCTGCTGTTGGCCTGGGAAAGCAGTGGAAGATGGTCCAAGTCCTAAGACCCTTGCACCTACATGGGAGATCCGGAGGAAGCTCCTGGCTCCTGGCTTTGGCCTGGTCCAGCCCTGGCCGTGGCATCCATTTGGGGAGTGAACACACGGATGGAAAATCTCTCTCTTTATCTGTAATTCTATCTTTCAAATAAATTAATTAATTTAAAAAATACATATGTATGTGTATGTATATTTTTTAAAATTTAATTTTTTCATTTTGAAAGTCACAGTTACAGAGAGAGAGGGAGAGAGAAAGATCATCCATCCTGTGGCTCACTTCCCAGATGTCTGCAGTGGCCAGCTCTTATCCAGACCAAAGCCAGGAGCCAGGACCTTCGTCTGGGTCTCCTATATGGGTGCAGGGGTCCAAACACTGGGGCCATTTTCTGTTACTTTTCCCAGGCCGTTATCAGTGAACAGGGTCAGACGTGGAGCATCTTGAACCAGCACCCATGTGGGGCACTGATGTTGCAGATAGTGGTTTTATCCACTGCGTCACTACACTGGCAGCCTTAAGTATTTATTTATTTTTTTTAGACTTATTTTATTTATTTGAAAGACAGAGTTACAACTGAGAGAGGTAGAGACAGAGAGAGAGGTCTTCCATCCACTGGTTTTCCCTAGTGACCAGTGATGTTGAGCACTTTTTTTCACGCGCTTTGTTGACCATCTTTACCTCTTCTTTGGAGAAATGTGCGTTTAAATCATGTTTTCATATTTAAAATGATTATTTGTCTTTGTTGTTATAAGAGTTTTTATATATTCTGTACCTTAGACCTTTAGCAATGCATGAGACATGCAAATCTTTGCCTTTGCATAGAGGTTTTTAATTGGAGGAAGCGGTAGCTTATCTGGTTTTTCTTGGTTGATTCTGCCTTGGATATCTTGTTCCTCATCTTGAGGGGAGCTCTCAGCCTTTCCACATTAAGCATGGTGTTCACTGTGGGTTTCCTGTAGATGTCCTTTATCGGGCTGAGGAAGCTTCCTGTTTTTTTTTTTTTTTAATTATTTCATTTATTTATTTGAAATAGAGAGTTACAGAGAGAATGAGGAGACAGAGAAAGGTGTCTTCCATCTGCTCGTTCACTCCCCAAATGGCCTCAGTGGCTGGAGCTGTGCTCATCTGAAGCCAGGAGCCAGGAGCTTCTTCTGAATCTCCCATGTGGGTGCAGGACCCCAAGGACTTGGACCATCTTCCACTGCTTTCCCAGGCCATAGCAGAGAGCTGGATTGGAAGTGGAGCAGCCAGGACATGAACCATATGGGGTGCCAGTGCCGCAGGTGGAGGTTTAGCCTACTACGCCATAGTGCTGGCCCCTCCACTTAGTTTTGGTTTGTTGTGTCTTTATTATGTAATAGGATTGGATTTTGCCAAATGCCTTCTCTGTCTGTGGAGATGATTGTGTGGTTCCCCCAACCCTGCCTTTTCTTTTTCTGTTAAGAATTGCATCGGCTTTCTTTGGGTCAGAAATTACAGTTTTCTGCTTTCGTCCTGGCTTGAATTCAGCTGTCACTCTATTGTTCTTTCAAGGAAGTGTTGTTTTTTTTTCTTTTTGAGCATTGTTTTATTTTCTCCTGGATCCTCAGTACACTAAAGGAGGTGTTTTTATGTTTCTGCTGGGATTTTTAGTTATTTTCAAGGAGAGAGTAGGTCCTGGTACCCAGCATACCTTATTATTGCAAATGGACAAAAAAATCAGCTTTTTAAGTAATGGGGAAAAGAGCAAAACATGAGTTTACTTTTGGCTTAAGTTGTTCGCAGCTGTGAGTAGTCCGCACGCCGTGTTAGTGTCCTATTTGATTGGATTTCTCGTTCCTTAGGGCCACAGGGAATAAAGTTTGAGAGGTAAAACATCTGCTGGGATCACTGGGCCCCAGTAATCAAATAGGGTGATGCAGGGTACTACAGCAAATTACTGACAAGGCTGGAAGTTCTCCTGAGTGGTTCTTGGTGCTTCTGCCCCCAGGTTACCTGCTGTTAGGAGTAGCTTGGGGCTCTGCAGAGACCTGAGACACCAGTCTCTTAAATGTGAAGTCTGCACAAAGAAGTCAGGCCTGGATCCTCCCGTCACCTGGCACAGACCGTTTCCCCTGTTGCTGGCTCTGGAGTCTGTCTGCTTTCTACGTAGGACTAGCTGGTGAGTCTAAGCTGTGAAAGCCCACTGACAACCCATCTGCCCTGTGTTTCAGTCCACCTCGTTGATATCTGGAACATGATTGAAGCCTTCCGAGACAACGGCCTTAATACCCTGGACCACACAGCTGAGACCAGTGTGTCCCGCCTGGAAACCGTCATCTCCTCCATCTACTACCAGCTGAACAAGCGCCTTCCCTCCACCCACCAGATCAGCGTGGAGCAGTCCATCAGCCTCCTCCTCAACTTCATGATCGCAGCATACGACAGGCTAGTACCTTCCGCGCTTACTTCACTTTGCGAACACCGTCCCTTGACCATTCTTCTGTGCTGCTCTGCTCAGGGTTATCAGCTTAGAATCAGTGAGGAGGGAAGTACTCGTGTGAGTCTTTTGTCAAGACTGCTCAGCAGTGACTCACTGGCCTGGGAGAAGTCCCAGGAAAAGCTGTGAAATAGAGAACCATGCATGTGAGATACTGTGTTTGGCAAAGTCACAGCAGCTCAGTACTTGGGTGGCTGTTCTCTGTTCCATGAGGTGAATCCTGGTCATGAAGGTGATTACAGGGCTCTCTAGTTGACTTTTGAGGCTAACCTTTTCCACTCTGTAGCTCACATCTCTTTGGAACCTAGGATCTTATTTTCTTTTTATGTTTGTGTAGGAACCTATTTTAAATATCTTTTATTTAATTTTTTAAAAAATTTTTATTATTTTTTTGACAGGCAGAGTTAGACAGTGAGAGAGAGAAAGAGAGAAAGGTCTTCCTTTTCCGTTGATTCACCCCCACCAACGGCCGCTGCGGCCGGCACGCTGCGGCTGGCGTACCGCACTGATCCGAAGCCAGGAGCCAGGTGCTTCTCCTGGTCTCCCATGTGGGTGCAGGGCCCAAAGACTTGGGCCATCCTCCACTGCCTTCCCGGGCCACAACAGAAAGCTGGACTGGAAGAGGAGCAACCAGGACAGAATCCGGCGCCCCGACTGGGACTAGAACCTGGGGTGCCGGCGCCACAGGCGGAGGATTAGCCTGGTGAGCCACGGCGCCAGCCTAAGTATCTTTAATGCATGAATGTTGTCTGATAGACCTTACAACATCAGAAGAAAACTTGTAAAGTGTACCCCAAGTTAAAATGGGAAAGATTTGCTATGTGTGTAACCATGGAGATTTAAGCAGTGGGCATTACAGAAAACAAGAATGAAATCATGAAGAATGGAAGCATAGCTGTTACTGATTGTGTTCCAGGAACCAAGAGTTCATATTTTCTAATTAAAAGCATTTTTTTTTTGTTGACAGGCAGAGTGGACAGTGAGAGAGAGAGAGACAGAGAGAAAGGTCTTCCTTTGCCATTGGTTCACCCTCCAATGGCTGCCATGGCCGGTGCGCTGCAGCCGGCACACCGCGCTGACCCGATGGCAGGAGCCAGGTACTTCTGGTCTCCCATGGGATGCAGGGCCCAAGTACTTGGGCCATCCTCCACTGCACTCCCTGGCCACAGCAGAGAGCTGGCCTGGAAGAGGGGCAACCGGGACAGAATCCGGTGCCCCGACTGGGACTAGAACCTGGTGTGCCAGCGCCGCAAGGCGGAGGATTAGCCTGGTGAGCCGCGGCGCCGGCAAAAGCATTTTTTTTACTGCTTATTTGAAAGTCAGAGAGACAGAGAGAAGTCTTCTATCTGCTTGTTCACTTCCCAAATGCCTTCCATAGCTAGGGCTGGACCAGGCTGAAGCCAGAACTCAATCCAGATCTCCCACTTGGATGACAAGGACCCAATACTTGAGCTGTCACCTGCTGCCACCCAAGGTGTGCGTTAGCAGGAGCTGGAATTGGAAACTGATCTGGGACTCGAACCCAGGTACTCTGATATAGGATGTGCATGTTCCATGCGGCACCTTCACAGCTTTGCACAGCCCCGCCCTGAGAGTCCCTATTTCTGACTGCTGCTGTGCTACTGACCATGTGATTTGGAGGGTTTGATTTTCTCTGCTTCATTTCTCCTCTCTACACCTCCTCTGAATTCATATATTTGTAAAATACCGTTAGTTATACTTTATAACAGTGAGGATTCTGTGACTTAGTGATAACATTATGGATGTGTCAAAGCCAAGTCACAATTTAAGCATTCACTACATTTTTAATTCGAGAGTATTTATTTGGTTGAAAGAGTTACAGAGAGAGGAAGAGAGGGGGAGAGGGGGAGAGAGAGAGAGAGAGAGGGAGAGAGAGATTCTTCCATCCACTGGTTCACTCTCCAGATGGCTGCCATGGCTGGGATTGAGCCAGGCCAAAGCTGGGAGCCAGAAGCTTCTTCCAGATCTCACATGTCAGTGGCAGGGTCCCAAACAGTTGGGCCATCTTCCTGTGCTTTTCCTAGGCCATTAGCAGGGAGCTGAATTGGAAGTGGAGCAGCTGGGATATCAGCTGGTGCCCATATGGGATGCTGGCATTGCAGATGGCGGCTTTACCTGCTATTAAGAAATTTGGTTTTTTTTTTTTTTTTTTTTTTGACAGGCAGAGTGGACAGTGAGAGAGAGAGAGAGAAAGGTCTTCCTTTGCCATTGGTTCACCCTCCAATGGCCGCCACGGCCGGTGTGCTGCGCTGATCCGATGGCAGGAGCCAGGTACTTATCCTGGTCTCCCATGGGGTGCAGGGCACAAGTACTTGGGCCATCCTCCACTGCACTCCCGGGCCACAGCAGAGAGCTGACCTGGAAGAGGGGCAACCGGGACTAGAACCTGGTGTGCCGGTGCCACAAGGCAGAGGATTAGCCTAGTGAGCCGCGGCGCTGGCCAAGAAATTTGGATTTTTAAAATAAGAGTATATAAGAGACTTAAATTCCCAGAATTCTAATGCCAATTTTTAGTAGTTGAGGTTAATAAGTCTGTAAGGCCAACTATACTAAAGACTGGCCTTTTTGATCCAAAATTTAGAGTAAAAAATTATTATTCTATGGTGAACAAACGATACCTTGTCTTCATGATGCTGACCCCGGCATCTTACCACACAACTTAATTCAAAAACAGATTTTTAAAAAAGATCTATTTTATTTATTTGAAAGGCAGAGTGATAGAAAAAGATCTTCCAGCTGCTGGTTCACTCCCCAAATGGCCACAACGGCTAGGGTTTGGCCAGACTGTAGCCAGGAGCTTCTTCCAGTCTCGCACATGGACGTGGAGGACCAAGCCTGCGGGCCATCCTCCACTGCTTTCCCAGGAGTATCAGAAGGGAGCTTGATTGGAAGTGGAGCAGCTGGGACTTCATCCAGCACCCACCACAGGTGGAGGCTTAACCTGCTACGCCACAGCACCGGCCCCATCTACTTATTTATTTTAATTTTGCCTTTCATCCTTTGTATTTCATAATTCCTCAAGGTTAAAATTTGAATGCAAAAATTATTTAACCTTACCTTCCCTCACTTCCAAATTGCCAGTTTTTTTTTCCAGAGATTTCTTTTTATTTTAATAATTACAAAATATAACAGCCAGGAACAAATGGGATCTAAGGCTTTATTCTCTAAGTGGGTATTTTCTTAGAATCAAGTTTCTTTTCTTTTTTTAAAGATGTATTTATTTATTTGAAAGGCAGAGTTAGAGGCAGAGGAAGAGAGAGAGAGGTCTTCCATCCACTGGTTTACTCCCCAGATGGCTGCAACAGCCAGAACTGGGCTGATCTGAAGCCAGGAGTCAGGAGCTTCTCCCGGTCTCCCAGGCAGGTGCAGGGGCCCAAGGACTTGGGCCATCTTCCACTGCTCTCCCAGGCTATAGCAGAGAGCTGGATCAGAAGAGGAGCAGCTGGGACTCGAACTGGCGCCCATATGGGTTGGCAGCACTGCAGGCATCGGCTTTACCCAGTGTGCCACAGCGCTGGCCCCACAATTCAAGTTCCTTAATCCTGAGAGTTTTAAATACTTTGCATTTTGACAGTGGAAATGATTGGAAAGTCTAGAAACCAACGTGTGGGACCTCAGCCCCAAAGCATGGTGGAAATGTGCTGCCAACCTCGTTCTCCCTTCCCTTTGGTGTGCTGCTGCAGCCATGTTGTAGTCATGTGATCTGCACCACATTGTGGAGACAGCACCCCAGCCAACAGAGCAGGGTACCCAGTCTGTTCTCCGCACTTGAGCTGAGTCCATGCTGTACGGCTCTGTTTCTAACCTCTGTTGGTTCTATGCCTTCAGTTGTGGGGACTGGGGAGCCTGCAAAGGATGGGCTCCTGCGACTGAGGAACCCTGAGCCAGCATAGCCTCGGTCTTCCTCGACTCAGAGCTCTGCTGCATTTCTTCATGCTGGTTTTGGCTTTGTCGTCGTCTTTTATCAGCTTCATTCGTAGCCTAACTTAAAAAAAAAAAAGCCTCTCTTAACAGCTGCTAAGTGCTTCCTATTGCAAGTCCAGGTAGGCAGAGAGAGTTGGCTTCTCTCAACATCAGACTGAAGCGCCTGAGCCTTCCCTCGCATCTGTGCACTCGGGCCGGGCATGCTTAGGTGTTACGCTCTGCAGCTCCAGCAGATCATGGCTCTGCCCGTGGAGCAGAGGGACACTCAGTTCTCACACTGCCCGTGCGTGTCGTGGGGCGTGGACTCCACAAGAGACAGCCACCGTGGTCTGAGCTTCAGGCAGTGCAGGGTCGACTTCTGGTTCCTTCTGTTAGATGGCCTCACTGTGCACCCAGGTCCTTAAACTTGAAACTTGAGAATCATTTATTACCCTTCCTTCCCTTCTGCAGGAGACCATTTTTTTTTTTTTTTTAAAATAAGACCTAGCTTGTTTTGAACTGCTGTTATAAACTTTTCAAATGCTATTCCTGACAGGGCATTCTTCTTGGATAGCTATTGTTTTCTGCTTTTCATTCCCTAAGAAAGGAAAATGTTCTGTAATGAGTTCCTGAGAAATTTGTTTTGCAGTTTCTAACTATTGACTCATATTTATTCCTTTTTTTGTTTTTCATTAATTTCTGTTTTAAAAATGTGTCTGTGATTCAGAAGTATAATGTAATTCCACCTTAAACATGGAACAGACTTTATGAAAAGTAACATATCTAGTGAAACTGGGTTTGGATAAACTTACAAATACTCCAGTATTGAACATGACATTGAAAGGCCCCAGATGTAACAACGTTGACATACAGATGCTCCCCGACTTAGGGCTTAGCTCCTGAAACTGCACTGTAAGTCGGAAACGCATTGAGTACTCCCAGGCTCCCTCACTCCCAGCTCAGCAGCACCATGCCCCAGAGGGCTGGTTGTTGCCCTGTGTGACTATGGCTGGCTGGGAGCTGCGGTTGCGGGTGCATATCACCAGCCCAGCAAAAGATCATAGTTTGGAGTTTTAAGTATGATTTCTGCTGTATGATTACCACTGTAAAGCCTGGAAGTTCTAAGTCAACCCACTGCAATCTGGGGACCATGGTACCTAATTCATGATGGGTTTATGTGAGTAAAGGTCCCTGTGTAATTTGGAAACATGGCTAGCAGCCTCTTGGAAATCTGGTTTGAGCATTTACACTTGGATACATTTCAGAGATTCCAGAGTTTCCCCTCACTAGTGAATGTTTAAAATGAAGCAAAACTAAACTAGTCCATTTTCTTTTTTTTAAAAAAAGATGTATTTATTTATTTGAAAGGTGGAGTTACAGAGAGGCAGAGGCAGAGAGAGAGGTCTTCCATCTGTTAGTTCACTCCCCAAATGGCCACAACAGCTGGAGCTGGGCTGATCCAAAGCCAGGGCCCAGGAGCTTCTTCCGGGCCTCCTATGTGGGTGCAGGACCCAAGGACTTGGGCCATCTTTAATGCTTTCCTAGACTATAACTTTCCTAGGCTGAATTGGAAGTGGAGCAGCTGGGACTCAAACTGGTGCCCATATGGGATGCCAGCACTGCAGGAGGTGGCTTTACCCACCACAGCACCAGCCCCAAGTCCATTTTCCTTTTTTTTTTTTTAAGATTTATTTATTAAAAAAAAAAGATTCATTTATTAATTTGAAAGTCAGAGTTACAGAGAGAGAGAGAGAGAGAGGGAGGTCTTCCATCTGCTGGTTCACTCCCTACATGGCCACAACTGCCGGAGCTATGTTGATCAGGAGCCAGGAGCCAGGAGCCAGGAGCTTCTTCCAGGTCTCTCACATGCATGGATGCAGGGGCCCAAGGGCTTGGGCCTTCTACTGCTTTCCCAGGCCATAGCAGAGAGCTGGATTGGAAGTGCAGTAGCCGGGACACAAACGCGCTCATATGGGATGCTGGCACTGTAGGCGGTGGCTTTACCCGCTACGGCACAGCGCTGGCCCAAGTCCATTTTCTTTCTTTTCTTTTCTTTTCTTTTCTTTTCTTTTCTTTTCTTTTCTTTTCTTTTCTTTTCTTTTCTTTTCTTTTCTTTTCTTTTCTTTTCTTTTCTTTTCTTTTCTTTTCTTTTCTTTTCTTTCTTTTCTTTTCTTTTCTTTTCTTTTCTTTTCTTTTCTTTTCTTTTCTTTTCTTTTCTTTTCTTTTCTTTCTTTCTTCCTTCCTTCCTTCCTTCCTTCCTTTCTTTCCTTCCTTCCTTCCTTCCTTCTTTCCTTCCTTCCTTCTTTCCTTCTTTCCTTCTTTCCTCCTTCTTTCCTTCTTCCTTTCCTTCTTCCTTTCCTTCTTCCTTTCCTTCTTCCTTTCCTTCTTTCCTTTCCTTCCTTCTTTCCTTCTTTCCTCCTTCTTTCCTCCTTCTTTCCTTCTTCCTTTCCTTCTTCCTTTCCTTCTTTCCTTTCCTTCTTTCCTTTCCTTCTTTCCTTTCCTTCTTTCCTTCCTTCTTTCCTTCCTTCTTTCCTTCCTTCCTTCCTTCCTTCCTTTCTTTCTTTCCTTCCTTCTTTCCTTCTTTCCTCCTTCTTTCCTCCTTCTTTCCTTCTTCCTTTCCTTCTTCCTTTCCTTCTTTCCTTTCCTTCTTTCCTTTCCTTCTTTCCTTCCTTCTTTCCTTTCCTTCTTTCCTTCCTTCTTTCCTTCCTTCTTTCCTTCCTTCCTTCCTTCCTTCCTTCCTTCCTTCCTTCCTTCCTTCCTTCCTTCCTTCCTTTCTTTCTTTCTTTCTTTCTTTCTTTCTTTCTTTCTTTCTTTCTTTCTTTCTTTCTTTCTTTCTTTCTTTCTTTCTTTCAAGATTCTATTTATTTCAGAGGTAGAGTTACAGACAGTGAGAGAGAGAAACAGAGAGAAAGGTCTTCCTTCCGTTGGTTCACCCCCCAATGGCTGCTACGGTTGGAACTATGACGATCAGAAGCCAGGAGCCAGGTGCTTCCTCCTGGTGTCCCATGCGGGTTCAGGAGCCCAAGCACTTGAGCCATCTTCCACTGCCCTCCGGGGCCACAGCAGAGAGAGCTGGACTGGTAGAGGAGCAGCCGGGACTAGAACCCGGTGCCCATATGGGATGCCAGCACCTCAGGCGGAGGATTAGCCAAGTGAGCCACGGTGCTGGCCCCCAAGCCCAAGTCCATTTTCAATAAAAGCAAATGTATTCCTTAACTTGAGATTGCTCAGTTTATTATGGAATGGACATTGGTGAAAAAAAGATACTTAACTGACAGTCTTCCTCATTAGCGATTTTAGAAAAACTGTAGCATCCTGGGATTCTGGGGACACAAACATTTGTGAGTATACAGCATTTACTTATCTCCCTGTTTGTTCGTAGAAGAATTCAAGATGACCAAGAAAAAAGTCAGCGAGATAAATTAGAGAACCAGTGCTAAGTGGGGAAAAGTTCTGGAATAGCAGCACAGAAACCCTGAGAAGGAGGATCTGATCAGGCCCTCTCAGGAAGGTTCCGGGAGATGTGGAGAGTGAGCCAGGGGTTCTGGATCTTTTACAGTAGTGACAGTCTAAGGCGGAGCCCAGTGTGCAGTGGAGGGAAGAGCTGCCCTGAGAGGAGGAAGAGGGAGGTTGAGCCCAGGCCTGTACTGTGTCCCTGCTTGAGCACTGCCCTTGTCTGTGTGATGCCCCAGCTCTGCTACCATGGCCGCAGGTGAATGAGTAAACTTGAACTCATTGCTTATTCACTGCTGATTTTGTAGCTTTTCTCCCAAGAGAGGTCATTGTGCTTATTTCCAAACGCCAGTCTTCCTGACTTCAAGATAATGCAGATCTGCAAAGGCCATTACCTATAACTAATATTTCAGAATTTGTTGGTTTATTCTTTTGTACTAATTTTGTATTCTTTTTATAATTTTTTTTTTTGACAGGCAGAGTGGACATTGAGAGAGAAAGACAGAGAGAAAGGTCTTCCTTTTGCTCTTGGTTCACCCTCCAATGGCTGCCACGGCCTGCGTGCTGCGGCTGGCGCACCGCACTGATCCGAAGCCAGGAGCCAGGTGCTTCTCCTGGTCTCCCATGCGGGTGCAGGGCCCAAGTACTTGGGCCATCCTCCACTGCACTCCCTGGCCACAGCAGAGAGCTGGCCTGGAAGAGGGGCAACTGGGACAGAATCCGGCGCCTCGACCGGGACTAGAACCCGGTGTGCCGGCACCGCTAGGTGGAGGATTAGCGTATTGAGCCGCGGCGCCGGCTTCTTTTTATAATTTTTTAAGAGCAGGAGGAATACTTCTTCTATGTTTGTTCCTTTTTTTTTTTTTTTTTTTTTTTTAAGATTTATTTATTTGAAAGAGTTACAAAGAGAGAGAATAGGCAGAGAGAGAGAGAGGTGTCTTTCATCCACTGGTTCACCCCTAGTTGGCTGCAATGGCTGAGCCGTGGCTGAGCTGTGCCGATCCGAAGCCAGGAACTTCTTCCGGGTCTCCCACATGGGTGCAGGGGCCCAAGGACTTGGGCCATCTTGTACTGCTTTCCCAGGCCATAGCAGAGAGCTGGATGGGAACTGGAGCAGCTGGGACTTGAACCGGCACCCATAAGGGATGCCGGCACTGCAGGCAGCTTTACTGGCTTCACCACAGCGCCAGCCTAGAGTTTGTTGCTTTTGTCTCAGCTTTTATTCCCCTTCCCTCCCCCCGAAATTGAGAATTAGTCTAGAAACTCCTCCCTCTGGCAGCCCCACTCCACACGAATCTGGTGAAGACACCGTTTCCCTCCTGTAACTTCCCACCTTGGAAACCTCAGAGGCTTCCTTTGGTTTTTGAATGAAGCGCCCACCCCCTTTCTGCCTGGGAATACCCAGTCTCCTTGCCTCATGCAGATCTTTCTTACCCACTCTGTGGCTTCCCTTATTGTCACCAACCTCATGTTCATTCCTTTCATGCCTTTAGTTCTTGTCCTTTCAGTTGCACATAAAATGTTTTCAGCTACGTCCTAAGTGCACAGATTACAGAAGTCCCCAAGAGCAGGGGTCGTACTTGTCAGAAGTCCCTGAGAGCAGGGGTCGTACTTGTCAGAAGTCCCTGAGAGCAGGGGTTGCATTCGACTTCATTTGGTTCCTCCATGAGTACAGCGCTGGACTCCCAACACGTGTGTACGGGGTTGAAATGAAACGCAGCCGACATTCTGATTGCGATAAAGTTGAATAATGTTCTGAGTTGATTTTGCTTGATGAGGCTGTTTGACATTTGCCAAGTGGAGTCTTGAGTTGCAGTTGATTACTGCATAATCCTTTCACTGCAGAGTTTCATCAGTTAGTATTAATTGGGAAAATAGGAGTTTTTGAAAATCAAAGAGGAATACTCTTATTACTGTTAGCAACGTGGTAATTGGACTGGTAACATTGTCTCTGAAGCAGAAATCCATCTTCATGGAAGAAATACTCATTTGTGTTTGGCGGCATTCACGATTGTTTGCAGAAAATGTTGCAGTGGCTTGCTTTTGTAAGTTAAAAAGTGCTCCCTGAGGTCTTGTTTTCAAAAGTATTAATTTGAATAGCAAACTCTTCTTAGGAGACACTGCAGAGCTAGAAGGATCATCCAAATTAGGTTAGTTTAAATGTCAGAAAATAGGCAGTTTGAGACTTTGTTAAAGCTGAGATGAGCAGTTTCCTGTGTCTGCAGGGGCTTCAGGAGGTACCTGCGTGTTGAAACATGGCAGCGTTTGCTCCTGGTGACTCACCGTCTGCTTAGCTTGGCACGGAGCCCTGAATGGTGTTTTCTTGGCATCGGATTCTAAGAACTCTTTTGGAAGTCATGTGCAGACTTTACTGTCAGACTGTAAACTGATCGGGCTGCGGGCATGGGTCACGCAGAGGAGTCTGAGAAAGCTGAACCTCGCTCCGCTCCGAAGGAGAGGGTGCTCCCAGGGGGTCTACTGGGTGGTGTCAAAATAAGTTCCATTCTCCTGCCATCCTGGACAAATATTCTCATTTGTCCTCTCATTGTAGTCTTTGGGTTAATAATCACTGTTAGTCACCTTCTTAGCTGTTGACCTCTTCATCAACTCTGCAGCTGTGACGGGCTAGATTTTCAAAGCAGTTATTACATTGTTTGTGATAAATCAAGGATAGCTGTCTTCCAAATCATATTTGCAAGGAATTGGTTCTGGTATGACCTTGGACTCTACACAGGAAGTGATAGCCGCACAAATGTTGGCGAGGCTATGGAGGCTATGGGGAGTGCGGCCAGGGCAGCCCGGGCAGCCACCCAGCCGGTTTTAAGTGTAGCTTGACCTGAGCGAGCAGGGAGATTTCAGATGTGGGAGGGATGAAGAGTGAGTTCTTCCACGGGAAGGAGTCCAGCTAGGGGCTGGACAGACAGGTGTTCTCTCAGTGATGCTGCCCCAAGGGAGAAGCCTTGAATGGTAAGAAGGACACTTTCTGGGGATACTTACAGGAAGTTGCAGTTAGGCTGAAGGTGCCAAGAAGAGTGTTCAGGACAAAGGAGGCGCAGCCGCAGTGTGGCTGCACAGCAGCTGGTGGAGAGGAGGGCTGAGTGCTGCTCTGTTTGAAGTCTGGAAGGGAGAGGAGCAGCAGGATTTCCCGAAGTGAGGATTTCGAAACTGCCACTTCAGTAATGATATTGGATGAATATTTCTTTGTGCCAAGTTAGATTTAGATTTTTGGAAGAAGTATTTTAAAACATGTGTGACTGGCTTTAAATATACCATTTTGCCAATTTTATTTTTTTTTTTCATTTACATTAATATTTCCTTCTGAAGAGTGAATAAATCTTTAAAAAATTTTCTGAGCCGGCGCCGCGGCTCACTAGGCTAATCCTCCACCTAGCGGCGCCGGCACACCAGGTTCTAGTCCCGGTTGGGGCGCCGGATTCTGTCCCGGTTGCCCTTCTTCCAGGCCAGCTCTCTGCTGTGGCCAGGGAGTGCAGTGGAGGATGGCCCAGGTGCTTGGGCCCTGCACCCCATGGGAGACCAGGAAAAGCACCTGGCTCCTGGCTCCTGCCATCGGATCAGCGCGGTGTGCCGGCCGCAGCGCGCCGGCCGCGGCGGCCATTGGAGGGTAAACCAACAGCAAAGGAAGACCTTTCTCTCTGTCTCTCTCTCTCACTGTCCACTCTGCCTGTCAAAAAAAAAAATAAATAAAATAAAAAAATAAAATAAAAAAATAAAAAAAAATTTTCAAAATACATTTGTTTCAGAGAGAGATGGACAGGCAGAGAGGGCTCCCGTCCACTGGTTCACTCCTCAAATGCCTGCAAAGGCCAGTGCTGGGCCAGGAACTCCATCCCACGTGGATGGCAGGACCCTGAGCCGTGCTGCCCCCTAGGGTGTGCTTTAGCCTGAAGCTGTCATTGGGAGTTGCGCCAGGCCTTAAACTCAGACAGGAATATGAATGTGGGTGCATTTGAATAAACCTGTTGGAAGTTCAAACTGTGAACCCCAAGCTGTAAAATGATGGTAGGCTTTGTAAATAGGAAAGATTAAACAATCAAAACCTGAGCCTGTTTGCAGGAGAATTACACATACTAAGCTTCTTCCTTTTTTTTTTTTTTTAATTTTATTTATTTGAAAGGGAGAGTTACAGAGGGAGTGAGAGAGAGTGAGCATCTGTCCACTGCTTCACTCACCAAATGGCCCAAACAGCCAGAGCTAGCCCAGGTCGAAACCAGGAACCAGGAGCTTCAGAGACCTTTGGAATTTCCTGATGAGGCACCTTTGGTGGGCTCTGGGATACCTTTAAAAAGGGGCAGAGTTACCAGGGGGAACCAACAGAGTGATGAGGGGTCTTAGCTGCAACCCTGGACTCGGGGAGTGGCACCGACCACTAATGGCCAGTGACTTGATCAGTCATGCCTCCGTAGTGAGGCTGTCTCCTTGCATTGGATCACAGAGGACTCTGATCAGTTTAGGAAGCACTGACATTTGAACAATGTTGAGTTGATATTCCATTTTATGAACATGGTATGTTGCTGTAAGTCTTTGACTTTTTTTTATCAGTATTTTGTAGTTTTAAGCATATAGATTTTGAACATATTTTTCTAAAAATTGTTTTAAATATTTATTTCTTTGAAAGTCAGAGTTACACAGAGAGAGGAAAGGCAGAAAGAGAGAGAGAGATCGATCTTCCATCTGATGGTTCACTCCCCAGTTGGCTGCAACGACCGGAGCTGCGCTGATCCGAAGCCAGGAGCCAGGAGCTCCCCCCAGCCCTGGGTCTCCCACGTGGTTGCAGGGGCCCAAAGAGTTGGGCCATCTTCAACTGCTTTCCCACACCATAGCAGAGAGCTGGATAAGAAGTGGAGCAGCCAGGTCTCCAACCACTGCCCATGTGGGATGCTGGCACTCCAGGCCAGGGTGTTAACCTGTTGCACCACAGCGCTGGTCCTTAAGTATTTCATATTTTTATATTATTGAATTTTCACTTGTCTTTTTGTTAATTTAGAGGCATAAAATTGAATTTTGTATGTTGACTTATATTCTGCAACATGGGCTGAACTCACCTACTTTTTTTTAAGATTTTATTAATTATTTATTTATTTGAGAGTCATAGACGGAGAGAAGGAGAGAAGGAGAGAGAGAGAGAGAGAGAGAAGAGAGGTCTTCCATCTGCTGATTTACTCCCCAAATGCCCACAACAGCCGGAGCTGAGCCAGTCCAAAGCCGGAGCCAGGAAATTCTTCCAGGTCTCCTATCTGGGTACAGGGGCCCAAACACTTGGGCCATCTTCCACTGCTTTTCCAGACCATAAGCAGAGAGTCGGATTAGGAAAAGGAGCAGCTGGGACTGAACCAGCTGGGATGCTAGTGCCACAGGTGGAGGCTTAGCCTACTATGCCACAGCACCGGTCCCTAAACTCACCTATTACACTGTTTTTATTAGGTTCTGTAGCTTCTTTGTTGGTGGTGGTGACTTACTGGGATTTTCTAAATAGTTGGTTATATTATCTGGATAGACACAATTATATTTCTTCACTGAGAACCTGTGTAATTTGGTCTCTCTTTCTTGCCTTGTCTCACCAGCTGAGTACTGCAGTGTGGTGTTGAATAGAAATGGTGTGGGCAGTCCTAGACTATCTTGATCTTAGGAGACAAGCACTCAGTCTTTCATGTTTTAGGATGATGTTAGCTGTTGTACATATGTGTGTACGAGGCAGAGAGACAAAGAAAGGGCTTACTTCCACTGGATCCCCAAATTCCCACAGTGGTCTCCAGCTGGGCTGAAACCAGGCACCAGGAACCCAGTCCAAGGCTTCCATGTGGGTGGCAAAGACCCCACTACTTGAGCTGTCTCCTGCTACCTCCCAGAGTCTGCATTAGCAGGATGCTGGAGCTGGGAGCAGAGCCAGGCACTCTGGTGTGGGATGGCGCATCCACCAGGCGCAGCGCCTGCCCCAGTTGTCGCTACGTTTAAAGATGTCCGTCATCAGACTGAGGAAGTTTCCTTCTTTCAGAGTTTTCTGAGGGTGTCAAGGATCAGTGTTGGATTTCGTCCTCTGCATTTATTCACATAATCATTTTTTTCCTCTTTGTAATCAGTTGAAATGGTGAATTATATTGATAGATTTTCAAATGTCAGATTGATTTTTCATTTCTGGGAGAAGCCTCCCTGGGGTGTGATTTATTTATTTATTTTTAAGTTGAAAATAAGAGAAACACAGAGACAGTGAGAGATAAAAGATCTTCCGTCAGATGGTTTACTTCCTAAATGCAGGCTGAAGCCAGGAGTCAGAACTGCATCCGTGTGGACGGCAAGGGACCCCAGCACTTGAGCCATCACCTGGCCTCCCAGAGTGTGCCTTAGCCGGAAGCTGCCATCAGAGCTGGGATTTGAACCTAGGCACTCCATTACGGAACATTGGCTTCCCAAGTGGGCTTATTTTGTTTTGTTTTGTTTTGTTTTTGGACAGGCAGAGTTAGTGAGAAAGAGAAAGGTCTTCCTTCCGTTGGTTCGCCCCCCAAATGCGCTGCGCCAATCCAAAGCCAGGAGTCCCATGCAGGTGCCAGGCCCAAGCACTTGGGCCATCCTCCACTGCCTTCCTGGGCCACAGCAGAGAGCTGGACTGGAAGAGGAGCAGCCAGGACAGAATCCGGCGCCCCGACTGGAACCCCGGGGTGCTGGCACCGCAGGCCGAGATTAGCCTAGTGAGCCGTGGCGCCCAAGTGGGGTCTTAACCACTGCATCAAACACCCACCCCACCCTGTGGATTGTGATTTTTGTCCTTTCTGTTTGTTGCCACATTGGATTTGCTCGTGTCTAGCTGAAGATTTTTGTGACTGCATTTATGAAGAATATCAATTTGCTTTCTTCTATTGTAATGTCTTTATGGTTTTGGTTTCAGAATGATGCTAGCTTTGTAAAACTGGCTGGGTGGCGTTCCTTCCGTTTTCCTTACCTGCAGTAGTCAGTGTAGAATGCAGATGTTTCTTTTCCAGATGTGTAGGTTTCAGCCATACGGCCTTCCTAACAAGAGCGTTTTTTTTTTTTTTAATTTTTAAAGGCTTTAAAATACAGATATGGGGGCCTATTCAGGGGTCTCTTTCTTCTTGAAGCAACCTCCACGTTGTTGAACTTACGGACATAAAGAGTTGTTGTCAATATGTCTGCAGTGTCTGTAGAGCCTGTGAGAATGGTGATTCTGTCTTCTCTCTCTCCTGTCTTATTCAGGCCAGCTGGAGATCTGTCAATATTATTGATTCATCCACAGAACCAGCTTTTGGTTTCATTGATTTTTCTCTGTTGTTTTTCTGTATTCAAGTTCGTTGATTTTTTTGTTTGTTTCTGCTTGCTTATTTTTTTTTTCTTGTTTGGGTTTAATTTGCCATTGTTTTCTTTAGGATCTTAAGTTGGGTGTTCAGATTATTGACTCAAGGCCCTTTTCTAGTATAAACATTTTAAATATTTATAAAATGAAAAATGCCTACTTTTTTTTTTTTTTTTTTTTTTTTTTTTTAGAAAAAGGATTTATTTATTTTATTTGAATGTTAGAGTTACAGAGGAGGGAGAGGCAGAAGCAGAAAGAAAGTCTTCCATCTGCTGGTTCACTCCCCAAATGGCTGCAACAGCCGGAGCTGGGCCGATCTGAAGCCAGGAGCAAGAGTTTCTTCTGGGTCTCCTATGCCTGTGTAGGGGCCCACACACCTGGGCCATTTTCCACTGCTTTCCCAGGCACATTAGCAGGGAGCTGGATCAGAAGTGGAGCAGCTAGGACTTGGATCGGCGCCCATATAGGATGCCGGTGTTGCAGGCAGCGGCTTTACCTGCTGTGACACCAGCTCTTCTGCCTGCTCTAGCCAAGTCATTCCAGACACATTTGGTCTCATTTGCAAAATAATTCCTTTATGTTAGAGTCAGAACCAGCAGTAATCGCTTTAAAACTCAGTGGGTTCCTGAAAGAAGGCATTCTTTCTCAAAGTATTTCCTAAGGACCTCTGTGTTGCCACTACAAAATGTTCAGGTTCTTATGCCACTGGTTTGATGTTTACACACAAGTGGCTGTGTGTGTGTGTGTGTGTGTGTGTGTGTAAAGAATCTCAATAAATCAACAAATCTTTGTAGCTGTAGTATAAGCCTATGACATATTTTCTTTGTCAGTCTCTCAGAATAGCTTGAAAGAGGGGGTTTGAAATATCTTTGCTAAGAGAATGATGAAATGTGGTGTATCTGTATAACAGGATACTGCATAGCAGAATGAACTAAGATTTGTAACAGCAGGGTAGATCTTGCAGATTCTGAGGTGGGCAAAGGATCAGATGCAGAATAGCCCACTGCAAGATTCCATTTGTGAGTTCGGGAATGGCAGGTTATGAGGTTAGAGGTGAGGACAGAGGCTTCCAGGACCGGGGGAGGTGGTTTAGGGCACAGGTAGCTTGTGGTGCTGGAGATGTGTCTTGATGTGAGTACGATTCTGTGAGCGTCTTTACTGTGTGACGGCTCATTGACTGTCACACTTAGGAGTTACGCACTTTGCTATTCAATATACTTCATAGTTTTGTTTTTAAAGATTTATTTATTTATTTGAAAGAGTTAGAGAGGAAGAGGAAGAGTGAGCAACCTTCCATCCACTGATTCACTCCCCAAATGGCCAGACTGAAGCCAGTAGCCAGGAGCTCCATCTGGGTCTCCCACATAGGTGGCAGGGGCCCGAGCACTTAGGCTGTCTTCCTTTGCTTTTCCCAGGCAATGAGCAGGGAACTGGATTGGAAGTGGGGCAGCTGGGACTTGAACTGGTGTCCGTATGGGATGCTGGCATCCCAGGCAGCGGCTTACATCACAGCCTGGCCCCTCCTCAGTATACTTCAAAGAGAAGTTAAAACAGCACACTACACAGAATTAACCAAAAGTGTAGTCGTTGGTTGTGGTTAAAGCTTAACATTTCATAAGACCAGAGAGATGACTTTTTTCTGGCACAAACACTTGCTCTCTCTCAAAAGTGATTTATTTTAACATTATTTAATTGGGGGAAATGCTGATGAATATTACACTGTAAAATAAGGGGAAATAAAATATATGTAGTCAAACTATTTTTAAAGAACTCTTCTTGGGGGCTAGTGTTGTGGCCTAATGGGTTTAGCTGCTGCCTGCAGCACTGGTGCCCACATGGGAGGATGGCCCAAGGTCCTTGGGCCCCTGCAACCTGGTGGGAGACCTGGATGGAGCTCCTGGCTTCGAACTGACCCAGTCCTGGCTGCTGGGGCCATTTGGGGAGTGAATCAGCATATTAAAGATCTCTCAATCTTTATCTTTTCCTCTCTCTCTTTCCCAAATAAAATAAAACAAATCTTTGAAAAAAAAAAAAAAAAAAAAGAAAAACTCTTCTAAGACTTCACACTGTTTTAGATTAAGGACAGTCTCTGGAGAGAGTCATTGATTCAAGTAACAAGAAACTCATTGTAGTTTTCATTTGTATTTCTGTCATTATTAATGGAGGTCAGTGCCTTTCGGTGTGCTCAGCAGTCATTTGTGTTTCTTCGTGTTGCTCACTTGCCTGTTGGGTCTTTACTGATCAGATTGGCTTCTGGGGCCAGGGCTTCTCCATGCCAGCTGGGCTTTGAGTCACCCGGAGGAGCTGTTGCCTTAGGAGTGCCAGGACCCCCTGGTTAGGGTCTGTGGGGGTTGGGCCTGGGCCTCAGCGTCTTTGTTATCTTCCTTTTGCATACATTTTACTATGGCAACGTGTGTGGAATCTAAGAAGCTTTTGACCTTATATTTCCCCTTCAGTATTTTCTCCTTAAACCAGCAGCCTCGTCCACTAATGATAACCCACTGTCCCAGGATTCCTTTCTTAAGAGCTGTTTTTATCAAGAAGTATAAATCACATACAGAAAAAAAAAATGAAAGCAAGCACAGCTGAATGAGCTGTTGTAAAGCAGCCACCCATATAAGTCCTGCAGAGGGCAGGAGCCCCCCTGCGGGCAGCACCCGGGAGCCCTGTGTGGCCGTTCTGGTCACCAGCATGCTCTTCCCCAGGGATCAACAGACACGTCTCATGGAAATCTCTTTCAGGGTTAATTTTTCATTTGCCTTGTGGGAAATCTGTAGCCATTTTGAGCAAGTTTACTTTAAAACTATCGTTAGCTTTCCAGCAGGTCTCTGCTCTCCTGTTTGCAAGCGCTTCCTCCTCATTCTCACTCTGCTGGTCAGCAGGCATGATTCCCCCCCACAAGTCAAGAAGGTATTTTCCAGGACAGGTGTGTAGATGTTCTGTTAGGACGTCTACGGTCCAGCTCTGGCTCCTGACCCCAGCTTCCTGATAGTGCAGACCCTGGGAGGCAGTGCTGATGGCTCAGGAGAATGAGTTCTTGCTACCCCCGTGGGAGACTGGGCTGAGCTCCGGGCCTTGTTCCAATCCTGCCTTTGCAGGCATTTGGGCAGTGAACCGTCAGATGGCGACTTTCTCTGTCTCTCTCTCTGCTTGTGCCTCTGCTTTTCAAATAAATAAAAAACTTTCATATGTTTTATTGTGTTTTTACTGGACACATAAAAACTGCCTATTTATGGGACACACTGTTCTGATAGATGGATGCAGTGTGCAATGATCAAATCAGGGTAATTTGCACATCTGTTGCCTTAAACACTTATCACCCTTCCGTGTTGGGAATACTCAAAAATCTTCTAGGTATCTTGAAATATACAATAAATTACTGCTACCTATAGTCCCTCCACTGCACTGTAGAGCACTAGAACTTTACCTTCCCACCTGGATGTAGTTCTATCCCCATTAACCAACATGCCTGCCCGCCCACCCGCCCTCCCAGCCTCTGATCACCGCTGTTCTCCACATCTCCGTCTGGGAACACGCAGCATTTGCCTTTCTGTGCTTGTCTTACTCCACATAGCCTGATGTCCTCTAGATTTGTCTGTGTTGTCGCAAATGACAGGATTTCATTCTTTTTGAATGACTGAATAGTATTCCGTGTGTATGCATTGCAGATTTTCTTTGTCCACTCCTCTGTCAGTGGGTGGAGTCCCTGTCTTGGCTCGTGTGTTGCAGTCCAGGTACCCCTTGGGCAGACTGGCTTCCTTCCCTGTGTGATATGTCCCCAGCAGTGGGCTTGCTGGGCCTTATGGGAGTTTAGTTTTCAGGGAATCCTCAGGCTGTTCCATAGTGACTGTGCTCACCCTCGCGTTCCTCGGCTGCCTGTGAGTTCCCTTCCTCCTCATCCTTGCCAGCATTTTTTTTTTTTTTTGTCTTTCTGATGCCAGCTGTTCTGATGAGGTCAGGTGATGCCTTGCTTTGATTTGCACTTGTTGGGTCATTAGAGATATTGAGCATTTTTTCAGATACTTGCTGAGCGTTTGTGTATCTTTTTTGAGAAGTGTCTTTTTGAGGTCTTTTGCCCATTTTAGAATCAGATTATTTGTGGCTTTTCGCTCTTGAGTTCCTTCTGTGTTCTGGAAGTAACCCCTTGTCAGATGGAGAGTTTGCCAGTATTTTCTCCTGTCCTGCGGCTGTCTCTCCACTCCAGTGCTCGTTTCCTTGGCTGTGCAGAAGCAGCTTAGTTTGATGTAGTTGCATCACCAGGCGTTCTGTGTCACACCCTGGACGTAAGCAGTTTTCTTGCTTCAACTTTTTGGGCCACTTTACCATGTGATAGAAACCACCCAGACCTGGCTCACGAGGACATCTGGGCACAGGCACTGTTGCTTATGTCCCGAGCATGCTGGACAGCGGGCTGTGGCCGCTGCCTTGGGAACCCGTGGGACCTGGGACGTAGCTGCAGCCACGCAGCCGGCCTCAGCAGGTGGGTCCTTCTGGAGTCCCTGCTGCTCTGCCTTCCCTGTTTCCTGTTGAGTCCTAGAGCGAGTGCGCTGTGTTCGTGGAGCTTGTGTCCTATGCTCATGTCCTCTGGGAAAGCAAATAGGTTTTTCTCTCTTTTATAGAGCAAAGTGAACGTGTCCCATAAGAGAGGTGTGTCTAAATGTAAGCTCAGCATTTGGGTGCTTGGTGTTAAAAACAAGAAAGTCCACTCTAAAAAGTCTGTGTCAGTCTTAGAAATACATTCCTTTTAAATGTATTCGTGATCTTGTAGGTATTGAGCTCCCTCGTGTGATGGAGAATCATGTAGCTAAAAACTCCACCCTTGTTTTAGCCAGTTGCAGGGATCCCTACTTTGTTTTGTTTTTAAAAAAAAAAATTTTTTTTTTTTTGACAGGCAGAGTGGACAGTGAGAGAGAGAGACAGAGAGAAAGGTCTTCCTTTGCCGTTGGTTCACCCTCCAATAGCCGCTGCGGCCGGCGCACTGCGCTGATCCGATGGCAGGAGCCAGGTGCTTTTCCTGGTCTCCCATGGGGTGCAGGGCCCAAGCACTTGGGCCATCCTCCATTGCACTCCCTGGCCACAGCAGAGAGCTGGCCTGGAAGAGGGGCAACCGGGACAGAATCCGGTGCCCCGACCGGGACTAGAACCCGGTGTGCCGGCGCCGCTAGGTGGAGGATTAGCCTAGTGAGCTGCAGCGCCGGCCCCTATTTTGTTTTACGAGTGAACTCAATGAGGTGTGGTGACTCAGCATCCTGCTGTCACAAACGCTGGCACTTCCTGGCACTGCTTTTACCAAGAACCTTCTGGCTTATGGACCATTAGCCTTTTTTCCAGTGTGATCTTTCTGCGTGCAGGGAAGGTTTGGAGAGTGGCAGACGCTCTAAGACCAAGAGCGGATGTGACTAGCACACCGGCTTTGACACCACACTGACAAGAGTGGATGTGACTGGCACACCGGCTTTGACACCACACTGATGGAGCTTTCGTGGGGCAGAGGTTCTTCGCTCTGGGTCACCATGAAACTTCGTGAGCACAGGCTCTCTGCGGACTCACTGTGATAACTAAGTTAACAAGCGGCCGTGAGCCGGGCATGGCTGGCTGGGGCCGAGCGCCTTGGCTCCGCGAGTGGCGTGTAGCACCACTGTGGGGGAGGTCTTTGGGTTCTAGTGTAGCTCATCCATCTAGTCCCAGACCAAGCATTGATGTTACCATCCCACCCCGCTAACTTTCCTCCTGCTGCTAGTGGGAGAGTCTGAGAGACAGATGTAATGGAGCGCTTAGGATAAGCACACAGAAGCAAGAGGCTGTCACGGAGAAGGGGCCACTGTGCCGTCTTCATGGCTTAGCACCTAGCGGTTAGGCACCTAACTGTTGCCGTGCTGCCCTGATTCAAGGACGTGTGTCTGAGTTACAGTCAAACCCAGTGACCCTTCGGGTTTGAGTGCCTCCACACACCTGTGCTGTGGATGGATTGGGTTTAGTTGATGGGAAGTTTTTTTCGTGCTCATCCATTTGCCCTCTGCTTACATGACCCATATCAGTTACCTTATAGACTCCTTCCCAAACTCATTTCCAGATAATGTAGGGTAACTTTAGCATTCATCACCTAGCACAGACAAAGCCTTAATTCTGCAAAATAAATAAATAAATAAATAAAAATAATTAAACAAAAAACCCAGGGTTTCTAAATGTGGTAAAAATCGTTTCCCACGAGACGGGCAGGAATCAATTTACTGGTTGCTGAATATTTAGTGATACACTTGATTGCTTTTGTGGTTCCAGATAGCAATTATTTCTAATATAATTTATTTTGCAGTGAGGGCCGAGGCAAGTTGACGGTATTTTCAGTTAAAGCTATGTTAGCAACCATGTGTGGTGGAAAAATGCTGGACAAATTGCGATGTAAGTATTTCCATATTATTTGAAAATCCTTATTTTCAAATTAGGCCTTTTAAACAACTGTACGTGAATGCTTTCAAAATTTTGGATGGTGCTTTATGGAGCTTTCTCGTTTTCCTGTCTCCACATCACTCACTCTGCCACCACTCACTCACTATGTGAATTACGCCACCTACTGTTCAGATGAGAAAGTTAAAAGATTTAATTCAGTGTTTGCGTGAGAAAATTGAAACTATTCAAAATGGTAATTTTGGCATTTTAAAAATTCTTAAAAACATATTCCATATTGTGAAAAGTTATGCTTGAGAGATTTTGGTCAGAAAATAAATTTGATCGCTTTTACTGCGTTTGTCAAGTCTAGCCCTTTTCTCGATAACTATCCTTCAACATGTGGTATTTGCTGTGATTAAACTATTCCTCAGTATCTTAGTGTCAGGCTCAATTATCTAGACATTGGGAGCTTATTTTTTTCTTTCAGTTGCCTCCCCATTTTGTATGTTTTGCCATTTTCCTGTTCATTAGTTACTGTAGAAAGTGGTTGATGAGATCAAATGAGAAGAAAGGAGCAGCTGCTTGATTTGGTTGTTTACGTTTCTTATTTATTCACTGCTAGGTAGTTACTAACTGTCTAAGGTCCGCCACACATTCTGCTGGGTGCTTTACCTACGACTTCTCGTGGAGTCCTGGAGCTCCCCTGGAGCAGCAGGTGGCATTTTCAGTCTGTAGCAGAGTTAGCTGAGGGGTAACCCTGGGATTTCAGCCTGGCTGTCTGCCTTGTTTCTCCCCCCTGTGCTGGTGCTGTGCTGGGAGACAGGCGTTGCTGCAATGCCCTGTGCAGTGTGCAAGGACCTGTAGAGCAAGAATTTCAGGAGGCTGATGCCGTGTGTTCCAGTGTGTGAGACAGTGTGAATTTATTTGTTGAAAAAACTGGGTTCTTGGGGCCAGTGCTGTGGCTCAGCCGGTTAAAGCCACGGCCTGCAGTGTCGGTATCTCATATCACTGATATGAGTCCTGGCTGCTCCAATTCCAACCCAGCTCTCTGCTATGGCCTGGGAAAGCAGTAGAAGATGGCCCAAGTCCTTGGGCCCCTGTACCCACGTGGGAGACCCAGAAGAAGCTCTTGGCTCCTGGCTTTGGATCAGCACAGCTCTGGCTGTTGCAGCCATCTGGGGGGGTGAACCAGCGGATGGAAGACTTCTCTCTGTCTCTCCTCTCTCTGTAACTTTGCCTTTCAAATAAATAAATAGATCTTTTTAAAAAAAAGAAAGAAGAAAGCTTTGTTCTCTGTCCTGGAGCATTTCTCATCAGTTGGATTTTGATGACCGCATCTTTTTTATGTTCCTTGTGTCCTACTTATTTCTTTTTGAATTGGAAGATATAGATGCTTGATCCGATTCAAGTACAAATTTTTGGGCAAGATTACTTCATTGATGCATTTGTCCGCTGTGCTTCTTACCTGTTACCATGACATTGGAAGTTGGAAAGCTAGATGTCCCACTAGCCCAACAAAGATCTAGGATAATGTTCTTGGCCAGCTGTTAACTGACATCACCATTTCAGAATCAGCTATTATGCAGACCATATTTTTGATAATACTATTATTTTATTTAAGTGCTTTTCTGAAATTTTTCACATTCTATCTCAAAATATTCTTTAAAAAAAAAAAAAGATTTATTTGGGCCGGCGCCGCAGCTCACTAGGCTAATCCTCCGCCTTGTGGGGCCAGCACACTGGGTTCTAGTCCCGGTCGGGGCGCCGGATTCTGTCCCGGTTGCCCCTCTTCCAGGCCAGCTCTCTGCTGTGGCCAGGGAGTACAGTGGAGGATGGCCCTAGTGCTTGGGCCCTGCACCCCATGGGAGACCAGGATAAGTACCTGGCTCCTGCCATCGGATCAGCGCAGTGCACCGGCCGCAGCACACCGGCCACGGCGGCCATTAGAGGGTGAACCAACGGCAAAGGAAGACCTTTCTCTCTGTCTCTCTGTCACTGTCCACTCTGCCTGTCAAGATAAATTAAAAAATTTAAAAAAAAAGAAAAAAAGAGATTTATTTTAATTATTTGAAAGACAGAATTACAGAGAGGTAGAGCCAGAGAGAGAGAGGGAGAGAGAGGTCTTCTATCCACTAGTTAACCCCCCAAATGACTGCAATGGCCAGAGCTGAGCTGATCCAGAGCCAGGAGCTTATTCCAGGTCTCCCACGTGGGTGCAGGGGCCCAAGGACTTGGGCCATCTTCCACTGATTTCCTAGGCCATAGCAGAGAGCTGGATCAGAAGTGGAGCAACCAGGACTCCAATTGGTGCCCCTGGGGGATGCCGGTGCTGCAGGCTATGGCTTTAATCTTCTGTGCCACAGTGCCGGCACCTCAAAATGTTTTTTGAGTTGGAGTTTCTTAATTCACTTTTCAGAGGAAGATGTTGCGGCTGGCACTGTGGCTTAATGGGTAAAGCCACTGCCTGCAGCACCGGTATTCCATAGGGATACCAGTTTGAGTCCTGGCTGTTCCACTTCTGATCCAGCTCCCTGCTGATGTGCCTGGAAAGCAGCAGAAGATGGTCCAAGTGCTTGGACCCTCGCACCCATGTGGGAGACCTGGAATAAGCTCCAGGCTCTTGGCTTTGGATCATCCTAGCTCTGGCTATTGTGGTCGTTTGGGAGTGAACCAATGGATGGGATGGGAGACATTTCTTTCTTTCTTTGTCTCTGCCTCTCTGTAGCTCTGCTTTTCAAATAAATAAATCTTTTAAAAAATAGGAAGATATTATAATATCAATGAAATTATATTTCATTCAAACACAGAAAACTAAAGCTGAAAATTTGTCTGCTTTTTGATGATGATACCAGACAATATACATGTCATCTTTATTTTTTAAAGATTTATTTATTTATTTGAGAGGCAAAGTTACAGACAGACAGAAGGAGAGACAGAGAGAAAGGTCTTCCATCTGCTGGTTCACTCCCCTAATGGCCACAACAGAGCTGGGCTGATCTGAAACCAGGAGCTTCTTCCAGGTCTCCCACATGAGTGCTGGGGCCCAAGCACTTGGACCATCTTCTGCTGCTTTCCCAGGGAGCTGGATTAGAAGTGGAGCAGCCGGACTCTAACTGGTGCCAAATGTTATGCCCGCGTGGCAGGCGGTGGCTTGATCCCCTGTGCCACAGCACTGGCCCCTGTATGTGCCATCTTTAATGGTGCTGGGGAGAATGGTTGAAAACAGTGGAAAAGTGATGCAGAACTGCATGTTCTGGATGGCTCTGGGGTCTAAGGTTTACCTGGAACATTGATATGGAGGCAGCTCACCTGACCAAGTACTAAAATCACTACCAGCCACTCGTGGCTAGAAGTGAGGAAGAGCCAATTCCAGTACCATGTGGGTTTGGGAAGGGTCAGGTGGCTGCAGGCTTGGACATGGCTTCTGGACTTGGGGTTCAAGTGGCAGAGGTGCTTGCGAGGGCCGGCAGGACCGTCGCTGTGCATAGTGTTGGGCTGGGCAGGGTCTCACGGCACCATGCCTGTGCAGTCCAGGTCTGTTTTCTTTGGGGTTTGTTGTCTTCATGCCCCCAATGCTAGCCTCTCTAGCATGTGTAGCTCTGTCTTGTTATTTTTTATTGTTAATTGTCATGGTGAGGGGCTGAGGTGTTTACTGTGAGTAAAATTTTCAGGTATTGAAGCTTCCCTCTACTTTTTAAATTTTAATCATCAGGGGTGGAAACTGCTTTGCAAATGTGGCCTGTGCCTTCCCTGTGAAACAGAGCTCACTGATGGTGATAGAAGCCTTGTTCACCTCCCAGGGATGCTGTCTTCCAACAGCGGTCGTCCTCTGATGCGGAGGGTGCTGAGGGAGGCCTGGGGCTGTTTGTCCCGTGCTTTGGGCCTGCTGGGCCTTTTCTACTCTTGAGCTTGTTCTTGGTGGTGGCGGTGGGGTGTGCACCTGTCCCTTATCACTGGCAACTATGATGGTATTGTGAGTGTACAGCCTCTGGAGATCTTATTTCTGATTTACTACTTCTAATATCCTACGAACAGAGACAGTGTGACCAAACTTCTTAGCATTGTCTTTAAAGTGAAGATTTGAAATGATTACCTTTAGGAAAGAAGCACTTGAGTTTTGTAGTACTGTTGTTGGTTTTGGCCATCGTGTCCTGTTGCTTTCTATTTATTTATTTATTTATTTTTTAACTTTTTTTTTTTTGATAGGCAGAGTGGACAGAGAGAGAGAGACAGAGAGAAAGGTCTTCCTTTGCCGTTGGTTCACCCTCCAATGGCCGCCATGGCCGGTGCGCTGCGGCTGGCACATCATGCTGATCCAAAGCCAGGAGCCAGGTGCTTCTCCTGGTCTCCTGTGGGGTGCAGGGCCCAAGCACTTGGGCCATCCTCCACTGCACTCCCGGGCCACAGCAGAGAGCTGGCCTGGAAGAGGGGCAACTGGGACAGAATCCGGCACCCCGACCGGGACCAGAACCCGGGGTGCTGGCACCGCAGGCAGAGGATTAGCCTATTGAGCCGCGGCACCGGCCTCCTTTTGCTTTCTAGTTCTCAGCTACATTCCATCTAGTTGAGGTGGCTGAATATTAGTATAATAGCCAAACAGAACCTTACATTGTACATCCTATAATATCGATACTCATTTTCTTCTGCCTACTTTTTCTGTCATCTTGGTTCTTCATTTCTCCAGTTGGTTATTGGCTGCACTCTACTATTCTGTTAATGTGTGTGTGTGTGTGTGTGTGTTTGCTTTCAAACTTTTATTTAATGAATATAAATTTCCAAAGTACAGCTTATGGATTACAATGGCTTCCCCCCCATAACGTCCCTCCCACCCGCAACCCTCCCCTTTCCCACTCCCTCTCCCCTTCCATTCACATCAAGATTCATTTTCGTTTCTCTTTATATACAGAAGATCAGTTTAGCATACATTAAGTAAAGATTTCAACAGTTTGCTCCCACACAGAAACATAAAGTGAAAAATGCTGTTTGAGTACTAGTTATAGCATTAAATCTCAATGTACAGCACACTAAGGACAAAGATCCTACATGAGGAGTAAGTGCACAGTGACTCCTATTGTTGACTTAACAAATTGACACTCTTGTTTATGGCCTCAGTAATCACCCTAGGCTCTTGTCATGAGCTGCCAAGGCTATGGAAGCCCCCTGAGTTCACTGACTCTGATCATATTTAGACAAGGCCATGGTCAAAGTGGAAGTTCTCTCCTTCCTTTAGAGAAAGGTACCTCCTTCTTTGATGACCCATTCTTTCCACTGGGATCTCACTCGCAGAGATCTTTCATTTAGGTTTTTTTTTTTTCCCCCAGAGTGTCTTGGCTTTAAAACTTTTTATTTGAGAATTCTATTTATTTTGCAATCTCCAAAGGACTGCAATGGCCTGGGCTGGGCCAGGCCAAAGCTCGAAGCTGGGAACCAATCCCAGTGTCCCATGTGGGTGGCAGGGCCAGAACTACTCAAGCCATTACTTGCTGCCTCCCAGTGCGCACTAACAGGAAGCTGATGGGAAGCGGATCAAGACTCAAACCAAGGCACTCCTGTGTAGGATGCAGGCGTCCCTGCTGGCGTCCTAACCGCCAAGTTAAACGCCTGCCCCTAATGTTCCCATTAAATTAGGTTTTCTAATTTAGGTAGAACATGTCTTGGCATTCCTACTTTTTCTTTCTTCCTTTTTTAAAAATCTTTCTGCTTTTTACTTTTCAACTTAGAATTTTTTCTTAAATTTTATCCCATTTTTTTCTAATTTGACATTTTTTGTTTTAAAGGCAAGATAGCGTCTGAAGTGACTTAGTATTGAAATGTTAGATTTTTCAGATGTGTCCTACAAGAATTTTTCTCCTGAGTTTTCATACATGTTGTAGCCATTATGGGCAACACCTGAGAATCAGAGATAGCTCCTGTCTAGAACACAAACTCTGCTTTTTTGTCTTATTTATTTATTGATTTGAAGGACAGAGACACATACATACATGTACACACATGTGTGCATGCGCGCACACACACAGGGAGGGAGGGAGAGAGTTAGAGAGAGAGAGAGATCTTTCATTTCCTGGTTACTCCCCAAATGCCTGAAACAGCTGGGGCTGGGCCAGGCAGAAGCCAGGAGCCAGGAACTCCATCCTGGTCTCCCATTTGAGTGGTAGGAACCCTAGTACTGGGGCCACGAACGCTGCATCCCAGGTGCATTCACAGGAAACTGGATTGGAAGTGGAGATGGGATTTGGTCCCAGGCCCTTGGATGTGGGATGTGGGCATCCTAGGTGGTGACTAGACCCACCATGCCACAACACCTGTTCCCAAAATACAGACTTTAATTAAAAACATGTCAGAGCTCAGTAGAATCAGAAACTCAGAATATTAACTCAGAAGAAAAAAAGAACAAAATTTGCGGACTGTGAAGCCCACTACTTACTAAACCATACTTAAGCATCAATGAATTTATGTGGTTTATTTACCTTGTTTAATTTGCTATGTATTTTCTATAAAAGTCTCCTCTTCAAACCCCATTTAGTTGTATTAAAAGATAGGAGCAAAGGGCTGGCACTGTGGTGCAGTAGGTTAATCCTCCGCCTATGGCACCAGCATCCCATAAGGGCACTGGTTCTAGTCCCGGCTGCTCCTCTTCCTCATCTAGCTCTCTGCTATGGCCTGGGAAAGCAGTGGAAGATAGCCCAAGTGCTTGGGCCACTACACCAGTGTGGGAGACCTGGAAGAAGCTCCTGGCTCCTGGCTTCGGGTTACCCCATCTCTGGCTGTTGCAGCCATTTGGGGAGTGAACCAGCGGATGGAAGACCTTTTTCTATGTCTTTCCTTATCACTGTCCATAACTCTACCTGTCAAATGGAAAAAAAAAATCTTAAAAACGAAAACCGAACTGTAAGTCATGATGTCCTCCGGTTGCAGACATTCTGATGCAGTGATAGAACTTCATTCTTTTTTATAGCTGAATATTTCCTTGTGCATTTCTTTATCCATTCTTCTTGGTTGCAGTGGTTTCCATAATGAAAACTTGAAATGGCTTTAATGTCCAGCAGGGGGCACTGAGTGCAGTTTGGGATACCCATGTGGTTGTGTTTACACATCTGGTTCACAGAGGCCATTAGAACACCCACACCCACATCCAGTGCCTGACTCCAGCTCCCTGCTGTTGCAGACTCTGCAAGGCAGTGACGATGGCTCAAGTAACTGGTTTCCTGCTATCCACATGGGAGGCCTGGATTGACTTCCCTTTTTTTTTTTTTTTTTTTAAATTTTTTAACAGGCAGAGTGGACAGTGAGAGAGAGAGAAAGAGAGAGAGAAGAGAGAAAGGTCTTCCTTTTGCTGTTGGTTCACCCTCCAATGGCTGCCGCGGCCGGTGCGCTGTGACCGGCGCATCACGCTGATCCAAAGGCAGGAGCCAGGTGCTTCTCCTGGTCTCCCATGTGGGTGCAGGGCCCAAGGACTTGGGCCATCCTCCACTGCACTCCCGGGCCATAGCAGAGAGCTGGCCTGGAAAAGGGGCAGCCAGGACAGAATCCGGCGCCCCAACCAGGACTGGAACCCGGTGTGCCAGCGCCGCAGGTGGAAGATTAGTCTATTGAGCTGTGGCGCCGCCCCCTGGATTGACTTCTAACATCCCATGCCTATTGGCAGGCATCTGGGCACTGAACAAATGGATGGAGCTTTCTCTGTCTGACGCACTCTCTTTGTATCTCTGCCTCTCAAGGAATTTTTTTTTTTAAAAGGATCAGATCAAAATATATGAATGTCATATGATTTTGTTTTAAGAATTATTTATTTATTTGAAAAGCACACAGAGAGAGAGAGAGAGATCTTCCATCTGCCGATTCACTTCGCAGATGGCCTCAACAGAGAGAGAGAGGGAGAGAGAGAGAGATCTTCCATCTGCTGATTCACTTCCAAAATGGCCTCAACATCCAGGACTGGCCCAGGCTGAAGCCAAGAGCTTCATCGTAGTCTCCCACGTGAGTGACAGGGACCCAAGTACAAGGCCATCTTCACTGCCTTCTCAGGTGCATTAGCAGGGAGCTGAATCAGAAGTGGGGCAGCTGGGACATGATCTGGCACTGCTGTGGTATAGCTAGTATAGGTCTGTGTGAGCTGGAAGTCCCAGCAAGCCTCCAGTTAATGCCATCCCTCTACCTGTCAGTCAAAATGACCCCTTTCCAGGGTGCACCTGCTTCATCCGGGACCTAGAGGGGATGACACTGTGATAATATGGATGCTGAGCTCCAGGTGTTATTTATGGAGGTGTCATCAATTCCCAGGCACCACCCCCACCTCGTGAAAGAGGCCAGCATTGGTGGGAGCCTGCTCTGTCCTCTGCAGCTGCCTGGGGCTGGAGGTGCTGTTCAGGGGGCCTTTACCGCTCCCCACCCCTTCTTCCTCCATGCAGTCCTCTGACCCGCTCACGAGGGCTACCGCTCACGGTGCACGTGCATTCACTTTCTCACCTTCTGGATGTCTTACCACCTTGTGCACCTGGTACACGTCTGACTCAGACGTGTGAGACCAGAGCCTGCAGCAAAATCAGCATGCTCATGCCAATGTTGGCACTTCCACATGGGAAGCCCGCATGGTGAGGGGAGATTTTAAACACACTTGCATTAATCACAGGAGGAAATCTGAACTATTCCAAAGTGATAGCAAGGATGTTAGACTAGTATCAGTTTGCGTTATTTATCTTTTTCCGTGTTTTTGGTAGCCCAGAGGCGGGAAGACCTGAGATTCCCTCTGCTTTTACCTGGAATTGACTGTTTCTGTGACGTCTCGGTTCTTTGGCTCCTCGCGGTCTCATTAGCACTCGCGGCAGTGAGTCGGTTTCACTCGTCCTCACTAGGGGTTTCTTACCCATTTGTCACTGTGTATTCATCTTGATGGCTTGTGGAGGTGACAGTTGAACCCTAGCAGCGATGCTTGTATTCATACATCCCCAACAACCAGAAGCGTCTCAGAACCGCACAGCTATGAGGTTAGCCTGACATTGGTGTTTTGCGGATAAGGCAAGCAAAGAAGGAAAAGGAAAACGAACCCAGACTGGGGGAGGTGTGGGGCCGCGTCTGAGATCGCTTCTGGCCCCCAGGCATCCTGCCTCCCATTCTGCAGCCGCCTCCACACGGGCTGCCTGCCGTGGCCGCTGAGTTTGGGAGTGCAGCAGGCCCTTGGGGTTCTTGTCTGTAGGCGCTGTGTGTACGTGGTGCTGTGGGTTTGGCTGCTCGACGCGTCGAAATATGACAGGAGGTCGGAATTGCTTGCCAGGGCAAGCTGACCTACAGAAGAGGATGGCTGCCCCGTGTAGTGAGGACAGCAGTCATTCCCAGAGCACATGGCTACCCCGGGGGGTCCGGGAGGGGGGTGTGGAACTTGATGGAGGCCCCAGAGCCTTGTCACCAAGAGAAAATCAGACCCTGTGTGATGATAGCAGCCCGGCAGCACTATTCTGCCTGTCACACACGGAGGACAGGCTGTTTTAAACCTTGTGTGCACATGCACGGCTAGGGGCTCGTTGGTGTTTCTAACAAGGGAAAAAGCCTTTTTTAGCTGGGATCAGCGTGGGGAATCAGCATGCCTTCTTTTAGTGATGTAGAATTGAATTAATGGAGAAATTAACTGGTGATCTGGGCGGTGGTTTAGTCCCTAATGCCACAGGAATTTAAGGCTTTCATTAGAGGACTAGTTTTTTCCACGTTTTTATTAAATTGTGTTGCCTCATTTACTTTGTTATTTCTCTATATACATACTGTAAATTAT
The DNA here is from genome assembly GCF_051225735.1 of Oryctolagus cuniculus. Lineage (NCBI taxonomy): Eukaryota > Metazoa > Chordata > Mammalia > Lagomorpha > Leporidae > Oryctolagus > Oryctolagus cuniculus. Next base: position 182,103,369 of record NC_142868.1, read on the forward strand.
AGATTGATCATTTGTGATGCTTCATTTTTTTTAAAGATTTATTTATTTATTTGAGAGGCAGAGTTACAGAAAGAAAGGGAGAGACAGAGAGAAAGGTCTTTTTTTTTTTTTTTTTTTTACAGAGTGGACAGTGAGAGAGAGAGACAGAGAGAAAGATCTTCCTTTTGCCATTGGTTCACCCTCCAATGGCCGCCGCGGCCAGCACGCTGCGGCCGGCGCACTGCGCTGATCCGAAGGCGGGAGCCAGATGCTTTTCCTGGTCTCCCATGGGGTGCAGGGCCCAAGCACTTGGGCCATCCTCCACTGCACTCCTGGGCCATAGCAGAGAGCTGGCCTGGAAGAGGGGCAACCGGGACAGAATCCGGTGCCCCGACCGGGACTAGAACCCGGTGTGCCGGTGCCGCTAGGTGGAGGATTAGCCTAGTGAGCTGCGGCGCCGGCCGAGAGAAAGGTCTTCTATCCATTGGTTCATTCCCCAAGTGGCCACAATGACTGTAGCCAGGCTGATCTGAAGCCAGGAGCCGGGAGCTTCCTCCAGGCCTCTCACATGAGTGTAGGGACCCAAAGACTTGGATATCTTCCACTGTTTCCCCGGCCATAGCAGAGAGCTGGATGGGAAGTGGAGTAGTCGGGACTTGAACCCTTTCCTATTTGGGATGCTGGCACCACAGGTGGAGGCTTTGCCACACCACAGTGCGCCAGTCCTGGTGATGTTTCATTTAGATTTAAAAATGAGCAGTCCCTTTCAGTGCTTTTCTTTCTGATGAAGGAAGCTAAAGGGAACTAGTCTGAGAAGTTAGAACTTCCTGCACTGTGCCTTCAACTTTGTTGCCTACCAGTATTCCTCTTATTAAACAAACAAACATATCCCTACTTGTTCCCTCACTGTAATATGGGCCTCTTAAATTGTAATTTCTTTATTCCTGAATTTAAAAACCTTGTTTGGTACTTTGCATTTATTCTTGTAACATAGTAACGGAGAGTGACGGAAATGATCTTGTTGTTTTGTGGGGGGGGGTTTAGTCATTTCCCTGGCCGCGCCCTTTTATTACCCTGAGTGAGGTGTGGATGTGTTGGTGTGGGTGTGCTTGTGAAGCTTTGGGAACGCACACTGCGCACTTGGTGGCTGAAGTCTGGACCCAGTGTTTGTGCCACTAGTGGCTGTGGATTAATTACTGTTTCTCCATCAAGGAAAGCACCGAGTAGCAGCAGAAGGCTTGCCTCACAGTAGCCTTAAGCGCATTGGCGTTCACTTTTCTCACGGAAGTTCAGATTTGAGGGTTTCTTTCCGTCTTCCTGCTCTGCACTTAGGGGCCTAAGGTGACCGTTCTGTCTGTGCGTCCATTAGGAACACAAAAGGCTTTCCAGAAGTCTGCCCTGGAGTTGCAGAGTACAGAGCAGGCTGGGAAGCACCTCCCTCTGGGCACAGTGCCCTCTGAGCAGCGGCCCAGAGGGAGTAGACACTCAGCAGGCACCGCGGTGCTTTGTGGGAGGAGCAGCTTGAGAAGCCATGTCGCTGGCGCTCTGCTCTCTCCTGCAGAGCCTCCCTTCTTCCCGTCACCATGGCACATCCAGAGCTGTCCCTCTGCAGCCTTGAGCTTGGCCCGAAACAGCTTCTGTCTTCAAAACGGCTCCACTTGAACACACGCGGATTAGTTCAGCTAGAGCTGCCCCAGGTGCTGTCACTGCTGTAATTCTGACATCATTTTCTAGCTGGTGTTTCATCCTTCCTCCTTCCTGCATCGTGCTGGGCACTGGCACTCTGACGTTCTGGGAAAGTGCCTTCCTGCTGGGGAGGTTTTAGCCGAATCTGAAATGCCTTCATCTTGCAAAGTCTTCTTTCAAGGCAGCAGTGCTCACCATAGTCAGGCTTTGTTTCCCATTGGCTCTCCATGTAGGTGGTCCGTGTACCACCGCCTCTCCCAGCCCTGCCCCTGCTGGTCACCGGGGACTGACATGCCCCGCAGCACTGGCTCCTCCTCTTCCTCCTCCTCCTCTCCTCCTCCTCCTCCCCCTCTCCTCCTCCCCTCCTCCTCCCCTCCTCTTCCTCCTCCTCCCCTCCTCCTCCCCTCCTCCTCCCCTCCTCCCTTCCTCTTCCTCCCCTCCTCCTCCCCTCCTCCTCCCCTCCTCCCCTCCTCCTCCTCTTCTCCTCCCCTGCTCTCCTCCCCTCCTCCTCCCTTCCTCCCTTCCTCTTCCTCCCCTCCTCCTCCCCTCCTCCTCCCCTCCTCCTCTTCTCCTCCCCTGCTCTCCTCCCCTCCTCCTCCCTTCCTCTTCCTCCCCTCCTCCCCTGCTCTCCTCCCCTCCTCCCCTCCTCCTCCTCCCCTCCTCCCCTCCTCCTTCCCCCCTCCTCTTCCCCTCCTCCTGCCCTCCTCTTCCTTCCCCCTCCTCCTCCCCTCCTCCTCCCCTCCTCCCCTCCTCCTCCTCTTCTCCTCCCCTGCTCTCCTCCCCTCCTCCTCCCTTCCTCCTCCTCCCCTCCTCCTCTCCTCCTCCCCCCTCCCCCCTCCTCCTTCCCCCCTCCTCCTTCCCCCCTCCTCCTGCCCTCCTCTTCCTTCCCCCTCCTCCTTTCCCCTCCTCCTTTCCCCCTCCTTCTCCTTCTCCCTTCCTCCTCCTGCCCTCCTGCCCTCCTCCCCTCCTCCTCCTCCCCCTCCTCCCCCTCCTCCTTCTCCCTTCCTCCTCCTGCCCTCCTCTCCTCCTCTTCCTCCTCCTCCTCTCCTCCTCCTCCTTCCCCCTCCTCCTTCTCCCTTCCTCCTCCTGCCCTCCTCTCCTCCTCTTCCTCCTCCTCCTCCCCTCCTCTTCCTCCTCCCCTCCTCTTCCTCCTCCCCTCCTCTTCCTCCTCCCCTCCTCCCCTCCTCCTCCCCTCCTCCCCTCCTCGTTCTCCTCCTCTGCTCTCCTCCCCTCCTCCTCCTCCTCCTCCTCCCCTCCTCCTTCCCCCCTCCTCCTTCTCCTCCTCCCTTCCTCCTCCCTTCCTCCTCCCCCTCCTCCTTCTCCTCCTCCCTTCCTCCTCCTTCTCCTCCTCCCTTCCTCCTCCTGCCCTCCTCCCCTCCTCCTCCTCCCCCCTCCTCCTTCCCCCTTCTCCTTCTCCTCCTCCCTTCCTCCTCTCCTCCTCCTCCTCCTCCTCTCCTCCTCCTCCTCCCCTCCTCCTCCCCCCCTCCTCCTCTCTTCCTCCTCCCCCCTCCTCCTTCTCCTCTTCTCTTCCTCCTCCTCCCCTCCTCTCCTCCTCTTCCTCCTCTTCCTCCTCCTCTTCCTCCCCAGCTGTGTCTCCAGATCACCACTCCACCTGTTTGGTCCCTCATCTTCCCAAATCCTGTCTTTCAGTGCCCAGTTACCAACTTTCTTTCTTTCTTTCTTTCTTTTTTTTTGACAGGCAGAGTGGACAGTGAGAGAGAGAGACAGAGAGAAAGGTCTTCCTTTTGCCGTTGGTTCACCCTCCAATGGCCGCCGCGGCCGGCGCGCTGCGGCCGGCGCACCGCGCTGATCTGATGGCAGGAGCCAGGAGCCAGGTGCTTTTCCTGGTCTCCCATGGGGTGCAGGGCCCAAGCACCTGGGCCATCCTCCACTGCACTCCCTGGCCACAGCAGAGAGCTGGCCTGGAAGAGGGGCAACCGGGACAGAATCCGGCGCCCCGACCGGGACTAGAACCCGGTGTGCCGGCGCCGCTAGGCGGAGGATTAGCCTAGTGAGCCGCGGCGCCGGCCCCAACTTTCTTTCTTTTACAACTTTCTTGACAGTTGTGCCCATATGCAAAGCGATTTCCAGAAATTTCTGGAAGGTTTGTTTATCTTTTTTTTTTTTTTTTTGGACAGGCAGAGTGGACAGTGAGAGAGAGAGACAGACAGAAAGGTCTTCCTTTTGCCGTCGGTTCACCCTCCAATGGCCGCCGCAGCCAGCGTGCTGTGGCCAGCGCACCGCGCTGATCCGATGGCAGGAGCCAGGTACTTATCCTGGTCTTCCATGGAACTTGGGCCATCCTCCACTGCACTCCCTGGCCACAGCAGAGAGCTGGCCTGCAAGAGGGGCAACCGGGACAGAATCTGGCGCCCTGACCGGGACTAGAACCTGGTGTGCCGGCGCCACAAGGCAGAGGATTAGCCTAGTGAGCCGCAGCGCTGGCCTTGTTTATCTTTTAGTTCCATTTTCCTCCAGCTCTTTGAAGCCCACTGTGTGTGTGCGTAGATTCTGTGTGAAGGTAGATTCTGAAGGAGTGTGCTGCAATGAAGGTTCCTGTGGAGTCAGATGACTATAGGCACAAGCCTTTGTGAGCTGGTTTGGGTTCCCCTTTCCGCTGGGGCCATACTTCTTTCAGTCCTTCATTGGCTATGGCCCCTGGTGCAGGTGGTTCATATTTTTTCTTCGACTGCAAGCTAGCAACTTTTGTGAGAGGATACACTAAAGATTTTCATTTCTTTTTGACAATTTCTAGTTCTCCAGTGCCTTAGAAATTACTCTGTGCAGTTGATAATTTAACATTCTTATTCTTTGATTAATGTGTAAAAGATGTTTTTATCTATGTAGTATTTCAGTAAGGCTTCCAAACTTTAGCTAAAGAGTAACGTGCGTATATAAATTACATCTGTGTAGATATAGATGAATTTACCTGTGTACCCTGAATACATAAGATATGAATTTTCAAAATGTTATGTTTGAAAAGTCCTCAAGGAGTGATACTTCAGTGCACGTTTAACACACTACTTTGTTAGAAAGCACAGCAATTTGAAAAAAAGCTTCGAGTACACTTCTTTGTCAAGTGTTAAGTTCCTGGTTAGTTCTGGTTTTTCCCTCCTGACTATGGGCGGAAGGAGAGGAATGGCTGGAGTCAGGGACTCTCTGCAAGGAGATAAAGAAATAGCGGTGTTTCCCATCTGCGGGCACCGCTCTGCGTCAGCCTCGGGTCTTAGGGCAGCCAAGTATTTCGGGATACAAGAGGTGATGTGGGTTCTTTTTATTCTGTTTTGGGACTCACCAAATAGAATATGTTAAATATCCTTTGTGCTCGCTTCAAGTTTGTTTCACAGGGATATGTTATATCATTAGTATATGAATATGCAAGCATAATACAATTTCTTTCATGCCCTAGTATCAATATGCTAGTGTCAGTGTTCTCAAACATGCCTCTGTCTTCTATAAATACATATATAGAAGCTAAGAGATGACGATGTTGCAGCATGTTCTTCTTAGAGTAATATGGAAATAAATTAAAAGCTACCATGCAGAGTGCACACTGAAAGAGCACAGGCAGGCAGACGTGCAGGAATGGTTTTGATTTGATTTGGGGTAGACGGGCGACGGGAGGGCCTCAGCAGCAGAGCACCGGCCCGATGTTAATAACATCGCTGGAGCTCGTAGCTATAGCTTGATGATACTTTTTGACTGGAATACAAATGCCATAGAGCCATTTACAAGACGGGTGTTTCTTTATAACTTGACTTCATTTGGTTTTGTTCTCGTAGATATTTTCTCACAGATGTCAGATTCCAATGGCTTAATGATATTTAGCAAGTTTGACCAGTTTCTGAAGGAAGTGCTGAAGCTCCCGACAGCTGTCTTCGAAGGACCGTCCTTCGGCTACACGGAGCACTCAGTCCGCACCTGTTTCCCGCAGCAGGTAAGGGCAGCCGTGTGGACCCCAGCTCCAGGAGAGCACGCATGCGTCTGCCACCTGTTCACAGGTTGCACAGTTTGCGGCCAGATGAATATGACCAGGAGCATAAAAATCACTCAAGGACTCGTGTGGGGTGGGGAAGGGGTCTTTACTGGAAAACAAGGTAATGTTTGAGTTTTAAAGAGAATATTTGAAGAATTTTTGCATCATTGCTCCTGGATATGTATTATTTTTCTAAATGAATTACTTAAATCGTGGGTTGCAGGAGCTTTTGTGTTAAACTCCTTAACAGTACAGGATCGTTGTCTCCTGGGTGCTAGAGGCAGGGGTGCTGCACCCAGTCCTGTTTTTAATGCATGAAGGCGGATTCTGTCGCCTTCTGTGGTCTCGCCCCGGGGTCGGGTGGGTGAATTCCTGGGGCCTTAACCTTGGCTTCCAGGGCTGGAAGCAGAGTAGACACTGACTGTAGCATTGCTTTGTTAAGGTAGAGATTAGATAAACAAAGCTTAATCCTAAACTTCCGGGAAGTGAGGAATTAATAAAAAGGCCTAGGTTAAGACTAATGGGTAGTGCCGGCACCGCAGCTCACTAGGCTAATCCTCCACCTTGCGGCGCCGGCACACCGGGTTCTAGTCCTGGTTGGGGCACCGGATTCTGTCCCGGTTGCCCCTCTTCCAGGCCAGCTCTCTGCTGTGGCCAGGGAGTGCAGTGGAGGATGGCCCAAGTGCTTGGGCCCTGCACCCCATGGGAGACCAGGAGAAGTACCTGGCTCCTGCCATCGGATCAGCACAGTGCGCCGGCCGCGGTGGCCATTGGAGGGTGAACCAACGGCAAAGGAAGACCTTTCTCTCTGTTTCTCTCTCTCACTGTCTGTCCACTCTGCCTGTCAAAAAAAAAAAAAAAAAAAAGACTAATGGGTAACATAATCAATGGAAATAGAGTGTTGCAGTACTCAGAAGTGTGCCCTGTAAGATAGTTGTTGATTAGGACGGGGAGCAAAGTTGCTGCACCTGGGAGAAACCTGCCGGGTGCCACGTTCTCCAGGTGACCTGATGCGGACACTGCCCTGGGAAGCCCTCGGGCTGACTTCTCCGCGCTCTGCCCCAAAGTACTGCCTGAGTCGGATCTTGAGGAAACATCGGGCAAACCCACATGAATGAATTTCTACAATAAAACTGGCTTCAGAAATAGCAGTATCATTAAAGACAAAGACAGATGGACGGGACGTTCTGGGGGAAAGGAGTCCCGGAGATGGGAGAACTCAGTGCCGTTCATGACCCAGGATTTTCTTTTTGTTTCCATTATTGGAACAACTGGGAAAATTGGAATAAAGCCTACAGACTGGATAGTAGTATCTGTCAATGAATTTCACTTTTCTGGTTTGGATATTTATGTTTTTAATGTCAGAAATATCTTGGTTTTTAAGAAATTCAATCTGAAGTATTTAACAGTAAAGGAACATCTCCTTCACAGTGTTAACACTTGAAGAATCGAGACTATGGGGACCGGCGCTGTGGCATGGCAGGTTAAGCAGCTGCTCGCAGCACCGGCATCCATATGGGCGCCAGTTTGAGACCCAGCTGCTCTACTTCTCATCTAGCTCCCTGCTAATGTGCCTGGGAAGGCAGCAGAAGATGGCCTTGGGCCCCTGCATCCACGTGGGAGATTGGATGAAGCTCCTGGCTCCTGGCTTCCGCCTGGCCCATCCCTGGCCATTGCAGCCATCTGGTGAATGAACCAGCAGATGGAAGTGCTCTCTCTCTTTCTCGCTCTCTCTATCTTCTCTCTGTAACTCTATCTTTCAAATAAATAAAAAATGAATCTTTGGGGCCGGCGTTGTGTAGTGGACAGAGCCTCTGCAGTGCCGGCATCCCTATGGGCACCAGTGGAAGTCCTGGCTGCTCTCTTCTTGTCCAGCTCCCTGATAATGGCCTGGGAAAGCAAGTCCTTGGGCCCCTGCACCCATGTGGAAGACCTGGAGGAAGCTCCAGGCTCCTGATTTGGTATCAGCGTGCCTCTGGCCGTTGTAGTTGTTTGGGGAGTGAAGCAGCAGATGGAAGACCTCTCTGTCTCTGCCTCTCTGTAACTCTGCCTTTCAAATAAATTTTTTAAAAATATTTTATTTAATTTAGAGGTAGAGTTATAGACAGTAAGAGGGAGAGACAGAGAGAAAGGTCTTACTTCAGTTGGTTCACTCCACAAATGACTGTAACAGCCGGAGCTGCGCCGCTCCGAAGCCAAGAGCCAGGTGCTTCTTCCTGGTCTCCCACATGGGTGCAGGGGCCCAAGCACTTGGGTCATCCTCTACTGCTTTCCCAGGCCATAGCAGAGAGCTGGACTGGAAGTGGAGTAGCTGGGACTAGAACTGGCGCCCATATGGGATGCTGGTGCTGCAGGCGGGGGATTAACCTGCTGCACCACGGTGCCGGCCCCTCAAATAAATCCTTTTTAAAAAAATGAATCTTTAAAAAAAAAAAGAATCTGGAAAATGGGAATATTTTAGTAATATGCTTAGTAACCTTTCTCTAAGTCTGAAGTTATTTAAACATAAAAAGTTAATTGTGGCACAGTACATTAAGCTGCTGCCTGGAACTCGCACATTTGATATCGGGGTGCCTGGTTCAAATCCTGGCTGCTCCGCACCTCTGATCCAGCTCCCTGCTAATGCACCTGGGAGAAAGCAAGTGTCCGGGTTCCTGCCACCCACATGGAAGACCCAGATGGACTTCCTGGCTCCTGGTTTTGGCCTGGTCTAGCCTCTGCATTTGAGGAGTGAACCAGTGGATGTAAGATCTCTGTCTGTCTCTCTTTCCATCACTTCCCTTTCAAATAAATAAATCTTACAAGATAAATAAAAAAAATTAAAGCTCCCCCTACCATAGTTTTGGTAGCTATAGATACACAGCTGTATGGAACAGGGGCAGGCATTTGGTGCAGTGGTTAAGCTGCTTCTTGGGATGCCGACATCCTGTATTGGAGAGCTTGAGCTCTGCTTCTGATCCAGCTGCTTGCTCAGGAGACCCTGGGGAGCAGCAGGTGATGGTTCGAGTACACGGGTCCCTCTTACCCACATGGGAGACCACGGCTGGGTTTTGGGCTCCTGACCTTGACCTGGACCAGCCCTGGCTGTTGCAAGTATTTGGGGAGTGAATTGAAGATCTCTCTGTCTTTGCCTTTCTGCCTTTCAAATAACAAATGAAAATTAAAAAATACATAATAAGAGCAAATTTGAAGACCGGTGATACATTGATTCACCAAAAAAACCAATACACACATACATACCTTTTTTATTTTTAAAGTTAAAAATTGGGGCAGGCATTTGATGCAGTGGTTAAATCACTGCTTGGGTACCTGCATCCCACACCCAGGTGCCTAGTTTGAGTCCCAGTTACTCCCTCCCGGCCCAGCTTTCTGCTAGTGTGCACCCCAGGGGGCAGCAGTGTTGGCACGCGTCTGGAGGTCAGGCTAAAAACGGATCGGGTTGTGAAACACTGCTCTCAGCTGGTGCCGCGGCTCACCTGGCTAATCCTCCGCCTGCGGCACCGGCACCCCGGGTTCTAGTCCCAGTTGGGGCGCCGGATTCTGTCCCAGTTGCTCCTCTTCCAGACCAACTCTCTGCTGTGGCCTGGGAGGGCAGTGGAGGATGGCCCAAGTCCTTGGGTCCTGTACCTGCATGGGAGACCAGGAGGAAGCACCTGGCTCCTGGCTTCGGATCAGCTCAGCCTGCTGGCCATAGCGGCCATTTGGGGGGTGAACCAATGGAAGGAAGACCTTTGTCTCTCTCTCTCACTAACTCTGATTGTCAAAAAATAAAAAAAGAAAAAAGAAAAAAGAAAAAAAAAAAGAAAAAGAAACACTGCTCTAAGCAGTGTTGGGATGGGGAAGGGAATTCATAGGGAGAATTATCTGTGAAGAACAGTATCTGACAAAAGGGCAACACTGACATGGAGCACCAGACCTAACGTAATCTTTGATTTGGTTATAATGTAAATGCCGTGCTGGGAATCCAAGGTTGGAATGCCAGTTAGAAATGCTGAAAAGGGGCCAGTGCTGTGGTGTGGCAGGTGGGACCGCCGCCTGCAGTGTCTGCATCCCATATGGATGCTGGTTCGAGTCCTGGCTGCTCCACTTCTGATCCAGCTCCGTCCATTGTGGCCATCTGGGGAGTGGACCAGCAGATGGAGGACCTCTCTCTCTCTGCCTGTGCCTCTCTATAACTCTGCCTTTCAAACAAAATGAATAAATCTTTAAAAAAACTGCTGAAGAAATTTTAAAAGTTGTAATTGTTAATTCATAAGAATGCTATATGAAATTCTGCAGGTTACCTTACGACACACGATTGTGATGCCTTTGAATTCACAACCTGATTGCTTTTACCTGCTTCGGATTCCTGTAAAGTCACCTGCCAGCATTTTGTATATGACAGGTTTGGAAAAGCCAGAGAAACTTGAATTAGGTCTACGAAGATGATAAAGACAAAAGGAGCTCTGGAAGAAGTGGAAACCGCTGATAACACGGCCAGGGTGTGGGACTGTTAGCACAAAGATCGTGCAGCAGGAGTTAAATTCAGAGTTCGTGGCCGTTTCCTGTGAGTTTGTCTTCCTCCAGTCTCTGTTTCTGCAGCAGCCCATGCACCATTGCAGAGAGAACGGTACCGATGAGTGGAACAGGAATCGCATTGCCTGTTCTTGGGCAGCTTTCCCCAGCATATTGCCGTTCTGACTGAACAAAGAAGAGGTCGCAATTACATAGAAAGTACGAGTGCTTTAAGAAGCTGAAAAATCTTGCGGTACCTTCCTTAAGTGAAAGAAGTGACTGGTTGAGGGGACTCGAGACTGCTTGTGCATTGTGAGGATGATGAAGCTGGGTGAAGAAAGCAAGGGGACAAAGCAGTTGATGGAGCTTGTGACCCTGGGACTTGGCACTGAGTTTTGCTAAAATTGATCTACCTTGGGCGGCGTCATTGCCCCTAGCACGAGGGAGGGAAGAAGTGTCTCAGACCCTAGAGATGGAAGGGGTCGTCCTCCACTGGGGCTCCCGTGGCCGTGCCTGTGGACAGGGAGGTGCTGTTGCTTGGGGCATCCGCTGTTCACAGCGCTGCACAGTGTTCTGTCGTTTCGCTCTTGCTTCTCATGTGGGTTTAAACCACGCTTCGCAGGCTGCAGAGTTTTCCATCAGCCTGTGTTACATTACAGCAGAGATGTTCGGATGCTGAGAACTGTGTATCGATTTGCTTTAGTGTAGTTCTGACTCTTTCATTTTAAAGCCTATTGTTGCTTGTTTTCCACAAGCTCACTCGCAAAGTCAAGTCTATGGATTTATGTCATTGAGTAGTACTTCAAATGTGGAAAAAGAGGATTCAACAGAACCCATCTGTTAGGACAGCAACAACTCCAGGGCTGACTCCAGATGTTGGTGGGGCTTGGAGCAGGGGAGCTGTGCTAGAGCAGCCTGGAAGAGGCCCTGTTGGGTTCTGCACATAGACGCCTCCCCCGAGCCTGCACGTCCACCCCTAGCTTCTCAAGTGCAGTCAGAAGTTCTGTCCACAAAGACCTTGTACGGGAACGCGCTCAGCACCTGTTTTCCTGTCAGTTACCAGTGGGACACTGAGCAGGCGTCTGCTGCGGTAAACTCCTGGGAAAGGTTAATTCAAGAGAGAATATGCCCAGAATTTGCTTCAAAATGCAAGTTGGAGGGAGCGTGGAAACATAGATGAAATGGCGTTAGTTATATGTTGAGAGTGGTTAGAGCAGATTAATAGGTGTATTAGACTCCTCTCTGCTTCTGTATTTTTTTAAAACATTTTAACAATAGAAAACCTGAGCATAGTACGGTGTTAAGGTGGCATCTTAGTTAAGCTTAGTTATTTTGGTGAGTAGGGCAGATATATATATATATATTTTAACAGGCAGAGTTAGTGAGAGAGAGAGACAGAGAGAAAGGTCTTCCTTTTTCTGTTGGTTCACTCCCCAAATGGCCACCACGGCTGGCGCGTTGCACCGATCCAAAGCCAGGAGTCAGGCGCTTCCTCCTGGTCTCCCATGCAGGTGCAGGGCTCAAGCACTTGGGCTATCCTCCACTGCCTTCCCGGGCCACAGCAGAGAGCTGGACTGGAAGAGGAGCAACTGGGACCAGAACCCGGCGCCCCAACCGGGACTAGAACCTGGGGTGCCAGTGCCATAGGCGGAGGATTAGCCTAGTGAGCCGCAGCAATGGCCATTAGGGCAGATATATTAAGAATCTTCATTGTTTAGAAATTAATTTTAATTTTAATTTTAATTTAATTTAATCCTGATTTTACAGGATTAAAAGTACTCAAAATAAGCAGTGAATGTATTTAAATTTCTGTCACATTTTCTGAAACATTAGTGTTTCATTAGAGAAATGTTTCATTTCTCCTTAGATGATTTCCACTTGTTTTATTACATATTTTCTAAGTTTTTATATAAACTTAAGCTTGAAGTGTGCAGCCCACCATGCAGGGAATTTTAAAGTTGGCATCTGTCTGAGTGAAATGGGAACCAGAGTGGAGAGGGAGTGCTGAGGAGAGAAACCACGTAGGGGCATTGTTGGGACTGCTGGGTGTGGGAGAGACCTGCCTGAGGGGGTGGGTGGTGGGGGAGATGGCTGTGTGGTCTTGTGGGTTGGTTCTCGCAGCGGCAGGTGTGGTCCATGCCTGGAGGTGTCCTCTGACCATGTACCCCTCAGCATGTCCCTGCTGGGCCTCATCTACCCCCAGCTGTGGAGTGAGACAGTGTCAATGTTCTGACCTTGTGTTCCTGGACATTGAATAAAGTCTGCCAAGAATTGGGGCCGGCGTTGTGGTGTAACAGGTTAACCTGCAGCATTGCAGCGCCGGCATCCCTGGCTCCTGCCTGGCCCAGCTCCTCCTGCTGTTAAGGCCATCTGAGAAGTGAACCAGCGGATGGAAGATAAGTCAGAGTTCCCCCACCCCCCACCCCGGCCCCCTGCCTTTCAAATAAATACATCTTTGAAATTTGGCAAACATTGCGTGGCATGTGCATGTCGTGTGTGCGTTACTTCACAGATTTGGGGCGCTTTGCCATCATTGCATCTGAGCTGATGTAGCCTTGGAGACCCTGTTCACATCCGGACATCTTTGATCTTGATACCTCCCTCCCTCCCCCTCCCCCTCCTCCCCCCTTCCTTTAAGCAAAATGCAGGTTTGTGATTGCAGTTGGTTGGGCATTGGTGCTGATGGGATGTCGTTTCCTGCATCCATGTGAGCGTGTTGTCTTCTAAGGTGTTCTCAGAAAGCGTGGTCTGTGATGTGGCATTGAACAAGATGTTATTGTAAATGCAGGAAGGTCTGGACGCAGAGTAGAGGGGAGTAACTTTGATCCCTAGTAAAGCAGGTATTATCATCAGAGGAATTCCATATGTCTCGCAAAGCAGTACCAGGAGCTTTATAGAACTATTTTTTTAAGGAGGAAATCCATAAATAGATGAAGTTGTATTTTTTTGTTAATGAGATATGACCAAAATAATTTCTTACCATGCCGAATGGTGCATCTGAAGGCCAATGAAGCTGCCAGCTCCCTTTGAATGGATAAAAGAAGTTCTCAGTTCACCAAGAGGCTCTGTGCCCGATTCACGTCATTAAGGTTGATAGTTAATTAAGTCGTTGAGTCATTTAATTGGCAGGGCATTTTTCTGTCCATGCGGTAGGAAAAAAATAATGGTGTATTGAACAACAGACCTTAGAAGTGTATCTCAGATTGGGTGAAATGTGATTATAGAATGGGTGTTACTGCAGTCATAGCTGCAGTAACGAGGCTGGTCTCACTGGCACCAGCGAGGGGGAATGCGATTGTAGAGACCGGAGGTGAGGTTTGTCCTGTGGAGGTGAGTGTCTTACTTGGAGAGAAGTGGCAGGTGGCTCAGCGGTTTTCTTTGCAGTAAGGGTTTTGTTAGCTAGCAGTGCTCCCTGTCTCCGTGTTTTAGGAAGGGCCCCCTCTTGGTGGTTGTTCACGGGCTGAAAGCATGTGCTGTTCTGTCTGGTCACCTGTCCTGGCCTGAGGCCGGCGGACCGGGCTGAAAGCCACCAGCCAGGACATGGGGTATAGGGGCCGTCGGCTCTCTAGCTGCCTCTCCAGTGTTTCTGCTGGGGCAGCCCAGTGTGTGCTCCCGTTGTGGTCCTCTGATGTCCCCTCCTACTCTGCCACCTTAGGGAAAGCAGAAGAACTTGTCACCCCAGAAATCGAGGACCCCGATCTGGTCAGTAGGTCAGTGGCAGCCTAAAGAGGACTGTGCTGCTCAGTCATTGCTTTTTGCTTTATTATTCCTTTTACTCATAAGCAAATATGAGTCTAAGTCATCATTTAAAATATAGTGCGGCGTCACCCTTCTTTACTTAAAAGCTGTTACCGCCATGGCCTGCAGCTAAGGTTCTTAGCCTGACTGGCAGCTCACTGTCCTGCCCAGCCCCTCCCTTCAGCATCATTCCTCCTGCTCCCACGCAGCCTGCCCCGACTGACTCTTGCCCTCTACAAGGTGCCGGTACCACTGTCGCAGTGCCGTAGCGGTTGTGCCATATGGGCTCCCCCAGCGCTGCAGGGACACACCTCTTTCTACACAGCCATGCCAGCAACAAATGTTCCTACACGCTGGCGTCTTGCCAATCTGATAGGTGAGAAATGTTATAGTCTAGTTCTGATTTGCATTTCTCTTGTTTTGAGTAACGTGCATTTTGAGTGAGTGAAAGTCCTCACACTTCTTTTCTTTGTTTATGCTGCTTGCTCTCACTTAAAGGCACTAATCTCTGACCTTTCTCTCTTCCCCAACAAAGCATTTGCATTGTGTTCTCTCTCTCTTTTAAAATTTCAGAGAGAGAAAGGGAAAGCAAGAGCAAGACAGAGAGTGCTCTTGTCCTCTGGTCCATTTTCCAAATGCCCACAGCAGCCTCTAGCTGGGGCCAGAGCTGGAGCCTGGCCACTCAGGCAGGTCTCCCCTGTGGGTGGCAGGGCCCCAGCGACCTGAGTCGCCGCTGCTGCCTGCCAGGATCTGCATCGGCAGGAAGCTGGAGTCCGGAGACGCTAGGCCAAACGCCTGCCCCAGAGTCCTCGGGGTTTCAATCCTGGCGAAAGCATCCCCACTTCCTTGATGCTTAGTCTTTTAATGTAGGATTGATTGTTTCCTGTTAGAAATTGAGACCAGTTCAATCAGAAAGAAAAATCTTCTAGAACCCGGCAGCTGCATTCCCTCCCCGCCACATGTGCTTCTTGTCTTTATAGCCAGAGAAAAGAGAGTGATGTGCAGAAACAGCCTGATAGTCTGCAGTGGACGTTTGCCTTATATGGACATGTCCTGCTCAGTTGGCAGTCTGTGATTGGCTGAGACTCAGTTGCTTGTTTACAAGGGTATCCTCTTATTAGGTTGCAGTTTGTTACCTCATCAAGCTACGGTACATTGCATTAGTGTTGCAGAGGACCCTGGGTGGAACTTGAGTAGGGGTCAAGTGCAGAGGCTGGCTTGGACCAGCTTTATCGGGGTCCAGCACTTTCCCTTACAAGGCATGTTACATGCAACTCAGTTACGCCTTGAATGATTTTGGTCACCTTCAATTTTACAGCCCCGATGACTGATAAGACTGTAAGATGATGATGTTTCCTAAACATTTGTTGGCTTAATCAGATATGATCTTAAATCACATGACATGAGAACAGTTTTGGGCGCCTGGATGTACTCGTATTCTCCTTGTCTTCTTCAGTGTTGCTGTGCAGTTTCCTCAAATGATACGGTCTTAGCAACAAACTATTGCAGGAAAATAAACTATTCTGGAATTTCTGGAGCACTTTCCTAGTCTTTGACCTGTAATAAATAAAAATATCTCTCATAAGAAGCACAGCAGCATTATGTAGTTGTGTCATTACAAATTACCCTTATTTTCAAAGTCCAGAATAAATAGGTTTCAGGGACCTGGTCCTTCGACTCTGGGTGATACATGGTTGCCTTTGCCAGAAAAGTTATTCCTATAGCTCTGCACAAAAGTTTGCATAAAAATATTTTAATCTGAGAGCTTTAAAAATGTCATTTTCAAGACTCATCTCTAAATCTCTTTCATTGTTTAAGTGATAGGGCCACAGGTAAGAAATGTCATGCTGCACGTCAGGAAAGAGTTTTGATTGGGAATGAAGAAGTTAGAAATTGCAGTCATGATAATATATATTTTTTTTGACAGGCAGAGTAGACAGAGAGAGAGACAGAGAGAAAGGTCTTCCTTTGCCGTTGGTTCACCCTCCAATGGCTGCTGCGGCCGGCGCACCGCGCTGATCCGATGGCAGGAGCCAGGTACTTATCCTGGTCTCCCATGGGGTGCAGGGCCCAAGCACTTGGGCCATCCTCCACTGCCTTCCCGGGCCACAGCAGAGAGCTGGCCTGGAAGAGGGGCAACCGGGACAGAATCTGGCACCCCGACCAGGACTAGAACCCGGTGTGCCGGCGCCGCAAGGCAGAGGATTAGCCTAGTGAGCTGCGGCGCCAGCTCTCATGATAATATTTTGCTAAATCACTTTACTTGATTTCTCACGTTAGTTTAACGATACTGGATTTCTCATTTGTAGGAAATGGTCTCCCTGCTCCCCCCTCCCCCTTTTAAAAAAGGGAGGGAGCTAGTCAGGGGAGGAGGAAGGGAGGTGAGAATGGCCTGTCGGTAAGAATTATAGGTCCTGAGGGTTGGAAGAACAAGGGGCGACCACGGAAACATGCGTTTCTAAGAGAAACCTCGAGACCCTGTACAGACCATCTCAGCGCTTCACAGAGGAAGGCACAGGATTTGCTCAGTGGACAGGCAGTGAAGACCTTGTACAGAATAAAATAGTAAAATGTTAAGTGAGAAACACAGATTGGGGCTGGCTCTGTGGTGTAGCGGGTAAAGCCCCCGCCTACAGTGCAGGCATCCCATATGGGCATTTAAGTCCCAGCTGCTCCACTTCCATTCTAGCTCCCTGCTGATGCTACTGGGAAAGCAGCAGAGGATGGTCCAAGTCCTTGGGCCCCTGCACCATGTGGGAGACCCAGAGGAAGCTCCTGGCTCCTGACTTGGGATTGGCTCAGCTCAGATCCAGCCATTGCAGCCATTTGGGAAGTGAACCAGCAGATGGAAGATCACTCGATCTCTCTCTCTCTGCCTCTGCATCTCTGTAACTTTGCCTTTCAAATAAATAAATAAATCTTTTTTTGAAAAAAAAAATCAAATTATATGCTTGTATCTACCCTATGTTCATAATTATGTAGGGAGATATTTACATCTGGGTGGAAATAAATTAAAATGAAAATTGTGAGAATGTCATTTGCATTTTTATTATAATTGTTATAATCAGTATCGTGCTATAAAAAATGAGGAATGGAAAGAATGTGTTCAACTCTAAACTAGAAACAAAGCAAAAAGGGTGTGTGTGTGTGTGAAAAGAGCCAGTCTGCTTTCCTGTGCTTGTTCAGTAAGCCTGGCCCAGCCCTTGCTGTTGTGGCCATTTGGGGATTGAACCAGTGGATAGAAGACGTATCTCTCTCTCTCTCTCTCTCTCTCTCTCTCTCTCTCTCTCTCTCTCTCCTCTCTCTCCCTCTCTCCCCCCCCTCTCCCTCCCTCCCTCCTCTTCTCTCCTTCTCTCTCCCCCCTCAACTCTGACTTTTCAATAAATAAATAACTTTTTAAAAATATTTATGTATTTATTTGAAAGAGTTACACAGAGAAAAAAAAAGAGGCAGAGAGAGAGAGAGGTCTTCCATCTGCTGGCTCACTCCCCAGGTGGCTGCAACGGCCAGAGCTGCGCTGATCTGAAGCAGGAGCCAGGAGCCTCCTCTGGGTCTCCCACGTCAGTGATCTGAAATGGACACTGCGGATCTCATTTGAGTGCACGGGTGCTTCACGTCCATCACACCAGGCACCATCCACACCGGGTCCTCCGTGCGAGCGGTCGGCGGCGTCTGGTTTCCAGCCTTGTTCCTTCATTCTTTGCTCCTGGACTCCCCGAGGTCTCCGAAGCAGGAGTGAGCAGGTGCCGTGGACACCTGTTCCTGGGCGGGCTGGAGGCGGCGATCCTCCCGGCTCAGCCTCGGCGTGCTGAGACGTGGCAGGGCCCTCCCGTCCGCCCCCCACCTGTCAGCGCCGGCCCGGGGTCCTGGCCTGTGTCTGAGCCTTCTCTTCTGTGTGCCGTCAGTGTTGTCACCCCAGGTTTGTATTGCAAAGCCTCTTTCCGGCTCTGCCTTCTCCTTTACCTCCTTTCTACTCTCTGAGGGCTCTGTCTTCCTGATAGGGATGCCCTCCCTCCTTGCTTCCTGTTTGTATTGAAGTATTAGTGGTAAAATAAAAAAATTCAAAGTTATTTTGTAATGAACTGGCAAAATCTGCTAACCAGTTTTACCTCTCTTCCACCTTTCTCTTGAAAAATTATTTTAGAGTCTTATGAGGAAACGCCCATATTTTTAATAGCCTCTTCTTTACATTAAGGGAAGTGGCGGAGCCAAGAACACAGCTCCACCAGCACCAGGCCTCCTCCAGTGGCTGCGTGGCTGCGCTGGGCTACGAGGGCCGGGCCGTCGTCCTGAGCCCACCTCCTGGGAGACCTCAGCTCCTCTCCCTGGGAGCTGGAAAGGCGCTCTGTGGGTTGGAAGAAATAAAAAGAAACTTTGTTCGTCTGAAATAATGGTTGAGAATTTATCTGCCTCAAATAAATCTATTTCTGTCTTGTCTCTAGATGTTTCTAACTTTTCTGCGCCCAGCTGGGACCTAATTCTTTGCGTGTTTCATGTGCAGGGTGTGAGTTTCGCAGAAAAGAAGGCTGAAGCAGTCAGGGAGGTGGGGCAGTGGCGGGGCTGCCGCGGGGGCTTGTGGGTGTTGGGTACTAGGCTTGTCGAGGCCTGTCTCTACCACCTTGGGTTTGTTTTCTTTTCTGGGAGTGAGGCCTTTCTTTTCCAGAGTGAGGCCTCGCCGCTCACTCTGGTTCTTAGTACTTGGCCCGTTGTGTGCCGGCCACTGCTGTGGAAGCCGCATACGTGGTGGATGGCCACACGCCAGTGGCTCCTGCTGCCCGTGGTGGCCTTTGATTCGTAGCCAGGTGTGGATCTCTGTCTCGCCAGTGCAGTAGCTAGAATAGTACTTTCAAGGCCCTGCCGTCTGATTGGAGTTGGATTGTCCTTTCATTTTCTCATCTGTAGAATGAAGCTACCTAGCCTGTCTACCTTATACAGTTGTTGGAAAGATTGAAATAAAAGGGGCGGGTGTTTGGCCTACCTGCTGAGATAACCGTATCCCGTGTTGGAGTCTGGCTCACTGTCACTGAGATCCCTGGAGGCAGCAGCTAACAGCTCTCCTGCGGAAGGCCTGCGTTGAGTTCCTGGCTCCCTCGTCCAGCTCTGGCTGTTGCAGGCGTTTGCGGAGGGAACCAATAGAAACACTCTGCGTCTGTCTCTCCTCTGTCTTTGTGCCTCTCAGATTGAAAATAAGAGAAAAGATAAAGAAACATTTTTAAATGTATGTGGAAGCGTTAAAAAAAATAAGAAAAAACAAGAAGAACTGGTGTGGTACAGCAGGTTACGCTGCCACTTGGGACACCAGCATCCTGTGTCAGAGCGCCGGTTCAGGTCCCAGCCGTTCCACTTCTGACGCCGCTCTCCGATAACATGCCTGGGAACGCAGCAGAAGATGGCCGGAGTACTTGGGCCCCTGCCTCCCATTTGGGAGACCAGGATAGAGACCCTGGTTTCTGGCTTTGGCCTGGCCCACCCCCAGCTGTTGCATCCACCTGGGGAGTGAAAATGAACTAGCGGGTGGGAGATCTCTGTTATTCTGCCTTTCAAATAAATAAGTTATAAAAGAGCCAATAAAAATTCAAATAATGTACACAGAAACAGGTTTGAATATAGTAGTGTCAATGCATGGTGTAGTGCCTGGTGTTTTATTTTGCTGTAAAATTTCACGTGCAATTTTCAAACATGGCGGAGTCTGGATTTAGCTTGGTCTTGGCGTGTGCAGGTGCCTGGGGGCTCTGAAGCATGTTTGCTTTTGTTCTCTTGGCAGAAGAAGGTAATGCTCAACACGTTTCTAGACACGATGATGGCCGACGCTCCGCCCCAGTGCCTTGTCTGGCTGCCGCTCATGCACAGGCTCGCACACGTCGAGAACGGTGAGCAGAACGCTGCCCTCTCCCTTGCCTACCCCGTGGGAGGTTTCTGAACTGGTTATTTGCGATGCTCTTAGCTACTGTTACTGAAGATTATAATTCACGTCTCCTGGCACCGTGTCATTTGAACGCACGGTTTCAGGTTTCAAAGGCGGAATTTTTATTTCTTGAAAAGGAGTGGTGGTGGTGGTGGTAGTGCATTGCTTAGGATGCTGAGAAATGATGCTATCAGGCTGTAGAGCATGAGGTTCAAACTAGGCTTTCCCCCAAGATCACAGATGACTGTTTCCTGTCTGACTCCACCTGAGTTAGCTGTAACTGCCTTTTTTTCTCTTCCTTTAATTTATCAAAATCAGAAGATTCTAAAACGTGAGATATACAGCATCAGTATTTTGGAATGACTTAAAAATAGCTAACAGCTAAATTAGCACTGGTTCTCACCGGTCTTCTGTTTTATTTATTTATTTTGTTTTCTTCCTCTACTGTTTTAGCTGGGAGCCTCTCTGGTATCAATCTGGGTAGTTTGTCTTGCATCTTTGTTTCACTTTGAATGGAAGTGGTGTTTGTTTCTTAGAAAGGCCCTGTGGTTATCGGCTGTTGCCATCACATTTTCTCCTTGTTTGGCTCCTTCGAGTGACTCAGGGAAGCCTGAAGCTTTTCTGTGCAGCGGCGTCTGCTGGGGTTCCACAAGACACAACATGGAGCAGCCCAGGAGCCACTAGAAAGTGGAGCTCTCTCCTTTTCCACCCTTGTGAGAATGAAGCAGTCCCAAATTCTTTTATTTTCTACTTCTCTCTGTCCATTTTGTTCATTAACTTGTTTTTGTTTTTTAATTATCTGCCTTTTGCCCTATTTAACAAGGATCTGAGATTAAGGATTATTTTGTTAAAGGACTAGAATCTCTTAATTAGACTAAAATAGATTTCTTAACAGGAATTTTGGACAGAGATTTAATGTTTTAAATCCTTATGGTATTATTGGTTCATGATTTGAGAGCCTTAAGTGCTTATATCTGGTTCATTTTCATGAAAGCGTTGCGTATTTGCTGCATCACCCAGAAAGAATCTCATTTGTCAAGATGTCTGGTTATCTGTATGAACATTTTGATGTGACTGGTGTAGTGTATTATTTTTGATTACATTCTTAAGTTGTTAGTGATGTTAGTTTTCTCAGAGAGAGGAATGTTATGAAATCCTTGAAATACTTAGAAAGCATGCCGCCTATCACATTAACATTTGTCTGTACATCTTAACTTTTATGGTGGTAAACACATTTAAAATTATCGCTATGTCTAGTGTTTTTGTTTGTTTTTCGCTTTGTGTTCTGGCTTGGGCCCTTCCCATGAAGTCCCTCACTTGAATTGCATTGAGGGGCAGAAAGGGTAGTTCGCAGGTAAGACACCTGCATCGCACCTCCAAGTTCCTGGAGTTCATCCCTGCCTCCAGCTCCCTGGGAGTGCAGGCCTAGGAGGAGCAGTGATGCCGCACATGGTTGAGTCCCTGCCACCCACAGGGGAGCTGGCTGTGTTCCTGGCTCTCAGCTCCGCTCCTGTCCAGCCCTGAATATTGCAGGCACTCTCCTCTGCCTCTACAATGATTTTTTTTTTAATATAAAAAGGGCTGACATTTGGGTTAAGATGCAGCTTGGGATACCAGTGTCTCATATTGGAGGTCCTGGATGAGAGTCCCAGCTTCCCCTCTGACCCAGCTTCCTGCTAATGCACACAGTGGGAGGCACCAGGTGGTGACTCAAGTCACTGGGTCCCTGCCACCGTGTGGGAGACCTGGAGTGAGTTCCTGTGTCTTTGCTTCGGCCCAGCCCCAGCTGTTGTGGGGCCAGTAAATGGGCGATCTCCATCTGTCTCTCCCACCCACCCCGCACTGGCCTCTGGTATCTCTGCCTTTCCACCTACTGCTGTCAGTGCCCAGGTGGGTGCGAGTTCTTAACTCAGCAGACATTTGAGGACCTCTGTCCAAGCTGCTTAGCGTAAAATACCACTTGCAGCTAACAGAGACGTCCTGGCTCTGTGCTCAGGGAAGGGAGCAAAAGAACACACAGCCAGCAGGAGCAGTCTTGGTTTTCAGGGCTCTTGTCCATCAGTGAGGGATGCTTGCATACCTCTGACAATAACACATCTCCTTTAGGAAACAACAGACAAGAGATTTAAAAAAAAAAAAAAAAAGGTTGACGGGGCCACTACTGTGGCCTAGTGAGTAAAACTGCTGCCTGCAGTGCCAGTATCCCATATGGGCACTGGTTTGAGTCCTGGCTGCTCCACTTGTGATCCAGTTCTCTCCTATGGCCTGGGAAAGCAGTAGAAGATGGCCCAAGTCCTTGGGCCCCTGCACTCATGTGGGAGACCCGGAAGAAGCTCCTGGCTCCTCGCTTTGGATCAGTGCAGCTCTGGCTACTGTGGGCATCTGGGGAGTGCACCAGCGGATGGAAAATTTCTTTCTCTCTCTGCCTGTCTGTAATTCTGCCTTTGAAATAAATAAATAAATCTTTAGGAAAAAAAAGTTGGCAAGTGAAGATTTCCCTCTCTTCCTCAATTGTATGTGTTTTGGAGAAACACGAGTTTCATTTTAAAGGAACAAACTGATTACCTTTGAGATGGCCTGGAATGTGGTATTTTATATTGATTTTCTTTCCTTAAGTCTTTTCCTTTTATTTTAATAAATGATTAGACCTGCAGATTAGTTTTTTTTTTTTTTTAAAGATTTGTTTATTTGGAATGCAGAGTTACAGAAGCAGAGAGATAGAGGTCTTCCACCTGCTGGTTCTCTCCCCAGTTGGTCAAAACAGCCAGAGCTGGGCCAGAATAAAACCAGGAGCCCAGAGCCTGGAGCAGGGACCCAAGGACATGGGCCATTTTCCACTGCTTTCCCAGGCCGTCATCAGGGGCTGGATTGGAAGTAGAGCAGCCAGGACTCAAACCTGCGCCCATATGGGATGCTGATGATGCAGGTGGCAGCTTTACCCACTAAGCCACAGCGCCAGCCCCCAGAGTAGATTTTTTAGTTCTAATCTTGTGTTCACCTTTACTTTTATATTATATTTGGTTGTCATTTGTGTTGATTTTATTCTCCAAATGAAGTAATTTCTCTGCCCCCCCCCATCCCCCCCCCCCCGCCGGCGCCAGTCTTCCATCCCGTGGAGTGCTCCTACTGCCGCTGTGAGAGCATGATGGGCTTCCGGTACCGATGCCAGCAGTGCCACAACTACCAGCTCTGCCAGAACTGCTTTTGGCGCGGCCATGCCAGCGGCAGTCACAGCAACCAGCACCAGATGAAGGAGCATTCCTCTTGGGTAACTGCTTTTCCCTGCCCGTCCCTCCGCGTGGTCGTCATGGCCCTGAGCCGGCTTCCTGGTGGATGCCTGCAGACGCAGACGTGCGGGAGGCCGGGCCAGTGGGCTGCTGTGCTCCTGCACTCCACTCCAGAAGCGGCACTGTAAACGCACGCCAGGAGGTGGCGCTGTGATCGCACTGGGGATGTGACGCATGCCAGGAGGTGGCGTTGTGATCGCACTGGTAGCACTGGGGATGTGACACATGCCAGGAGGTGGCGCTGTGATCGCACTGGGGATGTGACGCACGCCAGGAGGTGGCACTGTGATCACACTGGGGATGTGACGCACGCCAGGAGGTGGCGCTGTGATCGCACTGGGGATGTCCCTCTTACTCAGGGACAATGCTCCCTTTCCAAGGTGAAAAGTAATTACCTCCCTATTTTAAAATTGCCCGACAGATGTACCCCCATAGTTGGCAGTACATTGTATTTCATAACCATTGCCACACTGGTGTCTTTATCTATGAAAGCAACTTTTAGAATAGCGGTATTTGGCTGGAGGTCTGTGGTGATCTTTCTGTGGTTATCAGTGATGTAACAAGCTTATCATCAATTGTTTTTCTTCTCGGTTCATTTCTAGAGTTCTTAGAATGCCGTGATTATTTTCTGCTAAAAATTGCCATAGTCTTTGTTTTAAAACCATTCCTCTGGTTTTTGCTGTTGTTGGCTGGCTGGTTTGCTGAAGGGTCAAACATCCGTAAGATCAGAACTGTCACTCAGGATCCGAGTCCTTAAGCCTGGTAATCCTGCTGCAACTCAGAGCTTTCGTAGCCACTTTCCCTCCTTTACTTTCCTAAAACTCAACCAGGATAAAGCAGATAAGCTCTTATTAATTAAAGAAAAAACAGTTTAACCTGCATGGCATATAATTTTACTTCCTGCATCTTTGAAAATGTATTGGAAATTTATTATTTTTTTTGATTAGGTAGGTTTTCAGTTGTAGTTAACAGTAACATTTTGTTAACCTGGACATCCTATCCTGGGTCGCATTTGTGTTGCAAATTCTAATACTTTTATGGGGGTTGAGAAGTCAATTTTTACATCTTTTTATTTAAAAAAAAAAAAAACATAGTCTTTTCTCTTTTTCATTGAGTAAAGAGAATTTGCTACCTTTCCCTTTCTTAAGATACCCTTGCAGGTACCCCCACCGCTGTGTTGTGTTCACACTGAGGGAGCTTTCTTCTCCATTACCTTTCTTAATGATTGGATCCGCTGTGCTTCTACTTAGAATTCTCATTCTGGGCCTTGGGGCCAGGAGAATGAGGAACTTGCTCATTTAGCGAATTGATAACCCTTTTAAAAGTGAGTCAGGAGTCTACATTTATTTAAAGTTGACTGACTGGCTTGACTACTGCTTATGATCTACAAAGTGCTTTTTCCTGTTCTCTGTGGGGATTTTTCCTTTGCGTTGTTCTGTGTAGGAAAGAGCACACAGATCACAGTGAAGTCTCCTTTAGCCTCGCAGCAGTCTCTGAGTAGGTCTTAGTTCTGTTTGTTATTTTTATTTCAATGTTGCTAGTTTTTTGGGAAACGTCATTTTGTCAGCATGCATAATGCTGAAGCTGGTGTCCTAAGTGTCCCGATTCTGAATTTTGATGCATATATGCATTGTGTACAAGGTTACTTCAAGAAGTTCACGGGTAGATTGAATAACAGGTAGGTTTCTTTCAGTGCAAAAATATTTGAAACCTGTGCGTAGTTTTCTCTCATGATACTCATTTTCCATGAGCTTTATAAAGACCCTCACATGCATGAATTTCAAAAATTTTTGCACCAAAATAATGTTCTCTTTTAATTCCATTTTTCCACAATGTTTTAACAAGTGTTTTAACATTCCCTTGTGGTGGGTACAGGGGTCCCCACACTGGTATGATCCTTCAGCAGGATGTCTGTGTGGAACTTGCTTTTAAATTAAGACTTTTTTTTTTTTAAAAGAGAGAGGAGAGGCAGGGAGAGAGACAGAGAGAGAGAGGTCTTCCATCCACTGGTTCACTCCCCAATTGGCTGCAACTGCCGGAGCTGTGCCGATCTGAAGCCAGGAGCCGGAAGCTTCTTCCAGGTCTTCCCATGCGGGTTCAGGGGCCCAAGGACTTGGGCCATCTTCTGTTTTCCCAGACCATAGCAGAGAGCTGGACTGGAAGAGGAGCAGCCGGGAATAGAACCAGCGCCCACATGGGATGCTGGTGCCGCAGGCAGAGGATTAACCTGCTTTGCCACGGTGCCGGCCCAAGCAAACTTCTTTTAAACCTTCTCATTTGTGGCACTGGCTTAGTGTTCAGCTGGCTCACCCCTGATGAGGCTGATGTCAGAGGGAGGAGGGACAGAAAGCTGTGCTGATGGGGGCGACCTGGTTGGTAAGCGTGTTGCCCGTGGTGCTCTGCAGGGACAGCTCACGCCAGCCGAGCTCTGGGTCAGTCTTTGGAAGGATCACAGTGTGAGGCTGTTCCTGCTAGGGTACCACAAGAAACATGAGCTTACGAAGGAAGGGGCTGGCTTGCCGGCAAATGGTAAAAGGAAACAGGAACTTCTGACCCCTGGGGCAGTGACAGAGGAGACAGGCGGCTTCTGGACACTGCACTGTGTGAGCGATGTTGGGAGAGGCGTGAAGCTACAAGGGAGCCTTCTCAGCTGGAAATGCCCTGAGTCCTGGGGCAGGGGTCAGAGTGAGGGTTATGGGCTCCTGGCCCTGGCTGCTCATCAGTCAGCTTGGTCCCACCCACACAGCTTCTGATTGACTGGTCTGAGACGCAGTGCGCCTGGACCCAGACAGTGTTTAGAATCCCCCCCAGGGGATCATATTGTGCAGCCAAAACTGGGAACCCCTGACCTTGTTCATTCGCATGGCCTCTAGGTGGCTTCCGTTAGCTGAAATCAAGAGGCGTCTGTAGAGGCAGAGAAATAAATCAGGTTTGGGCTTTGCATCAGAGGAAGAACTTGATGTGGTTACCGGTGCTTGGAGCTGAGTGGAAACAGAAAGAGCGAAGACCTAAGTTTCTGAGAGAATTGTGTTGGCCACAGAGACCCTGAACCTGGACTGGATGAGCCGTTGACTATTTGAGCCATGAAGCCACTTGTAAGAAAACCAGAACTTTCGCAGGCATGGCAGGTTGGTGGATCATGAAGGTCTCGCAGCCCTAAGGGCAGGCCAGGGTGTGCTTGGCCAACACGGGTGTTGGGCGAGGAAGAAACTCCTGCCGCTGTTCCAACACTGCATGTTCGGGATGGGGTCACACATGGCCATAGTCGGAGGTCTAGGTTGTGCTGGCCAAGTGGACGCACTCTGTGCACCTGCTGTGTGGTGGGAGTTGCTGGTGGGCTCCGTGTGCTGGAGAAGATGTGCAGAGGTGGTGCCTCGTGCTCAGGACTCGCTGAGGTCCGAGGTTTTCTTTTCCTCCAGGATCATTTCAGCCATCCGCCGTTGTTCCCGCCAGTGGGTGACTCACGTGACTTCTCAGCCAGTGCACTTCAGAGCAGACATGCCTTCCCCGTCCTCCGTGCCCCCACCCTCCCACGGAAGATGTCCACGGGCCAAATGACAGGTCCCCAAGGAGCAAGCTGAGGCAGGAGCCCTTGGTGGCAGGAGGCAGGGGACCTGAGCAGGTGGAGCAGAGCCCCCTGCTGGTCTACTTGGAACTGTGCATTGAGTGGGAAGCAGGAAGACGGGTCAGGGACTGGGTTAGGCAGACTGGAGACTGAATCCAGAAGTCATCAGGCCTGATTGAGAAGTGATGTTTGGGCAGAGTTGTGGGAGAGGAGTGCTCGGCATCCCGGCCCCGGGCAGAGATGTTAACTCAGCGAATGGCAGCCGAGTCAGTCCAGCCAGAGGGGGACGAGCGGGCTAAGAGGGCAGAAGAGGGCAGGACGTTAGCAAGGCCCTGGCTGGCACTGCTAGGCCTTCTGCCCCAGAATGAATGAGTCTTTGTAGGGTTTTGAGTAGAAAAATACCACGATTGATCTTGTAAAGCGATTGGTCTGTTAGCCATGTGAAGAATAAACAGTGGAAGGGAAAAGAGAGAGAAGTAGTAGTTCAGGTGTAGGAGGGTGGTGGCAATGGAGGAGCTGAAAAGGGTTGGGTTCCGGTTTGCTTTATAAATCAGCCCCATGGATTGCACGTGGCTTGTGAAAGGAGCTGAGTGAAGGGTGATGTTGAGACTTTAGCCCGGGGCCGGCGCTGTGGCTTAGCAGGCAGAGCCACCTCCTGCATTACTGGCATCCCATATGGGTGCCGGTTCGAGGCTCGGCTGCTCCACTTCTGATCTGGCTCTCTGCTATGGCCTGGGAAAGCAGTAGAAGATGGCACAAGTCCTTGGGCCCCTGCACCTGCATGAGAGACCTGGAAAAAGCTCTTGGCTCCTGATCAGCACAGCTCCGGCAGTGGCAACTCTCTGGGGAGTGAAGCAGTGGATGATAGACTCTCTCTCTTTTCTGCGCTGCCAGAAATCAAAACAAGGCCAGCGCCGCGGCTCAATAGGCTAATCCTTGGCCGGCGCCGTGGCTCACTAGGCTAATCCTCTGCCTTGCGGCGCCGGCACACCGGGTTCTAGTCCTGGTCGGGGCGCCGGATTCTGTCCTGGCTGCCCCTTTTCCAGGCCAGCTCTCTGCTGTGGCCCGGGAGTGCAGTGGAGGATGGCCCAAGTCCTTGGGCCCTGCACCCCATGGGAGACCAGGAGAAGCACCTGGCTCCTGCCTTCAGATCAGCGCGGTGCGTCGGCCACAGCGTGCTGGCCGCGGCGGCCATTGGAGGGTGAACCAACGGCAAAGGAAGACCTTTCTCTCTGTCTCTCTCTCCCTCACTGTCCACTCTGCCTGTCAAAAAATTAATTAATTAATTAATTAATTAAAAAAATAGGCTAATCCTCCACCTGCGGCGCCGGCACACCGGGTTCTAGTCCCGGTCGGGGCGCCAGATTCTATCCCGGTTGCCCCTCTTCCAGGCCAGCTCTCTGCTGTGGCCAGGGAGTGCAGTGGAGGATGGCCCAAGTGCTTGGACCCTGCACCCGCATGGGAGACTAGGAGAGGCGCCTGGATCCTGGCTTCGGATCAGCGCGGTGCGCTGGCTGCAGCGCGCTGGCTGCAGCAGCCATTGGAGGGTGAACCAACGGCAAAGGAAGACCTTTCTCTCTCTCTCTCTCTCTGTCACTGTCCACTCTGTCAAAAAAAAAAAAAAAAAAAAAAAAACAAAACTCAATTTCATAGGAAAAATTTTCATTCATGTCATGTATGGATTTTTTTAGTTCATAAATTTGCTTTTGATTATTTTTAAGTAATCCTATGATCATTTTTTGAATTCCATTTCTGGCATTTTGTCAATCTCTTCATCTTCACATTCTGGTATTGAAGTGTTATGTTTTGGGGGGGGCATCGTGTTTTCTTCCTTATTTTTTTTTCTCTGTGATGGCTTTTATCTTTGAACTGTGCCTCTGTGGCTTAGTGGAGCGTCTGCTCTTTCAGTGAATATCTAGAGGCGTGCGCTGGGTGTGGTCAGGGAGCTCTGTTCAGTGCTGCACGGTGAAGGGAGCATCTAAGGTGATACTGAAGTTGGGTGTAGTAATTCTCTGTTTTGTTGTTGTTGTTGTTGTTTATCAGAGGGGAGGCTTATTCAGCTCTGTTGGCATAGTCTCATGCTCATCTCCTCTCCTCAAAGGAGACCAAAACTACCAAGAACCACACAAAGGATCCATACAGTCCTCAGTGTGAGCACAGATCCTGTTGCAGTGACCCTCAGCAGGGCATCAAGGAGCCCCAAGCGTGTGGCACCACCCACAGTAACTTTCCAGTGTCCCAGCCACACCCCATACCCTCCCACGCAACCACTGTGCGTTCACAGTTCCAGCTCACAGGGCTCCCACAGTCACAAGCTCCCAGCCCCCTGTGGATTCTTCCAGCCAGACTCAGGCGTCTCTTCCCGGCTGGTTGCTGGGCACGCGGACACAGGCTGGTGCAGCTGTTGTGTTTGTCCGGAACGGTGCCCACGCTCTCTTGGCTAGTTACAGGACACTGGTGCCGGTGGTTAGGGAGAGAGAAACGTGTCTCCTTTTTTTCCCCTCTAGGTTGGTTGGTACGCTCCTCCAGAGGGCTCCAAGCTACACTCTCACAGGCTCTTCCTGCAGATTTATTGCCAGTTGACTGAGCTGCTGCAGTCTGGTCTCACCTCTCTCCAGAGCTGGTGCTGAGACTCTCGGCTGCTGGGGTCCTGAGTTGTGTAGGTACACAGTGTCCCTCTAATTTGCATGGATTTTCCTTTGCTGTTTTCTTCCTAACTCTTCCCTGAGACTGCACTCTCTCCACTTTTTTTTTTAAAAACTATCTTTCCCTAGACTAGAGCAGTAAGCTCCCTCCCTATTCACTTCTCTCCTTATCAATTTTAGGAATGGTCCCTCATTCCTGTACTGTTCAGTTTTTTAAAAATCCATATCTCTGTCAACCAAGCTCATGGATGAGCTGTTCTGTCTGCTTTTTCTAAGTATCTATGAAGATAGACATTTAGTAGGGTTAATTAATATTACTGTGCATTCATTCTCTCACTCCAGACTGGCAGTTAGCACTGTACATCCTATCACATTTCTCTGACCACGTTGCTTTCCCATTCTTTGCAGTGGTCAGTGAAAGTCTCCATTTTTTTTCCCTGACAATCTACCCTGCTCCCACCTGTCTTTCAGTAGAGGACTCCTTTCTTTCTACAGAGAGGAACAAAAGCCGTTAGACAGCAGCCACCGCATCTTTCTGCTGCCAGGTGTATTCACTCGTTCATACATTGATTCAACAAATTCTCGTCAGGCACCTGCTATGTAGCAGGCACTCCTCTCGGTGTTAGGGTTAGCTAGAATGAAGTCTGGGCCTTCATGGAGCTTATATTGTAAAGGGAACAGAGAGAGAAAAGCATCAAAAAAACAAAAGCTCTGTGTGGATAAGTGATGGTAATTTCTATGTAGAGACTAAAGTGCAATGATCTGACAAAAGATGACCAAGTAGCTACTTAAGATATGATAGCAAACTACTGAAACTGAATTAGGGAAGTAGGAAATCTGAACAGACCTGTAACAAGGAAAGGGATTGAGGTAGTAATCAAAAACAGCTTCCCACAAAGAAAAGGCCAGGCTTAGGTGGCTTTGCTGATGAATTTTCCTACATATTTAAAGAAATAATACCAATCCACAGATTTTTCTAAAGCAGCTGAGAACAGAACACTTCTCAACTCATTCTTTTTTTTTTTTTTTTAAAAAGATTTATTTATTTATTTGAAAGAGGTACAGAGAAGGAGAAGCAGAGAGAGAGAGAGCAGAGAGAGGTCTTCCATCTGCTGGTTTACTCTCCAATTGGCCGCAAATGCTGGAGCTCTTCCGATCCGAAGCCAGGAGCCAGGAGCTTCTTCCGGGTCTTCCCATGCGGGTGCAGGTGCCCAAAAACTTGGGCTATCGTCTGATGCTTTCCCAGACCATAGCAAGAGCTGGATCAGAAGTGAAGCAGCCAGGACTTGAACCAGCGCCCATATGGGACACTGGTAGTATAGGTGGCAACTTTACCTGCTATGCCACAGTGGCAGCCCCCCAACTCATTCTTTCAGGTCAATGTTACCTTGCTATCAAAACAGAAAACAAAAAGCATAAGAAAGTCACCAACTAATATCTCTTATGAATATAGATGCAAAAATCCATAGAAGAGTATTAGCAAACAAATTCAACAGCCTATAAAAAGGATTGTACAATGCGACCAGTGGGAATTGCATGATTGGGTCAGCATGCAAAAATCAATATATTAGTTGAATAAAGGATAGAAATACAACCATCTCAATAAATGTTAAAGGGAATTTGACAAAACTCAACACCTTTACATGTTAAGCAAGCTGCAAGGCCTAGAAATAGAAGGGAATCTTTTCAACCTAACAAAGGACATATCTGGAAAACCTGCAGTTGACATTCATGCTTAACGGTAAAAGATGGAAGGTTTTCCTCCTAAGATCAGGAAGAGCCTGGTGAGAGTTCAGCTTGGAGCCCTCTGGGGGACAGTGTACCAACCAACCTGGGGGTAAAAAAAGGAGACATGTTTCTCTCTCCCTAACCACCGGCACCAGTGTCCTGTAACTAGCCAAGAGAGCGTGGGCACCGTTCCGGACATACACAACAGCTGCACCAGCTCATGTCCGCGTGCCCAACACCAGCTGAGAAGAGACGCCTGAGTCTGGCTGGAAGAATCCACAGGGGGCTGGGAGCTTGTGACTGTGGGTGCCCTGTGTGCCTAGGAAGGCGAGGGAACATGGCTCAAGTGCTTGGGCTCCTACCATCCATGTGGGAGACAAGATGTAGTTCCTGGCTCCTGGCTTTGGCCTGGCCCAGCCCTGGTTGTTGAGCTCATTAGGCAAATGAACCAGAGGATGGAAGGTTTCTCTGTCTTTGTTTATTTATTTGAAAGGAAAAGTGACAGAGCTTTTAAAAAGAATAAAACACCACAATGAAGGATAAGCCTTTGGCACAGTAGCTTATTTCGAATACCCGTATCCCATACTGGAGCTCCTGGTTAGAATCCCTGTTGCTCTACTTCTGATCCAGCGTCCCACAGACACGCATCCTGGGAGGCAGCAGTGATGGCTCAAGTACTTGGGACCCTGCCACCCACATGGGAGACCCAGATAGAGTTTCAGGCTCTAGCCCTGGCTGTTGCAAGCATCTGGGGAGTGAACCGGTGGTTGGAAGATGTCTCTGTCACTTCCGATAAAATAGAAATAGGTGAATTAGCACCTCGCATAAGATTTTTACCCGTAAAAACACACAATGAGATGTTACTTCGTACCCTGTAGAATGACTAAATTAACAAAGATGGACAAGAGCAAGTATTGACTAGCATGAAAAATGAGAAGCCTCATGCATTGCTAGTGGGGCTGTAGAATCGTGAAGCTACATCGGAAACCAGTTCACAAGTCTCAGCACAGCAAATGTAGCCTTGCCACGGCTCTGGCATTTCTAAGGATGTACCTTTGAGAATTGGAAATATCTGTCTTCTCAAAAAGTTGGACGAAAGTGTTCACAGCAGTGCTGCTCAGAGTAGCTAAGAAGAAGAAGCAGGAGCAAGCGTTGGGTGTAGCAGTCGGAGTGCCTGGTTTGAGTCTCGGCTCCCCTTTGAATTCCAGCTTCCTGCTAATGTGTATCTTAGGAGGGAGCAGGTGATGGCTCAGCTGGTTGGATGCCTGCTACCACATGAGAGTCCTGGATAGAATTCTGGGTCCCTGGCTTGGATCTGGCCCAGCCCCAGCTGTTGCAGGCATTTGGGGAATGAACCAGTGAATAGAAGACTTTGTCTTTCTCTCTCTCTCTGCCTTCCAAGTAAGGTGGAAAAAAGTAGAAGCAATCTGAATGTCCGTCAGCTGATGAACAGATGACTAGACAAACAAAATATGGTATAGGAATACAATGGAATATTATTAGGCAATAAAGAGAATGGAATACTGTTATGCACAAAAATAGGGATGGACTTTGAAAACATTATGCCGAGTGACAAAAGCCAGGCACAAAGTGTCACATACGGTTCCGTATACATGAATGACCAGAGTAGGCACGTGCCCTGAGACAGGAACTGGATGAATGGTTGCCAGGGCTGGCGAAAGAGAGATGAGCAGTGATGTGAATGAATGTTGCGTTTCTTTTGGGGTTGATGAAAATGTGCTGAAACTAGAAATTAGTTATTGTTGTACAACTCTTTGCACTAAAAACCACTGACTTGTACAGTGGGTGAATTTTATGGCATGTGAATTCTATCTCAATAAAGCTATTATTTAAAAATAAATTGCATGTTGGGGAAAGGCCTTTTGAGGGAGTGACATTTAAGCCAGCGCTGGAGTGACTAACCTGAGGTTGGTGACTGTGAACTCAGAGTCACAGTCAGCGTAGCTGTGTCTTTCACTCCCACCACCCAGTGTGCGGGTTGAAGAGCAGGGTGCGTGGGGCTGGGATTTTGACAGAGCAGCGTGACAAAGGTGGGGAGGTGGCAGGAGGTGTGATCATGACTCAGGGAACATGGGGTGGTCCAAGGGAGACGTGAGGGAGAGGGGGACTGTGTAAAGTGATGGGCTCCATGCAGTGTAGGTCCTGTGGGGGTTGAAGTGTTGCTGGAGGCAGGGAACCAGAAGGAATGTGCTGCATGGAATGGGTATGGGAGAGGGAAGCTTGGAATTGAGGGCTTTAGATAATGCACAGTAACTGGCAGTGAAGTGTTGTAGGAAGTGACGGTGGAAATGCTTCAGGACCTCCTGCAGACCCCAGGCCCCTACACCCGATGGTGTCGTATG
The DNA here is from genome assembly GCF_051225735.1 of Oryctolagus cuniculus. Taxonomy (NCBI): domain Eukaryota; kingdom Metazoa; phylum Chordata; class Mammalia; order Lagomorpha; family Leporidae; genus Oryctolagus; species Oryctolagus cuniculus. The sequence goes on from NC_142868.1 coordinate 182,136,735, forward strand.
TGCATGTGACCTGTGCCTTGTCCTGTGTACTCAAATCATTGCTAGATTACTTAGAACACCTAGTATAGTGTAGTGCTGTGCAGATAGTTGTTGTACTCTATTGCTCTTCAGATTTGTAGGGATTTTATGTTTTCTCCCACTATTCTTGATCTGTGGTCCGCATTGGAATCCACAGGAGAACCGCAGGCTGCTGTACAAATGACCACAAACTCAGTGGCCTGAAGCAACATAAGTTCGCTCTCTTTCAGCTCTGGACGCCTCGAGGTTGATAAAGGTGTCAGCACAACCATGCTCCCTGTGGGGACGCCAGGAAAGAAACAGATCCAGTAGAGTGTGAGTGATGTATTGTGAGGAAGTGACCCCCACAGCTGAGGGGGACGCAGGGCGAGCAGAGGCCGTGGCTTCAGTCCCAGTCTGAAGGCCTGAGAACCTGAACCTGGAAGAGATTATTTTCAGCTTGGGTCTGAAGACTGGAAAAGCCGCCGTTCCAGTTCAGAGGTAGCTGGCCAGGTGGAATTCTCTCTTCCTTTGGGAAAGATGAGCCTTTTTGTTGTATTCAGGCCTTCACGTTCGACATAGCTCCTCCCTGGGAGGGAGCGTGATCTGCCTTACTCAGCAGTTTGAATGTCAGTCTCATCCAGGCACAACCAGAATATCGTTTGACCAAGTATCTGGGCGCCAAGCAGCCTCAACACAGAAAGTGACCCTTTGCCGTGTTCCCGGCCTCTTCCCGTTTCTGGCGGTGGTTGGTGTTCCTGGACTTGGGGCTGCGTCCCTGTGTCCTTGGCCACATTGCCATCGCCTCTGTGTCTGTCCGTGAAGACACGTGTGATTGCACTTGGGACCCAGTGGGGTGATTCGGGATAAACTCTTCTCCCAGTCTCTCACCTTGGTCACCTGTTTAGCCACAGAGGGTCATAGTCACAGGTTCTGGGAGCAGAGGACAGAGGCGGACAGAGGACCGTTCCACCCCTGACACCCAGTGTGAGATCAATAAGAGTGTCCTCAGGAGGTATGATGATGGGTTTGGTCTGATGACATGACATTCAAAACTGGGATTTTTAAGGGGTCGGGAGAATTATCTGAGAGTGATTCTAGGAGGGTAGTCCCTGCCCTGGAGATGCAGTGGGATGAGGGTGTGAGAAGAAAGCAGCTGCTCCTAAGGTGGTAGCAGGGGCGCCGGGCCTTGGGGGTGAACTGGACCTTGGGGCAGAGCCAGGCCTTGGGGGTGAGCCGGGTCTTGGGGGAGAGCATGGCCTTGGGGGTGAGCTGGGCCTTGGGGCAGAGCCGGGCTTTGGGGGTGAGCTGGGCCTTGGGGGAGAGCCAGGCCTTGGGGGAGAGCGTGGCCTTGGGGGAGAGTTGGGTCTTGAGGGTGAGCCAGGCTTTTGGGGAGAGCGTGGCCTTGGGGGTGAGCCGGGCCTTGGGGGAGAGCGTGGCCTTGGGGGAGAGTTGGGTCTTGGAAGAGAGCGTGGCCTTGGGCAGAGCCAGGCCTTGGGGGTAAGCTGGGCCTTGGGGGAGAGCGTGGCCTTGGGGGTGAGCTGGGCCTTGGAAGAGAGCGTGGCCTTGGGCAGAGCCGGGCCTTGGAGGTGAGCCCGGCCTTGGTAGGGAGCTGGGTCTTGGGGGCGGGAAGCTGGACCTTGTTGGGGTAAGTCAGGCACTTTGGGCGAGCCAGGCTTCCTCCCAGAACAGGAAGCTGAACGCAGCCTTCAGAGAGAGGCTGATCCTCATGTCTCAGCCAGAAGAGGGCATGTGCTGATGGTCAACCAAGAAGTTACGCAGGACTTTGGGAGTTGAAGATGGGTTAGGGTTGGGGTCCTGTGAGGGGACGGGATGAAAACCCAAGTGAGAGTCCTGGGTTCTTGGGAAACAGCGGGGCCTGGGGTCATGGCTGTGCTGGAAGCAGCCCCTGGGGCAGGTGCTGGTTGCCAGCAGCCTGCAGAGCGCCACAGAAGGTCATAGTCAGGTTCCACAGAGTAGGACGTGGACATCCTCGTGGGAGCCGCAGTGCTGAGGAGGCTGGGAGAATCTGTGGCATTCAGGAAGCTGACCTAGAGCTGAACTCTCTGCTTTGGTGACCTCCCTCTGCGATGGAAGTCAGAACCGTCTGAGGGACAGGGCATAGGTGGCCGTCGTCAGCGCCGTCCGTGGGGTGAATGTCACTCTCTCCAGCTGTCTCAGCGCTGCCCTGCTCAGTAGAGCTTGGCTTCACCTTTCTGAAACCTTTTCCCAGCTGCGGAAGTGCTGAATTTGAAAACAGGACACTTGGAGTGGACCCAGCTGCTTAGAAGGTGGACGCTATCAAAGGCAGCACCGGTGTGTGGTGCGTGAGACAGTCAGGCGCTTGCTTCCCAGTTGCACCCTGATTACTCTGAGAGCGGAGGTGACAGGGAAGCTGGCCAGCGCCAGGCTGGCGTTCAGCTGGGCCATTTCCTCTCGCTGTCGTTGCTCACAGCCCTCTCTGATCCTTACAGGTGGCCACAGAGCCTGACCGCTGCCCCGTGTGGGAGGCCCAGGGTCCTGGTGTCCCAGCAGCCTGGTCTGCTGGTCTGTCTCTGCACTTACTCAGAGCAGTGATTTCCATCTGCATGCTTAGGCCTTCTCAGGTCCAGATCTGCACTAGGATAGAAGTCTTTCTCTAAATAAATTCAACACACATGCGCTCATTGCATTTTATCTCTATTTAGTGACACTAAATGTTAATTTCAGTGACTACAAAATGTTCAATGATATGTTTTTCAGTATCCGATCCATGTGTCACTCGTTAAAGCTCTTAGCCGCCTCCCACCAGCCAGACCCTGTGCTCCCCAGCACCCTGTCCTGAGCTGGGTCTCCTGCCCCTCTGTCAGGGTTTCCACACAGTCAGGTGTCAGGTGCCCCCTCCCCCCCAGACAATGATAGTCTCCGCAGTTCTTGGTTTCCTGTCTATGTCAACACCATTTTCAGTGATCTTGCCAAGGTTCTTTCCCTGGCGTTTCTTTCTTTTTTTTCTTTTCTTTTTTTTTTTTTTTTTTTTTGGACAGGCAGAGTGGACAGTGAGAGAGAGACAGAGAGAAAGGTCTTCCTTTCGTTGGTTCACCCCCCAATGGCCGCTGCAGCCAGTGCACTGCGCTGATCTGAAGCCAGGAGCCAAGTGCTTTTTCTGGTCTCCCATGCCGGTGCAGGGCCCAAGGATTTGGGCCATCCTCCACTGCACTCCCGCGCCACAGCAGAGAGCTGGCCTGGAAGAGGAGCAACTGGGACAGAATCCGGTGCCTCGACTGGGACTAGAACCTGGTGTGCCGGCGCCGCAGGCGGAGGATTAGCCTACTGAGCCATGGCGCTGGCCCGACTGGCATTTCTTACTTGAATAATTTTTCAGTTCCTTTTCTTGGATTTCTAGATAGGTAATTGGACTACTTGTAGGAAGCAATTGCTGAGTCACTTTGTGATATTGATTCCTCTCTCTCTCTCTCTGAACTGGCATAAAGTTCTAAAGCAGTGCTTCTGCAAATTCCTGAAAACAGCCACCTGGACTCCTTATTCGGTGCGAGTACGTGGTGCCAGGCTCTAGCCCTGGAATCTCAGCTTCCTAGTCTGGGTTGAGGTAGAAGCTGCTTTGCTTTTAGACAAGTGCCCTGGGAGTCTTTTTCTCTTCCCATAAGTTGGGATACCAGCATTTCCGGGCAGTGCTAGGTAACAGTGGTGGTAGCTTCTGTTGCTGGCTCCTGGCGTATCTGTGCCACAGGCGATGTCAGTAGACTGCTGGCTCCATTTCTGCCGTGACCCTGATGCAGTGTTTGTGTCAGCTTTGGAGATGCCATGTGCCCTGGTGAAGAAACACGGTGACAGATGGCTGCCTGTTCGGGTATCCGGTCAGTAAACCTCAGTACGTGTCGATTTCCAGGCCCCAAGGAGGGTGGACCCAGGGATGCACAGTTTCCCAGCCCTGCGGCCTCTGGCTTCATCTTTGCTGCCTAGGACTCCGGCTGCGAGGACGTCCACTTCCACAGTACTTGGTGCTCCATGCCTAGTCAGCAGACTAGACCTTTGTGGGCCAAAGCTTGCAGTGCTGGGCCCACTCCTCCTCCCCAGTCCTCGCCTGCCAGGCGGTCTTCCACTACATTTCAGAGCCGCAGAACCACCTGCTCCATGTACAGTAGCAACTTCTAAAGTAATGATGACTTAGCGTACACTTGGGTTTGCCTTGCAGAGTGATATTTTGAATACCCCAGCTAGGTCTTTGGCACTTGTCTCACTCGCAGCAGTGCTAGGACAATATTAAAGCATCTGCAGGGGCCGGGGACCCCAGATTTTCTTGTATGTGTTTGGACCTGCTGCTCTCCTTCCCGTGTACCCAGCCTTCCCTTGCCAACTTCTTCCCTTCGTCTGAGAGTTAGCTCAGCTGTCACTTCCTCTTGAGCCCTCAGACTGAATACTTGTCTCTTATGGTCTGCTATACTGAATACCCCTTTCGAAGACTTGACATAAGCTGTTCACTTGTCTGTGCTTAGCCTTTATATCCCAGCTACCTGGTGCACATAATCATGTTATTTTTAAAAATTTTTTAAGATTTATTTATTTGAAAGGCAGAGTGATGGGGTGGAGAGGGAAAAGATATCTTCCACCTAATGGTTCATTTCCCAAATGTCCACAACAGCTGGGGCTGGACCAGGCTGAGGCCAAGGGCCTGGAACTCCATCTGGGTCTCCCACATGGATGCAGGGGCCCAAGGGCTTGAGCCACCTTCAACTGCTTTTCCAGGTACATTAGCAGAAGTGGGGGGCTAGATGGAGCAGCTATGACTTGAACCCATACTCTGATACAGGATGCTAGCGTTGCAGATGGCAGTGTAACCCGCTGCACCAAGCACTGGCTTCTAATAATGCTTCTTAGGGGCCAGCATTGTGGCTAGTGGGTTAATTCGCTGCCTGCGATGCCGACATCCTATATGGTTACTGAGTCATGTCTCAGCCACTCTACTGCTGATCCAGCTCCCTGCTCATGTACCTGGGAAAGCAGCAAAAGATGGCCCAAGTCCTTGGATGCTTGTCCCTCATGTAGGAGACCTAGATGAAGCTCCTGGCTCCTGGGTTTGTCTTGACCCACAGCCCCAGCTATTGCAGCTATTTGGGGAGATGGAAGATCTCTGTCTCTCTCTGTCTCTGTCTCTCCTTCTCTCTCTGTAACTCCACCTTTCAATTAATAAAACATCTTTAACAATGCTTATTAGAGGATTTTATGAAAATTAGTATTTCCTACTTTTTCCTGTTTTAAATTATTCTTGATCATAGAAGTGTGTTCATTTTATGTCCACCCTATTTGCAAAAAATCTGAGTGGTTGACAGCACTCACTTTGGGCAAGAGTGTAGGAGAAAGACTCTTCGATTCTTGGCAGGGAAAGGACAAAATTTAAAATGCACATAACCTTTGTCTCAGTATAGAAATTTGGAAAAACACTTGTACTGAGTATGCTAGGAAATATTTTCGTATGAGGGTGCCATAACAACGTTATTTGTGAAAGAGAAAAAAGGTGACCAAAATATCCATCAGTAGTGGAATTGTTAAATTTATTATGGTATATACATGTTATGGAATCCCATGTAGCGGTTATAATAAATGAAATACATCTATATGAACAGGTAATGAGAAGTCTACAATATGCTATTGAGGGAGGGAAGCATTATATGTCGCATTTTTGTAGGAATAGATTTGATTTTTCATGTGTTTATATATTTCTTAAAATTTGTGCATATGAAGTGCCCTGTTATCAGGTTTCACTGTTTACATGTTGTATGACTGTGCTGTTAGGGTCTTTTCAGCAAGTATTTACTTAAATTGTCTCCTCTGAAATGTTTGAGCGGTCCTTTTCTGAACTAGCAAGTAGCAAACATATAATTTCTTATGAAATACTGCAAGCATATATGAAGGACTTTATTGAATTTTAACATTTTGCTAAATTTGCTTCAGACCTTTTTTAAAAACATAAAAATCTTTTTTAGAAAACGTAAAGCCCCAAGATAGCCTCCAAACCCATTACCTTTCCTCCTCAGAGATGGCTTCAGCTTCGAATTTGTTGCTTAGGATTTCCATTCATATTTTTCTTGTTTTTATTATACATGAAAAGATGGCCATTAATAATATATACTGTTGTGTGTCATATTTTAAAAAAATATTTATTTTATTTATTTGAAAAAGAGAGAGACAGATGCAGAAACAATGACAGAGAGGTCTTCCATCTGCTGGTTCACTCCCCAAATGGCCATAACAGGCAGGGCTGATCCCAGAAACCAGGAGCCAGGAGCTTCATTTAGGTTTCCCACATGCGTGCAGGGACCCAAGCACTTGGACCATCCTCCACTGCTTTCCCAGGCACGTTAGCAGGGAGCTGGATTGGAAGTAGACCAGCCAGGACTTGAACCAGTGCTTATTTGGGATGCCAGCATCGCACGCGATGGTTTTATCTGCTGTATAACAATATTGGCCACATCCTCACTGTGTTTTTGATTTGCATTTCCCTAATTAGTGACTGATTATCTTGAGCATCATTTCTTACCTACATTTAGCACTTTTTTTAACCCCCTATGCCACAAAGCTGGCCCCATAAATCATGCTTTTAAATTTTATCAAAGGCTGGTGCCGCGGCTCATTAGGCTAATCCTCCGCCTGCAGCGCTGGCACCCCGGGTTCTAGTCCCGGTTGGGGCACCAGATTCTGTCTCGGTTGTTCCCCTTCTAGTCCAGCTCTCTGCTGTGGCCCGGGAGTGCAGTGGAGGATGGCCCAGATCCTTGGGCCCTGCCCCCACATGGGAGACCAGGAGGAAGCACCTGGCTCCTGGCTTCGGATCAGCCCAGCGTGCCAGCCACAACACGCCAGCCGTAGCAGCCACTTGGGAGGTGAACCAATGGGAAAAGGAAGACCTTTCTCTCTGTCTCTCTCTCTCTCACACTGTCTAACTCTGCCTGTCAAAAAAAATTTTTTTATCAAAAATAACATCATGGGGCTGGTGCTGTGACATAATGGGTGAACTCTGTATTGTACAAAGCTCCTCTATGTTTGGAAAAGCAGGGATTTAGCAACAGGTGAATATACACAGTGGCATAGTTGTCAACTAGAGTTCTGTAGGCATTAACAATTGTCACTCAACAGGGAATCATTTTCAAAACAGTCTAAGTGAAAATTTCAGTTGTAATAGGATATATGCACCACAATGCTATTTTTTTTTTTAGATTTTTTTTTTATTTATTTGAAAGGCTGAGAGTTACAGAGAGGCAGAGGCAGAGAGAGAGAGAAGTCTTCCATCTGCTGGTTCACTCCCCAAATGGCTGCAACAGCCAGAGCTGGGCCGATCTGAAGCCAAGAAGCCAGGAGTTTTTTCTGGGTCTCCCATGTGGGTGCAAGGCCTAAGCACTCGGGCCGTCTTCTGATTTTCGGGGCACATGAACAGGAAGCTGGCTAAAAATGGAGCAGCCAGGACTGGAACCGGCACCCGTATAGGATGCCATTGCACAGGCAGAGGCTTAACTCATTGTGCATACCGCAGCGCTGGCCTGAACCAATTACATTTTACTCTGCCTAACCATATTTTCATAACTGTCAGAGAGCTAATACTGTTAAATCTTGGAAAATTAATAAAAATTACATGGATTACATTTCTATGATATATTAATCAAAATTGTGGCTTTACCAGTTAGGTTAAACTGAAGCTTAGCAATTATAATATTTCACTTTTTGAAGCCTTTTAGAAAATAGTATGTCACAATACAAAATTTTTAAAATTATTAACTTAAAAAATTAAGAATAAGAGGACAGTGTTGTGGTGCAGTGGGTTTAGCTGCCACCTGCAATGCCAGCATTCCATATTGTGTGTATAGGAATATGCATATGTGTAGTGATGCGTGTTTGTGTGTATGCAGGTGTGCATGTGTGTAGTGGTATGTGTTTGTATATGAATATGTATGTGTGTAGTGGTGTGTTTGTATACGAGATGTGTGTGTGCAGTAGTGTGTGTGTGTATATGAGTATGCATGTATATAGTGTGTGTATGAGTATGCATGTGTGTAATGGTGTGTGTGTGTGTATACAAGTATGCATGTGTATAGTGGTCCGTGTTTGTATACGAGTATGTGTGTGTATAGTGGCGCGTGTTTGTATACAAGTGCATGTGTGTAGTGGTGCAAATTTGTGTCTGAGTATACATGTGCATAGTGGTATATGTATATGAGTGTGCATGTACATAGTGTGTGTATACGAGTATGCATGTACGTAGTGGTGTATGTATACAAGTGTGCATGTGTGTAGTGGTGTGTGTATAGAAGCATGCACATGTGTAGTCGTGCATCTTTGTATGTATACAAGTATACATGTGTATAGAGGTGCGTGTTTGTATATGAGTATGCATGTGTGTAGCGGCAACTGTATATGAGTGTTCATGTGTATAGTGCGTGTTTTATACAAGTATTCGTGTATGTAGTTGTGCGTGTTTGTATATGAGTGTGCATGTGTGTAGTGTGTTTTTGTGTACAAGTATTCATGTGTGTAGTGGTGCGTGTTTATATACGAGTGTGCATGTGTGTAGTGGCACGTGTTTATATACGAGTGTGCATGTGTGTAGTGGTGTTTGTATACGAGTGTGCATGTGTATATCATGTGGAAATTATTTCAGAGGCTTTTCATATGGTGGCCCTAATTCTGTCCTTGTCCCTTCAGTCTGTACTAAATATAGCAACCAGGGTAATCCTGTTAAACACATCAGACCCTTGCCTGCTCAGCACGCTCCCTGGTTTTCCTCTGACTCAGGGTGAAAGCACAGTCCTTAGGCTGATACGAGGCCCTCCCGCCCCATTGCACCCCCATCTCCTACCCCTCCCCCAGGCTCGCTGCCCTTCCTGCTGTCCCTCGCCCGCACCTGCGCTTGGGCCTGGAAGGCTCAGTCTCCAGATGTCCCCCTGCCTCGCCCCTCACCTCCTCCTGGCCTGCAGCAGACACAGCCTTCCTGAACACTATGCAGGGAAACTGCGGATCCACAGACAGGAAAAAAAAAAGTAAACCTGAATACACATTGTAATTTAAAAAGAAAATAAACACCTGCCTTTTTGGAAGAAGAGTTGACAACTAAAACTTTATGAAAGTAAATGCCTGTAGAGGTACCATTTGGAGTGAGCATTTGGCATAGCATTAGGACTTGGTTAAGACGCCTGCACCCCGTATCAGAGGGCCTGGGCTCAAGTCCTGGCTCCAGCTCCTGATTCTAGCTCCCTGCCTGTGCAGACCTTGGATCCCTGCACCCATGTGGGAGACCAGAGCTGAGACAGAGTGCCCAGCTCCCTGTGGGCCCAGCCCAGTCCTGGCTCTTAAGGGCGCATAGGGAGTGAACCACTGGACGGGAGCTCTGTCTGCCTCTAATGAAAACACACACACACACACGCCTGTGTGCACAGTTTGTCTAAACCTGTGTCCTCTATCTTAAATGATACTGAAATTGCAACTTTTTGTGTACTTTCTAAAAAAAAGATTAAAAAAATAAATGAACCTCAGCTTCAGTTCTCTGAAACTATAAAGTACTGATAGAACTGAAGTAGAGGGGCTGGCGCCATGGCTTACTTGGTTAATCCTCTGCCTGCGGCACCAGCATCCCATATGGGCGCCGGTTCTAGTCCTGGTTGCTCCTCTTCCAGTCCAGCTCTCTGCTGTGGCCCTGGAGGGCAGTGGAGGATGGCCCAAGTCCTTGGGCCCCTGCACCCGCATGGGAGACAAGGAGGAAACACCTGGCTCCTGGCTTTGGATCAGCACAGTGGCGGCCATTTGGGGAGTGGAAGGAAGAAGACCTTTCTCTGTCTCTCTGTCTCTCTGTCTCTCTCACTGTCTAACTCTATCTGTCAAATAAATAAATAACTCTATCTGTCAAAAAAAAAAAAAAAAGAACTGAAGTAGAAGGGAGCCATAACAATGAGCACAGAAACTTACTGAAATAGAAATAAACTTGAGCATAATTTAAATATAACAAAAAGATGATTATCTACAAAACTAGCAAAGTAGATCTATTGACAGGTGTACTTTTTTGAGACTGATGTGCTGCTTACTGCACTGTGGAGGAAGGTGACAGGTGTAAGTTTTTAAAAGTACAAAAATAATGTCATAAATTAAAGTGGCAGCAGATATATGGTACAGCAATTAAGATGCTACATGATAGACCCTCATAGATCTCTCCCCCAACCCCCCGCCTCTGTGTCTCCCTTTCAAATAAATAATTTTTTTAAAAAAAGAAATGAAAACAGATTTATACAAAACAGTTTTATGCTTTTTTTTTTTTTTTGGCTTGGTGATTGTAAGAATATTATGAACAACTTTATGTTGATGACTTGGAAGACCTAAATAAAATGGACAGTTTTTAGGAAACTGCAAAATTTGGTATAAGAAGTAGCAGAAAATCTTAATAGCCCACAAGTGAGTAAGAAAAAAAGAAGCCGATTGGAATGGTCTGTGTCGAGCCTGGACTGTTTAGCAGACCTTCAAGGAGCAGGTTTCGTTTTGTGCATTTCACTCTAGAGCACAAGGTAGAGACACAGCCAAGCCATGTTGTTAAATCAACATAAATGTCAATGCCTAAGTAGACAAGGACAGCAGAAAAAAGAAAACTAGAAGCTGTCTTTGTTTACTGTAGGTGAAGAACTCCTGATTAGAAAATTAGTAAGTTGGGGCTGCCGTGTGGAACAGCGTGTTAAACCGCTGTCAGTGATGCTGGCATCCATGCGAGCACTGGTTAGAGTCCAGATTGCTCCCCTTCCAATCCAGCTCCCTGTTAATGTACTTGGGAAAGCAGCAGAAGATGGCCCAAGTGCTTGGGCGCCTGCACCCACCTGGGAGACCTGGATGAAGTTCCAGGCTCCTGGGCTTCAGCCTGGCCCAGCCCCACCATGGCTATTACAACCATCTGGGGAGTGAACTAGCATATGGAAGATCTTTCTCTCACTCTGCCTCTGTCTGTCCTTCTCTGTAACTCTGCCTTTCAAATAAATAAATCTTGTTTAAAATTTTAAAAAATTAGTTAATTTGAGCGTAATCAAGTGGTACTTGTTCTAGAAATGCAAGAATAATTCAGCTTCTATTTCAGATAATTGATGAGAAGGTGTTTCTATTATGCCAGCCTCCCTGGTAGCTCCAGCACTGGGGTAGACTAAGTTAATTGTAGCCTCCTTCCTCAATGGCAGAGGCATGCATGCTGGATTAAAGGCAGCAATAAGAATGAGATGCAGGACTGAGCTTAAAGAACAGAGAAATCCCTGGCTGTAAGAGTCCAGCCCCAATCTGTGATGCCCAGAAACCTGTCAGACAACACTGGATTTTGGCGCTAGCGGTAGGTAGTGCCCTGTGGCATCGGAAGTCTGTCTTGGGTCCATTCTGGTGAGTAGAAGAAATGCTTTGGTAAGGGCTAGGAAAAAATCCATTGATCCCCAGATCAATGAAACAGGTAACCGCCAGGCTCTGGAAGGAAAAACCCCATCAGTCTTGAGAGACTGAAGCCGTAGTCTCTGCCAAGAAGAACTGCCAAGTCCAGAGTTCAACCACCAGCCTGCACGGAAATTCCCACACCGACACCCAGCGTGAGCATTTACCTGGAAGAAAGGAAGCGCCCGCTTTCCGGTTATGGTCATCGCTAGCCACATGTGGCTACTCTAAGTTTATAGTTAAAGTTAGTGAAAATTGAAGAGTAAGTTGCTCATTCCCAGTGGCTCAGAGCAGCAGCACCCCCATTGCTCAGCACCTGTGGCTCTCAAGTGCTGTTGGGAAGCACTGCCCTGGAATACCGACAGGAAAGAGATTTTTAGAAATCCCTCTGTAGCGCTGCTTCTACAAATCAGAGCAAATGGACTTCCACATAGCAAACAATCCATGCTGTAGGGAAACCCATTATCAAAAATTGCCCACCCAGGGGCTGGCGTTATGGTGCGGAAAGTTAAGCCACTGCTTGTGACACTAGCACCCCATATTGGAGTCCTGGCATGGCTCCCACCTGCCCTGTTTCCTATCTGGCTCCCCGTGAATGCACCTGGGAAAGCAGCATATGATGGCCCGAGTACCTGGGTCCCTGCCACCTATGTGGGAGACCCAGATGGAGTTTCTGGCCTCCTAACTTTGGCCTGGCCCAGCCCAGGCTGCTGTAGCCATTTGGGGAGTAAACCAGTGGATGGAAGAATATCTCCATATCTCTCTGTCTCTGTCTTTCAAATAAAAATTAAGATAAATAAACACTTAAAAGATGAATTGTGAAAGAATGCAGTTTTAAAAAAATTACATGCCCAGGAGTGGACATTTTCCCTAGCAATTAAGGCACCCATGTCCTGCATCAGAACCGGGGCTGGATCCTCATCTCTGGATTCTGACTCCGGCTTCCTGCTGACGCAGACCCTGAGAAGCAGGTGATGACTCAAACAGTGGGGAAGACTCAGTTCCTGGCTCTGGCCTTCAAGGCCCCTGGCCCTTGCAAGCATCTGAGGAGTGAACCTGTGGGTGAGAGCCTTCTCATGTAAGTAGTAAATAAGGATTTTGCAAGTCAAATCACAGCAAAGTCTATGAGGAGGAATCAGCAAACCAGCACAGTCAGTAGCAGGTTTAACATGCCAAGAACCTTAGAAAATGCTACAGCCAGATCGAACTCTAGAAATAAAAAGTGTTAAGGCTAAGTTCAACAGAAGGTTGAAGTGGTAAATCTGAGACAGCTAGAGTGAAAAACGGGAAGGAAATGATCTGAGGGAATTAACCAGGAGGTAGAACAAGGCTATGGAGGTGAACACGCGCGTAAGGAGATGCAAATAGGAAAGGAAACGGAAGGGTCAGAGGGGCTAGAGGAGAGAAGGGCAGCCTGGAGCTCTGCCCCCAGCTCCTCTGCTCAAGAGAAAAGAAGAAATGGAGATATTTTCAGGAAAAAGCCCAGCAAGTGTGTCCGCAGTAAGGCATGCCGCCAAACGCTGGGGAGGAGCCAATGGAAGCGAGAGGGAAGAAATGGCACGCAGGAGAGGGGGGTGCGCGGGGACAGAGAACCAGCACTGAGGGCAGCGAGTGGCTGGGGTGGGCTTCGATGAGGTGCAGCCGACATGCTAGGCAGCTGTGCCTCCGGGCTGGGAGAGGCGGGATTAGGTTTAAAGGGAGTGAAGTTGTATGTTAAACCTGCTACTGACTGTGCTAGTTTGCTGATTCCTCCTCATAGACTTTTCTGTGATTTGACTTGCAAAATCCTTATTTACTACTTACATGAGAAGGCTCTCACCCACAGGTTCACAGGTTTCTGTGGATACAGATCCTGGGAGGCAGTAGCTGAAGGCTCAAGCTGATCGGGTCTCTGCCACCCACGTGGGAGACCTGGATTGAGTTCTAAGCTCCAAGTTTCAGCTCCCATTCACTGTGGGCATTGGGGAGTGAATCAGTGGGTAGGAGCGCCCCCTCCCCCTCCCACTTCCCCTCTCCCTTTCAAATAAACAAAAGCAAGTTACAAATTGAAGACAACTGAAGAGTTCATATAACTTGGGCAGTCCTAGCACCTCTGGAAGTGAAATTCTCTAAGAACACACAGGGCTTGGGAGAGATGGCCCAGGACAGGCATTTCTTAGATGAAAGAGAAATCCGTGGCCACGCCCAGGGTGGGGACACCAGTTGCCGTGCAGGGCAGGGGGGCACCAAGGGACAGGCTTTGAGGTGGGGAGTGGGACAGCAGTGCAGTGACTGCCACACGGCGTGTTCCTGCGCTGGGGCTGGAGCTTGTCTCCCAGACACCACACACCAGCCACCCTCTGCAAAGCTTGGGAACACTACAGCTAAGGGAAGAGGCTCAGGATTGTTGGCTTGGAGGCTGTTCCTGTCATTTGCACTTCCAACAGCTCTGCATCCATCACCCTGAGCTCGAACCGAACCGAACCGCAGGGCATCCCAGCACAAAACAGCTCCCCTCCCCCTCCTCTCCCTCTCCCCAGGGGAGGGTCCATGTTCTGAAGCCTATAATGAATATTTGAATAAAATATTCAAATAAAATACTTGAATAAACATGTTAACAATCAGTAAATTAAATTTTCTATATGAAAAGCAATGGTTATCAAATGGATTTTTTTTAAAAGTCTGGCTTATCAAAGATTTAAAAATACACACCCTGAGAAGCAGTGTCCCACATGAGGGATCTGGCTTGAGTTCTGGGCTTCTAGCTTTGGCCTGGGCTAGTACAGCTATTTTTGGTATTTGGGGATTTAACCAGTGGATGGACGATCTCTTTTTCTCTCTACCTTGCAAATAAAATGAAAATAAAAGTTAAATAAAAAGATCCAATTGATAATTCTACACTAATACATGTCCAAGAATGTAGCTATATTTAAAAATCAAAAATTAATAAGAACAACAAATTGAGAAATATATTATCAAAATGGATTATTATTTTAAAGATAATCATTTATTTATTTGAAAGATAGAGAGGTCTTCCATCTGCTGGTTCACTTCTCAGATGGCTGCTAAGGCCAGGGCTCGGCCAGGCTGAAGCCAGGAGCCAGGGTCTCAGCCGAGTCTCTCACATGGGTGCGGAGGCCCAAAGACTTGGGCCGTCCTCCACGGCTTTCCCAGGCACATTAGCAGGGAGATAGATTGTAAACAGAGCATCCAGGACTCGAACCAGCGCCAATAGGGAATGCCAGTGTCACAGAAAGTGGCTTTACCACAATGCTGGCCCCGAAGACGGATTATTTTTTCAAAAGACTTGCTTATTCATTTGAAATCCAGAGCTACAGGAAGAGGGAGACAGATCTTCCATGTGCTGGTTCACTCTCCCTGTGGCTACAATGCCAGCCCCCAAATGGATAATTCTTGACATCTCTCTCAGAAATTGTTGGAATCATTAGAGAAACAAATGAAAAATGAAAACTAGAAGCTGTCTTCATTTACTATAGGTGTGTGGGGCCTGCGCTGTGGTGGGTTCAGCAGCCTCTACAATGCTGGCATCCCATGTTGAAACTGGTTCGTGTTCCAGGTGTTCCACTTCCGATCCAGCTCCCTGCTAATGCGCCTGGGAAAGCAATGGAAGATGGCCCAGGTGCTTGGATCTCTATACCCACATGGGAGACTTAGATGAAGCTTCTGGCTCCTGGCCTCGGCCTGGCCCAGCCCTGGCTGCTGCAGCCGTTTGGAACATGAACCAGTGGATGGAAGATATCTCCCATCTTTCATAATCTCTCATCTCTCATCTCTCATCTCTCTCTCTCTCTCTCTTTCTCTAATTTTGCCTTTCAATTGAAAACCAAAATGAAGAACAGAAAATTTGAATGTATCCAACAATTAATGATTGCACATTCTATTTATTTATTTATTTGAATGACAGAGTTATAGAGAGAGAGCCAGAGAGAGGTAGAGCCAGAGAGAGAAAGAGAAAGAGAGATCCGTCCACTGGTTCACTCCCCAAGTGACCGCAATGGCCAGAGCTGAGCTGATCTGAAGCCAGGAGCCAGGAACTTCTTCCAGGTCTCCCATGCGGGTGCAGGTGCCCAAGGACTTGGGCCATCCTCTACTGCTTTCCCAGGCCTTAGCAGAGAGCTGGATCAGAAGGGGAGCAGCCAGGACTCAAACCGGCGCCCATGTGGGTTGCTGGCACTGCAAGCAGCGGCTTTATCTGCTATACCACAGCGCTGGCTCCATATTCTTTTTTAAACACACAAGAATTGACCACCTGTGGGAAGCAAAAGAATTAGTATCATATAGACTGTGTTCTCTGAGAGTCAATTATAAAAGTATGAAATAACTGTACATTTATATATTGAAAGCTATGTTAAAAATGAGCAGATTCCGAGGCCGATGCTGTGGCGTAGCTGGTAAATCCGCTGCCTGTGACATCAGCATCCCATTTGGGCTCCAGTTCGAGTTGCAGCCACTCCACTTCTGGCCCGGCTCCCTGCTCCTTGCTAATGCACCTGGGAAAGCAGCAGAGGATGGCCCAAGTCCTTGGGTCCCTGTACACATCTGGGGGATCTGGAAGACCCTCTTGACTCTTGGCTTCATCCTGGCCTAGCCCCTGCCATGCAGACCACTTGGGGAGTGGATCAGCAGATGAATGATCTCTCTCTTCTCTAACTCTGCCTTTCAAATAAATGAGACATTTTATAAGAAAAGAAAGAGCAGATACCTATAACAGCATTGCTTACCAAAACTGACTCAAGATGGAATAGAAAATCCATCAAGCTAAGAATATGATAAATTATAATACATCCTAATTACTGGAGCAAAACCAATGTGGTCATGATGTATTATTGTTTGTAAACACTTCTGGATTCAGTTTCCTAATTTTTTTTTTTTAAGATTTATTTGATAGTCAGTTACACAGAGAGGAAGAGACAGAGACAGATTTTCCCCCATCTGGTTCACTCCCCAAATGTCCACAATGGCCAAGGCTGAGCCAGGCTGAAGACAGGAATCAGAGCTTCTTCCAGATCTCCCAGTGGGTGCATGGGCCCAAGCACTTGGGCCATCTTCCACTGCTTTCCCACGTTCATTAACAGGGAGCTGGACTGGAAAGCAGAAAAGCTGGGTCTTGAACCTATGCCCATATGGGATGCCAGCATTGAAGGCAACGGCTTTACCAACTACGCAACTGACCCTGAGAAGAAACTTTCTTAACCTAATAGAGTATTTACAGCGACTAAAAGCATCTACTGTATTTACTGGCAAAATGTCCACAGCGCTTGTTTAAGATGGAAAAGTAAACAGGGAAGCTTGCTCTACCACCTTTATTCAGCATCTTATTGGCATCCTAAGTAGCAAACAAGGAAAGGAAATAGGTGTTTGAGTCCCAGGAAATAAATCTATTGTTACATGATATCTGTCATTTTAGAGAGCCTCAAAGTCTCTGGATGAATCATAAGTAGTAGCAGCGGGCAGGAGCCACACACGTAAAGCCAGCAAATGCAGAGAAAGGCATCCGGCAGAAGGAAAAGGCAGCCAGGGGAGTGGAGGAGGACATTTGCAGGTCGTATTTGCTAAGGGGTTAATATCCAGACCATGCACAGAATTTAGCTCAACAATAAAAACAAGAAACTCAGTTGAAAAATGAGCAAAGGGCTTGAATAGACATTTCTCCAGAGATGAGATCCAGATGGCCGACAAGCATATGAAAAAAATGCTGATGATCAGTAGACATTAGCGAAATGCAAATCCAAACCAGAGGCCAGCCTTGTGCTGCAGTGGGTTAAACCGCTGCTTGTGGCAGTGGTATCACATTTCAGAGTGCCAATTTGAGTCCCATCTACTCCACTTCTGATCCAGCTTCCCACTAAAGCACCTGGGAAGGCAGTGGAGGATGGCCCAGAAGCCCAGACACCTGCCACCCACATTGGAGACCAGGGTGGAATTCCTGGTTCCATGCTTTGACTGGCTCATGTTTGACTGTTGTGGCCATTTGGGGAATGAAGCAGCAGATGGAAGATTGATTCATTCTCTCTCTCTCTCTCTCTCTCTCTTTCTGTGTGTGTGTGTGTGTGTGTGTGTGCGCACACATGTCTCTGCCTCTCCCTCTCTGTGTCTCTTTACTTTTCAAATAAATAAATGAATCTTCAAGAAACTGAAAACCACAGTCAGCTACCACCTCCCATTCATTATGATGGCTACTGTCACAACAACAAAAGAACAAACAGAAACACTGTAGACTTTTGATGGGACGTGGTGTGGGGGTTCCTCAAAGAATTAAAACTGTAACTATCATACGGTCCAGCAGTTTCACCTCCAGATATACAAAGGACTTGAAAGCAGGGTCTCACAGAGATATGAGTATGCCTGTGTTTGTAGCGGCACTATTCATGGTAGCCAGGAGATGGACACAGCCCACACATGTCCATTGCTAGTTAACATGGGCTGGCAGGAGTGGACAAAGGGCCATTGTTGTCCACTTGCTGTAGAATTTTAGTTCTGCACAATGGAAACGTTCTAGATGTTGGTTGTAAAACAGTGTGACTTTAGCTAGCACCATTAAACTATAAGCATAAGAATGATGGAGATGGTAAATTTTGTTATGCACATGTTACCACAGTTAAAAAATAAAAGATTAGAGTTACTGAACCAAAAAACTATACTAAGTAGGATTAAATCGCAGACATATGTTGATCCTTTATGGAGAATTTGAAACTGTATTGAAATAAAGACAAAGAGGGTTAAACAGGGGAAGGTATTTGGCCTGGCTGTTAAGATGCCAGTTGAGGGCCGGCGCCGCGGCTCACTAGGCTAATCCTCCGCCTAGCGGCGCCGGCACACCGGGTTCTAGTCCCGGTTGGGGCGCCGGATTCTGTCCTAGTTGTCCCTCTTCCAGGCCAGCCCTCTGCTGTGGCCAGGGAGTGCAGTGGAGGATGGCCCAGGTGCTTGGGCCCTGCACCCCATGGGAGACCAGGAAAAGCACCTGGCTCCTGGCTCCTGCCATCGGATCAGCGCGGTGCGCCGGCCGCAGCGCGCCAGCCGCGGCGGCCATTGGAGGGTGAACCAACGGCAAAGGAAGACCGTTCTCTCTGTCTCTCTCACTGTCCACTCTGCCTGTCAAAAAAAAAAAACAAAACAAAACAAAAAACAAACAAAAAAAAAGATGCCAGTTGAGAGGCCTGGGTTGGAGTCCTTTCTCTGCTCCTGACTCTGGCTTCCTGCTACTGCACAACCTGTGAGGCAGCAGGTGGTAGCTCAGGTGATTCAGTCCCCACACTGACACGGGAGACCAGGACTGGCTGCTGGCAGTTGTTCGGGGAGTGAGCCAGTGGATGGGAACTGTGACTCACTCTGTCTCTTTGCCTCTTAAATAAAATAAAAATAAATTTAAAACACATTTTTTAAGATTGATCGATTTATTTAAAAGGCAGAATTACAAAGAGATCTTCCATCCACTGGTTCACTCATCAAATGGCTGCATCGGCCAGAGCTGGGCTGATCAGAGGACAGGAGCCAGGAGCTTCCTCCTGGGTCTCCCATGTGTGTGCAGGTACCCAAGCACTTGGCCATCTTCCCGTACTTTCCCAGGCACATCCGCAGGGAGCTGGGTCGGAAGCAGAGCAGCCAAGACTTGAACTAGCACCCATATGGGATGCCGGAGGTGCAGACAGTGGCTTTACCTGCACCACTACAACACCAAGCCCCACATTTAAAACACTTTAAAAGAAGGCTTAAATCGATAGGGAGATGAATGCATTTTTGGAAAGGACTGTCCAGCATGCAAAGATATAATCAGTTATCTGTTGGCTTAATCAGTTGCCATGGAAATCTCAACAGGATTTGCTTTGTGGTAAGTGATAAAACTGATTCTAAAATTTAAGTGGCGGAGCCAAGAGACAAAATAATGGAGATTTTCCTAGAGAAGAAAATATGTGTGAGGCACATGTACTAGCTGGAAAATTTAGAGACAACTACAGTAATGAAGTCACTGATTGTTAGTCTGTAGGTAGACGTGGAGTATCCATCTAGAAGGAAGGAGGTGGACACGGAGTATCCATCTAGAAAGAAGGAGGTAGACACGGAGTATCCATCTAGAAAGAAGTAGACGTGGAGTATCCATCTAGAAGGAAGGAGGTAGACGCGGAGTATCCATCTAGAAGGAAGGAGGTAGACGCGGAGTATCCATCTAGAAGGAGGGAGGTAGACGCAGAGTGTCCATCTAGAAGGAGGGAGGTAGACGCAGAGTGTCCATCTAGAAGGAAAGAGGTGGACGCGGAGTGTCCATCTAGAAGGAGGGAGGTGGACGCGGAGTATCCATCTAGAAGGAGGGAGGTGGACGCAGAGTATCCATCTAGAAGGAAGGAGGTGGACGCGGATTATCCATCTAGAAGGAAAGAGGTGGACGCGGAGTGTCCATCTAGAAGGAAGGAGGTGGACGCGGAGTGTCCATCTAGAAGGAAGGAGGTAGACGTGGAGTATCCATCTGTCGCTCCCCCTCTTCATGGAGGAACGACACTAAACCCTGCCTAGGCTTCATATCCGAGTCACGGCACCATTATGACGCTCCCCGTCTTCGTGGAGGAACGACACAGGACCCTGCACTGTTCTTTTGTCTGCTCGGCCCTCCCCGGGTTTGCTGCTGGTTCTTCCCGGGTTGGCTACCGTCCCTTCCACCTCCGTGGAAGGGCGGTTCCCCCTGCCACTTTCCCCACTTCCGCGGGGGAGCGGCACACCGCTGGCCGGCTCTCTCGGGGGCTGCACAGGTGTTCCTTCAGATGGATGTTCCCCTTAGATGTTCCTGGTGCATGTTGTCTCTCTCCTCCTTTATAGTCCTCTTCCACCAATCCCAACTCTGCTGCCCACACGCCGAGTACGCTGCTCTCCTCCAATCAGGAGCAAGTCCTGCTGTTTATTGGTTGAACTGGAGGCAGCTGTGTAGAAGCTGTTTCCTCCTCTCCCAGCGCCATATTGTGGGAGAGCAGATGCATAGAATAAGTCTTAATTCCAGTAACTTAGTCTAGTCTGAGTTGCTCCCCACACCATCTAGAAGGAAGGAGGTAGACGTGGAGTGTCTATCTAGAAGGAAGGAGGTAGACGTGGAGTATCCATCTAGAAGGAAGAATGGGCTGCTTGCCAAATGACCTGAGACAACCAACCGTCCTTCTCTGATAAAGTTGGATTCTTACGTCACAGCCGTGAAGAAAATCAGATCTGTGTGTATTCTGACAAACGTGAGAGGCACAAGCCATAAGGCTTCCGAAGACAGTGAGCAGCAGCGTCCTTTTGTCCTCAGAGAGGGAAGTGTTTCTGAAGATGCCAGCGGCATGAAACGTGAAGGAGAAGCTTACCGACTTGGGAATGCCAAAACTAGATGACTGTTCCTCAGGGTGGAATAGAGTGAGAACCCTCAAAGCGGAGATGTTTTTAAATTGATTTATTTACTTGAAAGTCAGAGTTACACAGAGAGGAGAGAGAGAGAGAGAGAAAGAGAGAAAGAGCGAGCTTTTGTCCACTGGTTCACTCCCCGGTTGGCTGCAACAGCCAGGGCTGGAAGGTTCCTTGGGTCTCCCACATGGGTGCAGGGGCCCAAGCACTTAAGCCATCCTCTACTGCTTTCCCAGGTGCATTAGCCGGGAGCTGGATTGGAGCGGAGCAGCCAAGACTCAAAGTGGTGCCAATATGGGATGCCAGCATCCATTGCTGGCATCTTTGCTTCGCCAAAGAGCTGGCCCCCAAAGTGGAGATTTTAAGACCTAACTTTGCTAGGGTTAAAATACAAACAATGTAAAGAACTCTTAGAAGGCGAGGGAAGGACAGTTCAGGGCAGCACTGCAGCCAG
This sequence comes from Oryctolagus cuniculus, assembly GCF_051225735.1. Taxonomy (NCBI): domain Eukaryota; kingdom Metazoa; phylum Chordata; class Mammalia; order Lagomorpha; family Leporidae; genus Oryctolagus; species Oryctolagus cuniculus. Next base: position 182,157,976 of record NC_142868.1, read on the forward strand.
GTCAGGAACAAGCATTTTGCAGAAGAAATACCAGCGACCCATAAACACAGGACAAGGTGCTCCATCTTTGTAGTAGTCGGGGGATTACAACTGAAATCACAATGCCATTTATGATGTCGCAGCCCGGCAAGTGTTAAAATGTCTGGCAAGCCGGCGCCGCGGCTCACTAGGCTAATCCTCCGCCTTGCGGCGCCGGCACACCGGGTTCTAGTCCTGGTCGGGGCGCCGGATTCTGTCCCGGTTGCCCCTCTTCCAGGCCAGCCCTCTGCTGTGGCCAGGGAGTGCAGTGGAGGATGGCCCAGGTGCTTGGGCCCTGCACCCCATGGGAGACCAGGAGAAGCACCTGGCTCCTGCCATCGGATCAGCGCAGTGCGCCGGCCGCAGCGCGCAGGCCATGGCGGCCATTGGAGGGTTAACCAACGGCGAACCTTTCTCTCTGTCTCTCTCTCTCACTGTCCACTCTGCCTGTCCAAAAAAAAAAAAAAAAAAAAAGTCTGGCAAAAAAACAAGGATTGGCCCAAAATGCGGAGTTTCAGGAACTCTTTGCAAGAGCTGGTTAGCGTGTTAATGAGTGTAAGCTGTTTGTAAGAACAAGTCGGCAATGTGCACAACTCATTACCCAGGAAGTCCATTCTTCAGAAATTCCTCCACACGGCCCCCAAGAGATATGACCAAGAAAGTTCACAGCAGCATTGTGCAGGAAAGAGAAGTGGAAACAACTCAGATGGGCATCGGTGGAGGGATGGATACATGGACTGTGATGTGATGAGGCAATGAGATGCCATCAGGCAGTGCAAAAGGTGAATTGCGTTACACACATCAACATGCTTGAATCGTAACATCTCAAGTGAAAGAAGCAAAGTTGCAGAATCACATTTGTGCACCTAGAGAGGTTTTAAACCTGTTTGAACAGTATTTTGTATGTAATCACTGAAATAATAAAATCAAGGAAATTTCTACCAAATTTAGGGTAGTGATTACCAGGAGAGGAGGGGGCATGGTGGGAGTGGGACATCTGAGGAAGCTCCAAAGTGACTGTAATCTGCTTCTTAGAACACTGGTAAATGGGTACTTTTTAAAAATAGCTTTTTAAAATTATCTCAGGTTTTTTTTTTTAAAAAAGCTTTTAAACTTACATAAAGGGAGTAAATTTCACATATTTCATATATACAGTTTTAAGAGCATAATGCTACTTCCCACCATACCATTCTCTCCCTAACTTCCACTCTTCCTCCTCCTTTTCTAATTTTTCTTTTAATTTTTACAATGACATACTTATTTTTTTTTTAAAAAAGATTTATCTTCCTTTATTGTATTTGAAAGGCAGAGTTACAGGAGAACGAGACAGAGAGAGGTCTTCCATCTGCCAACCTCCAATTCACTCTCCAAATGGCTGCAATGACTGGAGCAGGGCTGATCTGAAGCCAGGAGCCAGGAGCTTCTTTCGGGTCCAGGCACTTGGACCATCTGCTGCTGCTGTTCCCAAGTGCCTAAGTTGGGAGCTGGATCGGAAGTGGAGCAGCTGGAACTCGAACCAGCACCCATCAGCACCCATGTCAGCATCACAGGTGGTGGCTCAGTCCATGACACCACAGGCCTGGCCCCAAAGACATACTTTACGTTTACTTTATAATCGCAAGCTTAACCTTCCACTGTTATACACATTTTATACCCTCTTTGGTATATTTCTGAAAATGTAACCTGTAATATTGGGAAATATTTTGAAATTAAGTGAAGTGAATTAGGTTATTGAAAACACAAAAGAAGGATGGGTGTTGTGGCACAGTGTGTTAAGCCCCTGCCTGGGACACTCAGGTCAGAGTGCCTGGTTCAAGTCCAGCTGGTCTGATCAGCTCCAGGTGATGCACATCCTGGGGGCAACAGGTGTTGACCCCGTACTAGAGTCCCTGCCACTCACGTGTGACCTGGAGAGGGGCCCTGGCTCCTGGCTTCGGCCCAGCCAGGCCCTGGCTTTTGCAGGCATTTAAGTGATCTCATTTGAGGGCTGGGTAGAAAACCTACAGAAAGACAGATCGTAGAGGGGAGACCCAGAGGAGCACACTGTATTGCCTTAACTGAGCAGTGGGTCAGTGATGTGAGTAGCAGGTGCCCGGTGAGGGCCATGAGCCAATGTTAGGGCATCGGTTAGAGCTTATTTAAGTGGTGGGCAGCCTTGAATCGCTCTGTAGCAGAAAGGGGGCGAGCTCCCTACGGCCTGGGGAGAGGGCAGATGGGAGGGGAGGACTCGCGGTCTCATTACAGCTGGTCACTGGGCCCAGGGTATGGAGAGCAGGCAGGGGAGAAGCTGGCCTTCCTGCCTTGTGGGCTCTGTAGGCCCTGTAAGAAATTAGGTTACAGCTGGGCCTTTCCCAGCATTTGATGTGCTGTGAGGCTAGTGCTGGGTGATCAGCGTCTGTTGTTTCTGAAGAAATCGATGTTATTCAGTCTATATCATGATGAAGTGTTAAGAACTGGCCTCGTGGTACTTAAGGCAGACCAGTTTTTCCTTATGTTGTTAAGACAGCAAGCAGCGTATGCAAGTCCAGCAGAGAGATGCTGTTGATGAGGCCAGAGCTACAAACAAGTTCTGTTTTCAAGGGGCCTGTTTGATAACAGACTGCAGAGGCAGTAGAACAAAATGTTTGAACTTTTCTTGCAGTTAATAGGCTGCCAAGACAATCTCAGATGATGGTGCTTATTTGAAGGGCACTGGGTGGACAACACGGGATTTAGAAGTAAATGTAGTACAAAGTGTAACGTGGCGTGTTGTGTTGTGTGTGTATCTACTATTAAACTTCAGGTGTGGTGATCTTTAGATTTGGTGCCTGTTACTGTACTTTCCTGAGAAAGGTGCGCACACTTGTAGAGCACAGTGTATAATCCCCAGCCTCATGCCGGCTGCCCGGGCACGTGAACGCGCTCCTCCTTGCTGGTCTGTGCACACCCCGTGCTCCGCTTCACATTTATTTTTGGAATGTTCTCATGTCTTGAGATGTGGCTTAGTCAGCTCCCTTGCTAATGTCTGCGAACTGTGCACTCTCAGCAGTACCCTGGCCTCTTAGTCTTTGGCCCATCCAGAAGTTGTGGCTCTTGACGGGCGGGTCAACTGTAGCACTTACAAAACTGAGCCGGAGACATTGAAAGAGGAAATCCACGCGCAGCAAGCTTGCAGTGCCCAAGGGAAGTCTCGTGTTCCTAATACTGTGGCTGTGGGAGACAGGAGGGAGGGCCTGCAGAGGCCAAGGCGCCACTCAGCTCCTTGTCTTCCAGGCCCAGTCATCTTGACTATAAAGAAATGTGATTTGTATTTGAAATGTTTTCTAAGCTCATGTCCCTAAGTTCTTTTGAAATTCTTTTTTTTTTTTTTTTTTGAGGAGTTAATCCCTAATTTCCTTATTTTCTGCCTCGACACAGAAATCCCCTGCGAAGAAGCTGAGCCATGCAATTAGTAAATCTTTGGGGTGTGTGCCCACCAGAGAGCCCTCGCATCCTGTGTTTCCTGAGCAGCCAGAGAAACCACTGGATCTTGCACATATAGTGTAAGTACACGTGTGGGTTTGGGTGTGGGGACCACACTTGGCCTTGCACAGTTGGTGTGAGTACAGGCCTGGGTGCAGGTACGGGCCATCCTGGCAACACTTGGCCTAGCACACATGGTGTGAGTGCACACCTGGGTGTGGGTGCAGGTGTGGGTCATCCCGGCCACACTTGGCCTTGCACACGTGGTGTGAGTGCACATCTGGGTGTGGGTGCAGGTGTGGGTCATCCCGGCCACACTTGGCCTTGCACACGTGGTGTGAGTGCGCGTCTGGGTGTGGGTGTGGGCCATCCTGGCAACACTTGGCCTTGCACACATGGTGTGAGTGCACGTCTGGGTGTGGGTCAGGTCATCCTGGACCAGGGGCCTTGTGATCAAAACTAGACGTGAGCTCAGGTGGACACTGAGCTTCCTGAGCTTTACGTTCCTTGCGGGAACATGGACTTCAGTTTTCATCTCTCCCGACTGCTGTGAATCTCTGCACGGAAGCCTGCTGCTTGACTCCTGCAGCCCACGTCTCACGGCAGCCCCGGAACACGAGGACGCCGGGAGTAGCTCCTGGGCTGGCTTTAGCAGGTGGCCCTTTGTTCTTCCCGGGTTCTTCACTTACGAGTGGCGGAGGTAGTTCCTCCGCTCCAGCAATAGTGCTCGTAGGGACTTAAATTACCTTACCTAACGTGGAGATGAGAATCAGCCTGTTCACATGTGTGCTTCCCTCCCCTGTGTACATACATGCACGCGTACATACACTTTAGTATTCATACCAAATACAGCAAACACTAAGAGGGGACCAGAAGGAGAGACAGCGGAAGAGGGAAGGTGAGGAGGAGGAACAGTGAAGTGAAGATGCAGCCCCTGTGAAGGGATTCCTCGCTCTCAGTTACCTGGCAGTCCCAGGTTCACTCTGCGAGGGGGTCTGCGTCCTTGGTGTTCATCGGGCGTCGGAAGTCTCGTTGGGAGTCTCCTCCATCTGAGGCCGCTGGACTGAGCAGGCTCTCGGGTTCACTCCCATTCGTAACTCCATGGACCAGCCCTCCCAGTGTTCATGATTCTGTCACCACTTAAAGTTGTTACCTTTGTAATTTTAAATAATATTTTAAAAACTGTTTCTGTTAACTTCTTTCCATTTCTACCGTGCACTGAGAAAACTAGCAGCTCCTGTCTACTCCGTTTCCTTCTAACTTGTGCCGTCTGTGCCAAGGCTGGCAATATTTCTGTTCTCTTCTGTGGGCGTGGCTAAGTCTTCTGAGCTTCATTAGGGGTTAACTATAAAGATGGAAACCCGAGTGACGGCCTCCACCGCCGCCCCGGCCAGGTGTGTGCAGGGCCCCAGTGTGGGTTCCTGGGGCGCCTGCTTCTCATCCGAGCGCCCTGGGCTCTTCGTGCTTTCAAACCATGGACTGCTCAGAGTTGCCACAGTGACCTGAGGACAGGACGGGCTTTCTGTGCGGTTTCTGTTGCTTTCCCCAGTGCTTTTCTTCTCACGTCCCCACGACGTTTCAAGGGACAGTTACTTCTCTGTGATCCTCTTTACGTTCTCTTTTTTTGTCTGTTTTGTTTTTGGTTGGTATTTTTATGCCGCATTTAAAAAAAAGCTTATGTGCCCCAACATTGTAGTGGTCTCCTTTTTCCTTTAGGTTTTGAAGGTGTCCCCATTCACATAACGTGGCTCATTCCTCTGGAACACATTGTTATGTGTGGTGTGATGTGGAATACCCTCCTGGCTCCCTCTCTCTTTCTCCACCCCCAACCCCGTCTTTTTCTCTCTCCCTGTCTCCATGTGAATAATCACTTCTCTCAAGGCCACTTACTGGATACTGCATCATTTCCCGTTGACCTACAATGCTGCCATTGTCAAAGATGAAGTTTCCAGATACGCAGGAGCCCGTTTCTGTTCCTCTGGTCAAATTGTCTGCCCCCGTGCCAGTGTCACACTCTCTGAATTACTGTGTAGCAGTAGCGACCTTTTCCAGGAGTCTTGTATGTGCTTTGCCCTTTGCACTTTGATGTAAAGTCAGTTTGTTGTTCCTCATAACATTTCTTTGAGATTCTGACTGGAAATGCATCCTATCTGAAGATCAAATTGGGCAAAAGTAGTATCCTTTGTAGTAGGAAATCTTACATCCCCTGATTGTCTTTCCATTTGTTTGTATATCATTTTGTGTTTTTAAGTAAAGTTTTATAATTTTCCCCCACAAAGGTCTTGTATCTATTAGATTGAGTATCCTTTATTCGTTGTTGCTATTATAGATAGTGTATTTTTTCTCCTGCAGCTTTTTTGAGATGCATTTTACCTGCGATAAAACAGCCTGGCTTTAAGCGTGCTGTAGGATAAGTTTTGTGGCTCTAAGTTGTCATGCAGTTGGAATCTTTTGAATTGTGTTTCCTAGCAGTTTTTTTTTTTTTGCTGGTGTTTGGAAATGCAGGTGGTTTAGTATTTTAGTCCAGTATCCACGTTGTTTAAGTTGCTAGTTTATTCTAGTAACTTGACTCAGATTCTTTTGGATTTTCTGTAAACAATGATATCACCTGCAAATAATGACAACTTTGTTTCTTATCTTTCATATCCTACACTTTTGAAAATTCATCATACTTTGGGGATTAATCATATGTTGGATCTGGGTAGGAATTTCTTGTTGCCTAAGACACAGTTGTTGGATTGAAGGTTGTGTGTGTCCTGAGCAGAAGGGTGTGGGGAGTCCGACAGTTCTGTGTCGGCTGTGGGTTCCTGTCTTCCCCGCCGGGCAGCCCCATTGCCAGCTTCTGCCTGCTCAGCCTGGCTCATCAGTTCACCGTGGAGCAACCTCTAGTTTCCTGCTGGGCCTAGAAGAGGCAGGAAGCTGGAAGTGAATCAGGGTAGCTGGGATTCAAAGCAGCACTCCTAAACACGGTAGTACCCGCCCCATTAGTCATTTCAAAGTTCAGTTTTCAGAGGACCCATTTTGATCTTGATGATTTCTGATTGGATATGTTATAATTAATATAATTTTGATGATTTCTGATTGGATTGCTAAGTGGAGCTGGGTAAGTGCCTTCTAAAGAGGTCTGAAATAAGTTGTTTTATGTGCAAGAATGGCCTCTTAGAGAGTAAATATTTCCTTGTGAAATATTCCTGTGAACTATTCACAGTGCCTGTGAAACTGTTTTTGGTCTGAATACCAGAATGGTAGGAATTCTTTAAAGTTTGTGGTAATTTCTTGATGAGCCCCAGTTTCTGACCATTGCATCCCAAAGAAACGTCACTCTCTCACCCCTTCCCGAGAAGGAATGCGCATCACGCAGCAGCCGACGTGGGTGAAGGGGCTCTACAGCTGTCTTCTCTGTGCTCTGGACTTGTCCTGAGGGCCGGCTAAGGAAGGCTTTGTGCAGAACGGCATTGACGGTGCAGCCAGGATGTGCGCAGGCATCAGCCGGGGCCCAGGCCAGCAGGCTGCCAAGGAGGGAGGACCTCATGGTAAACTGAAGAGTGTAGTTGGGGGAGGGCATGGTGGATTTTCCATGCTAAAAACACTCACCACCTGCTGTGTGCACGTGGGGGGTGAGACAGAGGGAGAAAGACAAGCGGACGGCCGTAGGGTTTTCTTGGGAAGCCAGGAGGAGGATGGTGGTCCTTGAAGCTCTCACAGTGGTGGCAGTGGAGAGAGGAATTTACAGACACTTAGAAAGTCATGTTTTGCTGACGCTGCATGCCCAAGAATAAAAGTAAAGACCCAGTAGAAACTTGGGGTAGGAATAGAAACTTGGGGTAGGAGTTGAAACTACCAAGTAGGAGGAAAGGTCCGTCGTGATGCCGTTGTCCGTGAGCGCAGCCCTCCCGGGTCCGAGACTGAAGTGTGCAACATTTGCAGGGCTCTGCTGTGCCCCGCAGTAGCAGCCCGTGCGGCGCGATGGCCAAGGGGCGGGCCGCAGCCCGGGTAGCCACTGAGCCGTGGCCTCGCTCCTGACACCACCTCAGGCTTCCAGCATTGCAGACACACCGACTTGTTCAATAGTGTCTGTTGCAGAAACGTGAGTGAGTTCAGTGCCGTAGCTTCAGAACAGAGCCAACCTGAACAGTTGGAGTTTGGTTGGTTGATAGGAGGGAGGCAGCAGAGGTGATGGAAGGAAAACTAGATGATGGAAAATTAAGAGACTTCCGTCTGCTGTTCTCCCTGGAGTGGTGACAGTAAAACCCGCCATTTTTCCTCAGAACACTGTCTGTGGATAGTGCATATGGAACTGCTTTTATGGGGTTAAGATGCTGTAAATAACTTAAACCTTTCAAAAGAAGTACAGTCGTGTCATGGGAACATAAATGCCACAAAGGCTGGGACTTCTCTTGGGTGCTACTGCATCCCAGGCTCTGCGTAGTGCTTGGCCCGGGAATGAATGAGCATGAACAGAATTCGCACAAGCAAGCATCTCCCCTTCAGTATGGTTTGCGTGTGGTTTCTGCCGAGACAGTCACATGGGTTTTCCCAAAGCCTCCACTAGATGTCAGGAGCGTTTCCCTGTGTTCCTCCTGCAGAGGGGCCGAGAACATGGAGTAAACAAGATTCGTCAAAGAGTCCCCAGCACTTGCATTGGAAACAAAACCGACTCGCTTAGCAACTCTCAGCACTTCTGCCTTCTATGTCCCGGAGAAATCAGGGGCTTCTTTTGGTTGAAACGTTTTCCTACAATTCCCAGCTCTTGATATCTGAGAGACTCTCTGCTATTCTAATCAAGCAGTTTGCTCTTGCTTAGGACTTAATTGTCTAACCCCGTGGTCCCTAAGCCTGATTGCTTTAATGAGTAGTTAGTCACCGTTACGTTTCTGAGAGAGCAGAACTTCCTGGCGTCGGCTTGGCGAGTGCGTCCTTAACTTCCAGCAAGTGTCCTGCATACACCTGGGATTCACCTCTTCTCTCCAGGGGGCTGGAAAGCCACACCTGCAAGCTGAAGCCAGCCCGCCAGCTGTTGTGTGGCCTATGTTCCAAGAATGTTTTGTTATTTTTAAGTGGTTGACGGTAAATAAGAAGGGTAGTATCCTGTGAGGTGAAATTTACGTGGAATTTAAGTATCGCTGTCCATAAATAAAGCTATGCTGGGGCCCGGCCGCACCCACTCGTTTCCACGCTGTTTGTGGTCACTTTGGGGCTGCAGTGACAGAGTCCGGTCATTGTGATGGAGGCCGTTTAGACCCCAGAGCCTAAGACATCCGGTATCTGGCCCTTGTCGGGCAGAGTTTGTGACACTTTTTTTAAAGTGATGGGTGAGGCTAATGTTGGAAATGGCTTTTGTGAGAGGGGCACTTGTGTTAATTTTCGCAAACTAAACTCAGCTCCTCGATGTTTGCTAGATTTGTTTTTCATTTTCAAGGAGTTATTAACTGGTTTTACTCTATTTCCAAACAAATTGTTAGATGTCATATAATTTATAATATTGATAAGTTGGTCTGGGTCGAAACCCTAGTCTTCCACAAGCATTTTTACATTTGAGAGACAGAGAGCAGGGCAAAGAGACAGGTATGTATAGAGAGAATCCCCCCTCACTGGTTCATTCCCCACATGCCTACAATGGCTAGGGTTGGGCCGGCGAGGAAACCAGGAGCTTAGAACTCAACACAGATCTGCAGTGGTGGGGCATCTCCTGCTGCCTCCCAGAGTCTGCGTTGGGAGGATGCCAGAATGAGGAGCAGAGAGCCAGACTCCAGGTCTGGGCAGCCGGCACCTTAGCTGCCAGGCCACAGCGTGCCCCTGCGAGCATTTTTGGAGTACGCACTGCGAGTCGCGCTGTGGTTGGTGTAGAGGATAGAGTCTCACCTGAGGCGTGGGCCGGGTGGGGCCTTTCTCTAGGACCACAAGGTACACTGGCGTGCTAGTCCCTTGAGAGGAGTATCGATTCCCTGTGGGTCTCCTGGTCTCCTCAGACTCATCTGGTTTGGGAAATTATACTTTGGGGCTGTTTCTGACTGGTAAATATTATACTTTCATTCTTAACTCTGTCATGCATTGTGCAGTCATGGTTTTGAAAAACAAAACAGAAAACCCCAGAACCCGCCCTTGGCAGTGTGATCTGCTCACCAGTGGGCCATCATGCGCCTGCAATCTCATGTCTGTGGATTTTGGTCTTTTAGGGGAAGAAAAGTGGTTTCTTGTTTTCCGATTCACGCAGCCATGAGTGTCGAAGCTGTTTGGCTGTTGGCTCACAGCTTATGTGACGGTACTCAGGCCTTGCACTTGGCTGGACTGGTTCTGAACACCTCGCTGTTGAGGAATGCAGGGCTTCGTGGACCCTGCTGTCTGGCAGGTCACCTGCAGGGGGCTTTCATCCTTTCACACTGGTGGTCCCTGCTTGCCTTGGAAGACGCCTCGAGGTAGTCCTAGAGACAGGATAGGACTTTCCCTTGTGTGTGTGTGTGTGTGTGTGTGTGTGTACGGGGAGGGGGGGCATTGCATACCCTCACTAATCCATGCCTCAGAGTCTATACATGTGGTCTCTGTGTGTGTACAAGAAACGGAGAGGGGCGGGCACCTGAACAGCCCGCGTGTTGACGATGGTGCATTAAGGAGAGGCAGCATTATTTAGAACAGTGAAGCTCGGAGCTACCGCGGCTGACTCCTAGCAGGGGAATGGTTCCATGTGGCTGTGGCTCTGTTCTGCTGAGCTGTGTCCTCCCTGTGGGGTTTCCTCACCTGTTCACCACTGCCTGCCATAGAGCACCCAGCTTGTAAACCTCGAGTCTTGCGTGCCTCAATTCATCATCCCTTGGTTTTCTCTAATTTTGTTTTTGTTTCTGTTTTTTTTTTTTTTTTTTTTTTCTGGTGAAAACACATAACATAAACTTTACCATCTTAACGGTCTTTAAAGGTCCCATTCAGTAGCGTTAATTCGCATTTCTGTGAAGCAGATTGGCAGAACTTCTCACCTTGCACTTCTGAAACGCTACACCCATGAGACAGTACGTACTTTCCCATTGCACCACCTGCGGTGACCACGGCTGTCAGCCTGACTCTGGATACCACGTAGAAGCGGACTCCTGTGCTCTTGGTGGTGGTGTGACCGCTGTTTCCTGAGCGTGAGGGCCTCCAAGTTCAGGCATGTTGCATGTAGCGTGTGGCGAGAATTCCTTGATTTTTAAGGGATTTTGCTGTTCCATTGTTTGTATGTGTCACATTTGCTTCTCCATTCATCTGGTTGCACACACACAGCTCGGGTCCCCGGTACCTCCTGTGGATGTGGAAACCCCTGCGCTGATGCCTGTGTCCGCCTGCTGAGCAGCAGAACCACTTGCGTCCTGTTTGATTCTCGAGGAGTTGCCACAGGGGTTGCACCGTGACGTTAACACTTTCTTGTGCCTGTTTTGTGATTGGATTGTTTATCTCAGCATTACTGAGTTTTAATAATTCTTTGTATATTTCAACACACATTTTTAAGATGTAGGATTTTTCAAATAATGTTACCCAATTTTTGTCTTGGTTTTTCATTTTTTTCATGACCTTTTGAAGAACAGAGTTTCTAATTCTGGGGAAGACTGGCTGGTCGATTTTTTCTTGTGTAGAGTGTTTCTGGTATCCTATCTAAGAAATCTTTGCCTAACCCAAGGTCACAACTATTTTCTCATAAAGTTTTTATAGTTTTAACCCTTACATCCTAGTGTTTAGTCCGTTCCTGTGTTAATTCTGAGTTGATGTTGTGTATGGTTTGAGGTAAATGTCCAAGTTCCTGTTTTGCTGTGTTTATCCAGGAACCATTTGTTGAATTCATTGAATTGGCCTCGCCCCTTTGGCAAAATCAATTGACTATAAATGTAAAGGTTTATGGCCACATGATCTTGTGGCTGTGATTTAATAGTAAGTTTTGAACCTGACTAGTATAAGTTATCTTTTTTCAAAATTATTTTGGCTAGTCTAGGCCCTTTGCGTATCCATATAAATTTTAGCTTGCACCTGTTAACTTAATTATATCTGTTTGTTTAAATTAATTCTTTCCCCCTCTTTTACCTCCTGAGAATTCGTTCTGCAGCTTCTACATCTATGTGTGTATGTGGGTGTGGGTGTCTGTTTGTTCTTTTCGCTTTGATTTTTTTTATTGCCTTCTTTGTTTGCATTTGGGTAGCTAATCCTGTGTAAGATTCAGTTATCTTAAATGTTTACCAAGGGGGCCAGCACTGTGGCGTAGTGGGTAAAGCTGCCGCCTATAGTGCTAGTATCCCATATGGGTGCCGGTTCAAGTCCCAGCTCCCCCACTTCCGATCCAGCTCTCTGCTATGGTCTGGGAAAGCAGTAGAAGATGGCCCAAGTTGTTGGGCCTCTGAACTGGTATGGGAGACTTGGAAGAGGCTCGTGGATCCTGGCTTCTGATTGGTGCAGCTCTAGCCATTGTAGCCATCTGGGGAGTGAACCAGTGGATGGAAGATTTCTCTCTCACTCTCTCTCTCTCTGTAACTCTGTCTTTCAAATAAATAAATCTTTAAAAAAAAATGTTTACCAAATCCTTGGTTGCGGCCACAACAATGGATATATTTCCTTTGATTGAACCCAATTTTATATCCTGTTTTAATGATAATGTTATTGAAAAATCTGTTTGAGATTTTTCAAAGATATTCTATTTTGTGTCAACTTATAATACTAGTCAGCTGTTTCTGAACTATGTTAGATTTGTGTAGAAGAAACTCAGAGTCATTAGGACCCACTTATTGATCATTATATCTGTGCCATGACATAATCAAGTTCATATCAGTTTTTCGTTCTTACCCCTTCAGTGACTCCTCCGAAGGCTGAAGTCTGTGCAGTGGTCAACAAGGCCCTGGGAGACCTGGCTCCTGCCAGGCTCTCAGCTTCATTTCCTTTAACTGCCTTCTTGATCTCCCTTCTCCTTTGTTATACTAGTTTTGTTCTTTGAAAATGGCAAGTACGCTCCTACCTTTTTATCTCCAACTCTTCTATCTAAAATAGCAGCATTGGGGCAGCCTTTTGGCCTGGTGGTTAAGGCACTGGTTAAGATGTGCATATCTTATACCAGAGTACCTGGGTTCAGTACCCATCTCCAGCTCCTGCCTCCAGCTTCCTGCTAATGTACACCCCAGGGGTACAGTGGTGGTAGCTCAAGTTACTGGGTTTCCTACCACCCCTGTGGGAGACCTGCATGGAATTTCTAGTTCCTGGCTTTGACCCCGCCATCCTGGGGCTGTTGTGGGCATCTGGGAATTAAATCAGCTGATGGGAGGTGTCTGTCTGTCTATTTGTCTGTATCTCTATCTCTTGTGTCTCAAAATATGAATAAACTTGCCAGTGCCGTGGCTCAACAGGCTAATCCTCTGCCTGTGGCGCCAGCACACCATTACACTCTGTTCATTTTTCTGTCTGTAATCCCTGCCTGAGTAGACAGCAAACCCAGTGAGGACAGTGACTTTGTTTTACACATATATGTAAATATATGTGTATATATTACATATATAAATATATGTAAATATATGTATATACACATACATATGTATTTCTGGGATTAGAATGAGTCTAGCAAATATGAGGAGACTTCTCAAAGTTTTTAGAAAATGAAAAGCTAAGGTTTGTGGAGCAGGCATTGTGGTGTAGCGGCCACCAACATTCCATATCCGAGTGCCCGAGTTAGATCCTGGCTCTGCTCCTGGTTCCAGCTTCCTGCTGTTGCACACCTTGGGAGGCAGCAGCTGATGGCCCAAGGATCTGGGTTTCTGCCACCCACATGTGAGACCCAACTTGAGTTCCCGGTTCCTGGCTGCTTCTTGGCCCAGCCCTGCACTGCAGGCATGAGGAGATGGGAGCGCGGGCGCTCTCTCTCTCTCTCTCTCTCTCTCTCTATTTCAAACTTAAAAAAGAAAAGATAAATTTTTTGTGGGAAAAATTTTTCAATCCATGAATTCAAGAGTCTTCTAAAGGTTCATGGAAATGTGTTTTTGAAACAGCCATGCATGGGTTTCACAGTTTTTTGCACCAAAATAAACTTAATTTTGTCATTTGGTTTTCCACAGACGTTTTTAAGATCTGCCCTCAGAGATTTGTTTTATTTGTGAACATGAGTGAGTAAATGCATATATATGTATATGTGCTCACAGCTTATTAATAGCAGTGACATTCATGAAACATGCATGCTATTATAAGAAATGATACCAGTATGTCTTGATGAAGTAGGCTTTTTTTCCTATATTTTTTGTGTTAGGGCTAATAATATAAAAATTTGGGTAGAAGACTTTGATCCTCCAGTTTATTATGATTTTTAAAAAAGATTTATTTATCTGAAAGGCAGAGTTACAGAGAGAGGAAAGGAGAGAGAGGGAGACAGAGATCTTCCATCCACTGGTCACTCCTCAAATGGCTCCAATGGCCAGAACTGAGCCAGGCCAAAGCCAGAAGCCAGGAATTTCTTCTGGGTCTCCCACACAGGGTGGCAGGAATCAAGCACTTGGGCCATCTTCCACTGCTCTCCAAGGTGAATTAGCAGGGAGCTGGATTGGAAGTAGAGCAGCCGGGTCTCGAACTGGCACCCCCATGGGATGCTGGCACTGATTCTTTTTAAAATCCTTGTAAAATGATCATTCTTAATAATGGGGAAATCTTTTTTTTTTTTTTTGAACTTTATTTCATGCAGATATTGAACCTCAGAATTGTATTTCATTTAGTGGAATTTTATTTACTTGAAAGTCAGAGTTACACAGAGAGAAGGAGAGAGAGGGAGAGGGAGGAGAGGTCTTCCATCCGCTAGTTCACTCCCCAATTGGCTGCAACGGCTGGAGCTGTGCTGATCTGAAGCAAGGAGCCAGGAGCTTCCTCTGGGTCTCCCACATGGGTGCAGGGGCCCAAGCACTTGGGCCATCTTCCACTGCCTTCCCAGGCCCCAGCAGAGAGCTGGATTGGAAGTGGAGCAGCTGGGACTTGAACCGGTACCCATATGGGATGCCAGCACTACAAGCTGTGGTTTTACCCACTGCACCACAGCCCCTGAGTGGAATTTCTTAATACGATTTGCCTACTGATTGCAATTTCAAGTATTGTGTATATTTCTTAGTACCTTCACAAGTCTTTTTTTTTTTTTTTTTTTTTTTTTTTTGACCACTTTTTACTTGTGTCTGATGTTAGAACCTGCTTTCTGGGAGTGTTTCAAACAGTTTGTGGAAAAATGGACTTGAAAGACAAGTTTACTTTGTTTCAAAACATTTTGAAATCCTTGCATAGTTTTTTTTTAATAACTAAACTTCTTGAAGAACCCTCATTTGCCACTTTTCAGTCTTAAATCTCTGATCTGTGTGCGTATTTCTAACAAACTAGTCTCCTAGAACCATTGCCTTTGTCGTGTGGCCTCCCTGTTTATCAGTCTACAAAACCCCACTGCCCATAGCCTCAGAGAGGCACTCCTTAGGCTGGAATGCAAGGTCCTGTGTTTCTTTTTGAACCTTATCTCCTGCTAGTGTATGCAGTACCAAGCCTGTGTCTTGGCCAGACCTGCCTCCCTCCCGCCCTTTAAAAGTTTATATCACCTCCCACCCTCTGAGCTGGCCCTTGAAGTCCAGCCCAGCTACCCTGCTTGCCTTTCATAGCCTTTAACACATCTTTGGAATCCATGAGTCCAGTTTTAACTTTGCTCCCTCCGGAAGTAGCTAAGTCAGCGTGAATCTCGTCTTTGCGTTCCTGGATTCCTCTACCTGTGGTTGTCTTTTCCAGTCATTTGGGCACCCAAGAAAACGCTGTCCCCTTCTCTGAGGATTCTTGAGTGTGTATCCATCTGGAATCCTCGAAGACTCTGAGCACCTTCCTGGCACCAGCCCCTTCTTAAGGACAGGAAGTGTGTCAGCTTGGCAGTGTCTTAGGGGACTGCACGATTGTAACTTCTGGTTGAATAGGGTTCAGTGTGGCACCTTTCCTGGAATCTCTTGGAGGCCACATCATAGCACCTTGCTCGTTGCCGTGGTTTGTTTCCCAAAGGCTCATGGGAAGGATGCTGGGTCCTCAGTGTGCTGGTGGAACCTCCAAGAGGCAGGCCCAGCCGGAGGTCAGTCAGCCAGTGAGGGCCCTGCCCTCAGAGGGGGTTAAGGCAGCTGTCACCGGAGCAAGTTGTTCCAAGAGCAGACCTGAGCCCGGAGTTGCTCTCTGGCTTCCTGTTAGCTGGTGTGAGCCCTTGCTCCTGCACCTGTTCCTGGCATGATGCCAGCTGTCCTCACCAGAGGCCAAATGGACGTGACTGCCCAGTCCTGGACGTCAGCCTCCAAAATTGTGAGCCAAAGAAGCCTCTTTTCTTTGTAAGGTTAATCTGCCTCAGGCGTTTTGTTTTAGTACCAGAAAACAGACTTGGGATGCCCATATCCCACATCAGAGAACCTGTATTGGATACCGAGCTCTGGCTCTTGGCTCCAGCCTCCTGCCAGTGCAGGCTATGGCAGGCAGAAATGGTGGCTGAAGTAATAGGAACTGGGCTCCTGCCATCCACACAGGGGACACCTGGGTTGAGTTCCTGGCTCCTGGCTGCAGCCTGGCCCAGCCCCAGCTATTGCAGGCATTTGGTAGGTGGGCCAACAGGTGGGAGCTCTCTGTTTTTCTGCCTCTCAATTAAAAAAAAAAAAAAAAAAAAAAAAAAAAACAGTGACAGGTGTTTGGCCTATTTATTTTGAATACTGGCATCTCACATCAGAGTGTCTGGCTTCAATTCCTGGCTCTGGCTCCTGGCCACAGCTTTCTGCTAGCGTGCACCCTGGTGGATAGCAGAGGAGGACTCCAGTGTCAGATTCCTGCCATCTGTGTGGGAGACCTGGGTTGAGTTCCTGGAGTCTGGCTTCAGCCACCTGTTTTGGGCATTTGGGAAGTGATAGTTCTCTCTCTCTCTCTCTCTCTTTCTCTCTCTTTCTCTTTTTCTTTCTGCTTTAAGATAAAAATTTTTCAAAAGAAAAAAACTAGACTAACAAACTTGTTTATCTGATGACTTTGCTAATCCTACTGAAACTTTGGAAAGCAGCCAAAGAGAGATCACCCTGTTGTAAAATCTGCATTTTTCAATGAGCTTTTTGGAGAGAAGTTTTTCTTTTACCACTCAGAATAATCCGGAAGGCAGGACAAGGCCAGAAGGCGACGCTCCTCCTTGAGCTAAAGCGTGTCTTCTGCTTTGTCTTCCTTTTCCCTTTTGAGTGGCCTCAGTGGGAGGATCTGAAGGGTAGAAGTGGATACGTTGGCTCCAAGCAGGAGTTTAAGGGAGAATTCCATTAAAGTGTGTTGTGGCCATCCCCCTTGGCTTTTCACTTCTCAGCAGAATTCTCTCTGCGACTTTTGGGTCTTCAGTTGTTCTCTTTAGTCATTTCTTCCGAGCTGTCAGTACCTCATATTTAATTTTGCTCAATTCTAGGTAAATTCTGTGTGAGGTTTCACTCATTTTCTGTGTCCAGTTTATCTCAAGATCATTCTTATTAGGAGTTTCTCCATAGAGTTTACAAAGATGAATATTTAATGAATTCATTTTGAGAAATTAATTTAACTTTGTTGATGTTATTTGTGTGAGCTCAGCCACTTAAAAAGCTTAAAAATCTTAAACTTGTATAATATGGAAGGATTAAAAGGATACTCACCAAATTGAACCAACGTCATTAATTTAGGATATAAAACCAATGGGTTAACATTTTAACATGTTCACCCCACACACAAATGTACAGATACAAGGTGTGGTGCTCTCCAAGGAAGGACATCACAGGACTTTCATGCATCCACATAGGTTAGGACACCAACAGGCACTGGTCATTGTTCTTGTGCGCACTTTAATGGGTAGGACGGTCACCTCAAATTCCTTCTCCCTCTCACGCGCCCCGAGTTGTCCAGTGGGAAACATGGATATTGTATTGTGACCCTTTGAGAAGATCAGCAGTAAGAGCATATCGTGATTCACAATTATAAATCAAGACAAGGGCCTGCAAGAAATTTGTAAATGCAAGCACACCCTCACAGGAATTTGAAACCAGAATTTATACCCTTATTTTGACCCCAAAATCCTAACTCAAAAATTAAATTTAAAGCTTTTTTTTTTTAATTGTTCTTGCAGATGACATGATTGTGTACATGGGAAATGCTAAGGAATCTCAAAACAAACTGGTAGAACTAACAAATGAAATTACCAATATTGCTGGATATAGATCAGTATCCAAAAAAGTCAATGATATTTCTATACATTGTCAACAATTAGAAAATGAAATTTTAAAAATCAATACCATTTATACTACTATGAAGAAACATGACAGGGGCCGGCGCTGCGACTCACTTGGCTAATCCTCCGCCTGTGGCGCCGGCACCCTGGGTTCTAGTCCCGGTTGGTGCGTCAGGTGCTGTTCCAGTTGCTCCTCTTCCAGTCCAGCTCTCTGCTGTGGCCCGGGAAGGCAGTGGAGGATGGCCTGTGTGCTTAGGCCTGTGTGCTTAGGCCCCTGCACCTGCATGGGAGACCAGGAGGAGGCACCTGGCTCCTGGCTTCAGATCAGCGCAATGCGCCGGCCATGGCAGCCATTTGGGGGGTGAACCAATGGAAGGAAGACCTTTCTGTCTGTCTGTCTCTCTCACTGTCTAACTCTGCCTGTCAAAAAAAAATATGACAGGAATAAATATGAGATATGTGCAAGACCTATAAACTAAAAGCTACTAAGCACTGTTGAAAGAAATTTTGAGACCTAAATAAACGAAAAGATAAACCATGTTGGTAATGTGGAAGGCCAGTGGTGAGCCTAGCACAGCTGGTATCCATAGTGCACCCTGTTTCACAGTTCTCCCCTCTCCTGACAAAATTATTGTTAGTAATTATCTTGAAATGAGGTAGTTTCTGATTTTTATCTTAAGTATTTCCTTTTTAATCTTCTTAGGATTTTCTGTTTATCATTCAGTCATTTAGCAGGTGTTTACTGAACACTTAGTGTGTTCCAGGCAACACTCAGAGGGCACAAGAAGACAAACCTTTGTTCTCAGGGATCTCGTTTTGTGGTGGTGGGAGACAGACGGGACCCTCCCTAAGCAGATATCGTGGATGTGAGAAGGCAGTAAGTGGTACAGAGGACACTAAGTCAGGGGAAGACGGGTAGGGAGCCCTGGAGGTAGAGGGGTGATGCAGGGGCTGCCACTTCAGGCCCGTGGAAAGGGGACGTTTGTAGGCTTGAAGGGCGGTGGGTGACCCCTTTGGGTATCCGGAGAGGAGCACTCCTTGCAGAAGGAGCAGGTTGTGCAAGGTGCTGCAGCTGCAGCATGCCTGTCCTGTTTAAGAAACTTCAAGGAAGCTGGCGTAGGGGAGAAGCAGTCAAGGTTGTTACATGGGCTGGAAGGAATAGGTCACCCAGGCCGCCCTCACACGACGAACCAAGTGAAATGGGAATGCATGTGGGCACTTGTGACGGCCCTGACTTCCATTTGAAGTCTGGCTTCTTCTGGCTGCTGCCGCGAAGAGACAGAAGAGGGTCAGGATGGAAGGGAGGAGGCTGACGAGGCCGCTTTGGAGCGTGCAGGTGAGGGATGGCCTCGCGTGAACTCCAGCAGCAGAGGCAGTGAGGAGTGACTGCAGGGTTTGCTGACAGATTGGGGGTGGCATAGAAGAGACAGGAAGTCGGGTCAGCCTGCGCAGCCAGGAGGATGGAGGATGACTGTGGTGGAACCAGCCTGGGTAGGGCACAGTGAGTTATATTCGACATCCAAACAAAGACGCCGCATAGGCGCTTGGTACGGTGGGCACTGTTAGCTGTGGTTTGTTTTCTGAGATTGCAGTCACCTGCAGTCCAGAACTATTACGTGGGAGTGGATGTTTGGCGTAGCAGCTGAGATACCCACGTTCCACACTGGAGCACCAGGAGCTGATTTCTGACACTAGCTCCCGACTCCAGCTTCCTGCTAATGCACGCCGCGGGAGGTCGTGGTGATGGCTGAAGTGATTGGGTGTCTGCCACCTACGTTGCAGCCTTGAATTGAGTTCCTGACTCCTAGTTTCAGCCTTGGCCCAGTTCTGGCCATTGTGGATTCTTAGGGAGTAAACCAGCAGATGGACGCATACACTTGCACTCTGTATTTATGTGTGTATTTCACTGCCTTCCAAATAAACAGTGTTTAAATTTTTCATGGAAAATTGTAGCAACTGATGGTTCCTGAGTTTTAAATTGCATGAAGTCCTGCACTGTCCCACTCCATCCAGCTGGGGCCATGAATCGTCCCTTCATCCGGCGTTTGCACGCCACGTGTGCCACCCGCTCATGGCTCACTGTGATGCCGCCTCAGTCATCCGATTGATGGTCATGGTGCCACAGTGTTCAGGTAACTTTGTGTTGCTCAATAATGCCCCCAAAATGCAAAATGGCCCCAGGTTTCAGCACCTGGGCCAAGGAGAAGCTCTGAAGTGTGTCCTTCGAGTGAAAAGCTGACAGTTCTCAACTTTATACGGAAAGGGAAAAATCACATCCTGAGGTTGGTAGGTCTTCAGGAACAACACACCTGCCCACGTGTGATGATTCTGCTGAGCCCCTCAGACTGCCACCATCACAGCCATGGCACGTGGGGTGCCCCGAGGAGGTGTCCAGGCACTGAAGTGTGGGGCTCAGCTCCCTCCGCGGCCTTAGGCGCCTGCTGGGAGTCCTGTGACGTGTCCCTACAGGTGCAGGGAGCTGCTCAGTAAGGCTTTGGGAGATTTGTGCGATGGGTGACTGGACCTGGAAACCTGGGAATTAGCAGCTTACAGATGATATTTAGATACAGATAGAGAACAAACATGTAACCAGGGTTTTTTTTTTTTTAATTTCTTTAGGTAATTACTCAGCAAATTCATTTTTGAAAATTTTTAATTTTATTTGAAAGAGTTACAGAAGGGGAGAGGGGGATGGGCGGGAGGTCTTCTACCCTCTGGGTCACTCCCCAAATGGCCTAGATACTGTACTGCAGAGGCCCGTGGGGCGACTCAGCCTTGGACGACGGCTTCTTAGGGAAAGGAGGCTGGAGCCTCGTGCCCCCTCGGTTCCCTTGCTCCCCACCCTGGTTCCTGCAGCACCGCAGGGCAACCTCAGTTCCCCCGCGAGGAGCACGGACGCCACTGCTCTGAACCGGCCCCTCTGTGTCACGAACAGCTGCGTGTAGAGGGCTCCCTGCGCAGACTCATGCCGGTCACGCGATCCGCTCAGACCCAGAGCTGGAGCAAGAATCCGATCTCCCGAACTCGCGTTCCTTCTGCGCTCTCCTGCCCCGTACCGTCTTGATGACTTTCTATTATAAATTTATGCCAGTTCAGGGGCAGGCGTGCGGCCTGGTGGTTAAGAGGCCTGCGTGCCACATTGGGGTGGGTGCCTGTGTCATTCTCAGCTGTAGCAGCTCCTGCTGCCAGCTTCCTGCCACTGCAGAACCTGGAGGTGGTGGTCGTGGCTTGAGGTGCTGGGTTCCGCCCATGTGGGAGATCTGGACTGAGTGCTGAGGCTCCAATGTCGGCCCTGCCCAGCTCCGGCTGTTGGAGGAATTTGGGAGTGAACCGGTGGACAGGTGCTGCTCCTCCGCACGCGGAGGAGCCGCACCGGACCGGACGCTTGATGTTCCCCTTTTTTACAAGTCCTTTCTATAGTAAAGTAAGAATAAGTAAACAGCGAACTCCCAAAGTGAGAATGAGTAGAGAGAAATGAGAAAGAACGAAGCAACGAACTTCCCCGCGAACTCTCCAACGCACTCTCCAACCAACCCACACCACCATGCCGTCTCTCTCCTCCTATATAGTCCTCTCCACCAATCCATGCTCTGCTACCCACACGCTGAGCGCGCTGCTCTCCTCCAATCAGGAGCAGCTCCTGCAGCCTGTCAAGTTGGTGAGAGGCAGCTGGGTAGAAGCTATCTGCTCCTCTCCCAGCGCCATATTGTGGGAGAGCAGATGTATAGAATAAGTCTTAATTCCAGTAACAGTATAGTCCGAGTTGCTCCCCACAGACAGGAGCTCCCTCTGTCTAGAAAGACAAAATATAAAGCCGTCTTAAACACTTAGCTGATGACTTTTTCTGTGATATCCATTGTGACATCTGCCTTCTATTTCTGATATTATTAGTTTGGGTCTTCCCCCTTTTTTTGGTTAGTTGGGTCAATGGTGTATCAATTTTTTTTAAACAGCGCTTAATTTCTGTTATTTTTTGACAGACAAAATAAAAAGGCTGTCTTTCTGTGTCTCTTTCTGCCTCTGAGTTTATGAAATATTTTAATTCTGGTATTTCAGCCACACATACTCTGCATTTCTTTTTTGTCCTGAGGTTAATTTCTCCCAGTATTGCTCCCAGGGCCCTTCACGCTCTGTGTGTATCGATAGCCTTGCAGGGTGTGAGTCCATTTGATTTTGTTTTCGTCACATTTCTGTTGTGTAAATTCCTCTCATTCTCACATGGGAGCCCGTTGTATTCTTTAGGTTTTATTTCCGATGTCAGCACACCTGCATTCACACAGGCCCTGCTCACCTGCCTGAGCCCTCGGCCTCGCTTTCCTCGCCTCGTCACGTACCGGAGTCAGCAGCGCAGTTCCTTCCCAGGGGCCCATTCAGACTAAGTGTCGGCGCTCGCCTACACTGCCCAGGAGCCCGGGACACCAGAGTGGAGGAAGCGGTGCAAGTGCAGACAGAGCGAGAGACCCGGCAGTGACTGCGCACAGGGCGGTTTGTCCTCATTGGGAAACTCGTGGAGAGCTGCCTTGGAGCAGGATGGTAACACAAGGGGAGCAGTGTCGGGAGTCATTGTAGCCATGAAAAATCAGCTAGGTACCAGCAGTCGTCTCTGGTCACCAGCAAAGCAGTGGGGAACTGTGAGGATGCTTGAGTGACAGCAGCCAAGGGAGGGCTGTCGTGGGGTGGGTGGAGCCAGGAGCAGAGATTCGGTGAGAGGAAGTCAGCTGGAGGCCCCGGTGTGACTCCGAGTGGCAGGGACATCCTCTAGGTGCGGCTGTCGTGCCAGAGGTGTCTCAGCCTGCCCCCTGCTGCCACGGCACTGCCCCTGCGAGCTGTCCTTATGAATTAAGGCACTCTTTCCCTTCAAGGGTGGAGCGACGCCCTGTCCTATTTTTTCACCCTGCTTGCATTCCCATTAAACTCCCTCACCAAGCCAAAGAAATCAAGCCCTGTCAATTCTCCCAGTAGCTACCCACCAGGACTGCCTGCGCACAGTACTGCACACAGGCTGCCTTCTCATCGGGCGGTTGGCCCTTGGGGGTCTCCTTAAGCACCCCATCAGGATGGACCGGCCGCCTGGTTGAATTGGGTTACCAATTCGCAGCCAGACTTGGAGTCTGTGGCAGGTGGGTGTGTGTTGTCTCTTAAGCTTCCCAGGTGCTGGTACTGTGATACGGTCACCTTCCTGCTGCGTCTAGCAACTGCGTAGGCTTTGCTGGTGGAGCGCAGACCCGTGTTTGCCTTCCAGCGTGCTGTCCTCCCAGACCTGCTCTGGGGGGTGAGCTGCCCGGTGGAGAGGCTCCTCTGGCACGTGGGGGCCGTCTCCTGAGAGACAGCAGGGCGGGGCGTCAGAGGCCAGGTCTGCAGGGAAGGAAGAGCAGTTGGCCCAGACAGCAGAGGTGTGAGGGCTTTTCCCTGCTGAGGCGGCTGAGCTAGTGGGGCTTCTGTTTATTCTTGGTGAATTGCTGGAGCCCCTGGACTTCCCTGGGAGTTACTGTGAAAGGGGCAGCCCACTGTATCCTTCCTGTCTGGTGGAAACGCTTGAGGACGGACCTGTCCTCTTTGGCAGTGTTGATGGATTTGTTTTTCGTTTGTTTTTTCCATTTTAGAAAACAAGTTTCAGTAATGGCCATGCACAGATCAGGAAATGACCAAGCGGTCTTTGAATTCTTTCAGCTGCCGTTTTTTCCCATCCATCTCCACACAGGAGTTGACATCCATATAAAGTAGGAACAACTTCCTGAGTTCAGTGAACCGGAGGGCAAGGAAGGCAGGATTCCTCTTGGAAAGGATTTTAACATGAAATGGTGCCATTCTGTTGATTTGTTTATGTTTTTTACATAATGATACTAAACTGAGCAATACTATTCAATACTTAATTAGCTAATTATTATCTCTCTTTACAATTCCTTCTTTTTCTAGAGCTAGAGAGATGCTTGGGTTCAAGTGGGGACTCTGCAGATGTTCTGGAAGTCTCTCGATACTGTCTAGTGGTGAAAGTCCAGGAAGGAGTGTCTAGTAAACCTCTCCTTCCAGGAGTCTCACACAAGTGGCTCTCCTGAACCACTTGACGCAGAACTTGAGGTATGTGTGTCTATTGATAGGGTGTTATTTAAAAAAAATTATTTATTTGAAAAGCAGAGATGGGGGGGGGGTGTCTTCCATCCTCTGATTTACTCCCCAAATGGTCACAATGGCTAGAGCTGGGCTAGGCCAAAGGCAGGAACCAGGAGCTTCTTCCAAGTTTCCCACATAAATGCAGGGAGCCAAGCAGTTGGGCCATCTTCCACTGCTTTCACAGGCGCATTAGCAGGGAGCTGGATCAGAAGCAGAGCAGCCAGGACTCAAACCTGCGTCCATATGAATGCTGGCATCAAGACAGAGGCTTTACCCATTGTGCCAAAGCGCTGGCCCCTATTGATAGGGTTTTAATTTTTACATTAACAATTGGATTGCAGCGTGATTAGACTAGTAATTACTTTCGGAAATTTTACATTTTTTTCTGTTGGTTAATTATTATAAATTACCAAAACAGTAAAGTGTGCTTTTTTAAAAAAAATTTTTTATTTATTTGAAAGGCAGAGTTACAGAGAGGTAGAGAGTTCTTCCATCCACTGGTTCACTCCCTAGATGGCCACAATGGCCAGAGCAGGGCTGAGCCGAAGCCAAGAGCCAGGAGATTCTTCCAGGTCTTGCACACAGGTGCAGGGCCCCAAAGACTTGGACCATCTTCTGCTACTTTTCCAAGCCATAGCAAAAAACTTGATTGGAAGTGGAGCAGCTGGGACTCGAACTGGCACCCATATGGGATGCTAGCACTACAGGCAGTGACCCACTACACCACAGTGCCGTCCCCAAATTATAGTTCTTAGACATCAGAGAAACCTCATTATAAATAGGTGGTATGATGTTGTGCTACACTTACAGTACTACATTATTGTTTTTTAACCTTGTAATTTTCCAAAGAGTAGTTTTGCCTGTTTGCTTAACTTTGTTTTTTAAAGATTTATTTATTTATTTGAAAGTCAGAGTTAAACAGAGAGAGAAGGAGAGGCAGAGAGAGAGAGAGAGAGGTCTTCCATTCGCTGGTTCACTCCCCACATGGCTGCAGTGGCCAGAGCTGTGCCGATCTGAAGCCAGGAGCCAGGAGCTTCTTCCGGGTCTCCCATGTGGGTGCAGGGGCCCAAGCACTTGGGCCATTTTCCACTGCTTTCCCTGCCATAGCAGAGAGCTGGATTGGAAGTGGAGCAACTTGTCTCGAACCGGCGGCCATATGGGATGCCAGCACTGCTACGCCACAGCGCCAGCCCCTTGCTTAACTTCTTTGTGTGGGTAGATAACCACAGAACCCAGTGGAGTAACAGGAGATGGTTTGTTCGTTACACAGAGATAAATAAAGAGCTAAGCATCAGGCTCCTGGGGAGGATGAACACAGTCCTGCAGGCGGGTGTGCTTTGGGAGGATAACAGAATGGCCATGGCGAAGGAGCTTAGACTCTGCCCCCTTTAATATTTCTCCAGTGCCGCGGCCCAGCCGCGTCTCGGGTCAGCCTATGTCCCGCGGACCCCATTCTTCATAGCCAAGTTAAGAGGTAAACTGGTCTTCTTTGCAGACAAAGCAGTGTTTCTGTCTGGGTGTCCATGAATAGGTCTGTGGACTGCTAAACTTTGGGGCGGGGGGGGGGGTGGACTAAAACACGAGAAACAGCCACCCGCCCGCGCCCTCCCTGCCGCCACCTGACACTTCTGTTTTGAAGAAAGTTAATCTTTAAATAAGTGAGCGTTTCTCGTGGATTTGCTCTGCAGCCTTACACTCTTCAGAGACTCGGTCCTCTCCCCGCCCTAACCAGCCAGGCGTCAGGGCCCTGCTGACCAGCATTCTCTCTGGAGCGGGGAACGGGCTCCTCTCCAGTGGAGAAGCTGTGAGATGTTGGGAGGAAACTGCTCCTCCTGAAGTGAAAAAAGCTGTGAGCTCAGGGCGAGGCGTTGTGGTGCAGCAAGGTAAGCCGCCACATGGCTCGCCCACTTCCCGCGTCCGAGTGCCGTCAGGTCCAGCCGTTTCTGATCCAGCTTCCTGCAAATGCACTCCTGGGAGGCAGTGCTCCTCAGGGAAGGCTGGATGGAGTTGCTGGCTCCTGGCTTCAGCCGGGCCCAGCCCTGGCTCTTACAGAAGTTTGGGGAGTGAGCCAGTGGATAGCTCTGAACTCTGTGTAGACCAGGGGTGGGGAACCTGTTTCTGCCCAGGGCCCCTTGATCTTTATGATCACGGGCCATACAAAATTATCAGCTTAAAATCAGCCTGCTGTGAGTGTATTCACTTTCGAGTCCCGCTTGTGGTTCCCTTAGCAGGACCAGACCAGAAGATTTTGTGGGCCCTGTGTGGTGCCAGGTGGGAAAAATGGGTGCCTAATGACACTGTAAGGCCACCACAAAACACCAGACACCGGAGTAAGGGAAAGGTTTATTGGGGGAAACCCGGCAGACCGGAGGGAAGGGGCAGAGAAGGAAAAGAGGGAGGAGAGCGTAAGAGAGAGCGAGAGAGCCACGTGTTCAGGAACAGGTTCTCCTAAAACTTTGCCGGGGGCGGGCAGGGAAGTAGAAGCAGCGAATCCCGTTGGATGGAGGTGGAGCTGACACCGGTGGCTGGGCTCTGGGGTCACATGGCTTCCAGTCCTGGTGGGGGCTAGAGCCTAGGATGGTGTCTGGGGTGTAGAGCTGACCATAGATAAGACTGCGCCATTTTCCTGACAGACACTCCAGACCCTGGAGGCCTGCTTCCTTCTGCCTTTTGTGAAGGTTAGTTATGATTCTAGCAAGTTCTTCCTCTTCCACACGTCCTCCTCAGGTTAGACTGGAAGCCGGGCTCCTGAATCAGGGCCGGGCTTCTCAAACCGAGAACTTACTGTTCCCCTGAGCGTTGGAATCGGAACGGCTCGTTCGATTATGCAGGTAATAATGCCTGAATTAGGAGTCTGGGATTTGATGTATCCCATGGTTTCAGAACCAGGTAGAAGCAGATTCCAGGACTGGTTCTGTCTTGTAACCTTGTAACCTTGAGCATGGTAATGACCCGCTGAGAACTCTGTTTTGTGGGTGTGGAGAATTCAGAGAACGTGTCTCCAGGCCCTGGTTCCTGGCTGTGCAGTGCCCACACTCAGCATATGCCCATGCCTACCTGCCCCTCCCAGCTCTCCCCAGGATTCCCAAAGAAAAAAAATAGGGCAGGTTTTGGCCTAGTAGTTAATGCTACTGGGGTTCTCGTCTTCACATAAGGAAGAATTCAGACGTGAGACGGAGAGCTGTGGTAAGCTTGCGAGCCACGTTTAATGAAGGGAAGTAATGAAGAGAGACCCCCGACCGACCAGTGGGACCAACCAGTGCGCGTCTCAGTGAAGAACTGAAGGCCCAGTCTACATTCAGACTGGAGTTTTTGTGGATGTCGGGGGCGGGGCCTCTTTCTCCTCCCTTTCTGGCGTATGGCTGGGTGGGGGGCTTTTTGGGTGTGGAATCCCTCCCAGAGCCTCCTGCTAGTCCCCTTGGTGAAGGGCGGATGAGATTCCGCTGAGCTGCCCCCAGGCTCTTGAGCAGGACTTCTGACATCCAGGGATTATTTCCTCGTCCCTTCACACAGAAATCCCCATTTTACTTTGGCCCCTCACACACACTCAGGCTCATGTCTACCTGGCTATCAGCAGTTAGGAAGGTGGTTGGTACACCCACATCTCATACCCATATCAGGGTGCCAGCTCCTGACTCCAGCTTCCTGCTAATACAGGCCCTGGGAAGCAGAGGTGATGGATGGCTTAAGTAATAGGGTTCTTGTCACCCTTGTGGGAGACCAGGGCCGAGTTCCTGGTCCTGGCTTCTGCTAGGCCCAGGCCAGCATATTGCAGACATCTGGGGAGTGAACAAGCAGATGGGAGAGAGTACTCTTTTTTTGTTTGTTTTTTTTTAAGATATATTTTATTTATTTGAAAGGCAGAGTTACAAAGAGAAGAGAGAAAGAGAGAGAGAAATCTTCTGTCCACTGGCTCACTCCCTAAATGTCTGCAACAGCCAAGGCTGGGCCAGGCTGAAGCCAGGATCCAGGAACTTCATCCCAGTCTCCCACATGGGTGCTGGGGCCCAAGCACTTGGGCCATCCTCTGCTGCTTTCCCAGACACGTTATCAGGGAGCTGAATTGGAAGTGGAGCAGCTGGGTGTTCCAACTGCGCCCATATGGGTTGCCGGCATTGCAGGCAACAGCTTAACCCCTTATGCCACAATGCTGGCCCCGAGAGCGCTCTTTCTCTCTCAAATGAGTAAAAAATTAAAATTAAAGTATGCAAAATATACCAAAAAATCCCCACACCATTTGTATTTTGTTGCACTGATATTTGTTTATGTCAAATGAAATGAAACTGATTCAGTCTTTGTTATAGGTGGTCTTACGTGATTTGGTTATTGACAGGTAGCATTGGATCTACAAGCCAGGGTACATTAAGCTTAAGGATCTGTTGTGCCTGTGACTGAGGACCATGAGGGCTGATTGGATTATAAGCTTTTTGTGGGCTGAGACAGTCTTCAACTTGCTCTGTTTCCTTTTTGTCAACTCTACTAACAGCTCTTGGCATGGATTTTTGACTGTGTGCTAAGGCCCAAGTTCACTTAAATAGAGCTCGTAATCAGAGAGGCTTTCTGGAAACGCTGAAATTTCAGGAGCTATTTTCTGATAAGAGAAGTGAGGAAGCATGACCTTGGCAAGTCTGAAGACATAGCAAGTTCTTGTGTTCCCAGTACGGTGGGGTGACCAGAGTTCACAGCAGTGTTGTGTGTCCTGTGTGAAGAACTGGGAGAACAGAGCTGGCGGCCTGCAAGCAGAGAGAAATGAGACGTGAAAGACCAGCTGGCCGCCTTGATTGCCCTGTGCTGCATGCAGGTGTCTCGATGCTGCACTGAAATCCTTGAAAAGGTACAAGTGTCGCATGTCACCAAAAATGTTAGCTAGAAAAGTGGTAAAGGCAGACTTTCTACAGAGACAAGTGTTTTATTTTTGAGGCTTATAATTGTTATTTACTTGAAAGGCAGGGGAATAGCAGAGAGAGAGAGAGAAATAGAGATCTTCCATCTGCTGATTTATTTCTCTATATGCCCACAACAGCCACTGCAGGGCCAGGCTGAAGCCAGGAGCCACGAACTCCATTTTGATGTCCGTGAGTGGCAAAGACCCAAATACTCGAGCCCTCATGGCTTTGCTCTCCGGGTGCACATCAGTGGGAGGTTGGATTGGAAGTGGAGGCAGACCTCCATCCCAGGCACTCTGAAATAGGATGTGGACGTCCCACTGTGCCACAAAGCTCATCCCAGTAAAATATTTCAAAAAAGAAAAAAGGATGGAGGCCGGTGCCATGGCTTACTTGGCTAATCCTCCGCCTGCGGCGCCGGCACACCGGGTTCTAGTCCCGGTTGGGGCACCAGTTCTGTCCCGGTTGCTCCTCTTCCAGTCCAGCTCTCTGCTGTGGCCTGGGAGTACAGTGAAGGATGATGGCCCAAATGCTTGGGTCCTGCACCCCATGGGAGACCAGGAGGATCAGATCAGCGCTATGTGCTGGCCATGGTGGCCATTTGGGGGGTGAACCAACGCAAAAAAAAAAAAAAAAAAAAAAAAAAAAAGGATGGAAGGTCTGGACCCAGATGATTTGAATTCAGATAGACGTTTATAGTACAGAGCTCTGGCGATGTGACAGAGAAAGAATAAGTCATCCAAAAGCCACACTGTTGGGCTATTCAGCATTATCAGAACTAGGATCTCACCTCACACTCTTGGTGTTTAATTTATAAGCCAAGTAAGTAGTCTTTAAGAAAGTGCTTTCCTGCAAGCATGGTAAGCAGAGGAGTTCAAGGCACTGCTCCAGAGTGACACGGGCGTGACACGGCAAGGGTTTGAGTCCCACATGTCCCACGATTCCCTTTTTGGTCTCAAGTACATTGCGTCTCTCCATCTGTAAAACAAAGATGATGATGTCCACCTCACAGGGTCGTTGTGAGGTGCATCTGAGGGAATCCCAGGGGAATGTTCAAACCGAGCCCGATGCATACTTGCCACTCTGGTTATCGCAGACGTCTCCCCCGCTGGTCTGTTCCTCAGCCACTGACAGTGGAAAAGGAGGGAAAGAATGACAGACCAAGTAGTAGACTGGAGTTAAGTCGCGAGGGTACACATGCATTTGTGGCAAGTCGACCCTCCAGCGAGGCTTGCTCCATTCTTGGAGAGTGGTCTCGCCAAAGCTGCATGTAAGAGACATTGCTACTTACGCACCCTCCACTCCTACGCACCCCACAGCGCGGCACTGGCCGAGAGCAGCAGTCACAGAGCCCCTCCTCCGCCCTGAGCCTGGTGCTGGAAATACCGTGATAAAAATGGCACGCAGGGTTATGACAGCTGACCTGGCTGCTCCAAGATGTCTGCTTGCTTTGGGGAATGGGGAGGGATGGCAGTGGGCCTGTCGGGAAGTTGTGCAGCTTCGGCTGTACTTGGACCATTCTGTGGCTGTTCTAAGAGTCCCAAGTTCTCGCTCTCGCTGCTCTACCCTTCCCTGTGAGTTCATGTACAGTTTGCTTCCCTAGGGGCAGCAAGAAATAATTTAGGCTCACTTTAGAGATCTGGCTCCCTGTGACGGGTTTTTGTTTTCACTTCATGATGTTTTTGTTGAAAGCATCTTTTTTACTGAGAATCAGGAAAGATTAAACTGGAAACACTGGGAGCAAGCAGGAGAAGTTCCCAGGGCTCCACTTTCCCTGTCACTTTGACTTATTTCCTGTGGATGTTTTGTTGTATGTCTTTTATGTTACTTAGTTGAGACTCTGCTGCATGTAGGTATAAATGAGTTTATCGTATTTTAGAGGGTTATTTTGAAGGTAAAACAAGGTATTGGAGGCTTTAACTGTGGTGTCAGATCTACATGTGTGTATCATATCCGACCTCAGTGTCTGATCTACACGTGTGTATCGGATCTGACCTCAGTGTCTGGTCTACGCGTGTGTATCGGATCTGACCTCAGTGTCTGGTCTACATGTGTGTATCGGATCTGACCTCAGTGTCTGGTCTACACGTGTGTATCAGATCTGACCACGGTGTCAGATCTACACGTGTGTATCAGATCTGACTGTGCTGTATGATCTACACGTGTGTATCAGATCTGACCGCGGGGTCTGATCTACGCATGTGTATCAGATCTGACCATGGTGTATTATCTACACGTGTGTATCGGATGTTCAATACCAGAACCGGGAACACAGTTTCAGTGACTTCATCCTTCTTTCTTGGTCACCTCCAGCTGATTCAAGTATCTCCGTAAGCATTATTTGTAACAGCTATGTCATATCCTGTAATTATGAATGTACCACAGTTTACTTCTCCCTTCCCGTAATCGGATGCTGGGGTTACTGCTGGAATTATCATATCATAAATAATGCTTTCCTGAATATTTGTTGACACAGATCTCTCTTTGCATTTCTGATTAATTCCCGGGGATAGATTCCTAGAGGGGGAATTACAGGGGCAGAGTGTCTGAATGGTTTTTGAAATTCTTGACTTTCTAGAAATCTGCCTTTAGCTTTTTACTTGCGCTTCTGGCTGGTGATAAGTTAAGGACACCCGTCAGAAAACCCTCTCCAGCCTGAAGGATGGCCTGTGCGAAGCTACTATTTTCTGCGTGGCACCAGAGCACAGCCAGATGAGAGGGAGGTGCCCTGTGTTGCCCGGTGCGGGCGGTGACTGCGGTTCCCAGGGAAGAACTCCCAGAGAGCAGCTTGCAGCTGTGACCAGGAGGAGGCCTCGCCAGTGTCAGCTGTGGGAATAAAATGCCGCGCCTCCCCTGGCTGTGGCCTCGAGGCTCCGTGATCCCTAGAGCCCACGCGTCCTGCATGTGGTCGTTCCCCAGCGGCGCTTTTAGGAGGTGGGGGGACC
Source organism: Oryctolagus cuniculus (assembly GCF_051225735.1). Classification (NCBI taxonomy): domain Eukaryota; kingdom Metazoa; phylum Chordata; class Mammalia; order Lagomorpha; family Leporidae; genus Oryctolagus; species Oryctolagus cuniculus. The sequence goes on from NC_142868.1 coordinate 182,189,574, forward strand.
TTTCGGAGACGGGGCCGGTGGAAGGTCCTTGGTGGCCTCCCAGCACTGCGCCCTCGGCGGGCAGCTCGCACGAGGGTCCTTGTGAGGTCCAAGTCCGGCTTCCTGAATGGCCTGTGCTCCGCTGTCCCGCGAGGCCGTTCTGAAACTCTGCGTCTCACCGTTCAAAATGGCGAGCCGCTCTTTTCCTTCCTCCCTGGGGCCTTGTCCCGGTAGCTCCTTGTAGTAACGGGATGCTCACTAATACACTGTAAACATGTACAATTATAGCATATTAATAAAAAATATGTAAAACTCTTCTACAATGTAAAAAATTAGAAATTGTGTATTTTGTAAGTGGAAATTAATTTTCAATTTTAATATAAATTGTAACAAATTAATTTTGATACATATTTAATTTAAAACATTAATGTTTAAAAACATTTGCTTATTTATTTATTATTTGAAAGGCAGTGTTACTGAGAGAGGGGGAGAGACAGGGAGAGGGGCCGGGGCAGGCTGAAGCCAGGAGCCTGGAATTCCATCTGGTCTCCCACATGGGAGCAGGGGCCCAAGCACCTGGGCCATCCTCTGCTGCTTTCCCAGGTGCATTAGCAGGGAGCTGGATTGGAAGTGGAGCAGCCGGGACTCAAACCAGTACTGATAGGAGATGCTGGCATTGCAGACCTCAGCTTACCCTGTTGTGCCACAACACCAACCGCCAAAATACATTAGTTTTTAATATAAACTTCTTTAGAGTTTTTGTTTCTTTTTAAAATATGTTTTCAGTCTGCCTATTGATCTAATTGAAATCCTAATAGTTTTCTTATGAATTTATGTGATTCTGTTATGAAGTAAGGCATCTAATTCTTGCTGTGTCACATTTGTTTAGGTAGATCCTTAAATTTTATTTTCTTTTAAAGATTTATTTATTTATTTGAAAGAGTTACATAGAGGGAGAAACAGAGAGAGAGGTTTTCCATCTGCTGGTTCACTCCCCCAGATGGCCACAATGGCTAGGGCTGAGTCAGGCCGAAGCTAGAATCCAGGAGCTTCTTCCAGGTCCCCTACATGGGTGCAGGGGCCCAAGGACTTGGGCCATCTTCTTCTGCTTTCCCAGGCCATAGCAGAGAGCTGCATCGGAAGTGGAACAGCCAGGACTTGAACCAGCACCCATATGGGATGCCGGCACTGCAGGTGGCAGCTTTACCTGCCATGCTATAGCGCCAGCCGCTGTAATTTTCCATTGAAGAGAATCAGATCAAGCTTGACCAGGTTACTGAAACTGGAACACACTGCTTGGGGGTGGTAGGGAGGGGACTACTGTAATTATTTGTTCCTAATTTTTCTTCATAGGATTTAAGTTTTTCATAGTTTTTATTTTTACCCCAAGAACCTGGCACAGCACCTGCCACTTTGTAAAAACACAACAAATATTTAATAAATGGAAGAAATATACAGTTCTGTATAATCAACCTGTTCTGGAAGATTTTTTTTTAATTTAAAAAAAATTTTTTTTATTTTTTGACAGGCAGAGTGGACAGTGAGAGAGACAGAGAAAAGTCTTCCTTTTCCATTGGTTCACCCCCAATGGCCACTGTGGCCGGTGCACCACGCTGATCCGAAGCCAGGAGCCAGGTGCCTCTCCTGGTCTCCCTTGTGGGTGCAGGGCCCAACCATTTGGGCCATCCTCCACTGCACTCCCGGACCACAGCAGAGAGCTGGACTGGAAGAGGAGTGACCGGGACAGAATCCGGTGCCCCAACTGGGACTAGAACCCAGTGTGCCGGCGCCGTAGGCAGAGGATTAGCCTATTGAGCCATGGCACCGGCCCTGGAAGATTTTTAAGAGATGTTAGTCTGGCCGGCGCCGCGGCTCACTAGGCTAATCCTCCGCCTAGCGGCGCCGGCACACCGGGTTCTAGTCCCGGTCAGGGCGCCGGATTCTGTCCCGGTTGCCCCTCTTCCAGGCCAGCCCTCTGCTGTGGCCAGGGAGTGCAGTGGAGGATGGCCCAAGTGCTTGGGCTCTGCACCCCATGGGAGACCAGGAAAAGCACCTGGCTCCTGGCTCCTGCCATCGGATCAGCGCAGTGCGCCGGCCGCAGCGCGCCGGCCGCGGCGGCCATTGGAGGGTGAACCAACGGCAAAGGAAGACCTTTCTCTCTGTCTCTCTCTCTCACTGTCCACTCTGCCTGTCAAAAAAAAAAAAAAAAAAAAAAAAAAAAAAAAAAAAAAAAGAGAGAGAGAGATATGTTAGTCTGTATCCCAGAGCATCCTTTGGAGTGAACTATGTGAAACAGCCTGGTTCCAGTAGGTTAAATGTTGACTTTGTTACAGGGCATGTGTCTGCCCACAGTCCTGAGGCTCTCCACCTGCTATCTCGGCCACCCTCTTGTTGGGTGTTTTCCCAGACCTGCCCTGTTCCCCCTAGAACCGCACAAACGTGCCTTTGTGGTGAGCAGAACACTCAGACAAACAGCTGCCTCTTCAGTGGTGACTCTTGACCATTGCACCCAGGCTCTTTCCTCTTGTTCTCAACAGCTTCCCAGACATCCACTCACCTGTGCCTAATAACACTTCAGACTCAGCAGACTCAGAATGAAACCCACGGTCACCCTTGCTTTCCTGCCCTCTGCCCCCACCAATCCAACACCCAATACTCGGCCATCTGCCCTGGAGCCAAGTCCAAAATCTCAGTTATTCTTCTCTCCTTGACTCTGCTTAATCAGTCACTGTGGTTCATCTGTGCCACCCTGCATGGTACCGACTGTGCCCCGACTCCACCATCACTGCCCACCCTCGTAATCACGGGTCTGGATGGTTGCTGTAACCTGTGTCTGGTCTCCCAGCTTCCGTCCCTTCCTCCCACCAAATCCATCCTACATAAACGATTGTTAAATGGGGGGATGTGCCTTAGAAGGATCTCTTTGCCCCTACAGATGCAGATCCACTAATTGAGAATAGGTCTTGGGTATCTTGTTTTATAACACAATTGCCAGGTCACTTCTGTGCATACCCCTGATTTTTATCATATTCTACAAGTTTCTAGAATTATCTTGTAAAATCCTGACTGAAAGGGCAGATGTTCGGTGTAGCAGTTAAGCTGCTATTTTGGATGCCTGGGTTTGAGTCCCAGCTTCACTCCTGATTTCAGCTTCCTGCTACTCCTCACCCTGGGAGGCAGCAGGTGATGGCCCAAGCACTTGGGTCCCTGCCACCTATGTGGAAGACCCAGATTAAATTCCTGGCTCCTGACTTTGGCCTGGCAGTATTTGTGGAGTGAACCAGCAGGTGGAGGATCTCTGCCTCTCTCTCCCCCCCATTTCCCCTGTCCCCCTTTCCCCCCTCCCTCCCTTTCTCCTTCCTCCCCCTCTCCCTCCCTCCCTCCCTCTATTTCAAATAAACACAAATTCAAAATAAATAGAAATAACTAAAAACCCAACTATGGTCACATCAGTTTTTTGGCTTCCCCCACTGCCTACCTTGTGAAGTCAGACTCCTTAACTTGTGATGCAATAAGTTTCGTTCACATCCTGACCCTTTGTGTACTGATCCGATGTATTTTCAGCTACTCCTCAAAAGTGGTCCTTGAGGCTTAGTCCTTGGACTAACCAGATATGTTACACAGCCCAGTAAACCACGGAGGTTTGGAATCTGTGTGTTTTCAGACCAGGGAGGGTGCCCTTAGTGGTGATGTTTTTGCATCTGGAAGCTGCTGCTCATTACTTCCCTGGCCGTGCTTCCCCTCACTCCTGCAAGCAGGAGTTTATTTATTCAAAAGGTTGGGTGAGAGACACAGAAAGAGAGGTCTTCCATCCACTGGTTCACTCCCCAGATGGCCCCAGTAGCCAAGGCTGGGCCGACCTGAAGTCAGGAGCCAAGAACTCCGTCTGGGTCTCCCACATGGGCAGGAACTCAAGTACCCAAGCCATTTATCTGCTGCTTGCCAGGCACATTAGTAGGGAGCTGGACCAGAAGCGGAGCAGCTGGGATGCCACAGTTGCAAGCAGCAGCTTAACTCACCATCTTACAACACTGGCCCATCCAAGTCTTTACAACTGCCTTCTCTGACTAGCTGATTTCCTGCTACCTGTATCATCCATCTGCTTCTGCAGCCGCCAAATGGGGGTGGGGGGTGGGGGTGGAGCACATCTTAGCAACAGAGAAAGAACCTAACAAACTTCTGGTCCAGAGAATGCTTGGTAGCCTTTCTGATGTCCTGGAACTCAGCATCCAGAGAGACCTCGCTGAGATTGTCACCAGAGGAAGACACGTGCTACCTGGAGACGTGTTCAGCGTGTTCAGCTGGTTTTAAGTGTTGAAGATCAACAAAACAAAGCTGATGAGCATGCCCATTTTTCTGTTGTCCTAAGTTCCTGTAACTTGTGCCATCAGCGTCTTGAAGTCGTCTTTCAGCTGTGAACCATGAAGGCTTTCGGGGCGTGGGCAGTCATTCTGGGTGTGTGACAGCCAAGCGTGCACCTGCACTGTTGGCTTCCCCAGCAAACCGTGGCTCTCGTGGCAGTCCTGCCGTGAAGGCCTTTCCATCTCGAGCGACATGCCCTTGGCTCTCAAGCAAAACATGTTAGGAGTTCAGACAGGGTTTGCAATTTGGGGGCAAGTATGATGAGGGTACAGGGCAGACTGTAGTTACTGCTGTCTGATTTTGAATCCTACAGAAAGGCATCTCTGTGCTAAATAGTTGAACATCTGATAACGATGATTATTACAGATACTTTTGTGGCATCAGACCAAACACTATAAATCATGAAATTTTATCACATGGACCCATGTTTAAAGAATTTATAAAACTGTCCCATTGTCATTTTTCCTCTGAATGTAAGAAGGAAAATTGAATGCAGTCGTTATCTTTAATATTGAGATACACTGAATAACTGGCATTCGTTTTGAAAGTCACACGAAAATGTCCTTATCTTATTTTGGGTATGGGTTGCTAATAAAAAAGCCAATACATTAAGGCAGCAAAGGCCATTTGGTTTCCAGGACCAGAATGAGCCAATGCCCTGAGTGTGGCAACTTGTGACGCTGAGTTTGGACCTTGGGCTGCACTTGCTCCTTGCTCCAGTCGGACAACTGATTTAAAAGAACCAGAGGCAAAAAACAATTTTAACATAGGAGGAAGCTCGCCTTGATGTTTACCTCCATCGTCTCTCAGACTAAAACAGTTGACTCAATGATTATGACTCAGCCGAGACAAGCACGTGAATAGATTTGAAAGTTTTGGGTCGGGGGAGATTGGGTGTCTCTAAAGACAGGTAGTCAAAGATAACTTGGGGTCAGATTCTAGCCTGGAAAGACACATCTTAATTCTGACTATCTTTCTTAGGGAGTTGTCAACACAAAGTGAGGAATGTAAAACAATAAGCATAGTATTATAGCTTGAAAATTAAGGGACCTAAATCTGTTCCTTGCAAATTATTTTCTATCCTGGATCTTCTCCAGTAAATGGGAAACTTTTTTTTTTTGACAGGCAGAGTGGATAGTGAGAGAGAGAAAGGTCTTCCTTCCGTTGATTCACCCTCCAATGGCCGCCGCGGCTGGTGCGCTGCAGCCAGCGCACCGCGCTAATCCAATGGCAGGAGCCAGGTGCTTCTCGTGGTCTCCCATGGGGTGCAGGGCCCAAGCACTTGGGCCATCCTCCACTGCACTCCCTGGCCACAGCAGAGGGCTGGCCTGGAAGAGGGGCAACCGGGACAGAATCCGGCGCCCTGACCGAGACTAGAACCTGGTGTGCCGGTGCCGCAAGGTGGAGGATTAGCCTAGTGGGCCGCGGTGCCGGCCGGAAACATTTTTTTTTAAAAAACCCCACCTAGAAATGAATTAAAACAAAAGCAAGGGGCCGGCGTTGGTGGCTCAGTGGGTTAAATCGCTGCATGCAGTGCCAGGATCCCGTATGAGCTCTGTTCAAGTCTCGGCTGCTCCGCTTCCACTCAGCTCCCTGCTGTGGCCTGGGAAAGCAGATGACCCAAGTGCTTGGGCCCTGCCATCCACTTGGTAGACCCGGACAGAGCTCCAGGCTCCTGGCTTCGGCCTGGCCCAGCCCTGGCCATCATGGCCATTTGGGAGTGAACCAGCAGATGAAAGATTCTCCCTCTCCCTCTCCCTCTGTCTACATAGAAAGCGACTGTGGCAGCATGTTAAAAATTATTAAATCTTAAAAACTGAAAAAAAAAAGTTAACAAAAAGAAAGAGAACCAGCAGCTGGAGACAAGTAACCCAAAGTGCTTACCTTCCAACTGAGACCTGGCTTAGGTTAGAAAAGACAGCATTCCGAGTAGGGTGCGGATTCATTGCCAAGATTCTACCAAAGAATTAAAAGCGTGAGCTCTGGAGTTTCACATTTTGATTTAGTGTGTGGCGGTTTGTTGGGGAGAAAAGATCACAACCTAACTCTGTGGGCAGGCAGCGAGTCTGACTGAGGCGCAGCAAAGGCGGGTGACCTTCTCGATGCACAACGGCCAGGCACCGGCCATCTGCTGCCTCGACACAGCAGGATGAACTGAGTGTCAGGATTCAGGTTCCTGTGCACCAGGTGTCAGAGCAGAAGCCGCCAATGCCACACCCTCTGGTCGTTGTTCATGGCTAGTTGCTACCCCCAGCTGCCCGGTGGCTGGCAAGAGAGAGCGGCTCCCTGTGGTCCCGCTGTGCTTGGCAGGAATGACAGCTGGTCCTGGGCCTTACTATGTTTTCCCTGTCTCCCCTGATCATGTTGGGCATAAGTAATAATGTTAATAACATATAATAATAATAGCCATGTCTTTTCTTTCAGTCCTCCCCGCCCTCTGACTAATATGAATGACACCGTGGTTAGCCACACGTCCTCCGGAGTGCCCACGCCCACCAAGAGGTATGTAGCCTCCTCCCTTGGCAATGACCCACAGCGCCCCCCACAGGAGTTCCGGAGAAGCAAAGTGGCCCCAGTGCCCGCAGGACTGTCCTGCCCGCCCCTCCGTGACTGTCTCGGAACAGGATTTCTGCTCCCGCTCTTGTGCATCCCCTGCGGACTCACATAGAGAGCAGCCGGTCTGGCCTGCGTGGCTCCTGGGGCGAAGGTGTCGTCGGTGACAAGAGCGACAGAGGCAGACATGGGAGGCAGGGCTGAGATGGTTTTGTCACCATGAAAAGTGTTCTTGATCATCCTGAGTGTCAGCAGGTTTGCCTTTGAGTTCTGTGAGCCTCAGAGCCCATTCCTGCTTTCTGGTGGGATTCTGTAAATTGAATTAATCCCTGGGAAAACATCCGCCTTGATCGTTCTGCATCCTGTTTATGAACGTGGAAGTCGAGAAGCCTGGGCCCTCTCTCAGTTACACAGGGGTTTGCTTCAGGGTCCTTCAGAGCAGAAGTGCTGTGGACTCCTCTCTCCTCTGTGTTTAATTTACCCTTCTCCAAGATTCTCTTAGGCAGGGTTTAACAGAACTGTGTAAGACGGCTTAATTTCTGTGTGATCTAAGCTGTTCATGACGAGAGCAGAGAATTCTAAGACTCATTGCTCAAAAAGAAAGGTCCACAAAGACATTCCATCCATACCCCACCCCACCCCGCCTTCCCACCTTTCCTGGAGAAAAAATGCTGTGTGCCCCGTGTACCAGTCAATGGCTTTAGATGGTCCAGCTCCAGCCATTGCAGCCATCTGGGGAGTGAACCAGTGGATGGAAGACCTCTCTCTACCTCTGCCTCTTCTTCTCTGTAACTGACTTTTCAAATAAATCAATAAATATTAAAAAAAAAAAAAAAAAGGAGAAGAAGGAGGGAGGGAGGGAAAAGAAAGAAATGCACATGCCCTGGGCTGCATGTGACCCAGCAAACAGGAGTCTCCGAGGCCGGATCCTGCAGTTTAGACAATCCTCCACGTTTTAGACAAGTGTTCCAGTGATTGTCATCATCAAGCAGGCTTGGTGGCCTTGGGAGGAAGCTAAGGTGTCAGCGGTGGGGCTCCCGGCAAGAGGGGACTCGGGCTCAGCAGAGCAACCTGACGGGACGACCGTGTCGGCCTGGAAGCCGGGACACTGAGCCAGGAGCACCCGCTGACAGCCTCGTGGGGACAGGGCTAGCGCAGACGGCCGGACCGCTTCCTTCAAGGGTGGTGCAGCAGGGTGCAGGTGCTGGGGCCAGACTGTCTTGCCTTGAATCCTGGTTCTCACCTGACCTTGAACACGTTTCTCTAGCTTTTTTTAAAAAAATTATTTTATTTATTTGAAAGGCAGAGAGAGAGAGAGAGAGATCTTCTATCCATTGGTTTACTCTCTAAACATCTGCAGCTGGAGCTGGGCCAGACCAAAGCCAGGAGCCAGGAGCCGCATCCAGGTCTCCTATATGGGTGTCAGGGGCCCAAGCACTTGGACCATCTTCTGCTGCTCGCCCAGACACATTAGCAGGGAGCTGGGTCAGAAGTGGAGCAGCTGGGAGTCAGTGCTCATGTGTGATCCTGGCATTGCAGCTGGCAGTTCAACCCACTACTTCACAATGTCAGCCCCCATCTTCAGCTTTTACCTATAAATTGGGGACAGTGAGATCTATCTTGAAGGGTTTATGTGAGCATTTACTATATTGCTTGTATTGGAACGAGAGAATAAGTGAGAGAAACACAGAATAATTCACGAGTAACGCCCTCTCATGGAGGAACCAAGACACTGTATGAGCACTTCAACCTCTCCCACCTGCCTAGGTTTTACAGCACCCCTTGCTTCTGTAGTTTTATGTTAAACACCCACAGCATCCAGCCCTAGACGCCGAGTCCAGGATGTTTCTGTTTCAGAGCCAGGAGGACAAGGTGAGGAATTGAAAAAACCCACCCCGTAGGTTTCCTGTTAACTTGAGGAGCACCATACATTAAGTAGGGTTTCACTGCATCTGAGGTTTTTTTTTTTTAAGATTTTATTTATTTTATTTGAAAGGTAGAGTTACAGACAGTGAGAGGCAGAGACAGAGAGAGAGAGGTCTTCCTTCCATTGGTTCACTCCCCAGCTGACCACAATGGCCGGAGCTGCGCCGATCCGAAGCCAGGAGCCAGGAGCTTCTTCCTGGTCTCCCATGTGGGTGCAGAGGTCCAAGCACTTGGGCCATCTTTTACTGCTTTCCCAGGCCATAGCAGAGAGCTGGATGGGAAGTGGAGCAGTCAGGACTAGAACCGGCACCCATATGGGATGCCAGCACCACGGGCAGAGGATTAACCTGCTGTGCCATGGCGCTGGCCCCTGCATCTGAGTTCTTCTCTTCGTTTGCCATGTTAGCACTCGTGCTGAGCAACGGGGCGGCAGATGGGATGTGCCACACTCAGTGACTGACAGGAGCTGCCGGATGTCAGAGGGCGCATCTCTCTGGCCAGCATTTTCCTGCCTGACAAGACAGAAAGAAGGGACTGGGAAGCAATGCAATACTGAACACAGCTGCCTCGGCAGAAGGACTAACCTTTAGGCTCCATTCTTTGAAAAGAATGTTTACTTACTCATTTTCATCTATGTGAAAGGCAGAGCAACAGAGAAAGAGGAGAGAGATTTTCTGTTTACTGGTTCACTCCCCCAAATGCCTGCATCTGTCAGGGTTAGGCCAAGCTAAAGCCAGGGTCCTGGATCTGAATCCATGTCTTTCACATAGGTGGCAGGGACCCGAGTACTGGCGCCACCACCTGCTCCCTCCCAGGGTGTGCGTTAGCAGGAAGCTGGATCGAGAGCAGAGCCAGAACTTGAACCCAGGCACTGCAGTACAGGCGGTGGGCTCCCCAGGTGGTCCCTTAAGCACTGCACCAAACACCTACTCATGTTGCATTTTTGTAAAGTCATAAACCTTGGCCGGCGCCGCAGCTCACTTGGCTAATCCTCCGCCTGTGGCACCGGCACCCCGGGTTCTAGTCCCAGTTGGGGTGCCGGATTCTGTCCCCGTTGCCCCTCTTCCAGTCCAGCTCTCTGCTGTGGCCCGGGAGTGCAGTGGAGGATGGCCCAAGTGCTTGGGCCCTGCACCCGCATGGGAGACCAGGAGGAAGCACCTGGCTCCTGGCTCCTGGCTTTGGATCTGCGCAGCGCCATTTTGGGGGTGAACCAATGGCAAAGGAAGACCTTTCTCTCTGTCTCTCTCTCTCTCTCTCACTGTCTAACTCTGCCTGTAAAAAAAAAAAAAAAAAAAAAAAAAAAAAGGAAAAATAAGTCATAAACCTTATATTCAGGCCAATATGGGAAACAATGTTAACTTTTTAAAAATTTATATTGTGTTCTAAAGCTTTAGCTTTAGTAACTGGTAAATAAAACCTTTACAGCCATGTGGGAATTTGGTGTGACTTTGGCAATAACAAAAACCTCCATAAGGAATCCTTTTTGCTTTGTGCATTTAGTTGGTATTTGTTACAGCTCTTGCAGTGTCAGGTCTTCAGATCTGATTTTCAAGGCAGTAACCCACAAGGCATAGGCAAGCGCAGGAAGGAAGGGACATCAGGTGAGCAAGGATCCCAGAGCAGCTGGGGCCGGCGCTGTGGCGCAGTGGGTTAAAGCCCTGGCCTGAAGCACCGGCATCCCATATGGACCGCCTTCCACTGCTTTCCCAGGCACATTAGCAGAGATCTGGGTTGGAAGTGGAGCAGCTGAGATGAACTGGTGCCCATATGGGATGCTGGCATTGCAAGCGGCAGCTTAACTTGCTGCACCACAACGTGGGCCCGACTGCCAGGGATCTTAAGAGCAGGATCTTGTCAGTTAGGGCTCTTTTACTGTAACATGTGCTTCACAAGAAGGACCAGAAGCTATCACCGTGTAAACATCACTTCTGAGCTGCAGAAGCAACCCCGTGAAGGGCTGAGTTGTGCGCCAGCATGAACGTGGCTTCTGGACTGAGCTCAAAGGCTGTTAACTCGTCAGCCGCGGAGCAGAGAAGCCCAACAAGGACTGCTCTCTGCTGGCTGCTTCAGTTCAGAAAGAGGAGGGCCACAGAGATGTCGGGGAAACTGAGAAGGGAAGCAGGAAACTGGTCAGGCCAGAAGCAGCCACCGTCCACCGACTCGCCTCCCAGCTGTGAAATGAGGAATATAGCATTCATTGACGAGCAAGAACGCAGGAGGGTTTCCAGAAACAACAGCACCTGTGACTTCTCAGGAACTGTGTTGTGAAAGAGGGAAAGGCAGTCATTGGAAACGAACCCGTACTTGCCGGGAACGGCAGGGCCCTCGCTGCAGCAGGTGTCGGAGGCCCGGAGTCCGCTTCCAGTCAAGGTTGTAAACCCTGCCCCGTTTCAAACTCAGCAGTACAGACAAAAAGCTCGGCCGTCTCCAAGTCCATGCTTAAAAAGTGGAGTCTGAAAACTTGAAGCGAAAAAAAACTTGAAGCGGACAGAAGCATCGGAGCAGCAGCCTCCTCGTCCCCCCGTCAGGCGCAAGGTCCCGAGCTCGAGCAGGTGGCAGGCATGACAGGTGTTGCGGGAGAGCGCGCAGGGCCGGGGTGGGCAGGTTCGGAATTGGTGCTTGTGGGATGCGAGGGTGCAGAGACTGTGGATCTGGGAAATGGAGGTGGGCCCTGTAGGTTTTGGGTGTGGGGGGCTGAGGAAAAAGGTGGCCAGGCTGCCTCCTGACTCGAGTTACTGCACTTGTGACCAAAGAGGACAATTCTGACCAGAAGAAGCAAAGTCAGCTCGATTATAGGATCCCGTGGGACATGGAGGGGTCAAGCCACAGCGAGTTCCTGTCACCCAGATGCTCCAGCTCCCTGGGATAGCAGCAGCGGGCGTGTGAGTGGCCAGTAGAGCCTGCCACGCACACACAGCCTTCTCTCTGCCAGCCTGCACGCTCCTGCCCCTTGTCTCTCTCTCCACCGTCTCTTTCTCTGGGGCATTTCAAAAAGTCCATGGAAAAGAGACTAGACGCCTTCTCTTTCATTAGGGTTTCTTAGCCTAGTTTCACAGATGCCCTGAGGCTTTTAAGTGGAAACACCCCTTAACCTCGTCTCCTCTCGAGGTGTTAACTCAGTACCGTGGCTGCACGTGTAGCAAAGGTTCCTGAGGCAGGGCTGGGGTCCTGTGCAGCCAGCTTAGACCCACGGCGTTTAATCGTAGATGTTTTCCTCTCCTTTTAATATCAAACTTTAAAAACACCCCGGCTTACCTTGGCCAGTAAAGCAGACGTTTAAAGAAAATCCGTGCTGAGACATGTCTGCCCTTTGTCAGGACACCCCAGTCTACTGCCCACTTCGCCCCAACCCCAGTCTTCTTGCAGCCAGAGGGAGGGCTCCGCGAGGCAAGGCGGCTATCCTGGTAAGGCCGCTCCTTTCTGCACCACCTCTAGGAGCACGGAAGTGCAGTGTGCTACCCAGGACAGGAGCCGCCAGCCGCCCGTGCCCGCTGAGCCTGGACCCGTGGCTGAGTCTGTTGGAGTTGGCATTCACAAGCCATGTGCAGCTGGCGGCGGCAGCTCCTCCAGGAGACACTGCTGCTGCCTCAGCGCGGCTCTCCAGCCACTCCCGGGCCGACCCTCGCTGGCCTGCACAGCCTCCCTCTCCACCTGCAACTGCTCTCAGAAGCACCTGAATCTCTTGCAGTTCCCCCAGCAGCTTGCTGCTTACGCCACGTCTGCCTGGAGTACCTCCCGTCTCCCTGCCTCTGTCGTCTAATTCTTCCTCCTCGGTTAGTTCAGGAAGCCCTCCTGGACACCTGTTCGTTCTCCTGCTGTGATCCAGAGCGTCTTAGATGCATCATTGCATTACAGTTACCTTCCAGACAGCGAGGGCTCCCCAGGCCTTATTCAGGGACAGTCCCCTCTCTCTAGCACCTCCTGTGCTCGGGGAGCGCTTTGCTTTCCCAGCTATTTCAAGCCTGTTTATTCTACCCAGATCAGAGAAATAAACTAGAAGGAAGCTATTCTGTTTTACACACACACACACACACACACACACACACTATTGCATGACATTACATATGGGAAGACTGATGGCTGGAATTTTATGTGAATTAAGCCCAACCATTGATTGGCAAAGGGTGCTTAACCTCACTGAGCTTACGTAAGGAAGAGGAGGCATAGATAGGGAGCCCGGAGAGAAGCAGCAGCGGTACGTGTTTTCTCTCTCATTACGATTTTTATTTGGTAAGGATTTTTTTATATTGGGAAGGAGGTCATTGGGCAAATTCAGGACTGCCACCCCCTCCCCATTCCACCAGGATGGGGCTCCAGGTAGAAAGGGGCAGTGCTGGACAACGTAGTGCGGCGCGGGCACACAGGCAGGGAGCGGTGAGCGGATTTCTTCCCCCGACTCCCCCCATTCCTGGTAGGACATGGTCTTTGAGGGAGGTGCGGTGAGGGCGTCTCAGAGCTCTGTGAAGCTGCGGCTCTGCACTCACGCCTGCCACCCTGCTGCTTGTGGTGGCAGCGGGAGACTGCCCTCAGTTACTGTTGTATCACCCTGGGACACAAGAGCTCCGCTGGGAAATGTGTGGCCCTCGGTGCCACCCCCTGCTCTGCACTCACACCAGGGCCTCCTGGCCGCAGTCACATGATTCTGTGTGCCTGGGCTTTATAGTTAGTTAGTTACTTGTTTATTTGAAAAGGAGAGACAGATGTTTTCACTTACGTGTGTGTGACCTGGGACAACCACCTTCCCTGGCAAACCCACGTCTCCTCCTCTGCTTCATCGCCGAGAAGGGCAGCGTGGTCCACCTCTCACCAGAGCCAGAAACGGGAATCTTCTGAGTTCCTCGTCTCTTCCCTGCTACCACGCAACCAGCTAGTTGCTAAGTCACTGGTTTTTATCTTTATTGCAGTATAATTTATGTACAGAAAATTCGCCAAGTGTTTACTTTGATGAGTTTAGACATGTGTGCACAGCTTCACACGTCACAACTGACTTTTTTTCCCTCTGAATATCTCGTCACTGTGCTCCAAGCCCCCGCCCCCGCCAGAGCCGCCTCCCAGAGCCCTTGGGCTTCTCCTCTGCCCCCCTGCTCCCACCAGAGCCCCCTCCCAGAATCCCTGAGTTTCTCCTTTGCCCCCCTACCCCCACCAGAGCCCCCTCCCAGAGCCCCTAGGCTTCTCCTCTGCCCCCCCCGCCCCCACCAGAGCCCCCTCCCAGAATCCCTGGCTTCTCATCTGCCCCCCCGCCCCCACCAGAGCCCCCTCCCAGAATCCCTGAGTTTCTCCTCTGCCCCCTGCCCCCACCAGAGCCCCCTCCCAGAATCCCTGAGTTTCTCCTCTGCCCCCCTGCCGCCGCCAGAGCCCCCTCCCAGAGCCCCTAGGCTTCTCCTCTGCCCCCCGCCCCCACCAGAGCCCCCTCCCCGAGCCCCTGGCTTCTCCTCTGCCCCCCCGCCCCCACCAGAGCCCCCTTCCGAGCCCCTGGCTTCTCTGCCACCACCAGAGCCCCCTCTCATAATCCCTGGGCTTCTCTTCTGCCCCCCCCACCAGAGCCCCCTCCCAGAGCCCCTGGGCTTCTCTTCTGCCCCACCCCCACCCCGCCGGAGCCCCCTCCCTAGCCCCTGGGCTTCTCTGCCCCCACCTCGTCTCCCTCTTGCACTGTAGATGCTCATCTTGCAGCAGCTGTGTCTGGTCCTGACATTCCTCTGCTTTCGACGCAGGAACACCTGTCACTCCAGTTCTTTCCTTTGGCTGTCGGGCCTTTCAGAGCTCCCTGGTTGTCTCCCCAGCCCCGTTTTCCCGTGCTGTCCCCTGCCTTGCAAGCTTCAGTCATCCTGGAGCCTGCTCGGTGCCCAGAACGTAAGAAAGCCCTCTCCCCTTGGAGGAGAGGAGTTCCCACAGCACTCCCTCTGCCTGGAGCCTTGCTGACCACCATTCGTCATCCACGCCTCACTGGAACGTGACTTTCTGGGGGAGGACCTCTCTGAGGTCCTGGATTAGGTGCTGACTCTTGTTATGATATCCCTCAAACTTTTTTAGTTACTTTGCATGTTATTTCAAAGGTTGAGAGACAGACAGTGACGTATCCACTGATTCACTCCCCAAATGCCTGGAACAGCCAGGGTTGGGCCAGGCTGAAACCAGGAGCCTAGAATTCCATCTGGGTCTCCTACGTAGGTGGCAATAACTTCAGGCATGGCCTGCTGTCTCCCCAGCTATGCATTATCATGAAATCGGATTGGAAGTGAGTTGCCAGGCTTTGAACCAGACCCTCCAGTATGAAATGTGGGTGTCCCAAGCTGCATCAAATAGCTGCCCCTGTTTTTAATTTTATGTATGTATTTATTTTATTTGAGAAAGAGACATAGATCTTCCATCTGCTGGTTCACTCCTCGAATGCCCACAACAGCAGGGGCCAGATCAGGCTGAAGCCATGAGCCAGGAGCTCAGTCCTGTTCTTCCACATGAATGGCAGAGACTGCCTGAGCCATCCATCACCTGCTGCCCCTGTGTGCCTTAGCAAGAAGCTGGAGTCAGGAGCGAAACCAGGACTCAGACCCCGGCACACCAATACAGGGTGCAGGTGTGCACGGGTGGCTTAACTGCTATGCCAGCACCCACCCCAAACGTCCTTCTATAACGTCAGCTACACTGATGCCAGCGTAGTCTTCAAGACTGCACTTCACGGGCACGGGGCCATGTTTGTTTACTTGTCACCACAGGGTAGTACCTGGTACATAACAGACACCCAGTAAATACACTGAAGCTGCAGTACAACTACGTGTTTGTTGTTTGACTGCCCTGTGTGAGCAGTTCAGTCTTGTCTCCCAACGAAATTCTACCTGTGACTACACTGAACTGGATGCACTTGTAGCTTAGCTTTACACAAAATTCATTATCTTGCTTTCCAAGCTCATAAGCAAACGTGGTAGGACTTATCCCTGGGGGCGGTGTTGTGCCACAGCAGGTTAGGGCGCTGCTTGGAAGCGGGCACCTTGTATGAGGGCAGCTGTTCCTGCTGATGCGCCTGGGAGAGCAGTGGAGGATGGCGCAGTTACCTAGGGCCCTGCACCGTGTGGGAGGCCTGGATGGAGTTCTTGGCTTCAGGCTTCGGCCTGCCCTAACCTGGTTGTTTCAGCCATTTGGGGAGGGAACCAGTGGAGACAAGATCCCTTTCTCTCTCTCTCTCTCTCTCTCTCTCTCTCTCTCTCTCTCTCTGTCATTCATCTCTTCTTCTGTTCTGCCCTTCAAACAAGTAATAATTTTTTAAAACATAAGAACTTTCCTAAAATAGCCACGTTAAAGACACTGTCATTGACTGAGAACCCAAACTCACCTTCATGAGCTGCACAGACAGAGGGCAGTACAGAGTGGTACTTTCCGTGGGCAGTGTTATGGAGGGAGGGGGGAAGAGAGAGAGAGAATGCCCCATCTGATGATTCACTCCCCAGATGTCCACAGCAGCCGGGGCTGGGTGGAAGCTGGGAGCTGGGAATTCAGTCCAGGTCCCCCACGTGTGTTGTAGGAGCCCAGCTACTTGAGCCTTTATGGCTGCCTCCAGGAGTCTGCATCAGCAGGAAGCTGGAGCCAGAGCCAACTGTGGAACCGAGGTGCTCCAGTGTCCGCTGTCTTAGTGCCATTTTAACCACTAGTTCAAATGCCTACCACTGCTTATTTCTTAACCTTTAACTTGACTTATCTCATTTGGTCTCTGACTAGACCACAAAGCCCAGTCACTTGCTTGGTTCCTTTAGGATTCCTATTCTTGTGCTTTGGCCCTAGTCACTGTGTAGGCTTTGGCGGCAAGATGTTACTGTACTTACCTTCGAATCCAGACCAAACTGAAGCAATTGAGATCTGTGTGGACCTCAACGTTTACAACCACAAGTCTGGCGGGGACCATGCAGCCCCCAGTGGTCCGGTCGCATCAGGAGCACCCAAGGGTTGGTCCTGGACTAAAGAGGTAAACCTCAGAGCTTTCTCCCCCATGTCGCTCTAATAGTGAGGAAGGATGCAGCTGTCATTCTTAGGCACATCCATCACGGTGAATTCCTACAGCTGCCCAAAACTCATAGAAGGCTCTAGAACCAGGTTGGGAATCAAAATTAATGTGGCTCTAGGCCTGTTTAGTTTCTAACAACGACCCAGATTCAGGGATACAGGACAAATATTGTCCTGGTACACAGGTGGCAGAGCACGTCCCAGCCACTGTAGTGTCTGCACTGGGGCAGGGATTGGCGAGCCACAGCCCTCAGCTGGCAGCCTGCTGTGTAAATA
Organism: Oryctolagus cuniculus; assembly: GCF_051225735.1. Classification (NCBI taxonomy): domain Eukaryota; kingdom Metazoa; phylum Chordata; class Mammalia; order Lagomorpha; family Leporidae; genus Oryctolagus; species Oryctolagus cuniculus. Next base: position 182,206,662 of record NC_142868.1, read on the forward strand.
AAGTTTTATTGGGACACAGCCATGTCTGTTCATTCACTTATCACCCATGGCTGCTTTTCCTGTAATGACGGATCGAATGGTTACAACAGAAGTCCTGTGGCCCTTTGAGAAAAACAAGCATTTCATTTCTTCTTGGATTCAGAATAAGGATGTTAGACGCAGTGTAACTCTGAAGACTATTTTTAGTCGTTAGAATCTCACAGCCAATAACAGCTACTTCAGAAGTCAGCGTGTTCTTGCTCATTTTGGCTTCAGCGTAGAAAAACCATGAAATCCGATCACATCAGGAGTAGGAGGCCTTTCCATCCACTGCATTAGTAGTGGACATAATCAACGATACAGAATTGGGCTCCCCTGGAGCTTAGAAAACAGGCACCAAGACACATCCTCATTGTCTCACTTGAACATGCACAGGGGCGTGGTGAGGCGGGAGATGGGTGTGGCCGAGTGTTTGAGTTCCCAAGGAATTAGAGAGTGTGATGGCCACCCTTACTGAGAGAGCAGCCGGGAGCTGGGAGGAGCCCGTCCACTGAGGAGGACGACGTGAGAAAGTGATCGTCCCGCCAGAGCTCACCCAGTGCGTGAGAGGTCGCTTTCCGTCTGCCTCTCTGGGACTGGCGCCCCTTCCTCTGAAACAGTGATTGCCAGAATTACACTGCGGGAGCGGAAGTCAGTTCTACTCTCTTCAATTCTATTGTAACAAAACTTCGTAATGACCTCCAAGTTACGGACTTGCACTTACACTTCAGTTTCAAATGTAGTAACTGAGGTACCACGAGAAGGATCTCACTCTACTCACTCCAAGGACAGAAATGAGGATGCAGCTTAAACTTCTCCCTCAAATGGTGTCTTCCCAAACGCAGGTCAGCCCCCAGTTCTCGGTGTTCGGGCCCCCGGTGCCCGTGTGTCCGCAGGGCTTACCTGTCTGCATGATCGTGGGTTGGGCGTCCCCACCCTCTGCTGCTGACACCTGCGGTTTATTCCTGTCCTTCACTGTGGCCAACTCCAATCAGAGAAGAAGACTTGGTGTTGGGGAAAGAGCGTGAGTGTGAACTCAGACCTTGGCCCAGGGGCTGGCTTTGTCACCCACTTGCTGCGTGAGCCCTTTGTAGTCAGCTGCCTCTCTGATGAGTCGCACCCTCTTCAGGAGTGGTTTGTTCGTCACACAGACACCTCCCCAGCACCTGATCCGTGCCAGTGCTTTCAGGAGGTGGTGACTTGGCTGTGTGGAAACGAGTCCCTGCTTCCACGTAGCTTCACTCTAGGGGAGACAGCAGATGCCATAATTCTGCAAGTAAGCGTAGTGACGAGGGCTGTGCAGGCCAGTGAGCCAGGCAGTAGCGAGGTTTTGATTTAGACGGGATGGTGTGGGAGGACTCTGGAGAGGTGACCCTGAGGGTGTGAGAAGGGACTAGGGGGCAGAATGGTTCCAACGTTGGAGTGAACCTGGGCTTTTCCTGGGACAGCTAAAAGGCTGGTGTGACGGAGGCAGTGACCAGAGGGACGAATGTAGGAGACTCGATTAGGGATGTAGCTGGGGACCAGGTCATTTGATTTTTTAAACAAATAATTTAAAAATAAATGTTATTTTTAGAATAGTGTTAGATTTAAAGAAGAAAATGAAAAGATAGTACAGCCGGCTCCTACACTCCCCCGTTTCCTCCAGCACTGACATCGGACGTTGCCCGGGTGCGGGTTCCCACGGCAGCAGCGTCAGCACATGGCAATGAACTCCAGGCCCTAGTCTGCCCTCCAGTGTCCGTCACAGATGCCCCTGGCTGTCGGCAGCTCTTGCAGGCTGAGTCCTGTTGCGCACCTGAGCCCTTCCTAACTTTCTAGCATCACAGCTTGCTGGGCTCCTCTGGTGTATTCCCTGCCCCAGCCTCGGAATGAGGCAGCTCCCTAAGGATCCTGGGCTCCTTGTCTTGGGGAATGGTGTTAGAATCCCGTCTCTGTGAACACCTGTCCGTGGGTGTTCTCTGTCCCTTGGTATCTGCACCAGGCTACACACGAGTTACCCTGGAGGGCCCGGCTCCACTCCAGTACCACGTGGTCTCGCCTCGCAGCTCCCTCCCTCCTGCCGTCCGATGTCCATGCACATCTTTGTTCAGCGCTGGCAGCACGTGTGGCAGTTTCAGAATTATTGTCAGGAACCGTGATTTATTCTAAAGCAGTTCTTTTGAGATATAACTCATGCAGTGGAAAATTCATCCATTCAGGAGGTACAAGTCCGTGGGTTTTAGTATCTACAGCTGTGCAGCCATCGCTACGGTCAATTTAGAACATTCCTATCACCCCAAAATTGATTTCCTGCTAGAAGATCGCTCAGTGCGGTGTGAAGAATCGGCAGGAGGGGACAAGAATGGAGGACGAGAGGCCAGTTGCGAGGGTTGCGAGCGCTGTTGGCGTAGTGTAAGTGAAACGTGCTGTGAAATTTTGGGTAAGTTATGGCAGCAGTGGAGGTGGGAACAAAATGGAGCCAACAGCTTAACAAGTGGATGCAGGTGCAGGTGTGGCTGGCTGGGTGGGTGGTGATGCTGGTCAGCTTAGGGGCTAGCAGGCGAGGAAGTGGGGGGCGTGGGGAGAACTTGTCAGGGCTGAGGTGCCAGCAGGGCAGCCCTGGGAGGTGTTGAACAGGCCGTGAGACACCGGGTTCTGGAGCTCAGGGGAGAGGTCCGGGCTGGAGGTGTGGGACTGTGAGCTTCACAGTAACTCAGCGAACAGAACACGTCGGGGAGCATCTGACAGGTCTCGGGTGCCCGTGGATCCCGGCAGCTGCAGCTGCGTGCCAGGGGCTTCAATGACATTATCTTAGTCAATCCCCCAACACCGTATGAAGTAACCATACAGGGGGAAGACATTTTGTGTCATTTTATAGACGAATGGTCTAAATCAGAGGTTACTGTCCAAGTTCGCGCAGCGAGTGAGTGCTGGAGGACCGGTCAAAGCCCGGCGCCCAGGCTCTGAATTGCTGCGCGCTGCTGCCTCCGACTTGAGAGATCCTGGTTGCCAGCTGCTACAGGCGCTCACCTGTCTGCGCTGCCCAGTCCTCATCTCTCCTCCCGCCGTCCTCATTCCCGTCCCCACGGTGTGCCTCTTAGTCCTTGTACGCCACCACCAGACATTCTGCCAAAACCACGAGACGCCCGGAGAGCGGCTCTCACGCTTTGTGTCCCTCTAGAGGCCTGCACACCTGTCTCCAATGCGGGTTCCGGGCCCCATTCCCAGAATGATGCAGCAGAATCCTGGGGCCCCTGGAGGAGGCCCCCTGGGGAAAGCGCTTTTCTAGAACAGTTGACCCCATCAGGACCACAGCTGGGATGCCCTGGGCAGGAACCGTATTCCTGTCATTGTTCCTTTTCGGCCCTGGAGCTCATTCTCCTGGCCCTTGCTGTGGCTGAGCTTGCTGGTTGGGTACGGTTTTATTACATCCTCTAGAGGACCTTGTCCTCTGTCGTCACACTGAATCTGTTTGCAGTTTGGCAATTCTTCGTGTGACCTTCTCCTTCCTGCTAGGCTGTTGCCACCTTGCAAGCAGCAGCTGTGCCTGTCTCGCCTGCTAGCTGTCTGTGTGGAGCGTGACACCTCCTGGGTGCCCCGCACGTGGCCTCAGATGCCCCGTTCCCACCAGAAGCGCCAACAGAGCTGTTGCATATTTAGGTGTGAATATCACCATCCTTTGTGGACTGAGTTCACATTAGACATCTTAGAAATAGAACAGCTATTTTATTTTTTTTTTAGGAAAACATTCTGAATTATAAGATCTTGATCTTACTTTTGGAAAACAAATGTCTAAAACAAAACCTATGTGTAAGTAATACATATATTTTATCAAAAACTGGGAGTTAAAATTTTTTTAAAAAATCTTGGAAAGCAGATACAACTTGGAAAGTGAGTATAGCAACATAACATCTCACACCCTCAAAACATACATAACATACATAACACTATAACATCCCACACCCCCAAAGCATACATAACAACGTAACATCACACACACCCCCAAAACATACATAACATACATAACACTGTAACATCCCACACCCCCAAAGCATACATAACATACATAACAATGTAACATCCCACTACCCCAAAACACTATTGGGAATTCCTGGTGCTTAGTTTCCTGCCTCCCATAGGCAGCTGCTAACAATGCTTCTCACTCTGGCTTCAGTGACTGATTATCTGGCAGAAGCCGCTCTTTCTGAGTAGCAGCCTTCCTGTAACCTGACGGAGTTTTAGTCAACTTTTGCATCCTATTTCACTGAAAAAAAAGTTAGAAAAGTAATTCCCTCAGCTCCTTTGCCTTTGCACTCACCTGTGTCAGTCCCACACCTGGGCCCCCTCTCCCTGCAGAGACCTGCACCTCATTGGCACTCATGAGCACCAGACACTGGTCCCCTCTGTCTCTTGTGTCATCTTTTTTACCTCCTTCTCCCCTGGATCTTTCCCATTACCTCTTTTGAAAAAAAAAAAAAAATTCTTCTAAACCCTGTCTAGGTCTCAGTTCCCCCTCTTGCTGCCCCTACAGTTCTCTCTCCCATTTCAGAAAATCTTCTTGAAAGAGTTATCTCGGTGCTGGTGCTGTGGCATAGTGGGTTAAGGCGCCACCTACAGTGCTAGCATCCCATGTGAGCACTTCCACTTCCAATCCAGCTCCCTGTTAATGCACCTGGGAAAGCAGCAGGAGATGGCCCAAGGACTTGGGCACCTCCTGGGAGACTCAGAAGAAGCTCCTGGCTCCTGGCTTAGACCTGGCCCAATCTCACCTCTTTTTTTTTTTTATTTTTTATTTATTTATTTTTTTTTTGACAGGCAGAGTGGACAGTGAGAGAGAGAGACAGAGAGAAAGGTCTTCCTTTTGCCATTGGTTCACCCTCCAATGGCCGCCGCGGCCGGCGCGCTGCGGCCGGCGCACCGCGCTGATCCGATGGCAGGAGCCAGGAGCCAGGTGCTTTTCCTGGTCTCCCATGGGGTGCAGGGCCCAAGCACCTGGGCCATCCTCCACTGCACTCCCTGGCCACAGCAGAGGGCTGGCCTGGAAGAGGGGCAACCGGGACAGAATCCGGCGCCCCGACCGGGACTAGAACCCGGTGTGCCGGCGCCGCTAGGCGGAGGATTAGCCTAGTGAGCCGCGGCGCCGGCCCAATCTCACCTCTTTTGAAAACCCTGATGTACCTTCCATCAGATTAAAAGCTGACAGCCTTGCAGTGGCCCACAAGGTTGTACAGAGTACTTCTCTGTCATGAAGAAGCAGTTTTGCTTTAATGTAAGTTTGAGGTGGACTAATCCTTTCTAAAACTATGATTAAAAAAAAAATTGCTATTGGCCAGTGTTGCAGCACAGCAGGCTAAGCCACTGCCTGTGACATCGGCATCTCAGGTTGGAGGGCTGGGTCAAGTTCCGGCTGCCCCACTTCCCATCCAGCTCCCTACTAATGTGCCTGGGAAGTAGGGAAGAGGCTCAAGTCTTTGGGCCGCTGCACTCGCATGGGAGACCCAGATATAGTTCCTGGCTCCTGACTTCAGCCTAGCCAAGTCCTGGTGATTGTGGCCATTTGGGGAGTGGGCCAGGAAGTGGAAGATCTCTTTCTCTATATGTCTCTCCTTCTCTCTCTCTTTCAAATAAATAAATCTTTCTAAAAAATGAAATACTACAGAGAGAACTTCCACTGTGGTTTTTGTGAAGTAACAGATTAGCTGCCCCACTACAAGTTACTGGAAAACTAGTCGGCATATAAGAAATGGTTTTCAGAAATTAGACAACAAACAGTACAGGGCTGATCCCTGAGGGGAGGGAAGCAAATGAGGAGAGTCTTGTGGTTGCTCCAGCTTCCTGCCTGGAGGGGTTTGCATAGACACAAGTGTGGGATCCACGCGGAGCAAGGCAGTCTAGCTGAGATAAAGAAACAGATATTGAAGTGAAGTCTGGGGAGGCTGGAATTTGTCAGGCAGAATTCCAGAGAGGAGGGAGGAAGCTGTGTAGGGAAAGAGCTGTGTACATCTACATGGAGACCTCCGTGAGTCTTCTCTGTATTCTCACAGAAGGAGCTCTGTGGACATTTGAGTTCCCACTCACCGGAGTAGAGGGCCATCATTTAATACTTTGGATATTCTGTAAAGACCCCAGAGAGGCTCTGCTTCAGAAGCAGGTGAAAATAACCCTAAGTAAAGAGTACTCTAGGGATGCGCCAGTGAAGGCTGAACACAAACACTGAAAGTATCAAGCTGGGACAGAAGTAAATGAACTGACTTTGAGACTTTTTAGAAGAAGACAACAAAATCCAGACATCCAACAATATACTTCACCATTTCCATGATCCAGTAAAAAATAACAGTTAAGATGTTGGAAAGTATGACCTGTAACCAGGAAAAAAATTTGTCAGTGTAAACAGAACCAGACAGACAGACATGGTGGAGTTTGCCAACAGGGACCTTTAAACAATCATGATGGATATCAAGAATATAAAGGAAAATGTGAACATATTGAGAAGTGAAATTGAAGAAATAAGAAGAAGCAAATAGGGGCCAGTGCTATGGTGTAGTAGGTAAAGCCGCTGCCACTGCCAACATTCCATATGGGTGCCAGTTTGAGTCCTGGCAATCCACTTCTGATCCAGCTCTCTGCTGTGGCCTGAGAAAGCAGTAGAGGATGGACCAAGTCCTTGGGCCCCTGCACCCACATGAGAGACCTGGAAGAATCTCCTGGCTCCTGGCTTCAGATTGGCGCAGCTCCAGCTGTTGTGGCCAATTGGGAAGTGAACCAGTGGATGGAAGATGGAAGTGTGTGTGTCTCTCTCTGCCTCTGCCTCTCTGTAACTCTTTCAAATAAATAAGTAAATCTTTAAAATAATAAAAAAGAACCAAATATAAATGTAACTGGAACCTTCTACCTACATATTTGATTTCAATAAACATTTTAAATAAAAAAGGAAAGTCTCAGAATTAAAGGGATAATGCTGGAAATAAAAAATACAGTGTATGGACTTAATAGTAGATCAGAAATCATAGAAGAGAAGTTCACTGAACTTTTTTTTTAAAAAGATTTATGTATTTATTTAAAGTCAGAGTTACACAGAGAAAGGAGAGGCAGAGAGGAAGAGAGAGGTCTTCCATCTGCTGGTTCACTCCCCAGTTGGCTGCAACGGCTGGAGCTGCACCAATCCGAAGCCAGGAGCCAGGAGCTTCTTCTAGGCCTCCCATACAGGTGCCAGGGCCCAAGGACTTGGGCCATCTTCTACTGCTTTCCCAGGCCATACAGAGAGCTGGATCAAAAATGGAGCAACCGGGTCTCAAATTGGTGTGCAGTGCATATGGGATGCCAGCGCTTCAGGCCAGGGCATTAACCTGCTGAGCCACAGCGCTGGCCCTGGTTCACTGAACTTAAAAGACATATCAATACAAGCTATCTAAAAAGAATTATAGAGAGGAAAAACCTAGCTGGAAAATGAAAGAGGGGTAGGTGCTGTGGTACAGTGGGCTAAGCCACTGCTAGGGACGCGCGCACTCTATTTTGGAATGCCTGGTTTGAGTCCTGGCTTCTCTGTTTTCTGATCTAGCTCCCTGCTAATACACTTGGGAAGCAACAAATGATGACTCAAGTACTTGGGTCGCTGCAGCCTGGATGGAATTCCTGGCTCCTGGCTTTGGCGTGGCCCAGCTGTAGCTGTTGCAAGCATCTGGGAAAGTGAACCAGCAGATGAAAGATACCTCCCCCCATCACTCTGCCTTTTTTTTTTTTTTTTTTTTGACAGGCAGAGTGGACAGTGAGAGAGAGAGACAGAGAGAAAGGACTTCCTTTTGCCATTGGTTCACTCTCCAATGGCTGCCGTGGCCGGCGCGCTGCAGCCGGCGCACCGCGCTGATCCAATGGCAGGAGCCAGGAGCCAGGTGCTTTTCCTGGTCTCCCATGGGGTGCAGGGCCCAAGCACCTGGGCCATCCTCCACTGCACTCCCTGGCCACAGCAGAGGGCTGGCCTGGAAGAGGGGCAACCGGGACAGAATCCGGCGCCCCGACCGGGACTAGAACCCTGTGTGCCGGCACCGCAAGGCGGAGGATTAGCCTAGTGAGCCGTGGCGCCGGCCCACTCTGCCTTTCAAATAAGTAAATAGAAGAAACAGTAAAACGATTTTTAAAAAATGAGCAGTGCCTCAGTGACCTGTGGGGCAATGCCAGGCAGTCTAAATGAGAGAGAACAGATATTTAAGGAAATATTTTTTCCCAGATTTCCACATAAACTTTTATAAATTTGATAAAAGCCATAAACCTACAGAGGCCTAACAGATTGAAGTCAATATAAACACACACATAAAAAAAGCCATACCAGGGCACATCAAAATGGAATTGCTGAAACCAGTGATAAAGAAAGTGTATTAAAAGCAGCTAGAGGGAAAAATAATATATTCTGGGGAACAAAGATAAGAAAACCCGTGACTTCTTGAAAACAAGGCAAAGCAGAGGAAAATGGAATGGCAACTAGAAATGCTGCAAGAACTCATTTGCTGAGAAGTTTCAGAAGCAGTGGCAATCCCGGACCAGTGAACACCCCAGTGCTCTGATTCACTCTATCAGTAATGGAGACCAACAGGGTAGGATCCACACAGGACGAAGCAGGAGCATCTTACTGGGCCAGGAAGCCAACGGGGCCCACTGGCTGGGTCAGTATTTCAAGATAAACAAATGGGAGATTAATAAATGCAGACAAGATGATAAAGACAGAAAAATCAACACTGCAACCACTAATGAAATAATAAACTGGGCCAAGAATCATGCTAAAAGCAGTAGGAGAAAAGCTGATGGAAAACTTACAATGGAGAGATGATGATAACATCGGAATCCACGGATCAATATTGTTATTCCATCCCATTATGTGCCTCCGTTTTTATTTACAAACACATTCTATTATCTGTAACAAATCCTTGCCATTTCTCAAAAACAAAGCAAAAGTGAAAGCTTTAATCGGGAGTCTAGATCTAACCACAGAGGATAGAGGAACAAGCTAAACACTGCACAGGAAACAGCTCCAGAAAGTTGGGTGTTCTGTAAGACAACCTGGTCTCTTCACAGATGACTCGAAAGAAACACAGAAAAGGAGGAACTGTTAGGAATTAGAGACAGAAACCTAACCATCAAATACAAGCATGAAAGAAACAGCAGTCAAATGCGAAGTGGGGACCTTGTTTGGATTGATAGCCAGTGTAAAAGCACATTTTTAAAATTTGAGGAGATTTTCAAATACGCTAGAATATGAAACATTTTTATCAGGTTTTTTTCCTCCATGATAAAGGTGTTGAGGGCTTGTGAAGTGTGTTCATTATCTGACAGACTTCCAGGATCAGGTGTTCCCAGGGGAAGCAATTGCCTGGGCTTTGCTTTAACCACCTGCATGAAATATTTGGGGAAGGAAGAATAGATTTAACAAGATAGACAAAGTGTTGATATTTGTTCACTCTTGGTGATAGACACATGAGGGTAGTCTTAGAACACTCTATTTTGTGCAAGTTTTAGCATTTCTATAGTGGAAAGTTAAAACAAAAAGACCAGGTAGTTACGGATCTTCCATGTATCTATGAGGGAGAGCCTTACTCAGAATATATACAAAAGTACTTCAGAAAGCTTGTGGAAAATGGAATTCAAAGATAAGTTCAGTACAAAAATTTGAAATCGATGCCTATTTTTTTCTTAGTATTAATTTTCCATGAACTTCTGAGGACCCCTTGTATGGTGTTGTCTTACAATTCGATATAACTTTAATGAGTTTGGCTCAAGTACTGGTTTTATGGAAGAAAACAGACAGATGCTAAGGGCAGAATCTGTATAGAAATCAAAATATTTAACTGGGAACATGTGGTACCACTAAAAACGCTGAACTGTCGACAAGAGCTGTAAAAGCATGGCATCGGGGTCAGTTAGTAATATCAGATGGGTCCACTGTGCTGGAGGGTGTCCCCTAGAACATGCGTCCTCAGAGCAGGCGAGCCAGCTTCCCTGGTGACTCCCCGGGGAGGGCTGCAGTGCCGGTCAGCCAGCACTGTCTCCTGAGGACAGATTCCCCATGGTCTACACATCCCCTTGTGCATTGTGGGTTTTTTTTTAAATTGTTTTCTTTATCATGAATTATGTTTTCTTTTTTGTTTGCCCATCTTTAACCATGTTCATTTCTCCCTGTGTGTGTGTCCGTGTCCCGCTTGCTGTCTTTGGCTCCGTTGTTCCCAGGTCACAGTGCAGCCAGGGTGTAGCCGGTGCCTTGGCCGATGAGCATGCGCTGATAGCCTCCTATGTGGCCCGTCTGCAGCACTGTGCACGGTCAGTGGTCGAGCTGCAGCAGCAGACGGGCAGCCAGGGGTGACCAGAAGGGGGGGAGCTGCGTGGCCGCATTCCGGGCTGAAACAGCCCTGCGTGTGGGGGTTTCCTCGAGCAGCGACCAGCTGTGTTTGCAGTCCAAGTTGTGCTGCAGCATTAGCTTCTGCAGGAGAAGACTTGCCACGCCCGGTGTTTATCTAAACAGTCAGGAGATTCTCCTTGAACGTGAGGTTGGCTTCCTCAGATTACGCTGAGTGTCTGAGCCTCAGATCTGTAATGCCCCAGAAGGCACATTCACTTGGACTTAAATGGTGAAGTCTTTCGATTCCCGTTCAGAGTTCAGGGCTGACCAACCCCCAGATACCTTGCTTTCTCTAATCCAGAGTCTTTATATTATAATGGTGCCACCTACCCATCCCGCTGAAAACGGGTCATGAATCACTACTAATACAAACATGACTGATGCTTCAGTGGGCTGGGGTGGAAAAAAATGCTTGAAAAATGCAAACTACAGCGAAGTTCATCCTTTTTTAAAAAAAACAGCTCATAAATAGTGACGTGCACACGCTCTGCCCGTGGCGTCAGGCCGGCTCCCCGCCCCATTCTCAAGGAGGTTGACAAGTCAGCTTGAAGTGAGCTAAGATCGCCCCTCCCTTCTTCGTAATAGCGACGTGGTGGAGTCCTGCCGTGCGCAGCCTGCAAAGCCCCATCTGAGGCCCTTGCTCTGAGAGGAGCCTTCGTGCAGAAACCATCCCTACAGCAGGGACTGCAGCCTCAGGGTCTGACCTGAGTTTTGCCCGTTGCCTGCCGTGGCTCCCTGGGAAGGTCACTGACCTCACTGCTGTTCCCCGTGGTAGCAGAGGCGTGAATTATAATGAATAGGAAGATAGACCTCTGAAAAGAACTGCTTTTAACGTTATACTTCATCCCACTTCTCATAGTTTTTCCAGTATCACTAAAAGCATCAGTATCCTCGGACACTCACTTGTCTCTGGAGCCTGGGAGAAGCCGTAGTCCCCTGGTACAGAGTCTCCTCGTCCCGCAGATGAGTTCTGTGCTCTGTCCCAGCCTCCTGGTCTTGAGGAGAGACCTCCGGCAGGGCAGGGGGCTTATTGTCTGTGAGAGCGGCTGTCCAGGGGACAAGGAGCCTCCTTAGTGCAAGGAACAGTGGAGTGCTTGGCTAGCACTGTTGCCTAGTGTTTCAGCCAGCGCAGGGCCTCTGGTTTAGCCAGTGTCCCCAATGGGTTTAGCCAGTGTCCCCAGGTCTCAGCCAGCACCGGGGCTCTGGTAGGCTTAGCCAACGTCCCCAGGTCTCCTGGCTTAGGACCTAGGCTCTTGAGGAAGCATTGGTGGCCACAGGCCCTGAGAGCGCGCGGTGAGTGGGTGAGTACCACGTCTCCTCTGCTTTATAGTCTCGGAACGCAGCCTCCTACTTCCTCGAAGAAGTCAGAAATTTCCTGGCTAATTCTGAAAATGAAAGTCAACTCAAACAGAGAATCAAGAATCTTTCTAACTGTCCTCAAGTAATTTTCCTTGACCTTAAAACCTCTCACCAACACAAGTTTCTAATTCCTGGCTAGAAAGCAGAGCCAATCGGCGTAGCCGTGTCATCCACATATGTGTGTAGGACAGATAAGAGCAGGCTTCCTAAGCACATGACCTGTGTTGGAGAAAAAAAAACTTTTTAAAAATTTTCTAATATTTGAGAAGCAGACAGGAGGAGAAAAACAGATATACAGAGAGATTCTGTCTGCTGGTTCCCTCCCCAAATGCCCACAGTGGCTGGGACTAGGCTGGGCTGGGCTGGGCTGAAGCCAGGAACCAGGAGCTCAGTCAGGGTCTCCCACATGGGTGGCAGGCACCTAATCACTCAAGCTCCACCACTGCCCCCAGGGTCTGCATTAGCAGGAAATTGGACTCAGGAGCTAGAACTAGATACCGAAACCAGGCACTCCGATAGGGGACACAGGAGACAACCTGCTAGGCCAGATGCCTGCTCCTTCTACCAATTTTAAAGAGAATCATACAGCCACAATTCCTCCTAATCTGGAACTACCCTGCTGTGTGTAGATAGCAGCTGACAAAATACTGAAGTAAGCAAGTCAGCTGCTTCCTAAACGATCCAGATCTCCCGATTGGCACCGCGTATACACAGAGCTAGCCTGGACCTTCACCCAGGACCTAACATCCCTTCTGGGTGAGTCTTTAAATAAGGATGATGGACCAAGCCAACTCGGCGTGGAGTGCAGTTACAGCTGCAGGTGGGGAAGGTGCAGTAAGGGCAGCCTCCCCATGGAACCCGCCAGCTCTGTGTCAGGTCTGACCTGGCCAGGGCTCCCCGCCTTCGGCTCACATTCTCTCAACGCTCTGTCTTCATGCTTTCGTTTTCCCTTGCTCTTCCTGAGTTTAACATCTGGGTCTAAAAAGTCCTGAGTTTTTCCAAGTACTTGGTTGGAAATCCTGGTGTCCCGTCTTGCCTTAGCAGTGCGGTGTCCCCTTTGGTGGGAGCCGCGGGGGTGTTGAGGAGGGTGCCTGGCCTCACTGGTTCTCTCAGCCCCCTGTTATCTTAGAAGATCATTATTAGGCCTCCGTTTCTTTTGTTAGCATTTCTTTCTCATTTTTTTTTTATTTTAAACAAGATTTTCTTGCATCTGTTCCCCCCCAAGAATAGAACAAGAGTGGGAGCAAAAAGTGAGAGACACCCCTGTTGAATTTTTGTGTCTTTGGCAGCGTCCTGGACAGTCCTAGCCGACTGGACGAGGAGCACCGGCTGATAGCGCGCTACGCTGCCCGGCTGGCTGCAGAGGCAGGAAACACGGTGAGTGGACAAAGGGGCCATGAGCGGCAGACATCAGCGTTACTCTGATACACAGTGCGGGGAATAGTGATGCGAAACTCGGGGAGAAGGTACCTGAAGGTCAGGAGGAGGAGGCGAGGACAGAAATTGAAAGAGCCTTTAATTTTATCTTCAGTGTTCACTTTCTTTAAAAAAAAAAATGAATCAGTAAGATTAAAAAAAAAGAGCCAGAATTTAGTTCTGTAAAAAAGATCAACAGAATTAATAAGCCACTAACATACTGAACAAGAAAAGTAGAAAAAAATACAAATTACCAATATCTGGAACGAAAGGAGGGACGTCACTGTGTATCCTGCCAGTGATAAGGAATGATATGAGTGATTAGGAACATTTTGCCAATAAGTTTGACAACTTACATAAAACAGACAAATTTCTTGAAAGACACAAATTAACAAAGCTGACACAAGAAAAATTAGAAAATCAAATAGTTCTATGTCTCTTAAAGAAATTGCATTAATAATGAATTTCCCACAAAGAAAACTTCAAGCCAGACGGCTTAACTGTTAGATATTATCATGCTTAAGGAAGTAATAATATCAGCCCAGTTTTCACTCTTTCAGAAAATAAAACAATGAATACTTTCCAAGTCATTTGATCAGGACATTATAACCTGATATCAAGACAATACAAGGCTACTACAGAAAAAAATCGCTGGCTAAATTCTTTTGTAAACATAGATGCAAACATTTATAACAATATATGTAGCAAATTGATTCCAACAGTATGTAAAAGGATAATACTCCCTAATCGTGTGAGATTTATCCCAAGAATGCAAATCCGTTGAACACATAAAAGTAGACCAATGTAATTCATCATATTAACAGTTTAAAGGAAAAAACGATCATTTTAAAAGATTCAGAAAAAGCAATTGACAAAATAGAACACCACGTAGGGAATAACTTTCCCATAGACCAGGAAGAGAGGGAAGTGTCTTCACGCTGTGAAAGAGCAAAACTACAGCTAATGTCACACTTCAAGGTTAGATTTGGGAGTGTTTCCCTGTGATATTGGGAATAAAACAAAGAAGGCCACTTTTACCACCTCTGTTCAGAATTGTACCAGAGGACTTAGCCAGTGCAACATGACGACAGAAGATGATAGATATTGGAAAGGAAGATATAAAGTCTTTATTGGAAAATGAGATGATGGATATAGAAAGTCATAAGGAAGGGCTGGCTCCATGGCTCACTTGGTTAATCCTCCGACTGCAGCACCAGCATCCCATATGGGCACCAGGTTCTAGTCCCGGTTGCTCCTCTTCCAGTCTAGCTCTCTGCTGTGGCCCGGGAGGGCAGTGGAGGATGGCCCAAGTCCTTGGGCCCCTGCACCCACATGGGAGACCAGGAAGTAGCACCTGGCTCCTGGCTTCGGATCAGCGCAGCGCCGGCCGTGGCAGCCATTTGGGGAGTGAACCAACGAAAGGAAGACCTTTCTCTCTGTCTCTCTTTCTCACTGTCTATAACTCTACCTGTCAAAAAAAAAAAAAAGTCATAAGGAATCTGCAAAAATAATACTAGAACAAGTAAGTAAATGTATAGTGGTATTGAAAGATATCAAGTACGTAAATATAAAAACTAATGGCATATCTAACTACTAGCAACAAAGGATTAGAAAATGAAATAAAAGGCCGGCGCCGCGGCTCACTAGGCTAATCCTCCGCCTAGCGGCGCCGGCACACCGGGTTCTAGTCCCGGTCGGGGCGCCGGATTCTGTCCCGGTTGCCCCTCTTCCAGGCCAGCCCTCTGCTGTGGCCAGGGAGTACAGTGGAGGATGGCCCAGGTGCTTGGGCCCTGCACCCCATGGGAGACCAGGAAAAGCACCTGGCTCCTGGCTCCTGCCATCAGATCAGCGCGGTGCGCCGGCCGCAGCGCGCCGGCCACGGCGGCCATTGGAGGGTGAACCAACGGCAAAGGAAGACCTTTCTCTCTGTCTCTCTCTCTCACTGTCCACTCTGCCTGTAAAAAAAAAAAAAAAAAAAAAAAAAAGAAAATCTCTGTTTACCATAGCATTAAAAGATCAAATAGTGAGGCAGGCATTGTGGTATAGTAGGTTGGGCTGCCACTTGGGACCTGAATGTCCTGTATCAGAGTGTCTGGTCCCAGCTCTCACACTTCTAATCCAGCCCCCTTCCAATGCCTGGGGGACAGTAGATGGTGGCCCAAGTACTTGGGTTCCTGCCACCCATGTGGGAGCCCCAGATGGAGTTCCTGGCTCCTGGTTTTCCCTGGCCTAACCCCAGCTGTTGCAGGCATTTAGGGAGTCAACTGGTAGATAGAAGATCTCTCCCTCTCTCTCTGTCACTCTGCCTTTCAAATAACTAAATAATGTGTATGCACATATATGTGTTTATATATATTTAATATTTATGGATATATTTAATGAAAGATGTTCAAGACAGAATATGATAAAACATTGGTAAGATAAAGAAAACCTAAATAAATGGAGAGCTATGCCAAATTTGTGGATTGAAAAAGTCAGTGTTGTTAAGATGAGCTATTTCCCCAAACTGAATAGATTAATTACTAAAATCCCAACAGGCATTTTTGTAGAAATTAACAAACAGATTCTAAAATGCATTTGTAAAGCCAGAGGAGCTAGTGTAACTGTAACAGTCTTAAAAAGAACAAAGTGGGTAGACTGAGCCCTGCTTGATGCTGACCATAATAATCAAGAAAATGAGGCACTGACAAAAAGATGGACTGATCAGTCAAGGGAACAGCACAGAGAAGCCTGAGACAGATGTGGAAGGTTAAGGGGCTTTCAGCAAGGGCGTACAAGCTGAAGAAAATCTTTTTTTCTTTTTTTAAAGATATATTTATTTATTTGAGAGTTAGAGTTACAGAGAGAGGGAGAGACAGAGAGAAAGGTCTTCCTTCCACTGGTTCACTCCCCAAATGGCTGCAATGGCTGGAGCTGCACTGATCCGAAGCCAGGAGCCAGGTGCTTCTTCCCGGTCTTCCAAGGATTTGGGCCATCCTCCACTGCCCTCCCGGGCCACAGCAGAGAGCTGGACTGGAAGTGGAGCAGCCGGGATTAGAACTGGCACCCATATGGGATGCTGGTGCCACAGGCGGAGGATTAACCTACCGCACCATGGCACCACCTCAGGAAAATCTTTTTATCAAAGACTGCTGGGATAGCAGGGTGTCTATATGGGGGGAGAGAGAGAAAAAGAATGCCAGCCCCACCTCACACCATACACAGAAATCAGTTTGGAAAGTATCATAAACTAAAGCATAAAAGCCAAAATTATAAAGCTACTAAGGGAGAGCATTGGAAAATTTATAGAACTTGGAGATTTTACAGGAATCACAAACCATTGTAAAAATGGGGCAGTTGGGCTTTAAGAAAGCAATAGACAAGCCACAACCTGAAGAAAAATATTTGCAACACATTTCTCACAAAGGACTGAATATATAAAGATTCCTTGCACCTAAATATGAAAAAGATAATCCCACCCCAGTTTTTAAATGGGCAAAAGACTGGAATAGACAGTTCTCAGACAGTATATGCAAATGACCAATAAGCACATGAAAAAGTACTTAATGTCCTTAATCATCAAGAAAATGCTGGTGAAAACCATAATGAGATACTGCTATATACCCACTGGAATGGCTAAAATGAAAAATGATTGACAACACCAAGTGTTGGAGAGGATGTGGAGTAACCAGAAACCTCATCCATCACTGGTAGGCGTGCAAAAAAATGGTATGACTACTTTGGAAAATTATTTGGCAGTTTCTTAATGATAAAAAATTTTCCCATGACCCAGCAGTTTTACTCCTAGATAATTATCCAAGAGAAGGGAAAATAAATATCCACAAATAGCTCTGTACGAGAATCTTCATAGCAGTTCTGATCATGTTAGCTGGCAGCAGCCTAGATATTTATCAACACAAGGGTAGGTAAACAAAATGAAAATGTGATGTATTCAAACAATGGAATATTACTCAACACAAAAAAGAACTGCACACTGATAACACACAGCAACATAGCTGAATGTCAGAAATGTTATAAAATCCACAAACAAAAAAGTACATGCTATTTTTATATGAAATTCTAAGTAGGCAGACTGCTTATGGTCATAGAGTTGGATCCACAGTTGTTCCTAGGAACGGGATGTTGAAGGGAGATGTGGAAACATTCTGGATGGATGGACATGTTCTGCGTTTGTCTCAGAGTGTGGGTTGCGTGAGTGTGCGTTTGTCAGGACTCACTGAGGACAGTGCTCACGACCTGGACACTTTATCTCAAGTAAAAGAAGAAGGGACCAAGAGTGGTGACTGTGAAAGTTTGGTTGGAACAGGAAGTGGCTCTTCAAAGATTTTCAGTATGTTTCCTACAACTTAGAAAGGTTCGCAATAAAATGTTTCCTCTTTTCTTTCCCCCTTTTCAATCTTTCCTTCCCCCTTTGCAATCCTTCACTTTCCTTGAGGAGTTATATACCTACTAATTCAATTCCTCTTCCCCTCCACCAGTCCACATGACATCATTTTTATTTGGAAATATTTATTTTGTTTCTGTGCTGTGCCATATTGGATACCGGGGGGGCAGATGTCCTAACCTCATGGAACTACCAGACTCATGGCAGAGACAAACACAAAGCAAACAATGCCACTGCCACACATAACTGCAAGTGATTGTATGCAGTGGTGGAAACCACAGGGAACTGAGACGCGTGCAGCAGTTCCTGATCTGCTCTGGTGTAAGGGATGCCCTCCGTGAAAGCTTTCACTTGGGCTGGGATTTGAAAACAAGTGGGAAAGAATCCAACCTTCTGGAAGCTGGAAAGAATCTAAAAACCAGAGCAGCCCAAGAGCTGCTGTTGCTGCCCCTGCTGCTGCCGCCCCTGCCCCAGGCTTGGATTTTAACTGTCATTAGGTTCTGTGGACCAAACCTTGGCCATGTGCAGAGTGGGGAGCTGGAAATGAGGCTCTCATGAGATAATTCCACTTTCCATGGGCTTTTTGAAATACTCTCCTGTTAGGTTTGGTGAAGGGATAGCATAAACCAACTCTATGCCAGCAGAGATAAGACCAGAATGCCGGGCGTCTCCTCCCTTCTGTTGGAGTGGAGGAAGTCTTCTCTGGGAATTTAGCCTGGTGGCTAAGAAGCCTGGTGTCATCTCATTTTGGAGTTCAGTACCCACATCTGGCTCCTGGCTCCAGCTTTCCCACTGATGCAGACCTTGGGAGGCGTGGTGATGGCTCAGGTAATGAGGTTCCTGCCACACCCATGCGGAAGATCTGGATTAAGGTCCTGGTTGCCAGCTTCAGCCTGGAGTTCTGGCCATTTTGGAGAGTGAACCAGCAGATGGGAGCACTTTCTCTCTATATATCTCTATCTCTATCTCTTGTTATCTCTCTCTCTCTCTTTCTCTCTCTGATCTCTGTCTTCCCCCCTCAGAAACATCTTAAGTCTGTCCTTGGGTGTGTTTACATTACTTCATAGTTTAAGAACCACAAAGGTGATTTTTAACTGTTCAATTAAACATGAACTCAACTAAACATGAGTGGGGATTAGATCCCCAATCTCTTTAGATATTGGTATTATTAGCTGTAAAGTAACAATGTTTAGCATTCCTAAAGACCTAAAAGAAAAAATTTAGAAGTTGATGGTAGAAAATGGTATCTCAAAAGACCGGAGTTGAAAACAAACCAAATAGAACTTAGATTAAAAAAAAAAAAAAAGTTATTGAAATAGAAGCCTCAGTGAGTCAGATTGGACACAGCTGGGTAGAAAATTAGTGAACCAGAAAATACATGTAAGAAAATTTCCCAAAATCCAATGCAGAAGAATGGAAAAAGTTGAAACAAGGTTTTCAGATATGGAGTATAGAGAAAATAATAGTTGTCTAATTAGAATTTCAAAAAAGAAAACAGAATCAGTGTGAGAAAGTATTTGAAGAATTAGTGGTTAAGATATTTCCAGAATTTACTCAAGACGTAAGTTTTCAGATTGGAACATCACATTGACTCCCAAAAAGGGGTAAATAAAAGCAATTCTATACCTGGTAAGACCCCTAAAAGGCACCCAGAAAAGACAAAATATTACCTCCAGATGACTGATGATTAGATTTCTCCACAGCAACAATAGAACAATTTCTTAATAAAGAAAAACTAGAGAGTAAAGCTTCCAATTATATCCAGTGCTGCTGTTTGTGATGTAAGTTTTTTTTAAAGATTTATTTATTAAAAGGCAGATTTATAGAGAGGGAGAGACAGAAAGAGAGATCTTCCATCTGCTGGTTCACTTACCAAATGGCGACTGCGATGGGACTGGGCCAGAACAAAGCCAGGAGCTTCATCGGGTCTTCCAGGTGGGTGGCGGGGCCCAAGAACTTGGGCCATCTTTTTCCTGCTTTTCCAGGTGCATCAGCAGGAATTTGGGTCAGAAGTGGAGCAACCAGGACTTAAACCAGTGCTTAAATTGGATGCCTACACTGTAGGCAGTGGCTTAACCCACTGCACCACAACACCAGCCCCTGTGATAAAATTTAAGAATTTTCCTTATGAAGAAAAGACAGTTGAATGATGTACTGAAAAGAACTAACGGCCAGCGCTGCGGCTCAATAGGCTAATCCCCCATCTGCGGCGCCGACACACTGGGTTCTAGTCCCGGTCAGGGCACCGGATTCTGTCTCCGATGTCCCTCTTCCAGGCCAGCTCTCTGCTGTGGCCAGGGAGTACAGTGGAGGATAGCCCAAGTGCTTGGGCCCTGCACCCCATGGGAGACCAGGAAAAGCACCTGGCTCCTGGCTCCTGCCATCGGATCAGCGCGGTGCGCCAGCCGCAGCGCACTGGCTGCAGCGGCCATTGGAGGGTGAACCAACGGCAAAGGAAGACCTTTCTCTCTGTCTCTCTCACTGTCCACTCTGCCTGTCAAAAAACAAACAAACAAAAAAACTAACTGCCACGAGCAGAAGGAGAAATGCAGACTTTTTTTTTGCTACACCACAGTGCCAGCCCCCATATATATTTATATATATTTAAACTCCTGGGCCACCTTCTGTTGTTTTCTCGGGTGCTTTAGCAGGGAGCTGGGTTGGAAGTGGAGCGGCTTACTCGGACCAGCGCTCTGATATGGGCTGCCAGCATCGCTGGTGGCTGCTTAACCCACTGCGCCTCAGCACCAGCCCTGAAAAAGTGCTTTTTAATCCGTTGAACCTTGCGTGCCGTCAGTCCCAGCTGTTCAGGTTGTGTCAGACATGACGCTCAGTAAATGACTGTACTGGGGTGGGCCACACTGCGGTCGAGTGGTTAATGTACACCTCATGCCCTCGCGTAGTCTCACTGACCGCAGTGAGCGCTCAGCAGCCATCGTCCTCAGGAGGGGGTGGCTGTGCTTCCCCCCAGCACGAGATAAGTGTGTTTGCTCCGGAGGCTGATGCCCCTTGTCTGATCCCTGTGAAGGTGGCCGTGGTCGGGTGGTTTTGAGGGTGACCACTGATACGATCCCTTTCATCCCCAGCTCCTTTTGCAGAGTGCAGTTATCTTGTAAACAGCGGCCCCTTAGCAAGGGTTCTTGGTTAGATTTCTGTTCAACAGAGCGCTGATACGGGTGCTTTGCATAAGGCCGGTGTAGTGCTCAGAAGAATGTATTTATCACCTGCCAGGTAGGCTGTGCATTGATTTTTTTTTTTTTTTTTCAAAGACCTGCTGCCACCCAGGGAGCCCCGGCCTGCAGCGCTGCAGCCTGAGCCGCGGCTCTGCCCTGGGTGGCGGTCCTGGTCCAGGCAACCTCTGAGGGACAGCCTTGAAGAAAGGAATGCTAGCGGCCGGCGCCGCGGCTCACTAGGCTAATCCTCCGCCTTGCGGCGCCAGCACACCAGGTTCTAGTCCTGGTCGGGGCACTGGATTCTGTCCCGGTTGCCCCTCTTCCAGGCCAGCTCTCTGCTGTGGCCAGGGAGTGCAGTGGAGGATGGCCCAAGTGCT
Organism: Oryctolagus cuniculus; assembly: GCF_051225735.1. Lineage (NCBI taxonomy): Eukaryota > Metazoa > Chordata > Mammalia > Lagomorpha > Leporidae > Oryctolagus > Oryctolagus cuniculus. The sequence goes on from NC_142868.1 coordinate 182,227,755, forward strand.
TGGGCCCTGCACCCCATGGGAGACCAGGAGAAGCACCTGGCTCCTGCCATCGGATCAGCGCGGTGCGCCGGCCACGGCGGCCATTGGAGGGTGGACCGACGGCAAAAGGAAGACCTTTCTCTCTGTCTCTCTCTCTCACTGTCCACTCTGCCTGTCAAAAAAAAAAAAAAAAAAAAAAAAGGAATGCTAGGTTGCTCGTTCACGCTAGCGAGCTCACTTCCCTTTGACAAAAACAAAGACGCTACAGTGTGTAGTGGATCAGAGCAGTAACAGCAAATTCTTAAGCATGGACGCAACAGAATGCCTTGTTTACCACTAAGGAGTTTGTTTTCCTTTATTAAAAAAAAAAAAAAAACTGTTTATGGACAACTCGGAAGGAAGCTGAAGGGAAGGGAAGCTGTCACCCAGGGCCCTGCTCTCTCTCACGCTTGCCTTCCCGAGGGACTCGCTCTCAGGGAGCTGCGTGCCAGCCCTCAGCTGCGCCGCCCCCACCCCCGCCCCTAAATCATCGTCATCAAACCTGGCTACGCAGCAGAGTCATGTGCAACAGGCTTGAAAAATAGATCCCTGGCTTTGCCCCAGACCAGATGAGCTGGAATCTGGGTTGAGGGCCCAGCGACCTTTATTGAAAGAGAGGGAGGGAGAGAGAGAGAAGGCAGGAAGGAAGATAGATGCATCTGATTGACAGCTGGCTTGGGCACCCCTGCCCTCAAAGTCCAGCAGCATTGGATTTCTGGGAGAGGTGAAGAATCCACAGTCTTCTGGTTGGCCCGAGTGATCATGGGTGGTGGGCAGACTGTCCCAGGGATGTAAGGAAGTCACGTTGGCATCAGGCAACTCTGCCTGGGGCTTGTCTTGACAATCATACAGATGGAAGTCCCTGTCTCTTGTTAGGAGTTTGCTGACTCTGTCAGCTCTCCTTGCCGCTTACTTTTTTTTTAAGGTTTCATTTATTTGAGAAGTAAAGTTACAGACGGTGAGAGGGAGAGACAGAGAAAGTTCTTCCATCTGCTGCTTCACTCCCCAAATGGCCTCAGCAGCTGGAACTGGGACGATCCAAAGCCAGGAGCCAGGAGCTTTGTCCAGGCCTCCCATGCAGGTGCAGGGGCCCAAGCACTTAGGCCATCTTCTACTGTTTTCCCAGGCGATAGCAGAGAGCTGTATCAGAAGAGGAGCAGCCATTTGGGATGCCGTCGCTGAAGGTGGAGGATTACCCCACTGTGCCACGGCGCCGGCCCCTCTCCTCGCTTTTATAACATTTGCCCAGTTTCACCACAGAGGTCTTCTGTCATCCTGTGCTTTTGAGATGTTTCGTTAAGGATGACAGAGCCTGGTGAGACTGCCTACACCAGCAGGAATGCTAATGGAACAGAAGAAATTACGGGCACCTGTCGTCCTAGGGCTGATGGGATCACGGTTCCTTGTTCTCATGCAGTAGTAAATGGAGCCTGCTTTTACCTCTTACAACGTGGTCCTCTGGTCCCTGACTTTTTCTAAGTCTCTGGTTGCTCTGGCCTTTACGTGGCCATCCACTCAACATAAAGTTGCATTCGTTGTTGGGTACACGATTATTATTTAACTTGCAAGTTATCTCTCACCTGTGTCCTGAATTCATCCAGCTTATATGTCTTTGGCATTTGAGAAGTCTTTTTCCTCCAGGAGTTACCCTGCCTAACTGCTCTAACCCAATAGAGTTAGAACTAATAGCTGCCAGTGTGAAAGCCTCTGTGGTGCCCCTGGGCTGGGTGGTTTAGAGAAAGCTTCTCTGGTCCTCTCAGCAGCTCCAGAGCACAAGTGTGATTCCCAGTGTGAATTTGCAGATAAATCAACTGAGATACAGGAAGGTTAAATTACATTGCCCAAGGTCCCCGGCCGGGCCTGAGATGCATATACAGGGTCACGTGACTGAACCGCCTTTTGAGATCACTTTCCATATTTATAGTTAGATGTACACGATTAGTTTTTGACTTACTCATAACTGGTAGCTTTGGTATTTGGTGTTAAGTTTTGCTTAGACGTGTCAGGGTGTTTCACAATGCCCCAGTTTTGTCTGTTTTGACAGAGAATTCTCATTGCTTAGAGCAGTGCTTCCAGATGTGGCTGCACAGGGAAATCACCGGAGAGTTTTACGGACTATTGATATTGACGTCTGAGCCCACTTCTAGAGGTTGATTGGATCGGTCTTGGGTGATGCACCCTGGGCACAGGGATTTCTAAAATCTCTCCAGCAGGTTGTAATGTATGGTCAGGGCTGCTCACCGTCGACTGAGAGCAGTGTTTCTGAGCTGGGGATAAGGCGCAGTCATCCAGTATGTTAGCTGTGACCCACTGGTCTGGATAGGGCACAGGCTGTGGCTTTATCCTGTTAGTCCATCGAGGTCGGGTGCCCCAGTAAAGCACATTTATTTTCACTCTTTTGGGATGTGTTTTGCCCTTTATTTGCTCACCTTGGACTGAAAGCTGCAGAAAATGGCCCGAGTTGTGAGCCCCTGCCACCCACATGTGAGGCCCAGATGGAGTTCCAGGCTGCTGCCTTCAGCCTGGCCCAGCCCCAGCCAGCAGCCATTTGGGGAGCAAACCAGTAGATGAAAGAACTCTTTCTCTCCTCTGTCACTCTACCTTTCAAGTAAATAAATCTTAAAAAAAATTCAAGATGTCTACTAAAGTATGTAGGTGTGATTGGATGTTGCAGTTTTCAAGGATCTGCATAAAAATACATCAGCAAAGAGAAACTATAGAGTAGTTGAAGCAAGTGTGGCAGAATCTCAGTAACTGTAGACTCTAGCTGTGAGTATTTGAAAATACATTATTTTCGGCCGGCGCCGCGGCTCAGTAGGCTAATCCTCCGCCTAGCGGCGCCGGCACACCGGGTTCTAGTCCCGGTCGGGGCGCCGGATTCTGTCCCGGTTGCCCCTCTTCCAGGCCAGCCCTCTGCTGTGGCCAGGGAGTGCAGTGGAGGATGGCCCAGGTGCTTGGGCCCTGCACCCCATGGGAGACCAGGAAAAGCACCTGGCTCCTGGCTCCTGCCATCGGATCAGCGCGGTGCGCCGGCCGCAGCGCGCCGGCCGCGGCGGCCATTGGAGGGTGAACCAACGGCAAAGGAAGACCTTTCTCTCTGTCTCTCTCTCTCACTGTCCACTCTGCCTGTCAAAAAATAAAAAAAAAAAATAAAATAAAATAAAATAAAAAAAAAAAAGAAAATACATTATTTTCTCTTGCTTTGCCTATATTTAGATGTTCATGATACATTTTTAAGTAAATTAAACTAGGGAACCTTAGAGATGATACATGCATTGCTGAACATTTGCATCCCGGTGTACGTGTTGATGGAGGACTAAGCCCTTTCTCTGAGCGTAGGCCTCCTCTGGAGCTCCACTCGCCCCCCAGCATAAAGCTCTCGGCTGATCTAAGTCCAGCCTCCATTCCAGCACTTTATGGTGGAATAGGAACTTCAAGACTCCCGCAGTGCAAGAGGACTAAATCCCTCTTCACAACTGTTCCAGCCTCAACCAGTCCGGGGGCAGTTTATTCTGAAAGCTCATCTCTGTTGTTTCCAGCTCATTCAATTTGACTTTTGTAGAAATAGCAACTCTTATTTTCATCCTCATATTTCATCGACTTGGGTGAGATTTAATTAAATTACATAATAGCAAATGCAACTAGGCTTAATCTTGTTAAGCATGCGACTGCACTGATGGGAACAGAAGTCTGTGGGGCCTACCAGATTGTAGGCTGCTAACCATGAACCCAGGCCAGCAGTCACGATGGTCTCCAGTGGGAACAGAGATTGCTCAGCACCCCTGCTGTGTTTACTGAGTAGAGATCAGCTAAGAGGCCTTCACCTGTAGTTCTTTCCTGGACCTCATCTGCTCCAGATGTTACAGTCCCTGAATGGCTCAGACAGCCTGGTAGGAGCCCGTATGTGCGAGCTTGTACAAGGGGAATAAGCATGGTGCCTTGACGGCACTAACTCCAGGATCATGTGCCTGTCGCTCCCCCTCTTCGTGGAGGAACGACACAGGACCCTGCACTGTTCTTTTGTCTGCTCGGCCCTCCCCGGGTTTGCTGCTGGTTCTTCCCGGGTTGGCTACCGACCCTTCCACCTCCGTGGAAGGGCGGTTCCCCCTGCCACATTCCCCACTTCCGCAGGGGAGCGGCACACCGCCGGCCGGCTCTCTTGGGGGCTGCACAGGTGTTCCCTCAGATGTTCCCCTTAGATGTTCCTGGTGCATGTTGTCTCTCTCCTCCTTTATAGTCCTCTTCCGCCAATCCCAACTCTGCTACCCACATGCCGAGTATGCTGCTCTCCTCCAACCAGGAGTAGGTCCTACAGTTTATTGGTTGAACTGGAGGCAGCTGTGTAGAAGCTGTTTCTCCCTTCTCAGCGCCATATTGTGGGAGAGCAGATGCATAGAATAAGTCTTAATTCCAGTAACTTAGTCTAGTCCGAGTTGCTCCCCACATGTGCCCATAGGAGTTAGCTCCACAGCGTTTGGTTGTCTTCAGTTGCTTTTAGTTCTGGCTCTGCTACTTGCTGTATTTGTACATCAGAGGAATACAGTAAGTTTATTAAGTAAAGTTTCATTCTGAGTTATAATAATCAACATTTGTAGAGCATTGCACTGCTCCTTCTATTATATCATTAAATCTTCACATCGCCCTCAGTAAATATTTTCATTTTGCAGATAAGTAGCAAAACTAGGATTCCTAACTAATCTCCTCCTTCCATTCCCATCCCACTACAGTACATTCCCTGCTTCGTAGTCACAGCGGTGTTGTTCGCTTTTAATAAACTGTATTTTAGAAGACATAAATCTACAGGAAAATGTTGGAGGTAGTATAGAGTCGCCTATGTTCCATATCCAGTTTCCCCTGTTACTAACATATTCATATAGTTTGCCTGTTGAAATTGATGAGTCAATACTGATACATTAATTGGGAGACCAGGAGGAAGCACTTGGCTCCTGGCTTCAGATCGGCGCAGCGCCGGCTGTAGCGGCCATTTGGGAGGTGAACCAGCGGAAGGAAGACCTTTCTGTCTCTCTCTCTCACTGTCTAACTCTGCCTGTAAAAAAAAAAATGGTGCATTATTTTAACTCAAGTCTGCATTTTCTTCACCTCTCCTTGGCTTCTCCCTCATGTCCATTTCAGTGTTCCGAGTTTCTGTCCAGGATACCACGTCACATTTAGTTCTATGCTGCCTTGGGCCCCTCTTGGCTGAGAGTATCTGGCTTTCCTTGTTGTCACAGTCTTAGCAGTTCTGAGGAGCAGCAGTCAGGGAGCTGTAGACTGCCCTGCGTCGTGGTTGTCTGCACTTAGGGCGTTGGAGCAGGCAGAGGTGAAAGGCCACTGTCCTCACACTGCATCAAGGGCACATGCAGGTCACTGGTTTTTTTTTTTTTTTTTTTTTTTTTTTAATACTTATTTTGAAAGCCTTAGATCTTATTTGCTGGTTCACTCCCCAGATGGCCACAACAGCCAGGGTGAGCCAGGCTGGAACCAGGATGGGTGGCAGGAGCGCAAGCACTTGGGCCAACTTCTGCTGCTTTCCTAGGAGCATTAGCATGGAACTAGATTGGAAGTGGAGCAGCCGGGTCTTGAACTGGCACCCGTATGGGATGCTGGCATCACAAGCCATAGATTTACCTGCTACGCCACAGTGCCAGCTCCTCAGCTGATCAGTACTGACGTTGACCTCGGTTGAGGCAAAGGTTTTTGGGTGTCTCCCTCTATCCACACTTTCCTCTTTGGAGCTCAGGAAATATTTGGTGCATGAAGTGTGCAGGTCACACTTAAAGAATGGGACTTTAGCCTCCACATCCTTAAGGGTGGGGTATTTACATATATTATTTGGAACTCTTCCCCATTTATGATCCTGTAAATGTAGAACAATGAGATTCCACATTCCCCTGTTGAAAGCCCTGTGGTGGCTTCATACCGTGTTCCCATAAAATGGAAACCCCTCTCTGTGGCTAAAAGGCACCACACTTCCTGTCCTGGTCATCGCCTCTTGCTTGGCACAGCCCTGTTGGTGCCGGCCTGAACCCCCTGGGGCAGCCACAGCTGCGGGCCTTTGCACTGCCCTTTTTCCGGCCCCAGGTGCACTTCCCTTCTTAGCTTTCTTTGATTTGCCTCCTCACTCCACTGAGTCCTCGAGAGCCCTTTCAGAAGTACCGCATTTGAAGAATCTGTCTCCCTTCACATGGTTTCATGGCCCTGTGTTTCTAAGTCACACTGATCTCTACTTTCTTGGTTTCTGGTTCTCTCCTGGTGTCACGTGATCTCCACGATGGCGGGGACTCGGTCGGTCACCAGCACATTTCCCATTGCTACAGTAGTACCTGGCACAGAGTAGGAGCTCAGGGAATATTTGTTGAATGAATGAATGCACGAACTATTTAATTGTTGAAAAAAGCCATATTCAGGTCTCTTCTGGCCAAAATATCCTTGTGTCTGTGAACTAATAATTCCCCGTCTCTTCCCCTTCAGTTGTCTGCAGGTGTTTTAGGAAGGGAGACCTGGTCTGCTTTTTTTTTTTTTTCTTAAAGGAACACTGTGGTGTTGAAGAGAGGACATAAAATCCTACGTTTCTCTGTTTTTAATGTACACTTGACTGTGTTTAAAATTGGCTTGAGTGAAATGCGCTATCATGAGACACTCCCTGTTGTGACGTGCAGGTGCAGGAGCACAGCCCAGGTGCCAGTCGCTGCAGGCAGAACGGCTGCCTCGAAACTGGAATCCTCCAGCCCCACTTCATACCTGAGCGAGGGTGCTTCTGGGAGCCTAGGGACACTGTCAGGACTCTAATCCGCTTAGGCATCCCTTGCTAATCTCCCTGATTCCTGTGTTAACCTCCTCCATGGAAAATGCCCGTTTGCAGGCGCTCCAAAGTGGAAAGGCTCTGTGGGGCTTTGATTTGCTAGCGTATGAAGCAGATTCCTCAGACCTCGTTTTTCCATCATGCCGCTCTCTGGCCCCCAGTAACTCAGCTCCAGTTTCCCAGGATCGCAAGCCTGTTGTTCATCGCTAGCTTTCACTGCAAGCAAGCTTTCCTCTGAGGCTCAACTCAGGCTCCCACAGGACTCTGAAGGCCATCTAGAAGATTTACGCAGCTGGCTGCTGGCGCACGCTTCACTTGAGGAGGAGAAAATATCCTGCTTTTCCACTAAAAAAGAGGGCAGTGGTTGGCCTGGAGGTGCACACATCCCATCTCGAAGTGCCTGCTGGGCTTGAATCTCAGCTCCACTCCAAGTTCCAGATTCCTGCTGTTGCACACCCTGGGAGGCAGCAGTGGCAGCTCAAATGCTTGTGTTCCTGCCACCACATGGGAGACCTGGCCTGAGTTCCAGCTTTAGCCTGGCCCAGCCCCGGCCACTGTGGGCACTGAGGAGTTAACCAGTGGATGGGAGCTTTCTCTGCCTGCCTCTCAAATATTTGGTAGCTTGGTAAAAAGCTTCCACCTAGATTTCCTATGCTGTTTCGGCCCTGTGTATTCAGAAAATGCCCCACGGGAAGAACTGCTTGTTGAATCTTCCAGCTCTACACAGGAACCGCGCCTTCTGCTTCATGGTAGATCATGTTTCAGGCAGAACTGAAAATGTGCAGGATGAAGTGTGGTCCTCGCCGAGCCCTCGCTGAGAGCTCTCTTTTGGGTAGCGGAAGGAAACGTCACCCAGCCAGTCATTCCTTCCTGCATGCCGTGTTAACCGATTCCCGGATCAGAGCAAGTGGATATGCAAAGCACAGCCACATGATTTCTCCCGAGGAGATGCACAGACAGCCGTGAGCACGTGAACGTTCACTCACTGTGTCAGTCGTTAGGGAAATATAAATAGAATCCACAGTGAGCTGTCACTTCACACCCACAAGGACGATTATGGTCAAGAGACGGACAGCACAAGTGTTGGCGAGGATGTGGGAAATCTGCAGCCATCATGTGCTGTCATGGGAAGGTAAAGTAATGCAGCCACTTCGGAAAACAGTTTGGCAGTTTCTCAAAAAGCAATTACCATCTGACCCAGCAAATCCACTCCTACATATATACCCAAGGGAAAAAAAAAAAAACAAAAAACCCAAACATAACTGTCTACCTAAGTGTTCATAGCATTACTTAACATAGCAACCCAAATATCTATTAACTATTGAAAGGATTAGTAAAATATGGTATATATCTAAATAGCAGAATAGTATTCAGCCATAAAAAGGAATAAAGTATTGATACATGCTACAATGTGGATCAACCTTGAAAACATTCTGCTAAGTGAAAGAAGCAAGACATAAAAGGTCACATAATGGGGGCCGGCGTTGTGGTGCAGTGGGTTAAGCTGCCGCCTGTGACCCTGGCATCCCATGCGGGCACCAGTTCCTGTCCTGGCTGCTCCATTTCCAATCCAGCTTCCTGCTAATGCAAAAGGAAAAGCAGTGGAAGATGACCCAAGGGCTTGAGCCTCTGCATCCAAGTAGAAGACCTGGATGAAACTTTTGGCCTTGGCCTGGCCCAGCCCTGGCTGTTGTGGCCATCTGGTGGGTGAGCAAGCAGATGGAAGACCTCTGTCTCTCCTTATCACTCTGTAACTCTGCTTTTCAAATAAATATGTTTTTAAAAAAAAGGTCACATAGTGTCTCATTCCATTTAAGTAAAATGCCCAGAATAGGCAAATCCAGAAAGTATGGTGTGAGGGGGAGAGGGAGAGGAGTTGGGGAGTGACTGCTGCTAATGGTCACTGTGGGTGGGGGAAATATCCTGGAATTAGTGTGATAGTTTCACAACCTCATAAGTCCACTACAGACCACTCAAGCGTACGTGTTAGAAGAGTGAGTTTAATGGTATGTAAGTGATAGTTCCGTTTTTACAAAAACTCACATGTATGACCATCACCCCCACAAGGATGGTGAAAATGAGGACAGTAACCAGTGTTGGTGAGGTGGCAGCGCACATGGGACGCTGGGTTTGTGCGGCCACTTTGCCACGTTCGGGTTCAGCGGTTTCTCAGAGGTCAGGTAGAGTCACCGCAGACGTCAGTGATCGCACCCCTGGGAATTGGCACGCGGCCTTGCAAATGAGAGCTCACAGCAGCCTGGCTCGTCACAGCCCAGAGCCGGACACAGCGGGACACGTCCCAGCAGTGGGAAGGAAGGGGCTGCCGGCTCAGCCTCTGAAACCAAAGACTACCTGTTGTGTGATTGTGCTACGTGAAGTTTCTAGAAAAGGCAGAGCCAGACAGAACGCAGATAAAGCGGCAGTTGGAGGTCAGGGTGGGGGCAGGAGACGGCAGACCGGCCGGGGGGGTCTCTGGGGTGGGGGACATTAGAAATCACTGATGCCAAGGGGGTCTCTGTGGGGTGGGGAGCGTGGAAATCGCTGCAGCGACAAGACTCGCTGACCTGCACTCTTCAACACGTGGGTATTTCTCGGGTGTACTCTCCTTCAGAATGGGTCGTTGGGATATGTGAATGGGGACCAACCACAGCTCTCTCCCCACTTCAGACTCGACCTCCCACGGACCTGAGCTTCAACTTTGATGCCAACAAACAACAAAGACAGCTCATCGCAGAACTGGAAAACAAGAACAGGTAAGCGCTGGGGCCAGGCCGAGCCGCAGGCCCAGGACTGCCCATGACACCGGGCTCCCCTTTCCTCGCAGTGGATAGAGGCTGGCCCAGTTCCGGCCCCAAAGCCCCGCTCCCCTGCCCCTCAGTTGGGTTCTTTTCCCCAGGCCGCCTCCTGGCTCCCGGTGGTCCCGCTCCCCATCCTTCTTCCCGACTTCCCGCCAGCATTTTGGTCCGGGTGCTCGGCTCGGCCTGTCCAGGCCCATGGCGCTCCACGTGACCGCCCAGTGTCTCCTCAGAAAGTTTTGTTTTTTACCAAGCCATTTAAGGACACGGGGAGCAGACACACAGCAGACAGAGTACCGGGGTGGGAGAAAGAAGTGGGCCTGGGCCCCTTGTCCGGAGGCGCCGCCGGGTTCTCCGCCCCCTTCCCGGGAGAGGGTCCGCGGGGGTCCTTCGCCGCCTGTGGAGACGTCCCTAGGACTTTTCCTACCACCGACGGGTGGGTGCGTTGCGGGAAGAGCTGGGGGATGCGGTCTTAGCCACGCTCCCGCCGCGGGGAAGCCGGCAGGACCTGGCGGGGTGAGGCTCTGTGTGGACGCCCCGCGCTGAGCAGCCGGCCCTCGTCCCGCCCCGCAGGGAGATCCTGCAGGAGATCCAGCGCCTGCGCCTGGAGCACGAGCAGGCGTCGCAGCCCACGCCTGAGAAGGCTCAGCAGAACCCCACGCTGCTGGCCGAGCTGCGGCTGCTGAGGTGAGCCGGGCGGCGCGACTGCAGCCCCAGGGAGTGGCTTGAAGGAGGCTGTCGGGAGAGGCCCTGGGGGGATGATGGTTCCCTTTCCCAGCAGTACCACGTTGCTTCACAAAGCAGGGGGAAATGTTCAGTTAACTTTGTATTGGTGCAACCAAAAAATAAATAAATAAATCCGTGCCTACAAAGAATCTTCAGAACATTCCAGGGCAATGGGGGGTGGGGGGGGGGAGCTATGCGTGGATTTCAAAATTCTTTTGCACTAAGATAAGCCTGTCTCTGAGTTCTGGTCTTCCATGAACTTCTTGAAGCACCCTGGTGTGTTCCCGTGGCACGCCACAGGCACGGCCTCCCAGGCTCATCCTCTGAGACAGGGGTTAAAGGGGAACCCCCCGCACCAAGACCGTGTGTGTCCCAGGGACCAAGAAGCTAAGGAGGTAGGATCAGGACAACTTGCAGAGGGGCTGAGGAAGTCTTTGCAGGAGCGTGAGCTCACCCCACATTAGGGTCCCACTTCTTGTCGTCCCCAGAAAGACACGTGTGGACTCTTTGGTGGACTCTGTGGAAACCAGGTTTAGTGATTTGAATGATTTAGTGGTCTCAGCAGATCTCTGGGTTTCCATTACCGTATAGGTCCTTTCTGCCTAGGTTGTAGCATTTGACAGTCCACAGTTGGTTTGCACTGTGCTGTCATCGGGGATTCCACACAGCAAGTACCCTTTTTTATCATTGTTTGTCTGGTTAGTGTGGCTTAGGTCAGTTAGCCCCTCCACCACAACTTTTCCTGTAAAATGGAGATTATTTCTTTCCATAGATATTCTGTTGTTTACATTTAAGTCATCAATAAGTAAGTCATAAACTGTGTAGATGAAAACCATTAGAGGTACTGAGATTCCTGTTCTGTTATTAAAATGCACTTTTGTTTCGGTGTTTCGCTGGGCTGAGATCTGGTTGCTCTGTGGCTGAGTGTCGCACATTTGGGATATGAGCGTGGTCTCAGGAGGAAGTGGGAAGCCCTGCTGCTGTGGCGAGCAGAGGCTAACCCTGGGCCACCAGCAGTAGATGCCCTGCCTTCTTTCCCTCGTCTCAGCTCGGGCACTAGTGACTCTGTATCTCAGAAGCAAAACACTGTCATCTGTGAGTGCAGGTGTTGTTGGAACTGGGCTGGCTGAAAGTGCTCAGCTAAGCTGGAAAGATCTAAACACCAGCGCGGATTCAGTAGGCACAGGCGGAGGCCGGGGTGTCACCTAGGTCAGCAGGAAGCAGGGCTTAATCCAAGTCCAGGGCAGTCTCGAGCTTGAGAAAGCAGAGGCTTTCAGTCCCCAGAGCAGCGTCTGTCCTCACTGAGGACAGGAGGGGTGTTCAATAAGTGTGTACAAATGGAGAAGCATATTGACTCTCCAGCTCACACTGTGTGCAAAAACCAACACCAGATGGATCAAACAAGAATGCACAACTTAAAAAAATGTTAGGAAGAACTAGGAAAATTTCTTCAGGAGTTTAGAATAGAAAATCATTCCTGAGAATTATTAACTATGGAAGAGGTTGGTAAATTCCTCTACATTAATATTAAGAACTTTCATTTATCAAAAGACACACAAAGGGGCAGGCAGTTTATGCAGTGGTCAGGCACCACTTGGGATGCCCACATCCTGTAATCAGAGTGCCAGTTCCAGTCCCAGCTCCTCTACTTTTTTTTTTTTTTTAAGACTTATTTGTTTATTTGAAAGGCAGAGTTACAGAGAGGCAGAGCGAGTGAGAGAGAGAGAGAGAGAGGTCTTCCATTCTCTGGTTCACTTCCAAAGAGGCTATATTGGTCACAGCTGGGCCAATCCGGAGCCAGGAGCCTCTTCTGGGTCTCCCAAGCAGTCGGGCTACCTTCCGCTGCTTTCCCAGGCACATTAGCAAGAAAACTGGATAGGAAGAGGAGCACCCAGGTCTTGAACCAATGCCCACATGGGATGCTGGTGCCGCAGTGGGAGGCTTAACCTACTACACCACATTGCCAGCCCCAGAGTACTGAAGCAATTGAGGGCAGATCCTGTAGATCCTAAATAGTGAGGCCATGATCTCACTGGGCTCAGTAAATGTTCAGGGAGCAGCTGCCGGCTGCATACTTTCTGAACCCTTCCTCACATGCAAAGGTGAGTGAGGCTCACCCCTTGATGGCAAGGGTTTTACGTGGTGGCAGGAATGACAGGCATGCAAGGTGAAGTGCCCCAGAGCAGCAGTGATCGCTGTGTGGCCAGCGATTCATGAAGCAGGCCCCGCCTTTGTGATCAGGAGAGCTTCTTGGACACAGCTCTGCTCGGTGCAGACATTAAGGAATTAATAAGATTTGGGTTCGCTGTGAGTCAGAAAGTGATGCATCTGTCAGGGAACAGTGAACCATTGGCTGGAGTCCAGAGGCAGAGGGAAGGGGGTAAGGCACTAAGACAGGAATGCGGGTGGGACCAGAACTGTGCTCCTAGATAGAAATATAACATGGACTACATGGGAAAGTGCTTTTTTTTTTTTTTTTTTTTTTGAGAGGCAGAGAGACAAAGCTGCCATCTGCTAGTTTACTCCCCAAATACCTGCACACTGCTGGGGCTGGGCCAGGCCGTAGCCAGGAGCAGAGAACTCAATTCAGGTCTCTGGCGTGGGACCCAGTTGCTTCAGCCACGAGCTGCCTCCCAGGGTGTGCATTAGCAGGAAGGTAGAAACCAGGACAAAGCAGGTGCTGAACCTAGTACTCTGATGTGGTACACAGTCATCTTAACTGCAAACTGCAAGGCCAAATTCCTGCCTCCAGTACCACTAATTTAATTTATTTAACCCTTTTTCTCTGTATGGCAACATGCATTTTCCAAAGCACTTTTACCTGTTAACCTCACAGCAGTACAGGAGAGTAGGCAAAACAGATAACACGTTATCACCACTGATACAGTAGCAGCAGAGGAGCCGGTGTTGAGGTGCAGCCGCTGCTCATGATGGTGGCATCCTATATCAGCACCGGTGTGAACTCCAGCTGTTCTGCTCCACTTCCAGTCCAGCTCTCTGCTGATGCGCCTGGGAAGGCAATGGAAGATGGCCCAAGTAGTTGAGCCCCTGCCACCCATGTGGGAGACCCGGACAGAATTTCAGGCTTCTGGCATCAGCCTGGACCAGCCCCAGCCATTGCAGCCATTCGGGGAATGACCCAGCAGTGGAAGATTAAACTCTCTCTCTAAATAGCTCTATCTCTGCCTCACTGTCAAATAAATAAATGTAAAATTTTTTTTTAATTATTTTATTTATTCTGAAAGAGTGACAGAACTCTTCCGTCAGCATATTCACTCCCTCAAATGGCTGCAATGGCTGGGGCTGGTCCAGGCTGAGGCCAGGAACCAGGAGCTTCTCCAGGACTCCCACCTGGGTGGCAGGAGCCCAAGCACTAGGCCGTCTTCTGCTGCTTTCCCAGGCCATAGCAGGGAGCTGGGTCAGAAGTGGAGCAGCTGGGACATGAACCAGAGCCACAATGCAGGTAGCAGCTTTACCCGCTACGCCAGAATGCCAGCCCCTAAAAAAATTTTATAAATAAAAAAAAATAAATAAATCCCTTTCACCCAGCAGTGGGCCCTTCTTTGAGGGTCCCTTTGTCCCCCGAGTTCCGTCTTGATGGGCTTTTCCTCGTGGACAGGCAGAGGAAAGACGAACTGGAGCAGAGGATGTCAGCGCTGCAGGAGAGCCGGCGTGAGCTGATGGTGCAGCTGGAGGGGCTGATGAGGCTGCTGAAGGTAAGGCCGGGGCCCTCGCACTCCTGCGCCCGCGGGCCCCCAGTGTCCCAGCACAGCCTCAGCCCCCGCCCTCCCACCCAGCACAGCCTCAGCCCCCGCCCTCCCACGGCATCGGACGGCATGGGGCTCAGGGCTTGACGTCAACGTCACTTCCTGGAGCCAGTGTCAGGTAGCCTAACTGGATGTAAAACAGCAAAGTTAGCGCAAAGCCTGATTATTGTACAACTTGATGACTGCAAGCAGGGTAACCTTGAGTGGACGCCTTTTTGACCCAATGAGAATGTTTTATTAGCCATGTACAAATATTTCCCAGCTACTTAAGACGTTCTTTTAAGTCATGTTTTCAAATATTCCACCTAAATACTTAACAGATATTGGGTCCAGAGGCAAACTGCACTGGGTTCTCCAGAGAAAGAGCAGCCGTAAGATAGGTCTTTGGATAAATGGGCGGGAGGGGATCTGTCGCAGGCACTGGCTCCCTGGGTTTCCGGTCAGAGGAGCCCTATGATCTGCCGTCCGCAAGCTGGAGGCCCAGGAAGGCAGGCGGGGTGATGCAGTCTGCATCTGAACGCCTGGGGCCCCGGGCAGCTCGGACGTCCAGGGGCAGGGGAGGAGGACGCGGCCCTGCGGCTGCCTCGAGTCCTGCCCGGTCCCCGGGGTGCTGCGGGGAGCCTGCATGGTGCGACCTTCCCTCCTCAGTCTTCTGGGTCACGTGTCTCCTCTGGAAGCACCCTCACAGCTACACCCAGAGGTCAGCTCTGCAGCTCCCTGGTGTCCCAGAAGCCAGGAACCGTCCCACACGCCAACCTGGTCAGACCAGTTCTGATCAATACTTCACTATCCCAGGAATGAAATAGCACATTGGCTCTACATGGTGTGTACTGGGGGCTGATAAATCCAGAATAATTCAGGTCTCACTAATTTTTGTTGAAAAGCGCATGAGAGCCCGTGTACCCCTGAGCAGAGAAAGGTGTGCCTGGCTTCCAGAGTCCTCACCGGGACAGCTTTGCTGGCACTGAGTGGGAATATTCAGCCGGCTGTGTAGGGACAGTGCCAGGGCGCGTGCTCATGCTGATGGATGCCGAGGTCCTGCCTGCCGGGGCTGTGAGCCCTCTGTGTTTCATAGCGCGACACGGAGCTGGCAGGCAGAGTGCAGCCTCGCACACGTGCGGAGCTCCTGCACAGCCAGGCTGGGGGCCGAACGCCGTGCTGGGATTCAGGAAGTCACTGAGGATTTTCAAAACCACAGGGAGGGAGAGCAGGCAGGGCAGGTTGGGAAGGAGGTAAACTGAAGGGGGGTGGGAGACTGGTGAGAGCCTCCAGGCGGGCCAGAGGGACTGCGGTCCATCTAGGAATGAGAACCCAAGAAAATGCCAGCTACTGAACAGTGAAGCCAATGGGTATTAGCAGCTTGGATGAATGGAGCAGCGTTTGTATCTTAAACCAACTTTCTAGACCTCCTAGACCTCCTAGACCTTCTGAGTCTTGAGCTGCACCCCGGGTGTCTGGTTGTTTTGCATGGACGTGTTTCTGCATTAACCCCGGTAACAGGACTCCTCAGAAATATTGTGCATCTGAATGTGTCTCGTTTAAAGAAAACCTTATGCATGAAACGTGGCCTAGATTCCTCTTGTGATTGTCAGGTATCCAGCTGAGCAGCCCAGTCACCCATTCAAATGGCAGAGATGGACTCAAACAAATGAGGATGCTTCAGAAAGTTTGTGGGATGCAAAAAATAAAATCAGAATAATAAATAGCAATAAAGTAAATAATGATACAGTAAAAGCAATATTGAAATCCATACAGTTTTTCCATAGCCCACATTTCCCATGAACTCTTTGAGGAGCCCGTGCGTGTGGCCTGTGTGACATCTGGAGCCATGTGGGGCTGTTGTGGAACTGGTGCCCCTGCAGGACGGGCTGTCCTAGAGGGAGCTGCTTGCCTCCTCCTGTGTGAAAGCCGCTCTCACACAGGACCCACGTGTGGGCGGGAAGGTGCCCCATTGTGATTTTTGGGAAAGACAAACACTTCCTGCAAACTGAAGGGGAAGCGGAATGCATTCGCCTTAAGTAACACAGTGCGCTTTCTCTTGACTCTGATTGTCCTCTTGGAGCCCTGGCAGCGAGCCCCTACATCCTGCTGTGACGCGTTCCCACCAATGCTGGCATTCAAGAGCTAGGCAGAGGGGGCCAACACCATGGTGCCCAGACGCCTGCATCCCAAATCAGAGTGTTGGATCATGTCTTGGCTTCCCGGCTAACACTCCTGGGAGGAAGCAGTGGATAATGGCTCAAGTATTTAGTTCCTGCCACCCACACGGGACACCAAGATGGAGTCCCTGGCTCCTGGCTTTGGCCTGGCCCACCCAGTCTTGTCTGTTGTGACCATTTGGGGAGTGAACCAGTGGATGGAAGCATTCTCTCTCTCTCTCTCTCTCTTTCAAATAAATAAATGTCTAAAACAAGCTTAGCAGCCTGAGCTGATGCTGGAACTCTCATCGCAGAGTTTAAGTTCCTTTATATTTCTAACGATTCTCTTACAGTTATAATTTCAGTAAAATAAGTGAGACCCCGCTGCCCGCTGGGTAGGATTCCCTACCAGGTTGTTAAATGCCTTATCCTTGACCCATCTGACAGTCTGAGGCCAATCAGACTGAGAAGGAGATTTGCAAACACACTCCTAGGAATGTTATCTTTTTATCTATTGAATGCAACTCACAGCTGAAAACATGCTTTTAGTATTCAGTGTCCTAAAAGAATTCCTTCATAATCTTAATGTGTGTATTATATGTTTTTCTAAAAGATCACAGGTAGGAATTATTGACTTCTATTAAAACCCCAAACATGTTTTTCTAGTTTAAAAAAAAAATACTTGGAGCCAGCGTTGGTGGCACAATAGGTTAAGCTGCCACCTGTGACCCCAGCATCCCACATGAGTGCAAGTTTGAATCCTGGCTTCTCCACTGCCAATCCAGCTCCCTGCTAATATGCCTGGGGAGGCAGTGGAAGACCCAGATGGAGTTCCAGGCTTTGGTCTAGCCATCTTCTGTTGCTTTCTCAGGTGTGTTAGTAGGGAGCTGGATTGGAAGTGGAGCGGCTAGGACTTGAACCAGCTGTGCCACAGTGCTGGCCTCTCAGCAGAGGTCTTTTTTTTTTTTTTTTTTTTAAGAGTTATTTATTTATTTGAAAGGCAGAGTTACAGAGAGGCAGAGGCAGAGATAGAAAGAGAGAAGTCTTCCATCTGCTGGTGCACTCCCAAAATGGCCACACAGCTGGAGCAGCGCCGATCTGAAGCCAGGAGCCAAGATCTTCTTCTGGGTCCCCTCTGGGTCCCCTCACAGGTGCAGGGGCCCAAAGACTTGGACCATTCTCCACTGCTTTCCCAGGCCATAGCAGAGAGCTAGATTGGAAATGGAGCAGCCGGGTCTCAATCCAACACCCATGTGGGATGCCAGCACGGCAGATGGCAGCTTTACCCGCTACGCCATAGCACCAACCCCAGCAGAGGTCTTAATCCCTTGCTTGGGAATAAGGCAGGATAACAAGTCAGCAGATATTTATTTAACACATGGATTAAAGTGTCCTGTTAGGTATCTGGTGAAGAGAAGTGTATAGACTAACTCCTCTTCTAGTTTGTTTGGTTCTTTCTTAAAAAAAAAAAAAAAACTTTATTTATTTATTTGTTTGTTTGTTTGAAACGCAGAGTTACGAGAGAGAGAGGGAGAGAGAGAGAGAGAATCTTTCATCCACTGGTTCACTCCCTAAATGGCTGCAAAGGCCTGAGCTGGGCTGATCCAAAGCCAGGAGTCTCCCATGTGGGCACAGGGGCCCAACCAAGCACTTGGGCCATCTACTGCTGCTTTCCCAGGCACATTAGCAGAGATCTGGGTTGGAAGTGGAGCAGCTAGCTCTGACCAGCACCTGTATGGGATGCCGGCACTGCAGGCAGTGGCTTTTTCCTGCTGCGCCACAGCGCCGGCCCTCTGGGTTAATTTTCTTGATGACATAAGAGAGGCCAACACGCAGGGACCAGGTTTCTGAGCATATCTTTTCCTTACATTTTCCCCAGATTAATGAGTAGATAAATAGATGGATAGATAGGTAACCCCTGTCTCAAACATCTTATTTCACTGGAAATGAGTGGGTGAGTTGGTTTTTCAGACTCTCATTCATGCCCCTAATATCTTTTTTCTTTTTCCATTTTTGCGACGTTTGGGTTTCACCTCCCTTTGCAGGTGTTTGAGTGGGATGTTTGCCATTCAGCCAGACTTCCCTGGACATGGGGAAGCTCACATGTTTTTAGGTGACACGGGTCGTTCTAGATTTGACCTTGCAATTAAAGTGTTATGACCCCCTTTAAATCACTGGCTGTCACCTTGTCATCAGTTGGTGTTTGCTGATCGCAGGTGATTGACGGATAGCAGGAGGCTGGGTGACCTTCAATCTGCCGTCTTTGCTGTGTTGACAGAGCCTTAGAGGCTCTATGGGAATGACTCTGGGGAGTTTATACAGCACCAGCCCAAGTGACCCTTTGCCACAGTCCGCCCTCCCCCAGCCTGTGTACCCACAGGAGGCCTCCAAGCCCTGAGGATGCTGCCCTGTCCACCAACCCGCACCCGAGCTGACACACATGTCTGCTGCACACTGAATGATTTCAGGTCTTGGATAAACCTCACAGCAGCCACCACGCGTGCAAGCACGAAGCCTTGCTCACTCGAGCTCCCGGTTCTGTTGACCTGAGCAGTGCCTGTCTCCATTACCACTGCTGGGGAGACAGTGACAGTGGGGCAGTGTCTCAGAAACAGTTCCAAGAACTCAGCCCGCTGCGCTGTGCCCTCGGACCCCGATTTCAGCCCGAGAGGACAGGCACTTTGACGCTCGGTGCCAGCACTAAAAACACGCTTCTACTTGGCCTTGCGCAGTGGATGAGAAAGGCATCTGCCCCTCTGGGAAGGACCTGTCCAAGGAGCGAAGGCGGAAACTGTCGCTTCCCCGCCTCAGGCGCCCTGCCCAGGCCCCGGGACCTTGGGGTCGGTCAGGCTGCTGGCAGCCGGCCTTGGCTACAAACAGCACCTTCCTGTGCGGAGCTGAAATCTCCACGAGAGATTTCTCGGTGCCTGTTTAATTTCTAGTCCACGTCTCTCCCTTGCAAGAATAAAAAACCGCTTTTCCCTAAGTCGTTACTCAGGCCCTCCTTTTTGTAATTCTTTGTTCTACTGAAACCTTCCTTGCCATGGCGTTGGGGCAGGAGCGTTTTTCCGTTCATGGCCTCCTAGACCCATATTCAATGAAGACTGCCAGCGTGGATGGACCCAGCTTAAGCAGAACCCTTGCAACCACTGTAGATGAACATACAGAGGCGAAGAGCCAAGGCTGTTTGACCACTGCTTCCCCCGGGGAAGCACAGAAGGAGGAAGAGACCAGTCGTAGAGGAGCCGAGCACCTAGTGTTTATCTCGTGTGCTGGGTTCCTTTTCTGCCACGTCCGGTCAATCCACTGGTACTTAGCAGGTGCTTGGTCTGCATACAGCACTCGAAAAGAGTCGGTATCTTGATTTCCAGTGCCCACGTGCAAGAAATCACAAAGCAAGCCACGAAAAACTGAGATCAAGAGACTTCTTTTTGGGGAAGCTTTCCAAGATCCCGAGGCAGTTTCCAGGCTACAGGGGAAGTGGCGTGTGTGTCGTCCCCGGGAAGAACAGCAGAGCAGCCCGACGGCAAGTGGAGGCGTGCAGTTCCAGCACGTTCAGTTCACCGCGGGGAGGCCACCGCATGCCAAGTGGCCCTGGGGGCGGAAGGAGTCGCTGGTTGCTTCTCAAACCAGTGTGCGAGGGAATCGGCTAAGGCTGTGCCCCATTCAGCGGGGCCCGGGGCGGGGCACAGTCTGCCCTTCAACAACCTCCCAGGCACTGCTGCTGCTCCTGTGCAGGGGTGTCGTCACACTCGGAGAGCTGCTGCCCAGGTACACATTGCAGGTGGAGCCATGGAGTGGTTCTGAAAGTGGTCAGGCCCTCGTGAACTTCCTCTTTCGGGTGGTTCTAAATAGTTACACGACGCTCTGCAGGTCAAGCTCTTTGGCCTCTCTGAGCGGTAAATAAGGAAGTTGCACTAGATGGTTTCTAAGGTTCTTTCAGCTCCAGAAGCCAGCGTAGAAGTCATCGGACGGCGCAGAGGCCTCCGCTTGCCGTGTCCTCCGACGCTCACAGGGCGCACGAGGCCCCACTTGCCTGATGGCTCCCATCGCTGCTTCCCAGGGTTTGTGGTGGCGGGCACTAATTTCTCTTCTTTTTTCCCTCTGTCTTTATTCATCTTCAACTACCTCTAGGAGGAAGAGCAAAAGCAGGCAGTAAGTGAACTTCAGAATTCTCTGCCAGACTCTTGCCCCTTTGCATGTTTTCCTGTTCTTCATATAAATGTTGTTGCCTCTCGTCTCCTCCCCGCACAACACCATCTATGAGGGATTGGCCGTGCGTAAACCCTCAGGAGCTGGTGTTGTCAAGTGCCCGGAAACTGCGCGTCATGTCTACCCAGTGAAGCATGTTCTTGAAACCAGAGCTTGTTGGTTTTTTCCCCCAGTGCACATCTGTTGTGTTTATTTAAATATGCATGATTGGTCAGGCTACCATTGCTTCTTCATTCTTTGCCAGTCTGTGTCTGGAGTGACTTTAACTGCTTGAAGCCACTTTCAGGGTAGTGGGGGAGACTTCAGGTCCAAAGGCTGTGTCGTGGGTGAGTGTGCATGAGCACCAGTGCTTCCTTTGACAGCCTTGGTTGCCTGTGGTCTTGAATAGCTTCTGGACGCACTGGCTCCACTGGCCTCCTAACACCGTCACCGAGGACAGCGGAGGGGCTGGGGACCCTGCGAGCGCTGGGACTCTGAGCTGCATGGCTGTTGCATGGTCTTCGAGGAAAGATTTATGATCGTTTGTATTCTTTCTGGAAGCCACACAAGAAAAATCAACTGACAGCCTATCCACAATGGTAACAGCACTTGTTTACATAACACAGTAAGGTTTTCAAAGCATACTTTTATTCTTACACAAGCTAAAGCGGATAATTTAGTTTACCTTGAGGCTCTTTTGTGTATCAAGACAGAAACACAAAATGTTTAATTCAAAAAATCAGCCCTTTTTTTCCTGGAAATACAAATTTATTCGTATTGCAGATAGAGAATGAGTGTCAGGCCCAGACGGGTAGGATGCCTGTGTCTCAGATCGGAGCACTGGGTTCAAGTCCTGGCCCCGGCTCCAGAGTCTAGCTTCCTGCTCATGTAGCAGTGAGGACTCAAGTAGTTGGACCCTTGCCCCCCAGGTGGGAAGCCTGGATTGAGTTCCAGTCCCTGGTTTCGGCCCAGAGTTCTGGTCCTCGAGGCCATTTGGGGAATAAACCAGTGAATGTCTGTTTCTTTGCTTCTCAAAACGAAACAAACAAGAACATAAAACACTGTGTTCCCAGGTTAGGAGAGCAGTGGAGTCATAGAGTAAAGGGGAGAGCAGGAAGGGGTGGGTGGTGAAGGAAGAAGCAGGAGAGGGGCATGGAGGCAGATTGCCAGAGAGGCTGAGAAGGTAGCGAGGCCCTGGGGGCGGGGGACGCTGGCAGAGATACAGCCCCGTTCTACAGAAGGCCTCAGTGTAACAAAAGCTGGTTTGGTTTTGCTCTTTCCCCACTTACACAAAGTTCGTGGCCTCGGTCCTACTGCAGTTCTGCAGCGGTTGGTGTTGACACAGGCAGGGCAGGAGGACAGCAGGTGAAGAACCAAGTCCAGCCAGTGTGTGCTTCTGCCCGTGACACACGGCACTCGAAGCTTGGCGCCCTGGCCAGAGCAGGTCATGGGACCACTCTTAACTCCACTCTCAGCTCAGCACCCTGGCCAGAGCAGGTCGCAGGACCACTCTTAACTCCACTCGCAGCTCAGTGCCCTGGTTAGAGCAGGTAGCGGGACCACTCTTAACTCCACTCACAGCTCAGCACCCTGGCCAGAGCAGGTCGCAGGACCACTCTTAACTCCACTCACAGCTCAGTGCCCTGGCCGGAGCAGGTAGCGGGACCACTCTTAACTCCACTCACAGCTCAGTGCCCTGGCCGGAGCAGGTCGCAGGAGCACTCTTAACTTCACGTTGTAAGGGTGGGGCGGCAAAGTACAGCCCTTCCGTTTTCTGAGGAGTCACAGGCAGAGAGGCAGATGGAGGGCGCCTGGCGTGGAGGGCAAGGACCCAGGCTGTCTGCCCTGCGCTCGTCTCCCAGTCCCATCCCCTTGGGAGTCAGCAGACCCACCCTGCTCGCCTCCCATGCTGCTGACCCCGGGGCCCCTCGTTTCCTAAACTCCTCAGGGCCGCCCACTGGCTGGGTGCCTCCTCATCCCACCCCTGCGTGGGCCACCTCAAAGTGATCCACTAATTACCATCCCTCCCACCTTCCCTGAGAAGTCCCTTTTGGAACTAAGACTGTGGACACTGTGGATATTTATTTTCGCAGTAGTAGCAGAATTTCTGGCACTTTTTTTTTAATTTTATGGATTGCTGCATAATCCAAGAATTGAAAATTGCCACCGCTGTGGTTTCACGTCCAGCTGACTTGCACACAGCTGGCTAAATAACTGCACATTTGCTCCAGCAACCTTGCCCTTCCGTTCTGTGCAAGAGCGCCATCCTTAAGGTTGGTGGAGTAAGCAGCTAGACAGGGAGGGGCCGCCTGCGTTCACAAGCTGCTGTGTGCCCGTGTCTCAGGATTCCTTCTGGCTGGGCCCGGAGCTCATGTCCCGGCAGTCTCCAAAGACTGTCCATAGCCTGCATTGGTGCAAATTGGTCTTCCCCCAGCTTTCCCCACCGCGGTGTGAGGTAAGAGACGCCACTCCGAAGATTTAGGTACAAATGGCCTTCCGTCTGCTTCACAGGTTAAAACTGGGCCCACGTGAGAGTCCTCTCGAGCTGGAGGCCCAGCTGCCGACTGAGCGGCCTCACAGAACTCAGTAGCGGCTTTCCCACGTGCAGCTGAGACAGCCGGGAGGCTGTGCAGCCAGAACTTCTGTGCCCATCCACGCTGTTCCTGCGGGAGAGGCCGGGAGGCGGAGCGCATGGCCACAGCTAGCGTGCGGCCCCTCTTCCTCCAGGATCGGGCTGGCACAGTTTGATTTCCTCCCTATCAAAATGTACTGCCCTGGAGCCAGCACTCATCCTGGCAGATAGGAGGCCAGCGTCCCACATCGCAGCGCCTGTGTCTGACTCCGGCCCCAGCCCCGGCCCTGGCTCTGGCTTCTTGCTAATGCACACCCTCACGGGCAGCGGTGATGGCTCAGGAAATAGGTTGCTGCCCCTGCACTGGGAGACCCCCCCGGCCTCAGGCCATCAGAGGCATTTGGAGAGTGGATGGGAGCCAGTGAGCTAGTGTCTCTGACTCTCAGGTCAATAAATCAAAGTATTTTAAAAAATGATTACCTTAATTGGGTAATAAAATAATTGTAAAAGATTTAAGGTGTGCTTCCCCAGACTGGCTATGTAATTCCGTTACAGGGATCTTTTCACTGAGCCCACCGCCCCTTTCCCTCCAGGGATCTGCCACGAGCTACGAGGGTCCTACCACAGCAGACGTGTGGGATTCTCACAGCACACCTGGGATTTTCTCCAATTCTCTGCAGACGCCAGCTGGGTGGCCTACAATTCACACAGTTCTGACACGAGCTGGAGTTAGTGCAAGCCCCACAGGTGAACAGCTCAGGCCCCCACTTCAGATTCCAGTTGGGTTACCCACACTCCTCTCCAGTTGTAGATCAGGGGTTCAGTAATGTGTGATAATCGTTCACGTAGCTCAGAGAACCCCTTCCTTACTGCCACAGACAACTAGAAGAAGAGGTAACGGAGCAGGGCCCGCAGGGGTCCTGAGCTCGGGAACCTCCGTCCCCGTGGGGGTGGGGTGTGCTGTCTCGTGACGTGAGGGTGTGTTCGCCACCCGGAAGCGCTCACGTGAGGTTTTCACGGGGGTCCCATTATGCAGGTGTGATTGATTCAGTCACCGGCCACTGGTGATTGACAGACCCCCAGCCCCCTCTCCCTTCCACAGAGGTCTGTAGGCTGGGGCTCCGAGTCCAGCTCTGCGTCTCGATCTAGCCACACTGGCGACCAGATCCCATCCTGAAGCCAGCCGAGGGGCCCCAGCCACCAGCCATCTTGTTGCAGAAGCCTCCCTCATCTCCCTGAAGATCCAAGGGTGTTAGAAACCGCTGGGTCAGGAGCCTGGGGTAGGAGACCACACGTGTGTCTCCAGAGCCCAGTATCACAGGGTTCCATTGGCTTTAGGGGAACGTAAGAGAAGTGAGTCGTAACTGTGCCTTCCAAGTGTCGGTGCTGCTCCTCGGCTTCGGCCACCGTCCCGGGGTTGTTAGTGCCTGGACTAGAAAGGCCAGTCTTTCCTCCTTCCCTTCTCTTCCCTCACGTCTGAGGGTGGTCATGAAGGCAGGACTGCCTGGCTGTGTCAGATAAGACTTCATGCAACTCGCAGTTTGCGCTGCAGTTTAGCAGGCTCGGTAGCTGGATGGTATCAGTGGAGTCAGGGGTAATCAGGCCCGTGGCCATCGTCACACTGGAATCACAGGACCTTGTCTGCTGCTTCACCATAGCATCCCCAGCCTCTGGCCCAGCCTGCCACACAGTAAACCCTCAGTAAAAATTTGCTGCAGAAAAACCAGAATTAGCCAAACTTACAAAATTTTGACTTTTGACTATCTGAATTAATGATTGTATTAATTATAATGGAAAAATCCCCTATAGTAGCAATTTCACTCAAGGTACAGCCATACAATAGATCCATAGCAGGCTAAACCTCTGCCTGTGGCGCTGGCAGAGTCCCTGCTGCTCCACTTCCGATCCAGCTCTCTGCTAAGGCTGAGAAAGCAGTGGAAGATGGCCCAAGTCCTTGGGCCCCTGCACCAGCATGGGAGACCCTGATTGACCCAGCTCAGGCTGTTGCGGCCATTTGGGGAGTGAACCAGCAGATGGAAGACCTCTCTCTGTTTCTCCCTCTCTCTGTCAGTAACTCTGTCTTTCAAATAAATAAATAAAATCTTTAAGAAAAAAGATCTAAGTATTACCAGTGGAAGAGGAATACCAAGCTAATACATTAATATTATTACTAGTTCTGTTATTATTTCTGTCTAAATAGCAAATATGGATTATATAGAATAAAATCTCTCTCCTTTTTAGTTATTTTTAATCATGTGAAAATATTTTGAGCATTTCCCAGTAAAAGCTCAAGGCCTGTGGCGAGATGCGTGGTTGTAGGTTTGCACCAGTGGATAGGGAGCAGCAAGCTGATTAGGTGCCTGCAGGTGACAGTATTTATGACATGTGAGCCATGGGCCACTCCAGGCTCCGTCAAGTGGTATCCCAGTCCTGGGCTGGAAGGGCTTCAGTTGTACAAATTTGTTCTAGGAACATCTCAGAGTTCCATTTTTCACAATGACTTAGAGCACCATGAAATTGTTTTCTTTTTTTCCTAAAGATTTATGTATTTGTTTGAAAGGCAGAGTTACAGAGAGGCAGAGGCAGAGAGAAAGAAAGAGGTCTTCTATCTGCTGGTCTACTCCCTAGATGGCTGCAATGGCTGGAGCTGTGCTGATCAGAAGCCAAGAGCCAGGAGCTTCTTCCAAGTCTCCCACGTGGAAGCAGGGGCCCAAGCACTTGGGCCATCCTCCATTGTTTTCCCAGGCCACAGCAGGGAGCTGGCTCAGAAGGGGAGCAGCCGGGACTCGTACTGGAGCCCATGTGGGACGCCGGCACTGCAGTGGTGATTTTACCCACTACACCACAGCACCAGCCGCTCCATGAAACTTCTAACACCAGATACGATGAGCTAGCCAAGGCGAGGGCTCTGTTTATTCATGAATGATGTGTTTCCTTGAGTATTTCTCCCTGATCTCCCTGATGGAAGATCATTACCTTTTTTTTTTTTTTAAGATTTATTTGTTTATTTGAAAGTCTTCTGAGAGGGAGACACACACACACACACACACACATCTACACACTGGTTCACTGCCAGATGGCCAAACAGCCAGGGCTGGGCCAGGACCAGGCCAGGCCAAAGCCAGGAGCCAGGAGCTGCTTAGAGGTTTCCCGTGTAGGTTCAGGGGTCCAAGAACCTGGGCTGTCTTCCACAGCTTTTCCCAGGCCACGAGCAGGAAGCTGGAGCGGAAGTAAAGCAGCCAGGACTCAAACTGGTACCCATATGGGATGCCAGCATTGCAGGTGGCAGCTTTACCTGCTGTACCACAACACCGTCCCTGAGCATTGCCTTGTATACAGGTCAGCATCAGTTGTAGAAGCTGTAACCTCAGCTGGTAATAGTTACATAAGGATAGGAGGCTCCCACGGGGTGTTCTTCATCCACATTATTATTGGTGGTTGTTAAATGGGCAATATCATTGCTGCTCTGAAGATCATGTAGTTTGAGGGACCTGGGTAATATGGGCTTCAGGCGGCTGGGATATCAGGTGGGATTTTGCCCTTGTATCCTTTCTGGTTTCTTAGACCCAGGTAAGTAGTTCAGCCACATCAAAGCAAAGCGTGCTTGGGGCTGGCTCCCCAAAGCCCCATTTCTGATCTTGGCTCTGCCAAATATGCCTCAGTATTCTTTTAGCTATGGTCAACCCTTGAGGGCTCCCACGAGCTCAAGAACACTGACTTCGTAAGGTTAGGAGAAAGTAGGTTTAAAACAAAGTACACAAGTACAAATGAAAAGCTCCTGCTTGTCTGTAAGAGTTGCTGGTGGGCCCCTTGATGCCAGCAGGCCTCCCGGGCCGTGCTTCTGGTTCCTGTAACCTGCGGACTGAGCCTCCTCAGGGAGCGATTCCGACCCACGTGCTTCTCACGTCTCCCGGGCCCTCTGCCCGCCGTGCTGTGGGTCTCTTCGCTGATTCAGACCCACGCCCTTCTCACGTCTCCCGGGCCCTCTGTGCCTGCCGTGCTGTGGGTCTCTTCGCTGATTCAGACCCACGTGCTTCTCACGTCTCCCGGGCCCTCTGCCCGCCGTGCTGTGGGTCTCTTCGCTGATTCAGACCCACGCCCTTCTCACGTCTCCCGGGCTCTCTGTGCCCGCCGTGCTGTGGGTCTCTTTGCTGAAGGGCAGAGGACTGCCTCCTCTCACTTGCCCAGCAGTGCTTTCCCTGGGAGCGTGGCCTTCTCGATGGTAAATGCCAGGTCCCACGTGGCTCCCCCTCCTGAGCAGTGTGCCGGTGTCTGGCGGTGGGCATGCAGCCCTGGGTGCAGAAGCGCAGGCCGGGTCAGTGGCTTCCCGGGCTTAGGCACTGCTGCTGCCCTCCTGAATCCACTCACCGTGGGGGTGTTGTCTTGGTCAGTAAGGATCAATGCGCTCTACTGTGTATCCATCCCACAAACCTGTGCCCTGGGTCGCACCCAGGAGGTGTCCGTAGACCACCCCAGACAGCTCCTAGGAGCCTTCAGCCTCGGCACCTGTACTCACCGTGGGGTCGGCGGTTTGTTGTTTTTACAGTTATTACAGTATTAAAATAGGTCTGTGTGTGAGTATTTCACCACTCCAAACCCCCTGAGCGCCTGCAAAGAGTTTGCAATATGAGGAGAGGAAGGGAGAGTGGGGAGAGGTCTGCGGCCTCGTCAGTGGCGAGCACTCGCTCATCTCCCCCGTGCTGTGCGGTGGTCTGTCCTCTCCTGTTGTCTGTCTGTCCCGCTCCTGACCACAGTGCTCTCAGCACTTGAAAACTTCCTCCGCCATCTCCAGGGAAGTTCCCTGCACCCAGCTGGAGAAGTCCGCCTCCTCCCGGGAGAGTGTTGAGCTCCCAGGACATGCTGTCCGCCCCCCACGCACTGCAGCATGGGCCTCAGCAGAGCGTTGCCCACAGGGATGACGGAGAGGTGACTTAGGTCTGGAGGCTGTGAACCCTCGGAGGTGATGGCTGCCGGTGACTAGACAGCTGAGAGAGAAGGTGCTAGGGTTGGGAAGGGGCCTGGTCTCATTTTGGACACTGAGTTCCGTAGACCAGCCCCGCCAGGCAGTCCACTCCGCAAGATAGTTCCTGATGCACACCGACACTTCAGAAAGTTCAGGAAAATGCCTATCATAAAAAAAAAAATTGCATTATTTCAGAAAATTTGGCAACCAATTATATTTTCCGTGACTTTTTTGAAATGCGCTCAGCCAACTCAGATTTCATTGAGGTTCTGCGACACACGAAGATGTGGATGCCTCGGGTTGCAACTGTAAGCCTGAGCCTTGGGGAAAACCCGCGGTGGACAGAGAGGAAGGGGAAGAGACTGAGAGGGGGCAGCAGGACAAGGACGTGGGCTCCCTCGGAAGCCCAGGCAGGGCAGCCCACGGGCCTGACAGCAAGGGAACGAGATGTTTGGGCACAGCAGTGGCGCACGGGCAGCTCTGAGAAGTGGGCTTTGACCTGTCCAGCCGCCACGCCCACCAAATAACCTCACCCCCACGAAGGAAGCTTTCCATCCGACGGCCACCACGTGGGCGCCACGTGAACGCACTTTCCTTCCGACCGACAGAGCCTCACTGAGAAAAATCGCGCTTCACTGCCATCTGAGCAAGCAGGTAACCTTTAAACCTCAGTGTCCTTCATCGTGAACTTGCGGCTCCACAGTTCTTTGATCACTTCCCCGCTGACGCCAGTGATGTACTGGGGGAATATACATGCAAAGGTGCTTCCGGAAAAGTTCATGAAAACGGGGATTGAAAGCTAAGTTTGTTTAGATGTAAGCATTTTTGAAGCCCAAGATAGTTTTTTCATAATGCGCATTTTCCATGAACTTTTTGAAGATTTCAGAATTTCTTTTTGCATAGATTTCAGAAATTCCGGCACCAAAATGTGTCTTTCACTTCTGTTTTCCGTGAACTTCTTGAAACGTCCAGCCAGTTGGGTCTCCTTCCTCGCGTGGCCCTGGCTTCCTCATCTGGGCTCTCCTTCAGTCAGCAGCACCAACTTCCTGCCTCCCGCTCTTCCAAGAGAAAGAGTCCTAAGGACACATTAGCTGTCCCCTGAAACCCTTCTCTGCCCACACCTCCCACGGGAGGAGCGGAAGCTGCGCCCTCTTTTCCTCCCTAGACTTTGTCCCAGCCCAGGATTGCTTCCAGACCCTTGGCTGCGAGAGCATCTGTAGGCATCCCCTCGAATCACGAGGCACTTCTCAGGTGGCGGGTCCGTAGCCGGGCCTCAGGCTGCTTGCCCTTTCCCAGATGAGCAGTGATGCCGGGGTACTGCGCTTCCAGCCCCGGGCCTTCACTGAGAAGCCAAGGGAGCCGGCTCAGAGGGCACAGTAGGCACTTCCCCGCTCCTCTCTGGCTCCTGCCTATGTGTTTTGTAAAATTGGAGGCAATGCAGAGAGATGATTAAGTGCAGTTAGAGTGGTCCCTCTAGTCAGAATCCACGCAGCTCCCCTCTGCTCTACAAAGTTCAGCCTTCAGAAGTTTTTGTTATCATGTCTTGTCTTGTCTTTTTTCTTTTTTTTCTTTTTTTTTTTTTTGACGGGCAGAGTGGACAGTGAGAGAGAGAGACAGAGAGAAAGGTCTTCCTTTTGCCGTTGGTTCACCCACCACTGGCCACCGTAGCCGGCACATCACGCTGATCCAAAGCCAGGAGCCAGGTGCTTCTCCTGGTCTCCCATGCGGGTGCAGGGCCCAAGGACTTGGGCCATCCTCCACTGCCTTCCCGGGCCATAGCAGAGAGCTGGCCTGGAAGAGGGGCAACCGGGACAGAATCCGGCACCCCAACTGGGACTAGAACCTGGTGTGCCAGCGCCGCAGGTGGAGGATTAGCCTATTGAGCCGTGGTGCCGGCCAATCATTTATTTTTTTTTTTTTTTACGATTTATTGATTTACTTGAAAGAGTTACACATAGAAGGAGATGCAGAGAGAGGTCTTCCATCCATTGGTTCACTCCACAGATATGGCTGTAATGGCCAGAATGCATTGATCCAAAGCCAGGAGCTTCTTTCGGGTCTCCCATGCAGGTGCAGGGGCCCAAAGACTTGGGCCATCTTCTACTGCTTTCCCAGGCCATGTAGCAGAGAGCTGGACAGGAAGTGGAGCAGCCAGGACTCGAACTGGTGCCCACATGGGATGCCGGCGCTGCAGGCGGCAGCTTTACCCACTACGCCACAGCGCCGGCCCCATGTATTTGTTTATTTATTTTTAATTTTTGGGCATAGCAAAAATGTTGCTGCTCTATCTCTGATCCAGCTCCCTGCTGACGCACCTGGGAAAGCCGCAGAAGATGGCTTAAGTCCTTGGGCCCCTGCACCCACATGGGAGATCTGGATGAAGTTCCTGGCTCCTGGCTCAGTCTGGCCATTTAGGGAGTAAACCAGAGGATAGAAGATCTCTCTGTCTCCCTCTCCCTCTGTAACTCTGCCCTTCAAATAAATAGAATAAATTTTTAAAATATTTACTTATTATTTATTGCTTCTCGGCCTCTTGGTTAAGATCAAGTGTAGTATTTAAAGATTTACTTATTATTTTACTTGAAAGGCAGAGTTTCAGAGAGGAGAGAGGGAGGCATCTTCCATCCTGATTCACTCCCCCAATGGCCACAACAGCCAGAACTGGTCCAGGCTGAAGCCAGGAGCCTGGAACTCCATCAGGGTCTCCCACATGGGTGTAGGGGTCCAAGCACTTGGGCCATCTTCCACAGCTTTCCCAGGCCACAGCAGAGAGCCAGTTCAGAATTGGAGCATCCAGAATTCAAAGTGGCCTCCATATGGGTTGCTGTCATCACAGGCAGTGGCTTAATCCACTGTGTCACAATGCTGGCCCTTATTATTTATTATTTTTAACTTAAAGGAATGCCGGGCTCACCGTGTGCTGACTGCTTTCACGCTTAACCAGCTCAGACCTCAGGAATTCAAGAGGGCGTCCAGAGCTACTGTTGAATAGATGCCCTATTCAGGAGGGCATCCCTGCACCCCCTGCGGGGTCTTACCTGAGCTGACTTCTCACCGTTCTTTGCAAAGCATCATGGCCCAGGACCTCATGACTGAGTCAGCTCAGCAGCATTGGCATTTGGGACCAGATGAGTCTTTGTGGGGAGCTGTCCCGTGCATGACAGGACGGTAGTAGCATCCTTCACCTCCACCCAGGGACTGCTAACAGCAGCTCCCACCTTCAGGCCCAAGCAGACTAAACTGCCCCCTTCTTCCTAGCAGCCCAGGCCTGAGCCCCGGGTGCTGTTCTCTGTGATGCCAGTGTGAGCCCCAAGGTGTTCCCAGAACCCCGTGCTGTGAGGTTTGGGTATGGGTGTGGGGGTGCAGAATTCCAGAAACCCCCACAAACGGCACCTCTGTCCATCTGTACACCACCACCCCCAAGCACTCGACACTCAAGCCAGCCACCTGCCTGTCTCCCACTCTCCCCTCGATTGTCAAGGTCTTGTCGGTTTCCTCTCCGGAAGGTCGCTCGTGTCTCTCCTGCCTTTCTGTCCCCTGCCACTCTTCTCCATTCCAGACGCCTCTCTGTGCCCTGTTCTCATGGGTCTCCTGCCTCCTGTCCCCAGCCCAGTGCCGGCCAACCAATGGCTCGCTCCTCAGAGGCCCTCCCAGCTCTGTCTTGCCATGGCCGACTGTAGGGGTCAGCAGAGTTAGACGGTAAATGTTTTAGGCTCTTCAGGCCAAAGCAAAGCTATAATGCAGGCGCTTATGTAACCAGCGTAAGCCATTTAGAAATGTAAAAACCATTTGTGGCTTAGGGACTGGGGGGGGAAAAAAAACACACAGCTGATGAGCCAGACATGCCACTGGCTCTGGATTGCTCGTCGGTGGCCTGGGCAGCAGATGTGCTGGCCACTCGGCTCAGGTGCTGCCCACCCCTCTCTGACCCACTACCCTTTCTCATGCCCCACAACACCTGCCAAACCACTGCCTCTCTGCGCAGCCTAGCCGCCCTCCTGGTGCCCGGGGCCTCTTCTGCCACCGCTTCTGTGAAACCTTACCCCGTCCCCAGGGGTAGCTCAGCCCCTTACGCCTCTGCTGCGTTGCACCCTGCACCTCTTGGAGGGGGACAGTGACAGGTACGCCACCGAGTACCCTGTGGAGGAGGCTCCCTGCTCATCCTCACCAGCCTGTGAGGCAGCTGCTGTCATCCGCAGGCACAGAGAGGTTAAGCAGGTTGTCCAGGAGCACACAGGTTGCAGGCGGCAGAGCTAGGATCCTCACCAGGTCCTTCCGGCCGCACAGCCTGCACTGTTCCCGCTTGTTTAGTCGTACAGAGAGTGGATGTCAGAGTGAGGGCGCCACCCCCCCCCCCCCCCACGCAGGCTCCGCTGACCCAAGCAGCAGTGAAACCCGACTCGCTGAACAGAAAACCACCACCTGCTGACCGGCTGAGTTGTCTCAGAAGGACCAGCCCCTCCCATGTGTTTCTCTGCAGCCTGAGCGTTCTGCGTGAGTTTTGCAGTCGCTCTGCTCCCAGTGAGGTCCCTGCTCTTTTGCCAGGCTTAGAAATCCCACAGCGAGGACTTCCTTTGCATATAGGCCAGGGGGCGCAGGCGGAAAGAAGGTGCCTCCGCTCACAGGATTCACACACGTCCCTATCTCGCGGTTCAGCTTCAACTTTTTTTTGTTTTAAAGATGTATTTATCTCTTTGAAAGTCAGAGTTACACAGAGAGAGGAGAGGCAGAGAGAGAGAGAAATGTCTTCCATCCACTGGTTCATTTCCCAACTGGCCGCAACTGCACTGAGCCGAAGCCAGGAGCCACGAGCTTCTTCAGGAGCAGGGGCCCAAGGACTTGGGCTATCTTCTGCTGCTTTCCCAGGCCATAGCAGAGAGCTGGATCAGAAGTGGAGCAGCCGGGTCTTGAACTGGCGCCCGTATGGGATGCTGGTGCTTCAGGCCAGGGCTTTAACCTGCTGCACCACAGCGCCGGCCCCTCAACTTTCTTTTTTTAAAGATTTATTTATTTATTTTAAAGTCTGAGTTACAGACAGAGTTCACTCCCCAAATGACCGCAACAACAGGAGCTGGATCAGACTGAAGCCAGGGGCCAGGAGCTTCATCTGGATCTGCCATGTGGGTTCCGGAGCCCAAGTAATTAAGGCATCTTCCGAGGCTTTCCCAGGTGTATTAACAGAGAGCTGGATCGGAAGCAGGGCAGCTGGCACCTCTGACGGTAGCTTTACCAGCTGTACCACAGTGCCACCTCCCCTTTTTTAAGATTGATTTATTTTGAAAGAGTTGCAGACAGAGAGGGAGAGACAGAGATCTTCCATCCGCTGATTCAGTCCCCAGATGGACACAATATCCAGCACTGGGCTAGGCGGGAGCTAGAAGCTTCATCTTGGTCCCCCATGTGGGTACAGGGGCCTAAACACTTGGTCCATCTTCCTCTGCTTTTCCAGGCCATTGGCAGGGAGCTGGATTGGAAGTAGAGCAGCTGGGACAAGAACCAGCATCCACATAGGATGCTGGTGTCACAGGCGGTGGCTCTACCCGCTACACCACAACACTTGCCCCTCCACTTTATTTTGAGCTGTGGGTTTATGATGAGCTTTAAGAGATTATTGTAGGTCCCAGCAAAGTAATCTGCCTTCTTCCTCCTGCTAAGAAAGGTGAGTGGACACCTTGCCTCTCACGCCCTTCTGTCTTGGACAAAGTGTCATCCTGAATGGGATCACAGTCATTACGATCGAGAGCCAGTTGCCAACACCGTGAGCACGGGACACCCAGCAGTCCTAGCCTGGCCCGGCCCTGTCTCTGGCAGCTTGCCCGCAAGGCCACCGTCGTGAGTGACCCTGCAGTCTCCTGAAGTGACGCGGGGAACCCCTGCAGGGGGACCTCATGGCTTATGCTTCGGTGGCCTCCTCCTTTCCAGCAGACCCACACGGTACGGGAGTGCGTGTTAACGATGGCAAGAACAGCCTTGTAGAACTCTGCAGCCCCTCTCCTAGGCCTTCGTAGGCCAAGTATATCCTTAACTGCCTGCGCTGCATCTGTGCCTGCTGGGAGAGGTGGCCTGCAGGCACAGTCTTCACCTGGGGAAGCTACCTTTGCCCCAGTCTCCCACACTCCCGCTCTGCACTGTCTGTGGGGGCCGTCCCAGCCTGACTCCCAGCAGCTGGCACTGCTGTCCTGGGGGCCAGGTATGCGTGCATCAGGCAGCAGGAAGCCAGTGCGACCACGCAGCGTGCCGCCACCTCTCTGACTCTGCTCGCCTCCACAGCTGATGAGACAGCTGCGTCTCCCTGGCACAGTCACCCCAGCACCAGCTCTGAGTACTTCTAGGGCTTTTTGCCTTTTCTAGAAGAGAGGGCGGGGGGAGTCCCAAGTCCATTGTGTAGACAGCCCTGTTCTCGGAGCCTTCGCCGTGCCTTGCCTCACGTCAGACTTGGCGCTCCTTTCTCCCAGTCTCTCAAAATCGGCAGCAAAGAGGCCAGTTTGTTGAAATTAAATACACTGCGACAAAATGAAGGTAACCGTCGCCCAGGCCATCTGCTACCTGGCAGGTGTCCATGAGTCAGAGAGGAACGGAGACTCAAGTGTCTCCCCCTCTGTTACCATGATACCAGCTTAGCTCGGAGTCCTGGGGCGGGGGCCGGGGGGGTGGGGGTCAGCCGTGAACCCTACACACAGGGCCTCAGCCCTCAGAGTCAGGCCTGCTGCCACAGTCCTTCCTGGGCTTGATGACTGGCTGTAATGTACACCAAGGAGATAAAGCGGCCTTACCTGTTGGAGAGGGGGGGAAGAAGAGAAGGGAGTGCTATTTCTGGAGCCCCTGCTGCGTGCCAGGCCCCACGCTGGGAATGGCTGAGCAGGGACAGGGGCAGAGCCGATCGCTTCCCTGCTATGACAGTGCCTCCCTCCCACCCCCTGCGCAGCTGGCTTCCTGGCCGCAGCCTGTGAGGCAGGGCTGGGGAGGGCCCGCAGCGTCCTCGGCTCACCTTGTGTGGCATTCGCACCACCTGTTTTGGCTGCAGCGTGAGATCTGTGTTCTAGATAAGACGCGCTGCTGTAATCCCCAGCTCGCCTTTCTCACATCCTCGCTCCTGCTGGCAACGGACCGCCCCGTAGAAGAGCACGGTGGGCCTCAGGCCCAAGAGGCCCTGACCCCCCCCCCCCCCCGTGTTCCCTCTGGCCTCAGAAATGCGCTCTGACCCACGCGTGCTCAGGCTTCACCGGCAGCGGAGGCCCCTGGAGGAGGCAGGTGGCAGTCCTAGCCTTTCTGCTGCTCTGTGGGTCACCTGGTGACTTCTTTAGACCTGTTCTCTCCTCGGTTGTAAAATGAATGTTGGCCTTAAGCAGGCCGTGAGCTCAGGATCCCTGTAAAATTATAAACATACATTGTGGGCATTTTCCTTGGAACATGAGCCAGCGCTTTCTTGGGCGCTGGGAGTCTCTGCTGATTTGGAAGTGAAGAGCCAGCAGACTAGAGAGCTGCCCAGATGGGTACGGTTGCCCGGCTCTGCGTTTCCAGGAGAATTCTTCCCCCACCGCAAGACACCTCTGTATTCAGAAGATCTAGTTAGCGGCCATCTGTTGGGTTTAGGTTTCAGATGGACACACGATTGGCTTCCGCTGTCCTTGTATCAGGAAATTCTGAAGCAAGGAGTAGCGGGTTGGCAAAGCATCCCTCGCTTCACCAGGGTAATGGCCCCTGTCTTGGCAGCTGAAGCCCAGAGGCACGAGGTTGCTTCGTCCCCGTGGTTAGTGGCCTGCCCCCAGCCCATGGGAGCCTCCCATCCGGTCCATCCACCTTTATGGGTTTCCCTGTGAGCCTCGGGTCACCTTCAGTCTCCTGCAGGTGCCGCCGGGAGCTCCCCGCGGCTTCCCACGCCGTGCTGCGTGTCCTAGGTGGGTTTACGTGGCACGGAACGTGTGGCAGTCTCCGTGGAGACAGCCTGCCTGCCTCTGCGCTTCCGAGGCGAGGTGCAGCGTGCAGTGCTGTGCTGCAGCTCGGTTCTGAGCATGCCTGTGTAGCCCAGGCCCACCACGTGGGCAGAGAACCCACGCCCTCACTGGGGGCCCAGGAGGTCGTCAGCGTGCCGCGGGCATCGCTCTGTGCTGTGGACGCTGTCTCAAACCGGGGCAGGGCCACACTCTCCAGTCGGCGCTTACTCAGGAGGGCTGAATTTCAGACTCTGTTCTTGACTTCTTCCTTCTAATATTCTTTAAAGTGACACATAGTTGTACCTCCCGCCTCTGGGGTCCTCGTGCTACGTTCTACTTCTGTGAGATCCACTTTGTCGGGTTCCACAAGTGCGTGACAGCAGGCATCATTTGTCACTTAATAGCATGGCCTCATCCATATTGCTCCAGATGACAGGATGTCACCTCTCTATGGCCGAAGAATGTCCATCGTGTGAATGGCTGCTACTTTCTGATCCATTCACCCACGGATGGACACTCGGGCCAGTCACCCTCCCTGTCTTGGACACTGTGAACAGAGCCGCAGCGAACGGGCGTGAAGGTGTCTGATTGCTGGCTTCATTGCCAGTGGATGTGCACCTGGGGTAGGGAGCACTGCTGGGCCAGGCTGTCTTGAGATAGCCCCTTCTCCTGCACAGTGTATACCTGGGGGGGGGCGCTGCTGGGCCAGGCTGTCTTGAGATAGCCCCGTGCCCTGCACAGTGTACACCTGGGGAGCGCTGCTGGGCCAGGCTGTCTTGAGATAGCCCCGTCCCCTGCACGGTGTACACCTGGGGGGTACTGCTGGGCCAGGCTGTCTTGAGATAGCCCCGTCCCCTGCACGGTGTACACCTGGGGGGTACTGCTGGGCCAGGCTGTCTTGAGATAGCCCCATGCCCTGCACAGTGTACACCTGGGGGGCACTGCTGGGCCAGGCTGTCTTGAGATAGCCCCATGCCCTGCACAGTGTACACCTGGGGGGCGCTGCTGGGCCAGGCTGTCTTGAGATAGCCCCGCGCCCTGCACGGCACCTGCTCCCTGCACCTCCACATCCGTTTCCCTTGCACGAGGCCTCAGTGGGCGGCCTCTGTGGTACTGACTTCTCTCGTGAGACAGGCAGGATGGAAGCAGAACGTGTCACATGTGACCGGGAAGCGGCTGCTGGCTCCCTCCTCTGACACAGTGGCTGGAAGGGAAGCTAAGCCAGCGTCACTCGGTGTTTGTGAGAGATGACCTGGCGATGATGATGGATCACAGAGTTTTATCCTGGTCGACTCCCCGTGGTTTACTCATGAGGATTCTGAGCTTCGGAAAAATCGAGGGGCTGGTGCCACACGGGCAGAAGCAGAGAGCAGGCCTCACTAATGGTTCCCTGGCCTTTCAACAAACCACTGCCGCCCTAAATGTCCCCCCAGTGGCAGGGAGAGCTGGAATCCCATGCCGAGCCTGCAGCTACCCTCTCCTGCACAGACCTTGAATTCCAAGCTGAAAAGTGCCACTCAGGCCTGGTAGTTACTTTTTTTTTTTTTTTTAAGATTTATTTATTTATTTGAGAGGCAAAGTTACAGAGAGAGAGAGGGAGAGACAGAAAGAGAGGTCTTCCTTCCACTGGTTCACTCCCCAGATGACCACAACTGCCAGTACTGGGCCGATCTGAAGCCAGGAGCCAGAAGCTTCCTCTGGGTCTCCAGGGAGCAGGGGCTCAAGCACCTGGGCCGTCTTCTGCTGCTTTCCCAGGCCACAGCAGAGCTGGATCAGAAGTGGAGCAGCCGGGACTCAAACCAGTGCCCAAATGGAATGCTGGCACTACCGAAGGAGGCTTAACCCACTGTGCCACAGCACCAGCCCCAGGCCTTATAATTATTGACAAATAAAAAAGTTGATGGCGCAGGTGTTTGGCCAATTAAGAAACCACATCCCTGGGGTTGGTGCTGTGGCATAGCAGGTAAAGACACCACCTTCAGTGCCAGCATCCCATATGGGCACCGGAAGAAGCTCCTGGCCTTTCAAGTAAATAATCTTTTAAAAAAGTGGAAACCACATCCCCTGTTCTGGGTGCAGTGCCCTGCTCTGAGCTGCAGGTTCCTGCCAGGCAGCCGGTGATACCACCCACCTGGGAGACCTGGATTGAGTTCCTGCCTCCTGATTTTGGCCCTGGACAAGCATTGGAGGGGTGAACTCTGTGTGTGTGTGTGTGTGTGTGTGTGTGTATCTTTCTAACTTAAGGAAAACACACACACACATACACATACTTCTGTAATTTTAAAACACTCTTATTTGAGAAAAGAAAAAAAAATGTTTCCATCCAGTTCACTTCCCAGCCTGGGCCACAGATAGGCCAGGGCGGAAGCCTGGAGCTGGGAATCTTACCCAGATCCCCCACAAGGGGGCAGGAAGTCAGGTACTTGAGCCATCCCAGGGTCTGCATTGGCAGGAAACTGGAGTCCG
The DNA here is from genome assembly GCF_051225735.1 of Oryctolagus cuniculus. NCBI lineage: Eukaryota > Metazoa > Chordata > Mammalia > Lagomorpha > Leporidae > Oryctolagus > Oryctolagus cuniculus. Next base: position 182,266,127 of record NC_142868.1, read on the forward strand.
GAGCCGAGCCGGAGCTGGGACTCAGACCCAGCAGGGTGTAGGCCTGTTAACCACTAAAGGCCTCTCCAAGAGGCCAAGACCTCTGGTCGTGTTGGCCAGGCTGCTGTCCTCAGGCCCCAGGCACTTTGCTCAAGTCAGGAAGAGTTTTCTTGGTGTATCCCTGCCTCTCTTCACATCCACTGGCCTCTTCCCTGGGGTCTTTGGCCAGCTGTGAGGACCCCTGGCCCTGGTCTCTCCAGTGTCCATCATCTGGGTCTGATCTAATAAGGCATTTTTTAAGAACCAACCTTGATATATGAGTTGCTACATAACAAATTACCCCACAACTTAGGGGCTTGAAATAACAGGATTTAGTACCTTGCAGCTTCTGTAGGCCAGAAACCCAGGCAGTTTTTCTGGCTCCTTCAACTCAGGCTGTGCCACAAGGCCACAGCCTCCTCAAGTCTCAACAGCTCACATGCTTGTAGGCAGGATTCAGGTCCTCCTGGGTTGCTGGACTTCCGGCCTGGTATACACATGGTTTTGTGCTACGTGGGCCTCCCAGGAGGGTAGCTCACTGGACGGCAGCTGGCTGCATTGGGGCAAGCAAGCAGGAGTGGGCAAGAGCGAGAGTGTATGAGCAAGACAGTCACAGCCTTTTATAGGAAGGGGCAACCCCTGCCTGTGATTCCTAAGAAGCCACTAGGCCCAGCCCACGTTCCAGGGGAGGGGGTCATTTGGGGCCACTCCGAGGTCTGGTCAGCACACTCGGTTGTCTGGTGAACGCGCTCCACACGAAGCTCTGTGGAGGACCAGGCCCCCGGCACTCCCTGGGGGTGAGGGCCTGCCTTGGCTGCTTTCCCACTTTCCATTACAGAAGAAAAGGGGTCAGAAAGGCGATGCACTTCGTTGTCACATCACAAGTACCTATTAAACATTTACCTGTGCTGAGCACAATGGGGCAGAAATTTAAGAAGCGACAAAGTGCTGGGGCGGGAGAGGCACAGGGTGTGTGCGGGCATCCCCGGAAGATCCCGTCTCACCCTGGTGGAGGTGGCCGTGAGCCTGACCCCTAGAGAGCCATCAGGAGCTGGGCAGGCAGCTCAGAGGGTGGTGCTCTGGCAGAGAACACGGGGGTGGGGGGTCGAGCCCCTGCCTGCACTCCTGCTTTGCTGTGAAATGCGCCCAGTGGCAGAGTTCATCTCCTCCTCCCAGAACCGCCCGGTCCCTGTGCTTTCTGAGCCTCAGCTCGGGCCCGGCCTAGCGTGCAAGTGGCCCGGGCTGCACAGAGGGGTGGCTGCAGCTTGCCTCGCCCACCAGTCAGGACGCCCCACCAGCCTGACCCTGCATGAACCGGAGTTCTCCCGGACGCCTGGCACTAGGCTGGCCCGGTGTGATCCTCCAGCACAGGGCAGGGGTCGTGAGGCCCGTAGGGAAAAGAAGGCTTTCCCAGCCATCCAAACAAAGGCGACTTTGAGAGTCTGGTGGCTGCCTTCCTCGGAGGGCGTGGGCTGGGCAGTAACCCAGGAAGAGGGCCTGGTTCTTCTGATGTGAGCAGCAGGTTTCACTTCCTGATCCTAAACCTGCAGCCACACGTGGCGCCCGCCCCTCCCCCCAGCATCATTTCCATATTAAAATGTGTGTGCTTGGAGGCTCAGGTTCTTGTTCTTCAAAAGCAGCCACCACACCCAGCTCAGGTCCCCAGGCAGCGGTGCTGGGCCCAGAACCCATGGAGGGAGGCTGCCAAGGACCACGGTGTGCCGAAAGCCCGATGACTGGTTCTCACAGCCGGTGCTCCCTGGCCTCCTGCTCAGACATCGGAATTCCCAGACTGCCCTGTTGCACGGTCCGCATGTGACCCCATCGCACCTGTAAACGCGCTAAACTCATCACACACCTTGGGAGAAACACCGGCTGCCGTGGTAAGTGGGGTCACCCTTGGGGAAGCCCACACAAGCCAGGCAGCCGCCTCTCCTCTGCTCCCCTCAGCCCTCAGAGGCCCAGGAGGGGCCCTGTGGTTGCCCACACCCCAAGCTGTGCCCACTCAGGACGGCCCTGCAAAGCCGGGCATGCACATCTTGTTCTCGCTCCTCTCACCCCAGCATCTTTGGGGCTGAAACTGCTGGGTCCGGCCGCTCCGTCTCCAGCCAAGTCTCCAGCTCTCCTCCTCACACGGGAGGCAGCACCCTGAAGTCCTAAAAATCCTGAATTTCATCCATTAGCGTGTGTTCCCTGCTTGTAGAAAGGCTCATGGTGATTGTAATTGCATACAAAGTGGAGGGGAGGAAAGGAAGGCTGGCCAGCACTGTGGCGCAGTGGTTAAAGCTGCCGCCTGCGACGCCGGCATCCTATGTGGATGCTGGTTCTAGTTGCAGTGGCTCCACTTCCTATCCAACTCCCTGCTAACGTGCCTGGAAAAGCAGCAGAGAGCCCCAGATGAAGCTCTTGGCTCCTGGCATTGGCCTGGCCCAGCCATAGCTGTCATGGCCATTTGAGAAATGAACCAGAGGATGGAAGATTGTCTGCCTCTGTCTTTCCCTCTCCCTCTGCCTCTCTGTAACTCTGCCTTTCAGTTAAAGTAACTAAGCCCTTTAAAAAAAAAAAAAAAAAAAAGTGGAGGGAGTCCTCAGAGTACAGTGATTGGCATGGCACAGGATAATAGTCTCTCTGTGTACGTAAACTGGGAAGAAAATGTAAGTTAATGCATAGATAGATACATAGAAAGAAAGAAGAAGAAAGAAAGAAGATACATAGAAAGAAAGAAAGTAAATAATAAGATGTCTGTAGCCACTGAAAAAAATAGAATATTTCACAAGAATGGACATATTTAACTGTTAATACAAAAATATTATACAAGTTAAGCAATAATAGCATACCTAGCAAAAAGATTCCCTTGTATGCAGTGGTATAGATACACCACATTGTCAACCCATTCACCCATTGATGGGCTTTGCGTTGTTCCTGTGTTTTGCTATTGAACTGTTGCTGATGAACCTTTGTGTACAGTTGTGGGTGGATATGTGTTCATTTCTCTCGGACAGATTCTCAGGAATGGAATTTTTCTGGTCACATTTTAAGAAACTGCCGACCTGGTTTCTAAAATGACTGTACCTTTTACAGTCCGATCAGCAATGTACAAAGGTTTCAGTTTCTACACATCCCTGTGCATCTCTCTGATTGGAGCTGTTGTGTGGGTATTAAGAGTTATTAATGTGTTTTCAATCTCCATTTCCCAGTGACTGTTCCTGTTGAGTGCTTTTCACATGATTGTTAGCCAGTTTGTGCGTTCTCCTGGTGAAAGGTCTACTCCAGTCTTTGTGCCTTTTGTATTTGGGTTGTTTGTCTTCCTACTATTGAGTTGTAAGAGTTCTTTATAAGTTCTTGATGTGCACATACTATTCCCAGTGTGTGACTTACTTTATTTTTCCTAATGGCATCATTTTAATAATAATTTTGTAGGGCTATAACTCACACCCCTCACAGTCTGCTATTTTGAAGTGTAAAATTCAGTGGTTTTTAATGTAATCACAGAGTTTTGCAAGAACCATCATCACAATTTTAGAACACATCATCACCCTACCCATTAGCAGTCACTGCTCATCCTGCCCCAACCACTAATCCGCTTTTTGTCTCTCTGGATTTGTCTGTTTATTCTAGACATTTCATATAAGTGGGATCACACAGTGTGTGGTCTTTGTGACTGATTTCTTTCATTTAGCAAAATGTTTTCAAGGTCCACCCATGTTGTAATACCTGTCAGTACTTCTCTTTTTATTGCTGGGTAATATTCCATGTATGTAATATATATGTATGTAATATGTATGAGTATGCTGCATTTCAGTTAAATCATTCATTGATGGACATTTGAGTTATTTCTGCTTTTTGGCTTTTTTTTTTAACCTAAAGACAGGTGTATTTAATTATTTATTTGAAATAGTTAAGGGACTGGCACTGTGATACAGCAGGTTAAGCTGCCACCTGCAGTTCCAGCATCCCATATGGGCACTGGTTCGAGACCTGGCTGTTCTACTTCCAATCCAGCTTCCTGCTAATGTGCCGGGAGGGCAGTGGAAGATGACCCAAGTCCTTGGGCCTTCTGGAACCCATGTGGGAAACCTGGAAGAAGCTCATGGCTCTTGGCTTCAGCCTGGCCTAGCCCTTGGCCATTGCAGCCATTTAGAGAGTGAACCAGCAGATGGAAGCTCGCTCTCTCTCTCTCTCTCTCTCCTCTCTCTCTCCTTCTCTCTCTCTAACTTTGCGTTTCAAGTAAATAAATAAATATGAAAACACAGAGTTAGAGGGAGAGACAGGGAGACAGGATCTTCCATCTGCTGGTTCACTTCCCAGATGGTCACAATGGCCAGAGCTGGCCTAGGCCGAAACCGGGAGCCAGGAGCTGCATCCAGGTCTCCCATGTGGGGAGCAGAGGTCCAAACACTTGGGGCATCTTCTGCTGCTGCTTTCTTCAGGCCATTAGCAGGAAGCTGGATGGGAAGTGCAGCATCTGGGACATGAACCAGCACCCATACAGGATGCCGGCATCACAGACAACAGTGGCTTTACTCACCACACCACACCATGCCATGCCACGCCACGATGCTGGCCTCTTGTTGGCTAAGTTGAATAATGCTGCTTCCATGAACGGTTGTGCAGATTGTTGTGTGGACATACGTTCCTCTCTCTTGGGTGTGTATCTAGAACTGGAACTGCTGGGTCACCTGGTACTCAACGTTCAACCTTTAGCTCAGCCACCAGGCCGTTTTCCCGAGCAGCTGTTCGTTCCCTTCTCCATTTCTCTCAGCAGTGTGTGGAGGTTCCTGGGGCTCTGCAGCCGTGCCTACACTTAGCACCTGCCTTTTTTGATCACAGCCATCCTAGTAGGTAAAGTAGTATCTCATGGTCTCGATTTGTGTCTGCCCAGGGCCTAGTACTGGTGAGCATCTCTTCTGTGCTTATTTGGACACTATGCGTCTTAGCCGATTCAGATTCTTTGCCCAGTTGAAAATTAGGTTATTTGACCTGTTACTGAACTGGAAGAGTTCCAGGTACAGATCCATTATCAGACACGTCGTGTGCAGAAGTTCTGTGCCTGCCTGTGGCTTGTCTTTTGCTTTCTCCGTGCTATCCTTTGAAGCACAGAAGTTTGTTTTGTAGCTTCTGCTTCTCATATGCTCTCCTACCCAAGGTCATAAGGCTTCTCCCTGTTTTCTTCCAAGAGTTTTGTAGGTTTAGCTCCCGTGCGTAGGTTATTGAGCCATTCTGAGTCCATGTGTCCATGTAGTGTTTAATGATGCTTTTTGAAGAACAGAAGCTTTTAATTTTGATGAAATTCAACGTGTCTTTCATATAGCTTGGTTTTGGTGTCACATCTAAGAAATCTGCCTAACCCATGTCTGCAAAGATTTCTTTATGTTTTCTTTGAGAAGTTTTACAGTTTTAGCTGTTATAGTTACTTTGATCCCTTTCAAGTTAGTTTTTTAAAATGACATGAGACGTGAGGGTCTGTGATCATATTTATTTGTGTCCTGGAAAGAGTCCAGGAAGTGTGCTAAGTGATAAAAGGAAACTGCGAAACCATGTGTGCAGTATACTACTACTCACGCACAGCTTACAAGTATAAGATGCACAGATATGCGGGTACACGGGGTGAGAAGTTTCACACCCAGCTCTCTGACAGTGGCCGCCACCGAAGGGGTAAGAAAAGGAACTGGGAATGGCAAGAGCAGTGGGCACGGAGCTCCTCAGGTTTATCTGCAGTACTTCCAGGTGGAAATAAATGTGACAGGGTCACGTGTGTCGGTTTGGAGTGGTTTATATCACACTTTCTGGTTTTCCACCTTTGTAAACTTCTCAAGTTAAAATCCACACACATAGAAATGACTCAGAGGTAAGACCAGCACCAAGACCAGAAACCGTTTCTGTCGAGGTCAGTGCCCGGCCGAGCCAGGGCCGAGTCCCTCTGCTGCGGGCCTTCCGAGCCTGGTTCCTGGGAAGATAGGGGTCTTCGTTTGCGCTCCTCCCTCCTTGGCTTGTATTCTCCCAGTGCTGCTTCTGCAGAAAGCCCCAGCTCTGCCGCACGCAGCAGCCCCAAGGAGCAGCCCCCTGCCCTGTGAGCTGCCTCTGTTCAGTTTCCATCTTGCATTGTGCTTTCCCATCCCCCCAGCCTGTGGTGTGTGGTTGGTGGGGGCCCTGGGAGAGGCCTCGCTGACCCGAGCCCTGGGCCGCAGCCTGACCCTCTGGGTGGCGAGCCCGGCACAGGCCCGTGGCTCTGCTCATCTTTGGTTCTCTATTAACTGGACAGGGAAGCCTGGCCCTTCCTGCTGTGGCTGTTGGGGGATCAGAGGAGAGTGAGTGCATGAACCGGCGCGTGCACAAATGTGTCTGTGAACAAACAGGCAGGACGTCTGCATCTTCCTCCCTCCTGGCCCTCCAGCAGCTGACCCCGCCGCCGGCCCCCTCGGCCTCCCTGAAATGCCCCCTTCGCGCCAGGCTCTCCTTCCCCTTCCTCCTCTCTCCAGTCCTGGGGCAGCCTGGGCGTTCGCTTCACACATGGCCAAGCCCGCGCCAGCTCCACCTGGCTTTCCCTTTCCTCAGAGATACCTGAGCTCCCCTGTTCTCTCTCTGACCCTCCCAGGCGCAGGCCGCGGGGTCCCCGCACACGTCACCCACTCACGGAGGTGGCCGCCCCATGCCCATGCCCGTCCGCTCCACATCAGCCGGCTCCACGCCCACCCACTGCCCGCAGGACTCACTGAGCGGCGTCGGCGGAGACGTGCAGGAGGCGTTCGCACAAGGTGGGTGCTTGCCGCATGGCACAGGGAGGGGTCATCCCGCAGTTTCTGTGCTTTTGTTGAAAGCTCTTGGCTTCAGTGTGGGATTAAGTCAGGTGCTGGCCCCTTCCTGTTAGATGGGCCGGTCTCCAGTAGCAGGTACACACACAGCAGCCGTGTGGGGGAGCTGGGGCGCGGGGCTTGTGCTTTGGACCTTGTCCCCTTCAGAGGAAGTGGATGGAGTAGCTCTCAAGTCATGCCCCCAGCCCTGCAAGCCTTGGGCGCAAGCACAGGATGGGCACATGGACTCCACACACCACCCTGCGAGGGCACGGCCGTGTGAGGCTCAGCGACACTGAGAAGTTGGGTGGGAGACGAGGGGCTCAAGCAGGAAGTCTTGGGGGCAGGGGACAAGGAGGGGTGCTGGCGAGTGAATTCCGCCCGCAGCTGACCAGCACCTCCATGTACGGCTCGCTCTGGATCTCAGCTCTGCCGCGCAGGGAGAGGCGGCGGCGGCCGTGAGGACGGGGCTGGGGCTCCTCTTGCTCCTGCTGTGCCCGGGAGCAGGTGGAGCTGCCGCAGCCCCGTCTCCCCGCAGGCGTCCTGCACCTGCGTGCCAGGGCCTGGCAGGATGAGGCGTTTACCCAGCTCTCCTCTCCGTGCCCACCGCCCTGGCATCGCCGTCTGCTGACTCCCCTCAGGTACGAGGAGAAACCTGCGCAGTGACCTGCTGGTGGCTGCCGACTCCATCACCAACACCATGTCATCCCTGGTGAAAGAGCTCCGATCAGGTGAAGCCCAGAGCTCCCCCGCGGCACACGCGGCCTCGTCTCACCCCTCAGTCTTTGCCTTCTAGGGTGCGGCGGAGGGCGGCGCCCACAGAGCGTGAGCCCGGGGGTGGGGACGGTCACACATTTAGCTCGACCTGCCTTGCGGAGCCAACACAGTTCTGAGTGTAAGGAATCCAGATCTGCACCCGGCAAGGCCCCTTCGTGCCTGCCCTGTCTCCGCCTGCGCTTCCTGCACAGCCGCTCCCTCCCTAGGCCTGGCCGCATCTCGGTCAGAAGCTTTTTCCGGGATGTCTGGACTGGTGTCGGCCACCAAAGCGCTGGACTTCCTCCCTCCGCCTCTCTGCTCTCTCCTCCTCCGTCTGGCCTTGAAACCCCAGCCCCTGCTCTGTCCGCCACTCAGCTCTGACTGCACCTGAAGCGCACGACCTGAGCCTGTTGCTTCCTGTGCTCCCCACCTGACTTCTCGCTCCGTCTTTCCCTCACTCAGTACTGCAGCGGCGTCCTAGAGGCCCCTGTTTCATGGCCTCTCCCTACACAGAACCCGGAGGGGGTGGGGAAGAAAAGCCACTCGGGTGCCATCATCACCCCAGGAATGCCCGTGGCTCCGCCAGCCTTGCAGCTGCCCGACACCTCTTGTTTTCCAGGGCTGGGGCTTCCACGGCGTCCAGGAAGCGAGTGGCCCCTTCCTGCGCGCCGTGCTCGCTCGCGCCAGGGCCCGCCTCGTCTCCGTTCACTCGTCGTGTGCTTCGGAGCACCCGGCAGTAGCTGCAGAAGGTTATTCAGTAGAAACCTGGGCAGCTTTTTCACAGCCATTCCAACACGTACACCTCGACTGAGACAGCCCTGGGTGTGTGCAGAGCCATGCAGGGAAGTCCTACCCTTCCAGGGCTGTCGGGGGCTCCCCAAGGTCTGGCCCAAGTCAGCCTGCTTTCCCTGTAGAATTAGCAAGGGGCCCAGCAGGTTTTAAATCTGAACGGGTTAGGATCAGCCACTAGTGCTCTGCTCTCTGGTGGCTTCTCGGGCCCCTGTCTCTGGTCCTCCGCCTCCTTCACAAAGGGGGCCAGGGCCTGGGCATGACTTCCCGATGTCCCTGCCCCAGACTCCAGCCATCCTAGCATCCAAGGACATTCCCAAGGGCTCCAGGCTGTGGAAATGACCTTCCCTCATGTCCTGTGGCTGCTCGTTAGGGTTTGTGCAAACTAGGTGGCTGGCACACTCCTCACACGAGAGTGAGGGTGCAGTTGGACAGCATGAAGCCCTGAGCCCCAGAGGCCTCGCTCCATGGAAAGCACACATCTGTGGGGAGACTCCGGGACCCCCCAGCAGGAGAGGATGCCGACTGGAAGACGCCTCAGAGATCAACGCCGCAAGCGATTGCCTGGCAGAAGTAAAATCCTTGCATGCAAGGAGGCCAGCACCAAACTCCTGCCTCCCTCCTCCCCGGCGCCTCCAGGTTTCCATCAGGAGGAGAGGGCCGTGCAGACCTCTCGACGCGTGTTCTGGGCAGGTGCACGCTGCCTGTGTCCATGGTTCGTCTTCCCGTCTGAGAAACATGCTCACAAGTGACGGGATCCCAGAGCTGGGACGGCCCTGACGAGTCACTGGGTCCCACTTGCCGCCCAGGACAGTCCTGCTTGGACACTGCCAGGGAGCTCATTCAGGGCCAGCCCTTGCCACCAGGGAGCCACAGCCTGCCTTCCTGTAGCCAATTGCTGGTGCCCCCGGCAGCCACCCGAGGAACCCGGTGTGGCCTCTGCAGCTTCAGCTCCCGAGTGGATGGCGGACAGCATGGGTCTCCGAGCTCCTTCACCCAGTCCCTTCACCCTGCTGGACCACCCCAGGACGTAGCCCAGTTCTCCACAGCTCCAGTGCGAAGTGGGCACCCAGGGCCAGCGTCCTCACCACTCCTAACTCAGGGGGTCTCACCCTGCAGAGCGCACAGGGTGAATCCCCCCCAGGGACCGCAGATGGCACTGGCTGTCTCTCACACAGCCGCTCAGCACTGTGCCGTCACTTTAAGTTTATCCTCAGCTAAAACACTAGGTTTTTTTGTTTGTTTGTTTTGTTTTGTTTTTTGAGCCAGTGTTAATTTAGGCATGCCCGTACCACGCACTGCTACAGTAACTTTCCTGGATCTGAATGCAAGATGTGCATTAGGGAACACCCAGGCTCCCCAGTCACCAGGGTGGCCGGGGCAGAGCCAGCAGCACAGTGGGCGGCATCAGATGCTCTGCTTGCTGTGGGCCCAGGGCAGCTGGGCTCCGTTCCACAGTGCTGGGGCCTGGGCCTCGCAGGGTGTGGCCCAGACCTGGGGATGGTCCCCGCCTCCCGCCTTTGTGCTGCACGGAAGGGTCACTGGCCTCCTTGGACTTGTTTCCACAGCAGAAGAAGATGCAGACGAAGAAGACGACAAGATGCAGAACGGCAAAGACAGAGGTAAAGGCAGCGCGCGTGACACCCAGCCCCTCCCCTTTGTCTCTGCTGCCCTCCCCCCCCACCCCACCCCGCCACCTCCCCTCCCGGGTTCCTCCCACCCACTCTCCCGTCAGCCAGTGACGTCAGTGGGTGCACAGAGGCTTCCTGAACCCCTGCTGCGGGGGTGGGGGCCGGGGCGGGGCTGAGGATGCAGATGAAGGAAAACCTAAGGTGGACCCTCGGCCTCCAGGGGCTTACAGTGTGGTTGGGAAAGCAAGATGGAGACAGGCAAAATAAGCAGCCACAGTGGTCCGGGAAACTGCGCGGGCTCCCTGAGAAGGGAGAGACGGCCGTGGGCTGGAGTCGCCCTGTGCTTTCGTGGAGAATAGAGGGGAAAGTTGTCAGCAAAGCCGAGGCCAGCCGGGCCTCCCTGTTCTCACTGGATACAGACCTAGTCCGTGTGGGGAGAGCTGTGCTCGGCACTTTTCCTGTTATCCCGGGACGTTTGAGAGTCAGCTGTTATCTCCGCCAAATATGACTCTCTGTTGCTGGATTCCTCCAGAGTGTAGGCTCCCAAGGCAGAGGCCTCGGCCCGTTCTGTCCATGCTGTCTCTCCACGCAGCCCCTAGGACGACGCCTGGCACATAGTAGGACGTCAGTGCGTGAACCTGGTGCTCCGTAGGAGGATACTGTTGGGGGAGGGGGGACACGGAGTGGCTGGTGTCCCCGGGAGGCCAAGCTGCCTGCTGCCCGCCGAGCACAGAGCTCGTCCTTCTCATCTGCCCTCCCAGCTCCAGAGGGGAGCAGACGTGGCGGTGTAAGTGGCAGGGCCTGGCCTCGGCTCGGGAATCTCTACCTTCAATGCCCGCGCTTTAGCCTGAGCAGAACCAGGAGGCCGAGCCCGGCAGGAAGGTCTCGGGGACAGGTGGAGCGGGGTCCAAGTGGGAGATCGAGGGCAGGAAGCTGGCAGGATGGTGGTTCCGGAGCCGCCGGAGCGGTGCATGCGGGTAAGGGGGAGGGGGTGACCGGAGCTACCAGCAAGCACGCCGAAATGGCCCAGGGGCGCAGGAAGAGAAGGGGAGCACTGTAGGTGCTGAGGTGTGGCGAGTCGGAACAGGGCCCCGGCGCGGGTGGACGGCAGAGATGGTGAACCGAGGTGAACGCCGTAGTCGGCATGGACGCCAGGAGGTCAGAAGCAGGGAGCAGCCACGTTCCCAACACCCAGAAACACCGTGGAGAAAAGTAGAGAAGACTGCTCCCCCATGCAGAGGGGAAGGACGTAGGGCAAGAGGTGGAGAGGAGAAGACACTCCGCACGCATGCACACGTGTGCACGCACACGCTCCAGCCAGATGCCGGCATCCACGTGCGGTGGCCCTGGCTGGACACTGAACAGCTGCTGCCAAGGCCTCGCCTGCTGCACAGCCTCCTCCCGCCGTGACCTCTCCTTGGGTCGCCGGGGATGGGTCCCAGCCGCCCGGCCTGTGTAGCGTGGACCCCCACCTTGTCCCGTCCTGTCTGAATGTGGGCAGTGTGGTTCCCCGTGCCCGCCACTGCCCGCCTCAGGGCTCTGCCCTTGCCCTCGAGGTGTGCCAGCAGTATTTCCGTCTCTCTCTGCGGCTCGTAGCACCGCCTCACCTCTCCACGAATACACCAGAGCATCCATCCACAGGGAGGCCTTTCCTGGACTTGGATTGCCGTGGTTTTGGGCGTGGACTAAGAGCCCGGGGCGAGGCCTGAGCAGTGTTTTAGAAACGTTTGACTCTCAGGGTAGCAAGGGTACAGTGTAGCTCGCGCGTGGCTGTTGCCTGTGGGTGGGCCTCCTGCTCCTCTGCTGGGGTCCAGACAAGCCCCCCCTGCCTTATGCTCCCTGTGCCCGGATTCCCCCCCCCCGCCCCGCCCCAGGTAGGGAGCTGTCAGGCCTGTTTGCACCCTGCGGACCCCTGGTGCAGCGGCCCCTCCGTGAGAATGGAGGCAGGCTCTTGAGGGCCCAGGCTGTGCCGGCACCTTCAGGGTGAGCAAGAGCCAGGCCACGAGCGTCTGGGGGCAGCGCACTGCAGGCAGGGGATCCCAGCGGCCCCACGCAGCTGCCCCATGTTTGCGGCCATGGCCATTTCATGTTGGTCGCGGTGGCGGGTGTAGACAGTGTGAGTCCACCCAGATCTCCAGGAGAGGCAGGAAGGGCCCCAGAGCAGCAGGGGTGACGGCGTGTGTTCTCTCTGCCCCTGCGCACAGGTTAGCAGAGCAGCGGGCACACAGAGAAGCCCGGTGAGTACAGTGTCCGCGGCCCCTCCCTTCTCCTGGGTCTCCGGTCCCCCCCCCCCGCCCCGTGTTAAGCTGCAGGGCCGGGGCAGCGCTAACAGTGAGGAAATGAGCCCGCTGTTCCGTGTGCCCGTGGTGGCCGCGGACCCAACTCAGCTGGCTGCACAGGGCTCAGCCTGCGCCTGGGCTCTGCCTCCTGTCCCCATTTCCCACCGACACAGTCCACTTCTCTTCTGGGAGCCCGACCACAGCCAGTGTGCCCCTGGGCCCCTGTCGGTCAGCACTGGCAGCTGTTGAGCCCGCAGGGTCATGCTGATGCAGACGGGCCTGGCCGAGCTGTCCCTCTTCTGTCCAAAAATCAGATGAGTCTGAGCGCAGTGGCCCCACGGGCACGTGGGCGGGCCTCTAGGAAGCGTCTTCCCGGTGTTTCACCCCACCGCCTTGCCTTGCCCGCCCCAGCTTCCAGGCAGGCCCGGGGAGGCGAGGGGCGCAGGGCCGCTGCCTCAGCTGGTTCAAGTGTGCATTCCCTGGGGACAGCCAGGAGACCCCAGTTTTAGATGATTTCCCTCCCCCACTTCTTTCTCTTTAAACCCTAGACATCTCCCTCAGGTCACACCTTCAGGGTGGAAAAGCCACGGCCGGCACCCAGAAAAGGGGCTTTCTCAGAACCTTCCTGGCCGCCTCCCAGGACAGCCCCAGGCCCTCCCTGGCCCTCTCACCCCCTACCCTTCCAGCCCCTGGGAAAGTCAGGAAGAGCCTCGCCCGGCAGGGCCCGCCATGGCCCCTGTCTCCGCGACACGGAGGGGACCTGGGAGGAGGGGGAGGGCGCACCTGCGGCAGCCAGGGCCCCACCCCGGGGCTCGGAGCCAGGGCTGGGGTCGGCGGCCTTCTGCCTCCAGAACCTGTCCTCCGTGACCCGCCCCAGGGGCCAGGAATCCCCGCTCCCCTGCCCCGCCCTCGGCGGCGGCGCGCGCATCCGTGTGCTCCGGGCCACACTTGGGCCCAAGAAAGCGCCGGCGCCCGCGGCGCGTGACTAACGGTGCGTCTGTCTCATCAGGCCCGCAGGACGAGGAGCACGCCGGCCCCGACACGACGAAGGCACGGGCGTCCGCCCGGAGGCGCATTCCTGCCCGGCCCGCCGCCGCCGCCGCACACCTGCACCGGGCCTGCGGGCGCCGGGCGGAGCGCGGGGACGCGCGAGCCGGCGCGGGGCAGGGGCTCGCCCGGGCGCCGGAACTGGCCCCGGAGGTTGGAAAGAGAAAAAAGAAAAGGCACGGAGCGTTGTCGTGTGTGCTTGTGCGTGCGTGCGTGTGTGTCGGTTCTGACGGGGCGCCCCAGCGCGGGCGGGACCTCCGCGAACCCACGCCTCCCTCCGCCAGGGGGCGCTCGGGGGGGCGCCGTTCCCACGCAGCCGCTCCCCGCGGGCTTGCGCGCAGCTCGGGCACGTGACGCTCAGTCCAATTCCTGGTGATTTTCATTTATTTTTTTTCCCTCCTCCCCGGGTTCCAGGATGTTATTTTTAGTAGAAGAGCTGCTATAAATATTTATAAAGGGCAGCGGCTGGAATGAAGTGAGAGGCCCCACGGCCGGCTCTGCGACCCCTGGTCTAAGGTCCGCGCAGCCCGTGGGGGTGGAGCACCCCGAAACCTGGAGGAGTGGCAGGGGCAGCATTAGGTGTCCCCACCTGTCCCCTCCACCTGCCCCTTCTCCCACGCCCTCCCCCCACACACACATCTTCACGGCTCTGAGAACTGGGCTCGAATTGTGGGGGCAGGGGAGACCCTTGTCCTCCACCCCTGCCTGTCCCCACACGGATCGGGCAGGCAGGCAGAGGAGGGAAAAAAAGTGGGCTTGTCCACGTTCAGCAGACCGGGGGGGGCGGAGGAGGGTGCGCCACCCGTGGAAGGTTCCAGGGGTGCTGGGTGGGATTGGGGATCAGGGTGCGACAGGTCTCAGCGGTGACCCGGCTCGGCCCCTGTGCCTTCCCCACGACCCTGGCCTCCCTGGCCCCTGAGGACAGCACATCCCCACCAGGGCAGAGAAAGCTAAAGGCGCCGTCAGGCTGACAGCGCAGTGTCCCCTCGCCTCCGCGGGTGGGTGCCGGCCCGGGCGCGGGCTGTGCGGGGCGCGCCACCCGCGGCCTCTCTCATTCCGCCTTCTGCAAAGAGCAGCGTTCCTCTCTTCTCGGTCCTGGCCGCCTGTTGGTGGGGATGCGGTGGGCGCCCGCTGTAGCGTTGTTGACAGGTGATTTCTTGTGGAGCTGCGGTAGCCGCTGTCGCCGTCTGCAGCCTGGCCTGGAGCGCGGATGCTCTTCCTGCGCCGGGCACGTCCTCCTGGCTGGCTGCGGCCGTTTCGGAGTGTAGCCTCCACGGGTGACCTGACCCCCACACACTCTCCCCCGCCCCGCTGAGACCCTGCACGGGTACTGATTGCATCCCAGGTCGGGACGTAGCCGCAGCCCCCCTGAGCTCTGGCCTATGGCTCCCAGCCCCCCTGAGCTCCTGGGCAGGTGCACAGCCCTCGCACCTGCTGGCTGGGCCTTTCATCCCCTTGCAGACCCCTCTTCTGCCTTGCTCCGTGGTCCATGACAGCTTCAGGAAGGTACCGTTGCTATGGCAATGCCAGCAGCCCTCTGAATTCCTACTGCACCTTCGGAGGAAAAGGGCCCTGAAGAGGCAGTCGGCAGATGCCGGTCCGCTGGGGCCTCAGCGCACCACCAGGGGTCAGGTGACCAGAGCAAGGCAAGACAGTAAATACAGCAGCAAACCCCGTGCCTGGGCACCCCCATGTGGGGACGAGGACGCGAAAGGTTTCCTACCTGCAGTTCTGCATGGCTCTCAAGCCCACATCACAGCCCCAGGAGGGCTCGTGAACTTCCGGGTGGCTTGGCTGTGCCTCGGGAGCTGCGGGTGCAGCCCGAGCACCTGCAGCTGTAGCCAGCTCCCAGATGGCAGAGGTGCGGTTGGTCCGAGACCCCACAGTGGGAACCGCTGCAGTGTGCCGAGGAGGGAAGGATCCTAGGTGCAGGAAGCCCTCGCCAGGCAGGTGGAGATTGGCCAGAGCCAGTTGTCTGCACTGGAGGAAGACGAGAGAGGGCCTCGGGAGCCAGGGGCCCCGGGAATGTCTGTGGGGCTGATGACCCTCACACTGAGCTTCTGTTGGTCCCCACAGTCCATGATAAACACAGATCTGAGACGTGGACAGGGGCCAGCCCTCAGGCAGGGCCCGTGAGAGAGTAGCAAGGCTGCCCAGAGGTAGGGTGTGTCCAGTACAGACCTGCAGTGGGGTGGGGGTGGGGGTGCCAGAGGCCCGCCTGGCTCAGGCACTGACCCCTGCAGTTGTAGCTCCACACCGAGGTGCTGTCCCTAGGATGCATCTCCCACACTGCACAGCGTGGAGCCTCCCGGTGAGCTGCCACCTGCCGCCATCTCTCATGGGTGTTACGGGTCAATGAGAGTAGACAGTTCCTATGGAAACCAAGACCTGGTTATGGGCCGGCACCGCGGCTCACTAAGCTAATCCTCCGCCTTGAGGCGCCAGCACACCGGGTTCTAGTCCCGGTCGGGGCACCGGATTCTGTCCCGGTTGCCCCTCTTCCAGGCCAGCTCTCTGCTGTGGCCAGGGAGTGCAGTGGAGGATGGCCCAGGTGCTTGGGTCCTACACCCCATGGGAGACCAGGAAAAGCACCTGGCTCCTGCCATCGGATCAGCGCGGTGTGCCGGCCGCAGCACACCGGCCGCGGCGGCCATTGGAGGGTGAACCAACGGCAAAAGGAAGACCTTTCTCTCTGTCTCTCTCTCTCTCTCACTGTCCACTCTGCCTGTCAAAAAAATAATCATAATAAAAGACCCGGTTATGAGCAGATGCAGGGGTGCTGATGCCTTCTCTGTACACTCAGCCCGGGAAATCAGGCCTTTGTAGGGGTGGGCTTGGGGCCTCCCCTGCCCGGGCGGGCGTGTCTGCAAGCTGGGGGAGCACCTGGCATCGTCTCCCCCCTGCCACCAACCCCACAGGGGAGCGGCTGGGCTAGGACCGTGGTGTTAAGGAAATGGGCACCGGATCAGCGGTTGTAGCTCACCAGTTGTGTGAAGGTTTGGGTGGGAGGCGAGCGCTTCCGTTTGGAAAGCCAGGGAGGCCCCGTGGAGAACCAGGCCTCGCTGGGGAGGTTGGAGGGGGGGCCTGGAAGATGCTGACACCAGTAGGCTGTGCTGGTCTTCCTGACTGGGTGCTGGGCAGGGGTGTGTAGGTGTAGGTGGGGCTGCACTCATTCAAGACGCCTCTTCCTCAGGCCTCCAGGGCTCCGTGAATCCAGGGCTTTAGAGGCCAAGGTTGAATCTTGGTCTGAGTTGGTAACTCCATGGTGAGGGGTGGGCTTAGCGGAGATGGACAGCCTCCTGACCTCATCGGACAGGCCAGTGGGGGTGGGGGTCAGTAAAGGGAGAAGGCCATGGTCTGTTCTTGCTAAGTTGACCTTTGCACTTCCGGGTAGGAGAGGAGACTGGGAAGGGTGCTTCCCCACGAGTTAAGAATCGGTCAGCACAGACTCCGTAGCCCCCTGAGGTCCAGGTTCACTGCCAGCGAACAAGGAGTTAATTATCATTCACAACC
The DNA here is from genome assembly GCF_051225735.1 of Oryctolagus cuniculus. NCBI lineage: Eukaryota > Metazoa > Chordata > Mammalia > Lagomorpha > Leporidae > Oryctolagus > Oryctolagus cuniculus. Next base: position 182,282,951 of record NC_142868.1, read on the forward strand.
AACTGTAGCCCGTCCCCGTGGCAGCCCGGGCAAGTCCTTAACCAGGTAACAAAAAATCTTTCCCGTGCATCCCCACAGCCATCGCCACCTTCCCAGCGGGGCTCACAGGCATCCCCTGTGGGGTGGGGGGACAGGGTAGCAGGGCACGTGCGTGTCCCCTCCCCCTTTTCAGTGAGGGGTGATGAGGCCACAGTGCGTTGGGGTGCACACTGGAACCCCCAGCCCAGCACGGCCTCTGGCCGGGGCCGCAGTGTCCCCTAGGGGAACAGGACTTTCAGCGCTGCACCTGCCCCTGCACGGGGGGGAGGGTCTCCCGTGTCACGGCCTGTCCACACGGGGCTTCTCAGTCCAGCCCCAGCTCGCGCGCCCTGCTTCTGCACCGCCGTGGCCAGCTCCAAGGCCTCAGTCCCCCAGCCTCTTCTCCGCTGCCCCAGGAGACGCTCCTGGACCCCAGACCTTGCCCACCGCTGCCCCGCTGTGGAGCCTGGGCTGGGTTCCCGGTCTGAAGTCTCCACAAGCCCTCCCCACAGCTCTGCAGGGCCCCAGGCCCTGGCTCCATCACCTCCTCTGCAGAGCAGGAAGCCTGCTGGGAGGAGGAGGCATGGCAGAGGAGCTGGCCGGCCGGGAGCCTGGTGCAGCTCTGACACGGCCTGGACATAGGGGCCCCCAGGCCTGGTGGGCGCCGCGCCCACCCCGCGGGTCCCTGTTCTGCTCCCGACCGCTGGTCGCAATTCCTCTGTTCTCTTACTACCTCGGCAACCGCGCTGGGTTCACCCTTTGCTACCCAGCCCACCCTGGGAGCAGAGGAAGGAGGGACACAGAGAACAGGACGGGGGAGTGAGGGTCTCAGGGCTGGAGAAAAGCAGCCGGAGCGCGGGCGGGAAGTGGGGGGCAGGGGAGAGAGGCAGAGCCGGGGCACCCGGCAGTGCCGGCCCAGCAGTCAGCTCCAGATTTCACCCTGGCCGCATCCCCGCCTTGGTCTCCACCAAGCCAGGGCTGGGGGGTGGCCGCAAGGCGCGCTCCTCTGGGGTCATGGCCCCTGCCCCAGGCGCAGGCCTCAGCACGCCCTGCACACCCCCCAGGGATCTTATCTCGCAGCCCACCCTCACTCCAGCCTGGTTTATAGTGCCCAGCCTGACCTCCGAGGGGCCACGGAATTCCCCCCGGTGTGTGTGGTTCAAGGAGCCCGCTTATCTTCCTGCCTTCTGCATCGCTGGGCTGGGGCGTCAAGAAGAACTGGATTGGGGTCAGCGCGAGGCCCCTGGAGCCAAGCTGCGCACTGCGGGGTTTAAAGCCGGGCGGAGCTGGGAGGGGCCCTTGTTGAACACTGCTGTTTGCTGAGGCCCCTGCCCAGCCTGCCCGCGGCCCCCCTCACACACCCCTGCTGCTCTGGCCCTGCCCTGTTTTATGGTGCAGGTTGGGTCTTTGTCCCCCTGTTCAGGGGAGAGGGCTCCCTGCACCAGGTCCCCCCTCGGCTGCATTGTGCACACACAGCCCCCCTTAAAAAGCCTTTCAACCTTGCACACCCAAGACGGGAACTCCCCCTGGGCAGGGACCTGGGGGGAGCTTAGGCGCTCAGAGAGCACAGCCAGCCTGGGGAGCGTTGTCCAGGCGACTAGGAAGCTGGAGAACAGAACTACTGGAAGACAGGCAGGAGGGAGGGAACGCGGGTAGGGTGTGGGCCAGCAAGACCATCACACACGCGCGCACACACGCGTGCACACACACACACACGCGCGCGCACACAGCCGGTCCGGGAGGCACCGGCAGGAGCCACTGGCTGCCCGGGGCCAGGTGGGTTCTTTCAGGACGGCCGTGCTCTTGAAGGGCGGGGAGCGAGCACGTGCCAGGCGCCTGCTGTGTGCCAGGTGTGCTTACATATGCGATCTGTTTAATGTCATCTGCTCGACAAAGCTGCTGTGGAGGTGTTCCCAGCTCCTGGAGGGAGCCGGCTCCAAGAGGCCGGCCGCCACGCCTGGGATGCCAGCCCCGTCTGTCGGCCTGACCCCGTGTCAGAGCGCTCAGCTGGTGGACTCCCAGCACCGTGCCAAGGAGAGGAGGGGCATTGCAGCCTGGGTGGGGAGGAGTGGGGAGCCGATGGCTCCAGGAGACAAGTGGGGCCTTCAACCAGGGGAGTTCCCAGATTGCTGGTGTTCCACTTCAGTGCCGAACAAGCGGGACACCATCTCCAGTTCCTGATGCCCCTCCCCCCACATCCACATACACCCTCCCGTGCTCCCGGTCAATGCGAACCCAGCCTGCACCTGCCACGGACAGACAGGTGTGTTCTCCTCCCAAAACGGGCCCAGCAAGGCAGGGAGGTGGGAACAGCAGCCGTGGCTGACAGGTGCGTGTGGCGCTGTTCTGTGCACGTCCCTCCCCCGTCGCCCCTGCAGCCAGAGGCCTCTAAGGGAGTTGCCCAGGGACACGGCTGCCAGCTGCACCCAGCTGCTGCCTTGAGCTGAACACTGTGGAGGGTGGGGTTCCTGGGACTGCCGTTAGTTCCTCCCACATAGCAGGAAGGAGAGGTGCCAGCCTCCCGCTAAGCTTGGGGGTCTTCACCAGCCCCTACCACTCCCAGAGGCTAATCTTAATTTCTGGGGCCCCCAGGTCCCACCCTGGCTCTGCAGGGCAAGCCTGGAAGGCCTTTGGGTGGAGGGTCCTGCCCCTCTGAGAGATCACCCATATGTCCCACCTGTCCCATTCAGCCCCAACCAAGACCTCAACTTGCCCGACACCACCAAGGACCCCTCCCCTGCTACAGACACTGGTGGGGGGGGATGAGGAGGGGCAGGGACATCAACAGAACTTGACCACAGGCCATGACGTTCCTGCTGCTGCCTGAGGGTTAGGGCAAGTCAGAGAATGGAGGAGGTCCAAGGGTGAAGGAGGCATCCCGACAGCTTGAAGGAGGCATCCCGACAGCTCGGGAAGGGAAGCCATGGCGGGGGGGGGGGGGGGGGGTAGGGCCACCCGTGGAGGTGGAGGAGGAGCTGGCGCAGGGAGGAGGTGGCCCGCCTCAGGTCGGGCCTGCTGCTTGGGCTCCTGCTGAGCTTTGCCAGGACACCTGACTGTGGACAAAATGCCCATCACTCGTCCCACACACACACACACACACACCCGGGCTCAGGCTAGGTGAGCGCACAGCCCGCCTCCCTGCCCCGTCTCCTCCTCGCTGACCAAGCTTCCCCCTCCCCCGACCAGGCAGCCGCCTGCCAGTGCCAGCCCTCCCCAGGGGAGATTCAGCCCCAGAAGTGAGCTGGCCAAATAGAGAGGACCCCTGCCCCCCGCCCCAGCCCCTCGTTTTCAATCCCTTGCAAAATTAGAAGAGGAAGTGCGTGCACATTGCATGGAAATGAACTCCAGTCCTTCAGTGCCAGCCGCCCCAGGGACGCACGCCAGGTCCTGGACCCCAGCTGTGCACAAACCCTCGCAGTCGGAGCTCTGGAGAGGCCACAGCCTGCGGCGTGGAAAGACAGCCACACCAAGCGCTGCTCGCTGATCACCCAGCACGGGAGTCAGGGAGTGTGAAGGCAGGACAAGGCCCACCCCAAGTGGAGAACATGGCGGCCAGCGGGACCCGCCAGCGGCCTGCCTGCCGGCCTCCTCCCTGCACCTGCCTCCTCCCCTGCCCCACGTGCAGCCCGGCTGCCGCCTCAGCTCCAGCGAGTTCTGTCTCTTCCCTGCTCCTGCCTGGCTGGCTCCTTCCACGTGTATTTTTTTTTTTTTTTTGAAAGCATACTAAAGGAACTATTTTTTTTTTTAAGGCTTATATATGATTTGAGAGAGTTACAGAGAGGGCCCACTCAAGAGACCTTCCACCCACTGGTTCACTCCCCAGATGGCCACAACAGCCAGGCAGGAGCCAGGAGCTTCCTCGGGGTCTCCCACACAGGTGCGGGGGCCCAAGCACTTGGGCCATCTTCCACCGCTTTCCCAGGCTATAGCAGAGAGCTGGATCAGAAGAGGAGCAGCTGGGACTTGAACTGGCACCCGTATGGGATGTGGGTATTGCAGGCGGCACAGCTTTGCCTGCTGTGCCACAGTGCCGGCCCCTAACTCTCCCCCAGGTAAGCTTCGGCTCCGCGGGCTGTGGCCTTCGAAGGGGCCTGTCCCCTCTCAGAGCCCTCGGTGATGTCACTGTGCCTCAGCTGTTTCCTATTAGCCCCCTCAAGCTATGGCTTCAGCGAGTTGATTTTCCAAAGGGTCAGTCTTAGTTTGAATCAACGCGTCCGAACAAAATCAACTCAACCTAACAGAGCACACAGCGCATAAATACGTCTCTCTGTTCATGTCTCAAAAACTGCCAGGTGCAAGCAAGATGAGGGGGCTGCTCAGAGCCAGCCCCCAGCCTCCCTGATGGGGTGGGGGGCGCAGAACGGGTTCTAGTTCAGCTTCCCCAAAGCGGCAGAGGACAGGCAGCACAAGCCAGGGTATGGCCTGGGGTTGGTCGGCACCGGCTCACCTGCTGCCCCGCCCTGGCCACCCGCTGGCCACCCCACACTGGCATTGACGCTTGTTCCTGCCCATCTCCTCTGCCAGCCTTGCACGGTGGGCAGGGCCGTGGGGGTTTGGACTAGAGCAGCGGCCCCCTGCCCGCTTGTTTTGGGACCTGCGCTCAGGGTTCGGACAGCTCTGGGCCCAAAGTCTTGTTTAGTTTGGCCTGAGACGTGTTTTGAAAAGAATTCAATGGGTTGCACATGGTGAAATACCAGATGCACGGCTTCTCTGGGGAAGCTGGGCTCTGGCTGTCCCACAGCCGCGGGTCTGCAGAGGACGCCGCCCCCCCCCCCGACTTGCCCTGTTCCTGGGGGGCTCTGTTTCTGGAGCCCCGGCCAGAGAAAGCCTCCCCTGACCGGTCCCCAGCAGCCCTGGCCTCCCTGTGGCTCTGAGAGCGGAGAGCTCGCTGGGGAGGCCAAGTTCATGGGCAAACACTCGCACCCAGGACGATGCCACCCCCTCCGCTGCGCAGCCACCGTGGGGGACAGACAGGGACCTCACTGCCAAGCCCCAGACCGTCCCCTTGGCCCTGGTCAGCTGCGTCCGGCGTGTGCTCTCCCTGGGCCTGCAGCAGCCACCACTCCAGGCCAGGGGAACTCCAGCGGCAAAAGCCCCACGCCCCGATCTGCATGCGGGTTGCGTGATTTTGCTCAGCAGCCGCCAATGTCATATTTGCATAGGCAATTGCCGAATGCTGGTGTTCCTGGAAGACGTGACCCGGGGCTGCCCCCGCAGGGATGGCAGGCCTGGTAATGACTGTCCAGGCTGGTCCGGGGCTGTAAGCAGGAAAACAGGTCGAGTTGGAGAAGCCAGCAACGGAGGAAGGGTGTGAGCAGCGGGCGCCCTTCGGTGGGGTCACGGTGACGCCGCCATCAGCACGCAGCAGCATGGCGGATCCTCCGTCTCCCTGCCCGTCCTGGGCTCCTCACCCAGCACCGACCACCCTCAGGGAGCTCCCGAAGGCCAGCGCGGAGCGTGCTCCAGGCCTCCTCACTACCTGAGTGCTGGGCTCAAGGTCCTTGGAGACAAAACTAGTACTTGTGCCCCTGCCCAGGGCTGGGAGCCATGAGGGAGCCGGGCTCATGTCTCTGATGCATACGGAATTTGAGGCTTAGGTAAAGGTTAGCAGAGGAATAATACTGTATTAGAGGGGCTGGTGCTGTGGTGTAGCCGGGAAAGCCGCTGTCTGCAGTGCCGACATCCCATGTGGTCGCCAGTTCTAGTCCCGGGTGCTCCACTTCCAATCCAGCTCTCTGCTAAGGCCTGGGAAAGCAGTAGAAGATGCCCCAAGTCCTTGGGCCCCTGCACCTGCATGGGAGACCCACAAGAAGCTCCTGGCTCCTGGCTTTGATCGACACAGCTCCGGCCGTTGCAGCCAATTAGGGAGTGAACCAGCGGATGGAAGACCTTCCTCTCTCTCTCTCTCTCTCTGCCTCTGCCTCTCTGTAACTCTGCCTTTCAAATAAAATAAATAAATCTAAAAAAAAAAAAAAAAAAAAGGAAGGAGGAAAGACTGCTGTATTAGAAAGAGCAAGTACACGAGGCCGAGGCTGTGGCGTAGTGGGGTAAAGCTGCCACAAGCAATGCCGGCATCCCATATGGGCGCTGGTTCTAGTCCTGGCTGCTCTTCTTCCAATCCAGCTCTCTGCTGTGGCCTGGGAAGGCAGTAGAAGATGGCCAAGTCCTTGGGCCCCTGCACCCACGTGGCAGACCCGGAAGAAGCTCCTGGCTCCTGGCTTCAGATCGGCACAGCTCCGGCCGTTGTGGCCATCTGGGGAGTGAACCAGCGGATGGAAGACCTCTCTCTCTGTCTCTGCCTCTCTGTAACTCTGTCTTTCAAATAAATAAAATAAGTCTTAAAAATTTTTTTTTAAAAAAAAGAACAAGTACACACTCAAGGGTTTGCAGGCTCTCTCTGGGTTGGGTCATCCCTTTTTGTGATCTGGCGGCCTGGGGGGCAGGGCTCTAGGTGTTTCCCAGAAGACGGTAGAGATCTCCAGGAGTGGGTGGGTTGCCCAGTTTCTGGCCCTTCAAGGAAGTCTCAGGAGTGTCGTGACGTCAGGGGCCTGATGGGAGGCGCATGGCCGCAGCAGCAGTTCCATGACCGTAATGGGCCACAGATTCCCGCGGGGCGGCGGCAGCCGTGCGGGGGTTTCCATAGGCTCCAGCTCTGGCCAGAGGCTTTGCTACAACAGTGACCTCAGGTGGTGGCGAGGGCAGGGTTCCGGAGGTGACCTGTGCAGGGTGTGAGGACAGACCTGCTCCAGCCAAAGGGACATTTCTCCTGATCCCCGAGCGGCTCTTACCAACCACACGGTTTACTAAACAGAGAAGACGTAGATTAAATTTCTGCCTAGGAACCAGCCCACATGAAGTGCTAGGACAGGGTCTGAACAAAGTTTACAAATAATACCATTTTATTGTCCTCTTTTTTTAAGAAAATGGTGTCCCCTTAAAAAAAATCCATTTGTTTGAAAGGCAGAGCAACAGAGAGAGAGAGAAACAGAGACACAAACAGACACAGCAGACAAAGACCTCCCATCCCCTGGTTCACTCCCCAGGTGGCTGCAAGAGCCAGGGCTGGGCCAGGCCGGAGCCCGGAGCCAGGAGCTCCATCCAGGTCTCCCACATGGGCGGCAGGGACCCAAGGACTTGAGCCAGCACCTGCTGCCTCCCAGGGTGTGCATGAGCAGGAAGCTGGATCAGGCTCAGACCTAGGCACCTGTACTGGATGTGGGTGTTCCAAGCTGCATCTTTTTTGTTTTATTTTATTTTATTTTTTTGACAGGCAGAGTGGACAGTGAGAGAGAGAGACAGAGAGAAAGGTCTTCCTTTTGCCGTTGGTTCACCCTCCAATGGCCGCCACGGCCAGTGCACAGCGGCCGGTGCACTGCGCTGATCCGATGGCAGGAGCCAGGTACTTCTCCTGGTCTCCCATGGGGTGCAGGGCCCAAGCACCTGGGCCATCCTCCACTGCACTCCCTGGCCACAGCAGAGAGCTGGCCTGGAAGAGGGGCAACCGGGACAGAATCCGGCACCCAGACTGGGACTAGAACCCGGTGTGCTGGTGCCGCAAGGCGGAGGATTAGCCTAGTGAGCCGCGGCGCCGGCCCCAAGCTGCATCTTAACCCCTGTACCAAGCTCCCATCCCTGTCGCTTTCCTTCAAAAAATAATAAGCAAATAAAATCCACCTGCTCTGGCCTGTCTTCCTCAATAGCCCCACCCCGCCGCTGCCCCAGCCCCAAGCTGGCACCGTGTGGCCTCAGGCCCGCCGAGGTCGGCACAGGGCTCTGTGAGGCGCACCTCCTGCCTGGAGCCACCTCCTCCGGGGCTGGGAGGCAGCCCTGGCACCGTGGCCCCGTGGAGCAATTTCTCACTCTGTGGCAGCGGCCACAGAGGGTCCTCCCACTCGGGAACACCCAAGAGAGGCGCAAATCTTCCTCCCAGATGCACCCACAGCTTGAAACAAGGGAGAAGGGGCCAGAAGACATAGTGCCGGGCACGGAGAGGAGCCACGTGCAGTGGGCTAACAGCTCCTGCCCGGTGCACCCCTGGAAATGCACATTCGTGATTGTGCAGGCTGAACCCCCCTGCTCTGGGCCCAAGACTGCACTTTTAGCTATTTTAATGAGGACGCGGTAGGGTATTCTTTTTAATCTTTTATTTTATTTTATTTTATTTTATTTGAGAAGCAGGGAGAGATCTTCCACTCATTGGTTCATTCCACAAACAGCCAGGGCTGGCCAGGGCAAGAACCTGGAATGCCATCCGAGTGCCCCACGGCTGGGCTCTGGGCGCAGACAGCCTGCATTTGAATCCTGCTGCTCCTCCGGCCACAGCCTCACTCTCTGCGGTCGTGCAGTGAACATAATCCCAGCAGAGTTCATGTCAAGGATCGTGTTCAACCACGTCAGCCACGGGGGACAGTGTGGGCAGCGGCAGCGACCCTGCGTTCCCTCCTTCCTCTGACACCTGCGTCGGCACCTCCCCTGGGACAGCCCGGGGCAGGCCGCCACTTCCTGCTCACAGGCCGCAGTGACGGGGCGTGGGTCCCTGGTGCTGTCGTGGCTGGAGCCCCACGCCCAGTGACCCCTGTGATAGTCACCCCAAGGCGGCCCCCTGCCCTGCACAGACGTGCGACAGACCACCGTCTGAGGGCGAGCACCCGAGCCACACCTCTGCCTGGCTGCAGACTCCCCAGCACCCTGGGGTGGGGGCGGCCCAGGTGTGCAGGGGTCCAGGGCTGGGACAGGTGGGGAGGCCGCCTCACCTCACCCCCCACCCGCCCCCACCCACGTAGTGCACATGGTGACGGGCCCTCCCGTGGGGGGGCCGGCTTTTTCAAGTCTCTGGTACACCAGGGGCTTGTCCCCACCTCTGGCCAGGATGAGGAAGCTGAGAGCCGGGCAGAGCAGGCGCATCCTTCTCCGAGGTCCTGGGCCTGCCCGCCGGGCCTTGCACAGCGGGGCTTCCCTGTGGATCAGAACGCATCAGAGACTGCGACATCTGCATTGCATTATCACAGTGTTGGCTGCTCCACTTCTGATCCGGCCTCCTGCGAGTGCACCTGGGAAAGCAGCAGAAGCCGGCTCAAGTGCTTGGGCCCCTGCACCCACGTGGGGGACCTGGATGGAATGCCTGACTCCCCGGCTTCCCCTGGTTGAGCCCCAGCTGTTGTGGCCATTTGGGGAGTGAACCAGCAGATGGATCTGTGTGTGTGTGTGTGTGTGTGTGTGTGTGACTCTGCCTTTCAAATAAATAAATAAATCTTAACAAAGCAGCAACAGCAGCAAACACGTGCCTCTTTGAAAGCAGTAGCGCAGGCTGTAAACCAGACACATCCTGGGCCCCGGGACAGCGGGCTCTTGCGTGACGGGGACAGGTCCAGAGCGAGTCCCGGGGGCGGGCACCGCGCGCCCTGCTCTCTGCCCCCACTGCAGGGACAAGGGGAACAAGGCGCAGCCTGGCGGGAGAGCGCCCTCTCTGCCGGGGCTCCGGCTGGGCACAGTGCTGCCCTGGCAGGGCACGGGGCTGTGTGCGCCGGCGCCAGGCCTCCGACGACAGCAGCTTCCTGCCCCCGGCTCTCCGCCTTCCTCTGCAGCGCCCCCCCCCGCCCCCCTCCCCGAGGTCTGGACCCTTTGTTTCCCACGGTCCTGGCTTTGTTTTCTTGTTTTGCCAAAACTTCTTTAGCCGCCTTCTCCAGGGACAACGTTTTCAGTCCCTCTGTCACACCCAGTTCCAGAGATGGCTGTCTGTGTGGAGCAGGGAAGAATATTCTGGAAATTACACACTCCCCAGTTCTTTCCTCCACGCCATGCACGCGGCAGGTGGAAGGCTGCCCCCCACCCCTACCCCGGGCTCAGCGGCTCCAGCTCCTTGCCTGGGTGCCCTGGGGCCCTGTCCCGAGGGGAGGTGACCTCACTGCGGCTGTCACAGCTCAGCGCCACACTTCCTCAGATACCCCACGCTCCCCGCTGCCAATAACCACTTCTCCTTTAGTGCCCGGGCAGCGTTCTCAGCCCGGCGTGACCGTGAGCTCCTCGAAGGCCTGTGTTGCTAGCGATGGCTCCCAGAAGCCCCACCCAACCAGAGCGCAGCTTCAGCAGCAGCGGTCAAACGTGCGAGGACAGTGCACCCACAAGCAGTCACGGTGGTAACACGCACCCCGCATTCAGACTAAGGGAACCCGGACCCTAGCTCCCTACGGCGTATTTATTATAAACAGATCCCGCCGAGGACTCTGCCGCTGTATCCATTAGGTGTCGGGTAAAGGTGTGAAAGATGGAAGATTCGGTGAATTATAGTCTTAGCACACTAACTTTTAAAAAAAGATTATTTGAAAGGGAGAGGCAGAAAGAGAGAGAGAGGGAGAGGGAGAGAGAGGGAGATGGAGGGGGGGAGAGAGGGGGAGAGAGAGAGAGAGGTCTCCACTGACCGGCTCCCTCCTCAAATGCCTGCGATGGCCAGGGCAAGGCCAAGTGGCAGCCAGGAGCCGGGAGCCCCCTCCGGGTCGCCCACGTGGGTGGCAGGCGCCCAGCGGCCTGGGCCAGCTCCTGCGGCCTCGCAGCGGCAGCAGCAGGAGGGTGGAGTAGCCGAGGCTCGCACGGGGCACGCCGGCAGGGCACGCAGGTGTCCCGAGCGACAGCGGAGCCCGCTGCTCTCGTGTCCGCCCCTGCAAACCAACTTCAACTTGGAAAACACCATGAAATCCGGGTCGTCTCTGAGGAGCGAGCACCCAGGCGACGAGCCGCCAACGTTCCTCCCCTCCCCCGCGCCCCCAGCTCCCCCACCCACATTTCCTCTCCCGCAGAGCCGGGGTCCCCTCCCCAAGACCTGCTGGGAACCAGAAAAGAAAGTGAGACTGAGCCCAACCAATCAGAAGTCAGCATTTCAGAGGCCCCGCCCACCCACCCACCCCCGAGTCACAGGCGCTCGCTCCGCCCCTGCCAGCGCCACCTGGAGGTGGAGGGCGCAAATGCGGCGCCTGCGGACCGGCTCCGGCTGAGTCCGGGACCGCGGGGTGGGCGGCCCTTGGGGTCCCTCGGGGCGGAGCTATCGTTTACTTGAACTGCTCTCCGCCAGCGCTCCCCTGATTTCCGCGGCAAGTTAGCCCTCCGTGACCAAAAGAGAATGGATTGGATGAGGACAGGTGGCTCGGAAAGTGACACGGTCCTAACATGGATGTGGGGCCCAACCCCCACGGAGTCAAGTGGACTCCTGGGCTGGCGCTGGCGCTCCTCTCCCTGATCCGCCGTCGGCAGGCCCGGCTGCTGGCGCTGTCCCCACCCCACTCCCGGCCAGTGGCCCCTGGACTGCCCCAGACTCCCTGGGGGATCTGCAGGCCCCACCCTCGGAGGAGGCCCGGGAGGGTCGCCCACAGCCTCGCTCCCTCCCTCACCCCGGGTCAGAGGTGTGTTCTCATGAGGCTTTTGCTGGGCTCAAGGATGGTGCAGTGGCCCCAGGGACCGTCCCTGGACGCCACATGCCTGCTGCAGGAATTTGATCTTGGAGGAGGAGGGACCTAGCAGTGGTCTGCACCTCACAGGCCCCTCTGCTGGGCAGGTCCAGGTGCTCCCAGGACCCCCACCCACACCCTCAGGACAGGAAGAGCTTTTATTGCATGGAGCACTTACTCTGCGCCAGTTAGATCCAAGCGCCCGCACACCCTGTGACCATCATACATCGCTTCCCCCACCTGACCCTGCTGCTCTCCGCTGTGGCTGTAGAAAGTCTGGGGCTGGTCAGTGGGTGAAACAGAGAGAGGCAAGGGGCCCCCCAAACCTTCTGCCAGGTGATGAAGGTCAGGCTGATTGGCACCAGGGCTCTTAGGGGAGACGGGCAGAGCCAGGCCTCTTCCTGGTGGGGGAGGAACAGACTCGCCCTGGAGACTCCAAGGTGACTCACCCAAGATGGAGAGGGGTAGGGAACCCGGGGGCCGCTCAGGGCTGACTCCGAGGAGTCAGGTCCTGGGGCCTACAGGGGACCTTGCTTCCTGGCACCGCAGTGAGCCCTGGCCCAGCAGTGGGCACCGCGGGAACTAACAGAGTCCATCCCTGCCACACTCTGGTTCCCTGTGGCTGGGCCAGCAGCGCCTGGGGCAGGCATCGTCAGACCCTCCACAGTGCAGAAAACCGCCCTTTCCCACCCCGGGGTCCCCTGGTGCCGGCCTCTGTCTCCCCGCCCAGTCCCTTGTCCCCAGCAGCAGGCACACCGCGGAAAAGTGGCTCCTGCCGCCCAGCCCCCCTCCCCTCCTGAGCTTCCCTCCACGCTCTCCAGTCCTCATCACCGCTCCGAGTTCCCCAGGGCAACAGGTCACACCCAGCTCTCAGAAATTCATCAATCAATCGTGGACTGAAGGGGTCAGTGATGTGGCATCACGGGTAAAGCCACCGCCTATGACGGCAGCGTTCCACATGGATGCCAGTTCAAGTCCTGGCTGCTCCACTTCCAATCCAGCTCCCTGCTAATTGTCTGGGAAAGCAGCGGAGGAGGCCCCAGGGCTTGGGCCCCTGTACCCATGTGCAAAACCCAGATGAAGCTCCTGGCTCCTGGCTTTGGCCTGGCCCAGCCCTGGCTGCCATGGCCATTTGGACTCCCTCTCTCCCTCCCTCTCTCTCTCTCTCTAACTCTGCCTTTCAAATAAACAAATAAACCTTTAAAAAAAAAAGAAAGAAATAAAAAGACAAGACTTGTTCTCCCTTAAAGAGACTTCCGATATCTGAGGGCAAACAGGTGTTCCAGGTGCTGCCTAGATGCAGTGCCCCTGAGACTGTGGGGGAGGGGATGGCAAGAGGGGCCTGGGGTGTGCCGGGAGCCCAGTGCCACGCCCAGCAAGGTGGCAGGTGTGCAGACTTGGCCTCAGCCATCCTCGGGCGCAAAGGAGCCCTGGCCCCTCTGACAGGTGTGACCAGAGCTCCGCCCCCTCTCGCTGAGAGTCCCCTGTGGGCCGAGGAGGCCCCTCTTTGAGGCGTACGTGGCAGTGGCTGGCCTGTGTGGCTTCGGGGCGTGTTCAGGACCGGCTAAGCATGCCGCTGGACAGGGGCACCTCTCACACTGCCCTCTCCCTGGGAGATGAGGGCTAGAGAGAAGGGGACAGAACTGACAATGGTAAAGTCAGGGGCGGGCATTCGGCATGGCGGGGAAGACGCCTCTTGGGATGCCATATCCCACATTCAAGGGCCTGGGATCAAGTCCCAGCTGCTCTGCTTCTGATTCCAGTTGCCTGCTAAAGCCTACCCTGGGAGATGGCAGGTGACCGCTCGAGTACGTGGGTCCCTGCACCCATGTAGGGGACCTAAAGGGGCTCCTGGCTTTGGCTGTTGGGGGCATTGGGGGAGTGAGCCAGTGGATGGAAGAGTCTCTCTCTCTCTCTCTCTGCATTTCAAATAGACAAACAATAGCAGCAACAACAACACAAAGTAGGGGCCTGCACTGTGGCGTAACAGGTAAAGCCGCTGCTGGCAGTGCCGGCATCTCATAAGGGCGCTGGTTTGAGTCCCAGCTGCTCCACTTCTGATCCAGCTCTCCGCTGTGGCCTGGGAAAGCAGTAGAAGAAGCTCCTGGCTCCTGGCTCCAGATCAGCCCAGCTCTGGCTGTTGTGGCCATTTGGGGAGTGAACCAGTGGATGGAAGACCAACCAATCTCTCGCTCTCTCTTTCTCTCTCTCTCTCTCTCTGCCTTTCAAACAAACAATAAGTACATTTGTAACGACAACCGTGGCAATGCTAACTGAGGCTGTGTGCTGTGGGCTATGCGCCAGATGCTGTCCCAGGTTCTCACCGTCATCTCACTTAGTTCTCCCGCAACCCCGCGGCTCAGCCATGGTCCAGCGCCCTCAAGCTCACAGTGGCCGGTGAGCGGCCCTTCACCCATGGCCAGCCTGGAACGGGGGCTGGTTGCAGGAGCCCCCGCGGCTGGGGAACCGCCTTAGCAGGAACTCGGATTGAGTTCAGTGCTGTGTGGACTTGGGGATCGTCCTCCGGTCTGGGCCTCCCTTTGTGTGCTCGGGGAGGGAGCCTGTTACGAAGCCTGTGTTTGGGAAAACTAAGTGAAGGAAGATGACTTCTTAGGGTCAAGAGCAAATAGAGACAGAGCTTCGGCTGGAATCCAGGTCTCCTGGCGCGGCCTGGCTGCCAGGGCCCCGACCACGGCGGGCAGCAGAGAGGAAGAGGAGGGAGGGCGCACTGGCGGGCTGTGTTCTTTTGTGCGGGCTGTGTTCTTTTCGGAAAGCAGCCGGGAGGATCCACTTCCTCGCCTTTGCCGGCTCCTAGAAGCCCCCCACTTACTGGGCTCCCGGCCCCTCCCTCTGTCTCCGCAGCAGGGGGGGGAGCGGATTGAGAACATCTCACCTCGCTTCACGGTGACACCAACCCCCTGCCCCTTCTGCTTCTGAGGACCCCGCCGGGGGATCCAGGCCGATCTCCCTAACCCCCGGCAGCCGGTCAGCCACCTGTGACCTCGAATACTCCCGGGTTCCCGGAATCAGGCCCTCGAGCTCTTTGGGGGCGGGGCAGGGGCATTATTCTGCACACCCCATGTTCCTTGTCCCAAAGCGGACCTCTAAGAATCGGTGCGCGCTTGCACCTGCCATGTGGGTTGAGCTCCGTACCTGCTGCTCTCTTCCTGGGCGCCTCCCTGAGAAATCCGTGTGCAGCCTGCCTTGGCCCTGGAGAGTCCGCTGGCTCCACTGCAGGCCTCTGGGGACCCCCCCACCCTGGCCACAGTTGCTGGTGGGAGGGTCCTGCCTGGCTCCCCCACCCCCACCAGCGCCTTCCGGCTCTTGGACAGGCCCGCCACAAGAAGACCTGTGGCCTCTGGCTGGCCAGGCTTGCAGCAGCAAGGCACAGGGGAACAGGCCCAGGGCCGGCCAGGCTCCGCAGGGGAGGGCTCCGGGGAAGCAGAGACTCCGCCTTGGGAACCTGCACCCTGGAGTGACACTAGGGGCCGTGGCCACTGAGCAGGTGCGGCCCTGGGGACTGGCCGTGTCTGTGGGGTTCTTCTTTTCTTCCCATGCCACCGGATTCCGCTGTGACGCGTGGTTGTGGCTTCAGCCTCTCTGATCCGCGTGAATGTGTTCCGCACAACAGATGACAGAAGCGCTCCTGCCTCTGTGACCCCCGCCCCCTACGGCTAAGTCCCTTCATCCCCGGCCGGCCTCCGTTTGACATCTGGGTCCCCACAACCTCTCTGAGCCTCCTTCTCAATTTGCTAAGATCCCCAGGCTGTGGTCTGCGCCAGCCTCTCCAGCATCCACACCCCCCTGAAAGAGCCCCACCCCGGCCTCAGTGGTGACAAAGTGGCATGTCCAGGGTGGCCTTTCTCGAGGGGTCTCTCCCACTCACCCCCCTCCCCCCGCAGCCAGCGCCACTTCTCCTCTGGCCCCAGGATATTTTCTCTGGATGCCACCATCACAACCACGTGGGTCGCTGTGTCCTTCCCAGGCGTCCCTGTTTCCAGCAGACGGGCCCTTGGCCAGGTGGCGACGTGTCCCCCACATCCCCTGCCCGTGCTGACCACAAGCCGCCTGGCTCCCCGGCAGTTCAGATTCACCCTCCCCGGACACCACGCCCAAGGCGTGAGCCCAGCAACAGCTCTCAAGTCTCTGTTTTCCCCGCTGCAGCGGCCCGGTCTGTGCCCCACCTGCAGCCCCACGTGGCTCTAAGAAGTGGGCCAGGCTTTGAACGCCAGTTCTACCAGTTTCTGCCTTGGTTGCCTCCGTTTTCTAATCTGCAGTTAAAAACTGAAAGCAGGGGCCGGCGCTGTGGTGCAGCAGGTTAAACCCCCACCTGTGATGTGGGGCATTCCATATGGGTGCTGGTTCGAGTCCCAGCTGCTCCACTTGTGATCCAGTTCTCTTCTAAGGTGCTTGGGAAAGCAGCAGAAGATGGCCCAGGTGTTGGGGCCCTTGCCACCCTCATGGGAGACCCAGATGGAGTTCCAGGCCCCTGGCTTCAGTCTGGCCTAGCCTTGGCTGTGAGATAGTCTCTCTCTCTCTCTCTCTCTCCCCCTCCCTCCCTCCCTGCCTCTCTGTAACTCTGCCATTCAAATAAAAATAAATTAATTAAAAAAAAAAAAAAAAACCTGAAAACACCCCAGATGACCTTCGCCAGGTGAATGGTTAGACTGCGGCCCATCCATCTCATGGAATACTACTCAGCCATAAAACAGAAGGAGCTGTGCGTGCATACGCAGCTCTGTGCGTACACACAGGTACACACAGACAACCTTCCAGGTGCGTTACCGGTGAAAAAGCCAACCCCAGAATGTCACACACTGGATGCTTCCGCGTACATCAGATGCCTGAAGTGACAGGAGTGCAGGATGGAGAACAGATCGGCATTGCCAAGGTCAAGGGAAGGCGCCTCAGGAGGCACACAAGGGCCACCAGGCGAGGAGACCGTGGTGAAGGCCATGCTCGTGTCGGTGTCAGGGTCACCGCTGGTTTTCTGTGAGGTGAAATCATTGGGGGAAAACTGAGTGAGAGGGATGGGATTTCTCTGTAGTGTTTCTTTCTTTCTTTCTTTTTTTTTTTTTTTTTAATTTGAAAGAGTTACAGAGAGAGAGGTCTTCCATCCGCTGGTTCACTCCCCAGATGGCCACAACGGCCGGAGCTGTGCCAATCCAGGAGCCAGGAGCCAGGTGTTTCTTCCTGGTCTCCCACGTGGGTGCAGGGGCCCAAGGACTTGGGCCTTCCTCCACTGCTTTCCCAGGCCACAGCAGAGAGCTGGATCAGAAGAGGAGCAGCCGGGCCTAGAACCAGCGCCCATATGGGATGCCGGCGCTTCAGGCCAGGGCGTTAACCTGCTGCGCCACAGCGCCGGCTCTCTCTAATGTTGCTTACAACTGTACACGAATCTAAGATGATCTCAAAATAAAAGTCTTTAAAAACGACAGCCCCTGTATGGAGTTTATGGAGTTCAACTTAACCCAGGGCGGGTACATTAATCAAAGGACATGGATGAAAAAGCCATCCCGGCTTTTCCTCACTCTGATGTTTGCATCTGGGAAGCGGGCACTCGGCCGCAGGTTTCCACTCCGTGAGGATGACCTCCGCACCCCAGGAAGCCAGGAGGATGTGGGGCTTTCCCGCCCTGCTCCTGGGACAGCGGCAGGTGCAGGTGGGATGAGCGCCTGCTCCGCGGCTGGGAGCTGCTTCCCTCTTCCCCCTGGAGACAAGGAGGGGCCCGGGCGAGAGAGATGGGACGCGGAAGTTCCGTCAGGTGGGACGGCCGAGCTGGAGGGTGGCTGGGGAGAAGCGGGGGGATGACCCCGGTGTCCATGTTCACGTGTACTCCCCTCGTAGCATCCTGTGAGCCTGCGTGCCCGTGTCAAACCCAGCTCAGACCCCACTTCCTCAGGGACACCGTCATTCCAGCCAAGGTCCTGCCTGTTGGAGTCGCGCTGTCTCGCCCATAATGGACCGGCTAGCGCTGGCCTGGAGTCTCCTACGTCTCCCACAGGCACAGAGCACACAGCGCAAACATCCTAACTGCCTGTAACACAGCAAAGGGACCGCCACCTCCAGGAACAAAGAGCGCACAAAACCAAGCAGAGGAAGACTAACCCCAGCACCGGAGTGAGTGACCCAAGGACACGATCATAAACCTTTATGGTCCTTTCATGCATGCCAGGACGCTCAACTTTCTCATCAGCAGAGAAATGGAGAAGAAAGCGCCCAGGGAGACCCCGTGGCTCACCTACCACACGTTACAGGGCAAAAATGCCAGCGCTGGACAACATCCTCCATAGGCAAGGTGCTCATTTTTTTTTTATAAAAAATATTTACTTTATTTGAGGCCGGCGCTGCGGCTCACTAGGCTAATCCTCCGCCTAGCGGCGCCGGCACACCGGGTTCTAGTCCTGGTCGGGGCGCCGGATTCTGTCCCAGTTGCCCCTCTTCCAGGCCAGCCCTCTGCTGTGGCCAGGGAGTGCAGTGGAGGATGGCCCAGGTGCTTGGGCCCTGCACCCCATGGGAGACCAGGAAAAGCACCTGGCTCCTGGCTCCTGCCATCGGATCAGCGCGGTGCGCCGGCCGCAGCGCACCGGCCATGGCGGCCATTGGAGGGTGAACCAACGGCAAAGGAAGACCTTTCTCTCTGTCTCTCTCTCTCACTGTCCACTCTGCCTGTCCAAAAAAAAAAATTTACTTTATTTGAAAGGCGGAGAAGGAGAGAGAGGGGTCTTCCCTCTGCTGTTCACTCCCCAGCTGGTTGTCCCAGCTTGGACTGGGTCTGCTGCTGCTGCTTTCTCGGCTGCTCCACTTCCGATCCAGCTCCCTGCTAATGCGCCTGGGAGACAGCGGAAGGTGACCCACGTGCTTGGGCCCCTGCTCCCACGTGGGAGACCCAGGTGGAGTTCCTGGCTCCTGGCTTCAGCCTGGCCCAATCCTGGCTGTTGCAGTAATTTGGAGAGTAAGCCAGCAGACGGAAGATCTCTCTGTCTTTCTCCGTCTCTCCATCTCTCTGTAACTCTGCCTTTCAAATAAATAAATACATCATTAAAATGCCTTTATTATATATTTCTTGGGCATAAGACTGCTCTTTCCTAACTGCAAGGCAAACATCAAAATTCGAAAAGTGTCGTGGACCTGTGACACCACCAGTCCTCAGCCCCATTCGGGTGTCTCCAGTGGGTCCAGCAACACACAGCCCCAGCCTGGGATTATGGTCTTCACGAGCCTTCCATCTCCTTGGATACAGAACAGTTCCTCAACCTGTTGTTGACGTTTTTGACCTGACACTCTTGAAAAGCACAAATTACTTACTTTGTAGAGTGCCCCTCATTTCGTATGATCTCTCAAGATCAGATTCAGGTTTGCACATTTTTTAAAGATTTTTTTTATTGAGGCCAACGCTATGGCAAAGCAGGTAAAGCTGCCGCCTGCAGTGCCAGCATCCCATATGGATGCCAGTTTGAGTCCCGGCTGCTCCACTTCCGACCCAGTTCTCTGCTGATGGCCTGGGAAAGCAGTAGAAGATGGCCCAAGTCCTTGGGACCCTGCACCCACAACATGGGAGACCCAGAAGAAGCTCTTGGCTCCTGGCTTCGGATTGGCCCAGCTCCCGCCATTGTGGCCATCTGGGGAGTGAACCAGCAGATAGAAGACCTCTCTCTCTCTCTCTCTCTGCCTCTCTGTAACTCTGCTTTTCAAATAAATAAATAAAATCTTTTTATCGTTTATTTATTTGAGAGGAAGAGTTACATAGAGGGAGGAACAGAAAGAGGTCTTTTTTTTTTTTTTTTTTTTTTTTTTTGACAGGCAGAGTGGACAGTGAGAGAGAGACAGAGAGAGAAAGGTCTTCCTTTTGCCGCTGGTTCACCCTCCAATGGCCGCCGCTGCAGCCGGCGCACCGCGCTGATCCTGGCAGGAGCCAGGAGCCAGGTGCTTTTCCTGGTCTCCCATGGGGTGCAGGGCCCAAGCACCTGGGCCATCCTCCACTGCACTCCCTGGCCATAGCAGAGAGCTGGCCTGGAAGAGGGGCAACCGGGACAGAATCCGGCGCCCCGACCGGGACTAGAACCCGGTGTGCCGGCGCCGCAAGGTGGAGGATTAGCCTATTGAGCCACGGCGCCGGCTCCAGAAAGAGGTCTTCCATCTGCTGGTTCACTCCCCAGATGGCCACAATGGCCGGACTGGGTCAATCCGAAGCCAGGAGCCAGGAGCCTCTTCCAGGTCTCCCACGTGGGTGCAGGGAGCTGGATTGGAAGAGGAGCAGCTGGGACGCGAACCAACGCCTAGATGGGATGCTGGCACTGCAGGCAGAGGCTTAGCCACAGTGCAGGCTTCCCAAGGTTTGCACACTTGCCAGGAAGGTCACGGACACTATGCTGCATGGCTCTCGTTGCCTCTTGTCAACAGGTCCACCATCGTGGTGTGACCCATCACTGACATGATTAAAGAGATGGGCGC
Source organism: Oryctolagus cuniculus (assembly GCF_051225735.1). Classification (NCBI taxonomy): domain Eukaryota; kingdom Metazoa; phylum Chordata; class Mammalia; order Lagomorpha; family Leporidae; genus Oryctolagus; species Oryctolagus cuniculus. The sequence continues at coordinate 182,302,861 of NC_142868.1, forward strand.
TAGGATTTTCCATTGTGAAATTACCTCTCTCTGTGTAATTAGTGAGTGTCTTCCGGGGGGGGGGGGACTGTAAGACTGTGTAAACACCCTTTCCTCATTACACTGGTCACTCCTCATTATTCGTCTCGGCCAGTATGGGATTCTGTGGGTTATCATCTGTGCGTCATTCATTGCTCACTCTGGTCCTCCAGCTGCCTCCTATCTTGCCAGCGGGGACCCCTTGCAGCTTTCGATTCTTCACCTACTTCCTTACTCTTCTGGGACATGTCCTGGGCTCATCTCATTCTGCGCCTGATCCAACTTGCCGCTTCTCTAGGAAAGCACTGTTGCCTTTAGTAAGGAACGGGATTGAGAGAGCCAGGCCTGGGACTGGAGCGCTCATGCCTATGGAGGTTTTGTTGCTTCCACGTGCTCTGAGGACAGAAGGAGGAATGCAGACTGATAGGAAAGTGATAGGTGGACGGATGGGTAGATGATAGGTAGACAAGTGACGGATGGCTGGATAGATGATGCCAAATTTACATGTGTATATATAACCAAATACACACATATTTTTTTCAAAGATTTATTTATTTGTTTGTTTATTTATTTGAAAGTCAGAGTTACACAGAGAGAGACGGAGAGGCAGAGAGAGAGAGAGAGAGAGAGAGAGAGAGAGGTCTTCCAGCCACTGGTTCACTCCCCAATTGGTCACAACAGCCGGAGCTGCGCCGATCTGAAGCCAGGAGCCAGGAGCTTTTTCTGGGTCTCCCATGCAGGTGCAGGGGCCCAAGGAGCTGGGCCATCTTCTACTGCTTTCCCAGGCCACAAAAGAGAGCTGGATCAGAAGCAGAGCACCTGAGACTCGAACCAGCGCCCATATTGGATGCCGGCACTGCAGGCGGAGGCTTTACTCGCTACGCCACAGTGCTGGCCCCAACATTTCACATCCGTGTTGTTTTTGTATCTGTCTGGAGGCTCATGCTGGAGTGAGAAGCAAGGGCTGAGATGTTTGCTGGAGAAGGGGCTGAACCAGCATCTTGAAGTGTGCGCAAGTTCCGGTGAGAAATTCAGTAAGAGGGTGAAACCGCTGAGTACGAGCACTGTGTACACGAGTCAAGCACGACGGGTGTGTCTAGCGGCTCCATAAATGAGGATAATGCTATTTCAGGGCCACGGACCACTTCCCCACTCACTGCTGCAACGCTCCCTGTCTACGGCGGCCACGCGGAGTCATCTCAGCGGCACCGGCTTTCACGACCAGCTCCTGACGAGTCCGTGGGCCATGGCGTTCTCAGCAAAGGAGCCACCTGGCCTGTGGCTCAGGGCTGGAGGAAGCGACAGGGCAATCCCCAGACCCGGTGACTGCTCAGCCCCAGGGAATCCCCAGGAAGACCTGGCCATGCCAGCAGGAAGCTGCTCCTCCCCTCAGTGGCCTCAGGTGCGGCCACTGAGGGTGACGGATGGAGGGGCGGGGCCTCCCAGGAAGCTGGGCCGTGACCAGGCTCCATTTCCAGCCCTGCCCGCAGGGTGTGGGGGAGTGACTCCTGCACTCTCTTTCTCTCCCCATCCCCTTCCAAAGTCACCTTCTATTGTGGAAAATCCACCCTCTCTTCATAGGGGTTGTGCGATGGCGGGGTTGTGTGGGGGTTGGGTTTGCCAGTTAGCCCCAGGAGACAGGAGTGAGAGGTCTCATGGACCCTGTTACTCAGGGATCCCGATCGCGGAACTGGCCGTGGCTCACACGGTCTCCCTTTGGAAGCAGAGCATCTTTTTATTAGCAGGTGGGCACTGTGCACTAATCACTTTTCTTGAGATGCAATTCGTATAGCACTCATTCATTTTAAAGTATACGACTCAGTGGTATCTTGGACATTCACAAAGGGCAGCTGTCATTCCGTCTAGCACTAGAAGCATCTTTGAAATGGGAGGCAAAGCACAGGGATGCGGGGCGTCCACAGGTGGTCACGGGCAGAGTGCACGCAGTTCGCCCAGCACCCTCTGACTGGGGAGCAACCCTGCCCCTACTCCACAGGGTGCCGGCTGGGTCTGTTCTTCCCAGGGCCCCCTGGGGGCGGGGGGCGGGCGGGGGCATGTGACGCCCGCTGGCACAGAGCTCCAGTTAGGAAGGGTCTGTACCCAAAGCCAGACAACTGAAGTCATCCTGGACTTTCCTGCAGGGAATGGCCACTCCTCCGGGGCTGATGATGGAAAAACACAAAGCAGAACCTTGGAGCTTCCCGTTGGGGGGGAGGTTGTTAAAGGCCCTGGAGCTTCACGCCTGGGGGCCGCGGAGGGGACTTCCTAGGAAAGGAAACACATCTTCTTCCACTGGAATTCTGAGCTGGGAGCCATCGCCCAAGGCCGTGTGAAGTTCACCTAAAGCAGGAGGGAAAGATGGCAGCGTAGCGGGAGCGGACGGGACAGAAGAGAAAAGCTCTAGAGCTGGCATTTGAGCCTTTGGTGTAGTCCTTTTCCGAATCGCCAAGCCTGGACTTCCGATCTCTGCACTCTGGCGGCTGAATTCCTTTGTGCTGACTGCTTCAGGCTGCGATCGATCACTCCCTTGCCGGGCGGCGGTCTTGACACACAACCACCCCACCTGGACGGCAGCTAGAGGACCGTCAGCGTTTGTTTCGGGTGAAGACCCCACACTGAAAGTGGTCCAGGATGTAGTTCTCCCGGTGGGGGTGCCTGGGGGGGGCATCACATGACTGCGGGCTTGCCTACCTGGTCTGGGAGCCACGGGAGGGGGCGCAGGGCTCCCTTACTGGGTAAGGCAGGTGGCAGGCCTCGAGTAGGGGACTAACGACAAGAACACAAAGTCTACCAGGTTGTTGGGGACCAAGGCAGACCTAAGCAGCCCCTCTCCACCTGAGCGCAGGGATGCTGCCTTTCTCTGGGTCCATGGCGGGGAAGATGGTAGTGGGACCTGTTGCCAGCGAGAGGCTTAAGGGACCCTGCGGTTGTCATGGGGGCTGAATATGCCACGTCCCCTACACTTGGAGGCCCCTGGTGCCACTCACTTCCTGGCTCCCTGAAGTTGAATGGGGCTGTATGACAGGGCCCAGCGCCTTGCCACCGTGACACCCCCGGTGGCCTCCTCCAGATGGCCGGTCCCTGCACACTCAGCCAGCAGAGCCCCTACCTCTGCAGACCTGCGAGTGACACGTGACACGGGCAGGAAAGGAGACCGTGTGGGGGTTTTATAATTATTCAGTAAATTAATTCACGGTTTCTCCATGTTTTTTTTTTAAATTGTGGTAAAATATACAAACAATTTACTATTTTAACCATTTTGAAGTGTAGAGTTCGGCGGCATTAAGTACAATCATAGAGTTGGAAATCCACCACTACCACCCCATCCCAGAACCTTTTAAAAAAGGTTTATGTATGTATTTATTTCAGAGGAAGAAAGATAGGGAAAGGGAGAGAGAGAGAGAGAGAGAGAGAGGGAGGAGAAAGGGAGGAAGGAAGATAGACAGGGAAAGAGAGGTCTTCCATCCGCTGGTTCGTTCTCCAAATGACTGCAACGGCTGGGGCTGGACCAGGTCAAAGCCAGGAGCAGGGCTCTTTCTGCAAAGCCCACATGGGCTGCAGAGACTCAAGTTCTTGAGCCATCATCTACTGCTTCCCAGGCACATCAGCAAGAAGCTAGACAAGAAGCAGAGGGCTAGGACTCGGACCAACACTCTGACATGGGGTGCAGGTGCCGCCAGTAGAGGCTTAGCCCAGCAGCTCCTTTCTGTCTGAGGCTGGGTAACATTCCAATGCGTCCGTCACACACTGTTTATCCCTCCGTCCACTAATGGGCGTTCAGGCTGCTTCCACCTCCGTCCCAGGGTGAATTCTGCTGTGTGAGTGTGGTTATGCAAAAATCTATTTGAGCTCCTGATGTCAATTCTTTTGGATATATATCCAGAAGTGGAATTCCTGGCCACATAATTTTATTTTTATTTTTTAAGGATCTACCATATGGTTTTCCACAGAAATTGTGGTTTTTTTTAAAATTATTTTATTTTTTATTTTATTTATTTGAAAGGCAGAGCTATAGTGAGAGAGAGAAAGAGACAGAAAGGAGAGATCTTCTACCCACTGGTTCACTCCCCAAATGGTCACAACGGCTGGAGCTGGGCCAGGTGGAAACCAGGAGCCAGGAGCTTCTTTGGGGTCACCTATGTGGGTGCAGGGCCCAAGCACTTAAGCTGTCCTCCGCTGCTTTCCCAGGCGCATTAGTAGGGAGCTGGAGTGGAAGTGGAGCAGCCGGGACTTGAACCAGCACCCATATGGGATGCCGGCATGGCAGGCAGCGACCACCCATTGTGCCACAACACAGGCCCCAGCTGTGTGTGGTTTTAAGTCACTGAGATTGGGGGTGTTTGCTATCGCTTCTGGTTATTTAGGATCAACTGGGATTCCGGTGTGGTCCCAAGTGGGGCAGGAACGAGCGAGGGAGGGTGGGTGTCTGCCGTGGCTTGAATGGGATTGGGCTTCCTGCTGCAGATGTTCAAACACCAAAGGCCTACATCAATGGTTCACGGATCACCATCAGCAACAGGGCTGGAGGATGGAGGCTTGAGACAGTTACGTCTCCAGTGGAGGGTCCTTAGGTGATCTGGGGCTGGCCCGCAGAAGGCGGCTGGACAAAGTTAAGCGGAGTTCAGTCCAGCTCGCTCACTCTCCCTCTGCTTCCCGGCTCATCACGCAATCCTGTCACACACGTGCCACCACCCATCGCCTGGATCCTGGACAGCGAGTCGCCCAAACTGTGACCCAAAGCAGGCCTCTTCCTTCCTAAGCGGCTCCTACCAATCTTTCTCCTTAAAGTAACAAAGACCCAAGTAACCCAGAGGCCAGGGTGAGACCAAAGGCCTCAGGGCCAGGGGCTGGGACCACCTCTGCAGGCCACGCCTACAGGTGGCTTCTCAATGGACAGAGAGCTCCCCACACAGCCACCTTGGGCCTCTCTGGCTATGCAGACTCCCAGGGTCACACACTTCCCAGGTTCCCACTCATGTCGCCAGAAAGAGCACTACTGAATGGAAGCCCACACAGGCCCATCTTGGCCCTGAGCGGTGGGCTGGTTAAGAGCTCCTGGAATGCTTTAAAGGTGGCTGCCGACTCACGGCCACCCAGCTTCGCGTCCTGCCATTTCCCATCTGCCTTGCGTCAGCCGCGCCTGTCTCTTCCTTTGTGAAGTAGGGACACCACAGGCCACCTCACTGGGTAGGGCTAAGGGAAGCTGCTGTGTCCTGGGTCCTGTGCTGGGCCCACCAGGGGCACCTGGTGCGTGGTTGCTATTTGGGGGCAGGGTTCCATAAGCCCTGGATGGAGGGACAGGAGTGCCAGTCATTCCTCCAGGCTGAGAGCTTGTGGGTGCCCGCCCACAAGTAGCGGGCACAGAGCTAGGGGCCTGCAGCTCGCACGCCCCTTCCAGTGTCCCTGTATCCCAGCGCCGGGTTGCACGGGTGACATGCAGTGTCCCCGTCTTCACGAGGCTCTGCAAGTGGCGAGGCGGAGGCCATGGAGGGCAGGGCCCCGCATCAGGAGTGTGGGTGACATGGAGTGAGGATGACACTGGAGAAGCCCGGGACGATTGCTGGGAGAGTGAACTCAGGGCCTGAGGGTCAGGGTAGGGTGGACGGAGGCCCTGGGAGTGTCCAAGGGCCTTCCGGAAGGCCCACCTTTTCTTCTGGGTGACAGGACAGCCAGGGGCGGTGGAATCAGCTTCCTGGGACCCTCCAAGGGCTAAGGCTGCGGCGGTGGTGGGTGCTGCTCACAGGGAGGGCCTCGGAGCCCGCCGCGGGACAGGGGGTGTCTGGGGTGGGGGACGGGGCGTACTGCTGGGGGACTGGGTGGAATGGAGGCTGCAGGTGGGGGCAGGTTGCTGGGGAGGATGGGCCAGGCGAGCAGGCTGAGGAATAGAGAACCCCCTCCCACAGTGAGGGGGTGAGGGCGGATGCAGAGACGCAGGGAATCTCACAGCTGGAGGAGACTTTCCGAGTCATTTCGCTCAGCCTCCCACTCCACAAAACCGGTTCAGTCTTCCAGTGCCCAGCGGAGGACACCCAACTCCACTTGGACACCTCCAGGTACGGGGAGCTCACCCCTTGCAGGGTGGCTCACCCCGGGGAGGGGCTCGGGCTGGCAGCGGGTCCTGGCGCTGCTGCCGTGGCCCTACCGGGCCGCCGGGCCTCCACTCGGCGGCGGCGGCGGCGGCACCTGGCCGGGGGTTGCGGCGGGGCTGGACCGGCGCTGCTGTCCCCAGCCCCAGTGCTGAGGCAGGCAGAGTGCAGTGGGCTCTGGTGGAGGTCGTGAGAACTGCAGGGCGAAGGCCGCCGGGGGCTCCGCGGGCTGCGGGGGGAGGCACTTGACACCGGCCGGGGGAGAGGAGGGGCCGCTGTCCCTGCGGCCAGTGCTGGATGCGGGGACCCAGCGCAGAGGCAGCGCCAGGTAGCGGGGCGGCCCGCGGCGGCGGGGGTGGTGGGGGAGGACTGCAGCGAGGCCCCCCAACCCCGGGCTCGGCCGCCACTCCAGGGGCCCCCCGAGTGGCCGGGAGCGCGGCCGAGGCGGGGGTGCCGAGGCCCCGCGCACGGTCGGGGCGCTGCAGGGTCCGGCCCTCCGTCTCGCAGCGTGCGGGGGACCCCGGCGGGGCCGCAGAGTCGGGCCGAGGGCGCTAGGACCGGCCGCGCGCCCAGGCCGCTCCCGCCGCGGGCCGCCCCGGGGCCCCCCAGCCGGCGCTGCCTCCCGGGCCGGCTCCGCAGCGCCGGGGCCGGGGCCAGCGCGGCCGCGGGGGGCGAGCGGCGGGCGGAGGCCTGGGCCCGCGGGCGGCCGGAGGGAGGGAAGGAGGAAGGCGGAGAGAAGGGGTGGGAGGGGGGGACCCGGCGGAGGAGGCGGAGAGAGGGAGCGCGACAGCGAGCGGAGGGAGGGAGCGAGCGAGCGAGCGAGGCAGGCAGGCAGGCGGGCCGGGCGGGAGGGAGGGCGCGCGGGCGGCGGCGGCGGCGGCGAGAGCAGAGGACGAGCCGGGACGCGGCGCCGCGGCACCAGGGCGCGCAGCCGGGCCGGCCCGACCCGACCGGCCACACGGTAATGAGCGCCGCCGCTGGCGGCCCGGGAGGCCGGCCCGGAGGCGGGCGCGGAGCGGGAGGCCGGGCGGGGGGCGCCGCGGCGGGCAGTGCCCAGCTCGGGGCACGCTCCCGGGACCCCCGCAACTCGGCGCCGGGCGCCCGCGGGGCCGGGGCTGCGGGAGGGGACGGCCGGCCCCGGCTGGCCGGGGCGGCGCGGGGGATTTGAGGGTTTGTTTATGTCCCCGCGGGCTCTGCAGGCGCCCCCTCCTGTCCTGCCCGCTCCCGGCGCGGACCCCCCTCCCCGCCCCCGCCCGGCTCCGGGCTCAAGTTCAAGTCCATACAATGCCGCGGGGGGCCCCCTCCACCGCCTGCCTCGGCCGGCCGTGCCCGGCTCCGCGCTGCCGCAGGGGCCCCGGCCTGGCCGCCCCCGCCTTCCGGGCTCTGCCCCCGCCCCGGGGCCCTGCCTGGGGCCTGCGGCCGGGGCGCGCTGGAGGGCGCGGACCCCGACCCGGAATAATCGGCCCCCGCCGCGGCCCGCGGGGAGCGGGGGAGGGGGCGGGGGCCGGGCCCCGCGCAGGCTCCGCGGCGGCGGCAGAAAATGGCAGCCTGGCACGACCCGGCCCCCCGCCCCTCCCCCCGGCTCCCGGGCCTCCTCGGCCCGGCTGGGCGGGGGACCCGGGAGGCCTCCGGGGGCGGGCCGCGGGGTGACCGGGGGGCCGGGCCGCGGAGCGCAGCGCCGCGATCCTCCTCCGGCCACCTGTGGCTGGGGGTGCGGGGCGCCCGCGGAGCTGGGAGGGGCGGCGGGGGTGAGGAGAGCGCCCACTTTGGGGGCGCACCTTCCCGCGGAGAGACTGACGGCCCGCGACGGCGGCGGCGGCGTTTGGGAGATGGGGGGGGCGTCGTGCCTGGCTCCTCCCTGCCCCCGCTGCGGGCCGTGGGAGCCGGGGCGGCGGTGGTGGCGACGCCGCAGTGTGGGGGCGGGGCGGGGGCGGGCGGGGATCCCGGGCCGCCGGGGCCGGAAAACGCGGGGGTGGGAGCGGCGCGCGGGGGGGGGGCACGCCTAGGGTCGCCCCCTGCAGCAGCCCGCCTCCCCGCACACACTCGCACGCACGCGGACACACTCACGCACACGCACCCCGCCGGGCCGGTGCAGACGTGTCCTTGAGAGCTTCGCGTCTGCACAGTGAAGGACGCGGCCTCGCCGAGGCTGCAGACCGGGGGCTTCGGCCCCGCGTCCACACGCCCCGGGGGACCCCGCGCTCCGTGTCCCGCCCTCACCCCAGCTCTCCTCGCCCTCCCTCGCCTTTGGCGCGGACCGAGCTGGCGCGGGTCCAGGGCCCGCCCCCGGCCTCCCCCAGCCCCTGGCCGCTGGGGCCCGCGGCCCTCGGGCTGCCGAGCTGCGTCTCGCTCTCCCGGAGCCTTCCTTCGTGGGCGCACCCGCTCCTCGCTCCCCGTGCGCTCCATCCCCTCTATGCGCCCCCCTCTGCCGCGAGGCCCGCGAAGTCGGCGTTGGCGCCCTCGGGGTGTGTGTGTGTGTGTGTGTGTGTATGGAGGGGGCGCTGGCTTTCGTGGGGGGGGGCCCTCGAAGGTGCCCCCTGTGGCTGCACCTTGACCCAAGATGGCGTCTTGCACCCAGCTGGGCAGCTCTGGCCTTCGCCAGGCAGGAGGAAGGGCTGCGGCCCCAGAGCCACCCAGCTCGCCCCCTCTGCAGCCATCAGGCAGGAAAGCCTTGGAGAGAAGCGCCCTGCGCCCTGTGACCCGGCCTGCCCCTGGCCGCCGTGCCCAGGGACTGCCCTCAGCATCCCTGGGGGACTGCGCAGTCCTCATGTTTCACCGCGGGCTGCCAGCCGCGGGGCCTCCGGGGCAGGCGGCTGCCGAAGGGCTCCTGGGATCAGGTGCGGCTCCAGCGTGCCTCTTGCCTCCTGGGCAGATGTGCGGGCTGCAGCCAGGGGAGCGCCTCTCCCTGCCTTGCAGGGGTGTCGGCCCGCCTGGAGGGGGGGGGCTTGAGGAGCCCAGCTGTCAGGCCCACCCTCCTGAGCTCTCCCCGGCCTGCTCCAGGTAGTTTGCTGAGCCACCTGCCTTTGGAGAGTTAGGCTGGGGAGAGTTCTTGTTGGGAGTGGAGGCCAAGATGGTTCCGCTGAGGCCCTGGCAGAGCTGAGACAGCTGTGTGTGTGTGTGTAGCTACTCCAGCCCCAGCCGTGTCCAGGAAGGGACCCCAGGCCAACTTGTGCAGCGGGCAGGCACCTACCTGCCACCCGCCCCTCCTAGATCCCTTCCTGTGGGTCCTGGTGCCCTCTGCAGCCTCTTGGCCAGCTCCTCCTTGCTGGTTCTTCACCCCTGCTCTGGCAGGAGTGGACCTGGCCTGGGCTGACCAATGCTTTTCTCGTTACCCCACCCAGGCTTGGGTGCCCTCTGTAGGAGACTGACCCAGGAGAGGTGAATCTCCTGGCAGACCAAGGCCGCGTCCCCAGCCCCGCAGAAGCCTGGGAGAGGCGGCCAGTGGTCATCTGTCAGGGTGTCTGTGGACAGGATTCCTCTGCCGGGTGGGGGTTGGACTGGAGCTTGCAGGTTCATTCCAACTTCAAAATTCTATGGCTCAGATTCTCCTGGTGGAATTTCAGACTCAGGAGTGGGGGCAGGGTGCTCTGTTTCTCAGCACCCAAGGAAAGAAGGTAGGACCGGGGCTGGGAGGGCTGGGAGAGGAGGCCTGCTCTGAGGGGCGGGCTTGTCCCATCCGGCCGCCTGTAATCCCTCCAGCGCGGGTCTGTAGGTTCATGTGTGCGTCCGTCCGTGTGCGTGGATGAGTCCCGAGCTCACAGCTGTCGGTCCTGGGGAGCGTTTTACCATCACCCGTCTCTGCTGGGTCCTCTCTCAAAGCCAGCAAGGAAAACCATGAGATGCTTGCCCAGGGTCCCCAGGAGGAAGTGAGCCAGGTCGCACTCTGGGAGACCCAGGCTGGGCTGTGGCTGGCTGCGGGTCCAGCTCTCCACTGGGTTTGTGGTCGCCAGGCAACAGGGACCTCGCACCCTGGGGCGGGGGATCTCAGTCCTCCCGTGGACATCGGCAGGGTGCCTGTGCCTGGGCTCTGTGCTCCCCCAGAAGAGGGTTAGTGGTAGAGCGCTCTCTCCCTTTGCTGCTCTCCGGGGGTCTTCCCAAAGTTGGTGGAAAATGCGTGTTGTAGAAAAAACAGCCCGTGGATTTCCAATGTTCTGCACCAAAATAAATCTAACTTGTAATCGCAGTCTCTGAAGTCCCCTTGCACACAAGTTGGTCAGGTTTGTACCTCCCCGAGTCTCTCCAAGCTCTTCTTCTTGGGCCCCGGGTGGAAATGGAATGTGAGCACAGCAGGCTGGGGGTGGGCGGGGGTGGGGTGAGTTACAGACAGACTCCCAGGGCAGTCCTCAGAACTTTCAGCTCTGGGAGCACTGGGCGCTGGACTAGGGCCCGCAAGGGGCGCTCCCTGGGGCCGGAGACCAGAAGGGGCGCTCCCGTGCCCACTGTGTGCTTCTCCGCCTTGGCGTTTCCTGCAGCCCGGGGTCTCTGCTGGGTGCCTTTGCCCCCACCTCCCCACCCCTGCCAGAGGTCGTTGGCTTCTGACCCGAGGGCCAGGGCACAGCTGTCAGGAATTGGCTTCTGCTCCCAGGCAGGGTCACTGAGCAGGTGCCCGATCGCTCCCCGCCTGAATTTGGAGGGCTGGTTTCCCGGCACTGCTCTCTCACTAGAGTTTTCCCCAAAACGTGACCACGTCTGAGACCCCACGGAGTGGCAGCCGGCGTTGTGTCTGCCTGTGAGCCTGCATGCGCCTGGCCAAGTGTGCATGCTGCGTGTGCACGGGGCGCAGCCGCGTGTGCACAGATGGGACCTGCTTCCACATGTGCCCCTGGGGTCCGATGGAGCTGCATTCCGATGCAACCAAACTGCGTTTCTCTGGGCCTCGGCTTCCTCACCTGAAAAATGGGAGGGCGCGTGGGCTGCAGCTCCGCGTGGCTGTGCAGGTGCAGCGAGGTGGCGCACGGTGTTGGCGAGCCAGGGCGGCGTACACGGGTGAAGCAGGAGGGCCTCCCAGACGTCGTGTCCAGCCTGCTGGCTCCCTCGCAGAATGGTGGGCATTTGGGGAAAGCGCTGATTCTTTCACCATCTGCAGAGGCGGGAGGCTCCTCAGTGCTACCAGCAGCCCAGGGCTGAGTTTAACAAATCACATTGTCAACAGGTTGTTGGTGCACACCTCAGATCCTGAGTGCCACAGTCATAGCTCAGCTGTGCCGGAGCGTTTTCCCACCAGCCTAGCTGAGCATTTCCTGGGAGCAGGGCCCCGTGCTGGCTTTGAGGGGATGTCGTGAGTTTAGGGTGTACCCAGCTCACTGCAGAAGGAGACTGGGGTCACAGGAGAGGGGGGTCCCCATCAACTGAGGGGAATCATGGAAGGCTTCTTGGAGGAGGGGTGCAGACGTGGGACTTCATTGAGAGGGGAGGAGCGGGGCTGCAGGGGTGGGGGGGTCTGGGGTGTGCCGGAAGCATTTGTTTGGGGAGGGGGTGCCTGTGCTCAGGTCACTCCCCCGTACCTCCTGAAGGACTCCGATCACAGTGGCTCTTGCAGGGCGGACTAGGGGTGGAGCGAGGCCAGGATGGGAGGCGGGAGGGGAAGGGGCCCTGCTGAGCTCATGTGGTGCAGGATCCTGGCTCTTTGTATCCCCTAGGCTGGAGCTTCAGAGCCCAGACTCAAGAGTGGGGTTTAAATGACGGCAGCCCAGGGGGTCGCCGCGACGACGACCACGCTGTGGTCCGTGTGGCTATCCCCGTGTGCACAGTGGGAGAAGAATCCCCTCTCACCCACTCCCCAGGCTGAGGCGTCCCAGTATCCAGAACATTCCTGCAAGGAAACGTGGGTGGAGCATCACGTTCCTGCCTCTGCAGCCTGACTCCACCCCTCCTCCTCCCTCCCCCTACTCAGCAGAACCCAGCCACCAACTCAGAGGGGAGGCGCCCCTGCCCCCCTGCCCCCCTGCAAGCAGCCTGGGCCCTCAGGTGTGGGGGCAGCCACCGGGAAGGGTCCACCAGGGACAGATCTCCCTTGCTGGTCACATCCCCAGCCGCCGGCCTGTCTGGAGGACGGCGACGGGGAGAAGGGGCAGTGAGGACGCCCGGGACTTTCCTCGCCCCGGAGTGCAGCGGATTTTTTTTTTCCCCCGCAGCCCTGCATTGCCCACTGCTCTCCTGCCAGCCTCCTTTAGACAAGTGACCAGCTTCCTACTCTCTCCTTCCTGCGGCCATCCCTATTGATCTTCCTCCCCATTTCTGTTTCAAATGTCAAGGTCATTTTTAATTCCCAGCCAGTTCTCAGCTGCCCTGTCCCGGTGCAGAGGGCACGGAGGACCATGTCTTATGGGGAGCAGGAACCTGGTTTTCCTGACTCCTGGCCCTGTGTCCTTGTTGCCATGGCCGCGTCGGGGAGTCGGTGTGGGTGCCCCGGCCGAGAGGGATCAACCAGGGCCCCAGCTGGGGGGTGGAGAAGAGGCTAGCCGAGGAGGCTTGTGGGTCTGTGGACTCAGATCTGTGCTTGGCCAATCTTGGTCGGATGTGGACTGTGTCATGGTGATTGTCCCCCAGAGGCCATGGTCTGGGAGCCACGGGGACCTCGGAGGGGGGCTGCCCCGCCTGTGCTAGGGGAGTGGACCCCCACCACACCAGCCAGCCGGGCCTGTTGGCAGGAGACCAGCTGCTTGCATTCTGAACATATCCATAAAGGCATGGGTGCTGGGGGCCCGGTTTCCCCTCACCTGCGAGATGCAGTACTGAGCGTGTCTCTTCTGACCTGCTAGGTGCCTGGAGTCGGGGCTGGGTTACCCTGCACGGAGTCGGCTCGCTCTTGTAAAATTTCAGTTCGTGCAAATACAGACTTTCCTAGGCTCCCACGGGCATAGCGAGAGACATTCTGGAAGGATGCACAGCAACCTGTCGACCAAGCTTTCGCCTTTTCACTTTCTATACGTTTGTATTCTTTGGAAAAATGCAAATGAACATGTGTTACTTTCTTAATGACAACAAAAATAAAAAGCCTGTGGCTCCGAATAGGAAGAAAGTTGACGTCGCGCGAAGTGGGCTGGCTCAGAGACTGGCGGCCAAGGGTAAGGGCCCTGAGGCGCCAGTCTTTTCTGGAAGCTCAGGCCTCTGAGTGAAGAGCAGCCCAGCCCCGAGCGGGAGAGTGAACGGCATTGGCTTTGTAGTGTGGGGACCCAGGCTGGGGAGCAGACCTGCCTGAAAGGCAGGAGCTGGAGACACGGCTGGGGCCCGGCCCAGGTGCGGCGCTCAGGTGGCCCAGCCCTGGCGCAGGAAGAGCACCCGGGGCTGCCACGCCCGAGGAGGGGCGGGAGGGACGCCTGGGGGACTTGTCTGGCATGTGGGCTCAAGTTGTGCCTGACTCTGATCTGGGGGCCCGCTGAGCAGGTGGCAGCAACCAGGTGACAGGGTGGGGAGGAGAGGGAGGCGGTGGTTATCTTGCTACCTACCCCAGAGGCTCAGGTTGCTTGGCAACAGCACCCACCTCCTCCTTCCACAGTTCCCTCCCCCAGCCCAGCCCAGCCCAGCCCATGGGTGCCTCCCTGCCCCTCCCCCGCACCAGGCTGCCCTGTTCAGTCTTTGGCCTTGCTTCTGGAATGAGCCCAGAGCTGGGCCCCCTGCAGACCAGTCGCATGGTTCCAGGCCGGCAGGGCACTGATGTGCAGGACCAAAAGGACGCTGGCTCAGATGTCAGGCAGAGCCAGATTAGAGCAAACCCCATGCGGCTTTGACCACCTGCAAATCAGGGATGAGACAGCAGCCTCTTACAGGTGTGGCCCGGGGAAAGGCCAGCGCCCAGGGGCCGTCCAGGGCTGCAGGAGGGGGAGGGGAGGACCCCAGGAAGGCCCTGTTGCTTACAGACGTGGCCCGGCTCCCTCACCCCTCGGGAAGGGAGAGTCAGGCTGATCATGACCCCCACATCCGTGGTCAGAGAAGGGGGAGGGGCAGGCACTCCTGGGCTTCTGCTGCCAGACCCAGGCCCCGTGCCCAGTGCCAGCAGGGAGTTTGGCCTCACTCGGCCTCCGTTTCTTCCTCTGCAGATCCAGAATCTGGCTGCACCTTCGTCAGCCTCTCGAGATCTGCCAGCGGAGGGCCTGCTCTGATCTCGTGGCCGCTCCCCTGGGTTCTGGGCCTGCAGCCGTGGGAGGGCCCAGGCCACAGGCAGCCAGCAGCAGACACGGCAGTGGCTCCCTTGGATGGTTTATTCCAGCAGCACACGGTGCTGTTGCCACCCGCTCCCAGGGCTGTGCTTCCCGGCCTGCCTGGTGCTGGAAGCCCGGTGGGGCTGGGCCATTGCCTCAACACCATCCCGGGGGCCTGGCCTCCAGGGCCGGGTTCCACGAGCAGAGATGCGGGGCCCCAGCTGGCACACCCAGGCTTTGTCCCTGGAGGTCTCCGGCTTCAGAACTACGAATCCCTGAAAGGCCTGCTGGGTGCCAGGTCCTGGCTACAGGAATCAAGGAGCCGGCAGCTGGGGGGCCTGGCGAGGACCCACCCACGCGAGGGCAGCGTGCTAAGAGCCCCGGCTGGGTGCACCTGGGGCAGTGGAAGGGAAGTCTAATTTGGGGAGAGGGAAGATTGTAAAGGAGGTGACTCAGCTCGAGCTGAGCCTTGGAGGGCACATGTGGCCTCGTGCAGCTGGGGCGTGGGGAGTGACGGGATGGGAGGCTGGGTCAGGCCAGGCTGTGGGGGCCGGGGCTGTTACGCAGCCGTGGTGTTGGCTTCGAGTCACATGCCTGCATTTGTATTCGAGAAAGGGCATTTTGGGGCATTAGGAAGATTGGATGGGGGGCTGGCGTTGTGGCTCAGTGGGTTAAGCTGCCACTTGTCATGCCGGCATCCCATATTGGAGTGTCAGTTGGAGTCCCAGCTGCTCCGCTTCCGGTCCAGCTTCCTGCTAATGTGCCTGGGAAGGCAGCAGAAGATGGCCCAACTCCTCGGGCCCCTGCCACCCACAGGGGTGACTCAGATGGAGCTCCAGACTCCTGGCTTCAGCCTGGTCCAGCCCCAGCTGTTGTAGCCATCTGCAGAGTGAACCAGTGGATGGAAGACCTCTCCCTCCTTCTTTGTCACTCTGCCTTTCAAGGAAATAAATAAATCTTTAAGAAGGAGAAGGAGGGCCGGCGCCGCGGCTCACTAGGCTAATCCTCTGCCTAGCGGCGCCGGCACACCGGGTTCTAGTCCCGGTTGGGGCGCTGGATTCTGTCCCGGTTGCCCCTCTTCCAGGCCAGCTCTCTGCTGTGGCCAGGGAGTGCAGTGGAGGATGGCCCAGGTGCTTGGGCCCTGCACCCCATGGGAGACCAGGAAAAGCACCTGGCCCCTGGCTCCTGCCATCGGATCAGCGCGGTGCGCTGGCCGCAGCGCGCCGGCCGCGGCGGCCATTGGAGGGTGAACCAACGGCAAAGGAAGACCTTTCTCTCTGTCTCTCTCTCTCACTGTCCACTCTGCCTGTCGAAAGAAAGAGAGAAAGAGAGAGAGAAGGAGAAGAAAGGCAGGAAGGTTGGACAGGTGAGGCTGGCGGCAGGGAGCCCAGGCAGAAGGCCGCGTGGGCTGGAGGAGGCTGCGCTGCTCTGTGACATTTAGGAAGCAGAGTCCGGAGGAGCAGCCGGGCGGTGGAGGTGCCGGGTGGGCCTCTGGCTTCTGACTCAGCCACTTGTGTGGGTGGGGGACTCGAGGAGAGAGCTGGGGTGCTTCCCATGGAGGTGGGATTGGAGCTGTAGGTGGGAGGTTACCCACCGGGAGCCTGGGCCAGGGCGGGGCCTGAGTCATGAGACCTGCAGGGGGCGTCCAGTGGGATGGGTGAGCGAAGCAGGTGCGTTTGGACTTCCTGCACCGCCATTCCCCCGGGGCTCTGCGCCATCGGGGGCCACCATGGGTGTTGGGGGCAGGCGATGATTCAACCAGGTGTGCACAGCATAGGCACCGGTGCTGCTCGGCCTGGGCTGTCGCTTCTCCGTCATTTCTCTCCAAAAGCTGAGCGCACGGTCCAGACCTGGTGCCTCCGCTCCCTGGCCTGGGACTCCTCAGCCTCTGAGAAGCCAGTGTGGACCGGAAGTGGACAGAAAGCCCCCAGGCCTCTGTTCAGAGGCTGACACGGGAGGGGACAAGCTGGGGACGACATTTTTGAAAAGCAAACAGAAACTATTTCTCCGAAATAGAAATGGGCCTTTCTTGCGTCACATCAAGTGGTGCCCGTGTGTGCCGTGCGTCGTGTGTGCTGTGTATGCCTGGGCCTGGGCTGACTGACGGCGCGTCCATCCACGGGCAGAGCGCTTAGCCTCGGCAGTCCCTCGGTGTCACCACGTGCGCTGTGCACGGAGCCTCCCGGCTTGTGTTGTTGTTTATTTGTTTCGTTGCCAACATTGCTCTTTGCACTAAACCTGGGTGTTTTGTTTCACTCATCTTTTAAAAGATTCCCATCCAGTTGGCCTCACAGGTGTTTGAGGATGAAAATCCAACTCGCAGCTTGGCGCGCAGAGGCACGTGTGCCCGTGCCCGCCCCTGGCCGTCTTGGCCTGGTGTGTGGCCCCCTGGGCCTCTGCCTCCCTGGGGGCCTGTTTGTTCCTGTCCCTTGGCAGTGGCAGAGCCCCTGTCCCTGGGAAGCGCCCCTCACCTCGTGCCATGAGCTTTCTTGTTCCCAATGCTGTCCCCCAAATCCGGGGCACCCCGGGGGTGTCTGCCGAGAGTGGGGACCGGGGCCTCGGTCACTTTGCGACTTTTCGTGATGGAGAGGGAGGGTTTGCGTGCAGCTGCCCGGCGCGGTGTGGAGAGCAGAGGGGCCTAGCCGTGTAGCTGGCTCTGTGTGCCAAGGCAGGGGGTGCGGAGCGCTGCTGGGGTCGGGGAGACGAGCTTGGGCCTGATGGCCTGGACCTCAGGGACGCAGAGCCGGGGCGGGGGTGGGGCGGGGCTCTGAAGTCTCTCTGCCTTGTGGAGGCTTCCCAGCAGTCTGCTGGCGTTGGCAAGCGCGGGGCTCTCTGTGGCTGGCTGCGGGGCGGGGACCACCCTGGACCTGACCGTGGGGACCCACGCCACAGGCCTGTCCTGCACCAGGAGGGCCCAGGGTGTGGTGGAGCAGCAAGTGAAACGTACACACAATTAATCTAGCATACCCTTAATGATATGCATAATTGTGCCGCATGGTAATTAGGTGTAAATGGTAAGCAGTTCACGTAAATGTTTTTGTAATTGGTATTAATTTTGCAGAGGCCAACCAAGTTTATGTGGTTTCTCTCTTCTCGCCCTGCTCAGTTGGGGCAGCCCGCGGCTCCTGGAGGGCACCGTGGCAGGCGTCTGTTTATGGGGCATGCTGTGGGTTTCCCCCGGAACCGCCCTGTGAAGGGTTAACGCCTCCTTGGCCTGCACAGGGATGCATCGTGCCTTGCGGGGGAGGCCTGGCACTGCAGGTGCCCGGGGCTGTGTGTGTCTCTGTGTGTCTGCGCGTGTTACTCTGTGTGCATTTGTCTGTGTGTTTCTGTGTTTGTGTGAGTGTATCTGTGTGTTACTTCATGTGCATGGATTGGTGTGTTTCCATGTGTTTTTGTCAGTGTGTGTTGTGCATCTGTGTGTGTTATTCCATGTGCATTTGTGTTTCCGTGTGTGTGGTGCATCTGTGTGTTCACATGTGTGTTTCTATATGTCAGTGTGTATGCTGTGTCTGTGTTACTCATGTGTTTCTGTTTGTGTCGGTGTGGTGTGTGTGTTATTCCATGTGCTTTTCTGTGTGTGTTTCCATGTATGTGTCAGTGTGTGTGGCGTGTCTGTGTGTTACCCATGTCAGTATATGTGAGGCATCTGTGTGTGTCTCTGTGTGTCCTCACACTTGTGTTTGTGCCTATGCATTACCTGTGTGTCAGTGTGTGTGTGGGGTCTGTGTGTGTGTACTCACGTGTGTTTCTGTGTGTGTCAGTATGTGTGGTATATCTGTGTGTGTTAACAGTGTGTCAGTGGGGGGGGTCTGTGTGTGTACTCACATGTGTGTTTCTGTGTGTGTCAGTGTGTGCAGTGTATCTGTGTCCATAACCTGTGTGTGTCTGTGTGTGCAGGGCATCTGTGTTACCCATGTCAGTGTGTGCAGTGTGTCTGTGTGTTACCTGTGTGTCAGTGTGTGCAGTGTGTCTGTGTGTTACCCATGTGTGTGTCAGTGTGTGCAGGGCGTCTGTGTGTTACCCATGTGTGTCAGTGTGTGTGGTGTGTCTGTGTGTGTTAGCCATGTGTGTCAGTGTGTGTGGTGTGTCTGTGTGTGTTACCTGTGTGTCAGTGTGTGCGGTGTGTCTGTGTGTGTCACTTGTGTGTGTCAGTGTGTGCGGTGTGTCTGTGTGTGTTACCCGTGTTTGTGGTGTGTCTGTCTGTGTCTCTGTGTGTCCTCACACGTGTGTTTGTGTTTGTGGCTGTGAGATTCCCAGGGCCAGGGCAGGTGGGAAGCCCCAGCTGTGGGGCCGCAGCCGCTCCTCCGAGCGGGCCCAAGCCGGGGTCTGCTTTCCCTAAGCCCTCCTGGCCTTGCACCTGACCTAATCACCTAATCACGTTTGAGAGACCGTTTGTTGGACGCTGCGAAAAACGTTCCGCTGATTCTCCTGTCTTAAAGCAGACTTATGAGGTGGGGCTCGTGCTCACCCCATGCTACAGACTGGGAAGCTGAGGCCGCCGTGGGTCTCTGAGTGACAGGTGGGGTCCGCCCTGGAGGCTGTGGGGGGGCTGCTGCACAGGGAGGCGGGGCAGGGGCTGCCTGGGGTGCTGGGTCCCTCCTTCCTCCCCTGGACCCTTGCTGCCCGCTCTCTGGTCTTGGCTGGGGCAGGGGTGAGGGGAAACAGACCAGGACGCCATGGGAGGTTCCTGGAGGAGTGGGTTCCTCCCCTCCTTAGTGAATGGGGAGGGGGCTCCCGGGTTTTGACTCGAGGGAGGGTCAGCAGAGGTTGGTTCCTGTCGTTTGGTCTAGGAGGGCGTGGCAGAGGGGTCCGAGGCAGCTGGCCTGTTCCTGGAGTGGGGACAGGGTAGTCATGGGCCATCCCGGGATGCAGCCTTCCCTGGGAGCCTCCTGACCCCTCCCTCGGGGCCTGGAACCATGGCGTGGGAGCCCCTGAGCTCCAGCTCCAGCTGGCACCTTTCCACTGGTGCAGGGCCTTGGGGGGCTCTGCCGAGTGACCCCTGGACTGGGGGTTGTGGCGGTCACTCTGGGCACCCCAGCATTGTGCTGGGGGTGTCTCAGCTGCCTAGGAGTGACATCACACAGTCCCCTCTGCCTCTTGGAGTCTAAAGGAGGCGCCAGTGTGGGTTGGGGGGGGGCCATCAAGGTGCAAAGCATGAACTGTGACCTCGCTGGGGAGAGAACAGACCCATCCCTATATGGGTGACACCCCAAGGGGCCGCCCAGCAGAAGCTGCCTGGAGACCCTTGGGTGGGTAACAGAGAAGGGGGCAGGCAGGTGAGAGAAGGGTGCTGGTGTGAGGCCCCAGGGGGGACAGTGAGCCGGCCTTCCCCTGGGAGGCGGGAGTGGTGAGGACACAGACACACATATGGAGCCCGGGGATGTCCTTGGGGCTCTTCACTGGGCCTGGAGGGAGGGGCCGTGCTGTAGCCAGTTGTGGGTGCGGGACCAGGCCAGAGTTTGCATTTTAAGTGGGCAATCATTGGCATCACACGGCTTGCATTTTATTTTGTTTATTTATTTATATATGGTTTTTTTAGTGTATTTATTTAAAAAAACAGAGCAATAGAGAGAGATGGAGAGAGGGAGAACTTCCATCCACTGGTTCACTCCCTCAGATACCCACCTTGGCCAGGGCTGGGTCAGGCTGAAGCCAGAAGCCGGGAGCTCCCTCTGGGTCTCCCCGGTGGGTGGCAGGGACCCAAGCACTTGGGCCACCATCGGCTGCCTCCCAGGGCGTGCCGCAGTAGGCTGCTGGTGAGAAGCAGACTTGAGCCAGGCACTGGGGTGTGGGATGCAGGCGGAGAACAGCTTTATTAGGAAATCATCGAGTTCCACCCAGGAACGACTCGGGGCGTGCGGGACATTCACGGGGGTGCACGCAGTAGGCTCCAGGTCATTCTCATGTTCTCATTTAGCTTGGGGAAGCCTCGTGTGGACGGTCTTTGCTGAGAGGCTGGGGAGGGAGGCAGCGACCCCCGGGACAGAGAGACCCGCTACAGAAGGGCAGGCCCGCCCGAGTTGTTGTGTCTCTGGCACCAAGACTCAGGTGGGGGAGCCCCTGGGGGTCAGGTGCCTGCTGGACATGGGACCTTGTCTGCAGGGATTTGGGTGTGGGTAGCTGAGGAACACGGGAGCGCGTGGACACACCCAGAGAGAAGCCAGCGCACGCATGCGCATGGCTGGCTCAGGCGGCAGGGGAAGCATCTGGCCAGTTCCAAACAGGAGGTCTTTGGGGGTCTACGGGTCAGCCAGGTGAGGATAGCTAGAAAGCTGCAGCCCCTTGCCGGGGTGTGGTGTGTGTGTGTGTGGTGTGTGTGTGTAGTGTGTGTGGTGTGTGTGTGTGGTATGTGTGTATGTGGTGTGTGTTGTATGGATGTGTGTGGTGTGAGTGTGTGTATGTGTGGTGTGTGTGTGTGGTGTGTGTGTGGTATGGATGTGTGTGGTGTGAGTGTGTGTGGTGTGTCTGGTGTGTGGTGTGTGTATGGTATGTGTGCGTGTGTGTGTAGTGTGTATGGTGTGTGTGTATGTGTGTGGTGTGAGTGTGTGTGTGGTGTGTGTATAGTGTGTGTGTGGTGTGGGTATGTGTGTGTGGTGTGCATGTGTGTGGGGTGTGTGGTGTGTATGTGTGTGGTGTATATGTGTGTGGTGTGAATGTGTGGTGTGTGTGTGTGGTGTGTGTGTGTGGTGTGTGTATGTGGTGTGTGTGGTGTGTGTGGTGTGTGTGTGTGTGTGTCCTGGGGGCACAGGAGCGTCCCTGTGTTTGCTGCCAGCCCAGGAGACCGAGCCCTGGAGCTGGAGGCAGGGGAGGCGCGCGTGCGGGCGTGCAGGCGTGCGTGCGGCGGGGAACAGTGAGATTAGAGAAGTAATGATGAGAACAGCCACTGCCCCAGCGGCCCCCAGAGTGCCCAGGGAGGGGCCCCCGGGGCTGAGGTCCAGCCCTGGATGGACAGGTCTCAGCGTGCCCCCCGCCATGTGGCAGACAGTCGCTGCGGAGCCCTGTTGGTGGACTCTACTGGAAATCCATCCTCCTGGGTCCCAGGGGAAGTTACTCACAGGGAGGCACCGCCCCCCAGACTCCTGGTGATGCTGCTGGCACCCGCTCCCTGCTGTGGCCAGAGGCAGAGCCTGGCGTGCCCGCAGGAGCTGGGCCCTGGACAAGCTGCAGCCGCGCAGGGGCCGGGCACAGGGAAGAGACACACTGCAGGAGCCCTGCGCTGGGAGCCCCACCTGCTGCCGGGGAGAGTGCCCAGGCTGCGGGCCTGGCGCTGCACTGGTCGTGTGTGATGCAGGGGCCCTCCAAGAGAGCACCCCAGGTTTAGGGAGGAAATCGCCGCCCTCCTGAAGTTTGTACAGTGCGCTTCACTCAGCAACTGGCTGGCAGAGGAAAAATACGTAGAGGGCCCGTCTGCATTTTCACAGAGCAAGCAATGAAGGGTGAATAAATTGATGGCTGGCACAGTTCACCCCTTTGGCTGCCCAGCCATCAGCTGCACACACCTGATCACGAAATGACGGGATGCCTACCCGTGAACTCGTGGTTACCTTTTTCCTCCAAAATATTTATTTATACTTATTGGAAAGGCAGAGAGAGAGAGAGAGAGAGAGAGAGAGAGAAGAGAGAGAATCTTCCAACCGCTGGTTCACTCCCCAAATGGCCTCAACAGGAGCTTCTTCTGGGTCTGCACATGGGTACAGGGGCACCCACTTCAAGCACTGGGACCCTCTTCCACTGCTTTCCCAGGCCATAGCAGGGAGCTGGATCGGAAGAGGAGCAGCCAGGACACAAACTGGTGCCCATATGGGATGCCGGCACTGCAGGTGGTGACTTAATCTGCTCCACCACAGCACGGGCCAAAGTTAGCTGATAATCTCACCTTTTTGCCCAATCTAGGAGTAAGCACTCATGTCAATCCCAAGTTATTATAATGCCTGAAATCCAGTCACGGTCGCCCTGAACATTCTGCTACCTAAAAATCAAATTATAAAGTTAGCAATCGGAAGAATGAGAGAGGAGAAAAAACAAAACAAAACACCAAGACAGTGGGAACCACATAAGCAAACAACCACACATCCATCAAGGAGGTCGAGAAATCGCAAAGCTGCCCCAGCCTCGCTTCCGCATTTGTCCGCAAGGCCCCGTTTGCCCTCTGCCTTCCCTCTCCCGTTACCCGGCCTGCATCTCCTCCACGCTAGCTGGGACCTCCGTGGGTCACGCTTCCTCCCCGAAGGATCCGGGTCCTCGCTTGTCCTGCTTTGCTTTGTCCCTGGAATTTTCCACTGACCCCAACTCTGGGGCATGGACATCTGACGAGGCACCAGAGACCGCCCTGGCTTCCACACGGTCCTCTTTGGCTTTGTGGCGCGTCGGCACCCAACTTCTCCTCCCCACTCACTTGGCGCAGCCAATGCTTTGGTGGCCGAGGGGTCTGAGGAAGCCGGTGGACGCCGTACCTTCCAGTAGGAGTGCTGTGCTGTCCCCTGGGAAGTGGGGCTCTGCAGGTCCGGGGCTGACGCCGACACATGGGGGAGGTGGCAAGGGCTCTGGCCGTGGCAGGTGCGGAGCATTGCTCAGAGAGGGTTGGAAAGAGAGAGATGACACAGGTGCGGCCGTGGGTCCCCTCCTCCAGGGACGAAAGACTCAGAGCCACCAGGGACTGCAGAGTGACCTGTCCAGTGGCTTTCTACCTGGCCACCCCGACTCCCGGGTCCCATGGCGCTCCTGTATGGAAGTCTGTGTGGGCTCATTTTGGCTCCTGGGAACAAGTTCAGCTCCTTCGCAGAGTCTGTTTGGGGCATAACCCTCCCCCTCCCCCCACCTCGGGGCTGTGCCGTGATAAGCACTGGGGTGAGCAGAGGCCTGGCCCCCACCCGGCCGGCATGGTGGCAGCAGGTGTGGTGTGATCATCGGTGCCGTGCTGGGGGTGCCAGGACCTCGGGGGCCGTCCCCTGTGACTGCAGGGCTTTTGCAGGTGGCATGTGGGCCCGTCCCTGGGGACTTTGGGCCTTGAGGGGCAGCCGGTGGTTTGGGTGTGAGTGATGTCTATAGGCAGAGCAGTGGGATGACTGAGGCATCTCACTCAAATGTGCCACAAGAACTCCCCCCGCCATACCCACCTCTGTCGCAGGAGCCGGGACACCTGGGAGACCCAGGCTGCCTGCTGGCCCCCAGCTTGTGCCAGGCTGGGCACTTGTCACCACCTGGCAGGCTATAGGGCAGGTGGGAACCCCGGAGTTAGACAGACCTGGATTCCTAATCCTGTCCTGGGACCTTCCAGCTGTGCAACCTTGGCAAGCTAAGGACTCTCTCTGAGCCTCAGTTTCTTCTTCCGTAAAATGGGAATAACAATAAAACCTGCTTTGTATAATGGGATTGCTTTGGTGACAGTGTCTGGCACACGGTCGGTGCCTAGGACATTGAGCATTATGATTGCAATAGTGTAGTGCCCGCTTCCGGGAAGCCTAACCAGAAAAGGGAGACCGGAAGCCTTCTCTCTCTTATTTGAAGCTTTATGTATTTATTTACTTGAAGGCAGCGAGAGAGAGCGAGAGCACACTTCTATCTGCTGTTCACTCCCCAAGTCTCCACAACAGCCTGATTTGGCCAGGCTGAAGCCCAGAGCGTGGAACTCAGTCCGGGTCTCCCCTGTGGGTGGCGGGGACCCAAGTTCTTGAGCCGTCAGCTGCTGCCTCCTAGGGTGTGAGCAGGAAGCTGGGATTGGGAGTGGAGTTGGGACCCAAACCCAGGCACTGCCGCATGGGATGTGGGTGTCCCAAGTGGTGTCTGAACTACTGCGTCAGACGCCTGCCCTGAAGCTTTATTTTCTGACCACGCTGCATCCAAGTTAACGTGTCTGGAGCAGCCACAGCCTGGCCGTGGGTGATTCTGAGGGGTGCAGGACCGTGGGCAGCTCCGTGGGAGACACTTGGATCGCATCTGCTGCCTCCACCACCCACGAGCTCTGGGACCTTGGGCGATCTCATCATCCTCTCTGTACTGTGTTTTTCTCATCTGGGGGTAAACATAGCAGCCACTTTGGGGCAGTCATTTGACAGAGCGGTTAGGATGCCACTGGGGAGGCCCAGTAGCACATTGGAGTATCTGGTTTGAGTGCCGGCTACTCTGCTTCTAATCCAGCTTCCTGCTGTGTGCACCCTGGGAGGCAGCAGCTGATGGCTCGAGTGCTTGGGCCCCTGCCACCCACAGGGGAGACCCAGATGGAGTTGTAGGCTCCCGGCTTCTGCCTGACCCAGCTCTGGCTGTTGCAGGCATTTGGGGAGTGAATGAGCGGACGGATCTCTCTTCTCTCTGTGTCTCTTGCTGTCTCTCTGTCTCCCTGCCTTTCAAATAAAATGAAAATAAAATAGCCCCTGACTCCCGAGAGTTGGGTGGGCTGTAAGGATTGAGAAGATGCTCCGTGTGCCGGGCTGGCTGCTCGGGGGTGTGGTGAGCGCCAGGACTCGGCGCCGGTGCTGGCTGCCCGCGGGCGCCCCATGAATTCTGAGGAGGTGAAGGCTGCTGGCCGGGTGAGTCAGGGACAGATAATCCTGAAGGCTTATTGGGTGTTTTCCCTGTGCCAGCCACTCTTGTAAACATTTTTAATGCATCCCAATTTAAACCTCACAGCAGCCCGGGTGGTGAGTACTCTTCGTTCTCCCCATTTCACAGCTGAGGAGACTGAGGCATGGTTTGGGGTCAGATCCCAGAGCTGATGAGAAATAAGGCCGGGGGCAGGTGCTGTGGTATAGTGGGTTAAGCCACCGCTTGGGAAGCCCGAATCCCACCACAGAGTGCCTGGTTCGAGTCCTGCCTGCTCTGTTTCTGACCCAGCTGCCTGCTGATGTCCTGGGAAGACAGCAGGGGATGGCCCAGGTGCTTGGGCCCCTGCCACCAACTTGAGAGACAGATGGAGTTACCGGCTCCTGGCTTTGGCCTGGCCCAGCCGTGGCTGTTGTGGGCATTTGGGGAGTAAATCAGTGGGTGAAAGGAAGGAGGCCAGGATGGGACCCCATGCAGTCGGCCTCCCTGGGAGGACCACAGGAGGCTGAGACTGGCGTGTGAGTCAGGGCCGTGTCAGCCGCCAGTCATAGACTCAGGCCAGAGGAGTGTGTGAGACGCCCCGCCTGCAGGTGCCGCGGCTGTGAAGTCTGAGCCCTCTGCCTTTGATCTCAGGCAAGCCCGCCCCACGTGGCAGCTGCAAGACAGCAGCTCCACCTCGTCCCAGGCCGGGCTCTGCTTGGCTCTGCCTGGGCACGTGCTCTGCACCTGGGGTGGGGGTGGAGCCACGAGCACAACCAAACCCAGGTCTGCCTGGGGGAAGGGCAGGGGACCTGGGATGGAGGGGCGGGGCCCCTCGGTGATGCCTGGGGGTGTTTGGGGTGCAGCAAGGCTTTGGGTTTGTGGACACTGAGGGTTCGGCTCTGGAAGGAGACAGTTCTACACGGGCCCTGTTGGGATGGGTCCGTCAGGGGACCTCGCAGCTGGCACTGGCTGTGGGGGGTTGTGCCCAGGAGCTGGGGGCTGAGCAGCCAGGGGCATGGCTCTGGGACTGTGGTGGCAGGGATGGCCCTGATGATGGCTGGGAGGTGCTGGACCTGTGGGTCTTTGGGCCTAGGGGGCGCTAATGAGGCGGCGGGGGCCCGTGGCCGGGGTTATGGAAGGTGCAGGTGCAGAGCCTGGGCTGGCCTGGATGGAAATGATGTATTTGGAGGATGACACGTTTGGTGAGGCTGGGGGAGCAGTGGGGAGGGAGGCGGTGTCGATGGTGGCAGTTCTGGGCGCCGGGCTCTCAGAGCAGCTGCCCTGGACTCACACAGGAGGCCCCTAGGCAGACACCAGCCCTGCTGCACGTGGGACGTGCGCCTCTTAATAAGGCCGCCCCCTTTCTCCTTCTCAATGTTTATTTACTCGTTTTATTTAATTTATTTGAGTGACAGAGGAAAACAGAGATCATCCATCCATTTGTTCACTCTCCGACCCAGATGCTCACAAGAGCCAGCGCTGAGCCAGGGCAAAGTCAGAGGCAGGAGCCCCACCTGGGTCTCCCGCGAGAGTGGCAGGGGCCCAAGCACTTGCTCCTCTTAGGTGAATCAGCGAGGAGCAGGGTCAGAGCGGAGGAGGCGGCAGGCCTGGGTCCCGGAGGCGTCAGTGTAGAATGCAGATGTCCCAGGCAGCGGCTTCACCCGCAGCACCACCGTGCGTGTCCCACCCACATTCTGTCTCCTTCATTCTTATTACTCACGGTTGCCTACGCACATAACTTAAGTCAAACGGGACTGAAATCTCACAAAACACCCTTGTTCCTGACTGCTCCTCTCTTCCCGGTCTCAGAGGCAGCCACCCTCCTTCCTTCCGCCGTTTCTTCTGGCAAGTTCACGTCCGTGTTTCTGAGTGATGTGCGTCCACGCTGCACTGATGCCCCTATGCCGAAGTCCTCCATTGGTTTCCTAGTTAGCAGGCCTCGTCCACGGCCAACCTTTCGACTCCCCAGCCACCCTCCTTGGTAGTTTTTGTGGCAGGGGCGCTATCAACAAAACTTGCAGGGTTCTTCCGGGGTGTCCTGTGCATCTGTCAGTGTGCGTATGCGTGTGCTTGCAGCAGGCAGTGGTGAGCTCCCAGGCAGGGAGTCCTACTCCCCTGACCCTGTGAACGTGTGAGGTTACGTGGCAAAAGGGACCCTGCAGGTGTGACTACGCTGAGGACCCTGGGCTGGATGGGAGATTTATCCTGGGTGAGCTGGGTGGGTCCAGTGGAACCACCAGGGTCCTTAGAAGTGAAAGGTGGGGGCAGGCACTTGGCAGAGTGACTTAGGTCACCTCCTGGGATGCCCACGTCCCGTGCTGGTGGACCTGGCGCAAGTCCCAGCTGCTGCACTTCTGATCCAGCCTCCCGCCCATGCACAGCCTGGGAAGCAGCTGGTGATGGCTCAAGTACTGGTGTCCCTGTCACTCCCAGCTTGGGGTCATCCTCCAAGACGAGTGCCCACCGATATCCGACATCAATCAGTTCTTGGGTTTGTATGGCGGAGTGTGGCGGTGAGTGATACCCGGATCTGTCGGGTCCAGTGGCAGAGGGCGTGGCGACAACAGCACCGGACACTCTGGGGACCAGGCTGCCGTCATGTTCTCTTTCCACTGTCCTCCTGAGACTCCCTGCTCCTCTGTCCCGGTCTCAGGGGACACCTTGCTGAGACAGAGCTTGAGAGACCTTGTGCGTCTGAAAGTGTCTTGACTCCCCCAGTTGACGACGGCGTGGCTGGGCCAAGAGCACTCCAGGTCGGGACTGGTGTAGGTGTGGGTGCCCGGCGGTCTGCTGGCAGGACTGGTGCTGAGCAGTCTGAGGCTGCGCTGGCTCGGTGCTCTCGGACCCACTTTCCTCCCCTGGACACAGCAGCATTCAGAGTCTCACACACGGTGCCTTCCCGTGTGTCTACTTGGACTGCCATCTTAAAAAAAATAAATTTCCATCTACCTGAAAGGCAGAGCAACAGAGAGACAGAGATTCCCACCAGTTGGTTCACTCCCCTGGCTGAGCCAGGCCAAAGTCAGGGGCCAGGAACTCCATCCGGGTCCTCCCATGTGGATGCCAGGGGGCCCAAGTCCTTGAGCCATCATCTGCTGCCCTCCCAGGCACATGAGCAGGAAGCTGGATCAGAAGCAGAGCAACCGGGACTCGAACCGGTGCACTGATGGGGGGATACAGGGGTCCCAAGCAGAAACTCAGCCCACTGCCCACGATGCCAGCCCCTGCCAGCATTCTTGGGCCCTGCTGCGGAAGAGCCCGAGGCACTCACAGTGGGCGAGTCAGCTTCGTGCCCTTGGCTTTGATGCGTCACCACTCTCCCCTGTGCCACTTGGCTGTGTGCAAAGTGTCCTTGGTTTATGCCCTCCAGAGAACAGGAATAAGCCTTCAGACTCGGGGGATTTCGCTGCTTTCGTTCCGTCTCTTGATTTTCACACCTGCACCCTCTTCACCCCTAGTCCCAGAGCAGCTGACGCTGTCACGTCCAGGACTCTGTTACAAATAGGTGTTCATACCCCTGCCTCAAATGTGGTGGTCCCAGGGCTGCTTTGCAGTTCTCCAGATCTGGATAGTGGAATCTCTTGTCTTGTGAATTTACATCTTCTTAAAAAAAAAAAATCCTGGGTGGGTATTTGGCATAGCTGTTAAATGCCTGCACCTCATCTCAGAGTGCCTGGGTTTGAGTCCTGCCTTAGCTCCCTATTCCAGCAACTTGGTAATGTGCATCCTAGGAGACCATGCTGGTGGCTCAGGGACTTGGGTCTCTGCCACCCACGCAGGGGACCCGGATCGAGGTTCCAGCTCTTGGCTTTGGACCAGGCCCAACGCCCGCTGTGGTGGGCACTTGGGAAGTGAAGCAGCGAACGGGAGCTCTCTCTGTCCACCTCTCTGTGTCTGCCTCTCTGCTTCTCTGCCTTTTGGAAGAATAAAAAGCAGTATGTAAAAAAAGTGCGGAATACATCTGTTCAGGGTTGTGTGTGGAAGGCAGTGGAACCTGGTGTGTATTCAGACAGCCCAATCCCTTTCCGTAATAGCTTGGTGGTCCACGTAGTAGTAGCGACACCCACACACTCGGATTCCCTAAGAGACGTCCCTGTTGCTGTGAGCCACGTTATTCATGGTCACCGTGGGCACGGTGGTCGTGGAAGCAGGGATCCTGGCAGAGGTGTTTGGTGGCAATTGGGTTCTGGGGACAGCTGGAGTAGCAGGGCGGTGCTGCGTAATGGATGCTGGCTGCCGTGTGGGGACCTAGGGCCCCGGAGCAGCCCACGCCCGGCGCCCAGGCCGCCTGAGAGGAGGCAGCTTGTCCAGGCGGGGGTGGGGTGGGGTGGGGATTGTGCTGTGCTGAGCCCGGGGACCTTGGACATGAAGGGGGCCCCCAGGGTGCTGCAGTACGTGGCCTGCCATGCTGGATGGTTCTAGATGACGCCGGTGGGCTTGAGGCCCGCCTGCTGCCTGGGGTGGTCCATGGGGCAGCACAGGGGACCGGGGGGGCGGCTCAGGTCAGCTGTGTTAATGTGAGGGCGGTTTCTGCCGCTCAGACGTCAGGCTCTCGAGTGGCGCAGAAGCGAATGAGGAAGCGTCTCTTTCCGTTCCTTTCCGGGGCCTGCCTCCAGGGTCAGTGCCCGTGATGTCCTGCTGTCCCCGCGGAGGTCCCGGCTTCTCCCGACGGGCAGTGCTGCTGGGGGCACAGGTGCCGTCTGCCTGTCTCCCGGGCAGCGTTGAGACAAACTCTGCTTCCTTCCTTCGTGCCTGGGTCTCGCATTCTCCATTCTGGGGCCCCAGCCTTGTCCGGCCACACCTCCGGCCTCATTGCCCGTGGGTTTCCAACAGCTGGGCAGGTCCACCACTCCCATCTGACGGATGGGAACTGAGGCCAGGGAGACCTGGGCGTGTGACGGGGGTCCGTGTCCTTCCCCCGCCTCTCTGCCTCTCTCAGCCTCTGTATCTTCCGAAGGCTTTGTTGGGGGTGGGGAGTACCGAGGGCATCGCTGGCTGCCGGGGTGCTGCTGGCTCCCGGGCCCTGTTGCCGTACGAGTTGGGTGTGAGTAGCTTCCCGAGAGCCCAACCCCAGAGCTGTAGAATCAGAGAAACCTGGGTTCAAGTCCTAACCGGCCGGGGCCTCAGGTGCAGCCGGGAGCTAGGATTGGTGCCGTGGGAGCTCTGCCCGGTGTCTGCCGGGGACTCCTCCCACGGTGCCCTCTGGGAGCAAGGCCTGAGTGTGGGGAAATGAGGTGCGGTATACCTGGACTTCCTGCGGCTGAGCTGGGGTGGAGGGGGCAGGGGGCCCTCGCCCTGTCTGGGCCCTTCCTGTCCTGGCCCCCACAAGGCCCCTCCCAGCTCCAGCCTTCTCCCACTTCTCCCAGGGCAAGGCTGGGATTTGGGTACCCACCCCCTGCAGGGACTGCCCCCCCTCTCCCCCCCCCCGGGAGAGCCAAGCTTGTGCCTGTGCCGCCTCCGGTTCCTGGTTTTCCAGGGAGCTCTGGCTGGAGGGGGATGGGAGGAGAAGCCCAGGAGGGAGGGGAGCCCGGGGGAGCAGCAGGGGAACTGCAAGGGGAAGGGTGTGGGTGGCCCTGATCCAGCTGGCCTCCCACTTTCCCCTGGCTGCCAAGCCCCTCCCGGGCAGGCCTGGCGCTCTCCCTGGGGCTGGGGGGCTGGGGAGCTCTGCGCCGTTAGTGCAGGGGGGCTGAGGCACCAGCACCCCCTCCCCACCCTCACCCCCCTCATCCTGGGCGCCCAGCTGTGGCCCGTGGCCCTGGCTTTGTTACTGGGCTGGCTTCAGGCCCACACCTGACCTAGGGAGGTTGCAGAGCCCCCTGGGTTCGGAGGGTCCACCGAAGCCCACCAGCTCTGGCTCGGCGTGGCCGTGGCGGAGCCCGTGGCCTCTCCCCTCCAGGGCGTCCCCTAGAGAGCTGAGCCCCGGACCGGGGCCGTGAGCCTGGCTGCGGCCTGAGCTCAGATCTCAGCGCTGTGTGGGCCCCGGCGCTGGTCCTGAAGTGAGGTGACACTCATTTCACTACATCCTGTGACCGCCGCTCACTTCCTCCACGTGGCGCCCGCGGTGTGGGGGTGGGGGTCGGGTGAGGACAGACTGGAAGGAAAATGTAGCCGGGGGCCGGGGGCCTCTGGGGGAGGCTGGGATTTCCCAGGGGCTGGCTGGGGTGGGAGGGAGGGTGCGGGAAGCACAGACGCACACGGCGGCGGCGACGGCGGCGGCGGGGGCGAGAAGGGAGGAGGCGCCCAGCGCGGCAACGCGGCAGCGGGGCTCTGTGGGGGCCCTGAGGGAGCCTGGCCGTGCCACGCCGCCAGAGCCTGCCTCGGCTTCCCCAGTCTCTGGGGCACTGGTGAGGCCGGGAGATGGGGTGAGGCCAGAGGCCCGAGGCCTCACAAGCCAGGCGTGGCCCTGGGCTGGGGACGGGTGGGGGCGGGGGTGGGCGCCCTGCCCTGCTCACCCGCTTCCCATCTCCCGCAGGTGGAGCCTTCCGAAGCCAGAACCCAGCAGCACCGAGGCAGCGTTCGCCAGCGGGCCCAAGGCCGGGACCTATGTTCACACTTTAACCCCCGCCCGCCGAGACCACGATAACTCCTTCCTCGAAGCCCGACAGCCCCCCAGCCCCGCGCGCCCCCGGCCTGCCTCCTGCCACCCAGCTGCCCGCCATGCCCTCCAGCGGCCCCGGGGACACCAGCAGCTCCGCTCCGGAGCGGGACGAGGACCGAAAGGTGAGCGGCGGGCTCCGCGGGTCGGGGGACAGCTGGGGTGTGCTGAGCTCCGAGCACCCCGCGCAGCAGGGTGGCGTCCCGGTGGTGGTGATGGGGACACTGAGGCCGGGAACGGTTCCACGCTGGAGGTGGAGCAGGAGGTTGAGCCCTGGGTGGTGGTGTGGCCACCCATCCCTGGCTTCCACAGGAGGTGGCGCGAAGCCCACCCTGCCACTCATGGGGTGACGGTGGGGGTGTGCCGGAGAGGTGGTGGCTTCTGGCCTGGGAGCTGTTTTCAGAGTTGTGAGCCCTCCACCCTAATGCCAAGAAGCAGGCTGGGCCTACACCAGTTAGAGGGGCTCACGCCACACGGGTGGGAAGCCCCCCTGGGCGCTACAGGCTGCCTCGGGACCTTGCGGGGCCTGGTGCATCCACAGGACAGGTTCCCCGGAGCCCTCAGCACTGTGACTCGGCACCCCTGCCCGCACGACGGTGCCTGTGGGTCCCCGGCTCTTGGGGCTGCTGTGCCCGCGCCCCCATAGCTCCTTCCTCTGCCTGGCGTGGTAGGGGCTGGTGACGCCTGCTGGGGTCTGGGAGCCGCAGAGGGGCCGCTCACGGCTGCAGCAGTTTTGTTTGTGGAATGCGGGGTTGGCAGCAGCTGTGGGGCTCCTGCGCTCTCTGGGGCCCGGTACTGCCTGCAGGAGGCCGGCGGAGCTCTGAGACCTGCTCATACGTGCTCAGTCCCTTCCTGCCCCTCCCCGCCCATCCTCAGAGGTGTTTCTGTTTTCTGAGGGGTTCCCTCCTGTTGTTCCACTTGTCTTTGGAGACAAAAAGGGCAAGTACAGTGGCCCAGCTCTACAGCTGAGGGCGCTGAGCCCAGCCTGTCGGCAGTGGGTCTAGACGGGAGCCTCTTCTGCATGCTGGCTATGGGTCCTGTGCACGCGCACACACACATACACACACACACATACACCTCGTGCCCACAGAGCACAGGGACACACACACACACACACACACACCCTCATGCCCACAGAGCCCAGGGACACACACACACACCCCCTCGTGCCCACAGAGCCCAGGGACACACACACACACCCCCTCGTGCCCACAGAGCCCAGGGACACACACACACACACACACACACACCCTCGTGCCCACAGAGCACAGGGACACACACACACCTTCGTGCCCACAGAGCCCAGGGACACACACACACACACACACCCCCTCGTGCCCACAGAGCCCAGGGACACACACACACACACACACACACCCTCATGCCCATAGAGCCCAGGGACACACACACACACACACCCTCGTGCCCACAGAGCCCAGGGACACACACACACACACCCTCGTGCCCACAGAGCCCAGGGACACACACACACACACACACACACCCTCGTGCCCACAGAGCACAGGGACACACACACACACACACACGCCCTCATGCCCATAGAGCCCAGGGACACACCCACACACACACCCTCGTGCCCAGAGAGCCCAGGGACACACACACACACACACACACACCCTCATGCCCACAGAGCCCAGGGACACACACACACATACCCTCGTGCCCACAGAGCCCAGGGACACACACACACACACACACACACACCCTCATGCCCACAGAGCCCAGGGACATACACACACACACATATCCGTGCCCACAGAGCCCAGGGATACACACACACACACACACACCCTCATGCCCACAGAGCCCAGGGACACAGACATACACACACACACACCCTCGTGCCCACAGAGCCCAGGGACACACACACACACCTTCATGCCCAGAGAGCCCAGGGACACACACACCCTCATGCCCACAGAGCGCAGGGACACACACACACATACACACACCCTCATGCCCACAGAGCCTAGGGACACACACACACACACACACACCCTCGTGCCCACAGAGCCCAGGGACACACACAGACACACACACACACCCTCGTGTCCAGCGACTTGCCTGTCCAGCCTGCAGCCATGGAGCCGGGCGGCCCACAGCCACCTGTGCCCATTGTGGTCGCCATGGCTGGTGCTGGTTCCCTGCTCTGGTTGGGCCTGGCTCTGTTCCTCTGTTGAATTTTTTTTTAAGGAATTTTTTTTTTATTTGGCAGGTAGACAGGTTGACAGGCAGTGAGAGAGAGACAGAGACAGGTCTTCCTTCCGTTGGTTCACCCCCTAAATGGCCACTACGGCCGGCACTGCGCTGATCTGAAGCCAGGAGCCAGGTGCTTCTCCTGGTCTCCCAAGCGGGTGCAGGGCCCAAGGACCTGGGCCATCCTCCACTGCCCTCCCGGGCCACAGCAGAGAACTGGACTGGAAGAGGAGCAAACGGGACTAGAACCCAGCGCCCATATGGGATGCCGGCACCACAGGTGGAGGATTAACCACGTGAGCCATGGCGCCAGCTGAATTAAGTGACCCGGAGCCTCCCCCTGCCCAGGCCGGATGTGCAGACAGCTCTAGAGCCAGGCGCTTGCTGGGTGGGGGGGATGGTGGCAGGTAGCTGGCTCCACCGCCTTGTGTCACTCCTGGCCCCCTCCCATGGACAAGCCAGGCCCACAATATCGAGGGGTTCAGGATGGGGATGGGGAGCTGGCCGAGGAGTCAGAAGGCTCAGGTCCCAGGCCAGAGGATGCCACTCACTGGAGATGTGACTTCAGGCCATCTGGGCTTGTGTTTGCTCAGCTGGAAACTGGGGATAGAAACTCTAGCCCTGCCTGTTTTACGGGGCGGTTGTGGAAGTCAGATGAGGTCATGGGCATGGAAGTACCCTGCAGACAGCAAAGTCTGGTCCAATTATGAAGGATTACGACTGCTATTATTATCTACCCATAGTAACTGCTCTGGCTCGAGCAGCAACACACGCCCAGCCACAGATCCCCCGGGCCGATAGAGCGAGTGCGTGGCGGTGAGCTGCCGGGCCTCAAGCCCACTCCCACGCCGCGCACGCCGGCTCACCTGGCACACCTCCCTGGCACCTCCGGGCTGGCTCCATCAGCGCCAGGGAGCTGCCCCGGGGAGGGCGGTCAGAGTCTCCGGCAGCCACCATGGCCGCCTGTGAATGCCAGGCCCCGGGGAAGCTGCAGAGGGGGAGGCACAGGCTTGGTCTGCAGCCCACGGAGCATGGCAGAGGCGCCACAGGCACCGGGCACAAAGGAACTGTTTGGTGAGCCTGAGGGAAGGGGTGTGGCCGCCTGCTGGCCCCTTTGCCGCCTGGCCCCATACGCCCTTCCAGCCTCCTTGCCACGCCTCCAGGCACCTTTCACTCCAGTTCTTCCTGGAGCTGCCAGGCCTTTGTGTGTGGGTTTCCTCTGCCCAGGGTAGGCCCTCTCCCTAATGCTCCCTCTTCTCTGGCCCAAGTCCTGCCTCGGGCCGCCCTGCATTGCTCCCCACAGCAGCTGCACCTGGGAAGACCATCAGGCTACAAAGGCCGGACTGCTGGGTGGGAAACTCTGGGGAGGAGGGGGCTGGGCCCTGCAGTGGCACAGAGCAGGTGCTCGTCCTATGGAGAGAAAGGCAGGGAAAGCAAGGGTGGGTGCGACCCTGCTGGCGGGGTCCAGGTCCTGCAGGCAGGTGCAGAGCTCTGGGCGGTGGCGGCCTGGCCGTGTAGTCTCATGGGGGTGTGCGCCCCCGCCCGGCAACCACACGATGGGAAGGGTGTGGGCTGTTGGGGGGGCAAGGGGGAGACAGCCCTGACTGTGGTCAGGTGAGCTGGTCAGTGGGGCTCAGAGGGAGGGGACAGGCCTTGCTGGAGACAGTGGGGAGGAGAGCAGCAGGGAGGCCAGGAGCTTAGAGGGGATGTGCAGGTTGTGGGGGGTGGCCCTTGGCGCGCAGAGGGAGTGGGCAAGGCGACCGTGGACGTTCCAGGGGCCTCTGCTGCAGGTTCGAGTGTGCTGTGTTAGACCGGAAGTCGGGATGGCCAGAGAGAGCCTTGCCCCGCCCTGGGTGGACTTGGGGGCACCTCACTTCCTGTAGGCTGTCGCACACGCAAGCCGGCGTGCGGGCTGTGTGCACGTGCAGTGGAGACCCTGCTGTGGATGCGCTGCTGCTTGCCACTCCTGCCGCCTCTCCCCTCCCTCCCTCTCTTGCTCCGGACTTGGACACCTGAGTAGCACGCAGGAGGGCTGCGCCGTCTACTGGGTGAACCAAGTCACCATCCCTGGAGGAGCTAGTGAAAGAGTGGGGGCAGGAAGATAGAGATGGGGGGCCCAGCCCCCCACCCCGAGGAGGAAGGGGCCTCTTGAGCAGCCCCCGATTACACCCTGTCCTGCTGTGGAGCAGAAGGGCAGTGTGTGTGTGCGAGGATTGGTTCTGGGGAGCACAGCCACATGTACACATATGTGTATATGTGTATACATGTACAGGCGTGTGAGCGCACATACATGGCCAGTGCTGCCCCTCGGAGTCCAGCCCAGAGGCCTGGCAAGCACTGATTTCGCTCGGGCTCTGAGGGTCTCCCTGCCCTGGGACGAAAGCTCAAGAGCATCCTTGGGCAGGTGCCTGCCAGCCCCGGGCTCTGCGTTCTTGCTGACGCACGGGTCTGTGGGCCCCTCCTGGCATACTCCGCCTTTGTGACCCCCCAGTGCCCCGA
Source organism: Oryctolagus cuniculus (assembly GCF_051225735.1). Taxonomy (NCBI): domain Eukaryota; kingdom Metazoa; phylum Chordata; class Mammalia; order Lagomorpha; family Leporidae; genus Oryctolagus; species Oryctolagus cuniculus. The sequence continues at coordinate 182,338,941 of NC_142868.1, forward strand.
CGCCATCGCTGAGGCTGGCTCTGGGCTTCAGGTGGTCACTTAGAGGAAAAGCCACTTGCCCCCTGCTGGTCAGGAGCACGGGTCATGGCCGTGTGTCTTGCGCTCCGTGGAGGTGACCCGATGCTTGGGTCTCCCGCGGCAGGTGTGTGATGTACCGCAGCGCCCACACGTGAGCCGCCCAGGACCTAGGTTTTGTGCTTAAGTTAGGCATGATTGTATGTCAAGTTTAATTAAGCTTGCGGTCAGCACAGTCCCGGGCGGGGCCGGCTGCACTCTGGAAATAGAGCCGTATTTCAATCTGGCCTCTGCCACGTGACTCGGTGTCTGGGCGGCACAACTGCCTCCGCCTGACGGGTCATTCTGGGGGTCGCTCTGTGTGTTCACCTGTGTGTTGCTTCCCTGTCACTCCCTCACTTGCCTGCCTGCACCTTTGTGGGTTAGGGCCAGTGAGGCCCCACAGGGCATGGGAGGTAAGCACCAGGGGTTATTTACTTATTTTTTGCTTTTAAAATATTCATTTATTTATTTAAAAGGCAGAGTGGTGGAGAAAGGGGGAGAGAGAGAGAGAGAGAGAAAGAGATATCTTCTATCCACTGGGTCACTCCCCTAATGGATGCAATGGCCCTGATCTGTCCAGGCTGAAGACAGGAGCCTGGAGCTTCCTCCAGGTCTCCCTTGTGGGTGCAGGGGCCCAAGCACTCAGGCCATCTTCCACTGCCTTCCCACGCCGTTAGCAGGGAGCTGGATCTGGAGCAGAGCAGCCCGGATTCGAACCAGCACTCAGATACAGGATGCAGGAAGTGCGTGCAATGGCTTAACCCACTGCACCACTTTGCCTGCCCCACTGAGAGCCCACTGAGAGCCCAGCGTGTGAGGGAAACTTCTCTCTCTCTCCTGTTCTGCAGGCACAGGAGGCCTGAGGTCCTGTCACCTGTTGACAGAAGCAACACAGAAGCAAATGGCAGTGAGATCTACCTCTGGATGGGGGACCATTGTTATGTTCTGGGGGCCAGGAGAGCGGCTGCCGCTGGGGGGCGCTCTCCTGCCCTAAATGTCAGGATGAGCCCAGCGCGGGTGAGGGGCGGGTCCCCCAGGGCCAGGGTCGGAAAGGCAGATCAGGGAGCTGGAGCTGCTGTCCCAGGACACCTGGGAGGTGGGCTGGAGGCCTGCAGAGAGCCACAGAGCATCCTCCCATGTCACGTGGGGACGGCGTGGATGGGCGGGGAAAGGAGTTTCCTTTCATTCCCACGGTAACTCAGGAGGTGCCTATTGTCATTATCCCCATTTAAAAATATATATATATATATATATACTTAATTTTTAGAAAGGCAGAGTTACAGAGAGGCAGAGGCAGAGAGAGAGGTCTTCCACCCACTGGTTCACACCCCAAATGGCCGCAACTGGGCAGATTCCCAGGCCACAGCAGAGAGCTGGATCGGAAGTGGAGCAGCCAGGACTCGGACCGAGAGCCATATGGGATGCCAGCGCTGCTACCTCACAGCACCGGCCCCCGTTCTCCCCATTTAACAGGCCAGGAACTGAGGTTTCGAGAGGTTCAGAGACTTGGCGCAGGTCACACGGCTGCAAAGTAATTTTATCTTGGCTCCTCTGGAAGGTGAGGGCCGAGCAGAGCCTGGGTGGGCTGCTGCGAGAGCCAGCGGAGCGGGCTGGGTGCCCGCGGAGGTGGCTGCCAGCAGAGTTGCGGGCACGCTCGGCTGGCCTCGGCGGCGTTAGCTGCTGTGTGCCTCCACCCCGCCTTCCCCACTGGCTTATCTTTGTATCCAGGACACAGTGGGCCCTCAGGAGAGGGCACTCGCCCCCCCTGGCCCTGTGACCTCACTGGCACCCCCTGGGGTGACCTTGGCTGGGATGTGCTGCTTCGTGGGTGTGAGGTCTGGCCCGGCCTGCAGCCCCCCTTCCACTGGCTGCAGAAAACAGCGAGGCCCAGGCCGTGGAGGCAGGGCTGCAGCCTTGGGGAAACCTCAGGCACGGCCATTTTCAGCCATTTAGCGCATACGGAGCACCTGCTGTGGGCAAGTACTCAGGAGCTGCAGGGACTCAGCAGGGGGCCGCTGGGCCCGTGGCCCCTGCCCTGCAGGGGTGTGGCCTGCATTGCAATTACAATATGAAGCCCTGATGTCTGTTAGATATCGCTGAGGAATGGAAAGAAAGGGTGGGCGGGCTTTTGGGAGGTGGGGGCTCTGGAGGGCGCCGGAAGCGAGCACACCCAAGCGATAGCTGCTGCTGCCCGTGCGGGGTCAGCTGGCACGTCTGTCCCTGTGAGCGCCTGGTGGGCTTGTCGTGGTACACCATCCTGCAGTGGTGCTCCTGCACGGAGCCTCGTGCTGGGCGGCCCAGTGCAGAGCGCTGCCCAGTGTAGAAGCTGATTCGTTGTACTCGATTCCATGAGCACAGACAGCCTCTGGGAGGCCAGCCTGCAACTGGCAGGGGCTGTACGGGCTTCTTGTCCCAGGGGGCCCAAGCAGGTGGCTGGCTGGACCCCACAAGTTCGTCCCCTCGACTCGCACACCGCTGGAGACATCTGCTCACCGATGCTGGGTCCGAAGCATCAGGTTTAAGTTCTGAAGGGAGCACGGATGTCTCCCCCGGCTGGCTCTGGGTGGGGGCCTCCAGGGACACCTCTCTCCTGGGGGCAGGGTGCGTCTGTGTGCAAGCCTTCGCCTTGGGTTGCCTGCAGGTTTGTGCTGTCACCGCATCTGTGTGCGCACACGTGTGCGAGTGGACCGTGGCATTGCAGGGTCCGTGGCACGTGGTGCTGGAAGGTTCCACGGGCCGGGGTCAGAGGTGCGGATTTTGGTTCTGTAGGATCCCTTCTCAGGGATTGCTACAAGCCAGATAACCCCTGTGAACCTCAGAGTCCTGGCTGTGCTGCCTGTGCAGCGTAGGAATAAAGTAGAGTAACGTGTGGAAATGCTTGCCCATTGCCACGTTCTATAGCTGGGAGAGATTATCATCGGCATAGCCCAGCTCATCAGAGAAGTCGTACGTGACTTAAAATAATCCGTGCAGTGAGCTGCGTGCAAATGTAGGTCAAATCATAGCCTTAGAAGTTCAGAGAGAGGCTGTCGGGAACCGCCCAATCTAAGAGGCCTTCCAGTGTGAAGTGCTTTGAAAGCTGGAAAGAATTAAACAAACGTAAAGCAACAATTAGGTTCAAGCCTAGAAAGTGAGTCCCTGACTCTGGGGTCATAGAGATTCCAGTGGCACCGGAGCCTCCTACGCCGTTTGCGGATGTGTCCGTGTGCCCCCGGCTGTGTGTCTGGCCTGGATAATTTCCTGAGCACCTACTATGTAGCAGTCACTCATCAGGGAGGGTGGGTAGGCTTTTGGGAGGTGGGGGCTCTGGAGGGCTCCGGAAGTGAGCGCATCCAAGTGACTGCTGCTTCTGCCGCAGCTCTGTCCAGCCCCTGCAGGGTCAGCTGGCGCCTCTGTCCCTGTGAGTGCCTGGTGGGTTTGCCGTCGTCGTTGGCGTGGTCGCGCCGGGCGCACCATCCTGCGGTGGCTGTAGCTGCACAGAGCTTTGTGTTGGGCAGCTCAGGGCAGAGCGCCGCCCACTGCAGAAGCTGATTTGTGGCACTGACTTCGGCCAGACAGTCCCTGGGTGAGGGGACACCTGTCTCCTGGGGGCAGGGTGCGTCTGTGTGCGGGTGAGTTGCGTTTGCTGAGTGGCCTGTCCTGTTGGAGAGGAAGGGTCAGGCCTAGGCTCAGTCTAGGTAACGGATGGGAGGAGGGGCCCAGAGGCAGCGAGGCTGGGAAAGGGAGTTCAGGTTTGCTGGGAAGCCAGCGGGGAAGGTGGCCTGGGCAGAAGAGCTGTCTGCCAAGGTGCCGGAGAGGGAAGCAGCTGTTTTTGTACCTGCTGTGCGCTGCTGGGCGCCCAGTGTGGAGAGAAGACCCAGGCAATCCAGCCAGACCCCAGGCCCTTCCTACACCCAGCCGAAGTGGGGGGGGGCTTGCCCCTCAGGCCCCGGGAGCCCCCTCTGCGAGGGCTCTGCACTTGGGAAAGAGCAGGGGGCCCCAGCGCTCTGCCAGATGCTGGCATCCGTCTGTGCCGTGAGTGACAGCTGCACGTGCAGGGCTGCGAGCTGGGGTTTGCAGGGAGCGAGGTGCTTCTGTGAAATGTCTTGGTCAGGACGCGTGGAGCGGGAGGAAGTTAGCAGTTCTCGGGCGGCTGTCACGTGTCAGCTTCGGGTATGCTGCTCACTGAATTCCCGCGACAAGGCCGTGAAGCGGACTGGGTGATCCCCCATTCACAGATGAGGGAAGCAAGGCTCAGAGAGGTGAGACAGCTTGCCGTGCGCCCCGAAGTCAAAGGCAGAGAAAGTCCCCACCCAGCTCCCGAGCCCAGCTCTCTCCCCTCCCCCGCTGGAAGGTCTGACTCATTCGGGCCCCATCCTTGACACATGAGGAAACTGACCTGGGCGCAAATGTGTTCCTGCCCAGTGTGTGACCGCTCTCAGCTGCTCCCGGGCGGGCATCAGAGCCTCCTAATTCACTGCTACTTGCAGATTTGATAAGCATATTTTACATTCCTTCGCTCAGCCCATCAGCAAAGAGACTGAATAAAACAGGCCCCGTGACAGATGCGTGAAGGAACCACTTGATACGCCTCCCTGGAGGGGCGCGGCCCGGGGCCATCTGCTCACCCTGTCCGTGTGTCAGCCCCGCGCCCGCAGCAGGGACGATGCGGGAAATCCCATGCCCCGGGGCCCGTTGGGAAGGGCTTGGGCCGGGAGTCGCCCAGACCTGGGTGCTGTTGTGGAGACTCGGTTTCCTCCAGCACCACCCAGGGGTGCCCGAGGCCGCAGTGCTGGTACAGGCTCGGCACACAGCGCCCCTGCCTGGTCCCCGGCACGCCCCCTGGCCCACCTGTCTCCCGGGCTTGGTTGCAGCATGGAAAGCAGGCGAGGCCAGCACTCATGGCGAGGGCGAGGGGTGACCGCTGTGTGCAGGCGACAGGGGTCACCTGTGGCGTCCCCAGAGAGTTTCTGTACTGTTGAGGGGAGCCTGGTGTGTCTGTCACGGCTGCTTTATGCCCATCAGGGGCTTTCACGTCGCTGATGATTTCAGAATAAAAGAAAGTCCTAGAAACTGTTCAAAGCCCAGGGTTCCTAGACAGTGCGGGTTTCTCTAGAATCTGCTCTTGCCCCGGGGATTCAGCAAGGACCAGACCAGACAAGGAGATGAATCATTTGTTCATCTGCCCATCAAAACCTGAGGAGTAGGCAAGTGGATTCCTTCGTACGCCCCTTCTGTGGACAAAGAACCTGAGACTGGCGCTGGTGCCGGTGGGCGCGCACGCTGGGCTCCTGCTTGTGCCCTGGCCGTGACCTCACACGGCCCCTGACGGTTTTGTGAATGCTGACCAAGACGGTGCCTGTTTAGCGGGGTGGATCAGACCAACAGCAGCGCTGGGGCCTCAGCCCTCCTATTCTTGAGTGGATCCCGCCAAAGCCGTCACAGGCGTCAGGCTGCGTCAGGGACCATTTCCTCCCCGTGGGGACCAAGCGAGCCCTTCTTCAATGGGGTGGCTGTGGAATCTCCCAAGGACAGCTCAGAGCCAGCAGGCCCACCTCCCCTGGGGCGTGTGCCCGTGGCCCTCCCTGGGCTGGGCCTTCCAGAACACCCACTGCTGGCTGCCTTCCTGCCCCCACTGCCTCTCTGCGGTGCTTTCCTGAAAAGGGCCCCTCCAGGGTCCAGGGTCTCTCCCCGCCCCTGCTCCCGCCCCCGCCTTCTCTTTCAGACCCTCTCTGAGCTGGGCTTCTTAAGGACTCCCCCTGTAATGCCCTGGTCCCCACTGCCGTGTCGTGCAACACAGCTGAGTGACACCACTCTCCAAGGCCAGCCTGGGGACTCCTGGCAGCCTCCTGGGGCACCGCTCACCTTCCCCGCCCCACAGTGCCCCGCGTCCTCCGCTCGCCTCTGGCCGTTCTCTCTCCTACTTGACCTGTGCTGCTGAGGCCCAAGAGGACACTTGCCCTCCACTCGCACCTCCTCGGAGGCCTCTGAGACCTGGAGCTGGGCTGGTCCATCCCGCCGGTGTGCCTGGAAAGGCCAGCCGCCACCGCCGCCCGGCGGAGGGCCAGTGATGCTGTCCCCGTGGTCAGATCCCGGCAATTGGTCGCAGTTGGTTTCCATTGGCCCGTCCCCCACCCCCGTCACCTGAAAATGCAAGTGGCAAACCACATGCTATCTTGAAGTCACAGAAAATGAAAGTTGAGTGGGACTTGGAGGGCCATCTCAGTTGACATCCTCGGCCCCTGACCCTGCGCCGACCATCAAGAGCCACCTGCTGTCCCTCTGCTGGGCCAGGGTCCCCTGTGTCTCCTTCCCCAATGCCACTGCCACCGGGGCTTAGTCATGCCGGAGCCGGGCTGAGTCAGAATGGACTTGTGGGTGGTTTGTGGCCAGGCTGGAGCAGTGAGGCAGGACTTTCTAGGTGTAGGACTGATGCTGTGCCGGGGGTGGGGTGCGGGTGGGGGTGCAGCCAGCGCCACACACTTCTGGCCCAGACTTGGGCCAAGCCGAGGGACCGAGGGAGCCGCGCCTGTGCGGTGCCGGGCGGTGCTGCCCACGGGCTCCGGGCGGCAGTGTTCACAGTGCAGGCAGGCGCCCTCCATCTCCTGCGCCGGCCTCTCGTCCGTCAGCGCGCACTCTTCAGACGTCGGCAGATGGAATGTTTCTTTTTGATGACGATGGTTCGTTGGGTAGATCACTAATGTGATTGTTTGCTTGGGAAGATTTTTTTTTCCCTTACAAATAAACTCTGAGCTCAGAAGCAAGTCCTTTACCACGGTCTGTGCTGGGATTTTGGGGGTCGGAAAATGCAGCCCGCAGGAGAGGGAGGTGGAGTCTGCAGGGCAGCAGGCTGTCCCCAAGGACCCCAAAGATGGATTTCTCTCTCTCCCTCTCTCTCTCTCTAGGGTTCATTTAATTATTTTGAGAGACAGAGTTACAGAGAAAGAGGGAGACACAGAGCGAGAGAGAGATCATCCATCCACTGGTTCACTCCCCAAATGGCCACAGTGGCCAGGGCTGGGCCATGCAGAAGCCAGAGCCAGGAGCTTCTCCCACATGGGTACAGGGGCCCAAGCACTCGGGCCATCTTCCACTGCTTTCCCAGGAGCATTAGCAGGGAGCTGGACAGGAAGTGGAGCAGCTGGGACTCAAACCGGCTCTCATACGGGATGCTGGCATTGCAGGCACCACAGCACCAGCCCCCCCAAGCTGTGTTTCCGTGGGGCTCCACAGGAGTCTCAAGGCTTGCCACGCGGAAAAGAGGTTCATCACCGTGCGGGGCAGCAGCGACGCGGCCCAGCCCGGGAAGCCTGGCTGTCCTCGGCTGGGAGGAGTCCTCGCTGGAGGGAGGTCAAGGCCGGCCCGGGGGGGATGCGCCTGTGGGATCAGCCTCTGGCCTCACCAGCTGTGTCTGTGCCCACAGGAAGGAGAAGAGCAGGAGGAGCCTCGTGGCAAAGAGGAGCGGCAGGAGCCCAGCACCACCGCCCGGAAAGTGGGCAGGCCAGGGAGGAAGCGCAAGCACCCGCCGGTGAGTGTCCTTCCGCGTGCACGCGCCGTAGTCAGCGGCCAGGTGCGTGTGTCCTGTAGGGACCTGGGGGCGTGGTGAGCAAGTCCATCCAGCTGCAGTCCTCACTCACATTGCCCGTTCTTCGAGCCCCACAGCCACCCTCCACTCCCTTGTTTTCTGTAGCAACAACCAGAGGCCCCGAAAGTGCAGGCGACTGGGCTGACAGGGCTTGGAGCAGGACTTGGCCGAGGCCCCTGACTCATGGCCTCACTTTGGAGGGGCAGCCGAGAGCTGGCCAGATCTCAGGCTGGACGCGCAGGCCCCTCCCTCCAGGGCCACACGCACCCCCGGCCTACAGGAAAAGAACTGAGGCCCAGGGTCTGCTGGTGGTCCCTGTCAGAGGAGGGCCAGGGTCTAGGCCTCTGGGAGCCATGGCTGCTGGGGGGGGGGCAGCCCCAGGGGGCGGGGCTGAGCCCTGCAGGCCCCCCCCCACCATGTCTTAAGTGCAGAGGGGGAGCTGTGACTGCTGCCTGACACCACGGACAGCTGGGTCCTTTCTTTTAGCCCCGTCCAGCTGAGAATGAGGGGATCCAAGGGCTCTGGGTTTGTAACTCTGCTTTCAAGGACAAGTTCTCAACAGGGCTGGAGCCAGGGATCTGCGGGACCCCAGGGGGTGGGAGGGCGGAGAGTCCGCCCAAACCGAGGTGCACGGCGGCCGGCTCTGCTTGGCGACGCGGCAGGGAAGAGGGGCGGAAGTGAAGTAATTTAACTGGTGAGTGATTTCCAACATTCTAATATTAAAGCAAAGGGATGTTTTATGGGTTGGAATGAAACGTTCACATGACATTGATAAAATGAGGCTTCAAAGGCGTTTCCAGCTTGCAGGGTGCTCTCCAGGGGGCACGTGGCAGCCCGGGCGGGCAGCCCCCCCCCAATGCGTAGCAGGCTCCTGCTTCCTCAGACCCAGGCGCTGGGCGCAGGAGCCCCTGCCCCTGCCAGGGGAGACCCAGCGGCCCCTGAGGCATCCTTGTGTGTCTCTGGAGTCAGAGGCAAGGCCGGCCCCGAGCGGCGGGGAAAAGCATGAGTCAGAGGGCACGAGGAAGTCGGGCAGGCGGGTGGCCCTCTGTGGACGGTAAGAGAGGAGAGGGGACAGCCCGGTGGGTGGAAGAGGCTGAGGGCTATCGTATAAATCTCCCACCTGCCGCAGGCTCCCCGTGGGAAAGAAAAAGCCCTGGCTTTGGGCAGACCAGGGTTCAGATCCTGCACCACTGCCTGCATGGCCTCGTGTCCATCACTGCCCGAGCCTTGGGGGCCCTTCCGATGGACACAGGTGGTGAGGATGCGCTCCCCCTGCACCTGTGGCGGGGAGTTGGCAGGTTCGGGCACCAGTGAGCCAGCCCCAGCGAAGGCTGAGCCCTCTTTGGCAGGCCACAGAGGTGCAGTTTGACAGGGGAAGCAGCATCTGGATTGACTGCTTCCTGGCTGTGTGACCTAGAGGAAGTTACGCAGCCTTTCTGAGCTGCTTCCTCATTGGTAAAATACGGCTGTCTGTAACACCTGCCCTGTCCGCCTCCTGCGGCGCTTTGGCACAGAGCAAAGTGGAGTCCACACGTACAGGAGGCCGGGGGGCAGGCCTTCCGGGTGGGGGCCAGCGTCGGCTTCTCAGCAGCCCACAGTGTGCGGCCTGTGCGAGTCGTGGTCTGCTGTGGTGCCACCCATGGCCTGGGCGACCCCTGCAGCCCCCTGGACTCAGGGCGAGGCCCCAGCGGGGGAAGCACACAGTGAGGGCAAAGCTGCCTAGGGAGCAGGGGCCTGAGCTGACGGGAAGGGACGCCGTGCTTCTGTGGGGGCCAGGTGTAGCCAGGAGCTTTCCCACGTCATCCTGCCAGCCTAGAGGGAAGGGCGCTTGGCTCGGGTCCTGGCAGGTGTAGCCGAGGCGGCGCTGCCGGAGGCCTGGAGGCTTGCTCTGTGCACACGGCGCTCGGCCAGTCCAGACAGACAAGGGGATCGAGCTGGGTCCGCTCGTGGCCTCCTAGCCCCAGGCCGGAGCGTCTTTGGCTCCTTCTTTTGCCTGCAAGGCCATCTGTCTGCCTTCTGCGGGCACCTGTGTCCAAGGCTCTGCCCTCCCCTACACCAGCTCCACCCACCCCACCCCACCCCCGTGCCCTCCAGGCCCCGCCCGTCCTCCCTCCACAGCGGACACAGCACAGGTACCAGCACCTGCCGTGGAGGAGCCGCCCCACTCAGAAGGCTTCTTTGCAGTGCACTGTGCTAGAGAGAAGAGGCCCCCACAGCCCCAGGAAATGCAGCCCCCCAGCTCTGTTCAGGCGTCTCCCAGGACTCTGTCTGCTAAGGGACAAGTTCTGGAATATTCCGTCTGGTTCCTCCTCATCTGACCTCTCCTGCCCCTGCCCTGGCGCCCACTGCTACCCCTTTGGCCACACCCATTTCTCCCGCTGCCTCCCCTCTCTCCACCTGGCCCAGTGCCACGGCCCATCAAAGCCTCGCTTGAAGATGAAGCCCAGGTCAGCTGTCATGACCCCCTCCCCCGAGAGTTCCCCCTTCCCGACCCATTTGTGAGGTTCATGCTGGTGAATTACCGAGAACTCGGAAGACAAGCTCCAAGCCCAGCGAGCCCGTGCTCTGCAGATCTCTCTCGCAGAAGCACTCAGTTACCTGTCCCTGTGGAATCCCAGAATCAGTGCTCAGGAGCTTTGAAATTGTTTGGTTTATCGATTGATTTATGTTTATTTGAAAAGCAGAGGGAGAGAGAGATCAGTCTTCATCCATTGGTTCTCTCCCCAAATGCCTGCAACAGCCAGGGCTGCCCCAGGCTGAAACTAGGAGCCAGGCACTCAGTCCAGGTCTCCCACACTGGCGGCTGGGACCCAGGTACTTGGGCCATCATCATGCTGCCTCCCAGGGCACACATGAGCAGGAAGCGGGGACTGGAAGTGGAGCCGTGGCTTGGAGCCAGGCCCTCCGATGTGGGATGTCGGCGTCGCAAACGGGCATCTTAACCGCTGCACCGAACACCCGCCCCTGGCGTTTTCCTTTAACAGTGGCATTGTATGTTTTGCAAAAGCATCCTTGCTCGGTGCATAGAGAACTTTTAAAAGTGCGAAACCAAAACCCCTGGTCTGTGATCCCTGAGAGTTTGAAAAGCAGGTGGGGAGAGCTTGTGTCTCCCCACCGAGCCAGGCCATGCTGCGCTCCTGCTCCTGTTCAACATTAGGCAAGCTGTCTGAAGACCGTGTCCCTCGCCTCACGGTGACCCCCGTGGAAGGCAGGTGGGGGCCACTGTCATTACCATCCCGTGTTTACATGAAGAGACCAAGGTTCAGGACGATTCGGGACTTGGGCCCTTGCCTCCTCAGCAAGCATCTCGAGGCGGCAAACGCACGCAGGAGTGCGTGGAAAAGTGTCCAGGACCGGCCTGCACACGCGGGAGCTGTAACTGCGGGGAGCAACTGACCCACACGCCAGGGAGCCGGCGAGGCAGGGGGAAGGCAGCCAGGGTCTGAGGACAGAGGGCTGGGCCTGCTGTGTCGGCAGCTCGGCCCTGAGAGCCAGGATGCTGCCGTGTGAGCCGGCACAGGAAACAGGAAGCCAGCTGCAGGGCTGGGCGGGGCTTCGGAAGGGAGCTGGCACCTGGGCCAGGGCCTGCGGGCTGCCCAGTGCCTATGACGGGGAGGAGGGGGCTGGCATGTAGGCCCGAGCCCGGGGGTGGGTGGGGGTGTGTGGATCCAGGCAGCTCCCTGGTCACCAGTTCCTGGGTGCATAGAGGGCAACAAGGGAGGGTGTGTGGGGCTGGCTGCTGCCTGGTCACAAGGCCATACGGCCCTGTGAGGGCCCTTGTGCTCCATGGGTGGTTCCAGCGTGGGGCGCTGGAAGGAAGGCTTCTGCCCTTGCCCACCAGACCCTGGGGCTGCCCTGCCCGTGGGGCCCCGGCCCCTGTTTACTAGCTGTATGAATTTGTTCATTGAAGATTTATACCCACCAACTTCCTCCAGGGTTATTTTTTGTTCAAAAGGAGCACTCTGAGGTCACCTCTTGCTAAGAATAACTCAGGAGGGGAGGGAGGAGGCGGGGAGGGGTGCTGGGGGCTGGTGCTGAGCTGAAGCCCGCGCTGCTCCCTCTGCGTCCGCCCCTACAACCCTGAGTGACGGGGTCCAGGAAGGCAGGATGGCCCCGCTTTGGAGCAGAAGATGGGCGGGTCGGGGTGGGGTGGGGGGAGCTGCGGAACGGCAGGGCGCCGCTCCCCTGAGGCTCCAGCCAGCAGGGCCGTGGCCCTGGCCGTGTGGGTTCTGCTCCACAGCGGCTAGCAGAGAGGACCTTTTGACTTTGCGCCAAGAGAGAGCTCAGATCCCTTCCTGTTTCCAGCCCAGACCTGTTCCTGCACCAACCCGTCCAACCGCAACTCCATGGCCTGCTGCCCCTCGGTTTCAAGCCAGAGCTTGGTGTGACAGGATTCGGGGGCCCTTGGCGGTCGCTCTCCTTGCAGGGAGCCAAGCAGGGTGCGCTGCCGCCGGCTCCTCTGCCTTCCCAGGCTCGTGCTGTAATGCAGGAGGTTCGAACTTCCTGACTGCTCCCACAGACCCGCCTGCTGGCTCCCTGACCCACGCCATCGCATCAGCGGTGCACCAGGGCCTGCTGCAGCGGTGTGGGCACCAGGAGCATAACTGGGAAAGCCAGGAAGACAAGCCCGAGGAGCCCCAGCTCGAGGGGGCCTTCAGAAGGGGGTGGGGGTCGGGGAAGTCAAAGAAGCAGAGCATCACCCGGCGACCAGGGCCTCTCCGAGCAAGGCGTGGGGGAGGCGGCGCACGCGGGCGCTGTGGCCTGTGAGCAGCCCTGCCTGCCGAGTGGATAGGGCTCCCTTTGCACATGTACTCCATGTGGGTCGGAAGTGTGGGTGGAGGGGGTCTCTACTCTTCGTCATCTCTGAAAAACACGTTTACCTGGAAGTTTTCTTTTTTAGAGGTGCATTTATTTGAAAGGCAGAGAGACAGAAGGGGAGGGAGAGAAAGAGGGAGAGAAATCTTTCAGCCACTGGTTCACTCTCCAAATGCTGCAACAGCTGGGGCTGGGCCAGGCCAAAGCCAGGAGCCAGGAATTCCATCCGGGTCTCCCACATGGGTGGCAGGGGCCATAATCCACTGCCACCTCAGGCCATTAGCAGGGAGCTGGATCGGTAGCAGAATAGCCGGGACCCAAACTGACATTCTGATGTGGGATGCCGGCATAAAGCTCTGGCTTACCCCCCTCGCACCACAACACCAGCCCCTATCAGGAAGTTTTGAGGAGGAGGCAGTGAAGGAAGTAGCACCCTTGGGTGCTCAATACATGCAAAGATAGAGGCTGGTGGGGGTGAGTGCATGCAGACATAGAGGCTGGGTGGGGTGAGTGCATGAGACATAGAGGCTGGGTGGGGGTGAGTGCATGAGACATAGAGGTTGGGTGGGGGGTGAGTGCATGCAGACGTAGAGGCTGGGTGGGGTGAGTGCATGAGACATAGAGGCTGGGTGGGGGTGAGTGCATGAGAGATAGAGGCGGGGTGAGTGCATGAGACATAGAGGCTGGGTGGGGGTGAGTGCATGAGAGATAGAGGCTGGGTGGGGGTGAGTGCATGAGAGAGAGAGGCTGGGTGGGGGTGAGTGCATGCAGACATAGAGGCTGGGGGTGAGTGCATGAGACATAGAGGCTGAGGTGTGAGTGCATGAGAGATAGAGGCTGGGTGGGTGTGAAGGGTGGGTGTGAGTGCATGAGAGATGGAGGCTGGGGGGTGAGTGTATGAGATAGAGGCTGAGTGGGGGGTGAGTGCATGAGACATAGAGGCTGGGGGGTGAGTGCATGAAACATAGAGGCTGGGGGGTGAGTGCATGCAGACATAGAGGCTGGGGGGGTGAGTGCACGCAGAGATAGAGGCTGGGTGGGTGTGAAGGGTGGGTGTGAGTGTATGAGAGATGGAGGCTGGGGGTGAGTGTATGAGATAGAGGCTGAGTGGGGGGTGAGTGCATGATAGAGGCTGGGTGGGGGGTGAGTGCATGCAGACATGGAGGCTGGGGGGTGAGTTCATGAGACATAGAGGTTGGGTGGAGGTGAGTGCATGAGACATAGAGGCTGGGTGGGGGTGAGTGCATGAGACATAGAGGCTGGGTGGGGGTGAGTGCATGCAGACATAGAGGCTGGGGGGTGAGTGCATAAGACATAGAGGCTGGGGGGGAAGTGCACGCAGAAATAGAGGCTGGGTGGGTGTGAGTGCATGAGAGATGGAGGCTGGGGGGTGAGTGCATGAGAGATGGAGGCTGGGTGGGGGGTGAGTGCATGCAGACATAGAGGCTGGGGGGTGAGTGCATGAGACATAGAGGTTGGGTGGAGGTGAGTACATGCAGACATAGAGGCTGGGGGGGGGGTGAGTGCAGGCAGAGATAAGAGGTTGGGTGGGGGTTGGGCTAGAAAACAGTCCCACAGTCTTTTGGGAGGAGCAGTGGCTGGGCAGAATTGGAAGCTCCAGGCGCCAGTGACATCATAACAGGGACAGCATCAGTGTTGTCGTCAGAGAAGGGAGCAGATGGAGCAGGGGCCCTCTTGGAAGCTGTTTGAGAAAACTGGCTGTATTGAGGGGGAGCATCAAACTGAGATTGCAGGATCTCAGCTTTGTTGTTCAAAAAAAGAAAAATACCCAGTTTGATTTCTTTTCTCCCTGGCCCCTTCCCTCGAGTCACACACCAGAGCCACCGCCCGCGCAGCGTTCATTCACACAGGTGTCTGCTGAGGCTGTGGTCTTCCTCGGAGCCCGGCCGCCCCTGCATCACGCCCCCGCGTCCCTGCTGGCACGCACATCCCTGGGTGTTGCTGACGTGTGTCTTTCGTCATCCCCACCTACAGAGCTCTGTGCTCCTGGGGAAGGCTAGCTTGAAGACAGTACAGCTCCCCCGTCCCAAGGGCTTCCCAGGGCCAGCACCCCCCAAGGCTGGGAGATGATGGCAGGGGGCGCAGGTTGAGCACACGCAGCTGGGGCAGCGGGGGAGAATGCCTCCCGAGAACCTTCGAGAAGGTCAGGGAAGCACCATTCTCCGTGGTGGAGCCCCTTCCTTCCAGACCTGTCTCCTGGGGCTGGCAGAGATTGAAACCAGAAATCAGAGGTGCGGGGGCCTCCTCTCCATCCCGGGCCTGGCAAGGGTGCCCAGCCCATTCTGGAGCCTTTTGCAGGTTGACTTGAAGGAGCACAGCCAGGCCCTGGGCTTCCAGGTGGGCAGGTGTCCCTGCTGGAGCTGGACTTGTGGACTGGCCACCTACCGCATGTTGGGTCTCGTATTGTTGGCTGGCTGTGGCTCAGGACAGCCTCCCAAGGCTGCAACTGAGTGACCCGTCAGGCTTCACTGAGCCCTGAGTCCCTCTCCTTAGACTCCTGGATGGGTGGTGTCGGGGGAGGGAGGAAGGCAGCTCAGTGCAGAAGTGGTGTGGAGCTGGTGGGGCCTGGAAGGGGAGCATGGGTGGGGACCAGAGTGGCCCTCTCTGGCTGATGGTCCTGCTGCCCCAGCCCCCACGTGTGGCCCTTGTAGCTGCTCCATCGGGAAGAAGGAAGTTGGGGTCAGGGTCCTACTTCCCAAGTTTCAGGGTCTGGCTCCACTCACCCCAGGAAGGTGGGCAGGGGGCCTCTCTGGCTGACTGCTGCAGGAAGGCCAGGGGGCGTGGCGGCCATGGCCCAGTGCCAGTGCTGCCCTGCCCTGCTTATGTGGACGTGATGGCTATTCCGGAAACCAGCATTACCCTGGAAAAATCCAGGCTGGCAGAGGGGCTGGGGCCCTGCGGGAGTGGGGGAACTGGAAGGAGCACAGCGCTCTGTGTGAGTGGAGGGGAGGGGCTCGCAGGTCTCTGTTGAGTCACCGGCATCCGTGCACATCCCTGTCCTGTGGCAGCAGGGCGCACCCCGACTGCACTGCGTGTCCCCAGGCCATGGCTGGCTGGGTGGCAGAGTTCCCGGATGGCACGGAGTTGAGCCATGCAGAAGCCTCAGAGGCGAAACGGCAGGCCTGGCCCTCTCCGGTGAGCCCAAGGGCAGGAGGGAGGCCAGGAGGAGAGGGGCAGGTGCGTAGGCCCTGTCTGTCTTGCTCCTCTCCTCCAGGTGAACCCTGCAACCAGGTGCCTGGGCCCCCTGTCCCCTGCTTTGTTGCCTTCACCTCTCTCTGCCTCGTTTTTCCTTTGTGTGTAAATACCACGACCCCAACAGAGGAGCTCTTGAACGCTGGGGCAGGGGCTGTGGTGCAGTGCTTGGATGCCTGCAGCCCACGTCTGCGCACCCGATCTGGGTCCTGGCTGCTTTGGTTCTGATCCAGCTTCTGCTGATACATCCAGGGAGGCGGCAGCTGATGGCTCAGGTTCTTGAGTCCCTGCCGCCCATGTGGGAGACCTGGAGGGAGTTTGGGCTCCTGGCTGTGGTCTGGCCTGGCCCTGGCTGTTGTGGGCGTTTGGGGAGGGGTCTGGCCCAGACTTCTTGCAGAGTGGTGGGGGGGAGTAGACTTTGGCCTGGACAGGTTCACGGCGGCGGGAGGCGCCACCTTGCTTTTTCTCAGGGTGCGTGCTGCCATGGAAAAAGCCAGCTGCCTCTCCCGGCCCCTCCGGGGCCCAGCAGGGGCTCCTTTTTTTTCTCGGAGTTCCTGGGATTGGTGAGCAGGGGCTTTTCCTGAGAGGCCGGAGACAGCCTGAACATGTAGGAGATGTGGGACTCGAGTGACCCACGCAAGCCGTGGGCCATGGAACCTGCTCCTCGAAAAAGAATGGGCAGCACCAGCTACCCCAGCCTCATTGTGCTCATGAAGTTCATTACTTTTTTAAAAAAGATTTATTTACTTGTTTGAAAGGCAGAGTTACACAGAGAGAGAGACAGAGAGACAGACAGACAAGTCTTCTATCCACTGGTTCACTCCCCAAGAGGCCGCAATGACCTGGGCTGGGCCATGCCAAATCCAGGAGCCAGGAGCTTCTTCCGGGTCTCCCAAATGGTTGCTGGGCACCAAGCACTTGGGCTATCCTCTGCTGCCTTCCCAGGCACATTAGCAGGGAGCTGGGTCGGAAGTGGAGCAGCTGGGACAGGAACCTGTGCCCACATGGGATGCCAGTGTCGCAGGCAGCCCCTGAAGTTCATTAATTTCATAAGTGCATGTGTGCCGGGGTCTGTGCTGGGGGCTGGGGAGCCGGAGGTGCAGAGAAATGAAAAGACGAACAACGTGTGGCTCCCAGTGGAGGAGAGAAGCACACGAGCTGGACCAACAGGGGCAGCAGCGTGGTGAGCGCTGTAACAAGAGAGGCTGAGAAAGAGCTTTGTAAGCGAGCGTGGCATGCCGTGGGCTGGGGCCTTCACCCACCCCTGGGGGTGAGGCAGGCCCAGCAGCTGCTCCCACCTGCCAGCTACACGGTAGGAGGCTGGGAGCTGGGGGCAGGGCTGAGGCCGAGGCTTCCCGAGACTGGCGCCCAGCACAAATCCCTGCCAGGTGTGTGTGTGCCTGTCTGTGTTTATCTGTGTGTCTGTCTCTGTGCCTGTGTGTGTGTCTGTATATGTTCATCTCTGTGTGTGTGTGTATCTGTGTGTGTGTGCATCTATATGTGGGTGAGAGACTGTGTGTGTGTACATCTGTGTGTATATATCTGTATGCTTATGTGTGTGCACTGTGTATGCACCTGTGTATGTGTGTGCATCTGTACATGTCTGTGTGCATCTGTTCGTATGTGCTCATCTCTGTGTGCATCTGTGTGTGCATCTATGTGTGTATGTGTGCATCTGTGCATGGGCCTGTATATGTGTGTGCATCTCTCTGTGCATCTTTGTATGCGTACATTGTGTGTGAGAGAGAAACTCCACGTGTCTCTGTGTCTATGTGCATTTGTGTGTGTGCGTATGTGCAGTTGTGTCTGTGTGTGCGCATCTATCCGCTGGTTCACTCCCCAAGAGGCCGCAAATGACCTGGGCTGGGCCACGCCAAATCCAGGAGCCAGGAGCTCCTTCCGGGTCTCCCGAATGGATGCTGGGCACCAAGCACTTGGGCCATCCTCTGCTGCCTTCCCAGGCACATTAGCAGGGAGCTGGGTGGGAGGTGTGTGTTCATCTGTGTGTGTCTGTGTATGCATGTGTGTGTGCCCCTGTATCTGTGTGTGTGCATCTGTGTATGTGAGACTCTGTATGTGTCTCTGTGTCTGTGTGCATTTGTGTGTGTGCATAGGTGCATTTGTGTCTGTGTGCGCATTCTGTGTTCATCTCTGTGTGTGTCTGTGTGTGTTTGCATCTGTGTGTGCGCCTATCTCTGTGTGCCCATCTGTACATGTCTGTGTGCATCTGTGGGTGTATCTGTGTGTACATCTGCAGGTGCATGTCTGTGTGCACGTGAGACACACAGACTTTAAAGTATTCCTTAGAAGACAGCAGAATCATGGTTGTGGGCCTGAGTTCCTGCTTGGGGTCTAGCCACGTGAGCACACTTAATGTGTACTGGAAAGTGGGTAAAATGGTAAATTTTATGTTACATATATTTTATCACCGTTTTTAAAAAGTTTTACAAAAGGCAGCCCCCAGGTTTTTCAAAGCCTCTTTTGACATCTGGGGGTGACTCCCTGCCACAGGGGCTGTCCTGCGTCTTGGGCCTTACCCACTGGATGCCAGTACCCCTCCTCCACGTGACAGCCAAGTGGATGGCCCCCAGCTGAGAGGCCTGAGGGAGGGTGGTGACAGGCAGCAGAGAGGCAGGAGGCCATGTCCCCAGGCTACGGGGGTCTTGCCAGGAAGGAAAGCTGTGGTCCCCAAACCCTGAGGGACCCCTTGAGAGCTGGGCAGGGTCTGAAGCCCAGCGTGAGGCGTGATGGGCTGTGGGAGACAGGACCCTGCCTTACTCAGACCCAGGGTGGAGCTGGGGGAGTAGAAGGAAGGGCTGCTCCCTGCTGCTATTCCTGTTGTGTCTCCCCCCGCCCACTCCCACAGCCACAGGTGAGGAGAGAGGAAGTCAGAATTGCAATTGCTGCTGATGGCTTCCACAGTGGTCAGAGGTAATGGGCGCAGTGACAGCCCCAGGGGTCCCACGGCCCCTTTCAAGGCAGCAGACAAAATCAAAGCAAACGAGAGAGGGTTTACCAGTTACCTCTGCCCCGGCAGCAATACCACCATTCCAATTCCAAGCTTAAGAGCAGGAAATGATCACTTTGAACCTAGCTTTGCAGTAATCAGTCTCTTGTGAATACTGATCCGGCACCTGTCAGTCTAGCTGAGTCATGCAAAGTCCCTGCCTCCAGGAGTGACATGCTGCTGGGGCCAGGGGACAGGAGAAGAGAGACGGTAGCTGGGGAAGGGCTTGGAGGTGGAGCCCAAGTCCAGGCCTGGCTGAGTGTGCCTCTCTCCAGATGGCCACAGCAGCCAGAGCTGGGCCAGGCCAAAGCCAGGAGCAAGAAGCTCCATCCAGGTCTTCCACATGGGTGGCAGGGGGACCAAGCACTTGGGCCATCCTCTGCTGCTTTCCCAGGTGCATTAGCAGGGAGCCGGATTGGAAGTAGAGCAGCCAGGACTTAAACTGGTGTGGATATGGGATGTCAGTATCAAAAGCGTAGGTTCAACCTACTATGCATCGATGCCGGTCCTCCGGGGTGGTTCTTGGTGGGTCAAGGGTTGTCCCTGGCAGGGGCCATCAGCTCTCTCTAATCCCAGAGCTTGGCTGACTCGGGGCTCATCAGAGCAGAGAGCACAGGGAGGGGGTGTGGACAGGTGGGAAGGGGGTTCCAGCCTTGGTAGCAGCTCCAGAAGAAAGAAAGGGGCATGGGCTGCTGCACGGCCTGGGGGGCATTCCTACTCTGCCTGCTTGAGTGACCCTCAGCCTGGGCATGCTGGGTCTCCATGCTACGGAGCTGGTGGTCAACAGGAAGCGAGTCCCGGGGCGAGAGGAGGCCGTGTGGCCCTCAGGCAGGAGGAGACGTCTCGAGCAGCTCCGTGGGGCTCAGAGTCCGTGGGACCCTTGCCTGCCTCCCTCGTGGTGGCTCTGCCAGGGTTCTGTGGTGCTTGGCCCAGCTGGACCCTGGAAGGTGGCTGTTGAGGCAGGGATGGGCCACTCCCCAGGCTGCCTGCACAGGGCGACTGCAAGGTGGCAGGGAGGAGCATTCTGGGCCTGCGGAGCCCTGTCTGCTTCAGCAGAGGCGAGACCCTGCTGCGTGGGGCGACAGGGGTCTGCTCGCTCCATGTCACACCTGCATCTGGCTTTCCTGGCTGTGCTGGGCCTCAGTGGAGGCCTCCCCACCCCCTCACCCACCCCACTCCCCCCGCTGCCGACCTGATGCAGCCCCTGTGCGCCAGCAGCCAAGGAGGGCACACAGTTTGGCTTCCCATGGAGCGGAGCCCCCCCCACGCAGCCTGGCAAAGTCACTTTGCTTCCTCGGGCGGCTTCCTGGACCCGGAAGCCCTGGCAGGGAGGAACGTATACCTGGGAGGACCCTGGTTCTGTTCCGGGTTTTTCCAAGGCCCTTGCCCCTGTCTGTCCACTCGGGGTTCCTCAGAGTTGAAATCCTAGATCCCTAGAAGGGAAGCAACCTTGGAGCTCGCACCGTGCAGGACAGGGGCTGGGGCCAGTGTTGTGCACTTGGGTGGCACAGCCCTCTGGGGGGAACTGGGCAGTGTCTCCCCACACGGAGACACACAGGCCCCCTAACCTGGCTAGTCCACGTCTGGGACACAGGTGTGTACAGCCCTAAGTGCAGGGTGCTCATGGCTGCCAAAAGCAAGTAGGCGGGAATGCAGCCCCACCGTATGGGCACTTGCACCAGGAGCCAGGCCCACCTGCCCGGGGGTGGAGCCATGGGCACGGGGCCTGCTCCATGAGAGGACAGGCAGAGTGCTGTGAGCGGTGCCTGCCCTCTCAGCAAACACCACCTTGGGGTCCGGATGTGTGTGTGGGAATACGTGTGTGTACTCGTGGAACCTGCACATCGTTATACATCGTAGGAAAAAGAATTTACACAGGGGCCAGCGTTGTGGCACACTGGCTTAAGCCACTGACAGCAACTCCGGCACCCCCTACAAGTGCCAGTTTGAGTCCCGGCTGCTCCACTTCCGATCCAGCTCCCTACTAATGCACCTGGGAAAGCAGTGGAAGATGGTCCAAGTGCTTGTGCCCCTGTCACCCATGTGGGAGACCTGGATGGAGTTCCAGGCTCCAGGCTCCAGGCTTAAATAAACAAATAAATAAATCTTTTTTAAAAAATCTTTTTTTTTACCTTGGAAAATCTAGAAAGGATACTCACCAAACCATAGTGATTTACCTTGGGGAAATAATTTTGGGGTTAGGGAGTTAGAATATGAGCTTTAATCCTTTAACACTATTCATTTTTGTGTGGTTTGGATTTTCTACAACACACGTGTCTGACTTTTATACATTGAAAAAAAAAAAGACACAAACCCAAGGGGCGTGTATTTGAGGCAGTACCTTAAGAGCACCTACATCCCATGTTGGAGTGCCTGGTTCAAGTCCCGGCCCCACTTCTGATCCAGCTTCCTGCTGAGATGCACCCTAGCAGGGGCATCTTGAGTCCCTACCCCACACGTGGAAGACCTGGATGGAGCTCCTGGCTTCCATCTGGCCCGGCCCCAGCTGTTCGGACCATCTGGGGAGTGAACCAGTGGATGGAAGTGCTCTTGCTCTCTCTCTCTCTCTCTCTCTCTCTCTCTCTCTCTCCCCCTCTCAGTGTCTTTCAAATAAAACTTTAAAATATTTGAGATCATAAAAATAAGAAACACACAGCCTCCACTTGTCCAGCCTGGCCATCGCACCTGGCAGGTGGGGAAACCGAGGCGGCTGTGTCTGCGAGCTGAGCCTTTGGGAGGTCTGCTCTGCCAGTACTGGGCAGACTTTCTGCAAGCAGAACCAGTGGGGCAGGGTTCACTCAGTGCACCCAGTGCCCGGGGAGGGAAGTGGGGGCAGAGTGGTGAGCTCAGGGACCCCTGCCTCCTCCCGCCCAAGACGGACACGTCCATTCTTCCCAAGATGTCCTGGCCGCTTGCATCCAGGTGGCCGAGGACAGGCCATGCACAGACAGCAGAGGGCAAAGAGGTACGCAGCTGTCCTTAAAAAACCATGAGCTGGAGCCAATCACAAAATTCCCGGAGCCTCAGGTCCCTGGGCTGCCTCCCAGGGAGTCAGAGGCCCTCGAGGGCTCATGGGCAAGAGGAGCCTTGGCCCCAACATGGGACACTGCCCAGGGCGGGTGGGATTGCTGTTCCTTTCCTTGGTTCTTGACACCTTAGCGAGCTCAGCTCTGACGCTACGGGAGAAGGCAGTGCGGCCCTTTGGGGAGTGGAGGGGCCCCATGCTCAGAGGGGTCCTGCAGAGACTGTGTGTTGCTCTCGGGGGCCTCGGCTCTTGGGGTGGTCTGAGAGCCTGTGGGGACCCACGCAGAGGGGAAGGACACTTCTGAGTGGCCTCCAGAGGGCAGGCCAGCCCTGCTCCCCAGAACTGATTCGGGGCACTGGGGTCCACTGCTGGGGAGCCTGCAGGCGTAACGGACAGCATGGGGGTGAGTTTGTGAAGCCCCGTGTGGCCACAGCGGGCCACGGGGGTGCCCCTTCTTTCCTTTCCCGTTACTTAAGCTGGAGTCCACACACACACCTTGGCTTCAAAGGCTCAGGCCGATGCCGTGTGCAGGATCACGGCCCGGTCTGCTTACTGCAGGGTTCTGCGAGCAGTCTTTCTGGCCAGAGGGGCAGCACGCAGCAGCACTGCCCGGGGACTCCAACCACGGCCCTAACCCTCCCCTTGTGTGTCTGTCTCCATCCCTCCAGGTGGAAAGCAGCGACACGCCCAAGGACCCTGCGGTCACCTCCAAGTCCCCGTCCATGGCCCAGGACTCAGGGCCCTCCGAGCTGTTACCCAACGGGGACTTGGAGAAGCGGAGTGAGCCCCAGCCGGAGGAGGGGAGCCCTGCTGGGGGGCAGAAGGGCGGGGCCCCAGCTGAGGGCGAGGGTGCAGCCGAGGCCCCGCCCGAAGCCTCCAGAGCGGTGGAGAATGGCTGCTGCACCCCGAAGGAGGGCCGAGGAGCCCCTGCAGGCGAGGGTGAGTGCCCGGCACAGGGGTGTCCTCTCTGGGCCCCACTGGAGTCCCTGAGGGCCAGGCTGGGGAGCAGGGAGCTGAGCTGCTCACCCAGGCTGAGGCCCGGAGGCTACTGGCTGAGTACGGCCCGCACACATGGTTTACTTGGCTCGTGTAGTGTGTAAAATATTGTAAAAATTAGTTGCCAATATTTAAAAATCAAGAAATTTCACATAAAAATCTGGAGTTCTGGCTTCTCACACACAGAGACAAAGCTAGATCTGGCAACGGGGGTGTGCATGATGCCAGTGGCTGCTACACTGGGTTACTGGCCATCCCCCTGCCTCCTTGGCTGGCTGTGTGCCTCAGTTTCCCTCAGATCCCGCCTGGCCCCTGCCTGCACTACCACGTGACCAGCAGCTCTTGGGCACTGCCCAGTTAGGTAGCTTCTGACGGGGGCGCTCAGGGCAGCAGGTGGTTTGGTTGATTGGGAATTTGGCCGTGACTGTGTGGTACGCAGGGTGGGAGGCAAGGGCAGCGGGGCGAGGGTGGCCTGCGTGGCCTAGCCCAGAGCTTTCCGTCAGGGGACTTTCGGCCTGGCCCTGGAATCCTGGCGCGCTGCCCACTGTTCTCTTTCAGGTTAAGCCAACGCTTTCAGGGCCAACCAAGCTGTAAACATGTCAGTAATGAGGACAACTAGCATTTGCACAGGGCTTCGCAGCTTACACAGCACCTCCTCTCGCGTTCTCACATCAGGCCCTCCCAGGGTCCTGCCAGGTTGCTTTGCATATGTGCATTTTAATTTCAAAACATCTTCCTTCCAAGTGCCGGGTGATGGAATGAGTAAATTGATCAACTGGCGGAACCTATTTTCACACGCATCCGAACCTAATATTCCTGCGGAATAGACTATTTCCAGAAGCGAGAGTTCCAAGTGTGATTTATAATATCTTGCATTTATTATTCAGCCAGTACTGATACTGCCCCGGCTGTGTGCCAACCACTCTCTCAGGCCCTGTTGTTTGATTGACTCCATCCCAGGTGGCATTGTGCCCATCTGTAGGGGAGGGAGAAAAGGAGACTTTCGGAGACAGAGTGCCTGCTCACGGCCCAGGCCTGTCCGCAGCTGACCCAGGGCTCACAAAATCCTGGTCCTGTGCCTTCCAGCCTCCTGCTGCTATGGAGGTGCTCAGTGCCAGGGTGGTCCCCCCGTGGCCGTGCAGGCCTCCTTGCGTGTCCTCACACTTCATGGGGTCTGGGTGGGGCGAATCTGAGGCAGAGAAGAAGTGGGATCCCTTCCCAGCTCGACATGGTGCTCGCTGTGGGCAGGTGTCTCTGGGTGTCCAGAGGCTGGGACCGACCTGTGGCTGGCACCCTGCCGCTGCTCAGGCCGGCTGTGCTTCCTGCCTGGTGCATGGAGCCATGCTCCAGGCTGTTGGGCAACTCTACGGGTTGGTTTTGGTTGGCTTTCAGTCTGGGATTTCCCCCATCTCCCTTTCTATTGCTCACGGGAGTACCTGCTTCAGCCAGTCAACAGGTGTTTACCAGATACCAGTTTAGTGTGTGCCAGGATCTGTGTCAGGGACTGAGGGAACCCACAGGAGCAGGAACCTGGTTTTCGCCCTCCGGGACCTCACCGTGGGCCGGAGAGACAGAAATGCATACTTGGAAGCGTGTGTTGGTGCCCGGAGCTGAGTGCTGAGTGAGCCCGAGCTGCAGGGGGAGCCAGAGTCGTCATGTGGGGGCAGAGCGGGGACACTCGCTCCCAGGTGGGCTCCCCAGTGCAAGGGAGCAGGCAGAAGCCACAAGGCAGGCGTGGAGAGAGCTGGGGAGAGACACAGGGGGCCAGACCGGGCTTTCAGGGTGGTGCACTCGGCTTCGTGATGTGAAAAGATCACTTGCCACCTGTGGCAGGGGGAGAGGTTCTGGGGGCTGTGTCAGGGAGCAGCACCTGTGAGCCAGGTGGCCGTGTAGATGGGCTGGTCAGGTGTGCCGCGTGGGTCTGGGACTTCCAGACACTGGGTGGGTCTTCCTCAGAATTTTAAGTGCTAGTCTGGGTGGGCAAAAAAAAAAAAAAACCTGCCGGAAGTCTCTTTGACCTCCAAAACACAAATGGCAGCTGGGGACACTGCCATTGGCCCCAGCTATCCAGGAAGTGGAAACGCTTTTCTGGGGCCCCTGCAGGCCACCGTGAATGGCCCAGATGCTGAGCTGGGAGACGGGCAGTGGAGGAGAGGATCTGCCAGGGGCAGCAGGTGCAGAGGCCGGCTCCCGGCCCAGTGGTCAGCTGATGCACAGCGCATGCTCAGCTGGCTGGTTCCGATGAGGAACGACACCCCAGCCCGGGAGGAAGTAACTTGGCCGCCATCTCCTTTCAGTTCCCCTCATTCCAGGGCTCTTCTCGGGGGCCCCCTCTGTCTCCATCTCCACCGGAACCCCCTTTCGTTGGTTCCGACATGGCAAAAGCAGAGGTTCCTGTGGCCCGCGCACCCTCCTGTGTGCACGCAGGGAGCCCAGGCTCTGCCAGCACAGCCAGGAGAAAGAACCGAGAGGAGGGAGCGGCCGGCACAAGGGCCAGCCCCGGACAGGCAGGTGATGGCAGGTGGCCCCGCAACGTGGCTCTCCTTCCCTGCCGCCCACTGTGGGCTGGCTGTCCTCCAGCCTTGCTGCCCACAGCCATCCACGAGCCAGGGAGGCTGGAATGTAGTCTCAGGTCCTGCTGGGACCTACTGAACCATGCTTGAAAGATGTCCTTGGGATTCCTGTGCACCCTACAGTCTGAGAAACCCTCGCGCCCCCGCCTTGATCCTGTGAGGAGCACTCTGAGTGCTCCCCATTTTCCGATGGGGACACCGAGGGTCCACAAAGGCAAAATGACCCGCCCAGGCTTGTCCAGCTAGTGAAGAGGCGGGATCAAGGCCAGCAGAGAGCTCCTCTCCGCTCGAACTGGGCCCAGGGCCAGCCCCGGACTAGCGATGCCCTGAGGTGAACCTGGCCTCGGCTCTGTCCTGGAGGTTCAGGGTTGTTGAGAAAGAACCTGGGCCCCCGGCTGGGTGTCGTCCTGGACCAACAGGGAAGGGTCGCGAGCCGTGGCCTCCCCCGCCTGCTGCGCCCCAAGACGCCCCCAGGGTCCTGTCCGGGCCTGTCAGGACCACCCTGGAGGGCACACAGCCACCTGGCTCTGCCAGGGCCCGTGGGTCTGGGCCAGGAGCAGATGGACTGCATGGGGCTGGTGCCGAGGGAGCAGCTGCCCCTCCCAGGCTCCAGCCAAGCGCGCGCTCCAGGCAGCCAGGGGGGCGTCTCACTGGGCCAGCCTGGACAGTGTGCGCGTGCGCGTGCGCGATCCCTCTGGGCATGCGCAGAGCCTGTCCGGGAGAACATTCCAGAAAGAAGTCAGAAACTACATAACGAAAAGTCATTCTGTTTTGGGGAGCACGAGGCTGCGGAATCCGGAAGGGGGTGGGGCAGTGGCGAGGGCTGGGGGTTCGGTCGTCAGGGAGCCCCGACCTCTGGTCTCCCGCCACTCCCCAGGCCTCACTTCCCTCATCTGCCAGACCTGGGGCTGGACCAGCGTTCAGTCATCTGCACCGTTGCTGTGAGCCCTGATTTCCTTCCATGCTCATGAATAAATGATTCCGCCTCAGTGTCACAGGCCGCGGAAGGGCCCAGGTGGGAAACCCGCGGTCCGGCCGAGGCTTGGGCAGAGGCGGCGGCCCAGGGACCCGCTCCGGTGCCGGTGCCGGAGCCGGAGCCAGCCCCGGGGTCGCGCACGCCAGCCCCGGCCGCAAGCCCGCTGCAGCTGTTCCGGGCTCCACTAGGAGGCCCGCAGCGGGTCGGCCCCGCGCGGAGGCCCGGCCGGGCCCACCAGGCCGTGGCCGATCCGGGGCCGGCGCCCCCTTCTGGCAGCCCAGGGCCTCGCCTGGCGGAGCTGAGGGCTGAGAGGAGGAGGGGGCCCCGCGAAAGTTGGGGAGCCGGCCGCGGAGGGAGACAGGACGACGTAAAGGAAGCGGGGAGGAAGAGGCGCAGACGCGGCGGGGGAAGACGGGCCCTCAAAGGCCGGCCACGTACGCTGCGCCCGCCCGGCCGCCCACGCACGTGCCCGTGGCAGACACGTGCTTCCTCCCTGGCCGCTCCCCGCCAGTCTGACTCGCCCGGCGCCCGGCCCGGGGGTCCGCGGGGGTCCGCGGGGGTCCCCTCGCAGAGCCCGGCCCTTCCGGCCTGCTGCTGAGGCCGACCCCAGCCCCATGCCCCCTGCGCCTTCCCCGTGGGGGAGGGGGCTGAGTGTTCAGAGCCCGTCAATGCCCTGGCGGTTTCCGCCCCAGGCCAGGAGATGAAGCAGGGGCTGTTTTTTCCGTTTTGGGCTCTGACTCCCCCCGCCCCCACCCCCACCCCCGACACCCCACCCCCCCACCCCACCTTACCCTGAGCCAGCGCCGTGACCTTCCTGCTTTGGGTCCACGCTCTACTGTGTCTCGCCATCAGAGAAGGACGTTCGGGGGCCTGGATCCAGGGCAGGCCTGGGCAGCTGGCCCGCGGCTGTGGGACCGGGGTGCAGGGCCTGCCAGGGGCGCCGAGGGCTGAGGACCAGGCCAGGAGGACAGGGTGCTGTGGGGGAGTCCGGGGAAGAGCCGCGGGAAGCGCTGGGTGTCAGCAGAGGGGAACACACCGCGTGTGTTAAGCATCTACTGTATGCCCAGCCCTGCACCAGCACTGTATAACCGCCTGCTGACTGTAGAACATTTATCTCACTCGGGGAGAAGCAGCTGGGGGGAGGTCCCTGAGCCCCTGCCTGGATCTGCCCAGCGCAGAGAGCCCACACAGGGGGCAGGGAGGCAGGAGGGACAGAGGCGACTACTCATAATTGAACCCAAACATCCGGAACCTTGGAGAGCCCGGCCAGCACCTGATTTCCCAGCTGAGGACCCTGATTCTTGCAGACATGGGGTCACCCCACACAGGCACGCCAGGGCCTGGAGGGCACCTGGGCATGCCCCGGGCACAAGCCCGGCCATGCTGCTCCTCACTTTGGTGGCTGGGGGCGGCCCGGCCAGAAGCCAGAGCCCAGAGCCCTGCGTTCCTGCTCAGCCCTAGAGCGGCCCCGGTGCCCTCTGTTCCAGGGCTTGCCGATTCCTCAGAGCCATCGTGCTTGCCACCGGCAGGCCAGGGACCCCCGGCACAAGTGGGGCCTCCAAGCCGCTCCCAGTGACTCTGCCAACTGACCCTTTGTTCTTCTCTCCCCACAGGCAAAGAACAGAAGGAGACCAATGTGGAATCCATGAAAATGGAGGCAAGTGTTTTCCTCAGTCTTGTCCCGCCCTTTCTTTGCACGGTGAGGGTGGAGGCTGGGAGGAGGCCGGCTGTCCCCCAAGAGGCCAGCGCGCCTGCTCCAGCACCTCCCCTTGCTGTCCCCTCCTGGTTGTGGGCTCTGTGCCCCCGCCCACCCACGCACCCCGCTCTGCTCTGGCCAGGAGTGCGCTGAGCCACGTGAGTGCCCTCTGGGGCCCCTCTGGGAGAAGCGAGCCTTGGCGCAGGGCTCGAAGTGCCCACTTTAACACCCATCCGTCTGTCTTTTGTGTCTGTCCTAGGGCTCCCGGGGCCGGCTGCGGGGCGGCCTGGGCTGGGAGTCCAGCCTCCGCCAGCGGCCCATGCCGCGGCTCACCTTCCAGGCGGGCGACCCCTACTACATCAGCAAACGCAAGCGGGACGAGTGGCTGGCACGCTGGAAAAGGGAGGTGAGGCACCTTCTGACCTGGGCCCCGACCGCCTGCAGAGCCGGGAAACTAGACGCCGGCCTCAGCCACCTTTGGGCACTGTTGTCCGGGCCTGGCTGAGCCTTGCTGTCCGCTTCAGGTGCACCTTTCAAATGTCTAGGGAGCTGCTTCATCCCTGGGTAGTGATTGGTTTGCGTGTCCATGCGCTCACTGCAGTGCCCGGGTCTCATCATGTGTGTGCCCCCTTGCCCTTAGGGGGCTGAAAAAACGAAAACCCAGGCTTGCTTTCGATGGGGTGGTCAGGAGGGACTTCTTGGAGGAGGTGGCGTCTAAGAACTGTGTGTGGAGGGGATGTGAGAGAATGTTCTAGGCAGAAGAGACTGAACAAAGAGGCCCTGGCTCCTCTGTCAGAGGCACCCCTGGGCTGAAAGAGCGAGGGAGAAAGTGGGGTCAGCCGAGGCTGGGGCAGCCGGCAGGGCTCGTGGGGCCTGCGGGAGGCTGCTTAGCACCTGAGTGTCCCGGGGGGCCGTGGAGGCTTTCGCGTGCAGACTCCAGTGGCAGCGCGAGAAGGCAGCCGCGAGGTGTGTTTCGGAGGCAGAATGAAATGAGGCTTTCTGACGGGCTGGAGGCTGGGGAAACCGAGTCACGGACGACTCCCGGGGGTCTGGCTTGAAACCGGGTGGAGTAGTCAGGAGTGGACTGGAGCTCTTTGCAAGCAGCAGCTCCACCTGCTGCGCTGGCCCCGCCCAGCGGGTGTGTTGAGCTGCTGCTCCTGGGCTGGGTTAGTAGAGAAAGTTCCAGAAGAAGTGGGTGTGACCTGCCTGTAGCAGGACAGGAGAGCTGTGTGAGAGCTGCTCTGGAGGGCGCCCACGGGGCCGCAGGTCTGGCGAATTCGTCTCCAATTCCTTGGGGCTCCTGGAAGAGCTGGGAAAGGGGCAGCCTGGCCGAGGTCTAGGGGGAGAGAGGCGCTTAACCCTGAGCTTGAGTGTGGCCTGGGGTGGGGATCCGGGCCCTGGGGCTCTTCCCTCCTTCTGGGACAGGGGCTCTGCTTTGTAACCCCTTGTGCTGTGCAGGGGTCTGCGCTCGCGTCATAGGAGGTAGGAAGCCCAGACACTCAGGTTTCGGCCCTGAAGGCTTGTGTAGAAAATTCTGTGGTTCTCACACTGTGCCCCTGGCGAGCAGCAGCATGGAGGCTGTCCGTGGTCAGACTCAGCGCCCGGGAGCGGTGAAGATGCCAGGTAGATGCTCCGCAGTGCTGAATCTGAGGACGGGTTTTCCCTGCACAAGTAGGGAGCAGCATCGGCCACACGTACCTGACGCCAGCTTCAGCCCTCCTCCGGGGCTTTTGTCATAAATCAGAAACCTTTGCCATCTGCTGCCCCAGCCAATACAAGGGAACACTGGGCATTCAACAGGAGACCATGAACAAGTTGGCACTTAATGTAACATGTTGTAGGGGACTTGTGATTGGCAACACGGAGACGCCTGAACAAAGCAGGTTTTCTGCTAATAAAACCACTCCCGATTGCCACGCCACAGTGGAAGATGTCCATAAAGAAGTCCATGCTGCCCAGCACAGGCACTAGCACTGCCGGCCCCCTGGCCTCCAGGCTGGGCACTGGGGACCCCGAGAGTGATGTGTCGGGCCACAAGCTCCCTTGGCAAGTGGGGAGTGGCCGGGATGGGACGGGAGTGGAGATTTCTTGCTCCTGTGGGTGCCCGGCTCCAGGCTCCACACAGTCCCCTGCCGTGCCATGCTGTGCTGGGGGACAGGGAAGGGGCTGTTGGGAAAACACAGGTGGCCTCAAGGTTGCTCAGGCCCCCGGCTGAAGAGCAGCGACTGCTCCCTCAGCGGGGTAAGAAGGTACAGATGTCGCCCTATGTCTCGGGCTCCTCGCAGCTCTTCCAGCTCTGCCTCCCCATGCCCTTCCTGACGGCTCCCCCATCCTCCATGTCTGGGTCCACGCACCTGCTCTCCTGTGCACACCCGCCTCCCCTCCTGCTGGGCAGCCAGGCTTCATCGTCGGCTCCAGCTGCTGCCCAGACAACGTCACCTAGAGGTCCAGCCGGCGTTTCCCGACTGCAGGATGCCATGCCTGCCCTTTCTAGCTGTCTCCAGGGCATCTTTACAGAGCCAGCTACCGGAGCGGCCCAGTCGGAGTACCAAGTGAGACAGTGGAGGCTCCCAGAAGCGGAGAGGGTTCCTCCCTCCCATGACAGGCTCGGGGCCCACGGTGCCTGCAGAAGGAACGTGGCCTTGCACAGGGCTAAGACCGATTTCTCCTGGTGGTCCAAGAGGTGGCTTTGGCTTTTAATGGAAGAGCTGGAATTCAGGGAAGGGGAGAGGGGAGACATTTCAGAAGGAGGTGTGCAGCCTGTGCCAAGGTCCTGAGGCACAAGCCAGCATGGCCTTTTCGGGGGTGGCAGTTCCGTGTGGGCAGGTGCAGGCAGAGAGAAGCAGGAGGCGTGGCTGTGCAAAGGTGCACCTGAGCCGGGCTGCGCCTGCCCCTTCCTCCAGTCTGCGGCTCCGCCTGGGACCTTCCTGCCTCACACACCGTCCCCGCGTGCACCCCCTTCCCTCTCGACTGCCTTGTCCTTCAGACCTCGTTACTGAGGGGGGCTGCTGTCTACTTCCCTGCCTCCCTGGGTTTTCCACCCCACCCCAGATTTAGTAAGACTTTGAATACTCCAAAATGAGTGAAATTTAGAGTAGGTAGATGGGGCAGACGGGACATTCCTCTGAGCTGGTGACCTCTGTCGCTCGCTTCTGTGCCCTGCACCTGTTCGTTCATCCTCCTCTGGATGTGGGGTACTTTAATCCTGACCAGGCGCGGTGGGGCCCTCCCCACCCGGTGTCGTCGGATAGCCCTGGGAGCGTGCACCAGCTCCCTGCTGTCCCCCCACCCCGGTGTCGTCGGATAGCCCTCTGGCTGTCTCTCCAGGCTTCAGTCCTGTGGGCCCACACACGCACACACCCCACAGCTCTCCATGAGGTCTCCATTCCCCTCACCAAGCTCCTTCCGTCCGCCCTGCCTGCGCTCCCTCTGTGCTCTCCCCTCACCACCCTCCAGGGAGGAGGCCAAGAGCTGCTGCCTCATCCAGAAAGTTCTCTAGGCTTCCTCCAGCCCACTCTCCCCCTGACCTTTCTAACCCCCTTGAATTACTGCTCATGTTGTGGGGTACTTTCACCAGCGATTTCCTCTGTGCTAATCGTGTCTTCTCTGTCGTGGCTGACCCAGTGTTGGGCAGGGGACAGGTGGTAGCTGGCCGCTGGGCGGCTGAGCAGTTGGGAGGTTGGTAAACGAAGGAGCCTGGGCCTTGGGTTTCCACTGTGACAAGGCCCCGGGCCCTGCGCTGTGAGGTGCTTTTTCCATAGCGCTGACAGGCGTGCCTGCGGGACAGCAGGAGCCGGGTGTGGACAGGTTCCCGAGGTTACGTGATGCTGGATTCCTATCAACCCCGTGTCCCCGCTGTCCTCGCTGGGCCTGTGTGGGGGTGGGACGGCTCACCTTGCCGGGGGGTGGGGTGGGGTGGGAAGGGGCTGATCCTGCACTCCTCTTCCTCGTGGTCATCATGAGGACAGGCAGTCCTGCGTGGGGCTGTAGCTTCCGGAAGGGCTTCTCCCCAGCTACTGGCTCATCCCTGCCCCCACTGTGAGGCAGGCAAGGCAGGTGCAGAGGCCTCGGGCCGGCCATCTGTCTGCTGGGGGCCTGCACCTCCCAGGCTGCACCACGGCCTGTGGTCTGGGGATGCCATGATGGCCCATTGCTGTTGCGGCTTCCTCCTACCCTCCCCACCCTGCCCAGACTGCCCAGGACTGCGAGGCAGGGGCCATGCCAGTACCTGTTCTCCTCCCGGCACCTGGCTTGAAGACAGGGACCCTGCACTTACAGGAAGCTTGAGGAGTGTCACATGGTGATGAAAATGAGTCACTAGGGCTGCAGTATCCTGGGGTCCCCGCACCCCAAGTAGCAAAGCCTTCGTGTGCACTGTAGCCTTTGGAGGCGGCTTCAGACACTGCCTAAGTCAGGTCCCGCTGATTGGCGCGGGGCCGCAGCCCACCGCACAGATGCCTTCCCCTGTGGGCGGACGTGGCCATCCGCTGGTCTCTGGGCACAGAGCCACAGAGCCAGTTTGTTTTCTGCTTTTGGCCGACCTGAGCTTGTTCAGTGCAGGCACTCTGGACGCTTCTGTCCCCAGGGCTGGTGTGCCGAGTGGCTAACCTAGCCTAAGCTCAGAGCCCTGTGGATTAATGAGGCCGCACGCAACACTCAGGCTCCTCGCACGCAGGCTGGTGTTCAGTGTGCAGGAGTTACGACACTGCTTGGGATACACCTGCGTCCCATCTCCGAGTGCCTGGGTTGGAGTCCCTGCTCTGCTTCTGGTTCCAGCTTCCTGCTCATATGCACCCTGGGAGGCAGGTGATGGCTCGAGTTCCTGAGCCCCTGCCACCCATGTGAGAGAACCTGGGTGGAGTTCTAGCTTCTGCCTTCAGCTTGGTCCGGCCTTTGCAGTTGCAGCCATTTGGGGAACGAACCAGCAGATTCTGTCTTTCCCCCTCTGTTACTCTGCCTTTCAAATACATAAATCTTAAAAAACAAAATCCATCCCCCTACACACACGATTTTAATTTCTCCCCCAGAGGTACTTGATGCTACAGTGTGACGGATATGTCACTACTTTTTCTATCCTTCTATCTCTGTGTGTATAAATATATAATTTTGTTTCACAGTTTTTTTTCCCCTGTTACATAAATGGAACCACACTGTAGTTTCGTTTTACAGTTGGTTTTTCACTTACAATAAGTCTGGGCACTGTAGCCACGTAATTACTATCCTATTGCCCCACATGGATTACCACGGTCTCAGCCAGTCTCTCGT
Source organism: Oryctolagus cuniculus (assembly GCF_051225735.1). Classification (NCBI taxonomy): domain Eukaryota; kingdom Metazoa; phylum Chordata; class Mammalia; order Lagomorpha; family Leporidae; genus Oryctolagus; species Oryctolagus cuniculus. The sequence continues at coordinate 182,372,128 of NC_142868.1, forward strand.
TGGTGGGCCACCCTGCTGTCCAAGCACTGTGGCGGGCGCGTCCCGGGCTGTGCCCCTTGGTGTGGCTGTATTGCTCTGAGATGGATACTGAGAGGGAGAAAGCCTGCGGTGAAGAGCCCCTGAATTTTGGCGAATCTTCCTCTGCGGAGGGCAGCGCCAGCGGATGTCCTGTGCCCAGGCTGTACAATGGCTCCCACCTTGGCCAAGGTGAGGATTTTGCCAGTCGAACGGACGGGAAGGTGGCATCTCCTTAGGACTTTCAGTGGCATTGAACGTCTTGCCGTATGTTTGTTGGCCATTTGTGCGGCTGCTTCTGGGAGCAAATGTTGCTTCCCGTGGCTTTATGAGCCCTGGTGTCCGCCCACCGTGAGAAGCAGGCCTGGGAATGTCCGCCTGGCCACCTCCTGCTGTGGAGCCTGGGGCTGGGGCCTTGGGAAGAAGGCGGACAGGGCGCGACCTCCTGGGCTTGTGCAGAGGGGACCGCGTTATCAGCAAGGGTAGCAGCGACAGGAGACTCCTTGCTCGCTGGCACCTGAGCTCCCGCAGGGTTGCCTCAGTCCCCTCGCCCTGGGAGGAGACAGCGGCTTCTGCAGCAGGCCCAGCCAGTGCTTTTTTCCCAGAAGCAGCTGCACCGCACAGGTGCCCCTGCGACAGCTGGTAATCAAGGGGCACTTCCAGGGTTGGCGTTTGCCATCAGCTGTGAAAATTGTCACGAAGGCGCTCCCCAGGGACCTGTGCTCAGCTATGCTGTTTGCACACTGCAGTGTGCTGGGGTCATGGAGAATGGCCCCTCGGACAGCCCGCACTTCTCAGCCGTGAAAAAATAAGTGAGCGTGTGATGGGGCGGGGTGGGGGGCAGGAGCCCCTAGCTGACCCCAGCAGCCTGCCCCGGGGGAAGCTCGGCCGCAGAGCAGCTCCTTGCCAGCAGGCGCAACTGCCAAGATGCTTCTGCGCTGTGTCTATAAGTAGTTCTCGCCCTATTCACCCTCCAGAAACTAAGAGCCACGGGGATAACCTAACGGCCAGGTGCACTGGGCACAGCTGCTCTCCCATCCTCGGCTGCATCTGTGTTGCACCCAAATGACTGGGCTTCCAGTCTTCAGTGGCTGTGGAATTGAAGCCCAGTTTCAGAAGAGAGGCCGGCCGGCCAGCCACCAACCCTGCTCCTGGCTGCAGGTGCTCCTGGCCAGCCCTTCCTGCCTCACCACTTGGGCCTGAGCCTTGCCCTTGCCCTTGCCCTGTTGTGTTCTCGTGGCCGAACGCATGCTGCCATGAAATTGGATTAAGAGAATGTCGGAATGAGATTTGCGAGGACTGGTGTCTGGTCTCAGCTTCTGCTCCTGACGAGGGGCTCTCTCTCTTCTCTGCACTGTAGTGTCTTGGTTTGTAATGTGACAGGCAGAGACTAGATGACCCCAGAGATTCTAAAATTTCATATGGGGGGCAGGGGAAGGAAGGGGAGTCATGTCTGTGGCTCCCTTTGCCGGCTGTACTACATGCAGGACCATTGTAAATTCCAGAGGGCCGAGTGAATTCTTACACGCCACGTGCCATATACGCAAAACATCCTTGTCAGAACTGCTTTTTAAGAATTTCAGGGAAGTGGGGCTGGTGCTGTGGTATGGTAGGTTAAGCCTCTGCCTGTGGCACCAGCATCCCCTGTGGGTACCAGTTTGAGTCCCAGCTGCTCCACTTCTGATCCAGCTCTCTGGTATAGCCTGGGAAAGCAGCAGAAGATGGCCTAAGTCCTTGGACCCGTGCACCCATGTGGGAGACCCAGAAGAAGCTCCTGGCTCCTGGCTTTGGGTTGGCCCAGCTCCAGCTGTGTAGCCATTTGGGGTGAACCAAGGGATGGAGGATCTCTCTCTCTGTCTCCCTCTCTGTAACTCTCTCTCTCAAATAAGTAAATAAATCCTAAAAAAAAAAAAAAAATAGGGCAGACATTTCGCCTGGTGTTAAGATGCCAGTTAGGATGCGGGAGTCCCACACTGGAGTCCCTGGGTTCAGCCTGTCTCCAGCTCCCTGCTGGTGCAGAGCCCGAGAAGCAGCTGTGAACTGGGCTGAGACCCGGGCTGAGTCCCCACCGCTTGCCTTCTGCCAGGCCTGTTGTGGGAGCTTTTTTTAAAATATTTTATTCACTTATTTGAAAGGCAGAGTTACAGAGAGAAAGAGAGATCCTCTATCTCCCAATTCACTCCCCAAATGGCTGCAACAGCCAGGGCTGGCCAGGCAGAAGCCAGGAGCCTGGAACTCCATCCGGGTCTCCCACGTGGGTGCAAGGGCCCAGGCACTTGAGCCATCTTCTGCTGCTTCCCCAGGCCACAGCAGAGAGCTGGATCGGAAGTGGAGCCGCCAGGACTCTAGCTGACACATGAGATTCTGCTCACAGGCAGCGCCACAGTGCTGGCCCCCTTGTTGTGGGAGTGTGAGGAGCATACCAGCAGACCGGAGCTCATTCTCCCGCTCTCGCTCTCGCTCTCTGCCTCGGAAACAACAGAACAGATGTCTGCACAACACACTTGTTTGGTGCTGGAGGCTGGGTTTCCTCTCCCTTCCTGTCTGCCGTCCCACTTCCTCCTCTGTTGCTTATGCCCAAATGGGACAGGTAGATAGGGCGCTCATTTTCATATCCACACCTGGGCATGGGGAAGGGGCTTGAGTCCATCACTGAGAAGCTGACGTTGGGAAGCGTGCCCACTGTCTGACACGCCAGGCATTTGTGCGATTCTGGCTGGGCCACCAAACCCCAGATCCGCCCCTCACTGATAGTTTCCATCCAGCATGGGACCATTCATTCATTATTTAAATCAGCCGCTTTAAATGGTCTTTAAGACACCAGCAAGGGGGCAGCCCTTGGGACTCCCAGATCCTGAATCCAGGAGCCCAGGATTGAGTCCCACCTCTGCTTTCTGTCAGCTTCCGAGGAAATGCAGCAGGTGGTGGTGATAACTCAAGTCCCGAGGCCCTGCCAGCTGCGTGGAGAACCAGGATGGAGTTCCTGGCTCCTGGTTTTTGCCTGACGCAGCTCTGGCTGTTGTGGGGTTGTGGGCAATTGGGTGTGAAACAGCAGATGAAAGATCTCTGTCTCTCTCTCTCTGCCTTTCAAACAAATAAAAATGGATAAGTAAAAATGAAAAAAAAAAAAAGATACCACCATGCTCTGACATTTTCTGGACACGACGGAAGTGAATTTAAGGGCGAGTCTGACTCTTGCCTGGGACCTCTCCCTCCCTGGCAGAGGTGGGCCGTGACCGTGTGGGTGGGGGCTGTTGTAGAAGCATGGCCAGGGCAGGCTGGTGGGGGACGGGCACAGCGGGGCGGGGTCCTGAGGCCCAGGGTCAAAGCAGTCCCGCAGGACGCTGGAGTGGCGCTCCCCAAGGGGCTGTCTGGTGGATTTGGGTCAACTCTGGGACGCGTCCCCATGGCCCTTTCTCTGAGGCCGACCGCAGGAGAGACAACATCATGGCTGCTGTGCTGTTGGCTTCAGAGACAAGGCCGCCAAGCTGTGCTGGCGGAGAGGAGGCCAGCTGCGGGGGCGTGCCCGGGGGACTTGCTGTGTGCCCCTGGGAGGGTGAGGGAGCTGCCCCCGCCCCGGGGCGGTGGGGGGAGCCTTTGGGGTTTTCCATCCGTATAAAGGGGGAGGAAGGTGTTTTCAGGGAAAGGCACCTCTGAGGCCGAGGAGTTGGGAAGACTGTGGGCAAGGGAAGCTTCAGAGTGCAGAGTGGCGCGGGCCTTCCTGCCCCGGTGGGGGTGGGGGGGACGACTGCAGCTTGGCACTGCTGTGAGGGGCCCGGGCAGGGCCCAGGCAATAGAGGCAGACTTGAAAGAGTTCTGGAACTCGCCCCTGCTGGAGGGAAGGGAGAAGCCCTCTTGACACTTGGGAGCCAAGACGGGGAATCTTGGAGGAAGAGCAGGTTTGGGGCAGGAGGCTAGAGGTGAGACTTTCTTCCTTTTTCTTTTTTAAGATTGATTCATTAGAAACCTTTTTCTTTTTTAAGATTGATTCATTAGAAAGAGCGAGAGAGAGCACACGCACTCTTCTTTCCCTTGGCTCACCCCCCAAATGGCCACAACAGCCAGGCTGAAGCCAGGAGCCTGGAACTCCGTCTGGGTCTACCTGGGCCATCTTGCACTGCTTTCCCTGACACATCAGCAGGCAACAGGATCAGAAGTAGAGCAGCCAAGACTTGAACCGGCCCCTGTATGGGATGCTGGCATCACAGGTGGGCCCAAGCTACTAAGCCACAACACTGGCCCTTGATTCTTCATTTTCTTCAGGGTGTATTTTGATGAGCAGAAGCTTTGAATTTTAATATAGTCCAAACTGACTTTTTTGGGGGGGCACTGTATGTATGTGTAACTCTTAAGAATTCTCTACCTACCACAAGGTCATGAAGATACTCTCCTAAGATGGGTGAGTTTTTTTTTTTTAAAGAAAAGAAATTTATTAATTTATTTGAAAGGCAGAGTGACAGCAAGAGAGACCTTCCGTCCACTGGTTCATTCCCCAAGTGGCTGCAATGGCCGGGGCTGGGCCAGGCCAAAGACAGGAGCAGGAACTCCATCCAAGTCTGCCACTCCAGTGTGTAAGCAGTAGCTGTGCCTCATTGCCCTGGGGCAGGCTTTTGAATTTGGACAAGCTGCTTTTGAGCAGCCAGAGGGCTGGTGTCCACGGAGAGAGGGTTAGTGGGCAGCTCAGAAGGTGGGTCTGGATCCCAGAGGAGGGGCTGTGCAGGCAAGAGACAGGGACATAGAAGCTCAGAGCCCAGAGCAGCTGCCACCCACAGGACGGGAGGGCGAGGGCGAGGGGCATCTGGACACTGGGTCAGCATCTGGGAGGATTTCCAGGTCCGGGGCAGGACAGAGCCCCCTCCTCACTGCCTGCCATCAGGTCCCTGTGGGCCCCCCTTCCCCTCCTCTCCCCCCTGCTAACCACGAGGGGCGTGGGGTAGGTTTTCCCCTTTCCCTACCTGCCATCGCTGGGTGAGGACCCCTCCCCTGTGGTCAGGGGAGGGTGGCAGTGCACATGTTTCTACTCTCAGCCCAGATGGACGGAACAGCAACAGGGAAAGCACCTCCGCCCCTGGTCCCTGACTCCAGGTGCTATGTGAAAGACAGCTCTGTGGCGCAGAAAGCAAAGAAGGGAAAAGTGGGTTGAACTTGTTTCCTACTGGCAAAGACGCTGTCAGGGCAGTGACCCCGGCAGGGCAGTGCCTGGAAAGGCATTTCTGGGCTCCAGGGCCTGCTCTGGAGCTGCTGAAACCTGGGAAATCTGATCCCTCCCACCCCGCTGCCCCAGGTGGGTGTGGGGCTTTCTGAAGTTTGAAAACCACCCACGGAGTTTCAGGTTAGACGGAAACAAAATCTGGTACAGAAGAGAATCCCCAAAGGACGCGCCGGGTGTATTTACTATGTCGCCTGCTGGGGGTCCGGCTGCATGCTGGGGTCACCCGGGGACACGGCTGCCTGGGCCCAAGGGATCCCAGCGGGGCGTTAGTGGCGGGCCCAGCCCGGGTCACCTCTCAGGTGTCCCAGGTGATTGAGATGTTCAGCCCTGGTGGCAGTAACTCCGGCCTAGAGTGAGAAGCTGAGGAAGGAGGGACCCGGGGAACAGTGGGAGCCTGGGTGGGGGAGAGGACCGGAAAGGAATTTAAATTTCCCCTTTGGGATGGAGATGGCCGGCTCCTGCTGTTTTCAGCAATAGCATTGCTGGTCCCTGGACCCTGAAACCTGAGAGCACCTGCTGCCTGAATCTGAATGGTGGTCCCAAAGGCCCCTCCCTTGGACCCCTGCAGCCTGGAGGGGGTGGGGGAAGGGGAAGCAGTGCAGGTTTTCCAGGTTGCCAGGCTCCTCATACCCCACCCCAGGATGGAATTAACTCTGGGGTCCTATTTACCAAGCAAAGGGACAGCGTGGATGCCTTCTGGAGAGCAGGCTTGCCAGAGGGCCCCTCCTGCCTCCGCAGGGTGCAGATCTTATCTGTGAGGCTCAGCAGTATTTGCGGTCCCATGGGCAGGTTGGGAAACCCGTGGGATCCACGGAACACGAGTGGCCATTTAAGTCCTGGTCATCGGTTAAAGCAGCCTGCCCAGCCCCACCCCTGGCCCCGTCTACCCTGCCTTTCCTGGTGTGTGATCTCTGGGGTCATGAGGCCCCTCTGTGGTGGCACCTCTGTTCCCAGTGCTGTCACAGACCCTGCAGCTCTGGGCTAGGGGATGGAGAGCTAGGTTTATGGAGGAGCCCTCCCCTTGGGGAGCAGACCCTGGGAGAGGCAGCAGGCCACAGTGACGCCATAGAAGTCCAAAGGCAGGTCTGGCAGGCTGGGGCTTCCAAGCCTGTTCCCTTCTGGAGTGGAGGGGCTGAGGAAGCCAGCGAGGGCTGCCTGGGGGAAGAGGTGGGGACAGAGGGAAGGCTGCCCCTCAGGCAGGTGGCTTGCCCACCTGGCACGTGAGTACCTCGATGGGTATTCCTAAAGGCAGGCCCGTGCCCTCTCCTGCAGCAACAGGTGTGTGTGTGGCCTCCTGTCATCTGCCAGAAGTGCTTCCCCCTGCAGATGCTGCCCCAAACCTGGCCCTTCCTGTTGGAAAACCCTGGAGTGCTGCCCGCTGCTAGCTCACCTCCTCTCGCCTCCCTTGGTCTTCCTGGCTTCATTGCTGCTGGCCGCCCCCGGTTTCTCTCGGCACATGGAGCAGGCGTCCTCACTGCATGGTTTTACTGTCTGATTGCGTGATGTGCTGAATGAGGCCCGTGGTTCACGTGCAGTGGGCCTTGGCTACACAGTTAGGCTGTGAGTAACAGAAGCGCGGAGGCCCCTCTCTTGCATCACCATCCCCTCCCAACCCATGGCGTCCCGCAGTGGCACCATCACAGGTGCTCAGGATTCACAGATCCTGGAGTCGGGGTGTCTGAGGCAGCCTCACAGCTCCTAACAGGCCCTGAGAGGGGGCTGGCGAGGGGGGCGGACGACCTGCCCCATGGCTGGTGCCAGAGCACTGCTCCCTCCATGGCCTCCCAGAGGATGCTCTGCAGCAGGGCCCAGGTCTGGGCTCGTGGCACGGAGCCCAACCAGGCCAGCGCTCTGCAGTTGCCATGGCGACCCCTTGCTTTGCTTCAGGAGGCGGATGGTTTCTCTTTCAGCCCAAATTATCTGCCTGGGCTGCCGACGCCCCAGCTCCCTGCCTTCCCCTTTCTGCCATAGGGGACAGCTGGTGGAGGCTTCCGGGTGAGCGCCCAGTCCAGCGTCAGACAATGGCAGCAGGACCGACTCATCCCCAACATGGGCAGGCGCTGAGCACCCATGTCCTTCTTCCTCCCCCTCTCCAGACCACTTCCTCTTCCCTTAATGGCTCAGAGCCTTCAGGTGGGCCCAGGCGCTCTCCGGCTGTTTCCTCATTGGTGCACACGGTGGTTCCCGCCCATAGCTAAGGTCAGAGATATCTAAGAAGGCTGTCATGGCTTCCTGGGCCCCACTCTGGGCTTGCCGGATCTACATATGTAGGCAGGGCCTAAGAATCTGCATTTTAATTTATTTATTTATTCATATGTATTTGAAATGTAGAAAGACCTCCCATCCACTGGTCCATTCCCCAAATGCACACAGCAGCCAGCGCAAGGCCAGGCCAAAGCCAGGAGCCAGGAGCGCTATCCTGTCTCCCAGGATAGAGGTGAGGAACTCAAGTACCTGAGCTAGCAGCAGCACCTCCCAGGTGCATTAGCAGGAAGCTAGATTGGAAGCAGAGGAGCAGGCACTCAAGCCAGCCTGCTGATGGGATGCTGGCGTCCCGGGCCGCTGAAGCTGCTGTGCCACAGGCCCACCCAAGAATTTGTATAGAAAAGAATCCTCTGTGGCCAATCGATCCTCATACAGAACCCAAGTGGCTGTGGGGTTCTCCTGGTGGGATGGTCTGTAAGGGGGCCCAGCCCTGTGCCAGGGGTGGGTGCCCCTCTGGGCTCCCAGGCGCTTCTGGAGAGCCCCGCACAGGTCAGTCCCGCCAGGAAGCCGGTGTTTCCTGGTCCTTCGGGCTCAGCCAAGACCAGGCCCCACCCCTTCCCCTCAGGAGAAGCCTGGAGAGAGAATGACAGGAAGGGGTGTTGCCATAACAACCAGCTCCAGGCAGAGGCCTCCTTTCCAGGGGCTGGTACTTCCCCCCAGTCGTGGCAGTTTCCATGGAGATGAGTTACTGAGGGCCAGGGACGTCTGCCCCACCCAGAGCACTAGTCAGGAGCTGCACACCTGGAGGTGGGAGCTGGGGGCCGCCACCCTCAGGGCGACTCCCCCCACCCAGCATGGCCTGTGTTCAGTCTGACACCTTCTCCCTGCTTGGTTGCTCTCTCTGCGACTGGTCTCCTTAGCAACAAGTCCTGCTAACTCCATGCTGTGGCTATTTTTAGCCTCGCTGCCAGCAGCCCGGTCCTGGTCATTTGCTTGCAACCTCCATATGGATTGCGGAGAGCAGGAAAAGAAAGGTTCCTGGCCTCTCCAGAGAGCCCCAGACCCAGCTCTTGGCAGCTCTTAGGATTTGCGCTATGCCAGGTGCCCGTTCCCCAGCCTGGAGTTTGGGCACTGACTGGGGGTGAGGCTCCCGGGATTTGGTTGCATTCCGTTTAATCTGTGTGAAGTGGGAGGTACTCCCCTGTGAAGCCGTACCGGATCCAGTCCCTGTTCTCTGGGACACTTCATCTTGGGGAGGAGAAAGATGGGACACAGTCACTTTTCTACAATAGGATTACAACAAGCCCGGGCCAGGACGAGCAGGAAGGGGTCAGAGTAGACGACAGGGACAGTCGGGGAGCACAGGGTGGGGGGCAGTGATGGGGGTGTCTCGCCCAGGCTGCCCGGTACAGCAGCCCCCAGCTGCAGGTGACCTGGGGCCCTCAACAACTGCATTTTGTTTCTGTTTCTGTTTTGCCACCCCAGTGGGCAGTGCAGGCCTGGGGAACTTTGCTGGCGGAGGCCGTTGGTGAAATGGCATAAAAGGACAGGGAGGATTTTTCGCTGGCGGCAGCAGCGCGGAGGGAGGAATACCGAGTGGGTGGAGAGTGGGTCGCGTGATGGGTTTGTGGGGGCCTTGAACGTCATGCATGTTCCGGAGCTGGGGGTGGCAGGTGTTCAGAGCAGACAAGTCTGGGTGCAGACCCCTGTCACGGGGTCACTGGGGATGCATGCGTGGCAGAACCCACACAGCCAACTTCACCATGCGCCGCTTTGTAGGCGTCCTTGATAGCGGCCGTGGCATCTCCTGCTTTTGAGCAGAGGAGCCCAGGGGGCAGCAGTCTCGTGTGTGATGGCGGCAGCATGTCCGCCCGCACCCTTCCAGCGCTGGATATTCTGACAAAGCTCAGCAAGGACACTGACCTCTGAGCTAAAACCGGTCAGGCAGGAGCGGCCATTACCACCTGCAGCTCGGGCGTCACTGCTCTGTGGCACGGTGTCACGGCCGAGGGGCTCCTCCAGTTTGGGGGGGGGTGGTTCTGGGAAGTCCAGTGGACACACTAGGATGGCACTCTGCAGAGGACACCCACGTTGCTAACAGGACGTGTCCTTGACTCCCACACTGTGACACTGTCCTGCTGTTTCTGGCAACTTGCTGGAATCAGTCGCTGGAAGATGTAATTAAAATCAGAAGTTTGCCTGGTGAATATGGGATGGGGTGCAGAGTCAGGTGTCTCTCAGGGGCGTTTCCAGGGGCTCAGGCGGCCACGGCCTCTCCTCCACACCGCCCTCCCCGCTGGGCGCAGGCCACTTCCTCTCCAGCGCCTCTGCTAGGCTCCCGCCTCCCCCAGACCTTCTTTTCATCCAGCTCCTCCTTTCAGCAGACTTTTATCAGTTCCGAGAACAGGGCTTCTCGACCTGACACCTGACACTAGGCTGCTATTCTGAGCTATCTTTATCTCAATCAGAAGACCCCCCCCCAGCCTCTCAGGAGGACCAAGGCCATCGGCCTGAGGGTCTTTGAAGGCTGCCCTGTTTCTCTCTGTGTGTTTTTCTAAAAGATTTATTGATTTGAAAGGCAGAGGCAGAGAGAAAGAGAGCAAATCTTCATCTGCTGGTTCTCTCCCCAAATGGCCACAGTGGCTGGTGCCGGGCCAGGCCAAAGCCGGGAGCCAGGAGTTTCATCCAGGTCTCCCAGCCAGGTACTTGGTCCATGCTCCACGGCCTTCCAGGCTCATTAGCAGGGAGCTGGATCGGAAGTGGAGAGGCTAGGAGTGGAACCAGCACCAGTATAGGAGTCCCGCGTGGATGAGAATAGAAGTGTGATGGTGGCCAGAGAGAGGCTGCTCTGTGTAGGCCCAGAGAAGGCAAGCAGGTCCGGGTACTTGGGACGTTCCCCGATGCACATGCTGGCATCAGTACTGTCCTGAAGCTCCAAGACCAGCAGCCGCCTGGGTGCTGAGCCCCCCACCTGATCATGGGAAGAGACACTTCCTTTTCCGGGTGGAGGGGGCTGGGGCTGGGGTGGTGGGATGACAGGGCCTGGATGCTAAGGAGCTATCAGTGAGAGAGGCGGCTGAGCAGGTCACACTGCATTCCTTCAAGGTTGGGAGCTGGCCAGAGGGAGCATTCAGGGCTGGGGATGTCCTGCACACTTGCACCCAGCCTTTCGGGGTTGAAGGTTGGGCTGGGGTGGGGGAGGTATGTACACCCCCAGGGGGTTCCTCCGCCCTGCTCATGGTTTGCTGGCTCTGCCATGCAAAGCCCCAGGAGGGCCGGGGCCCTCTGGTGCATCTCCTGACCTCATCCTGCCAGTGCCTGTTCCAGCTGCTGTTCACTGCTGACTGCAGCTGGGAGCCAGGCACCTGGGGCGTTACCTCACCTCCTGGGCCCTGCAAGGCTGAGGTTATCACTCTGTGTTGCAGAGGACAAAGCAGTTCTTGGGGTTAAGTGCCAGGATCCTGGTGGTAGAATCGGAACTCAGGTCTTGCTCTTCTGACAGGTGTGCCTGTTGTAGTTCACCCTGCAGCCTGAGCCCAGGCTTCTCTGTAACACATCCCTTCCTCTTGTCTCCTTAGAAACCCACTCCAGGACGGCCCTGACAGCTGGCCCTGCGTCCCTCGGGTTTGCTTGTCAGTGCTGGGAGTTTTCCTCCTGCCCCCTCCCACCTCCTCCAGGTCTCTGCACTGACCTCTTTAACCTCTTTTATCACCGCACCACCCATTTTCTGCTAGGCTATCTGCTGGGTGTTTTGTGGCACAGTTATCTTTACACGTGTTTGTTTTTCAGTGATCTTTTCATATCTGTCCAAGTCTAGTGGAATCCCTCAACTCCTGGAGGGCAGAGCCAGCAGCCTGTTTCCTTATCTGATGCTCCAGCCCACCTGATGAGGGCTGTGGGTGGGGACTGCGGGTCCGCCCTGGGATGGGCGCCTGTGCTCTGCAGTGGCCGGGGCTGCACCTGGAGGCTCCACCCTCAGGCTCAGGCCTGGTAATGGCAGATGTTCCAGACGGGAGTGAAGGAACTGCTGGACGTTTGAGCCGGCGCCCTCCCCCACTCCTACCCTTGCAAATGAGGAGAAGTCCAGGGAAAACCCGGAGTGACCTAAGGACCCCGGGCAACTGGCCCGCAAGAGGTTCTCAAAGCGCCACCCTCTAGCACCTGTAGTGGGTCCGGGATCCTCCCCCCCGCCCCCCTGCCCAACACCCGTCCCGGCGCGCGCCCGGTCTCGGCACCGGGGCCTCAGTCCGTGGCCTCGGCTCTGCTGTCTTCCTGGAGCGCTGCGTCTCCTATCTGTAAGCGTTCCTTTTTTTTTTTTTTTTTTTTTTTTTTTTGGTTGTGCTTCTGAGAAACTCACTTTTTAACAACTTTCTGCAGGCGCTCGCAGGCCGTCGGAAGCCTCCGATTTTCTTACGCCGCCGGGGCCCCGGTTCGCTCAGGTCCCGCAGCGAGAGCCTCGCCGCCCCCTGGCCCCCGGCCCCCAGCCCCCAGCGGGCGCCCCGCGCCGAGCTCCTCCAGAGCCGGGGAGAGGGGGGCAGGGCGGCCCGGGCCGGTCCCGCAGGAGGGGGCGCTCCCCACAGCCCGGCCAGGGCGGGGGCCCTGGGAACGGGCGGAGGCCGGCCTCGCCCCCCGGCCCCGCGCCCCTCGGTCCGGAGGAGAGGGGCTGGCCCAGCGCCAGCGTCGGAGGCCGGCCCCCTCCCCCGGCCCGCGCACAGCCAACCAGGCCCTCCAGCGGGGCCCACGTGACCTGGAGTTCTAGACAAAGAAAATGTTCCCTCCCTCCCCCCCAGCGCCCCCTCCCCCTCCCTCTGGCCCCCTCCACCCCCAGCCCCATCGCCCCCTTCCCCTCCCCCCAGACGGGCAGCTACTTACAGAGCTTCAGGGCCGGGGCTCACACCTGAGCCGGACCGCAGAGGGGCTGCACCTGGCCTTATGGGTAGGTTCCTGGACGGAGCCCTGGGGAGACCGGGGGCGGGGAGGCGGCCGGGCCGGCCGGTGGGAGGATCACCCAGCCCTCGGTGCTTGAAAAGAAGCAAGTGTGCCCGCCGGCCTGCAGCAGCTGCGGTCCTGCCCGCGAGTTGTCGAGGTGCTGAGCCAGAGCTGTCCCACCTACTCCCTGCTCGGGAGTCCCAGGCCCCACTCTGCCCCTGCGCCAGTGGCACCTGGCGCTCCCAGGGGGGACAGGAGGAGCCACGGGCTGGGGCCGGGGAGCAGGCGGCCTGGCTGGTGGAGTTGGTGGAGCAGGTTGGGCTGAGTTGCTGGCAGGTGGGCGCCTGGCAAATCCCGCTGACCCGTGTTCCCTGCTGGGGGACCGCGCTGTCCTCAGGGCCCTGTCAGCTCGTGGCCTCTGGAGAGGGAGAGCCCTCTCCCGTGAGTTCTCGGGAGTCACCAGGCACCCGGCCAGGGACAAGTGGGAGGGGGCCTTGTGACCCTGACAGGGGCCCTGGGCCGCAGCCTGCCCTGGGCCTGTGATTCTGGGATGGCCCCAGGCCGCGTGGGCTGGGAGGCGGTGGCGCACAGACCTCTGACCTTTGGAATGGGAAGCCTGAGGAGTGGCTGGGGGAGGCAGGGGCGGACAGCTGCCTGGGGAGATGGAACTGGACCGGGAGGCGGTCTTCAGTGGAGTTACCCATGGCTTTCCTAGGCTGGACAAACTCCAGGCCAAGTGGCCTTCTTGGGCTGGCGGTGGGGGGGGGATGGTGTGGTGTCCCTGGTGGATCCTGCCCGGTCTCCGGGCTCCTCGGGGGTAAGGAGCATTGGGCCCCGAAGCCAGGGCCCGGAGTTAACCCTTCTTCCTCCTATTGTTTGCCAGGGTGCAGCTAGAAGTGTGAGAGGAGGGTGCCTTCTCCAACTGCCCCGGCTGACTATTCTAATGAGCCCCTCCCCCACCGGCCGCTCGGCCCCTTCTTCCCCTTCTCGGCCTCCTGCTGCTTACCCACCCCTTCCTCCTTCCCCCACCCTGCCTCCTGGTCCTGATGGAGGCCCCTTCCTCCGAGGCGGGCCGGGTGCGTGCTCTGTGCCGAGTGGGTTGGATGCGCAGCACCTATCAGCGGCGGCAGCTGACAGGCCGAAGGGAGTTGTGGGGGAAGGGGATTTTCAGGAACTCAGCATGGAGGGGCGGAGGAGCTCGACAAAGGGGCTGTGGGGGAGTGCCGAGGGCCTGTCAGGCGCTGCTCCTGGACCTGGGCGCCTGGGCAGGGTGCGCGCCCACCCGCCGCGGCTCCCTGCCCCCCCCCCCCCCCCCCCCGCACACCTTGTCCTGGCTGAGGGGCCAGGCTCCGCTGCACACAGGGCCTTGGGGACACCCAAGGCAGCACCCTGATCCAGGTCCGTCTTCCTGCCCGAAGTTTGCAGATGGCGCAGGGCGGAAGGAGCAGGCAGGCGCGGGTTCCTGATGGCGGCTCCAGGAGGGAATCCTCCTGCCCCTCCTGGGTGCCCCTTCTGGGAGGGCAGGACGTGACTGCTGAGGGGTATAGAAGGAAAGGGCGGGCAGAGACCCCGCCAGGTGAGAGAGGGGCCCAGGAGGGGTGAGCAATCACTCTGCACTCCTCCACCTCCACCATCCGCGAGCTCATTTTCCCAGCTGTCTGTGGGCTGGGGCAAAGGGCACGTTATCCCATTTTAGAGTCTGTTGAGTGAGTCAGGCGGAGGACTAGGACTAACATCCTGGGACTCACGGAGCAGGCGGGGAGGATCAACAGAACAGGACGATGCCTGTGAGGCAGCACACTGGGCCGGTGGGATCACAGCAGAAGCTCTGAACCTGGCACCGTCGGATCTGGGGTCCGGTGACCCCAGCTGGAGAGTCCTTAAGCTGTCCAGAAAAGGTGACCAGAAACCGCTTCAGGTTGGAGCAATCCAGAAAGGACTGCTCCCAAGTCGGCTGAGACCAGCTGTGCGGCTAAGATGGGAACGTGCACGGTGGCCCTAGCTCCCCCTTAGAGCTCTTCCCGAGCCTCGCCTCCCTTCACCCAGAGCCTGGGGCTGCACTCCGCGCTCGAGGCTCTGGGAAAACGGGGCTTTTTTTTTTTTTTTTTTTTACTTTGAGTCCGATGTGGTGGAAACGGATGCAGAGCCGTGAAGTCCGAGGCCCGTGCGTCCTAGAGTCTGAGCGGGGTGAGATGAGGTTGGGTGGTCCTCAGAGCCGAGTATCAAGGATTTCATTCTCCTTTATAGGGATCCTGGAGCAGGTTTTGAGAAGGAATGGGCGCGCGGATCGTAGCCCGAAAGACGAGTGTGATACGGTGAAAGGATGGAGGCCGTCCCTGGGGAGAATGACGGGGGGTTGTGGATTGGCCGTGTGTTGGTGGGATGGCAGGGAGAGCGCAGGCTCACAGCATGTTCATGGATCAGGGAGCTGTACCCGGAAGGGGAAGGGAACGGCAAGCCCTACCGGTGGGGTGGGCATAATCCTGAAGACCCCCCGCCCTAGGCCCCTGGTGGCTGGCGGCTGAGCCTGGGAGCAGGCGGCCCTCAGGGAGTTGTCCTGGTGTTCCAGCAGATAGGGGAGAAGCCTGCTCTGTAACTCCAGAGCAGAGATTTGATCACTAAACCAGAATTGTGGTCTGGAGACCAGCAATCGTAGGGGTTCGTTGCCCAGGGAACTTATAGAGAAAAAGACCACAGGATCCCGCTCGCGACTGGGAAGGAGATAGGAGAGGACGGAGCCGAAGTGTGTGCCTGAACAACGGTGCATGATTAAGACTCGAATCCGACCAAACTTCCTGTGTGAGGGTGTGCACCTGATGCGCTGAGCAGGTTGAGAGGCGAGACCAGGGAGCAGGGCTACCTAAGAAGGCTGGGGTTGAGCTGATTGATTTGAGTTCACTGCTCCACTTTTCCATAGCAAGCCGCTTGGGCTGATGTGGGAAGCCTTTGCTTCTCCGGCCCTTTACTTCTGTCCCTGTCTTCAGGCCACAGACAGGTTGAGAAGAGGCCCCCTGAGTCTTAGGTGGCCTTGCTAGTTCCTGGGGAGCTCAAGGCCCCTACTTCTTCCCCCCAGGCTGAGAAGAAAGCCAAGGTCATTGCCGTGATGAATGCTGTAGAAGAGAGCCAGGGGTCCGGGGAGCCCCAGAAGGTGGAGGAGGCCAGCCCTCCTGCTGTGCAGCAGCCCACCGACCCCGCCTCCCCCACTGTGGCCACTACGCCCGAGCCCGTGGGGGCTGATGCCGGGGACAAGAACGCCACCAAAGCAGCCGACGACGAGCCGGAGTACGAGGTGAGCGGCTTGCTTCCTCACCACAGCCTTGTCCAGCTCTCCTGGGGCCTTCCACTGCCAGCTCCTCCCGTCCTGCTCTCCTCTCTCCATCTCCCGCTGGCCGCTCGCTCTCTCCACCCGACCCCCAGCCTCTTCGTCGCCCCGAGTTTGCTCTGTCTCGCCCCATTCAGGTGGAGCTTCCTCCCGGCTGTCCTGCCCCCCCAGATGCCCAGGGCTGGGGTTGCCCCGGGGGGATCCGGGTGGCAGGGCCTCGTGACCACCGCGTAATGATTTCTGCTCCTTGGGGCTCCAGGACGGCCGGGGCTTTGGCATTGGGGAGCTGGTGTGGGGGAAACTGCGGGGCTTCTCCTGGTGGCCAGGCCGCATAGTGTCCTGGTGGATGACGGGCCGGAGCCGTGCAGCCGAGGGGACCCGCTGGGTCATGTGGTTCGGAGACGGCAAGTTCTCAGTGGTGAGTTGGAGGGCTGCCCTGGGGGAAGACAGGGAGGGGGCTCGGTTGCGGGGCCTGCGGTTTTGGCTGGGGCAGAATGGAGTTGGGGTGGTCAGAGTGGGCTCTGGCTCTGGGCGTGGTGAGCAGAGTAGCCTGGGCCTGTGGTCAGAGCCCGACGAAGCCCCTGCACTATGAACCTGCCCACCGGGCTCAGGCCGCCTCCTCCCCTTCCTGGGAAGGACGCCCCCTTGGCATGGGGAAGTTAGTGGCGTGTCTCTTGTCCCCATCCCCTCGAGGACTCGTCCTCCTCGTGCTCCCAGCCCCAGGCGGTAGAGAGGCCCTGGCAGGTGCCTGAGCGGTTGGGAGCAGCCAACATGGCCGCCGGTCCCCGCAGGTGTGCGTGGAGAAGCTGATGCCGCTGAGTTCGTTCTGCAGCGCCTTCCACCAGGCCACCTACAACAAGCAGCCCATGTACCGCAAGGCCATCTACGAAGTCCTGCAGGTGAGGAGGGAGCTGGACAGCGGGGGCCGTGGAAGCCAGGGTGCCAAGCTTTGGCCTGGGCAGCGGGCAGCGAGTCCACAGCAAGGCCCTAGAGCGGCCACGCCTCTCCTCCCGCCTCAGATCGCCTCCCCCCACCCCCACCTGTGCCCATCCTCAGTGCTCTCCGAGCCAGGCCTTGAGCTTGCTGTCCTGACTCCGCCCTGACCCATTGCCCTGCAGGTGGCCAGCAGCCGCGCGGGCAAGCTCTTCCCGGCCTGC
Source organism: Oryctolagus cuniculus (assembly GCF_051225735.1). Taxonomy (NCBI): domain Eukaryota; kingdom Metazoa; phylum Chordata; class Mammalia; order Lagomorpha; family Leporidae; genus Oryctolagus; species Oryctolagus cuniculus. Next base: position 182,388,968 of record NC_142868.1, read on the forward strand.
CATGACAGTGACGAGAGCGATACTGCCAAGGCCGTGGAGGTGCAGAACAAGCAGATGATCGAGTGGGCCCTTGGGGGATTCCAGCCCTCGGGCCCCAAGGGCCTGGAGCCACCAGAAGGTAACTTTGGATGCCCACCCCAGCCTTCGAGACCCCTGTCGGCCTGTCAGATCCAGGCCGGGGCTCAGGAAGCTGTGCTTGGGCGAGAGCTGCCTAGGTCCGCTAGAGGGCTCAGGGCTCAGCCACTCTGGGGGCCGCACTGCACCCTGCTGTAGGTAGGATAGGGCAGCTGGCACGTGCTCCTTCTCACCCTGACCTGGTTACCTGCTGCCTGGCAGAGGAGAAGAACCCCTACAAAGAAGTTTACACGGACATGTGGGTGGAACCCGAGGCAGCCGCCTACGCCCCACCCCCACCAGCCAAAAAACCACGGAAGAGCACGACGGAGAAGCCCAAGGTCAAGGAGATCATTGATGAGCGCACACGAGGTATTGGCCCGGCGGCAGAGAGCGGCCGTGGAAGGTGGGCACAGCCCACTGGCCACCTCTGATGCTGTACTCCCCCCTCTGCAGAGCGGCTGGTGTACGAGGTGCGGCAAAAGTGCCGGAACATCGAGGGTAAGCCTCCCGCCGGGGCCAGGAGGTCGCGCACAGAGCGGCACGGGTTCTTGGGAGGGCTCAGGACCCAGGGGCTGTGACACCCACGCCCGGTGTGAGCGGTCTGTCCTGCGTTGTCCACCATCTCCAGCCTGCGTCACGTGCCATCTGTTGCCCTGGTGCTGCAATTTTGCCCTCTTGGTAATGGCATGGGCTTTGGGACGGCGCAGTGGGCCAGAGTAGGGTGGACTTGATTGAACCTTCCCGAAGATGCTTCATGGCCTTTCCTTTTTCCTGGCTTTTCTCATCCCAAATCTTCTCCTTGGCCTCAGTGGCTTGGGGCCCTTGAAGCCTAGAAGCACTAGGGGCAGGGGACCAGGACTGGAAACTGTCTCCGAAATACTTCCCGAATGGCTCACAGCCAGGGCCCTATTCTTGTGGGTGGTGTCCTGCACCTGTGTCGTCCTGTTCACGGATGCTGGTATTGCTTGTCCAAGAGAGGAATGGACTTGTGGGATGGGGCCCCGCCGAGCTCGGGCCTGTTTCTCCCGACCTGGGCTCTGGCCTGGCTGGGAGGGTGCCCCTCGCCGATGCTCACTGCACTCGCCCTGCCTTCCAGACATCTGCATCTCGTGTGGGAGCCTCAATGTCACCCTGGAACACCCCCTCTTCATTGGAGGAATGTGCCAAAATTGCAAGGTAGGCCCCGTGGCCTGCCCCTCCTGCCTCTGTGCACGTGTGGGGGGTGGCAGCCGACTGGGGGTGTGGCACAGGCCTCTTGGGGTTCGCTCTGGAGCAGGGTCCTGATCACATGGACCCCTGGGCTCCAAGCTTCTGACTCGCTCTTATTTTTTCCTCTTAAAGTTTCTCTGGATTTCAGTTTGTCCTTGGACATGGGCGGGGTAGGGCTCTCGGTGTCACCCTCGCTAGTGTGAGTGCGGTGGCCAGCACAGAGGCAGGGATGGGGCAGGTTGACTGGTGGGTGGACCCTGAATGCAAAGGCCCAGGATTGCAGGAAGGACCAAGGCGGGGTGGGCAGCTCCCACCCAGCTGTGCTTTGGAGCACAGTGTGTGGGGAGAGAAGGCGCCCCCGACCCGGCTGTGTGGAGCAGGCCTAGTGCTGGCTGGGCGGGCGGTGGGGTCTTCAGGGCCGAGTCAGTCCTTAGAGCCGGGGCTCAGCGCCTGCCGCCGCCCTGACTGTGCTGGGGTCCTCCCTGCTGCTCCCTAGAACTGTTTCCTGGAATGCGCCTACCAGTACGACGACGATGGCTATCAGTCATACTGCACCATCTGCTGCGGGGGGCGCGAGGTGCTCATGTGTGGGAACAACAACTGCTGCCGGTGAGACCCCACCCCTGCAGCCACTCGCTGGGCCCAGGGGCTGAGGGGCCCCTGTGCTCACTGGGCCGCCTTCCAGGTGCTTCTGTGTGGAGTGTGTGGACCTCTTGGTGGGGCCGGGGGCTGCACAGGCGGCCATTAAGGAAGACCCCTGGAACTGCTACATGTGTGGCCACAAGGGCACCTACGGGCTGCTGCGGCGTCGGGACGACTGGCCCTCTCGGCTCCAGATGTTCTTCGCCAATAACCACGACCAGGAATTCGTGAGTGCCGGGCCTGGGGCGCGCTCGAACCCTCTGCCCAGCCTCAGCCGCAGTGCTTCTCCCTGGCCGTGGGCCGGAGTGCACACTGGGCACGCAGGTCTAGAAAGCCAGGAGCTGCCGCGTACCTCTGGGAGGGCCGGCCCGGGGCTGGGGCCTGTGGGACACCTCCAGGCGGAGCCTGACCTGTTGGGGCCCATTACTTAGGACCCTCCGAAGGTTTACCCGCCTGTCCCAGCTGAAAAGAGGAAGCCCATCCGGGTGCTGTCTCTCTTTGATGGAATTGCTACAGGTGAGCGGCACAGGTTCCCAGAACCGGCCCCCTCACTCTCGGCGGGGAAGCGTGTGTGTGTGTGAGTGTGAGTGTGTGAGTGACACTGATGAAACAGAACAGTTACTAACACAAGAGCTATTCAAGTATTACACAGAAGGTGGATGCTTGGTGTGCAAAAGACACAGGCTGGGCCCGAGGGGTGGCGCGGCCCGTGTGGGCCCTGCGCTTGCTGAAGGGCAGGTCTGAGTCAGTGACGGAGGTTTTCACAAAGCCTCCGAGAACAGACTTGGTGACCAGAGCGTGCAGTAACACTGTGTCTTGATAAACAAGGCTAAGTCTCATCTTACCAGTGATGCGTGTGTGTGGAGCGAGAGCACAGTGAGTGTGTGATGTGTGGTAACTTGCTTGTCGTTTATCATGTTACCGCTTTCTCATGGCGGCTACTGCAGAGCTACCTTTTCTGTTTGTAAATGCTGGCTGCGGTCCCATTGACTGGAGCGCTGTGATGTGCTGCACGGCCCCCTTGGGTTGTTTACGTTTTGCATTATTAGAAGCAGCCCTGTGGCGAGCATCCTCATACACACATTTTTATAGACTTAGATCCTCAGCTCCTTGGGAATGCCTCTTAGGAAAAGCGGGGTCACCATGCAACACGACTTTGCTCCCCACGTGGTCGCCGATGCTGACAGCAAGCCCTCCTGAGAGACAGTGCCCTTCCTGCCAGGCCCAGGGCCTCCCAGTTCTGGCGAGAGAAGTAGCTCCCTGAGCACTCTTGTCTGCAGCGAGCCAGATGGAGACAAGGCCACCTGAGCATGCGGCCCCGGGTCCGAGGGTGCAGGCGGCCAGACGTTTGTCTGTCGTTCTCAGTGCCAGTGTCCTGTGACCTAAAGTAGCTCGTCACAGCTGTGAGTGCTCAGGCTGGAACCTGGAGGCCTTCTCACGTCACGTCACGTCACACCCCAGGCGGCTATAAAAAGCGCCGTGGTGGGAGGCCTGCTGGGAGCCTGTGGCGCTGCTGTGCCCTGATTTCTCCCCTACAGTCTGTTCTGATGGTTCGGCGAGCGTTGATGGGGACGGGTCACAGTCAGGTGGGCAGTGCAGGGAGCGAGCGGGGAGGAAGCCCCAGGAAGGACATCCCCGCCTCTGTCCTGAAGATGCAGTTCCAGAAAGGGGCCGAGTGCCGGGGGTTTCCAGGGCCGGGGACACTGGCGTTTTGGTTGGGACTAGAAGGGTGGAGTAAGCTTGCCGTGGGCGGTGAGGAAGGACCAGGCTTAGATGTGAACACAACAGAGACTCCCTGACCTGCTACTGTCGGGTCAGTCTTGCTGACCTTGATTGCCACCCAGAGAGCCAGGCTGGGAGGGGGCCACTGCAGTCACGGCCGTGTTGTTGGTATTCCAGTCTGAGAGAGACGGGACTTGGCACTGCAGCTGGCTGGGTGCTGGCCCTGGGTGACGGTGCTCTCTGCCGGCTGGCACAGGGCTCCTGGTGCTGAAGGACTTGGGCATCCAGGTGGACCGCTACATCGCCTCAGAGGTGTGCGAGGACTCCATCACGGTGGGCATGGTGCGGCACCAGGGGAAGATCATGTACGTGGGGGACGTCCGCAGCGTCACACAGAAGCACGTACGTCGGTGGCCTCGTCCCGCCCTTCACCCGTCCCCCCAGTCTCTCTCCCTCCATCTTCCACGTCTCCTCTATCTCGACAGGGAACGGGCAGATGAAAAATAGGAATGGGGGGCTGTTCGTGTGGGGCCCGAGCTACTCCCTGGGCAAGTTCTGACTAGGGCCCTGCTGATAGAGAACAATAGCGTCTCCCCAACCTCCACCCACCCGAGTGTGACTCTGCCCTTGCCCTCGGCGGGGGCTGCCTGTGGCCACTACAGGCCCTCTGGACACTGAGGGACGGTGATCAGATGGCCCAGGCACTGGGCTGGCTTCCTTTCCTGCCAAGTGGCTGCTTGCTTTTCTTTTTTTTATTTCAAACGAAGAGTTACAGAAAAGAGAGACTTTTTTTTCTTTTGACAGGCAGAGTGGACAGTGAGAGAGAGAGAGACAGAGAGAAAGGTCTTCCTTTGCTGTTGGTTCACCCTCCAATGGCCGCCGCAGCCGGCACGCTGCGGCCAGTGCACCGCGCTGATCCGATGGCAGGAGCCAGGTACTTATCCTGGTCTCCCATGGGGTGCAGGGCCCAAGCACTTGGGCCATCCTCCACTGCACTCCCTGGCCACAGCAGAGAGCTGGCCTGGAAGAGGGGCAACTGGGACAGAATCCGGCGCCCCGACCGGGACTAGAACCCAGTGTGCTGGCGCCACAAGGCGGAGGATTAGTCTAGTGAGCCGCGGCGCCGGCCAGAGATCTTTCATCTGTTGGTTCACTCCCCAAATCACTGCAAATGACCAGGGCTGGGCCAGGCTAAATCCAGGAACCAAGAGCTGCTTCCAGGTCTCCAATGTGGGTGCAGAGGCCCAAGCACTTGGGCCATCCTCTGCTGCTTTCCCAGGTGCATTAGCAGGGAGCTGGATTGGAAGTGGAGCGGCCGGGATTCAAACTGGTGCCCATATGGGATGCCACGCTGCAGGCCGTGGTTTAACTTGTGCCACAGCGCCAGCCCCTAAGTGGCTGCTTTCGTGGCACACGCTGGGTCCCCTGTTGGCTCCACAGATGACCCAGTTTGGTCCCTTTGCTTACTGTTGAGAGAGCTCAGCCCAGAGAGCCTCAGAGACTTGCCTGTGGCTGCAGCGAGGGCAGCAGTCATGCGGGGTGGCCAGGTCCCCCCCTCCCAAGCCAAGTACTTTTCTGCCGGATTCACAGGTGATTTCCTTTCTGCCTCTGTCCCTGTCCTCCCAGATCCAGGAATGGGGCCCATTTGACCTTGTGATCGGGGGCAGCCCCTGCAACGACCTCTCCATTGTCAACCCTGCCCGCAAGGGGCTGTATGGTAGGTGCTTCCTCCAGGGGTCAGCTCCCAGGGCCCCATTCTTCCCCTCCCCCACCTGCCACTGTGTGACGCAGCCAGCCAGCTGACGGCTTTCTCTTCCCACCTCGCAGAGGGCACTGGCCGGCTCTTCTTTGAGTTCTACCGCCTCCTGCATGACGCGCGGCCCAAGGAGGGAGATGATCGCCCCTTCTTCTGGCTCTTTGAGAATGTGGTGGCCATGGGCGTTAGTGACAAGAGGGACATCTCACGATTTCTCGAGGTATAGCCAGCAACTGGGGTTCAGCCCGCTCACTAATGGCTTCTACCTTGGGCTGCCGCTTCATCGCCATCTCACCTGCCTTATGGAGCTGGGGGCTGGTGACTGTTGCTTTGCAAGGGGCCTGTTTGGGTGGAAAGGGAGGAAGCAGTGTTGGAGGCCCCCCTGGAAGTGTAGCCAGTGGTCTCAGTGCGAGGTGGGATTGTGAGTGTGGCCTTCACTAAAGGGGTATGGTCCAGCCTCCTGGGGTGGGGGGTTCTGTGTGCCATGAGTCCAGTTCAGTACTGAGTCTAGTTTGAGCCGTGCTCAGAGCATTAGTTTGGTGCTGCAGGCGGCACTCTCGGGGTGGGCCGAGGCGGGGCTCTAGCCTGTTTTCCTGTCTTTGGAGTCACTAAGCACAGGCTGGTGAACAGGTCTCTCCTTTCCCTCTGGTGTCCAGTGAGCACACTCACGCCCCAGACCAGTGCTGCACTGTCCAGTGTGGAAGCCATGAGCCGCTTGGGGCTGTTGACAGTAGCAGGAAACCTTTAGTTCCTTCTTAGTACACATAGCCACCCGGGTATAGCTGCTGGACTGGTGGCTACCATGTAGGACAGCGTACTTGAAGGACTTTCCCGTTGTTGGAGAAAGTTCATGTGGCCCATGCCGGTCTAGAATGTTCCTGTGAGAGTGTGAAGTGTGGCTAGATTTCATTCCAGCCTTTCCTGGAAGCTTCTGGCTACCCCAGGACATGACCTCCAAATCCGCAGAATCACCCAGTCCCGCCTAGCACCCCTGCTCGGCTCACCTCGGCGCTCTCTCCTGTTTTCTAGTCCAACCCCGTCATGATTGATGCCAAAGAAGTGTCGGCCGCACACAGGGCCCGCTACTTCTGGGGTAACCTTCCCGGTATGAACAGGTTGGTGAGAGCTTCCGGGCCTGGGAGGTCTGAGGGTGGGGGCGCTGAGCGGGCCCCCTCTGCCCGATGGCTTGCCGCCTTGTTCACTTTCGTCCCTTTGCGTCGAGGAGGAAGGCAGTTGGGTGTAGCGTGAGAAGCCCGCCCGTGGTGGTCTCTAATGACCTGCACGACCTTGGGCTCTCCTGAGGCCAGCCGTGGAGGACGAGGCCGCCGGGAAGCACAGGGAGTGGTCTCCCAGCTGCCCGTATCCTGCTGCAGGACAGGGAGCCTCGAGGCAGCCCAGTGCCGCTCCAGGGCTCTGCTCAGTGTCTTGATCACACTGTTGGAAGAATTTACTGCATTTTGGATATTACACAGATTTTGAAAACCAGGAAAGAAGAAAGCTTCATTTTTTGGGTGTAGTAATTGCAGTGTTAAAAGATCTGCGTGAAGAGAAAGGCATGGTTCAGGAGCGGAGCCTGGCATCCACCCTGGAGGGAACTGTTTACTTTCCAGCATGTGTGAGCCATGGCTTTTCAGCCTCCTTTGTTCACCTGAACCTGGCGAGTGTCAGTTAACCTGGCCTCAGTCGTCTGGTCCCCCTCTGGGCTGTTCCCACGGGAGTCAGACCTTCCGGGATGTGCGTGAGGGGAGAACAGGTGGGCTGCACAGGCCTGGATGTTCATGGACTCGGTGTGGTGTCTCTGGATAGACTGTGGGCCTGTGGCGGTCACACCTGCTGCTTCCAACTCTAAAACCCTAGAACCTGGGCGCTCTGGAAGCAGCAGAGGCACCACCTGGGGCCGGGAGGCGCACCGAGCGCCTGGTTAGACGGCAAGTCCCTGTGGTTCCCGTGCAGAGTGCTCACCCCGGAGCTGGCCGTCAGCTGCCTGGCCTGGGCCCTGAGAAGGGAGGGAACGCTCAGGACTTCAGCCTTTGGGAACTGTACAAAATGTCTTTCCAATTGGACATCTAGGGTGTACAGCCTGCGTACCCACCGCAAGTCAAGATACAGTGCCTTCTGTACTCAAAGCTTGCTTTGTGGTGGGACTTTTCAAACATTTAAAAATACGCCCTGCCCTGAGGGTGGGTGTCACTTGCCCTTGGTTGTCTGAGACCACTCTTGACTTTGCTTGGTGGATCTGTGTCTATGGATGGCTGCAGTATGTGTGTGTGTGTGTGTGTGTGTGTGTCTTGGGGTACTTGAGGAGGGTTACTCCTATGTGTGTGCTTTGGGGGCGGGGCCCTTACCTGCCGGTGGGAGTCAGATGGCTGCTGGGGGGTGAGCGCCCTTGCTGGGGTCCGTCCCGCTGTGACAGTCTCTCTTCTGCCCCCAGGCCGTTGGCATCCACTGTGAATGATAAGCTGGAGCTGCAGGAGTGTCTGGAGCATGGCAGGATAGCCAAGGTCAGCCTCAGCACCCCTGGGCGCGGGGAGCAGGGCAGAGCACAGGGCGAGGTGGAGAAGGCGCTGTGGTGGACAGGAGCGGAGGGTGCAGGCTGCCGGCCTTCAGACCCGCCTCCCTCCCTGGCGAGCAGTGGGAGGTGGACACCAAGGTCCTGGATGTGCTGTGGCTTTTTTTTTTTTTTTTTTTCCTTTGCAAGGCAGAAAGACACAGCTCCCATCTGCTAATCGGCTGCCTTAAAGCCTGCAGTGGCTGGGCCTGGGCCTGCGCCACAGTTGGGAGCCAGAAACACAGGCCAAGTCTCTCCCATGTGGGTAACAAGAACCCAGTGACTTCAGGCCCTCACCTGCTGTCTCCCAGGACCTGCGTTAGCAGCAGGCTGGAGTCAGGAGCCAGAGCTGGCAACCAGACCGGGTGCCCTGATGATCGACGCAGGTCTCCTGACCGCTGGCTGCTCCCTGTGGCCTTGCTCAGTTTGTTTTTTCAGCCAGGACCCACTGTGAAAGCAGGGAAGCCTCCACTGATGTGGAAGCTCCATTTCCGGGAGAAACCTCCTGGTGTGTGTGCCTGTGTGGAGCGCTGGTTCCATACCAGCAGCGCCGAGTGCTTGTGCCGCTGACACCCCAGGGAGTGTCTCTTAGCCCTGAGGTCTTTGGTATCTTGTGGCCTGCCAGTTAGCACACCTCTGAAAGAGGTTCTTTGGGAGACTTGGAGAATCTGACGTGCTGGGTTGGGATGAAGGATGCACAGTGACAAAAGTAGGAGGAAAAGCAGGTTGGTGGGGCCCATGGAGGCTGCCGCCTGGCCAGCCCAGCTTGTCCGGATGCAGCTGGACCCTAGCCCCCGGATGGACCCGGGCCTGGCCGGCGTTGGTGAGTGCCTGGCCTGCTCGGTAGCTGCAGGACCTGTGTGTGGCTGAATGCACGCGTGTTCAACTTCTTTTTCTCTCTTCGTCCTCTAGTTCAGCAAAGTGAGGACCATCACTACCAGGTCAAACTCCATAAAGCAGGGCAAAGACCAGCACTTCCCCGTCTTCATGAACGAGAAGGAGGACATCCTGTGGTGCACTGAGATGGAAAGGTACCCGCGTCTGCCTGCCAGCCTCTTGCCGTGCTGAGGGAGGGAGGCGCCTCCGCTTTTCCTGTCTCGCGTTTGCCGCAAGCCCCACGTGAGCAGCACACAATTTGCCCAGCTTTCCTGACCCGGCGGACTCCTGCGGACATCTCTTGCCTTTAAGACTGATTCCAGCAAGAGGAGTCCAGGAGCCCGTCCCTGGCGGCTCGGCCAGCGAGCTCCTGCCGCCCAGCAGCTGCCCTGACCCGTGCTGCCTCTGTAGGGACAGCTGGCCCACTGTGTCTGAGGATTCAGCCAACTGTCAGGTTTTTTCTTTTAAGATTTAGGTTTTTTTTGAAAGGCAGAGTTGGAGGGGGAGAGAGAGAGCTTCCATACACTGGTTCACTTCCCAAATGACTGCAGTCGTCAGAGCTGGGCCACCCTGAAGCCTAGAGCCCGGGACTCCACCCGGGTCTCCCACGTGGGTGGCAGGGGCCCAAGCACTTGGGCCATCTTCCGATGCTTTCTCAGCACAATAGCAGGGGGCAGGATCAGAAGTGGAGCAGCTGGGATTCAAAACAGCATTCATATGGGAGGCTGAAGTTGCAGGCAGTGTCTTGACCTGCCCTAAAGATACTACTTTTTAAGTTTCACCTGTGCTGGGTGCTGAATGTGTAGACTTCTCGTACGAAGAAGGTATAATAACTATTTACATGACATTTATATTGTGTTAGATACTCCAGATAGAGATGATTTAAAGAGTACAGATGTATATAGGTGGCATGGCAAAACACTATCCCCCTCCCCCCCGCCTTTTGTTTTTCCTTTTTCAAAATTTTTGTTTTTTACTTACACCATCAAGTGATTCACACTGGGCCAAGCCAAAGCCAGAAGCCTGGATGGCATTCCTGGTCTCCCAAGTACTTGAGCCATCACCTGTGGCTTCCCGGGGTGTGCACTTAGCAGGAGGCTGAAGTCAGGTGGAGCCGGGACCCCAACCCGAGCACTGCAGTGCGGATGCCGGCGTCCTAAGTAGCGACTGCAGTGCTGTGCCGTTTTGCATAAGGGACTTGAGCATCTGTTGGCTTTTGGTAGCAGGGGTTTTAGAATCTGACCCTGGAGGATGCCGAGGGTTGGCTGTATTTTGTAGAACAAGATCAGAAGGTGTGTGGGCCTTACGAGCTAAGCACCCTGAGGCCGTGCACTCTGGACTCGGGGCTCTGGTCCTCCGGAACCCAGACGGAGACACCACTCACGCAGACAGGGACTCTGCAGGAGGTCAGGGTCTCCTCCCGCTGGGGAGGTGCTGGTGCTGTGAGTGTAGGACACGGCCTGGAGACGCCGTGGGGCGTGCCTGGAGGATCTCGGGGCGCTGACTCCGTCTCTGCTGTGCCCTAGAAGATGAGGCCGTGGTCTCGGGACCTGGCACGCAGGTTGTGCAGGGCAGAGAGTGTGCAGACGCAGGCATGCGAGGTGGCGCGCGTGGGTGTGAGCGTGGGGCGCCCGATGCCTCCTGGCGGGGCCAGCACTCAAGCGCCCTCCCACCTCTCGTCCCCAGGGTGTTTGGCTTTCCTGTGCACTATACCGACGTCTCCAACATGAGCCGCTTGGCGAGACAGAGGCTGCTGGGCCGGTCGTGGAGCGTGCCCGTGATCCGCCACCTCTTCGCTCCGCTGAAGGAATACTTTGCTTGTGTGTAAGGGACGTGGGGGCAAACCGAGGTAGTGACACAGTTAAACAAACAAACAGCAACCACAAAACACAATAAAACACCACGAACGTGAGGATGGAGAGAAGTATCAGCACCCAGAAGAGAAAAAGGAATTTAAAACAAAAACCACAGAGGCGGAAATACCGGAGGGCTTTGCCTTGTGAGAAGGGTTGGACATCATCTCCTGATTTCTCAATGTTAATCTTCAGTCCTATTTAAAAACAAAACCGAGACCCCTCCCTCCCTTTCCTCTCTGCTCCCCCTCCCCTCATTTTTTTGGGTCAAACCTTTTGTTTTCTACTCTTTCAGAGGGGTTTTTCTGTTTGTTTGGGTTTTTGTTTCTTGCTGTAACTGAAACAAGAGGGTTATTGCAGCAAAAATCAGTAACAACGACAACAAAATAGTAACAATACCTTGAGAGGGGCGGTGGGAGAGAGGGAATGGAAATTCTATAGAAATCTATATATTGGGAATTTTTGGTTTTTTTTGTTTGTTTGTTTTTTACTATATATCTTTTTTTTTTTTTTTCGTTGTCTCTAGCCTGATCAGATTAGGAGCACAAGCAGGGACAGAAAATAGAGACACTCAGGCAGCCGCATTCTCTTCCAGCCATGAGCTGCCTGCCAGCACCATTCCTGGTCATGCAAAACAGAATCCAACTAGGGGCAGGGGACACGACACCACACAAGACCCTTTTCTACAGTATTTCAGGTGCCTACCACACAGGAGACCTTGAAGAAAATCAGTTTCTAGAAGCCGCTGTTACCTCTTGTTTACAGTTTATATATATATGATAGATACGAGATATATATATAAAAGGTACTGTTAACTACTGTACAACCCGACTTCACAATGGTGCTTTCAAACAGCGAGATGAGTAAAAACATCAGTTCCACGTTGCCTTACGTGCAAAGGGTTCCAACCAAGGGTGGAGAAAGGGGATGCAGCTTGCTGGGTTGTTTTTTTTTCCCCTTGGTTTTTAACGAGGTGAAGGAGGAAGGAGAGTTGGGGAGCGGCGTCCTCCCGCCTCTCCCTGCCAAAAACAAAAAAACGGGACGGGCGGTGGGGATGTAAGATGAGGTGGCCGGGAGCGTGGAGAGCTGAGAGTGGTATCAGCCAGACCCATGCAATAACCTTTTGATTTTTTTCTAAGAGGAGACTCCGTGGGCAGGATGGCAGGGTGAGGGGTCCTCGTTCCCAGCGGCCCGCAGATCTGAGGGCTCCTGCGGTGGGATGAGAAAGACCCAGAGTGTGGGCCAGTGACAGTTACAGACCCACCTGGAGCAAATAAAAAACATACAGAGCGCACTGGTGCTTCCTGTCTAAGTCGCCTCTTGTGTGTTCTTTTATGAGGCCTCAGCATCCAGCCCCTGTGCACAAGGCGGCCACGTGCCCCTGGAATGTGATGTTTTTGGTCATCTCCACAGGCTGCAGTTTTATACTGGGAGGCTAATGACATCTTTATTATCGTTATTATGCTTATGGTTCTGGTTATCATTATGTTTGTTTTCAGATTTTCTTTAAGAAAACAAAAACCCAACCCCCTTCCCTTTGGGTTTCAAACCAAGGTGCGGGGAGCAGGGTGCTTCTAAGTGGCGGTGGCTCTGGTGCCCTGGCTCCCGCCCCTCGGGCCAGGTGGGCCACTGGGTGCAGCAAGAGCCAGGCGGCCGGGCGGGGGGCCGGGGTGTCCCCAGGGCCCGCCTCCGGCTCCTCACTCTTCTCTTCTCCTTCCCTCCTCTCGGGTCAGGTGCGTCAGGGCTGGAGGGAGGCCCGGCCGGCTCTCTCCTTGTGTGTGTGTGTGTGTGTGTGTGTGTGCGCGCGCACGTGGAGTGGTGTGTATTTCTTTTCTAGTACTTGGTCTGATGATAGCTGTGCTCTTAGCGCGAGTCAGCAGCACCTGGAGCCCAAGTGCTCGAGGACGCCTGGTCCCGCTTCCTACCAAGGCAGGCAGCCCGGCAGTGGCGGTAGGAAGGGGCGGCGGCGGCTCCAGGGCGAGGGCCCGACGGGCGTTGCTTGCCTGGGTGGCTGGGGTGTAGATATGTGGCATATAGAGATATATATTTTATAATGGGAGGGGTGGGCGGCACCTCCTGGGACCAGCAAGGGCTGGGAGGTGTGCTGCGAAGCACATGGTCCCAGTCCTCGTCCCGAGAAAGATGGGGCCTACGGTGATAGGCGCTATATAAATACATAGATAGGGTCATGTTTAAGAAATATTATGTAGTGGGGAGTGGGGGAAGCAGGCTCGGGGTGCCGAGCCCGGGTCCCCGCTGCAGACGCGAGCCCCACGCCAAACAGTCAATCTCGCACACATGCACAGGAAGCTCTCCCGACGGAAGCCTAACGGATCGCTCGCACACACGCCAGGGGGCGCCCTCTCCCCCGTTTCAGGACTTTGTGGAGTCAGCCCGTGCAGCTCTTTACCTCTGTTGCCCTGGTTGCAGGTAGACTGTCAATCCCAGAAGTTGCTAGGTGCTGAAGGCAGGACAAGGAGGAGGATTTATTTAGCAGGTGCTCTCCTCTAGCAGGTAGTGTTCTATCTCTTTTGCCCCTGGTGATGTCAAAAGATTCTTCTGTTAGCAACCTGTGATAACTGACCTGCAACTTTAGGCACCAGTAAAGTCAGCCCTCACCTCCCCCTACCTATTCTCCCCAATCGAAATCAAATTGACATCTGTCTGTCTTGGCCATGGGGCTTCCACTGGGGAAAAAAATGGGACCGTGAACCTCACCTTGTGATTTAAGCTAATTAGTAATTCGTGATGCAACCAACCGGAATCCCTGCTCATGCCCTGGGGCTTGATCACAGCTGGCAGCCTCTGGCCCCTTTGATGGGTGCTTGGTCCTGGCCCTTGCTGGACCCTCAGCCTGTTTCCTGGATGGGCTGATCCCTAAGATCACAGCGCTGGGCCCGTGGGGCTGGAAAAGAGGAGGCCCCTGCTAACTGTGGTGCTCACCTGTCCCCTCCTCGCTCCAGCCGCCCTCCACCTCCATCCTGTGGCCTGGAGCCCACCAGCACCACCCCTGGAGGGCAGGCGGGGGAGGAGGGCTGCCCCGGCAGTCCAGGTGCTCCCTCCCCCGCTGGCTGAGGTCTCCAGCCCACAGCGGCAGGGCAGTCGGGTGGGCCTACCTTTGAAGCTCCTGGCTCTCCTGCGCTGACTGCCGGCACCTGTGAAGGAACTGGCCGTTCTCCCTAACCCAGCTCCCCCGGGGCTTCAGAGCCAAACACGTAGCACCCCAGGGGACTGGTGTGGCAGTCTGGGAGCACTGGGCACAGGCCTCCTCGCGGCTACTGGAGAGCACCTGAGCAGGCCCCAGAGTGGCCCCGCTGCCCCGTGGGCGAGGGGGCCCAGCGCAGGGACAGGAGGCGACAATCACCAGCTTTTCTTCCAGCCCAGCCTTCGGGCTTGGCCTCATGGTAGAGCCTGGTAGGTGCAGGGGACCTTGGGAGTGTGCCAGTATGGCCCAGTGGGACACTCTAAAGCCACAAACAGGCCTAGGGTGCTTCTTGGGCCACCCGCCTTCTATGGAGGGGACTTCGCCTGAGTGGGCGGAGCCGGGGAAGGTATTAGGCGAGGGGGCACCATCAGGCCCAGGGGGGATTCTTGAGGATGTTCCCTGTAGAATTTTCTTTCCAAAGAGCAGGCCCGTTTTCCCTGGGAAGGCAGGGTTCTGGAGCCTCCCTGCCACAGGTGCCAGGTGGAGCTTGATGCCAAAGAGACGGTGCCCTCGCCTGGGGGCGGCAGCTAGGTGCCGGGGTCAGGAGGGCCAGGACCTCTTTCCCAGCAGGTGGCCGCTGAGCCCCACTGAAAGGGCCCCAAGCTGGCTGGGGCTGACCCTTGTACGCCTGCGACTGTGTGGTGGGTGCCTAGGCACATAGGCAAGCAGCAGGCGGGGAAGCCAGCAAGCCAGGGCTAGAGGAGTCTCGGGCCTGGGCGGTCTGGCGTTACCCTATGCACATCCTGTTGAAGAGCAGACGCCCCTGAGGAGTCCGTGGGGCCACTTGGTCTTGGTGTGGCTGTCAAGTGAGCGGCCCAGGTGCTCTCTGAACTGTGGGCTGGGCCAGCCAGCCCCGGCAGGAGGGAGGGCGTCCCGGCCGGCTCCCCTCACTCCCCACTTAGCTGGTCCCCAAGCATTGGCCACTCCCAGGGCAGCCCGATTGGGTGGCCAGCCTCCCCGGCCCGGAAAGACTTCTCACAGCAGACCCGCGGGCACGCCTGCGCCCGGCTGTGTTTGGAGCAGATTTCGGAGGCAGTGCTGAGCCCCTGTGGCTGTTCTCAGTCAGGGCACTGCGGCGCTAGTGTGGTTCGAGCCGTCACCCTCAGGAGGCAGTGGGTGGGGTCGGACCTGGCGGGGTCACCTCCTTGGTCTGAGTGATCCGAGTGTGTCATCAGGCTTCTATGGTTTGCTTGTGACTAGAGGGCGACACTGGAGTTGGGCAGGGAGTGGCTACAGCCCCCCCCCCGCCCCCCAGAGTGGGAGAGGAGTTAGGGAGGGGCGGCCCAGAGCGGCAGGTGGCAGCTCCCGGGGAGGAAGGGGCCCAGGCTGCTTTGCAGGATGTGCGCTCGGTCTGTGCGCTGTGGTTAAGGAAGCTGAGGTCTTAGAAGGCAAGGCCCTTGGACCTGTGTGTCGCCGAGAACCGGGCTCTGACCCCAGCCCTGGAGTGTGGGGGAAGGGAGAAGCCGGGAGACAGGAGAGAACGGCCCTTAGCTAGTGGTGACCTGGCCCTCAGGCCAGCTCTGGCTGGTGACTCGCTTCCCCGCCCGGAGGCCCCTGGCCCGACTTCCCCATCTCCTTCCCCCTCTGAGGGCGCTCCCCTGCGCCTGCCGTGGCCTCCAGCTGCTGCCCGAGGACATGAGCAGTGACCTAACGCATCACCATCGTCCCACTCCCCTCCATGGACCGATCTGGTTGCATAGCCCTAGAATCTGACAGACAAAAACGCTGAAATTCCTTAGAATACGCAGAGGGAGGAGGTGACTCAACAAGGTGCTAAAACATTTTATTAAAAATATATATTGTTAAATTAAGTCTGCTGTCTGGACAATGACTGTTTGTTTTGTTTTCTTGTAGTGGAGTTTAAAAGAGACTATTATTTTACTCTGATATATTATTATTAAAAAGGCATTTTAACTTTGTACTTGAAAACTAAATGAGCGATTTCATGTGTTTTAGCTGAGGCATTGAAGTAGCGGGTGCTTACTTACTTGTGGGAAATCATGTATCCATACTGAAGAGTAAACTCCGTAGCTGATTGGGGAATAACTTTTACTGTTACAGACGATTCGCTTTGACCCCTGGTGGCAGAGCGCTCACTCCACATTCCACGCAGCTAAATGCAGGACCTTCCAGAAGCTTCTCCCCTTCCCCCGCCCCTCTCCTTTCTCTTAAGTTCCTCCTTTTTTTTTTTTTTGTTGTTGTTGTTGTTTTGTTTTGTTTTTGTTCTTCCTTCTTCCTGGTTCTGGCATCCTTTCACCACTGTATTTTTTTGTTTGTTTTTAGGGTTGCTTCTCTATTTATTGACAATAATAATGTACATTTCACAGTCTGGTTCTGGGCCATCGGGGAGGGGCGTGGGTCCCTGTCCCGGGTGTCCTCTTGTACTCTGTGTAAGTGATGCTCGTGACATAGCTGTTTATGAAATAATTAAAGAGGTCAATGCGTACAGCAGATGTAGAAAAGTCTGTCAGTTCCGCCTTCATCACAGTTTTTTTTTTTCTTTTTTTTTTTTTTTGTGCCCAGAAGAATATAATAAAAGCTCCTTTCTAATGTACTTGTGCTGGACAACACTTGAATAAATGGACTGTTTTTGTGCAAAAAGAAAACCGGAAAAAGCACCGTCCTAATGTCCTTTTGTCTTGCGTCTCCTCCCCCTCCCTCCCTCCCCTCCCTCCCCAGGCCAGGGGCTGGAGAACCTGAGCGGGCGGGGGCGTGACACTGGGGGCCTCGAGCTCACAGACGTCAGTGAGCAGGACTGGGGGAGGCCCTGGTGCCCGGGCCCTCGGAGACCTGAGCGGCGGGAGGGCGCGGTCTCCGCCGGTCCGCACACCCTGGGTCTCTGCCCCTCCCCGCGGGGCTGGGCCAGCAGAGCAGCCAGAGGGCAGGCAGGCTGGGCTGTCCGAGGGGACGCATGTAGCAAGTTGCGCCCAGGGGGCTGGGACTGTTCTAGAAAGCTCCAGGTGCGGGTGGAGGCTGGGGGCGGGAGCCGGGTTCCGCTCAGCGGCCAGCGCTGCCAGGGCTGCCGTGACGCCCTGCGCAGCCATCTGGGGGTGCTGCCGGCCTCAGGGCCCCAAGTCCGGGTCCCTCGGGCACCCCCAGAACTGCCTCGCGAGTGGACGGCGCCTGGTGCTCCGCAAAGCCCCTTCGCACACAGGCCTCTGTCCTCGCGCCCCTGCCAACCGTCACTGGCTCCCGGCGACAGCGGAAGAAGTGTCAGAATCGGGCGGTTCCGCTGAGGACACGCCACCTCCGTGGCAGCCCTGGAAATCAGACAAGAGTGGGAGCCACGGAGCAAACGCGCCCGTCCCTGCAGGCCCTCCCGTGTTCTCCATTCTTGTCGCGGCTGCTGTAGGATGCTTCTGAACGGCTGCGTGGCACTTTGCTGCGGGGTGTTCATGTACGTTTTAGCCATGAAGAGAGCTTCAGTTAGCATCTTCACAGTTTCGCCTCTTTCCCCTACAGTCTACATTAAAAAAAATTTTTTTTCATTGAATCCCGGATGTGAGACGGGGTGACCTGGGAACCCGGGGGCCGTGAGGCGTCTGCCCCCACTCCAGGCATCCTGCGGCTGCGAGAGCACCCGAGACCGGGAAATCCACACAGGAAGGAAGTGGACTGAGCTCACGTTTCTGGAGGCTGCAAGTCCAAGATGGAGGGGCCACGCCTGGGGAGGGCTGGCGCAACGTCGCTGCGTCACGACGTCACGGCGTCGTAACGTCATGGCGTCGTAGCGTCGCGTCACGGCGCGGCGTACAAGCGCGGGCCTGTGGAGGCGGGAAGGGCGGCCCCCCAGGGCCTCATCGCCTCCTCAGGCCCCACCTCTCAGGCCCGTCACGGCGTCTGTCGATTTTTCTTTGTGTTTTTGGATTTTTTTTTTTGTTAAAGATTTATTTATTTATCTGAGAGGCAGAGTTACAGAGAGAGACAGAGACAGAGAGGCCTTCCATCCGCTGGTTCACTCCCCAATTGGCCGCAACGGCTGGAAGGAACCAGGAGCCAGGAGCTTCTTCCGGGTCTCCCACGTGGCTGCAGGAGCCGGGCCATCCTCCACTGCTTTCCCAGGCCACAGCTGAGAGCTGGTGCGGAAGTGGAGCCGCCGGGCTCGGACCGGCCGCACAAGGATTTCAACCCCAGTCTCGGGCCGAAGCACACTGAAGCCATAGCCGTGTGCTGGTGGGCAGGGGTTCCTCCCGGCGCTTTTCTTTTTTGAGACACTAGAAGTCATCTAGTGAGAGGGCAGAGATGGCCGCACACGGTTTGGACAATGAATTCTGCAAACTGGCTTCTCTGGACCCCGGACGGAAGCCCGCTGGCTCCAAGGCGGTGGAGGAGAGGGCAGAACCTCGCCAGGCGCCAGCCCTCGGTGTCGCCTGAGCCGGGGCCATTGGTTCAGAAAAGCCCCCGGGTGTCATTTGATGACAGAGCTAGAGACGGGGGCCGGAGAGGCCTGGGCAGTGGTCACGGCGCTTGGGGAGTGCCGCTTCTGGGCCCCTGGGCTGTGATGGAGCCTGCTGGGCGCAGCAAAGCTGCCTCAGGGAGCTTGGGTGGAACCGAGGAGACGGGACCCTGGAGGCTGCCTGGGGAGCTGGTGCTGCAGAGGCCACACCCACAGAGCAGGCGGGGCACAGGCCTGCGCGGTGGGCGCTGCACAGCGCTGCTTCCCGCCAGCTTGCGGCTGGGCACTGCCGTGGGAGACCCCGGCTGGCCCAGTCCCCACTGGGGGCAGTGACCAGCTGTCTCCCTGGGTGACACAAACCTCATCCATCGGCCACTACTCTTCCACTGCTAAGCCCCAGGTGCCCCGAACCTGGTCCTGGTTGGAAGAAAGACCCCCCCCCTCCCGCCATGTAGAGCCCCTGGCCCGAGTCCCCGGTGACCCTGGCCTTTAATCTTCCGCTCACAAACCTGGGTTTTGTCTTGGGTCTCCAAGCCTGTGGCCTTCAGTGACCCGTGCCGCTGATGGCAGAGGCCCCCTACCCCCCACAGCCAACGGCTCGGGTAAAGTCAGCTCTCCTGGGTCCAGGGCGGGGATGTGGAGGTGCTGATGGGGTCCCAGGCCCCCCCCCCCCCCCAGCTAGCCCTGCACTCTGCTTCCAGCACAGACAGGCTGTCCTCAGCCAAGCAGGGCGAGGACTTGTCCTTCCTCCCCCGCCCACCCACCCTTCCTGTCCCCCCAGGCTTCTTTGCTGGCCATCCGCCCCCACGGCCCCATTCCCTCTCCGCTTTCCCGGGCTGACTGGCATCCTCAGAGCATACCCATCTCACCTAGGCACAGCCGATTGCCCGAGCGCCCGTTGGCTGCCGCCTGACTGCTCTCTGCCCCCACCATGCCACGCCCCTTCCAGCCACTCAGCAGCAGGTGGTGCCTTAGCGTGTGCTGTCCCGCCCGGTCTCCTCAGGTAGCACTCCAGCCACACTGGCCGCCTTTCCCTGGTAGACAGCAAGGGCTGTGCTGCCGCAGGACCTTGGCACGTGCTGTTTGCTGTGCCTGGGAGGCTGCCATCTCCCTCCCCTACCTGTTTCCTGCCTTTCAGATCTCAGCTCAGAGGAGCTCTCCTTAACCACTGTATCTCGGAGAGTCCCAGGGCCACCCCCACCCCACCCCCAACCCCCGCTTTCTTATTTTCACAGCTGTCAGTCTTGAAATCCAGACATTATTTTGTTTAATCGTCTGCCTTCCTCGCTAAAATGCACGTTCTGCAAGGGCAGGATCTCCCTGGTCTCTGTTGCGCCACCGCAAGGTTGCGGCCGTACCCACTGTGACAAGTGACACGGATTGCGAGTCTGAGCAGACCAGCATCTTTTGTGTCAGCCATTCAGTCTTCACACCCTCTGCTGGGTGCCGTCGTCCCATGTCCTGGCCGCAGAGTGCATCACGGCGAGGCCTGCGTTGCTTTTAAAGAGTTCATTTGAGAGGCAGAGTCACACAGGGAGGGAGACACAGAGAGAGGTCTTCTACCCGCTGGTTCACTCCCCAAATGGCCACGACAGCTGGAGCTGAGCCGATCTGAAACCAGGAGCTTCTTCCAGGTTTCCCACACGGGTGCAGGGGCCCAAGCACGTGGGCCATCTTCTACTGCTTCCCCAGGCCACAGCAGAGAGCTGTATAGGAAGATGAACAGCAGGGACTAGGACCGGTGGCCATATGGGATGCCAGCGCCGCAAACAGAGGCTTAGCCCACTGTGCCAACGCGCTGGCCCCCAGACCAGAATTTCAAAACCTGTCTTCCAGTTGCCCATCCACACTCCAGCTCTCCAAGTCTGGGGCTGGTGCGCTGGGGCCCTGTGTTGGCTCCTCACTCCCTGTTCCAGGCTTGCTCCGTGCTCCCTCTCCGCCCACCACCCGTGGGGCTGCGTCGGGTGAGGTGGAGGCCACGGCCAAGTCACTGCCCCCACTGGCCCTGTGTCCTTGAGCAACTATGTTTCCAAATTTTTTTTCTCATGTTTTTATTCTAAGAAACTTTTAATAAGTGCCTATTGTGTGCACGACCTAGACCTGCGGTTATAAGGTCATGTGAGAGCTGATAGGGTTTATGCGGAGCACCTAGCGTCTCTGGTCTTGGCAGGTAGATCACTTAGACCAGGCACGGTCTGATGGGGTCTTACCTGGAGGGGCGGGGCCAGCTTCCTAGGTGACTCCCGATGGCACACAGACACAGACACACAGAGACACACACAGACGCACATTGACACAGACCCACAGAGAGGCACACAGAGACACAGACACAGATGCACACACGCACACAGACACCCACTGACACACACACACAAACAGACACACCCGCAGACACACACACACTCCGAAAGGTTCAGACCACGGGGCAGACCCCAAAGTGCTCCTCTCTTCTTCCCACGGGCACGACGGTGACTGTGGGCTCAGGGGCTGCATCACCCCCGTGCGAGCCCCTGCCTAGACTGGACACTTGTGGGGGGGCTTAGATGATTCTGGGAGCAGGGCAGGGCCTGGAGCGTGGGCAGGGGGCAGAGCACTGCCTGTCCTCTCTGGGGGCCTTGGCCCCTAAGAGGCGTGGCCCAGGGGCCACAGCACGGCTCTGCAGCCCAGTCCCCTGACATCTGGTAGATCCAGGCACTGCATGGGGGACCCCGCTGGGTTTCCTATTTCACAGGTTGCTGTCGTGCCCTGGGCGCCCCCACGAGAGCCGAGCCCTGCTGGGACCCTGACAGTCTCCCCCATTTTCTGTGGCCACTCTTGGCTTCTTTCCGGCTCTGCTCAGGGTTTGCTCATTTCTCGTATGTTTCCCTCACCTGATGGAAATCAGTGAGGAATGAAACAGACACTCCTCTCCTTCATGGGCTCCCTGAAGCCGGGTATGCCTTGTTGAATGAATAACTAACCACACCTAGCTCCTCACCTGCAGCATCTCTGGGACAGGGGCTTCGAAGGCTCTTTTGCTGGGCTGGGAGCTGTTCATGACGTCAGGGGCCCTCCGCTCTGCCCACGGAGCCCAGGGTCAGGAGGAAGGGAGGCATCGCCTGTCCTGAGAGTCCCCCAAGTCTCGGGAGTCCTACCGTGCACCTGCCAAACGGGACTGAGCTCCCTAAGGATGCAGGCTCCTGCCAATTCCTTTCCACGCCTTATCTCATTTAATTCCCATGCAAAGGCAAGGACTCAGATAATAACACCCATTTTACAGATGAGAAAGTTGAGGCTCATAAAGGTAGCAAATGGACAAACTGTCTGACACCGCAGCCCACCAGGCTGCCTTAGCCCCTCCAAGCCAGCATCCACCCCACGGGACAGCAACTCTGTAAGTGCAGAGGGAATATGGGCTTTTAAACTGATATGACTCGTACCCCCAGTGAGCCTACTATCCTGTTATCTGCCCCACATTTCCCTTTCTTTTTTGGGGGTGGTGGTGGCACTGGATCAGGAGGCTTTATTTACACAGTAAAAGCAGCAGGCGAATTCCCAGCTTGGGCGGGACACGGGGACCCACCTCCCCACCTGGCTCTGCAGCTCAGGAAAGCCGCACCCCCAGGGCGACTCCGCAGGCGCAGAAAACTTCGTTTGCCAGAGGCAGTGCTAGAAGGTCAGACTATCCTGCCTGAGCTGCAGGTCTCCGCTTCTATCTGCAACTAAAAACAAACAAAAACCCCCATCCCCAGCTGTCCTCTCTCCAAGGAGGCCTGAGGGCGCTGACCACCATGTGTGGGTGCAAGGTGTGGTGCCATGGCCTGCAAAGGGGCCTGGGAGCCAGGGTCCCAGGGCGTGGCTGGGCTGCACCTGCGACCTTAAGCCCCTTGGTGGAAACGGGCACAAGGCCAGAGCTGTGTTTTTCCTTTTCTTTCTCTTGATTTATTTTTTTTAAGCTTTATTTGTTTGAAAGAGTTACAGGGGGAGAGAGGGAGAGGGAGAGGGAGAGGGAGACAGAGAGAGAGAGAGAGAGAGAGAGAGAGAGAGAGATCTTCCATCCTCTGGTTTACTCCCCAGATGGTTACAACAGCCAGGGCTGGGCCAAGCCGAGGCCAGGAGCCAGGAGCCTCGTCTGGGTCTCCCACGTGGGTGCAGGGGCCCAGCACTCAGGCTGTCTTCCACTGCTTTCCCAGGCCACTGGAAGCGCAGCGGCCAGAGCACGAGTCGGCACCCGTGTGGGATGCCCACGTTGCAGGCCGCAGCCTCACCCGCTGAGCCACGGCGCCGGCCCCCAGAGCTACGTTTCCGTGGCCAGGATGCCTGCTCCGTCAGGCTGGGCCCTGCCCGCCGCCAGCCGCACCCCCGCACGAAGATACTCGACACTGGCGCTTGTTTCCTGTTGAACTGGAACCTCTCCTGTATTTAAGCAAATTCACAAAAATTCCTGCCGCAGAAACCGGGCTGGGCCGGGGCTTTCTGAGAGTGAGACGGAATGCGGGCCGAGGGCAAAGCTCCCCGAGTACGGCCAGGGCTGCGGTCGGTCAGCAGCCAGCCTCTGGCCCTGAGCCCGCAGGCCCACTGGGCCCACAGCAGCGCCTCGGTGCCCTGGGTGCGATGCCACGTGACAGGAAGCCCCTCGTCCCCACCCGTGACCCCTCTCCTGGCCCTCAGGGACCCTGGGCAGGTGGACGGCCTGGCATAGCCGACCCACGGGCACTCAGCTCCCTCAGTCGCTCCCCAGGGCCCTGACAAAAGTGAGTCCTGCCCTGGCAGGAGCCGCCATGTGTGCTGCTGGGGAGGAGGCCCTGCCCTGTAGGGACGATGGTGTGGGGGGGCAGGAGAGCTCCGGGGGGCCCTCCCTCCGAGGGGTCCTGGACGGCTGGGTCGGCAGTGGGGCTGCACAGCAGAAGGTGGCAGCGCCTTCTAAATGGGTCTTGCTCTCTCCAGTCAAGAGACAACCTGAGGGGCGGGTGCTGTGGTGCCGCCTTCCCATATGGGCGCCATACGGTTCGAGTCCCAGCTGCTCCACTTCCGATCCAGCTCTCTGCTATGGCCGGGAAAGCAGTGGAGGATGGCCCAAGGCCTTGGGGCCCTGCACCCCCAAGTGCTTGGTTCCCTGCACCTGTGTGGGAGACCCGGAAGAAGCTCCTGACTCCTGGCTTCCGCCTGGCCGTTGTGGCCATTTGGGGAGTGAACCAGCGGGTAGAAGACCTCTTTCTCTGTAACTCCACCTTTCAAATAAATAAAATAAATGTTAACAAAAGAAATCAGGCAACCTGAAACTAACTCACTTCTGCCGCCAGGCAGCTTCTGCTGCCACTGCTGTAGACCCAGCCCAGGAGCTTAGGGCTTGGATCAGAACACCTCTGCCCATCAGTGCCCGGGGCCTGGGCTTGCTGGTTGACGGGGCCAGCCAGGGATAGGGGGCAGGGACCCACGCTACCACCCTAGGCCTCCACTCCGGGCTCCGGGGAAAGGCAGCCAGGGCCCGGCTGCAGCGGGCACCAGGAGGGACCCTGCCTCTGCCTTCCACGGGAAAGACTGTACTAGAGGCTGTGTCCCCCGTGTGGCCACTCCAGGAATCGCGCCAACTTTACAGCAGTTAAAGAAGAGAGAAAAGCAAACAGTCCATAATCCCATTCCATGATCGCTCTTGGAATTTCTCCATGTCTCTCCTTTGTGCTGGATGCGAATACAACCCTACTAATTTAAAATCATGTAGTTCCTTATTACCCCACCTTGTAATAAGAACTAACCTTTATGGAGCACTTGCTGTGTGCCGGGTGCTATTCTGTAAACATCTGATCGGGAAGTCTCCTGCACTCCACATCACCATCCTTTGAACATATCTTTTTGGGGTGCATGTTTGGCACGGCAGTTAAGATGCCTCTCGGGAAGCCTACACCCCATAGTGGATTGCCTGGGTTCAAGTTCCGGCTTCCCGCTGACATGCACCTTGGAGGTAGCAGGTGATGGTCAAGCACTTGGGTCCCCCCCACCCACGTGAAAAAGAATGGAGTCCCTGGCTCTGGGCTTGCACGGCCCAGCCCTGGCTGTCTCTGGCATGTGGGGAGTGGACCAGCAAAAGGACGACCTGCCTGTATCTCTCCTTTCATACACACAAGTTTTTAAAGATTTGTTTATGGGGCCTGTGTAACCGGTTAGGCTGCTACCTGCAATGCCAGCATCCCATGCAGACGCTGGTTCAAATCCCAGCTGCTCCACTTCTGAGCCAGCTCTCTGCTATGGCCTGGGAAAGCAGTGGAAGATGGCCTAAGTGCTTGGGCCCCTGCACCCACATAGGAGACCTGATGAAGCTCCTGGCTCTTGGCTTTGGCCTGGCCCAGCCCTGTGAGTTGTGGCCATTTGGGGAGTGGACCAGTGATGGAAGATTCTCTCTCTTCCTCTCCCTAACTCTGCCTTTCAAATAAATACAATAAATCTTAAAATCCTAAAAAAATTTATTTGTGGAGCAGGAGCCATCAAGAGGGGCCAGACACACACACACACACACCACGCACTTTTTTGTTTTGTTTGCTCTGCTGCAACATTTTCAGAGGCCATTAATGGCTACATACTACTCCGCGTCGTGGGCGTGCCGTAATTCATCCATAATTTCGGACATTTAGGTTGCTTTCTTGTCTTTTCTCTAGATGCTTCCATGATCAGCAATGCTTAGGTAAGTATTCTAGCATGTTCCTCCACAAATCGGCATACAGTTACGTAATTTTTTGGTAAAAAAAAAAAGAAAAAAACCAAACGCCCTAGCACAGTACGAGAAGGCAGCCGAGTGGTGGCGCTAGCCCGGGGCTGGGGGCTGCGGCGTCCACGGCTTGGCCGGATGCGGATCCCCGGTACCGCCACTAACTGGGACGGACCACGCCGCACCGGCGGAGCCCACTCCCTGGCGACCCCGCGCTGGGGGAGGGGCAGGCCACCGCAGCCCCGGAGCCCCGCCCCCGACGCACGCGCGCACCGCCCTCCGCCGCGCTCCGGGACTTCCGGGAGAGCCGGAAGGGCCCGCCTCTGCGGGGCGGGGCCTGCGCGGTGACGTAGCCGCCTGGAGCGCTCCGTCGGCCGGCGTCGGCGGGCGCGCCGAGGGTGGGGGTTCCGTGTGCTCGGTCGGCGGGGTGACACGCCCGAGCGTTGTCGCAGCAACATCTCAGGTCTAAGTGCGAGCCGCAGCACTTGGGACCCCGGAAAGGGAGTGTGCGCCCGTCCATGTCCGGGGAGGGGGCCCGCAGTGCCCGGCCCAACCCGGTGGGGTGTCCCCTGGTGCCTAGGGGACCTTGGGGAGTGTCCCTGCAGGTGTCCGAGGAGGACGCCGCGGCCGGAGCTGTGTGCGGGGGTGGGGAAGGGGTCCCCAGCTGGTTGTCAGTGGCGGGAGCGCGGTGATGCGGAGGCGAGGTTTTGGGGGGCTGCCTGCCGCAGCCTCTAGCCGTGGGCAAGTTACGTCATGGCCCGGAGGCGCGGCTTCGCCACCTGGGAAGTGGGAACTGGGAACTGGGGCCGTGGCGGAGCTCTGGTGGACGCTGCAGGTGATGCTGCGGCGGAACTGGGCAGCACGGGCCGGGTGGCCGCCGCGGGAACACGCACGCTTGCTTCCAGCTAGGGGCGCAGGTCTGGGAGGTGCACGGCTGCCTCCCGCGGCTGCGTCTCCGGTTTGCCGTGCGCTTTGTCCCTGCGTGTCCGGGGTAGGAGTCAGAGGGCCCGGGTGTGGGGGGGTGGTCACGGTTCCCAGGGGAAGCAGGACGCCTGAGCCCGCCCAGGTGGGAAGCAGAGGGACAGACAGCTGTGCTTTGAGGCTGCTGTGCCTAAACAGGCCGAAGGGACCAGGACCCCCGCAGACCCGGATGAAATTCGGCGGGCACCCCCACCCGCTGGGTTCGGAGCCCGAGGCCCTGGGACTCCACTGCTGGGAGTCAGTGGGCCTAGTCGAGCTGTGGTTGGTTCTGCCAGGCAGGCACGCGCTCCGCCCAGGCGAGCTCCCAGAGGGGCAGTGGGAAGCCACCACAGGCCCTGGTCAGCCAAGCCTGAAACAGAAACGACCCCCTCTCCCCTCTCCACATTTTTTTTTAAAGAGGCCAGAGAACAGTAGAAGATGGCCCAACCACTGCTTTCCCAGGTGTATTAGCAGGGAGCTGGATGGGAAGTGGAGCAGCCAGGACTCCAATGGTGCTCATATGGGATGTCGGCACTGCAGGCAGCGGCTTTACCTACTACACCACAGCACTGGCTCCTGTAAATTTTATTTTATTTATCAAAGTATTCAAGCCACACTTGTTTACTGGGTTAAAAAATTAGAAATCAGAAGGAAAAAAATGTTGAACCATCTGATGGTTATGTGGGTGTAGATTTTCATTAAAACTCATTTAACAAAGGTGCAGATATTATATGTAAATTATACCTCAATGAAGTTTTTATTTAAGCATTTTTTTAAACTTTTTTTTATCTTTTTATTTTTTTTGACAGAGTGGACAGTGAGAGAGAGAGAAAGGTCTTCCTTTTGCCGTTGGTTCACCCTCCAGTGGCCACCGTGGCTGGCGCGCTGCAGCTGGCGCACCGCGCTGATCTGAAGCCAGGAGCCAGGAGCCAGGTGCTTCTCCTGGTCTCCCATGCGGGTGCAGGGCCCAAGCACCTGGGCCATCCTCCACTACACTCCCTGGCCACAGCAGAGAGCTGGCCTGGAAGAGGGGCAACCGGGACAGAATCCGGCGCCCCGACCGGGACTAGAACCCAGTGTGCCAGCGCCGCTAGGGGAGGATTAGCCTATTGAGCCACGGCGCCGGCCTATTTAAGCATTTTTTATTTAAAAACTCCAGAGCCAGGATTACGGCACAGCTGATTAAGCTACTGCCTGCAATGCCGGCATCCCATATGAGCCCTGATTAGAGTCCCGGCTGCTCCTCTTCCGATCCAGCTCTCTGCTGTGGCCTGGGAAAGCAGTACAAGATGGCTCAAGTGCTTGGGCCCCTGCACCCTTGTGGGAGACTGGAAGGTGTTCCAGGCTCCTGGCTTGGCTTTGGCCTGGCCCAGCCTTGGCCTTTGCAGTCATTTGGGGAGTGACTCAGTCGGTGGATAGTCTCTGTAACGCTGCCTTTCAAATTAATAAACCTTAAAAAAAAAACCTTTTTTGGTTTTTGTTTTTGGCTCTGCTTGGTCTCCTGCAAACAGGAAGGTACGGCACGGGCTGTAACTCCCCTGCTCCCAGCTTGCAGCCCCGTGGGCTCCGTGGCTCCCCGGGGGAGAATTCTGCTTCATCCTGCACAGTCCCGGTCCAGGTGGCCAGGCCGCAGGATGCGGCTGCAGGTAGCCCGTTTCCAGGAGAGAGAGAGGGGCTGGGCAGCCACGAGCGGCAGCAGCTGGAGCGCAGGACACCGGGGAGCTGTCAGGGAGACGACCTTGTCACAGCAGAGGTCATGGTGGCTGGCTGGCCTCACACTGCGGCCGGTCTGCTTAGCTCTTTGAACAGTCAGAACGCCAACACCCTTCTCTGTACTTAGTCACCTTGCCGAAGGCACTGCCGCCTGAGGACAACGCTGGGCATGGGTCTTAGTTACGGTGCCAGTGCAGGGTGGCCAGCAGAGCAGCAGGTCAGGGTTCAAATTCTAGCTGTGTGTGAGAGCCAGCTTGACCTCTGTAAGCTGGCCTGTGAAATGGGCAGTTACAGCCGCCTTCCCAGGGGCTTGTGGGCCTGCGGGGTGCGTCAGGTGTTCAGTCGCAGCTGTCAGTGAACACTCAGTCAAGGAGGCCCAGCTCTGACCCACTGCTGCCACCAGCGAAGTGGCTGGAACCCAGCCCCGGCTCCCTTCCTCTGTGGCTGGAACCCAGCCCCGGCTCCCTTCCTCTGGGCAGAAGTAAGGCACCCGAGGGGCTCCCTTGGATGGAAAACACTTCGATGACCTGCTGGGCTGAGCCCCCGCCCTCCCCGCGAGCCTGCCCCGTGGTGGCTGCTCTGGGCTGAGCCCCCGCCCTCCCCGCGAGCCTGCCCCGTGGTGGCTGCTCTGGCTGCCAGGCCCAGAGACCCATGTAAGCTGCAAAGATCAAATTCAGTGCGGAAGCCAGCTGCCGGAGGCGGGCCCGGGGCGCTGCCCTCCGTCCTCCTCCGCTCTGGGCTCGGTTCTGCCTCTCTGCTCACCTGGCCCCTTCCCTTGCCTGGACTCGTGGTTTGCCCGTGGCCCACGTGTGGCTGCTGTCCCAGCCTTCGCAGGGCTGCTCAGTGTTGGACTGTGCCAGGGTCCTGGGGCAGAGCGTCTGGTGGCCCAGCTTGGATCGGAGTCAGCCCAGAGCAGGGAGCTGTGCTGGGACCAGCAGTGGGTGTGGCCCGCTCTCTCAGAGCCTCTGGAGGACAGGCCGAGGGGCCACCGAGCTGTCATTCCCAGCTCTCTGCTCAGCTGTCTGTCTGCTCGTCCACACTGGCTCCTGGTTGGCATATTTCAGCGTATTCCTGTGTGCGTGTCTGGGTCCAAATTTCCCTCTTCTCATGTGGACAGAAGTCATTGGATTAGGGCCCACCCTAATAAACTCAGTTGTTTCTAAAAGAAAAAAAGATTTATTCATCTGAAGTGTCAGCGCTCTTCCATCCACTGGTTCTCTTCCCCAGATGGCTTGGCCAGGTGGAGGCCAGGAGCCAGGAACACCTTTCCAGTTTCTCACATGTGTGGCAGGGGCTCAAGGACTTGCGCTGCCATCGCAGGCGCATTAGCAGGGAGCTGGATCGGAAGTGTAGCAGCCGGGGGCCGGCGCTGTGGTGTAGCGGGTAAAGCTGCCACCAGCAGTGCCAGCATCCCATATGAGTGCCGGTTCGAGACCCAGCTGCTCCACTTCTGATTCAGTTCTCTGCTAGGGCCTGGGAAAGCAGCAGAAGATGGCCCAGGTGTTTGGGCCCCTGCACCCATGTGGGAGACCTGGAAGAAGCTCCTGGCTCCTGGCTTTGGACTGGCCCAGCTCTGGCAGTTGCCGGATTTATTTATTTGAAAGGCAGTGTTTTATACACACACACACACACACACACACCCCTTCCATCTGATAGTTCACTCTCCCAGATGGCCACAGTGGCCAAGGCTGGGCCAGGCTGAAGCCAAGAGCCTGGAACCTTCCCATGTGGGTGACAGGGGCCCAAGGACCTTCCCACGTACATTAGGGAGCTAGATTGGAAGTGGAGCAGCCAGGACATGAACCAGCAGGGATGCCGGCGTCGCAGGTGGCAGCCTAACCCACTGTACCACAGTGCCAGCCCCAGAATGGCTTCTTAACACATGTGCATATGTAGAAATCAGTTAAGATGGCAGAGTTGGAGGTAGAGGTGGGATGTGTCTTGGTGATTTCTTACAACGGCATATGAGTCTACGGTTAAAACATTTTCACTGATAAGAGGAGGCCATTCCACGGGGCCGGTGCTGAGGCATAGCGGGTAAAGCCGCCGCCTGCAGTACTGGCATCCCATATGGGTGCCGGTTCACGTCCTGGCTGCTCCACTGCTGACTCAGCTCTCTGCTGTGGCCTGGGAAGGCAGTAGAAGATGGCTCAGGTCCTTGGGCCCCTGCATCCCCATGGGAGACAGGAAGAAGCTCCTGGCTCCTGGCTTTGGATCGGCACAGCTCTGGCTGTTGTGGCCATCAGGGGAGTGAACCAGTGAATGGAAGACTTCTCTCTCTCTCTCTCTCTCTCTCTCTCTCTCTGCCTCTCCTTCTCTCTGTGTAACTGACTTTCAAACAAATCTTTTTTTTTTTTTTTTTTTTTTTTTTTTTTTTTAAGAAGAGGCATTCTGAAGGAGTCGCGAGCCACGAGAATGTCTGACATCGTGTTGAGCCGGCTTCCGTGCAAGGTGATGCTGTAAACACGTCCCCATGTCTCTACAGCCCTTGTGGGAAGCACTTAGGGGCTACACAGCACTCTATGGTGCAGGCATAAAGTGGTTTACTTACCCATCCCCTTTGGGTCATTAGGTGTTTCCTAAATGTTTCACAAGTGCCAACAACGCCCTAGTGCGTGCACAGTCTCCCCGGGACACACGCCAGGGCGGAGGTACCGCGCATAGGTACTGGACCTTTCTGTTTTGTGATTTACTGCATTTGCTCTACTGATTTAAGATGATACCTTAGATTATTGCCACGCGGAAGGTGCAGCTTGGCCTTCCCCCTAGCGAGCCGCAGTTCAGATGTGCAGGGGAGAAGAGGGAGGCCTCCAGCCGCACCTACCTGAACGGCCGCGCATACCTGGGCCCTGCGAGGCGGTGACAGGGGCAGCAGAGCACGCGGGAGCTGCCACAGGCGTCCCCGCCCACCGTGCCCTCAGGCCCCCAGCTGGAGCCGAGGAGGGGGCTCGCACACACCCAGCAGCTGTCACCCCCTCTTCTGGCTCAGAAAAATGGCGGAGAAAGCACCCGGTCTGCGGTTCCCAGAGGGCGGCCCTGGGCCCCAGGCCCGGGCACCACACAGGCAGCCCCCAGGGGAGGTCCCCCAAGCTCCGCCTGCTGTCCTGGGCTGTCCGCATTTCTCCCCAGTCACCGGTGGCCTTCCATGGAACTTTGAAGATTTTATTTCATTAATTTGACATTTTGGGGGGCCGGCGCTGTGGCGTAGCGGGGTAAAGCCGCCACCTGCAGTGCCAGCATCTCACATGGGCGCCGGTTCTAGTCCTGGCTGCTCCACTTCCAATCCAGCTCTCTGCTATGGCCTGGGAAAGCAGAAGATGGCCCAAGTCCTTGGGCCCCTGTGTCCACATGGGAGACTTGGAAGAAGCTCCTGGCTTCAGCTTGGCATAGCCCTGGCTGTTATGGCCATCTGGGGAGTGAACCAGTGGATGGAAGATTCTCTCTCTCTCCCTCCCTCCCTTTTTCTGCCTCTCCTTCTCTCTCTCTGTAACTTTCTTTCTTTCTTTCTTTCTTTCTTTCTTTCTTTCTTTCTTTCTTTCTTTCTTTCTTTCTTTCTCTCTTTCTCTCTTTCTCTCTTTCTCTCTTTCTCTCTTTCTCTCTTTCTCTCTTTCTTCTTCTTCTTCTTCTTCTTCTTCTTCTTCTTCTTCTTCTTCTTCTTCTTCTTCTTCTTCTTCTTCTTCTTCTTTTTTTTTGACAGGCAGAGTGGACAGTGAGAGAGAGAGAGACAGAGAGCAGAGAGAAAGGTCTTCCTTTTCCATTGGTTCACCCAACAATGGCCGCTGCGGCCGGTGTGCTGCGCCGATCCGAAGCCAGGAGCCAGGTGCTTCTCCTGGTCTCCCATGCGGGTGCAGGACCCAAGCACTTGGGCCGTCCTCCACTGCCTTCCTGGGCCACAGCAGAGAGCTGGCCTGGAAGAGGAGCAACCGGGACAGAATCCGGCGCCCCAACCGGGACTAGAACCCAGGGTGCCGGTGCCACAGGTGGAGGATTAGCCTATTGAGCCGCGGCGCTGGCCTGTAACTCTTTCAAATAAATAAATAAATCATTAAAAATTGACATTTTATTATTAGATTTGATTTTATTCATCTGTTTACAGTTTATTCTTTTACTTCATTTCTTTGCAGTCTTAGCCTTCTGCAGTTTGGATCGCCAGGTAAAATACAGGTGCAACAGAACACCTGCTGGGGCAGGTGGAAGCAGCTGGTCCCTGCGGGCTGCTGCGGGGGAGGGGGAGGGGCAGGGGCGGGAGGTGCCCGGCTGGCGCCAGCGTGGTCGGAGGCCCAGCCTCCTGTCCCAGCCGGGCAGCAGCCACAGACCCTGGATTCTCCACCCTGAGAGTCCTGTAAGCCAGCAAGCTCCAGAGATCTGGGCAAATCGCTGGCCCCGGGTCCTTCACCTGTGAGCCGGGGCCCTTGTCTGGGTCGCAGGCCCTACGCCGTGTGAGAGCAGCCGGGCCACTCCGCCTCGCACATGCCCTTCCCCTGGGCATCCTGCCTGAGCCGTGGTGCATGTAACAGTCACCACTCTAAGTGGATAACACATGGGCTTTTTTGAAGATGTATGTATTTATTTATTTATTTGAAAGGCAGAGTGACAGAGGAAGGGACAGACAGATCTTCCACTGGTTCACTCCCCAAGTGGTCACAGCAGCCGGGCCTGGGCCGGTCAGAATTTTCCTGTGGAAGGCGACTCGGGTGTGGCCTCCTCTGAGGCCAGTCTAGCTTCCTTGGTGGCTCTGGGGCGACTCTGTGGCTCCCCTTCATTGGATCTGGGGCCTCCAGGTGCTGGGGGCTGCAGGGAGGCGTCTAAGGAAGGCAGTGGGTCCCCTCCCGGAGCTGGGGAATGCAAAGGGCAGGGGCTGGGAGAGGCGCGTGGGGCCAGCACTCAGGGATGCAGGCGGAGGTGTGAGCTTCCGTCCACGTGGCCAGGAGAATCTGCAGGTGCGGGAGAACAGGCTCAGGTGGGGGAGGGGGAAGTGTGGGCAGGTGGGTAGTGCACCTGCTGGGAAGGGGCCCTGCTTGCAGGTGGGCGGGGGCAACAAATAGAGTCACAGCTCTCGCAGGTGCTCCCTGAGCCTGGGGCCGGGTGGTGGGGCTTAGCGGGCAGAGCTTCACCTGTGCCGCCATCATCATCTTCTCTGAGGCTCCCCTACACTGCCCCTCCCCACGCTAGCCCCGTGGGAGTCTCGACTCTGAGGCTTTGAGCTCACGGGACCGGGACGCCGCCTGTCGCAGGGCAGGAAGGTGGAGTAGGAGAGCGGTGGTTTCGTTCCTGCCATCCTTCCTGTTGGTTTTGCCTTGTAAGTAAAGCGTCTCAGCCAGCACCCCCCACCCCCACCCGTGCTAGTCACGTCACCCTGCACCTGCTGCGTGTCTCACCGCTGCTCACTTCGGGCCCCAAGCCGGCTCACGCCACTGCAGCCAGTAATCATCAAACAACAACAAACTTAGCGCAGTTGGTTAAATCGCTGCCTGTGATACAGGTGCACTGAGTAGAGAACCGGGCGCTCCACTGCTGATCCAGCTTCCTGCTAATGCACCTGGGAAAGCAGCAGCAGATGGCCCACGTGCTTGGGTCCCTGCACCCATGGGGGAGACCTGGAAGAAGCTGCTGGCTCCTGGCTTCAACCTGGCCGTTGTGACCATAAGGAGAGCAGAAAAATCTCTCTCTGTTTCTCCCTCTCTCTCTCTCTCCAACTCTGCCTTTCAAATAAAACAATAAATTCTTTTTAAAAATAATGCCACATTAAAAATTCAAATACTAAAGCAGTGATGTTCCCTTCCACATTTTCTGGGAGCACATGGAAGCTCCTGCAGATGGGTGTAGCGTGCAACTGCTCACCCAGAATTCAACTCTTGCACGTAACGCTGCCCAGAAGTCAGTCCTCGCAGGCTGAACGGGTCGGAGGGCTGAGATGTTCCTTGTTGCCCCGTGGCTTCTCCCCACGGCTCGGCTGATTGCCGTTTGAACACATAATGTGATGTCTGTCCACGCCCACACCTGCACCCGCACCTCCCTGTGTTTTTCACAATCTGATAGGTAGAAAATGGTCTCTTACCTTAAATGTATTGAAAAACTCAGAGCTGAGCCGAGCTTTCAGTGCGTCTCCTCCGTCTCCTCCTGCTCTGTGTTGTTTGCCCTTCCTGGCCGGTTGGTTGTCTGTGGCTTGTTGATTTCTAAGCATCTGTGGTTAAGGAACTGTGCAGGTTGGCTCTGCTAGTGTTGCGAGTTTCCCCTACCATACCTCTTATCTTTATGCATTTTTGCCACAAGGGAGTTTCACTTTTTTTTTTTTTAAGATTGACTTATTTATTTGAAAAAGCAGAGTTAGAGAGAGAGAGAGAGATATCTTTTATCTGCTGGTTCACTCCCTGGATGGCCACAATGGCTGGAGCTGTGCCTATCAAAAGCTAGGGGCCAGGAGCTTCTTCCGGGGCTCCCACGTGGGTCCAGGGACCCAAGGACTTGGGCCATCTTCCACTGCTTTCCCAGGCCATGGCAGAGAGTTGGATCAGAAGTGGAGCAGCTGGGGCTCGAACCGTCATCCATATGGGATGCCAGCACTGCAGGCAGCAGCTTATCCACTATGCCACAGCGCCAGCCCCCACAGCAGTCTTGTAATCTCATAGTCTGGCGTGCTGGGAAGAGAGTGCTGGGAGTCAGGAAAACAGCAGCCAGGGCCTTAACAGTCGGAAGATTTGCTTTTTCCTTTAAAGATGTCTTAATTTATTTAAAGAGCAGCGTAACTGACAGAAGAGAGAGAGAGAGATAGAGGGAGGGAGAGAGAGAGGGAGAGAGAGAGAGAGAGAGAGAGAGGGAGAGAGGGAGAGAGAGAGAGAGAGAGAGAGAGAGAGAGGGAGATCTTCCGTCCATCTGCTAGTTCACACCCCAGTTGCTCACAACAGCCAGGGCTGGGCCAAGCCAAAGCCAGCAGCTTGGGCTCCGCCCAAGTCTCCCACAAGAGCGGCAGGGACTCAGGGACAGGCACTTGTGCCCTCATCTGCTGCCTCCTGGGGTGTGCAGCGGCAGGAAGCCGCATTGGAAACGGAGAAGCTGCCACTCAACAAGGCACTCTGGTGAGGGGGGTGGGTGTCCCAGGCCACAATGCCCGCCCCAAGAAGGTTTTACACATCCAGCAAATGCAAAGGTAGATTCCAGGATACTTGACATTAAAAAAAAATTATTTATTTAAAGACAGAGTTACAAAGAGGCAGGGGAGAGAGAGAAAACCATCTTCCATCCACTGGTTCACTCCCTACATGGCTGCAACAGCCAGAGCTGTGCTGATCCGAAGCCAGGAGCCGGGAGCTTCTTCCAGGTCTCCCACGTGGGTGCAGGGGCCCAAGGACTTGGGCCATCGTCCACTGCTTTCCCAGGCCATAGCAGAGAGCTGGATCAGAAGTGGAGCAACCAGGACTCGAACCTGTGCCCATATGGGATGCCAGCACTGCAGATGGTGGCTTTACCTGCTACGCCACAGTGCCAGCTCCAAAACTTGACATTTTGACAACCCTGTACTTTGCTCAAGACAGAACATGTCCTTCCATGTTTATGTCCCTCAGCCAAGTTTACAGCTTTCCTTTAGAGACCTTGTGCAGATCTGTTGATAAATGTATTCCTCAACAGTGTGTCCTGGGGCCAGCGCTGTTAAGCCATGGCCTGCTGGGCCGGCATCCCACATGGGCACAGATTCAAGTCTCAGCTGCTCCTCTTCCGATCCAGCTCCCTGCTAATGTGCCTGGGAAAGCAGTGGAAGATGGCCCAAGTGCTTGGGCCCCTGCACCTGTGTGGGAGACCTGGAAGATGCTCCTGACTCCTGACTTCTGTCTGCCCCAGCCCTGGCTCTTACAGCCATTTGGAGAGTGAACCAGCAGATAGAAGACCTCTCTCTCTCTCTCTCTCTTCCTCTCCACCTCCCCCTCCCCCTCCTCCTCCCTCTCCCTCTCTCCCCTCTCTGTAACTCTGCCTTTCATATAAATCAATCTTTAAAAGGAAAGAGCCCAGTTTGTCCTTGGTATTTTGTGTTCTGACTGCTCGTATCAGCTACAGCTCTCTCTTTTTGACAGGCGTTGCACCCCAACTGCCTGTAGCCCCGCAGCGGCTCCCTGGTTTTAGGAGGCGGCACCCCAGGTTTCCCAGCCAGCACCCCCACCCCGCCGCCGTCCGGCGCGGGTGCCTACACCTTCTCATGTCACTGCTGCCTGGCCCGATGGTGCTTACACATCCTTGAGATCCTAGCTTAGGGGAGCCTCCCTCCGGGAAGGGGGCCTTGGGATCTAACAGGGTTCCTGTGCTATACTTCCTGGGTGACAACACAGTGAGTGCGACGTCTGGGCTGGGGGGGGGGCGGGGCGCAGGGCTCTGCCTGTCTGTCTCAGCTCTGTCTCCCCAGCCCCAAGGGTGAATTCAGGGCACGTGGGCGCCCTGGCGTGCCCCGCCCCCGGAGCTTCCAGGCATCTGGGGCAGAGGACATGGAGGCAGGGAAAACCCACACGTTGTGGGGGGGCCTGCCTGGCCTGAATCTCCCCAACAATGACGCTCATTCTGCGTCATTCTGATTGGAAGGAGACTCCGCTCCCAGGAGGATGTTTGGAGGTTCTGGCGCTGTTAGTAGCGATTTTTCTGCAGGGCAGGTGGCAACGTTGGGTTTGCCGTGG
The DNA here is from genome assembly GCF_051225735.1 of Oryctolagus cuniculus. Lineage (NCBI taxonomy): Eukaryota > Metazoa > Chordata > Mammalia > Lagomorpha > Leporidae > Oryctolagus > Oryctolagus cuniculus. Next base: position 182,425,304 of record NC_142868.1, read on the forward strand.
AGAGAAAGACCAGGACAAGGAACACTGCCATCTGACGGCAGCCAGACGTGCACTGCAGGGACACAGCTGGTTCCACCCGTGCAGTTCCTCTGTGAACCCTTCTGGGAATGAGTGGAGCAGGCATGGACCAGGTACGCGGTGGGGAGCTCCAGCAGTACCCACTACGGGAAGGAGCTGTGCTTGCCTCTGATTTCTGCGTGTCGGGTGTTCCAAGATGTCCATAAAGAAGGCAGGTAATTTGCAGACTGTGATGGACTTCTCGCTAAGTTTTATGTGAGCTTTCCCATGATGGCGCTGCACGGCATGGCCACCAGGGGGCGCGGCCGGCCTAGTGTCAGGGATTGTGACCACCAGCTCGAGAGCTAAGGCCTTGGCGTAAAGGGCAGGTTTAGTTCCAGGGCCGGGAACCGTCTCCGGACCTTTATGATGACAAGAATCAGTGCCACCTCTCACTGACCCCGGTCTTGGCTCCCTGGATGGGGGGAAGCGTCTGTCTCTCGCTCTGGCTCTGGCTTTCATGGAAGGCACACACCTGACTCCCTGGGCCCGGTGCTTCCCTGCCGCTGAGCCCTTGTGGGTGCCCCGGGGTCAGCAGTGAGTGGGACGTGGCCCTGCCCTGGTGGAGCTCGCCCCAGCCTTGCTGACCCTCAGGGGCACACAGAAACATGGGGGTCCGGAGGAATACCCAGCCCTGCAAAATAGTCAAGAGCTCCGTCTGGGAACGCTGGTTACTGGCAGGTGCACCCGTTCAGGAAGTCCCCCGCCCTGGCCCTGCTCATCCGCCCCAGACCCATCTGGATGCCTGTGCTGCCCAGGCCCTGCCCTGGGCCCTGGCGCAGCCATGATCCCTGTTCCAGGAAGCACTCGGTTTGGTGGTGGTGATGGTGGGGAGAGGGGAAGGCGGTGATGAGTGCCAGGAAGAAACTAAGCGAGGTGAAGGGATTGAGGGTGCTGGACTGTTTTGTAGGAAGAAGCCCAGGACATCTCTGAAGAGGCTAATTTTGAATGGAGGGGCCGGCACTGTGGCATAGCTGGTAAAGCCGCTGCCTACAGTGCCAGCATCCCACATGGGCGCCGGTTCAGATCCCAGCTGCTCCACTTCCGATCCAGCTCTCTGCTGTGGCCTGGGAAAGCAGTGGAAGATGGCCCAAGTTCTTGGGCCCCTGCACCCATGTGAGAAGACTGGGAGGAAGCTCCTGGCTCCTGGCTTCAGATCAGCTCAGCTCCAGCTGTTTCGGCCATCTGGGGAGTGAACCAGCAGATGGAAGACCCCCCCCGCCGCCACCGCTCCTTCTCTCTAACTCTTTCAAATAAATAAATAAATCTTAAAAAAATTTTTTTGAATGGAGACCTTGGTGAGGCAAAGGAATAAGACCACCCAGAGAAGGCAGTGGGGACAGGACATGTGAAGCCGGGTGGCCGTGTGTGTGTGTGTGGGAGTGTGTATATGTGTGTGTGTGTGGAGGGGAGTGTGTGGGAGTGTGTGTGTGGGAGTGTGGGGGGAGTGTGTGTGTGAGTGTGGGAGTGTGTGTGTGGAGTGTGTGTGTGTGGGAGTGTGTGTGTGGGAGTGTGTGTGTGTTTAGGTGTGTGTGTGTTTGGGTGTGTGTGGGGGAGTGTGAGTGGGGGTGTGTGTGGGAGTGTGTGTGTGTGTGTGTGTTTGGGTGTGTGTGTGTGTGTGTGTGTGAGTGTGTGTGTGTGAGTGTGTGTGAGTGTGTGAGTGTGTGTGTTTGGGTGTGTATATGTTTGGGTGTGTGAGTGTGTGTTTGGGTGTGTGTGTGGGAGTGTGTGTGAGTGTGTGTGTTTGGGTGTGTATGTGTTTGGGTGTGTGAGTGTGTGTTTGGGTGTGTGTGTGGGAGTGTGTGTGTGAGTGTGTGTGTGAGTGTGTGTGTGTGAGTGTGTGTGAGTGTGTGAGTGTGTGTGTTTGGGTGTGTATATGTTTGGGTGTGTGAGTGTGTGTTTGGGTGTGTGTGTGGGAGTGTGTGTGAGTGTGTGTGTTTGGGTGTGTATGTGTTTGGGTGTGTGAGTGTGTGTTTGGGTGTGTGTGTGGGAGTGTGTGTGTGAGTGTGTGTGTGGGAGTGTGTGTGGGAGTGTGTGTGGGAGTGTGTGGTGTAGACCCTGCAGGGGTGCACGAGCCTTGCAGCCTTCGCTGTGTGCCGGGAGTTCCGTGTTGGTGGGCTGGCATTGGCTGCCGAGGCGCGGGGGCCGCTGTGACCATGCGGGCACGGGAGGTGGTGGCTGTACATCCAGGACCCTCAGGGATTGCCCGTGGCACTGAACAGGGCTGTGTGGGTCAGAGCTGGCTGCAAATCATGGCTGCCCGGGCGTGGGAAAACCAGCACGGGGGCATGACCTGCCCGGGAAAACCTGTCCCTGTTGTTGGCTAAAAGCAAGTCCCAAGGAGCAACCACAGAGTCCGGAGCAAAGGGGACGCGCTCAGCCCTCCCGTGACAGGCGGCTGCCGCGGGGACAGCGAGTGGGGACTCTGCAGGCAGTGTTCCTCCCCAGCACGGACGGCCTCACCTCCCGGGCTCTGCTCACCCCCCGCCCCCCGGCCTAAGCCACGTCTCAGCTCGCTGGCTGGCCCGGCCCCACCCCGCAGCCCACAGCCTGCTCTCTGCCCCCTCCACCGGCGGGCAGTGTGGTCCCCTCCCTCACCATCCAAACAGAAGCAGGTTTGATCCATGCAATGTGGGTAAGAGGGGAAGCCAGCAGTATCCATGGAAACTGAGTGGCTCCGCCCTCTGCCCCCCAACCGTGGACCCTGCAGCAGTGCACGGAGACTGACCCCAGCCCCCTGCCATACCCCTCCCCCACCCCTCCTGCACTGCCCCTCCCCTGTCCCCCAGCTCTGAGCCTTGGTGGGACTCTCCGCTGCCTTGGTTCCAAGTGTCACTTCTAAGGCCACTCTCCCAGGGATCAGTCCCCAGTCCTGACCTCTCAGTGGCTTCACCAGTGGCTGCTTCTTTTTTGCGATGTATAGAATTCACGTCATAAAGTTCGCCACCTTAAAGTGCACATCCCACTAGGTTTTAGTATGTTCTCAAGGTTGTGCAAACATCAGCATTATGTGACCCCAGAATATTTTTGTCACCCCTCCCCAAAACAAGCCATGGGCTGCCCCTCCCACGCTGGTGTGCCCAGGCCGTGGCAGTCACTCACCTGCTCTGTGTGGATTCGCCTCCCTGGGAAAGGGCTGGTGTCTTATGTAGCCTTTTGTATCTGTTCTTCCCTCCAGCCTAGCTCCCCAGTGCTCCCTGTCTGTTGGACCTAAATAAAGTTTCAATGTGTGGCGGGTCTTACTCGCCCATCCACCTGACAGTTGGGTTGGCCCCACTTTTTGGCTCCTGTGAGTGAGTTGCTGGGACGTTCCAGCACAGGGCGTGTGTGAAGGGCTCCTGGGGCATTCGTGCCTCACAGGCTTAGTCTGTTTCCCTTGGACGAATCGCTCCCAGCGGTGTCTGCCCCTGGGAGGTGGCGCCCGCTCTCACTCTCGCGCCTCAGGGTCCAAACCCTTTCTCTCCCGTGTCTTGGACAAGGGCACGCAGTTGGCAGCCAGCCCCTGGTCGCTGTTCAACCCTGCTGCCGGGAATCCCCCGAAATCTCAGGTGGGTCACTTGCTCCCGGCACTGCAACACCACCCCCAGCGGAATCTCCGAGCCTCCCGTGGGGCCCCTGTGCAGGCATGACGCGTCCTCTCTGATCTCAGGCAGTGTCTTGAACATAAAGGTTTGCAAATTTAAGACAAGTTTCCTCCCTTTCTCTTTCCTCCCTCCCTCCCTCCCATCTATAATCTCTCTGTCTTCCATCAGCGCCCTCTCTCTCCCCCTCCCCCATTTCCCAGAAGGTAAAATAGCCCCCCAGGGCCTCCCTGACCTTCCAGTGCCCCCACCCCCACCATCTCTCCCCTCTCACGTGGGCTCACTCTAGCCCAGCTGACCCCCAAAGGCCCCGTGAGACCCCTCCCACCTCGGGGCCCTGTCCCGGCTTCACTGAGCGCTCCTCTCCCAGGTACCCACGTGGCTCTTTCCCAAGATGTGAGCATCTGGCGGTTACCCACTGGCGCCGTCTCTGGCCTCTCTCTAACCCATCCTCGGCCCCTTTCCTTTGTCCCCGCATCACGCACCGCTCTGGACATGGTGGGGATGCTACTTGTAGTCGTCCTCTCTCCTAGAACACATGCGCCACCTGCCTGGTTTTTTTCTTCTGTGTTACCTGCTCCCAGGCCCTTTGTGCTTAAGATGGGGCCAAGCACCAGACCGCCCAGTACAACGTGGGGAATGGTGGGTGAATGAGCGGGGACTGAGGAAGAGCAGTGGTTCCGGCGGCACCTGCCGGCTCCAGCCCTGCTGCGCGCTGACGAGCTGCCGTGGTGTCTCCGTATTTCACAGCTTCTCTGAATGCCACGCCATTGGTGCTGGGTTTTCTAAAGATTTATTTATTTGTTTGAAAGGCAGAGAAAGAGAGAGAGGGAGAGGAGAGAGAGCGAGGAGAGGTGTGTGTGAGAGAGAGAGAACAGAGAGAGAGAGAGGTCTTCCATCTGCTGGTTCACTTCTCTAGATGGCTGCAGCAGTTAGAGCTGCGCTGATCCAAATCCAAATCTGGAGCCAGGAGCCAGGAGCTTCCTCCAGGTCTCCCATGCAGGTGCAGGAGCCCACGCACTTGGGCCATCTTCTACTGCTTTCCCAGGCCACAGCAGAGAGCTGGGTTGGAAGAGGAGCAGCCGGGACTCGAACCAGCACCTGTATGGGATGCCGGCACTGCAGGTGCAGGCTACGCCGCAGTGCCAGCTGATTTCCCCATTTTGAACTTCTATTGACTTTCTCTGACTCTGCCACCTCCTTCGCACCATTCAAAACCGGATACTTTGCATTTAGTTAAATCCTTAGGACTGCGTACATGCTGCTCACTGCCAAGGCCAGCTTGTCCTCTGGGTTTCCTCCCTTGGACAGAGTTTTGCTCTTCCTCGGGCTCCTACTTGCTTGTTCCGTTCCCTGCAGAGTTTACGTTCATCACGATCCTGATCATTTTCCAGCGCTACACCATACGAGAGGTTCTTAGGAGCTTTTCCCCACATGCCACTTCTTACAATTTGCGATTGTGGTGGATTTATTTAGTTGTTTACTTTCCTAAACGTCTCTGTCATAGGAAGGCAGCCAAGCTTCTGGGAGAAGCGTTCAGTGTCCCCAGCACCTGGCACCCTGCTCTATGCCTGTCACACCACAGAGCTTCAACGTGCTCACGGCTAACAGCAGAGTGTGAGCTGGAAGCAGGCGTGGCCATGGGCGGACGGCGCTGGACGATTGTAGAATGGCTTCCAGAGCACACGGTCTCGAGCGCTCGGAAGCAGCCAGCCCTGCATGAGACTGCTTGCCCATCTTCCCACTGCTGCGGCCGCTGCGCTGCCAGCTGCCCCCACCGACCCGCAGCTTCTGCTCGGGGCTCTGGGTCAGCAGTTCAGCTCCACATCACTGGTTTGTTTGTTCGTTTGTTTATTTGACAGGCAGAGTCAGACAGTGAGAGAGAGAGACAGAGAGAAAGGTCTTCCTTCCGTTGGTTCACCCCAAAATGGCCGCCACAGCTGGCGCACTGCACCCATCCAAAGCCAGGAGCCAGGTGCCTCCTCCTGGTCTCCCATTCGGGTGCACGGCCCAAGCACTTGGGCCATCTTCTACTGCTTCCCCAGGCCACAGCAGAGAGCTGGATCAGAGGAGGAGCAACCAGGACTAGAACCAGCGAACATATGGGATGCTGACGCCGCAGGCGGAGGATTAGCCAAGTGAGCCACGGTGCCGGCCCCTATTTATTTAATTTGAAAGGCAGAGTTACAGAGGGGGAGACAGAGAGAGAGTGAGGAGTCTTCCATCTGCTGGTTCATTCCCTAAATGGCTGCAACAGCTGGAGCTGGGCCAAGATGAAGCCAGGAGTCAGGAGCTCCAGCTGGGTCTCCCACGTGGGTGGCAGGGATGCGAGCCCCTGGGCCGTCTACCACTGCTTTCCCAGATGCATTAGCGGGGAGCTGGCTCGGAAGTGGAGCGGCCAGGGCTCAACATGGGTACTCCTATGTAATGCTGGCTTTACATGTTTAACCTGTGCCACAACACCGGCCCCTTCACATATGTTTGTAAAAAGCAGCAAAAATGAGATCTTAGCGTAGATACTGGCTACAGCCTGCTGCTCACCTGTTACTGAGTCTGAGTGTGAGCATCTGTCCTTGGTGTCTCTGTGGCCTGAGGCCCCCTCACCATCCATGTGCCAGCCACAGGGCACAGGCCCTGCCCTGTCCTTGGGTGTGGGTAGGAGAAGCCCCTGCTGGCCCTGTGGGCCCGGCGCTCAGCCACCTTCAGGATGGAGGGCCTGCATGTGTCTTTGTCTCTCCCCTTTCCTGCCCCCTACTTGTGACCTGCAAGTAAAGCCTGTTGTCCCAGTGGGCAAGGCCAGGTGGGGGGCTTGGGCACGCATCCGGCTCCTGGAGTGCGCTCCCACCCTTTGTCCCCTCCCTTCCTGCACCGCGCCCCCGCCCCCGCCCTCCCCATCCCATTACTGGGTCTGGCCTCCAGTCCGCAGCTGAGGCAGCCGCAGGCCCCTGCGAGGTACTGAGCCCGGGCCTTTGTTTCGCGTCCACTTCACCGGGAGAGAGCAGAGGGCTGAAGGCCGCGGGGACAATGGCAAATGGCTGTCCCTCCCCGGCCCCGCTCCCTCCGCCTCCGTCAGGGGACTCTGCCTCTCCAAGCCAGCACTGGGCCTTTTGACAGCAGAGGGAGCAGCTGGAGTGGCAGGGGGGCTGCGGGGGTCGGGGAAGCAGGGCCTGGCCCCCACCTTGATGTCATTGTTCCCTTCAGCGTCCTCCAAGGCCAGGCCACCAGCTGCACCGGGCCCCATGGCCGCCGTTGCCAGGGTGGCTGGATGTGGTTGAAGTACCTTCCTCGGTGCTGGCTCCTGGGGAATTGGGAGACTCTCACAGGCCGTCCATGCCAACGCGCCGCTTCTTAAGGGGTGGGTGTTGGGCGTGGCGGTGAGGACACTGCTTGGGACACCCATAAAACCCGTGGGACAGACTCCCCGCTAAGGTGCACCCTGGAAGGCAGCCGGTGATGGCTCAAGAACTTGGGTCGCAGGCAGCCACGTGGGAGACCCAGATGGAGTTCCAGGCTCCTGGCCGGCATTTGGAAAGTAAATCAGTGAACCGTCTCCGTCCATCTCTCTGCCTTTCAAATAACATGAAGATGTAGGCGGCCCTTAAAGTCAGGATCGGATTTACACACAGCAAATTGCACAGCAGGCAAACGTGCCTTTGGTTCACTTTTGGCAAATGCACGTCTCTGTGTCACACACACCTGCACTCGCACACAACACGACACCCAGAAAGTCACCGCATCGGCCTGCTGAGACAGGGGACGCTTTCCTGACCCAGAGAATCCCCTGTGTCTGTCCCCAGAGGCAGTGTCTGCTCTCTTTCCCTGTAGATGAGGTCCCAGGGCCGCCACGCGGGGCGCACAGCGGGAGTTCTCCCAACTTCTCTTCTCCCCGCACCGGCAGCTCGCACCCTTCCCGGGCTGGCTAAGTCCGTCGCCTGTGGCTGTCACCCCTCGTCTGCTCACCGGTCAGGGGACAGGGCAGCTGTTTCCGCTTCGTGACAGTTGTGAGCACAGTCACGGCTAAGTTCCCGCAAGAGGCTTTTTGTGGATGAAAGCCTGGGACTAGAGTGGCTGGTCGCATGATGAGAGCATATTGACATTTTTAGGAAATTGTCAAACTGTTTTCCACAACACCCATCGCTTAACATTTCCACCAGCTGGGTACGAGCGTTCCAATTTCTCCCGATCTTTGCCAATGTTTGTTGTTTGTTGTTTTTTTGGTTTGGAGGTTTTTCCTAGTCATCCTACTAGGTGTGAAACTGTGTCTCATTGTGTGTGTGTGTGTGTGTGTGTGTGTGTATGTTTAAAGATTTATTTATTTGAAAGTCAGAGTGGCTGGTGTGTGTGTGTGTGTGTGTGTGTGTGTGGCAAGAAAGAGAGAGAGAGAGAGAATCTTCCATCCTCCTCCACTGGTTCACTCCCCAGGTGCTCACAACAGCCAGGGTTATACCAGGCTGAAGCCAGGAGCCAGAAACTCCATCTGGAACTCCCACATGGGTTGCAGGAACCCAAGGGCATGGACCATCATCTGCTGGCTCCCAGGCGCATTAGCAGCGAGCCAGCACTCCAGTCGGGATGCACGAGTCCCAGATGGTGGCTAAGCCCTCTCTGCCACGACGCCTGCCCACGTGGTGGCTTGGACTGGCATTTCCCGAGTGACTGCTGAGGCTGAGCGTCATGTTGTGTGTGTATCTGCCCATTTCTTATCTTTGCAGAAAGGCAAAGTATTCAGGTCCTTGCTCATTTAAAAGTTGAATTTTATTTTTAATGTCGAGGTGTAAGTGTGCCTTGTGTGCAGCAAATGCTAGACCTTTAGGGAGATGAAGACATTCACAAAGTTCATGGGGAATGGAATGAAGAGAGAAATTCGAGTGCACATTTTGGCACGGCAGGTTAATCCACGGTCCGTGATGCCTGCATCGGTATGGGAGTGCTGGTTCGAATCCTGGCCGCTCTGCCTCCTACCCAGCTTCCTACTAAGGCATCCGGGGCGGCAACAGATGGTGGCCCCACTGCTCTGGACTCAGCGACCCACGTGGGAGACCTGGAAGGAGGTCCTGGCTCCTGACTACAGGCTGGTCCAGAGAGACACACGGGGGAAGGAGAGAGAGAGGGAGAGAGAGACAGATCCCACCACTGGTTCACCCCCAGTTGTCCATAAGCCTGGAGCCGGGTCTCCCACATGGGTGGGAGGGACTCAGCCATGTGAGCCACACTCTCGGCCTCCAGGGTGCACATTAGCAGGAGCTGGAACTGGGCGTGGACCCAGGTGCTCTGATAGGGCATCTGAGTGTAACCATGAGCTTAATCGCTAGGCCAAAAGCCTGCCTTACTTAGCACATCTAATTCAGTAAAGTGCAAGATTGATTTCTTAGTTTTTCAGAGTGGAGGATTTTGCTTGCTAGATTTGCTGAGGCCTCAGGCTTGAAGTGTGCGACAGAATCCGTCTATGCCGTCTGCAGATACGGCCGAAGGTGTCAGACGGGAACCAGCGAAGCACACCCGGAGTGTGGTGTTCGGGGACTTAATTGGCCGCATGTTCCATGTCCGCTAACCGAGCCTCATTCAAATTGACACAGAAATGAAGAATGATCTGTTACAAGTAAATGTGAGATGTTGAAGTTATGTCTAAATGCTTAAAGACATGTAGATTCCGATTCTCCCAAAACTGATCAAAACCCAAATAAATTAGATTTTTCTCTGCACACAGAAGTCTCCTTGGACGCAGCCTCGCCCCCTGGTTAGCGTCGTAACAAAGGAAGAGGGTTAGAGGATCCACCCGGCGCTTTGCGGAGTCAGAAAGAATATTCCAGAATAATAATGCGCGTGCCCATCTTTTTGCCTTTGTAGTCGAGGACCTGTTCTTGCCGATGAACAGCTGTGTGACTGATTTCTCACGAGCTAGGAGTTTTCAATGGAGTTCAGAGGTCTCCGTCTCTAAAGTGTTGTTCGGAACTTGCTTTCTAAATAAACACTAAGTGTATTTGAAGAAAGGAATGTGTATACTGGCTGGAAGGATTCAATATGAAACTTTTCAATTTATTTATTTACTTAAAAGGCAGAGTTACAGAGAGAGAGGTCTTTCATCTGCTGGTTGACTCCCCAAATGGTTGCAATGAGCAGAGCTGGGCCAGGTCGAATCCAGGAGCCAGGCGCTTCTTCCAGATCTCCTAGGTGGGTGCAGGGGCCCAAGCGCTTGGGCCGTCTTCTACTGCTATCCAAGACACATCAGCAGGGAGCTGGATCTGACTTGGAGCAACTAGGACTTGAACAATGGCCCATAGGGGATGGCGGTGTCACAGGCGGAGGCTTAGCCCACTGTGCCACAACACCAGCCCCCTTGAACTTGACCTCCACTAGTTGTCTGGAAGGCACTCCAATGAACACCTCCAACACACAGACCTCAGTGTTGCCCCTAACACTCACTCCTCTCTCTATCAGGAAACAGAAACTTTGCCTTTCCCAGGACTGGGGCCCGAAACCTGGCTGCACCCTGCACCCTTCTGTTCCACCCCCGCTCCCCTTGGTTGGCACACCCCAGTGGCACAGGCTTCACAGTTCCGCTTCCTGGCTCCTCTGCCAGGCCCCTCCCCCAGTCTGTCCTTGACCTTGCAGCCACAAGGACCCTGGGCAAACTTCTCAAGCTGGGCCACTGATCCCTGGAATGACAGCCAGGTCCTGGGAGGGGGCGGGCCAAGAGCCCTGTCCCCTGCTGCTCTGTCCCCGCCCTCTTACTCAACAAGCCCGATCTCCTGGGGCCTGTGCCTGCAGTGCCCTTGCTCTAAAATCCACACCCCCCGTCTCCCTGGCCTCCTGCAGGCTCCTGCTCCCGGGTCACCAGGCTGCAGAGGCCTTCCCTGGCCACCTGTGCTGCAGGCACCTTTATGGTGATTTGTGACTCCCCAAGAGTTGCCAGGAGACCCGCAGGGAAGCACCAGGGTGCTTCCCTCTCCTGGGACCCGTGGTGCCCCCAGCTTGATGGACTCAAGTTCCAGGGTGTTGGCACCTGCCCCTGGTTCCCTGCTGAGTGCTGCCTCCTCGTCAGTGCACACACATACACACACTCACACACACACACACACACACACACACACACAGAGAGAGAGAGATCTTCCATTGCTGGTCATTCCCCAAATGACTACAGCACAGCCAGGAACTCCATCTGGGTCTCCTACAAGGGTGGCCGGGTTCCAAGTATTTGGCCCATCTTCTGCTGCCTTCCCAGGCACATTAGCAGGGAATAGTGGAACAGCCGGGACTTGAACTAGACTTCAATGTGGGATGCTGTTGTTACAAGCAGCAACTTAACCCGTGTGCCAGGATGCTGGCCCTCAGGTCAGAGGTCGCCTCCGTCCAGCCTGGGGGAGTCCTCTCACAGGTCCACAGCCCGTGCAGAAATCCAGGTGACGCGTGCATGTTTGGGTGCGCGGCCTCTGGCTTCCAGGCAGCTTCTAAAAGTTCAAGGCAAGGGGTCAGTGGGCCCTACAGGAGCAGGTCTTGAACCTGACCTTGAGTGAACGCTGAGAGCCAAGCAGGGGCAGAGGTAAGTGAAGGAGGACATGAGGGCGGTTACAAGGTGCTGCACTTGTGGGCCTTTGGCAGAGGTCAGGGTGCTACACGGAGGCCCTCAGCTCACAGCCAAGTGCCCGTGTTCAAATTCGGCCTCCAGCCCCATTCCGACTTCCTGCTGTTGCCCGCCTCACAAGGCAGCAGGTGATGGCTCAGATAATTGGGTCCCTGCCACCCACGTGGGAGACCTGCATGGAGTTGCTGGCTTTCCCTGGCTCAGCCCTGACTGCTGTGTGCATCCGGGGAAACGAACAAGGGGCCTGGAGCTCTCTGCACGCCTGCTTGTCTCTGACTCCTGCTCGCTGCCTTTCAAAATAAGAGATAAAAGGGGGGGAACAACAGATACAGAAAGATTTTAGATACATCAACTGGGGGCTGATGTGTGGTGTAGCAGGTTAAGCCACTGCCTCCAATGTCGGCATCCCATATGGATGCCAGTTCTTTTTTTTTTTGACAGGCAGAGTGGACAGTGAGAGAGAGAGACAGAGAGAAAGGTCTTCCTTTTGCCGTTGGTTCACCCTCCAATGGCCGCCACGGCCGGCGCGCTGTGGCCGGCACACTGCGCTGATCCAATGGCAGGAGCCAGGCGCTTCTCCTGGTCTCCCATGGGGTGCAGGGCCCAAGCACTTGGGCCATCCTCCACTGCACTCCCGGGCCACAGCAGAGGGCTGGCCTGGAAGAGGGGCAAGCGGGACAGAATCCGGCGCCCCGACTGGGACTAGAACCCGGTGTGCTGGCGCCGCAGGCGGAGGATTAGCCTAGTGAGCCGTGGCGCTGGCCTGGATGCCAGTTCTGCTGCATTTCTGATCCAGCTCTCTGCTGTGGCCTGGGAAAGCAGCAGAAGATGGCCTAAGTGCTTGGGCCCCTGCACCCGCGTGGGAGACCTGGAAGAAGCTCCTGGCTCCTGGCTTCAGTCTGTCCCAATCCTGCTGTTGCAGCCTTTTGGGGGAATGAACCAGAGGATGGAGGATCTCTCTCTCTCTCTCTCTCTCTCTCTCTCTCTCTCCTTTTCTCTTCTCTCTCTCTCTCTCTGGATCCGGATTAGAACAAACAGAGAAACAAAAGGGTACTTGCAAGTGCTGGGGAAGCTGGCACGGCCTGGAAATGAGGCAGGGAAGCTCGCGGGCCTTGCTGGTGCGGGTGTCTGCAGAGCCCTCCTTGTCAGCTGCACCTGTTGAGCATGTGAGGGGCTGGGGGGCCGTGATGTCAGGATTCGCTGTGCGCGTTCCGGCAAAAGCAGGAACTTGGAGAGGAACGTTTCCAACAAGAATCCCAAAAGCTGGCCGGCTGACGCACACGGGGAGCGTTGACTGAATGGCTCTGTGTCATGAGTTTGCAGATTGCATAAGCAGCTAAAAAAAAAAAAAAAAAAAAAAAGCAAGCAAGCAAGCAAGCAAAGGGCGGATAACGGGAAGGGGGATTGATGGAGAAGAGAAGCGGTCGGCCGGATCCTCTGAATAAAGTGTCGAAAACAGTGACTCCTAGCTTCCATTCAGCCGTCTTCGTAACAGCACAGGGGTCTCACACACACACACACACACACACACACACGCAGTGCACAGCCCAGGGCCGGGGGCTCCGTCCCTCAGCGTGTAGCAGGATTCCAGTCCCGAGACAAGCAACCAAGGCCTTTCCACAAGAAGCAGTCTTACTATGCCGGCCCAGGTGGGATTTCTTATCCAAAATCCTGAGCCCCCGATGAAGAAGCGTTTTCCCTTACCTACAGCTTTAGCCTCTTTGTCTCCCTTTTGTGCTCACCTGCATACGTCTGATTGGAGATTCTGTTACAAGGCGGCCACAGGATTGACACAGTACTGCCCATGTGAAGGTAGCCACGGAAGATTTTTTTTTTACACCCATACTGAGCTGTCTGGCAAGGGGTAACATCCCTGCTCTGCTAAGGAGCAGAACCGGAAATGGATCCCTAGAAGCAGCTAGGGTCTGAGTGGAAGCATTCACCGGGGAGCGGTAACGACATTTCATTCCCGGGCAGGTGCCTGCTTTTTCTCCTTCTGACCTTGGCAAGTCCTCTACCACAGCTGTAATCATGCCAGCTAGAAACACGTCGAATTAAAACACAAAGGCCTCCGCCCCGAAGATGCAGAGGACCGAGGCCAGTACTGTGGTGCAGCAGGTTAAGCCACTGCCTATGACGCAGATGTCCCATAGGGCCGCCGGTTCGAGTCCCAGCTGCTCTACTTCCCATCCAGCTCCCTGCTGATGCGCCTGGGAGAGCAGAGGAAGGTGGCCCAAGTGTTTCGGCCCCTGGCACCCATTTACCTGTTTAAAGTACTATATAAAATGGCCTCTGTCTGCTCACAGAGCCGTGAGGCTGTTACCACCGTCAGTTCCATCCAGAAGGGAGCCTGGGGGCTCGGCCGTCGCTCCCTACTTCCCGTCAACACCCCCGAGCCCGGCAGCCCGGCGTCTGCCTTCTGCCTCTGTGGGCTGGCTCACTCTGAGCATCTCACCCAGGCGGCAGCAGTATCGGTGCCCATCCTGATGTCCCACTGCAGGCACTAACCACGCATTCTCCAGCCACTCGGCAGGAGGCAGGCACGGGGGTGTCGCCACTGCCGGGCTATTGTGACGAATGGCGCTCCCAGTGGGAATCGACCACGAGCACACACGTTTTATAAAAACATGAGCATGCGTTTTGGGGTCCATACTCGGAACTGGGGTTGCTGGGCCTTGCGGGGATGGCTGCATTTCACTTTTTGAAGAACAGCCAAGTGGTTGAGGAGCGGCGTTCTGCCTTCTCCCCAGCAGCAAAATCGCCTTTTAGGTGCCAATATGTGAGCAGTAGGATCTTACTTGCCTTTTTTTTTTTTTTTTGACAGGCAGAGTGGACAGTGAGAGACAGAGAGAAAGGTTTTCCTTTGCCGTTGGTTCACCCTCCAATGGCCGCCACGGCTGGTGTGATGTGGCCGGTGCACCACGCTGATCCGAAGGCAGGAGCCAGGTGCTTATCCTGGTCTCCCATGGGGTGCAGGGCCCAAGCACTTGGGCCATCCTCCACTGCACTCCCTGGCCACAGCAGAGAGCTGGCCTGGAAGAGGGGCAACCGGGACAGAATCCGGCGCCCCGACCGGGACTAGAACCCGGTGTGCCGGCGCCGCAGGCAGAGAATTAGCCTATTGAGCCACGGTGCCGGCCTTTACTTGCTATCTTGAAACGCAAGGACAACACAGCTCTCTATACCTATGAGGGGTGGAAGAGACCTTTAACATAAAGCACATGGCACGGCTGCCGTTGTCACTCTGCGGCCGCCTGGGACACCCACCTCCCGTATTTTAGTGCCAGTTTGAATCCCAGCTGCTCCGCTTCTGATCCTACTCCCTGCTAATGAGACTGGGAAAGCAGCAGAAGATGGCCCAAGTGCTTGGGACCCTGCACCCACGTGGGAGACCAGGATGGAATTTCTGATTCCTGCTGTTGGTCTGACACAGCCCTGGCTATTGTGACTATTTGGGGAGTAAATTAGCAGATGGAGGGTCTCTCTCTCTCTCTCTCTCTCTCTCTGCCATTCGAATAAATAAATCTAATAAAAAAATAAATAAATCTAATAAAAAAATCAACTTACATAACATAAAAGGGAAGTAAAAGGAACGTAATTGAAACATTTTTGCAAAAGTGACTTTGAACTTGGAGACTGATCTTAGGCAAGTTGGACCTGCGCTGGAGGCAGCTCCCCAGAGACTCTGCCAAAGGCCCCAGCCCTGGCCCTGCTCCGGGGGCTGCTTTGAGGGGAAGGGCTTCCCCCACATGCAAAGGTTTGGGCCCATTTGTTAAAAACCAACTGAACTACCTTTCTGATGTCTTTGTACCCATCACGTGTGCACACAGGTGCGTGTGCAGGGTCACGGGCTCTCCATGCTGCCGAGCAGGTCACCATGCACCGGGTCGGCCTGGGCCTGGTGCCACTCCCTGGGCAATGGCCCTGGGCTGCGCAGGCCTCACGCAGGCTGCTCGCGTCTGCATCCGGGCTGCTCTGAGCAGCAGGCCTGCAAATGGAAGGCAGGCGCCTGGCAGGTGGGGCTGAACCAGCGGCCGCCGAGAGCCCACTTGAAGGCCATTGTTGGGCCTGGAGGAAGGAGGCCGGCCTGGCTTCTGAGTGCCTCTCCCACGGGCACTAATGGATGTGCATTACTGGAGTCCTTCCTGGCCACCACGTCACTCCCCCTACCCCAAGCCCCGGCTGGAGAACTCTGCATTCTTTTGGAAAAGCACAGTCATGCCTAAGGCCCTGACAAAGGCATTTCACCCACAAAGGGACCCTTGCGATCCCCGCTGAGTCAGAGTGGTGGCTGCAGGCACCAGGGCTCTGTCTGCGATGACAGGTGCAGGGAAGTCATCTCGGTGGGGCTGATGTATCTATAATGTCACAACATCTCCAGCAAAGACCCCCACCTCCAGGAAGTCCACTCTGATTGCACAGGAACAAACTCTCAGTTTGAAAAGAGTTTGGGATAAGGGAGTGGTTCTGAGAGAGCACGCTGTGCCTGGCAGTGCCCCACCTGCAGAGCTCCGGGTAAACAAAACAGAACCTGGCATTCCTCCCTTTCTCTCTCTCATTTTCCTTTTTTTAAAGATTTATTTTATTTATTTGAAAGGCAGAGCTACACACACACACACACACACACACACACACACGGAGGTGAGGGGAGAATCATAGGCTGGCTCACTCCCCAGCTGGCTGGAACACCTACTTAACCCGTTACATCACAATGCCCGCCCCTTCAGTGTTTTGACACATACTGATTGCATCTGTGTATGGGGCACCGTGCGAAGTCTCTATACACCAGCCAGTGGGTGGACTGGATACTTCTTTTGTTTAAAAAGTAGTTATTTGAAAGGCGGGGAGAGAGAGAGAGAGAGAGAGAGAGAGAGAGAGGATCTTCCATCCATTGGTTCACGCCCCAAATTCTTGCAGCCAGGAGGGAGCCTGGAACGCATCCCAGGCCTCCCGCACGGGCTGCAGGGACCCAGGCGCTTGAGTGGTCCCTGCTGCCTTCCAGGGTGCTCATCAGCAGGAAGCTGGGTCAGAAGTGGAGGAGTCAGGACTCGAACCAGGCATGCGGAGAGGGCAGTGGGCATCCCAAGGGGTGTCCTAATCACGACACCAAACACCTGCCCCTGACCCGGACAGTTATTTTCTAACATTTTTTGGAAGATTTATTTATTTATTTGAAAGGCAGAGTTACAGAGAGAGAGAGAGAGAGATTTTCCATCCGCTGGTTCGATCCTCAAATGACAGCGACCTCCGGGGCTGGGCCAGGCAGAAGCCAGGAGCCATGAACTCCACCCAGGTCTCCCACGTGAGTGCAGAGACCCAAGCACTTGGGCCATCGTCCCCTGTTTGCCCATGAATGGGACGCTTCTAAGGCACCCTGCAGACCCACAGGCCTCGGCACCAGGGCCTGCATTGAAACGGCCCCGGTGGCCACCTGTAGTAGGAGCCGCGATAATTAAGCAAGCAACGCCATGGGTCTCATCTGGGGTTTGGAGGGGATGCAAGAAGGGAGCAGGTCAGCCTGGGGGAGCAGGTGCTCGGGGAAACGGGGCATGAGAGACAGACACCGGAGCGCACACCCCGCAGCCGCCTCCATCCCAGAGCTGCAGTCCGGGTCTGAGCAGAAAACCGCGGGACATCAGCCCCACGCACATGTGCACCGGTCAGATGTGGAGGCCAAGGCCCAGGGGAGCCACCTCACCCGTGCCACGGCCAGGGGCCACAGGGCCGGGCCGGACCCCAGGTCACTTGAGCCCTCCTGCCACGCTCCCCCCAGCGCTGACTCTACTTTAGACCCCCAGGGAGGGGAGCCAATTCGGGGAGGGGGCCATGTCTCCAGACCCTCCCCCCGCCCTCTGCGGCTGTTGGCTTAACACACACGTTAGCGGATGCCCGCGGTCTCCAGGGTCTCTTCACCAGGCCCCTTTGGCTGCCATCAAGCAAATTAAAACCCATTTGAAGGTCAATTGAAACCTCTTTCATTCCCGTTCTCTGCACAAATTGATTCCTCTTTGCTCTCGGGGTCAAACGGGAGGCCGAGGAGGCAGCGGCTGCCGCCCTGAGGACAGGCTGTGTTGGGGGCTCGCAGCCGGTCCCGGGGCTGCCAGCGCACCGCTCGGCACCTGCCCCCCGAGCCCGGCAGGCTCCTCCCGGAGGAATTCCCATGCAGTCCTTCCTCTGTCGTGTGTCTTGCACGGGGTCACACACACTGTGAGGCGGGGCTTGGAATGTCCCCGGGGAACCCAGAGAGGTTCAGTCACTTGTCCAAGGTCACAGTGCCCAGGGTCTCCTCCTCCAAACCCTCAGGCTTGCCCAGGTTGCTGCAGGGCCCCATCAGCCACCCAGCAGCTCAAACAAGAAATCCAAAACCATCTGGAACCCCAGCTGTGCCCCCTGCCCTGTCGACTCTGTCGGGTGCGGGCCCTCTGCAGCCAGACCCGTCTTTGTGAGGGTTCTACCGGGCCGGCCCTCCATGGCTTGAAGACCAGGAAGAGGTTCCTCCTGCACTTGGCACTGTAGGCAAGCAAAAGATTTTATTTCCACCCCCATGGTCCTTAGCTGGCTTGGGTCCCTGGAACAAAAGGCAGATTAAGAAAGGACAACCAGGGGCAGGTGCTGTGACGCGGTGGGTTAACCTGCCACCTCCGGTGCTGGCATCCCAGAGTCCCAGCTGCTCCACTTCCGCTCCCAGCTAATGCACCTGGGAAAAGCAGCAGAAGATGGCCCAAGTGCCTGGGCCTCTGCACCCACGTGGGAGACCCTGAAGAAGCTCCTGGCTTCGACCTGGCCCACTCTCAGCTGTTGTGACCATTTGGGAAGTGACCCAGCAGATGGAAGTCCAATCTCTCTCTGTCTCTCCCTCTCTCTGGAACTCTGCCTTTCAAATAAATAAATAAATCTTAAAAAATAAAAAACAAAACCCAAGTTGTCGCCTGACCTGCACAGCCTCCAAGACCTGGCCCAGTGTCCCTCCCTGCCCAGCTCCCATGCCCCAGCAGCTCCTGGAAAGCTCCCGGTGAGAGATCCCCCGCCGCCCAGCCCCTGTGCCTGGAGGCTGAGGGCAAGGCCCCTCCCCTTGCCCGGAAGCCCCAGCCCATGCCTCCTACTCCCACTGCATCCGTCCTCCCGCCCTGTGCCCCCCTGCAGAGGCGCCCTGCACCTGCCTTCGTAACTCACACCCTGGTGCCATCTCTTTTCCAATTAGACCCTCGAGGGTGAAAAGCTGAGATGACGAGAGCAGCGCTGGCCTGTGCGCCTGCAGCACCTGGCCTGCCCCAGCCAGGGGTGCACACGGCCTCCAGGGCCCTCACCTTCGAGGCCTGCACACAGACTCTGCTGCCGCCTGGAACTACAGAGCCTGAGCCTGTCTCCCCTCTTTCATCCCCTCCTCCCCTGCCAGCACTTCCAAGGTGCCAGGGGCCAGAGCCGGCGGATGGGTAGGGCGTGCCAGGGCCAGAGCCTGCTCTGACATTGACCCAGCTCACCTCTCTGCATCCATGTGGCTGAGCGGCATCCTGGGATGAAGAGAAGCTTCGGGACCCCTGAGCTACTCCGGGAGGCGGGGGAGGAGCGGCAGGGAGGGAGAGGGGAAGGAACCGCAGAGACGGATGGATGCAGAGTCCGGAGCTCAGGCCAGGGGCCACAGTCTCCTAGGCAGGAGATCTGCCTCCAGGAGGAGCCGGACCTCAGGGTTTGCACAGCAGGGAGCTCCCGGAAACAGGCGGGGCTGCCGCCATCGACTTGGTACTGGGGCAGCGGGAGAGGCGGAGCACTCGCCTCTTCCCTTTCCCGGCTTTCAGCTCCAGCAGAGCTGTGCTCAAGGAGCCCCCACCCCCCGCCAGGCCCCTCAGCCCCATCGGGCCTGGGATGGGTTGATGAGGTCTTGGGCTGTCAATGAGAAATGAGTCAGAGGCCCCACTTTCAGGTGGTCCGTGTGTTCTGCACCCGGGAGGGGTCTGTGTTCCTGGGTCCTTAGGCAGACCGGATTTTCCTTAAGAGCTCATCCCTAAGTACCCCCTCCCGTGGGTTCCTACAACATGACCCCAATGCTCCCTTCTAGAGGGCTGGAGGGGGGTCTCCCTTTGCCCTGAGCCTGGCGGGAGTGTTGTGCCGGCCTCAGCCGATGCGATGTGGCAGAGGCAATGGTCTGCGGCTCCCAGGGCAGCACAGCGCTCACGCACACACGCATGCTCGGGAGGCCGAGCCCGCAGCGGTGACTCCCGCTCTCAGACTCGGAGCCGGTGTGCGGGCAGCCCCGAGACTAGCCCTGTGTCCTGCGTGAGTGGCTTCAGATAATTAGACATTCTCCCACCCCGCCCCACTGAGTCACCCACACAGGGGCCAAGTGGAGCAGGGGCCTGCGGATGCCTGAGCAAAGGAAATGTTGTGACTGTTCTTTCGGAAAAAGATGTATGCATGTATGTATTTATTTATTTGAAAGGCAGAGCTAGAGAGAGAGATGGAGGGAGAGACACAGGGACAGAGATCTTCCATCTGCTGGTTCACTCTCTAAATGGGTGTAACTGGCAGGGCTGGACCAGGCTAGAGCCAGGAGCCAGGATCATCTTCCGGGTCTCCCACATGGGAGCAGGGACCCGAGCACTTTGGCCATTGTCTGATGCTTTCCCAGGCGCGTTAGCAGGGAGCTGGATCGGAAGCAGCTGGGACTCGAACTGGTGCCTACAGGGGATGCTGGTGCCGCTGACGGTAGCTTTACCTGCTACACACAATACCGGCCCCTGTTATTGTTTTAAACCACTAAAAAATGGGCTAGCTTGTGACTTAACTTAGCCAGAAAAACTACTTCTAACACGTTGGGACGGTTTTAATCTGCATCTCCGATCCTCTCTGTATCTCTCCCCTGTGCTGCCCCACTGGACATGTGTAGTGGTCGTTGTTATGTCTAGAGATGAATTTCTACATTGTTATCTTGAATGGCTGCCAAGTGTCCCATTGTGTGACTTGACCATACTTCTTACAATTGTACCCTACTTGGAGACTTTGCGTTTATAACATTCCATTGAACTATCAACACTGCATGAATTAAACAGCATTGGTGTAGCTGCTAGGCACTGTCCTTGGGCTAGCTCCCAGGAAATGCCGAGTCAAAGGCTTTGGCACAGAGGGAGGCCCACTCACCCCCTGTGGCGACTTCCGCCTGCACCATCAGCGCCTCCATCTCTGGGTTCCACCTCTGCATCCCGTCTCTGCTCTACTTAAGACTGGGGCGATTTGGCTTTCCCCACGGCTTCCTCGCCGGACCCCGTGCAACCATGCTCCTGCACCTCTCTGATAACATTTGAAAAATAAATTTATCTTTAGTTCTGTTTTCCATGAAATTTTCATTTTTTAGAGGCAGAGAGAGAGAGAGAGAGAGAGAACGAATTCCCGCCTGCTAGCTCACTCTCCAAATACGCACAATGGCTGAGATTGGACTGGGTAAGCCTGGGAGCTGGGTGCTCAATCCAGGTCTCCCGCGTGAGTGGCAGAAACCTGACTCCTTGGCCATCACCAGTGCCTCCCAGGGTCTGCATTAGCAGGAAGCTGGAGTCAGGCAGGGGCCGTGTATAATAAAGATACTCCGACACGGGAGATGGGTGTCTTCATTGCAAGGCTGCTCTCTTTACTCTTGGTCCTAGGCTGCCCTCGCCACTGCCCCACACTCACCATTAGCTTTCTGGAGAGAGTTGTTTCATTTGTATGCGAGCACTGAAGAGAGGAATAGGTAGGTCCGCAAAAATAGTGTGTGTGGGGGGTTTAAAAGCATGCCTTTCTCCTAACCCACAGACAAGGCTGACAAACAGGAAGGATATAGAAGTCCGCACAAGCACAGAATGGGAACTGCCTCACAGTGTGCGTGAGACACCAGCCACAACAGATCCCACGTCATCTGTTAAGAAAGCCTCAAAAAAGTTTAGACGGACTAAGCTCAAACAGATCATGGAGAGTCCAGCGTTGTGGTGCTGGGTCGAGTCCTGGCAGCTCTACCTCCCATCTAACTCCCTGCTGATGTGCCTGGGAAGGCAGCAAAAGATGGTCCAAGCACTTGGGCCCCTGCCACCCTTGTGCATGGGGCTCCACGCTCCGGACTTCACTGTGGCCATTTGAGGAGTGAACCAGTGGATAGAAGATCTCTCTCTCTCAGGGCCGGCGCTGTGGTGTGGTGGGTAAAGCCGCCACCTGCAGTGCTGGCATCCCATATGGGCGCTGGTTCAAGTCTGATCCAGCTCTCTGCTATGGCCTGAGAAAGCAGTAGAAGATGGCTCAAGTCCTTGTGCCCCTGCACCCACGTGGGAGACCCGGAAGAATCTCCTGGCTCCTGGCTTCGGATCAGCACAGCTCTGGCCGTTGTGGCCAATTAGGGAGTGAACCAGCAAATGGAAGACCTCTTTCTCTGTATCTCCTTCTCTCTGTGTGTAACTCTGATTTTCAAATAAATAAATAAATCTTTTTTTTAAAGATCTCTCTCTCCCTTTCTCTCTGTAATTCTGTCTTTCATATAAATAAATAAATCTTAAACAAAGATCGCATTCTCTGACTACAGGGGAATTAAGCTTAGAATTCATTTCAAAATGTAACTTTTAAATCTCTGATGTCTGGCAGTTAAACAGAACATTTCTCAACAGCCCATAGGTCAAAAAGATATCTCAAAGAAAATAAGCAGACATTTTGAATGAAGTGGCAGTAACAACATGCCATGTCAAAACTTGGGGAAGAGGTGGCATAGTGGGTAAAGCTGCTGCCTGCGGTGCTGGCATCTCATATGAATGCCAGTTCAAATCCCTGCTGCTCCATTTCTATCCAGCTCCCTGCTAATGGCCTAGGAAAGCAGTGGAGGATGGCCCAAGTGCTTGGGCCCCTGCACCCATGTAGGAGTCCCAGATGAAGCTCCCGCTCCTGGCTTCAGTCTGGCTGAGCACTGGCTGTTGCAGCCATCTGGGGAGTGAACCAGTGATGGAAGATCTCTCTTTCTGTCTCTCCTTCTCTTTCTGTAATTCTGCCTTCAAATAAATAAATTAATTTTCAAAAACAAACCTGTGGGATGTAATTAAAATAATTAGGAAGAAATGTATATTTATTTGCACGAATATGTATGTAAAAAGAATAAAATTTAGTCATCAATTACCTAAGCAAAAGAATTTACTTAATGTCCAACTCAAGAGTGCAGAGGAAAAGAATTGCTCATTAAAGCCATGTAATACAGAGGCTAAGAAATAAGAGGAGACATTTCAGAAGCAGAAAAAGGTGTACATACCATGGAGAAATCTAACACAGCCAAAATCGATTCTTTAAAAATACTACAAATCTTGGTAAACTCCTATCATCAGAGCCGAAAGGAGGCCAGAGGAACGGATCTCACAGATGCTAAGAAGATTAAAAAATAAATAAAAACCGACGTAAGCAATAGATTGAGGAATTTAGATGTGATGGACAAATTCCTAGACCCACTCCTTCCTGAAGCTGACATAGAAGGAGGGCGCAATGGAGTAGTGTACAGCAGGTGAGTACAGCAGGTGAAGCTGTGATTAAAAGCTGTCCAACAACGAGACAACCAGAGTGACCTAGAAGGCCTCCCTGATGAATCAGAGCACCTGGGAGAGAGCGGCCTTGGACGCCAAGTCTACTGAATTCCAGAGCAGTGTGGGCTGGGGCAGAATCCGACTTCTATGAGAACAGCATCATTTTGATACCAAAATCTGTCAAGAATTCCCCGAGAAAGGAAAACCACAGGCCAATCTCATGCAGGCAGATGCAAAAGCCTTTTGCCCCAAAAAGTCTTAAATAAAATATTATCCTATTGAATTTAGTGCTAAAAGAAACACATAATAGCCACATTGGGCTTAGCCTAGGCATGCGCGGTAGGGAGCTGTAACGCTGGGAATGAGCCCTGGAATAGTTCACCGCTTCACTGGACTAGAGAGCAAACGTGGTGTTAGCATCTCAGACAATCTGCTTCCGGCTTTTGAAGAGGAGCTCCTGGCACAAGCACACAAGAGCAGTGGTGACTCCTCTGGTGTCACTGCCTGAAGCAAGAACAGCAAGTCTCCATCCTGGGGCCGTCGATGTCCCATGCCTGTGGTGGCGACAGTGCCACTGAGGGGTTGCTTGTTTCCAGGGTGCTCTGGTCTGCCTTCTCCACTGGCTCCAGTGGCCTGATTTTGGCCTTGGGTTCAGCCAGCCGGTGTCCCTGAGCATGTGTCATCCCTAACCCCAACCTGCCCAGGGATTGTGTGTGTGGTCCCATGACTCCTGTTCACCTCGGCCAGAGTGGGCTCTGCTGCATGGAACTAAGAACCCGGCTGACGGAAGGGAATGGAAGCTGGGTCCATCTGAACTTTTCCTGGCCTGACTTTTCTGCTACCACCAGCTGCCTCTTGAAGCTATTGAAATAAAACTAAAAAGGGCCGGCGCTGTGGCACAGCAGGTTAAAGCCCCAGCCTGCAGTGCCGATATCCCATATGCCGGCTGTTCCTCTTCCTATCCAGCTCTCTGCTATGGCCTAGGAAAGCAGTAGAAGATGGACAATTCTTTGGGTCCCTGCACCTGTGTGGGAGACCTGGAAGAAGCTCCTGGATCCTGGCTTCAGATCAGCTCAGCTCTGGCTGTTGTGGTCATTTGGGGAGTGAACCAGTGGAGTGGAAGACCTCTCTCTCTCTCTGGCTCTACCTCTCTCTCTAACTCTTTCAAATAAAAAAAATTTAAAAAGAAATAATACAAGAAGACCAACTCACCATCTGCATAGGAGAGTACAAGCCCAATGGTGGTAGGGATAAGTGTGAGTGAGAGAGGGGGTGGGAGATGGAAGCGAATTGGTCCAGACAGAGAAGGCTGTGTCACGCCCCCAGTTGGAAGAGATGGCCAAAGAGAGCTTTAGGGAACATGTGATGATGGCTGAGTCCAGGTTTCCTGGGTGGCTGGAGACAGGAAGGGAGCTGCAGTGGGAGGAACAACCTAGTGGGGCTCTGCGTGAATGTTGCAATGGCGGAGATGCTGGGATGCATGATGGAGATGGAGACCTGGGGGCTGGTCCTGGGAAGAGGCCAAGGTCAAAGTCAGGTGATGGGGCAGGTTGCTCACCATCAACAAGTGTGGGTCTCTCTTACCACCCAAAAGGCAAGGATTGCTGTGTTGAGTCAATGTCACCAACTGGAAAAGCCGAATTCTCAAGGCAGCCGTGGAGTCGAGAAGAAACGTCTCTTTGGGAGCGGAGGAAATTCCTGCAGTCGGAGGTGAAGCCGGCACCTCGATTTGTTTGAAGTTCAAGGCAGCCCCAGTACTCCTCCCTCACCCGCTGTCACTGGGAATTCTGTCTGTCTTTCCTGCGGGTTAGAGTCTCTCACCTGCCAGCATCAGTGGTGAACTCTTCCTGACCTAACACTTGGGACTAAAGCGAGCTGGGCACCTCGGGTCCGGGCTGCAAGCGTAGGTGTCTGAGAGTTCCCGGCCGCTCTGCCAGCTCCCAGCCACAGTGTGATCAGAGGCCACCCCCTCCCAGTTAAAGGTCCAAGGTTAAGGGTACGTCCACTTGTGGTTGGGGCACAAATGGGCTTTGCACTTGGAAAGCAGGGCCGGGGAGAAGGAATGAGGGGACACTACAACCCACCTCAACCTCCAAGAGGGCAACCTGTCCCAACCCCTGCTCCCTCCCTCCCCACAGTGGAGGAGAGAGACTGATTGCCAGCGACATCTACATCAGGTGTCCAAAGGCGGAAATCTGAGGTGTAACCCACGCACTCTCTCCGCCGTGACATTTACCTGCAAACGCCAAGGAGGCAGATGCCAGTCCCAGCACGCAGGCCCCTTCACCCTCGCCTCGAGACCTCAGAGGCGCCCCAGGCCTGCCCCACACCAAGGTGCTAAGCCTCCAGCTCGCCCTAAGTGGAGCCCCAGCCCCTCCGTAATTAAGTTCTTCCGGACGGCGGGGCGCCAGGTGCGCCCTTCGCCAGGGCCGTGCTAATTCCAGCCTCCGGGCTTTCGGCCGAGCCCCTACCAGGAAGCCCCCCGCCTGCGCACCACCAACCCCTCCCCCGACCTGGGAGTCACTCGCTCCTGGCGCCACAGAAGCGCTCTCCCCGCGAGCCCTGCAAGTATATAAGGAGCCTGGAGTGTGACGGGGACCAAGAGGCTGCGCCAAGCAGGACAGAGGGGAGGAGAAGGGACCCTCGTCTCCGGAGAGCGGCCTCCCTGCGACAGGTGAGACCCGCACTTCACCGGGCACCCCATCCTGGGGCCTGGGAGCTCTGCGCTGCGGACGGCGGCGTGGGGTCTCCCGGGGCAGTGGGTGGCCAGCGCCCCGACTGACACCCGAGGCCTCTGGGGAGATCTTGATTTCTCGGCTCCTCTTCCTCCCGACTTTCTGGGTGCTGTCACTACTTGGAAGCAGGATCCCGGACCCTCTAGCGCAGGTTCACATCGGAAGTGCGGGCAGGAGAGACAAGGCAAGAAGTCACGGTCAGCGCTCCTCGTTCCAGGTTTTCTTTTTCGGATTCAGACTTTGAGTCCTCGTTTCCCTGCCCACCTTGGCCACGGCTGAGTTGTGGAAACTGCACGATTACAAGACGGGACAGTCCCTCCTGTTCCAGCCCCAGCCAGGGTTAAAACCGGGTGGCCGCCCGGGAGCTGTCCGAGGTCCTGACTCGCTCGCTCTCGATTGGGACGCGCTCCGACGGAGCACACCTCGACCCAGCAGACTCGGGCTTGACCTGAGCGAGACTCGGACAAGGGGCGACTCCCGGGAGGCGAGGGGGACAGGTGGGGGGACTGTCCGCGGAGCACTCTGGGTCTCCAAACTCCTCTTGTGTTAACAGGGCGGGGGTGCTTCTCACAGAAAGGCTGTTGGGAGCAAAGGAAAAGTGTGCCTTCGTTCTTGTTATAAAGTGTGCACAGGGCAGCTAATTTCATGACTCAATACTCCTTAGCCCTTTTGTTAATAGGACCTGAAGCAGGCCTGTCCTTGTGCAAGGACACAAGGAGCCCAGCAGCTCCCCCATGTTTGCAGAACGGCATGGCTGGTGGGAAGGTTTAAAGCCACAAACTAAAGGTCTTGTTCAGTTCACAGAGACCCTGCCCTCCTGAAGTTCTAACAAGTGTGGGTCTATCTCAAAGTTAACATCCAGAAGAGCAAATTCCAAGTTTCCATTTTTCCAGGAAACTTTGGCGATGGGATTACCAAGACTTTCCTTTATTGGGTTATAATGCTGTCCCTCCTTACAAAAATAACACCATTTGACATTTGCATGGTATTTTGTTGCTGTTTAAAAAGTGGCACAAATAAGATACTATTTGCTGATGATTGTAGGAAAATGGAAAATATGCATAAGCAAAAACCCAAACAGTTTGCTTTCGGGAAACCACCTAAGTCTGCGGCGATAGAGCAGGAGCTCGGAGAGGGTGGGGAGTGACAGGGGTGTCACTTGTGTGGTGTGGCTATAGCAGGGGGCAGAGAGAAAGGAGTGCTCTCTGAGGGCTTCTTGGAAGGTGTGTGTCGTCACCTCGGCTTTTGGAAAGCGGAAGTCATCCCAGAATGGCCAGGTCTGAGAACTGAAATAGGGTCGCGGTAACTGCCAGGCCTGTGTGATCTTGTTCTTTTGCTCCATTAAGGTGCTGCTTTGCACTTGCTCATGACGGCACCTCTATCTGCCATCTCTCTGCCTTTCCTGTGACACTCAGGCATTTTTCTGATCTACATGGACGGTGTGGCCTCAGAACTTTAACGTAACTGCCCTTTCCAGCAGCCACAGGCTGTGTATGGGAACTGGAGCAGCCTGTCCCTGGCTAGGCAGGAGCACCCAGGCTGGACACCGCTTGCTCTCCCTGTTTCTCCCTGGGCTGAGGCCATACCGGGTCAGCTCTCTGGCTGCCAGCGCCATCTAATGGCTGCTTCGAAAACTCCCTGCTTGGCCAGAGTTCAGAAGAGATCCCTGAGTTGGTCCAGAGCTGGGAGAAAGGAATGGGGGTCAGGCAGGATGAAAGACGCGAGGGCCGGGGCGACTCTCAAATCCAAATATTTGGTCCACACCTCCCCAAATCATAGATTTCTTTCAGGTAATTTTTTATGTCACAAGACACTGAGTCACCCTCCCCCTTAATGCGAATTGCTTTTCCCATCTAATTAGGTTTCTTCCTAACAGCTGGCTGAGAGAATCTTCTGGAATCCAAAATGACCATAGGGTCGGTGATGAGCTCATCACAGTCTGTGAGCAGGGGGGCAGGCAGCATGGCAGCCGCTGGCACTGGGGGAAGGCGCTGTAGGTGCACTCCAACCCCTCGACTTAGCACGCCCAAGGGTGCTCCCTGGGTTCTCTAGAAACAGCACACCGGGAGGCGGTTCCTTTGAGGTCTGTCTGTCCAACCTCGTTCCCTGGATTCCTTCACCTTCCTCAAGTCCAGCTTCAAGGGTAATTTGAAAAGTTTGTGGAAAAGTGGAATGAGAAATATATTTTGATGCCCCACAAAAATTGCGGAAGCTCATGCATGTTTTGAAGACACCTCATATCTCAGACCTCATTTGAGGGACCCCAAGACAAGAGCTCTCCCATATGATGTGTTCAGAAGCTGAGCTGCTTTTAAAGACCTGGATTCTGCTTTAAAAACGAATCTATCCAGAGCCTCTGGGGCTGGAGACATGGAGGGCACCCGAGTGCTTTGTGTACAGTACCTGAAGTCTGTCTGCTTGAGATCCTGCCGAAGTTCACCAGCGGTTTTAATGACATTTGTGTAAACTTCACATTCATTGGGAATCAAACCTCATAGGAATGGTGACTCCCAGAGGAGGGGGGGGGGGATCCTGGGCAGGAATTTTGCCTTCCCTGAGTTATTCCCAGTCCTTGGACCTGGAGTGCTGGAATTAGTGCTGCCCGTCTCCCCCTGTCCTCAGTTCTGCTCCTGTCCTCAAACAGCCTTGAACTCCACAAGCGAGTGCGTTGTTGCTGTTGGCTCCTGGTCCTTCCTGGTGAGTGGCCAACATTGTTCTGCTCCTCGCAGGGGTCCCGCCTATCTTGTTTGCCTCTGCAGAGCCGCAGCCTGCCTGGAAGATGCTGAGGTCGGGGGCTCTGCTGCTGGCCGTGTTGCTTCAGGCCTCCATGGAAGTGCGTGGCTGGTGCCTGGAGAGCAGCCAGTGTCAGGAGCTCACCACGGAAAGCCACCTGCTGGTACGTGCGCCGTCACTGCCATCTTGACTTGGGCATCAGATGGGACTGGAGCCGCGACAGCTCAGAAGCAGCAGCGTGGGGAAGGGAAGTTCCTTCCCAGTGACAGGGCTGACCCAACCCGGCAGGAGCAGAACGAGCTTAGGGCTGTGCTGGGGCGGGGGCGGGGGCGGGAGGCGTGGTGGAAGCAGCTCCAGGGAGATGGGTCTGCCCCGCAGGTCCTGCTTGGTCATCCTTCCCCTCTGCCCTGTCTTCTTTGGACACTATTGATTGATTGATTGTTCATTTAGAGACAGTGTCCTAGTAATGTTAGCGGCTCCCTCAGTCCTGTATTTTAACCTCACAGTCTCTGCATTATTCTGTCTCCAAGAACCGCATGTTCCTTGCCATTTCCCCTTTGTATTTCTTCTCCTTTTATCTACTACCATTTACAAAGCTAGAGCGGTAGCTCTACGAAGGGTCTTTAGAGGGAGAAGGAAAAACCAAGGTACCCTTTTTTTGGGGTAACTGGTACCCGGTGTCTCACGCTGCTTCTGGAAGGCTGGCCTTCTGCTAAGCGCCTCTTTGATCTTTCCAGTAGTTACATGTGCTGGCAGGGGTGTGTGTGTGTGGGTGGGTGTGTGTGTGTGCGCGTGCGTGCACACGCTGGCACCTGCCAGTCGGGGGTGCAATGCACACTGCTGCATTGTGTTTCGTCTGTGGAGAAGCTGAGTGAAGGTGGAGTTAGGGCAGGCTGCACGTGTGACATAAAGCAGGGCAGGACGCCCGGGGGTCCGTGAGTTCCAGTCCCGAGAGACCAGGAGACAGCCCCGGGAGAGCTCACCCGGGGAAGGTGCCCCGGACGCACTCAGGGCCACCTGTGCTGCCTCACGCTGGGGGGCTCGGGCCTGCGCCTCCCGCTTCATGCCCGGTCCAGGGAGGGCGTTTGCCTCAGTTTTTATTTGCTACTGCTCCCGTCTGTGCATCCCGAATGGTAAATCCCTGGGGTGGGAAAGTCCGCTGAACCCAGACGTTTTGTTTTCTCCTCTGTAAGCTTTCAAGTGACAGAAATCTCCAGGCTGCAGCCATGCGGTCACCTTGCTAAGCAAAACGGACCACAGTCGAGCCCTCTGTGGACAGGGAGCAGAGGCCCGGGCTCCACGCGGCTCTCCCTCGGGCCAGAGAGAGGCGACAGGGAAGTGAGCCGCTCTGTGTCGGCAAGGGGATGGGGCCATCAGCTCCCTGAAAGCCAGGGGAAGGGCCTGGAGCAGGGATAGGGCTGGGGGGTACTGAGCACGCAGGACCCTCCCCCGCCAGACCCGCAATGCTCCCAGTCCTCCATTGCCCGGTATTTACGTATTCATTGGTTCAGCAGTAAGTGCCACCCCCCAGCACCCTCCACCTGCCCTTCTGGGCAGTTCCTTTCAGGCAAAGCGTTGGCCTTGCCCACAAGAGCCACGGGCACAGGCCACCCACCGAGAGCGCGCTGGGCGTCGCCGGTGGTCGTCGGGGTGCGTGCCTGCTAGCGACACCGCGGCCACGCGCCCCGGGGGCACAGACCAGCCCCGCCAGTGGTCGCAGGGGTGTGTGCCTGCGAGCCACGCGCTGGTCGCGTCGCTGTCGCCGCGCCCGGGCTCACGGCCTCTCTCTCCCCGCAGCAGTGCCTCCGCGCTTGCCAGCTCGACCGCTCGGCCGAGACGCCCGTGTTCCCCGGCAACGGCGACGCGCAGCCGCTCACCGAGAGCCCCCGGAGGTACGTCATGGGCCACTTCCGCTGGGACCGCTTCGGCCGCCGGAACGGCAGCAGCGGCGGCGGCGCGGGGCAGAAGCGCGAGCAGGAGCAGGTCGCGGCGGCCGGGGACCGCGGCGATGGCGCCGAGCCCGGCCCGCGCGAGGGCAAGCGCTCCTACTCCATGGAGCACTTCCGCTGGGGCAAGCCGGTGGGCAAGAAGCGGCGCCCGGTGAAGGTGTACCCCAACGGCGCCGAGAACGAGTCGGCCGAAGCCTTCCCCGTCGAGGTCAAGCGCGAGCTGGCCGACGGCCCGGCCGAGGACGCGGACCCGGAGTACGGCCTGGTGGCGGCGGCCGAGAAGAAGGATGAGGGCCCCTACAGGATGGAGCACTTCCGCTGGGGCAGCCGGCCCAAGGACAAGCGCTACGGCGGCTTCATGTCGTCGGAGAAGGGCCAGACGCCGCTGGTGACGCTGTTCCGCAACGCCATCGTCAAGAACGCGCACAAGAAGGGCCCGTGAGCGCCGCCTCCCCACGCCGCCTGTCCTTAGGAAATAAACCCGTTTTCCCATTTCACACTGCCTCCGGCTCTGAGTGTAGACCGCGAGCCGCGGCGCCAAGCCCAGCGCCCGGGGAGCCTGGCTGGTGGCCCCGGAGCCGCTCCGTGTCCACCCCACCCCCCTTGCCGGGTTCGCTGTCGGGGCGCAGGCTGTGGGCGTTTTCATCACTGGGGAGCTGAGTGTGGGTGTGGCCTCACGTCTCCCCTACACACACATACACACACACACCTGTTGCAGGCCCTCCGACTCTCGCCCCCGGCTGGACTGGGCCCCTCCCTCCCTCCCCGGGCCTGGCTGCAGCCCTCATCCTCACTCCCCACCCGCCTCTAGTGGCTCTCCTGCCACACCCGTGCTACACAGATTCCTCAGAGCGATGTGCGCAAAAATCTTGTTTTCTCCACATCCGCTGGCTCAAGAACCAAAGAGCACCCCCACTTCCCAATTTCCCATCCATCCCCACCCCTGGGCATGGCACCCAGGGTGCCAGTCACTCTGCTCGCACTCATTACCAAGGCGCCTGCCCCAAGGTACCCCGGATGAAGGCCCGGCTCCTCTCCCCACCAACTTCTTCCCTGCAGGGCTCCCGCACCTCCCCCTGCCATGCTGAATGAGGCTGTTTGCCACCTGAGTCCAGGCTTAGGTCAGCCCCTGCCCGCCGAGTCCTGCAGCTGCCAGCCCGCTCTCGCTGCAGCCGGCCTGCTCTCTGGCTGGCGCCTTACTGTGTGTCTGCAAGGCCAGGCTCTGTGAGGGCAGAAGCAGGTGGTGGTGGTGGTGGTGGTGTGTGTGGGTTTTTAAAGATTTATTTTTATTTGAAAGAGTTACAGCAGGGGGGTGGGGGGGGGAGAGAGAGAGAGAGAAAGTCTTCCATCTGCTGGTTCACTCCCCAGATGGCTGCACTGGCTGGGACTGGGCCAGGCCAGAGCCAGCGGCTGCTTCTAGGTCTCCCGTGAGGGTGGCAGGGACCCAAGCACTTGGGCCATCTCCTGCTGCTTTTTTAGCAGGGAGCAGGATAGGAGGTGGGGCAGCTGGGACGTGAACTGGTGCCCACGTGGGATGCCGGCGCAGCAGGTGGCGGCCCTACTGCGCTGGCCATGTACATGTTGTTTTTCTATCTCCCAGTGGTGGCTTCAGTGCTGGGGCCACACACAGACAACTCCCACAAGGCTCATGGATACATGTAGACAGGCACACATCCGGGTCACCATCGCCAGACACACCAGTGGGCGGGAGAGGTCACGGTCGGCTGGGAAGCCTCCCCCAACTCCCTCTTCTTACTTTCATGCTCCGGGGAGTCCCGGGGGAGCGGGAGCGTGGGAGGCTGCAGGCGCGCCCCAGGGTGGGCTCTGTGACAAGGGCTGGGATGGGGTGCAGCCTGGGCGTTCCTAGCCGAGGGTGCTCCGTGCCAGCAAGGTTGGGCCGGGGTGTCCGTCGCAGCCGCAGATGAGGTGATGGCTGCCGGGGTTGCTAAGTGCCAGTGTGCACGGCTGGTATTCTCAGATTCTGTTTTTATCTCAAAAAACCATTTACCCTAAAGGAATCCAATCGACAGCCATGTGGTGACCACAGTAACATTTATTCGGAAAGGGCATCGTGAAGGCTCATGGGAAATTGTGACGTGTCATCCTAAGAATGATGTTGCTAAGACTTCTTCCTAGCCTTCGCCCACTCCCCCTCTCCCCCCTTCCCTCAGGTAAAACCAAGCAGATTCAACAAGTGCGAAACACAGAAAACTGCCACGGGCACTAGTTTTGCACTCACATATAAATACACCAGCTGTCCTAGACGTACACACACTCTCACCCGGTCACGAGGGTCTAAGGGACGGAGACGAGTGACAGTGCATGGGCTGCAGCATTTGTGGATTTACACTGTGTGCTCCACCTGCCTGGTCAACAGTGCAAAGGGGGAGGTGATGGGCTCGGGAGGCCCGTGATCCCCCCAAGCAGACGCTCGGTCAGCTGGGAGACCATAGGAAACTGCCTTCTGGCCCCAGCAGGGTGCCTGCTGCCCAGGGCGCCCTTCTCACCCCTTCCCTGTTACACAGGCTCCAGCACAGGGCCACCACGCCCCTCCTCCTGCGGCCCCCAGGCCCGGGCCACATGTGGGCTAAAGGGGATGACCTTTGACCCTGTCTTAACCTACCAGCCCAGCACCCAGCTGCCATTTCCTGTTGCAAGAGGAGTTGGGAAAGTTGCCTTACTTCTCAACAGCACTCTTTAGTCAGTACCCAGGTTGGAGGGCCTGGGGACACTGGAATGGCAACCGGAAAGCATTGTGGCCCCAGGATCCGCCATCAGAGCAGCCCCAAGGCAGTTCCGAGCCTGTTGCGAGCCAGCAGATGGAGGGCTGACACGCTCAGCCCCAGGCCCGCCCTCCTTGCTCATCCTCCTTGCTCATGCCACTGCTCGGGGCGTGGTGCTGGGAAGTGTGCGGGGACCTGCCCACTTCCGACTGCTCTCCTGCCTTCTTTGGCAAGGGGGGCATTTAGGTGTCAAGAAGCCACTTGTTCCTACTTTTCAACGACAGAGGACAAACAAGCACAGGCGCAGGGGGACCCCAGCGCAAGGAAACCCGAAGGGGCCTCCAGGGCCTTGCTGGTGCTGCTTCCCATGGACCCGCTTCTCGTGCACGACCCGACCCAGTGGCCAGATCCTCCACACCCCGGCACTCACACCCACGAAGTTCTCCCGCGGAGCCCCAACCAACCGCCCCTCGCCACAGAGCCGGGGTCCTCAAGTGGCTTTTGGGAGCTGCTGGACTGAACGGGCCAGCGCCTTCTGGCTCGAAACCACAGCAGAGGAGCGTAGAAAAGGACGGGAGACGGCGTCGCCAGACGCGGGGTGGGGGTGGGGGTGTGGGGGGCTGGGAAGGCAGGGTACTGCGAGGGGTGGGGCCCCGGTGGGCGCCTTGCTCCCTCCGCGTTCCATCCACTCTGTTTAGCCTCTCTTCCAGGACGCGGGGCGAGGCGGGGCGAGCGGGCTGCCTCATTTACCGCTTCATTGTCTGTGCTCATGAACATGCAGCTTAAAATATTCTGGTTCCAAGGCACGTCGGCCAGAACCCAGACCCCACTCCACGTCAGCAGGCAGCCTGATATGCTACCAAGTGTAAATTTCAACACACCCAGAAGAGGACACAAAAGACGCCTGTTCTCTCCTGGGAGCACACGTTTGCGGAAGCAGCAGCAGGCAGGCTGTGCAAACGGGGACCTGCACCGCCCTCTCTGCTCCCAGGATGGGGGTGAGGGACCGCCACGTCGGAGCGTGCCTCTAGTCCAGGGAAGTGACTTCCAAGTCCCAGGACCAGGCCCCCCGGGATCTGACATCAGTGGATGCCGCTAGAAACCCAGGGCCTCTCCTCAAAGCCAGCGGAGGACAGGACGGGGAGAGCCACGGGGGAAGGGACCTGTCGGGGGCTCAAGGTTTAGACTTTCTTCTGCTTCTTCCAAAGGTTGTTTGCCTGCAGATGTGGCTGTTTTGAATGTGGCTTCTTAATAAGGAGATATCAAAGGGAGATCTAAATTCATGCTTGGAGTTAAGTACAAGCCAAAAGCCATACAGCCGAACAGCCATGGCGGAGAGCGGGCCACACACAGGCGATCCCGTGTCTGCAGCGCGGAAGCCACAGGACCAGCGGCAGGCGGCCCATCCCCAAGAAGTTTATTGCACACGTAATGCGGAAATCCACGTGTCAAGGTTCTCCCTGATTGTGGAACGTACACCCTGTCCCCTAGTCACGGGGCTCCCAGCCACGCTCCCTGCAGGGCCAGGTGCAGGGGCACCATCTGGGGGAACCCCGGGAAGCCTGCCCTCCCCTCAGCAGAAACCCCATGTTCTGACCTCATTCCACACTGCCCCAAAGGGGGTTCCCTTGGGCTAACAAATCTGTTCGTCCTCCCTCTTTGCAAAAAAGCAAATTCTCTGGCGAGGGGAGAGTGCCCACTCGTTTGGGAAAGTGACGGGGTTGTGGTGGGGGGTGGGGGGGGCTGCACTGGAAGCGAAGGCAAGGGCCAGGCGGGGAGGCTCAGGGGACACACAGGCAGCTGGAGGCAGGACCGGAAGGCAGCAGCCGACTCCCTCGCGCTCTCCCAGGGTTCCTCAGCTCCTCTCTCCGTCGCTAGTAACACGGGGACAGACAGGCGGCACCCAGTGGAAAGGCAACCCGGAACCCAAGAGCGGGTCTCTGCTGGCTGCCTCTCCCCAGGCACGAGTACTGCCGCTGGCACGGACGTCCCGGACCACAGCAGGTGCAGGAGCCTCCGTCCTCAAGTCAGACGTCCAGGAAGCTGCCTCTGACATCCTCGGGTCCCAAAGCAGCACTCGTCCCACACCCCCTCCCCTGCCCTCCCTGCGAGCCCCCCCCCCCCCCGCCCCAGGCTAGGCCGGGAGCCCCTTCCGCGGGAGGTGGCCCTGGGGTGGCAGTACCTCCCCAGCTCTGAGTCATCTAGAACCAGACGGTCTTGTTCTGCCTTCCTGCAGCCCAGGGCCACAGAAACCCTTTGGGATCCCTGGAAGAGGGGACCCAATTCAGGGAAAAGTCCAGGAGGGAGAGAGCCGGGGAGGGCCCTAGCCCGCCCAAGCCTGCTCTGAACAGAGACGTGGGGAGACGCCCCGAGGTACACGAGGGACACGCAGGGGCGCTCTTGCTGCAGCCTAACAGGAAGACGCGGGCGGGCAGCTGGAGGGTGAGCACAGAGCGGGGACAGCACAGCAAGGCGGGAGCTGGGCCACGCCGCGCGGACCTCTCCCCGGCTCCTCCCGCCGGGGTCCATGCTTCCTCTGTCTGTCCGGTTCCCCAGTGGGAATGACAACTGTGCCCCCGCCGTCACACCTGAGGCGTCCAGCAGGGCCCCTCTCCGGCCCGGCGGACCAGGCTGAGGACAAAGGAGGCAGGGCCCTCCCGGGAGCGGGTGGCTGCCTCTCCTCAGTGGAGCCCTGAGGCCCCACGGGCCCCGTGGGGTGGGGGGGCGCTAGGCCTGAGGGTGGGCCCTTTCCTCAGACCCCAGCCCCCGAGGGGCTCCGTGTCCGGAGCTCAGTACACGCACAGATCAGGGAACTTCATCTCGTAGACGGGGATGGAGTGGTTCTGCGGCTGCCCGTAGGCGGCGGTGATGGTTCCCGAAGGGCTGGGTGGGGGCCTGGGGGCAGGAAGAGAAGGGGAAAGAGGCTGAGGAAGGGGTCCTGGGGTCCCCGTGCCATGCAGCTGGACAGAGCAGCTGACCCGGGCTTCTCTTTGCACAGGGGCTAAGACTTTGTCACCCCTTGGGTTCCCAGGCCGTCACACTGTTCTAGAATCTACAGCTTGACGTCACACTTCCATTGCTGCTCTACAGAGTAGGGCGCCAGCCCGGGGCACCGGGACGCCCGGCTCTTTCCCTCTCAGGTCTCTAGTTCCTTGTCTGGGGAGTTGGTGGCTCGCTCCAGCCCCAGGGACAGGGGCGGCAGGGCTGGGGGCAGAACTGAACACAGGTGTGTGAGGACCACGAGGGACAAGGGGTCCCCAGGCTGCCCGCCCGAGATGCACTTACCGGATGGTGATTTCGAAGATCTGATTGAGCTTGCTCTGCAGCAGGGACGCCTAGACACAAGCAGAGAGCAGGGCGTGAGCTGCGGCCTCCTCCGGGGCCCACCTGCCTCTCTGCAGCCTTGGGAAGGCGACCAGGGCTGAGCTCATGTCCAGCACTTACTGCCCGCTGGGCCCCCACTGCAGGTAGACGCTGGCTCCCAGGTGCCTTAGCAGGGAGTGGAACTGGAGGCAGAGAGTAGCAGCAACCCAGACCAGGCACTCCCATATGGGAAGTGGGCGTCCCGAGTGAAGGCTTAACCCACTGGACAGCAATGTCTACCCCAAACTTATCAATTAATGGCATTTTCCATGAACTTTTCTAAGTAGTCTCATATACAGGATATATGTAATCTATAAGATGGAAAATGATGCGGATTCTATTTTTACTGAGAGGAGGAGTTATTTTGAATGTTTAGCAATGATGTTTCGTTGTCCCTGACTGACACTGCGCCTAACGAATCCCGGCGTGCCATCACTTTCCAGAGTGCTGGACGGGTCCTCGCATCTGCCATGGGTCCTCATTTCTACTTGCTTGGGTGCGCTCTTTTTTCTTTTTTAAAAAATAACATTTATAAGGGAAAGAGGCAGGGGTGGGGGGG
Organism: Oryctolagus cuniculus; assembly: GCF_051225735.1. Classification (NCBI taxonomy): domain Eukaryota; kingdom Metazoa; phylum Chordata; class Mammalia; order Lagomorpha; family Leporidae; genus Oryctolagus; species Oryctolagus cuniculus. The sequence continues at coordinate 182,462,102 of NC_142868.1, forward strand.
AGGGAGAGGGAGAGGGAGAGAGAGAAATCCTACTGGTTCACTCCCCAAATGCCTACAACAGGGCTGGGTTAGGACAAAGCTAGGAGTTGGGAATCCAATCTGGGCCTCTGATGGCGGTGGCAGGGACCCAACTACTTGAGTTATATCACCTGCTGCCTCCCAGGGTCTGCATTAGCAGGAAGGTAATAGAGGAGGAGAGGAGCAGGCGCTGTGGCATAGTGGGCTAAGCCTCCACCTGCGGTACCGGCATCCCGTATGGGCGCCAGTTCGTGTCCCGGCTGCTCCACTTCTGATCCTGCTCTCTGCTTATGGCCTGGGAAAGCAGCAGAAGATGGTCCAAGTCCTTGGGCCCCTGCATCTATGTGGGAGAACCAGAAGAAGCTCCTGGCTTCAGATGGGCGCAGCTCCGGCCGTTGCGGCCATCTAGGGAGTGAGCCAACAGATGGAAGATCTCTTTCTCTCCCTCTCCCTCTCCAATAAATAAAATCTTAAAAAAAAAAAAAAAAGAGGGAGGAGAGCCAACCCTTGAACAGACACACTCCAATATGGGACGTGCCTGCCCCAAGTGGCATCTTAGCCACTGCACCAAACACTTGCTGCTGGCGGCCTCTCCTGCAGAGCGTCCCCCGTGGCCAGGCGCCTGGCTGTGAGGGTGCTGCTGCCAGCGCTGGCCACCTCGTCTTTGCCGTGCGCCCCCCCCCCCCCCAGTGTGAGGCCCACAGGCTCACTGGGCTAAGGGCTACCGTGACACTGCCACGCGCCAATACAGGAAAGACGCCCTGGCACATGAGTGTTTACACACTCGCCACAGGTCAGGACTTCTCCCTTACGTGTGCATTGTGGGGTCTGGAAGATGGTGCGACCAATAGCCAAGTGTCTTGGCTCAGGGGGCAGCAGTGCAGTGCCGGGACATGGGAGAACCCGAGGGGGCAACAGCAGAGCTTTCTGGGTTGGAATCGAAACCCTAATTTCAGGGGCCCAGAGAGACAAGATCTCCTAGAGACGCATTCCCGCTGCGGACCCACACTCGGCCTCCACCTGAGCCGCAGGAGCCCAGGGCCGCCTCGCTCACCCGGGCCCCGCAGTGCGCGGCGATCTCCTCGAAGGGCGCCTTCTGGAACCTCTCCACCACCTGCCGCCGCCGCTCCCGCTCCTGCTCCTCAACCGCCACGCTGTCCACTGGGAAACAGAGCAGGCTCAGCACTCACATCCGGGCCCCCGGGGAGGGAGACAGGCGGGGGCGGACTCCTCCAGGGGACAGCGCCATGACCGCTGCCCGGCCTGGCCCGTGGCTGAGGGAAGCGCGGACGGAGGCGCCCCCTCCCTGGGCACTGGGAACTCCAGGCCTATTCTCAACTCTGCCTGAAGCTCAGCCCTCTCCCCTGACACTCAGCTAAGGGGACCCTTAGGCTGAACTTTTAAAGCCCCAAGCAGCTGCACTGCCAACAGGACTCTTAAACAGAAGGTCCTAGAACACCTGGTCCTTTGAGGCTCTGGCATTAATTTAAAAAGGGACATCAACAATGGAAAAACCACACAGACCACGAAGGCTGACACAGAGACCCTAAGCAGCAGTCACCACCTGGCACCCCACGCGAGTGGGAGGGTTAAGTGCGTTCATCATGCTTGGGTACGAAGGCAAGTGGAGTCACATTCAGACAGAGTAACGCTGAAGACAGCAGAGACAGAAAGGGGTGGTGTTTAAGAGTCTCCTGGGAATATTCCTTGCCCAACAACCCAGAGAAATGAGCTGCCAGGGCGTTTGAATGGCTACTAAATGAATAGGAGGGCACTTCAGAAAGTGTGTGGAAAATGCATATTATGAAAAAATGTGTAGATCTCCTAATTATTTTATTTTTACACTTGATCTTAGCCAAAAGGCCGAGAAGAAATACATAATTATTTATTTTTAAAGGATGTTATTTATGTATTTTGAGTTTCAGATAGTGAGAGGGAGAGGCAGAGAAAAAGGTCTCCTATCTGCTGGTTCACTCCCCAAAATGGCCACGAGGACCGGAGCTGCGCTGATCCGAAGCCTACTGCACCACAGCGCCAGCCCGAGACCTCATCGTTCTTAAAATTCATTTATCGAGAGGCTGAAGCTGGGAGCTATGGGGTCCAGGCCCCTCCCCATACCGGACAGCCGTCCCTGCTGCCTCTCGGAGTCCGCGTTAGCAGGAAGCTGGAGCTTTTTGACGTCCTTCCTACTTTGGTCTGTTATTGTCTTTCATTGGTCAAGCTGATCTGTATCACACTGAACTAAAAACAAAGAGTCCAGACGATTCTAGAACAAAGCTGGGACCCTCACCGATTCCCTCATCATCAGCTGACATCAGGGAGGAAAGGGTCCTGACGTGGGACGCAGGGCCAGCACTCCCGGCTGGAGGCCACCTGCTGAGAGCACTGTGGCGGGCTGCGGCTCTGCGCGTGGAGACCCCGCCCTGCGGGTGGAGACCCCCAGGGCCCGGGCTTACCGATGGCCTTCTTTAGCGTCTCGTACGTGATCTCCTCGGCCGGCACGCGCTGCAAGACACGAGGTGGGCATGCTCAGAAAGAGGACAGGGAGCGGGAGCGGGAGCGGGGGCGGGGGCCGGGGTGGGCCGGAGGAGGGGCCCCGGCTTCCTTGACTGTCCGCCGGCCCCTCTGTTTCCTAGCACACCCCACTCCTGCCGGGAGCTCCCTGAGGACGCCCGCGAGCTGATTCCGCATCAGATTGGGGCTCAGGAGAGAGGCCCGAGTTTCCCCCAAGAGGGCTCGCTGCCCCGCCCCCTCCCCAAGCCTGTCCCACCAAGTCCCGTGGGAGGAGTACACTGTCATAAGAAAAAAAATAAAAAAGACTGAGGTCAGTAACTTTGAAGGCTTGGGACGTGGAGTCGTCCCAGGTGACCGAGCACTTCACGAGGGTAAGCAGTGAGGAGTGGCTCCTCCTCCAAGAACAGAGAACGCTGAATGGCGGCCGACGCTGGCGCCCAGGAGGCCACAGCGGCTTCTTCTTAGGCTTCGGTGCTGGCCCCCGGGCTGCAGCGTGGCCAGGGTCGGGATAGGGGCTGGGGCAGAGGCCGTGGAGCTGAGGACACGGTGTGGCCCCGTCCCAGGCTGGGTCTCCTGGCCAAGGACATGAAGACCAAGTCCCTGGGGGAGCCCTGTCTCCTCCCGGCCCCCGGGGAGTCTGAGATCACTGGCTCTTTCCCGGGGGGCCTCCCTCTGGGTGATGTTCTGAAGGCTATCCTGACGTAAAGGCAGGTGTGCACTGGCCGGCGCGGACCACGTTCAAGGCACTTGTCCTCATCAGGCCTGGGTGTGAGGTGCTCCAAGGAGGCAGTGCCACCACCTGGGGGCCATCTTCCCGGCCAAGCTCTCCACTGTGCCCATGTGGACACCTCGGGGGAACACAACGGCCGAGCCCCACACCACACCTTGCAGGTGACCGGAGGCTGTGGCTCCGTGCTGGTGCACCTCATCCCCCCCTCCCCTGGAGACACCGGCAGCGTCTTGGCCCCACCCCAAGGAGCGGCTGCTGGCTGCCGGCTGGCACCGATGCCGCCTGGGCAGCTTTGCCGAGGCCACCTTTCACGCCGTCTCCAAGACCTCTGGAGAGACTGTCCGTGAACTCCCTATCAGGAATTCACCGACCACCTTGTAAAGACCACGGCCGCGGGTCTGGGCAGGGGACTGAGGCTTCAGCTGTGGCTACAGCACAGTCTACACAAGAAAAATAAAGTGAATTCAGCCTTTTTTAAATAAAACAAAACAGGAAATGGAGGATTAGGTCACAAGAGCTCAGTCCGCAGGCCAGAGAGCTGCGCGGAGATCTAAGGGGCTCTGAGGATTCTGGACCCCGGCCGGTGACTGCAGCACTGGCCGACATCGGGTGCTGGGGGCGGTCGGGGCACAGGGAAAAGGTGCCCACTGGACAAGCGCAGGTAGAAGTGTGTGCGGGAAGGGAACACGAGCTGGGCTGATGAATGGCGCCCATGTAGGGCTGCAGGGCGGTTCCGACACAGCCCACGTGCACGAGCAAAGGCAGGGGATGACTGAGACGCAGGGGAGACAGGGAGCAGACCCCCCGGAGCAGGCCGAGGACGGACGCCAGGGCAGGAAGGTGGATAACGTGGAACAGTGGGGCCAGCCCAGCCCACCACTGGCTCTGACTACCGGGGACCCGGACCACAATTTGAGCGAACCAGCACTGACAGGTCACCTGTGACGACCTGGCGCTTAGGGCCCAGGGGCCACTGGAGCACTGTGGGCTGGGACACAGGGCACAGGAACTGGAAGGGAGGGTAGTAGAGCAGAAGGGTGTGGGGTGGGGGTCCCTGTGCCCCTGCTTCAACCGCCAAGTCAGTGGCACTGACCCGGGGGGACCAGCAGGCCACTTGCGAGCAGGTGAGTGCAGCCATGCGGCCTTTTCCTTTTCTTCCTCCTGCTCGGCTCTCACATATCACTTCCTGAGGTCCCCAAACTTCTCACCACCCAGGGGGGTGGGGGGGACAGCAGCCACCTGACCGGAGGCCTGAGGGTTCCCAGTCTCTCAGAGCTGGACGCCCGGCTCAACCTCCCCATTTTACTGATCCAGCTAGCCCGACTCTGAGCTTCCTTCCTTCTACAGCCAGGTCCCAGGCCAGCTTTGAGAGCCCTGGATGAGAGGGCTACCCTAACAATCGAAGCAGTGAGGGGCACAGTTGGTGGAAGCCTTGATCCCAACCCCCAGAGACGCCTTTGCTGTGATCAGAGTGGGGAGAGGCTCAGGGTCAACGCTGGCCCCCAAGCTATCCCAGGAACTAGGAAGGCCACGCTAGCAGTGCCCGAGGACCACCTGAGCCCTCCTGTCCCGGGCCTGCCCGTGCGTGTCCCCTCTACCATGTCGGAGGCTCCCCTGTGCCTCTGCGGACACCTTTAACCAGCAGTCCCACAATGAACGAGGCGGCCGTGCAGCCTGCGGCTCCAGCTCCCCCAGGAGCCCACTTCTCCCCTGGCTGCCCCATCTTTGTTTGGGGGAGGACACTGCTGCTGGCACTCATACCCCTCATGGTCCCTGACCCGTGGGGACGGCTGCTTCATCGGCTGAGGCAGAGAGATACTGGCAGGAGAGAAGCAACGTTGCCGTGAGTGGAAATCAGATCTTCATGGTCCTCAAGGGAGGGTGGAAAGAAGGGGCCCTCGAAGACCCTGCTGCAGCTTTCCTTAGAGAATCAGAGGGGCCGTGGGCCTGGGGACGGGGTGAACCTGCCAGAGCACAGCGGGGGTTTAGGGCAGCGAGAGGTCTGTGCAGGATCCTGCGAGGGTGGGGACCTACCGCCGTGCGTCTGTCCATGGTGCTGAGCGCGCCTCCAGGGTCCGCTGTGGACTCATGGTGGTGGCGCCAGTGCGGGCTGTCTCTCAGGCACAGGAGTTAGTCCCGGGGTCAGGGGTGGGAGGGGTCGTGCAGGTGCAGGGCCCAGAACGTAGAAAAACTGTACCGTCTTAATTATGCTATGAACTTAAAACGGCTCTAAAAAGCTAAGCCTTGATAAAAAATCAAAGTAGCTGTATTGGCACGTATGGCGGAGACGCAGTATGGGCTATTCCCACCTTCAAGTCTGCTCATCCTCCGTGGTGGGGGTGCCTGCCCACCGTGAGCCAGGAGTGACTGTGGCCACAGGCTCATGGGGGCAGCGGCAGGGGAGGGGGAACTGCTGAGGTCCCCATTGAAGACACGTGTATATGGTGAGAGCTGGTATGAAAATGGCCCTTTTCTAATGAGTTACGCTCCAAGTAACCTTAAACGCACTGTGCAGGTGGGGCAGGGGTGGGGAGCGGCTGGCCCGCGGGCCGTATGAGGCCCTGCCAAGGCAACTGCAGGCGGGACTTGAAATTCCGTCTCTCGCAGGCCAGTTTCCTTGTGTGGCCTGCGGATGATGCTATGGACACCCTCATGGCCCCCAGCCCCGCAGAGCCACAGCGGGCACAGGCGCTCACCTCCTCCTTCTCGGGGCTGCTCCGGGATTCCACCTCCACCTGCAGGGAGATGGTCTCCCCGATGCTCTTCCTCTTGGACAGGCGGTCCTCATCTGCAAAAGCAGCACCCAGAGCGGCGGCTCGTGGTCCTCGGAGAGCCGGGGTTGAGCCCCTGTCCCACCTCTGCGTGCTGGGGCCTCAGCTTAGCCCGCGGCTCCCCACTTAGGCTCAGCACCCGCTTAGGCTACACCTGCAGCTTATGGGGGCTTCCAACTGCCATGGGCCTTCTCTACCCATCTCAGGGTGGTCAGCTTTGCTCTTTAAGAGTCTGAGATGGTTGATGACCACAAAGGAGCTGCATGTGGCCAGACAGCTCGGCTCGGCTTCTGCAAGCGTCATCTGTGAACAGCACAGGAGCTGTCAGAGCGCGGGGCTCACCTGGCGCATTTGCCTTTGTTAGTTCACGGGCCGCTTGCACCCACCCTCTACGGCAGGTGTTGCTAAGTTCCCTATTGCAGTGAGGGAAACCAAAGCTTGGGGACGCCAGGCACTTGTCCAGGATTTCCCGGGCAGTAGGCTGCAGTGGGGTCTGGGCCTCAGGTCCTGCAGCCTGTGCACAGGCCCGGGAGCCTCTCCCATCCACAGGCCAGACGACCCCATGAGGCCGCTGCTTCCAGGGGTCTCACGCCGAGGAGGAGAGGCGGGAAAACTAAAGAGGATCTCGCCACAAGACTCCGTTGTGTCTTTTGGCTCTTGGGTGACATCTAAGATGCCACGAAAGGCCATCAAGCCCCCCCCCCCCCCAGTCCTTAGTACGCAGGTCCTCGTGGGGCCAAGGAGGGGCGCACCTGTCAGCTGCGGGATGTAGGGCAGGCAGAGCCGGTCGGAATTGTAGCCGCTGCCGCCCAGGGCCTCGCTGATCTTGCTCTGGCGGAACAGGAACTCCAGGACCACCCCCTCGAGGCTCTGAGGCAGCCTGGGCGACAAAGCGGGGACGAGGCGTTGGAGCTCCCAATTACACCGCGCAACGAGACTGGAGGGGGGACGGGAGCCGGCAACGAGGGCCACCCACCACCTGCACGGAATCCTTCCATGCGCGCTCACGGCCCCTCCCCCACACTGCGCTGGCATGTTTTGCCGCTAGTTTAGAGAGAGTGCTCCCGTTAAACACTCCCCCGGAACCCTGTTGCTACGGTCTGCCGGCCACTCGCTGTGTGCAGGGGCCGTCGTTTATGAGGCCGTCACCCACCGTGGGACATTTCGATTTTTCCCCGTGTCTTTCTCCCAGTTCCTGGGATTCTAAAGTGACCCTGATGCGCGGCACTGACTGAGGTCTGAGAACGTCCCGGGGGCTGTCAGGGGCCACTGCTCAGGGATGCATTTCTGTGGGTGTGGCCAAAGCTCCCCTAGGGCCTACTGCGAAGTGCGACTGCCTTTTCTGATTAAATCAGGCTCCATGGAACCTTAAACCATTGCGCATGCTCGAGGCGTGGGTCACCCAGCACTTCCGTGCCGCAGGCTGGGTCCGCCTGCTACCCCGGATTGCACAGGCGCATAAGCCCCTGGTGTCCGGGGCCCATCCACCTTCCCACTCAGCTGCCGTGTTGCAGGCAGGTGCCTCACCTGGGCCTCTCCACAAACACGCCCTCCGGGAGCAGGTACGGGGCCTCTTTCTTCCTCGCCTCTATCACCTGCAGCGTGAGAGGAATCCCGGGTCAGAGCTGGGTCCAGCAGGGACAGGGAGCTCCCAGGGACCACGTCTCCACGCTGAGCCCACTGCAGCTGTGCTTCCCGAGTGGGAGACCAGACCCCCAGGGACCCCCGCACCAGCCTAAGAAGCCACTGCCACCGACGACACACGCAGGCCACGTCGTCGCTCCCAAGAGACTGCAGCGTCCCGTGCCTGGGCCCTGCCTTGGATTTGCTATTTAACATGCATGCGAACAGCAAGGCGATCACAGAGGGAGGGGCCCATGCGCACTGGCACGGCGGGCGGGGCGTGAGGACGCGAGAGCCGGGGTCTGCTGTCAGGGTTTCAGCAAAGGGAGAGGAGAGGGCTGTGGGAATCCGCACGATGGACCGCGAGGGCTCTCTGGTCCGGTCACCCTGCTGCTGCCGCGTGTTTCTCAGTGCCACGTGGTGCTCCAGGGCAGGCAAACACGGGCAAGGCACAGTCTCCTCCCACACTGAGCATCTCTCTAGGCTGACGGGAGTCAAGTCTTTTCTTCTTAAAGGGAAATGTGCAGTACCTGGTGATCACGGGACAGCCCCTCCCGGAACTTCCTACTCCTCTCTCACTGTAACTCGTCCCCGCGGACCAGCCGCTCCCACCCCCCTCCCCACGGCCTCTGGTAACCCCACGCCACGCTCAACTCCCACGAGATCCACTTGTTGAGCTTCCACACGGGAGTGAGATGGCAAAGCTCTAAGAGGCTTCAGCCCACTTAATCTGCGGGTGTCAGTGCACGTCGCCGGCAGGCTAAGATGGAGGGGCGGGAGGCAGGCGGGGAGGGGTCCTCCCTGTGCCCCCCCCCAGCCCGCCCCGTCCCGTCGCTCAGGGAGGGAAACGCTGTCACATGCAGCTCCTGCAGTCAGTGCCGAGTCCAAGGCCCAGCACGAATGCGGCTCAGGGAAGGCTGCCCCTGGAGCCCGCCGGGGCGGCCCCGGGCCCTCCGGGAACACACCTCGTGGATGTGCTGGCAGAAGGCAGGCACGGTGGTGAGCTGGCTCAGCAGGTTCAGGTAGGCGGCGCCCAGGGCGTACAGGGCACAGCGGTTGTGCACCGGCAGGTTCTCCTCGTTGACCTGGGCCACGTCCTGCGGCGGCACAGACGGCCCCGGGGTTTTTAATCAACCACTACACACGTGCCCCGGCCCCGCCCGACCCCTCCCCAGTCTGCTTTAGAGGTGGCTCACTTCCCCAGACCGAGCCTTTCTGAGCCTCTGCCACAGAGCTTCCTTCCAAAGCTCGTCCTCACTAAAGCGGTAGGACCCAGGAGCCAGGAGGCCCTTAGATACTTGGGGCTCCCTACTCTGCAGTTTCAGCGTTAGTGACCCCGACTGTACCAACCCCCTGCGAGGGTGCTGGCTCCTTCACCATTGTGGGTTTGCATGTTATGTTGGGAAACCCGTGTGAGTTCCTAGGGGACTGGGATACAGGGGAGTTCCCAATTCTGGCTCTTGAGCCCTGCACAATTTAGCACTAATCAAGGGGGGGGGGGGGCTAAGCCGCTCCGTCACTGAATCCCCAGGCTTCCGTGACTCAGGAATATGGTGCCTCCCTGGCTTTAGACCCTGAGACCCCAGCCTGCGGGGCCTGAGGGTCCACCCTGAACCCCAGAACCCTGGGAATATACTCCCACCCAGGCAGACCCTGAAAGTGCCATACGTGCTATAAACCACGGAGGAGGCTTGCTAAACACTGCAGGTCTGCAGGCTGGGGAGACGCCAAGCTAGGAGTTGGGGGGACAGTAACTTCCGGAGCACAGCCGAGGCTGGGGACCAGAGGATCCCCACCCCAGTCTGTTCTGGAATCACTCAGGGCTTACGAGCACCTCTTTTGGGGGGTGAATCCTTGAAGTCTCGCTCAGACCCTGCCAAAAGAACTTGGAATACTGGGACTAAGAGGTGTGCTGGGGCCAGCGCTGTGGTGCAGCAGGTAAAGCCACCACCTGTGACGCCTGCATTGCACATGGGCGCCGACTGGAGTCTTGGCTGCTCCACTTTTGATCCAGCTCCCTGCTAATGTGTCTGGGAAAGTAGTGGAGGATGGACCAAGTGCTTGGGATCCTGCGTCCATGTGGGAGACCTGGAAGAAGCCCCTGGCTCTGGCTTTGGTCTGGCCCAGCTCTGGCCATTGCAGCCATCTGGGGAGTGAACCAGCAGATGGAAGACGTCTCTCTCTCTCTCTCTCTCTCTCTCTCTCTCTCTCTCTCTCTAACTCTGTCTTTCAAACTAACTAAAACAAATCTTTAAAAACAAGGGGTATTGCCTGAATGACCCTCTTCCCTGGGTCCCCTCAGCTTGAGGACGGACCAAAGCCATGAATTCAGCATTCTTCGGGGTTCCCCAAACAGGACCTTGGTCTGGGGTTTCATGGAACAATGGCCAACCGCGAGTGCAATGTTCCTGGGGTCCCAAACAACGGTCCAGCAGTTGCTGCTCAGCAGTGTCATCAGTGCTTGGCCAAGACAGGGCCGGTGCCCGCTCCCCACTGGGCCCCACCTGCACAGCCAGCACCAGGCGGATGAGGTCCACCACCACCTCCTCGTTGGCCAGCTCGATGCTGAGCAGCGCCAGGAGCCCGTAGAGCGCCTCGTAGTGCCTCTGAAGGTTGCTCTCCTCCTTGCAGCTCAGGTAGATGTGTCTGTAGAGCTGCTGCGAGTGCTGGGGTCCGGGAGGACAGGTGCCAGGTGCAGTGGGGGGGTGGGGGTGGAATGAGAGGCCAGGGGGAGAGGGAGGAAGACCCGTCTGGATGGGGCAGGGCGGCCGTGCGTACCCACAACACTCTCAGGGAGAGGACACAGGCAGCAGTGGTGTTTAGGGGCCCACGAGACCAGCACCAAAACCTGCCACCTGAATGTAGCCACAGGGGCACAGCACGGCCAGCGGCCCTGGCCTGGCTCACCAGGGGCGTTCCTGGATCCCGCCTCACAGATGAGTCTCAGTCACCCTGGGCTTGGCCCCCTGGAGGGAGCAGGCCGGCTCTAGGGGCAGCGGGAAGGTTGGGGTCCACAGGCCAGGCCCCCTGGGGTCTGCCGTGACCGGAAGGCCGGCCTGCTTACCTTCTTCATGAAGACCGTGTCCTGTCGGGAGCACTTGTCCACCTTGAGCTTCAGGACGGAGATGTCGCTGAGGGTACTGGGAGGGGCGCAAAGGACCTCCTTAGCCCCCGGCGTGAAGCCAGCCCGAGCTCGCAGGGAGTCACAGGCACTGTCTACTAGTTGGCAATGGAGTCTCCCAGCCCTGGTTCTTAGCCAAACTCCATCTTCTTCCAAGTTCTCAAGTCCTTTTCTCTAAAATCTTGAACCCGTTATTCCCTTCTTGCCCCAAATCTTAGTCTCCACTGATTACCCGGCACCTCCATCCACGCCCCCGATTACCTGGCACCCCCATCTATGCCCCCCTGATTACCCAGCACCCCCATCCATGCCCCTGATTACCCGGCACCTCCATCCGTGCCCCCCTGATTACCTGGCACCTCCATCCGCGCCCCTGATTACCCGGCACCTCCATCCATGTCCCCCTGATTACCCAGCACCCCCATCCGTGCCCCTGATTACCCGGCACCTCCATCCGCACCCCTGATTACCCAGCACCCCCATCCGTGCCCCCGATTACCCAGCACCTCCATCCATGCCCCTGATTACCCAGCACCCCCATCCGCGCCCCCGATTACCCGGCACCTCCATCCATGTCCCCCTGATTACCCGTCACCTCCATCCATGTCCCCCTGATTACCCAGCACCTCCATCTATGCCCCCCTGATTACCCAGCACCTCCATCCGTGCCCCCCTGATTACCTGGCACCTCCATCCGCGCCCCTGATTACCCGGCACCCCCATCCATGTCCCCCTGATTACCCAGCACCTCCATCCACGCCCCTGATTACCCAGCACCCCCATCCGTGCCCCTGATTACCCAGCACCCCCATCCGTGCCCCTGATTACCCAGCACCTCCATCCGTGCCCCTGATTACCCGGCACCTCCATCTGCACCCCCGATTACCCGGCACCTCCATCCGTGCCCCTGATTACCCGGCACCTCCATCCATGTCCCCCTGATTACCCAGCACCCCCATCCGTGCCCCTGATTACCCAGCACCTCCATCCATGCCCCCGATTACCCGGCACCTCCATCCGTGCCCCCCGATTACCCGGCACCTCCATCCACGCCCCCCGATTACCTGGCACCTCCATCTGCACCCCCGATTACCCGGCACCTCCATCCGTGCCCCTGATTACCCGGCACCTCCATCCGCGCCCCACCTGATTACCCGGCACTTCCATCCACGCCCCACCTGATTACCCGGCACCTCCATCCGCGCCCCACCTGATTACCCGGCACCTCCATCCACGCCCCCCGATTACCCGGCACCTCCATCCGCGCCCCACCTGATTACCCGGCACCTCCATCCGTGCCCCACCTGATTACCCGGCACCTCCATCCACGCCCCCCGATTACCCGGCACCCCCATCCGCGCCCCCGATTACCCAGCACCTCCATCTGCACCCCCAATTACCCAGCACCTCCATCCGCACCCCACCTGATTACCCGGCACCCCCATCCGCGCCCCCGATTACCCAGCACCTCCATCTGCACCCCCGATTACCCAGCACCTCCATCCGCACCCCACCTGATTACCCGGCACCCCCATCCGCGCCCCCGATTACCCGGCACCCCCATCCGCGCCCCACCTGAACACCCCTTTAACGCCTGCTCTTTATCACCTGAGTCTCGAGTCCTCCCTCTGCTCCCCCAAGGCACGAGTGCCCCGGGGTCCCTCCTGCCCTTGCAGGACCCCAGGTTCAAGGCCGGTGATCAGCCTTGCGCTGGGGCTGCACTGGGCTCCTGCCTGGCCCGGTGGGGAGCCGTCAGCCCCCGCACACGTGTTCACCTGATGGTGGAGAACTTGTGGCGGTTGCCATGACGATCGATGAAGCTGATGAGAATCTCCAGCACGAAGAGCCGGATTTCGGCGTCCTCCATGAGGGCGGTGGAGAGCAGGCGGTCAAGGAAGTTGCTGGGGAGGGCCGACATCATGTTGCTGCACTGGAAGCCCGTGGACACCTGCACGGGGGCCCGGGACACGCGTGCTCAGGGACACCGGCCCGCCAGGGGCCGAGGGGAGAGGAGCGGCAGCCGGCAGAATGTGGGTCCGTTCTCTCCGGACTGCTCCCACTGCAGCTTCTCCCCCACCCCCGACCCCGCCTCCCAGCCCCTGGACGCCACGGGGAGCCTCCGGGACACCCCGGTATCACCTGCTCAGCTCAGCAGACGAGTAGGCGGGTGGGGACGGGGTGCAGGGGCGTGAAGGCGTTAAGAGCGAGCGTGGACGAGCGCTAGAGAGGAGCGGGACTCAGGGAACGCCCGAAGCGCAGGCCAGTGGCCAGGGCACTGGGCCTCCCCGGGGGCAGGGGCGTTCATAAAGGGCCGGGCGGCAGTGGGACTTGCGGTCGGCCTGAGGAACCAGGACCCATCCGTACAGCGACGCCCGAGGAGCACGGCCGGCCAGTGGTGAGTCGGCTCCTTCCCGCCCGTGCCAACCGGGACTTCTGATTAAAGCCGGTGGGCATCATGTTGCCATGTCCTGGACAAGTTGTCTCCCTTATCCGAAATGCTTGGGCCCAGAAGTGTTTCAGATTTTGGATTTTTTCCCCGGATTTTGGAATTCTTGCATATAAATAATGGGATATCTTAGGGATCAGACTCAAAGTTAAACAAGAAATCCACTTAGATTTTAGGACTACTATAGACACAGCCTGAAGTTACTTTTATGCAAGATTTGAAATACTTTTGTGCGTGAACCAAAGCTTCATGGTGTGGATCTGAACGCTCAGCCCGTGCGATGTCACAGCGGCCAAGGGCAGCAGCAGTGCGTGTCTCCTAGGCCCACGCTGCAAACGGCGCCACGGAAGCCTGAGAGGCTCCCGAGGATCTGGGCGGGAGGCGTCAGCAGCCAATGTCAGGGGCAGGTGCTGCGGTGCAGTGGGCTCAGCCCCCGCCTGCACTGCTGGCATCCCTATCGGAGCACCAGTCCAAGTCTGGTCGCTCCACGTCCAACGCAGCTTCCTGTCCATGCACTCGGGGAGGCAGCAGCAGATGGCCCAAGTGCTTGGGTCCCTGCCACCCACGGGGAGATCTGGACGGAGTTCCGGGCTCCTGGCTTTGGCCTGGTGCATTTGGGAAGAGAACCAGCAGATGGAAGCTCTCTGCCTCTCTGCTTTTCAAACAAACGCATCTTTGAGTGACGTCAGTGTCCACTGCGGGATTGTGTGAGGGTGTCCCCACAACGGTCCTCTTATAAGGTCGGGCGTGCAAACAGAGGAGGGCAAACTCAGCAGAGACGCGGCAGGGAGCTGAAGACCAGGGAGGCAGGCGGATGTGGGCAGGATGGCCGCGTGAGGGCCTTGTGAACAGTGACGAGGGCGAGCGCTGGACAAGAGGAGGGCCAGGCTGAGCGGGAGGCAGGGTCTGTGCCAGAGGCGGGGGCCGAGTGGTGGCACGGGGTGGGGGTCCAACGAGGGGAAGGGGGCTAGGACCTGACAGGTGTGAGATCTGCCCAGACAACCACTGGAAACCGAGACCTACTCTGAAACAAGGGGCGGCATGTGGGGGACATGATTTCTAGAAAATTCTTCCAGTGGTTGTGCTTACGGTAGGCAGGGGAATGGAGATAAGGAGTGACTACGGGGAGAACGTAGTTGTGAGACGTCCAGAGTTTAGGCCAGGGCGGGCACCCGAGTCCCTGGGATGCTGGAGGCAACTAGAGATTCTGGGTGCTCTCTCAGCACACTCAGGGCCCCTAGGGACCCACACGTTAGCAAGGTGGTCATGGGACGGGGTTCGAGACACATAGGACGGGAGAGCTGGTGTCTGGGTGACAGCTGGGCAGAGGGGACGGAGCCCGGGGGAGATACCCGGAGGGAAGTGGGGCAGGCACCATCAGAATCCATCTCCAGACACATCATGCTGCAGCAACAAGGCTACCAGTGACCAAGAAGCGGCCTCTGTGCAGTGAGAAACAGGAATGTCTCCAGCTCTGCAGGTGCCTGGCCTCGGTCAGCGACTGGAACACAGGCTGGATTTCAGCACCCTCGTCCTTTGGACTGGGCATATTTGTGCAGTGTGCAACCTGTGCGACTGTATGTGGTGGCCTTCTCCCCGCCCTCGGGAGTGGACTTTGCCACTGCAGAGGCAGAGCGGGTGTGGGGACAGCAGACACTGACCTGCAGGAGGGATTTCAGCAGCATGATCTGCGTCAGCCGGTTCCTGTTCTCCCTGTGGGCCAGAGATGCCGGCTCACCAGGAGAGCCTGCCCCTTCCTCCCCCTCATTCCCGTCTCCAGAGGGCTTTGCTGCCCGAGACAGGGGCTTCCAGACCCAGGCAGATGACCTGGGAACCCAAGGCGGGGCGTGGTTACGGTGGGGCAGCCTGGAAAAGTGTGGGGATCCGAGGATGGGGGGGGCAACTCCCAGAGGGATCAAGGCGTGTGCTGGGAACCTGGGCGGGGAAGCCGGCTGGGAGAGGGGCCAGCCTCACCCGGTCCGCCCGGTCTCCACGGGGTGAGGCAGGGAAGGCAGCGGGACCTTGCTCATGATGAAGAGGATCACCTCGGAGCGCTGGTAGGTGGGCAGCGTGCTGGCGAAGGAGCCTGCGGGCAGGCGGAGGCCGGGGCGTGAGGCGGGGCCTGGGCGCCCACCTGTCCGCCCTGGCAGCGGCCCCGGGTCGGGGGATGCTCATGGTCTCCAGCACCGACCGGGAGGCGGGCACGCTGGGCCCTGGCGGGGTGGGGGCCGGCCCTGCCGGTGCCCAGGGTGGGTGAGGCCTGCAGAAACCCGCATGGCCCCTGGATGTGGCCCTGCCGGCTGCTCTCTCCACGCCGGGGAAGCTCCCTCAGGCCCGCGACCCAGGCCGCGGCGGCCAGGAGCGTTCGTGGGCCTCCCCGCACCCACGGCACGCACAGCCCTCGAAGCTTCTCCCTCCTTCCTGGTCCTCAGCCCCCCCCCCCCATCTGCCCACCCGCCATGGGGCAGGCCTAACAGGACTGGGGCGGAGGGGAAGTTAGCCTGTCTGAGAAACACAGCCAGACAGTTCCGTGCTGTCACTCAGGCCTGCCCAGCAAGGCCACGCGCACGAGGACTGCATTGCCCCGGTGCTTGCCAGTCCATGCCCACGCCAGGGCCTGCCCGCTGCTCACGCCGGCTTCTTCTGTACTCCCGGGCGCAGGGCCTCGCCCCAGCCAAGGCCCTCGGACCAAGACCCCGCCCTCAACCCAGGGCCCCGCCCCCACGACCAGGCCCCACCCGCCTCCTCGCCAGACCCCGCCCTCAGCCCAGGGCCCCTCCTCTGCCCTTAGCCCCGCCCCTCCCTGCAGAGGCCCCGCCCCAACCAGGCCCCACCCACAGCCCCGCCAGACCACGCCCCCAGCCCAGAACCCCGCCCACCGCCTCGCCAGGCCCCGCCCCGGCCCCGCCCCACCTATGGTCTTGATGACGGCCTCCTGGAACCTGCGCTCCTCGTGCTCCTTGATGATCTTGGTGCCGAGGCTCGCGGCCCCGTCGTAGCTGCCGGTCAGGGCGTAGTCGATGCTGAGCCGCAGCTGCCGCAGCAGGGTGTTGAACATCTCCAGCACCGTGGGCCCTGGGCGCCCCGCGGGGAGACCCCCGGTCAGGGCCGCCTGCGGCGCGCCGCCCCCGGCGCCCCTCCCCGCGCCGGCGGCCCCTTACCCACGGAGCCGGTGGCGGCGATGACGGCGGCCTCGGACAGGACCTCCACGATGCCCGCGCGCACCGTGGCCGCGCTGCGGCTGTTGGCGTCCAGGTGGCTCAGGAGCTGCTGGATAACCAGGTGGGAGTGCTGCGGCTGGGGGGGAGAAGACAGCGACCCCACGTGGCCTCCGAGCCCAGGCGCCCTCGGGCTCCGCCGGGGCCACAGGGCCATTTAGGGGCGCGGCCTGAGCGAGGTGCGGTTGTATTTTATGCGCCTCGGCCTGCGGCCTGCGCGGTGTGCCAGGAATAAAACTAAGCCGGCCCTGTCCTCGGGAGCCTCCGCAGCGCTGGATTCCGCAACAGGGGCTCGGCCCGGGGCTCCCCGGACCCCGGCTTCACACCTTGGTGACCCGGCAAGAGGGCGCCCAGAGCCACCCTACCTGGATGGAGTACATGATGATTTTAAAGCAGCGGACGGCGAACACCTTGGGCTCCCAGAGTGAGTGGTTATCCAGGTGGCTGTGGGGGCGAGAATGGGGCGAATGATCGCGACGTCCAGAGGGAGGGATGTCCCGGAGGCGAGAGGCCCTCGCACGGCTCCCAGATGTGGGAGAAGCAGGACCGAGCCTGGCAAGCAGGTGCTGGGTGCCACTGGCCCCACTGAACGGAGCGAGTCCGCAGGCCGGGAGCTCCCGAGAGCCGAGGTCTGCCACCTCCTCATCTGCCCAGCGTACAAGGGGCTCCCTCCTTCACCCCAGTTCCCGAGACCCGAGGTCAGCCACCCTCCTCATCTGCCCAGCGGTACAAGGGGCTCCCTCCTTCACCTCAAACCGTGTCCCCATTATTTTGATTTGGAACCGCAGATTGAGCCTGGGGTAACAGATGGACTCGCAGGTGTAGCTGAGAGAGGGCAGCAAGAGTGATCCCTGGGTGCGGGGCAGCCCCACAGCTGCCGGGAGGTCAGGGCTGAGGGACAGGTGGAATGGGGCTGCCGTCGGGGGCCTCCCCCAGCCCCTCCCCCCAGGTGGCTCCTGGCCCTGTCTGGTAGCAGGCACCACCGCGGTGGTATCTCGAGTCTGCAGGGAGATGCGTCCAGGGCCCCAGACGGCTGGGGCAGGGGCTGGGGCAGGGGCTGGGGCACTCACATGAGGACGGGCTTGATGGCATTTTTGATGTTGCCGTAGGCAGCCCGGCCCAGCAGCTCCCGGAGGCACCGCTCGGCCAGCTCTGCTGGGTTCTCCTTTTCCTTCTCTGGTGCTTGGAGGGGTGAGGGAGACCGGCTGTGGAAACAGAGCCCCATGGGTAGGGTGGGGGCAACGCTGGGAGCCAGGTTCTGGGCTCTGTCGGGTCTCTGTGCCTTATCCATGCAGTGATGACAACAGGACAGGCAGGAACTGGATGTGGGCTACGCCAGGCGGCCAGGAGGTGCCATGGCCAACAGCAGTGAGTCCTGGCGAGGCAACCTGGAGGGAGTAAGACTGGGAGAAAGGGGCGAGGGTCCTGTTCTGGAGCCCCCTAAGGGGTGGGTGCTCTGAGCACCACGGCCCTGTCGAGGTGCAGAACACAGCATCTCCATGTACCTCGGGCCTCAGAAGGAAAGGGATGGGAAGTGAGGGAGGGAGCAGAGGAGGAAAACAAACGTGGGAGAGAGGAGGGGGCGGGGAAAGGAGTGGCATGGCGGTGGGCTCAGGTGTGGCTCTGGGGCTCAGAGCCGTCAGTGAGCTGCTCTTCCACAAACAGCCACCAGGGGGCACACCCACATCCCCGCCACCTAGGCTCGACACACAGAAAGGGAGACTCCCAGTCTAACTGGCATAGCCCATGAACCTGCCCCTCCAACCCATTTCACAGACCCGCAAAGTGAGGGAGCAGGGACAAGAATGAGTCCTAGGCTTAGGGGCTACAGGATTAAAATGATCATCCCAGTGTGTGCGCAACTCTTTTGAGTGGCTCTGTGGCTGGCCACGCGTGGTTTAAGGGCCTGAAATAGCACTAGGAAGAGAGGGAGTAAGGAAGTTTTGGAGCGAAAGTCCTCCACAGCTGAGCCATGAGAGGCCTCTGCAAATCTCCTCGGCCTGCCCGCTCCCAGAGACAAAGCTAGCGCCACCCCAGGTCCCCGGGGGAGGGGGGGCAGCACTGTGCCTGTCCTCGCGCCCCAACACGGTGATGGGGCCCCCCACCTTGCTGCTGGGTGTCACCGCCTGGGGGGCTGCCTCGGGGTGAGCTCACCTCTCTGCCTCCTCCACGTGCTGCAGGTTGAAAAGCAGCGATGGGACGATCTTGTCCATGTGCTGGGGGTCCCAGATGTTGGCCTGCAGCTCGTCATTCACCGTCTTCCTCACCACGCCTTGTAGCCCCTTGATGCCTGACATCCGGATTCTGCGGGGAAAACGGTGACACGGGGCCCTGCTGTCCTCAAGCCTGGGCAAGGAGAGTGGCGGCGCCCAGGGGCCGGGGGGGGGGGGCACCTGCTGCCCTTCACGCGACCTGACCGGCCGGCCGCCTGCTGCGTGGTGGACGTGGGGTGGGCCTGGGAAGCCATGTCTTCCAGCTCGCCTTCGAGTCCTCTAGACTGCTCTTGCCCTGCCACCGCCATCTTTAGGGCTCGGCTCGTTCCTTCTAGCTCAGGCTAAGAGGTAGGCGCTCGAGGTGCTGCCAAGAACTCACGAGGCAGAACCCAGGGCCACAAGCAGCTCTGGGAGCCAGAGGCGGCGGCCCTGGAGGGAGAGGCAGAGGGCCTCCTGGGCATCAGGGGGTTTGGCTGGGGGAATCCAGGAGCTCCCTCCCCCGCCCCCCATCTCTGACACAGACAGCGCAGTGCAGGGTGGGAGCCCTCGGTACCGGCCGGTCATGTCAGCCTGGAGCTCCCTTTTCCTGATTATGGAACGACCTACGCTCAGCCTAGGGCAGGCCAGGGCAGAGCAGACCCACGCCTCCCACCCCTGAAGGAGAACCTTGCTGGCAGTCGGTGCCTAAGACGTCCCAGAGCTAAGCGCCTGCCGCACGCTGCCTTTGTGTTGGCGTTTTCACGTTACTGCTCGGTTAGAAGCATTTCACTGTATCACGAGCTCTTCATAAACAGGCTGAACTGCTGCACGATAGGCATCGTCAGAACCTTGACCAGCCCCCCGTCGGGCCGCTCAGCTTGCTTTGCTACCATATTGAACTATCCTCTGCAGTGGGCATGACTGTATAAATGCTTTTACCACGTTCCAAGTTGAATCACGGAGTCGGAAGCTGAGAAACAAGACTCCCACCATCCCCAAATGCCTGCCGCAGCCACGTGCGCAGCCACAGGCCAAAGGCCGCCACGGTCCCTGCGGCAGCGAGCAGCCCTGGGTCTCGCTGTCAACCTCTGCTCGCGTTCACGGCGCCGAGACAGCCTCACATCTCGCGGTATTTTGGTTCACACCCATTGCTAGAGTTGGGCTGTTTTTCCGAACGTTCAGTTGCTGTATTTTCTTTTCTTTTTTTTTTAAATTTATTTGACAGGTAGAGATATAGATAGTGAGAGAGACAGACAGAAAGGTCCTCCTTCCGTTGGTTCACTCCACAAATGGCCGCTACGGCCGGAGCTACACCGATCCGAAGCCAGGAGCCAGATGCTTCCTCCTGGTTTCCCATGCGGGTGCAGGGCCCAAGCACTTGGGCCATCCTCCACTGCACTCCTGGGCCACAGCAGAGAGCTGGACTGGAAGAGGAGTGAGCGGGACTAGAACCTGGCGCCCATACGGGATGCTGGTGCTGCAGGTGGAGGATTAACCAAGTGAGCCATGGCGCCAGCCAGTTGCTCTATTTTCAACTTGGGTTTTCAGTGGGGCTTACAGGCTGCTTCCCTAGGCCTCACCACCCTCATCCCTGGAGGGTGGCAGGAGCTGGACAGCACCGGATCTCCTGGGTCCAGATGCAGGAGGGTGGCTGGCCATGAGCCATGAGCCACGCAGGTCCATGGAGGGGGCGCAGAACGTGCAAAAGCCCTGAGGCAGGAGCCCCTGGTGTGCTGGAGGCCTGTGTGACTCCAGAGGAACGAGCAAGCGGGGAGAAATGAGCTGAGGGAGCAGTGGGGGCCGGCCAGTGTGAGGACTTCAGCTCTTGGTTGGTGGGCGTCTTTCTGGGTGTGTAAATGCATGGACTTGCTTACAACGTGTGTGTGTATGTGTGTGTGTGTGCGCGCACGCACCCCCCTGGAGCTGCATCTCTGTGCTGTCACTGACTCTCAAATTGGGCTCAAAGGACTGTTCTCCTTCACCTAGCCCCACGTTCTGGCCCTTAGAAACCACGCACTGGGGGCGCACAGCTGCCCACCTGCGCCCAGCCAGGTGTCTTTCCACCCGGCATAGGCAGCCCCGAGCTAGAAGCTCCCTTAGGGCACGCGCAGCTTCTGCAGGGAGCTGCGCAGGCCCCCACCCCCACCTTCCACCCCCCACCCCCCACCCCTGCTCACTTAGTCTTGATTTCCAAGTCATCGTGGCTCGAGTGGCACATTTCACTGAATCGGGACACAAAGAAGTCGTAGCTCCTGTGGTAGGACGGGGTGTCCTCCTCAATGTTGGCAAACTTCACAAACTGTCAGGGAGGAGAGACAGGACATGCGAGAGGTGAGCGCGCCCGAGCGCCCGGGAGCCACGCATCCCGGCCCCCCACTCCGGTCGTGCCTCAGAGCACCCCGGGACGCTGAGCTTCGCATGCTGCTGGCCCTTCCTGTCTACACCGCGAGGCTGGAAACCAGGCGTTCCCAGGCTCTGGGAGCAGAGGATGGAAGGAGGGGAGGGTGAAGGGGGCTCACTCTTCCCTCCAACGCCGGGCGAAAGCCAAGGGCGAAGCGTACAGCGCCGCCCTAGAACGCATCCTGCGGATACAAGAGCAAAGCCGAAATCCTATTTAAAAATGTAAGTTTTTCAAGTTTGCTACTTTGGTTCGTAAGTCTTATTTTTTAAAGCAAATATCTCTACTTCTTTTTTTTAAAAGATTTATTTATTTATATGAAAGGCAGAGTTACAGAGAGGCAGAGACAGAGAGAGCAAGGTCTTGCATCTGCTGGTTCACCTTCCAAATGGCCACAACTCCCAGGCCACAGCAGGGAACTGGATCAGAAGTGGAGCAGCCAGGACTCGAACCATTGCACACATGGGATGCCGGCACTGCAGGTGGCGGCTTTACCCGCTACGCCACAGCACTGGCCCTGTCTCTTTTTTTATTTCTAAAAGTTTTGTTTATGTACCTATTTGGAAGACAGAGTGACAGAGAGAGAGAGAGATCTTCTATCCCCTGGTTCACTCCTCAGTGGCCAGCAACAGCTTGGGCTGGGCCAAGCTGCAGCCAGGAGCTGGGAGCTCCATCGGGGTCTCCCACATGGATGGCAAGGACACACGTAGAGGAGGCATCATGTGCTGCCCCCAGGTTGCACCTGAGCTGGAAGCAGACAGGGGAGGTAGGTGTTCCACGTGGCATCTTAGCAGGTGCACCAGGACACCGGCCCCTGGAGCAGCATCTGCCTTCTGCCCTCTCGGCTTCATATATGGAGAGAGAGACAGAGAGAAAGGTCTTCCTTTTGCCATTGGTTCACCCTCCAATGGCCGCCGCAGCCAGCGCGCTGCGGCCGGCGCACTGCGCTGATCCAAAGGATGAACCTTCCATCCACTGGTTACTCCTCAAACGGCTGCAACAGCTGGGGCTGGGCCAGGCCAAAGCCAGGAGTTGGGAATTGTATCCAGGTTGAGTCATTCCCCGCTGCCCCTGCAGTACGTGCCGGTAGGAAGCCAGGCCTGGAAGTGGAGCCCGGACTCACGGGATGCCAGAGCCCAAGGCGGCATCTTAACCAGCGCACTGAATGCCTGCTTGGGAATCTAAGAGGCCCCTTCGACGCTATGGTGCAACAGATCGAGCCGCCGCCTTAATACGAGAGGCTGCCATCTCATATTGGAGCACCACGTCCAGTCCCGCCCGCCCCGCTTCTGATCCAGCTCCCTGCCAACGCGCCTGGGAAAGCAGCAGGAGCTGGCCCGAGTGCTTGGATCCCTGCACCCATGTGGGAGACCCGACTGTGTGGGTGCCAGCAGGACATCTAAGGAAAGCACCAGGCTCCCAAGCATCCCCAGGGAGATGCCCCAGCCGGGAGCACTGGCCTGCGGTGTCCTGGGGCAGCTGCTAGCCAGCTCACCCCGACTGCTTCCTGGTCTTCCAGTGGTTGGCACGAGGACGTTCTCCGGACTGGGGCCTCAGAGGGTCTGAAAGAGGTGCTTAGGGGGCCCCTGGTCAGGGGGCCACACCCACTGTGGAAGTCACCTAGGAAACAGGCCAAGCCTGGTTGAGGGGGGGTTGGGACTCACTCCTGGATTAGAAGTGATTTCGGCCTTCGCCACTCTCCTAAGAGGCAGGGGAGTGCTGGAACATGAGCAGGGGTTTGGAGCCACACAGCAAACCTGAACCCAGCTCCTCCACCTGTTGGTAGGGTGATCTGGGGCCAGTGCTTACGCTCCCCGGGCCTCTGGTTGCCTCGTCTGCAAAATGGGAATAATACGAGCCCTTGCCTTGTAGGGTTAGGATGGCTAAAACGCTGTCAGCCCTGCCTGTCGCTGTCAGCCCCGCCTGTCACAGGTAGGAGACACCTCCTCAGCTCCCCCACACCCAGGGCATCTCTAACTTCCTGTCCACACTCTGGGAGTTCCCACTGGGCCCGCCTACCTGAGTGGCCACTTTTTTTTTTTTAATGCATAAGACCACAGGAAGTTTCTGGCTAATTCAGCCCTATCATTGCTAATTCATCTCTCATAAATGACTTATATTAAAATGATAGTTTCCTATTGCATGAGAATGTGGAAGGATAAAGTTGACTTTTTTCCCCCAAGATACAGCGATGATGAGAAAGGTCTCCATAGCAACCAACGGACGATTTTGCACGAATGACATTTCAAAGGCCACGGCACTGCGAGGGCCACCCTTTTGAGATCAAAGTTCCGGCTCTTCATGCACAGCAACGGGTGCCATGCTTGCGGGAGCGGCCACCACTCTGGGCAGGCAGGCAGGAGGCACAGTGGTGTGAAAATGCTGCCCTGGCAGTGTGTGGGGAGGTTTCCAGGGGCCTGGGGCAATAAAGAGAAAGCGAGCCCCCAGTTTGGACATTGCTCAAGCGGCCTGCCCTGGCCTGGGAGAGGAAGCCGAGCTGACCGGCCTCCCTTCAGCACCAGCCGAGTCTCGCCAGATGCAAGTTGGCCTCTCCTTCTTTAACCTGAGTTAAAAACACAGGGCACAGGGGGTCGGCTCCGGCAGCTGAGGACTGCAGGTCCCTTGCGCTGCATGACACCCGGGGAGACATGGAACCGCTTCTTGGCTTCACTAAGACAAATCCTAGCTGGAGCGCACATTGTGCAAACCACACGGTTTTGACTTTAACACTGCCTGCCCCGTTCTCCCCTGCTCTTGTTTGTAGCAGCTCTGTGGAGTGGTTTCCGTTGCTGCCGGCGAAACAGCCTCGATCACACCCCACCACCCTCCTGACCGCCAGCCACGGAGTAGTAATTCCCTGGGCCTGTTGCCCGCTCCTCCAAGCTTCTTTGCAAAACTGGCCGTGGCCCTAAGAACTCCTGGGAAAGTGTGGACCCTGCTGGTCCTGCGCAGCCCCACAGGCTGGCCCCTGAGGCCTACGCTCTGCGCGGAGCTCCTGGCTGGGCTGAGCTGAGCCCCTGACCCGAGCATCTCACCAGCCTTGCAGGTCAGAAGGCCCCCCACTTCATGGACGCCACCGTAGCCGGCTGGCCTCCAGCAGTGCTGCCTGCCAGGCCTGCGTTGGGGTCGAAGGCTCTCTAGTCCACAGAAGGTGCCAGGGACCACGGGGTAGATGCGCTCGCCTGGGGCAGGGAGGAGGGCATGGGGCTTTGGGGACCACACATGGGGACCTCAGAGACTCATAAGGAAACAGCTTCCTGTGGCCGCTGTAGCAAATTGCCCCCATTTACTGGCTTAAAACAACACGGTTCTAAGACGGCTCTGCACTCCTGGGGGCCCAGGGGAGCATCTGGCCCTGGCCTCTCCCAGCGTCCCAACGCCCCCTCTGGCTCTTGGCCCCTCCCTCCACGTGCAGGCTGCAGGCAAAGCAGCTCAAGTCTTCCTCTTTGCCCCTCGGCTTCCGTCCGCACCTGCTCCTGGTGATGCCATCAAGCCCACTGCGGAATTCAGGACAATCCGCCCGTCTTAGGATCCTTAGCTGGTCACTCATTGGGCAAAGCCCCCTTGGTCACGTAAGACAGCCCTCTCAGGTCCCAGGGAGCAGCACATGCACACCCCCTGTTGGGGGCAGGGGCGACAGGGCCATGGGCATCAGGGGCTGTGGAGAAGGGTACAGTGGGCAGGGAGAGAAGCCAGCGACAGATTGACCATCAGGTCAGAGGCAGGTGTGGAGGGGGGTGGCTTGCGCGATTTCCACAGACTTCTATCTGCTTTTATGGTGGAGCGAGCTCTGGGCACCACCCTAACCCAAGGTCACAGCCAGCACCCACATAAGGTGGACGCAGAGAGCTGGTCCTGCTGTGAGACGGTGCAGCAGCTGGCGTGGCCCAGGAAGCCCTAAGGACGGAGGTGGCTGCCCGCCTCCAGTCCTACCTCAGACCTCACTTCACTTCACAGGGAGCACAGGAGACGGGGGAGCAGGGTAAACGACACCACAGGGGAAGCTCCTGACCAACCCAGAATGTGGGGCGGCGTGCCACCCAGCAACTGCCCTGGGCTCTTCAGGTCAGTGTCGCCGGGGGGGGGGGGGGATAGAGCGGGGAGTGGCTGGGACCCTGGGGACAGAGGTCAGAGTCAGGGAGAGCAGGAGGGCCCCTGGAGACGTCTGGGCACACTCCTGCTTGGATTATTTATTCTAACCGTCTCCGCCTGGATTTGTTAATTTCATCAGGTGACAGACATTTTGTGGTTTTGCAGGAGACTGTAACCTTTTTCCTGTTTAATGTAGTTTGTTTATTTCTACCTTGAAAGAGACTTGAACCTGTGTTTAGAGGTGGTAAGGAGTCAGAGCAAGGGGAAGAGAGAGAAGGTGGGTGCAGGAGGTTCCTGGGGGGATGGGGATCCCCGGGAGAACAGGGAGGCAGTAAGTGGAGGGAGCCCCCCATAGCCCCTACTTCCTCCATGGGAGAAGAAGGCAAAGCCATCCCTGAGACAGAAGCAGCAGGTGTGGGAAGGGGTGCAGGCGAGAGGGGGGGTCAAAGAATGAACCGAGGAGCTTCACCAAAGCCCAGCACGCGGCCCCGCCGCCCCCTCCCCGCCCCCGAAACCACTCAGCCTCTGCCTGTCCTAGGGCTCCGACTCCTCCGGATTAGGGGTTGCACAACGTGTGACCTGCGGGGCTGCCTCCACCCTGGTCCTTGGGACGGCGCTGCTGAGAACAGCTGGGTACCAGTGCCCGCCTGAGTGCTTCCTCTGGGCGTCTCTCGGAGGAACCGCGGGTCAGCCGGTTCTGTATGCTTAGCTTGGTGAGGACTCACCGGGCTAATTCCTGTGAGGGCCGCGCCATCTTACGTTTCCCCCAGCAACGCAGAGGTCCCAGTCTCTGCACGCGCTCGTCAGCTCTGTGTGTGTGAGAGACACAGAGACTTATCCTAGTGGGCGCACAGTGCGGTCTCCTTATGCTGTGACTGGCATTTCCTTAATAACTAGCGCTGTTCCGCATCTTCTCACGTGCTTGGTGGTCATCGTGCACCTCCTTTGGAGAAACGTCTGTTCAAAGGGTCGGCACTGTGGCATAGCGGCTAACGCCACCGCCTACAGTGCCGGTATCCCCTAAGGCACCGGTTTGAGTCCCGGCTGCTTCACTTCCGATCCAGCTCTCTGCTATGGCCTGGGAAAGCAGAAGATGGTTCAAGTCCTTGGGCGCCTGCGATCGTGTGGAAGACCCGGAAGAAGCTTCTGGCTCCTGGCTTCTGATTGGCACAGCTCCAGCCGTTGCTGCCATCTGGGGAGTGAACCAGCGGATGGAAGTCCTCTTTCTCTCTCTCTCTGTGCCTACCTCTCTATAACTCTGCCCTTCAAATAAATAAATAAGTCTTTAAAAAGAAAGTCTGTTCAAGTTCTTTGCCTGGTTTTCAGTAGGGTTGTCTTTTTGTCATTGAATTCCAAGAATTCTCTACATATTCTGGTGATTGAACCCCCATCAGATGTATGATTTGTAAATATTTCTCCCCATTATGTGGACTTTTTACCTCTTTGATGGTGCCCTTGAACGCACAAGAAGTTTTTAATTTTTCTGAAATTTCTGTTTTTTTGTTTAGTTGCTTTGTTTTTCAGATGTCATCTAAGACTCCACTGCCTAATCCAAGATCATGAAGATTTAACCCTATAGTTTCTTTGGACAGTTTTATAGTTCTAGCTCTTACACTTAGGTTTTAGATCTATTTTGATTTAATTTTTGTGTATGGTGTGAGGCAGGAATGAAAGTATGGGCTCTGAGTCCATGAATTCTCATAATATTTTACTCTTGGTAGACACTAGGCCAACACTCTACATCATTTATGTAGTGGATCTTGACATTACTGATTTAGTATTTTCAGTTTATCATTGGTGAGTGTCGTTAAAGGGCTAGGACAGGTGAGTGTTTGCACTGTTCCCAAGACACACACCTGGACCCATCACGCAGGGAGACAGGGCACAGGTGCGAATCTCAAGCAAATAAGAGCTTGGCCGGCCCTGGCTCCCCCTCTCCTGACTCTTCCGGTCTGTCCCCATCATCCAAAGTCCAAGACTCTCATTAAGGGCTTGGAAACATCACTTAAAATTTTAAATGATAGTTTCCGGCATGTAATGTGCAGGAATGGCATGGGCAAACGTGGGTGTGTGACAAGTCTCGGCACAATGGGAACCTCGGGGTGATCCGATGCAAGGTGGGCGAGCACCCATGGAGGGGGCGGGGAGAGTTTCGGCAGATGGAAGGAACCTGCGCAGGTGTCAGGCTGCGGTGGGCCAGAGAATCACAAGGCTGGCTGACAGCACCACACGGGCAACCGGAACCCAGGCTCCCAAGTGCCCCTCCCCCCAGAGACGCTGCGAGCTGGGAACCTGCAGCCTCTCCCAGCTCTCTGGGAGACGGTGTCATCGGCCGGCTTTGGGGACCGGGTTTCTAACACTGCAGAGAGGAAGAGTGGGCTGAAGGTGGGTCCTCCTCACTCCTCGTGCTCAGGGCCGTGAGCCGCCAGGCCCAGTGGCAGGGAAGTGTCCCACAGAGGCCGGGGGCCGTGGTTTGGGCTCTAGAGAGAGGGGACGCCACACTGCGTGGGGCCCGCTGGGGAGCCTCTGCCCTGGCCAACTCTCGGGTTCCAGGGACAACGGTGCCCATGCAGGGGCCGGAGGAGTCACTGTCCGGAGCTCGTGCCGTGGGAGCAGAGGAGCCGCCTGGCTTCTCCGGGCCTCCCCTGCCAGGCCGTGCTACAGGGGCTTACGGAAGACCGAAGGCTTTGTCTCTCGTTGCCCTTTCTCCTTCCTTCTCTCTTTCCCTCTTTCTTGAATCCAAAACGCACGCTGCGAGTGCCCACACCAATAGCTGAAAGGAGCTGGCTGCCGAGCGCCACGGCAGTGAAGGGCCCCGGGGTTCCTCGTCCTCCTCCCCGGGCCTCCTGGTCCCTCTGACGCTCCCAGCCCAGCCTCTGGGGGCCCGTCAAGAGGCAGCAGGCCGGCAGGTCCAAAATGACGAGGAGCAGAACAGCATTCTTCTCGCGAAGGTTCGAGAAGGTCCCAGGCGTACAGAGCTGGACAGAGCACCTGCACGAGGGAGCCGGAATCTCTCGCATGATTTCACTTAACTCACTCAGGACAGCCTGGCCCGTTGTCTTCAGCGTCTGCCCAGCGGCAGCCACCCGTCGACTCGCTCTCTGGCCGTGCAGAGCTTCACCATGATGGCGAACTTGTAGGACACTGAGACCGTCTCTGCTGTAGCTAACAAGACCCCCACCCCGGGCGAGAACCCCAGGGGGACACTGGACCTGGGAGCCGCCTACTCCTCAGCCCTCGTGGACGCACAGGGACTGGGCGAGCCTCCATTCGGATGCTCTCTTCCAGGCCGTGGCTACTGCAAACAACACAACTAAAACAGTAGCTGAGGCTGTTGCCCGGCAACCTGATACAGGCTTCACCCCCAGCTCCAGGCAGAGAGAGGGAGGAAGGGAGGAAGGAAGAGAGGGAGGAAGGGAGGGAGGGAGGGAGGGAAGGGGGAGGGAGCAGGGGGTAATTGTTGGTCCCAGAAAGGAAAGTTGGAAGACTCTTCTGGTTCAGTCAAGCTATGGAGAACAGGAAAGCCGATCCCGGCAGCAGCAGTTCGGAGAGGTCGGGCTTGGAACACCAAGGGGCAAACCTGGGACTTTGCTCTTGCGATGTCTATGGGCAAAGAGCTGAACAATAGCTGCGTCTCAGCTGCCTGAAGACCCAGGGCTTCCGGTGTGCCCTGAAAGAGGGGCTGGGCGGGGGGATTGGAGGGAAAGAGCAAGAACGCAAAGACGACCCTCAAGTGCGCGTGGCCATACAGGTGGCACCAGCACTTCTCCACGTTGCGACCACCTCTTCTCACAAAGCCATAACCTCTCCTGCTGCGCTGAGGCCAGCATTAGAGACCTGTGCTTGCAGAGACCAAGCTCAACCTGCTCACGGTGTTGAGGGAAAGGCCGAGGCCCGCCAAAGAGCCCCCGCTCAAGACTGCACAGCTAGCGAGGGCAGGACTAACCAGAGCCCTGCTTCCTGCTTCCCCGCGGTCCTCCCGGGCCTCTGGGCCTTGTCCTGTGCACATCTCTTTGCTCCATCTTGGAAAGAGGCATGACCCAGGTCAGCCTGCCAAGGATGTCCCACGGAGCCCTGGGTTCCGAGGGCCCTGAGCAGCCCCTGCCTCCGATGGATGCTTCTGTTTCACTCTCATTTTTATATATCTTGTGGCCCGGATTAAAATTACTTAGGGGAAAAAAATCTATCAGCAAAAAATGCTCGATGATCACCAGTATATAAATATCTTAATACTGACACAAGACTGTGAAGGCACTAAAATGACTGAACCACACGCTTTGAAAACGCTGAATTGTATCATATATTTATATGAACTGCGCGGCTCACTAGGCTAATCCTCTGCCTTGCGGCGCCGGCACACCAGGTTCTAGTCCCAGTCGGGGCACCAGATTCTGTCCCGGTTGCCCCTCTTCCAGGCCAGCTCTCTGCTGTGGCCAGGGAGTGCAGTGGGGGATGGCCCAAGTGCTTGGGCCCTGCACCCCATGGGAGACCAAGAGAAGCACTTGGCTCCTGCCATTGGATCAGCGTAGTGCGCAGGCCGCAGCGGCCATTGGAGGGTGAACCAATGGCAAAGAAAGACCTTTCTCTCTGTCTCTCTCTCACTGTCCACTCTGCCTGTCAAAAAATAAAAAAATTATGATTTTATTTGCTGTCATTTAAAAATAAACACCTCCCCCCCTTGTTCACACAGAAGGAGGGACAAGCAGTGTGTCGTGCTCAGGGTCAGAAACAAAGCGGAACCGAACCCGTGGATGCTGCCCCCAAAGCCCCCAGACCCCGGCCAGGAGCCCCTGGGGCCCCGGGCCGCCCCTTACCGAGTTGGTGCCGAGGATCTGCAGGTTGGGCTTCTCCGACTCCAGCAGCTTGGCCACCATCTTGAGGAAGCTCTCCACGAAGAGGTTGATGCTCTGGCAGTGGCAGGCCATGAGCAGCTGGTCCAGCGCCTCCATAGCAATGCACACGTACCTGGGGAGAGCAGCCCGCGCCGTCACTGGCCTCACAGCCCACCGCCCCCGCTGCCTGGCCGGGGTGAGGCAGGGTCAGTGCACCGACCTCCCGGACAGCACCCGAGGGCCGAGGCTGCTCCAGCGGCTGTCCTATGAGTGCCTGCTCCCGCCCAGAACTCAGCCAGAATGAACTAGAGCTGCAAGGCCGTCCGGAGACCCACACGCCCAGCTCCTCCTTACAGGTTACAAACAGGAGCACGGGCCGGACACTGGGCCTGGCTATTAAGTAGGGGTACCTCCCTCATCGGGGTACCTGCCTTCAAGTCCTAGCTCCAACTCCCGACTCCCGCTTCCTGCCAGTGGACACCCCGGGAGACAACAGAGATGGCTCAAGTAGTCGGGCTCCTGCTGCCCACACGGGAGACCTGGTGTTGGGTTCCGGTTCTTGGCTCCAGCCTGGCCCAGTTCAGTCCTGGCCTTTGAAGGTGCTTGGGGGGTGAACCAGTGGGTGGGAGTTCTCTCTCTCTCTCTGTCTGTCTGCCAAGGAAAGGCCCCGTCCTCCTCGGTGAGGGCACAAGGGCGAAGAATGCAGCCCTCCAGCTTGGGCAGCGAGAGGCCGGCGGACGTGAGAAGCACACCAGGGAAGAGCAAGTGCTCCCAGGTAATCACGCCTGACGGCCCTGAGGCCCCCAAAGGAGGGGAGAGGCGGTGCAGGGGCAGAGGAAATCAAGACCTCATGAAGGCTCTGAGATGGGCCCAAGCCCTCGCTCGCTGCAAGGAAGCAGGAATCTAACACTTGCAAGCTTTCTATTAGAAAACCCTAGAGAATTCCAGGACGCAGGACTATGCAAACACTAGGGCTGGCGGTACTGCCATGTTTGGGTGGCACCTGGGCCCCCTACCAAGGGAACAAGAAACAGGACGGACACAGAACAAAACGTCCTCTCCTTGGGTAGAAGGCCGGGTATATATTATGAAAGGGAGACCCCATGATTACAAAGCATTTGCATTCTAAACAAACCAGGGTAGACGCTCACAGAAAACCTTCGACTTTTTAAGCTCCCTGTGAGTGAGCTACTATACAT
Organism: Oryctolagus cuniculus; assembly: GCF_051225735.1. Lineage (NCBI taxonomy): Eukaryota > Metazoa > Chordata > Mammalia > Lagomorpha > Leporidae > Oryctolagus > Oryctolagus cuniculus. The sequence continues at coordinate 182,493,256 of NC_142868.1, forward strand.
AAATCGCTCTTGTTACAGCCTTGACGATCTTCTTTAAGGAGTTAGGTTTCTGAGCCAGAATGTTTGATGCTTCCCCCAAGCCTCTTTCCTCCCTTCCCCTAGTAGCTTCAGGTTTTAGAATGTGGCTGCTCACTCGCGACTGCACGACCCACGCTCCCTTGGCACAGGCAAGGTCATGTACCCACAAGGCTGCCAGGACCGTTAAGGGCAGGAGACGTGAGCAGCGTCAGCATCCCTTGCTTACACAACAGGACTGCCCTCTGGGTCCTCTGGTGCACGGGGACATGGTAGCAATCGGAGACCCAGAGAGGAAAGCCACACGCTGACGATCCCCGGATGACCTTGTGGAGCAGAGCCCACCACACGGGCTCCCCGTTGCAGATCGGGACAGTGCTGCTTCCACGGTGCGGGAGCCACTGCTTCTTATCCTCTGTGTGGTTGCTGTCATTGCTCTCTTTGTGCCCCAAATAGCACAAGCACCTAACAGTCAGCCTGAGGAGTTGCTCTAATAGAAGTCGCCAGTGCAGGGACTGAGTAATTTGAAGCAAATCAGGCAAACCAGGCAAAGGCCAGAGAAGTAAGAGCGGATGCATTTCTGTCCCCTTAGAGGCGAGATCGTTCCAGACCTCTGGGATCAGAGTTTGAGCCTCTCTGCAGGACAGCGGATGATCCTTCTCCTTGTAGAGTCAAGTTACGTGGGACAGAAAAATACTTCCCAAGAGGAAGGGAATACAGGGGAGGTGAGTGAGCAGGGAACTCCAAAACCTGAGCACCAAGGAATCAGGTGACTGCTCCCCAAGTGAAAAGCACACAGCCAAAGGCCCCTTGCAGGACTGCAGGAAATGCCATCACTGGCAGCGTTTCAAATATTATAGGTGCTCAAGGCTCCGAAGTCAGGTTCATACGATGTGCATAAATAAAGGATGGGGGCCAGCGTTGTGGTGCAGCAGCTTAAGCCACCGCCTGTGATGCTGGCATCCCATATGGGCGCTGGTTCAAGTCCCAGCCGCTCCACTTCTGATCCTGCTCTCTGCTAATGTGTCTGAGAAAGAGCAGCAGAAGATGGCCCAAGTGTTTGGACCCCTGCCACCAATGTGGGAGACCCGGATGAAGCTCCTGGCTCCTGGCTTCAGCCTGGCCCAGCCCTGGCCATTGCGGGCACCTGGGCAGTGAAACAGCAGATAGAAGATCTCTCCTTGTATCTCCCCCACCCCTCAACTGTGACTTTCAAATAAATAAATACATCTTAAAATAAAAAAGAAGGAAGATCATAGGTCAGTTCCTGGAGCTGTCACACACAGGCCACGATGCAACCTCAGACATTGTGTGTCAGACTGCCTCACACACGAGCCAGCTTTGTGAATCTAGACATGCAAGTTTAAAGTGACAGCAGTCATGGTGTCTTCTAAATGTTCTTTTTGGGTTCTTAAGACACCCCATACCGTTTCTCAGATACATCTAAGCTTACAACTTCCTTCTCTTTTAAATTGAAAATCCCGCAGCACCTACTGTCTTCTTGTAACAAAAGGGTAAACAAAACAATGTGACCAAGTGTTTTAGAACTGTACTCACGATAAAGGACACCCAAAACAAACCCAGTATTGCCTTCTCAACAATCTCTCACTCCGCTGATCACTTCTTGTTGGAGATGCTTTGTGGCAAATAATATAACCTCTTTTCAGCATGATCTGACCCAGTTGTTTTCTTGACTTTGTTTGAGAATGAATTTCTTCTGCATCACCTAACGTGAGTTTCATGGCAAAACCAGCGACACAGCCCTCTCTCCACATGTGCACCTGCTCACACAGGTGCACCTGGGTGTGAGGTCTGTTCAGCAGGTGTCTGAAGACGAGGCTGGCGGACGGGTTGCACCGTCACCTTCTGCGCTTGTAGGCCCCGTCCATGGTACGCCATGGTGGAGTCTCACAAAGGCCACGCGCATGGCGCAGGCTCTCCCAGAAAGCAACTTGTGGAATTCTAGAGCTAACTTCCATACCAAGCAACTGTAAACTGAACAACGGCAACAAATGCCTACAGGCGTGGGTGTTTGGCCCAGCAGTTCAGATGCGTGCATCCACTTTAGAGTGCCTGAGTTCAACACCGGGCTCTGTCTCCTGACTCCAGTTTCCTACTAACACACTCTAGGAGGCATGATGATGGCCCGAGTATTTGGGATCCCACCACCCACACGGGATCCCACCACCCACACGGGAGACCTGCACTGGGTCCCCAGTTCCCAGCTTCAGCCTCAGCTGGAGGCTGCTGCAGGCATCTGGGGGGTGAACCAGCGGATGAAAGACTGATCTGTCTCTCTCTAACTTTCTGCCTCTCAAGTAAATAGGTTTTACAAGAAGCCTCTACGTCCTGAAATTTTCCTTTCTGCTTTTATAAAATGTTCATTTCCATGAGGTGAATTGGCTAATATGAAACTACCATGTAATAGCAGTAAATTAAATGAAACATTATTAAATAGCATTATTAGAGTCGTTTCCAAGCACATTGACAAATGTAGCCTGTCTCGCAAATCTGAAGGCAGCCCTGGGCCTCTGAGCTCCCTTGGTGAACGGGATCCGCCGTCTCCCACTCCTGCCTGGCCCTGCTGTCCGTGGCCTTGCCCTTCAGGGGCCACCACAAAAAAAAAAAAATCAGCCCAGGCGGCCTGTGCCACCTTGCAGGCCTGTCCCAGCGTGCTTAGGCCCACTGTGCAGGCCAGCACAGCAGAACCGGAGCCCTGTGGCTCCCTGTGTGGAGGCGGTGGGGCTGGGGCTTGCAAGGGGCCAGGCTCTCCCTTTACGGCGACACATTCAGGCGGCCAAACAGGGCGCCCGGAAGTGAAGGCAGGCAGGGTGGAACTCGCTTTGCTCCCCCTGGGCATCGAGGGGTCTGCCGGCACTGCACTCGACCTCGCCGAGTTTAAATGAGGTAAAGGAAGGGCTGGGTGGGGTTAGGCAAGAGAAGAAGGTCTCCCAAACCTCAGCGCTTAATTACTGCTTTTCCTTCCTTTTCCTGTAAGAAAATTCCAGAGAATCCTGATAAGCAAAAGCCACCTGGTGCTAGGAAAGAAAAAAAAAATTGGCTACTGACCAGGAGTGGAAATTTTGGTGGAAAGAGAGAATTACAGTAGAAGTACAAGTGCGGAGCAGGGAAGTGTAAGGCCTAGCTCTTTGCATTCCACCCTTTATTCCCCGTCTCTGATCCCAGGACTAAGGGTGGAATGATTGTGATCATGAACTTGAACTCTTCAAAGTATCTGAGAAACCTGAAGTCGATGAGACCTGGGAACCCCTTGTCCAGTGCTCCCCACGGCTGTCCTGCTTGGCCTACGCTCTCAGAAGGAACAGGACGCAGGGCTCTGAGGGTGATGGGCACTCAGCAGAGCTCCAGCCAGAAGGTTCCTCTCAGCAGAGGCCGGATCTGGGGCCAGGGTCCTGGAAGCACTTTGAGTAATAGCAGGCCTGGGAATCTGAAGTGGCCTAACTGGGAATTGGTGCAGGAGGGGCCCAGGGGGAGGCCAGAGCAGGTTCCAGACCCCAGGAGCAGGTGACAAGCAAGGGCCCCTGAAGGCGACGAGGGGAGAACCCAGGGGGATCTGGGATGGGCTGGGGTCCCAGCAGCAGAGGCCAGGATGGGGTACCAGGTGGGCTACAACAGGGAGAAGTCGGGGTCAGGGACCAAGGCAGGCAGCGAGTTACAGCAATTGAGGAAAACACACAGGGCCTAGGGTGACGGGGCGTTGTCTTGGGGCGTGGCCAAGGTGCTGGGCCTCCGGGGAGCGGGGAGTGGGGTATAAAGTGGGGACACTGTTGCTCCCCCTCTTCGCGGAGGAACGACACAGGACCCTGCGCTGTTCTTTTGTCCGCTCGGCCCTTCCCGGGTTTGCTGCTGGTTCTTCCCGGGTTGGCTACCGTCCCTTCCACCTCCGTGGAAGGGGGGTTCCCCCTGGCCACCTTCCCCACTTCCGCGGGGGAGCGGCTCACCGCCGGCCGGCTCTCTCGGGGGCTGCACAGGTGTTCCTTCACATAGATGTTCCCCTTAGATGTTCCTGGTGCATGTTGTCTCTCTCCTCCTTTATAGTCCTCTTCCGCCAATCCCAACTCTGCTACCCACATGCCGAGTACGCTGCTCTCCTCCAATCAGGAGCAGGTCCTGCTGTTTATTGGTTGAACTGGAGGCAGCTGTGTAGAAGCTGCTTCTCCCTTCTCAGCGCCATATTGTGGGAGAGCAGATGCATAGAATAAGTCTTAATTCCAGTAACTTAGTCTAGTCCGAGTTGCTCCCCACAGGACACCAGACTCAGCTGGAGAGGAAAGGCAGGGTCAGGGTCAGGGACCGGGACCGGCAGGCAGGAAGAGGAGGCAGCTTGAACAGGGTCAGCACTGCCCAAGAATCACTCCAAGGGCAATGGCCTTGGCAAAGGGCCTCCTGTTCTGGGCATCTTGAATGTGTTTGGTCAGCCCGCTCCCGGACAGTCTGGAAGTGGGGAGAGGGGGCTGACCTCAGGTGGGGAAGGGGCGGTGGCCCCTTCATCTGGGAGGAGTCGGCCTGTCCTTCTGCCAGGCTTAAGGTCAGCTCCAGGGCCAGGGTCCTCAGGTAGCAGTGACTTAACCCTTCAGCTTGGGTGCCCCTGCCCCAAGGGCTCAGGCCTCGGGGACCCCCACAGTCTAACACGGCCTTCTGTACCCCGGCAGCGTCAGGGGGCCTGTCCACTGACCCTGAGTCTCCCCCTGCACTTCCACTTCTGTCCCCGCTTTCCTGTTTCCAGGGGAGCCCTGCAAAGGACATGTAAGAGGAAGAAAACGAAGAACCAGGGCTGTCCATCAGAGTCCACACTAACGCACGCCCCCTGGAATTCACCTCTGCCTGCACTGGCGATCGCCCCACACCCAGGACATCCACCGACCGGAGCCCACGTACAGCTGGATTGGGGCAGCGATGCAGGGAGGCGGTAGCGTGAAAGGGGTGCCACTGGGTCCCACATCCGAGGTTCAAGGCCATGTGGTCCCATGATAGGGTTTGAGCACACGGACTTTTCCAAAGCTGCCGTCAGTGACGAGGAAAACGACAATGATGTGTGTGATACGAGGAGGGGAGGGCGAGAGCTCAGATTAACAGGTTTCTCCTCTCCAGTGGTCATGATCTACGAGGCCCTCGGGCTTTAAACACTTAGGCGCTGCACTGGCTATTTTTGACAGGATGGCGCAGTTTTGAGATGCGGCTCTCAGGGCAGTAGAAAGATTCTAGTGGCTCTGCCGGCTCGGAGACGCTTTTACTGATGGAGCCATCGCTGTGGAGGAGGCAGCCCCGAGGAGTAGTAAATGTTTAATGCTATGGCGTGCATTTTCGTTCTAGGTTCAATCAAGGATAAAGTCGTTCTTCGCTTGCTTGAGTATACTTTATGATATGTCAAGTCCCTTTAAATAATTAGCATGTACGATGTTTATGTCCCTTTTTGCGAGTAGGTAACCAAATGTTATGAAATGACCATAGAAATGTTCTGGCTTGGGTCCTGCTTGTACACCAGGGGTAGATTTCTGGGCCTTTGCACCATTGCAAATCTTCTCACCCTGGTTCCAGGCTCACTCCATCTTCCTCACCAGGAGGGGATCTTGGATGGGGCTGGGGAGCCTTCCAGAGAGGGGGAGAGTTAAGGCAACAGAAACCCTCAAAGAGGCATGAGGCCCAGAGGGAGGGAGCCAGGAGGTCATCAACCAGTTTGGATGGGTCTACAGCAGACACGATGGGCTTGGCTGGGGTGGCGCAGGCTGTAGAACATTCCAGAAGTCAAGCTGAGGAACTTGTTTGAGTTTGCATATTAGCTGGACGCTCCCCCAAAGCCCACGAGTTGGGAGACTGAGCTCTCAGGTCTTACGTTAATGTAAAGGATGAATGGATACAAGACTCAGCTCAGTCACGTGTCTGAAAGAGGGGCCTCGGGAAATGCTTAGACTGGATCAGATCTCGGTGACTGGGAGACACATGGACATGGAGGACGAGTGCGCCTCCTGGCTCGCTGTGGGATCCCTCCTCTGCCCTTGTCCCATCATCCACAGCCCTCACCAGATGCCAGAACAAGGGGGCTGCCCAGCCTTGGCCTCTGACCCTCCAGAAGCAGGAGTCGAAGTGAACCGTCTTCCGTCCTTGGTAGCTTCTCTCGGGAATTTCATGTGTAGCAATGAAAAGCTGACTAACACGGTGCTGAAGAGCATGTCTACCGTTATCATTTTTAACAAGATTTATTTATTTATTTATTTGAAAGGCAGAGTTACAGAGAGAGGAAGACAGAGAGAGAGAGAGAGAGAGGGAGAGAGACTCTTCCATCCGCTGGTTCGCTCCCTAAATGGCTACAGCTGCCAGGGCTGGGCCAGGTCAAAGCCAGGAGCCTCTTCCAGGTCTCCCGTGTGGGTGCAGGGGCCCAAGCACTTGGGTCACCCACTGCTGCCCTCTCAGGCCATTAGCAGAGAGCTAGATTAGAAGTGGAGCAGCCGGGACTAGAACCAGTGCCCACATGGGACACCAGCACTACAGGTGACAGCTTTACCTGCTGTGCCACAACGCTGGCCCCGTGTCTACCATTATTAACCACAGCAAAGATGGGACGCAGGGAGACAAGCTCTGAGGCTGAGCTACAACCTGAACTGAGAGAGAGCAGGGGCTGACCCAGGAGAACGAGGGGCAAGGCAGCCGCAGGGGTGGAGGGGACAGGAAAAACTGTGGAGAGGAAACCAACAGCTCCCTGGATCTACTCCCTGGCCCCCAGCGGCACCAGCAGGTGCTCCGAACACCACGTGCCCTGTATGTGGCTCATTTTACTGTGGAAGCAACACATGCTTGGTAGGGAACAGAGAGAGGAAGTGGACAGAAAACAAAACCCCAGCTACACTGCTCACAAAATATTCTTAACATACTGGTATATGAGTTTTTACCATGTTTCCTAGCCATTGAGTTTTTTTGTTTATTTTTTATTTTTAAACTTGATTGTAAATGAGAAGCCTTAGATAAAAACTGTGGAAAATGGAATTAAAGGATAAGTTTATTTTTTGAAATTCATGTATAATTTTTTCATAATAATGCATTTTCCATGAACTTCCCATGAACTGTGTACATCATTCTGTATTCTGTGTTTCACTTGGCTAAGGGGGTTTCCATATTATATGGAAAGGATCTTTATAAACATCATTCTTACTGACTAGATAACATACGTTGTACCCAGTGACAGGTACCATAATTACTGAACTCTTCTCAATAGACATTTAAGTTATTCCTACTTTTTCATTATTATAAGAAAAAATCAGAGTGAACAATTCCATATGTATAGGTAGAGTATGTTTAAGATTGAGTCCTCGGGATGGGTGAATAGAAATTGAATTACTGGGTCAAAAGGCATAAGTGTTTCAGAAGCTCTTGACATGTATCTCAAAGTCACCTTCTAACAAGTTTCAACCTCGTGGCACTCTTTCTAGAACAGTGTGAGAATGCCTCCTACTTTTGCCATCCTTGGTTAATATTGGAAATTGTATTTACTTTTACATTGATTTAAGATCATATGTTAGTATTTCAATATACATGTTTGATCATGAGTTTGCTTTATCCTGTGCTTGAAACAAGATCAGTCTCTTCTTCTGTAAGTTGTTTAGTTATGAGCCTTGCCTCAATCTTTGTTTTTGATTTTTTAAAAAGATTTAGTTAATTATCTATTCGAAAGGCAGAGTGACTGAGAGAGACAGAGAGATATCTTCCATCTGCTGCTTCACCCCCAAAAGCCCACAAGAGCCAGGGCTGGGCCAGGCCAAATCCAGGAGTCCAGAACTCCATCCGGGTCTCCCACAGGGACGGTAGGGACCCAAGCCTTGGCCATCATCTGCTGCTTTCCCAGGCACATTAGCAGGAAGCTGGATCAGAAGCAGAATCAGCTGACACTCAAACTGGCACTCTCATATGGATGCTTGCATAGCTGTGTCACGATGCCACCACTGCCACCAAGACCCTTGCTTTTTTTAAAATGCATTTATTTGAAAGGCAGAGTGACAGAGAAAGGAGGAGTGAGAGAGCTCATGCATCTGCTGCTTCACTCTCTAAATGACTACAACAGCCGAGCCCGGGCCAGGCCGAAGCCAGGAGCCTGGAACTCCATCCAAGGCTCCCCAGAGGATGCCAGGGCCCTAATTCCTTGGGCCATCATTCACTGTCTTTCCCAGGAGCATTAGCGGGAATCTGGATCAGAAGTGGAGCAGCCAGGACTCACACTGGTGCTCTAAGATGGGATGCAGGCCTCGGAAGCAGCAGGTCAACCCACTGTGCCACGGCCCCCGCCCCTCCTCAACATTCTAGCACCTCAGTCTCCTGACCCCATCTCTCCTATCTGCTATCAGCTTCTAACCTAAGAACCTGAGTCTTCTGCCTCTGTTTTTTGAAGATACTTATTTTTGTGCTTGTCTTTCATATTTTTATTTTTTCTTTTCTGACACTGAAATATTACAGTTTTTAAACAGCTACAACCATGGATCATTTCCCTGAAAATGTGTTCTCCTACGCATGGAAAGCCTTCCTGCTCAGCGGGTTTCTAATGGCGGGCTGCCCCAACCCCGCCTCCTCTCGCAGCCCAGCTGGCTCCTCCTTACTGTGAGTCGATGGGGGCCACGATACGTCCAAGGAGAATAACGGCACCTTCTGGGCTGCACTGATCTCCTTAAGGCCCCAGAGTCTGTGAGTGAGGCTGTCGTTTAGGGACACAGAGGGTGAGTGGCTGCCACAGGACTGCTCCCTGGAAGCCGGCATCAGACCCCACCTTTGGGAGGGCGCGCCCAGCCCTCGCCCCTGCCCAGCTCTGTTCTCCCGCTCTGCATGGCGATGCCCTCTGCTCTCACCTCCTCAAGGGACCCTCGCTTGCCCAAGTCGAAGCACAGCTGCCGAAAGTCTCGCTCCCCCTTTCCCAGCTGGCTTACCCGTATCGATGGCGGCCCACGTCCCGGATGAGCCTCTCAGAGAGGTAGGCGCCAATGCGATCCAGCTTCTCTGGAGCTGAGAGCGCGTAAAAGGTCAGCTTCTCCATGTTGGTCTTCACCAGGCCATCCTGTAAGGGGACAATTCTGGAGGTGAACGACTCAACTCAACCAGTATTAATAGGGGCTGGTGTCGTGGTCCAGTGGGTTGAGCCACTGCCTGCAGCACCAGCGTCTCATATGAGCGCTGGTTCAAGTCTCAGCTGTTCCCTTCCAATCCAGCTCCCTGCTCATGGCCTGGGAAGGCGGCAGATAATGGCCCAAGTAGTGCTTGGTCCCCTGCACCCATGCAGGAGACCAGGACAGAGTTCTGAGCTCCTGGCTCCAGACTGGCCCAGCCCTAGCCGCTGCACACATTTAGGGGGTGAATCTCTCTGTCTTTCCCTCTCTCTCTGTCACTTCATTTTTCAAATAAATAAGTAAATAAATCTTTTTAAAGCATCAGTATCTGTAGAGGGCCTTGTGCACACGCCAGACAACATGCTGTGTATCAGGGACACTGTGGGGTTTAGGCAGGGGGGCCTGGACTCTACGAACTCACCATCCGGCTCCCAGTGTGCACAGGTAAGACAGGAAGTGACAGAAGTGTGTTTACGGGTGTGATTCTGTGTGCACATATGTACATGCACATGTGTCTGTGTGTGTGTGAATGAATGACACGGTGTCCTTAACAGCAACTCCAGCACCGAGACACGGGCAGGGAGAAGGCAGCTCTGCAGCTCCCGGGGAGTTCTCCAGAGGATGCTGGGAATGCAAACCTCCAACTGCCCACCAGGAAGATTCCCAGAGAGCAAGTCGAGTGCATTGGCTCCCGTTTCTAGACCACAACCTGTAATACCACCTGGGCGGTGGCCTGGACATCAAGGAGCTACGCCTCCTGTGTGTGGACACCCAAGCCTCTGGCAAATGGCAGAGGGAGCAGGGAGAGAGCTCAGGCTCCTGGGCCCAGCCCGAGACAGGGGAATGCACCCCCTACCCGCAGAGAGACACCTCCCTCAAGTCAGCGGCTCAGGAGCTGTCACCCGGGCGGGGGTGGGACAGACGCCCCGGTTATGCAGCAGGGGCCAAAGCACGCAGATCCCGACTTCAGAGACACAGGTGCCCTCTGCCTCCACTTCCCAGCAACCTCTCACCACCGCCCCGGGCTGTGGCCGGGGTTCCCACTTGTCTGGGAAGGCCCCGAGCAGCCCAGAGGGCGGGAGTGGGGTGTGAGATAGGGATGTGACCCACCTCGGGATCCTCGGGGAAGATGTTGTCAACCAGCCTTTTGTACCTGGGGCGCAGGGCCCCACAGCAGCCGCACACACCTGCAACAGGAATAAGAAACCCGTGAGTGAAGCCCACCAGTCAGGCTGAGGCCTAGGGGCCAGTGAAGCCTGCGGGAAAGTGAGCCCAGACAGGGGGCAGGTCCCTCCCTCGGAGGGCCAGCGCCTCTGCCTTCCCCAGGGATGGTGTCTCCCACTGCTTCCCAAGCCTGGGGGTCAGGACACTGGCCGCTCTCACCTCCTGTCTTCGCTGGGGCACCAGCAGACCGGCAAGTGCGAGGCAGACACAGCGGTCGACACTGTTGGAGGGGTGAGGCTTTGTGCGCGGGCTAACACAAAGGGCAGCTGTGGTCTCCCTCCCGCCCGCCCTCCCCCAAGGCCTCTCAAATCCACTCCCAGGGGTGAGAGTTTGGTACAGCCCTTAAGACACAGCTTAGCACGCCCGCATCCCGTAGCAGAGTGCCTGGGCTGGAGTCACAGCCCTACTTTGGATTCCAGCCTCCTGCTACTGTGCACCCTGGGAGGCAGCAGGTGATGACTCAAGTCCTCAGGCCCCTGCCACGCATGTGGGACACCCGGATGGAGTTCCAGGCTCCTGGCATTGGCCTGGCCCATGCCCAGCTGGTGCCTCCACTTGGAGAGTAAACTGGCGGATGGAAGATCTCTATCTCCTTCTCCCCCTCTGCTTCTCAAATACATAAAAGTGAAAACAAGCAAAAACTAATGCAAAAAACCAAAAACCCTTGCCTCCTGCAGCCCAGGAGTCTGAGTGTCCTGGGAGACGGACATGGCATTGCAGGGCAGTCCCGCCTCCCCGGCCAGCTCTCATTGGCTCCCACCTGCCTCGACCCTCTGCTCCCTGTGGGGGACTAGACAGATTGACAGACATTCCAAAATGCATCTTTAACGCGGTGTGCCAGGGCCTCTGAACGCCAGCCTTTTAGGGTTGGGCTGGGCATGAGGGCATCCTGTTTGCGGGTCTCACTTGCCAGACCCTACCAATCTGGCAAAATGGAAAAACACCGAGCTCTGTGGCGTGGTGCGTTTTATAAATCCACGCCACTGCGAAGGCTTTTAGCGCCATGAAGCCCGGCGGTCGGTGATGAAACAAACTTTGCGAAACAACTGGAGGTGTCTACACAGTCTTAGGTGCAGGCGTCTACACAATCTCCCTCCCTTGACTGCTGTCTCCTTGGGAACAGAAACTCGTCTGACCCCACGCACGGCATCTCAGGACCAGGACGGGGGCCAATCTGTGACTGTGTGGCCAAGCAGACGGCAATCAGGAATCTCAAAGTCACAAAGGCCTCCAGGCGCTGGCCACGTGGAGCTCCCAGGGGCCCCTGGTGGGGGGTGCTTCTACAGAGGAACCCTGGGCTCCCGTTCCTGCAACAGGGAGCTGGCCTGTCCCAGGGCCGGCTCCCAGGGGCCAGGGTGCATGTATCTTGCCTGCCTCATCCCAGCCGCGCCAGAACCTCCGGTGTGTCCTGCTCAGCAGACTTGCCCGGCCACCTGAGGACGGGCAGAAGTGTTTGAAGCCCCTCTCTGGGACTGGGCGTATGGCCAGTGCAAGCAGCCCTGGGCAGCCAGCAAGGGAGAGCGTGGCGGCGGCCCTGTGACGCCTGCACGTAGCAGCCCTGCCGCTCCTTGGCTCCGCTTGCCTGGTGCTGTTCCCTTGGCTGGTCTGTCACCTCCATCAGAGCTCCCCCACGACCCAGCGCAACTGCTGGTTTCAAACAGAGTCTGCAGCACCAAGCCGGGAAGCTTTTCGACAGTGCCCCGCTACCGACCCAGCCTCGTGCGCAGCCCCCGAGGTGACGTGCCGCTCGCTTTAGATGCCTGCCCCTACTTCACCTGCCCCAGCCCTCCTGGTGCTCGTCTCCAGAGTCTGGAAAAGTCCAGGGTTTACCACCTGCTACGTGCAAAGCACCAGGCCGAGGGTTAGGGGCTCTGTCCCGCGGCTGCACACGAGCCCTCCCGGAAGCTCGCATCGCCCTCCCTGAAACACAGCCCAGCCATTTCTCAAGTTCATCCCAAGCTCTCCTCTGCCACAGCCACCAGGCCGGACGCCTCCTCCACACTTGACATCTGGTCTTACCCCCCCACCCCCCACCCGGCCAGTCCCCCAGCTTCAGTGTCCTCCGCGTGTAGCTTTGAGTCAGCCGGCTGCACAGCCGGGCCGCCTGCCTGGCTCATCACCGCCTTTCAAGGCCGACCTTTCAACCTGACACCTGCTGTGGCTCCCTGGAGGCCGTCCAAGAACCCCGCCCGTCCTGTGCACTGTATTTCCTTACCAATCCTTCCCCTCGGCTGTTTCAAGTGGACTCACCTGCCCCCACCCCCGATCAACTGTAAATGCCTCTGGCTCCTCTTCCTCCTGAGCCCAGTACAGTAGCCCAGGCCCAGCGGGACTCCAGGGAAGCCGGCACCATGTGCAGGCTCACCTGGCTTTGATCAGCGTGAGACCCAGGGAAGTCACCGCCTCCCCTTGGCCCTTGGCTTCCTTTGTATAAACATCAACTCCATTATCCCCATTCACCAAGAAAAATGTCTTTTTGCCCAAAATAGTTCATATTTATTTTCTTAGCTTTACAATCTTCTTGTAAAGACAAGGGCTGGCCCGATCATCCCTGCCAAAGCCGCTGGAATGCTTTGTAAACAACTGACAGCAAATTTCACTCCAGGGCTAATGGCACAGACACCCCTTTCAAGTGAATTGCAGGAAATGGGAACAAAACAGAGAGAGAGAGAGAGAGAGAAGAGAGAGAGAGAAGAGAGAGGGAAGAGAAGTCCAACTCCAGAGCCTCCCCGGAGGACCCAGCCTCGCCCAACTGAAGCCAACGGGATCCGGCAGTTTGTGCAGCAGTCACTGGGTGCTGTGTGAAGAGAAGAGAGTTTAAAATATACAAGCTCTGCGTGAGACCCTCACACGCTTCAAGTTGATGATGTGCCCAAATGAGAACCAGGAGTCCATGAACTGAAGACATCTTTGATGAGTCCAGGAAGGCTTCCTGGAAGAGGTGAGACCTGAGCTACATCCTTAGGGGCAGAGAGACCCGGTAAGTACTGGCAAATTCAAGATGCAAAAAATCAACAGCCCTCTACAAGGACAAGCTTAAGAAATTAAAAAAATGTTCCCTCTTCTCTTTTTTCCCTTTTTCCTTGCTTCTGCTTTTAGAAGGAATACATGCTCATGGGAATAAATTCGTAAAATATGGGGGGGAATAAAGGATATAAACATCACAGAATCACATTACTTGGAGGTAGCCACTAAACCCTTGGTCTACTTGTTCTAGCTTTAGTGTGTGTGTGTACGCACACTTTGAAAACAAACCACGTTGGGAGCCTACAGGAGAGTGTTGAAACCCATGTTCTTCTTGCACTGCGAGCCCTTAGCTTCCGACTACATCTGTTTCACTTCAACAGCTACTTCTTATTCCACCTTTCGACCGGACCCTGATTTACTGCATCACCCCCTTTGTGTGTGTTTGTTTCCATGATTCCGAGTGAGCCCGCAATCGCCCTGGGTGATCAGAGCTGGGGCTCCTACAGGCGGAGCCCGGCCCGGCCGATCAGCGATAAGGACACAGAGTGCGCGTGGGGCTGCAGGGCTGGCGGGCGGCGGCGGGAGGGTCTGCGGGGGCCAGGGCCTGTCTCTTGTCATCCGGGGAAGACTCAGGATCGAGGAGACCAAGAGGAGGTAGGGAAGAAAATGAGTGTGGGGAAGGGCAGGGTCCGAGTTTCCAGACAGACCCTACTGGAAGTGGAGTGAAGCCGCAGCTGAATTCTCCCCCGGGGAGCCGGGGGGGTGGGACCTGTCTGAAGTCTCAGATAAACCTGACCTTCTGCGGCTCCTCGCGGCCTGGTGGCCCACCTTGGTTAATCTGATTGCCACCTTAATTGAGGACGGGGACTTAGAGAGAGAGAAATGTGTCTGATTGATCTGATGTCAGGGCTTTATTCTTTATTAACTGTAGGCCTCCCGAGGCATGGATCTCTCTCTCTCCAAGCAAATAACAGACAAAAATAAACAGAATGTTTTTCCATTCTCTGCCTCTTGGGACCACTGACAGTAGGAAAAATTTATCTCAGCCATTTTCAAGAGCCAGACAGCCTGGCTTCAAACCCCAGAGCTAGAGCTGTACACACTTAGGCAAACCACTCACGCTCTCATGCGCCTTGGCCTACTCGTCTGCAAAATGGGAATAAGGAAGTCTAGGGCGATGGTGACGACCAGATAATGTAACCCTGGGGGTGTTCTTTTTAAAAATATTTATCTGTTTACTTGAAAAGCAGAGTTACAGAGAGAGAGAGGAGACACAGATAGAGGAGAGCTTCTATCCACTGGTTCACTCCCAAAATGGTCGTTAATGACCGGGCTAAAAAGCCAAAGCACTTGGGCCACCTTCTGCTGCTTTCTCAGGTGCATTAGCAGGGAGCTGGATGGGAAATGGAGCAACCAAGACTCGAACTGGCACCCACATGGAATGTCGGCGCTATAGGCCTTGTCTTTAACCTACTGTGCCACAGCGCCGGCCCCCTACACTGGGGCCATTCTTAGAAATGTTCCAGGCACACAGTAAGCAGTTTTTTTAAACAGGCAGATTTAGACAGTGAGAGAGAGTGAGAGTGAGAGTGAGAGTGAGAGAGAGAGAGAGAGAGAGAGACAAAGGTCTTCCTTTCCATTGGTTCACCCCCCAAATGACCACTGCAGCCGGCGCGCTGCACCGATCCGAAGCCAGGAGCCAGGTGCTTCTCCTGGTCTCCCATGGGGTGCAGGGCCCAAACACTTGGGCCATCCTCCACTGCACTCCCAGGCCACAGCAGAGAGCTGGCCTGGAAGAGGGGCAACCGGGACAGAATCCGGCGCCCCAACCGAGACTAGACCCCAGGGTGCCGGCGCCGCAGGCGGAGGATTAGCCTAGTGAGCCACAGCGCCGGCCCAGCACTGCTCTTTCACCGTTGCCATTCTCCTTATCACCACCCCCATCCCCATCACCACCACCTCCACCATCACCAGTGTTGCTGTGATAATTATCATTTCAATCTCTCCCAGCTTAGGGAAAAGAAGGCCTGGTGGGAAAAATGCAATGACAAGGCCAGACTGGCCCTGGAAGCCTTCCGTCTTCACTTTCTGACTGTGCCAGGAGTGCGAAGAGACACGGATCATTGCCCTGGAGAAGCCCAAAGATGGGGCTCTGTGTGGGCACAGGAGCGGAGGGGCAGGACCAGGACCAGGACCAGCACCAGCAGCCACACAAACGCGTCTTGAGTTTCTCCACGCCAGGTACTGTACACTCCTTCATTGAATCGTTGCGGAAGGTAAGGCTGCTCTTGCTTTTGCAAGCGGCATCAAACCTAGGCTCTTGTTTGACTTGTAAAAATCAAAGAACTGAGGTCTCTGCCCGGGGGCGTCTCGTCCTGCTGCCAGATCAAAATCAAAATAGAAACAAGAATGTATTTGCCAGGCCCGTGGAATGCGTCCTCAGCCTCACACCAATGAAATGCAATCCACGCACAGAAACGGGGCTGCTCAGGAAACTGGGGACGGGATGGGAAGGTGTCCGAGGAGACTAATTTTAAACAGTATCGGAAGTCTCTGCTGTCCACGCAGGGAGAAGATGCCGACGCTTCCTGCGTGTCCATCACTTATGTGCCTAACTTGGGCACTTTACGTTAATCCCCCGAGGTTAGTACCGTCAGGGCGCAGACAAGCAAAGCAAAGCTCAAAGAGGCGCCATGACGTGCCCACGGTCGCCGGGGAGCCAGGAGCAGCGTGGGGCAGGCCCTGCGGCCCGAGAGCCACGGTGCACACACGGATTTGCAGTCAGAGCAGATGCCTCAGGCAGGGACGGGCACAGCACGTGCTCAGGCAGAAGAAGGCCACTTCCAGGCTGCGTTATTTTTTTTCAGAGTCACGTGTAATTTGTGAAACCTGGACCAGCGTGGAGGATTGCTCTAATGCCAAGCTCCCGGCGTTAATGAACCACAGTTACGTGGACATGAACACTGGAGGCGGCCGGGTGAAGGGTAGCTGGGATCTCTCTGTGCGCTTCTTGGTAACTACATAGGACTCTGTATTTCAAATTTAAGTTTCTTTTCTCTATTTTTTTTTTTTTAAGATTTACTTATTTGAAAGGCAGAGGTGCAGAGAAAGAGAGAAAGAGAGAGAGAGATCGATTGATTCCACCCACTGGTTCACTCCCCAAAAAAGGCCACAATGGCCAGAGCTGGACCAAACCAAAGTCAGGAGCCTCTTCCAGTCTCCCACATGGGTGCAGGGGTCCAAGCACTTGGGCCATCTTCCACTACTTTCCCAGGCGCATTAGCAGGGAGCTGGATTGGAAGTGGAGCAGCCAGGACTCAAACCAGCACCTATATGAGATGCTGGCACTGCAGGCGGTGGCTGTACCCGCTACGCCACAGCACCTGCCTCAACAGTTTCTTTTTCTTTCTTTCTTTCTTTTTTTCTTTTCTTTTTTTTTTTTTTACAGGCAGAGTGGACGGTGAGAGAGAGAGACAGAGAGAAAGGTCTTCCTTTGCCTTTGGTTCACCCTCCAATGGCCGCCACACCACGCTGATCCGATGGCAGGAGCCAGGTGCTTCTCCTGGTCTCCCATGGGGGTGCAGGGCCCAAGCACTCGGGCCATTCTCCACTGCACTCCGGGCCACAGCAGAGAGCTGGCCTGGAAGAGGGGCAACCGGGACAGAATCCGGCGCCCCAACTGGGACTAGAATCTGGGGTGCCGGCGCTGCAAGGCGGAGGATTAGCCTAGTGAGCCGCGGCGCCGGCCAACAGTTTCTTTCATAGTCAGCATATTATGGTGATGGAGATGTTTCCTTTTAGAGGGGGTGACCGAGCCAGCATCACACCAGGGCCTCTCCCACCATCCCTCAGCCCCACAGCTGGAGAGCGTAATGAGGTTCTCTGACAAACACTGAGCCCATCACGGGTCCCCACGGTGCCAGGGGCTAACCGGGGAGATGAAATGTTAACAAGGCCTGCGGAGTGGTTGTCAGGCTCTTCCGGTGTAGCTGGAGAGAACAGGCACAGTTGATACGCAGAACACAAGTGGCACTGGGTACGATGTCTCTCACAAGACACGTCCGTCACGGAGGCTGGAGCGAGGGTGTGTGCACCTCATGCTCTTTTCCCAGGGAGGCAGAATGTAGGCAGAGCCTCGGGGACATGGGCCCAGCAGGGGAAGGGTGGGGAGGGGTGAAGTTCAGGCAAGGAAAACCAACGTGCACAGGGCCCCCCCCACCCCGGCAGCGGCTTTGGACCTGAACTTGCCCGGGAGCTCCTTGCTGGCACCCAGCACCCAGCTCTTCTCAGAACAGTGGGCACACGGGAAGACTGCCGAACAGCTTCAACGGCATTCGCACAAGCCAGGTTTTAAAGAACAATCCTCAATGTTGTCACTCCCAAGAGGACGCGCATCGTAATGGAGACACTGCTCTGTCTGCTACGGCACAGCCAACAGCGTGTCCCGGAGCTCAGCCCCTGTGAGCGACTGAGAACCATGTGCGCTCAGACAGGCTGTCCCAGCCCTGCGCTATGGCTGTGGCTGCCCAGGTAAGGGACCGGGCCTCTACCTGGTAGGCAGGAGGAGTCACCCAAGGGCCTTGGGGAAGAGGAGCAAGAGGGTCTTAGGAAGAGTAATCCAGAGTCTGGCTGGAGGAAGGCAAGCTTAGATGGGAAAGAAGAGAGAAGATCCTACAGAAAAAGGAGCAGGAACCAAGGCTTAGAAGATCAGGGCCAGAGCTGGGGAGGGGGTGGCGAGAGACAGCAGAAAGGCGAGGCCAGATGGGCCCAAGCCGAACAAGAACCACCCACAGCCACGGCCGACAGCACAGGGCGCAAGAAGCCAAACGCTCAGAACTAGAGGCGAAGACGGGGAAACCCGACTGCGGCGGTGCTTCTCAGCCCCTCCCGCCCCGGGAGCTGGGATGGGCGGAACGACAGGACCCAGAAGACCACGTCACCAGAGGGGCGGCGTGCGCGGTCCGCCCCAGGAAGGCGGCAGATCGGGGCCAGTCGGTGAGAACTGCCTCAGAATGCGCAGTCAGCGTGGAGAGGGCCTCCCGGCATCGCTGCCACTCTGGGTTTGGGTGTCTGCTCACTACACGCACAGAAAAGGCTTTGCCACGATGTCTACAAGCAAAGGAGTGAAGCTCGACCAGCTGGCCGAAATGCATCTGAAGAAATAATTCGAGTGCAAGCTGCACCGGCAGAGTTTTGAAGACAACCTGGGAAAGTCCCTGGGACGGAGGATTTAATGAGAAAGGTACACAGTGGCCCCCCATAGCTGCAGCTTCACTTTCCACAGTTTCTCTTCCCTGTGGTCAACCATGATCCTAATAGAAAATTCCAGAAAAACACGACTCACAGGTTTTAAACGGGGCTGTCCTGCGCCCTCCCAGGATGTAAATCATCGCTTTGTCCAGTGCATCCATGCTGTATGCAGCACCCACCTGCTGCTCACTTAGTAGCCGTCTCGGTCATCAGTCTGACCATGTAGGTAGGTGCTTGTGTGCAGCTATGATTTACTTAACAACGGCCCCAAGAGCAAGAGTGTCGATGCTGGCCCTTCTACCACACCTGTCCTGTTCCGTACTGGTTGCTGTTAATCTTAAGCGATGTGCCTAATTCAGAAATTAAGTTTTACCACAGGTGCACGTGCCCAGGATAAAACATGGGACATACTCTTCTAGGGCTTAGTACCAACTGTAGTTTCAGGCCTCTCCCAGGTATCTTGGAACCCATCCCTTGCAAACTGGGGACTAGATTACACTACACAGGTGCTAACTATGTGGAAATGCTATTAAATTAGGACAGGGGTGTGCAGAAGGGAGGACAGTGTGGGCTGGTGGAGAATGAACGCGTGGTGCGTTTTCTCCTTTGTTGTCACCTCTTGTAAAGCTGGGTGGTCACCAATCCCCCCGTTCTGCGTGTGAACCCTCACGGCCTGTCCGCCTGCCTCACTGCCAGCGTCCATCCCCGTGAGCCTCTGCTTCCTGCACCTGCTCCACTTGCTCTCCTCTCTCCTCTCCTCTGTCGGACGATGGCCGTTCCTGCCAAACCTCGGGGGAGCCCAGCTGCCGGAGGGACACTGCTAACTGCAAGGATGCTACCTGCTGTTCTCCACTTTCCTCCTCTGCTTTTTAATCTCAGCTCAGCCATCAGCAATTCCTCCAATATTGAATTTTTAAACCAGCACAAGCCCCCGATCATCGCTGGGGACAAAACCCTGGTGTGGAACCTTTAATGATCTTAATTTCAGCATGCTGTGAAACTGGGAGAGGACAAGAACCAAAAGCCCTGGATGAGACGCACTATGGCCACCGGAAGTGAGTGACAGCTTCTCCTCCTCCTGTCACTTTAATTGGCACCAGTTTCCCTGCTATGCCCATTCAGAAAGGGGCTCGGTGCAGATCAAACCGCGAATCTGTTCCACTCTTTGCTCAACTCCTAATATTCCGGGGTTATCACATCTGCGGGACTTGAAGCCCTGTTCTCGGAGCCCCGCGCCCCAAGATGGTGTCGTGAGCCCAGGCGGTGGAGCCCGGCTTCTAAAGCGAGGCACTGAGCATTCCAGCTTCTCCCCGTGCGCACTCGGCTCAGCCCACAGATGACGGCTGCTGCTGCCTGCCGTCCTCAGTCTTCAGATGGTTATTAATGTCTGCGTGTTCTCAGCGCTCGTGGCAGCCTGTCTGATAAAAATCTAGGTTTCAGCCTCTCGGCATGCGGAGTGAAAACAGAGATCAGAGCGGGACAAAGCTGCCAGCTTTCTATAAAACCAGGAACGGCTCCCCCACGGTGGCCTCGGGCCAGGGCCACCGAGAGGGAACACTGACACTTCCTCCCCGCGGCTCCGAAACCCCACGGCTCTGCTTCTGCACCAGCTCACGCGCACCGGGCAGCAGGTCGGAGACAGCTTCGGGGGTGTCGTTTGGAAGCATCCTAAATGCTCAGCGGAGGACTGACTGCATAGACCTGGGCACAGCCACACGAAGGCCACCGTGCAGCCGCCGAAGTGAACAAAGCCGAGCTGTGAGCACCGCCCCAGACAGCTCTCCAGACACAGAGCCCATCCAAAGGGCACCTGGGGAACATGCATGTTGTGTATGGCATGAGAACATGCGTGGTCCACAAATGTGGTGTGTATGTCAGCATAGGTAAAACACAGTGTACATGCACACAGGAGACCTGGGGTCGCCCACAGCACAGTGAGGGTCCTCACAGGCACGTGCAAGGACACTGGAGCTGGGGGTAGGGACGTCAGGAGGAGGGGATGTGGGAATTGAGCTGCATCACCCAGTATGGTAGCTGCTGCCACTTGTAACCATTTAAGTAAGATTTTTAAATAAGATTAAAAATCCAGTTTTGGTGGTGGTGGTGGGGTAGGCATTTGACCTAGCACATGACGCCTGCATCCCACATTGGGGAGTCGCTGGGTTTGAGTCCCGGCTCTGGGTCCCAACTCTAGCTTCCTGCTAATGCAGCCCCTACGAGGCAGCAGGCAATGACTCAGGTAGTTGGGTCCCTGCCACCCAAGTGGGAAACCTGGATTGCGTTCCTGGCTCCCGGCTTCAGCCTGGTCCAGCCCCAGCTGTTGTGGACATTTGGGAAGCGAACCAGTACACGGGAGCGCGCTCTCTCCCACACAGAATCAAATATAAAATTCAAGACTCCAGTTTCTCAGGCACGCGAGCCACAAGTGAAGTGCCCCGTAGCCACACGTGGCTCACGGCTGCCGCGCTGACCCTGCAGGTGTAGGAAGCGGGCCCCATCACGGCGCGTTCTCTCAGGCGGCCCTCGCTCGGAGCCTTAGTTCCTCCAGCTGAGCTCCCTTCCCCAGCAGAAATGTTTCATGCATTACTCACTGAGTTTAAAATAAATACAAATTTTAATGTTTCTCCCATTTTCCCTTCAGGCCAAAACTCCTCGCAAAAACTGACAAGACTCATTTTCTGTTGGAAGGTCTGGAATCCTCGAGTTCACACACACACAGACACACAGACACACAGACACACACACACAAAGGCTGTTTTCAGAACTTGCTCAGCTCTCTTCTCGCTGGAACGTTGATGACAAGGAGCTGATTAAAGACCTGGAAGCCGTTTCGTTTATTCATGTGCACGCACGCGCGTGCACATACACAACACGCACAAAGTCGTTGTGAACATCAGACGTGCGGAAGTTGAGAAGAAACACACGAGGCACTGTCCCCTGCAAGTGACACCCGTGGCATGAGCCAGCGCGAGCTGGGACTTCGGGGTGGCCGTGTGCTGCGACAGGCCGCGCTCCAAGATGGGCCAAGAGGAAGGCAGGTGCTCCCGGCACTGGGGACAACGCCAGCAGGAGCACAGAGGAGCCGGGCGCGGGGGCGTGTCCTGGAGAAGCGGGGCGGCGGCCCGTCAGATCCGTGTCAGTGACATGGGGAGACTTGGGGAAGCAGCCAGTTGGAGAAGTGCCCTCAAATGCCAGGCCAAGAGGGGAGAGCTGTCATGGCCACTAAATAACAGCCATTATCACCTTTCCTGGTGCTGTCAGAATGTGTCAGGGAGCTGCTGCCCAGGGTGAGATGGACAGGCCTGCACGGACCCTCCCAGGAGGCCACTAAGAAAGTTGTCATCTGGAAGGGAAGCAAGGCAAGGGCTGGAACCAGAAGTGTCCTCTTGGGCTTGTGGCAAACCAGGGCGGGGGGTGGCACATGTGGACTCCAGGCCACAGTGATGCTAAGTAGGTGGGACAGGAAGTCAGCAGCTTCTGACTGGCGTCTGCCCCACCCCCAGGAAATGACATCAGAGACCATCGAGGAGGGACGAAGATATACCCTGCCCCTTGACCCAGGAGGGCATCGAATAGGTGGCAGCGGAGGGGACCGCTGGGGGGACATTCAGAATCGGGCACCGGCAGAAGGCTGCAGACAGAGCCTCGCAGCCCTTGCCTGGTCACCCTGGGTCAGTGTATGACATGGGTGGGCTGGAAACAGCCCAGAGCTGATCCCCCACAACCACAGATGGAGGCCAGGAGCCCGAGGGCACCGCAGGGACAGGACAAAGAAGGTGAAGGCACAGGGCCACGCCATCAGGCTTCCCCTGGGATGACCATGAGAGGGGCGAAGGCACAAGCTCTGCTTCATTGGCTGCTGGCCTAAGAAGCATCATCGAACGCTCCCCGAATCTCTCATTTGACAGAAGCAGCAACACAGGGGCTGTCTGGGACTAGACCCGGGTGAGTGCACAGCTTTGGCAGCCTCACCTCCACAGTGTGATAACTGGGGGTTGCAGGCTGCTCCCATGGCCCTTGGGACCCAATTTGCACTAAGTTAGGGCTGCACTTTTTTTTTTTTTTTTTTTTTTGGACAGGCAGTTAGATAGTGAAAGAGAGAGACAGAGTTAAAGGTCTTCCTTTTTCCGTTGGTTCACCCCCCAAATGGCTGCTACAGCCAGTGCGCTGCGCCGATCTGAAGCCAGGAGCCAGGTGCTTCCTCCTGGTCTCCCATGCGGGTGCAGGGCTCAAGCACTTGGGCCATCCTCCACTGCCCTCCCGGGCCACAGCACAAAGCTGGACTGGAAGAGGAGCAACCAGGACAGAACTGGAGCCCCAATCGGGACTAGAACCTGGAGTGCTGGTGCCGCAGGCAGAGGATTAGCCTAGTGAGCTGTGGCGCCAGCCTGAACTTACTTTTTTAAAATTTATTTGAAAGACAGAGAGACAATGAGAAAGAGAGTCAGGCAGAAAGAGATCTTCCACCCACTGGTTCATTCATCAAAAGCCTGCAATGGCTGAAGCCAGGCCAGGCCAAAGCCATTTGGGTCTCCCACAAGAGTAGCAGGGACCCAAGTACTTGAGCCATCATCTTCTGCTTCCTAGGGTGTACACCAGCAAGAAGGTGGAACTGGAAGGGGACAGGGACTGAAACCAGGCACTCCGGGATGGAATGTGGGCATCCCAACCGCTGTGCTAAACACCTGAGCAAGGACTGAGCTCTGAGGTGGACCTGACACCTTCTGCCCCCAAGCTGTGGCCTCAGGACCCTGCATGTGTTGTGTAGCTTTGAGGACAGAATTCCCACGACAGAATTGTTGGTATTCTATTTTATAATCTGTTTGGGATTTACTTTATAAATATTGGTTATCAATCTAATATTTTGGCTACATTTAAGGGAGGACATGCTTCCTTTTAAGTGGGCCGTTTAAGCCTCAGGAGCCCCAATAAATGAAAGCGAAGCAGGAAAGAATGACTGCTAATGTGTACAGTTAGCTCTCCGTCAGCTGATCCGGGGTCCTGTGGTGACTCATTCATCAGAATACCCGCTCGATGCTGTACTTGGCACATTGAGGTTTTTTTTAAGTACACATGAACTATGTGGAACAAGAAGCATTCTGATAAATAACTCCTACCCTGAAACTGCTTGTAGAAGAGAGAGTGGAATTTATCACATGAGAACAACAGTACTGGAAATTTCATTGGTGACTTAGTTGAAATTTGGAGCTAAGGACTAGGAGGCAGGATCTGGGATCTACAATACAAGAATGCTTTTGCCTCTGCCCAAGATATGTCCCGTTTCCTGCCGTGACCCCCGGCCAGCCTATAAAAAGCAAGGTTACTCACCTCCCGCCTTCCAAATGAACACACAGAATCAAATATAGAAACCGGCTTCATTGTTGTCGAGCCAAATGGGTTGAGAGCAAGTGTAAGTGCTTAAAATACACAGACAAACTAACAGATAAGATGCAGACTTTTAAAGGCTAAGAATCCAAGATCAATCATTTAAACACCCAAATACACAATCAGAGAGTCTGTCGCAGCTAGAGCAGAGCGCCAGCACGCAAGGCAGGCGCCGTGCCCAGGGCAGCTAAGACGTCCGGTCAGGGCCAGCGCGGTCGTGGTGCCAATGGGAAAATTTTAGCAGCAACGCTGTTGGAATGCAAGACAGAATCAGGAGCAAGCACCAGAATTCTGCAAAAACAAGGGCCAGGCTGAGCCCTACTCAAAATGCCAAGTCAGTTGCAGGCCAGGCAGAGCCAAGACCCATTTTTAATGCAGCAGGCTAGAGGCATTCTGGGTACATCTGCACAAAGAACGAAGTCCCCCAAGCTGATCCTGCCCACTGCAGACGCACAGAGCAAGCAGCAGCCCTCAGCGAGCCCTGGAGACTCCTCCCTGACCCCGGCTGACGGTCAGACACGAGCTACAAGCTCTCCTGGCCTACGACATCCGCGTCAGCCGGCAATCAGTCCGTTCTCACGGTGTGTCTCCGACTCCCGGGAGGTTTGAGGCGTGTTTGTTTAGTTCTCCCGACAACACTGAGGAGGGCTCTGTTGTCCCCATTTTACAATGAGGAAAAGAGGCTTGGGACACGAAGACAACGTCTCCAAAGTCACACAACTGCTAAATGGGATAACTGGATTCAAACCCAGGGCTGTGCCACTGCAGGGGCTCCACACTTAACCCCTGGTTTGCAAAGGAGAAGACACTCGGACTTACGTAAATGAGTCATTGGAGAAAGAACGCATTTTGGGCCTGAGAGATACAGCCCAAGAGTGCAGAGCTGCCACAAGCCAGCATGTTATTAAGAGACAGGAGAATAGCAAGGCCACCGAAGGCCATGCACTCAGCAGAGTGACACTGCTGTGGATGGTGAGGTCACAGAAGCCCCGAGGAGGAAGCGGAAAAATCAATTCCGTGTCCCACAGCCGTGCCGGTGCTGGTGCAGGGACACTGCTGGAGGCCTGGGCCGGCCCAGCTTTGTCTGTCAACCAGGTCCCATGAGAGGCAGCCATGCCACTGACAGTGCTCGCAAGCCAGGCCCCACATGCAGATGGCCCCCGTATACGGGCTCTCTGCCCACTGCCCTGGCGGCACCATCGGCCTCGCAGCTGCTGCAGGGCTGGGCCTCCCAAGTGAGCTTCCTCCGTGTGCCGCTCGGCACAGAAACTGCCCTGTAGCGTGTGGCTCTGCCCAGCGGCTCTCAATAAGCCCTTTCACAAGGCTGCTGTGGACCGTCTTGGGCTGTGGGCAGGAGCCCTGGTGCGGGCTGGCACAGGCCCTGGGCTGTCTCCCGGCACACCCACTGCCGCACTGCAAGACAGCCCATGATGGCTGGGACACGTTTCCTCCCTTCCCTGGGCTTCCTACTGTTTGACTGCAACCTAATTAACATGCAGGAGAATGCACAGATCTTCAGAGATCAGTATCTTGAGTTCTGACAACTGTGTTTACACGTGTGGAACTCCCACCCAAACAAGAGGTTCCCCCCCAATGTTGCCCCTTCCAGCCAAGCCCCCCACCAACCACCATCTGATTTCTATCTATAGAGACCTGCTCTTGCATGTCCTCCTGAATAATCATTTCTAAAACGTAATTAGAAGGTTCCAGGTAACTGCCCATCAGGCCTTTGGTGATGAAAATACGTTTATTTGTATTTATGTTCTGCCATTAAAATGCTCACTATAGAAACTGAAAAATACAAAAATTTTTTAAAAGAAAATTAGAATCATGAGCCTATCATCCAGAAAATAACCATGTTACTGTTATCATGGGTTTCTTTCAGGGCTGGTCTCTGTGCAGTGATTATAAGGTGTCTTGCTGGTGGCATTAGCTACTTTTTTTTAATCAATAAAACATATTGCTTCTCACTTCAGAGTAGGCGTCTGGAACTGCCCAAACCTAGAGGCAGCCCGGTCGAAAGCCAACTCGAAATTGCAGGTGCCGACCCTCACAGCTCAGGTGCAGCTGACGCTGAAGTCACATTTACAGTCTTTTGTGGCAACGTCAGGTTCTCCCTACCACCACCACTGACAGTTGCACGGGGTCCCCTGTGGTACCTCAGTTTCCCTGCTCAGAAGGACGACTTCCTGAGACCCTGTCGAGGTGAACAGGCATCTGCCATTGATTCAAACCATCCCAAATATATCCTCCAAATTCGATAACCATCCTTCCAGCCATTCTCACAAGACGCAGGGACAGACATGCCCTTAATCTTATTTGCTCTTGTATGAACTGTCTTTCTTTTAAAAATGGCAATTTAATGAGACTCTTAATCTGAGTCGGAGCTTCCCAGAGATCCAGGAAAATGAGGTCACTTTCTGCATTTCCTTTTTTAGAAGCCCCTGAGCAACGTGGCGACGGATGCTAGAGTCGTCAACATGATCCGATCGCGCCACCGGTGCAGAGCAGGGTCAACTCCCACAAAACCGAAACAGGTCCTGTTACACTGCAGCGCCCCCTTCTCCCCTCGCCCAGGCCTCCATTCTGTTTCTGTCTCTATGAATTGGGCTATTTTAGGGACCCCGGCCTCATGGAATCGTGCAGTTTTCTTCCTGTTATGAACGGCTCCTTTCACCCAGCATGACGTCCTGAGGGCGGCAGCAGGTGGCAGGACTTCCTTCCTTTCTGAGACGGAGTGGGAGTCCTGGACACCTCGGCCACGTTCGGAGTGGGAGTCCTGGACACCTCGGCCACGTTCTGCTTATCCCTTCATTTGCTGGCGACACTGGGTTGCTTCTGCCTTAGGCTACTGCGAATAACGTGCAGGCTGTGAACACGAATACCTCTTCCTTCCCACCTTTCTATGCTTCTCCCTAGATACGCAGAAGAGGAATTGCTGCATCATATGGGGATTCTATTTTTAGTTCTTTGATGAGTCACCGTACTGCTTTTTTTATTCACAGCAGCTGCACCATTTTACATCCTCACTAGCTTTACACAAAGATTCCAATTCCTCCACGTCCCCGCCAACACTTGTTACTTTCTGCATTTTCTCCAACGCCATCCCAATGGACGGGTGGTGTCACTGTGACTCTGATCTGCATTTCCTGAATGATTTGTGACATGAAGCCTCTCTCCATGTGCTTGTTGGCCACTTCCATACCTCCTTTGCAGAAATGTCTAATCTAGTCCTTTCCCCATTTTTACCTCAAAAATTGGTTGTGCTTGGTGAGCAATAAGCATTCTTTATATAGTCTGGATATTAAATTCTTATCTGATATATTACTTGCAAATTTTTTTTTTCCATTCTGTGGGTTGCCTTAGATTCTGCTGATAGTACCTTTTGATGCACAAAAGTTTTAAACTTTGATGTAGGCCAACTGGTAATGGCATTTTTTTTTTTTCTTTTTGACAGGCAGAGTGGACAGTGAGAGAGAGAGAGACAGAGAGAAAGGTCTTCCTTTTTGCCGTTGGTTCACCCTCCAATGGCCAGCGCGGCCAGCGCGCTGCGGCCGGCGCACCGCGCTGATCCGATGGCAGGAGCCAGGAGCCAGGTGCTTTTCCTGGTCTCCCATGGGGTGCAGGGCCCAAGCACCTGGGCCATCCTCCACTGCACTCCCTGGCCACAGCAGAGGGCTGGCCTGGAAGAGGGGCAACCGGGACAGAATCCGGAGCCCCGACCGGGACTAGAACCCGGTGTGCCGGCGCCGCTAGGCGGAGGATTAGCCTAGTGAGCCGCGGCGCCGGCCATGGTAATGGCATTTTAAAAAGAAACCATGTGGGATGCAATAGAACAAGCCTGGTTCTGTTCTTGCCTATACCACTTAATAAGCTGGGTGACCCTGAGCAAGGCATTTAACATCTCTGAACCTTACTGTTCTTATCTGAAAACAGGAGAGGAAATGGGGAAAGAGACACCCACTATGCAGGATTTTTGTGAAACCTGAATGTATGCAAAGCAAGAATGGCAGCTCTCGGCTCTCAGCCTCCTACTCAGCTCGGGCCACCCCACTGGACAGGACCCCAGGACAGACTGAATTAACAAAGGGATCCTCATCCCTGCTTTCCCAACAAGGAAACTGACACAGAGCAGAGCCTACGTTCCCAGCGGGCCCTCTGGATAGCACCTGCTCCGGTCACCAGCCGTCCCTGCCACCTCAGCCACGTGCAGGCTGCAGGAGCCGGAAGCCTGCCAAGCCCATCCAGTCCGGCTCTCCCAGTGGACGGATGGCGGAACTCAAGCCGTGGGAGGTTGAGAATCTGGCCCAGATGCCCACGGCCCTGATGGCCATGTCCCCGCCCCATCCAGCGATGCCCTCGATAAAGCATGGACGGTACTGGATGCCCAGCCTGCCCACGTCTCTCCGGAACACTTAGCCTGCTCCTCCCCAGGGGGAGAAGAGGACGATTCTAGCAACCCTGGGGTTCACTGCTGTTACCAGTGCTTGGTAGGACCACACACGTTGGGAGCCGGATGACGACAGGAGGCCTCTGCTGTTCTCCCCTCCTCTGCTCCGGTTTAGACCTGCAGCCCAGGTCCGCACGCCTTCATCCCGCACACTGGCCCGGTTCTCTGGCTCCCGGACTGCAGGTGCGCGAGGCTGCGCCGTGCTCTATCAAGAACCTCTGGCCAGGCGCTGCCAGGCAGTGAGAACGGATGCTCACGGCCTTTGCCGCAGAGGACCTTTTAATCTCACTTTTGTGGAAGAAATTGTGTGAGTGGGATCAAAATAAAGACTCACTCAGAACTACACCGCTAAATGACCTTTGTTATTAGACCTTTATTATTAGAGAGAGAGAGACATCTACCCTGGGCCCCCGAAACCCAGGAGGAAACACGTGAGAATGTCTTAACCACGCCAGCAGGCCAGCAGGTCAGCAGAGCGGCTATTTCTTACAACTAACACCTGCAAATGGGGAGGGACGGTCAAATGGTTGTTTATTTACATGGGATTATGGTTAATGTGGGAAGGCACATTAAGATGACAAAATATTGCTGCTGTCACTACAGAATTCTCTCTGACCCTAGAGAAATCCCCCGCCCCTCATCACTGATAGTCTGTTAACGTGGGCTGCCATGTACGTATCCACGCGTGTATTATGAATGGATGAATGACACATGCAACTATTTTACAGCTCAATGCAAACATCTGAGCTTGTACTACACACCAAAGTCCTCTGAAAGACGCCGGGTAAGCAAAGCTGATTAAAATAGAGACCCAAGGCCCCAGGAGGCTCACAGATCCATTGTGTGAAGAAATGAATGACAGAAAACAAAAGCAAGGCTCGTGACACAGTGGGGCGTGGAGGAGGCTGGGGGGAGGTGGCAGAGCTCAGGACTGTCCCCGCAGGCTTCAGCTCTAGAAACGTCCATCCCGTGGGAGCCATGAGAAGCCGGGGCTGCACCCCTTCCACTGCTAGTGGTTCCCCGTGAAGGGATCCTCAGACCAGGTCTTTCTAAACGCTGTCATTTATAATTACTTCAAGTATTAGCCACTTAAAAAGAAAGTAGGGACATGGACAGGGGTGTCTCTGGATAGCTGTGATCAGCATGGGAGCTCCGCCAAGCCAAAAACCTAAGACCCCTGGATCCCAAATGCTGGCCTTTTTCTAGATCCTTCTGCACAGTCATGAGAAAGTTAGCATGTGAGGGGCTGGCGCCATGGCTCACTTGGTTAATCTTCCGCTTGTGGCGCCGGCATCCCATATGGGTGCCGGTTCTAGTCCCGGCTGCTCCTCTTCCAGTCCAGCTCTCTGCTGTGGCCTGGGAAGACAGTGGAGGATGGCCCAAGTGCTTGGGCCCCTGCACCCGCATGGGAGACCAGGAAGAAGCACCTGGCTCCTGGCTTTGGATAGGTGCAGCGCGCCGGCCATAGTGGCCATTTGGGGGGGTGAACCAACGGACGAAAGACCTTTCTCTCTGTCTCTCTGTCTGTAACTCTGTCTAAATAAATAAATAAGTAAGTTAGCATTTGAATCCTGGAATCCCAGTTCTCAGATTTATAGACAGACATGTGTTACAGTGCTGAATTTACACATGTGGGTGCCCGATAAGGGCTTCCTATAACCCACATCCTAGATGTAAAGTCACAGCTAAATGAACGTAAAATCTACTAAAATAGTCAGTCTGGATTTCCTGCTACAGTGAATTTGTTTGGCGTAAGACACGGGGAACTGCCTTCAGGTGCAAAAGCAGGGTTTTGATCTCACATAGGCTCTGTGAAGACTTGCTCAGGAGGCAACCGGGTGAACGGACCTGAACCAGCTGCACGACCCTGGGCAAGCTCCTGCACTTCCGGATCGCTGGACCGCGGAGATGACGACACCTCCAGAGGGCTGTCCCCAGCTGAGCTACCGGACGGCACGGCGCGCAGCAAACACTGGCACGTTTGAGCACCACCTAAGGATTAGAGTGGCATAAGGGGTTAATAAAGACGCCACCTCCTCGCAGTCTGGGTGCTCTTCTCGCCTTCCCAGTGCAGGGAGGACAAGGACACAGGCCCTGTGAAGGGCCCCCAGGAGACAAGGACGTGCTCAAGGTCGTCGGGGTGATGGCAGTCCCCTCTGCGGGCCGGTGATCAGCCTAGTGGTTAAAACACCCAAGTACTGGGTTCGAGTCCCAACTCCAGCTCCTGATTCTAATCAAGAGCAATCCTAAAACTAGATGGAGGAATTTCAACAGAACCCCAGAACGGGGTCTGCTCACCCGGGGCACAGTGGGCCGGTCACAGACACTGGGCTGGTGGGAAAACCTCGGTATTAACTGCAAAGCTCTGAGCAAGGGGCCAGGCAGCGATTACGCAACTCTTGGACTCCCCGAGGGAGGGAAGGCAGTGACTCTTAGGGTCCAACGCTGGGGATGAGCAGTGTGTGATCCACTCACGCAGCGGCCTCTGGTTGGTCCACAGTATGCTTGGCTTTCATTTGATTGGTCAGTGATGGGGACCCGTGTGTTTCCTTTGGAATGGACAAGGGTTGGCTCCCCATCTGCCCGGGGTCTAAGGGTAGACTGGGTATTCCTTTCTTTGTTCAAGGCTTGAAGTTCCCTCCTCCCCCCAAAATCTCAATTTAAGCCTAACATGAGGACATTGGCTATAGGGGTGACCAGTGCCTCTGATGGGGAGTTCCGCCCTGAGTTCTTGTGAGAGCTCTCAGGCAGAGGCCAGCACGGAGGTGTTAGCTCTGCTAACAACAGGGACATCTGGCCCTCCCTTGATTTACTGAGCTTTACAGAGGAACTGCACACTAAGGAAGAGCTCCTGGGACCAGATAAATCTATTCCAAAGACTGCCCGGGGTGGAGTGCTTACAATTCCAGCTTCCTGCTAACGTGGCTCCGGGAGGCAGTGGTGATGGCAGCAGTAATTGGCTTCCTGCTCCCCACGTGGCAGACCTGGACAGCATTCCTGGCTCCTGGTGTTGGTCCTCCCTGCCCCAGCTGCTATGGGTATCTGGGGAGTGAACCAGCAGATGGAAGGTCTCTCCCTCAATTAAACAATAACAATAGTGAGACCCTTAGGGCAAACCGGGAAGGCAACCAGAACAGGGCCAAAGGCAATTTCACAAGAAAGCATGAGAACCCACACCCTTACTTTTGGATGCATCTTGATACCCTACACACTGGTATACAGCAGATAAAGTTGAATATATATATATTTTTTTGACAGGCACAGTGGACAGTGAGAGGGAGACAGAAAGAAAGTTGAATATATTTTCAACAGAAAATTCTATTACATGAATATTTATGACTTCTCTTTTAGGATGAATGCCTTTCAGATCTTAGCATTCCTAAAAAAACTATTTGTTGTAGGCAGTTGCATTAAAAAAAAAAATTCCTAGGTGCTAACTGCTGTGGCTTGAATGTAGTTTGTCTCCCTTGAAAGTCAGGTTGAAATCTGATGAGAAGTCCACTGTGAGTCTAATTGCAGATCCTCTGAAAGTAACCTGGCGTTTCTCTCCTGCACATTCTAGAGTCTTTCGTTTATATTTTACTGTGAGAGTTTGATTACAGTGTGTTGTGCTGAAGATCTTTTCTGGTCATGTCTATTAGGAGTTCTATGTGCTTCCTGTACTTGGATGTCCCTTTCTTTCTCCAAGTTGGGGAAATTTCCTGTTACTATTTCTTTTTTCTTTTGACAGGCAGAGTGGACAGTGAGAGAGACAGACAGAGAGAAAGGTCTTCCTTTTGCCGTTGGTTCACCCTCCAGTGGCTGCTGCGGCTGGCACGCTGCGGCCGGTGCACTGCGCTGATCCGAAGCCAGGAGCCAGGTGCTTCTCCTGGTCTCCCATGTGGGTGCAGGGCCCAAGCACTTGGGCCATCCTCCACTGCACTCCCAGGCCACAGCAGAGAGCTGGCCTGGAAGAGGAGCAACCAGGACAGAATCCAGCGCCCCAACCGGGACTAGAACCCGGTGTGCCGGCACCGCAGGCGGAGGATTAGCCTATTGAGCCGTGGTGCCGGCCTTTTTTCTTTTTTAAAGACTTTTTTTTTTTTTTTTTAATTTATTTGAGAGGTAGAGTTACAGACAGTGAGAGGGAGAGATAGAAAGAAAGGTCTTCCTTCTGCTGGTTCACTCCCCAGATGGCCGCAACAGCCAGAGCTGCGCCAATTTGAAGCCAGGAGCCACTTGCCTCTTCCCAGTCTCCTACGTGGGTGCAGGGGCCCAAGCACTTGGGCCATCTTCTACTGCTTTCCCAGGTCATTGCAGAGAGCTGGATCGGAAGAGAAGCAGATGGGACTAGAACCAGTGCCCATATGGGATGCCGGCACTGCAGAGGATTAACCTACTGTGCCACAACACCGACCCCTCCTGTTACTATTTCACTTTTTTAGCCTTCTAATCCTCTCTCTCTTTCCATGCCTTCAGGAATTCCTGTATGTTGTATCATTTGCTAGTATTCTGTAGATGCCCAACAGTGTTTTTTAGCTTTCTAATTTCTTCTTGTGTTTGCTCTGACTGTATCATTTCCTGTGCTTTGTCTTCTAAGTCAGATATTCTTCCTTCTGCTTCACCAATTCTGTTCTTAAGGCTCTCCACTGTATTTTTTATTTGTTCTACTGAATTCTTCATTTCCAAGATTTCATTTTGATTTCTCTTTAAGATCTCAATTTCGTGGGAAAAGTTATCTTTCAAGTCGTGTGTGGATTTCATTAGTTCGTGCATTTGCTTCTGATTACTTCTAAGTATCCTATGGTCAATGTTTTGAATTCCATTTCTGGCATTTCTTCAATCTCGTCACCTTCACAATCTAGTACTGAGGTGTTGTGTTATTTTGGGGTGCTACGTTGTCTTCCTTATTCTTGTTTCTTGATTTGGTGCGTTTGTTATTCAGCATTTGTGGAGATACTTGTTGGTTTCTTGTTTTTTCCGCTGTGGCGGCATTTATCTTTAGACTACGTCTGGGTTAGTGGAGTATTTGCTTCCAGGGAATAACTAGTGGTGTACGGTGGGGGTGGCCAGTGCTCCAGGGCGGAGGGCGTGTCTGAGGAGGCATGCCCAGGTTTCTCATGGTAAATCTCCATTTATTTATTTATTTATTTATTTATTTTACTCAGAGGGGAGGTTTTTTCTGGTCTGTCGGTGTAGACTGAGCTGAGCTCCTCTCCTTGAAGGAGACCAGTGCCTGGGTTCTAGCCCCAGTGAGTATATTACTCGTCCTCTCTGCTGATAAGGACCACAAAGGTTCTGTGCAGTCCTCAGTGTGAGCTCAGGTTCCCCAGCAATGTCCCTCGCCAGGAAACCAGGGAGCCCTGAGCGAGTGGAGCCTCCCACAGCGACTGCCCAGAGTCCCAGCCACACCCTGAGTCCTCCCACGAAGCCCCTGTGTTTTCACAGTCCCGGCACACAAGCCTCCCGCGGTCCCGAGCACCCAGCTCCCTGTCTGCTCTCCCCACCAGTCTCAGGAGTCTCCACTTGGCTGGTTGCTGGGCGTAGACATGAGCTGGCACAGCTGCTACATATGTCCAAATTGGCGCCTGCTCTCTGTCAGCTTGTTACAGGACGCCTTTGCAGGATGATCTGGGAGAGAGGAAATGTGCCCCCACCTTGTTTTTTCTCCTCTAGTTTGGTGGGTACACTCTCCCCCATGGGGCTCCAAGCCGGATTCCCTCCAGGCTCTTCCTGCAGCTCTATCACCAGTGGCTTGGGCTGCTGCAGTCTGATCTCACCTCACTCTCCAACGCTGGTGCAGAGGCTCTCGGCTGCTGGGATCCTAAGTTGTGCGCATCCTTGCCCTCCATGCAGGTCCACTGTGTGTGTTCCTCCAATTTGTGTCGAGTTTCCTCTGCTGTTTTCTCCCTAACTCTTCCCTGAGACTGCACTCTTTCCACCTTTTTAAAACTATCTTCTAGACTCAAGCAGCAAGCTCCCTCCCTACTCCGCCATCTTAATCCAGTGCTCAGGTTGAAATCTAACCCCCATTATGGAACAGAAGGAAGTGATGTGGCAATGCCCTCGGGAATGGACGAGGTCACTCCTGGTACCAATCAGTTCAAAGGTCATCTTGGGGGCAGGTCTGCTGCACAAGCCAGTCCAGCCAGGTCTCCAGCACACTCCCTGCCTTTGCCATGTGATACCCTGTGCGGCCACGGAGCTCTGCCAGCAGGAAGGCTGTCACCAGGCACAGTCCCTCCACCTTCCACCAGAACCAGGAGCCACAATAAACCTCTTGTGTTTATAATCCATCTACCGAGTCTGTGGAATGTGCTATTAGCAACAGAAAACAGACTGAGACACTAGTGAGCTTGTAAACACTTCCTTTCTTAACTTCGCCTGCAGGAAGCACGAAACCGAATTTGCAGCTAGACCTTCTTGTATTCTTTTTTCTTTCTGAAATATTTAATTCTTTACTTTATTCCATTTCATTTTAGGTTTTCTTTGATCATAGCACGTGTATGTATAAACCATGTGACCCAAATCATCTTTAGAACAAGTTAGATTACAATAAATTGGTAGTTCTAGGTTACTTACTACCTATATTAAAAAAAGATTTATTGATTTATTTATTTGAAAGGCAGAGTTATACGGGGGGCGGGGGGGGGGGATCTTCCATTCCCTAGTTCGCTCCTCAAATGGCCACAACAGCTAGAGCTGGGCTGATCTGAAGCCAAGAGCCTGGAGCTACCTCCTCGTCTCCCAGGTGGGTGCATGGGCCTAAGCACTTGGGCCATCTTCCACTGCTTTCCCAGGCCATTAGCAAGAAGTTGGATCAGAAATGGAGCAGCTGGGACTCAACTTGCACGCCAATATAAGAAGCTGGCATCATAAGTGATGGCTTAATTTTTTTTTAATATCGCTTGCACAACTCACATTTGATGCACCACAGGATTCTGTTTGTTTCAATCCACATTATCCACTGCCTCCCCCCAGAGCTTTGTACCAGGGGCCAACATCTTCCACTGCCATTTGTGGTCCCAAGTTTCCTCATCTCTGAGGCCCCCACCTGGGGCTGCACAGGTGTCTCTTGGTCCTGTGCTTCTCTTCATTTTCACGCCCTCGTTCCATTCTGTGCAGGCCTCAGCTTCACTTCCCCAAAACAACTGAGCAAATCAGTCCTTGGCTGGAAACATTCGCTAGATCGCGCCGCTCGCAAGGATAGGCAACAGCCCGTCCTAGCATCTTCTCCTTACCCATCACATGTTCTCCACATCAAGTCTGCCCAAGCCGGAGAGCTGCCCCACCTCTCCCGAGTGGACAAGTCTTCTCCCTGCCCACCACCCTGCACCTGCTCTCAAGGCCGCCTCTGCCCTGCATGCCCGCCCTCCCCTCTCCTCTCACCCCCACACCCACGCCTGCTCCCCTCAGATGCTCTTCCAATGGCTCTACCTCATCTTAACTCCTCCCACTTAAAGACACAACCAAGGGGCCAGCGCTGTGGCTCACTTGGTTAATCCTCCACCTGCGGCGTCAGCATCCCATATGGGCACAGGGTTCTAGTCCCGGCTGCTCCTCTTCCGATCCAGCTCTCTGCAATGACCTGGGAAAGCAGAAGATGATGGCCCAAGTGCTTGGGCTCCTGCACCCACATGGGAGACTAGGAGAAGCACCTGGCTCCTGGCTTCTGATTGGCACAGTTCTGGCCGTAGTGGCCATTTGGGGAGTGAACCAACAGAAGGAAGACCTTTCTCTCTCTCTCTCTGTCTGTAACTCTACCTGTCAAATAAAAGAAAAGAAAGAAAAAAAAGATACAACCAACTGACTGTTGGAAGAGCAACTCCACCCCACTTTACAAAATTCTGTGGAACATAACTTGGGTAGCATTTAGTTTTTCCGTGTTTACAACTTGCTTGCCCATTTAAACTGTAGTCCTGACAGAAAAGACTTTAACCTGCAAATTTTTTGTGTAGTTTTGTACTTCTTAAACAATTTTTATTAGATAGACAGAGACACTCCTCAAATGTCCACAATGGCTAGGAGGACCAGGAACTCAATCCAAGGAGCCTTGTGGGTGGCAGGGACCTATTATTTGAACCATTACCACTGCCTCCCGGGGTTTGCACTTGGAGGAAGCTGGAGTCAGGAGCCAGAACTGGCTAACAAACCCAGGCACTTGGATGTGGGACATGGCTGTCTTTTTATTCTTTTTAAAAATTTATTTATTTATTTGAAAGATAGAGTTACAGAGAGGCAGAGGCAGAGAGAGAGGTCTTCCATTCACTGACTAACTCCCCAGATGGCCACAATGGCCAGAGCTGAGCCAATCTGAAGCCAAGAGCCAGGAGTTTCTTCCAGGTATCCTACATGAGTGCAAGGGCCCATGGACTTGGGCCATCTTCTACTGCTTTCCCTGGCCATAGCAGAGAGCTAGTTGAGCAGCCAGGACTTGAACCAGTGCCCACATAGGATGCCGGCACTGCAGGCGGTGGCTTTACCTGCTATGCCAGAATGCCGGCCGGCCCCAGGACACGGGTATCTTAACCAATGTCCTGACTGCTGGGCCAAACGCCCTCCCTGTGAGGTTTCTGTCTCCCACATGATGCCCTGTAGCACCACACACAGCTGATACTCTACAAACAGCTGACAATGTACATCCACTTCCTTTCAACATGGAACATAGGGCAAGTGACAGGTAAATGAGTAATACACTCAATAAATAAAGCACTCACACTTGGGACAATTCATTGAAAGGCAAATAGTTAAAAAAAAATAGGAACTGTAACTTCACTCGTAAGGAAGAGCATGAGTGAAAAATCATACTTCTCTATCAGATCAGAACAGACTGGGGGAAACCTCAGGCTCCGGAGGTTCTGAGGTACGAGGAGGTGGGTGCTCTCCCAGCTGCGAGGAGGACTGTGGGCACGAGTGGAAAGCAGACACGCAGAGCAGGTCTTTGAAATGTTCGCACACCTAGATCAGCCCCTTCTGAGGGCTACGGTCCAGGAAAATTCCCAAGATAAAAGAAAGCTCTGAGCACCAAGAACTTCTCTAAGGGCTATAATACTCAAAGTTCTATGAACTAGATGTACAAAGTGAAGTATGATCCATTCAGTGGACTGTTACACAGCATTAAAATGGCAGCCTGGGGGCTGGCATTGTGGTGTTGTGGGTAAAACTGCTGCCCGCATTGCCAGCATCCCATATGGGCGCCAGTTCTAGTCCCAGCTGCTCCACTTCCCATCCAGCTCTCTGCTAATGGCCTGGGAAAGCAGAGGAAGATGGCCCAGGTGTTTCAGCCCTTACCACCTGTGTGGGAGACCTGGATGAAGTTCCTGGCTCCTGGCTTCAGCCTGGACCAATGCTGGCCATTGCAGCCATCTGGGGAGTGAACCAATGGACAGAAGATCTGTCTCTCCCTCTCTTTCAAAATAAACAAATAAATCTTAAAAACAAACAAACAAACAAACAGCAGCTTGGGTGAGGACTGAGGTGCAGCAGGCTAAGTCCTTGCTTAGGGAGCCTGCATCTCATAGGGAGGCAGCCAGCAGACAATGGCTCAAGCACTTGACCCCTGCCATCCACGTGGGAGACCCAGATTGAGTTCCTGGCTCCTGGCTGGGCCCTGCCTGTTGTGGGCACTGGGGGATTAAAATCAACATATGGAGACCTGTCTGTCTCTCTCCATCTCTTTCTCTGTTGCTCTGCCTTTCTAGTAGATGAAAATAAACATTTAAAAAAATGGCAGCCAGCTTGTATTCTATCACATAGCAGGGTAGTGATTGTATATTGTATATTTTTTATTTTTTTTTTTATTTTTGACAGGCAGAGTTAGACAGTGAGAGAGAGACAGAGAGAAAGGTCTTCCTTTTTCCATTGGTTCACCCCCCAGGTGGCCGCTACAGTTGGCATGTTGCAGCCGGCGCACCGCGCTGATCCGATGGCAGGAGCCAGGTGCTTCCTCCTGGCCTCCCATGGGGTGCAGGGCCCAAGTACTTGGGCCATCCTCCACTGCACTCCCTGGCCACAGCAGAGAGCTGGCCTGGAAGAGGAGCTACCGGGACAGAATCCGGCGCCCTGACCGGGACTAGAACCCTGGGTGCTGGTGCCCCAGGTGGAGGATTAGCCAAGTGAGCCGTGGCACCGGCCTATTGTATATTTTTTTAAAAATCTAGACAAAAGGACTTTGAATGTTTTCTCCACAAAGAAATAACAAATGTCTGAGGAGACGGTATGCGTACTCTGATTTGAACACTACATCAGGTACACATGCATTGAAGCATCATATGGCATCCCATAAATATGCACCATTATTATGTGTCAACCACAAAACACAGAAATACATTGAGAAAAGGGCAGCCAGGGAGCTCTTATTAATGGGGGAAGGCGGGGAAGATACTTAAATTTAGAAGACAAAATGATGTAAAATTAGGAATTCCAACCACATAAGCAAATACATGTTAGGGAGAACATCAGAGCAACATTTGCTTATAGTTTGCAGTATTTGAAGATTCTCTAGACAGACTAGGGAAAAAAGAGGGTCATTTTTTTAGACTAGGTTTCCCTTTGCTTGACATTAGGAACAGAAGCGCAGTATTGTTCTGATGCTTACGGGGCACACGCTCTGTTTGGGTGATTTGTGCCTCTTTCCTATTAGGCAGAAGGACCAGTGTTGTGGCACAGTGGGTTAAGTGGCCGCTCGCAATTCCGCCATCCCAGACTGCAGTGCCGGCTGCTCCGCTTCCGACCCAGCTTCCTACTAACGTGCCTGGGAAAACAGCAGCAGATGGCCCAAGTGCCTGGGCTCTGCACCCACACAGGAGACCCACATGGACTTCCAGACTCTGGGCTTTGGTCTGGCCCTGCCCTGGCCACTGCAACCACTTGGGGCGGGGGGGAGGTGAGCCAGTATTCGGATGAGAGATCTCTTTCTCGCTTGCTTTCTCTGTCACTCTGCCTTTCAAATAAATAAAATCTAAAAACTACAGAGAGGCGAGGGGCAAAGGGGCAGCTCTCTCATCTCGCCGAGGTGGGGTAGGCGCATTTATCACCTTTCAGAGCAGGAAAGAGGCTGCACAGGCTCAGGGCCGAGGTGACCGGAGGGCAGAGCCGGGGCTCAGACCCAGGCTGTGGGTCCTCCGTGCGCCTTCACCACCAGAGTACCACCGGGTACCACCACTAGCAGGATCCAGGTCAGAGGAGGCGGATGCAATGACTTCTATCACCATCTACAAGGGCGGCTTCAGTAGGCGGGACCATGGGTTCTTTCCGTGTTTTCCTCTTTACCTGATCTTCTGTAGAGTGGTATTAACTTGTTACTTTGTTTATGTACCGCAAGACAACTGCAACCCTCTGAATCACTGAGCCGAGAGGAACAAGAGCGAGAAAACCGGCTCTCTCCCCCTGCCCCCTCCTACAGGGAATAAAGGAGTCGGAGGCCTCACAGCTCCCACGTGCACAGGGCTGCAGGGGCAGAGCACGTGTGCACACATGTGTGTGGTGTGGGCGACGCGTGGGAGGAGGAGCAGAGGTGGGAGTGAGCCTCTGCGCCTCAGGGGGCTCCCCAGACTGAGCCGCTGGTGTGCCGGGTCACAGAGCAGGAGACAAGGCCTGAGCTGAGGCTGAGATGGCGGAGGGGTGATGAGAGAGGCTTTTGCTTTAGCGGGGCTGAGGGACCGAGGGACAGAGCGCGGAGGGAAAGCCTGCGCATGTGCTGCTCAGGCGGCCGCCCTAACCTCCCCAGCTCGGGCTCCGCACGCTGGGTGAGGAGCGTGTTCCCAGGCAGGGCCACCCTGGCGCCAACCCACACCAGGGGAACAGGAAACTCCTGGTTACGCCAACCCAACAGAAAGCAAAGCGGACGGAAACCCACTTTTTGCAGAAGATTTGTCCATGATCTCTCTATGCCCAAGTCCCTCGTCCATCTTGTGTGCTTTTGGGCAATGATTTCCAGAAAGTGACCAGGCTGCAGGAATGAACGGGCGGTGAGGAGGCAGCTAGTGTGTGCCTGGTGAAGGGAGATGGAGTAGTTCAGAGCCTTGGTGGTCAGCAAGGTCAAGGTTACACTGGGTGGGGAGGTGATGCAAAAAGGCCCGCACAGGCACTGATGGAGAGGACGAGAGAGGGGGAAGGGCCCTGGGGTGGTCAGGCTCCTGTGCGCCGCCCTGGGGGTACAGAGCCTCCTCTAGAGATTCACACCATGGCCCAGCTCGGAGACTCCCGGCAGACCTGCGCGATACAGGGGCGTTTGACATTTTACACGGCTCTCGGATCTGGATGCGCTAACCCCAGGCTTGGGGTTCCTGACCCAGACAAGAGGCTCTCAGCCTGCCCCAGGCAGAAGGAAGAAGACCCAGGGGGCCGAGTTGGGGAAGGCAGAGAAAGCTGAGCAGGGGAGAAGGGGGAGATAAAGCTGTGTGCAGAGCTGGTGAGGTGGGGAGACAGCCTCAGGTACACGACCGTACCACGGAGCTTGTCTTCAGGGCCGGTGGTCAAGGCCACCTGAACTTCCGGCTCCACAGGGGACCTCACTGCCCAGGGGCTAACAGAAGCCATGTGGGGGGTGGGGGTGAGCATTGCCCTGGGGCAGGGGAGCAGCACTGTGCAGGAGACCCTGGCTCCGTGCGCCCCTGCCCCCCCCCCCCCCCCCGCTCACCCTGCCACCTCACACAATGGCTCTGTGCCCTCTGACCTCCCCGTTCACATCTGCTCACCACTTCGCTGACTCCTGGGGGAGAACGATTCCGAGTAGCACCATCTCATGCAAGTGGAGAACATGCTAGAATGCCAGCGGCCAAGCTCTCCCCTGGGCGGGTGGCTGCCTCTCGCGCCTCAGACAAGGCTTTGCACCACACAGCGGCCTCAGAGACGGCCTCTCGCCCAGCCTCGGCGCGGCCTTCCTCCGTGTGGGCAGCTGCCCGGGGGATTCCTCCGTTAAAACCTCTCTGTGACTCATGCAGGGCGAGTGCCCTCTCTGTCTGCATCTGGGGAAATAAAAGCTTTATTTAAAGAGAAAGGAAAATCGGTGCCGAATCAGAGGAGAGCACTGAGACCCGTCGGCTGCCTGGCTCACCTCTACCCTGCTGGCCCTTCCTCCTCTTGCTTCATGCACAGACCCCCAGCTCCCAGCTGGCCTGGGTCAGCTGTCATATTCCCAGCTAAAATCCAACGGGCGGCGCGGCAGAACCAAGGCTCCGAATTCCGACCCACCCCGATGGACCTGTCCTAACTCCATCTCCACTGCAGGTGCCCCTGCAGTCACATGCTCCTATCAAGGGACCTGCAGCCTCAGGCTGCTGCTTCCTGTGCAGAGAAAGGGGAAAGCAGAGCGTTTTAAAGACAAAAGAAGCAGCTGTCTTCCGGGAGCCCCACCACCTCCCAGAAGCACCTGTCCCCACAGGTTAGCAGCTCCGCATCTGAGGTCCACATCCCCTCCCCCTCCTGGTGCATTCGAGAGGAACGACCCTTGCTAAGGGGCCTGCCGGCATCTCCGTGGTGTTTCACCAACTGGGCAGGGGAGGAACGGAGGAAAAAGTTGAGTCCCTCTCCCTCTACACTGGGGGAGCGGGGGAGGCGTGCTCAGCCATTGCTCAGCCTTCCCACCGCGCTCGCAGCTTCCTCTGCCTCCAACAAACTTTGTGACTCACGGTCGGCTCGCGGAGGGAGGCTGCCGAGCAGCCTCGGCGATGGGTTAAATTGGGAACGTGCCCTTCTGAGAACGCTCGCCCCTCAGGTGCAGCCTGGGTCCCACCTTGCGGTGGGGGAGGGAGGTGCGCGCAGCTTGAGCGCTTGCGCTGACCCCAGAACAGCTGCCAGGACCCGGTGCTGAAGGACCTGTGTCCGTGAGGGTCGCACACGCACAGCCCTGGACCTGGAGGCTCTGGAGGTCCCAGGGCTCCACTCCTCAGCGCCGCAGAGTGGGACCCAAAGCGCTCTTTTCTCACACTCACTGCCTCCAGCACCAGACGCACTGGTGGCAAACGACCAAGCGGAGCGGAGCGCGCCCAGGGTCTGCGAACTGTTGCACCTGGGCGGGGGCCGCGGTTGGGGGGCAGGAGGCGAGGTCAGAGCTGTGTCGCACCCTCCCCGCCGCAGACACATCGACAAGTTGGGGCCCCGGGTCCCCCTGGCGCGCGGCCGAGAGGAGGCCCCCAGCAGCGCTGGCGCCGGCGCCGCCTCTCCATCCTCAGGCCCGCAGCGAGCCGACCGGCTTCCCGCAGAAAACTCCCCGGCGCAAAGGCGCAAACCGCTGTTGTCCATCCTGCGAACGCGGTCACACGGCCACCTCCACCACCAGTGCCGGCTCCAGGGCCACCAGCTCGCGACCACTCCAGCCCCTGCCCACCGCCCCGGCGCCCGCCGGGCCCAAAGCAGCTCCGAAGACCCGGGCTCCCCGGCCCCGGGCATCTTTGTCCTCCCCGCACCGACGCGCGCGCACGGAGCGCCCGCAACCGCCCAGTCGGGCGCCGACCGGGCGCCCTCGCCTCTCGCCGGGGCCACGCAAAGGGACAAGGGGCCCGCTGCTGGAAGTTTGCACAGCCGCCCCCGGACCCAGCCGGCGCACAGCCCTCCTTACCGTACATCTCGGCGGGGCGCGCGCCTCCCGGGAGGCCGGAGTCGCCGCGTCGTTCGCAGCCAGCCCCCGGCGGCGCCGCCTTTCATTCACCGCGGGGCGGAGGCTGGCGGCGGCCAGAGAGGCCGGGCGGGCGGGAGCAGCTCAGGGGCCGGCCGGGGCGGGACGCAGCCGGGAGCCGCCAGCCCATTCAGAGTCCAGGCCGCCGCGCCGCCCCCAGCTCGGCTCCCTGGGCGAGGCTGCGCGCAGGGGCGGGGGCTGGGCCGAGGCCACGCCTCCCACGGCTCGGCCCGCCCCCGGCCCCGCCCCGGCCCGGCCCACACCCGGGAACCCCTAGCCCAAGGTTCGCCTTCTACGAGGCCGTGGCCGGGTAGCCCGGGCGGCGGGATCTCCTGGGGAGTCACGCACCTGGGGAGTCACCCACCCCAGCCCCCCATTCAGGTCGACCGTTGGGATCTCCCCTGACCAGCAGGCCCCGGGGTCAGGGGGGCGCTGGGAGCTGCCGCTGGACCCCTCCCCCAGCTAGGTCCGGGTTGTGTCGGGGGCTCGAGGAGGACGAACGGCGCAGAACCCGCTGCCCTGTCCCGGCTCCCTTAGCTAAGCCCCATTATGTAAGAAAGCCCTCCGGGCGCGCTGGCCAGGTGCTGGCCACCTGGTCCTTCCCAGGCAGGAAACGCACCGCACCTGCTTTTCCTCTCCCAGACTGATGGGTGTGATTTGCAGCTTTGCAGCCAGGATCTCTCGGGCTGCGCCCCAGGGCTGCCTTGAATTCCACCTCTGCATCTGCGGTCCCACGTGGTGGGACGCGGGCCCCACGCCCCAAGGTCTTTCCCGGCCTATCTCAAGACTTCCCTGCCGCTTCTTACCCAGCCAGCTCTGCGGCTCACACTTTGGATACCTATGGTGTAGTTTGTCCTCTAGCCCCATTGAGCTGGGGTTTTTTCCGCTGCTAGTAGAAATCTGCTAGAAGTCGGGGTGGGAAGGACCTGCCCTGCCTGTCTGTAGGGGTCCTTTACCACCACTTCTGAACCTCAGCACTCTTGAGAAATTGGAATAAAACTTACATAAAAGTACACAGTGGTCACTGTGGTCACTAGTTCCTTTCCTTCCTTCCTTGCCCAAGGTAGGACAAAGCAAGA
The DNA here is from genome assembly GCF_051225735.1 of Oryctolagus cuniculus. Classification (NCBI taxonomy): domain Eukaryota; kingdom Metazoa; phylum Chordata; class Mammalia; order Lagomorpha; family Leporidae; genus Oryctolagus; species Oryctolagus cuniculus. The sequence goes on from NC_142868.1 coordinate 182,537,326, forward strand.
GAGAGTCCAGATTGTCAGACTCTTGGAACAGTGCTCTCTCTCTGCTGTACCCCAAACCCGTGTTTCCTCTTTCTCACTGCCTGTCCCCCACTCCCTAGCTGTTCCCAGTTTGTTCCTGTCCCTTTACCTCTTTCCCTACCTAGCAGCATGCCAGCTCTGAGATGGCTCTGGATGTCACATTTACTCTTGACCTTGGGTGACTCAGGAAGCTCCGCGTCTGTTCTCCAGCACCCAGTGGGATGGCACTGAGGCCTGCTGAGAGCCAGGCCTGAACGCGGCAGGAGGCAGAACCTGGGGTGCGGCTGGATCTGGGCAGGCGGAGATCCCCCACCCCACGGTTCTGCTGCACACAAGCTGTGCTCGAGGGAATGCCCTGGTGTCTGTGCGGTGTTTGTTTTCAAGGACTGAAACTGCTGTCAGGGAGCCCCGGCTGACTCCTGATAAAAAGGTTACATGACAGGGCCGGCGCTGTGGTGCAGTAGGTTAATCCAAGTCCTTGGGCCCCTGTACCCATGTGCGAGAACCGGAAGAAGCTCCTGGCTTCGGATCGGGTCAGCTCCGGCCGTTGTGGCCATTGAAGGAGCGAACCAGCGGATGGAAGACCTCTCTCTCTGTCTCTCCCTCTCACTGTCTGTAACTCTACCTTTCAAATAAATAAATAAAATGTTTAAAAGGAAAAAAGGATACATGACAAGGAAGGAACCCCGCCAATTCTGCATGACAGACACAGCCCTCCATGAGGGGGCTCTGGAAAGTATGAGCATAGTGAAATTAAAAATAAGCTCATTTTGGTGCAAAAAGTTTTGAGTGCAGTGTGCTACAGCAGAGTGGAGGGACAGGAGTGTGTACCCTGTGAGGCCGCCAAGGTGGGGCAGGGCTGCTGGCAGGGTTTTGGGTACCCAGCCCAGCTCCAGGGTTGCCAGATTCAGCAAATAAAAATACAAAGTGCCGGAAAAGATGTGAATTTCAAACGAATACGAACAATTTGTAATGCATGCCCGTATAGTTACTCGGGACATACTTGCACTGAAACTTGCTATACAGCTTTTGCTAGCATCGTCCTCTGGGGGGCGCTCTGGAACCCCGCGGCTCCCTCCCCACCCATTTTGTGCTCCTGTGGTTCCTTAGGGGGCAGTGGTGGGGTCATCTGGCCAGCCTGCACCCTTTGGCAGGGGTGCTCTGGCCAGAGGGCAGGGGCCCTGAATATGCCAGCGGGAACCCTTCCAAGAAGTAGCTTCTCAAATCTGCCCTCTCCCCTGCGGGAACCAGAAGAGGCTCACGGTCTCTGACCTGCCCCGGGCTCAGCAGGCAGCACCGCCCTCCAGGCTCCACAGTCTCAGTGGCGAGGGGACCCAGCCCACCCCCAGCTTCTTTGAGACGTAGTCGGCCATGCAGGACCCTTTCCTCCATGGCTGCCTGAGGATCCAGACCAGGCTCTCCAGGCCAGTAACTCCAGTGATTCCAGACCAGGAAGCTCATGACCAGGAACACACACGGTCACTGATGTCCTTCACCCCGGGGAGGCTGCAGTACCTGCGACAGAACTCAGGGCAAACTAGCAATGTACAGGACCACATGGAATGCCATCTTTTTTGAAATATGTACGCATTTATTTATTTGAAAGGCAGCATGACAGAGAGAGGGGGAGAGAGAGAGAGAGAGAGAGAGAGAGAGATATGCCTTTCATCTGCCAGTTCCCTCCACAAATGCCCAAAATAGCTGGGGCCAGGCCAGGCAGAAGGCAGGAGCCAGGAACTCCATCCGGGTCTCCCACCTGGGTGGCAGAGGCCCAAGCACGTGGGCCACCCATCATCCACTGCCTTCCCACATGCTTAAGCAGGAAACTCTATAGACAGAGGAGCAGCTGGGACTCAAACCGACACTCTGACATGGATGCAGGCGTCCCAAGTAGCAGCTTACCCCACTGTGCCACAACGCCCACCCCAGACATCATTTCTGTACCTGGATTCAGAACCCATATTGGGGGTGGCATGACAACTGGTTTTGACATGATCTGAGAGTCCTTGGATTATGCAAAGAAAAACGAAACCAAACAGATTGCAAGGCATGGCCTGGATGAGAGGTAAACAAGAAAGCAGCCAGAGGAGGGCAAGAGCAGAATGAGGACAGTCAGGCGAGCGGCGAGACCCAGGCTGCTGCCGGCAAAAGGGAGCTGGAGCTTGGATAACAGCAGGAGTGAAGCTTCTGCAGCGACTTTATTTGTGCTGACTGTGGATTTTTCATAAGGGATGCATTAGCTGTAAAAGCAATGCAGACACACACGCACACGCACACGCACACATGCAGGAAATGGTGCTGCCGAAGGCTAGAGCAGTGCTGTTACTCACTTCAGAGGAGAGTGAGACTTGGTGGGAAACAGGCTCCGGCTCCCCATCTACACCGGAAGCGCAGGTCGTCTCAGGAGTCCCCACGTGCAGAACGGTGCGCTTACGAGGAGACACCAGGCAGAGATCGGCTACTCGGCTGCACTGCGGAAAGGACGGGAAGTCAGAGCCGAGATTCCCATCTCAGGCAGGTTCTTACTGTGAAAATCCGAGTGATGGTGAGGGCTACGACAAGGAGGGATTTGGAAGGGAAATCACCACCCGTGCCCCGAGTGCAACAGGTGTGTGCCGGGCCCTGCACTTATAAGCTAGCACCTTGGCTGCCCAGTGGGGTAAGCACAGTACCACTGCTCCCTTTTCCTAGCTGGAAAACCAAGGCCGGAGAGGCTGGGACTCAGAGCGCGGCCACACCGCGCTGGCCTGTGGCGCATACCTGCAGACCCTAACAACCGCACGTCACAGCAAGTGGTCTTCCTGGCAGCCTACACCCCCCTGCCCCATCCCTCCCTCACCTGCCTTTGCACCTCTGCCTCCTCCATATTTCACTTCCCCAGTTAGGGTTTAGGGGGGCTGGTCTCAGGCAATCCAGATGCGAAACCAGGGCATTAATTTCCAGCTCCTTCCTAGGTCTCAGCAGCGGTGTCCCCCGCCCCTCCGGGCAATGCCACAGCTGGAGGGGGGCGGGGTTTGTCTTGGGCTGATTGATCAGGCCGAAGAACTAAGCCTTAAAAAGTGCACCCCGGCTAACATGGTCGCCCTGAGAACTTCCTTTGCTGTGAAAGTAACAGTGACCCCCTCTGCCAGAGCCAGCCCCACAGAAAGACCCAGGATCTCCCCAGACCAAGCTGGGGCTGCATTTCCCTGTGGTCCAGAGAAAGTGAGGCCTAGCAGTGGCAGGCCCTGCACAGCATTGACAGGAGACCAGGGAAGCTGCACTCAGACTCCCGGCGTCACTGTCCGCGGCACAGGGCACACAGCCTGCGCTCAGCTGTGTCTGCGCAGACGCTGGGCTCCCCCAGTCAGCCACCTGGCTGCCGCAGCTCCTTGCTCCAGGCACCAGCCCTGAGCAGCCGAGAGCTTTAAAGCACCTGCTGGAAAGACGGAAAAGGGAAGAAGACGACAGCTCCAGGAAATAGAGCTTTGGAAAAAAAAAAACACTCAGGAGACCTGAGAAAGGGCCTAGGGAGATCCCAGGGGGAGAAGCAGCCCCTAAGGACAGGTCACGTAGCTGTTAGCTGTGAGGCTGGAAATAGAACCTGGGATTCCTGACTTGGGGCTGTTTGACTTGAACTCCCAGCACTTCTCCCTTAAAGCAGGGTAACTACCTTGACCTATTTCTTGGAAGCCACAGGGGAAGCAGAGCCAATCAAAACAATGCCGCCGCGCAAGGGTGAGGAACGCACCTCCACAGCACAGACAACAGCTCAGGAGCCCCGGCAGCAGGGCGTGCTCTTGTCACCAAGGTTGCTGAGAGCCAACTTGGGCTGCGGGAGGAGAGACATGGCGGGGGGGGGGGACAGGGAGTGCAGGGGAGGGGGAGGTTCCAGGGAGGGGGAGGACAGAGCTGCTGCTGCCAGGAACAGGGCCTGAGCATCCGGAGTGGAAAACGCTGCCACACAACAATTTGCCAAGCAGGTTTGGCCGCAGCGCGTGGGGAGTTGAGATGCGGCTTGGTATAGAGCTGAGGTTTAGAAGCACAGCAAATCTGCCAGCCACCATGCTCTGTACAAGCTGCGGCTTGCCCTCCAATCCAGGTGGAGCCAGGTCGCCTGTTTCAGCTGCTACCCTCTTTGGTCCCTGGAGCTCAAATCCAAGTCCACTTGCTTCTGGTGAAAAGCACAAGCGTTGCCTTGCTAATACCCTGACTTTCTAGGCTACACTAGGAAGTCTTGTCTTTCCAAGCTCTCCTTGCCGCCAGCTGCCAGGAGGCTCCTGTTCCCCATCCGCGGCCCTTCCTCTCCGGCCTGTTCCACGCTTGCTTCCGGTTGGGGGGCGGTTCTCACGCCCACCCATACTCTGAAGGCCTGGAAGGCCCGTGTGTCATGTCATCTGTTCTTCCTACTGATGGCATGTCTTGGAAGAGAAAGGGAGAATGAGAAGTGAATGACTGGCCAGATAGGTGGTCTCAAGGGCTCAGGTCTGGTTGTCTGGGCTGTGGCTAATGAGAACTAAGCTTCCTCCCAGCCAGGGGGATGGGCTGCCAACCTCCTCAAAGAGCAATTCTAACAAAACTGAAACAGAGACAGAAAAACACCTCCAGGAAATTGTAAACGTGGCTCCTCAGGAAAACACAGAAAACACGAGAGATGCTACACTGAAACCAGGAAGAGCCCTCCGACTTCAGTGGGGCTTGATGCCAACGCTCCAAGGATGCTGCCCTTGTCCATTTGAGCCAAACCCTGTCCCTTGCCTATTTACTGCCCTGAGCTGGGTTTGGACCCTAAAATCATCCCTCTTTCCCACTAACGGATGCTGACTTCTACTTCCACTAGCAGCTCTGTGGCCAAGCAGCCCTGGCCGTGCCCACTTTCCCTCTGTGCATGCTCTGCTGCCTGGCCATGGGACGCCTCCTGCATACTCAGCCCCAGTTCTCAACTTCGGACTCTCTAGCCCACTCTCACTTTTCTGGCTCAGAAGGACAGCCCACTGCGGCCTCACAACACGGCCTGCGGAGAGGACACCCAGCAGCTCTCCAAGGGGAGGCTCAGACATCCACATCCCACCATGCACGCAACAAGGGAGACCACGGAGAAGCTGGGAAGCCCTGAGTTCCTGACGCCCGGCAGGTTGGGATTCACTCCTACTCTAAATTAGGGAACATGCATTTATTGAGAGCTTGCTACCTACAGGAGAGCCTGTTAGACACAGTGGGGAGAGAGAAGGCACATCCCTGACACCCAGAAAACTCAAAGAGAAGGTAATTCAGGATGAAAAATGATGTCTCTGAAGACAGCTGAAGATGGAGCCCTCAGAGAAGTCTGCCTGGGTGGCCTGGGGGAGGCACGGGAGACTTCCGGGAAGGAATCGGTGGGTGGAGGCAGGAAGAGGCCTTCTAGGGCGAGCATAACGTGAGCAAAGACGGGTGTTGTAAGTCATGGATATTTATGGAGAATTGCAAATGGCTCACTTGATGGGGACATCCACTAACCAAAAGATGTGGTGAGAGACACGGCCTAGAAAGGCAGGCTTGGGCCCAGTGACCAAAGACCTGGAGTTCTCAGTGGCAAAAATCCTTCTGGCAGTTGTCAGTCGGATGGGAATACCAACAGAGGGAACTCTGAAATACGGTGGAGGCTGGCTGTGGAGCGAGAAGGCCAGTGGCCACCAGACACATCTCCCCCCGACTCAGGACCGCTCCTCTCAGAAAGAGGGCCCCTGGCTCCAGGAGTGCGGAAGACGCACACAGGGCTGTGCACACAGCCTGGCCCCTCCTCGTGCTTCCCAGCAGAGACTGGCAAAGGAAAAATCCTTCTGACTGCCGATGCCCATCCTCCCCTGCTTAGGAAGTGGCCCTTAGGGTGGCAAGAGATGGGCCATGCACACCTTCTCCCATGGTGGTGCCCATGGCTTTGGAGGGCTCAGCCGGGTCCAGGGGACAGGAGACAAACTGGACCCTCGGGCCTCACTCTGGCTGTCAGCTTCATGGGCAAGGGGGGGAAGGAGTCCACTCTGGCATCTACATTACCTCGCTTGCCACATTGGGGCTTTTTACCCAGAGACTGGATGCAGGGGCCCTACTCTGAGGTCAAGAGGAGGAAGTCATTTGCAACCAGTCCTGTGTCATCTCTCAGGAACCTAAGAGTGGCAGGAGGCAGCTGGACTAAGCACAGGGCCAGCCAAGAAAAGGGAGAACGCAAATGGTGACCTTCAGGTTTAGGGGCCGGGGAGGGAAAGGATAAGAGAAGGGAATTGGTATTTGCCAAGTTCCCACTAGGTGTTATACATGGCACTAGCCCAGTGCCTGGTGCCTGGCACATGGTAGACACTCAACACGTACTCAATGGACGAAGTATCTCCAGCTAAGGCTCACAGCAGCCCTGTGGCTCTGCCAGAATGAGGAGGTTCATTTTTAAATAGACATCCCCAGTGTCACACAGCAGGTGCTAGGAGCAGGGTTGCAGACTCCTTCCTCCGAGCTGCTTTCTTCCTTCTGTTTCTCACCAGATTACAATTAGTTAACTGCAAGTTCACCATGCGGCAACAGACGAGGTAGCAGATGAGGAAGGCACTGCCACTCTTCTAAGAAAGAGCTGGGAACTGAAGGAGGTTTTCACAAAGGGCTTCCCCAACAACTGGCATCAGCACCCCCTGGAGAGCTCACCAAAGGGCAGATTCTTGAGCCCCACCCCCACCCCATGCAAGCGGAAGGCTGAGTCCTGCAGGCAGAAGGCCCTGGCGGGTGTGGTTGGGAAAACGTGACAGTGCGCAGAGGAAGAGGCCAGGGCCACCGAGCAAGGAGGAGGCTGTCCCAGGATAACTGAGTGGTGGTGGAGGGGCCGCTGCCAAGGGGAAACAGGACTGGGTCTGGCGTGGGAGCCTCGGAGGTGGCAGATGCTTTCCCGACCAGGGGATGAGAATAGCACCACAACTGAACACAATGATGGACGGATGTGTGGTTAAGAGCAAAGTCGTTCACGACTCCACCTGAGATGCGACAGCGGAGAGGCCATCGGACCAGGAAGCTGTTCTTTACAGTGGGTGCCTCGAGCATCAGGGACGCCCAGGGACGAAGGCGCATGGGTGCTCTCACACTCTCAGAAGCCTGCACTGACACATCTCAAGCCCTACCCTCCTCTCCTGCCTTGCCCTCCAGCTGTAAGAACGGGTGCGAGGCCATCAAGCAGCGGGTCAGGATGAGCCTGGGGCAGGGGTGGTCCGTGACTTTGGCAGTAGACTTGAAACAAGCAAGTCCTCAGGACTTGGGCACCCGGAGCAGCAGAGAGGGTACTCCTGTCCCTGTGGCAGGTGTGTTCCAACAGAGGACGGTGTATCAGACCTCAGAGCTCAACGTCTTCAGATAAACCTGCCAGTTCCCTTTGTTCTTATGTCTGGCTCCCCGCAGTCTTTTGGTTATATTGTAGCTAGCTAATCAGTCAATCTGAACATTCCAGTCCTTTATGCACTTACGTTTCTAACTGTACTTGGGCACTCTGGAAACATCCATTCCTTGCAAATCTGCTGAACAAGACACATGTCCAAGAGTCTGGCCACCTCCGTCCCTTGCTGCCTGTCCCGTGAAGGTGTCCTGCCTTTCAGATATTCTGCTTCCTCTACCTCCTGTTTACCTCTCTAATAAGCCAGTAATTGCAAAAGGGATCTCAATGATACGTGTGCATGTAATTTAACTCAAAGCCAATCCTATGAAGGCCTCTCTACTTGCCTTCCAACCTTTTAATTTTTCCCAAAGAAACAAAGGAAGGCAATTTTTGAAAGTATTTCTGACCATCTTATTGTAACTAAGGAAACTCTGGGAACATTCAGTGACGTGGTATTAGCGTAGGTTTTGTAATAGCCAAGGAAGCATATTTGATAAAGCAGATTTGTAACCTAAACTTCAGGAAAGCAAGACACATAAAGCAACAATTCCTCTGACAACTGAAAACAGGAGTGGGTGTGTGACCTGGTGGTTGGGCCGCCAGTTGGGATGCTTACATTCTCATATCCAAGCGCCTGGGTTCTAGCCCCACCTGTGCTCTTGATTCTAGCTTCCTGCTACTGTGCATCCTGGGAACCACCCGATGATGGATGCAAGCAATCGAGTCTCTGTCGCCCATGTGGGAGACCAGGATTGAGTTCCTGCCTCCCAGTCAGTGTGGATATCTGGGGTGGGAAACAGCATAGGGGAGCCCCATCTGTCAGTCTGCCTATCCACCTCTCTCACTCACTGTCTCTCTGCCCCTGGGAAAAAATACACTCACACCCTTCCAAAGAGAGAAAAACCCTAAGCATGTCAGGGTTTCAACTCCAGATCTAAGATCTCAAAGTGGTATTCATCACTCTTCACGGTTGCATTGTGATCTTGTGTCAAATTTGCATCATATAAACCAAATTATAGGGGCCGGTGCTGTGGTGCAGTAGGTTAATCCTCTGCCTGCAGTGCCGGCATCCCATATGGGCGCCAGTTCTAGTTCTGGCTGCTCCTCTTCCCATCCAGCTCTCTGCTATGGCCTGGGAAAGCAGTGTTAAGATGGCCCAAGTCTTTGGGCCCCTGCACCTGCATGGGAGACCCAGAAGAAGCTCCTGGCTCCTGGCTTTGGATCCGCTCAGCTCCGGCTGTTGCAGCCATTTGGGGAGTGAACCAGCGGAAGGAAGACCTTTCTCTCTGTCTCTCCCTCTCACTGTCTGTAACTCTACCTCTCAAATAAACAAAATCTTAAATTTTTTAAAAAATGAAAACCAAATTATAAAATTTAGCTACTATCAAAGTAATACAAATACAATTAGTAGATGGGAGCGAGAGAGGAAAATAGAAGGGATTTACTTAAGATAGGTAAATAAAGCACAGTCAGCCCTCTGTATCTGTGGGTCCTGCGCCCATAGATTCAACCAATATTTGGAAAACATTTAGGCTTCTTTTTCTTGTCATTGCTCCCTACACAATGCAATATGACAACCATTTACGTAGCATTTATAATGCTGTAGGGATGCTAAGGAGTGTAGAGGTGAGTATATGGAAGGATGTGCATAGATTATATGCACTTTAATACTGCATTTTATGTGTGGGACTTGAGCACTCGAAAGATTTTGATATTCTAGGGGTGCTGGAACCAACCACCTACAGCCATCCCAAGGGACAAGCGTATTTGGCACCCCAAGGAAGGGACTAGGTAAAACTGACTCTGCAGCAGGCATGTCCCTGTAATTGGGTTAACATAGAGCCTCCATCCCACCACTCTGGGTGTTTGTTCAATCCTATCGCACAAGCACTGGGAAGGAAGCTGAGTGAGAAATCCGTTCATCTGATTAATTGGGCCCAACCCATTAGCTCATTCCACATTCCTCTCTCCCCAGCGACATTCCCCAAAGGGACAACATCACTTCTGAACAATAACTCATTCAAAATATCCCTAGCTCAAAACTATTTTGCGGTCTTGTTCCAAGTCCCCTAACGGAAGAGTCAACACGTCAGACATAACCGTGACTCACTGATAGTTCTTACTCTGGATCATCTCCTCTTGGAAGACAGAACGGACAGCGAGAGGTGCTGTGTGACGTTCTGCCCCGTGGGGGCACGTTCCTTCCCCCACAGTCCTTAAGAACTCACTGTGGGGATGCTACCAGACTCGGCTGGCGGGGAACTCCACACAACACCACCGATGTGGGCCGAGGGCAGCAAAGCAGCGGCGCTGGGGCGGTGGGAGTTGAGCAAACTTGCTGTGCGCCGTCATTTACTGTGCCTGCGGGACCTGCTCGGACCTGCGCTCATAAACACCGCTTTCCAGCGCGGCGCAAACACGTCCCACTTAGATCAGAGGCTGTTTCTGTGAGCGTGCCTGTCTGAGAACGCCCGCTTCAGCTCATACTTAGGAGCAGAGGACATCGTTAAGGATGAACGCAGGGGTCCTACACCCCACAGTGAGGCAGGCTCTGAACAAAACGTCCCCAGGACCTGATTCTCACAGACCCCCACCCTGACCTGGAGGACGCAGCAATACTGAGCACGCTGGAGAAACGCCAGCAGCTGAGAATCAGCGTCTAATAATCCATTTCCCCAGCCCAAGTTACCTTGGTACATGGCTGCAGGAAACATCCGTGGGCACTGGCTGCGGCCACAGGTTGCTTCCCAGAAGCACCCAGGTCTTCCCTCTGTTCCTGGAGTCTGGGGCCTGGTGTCTGCTGTGGGGCCGTGACTCTGCCAGGGTGATCTGACCTCAGTCCGGACTTCCCTCAGCAGACTTGGAGTATCATTTTAAATTATTTTAGTTATTTAAACATATATTTATATTTTATTTAGATATAAATAATTGTATGTATAAGTATAAATTTACATTTACATTCAAACATACTCATTTACAAATTTTAAAATTTGATACGCAGATACACACAGACACACAGGATCAGAGAATGCAACCTCGCAGTGGCTCACTGCCCAAACACCCACGATGGTAGAGGGAGATTGAAGCGGGGAGTCAAGAACTCAGTTCAGAGCCGGCGCCGTGGCTCAATAGGCTAATCCTCCACCTTGCGGCGCCGGCACACCGGGTTCTAGTCCCGGTTGGGGCGCCGGATTCTGTCCCGGTTGCCCCTCTTCCAGGCCAGCTCTCTGCTGTGGCCCGGGAGTGCAGTGGAGGATGGCCCAGGTGCTTGGGCCCTGCACCCCATGGGAGACCAGGAAAAGCACCTGGCTCCTGGCTCCTGCCAGGATCAGCGCGGTGCGCCGGCTGCAGCGGCGGCCATTGGAGGGTGAACCAACGGCAAAGGAAGACCTTTCTCTCTCTCTCTCTCTCTCTCTCACTGTCCACTCTGCCTGTCAAAAAAAAAAAAAAAAAAAAGAACTCAGTTCAAATCTTCCTTGTGGGTGGCAGGAACCAGTTACGTGAGTTGTGCCCACTGCTTTCCAGCATCTACATTAGCAAGAAACAGGAGCCGGGAGACAGAGGCAGGAACTGACCCCAGCTGCTCCGATGTGGGGCAGAGGCGTCCTCATCGGCGTCTGAATCACTAGGCCAAACACCACTCCTAGAATATATGTTTATATATCTGTAGCTGGTCATTAATGTTGGTACTGAAGACCATGTGATCAGAAAGTCTTTTGAAGTCCTGCAGCTTCTGACGATCCCGCTGGCCTTTCTGCCCCGGACGGAATTCCTGACCACTTATTGCCGGCAGCCACGTGCTACCACTTGGCCTCTGCCCACCCAGGACCTATCCACTGCCCTGGAAATAAGGAAATAAGGAGAACCATTCAGCTTAGCACTTCCATCGCATTCCTGGCCCACGTGAACAGTCACGAGAGCATTCTCGAGCACGCTGGTATTTTCTTCGTCTGCGTCGTCTGGCCCACCGTGGGGATGTAAAAAGACACACGAGAATGTCCTCAGCATGTCTATCTCCCGACATCTCTGAAGTCCTTCCTCAACACAATGCCCCCCTAGAGCTCAGCCTTTGTTTGGCATTGTCCTCTCTTGTGACTAGGTTTCAGGAGACCAGCGAAGGCAAGACTGAGAACCACTTCCACTTACGCAAGTCAACATGCCAAATCCAAATTTCTAGAAAATATATTCATGTCAATAAAGTTAGGCTGAATCTGATATTCTGCCTTTTTTTTCATTAGAAAACCTATTCCTATGTGACTCCTCTATCTTATGTGAATCAGAAAATCTGGCGAGTGTGTGCTGTGTGTGTGTGCGTGTGTGTGTGTTCCTTGTCCACCAGCTGAGCTAATCAGTACCTCTGAGGTAATTCATTCTAACTGCTCCCCCGAGCATGCTGGTCACTAATTCTAGGTACATGTTCGGAGAGAAGGACGAGAGAAGGAAGTTCAGCAGGAGGATAATTGGCTTCCTTCTGCAAAGTAGCAACTGAGGTCCCGCAGGTGCAGCCGCAGGTAAGGCAACAGTAACCTCATTAGACACACAGAAGCAGGTTCTGCTTCGCTGGCGATGGAGGCTTGGTGGGGCTGCGGGTGGAGTTCCCCCAGGTCTCCGCACGCATTCCCACCCCAGCCCTTGAGGAACAACGCTTCCCTGCCTGATTCCCTCACACTCTCCCGAGAGACCCACTAGTGCTGTGAATTCCGCTGACTTTGTAATTTGGCAAATCAGGGAATCTGGCTTTCGGTGCTCTCTGTCCTGTGGCTGTAAGAATTGAGATTCTTTTTCGTTTAGTCTTCCAACATGCCTGTGTGTGATGATCAGATAATTTCAGGATCTGAGCTTGTGTTTTTGTGGAAGCAGACGAGAGCCAGGAGAGGAAGCTGCATCAACCTGCAGAGCTTGAACTTCTCTTGACTTTCCTATGCTTTGCAGCAGCACATAGTTAGTTTTAATGAGCAGTGAGCCAGAATAATACCTACCTTCGGATTTTTTGTACTTTTTGGGTCATGGACATATTGCCACTCTCTCCTGACAGGATTTTTACTGTTCCTGGTCCTCAGCAACCAGGGAGCCCATCTCAGATCACCTCTCTTCTCTATTTCTCCTCAGTCCCATTGCCCGCAATCATCCCTGCACAACGATTGCTCTGTACCAACCAGGGGTCTTGGAGCAGATCACACAAACCAACTCTGACTAGCTCAAGCAGAAAAGGAATTTACTGGAGCAGGGCATGGTAGTTCGCAGAAGCAATGGGAAGTCCAAACACCACGATCAAAATCCAGCCAAGAGAGGTCAGGTCGGCAGCCAAATACCATCAGGATCACGCCACAGTATCTTGTCACCATCACTGGTACTGCCACCCCAGCCACTTGCTGCAGCCACCCTCGGTGTCACTGACAAAGCATGCCCACTGCCATCCATCTATACTCTCCACTGCACACTGCGGCAGCAAAAAACTCCCACCTCCTGTATCCTTGCATTACTCCCTCAGTATCTGAAATATTTGAAACCCTGTGGAGTAGCATGGGAGTCGCTGAGCCCCCAGATCAGACTCTCACCCCAAGAGAGAACCAGGAGGAAGCCCTGTTCCCACTTACTCCTAGACTGATGAGAAGGATGAGGGAAAATGTGTGTAGATTCTGCTCCCCTGAGGAAAAGTCTGCTACAGGCTTCAGCCAGAAAAGATTTAGGCCACATGTTGTAAGATGAGCATTAAAACCTACAGTAGGTGAGGTGACTTATTAAATTAATTATTTTAATAAACAAACCCTTCCATGTTTAGAGAAATTCCTTTCTAAGGAACTGAAAGGACTTGGAAAGGGGATTATAAAGTACCCATCAATATGGCTTAAAAACCTTTGAGAAATGAGAAAAGAATTGAAATAAAGTGAACTTGTAAGAAGGGGAATGAATTCTGCCAACTACCAGCTTGCTGTTGAATGTTGATAATGAGTAGAGTTGCTTACTGTGAACATTTGGAACCAGTATTTATTCAGAACAAATCACAGTAACCATTGTTATTTCCATTTTTGTTCAACTAAGATTTGTAGACTAGTAGTAGGCAATACAAGAATGTGATAGGACTGTGTCTTTATAACATTGAAAATGCCTTTATTTGCTTTTAATATGCAAATAAAACATAGTTAACTATTTTAAAAGGAAGATAGAGTTCCAGTGAAATTAACCCAAACTATCATATCTGCTTCCTTTTCACTAAAAAAAAATCATTAAGTTCTATTACACGCGTAAACAGGGATAAAGAGCTGAGGAGAGGGGACAACTGGACCAGAGAGGACAGCGCAGTTTTAGAAGGTGGCAAACAAATGGCTGAGTGATAACCGAGCTGGCAGAACAGCAAAGCCTGGAAGCAAGTGACTCCAGAAGGAGATGCCAATGAGAGCCAGACAATTTGAGGAACAGAACTCCAGAAATCCAAAGAATCACAGATAGCAAGAAGGCCAGGAGCAAGGAGCGGAGCCACCTAAAGCCACGCCCGCTGGCATTTCTGATCGCTGGTCTACTGAGTCGCAGCCAAAGATCCTCAGACACTTGAGAAAAACATCTCACCCGAAAGACAGAGGACAAAACACCAGAGGAGTAAGCCGCAAGACTTGCAGAAAACAGCGACAATGCAAGTGACAGAAGCCAACTTTCTACGTGATGGCTTCCAAAAGCTCCTGGAAAATGTTCATGAAAAACTGTGCACAGCTGAACAATCTTTTTGCTCCAACATAAATATCTTCCATTCTCTATGCACTTTTTTGAAATACTCTGATTTAATATCTCCAGAGAGAGAGAAAAAATATCACGTCCTTAAAAAGAAGACTTTTACTCTGCGTTTGCAGAGCCATAGGATTCTATAGTATGGGGAAAGGGAACCAGTAGACAGACCTCCCGTGATCAAGGGCATTTTGCTTTATATATTGGGATTTTTAAAAATGCTTTAATTTTTTTTAAAGGGCTCAACTGAACCAATTAGAGTTTTTGGCTGTAAGCAACAGAAGCGAATGCTGGATCAGTTCAGCCAACTGTAGTTCATTAGAAGGTTATGGGTAGTTCCTCAAATCAAAGGAATGGACGAGACATCAGAATGAGAAAGCGCAGGATCTGGGGCGCGCTGCGCTCCGGGCAGCAGGAGGGAACAGGTGGTGGACAGGGCACAAGAGCTGCGATGCAGCAGTTCCACCTGCTTCTTGCTCTGCAAAGCCCTTGAAGAGATGGTGCTGTTGGCATCGTAGCTCCAGTCAGGTACCCACCCTCTGGGCAGCGCAGCAGAATTTGTTTTGTGAGACAGTTTCACTAAAAGCCAGCCAGCAGGAAAGGGAAACCTGCCCTGCTCCAAGAGAGAGCGGTGTTACCAGGAGAAGGATGAAAACAGGAGTGAAAAAGCAAATCTTCACAGTATCCACAGCTAAAAATAAGTCTGAATACCATGAATATGTATATTTTTTGCAATGCAAAACTGTCCATCGAAAGTATGTATAAACACATATGATATCAACCATTCTTGTTGGACACGAAGGTTGCTTTTTTTTTTTTTTTTTTTTTGCTGCTATAAAAAAACACCTTAACAAACACCCTTAGAGCCCAATTTTTGCTGGCATCCTTATATAAGCAAAGGTAATTTTGGACATATATTACACCACCCTTGTTGACAGGATGGAGAGCTGCTGGCTGAAGGATTACTCAGGAAGATCATCGCTGACTTGCAGAGACTTTACTAAAGTTACATGGACTTTGCCCATGGGCTCTTTTTGTTAAACAAGTTAATACTGGAAGGTGAGTCGGAGGTGGTCCAGCGGAGGGGACAGGGAGAAGGGAGAGAGTTTCCTGGGCAGTGCGTTCAAAATCCAAGACACGAGAGACAAGAGGGCACGGCTGGTCCTGGGCCACAGAACATTCACGTGGAGGGACCAACTGTGGGCCAGGGAAAGATGAGGCCTGGCACCACGTAGGGCCTGCCCATGGGAGGCCTCCAATGCAGAGGCCATTGTAAGGTGTTACACAGGCAGATAACATGAGCAGGGGCTTGGGGTCGGTGCTGTGGCGCAGTAGTTTGATCCTCCAACTGTGATGCCAGCATCCCATATGGGCGCCGATTCTAGTCCCAGCTGCTCCTTTTCCTTTCTGGCTCTCTGCTATGGCCTGGGAAAGCAGTGAAAGATGGCCCAAGTTCTTGGGCCTCTGCACCCACTGATGCTTGAAAATCAAACTGATACGATGCTATTTATTTATTTGAGAGGCAGAGTTACAGACAGAGAGAGGAAGAGAGGTTTTTAATCTGCTGATTCACTCCCCAAATGCCCTCAATGGCCAGAGCTGAGCTGATCCAAAGCCAGGAGCCAGGAGCTTCTTCTGAGTCTCCCACGTGGGTGCAGGGGCCCAAGGACTTGGGCCATCTTCTACTGCTTTCCCAGGCCACAGCAGAGAGCTGGATGGGAAGAGGAGCAGCTGGGACATGAACCGGCGCCCCTATGGGATGCTGGCACCACAGTCAGAGGCTTAGCCCACTACGCCACGGCACGGCCCCACTTCTCTGATTGACGCCATTTATTCAACTGGTGTTCCAGTTTACTCCTTCGTTGGCTTCCTACTATGGAGGCTCAGCACTGGCCCTCTGCAGCTTGGCCCCACTCTCACTTCCTGGGTGCCGCTCCCCACACTAGCCTGCACAATTACAGGGCTCCGTGGGATCTGTCCATGGGGGGTCAGGCGGTGGGTGCCCTGAAGTCACTCCTCTTTCCCAATACAGCATTTTGTCTGGAGTGAGCGGCTTTGTTGTATTGGCTGTCGAGCTTCCGGCGTCTCTATCACAAATGTAATGAGTTATGTAACACTTCTCTGTGTCTGTCACGCAACCCAGGCTCTGTGGTATGGGACGCAGGCTTTTTATTTCAAAGGCGGAGAGAGATTGTTTTTATTTTTTAATCTAATGTTTCTTTTAGAAGTTATCACTAATTGTGTGGTCAGGATTGGAATGAGACCGATACTGAAGGCGGGAGATCCATGAGAAAGTTGTTCAAAGAACTCCAGTATGAAATGGTGAAGGCTGAGGCATGGACCATGGAGGCAAGAGAGGATGGGTTTTCCAGGGAACGGTGAGCACACCTCTGGCCAGCTGCTGAGAGGGTTTCAGATGCTCCAGATAGATGATGGATCGCTGTGTTTACTGTGTGCGTGTTCATCCCCATACGAATTAGAGAAACACGTAGCTAGCCTGTAGAACTGGTGACTTCCCAGGCAGTACTAAGACGAAACCAAAGCAGATACCTGGGCAAAGCTAAGCAACTCAGGGGCGTTGGAAAGCGCAGCGGGGCAGGGAAGTCCTGCATTCCCCACACTGCCCAGGAGCAGCCAGACCTGCTCCCTCCCTTCCCCACCTCCTCCACCCTTCAGCTGCCCAGGATCTTGTCCCCGTTTGTCTTGTGTGTGAACCGCTTTCTCTCACCCTCTCCTCAATCCTGGCTTTTGCATTCTTCTGTGTGAGGTGAGTTTCAGAGCTCCTAATCGGCATTTTAGTTTTTTTAGATTGTAAACAAGTTACGCTTTATCTAGGCGCTCTCACTCCCCACACTGCCGTCTCTCCAGCCCCCGGGGTCTCCCTGCATCGTGGTGAATGCCCTCCCGGGCGTGGCACTGACTCCTCAGCGGAACGGAGCCGGGAACTCTGTTGCAGCAGCAGAACTGGCCGTGTTCAAACCACGCAGCTGAGCAGAAGGACCCGTGCCTGTGAACATGGTGCCACGGCCCCGGGAGCGCCCTCCCTCTCTGCACTCACTGCGACAGCGCGTTCTCGCACACATCACTACTCCGTGCGCCCACTCGGACCGGGTACGAGGAGCTGCCACACAGGTAAACAAGTACAACCCAACAGAAGATAGGCTGGCAGCACACATGCACACTGAGTCACACTAAAACGACCGTAAAGGTAACCTTCTGTTTGGAGCTGGGATCTGGCTTGCTCCTCCAGCCTCAAGTCAGAGAAGTGTATGATGCTTGGTTCAGGCACAAGAGAATGAAAGTGGGACACGCGGTGACATCACAGCGGCCCAGAGCAAGCGTGCAGGAGTCAAGGAAACCTGCTGTGCCCTCCTCTGCCTCAAGACCCCAGAGTCGCTCTGGAATGATCAATTCTGTCCCTACCACACAGTTCAAGGGAGATTTAATTCCATCATAACCATTGCACTGGGACAACAGTGACATGGGCAGCCAGAGTGCTGACAGCAATGTCCCTGGTGACCGGCAGCCCAGCTCTTGCCACCTCGTGTATGGAGGTCATTTCCCCAGCACCTCCCATGCCTCATTTTGACCATGAGCCGACGCAGCTTTTTCCTCTTGATCTGAGAGCACAGGATTCAGATGTTAGGAATCACAGGAGTATTGTGGGAGATTTCCAAGCACAATAGAAATGATTAGAAAAGAGTTAAAAAAAAAAAAAAGAAAAAGAAAAAGAAAGAAATAAAAGAGTTCATGAGGGGCCGACATTGTGGCATAGCAGGTTAGGCTGTAGCCTGCAGCGCCAGCACCCCATATGGGCACCAGTTGGAATCCCAGCTGCTCCACTTCCCATCCAGCTCCCTGCTAATGCACCTGGGAAAACAGCAAAAGATGGTCCAAGTCCTGGGCCCCTGCACCCACGTGGGAGACCCAGAAGAAGCTCCTGGCTTTGACCTGACCTAGCCCCAGGCGTTGTGGCCATTTGGGGAGTAAGCCCGGGGACAGAAGATGTCTCTCTCTCTGCAACTCTGTCATAAATAAATCTTTTAAAAAAAAGAGTTTGTGAGTGAAGCCTGTCACTATCCTTTCTTAACATCTAAAAATATATAAAATAATATAACTGAACAAAGTGTAAAAAAGGAAGGCCACAGAATGAGAAAATGGTTCATGACTAATATAACCCATAAAAACTTACATTCCTTAAAAATTAGATTTAATATTCTTTTACATGGCTAATCTTTAGATTTTCTTGGCAAAGGATCAGGTATAAAAAATAAGAATACACAATTTTATACACACACAGGACAATAGAAACCATGACCTAAACTATCAGTAGAAATTAAATAAATACATGGGACTGGTGCTGTGGCACAGTGGGTTAAAGCCCTGGCCTGCAGTGCTGGCATCCCACATGGGTACTGGTTCAAGTCCCAGCTGCTCCATTTCCAATTTGGCTCCCTGGTAATGTGCCTGGAAAAGCAGCAGAGGATGGCCTAAGTCCTTGGGCCCCTGAACCCACATGGGAGACCCGGAAGAAGCTCCTGGCTCTTGGCTTTGGATTGGCTCAGCTCTGGCCATTGCTGCCCTTAGGGAGTGAACCCACAGATGGAAGACCTTTCTCTCTCTCTTTCTCTCTCTCTCTCTTTCTCTCTCTCTCTCTCTCTCTCTGTCTCTACTTCTCTGTAACTCTCTCTTTCAAATAAATAAAATAAATATTTTTTTAAAAAAAGAAACTAAATAAATAGAAATCTGTTCTACAAGTCAAGCAAAAATACCAACAGCAATGAAACTTAAGTAGAAAATCCAGAAGAAAAAAATTGTACAATGACACATTTCTATTGTTATTTATGATGATGAAAATAATTTCGAGACAACCTCCAAAGCTCTCACAATGAAGATAGGATTGAGTAAATTACAGTATATAAATTAAATAGAATACTTCATTGCTAATAAAAATAATAAGAGTGATGGTCATTGAAGTGTATTGGGAAAGGCGCAGAAAGACAAGGAGGATGTGGCAACAACCTGAAGTGCATGTGCACCTGCTAATGAGGGTCAGACGTGACTTCAGAGATGCACAGGAAGCCCTTTCCTGCAATGATAAGTGTGTAATAACAATGAAAGTGTGTGTAGATGTAAGACACATGAAAGAGGTGGTGGAGAGTAATTTCTCCTTTCTCCTCACTTCCCAGGGGAGCCATGAGGCTGAATTAAGTGGTTTGAACTTCTTGAATCAAAACATCAGATGCTAGAATGAATGGTGCAGGTTCTTCCTTGGAGACATTTAAGAAAAGCCATCTGTCAAGTGTTAGGAGGCTTTTGAATTAATTAGTGACATCATAAAATGGTCATGATTCATGCTGTTTCTGTTTTTGTTTTTAATGGGTTCTAGGATGCATCCCCTACTACACCTGTTGGGCTCTATCTCATGCAACACACTAAAATTAGACTTTTTTTAAAAAAAATTATTTATTTATTTGAGAGAGAGAGAGAGAGAGAGAGAGAGAGAGAAAGTCTTCCATCCACTGGTTCACTCCCCAATGGCCGCAACAGCCAGAGCTGGGCTGATCCAAAGCCAGAAGCCAGGAGCTTCTACCAGGGCTCCCACACAGGTGCAGGGGCCCAAGAATTCGAGCCATCTCCACTGCTTTCCCAGGCCATAGGATAGAGCTGGATTTTTTTTTTTTTTTGACAGGCAGAGTTAGACAGTGAAACAGAGAGACAGAGAGAAAGGTCTTCCTTTTTTCCGTTGGTTCACCCCTCAATGGTCGCTGCGGCCGGTGCACTGCGGCGGGCACACCACGCTGATCCAAAGCCAGGAGCCAGGTGCTTCTCCTGGTCTCCCATGCAGGTGCAGGGCCCAAGCACTTGGGCCATCCTCCACTGCACTCCCGGGCCACAGCAGAGAGCTGGCCTGGAAGAGGGGCAACCAGGACAGAATCCGGCGCCCCGACCGGGACTAGAACCCGGTGTGCCGGCGCCGCAGGTGGAGGATTAGCCTAGTGAGCTGCAGCACCAGCCGAGAGCTGGATTTTAAGTGGAGCAGCTGGGATTTGAACCCATATCGGATGCCAGAACTGTAGGCAGAGGCTCTAGCTGCTATGCCACAGCACCTGCCCTAAAATTAGACTTTATTATTTAACATTAGTAAGGAAGGAAGAGGAGGATTCTCCAAAGTAGTTAGTGCTCATATGTGCCTCCACACCTGTCATATTTAATTCACGTTCTTCACTTGCCTCTACCACTCACTTACCACACACACACACACACACACACACCCTACAAATTCCAACACCACCACCTGGTAGTTCTGTGGTCCACCATTAATATATTGTATCATAAAATGAGACGTTCTACAAAGGTTTCTTCCCCTTCCTCTTTCTGTGTCTTGGCATTTCCCTGATAATGTTGATGATATAAGTGGCTGGTCTAGCTCTCTGCTGTGGCCCAGGAGTGCAGTGGAGGATGGCCCAAGTGCTTGGGCACCTGCACCTGCTTGGGAGACCAGGAGGAAGCACCTGGCTCCTGGCTTTGGGCCAGCGCAGTGCTGGCTGTAGCGGCCATTTGGGGAGTGAACCAATGGAAGGAAGACCTTTCTCTCTGTCTCTCTGTCTCTCTCTCTCACTGTCTATGACTCTACCTGTCAAAATTAAAAAAAAAAAAAAAGTGGCTGGTCTAGATCATAACAGTAGAAGCAGACAAAGGGTTCTGCAATTATTTGGAAAATTTTCTTATATGAAAATGTTGAATTTTTTTGTTGTACAGGGAAATATAAATAATGATAAAGAAGCTCATTTTAATATCACATTTCTCAGGTATAGGATGTGTTTCATGTGTTAAAAACTGAAGTCTCATAACGACATTGCAAACTTGTAAAGCTCTGTAAAAGAGTACAAAATGGCGATCTGTCTCATTCCCTGACAAGAGCGTGCTCAAGATACGCTATTAAATGAAGAAAGTCAGCATGCAAAATCATATATATGATTAGACATCAACTATGCAACACATACACACACCTTTATCCATTCAGAACCATTTTAACAGTGACTATTAGGAAAATGGTGGAATTGTGAGTACTTTAAATTTCCTTCTATATGGCTTTCCAGAGTTTTAGATTTCCTTCTGTAAGTTAGTGTTAGATTGATAACAAAGAGAAAACCAGAAGAGTTATTAATAGAAAACACTCCCCGAGAGTGTGGGAGGAAGCCTGCCATTAAATCCAAGGCAGACAGGATCAGGAACCGGCATCTACTGCAGCTCCGTGGGTAGGAGTCATGTTTCGGGAGGACCTTGTTTAGTCAAGAGCAGGCGCTAAAGAGTAGATGGCCAACAAGGGCTGGAGAACTAAATCAAGACCGAGAGCGTGAAATGGTAGTTGCGGCAAAATCTCATTAGCGCTTAGCTCAGATGACTCTTGGTAACATCAGTAAGGAAGCTGACTACAGCCACGCGCTTGTGGAAGGTTAAGCACCTGGTGCAGCCTTGTCATTTGCAGGGGAGGAGCTCCGCCAGGGCCAGCGCCACTCCCTCACAGCTGCTCAGTGAGGGATTCCAGGGTCCCGACTCCCAGCCTAACTCTCTGCTTCCCAACATGGTAACGTCTTGTTTCTGTTAGTATGATTTTTGCCACTGCCTGCATTAAGAAAAGATGCCTTAAAATCTTTATCTAGGACTGGAAACCTTGACTGGGCTTCTTTCTCTAACTTCGCTGCAGGGGGATTCTCTGAACATTGCTCGAAATAGGGATGGATTCCCATATTCCTGTATTTTCTCTTGACTCCGACCCTCCTTCCCACAATGTGTCCTCCCACTACTACGTGTTGAAACCCAGCCCTGCACTGTGCCAGTGTTAGGAGGTGGGCCCCATGGGAGGTCAGTAGGGCAGGTGTTAGAGTCCTTGTGAACAGGCGTATTCCCTAAGAGAAGGCAGAGAGCCCGTCCACCCTCTTTCTGTCCTTGGAGGACACAATGAGAAGTCAGCAACCTGCAACCCAGAAGAGGGCCTCCCAAGAACCCAACAGCACACTCACCCTGATCTTGACCTCCAACATCCAGACTGAAAAATACATGTCTGTTGTGCACAAGCCACCCAGCCTCTGGCCTTTCATTAGAACCACCCAAATGGACTAACACCCCCCAAGCCCATTCCCACTTTCTGGGTCAAGCGCTCAGTAATTCTGCTTCTCCTCCTTCTTTTCATTCTTTTTCATGGTATTTTAAACCCTCAAAAAAGCCCTGAAAGAATAGTACACTAATTCTCACACATCCTTCCCTCCAACAGAAAAACTGCTGCCATTCTGCCACATTTGTAAGAGTGTGCACACACATGTGTTATACATAAATATCACATATATGTAAAAGCGTCCTTATGGATAAACACACCACGCACTTTCCTGCACCATTTGAAAGTAGGTTGAAGACATGACACCATTGCTCGGTTCTCTCACATCATCTAGAATGAGGCCATTCTTCTATTCTATATAAACGTGACATCATTAGCACAAACTAGTATCTAATATTCAATCAAATTCAGATGTCCCCAACATTCTCCAGAATGTCTTGCGGAGCTTTTCTGGTTTTTGATCAAAGATCTCATCAAGGCTTGATTTGGAACAGTCCCTTCTCGTTACATTTTTATTTTTGTTGTTTGTTAACACTGACTTTTTGAAACGGTTCCAGCCAGCTTTCTTACGTAATTCCCTACATTCTGGATTTGTCTGGTTGTTTCCTCATTGTTGGACTGAGCCTGGGCAACCCGGAAAGAATGCTCTGTAGGCGACGTCAGGGGCCTCTTACATCACAGCACAAGGTGCCGGGCATCAGCTACCCCGCAACACTCACTGTGACCTCTTGCCTCAGCTGATGGCTGCCAGAAGTAGTTTGCTCTTTGTGGCTAATCTGTGGAGTGAGGCTCTGACACCATGTGACTATTTTAGCATCTGTTGGTAATCTTAATGCTTGCCTGAACTGGGTTTGCAAAACGGTGATTTCCCCAATTGTCCTCTTGCATTTCAGCTGGCCTCTCCTGTACAGAAGCCCCCAGTCCTCCTCCCCCAGCAGCCTTCCCAGAGTCCCTCCTGCCTCCGGTCTGGCTCACTCCACTCCATCTCAATCAGCGTGAGAATGCCCCATTGCAAATCTGCACACGTCCATGCCCTCCTTAACTTCCTGCAGGGACAAGTTCAACTTTGTGAGCTTGGCACCGGGTGCCTGGGGATCTGCTCCTGCCTCCCTCTTGGGGGTTTTCTCTCTCTCAGCACTCCTCATGTACTCCATTCAAACCGATTACCATTTTCCAAACACATCACCCTACTCCGGACCCTCGGATCTCTGCACCAAGCAGCCCCTTTGTGGGCAGGCCCTCTGTCGACCTACCCCAGCCAACTCTCACTTGTTTTCTGGCCTTGGCTCACGTGTGATCTCCTCTGAGCCCAGGGTGCTTTCCAAGGCTGTCCTGACACTGGGCCCACGTCTGTCATCACACTGGCAGCCGACTTGTAAATGCTTGCTGGCCGGCTTGTCTCTCCCACTTGTTGGGCAGATTTTTGTGGGAGGAGAGTTGTCTTTCAAGACTGCTTAACAGGAATCTATGTCTGGCATGAATGAGCACTCAGACAAAATTTTCCAGTTAATTAATTTATGCTTCCCCAAATTATTTAGTAAAGAAAGTGTCCAGTTTCCCAAACAACTAGGTCATGCGGCCATTAAGAACAAAATGGGGGCCGGTTTTGTGGTGTAGTGGGTTGGGCCGCTGCCTCAGATGCCAGCATCCCATATGGGTGCCAGTTCAAGTCCTGGCTGCTCCACTTCTGATCCAGCTCCCTCCCTGCTAATGTGCTTGGGAAAGCAGCAAAAGAAGACCCAAGTGCTTGGGTCCCTGCACCCATGTAGGAGACCCAGAAGAAGCTCCTGGCTTCTGGCTTTCAGCCTGGCCATTGTGACCATTTGGGAAATAAACCCTCTCTCTCCCTCTCTTTCTTTCTCTCTCTGACTCCCCACCCCTCACCCGTAACTCTGCCTTTCAAATAAATAAAAAAGAAAGAAGAAAAGAACACAACGTGTTTGTGTTGCTCCCATCTCCCACACTCTTGCTTGTTTGTTTACACTAGCAGGAGTGAGTTAACACTCGTAGACATGGATGTGTACCACCACTTTATCTGCCAGTGTATCTTCCTCTGAGAACTGCACTTGTCTACTTAATAGGATGGGCCATGCCTTGCCCTGGCCTTTCCATTCGTGGTGGGATCATAGTGTGAGGTAGCCGATCAGAGTGATTCATCTAGCTGGCTACGACTGGTTCAGATAAGGACACTCCACCCAAATTGGCCTATTAGATTTTGCCCTTGGGGACTTTTTCCTTTTTCTTCAAGGTTTATTTTATTTGTTTCAAAGGCAGAGTGACAAAGAGAGAGGAAGAAGACTCCCCAAATGGTAGCAATGGCCAGAACAGGACCAGACTGAAGCCAGAAGCCAGGAGCCAGGAGCTCCATCCTGGTCTCCCTTGTGGGTGGCAAGGACACAATTACTTGGACCATCCTCCGCTGCTTTCCCAGACACATTAGCAGGGAGCTGGATCAGAAGCAAAGCAGCCAAGACTTCAACCGGGATGCGGCGTCACAGGTGACAGATGAACACCACAACCTGCCTCCCCACCCCCACCCCGTGTGGTTGCTTTAAAAGTAAGGAGAAATAGTCAAGCTCTCTTTGTTTTCTTCTCTTTTTTAAAGCCAAGCTCTTTATGAAGTGTATTTTCATGGCTTTAATTAAAGTTAGCTTAATTAGATGCCTTTCTCCTAACTACTAGCTAAGATAAACCACCCCAGGAAAACCAGAGTTGTGACAAAATGTGGAAAATGGAGAAAGGAGAAGTACTCCGACTTCCCCCTACTAGTGTGGAATCTGGCCCGAGGTCTGGGGGCACAGATTTCTGAATAGAGCAGTTTGGGGCACACAGCACCCCGGAGAGATGTGCATTGGAGAATAAGCCACCACCTGCGATGCCTGCCTGCCATGTGGGCACCAGTTGGAGTCCTGGCTGCTCCACTTCCAATCCAGCTCCTTGTTAAGGTGCCTGGGAAAGCAGCAGGAGATGGCCCAAGTGCTGGGACCCCTGCGCCCACATGGGAGACCCAGATGGACTTCAGCCCCAGGCATTGTGGCATTTGAGGAGTGAACCAGCAGATAGAGATCTCTCTCTCTCTCTCTCTTTCTTTCAAATAAATAAATAAATCTATTTTAAAAAAGAAGAAGAAAGAAAGAGACTGGAAGAAAAGAAGAACGCCAGGCGGAGGGTGCCCAGAAGAGAAGGAGGGCAGCCAGGGTAAACCAGAATTCCCTTGCAAATTTCACAGGAGGGCTGAGCTGCGGTCGTCCCCAGTCGGTCCTCCCTATAGATGCAAGGGTGAAGGTGCCAGGAGTCCATCGTTTTAGAATCTGAGTTTGGGAAAATGGAGACAGCCACTCCCCTTTCCACGCCCCAGGATTCCACCCCAACCTCGGACTCTCATCCTCCTGTCCCTGGCTACCAAATATCCCCCCTGAGGAGGAGGCGGAAGCCTGGCTCAGCACAGTGTGAGGGGCGGGGGAGCAGTTTCTCTTCAGACCCAGTGCTGCGGTCCACCCCATTTATCCATTGCAGAAGAAAATAAATAAATAAATTTCTTTTTTTTTTTTTTTTGACAGACAGAGTTAGACAGTGAGAGAGAGAGACAGAGAAAGGTCTTCCTTCCATTGGTTCACCCCCCAAATGGCTGCTACGGCTGGTGCACTGCACTGATCTGAAGCCAGGAGCCAGGTGCTTTTCCTGGTCTCCCATGGGGTGCAGGGCCCAAGCACCTGGGCCATCCTCCACTGCACTCCCTGGCCACAGCAGAGAGCTGGCCTGGAAGAGGGGCAACCAGGACAGAATCTGGCGCCCTAACCGGGACTAGAACCCCGGGGTGCTGGCACCGCAGGCGGAGGATTAGCCAAGTGAGCTGCGATGCTGGCCTAAATAAATTTCTAATATATGTTTTTAATATTGAATTGTCAATTTTATTTATTTGTTCGCAGGGCAGAGAGACACGGACACACAGGGATCTCCCATCCACTAGTTCTCTCCTCAAATGCCCACAACACCTGGGGCTGGGCTGGGCAGAAGCCACGAGGCCAGAACTCAGTCCAGGTCTCCCATGTGAATGCCAGGGGCCCAGCCATTTGAGCCACCACCTGCTGCCTCCCAGGGTGTGCATTGGCAAGAAGCTGGAATGGGAAGTGGAGCCTGGCTTAAAACCCAGGCATGCCCTTACAGAATGTGAGTATCCCAGCCACTATGCCAAATAAATTTTTAAAAAATTGAAAAAAATAAAAACGTGGCCTGGAAAGAGGAAGGCAGGCGAGAGAGCTGCTTCCTTGACTGGATTCCGAGGGCAGCCTTGTCCTCCTGAGTCCCTGATTTACATCATCAGAACACCTGCGTGTTCCAGAGCTTTAGCTCGCACTGAGCGCCACTTCTCCAGGGGGTGGGGGACAGATGAGAACTGAGGCCCAGAGGAGACAGAAGGGAGGGTAAGGCCTTGTCCCAGGCACAGCAGGGGGAGGACACCCACTGTGTGCTGTGCCTGTCACCAGGGCACCCCAGGGAGATCAGCTCCTGCGTGGCACTGGGCTGCAGGCTCCCCAGACCCCAGACATGCTGGGTCAGCCCTGATCTGCCGCTCCAGCCCTGCACTGCAGCCCCTCCTCCTCTCCCCTGCACAGCCTCCATCAGCATCCACTGCCGGTCGGTCGTCCTGCTGTGACTGCCACCACCGCCACCGTGGCCACGATCGCCCCCCTCCTCTCAGGCTGCATCCCCTGCCCGGACTCTCCCTGCAGTCTCCAAGCGTCCACAGAAGGCAGGGGGAGGCCGAGCCTGCTTCCCTGACTAATGAGCTCGCCTTCAAGGGGCGCAGCAGCCGGTGACTCAGTGCGGAGGCACAGCAAATGGAAGCAAGAGTGGGAGGGAGGAGAGAGGAGCACGGAGGAAAACAAGGGTGGGGGTGGGGGTGGGGGCGAGCAGGAGAAAGGAGAGAAAGGGAGGGAAGCCTTGGAAGCTGAGAGGATGCTCGCCCCAGGGCGTCTGCCTCATTAACAGAACGAGCCCCAGCTGTCCAGTCTGGTGGCTCGCAGGGAAGAGGGCTCTGAGTTCTAAAGGTCATTACAAGTGCAGCTCCTGTAACTGGCTGTCTAGTTCCATGCGGCCGGCACACACAGATGCAGCTGTACACAGGCTGAGACGTCGGAACAAGAGGCACGGCTCATTTTTAAGCTCAAGAAGTAATGATTTGCACCAAGACTGTTTCAGTTTGGTCCTGTTCCAAGAATATGAGTCTGGCCAGGCAGGATATTTAAAGACAAGTTCGGTTCAGTCTTTTCATGGGTAGCTGTTACGTCCCGAGGTAAATAACTTGAGATGTATAGTACCATATTATAATAAGAGTCTGCCCAGTAATACAGATGCACATAGGGGTGTGCGTGTGTGTGTGTTTAATACTGTAGGTCTATGGCTATATTTAAAAGCTCATTTAGTACTTCTAAAAATTTACTTTTTATTTATTTACTTGAGAGGTGGAGTTACAGACAGAAAGTGGGAGAAACAGAGAGGTCTTCCACCTGCTGGTTCACTCCCTAGATGGCCGCAATGGCCAGAGCTGCGCTGCTCTGAAGCCAGGAGCCAGGAGCGCTCTCCGGTTCTCCCATGTAGGTGCAGGGCCCAAAGCACTTGGATGGTCTTCCACTGCCTTCCCAGGCTATAAGCAGAGAACTGGATCAGAAGAAGAGCAGCCAGGACATGAACCGGCATCCATATGGGATGGCTTAGCCCACTACACCACAGTGCTGGCCCCTCATTTAATATTTTAGGACAATTGTTCTCATCCTATAAAACCTACCATTAAAACCTATCTTTAAAAAATTTGTAACATATTAACATGAAACATAAGTGATATATCATCACATAATTTCCTAAAATTTATATTTTCCTGTGATATAAAGGAGAAACGGAAATTTATAATGAAGTAATTCATGTTTGGGTAAACTAGAAGATGTAATAAAAAATAGATCTTGGTATCTACTTACAGTAAAGCAGTTTGGATTTAGGAAAAGTAAGATGATATTCATCTGAATACCATGGATCTTTTAAAGGTTAAGGAAGTGTGTTTTACCTACCCATACTGCGACTACAAAAAGGATATCCCAAATGCAGGCTGATCCGGGTGTGTTGACCCAAAGGCCACGAGCAGTATTGCCACCAGCAATATGATTTTCTGACACCTTGAGCAACTCTTGGCAAAAGTCTCACCCAAACAAATGCAATCTTCTCTCAACCAGCAGCTGCTTCTGTGGAAAGCCCAGTGCCTAGGAACGCCATATAAAATTCGGGGGCGTGCATGCTCATAAGGACAACGGAGTTCATGCCTAGGCTCTACTGAGCACAGAAGGGCGTCCTCCCACGCGAATATCTGGCGGGCAGGGGAGCGTTGTGTGGGATTCAGACAGTGCTGCCCTGTGCAGCCAGCCCATATCTGCAGGATGCCCGGCACCTCCAGCCCCAAGCCCGACAAGCCACAGCACTCCTCAGTGACTGGCAGCCAGAAGGTACCTGCTGGCTTCCAGAACACCTTCCGGAACACGGAAGGGCGGTGCCTCTCTAGGGCTGTCACCTGCAGCTGGACACATGGCCTCCTTAACGCAGGGAGAGAGCTGCTATGTGTTGAGCTGCCACACGCCCTGCCTCGCCAGTTCTTTCTTAATGATACCTTCCGAATACCTCCATCCTGCATGGCGCTAATTTTGTGTCACTTCAAAGTGGAAGAGACAGAAGTTTAGATCAGGCCGTGGGGAGGAGGCAGGAAGGCTGACTCCAATGGCTCCCCACGATCCTCTCCACATCACCCGCTCCCTCCCTTACTCAAAACTTAGCATATATTTATTTTAAGATTTACATATTTGAAAGGCAGAAGAGTGACAGAGAGAAAGACTCAGAGAAATCTTCCACCCACTATTCCACTCCTCAAATGTCTGCAACAGCCAAGGCTGGGCCAGACCAAAGCCAGGAGCCAATTATTCCTTTCAGGTCTCCCGTGTGGGCAGAGGGAACCCAAGTACTTGGGCCATCATCTGCTGTCTCCCAGGATGCATTAGCAGGAAGCTGGATGAGAAGCAGAGATGCAGGATCTCCAGTCTGTCTTTGATGTGGGATGTAATGTCCCACGCAGCACCATGCCCAGCCCTATGTTAGTGAGGGCTCCCAGTGTAGTCACATTGTTTTCTACAGATGTGATTGGCAGAATAATGGTCCCCCAATGATTTATTTTGCAGTTGATTTCTCAACAATGTTGCAGTGGATTCCTTTCTGAGAGGAGGAGTGCAGGAGTCACCACACAGACCCCAGGAGTTGGGTGAAAGCGGGCTTGAGGCAAGCAGCCGCAGACTCATTTATTTCAGTTAGTACAGCAGCTTATATAGCCAAGACCAGCCAATCCAGTCAAGGGGCGGTCTATCCCCCAACCAATCACCACCTGTTGCCAGGCAGTTTCCAAAGCCATCCAATCACAGCCTGTTGTCAGGCAGGCTCCGTTTGCCATGTGGGTTTCAAAGCCATTCCTGAGTAACAGACACTGGCTTGCCAGGGGCCATCTTGGCATGGCCTTCTCATTCCACCACAGATTTCCATATTTTAACTCCTGGAAACTGTGAATAGGTTACTCTGCATGGCAGTGGGAACCTTGCAGAGGTGATTAAGGCAGGGCTCTGGAGATGGGCCCATGGAATCACAAAGATCCTTGTAAGAGTGAAGCAAGAGAATCAGAGACAGAGACCCTACGGCAATGGAAGGCGAGGCCCCAGGCGTGCGGGGTCACAAGCCAAGGGGCAGAGGCACCTGTGGAAGCCGGAGACGCAGGGAGCTAGGCCTCCCTTAGTGCCTCCAGGGGAAAGCAGTCTTGTAGGTCCCTTGATTTTAGCCCAGGGAAACTTCTGCACCCAGTACTGTAAGATAATAAGTGTGTGCAAGCTCTAAATCTATCGTAATCGCGTGGGAGACCCAGAAGAAGCTCCTGGCTCCTGGCTTCGGATCAGCACAGCTCCAGCCATTGTGGCCATTTGGGGAGTGAACCAGCGTCTGAAGACCTCTCTCTCTGGCTCTCTCTCTGCACCTCTACCTCTATAACTCTGCCTTTCAAATACATAAATAAATGTTTTTTAAAAAAGTACTTCTAAAAAAAAGACAATAACATTTTATATATTTTAAGATGTGTATTGTAAGACAATTTTAAAGGAATATACTCATTGTTAATTCCAAAGAAGATGCCTCTAAAAATAAAACACTTTTGACCAAAGAAAAATAAATGAATTAAGCTATGGTAATTATTATAGTAGCAATAGGAAACTAACACAGATCTTTCTCTCTAACCTCTTTTGTCTGCTGGGGAAGTCATTTGCAACTTTTTTTAATTTTTGTTTCTTTTTAAAATTTATTTGACAGTTAGAGCTATAGACAGTGAGAGGGAGAGACAGAGAGAAAGATCCTCCTTCCATTGGTTCACCCCCCAAATGGCCGCCACAGCCGGAGCTATGCTGATCCGAAGCCAGGAGCCAGGCACCTCCTCCCATCTCCCATGCGGGTGCAGGGGCCCAAACACTTGGGCCATCCTCCACTGCACTCCCGGGCCACAGCAGAGAGCTGGACTGGAAGAGGAGCAGCCGGGACTAGAACCCGGCGCCTATATGGGATGCCGGTGCCACAGGCGGAGGATTAACCAAGTGAGCTACGGCGCCGACCCCCATTGGCAACTTTTTAATACGGACATCTCACCAGGCACCAAGGTTGCTCAAAGGAGAAGATGCTCCGAGGTCAATCGGTGCCTTTGCTGGCCGCATTTGTCTCTGAGCTGCGCTTGCTCCTGCTCCTAACATGGCGTGGCTTCCCTCTGGCCCAGGCACTGCACTCGGTGAATCTGACCATGCTGGGGCAGGGTGTCTATACGCTGTGGTGTACACCTGTGCCACACGGCCCTTATCGTAGGATGGATCATCTTTAAAGATACCCCCCCCCCAAGGCTGTTCAAAGTCTGTCCAACTGTTTGGGGATGAGGCAGTTCCAGACAGGTAGAGGTGTCAGTCAACAATTTGAGAGACAAACACACACACACAAATACATCACAGTGATTTACTCTACTTTCATAGGATTCCCAGCTTTTTTCTTACCCATGGCCCTTTCCCCTTCACCTCCTGTGCTCCCAGCCCCTGGCAACCACCATCCTACTTTCTGTCCTTACGCATCTGACTACTATCCCAACCTCACGTAAGTGGAGTCATACTGTGTCCTTTTGTCACTGGCTTATTTCACTTTGTGTGATGTCTTCCTGGCTCATCCATGTTGTAGCATGTGGCACATTTTCCCCTTTCTAAGACTGAATAATACTCTATTGTGTGTTATACACCATGGCTTCCGTACCCGTTTATCTGTTCATGGGCACGGGGATTGCTTCTGCCCTAGCCTACTGTGAGCAATGCTGCCGTGAACACAGGTGTACAAGTATTTCTTCAAGTTCCTGCTTTCCCTGGCTTTTGGTCCATATGCCCCCAGAGTGGACTTGCTGGATGCCGTGATATTTCTATGTTTTCATCTTTTGAGGAATTACCACAATGACTTTCCCTAATAGCTGCATCACTTTATACCCTCATAAACAACACACAGTGTTCTGATTTCTCCTTATCCTCACCAACACATATTTTCTGGGGTTTGTTTGTTTAATTTTAAAAAATGTATTTGAGAGTCAGAATTACAGAGAGAAATCTTCCATCTTCTGTTTTACTGCCCAAATGGGCCACAATGGCCAGGACTGGTCCACACCAAAGCCAGGAGCCAGGAGCTTCATCTGGGCCTCCCACATGGGCACAGGGGCCCAAACACTTGGGCCATCTCCCACTGCTTTCCCAGGCTCATTAGCAGGGAGCTGGATCAGAAGTGGAGCAGCTGGATCTTGAACCAACACCCATAGGAATGCCTGCAGCATGCAGGCAGTGGCTTAACCCACAGTGCCACAGTGCTACCCCCTCTTCTAATACATGTGTATAATAGCCTTCCTAATGGTGGGAAATGGTATCTTATTTTGATTTTTGCTTGCGTTTTCCTAATAACTACTATTGTTGAATCTCTTTTCATATCCTTGTTGATAATTTACATGTCTTGGAAACATGTCTAATTTTTCAGTCTAGTTTTTTGAAATTGTTATTCTTGAGTTGTAGAAATTCTTTATATTTCTGGATATCAATCGCATATCAGATTTGCAAATATTTCTTCTTCTCTTGTGGGCTGCCTTACACTCTGTTGATGCACAATGATTTTAAATTTCAATGAAGTCTTATTTATCTTTTTTTCTTTTTTGCCTGTGTTTTTGGTGTCAGGTCTAAGACATTATTGCCAATTCCAATGTTATAAAGCTTTTCTCTTGTTTTCTTCTAAGGGTTTTAGTTTTAGCTCCTCCACTTAGGTCTCTATTCCATTTTTTTTTCCTTTTTGACAGGCAGAGTTAGACAGTGAGAGAGAGAGAGAGAGAGAGACAGAGAGAAAGGACTTCCTTCCGTTGGTTCACTCCCCAAATGGTTGCTACGGCCGGCGCGCTGCGCCGATCCGAAACCAGGAGCCACGTGCCCCCTCCTGGTCTCCCATGTGGGTGCAGGGCTCAAGCACTTGGGCCATCCTCCACTGCCCTCCTGGGCCACAGCAGAGAGCTGGACTAGAAAAGGAGCAACCGGGACAGAATCTGGCGCCCCAACCGGGACTAGAACCTGGGGTGCCGGCGCCGCAGGTGGAGGATTAGCCAGGTGAGCTGCGGTGCTGGCCGTCTCTGTTCCATTTTGAGTTCATTTTTGTATATGATGTAAGGTAAGAATCCAACATCATCCTTTTGCTGGTGATGCCCAGTTCTCTGAGTATCATTCATTGAAGACATTGTTCTTCCCATTTGGAATGGTCTTCGCACCCCACATATGCAAGAGTGCGCTTTCAGGCTCTCCATTCTATTGTCTGTATGTCTGTCTTCACACCAGCACCACACCCTTTAGAATGCTGTAGCTTTGTAGTAAGTTGTGAAATCAGAAAGTGTGAGTCCTCCAATTTTGTTCTTTTTTAGGATTGTGATAGTCAGGGTCCCTAAGGAATTCATACGAATTTTAGGATGAATTTTTTTTTCTGCAAAAGACTTTGTTGGGATTTTGATAGGGATCAAACTGAATCTGTAGGTGTCCTTAGATGGTATTGACATCTTAACAATGTCAGGTCTTCCAATCCATGAACAAGGAGATGTCATTCCACTTACCCACCCTATTTGCTTTTTTGATATTTTAACTATTATATAAAATTTTCTTTTCTTTGTAAAGATTTCATTCTCCTAAATCTACAGCATTTGTCTGACTGTACCAACAATTCTCATCCCTTCCCTTCACTTTCTTATTACTTTACTTCTACATTAGGATCAATTACTTTTCTTTTTAAAAAGATTTGCTTATCTATCTATTTGAAAGGTAGAGTGACACAGAGAGTGACAGTGAGAGCCAGATAGAGAGAGAGAGTGACTTTCCATTTGCTGGTTCACTCCCCCAAATACCTACAACAGCTGGGACTGGACCAGGCTGAAGCTAGGCGCCAGAAACTCTAACCAGGTCTCCCGCGTGCACGTCAGGAACCCAGGTTCTTGGGCCATTATCTTCTGCCTCCCAAGCGCATTAGTAGGAAGCTGAATGGGAAGCAAAGTGACTGAGACTTGGACCTGCACTCTGATCCAGGATACGTGAGTCCCAAGCGGTGGCTTAATTCACTGTACAACACCCACCCCAAGGGATCAGTTAGCTTCTAACATTTTCTGATACATTGTTGGCAAAGCAAGACAAGTCTATCAGATGACCATCTTTTGGCAGAATGACTTCCAGCAGAGTTGCTAATGAAGAGATTGGGGAATCAGGTGAGATCTTGAACTCTCTGACTCACCAATTTCTTCCAGCTCCAAGATTCTGTCTTTCCCCACCCTCATACTATGGTCATAACTGTTTGTGATGTTTAGTAGGTAATTTAGGCCTTGCTAGCAATGATGTCTCTGTTGTGACAATAACTGCCAAGATAATCCAAAGCAGCCATCAAACTCTGAACAGAAGTATGACCCCTGTCACCGGAGGGCGAATCTTGAAAACATGAAGAGATTCATAACTCAGTGAAAAAAGGCAGACACAGAGCGCTGCATAGGGTGTGAATCTATTTACATGAAACATCTAGAACAGGCAAATCGATAGGGACAGAAAGTGGATTAGTGGCTTCCATGGGTGAAGGGGAGGGGTGGAGGTGGGGAGGAGAGAAGGAAAGTGATTGCTAATGGCGTGGGGTTTCTGGGAGACAATGAAAATGTTCTAAAATTAGATAATGGTGATGGTTGCATAACTCTGTGAAGAGGATAAAACCACTGAATTGTAAATTTCATAGAGTGACTCTGTGGTCTGTGAATTAAGTCCCAATAAAACTGATTTAAAAACACCATTGACAATATGTAGATGAATGGGTGTGGCTATGCTCCAATAAAACTTTATTTAAGAAGCAGGCTAAATTTGGCCCATGAGCCATTGTTTACTACGACCCATTCTAAATGTTAAGATTCAATCAGGACATGTGCCTTGTTTGTGACTCCTCTCCAGCATGGTACGAGACCTGTCAGGTCAGTAGATATTCAGTGAATGTTTGCTGAATGCATGATTTACAGGCTCTGTTTGGTCAACCTGGAGCTTGCCTTAGAGAGTGCCTTGGTGCCGTTCGCCCTGACCTCTGCACAAAACCAGACTCCTGGACTTTGCTTTTCTGAACCACACAACCCCTGTTCTTCATTTCAACCCTCTTTAACTCTCATCTTCCAGGACTCACGACCCCACTTCCTCTCCTTCCTGTCATTGCCTGCTCCTATTATGTCTTCATCTCTTCTTTGCCATCTGCATTTTCCTGTTAATGAATTTATTTATTAATTCAATAACAGACATTTAGGAAGTACAAAAGACTGTTATTTATAATCCCCACTGCTACGCAGAGGCAAGCCTCAGTTCCGTGGTGTCACAGAGGCCAGCATTTAAAATGACTTCTAATTCTATTTCCATCCCTCGAACACCATTAATAAAGAGATTCATAACTCACAGTATCATGTCATAAAACACTTCCTTTCCCTCATTCCTCTTGATTTCTATGTCTTCTTCTCCTAGCTCTAAACTCCTTGCCTTTCTCCTAATCAAACATTTGTGGCTCTTCTCAGAGAGTGATGCATGTCAATGCGGGCCATCCATTGATTTTATTTTTTATTTTTTGAATTTGAGAGGCAGAGACACAGAAAGAACTTCCATCCACTGGTTCTCTTCCCAGCTGCCCATAACAGCCCAAAGCTGGGAACTGGGAACTCAATCCAGGTCTCCCACATAGGTGGCAGGAACCCAGCTGTTGTGGGAATGTTTCCTAATTGCTTCAGTCCAGGCTTGTGCTCATCATATAAGACAAGAATTCAAAACATGGACATGAGTAAGGTGTAAAAATGGGAGCAGGCTTTATTTATTTATTTATGAGGACACATGCAGACATGAATGTGAGTAATCCCATAAGGAAGATACTTCACGTGAGACAGCCAGAGAGAGAACATGAAGAGTCCACACCCGCGAGGAGAGAGAGTCCGAGCAGGCTGCACCTGTCAGGAGACAAGTGAGCATCTGTGTCCAGTGGGCTCCTTTACGGGGTGGGGGTGGTTCCCTATTGAATTCCCAAGTGAGGCGGAGTTTGGGCGGGGTTCAGTGCATGTGCTGCCCTCTGGGAGGGTTTTCACAGTGTCTCTGCGAGGAGCTCAGTGCACACACGCTCACTGCGGAGTCTTCATGGTTCTGGAGGAGACTCGTGCATCATGGGAAAGTGGGCGTGCTGCACATTGGGATGCAAAGGGGCGGGGGAGTTAGTGTGCAGCGCTAGAAGCAGAAACTACAGAAAATCTTCCAGCTCACTGTTCTCTAGACGTCTCCTTGCCTGACCCCCGCAACACTTGAGTGGTCACCTGCTGCCTCCCAGGGTGCCTGTTAGCAGGAAGCTAGAATCTAGCCAGAGCTGAGAATTGCACCCAGGCATTGGATGTGGGGTGCAGGTGTCTGTCTTACTCTCCAGCTTTCCTTTTGGGGGAGGGCCACTCTTTTTGGAGACCTCTTGAGTTGCTTGAAATCCTCAAGGCTGAGGAAGTGGAAAATCTCTAGCGTGAGTTGTATTGTCACAGACAAGAAAGGATCTGTTCACTGTAGGCTCTCTCTACAAGGTCTTCTTCACACAGCTAAGCAAATATGGCTCCAATTGTCACAAGCCCCACTTGTGGTCAATGGATTGGGGTCTGAAAAATATCAAAGAATGGTTGACCAAGTATTGGGCATTGCCTAAAATAGTGCCTAACAACATGGCGAATGGCGGATGTTCTGGGGGGCGTGTCTAGGGCCGCTGCGGTTAAACCACCTGCAGGGATAGGTCCGATTTAGTTCCGCACACGTGGACAGTGTAGGATCCCTATATCTCGCTTAAGATGCCCCTGTGCGTGGTCCACCCATGCCTGCATGACCTTTTCGCAGATTGGCTCCCCTACTGTGCATGTCTTTCTTAAGCTTTGTAAGCCTGTACACCTCCTCAATAAAGTAGTTCCTGCTTCGACAGAACTCATGGGTGCTTGCTGCGGTGTGCTTGACCCGGCGACCTTACCTCTCCCGTTCGCCTTGTCAGGGAGTGCTTGTACTGTCCCCTGCTGGTCAGGGGCCAGTCTCAGGCTTAAGACCCCAACTGCCAAGTATCCACACCACTTGTGACACACTGCACCACACTGAGGTCAATCAGGCCGTGCTGTCTCCAGTCTGAGTGTGATCGGATCTCAAAGCTCCTTGATTGGTGCTGGTGAATTGATCCCATGTACTGAGACTCACCGGTCGAGGGCCTGGCTTCCTGGGCAGAGGTCCAGCCGTACCCCTTCCTTTGCTGCTCCCGGCCTTAATTCATTCACTGCTTCCTTTTCTTGAAGGCCATCCTGGTTTCTTCTTCTATTCTTTAAAAAAGTTTTTAAAATTTATTTATTTTCATTTTTATTTGAAAGGTAGAGAGACAGAGACAGATGGATAAAGATCTTTCATCTGTTGGTTTACCCCTCAAATATCTGCAACAAACAGGGCTGGGCCAGGCCAAAGCCAGGAGCCTGGAACTCAGTCCAGGTCTCTCATATGGGTGGCAGGGATCCAAGTACCTGAGCCATTCTCTACTGCCTCCCAGAATCTGCATTAGCAAGAAGCTGGAATGGGAAGCAGAGCCCGGACTTGAACTTAGGCACTCCTATATGGCATGGCGATGACCCAGGTAGCATTCTAACTTCTGTGCCAAATGTTCACCCTCTTTTCCTCTTCTTTAGTCTTGAATAATCCTCCAATATGGAGAATTCAATGGGGGCCCTTGAGGTTGTGATAACACTGTTATTAAATATTTTTAGTATTAAAATATTCTGACATCTTCTTGATCCAAGGGCCCTTGATCCTCCAGACCTTGTCCTGTGGACCCCCAAACACAGCCCACTCCATGACAAGTGCATCAGTGGTCTGTTTTCCTCTTCTCATTGACACGTGTCACATAGTTGATGTTAGAGTATCCCACTTGTCCGTTCATCCTGCTCTATTTTCCTTACAGAGTAAAGAAGCTTCTAACAGGGTTTTGGTTTTCAAGCCCATGCACACTTTTCAGGAGGGACTCAGGGCTGTGATTTGGTTTAGGGACATTTCTCAGGTCCCCAGGATATACCACCGTGGTGGCCTGTGTTGACCCTGACTCGAGTACTTCCTCAGTCCTTGACCTTGCCCTTTTTCGTAAATTTCTCAGGTTTCAGTAAGCATCAGCCTGAAGCAGCAGTTCTGCAGTCTGCTTGGTCCGGTCCCACAGTGGCCCTCAGCGGATGTCACAGGAGCCCCCTTCCAACAGGGGAGGGTTCAGAACTACTGTCTGGCTTGCAGGACACGGGGCCTTTTCTGGCTTTCTCAACTTAGTGTGCTTATTATTTTGGTTCTCTTTCTGGAATAACCCGTGCTAAGCCACCTGTTTTCTCCCAAATGTCATCCTGATGCTGGTGTCTCTGTAGAGGTATTTAATTTCGCAGCTGCAGCCTGGCTCTGTGCCTCCTCCGCTGGGTCAACTTAGAAGGTCTGTGCTGAAAAGCATTCCTCTTAGTCTTAACGAGGAGCAAGCTGTCCTGTGCTGGCATTCCTCTCAGCCTCCCAAGAGGTAGCACAAAACTCAGAGTTCCATCCCTTGTTGCCGCCCAATTAGCTATGTGTTCCCAGCACCTTTATTTCCTATTATTTTCTCTTAAATACATTTTTTTGGAATTGCCATACAGAGTACAAAATACAAAAAGGTGTGAAAGGACCTTGAGTGAGAAGCAAGCCTCCCACTCTTTGCTGCCAACAATCATTCCCTCTCCCTCAGCCACTCACAGCTACCGGAGCCTCTGTGTGTGTTCAAAACAGAGAGGACAGGGGTCTGAAAACAAACAACCAAACAAGAGCCGCATGCGATGTGGTCCCCACCTTGCTTTCTTTCCGACCTGCCTGGTACTGCAGCGTGGAGTGCACCAAGCTGTGGGTGCCATGCCTGTGCTGGATACAACTCACAGCTCTGCTGCTGGGCACCGGTGGGTTCTGGTCTCTTCCCTTTCCGTTTTCATGGACAAACTCTAATCAGATGGAGAGAGGTGCAAACAGCTCCTGTCTACCAGCCACCTGGGCAGTCTGGACTCCATGAGCTTCCCTCAGACTGTGGCAGTGCCACACCTCCTGGCACGGGGTGCCCTTGGCTCTCAGCAGCCTCTGCCAGATCCCAGATGTCTGCCCAAGGGCAGTGCGGAACTCCCGATGCAGCGTGTCTGAATCTGCCTACAAAGAATTCCAGACACCATCTCTGTGGCCCCTCTCTTTTCTCCTCTTATTTAACGCTATCTATAAGACACCAGACTAAACGGGGCAGAAGGATTTGGAGGAAGGAGCCTCATGTGAGCTAGAGAACAAAAAATACATACTTTGGAGATAATTATTTTTGCAGAGGCAAGGCAGGGACCAATAGAAAAGAGGAGTCCGTGGGTTGAAGGGAAGGGAGACAGAAACAGCAAGCGCAAAGAGAGAAGTGGCTATGGCGTCATGGCCATGTAGAAGACCCCAAGAAGACCAGACAGGAACAAATGCCTGCTAAGCGGCTGGGCCAATGAGACGGGCGGGAAGAGGCAGAGAGATCTGGAAGGCCACGCGTGGACCTTAAGTTTGTGCTGACTCATGGAGAATCCCAAGCAAGGAAGGCAAGTTTCCCCACGCTGTACTTCCTCGGGACTGTCTTAACCATTATTGATCACGTAGAATTTAAGAATCACTTGTCAAGATCCTTTTGGAATTGTACTTGCAATGGCATTGCTTTTACAGATTAAAACAAACTGACAGCTTTATACTTTAGGTTTTTTTCCCCTAACACTGAGCATAATTTATCTTTTTATTTACATGGGTATTCTTTAGTGTCTCTCAATAAAGTTTATTTCCTCTAAGAGATTTTATTCACCTTTTGACATATTTATTAGAGTTTTGCTGCTATTATCAATGATATTTTCAAACTGTATTTTTATTTGTTGCTTTATTGGACATACAATTGATTTTTGAATATTGATCTCCGATCTAGTAAGTTAATAGAGTTGGGGGAGGGGATTTCTACATAGACCTGAAAATTGCATCATCTCAAAATAGTGGTACGTTCATTTTCAACACTTGTGCCTTCTTGTTCTTTTTCTTCTTCACTGGCTAGGACCCAAGACAATGTTGGAGAGAAGCGGTGATAATGGGTATAATTTTTTTTAAAGGAAATGCTTCCAATGTTTCATCATTAAGAAAAATACTTGCTAGAAGGGCTTAATAGATTTCCGCTTTGATCAAGGTTTTTAATTGCATACAACAAAATCCATTATAATTATTTTAAAGTGGAGGGAACTTACTGAGGATACCAGTTCACACAATCAGTGGATGGGAAAAAGAAACAAAGAGTGAGCTGAGCTTCTAGGACAACTCCTCAAGCCACAGCTCTGAACTGTGTTGTTGCCTTGTCCATGACCAGAAGCTGCAGAACCAGAAAATGGCTACCACCAACGCTGGTCCCAGCGTCAGGAGAAATGCTGACCCAGGAGTCACCACCACTTCCTCCCTGAGCTGCACCTGACTCCTGCCCCACGTGGTCCAGTTCCAAATCCAAGTCTCACGTTAGTTTCTCTCAGGACAGAAATTAGATCACAGTAGGAAAATTTCTGATTCCTTGTTAACTATGGGTTAGATTATGTGATCCATGCTACTCCTGAAATAATAAAAATGTTAAATAAAATATCTTCCTAAAACATAAAAAATCTAGCAAGCTGGAAAGAAATCAGAAACCTAACAGAAAGTCAAAACCCAAGAAGCCACTTTTGCTTTATAGTCACCTGTGAGACTGTGACACTGAAGAGTGAAGATCTGTGAAAAGGCTGAGAGGAGCCCGTGCTGTGACAGCAGGTTAAGTCACCACTTTCAATGCTGGCACCCCACCTCAGAGCACTGGTTGAGCCCCAGCTGCTCTGCTTTTGATGCAGTTCCCTGCTAATGCGCTAGGAAGACAGTGGAAGAGGGCCCAAATACCTGGGACACTGCCACCTGCATGAAAGACCTGGATGGAGTTCCTGGCTCCTGGCTTTGGCCTGGCCCAGACCTCACTGTTACAGCCATTTCAAGAGAGGCCATTAGCAGATGAAGTCTATCTCTCTCTGTCTTTCCTTTTCTCTATGTCACTCTGCCTTTCAATTAAACAAACAGATCTTTAGAAAGAAAAAGGACAAAAAAAAAAAAAAAATGTCCAGAGCAACCTAAAAGACTCACAATTGCAAACAGTTGCACTGTTTTTTTTTTTTTAAGATTTTATTTATTTATTTGAAAGGCAGAGTTACAGAGAGGCAGAGAGGCAGGAAGAGAGAGAGAGAGAGAGAGAGAGAGAGAGAGAGAGAGGTCTTCCATCTGCTGGTTCACTCCCCAATTAACTATAATGGCCAGAGCTGCACCGATCCAAAGCCAGGAGCCAGGAGCTTCTTCTGGGTCTTCCACGCGGGCACCCAAGGCCTTGCGCCTTCTTCTATTGCTATCCCAGGCTATAGCAGAGAGCTGGATTAGAAGCGGAGCAGCCAGGACTCAAATTGATGCCCATATGGGATGCCAGTATTGCAGGTGCGGCTTTACTCGCTACACCACAGAGCGGACCCCAAGTTGCACTATTGGGATAAATGTACAGAAGATGTAAACTGCCTTCTCATATCCAGGGAACGATGGGAGAGTTGACTTCATGCTGAATAGAGAAAATGATCTCTGCTGGTTGCAACCATGAGTCAACCCTCTGAAGCCCAATTCCTATTTCTAGGGTAGACCCAGAAATTGCAAGCCACAGAACTGAAGGCGTACCAAACCAGCAGGCTCTTCAGATGCCAAACAAAAAGCTAAATCCTTTCTGGAGAAAGGTGCCTTCATTTTAAGTCTCAGGAGCCCCATACCAGTAATTTTTTAACCCAAGGTCAAGGCGAGCAGGGATGGGTATGGTGGGGCACTGGGTTAAGCTGCTACTTGAGACCCCCACTTTCTGTATCAGCGCTCCTGGCCCGAGTCTCAGCAACTCCACTTCCAATCCAGCTTCCTGCTGATGCTCCTAGGAGGCAGCAGGTGATGAACCCATGTGGAGACTCGGATGGAGTTCTGGGCTCCTGGCTTCAGCCTGGCCCCTACCTGGTTGTGGTGGCCTTTTGGGGATGACCAGTAGATGGAAGATCTATCTCTTCTATGTCTCACCCTTTCTGTCACTCTTCCTTGCAACTAAATAACTCAATCTTTAAAAAAAATTTAAAAAGATAGG
Organism: Oryctolagus cuniculus; assembly: GCF_051225735.1. NCBI lineage: Eukaryota > Metazoa > Chordata > Mammalia > Lagomorpha > Leporidae > Oryctolagus > Oryctolagus cuniculus. The sequence goes on from NC_142868.1 coordinate 182,579,421, forward strand.
CACACAAACAAAAAAGAGAATAGGAATAAGGCTTAGCAGAAACAGAAGGTAGAAATTGACTAGCAAGGACTTGAGCTGTAGAATGCTTAGATGCAGATCATAATACAACTAGGCTTGCAATTTTTAAATTCAATTTAAATTCATGAAAGAAGAGTTTTAAAATAATTTCAGGGATAAGGGAACTATCGCCGTTGGCAGAAGGTTGGTTTTTTTGTTCAGTGCTGTGAGCCTAGCACCCGGGCCATGGGCTGGCTGGCACACACTGTATATTGAGTGACTACTTGTTAAGAGGATGACTGAACGTGTACACCCTGGGCTTCCTGCCTGGGCTCTTGTCTCACAGCCTGCTGCTTTTGCTCATCTTTATCAGGATGTGCCTTTTGTACGCTACCCTCGGTTCACATCCAGCATATACCAAATCTGCAAGATACTCAAAATAGGGCTCACCACTGTTATAGACAGCAGTCCCATTGGCCTCCTTATTTCTGTCAATATCACCATCATCACCTCAGCCTCTCATGTTCCAGAGCGTGGGGTCAACCTTTATTCTTCCTTCTCTGTTTGCTGCACACCTAGCAGTCACCAGGAATCTCTCGCTCATACCTCTTCTGTTGCCACTGAGGTCTCGGCGTCTCTCACGTGAGGGACTACTGGGCTTCTCGTCGCTAACACAACCTGCCTCTGTCGGTTCCTTACATCACTCCCTCACTTAATGTTCCTAAAATGGCACTCTGTGCTTTCCAATCCCCTCTCCAAAAGGCCCATCAGCTGCACAGAACCAAAGCCATGTACTTTAGCCAGAGCAAGCGTGCCTCCTCAGCCAGGTCCGAGCAGCTTCATCAGAACGTCTGGAGTTCAGGCATGCTTTCTGTAGAAAACGCCCACTGAGCTTCTGTCCGTGCCACACTCTGTGCTATGTGCTAGGAATACAAGTGAACGACACAGACACTGTCCTTGCTCTCAGTTTGCTGGCTGTCTCGTAGGGAAGGTGGCAAATTAAAAATATTCATGACACTCCAGGGTGGCAAGTTTTATCAAGGAGGAAGGTCAAGGGATTGTGGAAGCCCACGGGAGAGGCGAACTAGAGGTGCAGGGGTGCAAAACACTCTCAGAGGAGGCTTAGCAGAGTTAGGAACTTTCAACATCATTTCCCACTATTCCCCTATTGCGAGTTTTCTTTCCTTTGGGATCCATGTAAAGCTCCTTCCCAGGTCTCCTTCTTAGCTGTGATAATCATAATAGTGTGGTACAGAGGCAATCCTAACCTCATCTGGGTACATGTATACACACATGTCCACACAAATCTGTATACATGTGTACACACATGTCCACACACATGCATGTACTGCATTGAACCCTACAAAAATCACGGAGTTTTTAACCCACAAAAATGGCAATTCCATATGGTTCAACCTTATGACTTAAGAACTTTGCCTAGAGCTATCCTGTATAATCTACATACAAACTTCATGTAGCCCAAAGATACAAGCTTATAAGCAATCCCACAAATGCTGTCATATCTTACAGAGTCATAAAAGTATTAATTCTTGGGCTGGCACTGTGGCGTAGTTGGTTAGGCCTCTGCCTGCAGCTCCAGCATCCCATATGAGTGCCAGTTCATGTCCCAGCTGCTCCTCTTCTTATCCAGCTCTCTGCTATGGCCTGGGAAAGCAGTGGAAGATGGCCCAAGTCCTTGGGCCCCTGCACCCACATGGGAGACCTGGAAGAAGCTCCTGGCTCCTGACTTCAGATCGGCCCAGTTTTGGCTGTTGCCAGGCCTTTCTGTCTGTCTCTCCCTATCTCTGTCTGTAACACTATCTCTCAAATAAATAAATAAAATCTTTTTTAAAAAAGTATAAATTCTCTTCTACATGTTTTATACCTAGTCACACATATACATATAAGCCCACAAAAATGACAAACTAATTCATAAATGTCCTCACATACCCTACACCCAATATGCACACACGACACCAACTGATGCACAAGATGCAAACGTACACACACTCCCTCACCCAGATTCATCACAACCAGCACGGTGCAATACACACCAGCTCCCACACGGAGACTTGCATACACATATTTGTACCCAGAAAAATCCAGAATAAGTCTCAAACTGAAATCAAGATGTATTTGCACACTTTGGGGAGAAATTCACTCACCTATTTCTAATCTGTATTTTTGTGGACTTAGAAAATCCATAACAAGGTGATACAAACTGTGTTTAAAATGGGAATTAAGCGAGGGTCTGAAGAGTTCTCCAGTGAGTAGGCAGCTGTATGGAGACTGGAACAAACCCCGTGGCTGCTCCTGCCTTGGTGTGCGGAGACCACAACGTCCCTGTGGCCGCTCCAAGGTCTTCCAGGCATGGGCCCTCAGCGGCGGAGCTGAGGGTTCCCCACAAGTGACCGCTAGTTAGTGGGGTGCTGGTGTCCCTGATCCAGACAAGGCCTTCTTTGGAGTCCCTGCCAGGCCAGCTTACCTGTGGGGCTGAATTAAACAGGAGCCTGCGGTGGAGAGTGGGCGGAGCCAGCCGTCAGGGTTGTCCCGCGTGGATGGAGGCGGGACGCTGAGGGAACTGAAATGACAGTCTGAGCGTCTGCTCCATGGTGGCACATGCTGCGCTTCAAGGGCTCCCGTCCCTTCTCTCCCTCCCCACCGCCCAGGCTCCCTCTGGTTTCCATGGACACCAAGACCTGTCACAGGAAAAGCAGAGGCAAAGCTCAGGCTGAGGCTGCCGTTTTAGCTCTTTGGCCCTTGTGAAAATTCTGCAGGATCTGTTTTTGTAAACGTCTCGTGTTGGCTGAGAAATGCTCTAGCAACAGTGTGTGACCGCTGAATCTTCACACGCCCCGCACAGCAGGGTAACCCCCACTGAGAGCAAGGCAGGGAGCATGAGCAGCACCCTGAAATCCTCCCTCACCCCCTCATCCACTACCCCAGACAACCAGAACCCCGACTCCCCATACCACAGATTCATTTAATATGGCTTGAATGTATAGAACTGGAATATGTTTTGTATCTAGATGCTTTAATTCAACACACACAAGATTCATAGCAGTAGTACAGTATCTTATAGCAACAGCACAGGTATTCCACTGTGAGACATGGGTTGAGCACCCCTAATCCAAAAATCTAAAACTTGTTACGTACTGATTTGAAAATTCCACACAATGAATTTTGTTTCATGCAGAAAGTTCTTTTTAAAGATTTATATATTTACTTGAAAGGCAGAGTTATAGAGAGAAAGAGAGAGAGAGAGAGAGAGAGAGAGAGAGGTATTTTCCATTCACTCGTCCTCTCCCAAGATGGCCACAATGGCCAGAGCTAGACCACAGCAAAGCCAGAAGCCTAGAACTCCACCTGTGTCTCTCATGTGGGTGGCAGGAACCCAAGCACTTGGGACATCCTCTGCTGCTTTCCCAGATACATTAGTAGGGAGCTGGAATGGAAATGGAGCAGCCAGGACTCAAACCGGTGCTCATATGGAAAGCTGGTGTCACAGGCGGTGGCTTAATCCACTGTACCATGACACTGGCCCCGCAAATTATTTTAAATACTGTATACAATTACCTTAAGTCTATGTGTATAAGGTATATATGAAACAAATAAGCTCCATGTTTAAACTTGGGTCTTATCCCCAGGATATCTCATTATGTATATGCAAATATTCAAAAATCTGAAAAAAATCCAAAATACTTCTGGTCCCAGGCATTTTGGATAAGACATACTCTATATACCACTATTCACCCATTTTTCCCCTACTAGAAAACATTAGTAGATTTTAGATTTTTATTATTATTGCTAACAGGACTGCTAAAAATATTCTTGTACAAAATGTACAGATATTTAAAGAGATACAGATAAAATCTATCTGGAATATATAGAGAAATCACAAATCGATAAGGAAAAAACAATAAAACACTAGATAAAATAATTGAATAAGCAGTTCATATGGGAAAATGGCTTCTAAAAATATAAAAAGGCACTCAATCTCATCAGTCACAAGGAAAACACAAATTAAAACTACAGTGGGGTGGGAGTTTGGTGCAGTGGTTAAACTGCTGCTTGGGAAACCTGGATCCTGCATCAGAGTGCCTGGCTCAGTCTCAGCTCCTCTGCTTCCAACCCAGCTTCCCGCTAATGCACACCCTGGGAGGCAGCAGAGGACGCTCAAGTCCCTGGGTCCCTGCCACCCACGCGGGAGAACGGAATTACCTGTGTTCCTAGATTCTGGCTCTGGCCAGCCCTGGTCATTGTGGACATGTGGGGAGTGAATCAGCGGATGTGAGTGTTTTTCTCCCACTCTGTCTGCTTCATGAATACTTTAAAAGAAAAAAGAAATCTCGCAAGGCGGCAGTCAAGGTATGAGACAGCCGTGCTGTCCTCTGAACTCAGGGCTTCCTTCCACGCTCACTGAGGTTTGCAGTCATGGACGGAGGGGCTCGTTTGCTTGCTAGCTTTTAGCAGGAGGTCACTCTCAGTTCCAAGAGGCCCCTCTTAAATCCTTGCTATGTGGGTCCTGGAGAGCCTCTCAGCCGCTAAATGTGTCTCACTCTTTCCACACCTGCGTCTCTTGCCAGGAAAAACCTCAGCCTTCTTAAGGGCTCACCTACATTGGTTAGGCCCACGCAGGAAAATCTACTATTTTAAAACAACTGACTTAATTGCATCTGCAAAGTCCCTTCACAGCAGTACCTAAATTAAGGTTGGCTTACTTAACAGAGAAAGTGTATGTCCAGCAGTAGCCAAGAACCTGGAAGGCCATCTTAGAGTTCTGCCTACTCTCATGTGGCTGGGGTGCTGTCGTGACATATGTAGGAGGCACACACTAAGATGTGTGTAGTTAGGAAGTCTGCCTCAAAGTAATCTGGGGTGGGCTTGGTGTAGAACCGAAGCTCCTTTGGCCGTGTGTGGTCACAGCTGCAGTACGTGGGGTGCTCCTTACATTATTCTATTTTTGCAAATGTATGGATTTGGTCCAGAGCATAGAAAATGAGCCAAAAGTGTTTTTTTTATAAAGTACTATATAAACATTTAAACCAAGTAAAGATAGCATAAAAGTAGTTAACTTAATATATTCCTGAAGAATATTACTTAAGTATATTGAAGCAAAAATTCTCAAAATGTTACCCCCACAGAATTTGGCAATATCTAACAAAAGTAAATATGTATGTACCTTTGATCCAATAATTCCACTTTTTTAGAACTTTACATTGAAGACATACCCACAATATGAAAATATACAAATGCCCATAAAATATTTCAATGATTGAAAAATACACAGTACATGCATCCAACGGTAGAGTGTTGCTGTCAAAAAGAATGGCCGCGATCTTTCTTACAAATCAGTGAGAGTCTGTGGGATTCCTAGGATATGTTGTTAAGTACCAAAGAGTGAATTTCAGAAGTGTGCACGCATGCTCACATACACACGTTACCTTCTGCCTAAAAAACAGGAAAACATACATTTGACTGCTTGCTTTTTTATAAAGAAGATGCACAGGCAGGAAGAAATCAGAGACTACTGTGACTTAATTTTCACACACAAATTTTTGTTTTATTTTTTAAAATGTTTCATTATTTGAGAAACACAGAAAGAGAGACACAGAGAAGTTCTAGCTACTGGTTTACTTAACCAAATGCTCACAATAGCCAGGCCTGGCCCTGGGCCAGAGCCAGGAACTGGGAACACAATCCAGGTCTCCCACATGGCTGGCAGGAACTCAATTACTCAAATGCATTGACGGGAGGCTAGAGTCAGGAGTCAGGAGTCAGGTAATTGAACCCAAGTACTCTGATTTGAGATACAGTCATCTTAACTGCCAGGCCAAATGGCTGCTCCCTCACCCACAAATTCCTACAGTCCAATGATGATGCTAGGCTAGAGAGTATTACCTAAAGCATACCAAACGGTGGTTTCTAACTCCATCATTCCATCTCTGTTTAGTACTAGGTATCCTGCAATAAGAGAGAGCCTTTTTTCCCCACCACACTTCTCGACCTTGGAATCAGACTAGACAAGGACACCCTTATTTCCTGTTCCACGCTGATTTGTGCACTGCACTTGTTTTTCATGACAACTGCCAGGAAACCCAGCTGTCCCTCCATACGACACAGCCTGGGAATACAGCGCCATCTAATGTTGAAATTACAAACAATCTCAAACTCGTTTTCCAGCTATTTTATTTTGTTCACCTGGAAATATTAGAATGCAAGATATCCTACGGATATCGTCCTGTGAATTCACAGTGGGGCTGTGGGCATCTCAGTGCATAGTTTGAGGATTATACAAAACTGCTTATAAATATTGCATATTCTGATTTGAGTAAATACACATGGTAGTAGTTATAGATAGAGCAACATGTCTACAAATTAATCTCACATGATTCAGAAAAAAACATTTGTGTATATACACATTGTCTAGAGCAAGCACAGCTGATACAGTAAATGGGGGGTAGATGTTATTGAATGAATCTGGATAAGAATATATAGGATTTTCTTGGAATATTCTTGAAACTTTTCTATGTGAAGTAATTTCAAAATAAAGGTTTTGTTTGTTTTTGTTTTTTGACAGGCGGAGTGGACAGTGTGAGAGAGACAAAGAGAAAAGTCTTCCTTTTCCGTTGGTTCACCCTCCAATGGCCGCTGTGGCCGGTGCGCTGTGGCCTGCGCACCGCGCTGATCCGATGGCAGGAGCCAGGTGCTTCTCTTGGTCTCCCATGTGGGTGCAGGGCCCAAGCACTTGGGCCATCCTCCACTGCACTCCCGGGCCACAGCAGAGAGCTGTGGCTGGAAGAGCAGCTGGGACAGAATCCGGCACCCTGACTGGGACTAGAACCCGGGGTGCCTGCACCGCAGGCGGAGGATTAGCCTATTGAGCTGCAGCGCTGGCCCAAAATAAAGTTTTTAAAGATGAAATCTGGGGCTGGTGCTGTGGTATAGTGGATAAAGCCACCGCCTGCAGTGCCGGCATCCCATATAGGCGCCAATTCATGTCCTGGCTGCTCCTCTTCCAATCCAGCTCTCTGCTATGGTCTGAGAAAGCAATAGAGGATAGCCCAAGTGTTTGGACCCCTGCACCCGCATGGGAGATCTGGAAGAAGCTCCCAGCTCCTGGCTACAGATTGGTGCAGCTCCAGCTGTTGCAGCCAATTGGGGGGAGTGAACCAGGGGACAGAAGACCTCTCTCTCTCTCTGCCTCTCCTTCTCTCTGTGTAACTCTGTCAAATAAATAAATAAATCTAAAAAAATGAAATCTGGGGCTGGCATTGTGGTATAGCGAACAAAGGCAGCCTATGACACTGGCATCCCATATGGGCACCAGTGAAAGTCCTGGCTGATCCAGCTCTGCTACAGCCTGGGAAAAGAGCAGAAGATGGCCCAAGCGCTTGGGTCCCTGTACCCATGTGGGAGACCCAAAAGAAGCTCCTGGCTCCTGGCTTCGGCATGGATGAGCCCTGGCCATTGTGGCCACTTGGGGAGTGAACCAGCAGAAAGAAGCTCTCTCTCTCTCCTCTTCCTCCACCTCTTTCTCTTTCTATAACTCTCAAATAAATAAATAAATCTTTTTTTTTTTGACAGGCAGAGTGGACAGTGAGAGACAGAGAGAAAGGTCTTCCTTTGCCGTTGGTTTACCCTACAATGGCTGCCGCGGCCGGTGCACCGCGCTGATCCAATGGCAGGAGCCAGGTGCTTCTCCTGGTCTCCCATGGGGTGCAGGGCCCAAGTACTTGGGCCATCCTCCACTGCACTCCCTGGCCACAGTAGAGAGCTGGCCTGGAAGAGGGGCAACCGGGACAGAATCCGGCGCCCCGACCAGGACTAGAACCTGGGGTGCCGGCACCGCAAGGCAGAGGATTAGCCTAGTGAGCCGCAGCGCCGGCATAAATAAATCTTAAAAAAAAAAAAAAAAAAAAAAAAAAAAAAACAACAACAACAACAAAAAACAAGATGCAAAGACAGTCCAGTGTAGTATTACTACACTGTGAAGTTTATGTACAAATTTAGTAAAACAATTTAAATGCCTAGAAATTAAAGCACTAAACAACATAGTTGCAAAATTTTATATAGAAAGAGAGGAGGGATGCATTGGGGATGATACACAAAGCATCAATAATGTTTCATTTCTTAAGCTAGGTGGCAGATTCTTTATACTTTGAGTATGTACAAAATATTTTACTATTTACTTTTTTTTTTTTTTTTTTTTGGACAGGCAGAGTTAGTGTGAGAGAGAGACAGAGAAAGGTCTTCCTTCTGTTGGTTCACCCCCCAAATGGCTGCTACAGCCAGCACGCTGTGCTGATCCAAAGCCAGGAGCCAGGTGCTTCCTCCTGGTCTCCCATACTGGGCCATCCTCCGCTGCCTTCCTGGGCCACAGCAGAGAGTTGGACTGGAAGAGGAGCAACTGGGACAGAATCTGGTGCCCTAACTGGGACTAGAACCTGGGGTGCCGGCGCCGCAGGCAGAGGATTAGCCTAGTTAGCCGTGGCACTGGCCTACTATTTACTTTTTAAAATACACATTTTAAATATGTAGATTTCTTAATACATAAAAATAAAAAACCATGAGTGAAAAAATACATAGAGCTATTGTTTGTTGGAAGATCACCATGTACTTCACATTACCTCCTTTCTTCTTTTTTTAAGATTTACTTATTTACTTGAAAGTCAGAGTTACAGATAAGGAGAGACAGGGGCAGAGACAGAGAGGAGTCTTCATCCTCTGGTTCACTCCCAAATGGCTGCAACAGCCGGGGCTGGGCCAGATCAGAAGCTGGAGGCAGGAGCTTCTTCCAGGTCTCCCAACTGGGTGGCAGGGGCCCAAGCACTTGGGTCATCTTCTGCTGCTTTCCCAGGCACATTAGCAGAGAGCTGGATCATATGGGATGCCAGCACCGCAGGCCATGGCAGTGCCTTGACCAGCTGAGCCACACGCCAGCACCTCCTTCTATCTTTAACACCAGCTCATGTCCATTTCGTGTCAGCATAAAGTGTAACTGCTGACTCCAGAACTCGGGCTCAGCCCAGACTTCCCAGGTCTGCACTAAACACAGCATCTCACTGCTTCTCTTTGTAAAGAATGGAAAAGATAACTTTCTCACCTTCTTAATTCCAAATTAATTTAATACACGCAAGTAGAAAATGTGGCTCTACATATTAACACTTGAGGAACATTAATATGAAAAAGGGTAAAAATTTTAAAATTTGGCATGTTCTACTATTCTTATTATCACTTGCATTGCATTATACCTGCTCAAAGATTTGACACTTTGCAAGTACCCTTTCACAATATGTCCTATTACAGTGTCCAAGGTGAACTATTGAAGAGATTGTCTAAACTCAGTGATTTGATTTACCAGCATCTGGGTTTGAGAAAAATCACAGTAATAAATCCAACTCATATACTTTAAATTATCAAAATTCTACCCAGGACTTATATTTCATATTTGTAAGGAATTCCAGGGGCCAGCATCTGTGGCAAAGTGGGTTAATCCATGGTTTGCAACGCCACTGGCATGGCGTATCAGAAAGCTGACTGGCGTCCCAGCTGTTCCATTTCCCATCCAGCTCCCTGCTAATGCATCTGGTAAAGCAGCAGAAGATGGCCCAAGTTCTTGGGCCCCTGCATCCATAGGGGAGACCTTGGATGGAGTTCCTGACTACTGGCTGTGGTCTTGCACCATTTGATACGTGAACCTGCAGATGTCAGAAATTCTCTTGGGGCTGGCACCAAGGCATATTGGGTAAAGCCGCCACCTGCAGTGTTGGCATCCCATACCAGTGGATGGAAGACCTCTCTCTCTCTGCTTCTCCTTCTCTCTCTGTGTAACTCTGACTTTCAAATAAATAAATAACTCTTTTTTAAAAAGAATTAAAATCTTTTTTAAAGATTTATTTATCTTACTTGAAAGTCAGATACATAGAGGCAGAGGCAGAGAGGTCTTCCATCTGCTAGTTTACTCCCCAAATGGCTGAAACAGCCAGAGCTGGGCCAATCCGAAGCCAGGAGCCAAAAGCTTTTTCCGGGTCTCCCACACAGGTGCAGAGGCTGAAGGGTGTGGGCCATAGCAGAGAGCTGGATCAGAAGTGGAACAGCTGGGACTTGAACTGATGCCCATGTGGGATGCTGGCACTGCAGGCGGTGGTTTTACCCACTACACCACAGAGCCAGCTCCAAGAATTAAAAAACATTTTTAAAAATCCTTAAAAATTATCTCTCCCTCTATCTGCATTTCAAGTGAAGAATGTTAAAAAAATTTTAGAACCTTCAATACTTTATTATTGATTATAAAGACAACCTAGAATAGGTTTTCTTTAAATAGTAATGTTTAAGTTAAATTTTAAAGTTAAAATGTCTAAAAATGACTTATAATCACTACTGTGCGATTTTGAGTTTTTTTGTTTTTGTTTTTTGACAGGCAGAGTGGACAGTGAGAGAGAGAGACAGAGAGAAAGGTCTTCCTTTTGCCATTGGTTCACCCTCCAATGGCTGCCGCGGCCAGCGCGCTGCGGCTGGCGCACCGCGCTGATCCAATGGCAGGAGCCAGGAGCCAGGTGCTTCTCCTGGTCTCCCATGGGGTGCACGGCCCAAGCACCTGGGCCATCCTCCACTGCACTCCCTGGCCACAGCAGAGGGCTGGCCTGGAAGAGGGGCAACCGGGACAGAACCCGGCGCCCCGACCGGGACTAGAACCCGGTGTGCCGGCGCCGCTAGGAGGAGGATTAGCCTAGTGAGCCGCGGCACCGGCGATTTTGAGCTTTTAAAAATCATCTTCACGCCGGTGCAGTGGCTCACTAGGCTAATCCTCCGCCTAGCGGCGCCGGCACACCGGGTTCTAGTCCCGGTCGGGGCGCCGGGTTCTGTCCCGGTTGCCCCTCTTCCAGGCCAGCCCTCTGCTGTGGCCAGGGAGTGCAGTGGAGGATGGCCCAGGTGCTTGGGCCGTGCACCCCATGGGAGACCAGGAGAAGCACCTGGCTCCTGCCATCGGATGAGCGCGGTGCGCCGGCTGCAGCGCGCTGGCCGCGGCGGCCATTGGAGGGTGAACCAACGGCAAAAGGAAGACCTTTGTCTCTCTCTCTCTCACTGTCCACTCTGCCTGACAAAAAATAAAAATAAAAAAATAAAAAAATAAATCATCTTCCCATAAAATCATCCCTTTAAGAGGTTGAACAGAACAATGCTACCTTGGCCTTTGCATTTCATTGAGGAATGTGCAGCCATTCCTTTTCAGACCAATAAATAATCATTTGTCAAGTTCTATTACCTCCTCCAACTGAAGATATTGACTCAGAAAAAATGTACTGTTCCTGTCAGACTGACTTTCAGTCAAAGAGCTGCTTTTCTCATTGCCCAGAATGAGAATCGAAAAGTGGCATTCTCAGAAGGTATAGCTCTGGAGCTGCAGTGCTGGCATCCCGTACAGGTGCCGGTTCGAGTCCCGGCTGCTCCTTTTCTGATCCAGCTCTCTGCTGTGGCTTGGGAAAGCAGATGAAGATGGCCCAAATGCTTGGGCCCCTGCACCTGCATGGGAGACCTGGAAGAAACTTCAGGCTCCTGGCTTCGGATCGGCACAGCTCTGGCCATTGCGGTCATTTAGGGAGTGAGCCAGCAGATGGAAGACTTCTCTCTCTCTCTGCCTCTCTGTAACTCTGCCTTTCAAATAAATAAATAAATCTTAAAAAAAAAAAAAAAGAGTGTATAGTCCTGCTCCATTGGCAGCTAAAGGGAGGCCACAGCAGTGCACGCGGTGAAGTTCAGATGTGAAGAAATGCAGAGGGAGAGAATGAAGGTGCTTACAGGTGCAACCACACGGCCTGATAGAGCTGAATCAGAAAGTAAGAGAAATGTGGTCAGAGCTCTCCTCCTCCAGAGGAGCCCACCACTCCCAAGGCCATTAGAGCTGCCTAACAGAGAAGCAGAGATTGAACTAAAACTTTCACCTTGACTCCAATGAACTCTATTGTTATTTTTTAAAAATTTATTTGAGGTGCCAGTGCTGTGGCATGGGGGAGTGAACCAGCGGATGGAGGACCTATCTCTCTCTCTCTGCCTCTGTCCCTCTGTAACTCTGCTTTTCAAATAAATAAATCCTTTTAAAAATTATTTATTTATTTATTTGAAAAGCAGAGTGGCAAAGAGAAAAAGAGATCTTCCACTCGCTTGATCACTCTCCAAATGCAACAGCCAGGACTGGCCAAACCCAGAAGCCAGGAACTCTATCGGGGTCTCAATGTGGGTGCAGGAGACAAACACTTGGGCCATCTTCTGCTGCTTTCCCATGTCCATTAGCAGGCAGATGGATAGGAAGTAGAGCAGCAGGGACTTGGCACTCTGATATGGGATGCCAGAGTTGCAAGTGATAGGAGGGGCTAGGCTAAGCCTCCGCCTGCTCTGCCAGCATTGCATATGGGCACTGATTTGTGTCCCAGCTGCTCCTTTTCCAATCCAGCTCTCTGTTATGCCCTGGAAAAGCAGAGGAAGATGGCCCAAGTGCTTGGGCCCCTGCATTTGTGTGGGAGACTTGGAAAAAGCCCCTGGCTCTTGGCTCTGGCTGTTGCGGCCATTTAGTGAGTGAACCAGCAGATGGAAGACCTTTCTCTGTCTCTACTTTCTGTTTCTGTCTCTCAAATAAATAAATCCCAAAAAACAAAAACAAACAAACAAACAAACAAAAAAAGTGGGGCCGCTGCCTGCAGTGCCAGTATCCCATGTGGGCGCCGGTTCAAGTGCTGGCTGCTCCACTTCTGATCCAGCTCTCTGGATGGGCCTGGGAAAACAGAAGATGGCCCAAGTCCTTGTGAAGTACGGAGGCATACAGGTTAAAATTGATTAGGTTTGTGAGCTGGAAGACCACGCCTTCGCCATGCCCCTGTGTGACCTCAAGCCCTACCTGATACCTTCACCATGCCCCTGTGTGACATGCTGCCCCTACCTGGCCACACCTGAGTGCCCACCGGCCTATCAGGTTAATTAACCACTCCCCTTTGGAAGTGGGTTAAAAGCCTGGGACACAGTGTGGCCCCTCTCTTATTTTCCCTGGCTTCTTGCCAGGAGGGGACTAGCTGTAGCCCTGCGCCTCCAGGGTGCATGGCCTTTGGGCCACCCGCCCTAGGCTTCCTGGCCTAGATGCTCTTCCATGTGGCTGGTTCCTGGTGCTCCGTATGAACCCAGATTTACCTCTCTCTCTTAAATAACTCTCCTATGCATCTTTCGCACTAAATAAAAGCCTAAAATGTACCATGCTGCCTCGTTCATTTATGCCGGTACTTAGACTTCTGCTCTAAACATTATGCAAGAACCCTCTCGGGCTTATTAATATTGGGGACTTAGTAAGCATATGGTGATATCGTATGGCACCCCAAATTTCGATAACATGTGGCACCCCAGATGGGACTTCTGGGGAACTTTAAGGGGCCACGTTTTTGTAAATATTTTAGGGGGTCATTTCCAATGTCACTTGGGCTCCTGCAGCCCCGTGGGAGACCCAAAGGTGGCTCCGGCCACCGCAGCTCCAGCCATTGCGGCCAACTGGGGAGTGAACCAGCAGGCAGAAGACCTCTCTCTCTCTACCTCTCCTTCTCTGGGTAACTCTTTCAAATAAATAAATAAATCTTTTTAAAAAAAGTGACGGGAAGGGGGTTCAGAGTCCTGTCTTCCAGAACCAGGGCTCTGGACTGCCTCTTAGGGAGCTCAAGCCGGGGAACACCAGTCTTCCTCTGCCCACGGGCTCCCTACTCACGGATTCCACCAACCAGTAAAAGCAGGAAATCGCTTCTCTACTTAACATGCAGACTATTTTTCGGTCATTATTTCCTATACAGTACAACCACCACTAACAGGGTTTACGCCGTATTAATTACCGATCTAGAAGGTGTCTGAAGTACACAGCAGGATGTGCATAGGCCGTATGCAAACGCGGCTCCGTTTTCCGTAAGGGACCGGAGCATCCTTGAACTTTGTCCTGGGCAACTCAGGTACCAACGCCCCGCGGATACCGAGAGGCGACTGCATTGGAGCGGGGAGACGGGATAGGAGCGGGCCCGAGGGACCGAATACGAATCGAGAGGGGAAAAAACCCAAAACCTCAGCCCCAAGCACGCGTGGGCTCCTTGGAATTTCTGGCGTGGCCGGCCCTGAACGAACGCCTGCCCCAAGCACTCCCAGACTGCGCGTGGGCGCTGAACGGCCAATGCCCGATCCCCAGCGGCCCGCGCAGCACGCGCCTCCCGCCTCTGCCCCGGGAAAAGCAGGCGGCCCCTCCCGCGCCGCTTTCTCGTCAGGCGCCGCGACCCCCGAGCCGGGTAACCAGGCCGCGTCCCGGGGGCCCGGCGATGACGTCAGCCGCCCGCTCCAGCATCGCGAGACTCCCTGCTCCCTCCCCCCGGCTCGCCGCGCTCCCAACCGCCCGCGCCCGCTGCCAGGCGGCGGCGGGGATGGCGAGCCGCGGAGCCGCTGCCGTGACGAGAGCAGCGGTTCCGCCATTGGCCGAGGAGGCCTGAGGGACGGGCCCGCGCGCTGCCCAAGGAGAGACCGAAGCCGGTGGCCCCGAGAGAACGAGGGCAATGGAGACCAACGTGCCGAAGCGGAAGGAGCCCGGCAGGTCCCTCCGCATCAAAGTCATCTCCATGGGCAACGCCGAAGTGGGGAAAGTGAGTGCTGCGCGCGGGGAGGGGCGGGACCTCCGCGCCGCGGGGCCACGAGCCCATTGGCTGCAAGGGCGGCCACTCAACAGCCAGGGGCCCAGCCTCCTCCCGCCCCCGGCAGGCCCGGGGCTGCTCTGAGGCGAGGCGGCTCGGCGCGGAAAAACTCTCCTGACCTTCTTGACCTTTGGGCTGCGCCCTCCTCCGCCGACGTCACTCCTCGTGGGAAGGAGTCGGGGTGGCCTCCGACCCTGGCGTGTTCCGCAGGGAGCGTGGGGAGGCCGGGGTCCTGCTGTCGGCTTGTGTGCTTGGATCCCGGGGCTGCGTTCTGGCCGCCGGGCGGGACGTGGAGGTGGAGGGTGCGGGGAGGCCGCGGGGTGCGCTGGGGCGTTGCTGGGCGCCCACTGTCTTGTTTCTGGTGGAGTCGCCGCATCCATCCTCTGCGAGGAGCCCTAGTCCTGCTGCAGCTCCTGGGTGTCCGCTGCAGACCTGCCCCGCGGGACTGGGGAAGGGAGGGCCAGAGGCGAACCCCGAGACGGCCGCCCTTTCACCCTGTCCCCTCTCCTTCCACGTAAGCGGACCTTGTTGGTTAAGAACCTCCCAAGGTCATCGAATCAGGGACAGAGACGGGAGTCGAACCCGGCTCTCCACACTGCCTGATCCATCACTGTGTGTGTACTGTCAGCGCGGTCTGGCGCGACGCAGCCGTCCGTGGGAGTGGGTGCTGGGCACAGTAGATGCTCAGTAAGTGTTTATTCGTGGTTTTTCCATGTTTAGCGTGGTCCTGCTCTACTTACGTATCTGTTTGTGTCCAAGTATTAACATTAGCATTCCCTGAAAGACAGCATTTACTGAATGTCAGCCATGTACCAAGCATGAAAAAAGAAAAGAAAAAGCCTCCAGGTTATGTGGCAAACTGGCCTAGTCAGCAGTATCACTTATAACTGTGCAGTGTCTCTTAGTGCAACCTTCGCAGCCGGGATGCCCAGTGTCACCACGCTTAGTCAGTGTTGCTCTAGTTTATTCCAGTGGAGTTCAATAAGAGAAAGAAAATATGAAGTATTAGAACGGAGAAGGCAGAATTATTTGTTGATAATGTGATTGTTTGCTGGAAACCCAAAGGGAATTATCTGAATTTGAAACAATTAGAAAATTCAATATTATAGAAGCAAAACATAGCGTTATTATATCTGACTTCTTATTTTTATTTATTTTTAATTTTTATTTTATTTTTTTATTTTTTGACAGGCAGAGTGGACAGTGAGAGAGAGAGACAGAGAGAAAGGTCTTCCTTTGCCGTTGGTTCACCCTCCAATGGCCGCCGTGGCTGGCGTGCTGCGGCCGGCGCACCGCGCTGATCTGATGGCAGGAGCCAGGTACTTATCCTGGTCTCCCATGGGGTGCAGGGGCCCAAGCACTTGGGCCATCCTCCACTGCACTCCCTGGCCACAGCAGAGAGCTGGCCTGGAAGAGGGGCAACTGGGACAGAATCCGGTGCCCCGACCGGGACTAGAACCCGGTGTGCCGGCACCACAAGGTGGAGGATTAGCCTAGTGAGCCGCGGCGCCGGCCTATAAATGTAATTCAATTAAAATGACTATAAGGGTTTAAAAAATGTTCATTTGAAAAGTGGAGTGAAGGAGAAAGGGAACCAGGGAGAGGGAGATCTTTCATACTCTGGTTCGCTCCTCGCACGCTAACGGAAGCCAGAGCCAGAGCCGGCCCGGAGCCAGCGACTCCGTGCAGGGTTCTCCCACGTGGGTAGCAGAGACTCAGATACTTGAGCCATCATCACCTGCTGCCTCCCAGGGACATTAGCAGGAAGCTGGATCAGAACAATCCAAGCTTCTCATGGTCTCACTGATGCTTACTTATGTTCCTTCAGTGGTTAGCAAATCCTACTCTGTTGAAAGCCACTGAACTATTGTTGGAAAAGATAGGAGGGAGTAAGGTACTGATGGGTGCAGTGAAGTCATTCAGTGTCTAGCTGAGGAGGTTAGCTAAATGTACACTTGTGGAAAGAACCAGTAGTATGACCGATGACCCAGTCTGTAGTACAGCGTGGGTTTGCCCGCTACAGGCAATAGTATGAGTGTACATGTAACGTGCTAGAGGAATTCAGATGCTTACCATTCACATCAAACGAGGCGTTCAAATACTGGTAAGACCACTAAACAGTGTGGATGCTCCAAATTTGATCCAGGTCTTGAAGGAAAAGTAAGATTTAGAAAGAAGAGAGACAGTTCATTTCAGAGAGAGGGAAAAGTAATAGCAGGAAGTCAGACCATGGGAGTTTTATGGAAATGGAGAGTTTATAGAGAAGAGTGTAGTTAGAGGTGACAGCCACAGGCTAGGTTATGGAGGGCCTTGAATAAAAGACAAAGGAATTTGGATTTCATACTCTTGACAGAGAGAAATTGCTGAAGATTTTTGAATTAGGGAGGTGAAATAATGTTAGTGGTGTGCAGAGTCGATTGAAGTTGGGAGAGAGAGGAGGCAGGAAAGCCAATAGTGGAGAAGCCAGTGATGAGGACCTAAACCAAAGTGGGATCCATGGGAACCGGATGAAGAGGAAGACGGAAGAAACGAGAGAAGAATAAGAAAGGTCCAGAATCAAATATGACTTCTAATACTTTGACCCTCTGGGATTGGGAAAGTGATGGTATTATTAACACAACAGTGGGATGAGCGGCTTTCTTGTGTACGATTGGTTCATTTTGGACATGACTTGAAGTGACAGCAGGACATCTAAGTACAAACTAGTCTAGTAGCTATTTAGAGATGTGGCCTGGTAGTGGGAGGGAGGTCAAGGCTAGACCTCAGCGGTATTATTGAAAGTATAAGAATGGAAGAATGCCTCAAAAGAAAAGAGCACTTTGAGTACTAAGCTGAAAACCTACTTACATTTAGAATGAAGGGAAGAATTTTAAAATAATTTTTCTTTAAAATCTTTGCTTTTAACATTTTTAAAAGTGATTTACAATTTTGGCTTTTGAATACTCAACTTTCTTTTTCATAGTAGGGAATGAAGAAACCATGAGGAAGAAATGTACTTATTTTGTAAATGCTCTCAGTGTAGTTACTAACTGCAGTATTTTTACCTTTTTAGAGCTGTATCATAAAGCGATACTGTGAGAAGAGATTTGTGTCTAAATACCTGGCAACCATTGGAATTGACTATGGAGTCACAAAGTGAGTATGTTGTTTGCCTGGCTTGCAAGTTACACCGAGACTCGGGACTGTTTCTAAAATGACCTGTATTTACAGCAGTGCATTTATGCAGGTAATCTTGAAATAGTCTTTGAGGATAAACTGGGAAGGATGGAATAAGAGATCCTTACAGGCAGGGAGTGATTGTATCGTTTGTTCATTCAGCCAGTTGAGTGCATACCATTTGTCGGAGTGTGCGGTAGCTGTCAGGTGTGTGACGGTGAGCAAGGCAGCACAACGCCCAGCAGGCAGGTCACATCCATAGCTGTTTTTAGAGTGCCTAGAAATATTCTCTCTTTACAAAGTGTAAATATGAAGGTACTTCTTAAAGTTCATGGAAAAATCAGAAGATAAGTTTATCTTGGTGTAAAAAATTGTGACATCTAAGCATAGTTTTTCGTAATCTCTCTTTTTCCATGAGCTTTTTGAACTTTCCTTGTATTACATGGAAAACTTTCTACCCGAGAACCTCCCTTGTTGGTTTGTAATCTTTATAGTCTATTAGAGTCCAGCAGAAATGGTCTGGGAAGAGTGAAGTTAGGTGTTAGGTGAGATTTGTCTCAAAGGAAATCAAGCATAGGCTGAGGCTGGAGAGAGAGGGTGAAATTAACAAGAAATAACATTTCCAAAGAGGAGAGCTGGGGACCCACACCCCCTTACTAATCGTGGAATTTCAGGCACTCACTATTCTGTTCCCACCCTGTTCCTCCCCTCCCCTCCTACTCCTCTCTTATCGCTGCCTTCAGGGTGGAAAACGGCTGGCCCAGCCAAGGCAACAGCAAACTAAATTCAAAATTCACTCAGTCTATAGCAGACTAGTTTTTAAGTTGATAATTTTGTGTGGCCCACAAATGATGTAAAATATCCAAACGGCCCTGGGCAGAAGAAAGGCTGCCCACCTTGCGTGCTCTGGACTGCCACCCTCATACTGCGCTGTCTTGTTGCCGTTGCCCACTCTGTCCATTTGGCGCGTCCTCCCCCATCTCTCCACCTCTCCTGTTCGCATAAGGTTTTCTCAGTACCCCCTTTATCTGTCAGGACACTTTTTGGTTGCAAATCACAGAAATCTTGAGGTTCTATATGCTATTTTTTTTTTTTTTTTTTTTTTGACAGGCAGAGTGGACAGTGAGAGAGACAGAGAGAAAGGTCTTCCTTTTTTCCGTTGGTTCACCCTCCAATGGCCGCCGTGGCTGGTGCGCTGTGGCCGGTGCACCGCGCTGATCCGAAGGCAGGAGCCAGGTACTTCTCCTGGTCTCTCATGGGCCAAGCACTTGGGCCATCCTCCACTGCACTCCCTGGCCACAGCAGAGAGCTGGCCTGGAAGAGGGGCAACCGGGACAGAATCCGGCGCCCCGACCGGGACTAGAACCCGGTGTGCCGGCGCCGCAAGGAAGAGGATTAGCCTAGTGAGCCGCGGTGCCGGCTCTATATGCTATTTTTATGATACTTATCTAAATTGCCTCTGTTGTCTATGTTGTTATTATTTGCGTGAGTTTAAGGTTTGCTGCTAAATTATAAACTCCTTGAAGAAGGAGGTATATGAAGATACTTTTTAAAAGAGTTTGTGGAAGAATGGAGTTAAAGATAAGTTTATTTTGGTGCATAAAGGTAGAGGCTTACCACATTGATGGTAAGAATGGAGTGTGTGACCTTGAGAGTCATTGAACACTGTTTCTGGGATCATGTAGGTGGAGCCCATGCATGTTATAAAACACGTTTTAATGTACTTACTGAAGTACCATCATATTAATAGAGCTTTGTCTTAAGAGCTTGCCCGGAAAAGTGCTTATACCATGTAAGTACTCAGTATTGTTAGGTAAGATAGATATGTTGGGGCCAGAGCTGTGGCATAGTGGGTAAAGCTGCTACCTGCAGCACTGGGCATCCCATGGGAGTGCTGGTTTGCGTCCTGCTCCACGTCCGATCTAGCTCCCTGCTGATGTGCCTGGGAAGGCAGCTGAGGATGGTCCAAATGCTTGGGCCCCTGCACCCACATTAGAGACCTGAATGAAGTTCCTGGCTCATGACTTTGGCCTGGCCCAGTCCCAGCTATTGTGGCCATTTGGGGAGAGAACCAGCAATGAAGGATCTCTGTCTCTCTCTCTTTCTCTCTTTTTCCCTCTGCCTCTCTCTATAACTCTGTCTTCCAGGTAAATAGATTAATTTTTTAAAAAGATAGATATATATTTAAAGAGGAAGTTTGCCAAATTAGAATATAAGTTTGCCAAATTAGAATATTCAAGAAGATAGGTAAGTTGTTGAGCTATATCTGAATGTTGATTATGTGAAGTGCAGATTCAAGTTCAGATATATTTGTGACTGTAATTAAAGTGGCTTATGCAGTGGTAAAGTAAAACTCAAGTAAGGGTGGACTGTGTTGTGGCACAGTGGGTTAAACCACTGCTTGCTACACCAGCATCCCATATTGGAGTGCTGGTTCAAGTCCTGGCTGCTCTGCTTCTGATCCAGCTTCCTGCTTATGTGCCTGGGAAGGCAGCAGATGATGGCCCAAGTACTTGGGCCTCTGCCACCACATAGGAGACTAGGGTGGAGCTCTTTGCTCCTGGCTTTGGCCTGCATCCATTTGGGGAATGAACCAGCAGATGGAAGATCTCTCCCTCATGCTCCATTACTCTGCCTTTCAAATAAATAAATCTTTCTTTCAAAAACAAAAATTGTGGCTCATGGCTAGAAATGTGTGAAGCTCCTATTTGGAATCCATGCTTCTCTTTCCCACTTCAGGGTATAAGATCTCATTAATGATACAGTAGGACAGCCTGTTTAGTGCAGATTTGTTTTGAATACATACGAGTATTTAGTTTATTTGTCTAGGAAATGATAATTACCACATTATGCCACAGACAGACTGTTCTGTTTCTGATTGATTATATTTTCACAAAGCTGAGTCAGGAATAACTGACAGAGGCCCAACAACACAAACCAACTGCAGCAAAAATCTTTAAGAAGGATGTTCATCAGTCCACACGCTCTGGTACGAGGCGGATCAGCAGGACCTCACAAACGGCAGGAACCTAGACAGTCACATCACTGCCCCTCTCTCTCCACAAGCTGGCCTCAGTCTTTTAAGGGGGCTTCCTCTAACACAGCTCCAGCTACTCTCGGGTTCACATTTTGTTAACTTTACCCCTAGAAATGGACTGAAACCAGTATTCCACATTTTAAAATCATAGGGAAGGTTTTGATTGGCCCAGGTGGGAACAGCAGTGTGGTTCAGTAAGATGGCAAGAGGCCAGCGCTGTGGCGTGGCAGGTGAAACCACTGCCTGCAGTGCTGGCATCCCATATAGCTGTGAGTTTGTGTCCTGGCTGCTCCATTTCTGATCCAGCTCCCTGCTAATGTGCCTGGCAAAAGTAGTGCAAGATGGCCTAAGTGTTTGGGCGCCTGCACCCACATGGGAGACCCAAATGAGGTTCTTGGCTACTGACTCAGCCCAGGCCATTGCAGCCATCTGGGGGTGAACCAGTGGATGGAAGATCTCTCTCTCTCTCCCTCCCTCCCCCTCTCCCTCTCTGTTTCTCCCTCTCTATCTCTAACTCCAACTCTTAAATAAGTAAATAGATAGATCGATCTTTGGAAAAAAACAAAAAGAAGATGACAACAAGATCCTTATGAACTACAGCTGGGAGAAGCAATCAAATCAGTAGATATCCATTCCAGCCTCTCTGTTTCCATTGTGGTGCAGCTCACATTTCAATGTGCTTAAGAGTTATTTGTAGTGTTTGTAAAATGCAGATTTTCTGGGTCCTAGATGGGGCACAAGAATCTGAGTTTTTAAATTTCATTCATTTATTTGAAAGGTAGAGCAACAGAGAGAATGGGAGAGACAGAGAGAGGGAGAGAGATAGAGATATCTTTCATTCATTGATTCATTCCCCAACTGGCCGCAATAGTCAAGTCTGTGCCAGGCCAAAACCAGGAACCAGGAACTCTATCCAGGTCTCCCACATGGGTTATAGGGGCCCACTCACTTGAGCCATCCTCTGCAGCTTTCCCAGGCACATTAGCAGGGAGCTGGATCAGAAGCAGAGTAGCTGGGATTGGAGCCGACACTGTGATATGGGATATAGGTGTCACAGGTGACATAATGCTGGCCCCAGGAGTCTGCATTTGAACACCCTCCCCATTATGTTGCTGGTAGTTTCCAGGCCACTCAGAGAAACAGTGCCTTGAGAGAGGAAAGGAGCATTTTCCCTAATTCCCTCTATCTGGCTTCTGAATGAAATTGACTTTCTTTGAGTTCAATATGTGAACACATTTGTGTTCTTTCCCTGACCATATTGTAAATTCTTTTCTTTCTCAGTTGCTCTTTTTTAGGTAAAAATATTTTTTGTATTTTTTATTAATATAAAGAGAACAGATTTCATGTAGTTCATAGACACAGTTCCAAGAATATAATGATACTTCCCTCCTCCCTCCCTGCCTCTAGATAAAAAAAATTTAAGATAATTATACCAGATCAGGGGCTGGCGCTGTGGCACAGTGAGTTAAAGCCCTGGCCTGAAGCACCAGCACCCCATGTGGATGCCAGTTCTAGTCCTGGCTGCTCTTCTTCCGATCCAGCTCTCTGCTATGGCCTGGGAAAGCAGCAGAAGATGGCCCAAGTCCTTGGGCCCCTGCACCCACATGGGAGACCCTGAAGAAGCTCCTGGCTTCGGATCGGTGCGGCTCTAGCTGTTGCAGCCACCTGGGGAGTAAACCAGCGGATGGAAGACCTCTCTCTCTGCCTCTATCTCTCTGTAACTCTGTCTTTCAAATAAATAAAATAAATCTTTAAAAAAAAATTACACCAGATCTTTTTCAAATGTTCTCAAAAACTTTTTTTATTTTTTTATTTTTTTTCATCTGTTTGAAAGGCAGAGACAGAGATCTTAAATCCAGTGGTTCACTCCCGGTATATCTGCAAGAGCCAGGGCTGGGCCAGGAGCTCCATTTGGGTCTCGCATGTGGATGACAGGGACTCAAGCATTTGGGTCTTCATCTGATGTCTTCCCAGGCCATTTAGCAGGCAGGTAGATCTGAAGTGGAGTAGCTGGGACTGGAAGTGGCACTCTGATATGGGATGTAGGTAACCCCAAGCAGCAGCTTAACCTGCTGGGCCACACACTTTTTCCTGTTTTTGTTTTGTGTTGCTTTTTCATACTGTATTTTATGAGATGGATCCTGATTTCACAGATGTTAAAATGAAAACAAATAGGCACCATAGAATTGATGAGACATGCCAGAAAACATGGAAATAAAGAAATCATACTTTTTCTGTAAATTCAATAAAAAGTCAATTTCATACTTTTTATTTTATTTTAAAATGAAATTGCATGATCCCATTTCTGTAAGACTGTGTATGTTGATCAGTGGTGTTTATCAATATTCATGAAGGTTACACTGGGTGATAGGGTTTGGGACAACTTTTAAGCTTTCATCCTTGTATTTTTATGTAGTGTTTGAATTATTTGTGATGTTCATTCATGATTTTCCAATGGTGAGTTTTCATTAAAAAAAGAAGACTAGAAACAAATATGCTATGATGTTAAGCATAGTTAAACTAATATGAATGGTTGTTTTTCCCTGTTCTTTTAATTTTCAAATTTGTTTCTAGAACAAATTGACTATTGCCCCTTAAACTAATATGAATGGTTGTTTTTCCCTGTTCTTTTAATTTTCAAATTTGTTTCTAGAACAAATTGACTATTGCCCCTTTTCAAGTAAAGATCACAAGAAAATTAAAAAGACATAATTAATGTGCCGCTTTGTTACGCTGCCGCCTGGTCACCAAGCATAGCCAGTGTAATTACGATGTCTCACTAAGGGAAATGGAACTTTTTGTAGGAGCCTTCATCTGGCTCCCACTTACCCACGTTGTCATTTCCTGCTGCCGTTGTGGAACCTGCCGTTTGCTGGCTGAGGACTGTGGGCACAGTATTTTTAGGTGAAGGTGGGCTCTTTAGGTGAGCATGCCAGGTAGGTCCAGCATTCTCGCAATAAGGAGACAGACCGTCTGCCCGGTGGCTTTCTGCTGTCGTAAAGCCCGCAGTCAGGAGGAGGCTCTGCGCGGCCCCTTGCAAAGTCACACACACCCTTTTGAAGCTCCTGAGTGGGTGAATGATGTCAGTGTGCATGCAGCAGCCGTGACCTTCTCTGGGGTTGTTTCCCTTTGCACATTTCAGGGTGCAAGTCAGAGACAGAGAAATCAAAGTTAACATCTTTGACATGGCCGGACATCCCTTCTTCTACGAGGTAAGAGAGCCTTTTTGAGCAAACCTTTTTCTAGTAATGTCGGGTCTGGGAAAAGATCCTGAATTATCTAAAAGAGCCACTATTCAAATCACATGTAAAATTAGGCAAATTTAGCTCATGTTCATGGCTGACCTTCTGAGCCTTCGCTGAATGAATACCCATTGGGGCCAGCATTGTGGCACAGCAGGTTAAGCCACCACGGTGACCCTGGCATCACAAATTGGAGTGCCAGTTCAGATGGAAGATCTCTCTCTGTCTCTGCTCTCTGTGTCACTCTGCCTTTCAAATAAACGAATTTTTAAAAAAGTAGCTGCCCATTGACCTATTATGCTGCCCCCTTAAGTAGGGGGAGGAGATCTCATTGCTGATGCTTCAGACACTTAGTGCGGCATTTTAACCTTCGAAGGAGGTCATCCCTTAGCCCAGGGTGTGGAAGGCGGTCACAGTCATAAGAGCTCAGTGGTGTGACTTCTTTCTCAGGAGGGTGCTAGAGTGACCTTTCTGCCCCAGAAGAAGCCACAGCAGCCCCACCTGCTCCTCCTTGCTGAGTATCGAGCCTCAGTAGCCCCCAGATGGGTCTCATGAACATTCTCTCTTGGTTTTTCCTTCCTGGGGCTTTTTCGTTTTCCCTAGGGTGGCTCACTGCTCTTTGGCCATTTTGCTTCTGCTTGCATGGGGTTTACTTTTCCCTTTATTTTGGGTTCTTGAGGTAGGACCTCCGGTTACTGATGTGCGTCTCTGCTTCTCTAATCTGTGCATTCACTGCTGCAGACTTCCTTCTCAGCAGGGCTTTAAGGGTATCTATCCACCAGTGTTGATGTACTGTATTTTTATTTTCATTCAATCAAGTGAATCTTTAATTTTCATGGAGACTGCCTTATGGATTACTTGCAGGGGTATTGTTTAGTTTCCAAGCATTGGGAGACTTTCCTGTTATCTTTCTGTTGTTGATTTCTAGTTTGACTCTGTCGTGATCAAAGAACACACTCTGTAATTCTTTGAAATGTGTTGAGGTCTGTTTCATGGCCCAGGATATGGTACATCTTGATATTTGTCTCATGGGCTCTTGATAAGAACGTGTCTTATGCTGTTGTTGGACAGAATATTCTGTAAATATCTGTTGTTTGCTTTGGGTCAGTGGTGGTGGTGAGTCCTTTTCATGCTGGCTGATTTTCTGTTTAATTGCTCAGTTCCTGAAAAGGGTGTTAATGTTTCAGACCAAAATTATCAATTTGTCTATTTCTCCTTTTGGTCTTGTTGGTTTTTGCTTCACATGTTTTGTGACTCTGCTGTTGGTCCATATACATTTAGGATTGCTGTATCTTCGTTACATGGTTTTATCATTAGATAATGCTGGTGTCTACTTTATTTGATTTAGTTATTTATTTGAGAGAGAGAGCACTCAAAGCACTCCCATCCTCTGGTTCACTCCCCAGATACCTGCCATGGCTATGGCTGGGCCAAGGCTGCAACCAGGAGCTGGGAACACAATCTCCCACATGGGTAGCAGGGACCCCACTACTTGAGCCATCACTGCTGCCTCCCAGGTTCTTTTTTATTATTATTATTTTTATTTGACAGAGTTATAGACAGTGAGAGAGAGACAGAGAGAAAGGTTTTCTTTCCTTTGGTTCACTCCCCTAATGGCCACTACAGCCAGCGCTGCACTGCGCTGTGCCGATCCAAAGCCAGGAGCCGGGTACTTCCTCCTGGTCTCCCATGCGGTTGCAGGGCCCAAGCACTTGGGCCATCCTCCACTGCCTTCCCGGGCCACAGCAGAGAGCTATACTGGAAGAGGAGCAACCGGGACTAATACCTGGCACCCCAACAGGGACTAGAACCCCGGGTGCTGGCGCCACAGGCAGAGGATTAGCCAAGTGAGCCACGGTGCCAGCCCTCCCAGGTTCTTTATTAGCAGAAAGTTAGAATTAGCAGCTGAAGCCAGGTATCAAACCCAGGTACTCCAGTGTGGAAAGTGGGGTCTTAACCACTGGGGTAATGCTCACTCCCAATTTTATCTGATGTTAATGCAGCCACTTTTGCTTTCCTTTGATTGATGTTTACATGATACATCTATTTCTATAATTTTATTTTCAACGCTAATGGAGATGATTTTTATAGACAGCAAATAGTTGGATCACCTTTTAAAATCTGTTATACCAATTTCTTTTTTTTAAAAAAATGTATATTTATTTATTTAAAAGGCAGAGTTACAGAGCAAACCAGGGACAGTAGAAGTTGGGGAGGGCGTAGTGGGAGAGATCTTCCAACTGTTGATTAACTCCTCAGATTGCCTCAACAGCTGGGGCTAGGCCAGGCTACAGCCCAGAGCCTGCAACTCCATCCAGTTCTCCCACATGGGTGCAGGGGCCCAAGGACTTGGGCCTCTTGCACTGCTTTTCCCAGGCACATTAGCAGGGACCTGGATTGGATGTGGAGCAACCAGAATCCTGACCAGCGCCCATATGGAATTCCACCAGTCCAAGCAGGAGCTTAACTGGCTGCACCACAATGCTAGTCCCCTATTATACCAATTCCTTTCTTTTAATTGGTATATTTAGACCATTTACATTTAATGTAATTATTGATACATTAGGATTTAAGTTTGCCATTTGTTTTTGTTTAATTCTTTATTTTTTAATTTCTCTTTTTTATTTATCCTACTTTCTTGTGGATTACTCGAACTCTTTGAATTTCATTTTGATTTGGCTGTAATGTTTCTGAGTGAATCTCTGGATTCAGCCTTTTCAGTGGATGTTATAGTTAAATTATATAGCATCACCGTCTACTGGTTTTACTTTTACAGTTTGAGTGTAGTCATCTTTCTTTCCTTGAGTTTCTCTCATCATCTTCCCATTACAATATTATTGTCTCAAATGTTTTCTTTATATACGTTCAGAACTGCATCAGAGAGGCCAGTGTTATCATGTGGTGAGTTAAGTTACTGCCTGTCATGCCAGCATCCCATATGAGTGCTGACTCGAGTCCTGGCTGTTCCACTTCTAATCCAACTCCCTGCTAATGTGCCTGGGAAAGCAACAGAAGATGGCCTGTATGTTTGGGCCCCTGGCACCCAGGTAGGAGACCTGGTTGGAGTTCCAGGCTCCTGGGTAAGACCTGACCCAGTCCTGGCCGTTGTGGCCATCTGGGGAGTGAACCAGTGCATAGAAGACCTCTCTTTCTCTGTCTCCTGCTCTCTCTCTGTAACTCTGCCTTTCAAATAAATAAGTAAATCTTCAATTAAAAAAAAAAAAAACACATCAGAGCACCTTAGTGTTTAGTTTTTGCACTGTCAAACAATCTATAAAACTTGGGAGAAGGAAATCCATTAGGTTCCCTATATTTTTGCTTACTCTGTTCTTTTATCCTTAATGTTCCAGGGTTCCTTTTCATATCCTTTCTGTTCTGAAAATGTCCTTTAGCCCTTCTTTGAGAGCAGGTCTGCTAGAGACAAATTTTCTTATTTTTTTAAGTTTTTTTTTTTCCTTAAGCTTTTATTTATTTGAAAGGCAGAGTTACAGAGAGAAGAGGAGAGACAGAGAGAGAGAGAGAGAGAGAGAGATCATTCATGCACTGGTTCATTCCCTAAATGGTCACAACAGCTGGGGCAGGGCCAGACCAACGGGTGCCCGTATGGGAGGCCGGCATTGCAGACTAAGGTTTAACCTGCTATGCCACAATGCCAGCCCCGCTTCCAGTATTTTTCTGGGGTAGGCATTCTGGGTTGATGGTTCTTTTCTTTCAGCACTTGAAAAATATTAGGCCTCTTGCTGGTGGCCTCCATGGTTTCTGGTGATTCATCTATTCTCATTCGAAATGGGTTTGTTTCCACATGGGAAAGGTGTCTTTTTCTCTGGCTCCTTTCAAGGTTTTTCCTCTGTCTTTGGTTTTTAGAGATTTAATTGTGATCTGTGTTGGCTTGGATTTCTTTACTTCCTGTGTTTTGCAGGTCTGCTGTTGGGTCCATATCCGGGTATATTATTTCACCACTGTATGGCATTCCTCTATTTTCTCTGCTCTGACATCTACTTGATCTAAGGTTAAAATGCCTGTTTGGGATTTTCTCAGCTTCTTGATTCTGTAGGTTTATGTTTCTTGCCACGTTTAGGAAGTTGTCAGCTATTATTTCTTTGAGTATCTTTTTCAGCTGCATCCTTTATCTCTTCTCCTTCTTTGGATTCTGATCTTTTGTTTTAACCCAACAAATCCTTGTGATGTCCCTGAGGCTCTATTCA
This sequence comes from Oryctolagus cuniculus, assembly GCF_051225735.1. Classification (NCBI taxonomy): domain Eukaryota; kingdom Metazoa; phylum Chordata; class Mammalia; order Lagomorpha; family Leporidae; genus Oryctolagus; species Oryctolagus cuniculus. The sequence goes on from NC_142868.1 coordinate 182,607,760, forward strand.
TTTTTAAAAATTAGCAAATTAATTAATTTATTGAAAGAGAGAGAGAGCTCTTTCAGTTGACAATTCATTCCTCAAATGCCTGTAGTGGCTGAAATGGGGCCAACACAAAGCCAGGAACTGAGAACTCAATCCAGTCTCCCACATGGGTGGCAGGAACCTTGCTACTTGAGATCATTTTTTGACAAGTCTTTTTATCTGTCTGTTGTTCAGATGAGATCATTCTTATTGTTACTGTTCTGCCTGCTGCCTCACTGATTCCACTGTCCCCTCTGTTTGCTGTTGAGGCCAACCTCTAAGTGATTTACTGTGGTTTAATCTACTGTACTGTATTTTATCTTTTTTTTTTTAAGGATTTATTTATTTATTTGAGAGGCAGAGGCAGAGAGAAAGAGAGAGAGAGAGAGGTCGTCCATCCGATGCTTCATTTCCCAGATGGCTATGATGGCCCAGGCTGGGCCAATCTGAAGCCAGGAACCAGGAGCTTCTTCTGGGTCTCCCACACGGGTGCAGGGGCCCAAGGACCTGGGCCATCTTCTACTGTTTTCCCAGGCCATAGCAGAGAGCTGGATCGGAAGTGGAACAGCCAGGACTTGAACCTGCTTCCATAGGGAGGCCAGCACTTCAGGCAGCGGCTTTACCTGTTCACCACAGTGCCGGTCCCTATTATATTTTTCAGTTCTAGAATTTCCCCTCTGCCTTTGCTGGAGTAGGTGAGTGGGGTGGGGGTGGGGAGTTAGTTTGTTCCGAAGTGGATTCTTTTCTGGAGTGGAGTCTGGCTGAGCTGCCCCTTGGGCTGCACAGTGCAGGCTTTTGTTGGGGTTCCTTGTACCACACCCACTGGCATTTCCAGTTGTCCTGCAGCTCCACATCTTAGATATGTGAAGCCCCAAACAAGCAAGCAAATAGTGAGGAAATAAAACCCGGAAACTCACCACCATGTCATTCCTTGGGTTCCAAAGGTCTAGCTTGTCTCCATCTTCTTTCTACCTTTTTAAAGTAAAAAAAAAACAAAAAAACCTTACATATAATATTCAAGATTTTTATTTGTACTCAGCAGGAGAAATAGAAATAGTACAAAACAAAATCTTTAATGGCTAGATAATCTTCTATCTTATGAATATACCCAAATATGTACATAACATGAATTCCTTTTAAATGTGAAACCTTTTAGTATGTTAAATCAATTTCACAAGCACCGAGTGCCGTCAGTGAAAAAAGCACAGAGCTCTAGCTGATCACAAATTCGACATAGGTTCTAAAGACCGGACGTGCTCATGTGAATTTTAGATTTCACTCAAATCATGTAGGTGGAGAGTTAGAAAATGGCTGAAAATGAATGTGGCCCAGGCCTCTGCTCACTGTGAGGTTTCTTTCTGCAGTACTCCTGATCAGTGGTCATGTTTCATTCACAAATATCTGTATGCCAGTTTTTGTATTAGACACTGGAAATGCAGAGTCCCTTCTCCTCGTGAAGTGCCATTGTGTTAGAGAAGCTGCATATTAAACAAATGACAGAATTCTTGGGAGCACTCAGTGTCCAGCTCTGACTTGTCTGGGTGGTCAGGGAACCCTGTTGCAGGAAGCAGCATTGAAGCTGAGAGGCGATGGGGAAGTATGTAGGTATACCCAGTGCAGTTTTGAGTGGTGCACATTGTCGGAGTGTGCAGAATGAGCATCTCTCATGATGGAGTCGTGAGCTAATCTGTCATGGTTAAAACCTCTACAATGGGGGCCAGCACTGTGGTGTAGTGGGTTAAGCCACTGCCTGCAGTGCTGGCTTCCCATATGGGTGCCAGTTAGAGACCCGGTTGCTCCACTTCTGATCCTGCTCTCTGCTATGGCCTGGGAAAGCAGTGGAAGATGGCCCAAGACCTTGGGCCCCTGCACTTGCATGGGAGACCCAGAGGAAGCTTCTGGCTCCTGGCTTTGGATCGGCTCAGCCCCAGCCATTGCAGACATTTAGGGAGTGAACCAGCGGATGGAAGGCCTCTCCCTCTCTCTGACTCTGCCTTTCTCTAATTTTGCCTTTCAAATAAATAAATAAATCTTAGAAACAAAACGAAACACAAAACCTCTACATCAGCAGCTTCTTCGTGAAGGCTGCCTTCTTTTGACTTCCACCATCATTCTGGCCTTGTTTTTAGAAGCAACACAGACTGAGTCTGTGCATCTACAGTAAAGCCTTTCTAATGTTTCTGAGTCTGCCCTTCTCCAGCTAAAGCATTTTTTATTCCTTCCATAGCCAGACCTGCCAATATCCTTTGTGGGTAATTTCTGGTTTGCTGATATGGGGCTGAGAACTGAATTCAACATTCCAGATCCTTCCTTACTAGCGGAAAACACAGCATTTCTGCTACTGTCTCTCACCAGACACAAAGATCCTGTTAAGGCAGCCTGCAATTGCAGTAGCTGTTTTTCAACAGCTTATAAAAATAGAAGTATAATTAACAGAAGCTTCTTGAAATCACTCCTTCACTGAGATAGCCTTGATCTGTCCTTTTTTTCAAGTATTTGGTGTCTGGCGCAAACCCTGCTTTTGTGACAACAGAGCTGTTAGTGTCATTCTAAGCCCCAGGCGGCACAGAGTCTGCCGCTGCCCAGCACACCCCTGGTAAAGCCCACAGCCGTTCCCAGGCTCCCCACTTCTTGATGTTCTTGGTGTCTCCTCCATCCAGGCTTCCCCTGTCACCAGCGCTCTGCAGAGGCAGGACAGATAGCAACCTCAGGGCAAATGTAGGGGGAGCTGCGGGGGGAATGACCTGCCTCTTACTGCCAGCTTTGCCTCCACGGGGCACCCAGTGAGGTCTGGGCTCGAAGGTCTCATAGAAACTTTCTGGGGCCTCAGCGACATTTAACTAACAGCTTTCGTTAGCCTACAAACTAGTTTGCTTTAAGAAATGATCCCTATTCCCTTAGCATCCTATGTAATGAAAGTTGGCTGTGGCAGATCTACCAGGGCTACCATTAGAAAGCCATTTCGGGGGCCAGCTCTGTGCTGTGATGTAGAAGGTTAAGCCTCTCCTGCAGTGCTGGCACCCACATGGGCACTGGCTCAAGTCCCAGTTGCTCCATTTCCAGTCCAGCTCCCTGCTGATGCACCTGGGAAGGCAGCGGAAGATGGCCCAAGTGCTTGGGCCCCTGTACCCATGGGGGAGACCCGGAAGAAGCTCCTGGCTCCTGGCTTTAGCCTGGCTATTGCAGGCTATTTGGGGAGTGAACCAGCAGATGGAAGATCTCCCTCTGTCTCCTCTCTTTATATCTCTGCCTTTCAAATAAATAAATAAATAATATATATATAATTTATATAAAGAAATTTGTATAAAGAAAGCCATTTTGGGGGACTAGAATAATGTACCTGTCAGGAACCAATGAGGCATCTGCTTTGACTTTTTCATTTTACAGAAGAGGAGGAAGCTAAGGTTTGGGGTAATGTTCACAATTCTGTAGCTAAGCCCAGATTTGAACTTGAGTCCTTGAGAGAGAAAGCCATTGAGCTTGCTTAATTCTGTTTTCACACACAGATCTCCCTCTGGGGAGCATGACATGGATTTTGTAATTCTTCCTTTTCCCTTTTGGCCTCTACATTTATTTTCTCCTGTGGCATGTGGCACCTCTTGATTAAACAGTGATCCCAAACACTTGTATTGGCAAGGCCCTGTGGGTGACATGGAATGGATGTGCTAAGATGCATGCTTTCATATTGCCTGTGGGCAAGTGGGGAAGACAGCTAGGTGTGCTGCTACCTGTGAACTGGGCTGGAAGTCTTAAGAGCATTGGTAGAAGTGCAAAGGACTGTGGTCTTCTGGGGCCCAGAGGCTACATGGGGTTTGACAGAGGTAGGCGGTGAGTTAGATGATGGGGAGAGGGCAAAAAAGGTCCCACACAAGACATAGTGTTATAATTAGTTAGCAGTAAAGAGGTGTCTGTCCCCAGATGTGGTTAGGAAACTAAAGGGCAGGTTTGGGGAAAGAGATTATCCAGTTTGAAGATTAGAGCATAAATGGAGGGTAAGACTGGGAAGGTTGGAGGAAGCACTTATCAGAAACTTTTTTTAAAAAAATTTATTTTTATTTATTTGAAAGATGGAGTTACAGAGAGGGGCAGAGATAGAGAGAGAGGTCTTCCATCCACTGGTTCACTCCCCAGATGGCCGCAACGGCCGGAGCTGCGCTGATCCAGAGCCAGAAGCCAGGAGCCTCCTCTGGGTCTCTCATATGGGTGCAGGGGCCCAAGGACTTGGGCCATCCTCCACTGCCTTCCCAGGCCAGAGCAGAGAGCTGGACCAGAAGTGGAGTAGCCGGGACTAGAACCGGCGCCCATATGGGATGCCGGTGCTTCAGGCCAGGGCTTTAACCCGCTATGTCCCAGTGCCAGCCCCGATTAGAAACTTTTAACTTCATTTTTTTAAAGACTTACTTATTTGAAAGCAGAGTTACAGAGAGAGAGAGAGAGAGAGAGAGAGAGAGAGAGAGAACTCTTCCATCTGCTGGCTCACTCCCCAAATGGCCACAACAGCCAAGGCTGAACCAGGCTGAAGCCAGGAAAAAAGAGCTTCTTCCAGGTCTCCCACGAGGGTGCATGGGACCAAATAATTGGGCCATCCTTTGCTGTTTTCCCAGGCACATTAGCAGGAAGCTGGCTTGGAAATGGAGCAGCCAGGACTCAACTGGCACTCACATAAGAGCTGCAAATGGTGACTTCACTGGCTACCACAGCACCAGTCACTTAGACTTCTTTTTAAAGAGTTTGACCTTTGGAGGACTGGCAGTGGACAAACACTGAGAACATTTCAGCCAGAGCTTTATGAAAATAGTTACGTTTGCTTAGCAGTCTTCCTAGGGCATTGACTTACAAGTTTCCTGGCAGCGGTGCAGCCAAACGATGACTGGAAATGAGAATGGGATGGAAGAGATCCGTACAAGAAATGTGCCAGAGCTGGTTTTTCCAGGACTGTTTGAATCTGGTAAACAGAAACAGAAGAGCAGAGGTCAGAGGTCACACCAGACTTTTGGCCCAAATGACTGAGAAGGATGCTACTTTCATGACCAGTGTTCAGCGAAGGAAAGGCTTAAGACAGTAAGTCAAGGACCTTCTGTTGTATACACTGCATGTGAGATTCCAACAGGCTGTTCCACTGGCAGAGTCCAGTGGTGACTAGAAAAGCAGGTTTGGAGCCAGTGCTGTGGCAGTGAGTAAAGCCGCTGCCTGGTGCCAGCATCCCATATGGACGCCAGTTCAAGTCCCAGCCACTCCACTTCTGATCCAGCCTACAACTAAAATGCCTGGGAAAGCAGCAGAGGATGGCCCAAGTACTTGGGCCTCTGCACCCTTGTGGGAGCCCCACAGGAAGCTCCTGGCTCCTGGCTTTGGGTTGGCCCAGCTCCAGCCATTGCAGCTATTTGGGAAGTGAACCAGTGGATGGAAGATCTCTTTCTGTGTCTCTCCTTCTCTCTCTCTGTTTCTCTCTGTAACTCTTTCAAATAAATGAATAAATCTTAAAAAAAGGGTGGGGGAGAGTCTGGCACTGTGTCATAGTGGGCTAAGCCTCTGCCTGCAGCACCAGCATCCCATATGGGAGCCGGTTTGAGTCCGGGTGCTCTACTTCTGATCCAGCTCTCTGTTATGGCCTGCAAAAGCAGTGGAGGATGGAGGATGGCTTGGGTCCTTGCACCCACGTGGGAGAACCCGAAGGAGCTCCTGGCTCCTGGCTTTAGATCCGTCCAGCTCCAGCTGTTGTGGCTGCTTGGGGAATGAACCAGTGGATGGAAGACCTCTCTCTGTCCCTCTCTCTGTAACTTTGCCTTAAATAAATAAATAAAATCTAAAAGAAAAAAGAAATGCATGTCTGAAATCTGAGATGAGGACTCATGTTGGAGAGTCTCGCAGTTGAAACTGTGCAAGTGGTTGATGTTGCTGGTTGGAAGGAAGGATTCAGAAAGAATGGAAGAGAGCTCAGGGCATTTGGGAAATGAGCCAGAGTAAGAGCAATGGAGAGAAAAGGAGTTGATGGAAGAAGGACAATTTGAAACCTGGAGGGTGTGATGTATGGGAGCCCAGGCGGCCAGAGCCTCGGGGAAGGATGCCCACTGTTAACTACAGCCCAGGGCTAAGGAAAGGAGCAGGCACACTGCCTGTCGTCATCATTTTAAGTCCTTTCTGGTGATTTTGGTTTTAATTGTAGGGAACAGCTTCTTAGGTTTCTGTGAAGGAGCAGGCAGTCCCATTCCTGGTCTAGGTAGCAGGTATCAGAAACACCCACCAGATGTGTTTAGCAAGCTGTCTTCATTGGTCACTGCAGAGCCAGTGTGCGTCTGAGCGTGTCCTGGGATTTTGTGGAAAGGACATGTAACAGATGGATGGTCTGTGGCAAGGTTCTTGCTGGAATTTTGACTCCCTTCCTGCAGCCCCTTCTATCAGTGCTGCTCACCCCCGCCCCCAACCCCTTGTTGCTTCTGCCGCTTTGGTGTGCCCTGTTCTTCTTGGCTGCCTGTCCCAGCACTGTAGATTGGCCCAGAGGCGAGTTGCCGTTTCTAATGTAACAGCCAAGACAACGCGAGAGTGAACGCAAGGAAGAGAGAGAGAAGACACTGGTACGCTCTGTTTCCCAGGCACCATGCTGAATGCTTTGGCCTTCTTCGTCTTGTGTAATCGGCACAGTGATGCTGTGAAGGGAGTTGTGTTATCCCCCCTTCCAGATAAGGAAACTGAGGCTCAGAGATGGTAATGACCTGCCCTAGGCTGTACGATTAGGAAGTGTGCGCCCACATGCGCGTGGCCCCGGGCTGTGCCCGTTTCCCTTCCTTCCTGCCGGGGCTCTGAGTGTGGGGTTCTGGATTTGGGGCAGCGACCCGAGAGGGAGGCTCTGCCTGGCTGTGCTGCTTGTGTGTGAGTGGCTGTACCCACGGCCCGCACCTGCGCCGCTGTTGCCTCAGTTCTTTTCACTTGTTCTCTCACCTTGCTCGTTCTTCCTAAGGAGAACTTTATGTAGTGTGTTCTTTCATGGTCGCACAGTAGCAGTTCAGGACTGATGGCCTCCGGGCAGTGGGACAGGAGGTGAGGAAGGCTGGGAGAGGAGGTCATTGCTTTCCGCACTAATAGATTTCTTTTCTATTAGTTACTCGTTTTATAAAAAGTCCTCTAGAGACCAGTAGACACTGAAATACGGCAGATATTGTGAATAAACAGAGCAACTTTGCTAAGCTAATGAACTCACAAAGTCACGCAGCCTCCATCTCACGCGTGTGTCCTCTTGTCTGAAGGTCCGGAACGAGTTTTACAAGGACACCCAGGGGGTGATCCTGGTCTACGACGTGGGGCAGAAGGACTCCTTTGATGCCCTTGATGCGTGGCTGGCAGAGATGAAGCAAGAGCTCGGGCCTCATGGAAACATGGACAATATTATATTTGTGGTGTGTGCCAACAAGGTAACTGCTCTGACGGTGATACGTCACGTTCTGAGGGAAGGCTGCGGCTCTGCGTTTGGGGACAAATACAAAGATTACTTATTCTGTAATAGAAGAATCAACCACCTTTTGTTCCTCAGACAAAAGACAAAGGAAAACCAAACTCCAAACCTCGTATATCCAGATTTTATCTCCTTTTCCCCTGGTGCCGTACTTGGGGAAGGGTGCTGGTGACTGAGCAGCAGGAGAGATGGAGCCTAATAACCCCTTTCTTACCTAACTAGGGGTGCGTGGGGGGTATGAAAATGGTGGTCCCTGGGGAATGGTAGATGTTAGGAAGCCGCTCTCACAGAGTGAGTGGCAGCTATTTCCCAAGAAAGTAAAAAGTGCTGTGGTCCCAGAAAAAGCTCAGTGTTTCCCAGAAAATCAGCCTACAGTCAGTAGTTTACATTCAGTATTTTTAGTCCCTTTTAGTCCTGATAGTCTTACACACTGGCGCTGGGGTTCATTAAGGAGGCTCTGTCTCAGTAAAGGATTGACAGAGGCCTCACTGGGACAAGGCTGGAATCCTCTCTGCCACAACTGTCTGTTTCAGATCGACTGTGCCAAGCACCGCTGTGTAGATGAAAGTGAAGGGCGCCTTTGGGCTGAAAGCAAAGGGTTCCTGTACTTCGAAACTTCGGCACAAACTGGAGAAGGAATCAATGAGATGTTCCAGGTAACCCAGCATTTGGTTGTTTTAAGGTTTGTGTCTAGGCCAACCATGCCAATTTGTAGTTCAAATTATAAGAAGCAAGAAATAGGAGTTTCTCGTTAGAATAACCTCTTCACAAACAAGCTGGTGAGAGAGAGCGTGCATGTGTATGAGAACGATATGGCTTCTGTCTGTTTAGACGAGACCTGGATGATCATCAGTATCACCTGAGGACATTCTTCAAAACACAGACTTTCAGTCTGGAGATTTATTAGAGCTTAATGTCGCAATAGAGCCTTAGAGTCTGTAGTTTGAAAAAGTTCTCCAGGTGATTCTGAAGATCAGTTGTTTAACAATAGTTATTATACTGCTTACGTGGAACAAAGATTTTCTTCAAAACCACCTTTAGTTAGTGGTGTCACATTTGTATGCATAGTAAAATGGAAGCAGTGCTATGGCAAACAGCTTTGCCACAGCTAATCTAATCCTATCTCACAGCCCACAGGGATGCGTTTAGAGAACAGGAGGCCACCATTGCAGAATCCAGCTATTTACATGTGAAAATGAGGTCTCTCCAGCCAAACAGGCAACAGAGGGATGTGTTCTCGTTGCAGTCTGAATAGGTGGTCACGTCTTAAAAACCTACTAATCTGGAGTAACGTTAAGGAAGAAAGCTTTTTAAAACAATAAGTTATAAAGTCAGCTCTTTAATTATAGATACATTTGGAAGTAAGGGTGGCATGAATAATGTATTTTCTTCCTATGAATATATCTGATATTTTGGGAATTTTTAGCATTTCAAGTAGTATAGCTTATACTATAAAGAGCTGTTCTTAATTACTGAGTAGGATTGTATTTCATCTTTCATGCTGAATTTCCTTCTCATAAGATGGCACTCCTCCTACTAGAAGACAGGTTTCGTCTTTGACTGACAGGCTGAATTCGGATCAGCAGCTTCTCTTCCAGGATCAGAAAAGGTTGATGTTGGCTTGTCATGGTTTCTCTTCTTCTCAGTACACAGGCCTATCTGAGTTTGCACCGCTGTCTGTGCAATGATTCTTAACCATTTGGGTGGTATTGTACAATCTGGAGAGATTTACATGTCTCATCTCATTTGAGACTCAACAACAATGTGTGGCAGGTGTTACTCTCATTCTGTGTAAGAGAGTCTCAGGGTAGAGAGTGGCTTGTCCGGGGTGCGATAGCTGGGGTTACCTCTCTTTCAGCACTTTACAAACATCAGGCCCTTCTCTTCTGCTGATGTTACGTCCCATGAGGCGTCAGTGTCCGTTCTTACTCTTATTCTCTCTCTACACAATGACCTTTTCTTCTCGCTGGTTCTTTCAAGAGTTTCTCTTTATCCTTGGTTTTCAACAGCTGAACTGCGATGTGCTAAGGTGTGGTTCTCCTCACGTGTGCCTTATTTCGGATTTGTTGAGTTTCTAAGATTGGTAGTTTGGTGTTTTTATTTTACTATTATTTTTTCAAATATTTTTCTTGGCCCTGTTCTCACTCCCTTTTCCTTCTTAGGTTCCAATTACATGTATGCTAGACTGTTTGTTTCTGTCTCACAGTACCTGAGGCCATGTTTATTTTTCTCTTATTTTTTCCTTCATTTTTCAGATTGCCTAATTTCTATTGATTGCACTTAAAGTTCATTGACAGTCTGCTGTTAAGCTCACCACGTACAATTTCCAGCTCAGTACTTTTTAGTTCAGCAGTTTGCATTTGGTTCTTTTGTATGGTGCCCAGTTCTCTGCCAAGATTCTCTGCCTGCTCACCCATTATATTTTCCTTTAATTCTTTGGACATACTTTCTTTTACTTCTTGGAAATAGTTATAATAGCTGTTTTAAAGTGTCTGATAACTCCAGTATTTGAACCACCTTAGGTTCAATTTCTGTTGACCATTTTTTCTCCTGTCTATGAAAAAATTTTCATATTTCTTTGAGTAGTGCTTTTTAGTTGAGCATCAGAATGTGTGGACACATTATAGAGACTCTAGATTCTTTTGTCTTTCACAGAAGAATGTAGATTTTTTTAAAAGAGATTTTTGTATTTATTTATTTACTTAAAGGGTAGAGTGACAGAGAAGGAGAGAGAGGCACACACACACACACAAACACACACACACACACACAGAAAGAGGATCTTCCATCTGCTGGTTCACTCCCCAATACCCACAACAGCCAGGACTGAAACTGGGAGTCCTAAACTGTCCATCTGAGTCTCCCACGTGGGTGGCAAGGATCCAAGCACTTGGGCCATCACCTGCTGCCTTCTCAGGCGCATTAGCAGGAAACTGAATTGGAAGCAGAGGAGCTAGGACTCCAGCCGACACTCTGATATGGCATACAGGCATCCCAAGCAGTGGCTTCCCCTGTGTGCCACCAGGCCTGCCCCAAGCTTGGGGATTGTGGTTTCAGGAGGCGACTCAACAACTGGCAGGTTACAATGAACTTGTGGGCTTGATTTTTTGCTTTAGTAGCAAGGACCTGAAGGAAACCCAAAGTAATTTCCTCGCCTTTCTAAAGTGACTCTTTCACATATCTTGTCAGTTATTGTGTTTGGATTTTGATAGGATGAGTCTAACTTGTCAGGCACATCTAGGTGCTGGGGTGTTAATGCAGTTGAAGGCAATCCCTTCCCTTTGCAAGGTCAAATTCTAGTGTCCTCAGGACAGCTCTGCCCCTGGCACCACCAGACCTCTGGTGTATTGGTTTTGTTCCCAACCCCATAGCAGCTGTTGTCTGGTGAGCTCAGGTGTGTGTAGATAAAGCCTGGCCTACAGCATACACTTAAGGGGACCTCCCACATGGACTCGGGTGCAGCTCTGCATGGCTCTGCTCCCTCCAGTGCCCTAGTCTGCAGCTTGTAGCCACTTCAGCATCTCACACTCTGATCGCCACCTTCTTAGCTTGGTGGGACTTTGTGTTCACTCAACGCTATTGATCTCTGTGACGTAATCAGGAAATGGAACTCAGGTAGGGAACCAGGTGATCTGGGGGCTCCTCTCTTAGGCAGTGTCTAGTACCTGGTGTTGTCCACTGCTGGCAAACAGTTGCTCATCTGTCCAGTTTGGTAGTGGTTTATGGCAGAGGATCTGGCCTGTACCCTTTAGTTTGTTGTAGCTGGAACTGAGATGTGAAATTGACGTGGGCTTTTGACTTCAGTCCTAGTGTTGTGTATTTCAGACCACAGCTTGTCTCTGTAACCATGTCTGTTCTGAATGTATATTCCTGCCTTGGAAATCTGTATTTCAGATGAACCCTAAGGCTAGAGGAAAATCTTACTGATCCAAAACATATCTGAGAACTGTGTTCCCTTTTGGTTGGCTGTTATCCTTTAGATTAATCTTGAGTTAGGGCTAAATAGAAAGACTAACAAAAGTATCAATACACCTTTCTGTAAGTAAGTACTTAGAAGTAGTGCTTTCCTGCTAGTTCGATGAAAGATTTGTTTTTCACTGACTTGAAAGACGCGTTATGCCAGCAAGGAGCTCAAGGGGACCCTCTTTTGTCTCCATCTCCAGTGGTTTTCCTTGGACATCCCTTCTCATACACCAAGGCTGCTCTCCTTGTTAGGTTACCAAGTTGATTTGCTGTTACTAGAGATAATAAAGACAAAACTAAAAGAAAGAGGAAATTTTTAGAAGATATTAGGAACTATAGAAGAATGTGAAAAAGAAGAGGAGGAGCTTAGAAAGAAGCTGAGAGAAAAGGAGATATGTCAGTTTAAAAGCAGCTGTAGTGTATTAACATTTTGAGTAAGGTTATCCAATAATAGTAACATTGCACAGAGCATGAAACATTGGTAAGAGGAAAAAATAGTTTTCACTTTACAAAAGACTCATAAGCGTGCAGAGAATGTGAAGTTTTCAGAAAAAGGAAAGGCCATAAGCATATGAAAAGATACTAGTTTTTATTAACATTAAAGAAATGCAGATCAACACTGTAAGATGTGTGAGAAGATGTGTAAGATGTGTAAGAAGTGTGATAATGCCTCGGCTCACCGGGCGTCTGTGCAAACAGGAAGGAACTCCCTACGCCGTGATGGGGCGTGAGCGGGACAGCCTTTCCAGACGACAGCTGTCAAGAAGTAAAGTGCACTTAGATTCTTACTCACCAGTTTTGCTTTTAAGAATTTGTCCTAAAAGCCGTAGCCCCACAAGCACACAGAGCTAGACACACACAAATATTCACTGAAGCACTGCTAGTAGTGACAAACAGGGGACACTGACTTGTCACGAGTGGGGTTGCTTAGCTGCCGGGTATATGCCCAAACGACTTCATCAAGTGTATCAAGGAGTTCCACCGTGTTCATGGCAGCACTGTCCAAGGTGTCCACAAGCAGATGAATGGACAAAGAAAATGTGGTGTGTGTGTATATACACACACACACAATGGGATACTCAGCTATAACAAAGAATGAAATTCTACCATTTGTAGCAAAATAGATGCAACCAGAGAACATTGTGTTGAGTGAAATAAGTTGATCCCAGAACAACAGATACTGCATGTTTTCCCTTATGTGTGGGAGCCAACATTTTTAAAAAGAAAAAAGAGGCCGGCGCCGCGGCTCACTAGGCTAATCCTCCGCCTAGCGGCGCCGGCACACCAGGTTCTAGTCCCTGTTGGGGCGCCGGATTCTGTCCCGGTTGCCCCTCTTCCAGGCCAGCTCTCTGCTGTGGCCAGGGAGTGCAGTGGAGGATGGCCCAGGTGCTTGGGCCCTGCACCCCATGGGAGACCAGGAAAAAAGCACCTGGCTCCTGGCTCCTGCCATCGGATCAGCGCGGTGCGCAGCGCGCCGGCCGCGGCGGCCATTGGAGGGTGAACCAACGGCAAAAGGAAGACCTTTCTCTCTCTCTCTCTCACTGTCCACTCTGTCAAAAAAAAAAAAAAAAAAAAAAAGGTCTGTATGTATCAGTATTGCTGCAAATACAATTCTGTAAAACTTTGTTTTTTACCTTTGTCAAACCAGTGGTTATGAATGTTATACTACTATTGGAAAAAAAAGACTAGAGTTGGTTAAATAAATTATGGTACAGCCATTTAGTAAGATACTGAGGGGTCACCAAAAGGAACAAAGAAGGTGTCTGTGTGTAGCCGTGAGAAGATTCCAGAATGTGTTACTACGTGTACACAAGGTGCCTAGCTGAGTATTCCCTCTGACCTCTTTTATGTAAATGTTTGAAAAGTATAGTGTATATATCCTGGTATAGTGATAGAAAATTTTTCTGGAAGGATATTCAAAAAAACATTAACAGTGATTACTGAGGAGTAGGGAGACACGACTTTCATTTCACACTGTTGTTTACTGTTTGGCTTTTTCTGACAGTGTTCATCTCTTACTTTTTCACCTCAAGTTTTCTGAGAGTAAGGCTATTTTTATTTTTAGTCTTTGTACTTGCTCTGTGTTAAAATATATGAATATTTAGATAGTATACAAAGAAAAGTCTTCCAAAGTACATATTTACTTTATTCATGACTTTGAAGAGTTATTGGAATACAATCAGAAGTCTTTGAGTTGCTGCTTGAAAGGAATTCTTATTTCCACAGTCAGTTCTACTCTCGGATGTGTTTTCTTCTTGCAGACCTTCTATGTATCCATAGTTGATTTATGTGAAAATGGCGGGAAACGTCCTACCACGAATAGCAGCGCTAGTTTCACCAAAGAGCAAGCAGACACCATTCGCAGAATTCGAAGTAGTAAAGACAGCTGGGACATGCTGGGAGTCAAGCCTGGGGCCTCAAGGTAAGCGGTGCTCTAGGACACGCAGTGCTGGGTCCCCAGAGAGACCTGGTCACCAAGGTTACAGTGCGAGCTGTCTTCCAGCGCTAGAAATATAAAGTCGCATGGGAATGCATTAAGTGGGTGATTCTGCCTCATTAGACCACCCGCATACCTAAGAACAAAGCAGAGAGCCCGGCTGCCTGCTGGAGAAGCAGGGCACGTGTCTGCAGTACAGGTACAGAGGCAGGCGCTCTGCGGCAGTCTGCTTGAAGCAAGAGCCTTGAAGCTAATGTAATCTTTTTACAGACTTACAAAAGGGGATTCTGAAATTACAGAATTTTAGAGAAGAAAGAATGTTAGCAGTCAACTTATCAAACTGTTCGTCGGGACCTGGGACCCAGTGTGGTTGAACAGATTCACGGGCCCTAGAGTTGGAGGTAGAATTGGTTCTTGACCCTGGGACAGCGTGTGTCTGTCCATCTCTGCCTCTATCTTCCTCAAAAATTCTAAAAGTTCTTCATCCGTGTGTGTAGTTAAGTTGTTCTGTTTTAGCCAAAAGAATTATTCAGGAAGAAAAGAAATATAACCACTATTCTTTGATGCTTGCTTAAAAATAAGTTATTATTCCGTATGGTAATATAACTTAATTATATAATACTACTGTTGCTACACATGTTATAATTTCAAAGAGTCTTATTTTGTGCTATAACTCCCCTCCCCACGTTTCTCCCTTCCTACTTGTTTACCTTGATTTCCACAAAGGAAAAAGTGTGTCTTGGAATTACCTTTTCAGCGCCAAAAACTCTCAGTATCTCTTCTGCATTTTGGTCTCTAGCATATCTTGGAGCCAGAAGGAAAGAGGGGATGCGGGAGGAAGACCGTTAACTAGTGCTCACTAAAGTGCCCGCAAGGTCGAGGATGCTTTAAGCGTGTGTAGGGACTCCCATGGCCTCATGAGTATAGCCACGAACTGTACCATATCTTTCAAATGTCCTTTTCAACCTTCATAATCCCATTCTAAATTCTTCTGTGTCGTCTCCAGTGGATAGTGGCTGTAGAATTAAGAAACTGTGACTCGGTCTACTTATTAATGAACTTAGAACAATATTTATTAAGGAAAAAGAAAGTTGGTTCCTTGTTTATTCACTTTGGTTCTTTGTAATCTTCCAGAATACCCTTGACCCACTGGTTCTATCAACCTAATTTTGTGCAGCATTGAGCACATTTGGGAAAAATCTTAAAACATTTTTCTCCATAAGTTGCAGAGTGTTTTGATATTTGTTCACTGCACCTGAGTGTACTGTCCTTCAACTTTAAGAAAACCTTCATCTTAGGCGGAACTCACATACTCATTTTAAACCTGAATCAGTCATGTTTCCCCAGACTTTTCCTTGAGAGACTCCCCTGCTACCTAGACATTTGAAAGGCACTTGGGGCGGAGGACCAGGCATAGCTGACCCGAATGAAGGTGGACACTCTTCCCAGGAAGCAGAGCGGGAAGAGACAGGAAGAGACAGGGTGCTGCACCCAGGCAAGGAAGAAGCCTGGCACTTCAGATGTTTTCAGGGAGGAAACCTATCATTCTTGTTGCTACGTGAAACTTATACATGTAGGGAAACGACACGTAAGCTTCAAGTTTTGTTATTTCTTTGAAAAGCAGAATGACAGATACCCCCCCATCCTTTGGTTCATTCCTCAAATGCCTGCAACAGCTGGAGCTGAGCCAGGCCAAATTCAGGAGCCAGGAACTCCTCTGGGTCTCCCAGATGGGGCAGGGACCCAAGTACTTGAGCCAACACCTGCTGCCTCCAAGATGTGCACTGGCAGGAAGTTGGAACAGAGCAGGCACTCCGGTGTGGGATCCATCCTAAGCAGTGTCTTAACATTGCACCAAACACTCATCCCCTTTACATTTTTTTTTTTTTAAGATTTATTTATTTGAAAGAAAGAGAGAGAATCAGAGAGTCAGAGAGAGATCTTCCAACTGCTGGTTCAGATGGCTTCAACATCCGGTGCTGGGCCAATCCAAAGCAAGGAACCAGGATCTTCTTCCAGGTGTCCCATGTGGGTGCAGGGAGCTAGATCAGAAGTGGAGCAGCTGGGACTTGAACCAGTGCCATATGGGATGCCAGTGCTGCAGGCAGCAGTTTACCCACTATGCCACTACACTGCCCCCCCCTTAAGATTTTTTTTAATTTATTTGAAAGATGGGAGTGGTGGTGATAGCTATCTCCCTATGTGCAAGATTAAAACAAAACTCTGGATTGTTCTATGCAGAGAAAGCAGCCAGAGCCCCTGAATGTGTGCCTGAGTCATGGAAAAATCTGGTTTTGGCCTCTCCAAGTTGGCATATAAAACTTTGCATCACATCCCAGGTACCAAAGTGCGCTCCTTATTTGGAGAACCAAGTCAGAAACCCCTGTGATAAGAAATCAGGCAGCACATCATATGTGTGCATTTAAGATGCTGGAACCCTGAGATACAAAAGGAAGGTAGGGAATAAAACCAGCCAGTGGAGGGGCCAGCGCTGTGGTGTAGCAGGTAAAGCCACCGCCTGCAGTGCCAGCATCCTGTATGGGCGCTGGTTCAAGTCCCAGCACGGTGGCATAGCAGGTAAATCCACCACCTGTAGCACCGTCATCCCATATGGTACCAGTTTGAGTCCCGGCTGCCCCACAGTCCCGGCTGCTCCACTTGCGATACCGCTCTCTGCTGTGGCCTGGGAAAGCAGTAGAAGATGGCCCAGGTCCTTGGGGCCCTGCGCCCACGTGGGAGACCCAGAAGAAACTCCTGGCTGCTGGCTCCAGATCAGCCCAGCTCTGGCCGTTGCGGCCATTTGGGGAGTGAACCAGCGGATGGAAGACCTCTCAGTCTCCCTCCCTCCACCCCCACCCCCGCCTCTGCAACTCCACCTTTTAAATAAATCTTAAAAAACAAAACAAAACAAAACAAAAAAACCATCTGGTGGAGTCTGAACTTAATCTGACGTGGGAATGGCTGGGCCCTTGGAGGAGGAGGAAGAGGAGGAGGACCGGTGGCCAGGCCCTGCTTTTGGAGGCGCTCAGTGCCTGGAGCGCTCCTGGAGCGCCGCTGGTTCGCGGTGACTGCCTCTGGAGAAGCCTGGCTGCCCCTGTACCCCGGGCTAGCGCTGACCCCTCTCTCGTTTCTTCCCTGGTCCCTGCACGCTCCCTGCACGCCTCAGCTGCCCCTCCCAGCGCCTCCCCTGGCCTCGGAGGCCTCACGTCAGCCCCTTTTCTCTCCCCCTCCTCTCCTGGGTGCATGTTTGCTCGTCCTGCCAACCCCGTTTATTATCGCTCACCTTCCCTGTTTGCTTCCACAAAGTCCTTCTCCTAAGCTGCCCTGCTCCTGCCTTGGCGATTTCGCAGCACCACTCTGTCAGGGAACACCTAGCACCTGTTTATCAAGCCGGGGCGAGGGAGTGCTTGGCCAGCCTCCTTCCCTGTGGGCACACCGGCCAGCTCTGTGCCCTCCTGGCTTCCGCCCTTTCAGAAGCCGTCTCCAGGGCGCCCTCTGCCGGCCCCAGGCCTCCATTCCTTCCGTCCGCAGAGGGGCCCCTTGCTAAGCGTTTCCCTGGCGTTTCTGTACTCACTGTGCATGGGTTACTTCCTCTGCTCTTGTATTACACGCTTACTGCCTGTGGCTTGTCTCCTAGTCTTGTAGCCCGCCCATGGGTGCCGCGGGAGACCTGGCGGGTGTCCCCACGGCCCGCGTGCGGGGCCGGGCGGCACTGACGGAGCGGCTGTCTTCACAGGGAAGAAGTCAACAAGGCGTACCGGAAGCTGGCTGTGCTCCTCCACCCCGACAAGTGCGTGGCGCCCGGCAGCGAGGACGCCTTCAAAGCGGTGGTGAACGCCCGGACCGCCCTCCTGAAGAACATCAAGTAGCAGGCGGGCACTGCAGGGTGGGCCTGGCCAGCCCTGGGCGCCGCGTGCCCCTCGTGGACACTTTCCGGAGAGCGGCGGGCAGAGCAGCGCTCGCACACGCGTCCCGGCATCTTAGCATGCAGTGCGACTCCACTCTTGGCCTTGTAGGCTCTGGGACTGCAGCGCCCGGTAGGCGCCTGGGGCGGCCTGGCAGGCAAGCTGCTTCTGTCGCAGTGCGTTCTTGGGGGGACTTTAGCCATCGGTCTGTCATTAGCGAGTTCCCGGCCGCCCTTGGGAAGTGAGGCCAGACCCATCCCGCTGTGGAGAAGCAAGCCAGTCTGGAGAGCACCTGCCCCTGGGGACCGGCAGCAGCGCCCGGACGGGAGTCTGCGGGTCACACCTGGGGGTGGTGCACACCCTGTCACGGGAGAGACCAGCCTGGCGCGGCCACGTGTGCGCTCTGACAGCCCAACCCCGCCCCCAGGCTTGTCACTCGTTCTGCATCGTTGGCCACAGGTGGAGGAGGCAGCCAGGCGCTCCCCACGCCGCCCTCTTGTTTCTCACCGTTGGCTCCCTGTTTCTCTCTGCCTCTTCCCTGCTTGCTGTTTCACACGCCCCATCTCGTCCATGTGGTTGAATCTCTGGTTTCTTGCCATGGTCTGGGCTCCCAGTTGCTAAAGAGGAATGTTCTTAAACTGTAGCCCGCGGGAAAGAGGTTCCCTGAGAGACACGGGGTCTCTGGCCACGCCTCCTCCTCGGCATACAGGGGTGGCTGGAGAGCGGGGTCGGGCCTGGCGATTCTCGCTGCACTGCAGGGCACCTCTGGCTGGTTAGCATCTTTCTTACCTCTTTGCTCTCCTTACATGACCCGTGTTTTTAGCTGTAACCAAACTGCACTAACAGGGCTTGCAAGCACGTAGGATGTTACAGTGCCGTGAGTTTTAAACAGCCAGCCCATGCTGATTGTCGGATGGGTGCGCCTGGCTCTGAGAACAGAAGCTGCCTCCTTGGGGTCCGCGCGCACTGCGAGCCCATGGGGCTCTTGCCTCTCCCAGAGCGGCTTCACTTTGCACGGCTGTACTCGGGCTGCACTGCGCTTGCTGCCAGGAACAGGGAGTGTCCATCTCTGGAACCAAAAATGAATGACCTGAGATCTGGTCTGTGACTCCTTGTGGGATTTCCCTCTGGCTTCATAACGAGCTTCTGGGTCCGTGGGACTCCAAGCCCAGGTTGCTTGGAACCTAACTTTTGCTCACAGTCCTCAGCATGCCTCAAACAGAGCTGTTCTCAGAACACAAGGCCAGAAGGATCACAGATGGTGATGACAGCCCAACCTGACGTGACAACACTGAGTACGTGACCGTGTGAGCCTGGTGCCGTTCGTACTGTTATTAAATATAGGGGGGCCTCAGAAGTTCATGGAAAATGTGTATTGTCTGCAAATTCCCCTTTTCCGTGAACTTTTTGAAGCCCCTCCTGCTGACTGGTCACCTCATTCACCCACAGTGAGCAGATGACCGGCCAAGCAGACTCCCGGGCCCCGACCTCGTCCTCCGGGTGACTGCGCGGGGCTCTTAGGCCCTGGGACTCCACACCTTCCCGACTGCCGTAAAGGAGGGCTACACTCAGCTTCATTATGCAAGAGGAGTAGTAAAGTTAAAAAATTGAGCTCCAGGGGCCTAGAATTCTCATTTCCATAATCCTTAAAAGACAGAATATTAAGAAATAGCAAAGCATGGTTTGCAAGAAAAATTGTTCCAGTACTAACTTCATGCAAAACTTTACAGATCTCTATGCATTAACTTAAATTCTTGGTGCAAAACATGGACATTGTAGTTCAGCCTGATTAAAACTTGTGCCAGTTGGGATTTTAAAATACATCAGTGAAAAAATCAACTAGCAGAATAATTTCAGTGACTGAAACAACTTTTATAGAGAATCTTGCTTTAAAAACACAATGAAAAATTTTGAGCAGCAATTATTTAAAAGAAGTAGCAGCCTCGTCTTCCATATGGCGAGTCACCAGGAGGTAACAGGTTTTCGACGTGTTGGAAATCCTGGAGGCGTTTCCCATTGCCGGCCCAGCCCACCCAAGCACTTTACAACGCACCCTCCTTCTGTTTCTTCCTTTTTGTGCCTTCTTTTGAATTGGTATCTCAACTGTCAGTATTGTGTTTACGTTGGCATTGTCGTCGTATTTCCTCACGTAAGTGTGTACTTGGTTTTGTGAGCCTGGACACTGAGAAGTGCAGACCTGAGGTGTCCCTGTGTCGCCACCCACGACGAGTCGCTGTCATTCTGCAGACTGCACACCATTCTTCAAGTCTTAGTTAACCTCAGGACGCTTAACTAGTGTGATCTCATGTATTGAATTCTCCACCGGTAATATTTCTGTCTGCCTACCAGCTAGTTCCTAATGAGCCATAGATGAGGGAGCTGGGAGGCTGACGGACAGCCCGAGTCAGCCGCCAGCGCAAGCTCCGAGTCGGTCAGGAAGGAGCTGTCCCTCGTAGAGGGCCCTCGGGGGCTCGGGTAAAGGGGACGGGCAGCCAGGAGCAGGTGGCCTTTTGAGCGACAGCGCTGTCTCCCAGCAGTGCCAGTGCTCCCGCCCCGGCACCCCTCCAGCTCACTCTGAGTCTGCTGATGCTTTTGTGAAACTCTTGAAAATGAATTTAGCTGCAAGACAGAGCTAACCACCTTCCACTGTCAGCTTTGCAAAGCCACGCGTGGCCCATATGTCTCATAACTGGTATTTAGCACAATTGTAGGCACAGGTAACACTGTTTATGCGTTGTTTTCCATGAAGCATTTCCAGAGACGACAAACGCTTACTCGTGTGTGTGGGTTGTGAGATTGTGTCTGACAAGCAGTGTGATACTGAGCTGTGCAATAGAGGCCCTGCGGGCGAGGTGGCTTTGTTGGAAAGTCTTGGCTTGGGCTGGCTTCCCACGGTGGCTGCTCCCTGGGCATCCCTCCCCTTTGACTGTGAATGCAGAGTCTGTTAAACAAACGAAAAAACCCTTTGCTCTTACAAGGTAATTTACATATTTGCTTTCTTTGGAAATAACTGAAAATGTTAAATCTACCACTTGTTTATGTCTTATATACAGAGTGTCATATGTATTTAAGTTGTGTATTTTTATAAAGTAAAGCCAAATATCAAGCATTGTTCTGTGGGCTGCATTTATTGTTAGGAGTCTTCAGTGTGGAGCGTGGCGGGCTGGAAGCCAGTTCAGGCCCCAGCAGCCATGCCTCTGGGTGAGACAGCTTCCCTTTGCAGTCAGTGGGGTGGAGGAAACTGTTCATGGCCCATCAGGCTGGCCTAACTTTTTTGAGTTTTGATAAAACGCTTCTTATCCCTTAAAGAAGATACTGATAGCACGTTTGCCTTTCTAATTCGGATGAAATGGTTGCTGACTCATTTTAATGGTGCGGATTTGGCTGACTGACGTAACAGTTCACTTAACCTGTCCCCGGGCCCAGGAGCTGAGTGAAGGGTGTGCAGGCCCAGGTCACGCAGGCCGGCAAGCAAGCGCTTTCCTTTCATTCTCAGCGACAAATTGTGACACGTATGCAGAGGTCGCAGCTCTGCCCGGTGCTCCAGCCTCCTGACGGCAGCCCAGGCCTCTCTGGGGAGCTGCTGTACCCTGCTAACATCCTCTAGAGGGGAGACAGGTTCCAAAGGCTCAACTCCTCCTGTGACCCATGCCTGTGACTCCTGTGCCTGGGTGGGAACGTGACCCAGCCTCGACCCATCGGCCTCCTTCCCTGAGATCTTCCGACTGGGACCAGGACTAGGGAGACAAGTTTCCTCCCAGGAGAGGAAGCGTCCGTGTGCTGGTCACCTGGATTCTAACCTTGGAAGTATTCATTCCTCATGAGGGAGGTGATAGCTCCTGCACACCAGGCACCACCCGGGCACTGGAGAGAGAAGCGAAGCACAGAACTGACCAGAATCCCTGCCCTGGGGAGCTCACCTTCTGCAGATGGTCCTTGACTTGCAGTGGTGCAGACTGAGAATACCGTAAGTCGGGTCACCACTCCTCACCTACCAAACGCCAGGCTGAGCAGCACAGCACGCTGCACAGGACCTGTTGTTTCTCTGTGTGATCCCAAGGCTGACTGGGTACTGTCTGCATCTGGAGAGAGCATCAGATGGCGTTATCACTAGCCCAGGGCAAGATCAAAATTCAGAAATTAAAGTATGGGTCCTACTGAACGTGCATCACTTTCCTACCATCATAAAGTTGAGAACTCCTAAGCCAAACCATCGTGGGGGCAGCATGTGCCACAGTGGTTTAGATGCCACCAGGGACACCCACATCCAATCCTGGAGCACCTGGTGCAAGGCTCAGCTCCGCTTCCGATTCCAGCTTCCTGATAATGCGCACCCTGGGAGGCAGCGGGTGATGCCTCGAATGATTGGGCCTCTGCTACCTACCTGGGAGACCTGGATTCAGTTCTGGTTTCCTGGTTTCAGCCTGGTCCATCCTGGTTCACCCTCTCTCTCCCTGTTAAATAAATAAAAAATAAAATTTTAAGAAAACATTGTAAATTGGGGACCATCTGTAGTGTCGTTTACTTTTTAATTTGTAAAGTTTTGAAGATAGTTCCTTTTTTTCTATAGATTTATTTCCTATTGGTTTCTTTTTAATTTTTTTAAAAATTTTCATTTCACTTGAAAGGTACAGAGACAGAGCTCTTCCATCCATTGTTTCACTCCCCAAAGGACCATAATAGGGCTGGCCAAAACCAAAGCCAGGAGCCTAGAACTCAATCTGTCTTGCACCTGGGAGGCAAGTATCCAAGTCCTTGAACCATCACCCACTGCCTCACCTGCCTCACAGGGTGCACATTAGCAGGAAGCTGGACTTGGAAGTGGAGCCTGGACTTGAACCAGGCACTCTGACTGATATGGGGTGTGGGTGTACCCACAGGCGTCTTAACCGCTGTGCCAAATGCAAGCCCCTAGGTTTATTTCTGAAAAGGCAGTTTTGCAATTTGCAGAACACTTCATGATATGCAATTTTGCAATTCTTGCTCCTATTGCTACTACATACTGAAGGCCACGTAGATTAAGATGCCGTATTTTTTTTTTTAACTCAGCCATTAAATGCAAAGTTCAGTTTTTCATGCTGCCCTGAAGGAAGCAGAGTCGCAGTCAGCTTTCCTCGGGGAATTCGTTGCAGAACCCTCCCTGTGCCATACCAACATCCGAGGGTGCTCGTCCCTTGTGTGAAATGGCATGGTATTTTCATATCACCTAAAGCATCCTGTATAAATCATCTCTAGATTGTGTATAGTACCTAATAAGAGGTCAGTCATTGTTACACTGTATTGCCCATGATCAGAAGAGACCCAACCACCTAATTCCATCTCCTCCATGGATGTGGAGGGCTAAGTGTGGTTCCAGTCCTTACGGGGCCTTTATCTCAAATATTTAATATTTATAATGAATATATTCTTCCAAAGTGGTTGATCTGCTGTTTGAGTTACATAAACAGCTTGTACCTATAATACTTCCAGTTAAAATTCTGATCTGTTGGCTGTCACTTTAAGAGAATTCCTTCCTGCATGCACAATGAGTTATTAGTGGTAATTATGGAATCAGCCGCTGCGCAGGCACAGGTTTGTCTTAGGGAAGAGAAAGGAAAAAGTTGTCTGACTGAGAGACGTTCCTCACGTCTGCAGATGTCGGGATGGAGCACTGGTTCCAGTGTGTGGGCGAAGGAAGTCCAGATCGAATAAATATTGAAGAAAGAGGGCACCCTAGTGGGCGCAGGAGGAAACTAAGAGGTGGAGAAGAAACAGTCTCCCTCCGACCAGCAGGGAGCAGATAGAAAAGCCCCAATGCAATGGGCGTCAAATGTTTTAAGGGTTAAGCTTCTGCCTGCCGGATGAGCATCTCACATCAGCGCCAGTTGGAGTCCTGGCTGCTGCACTTCCGATCCAGCTTCGTGCTAATGCGCCTGGGAAAGCAGCAGAGCATGGCCACATGCTTGGGCCCCTGCACCCACATGGGAGACCTTCATGGAGCCCCTGGCTCCTGGCTTCAGCCTGGCCCAGCCCAGGCTATCATGGCCATTAGGGAGTGAACCAATAGAATGAAGATTCTCTCTCTCTCTCTCTCTCTCTCTCTCTCTGTCACTCTGCCTCTCAAGTTTTTAGCGACAGAACTGTATATATCAGGCTGGCGCCGCGGCTCACTAGGCTAATCCTCCGCCTTGCAGCGCCGGCACACCGGGTTCTAGTCCCGGTCGGGGCACCAATTTCTGTCCCGGTTGCCCCTCTTCCAGGCCAGCTCTCTGCTGTGGCCTGGGAGTGCAGTGGAGGATGGCCCAAGTGCTTGGGCCCTGCACCCGCATGGGAGACCAGGATAAGTACCTGGCTCCTGCCATCGGATCAGTGTGGTGCGCCGGCCGCGGCAGCCATTGGAGGGTGAACCAATGGCAAAGGAAGACCTTTCTCTCTGTCTCTCTCTCTGTCCACTCTGCCTGTCAAAAAAAAAAAAAAAAAAAAAAAACTGTATATATCAAATGAACCCCAACACAGGATCCCAGTGTATAAATGAACTCACGAGCAACATTATGTTAGGATAAACTTAGAAGCTCACATCGATGATAGCCCCGACCCCCTGTAAAAGCCACCTGGCGGGCGGCTCCGCCTCCTCCTCCGGGAGACGGCAGAGTTTACTTGGAAGCTGCCTGCCACTTCCTCCTGCCTGCAGATGCTGGTGGAAGACAGCACGTTGCCCGAGAAAGTGGTTCGTGTTCTAGGAGGCTGGGTAAGAGCTGCTGCGGGGCCTGGGAGCTGACAGCTGTGCTGGGCCGGGCTCTGTGCAGTCACATCCTGATGAGGCGTGAGCTACACAGCAAAGCACCTCGCGCTGTGCTGGGAGGCAGACAGACTTCCAGTGCTTCCTCTTCTCAGAGGGAGAAAGGCTTGGTGAGGTGGGTGCTGAGGTGGGGTATTACTTCCGGTGTCCCCCAGAGGTGCATGGGTCACAGGCTGGGTCCCAAAGTCTCAGGTTAATGGCCTGTAGAGTGGAAAGGTAACCCAGCCTGGGATTTAAAGGTGGTCCTTTGGGAAGTGATCAGAGGGGGTTACGGTATAGGGCAGAGCCCCCATGATTGAGCCCCGGGGAGGTTTTGCGGACAGACACGGTCCTGGGCTCCCACTGCCATGTGACCCCCCCCCCCCGTATCCCTGTGAGGCTCTGCCAGTGAGAACCCCTCCCCCCAGAGGCCCAACCAATGGGGCCACCTGATCTCTGTGAGCCTCCAGAACCGGGAGCCCAAAGAAACTTTTTCTCCTTGTCAAGTTAGATTTCTTGGTAGTTCGTAATAGCAGTGCATTGCTGACTAGTACAGGAGGGTGGAAGGCAGGGGCCCTGCCAAGGATGGCTAGATCTTGGTCAGGTAAAAACCAGCAGACACCAGATCATAGTACAGGGGCCAAACAGAAGACCCCCTGCAACAGAAGTGGCCAAGGAGACTTTTAAGAACATGGATGTTGTTTGTAATGATATCCCGACTTTACAGATGAGAAAACTGAGGCTCGGGGAGGTTAAGTGACTTGCCCAAGGCTGCACTGGCTCCTATTCTGTGCTGTCAGCCCCGGGACTGAGGTGTTAAGCTGTGTTGCCTCATACTCAGAAGTAGCATGGTGTCTACTTGAGCCAGGCTGCTGACCTGGATGTAAAGAGGCCCCTGTGTTTCACGGGATCGCCACAGAGGTACAATTCTCATCAGTGATTCAAGTTCAAGTCCTGCATGGGTGCAGAGGAGGGACAGGGACTTCTGCCTGAGGTATACCCATACTCACAGCAGGGCGTCGCAGTGTGGGATATAATGTATTTGCATGGCTGCATTTGTTAATGGTCTTTTTTTTTTTTTTTTTTTTTTTTTGACAGGCAGAGTTAGTGAGAGAGAGAGAGACAGAGAGAAAGGTCTTCCTTTTCTGTTGGTTCACCCCCCAAATGGCCGCTGACGCCGGCGCCAATCCGAAGCCTTGCGGGCCTGGTGTCTGCTGGGTGAAGTTCACGTCCCTAACTTAATGCTGTCATCACAGATGGAACCCAGAAGCTATGGCAGGGCCGTTCCCTACCCACACTCCTCCCAGGCAAGGCCTGCTGGTCCCTGCGGAAGGAGCCGGCCGTTTATACTCACCTGGCAGGGGCTGGTCTCCTGGGAGTGCGGTTTTGGGGATGGGGTCGGCACGGCCTCACTCTCTGCCCACTGGGGTCTCCCCAGCTACTTTGATCACCGGAAGGCACGCGAAACCAAAGTCTACACCGCAGCCGCTGAGAAACCCAAGAAGGTTCACTCTGCAGCTGCTTGCAGGGGCTCCGGGCTGTAATTAAATCCCGCCGCTCCACAGGAGCAGAGACCTCAGATGAAAAGGGAGAGAAGCTTTTAGCCACTTAGAAGGTTGTGGAAAGTTCACACAGCAACCCCTGCTCTCTGGCTGGAATTTCCCAGCCACTTAATTTGTTACGAATCCTAAACCCACTCCTGTAACACCGAGGGCAGGACTGAAATCGGCGGGCTTGGGCAGGGTCTCGTCTGTCCTGGGCGAGCGGGCTCATCCCCGGAGATTAAGGTTCCTAAATCGATGGATGGGGCGATTGGTTAGAGAACATCTGATATCTTTTCTAAAGGTCATGATTTTATGAAATTTTACCCAGTCCCCAAAAAACAAACACTGGGTCTCCCAGATCTCTTGCCTAGAGTTCTCCTCCAACGTCTCCCCTAAAATATTTTTTAAAAGAAATGATAATTTGGGGCCAGCAATGTGGCACAGCTGGTTAAAGCCCTGGCCTGCAGCGCCGGCATCCCATATGGACGCCCGTTCGTGTCCCAGCTGCTCCACTTCCGATCCAGCTCCCTACTAATGCGCTTGGGAAAGCAGCAGGGAATGGCTCCAGTGCTTAGGCTCCTGCACCCCCGTAGGAGACCTCTAAGAAGCTTCTGGCTCCGGATCGGATTTGCTCAGCTTTGACCATTGCGGCCATTTGGGGAGTGAGCCAGCAAATGGAAGACCCCTCTCTTTTTCTCTCTCTGTCTTGACCTCTCTCTGTACCTCTTTCAAATAAATAAAGAGTAATTAGCTCCCTTTAAAAAAAAAAAGAAATGATAATTTAAAAGATTAGTAAATTAGGCTTTTCCTGAAGTTCAGATTAATAGGCATTGTTGAACCTGCCCCGTTTTTTTAATTGAAGAAAATCGTTAAATTCTTTGTATGTGAAATTGTGATTATGACATCTCATTTTGCAAGGCAAACAATGTCACAGGTTTGAAATTTTCAATAGCAAGTCCATAGGACTCATATGTTCAAAGATATTTTTATTTTTGATAAGTATAGATTCATATGAAGGGTTTTTTTTTTTTTTAAACAATTTTTTATTTATTTGTTTGAAAGGCAGAGTTACAGATAGGGAGAAGCAGAGAGCAAGCTTCTGTCCGCTGGTTCACTCCTCAAATGGCTGCAACAGCCAGGGCTAGGCCAGGCCAAAGCCAGAAGGCTGCAGTTTCTTATGGGTCTCCTAAGTGGGTTCAGGGACCCAAGCACTTGGGCCATCCTCCACTGCCTTCCCAGTGCATTTCCCAGGGAGCTGGATTGGAAGTGGAGCGGCTGGGACTCCAGTTGGTGGCCACATCAGATTCTGGCACTGCTGGTGGTGGTTTAACCCCCTGTACCACAGTGCCGGCCCCCACAGGAAGTTTTAGGAAATAATAGATCCGAGGCGAGTGCTTTGGCACAGTGGGTTAAAGCCCTGGCCTGAAGCGTTGGCATCCCATATGGGCGCCGGTTCTAGCCCCGGCTGCTCCTCTTCTGATCCAGCTCTCTGCTGTGGCCTGGGAAAACAGTAGAAGATGGCCCAAGTGCTTGGGCCCCTGCACCTGTGTGGGATACCCGAAAGAAGCACCTGGCTCCTGGCTTCAGATCGGCATAGCTCCAGCTGTTACGGCCATCTGGGGAGTGAACCAGTGGATGGAAGACCTCTCTCCTTCTCTCTCTCTCAACCTCTCTCTGTAACTCTGTCTTTCAAATAAATAAAATATATCTTAAAAAAAAAAAAATAGTGGCCGGCGCTGCGGCTCACTAGGCTAATCCTCCACCTGCGATGCCAGCACCCCGGGTTCTAGTCCCGGTTGGGTCGCTGGATTCTGTCCCGGTTGCTCCTCTTCCAGTCCAGCTCTCTGCTGTGGCCCAGTAGGGCAGTGGAGGATGGCCCATGTGCTTGGGCCCTGCACCCACATGGGAGACCAGGAGGAAGCACCTGGCTCCTGGCTTTGTATTGGTGCAGTGCGCCTGCCGTAGCGGCCATTTATGGGGTGAGCCAACAGAAGAAAGACCCTTCTCTCTGTCTCTCTCACTAACTCTGCCTGTCAAGATAATAATAATAATAATAATAATAATAGACCCACAGGGCTGGCGCTGTGGCGTAGTGGGTAAAGTCGCTGCTTGCAGTGCTGGTGTCCCATATGGGCACCGGTTCAAGTCCCTTTCTGTAACTCTGCCCTTCAAGTAAATAAATAAATCTTTAAAAAAAATAGATCTGGGGTGAGCTTTGCTCTAGTGGTTAAAGTGCTAATTAGGATGCCCACATCCCACATCAGAATATCTGGGTTCAGTCCTGGCTCCAGCTCCCTGCTAATGCAGACCCTGGAAGCCAGCAGTGACGGCTCACAGAGCTGGACTCTTGCCTCACACGTGGGGGCCCTAGGATGCATTCCCAGCTCCCAGCCCTGGTCCTTAGCAGGTGCTGGCACTTGGGGAGTGATCTAGCAGATGGAAATTGTCTGTCTGTCATCTCTCTCTCTGAATATTTCTGCCTCTCAAATGAATAAATAATAATTTTTATACAGAATAGATTTCATGCACACTTCACTCAGCTTCTTCCAGTGGTGACGTCCCTCACCAGGCTGCAGCCTCAGGGCTGACAACCTCCGGGATGCAGTCCAGACCCAGGACATTGCTGTGGCATGTCTGCTGTGTCGCAGGCATACCTGCCCCTCCTGCCCCCTCCCACCCCACCCATCAGAGATGCCAGCTGCCCTGGCTCCCAAACTTGCATGCTTTTCCAAGAATGGGGAAACCTGAAATTTGCCCTGTAAGGAAAGTTAGTCACTTCTGGTTTGTTTCTTTGTTGTAATTTTTATTTATTTATTTTCATTTTATTTGGAAAATGGAGAGAAAGACAGATCCAAAGCCAAGAGCCAGGAACTCAATCCAGGTCTCCCACTTGGGTGGTCCCTGAGCCAGCCCCTGCTGCCTTCCAGAATGTGCGTTGGTAGGATGTTGGGTCGGGAGCAGAGGAGCCAGGACTTGAACCAAGCACTCGAACCACTCAGGATGTGGGTGTCCCCCACAGTGACCCAGCCGCTGTGCCGGGTGCCCCGCCCACTTCTGGTTTGAAGCACAGCAACTCAAGATGACAGCTCACACATCCGCTCCCTTCACTTCCCAGGAGGCGATGCGGGTTGGGGCGGGGGCGGCTCCCCCTCCTCCTGGCGGGAGAACATCTCTGCCCACTCCCATTCCCTGCCCTGTACCCTTGGCTGACCCCCCCCCCATGTTGGTCCCACCTGCTGGATGCCATCTGATGCTGATGTCATGGGCCCCTCCAAGAGCTCCAGGCTCGAGGTCCAATCACTCCTCTTAGTGCTCAGGCTGGACCCCCACCTCTGCTGCCTGCACCCCACCCACCTGGGGGTCTGTAACCCTGGGCCACTGTCCCGCGGCCTAACCTTGGCGTTCATTGGCTTCTCTTTCTGCCACTACCCTGGTGCCGTGCTTCCCTGGGACACAGCAGCCTCGCACCTAACACCCTGGCAGCCGCGTGGACGACTCCTCTTGGGCCAGGGGAGTCAGGGACCTGCTGCACACTGGGAGGGGCTGGGGAGCCCTAAGTTGCAGCCTTTGCCTGACTTGTGTGGGCTGGACACTCCCGCCAGGGTCAGGGTCAAGTTGAGAAGAGACCATGAGGCAATGGATGCTGCCCCGCCAGGAGGGCCAGGAAAGGCGGGAGTGGGCGGGACTCTTAGGCAGCCCCCAGTGTCTGAGCTGCCCTCACCTTCCTCCTGAGCCTTCCGGGGGCGGGGCTTCTACAGTCTTTACCGCCCACAGCACTGCCCACAGCGGCAAGGTGGGAGGCACTCACTCACTGTGTTGATTGGTTACATCCACTGAAGATATTGCCACTAAAGACAACCATACCGCCTTCACAAAGGTGACTCCCTTCTAGTCACTGTCCCTGTGGAACAGATGGGACTGACCCAGTGGCCCCTGGCGCCTCAACCCTGCAGCAGAGAGCACCGCCATCTCCCGCCCCTTCCCCCCACCATCGTGCCAGGAAGTGTTCAAACAGCGAGGTCTGTGGTTTTATAAAATGCATTTAGTGAGATGGATTGGGTTGAAACCAAACTAATTACATCAGGATTTAGGCCAGGAGAGCTGACTTACCTACAGCAGCCTCCAGTCAACAGCGTCACTGGGTCCTGAGGCTTTGCTGGTCTGCGCAGCCCAGAGGGAGAAGCTCCACTTCAGGAAGCAAGGACTTACTGAGTCCCAGTGCATCAACTGCACAGCAGCCGGAGTCCTGTGGGAGCACTGTCAGAAATGCACATTTGGGGGCCGGCGCCGTGGCTCACTTGGTTAATCCTCCACCTGCGGCGCCGGCATCCCATATGGGCGCCCAGTTCTAGTCCCAGTTGCTTCTCTTCCAGTCCAGCTCTCTGCTGTGGCCTGGGAGTGCAATGGAGGATGGCCCAAGTGCTTGGGTCCTGCACCCGCATGGGAGACCAGGAGGAAGCACCTGGCTCCTGGCTTCGGATCAGCACAGCACCGGCCGTAGTGGCCATTTGAGGGTGAACCAACGGAAGGAATACCTCTCTCTCTGTCTCTCTCACTGTCCAACTCTGCCTGTCAAATAAAGGAAGGAAGGAAGGAAGGAAGGAAGGAAGGAAGGAAGGAAGGAAGGAAGGAAGGAAGGAAGGAAGGAAGGAAGAAAGGAAGGCAGGCACATTTGGGGGCCGGCGCTGTGGTGTAGCAGATAAAGCCGCTGCCTGCAGTGCTGGCATCCCATATGGGCACCAGTTCTAGTCCCGGCTGCTCCTTTTCCGATCCAGCTCTCTGCTATGGCCTAGGAAAGCAGTGGAAGATGGCCCAAGTGCTTGGGCCTCTGCATGCACGTGGGAGACCCAGAAGAAGCTCCTGGCTCCTGGCTTCAGATCAGCTCAGCTCTGGCCTTTGCGGCCAACTGGGGAGTGAACCAGCAGATGGAAGACCTCTCTCTCTCTCTCTCTGCTTCTCCTTCTCTCTCTGCGTAACTCTGATTTTCAAACAAATAAAAATAACTCTTTAAAAATTTATTTAAAAAAAAGAACAGAAAAAGAGAGGTTACGTCAGTTCCATGACTCTGCAGGGGTGACACTGTGGTTCCCTGCAGGGGTGCCCACCCAGAGCCCAGAACGTGACCTCATGTGGAGAAAGGTCTATGCAGATGTCATTGAGGCACGGACCTCGAGATGACGTCATCTCAGATGAAAGTGGGCCCTGCATCCAATGACAAGTCCTTAGGAGAGAAGGTAAACGCAGAGACACAGAGGGAGGAAGGCCGAGGGGCGACGCAGGCAGACTGCAGGGCAGACGCCCCAAGCGCACTAACGTCTCACATAGGAGCGCCGGTTCGAGTCCTGGCTGCTCTGCTGCCAATCCAGCTCCCTGCTGATGTGCCAGGCAAAGTAATGGAAAATGGCCCAGGTACTGGGGTCCCTGCCACTAACATGGGAGACCTGGGTGGAGTTCCAGGCGCCTGGCTTTGGGCCTGGGCCAGCCCTGGCCATTGTGGCCATTGGGAAGTGAAACAGTGGATGCAAGATCTCTCTTAATATCTCTCTGCCTTTCAAACAGATAGATAAAGCTTGAAAGGAAAGAAGGGAGGGAGAGAGGGAAGAAAGAAGGGAGGGAGGAAGGGGGGTAGAGAAGAAGTCCGAAGCTAAGGAACACCAGGGGTAGCCAGCAGGTACCAGAAGCCAGAGTCAGGCATGGGACGGAGGCTCCAGAGGGACCCGGTCCTGCCCGCAGCTTGAATTCGGACTTCTAGCCTTTGGAAGCTTGAGGCACTAACTGCTAAGCCACCCCGTGTGCAGCTCTGTGTGTGGCATCCCTAGGAAACCAGGGCAGCCTGGGCGCTGGCTCCGCTCTGGGACTTGGACTCTCCCTGGCGCCTGCGTCCAGAGCCCCCATTCTCGCCGAGGCCCTGCCCTGCCCCAGCCTGGCGTCAGGCCGGCTCCTTGCTCTTCTGCCTGTCCGAGTCCACGTCTGCCCTCCTCTGCACTGGAGCTGCACTGAACCCGGCGTTCTCAGGGGGTTGCGGTCCGCACCTCTGTTCCCACTGCCCCTCCACCCACCGTGCCTTCCCTCCCCTCTCTTCTTTGTTTGGCAAACCCTGACTCAACTTTCATACCAGCTCAAACAAGTCCCCCTCTGAGAATTTTCTGGACCACTCTCTGCTGCCCAGGGCCTTTTAGGAGACGTCCTCCACAACAGGCCAGGGGTGTCCCCAGTAGATGGCCTGCTAACACACAGCACTTTATCTTCTCACTCCATCTGTACGGCCTAATAGAAGCACAGAAAGCGGCGATCAACGAATGAATGACAAAGTGAATGACCTCTCTCGCTGAACCTTGCAGTGAATTGCAGATCTGTCAACCACACAACTCGCAACCAAATGGGAAAAAGTCACAAAACAACCGAACGGCAATAAAAAGGAAACAGGAGTTAGATTGTGGAACAGAAGGTTAAATTGCTACTTGCCGCATCAGCAGCCCGTATCATGGCACTGGTCCAAATCCTGCCTGCTCTGTTCCAGATCCAGCTACTAAGTACCTGGGCCCCTGCCACCACCCACGTGGGAGACCCGGACCAAGTACCTGGGCCCCTGCCACCACCCATGTGGGAGACCCGGACCAAGTGCCTGGCTCCTGCCACCCACATGGGAGACCAGACAGAGTGCCTGGCTCCTGGCCTCAGCCTGATTCAACCCCGGCGGTGGCAGCTTTTTGGGGAGTGAACCGGGAGATGAGAGATCTCTCCCTCCCTCTCTCTATCCTCTCTTACTCTGCCTTTCAAATAAATAATGAGTAAATAAATAGTTTTTCAAATAAAAAGGGGCCCGAGAGTATAGAGACAAGGCAAGTGTGTGTGCCTTTAGCACCTGTTTTGTTCATTAGCCAATCAAATCTTGGTACCGTGTGGCTAAGTGGCTCCCTGGTGTATCACATCTCCCGGTGGGGGGGGGGGGGAGGGAGGAGTGAGAGCTTGGCCCCTGGTGGCCTGTCCAACAGCCATTCCCCCTCCTTTCTTGCTAGAAGAGACCCGGTGTCGCCTGGGGTCTCTCCCTCCACCGTGTGGCTCAGAGCTACATTTGCAGGGGTTGAAGCCATCTGATCACTATTGTCAGTGGGCATGTGGCCCTACTCTGGCCAAAAAGATACCTTGGGCCTCCTCCAGGGAGCATCTGGGGAAGAACCCTGCACTCGGGGCGAGAGGCATGGGAGAAGCGGTTCCTGTGCCGCTGACAGTGCCGGATCTGCACGTGGTGCTGCACGCGCGACGGGCACCGTGCAGCCAGGAGGTCTGTGAGCCTGGGCTGGCAAAGCTGACACCTGAGGGAGACAGGGACCTTAAAGGTGTATTAACCCACCAGAACATCCAACCTTAAACCCATCCTATCCAAAGGCTTGCTGATTATAGATAAATATGTTTTCTTGGCTGCTTAAGTCATTTTAAATTGAAGTTGGGGTCATTCAGGACAAATCATCCCAACGGCTATACTACAACTTCTCTGGGGCCAGCGCAGACCAGGTGCCTGAAAACTCTACCACCTGCAATTTGCTAAAGAAAAGTTCAGGGGCTGCTGTTTGGTGCAGTGGGTGAAGCCGCTGCCTGCAATGCCAGCATCCTAAACGAGCGGTGGTTCAAATCCTGGCTGCTCCACTTCCAATCCAGCTTCCTGCTAATGGCCTGGGAATATAGGATGGCTCAAGTGTTTGGACCACTGCCACCCATGTGGGAGACCTGGATGAAGCTCCAGGCTCCTGGATTTCGCCTGGCTCAGCCATGGCTATTGTGGCCACTTGGGAGTGAGCCATCCTATGGAAAACCTCTCCTCTCTGCCCCCTCCCCCATAACTCTGCCTTTCAAACAAATCAATAAATCTTTTGTAAAGAGAAACAGAGGAGCTCTAGTGCTATGTTATCAGTTCTGCCCCTAGGAGGGACAAGTCGGCAGAGCCACACGTCTTGCCTAGTGACTTTGCTATGCACTCTGCTACTCACCGGAATAAAAGCCTGATGGGGCGTGAGAATCAGCCTACAGCTAACACCTAAATCCTCTATTACACGTTCTCTCTAAGGTTATCTAACCATTGTTAGGTTAAAGGCAAACTTGAACTTATACTTGATCCAAAAAAAAAAAAAAAAAAAAAGCCATTCCCGAGCAGGCAGTTAAGCCGCTGGTTGGAATCCCTGGTTTGAGCCTGGTGCTGCTCCGGATCCCAGCTCCCTGCTAGAGTGCACTCTGGGATGCAGCACTGGGGGGCTCAGTAGTTGGGTCCCTGTCATCCACAAGGGACACCAGGACCAAGTTTCTGGCTCCTGGCTTTGCTCTAGTCCATGGATAAGAGGATTCTCGCTGCCCCTCCCCAACCTCTCAAATTAACACACACAACAATACCCACATAGCGCCATGCGAATGCAAAATCCTGACCAAGGGGAAGAGTCTCCCGATCCATCCATGTTCATGTGTGTCACTTGGGGGTGGGGGTCTCCCGGAAGAAAAGAAAATGAGGATCCCTAAAAACCTGCCCCTACAGCAGACGGGAGAGTCACCCCGACTCAAAGTGGGAGGGATGGTGGCGTGAGGGCCGCAGAGGCCGACTCAACGCAGGCAGTGCCTAAAAATAGCAGAGGAGCCTTGCCAGCTTCCGTCCAAACAGATGTAAAGTGGGCAGGTGGCGTGGGCCCTGTCGGGGCTGTGGCAGTGGACGCGGGGGAGCCCTGTGGACCACAGCACCCGGCGCAGAGCGGAGCTGCAACTCGCATCCCGTGGGACAGGGCTGGCTGTGGGGACCCTGCATCTCACAGAGGGCAGGAAGGGACAGGATAGCTGAACCTGTTCCACACAGATAAGAGGGCTTTATTTATTTGAAGGAAGAGAGAGAGAGAGAGAGAGAGAGAGAGAAATTTTTCCATCCACTAATTCACTCCCCCAAATGCCCGCAACAGCCAGGGCAGGGCAAGGCCAAAGCCAAGGGCAGGGAACTCAGTCCTGGTCTCCCACGTGGGTGGCAGGGACCCAAGCACCTGGTGCCTCCTAGGATGTGCACTAGCAAGAAGCTAGATCAGGCAGAGCAGTCCGGACTAGAACCAAGCACTCTGATTGGGCGCCGCCAAAATTCTGACCATTCAATGGAGTGGAAAGGACTTTTTAAAAATGAAAACCCAGGGCCGGCATTGGAGCACAGGGAGTTAAGCTGCCGCCTCTGACACCAGCATCCCATATGGTCACCGGTTCCGGTCCCACATGCTCTATTTTTTTTTTTTTTTTAAAGATTTATTTATTGGCTGGTGCTGTGGCTCACTAGGCTAATCCTCTGCCTGCAGTGCCAGCACCCCAGGTTCTAGTCCCGGTCAGGGCACCAGATTCTGTCCCGGTTGCCCCTCTTCCAGGCCAGCTCTCTGCTGTGGCCCGGGAGTGCAGTGGAGGATGGCCCAAGTGCTTGGGCCCTGCACCCGCATGGGAGACCAGGAGAAGCACCCGGCTCCTGTTTTCGGATCGACACAGCACGCCGGCTGTGGCGGCCATTTGGGGGGTGAACCAATGGAAAAGGAAGACCTTTCTCTCTTTCTCTCTCACTAACTCTGTCAAAAAAAAAAAAAAAGATTTATTTATTTTAAAGTCAGAGTTAGGGAGAGGGAGAGACAGAAGGAGATCTTCCATCTGCTGCTTCACTCTCCAGGTTTATCTGCAATGGCCAGGGCTTAGGCTGAAGCCAGGAGTTTCTTTTGGGTCTCCCGTGTGGGTGGCGGGATCCCAAACACTTGGGGCGTCTTCCGCTTCTTTTCTCAGGCCATTAGCAGGGGGCTCGATCGGAAGAGGAGCAGCTGGGACACAAACCTGCACCCATATGGGACCCTGGCACTGCAGGCAGCAGCTTTACCCACTATGCCACAGCCCGGCCCCACCACGGTGCTTCTTCCCCAAGGGGCCTGTTCCCGCCGAGGCCTCGGATCCCTAGGCACCCACACCTCGCTTCCATTCCGTTCTGCGGCAAGCGTCTTCTTTGCCCCAAATTCAGTCTTTTGGGCCTCAGTTTCCCCATCCAGGCTGCCGTCTCTCTCAGCTCTGCGGTCAGCACAGCCTGACGGGAGGAAGCCTCTGAGGATTCTAGGGACAGCCGTGTCGTGGTCCAGGACGTCATGGTCCAGGACGTGTGGGTCGGGAGCAAGCTGCTCAGGTCCCTCAGCCCCGGCTGCCCCACACGAACAGTGCCGGGAAGTGGGGAGCCGCCCTGCTGCTGCTGCTGTGCCAGCAAGTCCAGGCTGTGGCAGGGCTGAGGGGACACCGGGGACGCTACTGCTTCCGAGATGGGGTAGGAGGGCCGGCAGGCTCTGGGCCTGGCACCTGCAAGATGGCGACAGACCCTCAAACAAGCCCTGCCTGAGGCAGCCCAGCGCACAGCGTGGGGTGGGGTGAGGGATGGGGGCTCAGCCCAGGAGGGTCGGGAAAACAGCGCCCCAGGGTGGGGCCCCGAAGCTGTGGAGCTGGTGCTGTAGGAGCACAGGGAAGCCCAGAAAGAGAGGCCCCGGGGAGGTGAGGAAGGAGACACACACAGGCTCACACTCACACACACTTGCACAAGTGGCATCACAAACACGCCCATGCCATACACTCTTGCAACATGTCACAGTCACGCACATGCGTTGTCACGTCATGCTCACACACAAGCACACATGGCATCACAAACATGCACATGTATCACGTACTCATGCACACGTTCACACACACTTGCATCACAAACACGGCATACATGTTGTCATACATGCATGCAACATGTACACACGCTGTCACATCACACTCTCCAGCCCTCCTGTGGGAAGTTCCGCCTTCTGCACGGCTCCTGGGAGGGGCAGGCAGGATGGAGCCTCCTGGCCCCGGGCAGTGACCGCCTTGGGCACAAACCCTAGTACCTGCTGGCGTTCGTGCCTTCTCTCTGCCTTCCTGGCCTGCACCCCATCCCCTGGAATGACTCCCCAATTAAACGGGTTGCACGCGCGCTCTCCTGGAGCTGGCACCGGGGGAACTGTCTCCTCCCACCTCTCTCCCCCAGGACGCCAGAGGTCTGCTCTGATCTATTGTTTGCTGGATTCAGGAGTCACCACTTTCCCTGGGGGACCGCATCTCTCTTGTTTACCCAATAGCAAGGAATTCCCAGCAATCATCTGGACAGCCTGCAGCGAACAAGCAAAGAGCTGCCTTCCGCAATGAGGTCTCCACTTGGTGAAGATCCTGGGCGAGGGTGGGCACCGGGACACCCCAGGCTTCCTCCCAAGCCTGCGAGCCTGTTTTCCCTGAAGAACCTGCATCCGAGGCAAGCCACCCTCCGCTCAGGGTCTCCAGCTGTGTGCGTGTGTGTTAAATGTAAACCTATGGAGTCTTTTGCTTACAAAAGCAAGGCACGCCAGTTGCCCAGTTTACAGCAACACAAAACATGCAGCTTGGAACACTCAGTGCGCCTGCCCCGTGAGCCCACCCTAGAAAGCAATCCTGAATTACTCTGGAGCAGGGCGTTTTCAGGGTCAGGGGATACGAGGCTGGTTGGTCCGCTCAGGGCCAGCCGGCCTCCTTACAAAGTATCATTTCTTCTTACGGAGGTCATCCGTTCATTCAATGCCGTCATTTCGAGCATCTCCTAGGTGCCAGGGACTGGGGAAGCCGCCGTGGATGGGACGGACGAGGTTCTCATGGCGTTTCCCCTATCTCCGTGGGCAGACCTTGGGGGGCTCTCCGGCTCTGGGATATTCATCCAGAGAGGTCCAGCACGGGGCTGCAGCTGCCCCACTGAGCCTCCTGCGGCCACAGGGAAGGCCGTGCCCATGACCCAGGGTGTGCTATGCGCTTAGCTGCTGCAGGGTCTTGGTCAGATCCTCCTCTGCTGTCCCGAAAGGCCCTGTCTCAGCTCGCCTTAGCAAAGTGGGCCTCCACTCTCACCCGGGCACACCTGAGGGTCTGACCCAGTTTGCCTAAGCTGGAAGTGGGCTTCCACTCTCACCCAGGCACACCTGAGGGTCTGTGTCAGCTCACCGGGCCCACCTGGGGGTCTGCCTTTGTGGTGGGTGCTGTACCTGGCAGCATCCTGAGGATGAGGCCTATGGTTCCTCTGGTCTCCAGACTCCTGGCCAGGCTCTCAGCACAGACCTGCTGGACAGGGCCCACAGCAAAGCGAGGATGCTTGCGGAAGGCAGGGAGTAGGGTACCGAGGCCGCCGTCCGAGGCAGCTCGGCCGGGTTTTATCAGGGCAGTCTCAGTGCCGAGGCAGCACGGCCGGGAGACCGGGTTTTATCAGGGCAGTCTCAGTGTGGAAGCCTCCTCCCATCCCAGGTGTTGGGGAGAAGAGGCTGGGGCACAAGACCCAGCAGGGAACCTTGGGGCCCAGGAGCTGGGCACGGTCTTGCCAAGTAGGGTGCCCACTGAGAACCCCAAGGGTTGGTGCAGGTGCCCCTCTTGCCACAGCAGCCCAGAACTCCGTTATTATCAGCTCTCTCTCTCTTATAAGCACTGTCCCCCCCCCTTTTTTTTTTTGAAAGGCAGAGTGGACAGTGAGAGAGACAGAGAGAGAGAAAGGTCTTCCTTTTGCTGTTGGTTCACCCAATGTCCGCCGCGGCCGGCGCGCTGATCCAAAGGCAGGAGCCAGGTACTTCTCCTGGTCTCCCATGGGGTGCAGGGCCCAAGCACTTGGGCCATCCTCCACTGCACTCCCTGGCCACAGCAGAGAGCTGGCCTGGAAGAGGGGCAACCGGGACAGAATCCGGCGCCCCGACTGGGACTAGAACCCGGTGTGCCAGCGCCAGGCGGAGGATTAGCCTAGTGAGCCGCGCTACCCGCCACTGTCCCTTTTTAAACGTAAACATCGGACCCTCTTCCAACATCCTGCAACAATTCAATGTTTGGGTCCCAGATGGCTGAACACAATGGGCAAAAAGGCTGCTTTGCTCAGATCTCCTCTCTCTAACCCCTGATGGGCCCCCCGCCCTTGGAGTCAACCTTGAGAAGCTGGGGCTGAGGTGGGTTAGCTTTTCGGAGTCAGTGTCAGGGGGATACACAGTGGCCACGCGGCAACCCTCAGGGGCTGCCTAATCTCACCTCACCATGGATCCCAAACTGCCTAGCTCCCTCCTCTTCCCGACTCTGGCCTGTAGTGGATCCAGTGTTCTGTCAAACTGAAGGAAAATCATTCTTACTAAGGTGTGAGAGACGGATAGGAGCGACTGCGTCTCGAAGGCAGAGCTGCGGCTCTGTGCGCACGCAGAGGCTTCCTCCGGAGGCAGGGTCTTCCCCGGCTCCTCGTGCCTCACTCCCGCCCCGCCACCCCACCCACTTCCCTAAGAAGGTCTCAGCTGCAGGCTCTCTGCGGAGAAGCTCGGGCTCAGAGGGTGGGCGGCGCACGTGGGGCCCGCGCGCGGTGGAGGAGCCCCAGCCCAGCCCAGCCCCTCCGGCCCCGAAGGCAGCGGCCGCCGGGAGGGCAGTCCACGTCCCGGGCTTTCACCTCCGACACGGGGCCTGCCGGTGTTCGCCCCATCCTTCCTGCTCGCGGCCCACCGCGCCCTTCGCCACCGCCGTCGCCGCTGGGGACCCCGAGCCCCCGCCCCCCCCCCCCCCGCTCTGGGCCGCGCTCCCGAGAGGGCGACGACCGGGGGAGGGGCCGCGCCCCCGCCCGCCTCCCGGGCCCGGAGCGCGCGTGGCCCGCAGCCGGCGGCGCCGCGCGGGATCTCAGTGTGCAGCGCGCCGCGCCCGGACTCGCGGGCTCGGCGGCCGAGAGGATGCTGGCGGGCTCTCCTGGCCTCGGCCCGCGCTCCCGCCGGGCAGGGCCCCGGGCGCGCCCCTAGCCGCCGGCCCCGGCCCCCGGAGCCGCAGCCCTTAGGGGCGGGCGCGCTTGGCTGGCTCCCGAGATCTCCCAGGCTCGCCGCCGCCGCTTCCTCCTGCGGCCGGGCGCCCGTGGGTGCCCAGGGGCAGCCCTGCGCCTCTCCCTGCCGGAGCCCGGGCCTGACGGTGGGGAGTCGCGGCCGGTAAGGGGCAGCGGGCCCCTGGACGCGCGGAGCCTGCCCGGCCCGGCCGCCGCACGCGTGACTCGGCCCGCAGCCCGCGCCGGGCCCGTCCCGGGGCACGCACGCGGCTCCTGAGTTCCTGCACAGGTGAGCGCGGGGGCAGGGCCGGGCTGTGGGGGCGAGGAGAGCGCCCGGGGCCTCCACGGGCTGGGTGGGAAAGGGAAGTAAACAGAAAGAAGATTCAGGAATCCTCGGGATGGCTCCGGTTTCTGGCACGTTTTATTTTCAGCTTGCAGGCTCGGGCCTGGAGGGAGTTTGGGTGAGGAAGTCGGGTGGGGAGGTGGCCGGGCCCCTGTGTGAGCTCGCAAGTGGCGTGGGGTGCCGGGGCGGCCCCGGTTTGGGAGGCTCTTGCAGCCAGGATTTTGCAAGGGATGGGCAGGGCGGTGGCGGCAGGGAGACCGCGGGTGGGAGGAAGGTGCCCTCAGCTTAGCGATGTCCCTTTTCTTTCTAGGTGACCGGGGCTACCGGCCCCAGCCCAGGAGAGGCCCCGCGCCCTTCCCAGGTCGCAGAGCGCCCTGGTTAGGGGCCCCTTCCTCTGTTCCCAGTCCGCTTCTCAGGGCCAGCGGAGGCAGCCACCGGGCAGGATGCCCAGGAACCAGGGCTTCTCGGAGCCCGAGTACTCGGCCGAGTACTCCGCCGAGTACTCGGTCAGCCTGCCATCGGATGCGGACCGCGGCGTGGGCCGGACGCACGAGATCTCCGTGCGGAACTCGGGCGCCTGCCTGTGTCTGCCCCGCTTCATGCGGCTGACCTTTGTGCCGGAGTCCTTGGAGAACCTCTACCAGACCTACTTCAAGCGGCAGCGCCACGAGACCCTGCTGGTGCTGGTGGGCTTCGCGGCCCTCTTCGACTGCTACGTGGTGGTCATGTGCGCCGTGGTCTTCTCGGGCGACAAGCTGGCGCCGCTCGTCGTGGCTGGCATCGGGCTGCTGTTGGACCTCGTGCTCTTCGTGGTCTGCAAGAAGGGGCTGCTGCCCGACCGGCTCACCCAGAAGGCGGTGCCCTACCTGCTGTGGCTGCTGATAACAGCCCAGATCTTCTCCTACCTGGGCCTGAACTTCGCGCAGGCCCACGCGGCCAGCGACACGGTGGGCTGGCAGGCCTTCTTCCTCTTCTCCTTCTTCATCACGCTGCCACTCAGCCTCAGCCCCATCGTCATCATCTCTGTGGTCTCCTGTGTGGTGCACACGCTTGTCCTGGGGGTCACTGTGGCCCAGCAGCAGCAGGACGAGCTGCAGGGGATGCAGCTGCTCAGGGAGGTGAGTCCTGGCCACCTGTCCATCCGCCCTGGCACCTGCTGGCCGGGTAGGGGCGTTGTTCCTTTGCTCTTGAGTCGCCGTGTGGCCTGGGGTCCTGCAGGGCTCCCAGCTCCTGTGTCGGCCCCCTCCTCCCGTGCCCTTGCACCTCTGCCATCCTGCACTTGTACCTAGGGAACACTGCGGGGGGGGGTAGGACGTTGGGTCTCGGGGCCACTCTGTCACTTGTGCCCAGACAGGAGGAAGGCTTGTGCAGGCCTGGTCTTGATGCAGTGTTGTCCTGGCCATTCCCTGCTAGTGACCCTGGCCGGGAGGTGGCCTACCACTGGCCACCTTCAGCGTGTGACGTGGCTTGCGTGTGCTCAGTGCCCCTCTGTCCGATGCCCCGCCATGTGTCAGGATCAAAGGGAATGTGGGGTGGGGGAGGCTGCAGTTACCCTGGATCCCGCCTCTGCAGGGCTCGGGGTGCCCTGAGCTGCCGGGGGGGGGGGGCCTGCGGGGAGTGTGGCAGTGTCCACAGAGACGGCGTGGTGCGGGGACACTTGTGCCAGCCGCTATGGAGCAGGGTCTGCCGGAAGGGATAGCATTGTGTTCCACCCAGTGCCACGATCCCTGCCGAGCTCTGAGGGACTGCAGTGAGCAGGGGAGGTGACCGTGGCCTGAGCTTACTCTGGGGATGCCCTGGCGGGGGGCTCCATGGAGCTCCTTCAGCGCACTCTGCAGTCTGCCAGCCACCCTCGGTGGCCTCCCGTTATGTGTGAGCTCAGAGAAGGAAAGGCACGCCGGAGGCTGTGCGGCTGGTCCAGCTCTCAGGCGGCTGGAGTGCCCATTCCCAATTCCATCCCATCTTCCCACTGCATCTCAGTGTCTCCATCTCGGCCCAGGCGTTACTGTGGTCTCCGTGGCACTGGGGCTGGGTGCAGGGGCCCGGGGGCCTGTTGGTGGTTGAGGCGAGAACTCCGTGGGGCTATGGCTTTGCCTTCCTCCTGGTGGAGGGCAGCACAGGCTTTGCTCAGTTTTGATTCTTCCTCGATCTTGGACCGAGGGCCGGCCGGTTACCCGTTCT
Source organism: Oryctolagus cuniculus (assembly GCF_051225735.1). Classification (NCBI taxonomy): domain Eukaryota; kingdom Metazoa; phylum Chordata; class Mammalia; order Lagomorpha; family Leporidae; genus Oryctolagus; species Oryctolagus cuniculus. The sequence goes on from NC_142868.1 coordinate 182,650,189, forward strand.
GGCCCAAGTGTGGTGCCCCATCTCAAGCAAGCACGGTGCTGGGCTCGTGCACGTGGGTTTGTGTGGACCCCTGGACAGCCCCCTGTGCTTTCCCTGCCATGTCCTGCCTGTGTGAGATCGTCACCTGAGGTCACCGACGTGACTTGTGGGTTGGAGAGTTTTCAGCCTGTGCCTCTGCCGGAGGTTGGGGGAAGGATGGGTGCCGATAGACAGGCGGGCCTGGCAGCGTCGGGGTCTGGCAGCAGTTCTGCACCGTATCCTTCTCTCCGGTCTCTTTGCTGCTTGCCAGGATCCCTGGATCATGAGCTCCCCACAGCCGTGCAGACAGAAGTCCCCGTGGGAACACAGGTGTCACCTCCGATCTCATTTGAATCTGCTGCCTGACAGGATGTCCGGGCCGCGGGGAGTGGAACGGACGCCCCTCGAGCGGTGGCCAGGTCTGGGCAGAGTTCTGAGATGGCATCGTGGAGGGGCCCTGCCACGACCGAGGCAGTTTTGGGGAGCGGATGTGAGGGATGGGGGAGCCGTGTGCCTCTGGGGAGCCATGAGGGTGGAGGTGTTTCCGTCGGGGCAGTGCCCGGCCTGCCGGCCTCCTGCTCGCCAGTGAGCAGAGAGGGCCTGACACGCCCTCCCGCCCTGTTCTGTGAAGGTTGGGATGTTGTCAGCTCTGGGGGTGACCTGCCGGGGTACTGGGTTCTGACTGAGCCGAGCCTCTGGTGGCCCTGGAGAAGTGACCCGCCCGTGGAACCCGGCCCCGTGTCTCAGGGTTTGAGGGACACAGAGCTGCCTTCACTTGCTTCTTTCTCGGCTCATGCTTCAGCCTTATGAATTGCTCTAGAGAATGTTCGCTAGGGCAGGGCCTGGAAGAGCATCTAAGCCAGATGCCCGGATGCAGGGATGGACAGTCCCAGGGACACGCCTGACTCAGGTCAGGAGCCCAGGTGTGCTGGCTCCCAGCCCGGACTCCTGCACAGGTGAGACTTTTAATTAATTTATTTTTAAGATGTATTTTATTTATTTGAAAGGCAGAGTTACAGAGAGGCAGAGGCAGAGAGAGAGGTTGTCTATCTGCCAGTTCACCCCCCAATTGGCCACAATGGCTGGAGCTGAGCCAGGCCGAATCCAGGAGCCAGGAGCTTCTTCCGGGTCTCTCACTCAGGTACAGGAGCCCAAGGACTTGGTCCATCTTCTGCTACTTTCCCAGGCCATAGCGGAGAGCTAGATCAGAAGTGGAGCAGCCTGGACTTGAACTGGCGCCCCTATAGGATGCCAGTGCTGCAGGCGGTGGCCTCATCAGCTACGCCACAGCGCCGGCCCCATAGGTGGGATGTTTATGTGTGTGTGCCTTGGGGGTGTGTCCTGCTAGACTGAGAGCAGTCTGCGAGTGGGAGCTTTGCTGCCTGTGACCCCCACCCAGGCCCTCAGTAGAAGACAGAGCTTGTGGGGGCTCTGGGGCCCTGTTCCAGGACTAAATGGAAACTCTTGCCACTCCTGTTCCTGCCGGGTGTTAGCTGCTCCCTTTGCCACCTCCCAGGGCGTGGTCACTCGAGCCTTTGTCTCCCCAGGTCAGCGAGGAGCTCACGTGGAGGCTTCTGGGGCCTCCTGGGAAACTGGTGCAAGCCCCAGCCGAGGTCAGGCGGGCCACTCGGCCCTGTCACTGCCTGGAGATCACTGTGATCGCTGGTCTCCTGTGGGCACTGCTGAAAACCAGAACAAGCCAAACAACCCAACCCTCAAACTTAGGAAACAGGAAAAATAAGCAAGTCAAGAGTAAAAATATTAGCATCCCCGGGGGCGGGGCCGTGACCTTGACGTGGAGCAGAGCCTGGGACGTGGCTTTGGGAACGGAGCGGAGAAGGGGCCGCTCCAGGTCCCATCGGGAGCCTGAGATGGAAGGCGTACGTGGGCTGTGTTCCAGAAGCTTCTGAGTCACTTGTTTGGGACTAGTGGGACTTTTAAGAATGAGCCGGGGCTCCCAGGCCCACCTGCCGAAGGCCTCCTGAACCCACCGCGTCCTTGCCCTTGGCCTCTTAGCGCTGTGGAAACCAAACCCAGGTGGCCTGTTGCCATGGCGAGGGCCACCGGGGACCCAGCGCTCTCCTGGGCTCCGGGGAGACGCGTCATTCACCTGTCCTGCTCTCCTCCCAGCCTTCCTTGCCTCCTGGGAGGGACGCTCCACCGAGGATAGGAGGGGCAGGGCTGGAGGAGAGGGCGAGGAGCCTGCGGCCAGGACCCTCCTCCGCCAGGACCTCTCTCCAGACCCCAGACCCCAGACCCTCGGCCCCACCTTGCTTCTCCTCCTGCCCAGGGGCTTCCCTTTTTCTCCATGTTCTCCTTTCTGTCACCTGTGACTCTGGGTGGGAGGGGTGAGCTCAGTTTCACAGTAGAAGGAGGCACCTGCGCCCCTGGCAGGGGTTGTGAGTTTTGTGGGTTCGGCGTGGACAGCACTGAGGAAGCACCTCCAGTGTCAGAGCCATGGGCACCCAAGGCTCATGGCAGCCCTGCAGCCTGTCCTGGGCTCTCGGGAGGCAGGGCAGGGGGGTGGGCTCATCAGTGGTGAATGTTGTCCAGCAGAGACGGCGGGCCTAGCAGCCTGCAGGGTCTGGGGACAAGGCGGGACAGGCCATCGCCAGTCAGGCTGTGGTGGGAAGAGCTGGGCACGGGGCTGGGCTGAGCCAAGGGCAGCTGACTTGGGGTAGGGGGCTCCATGTCCTCGTCCAGCTTGCCCGTTACTGCCCCTGGGATGAGGGGAGGAAGCAGGGATTGGGGGCAGGCCCGGGAGCAGCGGCCGGGCAGGAGAGCGCCACAGGGAAGGGGGCAGAAGACGCACCCAGTGGCTGCTGCAGACCCTCATGCGCCTGCGTGCACCTCTCAGTCGCTGCCACTAAAGGCAGGAGCCTGTGGCCAGCCAGGCCAGGAACCCCTGAGAAACGTTCCGTGGCTTTGTTTCTCAGAGGAACTTGTCCTACGGAATGAATAGTGAGCATCAGGGGAAGCCTGTTGGGACTGTGGATGGGTGATTCCACGTGCACCTATGGGTTACACGGGGAGTCATTCAGCTGGTGAACAAGGGGTCGGCTGCAGAGGGCGGCGGGAGAGCCGAAGCTGCAGGCCGGAGTTCAGTGCTGTGTGTGCGTCCGCTGGCTCCGTGGTGGGCCTGACCGACTCCATTCACAAAGGTGGAAGCTGAGGCTCGCTGAGGTCAGGGGACGTGGAGGGGCGGGTCATTGGGTCACTGGTGAGAGTGCCAGGGTAGGGTTGTGGGGGCGTCCCTGCAGGCCCTTCTTGTTCTAGAACACAGGTGTCTCGGCTCCGCCCATTGCCCCAGTTGTCACTACTGAGCAGATGGGAACCCCAAAACATAGGCTTCCTCCGGCTCCCGTGGGGGCTGCACACAAGAGGGGAGCTGCCCACGCCGGAGTGTTGCTTGTGGGACCCTGGCCCGCAGCACAGGAGAACGGCAGTGGGGGTGGGGGGCTTTCAGCAGCCAGATTGCGGGACACGGGTTGGGAGGAGGCAGACCCAACCCAGTTCCTGTCCCCTTGGCCCAGGCTCCAGTGCTGTCCCAGGGCCGGAGAGCAGGGCCGTCCCTCCGGGAGTGAGCCTTGTGCGGCCGGGCGGCCATGAGGGCTGCACGGCGGGGACCGCGGGGCCGTGAACTCTGCCTGCGCTCAGTGAGGGACCGGCTGCTGGGGGACACTCACACGGCTTCGCAGCACGTGCCCCCTGAGTCCCTTCCCCCCGTCGTGTTTCTCGGTGGCCTTTTCTGTGTGTAAACAGAGCCCTTGCAGTCTGTGCCCGGTGCACACGTGGTATGGGCCCCACCTTTCACCCACATCATTCCACTGACATTTGGCTTGGACCAGCGGAGTCCTCATGTTTACAGTTGTTATAGTCAGCTGGGTTTCTGGAGAAGAAACCAAAGCTCTTGGCTGGGCCAGCGCCGGCTGACCGGGAGCCGTGTGTGTGTGTGTGTGTGTGTGTGTGTGCGTGTGCGCGCATGCCTACATGCACCCCGGGCTTGGTCTGCCTGAGGGTTTGGTACATTCTCCATGAAATGGAATTGTTAGGGCTTCCCCGTTATTCTTACTCCCCAATTTCTTCATAAACAAAAAGCAGATCCCACTAGGGGGCCACCCTGACTAAGCATTCAAATGCCCCCACTTCCTAGGTGTGCCCTGGCCTAGATGGGTGCCTGCCCTCACTCAGGCTGAGGCAGCCCAGGTCCCCAGCCAGTGGGGAAGTCTAGGTGGCCACATTAACTGGGCTCTTGCGGCATTACTGTTAAGGGTCTTCCAGCATGACAGTATTTTCATTTTGCGCATGTGTGGTGACTGGAATGGCTTGTCCAGGGCCACAGAGCTAGGGCTGCGTCGTGTGGCCAGCTAAGCCACTGCCTGTAATGCCAGCATCCCATGTGAGTGCAGCTTCAGGTCCCAGCTGCTCCACTTCCAATCCAGCTCCCTGCTAATGCGCCTGGGGAAGCAGTGGGAGATGGCCCAAGTGCTTGTGACCCTGTGCCCACGTGGGAGACTGGATGGAGTTCCAGGCTCCTGGCTTCAGCCTGGCCCAGCCCAGCTGTTGGAGCCATTTAGGGCATGAACCAGTAGACGGAAAGTGCCCCCCACTCTCTGTCTTTTCCTCTCAAAAACCTACTAAGTGGTAGGGCAGGATTTGAACCTAGGCCAGTAGGATACCAATGTTCCTTTTCTTCTTTTAAAAATATTTAAGTTTTTTTTGTTAGCACCCTCCCCCCCCCCATCTGTTGGTTCACTCCCTAAATGCCCCCAGTGGCTGGGGCTGGGCTGGGCCAAACCTGGGAGCTGGGAACTGAGTTCAAGTCTTCCATGTGGTGGCAGGCACCCAAGTACCTGAGCCGTCTCCTGCTGTCTCTCAGGTCTGCGTTAGCGGGAAGCTGCAGTCACAAACCAGAGCCAGGAGTTGAGTCCAGGTGCTCTGATGTGGAACACAGGCTAAATGCACATGCGTGCTAGGCTAAGTGCCTGTCCCCAGAGCTCCTTTGTTCTGCCATCATGAAAGAGCCCCTTAGGCCTTGCCCTGGAGCCTGTCGAGGTACAACTTAAACAAAATTGGGCCTTGGGTTTCTCAGCCCACAAATGTGGGGAGGAGCAAGTTGGGGGACAAGGTGTTTCTAGGGGTGTCGAGACCTTGCATACTGTACCTGGTTGCAGGTGTCCATACAGGGTGCCATGCTGCAAGACGGTGTCGTAACTGCCCTCTGTGTTGATGGACAGCTCGTCAGGGCGTGGACGTCCACTTAGAGTGGAGCGGGGCATTCTGAAATCGTTACTCAGACACGGATAACACAGGTTTGCACAGATTTTTTTTTTTTTTGACAGGCAGAGTGGACACAGAGAGAGAGACAGAGAGAAAGGTCTTCCTTTGCCGTTGGTTCACCCTCCAATGGCTGCCACGGCCGGCGCACCGCGCTGATCCGATGGCAGGAGCCAGGTACTTATCCTGGTCTCCCATGGGGTGCAGGGCCCAAGCACTTGGGCCATCCTCCACTGCACTCCCTGGCCACAGCAGAGAGCTGGCCTGGAAGAGGGGCAAGTGGGACAGAATCCAGCGCCCCGACCAGGACTAGAACCCGGTGTGCCGGCGCCGCAAGGCAGAGGATTAGCCTAGTGAGCCGCGGCGCCGGCCGGTTTGCACAGATAAGGAGTCTGTTTTGCTTTCTAGGCAGTTCGCTTCTGGGGGCTGCCTAATTTCCCCGCAGCCTGACTGAATATATATGCATTCATTTACCCTATGTTTCAGTTGTCTGTTGCTATATAACAAATGATCCCAGAACGTGAGGTCATAAGACAATCACAGTTTTTTTGTTTTTTTTTTTTTAAGATTTATTTATTTGAGTTACAGAGAGAGATGGAGACAGAGGAGACAGAGAGGTCTTCCATCCGTTGGTTCGCTCCCCAAATGGCTGAAGTGGCTGGAGCTGAGCCATTCTGAAGCCGGGAGCTTCTTCCAGGTCTGCCACGCGCCCCAAGTACATGGGCCATCTTCTGCTGCTTTCCCAGGCGCATTAGTAGGAAGCTGGATTGGGAGTGGATCAGCCAAGACTCAAATCAGTGCCCATATGGGATGCCAATGCTGCAGGCCAGGGCTTTAACCCGCTATGCCACAGTGCCAGCCCCCAATCACTGTTTCTTATTCATTGTGGTTCTCTGGCCTGTGTTCAGCTGGGCAGTTTTCTGCTTCACGTGGCCCTGGCTGGGCTCCCTCGTTGGCTGCTTGGTTCATCTGTTATGTTCAGCTGACCACAGTGCAGGCAGTGCGCAGAGGGCCCTCACATGCCTGGTGCCCTGGAGCTCCTCCGTGTGCCCAGCTTGGGTTCCCTCCCAGTGTGGTGGTCTCAGGAAGAGGGTGGAAGCTACCAGAGTGTACCCGGGCCAGGCTTGCCCCTGTGGCTCAAAGCAAGTCATAAGGCAAACTCAGATTCGGGAGGAAATTGATTCTACCCTTGATGTGGGAGTGGCGTGTGTCGCAGGGATGGCTGGGTGACAGCTGTGTGCTGAGGCCGCCGTGACCAGGAGGCACACAGAGGGTGCCAGGGAGAGGGGACTAACGTCCCGCCTCTGGTCTGGGTGGGCACAGGCTGCTTCACGAGTCGGAAGAGTTTTCCCAAGCAGGGCCCGTGTCATTTCGTTAAGGCCTGACTCTGTGGAGTCACTTGGGAGATTTGGAAAGTTTCAGAGACTGTGTTGCACGCGAAGGGATGGTGGCTCCTCGTCCACCTGCAGGGCCATGGCCTGGCCTTCCGTGAGAGAGCAGAGTTCGCTCTCCTGCCTCTGCAGATGAGCAGTAACCCCCACGTCCACCCCAGTGTGTGCCAGGTTCCTGCCTGGCTTGATCAGGACCCCGGCCCCGCTGGCATCCCTCACCGTCCCCTAGCAGCTGCGGAGGGGCCTGGCTGTAGCGTTGGGATCCCTTCCCCGGGGGGTGGGCGTGTGCTGCGTGCATCTCTCAGAAACACACCTTGGGTGTGCGTCTCAGCAGCCCGCCGTCCATGGCCAGGATGCTGCAGCCCCACGCGGTGCCTCGGGTGCGGCAGTCGCTCCGGGAAGGCTCACGGAGTGCGTGCAGCCCAGCTCCGCCTGCACACCTACTTCCGTCCTCAGCAGCTCTCCCTGAGTTTACTGATAGTTCTGGGCTACATCTGGGCCACGGAAATGTTCTGGTGTTGATCTGAATGATGTGAGAGTGATTCGTAAAGCAAGACTTATTTAACGTTTACAGGGGCGAATCGGTACGCCGTTGGCACTTGTTCTTTCTGATCCTAGCACACGGTGGTAGAGGAGGATTCTAGGTGCCCGGAAGATGAGGCACGGGCATCCTGTTGGCCTAGATCAGAGCCCATCCTTGGACATAAATGCACCGTGCAGGATTCTTCCACGGGGTTGTGAACAGAGCAGGAGCTGCAGCTGCCCTGCCTCCCCTGGCTGTTCTTCCAGCCGAACAGAACCTCGGTGCTGCTGCCACGCATCCGGCATGTCGCCATGGCTGCAAGCCTTGTTCTAGGCCAGCGATACAAAGAATGAGTGAACCAACCGTAGTCCCTGGTGCCGGCATTGTGGCACAGCAGTAAATTGCCACCGGTGGCACCAGCGTCCCATGTCCGAGTGCCCAGTTGAGTCTAACTGCTCTGCTTCCAATCTGGCTTCCTGCGGATGTGCACGGGAAGGCAGGAGATGATGGCCCAAGTGCTTGGGCCTCCACCACCTGTGTGGGAGACCTGGATGGAGCTCCTGGCTCCTGATTGTTGTGGTCATTTGCAGAATGAACCAGCAGACGGAAGATCGCTTGCTCTCACTTGCTTGCTCTCCCCCCCCCTTCCCCTCTCTCCTCTCTCTCTTCCTCTTTGTCACTCTGCCTTTCAAATGAATCTTTAAACAAAGCCTCAGCCCCTATCCTCAGGGAGCTCCTAGGTTGTGTATCAAGCCTGTTGGTGAGAGGGATCCTGCCTAGGGAAACTGAGGAAAGCGTCTGAAGAGCTGGCTTTGAGTTGGGTCTTGAGGGATGAGCAGGAGTTTGCCAGGTGGAGCCAGAGGAGGTAGGGCTTTGGGTCAGAGGCATCGTAGCCTAGGACTAGTGAGAATTGCTGCGTAGCAGGGGCCGGAGAGACAGGGGTAGAGGCGAAGACAGTGGAGAGGCTAAGAGGTTTGGACTTGATGTTATGATGATGGGGTCCCTTTGGCTTGAGCATGAGGTTGCCCAGGGATAGAGTGTCAGAAGGGAAGAGGGCATGGGACCTGACACCAGGGAGCAGCCTGGGGTATGTGGCACCCCCGCCTCCTCCGCCTGCCTAGGCCCCTGTGTGGCCCAGGTGGCCTGTGATGGGGAGATGGGTCATTTGGGAGCAGGAGGCAGTCCTGGCTGACAGTCCTTTGCACCCTGAGTCTCTTGCATCGAGAACACTGAAGCGAAGTCACAGTGGGATGTGGGGCCAGGTGCGGGGCTGCTTCTCTTCCGCCTGTTGTGCCTGACAGCCGAGGGCTGTGTTCATTTGTTACCTGGTGGGCGAAGGGTGGGAAGTGTACATATGGGGAACCTCAGGAAGTCGTGCACAGTGCTACTTCATTCACTCTTTCTTTAAAAAGTTATTTATTGGAGGGGCCGGCACTGTGGTCTAACAGTCACCTCTGATGACATCATCCCACATGGGCACTGGCACGAGTCTTGGCTGCTCCACTTCCGATCCAGCTCTCTGCTAATGGCCTGGAAAAGCAGCAGAAGATGCCCAAGTGCTTGGACCCCTGAACCCATGTGGGAGACCCAGAGGAAGCTCCTGGCTTCAGCCTGGCCCAGTCCCAGCTTTTGCAGCCATTTGGGGAGTGAACCAGCAGGTGAAAGATCTATCTCTCTCTCTCTCTCTCTCCCTCCCTCTCCCTCTCCCTCTCCCCCCCTCCCCCCTCCCTCTCTCTCTCTCTCTCCCCCCCCCTCCCCAACTTTGCCTTTCAAATAAATAAATAAGTCTTTTTTTTTTAAAATTATTAGCAAGATTGATCTCTCATCTGCTGTGTTCACAAAGCTCAGTTCACATCTACATGGGCAACAGGGACCCAAGTCCTTGAGCCATCATCTGCTGCCTCCTGGGGTGCGCCTTCTCAGGGAGCTGGAATGGCGAGTAGAACCTGGACTTGAACCCGGGCACTTTGACATGGGATGCGGGCGTGCCAGGTATCTCAGATGCCAGCCGACACCCGCCCCTAGTTATTTCTGTATTACATGTAAGCTTGGCAAACCGACTCTGATCTTTGGTCTGTGAATGGATCACACAGAGTTTATTCATTATCCATTATCCTTAAAAAAAGAAAAAAAGTATTTTCTGGGGAATCAGCTGGTTTTTCTCCTTCATGGTGAAAGGATTGTCAAGGGTGTTTGAAAGTGCTGTATAGTATTACAGAATATTGTGTTCCTTTTCTTAACTGGTTGGTTTTACTCCCTTATCGGTCCTTGTCATGTGGGTTTCGCATCAGCAGGCCTCGGCCGCCCTGTGTTCCCCTCCTGGACTTTCCATACCCGTGCATCCTCCCCTGGTCGGCTCTCAGCTGTGCCTTCCAGCACGATGCCACCCTGTGGTTCCCGAGGGGTCCATGCTGATCAGAGTGCTGCTTTCCCCGTCCCGACCTCCTCCAGAGTCCCCTTCACCTTGTGAACAGGAGTGAAGGACTCGGCCGAGAGGCAGCCCTGTTCCGCCCGCCACGCCCCGGCCCCGGCCTGCGGCCAGCACGCTGGGCTGGGGCTTGCTGGGGTTTCCATGGTTGTGCTCTGCTGCTCAGACATCCCTTTGGGATTGGTCCCCATGAGATGCGGGCTGGTGCGAGTTCCATTTCATCACTGGCTCTGGGTGGACTCCTGGGCTGCCCTCGAGGGCTGATTTTTCCACCCAGTGGCACCTGCAGGCCCTGAGGGACGTATCTGGGATAACTGACGGATAAGCCCAAGTGTCTTGGTCTGCTTTCTGTTGCTATGGCACAGTACTGAGACCAGGTGATTATAAGGAAGAGGGGTTGGTTTAGCTCGGGGTCCGGAGGCTGGGCAGCTCGTGAGCAGGTGCTGGCATTGTTGCTGCTTGAACTCCTGGTAGAAGGCAACGGGAGGGCCAGCCGGCCAGCGCGTGCCAGAGAGCCCAGCCCGGACGCCCCCATGGTCCCCCAAGAAGGGCGTTCTTCCCTCTCACCAGTGCCCTGGGACTCATTTCAACGCGCGTTTCAGAGGGGACAGATTACACCTAAGCCAGGGCTGCCCCCCACCTGGTTGTGGCGGCTGGGCTTTGCCACCCTCCTGGGAAGGCAGTGGAGAGATGCGGCTCTGGATTTTGTTACAGATTTGCTCCCAGTTCCAAGGAAACGAAACAGTAACTTCCTGAAGGGGAATCGAAGCAAAGGGCCTGGGGAGCTGGGGCGGCTTCTCGCCCCAGACGGGGGCTGGGGGCGATGCTGCTTCCCAGGGGCTTGGCGCCTGGGGTGGCGTGCTTGCTCAGCCAGCCAGCCTCCCCTCACGGGCAGGAGGTACACATTCTCATTCCAGCGTTTCTTCTTTCTTATACTCCAGCACGTGCTTGGAGGTTGTCTTTTGTTGGTGCAAGTTGAATGCTGGGGGAAACACAGGTCCTCCTCACATCTGGAGTTGTAGCTGTCAGTATTGCCCGTCTCTGGGGAAAAGTTGGGACATGGCTTGTTTATTCCAGTAAAAGGTCTACGTTTGCGTGCTTACTTTACACTTTTATTTACATCGTTTTGTTTTACTTGAGAGGCAGAGAGATACCTTCCGTTTGTTTGCTGGTTCACTTCCCAGATGCTTGCAGTAGCCTGGGAGCGTGCCCCACAAACCCAGGATCCTGGAACTCCACCTGGGTCCCCTGTGTCGGTGGCGGGTTGAGCCTCCCAGAGTGCGCATCAGCAGGAAGCCGGGTAGGAAGCAGAGGAGCCGCACTCCCGCCAGGGACTCCCGTGTGGGACGCAGGCATCGCAGGGAGCGTCTTACCGTCTCTACGTCTGTCCCTAGGGAGGCTGCTCTGGGGGGAGCGTTTCCCAGCCCTCCTGTAGTGTCCTGTCTCAGATCCAACTGACCGCTGCAGTTCCGGACGAGTGAGCCATGGCGAGGCTTCCTGCTTTGGGCGTGGAGCCTCTCCGGGTCCTTCTCACCAGCTGTGAGATCTGGAGTAGGCTGTTTAGTCTGCATCTAGCTTCTGCCCCCTAAAACGGGAGACTGACACCTTCGTCCCTGGGATACACAGCTGGTGCTAGAAATGGTTATGCGGCAGGTGTTCGAAATGGTAGCCGCTCTGCCTGTGGCTGTCGGCCTCGTCCTGGGCTCTGATGAAGAGGATGTGTAGAAAATCGGGGGCCAGCCCAAGGCAGGTGAGACAGCTCCAGGTCAGGTGCCCCCAAGCTCCTGCCCACCCTATCATTGCTTGCCAGCCCCTACCTGGGGTGTCAGACCCTCAGTTTTCCTAGATGAGTGTCTTAAAAAATTTTTTTAAACCCCAGAGGCACATCTGCACAGTCATGGGCCATTTCCCCACAGTAATTAAGAAAACACAGACTTTAACTTCACATTAAAGCTTTGCTCGCCTTGCCACAGGGGGAAAACAAAGCAATGCAACAGGGAAACGGGGGTGAGACACAAATGAGGGGTGGTGGTTTGGAGCGAGGCTGTGGCTTTTGCTCACCTGACCCGCGTGAGAGAGAAGCGCTTTGCAGGTGAGCGCTCCGTGAGGACAACACCGGGCACGCTCCGGATGCTGATTTCCCCTTTTCTTGTGCTGTGCGATGGCCTTTCCCATAGCCTTCTGTCTTCACAGCCGGCTCCTGCAGGGAGGTTACTGAGTGGGTAGCAGGTGCGAGGCCCACCCGGAGGGCCTCTGAGATCTGGAGGCGAGGACGCAAACCCACGCTTCCATTCCGTCAAATCGCTTGAGCTCTGTGGAGTTTGCTTCCTTGGGACTAGGATGGGCTGGTCGCCAGCCAGTGGCATCGTATGGGGGACAAGAGGTCGTAGGATGTCCCTGCGGGTCCTGTGGCCTCATTTGTCTCCCTGTACCTCAGACTGCTTCCTCCTCACCAGGGCTTGTGACCCGACTCCTGAGACTTATGGTTGGGTGTCGGGAAGCGAAGCATCTTGGGGCTCGCTGTCCAACTGCAGGCAGTACTGGAACCCCTTCCGCGGCTTCCCCCGCTCAGCTTCCCGTCTTTGTTTCCGTTCCTCTGGGGTGGAAGACCCTGACCTTCCCGGCAGCCTCGTGGGGCTGAGGACAACTCCCAGATCCCACCAAGGCGGTCTTCAAGATACTTTGTACCTGTGTGTCACACTTGGTCCCTCCACCCACTCTGTTGGGTAGAGGTTCTTGTCTCTGGCATTTTGTAGCAGAGAATGTGGTGGGGGGAGGGCGAGGCAAGGAGGTACCCAGGCTCACCAGGACATGTGCAAGGCCAAGGCTTCCAGATCCAAAGACAGGGAGAAGTTGTCTTCTCTGACCAGGTCAGTAATCAGTGAATCCAAAAACCTGAACTGTTATGCTAGTGATTATACAACCGTGTGTCCAGACACATGGACCCCTACAGCGTGTGGGGAAAAGCGAGTAAGGACGAAGTACAGATGGTGGGAAGCCCAGGTGGAACTTAACGGACACGGTGTGGGGGAGGGGGACTGACTTGGGAGGAGCACATGTGGGTGGTAGCTGGCTCTGTGCCTTGACTGGGGACCTAGTTCACAGGTGTGCACGTTATCAGCGCTCCTCAGAATGGGTGTCATCTATTAAAACTCAGTGGTGGTTATAAAAAGTAAAACCCTGGGGTTACCAAAATTTGTATGTACATGCACACATTTCACACACACACACACACTTACATTTATTGGAGAGGCAGAAAGGGCGAATGAGTGAGCACCCCCATCTCCTGGTTCGTTCTCCATAGTGGCCAGGACTCGGCCAGGCCAAGCTCAATCCAGGTCTCCCCTCGTGGGCGGCAGGTGGCAGGGACCTACTGGAGCCATTGCTGCCACGTCTTGGGGTTGCATTAGCAGGAAGCTGGAGTCAGGAGCCAGAGCCAGGGGCTGAATGCGGGGACGCTGGAGTGGGATGTGGGCATCTGAAGCCTCGGCTGAACACCTGCCCCTGCATAAGACAAGAGGTCGAGCTGTTTGTTTGCGTGCTGCTACTCGTGCGTGTACGTGCTCGCCTGGTGCCCGCCTTCGCACCTGCCTCTTGTCCTCTGCAATTTGGGTAGGTTCCTTAAAGTGGCTTGAGAATTAAAAGTCGCTTGAAAATATTCTAGGTGCAGACTCTTCCTAGACTATTTTGACTTTTTTTTTTTTTGACAGGCAGAGTGGACAGTGAGAGAGAGAGACAGAGAGAAAGGTCTTCCTTTGCTGTTGGTTCACTCCCAAATGGCCGCTGTGGCTGGTGCACCGCACTGATCCGAAGCCAGGAGCCAGGTGCTTCTCCTGGTCTCCCATGTGGGTGCAGGGCCCAAGCACTTGGGCCATCTTCCACTGCACTCCTGGGCCACAGGAGAGAGCTGGCCTGGAAGAGAGGCAACCAGGATAGAATCCAGTGACCCGACCGGGACTAGAACCTGGTGTGCCGGTGCCGCAGGTGGAGGATTAGCCTAGTGAGCCGCAGCACTGGCCCTATTTTGTCTTTTTTAAGCCAGATTTTAGTATTATCATGCCTACCTCTAATTCAGCAGCAGTTTCTTCTAGCGATTCACCTCTATGAAAAATTTCCAAAGTAGTCACTTTGCTTTTCTTAGAAACAACTGTCTTTCTCTCACATCCATGGTTCATCGCTTTAGGTTGTGCTTCATTAAATGATGTAAATACCAAAAGACAAAGCAGCTGGCACGGACAGGTGTGGGATGAAGCACAGCTGATTCTTGGGAGACAGTGCGGAAGCTGGAGAAGTGAAGGCATGAGCTTTCTGGAGAGAGCCCGCCCACTGTGTGTAAGGCCAGTGGGTGGTGGCCAGCGTTGTGGCGCAGCTGGTTATGCCGACACTGCAACGCCAGCATCCATATCAGAGCGCCCTGCTTCTGATCCAGCTCCATGCTGAAGTGCCTGGGAAGGCAGAGGAAGACGGCCCCCAAGTGCTTGGGCTTCTGCCACCCATATGGGAGAGCTGGATAGCATTCCAGGCTCCTGGCTTTGGGCTGACCCAGCCTCAGCTGTTGCATTTGGGGAGTGAACCAGCAGATGGGAGATCTCTGTCTCCCTCTTCCTCTCTCTCTCTGTTTCTCCGTCTTTCAAATAAACCTTAAAACAAAATGGGAGCGGGGCTGGCACTATGGCATAGTAGGTTAAGCCTCTGCCTGAGTTGCCAGCATCCCATATGGGTGCTGGTTTGAGTCCCTGCCGCTCCACTTCTGATCCAGCTCCCTGCTAATGGCCTGGGGAAGTAGTGGAAAATGGCCCAAGTCCTTGGGCTCCTGCACCCACACAGGAAACATAGAAGAAACTCCTGGCTCTTGGCTTCGGATCAGCTCAGCTTTGGCCATGGTGGCCTTTTGGGGAGTGAGCCAGTGGATAGAAGGCTAAGACTATCTGTAACTCTGCCTCTTTTTTTTTTTTTTTTTTTTTGACAGAGTAGACAGTGAGAGAGAGAGACAGAGAGAAAGGTCTTCCTTTGCCATTGGTTCACCCTCCAATGGCCGCCACGGCTGGTGCTCTGCGGCCGGCGCACCGCGCTGATCCGATGGCAGGAGCCAGGTGCTTCTCCTGGTCTCCCATGGGGTGCAGGGCCCAAGCACTTGGGCCATCTTCCACTGCACTCCCTGGCCACAGCAGAGAGCTGGCCTGGAAGAGGGGCAACCGGGACAGAATCCGGCGCCCCGACCGGGACTAGAACCCAGTGTGCCGGCGCCGCAAGGCGGAGGATTAGCCTAGTGAGCCGCGGCGCCGGCCTCTGCCTCTTAAATAAGTAAAAAAGAAAAAAGTGAGTGGGTTGTACAGAGGGACAGACTGTCTGGAGCAGCTCCGCCTACTGCTTCTTCAAGCCTCAGCACCGTCTCAAGCTGCTGCCCTACCTTGTTGAGCCTGGTCTGCTCCCCTGTGGCTTCCGTCCCCGGTTCCAGGGCATCTGCAGAAAGTCATACACGTCGGCCTCTCGTTCTCTACCCCGCAGCCGCCCTGTGCGCGGATCCAGCCAGTGGGCTCTCCCTGGTCTCCTTTTCAGCCTGGCCCCTCTCACTCTTCCAAGAGGCCTCAGGGGATGTGGTTTCCAGACCTGCCAACCGCCCTGACACTTCTTGGCTGTCAGCTGTGCGCCCAGAGGGGCCGTACATCTTCCTGCCCGCTCAGAGAGCCTGCCCGCCCCGCCTCCTTGCAGGGCATAAGTGCAGAGGTGTCAGTTCTGTGTCTGCAAACAAGATCTAGGGCGCCCCCACTCCTGCCCAGTCCCCCACTCCTGCCCGGTCCCCCACTCCTGCCTGGTCCCCCACTCCTGCCTGGTCCCCCACTCCTGCCCGCCCAGAGGGGCCGTACATCTTCCTGCCCACTCAGAGAACCTGCCCGCCCCACCTCCTTGCAGGGCACAAGTGCAGAGGTGTCAGTTCTGTGTCTGCAAACAAGATCGAGGGCGGCCCCCACTCCTGCCCGGTCCCCCACTCCTGCCCACCAGGCCTTAGGAAGGATTATCATCCACCTGAAAGGCGGCTAATACAGACAGCCCCCCTGCTGTCTCTTGGCCAGGACGGCTTTGTGGAGACCCCTGGAGTGTTCCCTGCCCGGCACGGTGTGCCCCTTAGGAGAGGGGGCCGAGGGGAGGCCTTCACAGGGGGCATTTGGCCAGAGCCGCTCCTCGGGGCCGGAAGTGTGCTTGTCCCTTGGGCTGCCTGCTGACCGTGTCGTGGCCCCCTGGAACCTGCCCGGCCCTGTGCTGTCTCGCTTCCCCATTGCTTGTCTCAGTCTTCCTGCCGCGTCGGCGGAGACTAGCACCGGTACCGAGTTGACTGGGGGCTGACACATCCCCTCCGTGCCCCTGCACTTGCCCAGACACTGCCTGTGCGGCTGACACAGACTGCATCGCTGCATGTCTCTGCCTTTGATGGACACTTACTTTCCATCTGCTGTGTGTCTCGGCCGTCTGCCGAGCAGCTTGGCTCTGAAAACAGGTTTGCGTGTGCTGCTGCCAGGGCCTGGGGTAGAGGTGAGTAACCAAGGGTCCCTGCCTGCGAGAGACCCTCCTCTGTTCACTCACTTTCTGTAAAACAAAAAGTTTATCATTATCTGGAATGTGGGCAATATAAAGCAGTTGCTCCGTAATTCTTTTAAAGGTTTATTTGTTTATTGGAAAGGCAGAGCGACAGAGAGAGGCACAGACAGAGCTTGTGGCCACTGCTGCGTTCCCCAGATGGCCACAACAGCCGTGTCTGTGCCAGGCCAGAACCAAGGGCTTGGAACCCGTCCTGTGGATGTCGGTGGCAGGGGACCAGACCAAGTGCTTGGGCCATCTTCCGCTGCTTTTCCAGGCTCATTAGCAGGAAGCTGGGCTGGAAGTGGAGCAGCTGGGACTCGACCTGGCACTCGGATATTGGGATGCTGACGGTGCAGATGGCTTAACCGGCTGCGGCCCAGTGCTGGCCCCGTATTTGTTGAAAATTAATGCCTGAACTAGTATTAGGTTGAACTATAAAAGTTAACAATCGTGTTCCCCAAGGAAAGCCTGGAGATACCATGTAGTGTGCAGAAGTATTGGAATTTCTCCCTTAGGGACAATGACAGTTAACATGAGGCACCTTTAAAGATGGAATGAATATTGATTCTCTCATTTATCATCCAAGTGCTTGTTACAGAAGATAATTTAGCTGGGCAGGACTAGGAAGAATACAAGTGCAGGTTCTCCTTCCTTCCCCTGCTCCCTCCCCCCCCCCCCATAGGTAGCCAGCGCCAAGTGTTTGGTGTGGATCCTTCCAGGGATCTTTCTTTTTTTAAGATTTATTTATTTATTTGAAAGGCAGAGAGAGAGAGAGAAGAGAGAAAGACAGAGAGGTCTTCCATCTGCTGGTTTACTCCCCAGATGGCCGCAGCGGCCAGAGCTGCGCTGATCCAAAGCCAGGAGCTTCTTCCAAGTCTTCCATGCGGGTGCAGGGACCAAGGACTTGGGGCATCTTCTGCTTTCCCAGGCCATAGCAGAGAGCTGGATGGGAAGTGGAGCAGCTGGGACTTGAACCGGTGCCCATATAGGAGGCCGGCACCACAGGCAGTGCTTTACGCCACAGCACCCAGCCCACAGAGACCTTTCTGTGGTTTGCATCGCTATGTAAACATATGTAGATGTAGGGACAATCGGTTATTACACAGGTGTATGCAAATCGGTGAAGCCGAGCTCCCAGTGCTGGGGTCTGCAAGTCCAGGCTATGACCCGTCCTCCCCTCCGGCTGCCAAAGGGCACCAGCCCGCTGCAGCCAGGTGGCCCCGTCCCAGCACCACACTGGTGGCTTCTCTGAGGAGCTGAGGAAGAGCCTGGCTGGCCTGGCCATCTGCTGCTGCCCGCCTCCACCAGACGGTAAGGAGGAGTCTTTCAGGATCCTACTTAGCAAAAGCGCCAGGGACCGGCGGCCCCGCAGGCTGGTGGCAGGGGTGGGAAGGGCTGCCTGCAGCCTGCCAGCCTAGGACGAGGTCCTGGTGCCTGCCCTGGGCTCTGGTCCCAAGTGAGTAGTTTATTTGTTGAGCAGGTGTCTGGGTCAATACAGCCTCCAGCAGAGAGGGTGGTGGTTTGTGGAGGAGGCAGCATGCCAGGAACGGGAGGGACGCCAGGCCAGGAGCTGGGCGTCATCGGCAGCCCGCCAACTTCCCTGGCCTTGTGGGAGGGGCTGGGCCTCACGAGTCTCCACATCTGCCCAGGGCTGGCATTCTTGCATTTCTCATTTTGTCTCTTCCATGACCACTTTGTCCACGCTGAGTCCACGCTGCCGCTCTGTGAGCCCTGGGGGTCTTGGGCAAACCGCGTGATCTCCCTGGGCCTTGGTTTCCCCTCTGTGAGGGGGTGGGGCGCAGTGAAGGAGAGCCAGGCTTGGGCCGGCTTGCCAGGCCTCCAAGGCTGGACTTGCCACCGGTCAGCCCGCGCTGTCGGCTAAGTGGCTTAGCCCTCCGAGCTGCTAGATTTCCTGAGTCTCTTGAGAGGCGTTCCTAGGAGAGTGCCTGCCTCCTAGGTTCGCTGTGACGGGGTGACAGTGCCGGCTCCCACAGGTAGCCACAAAGCCCCATTCACACACAGGCGACATTGCTGTTGTGTTTACCGTGAATAAGCACGTCCCTAACTGGGTGCCAAACCATGTTTCGCTTAGGCAGGGTTCACTGGGATGAGCTGGGGTGTGCACCTCCAGGGATCCTGTTCCTGCTGCTCCCCGCTCTGCATGCTGCTGCTGCTGCCGCCGCCGGGGTGGTCAGCCCTGAGAGCTGAGACATTCTGGAACTTTCCAGGCACGGACGGGAACTGACCTGCCTGAGGTTGCTCAGAAGAATGTGTGTGTCAGGATCTGGGGCCATCGGCTCTGTCTCCCTGTCCAGCCTCTCCCGTTAATCGATGACCGCTGGGACACGCGCTTGCGTGGTAGGGCAGGGGCCTGTGATGGGTACCGGAGGGGGGATAGAGATGCTGGGGTCTGGGCACCGGTGTTCTGTGGCTCTGCTGAGGGAGGCTCCTGCGTGCAGCCCCCACCCATGCAGGTCCTGGGAGGCAGCGGTGATGGTCCAGGGGGCTGGGCTCCTGCCACCTGCATGGGAGACCTGGATTGAGTTCCTGGCTATGGCCTCAGCCTCAGCTGGGATGCCTTTTGGGGCATTTAGCGAGTGAACCAACAGATAGGAGTGTTCCCTCTCCATCTCTCTCTCAGGTAAATAAAAACTTTTTTTTTTTTTAAGTGAGCAAGATATTCTGAAATTTCCTTCTCACTGCAAACAAGCAGGAACTGGATGAAATACAGAGAAGGTCTGTATGTGTGCTTGGGAGACAGGCCGAGGCAGGCTGTGATCCCTGGAGAAGGGGGCTCGGGAACCCCGGCTTCACCTCGGCTTTCCCTGTTGGGATAACCCTGTCCTGGGGAGGCAGGGCCCAGACAGACTGGCGGAGTAGAACGAGGAAGCCTGGCTTCCTGAGTAGCCTGTCACAGGCATTGCACTGTAGCAGTGAAGAGCTGGCTGGTGGAGGCCCCTCCAGCCAAGGGGGAGACTTGACCGAGTAAGCGGGGTGCCCGCAGAGCTGCATAAGTCAGGCATCCCCAGTGGGGAGGGAGGCAGGATCCCTAGATACGGCGTCTGCTAGGCCTGCCCTAAAGTGGCTTAGAAACAAACTGAACTCGTCAGATTAATCCACAACTAACATAGCTGCCTAATAGGGACATATCTGACACTCTCTCTACAGGAATACACGAAATTCTGGATTGGAAAATGTAAGGTTCACAATATTAGGTATCCGGTAAAAAAAATGTACTAGAAAACCAAAGACATGTGGCTCATTTACAGAATAAAAAACAATAGAAACAGACCGGATGGGGGTTAACAGCGGGTTAACGCCCTGGCCTGAAGCGCCGGCATCCCATATGGGCACCAGTTCGAGACCCAGCTGCTCCACTTCCAATCCAGCTCTCTGCTATGGCCTGGGATAGCAGTGGAGGATGGCCCAAGTCCTTGGGCCCCTGCACCCACGTGGGAGACCCAGAAGAAGCTCCTGGCTTCTGATCGGTGCAGCTCCGGCCGTTGCGGCAATCTGGGGAGTAAACCATCGGATGGAAGACCTCTCTTTCTCTCTCTCTGTGCCTCTCCTCTCTCTATGTAACTCTGACTTTCAAATAAATAAATCTTTTAAAAAGAAAGAAAGAAAAACAGATCGGGGCCAGCAATGGCATAGTGGGTAAAGCCGCCGCCTGCAGTGCCGGCATCCCATATGGGTGCTGGTTCCAGTCCTGGCTGCTTCACTTCCAATCCAGCTCTCTGCCTTAGCTTGGGAAAGCAGTGGAGGATGGCCCGCCCTTGGGCCCCTGCACCCATGTGGGAGACCTGGAAGAAGCTCCTGGCTCCCAGCTTTGGATCGGCGCAGCTCCGGCCATCGCAGCCTATTGGGGAGTGAAAAGTCGATGGAAGACCTCTCTTTCTCTTCTCTCTCTATGTTACTCTTTCAAATAACTAATCTTTTAAAAAAAACTGACGGAGGATATAATATTATATATTAACAATATAAAGGTTATTGATACTATATAACAGAATAATTTGGAGCTGTAAAACAAGTGCATTTGAAAGATACACACAGAGATCTCTCATATACTGGTTTGTTCCCAAAATGGTCACAACAGCTGGAGCTGGGCCAGGCCAAAGCCAGGAGCCAGGAGCTCAGTCTACATCTCCCATGTGGGTGGCAGGAACCCATTACTTTATTTTTTAAGATTTATTTATTTGAAAGGCAGAGAGCTGCAGAGTTGCAGAGAGAGACAGGGAGAGAGGGAGAGAGGGGGAGAGGGAGAGGGAGGGAGGGAGGGAGGGAGGGTGGGTGTCTTCCATCTGCTGGTTCACTCCCCAAATGGCCTCAATGGCCAGAGCTGGGCCAATCCAAAGCCAGGAGCCAGGAGCTTCCTCTGGGTCTCCCATACAGGTGCAAGGGCCCGAGGACTAGCCATCTTCTACTGCTTTCCCAGACCATAGCAGAGAACTGGATCAAAGAGCTGGGACTTGAACCAGTGCCCATATGAGATGCCAGCACTGCAGGTGGCGGCTTTACCAGCTACACCACATCACTAGCCCCTGGAACCCGATTACTTGAACCATCACCTGCTGTCTCCTAAGGTACACATTAGTAGGAAGCTGTTGCCATGGGCTGGGGCGGGGGAGCGGTGAGGAGAGAGAGAGAGTTGGTGTGGTGGTAGGATGATGGAGAAAGGCTGATTAACAGGCACTAAGTTATAGTCACATAGGAGGAAAAAGTTCTGGTGTTTGTTGCACAGTAGGGGACTATAGATAATGGAAATGTGTGATGTATTACTCTAAAATAGAAACTAGAAAATATTTTGAATGTTTTCACCATTGAGAAATGTTAAACTTTTTTTAAAGATGTGTTTATTTGAAAGGGTGACGGAGAGAATGAGGGAGAGATCTTCCATCTGCTGATTCACTGCTCAAATGGCTGCAGTGGGGCCCGGCTCCCACCAAAGTCAGGAGCCTAGAACTCCATCTGGGTCTCCTATGCGGGGGACAGGGCTACGCCTCCACCTGCAGCACCAGCATCCCATGTGGGTGCTGGTTCTAATCTCAGCTGCTCTCTTCCTATCCAGCTCTCTGTTGAGGCCTGGGAAAGCAGTAGAAGATGGCCCAAGTACATGGGCCCCTGCACCCACGTGGGAGACCTGGAAGAAGCTCCTGGCTTGTGGCTTCAGATTGGCCCAGCTCTGGCCATTGCAGCCATGTGGGGAGTGAGCCAGCAGATGGGAGACCTCTCTTTCTCTCTGTCTCTCCCTCTCTCTGTAACTCTACCTCTCAAATAAATAAATGAAATCTTTAAAAATTAAAAAAAAAAAACAATACACAAACTCTGGCAGGAAATAGAAGAAGGAACAGTCCCCAGCTTATTTTTGTGAGATCACAATTGCCCTTATATCAAAGTCAGACAAAGACATTACACAGGGAAGACCCCCAGTAGATGGATTATCCCGCATGAACAGATGTTGGCAAATGAACTCTGGCCGTGTATGAAGAGACAGGAAGGGGGGGTTGTTCCAGTATCTCAGCGCCAGTCGGTGTAGTTCAGCAGCCCAGACTGGAAAGGAAAAACCCTGATCATCTCGGGGAAAGCAGAGAAAACATTTGACACACGTCAGGACCCAGTCACAGTGAAACCTCTTGGCAGACTGGGTCTGGGAGCGAATTTCTTCGGCCTGAGGAAGGACGTCTGTGAAAATGGCATTGTATTTAAAGAAAGTGGGGCTGGCACCGCAGCTCACTTGGCTAATCCTCCGCCTGTGGCGCAGGCACCCCGGGTCCTAGTCCCAGTTGCCCCTCTTCCAGTCCAGCTCTCTGCTGTGGCCCAGGAGTGCAGTGGAGGATGGCCCAGGTGCTTGGGCCCTGCACCCCATGGGAGACCAGGAGAAGCACCTGGCTCCAGGTCGGCGCAGTGTGCCGGCAGTGAGCCAGCCATAGCAGCCATTTGGAGGGTGAACCAACGGAAGGAAAACCTTTCTCTCTGTCTCTCTCTCTCTCACTGTCTAACTCTGCCTGTCAAAAAAAAAAAAAAAAAAAAAAAAAAAAAGTAAAATGCTCTCCTGACAAGCAGGCTCGGCTGCAGGAGCCGGTGTAGTTCCGGGCAACTTGACTTTTTGACCTGAGGTCTTGCAGTGCACGTGTGCGGAGGAAGTGCAGTGAGGGTCTTGCCCTGTGTGCTCTCCCACAGGCATGAGGTGTTTTCGTTGTCCCAATACTTGGAATTCTGGTGGACCCAGGAAGTTTGGAGTTCAGCAGGATGCAAAGCAAGCACAACATAAACACGCTGCACCTACCACTGAGCTAGTGCAGGAGCTGGCAGAGGCCCTGTTTTCTGTTCAAACATGAACTTGCTTCACGCGGAGGAAGGGGGCGTGGCATGCTGGGAAATCTGACGGCAGAGAGCCCATCACCTCTCTCTCGGTTACTTCCCTAAGGTAGTCAGCCGCTCAGCGCTGAGATTGAGGACAGAGAGAAGGGGGAGGCCGCCGCAGTCCTGCCCTTTGACTTGATTGGTAAGCTGGAGGTAGAGCGCGCTAGTAGAATGTGTCTCAAGAAGTGGGACACAGGCAGCTCAGTTTTCCGTAGCGTTCCCACTGTTCTGATGAGACGCCGGGGTGGGCGTTGTGTGCAGCAGGTTGAGCTGCCTCTCAGCGTGCTGCGTCCCATCTCCGAGGTCTCTTTCGAGTCCTGGGCTGCTCCGATTCCAGTCCGGTTTCCTGCTAATGTGCACCCTGGGAGGCAGTAGGCGATGGCTCAAGTGCTTGGGTCCCTGCCACCCACGTGAGAAACTTGGATGAACTTCCTGGTTCCTGGCTTTGGCCTGGCCCAGCCCTGGCTGTTGTTAGGCATTTGGGGAGTAGAACAGCAGGTGGAGGGTCATTCCTGCTGTTGTTCCTGCTCCGACTTTTTTTTTTTTTTTTTAAAGAGTTACAGAGAGAGGCAGAGAGAGAGAGACAGGTCTTCCATCCACTGGTTCACTCCCTCATTGACCGCAACAGCCAGAGCTGCGCCAATCCGAAGCCAGGAGCCAGGAGCTTCTTCCGGGTCTCCCACAGGGGTGCAGGGGCCCAAGGACTTGGGCCATCCTCCACTGCTTTCCCAGGCCATAGCAGAGAGCTGGATTGGAAGTGGAGCAGCTGGGACTAGAACCAGCGCTCATATGGATATCAGCGCTTCAGGCCAGGGCTTTAACCCACTACACCACAGCACCAGTCCCTCCTGCTCTGATTTAGAAAAAAAAAAAATCTCATACTTGTTTCTTTTTAAGATTCACTTATTTGAAAGGCAGAATTCCAGAGAGGTGGGAGAAGCAGAGAGACCTTCTATCTGCTATTTCACACCCCAAATGGCCTGCAACGGCCAGAGCGGGGCCAGGCTGAAGCCAGGAGCCTGGAGTTCCGTCTGGGTCTCTGAGATGGGTGGCTGCTTTCCCAGGCACATTAGCAGGGAAGTGGATTGAAAGCCAGTGCCCATATGGGACACCAGCACCACAGCTTAACCTGCTGTCCACAACACTGGCCCTAGCTCTGCATTTCAAGTAGATGAAAATAATAACAGTAAAAATACTTTAAAAATTAATACAAGAAAAATATGCATGTACATATGAGCCATGACACACCAGATGTTTCGTTATGTTGACTTTGGGTATGAGTCTGTTCTGTTAGGTTTGCATGTATTTTATTAAAGTTTTTTTGAGAGCAGGGTGACAGATGGACACAGAGCTCCCATCCCCTGGTTCGGTTCATTTTTTTTTTTTTTTTTTTTTTTTTTTTTTTGACAGGCAGAGTGGACAGTGAGAGAGAGAGACAGAGAGAAAGGTCTTCCTTTGCCGTTGGTTCACCCTCCAATGGCTGCCGTGGCCAGCGCGCTGCAGCCAGCGCACCGCGCTGATCCAATGGCAGGAGCCAGGAGCCAGGTGCTTTTCCTGGTCTCCCATGGGGTGCAGGGCCCAAGCACCTGGGCCATCCTCCACTGCACTCCCTGGCCACAGCAGAGAGCTGGCCTGGAAGAGGGGCAACCGGGACAGAATCCAGCGCCCCGACCGGGACTAGAACCCGGTGTGCCGGCGCCGCAAGGCGGAGGATTAGCCTAGTGAGCCGCGGCGCCGGCCTCTGGTTCATTTCACAAATGTCTGCAGTGGCTGGGGCTGGGCTGGGGCCAGAGCCGGGAGCTGGGAACTTAATGCAGATCTCCCACGTGGCTGGCAGAGACCCAATCACTGTGCGTCACTGCCGCCTCCCAGGGTGCCCATTAGCAGGAAGTGGAGTCGGGAGCCGGGGCCAGGATTCAGGTACTCTCACGGGATCAGGCGCTTACCCAACACCGCAGCTGCTACCCCATATTTGAATTCAAAGCTAACATTGCATGACATATGAGCACATGCCAATCATTTAAAAAGTTAACGTGTCCTAGAAAAATATTAAGTAGCAAACCAAAACCTCCACCACAAGTTGAAAGAATGTGACAGGAAAGCACGAAGTTTTGTCTTTCCAGGCCTTCAGTGGCACTTTCCCCTGCTTGTTCAAGAAGGAGCTCCTCTGTTCCCCTCTGCACTGGGCCCCGCGTTGCGTCGCCCTCCCCGGGAACAAGGCGGGGCGTCCGTTCTCACCGCTGCTTTCAACTTTCTTTAGAGGCCCTGCCGCGCAATGAAGCAAGAAAAAGTCGTTTCACAGGGAAAAAAATGTGTTTGTTCTCAGATAGTATGGTCATCTGCGTGGAAAATCCCAGGAATCCACAGGAAAGCTGCTATGTGTGTGTTTCATAGGTTGAAAGGTACCCAATTAGGGGCCAGCGCTGTGGTGCAGCAGGTTAAAGCCCTGGGCTGAAGCGCCGGCATCCCATATGGGCGCCGGTTCTAGTCCCAGCTGCTGCTCTTCCGATCCAGCTCTCCACTGTGGCCTGGGAAAGCAGTGGAGGATGGCCCAAGTGCTTGGGCCCCTGCACCCCTGTGGGAGACCCAGAAGAAGCTCCTGGCTCCTGCTTTGGATCAGCGCAGCTCCCATCTGGGTTACTCCCATCTGGGGAGTAAACCAGCAGATGGAAGACCTCCCTCCCTCCCTCCCTCCCTCCCTCCATACCTCCCTCCATCTCTCTGTCTCTGTCTCTGTCTCTACCTCTTTCTCTCTCTCTAACTCTGTCTTTCAAATAAGTAAAATAAATCTTAAAAAAAGAAAGTTACCCAATTACTATGAAAGATAAATTGTATTTTTATATACATGCTAGCAGAAATAATTAGAAACTTTAAAAATCCAACTAAAGTAGTATCTAAAACCATGAAATACTTGAAGTTGTACTTAGCAAAAAAGACTGTGGGTATTGTGGTGCAGTGGGTTAAGCTGCTGTTTGCAAATCCTCATCCCATGTCAGATGCCAGCTGAGAGCCCTAGCTACTCGGTTTCCAGTCTAGCTTCCTGCTGATGCACACCCTGGGAGGCAGTAAACAATGGCTCAGGTGCTTGGGCCCCTGCCACCCACATGGAAGACCCAGACGGAGCTCCAGGCTCTTGGCTTCAGCCTGGGCCAACCCTGGCCATTGCAGGCATTTCAGGAGTGAACCAGTGCATGGCAGATCGATCTCTCTCTCTCTCTCTCTCTCTCTCTCGTTCTGCGACAATAAATTTTCAAAAATGCACAAGACTAATATGGTCAAAACTATAAAACAGTACCAAAAGAAGTTAAAGAACACCTGAGTAATGTAGAGGTCATCAATAAGAATGATGAGTCACGGGCGGCGTTTGGTCTGGTCGTTGAGGTGCTGGGTTAGGTTGTCAGAGTGCCTGGATTGGAGTCCCAGCTCTACTCCCAACTCCAGCTTCCTGCCAGTGCACACCCTGGAAGGGAGCAGGTGACGGCTGCTTCTGCTTTCAGCCTGGCCCAGCCCAGCTGTGACTGGGGCACTTGGGCCGTGAACCCCAGATGGGGACACTCTATGTGTGTCTGCCTCCTTTTTTAAAAAAATTTATTTATTTGAAAGTCAGAGTTACACAGAGAGGAGGAGAGGGAGAGACAGAGTGGTCTTCCATCTGCTGGCTCATTTCCCGACTGGCCGCAATGGCCAGAGCTGTGCCAATCTGAAGCCAGGAGCCAGGAGCTTCCTCCAGGTCTCTATGTAGGTGCAGGGGCCCAAGGACCTGAGCCATCCTCCACTCCTTTCCCAGGCCACAGCAGAGAGCTGGTTTGGAAGTGGAGCAGCCGTGACTCGAACCTGTGCCTATATGGGATGCTGGCACTGCAGGTGGTGGCTTTATCCACAGCACCGGCCCCCTATGCCTTTTTTGTTTGTTTGTTGTTGACAGGAGAGTTAGAGACAGAGAGACAGAGAGAAAGATCTTCCTTCCGTTGGTTCACCCCCCAAATGGCCGCTACAGCTGGCGCACTGTGCTGATCTGAAGCCAGGAGCCAGGTGCTTCCTCCTGGTCTCCCATGTGGGTGCAGGGCTCAAGCACTTGGGCCATCCTCCACTGCCCTCCTGGGCCACAGCAGAGAGCTGGACTGGAAGAGGGGCAACTGTCGCTCCCCGTCTTCGTGGAGGAGCAACACAGGACCCTGCGCTGTTCTCTCGTCTGCTCGGCCCTCCCCGGGTTTGCTGCTGGTTCTTCCCGGGTTGGCTACTATCCCTTCCACCTCCGTGGAAGGGTAGTTCCCCCTGGCCACATTCCCCACTTCCGCAGGGGAGTGGCACACCGCCGGCCGGCTCTCTCGGGGGCTGCACAGGTGTTCCCCTTAGATGTTCCCCATAGATGTTCCTGGTGCATGCCGTCTCTCTCCTCCTTTATAGTCCTCCTCCGCCAATCCCAACTCGGCTGCCCACACGCCGAGTACGCTGCTCTCCTCCAATCAGTAGCAAGTCCTACAGTTTATTGGTTGAACTGGAGGCAGCTGTGCGGAAGCTGTTTACTTCTCTCCCAGCGCCATATTGTGGGAGAGCAGATGCATAGAATAAGTCTTAATTCCAGTAACTCAGTCTAGTCCGGTTTGCTCCCCACAGTGGGAGAGCAGATGCATAGAATAAGTCTTAATTCCAGTAACTCAGTCTAGTCCGGATTGCTCCCCACAGGCAACCAGGACAGAATCCGGCGCCCCAACCAGGACTAGAACCCGGGGTGCCGGCACCACAGGCGGAGGATTAGCCTAGTGAGTCGCGCCGCAAGCCCCCTATGCCTCTTAAAAATGAAGAATTAATATTGTTGTTCTTCCAAATTGTGAGAGATTTAATTCAAATCCAAATCCCCTTAACTTTTTTTGTAGAAATTGATAAGATGGTTATAAAATGTATATGAATACCCCTATGGACTGGAAAAGCCAGAATTTTTTTTTTTTTTTGTAACTAAGAGGACTTAGTTACCTGAACTTGAGGCTTACTCTAAAGTAACAGTAATTATGACAGCATAGTATTAGCCTAAGGATCAGTGAATCTGAATAAAGTCCACAAATTATTCCTTGCACATGTGACAATTCATTTTTAATAAAAGTGGGGAAAGGATAGTCTAACAAATGATGCCAGAATAATTAGATAACCAAATGGAAAAAAGAAACCCACTTCTCACCTCGACGATAAAGAGATATCTTGAAATGGATTATAGTAAGAGTTAAACCACAAAACTTCTAGAAGAAAACCTAGGAGAGAATCTCTGTGGCCTTGGGTGGAGCATAGTTTCTTAAATGGAGCTGAGTACTGAAGCCGCTGGCTTCCTTTTCCTCGCGTGGTGGTGGGAGAGGGAATTAGAAGGGACTTGCTGCAGAGTCACGAGTGGGAGCTTGTCCGGCTCCGGCCAGTGCTCATTCCGTCACACTGCCTCCCACCGTAGGGACTGGAGAGGCCTTGCGGACTCAAGGCTGCCAGGCTGGGTGGTGTCCCCAGCGCCAGCAGCCACCCTGGGCTGGGACGTGCTTGGTCTGTCCCTTCGTGAGCAGGTGGCTCAGCGGGAGTTTCCCAGCATGGGGTAGGCAGAGGGGCTGGCATTGTGGCAGAGAGGTCTAAGCCACCGCCTGTGATGCCAGCATCCCGTGAGAGTGCCAGTTCATGTTCCAGCTGTTCTGCTTCTGGTCCAGCTTCCTGCCGATGCACCTGAGGTGCACAGAAGGAAAGGGACAGGAGCTTAGCTGTCCAGGTGGCCAGCGAGGTCCTGGCATCCTTGCAACCCAGCCAGGTGGGCTTGTAACTGATGTCCTCTGAGACCTGACTGGTGACAGGTGCAGGAAAGCGACTGCGAGCTGTGGGGGAGACAATCTGCGACATCTGGGTGAAGTTTGTAGGTCAAGGCCAAGGGCCCTGGCTGTCAGTTATCATCCAGTGCAGTGCTAATATTATACTTCAGTCCTGTGGTTCCCAAGTAGGACTGGCTGCATTAGACTCCCCTGGGAGGGGGTGGGGGTGGGGGGAGGGCTACATTCCGCATACAGATTCCTGGGTTGCATTCCAGTTATCCCAAAGCAGAACGTCTCGGGTGGAGCAGGGCTTGGGAACCATTGACACGCGTCGCCGTCCCAGGTGATGAACATGAACTTGGCGCGTTGAGGACTGAGAAGCCGGGAGATGGGAGTCAGGTTGCGTGGCGATTGTGGGAATGTACTGTAGGCAGTGGCGACGGAGACTTCACGAGCTTCCAGCACAGCGCGATGCCGTGTGCTTTCCACGCATCTGCGGGAGGAATTCTCCCCGCTGCCCCAAGGCCGGGCTCGCTGCAGAGAGGAAGCAGTGAGCTTGAGGCCGTGGTGGAGTCGGAATTCCTCCTGGCCTGGGCGTGGAGCTGTGTCTCTCCCGGGGTCTCACCATCCTGTGGGAGTGGGGTGGATGGGACACATGGTCCTCGGGGCCCTGTGGGGGAGGAAGCAGGGCACCGTGGCGCTGTGGGAGCCATGGTGGACCGCTGCCCGTGGTGCCCACGAGGTGGTTGCATCCGATGTTCCCTGGAGGACAAGAGCGAAGAAACCCAGGACAGGGCTGTAGCGTGTGACGCAGTGTGATGGCCACGAGAGGACATACAAGGTGAAAGCCGGAAGGAGACGTTTGAGAAGCTGGGAATGCCTCAGGCTTCAGACCTGTTCCTGGAGCTCCGAGTGTGAGCTCCAGGCTGGGAGGCCATGGCTGGTGCCCATGGGCCAGGGGCAGGGAGGAAGGGCGTTGGAGGAAAGCAGGTGCCACCCAGAGAAATTGTTCGTGAGGGCTGCGGGGTTGAGAGGCCAGGGGGCCTGGCCGCAGAGCCCCAGTGACATGGCACTGGCCCACGGTGCGGCCACTCCAGAGGACCTAGCTTTGGGAAAGGACACGAGTGGCAATCCCACGGGGCTGTCCCACCAGACCGACTGGTGACGGATGGTTGGCCTGGCAGCTCGAATCATCCTGTCCGGGGGCAGGGGTCTCCTCCCTTCTCTCCCGCTGGTGGGACAAAGCAGAGCAGGAGGACGGAGAAAGGCCTCGCTGGTCTGACGAGCTTGGCGAGGTTTGTCTTCCCCGGGGACCCTGCCGAGGCTGTGCCGCTTTGCACTGATGGGGCGGGCTGCCCGAGGGCTGGGGTCGCTCAGGAGGACCTGCTGCCTGCAGGTGCACCCCACGGGGGGGTTCCGGAGTGTGAGGAGGGGATTTCCACGAGGAAGCATCTCGGTCCTGGAGGGTTCTTGAGCTTCCTGGCAGTCGGGTCCTGAAGGAGAACACTAGCAGGTTTCAAACAGCGCTCACTCTTTTTTGTTTTCAATTTTGTTTATTTGAAGGGCAGGGAGACAGAGAGAGATCTTCCATCCACTGCTTTGCTCCTCAAATGGTCGCCACAGCCAAGGCTGGGCCAGGCAGGAACCAGGAACCTGGGTCTCCCACGTGGGTCACCGGGCCCCAGCCGTGTGGGGCCGTCGCCAGCTATATCCCTGAGTGCACGTTCGCAGGAAGCTGTTTTCGTTTGTAAAACAAGAGAGAGAGAGCGAGAGAGCGCGCTGCCGTTCTTTGGTTCACTCCTCAAATGCACATAGCAGCTGGAGCTGGGCTGGGCTGGGCTGAAGCCGGGAGCCAGGAACTCATTTCAAGTCTGCCACTCGGATTGACCCAACTGCTCGAGCCGCCACCACTGCCTGCTGGCGTAGAAAGATTTATAAGACAAAGAGAAGAAAGTCCTGAAGTCCCCTCATCCTCCGTTGGGTGATTGCTCTGCTGATCTGTCTCGGCTCTGTGACACCGCCCGCGGTGTGTGGCTGTGTCTGTCGCCCGCCCTCTGCCCTCTGACTTTTTCTGCATATTTGCTTCCACTCCGGGCTGCAGTGCAGGAATGAGGGAGGGCATGACCCCGCTGGGCTGGAGCGGGCAAGGAGGGCCCATGCAGGAGCCACATTTGGAGGTTAGCGAGCAGGCAGTGGCCAGGCTGGGCCTGCGCTGCGAGTGGGGAGCTTCTCCCCTTGGGAGCACACCTTGGGGTGTATTGCCTGGGGCGCCGGAAGCCTCAGGACAGCGGTGGGGCTGACACATCCTTCCTGCCCTGCCCTTGGCGTCCCTCTGTTCACTCCACCTAGTAGTCACCGTGCCGGGGGTTGGCCGGGGGTTGGCCCGGCGCTGGGAACTCAGCACTGACCTCGTCCCTGCCCCGGAGCAATCTCTGTCGTGAAGGACAGATGTATCTGTTCTACTCGAGGGCTGACGCTGAAACGTTTAACAGTAGTAGTGCAAGTGTGGCGTCTGTAAAGTGAATGCAGAGTCCACGTGCGTGGGCCTGGTGGAACGAGGCTGCCTCCCCGGGTTCTTGGAGCAGAAGTGTGAGTCTGACCAGGAGGGTTGCCATGTTCACCGAGGTCAAGGGTGCCGCCGGGGGCCGCCCGGAGGTCAGGAGCTTGGCTGAACAACTTGGCTTGTGTTATGTTCTGAACAAGACCTGACGTCCCAAACTTGCGCACATGTTTATGCCCTGAAGCCTTGTGTTAATGATTAAGGAATCAATGGTTGATGGACTAAGGGTGGAGACTTGACACAATTATGCTTTTTTTTTTAAGATCAGCTTTAACTCCTAATTTATTATTATTATTATTATTATTATTATTATTATTTGACAGGTAGAGTTATAGACAGAGAGAGAGATAGAGAAAAAGGTCTTCCTTCCGTTGGTTCACCCCCCAAATGGCCACCACGGCCGGAGCTGTGCCAATCTGAAGCCAGGAGCCAGGTGCTTCCTCCTGGTCTCCCATGCGGGTGCAGGGCCCAAGGACTTGGGCCATCCTCCACTGCCTTCCCCAGGCCACAGGAGACAGCTGGACTGGAAGAGGAGCAACCGGGACTAGAACCCGGCGCCCATATGGGATGCCGGTGCTGCAGGCGCCGGCCCCCGTGACACAATTATGATGTCTAGGAGGTGGGCCCACCTCCAGAGAGGTCTCTCTCTTTTTTTTTTATCATTTTATTTGAAGGACAGAGTTAGACACACACACACACACACACACACACACACCTTCTATCTGCTGGCTCACTCTCCAAATGGCCACAATGGCCCGGGCTGGCCAGGCTGCAGCCAGGAGCCTAGAACTCCATCCTGCTGTCCCGTGTGGGTAGCAGGGACCTGGAACTCCATCCCGCTCTCCGTGTGGGTAGCAGGGACTCAAGCACTTGGGCGGTCCTCCGCTGCCTTCCCAGGTGCACGAGCAGGGAGCTGGGTGAGAAGTGGAATGGGCACAAGGCCGGCCAGGTCCTGACTG
Source organism: Oryctolagus cuniculus (assembly GCF_051225735.1). Classification (NCBI taxonomy): domain Eukaryota; kingdom Metazoa; phylum Chordata; class Mammalia; order Lagomorpha; family Leporidae; genus Oryctolagus; species Oryctolagus cuniculus. Next base: position 182,682,064 of record NC_142868.1, read on the forward strand.
CCTTCTGAAGATGGTTCTTACTAGACAGTTGGTTATCCAGGTGGATCTTGGCCTAGCGCTCTCTCCTTCTGGTCGCCAATCTTGCCCTGTGACTCTCCCAGACCGCAAGCTGAAACAAGGCTTCTGCCCTCCGGAGCAGTTCCTGCCAGGTGTTGTAGTGGTCTCGATGAGACGCTGACAAGCACGGTGCATTCTGGGAATCGTGGAGCTATTTAGAAAAGTTCCTGGAGCCCGAAGTGTGTGGGACCTCAGATGCCAAAACAAAGGTGTCCGCTCTTGGACAGTTGGAAGCTGTGACTGTGGTGTTTTCAGCAGGAGGTGGCATTTGCAGAGATAATTTTGGAAGGTTAGTGTAGACTGAGGGCGGATTGGCAGGACCAGAGAGACAGTCTGTCCCCAGCCCTGGGCAGGTGAAGCAGGAGGAGTGGCAGGGAGGAGACCCGTAGACTCTGAGAGACCAGGTGGAGTGAAGGACCCTCTGCGGGTCCGGGCAGCAGTCCCAGGGAGCTGGGGAGAGCAGGCTGGGCTTGGCTCAGGTGTTCTGCCAAGGTATCCTGAGGCCTGTGCTGCGCTGAGCGCCCTGTGCTGGTTAGCTGGGGCGCAAGGTTGGGAGAGCTGTGATCCTGTGCCGTGGCCGGCAGACGTGAGGCCTTCCCGGCCGGGCTGGTCAGGGGCTGTGCCTGGAACAGAACCAGCGTGTGGGCCTCTGGGGTGCCGCCGAGGTTGGGACCCCTGGGCGGAGGGCGAGGGAAGCCCCTCCAGGTGGTGCGAACCCAAGATGGCCGAGGCAATGGCCTGGATTGCGGTTTGGAATGGGGAACTCTGCAGAGGTCAGGTGGCCATGCCTGCGGAGCACTGGCCCGTGAGCTGGCAAGGGGACGACGACGCGGAGGCCGAACTGGAAGCCAGGGAATGGGGTGCAATGCGGGAGACGTGCAGCAGCTTCGCCAGATGGAACACTTCTCGGCGGATGGAGCTGTGAGCGTGGGCCAGGAAGGAAGAGAAAGGCAGTTCTGTAAGTCAGAGTCAGGGAGAGCCCAGGGTCAGGAGGTTGTTACGAAATGCAAGAGACAAGAAGAAATAGGCCATGGGTGTCAGGAGGCGACCTAAGGCAGTCACATGAGAGTTTGGTTTAAAGAACCAGGACGGTTGGAAGACCTTGGCTGGCCTGCTTGCTTTTAGATTTTATTTATTTGAAAGTGTTACAGAGGGAGAAACAGAGAGACAGAGAGATCTTGCGTCTGCTGGTTCACTCCCGAAATGGCTACAAACAGCTGGGGCTGGGTCAGGCTGAAGCCAGGAGCCAGGAACCCCATTAGGGTCTCCCACATGGGTGCAGGGGCCCAAACCTTTGGGACACCTTCTGCCGCATTCCCAGGCACTTATGTGGAGCTGGATCGGAAGTAGAGCAGCCAGGACTCAATCTGGTGCTCATTTGGGATGCCGGCACGGCAGGCGGCGGCTTAACCTGCAGTGCTACCACGCTGACCCCTGTCTTAGTATTTCTTCCTCCACTTCTGACAGGGACTCAATGGAAGAGAATCGCTGGAAGAGGCAGCAGTCACGTTGCAGGGCTCAGCAGTGTGGGAGAATCCGGGAACCCTTATTCTTAACCATTTCTCCTGGGGAAGCTGATGTCCGTGGCTGCAAAACACGGACCTAGCGGTAGGGCAGGGTTGGGCTGAGCCCGGGGCTCGGGGAGAGTGCAGGTGCGCCTGGGGAGGCACTGAGGGGTGAGGAGGGGAGCTGCTGAGCGGCTCTGAAGAGGCCCTGGAGGGCGGAGAACGGGATCCAATAGCCAAGGACGAAGCTGACCCAGGAGAGGAGGTGGTGCGGGTTTGGGCAGCCGAGAGCCTGCGGAACGCTGGCCTCTGAAGATCTGAGTCCCGCTGGGAGCTGGGAGCTGGGGAGGCCTGTGCCCCGCCCCTGGACGCGATGCCAGGGGTGTGCGGTCCGGCCGTCTCAGCACTTGCCCCTAGGACGTCTGCGTGATGCTGGTGGTTCTGGAATATTCTAGGCATCTTCTGTCTCCAGACTGTGTGTTCCTCCTCCCCCGGGCTGTTCCATTTGTTTTCAAGTTTATACTAAGACAATTCGAGAAAGTCAGATCTGTGTGGCAAGTGCCCTTGTGTTGCTGAGTGGGAGAAACCATGAGCAGGACGCGTGGAGCGGGGGGCTGTTCTGACTCCGGTCCTGAATGCGCTTTCTGGAGTTGGGCCTTTCCTTCGGTGCCGGTCCCCACTGGGCACTGGTCTAAACTGCCTTTGTGGTGTAGAATCACGGGTTAAAACATGCACAAGAGGCCGGCACCGCGGCTCACTAGGCTAATCCTCCACCTGTGGCGCCGGCACCCCAGGTTCTAGTCCCAGTCGGGGCGCTGGATTCTGTCCCGGTTGCCCCTCTTCCAGGCCAGCTCTCTGCTGTGGCCAGGGAGTGCGGTGGAGGATGGCCCAGGTGCTTGGGCCCTGCACCCCATGGGAGACCAGGAGAAGCACCTGGCTCCTGGCTTCGGATCTGTGCAGCGCGCTGGCCGTAGCAGCCATTTGGGCGGTGAACCAACGGAGGGAAGACCTTTCTCTCTCTCACTCTCTCTCTAACTCTGTCTGTAAAAAAACACACACACACACACACACACACAAAAACAAACGCAAGAGCTCCATGTCTTCACCGAGCGTGGACACACTGCAGCGTGCCCTGCTCCGTCCGTCCTGCTTTTGCTGACTCACCCCCACTCCCTCCGTTTTCCCCGCTTATCCCCAGAAGATGAGAAATCCTTAGGTTTTTTTTCCATCTCCAGGACGCAGCATGGGGTCTGCCCCTCACTGGAGAGAGGTCTCTGCAGGGGAAATGACCACTTTTTTAAAAAAAAAAAAAAACCTGAAATCCAAACACGATGAAAGGGCTTTAAAAATCGACTCCTTGCCGCCGAGTGGGGATTATTTGGCCTAGAGAAAGCGGCCAAGGTGAAGGAGGTGTATTCAGCCCAGGGTGTGGGCGGCTCACAGTCCAAGATCAATCAGCCCCAAGCATCATGGGGCCTCTGGGGCCCCCTTGGCCTCATCACACGGTGGCAGAGAAACAGAAAGGGAAGCGGCCCACAGCTGGCCAGGCTTTTAGCAGCCCCTGCGCCACGAGTCCGGGCAGCACCCAGTGACCCACACACCTCCCTCCAGGCCAGGCCCAGATGTCTCCGGGATCACTATGCTGGGGCCCAAGCTTCCAGCACTTGAACCCCTGGGGACTCACTCAAACCACATCCAAACCGCAGCACTGGTGAAAGTCCCGGACTCGTGCCTGGGAAGACAGAGTAAGGTTTTCTCTCCAGTTTGAAGGGTTTGAAATAACTCTTTGTAGAAAATCACCTTAGGGGCCAGCCTGTGGCACAGCAGGTTCAGCCGCCGTCTGCAGCACCAGCATCCCACGTGGGCACAGGTTCCGGTCCCCGCTGCTCCACTTCCGATCCAGCTCCCTGCATTAGCTAATGCACGTGGGAGGGCAGCAGAAGATGGCCCAGCCTGGGCCCCTGCACCCACATGGGAGACGTGGATGGAGTTCCTGGCTCCTGGCTCCAGCTTGGCCCAGCCCCGTTGTGGCTATCTGGGGAGTGAACCAGCGGATGGAAGATCTCTGCCTTTCAAATAAATGACTAAATCCAAAAAAGAAAACTTCAGGATCAAGCAAACATGTTAAAAGATCTTCAAATAGAGAGACCCCAGGGTCTGGCACCTGTTGCCATGGGCAGGCCCCAGAGCGGGAGGGGTGCCTTTGCTGGAGGCCCAGAGCAAGCGGATCAACCTCACGGGTGTGGCGGGCTCTCCCCGAGCCTGCAGGCTGGTGTGGGACGCAGGACTTGGCCAGGTGGCAAGCTCCCGGGTGCCACCACCGCTGGCACCGAGCAGCACAGCCCCAGGCACGCGCGCTCCTGCCGACCTTCCGAGGGGCCTGGCCCGGCGCTCCCTCCCCTCTGCTCACAAGGCCGTGCGGCACGAGTGTGCAGAGCCCTGGTTGTAACCCCGCTCTGGATGGGTACGGGGCGGCTTCCCTGGCGGGCCCGGGTGTGCAGTGCATCTGACCTCTGCCTTCCTGCGGCCGTCCTCACGCAGGCCCCACTGCGTACCTGCTCCCGCGCCCTGCCCTGCGCCAGGGCACTTCCCTAGCTGTGCCCTCTCTGTGCTGTCCTGGCTTGCAGGGTGCTCTGGGGAGCACCAGAACCTCCCATGTTGCCCTGGGGCAGAGATGTTGTGCTGAACCCTCGAGGCCCTGGGGCAGGCTGTGGTACTGGAGGCTTTTGTCTCACTCACCTGCTGATGGCTCTGGGGTGAGTCTGAGTGTGGTGCCGGACACATCCGGGTTTCTGGAACACCCGGTGCTGGACGGGGTAGGGTGGGGCCTGGGGACACGGTGGGTGAGGAGGACAGCAGTGTCCGCCTTCCCAGCCGACAGTGGCAGGACCAATGGGGGAGGGCGTGGGGCGGAGCTGCCTTTGGTGGGGGCCAGCATCAGAATGGATGGGAGCCTGGGGGGGCGAGGCGGGGCTGGGGGTTTGCACAGGGGTGGATGCAGGGAGGGCAGCCCTGGGGGGAGACGAGATGAGGTCCCTAAAGGAAGGTTCCACGCACCCTGGGCAGGAGCGCTAGAAAATTAATCCCCGGTGAGCAGAGCTCGGGGCGCACTTTGGAGAAACCCATTTGTCATTGTGACGCGGGAGAGCCGTCTCAGACTCTCCCTGCGGGGCAGGCTTTCCCTGGAGGCCCGGTCGTTCCCTCGGCCCGGTCCTTACTCTGCACAGAGCGGCAGCACTGGGTGGTGCGTGGTGGAGGGATGGCAGCCACCCTGTCTGCCGCGGTGGCGCGTCCTTCCCCGGGCCGTCGGTCCTGGGTGCAGGGAGCGTCGAGTCCCCAGCGGCCCCGGCAGCACAGTGCTGGCTCACTGCTGAAGGAGGAGGCACTTTTTACAGACGTATTTCAAGGGCACGTTCATCTGAAGCAGGAGAGGTGTGCATTTTCAGAGCTTGGGTGGGTGGGTGCGGACACCATGGGACGTCTTGGGGCACTTCTTTGTTTCAGATTGTAAAGGTTGCAGCTCACACGTCAGTGCCTGGGGGGCGCTACTGTGACAGTTTTTAGTTCTAACAATGTCTAGACCCCGGGTTGGGCCTCGCAGTTAACACACTTGCATCCCACATCCGAGAACATGGGTTTCACTCCCAGCTCTGGCTCCTGGCTCCAGCTTCCTGCCAGTGTGAGCCCTGAGAGGCAGGCGTGGAGGCTCAGCTGTTCAGGTCCCTACCACCCACAAGGGAGACTCGGACTGAATTCCCAGCTCCCAGTTTTGGCCTGGCCCAGCCCCAGCCATCACAGGCGTTTGGGGGGAGGGAACCAATAGTTGGAAGCTCTGTCTGTGTCTCTGCCTTTCAAGTCAGTAAACAAAACCTGGATAGGGCATTTGCTGCTGGAACCAGCCATCGAATAAGCTGGGAGTCTGAAGGTTCCCCTCCTATTTACTTCTTTACGCAGCGGCCCTGTTGAGCGCCCCCTGGTGGCCATGTGCTGCCACTGCAGGAGCGTTCTGCAGGTGTGGTGGTGGTGGGTCGTGGAGGTGTTGACCAGCTGTCTTGAAACACAAAAAATGGTTCAGAGGGCAAACCAAGGTGCTGATCCATGTCTTGTCGGTGCAGGCTATGTTACAAAGAGGTTTACCTGACTCCTTCTAGGAGTGCAGTGTCTAGGATCTTCATCTGGTGATGAAGTGGCTGACAGAGCAGCATCACGTGGCAAGAGATAGAGCACATGTGTTCATCTTTGTGTCTCTTGCTCTCCATCTTTTATTATTTTTAAAAAAGATTTATTTATTATTTATTTGAAAGTCAGAGTTACAGAGGCAGGGAGAGACAGAGATTTTCCATCTGCTAGTTTACTCCCCAGACGGCTGCCGACAGCCAGGGCTGGGGCTAGGCCAAGGCCAAGAGATTCATCTGGGTCTCCCACCTACATGGGTGCAGGGGTCCAGGCACCTGGGCCATCCTCTGCTGCTTTCCCAGGCACATCAGCAGGGAGCTGGATTGGAAGAGGAGCGGCGGGACACGAATCTGTGCCTGTATGCAATGCCACCATCGCATGCAGTCGCTGAACCTGCTGCACCATCTCAGCCCCCCACTCTCCCTCTTATCAAGCTACTGAGATTCAGTCATGTGGCCCCAACCCTTCTCTAAACCCAGTCCCTTCCCAGAGGCCCTGCTGTAGATCGAGGACTCCTAGTTCCTCACAATGGAGATGAAGTTTCAGCAGGTGAGGCCTTGGGGGATGCTCAGACCATAACCAAACTGCTGCTTAACCAAGAAAACCAGGACGTGAGTGTGAGACCTGGCCTGTGAAAACATCTTATTGAAACAACTAAAATTGAGAGTAGAGGGCCGGTGCTGTGGTGTACCAGATAAAGCCACCACCTGCAGTGCCAGCATCCCATATGGATGCCAGTTCGAATCCTGGCTGCTCCACTGCTGATCCAGCTTCCTGCTGATGCACGTGGAAAAGCAACGGAAGATGGGCCAAGTCCTTGGGCCCCTGTACCCATCTGGGAGACCCAAAGGAAGCTTCTGGCTCCTGACTTTGGCCTGGCTCAGCCCTGGCTGTTGTGGCCATTTGGGGAGTGAACCAGCAGATGGAAGACTGACCCTCCCTCCTCTCTCTCTCTCTCTCCTCTCTCTCTCTCCTCTCTCTCCTCTCCTCTCTCTCTCCTCCATCCTCCCTTCTCTCTCTATCCTCTCTCTCTCTTTCCTCTCTCTCCTCTCCTCTCCTCTCCTCTCCTCTCCTCTCCTCTCCTCTCCTCTCCTCTTCTCTCTCTCTCCTCTCTCTCTCTCCTCCCTGCTCCCTCCTCCCTGCTCCCTCCTCCCTTGTCTCTCTTTCTCTCTCTCTAACTCTGCCTTTCAAATAAACCAACCTTAAAAACAATTGAGAGTGGCTGTTTAGCCTCGTAGTTAAAAGCACCCACATCCCCTATCCGCGTGCCTGGGCTCAGCACCTGGCTCTGACCCCAGCTTCCTGCTCGAGCAGCCCCAGGAGGCAGTAGTGTCGGCTCAGGTAATTGAGTTCCTACCACCCATGTGGGAGACCGGAGTGGGATCCCCGCCTGCTCTTGGTCCTGCCCCGTGGGTTGTCGTGGGCGGTTGGGGAGTGAACCAGGGAAGGGGGATGTGCCCGCTCTCCCCCTTGCTCACTCTTGCTCTCCCCCTTTCACATTGAAAATTGTTTTAAGGCATCTGAAATTGCTGTCCCTGCACTTTGCACCTGCCCATTGTACTCCACACTGTAGACTCCATTGTCCTGGGGGCGGCAGCCTCCTCTTCTTCCCCGAGGGTCAGGAATTAAGACCCCTCTGCTTCCCTTCCCATGACATGTCTCAACTCCAGACTGAAGTCCGAGACTACGCCTGTGTGGCTGCATCTGCCCAGCCCCTCACCGACGGACCGTGGGGATCCGAGCTGGGTAGGAGGGCGGGGCCTAGGGGGAGTGGGAAGAGCCACACCAGGGAACGGGCCTTGCTCAGAGAAGGCTCAGAGGGGCCAGCCATCCTGAAATGGGAGGAATCAGTACCTGGCCCCGCCTTTGGGGGGACACAGTCAGCAGCCAGCGCTAGGAAGGTGGGTGTGCTGTGGCTAATCAGGTCCAGGTCCAAGGTTCCCTCCAGCAGGAAGCCATTGGGTCTGTGGTCCCAGCAGCCTGTGGCAGCAGGGTGGGGACCAGGACACTTGGGGAGTGCAGCATGCCAGGGATGGCCCTTTGTGCTAGTGCACGGGGCTCGCAGGCAGTGTAGGGGTGGGGTGAGGGTGTGAGTGGTGTCAGGGCTCACTTCCCCAGTCCCCATGGCTTCAGTTTTTTTTTGACAGGCAAAGTTAGTGAGAGAGAGAGGTCTTCCTTCTGTTGGTTCACCACCCCCAAATGGCCACCACGGCCAGAGCTGTGCCGATCTGAAGCCAGGAGCCAGGTGCTTCCTCCTGGTCTCCCATGCGGGTGCAGGGCCCAAGCACTTGGGCCATCCTCCACTGCCTTCCCAGGCCACAGCAGAGAGCTGGACTGGAAGAGGAACAACCGGCACAGAATCTGGCGCTGCAACCGGGACTAGAACCAGGGGTGCTGGCGCCGCAGGTGGAGGATTAGCCTAGTGAGCCACAGCGCCAGCCATGGCTTCAGTTCTTATGGAACCTGGATACGGGTCCTGGCCAGCCCCTTGCCTGCTTGCAGCTGGGGTTGGTCCCAGACTCCTGTAGCTTTTAGGATCTCATGCCCCTAACTGTTGGGACCTACCCCGCCCTGTAATGAGTCAGCACAGCACCCACAAGCACCCAGTGCTGGATGAGCAAATGGGTGAATGAACGCATGGGTAGCTGAGGGCCTGAAACAGGAGGCCTGCATTCTGGCCCTGCGGTTCCCCCTGCCGCCCAGGCCACGAGCTGTCCGCTTTGAAAGGCCTCACCCATCCCTAGTTCACAGGGCAGGATCCACTACGGGAGCCCAAATACCCCATCAAGGTTAGAGGCTCTGCTGGGCTCCCTTGGGACTCCCTCTGGGCGCCGGGCGTCTCGGTTGATTGTGCCCCTGCCTGCCCCTCTCCTCCATCCCTGCACCTGAAGATGTGCCTCACCACTGTCCTCTCCTCTGCTCCCTGCAGATCCTGGCCAACATCTTCCTCTACCTGTGCGTCATCATCGTGGGCGTCATGTCCTACTACATGGCCGACCGCAAGCAGCGCAAGGCCTTCCTGGAGGCCCGCCAGTCGCTGGAGGTGAAGATGAACCTGGAGGAGCAGAGCCAGCAGCAGGTGAGGCTGGGGTCTCAGGTGGCCTTGGACCCGGAGCTCAGGTTCAGGGTCTGGGGGAGGGCGGGGGGCCCATGGACCTGCAGTGTGACCTGCTGGGCTCCTCTGTGCAGCCCCTCTCCTAAGTCTCCTGCTGGGCCGGCATCGCAGCTCCTCCCTCCTCCTCTCTCTCTTTCCTACAATGTAAAACTCTTCAGTTTAAAGAAACCCATTGCCCCAGCATCCAGCGGCCTCCCCGTGCGCTGTCCTCGGGTGACGCCGGTCTCCCTGCCTTGCCACTCTATGCCACTCTGGCTGGTGGCACTGCCGGCTGGCGCCGTGCACCCATGGTGCGCTCAGAGCAGGGGTGGAGCCTCTGCAGCACAGGACCCAGCCGTGGCCTCACTGCCTGCACCCCGGGGAGCTGCTCCCTGGTCCCGGTCGTCTGTGCAGGAGGATGAGCAGCCCCGTCCCAGGGACCCCACTATTCACGTCCATCCATCGGGAGAAGGGCCTGGCCGTGCCTGCCCTTGCTTTCCCGGCCCCGCCCCCCCAAGCCCAGTCCGTGGCATAGCCCTGCTCCGGCCCCCCTGGGCCTCGGGGGTCTAAATAGGTTCTCCCTCGAGTCAGCTCGCGCACCCGCTGGAGCCTTCCAGAAACGGCACCCACCAGCTGCCTGCTGTCCCTTGGCTGACCCCTTTGAAAACAAGCTCGTCGGGTTGGAAACTCTGGAAGCGTGTCCTCTTGTGTCTGCCCTGGATTCGGAGCCGCCGGCACTCAGGCAGCAGGTCTTAGTGTGGGGGGCCCACTGTCTGGCCTTAGCATCCTCGAGTCCAGACGGTGCCAGGTGGAGGCGCACGGAGGCAGGTGCCTGGTGGGTCCCAGCCTCCTTTGCCCTGGAGGAGGTTTTTCTCTCTCTGGTTTAGTGAGATCTAGACGCTTCGGAATTGGGCCTCGGCCCCAACTCTTTCAGAAGGCAGGGTTGCAAGGAGAGTTTCCCTGGCCTCTCTCGTGACAGAGGTCCAGCCTCACTGGCCAGCCCCCGTCCCCTGTGCCCTGTGCCCTGTGCCCTCTGATGGGCGTCTTGGCACTCGGGCTGTGGCCACACCACTCTGGGTTCTCTGTGCTGTAGAAAAGCGCGTGTCAGCCCTTCACCAGGCTGGGAGCCTATTTCTATGGCCACGGCTCCTGTGCGCTTCCAGTGTGTCGGTCTGTCCGCCTTGTCCATCTCAGCTCGTGCCATCCAGGCCATGTTAAAGCATGGGGAGTGGTGCATGGCGGAGGGAGGCCTCCCGGTGAGGGGGGACCCACCCTGGGCCTCTGATTCTCTGCCTAGACACTTGAAACGAGCTATCCCAGAGTTCCACTCTCCTCGTCAGCAGAGGTTTTGACGTTTGTCTCGTGGGTTCCCTGAGGGTCGGGTAAGAACACAGAGACTCGAGTCCTAACCTGTAGACCTCGAAGTGGCTATGGGCAGGCTGAGGTGCCTGGCGCTGGGGACCCCCGTTCTAAGGGCCAGGGCCATGTGTTCCCTCTGGGCAGGGTCAGCACAGGGAGCCTGGACGGCCGAGGGGGTCATCCCTGGGTGTCCTAGGAGTGCAGAGCCCCACGGAGCAGCTGGAGGGCGTGGGCAGCCTGCCCGGCCATGTGCACCAGCAGAGCAGACATCTCCCCGGGGTGAGAGGTCCAGGGTCTGTGGAAGGAGGGGCCAGAGTGGGGAAGGGGCTCTGACGTGCACCCCAGCGAGGCTCGGCAGGTGCCTGTCAGTGGAGTGACTTGTTGAACCCGGCTCGATCATTTGTTTGAATTTATTTGAGAGGCAGAGAAACAGCAGCTGGCAACAGCCAGGACTGGGCCAGGCCAAAGCCGAGGGCCGGGAACTCAATCCGTGTGTCCTGTGTGGGTGACAGGAACCCGGTTAGCTGAGCCAGCACCGCTGCCTCCCAGGGGCTGCACTAGCAGGGAGCTGGAGCCGGGGCTTGAACCCAGGTCTTTCGATGCGGGTTGCAGATGCCTTAGCCGCCAGGCCCGCGGCCTCGCCCAGCACTGTTCTGGGAGCAGTCTGGGCTGGTTGGGTCACCTCCTGGCCCCGGGTTCCCTGAGAGTGACTGTTTGACGTGTGCGGCCTCTGGAGACGCAGAGGCACCCTGCGCAGCCGGGGACTAGGGTCCCATTGCCTGTGACTTTAGCTTGCTGGGGATTCCTGTGTCCTTGCCAAGTTTCAGTGTCGTGGTTATGCCAGGCTCCGGGAGTGACTAGAGAAGGGCTCGCTGCTTCCAGTCCCTGGAGAAGTTCGGGGGTTCCTTCCCTCGGATTGCTGGAATGTTCAGAACTTGTTCGTGTTGTCCCGTGGCTCCGCGGTGAGCGTGAGGGGGAGGACTCGGCTCCCGCCGTGGCCGCGAGGTTGTCACACTGTGTATTTCTTTTTGTGGGTGTTTTGGGGACTTTTTTTTTCTTCCCTAGAAGCTCATCCATTTAATCTAAATGTTCAAACTTTTGGCATAACAGTGTTAATACTTTGTGCTTTTTATCATCTGTCAAATTTGTAGTGATGTTCCCTTCTTTCAGTACTGATCATAGTAATTTGTTCCTCCTATTTTTAAAATTATTTTTCTTTTTAAAAAATTATTTATTTACTTGAATTGCAGGGGACAGAGAGAGGGAGAGAAAGAGACGGAACCAGAGAGAGAGGGAGAAAGAGAGATCTTCCATCTGCTGGTTCACTCCCAGCTGGGGCTGGGCCAGTCTGAAACCAGGAGCCAGGAGTGGGTGGCAGGGACCCAAGCACTCGAGCCATCATCTGGGGCTTCCCAGGTGTGTTAGCAGGGAGCTAGGTTGGAAGCTGAGCAGCTGGGATTAGAACCTGCACTGCCGTGTGGGACGTAGACACTCCAAGTGGCAGCTTAACCCACCGTGCCGCCATGCCCGCCCCGAGAACGGAAGTTTCCCGCAGTCCTAGAGGTCGTGAAGTCCAAGGCTGCTGCTGGCCTTTGGCCTGGTGGGGGCCTCCCCGGTGCACCCAGGTGGTGTTTCCTGTGGCCCCTGTCAAAGGGGCCTTAATCCCACTGTGGAGGGAGCAGTGCCTGTGGCCCGAGCCCCTCCTGAGGGCGCCTCTTACAGCCGTCACCTCAGCAACCCCGAGCTTTGGAGGGCTCGCTCTCCGCAGAGGCGGAATTGCAGGCTCTGAGCCCTGTCAGGTGGCGCACCCCCAGCCCCGCCCGGCTTCCACCACACCTGTGGGCGCGCCAGCCTCGGCTCTGCTGTTGCTCTTCTCAAGAACCCCTGCATTTCCCTCTGGTTGCTTTTAGAGTCCTCTTCCCCCTCCCCCTCCCCCTCCCCTCCTCCCCCACCCCCTCTCCTCCTCCCCCTCCGCCTCCCCTCTTCCCCCTCCTCCTTGCCCCCTCCTCCTCCTCCCACTTCCCTCCCTCTTCTTCCCCCCACCCCCGCCCTGATTTATTTAATTATATGAAAGGGAGAGAGAGAGCTGTCGGTGGCTCTCTCACGTGGTGTGGTCTTGTGGCTGATGTTGGGAAGGGACAACCCGGGGGACCCAGAGCAGGTGTGAAGGGCTGAAGGCCGGGTTCAGTCTGAGAACCGGTTTGTTTCTGGTCTGTACCTGTTCTCAGGAAATAAGTCTTCAGGGGTCGTGAGGGAAAGGCCGGCCCTCTGGCCCCGCGGCTGTGCGTGCTCGGCGCCTCGCCCGCCGGGGCTGCCCAGGGCAAGTGGCGTCCGGCAGTCGGGCTCCCTGATCGTGGCTCTCGGTCCTCCGGGTCTTGGAGCCGGTGCTGCGGGGGCCCGGGAGCCCTCGCCTGCCCGCCTGCCCGCCTGCCCGTGTTGCTGCAGCCCCAACTCCCTGCCTCCTGGCTCGCCTAAATGTCTTTACGCACTGAGACCTTGGCCCCTCAAGTCCTGGGTACCTTGGTGGCTTCCCGTTGCCTGCAGGGAGCTGAGCGTTGTGTTCTGGTTGTTTCGCTTTGTATTTTATCCAACCTTTGTGGTTCTTGGCCGAAGGGCTGGTTTCTGACGTAAGCTCTGCTGAAATACCGACAAGCAAAAGTGGGGCATTGGAATGTTTTACTTTTCGAGTAGTTAAAAGTGCGCACGGTGTGACATTCTGGAAGTATACAAGAGCGTGTACCAGGAAAAAGAAGCCATTCCCTGCCTGTGTCTCCCAGCCCTCGGGCTCCCTGTGCCTTGCACGGCCACTGCTATCTTTCTCCTCTGTCTTCCCAGCGAGTTCCGTTCAGTTCCAGATGTGGACGTGCCCCTGGCACGCACACACACACACTCACACACACACACACACACTCTAGCCCGTCCACTGTTCCGCCCTTGACCTTCCCACCCTCTGTCTCAGCATTCTAAGCCCACACGGCATCGCCTCGCCCTTGCTGAAGGCTGTGTTGTAGTTCCTGGTGCATAAGCGGCGTCAGTCATTTCTCTCCTCCTCTGACTGTGTGATAGTCACCCTCACAGGGGCAGGCATTTGCACCCCACGTCTGAGTGTCCAGGTTGGAGTCCCAGTTCCACTCCTGGTCCCAGCTTCCTACTTACGCGGACGCGAGAGGCAGCTGATGACGGCCCAAGTACACGGGTCCCTGCCACCCACATGGGAGACCTGGATGGAGTTCCAGCCTCCTGTTGTGGCCGGCTGAGCCCTGACCGTTGCAGGCACTTGTACACTAAGTCATCAAATGAGAGGTCCTGCTCCATCAAGCGCTCGCTCTCTCTCTCTCTCTCTCTCTCTCTCTCAGACTGTGTCTGTTCTGCTTTTCAAATAAATTAAAAATATATATATCTTATAGGGCTACCATGTCCACACGTGTGTAAGTGCATCTGAACAATGAAAGTCTAGGAGTAGAACTGCTGGATCGAAGGACATAGGCACTTAGGAAATTATTTGTGTGTGTGCATTGATTTTATGGTAAAATATTAATAGCCAAAACCCGCCAGTTTAACTGTGTCCAAGTGTACGGGCCAGCGGCCGTCAGGGCGTTCGTGGTGCTGTGCCATCGCCAGCGCCGTTTCCAGGACAGTTTTGCCCTCCCTAGCAGAAGCTGCGCCCGCGCGGCCATCACTGCCCATCCCCCAGCCTGCGATAACCACTGCCCCACATCCTGTCTCCCGGATTTGCCTGTTGGGCGCTTTGTCAGGTGCTTCATGTCCTTTTGAGTCTGGTCCCTTAGCATCTCGTCGCCCAGGTTGGAAGCCCCTCCCCGTGTGTTTGTCCCGCCGTCGCTGCTCTCTTTGGAGGTGTGCGTCGTTCCCAGCTCTGGCTGTGGACCCTGCTGTGTGAACACGGGTGTCCAGTGTCTGTGTGCGTCCCTGCCCAGGAGAGGATCTGTCGTGTCCTCTGTAGCTCTGCGTCTGAGTTTGTGAAGAAGCAGCCTGTGTTTTTAACGCCGGAGAGCACTGGCGGATGGTGTCTCGTAGGGCTTGAGGCAGCGTCCCCCGCTCCCGGCCCTGAACGAGGGTGCACTGGCACCGCTTCTTCTGTTCATCTAGGAAATGCTTCCTGGCTTCAGAACCCGGGAAGCTGCTCCAAGGATTCCTGGCTGAAACCCTAGTGCCAGGGAGCAGCTCCGAGGCACAGGGCGAACACCTCGGCTCCTTGCTGCCTTTCCCGCCTGTGGTTCGAGTCACAGCCAGGTAAAGGCGAGCTTGGAAGTTGCTTTTCTTTCTAGCGTGGATTGTCTGATGCTTGGTAAAAATAGACAAAATATAAAGAAAACCATACTGGTGGAGGCTTTCTTTTTTGAAAGCCAGCGCCCTAACCAGCCTGACCCCTGATTCCTGCGTGGTGCAGTGCTAACATAGCAGTTATGGAGCAGGTGCGTGGTTCTCTGTGGAGGGGATGAAGACATTAGGGGGCTAGCAGGGGAGGTGGTGTTTGCATAATGTTGTGAACGCACCAAACCCTGTGCCTTTAAGGAGTTAATTTTCTTGCATGAATTTCGCTTCAATAAAAAAAAAAAAAAACCTTAATGCAAACCTGGAAGCCCATCTCTTACCTACCTCCTCTTGATAGGGGGAAGTTGGCAAGCAGTTAGCTCTGTCCAGGTGGGCAGGGACTTTAGATGGTCCTGCTCTGTAACTTTACCCCTTCACCTGTCAAACTGTCAATCGAATATGTCCACATCCCAGGATGCACCTGTGTTTCACCCAGGGCCAGGAAGGAGGAGACACCCCATAACCGCATGGGAATGAAATCCACATGGGGGTAAAAGTCCCAGACAGCTTTGCGCATGTGAAGACCCCACCCCAGGTGCTTATTCAGTTAAGGCGCCACCCCCACCTCATGGCATTGCAGGTGGCAGCTTAACGCACTGTGCCGCAACGCCGGCCCCAAATGCAGCGTTAGAAGTTGGCTGCTGGGCTAGAAAAGGCTTTCAGATTTGCTTGATTTTGTCATCTTCTTTCTTGAGGTGAAATTCGTGTAACATGGAGCTTAACCATTTAAAAGCCTACAGTTTGGTACATGTGCAGTGCCTACAACTGTCACCTCTAGGCAGTTCCAAGTCATGGGCAATTCTCCCTGGCCACGCTGGAGTTTTAGAACCACACAGAGAAGCACCTGCTGGGCGAGAGCGCCCCGAGCCTTCCTGGCGAGGACAGACGGCCCAGCGCCTGGCACCCGCACGCTGTCCTGTGCCTCTCCCCTCCCTGCGACCCACCCGGGGTCTGTGACTGGCCCCAGAGGCCGTCTCGGACCTGGGATTTGCAGCCAGTGCCCGGCGCTCTCACTTCTCCCCATGTGACCTTGGCCCTTGTCCGCCCTGGTCTCCACTTGCATCCTCTGGCGTGAGATGCTGGGGAAGTCAGGGCAAGGAAGGGGGCAGCCGGGAGTCCAGAACCCGCGAAGCCCCTTGGTGCAGTCCCACCCTGGGGAGACTGCGGAGGGGTGCTGCCCGGGGCCCCGTGTCCTGGGCTGAGGCGGTGAGGGGCCTGGGCGCTACCTCCAGGAGCACCCGTGATGCATCCTTGCAGCCCAGCCCAGCACAGGGCGAGTGGCAGAGGGCACTTTCCTGTTGTACAAGGTGAGGGTGAAAACGAGAGAACGCAAGGGGAGGAGCCCCGAGGCTGCGTGGGCGTGGCTCCGAAGCTGTGTGGGCGTGGCTCCAGTGTAAAGCACCCTTAGCCGTCAGAGCCGCCCTCCGTATGCCCACACACGTGCTTGATGCCTGCAGAAATTTGTGATGTTGTACTCCTGCAGAGGGGCCTCTCTGCAGAGCGCATGCGCAGCGTCTGTGTCTCCGTCTCACCTCTCATGCTGTCAGCGCGCATTTATCTTGTTCCCTGAACTGCGTGGGAGTGTGCGGTAGAAGTTAGTGCCTGCCCAGGGCTGTGTGGCCTCTTTCTGGTCAGTGTCCCCTCTGGGCCTCCTCTTCCGCCGTACCCACGATGAGATGGAGGCCTCTGCCTCTCTTCTCAGCACAGCTGCCCTGGGCGATTGTCCTGCTGCCAACCACAGCCACAGCCACGGTCCCCTGCGGAGGAGCAGAACAGGCCCAGGGTGGCAGGGTGGGTGTGTCAGCTTGATGGATGATGTTGGGGGGGGGGGGGGAGGGTGCTGGTCACTGAAAAGGGTGCTGGATTTCAGCAGCTTTGTTGCTTTTCTTTTTCTTTTTTAAAAAAACTTTATTTATTTGAAAGGCAGAGTTACAAAGAAGCAGAGGCAGAGAGAGAGAGAGATCTTCTATCCGCTGGTTCACTCCCCAAATGGCCACAATGACCAGAGTTGAGTCGATCTGAAACCAGGAGCCAGGAGCTTCTTCCAGGTCTCCCATGTGGGTGCAGGGGCCCAAGCAATTGGGCCATCTTCTACTGCTTTCCAGGCCACAGCAGAGAGCTGGATCAGAAGTGGAGCAGCTGGGACTAGAGCCAGCACCCATATGTGATGCCAGCACTGCAGGCTGTGGCTCTACCCACTATACCATGGTACCGGCCCCTCTTTTCTTTTTTAAAAATTTATTCCAAAGGCAGAGTTACAGAGAGAAAGACACAGATCTTCCAAATACTGGTTCATTCCCCAAATGGCCACAGTAGCCAGAGCTGGGCCAGGCCAAAGTCAGGATCCTGGAACTCCATCCAGGTCTCCCACGTGGGTGCAGGGGCCCAAACATTTGGGTCTACTGCTGCTGCTTTCCCAGGTGCATTAGCAGGGGAGCTGAATTGGAGTAGCGTAGCTAGGACTCAGCCAGTGCCCATATGGAGAGCTGGCGCTGCAGGCAGCGACTTAACCCACTGCACCACAGCGCCGGCCCCATCTGTTGCTACTTTCACCTGTCTCCAGCTCCTCTGCGGGGAGGGGAATGGGCCTGGCCCCCTCCAAGGCCTCATGGGTTTGGTGCTCTCTGAGTGCGACCCTGGCGCATCTCTGACCTTGTTGGTGGTCTGTGGCAGTACGTGGAGCTGGGATGTCTGGCAGACTTCCAGCCCCTGGGCTCCGTGGGCGTGCTGGGGTAGCGCCACAGGCCCAGGGGAAAGAACCAGAGTTGTTTGTCACTGTTCCCTTGTGACCATGCTGCAGAGTTTAGTTGGGGACCTCAGAGGTTGCTAGGCACCCCAGCTGCCACCTGGCAACAGTAGTCATCCAGAAAAATGCACCTAAAACACACCTGATGCCAGGTACAAGCTCTAGAGTTGGAAGCCTTTCCCAGGCCGGTGCTGTGGCGCAGTAGGTTAATCCTCCACCTGCAGCGCTGGGATCCCATATGGGCACCGGTTCTAGTCCCGGCTGCTGCTCTTCCCATCCAACTCTCTGCTGTGGCCTGGGACAGCAGTGGAGGATGGCCCTGGCGCTTGGTCCCCTGAACCTGCTTGGGAGACCTGGAAGAAACTCCTGGCTCCAGGCTCCTGCTTTGGATTGGCTCAGTGCCAGCCATTGCAGCCATCTGAGTGAACCAGCAGATGGAAGACCTCTCTCTCTGTCTTTTCCTCTCATTGTCTATAACTCTACCTCTCAAATAAATAAAATCTTTAAAAACTAGAAAGAAAAAAAGAAAGCCTTTCGCCATCACAGGCCCAGACTCAGTGCCGGGGGAGAGGGTGTGGCTGAGGCAGGATTCTGGCCCCTCCCTTCCTCAGATCACACCTGTGGCCCCCTTCGGGGAGGCAGGGGCTGCCCTTGGGCTCTGCTTGTTGAAGGGGAGGAAGCTGCAGCCAGGGAGAGCCTGGGTCACAGACTGGTGAGCTATTGCCTGTCCTCATGCCCCCTGCGGAGTGTGGCGTTGGGGGCCACTGGGGGTTCTCTTCCCCTGTTGGGGTGCACAGACAACATAGCTGCCTCACGCGCCTCTCTTCCTGCTTGATCCCACGCCCAAGGTCCCCTGTGACAAGGGATGGCATTTCTTCACGCCATGCCCTTTCTCTGAGTGGGTGACCTTGTGCCCTTGAGCAGGTCTCAGGGGAGGGATGTGCAGATGCCACATGAGTCAGGCCTCCCCTGGGGGGCAGGGCTGGGGCTCAGCTCGCTGCTGATTGAGAAGCTGTTGCTGCAGCTCGCTTCCTGGTCTCTCCCCTCAGACCTTGGCCAACCCTGCTTATATCATGAGGACAAGACATGGAGAAATTGTAGCCTGGGCCCGTGTTCGGGGGAGGTCACGTGAAGAGAGGGAGTTGGGACAGAGAGGCCGGTTGCTTCTTGGCCTGGGATTGGGCTTCCCTTGTCAACTCCAACGTGCCCACTGTTTTCAGACCCCGGTGAGGTAGGGAGCCACTAAACACAGGGAGAGTAGATGAGGATAGGATGGAAGGGGATTGAGGAGGTGAGGCTGGGATGGAGAGGGGAGGAGAGAGGGGAGGGGTGAGGCTGGGATGGAGAGGGGTGTGGGTGAGGTTGGATAGAGAGGGGTTGAAGAAGTGAGGCTGGGATGAAGAGGATTGGAGGTGAGGTTGGATAGAGAAGGGTTGAGGAGCTGAGGCTGGGATGGAGAGGATTTGAGAAGGTGAGGCTGTGATATAGATGGGAGGGGTGAGGCTGGGATAGAGAGGGGAGGGGTGAGGCTGGGATGGAGAAGGGTTGAGGAGGTGAGGCTGGGATGGACAGGGGTTGAGGAGGTGAGGCTGGGATGGAGAGGGGAAGGGTGAGGCTGGGATGGAGAGGGGAGGGGTGAGGCTGGGATAGAGAAGGGTTGAGGAGCTGAGGCTGGGATGGAGAGGGTTTGAGAAGGTGAGGCTGCGATATAGATGGGAGGGGTGAGGCTGGGATGGAGAGGGGAGGGGTGAGGCTGGGATAGAGAAGGGTTGGGGAGCTGAGGCTGGGATGGAGAGGGTTTGAGAAGGTGAGGCTGCGATATAGATGGGAGGGGTGAGGCTGGGATAGAGAGGGGAGGGGTGAGGCTGGGATGGAGAAGGGTTGAGGAGGTGAGGCTGGGATGGACAGGGGTTGAGGAGGTGAGGCTGGGATGGAGAGGGGAAGGGTGAGGCTGGGATGGAGAGGGGTTGAGGAGGTGAGGCTGGGATGGAAAGGGGTAGAGCTGTGTTTCCACTCCTGCTCACTGTCATTGCCCAGTTTAGTGTCACCAGCACCCAGCACAGGTGTGTCAAAGCCACGTCACACCTGCCAGGGGCCACAGAGACACGCCCCCACCCCAGCTCAGCCTGGAAACACTCCCAGATGGGCCGCGGATGTGTGGTTTTTGAGCCGGGGAGGCCTCTCAGGCACAGGGGAGCTGGGAGGTGGGGTCCCGTGATGTGAAGCAGTGGTTAGTGCTCTCTGGGTCTGCCCTCTAGCTCTCCGGTGTCACAGAACGTTCGGCACACTGACATCCGGGGATTAGCACGACAGCCCGTGCTTTAGATCTGTAGGTGAGCAGCTCCCCGTGTGCGGGTCCCGGGGCTGTGGTGAGCTCCTGGTGGGAGTGGGAGGGCAGCGCTGCCGGTGACCCCTGCACTGGCTGGGTGGCTTCCTGCGGGGCCCCGGCCGCTCTGGCAGCTCGTGTACTCTGGCTGCGTCCTCGGCAGCATTTTCTCTCCAGACTCTTACAGAGGCTGCTGCCTGTGGCCAGTGTTGTGCACCCCACGTTTATCTGGTTGTCAGAAGGAGGTTAAAAGATTTAAAAGATTAATTTAATTATTAAAAGATTTAATTATTTGAAAGGCAGAGTTACAGAGGTGGGGAGAGGGGGAAAGAGAGAGAGGGAGAGAGGGAGGGAGGGAGGGGGAGGGAGAGAGGGAGAGAGGGAGAGAGAGGTTTTCATCTGCTGGTTCACTCCCCAAATGGCTGCAATGGCCAGAGCTGGGCCGATCTGGAGCCAGGAGTCAGCAGCCTCTTCCGGGTCTCCCACTTGGATGCAGAAGCCTGAGCACTTGGGCCACTTTCCACTGCTTTCCCAGGCTATAGCAGAGAGCTGGATCAGAAGTGGAGCAGCCGGGACTCAAACCAGCACCCATACGGGATGCCGGCACTGCGGGTAGTGGTTTTACCTGCTATGCCACAGTGCTGGCCCCAAAAACCCTAGATTTTTTACTGTCCTGGGAAGTGGAGAGATTTGTCATTGCAAGACTCAAGAATGAGGTTTGTATGCACATCCCAGCTTGGCCCACGTAACTCTGAAATAATTACTATGCCCTCTGAGTCCGTTTCCCTATGACATGGGAACAGTGTAGGATTGAGAGATCTAAAGGAGAACATCCAAACCACTTGGGCTCCCTGCTGGGCACCGGGGCTACAGCTGTGAGCGCGGTGACAGAGAAGCAGGAGCCACGTCAGGAGCGAGAGAGCAGCACTCGAGTCAGGGAAGGGCTTAGGCAGGGCGTGGGGCAGGTGTCCGGGGAGGTTTTCTCCTAGGGTCAGCCCAAGCGGGGCTGAAGGCAGTGAGAACATGAGCACGCATTGTTCTGGAAGGGGGCAGTTGGAGTAGAGGCCCCGAGAATTCCTGGGATGTCCAGGAGGCCAGGGTAGGCGGTGCCAAGGGAGGTGAGGCCGAGACCCTGCACCTGGGCTGTTCCCGGAACGGGAGGGCAGCCCCGGAAGGTCTCAGGTTGTAAATGGATCAGCGTGGCAGGGCGGCCAGTAGGCAGCTGTGCAGCATCTGAGCACGAGGCTTGGCTCAGGCCACACGGGAGGCAGTGGTAGGGAAGAGGGGCGGGGCAAGGTGGTTCGGGTCTTGAAAGCAGAGATGACAGGATTTACCCTCGATGGCCTGGGAGGTGGGGAACTCACCGGGTTTTAGCCTGGAAGCCGCCAAGAGGCCAGAGTTGCCTCTACAGATGGGCAACGGGACAGGTGCTGGGGCTGGGGCCAGGCCTTGATAATAAGCTTGAGATGCCCTGTGGACGTCTAGGTGGGGAGTTGGCTGGGACGCTGTCAGGCGCTTTCTGCATATGGAGCTCGTTCCGTGCGTCGCTCACAGCGCTGGCAGGTTTGAGGGCTCTGGGCTGCGTGTGCAGCCTTCTGCGTGGGCCCCGCTGGGGCGAGGCTGTGGGACGGTACCTTGGAACGTGCTGGCGACCAGATAGCACCCGCTGAGTCTTGGATGCAGTCATTGCTTCTGCCCAAGGACTGATAGGAAGGCAGGTGAGTCCTAGACCTGCCCCACCCACTGCTCTGCCTCAGAGCCACCTGGGGGCTTGGCAGAGCTGGCCAAGGATGCAGAGGGCAAAGCCCAGTAGAAATCACAGTAGAAATCAGCAGTGACTGTCTCACCACATCAGCCAGGTCCCCGCTGTGTCCTGGCCTGCCTGGTTCAGGATGCGACAGGTTGTACTCAAACTGGCAAAAGCAGCGTGCGACGGAAGACCCCAGAAGATCTGGCTGGGGCCGCGCCTGGATGTCACCACTGTTACATCACAGCAAGAGGAAGCGAGCGAGGGCAAACCAAAGCACCTGGCACAGAACGAACATGCGAGAAGGAATGGCCAAGGCAGGGTGGAGGACGGAGGGCAGCCCCAGGCAGCCCCAGGCGTGTCTTAGAAGTGTTTGTCATCGGAGTTAACAAACACGGTGGACGTGGATGCGGGGGGCAGCTTTTCCAGATGAGGGAAGGGTCCTGGCAAATGGTTGGTGGTGGATAGAAAGGGTCTTGATGGGAGTGAGGGGCAGAGGTGGGGGTTGGTTAGCAGCGAGTTAGCCTGTGCACACATGCGCTTTGGGGAGCGTGTGTGTAGGTGGCGGGTGACGGAGAATGATACTGGGAGGGACCGAGCTGTCACTGGAGGAAGGTTCTTGGCTACTTGTGTGTGGGGGGGCTGGAGTCAAGAGACCACTCAGAAGCTGTTTTGGGCTGCACTGGGCCAGGTTGGCATGGAGGGAGTGAAGGAAGGTGAGGCATTCGGTTAGACCACTGGCCGGATTCACCGCTTCGGTGGGAGGCAGCAAAGGGAGGCAGCGCACCCGTGGGAACCCTGGCAGAGGGGAGATTTTTATCAGCGTGGGCCCTCACACCCACGGCAGTGCTGAGCTGCTGCTCCTGGGGCAAGGTCAGAGCAGGGAGCGTGTGCGTCCGTGGCAGACATTGCAAACACTCCTGCACCGCAGCTGTGACCATAGCCCAGGGCTCGAGGCAGCTCCTCTCTGCCCCTCCTCAGAGCTGGCGCGTAGCTGTCCTTAGCCGGAGCAGCGTGGGCCAACACGGTAGCCCCAGGCCGTGGGTAGCTGTTGAATTAAACTTGGAAAGCTGAAGTTCCTTGGTTGTGCTAGACACATGTCGTGCGCTCCAAAGCTGCGAGTGGCTACCACGCTGGACAGCACGGGTACAGAATCCCTCCGTGGTTGCGGGGAGTTCTGTTCTGGAGGTTATGGCTGGCCCCTGGGGCCTCGGCTCCTGGTTGACAGCTCATTAACTCTGCAGCCCTCTAAGGAGCTCATGCTCTGGGCCCTCGGTGAGGGCTCCAGGTACCACACACGCGGCCGTCTCCTGATGCCCCAGTCCCCCGGCGTGCACAGCGGCCCCCCAGATGTCCCCCGTGTTCAGTGCCCCGTCCCCTCCCCTGGCAGGGGCAGTGCTCTGGGCCGGCCTGGGTCTGAGGACTCCACATTGGTCCCAGAGGACACAGCCTGGAGGTGGCCGGGCCCTTTCCTGAGAACTTGAGGGACGCAGGCTGGTGCCGAGTCTCATGCAGCAGGGTCATTGGCAAGGTCGTTAAATTTTTAGCTATGGAGCTCCTCCTCCGCTCTAAATTCCCACAGCCTTTGGCCAAAGACAGCAAAACACTGCTGCCCTGGGAGAGCACCCGCCCCCGCCGTCCACAAGCTCTTCAGAGCACTGCTTACCTCGCTCTCAACAGTCAGCTCCGCCCAGTACTTAGTTCAGGGAGTGGCGTGGATGACCGGTGGCCATCCTGTGACAGGTGGTGACCAGGTCTTCCGGATGGGGCAGCAGCACCTGTGGCTCTGGGCCTTCGTCCTCCCTTCCAGGAGGGGTGGGCTGTGCGGCTGGCAGGCCTGGTCCTCCTGCTCTTCACTCCCCACCTCCTGAAACCTCTGCTCAGGTGATGAGGCCAGGACGGACACCCTGATGGGGCCCAGTGGCCTTTTGGCTTCCCGATAGCCCGGGAGCCCCCCAGATCTGGACCAAATGGGACCAGAACAGCTGTGGGTCTGCTCACAGCCTGTGCCCAGGTCACAGTGACATCGCTACATCTGTGTGTGCGTGAACACACAGAACATAGGTAGCGTATGCAGGCACGGCCACACCCTGCCGACATGCAGACGTCACACACGTGCCTCACACGGACACTGAGCCCGCACCCGCTTGGGTCCACCCAGGCTCCCTGCGCAGTGTCCGTCTCTCCCTCCCTCTCCTTCCCTCTTGCAAGGATGTTGTAGAACACGGCTCTCAGCAGCCGAGCTCATTCATACAAATCCCTCCTGGCCACCTTGCTGTAATTAACTCCTGACTGCTTCGTCAGCGCATCAGCCGTAAGAGCCGAGCCCTCGGGAGCTGTGCTGGCCTCCTTCTGTCTCCTCCTGAGCCAGCCCAAGGCAAGGCCTGGCATGAGTCATGCGGAGCCACCGACTGCTCTGGCCAGGGGCTCACTGCCTACCTGGAAGCCCAGCAGCTCTGTGTTCCCAGCCGAGGAGACCCTGGCCCGGGGTGGCGGGAGGCCGAGGATCCAGGCCCAGGCCCCTGTGACCGGGCTCCACCCCCAGGCTACACACTGCCAGGGCCAGCCTGTGCTTCTCCCCGGAGCTGGGCGGTTTTGTACTCTTCCCAGAAAGCTTCCTAGGGACATTCAGGGCTTGTTCTCTTTCCCAGAGAAAGGTTGAAACCCTGACTTTTGTTACCACCCTGGGTTTTCGGGAGACTCCTCGTGGCTCTGCAGGGCTGGGGAGAGGCGGTGGAGCAGTCATCTCCCTCCCTCTCTGCAGGCCCCATCCTGCGCCCTGGCCTCAGTGCCCGGGACGTGGCCGGAGCACCCCAGGCAGCGCCCGCCAGGCCCACCCGGTGGCCAGGAATGGGAGCTCAAAGCCTTCAGCGCTGCACATTCTTTAAAAATTCCTGCCTCTCTGAAGGCAGCCTTCAGCGTGCCCCTGCGCGGCCCGGCTCCGCCCTCCTCCACGCTGCAGCTTCCTGGCCTCATTTTCCGGCCACACAGCCCAGAGCTAAGGGGCTTGTGGAGGTGACTGTTTCACGCGGTGAATTCATTTTAACTCGAAAGCAGCTCAAATGGGATACTCCCCCCTTGGCCCAGGGTGGATGTGAAATCGGTTACCTTTATTTCAAAATTATCGGTTATTTTAATATTAATATTCCAGGGGTCCTTGGTGTCTATTTAGGTAAGAATTCCAAATGTCAGCTTGAATAAAATAGGCAACACGGTAAGGTTTAGCATTTATTTAGGGAATGAGAGAAATGAGGGCTTTATAAGAGGGAGAAGGGGTTTAGAAACGTGAGCTGGGTGCCCACACCAGGCAGAGAGCAGGCCGGGAGCCACGGGCCCGTTAGCAAAGCCTGTGCATAGGAGTGAAGCAGGGCGGGCCCTGGGCCTTTTATTCACTTTTAGAAGGGGCGTGGCTAACAGGTGGGCATATACAGGTAAGATTAGGTAGGAGTGTGAGATCATGGGGGGCGTGGTTTTCCAGCTCATGAATCTAATTAACTTAATCCTACCTGCCTGCCTGTATCAGATGCACTGTGCCTCCCCCACGTTCTGCAGCTGCTTTGGGGGGCTCCAGGAGAGATAATTGCCTTTATTCCTCTGAAATTTCATCTGTACTTTCTGCCTGATCACGCCGGAGTAAAATCCTCCAGTTGTCTCGGTGACATGCTGTCCACGCCCTTGTCTCTTTTGAACTTTGCCTTCTGAAAGGATTTACACTTTGGAAAGAAAGAGGCCCAGAGACCACCCATTTGTCCAGCTCACGAATCCAGCTCTACTCCACCCCAGATGAGGAGGCCACTCCTCCTCCAACAAGGCTCATTCATCTTTCAAATGCTGTCGCAAAGCCGCCTTTGGGGTTAGCGGGTCCTGTCGCCCTGTCAGTCTGCTCAGCCTCCCTCAAACAGGAGCCCTGAGCTGAGGACATGTCCTCTCTCCACGGTTCTCCAAAGGCTGCCCACAGAGTCAAGTTCAGGAGTGAGCACCCACAGGCCAGGACCCCAGGGTACTGCGGGCTACAGAGACGCTGGGGACCGGCCCGTGCACACGGGCCTGGGGCTGATCACATTCACCTGACAACGAGGATCCTTACAGATGTATTCAGGGATGCGAGAATGACCATACCTCAGTCATGACAACGAACATTGTGGATTTCGAGTTTTCCGAAGATGGAGTGCCGGTTTCAGTTCAGTTCTGAAGACCACATTATAAAACCCTTATAAAAACAGACTTAAGTGAGCAGATACAAGTAAATAAAGAGGGTCTAGGGTCCGTGGTTCTCCCTCCGCTCCTCTTCCTCCTCCTCCTCCAGGACAGAGGGGTTGCTGAGTGAGAATCAAGTGCCGTTCCTGCCAGGGTTTGTTCATTCGTTCATTCATTCATTCATTCATTCATGGTGTTGTTGCGGTGGCATAGCGGGTAAAGCCACCTGTGGTGCCAGCATACCACATGGGCAACGGCTCAAGTCCCGGCTGCTCCACTTCTGATCCAGATCTCAGCTATGGCCTGGGGAAGCAGTGGAGGATGGCTCAAGTGCTTGGGCCCCTGCACCCACATGGGAGACCTGGAGGAAGCTCCTGGCTCCTGGCTTTGGATTGGCAGAACTCTGGCCATTGCGGCCATCTGGGGAGTGAACCAGCAATGGAGACCTTTCTCTCTCTCTCTCTCTCTCTCTCTCTCTAACTCTGCCTTTCAAATAAATAAACAAATCTTAAAAAATAATTTTTTAATTTGAAAGGCAGTTACAGAGAGTAGGAGAGAGAGGTCTTCATTTGCTGGTTCATTCCCCAGCCAGGGCTTGAACCTACGCCCATGTGGGATGCTCGCTTCACCCACTAAGCCACAGCGCTGGCCCAGGCTCCCAGGGTTTCGCTACTCAGTGCTGTCAGACTGGGTGGCCCCTCCAATGCTGGGCAGAGGAGCTGCCCCTAGGGTGCCTTCCCTCCCCACAGTGGGGGGCCGTGAGGTTTTATCACTCAGTGTTATCAGGCTGGATAACCCATTTGGTGCTGTGGAGAGGAGTCTCCTGGGGGCTTCCTTGTGGGGACGTGAGAGGGAGGTTGAGACCACCTGTAAACTTCTCCCGGTGTGGGCTGCTTCCGAAGTGTGCCTCCGAGCTCTGCAGACGCTGTTTTCCGTGGGCCCCTCTCACCAGCATCCTGGTCCCACCTGACTGGAGGCAGTGGTCTGGGTGGTAGAATCTTCCAGAAAAAAATGTCACTCCTGTGTACAAACCTGCCTCTGACCCACACACAAGCCTCTTCCCCTCAGTTTCCTTAAGACCCTGCTCCTCAGGTGGCGTCTCGCCAACTTCTGAGTGGATAGGCCAATCGTGTGCCAGCCCTGCCCCGCGCGGGGACTGAGGCATGAAGTCCCGCAGGCACCTGCCTTGCCCTATAGGCCGAGGATGCAGCGCCTGCGCATGCGCCGCGGGGAGGCCCGGTGGGCGGGGCCTGGAGCCCAGGTGCTGCCCTGGGCTCCTGAGGTGTGGCTAGGTCTGGGGCTGCGAGCCCACTGCCGCCTCAGTGGCAGGGAGCAGGGTGCGGGTGACCTGGTCAGGGCCCTCAAGCTGCTGCCCCACCCTGCCCTCTGTGGCCAACACTGACGTGGGGGATGGGTGTTGCGCTTGTACCGGAAGTCTATGGTGGATGGAGCGTTGCAGCCGAGGACGGGGGAGCTGGCTGTCAGTCACGGGTGTCCACGTGCCCCGGGAGCTGCTGTTTGCCGGGGCTCCCCAGGCACCGCGCCTCCCCTTGCCCGCCCCGGGCCGTGGGCTCCTTGCTTTCTCCCCGCCACAGGTCTGCTTTCTCAGGCCATCGGAGGACACAGAAGTGCGGAGCCGACCCCAGGCTGGCCTTGCAGGGCCATTCCTTTCCTTTTTAAGATTTTATTTATTTGAGAGGTAGAGTTACAGTGGGGCGCTGGGAGACAGAAAAAGGTCCTCCATCCGCTGATCCACTCCCCAAATGGCCACAATGGCCAGAGCTGCGCCAATCCGAAGCCAGGAGCTTCTTCAGGGTCTCCCACGTGGGTGCAGGGGCCCAAGGACTTGGGCCATCACCTACCGCTTTCCCAGGCCACAGCAGAGAGCTGGATCAGAAGAGGAGCAGCTGGGACTAGAACCAGCGTCTATATGGGATGCCGGGGCCTTTAACCCGCTGTGCCACAGTGCCAGCCCCAAGGGCCGTTCCTTTCTGAGAAGGCTGTCACAGAGACGCTGGGGTCAGGGCTGGGATCACAGCTGGAGGCACCCGGAGGTTTGTGTGCATTTCCACCTTGAAAATGAGTTGGACAAAGAGCGGCCACCGCTGTATAAGGACTTGGAAAGCCACTTAAAGTTTCCCTCAGTTCCATCCCCAGGTTAAACTCCTTTTGCCCGAATGCTGTCTTTGTAGCTGTGCCCACGTGTGTCTCAGCACCACCTTCCCAGAATACGATCCAGCCCTGCCCACCCGCTGCACGTTTTTTTGCTGTGCTGGTTTGGATCATGATCGTTTTCAAGGTTGCATGAGCTTTCGTCACAGTTTAGCCATTGGCTTAGAGTTTTTCCCACAAGTGTTGCCATACTACAGTGTAGACCTTGCACAATTTTTTTTTTTTAACTTATTTGAATTGTTTCCTTTGGCTAAATTCAGAGGAGCCATTAATGGGTCAAAGGTTGGGAACATTCTTAGGATTCCTAAAACATGTAGCTACTGTTTTTGGAAGAGCAGTGCTCTGCCTCACAGCCATGTCCATCAGCTCTGGCCCCTGAGCTAGCCTAGCGGCCCCTCCCCCTGTTAGACCCACCAAACAAGTGCACCTGCACCTCCCCCCCTGCCCCTGAAACACACATCAAAGGGTTGGGGTCTTTCACCTGGGGCCTGAGAATGGTGATCCGAGATCCTGTGTGTAAGAGTTTCCTTAAAAGATCCTGGCTCACGTCACACCCTTAAGCGGGGCCAGCATGGAGGAGAGGGATTAGAACCTCTGAAGTACCAGGGCAAGCAAGGTCAACTCCAGCAGGAAGGTGGGGGGGGCAGTGCGGCCAGGGGCTTTCTGGGGTGTGTGTGGGAGGCAGGTGTCAGCATGCGGGTGTAGGGAGGGGTGGCCCACGGCGGGGTACACAGGGCGGGTACAGAGGAAAGCAGGAGTGGGGACGGGAGAGGCAGGGTACTGGGCACACAGGGCTCAGGAGATCTGTGGAGGGTGGCGCCGGGGAGGCCCCTTCAGAGGCTGTCACCAGGGGCTTGGGACGTGGCGGGGGGGGGGGGGGGGAGGCTGTTCTCCCTCGGGGCTCCGGCCACCAGAGGGGCTTTCCTGCCAAGTCCCCACACCCACAGCCTCCTGCTCTGCCCCATTCTTATCTGTCAAGTTCCATCTGCCCTCCCTGCCGCGGGGCCTCCTCCTTTAAGGCCCGTCTTGTTCCCAGAATGACTTGGGGTGGACGGTTTGCCTGCTGCCCTTTGGGGTTGACTGTGAGGTTTCCATCAGCCACGCGAGTATGTCGGTAGCCCTAGTTTACAGCTGCGGCTCCTTTACTGCTGTCCGTAAGAGGATTTCCTACCTCTAGACTCGTAGATTGCTCTTGGAAAAGGTTAAGGAGAGACGTAATGCCAAAGTGAAGTTCCCGCCCCCACGCCCGAGGGAAGCTGCAGCCTTGGCTCTGGGCACCTGTATTTTGGGCCTTGGGGCTGCCCCAGGTTAGTTCCTCACTGGCTGGCCCTGGAGCCCCAGGCTGTGGCAGAAGGAGGGGCAGGGTCGGGCCTGGAGGTGAGAGGCCTGGAGCTCCTTGTGGGATTGGATTGGCTTCTGCAGTCCCCCAGAATCCAAGGGAGCCCAGAAAAGCTTTTGTGGCGGGAGGGCACCTGGGACGGAGTCTGAGAGGGCAGGCGTGTGGCCCCGGCTGCTGGAGCTGCAGCACGCAGGCTGTCAGGGAGCCCAGTGTGGCACTGCTGTCTTCTTAAACCTCGTTCGGCATCCCTCCCCCGCTCATGCCCCCGGACAGGCCCTCCCCGCGCCCCTCACACTGATCCACGCTGCACACCTTAGGCAGCGCTCTGGGTGACCACGCAGGTGAGCAAAGAGGTGGAGGTGGGGAGCAGGGCAGAGAGAGAGGCTGGGGCCGATCGGAAGACAGGATCCGGCCTGCGTCCCATGCGTGGTTCCGCCTGCACTGGCAGGAGCTCTCGGTCTGTAGCGCGGAAGCCGGCTTTGGGGCCCAGAGGGAGATCCGGCCTCATATTCCCACAACACCCACTGTCTGCACACCCACACCCTTGGCTGCATCCAGGAGACACGGCACAGAGAAGCTTAGGAACTTGTGTGATAGCCAGTGCTTGTGGACAGGCCTGGGATCTGACCGCGCCGTCGAGCCCAAGGCCCCATGCTCTTCATCACTGTCTGGGGCAGCGCGCTCCTGGCCAGGCTGGGACTCCCGGGTCCCTGTGCTCACCGCTGCCTCCCGCCCACCTGCGGCAGACCCCTGGCCCCTGCCCACCGGGACTCCAGCAGCTCCGCAAGCCGCTTGGCGCTGCAGGGCCTGTCTGGGTTTCCTTGAGCACTTTCCCAGAGGTTGCTCCTTTGTCCAAACTGAGAGCTTTCTCCACGGTGCCCGCGTTTGTTAGGCTTAGGGGAGGGGGCTCCAGGTCTACCAGAGACACCCCCCCCGCGCCCATCCCTTTGCATCTGCCTTTCCTCACCTTGCCCCCCCCCCCCCAGCTGAGGGACAGGGTCACCTGAGTTACCTGCACCTGCTTGGCTCGGCCTCCCCGAGGGCTCAGGCGGAGCCAGGATCTGGCGCACTTGGGTTACCTTGGCTTCTCATTCCTGGGCTGCAGCGATGTTTCCTGGGCGAGGTGTTTAACGGGGAAAGAGCCACTGCCCTTGAAATGGGAAAGTCGGAGTGAAACCAGTGTGAGTGCTCCCTGGGCTCCGCGTGCTGGGCAGAGGGCCTCGTTGATGTCCTACCCGGTGATGACGGCACGAAAGATGGTTCATTCTCCCCCTACCCCGCCGTGAATTCGCAGAGCCCAGGAGACCGGGTCCCCCTTGGGGCAGGACCGGTGGGCAGCCAGGGTCTCCTGGGCTGCGGACAGCAGACAGGCAGGGCTGTCCCTGCAACAGGGCTGCTTCTCCTCGGGGTGGGGAAGCCTCTGGGACCTCTTGGCAGCTCCTCCTGGAGGACAGCACTTGAACCTGTGCCGGCCCCTCCTGACCCAGAGCAGGTGCATCCAAAACACAGGTTGAGCGGTGTTCCCTGGGCCCGCTGGACATGGCAGAGTGGATCAGCATGGCCGGCTCTCCTGCCTGGGCCTTGGCGGAGGGCAAGGTCGCCTCCTCCTGCCCTAGCAGCCCGGGACCCTGGCCTTGGCCCCCCTGTGCCCTGGTGCACATCCGTCAGGTCCCACGTGCCGAGGACCAGACACCAGCTCCTGGCTTTCGTCGGTCGCTCCTGTGACCTGCACTTGGGTTGCTGAACCCCTCACTTTCTTATCCTCAACCTTCTGCTGCCAACTCTGTGGCCGTGCAGCCCCCGCCTCTTCCAGTTCCTCACCTGCCCGCTTTTTAGTTTTCCTCGCGCGAAACCTCAGCCTTTGAGGCTCTCCTCCTCCTCTCCCCTCCCTTTGCAGACACCGTCCTCCCTGGCCTTCCCCAGGGGCAGCCCTGTGCTGTCCGTCATCATTGAGGCCACCCTGCAGCCTGTGTCGCTCATCTCCCGTTTCCCACGGCTTCCTTCCCGGGAGTACGCTGGGCAGCCCCTCCCGCCAGGTTCTCCTCCTTTGTTCCGTATTCCAGAGACTGGCACCCTCCACCCAGGAGCCCAAGCCATCCAGAGAGTCAGTATCTCCAGCCGCGCGGGCCGCGTGGTGTCTGCTGCCCCGCCCCGTCCGCTGTGGGAGCAGGGTGCCACTGCGACCACACGGAAAGAAGGGGGCGCAGCTGGGTGCAGCGGTGCGCTATGGAGCAGCAGCCGCGGGCTTCCCACCCCACCCAAGCTGTGGTTGCTGGCGTGGTTGCTCTGCGTGCACTGTGCCTGCCTCTGGAGCTGGGCTCCGTTTCTCTCTGTAATACTGGCAGATCCCTGAAGGCGGTAGGGTTTTTGTGTCTGTGTCTTTGTACGTGTGGCCCCTCCAGCAGGAATGCTCTCCATACCGTGTCTTCAAGACCAGGGAGCCCTCCTTGGCTGCCCCACGCCCACCTTGGCTGATTCTGATCCCTCCCTTCTCGTGGGGCCTTGTCTGCTCAGACTGCTGTGTCCCCGTGGGACCCTAAGCTCTGGGGCGGCGAAACACACACCTGGCAGGTTTTGTACCACTGGCACCTGTCACGTTGTAGGTCTTGGTTCAGGTTGCGTCTGTGAGTGACACCACATACATGTACCGCTGCGAGAACGTCAGGTGCCCACGGCCGGGGCCCCCAGCAGGACAGGCGGGGTGGGTGACATGAAGGTGACCCTGCAGTCCTGCCCTCGGGGGCTCCCTCTGCAGCGGCTGCCCCAGGACCCTCGCACCCCCTGTTGCAGGAGGAGGCGCCGAGCAGCACCACACCAGGGCTTCTCGGCAGCCTTTCTGGCTCCTCTCGGGGCTTGGAAGGGGCTGGCGCCACCTTGAACAAGCACGACCCGGAGCTGCCTGGCCCGGCCCCCAGTCTTCCTGGGTGGAAGGCCCCTGTGGTCCCTGGGTGCTGGCTCTCGCCAGAGCGCGGGCTCCTCGCGGGCCACCTGACCTCGGCTCTGCAGGTGCGCAGGGCAGCCCCTGCCCCCGGGAGCCCAGCGTCCTCGTGCGCCTCCCCGCAGGAGAACCTCATGCTGTCCATCCTGCCCAAGCACGTGGCCGACGAGATGTTGAAGGACATGAAGAAGGACGAGAGCCAGAAAGACCAGCAGCAGTTCAACACCATGTACATGTACCGCCACGAGAATGTCAGGTGCGCGCGTGGGGCCGCGGTGGGGGGGGGGGGAGCTGCGGGCTCTCCCAGGGGCCAGCCCCTCCCCGGGCCTGACCTCAGCTCCTCCATGGAACACACGGAACAGTCGGAGAGCCACACTGGCAGGTGTCGGCGTGGGAGGGGCTTGGGCTGCCTGGTCCAGCCTCCTCACTGTACACGCACGACCTGGGGGGGGGGGCGGGCGGGAGGGGAGGCCTGCAGAGGGGTCCCTGTGCAGAGTGCCTGGAAGCACGGGGGTCTCACTGCTCCGGGGGTGGAGCCGAGACGGGCTCCCGCCGTGGGGTGGGGCGCAGGGCCCGGCCTCACCTCCCGCCTCGCCGCCTCTCGCAGCATCCTCTTCGCCGACATCGTGGGCTTCACTCAGCTCTCCTCTGCCTGCAGCGCCCAGGAGCTCGTGAAGCTGCTCAACGAGCTCTTTGCGCGCTTCGACAAGCTGGCGGCCGTGAGTACCGCCTGCGGGGGCCTGCGGGGGCCTGCGGGGGCTGCGCGTGCGCTGCACGGGGGCGCTACACGGGGGGCGGGGCATCCGCTGCTGGTGTGGCGGTGCTCTCCTTGCAGCCACGCCCTGCCCTTTCAGAAATACCACCAGCTGCGGATCAAGATCCTGGGCGACTGCTACTACTGCATCTGCGGGCTGCCCGACTACCGGGAGGACCACGCCGTGTGCTCCATCCTCATGGGGCTCGCCATGGTGGAGGCCATCTCGTAAGCGGAGACCTCCGGGAGGGAGGGCTCTGGCCCTGGACACCACAGGAGGCGGGTCTCGTGCTCAGTACGGCTTGGGGGACTCTGTCAGGGGGTCAGGGGAGTCGGCTGTGGCCCCTCGGGCTGATGAGTCATCGGCCTGACCTCAGGAGGTCTGCACGTGGCTCACCTCCCTGCAAGGTGCAGTTCTGAAGTGTGTGACATTTTCTGGGACCCGCGGCCCCGCCAATGTGTCCCCATCTCTGCTCTCTCTGGTCTCACCGCGTCTACCCCTCCCGCAAGGAGATAGCTTTGAGGGTTGTCCCACTGGCCTGCGGTGGCTGAACCCGGGCGTGGCCCCAGCCTGCTGTAACCCAACCTCGGTTTTGCAGCTGGGATGCAGGCTGAAAACAGAGGATTGGGGGGGGGGGGGCAGTGCACACAACCAAACCCCCCCCCAACCTGGAGGGGGAAAGAGCCTGAGCAGAGGAGAGGACGGCCACCTGCCGAGGGCCAGGTGCGACCCCTCCTGCCGTGTGTCCCTGGCAGGTATGTGCGGGAGAAGACGAAGACTGGCGTGGACATGCGTGTGGGGGTGCACACGGGCACTGTACTGGGGGGCGTCCTGGGCCAGAAGCGCTGGCAGTACGACGTGTGGTCCACCGACGTCACCGTGGCCAACAAGATGGAGGCCGGCGGCATCCCCGGGTGAGCGTCCCTTCCAGGGGGGTGGGCGTGGGGCCCAGGGATGGGCCCTCGCCCTGATGAGGGTAAAGGGCCTTAAGGGGCAGTGTTCCTCTCCTGCTGCCTGCGGTCTGGTCGTAGTCTTGCACTCCCTCACTTGCTGACGTCACAGCCTGGTCTCCCCGCGGGAAGCTGCAGGCTGGGAGAGAGCGCTCTGCAGACCCCTTGGCTGCCGGGCTTGCAAGTAGAACTCGGGCGAGGTGGGGACCGCTCGGCCCTCGGCACCGTGGAGTTCAAGTCCAGCGCAGACAGGGGCCCCTGACCTCACGTGAGGCTCTCAGGAGCCCACGCGGAAAAGCCGCCCGGGCCGCAGAGGGGAGTGGGCTGGTGGCAGGACGGCCCGCGCTCAGCGCTCCCCTGCTGCAACGCAGGCGCGTGCACATCTCCCAGAGCACCCTGGACTGCCTGAAGGGAGAGTTCGACGTGGAGCCCGGCGAGGGGGGCAGCCGCTGCGACTACCTGGAGGAGAAGGGCATCGAGACCTACCTCATCATCGCCTCCCAGCCCGCCGTGAAGGCCGCCGCCCAGAACGGCCTCCACGGCTCGGTGAGTCGCCGCCCCGGAGCGGGCAGCCACAGGAAGGGGCCAGAAGGTTGTGGGGGACCTGGCAGGAGCCCCCCGGCCGACGGAGGGCAGGGCCAGGCTGGCACGAGCCCGATTCCGTGTCCCACGGAGCCGGCACGTGGCCATGGTGCCTTTTGGGGGGCGGCTGGTTTCTGGGGGAGTCGTGAGCGTGATTCAGGGCAGGGTGATACCCAGGTGACTGCAGGTGCCCCAAGCTGCTTCGGGGGGGAGGCCCCGGGACCTGGACGTGGCTGGAGGGGAAGGGTCCCCAGTACAGAGGAGGTGTCTGAAGCCGCAGGGGACAGCGTGGTGGAGGGCGGCTGGGATCCCACGGGGAGGAGCACCCAGGCCGAGTGCGCAGGCAGTGGAGAAGGAATGGGCGAATGGCGGGCCACGGTCGGGTGCTCCTGCTGGCTGGGTCTCAGTGGGGGCTTCCCCATGGCCCCTCCTCCGCTCACTGCCCCGCGCCGCTGGCCTCCTCGCTGGTGCTCCACACGCCTTTCAGCTGTGTGCCACGCCCTGCACGGCTCTCGAGCTCTCCCCAGCCTGCCCTGCGCACGGTTTGCTCCTTCAGGTCTTTGCTGAGCTGCAGCCTTCCCTGTGACAGTGACACGCCACTGCCCCCTCCCCTTTACAGATGGGCTCCCAGCAAGCCCTGCCCACTTTCCTGCTTCCCTCCCAGAGCGAGCTCCTCCTCTCCCCGTGTGCCGTGTGCACGTCACACCTGCTCGCGTTCGACTCCGCCCTCCCATGTCCCTGTGTGCCGTGTACACGTCACACCTGCTTGCTTGATGACTCCGCCCTCCCTCTCCCTGTGTGCTGTGTGTGCATCACACCTGCTCGCGTTTGACTCCGCCTTTTCTCCGTGGAGAGTGAGTTCTGTGAGCCGAGGACATTGTGTCTGTATCCCTGGGGAGCAGGCCAGCGCTTGTCGCGTAGTGGAGCTCGATAAATGCTTCCTGGCTGAGGGGATGAAGTGTGTGCCTGTGTCACGGTGTTGAACTCGGCTGTGAAAGTCCCGTCCCTAGGGAGGGGCCTTGTGGAGTTACCCGACGTTGACGAGACACAGGACAGGGTTCTGCACCCAGGAGGCCTCTGAATCCCGTCACGGGTCACTGCTTAGAAAGAGGAGCGGGCCGGCGCTGTGGCTCACTAGGCTAATCCTCCGCCTAGCGGCGCCGGCACGCCGGGTTCTAGTCCCGGTCGGGGCGCCGGATTCTGTCCCGGTTGCCCCTCTTCCAGGCCAGCCCTCTGCTGTGGCCAGGGAGTGCAGTGGAGGATGGCCCAGGTGCTTGGGCCCTGCACCCCATGGGAGACCAGGAAAAGCACCTGGCTCCTGGCTCCTGCCATCGGATCAGCGCGGTGCGCCGGCCGCAGCGCGCCGGCCGCGGCGGCCATTGGAGGGTGAACCAACGGCAAAAAGGAAGACCTTTCTCTCTGTCTCTCTCTCTCACTGTCCACTCTGCCTGTCAAAAAAAAAAAAAAAAGAAAGAAAGAAAGAGGAGCGGCGCTGATTGGAAAGTGGTGTCTGAGGACAGCGGTGCAAAGTGGCTGACCCGTGGGGGCCTGAGTCAGCAGGGCTCCCGCCGCTCCAGCGCCAAGCCTCCTGGGGGCTGTGTGTGTGTGTGGGGGGGCCCTGAGCTGCTCCTTCCCGCTGCAGGCCCTGCCCAACGGAGCGCCAGCCGCCTCCAAGCCCAGCTCGCCTGCCCTCATTGAGACCAAGGAGCCCGTGGGGGGCAGCCAGGCCGGCAGTTCCACGTGGGAGGAGCCCGAGCAGCAGGAGGCGCAGGTATGCGGGGGCTGGGGACAGGCCACCCCGGAGAGGGGGTTGGGTCCCTTCTGGCTTCCAGATGCACTGGCGCTGGCACGGCTGCGCAGCCCCACCCCCGCCACGTCTCAGCTGTGGTGCGCCCGGTGGCTGTGCAGCCACAGCTGGGGCCCTGTTCCCTGGTGACTGCTGGTGGGAAAGCGGTGGGGGTGCCCCGGCTCCGCCTGCCCTTCCTTGTCAACCCACTGGTGACAAGGACATGCTCTCATTACGTCCGCCTCCAAGCTTCCTCCCCGTAGTGAGCCAGACGTGGGTCCCCTTTGACAGCTCCCCAAGCCCTTCCTGCCCCGGGGTGCCCACATGAATGGCTCCGTGCAGATGGCTCAGCTGGCAGCCAGCAGCGCCAGGACTGCACTGACCCTGCAGCCGCCCTGGCCTCCAGCTCGGGAGCCAGGGGGCTGTCCCCCCAGCTCTGCCGTCGGGGCCCTGCCCCAGGAGACCAGGTGGCACCGTGGCTTTGGGTCTAGACCCGGGCAGCGTGGAGCCACGTGGGCGCGCTGGGCGGTGTTTTAGAGCTAAAGGAGTCCGGTCCTCACCGACACGGCCCCTCCCCGCCCCCTGCCCTGTCCCCCCCTCCCCGCCCCCGGCTCACAGGCGGACAACCCCTCCTTCCCCAACCCTCGCCGGAGGCTGCGCCTGCAGGACCTGGCCGACCGCGTGGTGGACGCCTCCGAGGACGAGCACGAGCTCAACCAGCTGCTCAACGAGGCCCTGCTGGAGCGCGAGTCCGCCCAGGTGTAAGTGGCGCGGGGGGCCGGGCAGGGGTCGGGCGCTGCGGTCGCCCTGGGCAGTCGCCCCCACCCGGGCAGGCGCAGCCCAGCCGGAGGGTGAGTCGGGGCTGGCTTCCCCGCAGGGTGAAGAAGAGGAACACCTTCCTCCTGTCCATGCGGTTCATGGACCCCGACCTGGAGTCCCGCTACTCGGAGGAGAAGGAGAAGCAGAGCGGGGCCGCCTTCAGCTGCTCCTGCGTCGTCCTGCTGTGCACGGCCCTGGTGCAGATCCTCATCGACCCCTGGTGAGCGGGAGCGGGAGCGGGAGCGGGGCGGCCGGGCGGGAGCAGGGCTGAGAGCGGAGAGCAGAGGATCCGGGGTGGACGGGGTGGGGACGCTGCCTCAGCCTCGGATGCTGGGCCTCCCGTTCTCTGGCTGTCTCCGTGCAGACTGACTTGGGGGCCACAGCGATGGCCTCGCCACAGCGCCCCCTGCAGGGCGGCTGTTCCCCTCCCCCTCGCTCAGGGTGCCCATCAGAGAAGGGTGTGGAGTCTTGGCCTCAGCCGCTTGGCCCGGGTCCTGGACGCGTGGTCACGGGCAGGTCAGTCCCGGGCAGGCGCACTCTGAGACCTCGAGCCCTGGGGGTGGGTGCTGAGGCTCTGCCGTGTGCCCTGGGGACGGAGCAGCGACACGGCGGCGACCCGCCAGTCTCCTGGCTTTGTGTTCTAGCAGGGAAGACGGGGAGGCCCTCACAGCTGAACCACCAGCTGCCACCCTAGAAATTGGTGGCCGCTGGGGACACGAGTAGAGAACCCCCATGTGACATGGCTTGGGAAGGCTGGGGACAGATGGCTGACAGGGGGGACAGCGGGCGGGGTCTGCGCTTGGGGACTGGTGGTGACTGATGGGTGACTGGGAGGCCGTCCTGGCGGGAAAGCAGGCTCTGTGAGCACTTGGCAGGGTGGAGGGTGTGGGAAGGGGAGAGGCAGGCGGGAGAGGCGTGGAGTCAGGCGGTGGACACGTGAGGTCCAAGGGACCGGCCGGCCGCTCTGGCGGGTGCTGGGGGAGAGGGTGGGCGTGGGGAAGCCCGCGTGGGAGCTGTCCACACAGGCAGGGTGCAGACGGAGGGCTGAACTCCACTGCAGCCGTGCGCTGAGGTTGGTGGTAGTCCTGTGTGTTCCTAGTGTTCTGGAGCCCTGTCTGGGAGGGGCTCGGTGGGGGCAGGGGAGAGGCGGCGGTGGCGGCTCCCCTGGGCGAGGTCAGGCCGTACTCCTTCCTGAGAATCCCTTCCCAGAGTCCTGCGGGGCTCTGCCCAGGCTGTCCGTGACACCCCCACACCCCCGGAACATGGCACGTCCCCAGGCCCTGCAGGCAGCTGGTGCTGCCCCCAGGGTCATGTCCATGCAGGCAGTGGCTGCCGATTGCCTGGCCCTGCCCAGGACGTCCAGGCGCAGGCCTGTGCTGTGGTGGAGGGGCCGCCCTCCCCTGTCTCTCCTTCTCCGCTCTCTGAGCCGCTTGCCCAGTCTCAGGCCCTCCTCAGTCGTCACCTGTCCGACACAGGCTGATGACAAACTACGTGACCTTTGTGGTCGGGGAGGTCCTGCTCCTGATCCTGACCGTCTGCTCGCTGGCTGCCATCTTTCCCCGGGTAAGACCTGCCTCTCTGGGGAGGCCTCCTGTCTGCTCATGACAGACACCTGGGCCATCCTGTTGGGGCGGTGCACAGCTGCCCTGCTCTGAGCGGGTGGGGGGGGCGGGGCGGGGGCGCCTCGGTGGAGACAGGGCAGCCCCGCTGGAGGTGGGCCGGTGGGCCTTAGCTGAAAGACCCTGAAAGCCACACTGCAGGGCCCCGGGATGCCGGGCAGAACGTTTGACGGGAACCACAAGGGCAAAGCAGTGTTTCATGAGAGAACCAGACGGGTGGTTTGCCAGGTGACTGGGAGGACCTGACGGAGGACAGGCAGGGACAGCTGGGCCCTGAAAACCATGCCCGGCCTGGCCTCGCCTCTTGTGCAAGCTGCCCACGTTGTCTCGGGAGGCGCCTGTCTGCCTTGGAGGCCACGGGCACGTGCAGGCTGCGGTTCTGCCCGAGCACCAGGACCCCGCGCCCCTCCCCGCAGGGCCCTTGGGCTGGCTCCCGGGCAGGACCCTACTTTCTAGTTCTGGGGACTCGCTTGGCGGTCAAGTGTGTGGAGACGGCCCTTGGCGGCTCACGGCCCTCGCATTCCATCCCTTCCAGGCCTTTCCTAAGAAGCTGGTAGCCTTCTCCACGTGGATCGACCAGACCCGCTGGGCCAGGAACACCTGGGCCATGCTGGCCATCTTCATCCTGGTGATGGCAAATGTCGTGGACATGGTGAGCTCGCTGCGCCCGTGCTGGCACACGAGGTCATGCCTCCATCAGACACGGGGCAGTCTGCCACGCAGCCCCCTGCACGTGCCGCCCCTCGTCACCCGGGCTCCTCCCTCTCCCCTGTCGCCTGCGAGCACAGTCTCGTGTGTCCTCTGGAGTCCTAGATGCTGGCGCATTTAAGCTTTGGAGTCACCCCGAGAGGCCGCTGGCAGCGTCCAGTTCTGTAGGAAGAACACTCGCTGCCTGAGAGTCAGGAACCCGAGCAGAGCAGTTCCACCCCCAACCCCGTTCCCTTCCCGCGAGGCTCACTGCCCAGGGCACCCTGCAGCCTCCGCGCGGCGAGCCGGTCCCGAGCATCCAGCGAGAGCTGAGCCGGTACCACCGAAGGCACTCGCTTCTCCTACGTGGACGCGGCCAGACCGTCAGCAGCCGCGTGTCCCCACGGCTAGGGACAAGAGCAGCTTCTGTTCCCTGCTGGGTCCGTGGAGAAGCCAGGGGCAGGCAGGTGCCTTCTCGGGGAGGAGCGACAGGAGTTGGAAGCCCAGATCTGGTCACTGGCAGCCGCAGGGCACGGACTGGGCACCGAGTGCTGGGGCAGCCACTTACCACACCCAGCACCTGGCCAGCTCCCTCCAGTCTCGGGAGCACTGTATACGTTTCCCCAAGTGAATATTTGCTGTATTTTCTGTGACTGAAGCACAGGAATTAAGGCAGCAGGAGACGTGCTGTGGCTGTAGCATGACAGCTCTGGGGCTGTGAGGGAGGAGCCCAAGGACCACTGGAGAGAGAAGGCAGGCACTCCAGGCGGCTGTCGTGTCGCACACCTGAGCCTGGGCACCTGCACACGGCTGGCGGGCTGAGGCGCAAGGGGCCGCAGACGCCATGGAGCCTGCCCAGAGCCAGACGGGCCCGGGGGTGAAGGTCAGGAGGCAGCGGTTTGGCTCAGTTAACGGGTGCCCCTTCTGTTGCCCACCTCTGCTGGCAATGGAAGTGGGGGACAGGCGGCAGAGGGGGTGACGGGGCCATCACGACAGGGCGGCCTAGTGGCCCCCGTGGGAGGTGGGCAGAGCGTTGGAGCAGGCGCCCCAAGACCGGACTCCTGGCCTGGCGGGTCCAGCCCCATCGAGTTCCTGCACGCAGGGGCGAGGCTTTGCGACTGCAGCCATGCCCTGCTGCCCTCTGGGTAGCGGTCCCTCACCTGCATCTCCGGTTACACTGCCCGTGCTTCTGGGGCTGCTGAGGGCACTGCCGTGGCACCGCCGTCCCTGAGCAGCGTCCGCTGTCCCCTGCCCGCCTGCAGCTCAGCTGTCTGCAGGACTACGCGGGACCGGGCAATGGCACGGCGGGGCAGGAGCTGGGGGGCGGCTGCCTGGAGAACCCCAAGTATTACAGCTACGTGGCCGTGCTGTCGCTCGTCGCCACCATCATGCTGGTGCAGGTCAGCCACATGGTGAAGCTCACGCTCATGCTGCTCGTCACGGGCGCCGTGGCCGCCATCAACCTCACCGCCTGGAGCCCCGTCTTCGACGAGTACGACCACAGGCGCTTCCAGGAGCACGGGTGAGGCCGAGTCTGAAGGGTGTGTGTGGTCTCCCCCCGCCCGCCCCCGAGGCCCCACGCACGGCAAGGTCCTGGGCCACGCGGGGTGGTGGCTTTACCGCTCCCTAAAGGCCTGCACGGGAGCCAGGGCTCACGGCGCCGCACTCATCCCGGGTGGGCTGCGGTCGTCCATGCCCAGAGCGGCCGAGTGAGCAGTGACCCATCCACAGCTTCCCCCTGGTGGCCCTGGAGAAGATGCAGGTCGTTTCCGCCCCTGGGCTCAACGGTACCGACAGGTAAGGCCTGCTGCGTCCGTCCTGGCCTGCACTCAGGGCCTTGTTCTAGACAGGACACGAGGCTGGCCAGCTCGTCACGAATTCCCCCTTCCAGAGGCAATATCCATGCTAGAGCACGGGGGTAGGGATCTCCTGGCCACTGGTTCACCTCCCAAGTGACCCAGGCACAAGCCAGGAACTCCATCAGGTCTCCCACAGCCACCTGGCCGTCGGCTGCCGCCTTCCCCGGCACAGCAGGAAGCCAGCGCCAGGAGCAGAGCAGCCAGGACCCAGACCGGTGCCGTGACAGATGCTGCTGTCACAGGCAGTGGCTTAGAACCTGCCGTGCCGCGCACGCGCCCGCCCTGGCACGTGTTTCTGTGGGAAAGCCAGGGAGGAGGCAGGGGGACCCTGGTGTGGGCCGGGACGTGTGGGACTCCTCGTCAGTGAGGCCTGGAGACCACAGCAGTGTGTGGTGGTGGTGAGGGGCCGCCGAGGGGGCGACAGTGGCACGTGACCGCTGGCAGGAGACGGCCGGACAACGCGGAGAGAGTGGGGTTCCGCCCCGCCGCAGTCAGTGCCAGGCAGGGCACCTTGCCCGAGCGTTTCACACTGACTAGAAGTTCGGGAAGGTTCGTCCTGGCTCTCAAGTTTCACCATTTTAAGATTTAGTGAGTTGAACAGACCTTCAACTAAGCTTAAGAAAGAAAACATTAGCTAATATTAGATGGAAGACTTGAATCGGCTATTCACACACACACACACACACACACACAAATCTTATGTGGCCACTAATAAAGATATTCATGTACTAAAGAAAATGCAAACTAAGCCGTAACGAAATACTTCTGTACACTGAAAATTTGGTAAAAAAGTTAAGTACAGTGGTAACTGAGAGAACAGTTTGGGTTACTTAGTAAAGTTGCAGTGAGACCCCGACTCAGCACTTGCACGCCTGCATACTGGGATGTACTTGAGAAGTCACACACGGTGCCCCCAGACGTCTGGGCAGGAATGTCCATCGTAGCCTTCTCTAACGCTCACGCATCTGAAACCTAACGGACCAGCCCAGGTGACGCCAGCAGTAAGCAGATACGTAAACTGACGTATTCATACACCACACAGCACACAGCACTGGAAATCAATCACAGCTTCACACAAAGATACGGGCAAGAGGTATGATACCAAAGTCAAGTCGCGCCCTGGTCCCACTGCTGAAGTCCCACCAGTGTGACGGCACTCTCTACTACGTTCCCACATGGCTGTGGCCCCTTTGCCATCGTCGGGTGGCGCTCTGCTTACTAAGCCCCTGGGTTCACCCCAGCAGTGAGGTGAACACCAAGTGTAGCTGGGAGGGGCTGGCAGGAGTTAGGCCTCGTGTTGTCACATCAGCATGTCTGGGGTCAGTTCCCAGCTCTGGTTCAGCTCCCAGTTCCTGTTTCCTGCTAACGTGGACCCTGGGAGCCAGTGCTGAGGGCTCAAGTACATGGTTTCCTGCCAGCTGCATGGGAGACCAGGGTTATGTTGGCTCCCATGAGCACCTGGATGGGAGCTGGCCTGATGGGACACAGCAGGACCCGGCTGGGAGGGGTGAGGCTCCCGGGAGGGCAGCACAGGCGCTCTCTTCAGCCGCACGCCTCTCTGCCCAGCAGGCTGCCGCTGATGCCATCCAAGTACTCGATGACAGCGATGATGCTGGTCATGATGCTGAGCTTTTACTACTTCTCGCGCCACGTGAGTGCCTGCACACCCCACCCCCCCCCACCCCCCCACCCCGTGCTCAGCATAGCCCCAGGCACCTAGAGAACTCTAGTTCCCTGTACCCAGCATGCCCTGTGTCTGGGCAAGCCACCACCTTCCCTGGACTGGGGCTCGTGGCTCCTGCACTCACCTGGCACTAGGGGTCACCAGCACTAACACTGACCACAGAGCCAGAAGAGAGGGAGCCGCAGTTCCTGTGGTAGGGTAAAGGGGGAGGCAGTCAGGGAAGGAGCCGAGCGAGGAACCTGCGCTGTTGGCTCAGATGCCCCCCAGTGGCTCACCTGGGGAAGTGCAGCTTTCTCAAGGCACTTTCTGGGCCAAACCTGCTGGGAAAGGGGTCTTTCCCATGGGGCTAGGAGTCTCCCACCACTGCGGCTGCCCACCAGACTCCACAGCTGCGAGGGCCTGGGGGTTCCGCACAGGAAGGCTCTTGGTTCTCGGCTGTCAGCACAGGCCGAGATCCTGGCTGCGGCACTTCTGGTTACTTCCCGGCCACTGAGCCACCCTCTCTCCAGGTTCCCCGAGTGGACCATCTCCATCTTTCCGAAAGCAGCCAGCTTACAGCACACTGTGCCTCTGCCTGTGTCTGCAGGTGGAAAAGCTGGCACGGACCCT
Organism: Oryctolagus cuniculus; assembly: GCF_051225735.1. Classification (NCBI taxonomy): domain Eukaryota; kingdom Metazoa; phylum Chordata; class Mammalia; order Lagomorpha; family Leporidae; genus Oryctolagus; species Oryctolagus cuniculus. The sequence continues at coordinate 182,725,402 of NC_142868.1, forward strand.
GTTCCTGTGGAAGATGGAGGTCCACGATCAGAAGGAGCGTGTCAATGAGATGCGGCGCTGGAACGAGGCCTTGGTCACCAACATGCTGCCTGAGCACGTGGCGCGCCATTTCCTGGGGTCCAAGAAGAGAGATGAGGTGAGCCGGGCCCTGGGCTGCAGCCTGAGTCCATGTGGCCTCACCTGACCCAGATAGGAACAGACCCGGCCGGCCAGAGTACCAGAAGCCCCACAGCCTCCCAGGCTTTGCCACAGGTGTGGTTAGGTGGCGTGGGTCTGACCCACCCTTCTGCTCTCAACAGCATGGCTCCCAGCTCCACCACGCCCTTCCTTTCCTTCTGGTTGGCGCTGTCTGGGTAACCCGGGGTCGGGAGGACCCGAGGACAGTGTGAGGACAGGCGTGGCTCCGCGGCACCACACCCTCCGCCAGTGGTTCTTGCAGCGCTGTGGCCCTGCCTCTCTAGGAGCTGTACAGCCAGTCCTATGATGAGATCGGAGTCATGTTCGCCTCCCTGCCCAACTTCGCTGACTTCTACACCGAGGAGAGCATCAACAACGGGGGCATCGAGTGCCTGCGCTTCCTCAACGAGATCATCTCCGACTTTGACTCTGTGAGCGCCCCACCCCCACCCCCGCCCGAATCTCCGACCATGTCCCAGGCCGGGCTGCCGAGGGCAAATGGCTACCCTGTCCCAGAGAGCTCCTTCATGCAACTGCTGGGGCTGTGAGGGGCAGTCACCTGTGGGCTCACAGGGTAACTGGGCAACCGAGATGCTGAGGCCACTGATACCACCCACGCTCACAATTCATTCAGTAAACGTTTATTGGCTTTGTGTTCGGGCCCAACCACCCCAGGAGAGGCTGGCAATTTCATCTCAAGGTTAAGGCTGTGAGAACTGAGGCTCAGAACGGAAGCTCGCACAGGTTCATGTGGCCGATCAGCAGTGGGGTGATCCAGGCGGCATCTCGTGGGTGTTTTGGAGGGGAGGGGTCCTTGAGTGGATTCAGTTCCCTGGACTCTGCTGACAATTCTTTTTCCTTAATTCTGGCCTCAGCTCCTGGACAATCCCAAATTTCGGGTCATCACGAAGATCAAAACCATTGGCAGCACCTATATGGCGGCTTCGGGAGTCACCCCAGATGTCAACACCAATGGCTTTACCAGCTCCAACAAGGTAGCGAGTCACTCAGTGGTTAGAGGAAGCGGGAGGTTGAAAGTGGCTGACACTGCTGCTACCCAGAGGGGCCAGCCACGCCCACCAGCACATACAAGGCAGGGGCTACTGAGCAGGTTTCCTGAGCCAGAGAAAGTGGGAAACACACCAAAGCCCCACTACTGTGCTCTGTACTTTCCTAAGAACCGGGGAGCAGGAGCCAGCTACACAGTTACATAACGATGACAAGTTCCTTTTGACAGAGGTGCATACCTGAGCGTGCAGCCAGTTCCAGTCAGCTAGCGGGAGAGGGGAGGCGCTGCGGGGCCCTGCTGGCGTACTGTTCTTAAAACACTCAGCCACGTCGCCGGTACACCTGTCCTACGGCTTCAAGCAGTTCATGGAAATGTGTATTATGGAAAAACTATGGATGGATTTTTTAAATTTTTTGACAGAGTGGACAGTGAGAGAGACAGAGAGAAAGGTCTTCCTTTGCTGTTGGTTCACCCTCCAATGGCCGCCGCAGCCGGCACACCGCGCTGATCTGATGGCAGGAGCCAGGTGCCTCTCCTGGTCTCCCATGCGGGTGCAGGGCCCAAGCACCTGGGCCATCCTCCACTGCACTCCCTGGCCACAGCAGAGAGCTGGCCTGGAAGAGGGGCAACCGGGACAGAATCCGGCGCCCTGACCGGGACTAGAACCTGGTGTGCCGGCGCCGCAAGGCGGAGGATTAGCCTAGTGAGCCACGGCACCGGCCATGGATAGATTCTTAAAAGTTTCTGCAGCAAAATAAGTTTACCTGCATGTCCACTGTTCCGTGACCTGCTACCACCCATCTCCACTTTAATCAAGGGGCTGCAGTCACTGGCCCAAATGCTTACCATCTAGGGAAGGGCTCCAAATGGGCGGCCACGCTGAACGGGGCACTGAGGCCCGGACAGGGGGCGCGGCCCTGGGACTCGGTGGAGCTGGGCTCCGGAGAGGGAGGAAGGAAGGGGCGCAGGGCTCCCCTGTGGGCAGGCTGCGCTGGCTGTGGGCCCGGGTGGGGCCTGAAGTGCGCTCTGCTGCTCGGGCCCAGGAAGAGAAGTCAGACAAGGAGCGCTGGCAGCACCTGGCCGACCTGGCCGACTTCGCACTCGCCATGAAGGACACGCTGACCAACATCAACAATCAGTCCTTCAACAACTTCATGCTGCGCATAGGTAGGGGACACCGTGGCGGGGCGGGGGCGCAGTCGAGCCACACCTGTTCCTACTGTTGAGTGACCACCAGCGGGTGAGGGTTTCTGGGCCTGCCCTTTGGAAGGAATTAACATCATGCACTCCTCCTAGCTGCAGGGTGTGTCAGACACTGGTCATGAGCACCCTAACTCATTGGTGCACCTGGGGGTAGCTGACATTGGCCAAGCACGCGGTGAGGTTAGACAGGAGCCGTGGTTCTGCTCTCCTGCAGACAGCTTAGTGAGAAGCAGGACGTGTCCCACAGGGGCTCTGTGCTGCGGGTCAGACACTGGTGGCCCGAGGGTAGTGACAAGTTGTGGCCTCTACCCCAGGCATGAACAAAGGAGGGGTTCTGGCTGGCGTCATCGGAGCCCGGAAACCACACTATGACATCTGGGGCAACACTGTCAATGTGGCCAGCAGAATGGAGTCCACAGGGGTCATGGGCAACATTCAGGTACGTCAGCGAGTGTGGGGTGTGCTGGGGGCGGCCTCCAGAGGGAGAAGATGCCTTGGCCATCTGCAGTTCTGGGCAAGGGCAGCCCGTGAGCCTGCTGGGACTGGGCAAGGGCCAGAAAGGCATGGAGGCCAGCGCAGCCATGCTCCGGGGAGAGCACCAGGCCTGGCGTGGCCTAGGCTCCACCCTGACCCCCGCTCTCCCACAGGTGGTGGAGGAAACGCAAGTGATCCTGCGAGAGTACGGCTTCCGCTTCGTGAGGCGCGGCCCCATCTTTGTGAAAGGAAAGGGGGAACTGCTGACCTTCTTCCTGAAGGGGCGGGACAAGCCCGCTGCCTACCCCAACGGCTCCTCGGTGACCCTGCCCCACCAGGTGGTCGACAACCCCTGAGCGGCCGCGTCGCTGGCGTGTGCACACTCCCACAGACGCTAGGTCGACAGCTCTCCTCAAGCCTTCATCTGTTCGTGGACGCGTGGGCTCTGAGTGGCCACTCTCCTCAGTGTGCCTGTAGCTTCCCCAGCACAGGGTCATAGGCGCAGTTCTGGGACAGTCCTTCCAGGGCCCCGGGTCCAACTCAGCCCTTCACCCCCAAGAGGCCACGGCCACTGTGAGCAGGACCGCAGCGCAGGGGCGTGGCAGGGGAGCTGTGCTCGTGAGCGCCCCCCACAGCCGCACCCCAGCAGTGCTTCTCATTCCGAAGAGGGCTCACCTGCAGACGGGGCGTCTCTGACCCGAGCCAGGCTCCGTGGCCCTGGTCCTGATAATCTTGAAAGGTTCCCCTGGAACCCGTCCCTTTCGTCACAGAGCAGGAAGTGCAATAGTTCCTTTCACCTGGTGGGGGAGGGGCGACTTCTGAAAGAAAAATATATAAACAGATCAATACGTTTATATTTTTAACTGTCTGTTAAACACTTTCTGATACTGCCTTGCCTTTTGAGCTCTTGCTACAGTCGCCTTTGCTACTGCTTTAAGAGAACTTACAGGTATTGATAAAGAACAAGACTGTTTTATTAAAAGCTTTATTCCACTTGAACTTGTTCGTCGTTACTTGTCTGCACAGTGCTTGCTAACCCAGCCCTTGGTCCAGACCAGAGGGCGGCTGTTCCGCCCCCTGCACCCCCCTGACCTGTGGCGGTTTCACCTCATCCTGTCTAGGGGAAGCTTGGGGTGGTGACGGAACCAGAACTTGGCCCAACACAGGTTTTCTTACCTGTCTGCTGGCCCTAAGTGCACAGTGCCAGGCCCACGGGCGCAGGGTCAGAGTTCACTAAAAGGACTGGGAATGCGGCCGCCGTGAGCTGGGGCTTCGGCAGAGGGAAGGTCGCTACCCCGCGACGGTGCTGTAGGGAACTAACACACGTTCTACCTCACGTCCTGAACCTGCACAGAGAATGTCCTTCTCAGCACTCAGCACAGGGAGGCGCAAACACTCCAGCTTCCATGAAAAGCAGAAATGCTCTTTGGTCTGACCAAGCGCCTTCTACTGCCCCACACCACACAGCGCTGGCTTTCTGCTCCCGTATATGCTCCCATCACAGCCCCTCAGGGGAAACGACCTTGAGCACCGTAACCGGTCACCAGGCAGTGACGGCGAACTCTCCAGAAACCTCGGAGACTCCAAGCTGGCGCTCCCCGCCGAGGAAACTGGGTGTCTGTTCTCATCAGGACAGTCCCTGGTGCACTGGCCCTGGCCCTGGCCAATGCGGCCCTAATTACTCACTTCTAACGGGCTCCAGTGAAGCAGCACTTTAGGAGATGAGGCTCATATCCAGCTTTTCTCCTTCTCTTGCAAATGAAGCGAAAACCTGATGTAGGGGCTTCGTGGAGAACAGAGCTTCATGGGATGCTCGCTGGTGTTCCCATGAACAGGATAAGGCTTCGGTCCCTGAAAAAGGAGATCCCAACTCCTTGTACAACCAGCGTTAGTGCCGGCCCACGCACTTTCCTTTCCTTTCTAGTCTGGGGCTCCAAGGCATTGCCCTTTACTGGGTCAAGGGAATTTTGAAACTGGGAACTTCAATCAGACTCTGCCCAGAGATCTAAGGCCTGTGAGGCAACACTTGAGGCAGCTTCAAAGTCCCCCTCCCAGAAGCCCCTGTCCCCATTGCCCGAGGCACATTACGGTGACGCATTCAGCGGAGGCAGCGTCATGTGGCCTCCGCCAGTCCTGACAAAGCCCCGTGTGCAGGAGACGAGACAACCAAGTGCACTCTCATTTGTCGACGATAGCCTCAACAGGTGTCTCTATGAGAGGTCTCCAAAGGAGATAAATCAAAGGAACGGTGGCGGGGGCAGGGACGCTTACTGGTTACAAAAGGGACAAACTGGCAGAAACGCAGTCGTCTGCACCTCGGCGTCTGGGGACACTTACAGCGGGCCAACAGAAGGACGTGCCTGCAGGGGCCCACTCTCCCTCCGCCCCAGGCAGCCCGCACAAGCAGAGCAGACGGCGGCTCCTGCCCCCTACCTTCACATGCCACGGTGACGCGAGTTGGGAGAGTGACCGTGAGGTCCTCGTACAGCAGTCTAGCGGAGAAGGCGACAGACTGAGCCCCCGAGTCCACTCTGTACGTAAACGACAGCAGGCTGCACAGTGCGTTTCTCTGCAGGGGCCCAGTGAGAAAGGCGGCGAAGTCGCCCTAGCGGGTGGAGAACAGAACAAAGCACGTGACGATGGCAGCTCCCAAGGCCGTGGCGGTGAGTTAGGAAACGTCTTTGTTCCCTTCCACGTCTGTCCCGGGCCCTGACGGGGTCTGGCGCGCGCAGGCCCGGTACCTGCAGGCGGTCCGCCTGGAACTTCCTCCCCGCGTACGCATTCAGGTGCTCGCAGAGGCTGAAGAGGAAGTGCCGGATGTCGGTCTGCAGGTGCTGCGCAGCCATCTTTTCCAAAGGGATGAACACCGGGACCGAGTGGCGAAGGATCCGCAGCGGCTTCTGGATGACAAGATCCACGAAGTAGGACTCCAGCAGGTGCTCCTCAAAGGCCGTGCTGATGCGCACGCAGACTCCGCGGCTGGTCAGTCGTCCGCTGAGCCCTGAGGTGGAGACACCGCCAGTCAGCAGGCGCCAGGCAGCCAGGCCCCGCTCCTCCACGCAGGCCAGCAGCGGCCCCGGGGCCTGCGCCTGGGCCGTTACGTGCGTGGGTTTGCAGCTGAGAGACTGCCGAGGTTCTACCTCTGGACTCTGGCTCACTGGCAGACTGAGTTGTTCCAACCAGGGAGGCGTGGTGGGAGAGAAACCACCAGCTCACTGCTCAATCACGGAGGGAGACATGGGACATTTCCAGTTCACTGCCCGTTTTCCCTGAGTGTCCAATAATCTGTGACTGTCCCCAGTTCTTCCTCCAGTCCTCCTGCGGCACAGATGACAGATAACAGATCCCTTTCCTGGGACACAGACCTGAAGGGGTCAAACTTGGAGAGCAGCAGCATAAACTGAGGCAGCAGTAAGCAAAGTTCGGGTACAGGGTCCAGCGCACACAGCGCTAACACGAATGGACCACGCCAGCCGTCACCCAGTCTTCCGCTGTAGGCCGACCTAAAGGTCAGGATGCCTGTGCCTACACGCAGCACGCCAGCACACGGCGTGTGACAGGGCACGGACAGCAAGGAAGTCTCACGTCTGCCAGGACCGGCAGGAACATCTGGCAACCTAACTCCCTAGGAGCCAGGCAGCCACGCCACGCCAGGCCAGGAGAGAGCCGTACCTGTGAAACGATACGCCTGCAGCATGGCCTTTGCGTGTTCCCATCGTCTCTCCAAAACGTCCTGCTCGCTCATCCCCGCTGTCTGGTCAGGCTGTACACTGGCAGTGGACGCTTTAACCTGCACGACACGTAGCGAGTCACGCCGGGTCCGGTGGAGGACACCACAAAGCTCCCGCCCTCAGGACACCGGGGAGGAGCTAAATGAAGAGCATGTTCCACTGTGTAATCAATCAAGAAAGGAGCACTGTTGTGGCCGCTAGTGCCCTGGAGTCACAGGAGAACCGTGGGTCACGGCGCTGGAAACTGCTGGCTGATGAATGGCCAGGGTTTGGCTGGGAGTGCAGAGGACTGTGCCGGGGGTGGGGGGGGAGTCCAGGCTGAATGGAGTGAGTGAACTGGGGGCCGTGCAGAAGGTCTGGGTCAGACTGCAGGCTTCAGAGCCTCGACTAGGATCAGCACTTCTGGCTGCCATGGTACCAGGCTACCCTTCCTCCAGGAACAGCTATGCAAACTGGGTAAGATACCAACGAGGAGCCAGCAAGCGGCCAGGCAAGGGTTTGGCAGCACTGGAGAACAGCCTACAGCCAGGACTGGCAAGCAAAGACAAACGCTCTGACGCTGACCCCTTGGAGCACTGGCTGATCTGTCATTTAGTACATGGATCAAGCAGAAACAAGTCTCCCCATCAGGGAGACAGCACTGGGGCTCAGTGTCACCACAGCACCCTTTCTAAGGGCCACGATCCCATGGGAAAGTGAGCCCAGTGTTTGTCAGCAGCTTGTCTTCCAGTGTCTCCATGGTTCCTGAACTGCACGTGTGCCTGGGTGCTAAGAGACCCAACAGAACGCTGCTAGGAGCTGGCACTGTGGCACAGCAGGAAAAGCCACTGCCCGCAATGCCGACATCCTGTACTGGAGCAACACTGCAAGTCCTGGCTGCTCTGCTTCCGATCCAGCTCCCTACCAGTGTGCCTGGGAAAGCCGAAGATGATACAACTACCTGGAGCCTTGCCACCCAGAACGCACTGGAGAGAGTTCCTGGCTTCAGTTTGGCCAAGGTGCAGCCATTGTGGCCTTTTAGGGAGTGAGCCAGTGGATGGAAGATGTCTCTTCCCTGTCTGTCTGTAATGCTGCCTTTCAAATAAATAAAGTCAATCTTAAAAAAGAAAGGGGGCTGGCACTGTGATGCAGCAGGTTAAGTTGCTGTATGCAGTGCTGACATTCCCTATGGGCACTGGTTCGAGTCCCAGCTGCTCTATTTCCAACCTAGTTCCCTGCTAGTGTGCCTGGGAAAGCAGTGGAAGATGGCTCAAGTCCTAGGGCCCTACACCCATGTCAGAGACTCACTTGCTAGTCTTAGAAGCTCCTGGCTTCGGGCTGGCCTTATCTGGCTGTTGTGGCTGTCTGGAGAGTGAACCAGCAGACGCAAGACCTCTCTCTCTCTCCTCTTGTAATTCTCTCACATAAATAAATATTTAAAAAAAAAAAAAAAAAAAAAAGCCAAAACACCAAGAAGAAGAACAAGAGAAAGAATGAATCTGCTAAAGGTTAAAAGACTACAAAATTTATGGGGCCGGTGCTATGGCTTAGCGGGTTAACACCCTGGCCTGAAGTGCTGGCATCCCATATGGACGCCAGTTCTAGTCCCAGCTGTTCCACTTCGATCCAGCTCTCTGCTGTGGCCTGGGAAAACAGTGGAGGATGGCCCAAGTCCTTGGGCCCCTGCACCCACGTGGGAGACCTGGAAGAAGCTCCTGGCTGCTGGCTACGGATCGGCGCAGCTCAGGTTGTTGCAGCCATCTGGGGAGTGAACCAGCGGATGGAAGACCTCTCTCTCTGTCTCGACCTCTCTCTGTAACTCTGCCTATCAAATAAATAAAATAAATCAAAAAAAAAAAAAAAAAAAAACCTACAAAATTCAGAGTATCTGTCAAAGGAGGGAGGCCTGACAGACCTGTCCCCAGCACTCTCCAAGCTGTCAAACTTAGGGCCCAAGCAGGGCTACTCCCTAGCAGCGAGGGCAACTGGGAAACAGGCGGCCTCAATAGCATCATTCAGAAGCCCATGCACTGCTCTGCCGGCAGAAAGAACACTAAGATCCTCTCTGCAGGAGATACGTGACTCATTTTCATGCACAAAACCCACTGCTGGGTCAAAGACCCACAGGCATACCAGAAAAGGGAACACAGGACCAAAAGCCAAGGGGGGGCGGGGGGGAGGGAAACAACAGATCCATGGAGGTTCAGCGATCCGGAACAGACTGAATGATGGAGACCCACACCAAAGATCAGAAATCTATAAAGAACAATCAGAAATCCTAGAACCAGAAAGTACAGCAGCTACAATTAGGAATTAACAGGCTTAAGCGTCAGTTAGATAAGAACAGATAGTGAAGTGTGGACAAAAATGAGATTAATCTCCATCCGCTGGTTCACTCCCATATACGGGCCAGACTGAAGCCAGGAGCCCAAGCACTTGGGCCATCTTCTGCTACTTTCCCAGGTGCATTAGCAAGGAGCTGATGGGGAGTGGCACAGCAGGGAATTGAACTGGCGCCCATATGGGAGGCTGGTGCTACCGGTGGTGGCTTAATCCACCAGGCCCCAGCGCCGGTCCCGCTGCTAACTGTCTGCAGTACAGAGGAAAGCTATCCCGCGCTAACAGACTCGTGTATCAGTAATGCTGATAACATACTAGGAGTTCTGCGATGTCCTTCTGAAATGCGAAGTCATCTGTATTGAAAACACTGACTATTTAGGCTAGGGCGTAATAATTACGGCAGGTAACTAGACTTTCTGGTTTCCAAGAGTTTCAATCCCAATAAAGGAAACTGTCATGTATTTCAATTTTCAGAAGCAAACATACAGAGGAACTTACTAAAATTGACCTATTTAAGTTAAAAGAGAGACTGCGGTGGGTACTGGGTGCAGCAGGTGAGGCTGACACGTGGGACACCCGCATCCCGTATCAGAGTGCCTGTGCGAGTTCTGCTTACTCCACTTGCAACCCAGCTCCCTACGTATGTGCCTAGGAAGCAGCAGATGGTATCAAGTACTTGAGTTCCTATCACCCATGTAGGAGACCTGGGTGGACCTCTTGGCTTCGGCCTGGTCCAGGCCAGGCTGCTGCAGCCACTTGGGGAGTGAAACAGTAGATGGAAAGTCTCTGTCACTATCTTTTTCAAGTAAAATAAGTAAATAAGTCTTAAAAAACAAAACTGGCAGGGCCAAGTGTCGAGATGCAATAGTAGTTAGGCTGCTGCCTGTGCTGCCAGCGTGCCACAGAGTGCCAAGCTGATCCCGCTCCCTGCTAATAAACCTGGAAGGCCGCACCAGACAGCCTGAGCATTTGGACTGGGGCCACCCACATGCAGTTCCTGGCTACTGGCTCAGCCTGGCCCAGCCCTGACCACTGTACACATTTGGGGGATGAACCAGAAGATGGAAGATCTTTTCCTCTCCCTCTCTGCCTTTCAAATAAATTAATCTTTTGTTTTTATAAGGTTTTATTTATTTGAAAGGCACAGTTAGAGGCAGAGAGAGAGGGAGAGCTATCTTCCATCTGCTGGTTCACTCCCCAAATGGCTGGAACGGGGCCGACCTGGAACCAGGAGCTGCTTCTGGGTCTCCCACAGGGTGCAGGGCTCAAGGACATGGGCCGTCCTCTGCTGCTTTCCCAGGCACATCAGCAGGGAGCTGGATGGGAAGTGGAGCAGCCGGGACGCAAATGAGCACCCACAGGGGAATGCCAGCGCTGCAGGGGGCGGCCTCACCTGCTACGCCATAGCACTGACCCCGAATAAAATTTAAACACACACACACATACTGACAGTATTTACTGAAACTTGCACATATAACCTATGGCTCAGCAATTCTACTCGGCATACACATAATAGAAAACTGTATTTCTACATCAAAAGACAGGAACAAGAATGTTCACAGAAGCTGTAGTCCTCACTGTACCCTAGTGAAACCACCCAAATAATCCCACATCACCAACAGCAAAAAGGACAAACTGCTGTATATTCACAGATAGATTTACAGCATGCCAAGAAAAAAAAAAAAAGATCGCTAAGTGCAGCAGGATGGGTGAATCTGACAACAATTAGGGGAGAAGCCAGACACAATGAGTACACTGTTGTACACTGACGTAAAGTTCACAAACAGGCAGAAACCAATGTACAGTGACAGAATGAGATCAGTGGTCACCCTGAAGAATTGACCAGGAGGCACTGAAGGAGCGCTCAGGCCCTGGAATCTCGTGTTCTGGACTTTGACCTGCACGGCAGCTACCCAGTCGCTAGCTGACAGCGATGTCAGCTGTACCTCTACAGCTCTGTAGGAGTCCAGCGGATCTCTGTACTTTACATGCATTTTACCTTAATAAAGAAGAAGGAGAGGAGGAGGAGGGAGGGAGGATGACAGGCGGGAGGACCTCACGCGCTGGGTGATGAACGGTTACTGAGGTCTCTGAGCTGGGGAGTGACGCGGTGCTTTATGGGGCATTTCCTCGCCACGCAGGGTTCACTGCAAAGCACAAAGGCTGGAAGAAGGACCACTGGCAGACCACCGTGGTAACCCTGGTGTCCCAATCACCAGACAAGCATTTACTCTTCATGTAGATGATCCTGGAGCTCGGGAAAGCAGGGACCCAGCGCAGACAACACACAGGAAAATCTGACGGGTCTCGCTGGCTGCACTCTGGCCCGAGAGGAAACTGGAAAAACGGGAAAGTTGCGAGTTTCCCGTGCGGTTTGGAGACCGGGTGGCCCTAGGGACAAAAGTATCAACGACTCCAGACACACCGAGTCCGAGGTGACCCGCTCACACAGGGCAGCTCGAGCCTGTATGAGAATGGCCAGGCCCATCAGGAGTGTGACAGTGACAGCAGCTGCACAGGATGGATCACTGGCAGGACCAAGCAACGTAACTACCTCACGCGATCACAAGGAAGCCACGGGATCCGACCGTGCTTTTACTCCACACCCCAGGAGAGCCGCGGCGTCACCCGTCACCCTCCACCCCGACTCACCGAGGCTCGCCGCCGCTGCACCTCGGCCCTCAGCTCATCTCGCAGACGTCGCAGTTTCTGTATCCTGGCCCCGAGGGCACCTCCCTCTGCCCGAGCCCTCTGCCGCTCTGCGGACTTTGTGCGGGACTCGGTCACTTGTGCCTCCAGCCTTTCCAGGTGAGCCAAAACACCTAAGGGGGGAAAGGAGACCGCACAGGAGCCCGTTTCTGACGCTGGCGCGGGAAGCGCTTCAGGGACGGAGCGGGACAGTCTTCCAGAACCTGGCGGCCAGCTGAGCTGTTCCCCCCCCCATGTACAAGTCAAGCCGACGACTGAAATCCAAGATCTGTGACCTCTCAGAACGAACACTGACCCAAGTCCGAACTGCCCGTTCCCATCATTCCGTACTCTAAGGTCACGAATGATGTCCACACTGCGACCAACGAGCAGTTTAAGTTGCCGCTGGCCTCACACCTCCTGGTAGCGCACGATTCTCCTGCTCATCATGTCCCGCACACTCGCGTCCCTTGAATCCCACCCTACCAGCGTCCTGGTCTGCCTCAACCCACGCATGTCTGCTAAGCAACTACTTCATGGCAGGCGTTATCTGGGTACTGGGGACACAGTAACCAACGCGACAAAGCTCCTGTGCGCCTGCACTCGCCTTCTCTGGACGCGTTTCTGCTGTGCAGGCGCAACCCTTCTCCTTGGCCCGTGCACGCTGGCACTCTCCGGAGCTCCGTCCCAGGATCTCTTCCTCCTGACGAAATCTCTCCACTACCCACAGCCTGGTGACCGCGTGTAAGTGAGCGTCTCAAGGAGGCGCCTCTGACCTGCACCTCCCTCGCTCCTGATCTGCTTCCAGTGCATCTCCTGGGAAGTCTCAGAGGAGCCCCGCGGCCAAGACTGAGTTCATCACCTCCCCCCAAACTCCTCCACGCCAGCCCATCACTCACCGGGGAAAACTGGACACGCAGTGTCATGCTTCACCCCGCCTGTTACTAAATCCTACCGAACGTGTGTTCCTGGCATCTCTTCATCTGCACAGCTACACTGCAGTCCAAGACTCCATCACCTCTGGCTCCTGCAAGGTTACTGGGCGGTCTGCACACCCCAGGAGCACTCGAAATCTGGTTGATTACCTTACGGAGCTAGCGCCCTCTGTCGGTGACTCCACACCACCCGCTGCTCTGCCTCCCCTCCTGTCATCAGTACCCCCATCTCCTCCTCTCTTCCCTCCAGGGCCCCCTCACAGCCCGCTGGGCCAGCCCCGTGTCTTCACACATGCGATCCCCCTGCAGCAGAGGCTCCCCAGCCCCTCCCGCCACCTTGCGCTCCACCCACCCCAGCTCGTCGGCACCCTGCACACATTTCCTCTGGGAACCTCTGTGGCACCTCGGAACAAGGTCAGCACCTCTCACGGTGCTCAACGGCATGACTCCCGCAGAGACCATACTGCACTTCCGGTTGTAATTAGTGATCATTCCAGTAAACGTTTATCTTCCCAATGCACCCTAAAAGCTCCCCAGTCAGGCACCACGCGCTCTGCTTATCCACGTGTCCCTAACACTCGGCGCAGTGCACGGCCTACGGTAAAGGCTCTGTAAGTGTTTCCTGACAGGCGGACAGCACGCCCCGATGCTCCTGCAGTGAGCTTACTTCAGCAAATGCTTACAGAAACGTCTACTACTGCAAGAAGCACACTTACCCATTCTGCAGAAAAAAGAAAACCTTAATAAATGAGTCCTAAGCCGGCGCCGTGGCTCAATAGGCTAATCCTCCACCTTGCGGCGCCGGCACACCGGGTTCTAGTCCCGGTTGGGGCGCCGGATTCTGTCCCGGTTGCCCCTCTTCCAGGCCAGCTCTCTGCTATGGCCAGGGAGTGCAGTGGAGGATGGCCCAGGTGCTTGGGCCCTGCACCCCATGGGAGACCAGGAAAAGCACCTGGCTCCTGGCTCCTGCCAGGATCAGCGCGGTGCGCCGGCTGCAGCGGCGGCCATTGGAGGGTGAACCAGCGGCAAAGGAAGACCTTTCTCTCTCTGTCTCTCTCTCTCACTGTCCACTCTGCCTGTCAAAAAAAAAAAAAAAAAAAAAAAAAAAAAAAAAAAATAAATGAGTCCTAGTCATCAACATGTGGGAACTGCCTTATTAGCCAGCTTCTGTTTACCCAACAACCTGTGCCGAGAACCCACCGTGGCCAGGGCCTGTGCTGGAAGCTGTTCACACTGTGACGATGGAGCACGGCCCCTGTCCTCCCAGGGCTCACCGGGATTGCTGTGCTCCAGGGCGTGACGGGAAAGGGCACACCTAGACTCGGAGAAGGCCGCACAGAGACGCTTAGTCAAGTCCTAATTTATAGACATAAAGACCCCTCAGTACTCATGTGCGTGGAACTTTCCCCACCTTCTACGTAGAACGATGCAAATAACTTGAAACCGTCAAGTGCTGTCCTCAAGGGTCCACTCTACACTACTGCAACGCAGGAACATCCCCAGAGTTCTGACACACACACAAGCCCAGAACCGTGGCCGCCTGTCGCCCCGTGCTGCTGTCGCCGGCTCTGGAAGCCTGCCGCCCATCTCAGCCAGTCACTTCCGTCCCAGAAAGGGGACAGAAAAGCAATCACCCGGTTTGCAACTAAAACTCGGCACTCTTCCTCCCAGACGAGCGGAGCTCAGGATACTTCCTTCTGAAAGAACTGAAATCAGCCGCACAGAGAACAAGCAACAGCTATGCCCACACTGCGGGCAGCAGGAGCCCAGGACAACCCTTCCATCCACCGCTCTGGAAGATCCCAGTCGTCCACCTCATGGCTTATTTAAAAAACCAGGCCTTGGCCAGCACCGCGGCTCACTAGGCTAATCCTCCGCCTTGCGGCGCCGGCACACTGGGTTCTAGTCCCAGTCGGGGCGCCGGATTCTGTCCCGGTTGCCCCTCTTCCAGGCCAGCTCTCTGCTGTGGCCCGGGAGTGCAGTGGAGGATGGCCCAAGTGCTTGGGCCCTGCACCCCATGGGAGACCAGGAGAAGCACCTGGCTCCTGCCATCGGATCAGCGCGGGTCAGTGCAGCGCGCAGGCCGCGGCGGCCATTGGAGGGTGAACCAACGGCAAAGGAAGACCCTTCTCTCTGTCTCTCTCTCTCACTGTCCACTCTGCCTGTCAAAAAAAAAAAAAAAAAAAACAAAAAAACAGGTGTGGGGCTATCCCCCACCGCCCATGGCACTGACGCCTACAGTAACCACAGCTACTTTTAGTACTAAAGTAACAACTCTGAACCCACATATGTGTTACCTGAAGTCCCAGCCTAAGCTACTCAGTGACTCCAAGAAAAGCAGGCTCACCAACCCCACAGACCCTCGCCAGCTGCTTTTAAGGCTGTGGAATTACTTTTTTTAAATTGAGTTCTATGCACGTCTTCCCGAGACGCTGATGTAGAACCCTTCAGACTTGACCCTGGCCTTGTAAAACCACCTGCTCAGGCCCACACTCACTGTAAGGGGCGGCCAGGACGAGACGCCAGCTCTAACCAGCACCGGCCCTCGCCCGGCAGGAATGGACGCAAAAGCGCCCCAAGGAGTCCAGGGGAGTGCGGCGCGGGGTAGCACTGCCTGCAACTGGAGCCCCAAACTTCGAGGGGGCGGGCGCCCAGCGACACCTGCCCTGGCCCGGCCGCCAGCCTCGCCCTCGGGGGGTCCACGCTGGCTCCCTTCGCCCGTCTGCTCGCGCACGGCCCTGGTCACACAGCGGGCACGGGAGAGAAGGGCGGCGAAGCGGCAGGGGGAAACTTCAATACCTCCGTGGGGCTCGCCGTCCGGACGGGAGGCGTTCGCCGGCTCCATCGCAGGTTCCCAAAGCCTTCCTAGGAAGCCGGGCAGGCAGGCGGCACCGGGGCCCCAAACGTCCCTGCTGGAGAAGGAAACGACACCCAGGTCACATCTCCGCGCCTCTCCGGCCGGGCTGACCCTGCCAGGCCCTCCAGCTCGCATCCACCGCGACCCCCAAGTCCCAGCAGCTGTGTCCACGCCCACCTCCTCACCCCCGGGAGCCCGAGGGCACGGTGTCTCTACTCCGCCCCCGGGCACACGGAATCCGTTCTCAAAGGCCGTTCAGTCCTCTACCTTGGTCCTCTTAGCTCCTCTCCTCTCATTCAGTCCCTCTCGGATCGGATGGACTTTCCCGCCGTCTTCGCCTTCAAAACCAACCCCGCCGCTCCCGACGTGCTTTGCGCGCCAGCCGTACAAAAACATGGCGGCGCTCAGGGCTCCTCCCTAATCCCAGCATGCACCGGAGACTGGATCCGGTCTTTCGGTCGATTAGGAAGATGGCGTCCTCAGGGGCGGAGCCGCAGGTCCTAGTACAGTACTTGGTGTTACGAAAGGATCTGTCGCAGGCTCCGCTCTCCTGGCCGGCAGGAGCACTGGTAGCACAAGCTTGCCACGCAGCCACCGCGGCTTTGCACGTTCACCGCGACCACCCGCACACAGCCGCCTACCTCCGGGAGCTGGGGCGCATGCGCAAGGTGGTGCTCGAGGTGAGGCGCCGCGGCGGGGTGGGGTGGGGGGCAGAGACGCTGAGGTTGCGGAGGCCGGAAGTGGGTGTGGCTTTGGGTGGGGAAGCGAAGCGTCGCGGGGCGGGCGTGGCCTGCGGAGGGAGGGCGTCCTTCTTTTATGTTTGGGAAGGGGTTGTGGGGAGCTGAGCTTTCGGGGCGCCGGGCCTGACTGCGCGAGCGGTGGACCTTGGACACGTTACTAAGGCGTCTCCGCACTCCCTGGTGTCACCGGAACCCGGTGGCCGCCGCATCCCCTGTGCGGGCGGGAGAGTGGCGGGGCTTGTCCCCGCCTTTGCACCGTGCACGTGCCCACACCTGATGCCACCGCGCAGTACCAACCCCAAAGGGATAAGGGCCCAGGGCTCCTCATTGCCAAGGAAGCAATGCAGAGTGAGGTCAAACCAAAGCCATTAGGCGGATGTGACGCCAAATTATTTGAAGGTAAATAAAGACCCTCGTATACACGGAACCAAACTTCAGAAATATCTGGGGTGTAAATTCGTGCACTTTAGCTAGGGCCGTGGGGTCTTCTTGCAGACTTCCGAACAGCTCTCTCACTGTCTTCAGTCACTGCCCCTGCTGCAAACACTGTATATCCTGGGACGGTGATCAGCGGTACCCAGAGAGCTTTGCGCAAGGGTATTCCTAGCACTTCATATTGGCTTAAAAAGTGGAACTTACTAAGTTTCCAATTCTCGGGATTGATGACTCTGTGCTGTTGATTCATGCTGTTTTTAAGCACAGTTAGTGGCGTGAAAGCGTGCCCGCCACTGGCTGCCGCTTGAATGATGCTCTGTATACAGGATGATTGCGTTTTGAGTCCAAAGTACGGATTTTTAAGTATTAAGGAGTAGGTGGTAGGATTTCAGTTTTTCCTAAGGCTGCTCTGTATTTTTAAATTTTCTAATCAAGCGCGTATTTTGTAATGCGGGAAAAATGTAGAAGAGACCAGGACTCCGAGTGGCGGGCGGAGGAGCCCCTTCAGGACTCCCTGGTGGACACAGAACTCCCTTTCTGTCAAGAAGACCGCTGCTGGGAGGGAGACCAGTTCCCTCTCCGTTTGGGTTTTGTGACTATTTTTTTTAAAGGAACAGCCTTGTCCTGTGGTTCAGATCCCCCCTTTTGTAGCCACCCGAAGCCTACAGAGTTTGGATTCCCTTGGGTTCCAGATGCAGGTTGTTAGCCATGACTAAAGAAACAGCCTTCGGGCCACTGCTGCACAAACAGGTGGTGCTGTGGCCGTGAGGCCAGCAAAGGAGACGGCAGTGCCCAGTCAGCTGCGACTGTGGGTGCTTGCCCTGTGCTACTGTAGACTGCACTCGGTGCGCTGCCCCGTGCTGGGTCCAAGCCCGCATCGCCGAATCCTCATTACCCCTGGGATGTGCTATCCCCCTGTTGCAGAGGGAGGCAGATGGCGGCTCAGCCACTACTTACCGAGGTGCTAGAGGCCCGCTGGGCTCCTTGTCCCGCGTAGCTGCTGGGAACCCATCCCGGGTGGCTGTGCCCAAGACACTCCCTAGATAAAGCCGTGGTCCCCGCATTCCCTGGCTGGGGAGAAGCCCGTAGTTATCCTGTGGCTTCTGCCCGCGTAGGCGACAAACTGCCGATTTTTTGAGTAATGGTTTTGCTATTTCCTTAGGGAACACCTGGAACGGGTGGTCAGGATGACCCAGAGCCACGTGTGGAAGGAAGGATGTTAGAGACCAGTTTGCGTTCCCTTTTGTTAACGCGCGGGAGCTATCCCAGCGGAAGAAAAACCTCTCCAGGCTGAATTGGGTGGGAGAGGGAGGAAGAGGGTACTTGTGACTTTAGAAATCTTTCTCAAAGTCGGAGCAGGCTGAAAGACTAGAGGTTGTTTTACGGGCACCAGCCACGAGAGGCTGGACAACTTATGGAACATAATTGCTTTTTTTATTATTAAGAAAAGAGTCATTTTGAAAGGCAGAGTTAGAGATGGGGAGAGACAGAGAGGTCACTCTTCCATGTTCTGGTTCACTCCCCAGATGACCCAAGAGCAGGGGCTGGGCCAGACCAAAGGCAGGAGCCTGGCATCCATCTGGGTGTCCCACGGGGGCAGGGACTCGGGCACTCGGGCCATCCTCTGCTGCTTTCTCAGGCGCAGTAGCAGGGAGCAGCCAGGACTCGAACCCGTGCCCGAATGGGATGCTGGCGTCCTAGGCGGCTGCGTGAGCTCTCTGAGGTGCTGTAGAGAATGAGCGGCAAACCAAGGGACACAGCTTCCTCCACAGCTCCTTTGACAAGTTCTTCCGTTTGCAGTCCAGGGGTTTCGTTTGCCTTTGGACCCTCCCTACATGCCCTCTGTGTGTGTGTCCGTGCTGTGCCCCCGCAGGCCTCAGACGAGCCCGCCCTGCAGGAGCTGGCGGAGACCCTGCGGCAGAGGAACATCGACCACGTGCTGTGGCTGGAGCAGCCGGAGAACACGGCCACCTGCCTGGCGCTCCGGCCCTACCCCAAGGAGGAGGTGAGCCAGGTCCTGAAGAAGTTCCGCCTGTTCAGATGACCGCGCCCGCCGGCCCCCAGCGCCCCGTTCCCCTTTCAGTGTCAGCTCGCCCTCCCTCCCCGTTACGAAAGCTTCCTGGCAGCCAGAACACGCGTGTCCATGTCAAGGTGTCATTAATAAATACTTCCTCGCTCATGACCAGACAGTGCGCCTGTGGGAGTGGCTGAGAAACTATGTTGTCTGTGAGTCGTCTTTCAGACGGAAGACTTGGCTGGGCCGGTGCTGGGTCCAGGGAGCTCCGCCTGTCGGGGGTAATGGAACTGTTCTGATCACCTGGGTTTACAACGCTGCCTTCCGTCCCGTATTTCTCAGTCACACCCAGTTACATGTTATTCAGTCTAAAGCAGTATCAGGGGGCCGGTGCTGTGGTGTAGCAGGTGGAGCCGCTGTCTGCAGTACCGGCATCCCATGTGGGCACCAGTTCGAGTCCCGGCTGCTCCACTTCCAATCCAGCTCTCTGCTGTGGCCTGGAAAAGAAGTAGAGAATGGCCCAGGTCCTTGGGCCCCTGCACCTGCATGGGAGACCTGGAGGAAGCTCCTGGCTCCTGGCTTCAGATCAGCACAGCTCTGGCCGTTGTGGCCAATTGGGGAGTGAACCAGCGGATGGAAGACCTCTCTCTCTCTCTGTAACTCTGCCTTTCAAATAAATAAATAAATCTTTTTTTTAAAAAAAGCATCAGTCTAAGGTGCAGCTTTTTATTTTTTTAAACATTTACCTATTTGTTTGAAAGGCAGAGTTAGAGAGAGAGAGAGAGCTCTTTCATCCACTGGTTCACTCCCCAGATGGCCGCAAACAGGAGCTTCCTCTGGGTCTCCCATGGGTGCGGGGGCCCAAGCACTGGGGCCATCTGCCCAGGTGCATTAGCAGGGAGCTGGACCAGAAGTAAAGCAGCCGGACTTGAGCTGGTACCCATATGGGATGCTGTTGTCATAGGCTGCGGCTTCACCCTCCGTGCCACAACACTGGCCCCTTTTTAAATTTTTTAGATTTACTTATGTGAAAGGATGATGGAGAGAGAGAGAGAGAGAGAGAGCGCGCGCGCAAGCGAGAGAGCGTTTCAGTCCACTGGTTCTCACCCCACATGGCTGCAATGGCTGAGGCTGGTGCAGGCTGACACCAGGAGCCTAGAGCTCCATCTGGGTCTCCCGCTGGTGCAGGGCCCAGCCCTGGGCCGTCCTCTGCTGCTTTCTAGGTGCATTCGCGGGGAGCTGGATCGGAAGTGGAGCAGCCGGGACTGAAACTGGCGCCCATCTGGGGTCGCAGGCGGCGGCTTTACCCACTCCGCCACAGCGCCGGCACCTACAGCTATTTCCTGACAGTCCCCGTGCTGCCACCTGCATGAGACTTCTGAGAGCGTCCCACTGGGCTGCTCCCCGCTCCGGTGCGCCCTGCTTCTGACCCAGCTCGGATAGGATCGCTGGGCTCAGTGCTCAGCCGTGCCTGCCGCTTGCCCAGGGGACGGTGCCAGAGCCTCCTGGCTTCATCTCCAGGCCTCCCCACCTACCTTCCCTACCTGTGTTGTTAGTTGAATCTTCTCTTCCCTCATGTAAACTTGACATTTCAGCAAAGTCCCTCCCGCTCGCTGCCCTCCAGGGTCTGGCCCAGGAGATGAACGTTAGGCCTGGTCTCCCTGCCCTGCCTCTGGAATGACACTGTTTCCAGCTCCGATGCTAACACCTTCAGAAAGTCTTATCCAGCCCGCTCTCTGGCTAGCTGCCTTCCCTGAGTGTAACACTGTTGAAAACTGCTATACACATCTGCAGAAGTGGCTTGAACATCCGTGAAGCCAAGCGCTTCGGGTGGTTTGGTCAACAGATAATTGTTGCGTGTCTTCTGCAGCAGGCTGTACGAGGAGCTGGCGATAGAAAGATAGTTTTTCCTCAGGTGAGACTAGTGGGAAGATAGACGGACAGACAGTAGAGAAGCCACAGGTAGTGCAGGGGTACCGCCCCTCCCCCCGGGCCAGTCTAAGATGCCGGACACTCTAGAGTTTCCTTCCTAAGACGGCCTCCCCCAGGGATGGCTGGTCAGTGCTGAGGGCAGAGGCAAGCCCAAGAAGCCAAAGGCAAACAGGCACGTAATTGCAGGAAGTAAGACCTGAAGCATCAGCCACTGCAAGGTAGTGGTGGAGGCAGCCCAGCATGAGAGAGGGAACCAGCCGGGACCCTGATGAGAATGGGAAGGGAGGGTAGGAAGTGAGGGCTGGGGGCCGGTGCCATGGCGCTGCGGGCCACGGCATCCCAAGTGGGCGGTGGTTCAGATCCCGGCTGCTCCACTTCCGATGCAGTTTCTGGTGGCCTGGAGGGCAGTGGAGGATGGCCTGAGTGTTTGGGCCCCTGCGCCCACGTTGGGGGCCCAGGGAGGCTCCTGGCTGCTGGCTTTGGATCAGCCCTGTTCCGGCCGTTGCAGCCATTTGGGGAGTGAACCAGTGGATGGAGGACCTCTCTCTCTCTCTGTCTCTTCTCTGTGTATTTGTAGCTCTGCCTCTCAAGTAAATAAATAAATCTTTTTTTAAAAAAAGGCTAATTTATTTATTTGAAAGTCAGAGTTACACAGAGAGAAGCAGACAGAGAGAGAGAGAGAGGTCTTCCATCCGCTGGTTCATTTCCCAGTTGGCTGCAACAGCAAGAGCTGCGCCAATCCACAGCCAGGAGCCAGGAGCTTCTTCCGGGTCTCCCATGTGGGTGCAGGGGCCCAAGGACTTGGGCAATCTTCCACTGCTTTCCCAGGCCATAGCAGAGAGCTGGATCAGAAGTGGAGCAGCCAGGACTCAACCTGGCACCCATATGGGATGCCGGCACTGCAGATGGTGGCTTTACCTGCTGTGCCACAGCACCGGCCCCAATAAATAAATCTCAAAAGAAAAAAAAAAGGACTGTTTGAAGAGGCAGAGAGAATAATGAACAGGAGCTGAAAGTGAATACTGGGCCCCCCAGGCAGTCCCATGCTTGAGCGAGGTAAGGAGAGGCCGCTGAAAGCCTGAGTAAGTGATGAGTGCAGAGAAAACGGGAAGAGGTGGGAGCAGAGCCGTGGGGGAAGGGACGACCTTGAGAGGGGAAACGGGTGGGGCAGCCGGGAAGGCGCGGTTCACAGGTGGGAAGAGGAAGAAGGCCGAACCCGGCTGCCCCTGTCGGCTTTCCCGATGAAGTGGGAGACACGAGGGCACGTCAAGAAGTGTGAGATGCAAGCTATGAGGAAACCGTGGATTTTGAAATTTTTGCACCAAAATAAACTTAGCCTTCCTTTACTCGCCCAGGAACCTTCTGAAGCACCCTTGTAGTCTTTCAGATGCAGAGCACACTTCTCCGGCGCGGGGTGCGGTATCGGGTGGCATAACCTGGTGGCTGGGTGCCCAGGCTTGGCTGGCAAACCGCCTGGCCCAGATCTGCCTCTCCTGCTTGAAGCTCTGAGTCGGGGGAGGTCGCTCAGGTGTAGAACAGGGGCTCACTGTGGTGCTGTGTGCATCGAATGTTTGTGCACAGGGTCCTTAGGGCGGAGCCTGGGCACGGGGGCCTAAACAACCACAGGACACAGCCCTCCGAGGGCTCTCGGTCAGGGCAGCCAGCCACCAGGTGCCTTTTCTTCCAGGGGGTGATGTTCAGTAAGCACCGCCCCCCCCCCACTTCCGTTCATGCCAGTGCGGCAAATGTGGCCAACTGGCGTTGCATGTTTAAACAAATGGTCGAAATCCTGAATTCTTGGCTAAGACTTAGTGATAAAACCAGAGAGAGACGAGGATCTATGCAACTAGGGACAACAGCCAGGCAAATCCCTAAAGCTGAGATCTGAGTGCGAACAGCCTCTACTCCAACTCACGTGGGACAGGGACAGGTGCACATGTGCTGACCCTGTGGGAAAGTAAGGCAGGAGAAGCGAGGGAAGCAGCAGACTGCTTTCTTTTCTTTCTTTCTTTAAGCTTTATTTATTTATTTGAAAAGCAGAGTTACAGAGAGGCAGAGAGAGAGGTCTTCCATCCACTGGTTCACTCCTCAAATGGCCACAACGGCTGGAGCTGCGCTGATCCAAAGCCAGGAGCCAGGAGCTTCTTCCAGGTTTCCCTTGTGGGTGCAGGGGCCCAAGCACTTGGGACATCTTCTGTTGCAGAGAGCTGGGTCCGAAGTGGAGCAGCCAGGACTCGAACCAGTGCCCATATGGGATGTTGGCACTGCAGGCAGCGGCTTTACTCACTATGCCACAGTGCTGGCCCTGCGGATTGGTTTCTTAGTAGCAGCATAGACCACTATCATTTGAACTAGATCACTGATTCTCAAAGAGCGATCTGGTCCCTAGATCCGCACGACTTGGGTACTTGTTAGAAGTGCCAGTTTTCAGGGTGGGCATTTGGTGTCATGGTTAAGTTGCTCCTTGGGGACACCCAGATCCCATATTGGAGTGCCTGGTTCAAGTCCAGGTCACCCTACTTCCAGTCCAGCTTCCTGCTAATGTGCAACGTGGGAGGCAGCAGATGATGGCTTGAGCGTTTGGGTCCCTACTACACACGGGGGAGACCTGGATTGAATTCCTGGCTCTTGGCACAGGACTGCCTGGCCCAGTCCCAACTGTTGTGGGCATTTGGGGACTGAACCAGCAGATGAAAGAGCTCTGTCTCTCTGCCTCTCAAATAAAATGAAAATAAATAAATGCACGCCGACTCTCAGGGCTCCCTGGAAGCAGCCAGGCCCTAGTGCAGCCTGTGAACAGTGACTGATTCCTAATCGACACAGACTGCACGTGTGTGCGCACTCACAGGGACTCAGAGGGAGAACAGGAGCCTGGAGCTGCTCACGCACCCAAGGCTGTGAGAGGTGGTTCTCAGGTGAGCGGAGACCGCGGCCAGACAGCCAACGGCACAGCCTGGAAAACCGTCTCCTGTGCTTTGGCGATTTCCTTAAGTGTGAAAAACGTTTTCTGATTACCCGAGTGCTTCTGTACTTATTCGTCCTGGCCGCTGTATGCCGCAGGCAGGCTTACCTGAGAGCGGAGAGCTTCAGAAAGGCTTTGAAAGGCCCAAGATCAAAGTCAACGGCAGGACCGGGATTGAAAGCCAGGCCTCTTGTGTCCGCCAGCTCTGAGTTTGCTTAATCTGTCAGACTCGGTTACCAATCTGGCTTTCCAGTCATGTTGTTAGGGGGTGGTTTGAAAAGGGGTCACGGGTAGTTCAAGTGCTAGAAAGTTGTAGCTTCCATTTGAGATAGGCGGATTGACATTTTAGATGAGAAGTGAGCCTCCTAGACTGTGAGCTGTGCGACTCAACGCCCCGGAGTCCAGTTATCACGGGATGATCCGGCAACATTGAGTTTCTGAATTCGCAAGGCTGGGGTCAACGCCAAGGGCACAGCTGGGCCCGCAGCTTGCAGAGGGTGCCCCCTGGGGGCTGTCCTAAGGGTGTGCACTTCTTCCTACTCCTGGTGAAGAACCTTGGCAAAGGGGCACCCTAGTCGCCAAGGCCAAGGTATTAGCATGGACAAAGGGAGTCCCAGGCTCCTGGCTCTGGCCTGGCCTAGCCCCATCCTGTGGCTATTTGGGAGTGAACCAGGGGATGGAAGATCCTCTCTCTTTTTGTCTCTCTCCCATCCGATACTCTGCTTTCAAATAAAGAAATAAAAAAAGGGGGGGGGCTTCCCTTCTGCCACTGGTTTGCTAATTTAAAAAATTAATAACTAGGTATTTTAAAAATCAAATACCTTGAGGCCGGTGCCATGGCTCACTTGGCTAATCCTCCGCCTGCGGCGTTGGCATCCCAGGTTCTAATCCCGGTTGCTCCTCTTCCAGTCCAGCTCTCTGCTGTGGCCCAGGAAGGTAGTGGAGGATGGCCCAAGTGCTTGGGCCCTGCACCCACATGGGAGACCAGGAGGAAGCACCTGGCTCCTGGCTTTGGGCTGGCACAACGCCAGCCGTAGTGGCCATTTGGGGGGTGAACCAACGGAAGGAAGACCTTTCTCTCTTTCTCTCTCTCTCACTGTCTATAACTCTACCTGTCAAATAAATAAATAAAAAAGAAAGTCTTTCAATTTAAAAAAAAATCAAATACCTTTTCTCATCTATTCATATTATCATATTGTTTTCTTCTTTTGTTAGCATGGTGAATTGAACTATCTTTGACCCTGGAATAAACCGCCCGAGGCCAGATTATTGTATGTGAGAGAGATGGCCATGTTAGGAGCCTGGGTTCTAGCCATCTGTGAGTCTCCTGACTCCAGCAGCAAAACGGAAGGGTGGGCATTGGCGCAGCAGTTCCGATGCCACTGGGACGCCTGCCGCCCACCACGCAGTGCCTGCATTTGAGTCCTGGCTCTGCCGCTGGTTCCAGCTGCCTGCTAATGCACACCCCAGGAGGCAGCAGGGGATGGCTCAAGCACTTAGGTCCCTGTCAGCCACATGGGAGCCCCACATTGAGTTTCTAGCTCCTGGCTTCAGCCTGGCCCAGTCGCAGCCTTTGCGGGCATTTGGGGAGTGAACTGTTGGAAGAGTGATCTGTCTATATTTCTCTTTCCCTCTGCTTTTCAAATAAACAAAATTCTAAAAATTTAAAAACTACACACTGATGCGTTACAAATTTCTGTCTTCAGCCCCAAGCACTCCCCATAAACACCCACCTGCCAAAGAATCGCAGGAATGTCCAACTTACCCTGGCAGATCATGGACCACACCAGCTCCCCCTCCTCTCTGCTGATGGCAGGTGCGCCCTTCCAGCTGCTTAGGCCAAAATCCTGGGAGTCAGTCTCGATCCTTCTCTCACCCTCCACATCTGATGTGTCCTGCGCCAGAATGGACCCAGAGTCTGTTCCCTCTCCTGCTCCGAGTCGTCGTCTCCGGCCAGGACGGTGGCGGTGGTCACCTGGCAGGCCTCCTTGTCTGTGCATTTGCCTTGCGCACAGCTCTTCTCAACACAGAAGCCAGAGTGACCCCATCCGTACCCAGGTCAGGGCGCGCCGTCGCCGGCTCCTGGCCTCCGGTGGCCCAAGTTTCTCCACTGGTCTACGGGGCCCGCCCCACCCCGCCCTCACTGCCTCTGACGTCACCTCCTGCTCCCCTCCAGTTACTCTGTTCCAGCCCGCAGCCCTCAGGGCCCCTTCTCCCCATCACAGTCATCAGCTGTCTCCTTCTCTCAGTGGCTCTCTGACTTCCTGTTTTGAGCTGCAGCCACTCCCCTCCAGGACGCCCCTCCTTCCTTCCTGAGTTTCTCAGGAGCACCAAACATCTGCCACACCACACATTCTGCCTATCTGTCAGCCAACTGACTACACTGAGCTCCATGAGGGCAGGGGTTTCACTCTTCACTGATGGAGTGACAGGGCCGGGAGCGATGCCTGGCAGCCAGCAGGTCCTAGCTAATGTGGACTTGTTGAAAATACAGGGGCTGGGGCTGTGGATCAGCAGGCTAAGCTGCCACCTGCAGTGCCGGCATCCCATATGGGCGCTGGTTCAAGTCCCGCCTGCTCCGCTTCTGATCCAGCTCCTTGCTAATGGCTTTGGGATGCGGCAGAGAATGACTGAAGTCCTTGGGCCCCTGCACCCACGTGGGAGACCTAGAAGAAGCTCCTGACTCCTGGCTTCAAATCAGCACAGCTCCAGCCGTGACAGCCAATTTGGGAATGAACCAGTGGATGGAAGATCTCTCTCTCTCTCTCTCTCTCTCTCTCTGCCTCTCCTCTGTGTAACACAGACTTTCAAATAAATCTTTTTTTAAAAAGTCATTGTTTAAAATAACTATTGTACAGATCACTCTTCCAATAGTTCACTCCCCAAATGCCCGCAGAGGCTGTGACTGGGCCAGGCTGAAGCCAGGAGCTAGAAACTCAATGTGGGGCTCCCATGGGCTGTCAGGGACCTAAGTACTTTTTTAAAAGATAAATCCCTAAGTCTAAAGAATCCCAAGAAGACGAACCACCATTTACTTTTGAGCTGGAAATTGACAGAGTGACTTGAAGACATCTCTTTATTTGGAGTTAAAAAAAACAACCCACATATCAAAAACTGACTTAAAAACCCGGAACTGGTTCAGTACATTATCTTTCCACTTTCATATATACTTGAAAATTCCTTAACAGAGAGCTTTCAAGAGAAGGTAGCAGAACGTAAGGTGCCTGGGTCTTTATAAATACAGACTATTCTACAGGGAGCCTTTTCCCCATTGGTTTTGTTTGAACTTGAACGTCTAGCTTACTAAGCAATTAAGATATAGTTTTTTTTTTTTTTTTTTTTTTTTTTTGACAGGCAGAGTGGACAGTGAGAGAGAGAGACAGAGAGAAATGTCTTCCTTTGCCGTTGGTTCACCCTCCAATGGCCGCCGCTGCAGCCAGCGCACCGCGCTGATCCGATGGCAGGAGCCAGGAGCCAGGTGCTTTTCCTGGTCTCCCATGGGGTGCAGGGCCCAAGCACCTGGGCCATCCTCCACTGCACTCCCTGGCCATAGCAGAGAGCTGGCCTGGAAGAGGGGCAACCGGGACAGAATCCGGCACCCCGACCGGGACTAGAACCCGGTGTGCCGGCGCCGCAAGGTGGAGGATTAGCCTATTGAGCCACGGCGCCGGCTCAAGATATAGTTGCTACCATCAGAAGGTTACAATGGAAAGCGAATTTAGAAAACGAATGCTTATTTTTTATAAAAGTTTGCAGGTTAAAAAGAAGGAAATTGGCAGCCTAAAATCTAGCGCAGGCAAGGGTACGACAAAGTCCTTGCGATGTGGACACACAGCGAACCTCAGTAGGGCGGGACTGGCTCTTCAGGGGGAAGGAAAGAAAGGCCAGGCCCGGACATTGGCTTTGGTGAGAGGGCCTGGCCCGTCTGTCCACTTTCTAAGAGGCACTAAAACCAATTAGAAATTTGACAAGAGAGAGCCATCTTACTCCTGCACTCCAGCACGAATCACTTGCCAGCAGCGTCATCTCGTGGGTAAGGGAGACGGCAGGGACAGCAGACACTACTGTGGGAGGGAAGGCTGCGCGGGATGGTGTCTCCCGCTCTGCCTTTCCAGTATTCCCAGCGCCCAGCCAGAACTGCAAGGAGCCCAAACGCTGGTTTCTGAGAAATGTAAGGGCTTGATGGAGCCTCCGTCCTCTACAAACGTAAAGCCCGAGAGCTTGACGAAGTGTTACAGATAACTGCTAGTGTCCCACACTTGTTCCCAGTATGTGGAGGCGCCTCTACTTTCCATGTCCTGGAAAGGGACACAGCCATCAAGCTAGAATCACGACCCCGCCTGGAACTCCTAGACACGTTTGCAACCTTCCGTTAGCTCGTTAACCTAGACTCCCGGGAGCAACTGGGCGCCTGCTCCGTCCATCGGCGGCTTCCCCTGATCTCCAACATCGCCTCTAAGTCTGGTTCTCCAAGCCGCATTTAAAAGCCTGTTTAGTGGAAGGCAGGGGCTGCGGGGCGGGACATGGGCACCCCTTAAAGATGCCTACGAATCGGCAGAGAAGTGCAGCAGATGAACAGAGAAGAGAGCCGGGCGCCGCTGGAGGCTGAAACTCGGCAGCAAGGCCAGGCCAGGAGGGCTCGAGCCGCGGTGGCGACCGGACCGGGGAGGGCTTCCTGAAAGGGATCTACGGAAGCCTTGAAGGGCAAGCAGGCAGGAGAGCGTTCCAGCCGGGGGGAGAGAGACCCAGTGGGACCGAGTAAACTCAAGAGTGAAGACTGATCAGGTGCTGCAGGACCGTTTCACTTAGAGGATGAAGAGGGTGATGAAGCTCAAAGGGGAGTGGATCATGAGAGCCGCATCTGCAGATTTCTCTGTGGCTGTGCGGAGACCGGAGTCCAAGGCTCGAAGGTGGTTACCGCAGTGAGTACCAGAGATGACGGCCGCGAGACACGGCAGAGGGCATGGCCCGGGGAGCTGGTGACGCGAGCGGGGGCAGTGGCTGGACGTGCCCACCGACGGGGCGGGGAAGTCGGTCAGCTGCAGGGCACACCATGTGCCTGGGGGGGAGCAGGTTACCTGGTCTGGGACTGAGCCTCAGCCCCATGATCATGCTCACCAGGTGGACTTCGGGCCTGGCTCGAGGGCAGACTTAGCACCCGTGTGTCAGTGGCACCGAGTTCAAGGGAAAGGATGAAGTTGTTCTGGGAGAGGAGGGGGGCCTGCTTCAGAAACGCAACTCTCAAAAACTCCAAGCGTGACTAATTTCACAGACTCAGAACTAGTGCCCAGTTTTATGTTCAAAATGCCAATTCCTACCTCTAAGAAATGTGACTTTCAGAGAATAGTTTTTAACACAGAATTCCCAGGCTTTCTGTGTCATTGTCCAATCATACTTCTTTTTTAAAAGATTTATTTTTATTTATTTACTTGAAAGGCAGAGTTATAGAGAGGCAAAGGCAGGGGGAGAGAGAGAGAGGTCTTCCATCCGCTGTTTCACTCCCCAAATGGCCACAATGGCCGCAGCTGTGCCAATCTGAAGCCAGGAGCCAGGAGCTTCTTCCAGGTCTCCCATGTGGGTGCAGGGGCCCAAGCACTTGGGCCATCCTCCACTGCTTTCCCAGGCCATAGCAGAGAGCTGGATTAGAAGTGGAACAGCCAGGACTCGAACCGGTGCCCATATGGGATGCTGGTGCTGCAGGTGGTGACTTCACCTGCTACACCACAGCGCCAGCCCCTCCAATCGTACTTTCATCTCTAGTAGTCACACTGTGCAGTGCAAACAAGGCCAATGATGAACTCTTGGCTCCTGGATTTCCCAGCCGGCTGTCCACAAACCTGAGCTTCAGCTAACCGGTTTATTGGATTTTGCAAGCCAAACATACATGAAAGGGGTGGCTGCTGCTTGTTTTGCCCACGTTCTATAGACTGGAGTGCCTGGTTCGAGTCCTGCCTCCTGATTTTGATCCAGCTTCCTGCTAATTCACCCTGGGAGGCAGCAGATGAGGCTCAAATGCCTGGGCTCCTGCCTCCCACGTGGGCGATGTGGACGGAACTCTAAGCACTTGGCTTAAACCTGCTTGTGGAGGGCATTCGGGGCATGAACCAATGAATGGAGGAACTCTTTTTCTTTCTCTCTGGCTCTTTCAAGTCAGATGAAAATAAGCAAACATTAAACAGTGCATGTGAAAGTCCAGCAGGAAACAAGAAAGCGCTGTAAGGAATGCCTCCTGACGCACTCCTGGCAGGAAAGGACGGGGTCTCTCAGCGGACGTCCAGTGTCCGCGGCTAGCAACGAAGCCACCTCAGGCGAGGCTCCCTGCGCCTCCACACTGCGTCCCAGTGTCTACACTGCAACAAGCCACCTATGGAAAGTGGAAGGAATGCCGAGGGCGTGGTCTGGAGCTTTTTGCTTCTTCTGTATCCAAGGAGTCCTCGATGCTGACTAGGAGGAAGCCCCGATGGAGCAGAAGTCACTCCTTGCCTCTGCTGTGGTAGGAACTACCAAAGTTCCGAGACCAGCACAGAGATCGCACCGAGACAAGAGGCTCAAGAGAGCTGGAGGGAAGTGGGTGCTTGCGAGGCCTGATCCAAGCAACCCGGCATCCTAGGGCCCGCAGCTACTCTGCCTTACACAAGGGATCCTCTGACAGCCATCCTGTTTGCCCCACGAGGAAGCCACCCTTGCCCCAAATCTTTGAACCTAACAGGATGACACTGTGGTTTCTGGAGTGCCTGCTCCATTCCGTTTAGACACGCAGGGCCAGGACGCCCCTCCCCAGGGGCTGCGCCCTGACGGCCTCCAGAGAAGGGGCCCTGTCTTCTCCTCCACCCCTGTGTTCTCCCCCCTTTCTCAAGCGATTTAACGAGACAAAGTGTAGCCCAAGGCCACACAGTCTGCAGACTCCAAATCAGCTAAGTCACTCAGGTCAGACCAGTGAGTACAGAACCTGGAACCCGCAGCTCTGGCTGCAAGTTCTAGTCCCACTGATACAAGATGTGCCCTGCACAACCTTTTAGAGCGCGGGACTTCAGAGGACCGAGGTAAGGCACCTCGCCGAATGATTTTAACATTGCCACCGGCTAGTGTGTGCAAGATAGGGGAGCCTGAGGACAGGGCTGGTGATGGACGAGCCCTCAGCTCTCGGCTGGGACAGTCTCCAAGTGAGGATCCCAAAGCCTGCTGTGTTCCTCCTGCAGCCAAAGGTGACTGACCCGACCTTCCAGCCCGCCGGGCATCGCTTAGGACACCAGCTGACTTAGGACAGCAGCTCTCCAGGCTCCTCCCTGTCTGCAGGGTGTTCCTGCCCACCTCACCCGCAAACCCCGTCTTCTTCTTCTGCCGCGACCCCCAGACAACGCCACCCGGAGCTCTCCTTTGCACTTGACCCATTGGTGACTTTAACTCTCTAAGCCCCGGGCAGGGTCCATGTGTGGATCCTTCCACATCCCAAGTGCTCTAGATAAAGACAATAAAACGTGTTGAGTGAGTGAATGAGAACAGAGCTCTGTGCTTCCGGCGGCAATGAACAGAAAACAATACAGAAAAGTAACGGAGTAACCCTGGCCGAGAGGGTTCTGGGGGAAGCAACGATTCTTGCGGCAGTCCTCTCCGATCCACAGAATTCAGGGGCTTAATTAAATCATCAAGATCTTCAGAGGTGCAGGGACAGTCAAGGATCAAGCCTGCTCTAAATTCCGAGCCTCACTCAAGTGAGCTGCTCTCCTGGGACGCCGGCACAGCCGCCCCGTCTCCCTTCGTCAGAGCCTGGGAGACAGTTTCCAGGTTCTGAACCCACCTGAGACAAAGTCAGAGAGGGTGAAGTTTCTGTATTCCAATCTCACTTTCTCTCAACTGTTTGTTTCCCCTTCCCTACCCGAGGGCAACTTTGAAGCGGGTTAGCCTTATCTAAGCAAAGGATGTTTACCTTATTCACACTGCAGGGGAAGGAGGTTCTTCTTTCCCCATGAATATGGTTTCAGACAACAGCTCCCAAATCTGTATTTGTATGTGGGAAATGTATCTTCCTTGCCCTCTAGAATCCCCCCTTACTATGACCTTGCTTAGTGATGGTAGACTTGGGCTGTCCTAGCACACACACAAACAACGGTGTGGGCATTTGGCCTTGTGGTTGACTCCATGTCCCCCATCAGAGTACCTGGCTCAGCTCCTAACTCCAGACAGCTCCCTGCTCATGCAGGCCCTGGGAGGCAGTGGTGAGGGCTCAAGTCCTTGGGTTCCTGCATTTGGGGACCGAGACAATAGATGGGGGAACTCTTTCTCTCAACGGAATAAAGAAAAACATTTTCAAAAGGGGCTGGCGTGTGGTGCAGCAGGTTAAATCACCACTTGCAATGCCAGCACCCATATCAGAGGTCATGGCTGCTTGCTTCTGATCCAGCTCCCTGCTAATGCACCTGGGAAAGCGGTGGATGATCCAGGTGCTTGGGCCCCTGCCACCGCTGTGGGAGTCCTGGATGGAATCCCAGGCTCCTGGCCTGGCCATTTGGGGAATGAACCAGCAGATGGAAGACAGATCAATTTCTCTGTCACTCAAATAAATAAATCTTTTTTTTTATTTTTATTTTTTATTTTTTTTATTTTTTGACAGGCAGAGTGGACAGTGAGAGAGAGACAGAGAGAAAGGTCTTCCTTTGCCGTTGGTTCACCCTCCAATGGCTGCCGCGGCCAGCGCGATGTGGCCGGCGCACCGCGCTGATCCGATGGCAGGAGCCAGGAGCCAGGTGCTTTTCCTGGTCTCCCATGGGGTGCAGGGCCCAAGCACCTGGGCCATCCTCCACTGCACTCCCGGGCCACAGCAGAGGGCTGGCCTGGAAGAGGGGCAACCGGGACAGAATCCGGCGCCCCGACCGGGACTAGAACCTGGTGTGCCGGCGCCGCTAGGCGGAGGATTAGCCTAGTGAGCCGCGGCGCCGGCCTCAAATAAATAAATCTTAAACAAAACAAAAAACACACAGCAAACACAAAACAGGACCTTTTATAAAATGTGTTGTCACATTGAAGGAGCCTCCTCAAGTTAAGATTCAGCATCGGTATCACAAAATATTGGTTTGTAAAAGAACCAGTAATCCAAGAAGGATACGCTATTTGGTGGCTGTGAAGTTCTGCCTGGCTCAGATCTGGGTCAAGAACCAGCAGGCCAGAGTGCCGACGCGTCAGACACAGGCCGAAGTGAGCGTTCCTCCGGCCCACTGTCTGGAGTCAGGCTGCCCTTCTCCCGCTTCACCGGGCTGGTTCAGATCAGGGAGACTTTGAGGATTTTTGGC
Source organism: Oryctolagus cuniculus (assembly GCF_051225735.1). NCBI lineage: Eukaryota > Metazoa > Chordata > Mammalia > Lagomorpha > Leporidae > Oryctolagus > Oryctolagus cuniculus. The sequence continues at coordinate 182,758,165 of NC_142868.1, forward strand.
TTCTTTTATTCCCCTTTCATCTCTTGTTAGTCATTTTGGGCTTCGGCAATTCCTGCAAAATCTAGGTTTCATTTTTACCCCCTTTAAATGAAGAGGCAACCCATGAGGTTGTTAAACAAATTCTATTCAATAGCTGGAAAAGTGAATTTCCTGTGGAATGACAGGAATTACATAGAAGCAAGCAGTTTTATTCTCCTCAAATGTAGCAATAATTTTAATCTGTACATACATAAAACAAACAGTGCAATTATAAAACCTCGAAGGTGACATGCATGCTTTAAGGTGCCGCTGGGACGGGGGCGCATCTCCGATTTCCCTTACCACTCTCCTAGTTCCTGGGTCAGGAGACTTCCTCTGGAATGCTGGGGTTCAGGGTGAACTTCCTCAAGTCCGCGGGTCTACAGATCACAAGCAGAAATGGAAATGACCTCCTAGAGCAGTCTGGCAGGGACTAGAGTAATATGGCTGGGCTTTCAAGCTGGCAATGAGGAAATCAGGGATGCATTTTCTGAAAAACTAAAAGAGACAATGTCTGTAACTGAGTGTCCTGATTCTGTGTCAGAGCTGCTGCCCACACGGAGCCCTTCCACGGATCGCTTTATTCGGCAGTTCCTGAATCAATGCTGTTCAGCGGAGATTCTGTGACCGGGGTGGCGAGATGCAGAGAGAAGGACCTGGGCAATGGCTTCTTCCTCCAAGTCTGAGTCCGGCTCCTCTTCCACTGGTAGCTCTTCGGGCCCCTCCCTGCACGGAAGCAGAGGCAGCTGGTGCAGAATGTGGGCCGATGCCAGCACGCACGGGCCCGGGGTGCGGACCGCGCTGAGACTGGGGTCCACCTTTGCTTCTTCCACAATGCCCTCTCCAGCTTTCCTGGCCTGGCAGTGCAACTTCTAGAACTAGAAAGTCAGTTCACTGGGTCCTTGACTCAGGCCAGGGTGAGATGGGACGTGGCAGAGTGACAAGACACAAAGGGAAAACACGGTACCAATGAGCCCCGCAACAGGGATAGAGAAATTTGTATTTGCACTGATGAAAATTAAAATTCCCAAAGTCAATCTAAAAAAAATGCAGATTTTCTTTGAGTATGAATTTTCCTCTGTACAAGCGGCCTGTGCATCCCGGCCAGGTGGTCCAGGGACGCTCGGCCAGTCTGCTCTAGCTCAGCTGGAACAGCGCTTTCTGGAAGTGGCATTTGATTTGAACCCCAAAGGAAATCCACACATGATATCACAGTTAATAAAATAACGAAATATTACTAGCCAAATGTAACTGCAATTCAATCAGCGTTATCTTTCACACACAAATTTAGAAAAATCAAGAGTAGGATAATAAAAGCATAAAATTAAACAGAAGGAAATCAATCTCTACAAGAAATCAAATATATTTACAGTGAGATTTAAAGGGAAAATAAGCTACCTGAATCATAAATTTAATTTTATTTTAAATAAGTTCAGCTACCTCAGCTGTTAATACAATAAAAGCAGAAAGAACAGGCTGCCTTTTATTCCAGATTTAATCAGAAAGTTGTATCTACAATAATTGACAGAACTCACTTCTTGTCCTTCAACCATCTCATCAAAAAATTATTGCATTTTTCCCCAAACTGTATTTTTTTGGATTCCTCTGTGAATACACTCATTTCTTCCTCTTTTCCTGGAGGCATCTTGGTTTAAATCCATCTTTAAAAAAAGGAGGAGGGGTACATACTTGGAGGCAAAATATTCTCTTGTAGCCAACAGATACGAAGTTGCTAGAAGAAGCTGATTGTACACACGAGCTGCCGGGGCTGGGATGGGGGAGGACTGTGGATTTCAGAACTGTGCCAGCCTTTGGTGGGCGGACGCGGGCACAGCCCCGCGGGCCCTTCTCCCCGGGCAGGGTCAGGACCGGGCCGGCAGAGGCAGAGCCTCGTCTTCCCCTTGGAACTTGTCGTTTTGGTTATCCTCCAAAAGCCTTCATCCAGATAAGAAGCCAATGACTAATTACAAAAATAAGAATAATTAAATTTGGCTCAAGAAATAGATTGTCCAACTGTTCTGCCTTGGTATTTTTTTCAATATCCAAGGCTTTTACAAAGAAAGAAACAAAAACATCTCTCAATCTCCCAACAAAAGTGAACTCCTTTTTTTCTTTTTTTTATTTACTCCAAATGCTATGACCTGAAGAATGGCTGCAGATTGAGATATCAAAAATCTCAGAAAAATATATAATATATTTGTATATCTCTGTATGTCTATTATTTAAATTTCACATTCCTTTAAAAGTGGTTATTCAGTCAGTAGCTGCTGAAGGAGGCTCTTCTGCTGGGCCTGGGGGGTCTGTGGTCCTGACGTGGGCTTTTGAGCTCCCAGTGGACCAGGCTGGTTCAGGTAAGGGTCCCCGCCTACCAGATTCACTGTACACTGGACGTCAGCAAACACCTGAACCTGTTGCACCTGCTGGAACACAAATGAAAGATGTGTTTAGACAGAAGGGGCTGCCCCCCCGGCTTATGAGTGGGTACTACTTGAAGTGGGAACTCACTAGAGCATTCCTCTAGTCTGTAGTCACCACAGAGAAGAACTCTTCTGTCTTCTTGTCCTACAAAAAGAAAATCGCTGCACTCATTTTGCTCAGGGTTCTGGAAAGTTCACACTTTAGAAATAAAATCAAATTGGAATGGTCACTCCTCCTACAGGGCTGCCATCACTGAGGAAAGTGAGTGTCACTGCTAGCATGTTGCCCAGATTGGGAAAAGCTGTTTCGGAGTCTGGGTTGCTGGTGGTGGGTAAAAAAAATACATGCTATTTGGAAAACTCGCTTAGAAATAGTCTATGGATGACTAGTAGGAAAAACATTTTTTATGATGGTACTGAAAAATTAAGGGCTTTAACCCAGTATTATCAAAATAAAACCACCACAATGCAATAGCAGGACATCAACATCACTAAAGTTAATGTCCAGAAGACCTGTGTGATATGTAAATGTATTATATAGCTTCTTCACCTATTGGCTTCAGAATTATTGCAAAGTATCAGCAGAACAATTTTGCATTTGACTTTTTTTTTTCCTGATAGATGGTCCATTTAAACACACAAGCTTAAAATAACAGTCTACTAGCTCAGAATAGTGTGAATTTTCCCTTTAACTAATTTTGGCAGTAATTCATATATTCCTTGAAAATGTCTAAAGATGCAAGCTTCTAGCACTTTCTATTGGAAAAACAAAGCCAGAAGTTAGTGTTTACCAATCAACCTTATTAAAGAGTCACTTGTAGAGCTGGTTAAGGCCAACACCACATCTGTGCATGTTCCAGACCAGGAATGGAAATGGCTTCTAAGGCATCGAAGAGCAACTGACTGTCTCCAACTTTTGGCAAACTTGTGTCTCACATGTAAAAGGTTCACGAAGCATTTTAGATTAATGATGTATTTTTTATTTTTGGTCTTTCATCACTAAATCACTCAGCTTTTCTGAAAACTTACAAATAAAAGTTGTTTCCTACCAACTCTCATTGGCCTAACGGCACTGTCCTCACCACTGGATTTCTACACCACCCTCGCCCAAGCTCTTCCTCTCACTCCGTCTCACTCCCAGGAAGCACCTCCTGCAGTCCTTGATGAGCGCTAGTGAGTGATTAGCATTGTTCCTCTCTTCAGTTTCTTTTCTTCTTTCATTTATCAAATTTTTGTTTCTTGCTCTTGTATGTTCCCATTTGTTACCCAGTTCTTTGGGTTTTTGCAGTGTGTCTAAAAAACACCCCCTCCCGGTCTGAGTCTGATCCCGGCTGCCGCTGTGCCCTCGCCCTGCCTCTGTGCCCCGCGACTTCCCATCGGACTCTTCCGAAGGTCCGCCGAGCCCTTCCCCTCCCAGGACAACAGCTCCCCCGGCAGCCCTGTGCCTTCCTCTCTCTTCTCCATTTTCGTTTCCGTTTCTCCCCTCTGTCTTGCCTCTTTCCCTTCCCACCTTTCCAGTAGAACAAAGCCCCGGTGCCCACCAGCCTTTCCTTGTCTGTACACCTGGACCTGTATTTCTGGCTGACTCACTCACTCCCCGGCTTCTGTTTGGCAAATAGGAAAACACTGGGGCAAGCAGATTTCATGATCAGCCACAACACACAGGAGCTTCCAACCCGAAACCTCCCGTGCGCACAAGATGCGGTGCTTTCTGGGCACCGACGTTTAATTGACGTAAAAATGTCCTGTTCACGTTTCCTTTTTTTTTTTTTTTTTTGACAGGCAGAGCTAGACAGTGAGAGAGTGAGAGTGAGAGAGAGAGAGAGAGAGAGAGACAGAGACAGAAAGGTCTTCCTTCTGTTGGTTCACCCCCCGAATGGGCGCTACGGCCGGCGCACTGTGCCGATCCGAAGCCAGGAGCCAGGTGCCTCCTCCTGGTCTCCCATGGGGTGCAGGACCCAAGCACCTGGGCCATCCTCCACTGCACTCCCAGGCCACAGCAGAGAGCTGGCCTGGAAGAGGAGCAACCGGGACAGAATCCGGCACCCTGACCGGGACTAGAACCTGGGGTACCGGTGCCGCAGGCGGAGGATTAGCCTGGTGAGCCATGGCGCCGGCCTACATGTTTCTACAGATGAAATACTGAGGCAGAACATAAAGTATTTTTGTCCCTGAATATTTAAAAACATTCTTGATAAAGGCATGATAAAACAGGAGCAAATACTGCTTATTTAAAAAAGAGCATTTTTAAAGATCGTCTACTTTTGAAGTCAGTTGGAAAGACTAAACCGTACTCTAAGACACGCTTCTGCCATTCGAACTGTTACCTAAAAGGTGGAGGGGGGATGCCTTGGGCCAGACCCCAGAAGACTTTTATGTCACCACCCCTGCGATGAGCGGCAGACGCTGACAGAGAGGAAGCTAAAGAGCCGCAGGAGAGAGCGTGGGGCGGGAGTGCGTGCGGCGCCCGAGGCTCCCAGCTCGGTGTCCCTTCAGTTCCAGCTCCGCCCCAGGCTCTCGAACTCAGCTCGGTCACTGAGATTCATTTAATTCGGTTGCTGAGCTGCCCCGTATGCGTCTCTGGGTGTGAGACTCCCAGACACTTCCAGTGAAGGGAGGCTTCCTCACTGCCGCACACAGGCCTCACACAGGCTGGTTCCTGACACTCGTACAGGACGCAGGCTCCTCACGGAGGGACGTTCTCCTTCCCATCACCTCCTCCTCCTCCTGATCTCCTCCTCCTCCTCCTTCTGATCACCTCCTCCTCCTTCTCATCACCTCCTCATCCTCCTCCTTCTCATCACCTCCTCATCCTCCTTCTGATCACCTCCTCATCCTCCTCCTTCTGATTCCCTCCTCCTCCTCCTCCTTCTGATCACCTCCTCATCCTCCTCCTTCTGATTCCCTCCTCATCCTCCTCCTTCTGATCACCTCCTCATCCTCCTCCTTCTCATCACCTCCTCATCCTCCTTCTCATCACCTCCTCCTCCTCCTTATCACCTCCTCCTCCTCCTTCTGATCACCTCCTCATCCTCCTCCTTCTCATCACCTCCTCCTCCTTCTGATCACCTCCTCATCCTCCTCCTTCTGATCACCTCCTCCTCCTCCTCCTTCTGATCACCTCCTCATCCTCCTTCTGATCACCTCCTCATCCTCCTCCTTCTGATTCCCTCCTCCTCCTCCTCCTTCTCATCACTTCCCTCCTCCTCCTCCTTCTGATCACCTCCTCCTCCTTCTGATCCCCTCCTCATCCTCCTCCTTCTGATTCCCTCCTCATCCTCCTCCTTCTGATTCCCTCCTCATCCTCCTCCTTCTGATTCCCTCCTCATCCTCCTCCTTCTCATCACTTCCCTCCTCCTCCTCCTTCTCATCACCTCCTCCTCCTTCTCATCACCTCCTCATCCTCCTCCTTCTGATCACCTCCTCACCCTCCTCCTTCTGATCACCTCCTCCTCCTCCTCCTTCTGATCACCTCCTCACCCTCCTCCTTCTGATTCCCTCCTCCTCCTCCTCCTTCTCATCACTTCCCTCCTCCTCCTCCTTCTGATCACCTCCTCCTCCTTCTGATCCCCTCCTCATCCTCCTCCTTCTGATTCCCTCCTCATCCTCCTCCTTCTGATTCCCTCCTCATCCTCCTCCTTCTCATCACTTCCCTCCTCCTCCTCCTTCTGATCACCTCCTCCTCCTTCTCATCACCTCCTCATCCTCCTCCTTCTGATCCCCTCCTCACCCTCCTCCTTCTGATCACCTCCTCATCCTCCTCCTTCTCATCACCTCCTCATCTTCCCCCTTCTGATCACCTCCTCATCCTCCTCCTTCTGATCACCTCCTCATCCTCCTCCTTCTGATCCCCTCCTCATCCTCCTCCTTCTGACCACCTCCTCATCTTCCCCCTTCTGATCACCTCCTCATCCTCCTCCTTCTGATCACCTCCTCCTTCTGATCACCTCCTCATCCTCCTCCTTCTGATCACCTCCTCATCCTCAGGGACGACTCGTCAGCAGGACTGAGTCCAGACCCCGGCCGTCTGTCCTGACTTTCCTTCCTCCAATTCCTGTTCTGCCTTCTGCAGGTGTGCTCGCCTGTCACCACTCCCCCGCCTGTGTCCCCGCCTCCAGTTCTGCTACTCCAAGCCCACACTCTGCACTGGCCGCAGTGGCCCCCGCACCTTTCTCTTCCACGTGGCCTGCTGACAGCTTTCAAGGCCCTCTTCAGTCCCTTTCCTTTGTCAGTGTTCTCGTGACCAGCTCAGCTGTTTCTCTCCCTGTCTGCTCACTCTATGGCTCTTGTTACTTGTAACAGCAACAGGAGAGTTTGCTGTCCTTCATTAGTTGACAGTTTATGTGCCTCTGTCCTATGTTTTATCCTTCAACAGGCCCTCAGTGGTCGGCAGAAACAGCATGGACTTTGGTGTTACAAGACCTGGCTCCCCCTCTTCCTAGTTTTGTGAATGGTAGCAGCAGCTAAACCCCCTGAGGATCAGTTTGCTCACCTGTGGAGAAATGAGCGTTACCTCCTCCATAGTGAGGCCGCAATGAGGAAAGCATGCGGTGCCTGGCAAAGTGTTTCCCAAATCACACTTCCTTCCTCACTCCCCCCAGCTCACACAAAGGCCTAGAAACATTTTATGTGTACTTCTATCTCTATAACATAATGCTTGTGTTAAAAATATTGATTAAGAGACTAAAAACTAAATCAAAGTTACCAAAGTGAATTAAAACTTTCAAATTTCTCGATTTCGGTTAATTTAGGGAAGTGGCCATACTTGGCTTGTGCTGTGTACACACGTACTTCTGTGCAGGTACAGTACACAGCAGGCCCTCTGCTGCACCCCAACTCACTGAGATTTTGTGAGCTATTTTGATTGCAGGTGAGTTTTTGAACTGTGTTTGTTTATACAATAATAATTAGTGGCCACTTTTGTACTTCTGTCATTCTTTAAGCACTGTCGTCTCATTTAATCCTCACAAAGATCCTAAAAGCAGGTATCTTCTCTGTTCTGTGGTTACAGAGCAGCTCAGGAAGTTCCATACATGCCCAAGACGGCGTAGCTAAGGAGAGAACCAGGACTCACAGCCAGGTCAGAGTCCCAGGCCAGGCTCTTAGTCACAAGGTAACACAACGCTCTGTGTGTCTAGCATGCACTTGACAGCTCTGGGCTGCATTTCTTACTGACCTGGGTTCCATCTGGTTCTGTCTTGAGAAGGTCAGTGGATGACAGCTGGTTGCAGTAGAGGCCTGTGTGTCTCAATGATGGATCATTTATCTATGAAAGATAAATACAAGACCAAATTACAAGCTAGTTGTTTAAGTTAAAGACCAAATTCTTCAGTGAAAAGCAATTTTATTGACCAAAAAAATAATAGGAAGACAGCAAAAATAAAAGCTTAGCAATTCACTGTGTTACTGGAAATCCAAACAGCGGTTCTTCTTGGAACAGACAGTGTATAAGAGACCATGACAGGGGCCAGCACTGTGGCATAGCAGATAAGGCCACTGTCTGCAAAGCCGGTATCCTATATGGTCACTGGTTTGTGTCCCAGCTGCTCCACTTCTGATCTGGCTCCTTGCTGATGGCTTGGGAAAAGCAGTGGAAGACAACCCAAGTGCTTGGGCCATTGCACCCACATGGGAGACCTGGAAGGGGCTCCTGGCTTCAGCTTGGTCCAGCCCCCGGCCATTGCGGCCATCTGGAGAGTGCACCAGCAGATGGAGGACCTGTCTGTCTGTCTCTCTCTCTCTGTAACTCTGATTTTCAAACAAAACAATGACAACAACAAAACAGAGACCATGAGAACCTCAGGGGTGCTAGTGGTATTCTGTTTGAGGTCATAGTTATTCTGATGTGTTCCATTCATGAAAATGCATCAGGTTGTATACTTTTCCGTATGTTCTCATATATGGTACTTCAATAAAGTTAATTTTCTCCTTCACACACACACACACACACACAGCCACAAGGTAATCAGTGATAGACTTCCACTTTGGTCACGATTCAGTAACAGGGGTCAGTTTTACCCTCTTGCCCGAATCAACTAGAAAAGTATACAAAATCTATTAAACAAATGCTGTCAAGACACTGGGCAGAGGCAGTGGGGGCAGTGTCCTCCTCTATGACCTGGGAAACGACTGAGGTATCCTTACTGTGGCAATCACCCAGCCTGCTGCTCGGAGTCCCAGCAGTACAGGATGGGGACGGGGACACACATGGCAGGTTCCCTGAGTTGAAGACACACAGTTGGGATCCACAGGGCAGAACATCAGAGATGCCCAGAGAGCTCAGCGATGACCTCGGGCAATTCCCCAGAGGTCCCGACCCTAACAGCCAGGGCAGAAAATGTCCAGATTTATTTAGTATCAGGTGCAACGTTATTGACTTTTGCCTCAATGATAAGGAAAAATTAGCCTGGAATAAATATTGCTTTGGTACTACCAAACCAAAAAACAAGGCCTGAAGGATCTAACCATTTCCCAGAGCAAGGCTCAAGAATGTTTACGGGAATATAAACGAGTAAAAATCGCACGTCTGGGAACCTGATGTGCAAAGAAGCAGAAAGATATGACCCATAATGAATAGCAAGGTCAACCAATTGACATCGACCCCCAAATGATGAAGATGATAGAAACAGCAGGAGAGGCTCTCTAGACAGTTACCGACCGTGAGCCACAGGCTCAAGAAGCCAGAGACTGCGCAGGAACAATATGCTGGAGATACAGAAAACATCAGAAGCATGAAAATGTAACTTCTAGACAGAAAACTGCAATGTTGGGGATGAAAAATACACTGCCCAGATTGGATATTGTAAAAGAACAACTAGTGAATTTTAAGCTAAAGTAATACAAACTATCTAAAATGAAATGGAGAAAAAAAGACTAGCCCTCCTTCCACTTCAAAATAACCCTTAAAATTGAGAAGATCAGAGAACTATGGAACAAATTCACGTGGTTGGCAAATTATAACTGAAGTCTATGAAGAAGAGGAGTGAAAGAAAAATGGTTAAAGAAATAATGACCAACACTTTTCCAAACTGGATGAAAATTATAGTCTCATAAGAAATTCAATGATTCCCAAGAATGAGAAACATGAAGAAAACCACACCAAGGCATATCATTATTAAGTTGTTTAAAATGAGTTATATAGGGGCCAGCACCATGGCGTAGCAGGTAAAGCCACTGCCTGCAGTGCTGGCATCCCATATGGGTGCCGGTTTGAGTCCTGGCTGCTCCATTTGCGATCCAGCTCTCTGCTATGGCCTGGGAAAGCAGTAGAAGATGACCCAAGTGCTTGGACCCTTCTGGAAAACCAGAAGAAGCTCCTGGCTCCTGGCTCCGGATCACACACCGGCCATTGTGGCCATCCGGGGAGTGAATCAGCAGGATGGAAGACCTCTCTCTCTTTCTACCTCTCTGTGACTCTGCCTTTCGAATAAATAAATAAATATTTAAGAAAAATGAGTTATACAAAGAAAAATCTGTAGCAGCGGTGGGGGGGCAGAACCAATCATACACAAAGAAACAAAGACAAAATGACCAAGGATATCTCATCAGAAATATGGCATTACAGTAACATCTTTAAAGTAGTGAAAGCTAAAACTGACAACCTAGAGTCCAGCGAAAAGTTCTTTCAAAGATGGAGGTAAAATAAAGACTCTTAGACACATAAAAGCTAAATTATTATCAGCATACCTGCACTATAAAAAAATGGTAAACAAAATCTTCAAGAAGAAAAATGATATCAGAAAAACTACACAAAATAAAGAAAACTACAAGTGTTGATTACATGAGTAAATATAAAACTTCTTTAAAATTTAAAAACAAATTTTAACTAATATAACAATGTATTGTGAGGTGTATAATGTATATAGGTGTAATATTTGTGAAAACAATAGCACAAGTAGGGAAAAATAAAAATATACTGTTACGAGGCTCTATAAGAACATGAAATAATATAATATACATGAAATGATATAATATCACTTGAAGACAGACTATAGTAAGTGAAAGATATGCATATATTAGAAACTCTACAGCAACCATTAAAGTAAGAAAATAATTATGTATAGCTGATAAGCCAACAAAGGTGATAAAATGAATAAAAGTATTCAATTAAAGAAAAAAGGCAAAAGGTAGGACAAAGAAAAAAAAAAGAGATGGGATATTTAAATCCAACCATATCAGTAACCATATTAAATGTAAATGGACTAAGCATTCCAATGGAAATACAGAGATAGTTGAACTGAACAAAAAAGCAAGATCTGGGGCCGGCGCTGTGGTGCAGTGGGTTAAAGCCTTGTCCTTGAGTGCCGGCATCCCATATGGGTGCCAGTTCTAGTCCTGGCTGCTCCTCTTCCAATCCAGCTCTCTGCTATGGCCTGGGAAAGCAGTGGAAGATGGTCCAAGTCCTTGGGCCCGCGTGGGAGACCCGGAAGGAGTTCCTGGCTCCTAGCTTTGGATCAGCGTAGCTCTGGCTGTTGCGGCCAACTGGGGAGTGAACCATCAGATGGAAGACCTCTCTCTCTGTCTCTACCTCTCTCTGTAACTCTTTCAAATAAATAAAATAAATCTTAAAAAAAAAAAGCAAGATCTAATGACATAAGAACCCAAGTTAAATATATTATTTTTACCTAATTAATTATGTATTTATTTTACTTTAACCTAATGGAAATAGTTGCTATTTTTAATTACTTAAGAACAATAAGATAACAAGAATATGAAACTGCCTTACATATGCCTTTAAGTTTTTTTTTTTCTTAGATTTATTTATTTACTTGAAAGTCAGAGCTACAGAGAGAGAGCCAGAGAGACAGGGAGAGAGAGAGAGGAAGATCTTCCGTGTGCTGTTTCACTCCCCAAATGGCTGCAACAGCCAGGAGCCAGGAGCTTCATCTGTGTCCCCCACTTGGGTGGCAGGCGCCCAAGTACCTGGGCCAGCTTCTGCTGCCTTCCTGGGTACATTATTAGGAAGCTGGATTGGAAGTGGAGCAGCTGGGACTTGAACCAGCACCCATATGGGATGTTGGCATTGCTGGCCATGGCTTAACTTACTGTGCCACAGCATTGGCCTCAATACTACTTTAATTTTGCTATAATAATAAAGATCATTAAGTTCCCCCCCACTGCCACCTTATTTGGCTTACTGGGGAAAAGAGCTTTTTGCTTTTTTTTTTTTTTTGACAGGCAGAGCGGACAGTGAGAGAGAGAGACAGAGAGAAAGGTCTTCCTTTTGCCGTTGGTTCACCCTCCAGTGAACGCCGCGGCCGGCGCGCTGCAGCGCACCGCGCTGATCCGATGGCGGGAGCCAGGTACTTATCCTGGTCTCCCATGGGGTGCAGGGCCCAAGGACTTGGGCCATCCTCCACTGCACTCCCTGGCCACAGCAGAGAGCTGGCCTGGAAGAGGGGCAACCGGGACAGAATCCGGCGCCCCGACCGGGACTAGAACCCGGTGTGCTGGCGCTGCAAGGCAGAGGATTAGCCTAGTGAGCCGCGGCGCTGGCCGCTTTTGTTTTGTTTTTAAAAATCACATCAAAAAGGAATTCTATATGAAAGATAATCAATGTTTATGTATTTTTAAGCCTTGTTATAAATTATGGCAGCATGGAAATGGTCTAGCCACCACTGTCTAATGTGGTTACTGATGTGAAATACTATCTTAGGCTAGTGACCACAGACAGTCATACCAACAAGCTTCTTAATTATCACTTTTCATTTACTAGCTCTCTTCCCAAAGCCTGCAGGAGGCGCCAGGATAAATGCCCAACACTCAGTGCGGCATCCTCAATAAGCTCACCACACATTCTGCTCTCATACCATATAGATATCAGATGTCCCAATAACTTTCAGGAGGCTTTTCAACCTTTACTTCTGCCTAGGTTGTGCTGTGATAACTTCAAAGTTCCTTTCAATCCTCTTTCTTGTTTTTAAAAAAGATTTATTTATTTGAAAGGCAGAGCTACAGGGAGAGAAGGAGAGGGAGGGAGAGGGAGGGAGAGGGAGAGAGAGGGAGAGAGAGGGACACAGAGAGGTCTTCCTACTGCTGGTTCACTCCCAAAATAGCCGTAACAGCCATGGCTGGGCCAGGCTGAAGCTGGGAGCCTGGAGCTTCTTCAAGGTCTCCATATGGGTGCAGGGGCCCAAGCACCAGGCCATCTTCCACTGCTTTCCCAGGTGCACTAGCAGGGAGCTGGACTGGAAGTGTAGCAGGGCCCATATGGGATGCCGGTGCTGCAGTGAGCGGCCTATCCTGCTACGCCACAGCGCCAGCCCCCAAGTACTCTTTCTTAAGGCAACTTTTCCATGATGGTCTTCCTAATCAGGCTCTGCTTCTATCAACCCCTCATTAGTCATCTGCACACACCACTTGCCTGACAAAAATATGTATGGTCCCAGGGGATTCATCTCTTATACAATTTTTTGTCCTAATATTCAACTGATATTATTTTTCATGCTGTGTCTCCTCAGTTTGTTACACAGAGCTATCTTTGTTCACAGTAAATGTTGAATAAATGTTTCTTGAGTTAAAAGTTGGGAATGATGGAAATATGTTTAGAGCAGAAAGGAGTATTCCAAGTTAATGTACGTAACATTTTACAATAAACCTAAAATCTCGTGAGTCTAACATCTGGTTTATAAAACTTGTCAAAAATTTCCATTTTATATCTCAAGGATAGTAATTTTCTTTTATTTTTTTTTTTTAATTTTTTACAGGCAGAGTGGACAGTGAGAGAGAGAGAGAGAGACAGAGAGAAAGGTCTTCCTTTACTGTTGGTTCACCCTCCAATGGCCGCTGCGGCCGGCGCACCGCGCTGATCCGATGGCAGGAGCCAGGTACTTCTCCTGGTCTCCCATGCGGGTGCAGGGCCCAAGGACTTGGGCCATCCTCCACTGCACTCCCGGGCCACAGCAGAGAGCTGGCCTGGAAGAGGGGCAACTGGGACAAAATCCGGCGCCCCGACCGGGACTAGAACCCAGTGTGCTGGCGCTGCAAGGCGGAGGATTAGCCTAGTGAGCCACAGCGCTGGCCAAGGACAGTAATTTTCAAAAGATGGTGGGAAAGAATAAAGAATCATGGTTGTTTCTGATTTTCTGTGGAGAACTGAGCTGTGGGGCGGTGTGGCGGCTGTGTGGGGGGTGCCAGCCGTGCACTTACCTACTCAGGGCACACCGTGGGAGCTGTGGGGCGGTGTGGTAGCTGTGTGGAGGGGGTGCCAGCCGTGCACTTACCTACTCAGGGCACACTGTGGGAGCTGTGGGGCGGTGTGGCGCTGTGTGTGGGGGTGCCAGCCGTGCACTTACCTACTCAGGGCACACTGGGAGCTGTGGGGCGGTGTGGCGGCTGTGTGGAGGGGGTGCCAGCCGTGCACTCACCTGCTCAGGGCACACGGCGTTCATCCCCGGCATCTGCAGAGAGCTCATCTGCATCTGGCCCATCATTGGACTCATGTTCTGAACACCTGTGTTTCCACCTGCCATGGACACGGTGATGCTCATGTTGTTGTAAACTCCAGGCTGTGCAGGTGCAGGCTGGTTCTGGACAGCTTGACTGAACACACTGTTAACTCAAAAACAATCCAGATTACATCCACTGATCATGAACACAGGGATAATGTGACAGGGTTCTGCTTCAAAATTACTAGAATTCCAAATGAAATACTTTACATCCTTAAATTATACATACAATTGTATCTTATTACAATATGTAAGAGTTAGATATAATTCAGAAACATCTTGAAGTTTGCCCAATGGGCTAAGTAACTAAAAAGAGCTCATTTCAAACCATCTGGCTGAATATCTGAGATGCTCAGCCCCAGTTAGCCGAACAATTAAGAACGAATGTTTTCCACATAAGTAAATGTTCTAGGTAACTGAAGTTTACCCATTTAATCATTAAAACCATTCTAAAATTTGTTATACTAGTTTATTCTCTTAAACAGAGCACGTGGGGCTGGCGCTGTGGTATAGTGGATAAAGCCACTGCCTGCAGTGCTGGCATCCCGTATGGGCGCTGGTTGAAGATCTGGCTGCTCCACTTCTGATCCAGCTCTCTGCTATGGCCTGGGAAAGCAGAAGATGGCCCAAGTCCTTAAGCCCTGCACCTGTGTGGGAGACTTGGAAGAAACTCCTGGCTCTTGGCTTCAGATTGGCACAGCTCTGGCTGTTGTGGCCATCTGGGAAGTGAACCAGTGGATGGAAGACCTCTCCCTCTGCCTCTCTGTAACTCTTTCAAGTAAATAAATACATCTTAAAAAACAAAAACAAAAACAGAGCATGTACTATTTAAGTAAAGTATCAGGCACATATTCTCAATAAATGCTTGTTGAATGAATTAATGAGTCAATGATAATATTCTTATATTGTGATTGCCTGTGTATCCGCTTAGACTGAGTGCATGAAGGGAGTGCTGGTGCCTTGCTCCACTAACTCCTTCTCTCCACTATTAAGTGACATAGAGAGGGCACTGTGTGTCACACCTGGTGAATGAATGAATTATGGTCATGAGTTACTACTCAGTGCAGGCAACTGATGCGGTTCAGACTTTCGTTTATATATACATTTTACTATCTCTATGTCAGTGTTTTCTGTAGTCCAGAGACCACCCAAAAGAGAACTGACAATTGAGTCTGGCTCCAGCCATAGGGAATCACATTTTTTGGAGGTATAAAGAAAGGAAGATTTCTAACTATGTTTGCACATTAAAACTTTGAGAGCTTTTATTCAGTGTCTTACAGCTTGATGTCACTTCTCAAGGTTTCAGTTTCTGGATGCTTTCAACTTGTTATAAAATAAGAGAAATCAGAAGTTTTTTTATTATTTGAAAATATATTTATTTATTTAAAAATTATATGTATTTACTTGAAAAGACAGGCCAGGCAAGGGCTGGGCCTCGAGCCAGGAGCCAGGAACTCAATTCCGGTGTCTCACATGGGTAGCAAGAACCCAATTACCAGGCTATCCCCCTGCTTCCGGGCGGCTGCGTTAGCAGGAAGCTGCAGCTGGGTACTGACCCCACACACTCCAATATGGAATGTGTGTGTTAATCAGAAGGCCAGACACTTGCTCCTTATTGTAAAATTTAATGTTTTTAAAGTTTTCAAAGATCTGTTCAGAATTGAACACAGCTTCATGTTTTTTTTTCCCAAGAAATGAAATACAGGGGCAATTATGATTTTTAGAGCATTTGGTTTACTGAATTCCTTCCTCATGGCCAAGTTCTGGACTGTTGCTATACAAAGATCTCAAATGTTAGGAGGGAGAACAGTATGGAATAAACTCCATGAAAATTCAACTTGACACTGTATATTTCAATCCTGAAACAAGAGATACACATCTAAAGGAAAATGATACAAATTTTGTCTTCCCAAAATTCTTCAAAACACTGAATATTTTATGAGTCTATAACAATTGTTAACAATAAGCTGCTGGTAAAATTCCACCCATTTTAGAATTTTAATTCAAGAGCAGTTTCCCTCCTCAATGGCTTCTCTATTCCCAGCAGGTTCTCAGGTGGTAAGCAGGGTGTTCTGCCATTTATAGCTGCTAGATGAAGGCAATCACACAGAAATTAACAGGCCAACAAACAGCCTATTCATCATGTGTGAAGCAAAGTAGCAAATTTCTCTCCCAAGTAATTATAAAACATAAACAGTCACAGAAGATTATATGTTAGAAAATGGTCAACAATACATCTGTGGACCATTAAACTCAGTACAGTGTGCATGCTTCCAACTAAAGGTAACAACAACAACAAACTATTAATCTATGCCCTTTTCCTAATGAGAATGTTTCTGCCTTGGACAATGACCATTTGCCAGCTGATACGTAAACCACACCGTGAGGAGCAAGGCTCTGGAAGTTAACGCGTGGGGAAGGAAGCTCAAGGACTGCAATGATGTCATACTGACTGAAAAAGCTGAGGGCTTAACTGCCTGCCAAATTTATATTTGAGACTATATGTTAGCTTCAATCTTTCAAGCTGATCCTGCTGATAGTTCCACTGCTGTCCCAGGCCCTGGAAAGACAGCTGGGCTCACTGGTACTGTAAGCCCAAAGCCCACAGGACCTTTCCCTCACTCTATTCCGCCTGCCCGGTGGCAGTGATCAGAGTTTTGTTAGGATAGCACCAGGGGTCTGCCAGCCCCTATACTTGGAGCTAAAGAGAAGGATGCGAACCCTGGCCCACAGTGGGTCCCACAGCTATTACAGTTACTTCCCTTTACCTGGGGAGTCGCAACTGCAAGCCTGAAACTGCGGGAGTATTCAGCCCTGCATATACCATGCATCTTCCTGCACACACTGTGTGCAATGCTGAACGTATAAATTAGGCGAGGTAAGAGATTAACAGTAACTAATTATAAAATAAGACAGTTTTTACAGCACACTATACTACAGGTTACGTGAATGGAGTCTTTCTCTTCCTCTCAAAACATACGGCATGGATACCCAGGATAAAGAGATCACGCATGTCCTCGTGGGATGCAGCAGGGTGGCAGGAGATTCTACCTGGCTGCTAAGGGTGGTGTACAAAGGAAAACATATCGATAGTTTATTTCTGGACCCTTCCATCTAGTATTTTCAGAGCACAGTTGAGTTCAGAAAGTGAAACCTGGCTTAAGGGGAGACTGCTGTACAGGCATTAAGCAGGGAGAAGTCATTGGTCAAATAACTCTGAGCAAGAAAAGGACAAAAAACAGGACTTCCTTGCTTCACAGAAACACCACCCACTTCCAAGACTCAGTTTGGGTTAATTTTTTCTTTCTCTTGTCATCAGACAGGTAACAAAAATAACTGTCTCTGAGCATCACATCACTCTACTCACTGGCTTTCTGATTGCTGTATTTCTTACTTCTCTCTAACCTACACCCATCACCAGTGAGACTCTTGGTTATCTGGCAGCAGAGGCTGTTTCTCCATGTTCCCTGCAGTAGCCTGAACCATGTGGCAGGGACAACGAGTGGCTACCACCTCTAGTGGTCAACGTGCTAATACAGGCTACCATGTTCATAAGCTTCTACCCATGAACTAAATATAAGTAAAGGTTTACGTGTTAAGAGCTGGAGGTAGTTATTTTCTATCCCAAGTGATCTGGGACTATCAGAGTTCACAGGAACTACTAAAACACAGTGAAACCCTGCATCCACACTTGGAATCCAACAAGGGCTCAGGAATAGGAGTCTCTGCACTCGTCCTTTTCGTAGTTGTACATGGAGTCTGCATCTGTTCTAGAGGATGGAGACACGGAGTGAACAGAAACAAAATCTTCACTTGTTTTGAAAGGCCGGGGGGTAGGGGTGGGGGGGGGGGTCTTTCATTCGCTGGCTCACTCCCCCAAATGGCCGTAAGGGTCAGGGCTGGGCAAGGTGAAATTCAGGAACCTCTTCTGGATCTCCCACTTGAGTGCAGGGGTCCAAGGACTTGGGCCATCCTACACTGGCTCCCCAGGCACATTAGCAGCGAGCTGGATCAAAGCGGAGCAGCTGGGACGTGAACTGGGGTCCATATGGGATGCAGGTACCCACATGGTGGCTTAACCTGCTGCGCCTCAGTGCTGGCCCTAAAGTCTTCACTCTTATGATGCTTATATTCTACTTGGAGGAGACAGACCATAAATATAATGACTACCACAGGGGTTAATCACTACGGAGAACAATAAAGCATGGAAAGGAGGGACCAGGGTGGATAATGCATTTTCAGAACTGATAGTTAGGGCAGTGTAATAAGGCAACATTTCAGGAGAGACTTGAAGTGTGAAAGAGCAAACCATATGGCCACTTAGCAAAGAATATTCCAGCAGAGGGACTGAAAAATGCAGAGGCTTGAGTTTGCAAGGTGCTTGGTTCATGTGAGGAACAGAATGGACAGAAGTCAACGTGGCAGATGAGTGATGAGAACAGCAGATGAGCGCAGAGGCTACTGGGGATACAAGGCTTCTCAGGCCTAGGCCGGACTGCAGTTAGCACACATGTTTTGAAAGCATTACTCTGGCTACCAGGTAGAGATCAACCCATAGCGGAGCAAGGGTGGAAAAAGGGAGACAAGAGTCAACCACAGCGGTGCAGGAAGAAAGATGCTGCTGGCTTGCATTACAGAGTAAGTGGAACAGTACGAAGGCAGTTTCTAAGAAGCTGACGTGATTTGCTGATGTGTCTGATGTGAGAAAAAGAAAAAAAATTTTCTTCTGAAAAACTGGAAGAACAGACCTGCCATTTACTGAGACAGAGCACAGGCAGGAGGAGAGCTTTTAGAGATGTCACTTCAGTTTCTGTCATGTTAGGTTTGAGATGCCTACCAGACTTCTAGGTGGAAATGTCAGGCAGACAGTGGGACATGCACTGTGGTGTTCAGGGGAGCTGTCTGGGCTGTGCAGGAATCTGGGAGTCACAAACACAGAGGCAGGCACTGAGACAGGGGGAGAGCTGCCTTTCTCAAGACAGAAAGTTGTTGTTTCAGAAACCAAATGGAGGGGACTGGCACTGTGGTGCAGCAGGTTAAAGCCCTGGCCTGAAGCGCCGGCATCCCATACGGGCGCTGATTCTAGTCCTGGCTGCTTCTCTTCCGATCCAGTTCTCTGCTATGGCCTGGGATAGCAGTTGAAGATGGTCCAAATCCTTGGGCCCCTGCACCTACATGGGAGACCTGGAGAATGCTCCTGGCTCCTGGCTTTGGATCGGCACAGCTCTGGCCATTGTGCCCATCTGGGGAGTGAACCAGTGGATGGAAGACCTCTCTTTCTGTCTCTCCATCTCTAACTCTGTCTTCCAAATAAATAAAATAAAAATTTTTTTTTTAAAAAGAAACCAAATGGAGAAGGAGCTTCAAGAAATATTTCAGATGCACTGACAAGCATTGCATTTGATCGCAGAGGACATAATCACCTTGACAAGAACATGTTTGCACAGTGGTAGGGATGAAAGCCTGAGGGTTCAACAAGGAGAGGCCAGGAGGTAGGTAGGTAAAGCCTCAGGGAATTCAACTGTAAAGGGGAGCAGAGGAATAGGATATTGTGAGGCCAGCATTGTGGCACAGTGGATTAATAAGCACTGCTTGCAATGCTGACACCCCATATGAGCAACAATTCTCTGCTTCCAATTTATCTCCTTGCTAATATGCCTGGAAAAAGCAGTGGAAAATGGCCCAAGTTCTTGGGCCCCTGCCACCCACATGGCTGGCAATTGAAACTGCAGATGGAAGATCTCTCTCTCTGTAACTCTGCCTTTCAAATAAAAATGAGTAAATCTCTTTTTTTAAAAAACTGAGTAAATCTTAAAAAAAAAAAGCTAGTGAAACTTGTCAGTATGACTGTGTTTCTTATAAGCCATATATATATATATATATACACACACACATACATACATACTTTATTTGAAAAGCAACGGTTGGGGTAGTCAGGGAGAGAGAGGTGGGTGACAGAGGTACGGATCCTCCATCTACTGGTTTACTCCCCAGTGCACACAACAGCCAGAACTGGGCCCGGTGAAGGTAGGAGCCAGGAACTCCCAAATGTGTGGCCGAGACCCACGCACTCGAGCCGTCCTCTGCTGCCTCCCAGGATGTGCATTAGCAGGAAGCGGGTTGGAAGCAGAGGAGCCAGTTCTCAGATCAGGCCCTCGATACAGGCTGCAGATGTCCCAACAGCATCCTCACTGCTGCCCCTCCAGCCGCATGTAAGTGCTTATGTGCAGGTGCAGAGCAGGAGTTTAGTTAGATTTCACCAGGGAGAACTTTGGCAGGCTCAAGTGGAACAAAGAGAGCTGGACAAGGGAGTGGAGAGTACTCAACAATGATGGCCTCAGAATCACCTCTGTGTTCACGAAGCTGGAATCAGAACACATTAGGGGACTCAAGGCCTTCCGAGTGCTACAGAGATGGTTCTGTTTCTACCCAATTAAACATGGTCCTTACTGAGAGCTACACAGTTCTCGAACAGGAAGGTTTCCTCTCTCACCTTTCAATGAACTTTAAACAAGAATACGGTCTCATGTTTTCAACTTTAACTGCCTCACTTATTATGCTGTCAGATCAAATGGCTTCCCTGTCATTAGAGCCAAGACATAACCAAATTAAAATCCTGATGAAATCCAAGTGATGTGTGAAAAGTTTAGCAAGTCAGGGTTTGGAGGAAAGTGACATTTGAGATGATTCTAAGCACGATGGGTAAGTTGAGGCCTCTGTTATTCTAGAGACTTAAAAAGTTAAGAAGGACCCAAGAAGCCTTAGGAGCTTTTGCTGTTGTTCTACAATCTCAAGTACACACAATGTGTGTCCACACTTCAGCTCTATTGTATTGTAGCAGTCTGCCATTCTTGCTTTAGATAATCTAAAATTTGTAAATCTCCTTATATAGACTTAAAAAAAAGATTTATTTTACTTATTTGAAAGGCAGAGTTACAGAGAAAGAGAGAGAGGGAGGGACAGAGGGAGAGACACTCCCCCCGCCCCCCAATCCACTGGTTCACACTGCAACAGCTGGGGCTGGGCAAAGCTGAAGCCAGGAGCTTCATCTGGGTCTCCCCCACGGATGCAGGAGCCAAGCACTTGGGGCAGTCCTCAGCTGCTTTCCCAGGCACATTGGCAGGGAGCTGGATTGGAAGTTGAGCAGCCAGAACTCAATCTGGTGTCCATATGGAAGGCAGGAGGTGGCGTAAGCACCCATTTCTACATCTACTCCAGGAAGGTAGCATAATTAACAAGATCATACTCTTCAGGTGTGCTGGGGGTAGGCCAAAAAGGCCACTAAATTACTTTTCTTTTTCTACATTGTAAACACACAAATCACAGATGATTTGACTCTTCAACACTTTAAACATATGTTCCTTTGCTGATACCGTGAAATTCAGCTCTTCCTTATGCAAATAGCAGGAACCAATCACCTTCTATTTAGACTGAAAATTCAGTCAGCCCGTGAAGGCACGGCTGTTCCTACGTGCTGCAGAGTACCGGGATGTGTGAACACAAAGACTGCCCCTTACTTGTTGTTCCCCATGGCTCCTTGCTGCCAGGCCTTCATGTCTGGTGACTGGTACCCAGAGGCAGGCGGGGTCTGCTGGAGCAGAGAGCTCTGTGGAGGAGGGATTGGCATCGGCACCATGGAGCTCCCCGGGCTTAGAGATGGAGCAAAGTTGGCCTCACTTTGGGGAACCATTCCTGCAAATTGACACAAATTAATCTGTGAGTACACTATAAACTTATTAACCCCATAAAAGAAAAGACCCCGAAGGATTTGTCATAATATACTTAGAAGTATTTTATTGAAGAGTAGGGAGAACAATTTATTCCCTTAAAATAATTAGGAAATCTCAGTACAAACAGGTGAAGAGACAAGAGGCTGATTTATATAGCAGAACCTAGTACAGTTTATTTTCTGTTTTTTTTTTTTTTTTTTTTGCTAACATGAATTTCTAGGTGTAAAAACATTTGTGAATATAGATGGTAAATTAGTTGTCTAAGAAATATACCTTAAAAAGGAAAAAAGTTAGGTCAGAATAACTTGTGTAAAATGCAAACTGACTAGAAAGCTTTGTTTGCCGCTCCTATTTAGTTTTCTTATGGGCTCTTCTTCCCTCTCCTATCTTTTTATTTATTCATTTATTTGAGAGGCAGAGAGATAGAGAAAGGGAGAGAGAGAGAGTCAGAGACAGACATACACCCACAGATGGACTGATAGACAGCTCCCAATTGCAGGCTCACTCCTCAAATATCTGCAAGGCCTGGAATGCGCTAGGCTGAAGCTGAGAGCCAGGAACTCAATCCTGGGTGACATGAACTCGATTACTGGAGCCATCACCACTGCCTCCCTGGGACTGCATTAGCGGGAAGCTGGCGTCCGGAGCTGGATCTGGGTATCAAAGCCAGGTACTCTGATGTGGGCTGCAGTTGTCTTAATTGACATCATCGTTACTAAACTAAATTCTGGCTCCTCTTACCTTTTTTTTTTTTTTTTTTTTTTTTAAAGATCTTTTGAGAAGTAGTCTATATGACATGAAACTTTCTCATTTTAACCACAATTTCTAGTAAATAAATTCCCTTGTGTCTACAATTAATTCTACTCTCTCCTTTAGTCCCAGGCAACTACTGATCTGCTTTCTGTCTCTACAGATATGCCATTTTTGGAACAATTCATTTAAATATACAATAATATGTAGTCTTTTGTATCTGGCTTTTTTTTTTCTTTTTGACAGGCAGAGTTAGACAATGAGAGAGAGAGAGACAGAGAGAAAGATCTTCCTTTTCCATTGGTTCACCCCGCAATGGCCTCTGCGGCCGGCGCACTGCACTGATCCAAAGGCAGGAGCCAGGTGCTTCTCCTGGTCTCCCATGGGGTGCAGGGCCCAAGCACTTGGGCCATCCTCCACTACACTCCCTGGCCACAGCAGAGAGCTGGCCTGGAAGAGGGGCAACTGGGACAGAATCCGGCGCCCCGACTGGGACTAGAACCTGGGGTGCCGGCGCTGCAGGCGGAGGATTAGCCA
The DNA here is from genome assembly GCF_051225735.1 of Oryctolagus cuniculus. Lineage (NCBI taxonomy): Eukaryota > Metazoa > Chordata > Mammalia > Lagomorpha > Leporidae > Oryctolagus > Oryctolagus cuniculus. The sequence continues at coordinate 182,781,064 of NC_142868.1, forward strand.
AGTGAGCTGCGGCACTGGCCTAGCTGGCTTCTTTCACTTAGCATACTGTTTCTAAGGCTCAATCATTTTGTAGCAGTTCTCAATAGTTTGTTTCTACTTAGGATAGTGCTTATCATTAATGTAACTATACTGCAAATCAACTGTTCATAAAAGAGTTTATTTCTGGACTTTTTTTCTGCTGCAGAAATCTATATACTTAAATTTCTACCAGTACTATGTTGTCTTGATCTTAACTGTAGGGTAATAATTTTTGAAATTGAGGAGTTATTCAATTTTGTTCTTTTTGAGAATCATTTTGGCTAATCTAAGTCTCTAGCATTTCCATTTTCATCTTAGGGTTAGCCTGACAATTTCCTCAAAAAAGCATGGTGAAACTCTGATAGGGACTTGAATTGCTAAGCCAAACACTGACTTCAGGATGTCATCATTCGGTTGTTCATATTTAACATAATTCTTCCAAATGTTCCTCTAGAAAATTGTGCATAATTTTTGTGACCTGCTTTTTTCTGTAGTCAATATAACATAAGCATGTTTCTATGTCCTTAATGTATCTTTGTAAATGTACTTGTATAGATTTGTATAATATTCTACTGTGTTCTGTTACTGTTAATATGACTTCTCTCTGTTTTGGGTAATCTGGTCAGAGATGTGATGTAATTGATATACTCATTTTTTTTTTTACAGGCTACAATTTTAAAAAACTTTAAATTTTCTGTGAAAGTAGACCAACCATAGACTTTCTTCAGTTCTTTTCTTTCACCAAATGTTTCACTACTTTTTTATTTGGTAAAGATTATATAAATAAAGCTATACATTTTCCTGGTTCCTCTGATATGTTATTAGTCTCTGGTAAATAATTGTGATTTAGTATAGAAAACATTCGTTTATGCTTCTAGAGGTTTTTTTTTTTCCTTTTTTGGTTATCATTTTCTTTCTATGTGGACTGTCTTTAAAATAATTCTACATTTTAAATTTTACCTATCTGAGTTATGTTCCTTAAAAAAATACCACTTAATGGCGGAATGGTTTGAGGATCATCCTTGAAAGCCAAGAATGATTAAATTATAAGAATCATTTAGACAAGTCTAAGATTTTTGACATTTTGTGGACCGCATACATTTTCTTTTCTTTTTCACTTTCTCTCATAGACCTCTGTGATAATCTAACAAATGTCCTCCTCAGACAATTGAGTTTAGTACATTAACTCTAAATCTGCATGTGGCTTTTTCATTGTGTGACTTTTGGTTTTAATAATTTACCTAAGGATAATCAATCTCTGCAGGGTATCTCAGACATCTCATTGGAGTCACCAAAACTTGTCACTGCATGGTTACAGCTTCCTCTGCAGTGTCCGTCAACTTTCTGACTTCCAGAGGTTTTTACATTTTTGATCTTTCATTTGCACTGTGTGGCAAGAGCTGAGCCTGGATCTAACGTATCCCCCACCAGCGTGCTTCCCCTTTGGCACACTGCCTCCAGGTCGGTGAACAGACACACACTGGGACAGAGACCTGCACCTACAGGGACATTACTACCGTATATTACCAACACAAGGGACATGAGGGTGGGACCTCATACCTGATCCTGGATACTGGAAGACATTCTGCTGCATTTGAGGATTGATTCCAGTGCCAAACTGTCCTCCCATGTTTCCTGCCATGCCTCTGTTCACCATGCTGTTGCGGTTGGCCAAGGATGCTTCCGGATTTGCTGCCAGCTGGGAAAACGGGCTGGTAGAAGCGGGTGGGGTGCCTGGATTTGTGGCGTAGTTTGGTGGGTAGGGGAACTGCTGTGGAGCACCCTGAGGAAGACGGGGGTTCCCCATTTGAACTGGCAGTCCAGAGGAGGGAGGGAGATTGTTCCCGAAGCTCTGCTGCCTCATGAGCATGGCTCTTTGCTGCTGAATTAGCTGCCTCTGTCGGTGCTGTTGACTGTACAATTCCCGCTGTCGCTGCGCTAACATCTGCGCATTCAGGGGTGGCTGCGAAGGAGGAAGAAGTCTTTACTTATAAGCATAATCCCCACCTGTCCTGGGGAGTTGACAGGCCAAAACCTGATGGCTTGGGCACTACGGTATAGAGCAACTGTCACAGCACAGGGAAGCTAAGACAGAAAAGGAACACAAGCCTCCTAAGTAATAACACAGGAGGCAAAATGAATTAAGTGCACTTTATAGATTAAGAGTAGTTGAAAAATACTAAAAAACAGCTGACCATTACTGTGGTTAAACCTAAATTTTCAGCCAAAAATCACATAAAACTATAGAAGTCAAAGAAAGCATGTACTGATTGTATGATAATACAGGTCAGGATGAATGTGAAGTCAGAAGAACCACAGGGAGAGAAAGAACGTGTGCTGGTGACGCCTGTCTGACATCACACTGTTAGGGACTTTCTCTTTTATTTCCAAAAACTTTAGTGCATTTTTAGTATAGGGAAACTCAGTTTCCCCCTTTTTCTAAGATAATTTGTCCTACTTTACTTATATGGTTAAAATTTAATTATAAGTAATTTAAATATTCTTCATTTTACTTTTCTGTATTTTTCAAGGATATCTACAATGAACACATGCTATCTTTATAAAACAAAAACCTACAAATACTACTTAAAAAGGAAGAACTAAAAATCCAGGAGCCAATGCCTAACAAATTATCACTTAAAAAGTAAACAATTAATTAGAAATAAAATAGTGAACAAAAACAAATGGAAACAGCTATTTATGTAATGACTGCAGCTTAAGACAACTCCAGACATTAGTGGAACTGATATGATAATGATCACACCATTTTGGACAAGGAAAGAAGTGGTAAACTAGGATGAAATCACTTTTCTGGTTAACATTCAAAGCAACATGGCACAGCATTAAAGCTTCCCTCGGGAAACGTCAGTTCAGACTGGGGCTGACTAAGGCGTACAGCTCCATTAAGATTAAGCTTGCAACTTACAACATCTTGAACTCCCAAACCTGAAACTTGACATCTTCCCCAATCTGAAATATTCTGAGTGACAAAATGGCATGAGTCATGGTTCAAATGTGGGCACACCAAACATTACTGTATGAAATGACCTTCTGGTTCTGTGTACAAGGGATATGTGAAATAGAAGTGAGTTTCATTCCTATCAAAAAGTTATCTCATTGGGCAAATACACATATTCCAAAATCTTGAAAAAGACCCAAAATCTAAAATGCGTTTGAGACCAAGCATTTCAGAAAGGGAGCATTCAATCTGCAGATCCAGTCTGCTCTTGAAGAAACTGCGAGATAGGACTTTTTGATAGAAATCATTTTAAGTGAATTGCAAAAGTGAGGTCTTGTTTCCTGACAACCTGATTATTCCTGAATGAGGTAACACTGAGATTTACAGTTTATGAGACAGAAAAACTCAAATCTGGACCCATGAAGATGCCAATACCTTTGCTGCCAGCAGCTTCTGTCAATATGTGTCCTTGTTGTTAGTGTTGACTTGCCTGGGTCTGCCCCAAACCCATTTAGGTCCATTTTATGGAGGACACAAGAGTTTTGTTTGAATCATCTCAATTTCTTATCTCCCAATTTTTGTGTCAACTTGGTTAAATAAGCAGTTGAAGAAAAAATATTAAAGTAAGTGTAGAAGTAAAGTAGGGAGTACTAGACAGCATTTAGAAGACTACCCAGTTCTTTTTATGTTTACAGTTCTAGTGGCTCTGAGTTTATATACGTGGAGCTTTAAAATAGATAAAAGGCAGAAAATGCAGATGTTGAGACCAGGCAGAGCACACGGGGTTGGAAAGACACCTGAGCAAGGTGACTGGGTTTTGATCAGGTTTCAGGTACCATTCACAGTTTTCTGCCACAGGCTTCTTATTACTGGTGCTATTCAACTTATCAATGAGAGTCTTCTATTGCTCATCTGATACCCAATAACACTGACAATAACACCAAAAAAGAACTCTTGGCTTTAGATCAAATATCAGTAAGAGGTATTACAAGCAGATGATTAATTCACTCTAGAACTAAACTACACTGCAAACATCATTAAAAGATCAACTCGCAGATCATTTCAAAAACATTCAAGTCAATACTTCAGAAACACTGCCCGGGCTGGGGAGAGACACTGGCTTTCTCACATTACCTGAGGTGTAATTTGTTGCTGCATGCCTGATCGCATATTGATGCCAACAGGAGCTGTTGCTGCAAACTGATTTAAGAGAGCTTGCCGATTCTGATGTATCAACTAGAGAGAATAGAAATAATGAAATAGATTAATACTCACGAATACAAAAATAGCCATATAGAGTAACACATAATTCTAATTGATTTCTAAAAAGTTTTGGCATTGTAGGTTTAGTAAGATTATTTACCATACTTATTTGCTAGAAGGCTAATAATCCCCAACATTTATTGATAAGTTCAATAATGAAGGAAAAGAAATATTAGCCCTAGATCTTAACATATTCTAAATAACACAGCAAGTGTGCATGAAGGGTACATTCAATAAATGTTTGAAAAAATGAATGGAAAATCAAGGTACTTGGAGGGTACACTTACTTGGAGATACTATGTGTGGCAGCTACATATTTTTGGAAAATCCAACATGGTATCATTAGTTGGAGAGAATTATATAAGAAACAAATGGTCTGAAAAATGGACCACTTATTTAACAAGAAAAAGTAATTACTTTAGACCAGCATTTCCCAAATTGGTGTTCTAAAGAACATTGTTCTGCAGGATATTAATAGATGTGCCAGGAAAGTAGGATGCTGAGCTGGATGAAGTACTGGAAACGATGGGTTATACAAGGTGAAACAGATTTATTGCTGCAGCAATTTTATGAGCCTTTAATTGTCCAAAGCACACGGTGGATCTCAAGAAGAGGATATACTATGAACTTATTTATCACAAACCCGCTTTTCCCTGACTTGTAACCAGCAACATCTACCTGCCAGAACAATTGTCTATGAAACATTCATTTGGAAGACTAGTCTAGATAAGTATTAGGTTCTAGGTCACAGGATGCCTTAATTTTACCTGTCAATGAAATAAAATAAGAATCCCTGGAAGTGAGGTTTCCTTGTAAACCAATTATAGCTCAAGACATTTCTTAATAATTTGCTAAGACTGAACTGTTCAGAGAGATGATAGTAACAATGTTATTTTGTTTATACAGTAGTTTATAAATCATATTTAAACCACATTGACTATTTACATACCAATATATTTATTACACTATACATAAACGGAAAGCTTATTAAAGATTTATAAGAGAATCCAAAGAACTCTGAACAATGATTAAATCTCTCATCATCAAACAGATCAACTCTTAATTCTGGTTTTGTTTACTTTCTGACTCAGATAGGAAAACAAATCTATTTTTTGGGAAAAAAATATATAATACAAAGATTAAGATTATAACTTTCAGGAATTGTGGTATAGGATAAAACATTCTTACTCACTTCAAAAATAAAGATACCAACATTATAGCTTAAAAGTCAAGGGGATGCTTTGTTCCAAAACCTACACTCTTCCTAAACTCAAAAGACCAACAAGTGTTTAAATAACCCAAGGTAATTTTGCAAAGATGTATCAAAAATACTTGTATATTTAAGATAACTTTATCAGCCGGCTAATCCCCTGCCTTGCGGTGCCGGCACACCGGGTTCTAGTCCCGGTCAGGGCGCCGGATTCTGTCCCGGTTGCCCCTCTTCCAGGCCAGCTCTCTGCTGTGGCCAGGGAGTGCAGTGGAGGATGGTCCAAGTGCTTGGGCCCTGCACCCCATGGGAGACCAGGATAAGCACCTGGCTCCTGCCATCAGATCAGCGCGGTGCCCCGGCTGCAGCGCACTGGCCGCGGCGGCCATTGGAGGGTGAACCAATGGCAAAGGAAGACCTTTCTCTCTGTCTCTCTCTCTCACTGTCCACTCTGCCTGTCAAAAAAAAAAAAAAAAAAAAAAAGATAACTTCATCAAGTTGGGAGCAGGTTCCTATTTCCTGGGAATTCCCTATTGAGTGACGGAGGTCAACACTCAACTGCAATGCGCAGGACTGTACTTGGATAGATGGAGACATCTATAGCAACACAGCGGGTGCATCTACCTCAGCCCAGGGACAGGAGGTGGGGAACGGATCGTAAGTCAACTCAGCGGAGTCTAAGGAATGAGAATGTCAGGTGGCAAGAAGTTAACGTAAGGCCGAGAACGAGTATAAAAACAAGAGCAAAGGAAATGAGGAGAGTGAACATAGATTAGTATTTAGTGATGAGGAGAAGGAAAACTGCAGGCAGAGTGTGACTTGGGATCCCAAACTTATAGCTTTATATATTCTTTGAATTGTGAGATAATGTGAAAATGAAATGAGAGAGGACAAAGAAAAGATGTTTGCTAGGCAGTATCATGATTTTTTCAACAGAAGGAAATATTCTAAACAATGGAAATCTACAAGCACTTTCTGGAATAAGAAACTTAGTCTATTTCTGCCCTTAAAATCACCCTGGTACATTTTTCCCTTCCTTTAACTCTGTGTGCAACTTAAGTACTGTGTACATCAGTCCCACCTCGACACGGCCCTTCAGAGTACTCAAATTCTATCTATTTTCTAACAACCAGGTCAGGCTCAACTTTCCCCTATGAAGCCTTCCAAAAAGGATCACTATAATCTCTGCCTCCTTGGAAATATTAGCCTTTGGGGCCAGGAAATATTACCCTTGTGGTGTAGTGGGTAAAGCCTCTGCCAGTGAAGCTGGCACCCCGTATGGGTGCCTGTTCAAGTCTCTCTGTAACTCTGCCTTTCAAATAAATAAAATAAATCTTTAAAAGAAAATTAGCCTTTGGAGGGGAGAAGTTGGTACTTCTTAAAGTCTATAAAGGGCCGGCGCCGCGGCTCACTAGGCTAATCCTCTGCCTAGCGGTGCTGGCACACCGGGTTCTAGTCCCGGTCAGGGCGCCGGATTCTGTCCCGGTTGCCCCTCTTCCAGGCCAGCTCTCTGCTGTGGCCCAGGAGTGCAGTGGAGGATGGCCCAAGTGCTTGGGCCCTGCACCCCATGGGAGACCAGGAGAAGCACCTGGCTCCTGCCTTCGGATCAGCACGGTGCGCCGGAGCCGGTGCTGTGGTGCAGCGGTGGATGCCCTGACCTAAAGCACCAACATCCCATATGGGCACTGGTTCAAGTCCCGGCTGCTCCTCTTCCAATCCAGCTCTCTGCTATGGCCTGGGATGGTAGTGGAGGGTGTGGTCCAAGTGCTTGGGCCCTGGCACCTGCATGGGAGACCTGGAGGAAGCTCTTGGCTCCTGGCTTTGGACTGGTGCAGCTCTGGCTGTTGTGGCCATCTGGGGAGTGAACCGGTAGACAGAAGACCTCTCTCTCTGTCTCTACCTCTCTCTCTAATTCTGTCTTTCAAATAAATAAATAAATAAATTTTTTTAAAAGCCATATCAAAAGGCTTGCTGAAAATAAATGAACTATACTTAATATGCTTAACAATAATTTAATAGCACGATCACATTTACATGATGTTACATAACTAAGTAAAAACTCTAATGCAATTTTTCCTGACTAAATTTTAAAATAAACCAAGATGGGTGCCGGTTCGAGACCTGGATGCTTCACTTCCTGTCTAGCTCTCTGCTGTGGCCTGGGAAAGCAGAAGATGGCCCAGGTCCTTGGGCCCCTGCCCCCACGTGGGAGACCAGAGGAAGCTCCTGGCTCCTGGCTTCGGATCCGCGCGGCTCCGGCCATTGCAGCCATTTGGGGAGTGAACCATTGGATGGAAGACACCTCTCTCTCTCTCTCTCTCTCTGCCTCTCTTCTCTGTGTAACTCTTTCAAATAAATAAATCTTTAAAAAAAAATAAACTGAGTACTATTTTTCAAAAAAGACCTGTTGTATAGTACAGAAGAAAATTTTGGACTTAAGGCTGGTGGAAGAATACAAACCCCACCTACACATATAAAACAAGAACAAACACAGGGCAGGCTGGCTGTCACTTGGTCTGCAGGAATGGGCTTTTCCCCGAAGCCTTACCAAGAAGTCTTTCTACAGGAAGCCTTAAAGATGGTCATCAAGTCCAGAAATTCTCAACCAGGAGTGGTTCTGCCCTCAAAGGAACATCAGCAATGTCTGAAGACATTTTTGAAGGTGACAACTTGAGGAGGGGATGCTACTAAATGTGTAGCTGGAAGAGGCCTGGGATGCTGTAAAACACCCTTCAACACACAGGACAACTCCCCAGTCCCAAACAATTAAGTGTTGATGTTGAGAAAGTCTGATCCAGCAAGAGCACAAAATCTTGCCAAAATAATGTGTTTTTTTGTTTGTTTGTTTGTGACAGAGTTAGACAGTGAGAGAGAGAGAGAGAGAGAGAGAGACAGAGGCAAAGGTCTTCCTTCCGTTGGTTCACTCTCCAAATGGCTGCTACGGCTGGCGCTGCGCTGATCTGAAGCCAGGAGCCAGGTGCTTCCTCCTGGTCTCCCATGCGGGTGCAGGGCCCAAGCACCACTGCCTTCCTGGGCCACAGCAGAGAGCTGGACTGGAAGAGGAGCAACCAGGACTAGAACCCAGCACCCATATGGGATGCTGGCGCTGCAAGGCAGAGGATTAACTAAGTGAGCCATGGTGCCGGCCCCCAATAATGTGTTCTTTTTTTTGTTTTTTTTTTTTTTTTTTTTTTTTTTTGACAGGCAGAGTGGACAGTGAGAGAGAGAGACAGAGAGAAAGGTCTTCCTTTGCCGTTGGTTCACCCTCCAATGGCCGCCGCGGCTGGCGCGCTGCGGCCGGCGCACCGCGTTGATCCGATGGCAGGAGCCAGGAGCCAGGTGCTTTTCCTGGTCTCCCATGGGGTGCAGGGCCCAAGCACCTGGGCCATCCTCCACTGCACTCCCTGGCCACAGCAGAGAGCTGGCCTGGAAGAGGGGCAACCGGGACAGAATCCGGCGCCCCGACCGGGACTAGAACCCGGTGTGCCGGCGCCGCAAGGCGGAGGATTAGCCTAGTGAGCCGCGGCGCCGGCCCCGATAATGTGTTCTTTAAAGCAGCTTATTCTCCTAATAGTTTTCATTGCCAGAAATTCGGAGGTGAAATCTACTTTTTCTGCATTTTGCTTCTATTTCTATCTTTCCTTTTCCCTTCCTCTTTTCCTTCCTTTTCTTCCTCCCTCCCTCCCTCCTTCTGTCTTCCCCCCTCCTTTTTAAAGACTTATTTGAAAGGCGGAGTTACAGATTTGGGGGGGCCAGAGAGAAATATCTTCCACCCACTGGGCACACCCAGAATTGTCACAGCTGGCCCATGCCAAAGCCAGGAAGACTTGGGCTATATTCCACTGCTTTCCCAGGCACATCAGCAGGGAGCAGCCAGGACTTGAGCAGATGCTCATGTGGGATGCCGACAGAGCAGGTGGCAGCTTAACCCGCTGCACCACAATGCTGGCCACAAGGTCCTTCTATTTTCTATAATACACATAAATTATCAAGGGTGGTTCCTTTACCAGATATGTGATTCCTTCAGTACACTAACACATAACATATTTGGACTTGTTGTAAGGTGATGAAGTATACCGTATTTATCTGTTTCAACTGTTATTCCCTCTTTAAATTCTTCTCTTGACAGTACAGTCTTTGCTAGAAAGAAAACAAAACTGAAGCAGAATTGTATTTTTCATTAGCCAATTTCACACCATCTTCTGTAAGCAGTAGATCTACCTATTTTTGCTGCTGTTCTTTTCTCAAACTTTAAAAGTCATTTATTGGTATAGTGGATACATTTATTGGGTCTTTGCTCATTTGAGGTGTAAGTAGACACTATACCTAAAGGCTTATATGGTTATATTATGTTCCTTTTTAAAAAAAGGTGTTTTTTTGTGTTTTTTTTTTTTTTTAAGATTTATTTATTTATTTAAAAGGCAGAGAGAGAGAGAGAGAGAGAGAGAGAGAGGTCTTCCATCCGCTGGTTCACTCCCCAGATGGCCTCAATGGCTAGAGCTGAGCCAATCCAAAGCCAGGAGCCAGGAGCCTCTTCCGGGTCTCCCACATGGGTGCACAGGTCCAAGGCCTTGGGCCATCCTCCACTGCTTTCCCAGGCCATAGCAGAGAGCTGGATTGGAAGTGGAGCAGCTGGGACTTGAACCAGTGTCCATATGCTGCAGGCAGCAGCTTTACCCATTACGCCACAGAGCTGGCCTCTATATTATGTTCTAATTACCAGCTTTTCCTTTCATTTTTGCTGGTTTTTTTTTTTTTTTTTTTTTAATGGTTAATTTATTTTAGAGGCAGAACAACAGTGAAGGGCCAGGTGCAACAGCAGGAAGCTGGATCAGAAGCAGACTATCTGGGACTTAAACCAGTGTTCCAGAATGGGGTGTCAGTACCCCAAGCATTAGGTTAACCTGCTGTGCTACAAAGTTTCAGGCAGCGCAACCACACTAGTTTTCAGAATGTTTTTAATCTCCCTCCCCAACCTAGGGACTACTCATACTGTATAATCAAATCTAAAATGTCAAGAATATTTTTACTCCTGTGTACCATATTCCAGTCAGTGAGATATACTTAGAGCCAAGAAATCATATCTATCCTTTAATTTTTTAAATTTAAGTTGTTTTCCCATATCTAATTTTAAACTGATCTTCTTAACGTTCATTAAAAGGAAACAAACTACGTTGTAGATTCGAGTATGTCTCTTTCAGTCTCTTCTCAAGTCTTGGGCACTGTGATGAATTCTTGCTCAGTCTCCTGAGTGTTTTAGAAGAGGGAGAGTAGGGGACATGAATCCAATCACGTAAGTGCCTTATGAATACCACATTACAAACCTGATGTATTCTTTCCCGGTTATACGGGCTTGCCAGTATCTTCTGAGTCTGTGGGATGGCTTAGAACCTTGTTTATGCTGTCTTCTATCTTATACATTTTAAATTCAAAAGAAAATATTAACCTTTTATGTCATTTTTTTAAAAAGAGGCCATAGAGAGATCCTCACATTCACATTCAGGTTACTAAAACATCTAGAATTTTATTTTTCTGTATTATATGAGATAGAATCTAATTCATTACATTTATTGCATTTGTTACACAGGCAATCCTCTTCCCACCAGTTGCTACCCCTGTCCCTTATTAAGTTCCCAAATATGTCCAGGGATGGGCTATTATGCTGTAACTGGTAGAACTGTCTATCCTTATGCTAGTTCCACATTATTTAAGACTTTGTTTTAAATCTTGGTATTTGGTAACGCAAGTTTGCCTTAATTTTCCTTCAAAACTATATTGATACTACTGAAAAAAATTTAATATTAGTTGAATTTCAAGCTGAGATCTTGCTGGAATTCCACTGAACTTAATGATTAATTTTAGAATGATTGCCATCTTTGTGATAGTCTTTCAATTTAGGAATATCTTTTCTTTCAATCTTCTTTCTGGTTTTCAATTATGATTTATACTTTTCTAAGTTTTATACATTATGAATATATTTGGAAGCTATATGTTCTAATTGATTATTGCTAGTAAAAAATATTGCCATTAATTTTTGTTTCTTGTTCTTTTATCTAAAAACCTCATTGAAACTCTGTTTTAATTGTAGGTTCTCTCAGATTTTCTATATAAGTAGCTATATGAATTGAATGTAACTTTTCCCTCATGCTTGCTTTCTGTGTCTCCAAATAGATGCTATATGACTGAATTTTTAAAAATATTTTTATTTATTTGAGAGGCAGAGAGACAGAGGCAGACTGATGGACATCTTCCACCTGCTGATTTGCTCTCCAAGGCCCACAAGAGCTGGGACTGGGTGAGTTTGATGTCAGGAGAAAGGGGACAGCAATCCAGCTCTAGCACGTGGAGTCACCCTGGCTCATCACTGCTGTCTCCCAGGGTGTGCATTAGTGGAAGGCTGGACCCCAAGTGGAGCCAGGTCTTAGACCAGGCACTCTAACATGGGATGCAGGCATCCCAAGTGGCATCTTAACCCTGTACCAAATGTCCATCCCTTGACTGACATCTAAATTTTTTATATGCATATTCATTCACTTGAAATACGCATAGTGTTGTTTACCAGAATTTCAGACAAGAGTGGGTATACCATCCCCATTCACTAATCCCAAGTGTGAACAATGTCTTAATTGTATCAGGTATTGTTATGCTAACCTACACCTGTTACTCTTTCTTCCTTGATGACAAACACAATTTTGTTTAGCTGACCATCCCAAAACATGTGACTCAAGGGGTGATCCAGGAGTACTGAATCAGATCTTGTCAACAATTACTTAAGGGCATGAGTGTGACAGTTCTAGCCGGCCAGACATGCAGCACTGTCTCCCCTTGTATTTTCTTTTTCCTTTTTGTCTTTTTTTGGGGGGTGGGTGGGTGGAGTAGAGTTGGGGAGGAAGAGAGCCTCTGGGAAAAACTTGATGACATGGGAAAAGAGATACATAAGAAACAAACAATCTATTCTCTCCTGGTAGTTGGAGGTCTGCTTGCATGTGATGCTTGTAACCATGGCATGCCAGGAATTGCAGAGGAAAAAGATAAAAAGAATGGGGTCCTTTATAACACACCTGAACCTCCAAAACAACCTCACCTTGACCTGTCTCTATTGTGGATTAACTTAACATCTGAGTCAGAATATTCTCTCATTGTTTTACTATTTGGAGTTGACTGTGGCTGAAAGCACCTTAAGTGAGACTCAGACTGACTGAGACAAGCCTTGGCCAGAACAGATCTCAGAAAGCCTGTAGGTGGACACACGTGTAAAACAACTTGTGCCTGAAACACAAGTAGAGCTGAACCCACCGCCCCTCAAACTGCAAGAACTTGTGGCCCAAAACCCAGAGTAGGCCTGGATGAAGCAGCTTGTTAGGTGGCAGTTACTGTCTTCTGTGGCAGTCTGAGTTCTTGTTGTTTGCTAACATATCTGGGGATTTAAAACACAGTGAGCAGCCGGCGCCGCAGCTCACTTGGCTAATCCTCGGCCTGTGGTGCAGGCACACTGGGTTCTAGTACCGGTTGGGACGCCGGTTCTGTCCTGGTTGCTCCTCTTCCAGTCCAGCTCTCTGCTGTGGCCCAGGAAGGCAGTGGAGGATGGCCCAAGTGCTTGGGTGCCTGCACCCACATGGGAGACTGGGAGGAAGCACGAGGCTCCTGGTTTCAGATCGGTGCAGCGCTGGCTGTAGCGGCCATTAGGGGAGTGAACCAACGGAAGGAAGACCTTTCTCTCTGTCTCTCTCTCACTGTCTATAACTCTCTCTCTGGCTCTCTCTCTCACTGTCTAACTCTTCCTGGCAAAACAAACAAACAAACAAACAAAAAACAAACAAAAAAAACCCACAAACATAGTGAGCCCAAAATTCTGTGTTGCTTCAACGTGAACAACGTGAACATTTCACTCTGTTGGCTACCAAGGCCACCAGAACTCTGCATATGCCTCCCTGAGATTTAAAGAACACAAAGTGCAGCAGCAACTTTCACTGTCTACTCACTTTCTCACAATTCCCAGGCCTCAAACCATCCCCTCCACCACTCTCCTAATATGATAATACCACTAGGCGTCAGTCTCCAATTCCAAACATTAATTTCTGTCCCAGCAATCATTAATAATATTTCTTGATGCTCTACTTTATAAACTAAGTCATTTCTCTTTATTAATTTAATAATTATATGATTATTATTATTTCAATAATTTATATCCCAGAAAACAAAAATCAACTAGCTTTCAAGGTACAAGTCTGAAAGTGCTCTGTTGTGAGTCAGGAGTCTTCAACTGAATCAAAGGGTTTAGCAGACCAGGAATGCTTCTTTGAGGGCTTCATGAGGCTGTGGGAGTTCACTTGACACCTTTAATATAGTATTGGGGTTTTCTAGTCCCCAAAAGACAAATATCATATGTTTTCTCTGATATGTGGTAGTTAATATAGAATACAAAACACTGTATAGGAATGAAAGGGCCATTCTGTGACCTGACTGTTCTCAGCCCTTGTCTATACGTCTGAGGAACTGCCTTCTTCCTGCTTGTTACTTGTGGAATATTGTGCTTAGTGGTGTATTAAGCCTGTGATTACAGAGTGGATTGAAATTATGGTTTTGCAAGAATTAAAGAGAAGAAAAGAAGGAAGCAGGGGGATGGAGGGAGGGAGGGAGGGGTAAAGGGAAATCTTGTTGTCTTCTTGGAATTGTACCTATGAAATACACAAAATTTGTTCTCTTTATACTAATAAATTTTTTTTAAAAAAAACCTGAAGAAAAAAAAAGGGAAAATTTAAGGCTCTATGTACAGAGCAGAGTACCCTGATGGATCCCAAAGTTTTATTTTTATATCTTTATTGAAGTGAATATAATTGCAAATAAATTATGTATAAAGGAGAAATAAAAGAAAAATGTGCTACATACCTTAGAAAAGTCTCAACTGCTAAACAAGAGCACTCACCTGCTGCTGCCCCTGTAACCTCTGTTGCAGCTGAAGTCGAAGTTGGTTAGGTGCAGCCGGAGGTCGGCTGAGAGTCTGCCTGGGCTGCATGCCCATGCCGGCAGAAAACGCCCCTCGTGGAGGTGTCACCTGGACAGGCACAGTCCCCAGCGAAGGCTTCTGCCTGACCATGCCTTGGAAAGGGCTCGGGAGACTGGCGGTCGGGGAAGGAGAGGAGTACGGCTGGGAATAAAGGTTGGGTCTCTCTTCCATCATCAAAGGTGCTGCTGCTTGTTGAGGTGGAAATCTGTCGGATAACACGTCTAAGCCACCGCCCTGTCGGAACAGAAGACAGGACATTGCACAAGTAAATTTCTGTCAATAAATGACATGCTTCTTTATATAATTTTAGATCTGAGATTGGTTAGCTCTTAGAAATGGTCATATTTTCATTCTGAATTTGTACTCTCCAGAAGTTTGCTACTTAAAGGAATCATTTATGAAAGGTGCTTTTGAAATGGAAAAACAGATTGAACGAAATACTTAAAATCTCAGTAAAACATGAAGATATGGTTGAAATAAAATCAAATCAATGAAATGATTAAAAGGCTTGAAAAGAACTTTATCATAAAGTTTAAGAACCAATAAACTTTACATTTAATGGGTTCCCATAAGAAGCAGATTCCTAAAGGAGGAACTGATTAGGTATTTTTATATCTCAAACACAGAATTCATGCTTTTACCTTATTTGAAAAAAATCCATGGCTGATGTAAAAGAAGCCTTTCAAACATTTTGACTATTACTATCAGATGCACAATTTAAATGGTGATGTTAGGTGTATATGCGACTGAAAGGAGTTTCATGAAACCTAACTTCCTCTGTTTATTAGCTACGCACTGGGACATTTTGTATTTCACACTCATCTAATCCCATTTGGAAAATGTTGATCATGATGCACTAATTAGAATTTATCACCTTACAGTTTGAAAAATGCCAACCTGGAAGCTGAAATATCATGGAATATATAGGTTGAAGAATGAATTAAATCTTTAAATAAAAAGTGATGATATAAATCTGGGTTCTGTTCTAGATAGACCTTATCAGATTGTACCCCATAGTGAAAAGCTAGGACTTTAACTATTTCTAATTATTGTAATACCTTTTACTTAAAAGACCTAATTACTTAACTACTATGCATTTTTAAACTTTCACAAGGAGTAAATTATAAAACAGTTAGCTAAAGCACAGTGAAAACAATATGGAAAAATCTCATTTAAAAACACTTTTCTAGTTCCTCAATGCTATACCATTTAAATAATGGTTCCTTTAAAAGCACCTGGCTCCTGGCTCCTGGCTCCTGCCATCGGATCAGCGCGGTGCGCCGGCCGCAGCGCGCTGGCCGCGGCGGCCATTGGAGGGTGAACCAACGGCAAAGGAAGACCTTTCTCTCTGTCTCTCTCTCTCACTGTCCACTCTGCCTGTCAAAAAAAAAAAAAAAAAAAAAAAAAAAAAGGTTCCTTTAATAAATACCTGAACAAGTTTGTCAATTCCCAGAGCTCTGTCTAGTTCAGCCAGCTCAGTTTCATCTTTGCCACTGAGAAAGGATACCAGTTGTTCAAGAAGAGCCTTCTCATCATTTCTTCCTTCTACTGTTGTTGGTGGACAGAGAAGTTCATCTAATTGTGAACTAATACACTGGCTATAGGAACAAAAAAAAAGTTTCAGACTGACAGCAAATTGTTTTTCACTCTAAAGAAAGCAAATAAATACACACACCTATATATATATGATCACGCACGCAAAGCTACTTAAAAAAATGGAAATGGAATTAAAAGGCAAGTTTATGATGACTTGCTCAAAAATTTTGAAATCCTGGGACTAGCGCTGTGGCTAGTAGGCTAAGCGTCTGCCTGCGGCACCAGAATCCTGTATGCGCACCGTTTTGTGTTTTGGCTGCTCCTCTTCCAACCCAGCTCTCTGCTTATGGCCTGGGATAGCAGTAGAAGATGGCCCAAGTGCTTGGGGTCCTGCACTGGCGTGGGAGGCCCAGAAGAAGCTCCTGGCTTTGCATAGACCCAACTCTGGCTGTTGCGGTCATTTGGGGAGTGAAACAGCAGATGGAAAACCTTTCCCTCTGTACCTTTCTCGCTCTCTGTTAACTCTGCCTCTCGAATAAATAAAATCTTTGAAAAAATTTTGAAATCCACACATATTGAACAGTTCTCAAAAAATTCATGAAAAAATTATGCATAGATTTCAAAAATTTTTTGCACCAAAATAAACATCTTTTAATTCCATTTTCTACAACTTACTGACATGCCCTCATATGCATATATCTGTGCATATCTGGTTCTAGAAAATTCTCTGTGGGATGCTTGACAATCAATTCTACTGTAACACAATGTCCTATGCCTAAGGTTTAGAAATTAAATAAAAATTTGGTATATAGTTTGAATACATTTTTCATTCTTCTGTTAATGACTGAACTTGTTTTCATATTCTTCATATTGACTTAGAAAACAGCTTGTTACCCAAATGCAGTTAAAAAAAAAAGGGGGGGGGAAGAAATTTTAATAAAAATAAAATCCCCTCCCCCCAAAAAACCTATTTATAATGAATTTATTCTATGGATGCCATTAATTGATAATTTAACCATAAGCAAAAAAGTACATATTATATTATTTAACTTTCAAAGATGAACAAACCATATTGATAAGATGACGTGACTACCACATATAAATGAAATCAAACTGGAAAAATGAAATATGCTAAGCTTTAAGCAACAAACTGTTCATTGACTACATGTAGAAAATAGTCTAATCCAAACTTATACCAAGTGACGCATGAAACTTGAAATATACAGAAAGTTAATCCAAACACTAATATGGAAATATAACTAAACGGATACTTCTGGGAAGGTAAATGGTTACAGAGTTCACATTAAGGCTCTGAACAACACTCTACGCTATCTACGCATCCCTTGGTTGTGAGATGCACTCTGTGTTAAGGAGTAAGCTGCCCGTGTGGATGAAGAAATTAAATTCTGGGGTGAGAGTCTGGCCAAGCAGTTAAGCTGCTGCTGGGTTGCTGCCTGCAACCCATATTGCAGTGCCTGGGTTTAAATCCCAGCCCCTGCTAACATGCACCCTGGGAGACAGCAGGTGATGCTTCAAGTAGTAGGGTTCCTGCTACCCATCTGGGAGAACCAATCTGAGTTCCCAGCTCCTAGTTTCATTATGGCCCAGTGCTGCCGTTGTGAACATTTGGGGAGTGAACCAACACATGCTTTGTATTTACCTTTCACATAAATACATGCACATAAATAAATCCTAACCAAGAGGGGATACTGAGTAGATGGAAATACTTCCTTCCTGATACTTTTTTGCTCCAAATAAAATGCTACAGCAAATAATTATATAACTAAAAGGTGAAGAGCAACATAATCGTTGTATTGAGGCCAACTCATCCACAGGCCCAAAAATATTATGGTAATTAGTCAAAGCAAAGTAACATGAAATACAAAACAACAGCTGTATACTGCTATCAGTCTCTTGGTGATTACAACGTTCACTAACCTTGTGGTTATGCAGTAAACATCTGTTTAACTCAATGTCCTCCTTCACCCCTCTTTTTTTCTCATTAAACATTTATTTCAATTGATATCTCATAAGATACCAATGCAGACTGGAATCCAGTTTGGGAAAAGTAGATCTTTGTTTAGAAGTTGGCATCTGATGCCTTCTAAAATATAAAAGGTATTACTTACTCTTCTGGCTTATTCTGATTTACGGCCACTGTATTGTTTGCCCATGGAATCTGATCGCCTGTTCCTGGCTGTCCAAATTGGTTATCAATTGCTTCCAACTCCAGCTCAGGTAACCCTGATTGAAGAAAAAAAGTCATCATCACAGTGAAAAGTGACAGTATTTTTCAGAAGCAACATATTGTACAGTAATATAAAACATTGCTTCAACTATACAAAGTTCACTTATCTGGAAACTTAACTATGCAGAATGTGGCCATTTAATAAAATGCATATGAGAATATGAGAAAAGGTTTCTGAACCAAAGACTATCTGATGTTAAAAATCTGCACATATGGCCGGCGCCGAGGCTCACTAGGCTAATCCTCTGCCTGTGGCACCGGCACCCCGGGTTCTAGTCCCAGTCGGGGCGCCGGATTCTGTCCCGGTTGCTCCTCTTCCAGTCCAGCTCTCTGCTGTGGCCCAGGAAGGCAGTGGAGGATGGCCCAAATGCTTGGGCCCTGCACCCGCATGGGAGACCAGGAGAAGCACCTGGCTTCTGGCTTCGGATCGGTGCAGCGTGCTGGCCGTAGCAGCCATCTGGGGAGTGAACCAACGGAATGAAGATCTTTCTCTCTGTCTCTCTCTCTCACTGTCTAACTCTGTCAAAAAAATAAAAAAAAAAATCTGCACATAGGTTGAAGCTATCATAAGACAATCACTCAGGACTTTGTCAGAAATTACTTATTTTAAAGGTAAATGTAAGAATTTTAGTCCATTGCTTTTTAAGTCTATAGCACACTAGAATATGCAAGAACTAAGAACAATGTCATGACCATGAAACGAGAGCTGCAAGCAAAAGATAATAAAATATACCCATGAAAGGCAGACTAGTCTGAGACCAAATGGACAAGGCCATATAGGTGTGAATCTGAAAATATTTCTGTACAGTAACAGCCTATGTTTATAATGATGACTCATGAAAAAAGGAGTTGGAGATATATTTGAGGAAAATAGCATATATGCACTTTAAAAAGTTCTTCTGTAGGAAGTTCTTGTGAAATATTTATGATTATCTTTGTATTATCTATACTAAGAAAATATTACAAATAATCTAAATCCCAGAAATTTAGGGAATCTATCATGAATCATGGTACAGAATTGATAACGTACTATTACATAGAAAAGAAAAAAGGCATATTTCAAGACATTACATTCAGGATGATTCTATTTTTATAGCTGTTTCATATACAAGAGTATTAAGAAAAATATCTTAGTTCATTTTGGGTAGGGAGACTACAGATGTTTGTGGCATTCTGTATTGCAGCTCTAGCAAGCTAACACAATTTTCAAACTAAAAGAACTTTGGAGGCATTTTAAAACAAAACTTATTTGGATAAAATTCCTCATTTTAATGAATGAAGAATAGGTTGCTTTAAAGAGATCTGAAACAAGTTAGGCCCAACTTCTATGTGCAATATGCACAATATTTAGTAAAAATAAAAAATAGCAGTCTACACATAAATACTTTTAAATCATATAATTACAACTTCTAGTTAAATTGGACTCCATCATGACAAATGATAGAGAAATCAAATTCTGTAGGATCCTGAAAAATGCAACAAACAACTAAATTACAAAACAAAAAATATGACAATGGGAAAACAATCACTTAATTCTTATCATCATTTAAATCAGAAAGTTGGTCAGATAAGGTTATCTGAAGCTGTCTTATGCTACGTTCCACACATTAATTCCTCAGTTCTAGTCCCCTTAAGAAATTTAACCTGAGACAAAGTTAATTATATTAAACAGTCTAAGAAAATGTATAATGCTGTCTACTGTCCATATCAAGTATTATACGATGGTATCTGACTTGGTAATAGAACACACTATCTCATTTTACTTGTTTAGTGGATAAAATATTAAGAAGTTAGATAACATATTTTCAAAAGATTCATATGCTGAATTGGTGACTAAGTAAACACAAATAAATAAATAAAACAATAAACAAGTCAAATTTTGATTCAATTAAGTTTTGCTTGCATACAATGGATGAGTATTACAAGTCCCTCCCCCATCCCTTAGTCACTCCAATCGTTTGGGACTTCCTTTAGAAACTGCCTCATATAAAAATTGAGGGTTTTTGGGACTATTTTAGGAAAAACACTTTTTTTTCTCTTTGCCCAGAAATAAACCTATTTTGGTCATATTTATATCCTTATTACAAACATGACTTAATATGAGAGGTATTCAAAAAGTTTTGTGGAAAATGCATATAATGTAAAAACTATATATGGATTTCAAAACTTTTTGTACAAAAATATATCTTTTAATTTCATTTTCTACAAACTTTTTGAAGTCCTTGTTTACACACATGGGTAATCCAAGAGTGGCACAGTCCTTCTTGTTGGAGGCTGGTGGCTGCGGGGCGGCGGGGCAGGGTGGGGGAGAGTGTTGGAAACAATACCACAGGGATCAAGCTATTAACATTTGCTATCATCTTTACAAAGGGCTCAGCATCAAACTTTCTCCAGTTAGAATCTGGTTGAAAGGGAAACTTTATACCACACTGAGCACAGCAAAAGCCTTATATATTAAATATTTTTAAAATTTCTGTATATAAAGTAGAGGGCATTGTCTTCAACGTGAGGGGGGCCTGTTGCACACTCTATTCTTCTAACAATTGATTCAGTATGCACTGATTCTGATGTTCACAGTTAATCTTCTTCAGCTGTTGCTGAGGAAGTTTCTGGTTTGGTTTGTGTTACATTTGGCAGTAACTGGGCAAAGCAGTTAGTGTCCAATATTTTAAAATATGATGTGGAACAAAGGATTAATTTTTCTAACATATAAATCAGTGAGGAAAAACACATAACCTAATAGATAAATGGTAAGAGAAGGTGAACAGGTTACATAAAAGCATTGAGAATGATTAGTTTAATTTATGATAAGAGAAATGTAGATTAAAACTACACCAAGATACTTTAAAGATAAAATCAACAGAAAAAGAAAAGTAATTCAATATATTTAGGCAAGGATATGCAGAAACAGATACATTGTTGGTTAGAGTATAAACTGATATAATCTCTGAGAAGGCCATTTGGCAGTATCTATTCTTTGATCTAGAAATTCTATGAAATATTTAAACTTCTGATATACTCTCATATGTGGAAAATTATCTCTACATAAGCCTATTCATTACAGTTTTGTAATAACAAAAAAATGCCTACCATTCGGCAACTGGTTAAGTAAAATTCTGGGAGAAACATTAAAAAGTTATAAAAGTAAAAACAATAGAATGAAGAATCCCTTTATGAACTTAAGTAAAATGGCATCCAAGAAACGTCAGTGAAGAAAGGATCAAGGAGGGAGGTCCGTGTGCACACAGAGCTTCTGGAGGCACAGGAGAACACCGCTTTTGGAAGGAGCTTTTCATTCTCTCTGTGATTTGGTATCTTTTGTGAATGTTGCAGTATGCTTGCTGTCTTAACTACTTCAAAAATAACTAAGAAAAAAAACACCCCCTCCACTAATACGACTTCAAAAACAGGGAAATTAAAACAGGTCTTTCCCTGTGTGTATTGGGCCAGTGCTTGAGATGCCTGTATCCTCAATCAGAGAGCCTGGGGTCGAGTTCTGGCTCTGCTTCCAATCTGGTTTCCTGCTATGTACGTGTTGGGAGGCAGCAGATGTGGAACCAAATCCCTGCCACCAATGTTGGAGAGCAGCGTGGAGCTCCTAGCTCCTGGCTTTGGCCTGGACCAGGGCCAGCTGTCACAGGCATTTACAGGGAACCAGCATATGGAAGATCTCTGTCTCTCTGCCTTTCAGTAAAACAAAACAAAACAAAACAAAACAAAACAAAAAGCAGACCTTTTTAAGTACTGAAACTCATTGTTTTTATAGTTATACAGTCTTTTTAACTTACTACAAATTATTAAGATTCAACAGCTGGCCATCCCAGAATGTGTATGTCCACAGAACTTAAAGATAGCTAGCTGCAAAGGTCATTCATTAGTCCAGAGACATTGGTACTACTCAGTATTTTTGGAATTCTTCAGGACCTATCTTCACTGGTCTACATGCTCTTCAAGAAAATCAGTCTCCTCACAGGTACACTTATTCTAGTTTTGATTTAGAAAAAAACAGTGTTACACTACTTGGATCAATAATTCTAGTTTCAAATAACTCTGGAAATTTCCAAAAGTCAAATTCACCATAAAAGAAGAGGAATTTGGAGACAGCCAAAAGGGCAGGGAGAGGCTCTGGAGGCCCTTCCGAAGAGGCTGCGCAGTCGGATGCACAGCACCTGTGGAAAGGGGTATGTGCTGAAAAGCAGTGCTTCTCTGGAGTGCTCTGACAGTACAGCTCTGACAAAATTATTTAGTCACTTGCTCAGACTGCATGAGTGTGTGTGTACGTATAAATAGCAAGTTCTGAAACCAGGCAAACCAAGATTGAAATATGGTTCAGGGCATATCAACTGTATAGCTCCAGGCAAGTTTCTCTCTCTCTTTCTCTCTCTCTCTCTCTCTCTCTCTGTATGTGTGTGCTTGTGTGTGTTCCTGTTTATTCTCTGGGCCTTAGTTTTCTAAAAAGAACCAAGGTAGCCAAGTTTTCACCTATATTTTATTCCCCTCCCAAAGATATCACTGAAATAACAAAAGAAATAAAAAGAGAAAAACAAACCCAGAGCTGAAGGAACTATTATGGTAGCACACAAAAAGAATAAAGAATTTCTTGGGGCAGGCATTGTGGTGCAGCAGGTAAAGCTGCCACCCACCATGCAAGCATCCCATATGGGCACCAGTTTAAGTGCTGGCTCACCACTTCCGACCCAGCTCCCTGCTGATGGACTGCGAAAAGCAGTGGAAGAGGGCCCAAGTGTTAGGGTCCCTGCCACCCACCTGGGAGACTCACTTGAAGCTCCTGGCTTCGGCCTGGCTCAGTCCTGGCTATTGTGGCCATCTGGGGCGTGAGCCAGAGGAAGGAAGAGATCTCTCTCTCTCTCTGTAACTCTTTCAAATAAATAAATAAACCTTTAGAAAAAACAAAGTTCATGGAAATATGTATTATCTTTAAAAAAATTTCTCAAAGATAATATCCATGAAAATATTAACTGATGGTGAAACTTCAACTACAGCAAAACAGCTTTCAGCAGAGAGAGGATTTTCTAAGAAGGGTTTTCACAGAAGAAAATCAGAGCAACTGCGAGCTCACTGGTCATCTGAGCGAGTACAGGAACAGGCCAAGGGCGAGCGCTGGGATGATTAAAGGATGACTGAACAGCTGCCACCAGGCTCTGCTTGCGTGCAGCTGACCTGGCATTGGCCCCTGGTGTATTAAAATGGTGAGGAGATGACTCAAGGTGGGAGCTCTGCCCAGGGAATCTCCCAACATGGGTGCTATGGCTGCCACAAGGGATTTCCCCACCAGCAAGTTCCATTCCTTCTCAACAACAGAGACAAAGGCTGTGTATAATTAGAACTCGCATTCAGTGCTGGGTAAAAGGCCTCTATTTTAAAGAAACATTCTAGCTACCAACATGCTTCCCATTCAATATATGGAGACCCAGCAAAATTCAAACATTCAAGAAAAGCCAACAGCAGGAGAAATCATAAATTTAAAAAATTTAACAAAGAAAAGAACTTTTTTTTTTTTTTTTTTGACAGGCAGAGTGGACAGTGAGAGAGAGAGACAGAGAGAAAGGTCTTCCTTTGCCGTTGTTTCACCCTCCAATGGCCGCCGCGGCCAGCGCGCTGCAGCCGGCGCACCGCGCTGATCCGATGGCAGGAGCCAGGAGCCAGGTGCTTTTCCTGGTCTCCCATGGGGTGCAGGGCCCAAGCACCTGGGCCATCCTCCACTGCACTCCCGGGCCACAGCAGAGGGCTGGCCTGGAAAAGGGGCAACCGGGACAGAATCCGGCGCCCCGACCGGGACTAGAACCCGGTGTGCCGGCGCCGCTAGGCGGAGGATTAGCCTAGTGAGCCGCGGCGCCGGCCCAAAGAAAAGAACTTTGAAGAAAAAAGTATTAGCACAGAAAATGGATAAATTCTATAAACATAATAAACATAATCACACAGAATAAAACCTATTACAACCTTAAAAAGTAATAGATTCCCAAGGGAAAAAAATTCTAGAAATCAGCATGGCAGCCATGACGAAAATGACTCAATAGTCTGAAGAGCAGAACAGGTATATTGAAGATTCAGTTTTGATCTGGAAAACTGAGCCCGTAGATTCTCTCAGAATTCAGTGCAAAACAGCAAGGGGGAAAAAGTACAAGAGAAAAGAAAAGTAGCATGAAGGACAGAGCCTAGGGTGGCAAAGTATGATGTGACTGAATTATCCTACAGGATACATCTGCACTTGGCACATCAGGTCGAGATTGAAGACTACAGTAAAGAGGCTTGATTTTTCTAGGTGGGCAGGAGTTAAGCCACAGGCCAGTCAATTATAGATTCTGGTTCTAGTAATAGGTACTACTAACTCATGTCTCTTGGATTCTTCCTGTCCATATCTAAACACTGTAGACTGACTGACTACATCTAAAGTCCTCTCAACCCATCTCGGTATCTTCCCCTCTGTGTTTCTTCCCCTTTGCAAACTTAGCAGAACAAAGTGGAACAGCCTGGCCTATTTACATCTTTTCCTATATGGAACTGTATCAGGAGGATAAACCTACAGAGGGACACAGAGTCAAAAAGAGCCATTTGCCTCAATACAGACTCTACAGAGACAACACCACAATGCCACAGACTTATAGAACTAGAAAATGCATTTCATAGCTTTAATTACTACTTTTATCAAATTAACATATGTGATTAACAAATACAGAACCAAAAGGCCCAGAATGTCTCAACATTTCTGATCCTTTCAAAAGAGGCAACCATTCACAACTCTTGTACTTACTTTCTTTGCCATTTCCTACTTATTTCTCCATATGCATATGCTACTACTTTTTGATATCCCAATTTTGATAGGTGAAATCTGGTCCCTCCACACCTACCTCTCTCTTACTACCTACTTGGCTCCCAATTTCCTAAGAGAGATCACAGTTTTACATAACCTCAGCAGTTAACATTTGGAATCTTATGGCTATGCACTCACTGCTAGATCGAATTATACCCTATGTTCAAACTCCCTTTCTTAAACCATATTTTCTTTCTCCTGGAGTTAACAATTATAGTTTGATTTTTTTCACTTATCTGCTTTTCTATGGAAATTTTAAAAATAGTCCATTATTTGATATACATTTATCAATATTTTCTACAAACTCAACATCAATTTCCTTTTTCACCTGGAGACCTCCATTCCAAAACTCAGGCCCCGGCGATGGCCCTATGCACTGGCTGCTCTCTAGCCTCGCTGACGAGCGGTCATTGCTGGACTCCCTGTCACACCTTTTGCTTCCTCACGATCTTGCTCTCTTTCCTTGTTTTTGGTGTTCCTGTCACCTGAGGTACATCTTTCAGGACCCTGGACACCATGCAAATATTTGAGTCCTTGGATATCTGAAAATGTGTGGTTTGTTTTTTAAGATTTTATTTTTTATTTGAGGGGCAGAGTTACAGAGAGAAGGAGAGACAGGGGAGAAGAGTCTCCCATACTCTGGTTCACTCCCCAAATGGCCACAACAGCCAGAGCTGGGCTGAACTGAAGCCAGGAGCTTCTTCTGGGTCTCCCATATGGGAGCAGAGGCCCAAGCGCTTGGGCCATCTTCTACTGCTTTCCCAGGCCATAAACAGCGAGCTGGATTGGAAGTAGAGCAACCGGGACACGAACCAGTGCCCATATAGGATGCTAGTGCTGCAGGCAGAAGTTTAGCTTACTATGTCATGGCACTGGCCCCCTGAAAATGTTTTTTATTCTACCCTCACAACTATTAGAAATGTAGATAATTATCGGTTGGAAATTATTCTAACCTCAGATGTTTCTAAAATGAGTTTCACTAATGTTTAAGTTATACACAAAAAAGTACCCATTTTAAGTATATGGTTTGGGGCTGGCACTGTGGCAAAGTGGGTTAAAGCCTTGGCCTGAAGTGCCGGCATCCCATATGGGCGCCGGTTCTAGTCCCAGCTGCTCCTCTTCCAATCCAGCTCTCTGCTGTGGCCTGGGAAAGCAGTAGAAGATGACCCAAGTCCTTGGGCCTCTGCATCCACGTGAGACCCAGTAGAAGCTCCTTGAATCTGCACAGCTCCGGCCGTTGCGGCCATCTGGGAAGTGAACCAGCAGATGGAAGACCTCTCTCTCTGTCTCTATCTCTCTCTATAACTCTGTCTTTCAAATAAACAATAAAATAAACCTTAAAAAAAGTGTATGGTTCGACAAATTTTGACAAGGTATAAACTCATAACTCTCTACCTTAATCAAGAAAACAGAAAATTTCTATCATGTCTTATGTCCCCTCATATTCCTTGGCTTTCAATCTTTCCTACCTCATCCCACTCCTGGCAACCAATTACCAGATTTCTATTCCTAAGGTATAGAAACTTTTAGCTTGGAACTTAAAAAACAAAACAAAACAAAACAAAACAAAACAAAAAAAACACTAAACAAAAAAGCCTTATCTGGATATTTCCCCTCAGCATCTTTTAAAGAGTACTTCATGCATATTCTATAGTTCCTTCCTCTACATTTCTGAGCAGGATTGCATTTTACAAATACATCATTCACTGCTGACGGACATTTAGGTTGCTCCAGTTTGGGACTATTATGAATAAAGTTGTATGAACATTATGTGGGTCTTTTTATGGATATACACTTTTTCTTTTGGTTTAATAGCAAAGAGCTGAATTGCTGGGTTACATGGTAAACAAATGTTTTCTTATTATTGCTTTAAAAATTCTTTGGGCCGGCGCCGTGGCTCACTAGGCTAATCCTCCGCCTTGCGGCGCCGGCACACCCGGTTCTAGTCCCAGTCGGGGCGCTGGATTCTGTCCCGGTTGTTCCTCTTCCAGGCCAGCTCTCTGCTGTGGCCCGGGAGTGCAGTGGAGGATGGCCCAAGTCCTTGGGCCCTGCACCCCATGGGAGACCAGGATAAGTACCTGGCTCCTGCCATCGGATCAGCGCGGTGCGCCGGCCGCAGCATGCCGGCCGTGGCGTTCATTGGAGGGTGAACCAACGGCAAAGGAAGACCTTTCTCTGTCTCTCTCTCTCACTGTCCACTCTGCCAGCTCTTTATCAGATATGTAGTTTGCAAATACAAATTAAGAAATATTTACTTTGCTTCTGATTTCTGGAAGTGATTATAGAGAATATAATTTCCTTCTTAAAAGTTTGTAGACCTTGGGTCTAGACTAGTGATTTCTGTCTTGAAGAATATTATCAATCTAGTTCCTTGAAAATGGTGGTTTTTACAGAACAGAAGGTTTAACTTTTAATGAAATCCAGTGTATCAATTATTTTTTCATAGTTAGTACTTTTTATGTCCTATCAGAGTTTTGTGCCTATTTCAATAACAAGTATTTTTTCTTAGATTTTGGTTGAAAATTTTATGGTTTTAACTTCCAGATGTTACATTATTGTTTGTTGAAAACACTATCGTCTCTATTGAATGACCTTAGTGTTTGTGTTAAAAGTCGATTCATCATGTAAGTGTGGACCTATTTCTATATTCTCTATTCTGCTGCATTAATCCGTATGCCCATCTTTATTCCCAAACCACAGTCTTGCTGATACAGCTTTATAGAATAACTGAAATCAGGTAATAGAAATATTCAAGTTTTTTTTTTAAAGTGCAAGTCAGGACCTTTGCATTCTCAGATAAACTGGAGAGGACGCTGCCAGTCTCTACTAAAATGCCTGGTAGGGGTGGACCTTGTGGCAAAGTAGGTTAAGCCACAGCATGGGATACCCACTTCCCACACAGGAGTGCTTAGTTCTAGTTCCTGTTATTCTATTCCAGACTCAGCTTCCTGTTAACGTACATTCTAGAAGGTAGCAGCTGATGGTTCAAGTAATTGAAAACCTGCCACCTTTGTGGTGTGGGAGACCTGGATGGATTTCTAGGCTCCTGGATACAGGATATACTACCTGTCCCAGCCCCAGCTGTTGCACACATTTGGGGAGTGAACCAACAACCGGTTCTCTCTCAGTTGCTCTACCTTTCAAAAACAACAAACAAACAAACATTTGAAATGCACGCAGGGACTTCAAGGGGAATTCCAAGTCCATGTGAAGCGTCCTTTCACATAGTGTCTTTTCATATGGCCATCCTTACTCTCTCTCGAAGCCGTGTAGTTTTCGGTGTAGGTTGCTGCACAGACTAGTCTAACATTTACATCTTAATTTTTTGTGTAAATTGACTTTTTATATCATTACCCAATTGTATGTGGCTAGTTAGTTATATAGAAGTAAAACTGATTTTAATATATTTCGGCATGGATTGTGTGACCATGCTAAAAGCTTTCCCCCAATTCTTAGGATTTATCATATATAAGATCATGACCTTTATTGAATATTTTCTTTTTTTTTTTTTTAATTTTTTGACAGGCAGAGCGGACAGTGAGAGAGAGAGACAGAGACAAAGGTCTTCCTTTGCCATTGGTTCACCCTCCAATGGCCGACGCAGCCAGCGCACCGCGCTGATCTAATGGCAGGAGCCAGGTGCTTCTCCTGGTCTCCCATGGGGTGCAGGGCCCAAGGACTTGGGCCATCCTCCACTGCACTCCCTGGCCACAGCAGAGAGCTGGCCTGGAAGAGGGGCAATCGGGACAGAATCCGGCGCCCCGACCGGGACTAGAACCCGGTGTGCCGGGGCCGCAAGGCGGAGGATTAGCCTAGTGAGCCACGGCGCGGGCTTCTCATTATATATTTTCACTGCATATTCTTTTTTGGTTTGTTTCTTTTACTATCTTTCAAGTTGCAGACTTTTCCCTAAAAGGTTTTTTATACATTAAACTTATTTAAAAGTTTTTGATGTAACATTTAAAATTCACATTATAATCAAATGTTTAACAGTACTGCTTAATAAAAAGTAAATAAGGGGCCAGTGCCGTGGCTCACTTGGTTAATCCTCCGCCTGCGGCGCCAGCATCCCATATAGGTGCCAGGTTCTAGTCCCGGTTGCTCCTCTTCCAGTCCAGCTCTCTGCTGTGGCCCGGGAAGGCAGTGGAGGATGGCCCAGGTGCTTGGGCCCCTAAACCCACATGGGAGACCAGAAGGAAGCACCTGGCTCCTGGCTTCGGATTGGCGCAGTGCGCCAGCCGTAGTGGCCATTTGGGGAGTGAACCAACGGAAGGAAAACCTTTCTCTCTGTCTCTCTCTCACTGTCTATAACTCTTCCTGTCAAAAAAATACTTTAAAAATAAATAAATAAATAAAAAGAGCTTTTTAAAAGAAGCAAATAAAACCTGTAGTCCAGCAGGAAAATAGGCAAGGGCTGTAAAGAATAATCAGATAAAAAATGTTCAACTTCACTCAAATAAATTTTAAAATAGTCAACAAGTCATTAAAACTATAGAAGCATATAATTCCTACCAAATTGTTCAGCAAAGATTTAAAACAAAGTTTGACAAAATACTGTATCTGCAGTACAACTGATACCCACAGGCATGCCTTCCCTTCCCTCTCCCTTTCCTTCCCGTCTTCCCTCCTTCCTTCCTTTCTCTCCTTCCCCGCCTTCCCTCCCTCCCTTCCCTTCCTTTCTCTCTTAATTTTAGGTCCCACATATAAGGGAGAACATCTGGTGTTCGTGTTTCCATGTTCCAATCTTCATGGGCGTGTCTGTTCAGCCAACGTGCCTGAGACACGGACTGGGAGGATGCAGTGCGAGGCTTGTCTCTTCCGGTAGCCACCAGTATTGGGATGATGAGATGACAAGAGGGCTTTGCACTGCAGGGACCATCGCTCACACATTCCTATGCAGACATCTTTCTGGCCACTCACTGTCTCCTGAGAAAACTCCCCCAGTCTCCCAAATTAGATGGGGAAGGGGACAAAGATGCCAAACATCAAAATGCAGATGTCCATTCCACCTCTGCAGTTTTGCACCTTACTGCTTCCCCCACTGTGACTGACAGTCCCAAGTCTGGAGTCTCTCAGTCTCAATTACAAGAAAAACCTGAAGTCATTTCATCTGATTCTCACTGTGGAGACAGAGAGAGCAAGGCCCAGCACACTCATTGCCGTGGGATAACATGGTTAGTGAGTGGACAGTGTGGGCTTGAATCATGCCTCCCGATTTCTCCCTTGGAGCTCTGCTCAGCTCAAACACTGCTTACAGACGTCAACAGTGCTGACGCAGGATTCCTCCGTGCAGCTGCCTGAAAAGTCCTAGCAAACTTTCAGGAACTGGGTCAGGACAGCTAAAAGCTCCACTCAGACTGAAATAAATTAAGTCCACATCTGATTGCACCAGAAAAACGACCGGGCTGAAGTCAGGAATCCAGATACACTGTGAAACTGAGCTGGTCAGTTTCCTTTCGTTTCAAAGTCACACAACAGAATTATCACCAATAGTTTGTGTCACTTCAAAATTTGAGGGGTGAAATATCTTCATGAATTTGAAGAATTACGCTATCAAACTGCCTCCTAATTAGAAGAATACTAACCTGGGTTAGAACAATAGTGACATATTTTGACACAATGCTCCTAAGTAAGACTTCATGGAAAACTCCTTCTGTCAGGTAACATGTATTGCCCTCGGAAAGGAATTCCATTATCAAGAAAGTCAAAGAAATCTATGCTGGTTTCTTCAATTCAGGACTTCTCATCACCTCTTAGGCATTGTGAAACTTCAAAGGGGGGGTACCGGACGTGCGGTGTTTGCCCAGTGTGTTCTCACACAGAACCCTTTCTATTTTCCAACTCAGACTAGTGTTCAGAAAATAAAATCTGACACAACACTGTATTTAAAGTTCTCTATGGGACATTTCAGATAAGAACACAAAATTGCTCTCCTTCACTTCAACTGCTCACCTTGACATTAACAACAAAAGGGTGGAGATTATGCTACAACTCAAGATTTACACAATGAGTAAACAACTACTTAGTTTGTTTTAAGGTGGCATTGCTGAAAACATATTTCCCTCTTAATAAACAAAAGGCCTATGCAATAATGGTGAGAGAAAGTGCTGAGCCACATCACCACTACACATTGCCAATGAGGTACGTCCCCGACACATACTGGTGAGCCTGGAAGTGGGTCTGGCAGTGGTGGACTGCAGCGAAGCTGGCAGGATCTCCGATTTGATGGTTACACTGGTGACCGCACCATCCATCCTGTCTGGCTCACACAAACCTGGCAACTGTGCTGCCTTCTCCAACGTGGGCAGTAACTGATCAAACTGGTCAAGGTCAGCTGTAAACTAAGAATGAAAATCAAAGTTAGAAGAAATATACTCTATGCTTTTACCTGAAACAATGCAGAAAAAAAGTTGCTCCTTTAAACTCTATGAATTAAGTATGACTATGAGAGAATGAAGAAAGATGAAACAATTAGAATAATTGGGGCTTCTATGAAATTATTAACTATTCCACTAGGACAGAAAAACCGAATGCTTACGATACAGTATTATCATGCTGGAGGATATGAGGCAACAGATAATATTTATCTAATCCAATCTATCGCAGTATAAAATGTATGTATAGGAGAAAGGCTGGACTGGAAAGAAGTGTCAGGTGTACAACGAAATGATGAGAGCATTATGGTTGATTTTTTCTGTCATATTTTTTCAAAATTTTGTATAATGACTTACTTGAAGCTTCCACTGATGTAATTTTTTCCTATATCAGTTTCAAAGATCTCAGAAAGGTCACTTCTCACTCTAAGCATATAAATAGTACAATAAACATATCTTCTGTAATGGGTTGTATACAGAAAAAAACTGGCATTTCATAATATTCCGACGTCATGATTAATTTGAGATAATTAAAGAGAAAATGTCTAATAGTTTGGGTTTTACTTAATCCAACAAAAGTATTTGTTCTAGAATTATATGTAGGTATTTAAATGTCTGACTTTCAAAATTACCTTCCTGAGGTTTGGGACACAATTGTCACTGTAGTACTAATTAATTCATTTTTGTTGCTGAATAATATCTCATTAAATGAATGCTTCACAATATAATTATTTATTCTACTGTGGTGGATTTGGGGGTTGCTTACAGTTTTTGGCTAACATAAATAAAGCTGCTATGAATATTTCTGAACATGGTTTTTGTTACACATATGCAAAAAACATTAGCCATAAAAGAAATGATTGACACATTTACGTATAATAAAATGAAGAACTTCATTTCACTCATCAAAAGTAACCATTAAGAGAAAGAAAAGGCAAGCCACACCTGGAGAAGACATCTGCAAATCCAGCCACGATACATCAACAATCCTTACAACAACAGTCCTTAACCAAGAGACACCGCACTAAAACAATGGGCAAGAGACCAGACTGGGCAATTTACAGATGTCCAAGTGACCAGTGAACACTTTTCAGGGGGATGCAAATTAAAACTACGAAATTCCACTAAACACACCCTAAAATAGTTAAATTTGAAAATATGAACTATTAGTAAGGATATGGAAACACTACAAGGACTTCTGACAAAAAACTAGGAAAACTGGCATTATTTACTAAAAGTTGAACATAGGTATATCTTACCAGGTATAAACTTGGCAGAAATGTGGGTACATGTGCAAAAAAACAGCTGTTACAGGATCATACACAATGGCAATATGTCATACCACCTTTACTTTAAAAGTTAATTTAAAAGAGAGTTTTAATGCACTTATTATTTAAAACTGTTTTTTCTATTTTCAAAAATATATATAGTTTTGCAGTAGTAACACATGTAAATAAAGAGTTGGAACAGTGCTACTACAAATAGCAAATAGGGTGAGGAGAGAAAGGAGCTAACTAGGGCTACTTGGAGAAAGTTCTATGGA
This sequence comes from Oryctolagus cuniculus, assembly GCF_051225735.1. Lineage (NCBI taxonomy): Eukaryota > Metazoa > Chordata > Mammalia > Lagomorpha > Leporidae > Oryctolagus > Oryctolagus cuniculus. The sequence goes on from NC_142868.1 coordinate 182,814,051, forward strand.
GATATTATGGGAATCGGCTTGTGAAGGATGAGAAGTTCAGCAGGCACAGAGAGAAGAACAAGGCAGATGCTTAGAAGAGACTATTCCCAGGAATGGCAGAGGTTCCCGTGTGCCTAGAATGCAGTATGCCTAAGGGAGGAGAGAGATCTTTGTGAGATGAGAGCGGAAAAACAAGGTGATCAAAGAAACTGAATGGGGGTGGGTGTGTGACAACGCAGCTTAAGTTACTGCTTGGGATGCCTGCATCCATACTGGAGGGCCTGGTCTGGGTTCCAGCTATTTCACTTAAAACCCAGTTTCCTACTAATGCGCATCCTGGAGGGCAGATGATGGTTCAAGTACTTGAGTCCCCGCAAACCACATGGAAGACCTGGATGGAGTTCTGGACTGGTGGCTTCAGAGAGGCCTAGTCTTGACTTGCAGGAATTTGGGGAGTGAACCAATGGATGGAAGTTGCTCTAGGTCTCTCTATCTCTCTATCCTTCAAATAAAATGAAAAAAAAAAAAAAAAAAAAAAAAAAAAAAAAAAAAAAGAAAAGAAAAGAAAAGAAAGGAAGATAAATAAAGAAAAGGAAAGAAAGGAAGAAACTGCAGGAGTATGCATATTCAATGTGACTCCTATTTCAGGATGGAGAGTCTGCTGGAAAACTGCTTTGTAAATACACTGGGAGTTATTTCACGAATGTTTATATCCTGTCTGTATTTTGTATTGTGAAAGCTCTTAGCCATGATGGACCACATTTTCTGCTTTCCTTATATTCCTTCAGTGTCTACAAGCCATTATTCAAGAAATAAAGCTGTCTGTTCATTTTCACACCATCTCAGCCATCCTAAATACAGAGGTTCCTAATCCATAACAAGTTATGGGAAGATTTACTTTTATTTCCTTCTGGTCCAGGGTATTATATAAGAGTATATAAGGATAATATGTTGCGACCGAGAACATTCTAGCCCCTAGTGTCTGTGGTTAGACTCAGAGGAGAAGGAAAACAGCCTTAGAAAATGCAGAGCCAGGCTAGATGCCTTTTCTACCTCCGCACACTTCTCTCCTGCTTCGCTTACATCAGAGATTCCCAGACTTAGTTTTCTGAGGAGCTTCTTTAAAATACAAGTTGGATTCAATAGGTAAGGCTGGGAGCAGACAAGTATTTTTGACCATTTCCAAAGACTTTACAGAAAGAAAGAGAATTTCCTTTCATAGGAAGGAAGGAAGGAAGGTGTAGGGGGAAAGGAAGGCAGCACAGGACACTCCACCTTTTAGAATGCTGCATTAACACTGCAGGCCTCAGGACCTCCCAAGAGAACTTCCGAGGGCACCTGTGATTTTTCATTGATACTAACCCCTGAACAAATGCCTAACAGGAACAGGGCAAATCTAAATCTAGTCTACTGTGGGAGCAGAATGGAGGAAAACCAAGAAATCGAGGAGTGCGCATTCTGTGAAGCAAGGAGTCGCCCACCTGGGTCTGGGACTCCAGCTTAATCTCCTCAGGGGCAGGTTTGGTCATCGCGGCTGGGTTTGTGTTACAAGGCTCCATCTGCTCTTTCTTCTCCACTTTCACCTTTACGTCGTCCAGGCTCAGGTTTGGAGTTGATCTTAAATCCTTCTCATCTTTGTCTAACAGGTAGCGGAGGAGCTGGTGGTCTTTCGATTCTTTTTTCTTGGAAGCATCCAGTTCTAGTTTGATACCAGCGCTTCCTTGGGCCTGCCCGGTCACGGACACACAGGCAGATGCGCTGTCCTTTTTGTCAGGCTCCACAGACAGAGTGGTGATATCGGAGGGGCTCCCCTCCTGTAAGAGTCGGTGCAGGATTTTGTGCCGCTCTGTCAGGGAGCTGTGAGAGGAGGGGCAAGAACCTCCTGAGGAGTTGGCAGAGCCAGAGTTGGAAGTGCCAGAGCAGGACAGCACATCTTTGCAACTTGTGTCTATGTCGGCATGGCGCAGCTGCTGCTCTGCAGTCGTCGTCAGAAGCTGGACTAGTTTGTGGCTGGTCTGAGCGTATTTGCTGTCTCCATCTGAGAGTCTGTCACTGTTATGTAGAAGTCCTGAATCCAGAGGTTTGCCATCACTGGAGCTGTTGTCAGACTGAATCATCTCGTTTAAAATGGATGCAATCTCTTTGTTATCTTTGGACTCAGCTTTTGCTGGTTGTATATTTAATCTGCTAGGTGAATTCTGTGAGCTCATCTGCCTGAGAACTGGAGAATTGGCAGAGAAGCCGACAGAGTTACTGGGTCCTTCATTCATACCCTGTAAAGATGGTACTGGGATGTTCGAGTAAGACCGGTTACTATTATTACAGGCACTACTTGTCATGCCAACTGGGGAGTTTAATGATGGAATATTAGGAGGAAATGAATTGTTCGGCATCCTGGACCTTGTTGTCAATCCAGAAGAGACCTGTCTCCTTGGAGACATGAACTGTGCTAGGGATATTCCTGTACCTTCCATCGGAGAATTATTGAGGTTTAAGGAGGGATTACTGCCCTGGGAACTGGCCTGTCCCTGGTTTAAGGCAACATTGGCTACAATCTGATTTCCAGGAGAGCATCCAAAACTCCCTTGGCTGTTGCTAGAGTTACTATGACTGCTGCTATGAAGGTCTGAGCTCTGTTGGCGGTTTACTCTGGCGGATACCATGTTGCTGTTAGATGGTGGCAAGGTGGATGAACGGGCCACTCCATGAGCTGGAGAGATACTAGGATTGACCGAGGGGTTTACTCGGGGAACTGACATTCCAGAATTAGTGTCATCTTGAGGAGAAAGCCCACTGTGTTCCCTAGGGGAAAAAAAAGACATTATTCAAATGTCTTCACTGGTTTCCATTGGAGTATTTTTATGATATTATTTTAAAAAACCCATTAACCTCATCAATATTGCATGCAATCATGTACATATCATTTTTACCCGATCAAATTAAAGCATGGACTGTCAATACCATTATGAAATATTAGCACCGCATAACAGGAAATAATGCTGTGGACCCTTAAACTGGATAATGGTCTTAGTGATACGAAAAAGACATGTTTCTTGGCCTTTGAAAATATCCATTATATGTATGTTTAAAGCTTTCTAAACTTAAGACAAACAATTAACATTACAAAAATACTTTTGGTTGAAAGAGAAACTTCCCGCACCTTTATTTATAAAAGCACTTATTCATGACTTTCCTGTTACAGCTTTTAAGTATTTCAACTCCAAAGAGGAAGATTGGGTAAGGAAAATACCGTGTTACTGATGTAAGAATTAAAAAGGGTGATATGCAGACATAGCAGATGTTTTGAAAGGGAAATCACAATATGGAAAAAAAAAGAACTGTGCTAATTCCACTCACAAGCATAATTTAAACTAAAGTCAGGAAAAAAAAAACCAGAATACTGAATTCAGGTTTTTACTGAGTTCTTTACTCAAATTCATAATTATGACAACTGATTTGTGACTGGCATTACCATGTTCCGTTAAGCAAAACATCAGATGAGGAAAAGATGAAGTGAGGGAAATGTCTTTGTCTTTAATGCTAAATTTTAAACAATGGTAAATGTAGGCTTTTGAATAAGTAAGTCATAAGATTAGAGAATAATCCATGAATTCACCACATATTCCAGTGTAAAACACATTTAGAAAGGGGAAAATTAGAAGAAATGATATTCAAAAATGTCAAGCTGACAGCTTAATGATTTATAGTTTCTATGAGAAACTGTCAGCTTGAACTCAGGAGCCATCAAGTTTTCCCTAATGAAAATAAAGCACTTTTAGAAATAACAAAGCTAACAAATCAGAAATCTTCTTTAAGATCTCTAAGTTCATAAGGAAAGTTCTTTTTGGATTTACTTCCTAGCACACACATTTTCAGCTTCACCTTGCCTGTCTCTCTGGATGAACAATAAAACTATTATGTGACAAAATTATAAAACCCAATATGGATATATAGATTATACACTCATCATACTAGTTTTATACCTAATTTTAGTATTTGTTTTCTAGCCATCAAGAGCATAAAAATTTTCTCTAAGAGGAGAAATGTGAACTGACTTATTTCATATGAAGCTCTCCAAATAAGTAGTACCTGTCGATGATATGAATTCCCATGATGAAAGGTTGCATGTCTGGACTTTGAGGGTAGCAAAGTTTACACTTGGTGTGGGCGCTAAGCATTGTCCCATCATTCAATATGAATCTATAGGATGGGCTGGAGGCAGTGCCACGAGTCATCACTGTTTCAAACAAAAGAGAAACCTAGTTAAAATTCTGACACTTGATTGCTGGGCAAAGGAGAGTTACCAGGCCTTAACTACCTAGAACTTCATTTTAAATGCCCTCCCCACTGCTGCCTGATCAGACTCAAAGAAAAGTTCAGTCAAAGTAGATATCTTTGGGGGGAAAATGATTTCAGTCAATATATCCCACTTGATGACCAGCTTTAATTCATCCTAATTGAATGGGTGCCTCCTCAAGTTACAAGCAAAATATCAACCATAATTTTTTCCTATAAGGGGGCAACTCTTCAAATTTATTAAGTCTCCTTTGGAAACACCAGGAGGTACTTTTCTCCCCTTCACTCTCAGTATTATCTTTGATAAGTTTTGCTTTGTTGTTGTTTTGCTAAATAACAGTCCTATTGAGATATAATTCATATACCATAAAATTCATCCTCTAAGTTTTGACTAGTCTATTGAGTTCCTAAGCAAATGTACAAATTTAATTTTTCACTCAGAAATGTGAATCACTAAGGTTCTATTTGGTAAACTATTCTATTCATATATATATTATTTTTAATATTTGAATTTGTGAAGTTTAATATCTAAATTAAGATAAAGCCAATGATTACCAACATAAGGAACAATAACTAGGTTAAAGCAGTCAACTAATTTTATAAATAATAACTTACGTTTGTCTTAAAGCTTTATTAAGAGCAGACAAAATCTTAACCATATAGGCGTTTATTAATATGTAACAGTTATACCAGAATACTGAGCTATGATACTGATGTTTTAGTAAAACAATAAAATTTTAAGAAACACTTAACAGATCCAACTATATCAAGGTTAAAAATTATATCTACTAAACACATGAGTTATTATCACAGATAGTCTATAACTTAGCTTGTAAGACATGTTAGTCCCATTTTTCAAAGACATTTCAGAAAAGGCTTCAATGACACTTTAAAGGATATGTGAAAGGCTGAAAATGATTGATCATTAAAAAATTTTTGAAGCTACATGTTACTTCAAGAAAAGACAAACTTTATTTTATTATCTTGGGATTCACTATCAAATGAAGAAGGCACAGTAAGTTGTAAATCTATACCATAATAAATCTGCCTAAATACCAGAACCAGGATACAAACTTAATTGAAAGAATTAAGACTTACACTCAGCCAACCACATTCTTTACCCATCTGACAACTTCACCTAAATCACTTCCATACTCTGGTTCATTTCCCAAATGACCACAACGGCCTTCCGGGTCTCCCATGTGGGTGCAGGGCCCCAAGCACTTTGACCATCCTCCACTGCTTTCCCAGGCCATTAGCAGGGAGCTCAATTGGAAGAGGAACAGCCGGGACCCAAACTGGCGTCCATATGGGATGCCGGCACCACAGGTAGAGGTTTAGTCCACTATGTCATAGCACTGCCTCAACCCCCACTCCCCCACTGGATCTTACACAATGCTCTGCAATAAAATCACCTAGTAAGTACTGGCTGGCTGACCCTCAACTTGAAGCTAACTAGGTTCATAAACCAACTGCTGCAACTTTTCTTAAAAAGGATGTATTTTCAATCTTAGCTATATTCTTGAATACATATATGAGAGTATTATATCTCAATTTATGTTTTTGCTCTTACGGGAATCTACAGTTAATGCTGTAATGAAAATTAATGAAGGAAAATTTCTTGATTTTATTGACAAGCCCTATAATGTGAGAAAGAACTACAAACTCAGGCTAACACAGGAACGTCAATATTTAATGCAGATTATAGAAATATCAACAACTCTCAGTTAATTATTCTGGCTAAACTTATAGGGCTATTATCAAAACTAGTAAAACTTTAAATATCTGAGGAACTTTGTATTAATTTAATACTAGGAAATTATACTTTAAATTCACTTTTGGATGATAAAGTGTAGAATAAGAATCAATGTAGTATAATTCACATAGTCATGCTTTGAAATGAGAAAAAGGTAGTATTTACTAGAGTAAAATTTCACTTAATTAGAACCCAGCAAGATTCTACAGGTAACTAAAATTGCGCTAATTTCTCATGAAGAGGTAAATACAAAAACAGCAAGAATTAATGGAAAGACTAATGGTCTGGGATCCAGGATTGACCTCCGATTTTGTCATTTAGAAGTTTAGGATTTAATGCTAATTAATCTTTGCCCATCCCAGAGTACTCATCACTAAAATAAAGCCAGTAGCTGTGAGATAGTATCTAGCATGGAGCCTGGTGCATAGCAGCTACTGGATAAACACCAAAGAAAAGAAAAACAACAAATAAGATGCTTCCAAACAAATTCAGTCAATTCCCAAACACCATTTATACCAGTAACTTCAATCCTCTATAATAATCACTGACAGCTTGAATTCAGAGATTAGTAAGGTTGCCACATTCTTTATAGAGTTGGTTGCATAAACATTTACTTGGCACACCAATTTTTCCCTTAAGTGGGTTTCATGGTTTAGGTATGGAATCTCATTTTGACCACAGGTCCAGGCCTTGTTTTCTGATCTAGTGTTGCCAGCTACACAGACAGTATTTTAATCTGATTCTTGTGTCCATTTCTAAACTTTTTTAGATCTTAGTGGGGAAAGATATTATTATTATCCATCCAGGCTTTTATTTATATGCACAAATACATCCCTAGAAAAAGAATCCTAGAATTTTCCTTTTTATACATTTTCATCTTGCTTCTTCACAGTCCATGATGTCAAGCTGAAATTGTTAGTACAATGGGATGGGAGCAGATTATCCTGCTATTTTTCTAGATCTTTGAGTTGCATGTTGAATCTGGGGCTGATCACTCCACACTTGTTTAACCTGCCTGTGAGGTTCACAACAATTCTTCCAGCCCTGTGATATGAATGATTCCGAGTCTGCCCATGGAACCATGCTTCATCATCATAGCTAGAAGAAACCTGATGCTGACTCTGGACCACGGCCTAGTGAGAACCTGGCGTTTGCCTCTCTTTCAGCATTGTTGCTCTTGAGAACACTGGCCAGGACACGCATGCACACCAGGATGGTGGCACTGGAAGCTGATGGGAAGAGTAGGGAGGGATACAATTGATACCCCAGGAATCTTCAAAGAACCTTAAATATGACCACTAATTTCATTTTGTTTTCTCCCTAGAATATGCCTCACTCAACAGAGCTACATAGCCAAGAAACATTAAATTTTCACTAGTCACAGCAGGTACAGGAGAACTACCTGGGCTTTTGATCCCTCTGAACTTGGTGCTGAGATAACCACAAATAAGCAAGCTTTACTCCTGTTAATTAAATGAACAGATATAAAAAGTATGGCAGGGCACTATGGGTCAATGCTGGTAGAGATTTCTTCTTGTTGGTCTTTCCCTAGATATGTCCAGATTATGCAATTAAAAAAATTATTAGGTAAGGAAAAAAGTTACTCTTAGATGTTCTACCTTTTTTTTTCAATCACCAATGAGCAAATTTTATTCAACATATCAAGATTTTTCTAAGAGGAAAGTAAACTCATATTTTAAATGTTTTTAACGAAGTTTGACATAAAAAGATTTCAGCTAACTCTGTTTCATGGACCATGGAATTAGCCACATTACACAAGTCTCAAAGAACATTCTGGTTAATCATTAATACAGGTACTTATGTTTTATAGCAATGTTCTAAAACATCTTGATCCTATAAACTTTGAATTCTGACTTGTGATATTTCTTTAAAAAATGAAAATAGCTTTGTTTTATGATTACAAAACATTAAGGTAATACAGAGAATAAAGAATAAGTAATCTGTAATTTTCTCACTCAGATAACCACTGTTAACATTTTGTTAATCTCCTAATTGTAGAAATAAAAAGATGTACAAAAGTGAGATCATAATATACCAGTATATACTCGGGTTTCTAGCCTACTTGTTAATGTAACAATGTATCATGCACATTTCAGAGATTAGAAATGATGAGCTATCACATCACTGTAAACTCAACTTTTATAAAACTAGTTTCTAGGCTAGAACGGTATAGTCAACATTTCTCATAACCACTAACTATTCTTCCTAAGTGCTGGTATAGAAAAAAGTATTCTGTAGAAAAAATAAATCTGACAAAGTTTAAAAGGCACCTTTATTGTAGAACTTCCCAGAAACAAATACCTTAACTACGTCTCATGAATTCCTGAAAGCGGGAGACAGGAGCGTGTAATTAAGCATGGCATGCCATTTCCTCGTAAGAGCTACTTAGCCGCCTGTGCACCCTCGTTCTACGTTTGCCAATCTTCAGTAACTGGGTGTGGAAGCCGGAATGTTTCGGACAAATTTACCTCAGCAAGAACTGTGGGAAGGATTCAAACATGGACTTTTCTTTAAAGTCATGATTCTTTTTTTTTTTTTTTTTTTTTTGACAGGCAGAGTGGACAGTGAGAGAGAGAGACAGAGAGAAAGGTCTTCCTTTTGCCGTTGGTTCACCCTCCAATGGCCGCTGCGGCCGGCGCGCTGCGGCCGGCGCACCGCGCTGATCCGATGGCAGGAGCCAGGAGCCAGGTGCTTTTCCTGGTCTCCCATGGGGTGCAGGGCCCAAGCACCTGGGCCATCCTCCACTGCACTCCCTGGCCACAGCAGAGGGCTGGCCTGGAAGAGGGGCAACCGGGACAGAATCCGGCGCCCCGACCGGAACTAGAACCCGGTGTGCCGGCGCCGCAAGGCGGAGGATTAGCCTAGTGAGCCGCGGCGCCGGCCCTAAAGTCATGATTCTGAATTGAACAGAATCCAGAATCCTTTACCAAACCATATATACTTGTATGGACCTTCTAGTTTATGAAGTTTCTCAAATGCTCCTAATGTCCACTTCCCCCACGAGTACATCTAAGAGTAACCTTTCACCTCACCACAGGTCTCAATTAGACCTACAGCTTTCATCTAGGTCATGCTGAGTACTCATGCATATTTCTGACTGCAATGTCTTTTCAAATTTCACTGTGCAAAACCAAGTAGTTTACTTCCTTTAAAAGCAGTTCATTAGCTGTCTCTGTTAAAGTAGCTAAAAACTAAAAATGTTAAGGTATATTAGGATTTTATATGAGCTGTTGCTTTAAAAAAGACACTGGGCAAGGAAAAAACAGGACAGATGGAGGAAAACTGTTCTTGCCTAAATATCAATCACTACAGAAGTTTAGACAAAATCAAGGACAGAGTAGAATAATTTATTATTACTCTTCATTTCTCCCCAATTTTTAAACTGACAGATAAAGTTATGTGGATTTACTGTGTATGAAGTGATGTCTTACAGCACATTTATACTGTGGAATAACTAAATGCAACTACTACACACGCGCATCATCTCACATGGTTATCTTTGTGGTGAGAATTCTTCTGGCATTACTCAAGAAGACACTATGCCTTCATTAACTATGGTCACTGGGCCGCACAATGAAGCTCTCAAACTTCCTCCTCCTATCTAAAAGTAATTTTGCATCCTTTGACTATGATCTCCCAGCAGTTCCCCTGCCTCACTCCCTTGGAACCACCATTCTATTTTCTATTTCTGTGAGATCAACGTTTTGAGATTCCACACATGAGTGATATCATGTGGTTTTTAACTTTCTGTGCCTGGTTTATTTCACTTATCATAATGGCCTCCAGTTTCATCTGTGTTGTTAAAAATGACAAGATTGCCTTCTTTTTTATGGCTGAGATATTCCATTATGCACATATACCGCATTTAAAAAAATTCATTCATCTATTGATAAACATATAGGTTGATTCCAACTATTGGCTATTGTGAATAGTGCTACAATATAAATGTGGGAGTCCACATATTCTTTTAACATACAAATTTAATTTCCTCCTCACTTTATATATTGAGAGATTCATTACTTATTAAGCTTTAATCTACTTTGTAGAGAATTGTAACTGTTTAGAAACACATTCCTTAAACTAGATGTTTTGTCTTGGTGAAATGTGTATGAATTATAGGCAAAAAAAAATTAAGTCTTTTAAGTAAAGGCTTGAGTCTCAATTTAGAAGCTTAAGGCAAAAAAATAAATAAATAAAGAGCATCTACTATATACTACTTCAGTGCTTCAGGCAGTGAGGGAAGACAGTGCTCTGAATCCCAAATCTATGCAAAAGTAAAGTGCCACTCTTGATAGAGGAAGTCAACAGAGCTGGAACTCAATTGGGAGCTCAGTTACCGTAATGGTCTCCAGACCTCAGTGCACTTCAGACTGCCTAAGGAACTTAAAAAAAAAAATACAGTCTTGGCTCTAAGCAATGAAACACAATCTTGGGAGATGGCACGCGTTTAGTAAAGAGCTTACTAGAGAATTCTAGTTTGTAGTAGGAAGCTGCCCCAGAAGTATCTAGGACTTACGTAGATGGCTTCCTGAACAACAAAACAAAACAAAAAAAGTCAAGCTATTTCACTCATATACTACTGGGAAGCAAATGACCTAAAAATGTAAAGAATGGAAAATCATCTGTAAACTTAAGAAATTTAATGTTATGGGGGAAAATGTTAAAACTAAGAAGAATTATGGAATAATGAAAAATACTTAAAATAGTTTTTTTGGGAATAGTCATAGGTAGAAGCTGTTATCAAAGACATAATCTAATTAGAGGCTGCAGAATAAATTACATTGGAAAAGGATTAGGCTACTACAACCACATGACAATATAGATAAAGTATGTCAAAATTCCTTATTTCTGAATACTGGGGAACTTTCAGATTTTCCTTCTTAAAAACCTTTCCCTGCCTTTCCTATAACACTCTTACATTTCTGAAGGGCATGGGATAATACTGGTTTTATACTCCCATAATACTTACTGAGACATAGAATATATTTTTTGATTTAAAACTTCAACCTGAGTTAGGAGATCCAGGTGCCTGCAATCATTATGACGCACACATGAATGATATGGATCTCTGTATTAAGCAGAAGCCGTGTGACATATCTGTTCTGCTGGGAAAGATCTTTAAGATCCCGACAAAGTATCATATTCTCTCTAAGGTCATCCTTGAATTTCCAAGTCATAACTATTATTTTTGTTCTTTAGTTACACCTCTATTAGCGCCCATGTCATACTAACTTTTAGAATTGTTATACATATGTGACTTTTTCAAAAAGTTAATTCCATTTTCCCATGAGTATTTTGAAGTACCCTCATTTTTTTTAAAATATGAATTCCTATGAATGCAAAACCCTGATTCTCAGTCATAGCTGCATCTTTGGCTCCTTATATGCATAGTGTTCTATGTATGTTAGGAACTTGATACATGTCTGCTGAATGAATGAATGAATGAATGAGTGACCATCACATGACATCCTGGTCTTTAGAATGTGCATCCCAAATTTCAGGATCCACTCATGAATTACTTTGCTTACCCATTTCTTCCTTTCCTAAAGCTGATTGTTGCAAAAACCATAATTTGGAGAAAATACTTATTAAGCTATAAGTTCTATCCAAAATATTCATTAATAAAAAGAAAGGTTAAGGAAAATAATCGAGAGAGAAGATGTTACCTTCTTGAAAGAGTTGTCTGGCGTAAGATGGCTCTCTGCCCTGAGGTTGGAAAAAAGCGTAAATGCACTTTCTCACTAAATCTTCCCAGCCAGTTCTGCCAGCAGCTCTCAGGGAACTGGTATCAATAGAGATGATTTTACCTAGGTGAAGAATGAAAAGCTTACATTTATGATGCCCTCTGGATATGATCATTCATACTTGAAAACTAACAACTGTTAAGAATATTCTCTATTTCACTCAATAAACATAAGCACCGAAAAGCACTATTAATATTTAATACATGTGATAAAGGAGTTTATTAATAACATGATAAAAAAGCTGTTTTGGTTTTCGAGTGTGTTATGCAGCAGAATGCCATATTCTAAAATTCAATTCCAGTCAAGTACTGAGGCCACACTGCAACAGTCTGAAGCTGCTGAGATGAATACAGTTCAAACTCCTCGGACTTGTTCTTTGAATCCTGCTCTCTCTGCACTAACAGGTGACTGGATTACTTATTGAGCAGCAGTAATGAAATAGATTAGTTGTTTAATTTCCAATAACTAAGTGAAGAGACCTGAGAAGTAAGTGAGGCATTCCTTTTATATTTCATTTTGGGCTGTAGTCAATACTAAAAAATAAGCAGAGTGAAGGCAACAAGTTTAGTCAGAAAAGGTAAGAAGAGTAAGATTTTCTAGACATTACACACACAGAACATATATACGCTTTCTAAACACTGGGAGTAATCCGCTATTGTTACATTAGAATACATCTCTTGAATGGTTGTTAGGAAAACTCAGGAAAGCTGCTCTTCAGTTAATCAGAGGCCAATTAATCTACTTCGTGATTGTTCAAGCTTGTTCTATTATATGTTTCATGCAATCTTATACTCACAGAAAACAATATAGGTAAGTTACACATAAATAAGGAATTACACTATTAAAATGAAAAGCTGTAACCCAATTTCAAAAGCTGATGTTACCAGTATCACCCCATTACATGTGAACGCCTCCCCTGTCACATTCTCCCTCATTGCAATGTTCCCTTCTGATGGGCATCTACATTATTCCCAGTTTTCTGCCACCGAAAGCAACGCTGTTATGAATCTTTCACACGTTTCAAAGGCCCATGTGAGAGTTTCTCTAGGGTGTGCACGTAGAACAGAATTGCTGCAGGGCTAAGTTCTGTGAATGTTCAACTTCATAAAATTAACTTAGACTTCTTTCTAGTGTTTCCACCACCTCATGCTCTCATCAGCAATGAATGAATTACTGTTAATCTAAAATTCTTTCTATCACTTGGTATGCTCAGACTTCTTTACTTTTCTCAAATTAGTAGGTAAGAAATGGGATCTCATCATGGTAAATTTGTATGCCCTTTCCAACACCCACACTGTAGATAACTGATACCACTTCACCTTCCTGGGCTCAAGGGCTCAAAACCAGTTCATCAGACAGGCCTTTGTTGACCAGCTGATTTTAAATTATCTCCTCTTTTACACCATCTCATCTTTTTCATCATAAAATATACCCCAATTTGTAATTATTTCATTGATTTTTGCTCACCTGTATGCACAACAACCAATCACATATAGCAATAGGTACTTCTAAGGATCCAATAGTGCGTGTAAATATATTTAAAGAAAATGCATAGAGGAAAAAAGAAATAGCCAAATGCATTTAAGCATAATATCAAAACCATCATATTCTTTTCTGCTTTAAGTAAACATGGATGTCGACATGCATTTACTTATCTATATCTGCCAAATTTCATTAACAATTTCATTTCATGATTATGAAAAATAATTTATAATCAGACATACAAATGTTGTAAATGCTATAAAAAATGTTATCCCAGGACCATGCTTATGATAATGACTACAGCTTCGAAAATGTACAATATCAAGACTATCATTTAAAGTATTTTCAGTTTAAGACCAGGGAGCAGAATCTGAACATAACAAAGCATCAGGACCTCACGTTTGTGGTAGAGCTGGCTTTAGGGCACAGTCACAGAAACACCCTGAGTGTTGTGGTTAGTACCTGTAGTATCTTGCTTGGTCATAAAGGATTCTACACCCGTAATAGTTGGAGGCCGAGGTAATCGTCGTGCAATACAAATCAAACATGATTGGAAATCTGCTCAAAAAAGAATGGGAAATGGGAGAAAAGAGTGTAGAAAACAGTTTGCCATTAAAGGTTTTTACAAAAAGCATACATACTGCAAGACTTAACATAACACTAATATGAGATAATAGTATAAAAAAATAAAACTGCTGGCAACCAAAAATAGGCAGCTCCAGGTAGAGAGCATCTTGGTATATTCCTTCCTATTAGATGCTCTGACATAAATCAGAGGAGACGAATACTGATAACAACTAGACGTGGTCGTTTGGGTTAGATTTAAGCAAATACAATGTTTTTAAAAATACAGTTTCATAGTCCATCTCCTATACTCATCGATACTTATTTTTATAATCACTGTGTCAATAATTATCGTATTAAAAAAACCTCTTCTGAAGAAGCATTATTTTGTTCTTGACAGAGGACTTTGTTTTTAGGCTATGCAAAAAAATCCCATTTGAAAATTTTGTTCTGAGGAGGCTACACATATCACCCAACTAAAAAAATTTTTTTTTTTTTTTTTTGACAGGCAGAGTGGACAGTGAGAGAGAGAGACAGAGAGAAAGGTCTTCCTTTTGCCGTTGGTTCACCCTCCAATGGCCGCCGCGGCCGGCGCGCTGCGGCCGGCGCACCGCATCGATCCGATGGCAGGAGCCAGGAGCCAGGTGCTTTTCCTGGTCTCCCATGGGGTGCAGGGCCCAAGCACCTGGGCCATCCTCCACTGCACTCCCGGGCCACAGCAGAGGGCTGGCCTGGAAGAGGGGCAACCGGGACAGAATCCGGCGCCCCGACCGGGACTAGAACCCGGTGTGCCGGCGCCGCTAGGCGGAGGATTAGCCTAGTGAGCCGCGGCGCCGGCCTAAAAATGTATTTTAATCAGGGGTTAGTGCTGTGGCATAGCGGGCTAAGCTTTTGCCTGTGGTGCCAGCATTCCATATGGGCGTCAGTTCAAGTCCCGGCTGCCCTTTTTCCAATCCAGCTCTCTGCTATGGCCTGGGAAAGCATAAGATGATGGCCGAGGTGCTTCGTCCCTGCTTGGGAGACCTGGGAGAAGCTCCTGGCTTCTGGCTTCAGATTCGCCCAGCTCCAGCCATTGTGGCCATTTGAGGAGTGAAACAGTGGATGGAAGATCTTTCTTTCTGTCTCTCCTGCTCTCTGTAACTCTACCTCTCAAATAAATAAAAAAAACTTTTTAAAAAATGTACTTTACCCATGTAGTCTGGGCATGCATATTTTACAGAGTCTCCAGCTGACTGAGATCTCCATTTCCTTGTGAGTCCTGCTACAGCCTTTTTTTTTTTTGCAACTGATTAATTGCTTGTCTATTGCCTTCTTGGTTTTTACTCCAGTTTCTCCCAATTTGTAGTCTTCCTAAATTTGGCTCATTTTCAGTTTACAGGGAAAACCCTTGCACTGCCACACTTTTAACCAATTCCATATTGATACCTTGTTAATATTAGAGCTTGAGTTATCTTTTCATCTGTTCACAAGCTTTCTCCTTATAAATTACCTCCTGCAGCATGAAACACACCAACAACATTCTCTACTGTTCCTTCACTCTGAAGCTGAAACTAAAAATCATAGCTGTTCAGCAGCCTGCTGCATCTGGCACATTTCCAGCTGGCAGCAGTTGGTTACATCGCTTATTTCTAGACAGCAAGTTGGTCTGAATGATTTGGCATTTTACTGGGATTGCCAGTATAAAACGGAGAACTTGAGGGTATCTTAAAGGAATGATTCTAGATGTTAGTAACTGTTTTTTCTTTTTAAGTGTTAAGAAATCAGTAGCAAGTTGAATGGCTACAGTGATACAAAACATAGTAACCAAAAATACTACCTGAAGAAGCAGTTTAAAATCAATTACCTCTCTGTTCTATAAAGTCATAGAAAAAGCAAACACTTTAAAATAGCTCTCTGCTTTACCTTCTCCATCCTCTTGAATTGACTTTGGCTGTGACACAGTGAAACACTGCATGACTTCATACCGCTGGCAAGCTTCTTGGTTCTCAGTGCCTGGCTCATCTGGAGGGTGAATTAGCATTCTGCAGTTGAAAGTATGGCTATTTCGTCGTGCTGCCTCTTGAGGCCAAGGAACTCCATTTACTGGGAAAGAAAAATTGATTATGTGCCTGTGAATAAGGTGGAAAAGCACAAGCTTGGAAGATACAAAGACATACTTTAAGTCACCTGCTTAATTAGATAACTGGATTAAAAGACAGCCTGACCTTTCAAATTGTCCCAAAGCAACAGGATACTTAGTTACCTTCCTTAGCAAATCTAAATGTCTACCAACTAGAAAACTGTAGTAGTTCCAAGAAAAGGTATAAGGTCCCCCCCCCAAATACCCCCACCCATTAATATTCTCTATAAACAGAGACAAAAATTAAACACTCTATTAAAACACACTATTTTCCTGGGGCCAGCGCTGTGGCGTAGCAGGTAAAGCAACTGCCTGCAGTGCCGGCATCCCACATAGGTGCCGGTTCGAGTCCCAATGTACCAGTTTTTTTTTTTTTTTTTTTAAGATTTATTTATTTATTTGAAAGTCAGAGTTACACAGAGAGAGGAGAGGGAGAGGGAGAGGGGGAGAGAGAGAGAAAGAGAAAGACAGAGACAGAGACAGAGACAGAGACAGAGAGGTCTTCCATCCAATGGTTCACTCCCCAGTTGGCCACAAAGGCTAGAGCTGCGCCGATCCCAAGCCAGGAGCCAGGAGCTTCCTCCGGGTCTCCCACATGGGTGCTGGGGCCCAAGGACTTGGGCCATCTTACACTGCTTTCCCAGGCCATTGCAGAGAGCTGGATCAGAAGTGGAGCAGCCAGGACTAGAACTGGCGCCCACATGGGATGCTGGTGCCTCAGGCCAGGGCATTAACCCGCTGTGCCACAGTACCACAGTGCCAGAGCACTGGCCCCTGCTTCACTTCCCATCCAGCTCTCTGCTATGGCCTGGGAAAGCAGTAAAAGATGGCCCAAGTCCTTGGGCACCCACATGGGAAACAGGAAAAAGCTGCTGGCTCCTGGCTTCGAATAAGCCAGCTCCAGCCTTTGCGGCCAACTGGGCAGTAAACCTGCGGATGGAAGACCTCTCTCTTTCTCTGCCTCTTCTTCTCTCTCTGTGTAACTGACTTTAAAAATAAATAAATAAATAAATCTCTAAAAACAAAAAAGCCGAAAAATCCCACATTATTTTCTTCACAATTCTATTGCAGCTAATGAGCTTTTCTGTTTGTCTCCAGTTACACTTTGGCAATGAAAAATGACTCAAAACCATAGGTCCTCTGTTAAGCACAGGTGCAGGCCTGACAATCAGATTCCTACACACAGGCTTTGTATGCACGTGCATCTTCTGAAGGAGAATATTCAGTTTCTCAAAAAAGTCTGCAACTCAAGAAAACATCTACAACAGTTAGAAAGCAATCCTGTTTTCTTATACTTGCCTTTCCTCACACTTCATTTAACTAGGATTTTTTTTTATGCCTCACTGCCTTGAATACAGTGAATAATCAATAAGCTAATATATAGGAAAGTATGCTTAGAAAGAGAAATGCTACTTGACGCAATATAAGAAAACTGAACTCAGTTATAGAGAAAATTGTTTCAGAAAAGAATCCACAGTGGTATGACTTCCCAGTCAATGTGTTATATTTGTACCATGGTGTTCATGAGGTAGTTGGAGGATTTTGGGTGGCTGTTGTTGCTTTAAACAAATATTTTTGCATTTTTCCTCATTTTATTTGAAAGGCAGAGAGACAGAGATGGAGAGAGTCAGAGACACAGAGAGATGGAGGGACAGACGGGGAGAGAAGCTCACCCGCTGTTCACTCCCCAAATGTCTGCCGATAGCGGGGTGGGACCCGCCTGAAGCAAGGAGCTGGTCCTCCAGCAGGGTCTCCCAAGTGGGTCGCAGGAACCCCAGTACTTGAGCCATCATCTGCTGCTTCCAGGGTGTGCAACAGCAGGAAGCTGCATGGGATGTGAGAAAACCTCCAGTGGAATCAGGCACTCCGATATGGAATGCTCACTCTTCACCAGGGGCGTGGGGGAATGTACTAGGACTGGAACCAGGCACTCCAATATGGGATGTGGGCGTCCCAAGTGGTGACATAACAGCTGCGCCAAACACACACCCCCTCCTAAAGAGTTTTGAATAACATTTTATGTGCATGTCTGGTTCAGTTCTGTAGAATTTCTGGCCAAGCCCTTCGTCCTCACTTTTGGAGACATACATGTAGAGGCTGAGAAGTGGAAGGAAAGGGGGGGAGCACAAGGCAATCTACATTTCCTTTTCCTATATTGGATACACTGATCGAGCTGCCCACTCCCTAGAAAGGTTCTCCAACTAAAATACATGGACCCTATGATTCAAAAATGGTTTCAAGTTTGTGTTTATAGCTTGGTTTCAATGACATCTACCCTGGTCTATTCAGTTAAAATACAGTTGCAACTTTCTAAAGGTATTTGCAAAGAAAGCTTCTAGCTAAATGTTGCTAGAGAAAATTAAACTAAATATCTAATGGTACTCAGTCCAGCTAGAAGGGTAGGTATAAGGAGCCAGGAGAAAGAGACACATAATGAGGGCTAGAAAGGCACTGCCTTCAAGTTTAATCTCATGACCTGGTACAGGGGTCATTTTATCTGAATTATAAGAACTTTTTTTTTTTTTTTTGACAGGCAGAGTGGACAGTGAGAGAGAGACAGAGAGAAAGGTCTTCCTTTGCCGTTGGTTCACCCTCCAATGGCCGACGCGGCTGGCGCACTGCTGATCCGATGGCAGGAGCCAGGTGCTTCTCCTGGTCTCCCATGGGGCGCAGGGCCTAAGCACTTGGGCCATCCTCCACTGCACTCCCGGGCCACAGCAGAGAGCTGGCCTGGAAGAGGGACAACTGGGACAGAATCCGGCGCCCCGACCGGGACTAGAACCCGGTGTGCCGGCGCCGCAGGTGGAGAATTAGCCTAGTGAGCCACGGCGCCAGCCGTAAGAACATTTTTTTAATAAGTGAAAATAAAATTGAGACTTGACAACCACAAGTAAATCAACTAAAGTAATTTGATGACAATTTACATGTCAATAATTATTTCCATAAAATAACAAAATAATAATTAACAGCAAGATCAGTTCTAAACAAATAGACTCCTCTAACATATGTGCTATTAAATATTTCAGGTGGTGTTTCTATATTTCTTACGTCTTATAAGACTATTTAGATTTTGTTACCCAAATACTTTATCATGACAGAGCTTCTAACTTTTTTGAACCTAAATCTTCTACGTCTTCTATCTAAAACAGTAACTATTGAGATAAACTATCATGAAAAGAGACAACAGTATCACAAATACAAGGCTCTGCATTTTCTGTGATATGGAAAAAAAAAGGAC
Source organism: Oryctolagus cuniculus (assembly GCF_051225735.1). Lineage (NCBI taxonomy): Eukaryota > Metazoa > Chordata > Mammalia > Lagomorpha > Leporidae > Oryctolagus > Oryctolagus cuniculus. The sequence continues at coordinate 182,833,250 of NC_142868.1, forward strand.
AGATCTAGAGTACAGGGATAAAGCTTCTGTGAAAAATTCACGATTCTATGTGGGGCAGGGGACCAGCTTAGGTTATCTAGCTGGAGTTATCGAACCTTTAAACAATTGTTTTGCTTAAGTCACTACTATTCCTTTCTAAAAAGATAAATGCCACTTGCTAATGTTAAAAAAAAAAATGGGGGGCCGGCGCTATGGTGCAAGTGGGTTAACACCCTGGCCTGAAACGCAGGCATGCCATATAGGTGCCAGTTCAAGTCCCAGCTGCTCCACTTCCTATCCAGCTCTCTGCTATGGCCTGGGCAGCAGTAGAAGATGGTTCAAATCCTTGGGCCCCTGCTCCCATGTGGGAGACCTGGAGGAAGCTCCTGGCTCCTGGCTTGGGATCGGCACAGCTCCAGCCATTGCGGCCAATTGGGTAGTGAACCAGTGAATGGAAGACCTTTCTTTCTGTCTCTTTCTCTCTGCCTGTACTTTGCTTCTCAAATAAATAAATAAACCTTTTAAAAAACTGCCTTAATAACCTGTATGAATATAACTAAGGAGCATATTATGAAAGGACAAGATTGTCCTATTTTGACATCAATTTCTAAGCTAAAAACATAAAGCAAAACATCTAATAGTAATGAATAAAACATTATTATAGATCTTTCCTTCATCAAATGAAAAGCTCCAAGACATTTAGATAAAATCAATAACAGTAATAATAACAGCTGAAACTCTAAGGGGATTCAGCCAGGAAATGTGCTAAGCACCAATTACCTCTCAAGTGTCCTTGGTCAAGTGTCTTGTTTGAAGCTACACATCCCAAAGTGGTAAATCCGGAACATAATATCCATGCCTATTTTATACCTAAAAGCCTATGCAAGAAACCACTGTGGTGCCTCTATCACTTAAGATATAAATGACATGAATTTATGAAAAGGATTTCTTTTTTAAATTTCATTTTTTGAGCTGGAAGTTCCAAGTTATTAGAATTTCACAAATAAGCTGAAGTTCATTAATATCATCCTTATTGCTAGCCTTCCACAACATACTCTGTCTAAAACAATATGTCCCAGAACAAGTATAACCATACACATTTACTATTCTGGACAAAATCACCGTTATCAGCTTCCCAGTATTCAGATTTTATTTTTGTTTAAAAAAAAATGCCACAGTCAAAAAGGTATGGATTTTAAATACTGTTATCTTCTAAAGTAGTAAATGCAAAAGCAATGTTTATGCAGTTTGATTCTTAATGTTTTTCTTCAAAATTCTTCCTCATTAATAACAAGTCAGCAGTAAGAAGGGAGGAATGCGTTCAGCCACTGGGCTGCTGGGGGACCCACTCCAGATGCGAGTGCCTGGTTGAGTCCCAGCTGCTCCACGCTTCTGATCCAGCTTCCTGCTGATGAGCCTGCCAGGCAGTGAATGACAGCCCACGTGCTAGGGCCACTGCTGCCCACATGTGAAACCTGGATAGAGTTCCAAATTCCTGGCTTTGGCATGACCTAGACTTGGCCATAGCAGGTATTTGGGGAATGAATCAGCAGAAAGAAGATTTCTCTGTCACTCTGCCCTTCAAATACATATATATATATATATATTTTTTTTTGACAGGCAGAGTGGACAGTGAGAGAGAGACAGAGAGAAAGGTCTTCCTTTGCCGTTGGTTCACCCTCCAATGGCCGCTGCGGCCAGCACGCTGCGGCCGGCGCACCGCACTGATCTGAAGGCAGGAGCCAGATGCTTCTCCTGGTCTCCCATGGGGGTGCAGGGCCCAAGGACTAGGGCCATCCTCCACTGCACTCCTGGGCCACAGCAGAGAGCTGGACAGGAAGAGGAGCGACTGGGACAGAATCCAGTGCCCCAACTGGGACTAGAACCCAGTGTGCCGGCGCCACAGGTGGAGGATTAGCCTATTGAGCCATGGCGCCGGCCTAAAATACATAAATTTTTTTTTAAAAAGCTTGCAATTAATTAAAAAAAAGACAATCTTTTGAATCATGTATATAAGTGACATGTTTATACATATATAATGATCTTAATATCTTCTTTAAATTGTTCCTTGAGTTTCTGAATCTTGATTTTTTTAGAAGCCGACAATATAATACATATATCTCTTTAAATTCTTAAAAAAAGATTTATTTGTTTATTTGAAAGTCAGATTTACAGAGAGAGAGGGAGAGACAGAGGGAGATCTTTCATCTGCTGATTTACTCCCCACATGGCTGCAATGGCCAGAGTTGGACCAGGCCAAAGCCAGGAGCCAGGAGCTGCATCTGGGTCTCCCACACGGGTGGCAGGGGCCCAAATACTTGGACCATCTTCTGCTGCTTTTCCTAAGCCCATAGCAGGAAACTGGATCAGAAGTGGAGCAGCTGGTACATGAACCAGTACCCTTACAGGTTGTCAGCCTCACAGGCGTCAGCTTTACCAATGGCACAATGTCGGTCCCTCTCTGTGATTTTCTAATAATTTGTTGTTATAATAGAGGGTTAAATACAGTTACCATAATGTATTTTCTCCCAAATTCTTCTTGGAAATACTTGAAAGAAGGTACTGAGGGCTGGCGTTGTGGCGTAGCTGGTAAAGCTGCCACCTGCCATGCCGGCATCCCAAATGAGAGTGGGCTGGAGTCCTGGCTGCTCCACTTCTGATCCAGCTCCCTGCTATTGCCCCTGGGAAAAGCAGAGGAAGATTTCCAACTGCAGTGGGCCCCTGGCACCCACATGGGAGACCCAGATGAAGCTCCTGGCTCCAGGCTTCTGCTTGGCCCAGGCCTGGCCACTGCAGCCATCTGGAAAGTGAACCAACAGATCGAAGATCTTTTATTTCTTTCGCTTTCTCTGTCTTTCCCTGTCTCTCTGTAACTCTTTCAAATAAGTAAATTAATCTTAAAAAAAAAAAAAAAAGAGGTATTGGCTTTTCCAAATTGGTAGAGTTGAGCTCTGTCCTCCTGACGGGATGATCTCGTTGGTTCCCAATGGACGACTGACGGACACTGTCAGGCCAGGTGATCTCGGTTGTCACTGAGCATGTCTACTCTACTGCAGCTTACAGGAAAGGCAGTGGTGCTATTTGTAATGTCTCTGTTCTTTTATTCTTTGGAAGAATGAGAGAAAGATGCAGTCCTCCCTTATGTGGAAGGAGGCAACAATGAACTGTCAGACCGGCTGATCGTCACTGTCCTGAAGTGGCCAGGAGCAGGAGCAGCAGCATGTTAACGATCAGATGACATTCTCTCCATGTGTACCTAACTGGCAGCGCCTGGAACACCCACAGTCCTAGAAGTGCAGAACCCTGAGCCACGCTAGGACTGGGTAATGCTGTGGTGCTTCCACAATCACCCCTTTTACAGGAGGAAGAAGGCGGCTCAGCTTTGTTTTCTGTGACCTTAGGTCTTCTCACAACTGGGCAAGATGGTAAACTTAACAAACATCCTGGTGTTCAACATGAGACTAAAATTAAATCAGCTTTTTAAAATGCAAAATATAATTATAATAGCTTAGTTGAATTTACATTAGTAGTTCTTAAAATCTGTGCAATGGTAGAATAAAAGAAATTTAGGTTCAGGGCCAAGGGGAAAAAATCCAAGTATTACATGCAATATCAGGGGAACCTTACACTGACTTCTCTGAATCTCTGTCTCAGCTCCTTACTAGAAGGTGACTAGAACCCTCCTAACCCCACTAAGTAGATACTTTATTATCACAAAGTATCTGCATGAAAAACCCATTTGTGATAAGTTTATCTGTGCAAACTGGTCTTATTTCAAAGCTCAATGAAGAAAAAAATAATGGGAAAAAATAGGGACCAAAAAAAAATCTGAACAGGAATACAAAAATTTTCCTATTTGCCAATAAAATGCATATTATTAAAAAACACAGCCCCTCAGATAGATATGTAGGAGTAAATGGAACTTGGGCACCAAAAATGTCAGTAGGAACTTGAAACATCAAGAAGTAAATAAAATGCTGCTGTTTTGTCACCATGCTTTTATGAGAACTAGAGAGAGGTTTCATAACTCCTAAGGACCCAACTCTGTTCCAAGGCACACGGCTTAGTGAACAGAACAGAGGCCGGAAATCCGACCCTATCCACCCACTTCTTGGCAGTGAACAAGCCATCATCCCATCATACTTGGAACTCTTGAGGAAACTTTTTTTTTAACATCCAAAAACGTTACTTTTAGTAGCACGTAATATGACAATATATTCCTTCTTCCTTCCTCCCTTCTTTTTCCTTCGGGCAGCACAGTGGGAAGGACACACATTTGTCTTTTCCTTAGAATAATCAAAATTGGAAACAAAAGGAATTTCAAGCAGAAGATTCTTATGGCATGACAACTAACTGCTGCCTCCCACTACTGTCTTGAGATAATGGTACAATACAGAAGATGACAGGAATGCTGCCACTAGCTGACAATGATGTTACCCCTTTGTATTTGTATCTGAGGCCAAAATTACATTAGAAATATTGTATTATAGGTTATTGTCTATTACAACATAGCCTATAGTTGAATACATGTATTATAAGAGTATTAATCATATATTATTATGTATAAGGAAAAACTACAGAGTTAGCATTCTTTTACAAAGCAGAGTTCTTACCTAGTGATTTTGGTAGCAGATTCTTCACAAATTCTGCATGATCACCCACATGCAGGATGCTGTAGACACTGGTATTCATCAGTTCCTCCTGATTGTACCCCAAGTAGCTGGTAACATTTTCTGACACAAATACAATTCTCCCTTCACAATTCACAACAAAGAAGAATCCATCCAAAGCCTGAAAAGCCAAAATAGATTAATAGGTTGGGAAATAAATATATACACATCTGTATTTTTAAAAAAATCAGAGAATGTATGCCAAGTTAGAAAAAATGGGAGTTTTAACATTGTGTGTCATCTATGAAGGGGTTACAATTTCTGAACAGGCTCTACGCTCATGTTCCCAGTCAGCCTGAACGAATGTCACCCTGTGAATGGACTGCTCCATTCATTCAGTTGTAGTTATCTCTAAACTCTGTAGGTTAAGACTTGGTATCTGCCCTCATGGAACTCGTATTTCACTGTGAGATAGAGACGTAAACATAATAAAATATCAATGAAAACGACAGCTTCAGAGCTGGCAATCAAATATTCTATGATCACACAGAAGAATGCCTAATTTGGGATCTGAGTCGGGGCACAGGAAGGTTCTTTACAGATCCCTACCAGACTGTAAAAGGCATACAGGAGGAGGCAAAGGTAAAGATGATTGAGGGACGAACATTCTGGGCAGAGGGGAGAGCATGACACCAAAAGGAAAACAATTAGCACTTTGCAGCTGCTGGAGTGTACAGCAAAGGCAGGCTTGTGGCGAGAGACGAGTCAGTAGAGGTGGACCCGTGCTAGATCACCAAGATAGAGCAGGGGCCTACAAGGGAATGAATGTACCTGCACTCCCGGGGGTGCGTAACAGCCACAGGAGTACTTACACGGTAATCTAACACACAAGGAAGAAATTTAGCTTACGAAACACGGGGACTCTGCTGCCTCATTCAGTATAGACAGTCACACATGGCAAACCAGAACCCGGGGGAGATCCAGATGCAGAGGTTGACAATGGCAGGGTGTTGATTTGTAATCTTCTTGTTGATTACAATATAGTATAGCTTACATGCTACAGAATGTACATAAGCAATAAAGACAAGACATCTAAAGGGAAAAATACTTAGGGATTTTACTATACGATGGCAATGATAGCAAAAATCCTTTGCATTACAAAGGTTCCCTTAGTCATCTGTGGCAGAATACTTAACAGGGCTCTTTAACAGACCGATGCAGCACTCATTTTGTTAGATGTCTTTTTAGCCAAGATGATTATTACTGTTTTAATTGACAACATATTTTTGACGTACAAGATGATGTTTTGAAATGCGCATACATTGTAGGTTGGGTAAATAAACTAACACGTATTACCTCATATACTGATTTTTGTGGTGCTGCAAAGATACTTAAACTCTACTGTTTAGCAATTTTCCAGTGTATAATAATGGTTATTTACCACAGTCGCGATGATAGGTCTCTTGCAATTATACCTGCAGGATTACTGAAGTTTTTTGTCCTTTGACTGACATCTCCTCAATCTTTACCCACCCCTGCTGCCTTTGACTTCTGGTAACCACCATTCTCCTTTTTGGTTCTATGAGTCCGATTTATTTAGATTTCCTACGTGAGTGCCATTTTTCTTTTTGTGTCTGGCTTATTTCACTTACATTATGTAGTCTAGGTTCATCCCTGTTGTAATAAATGACAAGATTTCACCGCATTTTTTAAAAAAAAGATGTTTTATTTGAAAGGCAGAGTTACAGAGAGGGAGAGACAGAGAAAGAAATGAGAGAAAGAGACAGAGAGAGAGAGAGAGAATGAATGAATGAATATGATTCATCCATCTGCTGTCTCACTCTCCAAATGGCCACAATGGCCAGAACTGGGCCAAGCCAAAGCCAGGAGCCTGAAATTCCATCCAAGTCTACCAAGTGGGTAGCAGAGGCCTAAGCACGTGGGCCATCTTCCACTGCTTTCCCAAACACAATAGCAGGGACCTGAACTCATGCTCAAAAGGGATTCTGCCATCATAGGTGGCAGTTTAACCTGCTGTACTACAATTCCAACCTGAAGATTTCCCCTTGCAAGGCTGAATAATATTCCACTACACACACACACACACACACACACACAACCTTTTCTTTATTCACTCATCTGTTGATGACCACTTAGGTTGAAATGCAAATCAAAACCACAATGAGATATCACCTCGACCTGTTAGGATAACTATTACCAAAAAGACAAAAGTTTGGTAAGGACATTGAGAAAAGGAAACCTCTGTGCACTGTTAGTGGGAATAAAAATTAGTAACCCATTATAGAAAAAAATATGGAAGCTTCTCAAAAAATTAAAATTAGAACTATTAACTATGACCCAGCAATTTCACCTCTGGTATAAATCCAAAGGAAAGGAAATAGGTGGAAAAACCTGAACACTCTCTTTATTGCAGTATTATACATAATAGCTAGGTAATGCAAAAAATTAAACTTAGAACTGTATTTTTTTAAAAAAGGTCTACTTTATTTATTTTGAAAGACAGAGTTACAGAGAGAGGGAGAAACAGAGAGAGGTCGTTCATCTGCTTGTTCACTCCCCAAATGGCCGCAATGGCAAGGACTAGGCCAGGGCTAAGCCACGAGCCAGGAGCCTCCTCTGGGTCTCCCACGTGGGTACAGGGGCCAAAACACTTGGGCTGTCCTCCACTGCTCCTCCAGGCACAACAGCAGGGAGCTGGATTAGAAGTGGAGTGGCTGGACTTGAACCTAAGCCCATATGAGATGTGGGCACTGCAGGCAGTGGCTTAACCCACTATGCCACAGTGCTGACCCAGAACTGTATTTTTTTAAATATTTATTTATATATTTGAAAGTCATAGTTAGACAGAGAAAGAAGGAGAGGAAGAGAGACAGGGAGAGGGGTCTTCCATCTGCTGGTTCACTCCCCAACTGACCACAATGGCCATAGCTGCACCAATCCAAAGCCAAGAGCTAGGAGCTTCTTCCAGGTTTCCCACAAAGGTGCAGGTACCGAAGGACTTGGGCCATCTTCTACTGTTTTCCCAGGCCATAGTAGAGAGCTAGATCAGGCCAGCATCGCAGCTCACTATGCTAATCCTCTGCCTGCGGTGCCGGCAACCCAGGTTCTAGTCCCTGTTGGGGCGCCAGATTCTGTCCTGGTTGCTCCTCTTCCAGTCCAGCTCTCTGCTGTGGCCCAGTGGACAGTGAGAGAGAGAGACAGAGAGAAAGGTCTTCCTTTGCTGTTGGTTCACCCTCCAATGGCCGCCGCGGCCGGCGTGCTGTGGCAGGTGCACCGTGCTGATCCGATGGCAGGAGCCAGGTACTTCTCCTGGTCTCCCATGTGGTGCAGGGCCCAAGGACTTGGGCCATCCTCCACTGCACTCCCTGGCCACAGCAGAGAGCTGGCCTGGAAGAGGGGCAACCGGGACAGAATCCGGTGCCCCGACCGGGACTAGAACCCGGTGTGCCGGCGCTGCAAGGTGGAGGATTAGCCTAGTGAGCCGCGGCTCCGGCGAAGGAAGACCTTTTTCTCTGTCTCTCTCTCACTGTCTAACTCTGCCTTTCAAAAAAAAAAAAAAAAAAAAAAAAAAAAAGAGAGAGAGAGAGATGAACTGTGTTATTTTCCATTTTTTTTTAAAGATTTATTTATTTATTTGAGAGGTAGAGTTACAAACAGAGAGAGGGAGAGACAAAGAGAGAAGCTGGTTCACTCCCCAAATGACCACAATAGCCAGAACTGGGCGGATCTGAAGCCAGGGGCCAGGAGCTTCTTCCAGGTCTCCCATGTGGGTGCAGGGGCCCAAGCACTTAGGCCATCTTCTACTGCCTTCCCAGGTGCTTTAGCAGAGAGCTGGGTTGGAGGTGGAGCAGCTAGGATTTGAACTGGCACCCATTTAGGATGCCAGTGCCACAGGTGGAGGCTTAACCTACTGTGCCACAGTGCTAGCTCCTGTTTTTGAAATTTATAATTTGTTGTGTGTTCTTTCATATTTGAAAATTCACTTAGTGATATTTTAATTCATGTGTAACCTGTTAAAATTATTCTTTGATTCACAGTTGTTTTCAGTATAATAATTTTACTAGCTGAAAATTAAAAATCAATTCTTTGTCTTTTTAGGGTTAGTTTCAAATGGATGTTTTCCTATCAATTTCTTTTCATTTGAAATGTCTTGGATTTTTCTCATACAATAATAATGAATGCTTATATAAATTAAAGTAGTAGTAGTTGTCGTCTCTGTTTCCAGCTGTGCTGCTTTCATTTTGTGGAGAATCCATTGCTTTCCTTATTGATCTGCATGATTTCTGCAGAATGCACAGCAAGACTAGAATTCAAATGATTACTGTTTTCCTACAGGGACCTCTAAAACCTCAAGGAATTCTATACCTCATAATGCTTCAGTATATCAAATAACTCTACACTCAAAAAACAAACAAACAAACAAACAAAAAACCCAGATTCAATAAAGACTTACTGAACTGAAAGGAAAGACAAAGTTCTGGGGCTAGTTAAAAAACTTAGAGTACTGGGGCTGGCGCTCTGGCACAGCAGGCTAAAGCTCTGGCCTGAAGCCCCGGCATCCCACGTGGGCACCGGTTCTAGTCCTGGCTGCTCTCTTCCCATCCATCTCTCTGCTATGGCCTGGGATAGCAGTGGAAGATGGCCCAAGTCCTTGGGCACCTGCACCCACATGAGACCTGGAAGAAGCTCCTGGCTCCTGGCTTTGGTTCTGCACAGCTCTGGCCATTGCAGCCATCTGGGGAGTGAACCAGCAGATGGAAGACCTCTCTCTCTGTCTCTACCTCTCTCTGTAACTCTGTCTTTCAAATAAATAAAATAAAACTTTTTAAAAAATAAATAAAATGAAAAAAACCTTAGGGTACTAAAGAGGCAGATAGAACTCTTACACAAAAGCTTGAAGGTATGGAAAGACCAGTCTGCTAACAGCCCACAGAGCCGCAGAGATAAACAGTGAGCGATAGCTAGATCAAGTCCAGGGGTGGCCTTGCAGTAAAGAGGCAGCAGGATGGCGGCAGGTGGTGAGCAAGGGTCAGAAATGAGGGTAGAAGTTGCAAATGAATGTAAAGTGCTTTCAACTTACATTTGAAAATTTTTTTAGAAAGAATTTTGTAGCAAACACCTGTATAGCCACTACCTAAATGCTACCATTAACTTTTTTTTTTTTTAAAGATTTATTTGAAAGTCAGAGTTACACAGAAAGAGAAGGAGAGGCAGAAAGAGAGAAAGGTCTTCCATCCACTGTTTCACTCCCCAAATGGCTGCAACAGCTGGAGCTGTGCTGATCCGAAGCCAGGAGCCAGGAGCTTCCTCCAGGTCTCCCATGCGGATGCAGGGCCCAAGCACTTGGGCCATCTTCTACTGCTTTCCCAGGCTATTGCAGAGAAGTGGATCTAAAGTGGAGCAGTCAGGTCTCCAACTGGTGCCCATATGGGATGCTGGCACTGCAGGCGGTGGCTTACCTGCTACCCTACAGTGTCGACCCCACCATTAACATTTTCACTATAGTTGTTACAGCAATCCTTTCCAAGATGCACTCATATGTTATGAAATCAATTTGATGAGTTACAAAAAGAACGTAGTAAAAAAATCAGCACCCATTGCATATGGCAGCTTCCCCTCCCCAGACCGCGGGTGTGTACTTCTCAGTGAGTGGCTTCCATCTCAGTGTCAATGGCTTTTTATATTTTACAATTCTAGAGAATTATGTGCTTGTTCCCTTAATAATCATCATTAAAACCAGTAGTCCAAAGCAAGAAGACACTTGTATAAACTAGAGTGGAAATAAAGCATTTAGATTTTAGGAGAAGTCCTAAGGAGTCAGAAACATGCAGCAGGATGTGAGGGGGTCTGGCTGCGACATCTGTCACCCCACTGATTGGCAGGGTTGATCTGGCTGATCTGGCTGGCTAGGCGTGTGTCCCCTTCCTCCCTCACTGCTCCATGTACGTCCCTCCCGAAGCTGTGAGCTCGAAGACGATGACCTTCCCCACTAGACAAGGACTGGTCTTCAGTGAGGGTACAGGAGTTGCTGCACTCCCCTGCTAGAACCTCCAAGCAAAAACACCCAGCAGCCTGTTAAAGGGGATGACTGGTATGTGCAAAGAAGTAAAGGCATGAAGTTCATGTCTGGTATCATCATTACAGAGATAAAATAAAAAAAGGTGAGGCAATGAGAACAGATGATGTCTGTGGGGCTGGAAAAACAGAGCTGAATTTGACAGTGTCCTCACGTAACTGGTATTGGAGGGAATTATGGCTAACACACAGACAGAGAAGTTAGGGTAATAGGACCAAACATATAAAGGAGCTAGAAAATAAAGAGATCCTTTACAAGTCTGAAGACTTCAGCAGAAAAAAGCATTGAGGAAGGACATGGAGAAGAGAATTTTATTTATACATATATAATTAGGTCTAGAAACAGAAAAGTATATACACCATGGGGGAATGAGGGTGAATGGACCCTTAAATGCAAGTTTTTAAACATTCATGTGAGAGAGAAAGCATTTAAGGCAACAAGCTTACTTGGAAACAAAACAGCTGTGTTGAGAATACAGGGAGTAAACATTAGATAGGAAAGGCAGGGAAAATTATACAGTAATTATAAAGTAATTCAAATTTCTAAGTTTCCGGCCTGGTGCTGTGGCGTAGTAGGTTAAGCCTCTGCCTGAGGTGCCAGCACCCCATATGGGCACTGGTTTGTATCCTGGCTGCTCCACTTCCAATCCAGCTCTCTGCTAAATGGCCTGAGAAAGCAGTGGAAGATGGCCCAAGTGCCTTGGCCCCTGCACCTGTGTGAGAGACCCAGAAGAAGCTCCTGGCTCCGCATGGGCCAGCTCCAGCCATTGGCGACCATTTGGGGAGTGAATCAGTGGATGGAACACCTCTCTCTCTGTCTCTCTTCCTGTCTGTGTCTGTTACTCTGTCTCTCAAATAAATAAATAAATATTTTTTAAAAAAATTATTCAAGTTTCAAAGTACTTTATGAGGTTTGATAGTTAATTCTCTTAGAATATTTATATAATCAATTAGAAAAAGAAAAGTCATAAAGTAGGCTTCGGCTTTTCACTGAACTGTTTAGAATACTTTTTCGTAAATTTCTCATGTTCACTATTCATGTTTAATTCTGAAATATTAACAACTGTCCAACAGTATTCACACCATGCTTTAAAAAACATTACTTTGTTTCTTAATTTGTAGATTGGAAATAAGACATAAAAGAAGATAAAGGAAAAACCAACTGGCTAGAACACAGATTTTAATTTCTGGTTCATGAGAACACCTACCTCCAACAGAAGAGGTCCCAAGGATTCTTTTTCTATCACTCCTTGACTACTTGAAGAGATATCCGATTTCTGTACATCATCATCAGTTGTTGATTTCTCTGTAATAAAGAAACTTTAAAATCACACATCCAAAAAGGGCTCATTTCCAAAAGACAAGTTTATGAAGACATAAATTCATCTAATTTCAGAATCAATACATTTATTTAGCACCTGGGAACTTTCAAGCTTGATCTTCTTTCATGGATGATCAAACGGAACATCATAAAGACCACATAATGTGCCCCACCTCATACGACAATTAGCAGCAATGGGGATTGAATACTGGTGTTTTAGCAGCGAGAAAAGTGCTGCAAATCTATAGCCTTTTCTAAAAGTCCAGATCAAAATTTTTGAGAAATGAATAAATTAGAAAAGAATGATTTTTCCTCCATTTTTGCCTTTTCTGATTTGATCAATTGCTACTGATGAGAGAATAAAAATATGATTCTTCCTTTTGAAAACCCGCAGAAACCTCCTAGCTATTTACATTAATATAATGAAGCTGCTTCAGAAAACTGAAATTGCTGAATGCTTTGGATTTCTTTTGTGGGTGATGATGAAGATCCATATTAAAGTGTCACCATACTTAAAAAATGAAAGTTTTCAATCTACCAAACTAGTTAGTTCATCAAATACCACATTGGTACTATTGAAATTATTGAATATAGAGATTCACTCTTTGCTTTAGAGAATGAAGTATTTAAAATACTCCAAAATATATAAAATTAGAACACACAATTATAAAACCATCATTAGTTTTCACAGATGTTTACATTATTTGCTTCAGTTCTTTCCTTTTTAAGTAAAATGTTGTAAACACAGCTAAAAGCCTTGACTCTTCTTCCTCTACCCCTTTAGAGAAGTAATGACCATTATTCTGAGGCAAGCATATTAATTTTTAAGCACGATTTTAAACTTTCTCTGCAGGTGTATGATTTCATTTCATATTTTAAAGCTTACCTGTATATATAGTCTTTTCTAATTCACTTTTTCCATTCAGTATCTTTTTTTTAAAGATGTTTCTTTTTTTATTTTTTTTTATTTGACAGGTTGAGTTAGAGAGAGAGAGACAAAGAGAAAGGTCTTCCTTCCATTGGTTCACTCCCCAAATGGCTGCTATGGCCGGCTCTGCACCGATCCGAAGCCAGAAGCCAGGTGCTTCTTCCTGGTCTCCCATGCAGGTGCAGGGTCCCAAGCTCTTGGGCCATCCTCCACTGCACTCCTGGGCCACAGCTGAGAGCTGGACTGGAAGAGGAGCAACTGGGACCAGAACCCGGCACCTATATGGGATGCTGGTGCCGCAGGCGGAGGATTAACCAAGTAAGCTACGGCGCCGGCCCCTCCATTCAGTATCATATGTGAGATTCAGCTACACTGAGGTACACAGATTTGATTCATTCAACTGCAGTGTAGTATTACATCACATGAATAAACCCACAGTTGATTTTATCCAACCCTCTACTGATTATAGTACTATAAATTATTTTTAGAATTTCCTCTTTTGTACATGTGTGATAGTTTCTTTAGGGTAAATACTAGAACTGAAATTTTGCATCCATAAGGCCTATGAATCTTTAACATTATTATGTATTGACAAATTGCTCTCCAAGAAGCTGTACCCCCATAACAAAGTGTTTGTTACCTGCATCTCCACTGACAGTTGATTATATCACAGTTTTCTTTCTTTCTTTTTTTTTTTTAAAGAAAGAATTTACTTATTTATTTGAGAAGCAGAGTTACAGATAGTGAGATGGAGACAGAGAGAAAGATTTTCCATCTGCTGGTTCATTTCCCAAATGGTCGCAATGGCTAGAGCTGAGCTGATCCCAAAACAGGAGCCAGCGGCTTCCTCCGGGTTTCCCACACACGTGCAGGGGCCCAGGCACTTGCGCCGTCCTCCACTGCTCTCCCAGGCCATAGCAGAAAGCAGAACTGGAAGAGGAGCAGCTAGCACCAGAACTGGTGCCCATATAGGCTGCCAGCACTGTAGGCAGAGCTTAACCTACTGTGCCACAGCATCAGCCCCTGTATCAGTTTTCTAAAAATATCATTAGGGTTGAAACATTTATTTATGTGTTTGTTTGAGAAACAGAGAAAGAGCAAGCTTCCCTCTGCTGATTCAAATTGAAATGCCTGCAACAGCTGAGGCCAAAGCTGAGAGCCAGAAACTTAATCCAGGTCTTCCACATGGGTGGCAGGAGTCCACTTACTTGAAGTACTTACTGCCTCCCAGAGTCTGCATTAGCAGGAAGCTGAAGTCAGGCACCAGAGACAGGTACTAAACCCAGGCACTCCAACATGGAACATGGCCATTTTAACTGGCATTTTAACCACTAGGACAGATGATTGTCCCTTGTTACAGTTTCAAAATTTGGGGGCCCGTGCTGTGGCGTAGCAGGTAAAACCACTGCCTGCAGTCTCCGCTGCTCCGCAGCTAATCAGCTCCCTGCTAATGTGCCTGGGAAAGGAGTGAAAGATAGCCCAGGTCCTTGGCCCCCGCACTCATACGAGAGATTAGGAAGAAGCTCCTGCTTCTGGCTTCAGATCAGCCCAGCTCCGTTCGCTGAAGCCATTTGGGGAGTGAACCAATGGATGAAAGACCTCTCTGTCTCTCCTCTCTTTCTGTAATTCTTTCAAATAAATAAATTCTTAAAAAAAAAAAAAAACAAATTTTGCACAGAGCATACAATTAATACACTTAAAACAATAATTAGGTGGTTTTGGTAAGTTCAGAGTTGTACAAGTTTCATCACAATAAATTCTAAAACATTTTCATATCACCTCCTAAAATAAACTCCATTCCTATTAGCAGTCATTTCCCATTTTCCCAATCTCTCTAGCCTGAGACAACTACCAATTTTACTTTCTGTCTTTTTGATTTGCTGATGCCAAACAGTTCATATAAACAGGATAACACAGTATCTAGTCTTTTGTGACTGGTTTCTTTTGCTTAGCACTTTTTTTTTTTTTTTTTAAAGATTTATATTTATTTCAAAGTCAGAGTTACAGAGAGAAAGAGAGACAGATTTCTTCATCTGATGATTCACTCAGTGCTGGGCCAGGCTGAAGCCAGGAGCTTCATCTGGGTCTCCCGTGTGGGTGCCAGGGGCCTAAGGACGTGGGCCATCTTCCGCTGCTTTCCCAGGTGCATTAGCAGGGAGCTAGATCAGAAATGGAGCAGCCAAACCTCAAACCGTTGCCTATATGGGATGCCAGAGCTGCAGACAGCAGCTTAACTTAGGTGTGCTATGCACTGGCCCTGCCCATGCTTTCAAGGTTCATTCTTGTTGAAGTATTTATCAGTATTTTATTCCTTTTAATTGCTTAATAATATTCCATTATACAGGTATGTCTCATTTTATTTATCCATTCATCAGCTGATGGACATGTGAGTTGTTTCCACTTCTGGGCTGTTTCTGATGTTGCTGCAAACACTCACATACAAGTTGTTGAGTGGACATGTTTTCAGTCCCTACAGTATATACCAAGAGTGGGATCACTGGGTCATATGGTGTCTCTACATCTAATCTTCTGAGAAACTGTCAGACTGTTTCCTAAAGTGGCGAAATCTGTAACATTCCTATCATCTGGATATGAAGGTTCTAATTTCTTCCATCCTCACCAACATGTGTTATCTTTTTTATTAGAGCCATTCTAGAGGGTATGTGGTGATACCTCACTGTGGATTCGATTGCATTTCCCTGACAGCTAATAATGTTGAGCATCTTTTTCATGTGTTTATTGGTCATTTGCATATCTTCTTTGGAGAAATGTCCACACAAGCCTTAGCCGTTTTTAATTGGGTCATTTATGTTGTTATGGTGTAGAAGTTTTTCATTTAATTTTAAGATACATTTCCTTCATCATTTCACACGCTTTATGACACTGAGATAGGAAAGTTGTTAAAACAAATTCTAAAAGCATAAACCACCAATTTCATGTAGATTAAATTTTACTGTGAGTGAGAAGAAAAATATTTAAAATGTTAGTGAAAACCTAGAGTAGTAATGGCCACGTGACAATTTCTGGCCTAAAAAATGTAAACAGAAGTGACAAGCAATTTCTGGGTCTTATCTATAAAGGAAAGGAGGTATGTCTTTCCGGTTTTTTCTTTCCCCTTCTTGTCGGCCGGGACATGGGTAAACAAGCCATGTTGACCACGTGGATAACAGCAATACTCTGGGAATGGCAGGGCAAAAAAGACGACAGGAGTCTGAAACTCTGACACCCACCTAGACTATCTTGGGAAACCACTGTACTTTGGATCTGCTGCTATAGTAGCCAAGACCATATCCTAGTATAATCTATATTTCTCAGTCATATGCTTTGTTGCTACACCCTGTCCATGTTTATCCCAATGGCAGACATAATCTTTTAACATACTATCATAAAAAGTAAGAAGTTAACTCATACCAATGTGTTACTTACATGTTTTCTTTTCATTCTCCTGATACAACAATTTTTAGAGCCATCAATACTTAGTATTTGTTACTATGCATAATACTATACACAAATACTTCATAAATTAGGCAAGATATGTGCTATAATTTGCATCTTTTCCTTATTTTTGATATTTTGAATTTTCTATTTAGTTTAGTTCATCCATAACCTCTCTTCCAGAGTTCATAAGTTCCTCTCAGTTTGATCAGTTATCAGATAATTTGGTTTGTTCACTTCTGTTTATTCATGGAAGTATTCCTCCAGGAGTCCTGTATCCACCTGCTCCAGGTGGGACCAGCTATATTTTTAGGTTGCTGTACAACTGTAATTCTGGGTCTCCTTTCTTTAAAGATTTGTTTTATTTGAAAAGCAGAGTGACAGAGGGAGCAGGGTTGGGGATGGAGACGGTGAGGGAGGGAAGGAGGCAGATAGATTGTTCAGTTTTCCATTAGCTGGTTCATTCCCCAGAAGGCTGCAACAGCCAGGTCTGGGCCAGCCAGAAGACAAGAGCCAAGAACGACATCAGGGTCTCTCACATGGGTGGCAGGAGCACAAGTACTTGGCCATCTTCTGCTGCCTTCCCAGGGGTTTTATCAGGAACTGTACTGGAAGCAGAGCAGCTGGGAACTGAACCCGCACTCAGATGTGGGATGCTGGCATCAAGGGTAGCTTAACCTGCTCTGCCGCAGGGCCACCCCCCAACCCCTACAACAGGTCTCCTTTTATCTTTCTCTGTGTTCAGAGTCCATGGCCTCTGGGTTAAGATTCTATCCAAGCCTTTCTTGGTTTACTACCTAGGTTTGGATACATTTTAGAAAAAGGGACATTTTTGAGACTTCAAATTTCTGAAAATGTCTCTATTTTCCATTCATAACTTCATTTGGATGAACACAGGGCCTAAAATTCTTGTTATTGGCGCTATTTAAACATCGGAATCCATTCTGAAAGCAATCTAGTGTGTGAGATCTGTTTTTTCTCAGTCTCTTGCTTTTTCCCTGTTGTTTTAAATGTCACTAAATTGTGCTTTGGTGTGCATATGTGTTTGTTTCTTTTTTCATTAACTGTGTCAGGTACTACATGCGTGCTTTCAATCTAGAAATCTTTTAGTTCTGGGGAAGTTCTTTTTTGTGTCATTCTTCTTATCAATTATTCCCTTCCATCTGGTCTGTTCCTTTTTTCTGAGACTAATCATTTGTTACATCTGAACAAATCTGAGTTTCTTATCTTTTTCCTGATTTTCCACTGCTTGTCTGCTTACTTTCTAAAGGATTTCTTCAAATTATCTTTTGTCCCTTTATTAAATATTCATTGAAAGCTGCTGTGGTGGACACAATGATAAGCAAAATTCTCACGGAGCTCTGATGGGGGTAGGCAGACAATATACAGAATATGTAACACATGCAGTACAAAGACAGTGGTGGGGAACATCAGCAAGACGTAAAGCGGTGTGTAGCTTTTGCTTTAAAATAAGGTGGTTAGGGGCAGTTTCATTAAGAAGGTGTATTTAACCAAAAACATGAAAGAGCTGATAGGTGAGTCACGTGGCTATCTAGGGAAGACGGTTCCAGAGAGAGGGAGCAGGATGGTTGCACAGAGGGAATGAGGAGGCAAAGAGGAGAAACAAAGAGGTAGTATTTTTGCCAGCTATCTGTTACAAAGTTGTCAAAGTTATCTTTTCTTACAGAGGAAATATCTTCCTTTCTGTCTCCGAGGAACTGTTCCTTTTAAGTTTTCTTCTGCTTCCTGCATTGTCTCTGCTTCCTCTTTTTCCTAATTTGCTTTCATATTTCAAGCTTTCCTCAAATATCCGGGTTTTTGTTCAGGAGCAGGGGCAGGTAAAGAGCTGATTTTTTTCATTTGAGGATCATCCCCACATGTCTTTTCTCAGGCTGCTTTGATTCCCCAGAGGAATCCTTCAACTCTGACTCAGACACAGGAGCCCAGCCGTTAGTGTTTCGAGACCCGTCAGGGAAGGGAGCAGATAACCTTATCCCGGCACCTGCAGTGTGGCTTCTCCCATTTGTCAAGTCAGCTGTCACTATGTTATCCATGTTCAAGGTTTCAAAATCTGTGAATTAGGGCTGGCATTGTGGTGCAGCAGGTTAAGCTGCCTTCTGTAGTGCCACCATCACATATGGGCACTAGTTCAAGTCCTGGCTGCTCCACTTCTGATCCAGCTTCCTGCTATTGAGTCTGGGAAAGCAGTAGAAGATAGCTCAAGTCCCTGAGTCCCTGAATCCACCTGGGAGACCCAGAAAAAGCTCCTGGCTTCGGCCTGACACAGCCTTGACTGTTGTGGCCATTTGGGGAGTGAACCAGCAGATGGAAGACCCTCACTCTGTCTCTCCCTCTCTCTCTGTAACTCTGCCTTTCAAATATATAAAATAAATCTTTAAAAAAAAAAAAAAAACTGCCTCCGAGTGTTTCCCAAGGGGAACGTCCCCTGTGCGGAGCGCAGGCAGGCACAAGCTTCCACATGCAGGTCAGGGATCCTCACCCCCAGTGGACGCCTGCCCTCCAGCTTCAGGCCACAGCCACAGGCCCCACTCTACAGCATGTGCTTCCTAACTCAATCCCCGAAAATACCAGGTCCCATAATCTCTCAAGGCCACCAGTGTTCATGTTAACTTAAGCCACTTCGTTACAAGAAGATTAAGTCTGTGAAACAAACAGCATCTAAACAAAAACATTTGTAAACAAATTATGAAGTTCGATATCATTTCAGGAAAAAAGCAGAATCACATATTACAAATGTCTTAGTAGCAAAGAACATAGCCACATATTTTTTATTTACCTTGCTCCATTCTCTTCATTAGCTGTATTTGATCGACTGTTTTCTTCAAAATTTTGCATTTGTCTGGTTTTACACTCAAGCTGTCAATGTCACTGATGTTGGCGGACAATAACTCAGCTAGTTCTTCTAAATATTTATTTTCTTGCTCCCTGCGCCTCTTTTCAGTGCTGTTATACAAAGAAAATTGTGAGTGTACATTTATATCACAATATTCCCTTCTCTGATCAAGTATTTAATGTTTACACATTTAAAGAGATGCTTATTTTTTTATCTAGAATAAAACCAGACTTAGAAAGCAACTTAAATTCACATCTAAAAAAAGACATTGCAAAATACCAAGTGCTAAAAACAATTCCAGCAAGCGACTGCTATAAGAGGTATTTACTTAATAAAATATATACTTTGAATATTTTCAAATAACCAATATTACTAGAAAGTAAAAGGAACCAGAGAGTAAATATAGTAGCTGCACTTGCAACAATTTTACATTCTTAGCAACCTGAGTTTTCAAATTACTTCATCATAAATTAAATAGAGCAGACTACATGGAGTTCAAGTATGCTATAATTAAAAACCCAATAAATTCTTTTTTAAAAAAGATTTTTATTTATTTATTTGAGAGGTAGAGTTACAAACAGTCAGAGGGAGAGACGGAGAGAAAGCTCTTCCATCCGCTGGTTCACCCCCCAAATAGCCACAATGGCTGGAGCTGCGCCAATCAGAAGCCAGGAGCCAGGAGCTTCCTCCAGGTCTCCCACATGGATGCAAGAGCCCAAGGACTTGGGCCATCCTCCACTGCTATCCCAGGCCACAGCAGAGAGCTGGATGGGAAGAAGAGCAGCCGGGACTAGAACCGGTGCCCATATGAGACGCCAGCACCACAGGTGGAGGATTAACCTACAATGCCACGGCACCAGCCCCTCAATAAACTCTTAATATGATGAGATCATTAGTTGGTTCTCATAAAAAAGTACACATCCAAAAGTAAAACTAAAATAATAATAAAAACTGGAGATAAGCATTGCAGAGAACAGTGTCTTTAATAGTAGCTGTGTCACAAAAAATAGGAAAAATTGTCTACTTTCAAGTTCTCATCAATGTAATAAGCCAAATTTGATTTACTTTAAAGCAAAATAAGAACAAGGGATAATAGCACAAACAGCTAGCGTTTCTTAATGTAAGCATACTAAATGTATTGAATAGTTTACTTTTGTTTTCAAAAAACTTGGCTTACTTTAGCCACATCATCAGGCAACCTGATTATGTAACACACACACAGACAGGGAAGTATTTTTTGAACTTCTCCTATTAGCGAACTAGCATATTAGGAAAGACTGGTCACAAGCAGTTCTATTTTACAAGCAACATTCAAATCAGTTGGCTGCATATAAAAGTGGAAGAAGAGGTAAGAAGAGGGAAAGGTCAGTTGATTAAAAAGCTCTTATTTGGCAACATTTATTAATAAAAAAGACTTTAAAAGCAATGACATTTATACAAAAACACAGTAAGCTGAAAGAGCTAAGTCATCTAATGAAATATATTTACCTACAAAAATACTACAAAACAATTCATATTCTAAAACAAAACCAAATGTTAAATGATTATAATCACAAGTCCTGTCTTTATCTTTTAAATTTTTCATTGTTGAGGAATCATTCACATTTTGTTAGAAGAACTATCTCCTACAGCTTCCAAAGCAGCAAGATATTTTGATGAATTTTACACCAAGGTACTGGAGGAAGGCATGAGCAAAATGAGTAACATATTTTTTGATGAATACAAGGTTTTATAGACTCTCAGCCCTGAAACCAGATAGTGTTTGCGGATAACTGATTTTTTTTCTTAGAGCAACTGATACAAGACTTGGTAGATTTGGTCTAAAGTATGATCTGTTAAATCTATGAGTGTAAATTTCAACTTGAGTATACTGGAAAAGCACCGTCTCTTTGAGGTTTATAGGCGTTAACTTCAGCTTTAAAAAGCGGTATCTTAGGGCCAGCATTGTGGAACAGTAGGTTAAACTGTCTCATGTAATGTGAGCTTCCCATGTGGGCCCCATTTTAGTAAATTTAATTAATTTTTACTTATTAAAATAATAAAATGTAATTTATTGTTGTAAAAATGAATATTTTGCATGAATGCTGCCTTGTAGTGTTTTTATTTGTTTTACCAGTATATGCTGGCTTCCCCAAACAGAGTATGAACTCATTCAGCATTAAAAGCATTTGTTAGACCACAGGGCTTTGCCAGCCTGTGTATAAAGCCTTTGAATGGAAACTGTATCAGTAACTGCTGGAGTGAGATATCTTGTATCTCTTTCCTGTTACCTCCTCACAATTCCTTAATTCTTCTAGGATGCGGATTAAAATGCCAATCTTAAAATGATGGGTAGCTGTGCCTTATGCTCATTTAACATTTCCAAGTCAACCCAGCAAGTGCTTATTAAATGCCTACTATTCAGCCAGCACCATCTGCCTGACGTTATAAGGATAAAAGTGAAGTGAGAGACATGTTTTCTATCTTCAAGGAACTTACAAATCTGGTCATGCCACTCATTCTGCTTCTTAAATCTTTCTGGGCTCCCATTTTCTTGAAGATAATCAACCATAATTAAAGTGATAATAATAGATAACATGTGTTGAGCTAATAGCACACCTTAGGAACAATGCCAAGCATTTTACATAGACACATACCATCTTTTTTGATGCTCATAAAAATCAAGGAGGTAATTAATGTCATTATCCCCACTTACAGACAGGGACAGTGGAGAGGTTAAGTTGCTGTTAAGTTACTTGTGCAGGGTTGCATGGCTAGTAAACAACTTCATCTCTTGCCTTCCGTTTCACATGTCTGGGTCAGCCAGACTGAACTACTTAGAGACTCCTTAACTTGATGACTCTGTCCTTTGTTTTAGACCTTGTCTAGCCCACTTGGGCCTCATTCCTTTGCAATCAAAGCCTCTACTCTAACATCAATGGCTCTATTCCCGATCTGTGTGTACTGATGGTCCTCTCCCCTACTTAACGTTGTATGTCTGTTCAGAATATATATATATTATATATATATATATATATATTATATATATATATATATATAAATAATATTTTCTACAGATAAACCCCTCTACCAGCAAGAGTCGAGCGGCCTTTCTCCCAGCCTTGGTTGGGATCAGCTTCAAACCACATCCATCAAACAATCTTCACAAAGGACCAGAGACCCACCCTCATTTCCTCTCTTCTAGGAAATCCTCTCATTACTTGGTTAATGCCACTCTTAGGATTATTGGCTACTATTCTCACCCTATCTTTTATACTACCTTGTCTGTTTAAGTGTTTATAGAAGGTGATAATGGAATCAATGAAAGCCTTCACCAACCAAGTGGTCAGCCCAATACTGCTACAGAGATATACTCGGCTCCCCGCCTAGGAAACAGTAGCTTGAGACACTGCCCCCACGCCAGCAGAGTAACTCATCATCCCATGTCAGCAGGAAGTAGCTCTAAAGACAGATCATTGTCCCTCCACCCCTCCTGGACTTTGGGGGCTGATGTCATCCCATACAACTCTTGCTTTATAAGAAACAAAAGGGGGGAATGTTAGTAAAATGGTGCAATCTTAAAAAAAAATTCATGGGGGTCCTGGGATGAATCTCCTGTGGATACTGAAGTATTCACATGAGAAGTTGACCTAGAGGAGGATTAATTAGTGTATCTGCAATATAAGTGGTAATAAAGTGGCTTAGCAAATACTTTGAAAGTGTGGTTGACTCCAAGTAATAAAGAAAGCCTTCGTTTCCATTAAGGCAGAATTTGGCTTAGCCACCTCTCCGGAGGAATTCACTTGTTTGAACATATCTGCTATGATCTTCTTTACTAGGTTATTGGTTACTTTATTTTATGGTGATTTTTCCTAGTCTCAATCACAGGTCATTTACAGACAACTCACAAATTCGTTCTTTTTTGCTTCTTGCTTTCTCTTTCCTTTCTATCTGCTGTCCTGTTCATTCTATCATTTTTGCTTTTAGTCCAAAACAACACTGGTCCCAAGATGCCATATTTATTAAAACAGAAATTTGTGTGTGTGTGTGTGTGCATACCTCAGAGAGATGGTGCTTGCAAATATTTTTAAAGCAAATGTTAAGATAATTAGCTTTAAGATATCTAAAGAAGAGAAAAAAAGTACATGGAACTTATTTTGAAAAGGCGGAGTAAAAGAGGGGGAGGGGGAGGGGGAGGGGGAGGGGGAGGGGGAGGGGGAGGGAGAGGGAGAGGGAGAGGGAGAGGGAGAGGGAGAGGGAGAGGGAGAGGGAGAGGGAGAGGGAGAGGGAGGTCTTCAATCCACTGGTTCAGTCCCCCAGGGACCACAACAGCCAGGTCAGGGCCAGGCTGAAGCCGAGAGGCAGGAAACCCTTCCGGGTCTCCCACATGAGTAGTAGTGGCTCTGAAAACTCTAACCCAATGTTCATCAAGTGGTAAAATATTAAAGTGAGAAGAGAATATACTGTTAGTAAGGATGTGGAAAAAGAGGATCGTCAACAGAGCTAAGAGACAACTGGCAAAACGGGAGAAAATATTTGCAAACTATGCATCTGACAAAACATTAATATCCAGAATTCACAAGTAACTCAAAAAACACAATAAAACAACAAACAATACAGTTCAAAATGGGTAAAGGATCTGAATAGACATGAAGAGATACAAATGGCCAACAAATACATGAAAAATCTTATCACTGTCTATCAGGGAAATGCAAATCAAAACCACAAGATACCATCTCACTCCAGTTTACACAGCTATTATTACAAAGAAAAAAAACATAACAAATGCTATTAAAGATGTGGAGAAAAAGGAACCTTTATATATGGTTAGTGAAAATGCAAATTAGTACAGCCATTATGAAAAACAATATGAAGGTCTCTCAAAAAACTAAAACTTGGGGCTGGGGTTGCAGGGTAGCAGGTAAAGCTACTGCCTGCAAAGCCAGAATCCTTTATGGGCACCAGTCTGTGTGCCAATTGCTCTATTTCTGATCCAACTTCCTGTGAATGGCCTGGGAAAAGTAGCAGAAAGCCAGCCAAGAAACTGGGCCCCTGTCACCCACATGAGAGACCCAGATGAAGCTCCTAGCTTCAGCTTGGCTCAGCCCTGGCCATTGTGGTCAGTTGGGGAGTGACCAGCGAATGGAAAACCTCTTTCTCTATTTTTCTCTCTCCCTCTCCGTCTGTCTCTGTAACTCTTTCAAATAAATCTTAAAAACAAATAAACAAAAAACAAAAAAAACTAAAACTAGATCTATCATATGACCCAGCTAATCCTATTTTGGGGTATATATCCCAAAGGTATGAGATCTTCATACCAAAGAAATACTTGCACTTCCAAGCTCATTGCAGCACAGCTAGGAATCAGGGCTGGGCACTTGGCCTAATGGTAAAGTCACTGATTGGAACATCTGCATTCCATATGGAGTTCCTGAATTTGAGTCCTACACTGATTCCAGCTTCCTGTTAATGTGCACTCTGGGAGGTAGCAAGAAATAAGACAAGTATTCCCTGCCACCTATAAAGCATACCCTCAATAGGGTCCCCGGCTCTTGACTTTGGCCTGGCCCAGTGCCAGCCGTTTTAAGCATTTGGGGAGTGAACTAGTGGTTGGGAGCTCTCTGTCTCTGACTTTCAAAGTAATAAAATAAAGAAGAATTTCAAAAAATATTCTATCTACTTTAAAAAAAGACATGGTATCAATCTAGATGTCCATTGATAGATGAAGGGATAAGGAAGATGTGGTACAAATATACAATGAAAAACTATTCAGACAGTAAAAAGAATGAATACTGACATTTGCAGCAAAAATGACAGAACTAGAGAATACTATGGCAATGGAAAATATGCAGAAAGACAAATAATATATGTTCTTTCTCATATATGGAAGTTAAAAAAACCTCTAAATTTAGTGATCCCAATTACAGACTGGAGAGGGTAGGGGAAGTGGGATGGAGGGAGGTTGGATGACAGGTATCAAAACACAGTCACTTAGAACAAATTCTGTTCTGCAGTAAGTGGGGTGACTAAAGTTCACAATAACGCATTATATACTGTGCAAAGAACTAGAAGAGCTGGTAGGCTCCAAACAAACAAACAAACAGATAGGAAATGGAAAAGCTAGTTCCCTGGTTTGATTGGTTTATACTGTTTGCATGTGCTGAGATACTGCACTGTGGAGCAATGGGTAAAGCCACCACCTGTAGTGCCGTATCCCATATGGGTGTCCATCCTAGTCCCGGCTGCTCCACTTCCAAGCCAGCTCCCTGCTAATGTGCCTAGGAAGGTAGCGGAAGATGGCCAAAGTTCTTTGGCTCCTGCACCTGTGTGGGAGACCCAGAAGAAGCTCCTGGCTCCTGATTGGCCCAGCTCAGCACTGTTGTAGCCATTTGGGGAGTAAGCTAGTGGATGAAAGACCTCTTTTTCTCTCTTTCTCTTTCTGCCTCTATGTAACTATGCCTTTCAAATAAACAGATAAGTCTTAAAACAAAATTATACTGTATCCCACAAAAATTATAAATATTACATGTCAATCAAAAATCGTAAAAAAGAATAAGAAAAGAGAAAGTCCAAATGTAGGCCATTTGAAAAGCAATGTGGTAATTTGGCAGTTAATACAAAAATGTACATAAGAGAGAAGTTAAAAAAGTTCATGGAAATGAAATTAAAAGATAAGCTGGGGTGGGCATCTGACTGCTGGTTACGACGTCTAGTTAGCATCCCGACGTTCCATACCGGGTCGGCCGGACTGGAATCCCAGTGTGGCAGAGGCCTTCCTCTTAGCATTAAACGTGTTTCTAACTGACATGATGACAGTTGTGGCAGAGGCCTTCTCAAGGTCAGAAGGAGAAAAAGGGAGGCATCTGTCCTGGGAATGAAATGTCGTTGTTTTCCGCTTCCCTATGAATGCTTCCACTGTAGTTCCTATCTGCTTATATGTTACCATTCCAGGTTCTGCTCGTTAGTTCAGAGCAATGATGTTAATCCTTGCCAGACAGCTCACAGCTTAGTATGCGTGTAAAAATAAATAAATAAAAATCTTCAGGGCCGGTGTGGCAAAGTAGGTTAATGCTCTGCCTGCAGTGCCAGCATCCCATATGGGCACCAGTTCTAGTCCCGGCTGCTCCTCTTCCAATCCAGCTCTCTGCTATGGCCTGGGAAGTCACTGGAAGATGGCCCAAGTGCTTGGGCCTCTGCACCCGCATGGGAGAACAGGAAGAAGCTCCTGGCTCTGGCATAGCCTAACCCCATCTGTTGCAACAATCTGGGGAATGAACCAGCAGATGGAAGATCTCTCTATCTCTGTCTCTCCTTCTCTCCCTGTAGCTCTGCCTTTTGAATAAATAAAAAAAAAAAATCTTTTAAAAAATTTCTTTAAGGAGCCAGTGCTGTGATGTAGCAGGTAAAGTCACCACATGCAGTGCCAGCATCCCATATGGTGCCAGTTCAAGTCTCGGCTGCTCTGTTTCCTATCTAGCACCCTGCTAATGTGCCTGAGAAAGCAGCGAAGTCCTTGGGCCCCTGCACCTACATGGGAGGCCTGGAAGAAGCTCCTGGCTCCTGGCTTCTGATTGGCCCAGCTCCAGCCATTATGGCCATTTAGGGAGTAAAACAGTGGTTGGAAGATCTCTCTCTCTCTATGTAACTCTGATTTTCAAATAAATAAATAAAACCTAAAAAAAGGTCTTCAAATAAAAAAATTAATGTAAAACACAATAGTTTCATTTATTTATTCTTAAATTTTCCTTTATACATGTGACTATATATAGAAATAAACGAGCATTAATTTTGACAACACACATCTGGGCTGTACCTATACATGTTTTTAAAGATTTATTTATTTATTTGAAAGGCAGAGTTACAGAGAGGCAGAGGCAGAGAGAGAGAAATGTCTTCCATCCACTGGTTCATTCCCCAGATGGCCACAATGACCAGAGCTTGGCCAATCCGAAGCCAGGAGCCAGGGGCTTCTTCCAGGTCTCCCACGTGGGTGCAGCGGCCCAAGGACTTAGGCCATCTGCTACTGCTTTCCTAGGCCATAGCAGAGAGCTGGATCGGAGTGGAGCAGGCCAGAACTCAAACTGGTGCTCATATTGGATGCTGGCACTGCAGGCAGTGGCTTTACCTGCTAAACCACCACACTGGCCCCCTGGGCTGTATCTTGATATTAACATCTCCCGCATCTGGACTTATGAGTACTAAGGATATTCTCCTTCTGTAATAATTCCCTGAGTTGAATAAATCATCACTTTTCATTTTCTAGACTGGAGACATAACATTCTGTTAAAATCCAGTGTTGTGGCACAAGGAGTTAAGCTACTGCCTATGACACCAGCAACTCTCATGAACGCTGGTTCAATTCCTAGCTGTTCCATTTTGGATCCAGCTCTCTGCTAACATGCCTAGGAAAGCAGCGGAAGACGGTCTAAGTACTATGGTTCCTGCTATCCATGTGACAAACCCAGCCGGGGGTTCCAGGCTCCTGGCTTTGGCCTGGCCTAACCTTAGCCACTGCAGCCATTTAGGGAGCAAAGCAGCAGATGGAAGATCTCTGTTTATCCTTCCTCTCTGTAATTCTGCCTTTTAAATAAATAACTCAATCTTTTTAAAAAATTCTTTTAACTCATGTCAGAAGAATCTTTACCAGCTGTAGTCTCTGATCAGTGGTTGTCAGCTAAGAGTGCTTTGCTTTCCCTGCTACAAAAGGGCATTTGGCAATGTGTGGAGACATTTTTGGTTACCACAACTAAGGTGTCACTGGTACATAGTGTGCAGATGCAGGGATACTGCTACATATCCTACAGTATACAGGACAGCCCCATACATCAAGCAATTAATTATCTGGCCCAAAATGTCAATAGGATCAAAAAATCTCGATTGTAGAAGATGAATGGAATAAAATCCCCATCAAGTTCCCCTCTATCTGGCATGTTAGGGTCTCCTTAGCAACAGGACTCTTTTAGCCTGTGAAAGGTGGCCATGTTCCTTATAACATATTTAACTCCACAAAAAATAACTTAAAACATTCTATTATTAAAATTGCACCAATACCATAATATTCTAAGACAGCACTTAAATAGATTCATTCATTCATGTGACTAATGTGTACTGTGTCTTTACTATACCAAAGTCACAAACATCCTAGGAACCAGGGCCACAGTGGTGAACAAGAACAGACAAGAAACTTGATCAAGTGGCTACCTACGGTCGAGCGGAAAAAGCAGAGCTTCAGGAAACAATCATGTAAACCAGTAAAAGCCTTCAACGATGAGTCAGAGCTATACAAAACACGTGAGACATGCGCATGCATGGGGAGATCTGACCTAATGCTTGTGGAAGGAGGAGAAGCCTCCCTCTGAGTAAACAGACTAAGCGGGCACCTAAAGGATGCACAGGTGTTAACTACGGGAAATCAACGGGCACCAAATGGACTGAGGGAGAAGCATGTGCAAAGACCCTGGGGGAGAAAGAGAACACACAGAATACACAGGACTCAGAGAAGTGTCATTCAACTTGAAGAAGATGAAACAAAAGCTCTGAAGTGGCTCTGAAAACAATAGAACAACTCTGCCAGGAACAGACTGAGAAGGAAAGACGGCTCCTACCTTGATGCCAGTGTGTCACATGGTGATCCTTTCCTCTTATGTGAGTCAGGGTTAGCTGGGTCGGACGAACTGTCCCCAAGGCCACTCATGTTGAAAATTTTCACACCTAAAAACAAAGGACAATTAAATAAGAAATCTCCCCTATGCCCTTTCCAACCAAATAAGGGACTGGGAAATCCCCTCTGTTTTTAAACAGCCAAAGTGATTGCAGTATCTTAATACATAGATAATTACAACCACCCTAAAAGCATCAGCATCAATACCAAAGCACAGGAGCTACTCGGTGCTCCTCTACTTTCCTTTCTGCATCTAGAATACAAAATCATTACTCTTTTATGAAATTTTCATGTTAATTAGATGAAAACATTATTAGAATAATTAAATATATGCTGATTTTCAAGAAGAAAAATCACTTTCATGTGTGGATGTAAATACGTAATATATGATTTATTTTTTGTATTTATTATATACACCCTATCTTGTAAAAGGATTTAAAACAACATTTACTCATAAAGTTTAGGATTTTTCTACTGATAGGAAAATAATACACAGTCATGCATAATTAAAGAGGTAAACTAGTTTTGCATTTTGAACTGTACTTTTTTTTTTTTTTTTTAGAAAACTTTCATTTAATGAATATAAATTTCGAAAGTATAACTTTCGGGTTATAGCGGTTGTCCTTCTCATTGAACCGTACTTTCACTTTGAATTCTGTACTCTTAACTTTGTGTTTATGTAGTCACGCAAAAAGATCAACTGTTTAGTTACAGAGAAGACAAAGTCACGTCCCCCAGGTTGCCCGTCAGGACTCTCACATGTGCTAGTTAGTGACTCAGACCTTGCAGACCCCTTCTGGTCTAGCTCTCACCAGCCACTACTTCTGGAGAATCTCCAAGGAGACTCAGAATCCACCCCCGGCCTTAAAGCCACCGCTCCAGTATGGATTTATTAGTGCAAAACAACACGGCTCACCATTCTTCTACTCTATCTACCCTCACAAAAGCAGCAGAAATCCTATTTAAATGGGGGGGGGCACTGTTTTTCCTTAAATTCTAAATTATTAACCACCACAGTACTGTATACTAGCAGCCACACCAGGAAAGTTCATTATAAGGAACACTGAAATCTGTGTGAACCTCTTAAATGACTTCAGTTAACAGGTCTGAGTAAATGTTTTCTCTTTAGTCCTTATTTTATCACCTTTTCCTGGAGACCAAAGACTGTCATATCCTGTTCAGTGTACAAATAATCCCTAAAAATGCATATGAATTTATTATTTCATGCAATCAAAAAGGCACATTTCCAATTTTTCCATATAAATTCAGTTTATGAAAATTTCTATTAGGATTATAATCTTGCAATTAATTTTTATTCTTCTTTATATTACTCTTCATTTCTAACTTGTATCCATTTTCTGTTGATTCTTCCATAACAATAATTCTAATTAATTAATTTTATTTGAGAGGCAGAGAAAGAGAGCGAGCAAGCATGCACACAGTATTACATCTGCTGGCTGGCACCTCAGATCTCCCCAGCAGCCGGGACTACGTCGGGCGGAACCAGGAGCCAGTAACTCAGTCTGGGTCTCCCACGTGAATGGCAGGGTCCCAACTACTTGAGCCATTAGCTGCTACTTCCTGGAGTGTGCATCAGCAGCAAACTAGAATCAGGAAAGAGCCGGGACTTGAATCTAGGCTCTCTGACAGAGGATGTAGGTGACCCAAGCAGTGGCTTCACCATACGCTGAACACTCACACCTATTAACTACAGATTTTCCATGGTTTCCTCCTTCTTCATTCCCAGATACAGTAATGATCCTGGTTGGAACCAAATACCTAATTCTACATTAATGCATGTTCCTTTTTACCTTGCTTCTTAATTCCAGGCACTCTTCTAATTTGTCCTTTAAACAGCAGCAAAAGCATTTCTGCTCAAAAGTCATTTTCAAAATATCACTTCCCTGACGAAGAATCAACTAGATCCCCTACAGAATCAAGACAGTCAAAAGCATGGGCTTTTGGCAGCTCATGATTACTGACGTCATAAATTAGAGTGTCAATTGTTAAATCAACGATAGGAGTCACTGTGCACTTGCTCCCCATGTAGGACCTCTGTCCTCAATGTGTTGTACTATGAGAATTAACAATAAAACTAGTCTTCAAACTTTGTTTACTTTGTGTGTCTGTGTGGGTGCAAACTGTTGAAATCTTTACTTAGTATAGAGTTGATCTTCTGTATATAAAGATAATTAAAAATGAATCTTAATGAAGAATGGGATGGGAGAGGGAGTAGGAGATGGGATGGTTTGGGGTAGGAGGGTGGTTATGTGGGGAAGAACCGCTATAATCCAAAAGTTGTACTTTTGAAATTTATATTTATTAAATAAAAGTTTGCTATATTAAAAAAAAAATAGATACCTACACCACCAAAAAAAAAAAAAAAAAGCTGCTGAAAACATATTTCAATTCACCAGGTAACTATAATTTATAAATGTTTTGAAAGTAATTACAATAGGCTGGCGCCGCGGCTCAATAGGCTAATCCTCCGCCTAGCGGCGCCGGCACACCGGGTTCTAGTCCTGGTCGGGGCGCCGGATTCTGTCCCGGTTGCCCCTCTTCCAGGCCAGCTCTCTGCTGTGGCCCGGGAAGGCAGTGGAGGATGGCCCAAGTGCTTAGGCCCTGCACCCCATGGGAGACCAGGAGGAAGCGCCTGGCTCCTAGCTTCAGATCAGCGTGGTGTGTGGGCTGCAGCGCGCCGGCTGCAGCGGCCATTGGAGGGTGAACCAATGGCGAAGGAAGACCTTCCTCTCTGTCTCTCTCTCTCTCTCTCACTGTCCACTCTGCCTGTAAAAATAAATAAATAAATAAATAAAAATAAAAAAGAAAGTAATTACAATAAATGCCTGTCGCTCCCCGTCTTCATGGGGGAACGACACTAAGCCCTGCCTAGGCTTCATATCCGAGTCACGGCACCATTATGTCGCTCCCCCTCTTGGTGGAGGAACGACACAGGACCCTGCGCTGTTCCTTCGTCTGCTCGGCCCTCCCCGGGTTTGCTGCTGGTTCTTCCCGGGTTGGCTACTATCCCTTCCACCTCCGTGGAAGGGCAGTTCCCCCTGGCCACATTCCCCACTTCCGCAGGGGAGCGGCACACCGCCAGCCGGCTCTACTCGGGGGCTGCACAGGTGTTCCTTCAGCTAGATGTTCCCCATAGATGTTCCTGGTGCATGCCGTCTCTCTCCTCCTTTATAGTCCTCCTCCGCCAATCCCAACTCGGCTGCCCACACGCCGAGTACGCTGCTCTCCTCCAATCAGGAGCAAGTCCTACAGTTTATCAGTTGAACTGGAGGCAGCTGTGCGGAAGCTGTTTACTTCTCTCCCAGCGCCATATTGTGGGAGAGCAGATGCATAGAATAAGTCTTAATTCCAGTAACTCAGTCTAGTCCGGATTGCTCCCCACAAATGCCTTCTTATTTGACCTCAAAAAAAAAAAATAAATAAAAGGCATGGGCTTGGGGGTCAGTGTTGTGGTCCAGTGGGATAAGCTGTTGCCTGCAATGCTGGCATCCCATACCTGAGAGCAGGTTTGATTCCCAGTTGCTTGACTTCCACTCCAACTTCCTGCTAATGTGCCAGGGAAGGCAGTGGAAGATGACAAGTACTTGGGCCCCTGTCACCCACATGAGAGATCAGGATGGAGTTCCTGGCTCCTGGATTCAGCCTGGCCCAGATCCTTCTGTTGGGGCCATTTGGGTGATAAAACAGCAGATGGAAGAACTCTGTCATTCTTCCTTTCAAATAAATAAAATCTTAAAAACAAAACAAACATGGAAGCATGGGTTTTGGGACCAGAAAGACCTTGGTCAAAGTCCTGCCTTTTTTTTAAAAAAAAAAAAAAAAAAAAAAAAAAAAAGACAAATTTATTTATTTGAAAGGCAGAGGGAGAGAGTAAGAGGTGGGGGGTGGGGGAAAACAGGATCAGTCTTTCACTTACTGATTAACCCCCAAATGCCCACAACAGCCAGGGCTAGCCCAAGATGAAGCCAGGAGCACAGAACTTCATCTAAGTCTCCCAAGTGGGTGGCAGAGACTTTAAGTACTTAAGCCATTATCCACCGCCTTCCCAGGTGCATTAGTAGACAGATGCATTGCTAGTGGAGTAGCCAGGAATTGAACCAGCACACCTATATGGAATGCAGGTGACTCAAGTGATAGCTTAACAATATCTGCCTTAAGTCCTACTTTAAACACCACCTGCCTGGCCTTGGTCAAAGTACGTAATCTTTCTTTAAACCTAATTTTTGTCATTTTTTTTGGTTTCAGTTGAGATACTGGAGCTATTCTGTGCTCTTCTCTCACACCCCACATGTAGGAAAATACCAGGATCTGTCCATTTTTAACTCCTAAACATTAAAAAACTAAAAAAACACAAACAAACAAATAAAAAAATACAAAAAAACCTATCCCTCCTTCATATACTCCTTTGCCCCGGTTCAGGTTCTCATTATTTCTTGCTGAACTACTAAGATCATTTTCCAAATGATTTCTCTGTTTCCCATCTTGTCCTCCTTAAATCCATCTCTGCAGAATCACAGTGTAGGTCACCAAATGAATGTCTATGCACGGTACTCTCTTGCTTAAAGTCCTTCTGTAGCTCCTCATTACTCATAAGACAATGTCCAAACTCCTTAACATAAATGTACAAAGCCTGCATCAGCTTTCACTGATTATGTAAGGCTATTTTACAGTTTGATGAATGAGGGACCAGGTGGTGATACAATCAAATGTGTGCAAATTTTATTTTTGATATACTAAATATATAGTATACGTAAAAAAAGTTATATGTCATATACAATCTGCATATAAAAACACGGAGGTTACATAGATTAACTTTGGTTTCTACCTCAAGTAAAAACCTTAAATATAAAATCTTTGGCATTATCCCATGATGTTTGAGCAAAGGTAAACATTAGACAAAAAACTTCTAATTGTCCTCAGTGTGGGGAGCAGCCTAATTTCAGTGAGCTCCTGTGTATGCCAACACTGTCCTAGGTACTAGGGATACAGCTGTGAGTAACACTTAGACAATCACTGTCCTCACAGGGTTTCATTCTGTTGTGAGGGAGACAAAGCAACTGTTGAGGAACAGGTTTTTGTTTTTGTTTTCTCCCATAGTATTTGTTGAACTCTGTGCTTAGTGTCAGGTTAAGCACATGTGTATAAAGTTAACTGAAAATAGATCTTAGTAAAAAATAAGAATGGGAGTAGGAGAGGGAGGAGGTAGAAAGGTGGGAGTGCAGGAAGGAGGGTGGTAGGGTGGGAAGAATCACTGTGTTCCTAAATTTGTATTTACAAAATGCATGCAGTTTGTATACCTTAAATAAAAGGTTACTGGGAGCAAAAAAAAAGAAAACAAAAAAAAAAATGAGGGAGAAAACAGTAAGTAAAACTAAAACTGAGTTACATGGTTTACTAGGCGTGACTGATGCCCCTAAGAGGAGGTGAAAACAGAGGCTTCTTGCGTGGAAGGGAGGGGTAGAAGGAGGCAGTTGGGAAAGCTTCATGGACAAGGTGAGACAGGACAGACTTCAGGACGGTGAGGGAGACAGCCATGCCAATGATATGTGGGAGGAAGGGAGCCCCTGCAGGGGCAAGGACAGAGCCTGTAGGCAGAAGCACAACTGCTTGTTGAGAAACATGAGAGGTGAGTGTAGCTAGAACTGGGGAATGGAGAGCAGAAGAGGTCAGAGAGATGAGAAGCTACATCATGGAAGGCCTTAAAATGATTTTAAGAACTAATTCTGAATGAATTAGGCAATCACTGGAGGGCTTTCATTCTAACACTTCTCTATCAAGGATAAGTATAATATTTCTCAACTCAGTAATTTGGTATCTGAGAGCCCAATTGTCTAATGGATATTTCCATTTGGATATTCACTGTCACCTCAAATTGAACATGTGCAAAAACATGATAGCCTGATAAGTTTCAGATTTCTACTAATGATAAATGATATCAATTGCTTTATGGATTAATATCATAAAAAAGCTTTGTTAAACCTCTCATGGATGGAGAGGAAGGGACCTACTTCTATGATAAGGTAAATATAAAGACTTCTATAGAACTTGAAAAATTTACAATTTAAAGTGAACAACCCCAAAGCAAGGCAATATGCCAAATTTGCAGCAATGACCACCACCACAACAAAAAAAGATTTCCGGCCGGCGCTGCGGCTCACTAGGCTAATCCTCCACCTAGCGGCACCAGCACACGGTGGGGGGGGGGGGGGCGGATTCTGTCCCAGTTGCCCCTCTTCCAGGCCAGCTCTCTGCTGTGGCCCGGGAGTGCAGTGGAGGATGGCCCAAGTGCTTGGGCCCTGTACCCCATGGGAGACCAGGAGAAGCACCTGGCTCCTGCCTTTGGATCAGCGCGATGCACCGGCCACAGGGTGCCGGCCGCGGCGGCCATTGGAGGGTGAACCAACGGCAAAAGGAAGACCTTTCTCTCTGTCTCTCTATCCACTCTGCCTGTCAAAAAAAAAAAAAAAAAAAAAAAGATTTCCAAAGACCTGGTGACCAATTGTTGGCATCCATTCTCAAATAAAAACACAAAATAAAACAATTAGCTAAGTGACATATTACTGTAACTGACAACAGATACCCTATTTTCCTATGGGGATTCAGAGAAGCATAAATAAGATTAATCAAATATCACAGAAGCCACTTAATTTCATTTTCACAAAGAAGTTAAATGTAAATATTTCAACTTTATTAATGCAAAGTGAGATTATGCAACATGTTTATGAGAAGAAGAATGAACTCTAAAGTAGAAAGAAACGACAGAAGATAAACATGGAAAATAACAGATAGAACTTTAGAGTTTGTCCAAATCCAGAACCTACTTTAAGCTCCTGCACTTGTTTCCTTGGCCACCCATCTTTTCTGTCTCCAATGACATTTTCTTATATTCATGTAAGAATGTATCCATCTGGGATTCTACTGATTCTCAAAATACTCCCAGGCATATCTTTGTCTCTTCTTCTAGGTTGTGAACTCATAGCCATTACTAGACTTTTTTATTGTATATCTAACATAATGTTTAAATGATATAGAAGCTAAATAAGTGATGCATTCAAATGATTAATAAACTACCTTCCAAATACATTTAAGATTTTTAAAGGATTTCTTTTGATGGTTAATTCTTTTGAATAATTTAGAAACATGAACCTCCTTTTTTTATAATCTTAAAGATTTTAAAATTTATTTGAAAGTCAGAGTTATACAGAGAGAGGGAGAGACCCTGAGAAAGAGAGAGAGATTCTCCGACTGATGGTTCACTCCCCAGATGGCTGCAATGGCTGGAGCTGGGTCAAGTTGAAGCCAGGAGCCAGGGGCTTCTTCTGGGTTTTCCACATGAGTGGCAAGGGCCCAAGAATTTGGGCCGTCATCTGTTGCTTTCCCAAGCCATTAACAGGGAGCCAGATCAGAAGTGGAGCAGCTGGGACATGAACCAGTGCCCAAACTGCCACAGTGCCAACAACAGCTTTCTTGAAATTTTTATTCCTCTGCTTTCAAAAGGTAGGTTGGGGGGCTGCCTTCTTGTTCTAGAAATTGGAGAGTATCTCTTATAATTTTCAATAGGTCAAGATCTACTATTATGGAGAAACAATTTTCATTGTATTACAATACTGTGCAAACACAAAGCCACACTGCAATTATGCAATCTAAATAATATAATTTTACAATGGATCATTTGGAGCAATAAATAAATCTGCATCTAAAACAAGATTACCATGCCATGTTATCTTTGGACTACTAGCTGGAGTTCACAGCTGCTAAATTTATCTGAGATTCTAAGGCTGCAGATACACAGACAACACTTCAATAACAGCCAGCCAGGAAGGCCTACCAAAGTAAGAACAAAGTCAGAATTGAGAGCTGCCAACGATTTGTCCTCAGTGTGATTCTAGTATTGACAACTCTCTATTGACAAAACATAAAGCACAGATATGGTAACACAAAACCTCAGGTGAAGAAAAGCTATTATAGCTGTTGTATTTACTAGGAATAGCTTTATATTTGGCAGTTAGGGTACTTAAATAAGGGTTATCAAGGAAAGAAACCAATTTGTATATCACCTTTTAAAAAGAGGTACAGTTTCTGAGTCAAAGTACCCTGCTGACTTAAAGAGAGTTGCTAAATTATATCACTCATGCCATCTCCAGAGAGAAGTTTTAGGAACTGGAAACCTCATCTATCTCTGTTCAAATGCATCAGATTAAAGCAAGTAGGTGGAAGCTGAAGAAATAGGACAGTGCTTTTCATCTCTCAGATTTAGCTGAGAATGGCATAATTTAAAAAATCAGTATTGAGCCGGCACCACAGCTCACTAGGCTAATCCTCTGCCTACAGCGCCGGCACCGCGGGTTCTAGTCTCAGTTGGGGCGCCAGTTCTGTCCCAGTTGCTCCTCTTCCAGTCCAGCTCTTTGCTGTGGCCTGGGAAGGCAGTGGAGGATGGCCCAAGTGCTTGGGCCCTGCACCCACATGGGAGACTAGAAGGAAGCACCTGGCTCCTGGCTTCAGATGGGCGCAGCACGCAGGCCATAGCAGCCATTTTGGGGGTGAACCCACAGAAGGAAGACCTTTCTCTCTGTCTCTCTCTCTCTAACTCTGCCTGTCAAAAAAAAAAAAAAATCAGTATTGATTACTTAATAACAACTCTAATAACAAATCTTAAAATAAAAGGATATTAGTAAAGAGAGGCATCTACATGATGAGAGGGACACTCTTAAAAGTTAAACTTCCCCAAATTGATAGGTGTATCAAGAATAAAAATCATGATAAATAACAGCTCCTACACTGAGCAATTTATATAGAAACTTTTCTCAAACTTGAGTCCTTCGACATCTTGGGTTCTCTAGAAGAAATTTTCGATTTTGTCTTTTCATTTTAATGGGAACTGAAATCTTTTTCAGGTTGTAAGAAAGGATAAGGATTTAAGTATTTTCACTATCCTTTTAATGTCTGAATACTATTCCATAATTTGGAGATATCAAATTTTCTCATTAACTCCTCAAGCTAATGGAATCTTAGGGTGTTTCCACTTTTGGGGTATTAGCAATGTTGTTATGAACATTTATATACAAGGGTTTTTTTTTTTTTTTTAATTTTGACAGATAGACAGTGAGGAGAGAGAGACAGAGAGAAAGGTCTACCTTTCATTGGCTCACCCCCCAAATGGCCACCACAGCCGGAGCTGCACAGATCCGAAGCCAGGAGCCAGGTGCTTCTTCCTGGTCTCCCATGCAGGTGCAGGGGCTCAAGCACTTGGGCCATCCTCCGCTGCTTTCCTGGATCACAACAGAGAGCTGGACTGGAAGAGGAGCAGCCGGGACTAGAACCCGGAGCCCATATGGGATGCCAGCGCCACAGGCGGAGAATTAACCAAGTGAGCCATGGCGCTGGCCCCTATATACAAGGTTTTGTGTGAACCTGTTTCCATTCACCTGGTTCTAAAGAGGAGGTTGAACTGTTGGGTTACATGGTAACCTGGACTTTTTGAGAAACTAAACTTTTCCACAGTGGCCAAACTATCTTAAATTCCCACCAGCAATGTATGAGGATTCCAGTTTTCCACATTTTAACTACAAGTAGTAGGCAGGCGCCGCGGCTCACTAGGCTAATCCTCTGCCTGCGGCGCCAGCACCCCACGTTCTAGTCTGAGTTGGGGTGCTGGATTCTGTCCCGTTTGCTCCTCTTCCAGTCCAGCTCTCTGCTGTGGCCCGAGAAGGTAGTGGAGGATGGCCCAGAACTCCAACTGGGTCCACATGGGTGGCAGGGACCCTAGTACTTGGGCCATCTTCTTTTGCCTTCCCTGGCACGTTAGTAGGCAGACAGATCAGAAATGGAGCAACCCAGACTCCAACTGGCACTGCAGTGTGAGATGCTGGTGTAGCAGGCAGCAGCTTAACCTTCTGTGCCACACGCCACCCCTTAAAATTTTTTATTTATCTGAGAGGCAAACAGGGAAAGGCATGTATAGACAGAGACAGAAAAAGCAAGCTCACCATTACTGCTTACTTCACAAATGCTCACAAAAGCTGGGATTAGGCTGGGCCAAAGATTGCTGGGGAAATCAATCCAGGTTTCCGACATTAGGGGCAGGGACCCAATTACCTGAACCATCACTGCTGCTTCCTATAGTCGACATTAGCAGGAAGCTGGCATCAGGAGCAGGAGGTAATACTGATCCCAGGTACTTGGATACGGGATGCAGACATTTTAAGCAGTATCTTAACTGCTAGGCTTAACGCCTGCTATCTTTGCTCATTTATTTTCTTATTATTCTACCTTTGCTCATTTAAAAAAATAAACTGCATTGTGCATATTTAACATGCCCAACATGAGGTTATAAGATATATACATACACATACATACACACTTATATGAAATTATGATAGTGCAACAAATTAAAATATACATCACCTCCTATACATCATATATACATACAGTATACATCATGACTACTCCTTTTTTTTCTACTGCAGTAACAGCAGGTATCATCCACTCATTTCACAAAAGTCTTGAATACAATGCACTATTATTAACTACAGTCCTCATGTTGTAATTAGATCTTTAAAAATTGTTTTTAAAACTGAAACAAAAATTGTACACACTCACGTGTGTACAATTTTTTTTTTTTTTTTTTGAAACTGTGCAGCGGGAGGTGTTTAATGGGGCAGGGGCTTCTGAGGTCACGAGGTGCCCTCCCTTACCAGAGCAGGAAAGCCGGTAGGGCCGGGGGCCAGGGCACCAGGCCCCACGCTGTTCTGTCACAGGCCAACAGGGACGGCTGCTGACCCTGAGACTGACCCTGGGCAGGGCGGCCTGCGGGTCCCAGGACCGCTGCTCCACACAGCCCTCTCAGAGGCACCAGTAGGTGACCGTGGGCTGCCCGTGTCAGGAGTGGTGAGCAGAACCTGCCAGGCTATGGCGGTCAGCGCGGGGAACACAGGGCTCTTGGGGAACTCCTGGATGAAGTCTCGGCCCTCCTCCAGGCTCCTGGTGAGCGCAGGGTGCAGAGGCACAGAGCCTAGGAAGGGGACTCCAGCGTGTCTGGCCAGCGCCTCGCCTCCGCCCCTGGAGAAGATGTTGGTGCACTGGTGCACGCCGAGCAGTGCGGGCAGGTGAAGCCGCTCATGTTCTCCACAACCCCCAGCACCTGCAGCCCCGCCTTCCTGCAGAAGGTCAGCTCCTGCCGCACGTCCCCCACGGGCACCGCCTGGGGGGTGGTGGCCAGGAGGGCCTGCAGGGGCCTGCTTCCATGGCAGCCATGTGCTCATCCGAGGTCCCTGGAGGTGTGTCCACGACCAGGTAATCCAACTGTCCCCAGGCCACGTCCGACACGATGTTTCATTACAAGTATACATTCTGTAATGCTCACATCAGGTGAGTTTCTCTAGCTCCTCATCATTTCTTTATGTGAAAATATCAGGAAACCTTTCTCACAGACTTTTTGAAAGACACAGTATATGGTCATCATCTGTGGTCACCCTTTTGTGCGACAACACCAGGATTTGTTTCTCCTATCTAACTGACATGAGAAAGGAGGAGCTGGAGTTGTCTGCACTGCCCAACACCGCCCGCCCCCAGCCCCGCCGTTGTGCAGCAGGAAACCATGGCTTTCAGTTTCCCACTTAGAATGGGCACCAGGGAAAAAGAGACGACATGGCTACGGTGCGCATACCCCCAACAATGATTTTAGCTAAATCTAAGAAAATCACCATGCTGAAACACCTGCTCCCATCATACACCTGTCACCACGACGACATATGCAAGTTTCTCAGAAAAAGGCAAGGAAGTGGGTGCTATGCTAGCCATACCCAAAGCCCTCTCCTTTTGAATATTCAATTAAACTCTGCCCCAGACACTACCTGCCACGCCTCCAGTTCATGTAGAGATGGCCGTGAACCTTGCTGAATGCAGCTCTCTCTAGAGCCTGCCCACACACTTCTCTGAGTGTGTATTTTTACTGTCCATGCAAATAAACCTCGATTCTCCTCTGATCTTCACTTAAATCCTATCCTTGAATTTCCTGTGTTGGAGACAAGAACCTGGACTGAGCCACTCCACGGCAGAAGTCTACATTGGTAACCAGTGACCAACTTCCCCCCATCCTTCTCTCATCTCTAGCAACTACTATTTTCTCAACTTGTAGGAGATAAACTTTTTAAGATTCTGCATACAAGTGAGATCCTACATTATTTATCTACCTGTCTGTGCCTGGCTTATTCTACTTTACATAAAGATCTCTAGTGGCATCCGTGTTATCAAAAATGACAGGATTTTGTCCTTTTAAATTTTTTATTTGAGAGAGTGAACAAATGAGAGAGATCCTATCAGTTGTTTCCCTCCCCAAATGTCTTCAGTGGCTGGGGCTGGGCCAAGCAGGAGCCAGTAACTAGGAACTCAAAGTAGGTCTCACACCTGGGTGGCAAGGACCCAACTACTTGAGCCATCACCTGCTGCCTCCTAGGGTATTCATGAGCAGGAAGCTGGAATTGGGAGTGGCACTGGGAATTGAACCCAGGCGCTCTAACATGTTCTGATACGGAACGCAAGTGGCTTCTTCATTGCTGTGCCAAACATGTGCACCCTATCGTTTTTTTAACTGAATGGCTGAATGGTATTTCATCCTAGACATTAGATCTTTGGACTTATTTACATATTTGATACTTTGTATTCTCTGAGCTGTGTCTTCCCATTTCTTCCCTTCCATCCTGCCCCCAGTAACTACTGTTTTATTCTCTATCTCATTATACTCTACCTTTTAAACTTATCTTTTAATTAATTATATTTTCCATTAACTTTTTTCTAAGTTTATTATATTTTAATTTACTTGAAAGGCAGAGCGAGAGTGAGAGCGAGAGAGAGAGAGAGAGAGGCTCTTCTACACACTGGTTCAATTCTCAATGCCCACATCAGTCAGGGTTGAGCCAGGCAGAAGTCAGGAATGAGGAATTCCATCTGGATTTCCATGTGGGTGGCAGGGACCCAGGTACTTGAGCCATTATCTGCTGCTCGTTAGCAGGAAGCTGTATCAGAAGTGGAGGTGGGACTTGGTCTTAGGCACAATGATACAGGATGTGGTGTCCCAAGCTTAACCCATTAAGCCACAAAAGGCGCCCCCCCACAACTGTTAAGGACTGAGCAGAACTTGGGTCCCCAAACTCATGCAGATATTTAAACTTTTAATGTTAAGGGTTGAGGGATTAATAAGGGTGGAGACCTTACCTAATTACGGTGTCTGATAGGTGGGTATTATGGGAGGTCTAGGTCATTGGGGGCTTATCCTTATAAGGTAGTTCTTAGAAGAGGCTTAGTAATTTAAGCCAAGTTTGGCCGAACTTGTCTCTGCTTCCTACTCACCACTGGATGACTCCTCTGTGCTGCCAGACCAATGGGGCCACCCAGTCCTGAATTGTGTAAAACTCCAAACTACAGGCTGAAAAAAGCGGACTACTTTTTTTTTAAAGATTCCACATATAAGTGAGATCATGTTATCTTCTTGTTTTTATGTCTGATTTTATTTCAATTAGCATAATGTCCTCCAGGTCCACCCATGTTGCAGCAAATGGAAGGATCTGTTCCCTTTGCAAGGCTGAATAATATCCAATATATACACACCTGTATCAATATACGTGCTGGTTTATCCATTTGTCCACTGACAGACATGGAGGTTATTTCTTACATGTTAGGAACATGGAGTGCGTATTGTTTATGAGGTGATTTCATTTCCTTTGGGTACACACCCTGAAGAGGGACTGTTGTGTGATATAGTCATTCTACTCTTTTTTTTTTTTTTTTTTTTTTTTGACAGGCAGAGTGGACAGTGAGAGAGAGAGACAGAGAGAAAGGTCTTCCTTTGCCATTGGTTCACCCTCCAATGGCTGCTGCGACGGGCTCACCACACTGATCCGAAGGCAAGAGCCAGGTGCTTTTCCTGGTCTCCCTTGGGGTGCAGGGCCATCCTCCACTGCACTCCCGGGCCACAGCAGAGAGCTGGACTGGAAGAGGAACAACCGGGACAGAACCCAGTGTGCCGGCGTAGCAGGCGGAGGATTAGCCTATTAAGCTGCAGCGATGGCCTTGTCATTCTACTCTCAATTTCAAAGGAACCAGCAGCAGTAGGTCTCTCCATAATGGCTGTACCAATCTACATTCCTAGCAACAGCATGTAAGGTGTTTTCCTCCACAATCTCACCAACATTTACTACCGTTTGTCTTTGATAATAGCTATCCTATCGCTTCTCGGCCTTTTGGCTAAGATCAAGTGTAGTATCAAGCGTGATAATAGCTATCCTAAGGGGTGTGAGGTGAAAACAACTCAATGGTTTTGATTTGAATTCCTGCTGATTAGTGATGTGCATAAACTTCTCATAATCCTGTTTCATCATTTTTAAGTTATTTTTGGAGAAATGTCTACTTAAGGCCCTTCTTCAAATCAGGAGAGTTAAATTAATTTAGGGTGTTTTGTTTTTTGTTTTCAACTGTGTTGTAGAACTTTCAGTTGGGTTATTTGTCTGTTGAGTCTTAAGAATTCCATATTTTCAGGATATTAGCCGCCTTTCAAATATTTTCTCCCGGTGCCAGCACTGTTGCTCAGAGGGTTAAAGCCCTGGCATCCCATATGGGCGTCAGTTCTTGTCCTGGCTGCTCCACTTCCAATCCAGCTCTCTGACCTGGGATAGCAGTAGAAGATGACCCAAGTCCTTGGGCCCCTGCACCCATGTGGGAGACCTGGAGGAGGCTCCTGGCTCCTGGCTTCGGATTGGTGCAGCTCCAGCCATTGTGGCCATCTGGGGAGTGAACCAGCGGATGGAAAACCGCTCTCTCTGTCTCTACTTCTCTCTGTAACTCTGTCTTTCAAATAAATAAAATTAATATTTAAAAAAAATTTTTTTTCCCATTCTGTGGGTTTGTTGTCTTTTTATTTTCTTTATACTTATCCTTTAATGAACAAAAGTTTTTAATTTTTATGAAGTCCAACTTATTTACTTTCTTTTCTGTTTCATAATTCCAATGCATGTCCTCCCTTGAGGAGAGTTTCTATCGACTGTAATTGTCCCTGTATAAGGGCCATA
This sequence comes from Oryctolagus cuniculus, assembly GCF_051225735.1. NCBI lineage: Eukaryota > Metazoa > Chordata > Mammalia > Lagomorpha > Leporidae > Oryctolagus > Oryctolagus cuniculus. The sequence continues at coordinate 182,877,196 of NC_142868.1, forward strand.
CAAGAAGTCTTCAAACAGTTTATGGCACATGCAGATTATAGACACCATGCATGTATTTGAGGGAAAAAAAAAAAAAAAAAAAAACCTGTGCAACAAGGTAAACGTAGTAATTTGTAACAATTCTTGTGATTTTTAAATATTTAATTTAATTCTTTTATTTGTTATTTATATATTGGGGCAGATGTTGTGGGCCAACAAAATGGAGTGTCTGTTTGAGTTCTGGCTACTCTGAGCTTCCAATCCAGCTTCCTGTTAATGGGCCTGGGAAGCAGTGGATGATGGCTTAAGTACTTGGGTTCCTTCCATCCGCATGGGAGACACAGCTGGAGTTCCAGCTCCTGGCTGTGGCCTGGCCCAGCCCTGCTGCTGCAGGGATCTGAAGAGTCAATCGGCAGATCTGTCACTCTTCCTCTCAAATAAAAACAAGCAACACTTGAGATTGAGAGAGAGAGAAAGAGATAAAGCTCCCATTGGATGTTCACTGCCCAGATGCCCACAAGGCCCAGGCCCTGGAACTAATCCAGGAATTCAGGTCGGGGCGGGGGGGTAGGAATCCAACCACTTGAGCCATAACCACTGCCTCCCATGCATTAGCAAGAGGCTGGAGTCAGGAGCCAAAAAGCCAGAGCCAAATACAGAACTTGGGCACTCTGCTAGGGGAGGCAGGTATCCTAATTACTAATCCAAATGCCTGCCCCATTCTACTTTTTAACCTTGTTATTGTCTACAAAGTACATAATAACTCAAAGTCACATCCTGGGGTCAGCATTTGGTGCAGCAGTCATGTTGCCACTTGGAACACCTCCATCTCCTATCAGAGCGCCTGGGTTCAAGTTCTGGCTTTACTTCGATTCCAGCTTCCTGCTAATGCTACACTGGGAAGCAGAGGTGGTGACTCAGGTAGCTGGGTCCCTACCAACCATGTGGGAAATCTACACTGAGTTCCAGCTCCTGGCTTTTGTCAAGCCCATCTCTAGCTGTTGTGGGCATTTGGGGAGTGAGCCAGCAGATGGAAGATCTTTTTTTCTTTAGCTCTCTCTGCCTTTCCAAAACATAAAATAAATAAAATTTTAAAAATACTTAAAGGTGGGGCTGGTACTGTAGTGTAGTGCAGCACCAGCATCCCATATGGGTGCTGGTTGGAGTCTTGGCAGTGCTGGTTGGAACCCTGGCTGCTCTACTTCCAATCTAGCTCTCAGCTAAGGCACCTGGGAAAGCAGCAGAAGCTGGCTCAGGTCTTTGGGCCCCTGCACCCACGTGGGAGACCCAGAAGAAGCTCCTGGCTGCAGTATGGCCCAGTTCCAGCAGTCACAGCCATCTGGGGAGTGAGCCAGTGGATGGAAGATCTTTCTCTCCCTCTAACTCTGCCTTCTGAATAAACAAACCTTAAAAAAAATGCTTAAAGGTTACAGACTGAAAATTCCTGTTTCATTTGTATATGTCATATTTCAACTACAAGTCTATTAATAAAACAAAAATCTCCTTCTGGAAGCCTTCCCATTCCTGATTTGCTGGTTTCTGACTGTTCTTCAACTTTCCATCTACTATCTTGGCTTACTGTGTGTTCTTTCTAGCTACAACCGCTCAACTACTGTCCTGTTCATGGACACACTAGTTCTACCCGGCTGGCTCACAATCTCTTTTAGAGCAGCAGAGTGAAAATGTCCAAAGGTACAGTAGACTTAGAAGGATACATGTAGGGTAACTGGATGATGTTAGAACCATAGAACCCAGATCTGGGGATTGTTCGGCAGTTCTTCTATTGCCATATTTTCAATTCCGTGAGGATTTGAGGTTTCAGCATAAGATGTGAAGCCTATTCCAGAGAGCCCTGCCAGCTCTGCCAGCCAAAAGCTGGGTCACTGGAAGTGGAACTCTGGGGTTGAAAGACTCCTAGGTCAGCGGCACAGACCTTGTTGGCTCTAAGCTGTAAAAGCTCTTCACTCTACCCAGCTTCCAAAGTAGCCACTGCTTTTGAGGGAATGGCAGAGGGTCAGTAACATTGCAGGCAGGACTGTAAATTTCCTTTTAAGACTCCACCCAGGGGTCAGCTCTGCGGGGTAGTAGGCTAGGCCTCCGCAGTACCAGCATCCCATAAAGGCACAGGTTCATGTCCTGGCTGCTCTTTTTCCAATTCAGCTCTCTGCTTATGGCCTGGGAAAGCAGTGGAAGATGGCCCAAGTGCCTGGGCCCCTGAACCTATGTGGGAGACCTGGAAGAAGCTCCTGGTTCCTGGCTTCGGATTGGCCCAGCTCTGGCTGTTGCAGCCACTTGGGGAGTGCACCAGCAGATGGAAGACCTTTCTTTCTGTCTCTCCATCTCTGTAACTCTACCTCTCAAATACATAAAATCTTTTTAAAAAGTTATTAAAAAAATTCTCCACGGGGCCGGCGCAACCCCTGGCCTGAAGCGCTGGATCCCATATGGGCGCCAGTTTGAGACCCGGCTGTTCCACTTCCTGTCCAACTTTCTGCTATGGCCTGGGAAGGTGGTGGAGGATGGCCCGGGTCCTTGGGCCCCTGCACCCACGTGGGAGACCAGGAGGAGGCTCCTGGCTCCTGGCTTCGGATCAGCACAGCTCCAGCCATTGTGGCCATCTGGGGAGTGGACCATTGGATGGAGGACCTCTCTCTCTCTCTGCCTCTGCCTTCCCCCTCTCTGTGTAACTCTGACTTTCAAATAAATAAATTAATTTTTAAAAAAAGTCTACACCTATTCTACATTAATTAACATTTTCTGGCAAGCTCTATTTTCAGGCCAACCAAGTAATGGGAGTCACTGGGGTGTCTTCCCTAAGGAGGTCCA